>NC_139489.1:5955719-10755719 GCF_008360975.1 Lichenostomus cassidix | reverse complement strand
CATTAAACACCAGCAAAATGTTACAAGTGCTTTGAGTTTGTAAATTAGCACATTCCCACTTGTGTCAAACTGCAGGCTCAGGATTAGATCAATGATCTCCACAAACATGTGAAAATGAAGCAGAGTATTTCAGACTGTTTTGTCAGGCTGGAAAGATTCAATGCCAATCCATTTTTTAACTTTTCCTTTACCCTTCCTCATCCTCAAGACCATGTAACAGTAGACAATGCCTTCACCTGTGCCCTGTTGCTGCTCCTCTATTGTGATCAATTTTTTCTTCTTCTGGAAATGCAGAAATAGTCTGGGTAAACTGGACCACACCAGTATGTAGCTGTTAAAAAAACCCCTCATTCTGTTGGATGTAAACATACATCTGGGAGAGAGAACTACTTTGTAGCCCATTCAATTTTTTTAAGATAAAAGTGTTGCCACCTGTCCTATCACTTAATAACAAAAGTTGAAATATACACATCTGGAAAGTGGGCTGCTCCCAGAACCTGTGAGAATCACGGGACATTCACATGAAGCTTTTCTTTATTTTTCTCTTTCCTCTTTTCTTTTCTTTTGTCTGACCCACACCATAATTCTTTCAAGCAGTAAATTCCCAAAGCCACCCTGATTGCAGTTTTCTTCTGAATGCAGGCAATGTACTGCAGAAGGAGAGAAAGCACAATACAGCCTCAAATGCCTTTAGATAAGTAGAGGCTTTCACCTGGCGAGAGAAATAGATGGAGGCAATGTATTTAACCTGGGAGAACAACTCCAAAATAAGCTTCCCCTTGGAGACTGGACATAGAGAAAAACAAGGAGATTCCAAAAGGTAAATAGGATATTCAGAAGAGGCTTAGAGGACAGCAAGTGGAAAGGAGGTGCCATTTTCTAGTTCTTCAGGAAAGATAATCTTTCACGGCTCCCTAGTCAATGAATGCCAAATACTGTAATAAGTACATTCCTAGTATGCTGAAACCCCATTTAAATAGTTTATCTCATCATACCAATGTCAAGTCAAGTCTCATACATTGCATTAACACATTTTGAAAGAACGACATTTACGGTTCTTTGTGGAGAGGAGATGGATATAAATGTATATAATTTCTTTGCGGTGTTATGCATTAATGCTTGTTATCAGTTGTTGCCAGAGCTGAGCAATTTGTGAATATGTTATTTTAAGCCATCCCTGCTGCAGCCTGTAGATGCCTTGAGTTTTGCCTATATTTATGCAATTAAGCAACATTTAAGTTTCCACTGCCAGGGGTGATTTCTGTGGTAATGTGTTGTGAGCTTCCTCCAGAACAGGATCTAATACAGATCCTGATAATGCTTTAGTATAAATACACAGTTGAACGCTGAGGATGAAATGAACAAGATTTGAGCACTGAAAATAAAGGCAAGTTGGGTATCTGTCTTCTTTTTTCTGTGGCTGGCTGAGCAAGCTTTCCTGAACAGGAAGTGATCTTGCTATGAATTTAATCAGTGTTACATCTAGTGTGCCCTAACTTCCACATCTTTCCATCTTTTGCTGTGCTATTACCATTTCCCAACAGCTGTTAGTGAAAACTGCAAGGAAAAAAAAATGTATTCTGATAGTCTCTTAAATATATATACACAAATATGTATATAGTTTCTCATGTGCCTTGACACAAATTTGGATTAAATGGACTATAGGTCCTACATATCCTCAATGTTCCTTGCAAGAAATTGAAAGAAAAGGAATGATTAGAAAATAAACATAAGTAAAGATACTTGGGATTAACATGTTTCTCTAGTATAATGGAGAACTTCATAGTAGTGCCATTAAAGTTTGCATGTGGTTAATGTTTACATTAAGCAACTCAAGGAAAGGGTTTTAACTGATGTGCTTGAAAAAAAATGTGGTAAGAACTTTATGCTTTTTCCCCTCTACTCAGCTGGTGTACAGGGAAAATACTCGATAAGATGGATCAGGTAAGGAGTTCTACCAACTGCAGTTAAAGAAACAGGACACAAAATATTTGCAGAATTTGTTTGCTTGTTTTAAAACACAGTGATTAGAGCTGTTGTAGCTGTGCCAATGTGCATGTGTTTTGAGGATACTGTACTCTCATCTTTCAGGGAAGAAGGTTATGACTTGCAAAAGAAAATATCAACAAGGAGTCTACCCCTCATCCCTGAACAAGTCTAGCTGCTTTCTGAGTGACTTAGATTGGCATATTCGTAGAAGGGTAGTCCTTCATTCTCTGAATAACCAGATTATAAAACAGTAGGCATTGCTGAGGGCAAGAAATCAAGCTCAGTGTTCTGATGCAATATGGCAATTCCTAGAGCACTACCAGTGGTTCATTTCCATACAAAGTCCTTCAAACAGCAAGATAAGAATTTTACCTTCCCTCAAATATCTCTGTCAACAGAATTTGCAATGCATGCAATATTTATTACATCCTTCAGGCATTCCACATGACTTGTCTCACACTGGCATCTGCACATGTCCAGGTGCATGTCATATTTCCTGACAGGTCATGAAGGAGCCCCTTAGCAAAAGAGCTAGAAGAGGCAATCATGGGACCAAATATCAAAATGTTTAGTTGGGATTATACTGAGACTGTAAGATATTATGAGTTAGCTCTGTGAAAGTATCTGTTGAAGGCAAAAATTAAGATACAGCAGGCACTCCACATTAAGAACCAGTCTGGCACACCAATAGCTAATTGATTGTAATTGTTTACTATATGTGCAGAATGGAGCATAAGGAAACAATTAAGCCTCCATACTGCTTACAAGCTGTAAACTGATTTTTTAAAATCTTGTTTCATAGAAAATAAGAGCAGCTTCCAGGCTGCTAAGTAGGCAATGCAGTTTTCTTCTGCTGTTATGTCACTTACATAACATTTAAGATCAAAATGTGCACTCTTCCCCTGCTTTTATTATCAATTATCTTCTCTTTAATGAAACTGCATGTTTTAGAGGCAGAAAACAATCCCACACGTCTAAAAAAGTGAACAGAACAGGAACTGTTTACTTTGGAGTGTTTAGTAACATCAGACCAACTTCTCTTCCCTCCAAACAAAGAGCTGGGATTTAGTCTATTCCCTGAGCAGCATTTTATATTCAAATGTGTGTTAGGTATCATTTTTCCCATCAGTTATTAGAAAGTATGCAAAACAAATACTAAAAAAATTATATTTTCATTTCACTATAGAAAGCATACACATTTAGGGGTTTAGCACAAGTAAATTCTCCTTGAAATAAGGAACCCCCAGAAAAACTATAGATGAAGGAAAAAAAAGGAAGATATAAAGCAGTTTTCTTCCCCTGTCAGCATGCTAAGCAGAGAAGTCACCCTTGATTTCTAGTGAATATTTTCAGTAAGAGCAAGACGAGGTCTTTATGAACTGGGAGATAAAGACAAAATATGCTCCATTGACTGAGCTCTGGAAATAAATTATCTTCCCTTTTTGTAAGTTTTACGGGAGGGGGTTGTGTCTTTTTTCCACTTGTTTGGGATGAAATCTATCAGTATATAACCAGCCTGTGGCTATACCATCATCATCATACCATGCATTTTATACACTTACATGTAGCACATATTTTTTGTTATCTCTTAAATGTCCTAGAAATGCCTTCTCCACCCCACCTCCTCCTCTTCAGAGTCCATCATAGCAAAACATACTTCACTAGTGCCAAAGAAGATATGCTGAAACACACTGCTAGATTTTCTTCTGTTCCCAAAGGTTCTCTACCTGTTCAGGGTATCTGCCCCAGGCACAACTTCTTTGGGAGCACCTCATTATCTCAGTGGACTGGGATGCACCTAACGAGGGTTGTAGTCACTTGACTGCCCTCAGCACTAACTTCACCATAGTGCTTCCTGATGGCTCCTGAACAGACTGTCCATTGATGCTCCAAGGTGAACTGACAAACTCCTCTGCTGGGAGCAGAGAACACCGCCAGCAGCTCCTTTTTAATTTGAGCTGATCTCCCTTCTGTGCACAGCACTGCAAGCGCTATCTGGGTGCTGCTCCTCTCCCTCCTTCCTCGGCAGCATCACCTCCACTGTTAGACTTCTGGCAATTTCACAGTGACATCAAAGGTGCTAGAGGATGATCTTGTGCCTCCCCCTGCTCTTTCAGACACTTTTGGACCATACTGGATCTCTTAATTATCCCAAAGGCCCATAGGCATTATTGAATTTGAAACAGGCTTGTTAACTATTCTAAATCTACTTCACCTGCACACCTTGAGGTGGACATATTCCTAATGATTCAGTTTGTCTGGCTCGAAACAGAATTTTCAGATGCTATGTGCCCTCTTCATCTTCAGTTTTTGACACAGCTTTCACCTTAGTTTGATATCCCTCTGCCAGCACCCTGCTTGGAGCTGTTACAGCTTGGTACAGTGCTGAATACTTTATTCACTGAGGCCTCCTTCTCCTGCAAGAAAAGCAATATCAAGTGTGGTTTTAAGGCTTGAGGTTGCCTCTAGCCCTAATTTCTCCTGACAGTGAAACTCCTTTTGTGTCACACTGATTGCCAGAAATGTTTTTTTGGGAGGTTGGGGTTTTTTTCCACTCTTTTTTTTTTTTTTTTGAGAACATCTCACGGAATCCATAGCAAAGGCTGTTAAGGGGCTGATACTTCTTTCTTATATTAGTGTCCTGATCCCAAAACTGAGCACTGCAGGTGATCTTACAGAATTATTGCATGAATATTACACTTACGACATTTTGCCTGATGGTTCTGAGGTATTATATTTTATGGAGGCCTTGACACTTTCAGGACAAGTGTCAAAACCTGATTATAATTTCTTTTGACAATATTTCTGCTAAAATATATAGGTCATCACAAACAATACTTTTGACCTTGTATTTTTTTGATATCTCAGAGTGCACAAGACTTCATAGCAATCTGTCAAAAATACTATTGTATCTCTAACATGAACTTAAAATTGTTTCTACAGAGTAATTTTTATCCTTTATTTTTAAAACAAAAGGAAGACATGTAGTACTTGTCACAAAGTTTAGCTGACAGCAATAATTACAGCTAATGAAGACAAAGGGACAACATTTTATGAAAGTTTGTCATTTTGACCTGAGTGAATCATCTGATGTGTTCTATTTTCAGTGGGGATTTTATGTTAAAATAGCCATAGCTTGCTACCATCACAAGGCAAAATGGTTAAGGTTATTGCAAAGTCTCTCTCATCTGGAGAGAAAGCAGGTAAAACCCAAAAAATTTCAAAGCTTCCTTCTTTATGATTAAATACAATCTGGCAACATCCCTCTACATTATGCACTGAAATTCTGGCAATTAATTACTAGGTCATTGCTCAAGATTCAAGATCTGGTTTTAAAAATTACTTTGTATTGCCAAGTGTCAGTTGAAAGTACCTGGTATTACTCTGGTCAAGTATTTTATTACAAGGTGTCCTATTAATCCAACAGAAACATGAAGTTTGTGCATTGAACATTACCTGCAATGTTTTTATGGAACAACTTAAAAACAGGCTGATCACTACATACTCTGTTCCCAGACAAATCACAAGTTTTTAAAGTTGTTTTTTAATCCAAGTTATTCTTATTAATTCACATAAATTTTTTCACATTTGATTTATTAAATTCAGTAAGTCCATCCAGCCTTCACTTGGAAATACCAAAAGATATGTGATGCCTCTCTTTTGGGTATTATTATTAGCTACTGGAATAACCTTAAGATGTTTTACTTACATTTTTACTTTGATGTCTTGCATTCTCTTCAAATACATTATATCCTCCCTAGTCTGATATTTAATTACAGGAAATCACAGATCTTTCAATAAACAAAACAGGACGTAGAATCTTTAAAGACCTAGACCAACTCCTAACCTCTCACTGAAAGTGTGTGCAAATCCCCCTGTAATTCTCAGGGTGTTTATATTAATTTGGAAAAGAAAAAAAAAATACGTGTCCTACAGAAAACTGATATATAGACCAGTGGCTTAAGAAGAGTAGATGGAAGGTGTGGTTCATGTACATATTCACCTACCTGCTGACAAAAAACTTACATTTTGAGAAATAAGAGGGGAAAAAATTACAAACTCCATATCATAAAAAGAAAACTCAATTAAAAATCATAAACAAATTTCTGTTGGAGTCATCCTTATCAGACCTCTCACTGCAGAAATATTTTAACAAACAATTTAGTAAAAACGTGTTACAGTTCTGTTTGGAACACTATGGGCTTGACCCAGTTGCCTGTACCAGTTAGGAAGTTGTTGGTGACCACCCAGCTGCCACTCTAGAAAGGCTTTCAAACATTCTTTGTCATATCTGTCAGTCCCACATCAGCACCATAATAAATTTAAAAGGAAAAAAAAAACTCATATAGTGCAGTATCCAATAATCAAAAGTGAAAAATTACTCTTAGATTTATTATCAACTTATTTTGCCTCTATAACCAGATTTCATAAATTATATACTAGTCAGTAGCTCAGCTAAAATATTCCATCCAACATCTTGTGGTTTGTAATAGAAACAAGCATAAAATAATCCTACGGGAAAGAGCAAAATAGAAATTTAACACATCTAAATGAAATCTCTAGCAATTCAGTTCTTTTCTCATCCTAATAATAGAACTGCAAAGATTTAACAGCAGAAGACAATTACATGTCACGGAGTGGCCTAATATAAAATGAGAAACTTGCAATATCTGCAAGAAAAATGACATTATTAGCATTCATAGCACAACCAATAATGCACTGTATTTCCATTACTTAAGAGTAGCATTTTTTTAATCTATTCAGAGCAATTCTGGATATGAAGGTCTAATTCCTGGACACAATCTTATTACAGCATCCACAATCACCAGGACTATTGCTGCCTTTCCTGTACTCACAGGACTTGTGGGCACAGACTGTGGGGCACATTCATGTTTAATTATAATGAAAATGTCACATAAAGAACAAGAAGGGTGTTAAATCACCACACAAAGATTTAAACTGGAAGCCGGTAAGGTTTTAATAACACTCTGTTTGTGAATTATGCTTCCAATAACACATAAATGTATTATGGAGCTTTAGCTGGTATAAAGCAGTTTCTTACGGTTTAATGTATTTGAAGAGAGAACGGCTGCACTTTGCAGTAACAGAAATACCGATTATGAATCAAACTCTTAGTTTAATTCACTTAATGATAGCTGCAGTTAAGGCAGATGTTTAAATGCTTAAATGCTTTCTCTTCAGTTAGTGGAGAGAGACTATTCATTGCCCATGTTTATGGAATAGAGTAACGGAGCCTCTTTTCTCACAGAACAGGCCCAGGCAGCACTGCACGGCCGTGCTCCCTCATGGAGCCTGTCCTGGCGGAGGGCTCCCGCTGTCCCCGACCGGCTCCTGCCCCTGTCCCTGCCCTATCCCACACAGCCTCTCCCCTCTCCCCTTACCAGAGAGCCTCCAGCCATTCCTCTCATCCCAGGACATCCAGCCACGCCATGCTGCAGGCCAGGGGAGCGGGGCGCTTTCCAAGGGCGCCACACTCTCGGCTCTCGGTGTTTCACCTGGCCGCGCCCAGGAGCTGGTGGCAGTCTCTGTGGGGAACGCTCAGGGCTGGTTCCAGACAGAGCCAGCACAGCCGAGCCGCTGGAACAACAGGCTGAGAGGGGAAACGGCAGGGTGTAAGGAAAACCAGGGGAGAAAGGAGCCCTGGGAGCAGCCAGGTCAGAGAGGCAGGCGCAGCTCCAGGTGCCTCTGCAGCCCCCGGAGAGACTGCGGTGGAGCAGACGTTCCTGAAGGAGCAGAGCCTGTGGAGAAGATCCAGGCAGGGCAGGGGAGAAGCACAAGCTCTTGGCTCTGCAAGCCGAGGAATGTCACAGGTGCTTGTCTGTCATGAGGCACCAGAATTAGCCCACAAAACCGCAGCCCGCTGAGCCCAGCGCACCGCAGCACCCGACAGTCTGAGGATGGGCTGGGACAGCCTCATCTACAGAGCTGCTTGGGCTTCAGAGTCTTACTCTTCTGACTGACCGAGGAACAGTCAAATGGAGGAGCAGCTCTGTTCTTCTAGTAGAATCACCACAAAAAAAAATTTGTGGCATTTTTTTAAAGCCCATGGTGACACACAATGAGTTCCAGCTCTAGACAGTACCTCTGCAAGGAAAATTAACATGTTATGGAGAATGTGGAAGAAGGGATATTCATTGTTTTACAAGACTTTTAGTCCAGGTATGTGGAAGCATTATTATGTTACAAAAAGTCCTAACCCCAACCAAAGGGGAGTCATGACAGAGCCTGGCAGCTCAGATTTGTCCTGACTCCTCCTTTGAGGATTTAAACAGCACCCATCTCTATCTGTGCTTTAGCTAGAAGTGAGACCATCCAAAATTTACACAGATGGACACCTTTTGGCCTCAGAGCAGCTGCCAGCCCTTCAAAAGCCACTGCTATTCTGCTTCCCCAGTTCCACCACTGAGAAGGTATCCACCATCTTTCATGTATATTCAATACTAAATGAAATATTGATTAACCTTTTCATCTTTAAGTTCTGTTTAGCATTTTATCTCAAATTGGCTATACCCCCCACCCCCATCCACCTGGAACGGTTTCAGTCCCTAAATCCAGGGAAGGTGCAGTTAAATGAGTTGCTTCACAAGATCACAATTAAAAGTTTATTTACATTGTACATAATCACCACTCTTGCACTCTAAATTATCTTGCTTCCTCCAAAACTCTACCTTCTCAAGCCCAGGGAAAAAAAAATCCCGCTTAAAAAATACATTTTGAAATCTTATCAAAGTCTAGTTTCTGTTGTGTTAACCACTGGCTAGTCAATATCCCTTCCTCGCTTTAAGGAGAGCAGCTGCCAAGAAATGGCCTTCAACTTGCTTACACTGCAGAGGCTTTTTAAGAGACACTCCCCTGCAAGAGACAAGTTCCAGCTGGATGTTATTTCATGTTATTCCTGTACGTAAAACATTTTAAAATACACAAGTTACTTTAGCTGTAAGCAAAGTGCTAAAATACAAAGTCCAAAGCTTCTCCTTTATTAAGAAGACAGTGTATTAGTTCTGCTCATCTCTGCTTTTGCTGAAACAAGGGAAGTTACAGCTCACTTCACATGTCCTTAGCCATTATTCTCTATTGCACACTCAAGTTCCACCTTATTAGTCAGACATTTTTTCCAGGAGAAACTCCCATCTGAATGGGAGCCTCATGTGTTTAAAAAAGAGGGAGTCCCACCAGCACCCATCTCCTCTCACCCCCTTCTTGCTCATGGGGTAATGAATCTTCACAATTCTTAGAGTTCCATAATTATGAGTATCAGATGTAGGACTTCCTCCTATTTTTAAACAGTGCTAGCTCATCTCAAATGGTTAAAAAAAAAAATTTTAAAAAAAAATCACATTTTACTGTATGCAACAGACCAATAAAAATGCTATGTATCAGCATAACAGGCAACGTGCAACTCCGACAGTTCTGCTCGTGAAGGAAATTATGCAAAGCCTCCTGATGTCAGGCAGCAAGAACACAGCATATCCCCAGTATGCTGTAAAGGGATAGCCCAGCTCCTGGCAGCTCCTTGCACAGGAAAATCGAGTATTCCAAATATTTAGCACTGCTTTCCCTCGTGTCAGCACTTCCTGTGAACAATCCATGCAAGAAAAGGGGGGACACACTTTCCATCTCTCAGTAGTGGTATGCTTGAAGAAAGGCACAGAGGTTTCAGTCTGTACATGCAGAGAAGGAAACACAATTAACAGGCAGGATAGAACCGTAAGAAGGTCCCTCAGGCACATCCTTGTTCAGTCATTTCACTTGGTAGTGTTGCATCTGTGACACAGGAGTACTCGAGGCTGTGGGTTTAGAATGGTGCTACAGAAGCCTTCCAGATTCCAGAGGCACGAGATGGGGATACTTCTACATATCCAGAGTCAGCTGAATGAAGCAAATGTCTAAAAAATATCTTTTGACTTTGTGTTATCAGATATACACTGCAAGATTGCTGCATCTCAGCAGTCTGTGCTGACACCTCACAGAAACCACAAGAGCATTCTCAGTTGCATTTCCGGTTCTCCTTCTCATCAGCATCTGAATGGGTGTGTAGTGAATCCTTTGGGGCAAAAGAAGAAAAAAAACCCAACAAATTTCTTTTGTGCCCACTTCTTCATTTCTTAATGCCAGAGGAGGATCAAAGAATTCCAACCCATCTTTTCACCCAGAGGACCAACAAGTGTTCTACATCCCCAACGCTAGAGTAGATACATTGCTACTGAGAGTTGCCCTGCCACATGCCCTGTTCTGCAGTTTCATCTCTCCTGCCACTACAAGTGTTGATTTTGCTTAAGAAGACAAAGAAATGTCTTGGTACTCACAGCTCTCATCCTGGTTGCATAAGGCAGGTTTTGCTAGCATGAGATTTTTCTTTACCTGGGTTAGAAGCTGATGACGTCTCAGCTGTCTGTAGAACTGCAGCACAGCAGGATCAGCTCTCACTACTTTTGGGTCAAAATCCAGAACACGGAGACCTGCAAGGCTTCGGGCTCGGGAGAGAGCTACATAAGCCTGTCCACTTTCAAAGACACGGGACAGGGAGATTTCCACACAGTCTAAAGACATGCCCTACCAAAAACACAGAGAACTTTGTTACAGAGCAAACAAACAAGAATATCATGCTGTACCAACACTAATCTGTCCTGTAAGACTATCCAAGGTACCATCCTTGGTATGAGGTCTTGATTAAATAAAAAAAAAAAAAAAGGAAGTCTTGTTTGACTATGTAACTGATTTAAATATGGGAATCAGTAGAAAGGAAATCCCTAGCACAGAGTAGGATCCACTAACTCCAGTGAGCTTCTTGTTGATGAAACTCCATAAATCCCATCTAATCAACACAGCATGGAAAGAAATCCTGCTTTCACCCCTAGTAGTTAACTGGAGCAGGCACCATTCTCAAGCAGTCCTCAGGCAGACCTGAGAGAGTTTGGGTAAGGCCTGGCCAGTCCTGTCTCACGGGTTGTCCCAAGTACAGCAGAATTTACAGTGTGGCCTGGGAACAAACTCACAGGTCTCCAAGACCAGTATTTATCAAGTATGAAGTCTTCTGGAAAGGAAGGAACTTTGAAAATATTACAGTGTTACACTGGAAGTTCTATTGAAAAAATGCCCACGGCACACCACCAAAGGGTAAGTCCAGCCCAAAGAGCACAGCTGTGGCTCCAGCAGCTTCCTCAGTTACACTGCAGAGCTCAGGGTCCCTGATGCTGATGACTCTCCGGAAAACACTACCCTAATCAGCCCACAGTGGTAATTAATGCTACTTTATAGTCCAACACCAATTCTGCAGATGGCAGTGCTGTTATGGAAACCCCAGTAGTACTGACAGCCCATCTGTGACCCTACAGGCAAGCATCACAAGCAGAAGAGATGCTGTCTCTCTGCACTTAGACACATATTCTAGAGTCCGTCCCCCCCCACAAGGGCCTTTCAGCTTTCCCTTTTTTCACCAGCAATACAAGCTCACCCAGGAAATAAGGTTTATAAAGGAGTAAAAGTCTACAGACAGCTGTATAAACCCACCTGACTCTTGTGAATAGAAATGGCCCATGCCAATTTTAAAGGCAATTGCTGACGACTCAGATGAATTCCTGATGGTCCTTTGAAGACCCATTTCTCCATTTTTATGAGCTGTGTGACCCCACAGAGAAACCTCACCTTAGGCAGCCCTGTAGGAACGGGAGCAGGAAAGAAACGGGAATGTATTCCTGACGCTCAACAGCCAGGAAGACAGCAGCTTAGGAGCACCTTTTTTCTGCCTAAACCAAACCTAAATCCACAGATAGTAAATAGCACGTCCTGAAATTATGTTTGACACCTACTTAAGCAGAAGATTTAAAGTCAGGTATTTCATCAGTTGAAATGCAGAGAAAAATACATTTTGCAGGTAGCAGAACATTATTCTTTGAGAAAAACAAACAAAAATCCATCAAAACTTGCTTCAACAGAACAAACAGGAAATTCAAATGAGCACACACATTTACATACAGAATACAGAAAAGAGAACACAAGAGGCCTACAGATAGCTACAGCTGATGCAGTGCATGACATCACAGCTTGTGAGAGCCTCAAGCTTGCAGAGATCTCTCTGCTTTCCCTCAAATTATTACCAAGCTGTAAACAAAATTAAGAAGTCATCGGCCACCAAGGACAAACTGTTTTGTTATTTTCCCATTTCCTTTGACAAATGATAAAAAGGCTTACTTACCCTTCTGTTCACTTTCAAACCCTACAACAACACCTCGGGCCCCATTCACCAGCCCTTGAGACACATCCAAATTCTTTGCTAACATCACCTACAGAGAAAAAGGAAAATCTTGAGTGCACTGGTTCTACAGCCTGTTCAGCCCCCTGCAGCTAAACTTCTTGCTAGGAAACATAAGCACCTCAGGCTGATTTGGCCAAATCCTCCTATCCTGCCTATTGCAGCACCATCTCCAATTTGATTGAAATTATTCCACAACCTTTCCTTCCTAGGATTCCCAACTACATAATTTTACAGCACTGAATACTTGAGCTATTTCTGTCCAAAGCTGTGAGCTCAAATCCAGGGAGCAGTTTCCCCTTCCCCAGGCACCAACCAGCCTAGGCATATGTAGGTTCTGGGAACAACTAAAGAAAAAGTTTCCAAAGCAAACAGTGCTACAATTAAGTACAATCCTACATCCTTTCCACGCTGACAGCCCTAGCTCAGAGCAAGGTGCCCAGTCCAGCAAATATGGCAAGCTGTGCCATACCTTTACAGGTTGGGAGGGCAGCTGTACCTGGAGCTGAGACTGCAGGCAAACACTGCTTGGGCTATCTGCTACTGGAAAGCTTCTAAATTTGATTTGGCATGTCTGTCAAAGTCACAGCAATCACCACTGTCCCCAAGACATGGACCTGTACTCATCCCCTATCTGGATAATATTCGAAGCAGAAAAGATACAAAGATTGGGATAAAGTCTTCTGTTGGCCTGGCATAACCATTCTAGACTGAATTTGCATTCTATTTATTAATCTACTCTATACATTTCTCTGATATTTCTTTATTTTTCTTATGCCATTTGATCTGGTTTATCACACATGTATATACAGACACTTACCTGAGCTCCGAGCTTTAGCTCAACTCTACCACCCACAGGACACTGAGCATCAATTAACTTCACTAGCATTGGGTCACTGTCCAAAGCATCAAAGGTGTGCACTTCTCCTGTTAAGGAAAGAAAGACATAAACTGCAACCGTTGAGCATATTCTATACAGCATTTCAAGAGGTTCAGCATTTATTTCTAACAGCAAGTCCACTTTTAATATCCATTCTGGCTCTGCTGCTAGGACACCTTCACACAAACCTTGTCACTTCTATTAGCAGAGAGCTTACTACTGCCACTCTTCCCTATATAACTTCCAGAACGTGAAAAGGCACAGGAATCAAAGGTCAGCAGTAAATAAGAACTGCACAGACAGCATTTTCAGCAGTTTCACTACCAACACCGGATCTCCAAAGCAGACTAAGGAAGAATTCAAGGGACAGACAGGGAGGTAAAAAAATTAAATAGCCCTTAATTCAAGTCATGGCCAGACAGAGCATAGCCTTTCTAAGACGCTGTAGGAAAAAAAAAAAACAGGGGTGTGGAAGCAATAAATTATCCACCCTACCTCACAAACCAAACAGTGACAGCGTGAATTTAAAAAAAAACAAACCTCAAGTTTTTCCCCAGACAGCTCAATTACAACACACAGAGCTTGGACTGGTACTGCTGTGCATGACAGAACACTAGTTCCTTCTGACACTGCAGTACCCCCATTGCATCCATGCAGAGCTCAGCTCCAAAGCCAGCAGTTTCCTCCATGGAGTTCACCTGGTAGCTGTTGCAAGCGTCTCTCATTGGTTATTTCTACATCATCTTTATGGGTGCAGAGCCGTGTAGCCAGGATGCCATCACGTTCAGACCTGTGAGCAGCCGTCTGCATCAGCTGTCTGGTAACCTCCTCTGTGCACCTGGTAGCCAGGAAAAGGGAGTTATTCTTTAAACTGATCAGGAACAGCTTCAAGCAGCAGTAACCTCCACACAGCTGGATCAGCCTGTGCAAGCTGCAGGCCTCTAGGGAGGACACAAAAAGACAACTGCATAAAGTCAGAGAGCACAGCCAGTGTGTGCCCCAGCCCTACCCTGGCCACTGCCAGCTCAGGATCCCTTGAATTAATTCAGAGAAATTGCAGAGGGACCCTAAGAAGTGCTCCTCCTTACCAGAGCAGCATGTATGAAACCTGTCTATGTTAACTAAAGCATTTGTAGGATTTGCCCAAGATACACATTCTTGACAGAGCACAGAAAAGTGACTGCTCTTTTCTCTGCTCCATCAGTGGGGAGCATGGATTACAAAGAGAGATGAGTTTCTCCTTACCTGCCTAAACGGATTGCACTCAGGAGAGAGACAAAGGTCTTGTCAGTCTGTCTCCGCACTTCAGTCAGCTCCATGTTTACGTGGATGCATTTCCTCCAGCTTTTTGCCTGGAAAAAACATTCTCTTGTTAAGAAAGAGGCAGACTTGAAGTATGGGAAGGAGTTTAAGAAGAGTTTTGTACCTGGAAGCAGAACTTGGTTTCTTCATTAGCCTTGCAGACTGGGGGTAGCTGTAAGAAATCCCCACAGATAATGAGCTGAATTCCTCCAAAAGGCTCATCCCGTTTTCTGACTGCCCTGAAAGGGATGGAAGAGAATTTTTGAATGTCCTCCAGAACCTGGATATAGTCAGGTCCCAGAAGTTACTTCTTAATCTGTCGGTATATTCAAACATAGACCACCTGCAGTGAAAGATGTTTATTCCGCAGCTGCATCAGAAGAGCTCAAGTAATTAAGCAATGCTAGTACAAGACATTAAATTTGCTTTGCTTAACTACCCTAGAGGTCATTGCTAGTCTTGGCTCTTTGCTGGCTGTTATACAACAGCCACTTCTCTCTGCAAGAGAGACCTTCTGGGCACAGCTGTATATTCTGGACTCAGCTCACTAGACGGAGAGAAAAACCCAAACAGCCACAGCTGTGAGTGAGGAGGAACATGACCAAGTCATGGTAGAGATCTGCCCAGATGCTATGATTTCACGCTTCCTTACGGTCCTATACCAGCAGCTCCCTTGTATCCATTCACAAAACTAGAAAAAGAAAGCATCCTGGAAGTTTAAGGAAATTCATTTCTGCCAGTTGTTTGACCTGACAATTGCTCACCTTGCCACTGCCTCCAGCTTGTCAAAGAACTTGCCATCCACCATTGAGATCTCATCAATAATTAAGTGCTGGCAGGCCAGCCAGTGCTGGCGCACCCCCGGCCTCTCTGCCAGCTGAATGCACTGCTCCAGCGGTGCTTTCCCAGAGCCGATCCCTGGCAAAGGAGAGGAAAGCAATGCTTTAGGATGCTTCTGATTCTTTGGGAAAGGAGCAAGAGCTCCCAGCCCCTCGCTGTTGGGCAGGCCATCACCTGCAAAGGCGTGGAGAGTAGTGCCACCGATGTGACAAGCCGCCACTCCCGTGCTGGCTGTAGCATAGGTGATGTTCGGAGGGAGGGAGCCCACGATCTTCTTCAGCAGGAACGACTTCCCAGTCCCTTCAAGGGAGAAGAAACAGGTCAACGGCCAGGACATTCCCCGGGAAGCCGGTGAGAGTGGCCAGGGCCCCTCACCTGCACAGCCGGTGAAGAAGATGCTCTTCCCGCTCCGCACGGCGCCCAGCACAGCCTCCTGCTCCGCCGAGAGCCTCGCCGGGGGCCGCCGCTCCGCACGGAGCACCTGCGGGACAGGCGGGGGTGCGCTGTGAGCGCCGGGCCGGTACCAGCGGCTGCCCCCTCGCCCCGGCACTCACCTCCGCCGGGCGCTCCCCACGCTCTTCGCCGGCCTGGCGGCGGCCGGGGCCGCACAGCAGGTCCCGCTCCTGCACCGGGCTGATCACGGAGAAGGACGGCGGCGGCCGGTCCAGCAGGCGGGGGCGGCGCGGCGCTGCCCGCGACCCGGCGGCCACCTTGAGCCGCAGGAGGCGAAGAAAGCGGCGCAGCGCGTCCGGGGGGCAGTCGGACAGCAGCACCTGGGTGCCGTCCGGCCCCACCCGCACCGCCGCCCGTCCTTCGCCCGCGAACCGCGTGAAGAGCCTCACGCCGTCACCGGCCAGCGCGAAGCTCAGCACCGCCGCCGCCGCGCCGCTGCCGCCGGCCACCCGCAGAACAGGCTGCCGCAGCTCGTTGCGGCCCAGCAGCACGGTCGCGTCCCGCAGCACACGGCGGCGCGGGGCGCATCCCCCCGGCAGCGGCTGCTCCACGGCCGCCGTGCAGCGCAGCTCCGCCGCCTCCATCGCCCCGCCGGCCGTTCAAACGCGCCGCGTGCGCCGCCGCCAATCAGCGCCAGGAGCTTTAACTCGGCGGCCAATAGAAGGCGGGAAGGGCGGGGCGCGAGGCGGGGCGGCCGTCGGGCCAATCAGCGACCCCGCGGGCAGCACGTGGGCGTTGCCAAGGCGGCGGGACGCGCAGAGCCGATGCGGCCATGGCTGCCGGCGGCAGTGAGCAGAGGCTGCCGGACAGCCAAGGCGGCGGGACGCCCGGAGCCGATGTGGCCGTGGCTGCCGGCGGCGGTGACAAGGAGCCGCCGGACAGCCAAGGCGGCGGGACGCCTGGAGCCAAGGCGCCCGCGGCTCCCCGCCGCCGTGGCAAGGGGCGGCCGGACAGCAAAGGCGGCGGGACGCGCGGGGTCGGCGCGGCCATGGCTCCCGGCCGCCTTGACAGGGGGCCGCCGGACGCGCTGCAGAACCGCTTCCAAGCCGAGCGGGCCAACAAGGAGCGGCAGTGGCGGCTGGTCTTCACGCAGTACACCGTGAACCCCCTCCGGCCCGGTGAGGCCTCGCGGCCACAGGGAACTAGCATAAAGCCCCGGGGGGGCAAGACAAGCCGTGAGGGCTAGAGGGATGGGGGATGGACGCAGGCCCGCAGCGCTCAGCTGCACGTCGGGGACAAGCAGCTGCACCCAACCATGGCAGCAGTGGCCAGTGAGAGGAGTAAAGCTGGAATGGACAACTGCTGGTCCTTCATGTAGAAGTGAGGCAACTATTTAGGATGTAGAACCTACAAATTCTGTGTAAACAGGGACCCAAGATGGGGTAGAGGACCCTGCTAGACCATGTTCCTTCAGCTCCCGGTCTGTTTTCTACCTGCCAATTCACAGTCTGTGCTAGCACAGGCAGGTGATGTGAGTAGATTCCTTCAGTTCTAGGTTTTGCGAAAAAACAACAAAGGAAAATAATTTCCTGAGACTTGCCACTCTGCAGGCCACCCCTTGGGTAGGGTGGGACTCTGATGTGGTGAGCACAGGCAGCATCCTGTAAAAGGGCCTTTAGCACACTTAACGCCCTTCCCTTCCTAGGAAGTTGCCAGTAATTAGTATTTCTAACTCATTTTCTTCTATTCACATGCAGTTCAATAATACATACTCTATACCTGGCTGTGATGTCAAATTTACATTAAAGTAATTCACCTGCCTCATTTCTTTCCAGTTCACTTGGTCACTGGGAAGGCAATGTCTCGGCATGAAAACATACGTGACCCGACACATGGTAAGAAGTCTCTGAAAAACTTGTGAAAATTACACAAGAAAATTATTAACACCTAAGGTTTAACAATCCTTACCAGTCTCAAATATAATGTATGTGGAAACACCCCTGCGACCATGTAAGTAAGTTGAACTCATTTATGATTTTTGTTGCTAAAGCAGGTTGTTTTACAATTTAAGGCCCTTTCCCACTATTTTTAATTTTCAGTGCAAGTTTGCATTCATGTAATTGTTTTTTTGGTTTTAATTAAAATATAAGTATACTATAAAATATATAAAATTCCTTAGATTCATGCTAGAAAGTTTAGTTTGAGAATCTAAATCTCTCAGGAGAAAACAAAAATACCTAGAAGCATGTTCTGTACATACACATGGCCTGCCATTGCAGATTCTACCTAACCACCACATAAGTTAAACTCCTGAACTGGCTGCCCTGTCTTACTTTAGAGCACTGGTAACAAGAATCCTTATAGCAGCTGCTCCCTTATTTCTAACATGCTAATTTGGTCTAAAAAATGGGTCAGGTAAGGTTAGCCTGCTCTACTCAAGCACTGGGGAGAGTAGAACACAAGGAAAAGGCTGCAGGTCTCAGGCAACTGAGAAAGTAGAGAGACATCATAGAGCACTGGTTTGTGCTAGATGTGGTGTAGGAAAAGTGAGATGCTGCAGTACAGTAGACAGGGATAACAGAATTAACAGGACAGTAAGGTCAGGCAAATCTTGAAACTTCCTCAGGAAATATTTGAGTAGAAACATCACCCTGCATTCTCTGACAATACCATTCACAGAAGCACAGAGGTTGCCTCTACCCTTGGCTTTTTTGTTAATACTTGGACAGTGTTAAGACGTGCCATTCTAACACATGTCCACAGGTGACTGATTTCTAAGACACTTTCATTTGTATTTTTCTGTCTTAAAACAACAGATGAATTCATTGATCTTATTCACCGTGGAGCGCTGGTGCCAAGAAATAAATACCCAAAGCCACAAACTGAAGGCCAAGAAATTGGCTGGCACACAACACCTTTGGTGAGTATGGTGCTTAAAGACTCAGCTCTTTACAGGAAGGATTCAGAGATGTTTAGCCTGTCACACTGAAAAATACTCACACAGGAAAACAATTTGCGACAAACATGGAAAACAAGAATTACGATGAATGACCAGAGCTGTTCACAGATAACCAGTTTTTAAAATTTACACCTAAGAGGACTCTTCACACTGGCATAGACTTGTGAACAGAGAAGCAGAACACTTCCCTTGAGAAACCTGAATGCAAAACATCTACAGTGACAGTCTCTCCCAAGCACACTGCCAAGTGCCACAGGTGTACTCAGGGCTGTTTATTAAACCATTCAGCCATGAGAAATGGTGTAGTGAGCAATGTGAAGTGACATACAGAAGTACTGTGAAAAGAGATGTGCTGCTCCACAGCATATTTCAAACAAATTGCAAGCAGAACCATAAAATTAATAATCATGTAAGTATACCCAAAGCAGATACACCAGGGAGGATTCATTTGGGGAAGTGTGAATAAACAGGAGGAAAAGATATATGATTAACAAGATGAGACATCAATCATATCTGACAAACAAACAGCTGTGATGATGACTGACTTTGCAGATTAGCGTTTCAAGAAAGGCAAATTCTGGCCTGTTATAAAGAAAACTAAGATAAATATGAAAATAAGACAGTCTTCATCGACTTTTCATATTACATATCAAGTAAACTAGTTATTCATGACAAGGGTAGAGACATCCCAGCTGGGCTTTATGGTATTAAGGAACTGCTGGTGGGATTAGTCTGGCAGGGAAAAGGCAACTAAATTTTTTGTGTAGGGAAGCAAATTCAGTTTTTAGAGTCAGGACTCATGCTGTTGTTTAATTAACTAAGTTTCCCTTTTTCATCAGGCTTGACCGTGACAAAGCAGTGAACAGTACAGTGGTACCCTGCTCTTCTGTCATTTGTACATTTCTCAGCAGCAGAACCCTGTGCATCACTCTCCCCAGGAGGGATTACTATTACTAATTCAAGTAAAAGCACATGACTATTTGTCATTTTTGTTCCCCAGGTTCCTTTCGACCGTAGTGATTGCAGATTCTATTTCCCACGCCATATAACTGAGATTACCATCAACGGCTACCCTCCGCCCCGGGAAGATAAGTCTATGGACTAATGCAGGGGGAAAGCCACAGATAAGGTCAATGACATCTAATGTGTTAGGCCCTGATTGCTACTACGTGAGTCTGGCAGATTTCTAGTAAGAGATAACAGCAAAGAGAAAAGCAAACCTCAGTCTGATTTGCAACCTGACAACAGTGACACAAATAAACCTATCCTATATAAAGGCTCTGTATTCTTCTCACTGCTGTTTCTATACCCATCTATACAAAGTCTATAAAAACCACTCTAACGTTTCAAAATGCTTCAGCCTTCTTATTTTGACATCAGCAACATGACCTAGAACTCAAAGTCACCAACTTCATTTCAACAGTAGTGGTGGAAAAAGCCATCAGAATGAAGGGATCAAAGGCCAGGCTTCAGCCACCATTCATAAAACAGCTAAACATGAGTTCCACATAGTTCTGTGCAAACCATTTAATGCGTTCACACACCAAACACTGAAGTAGAAAACAATCTTTCAACAAAACAGACAGTAAGAAGAAATTAGTGATAAGGCACTGGTTTCCACTGACTTTTTTTCCTTGCCACTGTAAAGCATCCAGCTTCCTCCACTGGTAGATGCTTGATGACAGCAGAAACACATCTTGCAACACAAAAAACCAAAGGAACTCCATGGTGGAGCACAGTCCTCTTAGCGGGCTCGGTTCTTCATCTTCTGCCTTGCCCTCTTTCCAGGTCTCTTCTGCAAAAAAAAGGACAGATTAATTCTGCTGCTCATTTTCCTGCTGATATCAAACCATTGTCCCCAACTCTGTTAGCAACTGAATTATGCTTAGCTCCCAAAGACAGGCATTACTTCCAGATGCTGGAAGCACCCATCTCTCCCTGGCTGGCACAGCCTGGCTTCCTAGCCAACCAGGATTATTTTCATGCAACATTTTACTTACATTAAGGGCTTTTTTCCCTCCTTTTCCTCCTCTTCCTCCTTTTCCTGGGCCTTTGTTGTGAGCCACTTTTGACTGGAAGCTGGATACGTCATTGTAACTCTCCTTTGTGTTCCACTTTGAGCCTTTCTTCTTCCCACCAAAACCAAACTTCTGATTTTTATATCGTCTTTTGGCATTTGGTCTGAAAAACAACCGACCACCATCACTGCCTACATTCTTTGTTTCAGGAAACTCTCAAGACACACATATATATACACTCGTATTCTCCCATCAACCATCATAAACCTTTCCCCTCTTAATAAAGATGCAGAAATTAGCACATTTCAGTCTCTGTTCCATTTTGGCCATAGTTTTCCTTCTCTTTAGGGACAGAAAGACACCTTGGACTTACTTTAACACTAAGCAGAACAGTTTTGTTCCCCAAAATTATCCCCTAAACAGACTTTTAAAAAATCAGACATTCGGTGTTTAACAATCTTTCATTTCTGGTCTCACCCCTTCTTTGTCCGTTGACTTGCATTGCCTTTTTTATTCCCTTGAGACGCCGTCTGATCTTCATCTAAAAAGTCCAGTTTGTCAGAGAGACCTGCAAGGGTGAAGACATCACAGCTATTACCTCAGAAAATAGAAATTTCAGTCTAAGCAAGTAATAGCAGCAGGTCACTCTCAATGAAGAACAGCTGCTTGGGAGGCTTTTCACTGCCACTGGCACACAACTCTGCACAGCAGCAGCTTTCCAAGCTCAAGGTCCAGAACTACAAATGGACTGACCACACACCACATGCCTTACACTGCTCACACACCACTACTGCCATTACACATGTGCTCTCTTAGACAAATTGACTTTACCTTTTTGGTATTTCTTGACCGCATTCAACATATTTTTTTTCTCCTTTTGTCTCTTCTGCAGAATTTCAACTTGCACCTAAGATTAGAAGCAGAATGTTAGTGTTGCTCCTTGCAGTGTCCCATACTTTTTTTTTGTGAAGGTATCCCATCTTTTATTGTGTTTTCCTTCAGAGCAGCTAGACAGAAGACTAGACAGATTCTGTATGTTTTAACCAGACTCCTGTGGTCTCACTTTTCCCGCTCCTCACTTAGGCTCTAAATTCTTATCACAGATCCTTTTGCATATGTCCCTTTTGTAGCTCCTCACCTTCTTGCCGTATTTTCTCATTGCACGGAGTTGTTTCGCTTTCTCAGACCTTTCCATTGCTTCCTGTTTACTCTTAAGTTTCTGTCGAATCTAATTGGGGAATAGAAAAAACAAAATTTATCAATAACACGAAAGAAAAAACTGGAATCTTATGATTGCTGCACAGTCCTGATGTCAGTATTTGTGAACTATCTATGAGTGTAAAAAAGAAAACATCTCTCAGTCAGATAATGCCTGTAAGGCATAACATCCTTTCAGCTCAAGGGACAGTTATTACAGAAATTCCTGAACTGACCTGCAGCCAAAATCTGGATAAAAAGACAAAACTCAAACAAGAGACAAGACAAAGCCTTATAATGGGCTCCACCGGAACTGAGAGTATCTTTCAGTCTATTTGGATCTATAAAGAAGACTTGATAGTTTCTTCCTTCTCCTTATTAAAAGTAAAGCACTGAAAAAAGTCAACAATCCTGTAGAAAACATCTTTTCCGTTCCCTCCTTGTTCACAAACATTTTTATAAGGATGCTGCATTACAAAGGATTACAAAGGTTTCAGCACAGATCTTCAGGATTCAGTCTGTGACTCCACTAGGAGATAAAAACCCTTCAAATGGAAGTGAGCAAAAGAAGAGAACAGTTATGTGCAGGATGGTCTTAAGCCTCAGCACAAGCTAATTATTGTTCTTCATTTTCTCTAGAAAGGTTCTATCAGAACGCAAAACAGTGACCAAGTCATATATGAACCTTCAAAGTAGACTCCAGCTCATGTTTAAGTTATACAATGTAGTCTTTTTTCCAAATCTAAACCAAAAACTTGAGTTCCATTTTGAGAAAGGCTACAGTCAAGGAACAAGCTCATGAAAGTTTTATTTCCTACACCAATCGAAGTTTCTATCCAAGTCAGATTCATTCAATAACAGTTTAAATTCTCAGAAAACCAGAACACACAGGCAATAAACAAAAAGGTGATACTTAAAACGGAAAAAAAGATTGCATTAAAGCCACTGCATTAAAGTAAACTGCAAGTCTTTGTGCAAAACAAAGAGCAAAAACACAAGTAATTTTACATCCACTGTTACATATACTGAGGAAAATTCTCCATTTTTA
Source organism: Lichenostomus cassidix (assembly GCF_008360975.1). Classification (NCBI taxonomy): domain Eukaryota; kingdom Metazoa; phylum Chordata; class Aves; order Passeriformes; family Meliphagidae; genus Lichenostomus; species Lichenostomus cassidix. The sequence goes on along the minus strand of NC_139489.1, from coordinate 10,732,820 downwards.
ACATCAAATACATTCAGAACAAAGTATAAATCATGTTTTTCTACTTGATCATACAACCTGTTATAAAAATTCCCGCATTGCATAGAAATACCTAAACAGAAAATACTCCTGTCACAAAGTTTCAAGCACAATCATTGTCACAGGAATCTGAAGAGATGAAGGTCAGTATTTGCACATCACACCTTAAATTTAATCCCTACCACAGACTAAAACCCACACATTACACAGGAAAGAAAGAAATTCATTGCACATACCTTCTGCATCTGTTGGTCTGACTTGGCCATCTCTGCAAAGTAATCATCTGGCCTCCTTGTAGGAACTTGGAGCTTACGCAGTCTAGGAAGAGCTTCCAGGACAGCTGCCTGAGCCTGCCGGTAGCTGGGAGAGAGCACAGCAACAGCTGTCACTGCACCAGCTCTGTCACCTCACCCGCTCTGTCACTTTGTGTTGGGCACCTCACAGTGCTGACATACAAGCAGGCTGATACTGGGATCTAACAAGCATTGGTCTGGAATTATATCAACATTCTGTGCACGTCCAGTGCTACTGAAACTAGTTTAGGTGTCAGTACAATATTAACACATATCTTGCACATTTACATTTGTCTTATTTCCAGTTATAGTTTTTATATGTTGGAATATAAAAGGCAAAGCAAAACAAGAGAACTGTAAGAACACCTAAATAAACACACAAAGAAAAATCCGTATCTTGTTTTAAAGCCTTGGGCCTGTTATCAAAGAGCTTTTAAAATAAACATTCCAGCAAAGGATGGAAGTCTGCTGTGAAGAAATTACTTCTTTTCAGCCACAAGGCAAGCTAATGTGTAGATATTCTGGAAAACATTCAGAGCCATCAAATGTAAAATAACATGTTCCAAAAGCGCCACAGTGATAGGCAGTGTAGCAGTCCATAGCACACTGGTGAAACATAACTCCAAACACTCAGCAGCACGCTGGGATACTACATGAAATCTCTTTTTGACACTTACAAACTCATCTCTCTCTGGAAATCATTCTCAGGGTCAACGGCATCAGACGTAGAAGCATTCTGAGAAGCGGGGTCCGCGACCGGGCCCAAAGTCACGTCCAGCCTTTCCACCCACGAGAGCTGCTGCCTGAATTCGGCCAGGCACTGGTTCAGGCCTTCCTGTGAAAGGAGCACAGCTCTGCACAACACCGCACGGGCGGCTCCGCACGGCTGGCCGGCTCAGTGTCCGCCTCACACCGCGGGCTTGTCCTCGGCGCCGGGAGACACCCGAAATCTCCCCCTGCAGCGCAGAGCACCGGAGCTCACCCAGCCCCGACCCCGCGGCCTCGCCGCGCCTCCTGCGCCCGCACCCGGCGCTGGGGCCGCAGCCCCCGCAGCCCCCGCAGCCCCCGCAGCCCCCGCTCACCGTGTCATTGCGCCGCTTCGGCTGCTCCTCCAGCACTACGTTGAGCCCAGGCTTCAGCGCGCCCCTCGCGAAGGCCTCCTGGAGCTGTGAGAGAGTTCGGTCACGCCGCGCCGCCGGCACCGGGCGGCCCTTCCCCGCCGCCCCGCCACCGCGGCCACGGACTCACCTCCGAGTCCGAGAGCGAGGAGTCCTCCGAGTCCGAGCCGGAGTCCGAGAAGGATCCACGCCGCGCCACCGCCGCCATCGTTGCCGCCACTGCCGCTTCCGGCCGCGTGCGCCGCCGCTTCCGGGGCCGCCGTGCCCGCGGTCACCACGGCGACAGCGGCGGCGGCAGCATGGCGGGGGCGGCAGTCATGCCCGTGGCCGTGTTCGGCTGCCGGCCGCGGGTGGCCGGCGGTGTGTGCTTCCTGGAGGAGCAGGTGGTGCTGCACGCCGCGGGGGCGGGCTGCCTGCGCCTGCACCTCGAGCACAAGTGGCACAACTTCATCCCAGGTGGCACCGACCCCGACCCCGACCCCGGTCCCGACCCTGACCCCGGTCCCGATCCCGATCCCGGCCCTCCCTGACCCCTCTGCTCCCCGCAGGCACGGAGAAGAGCCGGGGCGCGCAGGCGCTGGCCGTCAGCCCCGACAAGCGGTTCCTGGCGGTGTCGGAGGCGGCGGGCGAGCAGCCGGTGCTGACGGTCTATGAGCTGAGGGAGGAGCGGGCGCGGCGGCGGAAGGTGCTGAGCAGCGACGAGCTGCCGGCGCGGCAGGCTGTGTCCCTCGCCTTCTCCCCCGACAGCCGCTTCCTGGCGGCCGCCACGGCCTCGCCCGAGGGGCACCTCGCCTTCTGGGTGTGGGAGAAGCAGCAGCTGGCGGCTGTGGCCCGTGTGGAGGCTGCGGGCGATGGCCCCTGCCAGGTAACGTCTGCATCTCCGCCTGCTGCCGAAACCTCCAAACCCGAGCTGGTCTGGCTGCTCTGCGGCTCATTGTTCACACTCCCGTTCACAGCTGAGTGGCTCTTCGGGAGCGCACTGCACTTTGCAAAAAGGCGGATTAAAGGAGCAAATTGTAGTTCAAGTAGCAGGTGCGAGGTAGGACGTGCGTTCATCTTTCAGGACATGTGCACAGTGCATTTTCCCGTGTCCACATGGCTTTTATCCAGGGCAGTAGGAGGAGAGAGCTCCACACTGTAAATTTCATTAAGTTTCTCTGACCTTCCTTGACATCTGCTGTTGGCTTCCCTCAGCAATAGGAAATTAGGCTAAATAAAGTTTTGCATTGACCCAGAATGGACATTCTCACGTCTATATCTGTCGTATCACATGAGATTCTGTTATGTCATATGAGATCTATGTTATGGGGCCAGTACAACTGGCCTGTGAGTGTGCAGCGTGTCCCTTGTGTCCCTGCAAAAACAAATATACAGGCTGTGCTCAGTAGTTGAAACACAGTTCTTGGAAGCTCTCAGTGCAGCTTTTCTTTCTTGCAGTCTTCTGCGTTCAGATCAGAGGACAAGAGTGGCTAGGAACAGGCTGATGACCCACAAACAATTTCTGCATCCAACTTTGGGTGCCCTTTTTCAGATTTTTTCATGCAGGAAAGTCAGATACTTTCAGGACAAATGTTTGGACTCCAGCTGCCATTTTTTCTGGGGTACAGCCACAAGCAGAGGTTGTGTGAACTACTGAATTCATGAGCTAAATTCCTAAAGAGAGAGGAGTGTAAACACTCCAGCTGTCTAAAGTCCCATTACGCATAAAAAATGTTTTCGAACTACCCCTTCTATCCTTCATTTTGAGTATGGAGATGGCTATTCCATCATTTTCACAAATAAAAACCTAATTATGTGAATTCATATACATACTGTTTGCCTGAATTACAGGAATACAGAACTTATTCCTGGCCTTTTAAGAACAAATGGTCCCACTTTTCAGGAAGCTTGCTACAGGAAAAATTTGCTAATCAGTAGTAAAGAGGTATTTTGGCCTTACTTTTGTAATTTTATTTTGATAGACAATTTTGAAAGGGGGAAAACTGAAATATGTTATTATGATGGTTAATTCTTAGTCTCTTCTATATTCCTGCATGTTTCTATGAACCATCTTCCTTTGTATTTTTATCCTGTATCTGATATAGAAAGTCTTCAGAACAGGTATCATATTTGCTTATTTGTGAACATAGTTGCAAAAATACTTCCTCTCTTCTTTATTCCATAGGTGAGCTTTAATCCTCAAGACAACACCCAGGTTTGTATCACTGGAAATGGCTTTTTTAAACTTTTCAAGTACAGTGAAGGATATTTAAAGCAGATGAATTTACAAAGGGGAGAGCCAGAAAGCTACTTGTGCCATGCCTGGCTGTCCAAGGAGGAAGTTATATGTGGCACTGACACAGGCAAACTTAGCTTGTTTGAAACTGGAGACCTGCACTGGGAGACAAGTTTGGAGTACAGAAAACCACCCAGGGAACGAGGAGATACAAAAACAAAAGAAAGTGAGAGGTAAATCTGCTAAATATTATTAGTAATAGTTCCATACTTGTGCCTGCAGATTAGTTACTTCCTTCTTGTCCTGTTTATGGTGCTGATTGCTGCTTGCATTTTTGATTTGTTCTTTATTTTTAAGTCTTTATACATTTCTTCCTTGCAGTTCTGATGTTTCTTGTGGAGTGGCCTCTGAAGATAATGGTTCACAACAGCATTCTTTGCCTCAAATATCTGCAGTTGCAGCATATGCCAAAGGCTTTGCATGTTCACCTAGCCCAGGAGTAGTTCTTCTGTTTGAGAAGACCAAGGAAAAGGATTTCCACAAGGAGTGTCAAGAAGTCTGGGTAAGGAGGAAAATGCTTTTCTGAGCAATGATGCAGCAGAGCCCTGTTTAGAGGACTGTGAGTGCTTCTGATTCAGTTATTAGGAACACTTTTTGGCATATTGCTACCTTGCATTGTAAGCATTAGCTAACTGTCCTGATGATGTCAAAAGGAGTTGCCAAAGGTCAGTCTGAAAGTCAGTGACTGATGACCTTTTGCAGGGTAGTTCTATATGTTCCCTTCCCACATGTAAAATGTGCTTTGAGGCTGCTAAACTTCAGGAAACCTTTAAGAAACTTTTATTTGTGGAGACTTTTGGGACTAAGAAGTAGTTTACATCAGTTTTGAAGAATAAGGCTACTTGTTTTTTAACAAGAAGAAGCTTTTCTCCCCTCAGGTATTTATTAGAGCTGTCATGAGACTTGTGCACTCTTAAATAATTCAGTAAGATTTCTAGCTGTATGCATTGACTTACTGCAATCCCTGGATAAGAACATATAACTCTAATGATCTGGTCAAGATTTCATACTCTGATTCTAGAAGGTCAGATCTTCCCTATGTATGAGGCCCCATAATAAGACTTATCTACCTGAATGATACACTACAAAGAACTGTTATGCTGAGATCACAATTTTTAGGCAGTTCTCATTCTGACACTTGCTGGTTTTTTTTCTTGATGTTTTTCTACTAGCATTTTAATTCTTGTTTAGTGCAGTACTTCAGATTACTGCTGAAATGTCCTCTGATACTTTATTTCAGCTGTAATGCTGTACATAAAGTCAGATTGTCTTTTTGTCCTCTACTCCCTGCCTTGCAGTAGTTTTGTGCTATTAAATATCCAAGTTGTCTTGCTGATGTTGTGCATATGTTTATTAGAGGAGCTTACAATGAAAGTTTATGTGTGTGCATGCCTACTACCAAAACATGGAAACCTGGCACAACCCACAGGATGCATTTCTTGTGCAGCTTCCTCAGGACCCGTTCAGCACAGAGCCAAAAAAGTCAAGCAGACAGGACATAACGTGTATCTGCTTCAGCCCCTCTGAGGAAACGATGGTCGTTAGCACTGATAAAAGTCAGCTATACATGTTTGCTATGTTCTCCAGCAAACTTATAAGGGTAAGTCTAGTTCTATCACGTTCTATAGCCTTCATGTCCAGTACTGTAATGACACACGCTACTCAGTGTTGTTTTCTATGATGCATTCTCATTAAATCCTTCAAATGAACCCTTAAAACTAAATATATAAAGTGCTCTGTGTGCTTGTCTGAGAGTAGTATGTCTGTAGCCCCTTGCTCAAGCATCCCTCCATGTGAATAAATGATGCTATTCAGCAGAATGATAGAGGACTCTTCAGACCATTTAAGGGTGCCTCTCACTGCTGAACCACTTCAGTAAGGCTTTAACTGAGAGATTCTCCATGTAACTGTAGTGCTTTGTGCTCCACTGTAATATGCAGAAACTTTAATGCAATGATAAAGCTGGAACAGCCATGGGAATCTCATTTGACTCTAAAATGATAGTTGTTGAAGTCCTAGCTAGAAGTGAAACCTCTTTGTGAAATACAAACATAATGAAAAACCTTCCCTACTCTGAAGGAATTAAATAATACAAAGACAAGTGATAAATGTATTATAATGAAATAAACTTATATGGAGTTGGGTACCTAACCTGTGTACAGGTGTATGGAAAGATCTTTACAGGAAGAGGGGTTGTAGTTAGGAGACCTGTTTCTACATGCAGCTTAAAATTTTATTGATGCTTCACTTCCCACATGTGGTAGCTAGACATCCTAATGAAGTTTTCTATCAATCAGCACTTGATTTTTTTTTCAAATATCTGTATGACCAGAAGGTATTAACTAAATTCTTGCAGGTCCAGTTTTATTTATTTATCTAACTTGCCTTTTTTACATACCTACAGTTATGTTCTGCTCTCACTGCACTGCCCTGCATCACTTTTCTTGATTAGTAATTATAAACTTAAGACTAACATTGTTAGGTTTTTAAGATTGTTATGTTCAGACCAGGGCAGTGAAAGGATTAAGTGGTTCCCTCAAATCTATTCTACTACTGTATGCAAAGACTCATGATAGATTTTTTTGCCTGACTAACTGCCTGCAATGAACTATTTGTGATTTTTTAATGTTCTAATTCCTCCTCAGGAGAAGATATCTTATTTTACATATATGAATTTCCCATTGCATTCTAATTCAATCACTGGTCTGGACATGTGTGTTTGGAAACCCATTCTTGCTACATGTTCCCTGGATAGATCTGTCCGCGTCTGGAATTACAGGACAAAGTAAAGAGTTGTTTGTATTTGTTATTACCTCTTGCTTTTTTGTATATTGTTTTTAGCAGACAACAGCAGCAATCTCTTATGAATGAGAGTGTTGTTCTGGTAAAATTCTTGTGTGGTGTGGGATGTAAATGGTATTACTGACATGATTTGGGGAGTGTGAATATGCAGTGCCTTTAAAACTGGTGCCAAAATAATCCAAAGCCTTTTCTAGTAAGCTATTTTTATGTCAGACTTCTTGTGTTTTAGAAAAAACTCTTCAGGAAAGTTTCATTCAGCTTTGTCTTAAGATACTGTTGTCCCATCTCCTGTTTTTTAGCTGTAGTTCTTAAGCAAAATGACTCCAGCTCTTGAGGTTCCCTGAGGGAAAAACAAATGTCAAGAGATGTTTGCATAGGATTGCAATCAGCAATTCATTTACCTTCTTCATTATATTACAGTACACAAGGATTTGCTCTTGCACCTTCCACACTTTCTCTGTGAACCAGAAAGTCAAATTTTTGTTTGACTTTGTTTCCTGTAACATCTGTATGATCATGATTTAACTGAATAGCAACACACTTCCTCAAGGACAAGGCATGGTCAAATTGTAGCTGCAGGCATCCTTCCTGGGCCAGATAATGTCCTGTCAAGTGTGCAATGGGGAGTTCATACTATTCTATACTGGAATACAATGGTTTCTCTTTCAGCACTTTGGAGCTGTGTAAGGAATACCAGGAGGAGGCATACACAGTATCACTTCATCCCTCAGGCCTTTTCTGTTTGGTTGGCTTTTCTGACAAACTACGCTTTATAAGTCTGCTGTATGAGGACATGAATGTTTTCAAGGAGTTTCCTGTTAAAAACTGTAGAGAGGTAAGGAGAGGTGCAAAAATGAAATTGGGGAGTTACGGGGAGCAGAGTGGCGAAGAGCATGACAGAAAATAGAAACTTCTCTGATACATCCTGGTAGGATATAGGATATCCTACTACAAATCTTAGAGAAATGGATTCTGACTATTGGAGAACAGCCCAGAGGCTGATGTGTAACTGTGGACCTGGGAAGCAGCAGAAAGGATCATTTGCTCAGAAATACTCAAGAACTGAATTTTACAGGGGAAAGCATTGATTAAGAAAGCTGTAAACAGCCAATTATGTAATAGAGTTTTCTTTTTGTGTAACAATTTGATATTAAATGATGTAATTGAAATTCAGTTCATGAATGTTTTTGTCCAATCCATCTACAGTAACAGGTGGTTATGTTCTTTTTGTAGTGCTCATTCAGTAATGGAGGCCATCGTTTTGCTGCAGTTAATGGAAATATGATTCAAATTTATTCTAGCATCACCTTTGAGAATGTTAGTAATCTGAAAGGACATACTGGGAAGGTTAGTAAACAAATCTTACACAGCACAACTTACTAAGATTTTAACTAGTTGATAAGATTCATTTTGAAGAGTAAAGTACAATCATGGATCTTGAAATGGGCCTAAAAAGTAAAAACAGAAATAAAAAATTCAATTTTCTTTGGTCAGAAGGCAAAGTGTTCATGGATTAGATACATTGGAAAAGTCTGTCCTGAAGTTGGAGGTGAATGATTGGCAGGTGGCTCAACAAAATAAAATATCCCAGTAATAAATTATAAAAATAAAATCTACTACTCAGTGTTAAAATGAACTTTTTCCTGATAGTGTGTTCATAAAGTAGTTCTTACTATTGATTTTTTCTCTTAATGCTAAAATAGAAATGGTTGAGAAACATCCAGAGGTCTTTCAGTAAGACTTTGAAGTATGATTCTGAAGTTGTCATGGATTTACCTGTAAAATGACTCCATGCTGTATGTCTATAACCTACACATCAAGCTCCGTGGTGTGTTTTGTTTTTGCCAGATACATTCAATTAAATGGAGTGCAGATGACACTAAATTTGTCTCCTGTGACACACATGGTGCTGTGTGTGAGTGGGACTTGTTGACAAGTCAAAAGAAGTCAGAGTGTGTGCTCAAGACCTGCATCTACAGCAGCATTTCCCTGACTTATGATGCCAAAATTATCTTTGCTGTTGGATCTGACCAAACTCTCAAAGAAATTTCAGGGTCTTCGGTGAGCTAACAAGCACTCTGGGATTTTGCTCAATTCTGTGGGGAGGGTACTGCTGCTTTGGTTTCTGCAGCATCCATTTGATAAATAGGAATCGGTCTGGTTTTGAGAGCTGTGATATTTACTGACACTTTTGTGTTCTTATGTCCTTTACCATGAAATCTGAGATTTTGTTATAGTTTTATATTTTTGAAATTTTTCTTGGATTTACCTAGAAATCTTCTAATCCAGCTAACAAACTAACTAGGCAATATTGTAGCAACTATTTTGCTGAAATACAAGTGATCACATCTACTACTGTATCTATTTGCATTTTTTTCCAGAAAAGTAGTAATTGTATGTGATAACTATTACCTCCTTCAGGTAACACATCAACTTAGCTTGCAATTTTAATACTGCATATCTATAATAAATATGGATATTTTATATCTAAATACTTATTTTAAATCTAAATTTTTTTTAATGTATAAAGCTTGATACTAATTACCGTTCAGGCTTTACTTCTATAGGCATGTAGATTCTTTTAACTGCATTTTTTGCTGCAGGCAGAGGTATAACAATTGCTCATGCATCAAGTACTTAATGTAATGTGAGGGTTTTGTGTGGTGATTTGTGTTGTTGGTTTATTTTTTAGATCCAGCATGAAGTGCCTGCTTATGATGTTGTTTATACCACTGTCGCTGTGTCTCGTTCTGGGCGCATGATATTTGTTGGTACATCCCTGGGGACAATTCGAGCTATGAAGTACCCACTAACTAAGAAGAAGGATTTCAATGAGTACCAGGCCCATGCAGGTGCTGTTACAAAGGTAGCACAGAGTTCTTTCTTTTCCCTGTGGTACACAGCTCCTTTAGGGCTGATTCTCTTTCCCATTTCATAGCATAATATGTTAAAATTGAGGCTGAGTCTGCACATGGAGAATGAGTATTGCAGCATTCATAGGAGTCCTGTCTCTAGATATGTCAGAGAATAAGCTGTTGGCTAAAAAGCGGCTTGTACCAGGTTACAAAACATGGTATATTGGATGGAGAACTTTGATACAGCTCCTTCTGGGAGGAGGAAGATAATTTTGTCATAGAGTCGTTTAGGTTGGAGCAGAGCTTTTAGATCATCAAGTCCAACTATTAACTGCCAAGTCCACACTAAATCATGTCCCCAAGCACCACATCTACACATCTCTTAAATACCTCCAGGGATGGTGACTCCACCACTTTCACTTGTAGATGGGCATCACATTTGCCCTTTTCCAGACAGCTGAGACTTCCCTAGTGAGCCAGTACTACTGCCAATTGACTGAAAGGGCTCAGTGAGCACTTCTGCCAGCTCCCTCCATGTGCTTCACTAGGTCCTCATTCTCCAGGAAGCCACACATTCTGTGTTGTTAAAACTGGTCATAATTTTGGCATTTTAAGTATCACTATCAACTATAGCATCTTGACTTATTCTTGCATGGTCCAATATTAGAATATGAACTTCAGTTACTGTGACTCTACTTTCACCTCACTTGCAAGCTGTATCAGCTCCCAGGTACTCTATGCCAGATCAGTTAGCCACAGGAGGTCTGGAGGAGGTGACAGCAGTTATTATTAGATAGTTCTTGGTGAGCTTGGCTGTATTTTTAAAAGAAAACATTTAGCCATCTGTTGCTCATGCAATTTCTCGGAGAAAAACTAGAAATCTTTGGAATTGTCATATAAATTGCTTGTCTGCTATAATTGTCTAGAAGGTCTTTTCTGTTTCAGGTTTCTAAAAGTCTTTCTATGGCTTTGAGACCAGAAGCAGATCCAGTGTCTACACATGTTCTTTCCCTTCTCCTGTTGTTTCAACCAGGGTGGAACAGGAGTAGAGGACATAATCAAAATGTTGGTAGTGGGACTATGTTATTATTTCCACTGTTGACTTTCTGTGGTAGAAATGGAGTATGTGGGGAGAAAAATTTGGTATAAAATAAAACTATGTCTCTGTTCTTCCATGTCTCGTCTATTATTTTGTTGTCTCTTCCTTCTAAGATGAGAGTAACAAGTGATGACCAATTTCTGCTGACTGCCTCAGAGGATGGCTGTGTATTTATCTGGAAAGTGCATCAGAAAGAAGGTGGGGTACAGAAAGGGAGAGAGGAACTTCAGTATGCTGAGGAAGTGTTGATCATGAGATCAGATATAGACGAGAAGGTAGGAGGAGCAACTTGTGAACATAAACCATAGGATTTCTGTGAATTGTGTTTGCATGATGCTTGTTACCAGCCATTCCTACATGCCTTGCATGGCTTAGGTCAAAGAGGTTACAGAAAGTTGCTGCAGTGGCTTGTCAATATGCAAACAGCATGGTACAAACAGGGAGTGTGGAGAAAGGTTTAGACTTTTCTCTAATACTCTCCCCAGTCTCTTGAAAACACTTTTAATGGCGTAGAGAAGTCAGACGAAGCATTTCTATAATCCATCTTGTAAGATAGCAAAGGAACCTTACTTCTAGGACTTCCTGGTCTGTCTGAAGATTCTCTGTAAAGGCTGTTGTTCATAAATATGTGCATGTAAATAAATCATCCTTCATGGCAAATCATGGTAAATATTCTCTTAAAACTGTGTTGTCACCCATTTCCTAACAGAGTCAGGCAATACTAGACCTGCAGATTTGTGTGAAAGATCTACAGACAGAAAGTGATTACGAGCTACGTCTCAAGGACATGTACTGTGATGGAAAAATAAAGGCATTGGAAGAGAATTTCAGTCAGGAAATAGATGCCCTTAAAAACAAACACCAGGTATGATTCATATTGCAGAACCAAATCCTAAGAAATGTTTCACTGAAGAGTTGAATTCAAGCTTGCATTACATATGTGGGAATGCCATACAGTATCTGAAATCATTCCTTTCCAGTAAAGATGTTCTTGATATTTGTAAAGCATGAAACTACCTTTGAGTTAAGTATTTTATAGGTACTAGGGGATGCAAGAGTTCTCCTAGGTAGCCTGTAAGTATCTTCACATAAAAACAGCACAATAAATACTGCCTGAGAACAAGGATCAGCAGCAGAAATGGGACCATGCCTTAAAAGCTCCTTTGCATATAAGATTGCAGCTGCTGCAGGATCTAACAATTTTTCTCCTTAATGCTGCCTTCTTTATGTTGTGTCTGCTTAGATTTTTAAGAACATCGGCTGAGGTTTCTTGTATGTTTTTTGAAAATAAAAGTAAAATATATTCCCTGGATTTCTTATGTTCATGTGCTTATTGAATTCTTTGTAGTCATGAAGCAGGAGTTCCCTGAAAAGCAAAGGCTATGATAATTCTTCCCAGTGTCTTATTTATGTGTGTGTGATAATGATATTCTGTCCATCTGTCTGGTGCATGCACTGGATTTCTGACCTGTAATTTGCTATATTTCTGGACTTGTTTTAAGATGTAGAAGGCAAGGGATCCAGTAGTAATTTCTCTGGCAGTAAAACAGTTTGAAGTAAGAGATTACTTATCACATGATTCAATCCTGTTAATGTCATGTTCCTTTTGAGCTTTTGGGTGAATATTGTCCTGTTCTGGTGATTTGTTACTGCTTATTTTGTTGAGTTGTGCATAGTCCCTTCAAGCAGTATTTCAGTTTGACTCCACATAAAGGAGTTCAGTTATGAAAGCTTGCCAAGTTACTTATTAGTTTTAGTATTTTACAGGCTTGTAATTTTCAAGTGCTCTTTTTATACCTTTCTTATCTTTTGGCCCTACAAATGTTCTAGTAGGTTTTTGATATTTATTTTTTGAGGAAGTTTAATTATTCATTTTAATTTTTTCTTCAAGTAGTTCTTCTCACTCTTTGGCTTGCCTCATTGTGTTTTTTCCATTTAAATAACCTGAGTTTTAACCTGTCTATTTTTCCTCTCTTTTGTACAACCTAACCTTGTGCAAGAAAGCCATTTCAATTCTTGTCGATTCCTCTACCTCTGTTTTATCTCTGCTGGGTTTTTTCTGCAGTTCTTCAGGTCTTTTGATAAGTAGTGCTTGGCCATAAAGTTATAATAATTTCAGCTACACCGAAAATTCTTTAGACTTCTTGGTTATAGACTTGCAAGCAAATGCCTTTGAAGGTGAATAAAAGTTGTCTAGGCAGGCAAGTTGTACTTCCTGTCCAAGTATCAGTACGTATTAAGATTAAACTGAATGACAGCTTTAGACTTGGGGCTAACCTTTGTAGTTTTATCCTTCAGACAAATGGAATATTTCTGCTTATGCAAGACCCATGCAGTTGTTATGAGAAGAAAATGAAAATATTGTACCTATGGTACAATTCCTAGCTTTTCTGGAAAATTTCTCTGCTGTTTCTTGCTCCAGTCCTTTGTGCTTTTTTTAGAATATTAAGTAATTTGTAATGGCAGTCTGACATTCCAAGCAAATGGCATTCAAAACTCACTCTTGCTTAAGTTTATGTCATACCATGCAAATGTTGGCATTTTAGGACCTCAAGGCTGCTTCAAGTGAGACAAGAAGCAGCTTGAACTTTAATATCTGGACAATAATTCATGGAACTGCAAATTCTCCTCAAGCAGGCATACATAAAGGAGTGGAGGCTTTTGTAGCTCACAAACTTTTCTTTTTAGATTAAGATCAGTACCCTGTATTATATGAACTGTGTTTGCTGCTTTTCCTTGACTTTCATTATTTTAACTTATAAAAAAACCCTAGTATCTGGGAAAACTTGTTTTAGTGACACATAGCATCTAAATTTTGGTGAGAGATTTCAAACATATTTCTGTTGTGTATGTATTCCTCGCCGGGGCAAGAGCACAAACAATTTGGACATTGCTATGCCTAGTTTCAAATTAAAATGTATTTTTCTTACTTTTGTCCCCAGATTTTACAGGAAGAGAAAGAAAAACAGGAGCTACAACACCGGGTTCAAGTGTCTGAGCTGATGGATAAACAGGCCAAGAAGGTGCAAGAGCTAGGTTAGACTATAACAACTATTTGTAACTAGAAATGAGGGGAAATGCTTTATTGATTGCAAATAATGTGACAGGGAGGGATTACTAGAGTATAGGTATAAAGGAAAATGAATGTATGTCATGTAGGTATTTGGTGCAGACCAAATGTTTGTCTAAACTGCTCCACACAAGTGCCCATGATGAGAATATGCGCGTGGGCCCTGTATCTTAAAGGTTTGGTTCTTGAGATTAGTAATTTCTTCATTTATTTTATAGCTCACTGTGCAAGAACAGTGCAGTCATTCAGTTCAGCAGGGAGGTAATGTCCAGTGCACACAGCCTGGAAATACCTGGATTCCAGATTTGTAATCAAGATGAAAATACTGTAAATTAGTACCAAAGAGCAAGTCCCCACAATGAGTCCATTGCCTACTCATACTTTGTAGCAGTTGACCATACACAGCTGTGCCATGGTTGTCATCCTTAGAAATTAGTTGTCATGCCTAAAATAGTTGTCAATTTTGTATGGCTGCAGAGTCTAAAGCCCCTGTATATCTGATGAAGAAAGTGATGAAATACTTCTGCTAGTAATTTATTGCAGCCAGCTGCCAAAAAGACAGTAAAGAATAAGACAGTGATAGCTGCAGAAGGACAGGATTCACCCCTCTTTTCCATTAGTTTTATCCATTCCATATGTTTCCTATTAACAGAATCTGACAGTAGTCAGAAACTCTCAGTGGAAAGTGAAAAATACCAGGCGCTGCAGGTGAAATCCCAGAAGATGGAGGAGGCATATGAGAAACAATTGCACAGTTTGGAGGAAAGCAAAAGCCAGGCTCTGAAGGAGCTAAAAGAATTCTATGAGAAAAAACTTATAGAGAAATCTCTTCTGCTGGAAGAGGTAGGAAACTTCATGTGCAGTTTGATTTGTTGACCAAGTTTATCTTCAACTGTGATAAAATGTTCCCTGGGACAGGAGAAGTTGGCATCTTCCATGCAAATCCTAATCTGCCTGTAACCATGAGAAAATATTTTGACAGGTAGAATAGAAATGAGAAAGCCCTAGCTAAGTTACTGACTTTCCTGGTTTCATACCTTGAGTAACTTGCTACAATTAATATGCTTGGGCACTCTCAGCTTCATCTCCACTTCTCCTACATCCCAGAATTCCTGTTTATTAATGTGGCTTAGATGATACATTTACTATAATTGAAGAAAGAAAGATTCGATCCTGTTGTTCCAGTGAAGAGATAACATTTTGAAAATGGTGAATTGCATTCCTGAGGCCTTGAGGTTCTGCATAATTTGGTGAATAAAGATAAACATCCTGAATACTTCACAAACTCCTGCACATTGAAGTCAAAGACTTGGCTTGACAAAAGGCAGCCAGATAACTGATACTTACATGTTTAGAGTCAATAAATCCTATCACCATTACTGTTTGCAGCCTGGTGTTGCAATACCAATTTGAAAAGAATGTAGGAAGAGAGGCATACAGAGACTGAGGAAAACCTGAGGGCTTATTGGCCCTAATGCATCAGAAACAGTGATTTTAGAAGATCCCAAGTGATACTGGTTTGTGATTTCTGCAGCCAGGACAAGTTTACTGATGTTAGTATTTGGGCCAGGTTCCTAACTTGAAGCATTCAAGTCTTAAGAATTATTAAAAAAATAAAAACTTTTAATGTTTTTGTTATCAGTTTTTAAAGTTACTTTAACCCACTAAGAAGTTATTTTAGATTATATTACTGCAATTGAAGATTCCACTAAATATGGATCCTCCCAGAAGAAACACAGTTACAAATAACCTTTTATTTCTCTCGTTTACTGGTCTCTTACTATTATCTTCTCTAATGTTTGCTTTCCTTGACTGCAGGCAAAGGAGAAGATGGAGAAGCAGATTAAAGCACATGAAGAAATGGAGCAACAAATTTACGAAGTTGGAGACCAAGAAATCTTGGAACTCAAAGACAAGTATGAGAGACAGCTCTTTGAAGAAAAGGAGTCCAACATACAACTGAAAGGAGAAATAGGAGTCCTGAATAAAAGGGTATCTTTTATTCTGTGGTAGGATCAGACCTGCACACCAAGACCTATAACTGAGGACTGAATGTGATTAACAGCATATCAATTTAGTCCATTGATTTAGTCTGTAAATATGTGACATTTCCTATGAGAACACTGGCCCATTCTTAGGTTAGTTTGAGTGTTTAGAATATTTGGGCAGAAGAAGAAGCTGTCTGCTGATTGTATTGCTGACATAAGTAGATACAGATGATAATGGAGGTGTGTTTTTACTAGTACACTTTCTCTTATCTGCATAGTTTTAAACTATGTATAATATTGTTCATCCTATGAGAGGAAAGAAACAAACCTTTTAATTTTTCTAAGATCTAATTGTTTGCTTTATTGGTAAAATACTTCTACTGCTTTGTTTGATGCAATAATCCCCATGTTTTTATGCATCATCTTTTTTTATTGGCTTCACTAGGATTTTTAAGGAGGCATAAAATCTTTGCCTCTTTTATTGTCTGGGTATTACATTTGCCTAAAGATGTTAGAGGGACATTTTTTCTTTCTAGTTTTCTCCAGTATCTATCTGGAGACAGAAGGGTTCTTTTCATACTCTCTTGCTATCATCTATCATGGTCATGTCTTTAGATTCTTTGTCCTTTAGACCTCAGGAATTTCTTCATGGGTCCTTACAGTTCATCCAGCACCATTCATTGGTTGCAAGTTTCTTGGCTTTGCAGATCTTAGTGTTGAGGCAGGGATTTTGAGGGAACCCAAGAGCTATGAACTGGGCACCCTTCCAGTCTTCCATCTTTAGAGATGTATGACAAATATTCACCTTATAAGAATTTTCCATTGATTAAGTGTTATTTGCAGCTGATGCTTAAGTATAATATCCAAACCCTTCTTGTTTCTGGATGCAATTTCCTTGCTTCCTTCTAGTGCAGCAGGTATTCTTTGTCAAGATATACAGAAAAAGCAAAAATGAATCCTCAACCCCCTTTTGAGTTACAGACATTTAACTGATGTGATGCTCCTTCATCATATCTTAATTTGATATCCTTTATCCCACACTGTCTACAAGGTATCCTCTGGAACAGTATGGCCAAGTTGTGCACAACTTTTGGAGAGTGTTTACTTCTGTCTTGTTTGCCTCTCTAGTTGAACAGCCTACAGAAAGAGCTCAAGGACAGAAACAGGGATATTGAGGAAATGAGACTGGAACAGCAGAAGCTGCAAGACATCATTAAATCACTAGAGAAGGAGATCTTGGCACTGAAGACAGATGTTAAAGAGAAAACTGACACTATCCTAGAGAAGGTGAGAAACTGGACAATTGGCTGAGGTCAAAATCACCTCCCTTAATTTAATAGAGGTATTTATTTTAATAGTATTTGTTGGTATAATATCACGTGACTGGAAACTCAGTTTCAACTTAAGGAATTTATGATCTCTGGTTGGGATTTTGGTTTTTAGCTGGCATTCTAAGCTTTTCTTGGGGAGCTCAAGTTCAGGATGTTGGCTTTTTCATCCCCTGCTCTGGGGTCTGTAGATGGCTCTGCATTATTTGCCCCCTCCCCTCCTACCTGATCTGTAGATTTGCAACTGAAGTTTAGTCTTCCACAAGATCTGTGACTGCTGGTTTTGCCTCTTCCATATTTGTGCCTTTTTCTAGGGATCTGTTTGAGAGTGCTGAGTCTGATTCAGATCTCTGTACCCATTTCTTCCAGGAAAAGCATATATATGACCTAAAAATGAAAAATCAGGAACTGCAAAATTTTAAGTTTGCGCTGAGTTACAGAATAGAAGAGTTTAAGAAACATGTAGAGTCACGTGACAAGGATATTGAGACAATGAAGAAACAGATCCAAAATGTGAGTAACACTCTCATTTGGCCTCTGCTACTGAGCCCATTGTCTGAATACAAAGATGACCTGGCAAGTCCATGAAGGATTCCACCCTGTTTGCTTCTTGACTTCTTTCAAGGATACACAGCACTAATTCAGTATCTGTGCAGCTAATATTTGCATAATAATATTTTCACACAATACCTATTTTATTTTCTATCACATGCTCCCAGTGATCAACAAAGTTCCTGTTTCAGTATGTAATTCTAGATTTTGCTTCAAAAGAGATCTTACCCTTATGTGGTTGCCCTCCATGTGCCCTGTAGGGTTTGCAAGACACTGTTTTTTACTGATCTGGGGGAAGAGAGAGTAAATTTATTCTCTCAGAAATGTTGAAGATTTATACAAACATAACTCTGCTTATGGCTTAAGTATGTGGACAAATTATATTCATCAGTTGATACATGGGAAATTTGAATGTATTCATACTTAGCTTGCAGCAAATTCATTGAGGGTACTTTTTTGTGATATAAACTTACTATGATCTCTGCACAGATGTATCCTTAGCTCAATCAAACTAGGACTATGGTAACAGAGCCTTTTAAATAAAATTCAAACTAGTGAACAATTTGTATGTACTTCAGACTAGCATGATGAAATCCCTGTTGTCTTTTCTGGTCACCATCTTGTGCCATAAGTAAATGCTGTATACCCTTATTGTTTTTTCCTGTATGTACATATATACCCACAGTTTTCAATCCATTTGTTTCTTTTCAGTATCATGTTCTAGTTGTTGTTGCCCTTACTCTTCCCAGTATTGATTGTCCATTTCCATCTCATCTAGTTTTATTCAGATGGAACAGCAAAGCTCCATTGCAGCTCAAGGAAATGAAGGGGCATCAAATCATTTAAATCAGTGTAATTCAACAGGGAGTTGCACATTCATTTGTGTGGTTTCTGTATATTCTGACAGAGGGCAGTGTTGTTACAAAATTGACATTTCTCGTGTTGTCATTCAACCTGAAGGGGGACCTATTTCCTCAAGGCTGTATTTCCAGTCTCTGGTTTTCCTGTTATGTGTTGTTTCTTCATGTCTCATTTTGGTCCTGATTTCCTCCTCCTGCTTCCTTTCAGATGGAGGAGGAGCTGGAACAATTCAACAAGGAGAGCACAGAGCTGAAGGTTAACATCACAAAACTGCAACAGAAACTGAAGGCAACGGGTCAGGAGATGATCAGAGAGATGGAGAAGGTATGGGCTACCCCCACCATGCAGGCCCCAGAGAATTACATCAGTGGGGACAGAGACTGGAAGCATTAGTCTGAGCAAACAGTTATTTCAGGGGTACTGTGTCCAGTGACCAAGAGAGTCTCTGGTCAGTGGGGACAGACACAGAGCTTCCAAGCTTGCAGCCAGCTTAGAGAGTTAATATAAAAAAAAAAATCCATTTATGGATCAACACATATTGTCCTGAGTTTAACGGAAAAGTGAGGCAAATGCTTAACTACTTGTTTCTGCCCAAGCCTGAAATCTGGGGACGCTTTGGCTAAACAGGAGCAGCATGTAGGATACCACCTAGGCATTGGTAGGATGACATAAAGGGGGGTCTCATCAAGGGAGTAGCCAAGGACTCCTTGTTTCACGGCATATCAGACATGAGGGAGGAAAAGGGACTGCGGGTGAAGGTGGAGGAGCTCAGCAGGCAGTGCTTGAGTGAGGAAGCAGGCAAAGGGACCTGGCCGAAACCAAGAGAGAATGGGAAGGCAATCTTCATGTGAAATCAGCAAGCTGTGCATGTGTCTGATATGTGTTTTGTCCCTTGCCTGCTCCACTGTTGGTGTGTTGTTTCTAAATAAGAAACATTTGGACAATGCTCTCAGGCACATGATGTGACTCTTGGGGATGTCCTCTGCAGGGCTGAGTTGGACTCAGTGATCCTGGTGGGTCTCTTCCAACTCAGCATATTCTGTAATTCTGTGGTTGGGAAAGGACAGTGGGGGATAGCACAATGAGCCATTGGTTTTCAGATGCCATCTCTGGATGCTGGCACTTACATTACCTAATGCAAGTATCTTGGCTTATTATTACTGCTAAAATCTATCACTGCTATTCAACATGTAGTGCTTACATTCCCAGCAAGCTTTTTTGGCTTTTTTTTAAATGAAGTGGAAGTGAAATGTATGAGAGTTTTCACCATTTCCACAGGACTTTCTAAAAAATTGCACATGATAGAGTGTTCTGACCAACCAAATAACAATGTGACTACATCATTCTTGCAGAGGCAAGATAAGGAAACACTCATCAAACGATTTAAAGCAGATGTTTATAGATGTGTGGGCTTCATCCAGGATCCCAAACAATTGAAAGAAGGTATCTGTGAACTCTTCACCAAGTATGTGCATCAATCAGACATGGTGAGTCAGGACCTTTGCCTTCTCCTTGGCCATGACTTTGCCTGGTAGTGTAATTACTGAGGCAACATGCTGTGCCCTCTCAGGTGGACGTTCAAGCATTAGATGCAGATTTGCAGCAGCAGTATGTGAAACAGCAAGAGTCTCACGAGAGGAATTTGGCACTTATAAGGAAGAGGGTGATGAAGGATAATGAAATCCAGCAAGCTGCTTACATGCGCATCCTGCAGGTAATAAGCCTTTTCCTTGGGCAATGGAGGGGGAACAAGGAAGTGGCTGCACAAAAGAGACTTTAGTGGGTTTATTGTTATGGTTTCTTAGGACTTTGAGATAGTTTTGGTTGGCTTTCTTGCCAGAAATTCCTACCTTTTTCAAGTGCTACCATTAAATTTTCTGAACAAAAAGTGCAAGATCTCTGAAGTCAGAAATGGCTGGTGTTTTGTAGATACTTTTGTTTATCTCCCACTTCCTAAAAGGAGATAGGGAAGCCCTGCTGCATGGATGTTTTTAAGGAAATTAATGTACTTACTTTTTATTTCAAAGAGTATTTGTAAATCTCATAATAGTCAATTTGCCCTTGTTTGGGTGTCAAGCTGTATCTGCTATGTGGTAATGTTTAGGCAGTCATTTTGGAGGAATAAAAGAAAAAAAAACAAACACTTTCTTTGTCCACATAGTCGCATGCCTACTGGTCTGAATTCAGAAGAATTTTCTGTTTTTCACATCCAGATTTTTCAAGGAAGTTCAGAAATACATGGGGAATATGCCTATTCATACTAAATCCTCTTGCTCAGAATCCTTGTTTCTTACAAAGCAAGGTAAACTCATGACTGCTGCGGTCAAAGATCCAGTTTGTTTTCATCTGGAGTGGGAGCACCTAGAGCCCCACACCAGACATCCTAGGAGGACAGCTTTTCTAGTCTCTTCTTACTATGATCTCCTTCTGCTCAGTCAGCATTTCCTTTTCCCCTCACTAGCCCTGTCTCCATTGTTACTTTATTATGCTTCCTCAGGATCATTAAATCTCAGTCCCCTCCTAAGTCATCTGTTGTTTGCTATTTATTCATAATTTGCTTCTTCAGGGCTAGACAGCAGCAATCTTCTTCCCTGCCCCTATTTTTTACTCTTTCTGTGAGTTAGATGTTTCCTTTGGCACGAAAGGAGATGGCTTCAGAAAATAACCTGAAGAATTTCCTTGCTGGAATAGGGTGACAGATGGTGTTCATAATGATAATACTTGATGTCTTGGATCAGTAAGCCTAAGATGAAATGATGATTAAAACCAAATTAATAAAACATCTGGAAGATGAAGATATCAAAGATTCTAACCAGCCTGGTTTCTTCAAAGAAAAAGCAGTTCTCTGAAGTCCAGTAGATTAATGAGATTTTACAGCCAGCAGGAATTATCATGGTCTTCCAGTCTTTCACAGGGGGCTTTTAAGACTAGTTTAGACAAACTTCTGTCAGGATTTGCTTTGAAAAAGCAAATGACATCTTGACAGTCTTCTAGCTCTGTATTTCTATTATTCCTCAGTTGCGCTTGCATTTTCAGAGCTATGCCTTCCTCTTTGAGAGATTATTCGTAGGTGCATTCCACTAGTGACTGCTTCAACAGATGATTAGAACTGTCAAGATAATTTTAATTATTCTTACCCGTTGACAAGTTGCCTGTTATTCAACTATTAGTTTTCTCTCCAGCCTTCTGTATTTGTAATGGCTTCTTTGGATACATAAAAACAGAGACACTGAATAATCTTGAAGTAGTGCTGCTTAGCCTGACGTCCATATAGGATGAACTTTTCTGTATGTCCTACCTGCCTCTGACAGTCAGCACTGTAGGGACTTCCTAGGCTGTAAACCACATGCATATTATGTGCAGTTGTACCTGATGGCCTCATCATCCATGCATTTGATCAGTCCCCGTTCTGAAACAATTGTTTCTGTGCCACAACATCCTGTGACAATGACTTTTCCCATGAAGATTTACTTTAATCCATTCTGTGACAGTGCATTGCAGTGCAAGCATTCTGTCAGAATGCAAATACTGAATTAAAGGTTAATGTCTCTGGAGAGAAGGCCTCTTCAGAAAAATATTATCAGTGTCAACCAACAGCCTTCTAGCACCAAGCAAACCAAACAAGACATTTCCAGATTGCCTCATACAAGATACTCTGTGTTATATTTTCTGATAGACCAAAAGCAAGATCTTGATAGCAGCAGTTGAGCTCTTGGACTGAATCTATGAAGGTGCTCCTGACTAAAATACACCTAAACAGAAGTGCTGTGACCCAACCCTGAAAGCTGATCAAAACCTTGACTGATTATTGGAAGTTACACTTCATGTGCTCTTCAGGATCAAGCTCTGGAATAAATAGAGTCAAATTTCATCTGTATTTAAAGGCTTGAATTAAACAGGTCAGATTTAACAAAATATTACAGTTCCAGAGCAGGCTGCCTGAGCACACCAACTCCTGCTGCATTTACAGTCCAACATAACCACTGCAAGAGTGACTCTTCTTGCCCAACAAGTTCAGATCTTAATGAATCTCCCAATCTTCTCCAGTCAATGATTTTCAGCTGAGGAGAAACTAAAGCACAGCTGCTGTACTTTTCCTTAGTGTGAAGTATTGATAATCTTGCCACACGTGCCCTGAGCTATTGCTGTCAACTTGAACTCCTTGAGTGCAGCCACGTGCAGAGGTGCTGTGAGCTTTGTACTTTGTTACTGAGCAGTTTGTAGCTGTGTGGTGCCAACACTTTTATAAGTATACTCGAAGCAACTGAGTCATATGCTTTGCATAATCTTTTATGGCAGCATAATTATCTCTATCAACCAAAATAATAATTAGGGGGAAAAAAAAGTAAAAAGCAAGATTTGAAGACACCATTTTCATGGGAAAAAATCTTTAATCCTTGTTTTTATCTCCCGTTGTTTTAGTGGGTTCCCTACTGTTTGAGACTGATATTATATGAAGTACCCTAAGCATGCCTTTTTGCCATCTGTCTTTTTAAAATATTGCCACTTATGATGAAGTTGCAGGGGTTGGAATGATGCTGTGTTCTGAAAGTTCTAAAAATCCCACCACAGGTAGCTGAAATATTTGCTATTCTTGTTTCAAGTATGATGGCAGCTGTTTAACATTTGCCCTAGTTATTGATGTGGTAAGGTATTTCACTGTCCTTAAGAGGCAAGTATACAATTCCACTTCAGTTTCTTGAATACAGAAAAGAAATATTTAGTTAATGGTGCTCCTGTTTCTGAATCATGAGCAGCAGTTTTATCATCCTTCACTAATATTAGCCCATACTGGTTTTGCTGAAGTCTTTGAACCTGTCACAGCAATGGGTAAATTACATTTACTGGCACTTTCACAGCCCCTTCAGCAAGATGCTTCATAGTAGGCTACTAAAAAAATTAGAGGACTGAACTTTTATGGACTGAAAACTGTCTGAAGAAAGGACAATGGATGAATACATTGCTAACTTTTCCTTATAACAGTATGTTAGCAGTAGGTATCTCAATTCTCCACATGCTTTATATGTTTCCTAATAATGTGGAGGGAGTGTGGAAAAGTGATGTCTGTCAGAACTAATGAAGAGAGCTTTGAATAATTGCAAGGAGATAAAGGTAATTTAAGTGAACAAATACATAGTGACAAATGAAAGGCAAAATAATACCCACTGGAGGGAGAGATGGGAATTCTTCGCATTAATTCTGAGTTAATTGGATCAATTTAGGAAGGCTCTGAGCTTCCCTTTGGAATTGGCAAGGAAGATGATACCTTGGAGTGCAGCTGCAGTCAGAAAAGCAAAACAAATATTAGTTTTTTGAGCTAACATGGTTTGAATACTATCATGTTCTATGTCACATCTACTGTGCTCTTACCTGAATGTGGTGTACTCTACTGACTGCCTGGTACCTTCTGCCTGTGATACTGATTCTATACTGTCCAGTGTCTGTCTCAAAGATGTGAAGATACATGTTGCTCAGCCAGATAGTACCTGTGCTTTTCCTTATAAGGCATGTTGTTTTTGCAGGAAAATGTGAGTCTGATTAAGGAAATTAATGACTTGCGGCAAGAACTGAATGTGGCTCACACCCAGGTGAACAAGCTCCAGTCAGCACTGAAATTATACAAGAAGAGAAAGGAAGTTCAAGACACAGGTGAATAGTTCTTGTATATTTTCCATATTGTCAGTACTCATTGCAGAAGCCCTTTCTCCCTCGATGAACAATTCTATTACTGTCTGCATTTCATTTCAGCTTGTCTGCCTGGTGGTATCTGTTATATTTTAATGTTAATTGTAGAAGCTGCTAAATCCCGCAGATTCTTACTATTTAAATCTACTCCTTCAGCCCTGAAAGATGCCTCCCCTTGTTTATACCAAAGAACTGCGTGAGCTGGACCTTTGTTACTGAGCTATGTCCTCTCTATTTTATCTCCTAGCTCCCCCCAGTGAACCTGAGCCCAGCCCAGCTGTCCTGAGGGTGAATCCAGAGTCGGAAAGTGAGAAAATCATAGAAATGCAACAGCTAGAAATTTATTATCTGCGAGACCAAATCCGGGAGAAGTGGCAGGTCCTGAACTGTCCAGATTCAGCCTCTTCTGGTCAGAAATCTTCCTGAACTCAATCTGGAAAGAAGCCTCAAGACACAGCACCACTGATGTGGTTCAAGGATGCCTTATGTTATTATATCCTCCTGGCAAGATAAGAAATACAACAGCATAGCTTAGACTTACATGATCCTATACTCCTCCACTAGAAGCATTTGTGCAACAATCAGTGCTCTGAACACTTCTACTTTCCTGAAATCTGCCCTTGTCAGAGCAAGAGAAAAAATAATAATAAATTTGTGTTAGTGCAAGACTAATCTCTGTGCCTTCATGCTAGGGCAGGTACTCATCTTTCTCTTGAAAACCAATGTGTCCTAATTCAGAAGAGCTGATCAAACTCTGTAAGCTTTTTCTACTAGAATTCTAATTTGGTGTCATTGTGCTGCAAAATTCAACATCGACCTTTTATTTTCCAGTATTAAATTGCCTATGTCCATACAAAGGACTGCTGCTCTTAAGACAGCTGTCATTGTTATTCCAATCAGATATCCAGTCATAGATTAACAATCAATTACCTTGTGAGGGCAGTCTTTGACTCAAGCACACCTGAGCTAGAGCCATTGCTTAAGCCTCTACTTCCTGTCTAGAGATATGTTGCCTCATCTGCTACAATAATTTCAGCAGGACAAAAAAGGCAGCCCAGTTTCAGACTCCCAAAACTGGGAATAAAGTCCAAACTTTATGTCATAATCCCTATAATTTCAATAAATTGATTCTTGTTTCTCTTTTTTCCAACATCCACCATTCCTTTAGTTCAGTTTTTCAGTGAAATTCTCCTAATAAGTCCTCTGCAAAGTACTCATACACAGAAAAAGGCAGGGAGTAATTTCTTTAATAATGAGGGGGAAAAAAACCCTAAATTTTTCATCTTTTCTTGTCAGTGCATGACACACTGTCTCACTGAAAAGTATTTCATATTTTTCAGTAGTTTAAGCTATTGGTTGAGCATGGAACTAAATGATACTATAATAGCCAGTATGTTGCTGTTTTATTTCCTATCCTGAATTGTGGAAAAGTGATGAGTGCTTTTATATACTCCTAATAATATTACAGAGAAGAAGATGGTGCCAGGGCTGGGTAACATGTAAGCTGCATTACCATCAGGAATACTAGACTCATTTCCAGGGTAACACCATGGCAAAATAGATGGTTCTGTGAGCTCAAATGACTTTGGAGACTTCAGCTGAATGCTTTGCCCATGAATGTGGAATTAAATATCTTTTACATCTTTAGTCTATTTTTTTTTTCGATTTTGTATCTTTAACCTGTATGGAGCATAGGTTTCACAAGAGCAAAAGGAAGAAGTTAATGGTTTATTAATGGGCTAGCTTAACACCTTTTCTTCCTCCTGCCCTCCCCATATAATCATCTTGATTCTTCCTGTACAGAAAGAGGATGTAATTAATGTAATTAGTAAATATTTTAGAAACTAGTTCCCTCTAAAATTTACAGGACACACCCATTTTAATTTGCTAGACTCTCGTGTGGTGTAATTTTACCCTCTCTCTGTCAGAACAAATTGAGTGCTAGAATCATACAACACACTACTTTAATAGTTGTGGTTTAGAGATGTGCAATCAACCTCTCTAAAAAAGAACCTTTTCCTAATATGCATATACACATAGAGAATTATTTCTAAATGGTGACTGATATGCTTAAAAATATGCTCCTATGTCACCCTCATTAGAAAGATTTTAAAGGCAATACAAAGCTTGTCAGATGAAGCCTAAGTGGCTTCAGCTGCCAGACGAGGGTGAAGAGGTTTTGAACTTGATCTTAGTGGCCAAGGGGCAGCTAAAACATTGTTTCTATGGAGGACCATTCAACATCCAGCACAGCAGAGTGTTACAACTAAAGTTCATCAGACCTGCTGGAAGCAAAAATAGATGTAGAAGCCCCTTCTATACTGGAAAAACCAGACCAAGATCAAACTCCCTTGCATACACTCTATAAATATTTTAGAATTAAGTTGTCACTGGATTTTGGTTTTGTATGCTAAGGGTTTTCAGAATTCTCTCAGGGTGCAAAAACATTTTCTGCTTTCATCCTCTCTTTATCTGCATTGTTTTGTTTCTCGTTTTGGGACCTCCCTAAAGGAGCTGGTAAGCATCTCATGCTCTTGTAAAGCTACAGCCCACTTTTTAAAATGACTGTATGGCTATCTTTAAAGCTGAATAAAGTTTCCCCTTAGATGACTTCTTTGCTAACTGGGCCAACTAAAAGACCAGGTTTTTCTGGACAGGGTCAAGCTCATTGTTAAAATGTGTTTGTATAGTAAAACCTATCACATCCCATTTGTTTTTTTACGTTTAGGACAACAGCCTCTGGACTGATGATATTTCACAAGTCTCGAAAGAACTATCAGATTTTTCTCAGACAAATTCCTGAAGCTGTCACACTACTTGGTTTCTATTTGATTAGCATATCCTAAGCTTCCCTCCTCACAGCCTGATAAAAAACTAGCATGTGACTTAATAACTGAGCCTCCCTTTCTATTAGCTGGGCAAGAGCTGTTGTTCTGTCCTGTTCTCTTCTTCCTGCATTTCCCTGGAGATTTTCCAGCTACTCAGACTAACAGTAATGATCCCTTCTGCTATCATGAAGCCCAGCCAGGAAGGAGGGGACATTCACTCTGTGAGAATCCCATTCCCCTACTGACTTCAACATTCCTGCTACTCCCTTTTTTTTATTCTTCAGCTCTTAAATGAATCTTTTTCTCTCATCTTAATTTCTCTCAAAATGGTTACTCTTTTTTCTCCACTGGATTAACAGGAGATCAACTCTTCTGCAGCATGGTAAGCTCTACTGGTGCTGCTGTCTTCCAGGGAGGGGGGTTCTGCAGCTGTCTTTTGATGGGAAGATAGCTCCACAATGACATCTTGCCTGACTTGAGTGCCTGCCTGAGCTATTGCCATAGAAAGATCCAGCCCTGATAATGACTGGATGGCCCTAACCTATACAGTAGTGCAGGAGGTGCTTTATTTAATACCAAATACTTGCTGAATGTGTCAAACATCTCCTAGCCTGGCTGCAGGCTTCTTCTCACCTTGTCACCATGGAGCTGCTCCCTGGCTGCGGCACCCCTTCACCTCCAGCTGGGAGGAAATGAGCCACCTTCCAGGATCGGTGTGTGGCCAGAGGCCAGATCCTGCCCGAGGAGGGAGGGAGGGGTAGCACCTGCAGAGCGGCGCGGCTCTGGAGCGTCTCCAAGAGCAGCAGCAGGTTTGCTGAGACGCCACCCAGCTGGGGAATGCACCTGCCCGGGCAGGAGGTGAGCGCTGCCGCCGGACCTCGGTGCTGCCGCGACAGCAGGAAGGGGAGCGGGCAGGGGCACCGCACCTGTGGCTTGGCAGGCACTGCAGGAGGAAGGGAAGAGATTTTCCCCGTGGGCTCCGTCGTTAGCTGGATCCAGTGGAAGGAAAACCAGGAAAAAGCATTGGTGTCAGCCAGGAGCAGGGAAGTGTGCTGGGTTGTCGCGTGTGGGCAGTGTCTGCCGCAGGTGAGTGATCCCTCCTCCCTGGGAGCTGTGCGGCAAGGAACTTCAGCAGTGGCTGCTGGCAGCTTTGAGGCTGCTTCAGACTTACTTCTTAAGAGATCCTGCTTCTTGCCCCCAGTTCATTGCTTCCTTGTGCCATTGTTTCCTCTCAGCACGTAAGGCTTGGGAGTTTCTTGTTCCTTTGGAGCTCCCAGGGCACCCTTGGCAGAGGTGCACCAGGACAGGCTCTGCGGGGTCAGGTAATGGATACCTGTTGTGCACACAGAGAGGAAGGGGAACATGACATTTTATAATGGAGCATGCCAAAACTGTCTAGATCTGTGTAAAAGGCAGCTGCATGCTGACCCCCCTACAACAAGCCTTCCACCATCCTTAACCCCAGCTCTCCTAGGCTTGGTGAAAGGAAGGGACAGTCCACCATCACCCAGGGTTTCCCAAATGGTGTCTTGTACCAGGAGCACCTGTGGGACAGATTGTCACTTCTGGGAAAGCATTATCCCACTGTCAGGGGAGAGAGGGTGGGCTCTCTCCAGAGGTGCAGATTAAACTGCACAGGTTTGCATGGGTTTTGAGCAGCCCAGAAAGGAGGAGCAGTGGAAATTGGTGGTTGGTGTGGCAGGCAAAGGAGTGTGGATCTCTTGTGAAGATTTTGGGTGAGACAGATGGATGCCATATAAAAGCCCCATTACTCCTATTTGCTGCAGGTTCCTCTATCCCAGTCCTGAGCTCACAGAGAGGGAACCTTCCCACATGCTCCCAGGGCACAGACAGGCCTGAGCACCATAACATTTAGAGATTCTGGTTCGTGCATTGGCAGTAATTCAGGCATAAAAGAAGATACATGAGCTTCATTCTCTTTGAGCCTATAGCAAGTTAGAAGAGAATCAAATATGCTTAGGAAGCATTTCTTTGATGAGAAGGTGGTCAAACACTGGGACACACTTCCCAGAGAATTGGTTGATACATCAAGCCTATCAGTATTTAAGAGGCTTTTTGGGCAATGCCCAGCTTGGTCAGCCCTGAATTGGTCAGGCAATTGGACTAGATGATCATTTTAGGTCCTTTTTCCACTGAAATACAATAGAATAGACAGAATACAATAGGCTAGAATAGACAAACTAGAATACAATAGACGGAACAGAATGTACTGCTTCAGTTGGAATAGACCTACAACAATTCAGGGCTGACTCTCTTGGTAAAGAAATGCTTCCTAAAGCACTGGAAGTTGGGAAAATTACATGAAATTACAGGAAAATGTTTATGCCTATTCTGGAGTAAGATTTTTGTGAGGCAGAGTGGTGGCAAGTCCATCCCAAACACGCCATGGACAGACCAGGCCAAGAAGCAAATAGGCTGTGATGGGCTGGGAAAGCAGGGGGCTGAGATGGCTTGGATTTGTTTGAGAGTGTGAAGGTCTGTTGGCTCTCATCCACATTGCTCATGTAAATCATTTATGTATTGTTATTTTACAGCAAATCTTGTTGGACTCTCCCAGTCTCCATGATGCTCACAAAGTCCACATAAAAGCTGCATAAAATCCTTCCAAGGCTGGAAGTACAAGGAAGTACTGCAAGAGCCTGTCTCATCCCCAGATTTCCCCTCCTGAACCCTGTGGGTAAGCAAGATCCCAAGAGGTACCCTGGGTTTGGGGAGAGAAGGGAAGTGAGGAGTATTTCAAGAGCTGATTCTATATGCCTCTGAAATTAAAGTGTCAGTTAAGATACGGTCCATGGCCTGTCTGTCCCATATCAGACAGGCATAAAAAGTTTCTAAGTAAATATATATATGCATGTATCATTCCAAGGTCTTCAGCCAGA
Source organism: Lichenostomus cassidix (assembly GCF_008360975.1). Classification (NCBI taxonomy): domain Eukaryota; kingdom Metazoa; phylum Chordata; class Aves; order Passeriformes; family Meliphagidae; genus Lichenostomus; species Lichenostomus cassidix. The sequence goes on along the minus strand of NC_139489.1, from coordinate 10,703,148 downwards.
CAGTGTACATCTCCCACACCTGCAGACAGGAGTGGCCAGAAACCCATTGAGGATGACCCTCAATTTCCAGTTAAATGTTGTCACAGTAGGGGAAAAAAATAACAAAACCACACAATGAAAAAGGAAAAACATGAATATTTTTGTTTTCCTGCATTCCCAGTGCTTTCCTGTTCTTCCACCTCAGCTGCCAGCCAGCAGTAGGGAAGGACAGCATGTCATTTTTTTCCTGAAATGTGCCCTTTGGACTTAGAGCATTGTGTGGCTGGGCTGGTCCTCTCCTCGTTTTTCTCTTGCATACAGAGATAGGAGCACAGAAGGTCCTGGCTTCAGCAGTGAGTAAATGTAGAGATTAATGATCTGTGATCTACACTATCAAACACGCCAATCTGATGTGCCAACTGGCTTGTTATGGTCTGTCCCAGACCAGTGAGACCAGGTAGCCCAAAAAACACCAATAGAAGGGGCAACAGCTGTGGTTGGCTGTCTTCCCTCATGGCAGAGCAGGCATCTGTATTCCTTCCTTTCTCTCTATCTGATCTGGGCAAACTGATGTGCTGTGCAATGCCAAGAAATCAGATCAGCAAAGGTGCTGTGAGATGGAGGTTCATCCCTTTTCCAAAGAGTGGTGGGTGATAGCCCAGGACAGAGCTGCTTTGATTTAACACATAAAAACAGGCAGAGTTTTCTGAAAAGGATGAGAGGCAATGCACCCAGCCTGAGGAATGAGAAACTGTAGCTAAATTTAAGGAGGAATGTTTTCATGGTGAGGGTGATTTAACTCTGGAATGATCCCTGAGGGGCTGTGGTTCCTCCATCCTTGGCACCTACCTGAGTTGCTCAGTCTGACTTTTAAATGAACTCTGCTTTAAGCAGGTGACTTCACAAGGTCCCAGTCCACCTTAACTGTTCTGTGATTCTAAGAGTAAAAATACTGTTATTAGCAGCACAAACCCTCACAGTCTAGAGGAGCAAGTGTGGATGGTTTTAGAGCAAAAGATTATATTCCCAGAGCATTTTCAAACGGACACAAGGAAACATGAAAGCACACTTCAGTGGAAGCCTTTGCCTCTCCAAATCATTTGCTTCATAGAGGTTAATATAACACTGGGAAATACATGCTTGTGGAGGAGATACCTAATTGTGTTCCTCAGACAGATGCTCCTATGGTTTTATTTTGCTCCCTGTCCTTCTTCTCGGCAAATAAAAACTAAAATGGTTAAATTTTAAAAAGTAACATGAGAATGCAGTGCTGTAACTTGATTTTTGATCACATTTGCCCTCACTGTGGTTTATGCTGTTGTGGTTTTTTTGTTTACTGTTTGACTAGCAACTTGTGTGCATGACTCAGGTCAAGCAGCAGGACACAGACTTTGCACTTCTCCAAGCTTTATGTTCTCTTAGCCCAAACTCTCAATCTAATCTACAAACTTGTTATCTACTAGACTCACCCATGCCCTGGTAAGGAGGAGATAAGGCACTCCCATGCCTGGAGAAGGAAAGGCAGGAGGGAGCAGTGTTTAGCACCAAGCTGATTTGCATGGGCTGAGGAAACAACTCCGGACTCCATGTCTCCTTGCCCCTCTCCACTTTGGAAATGCCCTGTGACATCCTCACCTTCCTGAGGCCTTGTGTCCTGGGCACACACGGGCAGTGCAAGGTATTTGCTGTCTCATGCAAAATCAAAGAGAGTCCCAGCAGGCACAAACCAACATGCTCAGCCACAGCTCTTTTCTCTCTCTAATTGATGCTTTCTGATTATTCTGGCTCTGGCCAGGAGCTGTAGCTGTCCCCCAGACCTCCCAGCAAGGGTCCCTGCTGTGCTGCAGCCCATCGTGCCTGGACACCCCAGCAGCAGCAGCAGTCAGGGACAGCCCTGTGTGGCTCCCAGGCTGGGTGGCTGCCGGGCCACCAAACCCGCCGTGCTCACAGACTTCCTGGACATGTGCTGCTGCTGGCAGCAGGCCCTGAGCCACGTCCAAAGTGACCTCATGCTCCATCACAGCCGGGGAGTGACTCAGGAGGAGCTTGGCCTGACACTGTCAGGCGGTGTCTGGTTCGGGCACTCCCCACACAATTGTCCTCCCTCTCCCCCCACCCCGTGTTGATGGAGGGGGTTTTGAGGTGTTTGCTGGCAGCAAAGGCACCACCATAAGGGGATGCAGTCTGTGGAGAGCTGGGACAGGGAGAGAGATGGGAGGGAAGATCCCTGGTGTGTGCAGAGCTGCCATGTGTGGAGGTCACAAACTGTCCCTACCTGTGTGTAATAAACCCTGAGCCCCAGTGCCAAGCAGGGCACAGAGTATGTTTGACATGGGCTGATGGGCTCCTGAGAGCCATTTCTAGCAGGCAGGGTGGCCGTTCCCCCACAGGGAGAAGTGACACAGCTCTGACACAAGGGACCTGCATCAGTTCCTGTCCCTGCCACGGGCTCATGGCAGTTCGTGTCTGTGCCCGTGGTGGTCAAGGGTGCATTATCCTGTCTAGGAGGTGACCAGAGAGGCTGTTCTTGGATCTCCAGGGTCTGCCCAGTGTCTCTCAGGGCTCAGCCATACCTGGCATGCACTCTCTCACACATGACAGGTACATACATGACATGACCCCAGCACTTCTCCTTGTTTTGGGCACTAGCTGTTCTAGAGGGTCCCTGTGGTGCTGTGGGACCAGCTGGAACACTCACACGCCAGGGAGGAACATTATGTGAGAGAAATGCAAGTGGTTTCCACTCTTGGTCTAAAACTGTACTTAGAGAAGCATTGAGGGGAGCCAGGACAGCAGGGACACAAGCCTGGGAAGCCAGCCTTTGGGCTGAGACAAGGTGCTGTGCCCAGAAGAGCCCAGCTAAACACAGAACCTCAGAGCCACCACTACCCTTCCCCTGCTCCCCGCCAGTGGCAAAGTTCTTCACAGACCAGGAGAGAGGAGAGCAAAATCTCAGGGCACCAGGTCACAGCTGTCTGAGGGCTCTTTCCAGGGAAGTGCTGAGAGCACTGAGATGTAGCTACCACATTTCTGTAGGGAACTTGTGAGGGGAAACCACTGGCAGTGAGGGACAGGGACAGGGCTGAGAGCGTGCAGCTACAGCAGCTCTCACTCTTCCAGCCACTGGAGTGGAAGGGTTAAACCCTGGTCCTGACCCCCACCTCCCGTTCTGGGCAGCAGAGCCAGTTGGTGACAAGAGGCTGATGCTGATGAGGGAGCATGTGAAGCTGGAGCTGTGAATGGGGCTTTATCCCAGGAGGGACCTGCCTCTGCTCCGTCCCTGCCCTGCTGCCAGCACCAGCTGCAGGCAGAGTCCTGCGGGCAGCAATGTGCCAGCAGCCTCTCAGAGGGGCACACGGTGCCGGGGAGGCAGCAGACTCACCCTTGGGGCAGGCTGGGGTTCCCCCACAGCGTGTGGAGGTCTCCCAGGAAGATGTGTGGCTGATCTGTTCTCCAGCACATGGTGCTTTTGTGAGGGGAGCACAGTAAGGTCTGCAGGCCAGCCTGGAGCAACCAAGGCCCAAGGTTTGGTAGGGGATTGTCTGGTACAGGGGAGCAGGGTCTGTCTTTAATGATATCTTCTCTTCTTGACTCTTTCAGATGAAAGACACAGACAAGGAAGGACACAGCCCTGGTTGTTCCCCTATGGTGCAGCTCTGGGAACGCTCCATCATGTTTCACAGCCGTGCCTGGGTGGTGGGCTCAACCCCAGCACATGGACCATAGCTCTCCAGGTGGCACCACTGCAGAAGGAAACTCCATCACGATCCAAAGAATGAGACAGAGACATAACTGCTGGAGAAATGCAGCTGACTTCACCACCACTGCTTCCTTGACCCTGCATTTGCTCTAAGAGTCCAGATTCATCGGTGCCACCACTGTGCCCTCCTCACCCAGCTGCCCACAATGCCAGAGCTGGCCGAGCTGAGCAGCCCCCGCACCCCTGCGGATGCAGACCACATCCAGAGGAATATCTTGGAAGAGCATGTGGAGCTCTGGTGGTTCCAGGACCCCAAAAAGTCCATCCTGTGTTATGGGATGGCTGTGGTGCTGATCCTGGCCTGCGGGATCGGGGGCATCATCCTGCTGTACAGCACCAGCAGCCGGTCTGGAGAGTGGCGGCTCGCCGTGGGCACCACGCTCTGCCTCCTGGCCCTGCTCGTGCTGCTGAAGCAGCTGCTGAGCTCTGCAATCCAGGACATGAACTGCATCCGCAGCCGGGATCAGATCGAGCTCCTGAAGAGCGGCGGCTTCTCGGACTGCCTGGTGCTGCTGCTGAGCGCCCTGGTGCTGCTGGTCTGCGGGATGGTGCTCACCATCCTCTCCACCACCACCATGCAGCTCAGCCCCGCGCGGCCTCTGGCCAGCATGTTCACCAGCGGGGTCATCCTGCTGACAGCTGGCAGCGCCATCCTCCTCTGCCTGCTGCTGTACCTGCTCTGCACGTCCTGCCGCCGGGCTGCCCCTCGGAGCCTGGAGACCGGCGAGATCCGCGTCTTCACCATCTCCGGCCGCCTCGCTGGAAACAGGCGGCTTCCTCCCACCTCCAGCATGGCCAACCTGATCTGACCCAGGACACCTCTGCGTGAGCCTCAGTGGATACAGCCTGTCGGTGATGGCCTTTCCCCAAGGAAGGGCAAGAGCTGCAGCGTGCCTTGCATTTCTGTTGGAGATGACTGGCATTTGCTTTGTGCCAGGCTGGTGGCACAGCAGAGACTCGGGGTGCCTGGATGGGCTCTGGCCTGGTGTATTAGGAGTGCAGTGCTGTCCTGCTAGCATTTTATCCTCGCAAAGCCTCCTGCGGCAGCTGCTGCCTGCCTGGCTGTGACCCATGGTATAAAGTGAAGGTGAGCCTGTCCTGTACCCCTGGGGACCCCAGTACTTGCCTGGTTCCTGCAGTTCCTGGGAACTGTGTCACACTCTCTCCTGGCAGGAGAGGCTGTGATTGCAGGTGGTATAAAACCAACCTGCACTCAGTACAGAGCCTCCAGCTTCTGAGTGAACTAGTGCCTCTAGCAGCTGGTGAACGGCAGGAAGTAATCTGTGTGTCAGCAGGCATGAGGGAGCCTGGTGGGAGGTATGGCTGCAGGGGCTGCTCCCAAGAAATCACCTGTGTGTCTGTGGGAGTGAGTGTGGGATTTGCACAGGATTGTGTGTGCCAGAGCCACAGCATGGCTGGACCTCACATGAAATGCTGTTTGTGTTTGCAATGCCAGGATCTGTTCCAGTGTTACATTTCTGCAACCCACCATCACCTGTGGTTTATCAAAGGGTGTTGGTGACAAGGCCCTGATGGGTTATCTGTGCTGGACTGAATGTTGGGGCTCTGTTATCATGCCAGGCCATGTGAGCCACAAACAGCAAGGTGCAGTTGCTGGGGGATGGTGATGAGATGCCCGAATCCTGGAGCTGGGGCTGCTCTCTGCAAAAGCTGAGCAAGGGGGGAGCACTGTGCCCTCCCACAGGAGTTTCCCAGGCAGAGGCACCTCTGCTGCCAAGAGCCCTGCAGCTCATCCCAGTCCCTGCTTGTTCCCATGCTGTTTCTGTCTCCCAAGTGCTGCAGCTGCTGCAGGGCAGAAAAGTTCTGCTGCCACTTGGGCCTTACCTAGAGCTGTTTTGGTGTTTTCTCTACAAGGTGTCTTGTTTTATCACCAAGGTGTCTCTCCCAGAGGCAGACTAACAAGTCACCCCAGGAACTTTTCCTGTCACTTAAGGCTAATTTACCTGTCAAAATTCTCATTTTCTTCATAGACCCACTAACCCTTTCACTGCGCTTTCTATAGACATAGATCCCAACCTCCTGCTGAAAATGTTTCTGCATGACCTTCTCCTCCTTTTAGCCCAGTTGGTCAGAGCATAGTGCTAATAGCACCAGGATCACGGGTTTGAACTCCATATGGGCCATTCCCTTAAGAGCTGGACTGTGATCCTTCTGGGTCCCTTCCAGCTCAGACTATTCTGTGATTCTGTGATTTTTCATCTTCCTGTCCGCTCCCATCTCTCCCTCACCTGAGCTGCTGTGCCCCATGTTGGTTTTGCTCATTATTTGTCAAGTTTCCTCTGCAATGGAACAAGACTGAGCTATTATTTTTTAATGCCTGGTAGCAAATTTATTTGGAAGAGGATGATAGCTTATTCCCTTGCCAACAGCACAAATCACTGTCCGTGTTAGACCTGGAGGCAGTGTCAGAGCTCACCACCAGTGAGTCCCCCAGCTATATGCTGGACAATGAGGGCTTCATCCCTTCACAGCTCCAGAACAATTGTCCCCAGTGCAGTGAGATCTCATGAGATCACATCTATATTCACCTGCTCTTGCCCTGGTCCTGCTGACTTTCCTTTGCCTGAAGCTTTGGATTGTTCTCCCCAAAATACTGGTACATCATTTGGGCTTTTCTCTCTGTATCTCTGTTATTTCTACATTTTCCTCTGCTGCTTTCACATCATCTGCAGGTTTTATTAAATCTGTTTCTTCTTCTCTATGCATCTCTTCCCTTAATCTGCCCAAGAGCTCAGAAGGTGTTGGTGAGCTCACATCCTTCTGCGCTAAATCTCTTCAAAGCTGAGCTGTTCTTCCCCTCTGGGCTGTTTGGCCCCAGGTGCACCAGGGACCCCTGTGTGTACGCAGGAGGGGACAGGGCAGAGCTGAATGGTTTTGTGCCATCACCATTGCTGCTGCTCTGCACGTCTGTGTAGTGCATGTGCAGTTCTGCCAGGCTGCACCCCCTGTGCCAGCACCAGTGCTCCAGCAGTGACTGCCAGCTCCCCCAGCCTGCACGTGCAACAGGCACAGCTGCCTGCACACCAGCTGTTTTGCACATCTGGGCATTTCTGTGAAGATGCGTGACTGTGCCCAACTCGCAGCTCCGTGCTGCCTGCATGTCAATGTGAATCCTGTCCTCTCCATAGCCCCTTCAAAATGTGTCCCAAGTGCCTGTGAATTGTGCCAGAAAAGGGTGACTGACTGTGGGCCATGCCAGCAACCCAAGGAGATAATGGCTGAGAACAGGCTGTGCCTGAAGATGGTGGTTGGGTGTCCAGCTGCCCAGAGGGACAGCCTGTGCTGCCCCAATCACTGACTCCCTCTGCAGCACAGGTACTGGTTTGTTTCTTGGCTCCTGTATTGTGTGTGGAAATATATAATAAAGTGTTAGAGAAGTTGATTGTGTTGAAGGCTGATACTTGAGCACAGGCCTCTCTGCAGAGCAGGAGGTGTCAGGGCTTTGCAGAGCTGGCCTCAGCCCAGGGCAGTAATCACAACAGCCCAGAGTCCCTCCTGTGGCTGTGGTTTTGGATCACAGGCTAGTGTGGCGATGCCACCACAGCCCCAAAAATGCACGTACTTCTTTCCTGATACACAACTCCAGATGCATGTTAATCTTCCTCTGCTTAAGAACCCAGACAGACGTATCCAGATCCCCTTACCACTGCTCTGTGAACCCGAGACCTGGCTGTGACCCTGAAAGATGCTGACATGGAGCACACAAAGCCTCCTGAATATGTCAGTGCTGGCTGATTTGTTTACAGAGAAGCTGTTTCACCCTGTGGCAGGGCTGAGCCCCACGGCAGCAGCTGCTGCCTGACACGAGACAGGAACCAGTCTGCCTGCATACCTGCTCCTGGTCCCAGCCAGCCTCAGCCAGGTCCTCACAGCAGCTTCCTGGGTGGACCCCCTGGAGAAGGATCCTTCTTTTCCTCTCTGACCCCTTGTATTCCCAGCTCTGCAGGCCAGATGTATTTCCCCCCAATGAGTCACCAGGCTCATGCCCACTTGCGCCCCAGCTGCCTGGGAGAGGGGGCAGAAAAATAAACACACACACACACACACACACACACACACACCCCTGCACATGCACAAGAAAACCTGCTGTGTCTGCTTGGTTAAAAAACAAATGGGTGGGCCTATCAGCAGGGTCAAAGTAGGCAAGCCATCCAAACCACCAGGTGTTAAGGGACTGGTGAGATCCTGGACAAATAAGCCTAGGCACTTGAATTTTTAATCTCTTTTAAGACATCACCTAGACTAAAAAGAAAAGACTGCATCTAGCATGAATTCATGTGATTGAAAAGCATGTTGATAAGCCCAGAAAACACCCTCCAAAAGATAACTGAAATGCATTTTCCCAGCCCTCAGATTTAAATCTCTTATCTTGCCCAAAAGGTATTAGAAATTTAAAAAAATTACAGTATATAGTGTATTTGCGTGGGTAGCTGATGAGCCCAGAGGGCAAACCATGAGACAGTAACTGAAAAAGTAAAGCTTGGTTTAGAAATACGGCATTTAAGAGCAAAAGCTGGCTGACCACTCAAATAAGCCAGCAGGTTTTCCTCCTGCTCATGGCTTCAAGTGGCACATTTACCCTCTGGCCTGTATCAGCCATCCAATGCCTGACCCATTTGTCCCCTTTGGTTTACATTCTCTGAGGGTTATTATTTACTTTTCTATACACTGTAAATGTTTTAATGAGTGGAGAAATAGAAATCCAGTTAGCAGTGAAACAGAGACTGGAAGGAGGTGGGGGAATCAGCTGGGTGGCAGAGCTTTGAGCAATGCTGTCCTGTGTTGATACCTCATGCTCTGAAGCATGACAAAGAGACTACCTAGCTATCAGGGATGGTAATGACTGGGCTGTGCCCTGGGAAATCTTCCCAACCGGTTGGTACCAGCCTTATGAATCATGTACTAAAGGTGAATGCCACTGCTGCTTCCTGCTTTTAACTCCAGCGTAACCCATGAAGGCACAACTGAGTCCAGCAGAAATAAATTGCAGTTACCTGTGTCTCATGTACTGTTCATCATACCACAAAGATGACAGGAATGTAAAAATTATCACATTCAGACAACTCCGCAGTTAAAGAGACGTGGTAGTGGGTGCTGGGGGAAAGGGTTGTCTCGCCCCAGTGCATATGCCTGGCACTGCAACTGGCACCACTGATGGGCTTACTCAGCTCTGCAGAGGTGACAGGGGAAAGGTAAGTGTCTTTTAGCTTGTCTCCCTGGAGAGGGAAGAGAGAAAAGAAAGAAGGGCTGTGGTGGGACCCACAGGGACCACATGTGGTGGGATCCACATGTAGAGAGACATGCACAGAAACCTTATGATGATGCACCAGGCGTATCACCACAGCAGGTGAAATATTGGTTTGGACAAGAGCACACATCATGCCACAGACCTGTTCTCTCACTGCTGCAGTCAGAGGTATTTATGGTCCTTGAAAGCACATGCAAAAAAAGCCACACCCCAGCTGTGGGGCTGGGGGTCTCCCAGCATTGCCACTGGGAGACTCCCAACAAACCACTGCAGGCAGAGGCAGTGCTAAACCATACTTTAATCATACCTTGGAGAGACAACGCTTTGAGAGACAGAGCAGGAGTGGGTCTGGTGCCATGGGGCACTGGGGCCAGTGCCCAAGACCTGCAGGGAGCACCAGGGTTTCTCTTCCCACTGCCCCAGGCTTCCCGGGCATGATAGGCACCACCTCCTTCATCCTCAGCGTCCGAGCAAGGCTGGGAAAGCAGCAGCTGGTTTGGTGTCCCTGTGACAGTGCAGCCTACTGGTGTCATGCTGGGACACTCTGGGATTGGCTGCCTTCAGCCTCCATCACCATTCCCTGCCCATCTGTCTCTCCCCTCCTCTCTGCTCCTTTCCTCCTGCCCCCATACATGTGGGGCCAAAAGCCAAGGGCAGGTGGGAAGGGGATGTAGCCTGGGAGACAGCAAGAGGCTGCAGCAGTGGTGGCTAAGTTCTAAGCTTGTAAGCTCAGATGGAGCGATGCAACTCCTGCTCCTCTTTTGCTGGCAGCTGCTCGCTGGGCTGGATGTAGTTGTCCTCAATGAAGCCATCATCATCCTCAGCTTGCAGGTCGGCAACATCAGGAATGGAATGGCTCCCACAGGAGCCCCTGTCCCAGCTGCTGCTATCCTCCATGGGCCTGCCTCCAATGGAGCTGATTTCAGGCAGTGGTCGGTGTCGATAGCTGGCGAAGTTCTTGTGGGCGAGCTTGCACTTGGCAACCAGGGCAATCAGGATGGAGATGCCAATCGCTGCCACTAGGAATCCCACCAGGTATGGCCAGCTCCTTCCCCCCTTCCCAGCAGGCAGTGCAGTGGCTGTGGCACAGGAAAGGCACATGGTCAGCCTGTGGCACAGTGCTCCCCATCCTCCACACCTGTGGCATGCAGCCAGCACTGGATCACTTTTGTTAGGAGCAACACAAATGCTCTTCACCAAGAGCCACCTACCAAGGGGTATGAAAACTGAGGGCAAAACTGCCTGACAGCTGGCTGGTACGGCTGCCCATTACTGTGGAGTCTGTGCTCCGTGTTGCTTCATGGCACCTGTTAACTTTCCTGTCACAAAGCCAGAAAACACCTCCAGATGTTTGGCCACCCTCCCACGAAGCCACTGCACAAGTGTGGCCAGGCAGCCTGAGCCCCTGGAACTGTGGGACAGAGCAGGGGGTCTCCACCTGCAGCCCTGTCCAGTACGATGGAGGACAGGAAGATGCTAGACCTTATGGACACCTCACAACTTACTGTTGTTCTCGGTCACAGTGATCTGCTGCGTTGTGCTGAGCCCACGAGGAAATCTCTGCTTAATCTGGCAGCCCAGGTCCTGAGAATCCAGAGCTGTGATCTCCTGGCCCCTCAGCCCCGGTGGTGACATGCAGGTCACCTGCACAGCTGGGAGACAAACAGGCTAAGGTGGGATGGGGGTCTGCACCCATCCCCTCTCCAGTTTAGAGAAGATGATCCCCGCTTGCTTCTGGGTCGATGGGATGCATTGCAAGGTGCTCTTGGCTTCACCTTACAGCCTTGCTGGCCCTCAGTATATTGTAGGGAACAACCAAAGGGAAAATTCCCTGGCCAAGGAACTGTGTGTGACTCTGATTAGCAGGCTCCTTTTAACTGGATACAGACAAATTTATGGATACCCATAGAAACCCCACTGCTCTTACTGGCAGCCAATCTCAGATGGCTGGAGCCTGATTCGGCTGCATAGGAGGAACTGCTGAGCCCTCAGCAGTGACCTCAGCAGTGGTCACCCCACAAAGACACATAAAGGTGGATTTAGGGGCCAAAGTGTATGTGCAGCCCATTTCCCAGAAGAGTTAAACTGAAGGCTAAATTATCCTGTTGACATTCTTAGAAATCCTTGGTATCCTGTGTAACTGCAAGCAAGGAACACACACCTCACCTTTTGGTTTGCTGCCCCTCAACAGGGCAGAACAGGTCTCTGGAGAGCCATCTCAGAGCTTGCTCAGGGGTCAGAGTAAAAGGATCAAGCAGCATTCCCACCCTCAGGGTTCCCCCTGCCCAACACATCCCCTGCCACCCATCCCTCTGCTCACCTTGCCTGCGCTGCAGCCACTGCTGCAGGGGATGCACACTGCAGTCGCAGTCCCAGGGGTTCCCTTCCAGATGGACCTGCGGGATTGTCTCCATCAGCTGCAGGCTCCAAGTGTCCACAGAGACCAGCGCGTTGTGCCGCAGGTCCAGGTGGAAAAGAGCCTTCAATGGCAAAAGGAAGGGGACATCAAGCTCTTGCAAGCTGTTGTTTCTCAGGAGCAGTGTGTGCAAGTTTCCCAGGCCTGTGAAAGTGTCCATGTGGATGTAGGTGATGCCACAGCTGCTCAGGTCCAACAGATGCAGCATCCCGAGGTTGGAGAAGGCTGCTGGGCTCAGCGTGAGTTTGGCATTGCTGGAGAGGTTGAGAGCACGCAGGGAAGGGAAATGCTTCAGGAAAGTCCTGTGGTGGGGCATGACCAAGGAGTTGAAGGAGAGATCCAAACTGGTGATGTTTCTTGGAAGAGAACTTGGAGCATGCTGAAGGCTCTTCCCACTGCAGTCGGCCCATCCCTGGGAAAAGCGTTACTGTGTGAGTTGGGCTGTCCATGATGGGGAGTGTCCCCAGAGAGAGACTTGCCAAGGGATCAAATGTCTTAATTAATTACCCTTGCAGAGTTTAAAAAAAGCAAAGATATGCACAAGTTTAAAAAGATATGCACATGAGCTGCCAGATTGGTGTGGACCTGGATAAATTGAGAAAGATGGGCAGGACAGCCCATGACTGAGAGTAGCAGACTGAAGGAGTAAAGGAGGAACGTGCAGAGCTGGGGGAAAAACCCAAATGGATGAGGTGGATGCAAAGGCAGCAGGTTGTCACCCCCCTGCCCTTCCTTACAGGGCAGTTGTCATGCAGGGTCAGTTTGCAGAAGGCCTTCCTTTTCCTCCCCTGGATCCCCACCTCCACCCCCCTGGGAGCTCTGGTGTGACACCAGGGCATCCTCCCAGCTGGAGCAGGGAAGCAGGTGAGCCCTGCCTGTTGCAAGGGCAGCAGGAAGCTGACCGGGCTGCAGAGCCATAGGCACCCATGTCAGGAGCAGCTCCCTGGGGTCTGTGCAGGACAGTGCACCCTGCTTCCATCTATCCCACATTCCTGAGGACACACTGGGTAGCTGTGGCTTACTGCAGGCTGGCTGTGTCAGTATTAAGAAACAAAATAAACCAGGGACCATTCACTGTCCCAAAAGACCAGCAGTGCAGGATGGAAGGATCAATCAACCCACACTAATAGATTTTTTTTTTTTACCAGTAAAACAGGGTGCCCCAACTCAAGCTAGTTTTGGGGAGCAGTCCCCAGCATGGGTTACTCCTGCCTGGGCTTTAAGTGGGAGGGGGCATAATGCCCAAACTGAAGCTGCCAGAGAGCAGGTCAGCAATTTAAGTTTGGCTGGACAGGCACAAGCTCCTGCTCAGTACCGTGTTTGGACCTTGCAAGCAGAGATGCTGTGCTGGAAGTTTACTGTGACCCACAGTCTTGGGTTTCTGTGTCAGGCTGCATTCCAGCTAGCCAGGCTTTCAATTTCTTTCACTTCTCTTTTCATCCTCCTGTCCACCTAAATCTCCTATTAGACCCTGTTGTTCCTGCCTGGTAGAGGAACAGATATAACCTTAAAAACCTGGGATGCTGAGGACTGGGGCCAAGTATCCCAGGGGCACCACACAGGTCCTATCTCCAGCTCAAACATGACTGGGGTCAGGGAGGTTTTGGAAAACAGTGTAAACCTTTGGGTGGACTAACTGAGAGCTCAGTGGAAAGGTCAGCGGCACGTGACAGCCACTTTTCCTTCATTCTCTCAGCTCCTGCCTGATGCAGCCAAGCTGCTGGCTGCAGCACTTGTCCCAGTGAGATGGATTAGTTGTGTTTCCTGCTCCTTGCTGGGTGCTCAGGGATCCTGGCCCCATGCTTGCCATCACCCTGTCTGCAGTCACTGCACCACCATGCACTGGGGAAGGGAGTGAGGGGCCAGGAGCTCCTCAGGGATGTGTCTCACTGCTGCTTGCCACGCACCCCTTATGAGCATCTGTGTTACAGCTGCAGCCTAGAGACCCCACAGTCAGCAATGCCATGGCTCAGACAATGCTTTGCCAGACCATGCTCTGGGGAACAGGCTGGACAGCATGACGTGTTCAGCCCAAGGCTGGGAGCAAGGGTGCTGCAGGGCTGGGAGCAGGACAGCCAGGCTTCAGGCATGGGTGAACCACCCCTGTGGCTGGCGGCTACTAGCACAGCACATCTCCCAGTTAATTCCACTGACTCCCGTGGGTTTTCACCACTTGTCTTCTCTGGAGCTGCGCAGAGCAGGAGCTGCCTGTCAGACCCTGCTGTCCCGTGGGCACCCCAGCTGCACTGGCAGGACCAGGAGCAAGGTCCCTGCCCACCCCCAGCTGCTGCCCGCACCGCAGCCCCCCTACCTGGTGGTCAACGCTGCAGGGGTGTCCCGTCACCGCTGACCAGGCGCAGAGGAGGCTACAAATCCCGCAGAGCAGGCAGGTAGGAGCCATTTGGCTCCAGGAAACTTCCGGGAAGAAAAACAAGTCTCGGGGAAAGCTGAGAAGCCGGCAGAGCCGGCCGTGCCGGGCGAGGTGTGGCCGCGGCCGCACGGCTCAGGGCCGCCACCGAGTCCCCTCACGCCAGCCCGGCAGCCAGCAGCGCCTCGGATCCAGCCCGGCTGCCGCCCCGGCCCTGCTCCTCCCGAGCTGGTGAAAGGTGGAGGTGCTAGTTACACATTAACAGCCGCGCCCCACCGCCTCCCACCCGTGCGGCTGCCCGTGACCGCTGGCCAGGGGACCGCCAGCATGTGCCTGCGTGCTGTGGGGTGCCGGGGGGCTACCGGAGTGGCGGAAGGACACTGGGAGCGTCCAGAAGAGGAGGAGGAGGAGGAGGGGGCACCTCTGTGGCATCTGCCCTGAGAATCCACACTAGAGGAGAGCAGCCTGAGCCTGGTCCATGCACCTGGGGCGGGGGCACACGGACAGCCCTGGCCAGGGAAGCTGCGGCGGCGGCAGCAGGAAAGTGTCCTACAGAAAAATAAAAGTCTTGCTGGTATTCCGGCCGACAGGTGTTTAAAGCATGCAGCAAACTGGCAGGTCAGTGGGTCCAGCAGCAGCAGCTCAGTGAGCAGCACCTGTCTGTGAAGGTCCCAGAGGACAGAAGTGCCCCACCACCTTTGGCACCCCCCACGCAGACCTGCCACTTATCAGCAGTGCTCTCTGCCAGCCCTGCCGTGGAGTCAGTGAAAGTCTGAGAAGTTATCTCAAAGCAGCATCTTGTGGGTGTTTGTTGGCGCACGGTTGGGTGAGACCTGCTCTTGTGCCTGCAGATGATGGGGCAGGTGAGTGGGCAAGGCTGGCAGAGCCACGGCCCAGGCAGGGAAAGTGCTGGCTGCACCTGCTCCTGCCTTTGCCTCTGCAGCAAGAGGGAGCCCCAAACTCTCTTCCCTGCTCCCTGTTCCCTGGTCCCATGCCTGCTCAGCGACAGGAAGCTGACTGCCAGCAAGAGCACTTTGGAGCTGTCGGCAACTGGGACAGGGCGGCTCCTCTTCTCCCAGCTGCCAAAGGGCTCCTCCACAGCCGCATGTCCCACCCTTTCCTCAGGGAAAGGGCTTCCCACCAGCCTGTCCTTCATCCTGTGGGCATGTGCTGGATGCCAACACAGCCACGCAGCTTCTGCTTCCCAGCTGCCCAGGCAGGCTGCAGATGCTCGACCACCCCGCTTCCAGAATGTTCTATGCCTGGCAGAAGTGGCCTTTAGCCCAGCCTGGCAGGGCCTCCCCAGGACCCGCTGTGCACGTAAAACAAAATAAGCATCCAGAGAAGTGGGGCTAGAAAATGTTGCTGAGGCAGTCCAGACCATCAGTGGAGTTGCTGGGCGTTTGCATTTCCTATCAGGAAATGTATCTGTACGTTATGGTTTCTGGCATGTGGTGCTGAGCATTGGAACGTGCAAATGATAACAAAAAGTAGTATTTTTGTCAGTCTTTGTTGTTTGTTTTTTTTAGTCTCTTGTGATTCAGCAAAAAAAGCTGAGGTCTGTGAAATCAGCAGATATTCAGGTACTTGGAGTGCCCTGTGGGTTGAGCAGCTGGAGCTTTCTGTGCTGCAGGAGAGCAAGTGTGGGGAGCTGCTTTGGCTGTGCTCAGCTGTACCTATCTCTGGTGCCTCCTCTGGAGACAGATAAGCTTAAACTGGAGCTGTAGGATCCTGGCTGGGTGTCCCCACAAAACTCCCCAGAGAGGTTTCCTACCCTATCTCTAGCCAAAGGAATCTGCACAGATAGACAGCACAGCTCTTATCCAGGTGCTCCCAGAAAAAACACAAGCAGACAAATCAGGTTGGGTCAGATTCCTCAATGGGTCCCTGAGGTCTCCGGGGTATGGCCTGGTGAAGAGAATGACCCCACATGGCTCCCATTCTGCAGAAATTCTGTGTAAATAATCCCATCCTCAAACGGATCCTCCTGAAAAGGACATTTCACAGAGTGCACTGTAACTCAGACTCTGTGTGATGTGCTCCCCCACAGCTGCCAGGGGAGCACAGAATGTGTTGCTCATGTAAGCAATACAATAGCAATTACAGTTCTGAGCCTGACTGGCCTCTGCAGGCAGCTTCATTTTCCAGGCACACGGGGGCAGCTGCACCTGGTGTCCACCTTTATAAGATCCTCTCCATCCCTCCTGCTGTGGGTGGCTGCACTGTGGAGCTCCTGCTCCCTGCCATCCCTCCCTCAGCATGCCATGGGCACCGCGCGGCCCCAGAGCACTCTGTAAATAGTCGGAAGCGATGAATGGATTTCCCTTTCCTCCCCATGTGTGCTTTAGATTTTTGGCCGGATACAGCATAGGCTCAGGACACATCAAAACATGCGACTCACTCCCTGGCAGCCCTGGCTTTCACATGGGAACAGTTTGATTTGTGAAGCAGTGTGATGTTTGGTGTGTGAAGTTTATGGTGATTTCTCAGGGAATGCCTTTTGTTTGCCAGGCAAAGAGTCTGAAGGCTGTTGTGGCTGGCACATCCCCCCTGGAATGCAGGGTGTGAGACCCTCTGGGGCTGAGCTGTAGCAAGGCCATGCTGCGCCGTGCCCATTCCAGCACTGGGCATGGGAAAGTGCTCAGGGAAAGCCAGGCTTTCCCTGCTTCCACTTCCCCCCAGACACGTTTACCACAACACAGAGGGTTTTCTCCCCCAGGCAGTGGATGCTCTCCCATGTGGGCTGGGCAGCTTTTGCCGCCCTGCCTGTGCTCCTGGACACTGTCCCCATGATGGGCCACAGCAGGATGAGTGAGGCCTGGCAGCACACGGGGCTGGGTGGGCCTTGCCTCGCACCCCGGCTCGTGGCAGCAGGAGGCCGAGGTGTCGCGAGGAGCGCACGGCCTCAGCCTCGCCGCACGCCGCTCCCCGGGGGACAGCCTGTGCTGGGCTGCTCCCCACGGCTCCTGGAGTCAGGGCCGTCTCCAAACAATGGGTGGAGAGCAGGAAACGCCGCATGGGAAACAGGATTTGGCTCTGCCGCCGCCGCCAGCCACGGCCCCTTGGCCCCTTTCCTTTCCCTGCTCCAGAGAGCCCTTCCCACAGCCATTAGCCACCGGCTGCAGCGAGGGGATGGGGATGCCGCCGCCCGGGCGGGCTGGGGCATGAGGCACTCTGAACCTTGGACAAAAAGCAGGGTCGGGACACCCCGTGCCTGGGCTGGGGGCTCAGCATGGCTCAGGGAACCCTGAGCACGAAGCCCTAGCCCTGGAAGGGTGGGCGGGTGCCTTTCCCTGGGAGAGCTGCCACCAGGCAGGGGACCCCAGTGGCCCCTTGGCCAGCAAACTCTGCTCCTGAGCAGCTGTCTGGCCACTGAGCCAGCAGGAACGGGGGCATCTCTCTGTCCGTGTCCAGGCTATGCACCAGAGGAGGTGGTCCCAGCTGCCTTGGAAGTCAAGCAGCAGCATGGAGAAGAGATGGGGGACACAAGCAGAGAGCAGGGGTCCTGAGCTGCTGCTCACATGGAGCCTCTAGCCAGCCACAGCCTCCAGCTCTGACCCCCGTAGCGGGAAATGCTGGGGATTTTCTGACCTCTGCCACATTCGGAACAAGCTCCAGTGACATGGGACTCCAGGTTTATCTTCTACTTCTCTTCCCACATCTGGCAGGTAAATCACCCCTTTTCCTCTGCCCCAAGTGAGCAGCCCGTGTCTCGGGGTGGCTTGGTGGGATAAGGCAGCTGTGGAAGCTCAGTGGCGCCATTGGAGCAGGGTTGGGGGGGAGGAAACATCCCTTTGTGATCAGCCATTTGGAGCCCTCAGAGGCCCCTGGCTGCCTCTCCCTGACATGGGAGGAGAGGCACCCTAAGACCCCCATTCTGATGCATGCTTGGCTCATGCTGGGGAGCTGATTTAGTTGGGACTCCAAAAAGAGAGCAGAAATGCCCACTGTGTCATCCCAATGGGTCTGCAACACACCTTGCTGTGCCCTGGCTGTGCCTTCTGGGCTGGGGGTGGCAAAAATGTCCTGGAAAGGGGGAGATGTGGGTGACAGGATCTGGCCCTGAGGCAGGGCTGGTGTGGCCGTGCTGTTGCCTAGCTGTGATGCTCCCCCATGCTTCCCCACCCCAGGGGCCATCCTGGACATCACCCTGATCGCCAACGTGCAGAGCCTGTCCCACTCCGACTTCTTCCTCTCCTGCGTCGTGGGCGAGCGTGATGTGAGCTACCTGCAGATCGAGCGGGAGAACAAGATCGTGATGACACACCCCAAAATGGGCTTCCAAAACTACCGCAACCGCAGCAACCAAGTCCAGGCCAGGGGCTTCTCCAAGGCCGACCTGGTGGGGATCCTCTACTGCCTGGGGCGCACCCCGACCGAGCAGGCCCAGGTGGTCTATGTGCACAACAGCCACAATGGTGAGTGGCTCCTGGGGCAGGGGGTGCATGGGGGAGCTGCCCACCTTGTGCTTTGCAATCCCAGCGCCGGCTGGGGTGGTGAGGGGACAGTGGTGACCCACAGGCTAGGTTTGGGTTCCACCCATACCAGTAGGGTGGAGATGGAAGGGAGATGGAAGGAATGTTCAGCTGGAGGAGCATGGCCAAGCCCCATGGAGGAGCTGTCTGGTAATGGTGCCTGGGAGAAGGGCAAGGTCCAAGAGGAAGTTGAGTGCCCTTGGAGGAGGTTGTGGGGTCTGGAAATCATTAACCAGAGCAGGGGGCAGCTCTTCAGAGCTGTGCCAGCCCATGCCCCCAGCACAGGCTCAAGGGGAGGAGGTATTGCTGGGGCAGATCTTTGGCAGCCTCCCCAGTGCTTGATAAACACCCTCCCAGAGCAGCACATCGCAGCTCTGGCAGTGGAGCTTGCTGACAGGCACTGCCAGGCTGCACTGTAGCCAAGAGCAATTCTGGGCTCATCTCCCTCTCCCATTTTGGGCCATAAAAATTGAAAGAGCCTCCCTGGGCTGACCAGCAGCAGGGATACAACCTGGGGCAGCACTCTCCCACACTGCCCCTCCAACATCCATTCCTTCTGCTTGAGACTTTGCAAAGCTGTAAGGACTGAAGTTTTCTGTGATTTGTGTTTAAAAATTAAGGAAATTTTAAGCAAAAAAAATTGCATGTTTGCAGGGGGCAGGAGGGCTGGATACAGAACCCACTGCGGGGGATTGGTGTATGTCATTTCTCCTGTTTAGCCTGAGAGCACAGCAAAGCAGGCCAGGGCGATGAAACAGTGGGTGGAGAATGCTGTTAGAGGAAAGCTGGCAGCTCCCAAAAGGTCATGCATGGAGAAGAACTTAGGAAGTTTGATAAATTTTGGAAGCGTTGCCGAAAAAACAAAGTAAGGCAAACCAAAGACATCCTC
This sequence comes from Lichenostomus cassidix, assembly GCF_008360975.1. Lineage (NCBI taxonomy): Eukaryota > Metazoa > Chordata > Aves > Passeriformes > Meliphagidae > Lichenostomus > Lichenostomus cassidix. Next base: position 10,683,992 of record NC_139489.1, on the reverse strand, counting down.
AGTAGCAATTTCAGTGTTTAAATCTGGGAGTAAACTATTTTTCACACTATCCAGAGCAGAAAGACACCCAGAAAAACAACTACAGAAAAGCAAATTTCTTTCGTCTTTGCATCTATGTGTACAACAGAAAAGTTGGGAAAACTTCCTGAAGGATCTGTCTAAAATGCCAGTGTTGATAGCAGGAGACAGGAGATAAATAGTGGAACGGACAAGCACAACATCGCCAGGCTGGGCATGCAGTGAGCAAGGCTGTGCCACTGCTTATGGGACACCAGACTTTCCTAAAAGCTTCTGGGTAGGGAGTTACAAGCCTGAAAACCCAGGTCAGAACCCAGCAAATTAGCACAAACTGTAATAAAGAGCAGAATTTGTGGTTACATGGTCCCTGAGAAAGAGGCAGCTGAATTTGCTGTGGGAGAGTCTCTGGGGTGACAGCAGTGAGGATGCTGTGGAAGATCAAGTTGACACTGTCTGCCTGGATTCCTGAAGAAAACTGGGAAAACTCCCTTTCAAAGGTTCTTTGAGAGAAACTTTGCACCCAGGAGGTGACAGAAGAGATTTTTACAAGGGGAAAATACTGACTAAAAGAAGGGACAGCAGGAATAGGAGTGATCCTTGTCATATGAGGGAGTTTCCACTGGCGTGGCACAAGGTCTCTGCATGGACTTGTGTCACTGGCTGTGGGTACAAAGAGCTGAACAAGCATCTGTGCTGGCTGCTGTCCCCAAGCTGTCTGGGGAGACGATGGATGCACTATGGAGTGACAGAGAGACAGGGGTGTGATGCACTCTGGGAAGGCTGCAGTGATGGAGTGACAAGTAAAGCAGTGTGTGCAAATGCAAAACATTGTGTTTGAGGGTCCTCAGGGAGCCAGAGAATGAGGTGGAGTGAGACAGAATGAGGGCCATATCTGTGAACCTCTACAAGGCACTGCAAAGTCCATGGAAGAAAGATCCCAACTAGAGGGATAGGTGGGGAGGAGATTCTGGGAAATTACAGAAAAGTGTGACCTGCGGTGCCCTTCCCTGGGCGTCTGCGGCGAGTGCTGCTTCCTCCTGGTCCTGGGCCTCAGAGGGGCAGGACACAGGGCTGGATGTGTTTTAGCTCCAGCCTGGTGTGGCTCCTTTTAGTGTGTGCAAACTGGAGTGCTGCCAGGCTCCGAGAGCCAGCAGCCGCCTGTGTCCTCCTTTGTGTCTGTCCTGGCACGCCCAGGGCTTGGTTTCCCAGGCCTTAAGGTATTTATAGCCCAATCTGTGCTCAGGCCGGGGTCTGGCTGACTCACATGAATGCTCTGGCAGTTCATTGCTGCTGCACACCCCAACACCTGGAGAATTGGGAAAACAGCCATGACTGAGCTGTTGGTCCTAGGGGCTGGAGTGCAGCCTCCTGCACAATTAATTCCCTTCACCTGCCCTGCTGTCCCTGTCTGCAGCACTCCACACCTCCCCAGCTGGCAGCAGCCAGGGTGCACCACGCACACTTGTCCCACATGTCACCACCCTAGACTGCTGCCACCAGCAGATGGTGGGCTGGTCAGAGGGCAGAGTGCCACATCCCATTCCTTGGTGTCTGCCTGAAGGGGATGAAGGGGCAAGGAAGGGAGCTCTGTCCCTGCAGAGGCCTAGGGGGTCCTACGTCCAGCATGGAGCAGACAGGGAGATGTGTCATGACATTCCAGCAGAAACATGGTGGGTGCTGGGCTGTGCCAGGGTGTGTCTTGGTGTGGCTGTTCTAAGGGTGTCAGCACTGCCCTTGGGTGTGAGTGCCCTCGGGGGCAACTGCTGTGCAACCTGTTCCTCCTCCTTCTCCCCTACAGCCCACCTCTTCCCAGTGAAGGCCACACTGTCTGTGAATGTTGCCGAGGCAGCCACCTTCTCTGCCAGGATCCTCAAGAGGAAGGAGACAGATGTTATGTGGAAAAGAAATGGCAAGTAGTCCCAAGAGCAGGCACAGCTGGTGCCTGGCGCTGGCCCTGGGAGCATGGGAGGTCACAGATACCCTCTGTCCCCTTGCAGGCACCTACTACCAGACCACAGACCGGGGCGAGGTGCAGGATGACCATGTCACCCTGACACTCCCCAATGTCAGTGTCAGCGAAAACGGTGTCTACAGTGCCACGTTTATGGGTGACAGCCCTCTCTGGAGTGCCTTCTACCGCCTCATCGTGAGAGGTGAGCAGGGCCCTGGCTGCCTGCAGAGTGGGGACAGCCAGCCATACCCTGCCCTGCAGCCTGGTTCCACTCTGGCCCCCTCTGCTCTCTCTGCAGCCTGCCCTGCAAAGAAATGGGGACCATCCTGTGAGAAGGACTGTCCCGACTGTCTGAACGGTGGCATCTGCCATGACCACGTTGGCGAATGCATCTGCCCTCCAGGGTTCATGGGCACCCGCTGTGAGAGAGGTGGGTGCCACCTGCCCACCATTGGGTGCTGTGCCCAGGGCACATGTGGGGGCTCTGTTGCACCCCTAGACCCGAGCACGGTGTCTGGAAATGCTGTTTTCATCCCCAGCATCTCCCCACCCACAGTGCCCTCTGTCTCTGGACCAGGGCTGGACCACCCACAGGGGTCCCATGTCTCCTTGAGGTGGTGGCACCTGAGCCAGCTCTGTGCCATGCACAAGCAGTGCATGGTTGAATGGTGAGTGGGGGCCGACCATGCTTCTTTTCCCAGCCTGCAGGGAAGGCCAGTTTGGCCGCAACTGCCAGGAGACATGCCAGGGAGCCCAGGGCTGCCGAGGGCTGAGCTTCTGCCTGCTGGACCCCTACGGCTGCTCCTGTGCCTCGGGCTGGAGTGGCTCCCGCTGTGACCAAGGTACAGGGACAGGGAAATTCTCTGGCTCTCCCACCCAGCCTGGGCTTCCTTCAGGGCCTGGTTGCTCTCCAGCAGCCCCTGTGCAAACCTCTCCCAGTCTGAGGGTCGGCACAGGTTGAGCAGTATTGCTGCCTGCATCAGCTGCTTGCCATCTCTGTCTCCGTGGTCCTGTGCCATGGCCAGTGGTAGCAGCGAGCTCTCCTCTTCCCACAGCCTGTCCCCCAGGATTCTACGGCCCTGACTGTGCCCTGGCGTGCACCTGCCAAAATGGGGGTAGCTGTAACCGTTTCAGTGGCTGTGTCTGCCCCGCAGGCTGGCATGGGCAGCACTGTGAGAAGTCAGGTGAGGTTGGCATGGGGCTGCGGTGGGTTTCCATCCCCTCCCCCAGGCGAGGGTCTGGCTCATTCCTCACTGGTGACTGGGAGGGTCATTGGCTATCAATCTCACCAGCTGGTTAGCAGGACCCCTTGCCTGCAGAAATAGCCTCCAATTCAGTGGAAACCACGGCATGGCAAGGGCAACATCTGGTCTGACATCCCAGCATTATCTGTGCTGAGAGTGTTGCTGAGCCCAGTATGTGGGGTGGGAATCAGGACTGGACAGCAGCTTCCACCACCTTTCCCTTGGCACCACAGTCTGGCTGCATCTGGGTCCAAGGAGCAGGGCCAACCCTAATGTTGATTTCTGTGTACCAGACCGGTTCCCTCAGATCATCCAACTGGCCTCAGAGCTGGAGTTCAATGTGGGCTCAGAGCCCATCATCAGCTGCGTGGCCATTGGCAACCCCCTGCCCACCAGTGACAGTGTGGAGCTGCGCAAGGCTGATGGCACTGTGCTCAAGGTACTGCCCCGTGCCCTTGCCCCACCACCACCTCCATGTTGCCAGCTCCCTCAAGAGCACCTGGGGCTGCTGTGCAGCTTCAGACTGAGAGGGGGGCTGAGCCAGGGGCTGAGTGGAGGAGCTGACAGCACCCTCTGTGCCACAGCTCATCAAAACCATCATCGAGCCGAAGCAGATCACCTGCGAGTTCGAGGTGCGGCACCTGACAAAGGCGGACACGGGGCTCTGGGAGTGCCGCGTCTCCACAACTGGGGGCCAGGACAGCCGCAAAGTCAAGGTCAATATCCGAGGTGAGGAAAGTGTGGTGGCATGAGCAGGACTAGCCAAGGTCGCTGGGGCAGGCTGACAGCATGGTGTGGCAGTACCACGCCTGCACTGGACTGGGTGTCTCCCATCATGGGCTGCAGTGCCCACAAACAGGTTTGGTGATTATAAAAGACTTTCCTGACAAAACTGGAAGGAGCCAAGAGATGGCAGATGTATCCACGCTCTGCTCCTTGTTGTTCCCAGTCTCACCAGTGTCATTCCCTTCTTCCCCCCAAGTGCCACCAGTGCCCCTGAGCCCCCCCCGGCTCTTGGCCAAGCAGAGTCGCCAGCTCGTGGTGTCGCCTGTGGACTGCTTCGCTGGTGATGGACCCATCACCTCCATCAAGCTCTTCTACAAGCCCAAGGATGACAGTTCAGCATGGTCATCCATTGTAGGTATGTATCTGCAGGGCTGGGGGCACAGGTAGGACCTTGTGTGAGAAGGGTGAGGTCTGGGGTGGGCAGATGTCTCCATTACAAGCTCCCCATAGTGATGCTGAGGAGGGTGCTGGTGGCAGGGCAGACTGTGGATCATGGGCATGGTTTTGACATGTCCTCTTGGCCAACAGTCGACAACAGTGAGAACATCACCCTCATGAACCTGCGCCCAGTGACCGCCTACATCGTCAAGGTGCAGCTGAGCCGGCCAGGGGCTGCTGGGGAGGGCAGCAAGGGGCCCGAAGCCATCATGGTGACTGACTGCCCTGGTAAGCGTCCATCTCCCTCACCCTGACCCTGACCCTACACAGCACAGAGACTGCAAAGTCCCACAGCTGATGCACTGTGAGGTTTTGCTGCATTTTTGTTTGCAGAGCCCACAGTCAAGCCTGTGATTGAAGGCTGGTCCATAGAAGAGAAAAACATGGTTCATGTCAGCTGGAAGTTGCCAAGTAACCACGAGCCAGCACATGGGTTCATTGTCCACCTCTTTGACTCTGCAAGGCGGTTGGTCTCTGAGGAAAACATCACGTCCACCTCGGTGCTCTCTGTCCGCTTCAAAGATCTGGAGTTTAACAAGGAGTACAGGCTGGAGGTGCTGGTGTACCACTGCACCAGCCTGGGGCCACCCTCTGACCCCTATAAAATCATGATCAACAGCAAAGGTGGGTCCAGCGGAACACAGGGAATTATAACAGGGAATTACAATGACAAATCAGTTATAATTGTAACAGCAACCATCCCCAGGTCCGGCTGCTCCTGTATCCCATCTCTGATAGAATATGAAAAGCTTTTTGGGGAAAATGGGTCCTCCTTTCCTCACTAGACCCTGCAGCCTCCAGCACCAAGCAGCTGAGAAACATCCTAAGCTGAACGTGACATTCAGGCCACCACGAGTGATGCTCACAAACAGATTGGTCCTCTGCACCCTTGCCCAAACCCTGATGGACCTGTCTACATTTGTAGCCTTTACAATACCCTGTAGTGACCAGTTCCTCAATATCATTCTACTGTGCATGAAAAAAATATTTCCCTTTGGTTTGCTTTAACCCTGCTGCCAGGTAACTTTGCTGGGTGGTCACTAGGGCCTGGGGAGCCCTGCAGTCCCACCTGTGGGCACACACACCCATGCACACAGCCCCTGAAGTAGGTGGAAGACCATGAGGAGGTGGAGCACCAGCTTGACCAAGCTTTCTGGCAACCAAGGGGAAAGGCATGCACAAAGCCCTTTGGGAGGCTTGGCACCAGCTGGTACACATTGAGAGGACTGATAGACATCAGGCTTGAGGGATGAGAGGTTTCCTCTGCTCTCTGCTTGTAAGAACTTTGTATGATTTGGGGATTTGGGGTTAGGGATATGAGCAGGCAGGAGAGGGCTCAGAGGAGGTGGTGGAAACACAGTATATGAGGGAGAATGTATAGTTCACAGTTCACAGAATATGAAGAAATTAAATGTCTCAAGAGCTAGTCAATGCAGAGGCATCTAGACCTCAGATGGTCTCTGTGGCTAGGAATATTTGGGGTACAGTCCAGCTTCACTGTGGCCCATGGAGAGCAGCTCCACCTCCTCTAGGCAGGGTCCAGGGGTCCCTGGAGGTCCCTCAAAGCTGTCCTGGCCCTGGTTGCCATTGCCACCCACAGGGTCTAGTCCTCACAGCAGCACTGAGCCCCATGCTGGGACTGACACTCTCCCCTCCTTGTCCCAGGGCCATCCTCCCCGCAGTTGCTCTCGGCAGAGCCTGTGTCCGACACTGCCATCAGGCTGTCCTGGCAGGTGCCTGAGTACCCCAACGGGGGCATCACCAAGTACATCGTGGAGCTGCAGCAGGTGGGGGGCACCAGTGAACCCCAGTGGATCGACACGGACAGCGGCGCCGAGACCACCAAGATCGTTGGGGGCCTCAACGCCAGCACCAGCTACCAGTTCCGTGTCCGTGCCAACTCCCATGTCCCAGGGGAATGGAGCCAGCCTGTGAAAGCCAAGACCCTGGGGGACGGTGAGAGGGGGCTCATAGCTCTGCTGCAGCTTTGGCTCAGAATCTGGGTCAGCAAAAATTATTGGGATGTTTGTGGTAACCTCTGAGAGTGGCTCTGAAGCAGAAGCCCAAGAGCAAAATGCTTTATGTCTTAAGAAAACCTGTTCCCTTTAATCCTAAAGGGGAAGGGGTGGCATGATGACAGCATGGCACCTACAGAGTAGCTCTGCCTTGGCCAGAAGGGAATATGAATTGAAGGGCTAGAGAAGCAGAGCAGAGCTGGCATGAGAGGAGATCATGGCTTGACCCAAAGCTGGTTGGAGGTCCAGAAAGCAGGGGTTCAGTGTCAGGAGCTAGGCTGTGACACTCTCCCCTCTGCACCCCTGTGGTGCCAGGAGCTCAGGATGTGGTTGTGGTATCTTCACTGAGGGCCTGGGTGCTGGGAGAGAGCTGCTGTCATGGTGCTTGGCCTCGTGTGCAGGCCAGGCAGGGTTAGACCATGGACCACAACCCTCCATCCCTCCTTTTGGCAGGAGCGCTGAGCGTGCCGCCCAGCCTGGGCAGTACGAGCACTGAGCAGGCAGGAACAGACCAGCAGCTGCTCTTGGCCATTGTTGGCTCTGTGTCCGTCACTTGCTTCACCATCCTCTTTGCTCTCCTGGCGCTTTTCCTCATCAAGAAGAATTTTTTCCACCGGCGCCGCACCTTTACGTACCAGTCTGGCTCGGTGAGTGCCGCCTGCCCCACCAGGACCGTGTCCCCTGCTCCCCACGTCCCAGCCCGATCCAGGTCACGTTCCATAGCCTCCAGTCCGGATGCAGCCAGACCTCACTTCCACGCGGAGAGGGTGCGGAGCTCACCCTTGCCCACGACTCCTGTCCTGCTGGGATTGCCACATGGGCAGAGAGGTGCCCGGTGCCTCTAACCTCACCCACTCCCATCTGCCAGGGGGAAGAGACCATCCTGCAGTTCAACTCGGGAACGCTGACCCTGACACGCCGGCCCAAGCCACAGCCTGAGCCCCTCAGCTACCCCATCCTGGAGTGGGAAGACATCAAGTTTGAGGACATGATTGGGGAGGGAAACTTTGGGCAGGTAATCAGGGCCATGATCAAAAAGGACGGCCTGAAAATGAACGCGGCCATCAAGATGCTGAAAGGTGAGTGTTGGGGGAGACAGGCAGGGTGGGCTGAGGGCTGCAGCTGTGTCCTGGGCCACACTTGTGCTGGGGAGCATCAGGAGTCATTTACAGACAAACAGATGGAAAGCCCTTGTTGTAGGTCTGAGGTGTCCATCCTTTCTTTGCTTCCAGAGTTTGCTTCAGAGAATGACCATCGGGACTTTGCCGGGGAGCTGGAGGTGCTGTGCAAACTGGGTCATCACCCCAACATCATCAACTTGCTGGGTGCCTGTGAGAACAAGGGTGAGGGCTGTCCTATTCTTTCCTCTCCCCAGCCCCATAGCCTCTGTCCAGCTGTGTATTCCTTTTTGTTGGGGGGGCCCCAGCAACCCAACCTCCTCCTGCCCCCCAGGCTACCTGTACATCGCCATCGAGTATGCTCCATATGGAAACCTCCTCGACTTCCTCCGCAAAAGCCGAGTCTTGGAGACAGACCCAGCCTTTGCCAAGGAGCATGGCACTGCCTCCACCCTCACATCCCAGCAGCTCCTCCAGTTTGCTTCAGACGTGGCCAAGGGGATGCAGTACCTGAGTGAGAAGCAGGTACATCCCAGCAAACCCCTCAGAGCACCCTTCCCCTGGGGCCTCCCCACCAGGGCATGAGGTCCTTGGAGCCAGCAGGAGGGAGCATTTGGCTCCTGCTAACCGCTCTTCCCTTTCAGTTCATTCACAGGGACCTGGCAGCAAGAAACATTCTGGTGGGAGAAAACCTGGCCTCCAAAATTGCTGACTTTGGCCTCTCCAGAGGGGAGGAGGTCTATGTGAAGAAGACAATGGTAAGGCAGGAGTGAAACCTCTCCTTGGGGCCTACACGAGTGTGATGGGCAGGATGCCCACCAGCAGTGTGACTGACCCACCATGGCAGGACCAGCTGGATCACAGCTGTGTTCCACCCAGGAGTCATCCCCCCAGCCCTGATGGTGGCCCTCTCTCCCCAGGGCCGTTTGCCGGTTCGCTGGATGGCGATTGAGTCCCTCAACTACAGTGTGTACACCACCAAGAGCGATGTGTAAGTCCTGCAGGCAGGGCTGCTGGGGCTGGGGTATGGCTGTGGCCACCTCCACCCCTCTCCAGCACAGTCAGAGAAGCCATGCTATTACTCAGTGCTGCAAGGGCAGGAGCTGGTGCTGATCTCCCTGGGGAGCTGCTGGCTCAGCCCAAGCTCTGGCTTCCTGTCCCGCCCTGGGCTTCACCCTGTGCCCATCAGTGGGGGCACAGCAGGGCACTCTGTCACAGCCTCGGCTCCTCCCCTTTCAGGTGGTCATTTGGTGTCCTGCTCTGGGAGATCGTCAGCTTGGGTAAGGCTCTTCTCTGTCCCCCACCTTCACTCTGGTCCCTTAGGTCTGGTTATCCTGGGGCCTCGGAGGGCACACTCTGGGGACTGTCACCTCCTCAGCCCCTGTGTCTCTGGCTTTAGGGGGCACACCGTACTGTGGGATGACGTGTGCCGAGCTCTACGAGAAGCTGCCCCAGGGATACCGCATGGAGAAGCCGCGCAACTGCGATGACGAGGTGTAAGTGGACAGAGCCTCGGCTGTTGGTGGCACCCACATCCCCCTGACCCCACTGCCCCACAGGGCTCACACCAGCTTTCAGTAGCTTCTGCCTGGTTCCCTCTGCATTGTGGCTGAGGGATGTGCTGGAGTTCCCCACCCCAAACACCCTTCCTGGGCTCTAGTTTCCCACCTGCTTCACCCACCTCCCAGGAAGAGCTTTTCTGTCCCCTCTCCTCCTGGGCGCTCTGAGCCGCCCACAACTCTCCGCCCCCAGGTACGAGCTGATGCGGCAGTGCTGGCGCGATCGCCCCTACGAGCGCCCGCCCTTCGCCCAGATCTCCATGCAGCTCATCCGCATGCTGGAGGCCAGGAAGGTGAGTGGTAGTGGCTCGGTGGGAGGAATGCCCTGCACGAGGCTTCTCCAAAGGCTGGAGCATCCTTTGGGCTTGAGGAGGGGACAGCCAGCAGCAGAACCATGCGTGGGGGTAACACCACTTTTTGGGTGTGGGGAGACAAAAGAGCACAGTGCCCATGAGCATGCTAGTGGGGATGGGAGGGAGATTTGGACACGCTCAAAACTGGCTCCTAACTGGGATTCCCCCACAGGCCTACGTGAACATGGCACTATTTGAGAACTTCACCTACGCAGGGATTGATGCCACTGCTGAGGAGGCGTGAAGCTGCGCTGGCACCGCTCAGAGGGGCAACGCTGGCCCCAGCCTGCTGGAACAGTGCTGTGGGGACAAGGGGCTGCTTGTCTCGCTCCAGGGCCAAGCAGCAAATGCCAGTGCCCCTTCCCAAGAGTGCCTTTCCCGCAGCGGGACTGTGCCATCCCCTCTCTGGCATGGTGCCAGCCACCAACAGCACCACACTGCTGAGGGACATGCTGGGATGCCCCCCAAGGACAAGCAGCAGCAGGGTGCTTGCAGCACAGCAGGGAGGAGAGGACCTCCCTCAGGGACCAGGGTGCTGTCTAAGCCCATGGACAAAAATGCTCAAGGTTTGGGGTGAGAGGAAGAAGCAGCAACACAGCAGCTGCCTGCCCTGCAGCTCTCAGCGTGCTCTGGGCCTGAAGTGGTGCCAGGGGGCTGTGAGCAGTGCTACCAGCAGGGAATGGGGCCACCCTGGCAGGTGCAAAGGGACAGTGTTGGCTGTATACAGCCTCCAGCTCTGCAGTGGCCATTCCGAGGTATCAGCTCTGCCTTATGGACAATAAAGATCACGCAGCAGCCGGATCCAGAGGAGTGCTGGTGGGGAACAAGCTCTGCCCTGCTGACAGCACTGGGGAACAGGATGTGGGGACCCAGCAATCTGTTGCTGTGGTGGACAGTCCTCGGAATCCTGGGGTCCTCTGATGATCCCCAGGAATGTTCCAGCATCCCCAGATAAGTCCCAGGTCTCATCATGCCATGGAGATGGGTGTTCTTAGGATCCAACTGGGACCTCTTCCCCTATACACAATTTAAGACTTGGTCCTGTCCCCAAAGGGATATGGAGAACAGACTATGTCCTTCTTTTGCGCAGCTGCCTCTTGCATGTTTGAAAATTGTTCCTGCAGCTTCCCCTCAGTTGGCTGCTCTTCATAGAGATGGCCCTGCTCCTCCAGTTGGGTCCTGTGGAGCTGTGCAACTCTACACCCTTCCCACCCTGGCCAGCTGGCACCTCCCAGCACTGTGCCAAGCCATCAGGTAACTCCCCCCATCTGGCAAAGTGACCTCTGCATTTGACCAGCCTGTTTGAACGTGTGCTGCCAGGCTGATCCTCACGTGCCCATCCCTCAAGGGTCACCTGGGCTCTGCACTGACCCTCCTGCAGGAGCTCCTATTCCAGGCTTTGGTTCTTCATCTGCACTGCTGCTGTTTGTTACCCTGACACTGGTCTTCATCTCTGCTGGCTTCAGATTGCTCAGCCCTGGACATGTCATCCAGCTGCCTGTCTGTGCATCTTCTGCAATACCACAGGAAGCAAGAGTGGCTCCTGCAGAGCCAGGCATTTGTATTGTCCTTCTGGGCAAGAGTCTTTTATCCCCAGTCAGTCTTTGAACCCTGTCAATACCATTCTGATTTTCCATTCTGGCCTCCAGTGCTCTTTGGTGTCAACTGCAGCTTCATGAGCAGCCTCTCTGCCCCAACTCTGAGGTCCCCAGTGAACCAGTGATGGGGACTGGCCCTTGCAAACAGCCTGACATGTGCCACTGCCTCTGCACCTCCTCTGTTCACAGCTGGGAATGGTGTCTGGGGCAGTGTCACCAGTCCTGCCCACACCAAGGGCTTTCTGCTTTTTTTGACAAAATCTGTCTGTGGCAAGTTGGGGCTGGCTGCTCCTGTCTCCCCTCAATGCCTCTGGTGCTGTCCCCAGCTGCTGGGCATGAAGAAACAAACCTGGCTTTGGTGCACTGGGGACACATATGCAAGTGGCTCCTCGTGCCCTGGCTGGTGCCCCCCGGGCTGTGCAACGGTGCTGTGCTCTGGCAGGGTGGGAGACCCTCTGGCCACCTGTGCCAAGCAGAGGTGGTGGATTGGCACAAGGTTGAGCATGACTGTGGGACCTCACTTGGGTGGCCCTGCTCCTGCACCACCACCACTAGCACCTCTGTGGGCTCTGCCAGTGCCCCCGGTGCCTGCAGCTCTGCTTCCAGCACAGCTATGGAGACATGGCTGCTGGTAGGCAGCACGGGACATGACAGAGGAAGAGCAGCTGTCCCATGTCCCAAGTGGTAGCAGCCCCCAATAGCCTGCCCTACCCCACACAGGGGCCTCCCTGCTTTCTTTGTTTTTCTTCCTACCCCATCCTCCCAGTATGCCAGTAGCCACAAGGGCAGGACATGCCGCCTATCTGATAGGAGCAGTCTCTCTTGGCGCTGTGGCCGGCGGCAGAGGGGCTGTGGCATAGTGGTTTCAGGCACAGGGAAGTGCTGGTGATGGGGCGGGGGGAGCCCCCAGCCAGGCTTCCTGAGCTGCACAGGCACCACTTCCCAGATAAAGGTATCGCCCGGAGGAGCTGCAGCAGCTCCCAGGACATTGGGAAGGGCCAAGTGTGGCATGTGCAGCCCGGGCACACAGGTTGCAGGATGGCAGCCTGCCTGTGCCTGGGCTGGCAACTCTCCCTGCTCCCTGCCATCCTGCTCAGCCTCTGCAGCCCACCATCGGTCCCTGAGCCAGTGACATCCCAAGGTAGGTCCTTGGGGCTATTTTCTCCCCCAAAGGATGGGTCAGAAAGGAACTAGAATGCCAGGTATGGGCAGCTAGCACTTCACAGCGGCCAAAATCTACAGGATTGGGAAGGGGGCATTCCAGGACGGGGTGCAGGGGGTGTTCAGGGCAAGCATTGGAGTGTCCTTCTCACCTGTGGGACACCCTGAGATGCCTGGAGTGAAGGAACATCCCTGCCCTCTGCAAGCAGAGCTTGGCAGCCCCTGGGTGGCCCTTGGGGATGGCAGCCTGGTGCGCACAGTCCTGCTTGGGTAGCAGAGGGGCTCCCCACTCACCAGGAGTTCTCAGAGTTATGATGTGATGAGGGTTTGAGCAAAACTCAACATCTGGCAAAGCTCTGCACCACGGGTAATGCAGTGGCTTCCAGGCTAACCCCAGTGCTCCTGCATGAGCCTTGCCATGATTTACTGTCCCGCCAGGCACCCTCATCTTAGCTGATAGTTGGCCCCAGTCTGGCTCAGTGCACCTGCCAGAGCCACTCATTTCAGGCTTCTCCATGAATTCTTTGAGTGCCTCATTAGCCCCTTTAACACTTTCTGTAACACCATAAAAAGCATTAAGTGAATAAAACCCTGTTGATCTCCTGCTTGTCTCTCCAGCCCCACAACAGGCTTCTGGCCAGGGGCCAGGCTCAGGAGCACATTTTGAGTCACTGTCCACAGGGACAGTGGGACGAGGGTCCGGGTTGGGCTCATCTCTGCCCACAGCCTCTGCAAAATCACTGTGCCCTGAGCCCTCTGCTGGCTTGGCAGCAGCACCCGAGCATGGCTGGTGTGGGCTGCAGAGCTGGGAAGCTGCCCTTCCCAGAAAATGGCCTGTGCTCAGCAAAGGTGCTCTGGTAGTCCACAGGACCAGGGTGGCCCCCCACCAATGCCATGGGTCCCTGTGCCACCGAGCTGCTGGGACCTGGCCACTTCATCTCCTGGTGCTCAGAGTTGGGTGAGGTAACAGAGCCAGCAGGAGGCCTGGGGTGGGGTAACTGGGGGCAAAAAGGGAAGAACAGGTGGGGGCTGTGGGGGAGATGGGACAAAGGGTGGGGGGAAGAAGGCAACACAGGGCTGGGAAATGAGGAAGAGAGCTGGGGGGGTCATGGCAAGAGAAGGGACAGAGCAAGCAGGACATCAAGAAGGTGGCTAGGACATCTGGGAACTGTGATTTATTCTTTGCCCAGGGTGGGCTCACTGGACTGCTGGCAGCGCAGTGCGTATGTAGCAGAGAATGGATACACTCAGCAAATGGAGCAGGCATTGGCAGTGGGCTTGTGAGGTCTCAAAGCTGGGGGCAACCCCTGGGGAAGGCAGCAAATGCCAGTAGGATGAGGAGGAGGAAAAGGGCTGGAGCAGCTCCGAGCAGCTCCCAGGGAAGAGCGAGTGGGGGAGAAGGAACTGCTGAAGCAATGCTGGGAGCAGCAAGACCACCCCTGTGAATGACACATCTGCATCTTGGGGCTGTCCCCTCTTCCATGACAACAAGGGCAGGCACCCATGTGTCAGCAGAGCCACCAGTGTGTCGGACGGAGATCCTGCAGGGTGTGCTGCTCCCGTTTGTCCATGCAACAACAGGGAGCACGGCTTACTGAGGGGAGCAGAGAAACCCACAGCCCCACAGCAGTCCCTGGGTAGGGGTTTGGGCATCCCCCCCTGCTCAGGACCACACGCCCCCACACCATCCCCGAGGCCCTTTCCCTCTCCATGGGGTGCTGCTCCTCCTTATCTCACTTCCACGCACCTTCCGGCATGAGCAGGGCAGGGGTGCTTCCCCCTGATCGCTGGGCCCTGAGCTCCCCTCCGACCGCAGGGCTATTTCGGGATGTTTGTTTGTCCTCAAGGACCTCACGTACTGAGGAGGGAGGTGCAGTGGGGCCGGGGGGAGCCCTGCAGCAGCCAGGACCCCAGTGCGAGCTGGCAGCCAGCACGTGTGCAGTGTCCCGCCCTGGTGTGCCAGGCTGGTGGAGAGCACCTGTGCCACAGCCATGCTCAGGCTGCCCTGGGTGCCAGCGGGCATGGGGCGGGAAGAAGCGGGTGGGATGGGGATGGGTTTGTGCCCGGGGCTCCTTCATGCCCACACTCCTCCCAGACGCTGCACTGCTAGCAGGAGTGTCCGAGGACATCCTCTGTTTCTCCCGCTCCTTCGAGGACCTCACCTGCTTCTGGGATGAGAAGGAGGACACAACTGGGACGTGCCACTTTTACTACTGGTACAGCAGGTAGGAGATGGTGGGGACACAGCCCAGCCTTCTCCTTGCTGCACAGAGAGCAGCAGGGTTGCAGTGTCACAGCAATCTGTGCCATCCCAGCGGCTCCTAGCTGCAAGGAGAGATGGAGAGCCCATGGGGGCTACACAGCAACCACTTCACACCCTGCACCAGGGCTGGGGCCTTGGTTGTCCCTCAGTCCCATGGGGATGGTGGCACAGGAAAGGAGCTGGTGACACTGAGGTCTCGGTGCTGTGCTCCACATCCCATCTGCTCAAGCTTGGCCCAAGGCAGGAGGCGTGAGGTGCTGCAAGATCCTGCTCTCCATTCCTCAGGGACATGCCCACAGCATGCATGGTCTCCACGTGGCACCACGAGGCTGGCGGGAAGCGACATGTCTGCGTCTTCCCCAGCCAGGACGTGCGGCTCTTCACCCAGCTCCACCTCCGAGTCCTGGATGCCACCACAAACCAGACCAAGTACTGGCGGGAGCTCAGCGTGGAGGCAGTGGGTGAGTGCCTCTGACTGGGCAATACCCTGTGACAACAGGACAGTCCCCAGACCTAGGTCCCCTGACCTTCTGCCCACCACGGGGGCTGGCAACACCCTGAGCCCTGCATGGTGGGTACAGGCAGCCTTGGGGGCCACGCTCCAGGTGTTCCCCAGCAGGACCAGGAGTTGCCCAGACCAGGGCTGCCACAGGAGGTAAAACACCCTGGCATGTTCCCTGCAGGTCTCATTGCTGCCCCAGTGAACATCACGGCCCGCTGGACTGGTGCTGCGGGGCAGCTCTGCGTGTCATGGCAGCCACCACTCGCTGACTTCCTGAACTTCTTCCTCTACGAGGTGCAGTACTGCCCTGCCAGCTCCCCAGGGATGGCCTGCAGCACCACATTGAATCCCAGTGGGCAGCACCCTGGGGACCTCTCCATCCAGTCAACTGTCAGCACCCACACACCCAGGTCTGGGGCAGCATTCCCGGGAGTGAGGCAGGTACACAGAGGGGTCAGGGATGGACAGCAGGATTTGGGGGCTGCAGTTGGTCTTCAGCCTCGCCCCTCTCCTACAGGAGCTGGTCCAGGCCAACACCTGGGTGGTCCTCCGGGGCCTGCAGCCAGGGGTGAGGTACCACATCCAGGTGCGCAGCAAGCCCGACGGCACCTCCATGGATGGTGTCTGGGGGCCCTGGTCGCAGGCAGTGGCTGCGGAGACACCCCGCTCCTCCGGTGAGCAGCCATCCCCTCCCCAGGACTGCTCACAGGAACAGCAGGGAGGCACCCATGCCTGGGGCTGTGGTGGGCGGGGGTCCTGGGGTAGGCGAGGTGCAAAACCCAAGTTTTGGGGGCCCAAGGGGAAGCAGCTCCCTCCCTGCCCTGGCTCTCACCTGCCCAGGAGACATCGGGCTGTGCTGCAGTACCCCTGACCTGCTGCACGTGCGCTGCGAGTGGAGCTGGGACCCTGCAGAGCCCTACAGCTCCCACCAGCTCTTCTTCAGGCCACCTCTGAGTGGGGCTGGAACAAGGTAAGGCGCATGGCAGGCATATGGCACTCAGGCAGGCACATCCCAGGGACCACTGGTCCTGCTGTGTCCCAAAATCCCACACCGGGCCACCTGCCCATGCCCTGCTCTGTCCTGCCCTACCACCAACAACCTCTTACCTCCTCATCTCCCCTCCTGGCCACATTGTGCCTCCAACTACAGGCAGCAAGTGCAGGAGTGCTGGCTGTGGGAGTGACATGGTGGGACTGACTGGCTCCCCACTCCTCCCACAGGGAAGATGCATGGCAGCAGTGCGAAGAGGTGAGCATGGGGACACAGGGCACCCATGCCTGCACCTTCCAGCCCAGGGCTGGCAGTTCCATCTCCATCCTGGTGAATGTCACCCAGACCCACATGCTGCCCACACTCAGCTACTTCAAGGAGCCCTTCTGGCTGCACCAGGCTGGTGAGTCCCAGTGCCACAATGGCCCCTGCCTGGCTCACAGGGGACACAGTGTCCCATGTCCCATTTCACAACAACATATACCTGCCCCCAATACCAACAGTGCTCACAGATGCCCCACAGCTCGTGCAGGCAACGGTGTCACAGGGCCAGCTGAGCCTGCAGTGGCTGCCACCCCTGGAGGTGCTGGCAGAGCAGCTGCACTACCAGGTCCGCTATGCCATGGAGAACAGCCATGACTGGAAGGTAAGGTCTGGCCAGGATATCCCAAGCAGCCCTGCCCACAGCAGCTGCTGACACATGGCAGGCATGGGGTCAGGCTGTCCCTCGGCTCCTTGGCCACGCCACAGCAGCCGTGCCTCCAGCTCGGCTCTGCCCTGCAGGTCCTGCAGGTTCCACGAGGAGCTAGCGAAGAAGTCCTGGACCTACGGCCAGGCACCTGCTACCATGTGCAGGTGCGGGCCCAGCCCAGCGGGCCGTGGTACCAGGGCAGCTGGAGCGCATGGTCCAAACCTGTTGCGGTTGATGCCATGGCTGACGCAGGTAAGGGACAGAGCAGGGGGGGAGGCTGTGGCCAGAGGAGCCACACGGCTGACGGCAGGAGACGGAGAGAGCTGGAAATGGGACAGGGAGCACCGGCAGAGGGTGACAGGGCTGCGAAGGGCTCAGAGGTGGCGGGTCTGGGAAGGGCAACAGTTCCAGCGTCCCTCCTCCGCTGCAGGCTGGCTCATCCCCAGCGTTACGGTGGTGCCGCTGCTCTTCTCAGCAGTGCTCCTGGGGCTGCGGTGCACCTTCCCCTCCCTCTACAGGTAAGGGGCTGTGCCGGGGGCAGCCGGGGGCGGTCCAGCACCAAGCCGGGGCACCTTGCATGGGGGCATCAGGGCACCCCTAGACTGAGGTTGCCTTCGATGCCTCTTCCCTTTCCCCGTACCCAGCAACGTGAAGCAGAAACTCTGGCCGCCCGTTCCTGACCTGCACCGTGCTCTGGGCAACTTCCTGCAGGAGAGCAGCAAGCACAGCCAGGTGAGGGGCTGGGGCAGGGCGGCTGAGCTCCCCCGGGGGCAGCTCGAAGGGCAGCCCCCACCGCGCCCACTCCGTGTCTCCCCAGGCCAGAGCCTTCGACAAGCAGCCGCCGGAGGAGGCCGTCCTGCCCTGCCTGCTGGAGGTGCTGCCCGGCCCGCGGGGCGAGGCGGGTCCGCCGCCGGCGCACGCTGGGGGCCGCCTGTCCAGCACTGACATCGCCAACCAGTCCTACCTGCTCATGAGCGGCTGGGAGCCGCGGGGAGCCGCGACCGCCCCCGCCCCGCCATAAATGCGCGTCCCCAAACAAACATCCGCCTCGTCCCTTTTTGGCCGCCGCCCTGAGCCCGGATCGCCCCGCCCCTGACGGGATCGCCCCGCCCCATACCCCTCATGGCACCGGGTAGCCCCGCCCCAACCCCATGGCACCGCCCCTGACTCCGCCCCCAACCGCCCCGGTAGAGCGCCCCGCCTCTTCCCGCGGCTCAGCCAATCGCGTCGCGTCGCGCGGCCGTCGCCTGGCAGCGCGCGGCCGTTGGGTTTGAAGCGGCCAACCGGAGCCCGTCCGCGCGCCGTTTAAAATGCTGCGGCGCAAACGGGGCGGGCGAGCGGCGGCGGCGCGGCGAAGGTGAGAGGGCGGCAGGGCCGGGGGGGTCACTGAGGCAGCTTTGAGACGCAGTCTCGAGCAAGGTAGCCTGTGGTGAAGCAGACGAGGGGAAGGGAGAATGTCCGTTATCGGAGGGGGTGTCGGCGGATGAAAAGGGCCCCGAGGAGCGGTTGGGGAGAGTGGGAGGTGTCCGGTGGTGGGGAGGACCCCGAGAAGCGGCCGCAGGGCTTGGAAGAAGGTCGGTGGTGGGGAGGCCCCCGGGACCCGTGGGAGCAGCCCGGCCGGTGTCCCCCGCGGGCCCGGCTGACGGCGCCCGCCCGCAGGACCATGGCGCAGTTCCTGTTCGAGGCGGACCTGCATGGGCTGCTGAAGCTGGACACGCCGATCCCGAACGCGCCGCCTGCGCGATGGCAGCGCAAGGCCAAGGAGAGCGGCCCCGGGCCCAGCCCCGTCGGCGTGTCGCCCATGAAGCCGGCCAATCGCTCCTACAGCGCCAGCAAGACGCCGTCCAAGACACCCGGTGAGCGCCGGCCACCAGCGGCAGAGGTTGGGTGCGAGAGCCTCGCCCGGGCTGCTTGTCTGTAGCCACGAGGCTCTGGGCTCCCTGCCACGCTGCCCAACCGGTTTGCTGGTCCGGGAGGGGGAGGTGGGCTGTGCTCCTAGCACAGGCTGTGCTCCTGGCAATCGCCCACCTCCTCCCCAGCATGAGGGGGGCAGAGCTCTGAGCACTGGGGCTGGCGAACAGCTGATCCCCCAGCTGAGCCGTGCTGGCGAAGCTGCATGTTGGGACAAGTGTGAGCGGTACTGTCAGCTCACACCTTTGCATGCTGTAACTGTGTTTTTGTATACTCCCCTTATCTATGGACTCTGGAACTGTTGCACTAGACCCAAGGAGTTGTCTCCTGACTGTCCCTAACCAGAGCTTGGAGGCAGGAGGGAAAATATAACTTAGTTGTGACTACATAGCATGGGGTCTCACAGTCCTGCTTGTCTAGAACTTGTCTGGTGGGTGTGATGTTAAAAAGTGCTGGTTTGCTCTCATGGAATCTCTAATACAGGCTGTTAAATAGCTGTAAGACAATATTTCCATATGCAAATGCAGGTAAATCTGGAACCAAAATTCAGAGCACCCCCTCAAAGGCTGGGGGGGATCGCTACATTCCCAACCGCAGCGCTATGCAGATGGAAATGGCAAATTTCCTCCTAACCAAAGAGAATGACCCTGCTGAGGAATCCCCTACCAAGAAGGTAAGCATATTGCTAAGATACAATTATTTCAACAACCACTACCAAACACCTAATCCTTCCTGCCCATTTACAGAGAAATAAACTATAGGTTATATCAAGTCGGCCCATGGGATTGACAAGCCCAAGCCATCCCTGCTTCCAGCTCTGGGCTTCAGGAGCCTAGGATGAGATTGAAGCAGTAGAGCTTGCCACTCATTCTAGCCTATGCTGCTGGTGGTAGCAAAATTTAGCTTTTTGACTAATGAGGCTTTAAAATATAGCAGGCGACAAAAACACAAAGCTGTGGACCTAGGCAGAGTGAAACTGCTGGTGGTAGCTATTCTAGGACAATGTCTACACAGGGAACAATTCTGGAATGTTTTACACTGTGTTCTGAAATCTGTTTATGAAGCATTTGGTCACTTGTGGCTGCGGCTTTTCCTACTGGCAACAGCACTGAATTTGCCACTGTGTGAAAATGCGAACAGGACAGTGTGCAAAAGTCTGAGAAAAAACTACTTTGACCTGCCTGTCTGTAGCTGCCCCTTACAGCACAGTGGTACACCTCCTGATTCTGGGAGAAGGGGGCTTAGGTGTCTGTCTTGACTGCACTGCACTGAGGGTGGTTTGTCTCCATAGGAGCAGCAGAAAGCCTGGGCAGTGAATCTGAATGGTTTTGATGTAGAAGAAGCAAAGATCCTCCGCCTCAGTGGAAAACCACAGAATGCTCCAGAAGGTATGATACAGGATCCGCATAAGCTGAATCAGCAGGGGAGATCTGGTCAGGGCAACAGCAACACAGGCCCTGTGTGTGGTCACAGAAGAGATCAACTGGCTTCTGAGAGCTATATGCATTGGAGTCTCCCTTCTCAGGGTTCCTGAGGCTGAGGGACAGCATAACTGTCACAGTGAATTTATTCAGGAAAGTTGCAGTGACTGCCAGTTGCTCACATGTACTGCAGGTGGCATACCTTCTTGAGGTCTGCAAGAGCTTCAAACTCTCTGCTGTGCATTTTCTAGCTTAACTGTAACTAAACATAACGGGATACAAAAAACCAGCTGTTTGTTAAACTTGTTTCCGTGAATGAGGAAATTGTAGCTCACCCTAGTTCAGCAGTTCATGCTGCCAGTGATGTTAACACACTGTACTTTTGTGAATGCATCTCATGACTTTATTTTCACTCCAAGGGATTCCTGGATGGGTGAGCAGCACCCAGCTGGGAGGAAACTAACTCAGGTTAAGTGACCTGTTCCTCTGCACACAGGTTATCAGAATAACCTGAAAGTGCTCTACAGTCAGAAAATGACACCTGGATCCAGCAGGAAGAATAGCAGATACATTCCCTCAATGCCAGACCGGATCTTGGATGCACCAGAGATCCGCAATGACTACTGTAAGTAGGCTGCACTGTTGAGTGTTGGGCATCCAGAACATTCTGCACTAGAGTGCAGTTCCCAGGACAGTGTAACTGGGCTATTTGTATTACTTTATGCACCCAGGCTAGCACAGACCACTTCTGGAGTGTCCCTGTGTAGCCTTACAGGAACAGTAGTCCGGGGCACTGTATAGGTGCCTTGGAGCAGGGTACTTTACCCCACCAGCTGGGTGTAATGACACCCAGAAGGCTGTTCCTTGCTTGTATGTGTGAGCATGCATGTGTGTACACACATACACCTGCTGCATCGGTACAAGGGAAGGGCAGGGCTCTCCAGGTAAGCACGGTGTGACCTGCATTGCTCTTTGAAATTGTAGATCTGAATCTCATCGACTGGAGCTCCCAGAATTTCCTAGCAGTGGCTCTGGACAACTCTGTTTATCTGTGGAATCATGCTACTGGGGAGATTATCCAGCTGCTGCAGATGGAGTATCCAGATGTTTACATTTCCTCTGTGTCATGGATTAAAGAAGGAAACTACCTTGCTGTTGGCACAAGTAGTGCTGAGGTCCAGGTGAATGCAGGAGTAAAACTGGAGGTGTTGTCTAAGGATTGATGGAACTGTGGGGCCTGGGGACAAAAGCTTGGCTAGCACAGGAAGGATGCCACGCACCTGACTTGTATTGCCTGATGGGGAGTGGAACTGTCCCCAGCCAAGTGCAGCATGCAAGGCAAGGTTTGGTTTGGGGATTTTCTTATAAGTGGTGTTACCTTCTGTGCTACAGTCATGAGATGCAAATTTTCTCTGCTCCCATACTGAGAAGGCTGAATGCCAGAGCCTGTGCAGTGGGATGCCTAGGGCATAGCAACAGGACTGGGTTTCCCCTGGAGAACTTATTGCTTTTCCTCTCTAGCTATGGGACATTCAGCAGCAGAAACGTCTCCGAAACATGACCAGCCATTGTGCCCGTGTGGGAACCCTCAGCTGGAACAGCTACATCCTCTCCAGGTAAAGCAGTGGGTGGGAGTGAATGGGTCAAGGTCTGTTTCCAGTTGTTGCAAATTCCTATCCTTCAGTCTATGCATGGTGTGGGTTAGGGATGGCAGAGAGAAGTTTCTGTCCTGGCTTGGGATTTTTTCTCAGCCTTTTCTGTTGGGACTGTGGGGGAGAAGGCCTCTCTCCTGTATTGCCCTTTGAGCTGAAGTTGTAAAGAGCTTGTGTGGCAGTCTCTCACATCAACAGACCAGGGCTGCTGGTAGCACCCATTGAAACCCAGTGGCAGGTACAGCAGTCTTGCAACAACACAAAAATGGATTTGGGTGAAAATGTCAGCCTGACCCTACAAGCCTACTTTTCTCTCTGCAGTGGTGCACGGACTGGCCACATCCATCACCATGATGTCAGAGTAGCTGAGCATCATGTGGCTACCCTTGCTGGCCACACACAGGAGGTGTGTGGACTCAAATGGTCTCTAGATGGCCGCTACCTGGCCAGTGGTGGCAATGACAATCTGGTGAACGTCTGGCCATGCACCCAAGGGGGCGGTGGAGACTTTGCTCCTGTACAGACCTTCACTCAGCACCAGGGTGCTGTCAAGGTAAGCACAGGGCTGCCATGGGCAGGTGTCTTGTGTGCAAGGCAGATGTGCAGCACTGGCTGGGTGCAGGTTGCCTCTTCCATGTCTTAAAATGAACTCTTCTCTCTCAGGCTGTGGCATGGTGCCCGTGGCAGATGAATGTTTTAGCCACTGGAGGTGGCACTAGTGATAGACATATCCGCATCTGGAATGTGTGTTCTGGCGCCTGCCTCAGTGCTGTTGATACCCATTCCCAGGTGAGACATGAACATCAGCTTGGAGACAAACACCTTCTGGCAGCACACCTACTCAGAGCTGCTGGGTTGTCAGGCCCAGAGGCATGAGAAAGGAGGAGACCATGCTCACTTCTGAGCAGTGATTATCAGCACAAGCAGCTTGTCTTACCTTTGCTACTGCCTCTTCTCAGGTTTGTTCAATTCTGTGGTCAACAAACTACAAGGAGTTCATTTCAGGCCATGGCTTTGCCCAGAATCAGCTGGTTCTATGGAAGTATCCAACAATGACCAAGGTTGCAGAGCTGCAAGGTAGGTGGACAGGGCCTTGGGGGATGGAGGGCTGTTAGAGGTTAAAGGCAGGTGCAATCCTTGGTTTGAGCCTGCAGTATCACTGATACAGGATCGTATCCAGGGCCCTGCTGCTAGGAGCAAGGCACACCCATGGGCTGCTGAAGAAACACCATTGCTCCAAACACATGCTTAGGGTCTGAATTCATGCTGCCACAGCACAGTGGGGGGACATCTGTGCAAGCTGGCAGGGCTCAGGGGAGCATACAGCAGTAAATGTGCATGTGCTGATCAGCTCAGCCCTGACTACACCCTCTTCTGCCCCAGGTCATACTGCCAGAATCTTGAACCTGACCATGAGCCCTGATGGTACAACAGTGGCCTCAGCAGCTGCTGATGAGACACTGCGGCTCTGGCGCTGTTTTGAGATGGACCCCATAAAGAAGAAGGAGAAAGAGAAGGCAAACTGTGCCAAAAGCAGCATTATTCACCAGAGCATCCGCTGAGACCACGGCCTTGTTGTGGGGAGGGGGATATTTGGTTTGCACACTGTACAGTATTTTAAATGTTAATAAACTGCTTAACTTGACTTTTTTTTAATGGAATCTGATGAAAGAAAAAGCCATGGCTCCCCCAGCCTCGGAGCAGAGGGACTTGGGTCTGGATCTGAGCATGGGCTAGAGCCTTTGTTCTTTAGGGCCAGTTTACAGGCACCCTGAGCCTAGTGCAGCCTAGCAAAAGGATACTGTGCAAGGGCTGTACTTCTCTTTCTGTCCCAGCTCAGATAGATATGTCACCTGCCCCATCTTAATGCTGACTACAAGCAAAGCAGCTCCCCACCACAGGCTCAACTGAAAGCACAGTATGTCTGTGGCCCCAGTTTCTGTTGTGTCCTGTCTCATGACCACATGAGCCTTAGTGTGGATCTGCAGGCACTCCTCAGCTGTGGTCACCTGCTCCAGGTGGCAGTCTGAGCTGTAAGGTACATACATGTGTGCCTTGTTCTGCTACAGGCACCCATCAGTGCCTGCTAATGGTGCTGGAGTAGAATAGCCACTTTTGCAGTGAGTTTAGTACTCACTAATTGCTATTGGAAAAAAAAAAAGAGGGGTGAAACATACAGCAACAGCTGTAATCACCCTCAAGGCCAAAATACTAGTACTGGCATAAAGCCTGATGCAAAACAAAAGGTTAGTTTACACTGCCACAGCCAGCCTGGATGTCATGCAAGAGCCATGCAAGGCACCACCAACCCTCTGCACAGGCCTTAGTCATGTATTCCTCAGGCAACTCTGATCTGTCCTCCCCTCCTGCTGACAGGAAGCTCTGGTGCCTAGCTCAGGCTTCATGCAGGGGAGCAGGCAGCAGGATTCAGCTGACATTTGTTAGAGCTTGACTCCCCTGTACTTGGAAAAATGCATTTTTCCCAGGCTGAATTGTGCTGGAGCAAGTAGCAGGGAACATATGTGAGCCTTTACCTGAGCAAGAGCCAGCTCAGCCAGGCTGCTCTGCATGGTGGAGCCACAGTGTCTGAGGTTGTGGGGCTGCACCAGACTCATCAAGCCTGTCCTTCAGCTGCACCAGCCTTGCCAGGGGCTGCTGGGGACACTGCACAGCTGATTAGCACCTTGGCCTGTGCAAAGCAGCTCCACAAAGCCTGTGCCTCTCACCAGCCCTCAGTGATTAAGCTGAGGGTGGATTATTAACTGTTTTCACCTTCTCCTCGGCACAGTACCACACTGTACCTAGCACTAGCTCTGCCTCCTGAGATTTAAACCAGCTGGAACCTTCAAAGGTGGCCAGTGGCAGCACCAGCTTGTGCCTTGTGCTGTGCCAAGGCCAGAGAGGGTGTAACCACACTCACCAGAGCACCCTCCCACACACTGCTGGTATAGGGCGGGGGCACAGTCTTAAAAAACAGCAGCTGAGCTCAGCACCTTCCCAGCAGGGCTGCCGGTGCATCCCCATTTAGCCACTTGGGAAAGACCATAGGAGGGCCAAGGAAGGAGCTTTCACTCTTCAGACACAAATCCTAGGGCAGCAGCTCTATCTAATGGGGAAGCAGGCAGGAACCCAGATGCAAGGTTGAGCTCTCCCCAGAGCTGTGCTGCTGCTGTAGGAGCCCAGCCCCACACCCCCACACTTAAGTGCTGGGAGTTAGCACAGGCTCGTCCTGTAGCCCCACAGCTGATTAGGCCTGCCCCTGGTCCCTCACCTGGAAGGAAGATTTTATATGCCTGAAAGCTGCTGTAATTTTTTCACTCCCATATAAGAGCAGCTCAGCTTTCTCAGGCAATATAGGCTCTTACTCCTTAGCACGTACCCCACTGCCAGAAGCTGTGCATTACACAGCCCTTGAAGGTCCTCTGAGCATTACTAGAGGGTAATGGTATTGCAGGGTCTTTGGCCCCATACTGGTCCCTACAGTACTAGAGTGAGGCAGAGCAGAGGAAGGAAGTGGGCACTGATCCAGCAGGCCCAGTAAACACAGCCCTATAAGGTGTGAATTCAGTTCACAGCATGACAGCATATTAATTATGAAGTGCCATGGCCAGGCCATAGAAGAGCACAACTTACAGGAACAATTGGAGGAAGGGAGAGCAGAGCACATGCAGGGAACAGCCAATTCCAAAATACCACGCATAAGTAGTTTAAAGCATTGTTACTATTTTGGGCAAAACCAAAGACAGTCCTGTCTTTACCAAGAGCCAGCTGGAGGGGAGAAGGAAGCTTGACATGAAAAGGTCCATGTCAGCTGGACCATCACCTACAGCTCCTGAAGCAGTGACTTCTGAGCACTGAACTAACATTACACACCACATCAGCATGGACCAGAACAAATTCTCATGCAAGTCTTTACTCCCAGAGAAGCAGCAAAAACTGGGAGAACGCTGCACAGTGCAGGAGCCAGCTCCCCCTTTATGGCTTCATACATACAAGAGCACTGAGCCCTGTAAAAGAGGGTGAAGCCCATGTGCAGCTTAGGCTTATTAGTCACACCAGTTCAGGTCACTTGAAAATGCTTTCCTAAATTTCAGGGCATGGCCTTGAGGTGTACAGCAGCCCAGCTGGGAGCAGCAGAGCTCTCTCACAGCAAGCCCTGCTCCAGGGCTTTGGCTGGACATCCACCACCACCCAGCCACAGTGAAACTCAGCATCTGGAGGCTGCTGCTCTAACACATTCCTCCCAGCCACAAGCTGCCCAGCTGGCTCCCTACTCCTCTTTCCAGGCTTGAGTCAGCATCCACGCTGGCCTCTCTGCTCGAGGGCCCCAGTCACAGGGTGATGGGGAAAGCAGCCTTGCACCCCAACAGCACCAAAGGGACACCAGAATGAGAGCTGGAGAGATAAAAGAGCCCAGCCAGGCAAAGATGCTCTTCTACAGCAAGAGCAAGGCAGCAACAATATCAACTTCCCTCTGACCAACCTGAACTACATTCTGCACAGATCCATGCTGAAGGGGCTTTCACAGATGGCAGCAGTTTTTGCTTCAGCAGATGCAGTAAGCAACAAACTGCTGTTTCCCAATCACTCAAGTTGCCAGAGTCTCTATTCCCTGCTCTGCCGTACCTCAGCTCCCCAGGATTTCTGAAAAGCAGCAGTTTTTCCTGGGCAGGTGGCCCAGCCCACACCCATGCTCCACCCCAACAATTCTTTGACAGGGTGGAGTCACTTTCACAACAGAAGCCTTGACACACTTCCTGCCTTGAGCAGTGCTGTACCAAAACACTTGGAAACAATTTGCCATCTGCTTCATCAGCACGCACCTATCACCCTCTCCTCCCGACACAAACCTGCTACACCAGCTGCTTCTCCCAGCCCTGCCTCCAACCGCACTGGGCACGACCAAGCACCTGGAACAGCTTTTGCTTACAGCGAGCCAAGAAAACAAGAGAACAGAGCCATATCTCCTTCTGTTTGTTTATTTGTGATAGAAGAGCAGCCCAATCTGACGGGGCCTGGCTCCTTCACCTCGTCCTCGAGGCCATCAGCATGTTTTGGTTACAGCCAGAGCAGGTGACAGGCACCAGGCCAAGAGAGCTGCGGCAGTGCCCTGCTGAAGGGCAGAGTACATCTTCACTCAGGCCTAGTCGGAGCCACAGAGGCAAGACGTGCTCACTGTTACACCACAGCCGAGCACACTAAAACTGCCCTCTGCTGTGCTCATGCTAGGCCAGAGCAGGGCTGGTCCCAAGCAGGAGAGCCCAGGAGATAATTCTAGGGGCACTTATTGCTCACGTCTTGAATTTACAGAATGGAAGTGATCCAAGACTAGGCTGAGCTTGGTCTCCCCCACTCTGGAGCAAGCCACCAGCTGCCATGGAGGATCAGGTAAGTGTGGCTTAAGCACACACCGAGCACCCAGCCCAGGTACAAGAACAGCAAGGCAACCTGGGCTTATCATGTGGGGGAAGCCTTTCAGGCTGTCACAGCCCCTGCTCTGTACTAGGCCCAGGGCATGTGTACTGTACTGGGCAGGTCTGGGCCCTTAAGTCCCATAAGTACTGCCCCTACATTCTCCACAGACACACCTGGGCACAGGTATGCCAGGGCAGGACTCCCAAGCTGGGCACACAGGGACCAGCAGGGACATGCAGCACTGTGGCATGGAACGAAGTGGCACAAGGCATCGTAGAGCAGGAGCACTCACACATGAGCTGGCAGTGGCAGGCAGCCAGGGACAAATCTGCTCATCCACACAGGCTCTTGTGAGACAGGGAAGAGGAGAGGGCACCAGGACAGGAAGCGGTCTCTTCTTTTGGTCCTACTCAGAAGGAAATGGCCCCTAGGCAGAAGGGCCAGATGTAGGCACTTGGGGGAAGTTCCTTTGGAAACACTGGAATGGGACTGCAGCCCCACAGCTGTGATGCAGGCAGCTGCCTCTCTGCTCAGAAACACTGAGAAACAGCACAAGCCCTCCCAGGAGCAGAAGTAGCCCATGGCTGCTCAGAGCAGAGGGGCTGAGCATGCAGACAGGGGACAGCAGGACTGGGCACAGGGGTACAACAGTCTGTAGGCACTTGACTTGGCTAGTGGCACCCAGGAGCAGAGGGACAGGTCCCAGCTGCCTCTGCCCCGGGGCTCTCATTGGCTCTGGGAGCACTTTACCCTCTAGTTGGCTTTGACCTTGCCATTGGTGACAGTGCCATTTTCATGGATGCTGCTACCATTGTGCTGGGCTGCTTGTTGAGCCAGCCTGGGCAACCGTTTGCCCTTGGTGTAGGATTGGTACCAAAAGTTGGAGAAGAGGATGAAGAAGATGGTCCCATAAATCCAGATAAGGTGAATGAAGATGGGGAACTGGTATTGGCAGTTGGGCATGAAGTAATACTGGGAGATGTGGACGGAGACAATCACAAACTGTGCCTGGGAGCAAGGCAGAGTAAGAACAAGTTATTCATGGGAGCAGGGTCAGGGAACCCACTAGAAACCTTATTTCTAAGGGAAGCCCCCAGACTCCTTTCCCAGTCTGACACAGAGGTCTTTATAGTGAGGCACAGTTAGCAGCTGCTGGAAGAGGCAGGCACAAGTCTCAGGACAACATGTGCCACTCACCCTCCCAACATGGCTGCAGCCACAGCAGGGCAGAGATGCTAAACACTCAGAGCAATACATTACAGAGGAGACAACTATACTGCTGGCTTCACCTCCCAAAAGTACAGGGGCTGGTCTGCCCCTCACATTGGGGCACATGCTCTGCTCCACCACACAGACTCACCAGCTGGATGGCTGTGATGTGCTTCTTCCACCACAGGTACTTCTGAAAGGCAGGTCCTGCTGCTGAGAGCCCATAGTAGAAGTACATGACAACATGCACCATGGAATTGATCATGGCATGGAATGAGCCCATTCCCCCTGTTAAGATAGATTTTCCTTAGTGTAAGGCAATACTCCACAGCAATCAGCACTACACAGACCTGCTAAGAGCCCAGCAGGGCCAAGAAACCCTTCTCACCCAATCTGTGCACCCAGACAGTTATCTTACCTGGACCAAACTTTGCTCCCCACCACCAGCTCCATGGCAGAACAGAGTGGTGGAAAAGGTGCAGGAATGTGACCTGTTCATTCTTCTTCCGCAGGACAAAGATTACCTGCAATGAAAGCCCCACAGCATCAACGCCCTGCAGCCCTCGGAGCAGCTAGAGCAGGCTGGCCACTAGTTCAGTGTCTGACCTCAGTTATGCTTCCCTCTCTCCCTCCCTCCCTCCCCACTCACCGTCATCACACATTTCGTCACCCCACAGCTTCCAGAGCCGTAACATGTCAAGAGTGGCCTCAGCAATATTCCAGAGTGGCCTCCTTGACAGTGATGCCAGACAGAAACACTACCAGGTCAGATTGGAGGGGCTTCAAAAGCACCTACCCCGAATACACTGGGCCCCCCCAACTCCCTGCCCAGCAAGTGGTAACAAGGCCTTCTCAGTAACTCACCGTGTCTGTCAGTTCAATGAACTTGGAGAAAACAAAGAGCCAAGCAACACTGACCATCTGTAACAGAACAGGTTAACATTAGAGACACACTGCAGCCTGAACATGCCCAGTGACTGAAGGGCTTCATACAGTTACCCCAGCATGAAACCAAGGCTCAGAGACTGCAAATCCTCTGCCTCAGGAAAGGCAGGAGCTGTGACCCTGCTGTCCAAACAGAAGCACTAAAGGACATCCCCAGTTATCAGGAGAGGGATAAGAACTCACCCTGAGGGCCTTGGGGTCCTGTGAGAAGTCCACAGGGTCACATCGCCAGGTGTACCCAGTAAGCCACCCTGCCATCAGGAACTGCAACAAAAGCATCATCAGGTTGAGGCCCAACACATCACCCACTGCACATCAAAATCTGCACAGAAGGGCAGGGAACAGCCAGAAAAAGGGCTCCCCATCACCCATATAGCCTGCACATGCTGCTTTACACATGCCCACAACTCACCTCATAGACTATGTAAAGTGAGAGTCCCACCAGAAAGAAGTTGTATAGCACCATGAACTTCTTCAGGTTTAAAGGCTTCCTGTTGGCCATTAGCCGGGGACCCAAGGATAGGACAAAGTAGACATATCCCAGAAGGATGCCCATCACAAGGAATGGGGACTGCATCAGTGGATAATCAGCGATGCGGGGGTCTGCAGAAAGAGCCACAGTGCAGAGCAGTTAGCATCCTCACCCCAGCCTGCTGCCAGCAGTGCTGCTGCCTACACAGCAGAGGCAAGGACATGGCAATCCAGTTCTCCTAGGACGGAAGTGCAAGTAGGGAAGCAGTCTGGGAGCAGAGGCTGGTGAAGTCAGCCAGACACAGCACCATATAGCCTGAAGCCATGCTGCAGGGCTGCCTGGAGATCTTCTGCCCTGGAGAGCACAAATGCCCCAAAATTACTTGCACAGCTATTGAGGCAAGACAGCCTCGTACCAGGCAGCACAAACACCCCAGAGATCCATCTGTGTAAGGACAAAAGCAGGATGCAGTTAGACCCAGACTGCTTCAGGGATGACAGACCACCGCCCTGGTGTCTGTGGCAGTAAGGTATGTAGTGCTACCTGTCTGATAGCTGGGCAGAGCTAAATACTCACCTGCTTTCTTCATGAAGTCCTGATACATGGTCACAATCCCCTCCATGGTGGTGGCAGTATCTCTGTGGAAAGAAGGAGGGAAGATCAGATAGCTGTTTTCCCAGGAAGACAGCCTACAGAGCACAGCCCTGCAGATCAGCAGAGTCCAAGCACAATTTCAGAGAAACAGTCGTGTATCTGGCCATATTGCTCTCAGCTGTCCACACACCAGCATCCACTTTCCATCTGAGCCACAGGCCTCACTTCTCACAGAGCCTGGCCCTGTTTCCCCAGCTCTCCTGGGAATCCCATCATGCAAAGCCAGCACTTCTTCCAAGGCAAGAATTCAACATTTCAAGCCAGCTAGGAAAGCTTCCAACCTCAGCACCATATCTCCAACCCCTTAATCTTGCTCCTGCTGTACAAGCTCAAGCATTATCATGCACAAGCACCATGACATTGGCACCAGCCTTGGCACCCCTACCTACTCAGCACACTGCTATCTGACTCTGGTGCAGAAATACAGAGTTGGTCCACACTCTCCATAGAGCAGTGCCTTTATGATAAGCTTTGGGCTCCTGATCCCCACCACAGAAGCAGCACATCATCCCTGGCAGGCCCATTGCATGAGGAAGGAAATCCATAGGTTCAGAAACAAACATCAGTTTCTGGTGTCAAAGTTCCTGGTTTCACATCCTTGCACAGAGCCCTCCTGACAAGAAACTACTACCACATAACCTAGTAGTACTTCAGAGGCTAGAAGCATCCTGCTTGGCAATGGCATTTCCATTCCCCTTCCAGACAAGAGAAAGTCATACAATATAAGGCTGTAGGGCGAAGGACTGGCACTCCCCACACTTGCTCAGCCTCACAATGAACACACACCAAATAGTAATCTGGGCAGATGCTCTCCAGAACAGCAGGAAAGTCAATACGCCACAGAAATCAGCACTACACAGAGCTGCTAAGGGCCCAGCAGGGCCAAAAACCCCTTTTCAGCATGCTGGGGGTAACCCCACCCAATCTGTGCACCCAGACAGTTGTCATTTTACCTGTCATCTTGCCTGCAGCAGTAGGAGCCTGGGCTGCAGGCAAGTTTGAAACATTCTCACCCAACCACCTGTGCTCCCCAGCCTCTCCCCAGCCCACAGGACACCAGAGCAGCAGGAAAGGAGGCAGAACACAGGCCCAGCCTCACCTGACTCATCCACCTGCGAGGGAGGCATTCCCCACAGCTGCTACCAGACACTTCACCTACCCCTTTCCTCCAAGAGGGTGCACAGGAGTGACTGCCCACACAAGACCTGGGGAAATGTGTCCCCAGCCCAAGTCTTCCCAGGAAATATATTGCTGCCACCACCAGGAAGCACACAGCCTCTTCCAGACCAGCAGCCAGGAGGCTGAAGCCAGAGTAACCTTCTTCCCAGTAAGGTCCCTGACTACTCAGGAGTCACTGTGCCACCTCAAGCCCTCACCAGTCAACACCAGCATTGCTTCTTTAGCCTCATAGCAAGAGGAAAAGCTCAATGTCATGTTGACTGTAGGCAGGATGGCAGCAGACACTTCTTGTGCAGTGCTACCAGGCACCTCCATTACAGGCTTTGCTGGCAGTAATCTCCAGGAGGCCTGGCATACACCATTCCCTGCAAATCAGTTTGGTGCAGCAGCGGTACTGGCTCTGTGCCTGCCCAGTCATACCCTCTGCACTCCTCCAGACCAGGGAGTGCCACCCAACCTCTCTGAAACAGCAGTGAGCGGGAAGAGGTCTCCTCCTTCACCTCAATACCCCAAAACATCCATTCCTCCAAGCAAGGCTCCAAAGCAGCCTGCACAGCCATGCACACCAAGGACAGAGCCCAAGCAGTTTTGCTGTGCTTCAAAAAAAGCACAGAAGGTTGTTCCTTGTGCCATCTTGGAGGCAGATGAAGCAAGAGGGCAGAGCCCACCAAGGACTGATCCCCACACATCAGGAGCACCTCAGCAGCAAAACAGATGTTCACCCACCCAACCCAAGGTTTCAAAGAGTTTAACAGCAAGTAATACTCACTTGTAGTATCCCGATGATAAAAGTAATATTTAAGGTTCTGGGCACTGCCAAGATAATCCCCTCTCCACAGGCAGCAAAGGCAAGCTAAAAGTGTAGCAGGAGCTATTGCATCCTTAAGAGCCACTCAAGGCTCAGCTGTGGGAAATGCAGTAAGTACAAGCCCGGAAAGCTGCTGAGCTTTATGTTGCATTAATGGCTAAGAGCAAGCTCCAAACTTGTCTGTCTAGTTTCAACTTTCAACCACTGCATCCAGCTACACCTTTATTTGCTAGATTGAGGAGCCCTCAAGAGTCAGTTCCCAGCAGAGGCACCTGACTATTCAAGCTCTGTGTTTATCTTATCAAGGTGAATGAGTCAGCCTTGCTACAGGTCCAGAGCAGAGACAAAAATCCTGCTGAGTACTTGCCTATTTTGGGCAGGCTAGGATGAGAAGAGAGTATCAGCTGTCTTTGAGCTCAAAGCTACTTCTCACACTGCAGGAAAACACTTCAGCTCAGGCACTATGGACCACTTCACTGACCCTGAGCCAACCAAGGCTCCAGTACCACTGACCAGCTAGGACTTCAGGGTCCTTGACAACTATTCCCCCAAGCAGTGGGAGATGCCCATTTCTATCCAGGACTAGCACAGAAGTCCCCATCAGCATGAACAGCAACAAGTCCCTCTTATTGCTGTTGTGTGAAGCACCTCCAGCACTCCTACAGCCACATATGCCACAGGAAAATGGGAGGCATTGGACTTATCCTGAATACAGGCTCTGGGCAAGCACCAAGACTTCTACCAGGGCAGAAATAGCAGAATTATGCTACAGACCCTTTTGGAAAGGATCTATGCATTTTCCACAGTTTCTCTAGGCAAAGCAACATCCTGCTAAATTAAGCTAACAAAGTAACCAAATCTCCAGGGAAACCCCTAAGGTTTTCAAATCTTGGCAAGACCTGGCATCCATCCACACTGGCATGCTACATCATCCTGCATCCAAGTGGCCAAAGCATGCCTTGCTCAGTGAGCAGATGCAGGTATGTCTCATCCTCCTTTGCCCTGAAGGGGCAGCCACTGGCCTTGGGGTGTTGAAGTTGAGCTGCAAAGTGGGAGTTGCAGGGCAGACCCAAGTGTTAGCTTCGCTAAGCAGGGGGATGTGAAGTGCACCAGCCTGCCTAAAACACGACTGCTCCATGCCAGCCTTTCTGCTGCAGACAGAGGTTTTCCATCACAGAGCAGCAAATGTCCAGGAACCTGAACTCCCCTCTGTCATCTCCTGTGTGCACAACACCTCTCTGTGTTGTAAGATGGGTTCACTATCCAGACAGGCATCTGCTCTTACTCTTCCTGCACTCCACACTACACCACACATCACACACATTCACTGCACAGTGGTTGGATCTGTCTTCTCTGCACATGGGGGACACTCACTTTCCTCTGACACCTCTTAAATCCCGCTCCTCTTAGGCAACAAACTGGGAGGAGGTGAGGAGACCAAAGCTGAGCCTTGAACAGCTGAAGAGAACTCAAGCAAACAGGTCCAAGCATCCCAAATGAGCAGGAACCCTAGGGGCCCAAACACACCCTGCATGATACAGAGAAACCTTGCAACACATCTCATTCTATCTCTCAGCAACAGGGAGTCACTTCCCCATGTCAGAGAAAAAGTTCCCACTATTTGCAAACTAGAGTATCAGGCCACAATCTGCTCCAGTAACCAACATCAAGGATTAAATACTTGCTTACACCAAGCAATGTGTACACTGCATATTTCCAGCAAGCTATACAGCTAATTAGTGCAACTTCAGCAACAACAGCAAGGCCCTTTATGACCAGCCTCAGTCAGACCACAGCACTGTCAGAACCATGACACTGACAGAGACCAGAGCTCAACCCAGTTAGCTTTGTTAACAGCCTTGCAGAGCGTATCTCCCCACACAACAACCATCTGCAAGCAACAGACTCTGCCCCAGACAGCCAACACTCCTCCTCAGCATTCAGGTCAGAAATCAGTCCTGTAATAAGTGCAAAAGCAAACACCCTCATCTCCCCACTAGTTTAATTAAAGGCAGCACCAAAACCATCTGGTAGGTGGCCACAGAGCTGCCACTCCAGGGAGGGCTGGCACAGGGCCCTTGTTGAACTGGCTAAAGCAGACCTGGCCCCTCTGGGGCCTCCAAGGGAGTAGCAGCCTTCAAAGCTCAGGAGATAACCAGCTGGCCAGATGCAAAACCAGCTCTCATCCCTGACCTACAAGGTGGCATCAAGGCTTGCTGCCTGATGCATCTTTGAGTTCCACAACCTCTCAGGAAGAAGCATCTTCCTTCCCCAGCTCCCCACCATAGCACCTGCCCAGTCGCCTGGAGTTCCAGAAAGTCACTGTGGAGTCCAGCAAGGCCTGCACACAGCCCCATGTGCCCATGGCCTGTGTTTCCCTGCAGAAGACTGGAATGGATCAAGCCAGGCTCTGGGGGCCATAGACCAGGCACAGACAGAGATGTGTACTGCACACACAAAACTGGAACCTCGAGCCATCACCACCAAGAGCTGACAGTCACAGCTCCAGAAACTTTGAGCTCATGCACAAGTGAGTCTAGCAAGATGAGGAACACAAAACTTTATCTGCCCCAAACAACACACAAGTAGCAAGGCAGTCAGAGCAAGACAAGGGGGAGATGGAAGCCAGCCAGGCATAAGCTGCAAACCCCTGTTTTTTATCAACTCTGCAGTGGGATCACTCTAAGACCAAAGCATATGGTGAAGCACAGAAAACTGGATTTGGATCTCATCTGTCTGCTGCTCTGTGTCCAGGTGAAAGGGAGAGGGGCCTGTAACCAGGCAGTACACACTTATTTCACACACAGCATATCCTCACACCAGCTCAAGCACATACAGCAGAGGCCACTCAACAGAAGAGATGTATTTGAGTACACTTGCATTACTGCTAATAATTTCAGCCATTCACTGAAGACTCAAGTTAAGATAGCATTGTCCACATGCTTCTAAAGCCTTGGTTTTTCTCGGGGCGGTGGGGGGAATTAGTCTAAAGACATGCCTATCACCAGCTCACCAGCTAGAGAAGACAAGTCTGGCAGAACAATCGTAACTTCGATGTTTCAAGCATGGAAAGCCATACCAACAGGTTAGGGCAGAGCAGTAAAGCAGCCCTCCTAGCCTGGCACCTCAGCTCTGAGGATTTGGGGCAGACTTTGATTGGAGCTTGAGAACAACCAGTCCCAGAATTCAGTCCACAACATAACTACAAAGACTGCAAGGAAACTTCATGCTGGCACCACCAGATAGGTTTTCCTATTTGAATCACATCCATTTGTCACTTCCTCTGGCTCACCTACTTCATGCTGAGTGTCAAAGGACATGGCCAAAAACCTGGTGCCATATGTTCTACATAAACATATTCTAAAGTCAGTACAGGAGGTCTGTGTTCACAGAAGGGATGCAAGCTCTCAAACTTGTGATACGCAACAGCTCTTGCAAGAGCTGCCCATTGCAACCAGTGCAGGACTCATGCTGGCTGGGTGCTGCTCCTGGCACACCACCACATCCAAGTGGCAGAAAGTTTCCTGCCTGAAGTTGATCAGTTTCCCCATCTCCACCGAGTGTGTGTTAATACCCTACCACTCTCTCACGCAGTGGCTGTAAAACCCTGAGGCCTTTGGATAGCATCCTACAAACAGATTAATTTGTCCTCTTCCCATACTCACTGGAAATAAGAGCAAGAGAAGATACCCAGATTAGCAGGAAAGCTCTGTCTGACAGTCAGTGTGGCACCTCACAAGCTTTCAGGGAAAGGAGGGCACCCATTGCAATAGGGTACTGGTAACCTTGTACAAAAAATCAAGGCAGGTAATCAGACTTCAAGGTCCTACAAGAGCTTACCATGCAGTTAGAGGTTTAAATGCACAGAGCACACTCAGGAAAGACAGAACTAGGCAGGTGACAGAGGAGGGGGGGCAGGCAGGGCTAGACCAAGCAAGGCCAACTTCTAACAGCAGCATCCAAAATCAGGTCAAGCCTTCTAAAGCCACCTAGCAAAGAAACAGAGTAGCCCTATCTGGAGGTAGGCCAGCCTGTACCACAGCATTCATCTCTAGTTTTAATCGCTATGCAAATGCCTCCATACAAGGCTTCACCTCTGTTCTCACAGCACTGGCTGTAATCATGACAACAGTAATGATTACTGTGCTCTGTCCCATTCAGGCCTGTGCATTAATTAGGCAGGCACATCAAGACAAGATGGACATTTAAAGTCTACAAAGCAAGATGCAGAAAGGAAAGACTCCCAAATTCCCTCCAACAGCTTTACCTGGCCTATTCAAGAAGTCCAAAAGTAAACCCAGATCATCTTCTCAATGAGACAAGGGGCCACTGTCTGGAACTCACCCTGACATCAGCTTTGGGTTCTGTTCCCTCCACACCCAGAAGGCAGTGTGGTCACACAATCTTCTAACAAGAGAGCAGGATGTTCTCTGACAGTATGAAGATATCATGCTCCAATAGCACAGTATATGCACCTAGAACCCAAGAAGTCTGAGGCTTAATGGATACCACTTTTAAGCAGGTTCCCAGCCTTCCAAGCACAATTAAAAAAAGAAGCATGAGGCCTGATTATTTCAACACAGGTGTAGATTGACCACTCAAAGCCAGGGCACTTGCTTCTACTGCTGCCGCTGTACAGACAGGGAAAGCCTCTTAGGGTTAAGTAGAAGTGGCACGAGTTATAAAATCTGTGTGTGTACAGAGCAAATCTTAAACTGTGAAAAAGAGCAAGCCAGCTGATCTGCTCCACAGGGTAAGAGCACTCCTTGCAGCAAAGCTGGAAAACTTGCTGCCAGTGACAGCTTACCACTCTGATCCATTTCACAGGGAAGAATAAACCCTATGAGACACTAAGGGAAATCAAGAAATATCTGAGCCAGTTACCACCTCCACCATCCTCAAGCCACTAAAGGCTCAGATAGAATGCAGACAACAGGCCTGATGGCAGGGAACAGGCTGTGGTGGCTGCAACATGTCATCTCTGGGCAAAAGCAGCCCCACAACTCCTGCAGGGAAGAGTCCTGGCTCCTGGGGACCGTCTCCTCCCTATAAGAGCCCAAGCTGCCTCACCTGTTTGACTGGCAAGAACCAGACTTTCCAGCCCAAGTACTCCCACCATCTGACAGCCAGTAGAGCACACGCTACCAGAACTCCAATACCTAAGCACAGAAACACAGAGCATCTCTTGAGCCATCACAGGCACCACTCTCAGTGTCCGCTGTAAGCATCTCCCTAGAGGAGGGTCTCAGGCTGAGTGTTGACTGTGCTGTAACCCCCAGCAGCAAAGGGGAAAGCATTCACCTGTAGCATGCAAGGACAGTGCGCAGCCAAATGCCTGCTTCAGAGGTTCCTCAGGATGTGAAGCTTTTCTCCACCAGGAAAGAAAGGAGACACTATGCATCTTCACCATAAGCTCCCTAATTTTCATCTCTAACATATGGTATGAGACACCTCTAGATTAGAGTGAGCTTTTACTCCCCTAGTCTCAGTTTTAACAGTACTTTCTCTCATATTACATTTCTGCCCTGAAGGACCACATAATCCCACCACCCTACAGATTTTCAGGAAACAGAAGTAAGAATACAACACAAGGGAGGACCACAGAGGTCCAGGCTGTGTGGGTGGCACAGTTTAATCCCCACAGCAAGATGCAGCAAGTAGATGCTGCAACAGCTGGCATCTTGCTGCTTCTTATAGGAGCAGGCCCTTAGCAGCACCTCACACCCATGAGCTAGAGGGGCTTCCTAGGAAAGAGATAAGCCACAGCAGTCTCAGCCAAGCCCCACATGCTCAGCCAGCTGTTTGACTCTAAACTATCCTCAAGAAGCTGCCCAGCAGGTCTGGTAGGAAGGTCAGCTCCATCCAGCTAGGAATCTGCCCTGGCTGCATTCTGGTAGAAGAGAAGGTGGTCAATTTGGGACAGCACAGCAGGAGGGATGCACTGCTGCACAGGCAATCCTGGTCTCCAAGAGGGGAAGAGATGCTCTGAGGAAATGCACTATTGGGTAAAGCACCCAGTGTTATTCCATGGTGCCCACTGACATAGGAGGGGTATTCACCCCACTTCTCCCTGCT
The DNA here is from genome assembly GCF_008360975.1 of Lichenostomus cassidix. Classification (NCBI taxonomy): domain Eukaryota; kingdom Metazoa; phylum Chordata; class Aves; order Passeriformes; family Meliphagidae; genus Lichenostomus; species Lichenostomus cassidix. The sequence continues at coordinate 10,645,563 of NC_139489.1, read as the reverse complement.
TTTAAGACTCCAGAACCAACACGATCAGTCACAAGGAAAGCACCTGACAGCCCCCCTGCAGGAAGCCGTCTAGGCACTACGGCACAGACTGCCACCCTCAAAGCTTCCCCTCTTGTTGCAATGCCTATTTGTGCTGCCTCATTTAGTCTGCTACAAGGTAAAAAATAAGTAGCTTTCCCAAGTGCCCCTTAGTTACAACAGAGGAACGGGCCCACAGACCGTAAAGAGACCGACAGACCAAGCGCTGTACTGGCAGTGGTTATCGAGCCCACAGTTGTCCAGGAAGCGCAGACCCCTGTGCACGACCACACCAGTGCCAGGTGAGCCCAACGCCAGGCGACTGCTGCCACCCGGGGGGTGACAGTGAGCTCCTCCTGCCACCGCGTTCCAGAGCGAGGGCCAGCGGGAGGCCAAGCACCTACACGAGCCGGCACTCAAAGCTGACATTGTGTCGCAGCAGCGGGGGAGGCCTGGTACTGCCACCCGGCTCGGAGGAGGAGGGCAGAGCCATCTCAATGGTTACATTGATGCCGAGAGCTGGGTAGAAGAAAGCTCCCCGGCCGCCGGGGGTTGCTCTCGCCCCGGGGCAGAAAAGCCCCAGCAGACCACAGCCCTCAGCTGCTCAGCGTACCCGCAGCTCTCTGCCCGGTGCCCAGGGCAGGAGCCGGGCAGCGCCCCGCTCAGCCTTGCTGCCACCCCCTCGACTCCCTTTGCCACAGGCCCCTGCTCCGCTGCCGCCGGAGGGAGCGCCAGGTCCCCCCGCCCGGGCGGCTCCCGGCCCGGCTCGGGTGTGGCGCGGCCGGGCCCGGAAGCGGGGCCGCGGCCCAGCGGGGCCTGCGCGGCTGGGAAGGGCCGCTGAGGGCCCAGAGAGGCCCCTCGCCGCCGCCGCTACGCGTGGGGGTCCAGCCACCTTTCAGCGAGCCTACGGGTCTGCTCCGCTGCCTGTGGAGCTGAGACAATCCCGCCAAAACGCCAACAGGGCGATGCCAATCCCGCTCCTGAGGCTGGGCAGCCACCGGTCCCTGAGCCGGGTAGCAGGCGAACCCTGGGCTCGGGCCACCGGCCAGCAGTGGGGAGGCAGCCCTGTCACGGCCGGGACCCAGCGCGGCCGCTGGCAGAGACCTGTCGGGGCGGAGACCGGTGTTTGTGCCACGGCACACAGCGCGGAGGAACAGTTCTTCCCCCGGCCGGCCGGGAAAGCATCCCAGCCTCGCACAGAGGGGGCGGCTCTGCCCCGAAGGAGAGCAGCCGACCGCGGGAAGGGAATTACACCCTTCTCCGGCACCATAGAGGGTGCGCTGGGGCAGCGGCACCAGGCTGCGAGCCAAGGAGCACTGCAGCTCCTCACATAGTCAGGACCGAGCTGTTTTTTGAGAAAGAAAAAGCACTTCAACAACTCAACTCGGACTCCACTTGTATCCCTCCTTCTGACATAGACAGGTTTGCACACCGCTAGGCTGCCACAAGGATCCACACTATATTACGGGTGCCCCCCTTTCCGAGAGGGTGACAGCCTCTACAGCCACACCCAGCGTGATCACCCGCCAAGGGCACGTCACAGTATCACAACACCCATCCCACCCATCAGGCCACGGCCTCCCCCGACGCGCCCCCCCACCCGCGCGGTGAGGGGACCCCACACACCTCCTCCCGTGACCCAGAGCATCCCAGGTGATGGGAACATGGACATATACACACGAGTCTTTTCTAGAGCAGGCTGGTTAACAGGTGACAAGCCAGCACATGGCCCCCCCGGGACAGGAGAGCTTAACCCTCAAAGCAGCTGAACCCTGCTCATGCCTCCTCAGCACCCTCCTGCTCTACAACCACCTTCCCAAAGCCCCCTCAGCGCACCGCAACAACCAGCCTCGACCCACCGCTAACCTCAGACAACTCCACCCAAACTCCCCCCTCGCAAACATCTCAAAGGACCTCTAGGACAGACCAGCCACCCCCAGCCCACCCCCTCTAGGCAGAACTGGGCCTCCCACCCTCCACCCCACGTGCCCACGACTACCCGCACTCACCACCAGCCGCACCCTACTCTGCCGCCGCCACGGCCGCCCCCGCCATTAAAGCGGGAGGCCCCGCCCCCTCGCCGCTGCCCATTGGCCAAGGGGGCAGATCCCCGCCCCCAGGGGAGCAGAGGCCAATCGCCGCGGCCGTCTCGTCCCGCCCGGTCCGTGGCCACGCCCGCCGCGGCGGAGCCTGAGGGGCCGGGGCTGCGCCGGGAGCCGGGCGGGCTCAGCCTGCGGGGCTGAGGGCGTGAGGGGAAGATGGAAAGTGGCTGGGAAAAGCATGCGGGTCGGGGCAGGGTCACCGTGCGGTGCGGCGGGCTGGCTCGAAGGTGGTGGTGACGGCATGAGGGAGACCCGTACAGGTCCATAAACCAGCGTCTCATAGGCTTGTTCTTCCCCGCGTTGATACCACCGCAATAGCCACCGCGAGCTTTCGGAGACACAGGACAGAAGCCAGAGACACCAGCTCTGACTGCGTGCAGTTTCCAGAGTGTTTCCCTCCCGTGGCGCCTTCACAGCCGTGCAAATCTGCATCCTAAAAAGTGGGCGGGACTTGACTCGTGCTCGTCCGGTCTGAAGGCGTTTTCCGAACTCACTGCTGTAATTGTTAGGAATCATCTTCTCATTTACAGCTTAATTTGATGCGCGGCTGGTTAATAAACATTTGTTCCTGTGCCAAAGCCGTAATTTATCTCACTCAGCTCCCGCCTTGCTGTTCGTGCTACAGTGTATTTGTAGACTGCAATCATCTCCCTCTCAATCATTACATGGAAGACTAAACAAGTTTTTCCAGCATTTTTACTAGCCTGCCTGTCCCTGCATCTAATGCCGTGGCACCTCTGCTGCACTGCTGTTCACATTTCTTCTCCTGAAGATGGGTGACCAGGAGCAGTTGCAGACTTGTGCTCACCTGGGGAGAATTCCCCATCTGGGTACAGCCAGGGCTGCGTTTGCAGAGGCAGATCCGCGGCAGTCTCCGTGGCTGGTTATTTCTGTAACTTTTCTACTTCAGGTGCTTGCGGCTCACAAAGTCCCCAAAATGCAGTAAAGAACCACACTTGTGGTGACTTTCTTGCCCTTTTTTAGTGGTACGGCAATTCCTTTACTTTTCCCTGCATTGCTAATGCACCACAATATCCTGACTTTATCAGATCACACCTAATATTTGTGCCAGTCCTTAAGGAAATCAATTTATAAAAACATCCACAATGTACCTCAGCAGTAACCTTCTGTGTGTCCTGATATGCTCCCTTTCCCCAGGCTCTGCTTTTATCTTGACCTTAACCACTCCTTCCCACGTGAAATTCCTGCGCTTGTTTCTGCCCCAACATCTACCAAGGCTGCTAATTGGTCCCAAGATTCAGAGCTGCCACCCTGGAGTCCACACAGGGCCTGTAGCTTTACAGAAAGGTGGTTTTTTTAACTATCATGTTAGTCGACATAATAAACTTTATTTTATCCTCCGTTTCCGGCCTGAGTGCTGTGTTACTCTTTAACTGGATACTGTTAACATCAGACTAGCAGAGCCGCAGGAATCTGGATCACTTTTTCTCCTTTGTTAAGTATAGGCATCAGCCTTGTTTGTTACCCTTCTTTTTCTTTTTTTGTCCTCCTTTTATTTTACACCATTACTTTATTTTTAGTTGATCTGTGATCCAATTTAGTGGAAATCTTGCTATGTAGTTTATCATGAAATTAGAGATCATCAGTGGATTCCTTCACCCTCCCTAGTACTGGATTCTTTTCCACCTTGTATCCTGCATCTCATAGCTTTCTCCAAGCATTCCTTCTCTCCTCTGGATCCACCCTTGCTGGCAGGCTTGTCAGGCTCTAACAATGAGCCCCAAATTGCACAGCCCAGCCTCTTCCTGCTATTGGAATTAATTTCCAGGTCACTCTCTTTTCTTCTGCTCTGAATGCAATTTATTTCTCCTCTCTTTGTCCTGGACTCTATTTAACAATTGTGTTTGCCACCTCCACCATTATTTCTGTGTGGTATTTGGTCATTAGTTTTCCTTTTTACTGTATCTTCTGTTCCTCTTCTTAATTCTCCAACACATCAAATAGATTTTACCATTTTATTTCTCCTCCATCAGTTCATTCCTCTTTTCACACACACTAGCTTTGGTGGGTTACCTTTGTCTGCATGTTGGCCTTTGTTTACTTCTCTTGCTCAGCGGCTGTCTGCAGTTCCTTGGTATTCACCCTTCCCACAACGTTCCCAAAGTGGCAGCAGCCTGTGCAGGAGCTCCAGCTGGAGCAAGGAGCCTGGTCTGCCGGAGCACCCTGGCTGCAGGCAAGTGGATCTGGTGCTGTGCTGTCCAAGGGGGTGATGCAGGGCTCCCTCCCAAACCTTGGGGACAAGCCTCCAGCAAGGACTTTACTAATCTGCTACATGTTGTGGATCCAGGTTTCTGCCTTCCGGCCTCTTTGGAAACAGGGTAGCACAAGAACACATAGCAAAGAAAATCCCTGAAAAATAAGGGAGGTGAGGGAGACAAGGGAGTGATGTGACCTGTTGCGTACAGCCTGATCTTCCCAAAGTGTCTTGGGAAAGAATCTTTTATAGATGAGTAATCTGATTCCATCTTGTATCCTGCCCATCTGAAATCTGGGAGAGAGAAGCTGTTTGCAGCCAGCCAAGCATGTCACCCTGACTGCAGTCCGGATCACCAGACCAGAGATGATCCTGTCATACGCTTGCACGAGGGTGTCCTGCCTGCACTAGCCACTCCTGCAGCTGGCAAAGCCCTACAGGTCATTAACTCTTCACCTGCAATTCAGAAGACAACTTAGCTGTTATGCACTTGGTCCCAGCAGCCTGGGCTGCACCAGGCTCCAGTCTGGAAAAGCTTAAGCGCCTTCCTCCATTTCTTATCCGAGAGAACAACACACCATTTCCACTTTAGCTTTAGTGAGGGTCTTGCTGGTCCTTCTTAACCTGGGCATCCAATCAAATGGAGGTGGGTGGGAGTCTCTGCATTCCTCCTTTCTACTATTCCCTCCACCAGTCCTTGTCTTCTGCTTTCTCCTTGCTCCTTGCAGAGCCAAGGGCACCTCTCTTTCCCCTCATCACTCTGCCCTGGTGCAAAAAGCAGGCGTGGGCTAATGTAACTTGCTGAAGGCACAAATACTGAAGCCATCCTCAGTGCAGACGATTACCAGATTATCAGATGGGAAGGTCTGTAAGAACTAAGCAATGAAAAAGGAATGAGGTTACGACCTCAGGGACTAGTAATGATAATTTCTTCTGCATGTAATGAGAGATGCTGGTGCAGTATTGCACCTTTTCTGGTGCCAGCCTTGAAGATGGCTTAGGCTCACCATGCAGCTGGGTGGGAAAAGGGAGGTTTCAATCACTTCTAGTGTCAAGTTTCTCAGTTTTCTGAGAATTTAGAAATTCTCAAAATCCTGTTTTTCTGGGGAACTAAATTATCTTTTGGATTATGCCTGGTCTATATAGTAAGTGTATATTCCCTTGTTCACTGAATTTATAACAATGATTTTTTTAAAAAAAATATTGATCAATTGAATGGTGAGAGTTCTATTTGGCAAAAACATCAACATTACCCAACTTGAAAAATCTAGAAGAAAATAAAAAGATCAAATTAATTTAGTGAAATTAAATCCATGCACTCTTGGCCCTGTAATTTTTCAGTAATGCATTTGACACATAAAGTTAGCAAATTTACCTATCTTATTACACTTGGGGAGTGAAAAGAAGATTTACAGATCCTCCCATCCTTTGCTTTTTAATCCTGAAAAATCAACAATTTTGCATGTAATCAGATAAAACCACTGAATGTAAACTGGCTCTCTAATGTTGTTTTAGTCCTCTCCCTTTCCCTGAGGTTGGACTCTGAAGAACTATCAACCACAAATTATTGCTGTACACCTTCTCTGTGGCTCAATGGAAAAAAAATGATAACTTGATTATGCTGGCAATCACAAAACATCCAAGAAATGTTCCTACAACACTTTTGTCTATACTGAGAGAATCAAACAAGGCTTTCATAGCCACTGAAAGTGGTGAGAGATGACGTTACTCAGCCCCTGAAGGCCCATTAAATGCCATCATGTCACTTTGCAATTTCAATAAATGGAGGTGGGCAGGTAGGCCATGCCTGGGCATGTGTCGTTCAGGCTGATGTGTTGCCTCCTTCGACGGCTGATATCAAGATTAAGTGACTCACCTTGTGCAAAATTTTGTAAGTTATTTGTGCTGATTACATTGTAGTGGCAGTAAAGGCCAATTACCCTACCATTGTTGCCCTCTCCCCTTAAGCCAAAAGAAACGCATTCATTCCTGGAAGTCAAGGTCCCTATAAGCCCCTCAAGCTGCCACCAAACAACTCACAACATTTCTGTAGCCAGCAGGCATGAAATGACCCTGCTGAAACCCCTGCTGAAACATGACACTGTAGTTTTACATTCAAACATCACCTGGGAAAAGGCAGGGAAAAGGGAAAGGGGAGGTGGAAGCATCACCCGGAAGCTTGCAGGCACTGTGGTGGTGCACTGGAGTTTTGATGGCAGACTTTCACCCCGGTGTGTTTAATTGCTGGACTCTGCCTGCCAGCCGGGGTGGGCAGCACACATGACTGTTGTTTCCTGCCAGGACAAGAATTCTTTGTCAGCTGCACAGCAGCCTCTCCAGCATGAGCGCTGACACCCACCTCCATGGGCTGGCAACATCTCCCCAGCAATACAGGACACCCTGGGATCCTCCACAGACATGCCAGAAATCTCAGCCCACTCTGGACCTGTTAAAGCATCCTTATTTGTTCGTCTGGACTATAGGATAACCTTACAGAATAATGGTGCTTCTTTCAAATCCATGAACTCATGGGGCAGGGGGAGGGAAAGAAGCAGAGCCATAGCCACAGCATGGCATCTGAGGATACTAAAAGCCTGAAGAAGCCCATTTTTCAGTGTCTCTACATGGCAGTAGGTATGGCTAGTCCACCTCAAGGCCCACAGTGGACTGGCAGGAGGCTGGAAAGGTCAGGAGATTTTGAGGTTTCAGCACACGTAGCTCAACAGGAGTCCTTGGTTACTGTACAAGCATTGGTGACTGTCCACATGCAGTGCATCTTGGCAGAAGACCACAGGAGCTCTGGGAGCTCTGTCTCTTGTAGGGACCTGAAAACTGTCCTTCCTCAGGTAGCTTTCAAGGCTGTCTCAGAACACACGCTCCTAAAGAGAGAAAATGCAGGTGATGAGAAAGCCCTGGTCCTGCTCATCTATCCCCAGAGCTCCCTTTCCATATGAAGTAATTTCTTTTTATCTCTGTGATTTAAAGCCCACAGGAGCTGATCGTCTCGGCAACCTGTACCAGACTGCCTAGAGCCTGAGAGAGCAGCTTGGCAAAGATGGGTGACTTCTCCACTCAGGCAGTTGGGATTACAATCAGATTTGGTGATTTGACACCCACATGTCACGCTCCACAACCATGTCCCACAGCTGTCCCCCCAACCCGTGGAACAGTGGTGCCATGCAGCTCCATGGAGTAAGCAAAGGTAGAAGAAAAAACCCTCTCAAGTGCTCCAGGATGTGCTGGGGCCTTTCCTGGGAAGACTTTGCCTTGACCTGAAGTGGCCACAGAGTCCCCAGCAGAGTCTGTCCAGGGCAGGGGTCCCAGGTGCTGCACCTGAGCTATGGGGCAGCAGGGCATGAGCCGCCAGGCATCAGGCTGAGCATGCTGCTGGTCACTCCACAGGGACTAAGCCATAGAAAGGACATTGTCAGAGCAGAGGATTGTTCTGGGAGAACAGGCTGCACAAAGAGGAATTGTTTAGCCATGAAATGAGGCCGTGTTTAGCTCCAGCCAGGGCTGGGCTTTGCCTGCCTGTCTGGGCTGTGGGCTGGCAGAGGATACTGTCCTCCCTGGCCTGCCTGGCATCTTCTCTGCTTCTGAGGTTGTCCACCAGTGCAGTAAGCAGCACAAGTACATGCCCTGAGACTCACAGTGGATAGGGAGAAAAAGGAAAATGAGAGATGAGAGCACTTGTGCCAGGTCTGCCATGGCCTAGCAGGTCCAAAGGGCACAAGGGAAAGGGAGAGCAGCAGTGGGGCAGCTCCCATGGGTGAGGGGCTGCACTGTTTCTCCCAATGACTGGTATATACTCACCTCTCCAAAAAGTGTTCTTGAGGGCCTCCCTGGATGCACGTGTGGGGACAAGGATCTTGCACTTGAGCTCCAGCAAGGCACTGCAGAGACCACAGGACACAGAGGGGCAAAGGAGAGGGAGCTGCATGCTCAAAACGTGGGTTGGAACACTCTTAAAAATTCCTACTGGTTTTACTCCCTGTGTGAGTGAATACCAACATTTAATAGCAATGGTGGACGCACCCACAGGAGCCTTCTGTGAGTCATTGTTTCCTCGGCAGCTGCAGTGGGGCTTCCGCAGCCCAGGGCTGCCGGTCCTGCTGCCTGGCTCCTCCTGCCTGCAGCCCCAGTGCTGCCCAGCTCCCTGCCCTGCCCTTCCAGAGCTCTGCAGCAGGGGCTGCACGTGTGGGAACTCCTGTACAGCCCCATTGAATCAAGTCACAACCTGATGCATTGATCTGCTGACTGGAGCAAAACAGGCTGTACCATGATGATGACTGTCGGTGTTTCTTCTGATGTTATGCACATGAGAACCTATATATACAAAACCAAGACAGCCAAAATTGTCTCCCCAGCCCCTCTCAGGCAGAATGTGTTTCTCAGGAGGATGCAAACAGTGCCTGTATCAGCTACTGCCACGAGCTCTTAGGGATTTAAAGTCCTGCCACGTTGCTGTAGCAGAGCAAGAGACAAGAGCTGTCTCTCTCACACCACACAGCAGGACCTCGACTCCAGTACTGCATCAGTACCAAAAATAAACTCCACCTAAACAACCACTGCATGTTTCAAAGCCAAATTCCTGCAGGAGCAGCACACCTCCATGCCGCATGCCAAGGTGGGCAGAGCCCGAGACTGGCACATGGCAGTGGGAGACAGACATGTCCCACTAAAGTCACCTGGCAACAGGCATAGAGGGGAGAGGTCTGGGCTCAAAAGAGGAACATCCTGAGAAATGCTGCAGCTTTGAAATAGCACCCAGAGAGAGCAATGATGTCCCTTTGCCCCAAAGCATGGCCAGCAAATAAAACACTTAATGCAAAAGTACCCTGGGGAACAGTCTTTACTCAGAGGAAAGGACCTGACATGCCAGGCAGGACTGAGCACCACTGTAAATGCAGTGCAGAAACTGCTTGGACATGAAGGTAGGAAAGGGAGAAACCTTATGACCAGCAGGTAAATCAGTGACAGAATCTGAGCAGCAGTGATAAGATAGCTTCCACAGAAACTACAGCCCTTGATCCCCTGACTTTGGAAAATATGTATCTCAGTCAGAAAAATACATGCAGTAATTTCCTTTCTTTAAAAAACACACACTAAAAAAAAAAAAAAGGACAAGACTTCTCCTTTAGAGCAGCCAGTCAGCATGCTTTGTATTACTCTCATGTACAGGATTACCCCTAAGGAAATTGCAGAAGGTTTTCATTAATTTCTAAGTGCAGGTTTCCACCAAGGCAGTGTTCGTGGATCCAGCCAGAGAGCTGCAGTACCATAGGGACAATAAATAAACTGTGGAGTCACATCAGCTTGAACTATTTTTATGGCATGTATTACAGATACATCCAAACATCCCATTTCTTGAGCATGTGCTTTTAGCACCACAGCATCTCTCTGAGGTACAAAGTGGTAACATTTTACTGCTAAGATAGTTGAAGATTTATTGCACCTGGGTGGAAGGAGGAGATCCACAGGATTTTTCGAAAGCGCCTGTGCATTCATTTGTAGGCACCAGCTGTCACACAGACAGGCTCTGCCTCTCCTGGGGCCACCAAGCTCATGCAGGGAGCCCAGGGGAAGGCACAGAGACAGACTGGGGAGCTGTTTTCACCACCCAACCAGTTCCCCTTCATTTGTGCCTTTGACTTTTGAGTAGTCTCTGAGCTTTTTGGAGGTCAGTTGCTGCTGTTGCTGTTGCTGCTGTTTCCATGTGTTTGTCTCTCCTCTGTGAGCTGCAGGTGAAGCTGCTTTGGAAACAATGCAGATGCAAAACTTGGCTGAACACCTTTTGGCAGCACTCACCCCATTATGTTGCTTCTTAGCATAAAAAAGTGGTCGGGCTCTCTCAACCCAACCACCACAATACTTCTTTGGTCCCAGATGTTTCTGTCAGAAAGATCCTATCCTAGCAGGAGGATGGAAATCAACCCCACAGCCCACACCAAGACACTGCCTTACCTGTGGTATGGAGTGTGGGGAACTGAAGAGGTTCCCCTCACTCCTCTGTCCCCCTATTTCTTCAGTAGCTTCTTCCCTCACACCTCACGTACTTCAGTTCCGCCATAAAGGCTTTATGATACCCACTTAAAAGATCTGTAGGTTAAAAAAACAAACAAAAGTGTTATGTTTTGCTTGTTTAAACAAAAGAAGACATCTGTGTGCACATCTCCGCTTGGGGACTGGACAAGAGAACAAACAAGCAGCAGGTGTTTGTCATGCTGATCAGTGGATGCAGAGAGATGCAGGGAGGTAGTGACACCACTCTGAGCTTCATGGCTCCCAGAGGTGATCTGGCCCAGGGCAGCAGCAGGACAGGCTGTGGGCATCAACCAGCACAGCTACATGTGCGATACAAACTGGGAACAGTGGGCCGGTGGGTAGACGGGCAGGAAGGAAAGGCAATAAATATCTCTCTCCTGCATTTGGGAGGAAGCCAGATGAAGCATTCCTGTCACGAGGGTGAAACGCTTTCCACTCTAACAGTAACTCAGGAGGATGTTAAACAACAGTTGCATAAGGCAAACGTTGAAAACTCAACAGTCTGCGTATCCTGCTTCTAAAAAAATAAAATCCATTTTTAAAAACCCAAACTATTAATGCCAAGATTCAGTAAGACAAGGAAGCCTGGAGAAGCTCCAGTGAACGAGCAAGCTGATGTTATGCCAGCATTTTAAAAAAGTAAACAGGATGGCCTTGTAAACAGGTGTGTCTATTCAACAGACATCACATGCAAAATAATGGCCAAAAAATATGTGATCATATTGATAAAGACTTAAAGCACAGAAATATAAATACCAATCAACAAGGATTACAGACAACAAGCCTGTCAGACTAACATGCTAATTTTTTTGGCACTTTACGTTCTCAAGCATCAGAGAGCTGGTACGGTGGTGTGTGCGATCAAGGAACAAGTGGCTGGTGCAAGGCAGCAGAGGAACTGCTCCCCGTGGAGCTGGTACTGAGCATGTATTTGCAGCAGAGTGCTAAATAGTGTAAAGCTGGTTACCTGGAAAAAAATGAAGTCATGATGGCTACATCCTGGGAGCCCTTGGGATTCCTGGGGCAGTGGGGCCACACAGAGAAAGATGCTCATTGTCTGCACTAGAGACTGACTGCTACTGAGGGGAGGCTTGGGGGGCCAGAACAAACCAGTGCCCTTCTCCATCACTCTTTTGCACCTGAGCTGGAGCCCAGACAGCCCAGCAGCACCTGCCATGCCAGGGCTGAGCCTCCTCCCTGCCGAAAGAGACAAGTTCAAAAAGGATTGGATAAGGCAGGGGAAAAGACCACAAGGGTTCAGAATGGCAGCACATCCCATGCTCATAGGAAGACTGTGCTTCCCAATCACCTGCTTGGCCCCCACCACAGCAGGACACAGCCTGAGCCTTTGTCCTGACCCAGCAAGGCTGTACTTTCATCCTAACATAGTGCATGGGGAATGGTGAATCCCTGTTGGACTTGCAGACCACAGGGACAAGCAGTGGACCATGAACTCCACAGTGACTTTATGGGTAAAAGGCTTGTTCCTGTTCCCTGTTTAAACATTCAAGCACTGGCAGCAACTGGATAAGAGGTTAAAGTCACTCTGCATCTGAAATTCCTATTCCCACAATTAGAATAGTGTGTCCTGGTCCAGTGTCCCAAAGGACACAGATGCATAAGGAGATTTGGATGTGAATCAAGTGGAAAATGGAAAATATGCCTTAAAGCAAAAGGGACTTTTATCAGTTCAGTCTATCATAAAAAAGGATCAGGCAAGCTTGATCATTATATCTGACTCCTCTCTCTGGGACTAACAACTCAGAGGCTCACTCCCTGCCTGAGAAGATCCACTGACTTGAAGGTAATTAAAGAAATGCAGCCTCAATCTAAGGTGCAACAAGAAAAATAGCTTTTAGAACAACATACCAGCCATTGTAGCAGAGACATATCAGTTTAAGATCAACTGTTTTCCTAGCAACAGTGCTCTAATTTACACAAGAACTAATTCACGGCAGCCTGTGTCATGCAGGAAGTTACGCTGGCGAGCCTGGCCAGCCTCCCTGCTTTATTAATCTACGGAAAAAAACCCTGCCTGTGTTTCCCTTCCTCCAGTCCAAGTGTGTGAAAGGTCTGGCCTGCCCCACTGGAGGCGTTTTTGGGAGGCGTTTTAGCCAGGTTAGCGTGGATAGCACGCAGCCATGCCCTGCCTATGTCCCAGGCTGCCCAAATCACCCCAGCCAGCTGCTGGCCCTGAGCTCCAGCACTGAGGCATTTTAGCTTTATAAGGAAGTCAGTCTGGGGGGATGAAGTGAAGCAGCATCAAAGAGCTGAGGCTCTATGAATGACGAGTGCCAAGGATCTGACATATACAGTATTCTGCATTCCTCTCCAACCAAAGCAAGGACACGAGACAGAGCAGGGAAGAGCCATTCCTGTGGCTCTCAGCGCATCACAGGGGTAGCCCAGCAGGCTTGTTTTTGCAGAAACCCCTCACACTGGAACCAGAAAATGCATCCACTGCCTTCACACCAGCTCCTGGCTGTGGTCAGTGGCTTCCAGGAGAGCCAGGACCTCCACGTTTATCAGGAGCAAAAAGCAATTCCACCAGTCTGGCTGGGATGATGCCACTGCAGACACGTCACTGGACTCATTTGCAGTGGAGCAGCTTTGCTATTGTATAAGCTGTTTGTGCTTCCAGCTCAACTTTCTACTTCCCAGCTCAGTGCTTTTCAAGGGCCAGCACGGTCAAAATGGGTCAATAACTGCCCTAGTCACAGCTTTGTGGCAGGTTTTGTTTTGGGAGAACAGCTCACAGCCTCCACAAATAAGCTGGATCTGATTAGCTCAGAGGCAAGCAGTGCAGGAGCAGCTGCAGGCTGTATTTGCTGAGTGGTGATTTCCTCACCCGAAGATTGCTGGCAGATGCTATTGAGTAAAACACAGTGCTGGCTTTCAACACAAGTCAAAAGGAAATCCATGCAATAGCAACCACAGGCAGGACACTCGTCCTTTAGGACAGTGCTGGATGTACTGACAGGCTCCATGGGCATGTGCCCCCACCCTTTCGTCTCACAGGAATCTCTCATTAGGCAGATTATATGTTACAGCTCAAGGGCAGAAAGTAGAACAGGGATGGCTTCACAATGCCCAGTTCCAAAGAGAAATGGGCTAGACTTCACAGCCTGGTCCATCCACAAGTGTCACAGTCCTGAGCACATTGAAATACCTTTCCGAAGTGATAAATTAATCCTGAAGCAGCTATGAAACTTTATAGGAAACACTGAAGTAGAGAAGCATGGAAGTGAAATCAGATTCAGCTGGGATTTGCTGCAGCATCAGAATACAGAAGCTCTGTGCTTCTGCTCCTGGAGTGCTGCCTTCTTGCTGTGGGCCTTGTAATAGTTTTTCCTGGTATTTTACTTTCTGGGGAATAATTGTTTTTCAATGCACAAGATGTTTGCTGCTTATGTTTGTACTGCTGACTCACTCTACAACACCCCTTTACACATAAACTTGCAGCTCCAGCACTCAGCCTCCAACATTCTCAGTGTGGTTTAGATTGGAGCTGCTCTGTAGCCTTACCCAAAGGGAAATAAGAGTCCTTATGACACGAGAGATGGACATCAGTGTCTCACAGTGTGCATAACAAGGTCTTTATTAAACAAGAGGGAGTAAAGAAAGAACATACCAAGTGAACAAGCAGAAACAAGGAGCTCTGTGCAGCTCTTCACATTCTGTATGAGGAAAGGGGTGTTACCCTCCAGGCCAGACCTGGAGAAGATGCCATCAGTACCAGAAGCAAAGTCCTCTGCTCTGGCTGTACAGAGAAGTACTTGTGTCCAGGAGACAAGGCCACCAGCAGCTCAACACAAGCCATCCAGCACTAAATGGAACCCAGGGAAGGGCCCTATGACCCCTATCTTCCTGGATATGGTGTGTGGATTTGTGAAGGACTTGGAAGTCCTACAAGGAATCCAGGTGGGGTGCCTGCAGCAGTAACAAATGTTGCTGCTCCCCGGGTCTGGCTCTTCTCAGCTCATCTCTGATATGGATGCATTGAGGCAGATTTTATATTTGTTTTTATGCCACTCGGCATTTTTCCTGGAGAGAGAAAAAAGAAAAAGCAGTGCAAAATCAGCAATAGGAGAGGACATTTGCTCAGGAGCATGGAAGACTCACAACAACCCTGTCTGGGCTTTTCCAGTTCTACTCCAGGCTCATTTGCTACAGTATGCTGCTACAGATCAATCTCCTTTACAAATTGGTGTCTTTCTCTGCTGAAAAATCTCCTTGATGGCTCCTGTGTTCCCCTGCTATCCCCTCCAATTCTATTCTTTTTTCCTCCTAAGCAAGCCTTTCTCTTTGTCAGGAGGCTCCTACACGAGTGTCAGACTTAGTTTCACAGAAGTTGCTGGCAGCAGCACTCACAGAAGAACCCAGACTGTGTCCACTTCCATTTCAGAGAGTCTGCAACCCCTTCCCTGTTGCATTATTTATAGCCAGGGTGTATATTTAAATTACTATGTCTCTCTCAGATTTCTTAATTTCTTGCAACCACATCCACCTCTTGGGCATTATTACTCCCTGCTGATACCAATCACACATGGGAGTGTGTTCAAAGACATCTTACTAGCAGCTTACAGAAAGTTTAGAGTGCTAGACAACACTAAGATGATCTGAAAAAGAAACAGTGATTAAAGAGCAGCACAGAGGGATATTCAAAGAACACTCCTTCAGTGCCTTCAAACTGAAACAGAAAAAGAAAGGATAACTTCTGAAAGTTAAAATTATAGTGCAGCAGGACAAGGAAGGATTTGATAAGCAGATGCTTAAAAGAATAAAGATTATTAAACTTTCTCAAACATATCCAAAGTAGGTCATTGCCAGCAATGAATGGACAAGTAAATGACAGATACCACTAACAATACCACTAATCAAATACTGTTAGATATTACTCCAAAAGCAACAGGGAACAGACTGAATGGTTCACCCACATCTGAGAAACTGAGTGGTTCTGGTGTTCCCAGCCTTGAGATCAACCAGAAAAAGTGCAGGTAAGAGTGACAAAGATGGTCCAAGTTGAAATTTCCACACAAAGGCATATTAAAGAGAATAGGACTTGCTAGCTAGGGGAAAAACGTAAAAATGGACAAAGTAAGGAGACATGACAGATTTCCAAAACATGAAAACTGCTATGGACAAGGTAACTGAGGAATAATTATTTGCCATTTCTCACAACAAGGGTAAAAAAGAAACATGCAATAAAATTATCAAGCAAAATATTTAAACAGAAAAAGGATTTTTTAAAAGCAAAATGTTATAGAGCTGTGGGAAATATTGCCATAGGTGTTGTAGAAGTCAAAGCTGTAATTCAAACAGGAACTGCAGAAATTAATGGCAACTGAACCCAATGGTATCACACCAAACTCTGGCTTAAAATCCCCAAAAACCAGTTGTGGTCAAGTTATACTTAATTCTTGTATTCTTCCAGTTTCAGCACTATCAAAAGCAGAATAGTAAGACTGACCTTTGCCAAAACCCACTGTAGCTGCTTTTATCAAGGATTATTACACAGGCTGGACAAGTGCTCGTCACCAGCGCACTCTGCTTGCCCCACAGAAGCATCAGCCTTCCCACCCTGGATACAGTGTTTCTGGGTATTTGGCCAGAAATCATGGAAGTCTTCTTTGCTTCCAAATGACAGTGGAAATTACTTTCTAACTCTTACATAAATACATATTTAACTTAGGATTAATATTGTTGCTCAAGTTTATATCTGAACAACAGTCATTATACACAGGCAAGAAAACACCAATTAGGATATCCGATATCCTAAATCACAATTAACATAAACATTTTGATAGCACAGGGTTAGCCTGTAGGTCCCCCAGGCCAAACCCATTCCTGACAGCAGAGGATTTTTAAGGAGGAATATCAGAACAGGGCAAGCCTGCAGTGATATCCATGCAGAATACCTGCTATGCTTATAAAATATTGTGGCTCAGGGTCATGGAAACAGAGTTGGTATCCTCAGGATTAGCTGTCGACTGATTTTTCATCCAGAAGTTTATGTACTTATTTTTCCATCTCATATAAATTTTATCTGCCTATCACATGCTAGGCAATGTGCTCTGCAATGTAATTATTTAGTATTCAGAAAAGTGTCTCCCTTTTGCTCCAAATCTACAAGCCCACATTTTGATTGGTGCACTTTCACCAATCCTTCTGTGTAATGGGAGACAATGAACAATCATTCCTAATTTGCCTGCTGTATATAATTTGGGATTTTATAGGCTTCCAGTTTCTTCTCCCTAGCCCAAAGCTATGCCCAGTAGCAGAGAAGATATCAGAACCGCCCATAATATCCACAGGTGTGGGTGCCCAATGGATTTACAGAATGGCCTAAAGATATCCTCTGTTTCTCTGCTCCTTTTCTAGCAATTCCAAGCATTTGTTTTGCATTTCTCCCTCAACTCAACACCCAATTACTGTCTTTACAGAAGTCTTATAGCATAGATATATTTCACAAATATAAGTAACTAAGTTAGGGTCCAGGTGCTGGATGTATACAGTCAAATTTCTATGTCTACGTATTTCACTCTATATTAAATACAAACGTGATCTACTGCTATTAAGCAAAGTCACTTTGTATAGGAAATCCTTCTAACTTTTTACAGAAAACTTTTGGGTTTTTCTTACCTTAAATACCTCATTATCATCAAACTTTTCCACTTTATTGCCTACCCACAACTTATAAATATCACAGGAAAACCCCCAGTATAGATCCCTGCAAAACTACACTTCGATCTCCCTTCATATTGATTCCTATGTTCACTAAATCTATTATTAAAATAGTATTGCAGTGGGAGTTAAGAAGCTGAAGCTGACTGGCTGGAATCCACCTCAATCTCTGAGCCAATTTTAAACAGGTATTACTCCACTATTATAATGTGACTCATGTTATTAAGGCCACAAAGGAACCTCATACTTAGTTACATCTAAAAGGCGACTGCGGAAGAATCTACATCTGCATTTGTCTTTCTCGCTCCTTGGATTTCAACTGATCTCAGATATGGAACTTCTTTACCTGGCTGTCCTGCTGGTGCAATCTGCACTCCTGCCAGCATTGGCTGCTGCTGAGCTGGTGCACCTGTCATTGGGACCTGCTGCATGCCTGAAGCACCTGCAATGATGGCACCAGCTCCTGGCTGGCCTGACTGGACAGACGCCCCAGAGCCTGGGGGTCTCCGGTTTGACAGCCCTTTCCCAAAGGCCACAGCTGCCACCAGTGCATTGGTATCTGCAGGGTTGAAGGTCTGCTTGTTCTGTCGTAAACCTGTAAAAAAAGAAGTTATTTTGGGAGTTAATTTTAGGCTAAGCAATCAGGTCCAAAAAGTAGCACAGCTGGTTCTAAATTTACTTTAGTGCATGCAAGAGAGATGAGTTTCTTACAAGCTGTCCTACAAGAGTCTCAGCAAGGTCAAAGAATCTGCAAAACCCAAGGACAGTGGTGACCCAAGAGCTTTTTCACTGACAGCAG
This sequence comes from Lichenostomus cassidix, assembly GCF_008360975.1. NCBI lineage: Eukaryota > Metazoa > Chordata > Aves > Passeriformes > Meliphagidae > Lichenostomus > Lichenostomus cassidix. Next base: position 10,627,700 of record NC_139489.1, on the reverse strand, counting down.
GGCATAATCTGCTCATGGAAGGAGGATAGAGTGAGGTAACTCCTCCATGCCCATGAGAAGTTCCCACTAAAAGCTATTCCATGCTGAATCCTACGGCAGGTAACAAGCACTGTGATTTAGATAAACAATAGCAACATCGCCTTTTGGAGACTTATGAGCAACATGATGTCTGCAAGTTCTTCTGCCACACATGTAACCATTACACTGTTAATCTCAGATACTAGACACAGTATCTCAGGTCCTATGTCAAAGATGACAATAAAAGCAACGCCACTGCCTTTAAGACTTGCATGTGGGCACTCCCAGGAATAGTGAACACCACAACCACAAAACGTTGGCCATGAGCCTGAGGCATCCATCATCTAGAGGGGATCACACAAGAGCTTGCCAACATGTAGTCTCCTTCAGAACATAGCTAAAGGGTTTCTCATTCACTGCTGCTGCATTTTCACAGCCATTTTTATTAATTAAAGTTGACTGGGAAGTTTTCTAGGCAGGTACTTATCACCACCTCAAAGGGGGATATGTCAAATGGTTGGAATGACTTTCCTGCCATGTGTAGGTCACACAAGGAAGACACATTGCACCCACAGGCTCCCTTCTCAAATTAAGGGGCTCCAGGACAGCCAGTCTTCTGGAATGGTTTTGTCTGTGCTGCTCAGCTGTGTTTCCCATACTTCAGGCTCTCCAATATACCTATTTTGCCTCTACTCTCTCAAGCCTGCTGCTTGAATCCTGTACCCCACTTCCACCTCAGTGACATACCTCCACTTTCAGATTCACGCTCTTCCTTACTGATTTTCTCCAGCAAATTTGAGCACATTTTGTTCAGACTTTGGATCTGTTTCTGCAAAATTAAAAGTGTCAGAAACTGCCAGGATACGTCCAACTCAGTACAAATCATCAAGGTAAATGAACAAGCTTTTTCTTCCCAGATTCCATGTAACCAAACATAAGCATTTTGGTAGCTGAGCCTAGAGAGCCCAGTGCTAATGCATGCAGGAGGGCACTGTGCGGATGGGATAGCCTTCGCCTCTGACAGGCTGGATGGCATCTCCTGTGGGCAGCCAGAGAGCTGGATACCCTTGTGGAACTGTGGAAGAAGCCAAACCTCAGCTAGGGTTAGCTGCAGAAATCTCAGATAAGAAAGGACACAGCAAATGAAGGAAGCAGTTAGTGAAAAGGCATCTTATGCCCTAGGGATAAGAGGCAAAAGTATCAAACCCTTCTTTACCTACCTGTGCCGCATCTGGGCTAATTCGAGCTGCATCTGTGATCAGCTGCTTCTCCTGCTCCTCCACCTCAGGGTCGGGCTTAGTTCGAAGGTGGTCGGGCACAACTTCGTGGCTGAACACTGGCACACGCCCCTCTGTCTGCCGCTGCAATAGTGGGACAAGCCTCACTCAGAGCCTCTTCCTCCTGCACTTAGGCAGTTCCAGACCAGGGCACAGGCCACGGTGCTGAGCAAGGCTAGTGGGGAAACCTTGATCTGGGGAGTATTAGGAAGTTTCAACAACTTGTCTAGGAATTTTCATTGTGCCTGTTTAATTGCAGAAACACATTTATGAACAGGAACATGTTCTGTAAAGTGTATCCAGTGCAAGTGTTTGTAGGTGAAAACCCCTCAGCAAAGCAGCTCTCAGACAGAAGTACTTGCTGCCTTTTCTTCCTTTACACCCAGAGCTGAGGAATGCCCAGCACAGTTGAATGCCAAGCTGGACACTCAGGCACTCAAGCACTTTCTGATACTCAAGGAACATGTCTTACCATGATCTCCTCATCACGGTCTGGAGACAGCACCAGGGGGATGATCACCTGGTTTCGCAATAGTGGCGTCTTCTCGTGCTTTAGCACTTTATTCAGGGTGTTCAGCTGTCCAGAGAGCAGTGCAAAGCTGTCCAGAACTGAAGGCCTGGAAAAGCAAATGAAGAAGATTCAAGTTCAATTCCCACAAAATGTTTGGATTAAAAGGTGTTAGCCTGACTCTTATTACTCTACAGCATGAAGCCAATAGATTTCAACTGGTTTTCTGGTGGAAAGATGAAATTTTTGCTGGTTCCTCCAGCAAAAATGTGAAAAGAAAATTTAAACCTACTGACAAGAAGTTAATGTATTTTAATTAATCCTTTGAACCAAGTCTGAAGAGCTTTGGTAGTGATCAACAGTGAGACACCTTACCATGTGAGTCGGTCATACTCGTTCTCCAGCTTGTAGATAAAACTGACCAAGGAGTTCTTCAGGTCGGCCACCTGACTGATGAGTGCTTCCAGGGTCAGCTCCAGCTGCTTCTCTTCTCTCTAAAAAAAGGCAAGAAAGATAAGGGAGGAGGACAAAAGCATTGTGAGTCCACACCCATGCATCCATAATTAAATCTGTCCTACAGAAAGACTCCTTTTCAGAGGAAGTAGAGACATTGGAGATAAAAATCCTTTGATTTAACACTGACCCCTTTCCCTTGGGTCAGACTACTTAGGCAAGAGACTTGTGCCTGAGACAAACACTTGGCCAGCTGTCCTGTTAAAGATCTAGATGAGTGTAGTGAAGACATCATCACTGACATCTGCTTTTTGCTATATCAGGCAAAGTCATCAAAGTTAGCTCACACCACCTTTTGAGCCACTTAAATTAACCCAGCACAAAGACTAGCATTTCCTCAGCCTTTTCTGACAGCAGCTGTGGGCGTTGTGATGTCTTCATCCAAAACAGCCTTTGCAAAATGAGTACCAGGTTTGTGCACTAAAGACTCCAGTTTGTGCCCCACACCTCATTCTTTACTTTCTTTCAGCCCACGTGCCACTTCCATCTGCCAAGGAAACTGGCAGCTCCTACTGGCCTCGTGCCTTACGGGCTGTGGGAGGCTTTGCCCTGACACAGACTGGTGCCATCTCACCTCCTGCCTTTTGCTGGGATTACATTGTTTAAGAAATCTTTCCCACTGACATCCCCTTCCGGGTGAGGGAGGACAGTGACAGACAAAGTGTCGGGACTGGGGATCTGTTGCCAAAGACACCAAGGCATGTCCTTGACTCTTGCAAAAACCCTCTAAACCCTTATCTACTCTAACTTACTCATGCTACATTATTGCGCAAAATATAATTAAAGTCCCAGCCCTAAGGAACTGCTCGTGTAAATTGAGAACTGTACAATAATAATCCATGAGGAGGGTGGGACAAAGCAATCAAATAATAGAAAGGGAATACCGATTGGGAAAGCAGATAAAGTGACTCAGCCTGTTGGCATGCTTGCTATTGGGTTTGTTGTTGCTCTGTTCAAATACACTAGCCCAGTGTAAGCTTCACGGAGTGATTATCAGGCACCTTTCACGCTCATGAGAACACAACATTATTCTATTTCATTTGTACTCTGACAAGTCGGTAATCATAGATGGGACTTCATTTCACTTTAACCACCTTAGAATAAACAGCTGAATCAATCGTAGTAAAATTTGATCCCCAGTCCATGGAGTGGATTCACAGAACAGATTGCTGCTGGCTGTTCCACCTGGAGATAAAAGCACTCTCCTTCATCTTGTGACAGAACTAGTCAGTTCCTGTCCAATAAGAAATGTGCCTACAACTGCTTGTGTGTGCTGTGTTTGTGCAAGGAGATTAACTACTGCCTGTGTTACAAGCTGGGCTGGTAGCCAGTGTTTTACTGCAGGGGTGCCAGGCATATGAACCCACGGCAATTCCCCTGGCCTGTTGCCTGTGCTTATCCAAGAAGCCCTCAGGAGGATGAATGAAACCCCATTGCACAAGGACCACTCTCAGGGCAGCAGTGCACTCCAACCCTCCTTCCCTGTGCTCTTCCCAAAGCCATTAGGAGCTGCAAGCAGTTGTAAGCAACACAATAAGCATGCAGTAAGAATGACCAGTGATTCCAAAGAATGCTGTGCCTCTCCAAGGGGACTTTTCAAGGAGTTTGTTAGCAATGCTAAATTGTGCTGAGGTAGTAAAGATAGGGCTTATGGTAGGGGTTCTGAAAAACCTCCTGATATGGAGCAACTGAGAGGTAAAGGTGAAATTCAGAGTAGGTAAAGGTAAAGCAATGCAGGCGGCAAAACAAAGGGGGAAAAAAATCCCGACTGGCAAAACAAAGGGGAAAAAAAAACCCTTGGCTTTCTGTACACAGTGACATTATCTGAGCTGATAACGTTGTCACTCAGCAACAAGATCTCGGGATTATCTGAGGGTAACCCATGAAAACATCTGTCCAATGCTGACAAGGCAGTCAAGGAAGTAAAAGCGACCACAGGATTTATTAGGAAAGCAACAGAAACTAAGCCTCATTATGTCACCACATAAATGCATGCATACTTTGTATCTCGAATATTACAAGTCACTCTTGTCCTTCCAACTGCAAAAAGATGGAGTAGGAATATGTGCTAATAAAGGCAACGAGGATGAGCAAGAATACTGACAGTTAAAAAACAAAAAAATCCCAAACCAGTAAAAAAAATCAGCAAAAAGACTGGACGAGCAAGTGGCTGAAACAAGGAGAGACACCATAACAAACCCTATAAATGAGGCATTACGGGACAATCCATTTTCACTTTCTTTTCCAGCAGGACAAATAGGAGACCTGCATGAGGCCAGCCGGCTGCGGCTTCAAAACAAACCAAAGGAGGTGGATCTTTACAGCCCGTTAACCTATCATTAACCACTGCAACTCTTCTCTTTGGACAATACGGATGCTACAAATTCACAGCACTTAATACAGTAACCAGGTTCTTCTCCCATTATGGACATTTCATTCAAGCGGCTCTCCGCCGCACGCACACTCACCCCACAGCCGTGCAGCAACGCGGGACTGCTGCACAGCAGAGCACCGCACCGGCTGCTCCAGGGCGCGCTCGGCCCCCCGCCCAGGCTGCCCCAGCCCCGGGAGCGCTCGGCCCCCGCGGAGCCGCCCGGCCCCGCTGCCCGCGGCCCTCACCTGCATGGCGGCGATGGCGATGGCGGCAGCGGCACCGCCCCGCTGTCCCGGGAGGGAGCGCTTCCGGGGCGGGCCGCGCCGACATGGCGGCGGCCGAGCGGCCCGACGGGGAGGTGGGAGCGGGCCGGGGAGCGGGCTGAGGCGGCGGGGCCGAGCGGGGCCGGGGCGCGGGGGACACGGCCGCGATGGGGAGCAGCGCGGTGCTCCGTGCGGAGCCGGAGCGGCCCGGGGTTCGCGGGGGCGCGGGCACTGTCCGGCGCTGCTCCGGGAGTGACCTGGGCCGCTGTGCTCCCGCCGCAGGTGGAGGAGGCAGGGCACGTGTTCCTGCTGATGAAGAAGGACTATCGCATCTCCCGCAACGTGCGGCTCGCCTGGGTGCTCAGCCGCCTGCACCAGGTCATCCGGGCCGTGCCCGAGCCCGAGCTGGTGAGTTGGTGCCCGGAGCTGGCTGGTGTCACCGCGGCTGCACCGCCCAGCAGCACCTGCACCCTTCCCAGCATTGGAGCCCGACTCCTGTCTCTGATTGTTCCTTCGGCGTGCCTTGATGTGCGCTCACGTACAGTTTGCTTGTTCTGGCAGGTAAAGTCAGAAAACGAGCTCGATGTCCTCAGCATCCTGCCTAACGGGTGGCAGCCGGACGAGCCCGTGCAGCCCAGGCCCTACCTGCTCGTCCCCTCCACACGGGTCACCTTCCTGGCCCGCCAGTACCGCTTTGTGATTGAGCTCGATCTGAGCCCTTCCACGGGCATTGTGGTAAGCGCAGAAACTGCCTCTCTGTGCTGTTCTGCATTAAAAGAGAAATCCGTTTCTATTTGCTGAGAAAAGGCTCATTGCTGTCAGTGTCAGTCTTGACTTTTGCAGAAGTCTTGCTTTTCCCAGAAGAGAGCCATGCTATGCCCCTGGCTGGGAACTTAATGGCAAATCCTGCTTCTCCACTGGATGCTCAGTGTGTGACTTCTGTTTACAGGAGTTGTCACTTTAATCCAGCTGCCGTTGCAGAAGGATGTTTGCTGCTAGCTCTGCGCAGTGGGACAACCAGCAATGATATTGAAGGTCCTAGAAGATAAAAAAGCTGTTCCCTTTCTCTGTTTCTGTAGGATGACTCAACAGGGGAGATAATTTTTGATGAAGTGTTTCATGCCCTTTCCCGATGCTTGGTGGGATTGTTAAGACCCTTTCGTATCCCTGGTTCGGACATTATCTACCAGCCAGAGATCTTTGTCACCATCCAGGTGTATTCCTCCATCATTGGCTTGCAGTCCCACCAGGTAAGGCTCAGGCTCTTCCTTGGCACGGCGTGAGCAGCTTGCTATGCTGTGTGAGTGTCTTGTGAGCGTGAGGAAAGCAGGGGCAGGTGGCAGCTGGGCTCTTTTATCTGTGATGCTGGAGATTTGTCTCACTAAAGCATGTGGCCTGGTGTGATGCAGAAGTGGGTGTGAGCAACTTCTCCTTTCTGGGCAGGAAGCAGAGGTTTCTCTGCAGAACGCTGCCCTCAGGCAAGATCTTAGAATTGGACCACAGGGAATATTTGCCTCATGTTGAATGTGTGCTTGTTTTTGTTGTTCTTGTTTTGTTGTTTGGGGGGTTGTTTTTGTTTTTAGTTTCTGTTAATTAATTCTTTTTGCCTGTTTTAATTAGCTTGAAGCATTCAAGCAGAGCTTGTATGGTCAAAAACTTGTCTGCCTGTTCCAGCTCTGTAGCAGTGGTTAATTCAAAGATAATTGCCTCTTTGTACAAACCTTGTTCTTTTTGCGCTGGTCTGAGTATGCTGCTTCTTGCTGGAGAGAGCAGCCAGCCCCAGTATTGAGATTTATCAGTGAGATTTCATTTGTGCCAAGGCAGGTCTGTTTAATAAATTCAAGTCTGGTTTATGGGGCCAGTGTGGGTTTTGAAGTTCATCCTTGATCTCTTCCACTTTACAGTATTTTCACACAACATACACATTTCTGATGGTGTATTTCATCCCTTTAATGCCAGGGAAAGTATGTGGTTAACAGGAGGAGCCTCTTAGTCTTTGCTTGCTCCCTCCCCTTCCCCAGCCCTCCCTGCCCAAGCCTTCTGCCAGGGATAGTGTTATGTGAGGAGCATGGCCCTCTCTTTGGTCAGTTCTGAGGTGCCACTGGAGTAAGTGTAGCAGGAATGCCTCCATTTGCCATTGATGTTTTATTTGTCATCTTGTCCAGCAATCCTGCAGACACCATCATCCTGTGCCTCAATATCTCCCCTATTTACGCTATATTGAGCACTCTGAAGTTGCCAAAGTTTTTTTCTGGAATCTCTCTAAACTCCCACTTTGTGTATGAGGCCATGAACTGTGATCTCTAGGTACAACTGGATAATTATATTTCTTTTAGAGAGGAAAAGGCATATGTGTGTATCACTCCCCCAGGAAAGACTCTCTGTGATAATCATTTATTTCTCTTATGTGACCATGAGGTTTTGCCCATATGAGGCTGAGGGAGTGTGGATAACATGCAATATCCCACCAATCCACTGAGGTCTTTGTGTGCATGTTGTATCTTCCTTGCCGCCTGGTTGTGGACAGAGATTGCCTGTACCAGGTGACATCTGTAAACACAGGTGTCATGCCTATCACCCTGGGGAGTTTCTGTGGCAGGCTTACTCTGTCATTCAGCCTCTTTCGTAATGTCCAGTCTAATTGTTTCTTTTCTGTATTTCAATTTGCTATTCCTTTTGGAGGATAATTTGATCAGTCTGTAGGTGAGGTAGGTTAGAACATACAGGCCTTCCTTCCTTAGAAGCATCACACCTCAGTTAATGGCTTCTAACAAGGAACCCACATCACTTTCTCCTGACAACTGCTTATCCTGGTGGAAGGCAAATGAAGTAGAAGTTTCTTGCCCAAGAAGGAGCTTTCCCAAGTGTAATGTGAGCATCTGCTGTGGGGTGCACTGCAGATGCCATGGGACACTACTGCTCACAGGTAGTTGTCTCTGAGCAGGGACAGAGAGAAGTGGCCTGTGCTGTACCTGTGCTTTGTTAGGGACATGTCTGAATTTTGTTGTGCTGAACTGTGTTCCTGTGTACTATTTGGCAGCTGCTGCTATAAAACCTTACCTTGATGTTGACATGTGTGTCCTTGGGCCAGGTGCTATTCCAGGGCTGTCAGCTGGATGAGACGAAGCGCGAGGCCTTTCTGCACCAAGTTTACACACAGCTCTGTGCCTTTGAGAACAAAGTGGCAGAGATGCTTCAGCAACAGTATGAACCCAAACCACAGGTAAGCAGGTCAGAGGTGGTTGGGGTCTCTTGGCTCCCAGGAGCCCCTCTGAGGTGGGGTGGCAAGAGGAACAGCAGTGTAGGTCTGCAGAAGGAATAGCTAAGGAGTTGGTAAGATAATGTTGTGAGATCCAGTAATGAGACATGAACAATGAGGAAAGCAAAACCAGTAAGTGTTTAGAAGGGCTGGTGAGGATGGTTACCTTCCCTAAAGTTCATGTGCAATAAGACAGGCTGACTGTACATCATGGGAGAAATGGTAGGATCTCTGAAGAAGATGGTGGGAGAGGTGATTATGCCCATATTATTAATCTATAAATAGCTGTGAATAGGCCCTTAGTCCTTGTTACATTTCTTGAATGAAAATACTTTCACATTACCGTGAAAACTGGCCATGAAACTGAATAAACAGCTGATGGAGTTTCTAGTACTCCTTGAAATCTGTGGCAGATGCTGTTTAGTAGCCATGGATACATGGTCTGGATTGGAAGGGGCATTTAAAGATCACCTCTCTTGGCCTGCTGGCCATGCTGCTTTTGATCTTCTAGTAGTCAAAGTCATTATTGGTCTGGCTGAGGTTATTTAGTCCTTAATTAGCATTTGTTATTAGAGTTTGGGCAAAAAGGAAAAAAAAAGGCCCAAAATCAGATGACCAAGAGGCTACTGGTGATGTATTGCAATTGCATATCTGAAGTTCTTGGAATCTCTTATCCTAGCTGAAATTTGTATGTTTCAATGCTAAAACTGCCAGTCCTGAAACAGAAAGTAGATTGCCGGAAGTAAATACCTCAACTTGTAAGTCCAGATGGTGTTTTTGCAGTGCTTTGTATGCATTCCTGCTTGATACAATATTTCTCTGATGGTAAACTACCCTGTAACTTCTTCCATGCAAATAGAGGAGAGAGACGCTCTTGCAGGCCAGAGGGACTGGTGAGTCCTGCCACAGGCTGTGGGGTGGAGGTGGGAGGCCCCAGGGGAAGGGCAGGGACTGAAACTTTTTTCACTTTTGAAGTTGTGCTAGCTGTATCATTGTTAACAAGTGTCTGAATTTAAGGCACCTGGCAAATTATAGTGATGGATAGTCAATATTTTTTGCTCACAGGCACAGACTGCTCCCATTTTTATGTAGCAGAAGTTTTGTTAGTTCTAGTTTTCTTTCCCCATCTGCAGTCATCTGGAGCTTTGCAGGGGAGGGTCTTGGCCATTCTCTGTATTAGCAGTAAAAACAAAGCAATATTTTGTTACAGGGATGAACTGCCAGAGCCTTAGGGGGATTAAGGGACTATGAATACAGTAGGTTTCTCATTGGTGTAATTATACAAATTTCAGGCTTTGCCTAGAGGATATTTTTCATGGAAGATGCAGGAGAAGCCTACCTGCATTTGTTTAAATCCACACTGCATAGCAAGGGCCATTTGAGTTAAATGCATAGGCACTAGACTTTGTCCTTATGAGGCACCTTACCCCCTCTACTGCAGTACTTCACAAGTGAGACATAGCTGTCTCTGCCTCTCCTGTGTTTCTGGGCTGAACAGAGTAGATTAAGTAGCTGCTGAATAGCTGCAGCTTCTACTAAATGACAAGGGCAAAAAGAGATATTCACTGTCTCTTTAACTGGGAACTACTTTGCTCCACAGTGGAGTTTTAGGGACCCCAAAGTGTGTCATATTTCCCCTTCTGTGAGAAACCAGATTAGAGTAAAGCTCTGAGCATGCTGCCCCCTTCCTCCACCTTCAAGCAGCCTTGCCCAGCTGTTCTAAAGGGCCCAAGTGACCAGGATTTTAAGAGTACTTAGAAGTTAAAGCTACAGATGTTGTCTGCTGAGGTGCTCCAGAGTTGTGGTGCCATGGGACTGCCAGATTGAAGGTGTTTGGAAGAGCGAGAACTAGAGCTAGGCTGAAATCTGCCCCATGGGGCTTTATAACTTTTCCAGGTGGATTTATCCCCCGTGAGCCAAGAGAGCCCTGGTGACGTGCAGGAGTCATCTGGGAGGAAGCCCAGCGTGTCTGTTGTCACTGCTGATGTTGGCCTGGTCAGCATGGTCCGGCAAGGGATCCTGGCCCTGCAGCTGCTGCCCTCCAACTCCAGCGCAGGTTGGCTGCGTCCTCGGGGTTAAGGTTTGCCCGGTTGTTTGCCAAGTGTTGTATTCCTCCTGCCATAGGCTGAGGTTCATTTTATAAGGGCTGGTGTGTCTGTGGACCTTTCTGTTAGGGATGAAATTTCAACAGAGCCTTTTGCTCTGTATTCTGTGGGCAAATTGTGGTGGTGGGAATGGGGAGGACAGCACTGTGCTAAGTGCCGTGTGTCAGTGTTGGGGAGGCAGTACAGCTATGACCGTTGCTCAGGGCAGTCCAGGGCATGAAGAGCTGTGCCCTGAGTGCTTTGCTGGACCTAATTGGGAAGTTTGCCAGCTCCATAATGCTCTGTGAGTGCTAAACTATCCTCAGGGTTTTCCTTCTACTTTTGCCCTGCCTAAACTTTATCTCTGGTGGATTTACTGGGAGCTGTTTGAGAGGGAAGATGCACTAAGATGCTGCCTTGTTGACAGGTATTATAATAATTACGGATGGTGTGACCAGTGTCCCTGACGTGGCTGTGTGCGAGACTTTACTCAACCAGCTGCGCAGTGGCACAGTGGCCTGCTCCTTTGTGCAGGTATGTCTGCTGGTACCTGGGAGTGGGGCTACCAGAGGGAGGAAGGTGGATTGGTGGTGGTGGCATTCACCTCCAGAGAAAGGGTGCCTTCTCTGCCTGCTTGAGTCCTTGACTGGCTATCTGCTTTGTCCTCAGCACTGCTGTTCTCTCTCAGGTGTCTCCTTTATCCATCCCATAGGTGGGCGGTGTCTACTCCTACGATTGCAGCTTTGGCCACGTTCCCAATGTGGAACTGATGAAATTCATTGCCATGGCCACTTTTGGTGCTTACCTCTCCACGTGCCCTGAGCTGGATCCGCTGAGCCTGGATCTGAATGTGTATCACAAGGCATTTCTACTGTACTCCTTTCTGCGTACTGGGGAGTCCCTGAATCCAGAATATTACTGTGGTGAGGAATGTGCATGTCCTTTTTCCAGTAGATAGAGGTCTTAGAGCACCTCTTTTGGGGTGACTCCCCCAGGCTTGGTTATGTTGATACTGTCCCTTGTCCCCTTAAAGTCATGCCTTCTGTAGGCTCTGGGCACAACTGTTCACACAGCCTCATCTGTGAATGCCCTCCTGATTCCAGGAATTGGGTGGACCAGGGGAAGCTAATATCCCACTGTGTTGGGACTCGAAGGGGGTCAGAACCTCTTGCCCACCCTTCCCTGCACACTGGCTAGCTCACAGGTGGGGATGTTCTGGATGGCTTGTCCTAACAGACCTTGCAGATGGCAGTTTGGATTGAAAAAGTAGACCCCTGAGAACTGTCCCAAACGCCTCTTCTGGCTGTTCTTATTTTGTGATTGTCATTGTCTGAGAGTGTGCCAGGAGAGATTAGTTTAGTTACCAGTAAATCATGGAAACACCCTTTCATGTCCTGGCGATGCGCTGGTGCCATCTGCTCCTTCTGTAACTTGGCAGCAGAAGCCACATAAACTGGCAAGTTTGAAGAGAGCTGGCTTGGGACTTGGAAATGTTGAATCTTAAAAAGATCAGCTGTTTAAGCTCAAGGCTTCCACATCCCAATACCTTTTAAAAAGCACCTAGGAATTCAGAGCTTTGCAGGGAAATCGGTAAAGCCCCAAAGCTTGCTGTGTGGCTGTTGAAACAGATGTGCGGTTTCTGCCTGTCTAGGTTGAATGTGGAATTCCAGTGTGTGCCTTATCACACAAGCTGTCCCAGAGGAAGCAGTGCCTGGCACCCCACCCTGTCCCTTTCCCAGGCCTCTTGGCCCCACTAATGAACCTGTTTGCTGTATTGCAGAATCAGGAGTGGGTGTAAGTGGTGCCTGAAGGATGTACTGTTCTTCAGGCCAGCGAGTGTTTTTGGCAGCTTTTATAAAGCCCATAGGGAGGCCTGTTGTTGCAGCATGAGGCTCAGGGGAGCTGCTCCCTCACAAACCCATCTCTGCCCTTTGCAGTGTCCCAGCACAGGCTGTTCAATGAGCACCTGGTGTCTGCAAGCAGCAACCCTGCGCTGGCAATGCGGAGGAAGAAGCACACGGAGAAGGAGGTGCACGCCGACCTCGTGAGCATTGTTTCTGTCCGGCTGCGTGAGGGCTACAGCATCCGTGAGGTCAACATCACAAAAGGTGACTCTGCTGCCTTGAGGGCTGGAGACTCAGATAGGACTCTGTTCTCAGCTGCTTAGAGGAAAGCACAGGGTCTGCTGTCTCAGCAGAGTGGTGATACTATGGAGGAAGGAGCTATTTTCCCCAAACTCTGTTTTCATGAATAATTGCCTGATGCAGGGCTGCCCAGTATTGTGTGGTTATGCACTTGCCAGTGCAAGCAAGCATCCTCTGTGCTTGTGCCTGGGGAGGAACAAAGAGTGATGCTCTGTATCTTGGAAATTATTCCCCACAGTTGCAGAGAAACTAGTGACAGAATTGGGGTTTGCAGCGTTTTTTGAGAGTTGTATATTTCTCCTTTTTCTCATCCCTTTCTAGTTCTTTGCTAGATGCACTCCAACATATTAACACAAAATTGAGTTCTTTGGTGCAACAGATTTCTTGCCTCCAAGCAATAGTCTTCCAAAGGAAGAAATTGGGCAAAACAAGGATATTGTTAGGTGAAAGTGTCAGATCAGTCACAATCAATTCTAGAGGATCATAAAACCTTCCAGTGATCCTGTTCTGTTACTTGACTCACTAGACATGCACCTGAAGTGTTAGAACTAGCTGCTCACTAGGGACCTTGAGGGTTTTGATTACCCTAAGGAGTGCCAGTAAATCCTACCTAAATTTCTATCTCCAGCTGTGACTAGTGGTAATACTTTAACTGAAGGGGAGATAAAAAAATCCAAATGCAATCTTATTAGTACACAGAACATGTTTTATGTCATGGAATCAAAGTCTGTGATATAAGTCCAAAACCATTCCAAACTTGCCCCGCGATGTTTTCTGTGAATTTACTGTGGTCTGCCTAAAAAACATGTAAATACCTTCTGCCACTGCTCTGGTTGGAAGACTGCCCAGAGCTTCATTGCTCTTTCTCTAGCCTTGTTTCTAAATTCTCTGGGACCAAAGTAGACCTGTATGACTATTAACTTTAATTAAGTTTATCCTCCTTCTCTGACTTGCACAAACTTATTTAACAAGGTCTTTCTCCTTGTAATCTACCTTTTGGCAGGTTAATATTAAGCAAACCAATATTTCACCTTTCTTTTGTAAGGGCAGGCTTTCTGTTTTGTTTATTCAGCTTAATAGCTCTTATTTTTTGTCCTTATGTTTTGTTTTCAGTTTGATCTCACTTTTCTGAAAACAGTTGATAAGAGTGTTGTAACTGTGGTTTTATCAGTGACTTGTTCAGCAATGTTAATAATTCCCTGCTTCTGAAGTAAAATACCAAATCTGATAGACCAGGAATCATGTGAACTTTCTCCATGATTGTATTGCAAAAATCCCTGAATCTTTCACAAACCTTTTCTTTCAACTGATGAGTCCTTGGGGCTGTGTTATTAGGTTTTTCTTGTTTAGTAGTCCCTACATGTGCTGTCATTCACATGATAGTACTCCTAAATTCATCTTGCTCATTTTACCTCTCTGTTCCTCTGTGATGCCTGGGAATTGCAGTTCTTCTGCTTTGATGCATCTTACAAAATGCATAGATCTAAATCACCTTTTTTGGTGGGGGGAAGATTGCTAGCAATCATATTAGGTGGGATAATTTCTAAAGCTGGTCTTCCAGGAATCTCCCTAATTTCTTGTTTCAGGAATTTTCTATTAAAAGTAAGTATCTGCTAAGTTTTCCCAGTAAGACAGCTGTTCTAGTAATGTCTGCAGATTGCTTTCATTAGTGTAGGTGTGCTGTGAAATTACTTCCCTTAAATCCAGGCAGCTTAGATCCATTGCACTCTCCTTGTCTAGGAATGTCTGCGAAACAGTGTGACAAATCCATTCCTGTCCATGCTCAGTGTGTTTTATTCTTTTGTGCACAAATTCACTTATAGCTTGGGCAGTGCTGGGTAAAAAGCCTTTCTCTTTAATCTGGCAGCAATGCTGAAGTGCTTTTAGTGACTGTGTAGTCCTATATAGAAATGCTGGAAGAGCCTTCACCAGGTATGAATCATTCAAAAAGCAGTCAGACAAGTTCATGTATCTTTTGGCACAAAGGTGTAGCTACAACCTCTGGCTCAGGATATTGTAAAGCAGTGAATTCCTGCACTCTGGAGGAATGTATTAGAAATATCACCACATGTTACCATGCTCCCTGCACTTTCCTCCAGATATCTGCCTGCTGGCTCTTACTCCTTGGAATGCTAAATGGGTTGGTCTCCCATTTTTACAGGAGCAGAGAGCAGAAGAGCAGCTGCTGGATCAGAGTTACTGTCTGTGGTGAATAGCTGTGGGCAGGTGCACAGTGAGGAGTAAGAGTAGGAAACATACATGATAATCTCCATTCTCCTTTCCTTTTTTCTTCCTTTGAGCCTTCTCTAACTCTTTGCAGCTCAGGGGCTCCTTGGGCCAGAAATACTTCCTGTGTATTTTTTAGAAGGAATTATAAATGAAATGTCAGAGGTATCAAAAATACAGTGCATATTTCTATGCAGTGTTCAGAATAGTAGCAGATAATGTTGCTTATACTTTGGAAAGGCTAAATGCTCTGGGGAGTTGCTGAAAAATTTGCTGCACTAACAGGTTAAAGTAGAGTTGACAAATGATCAAGACATTTAGACGTTCAGCACTGCCTTTGCTGAGGGAAAGCATGTTTGGCTAATCAGGGTTCTCTGAGCCATTCTACAAAGAAGTGTATAACAAAGAACAGTTAATTAACCTGAATTGCCAAAACTTGCAAACTAAAGGCGGTTAAGGAGCCAGCTGGCTGTGGAGCAAGAGGAAAAAAGTGCAGTTGTGGACTTTGACACTGCTGCTTTTCTCCTTCACTTTGCCAAAGACAAAATAGAATAAATAGCTAGCTTTGTGCTCAGAGTTGCCTGGAGAGGTTGTGATATTTATAAGTGCTCTGGTTACCCTCACTGTTTGATTTTTATATATTTAGGTATTTAGGAGGCAACTATGGTTAGTTAGGAATGCAGAAGTGCTGGTGGAAGGGAAAGGATTGGAAGATATGGAAGCCAAAGAAGCTATGGGCCATGGTGTATAATGAAGCCCAGCTCTTTTACTTTCTGGGACATTGTCAGGGGATTTCCCTCTGTAACAAACAAACAAACAAGAAAAATCAACCAAACAAAAAAAACCCACAAACAAAACAAAACAAAAAAAACCCTCACTGACTATTTTGTGTTGAGGGCAGTCTGGAGGACCATTTTCAAAACATCATGTTCCTCTGTGAATCAGTCCAGCACTAAAAATGGCTGGGCACTAGCTGGCCAGTGAGAATGGCTATTCTCAGTGACAGGAATTGGGAAGAAAAAGTGAACTTTCAAAAAAACAGCTGGACTTTGTGAAGGAAATCAAAGTAGAGAAAATTTTATTAGCTATAAAGTCAGGAAAGAGATTGCTTTGCAGTAAGAAAAAGCTAACGATTCATGTAGGTGTAGCTTCAAACGAAGTAAATATTTTTCCTGTGTTTTTAGTTTTGGTTGTGTGGGATCATAGGAGTGAAGCCAGGATGACTAATGGAAACAGAGGTGGAAGTCAGAAATATTTTCATTAATGATCTAAGCAAAAATGTGGGAATTTACTTATCATGTTTGCTGTTGATGAAGTGGAAAGGCTTTATTATGAGAACCAGAATATTGTGCAGAAAGCAGTGGATGAGTCCTAATGCAATAAGAGTGAGGTGACAGTATGAAATGAAAAGAGATGAATTTGTAAAATCTTGTTTAGCCTCTCTGATAAGCTAAGCAATCTTCATAGGAAACAACAGATGGTACTATCCTGGCAAGTGCATTTATAATAACACAAACCATGCATTGTAAAAAATATTAGTGACCTTAAATAAAAGCCTAGTAATCCCCCAGATGAAGTACAGGTAAAACATAGTATACAATTTTGATTATCTTTGTTCAGGAAAGATGAATTCTTAAGGTGCACAAAGGTCTGGGTCAGTTAAGGGGAATGAATGTTCTGTCACAGTAACAGCTGAAACTGGGTAAGGATTTCTTATGCACACTCCTTGTCAATGTTACAGATATGAAGCTTCTCAGAATAAAAATAATCAAAAGAACAACTAAGCATGAATTTGGCATGTAGAAGGTGTCTTCTAAACATTGATGGGGGGAAGAGTACTCTAAGAGAGCCTCCCAGCAGGGACAATGGGAGCAAAAAGATGGCTTTAAAGTGGAGCTCAATCAGCCTGTGGAGGGGATGGCATGAAGTGCCTATGACAGCAGCAAATGCAACTCTGCAGGAAACAGAGCATCCAGGCTGATGATCTGTTCAGATGGTTTCCAGCACATCCAGTCACTTATCACACAAACACTGCAAGTCTGGCAAACTGTAGAGCAGGCTGGACATAGAATAGATGATCGAGCAGTTGAAATCACAGTGTGGTCATGTGTTTTCCTGGGATATTTCAGTACAAATACACATGCACAGTCAGCAGGAGTGGGACAGCTCTCTGCTCTTTCAGCTCTGCAAGGCCTGCTGTCAGGTGTTTGTGTTAATCTTGTTAGACAGGCCTGCTTAAAGGAAAAGGTAAAAATATACAGTTTGAAGAATAGGTGACTATTCATTCTTAACATCTTAACTTTGGGAAGAGAAGGTAAAGAGTAAAGGTAAAGATGGTGAGAAGCTTTGAAGATTGAAGTTCTAGATCGCATGAAATACAGTCTGTGCGGGATGAATAGAGATTAATTCAAGGATTAGGCCTCACCTTTTAGGTTGTTTATGATCTGTGTCCATGAGATGTCTGTGTTTCTGTGATGGGATGGATTAACTCTGTGCAGTGTGGATGACAAAACTTTATACTTTAATGGCCCTGCTTATCTGTACAAAGCAATGATTTTCTTGCAAACAAAGATGAGGGTGTGAAGAAGGGAGCCCATTGCAAATGTCAGCACCTCCTCTGAGTTTCAGTTGCCTTCTCTAGTGTAGGTAGTACATGTACAGTTAAAGAATTGAGAACTCTTTATCAAATGCTACAGTGCAAGCAAAGCTTCCCTCAGTTGGAGAGGATAGTGACTTCAGCTAAAGCAAACAGTTGTTAGATTACTTTGTCCCCCTCAGCAATCAAATGATCTCATGGTACTTGTGAATCCCTGATCAGAGGTAAAGCTCAGATATGTTTGGAACAAGCACTTGAACTTGGATCTTCCTCTCATGCAGGTGGGTCTCAGCTGGAGGTGAAACTAGTGCTGCTTTGGAAGCATAACATGAGGATTGAGTACTTAGCTGTGACACCCTGGCCCCTGGACCCATCAAAACGCAGCACTTGGGTGGAAGTGACAATGGAGGGAAGCTATGACATTTTGCATGACATCAGTTGCACCATGAGGAAGCCTATCACCAGTCTGTACCGCACCACAGTCATCCGGCGCTTCTGGAACACCTTGCAGAGGTGAGCTGGACCATGCCCAGCAGTTTGCAGTGTCCAGTGTAACCAAATAATTCCTTCCTTGGCATAGTAGGACATGGCTTTTGCAGGTGGCCATCCCAACCCAGGGTTGAAAAGCAGTATGCTCTGAGGAAGGGGCATGATTGGCAAGAAGCTTGCTGTCTAGCCAAGGAAAAGACTCGAACTGGTCTGTGACCTAGTTTGTAAGAATGCCTCAGGGTCATGGTATTGCTGCTCCCGAATCTGGATACTGGGATGCAAACCTTACCTCTGACTGCCATCCCATGGAGGCCATGTGTTCTTACAGCACACCCATCAGCTGTGCTGTGTGGTCACACTGAGAGCAGCAAACAACACACATCGTGTCTCTGGGGCTGAAGTGCCTGTGGGTCACAACTGTTTCCTGGCCAGGATGACTGTTACTCCCAGCTATTGGGCAGATTCCTTTTCTAGCACTTCATTTCAGCTCTGGTCATCCTCTGTATGTATTAGTCTGCTACACTGGAGCTCCTTTAACACAATCTTTGCACTTGGGCATGGAGCTGCAGCACTGCCCAAGAGCTCTGTTGGTGTAGATGGGCTCCTGGTAAATAGAGCTGTGTGTGCAAGCCCTGTGCTGACTGGGCCAGCAAGGGGGAGAGCATGGGCTTTTGTGGCTAACTACCTCTTCTTTTCCAGCATCAACCAAACAGATCAGATGTTGGTGCATCTGCAGTCTTTTGACACAGTCCCAGAACACTTCACCATTCCTGAGAGCACCAAGAATGGGGTGCCCCTCTTCTACATCCCCCCAGGCTCTACCACTCCGGTATGTTCCCTCTCTCTCCATTTAGTGGGGGACAAGTCATTTCCCCTGCCTGTTCTTGTACTCAGGCTTCATCTCTTGCTCATCTTGTCTTCAACTTGCCCTGCTCAGAGAGTTCAAGTGTGGTACAATGAACATCCCATGCCATACATGTCCCCCTATGAGACATCACCCCGAGTCTATTGTTGCAGCTACACCTCTAAGCCCAGCAGCAAGTCTCCTGAGTGTGCTGTGAAGCCTTGCCTTGTAGTGCTGTGATGTGTGACACTGACAGAAAGGCTGACATGCTTGCTTTTGCTGTGCTTTTTCAGTGGATATCCCTCAGGCATGGAGTTGCTGCTGGCAGTGCAACCAGTGCTCTGGAGATGTAGCTCAGTACTGTCAGGTGAAGATACACGATGTGCTGAATAGTTGTTTAATAGGCTCATTGCTCTGAGCACTCGTGTGGAAGGTGCAAGAGAAATACTTGTCATCTGCACAGCAGAAACTAAACAAAATATGAGCTAATAGTTTCCACTGCAAAATTCAAACTCATTGAAACTCACCAAGCAGAAGAGCCAGCATATTATCTGTTCCCTGCTACCAGTGTCCTTGGCATAGGTGGAAGAGGACTAGCCGATATTAAAGCTAGGGGAGCTTTAATTTCAGAGAATTATCCCTTTTATGTTATTGTTTAAGCCATTCTTTAGGTTTGCCTAGTACATTTTCCCTGTGTAGGGTTATGTATCCCACAGTATATCTGGAACATCCCCTTTTATGGCTAACCACCACTGTATTTCTATGTCAGCAGAGTTGCTATGGTTGGTGGAATCAGTGTTACCATACAAACCTATTGGAGTTGCCCAATGCCACCCATTCTGGCACCCTATTTGCCTGAGCACTCTCAGATGAGTAATCTGAGTGTTTAATTACTTTGCTGACACAAGCCATATATTCCCCTCTCAATCAGAAGGCACACCATTACATATGCCATCTTTTTCATGGTTGATTTGCTTGATGCTAAGTAGTTAAATTCCTAATTAACTTGACATTTCAGGAGCCTAATTTATTTTTGCTTACTCTGTACTGCTCGTTTCAATGTGAACACACTTATTCTGTTCAGAGGAAATTACCCAAAGCCAGGGATGTGGCCTTCTTGGCCTACAACAGCTCAGCAGCTAGAAAAATTCTTGCTCCCTCTGAGTGGAGAACTTTCATGCTGAATATTGTCCTGTCATTTTCTCAGGTATTATCTCTGCAGCACAGTGGGTCTGACTCAAGCCATTCCCAGTTTGCCTCCTACTGGAAGCCTATCCTTTCCATGGATGCCAACTTCTGGCAGAGGTGGCTGCACATGCATCGTATAGTCGTCCTTCTGGAGCATGACACGTATGTAATGGGCAGGACTGAGCTCAGGTGCACACTGTGGGGCAGCCTGGGAAAGCAGGGTGTCCAGTTCAGCCCAGCTGAGGAGTTGCAGCTCTTTTGCAAGTGCCTGTGGCCAGGGGAAGGGTTTCACTAATGGGACCTGATGGGTGGTGAAGGTTTCTCTGAGAGGGACAGTGGGTTGGGAAATCATCTTTGTTGAGAGCAGGAGGATAAATTATTTCTCAAGTCCCTCTTGGGTTTGGATTTCCCTATTCCAAGGGTGTGGGAGCATTCATTTGGGAGCTAACCCACATGTTTTTGTTTGCTGTTGGAAAATGTCTTTCCCAAAAGCATTGCTTTCCTGAGGCTGGTCCTCGTTGCAGAGTTATGTGAATAATAGTCATCTACTGCATGGAGTGAGATAGAAAGGATACAAGGGGTGTAGTGTGGAGATTCCAGGGCACTCAGGGAGTGTGGCTCTCACCAGTGCTCAGGGGAGGTGCTTGTTCATTGGCTGCTGGGGAGGAAAAAGGCTGATAGACCAGTCACAGTAGGATGGATGTAGCATAGCCTATGTGGGTTTTGGGGGAAGAAGAGAAACTGCAGCTCTGAAATGACTTTCTGCCCCACCCTGCAGGCCTGTGCCCAAGCACCTGCACACGCCAGGCAACAATGGCCGCTACAGCACCATCCAGTGCCGAATCTCCCACTCGGCGCTCACCTCCCTGCTGCGGGACTGGAGCAGCTTCGTGCTGGTGGAGGGCTACTCCTACGTCAAGCTGATCCACGGGTGAGTGCCTCTGAAGCAGTGCTGTGTGGGGAATTGGGCACGTGGCCAGACCAGGGATCTGGTTAGACCGGTATGCAGTGATGGGCCTGAAGCAGATGTTTACAGGAGAGGATGAGAGCTAGACAAGGGGGTATGAAATCCTGCAGTTTCTGAGCTGTTTCATTGTGTTCTAGGCACAGCCCAGAGGGAGAGGGAAGCCAGCTGGGGGCTTTCTGCATGTTAGCACTGATATGTGTTGCTATGAAATTGTGTGGGCTATTCAGCTCTGTGGAGCAGACCTCTGCTTGGTCTGGCATAACAGAGCAGTGAGATCCATTCCCTGATATCAGCCCTGTCTTAATCCCTCCCTCCCTAGCTCTGAGGATCTTACCCCTTCCTCGTTCTATGTGGTACGAATCATCTCCAAAGCTCCCTGCATGGTTCTCCGGCTGGGGTTCCCCATTGGCACACCTGCACAGGCCAGGAACAAGGTGAGAGCTGGCTGTGTGCTTCGTGGGGTAGGAGCAGAGCAAGAAGTTCTGAATGTGGAAATGGTGGGCTGATCACAGGCAGCTCTGTGGGCAGCTACCCTCTAATAAGTAACTACTGCGTTAAGGTTTAGATGGGTGTGAATCTACTGTAACAGAAAGGGTCATTTGGGACAAATTTACTTTGTTAAGTCTATGAAAGATCTACACCCAAAGACTCAAAGATCAGTAGAATATCTGGTCACATGGATGTTTTTCCCACTGCTTTATTCAACTTTGGGGCTTGAAATGACTCAAAGGTTATCTAGTCTATCCTTCTGACCAAAGCACAATCAATACTATCTGCAAAGAACAGCAGATACTTGTCTGACTCATCTGTAAAGACCTCTGTGATAGATATACTACATATTCCCTGGGCTATCTGTTCCCTTAGATGGTGAATTGCTTATGTATATTGACTCTATTGGGCAGGAAGGAGTTAAGAGTTAAAATGCAAACAGTTCCCCACACATAAGCAGTACAGGGAGAGAGAAAAAAATAGTACCCAGGAAGTATTTGCAGAAGATAAAAGTCTGCTAGATTTTTAATAACCTTTTTGTATCAAAAGAAATGGACTGCCCTAGTCAGATGCAGAAGGTGGAGTTAATGTGTAGACTGATTCTCCAGTTACAATAGCTGAGATAAGTCCAAGTGTTCCTAGGTAAAGCATAATGAGAAAGATGCCCTGTATTAAACTGTGTGAACTTTTTAATATAAACAAGAGGTTTATCATTAAATCTAGATCTTTTATCTTCATGAAAGAAATCTTTGGTTTGTCTAACTTAGTTTTAGTATTAGAGATTAGTCTGAGGAGAAGCTGACAAACATGGGAAGGACCACCTCTTTCTGAGATGGTGAACCCAGATAATACTAAACGTTCTGGCACTCTGGAAGATCTGCCCTTTCATGTCTTTAGGGGACCCAGGACTTGGGCACTGGTTGCTGGACCAGCATGTGGGCTTGGTAAAGGTAAAGTGACAGGTTTTTTTTGAAGGAGTTCCCTCTGGCAGGTATAAATTAATATCTATTTCATGAAGAAGGTGTGAGACAGGCACCATACCCTGCAGCTGTGGACAAGCTCCAGATCATTGCAGCAGGAGGTGTATGTAGGTCATAAATTGTATCATCCACAATCTCTTTTTTTTTTTGCCTGCCATAGAGCTGATTAACTACCCAGTGTGGAGGATGGCAGTAGAACTTATCCTGCTTTGTATAAGGGAAAGGGGGTTTTGTGCTGAGCAATTTAAATTTCCAATGCTGAAGGGGAGGAAAGCACCGGGTGCATTTGACTTTCAGAGAGCTTTTTGGTGAGATTTTGTATAGGGCACAACTGTAGAACTGTAGCAATGGGGTGTCATAAAACAGAAACTGCCTTGGGGAACAAAGCAAGGAAGTTGAAGAAGTGCTCTGTTTCATCACAGCAGAAGCTGTTTGTGATTTTCCCAATCTGTTTTCTAGTCAAAGGGTAAGGAACTCATTTGCAGAAAGGTAACAGGTACTGAGCTGGGAAAATGTGCAGGTGGCACAAAGCTATTTCAACCTCTGTGACACCTAAGCAGCTCAATGGTTGCTGGAAGCCAGTATGGATAACTGCAAAATAGTGGGATTTGGGAGCTTAAACACCATTAGTGATTCTGTGATACCAGCATGAAACCATGAAGGTGACCCAAGGGGCAGCATAGTGCAGAAAAGAACTCTTGTTTAACATTTGGGTTTGGACACATTCCTTTCCTTGAAAAAGGCATAGTAATGATGGGAAAAGTTACTGAAATAATTAACGTTGAGGAAGATGGACAGCTGCTCTTCTTCTGTTTGCCTGCAATGGGAATAAAAACTGAAAAAAGTTGAACAAAGATCATGAAAAGAAACATACCCAGAGAAATTTCAAAGAAGACACTGGGCTATTGTGGGAATCAGATGCTGGTGTGGGTAGACCCATATTCAGAGCTGCTAAAAGCTAAAAAGAGTAGTCAGGAAGTCATTGTGAAAAAATTAACCTAAAAAATAACTCAAACTCCTGCAACCTTTTGCCATAAAGGTTTGACAAATGAATGTGATAGTGGGGGAATACATAAGACAGAGCCTGACTGTTCCCACAGCTGATATGGACTAGTTTACATTTACTGTAGGCTGTTGAGGAGAGGAGGAGGGAAGAATGAGGGTGGGTGCTTGAGCTGTTTCTGTGGAGGAGCTGGCATGCAACTAATTTGTTTTTAATCCAAGTTTTGGAAGGCAATATCTTCAGCCTTGAAATAGTCTTTGGGGTTTTTTTAACCTTCCTTTTGCTTTTAAAAATACTTTTTGTTGTTAAAATAGGGACCAAAGAGCCTTGTGTCATCTTGACCTTGGTCCTCCTAGTGCCTCAGAAGTAAAATGACTTTTAACTCCTGCTCTTCCGTGTATTCAAGGAGTGTTTTGTTCTTTTCGGTCAAGCTCTTGTTCTAGACACTTATTTTGAGTAGTTTATGTCTCCAAAGTTGGTCACATTTATCTTTTGCTTTTACCATGACAGATAGTTGAAGAGTTACGGGACCGAATCTTGCAGCTCCGCTTTCCCCACAGGGTCCAGAGCAAGGAGGCAACTCCAAAAGCAAAGAGGAAAATGTTGGGCAGTAGTTCTCCCTCCAAGTCTCCACCTGTGGCTGGGGCCCAGTCGGCCCTCTCAGACAGACCCTGCCTTGTTGTGCTGCACAAACCACTGGAGAAGCTGCTTATCAGGTAGTGATGGAGTACCAGGCTGTCAGCACAGTCCCCTTGCCCTGGGAAGTGGGAAAGAAGGTCTGTGGATGGTGCTGCCAGTTGCAGGATGAGAGTGCTGTGAATGAAACTGGTGCTTGGGGTGGGTTTGGGTTGCATGGCTGTGAGTTGCATCAGGGGTTCGTGGTGGACAGGCAGATTTGTCACTCCTAATTAAATATAGTGCAGAAGTAAATTTAGGTACTGCTGTCTGAGCAGGATCCTGTGCTGGGCCAGCCATGTTCTGCTGCTGGAAGATTGTCCTGGGCCCAGCAAGTGGGTTGTGAATCCAGGCAGCTCTGAATCCTGAACAGAAAAAAAGTTCATTTTTTTCCACCTCAGCATGCCACACTTGTGCCCTCTCCTAGGTATGAGAAGCTGCCTTCTGACTATCGAGCTCCCTTCATTCTCAACCTGGAGCATCCCCCTGTGTCTGGTCCCCTCACCATGGTGGCCAATCGCACTGCCTCTTCCACCCTGGCCTCGCTGTCCCGCTACTTCTATCACCAGCGCTGGATCTGGAGTGTCCAGTCAGGGCTGGCACCAGCTGTGCCCATCACTGCTGTGGCCCAGCTCCTTTCCACCCTCACAGAGTAAGTTGCACACCTGACAGGGGTCCTTCCTCCAAGCTAGTCCTGGGGATGGAGGGAAAGCAAGGTCGACCTGAGGCCTTATTATGGCTAACAATTGAAGCTGCTGTGCAGAGGGTTTTGGTTCTGTGCACAGCTTCTAGAGCCACTTGGGTCAGTGCTTTACCCAGTTTGCAGTGTAGCTGAGCAAAATGAGAGTCCTGGAAAACATATGAAGGGGCAAGAGGTGTTACTGTGCCTGGAGTGTTCTGGTCTTCACACAGGCTATTCTGGCAGTGTCATATCTCCCCCATTCTCTATGTGTAGCTCCCTGTCTTGAGAAGGATGATGTTTTGGGGTGAAGGGTACAGTCATTCTTGCATTTAAAGCTTACAGTATGAGGGGAGAAGTCCTGCAGGTCTGACTTCCTCTCTCTTGCAAGGGTTCGTCTGTCAGAGGGTTTCCACTTTGCATCCAGTGGGGATGGAATTATCAACATGGTGCTGGAGCTGCCCATCCAGGTGAGCCTGAGTACTGTCCTCCTGTGGACACAGCCCCTTATTGCTGTTCTGGGGTGTATTCACCTTCCTGTGATAGGATTTATCATCTGCTTCTAGCAAACACCCTTGATGCGTATAGGGAGAAAGTAAAGCAGCTCGTGGGTTGGGCATTTTTCTGCCTCATCTGCAGTTAGAGAGCTGCTTTACTGGTAGGGTTGTGCTGTGCTGGAGAATTTCTTGGGTTTAGGACAGGCTTCCTCTCTCCACCACTGCTAGTGGAGCTGGGTGATGAAGCTGTGCTGTATGAGAGAGTACTGGGTAGGGCTCATGCAGTGTCTCCCCTGCAGATCGATGGCTCCAGTGAGAGCAGCAGTGACAGGGAGAAGCACACCTGTGTCGTCCAATACATCCTCTTCCCGCCCCACTCTACCTCCACCAAGGACAGGTGAGGCTGCTGTTCTGCTCCCAGGGAGGATTGGCAGCAGAGTCACAGCTCCAGACTTGCCTTTTGCAGTCAGTGTGGAAAGGAGGGAGACCTCCACCATCTAGTACAGATAACCAGTTGTCATGGATTGATCACCAGGTCACTGGGGCTTTGCCTGCCAATCCTGGGTTCCTGTGGCTGCTCTCACAGCTCTGAGGGGAGTTGCTGTGGGCTGTTGTCTCTGTGCCATCTCACAGGACTTTCCTTTTGTCTTCACTCCAGCTTTTCCACAGATGATGACAATGATACAGAGGTAGAGGCCATTGAAGTGGACACAGAACTGAACCTGGTCACTGAGTGCTGGGTAGAGCCACAGAGTGGCCATGTCCACAGTACTGCTGAGAACTGGAAGCACCTCCATGGCTTGCCCTACCAGAAAATACCTAAAGCGGTGAGTCCCTGGAAGGGGAGCATGGGCTCTTTTGTGGAGAGGGAAGGGTTTAGTGCACCACAGAACTGCAGGTAAATACTGAGGGCCAGAAAAGATGGGAATGTTAGTCACAGAAGAGTGAGATTTCTAAAAGAGGAACTGGCCACGGGACATAAAAGGTTTCTGGATTACAATGCATTGGATGGAATGCTGCTTTGGGATAGCTGGGAAAATACAAATTATTTTGTGAAGAGTCATTCCGTTGGAGAGGGGAGCAAGCTGAACCAGAGCAGGGATGCAGGAAGTAGTGCCAGCACTCCTCCTGAGCAAGGTGAAAGCAGGCTAGAGGGGTGGTGGAGAAGGAGGGAGCAATGAATGAGAATAGGGCAGCTCTGAGAACAGGATTATGGGTGTTCCCTCTCCTTGCTTTTAGACTGTTTTCTCCTGCATTTGTGGGTGATAATTCTGCTACATACAGCTGAGCCTTGACTGCTTATTGCAGCTCTATCCCCGGGACCTTGCATGCATTGCCACCATGCTGACCTTCGAGTACATCAGCCAGTTGTGCCAGAACAAGGAGTGGGTCTGCCCTCCTTCAGACACCAAAGCTGCTGAAGGTGAGTCCACCATCTCTGTCCTAGCAAGTTGGATGGAGCAAAGAAGCAGCTAGGTCTTGAGTGTCTCAGGACCCACAGAAGTTTCTGGAAGGTACAACAGGTATTTTGACAACTTTGTAGACTTTGATGGCTGTGGGTCACTTTGTTGCACTTATGCTAAGCTGGCAGAGAAATGGCTTCATCTGGGAAGGCCAAAAAACCATTGAGGGTTTCTGTCTAGACTGGAGAGGTGACGGGGTCACCTTGCTTGAGCAAAGGATTGGTCCAGATGACATTTCCAGCATTAACATTCTATAATTGTGTGAGAGGAAGTGAATTCAGGAGCAGGTGGAAGATGAGCTCATCTCTTCAGTGATAGGCCTGGTATGCCTGGGCAAGTGGTTTTATTGAAGTTGCAAAGGAAAGGAAGAGCTCCTCTATTCTCAGTTACAAGTCACAGTTCCCAGAGCAGTTTGTGGAACTCTTGTTTTCTGGTGGTCCTGTTCATCTCTGTTGCAGATCCAGACATGGGGCCTGGCTTTCGAGTGCACGAGATCCCATTCCAGTTCAACCTCATGAAGCTGTTGCCCAGGTGCCAGCAGGTTGAAATGTTCTTTCTAATGCTGACAAAAGGTAGGTACCTCTTCACCACCTGCCTCCCCTTGTCCTCTCTCCATGGCTATAGGCAGCCTGCTCCATGTGCTTGTTTCCCTGGGCAGCAGCATGTGAGCACTGCCGTGCCTCTTTTAATAGCTCAGTGCTGTTCTTCCCCACTGCAGCCCCAGTGCTCTCCAGCTACCTTGCTGCCTTTCCTGGGATGATAATTTGTAAGAGTTGCTTGTGAAATCGTTAAACCTAGATAGTTGCTTTGTGGGAGTGGTTTCTTGTCAGTACCCCCAGCATCTTCACAATAGTTACAGTAGCAGGGTGGGTCAGTGCAGGGTAACTAAGGATGCTGAAACTCCAGGGCCTCCTCAATACTCTCCAAGTCAGTCTTGCAGAGGTGCTGGGGGAAACCCTTGGTTGTGTGGAAGTGTTGCTTTGCAAAGGGCTGTCTCCTGGGGTCCTGGGCAGGTGGTGGCTATAGAGATGCTGTCTCTGAAGCTGCCATGGTTTTATTTTGAAGCAGAGAATGAGGAGGTGACCAAGGACTCTTCGTTTGTGCCCAATGAAATGCTCCTAAACCTCTTCCATGGCTGCCTTCAGCATGACCTCAGTGACCGGGAGCTCCCCATAGCTGATGCTGATCATGTGGCTTTCATGGAGCAGGTTCTGCAACGGGATCGTGATGGCCATCAACCCCCCTTCACTCTCCCTGTGATCAGAGGTGAGGACCAGGAGTGTGGCAGTAGTGACACCAGGGGCAGTGAGGTGTTTCAGGAGCTTTGCTTTCAAGTCTCAGCTGGTGTTTCTCAGGTTGGTTTCTCTGTGCTCCATTTCAGAAGAAACCCTAAAAGCTTCTGGGACCCTGGAGCAGCAGGATGCTTCTGCATCCTATCATCTTGTTGGCAGTAATGGCACCAGGGATATGACTGGCTCCACAAGTACTCTGCAGGTACTGGTGTGCTGCTGTCCTTCTCCTGAGCCCTCTCGGAATGCAAGGCAGCAGCTGTTAAAGAGCAGGACAGTTAAAAGGGCTGAGAAGGATTGAAAGGCAGCTGTTTTCTCCCACATTTGGCAGCAGTTTAAGCTATAGCCTGTGGCTGAAGTCAAGCAGGAATCTGGAAGGTGTGGTGGATAGTTGCACTCACTAAGCTTGGATGGGCCAAGCTTGTTACAGCAGCACTGGTGCTGTGCTGCAGATTGTTCTGAAACCATGGGCAGTCTCTGCCTGGAGGTCAGAAACAGCTTTAGCAAAGCTGGCTAAGCATCTCACTGTTGTGCTTTGCTTCCTGGAGCCAGGCTGCTCCCAGAATGGTGACTTCTAGAGCCAGGGTGCTCTGAGAATGTGCAGATGTGACCAGGGTGATTTCAGCACTTTGCCAACCAGCAGTCATGAAAGAGCTTGCTCTGTGTGGTTGCTACCTGCCTCAAGGTGGGCCTGTGCCATATGTCGTGAGTTTATCCAACTTCTGCTCTTCCATCAGAGCCTTGGCAACACAGAGCTGCCTGAGGATGACGTGACACTGAGTGACACGATGGGGCCCTTTCCCCCTCAATGGCGATGTTATGCCAAGCTGGTCAACCCGCAGCATGTGTTCCTGACCTTCCTGCCAGCCACCTTCTCAGGTGAGGGGGTCTGTTATGGGGAGCAAGAGGAGGCAGCAGTCCCCAGGAAATCAGCAAAACTATAATCAGCTTGTAAGGTGGAGAGAAAATTGAAGAGCAGTGTTCATAGCCAGTCTTTTTGCGCCACACGGCCAGAAATAGAATAGTGCCAAGTGCTGAATATTCTGCTCTTCTCTCCTTAGATGTGGTGCTGCCCATATAGGGTTTTCAGGCAGGGGATGTGGTGTTGAGTTGTTTTCTGGCTGCAGCCATTGGTCTATTTTCCCAGTGGGGTTATTAATGAATGGAGTAAGGCGATTGGAATGGGATGGTCTGGGAGAGTCCCTGCTTCTGGGCACTGGCACTGGCCTGGCTTCCACTGAGCCACTGGTGAAGGCTGCTAGGCTCTGGTAAAGCTGATTCTCTACACAAAGAGGTAGCAGGAAAGTTGTTCTCTTGAGAACATAGATTGAGGGGTTAAGCTGTTCTCCCTGGACAGAGGGTAATTTTATTTTCTTTTCCTCTAGATGTACAGAAGCTGATGGCTTGTGGGCTGGACAAATCTCCAAAAGATGAGAGTCGATCTGGAGAAGATACCATGGGACCTGTCTGTGCAGAGCGAGTCAGGGCTGAAGAGGGGGATGCTGCAGTGCCATTACCAACCCTCAGCATAACACCAGCCCATGGTACCAACAGCCCCTTGTTAAAGTATGGGTATTGTTGCTATTTTTGAGCATACTGTTGGGCAGATTCAAGCAGGAGGTATAACAGGCTGCTGCAGCCTGTCAGCTCCTGCCTGGCAGTCAGCAGAGTCAGGACAAAAGGCACAGTGATGTTCATGGGGGCATGAAGGAGTGTAATGTGAGTTGGGTGCCCTTGGCCCAAGGTTGGTTCACTGGAGGCAAGGAGGTTGCAGGTAGATAGAAGCTACTAGGAGTGGCAGTAGTGGGCTGCACTGGAAAGTCAGTGACTCATTTCATGATCCAGACTGGCACTGTCAGCAGCACATTGTTTTAGGGAGAAGGGTGCAGGTCTTGAGGTATATGGGATTTCATTGCAGAGGCCTTGGGGCAGATCAGCTATGCTTGCCGTGAGGATGGAGTGTTGTGCTGCTGCAGAAGGTAGTGGTGGTGGTGATGAGCAGTCATTGCTGTGAAGAAGGGGATTGAGGTGGCCAAAGCACTGGGCTGAGTGGTTGGGTGCTGGGTGAGGATGAGTGGTGAGAAACCTGAAAAACCAATATTTAACTGTGGTGCTTCTGTGAGAGCTGTGATGTCTCAGACCAGGAATGAGGAACCACCAGAGGCCTTTATCTCTGAATTGTTTCTTTTGTAGAAGTGAGCCATGACCCTGGGGAGCAGAGTGGTCCCTCCCGGAGAGATGTGCACATCTCCTTCTGTCGCCAGAACTCGCAGTCTGAGCTGGGAGATTGCCGCCGATTTCGCTGCCCCATTTACATCTACAGCTGCTCTCTGGAGCTCTTACGAGAGCAGCTGGTCAGCCCACGGGCACACCGTCCTCCTCGGGACATATTTTTCAGGTAATACCAACCATACTTGATTCCTAGACAAAAATCAGAGTAGTTTCCTTGACAAGAGGCTGGCTCTAGCCCTGCATGCTTGGCTTGGCCTCTCTGTCTCGTAGCAGCCACTGCCTGTGCATGCCCTAAGCTCTGCTTTACTGGTGCCAGAACCATTTACAGTCTAAACTGTGTTTCACTGGTACTAAAGGCTGCAGTTTCTCTTTTCCAGGTCTCAGTCTCTGGAACGTCCCCCAGCTGCTGCTTGGCTGGACCACAAGCACAAGGAATTGGTGACTTACTGCACACTGCTGCAGGAGCACTCCCACCAGTGCTATGTGAAAGGTGAGCAGTTGCACAATGGGACCTTTGGCAGGATTGGGGTTGGGCCCTGGATCTTCTTCTGGAAGGCAATGTTTCATTTTCCTTGTGATCTTACTCCAGGCAAAGGGAGGAGCTGTGGGACTGATGTACCACCAGGAGGGATTTAAAGATGCCTCCCGCATTCCATATGGACGTTGCAGAGGCTGTTCCCAAACCTGTGGAGTGCTGTGAAGGGGCATCCCTTCTTTGATGCCTTTCCCTCACCTTCAGGGTGACAGATTCCATGGGCACTCTGGTGTCACCCAGGCCCAGGCTAACATGTAGCATTAGGTGCCTTGGCTGCCTCCTGTCTCCCAGCACCTGCACTGGCTCCAGCTCTGTGCTGGGACTTGGTGAAGATCTGTATGTGACCACTGCCTGACTCCCACAGCCTCACATCCTTGCCATGGGGTGCTCAAACACTGTGTTCATCTGCAGGGCTGTTCAAGAGCCTTCAGCAGTCACACAGCATCAGCTCCCAGGACCTGCTTACTGCCATGGACTACTGTGAGGAGCTGCTCCAAGAGATTGATATCACCAACTTCCTGCTGACGGTGTGCAGCCATGTCCGCTCGTTCCGAGAGAGCCATCAGCATTTCCATACACACTCCAAGACAGCCAGCTTCCAAGTGGGCAGCATAGAGCAGGAAGAGGAACAGAGCTCTAGAGAGCGAGGTGTCTTGGTCTCTGAATCAAGGTAGGGATCCACCTCAGTCTTGCTTCGGTTCTTAGCATTGTGCCAGGACAAATCTTTCTTCAAGCATGTTTTAGTGCCTGCTAGAAGGAATGCTGTAGGGCAGTGTATAACAGAGCTACACAGAAGAGCAGATATTTACACTGAGATGCCTACCTGGTATGGTGTCCACCAGAACCTTCTATTTTTTATAGTCTCTGGGGACATCCATCCTTTCTTTCTGTTGTAGTCTTGGCTCATTACTGCCCATCTGGCCTGAGCTGCAGGGCAGTTTGTCTGTAAGACTTGTTTCTGGAGAAATTATGCATCTCCTGCTGCTTGACTCATTTGAGTTTGTTGTTGACTCTGGTGTAAATGACAGCTTTGATATAATTTTCTAATGAATGAAGTGTCGCTTGTTAAAATTAAAACTCAAATTTTAAATGAAAATTTGAGTTTTAATTAAAAAATGCACAAGAGAAACACCAAGGCAGAATTGAAATATGCTAAACTTCTGTCCCATTCCTTAGGGTATTTATGAGGTTGGTGTTGCCTCTGAAAACTTAAGGCAAGAAGAAGTTCTATGCCTTAGTGTCTGTCAAAGAAACACTTAGGTTCTTTGTCCTCTGCACAGTTCCTTTATGTGAAGTCACTAGCATCTGTTGGGAATCTCCAATTCTGTGTTGTCGTATACTGTAAATCATTGAGTGGAGACTGTGGTTTTGAAGAACATTCAGTGTTTGAAAAGTCAGGAGACTTCTTCAAGTGCTACTTTCCCCAAGAAAAACTGTGGGAACTTTTTTTTTTTAATAGGGTATTATGAATCACTTATCCCAGTGCAAGTTGCATAAACATTTACTGAAGGATGTATAGCTTGTGACACATTGCACCCAGATCTGCCACCTGTGTCACTAATCTGAATACCTGGAGAGTGCTTTGACCAGTTGACATCGCACTCCCCAGATTGCTTTTTCCGAGTTTTGAGGACTGATTGTACCATGGGGCTACTGGGTGAGCATGGGCCTGGGCTTTGCTGCCCAGACACTGGGGTGCTGGCATGGTGGTACTTGCTGTGAGGTGCCCTGACCTTGGTGCTGGTAGTTCAGGTTGCTGCAGGCTCCTGTCCCTGTACTGTCTCAGTTTCCCAGGCAGGGTGTGTAGTGTGGTGTACAGATGTGGCAGTGTGATCAGCATGGTTAAACTACCTCAGGCCTGGCTCCAGACAGCATGAGCCCTTATCTGGACATATGGGTGGCTTCTGGGGCTGTGGAGCTGTGGGTGTTCAGACTGTGCTGACACAGATGAGGTTTGGGGAGCTGGGAGGTGGGATACTGCTAGGATGGATAACACAGAAAACTTGTTTTGTTTCTCGATCTGCTTGTCTGACCCGTCCACAATCCTGTCAGTGCTGAAATGGAGGACTACAGTGAGCAAGACTCCCATAACATTGCCAGTCCCACAGAGGAGCCAAAGAGCAGTGTGGGCACCAGCTGCTGTTCAGAGTTTCCCCTCTCACTGCTGGAAATTGGACAGCCCTGCCAGGCACACCCAGACTTGCATAAAATTATCCAGGTGAGGAATGTGCAAGCTTGACCTTGCTTTAACAGGAGAGTGTAGAGTAGGATGTCTGCTTCATACGTGGGATTTCTCTTTTAGGAAAAATTCCTGGAAATTGGAAGTTTACATTTCAAGCCAGTGCCCTCAAATCCTCACTATTTCTTCTACTGCCCACCATCAGCCAAGAAAGAGGTAGGCGTGGTGCTGTCCTGGCAGGCACCTAGTCCTTGTGGAGTAGCTTTGCTTGGTGTCAGATCTGGATTTGGGGCTGGCAGACCCATGGGTAGACTTAGTCCCTGGAGTTCCCATCTACAACCTGATGTATTGCCTGGCATGGTTCTAGTACGTGCCCTTTCTCTCTCCATCTCAGGAAGAGGCATCTCGGGATCAGGCAGACAGGAAAGGCAGTGAGGACATGGAGGGATCAGAGGCAGAACTGGCAGCTGAAGAAGGTAAAATTTGCTTGTTCTGTCTTGGAAAAGAAAATGTCTGTCAATGTGGTGATGCCTTTCAGAGCTGGGTGTGTCTGGTGGGGTCTCTGGGGATTTGGACCTGGTTTGCTGACAGGAAACCTGTATCAACAGGAACTGTGTCTGGATGCTGCATTGCCACAGAGAGTGACCCAGAGCTGGAGGTGGAGTACCGCGAGAAGCTGGAGCATGAGTTCCCAGACACAGATTCCCTGTCGGACTCCAACACAGTGAACCAGGATGATGACTCCTTCAGCGTGCTGGGAGGGGACTCACTCAATGAGCAGGAGTTCCTGGAGCAGGAGATGCCCCCACTCTTTGTGCACCTGACCTGCTCAGTGAAGCTGCGTAGCCAGCACAGCTCCATGCCCGTGCAGTCCCTGCCAACTTGCCTAGGTAAGAGCAATCCTTGCTGTGAGGTTAAATGGCTGTAGGGCTTCTGTCAGGTCCCTGCTGGGTGAGCAGCACCTGGAACAAACATGCTGTATCTTAAAAAGCAATCTCTCTGGACCAGCCTTCCCTGTTCAGAGCCCCCAGGGTCTGCCATCATCAGACAAGGGCTTTTTCACCAGGTCTCCCACTTGCTGTGGGATTGGTCATGGAAGGTTGAAAGGATCATGGAAGATGATGGTGGCCTTCTTG
Source organism: Lichenostomus cassidix (assembly GCF_008360975.1). Lineage (NCBI taxonomy): Eukaryota > Metazoa > Chordata > Aves > Passeriformes > Meliphagidae > Lichenostomus > Lichenostomus cassidix. The sequence continues at coordinate 10,593,793 of NC_139489.1, read as the reverse complement.
AGCCTGGCCAGGTGTGTGTGACAGCCACCTCTTGCAGTCTCTGAACTTGCCACCAGGCTGGGTATGTGTGTAAGCAGAGGTATTTGTTGCTTGAGTCCTTTGTTTTGTGATCTCTCCTCAGGGGAAGTTCTGGGCTGCCTGGAAAGCTGCCAGGGCTTGAACACCATTGACTTGGGGGACCTCTGTGTGACCCTGGATATCTTTGTGTTGACACTGCCCCTGGAGATAGAAGTTGTGAACACAGACATCCTCCACAACAGGTAGGTAGAAAGAGGCCCAGTCACGTACCCACCCTCTGCTTGCCCTTCCCAGACAGTCATTCTTGGCTCATCTCCGTGTACTGAGACTTATGATTCTCCTCACAGAGCCCGTCACAGCCTTAAGAAAGCTAAAATATTTCCTAGATAGGCTTGCCTTCTGTAGAGATCCCTCTTCTGCGCTCTGTGTCTGTTTATCCTCTGGCTCTAGCACTCAGGCTGCTCTCTCTCCTGTGACAGATGCACCTCTGAGAGCAGTGTGTCCTTCACGCGCTCTCCAGGACAGCCATCCTCTTTCCGCTCAGATGAGGATATCATGCACAACCTGGAACGGCTCCCGTCCACCGGAGATGAGAGGTATGGATGGCACTGCAGGTGTAGCAAGCCCCTGACAGGTTCCTTTTACTGCCTGGGAGCTGCACTGTGGTGACTGCAGGAATGAGGACTGGTTGATTCTTTGTCTCCTCTCTGCTAGGCACCCTGCCCTTTCCAACCTCCCTGGAGTGCACAGGCAGGCTATTGAAGCCACTATGAATGAGGTAAGTGAGATTTGCCCCCCTGCTTCCAGCTGGAGCAATGTGGCCACAGCACACAGCTGCTGTTCCACACTTCCTAGCCTGCTCCAAGCTGCAGCCTGTCAGCTGAAGTGACTATTAGGCTTTACTGGTGTCACATAGGCTGTTAGCCTTGTGGTCCCCAAAAGGGTGGGATTACCCTGAGAAAATTCTCACTGCAGTTGGTGTGGGCCAGGCAGAGCTGTCTTCTAAAGGCCTTTCTTAGGTAGATTCAGGACATAAGGGATGTGGGTGATGAGAGAGGCTGCCTTCATCCTGTTGGGACTTGAGTGAGAATTGGGGCAGGCTTGCAAACACAGGTCACCTGGGTCTTACTCTGTGTCCTTGCTCTGCTCAGATTCGCTGGCTGCTGGATGATGAGATTGTGTCAGCGCTGCGTCACTCGCAGGTTATCAACACCTCCATCCTGCACCGGGTGGCCACTCACATCTATAACTCCAAGGGCAGGCCCAGCTGCCACAGCGAGGTGGTGCTGCTCCAGTTCGTCTTTGGGCCTGAGCACTCTCTGGAGAAGTTCAAGGAGGTAAAGAGAAAGTCCTGAGGCAGTGTCACACTTCGCTAGCAGGATGCTTACTCTTTCCTGTGTTGCAGGAGTTCAGAAGAATGGCTCTGCCAGGCTACATGCTCAATGCAGAAGGCAATGACTACCACTACATCTCCATCAGCCGCTTGCACTCCAGGAGGGCTGCTCCAGACCCTTCAGGGACACCCTGCTTGCAGCAGCCAGCTGGGGGGGGCACCAGGACAGCCCTAGGCCAGGCAGGCCAGGAGGGGAGCAGTGAAACAGAGGCAGAAAGCTCTGAACTCTTACACCACACAAGCTGTGTCCCCCCAGAAGAAGGCCAGGGCCTCTGGGAGTGGCCAGAGAGTGAGACACGCATTGTGCCAGACACAGGAAACCCTGCAGGTGGAGGCAGCCACACACAGAATGAGGTGAGAAGCACTGTGTGATCTGTTGGTGAGAAGGTGTGGGACACTGATAACAAAATGTTAGGAGGATGATGAGACTTTATTTCAGTGCCTGTTTTCCTGGTCATTTTTGTGTCCTTGGCTTTATGCAGGCTTCAGGAGACATGCTGAGACTTGATCAAAGCAGAGCACCAGGCCAGGACTCCCTGGAAGAGGCAGTTCCAGAGACAACCATACAGTCATTGCCATCCTCATCCTCTGAAAAGGGAAACAGTGAGAAATCGCCGTTGGTAACACCATCTGCAGCAAGCCTGACTGAGTCTGTAACACAGGGCAGAGAAGGTAGGAGATGCAGTGTGGGCAGGATGCACCTCAGCCTCAGAAACCTGTGAGGGAAGAGCCTAGTTCTGGCTCTGACATCTATAATATAACTGCTACTCCTGATCCAGTCCTTAAACCTAGCTTAGCAAGTACTTTCATGATCAAACCCCTCTTCCCTTTGCAGGCTCCAGCAAGCAGCGCCCCAGTCGCGTGCAGAGCCTTGTGTCAAGCCAGGGCAGCATGGATTCTGACCACCTGGGTGAGTATGCTGGGGCAGGGGTGTGACAGTGCACAGATGACACTTGATAGTGACACCTTTAGGGGGTCTGTGTGCCTGGGCTGGGGTGAGCCCTGAGGGCAGGGTTTGTGAGTGGCTGCCATGCCCAGGGAGGAGGTGATTTGCCAGGCTTGGGACTGAAGCGAGGATACATTGCAGGTTATGATGGGGGAAGCAGTGACTCGGAGTATGAGGAGGCGTTAATGAGTGACCAGGAGCCCAGGTGTCCCCTTATGCCGGATTTCTGGCTCATCATAAAAATCCATCAGGACCGAGTGGAGGTCTATTACCACACACGGTAAGGAGGGTCCCCTGTCTGACCACTGCCTCTCTGTACCATGACCTTGTTGCCACTCACTCATCTCTGGACAGGATCTCCTCTCTGCCCAGCTTATAGGCTGATGCTCTATAAGGGGAAAACTACCATCCTTTCCTACTGTGTTCCTGCTCCCCGCATCCAGTGACAGGCACTGTCTACATGCCCTGCTGACCCCATTCTCCCTTTCTTCGTAAAGCAGCCTGAGTGTGGAGAAGACAGCATCAGCAGAGACAGAAGAGGAGCAGCCAGGGGAGTGCCAGAGTCTCAACCAAGTGGTGGTGAAGAAGATCAGTGAAATCTGCAGGGTTGTCAATCAGGTAATAAATCTTCGGAGGGCGCTGACAGAGCTGCTGGTGATTAGATGGCTTAGATGACAAAGGACCTCTGGAGGCTGTCTAGTCTAGGCTCAGCTCAGAGGAGGGCCTGGGGAGCCACTTCAGCTGGTGGAGTCCCATCTTGGGGGGGTCAAAGGAAAAGGGGCTCAGTCTGGCCCTAAGCATTTCTTGCTGTCTTCTGTGGGTGTGCTAGCAGCAGAACCAATCTTTCCTCATCCTTTGCAGCGCTTGCTGCTGCAGGACCTGCATGACAGCCACATATGCAACTCATTACTGGTGGCAGAAAGTGAGGAGGACATCTGGAAGAGTGAAACACCCTATACTTCATACAGGCAGCGTGTGATGCCCACGGATGGTATGAATATTCCCTTGGCCATGCCTCAGCAGCAGTGCTACAAAGATGCCTAAGGTGTTAACTTCCATGCTATGGCTCCAGCTATGTCCTATGTTCTTTACAGATTACTCTGTAGAGGAGAGCTACCAGCCCCGGGACTACCTGGCTGCCACCATGCAGTTCATGCCAGGGCACTTTGCTTGTGAGGTGGTGTGGAGCACACTCATCCACGTGCATTCACGCCTCAAGATGGGCCCCAACATGGGGGTCTCACGAGGTACGTGCAGCCCAGGTTCCCTCCCGTTTGGCGTGTCAGGAGTCCAGCTGCTGGCTGGATTGGCACACCAGAGCAGGGTATATGGGATAGCTAATGTCCCAATTGCCCACAGCTATCCAGGCACTTCGCTCGGTGCTCAACGCCTTCTCTGTGGTGAACAGGAAGAATATGTTTGTCTACCAGGAACGTGCCACTAAATCTGTTTTCTACCTCCGGTAAGAAGCCAGCGTGACTTGTTGGCCTGACCCTGCCTTGCTACATATGTTACACCAGACTGAGAGCTCCTTGGGGCAGAAAATGTCTGCCCAGCCTCAGGGACTGTGTTGAAACCCAGGCAGCAAATATCTGATTTCTGATGAGTCAGTCACATCAAGACAGCCTTCCTGCTGTCCCTGTGCTAAGCCTTTACATAGAGGGAAAATGATGGCTTTTCTGAGGAGCCAGAGAGCAGTTTTTCCACAAACTCCATATTCTAAGGACTAGTCCCCAGAGAGTGCGCAGAGGAGAGCAAGGAAGACATGGATCTTCTGTGGATGTACAATACTGTCATCCTTGGGAATGGAGGCTGACATATCTTTCTCTTGTATTCAGGCTGACTGAAACCACCCACAGTGGGAAGGTGTGGGAAGCAGAGAGCAGCCTTAGTGCATCATCTCGCTCTCTGGCACTGACACGCAGCCAGGAGCCCATTTACACTGAGGATCTCATGGTGAGTCTGCTGCTCTCTGGGGGTGGTCATGGATGCTCAGGGTCACAGGAGTGGAAGGAACTGAGTGGTTCCAGCAACCTGGATTTTATGTGGAATAAAACTTACATTGTAGATGTGTGGAGTGGGACAGCAGTGGGTGGCATCTGCCTGACCCTGCTGACAGCCTGGGACAGTGATGGATTTAGAATTCATGTGAAACGACTTCCACATGGCTGTTTTTGCTTCTCCAGGGTTCTCGTTCCTCTCTGGACACTGCCTCGTGCCGTAGTGTGGACTCTGCCCGCCCTGTGGGACAGATAGACAGACACATCCAGCTGATGGTCCATGGTGTTGCCCCAGCAGGTATGTGTTGTAGCACCTGGCAGCAGATGAACTGTGCTGATGTAAAGCAGAGGAACAGAGCTCTGCTCCCTATCTTTTTTGCTTGAAGAGAGAGGAATCTCCCTCCTGCGCAAAGGTTCCTCCTTAGCCCAGAGCTGCCCTCTGTTCTGTGTGGGTGAAAATATAAGGAAAGGATCCACAGCCCCCAGTGAAACCTCCTGCAGACCCTGTGGCAGCTTACCCTGTGGCAGCTTTCCCTGTGCAGGAGTGCGTTTGTCTTTGCCTACTGCACCAGCAGTCTTTTGTGATCATGAACCCATGGAAAAAGATGTCTGAATAAATCGATGGTGGAGAAAGGCATGTTCCCCGTGGGAAGTGAGTGTGGTGCATCCTGAACAGGCAGGGACAGGTGGCTGCAGTCATCTTACTGGATGGGGTGAAAAAGCTGCCTGTACCTCTGCTCACTTGTCAGGGCCTGAGATCACAGATGAGCTGGTGAAGGTGCTGCGCCGACGCCTGGATGAGGCCACCCTGGATATCATCACTGTGATGCTGGTGCGGAACTGCAAGCTGACCCCAGCAGATGTGGAGGTACCTCACCAACTATCTGCTCTGTTTATCCCTGAGCACTTTCCTACATTTTGACCTGTCTTAGCTGCTCCTGCCCCAAGAAAGACCAGAGCAGTTTGCTACACCCTGTTCCCAGCTCCAGTGCTTGGTCAGGCTAGCACTCACTGAGGTATATGCTGTGTCGGTGCCGATAGTTGGGAAATTTCCCCTGCTGAGTTTGCAGCACGGCAGGACTTCCCTGTGCCCTTCCCATGCCTTGGAATTAATGTCTGCCCACGGCTCTTGGGAAAGGGCCAGGAGTTGGACTCTGGTGATCCTTGTGGGTCCCCTCTAATTCGGGATATTCTGTGATCTGTCTCAGGGCACTATTGGTTCTGCCCACCACACTCCCCCTTTGCAGAGGCAGTTGGCATCATTTGTATCAGTATGAGAGCCCCGGGGCAGCCTGCTAGTCCCAGCTGGGTTTTAAAAGCCTCCTGTGTGCAGTTTATCCAGCCCCCTGGGACGCCACCCACAGAGGTCCTGCAGTTCTCCCTGCCGCCCTCGGCCCTGCCCTGGCTGCATGCCGTGGCCTATTACCTGCGCCAGAACCTGCTCATCTTCCTGCACACCCCCAAGTACACCGACAGCAACGTGGAGCACCATTTCAAGGTGAGGAGGGCTGGGACTGGGACAGCAATCTGCCCAGCTACTAGCTGCTGCTGGGGGCATTTGTTGGGGCAGCTCAGGCAGCGTGTTCCCAGCTCTGCCATGGAGCATTAGAGAGAAACTGACACTACCTGCCGAAGCCTGGGGCACTCCTGAGCACATCCTGATTACCCACCTTTCATGCAGACAGTCACCTGCTGTGCAAAAAGCAGCGACCACAAAACTCGTGCCCACAGTCATTTCCCAAGAGCATGGCAGAAGACCTCCTTTCAAAGCTGAACTTGGTTTCTTGCATGGTTCCCTCAGATCTAAGGACTGAAACATCAAAATTAATAAAAATTTGGGAGCAGCTACGCACCCTTCAGCAGTGGCATAGCAAAGACAGAGGGTGAGGCCAGATATGTAGTGCCCCATAACTCTGTATGAGGTGTAAGGGGTTCCTTCACCCCAGCAGTGGCGAAAGCAAGTGTTTTGAATAGGTCTGGATTTGCTTCTGCAGGTTTGGGGATGAGCTCTGCATACACATGGGTCCCTTTCCAATTAAGGTGAATTCTCTAATCTTTGTCAATATTCTTCCTTATTCTCCTTAGCACTACTTCAACCACAATGGGAGCATCCCTGACCAGGATCTCTATCTGTACAACAAGCCAGGTGGCCAAGGCACTGGTGGAAAAGGTATTATGCTCATTTCTTCTGGAACAGGGCATGAGGCTGTGTGTTAGGGAGCTGTTACCCATACTGGAGAGGTGTGAGTGATGGAGAAGGGCCAGTGCTGGGGCAGTGTGTTCCTCTGTGGCTGGAAGGTGTGTAAGGTGTGTGCCTGAGGGACTGCACACCTCTGCATGTGTGGTGGAGCAAACTAAGGCCTCCCACTGAGCAACCTGCTAAGCTTGACCTGTTGCTGCAAAAAGCAGCTCTAGACACAAGACCTCATTTTGGGGCACAGAGGCTCTGTGGGGCTGGAGGTGGGAGCAGTTGTGGTAGAAACCTTGCTGCAGGAAATCTGGCTGTGTGTAACTGAGCATGGGCTGTGTGGGCAATGTCCTTGCTTTTTTGTCTAGATTGATGGAGGAGGGATAGGATAGGGCCCATCCTGCAGCAGGCTGTCATGTTGTGTTCTGTCCAGGCCGTGTGGTCTGTCACCTGGCCATTGTGTGTCTTGTGCCCCTCGTGCACTGTTTGAATGTTCTTCTGTTATGTAGGTACCATGTCGGACCTTGTGCAGCACCTCTTTCCACTCTCTCACTTCCAAGGTAGCACCTGTGGCTCCAAGTATTACTCCATCTCCTTTTCCCATGCAGCTCTCTGGTCCCTGCTGTTCTTGTTTTCCTTGTGTTGTGGCTTCAGCTCTGACTCCTCTGTGTGTTTGTGTGTGTGTGTTCATTTGAGCCCTGTTTCTTGCTGGCTGGATAAATGAGCAAACAGAACCTGCTGCCCTGAGGTGGCAGCTCAGCGATTCCCAGCTGCTGAGGGTTTGTGTGCTGCCCTGTTAGCTTGCAAGCAGTAAACTCCAAAATCCTGCATCTTTTTTCCCACAGGTCCAAACAGGCATCTCTGCCCTGAGGGAGATGGGAGTCCTGATGTTTCAGATGTCATTGATGTTCCAGGATGTAGCATCATCACTCTCCCAGTGGCTGTGCACTGGTGTGGGGTGTTCCTTGCTTAGCAAAGGGCTGGAGTGGCCAGGCACTACTGGATGTGTGCTTTGTATTGCAGTGAGCCTGGGTCAGAGGGGGCTCAGAGTCCTGCACAGATAGGAGATAAGAGTTTTCTAGCATCCCACCTGCAGTGCACCAGGCAGTAAGACCCTTGGCAGCTCTTGCTCATCCTGTAGCTCCAGAACTCAGATTTTGAGTTTCATAGCTGTTTTTTTTACCCATGGTTTAGTGGTTCAGTTTCAGTTTCTCTGTGCTCCTTGTTCCCTCAACATGGAGGAGAGCCTTTCTGCTCGTGGGGCAGGGGCAGGCTGCTGACCCGGCTCCTTAAATGGTGGTTGGTTGTTCTTTTGTCCTCAACTCAGACCGACTGAAGCAGAGCAGAGGTACAGGAATGGATGTGACAGGGAGATGTGCCAGAGGCTGAAGGGGCTGAGTGTGGTAATATATCCAGGAGAAGAAGAGAGGAGTGATCTATACCACATGATCATTCAGTCATTTTGGTGGGCTCGGGGTGACTGCCAAGCCAGACTGTTGAGGAATTTGTGCCCTTTCCTGTGGAAAGGAAAGAAAGTTTGGTTGGTAGAGCTCACATTCACTATCATGTGTGGTGAATTTCCTGCTTGATACCTGTGTATTGACACCCATGTCCTGGAGAGCTGCCCTGCTGCATCAAGAGGCTCTGTGGGGGTTGCTCTTAGGTATAGTTTCCTTTCCTCAGTGTGGGAGCAGATGAGCTGCCCTCTGATTTGAATGCCTACCTCTCTCCTTTGTGAGCATCTCTCTCCATCCCAGTGCACTCTCCCTTGTGTCTGCTATGCCCTGGAGGAAAGTTTGCTGCAGAGCTTATGCTTCACAAGGATTGATGGAGACTGAGTGGTTCTGCTGCTGCTGATTAGACTGGGCACAGCCTGATGGGGCTGGGTTTGTCTTAATGCAGGGAGGGCACCTGTCCTCAGTGCAGACCTGGGGATCCACTCAGGGACACTTTGGTTTCTCTGTGGCAGTGGAGTCAGGTGTCACTTCCATCCTTGCTGGGACGGAGAAGGACAGAGTGTGGTCTCAGCAGTATTGCAGGGCTGAGGTTATTTGCATCTGGGCATGTCATCCTTTGGCAGCTTTGGGACAGCTTTGCCATCCAGCCACACCTGAGTGCTGGCTTAGTCAGGGGGCTTTTGAAGGGAGTTGGGAACATCTTGGGTTTGGACCTCACAGCTGCTTCCCTGGTGCCCTGGCCAGTAAGCTGGGCCATGGGGAGTCAGCTCTTGTTTCTGCTCTGGTTCATAGCAGGGCTTCTCCTGTGTGGCCCAGGGCTCACGGCATGTGGGCTGTGAGGCAGGAACCACACAGCTGCTCTGCAGCTCTGAACAGACCTGGTGTGTGTAGTAGGGCTCAGTACAGAGAGATGACAGGCAGGGTCTGAATTTTTCTCTGCAGTGACTCCAGGCTAATGCTGGTTGTGAGCCTGCCTTGTCCCCTGTCCTGCTGGTTGGAGTGCATGGGGAAGGTGCCTAATCTTGTTCAGGTGTACAGTGAGGAGGGGGCTGTGAGTGCAGTCTGCAACAAGGTGTCATATCTGCAGGGACTCTACGTCTTTCACAGCCTGGAGGAGGCTGCTGTTGCACTTCCAGGCCCTGTACTCTGTCCCTAAAGAGGACAGGGATGGTGAGCCCCATCCTGGATCAATCTGCATAAAGGCTCTCCTGGTGCAAATGGAGATACTTTTCCTCTTGCATGTGGCACTAGACAATCCAGGAAGCTCCTGCAGGGCAAGGTGAAATCTGCTGTGACTCTACAGGAGAGAAATTCTCGGAATGATGGGGACACCCTGTGCCAAACCCCATGCTTCTTACCCTGCCTTCCCACAGGCACACCTAGCCTCTGCTTCCCTGGCTGCCTCCCCTCCTGTGGGCCCTGCCTGCCACGTGACACTGTGCAACTCAAGTGGTGACATGACGGTCCCAGCTGTGGGGTGGCAAGGTGTAGGCAGGCACTGTAGGGGTGCACTTGGTGCTGTGCTGATGGAGGCTGTCTTGGCTTCTGCCCCACAGGGATCGCATGCATTGCACTGACATTCGTGGATGAGCACGGCAGCCCCACCTTGCTGCCCCATGGGGAGAGGCCTGACCCTCTGAAGCTGCCTTCCCTCTCACCCATCGTGGGCCTGCTGCAGGACACCGACTTTGAAAGCCTCACAGCAGTCAGCAGGCACCAGCCAGGGACTGACCCCCTGCCCTCAGGTAGGGAGTTGGCCAGCAGTGCCAATTGCCTGCAGCCTCTGCATCCTCTGGGGCACCTCGGAGGGCAGGTAAAGGCAGGGTTGCAGAGCCATGCAGAGCTCCCCTTTCCCCACAGAACCCTGTGTGCTGGTGCGCCTGGATATCTGGGAGAAGGGCAACATCAGCCTGCTGCAGCTGTCGGAGAAGCTGCGCGGGGCTCTGCGTCACGCACTCTGCGATGCTGTCATGGAGTTCCTTGTGCTGCCAGCCCCGCTCTGCGTGGAAGCTGCCTGCCCCCTGAGTGCTGCAGACCTGGAGGACCTGAGCTCTGCAGGTGGGAGACTGGCCAGGATGGCCACCTTGAGGCTCCACCCAGCCTTGCGCCTCCTGCCTGGCCTGCAGGAGCTTGGCTGTGCTGGGGGGAATCTAGTTGGGTTGGCAAGGAAGGAGGAAGCTGCTCCTTCCTCTGCAAGCTGTGTGGTGTGATGTCTTGGGGAAGGAGCATCATAGGCATTAGTGTTGGAAGAGATATTTAAGGGTCTGTCTGCTCCCCAAGACTGAATTCACTTTGCTGGATGTTACTGTTGGCTCTTCCCCTTCTCTTCAGCCAGGCTCTGGCCAGATGCAGTGGCCAGATGCAAAACACAGCAGCTTTGCAGGGGACTCAGCTCTGCAGAGTCTGATTTGCTTTGTCTCCCCAGGAAGCCTAAGGAGGACCATGTCAGAGACCAAGGGCCTGGCCCTGGCCAGTGGAGGGTCTGGCAGGAGCTGTCCTCCACCCTTGCACTTCACCTCTGCACCTTCACCGAGCTCTGGAGAGCCAGTGACACCCACAAGCAAGCTGGGACGCCGCAGCTTCTGGGACATGCTGGTAATGTTGCTGCAGGAACAGGGCTTGTAAGGTCCTCATGGTGTGTCAGGCCAGGAGGAATGGAGAGGAGGGATCTGGCTGGAGGTGGGAGGCCAGGCTGGCAGCAGGGACTTTGAGATCAGGGCACTGACTAGGCTGTGTGCACAGCAGTAACTTACCCTTTTCTCCCCTAGAGCAAGGCAGAGTCCTCAGAGCTGGGCAGCCCCAAGACTACTGATGACATTGTGCTGGAGAGGCCAGAAGAGGCTCGCACGAGACGGCGGCACAAGACTGAGAATGTCAAGCAGCACCTGAGCCAGGATCGGGCCACAGCCACAGCTGAACTGGAACAAGCACAGAGGTAAGCACAGCCTGCAGGCTGGACAGCCAGGATGTTGTTCCCCCCATCTGTTGTACATTGCTCTGCATCCTGATGGCCTTTGAATCACTTTCCTTTTCCTTGTAGTTTCTCCCTTAGACAGTTTAGGAAATCTGCCTTCCACTCACAAAGCCTCAGCCCCTATTGCTGGAGTGCTGCTGGGAGCACAGCTGATTCTCCCTGCCAGAAATCTCTTCTCTGCATTTTGGGGTCCCGTGCAACACTTGACACCCATATGGTTACTGACCAAGAGTGACCCAGCTCAAGGATTGTATCAACCCAAAAATGAGGCTCCCAGGGCCGTGCTCCGCAGCTGTGAGGGGACTGTTGCACTTCTGTACCTTCACTGCAGATGACTGACCCAGTAACTGTGCTTCCTTTCCCTTTCCTCAGGCGCCGAGCCTGCCAGCTGGAAGAAGGAGATGTAGGTACCATGCACCCGCTCTTCAATCAAACCTGCCAGCAGTGGATGGCATTCATGAACCACCTGGGTATGTGTTTCAGGCCCCAGCTGCTCCAGATGGGCTGGGAGTTTCTACCCAGAGCTCTCAGGACAAGTCCTCTTATGGCACCATCTGTCTTCATTCCTTGCTGGTCTCTACCTTGTTACACACCCTGTCTCTCCCCAAACCTCACCAGGGTCACATTAGTCTCAGGGCCAGGAGTGGCAGGAGGCCTGGCATGTGCCTGTGCATCAGAACAAACCTACTAAGGCCTGTGATTATGTCTGCCATATGCTCCAAGTCTGGGTCTTGCTGAACTTGGCTGCAGCTGCTTTGGAGAGACCTGGACTCCAACAACCGGCTATGATAGTGATTTAGCTCCCAGATATAGCAGGGCTGGAGAATCTGAGCATCTGCAATGTCCTCTGGGACTGTGAAGTTGCATGGGAGGCCCTCATTCTTGCAGGGAGGGAGGGAGAGGAGGACTGCCCTTTATATGCAGGGATTTGGGTTTGTATGGCTGCCATGTTGCTACTTTGTTGCTACAAACACCTTTCACTTTGGTGTTTGTACATGTTCTCATACTCCTGCTGGCAAAGTACAGCTCTCCCCTTCCTACGATGAGAAGTAAGCCAGAGAACAAGGAATAAGTGGAGGAATAAAGTGCTGTGCTCAGAGCATACAAGGAGTTTGGTCCAGGTCCCACTTTGGGCCAGAGCCTGAAACCAGGGATTATTTCAGGCTTCATCTTCTCCTTCATATAAGGTTCTTGTTCTCCAGCTCTGCCTGCCTCAGGCCCTTAGTCCTCTCCACTGCTCATGTGGGCAGGACATGGCTCTGGGGCAGCTTGGCACCTCATCCATTTTCTGTACAGGGTGCCCGTCAGTGCAGCAGTGCTCCTTGGAGATGGTTTCTCGTTTCCTCCTGTCCTCCATCCTAGTGGAAGTGGTGAACCTGGTCACTGCCCTGGCAAGTGACACCACTGTCAAAGTGTTCGAGCAGAGCTGGTGAGTTATGTGATTCATAAGTGGCTGTTTGGCACCAGCAGATATTGACCAGCTGGACTTCCACTGCCACAGCTCTACTTGTCAGCCACCTCTGGGGCTTTTCTTTGCAGCTATCCTCGGGGCACTGCCTTCCTGCCCTATAAGTCTGGCCAGAGTGCCAGCCCTCGCCCTGGAGTCATCAGACACTTAATCCTGCTGGGACGCAACTTCCAGCAGTGGCGTTGCAGCACAGAACAGGGTGAGTGCCTGGCTGTGGTCCCCAGGACTGTGCTGGGGTATTTTAGGGTGGGACAGCAATGAACAGGGTTCCCCTCCGTACTGGGACAGACTGCTTGTGCCCAGAGGTGGGCAGTGGGTTGTTGGGTTTTGCCTTCTGAGACCTTACTCTCAAATTTGCCTGTAACAGCTTATTTCAAGATGAGCTGAGCAGTACTGTGGCAAAACATCCTGTCGTGCCACCTTAATGGCATGGGGGATGTGAGAGTGGGATGAACCAGTACTGAGGGTCATAGCTGTGGCTTCTTCCAGCTCACAAAGGGCTCCAGCGATTCGAGGCCATGGAATTCAGCTCAGCAGAGAGAGGCTCTGATCCCAGCCTGGTTGGTCGAGACCTGGTGCCCCGGCAAAGGTTCCTCTTCATGGAGATCATTGACAAAAAGGTAGTAATGGCACCTGTGTGATGATGTGTTGCCTGCTCAAAAGCTGTTCCCAACTGACCCAGGTCTGCAAAGAGGAGAGATAAAGTGCCTCTGCAGGCAACTAGCCTTCCAGAAGGAAGAGTCCTCTGAAGCAGCTGTGCAAGATGTCTCTGCTTGTGTCACAAGTGTAGCTGTGGGTTCCCTGCAATACTCTAGGGAATGCCAGGGACAGCAGCCCTTGCTGTCTCTGTGTTCAGCTGTCCTGCTGTGGGCTGTAACTGCCCTTTCCCTACTCAGAGCAAGGCCCACATCAGGCTGGACACTTGTATTGCCAATGCAAATACCATCTCTGCTGCTGTGGCTGTTAACAGGGGGCTGTAATTGAGCTGTTGCTATTCTCCCTCTTCCACCCCTGTCATGTGAAACTGGCTGCAGCTGCAGCAAGTACCACCAGAACATCTGGGGCAACCTGGCCACCATGCAGGTTCCCTCTGAGCATGTTCTTAAGTCTTCCTCCCCCTCCTCTCTCTCCAGCTGACGCTCTACACTTACAACTGGTCCCCAGACCTGGGGGCCAACCTGAACTGCTCCTTGACTCGCCTGCTGCAGTGGCAGAACGCCCGGTCCCACATCGTGCACTGCCTGATCAGCCAGAAGCTGGGACTCTTCCACCACCACTGCTTCATGGACACACCATGGCATGAGGACAGCAAGCAGGTAGGGCACTGCACCAGGCAGGGGAGTCCTTTCTTCTTCAGGAGGGTCCTTGGCAGTTTGGGGGTCTGAGAAAGTTTGCAGGTACCTTTTGTGTGCTGATTGGCCGGGTATCCCCAGACACTCACATGTCCAACTTGACCATTTCCAGCCAGACTGTTGCTCTGCTCTTGGGGAAAAAGGTGGAAGAGAAGCCAGATCCTCCTGCTGGCTGCACTTACCAGTGCCTGAATTATTTAGGGTGAAGGAGGCTGAGAGTGAACATTAGAGCCATGATGGGCCCAGGTCTGCTCTTCTTGGGACTGGTAGTGGAGAAGTCTAACAGAGATCCCAGCAGATGACCAAAATTGGATTTACTCTGTCCTTGTGGGTTCTTGCTCTGAGGGTGGCAGTAAGGAGGCTTTCATGGCTGTGTCTGTTTGCTTAGGAGCCAAATCCTTTCCTGAACTCCACTTTGGAGGTGGATGCACTGATCCGGAGCCCATGTCCCCCACCCAGCAAGGAGCAAGGCCGGCTGAGCAGCTCTGCCCGCAGTCTCCCATCCCTGCACTTCCATCCTGACGTGGTGCCCTTTGACGAAGCTCTGCGGGATGTCACCACCATCAGGCGCATACCCCACGGGCCTGACTCTGGGCCTTTTGACCCCGTGGCTCGGCATGGAGCCCAGTTCCTGGAAATCAAGAGCATGGAGAGGAAAGGTAAAGAAAGGGGGCTGATGTCACAGGAGTCTGCCTAATAACCTCACTTCTGGAAAAGGAGATCAGAGCAGAACAAGAGTTTTGACAGGGGGAAGTTCTCTGCAGGAATGGGTCGTGGCCTGTTTAGGGTGGGAGTGAAGGAGAGTAGCAGTAGTCAGGGCTGTGGCTTGATGCTCTTGTGACTGTTCTTTTTCCTCCAGAACTGGAGAAACAGATGAAGATTGAAAATCTCTTTGTCACCTGGCAGCAGAGATCAGCTCAATCCAACATGCCTATCAGTGTGAGTGCAGCCTGGGCACATGGTGGGCTGGGCAGCACCAGCAAAGGGGAGCACTGGAGCTCGGAGTAGGTGTTGGGGATGGTGCTGGGCAGTGGAGCAGTGCTCTCTGCTTGAACTTTTGGGGTTGAAGGGCTCTGAACCACACTTGGGCATGAGGCCTCACTGCCCACCACTGGAAGGGCTGTATAGCAGGGGATTCCCCCAGTTATCTCCATTTGAGCAGGGTTGCAGAATCATGGACAGCTTGTTCCCAGCCTCCAGGAGGGGTGTTTGCTGTAACCATGCTCCTCTTGTGTCATGCAGCTAGCAGACCTGGAGACCCTGAAGCAGTCCTCACGCCTGGTTCACTACTGTGCCACCCCCTTGCTCTTTGACCCAGCCTTCCGGCAGCAAATCCAGACTGACCAGCTGGGCAAGGTAGAGGGCAAGGTGAGTGTCAGCAAGCACCAGTGGGGTCAGGCTTTGTGCACAGGGACAAAGGAGCAGTCCTTGCTCTGGCCTCAGTCCTGCAATACAGGTTGAATTTGCACCCTTTGAGATGGAGACTGAGAAAATCCTTGGGTCCTCAAAGCCTTTCTTCTGCAGCCACACTTTCTCTGGAGAAGACTCATTGCCTTTTCTACCCAGGGAATTCAGGGCTGAGTCTAGAGAAGCCGTTGAGGGCACTGTCTGGTACTGATCTGTTAAGGAAGCAAAACTTCCCTTATGCATTCAGCAGCTAGACCTGGTAAACCTTTCTTGGACCCAACAAATAGCTGAAACAATTGAAAGCAAACAGGCTGAATCCTGAGCAGGCTGCAACCTGACAGACTCTAACCAGTGTAGATCCCACACCGGCTGTTCAGAGTCTGTATGTGTGTCAGAAGGGAAGAACAGGCTGTTGTAATTTATCAAAATGTCAAAAGGATTTTGACAGGGTCTTTAAGCAGAGGTTGCTACAGAAATTGAACACTCGCAAGTGAAAGGGAAAGTATCATCACAGAATGAAAACTTCACTTTGTTTTTGGAACAGAGCAAAATGGAAATTGGTTATTGGATTTGAAGAGCCTTGCAGCAGGGGTTTCAGGATGGTGTATTGGGTTCAGTATCTGCAGGTCTTTTATTGGGACATATGAGATGCCAGGCTTTGCAGTGCTGGAGGGCTGTTCAGATTGGTCAGAACAGAAAAAGACTGCAAGGAAATCAAGAGGCACCTGAGTAGCCTGTGAAATGAGAGCTCTTGTGTGAGGTGGGACCTGGTTCCCAGTAAAACAGAGAACAATGTGGAGGAAAATTTAAACCCTCTTGTATTGTACACTCACTGCAGAGCCTGTACAGAGCAGACATCTCAGTGGTTTCTTCAATTTGTGAACAGTTGGGTAAAGCAGACACTGGTTAGAGTAAATCAGAAAAGGGTGTTAGTATAATGGATAATCTTCTAATAAATTTCTAAAATACTAGTGTATTAATGTCTTCATCTGGCCAGTAAGTGAGACCAAACATCTTGTGGCAAAGGCACTGAACTGGAGAGACTTGGAGAAGGTCAGAGAGTAGCTGGAGAGGTGCCAGGCAAAGAGACATCTCTTGTGGTTGGTGGAGAGCAGATAGGCAGAAAGCCAGATAGAAACACGTAACAGAGCTGCAGGCTTTGAGTAGAGAGATCAAAAAAAGAAACCTTAGTCTCTCTCAGCTCAAAGAAAAGGTGTATTCAAGACATCAAAAGGAGAACTGAAAGTGTTCAGTAGGAAACACTATTCCTTTTCAGTGCTGTTGAACTGCTAGGAAATCCTGAGAAGTCAGCAGGATTCATAAGGGGATTGAACTCTTACCATGGCAATAGGAGCTGAAGCTCTTTGAGCTTTGCATGAACCAGTTGTGAGACACTAATACTTTGTGGAAGTTCTTCAAGGGGGGCAGATGTGAATTGTGGCACAGGCTATTTCCTGCAGGTTATTGCAGTGCTGTTAGGCCAGTGCATGGCTGTGTCAATCTTGGATCTTGCATTTTGACACATGCACTAGGACAGTGTTTGGGGAACCAGATACTCGTGCTCTCTGGCAGAGAGAGATCTGCCCTCTGCTCAAGCAGGGCACCTGGTGGTCTCTGCTGAGGTCAGTCACAGCAGGTCTCCTTAGGAACTGATTTCCTCTTGCAGAAGCGCCACCGCTCCAATGACTCTACAGCTTCAGGGAGGGACCGCAGCCACAGCTGTGACTCGGCAGAGGCTCTGCCCTCCAAGGTGAAGGAGGAGCCGTGGCTGCAGGAGATGTGCAATGCCTTCTTGCAGCAGTACATCCAGTACCTGCAGAGCATGGGCTTCATTCTGGTCCAGGTGCGGCCACCCTCACCTACCACTCGCAGGTCAGTGATGTGCTGGGAGCCCTGGCGTTGGAGAAGAGCTGACATGCTGAGCTGTGCCCTGGTTTGACACAACAGGTCTTGGCTCCCTGCTCAAGGCTGTCTCTGCTCTTGTTTCCAGTAGCACAAGCCGGATCCGAGCTCTGGCAGCAATGGGAGTGGAGGGCAGAGGGTCCTTTTCCTACACAAAGCCAAAACCAGAGGGAAGTCCAAAGGTGAGTGCATTTCTGTTCAAAGGATGGAACTGGGACAGAAGTCAGGTTGTGGAGTGAGCCAGTTCTGTTTGGTTTTTGAAAGTGTTTCAGGCAGAAACAATGTGGGAGGGCAGAGAAAGCATCAAAGCCAGCCTGTCTAGACCAGCACCATCTTTGGGAGCTTGGGTGTGATGAGATCTCTTTGCCCTCCTGGATGTCCTCCTACAGGCCTCAGAGCCCCTTCCCAGCACTGGGTGGAACCAAGGGCAAATATCCAAAGACTGGCAACAACTTGGAGGGGCTCAGAAGAGGAACAGGAATACCTAGGGCAAGGATGGCTGCTTTTGGGTGAGATTCTGGAGGATTACCTGTCAGAGAATTCTCAGCATCTATGGTTAAGGACAACTCTAGTGCAGAAGGATCTTTACTTAGAGTGAGATGAATGCTGAAGTTAAAGAGGTTAGAGAAGATAAGCCTGGAATGTGTCTACTGTGAGAGCAGGCTGAGGTTCCTTATGTATAAAGAAGTGGCAGCTAGGGAGGCACAAGTCAGAGCTCTACAAAATTGCCACTAACTTGGAAAGGGATTGACCCTTTGCTGTCTTATTCAATACAATACCTAGAAACCATCAAATGAAAGTATTTGGAGTCAATTTCAAAACTAAGGAGAGTGTTTCTTTGAGCAGCAGCTAATAGTGGTCATCATCAAAAGGTTTTGTGAACACTTAAGAGTTTACGTGAGTTTTGGGAACATGAGCTTACAAGACAGAATAACTAAGTACCTGGAAGAGGAATCCGTTGGAGTTTCTAGCTAGGCAGGAACTACCTGTGGCCTGGGATGATGGGAGCACACAGCATTTACTCACCCTTTCCTGACACTTCATTGGCACCTGCCTTTGGCTGATGTTGGTGCAGGACTGTGGGTAAAACAACACCTTGCAGTTAAAATGAGGAGAGAGCAATCTGCTGAGTAAGTTAAGAGGAGGCAAATGAATTTGCTGGCACTAAACTCTGAATTGAGACTGGATGTCTCTGATAGCTGCTGTGTGAGGCAGGCATGATGGTCTAGGGACACCTCAGCAGAGAGTGAGGTTCCATGACAGCATCATTCCTTGGCTCACAGTGTCCTCAGACTTGAGAGACACCCTGCCCTGAGCTAGCAGAAGGTGAAAGGAGCAGCCTGGTGTGTTCTCTCAAAGGCTGTTTTATTAGGTTTGTTGGGATTCTTTTCACTGTTAGCTCTGCCATATCTCCTTTTTTCTATATAGTGAGATTGCTCAGTTGATGAGGTCCCTCTATTTCCACTTCTGCCACAGAGCCTGGTGGCAGCTTCACACTCCTGTGTGCCAAGGAGACTTTTCAGCTTTGTCCTTCTCTTCCCAGAGCACAAGCCCTGCTGTTGCCACCTACCATCTCCAGAGAGCTCTTCCAGGTGGGATTGTGCTCATGGAGCTGGCCTTCCAGGTAAGAAAGAACAAGAAACAAAGTATGATCTCTGGGGGTTCAGGGACAGTCTTCAGAGGTGACAAAGGGAGTGACAAGTAGTGCAGCAGGGACATGTGATTCTTCATTTGTCCTGTTTCTTCCATGGCCCTGCAAGACTGGGATCAGCTGGAGATAATTCTGCAGGGCTCAGGGCAGCTAGAGTTGCCTCGAGGAAGGATAGTGAAGGGCTCAGCACCAGTCAGGGTGCTCTGTGCTCAGCCACATGTTGGCTGGTGTGGCTTGGTTCATACGAGGTGAGACAACATGGAGCAGGAGTGTCTGGGCCCCAGTGAGGGTGAGGCGTGGGGCTGTGCTTCTTCCCTGGAGAGGCCCAAGGCTGTGCTGTGCTCTGCTCATGTGCTCTCTCCTCTAGGGCTGTTACTTCTGTGTGAAGCAGTACGCGCTGGAGTGCTCACGGATCCCCATGGGCCAGTCTGTGAACTCTCAGGTAATGTCTTTGCAGGCACAGCTGGTGCTCCTCAGGGTCAGGGGATGCTTTGTGGGGAGGAGTGATCTCTGCAATGGAGTGGGCATTTCGGGCATAGCAAGTTCTGGAGAGCTCTGCTCTCTCCTCATGGAAAAGCAGAGCCTCACAGAGCCTTCTGCAGCCACGTGCCCTCCATGGCATGCTGCTCAAGCAGAGCTGGAGTGCAGTAAAAGGGATGGGGGGTTTGGCAAGAGGATTGCTCTTGTCCTAGCTTGGGGAACAAGCCAGAGCAGACTGGGAAGGAATAGGAGCAATTCTGGCAAAGATGACTGCTCCAGGGAAAATCATTGCATGGAATGCCAAAAGCTCTCTGCTTGCCTTGGAACAAGAAGAAAGTGGAATGGGAACAGGGATCTGTGAACATGATTGGCTGTCCTTGCCAGAGGAGATTACTTTCTGCTCCAGAAAGGTTCCTTTATACCTCTCTGCCTTGCTCTACAACACTCTGGGGCTGCCTGATCCCTTCTCCTTTGTAGGGTCTGTGTGTGTCCTGCCTGTTTGCAAGGGCTCTGAGTGGCTGTGTAGAGGCTGGCCAGCCCCAGCTGGTCTGAGACAGGAGGCATGTATGACCGTACTGTCCTTTCCAAAGTGGCTGTGTAGCAAGGCTGCAACTTATATATGCCAAGAGTGTCTCTCCTAAGCTTAGAGTCTTCCAGGACCTTGTCTGAGGGTTTGCTGAGCCTTTCTTGGAAAGCTTGCACATGCACAGGGCAGTGTTATGAGGCTGCATCCTGCTCTGATGCTAGGCCAGCTGCACTGGCTGTGCCATGCCTTGTCAGCAGGGCATTGCAGGAGGGTGTGAGGTGCCTGGCAACATTCCTGCCTTGACTCCCTGTCCCCCACAGCTCTCTATGCTCTTCACGGAGGAGTGTGACAAGGTGAGGGACCTCATGCACGTGCATTCATTCAGCTATGACTTCCACCTGCGCATAGTCCACCAGTACCTGCTGGGCTCCCACATGACTCTTCGCCAAGGCTACCATCTCACCAGCTTCCTGGAGGATTTCATTGCCCATCACCCTGACATCCCCAAATTTGGCCGTAACCATGTTTTCCAAGGTATGTAGGTCAATATAAGTCTGGGGGTGACCACCAGCACATAACTTGGCAAAAGGTTTCCAAGACCTTTACAAATAAACCTGACCTTTGGAGTATTCAGGGAGATGATAGGGTGAGGGTAATAGGAGGGGCCAAGCTGCAGGGAAAGTCCTTGCTGCCCTGCTTGTAAGGGGCAGAGGTAGGTTGCTCTGTCTCCTGGAGTAGATGGGAGTACACTGCTCTGCCCAGGTAAGAGGCACAGAATGTCTCCTGTGGTAGCAATGTATTTTTCCACTAGGCACGCTGGCCCTGCCCACCAACATGATCACTGCACACCAGCTGTACAACTACATTGCTGACCACGCCAACACCTACCACATGAAGCCCCTGCGCATGGCCCGGCCAGCCACAGGCAATGACAGCAAGAAGGGGACACCAGGCACGGAGCAGAACGAGTATGCGCTGGTCTCTATCTGGAACAGGTGAGTGCATCTGCTGCAAGTTCCTGGAGCTGCTGGAGATTGGTGGCAACCTGCCAGTCCTGGAGACACTGCCTTAAGGTGCCAGAAAAGCTGACTGTTCTGCACAGTGCCAGACAGCAGTTCTGGCCAGCTTTTCTGGGATGGCTGGCAGGGGTGGTGTGCATGTGTATAGATGCTTTTGACATTTCCCGTGGCACTTCTGAGGAGTCCTGCTGTGCAGAATTCCCCATGTCCAATGGTTATGTTGTGATCAGGAGCCCTGGGAGAACAAAGTGGGATTTCCTTCATACTGATGTGCTTTTTTCTTCCAGCTCGGGCTCCTACAAGGACTCTGAAGGTCTGCGTCATCATGATGACTTCGATGTGTCCCTCCTGGTTTGTCACAGTGCAGCACCGTTTGAGGAGCAGAGTGAGGCAGAGAGACGCATGCTCCGGTGAGCACTGGGGGCCAGTGACAGCAGAGCTTCCTGGCTGGGGAGGAGGGCTCTGGGAGGGACTGGTTCTGTCTGGAGTAGCACAGGCTGAGTTATTGGTGTCTGGGGAGGATCGTGAGGATCTGGGCAGAGAAGCACCCTTTCTGGTGGGGCTCATTTGCAGTGCAGATGAGAGGGGAGCAGCCCTTCCCCAGGTCACAAGTGTCTCCTTGCCCCCAGTTTGCGTTTCTACGTCATCATGACAAGCCAGCGGGAGCTCTTTCCACGGCTCACGGCTGACATGCGACGCTTCAAGAAGCTGCCGCGCCTGCAGCGGGAAGTGCTGGAGCCTGTGGTAGGGCGGGCAGCCTGGGAGGCAGCAGAGCCAGAGCCGAGCCTGGGCCGGCAGCCAGCGGCAGAGCGGGAGCTGTGGCAGGACGTGGAGGACAGCAGCAAGTTCTACGCGGGGGGCGCGCAGGTCAAACTGGGGCCAGGGCTCTTCTACACCTCGCCGCTCTTCCCCTTGCTGGCCTCCGAGGTGGCCTCAGCCCAGAAGCAGCTCAGCAGCATGGTGCAGCTGGCCAAGTGCCACTGCCGCAGGGACAACCTGTGGAAGCGCCTCTTCCTTCTGGAGCCTCTGGCTTCCGACAAGCTGAAGCTGGGCAAGCTCTCGCTGGTGGAGCTGGAGGAGCTGCTCGACGCCGTGCACGGGAAATCCATTGCAGATGTCGACCCCCAGCTGGTGAGCAGCAGGGATGGGGACATGGTGCACAGCAGCTGCTGTTCTGCTCTGGGGATGGAGTGGGGTGCCAGGTGAAGGGGCCTGAAATGCACATCTCTTCCTGCTTGGTGGGAAGGTAGAGGCAGGAGCATAGCTCCTAGCTGGCAGGGCCTGCATGGACTTGTCTATAGGGAGTGAACAGCCCTCGGTCAGCATCCTCAGTGGGCTCTGAGGGTTACATCTGATTTGGGGTCTGAAGGCTGCTGTAGCATTATGGCTGATGGTGCCATGGCTAGAGGGAGGCTGAAAATCAGGCCTTTTCCATGCCTGCAGGAATGTTTCCTCACCATGACAGTCTCCTGGTACCAGAGCCTCATCAAGGTGCTGTTGAGCCGCTTTCCCCAGAGCTGTCGGCATTTCCACAATGCTGAAACCGGCACCCAATACCTGGTAAGACACAGCCCACTGCCCACCCTGCAGTTTCTGTCCCTGTGTCCCTGTCCTGGCCTCTGTACTGGCTCCTTTCTAACGCGCTCTGTGACTCTCCTGACAGGTTGTGCTCAACCAGAAGTTCACGGATTGCTTCGTTCTTGTGTTTCTCGATTCTCATTCAGGAAAAACGGTGAGTCCTTGGGAATAGGACAACAGCCATGCTGGCTCAGGCCAGGAATCTGTCTGGATTGATACAGCAATGGCCAAGGGCAGGTGTGCATGAGAATAGGAGCAGGTCAAGAAGCTTACAACGCTTCTCCTAAATCCTGTCCCAACATCTGAAAATCATTAGCTTAGGCCTATCCTGAGCTAGAAGTGGCCTTTGCATTTATTTAATAGCCTTCCATGGCTTTATTTCCTTTGGTTAATTTTTGGCATCCATGGTTTCCCCTGACTTGCAGCTCCATGAGGCAGTTGCAGTCTAAGTGAAGAACTTCCTTGGCTTATTTTTGAAGCTCCTACTGTTCTTTCCATGTGATGTCCCTTTGTTCTTGTATTAGAAAACAGTGAGCACTTGATCCTCTTTTCCTTTGCAGGATTGCTTTTGGATCATTCTCTCAGCTGTCTCTCTATCCAGGCTAAGCAGTCCTTCCATATTCAGTCCAAAGTCAGATCACACTGGGTTTGGCAGGGAGGGGTCACCAATGCTGTGGGCTGCTTCTACCTGGGCAGAAAGGGATGGGACCTGCACTTTCAGGTCCCAGGAAATCTGCAAAGGCCTTTGCCTTCACTGAACTTGAGGGCAAAAATACTTTGTTCAGCTGTGCTCCCAGGCAGGGTACAGGATGGGTCACAGGAAATGTAGTTCCACATGAGAGCAGAGGATCTACAAGAGGCTTCAGTCCACAATAAGGCTTCTGCAGAGACTGCAGAGTAACTGATGTTGTATAAAATAAATCATGCTCCATCTGAAAAGCAGGTATGGGAGACAGAAGAGGTGGTGCTTGCTGGAAGGCTGCTCAGTGCCTCCTGCCACCTGATGGTCATAGTGTCACCTTGTGGTCATTGATATCATATACCCAGACCCTCCATCCCCTATCCCAGTGACTCCCATTTCATAACAGAAATCCTTTGTTTTCATAACATTGTATTTTGTGCTTAGCATTCATGCCATTTTTGTGGCCTCTCAAAACTCAGCCTTTTTTTTTTTTTCATTATCCCAATCCTCTTTTGTATTATTGCCTCAAATTTTATCAGCATATTCCTTATTTTTGTACCATACTTGTTAATGTACTAGGCAATGTGAGTCCCAAAGCCTGTCCTGAAGGAACTCTGTCTGTAACCTCTCTCCAGCCTGCTGTTTCCCCTTTCAACACTGCCATGTTCTCATCTTATAATTTTTTTACTTAATTCCTATCTTTTCAGCTTACCTAAATTTCCCATGTGGCACCACATCAAATCCTCCCTGAATCTCAGATAAGATGTACCATGATTCCTTTGTCTAGAAATATTACCTTATCAAAGAGAACTTTAGCGTTAGCACATCACTTTGGTAACACTGAGCTGCATTTCCCTCCTCATTCTTTCTCTCCCAGCCTGCTCTGAAGCCTTTCACGCTGCTGGAGTTGGGCTCACAAATCACGTCCTTTCCCCTCTTAAATGAAGATGGTGCATTTGCTGTTTGTAGTTACACAGTTCTTCTCATGGCTTTACCACTTCATCGTGGCTACTGGATGTGCTGCATTTCAACTCTGGAGAACATCCCGTCCCTGTGTCTTGCCTCCATGATGCTGATCTGAGTGCACTGAGTCATTCACATTTTTGTTCTGCTTCAGTTCCTGCAACCTCTGTCTGCTCCCTACTCCCCTCTGTCTTTGCCCTGCCTTGTCAGTACAGTCACTAATCAGAGTGGAACAGGCAGCATTTATTTTTAGGATTGCAGTTATTACATTTAATCTCCTCCCCTTCCCCATTTGTTGCACTCCTACTCTTTGCTTTAGAAGAAGAAATTTCCCTCTAATTTTCCTGGAAGCTCCTATTACTGTGGAGGCAGTAGGATCCCCTCCTCTCCTGTGGCTGCTAGAATTAGTGTAACTGCAGATGCATGAAAGCTGGGACAGAGTAGGCAAGTCCTTCCATCAAATTTTCACCAGAAAAATGGGGAGGAGGCTCAAACATGCTCTGTGACAGGAGAAGGCACTAGCTTAGTGCCATTGGCATTTTGGGACTTCCAGTATTTGCCTAACACTGCCAAAAAAGTGTCCACACTTTTGTCCCTGTGCTAGTGATGGCACGGTGCTGGTCTGAATTCTGTCCCCTGACCCTCTCCTCCCTCTTGGCAGAGCCTCACCGTGGTTTTCCGGGAGCCATTCCCAGTGCAGCCCCAGAACAGTGAGAGTCCTCTGCCACAGCTTGTGTCCACATACCATCACCTGGAGTCAGTTATCAACACCGCCTGCTTCAACCTGTGGACAGGCCTGCTCTAGCAGTGGCACCCACATCCTGGAGGAACGTGTATTCTGACCTCGGCACGGCCGCGCCCTTGGTGACCATGGGGAAGAACAGGTCTCTGGGGAACCTGTGCGTGAGCACTGCAGGCACCACTGCCAGTAGCACACATGGCTACTGACCTGAGGAGCCTGGGGATGTGCACCTCATCACTGGCTGGCTGGTGTGGCCCTCGTGTGCTGTTTTCAGGGGGTTTGATACTGAATGGCCTTGAACCAAACAGCAAGGACAGGAACTTGGCTGCTGTGGCCTGGCTGAAGCAGAGCAACTCTCAGGGACATGGCTTTGGCATTCATAGGTGAGTTCTGCCTGCTGGGAAAGGACTAAGGAGTACACACAGCACCATCTTCTGCCCAAGGCAGCACTGCTCTGGCTTTAGGAGGAAAGGCTCCTGACTGCAGGGCTCCTGGCGGTGAGGACAACTGCTTCTGGCCTTTTGCTTTCCATGGGAGAGCATGAATGGGACAAGAAGGGTGAACTGGATCACTGGAGGTGTACATTTGAGCCATTGGTATATCTGTGAAATAAACGGAACCAGATCCATGCTCAGTTGCTGTAGGCTGTGGAAAGCTGCCTGTAGAGGATGCAGAGCAACCCTGGCTATGGGGCTGGCTGGGTTTCCTCTGGAATTTTACACTTGCTCCAGAGCAGGAGCAGCAGAGCAGTCAGTCTTTAGAGTCCATGGGCAGGCAGCCCCCAGCCTGTTACCTTGGTTCAGGCAGCCTGGGAGGGGACTGCTTGCTTCACTTGCAGCCCTGCTGCAGTTAGTTCTGGGCACTGGCAACAGCCCTGAGAACTTCAGGAACTTGAATTTGGAAGCCCAGAGCATTCTCTCCACAACTTCAGGCACCAGCTGGAATGCTCCCCTTATTGGACTGGAAGCCTCTCTCTGGTCACCCCTGCAGCCTGGAAGTGAAAGTTCTCTGTACCTGAAGTCACCTACAGTGGTGCCTGAGCCATCTGTAAATATAACGTTGCAGGTGGTACTTGTGTAGATGAGGGTCCAGTGGCTTGGGCTGGCCCAGCAGAGCCTGGGGAAGGGAAATATGACATAGCTGCTCCTAACCTCACTCTAGGAATCATCCCACCCACCACCCTCCCCTAGTCCTAGAGAAGACACGTGCTCCTCTGTTAAGCCATTGCTTTGTCTTTTATTCTCATGGTTTTCTAGTTTTACTTGGCTGTGTTGCTGGTCCCACCGTGCTGCAGCCCTCGGCTCTCCCAGTAGGATCGCAGCCAGCCCAGACCTTCCAGGGTGTCTCCTGCAGTGACAAACAAGGTCTTCTGCTGCAGCTGAAGAAGCTGGAGCAACTTCTGTTCAGGACAGAGCTCTCATCCCCAGGTAGAGGCTGACCCACTACCTGCCCCCCGCCAGGACCTGCCTGTCTTTGCACAGCACCCAGCCAGCTGGCCTGTGCTTGGACCTGCCTGTGAGGCTCAGACCTGCAGGCCCACTCACCTTTCGGAGCATACTCGCACCCCACATAGCCAGTGTAGCCAAGGGACTCCAGGAGCTCGAAGATGTAGGGGAAGTTCAACTCCCCAGGGCTATCGGGCTCGTGCCGCCCTGGTACCTGTGCAATCTGGATGTGACCTAGGGAGGGAATGGGAGAGGCTGTGTCCAAGGCAGCCCTGCCTGCAGCCTTCTTTGGCTATGAGACAAGGTGAGCAGCCCCAAGAGCAGCCCCACACCCCCAGCCAGCCACAGCAGAGCCTGGAGTAGGAGGGCCTCTTCTCAATGCCCCTCCTGCCCAGTGGCCACAGTGGAGTTGGTATGAGTGCAGGGTGTTACCGATGAGTGGGAAGTACTTCTCCAGGTTTCGTGACAAATTGCCATCCATGATCTGGCAGTGAAAGAAGTCCTGAGGGTGAGAGAGGAAAAGGGAGGGTGCAGCTGTTCAGCTGTGAGCAGTTAAGGACAGCTGTGCTATGGTCCCTGTCCCCAGGAGGGGATTACAAGCCCATGGCTGCCAGAATTCCCCTGTGGACCTGTGCAAGTTTCCCCCAGGGCCAGCTTCAATAGAGACTCACCAGCTGCAGCTTCAGGTTGGGCCGTCCCACTTTCTCCAGGATGGCAGCAGCTGAGGGGGCAAGAAATGAGAAACCATTGCCCCCAAGGTGGAAGCTTTGCAGAGGAGCTCTGAGACCCCCCTTCATCAACTGTTCTCCCCCACCAGCTCCCTGCAGGTGAGGCAACCTCCTGGCTTTCAGACTTTGGAGCTCTTTCTTCTCTGAAAGAGACTCTCAATGTCTGGCTTACCTTGCTGTGGGGTGTTCAGATAGTAGCGAGGGTCAGTGATGCGGTTGTTAATAGGCTCCAACAGTCCAATCATGTCTTCCTGTAACACAGTAATGTCACCCTGCGGAGCATCCTGTCCCCTCTGCGGCAGGAAGCATAACTTCCTCCTGCCAGGCTGGTGGGGTATTCCCCATCCTGGGTATCCTGAGAGTTACACCCGCAAAGCAGGACCCATTCCCCAGTTACCTGTGCCAGGAGGTCAGCAGTGTATCTGAGATTCTCAATGAAGGTGGTTTCCATCTCACCTTCCACTGCAGCGCGGTCTGTGCCCAGGGGAACCCGCCCAGCCATCACATGAATCCTACAGGCACAGAGAAACAATCACAGGCAGCAACTCCAAGCAGCTGGCTAGACCTTCCTCTGCTGCTGGAAAAGGGGGCCAGGCTGGGGAAGCAGACATAGGAGAGGGTAAGAGGAAGCAGGGACAACAGCAAATGCACCATCCCCCCTCAATACACAGTGGAATGACTTTGAACCTTAACCTGACAAATTGTACACCTTGCTTCTCCCTTCTCTTGCCAACTGCCTTCAGCTCTTTCACCCTGAGGCTGGAGCTTTCTCGGAGTCTCGCTCCTAGGGCCGCCTCAACCCAGCACAGCGGGCAGCTGACCTGCTGCCTCTGCCAGAGTCTGCCCTGTGCATGGTGCCACTGCTTGCTGGCTGTGAGCAGGGAGGGGACAGTGCCCCGAGCTCAAGGGGATCTTCAGCCACCATTCGGAAAAGGTGGACAGTGGAAACAAAAACCTTTTCAATCTGCCTGTACCAGTGTGCAAATGGTGCTGAGCAGACTCTGGCCTGCCTGGCCCATGCCCTCCACAGGGCTTTGGACTGAGTTTCAACGGGAAAGAATGGTGCAAAGTAAATGGAATAAAAGGGCCCTGTTGGTTTTCTGAAGGGAGCTGTGCCAGGCTAATTGCATCTTTTATGGTGTCTCTGCTGTGCTGGAGTCAGCGTGGCCTCAATAAAGCAACTGTTGTGGTGTCCTGGGGGAAACGACTGGTGCAAGTGGGGAGGAAAAAGGGAGGATTATCGTGGGGACTGTTGTGCGGAGGTGGGAACAAGAGCCTCCACTGCGAAGGGCAGGGTCAGACTCGTGCCTGGCAGCTCCGGGTCCGCTCCCAGCACGGTCTGCCCCGAGCAGGCTCCCGCCCCACGCAGCCCAGCAGCAGATGCTGCCCGGGAGAGGCTCCGTGACCCGGCGGCGGGAGGCACGGCGGGGCAAAGGGCGAGCTCCGCTCGGGCGCAGCGCTGGAGCAGGAGGGCAGCAGAGGAAGCCCCTACGGAACCACAGCAGCGAGGGCACGGCCGGAGCGGGGGTCCCTTCTCGCACCTACCTGGGGCAGCCCACAGCCCGGGCGTACTGCACGGCCGCCTCCAGGGCCTGCCGGAAGGCTGCCTGCCGCCCGGGCACGGCCGCCAGCCCCATCTCGCCCGCCTCCTGGTCCCCTAGGAGAGAGCGGCGGCGTCGGCGGAGCGTCCTCGCTACCCCACACACCGCGGGGCCAGCGGGACGCGGCCGTACCGGGGGGAGTGTTGAGGAGCGCGATCCGCACTCCCGCCCGCTCCGCCGCGGCCCGCAGCTCCTGGGCAGGGCATCCCGCCGGCCAAGCCGCCTCCACCGCTCCGAACCCGGCGGCCGCCGCCGCTTCCAGCCGCGCCGGCAGCGCCGGGAGCTCCGGGAAGAGCCAGGAGAGGTTGGCGGAGAAGCGCAGCGCCATGGCGGGCGGGGCGGGCCGGGGGCGGGCCGGGGCGGTGCTCCCAACGCCACTCCGGGCACGGCGGCCCGCGGGGGCAGTCCCGGCCCGCCCGCGGGGCTGCGGGAGCCTAGGGCGGCTGGGGCGGTGCTGGGCTCAGCCCTGCGGGCGTGCGGCGGGCTGAGGGCTCCAGGACATGCCCACGGCCGTGGGTGAGCGGCCCCACGCCGCGCCCCGGCGGGCAGAGGCGGCTCCGCGCTCCCTGTGACACGCGTGGGGTTCCCGGCTCCAGAGGTCTGCGGGACGGGCCGTGCTGCGGGCACATGGCACCGCGCGGCTGGAACCCGCTCGGGGAAAAGGGGCTTTTGCCAGGTGCTGGCCTGACACACGCAAAGTGCCCTCTTAATTGGTTTCCTGGGGAGCTTGTCTCTGACAGCGTCTCATTATGCGAGAAACGCTCTCTCCTTTCGTCCCATGCTCTGCATATTTTACCATAAAATGTTCATCTCTCCACTTCTGCAGAGCTGTGGCTCGGCCGAGCAGGAGGCTGACCCCGGCCGTGCCCGTAGCTGCCAGTCCCCATCCCCTGAGCTCTGTGTCCCCAGGCGCACTCGCAGGCTGCACGAGTGGGGTGTATATTCTGTCCTGCCCATGCCCAGGGGCTGTTCCGTGGCTGGCAGAATGGCCACCATGAGCCGTGGACATTTTGCAGACCCTTATGCTCAGCTTGTTCCTGGGGGATCCTATTCCGTGCCGGGAGAGCCCTCCATGGTCTGACTCCTCTATGACTGCTGCAGTAGCCCCCTGCAGACCCAGGCAACTCAAACCCCAGGAATTCGCAGTGCTTTGGGAGCCCAGCCCGGGCAGAGGCCAGCCCCAGCAACAGCCCCAGCAACAGCTTGGCACTGCCGGCCAAGGGGATAACAATGGTGAAGCTACCCACTATGAAGTCCCAACTCAATTAAAGCTATTGATTAATCAATTGGAAGAGGCTTGACTCAACTTCTCAGTAATAATCCAAACTGTCAATTGCAGGCAGTGGCATGCATGTCCTCAGCACGCGTGTCCCCAGCACACATGTCCCCAGGACACAGACTGCTCCCTGCCTGCAGCTGCCATGCCAGGGGAGCACTGCACCTTAGACATGTCCTGCAGCCTCACTCTGTGGTGCATCGGGGTTCTCATCCTCTTCATCCTTTCCCAGGAAGTGTCTGAGTACAGGTGGGTGGATGGCAGAGCTGTACAGCCACTGGAAGCCCCAGAAGGAGAGGTGGGTGGCACCTGCCTGACCTGGGGCTGCAGCCTCACTGGGTCCTTGCACCTCAGAAAGGCATTCACTGAGGCCATGCATCACCCTGGCCCCGGCAGTCCTGGCTGCATCTCCAGCTGGAGCCTGGGCACCTGTCAAGGTCAAAGCCCAGGAGTCAGCGTGTGGGAGCAGGAAAGCTTTGCTGGGTGGGGGTGTCAGTGAAAAAACACAGAACAGAGCCCCGGCATGTGGGTGATCCTGGCAGCTGGATGGGAATGCACAGAGCTCTCATGTAAACCTGCCCTGTGATGGCAGGTGATGCTGTGGGCTCTGCGCTGAAGCATTAATAGCGTCTTTATGTCTCTGGTAATATATCGCATTGATTTTCTTGTGTTATAACTGCAGTTCCTGCATTGCAGGCCGGTGCTTTGTCACTTTACCTTGACAGGACGCAGAGGATTTACTCGCTGCCGTGGCACACATGGCTCTGGAGCTGTGTCCCACATTGGAGCTGGCCTGTGCTCGGCAGCCTCTGTGTGGGGAGCTGGCACAGTGGGCGTGGGGTCAGATGGGCCCCCATGTCCCCAGGGAAGATGAGGGGGCCGAGTGAGGCACTGGAGAGGGAAGGTGGCTCCATACCAAGCATCTCTGCTGCTGCCCAGGAGTTTTATTAGCCTGAAGAAAATGTAGCTCCTGCACATTTTATTGTTGAGCTGACATTTCGTCGCAGACCCTGCTCTGGCCTCTATGATGGTTTGGATGGGAAGGTGGCAGTGCCTTGGGGTGCCCCATGGTGCAACAGCAGCAGCCAAGCCAGCCCCCCACCCTGAGCCCACTGAAGTGGGAACACCAATCCTCCCAGCACCCCATAAATCTCTCATCTCATTGTGCTGCAGGGAAGGTTTTATCTTTCTCCTTTATGAAAGATGTTTTAATTTAAATTGACATTTCTCTATTTTAACTGCTCGTCCCAGGCTCCTAGGTGGCTCAGCTGGCATCCCAGGGGCCATGAGGGATGAGGTGCTGTGGGCTGGGCTGGGGCTGGATGGCACCATCCCACTGACATTTGTTACCCTTGTCCCTCCAGGGCAGCCCCAGATCTGTCCCATTCCCCCTGCACCCTGTGGCTGTGCAAGGGAATCCAGAGCTCAGGCTGGGAGGGGCATCCCAGGCATCCCTTCCCCCAAGCTCTTCTCTCCTCTAAAGCACCCCAATATTTTGCAGCCATGTTTGGATTTTGGCTTTTATAGTGAGTAAATTCTAGCCTCTTTATTTGTAGAAAAAGGCTGGGGAAAATAATCCACATGTGACCCAGCATCTTGCAGTGGCAGCTGCAGGAGCTTTGCTTGTATTAAACCTCATGATTTTTTCACCGAAGACAGTCTTCCTTAAAACTATCCCCTCAGGGTGCAGAGGGGCCAAGAGATGAAAAGCCTCTCCACAGAATCCAGCACCAATCCAGCCCTGGCTCCCCACACATGTCCCCAAAACCAGTGTATCCCCACGATGGCTGTGCCCTGAGCCAAATCAGCCCCAGCCCCTGATGGGGTGTCCCTCCCAGCTCCCCGGTGTTGGGGCAGGCTTTGATGAGTGATGTGACCTGGCTGGCTGCATGTGTGTCCCCAGCTCTCCTCCTTACCCAGAAGCCCTCCCAAATTTCTTGGACCTTGGAGTTTTCATGGCCATGGGCACCAGTAGAGGTTTGACTCAAGGACCTGGCACTGAAAGGAGGTGGCGGCCCCAAGTGCCCGTGGGAGACTCTGTGGTGGGATTGTCACTCTGTCAAGTCCTCCTCTGCTTACCCTGGTCAGTGCAAACTGTGCAGAGTTAATTTATTAATTAGTGTCTTTCTGCTGCTGAGCCACCTGTTTTGCTGCCATCAAAGTCTGCTGTGCCCTTCAGCCACCTTTGCTGCTCAGTTTCCACCTCCTAAAATGAAGATGCCACCTTGGCTGCTAATGATGGGGTGCAGCAGGACTGTGCCACTGCTGGGACTTGCCCTGGTCCTGTGAGGTCCTCCCCTTCTAGACCCCCTTTCTCCTCCTCTTCTTCCTCTTCTTCATCTTTGCCTTCTTCTTCTTCTGTTCTTCCTCCTCTGCTCCTTCCCATTCATCCCTCCATCCCCTCCATATCTTATCTCCTCCATCCCCCTGTCCCCTATCCCCTCTGTCCTTCTGTCCCCTCCATTTTTCTGGTTCCAGGCACTGCACAGAACATGGGAGATGCAGGGAAAGATGGCAGTCCCTCCCAAAGCTGTGACAAAGGTTCCTGCAGGATGCCTTAATGAGCACATTGTCCAGCTCAGGCCTTGCTTTCTTACAGCCTCTAAAAACACGTGGATATAAGAAAATCTATATACCAAATCATGGGAAACAAAAGCCCAGCTTGTGCCAACTTACAGCTATTCTTCATCAAGAAGGATTGAACTGGGTGCAAACATGATATAAATCCCAGCAGAGCCAAGTTAAGGACTGAGCACCCCTGCATCCCTGCAGCTCCCAGCACGGGTGGGCTGTCCATCAGCTGGCCAGGATTTTCTTGCTATTCCAAGATTTCACAGGAAATTAATGAGGAGGCCAAATTCTCCTCCAGCTCTTGGAGGAGGCCAGGGCGGGCGGTGCCTGGGCCCGCTGAGCTGGCAGATGTTGTTTAACATTCCCGGCAGTAATTAATAGATGGTTTCATCACTCTTGTACAATTCAAGCATGTCGTCCTGCTTCTCTCCAAATACAGAGCAGAAATATTTGTTAAACGTGGCTGGTGTTTTCGCCTCATCATTAGTGCTCAAGCGGCTCCAGCCACTCCAGGATTTATCGCTGTGCCAAAATTTCTTTTGGCCTCACGATGCTGCCACCATCCCTCCCTCCGCTGCTGGTCCCTCCTGTCAAGAGGCTCCCTTTATCACTTTCCCTCTGATGGATGTCCTGCTGGTTGCACCTTCTCCTTTACATCACGATTATGGATTCCTCCCTTTTCCACTCATTACACTGCAGGAGGACGGGCTTTTGCCAAACTGTCTCCCTGACCAGAGGCACCCTGTGGAATTCAACCCAGCAAGGTTCTGCAGACATCACTCCCACCACCCAGCACCCATCGTGGGATGCAGGGAAAGGGTTCCCGTGGGGGTGCTTCACCCCACAGTGTCCAGGTGGGCTGGTGATGCCACCTCAAGCAGTGACAAATGGGACACAGCCTGGGCTGGGCTGGGCACAGCATGGTGACATCAAGCAGTGGCTTGGGAGCAGGGGCAGAGCTGCCTTGAGGGAAGCAGCAGCCCATTAGCCAGCATTACTGGCACCCCAGGGAATCACTGCAGATACAAATTAATCGGAACCTCCCAGCTCATCATAAGTTATTAATAGTATGTATTAGTTATTAGTTATTAGTTATTAGTTATTAATAGGAGCCTGCCAGCTTGCCAACAGTTCACTCACAAACAAAAGCAAGAGGGGACACAGAAGTGTCCAGCTCATGGCAGTGGCATGGTGCACTGTCAACCCCATGCCCAGAGTGGGGACATAGTGGGGACATGGAATAGGCACTCAGCAGGGCCCCAGCAGCCAGCCTGATAGGAGAAAGCAGGACCCAGGGAGGGAAGGGAATGCTCCCACTGCTGCCTGCCTGGCTGAGCTGAGGCTAATGAGGGTTTGAGTTCAGCACTCCCCTGCCTGGAGGCACAGGGATCTCCAGGGCACAGCCAGCCCTTGGCTCTGACTCGCTCCCGCAGCCCCAGGGGGCTCAGTGACCAGCCTCAGCAGTGCCGGCCCCAGCACACTCAGCCCCGTGCCCCCCACCGTGGGGTGCAGGAGCTGGTCCTTGTGGCCCCCCTCCCCTGTACAGCCCGCTGCAGCCCGGTCACCATGTTAAGCCATCTCTTAATTAATCAGGCTGATTGTAATGTGTTTTTAGGGCATTAAAATTCAATTGTGGAATTCTCCGCTGGCTGGGCTCGCAATGAATACAGAAGTTTGCCTAATTAGAGCTGACACGCAGCCGGCGGGAGAAGCAGACAAACAGCCCCTCCAGGGCTGCCCACCTCGGGCCCCTCGCCTGCCCCAGCAACCCATCCCCTCCTCTGTGGGGACCACCACCGACTGCTCCCACCGCGGGCACCCAGCCCCTGCCCTGGGCACAGGGAGGGCAGCGCTGCCTGGCCCTGGTATCCTTGGGGACAGCCTCAGCCATGCGCCTGTGCCAAACCCCTGTCCGGGCACCAGGCAAGAGCAGAAGAGATGTTTCCTTATCGGCAGCATCAGGTCTTCGTTGTCATTACCACGGCAATTATCATCTCATTTGGAGTCTTTAGCTGCCATAATCTGTCTCTTGCACTGATTTATTCCGCAGGTCTCTTCCCCAGACGTGCAGGAGGGAAAGAGCCATCAATAAGGAGTCAACGAGCTCCGTCTCCCGGGAAAGCCTCTCCCCATCCGGAGCTGAGCAGAGGTGCCCTGCGGCTGGACCGTCCTCCCGGAGCAGAGCAGGGCTGTCCACACACAGCACATGGCCGGGGCCGAACCGAAACCTGTCTCTTCCCAGCATCAATTGGGAGCCAGTTTCCCCAAAGCTGGTGCGTGTTTATCTTGTTTATTGTTTCAGCCGCTGTTGGCACCAGCACGCACAGGGCTGAACTGGCCATGCACACGCAGGTGGGCTGGGAAGCAGAGGAAGGTGGTCATTCTTCACGGATGGACAGCCGCCCAGGGGCCACTGTGGGCGGTCGCCAGAGCTGCCTGGGCGGGGTTATCGCTCCTGCCTGGCCCTGGCGTGGCTGTGCCAGGAAAACCCTGCTCCCCGCCCCTGCTCCTCTGCCCACCCCTCCATCCCTGGCCGGAGGGAGCCGTGCTGGCCGAGTGCAGGGCAGGCTGGGGTGGTGCTGGGGGGCTCCAAGCTGGTATATTCCTTGGGAAGGGCCCTGCAGGGACAGGTGATGCAGTGGGAGCCATCTGCTCACACCGGCTGGCCCCACTGCCCAGCTCTCCCTGGGCATCACTCTGGGGCAGGAGAGGATCTCCTGACTATTGTGAGCAGCCGTCCAGCTCTCCCCACACACAGGGGACCCCAGGCACAGGGGCTGGTGGCAGCAGTCACCCCAGCTGAGCACATGGAGCAGGATGCCATCCCTGCAGTGATCGCAGGAGAGATTCTGTGTCTCCACAGCCCGTGGTGCCCATGCCTGTTCCCACCCACCACCTCTCATTTGTAGCAGGGTGCCTGAGGCAAATATGGGGTCAGCAGGACAAGAGGAAGCCACCAGGTCTGGGCACAGGTAGGAAGCCACTGCCCAAGTCGCCCCAGCACAGCTGAGCCCGGCAGTGGGGCACAGAGAATTGGGGCAGGCAGGGTGGCAGTGATGCCATCACTCCTTCCAGCTCCATCCCCACTTCACAGTGACTTGACTTCCATCCACCGTTGCACCCACCACAGCTCAACCTGCCTAATCCACTTATATGCAAAATCCCCAGAAAAAAGAGGTAATTAATGAAGTCCCTTTCATTACCATTATGCAAATGCGATTAATTTCAGCTGTTATGAATATGCAAATATTACAATTATGCTCTAATTGCCAATGTGTGTAGGGGAGTGGGCAGAATATCAAGTCTCAGACCAGAGCCCAGGAGCTTTGGGGTGCAGAATTGCTCCCGGATGTTTCAGGCAGGAGGAGGAAACCCAGCTGGAGGGGCTCTACCTGCTCCTGTGGGCTCAGCAGAAGTCTGTGTGAGGGGACAGGCAGCAGGGACACACATCAGCCACCACCTGCCTGTGTCATGGATCCTGCATGGGCTCCTCCTACGCACACTCAGTGCTCCAGGGAAGGCTCCACACTGCATTGTGACTGCTAACCTCTCTGCCAGGTGAGCCTGTCCCCAACAACACTTTCCCTCCACTTCCACTCCCCTTCAGACTCACTGGGCTGCAGGGAGGAGAGGGAAGAGGAGGAGGAAGGCTACCAGGCACGGTAGTGCTACAGGGCTGGAGGCAAATGGCAGCAGGAATCAGAGACCTGCCCTGACCCTACTGCCTGCTAGCTGAGGCGATGCCGGCCCCATGCCCACACACAGTGCCACTGCTGTTAGCTGCATGTCACTGGTCCTGCTGCAGTCTCAGGATGGAGCCACTGTCACCCTTGCTACAAGGGCATCCTGTCCTCTGAGCCAGCTGGGCCCTCCAGCCCTTCACTCACCATTTAGTTGGGGGTTTGGCATGTCCCACTGCCTGTGACGCTCTGGGCATGGAGGGGGCACTCAGCACATCAGACATCGAAGGTGCTCTGGCAGGGATGCAGCAGGCAGGCCGTGGAGATTCCCTGCCTGGGGCCATGGGGATGGTCTGTTTGGGACCATGGGGATGTTCTGTTTGGGACCTTAGGGATGCCCTGCGTGGGTCGAGCTCCCTCCGGAAGGCAGGCAGCAGTCGGGGCCGGGCCGTGCAGCCGGCAGCCAGCAGGCTGTGCTCCTGCTCCCCACAGCACTCGGGTGTCAAGCAGGAAAAGGCCGGAGCAGGGCACTGCTCTCCGGCCGCACCAGCGTTCAGCCTGTCCCAGCCTGCGCCGGATCAGCCCCGAGCCGCTCCCAGATGTGCTTGGAGCTGGCAAGAGCACCTTTCCCGAGGCAGAGCAGCCGACATCTGCCTCAGCACCTCTCAGCTCCGTGCTGCCATCCCTGTCCGGGAAGCGCCCCATCCCAGCCGTCACAACGACCCCGGACTTGCGGAGAGCAGAAGAGTAGTCCCTTCTCGCCCAGGATGAAGGCTGCTGGCCACAGGCGGTGCAGGGGCTTTGTTGTGCCAAGAGGAGGGGTGTGCTGGCAGTCTGGGGAGATTCTCTGTCCCAACAGCTCTCATTCTGTTACCCCCAGCCTCTCCTGCAGCCTTTGGGCTGCTGTCCCCACTGGTGCAGGGGGAGTCCAGGCTGCCACCCCAGGGAAGGTGGCAGAGGAATGGGGCTGTAAGAACGTTGTCACCCCTGCAAGGACCCTAGTTCCTGCCCCCAACAGCACCAGCAATCCCATCTCCACAGCCCAGCGAGGCTGATGGCTCTGGGGCTGGGGAGTCTTTTCTTCACCCACCACCCCAAGTCTCTTTTCCACAGTAGCATGGACTGGTTGGAATACACATTTCCCCCCCTGTGCCTCCGATATGGGGACAAAACGAGACTCCCCTATTACTCAGGCTAATTTGAGCATCATATGCCTTACTGGAGGATCTCTCACACACACAGAGGAGAAACTGAGCAAGGCAGCAGGTAGCAGATAGCAGGGTGCCCAGTGGCTGGCAGGGACAGGCAGCCCCCATGCCTGCACCCAGCAGCACAGCCTGGGCTTGTCCCCAGCCCCAAATCCCTCCAGCCCCTTCCCGTAGGGCTCAGCTAGAAAGAGAAGGAGAAAGAGATTGAGAGGCTCCTCAGAGCTGCCTCTTGGTTTCCAAGGCGATGAGACATAATGGCTGTTCATCCCGGCAGGGTCATCCCTCTGCGCTGGAGCTCTGGAAGAAGGGGCTGGGGATCAGCTGCAGCCCCCAGCCCTGGCATCCCAGCTCCCCACCCTACTGGAATGTGCTGAGCCCCCACAGCCTTGTCCCTGCCAGAGCCAGCTCTGCTCCGTGCAGGTCAGCACTGGCCAGGCACAGCTCAGGGGCACAGTTTGCTTCACACAAGCTGTTCCCTGTCAGTCGCCGTCAGTGCTGGGGAGGGAGCAGGATGTTTGATTCCTCCGCACAGCTGCCACCGTGCCCTGCAGATGCTGCTGGGGTGCCAGACCTGGGGTGACCCCCAGGGGTTTGAAACCAAGTGTGGGCACCCATGGGCGCTGTCACCTCTGTGTCCAGTGTCCCTCTAGTTACTCGCAGCAGGTGCTTGGTGCTCTATCCCCTGGGGTATGACGAAGGCACATCGCTGCTCCCCGCGATGCCCCTTGTGTTTTCCCAACTAATTGAATTCAGAGAGATTTCTTCCCAGCAGTGCCAATCGATGAACCCCGTGTTATCAGCCCCCCCCTCGCCCCTCCCGGCTCTTGGGATGGATATGGGCGAAAGGAAAAATTGAATTTGCGGCCATTTTCATTGGGATTTAATTGGGCAGTCTCACCTCGTTGCCTTAATCCCGGGCGCTGACGTGCGCAGCAGAGACGGCAGCTCCCCTTATTTATCACTTTTCAAATATTTGCCTCTTTGCAGTTGTGGGAAATCGATGCTCCTGCCTGTGGCATGCCGGGAGCGACCTGGCCGGGCGGCCGGGCGACTGGGGATCCATCAGCCGCTGCCATCGCTATCGACAGGGCGATTGGGGTTTAAGAGGCACTTTGATAGCAGAACCGGCACACATTAAGTGCTCGTCATCAGGGGATGATCATGACTTATTACTGCTAATTCTCCCCGCGCAGCGGCAGGGCTGCAGGGCTCTTCCTCGCTAATCGCCGCACGGCTCCTTGCCGAGGCGCCGGCGGGAGGTTCCCACCGCGCTCCTTGGGGACAGCATGCCGTGCCACCCCCTGCGCTCCCGGCTCAGCTCGCCTTGCCTTCGGGGGTCCTTGTGCCCAGGGCGCGGCTCATTGCTGCCTCCTCACCACACATCCAGCCCGAGGGAGGCTGAGTCCCTGCCAAGCTCCTGCCAGCCCAGATGGGATGGTGGAGAGACCGCAAAGCTCTGGTGCAGCCACAGCCGCGGCTGCCTGTGGAGGGGCCAGATGCCCACGCTGTCCCACTCACCTCTTGCTGAGCATTCCCAGGCCCTGGTGCTGCTGCAGTTCCTCTATCGTGCACCATTGCTCCCCTCAAGCATCCTGGTCGCTGCGGGTCTCAGCTGGGCAGGAGACAGGACCAGCACCTGTGAGAACGGCAGCACTGCCAAGGAATCCTGTACAGCTGGTGTGTAGCCTGGGGATGGGAGACAGCTGGGCTGCATGGTGTCTACCTTTCCTGCAGTCTGCAGAGCAGGGGAAACTGTCTTCCGGAGCGCATTCCAGGTAGCCCTCAGTGCTCCTGGTCATTGTCATGACAGCTTGGCTCTGGCCCCATGTTCACCTCCCTGGATCCCTCCTCCCCGGGGTGCTCCAGAATCCCTGTGAAAACCTGGGCAGCCTCCAGTTCCCTGGTGGAACTACTGTGGGGCAGCCACTGAGCCCTTTGCCAACACGGGCTCTTGCTGTGAAACCAGCCAGATTAGTGTCATCCAGCCCTGTCACTTGGAAGGTGTCCAGTAATGAGCAGCCAGACACAGAGGGATCCTCAGTGGCAGCAAACAGACACTGCTGTCACCACGCAGTGGCTCTGGCACACCAGGGCTACCAGCTCCATGCTAGGAGTGGGACCACTTCCCAATGGATCCATGCAAGGGAAGGGAACAGCAAGTAATCTTGTCCTGTCCCCTCTGGGTGGGGAAGTGGGTCCCAGCGTGCCTACAGCAGCACTGAGACAGATGGGTGATGCTCCTGGGTGGCACAGAGGTCCCCCAGCCATGGTACAGAGTACAAAGGTCTTGCAGCTGGATGCCAGAGCCTTGATGGCATGGGGTGGGCACACCCAGAAGGAAGGGCATGTGGAACTGGGAATGGCTCCATGCCTGGCTGCTGCGATCTTGCTGCTGTCCATCCATCCTTACATCTATCCATTCCTCCCTCCCTTTCTTCCTCCCTTGGCTCTCTCTCCAGCCCAGCTTAAGCTCACATTCTGGACTGTCCCACCTTGGGGTCACACTGTGCCTGGCTGCCCTGGTAGTGAGGACCCTGCTTCTAATTGCCGGGCCAAATCCTTCCATGGCCAGTG
This sequence comes from Lichenostomus cassidix, assembly GCF_008360975.1. Lineage (NCBI taxonomy): Eukaryota > Metazoa > Chordata > Aves > Passeriformes > Meliphagidae > Lichenostomus > Lichenostomus cassidix. The sequence continues at coordinate 10,553,964 of NC_139489.1, read as the reverse complement.
CAAACCCATCATTCCTATGCCAATGCTGTGCTCCAGCCTGGCAGTGCTGTGCCCTCCTGCATGCTCATCCTCACAGTGTGCTCAAAGAGAGAGAGCCTATGCCCTCCAGCTCCTGGAGGTCTCCATGGGGACACCCTGAGGTGGACAGTCAGATGCTTGCAGAAGGCTTGAGCCCAGTTCCCCTCCTCAGCTCCTTGTCCTGTGCCTGTGCCCTGTGTCCCCAGGTCGTGAGCCCTGCTGCTTGCCCTGGGAGTTAGAGGTGTCCATACCCTGTTCCTGGAGCCACCCGTGGTGTGACAGGCTTCACCCACTTGTCCTCATTGCAGTGGGGGCTCAGTGCCCTCAGCCCCACAGGTAGCCCTAAACCAGGGACCTAATGAAATTAAGGGGTCAAATCAGGCCCACGGGGCTGTTGACATGCTGCTGACCACTGGCTCTTGTGACCTCAGTGCCACTGCCACCAGTGAGCAGAGTTCCCTGTACTGCTCATCCTGGCATGAGGAGCAGGTACCACCGTGGGATGCTCCAGAAAGGGCACAAGGGGCAGCTTCCCTCCCTGCCATTGCCATGTAGGAACCCCTTTCTGGAGATGAAAGATTCAGCACAGGCTGAGCTGGGGTTTGGGGCTTTGGAGGATGGGAATTGGTTTCCCTGTTAAGCGCTGGGTTTGGCTTTTTTAGCAGCCTGTTTATGGGAACGGAACCGCCCCAGCGTGAATTATTCATGGCCCCTCGCAAGCTCATTCTCAAAATATCAATTTCTCCCAGTCATGTCAAGCAGCACTTAAGCCTAAAAGCCTTGTTAAAATGAACCACTGGCCCAGTGAGGCGGGGAGGGGATGGAAGCAACCAGGAGCAGAGCTCTTCAGGGGGATCCCGCCCTCGGTCTGTGCACCCACCCCGCAGGTCCTGGGGCCACGGGCCAGGAATTGCAGGAGGGCACCTGGCATGGGGTGGAGGGTTGGCACGGGGATGGCAGGCATCACCCCGGAGGAGAGCAAGGAAGGTGATTGTGGTGCCTGGGGACATTCCCCTGGGCTCTCTCCTGGGCAAGCTGCTCTTCTCAGACAGAGGGGATATGCAGATCTCCCTGGTCTTGGGCATCACGGCAGCATTTGCGGAGGCACATGAGGAATTAATCAGGTGGAGGAACAGGGACAAGTGCAGGCATTAGCAGAGGGAGCTGCTGCAGCACAAACCAAGACAGCTGTGGCCGCAGATGCCACGGCAATGCTGTCCTCCCTCAGGGCTGCAGCTGGGGCACTGGGACCCCCATGTGTTTGCACAGAGCCCTGCTCAGCAGGTCACCCTCCGTGGCTGGGGACCATCAGTGCCAAACCCTCTGCTCGCCTGCTGGCACAGGGAGGAGGGCAGGGCAGGCAGGCTGAGGGCATCCCTGGCTACCCCAGCAGGGCAGCCCCGAGTGGCAGCAGGGACCTTGCAGGCAACAGCTGGGCTGGAGCAGCACTGTTGGTAATTACTAATTAAAATGCAGATGCTCCCCAAACTGCAACTTTTAGTTTCTCTAGCAACTGCTAAATCGAAAGCAATGAGGCAGGGAAACACCGAGTGATGCTGTGGGTGCCACCGTGCCAGTGCTGGTGTCAGTGTTGGCAGGGGATGCTGCTCCTGCCCTGGCACACCCCAACCACACCCCACAGCCTCGTGTGGCATTTCCAGCCTCTATGCTGGGGACAACTGATGGGTGCCCCAAGCTGGACAGGGGGCTGAGCCCACGGGGGCCTGCAGGCAGCATCCTGCCTTCCCCCTGCTTCACACAATGCAGTTCCCTGCAGTCCATGGGCAGAAGGCACTCAGCCCCAACCAGGCTGGGTTTATTCCTTGTCACCTGCTCCAAGCCCACCACCTGCTGCAGGTTTCCTCAGCCCCACTAACCCCCAGCAGGCCTGTGCATCCTGCCCTTGCCCTGTGTTCACAGTGGTGTCAGGAGAGCAGAGAGCCCATGGCCAGAGTGGGTGTCCCAGATCAGGGATGGGGGCTGGTTTGCCACAGAACCAGCTGCTTGCAGGAGGGCAAAAAACCCAAACAAATAGAAAACTCAAAGGTTAATGGGCCCTGCCTGCAGAGCTGGGTTAAAATGTGTTTCAGGAAGGAGGATTCCCCATTTCTCCTTAAACCCATACCTAAACACCATGTTACCTCTTGTTGCAGCTTGCTCTGCTGTGCTGCCCCTGGCACCTCAGGCTGTGATGCTGCAGCAAACCATCTTCTTCCTCACTGTCATTTCTCAAGTCTTCTCACACCAGGGAAGTTTTTGCAACCTCACATTACCTGTTGCTGCAAATGGTAAATAATTTCAATCCCCAGGGCTTCTCCTTGGCACAGCCTTTCTCTGATGTTTCCCCATTAACAAGACCAGGTAGGGAATCTGTCCATGAGCAGGTTTTTAATCCATCTACTGTGTCCTCTTAATTCCTCATAAAACAAGTTTTTAATAAAAATGTCACACAGCAATAAGTGAAATGCTGAAGAGAAATCCATGGTGCTCTGCTGGTGGTGCTGGCTGTGCCTGCCAGGCTCTGCTCCTGTCCTGAGAGGCAGAAGGTCTGTTGTTACAGGGCTGATGGGTGACACACAGTGGGTCCCCCGGGCTCTTTGACATGACCCCTGACGAACCCTCCATTGTTTCACTGAGTTTTGCATCTCCCCTCTTGGTCTTTGCTTTTAGCCCCATCCCTTTTCCTTTGCCATCCAGCTCCAAGGGAAAACGGCTCTGCCTCCAACATGGGGTTTGAGCCAAGCTCCAGGTTTTAGGCATGGCTCCATTTCCCCCTCTTTTGTCTAAATTAATGTCTGGAGGACTCATCAACAAGATCCCTCTGCAGTGGGGTGATCTACCTGCACCCACAGACCTGCCCCTGCTGCACCTGCAGCTCTTGCCGCATTCCCTCGTGCTGCAGGCTGTGGGTTACCTGCCCACTGGCATCACCAGCACCAAAGTGAGTGCCAGAGGGGCTGCCCAGCTGCCCTGGGTGGGAGGATGTCAGCATGTGACAGTGTGATCATTTCCATGGCAACAGTATATGACAGCACAAGCACGGTTTGCTGCTCCTCGGCGTTGGGGCTGGCGCCTGGAGCTTGGTTTGCCTGTCAGTGTGCTCCTCCAGCAGGGAACAGCACAGCACGGACACCTTCTGCCCATGGCAGGGTGCAAAGGGCTGCCACGAGCCTGAGATCCACCTGAGCAAACCCACAGCTGGTCCCTGACCACCTCTGTGAGTGTGGGGCAGAGCTGTGCCCACAGCTGGCTCAGTGCAGGCATGTGGGAGCCAGGGACCCCCTGGCCCAGGTCCCCTTGCTCTGCAGTGAGGACAGAAGCCACAGGGCTTCACAGCCAGCTGGGAACATGACAGGTAGGGAGGGACAGAGGGCAGGTGAGCAGCACGTGAGCATTCAGCTTTGCTCTCGTCCCCAGCACGCCTGTTGCTCCGAGAGACCTGCCAGGGAGAATGGAGTGGGCACTTAATCTCCCCCTGTAAGTTTAATTAATGGGCTGCAGCACTCATTCTGTGCTGCTGCCTTAATTGGTACAAGCTGCAAACGCTGTGGAGCCTGGAAAAAACATTTGGAAATGAAAAATATATTAAGCAGGAAACAGATCAATGGTTCTTAATGAAGCTGATTCAGGGGCTGCCTGTCGTCGAGGGGTTGGGGCCTGGGAGACACAGCTGCTCCCAGGCTCCATGGCCCAGGCACCTGCCCTCCTCAGTGAAACGAGCAGCCCTTGGGACTGGAGCATCTCCCCCTGGCATCAGAGCATCAGCCCTACTCCTGTCTGCAGGACACTGCTCTGGGCTTTTCCTGCTCTGTGTGGGGCTATGGGGCTCTTCCCCAACATTTTTGGGGGCAGCTGGAGCTCTCCTTGCTGCAGCTAGAAAAGCCAGCCCTGCTCAGCTGGAGCACCCTCCCACCCCTGCACAGCTGGAGAGGCATCCCTGGGCATGGCTGAAAAATCACCTCTGCACATCTGCGACCCCTGGAACAGCAAGACCATTCAGGGCACAGCTGGAAGGGTAATCTCAGCCCAGCTGACCCATGTGGGGCTTCCCCAAGAGCACATCCAGTCCCAAGGGCCCAGAGTGGGGTTGCTGAGGCTGTGGGCAGCGCTGGCCGTGTTTCACTGTGGTGGTTTGATGGGAGTTTCTCCCATTGCACATGGCAGGGGCATGGCTGCACTGATCTCCGTGAGGGAGCTGGGGGTGCAGAGCTGAGCTGAGGGTTGAAATTGCCTCAGCTGTGCACAGAACATTAGCTGTACTTCCCAGATATTTACACAGGGGAAAACAAAGTCATAACTCACCAGATAAATTATCTCCCAGGCGCGGCACTCAGGGAGCAGGTGCCCCCTTGCACTCACACAGCTGGCCCAGCACAGAGCATCCTCCACCATCCCTGGGGGGCTGGCAGGACCCCTCAGGCCACACACTGAGGGGCAGAGAGGGCACCCAGTGAGCTGGGGGTTGTCATGGGTGCTGGGATGCAGCAGTGCAATCCTCCCCAGGCAGTGGGGTGAGACAGCAGTGACTGGCTGTAGCTGTAGACAGCTACATGTCCCAGCTCTTGTGCAGATTAGGACAGCTCCTGGTCCCTCCAAAGCCGTGGGGCCAGGGGAGCCCTGCAGGTATCCCACATGCCAATGTACACCCCAAGAGCAGCCACTGCTCAGAGCCCAGGCCCACGAGACCTATAAATCTCCCTGAGCCCTGTGTGGGAGCAGAATGCCACATGGGAAATGGGGAACTCAGCACTGGCCCGTTTCACACAATACATTTCATTTAATATTTGGCATTTCACTTCATTTACTTGACAGCCAGCTAACAAATTAGCACGGCATGGTATCAATAGCTGCAGACTGCGTGGATTAAAATCTGTTTAACCAATAGATCCGAAGAATAAAACAGTGAATAAGAGCAGTGCACCGGCAAGGGCTGGGACTCTGCTGGGGCTGCAGCACAGCTGGGAGCAGAGCAAACTGTGTTCTGACATCCAAGGAGGCCCAGCCACCAGGTGACCAAGAGGGAGGACCCTGTGGCTCTCAGTGCTGGCAGGAGCAAGGAGGACCCCAGCATAGCTGTGTCCAGCTGTGAGCAGGAAGCTGCAGGGATGAGCAGCCCCTCCCTGCCCCTTGGCTGCCCTGCTCACTTGGCAAGAGGCTGGGGTCTGCAGGGACCACTTTGATTTCCTGATGCTAAATCCCAGCCCCAGTAATGTGATTGCTAACAGCATGTGGCCCCTAATAGGGAAAGTACCCTGCAGCCTGCCTGCCTGCCTGGTACAAATTGCAAATCTTGTTACAGGGTTGTGTCCAGATTTTTAACGCGATAATCGCTCCCCTGCTCAATTATGCCTCTGGCTCAGTGTCCTGATGGTCCCCAAGAAAGGGTTAAGCAGCTGCACTCTGTGCTCAGGGGGCAGAGATGGGCAGGACAGGGGTTGTTTATGGGAATTCTGTTGTGATACCCAAGGTCCCCGGAGCTGCCCCTTGGTGGCAGTGGCCCCACATGGTCCCCAGTGATTCCGGATCAGAGGTGAGTATATGCTGGCTACGCTGTCCCACACATGGCCCTTGCCCCATGGGTCTGGCTCCCACTGCTAATCCCAGGGCTGGCAGCAGCAGATGAAGCCCAGTCCTGCTTTAGTTTCTCTCCCACTAGGCTCGGGCATGGCCACACTGCTCCCAGTTGGCCACGCATGGGCTGCCTCTCACAGCATCTAGTTAGAAAGAGAGGAAAAAAAAGGGATAAATAATTTAAAACATGAAATCCTTTGTACCTCTTTAATGCTTTGCACTTTCAAGGCCCGGTGTGCCCATTAACTAATGAATCACATCAAACGTGCTCTCACCTCTCATCTCGCCTTGTCTTGCTGTCCCTGCTGTCCCCAGCCCTTCCCAGGCCCCCTGGCATGTCACCTTCCCAGCTTGGGGCTGTGTGGTGGAAGCCCTGGCCTGGATAGACAGCCCCAGTGCAGCTCTGGGGTGCCCACAGACTTCCCATGACATCCTCCTGTGGTGGGGTCTGTCCCTTGCTGCTCCTGTTGTCACTGGGATTACTGGTGGGAACTGTAGTGGAGGAATGGTGAGACTGTCACATTTCGGCTGACATTACATATTCATTACTCAGTATCTTTTTCAAGCTTTTGAGCGTGTTATGGAATTGAGACCACGTAAGTACAGGGATCATTTTCCTTCTCCCACCTCCAAAACTCGGTCACCCCGCAACAGGGTGTAATAGCTGTTTAGCAACACGCAGGGATGTTACTCAGCAGGGGGAGAAGGATCCCACGTCCCTGAAAGGTGATGGATGCGTAAGTGTAGATCATTCGATCTGAGTGTTTAACTGCAGGAGTGGTGAGCTGGGGCATGCAGGTCGTGCTCAGCCCCCACTGTGGGTTCACGCTGCTCTCAGCTTCTCTGCTCCTTCCCAGCCCTCCCACCTCGGGAGCCACCCCTGCTCCCAAGGGATGCACAGCAGTGTCACCAGCCAGCCCTGCTCCTGGTGTCACAGTCTGCACTGGATGCTGGCTGTCCCTGGCCCCGTTACAGGCAGGGCAGCAGGAACAGCCAGGCCTGCTCCCAAGGGCAGCCCTGGATGTGTGCCTGCTGCCTGCAGTGTCACAGGAGAAGTGGGGTTTAGTCCAAACAAAGAGGTGTTTTCAGAAGGCTGAAATTAATAACACAAACCCTAATTTAAAATTAAATTAGGCTATCAATTACTCCCCAAGCGTCCAAGAGCTCCGCTGCCAGCATCAAATTGCCAGCTGTGATAAATGGTTTTATTGGAATTTCATAAAATCTGAATTATTTGCAGATAGGAAATTTTCATAGATTAATTAAAATTTTGTAACAAGCTGAAGTGGTTTGTGGCAATCCCCCTCACTGCTGGCCCAGGGCAGGCTTGGGACTCTCATGTCCCCAGGTTGTCCCCAGGTTGTCCCCAGGAACCACCATGGCAGGAGTGTCCTTGCTGGTGCCATGGCAGCATTGCAAGGAAAAATCCTCTGTGTTTGGCAAATTGGAAGAGACAATTATCAAAACCTGATTGGCTGGATGATTGTGATGTGTTTGGCTTGAACCAGGACTATCCAGCTTCATTTCTTGTATTAGAGTTCTTCTAATACTTCAGTAAAGAGTGAGTAGAGGAAAAACCACTCGACAGTTTATTCAGATTTTCAAAAGGCCTTTTGACAAGATCCAGCACAGGAGGTTACTATAGAAATTAAGTTGTCGTGGAGCGAGAGGCAAAGTATTGCCATGGATCAAAGGCTCACCAAGAGAGAGAAAACAGAGGAGGAATAAACGGGCAGTTGTCATCCCAGCACAGGGCAGCTGCAGGGGCTTGCAGGCCCTGCCACAGCCCTGTGTCACTTAATATATCCGTGGGGTGTCTGGGGAGAAGGAGCAGCACTCAGAGACACGATGTGGGAGCTCCAGGAGGGTTTGAGGCTGTGGGCTGTGGGAGGTGCAGTGTGGGCAGGCAGGTCACAGCAGTGCTGAGCTGCAGCTCTCCCTGCCTTGCCTGCCCAGCCATGCTGGTGCTTGGGGCTGCCCCAGGCACAGGCAGCAGCAGCAGCAGCATCCAGCTTCTCCCAACTCCTGGGCTGCTCCCAGGGCTGGGAAGTTCCTGGGGAGATGGTCGAGGTTCAGTTTAGAGAGCAGACAGGTTGGCAATGCCATGCTGCCAGCAGTGCTGCTGTGTCCCCTGGAATCACCCTCTGCCCAGGAAGTGTCCAGCGTGGGAGAGTTTTGGCACCCAGAGCTGCTGCCCATGGCCACCCCTGGGGCAGAGCCACAGGCCCTCAGGCTCAGGGCACACCTCTGCTGCCCATGGCACAGATGTGAGGGGGACACATTCAGGGATGCCACAACCCTTGGCTCCTTCATGGGACTTTCTCACATGTGTTGTTCATAGATGCAAGGAGCAAAGGGGGATTTACACCCTGACAGGCAAAGCCACACAAGCACGAACATGATGGGTGACTGAGTCACACACACCCCCACATGCTGTCCAGAGAGGTGCATACACAGCAGCAGAGCTGGGGTATGCTCTGGAGGGTGTCCAGCCCACCCTCCCACCCCGTGCAGACAGAAGTTCAGCAGGGCTTTGGCACATGGCTGCCCCATCCCACCTCCCATCCCCTCAGGCAACCCTGGCAACCGAGGACCGTGCAGGGTCAGCACTGGCGCCGAGCTCCTGCTTCTCCCCCGCCGCCGAGGAGAACCTGTTCAGCAGGAAAGGGGCCCCACAGTGCCTCTGTGCAGATAAGGGAGGGAATGTAAACACCCTCCCAGCTCCGGCATCCCAGCTATCTGAAGTAGCAAATGCCTCCAGAGCAAATTCCTCCCACTCTGCCTCCTGCATCAACTGCGGGGGCCCTCGATCTGCAGGGACATGCCCACCTCTTGCTGTCCTGCAGCCCCCCATTTTCATTCACCCCATATGTCTGTTTGCCTCCTTCCCCTCTGCCTGACACTTCCTAGCTCCGTGGGAGTTTTCCAGACCACCCCACACTGTCACCCTATCCCTACAGGAGCCCTGATGAAGGGTGCTGGTGGTCCCCATGTGCTCTGGCAGTCTCAGCCTCCTGCTCAGACTGGTTTTGCCAGAAGAAAAATCTCTGCCATTCAACCCTGCCAGCAGTCAAAGAGCATTTCTCACTGATTTCAGCATTTCTCACTGTTTTTTGCAGCTGGAGAACAGCCATGCTAAGGTAACAGAGGCCTTGGAAGAGGCTCAGGGGATTTCAGGGCACCCCAGTATGGGGCACTCGTCATCACTGCCTGGTGCTTTGGCTGATGTCAGACAATAAAACTCTCCTTCTTCCTCTGAAATCAGTAAATGCAGCTTCTATTTGCTCCCTTTCTGCATTTTGTGGGCTGGGGGGCAGCCCTGCTGCAGTCATGGGGGATGCTGCAGGGTGTTGGGAGGAGCCACTGATCCCCACTGCATCTTTCCTCACCTGCCTGTGGGCTCAGTGTCCCTCCTGTCCCCCTCAGCATCGGCTGCAGCTGCTCCTGCTGCTGTCTTGTGATCATGACCAGCTGCCGTTGCTCACCGGGCAGGGATGCAGGCAGGGATGCAGGCAGGGATGCAGGCAGGGATGCTGGCAGCACTGGGAGAAGAAAAATGCACCTGGGGACACTCCTGGCAGAGCCCCCAGGAAGAGAGGAGAGGGCACTTGAAGGGATGTGGGGCCACAGAAGCCAGCAGTGCTTGAGCTCGCATCACAGCATTCCAGAATGCTGCATCTGCAGTGAGAGGCTCCCAGAGAACCTGTTGATATGGCAACCCTGCACAGGAGAGTGCCTGTCCCGCTCTCTCTGCATCCCCTCCGTGTCCCCTCCACACCTGACATGGCATCCCCTGGAGCCCTGCAGTGTCCCCAGCCAGCATGGTCCCTGGGCGCCACACCTGGGCCACCAAACATATAGCTGAGGGGGTGAAATACAGTCAGATGAAACAAAATGCTGCACACAGTGGAAAAATAATCCCAGCATTCACAGACAATGCGGGGCTTTCAATTGCCTTTTGGATAGGAGACACCAATGTCCCTGTGGGCTCCTCTTTGCAGGGATGCTCACAAAAACTGTGAGGTATCAAAGAAGTAGGTGACAAACATTGCTGGGCACATCAGACATCAATTTTTCAGCAGTCAGCATTGATGTTGGAGGGGTCTGGATGCTCAGGTGCAGGGGGACAGCCCTGTGGCACCACCAGGTCCGCCTTTGGAAAAGGTGGGGGTCACTGGCGACAACAGATTCTGGTTCTTTAAAATCAAATGGCTCTTGAAATTAAATCTCTTTGCTGGTGACTGAAATTTGATGGATGAAAGGCATTTCTCCACACTTCCAAGTAATTTTTTGGTGGCAGTTCTGCCACTGGCTTCCTTACCCTCACCGTGTGTCAGCCCCAGACATGCTGATGGCCAAGCTGCCTTCAGGGATGCACAGAACACCCTCACTGTGACCCCTGGGAAAGGTGAGCACAGACAGCAAGCAAGGAATTGCTGTAAGATGCAATTAAGCCAGACAAGGAGCAATTCCTCACTGCAGAGCTGCGGTGGGCTGCTTTACAGTGTGATTCAGATCCACCTCAAGAGCTGCTGAGCCTTTAATCCCACCTGCTAATCCCCTACCTGAACCTTTACCTTCATTTTCCAGGGACTTTGATGCCTTATCACAGCAGGGTGGTCTCTTCAGAGGAGCCCCCTGAAGTTTGGTGCCTCCAGCAGTCCCTTTTGTAAGGGTCAGAGCCAGTGTTGACACTGCAGCAGATGTTTCTCTCTGGCGTGGGGGGACAGGGCTGTGTGCCCCAATCCCAGCACAACCCCAGTGTTGGCAGCGAGCTTGAGTCATCCCTGCCATGGGCTTGTTTTCAGCCTCCCCATGCCCTGCTGAGCCCCATGTTACACCCAGCCTCAGACACGTTCTGGCAGCTTGAGAGCACTCCAGGAGCCACATGGACATCTCCAGGTGTGTCCAGCAAAGCCAGCACGTGCAGTCAGTGCTGATGCACAGCACAGCCCCAGCACAGGGACTGCTGGCCCATGCCAGAGGGCTTCTCCTAGCTGGAAAAATGAATTTGGATGAAAGGTAGGATGGCTCCTGGCCAGAAACCCCAGCAGTATGGTTGATTGATTGACCCCAGCTTGTTTTGCCCTTGCTCTCCTGCAGGCTCTGGGGTTTGTAGAGCAAATGTCCCCTCGGGAGCCATCCCAGGGGTGAAGCTGTGACCCTGTGCTGTGCCTGGAGGCAGCAGGGGCTCTGTCACAGCCCCGGGGAGGGATGGCACCACAGGGATGACCTTCAGGAGCAGCGGCAGGATCAGCTGGCAGCCGTGCTGCGGGAGGCAGGGCGAGGAGGCCATTAGGAGTGTCAGATGTCTGCGATGCCATTACACGCGGGACGCCTGTCTCCGCACCTGCTTAATTATTAACGAGTCCGTGCTGCTGCTCAGGGGGATGCAGCCAGGCTAGCCCAGCACTGCCGCTCCGTGTGGTGATTGCTGCCAGAAGTCCTTCTCCAACCCAAGCACAGCCTTTCCTGCAGCAGCCTCCACTGACTGTGACATAGCAGCAAGGCAGCCCTTGGAGCAGGGAATCCCACATCCCACAGAATTACTGTGCCACCAGCCAGGGACAACACACGTTCACAATAACGCCTCTCTTTTCTCCCCTGCAGACTTGTGCCTTTTTTCTCTTCTTCTCTCCTCCTGGCTTTGCCATATGCAATAAGGAGTAAATAAAGAACACTGATGTAAAAAAAAAAAAAAAGGATCAAGGGAAAGGCTGGGAATCCTTTCCCTGCGATCTCACACCAGCTTTGGGATTCTGGTGTTCCCTGAATGTGTGGTTTACGGGGTTGTGGAGCTGCCTGCTCTGCGCCCTTGATGCTGCCAGGAGGGACCAGAGAGAGCCAGCAAAGCACCATCAAGCCCAGCTGGTGTGACAGCATGGGGGTGCCACTCCAGGCCACCGTTGGGACTAGAGGAGGGGGGTGACTTGTAGAGGAGACTCTAGTCAGTCTAGTAGGCAGCGGGATGTGACTTCCACTCTAAGACACACATCCAAAGCAGTTTGCATGTTTCGCAGAATTTTCCTCTAACAAGTCTCCTACAAGCCCAAGTTTGGCTTTCAGCTGCAGTTTGAGTGGCTGGTGGGAAAAGCATAAAACATTTCTGAATTTCAATAAAAGCCCCCTTATCTCATCCCTCTCCATCAAGGCTGCTCCACATTCTCTGCCTTCCAGGCTCGGTGATTTACATGGTAATGGCCTCTTCAGCCCAGGGTCAGATGGGGAATTTCACTGGAGCCAGACTGCCGGCGTGGCCTTGAGACAGAGGGCAAGGGCCGGGGGTCTGCCCCAGCACTCTGCCAGCAGCAAGGTTCAGCAGGGAAGGCACGGGCAGAGCCCTGGCCGAGGGCTGTGGGGTGACCCGAGGCCCCCCAGCACACGGGGGTGTGTGGGGTGTGTGCTTGGCACGAGCCTCCCGGCTGGAGCCTGGCTCTGAGCACTGCTTCTTCCCTGCTCGTGCCAGATGGTGACTGGTGCAGAAAGGCAGAAATGTTTAGTAGATATTTCTGTTCTGTATTTGGAATGAAGCAGGAGGATATATTCATCTCCAGATGATACTGTGGATGGAATATAAATCCTGCCATCTGTAACAATGGGGGATGTGAGGCATGATCTCCTCGAATTCAGCATTTGCAGATCATCCAGACAGCTGATGCTCAAGAGTCTAGAAGGAACTAGCTCAAGCCAACACTACAGTTTAACAGATCCTAGAAAAATGGTCAAATTCCAACAGACTAGAGAAATGTCAGTGTAGTCCCAGTATTTAGAAAAATTTAAAGGCACAGCCCAGAGACCTGCACATCAAATGGTTGGTTCATGGTTTTTTGTGGGGTCTTTTTTTGGGCAGCTTTATAGGTCTGATTGATAAAGGCAAGTGTACCATCATAGCAAACCAAAATTCCTCGAAGCATTTTGCCTATTATTACGTGACATTTGGTATACAAAAATCCATGCTACAGAAGGAATTATCAGAGCACACTAGATGCACCAAAACCTGTCTCAGACAGATCTCACCATGTGGTGGCTACTGGGAAGACTTCAGAGGATGGAGGTGTCCTTACAGAGGTCTCTTGGGGGAATCTCTTCCTGTTGCAACAGTGTGTGTATTTTTATCCAATGATCAACCTGAGAATTAAAAAGCTGAGCTGGTGAAGTCTGCAGGTAATGCAGTGACTGGTAGGGATGTTAATAATGAGCAGTCTGTGTTGATGCTCCAGTATCTTCTAAATTGCCTAGTAAAATGGCCATAATCCAACTAAATGCATTTTGGTATGGGTGCATGCAAGTGAAGGAAACTGGGAACAAAAGACTGCAGCCCTTTTCTCCAGGATGGGGCTTGGAAAGCTGTGACAGAAGAAGGCTCAGGAATGATTGCAGGTAACTGACTCCACATGAGCTCTCATTTCAACAGCATGCTGAAAGTATCCAACATCTTCCTTGAATATATAACAGGAGAATATCAAACAAAAGCAGGGGAGAACCTTGACTCTTCGTGTTACTGTTGAAATTATTGCTGTGGATGTTATCCAACTTGGGCAACCAGAATTAAAAAGGTCACCAAAGTTCAGGAAAGGAAAGCCATATGTACTATCCAGGCATCAGAAAACATGCTCTGGTACAAGACTGGAGTGGCACAAACTGCTCAGTTTGCTGGAGAGAAGATTGAGGGATGCTCCAACCTCAGCCAGAAATGTTCCTGACAGTTCAGCAGTCTCTGTCTCACAGAGGAGCAACAAGATCAGAAGGCTGAAGCAGCAGTTAGAAAAATTCAGCCTGGAATGGAAATACAAGATGCTAGCAGGAGAGCCAGAGGTGTTGGATCAGCTACCTAGAAGGCAACAGTTTTACCAATTCTCAACCAATTCCTGCAGGTGAGATGGGTAAATCCAGATTCTGGGGAGACTCTGTAGCCTTGTTTTGCACCAACCCGTCTGTACCCAGGGCTGCTTCATCCACTCCAGGGACACCAAGACTGCCTGTGCTGGCCTCAAGATGTTCATGGCCTGCATGCCACAGGGGCAGGAGGTGGCTCAGGACTGATTTTGTTCCCCTCTCTGCCTTCTTTCTCAGTATGTTGAGTCCAGCTCATCAGGGCTGGGCAGCTGCTCAGGACAGCAGTGTTGTACACCCTGCAGAGGTGATCAGGGATGCTGAGCTTTTGCTGGTGGCTCTGCTCTCTGTCCTCCAGATATATCCTGATAGCTGGGAAAACACAGCAGTGTCACCCTGTGCTAAGCTGAGCCTTGAGCCCACGGCAGCACACTTTGTGTGTGTCCCTACCCAAGCACATCTCTAAGCATCCTTCTCCTCTCTGAAAGATAGAAGTGTCTCATTTGGGGAAAAAATGCTGTGCGTATAAAGCAATGTTTCTTCCTTAGTGCCTTTGGGTTGTTTTTTTTTTTTTTAATTAGAAAAATACATCTATTCCGTTGAAATAAAAAGTTTGGAAGTTTGGTGTGTTATTTCCCTTGCCTATTCTCCCATCTCTTCCCGTTAGTTGTTCCTGCTCTGGAGTGGAGCAGAAGGATAGTGGGTGGGGACTGCCTTATGACTTTTCCCTTTCTAGCTGGAACAGGGCCAAACTTCTTCAACTTTGGAAAAGTGACAAGAGAGATTAAAAAAAAAGGAAGCACTAATTCTGGTAATCTGAAACGGCAGAATAAGAAAAACAGGGGGTTTGGGGCGTGTTGTTTTTTTCCTAAAGAAGAAAATGAGAGTGGGTAAAGGAAAATCCATAAACACACAGGTGGAGAGAACGTGACAAAAACGAGCGAGGGTGTGCAGAGGTGTCAGATTTTGAAAACTGAAACAAATTCAGGAAAAGATTTCTTTGGAGCTAAGCAAAACAGAAATAAGGTTTCTCATGAAGTTGCTTTTCCATTTTTCTCTGTTTGGGCAACAGCTAGAGCTCTGTCAGGGGCAAGGTCTCATCCCTTCAGAGAATGAGTTCATCTCCTTTGCCAGGGACATCTCCTGGAGAGCTCCTGCACCAGGCAGCCCTGTGCAAGAAGAGGGTTCAAGGGGTCTGAAGGAGGTATCTCCCCCACCTCTGCATGTGGATTTCTGAGTCTGCACAAGCAAGAAAATGTGTCTGTGATTAGATTTGGAAACTTACAGGGAGAATTAGAGAGGGAATAAGCAAAATATGTCATAGCTGTCTCTGCATTGAGGCTGGAAACCAAGGGAATAGGCAGGAGGAATGAGAAGTTCTCATGCATGAAGTCAATTGTGATTTGGCTGGCATTGCAGAGGTCTGGGGGGAGGGTATGTGACTGAAATACCAGTGGGACACTGTGCAGGGGAGCCACAGGGAGTAGCACTGGACTGCCAAAGCCCTGAGCAGGGGTGCCTGAGAGGGGCAATTAGCAGAATCCTGGAGAAGACAGCAAAGGCAGCTGCCACCATTGCAGCCATGGAGCCCTTTTACACCAGGATGGAGCCTTGGTGCTGATCACAGGGCACATGGGAGGCTCTGACGTTGTTTAGAAGAAAAGCTCATTTTTATTCATAATTAATTGCAATGCAGATTAGTGGATGCACATGTGATGGCTTAAACCTTAAAGCTCAAACATAGGATTGTTGAAAACTTAGTGACTCATTAATAATAGACAGACTTGTATGGAGAGGATCATTAAGTAAATGAGTTACAGAAGACTGTGAGAAAGTGCCATAACCTGAACCTCAGCCAGAGGCTTTTGGGGTGAAATTCAGCCTGGGCAGCAGGTCGGCTGCTGGGCTGTACACAGCTCTTGCTTAAAGATGGGGGGATGAAAAGGCTGGCAGGCACCAGCAGGGCTCTAAATCCCTCTCTGCAGAATAAGCAGCTATTTATGCTGCATCGTTTCCAAAACAAAAGGCTAAAAGTGAAGAAAAGAAAGGAGAAATAAGACATTTTCTGACAGGCGGGAGTCCCTGTTTGCTAAGTTTTGTTGGAAACACAAGGCAAAAATCATATCATGTTTAGTCAAATATGCCATAAATGAAGCAGAAAATAATTCTCTCTGGTAGTGGCGGAGTTGTGCCAGGGTGCCTTCTGGCAGGGAGGGTAGAGACAAGATTGCACGTGCAGTGAATGTCAGCAGAGCAAACCCTTGCACAGGGGCAAATATGTTCAAGTGAGTGGTCAGACTTTAGAGGGAAAAGAATGACAAACGGGTGTGCAGCCACCAGAAGCTGGCAATGTTGCCAAGCATTAAAACCCTTGCCTCCATCCACCCAAAATATCACATATTTGGCATTATTTGCCTTCCAGCTTCTGAGAAGGCAGTTGCATCAGGTTTTAATGCCCTTCTCTGAAGCTTTGTGGGATATTTACTTATTTCCCTCCCCTACAAGATAAAATAAATTGGCTGGAACTGGGGAATAGATGTGTTTATGGAAGTATCCTTGAAGCTGGAGCCCTGGGCAGTGCTGTGCTGAGCACCCCACTAAGGTGAGGGCAGTGGGTGGTGGGTGTGGGGTGATGGGCTGAGAGCCTCCTGGAGGGGAGGCAGCAGGCACCTCCCTCGGGACAGGGGAAAGGCACAAGCCACTCTGGAAATCACTGTATGAAAGCAATACATGGTGCTACAGTAATAGGAATTAATCAGGAGCCTATAACAAAGACTGCTTTGCATTTAGAATATAAAAAAGAACAATAACACACAACACTGTTTGCCTTTAAACGAGCACCAGATAATGCATTTCCACCAATTCTATCTAGAGGCACCACTTGAGAACCTCTCCTAATTCTGAACTTAGAAATATTTTTATTGCAAATGCCACAGGATGACATATAGGGAGATATTCACCCTGTGCCACTCCACACTCTTTGTGACAGTCGAGTCCCACTTTAGTTTAAAAGCTGGTGCACAGAATGTCATTTACATTAAAAAAAAAAATCATCTGCAAAGAAGGAGAAACATTTGCTATAATAGGCTTAGCCCGGGAGGATTCTCAGATATCTGGTTGGACTGAGGTTGTCTGGAAAGGGAATACCACATTAAACTCCAAAGATCAGTTACTTCAATGATCTCTCCAAACCAAAAAAAAAAAATCCACTTTTAAAGGGTAAAGCAAAAATGCAACATCATATAGAAAATCTGGGAGCTGTTGAAAGAAGAAAAAATTTCAGATGGAGCTAATTCTGTATCTGTCACTGCCGAGGCAGCTTAAGGAGGGAGATGCTTTGGTTTACATTATTTAAATGCAGCTGCAACACATGACGACTGCTCTGTGAAACCACTGTATGACAGGCAGGTTCCCAGCAAAAGGGGAAAAAATCACTGTGAAATGAAGGGCATTTGCTTCAGCAAATAAACTGTGAAGAGACAAGCTTAAATCTAACTTCAACAAGATCTTTAATATGCTATTTGGATGTTGTAAGGGTATGAGAATGCCCTTTGATATTAGTCCTGCTTCTGAGATATTTCACACAGTAATTGCCTACATCTTTAAGGTACAATGTATTGAAGCTATGGTGATTGCTATTTTAAATTGGGCGATGGTTCTAAAAAAGCAGAACCGAAGAGCCAGGCAAGAACCAGAGAGAGCAAAGAAGACACTTCAGAATGAACTTTAAAAGGTCAAAATTTGGTCTAGCAGAATTACCTGCACTGTCTCTGAGCTGAGCTATGATGGCTTTGTTGCCAATTTAGATAAAATAGAAGCAATAATTAGAATGTCTAGCCTCTAGGATATAAAGCGGATCTACAGAGATTTATGAAAACAATATACTATTTGGCAATATCTATTCCTAAATCTATGGCCAGTATTTCCTCAGGAGAGAAGTGCTGCAGTCTGAAATTGCCTGGCGTTGGGCAGGCAGGGAAGTGAGCACTGGAAAGGCTAAACCTGTGGTGATGGAGAGCCTTTCCCCTGCCCTGGGGTCCTGCCTGTCCTTTGCTGCCTGCCCAAGGCACGGGCTAGGAGCCCCAGTGAGCCATTCCTGGGCTTGCCTTGTGCCAGCCAGGCAGGTTTTTGGTTGGGAGTTATCATCACCAGAGCCTCTGAGGGCTCTGTCCCTGCTGGACAGGTGGGCCATGCACTACATTTCCCTGCAAAAGGAGGGCAGTGGGCTCTGTAGCAAGCTCCTGGACCTCCAAAACCTGTGCTAGCCAGGATGTCAGCCTGCACTAGGAACACTTGAGCATGGCTAAATACAAACCTACCCAGGGTCTGGAGCAGAGGGAGGAGTTTTTTTGGAGTCTTGTCCCGCCAACTCCACTGCAACAGAAAGGATTAAAATAGGCTGCAGACTATTCCTTCCTTAGAAAAGCCTGCAATTGCTTAAATCCAAGAGGGGCAGCCAAGGGTGCTGGGGGAAGAGCCCTTCTCTGGTTCTGTGGGAGTGTGGGATATCCAGACTGGTCTTTTCCCTTCAGTCTCTGTAACCACACTAATATAAACTGCTGTTAGCATCTAAATTTGGGCTACCAAGTGCCATAAGGAAGCATGTCACACATGGGGATTCTCTTGAAATGCTCAGCCTCGGGAGGTGCTAAGCACCAAGCAAAACACAACAGGCAAGTGTGTTAAACAGCTCTGGAGTCCTGACACACATAGATTGGATGTGTGGATGTGTCATATGCCCTGCTGCATTCACGTTCTGATGCTCAGCATCTTGCATAATCCCGCCCATGGTGATCAAAAGGAAATGGCTACCAGCATGAAGCTCCAGGCTGAACATCCTTTCCTTGTGTCCTGCAGTCCCTCTGGTCTGTAGCAGATTGAGGCCATCCAGAGTTTTCACCATCACTCTGCTGATCAGTGCTAGCAAATGGAGATGAGCCTCACACCTCCCAAAGGCACAGGGGCAGCATGAGTGCTCGACAATGACTTACCTGGTTTCCAGGTCATCCCTAGAGATGCTGCTGCACTTCCATCAGTCCACTCACCAGACAGAGCCAGTGGGTTGGTGCCAGGGCCTTTGTCCTGTCTCTAAATAGTTGTAAGTGGCTGATGGATGGTTCTGCCACACATGGGCAACGACAGCCAAGAGCAGGGAAAATTGCAGTGTGCAGTTGTGCAAGGAGAATTGCAGTGTAAGTGGCCAGGTGGTGAAAGGAACAGGTCAAAGATAATCCACAGGTATAATAAGGCAGACAAGAAATGCATAGCTAGGAAAGCATATAAAACAGCAACAAAATTACAGAAGATAGTTAGGAAACAAGAAATAAGTTAGGAAACAAGAAATAAGCCCATATACATGAGCAGAGCTGTGACCTACTCGTTCAATCTACCAAATGTATGTACACTCCAGGTCCATGTAAAGGTGAGCAAGTGCCAAAACCTGGATACCTGTAACAGCATATGCTTGAACTGTGTATTTTAAACATCCTCCATGTGGACAGCTTCACTCTAGTCACACTGTGGTGTTTGTATATTAATGTTTTTATTCAAAAACAAGAACAGAAGGACAGAGAAATTAGGGAATAAATCCAAGTCCTTCAGCAACTGAAGGCTGAGTTGGGCTGACTCCAGAGTGGTTTGGGGTGGAGAGAACTGTGCTCACCTACCTTCAGTAATGATAATGAAGAAATTGGGGATTCTTCTGCAGGAAGCAGAGAATTTATGAGAGAGCAGCTGGAGAGGCCAAGAGCAAAGGATAAACACAGAGATGGCAAGAGAATATCTGACAAAACTCAACCTACATATTATAAATCTGCAGGTCCAGACACAGTGCACCTGAGAATTTTAAAAGAAATCTATGAAGACAATCTTGGAAAATAATCTTCCCTTATTCACAGGGGTTATCTGGGCCCTGGGAGAGCCCAGTGTGCATCCCATTACAAAAAAGGGTTGAGAAGACAGGGCCAGAAGCTGTTGCCCTCCTGTCTGCAGCTGTCTGGCAGGAGAGTTTCAAATTTGGTTTTATCCCTCCATCTTCTTCTTCCCTGCTTCTCCTTGTTACTCCCCTACCCAGCCGACAGCCTCTGCCCAGGGCTCCACAACACAGCTGGGAGCTTGGAGGTGAGGCAGCCTGCCTGCAAGGCTCACCTCTTGCCTGCACACAGTCTGCTGTGTTTCAGTCCTTCCCATGTGGCAGGAGTGGGAATGTTCTCACTCCGCCTTTGCTTTTGCACATGGAGACATTTTCCCCCAAAATCCAAAGGGAATTGGGTGTCAGTGGGGACGGAAAGCTAACTCTGTATCTTATTTTCAAAGTCCAGCAGCTCACATAACCAACAGCCTTTTTAAGTGCAGTCCCTGGAAAATAAGAATTTCAATAACCTCTGTTCTCAGATAACCTGCTGAGCGGCCGCACATCTCTCCCTCACCAGGAAGCAGATGTTTTGCTCTCCTCCCGAGCTCTTTCACGTTTTGGGAAAGGACTAAGATGTGAGAGAGCTGGTGTGAGAGTGGTATGAAGTTTCTTGAGGCTGGGGAGTCTGCTTTTCACCCAGCTCCTCCTGGCACACAGCATCACCAGGGATGAATCACAAAGCTCTCCAGCCGAGTGCACTTGACTGCGGTAATGAGGAAGGTGATGTGGGATGCACCTCGAGCCCTTCAAGCAGCTTTGCAATCAGTTGCTGCCCAGGAACCAACTGCATGCTTCTTTCAACCCACAGGGACACCCGGAGGTGGGACTGCACTGCCTCCACCCCCATCCATCCCTATGTCTTACAACGAATTTTCTCCTCTTTTTGAACTGATTGCCCTCATTATGCAGCCTGCTCCTCCAACCCCTCTGTGACCAGTCCTCTCAGAGTCATTCTTGTAGTGCTCTGAGTTTTCTTAAAGAATGAATGAAAACTCTGTGAAGAATTTGGTGTGGGCTAGAAATTGGTTGATGAGTCATAGACTCAGATAGTAACCATAAAAATGAAACTTCAAAATTGGGAACAATTTTAGTGACGTTACCACCGGAGACAGGACCGGCACTTGCATTTTAAAGTTTCATTAAACAGAGAATGAGGTAGCACCATTTATATCAGCATCACCAGTGGGCACTCAGTACAGCCTGAGATGCATCCAAATCTCTCTGGGAACATTACATCCATGGGCTGGATGCAACAGGAAAAGACCCAGCATTAACACACAGCAGTCTGGAGCCTCATAGAGAGAGGAATGGGATGGGATGGGTTGACCCTGGCTGTACACCAGGTGCCCAAAAAACTTGCTCCATCACTCCCCTCCTCAGCTGGATGGGAGAGATAAAATAAAAAAAAAGGCTCATCTTTTGATGTAAGGGGAGGGAGAGATCACTCACCAGTTACCATCTCAGAAAAACAGGCTTGACTTGGGGAAATTAGCTTAATTTGCTAACAATTAAATCAGAGTAGGATAACCAAAAATACAGCTAAATCTTAAAGCAATTTTGCTCCACCCATTCCTGCTTCCCAGGCTTAACCTAACTCCTGATTTCCTCTTCCTCCTCCCCTGCAGTGGTACAGGGGGACAGGTAATGGGGGCTGTGGTCAATTCATCACATGTTGTCTCTGCTGCTCCTTCCTCTACAGAGAAAGGACTCCACACACTCTTCCCTGCTCTAGTGTGGCTTTCCCATGGGCTTGCACATCCTGCCAGCAAAGCTGCTCCAGTGTGGACTCCTCTCTTCACAACTCCACAGGTCCTGCCCAGAGCCTTGTCCAGCGCAGGTTTCCCACAGGGTCACAGCCTCCTTCAGACATCCCCCTGCTCTGGCATGGGGTCATCCATGAGCTGCAGGTGGATCTGTGCTCCATTGTGGACCTGCATGGGGTGCAGAGGCACGGCTGCCTCACCAGGGGCTGCACCATGGGCTGCAGGGAAATCTCTGCTCTGGCACCACAAGCACCTCCTTCTCCACTGACCTTGGGGTCTGCACAGCAATCTCTCTCACATACTCTCATTTCTCTCTCCAGATACAGCTGCTGGGGTTTTTCTTCCTTCTTAAATCTGTTATCCCAGAGGTGATCCTGCTGCTTCTGATGAGCTCAGCCTTGGCTCCATCTCATCTCTGTTGGACATGGAGGAAGCATCCAGGAGCTTCCTGCAGAAGTGACTCCTGTAGCCTCCCCACTACCCAAACCTTGCCATGCAAACCCAGTACAAAAAATGGCTTGGGTTCTGGGAAGCAGGGAGATCAAGGCTACTGGGTGAGAGCCAGGCTAACACTGTATAATCATACAGTTAAACAGAGCTGATGCTGCTCAGGAGGGAGGGTTGGGAAAAGTGCTGTACAGGACCTGCCATGCCAGCCCCTGCTCCAGTGTCCCACCTCAGCAGCGCTGCCAGTGTGGTCCCTCACCCCATGCTTTTTTTCCAACCATGTTTGAGTGCCTGCCAGCTGTGCATCAGCCCTGAAGATGGACCCGACTTGCACTGGGCTCCTCTTGCCTGCCTCCCCGTGGGGAGAAGAGCCCAAGTGGCTGAGATGTGGGCAGACTGTCATTGTGGGTGTCCACTTGCCTGACCTGAATGCAGGTTGTTCCAAGTTTAAAATATAAAAAACGTCCCTCCTCTTTGAGAAATAGAAGTAATAGGAATGATGCCAGGATTAAGGCACATGGTTATGAAAGACTGAAGGAACCAAGGTTTTATAAATTAGCAGTGTGAAGAGTCAGAAGGGATGTAGTCTTGCTCTATAAATACCTTCAAGGTAACAATATAAATGAAGGAAGGGAATTAGTTCAGAGTCTCAGAAGATGGTAGGACAAGGAGCCTGAAGTTAAAAAGGAGAATCTGAGGCTGGATGTAAGATTTTCTCAGCAATGAGCATTCCCAGGCAGGGCACTCAGCTCCCCTTGGCACACAAGGCTGGAGTGATGCAGCAGCAGGATGACGGCAAGGAGCAGCCCATGTGCCTGCTCCTCATCCACTGCTAATGGCTGGCAGATAAAAGTAGGAAAGAAGTTTGAAGGTCTGGCTCACCAATAAAATAATACCTGGCAGAGCAGAGACACAAAGTGAGTCAGAGAGTTTGCATGTTTGCTGTGGCAAGAAGCTCTGCTGCTGGCCCTGGAGTTGGCTCTCTCTTCTGTCCCATGCCGAGGCAGCAGTGGCACAGGGTTCCAGGGTCCCACTGGGACATGGGAGTTGGGTTGGTGTCTCATTTGCAGAGCAGCCACTCCTGGAGGAGCTGCCAGGTGCTGACCACACAGGGCACTTTCCCACTCCAGCTGGGGCAGGATGCAGGAAGGAGACTCCAGCAAGACCTGGGAGCATTGCCATCCATCCCCATGACTGTGTCAGAGCAGCTGCTTGGAGGATTGAGTACTATGACCACTTCCATAAATCCAGGGCACGCTCTGGCTAGGAGGTAGGTGAGGACAAATCCGGTATGCAGTGCTGCCACACAGTGGTGAAGAGGCACTTCAGAAAGTAACATCTGCAAAACCACCCCATGGAGGAGTTTTGGTTGGAGCCTGAGACAGCCCTAGGTCTGCCTCAGGGGACACCCGAGCAGGTGCTGACAAGAGCTTGCAGGCACAGGCCAAATTTAAAGGTCTTTGGTGACCAACTCAACTCTTCCCCTGTGGACGTGACTCCCTGCAAGGTCCTCCCAAAGGCATGTTTTCCTTTCCTCCATTGGTATTGGGTGTCCTTCACTGTAATTATATCCACATGTCATTATCAATTTTTTTCCATTTGATTTCAGCCCAGAATTGCTGTTTATATCCTTTTATCATCCGAACCAAACAGCCTCCCATGTTGGGCTCCACAGACTTCCCAGATCCACAGTTTAACAATTTGTCCTGCTTTGGCAGTGACCCTGAAAAGTGATACTGTACCAAGACAGCATGTTCATAAAATAGGTTTTTAAATATTGGTACTCAAATATGCAGAAAGGAGCCAAGGAAAACTCCCAAGATATCCAGGTGTGTGCCCAACACACACCTCCTTGCAAGGCTCAGAGCCCACCAGCAGGAACACTGACCCTGCAAAGATTCACCTTAAAAACATGATCTCTTGACCAGGCAGATTCTATTCAGCATTGAAACACTGAACAGGGATGGATCAAACAGAGACCCCATTTCCCCACGGTCTGCCCAACCACCCCTGTCTTTCCAAGCTACAGATTGTTTGCTATGGAAGCTCCTGCCCATACTGCAGAGGTTCATGATCCTTTTGTGTTATTTATGTTTCTTCACTGGTGTGCACAAAATTCCCAGCTTTAGGATGATCTGCATGCACACAGTGTGCTATTAATACTCCACTGCAGATCATTACTATAGAAGTTAATTAATACTTTGCCTAAGTACTAAGCCTGTGGCAACCTGCTGGAAGCTCCATGTAATCTGCAGGCCATAGTTTACTGTTGCTCATCATTCACCCCTCTGGCATCCCACTTCCCCTGTTACACCAGTCTCAATTAACTTTTGAGGTATGACAATAGCTGAGGTTTAGTTGAGCCCATCATCCAGGGGCTATGAAATTTGACCAAAAGGAATAATTATATCAAGGAAAATAATAAAGTTTTATGTAATATGTATTAATAAAGTAAGCTTTCTATTATATTACATTGTAGATATTATTATGTATAGCAATAAAGAGGCCACACCACGGCCAAGCACAGAGACAATGGGATCTCCTGGCCAGCACTTGGCTGCTCTATTTCTACATATCCGAGTTTCTCCAGCACTTTTGGCCCCAAACCACACTGGCAGCTCATCTGCAAGTGATTCCCCGCCAAGACCCATGAGTCCTTCTCAGAGTCAACGCTTCCAAAGTCCTCATTCCTTATTTGTAGGCATCCTTCTTTGTTTATAGATAAAAAATTGCTTATACTGAAACAGATACCGTTTGCCTGCTCCTGTGTTATACACTGCATTCTGGCTTGCTCAGTAAATGTTTCTTTGCTGTTCATCACCTGTGACGCCTGGAAGAGTAGCTGTGGGGTAGCAGCCGTCGGTCCTGGCAGGCAGCACAGCAGTTCATGCCAGTTGGAGGGACCTTCTTTCCCAAAGCAGAAACTGGCAACACGAGTACTCACTTTCCTCCTTCACCACCCACTTACCCCTGGCGGGCTGGCAAACACCATTTGCAGGGTTCCCTCACTCTGTCGCAGGCACAGAGGTTTCTCGAGACATCTTTGAAGGAGTCTGGAAGCAGAGGGTGAGTAGTGAGGTGACACAGCCCGAGGATGATACAAGATTATTCAGGTTACTGAAATGAAGCTAAACACAACCAAAGCTGATTGCAATGAGTAGAGGGTGATCGCCTAATATTGAATCAGTGAGTTTAAAAATTAAATTCAGTATTTGTAACTGCAAAATAATGCACAGGGGAAAAGCAACCTTAACGCAACATATAAAATCTTGGGCCCTGAATGAGTTGTTTGTACTATGAAAGGGGTTGTGGAGCCACTGCAGATGGCTCCCTGAAAGCAATACCTCACCACTCAGCGCCAGTCTAAAAAGTAAATCTGAGATTATTAATTATTTTGAGAAGAGTGGAGAACAAAGCAGAGAAAATCACTGTCATTCTCTGTCATGTCTGTCTAAGTCTAACTTACAGGTGAATCCACCTTACAGCCATGTTTCGAATACTGCAACCAGAACTGATTCCTTCTTTTTATTTCTTCTTCTTCTTTCTTCCCTCCCTATTTCAAGATCATGCCAATGTCCTGGGAGAGGTACAAAAGCCTGTGCTATCAGTAGAGGCACCAGACATTTGGAAAAGAAAGGTTGAAGAGTGAAGCGAAAAAATTTGTTGACAGTAGTTATTCAAGGTTAAAGGACAAGAATTTACCAGGAAGAGATTAGAAAGATCTTACAATTCAGAATGACTGGACAATAAAATGTCACTAAAACCAATGTAGATATCTGCAAGGTGCTGTAATGAGAATACACAAATCTAATTTCAAGTACATGTGTTGGTCTGTGAGTTGACTGTTACCACACAGAGAAAAGATTTTGAGGTTATCACAGAGAAATGCCTGGAAATGTCATCGCAGTGCTCAGCAGAGATCAGAAAAGCAATAGAAAAACTTAGAAAGGAATACAGACCAAACCACTAAACAGCAGCAGGTCAGTAGCAGTGCAGATGCTAGGTGCAGCTCTGGCTCCCCATTGGGAAAAGCAGAGAGCTGAGCTGGAAAAGATGGGAGTAGAGTACCAAAGGAAGTTCAAAACTCCAAGTACACAGGGATACAGGAGTGGCTGAACAGATGAGGACTCCTGACCTGAACTGACACAAACCATGCTGAATGTTTATAAGGTCCTTTACAGGCCAGAAAAGATGAATTGGGATTTACTCTCCAATGGCTTTTTCAATACAAGAGGTTGCAGCACGAGCCAAGCAACCAGATGGAAGTTCAACACCAAGCAGAGGAGATGCCCCTTCAGAGGAGAAGCAAATGAGGTGAGGAACTTTGCTGCCAGAGGATGCTGAGCATGATGAAGGGTCACAGCGTTAAAGAAGAAACTGAGCAGAACAATGCTCATCTTTTCTGGCATAAGAAAAACCTGAGTTGTGAATGGTGGGATGAGGGAGCATAGACCAGGAATGTACCTATCGCTGTCATCCCCTGCTTGGTCTCCACAAACTTTTGGTGTGCTTCCCCATAACTTTCTTGAGGCCTCTAAGGGCAGCAAGTCCTGGAACAATGCCTGTGCAAGGAACAATTAGGATCATGCACCCTGTAAAAGACAGAGCTGAGGAGATGCCATAGAAGTCTGTAAAATCAAAAATGATGTGGAGAAAGTGATCCAAAATAAACTACTCATTCTTTCTCACTACACAGGAACTGGCAAGCTCCCAGCTGAAATGGGTCACAGGTGTAAAACCAACAAAAGGAAGCACTTTTCCACACAAGATATATATATGTATATATATATATAAATTTGTGGAATTCATTGTCACGAGATACTGCAGAGTATAAATGGGCTTAGAATGGGATTAGACAAATTCATGAAGGATAGGCACATTTGTCGCTATGAAACACAATCCTGTGGTTGCAAATTTTCTTTTAGAAACTGAAAAGTGCCGATGTGTTACAGCCCTAGCTAATTCCTCTCTGACCTGAGTGGCTGAATACATGTTCTTAGGTTTCTGTAAACTCTATAATGTTCTGCATACATATTATAAAAAGTATTAAGTGTAAGCTTATGGTTTCTGGTATATTCTTAGCCTTTGATGGAGAATGAAAATACTATTTTAGGGCATACTGTGAAGAAGGCATGTTGCCAAGATAAGCCTTTGGTGCAGACTGTCTTCTTTCATCTTGTATCAAGGCTTTCCGCATTTCAATACTTCCACAATTTTTGTGCCATCGACAAACTAATGATTAACAATTTATGTTTTCTTTTTTTCTTCACTGCTAAAATGTTCAAAATGTGCATGGCCAGGAGCTGATTGCTTTGGCTCTTTATTCACATCTCCTGTGAGCATTCCTCATTTGCCATTACAGTGCCAAACTTGTGCCAGAACTGTTGAGGAGCCACCCTCAGATTCATTTAATCCTTAGCATGTTTGCTTGCATGTTTCTAATTTATTAAGGAGAATGTTTGGTATTAGGCAATTAGAAGTCTAGCTGTAGATGGTATTAATAGACTATTGCTTTTTAGAATTGAATTTGTCAGCTATTCAAAAGTATATCAAATTAGCTTGGTATTTTCCATAAATTCAGTGGGGGTGAGTTATATTTGCCAGTTTTAATTCTTCACCAGAATGCTGTATCAGTCATTTAATTCTTTTGCTGTGGTTAGTTGTCAAGATGAAGGGCCTATAACTGTCTCTTCTTAAATATTCAAACCATATTAGTTTTTTAATAGATCCTGAACTTTGCTTAGTTCCAAAACCTCTCGAAAACCGATGGTAATCATCTGTACAGCTTCCTGACTGGCTCCTAAAAGATCATTGGTGCAAATTATCTAAAGATACTGGCTCAAAAATGGTGCTGTGCATTGCCTTCCATGATCAACGAGAGTTAATTATGTCCCACCATCATTTAACATGACAACGTGATCCATCTTTTCTTCTGCAGACAGAGGATGATGTTTTATAAAAAATTGTGCTTTTACAATTTCATCATTTCTAGTAATAGACCAATATTACCATTAGGATTGTTTTCATTCCAAATACACTTATCAAAAAAAAGGTTTTAAAAATTAATTATCTTAGGCACAGCTTTACAGTTTCATCCTGACTGATTCTCTTTTTAAAAAATGATGAAGATTAGTCAGGATTTCATGTTCTTCTATGAACATGAAATCTTCCATGCTGATTCTTAAATTTGTTTTTCTTGAGGTTATGTTCCAACAATGAAAAATACTGCCCAATGCAAACTTAAATGTTAATTTGGAATAAATATGAACTGGAAGAAAGAATTCAAAGTCCCAGGGAAGCCATGCAGAAGGGATACAGCACACATCAGAATGCATCCCCACCAGAGCTCAGCAGTGGGATGGAGGCAGATGGGCATGGCCAGGAGATGCTGGAGGAGGTGGAGAAGGACCTTGGCTCTCAGAGGATTTGGGAGCTGGGCAGCAGCCACCTGTCCCAAGTATCCCAAAAGTGCAGTGCCACCCCTCACACTATGGCAAAGGGAAGACAGCTGGTGTCACTGAAATATATCTTACACCTCACTCACCCCTTTCAAGAGCTCATAATTGTCTTTACCCAAAATCTGCTGGATGTTGAATCTTGGCTCAGATTGCATTTTGAAGTCTTTCAGCAAATCCATCCTGCCATTTTGCCCAGGCATAAAAACTACACAGACATAGAGCTTTCCATCATAAATTTTGCAAAGGCATAACAAATTGTATTAGAGGGAATTATCTTGGTCCGTTTAAATTAAGAAACTCTGTTTTCCTCAATAATGATGACCTAAAGATTTTTAAATTTCATATAACTTAAGTGTTCAAGAAATTGAGTTTATTAGCCTCCATATAATATTAATGATAGATTTGGTTTTCCTTTCGGTTAAGTTAGTACATTAAATAATGTTGATGTTTATCATTCTGAAGATGGTCTTAGAAATACTCTCTACGAAATTAGCAGAAATTTTGCTATTGACTTCAATGGGCCCCAGGTTTTACCCCTAGCAATTAGCAGTCATTCTGCTGTATGACTTGGCTCCCTGAAGGACTGCAGAGCTCAGCATAATTATAACAGATTGTGTAATCAGACTGGCAGGACATGCAACCAGCAAGAAGTACCATGTCTACCTCCCTTTTTCTTAAATTTGAAATCAGATATTTCCCAAAAGCACGGGTAAATTTAAATGAATGCATTTTCATTATAAATGGCTAAAACACGAGCTAATGATCAGCATGAGTTACAAGAAGAGATTCAACAAAACATCATGTTTGAAAATATTTACATGTTCTATTTCGTCTCTAATGAGGGAGATGATGTGCATTTAAGGCTGCCAGGCCATTCTCTAATATGACTGAAGTATTCTCTCTACAAGGAGGGAAATAAGAGAGAGAGGGTGGGGAAGAGAGAAACAGAGACTGAGAGAGAGCCCTGCGAGTGTAGAATGGAGCCAGTCTTAAATTAGAATTTCCTTTATCTTGCGAGTATATTAGACAAGCAGCATTATTCAGAAAGATATTGTCAAAATTGCTGGGCATCCCCCCCACTGCCCTTCCCCCTTACAACTGTTGGCAAACTTGTTTGGATTCTTGATATTCGCTTGCCTTGCTACAAAATGCTCCAATGCTCTGATTTTAAACCAAACACACAGCCCAAGCCCTGGTGTTTCACTCCAGCAGCCACAAGCAAGTTCCCACCCCGGACTGTGCAGCTCCTGAGCAGGGGGTTTGATGCCTGCACTCAACACCCAGCACAACCTCCAAACCTGGTTTTCAAGGCACAACCCCAGCAGGCTGGAATAGCTGTGCATTTGATGGAATTCAGAAGCAACGCCAGGAAAAAAAACAAACCACAAACCCATGTGCACGCGCACCAGGGGGTGGTGAGAAGAGGTTTGGGGAGGGAAGGGAAGCAGATGGGACATTTAATTCAGGGAACAAACTAATTTAAATCTTTCAAGGGGTTTGTTATTATTTCTAGGGTGTTAAGAATGCATTTTTCCCTGCATATGAAATGCAACATCGCTGCTCAGAAAAGCTTTAAGAAAAAACCCAGAAATATAAAATGAAGAGAAAAATAAGTCCAGAATATTTTAATGATATCCTTTAAGAATACTACTATTTATATATTTCACAGATTAAAATAAATAATCATAAATGTGCAGTTGGTGTAGGTCCCTTGGGTAAAGGCAAAAGCAGGAAGATTTATAAAAGGGGTTTACATGCCAGGGTGATTGTAATGGCTCCTTCTGTCAGGTAAACACATAATTAGGATGTTTTCAAATAAATGTATTATGCACATGATTGAAGCCAATCCAGGCTGCAGTATAAATATTATGCCTTCCCTTTTAAAGTTGTATAATTACATATCTACCCATGGAGCTTCTCGCCTGATAGGCATCTATTTATGCAACACCACACTGTGGCTCTTCCACAGGTGCTGCAGCAGATACTTGCTGAACATGCAGCCCGCCTGATTTTTAAAGTGCAATATCTCAGCTTTCTCTCAAAATACCAATTCTGCCTCAACCCCTTTTTGCCTAATTGCTTCTTAGATTTATTGTTTAATTAAAACCATTCTCGGGTTATACAAACAACAAATCCCACTAATGTGTGTTTTTTCACACACAAATTATTTTCCAAGGGATTATGTATCTTCAGCTTGGGAAAGGATTCCGTCCTCCTTGGCTGGGTTGTCACTGCCAAGTGCAGCCTCGTGGTCAAAGCTGTAAGTTGAAGTTTATGATGGCAGCATGACAGGGCTGTATCTATAGAGTCAAAGTGGCAATACTAAATGCCATTTGAAAGACTGATGCAGTCTTTAAGCCAATGCAATAAAAACTCTTCTTTACTTTATAGCATTTTCATACAGAGTCTCACAGCATGTCTGGTTATGCACTAGGGAAGCATAAATAAGACATGAATTATGAGTTGGATGAAGAAACACCCCAAGAAGACTCTGAGGGACATCACCTTCAAGGCATGCCTTTCCTCAAAGCCTTCCTCACCTGCCAGGGTCCTGTGGGAAGGCACAGCATGGGGACACTGGGGACATGCCACACCACTGCCCATATACTCTGCAGTGTTATCTGCACTCCTCACCCACAAAAAAATGTTTCTACTCCCAGCCTGGACATCTAGACCTTGTCTTCAGAGCTGAAGTTTGAGCTCCAGCCCATTTGCCTAGTTTTGACAATTTGGAAACCTCTGCTAAAATCCCTGCACCTGGAGAGAGTTCTAGTGAGACACCCAAGTGTCAGCAGCACAACTGCCCCTCAAAAAAAAAAAAAAAAAATCAGATATAAACTTTCAAAGAAGGAAGAGTGGAAAAATGGTTTTTCCACAAGGAGTGTATGCTGCAGTTCCTGAAGCAAAAACTCAGCTCTTAGGAGGATTCCAGCTGTCTGCAGCCTTTCAATATTAGAGGGTTCTCTAGCAGATAAGAGCAGGATAATAAAAGCTAATAAAGATGAAAATGGACAAATTCAAAGTAGAAATGAAGATGCATATTTTTAACCACAATAGAGTTAAACAGCTTCCAAAGGGATGTAATTGAATGCCTGGAGCTGGAGCCCACCGAAGACATGGCAGCAGTGCCAGCAGTCGGAATCAGGTGGAATGAAGGATGGCTTGCAGAGGGCAGCTGGGCTGCAGGAAGTTCTGTGCTCAGCAGGAGGCTGGAGAAGGACGTGGGGTTGTGGAGGACTCTATGAGCAGCAGGCTGGAGGTGCAATGCAGCCACCTGGAGGGAGGTTTCTGGGGGCAGAGCTGCCAACTTGTGTGTGCCTCCGACTACCTCTTACTTCTTTCTCCATCTTCAACTCACATTCTGCAGCCCAGCCTCTGCCAAATTCCGTAGGTGTCCCATTTTTCCCTATAGCCTCCATGCTCATCTTCAAGCAGCTCCCTCTTCCGCCTGTTCTCCAGCATGTCAGTGCCTCCAGCTGTGGAGGGGAAGCCTCAGGCTCAGCATCCTGCTGGGAATTTGGGTTAGCGACTCAGATAGGAAACAGGAGGAGAAGAGGGTGTTTGTTGCCAGGCTTGGGCTGGGGGAATTGTAATTGTTGCTACTGTGAGGGGCTGCCTCCCTGCTCAGAGCTGGAAAAACCAGAGGGTGGAGATGATTCTGTCTCTGGCACGGAGGTTCTCTCTCCTTTTGTGTCTTGGATGCAACATATAAAAAGATGAAGTACGTCCCTGATTTACCCCAGTGTGGGCTGCATTGTGCCCCAATGGTAATGCAAAGCAGCCTCCTGAATTTATAGCTGCTTTACACAGCCAGCACAGAACACAGCAACAAAATCATGCAGAGCCTTCGGTCCTACAGATGGAAGCACTGATAGATATTTTAACCCAGGGAAACCTTTTAAAATCAAAGTAGGCACAAAGCAATACCTTTTACATTAGGCTGTAATTTTACGTATAATTTAGACTGCAGAAGGAAGTGTCAATTGTCCAACAACAAAAAACCATAAAGGAGTCCTGGTGTGGAAAGCATCCCTGCCTTCCTCCTGCCACAAGCCCTCAGCCCAGCCCTTCTCTTTGTGCTGCTGCCAGCATATGCAAGGCTGGAAGGGAAAACACATCATTAAAACTTGCTTCTTTTTTTTTTTTTTCCAAGATTAGTTTTAATCTAGAATTGACCCCTGATTTGATTGATACTACAGTCACTTCTGTTAATGTAATGGAAAGTGGGGTATCACATGGGAATGACGTGGATGCTTCTTTTGGTGGCAGCACCAGCTTGTCTGGATTCAACTGTATGTGAAGATAAGCTCTTAAAATTTTGAGTGTCCCTGGCCATGTGTGGAGATGCCTTTCATCAGGAGAATAGGGAAAGGCTCACCTCAGTGGCAGCTCTGCTCTGTCCCTGATGCTGGGGATGGCAGCAGTGGGTGGGAAGAAGACATGGAAAAGAATGGGCTCATCTTCCTCCCAGCTGCCTGAAGCAAACCCACACCCAACCACAGTAGCTGAAGCTGACTTGTCTCCTCATCTTTGCAGTTTCATTTTTATTCATTTCAATTGCTCTAAATCAATCCCTAAGACAGTATATGATGCTACAGTGAGCCACAGGAATGCCCAAGGGAACTTATTTGTACAACCATTTTTACACATCATTTTGTATCTTATGCAAGTGAGATTTTGAGTGGCAGTTTTATTCCATGATCACCAAGATGAATTGTTTGAGAATTTAGGGTTCTTCACCTACTTTTAAAAAATCAGCTGGTTCATTATACCTCTCCTCCTGAACTCAGATACTCCTTTTCTCTTCCACTCAGAAGTAGCTGGAGGATGGGGAGAGCAAAAACTGAGTCCATCACTTAAATCAAATATGAATCTGATGATCGCACTATTTTCTTTCAATATATTTTCTAAAGTGGAGTTCTTACTGTAATTAAACCCACCTTCAAGAAGCTATCTTCCTGCTAATATCCCATGGAATGTAAAGTAGAAAAAATTATATAATTTTCCTGGGTTTGTGAAAAACAAAGATTTTTGGGAAACAGGACACAGAACTGTTCAGATCAGTCCAGCCCAGATATCCATGTAGCCCCGTGCCCTGCTATTACCAGCAGCGGTTGATGAAGGGGAAGGTGTAAAAACTGACAGGACACTCCTGGACTGCTTTGTTCTCAGCATGTTCTGTTTGACCTCTAATAGTAAAAGACTGACTTGCACCAAAACCAGAAGACAGAATACTTCAGAATGGTTTTAGCCATTAAATACAATGCCAAATATTCTTGGTATCAGAGGAATGTAGCACAGAGATAACATTAAAATTGTGAAAATCTTCAACATACCAGCAGAGTACATTGAAGGGATGAAAGGAGGAAGATTGAGGGTGACACCCCCTGCCTCTTGGTCACAGGAATAGCTCACAAAATGAAACTTTACCCAAACAAAACAAAGACTCCAGCACAGCATGTGCAGCCCTCCTTCTTGTGAGAGAATGGGGAGAGAGAACAAATCACCCAAGCCTGACATGAGTCACATCACTTCATGCATGACTGAAAGGTGCTCAGATACTACAGCCATGAGCCCAGGCCAAGAACCTATTTAAAGAAAATAAGGCAAGTGACATGCTAGAATTGTTAAAAAGACATGGAGACAGAAAAATGTGGCGTAGAGAAATAAAAGTGTGAGTGAGTTCAGCACCTCTGTTTTGGAGTTTGATGTGGAGGCAGTCTGAGCAAGGAGAGCTTGGAGGTAAGGAGAAGGTGATCAGTCCCCAGGGCAGTCACTCAGCTCTGCAAGTGCTCAGGAGAGGAGTGCTTTAGGATTGTGTCTGTGTGTGTGTGTGGATTTGTGTACCTCTGTATGTGTGTGCAGGAGGGAACAGGGCTGGAAAGAGAAGAAAGACATAGACAAGCCTGAAGAGCTGCTGGAATGAGGGTCAGCAGATGGGAACAGGCAGGTGAAGTTTGATTTAGAGGTGGGAAGAGGAGGAAGCCTTGCAGCTTTCTGTAGGGGGCAGGGTTCAGGCAAGAGATGGTCAGAAATGCCCAGCCAGCACATTTCATTTGCTGAACACACCTAACCCTTCAGTTTTGGAGAAATGCCATCTCAAAGTGCTTTTAAAAACAAATGCAAACACCACTTTAATATTTGCAGAGTGACTAGGGGAGCCAACTCTTCCCCACTTTTACAGCACAGTTCCACAGAACACCACTGCAGATCCTTTATTCCTAAGTTTTAACAAAGTCCTTACCCGATTTATAGCCTGTTCCTCACCCACTTTATTGTTCTTACTTAAACTTGCAGAGAGACATTTTCAAAGTTGGGATACATTTTCCACATCCGTTGCTCTGAACACCTTAATGGGCACAGTGCTGAGAAACGACACTGGTATTATCACCACTGAAGCAATTGTGTGCTAACAGGCTGCACCTTTCTCCTAGAATCATGATAGAAAGGTTAGTTAAATTTAAACAAAATATATTCCCTGAAATTCCAGCCATCTTTAATAGGAAAAGCTATAACCTCCCTGATGAACAAAACAGCCCTGGCAGCTGATGTCTGAAGCCTGCACCTGTTATTCCAGCAGAGGTGACCTCTGAACAAGAAAGCCTTTCTATATAAACACTGAGTTAAGTGACTTTCCCCATGTCTCCTCAAATAACACCCAAATATCTTTTCTTGTCAAAATCTTGCACTTGTCCCATAGTATACACAGTAAATCATGACAACCGGTGACTTATTTGAAGGCTGAAGCCCAAAGCAAGAGGTGCTGGTGCTGAAAGAAGTTTAACCAGTCACCAGCCTCTAAAATATTAAGCTATAAAACACAAATCTATTTTTACAAAAATAGTGTTAAATGACCTGTCAAGACAGCTGGTCCCTGCTGTTTTGTTTGGTTTTTTTTTCTTTGGGGTAGCAGAAGGAATTAATTGAAGAAAAAAAAATCATTAGGGGATCATTTCAGTTTACTTCTATAATACATGACTGTTCTGCAATAGGGTAGCAAAATTCTGGGAAGCATTTAAGTCCTGCTCAAGCTTATGAGATTAAGCATTGTATATCCCTTATTCTGGCCTCTTCTCAGGTGTGAATCCTGCCCTGTGAGCACTGTGAGGATTAGTCCTGCGGACCAGCAGAGGACGGATTCTTGTATCTACCACCACTGGTGTTCATCACACCACAGCCACACCTTGCAGCTCTGGCACCTTCCCTGGCACTGTGGCATTCTCATGCTGTTCACACCGACCGGCCACTGCAGCCTGGTCACTGCCCAGAGCTTGGATGTAGAGCTTCACACTGAGAGAACTCACTGCTGCCTGTGAAAGGAATAAGTACAAGTCAGCTGTGAAATTCTACTCTGCCAAGCTCACGGCTGCCTGTCGCACTCCAGGCCAGATCTGGCGCCTGTAATATTTCAGCTAGGAGATCCCAGCTTTCACATACACAGCTGGGCAGGACCCAAACCCCTCCTCTGTGCCTTTACTGTAGGAGACTGGAGCACCCAAATGCTTCTCCTTGACTTCTTCACAGACCTCAGCTGCGGAGCAGAGCTATGGTAACCATCCTGTGTCAGAGGGCTCCTGACACTCTCTTGCCATTCGCACACAAAAGGCTGAGATTACCTGATGTGGGGGCACTACTTTATTCTTATCACTTTTTCAGGACTACAGCTCTTGGACACTGAGGTAAGAATATAGGACTCCTCATTTAGTGCACCTTGAAAATTTCAGATCTGATCTTTCAAGTTAAAAAGAAAATTCGGTAGACAGCAATTGTGTCAGCTCCTTCGGGGATATAAATGTCAATCCAATATATTTGTCCTGTTTGCCTGTCATCTGTTGCAGCAGAGCTGTGGTCAGGGTGATCCTTCTCCCAGTTACTCTTGCTGTATCTGCTCTCTGAATTACCTTTTTATCTTAGGTGGCTGCTGTCAGAGGATGCTGCTGAATGCAGAACCAAGGGCAGAATCCATCCTGTAGTCAGACCTGAAGTTGATGATATGGTCAAAGAAAAGCACCAGCTGTGCAATCCTATAAAATACTAGAAGTTGATAAGAGGCGGAGTTCTCTGAGGAAGCAGCAGCCATTTGGGCAGAATAATTTCTGGCACTGGGGAACAGTATTTTGGGATACTTGCCTTGCTTTAATGTGAAACCTTCAGCATAACTTCACCTGCTACTTGGTTGTGAGATGAAAATTTGAGGTGGATTTTTATGGCAGAAAGAGGGTGTGGGAAAGTTTAGTCAGCATGAAAGTTTAACCTTGCTAATAAGGTCTATAAATCTGCTGCAAGGATAAGACGATGCCACTCCCTGTCTCAATGCTTTAATCAAAACCCACTCCTATACACAGGAGCTGTATTAATGCCATTATTTGTCTGATACTTACAACCAAACGTGAGGTTTCAAAAGAGAATTGATTTTTTTAAGGTCTCTGAACATAGTCTCCAGTATTTTCTTAACTGCATCATGGCTTCTTTTAAAATGCTTTCAACATGGTCTGAAAACTGAATATAAAAGTAGGCAGGACTAAAAATTAATAGGAGAGGGAAAAAAAAAAAAAAGGATTGGGTTGAAATTACATTTCCAGAAGCTCCTGCTTTCAGTGGTGTGAAAGTGAGGAAGGGCGTTCTCAGCCCCCAGACAGATTATCTGGCAAGGCTGAAATCAGACAGAGAGCTTTGATCCAATACCAGGAATCACTTCTCAACAGTTAGAGAAAAACAAAAACCAAGTCTAAAAGCCCAGTCACTCTGCAAACCTGGGCCAGGCTGCTATTGCTGCTGCCACCTGACTTGGATTTCAGTGTAAATCTGTCCCTTCCTTCCTAGGTTGCCTTGATCTGAAAGCTTGTGCTTTCAATTTTCTGCCGTGTTCTGAAGGCTCATGCTTTGCCTTTGCATGGGATTATAAAAGCCTGTGGGCACCAACAGGGCTTTCGAATCTGAGTCAACCTGTCCTCTGGCACATGGCAATGGGGCTGGCAGCTGATCTCATTTCTCTGCTGTGCCACTAGCTCCTGTGCAACATTAGCTAAGTCAATTAGCTTCTGCTTGCATCTGTTTTTCACCTCTAAAAGGGGGACAGTACTAATTTCCTACCACACAGAAATGCTGTGAAGATAAATACATTAGCTTAGGAAGTGCTCAAATACCAGTGTGATCAGTGCTCCTCTCCATCTCTTTGGCAGCCTGTATTGTGTAGCCTGCAAGCCCTGTGGTCTGCCAAACCATGAAGGAGTGGAGCTGAAGACCACCAGATCAACTCTTGGACAGGCTGAACACAGATGCCTTCATGATGAAAGCCAGAAACACAGAGTTTCTCAGGAACTGACAAGGATGGAAAAAAATGGAGAAGAAGCAAACTTTGGCAGGAAACACAGAGGGGAGCAAAAACCACTCCAGGAGCAAGGTCACAGTATTTTGTGTATTGTTTGCTTTAGCTTACATGTACCTGATGTATTATAGTCTTTCTATTGCCATTCACTTAGGGTTAGGAAACAACACCAAGCTGGTATTTCTGGGATAAGAACACATGCAGACCATACTGCAAATATTCATCTGCAACACTGCTTTTTTGAGTAAGTGGTTACATTTTAGAAGAGTCTTCCATGAGCCAACTGCAATTAGTACTCCAGAATTCTGGCCTTTAGCAGGAGGTCATTTCAATTTTTGTCTTGGTGAGCAGCATCGCCCGGTCTTCTTCTAGCACGTTTGATTCAGTCAGGAGCAGAAAACTTTTCCTGCTTAATAATGCCCAAAATACATCTACACACCAGGAACAAATTTTCCAGTGGTGCTTGAATTCGGTTTGCTTGCTTTTTTCCCCCAATGATCTTATCTTTCTGGTTTGGTGTGAGGAGCAGGAAGTAAATGAACTATGAGGATTATTACTCATGTTTACATGCTTTGTAGGACCTCTAAGGCATCAGCCAAGCAGGGAGCTTCACTTTGCTAAGCTCTATGCAAAGCTACAGTAATAGAGAGCACATTACCTGACCAGAACTGGTCAACCAGCTGAGACAACCAATGCAGAAAGAGAAAGACATTTGTACGTACTTTCCAGAAAGGTGCATGAGGAACTTATGGGCCTTGGCCAGAAAACAGAAGCAAATACCACTTTAGCAATGTGATTGCACTATTATTACAACACTAATTTTTATTTCTTCAAAAGTACAAGGTGTAGTTAGGCAAAATTAAAGGGAAGCTGATAACTTCCTCTTTAAGATTTCTCATTCCAGACAATTTAGTGCTATGGATGAGGAAACATCAGGGCTGTCACTTCAAGGCTTCATTTCCTTCAATTGGAGAAGAACAGAAATGGGCAACACAGATTGTTTTTTTTATTATTTGGAGCAAAACAGAGTTCTAATAATCCTGCCTTACAAAGGAAATGAAAGAGTCTTGGGGGTAATATTGAAAAAATGGTGGGCAGTCAGAGTCATGGCCATATGGTCCTCAAGCTGTGCTGTCAAGTAGATCTACAGATGGAGATGTATTATCTTACATGAGCACCAAGTTGAGCGTTGCACCAGGCACTTGTGAATCAGACCAGTAGACCTGACAATACAATTGACAATTACTATAAAATCAGGTGAGAAACAGTCAGCAGCAAGAATACTCCCTCAAAAAAAATCCCCAACAGTTGGAGAAAGGACGAGCTTCTGACAGGCTCTGCAGCTTGTAGATTCAATCCAGAGCATTTAGCAAGTTTCGCAACATCTGAAACAAGAAGGGAAGTTGTTCTGACAAGTCTTAGAAAAATCAGCATCCTAGCCTTTTGATTCTATACCAATTTATTACATTAAAGGCAATCCCCACTGTACCTATACACTAGCTGGCTATCACGTGGCACACAGGACAAGGGTATGGGTGTCTGCATTTATGCTGAAGAGCTGGATCAAAGGCAAGGAAGAGCTACCAGGAGCAGTGACCTCCAAATTGAGTATTGCAAATACACACTGAGACTTTGCTTTCCAAAAAGCTTACCACTGAAACGGCTGGGCAGGCGGGAGCCATGAGAGCTATGGAGATGATACACTTGGGTGCTATGTGTGAACTGGTGGAGCATTCTCAGGGCTTTAGAACTCTTGTATGCCTCCTTACAGAATACAGCTCTGGTACAGAATACATGCCACTGTGTCCTGTATTAAACAAGCCCCTGAAGAACATGCCTTTGCTTTGAGGAACAGTGCCTCATAACTCAGAGAGGTAAAGGGGTGACAAACCAGCCACCCCATATCTAGTGAGGTACAAATCACCTGTGTCTAGTGGGCTTACACTATTCATAGCTTTCAGTTTTTACGTCATGCAGACACAGAGTGCATGGGGGAGTAACAAAGAGTTTAGGGTGGTAGCTGTATAAGAAAACCCTTTGTTTCATGGTTCTGATGATTAATGGCTTACGCCCATGGGACAATCATTTACCTGCAAGTCTTGGCTAGAAGCTTCAGGGCATCAAAAGTTTATGAGGCAGCTCTGTGTCAGTCACATGAATACACATCTGTGAAGGTGTTTAGGAACCTGTATCTAGGTTTAAAAAATTTATCCTGTAGATTGGCCCAACATTTCAGTGTCTCCACTCAAAAATTCTTAAACATCTAACAAGATCAGTAAAGGCAAAACAAGGCACACATCTCCCCTTTTTCAAGCAAACTTCAGTAACCTGTTGCTTACACATAAAATGAATGGGGGTCGAGTAGACATGACCCTGCTTAAACTTGCCGACAAGGCTGCTAGGTGAGCCAGGGGTCTCACAGCTCTGTGAATCCCTTCTCTGTACCAGGGATCTCTCGCCTTCCCCATGGTCTTGAGCTCCAGAGCATCCTGAAGCAGATCCAAATTTTAACACAGAGAGTGGAGCCCATGGGCACTTTGGCAGTGCTGCGTGGCACTCAGCCAGCACCACTTACTCTAAGCTCCGTGGCCTCACTGTGTAATGCACAGAAGGGCTGTTTTGCAGCAATATTTGGATACCCTGTAGGAAGGAAAATATCCCCAGAACCACAGGCTTTAGGTGCCAGAGCTTCCTGCTGTGTGGCAGGGGTGCAAAACTGGCTTTAGGTGCTCAGTTTCAGGCCAAGGCAAGTGATACATGAGGCACCAGGATCACATTCAGTACTGTGAAGTCCAGAGCTCCTAAGAAGTGCTTGAGGTAGCAATGCTAGGTCAGAGGAAGATTCTCTAAAAACTATTTGGCTCTCACCAGCACCCTGGCTGGAGGAAATGAGATGATAACGGCAAAAGATGCACAAAGGAACACAATTCCCACACACGAGGACAAATCCTGACGATCACAGACGGGAAAAAAATCCACACGCCGTGGGAAATGCTTCAGTGACCCCAGCACGGTGCACAGGAGAGAACGGCAGCAAGGCGAAACCGCCGAGCACCGCGGTGCTGCCCGCGCTGACGCAACCCCGGCTCCTAGGAAGGGTTGGGCACGGAGCCAAAGAGCACCAACACACCCGGTGCAAGGGACTGACCGACTTAACCCTTCCACCGCCTCAAAAGCCCGCAGACAATACGCCTTAGTTTCTCCATTTCTGAGTTCAGGGCTCTGGACGGGGGCGCAGGAAGGGCTGGACGGAGCAGAGGAGCAGCATTGCGCTGGGTGAGCGCACGGGCTGAAACACCGCGAACAGCCACGCCGCGGCCAAACCAGCACAGCCCGCAACAGGTCCCAGCGCGGCGCTCAGCCGCCGAGGAGACCCGCGGGCAGCGAGGAGGGCTCCGCTCTGCCGCCCGACCGCTGCTCCTCACACCGACCGGGGCCACCCCCGCCATCCCGGGTCTGGCCCGCTCTGCGACCCGGGTTAAGAGCGGAGGGACCGGGCGCGGGCAAGTGGACTCCGAGGCACGGCGGGGCCGTAGCCCCCTCCCGCAGCAGCCGGCCGAGGAGTGCGGCGAGGGCTCCCTGGCTGCCGGTCCGGCTCCTTCCGGCGTCGCCTCCAGAGCGCCCGCCCCGGGCCGCGGCCGCGCCCCCGCCCGCCCCACCGGGCCGCCCCCCGCCCTCCCCCGCCCACACCTGGCCGGGGCGGGCCCTGCCCGCCGGCTGCGGGCCGATTCGGCGGGCAAGGCGGGAGGCAGCGCGGCGCAGGCCGCTGTTGAGCGGAGCGGGACTCGGCGGGTAGCAGCGCCTCGGCTCGCCGCGGGGCCCAGCGCGGCGGCGGGGGCTCAGCGCAGCGCAGCCCAGGTGAGCCCGCGGGCGGCAGGTGGCGGCGGCGGGGCGGGCTGAGCTGGGCTGGGCTGGGCTGGCGGCGGGGCGGGCGCGGCGCGCGGCCCCGGCGTGGGCGGGCTGGCGGCGGCGCGCGCGGAGCGCGGTCTCGCGCGGCGGCGGCGGCTGAAGGAGCGAGCGGAGCGGAGCTGCCGGCGGGGAGCGGAGCGGGTTCTCGCGCGGCGCCCGGAGGCAGCATGCGGACGGCGGAGCGCCGGAGCCCCGGTAAGTGGCTCGGTTGCGTCGCCTCTCCCTTCTCAGCCTTGTGTGCGGCTCCCAGCAGGGCGGGATCGTGTCCCCGGGAGCCGCCAAACTCCGCCGCCTGTTGAGCCCCGCGGATCGGCGCCCCCGAGCGCTGGCCCCGCCGCCCGCCTCGGCCCCGCCGCCGCCCCGGGTGTCCCGCTGGGGCCGCCGTGAGGTACCGGAGTCCCCCCACCGCCCGCTGGGCCGCCACGCGGTTTTCCGGCCGCCGCCGTCTGCGCCCCATGGAGCCTCCCCGGGTCGGCGGGGGGCAGCCAGGCACCTGCCGGCGCCGCGGGGCCGGGGGCGCGGGGGGCGCCGCCGCGGCGTGACCTTCCCGGGCGGGCTGCGGCACTCGGGGCAGCCCCGGCGGGCGGCCCTCCCGCGGTGAGCTCGGAGGAGAGGGGTCGAACCCCGCGGGGCGCAGCGCCGAGCGCTGAGGGGCGTCCCGGGCGCGGTGCCTCCGCCGTGTGCGAGGCGTGGGGCGGTCGGCAGTGGCCCGAAGCGGTTCCCGCGGCTGGCGCCGGCCGTTCCTGCGGAGGGCGGAGGGAGCGAGGGAGGGCGCTGCAGCGGGGGGCGGCAGACCGCGCCTTTTCCCCCCGGTGGGGCGAGCCGCCGCCTGGGAGAGCGCGGGGCTGCCGGGCGGCGGCGTCTTGGGTGGCGAGAACAAAGAGCCCCGGGCAGGAGCTTCGCCGCCGCTCCCGGGGTGCCAGCTCCCCAAACCGGGCCGGGGGGGTTGGCGTGGGGGTGTTCATCCCGTTCTCTCCCCGTTCGCCCTCCCGGGGGAGTGCGGCTGCAGCCTCCCCGGGCTAGCTCCTGCCCCGCAGCCGCCTCCGCAACCTGTTGTGCCGCCTGCCCGGTCGGGGTGCCGGTGGGGCGGGCAGTGCTCCCCCGCGGGACAGCCGAGGGGGCGGGCGGGCTCGCGTGGGGCGGCGCGGGGTGGGCGCAGGCAGCCCGGGGCGAGCGGGAGCCCAGGCTGGAGGCGAAGGCGGTGGGCGGGTGCGTTTGCCTTCGCGGTGGTTTCTGCGCCCAGAAACTGTTAATACCAACTTCAAGGACTTCAAATAGCTGGCGTAAATTAAATTCAATGAAAGAAAGTATTTCCGCGCTGTTAAAGGTCTTTTCCCGCGAACCTCTTGTGTGGGAAAGATGTGCTCTGTTTCCAGGAGACTGACTGGGGCAGCTGTTTTAAAGCGTTTTGGAGTTCCTTGTTTATTTCATATGTAACCAAATGAAGCTGTATTGTCAGTATCAAATACGATATTCTCTTGTCAAGTTTAGAACTGGGCTGTAAAAAGTGATTTGGGCTGAAGATAACTGGATAATCAAAGCTTCAATTGAGTATTTGCTGGTTTAGAGATCTCTGAAGGCAGCTAACTTGTGCAGGGACAGGGAGCAAATAGAGTTTCCTTATGCTGCTTCTGTAACCACCTTTGTTCATTTTTCAAGGTAAATGCTAGGGAAACGACAAATTTAATTTAAGATTACGAAGGTCCTGTGCTGCAAATGACTTATGTCCGTGTCTGATTACTGGGTGATTGTTCCAAGACTGCCAGTTTAGCTTTGAAAACAGATTTTTAAATAAAGTCCATTGCATTCATTATGATAATGCAGGAAATGCGTGGTTCACGAGGTTGGTTTTATGGAAGGAACAAGTGTACTTTAATCCTGATTTTATTATTTCTGCTGTGGTGGTTTGCTGTGAGACTGAGGACGTAGGAGTAATAGATATCCATACTGTGAAGCGCATGATCAGCAATCTGAACTTCGAAAGCAAAGAGTAAAATCTCTGTGGCAAAGCAGGCAGTTTGTGATCTGAATGTGTGGTGGTTGACAGTGTTGAATTATTTAAGTTCTCAGTTTCTGCCTTTAACCAGCCATCTTAATGTGCAAGTTTCTTAGCCTGCATCTAGCTGTTTAAATAGGGTGCAACTGACCACATATATGAAGGGGTTAAAACAGCTTATGGCCAAAAAGTTAACACATAACTTCAAGGGATTTTTATATTCAGTTTAGTTACAAGCATTGTCATTAGCCCTTTTCTTTGCAAGTACATGTCCATGAATATGTCTTAGGTATGTACTGGTTGGGGCCATTAGCAAAATAGTAGAAGCCACAGAAAACATTTTATTGTCATTCATGTTGCCAGTGAAAATGTCAGTTTCTGGAAAATCAAAGTAGAAGCCATCCTGTATTGTATATTGGTTGTGGGTTGAGAGGTGTGCAGGTATTTTTAATTTTTTTAAACTAAGTCCTGCTTTTGGGAATGTGAGATAATTGTCATTGGCAAAAGCAGAGCAGACAGTCAAAGCTTGTGATTATAAAGAGAAGGATCTAAGCTTGTGGGTAACGGAGAAGAAATGTTTTCCTCTTTGTGTCCACATAATGCAGGGCTGTGGGAAGATATGCTTAATGAAGATGATTATTGCTGTGGCTTTCCATAAATCCACTTGTAATGGAGGCTTTGTACAGTTACTTCTGAATCTGTACATTTAAAAACTGCAAATAGCGATAATGGAGTTGGCTAATAGCTGACTGTCAAGTAAGTGCAATCCTTGTGATAATGTTCAGCCATAGATCTCCGTTTAAGCATTACTTTTAAGCAGAAAATGTTTCTTGCAGGTCATAGCATATGCAGTTGGGAGGAAAAAAACCCGAATTGTTGCTCCCTGTTTTTGAATCTTACCAGGTGACTCTAATTGTGCAAAGGGCGCTTTTTCTCTCCAGCTTTTTATCAG
Source organism: Lichenostomus cassidix (assembly GCF_008360975.1). Classification (NCBI taxonomy): domain Eukaryota; kingdom Metazoa; phylum Chordata; class Aves; order Passeriformes; family Meliphagidae; genus Lichenostomus; species Lichenostomus cassidix. The sequence continues at coordinate 10,509,775 of NC_139489.1, read as the reverse complement.
ATACCAGGAGATGTAGAATTCAGTAGATCCATTTGATTTGAATTTAGATAGTGGAAAGAAATACTAATAATAACCAGCTTTAAGAGACTGACTGAAGAAGTTTACCTGAACAGTAAACCTAAGGCTGTGTGCAAATTAAAATGGGGACTTGTGGCTTTTGAAGAATTGGAAACTTTCCTGTAAAGCATTGGAGTGAGCTGGATGCCACCACATGGTGGTCTGAGCTGATCTTAGTAGTAGTATTAATCAGGACAAAAACCACTGAAAGATTTCAGTGCCTCTTAGAAACCAGGGTTGAGAGTTAAATTGCTAATGTCTGTTTTGCAACTTAAGAGTTGAAGGTAAGACAGTAGGGAAAATTTTTCTTGTGGTATCTTGCCGCAGCACAGAAGGATGTAAAATCACCTATTATGTTCAATAAAGCACTTGTAGTAGCTACTGGCTGTTTTATATAGTGTTCTGAATGAATGCAATTGTAACTTACGTAGCTAAGAAACAGCTTTTGAAGAAAACTGATGGGAAAGTTGCTTATGTTTATGTTTTGAGTAATTCATTGAGAAATATTTGCGATGCTCTTCATCACTGCTTGCTCTCCATTAAAAGCACTGCTTTGACTTTCATCTTTCATACAGTACATGAGGGCTCCTTGTGTAGATTTACTTTTGCTCAGAATCTGACCATAAAGTTAAGCTTTGTTTCTACAGATCTTAGTGCAGTGTTCAAACCCAAAATATATTCTTAGTTTCCAGTAAAAACTTGTAATTACATGGGGTGGTAGCGAACTGGAAAGTATTGCAAAACATATGTAAGAATACTGTCGTACAAACTCTAAAACTGACGAATGACTCACTGCGCCAGTGCTATATCAAATTCTATCTATACACAAGGTTTAAATGACAAGTTTACTTTAGGCAGGGAATATGCAATTTTCTTGTACTCTTTCTTCATCTAATGTCAAGTAAGCTTAATGAAATGGTGCATGTGGGCATACAGGAGGTACCAGTTGTAGAGCTTTAATGAGCAAAGGGAACAAGCACTGCTTGGCTCTATTTGTGAAGGTGATAGATGTAACTACTCTTATATTAAAACGAAGTTTATGGTCCAGATGCTTATTTTGAGATGTATGTTTCTTTTAATGTACCTTATCACTTGTTTGTGTGCACTTACTAACGTTGGGTCTATTTTTTGAGAGTACTTGGTTTTTTAGCAGCATACATGTTCATCTTTACATATTCATATTAGTTGAATTTTTTAACTGGTATTTTGGCAGCGTTTTTGTGAACATAAAATTAAGGTCACTGCCAAAATGAAAATGGTATAATGGGGAAGGGGCCCATGATTGTTGGTTAAAGGGGAAAAGGCCACTCTCCACTACAACAACACACGTTTTATTCATGCCTTTGACACTGTCATTGTGAGCAGCTTCTCAGAGCTTTGGAGAGCCCCCCCCCAAAAAAAACAGAACATGTAAACAGACAGTAACATCCTGTACCTGGGAAGCCTGTGTGACCTGAGAGAAGAGCAAGGAAGAGTGGAGTGTAGGTATCAGGGGAGAAGGACAGGGAAGAGTAGAGTGTAGGTATCAAGGTCCTGTGCTGCTGTCTGTGTCTCTCATCTGTATGTATGTGTATCACCTGGATGCTGGGGTGCCTGATGAAACACCTGTGGGGAATCCTAGCCTGTGAAACTAAGGAGCCCAGTAACAATTCAACACTGGGAGGAAGAGAAACTCAATATTGGCCCTAGATAGAAAGAAGCCTTTAAACTATTAACAGTCTGTTCTTTTAATTTCTAATTTAGCCATTCTGCCACAAAGCCTGTCCTTCTGCTCTCTGTTAATGATCATCTTTCTGGACAGTGGTCTTAGCCTCATGTTGATCATGAGATCTTAGTGACCAGTGCCTGCAAGCGCTTGCTGTCTGTAGGAAGGTCGAAGTCTTCTGGGGCTGTGAAAGGAGGCCAAGCAGGGGAAGCTGGAGCATTTGCTGTTTAATGTCAGTGTGCACAGTGTTTATACACCTGTGCCTTACCGGGAAAAAAAGGATGAAACAGGTCGTGCTCCTTCAAGGACTCTAGTATCTGAGAACTTTATTCTAAAGATCGAAAATATAGAGATAAATTAGGGGTTTTGGAGCAGAGGATGGAAGCAATGTTTATAAAAAGGCTGGTTGAGATCAAAATTGACAAAAGTAACTCCTAATATCTGGGCACTGTACTCGAAGGAAGCTCTGTTTGGATGCTTTAATGAAGTGCAATACACTGTGGAGCAGAAATCGAGCAATACCATTAATCTGGGAAGGAATAGGATGGTCCCATTCTTATTTTTGTCCTTTAGCAGGCATAGAAGCTTCCAGTTTACAACCTGTCCAAAAGACATTTATTTCTTGGCACAGAATTTCAGCTGCAGCTGGCAAGTGGCTAAGTACTTTCTTCCAGGGTTACTGAGAAAGAGGAATTATTTAGGTTGGCACAAAAAGTTTATAGTTTGGAGTTGTCACATGAAATTGAACAGAGAAAAAACATGAAGGCCGGGCATGTGGCATCGTTCTTTCAAAAGCGGTGCTGGAAATCCGGTAATCACTCAAAACCAAACAAAACATGCATGTGCTTGACCATGGTGAGGAATTATCTATTGGCTTCATAGACCTCTCGTCCTTTTTTTTTGTTTGTTTGTTTTTTCCTCCTGCAAATGTTGTGTTTAACACTGAATTGCACTTGTGTATACAAAGAATAACATCTGTTTTATGAGAGCCACAGAGCGCAGTTGCTTTTCCATCCCTCCTGTGTATGGATTCTTCTCTCATGTGTCATCCTTGCTGCTGAAGGCAGCCAGGCACTTGAGCTTTTTAATATCTTTTCTCTCTTTGGGAGCAGGAAGTTATTAATGGGATAGTATTTGATTCGTCAGTTAGATTTCCTCACAAAATTAAATCTTACAGAGTTTTGGAAAAGTTATTTTCCTAGAGGGTTTTGTGAGTAGGTAAAGAAGTAGGATGATCTGCATCTGTTTTTCCGGAGGAGTTTTGGTAATTGTTCTATCAATGGGTTAGATTTTCTTCACCCTAGATGTATTTTGATAGGGTGGTTAATTGGCAAGATAAATTAGATCTGAGAAGTATGAAAAAGGCTAGTCTAGTGTGTAGACTGTAGGCTACATATTTAAAAAAAAATATTTTACCTGGCAGATACTGTGCTTCTGATCTTTTATCTTAAATAACCATAGAAGAGGCAAAAGAGCCTTTTGGACACAGTGAGTTAAGAATGTGTTGAGGTGTTACGTACTTGGAAGATATGAGATGGGGGGAAAGGAGAAAAAAGTGACCTTGTTTTTAGGTGGAGTTGTTGCCTTTTTTACAAACTACTGTTTTCTTCAAGTGCAAAGGAGTTATGTTTGTTTATATCTTATTAAGCAACATTTGTTTCATCAAATTTGATCAAAGGTTTAGTTGTTGCAGAATCAATAATAATTCTCTTACCTTAAGGAAAAATCTGTAATTTATGAATGTTCTGTCCATTGTATTTTAACTACTTGTACTACAGAATTTGCAAGATTACACAAATTGACTAGAAGATGCACACAAAATCCAATAATACATTTATCATGTCAAAGTTCAGTGAAATATGAAACGTAATTACCATAAACGAAGAAAATTGGCCTCTTAAAACCTATGAACTAGAAGGTGTGGAAATAATTTTGTAATATATATTCTCAGTGGTTTTGTTGAGACTGTACTTTGGCACCACCAAAATTCTTTTACAGTCTATGCATGCTAACCCCTGTGTAGTTATGTGGTGAAAAAAAGGTACTTGTAAACTTGTATTTAATCTCAGGATGAAGCATGTATTTTTGAACATGAATTTCAGATATTGACTGTCTCCTTGCTACAGCCTTGTTCATGGATAGCTTCCAATTAATAAAATGCAAATTTGAAAAATTACACCTGGAGAGACAAGTATTTCAGTAGATTTTAGGGTTGCTGCTTCAATTCTGCCTCTTGACACAGAGGTAGGATTACAAACTTTTGTAGGAAGGTTTTTCTCCTTTAGTATACTTGTGAGATGGGAGTCTGGCTAACATTTCTTGTTGGTTTGTGTTTTCTCTGGATTCTACTATGTCTTTGGATCCTGTAAAACTAAACTTTATGCTTTCAGCGTATGGCTAAGGTAAAGTGCTCATTTGAGGCCTTCTGGCTCAAAAAAAGAGGCATTTTAGAATAGGCTCTTTTTGCCTAATTTCCTGGGGTCTGTCCCATTGCAGAGGGTTCATTTTAACACAGGTCAGTAAGTGCTGGATCCTACTTCTTCCCTCAGACAGGCCAAGACAGGGAGACCTTGCAGAAGCTTGTAGCATGGCCGTGATTTCAGCAGCTGTTTTTGGGGTGTTGCAAATGTAAGTCTCTGTTACTCGTGGCAGGATTTTGGATGAGAACACAGCGAGCGTGGGCTCTCATTGCCCCCATGCTGGAACAAGCAGATGCTGTCCTTAGCATGGAGGTGTTGCCTCCTCCTGGCAGTGAACATCTCACTTTGGTTTGCCTTCTTTGATAGTCTGCTGACTTCCCTGGCTGGCCAGCTGTGTGGCCGAGGCTGTGGTGGCCAGGGGCACCTCTCACCTGCGAGCAGGAGAAATCCACAGATAAAACCCCAGCAGCTCTCTGGGAGCAGGCTGGTACTGCCGATAGCTGTGCTTGGATCCTACCATGGCTCTCACCTGAAGCAGCTTCTTTGTAAACAAGATAATAATAAAGTGTGCTGCTATACTTACCTCCGTGCCAATCTCTTCCTTATGCCTGTGGAAGGAATAAGGAGCATAATTAATTATAAAACGGAAGAGTTCTGTAGCATTGTATGGCAGCCAGCTGTCATGCTCTTCTAGTGATCCCCCATCCTGCTGTCAGAAAGCTGGGCATCCTTTAGGACACAGCAGCATTTTGCTGAAGAGTGATCAAAGGCTCCTTCATTGGCCAGAACCATCAAGATAGATGGGCAGACATTTGTTTTAAAATGACTTGCACAGAGTTGCTGGGATCAGCAACTTGACTGCAGTGACAAAAAACATCTTTAGCACACTAGAAATCATGAATTGTATTTTGTTTGCTTAGATCATTGAGTGTTCAGGGCAGGCACCATGAGTTGTATGGTGTTAAAGAACACATTACACAGCAGTTACATTGCTGGAAAGCATTTGTAAATGTAAGCTTGAATTAAAGAGATGGTTTTCCCCCCCCTATTAAACTTGGAAGAGGTGAGCTTTGAAGACAAATTTTTGATGCTCTTTAACGTTGTCTACAAGGAGCAGGTGAGGTATCTCCTGACCTCCTGTTTTGCCTTTTTTTTGTTTTCCCTCGTGTTTTTCCTTTAGCTGATACTTGTGTATTGGTTTTAGATGAGACAAGAAATGTAGACATTCTGGTTTTGGCATTTGAGTGATAGGATAGGCTGACATAACTGTGTAGGTTATAAATGAAGTATGAGCTCTGGAATACTGGCTTAGTATCTGAAGGGAGTTAGCAAGCTTTTGGATTTTTGTTGCACAGTGTAATTAAAATAAACACTATAATGCTAATCATTTATGTATTTTTGCCTGTAGGTAAAATTTTAAATTGGAGCTAGCTATACTTTGGTGGAAGTGGATTTTTTTTGGTGGGGTTTTTTTTATCATTATACTGTTGCCTGTATACAGTCTAGTGATATTTCAGTGATAGTGCATAAAAAATATTGCCAGGCAGATTTGTTTATATTTTTATTGTGTATTGTCTATTCTAGTAACGATGTAATTATTGCTTTTAACAGAAATGCCTGAGTTGAGTGTTTAATTCTGTCAGGCTCAAGCAGTCACTGATGAGGTGATAAATGATAGGTTATATGTAGAAGTGGATTTCCAATGATTTATTTGCTGCTTTTGGAAAAAAGAGATGCTTTGTTTCTGTCCAATGACTAATGTAGAAAATCAAAGCGGTGCACCAGATGTTTTTTTCTAATGACTGTGGTTCAAGGTCTTTTTTCGTACACAGGAAGGTTTTGACTGAGTTTGTTTCTTGGTTTTCAAAGTTCCTCCTGCTTGTTAATGCAGCACTCTGCTCCGGACTTCTGTGGATGGCTTTATGGAAAAGCTCCTTTCCCAGCCATTCGAGCATGTCTCAGCTCCCTGTCCATCAGGAGGTGAGAGGCAACGACATTTTTACAGCACGGGCTGATCGCTTCCTTTCTTTCGTGTTTATTTCATAGAATTAAAACAAGAATAAGTGTTTTGCTTTATTTGTTGATGTCTGATTAGGAATTAGTGGAAGAAACTGAATCGCGGGTGTGATTAAGGGTAGTTTTTGTTTCGGATGTATGAAAGGACTCATTGTCTGAGGCTTTTCCTCCATCGTGCTCAGCCTAATCCTGCTGAAATCACACTAACAACGGCAGCGCTCGAGGCTCCTCGTCTTGTTTTCCTGCGCACTTAATCATACAGCTGGAAAAATTTCCTCTTCCAAGGGATGGTTCCTTGTGCTGAATCTGCCATCGTGTCATGGGAGCCTTGCTGTTAAGGTGGACGTTATTTTGGGGGGCCTGGGGAGGGGAGGGTGGTTAATCTGAAATATGCAAACTGATCTAATTTATGCTACATTTGGATTTTATGTTTGTGCCTGATGGTTTTGTTAATGCTGTCACCTACCTCTTTGCAACTGTGGCTGAAGGAGGTGAGCTGCCTCATTCCAGCTTTTAGTTCCCCCTAACTTTGTTAGATCAACTTTCTGTATTTGCTGTGTAGTACTTCTGCAGGGAGGAATTTCAGAATTGCTCAGTGTATGCTTTCAAAAGCAATTTAAAAAGTTTGAGGTTTGTAGAAATTAAGACATTTCTACAGTATATATTAAATAGACAGTCATGTCTGTTATGTTACTCTTTCAGAAGAAACACAATACTCCACCCCATGAACAGCCTTTCTTTGCCTCTGAATCAGGTTGTCATTCCAAGGTCTTGGGGTGATTTAAAAATATAAGTAAACTCTCCTGAGAAATCTATTAAAAATTATTTGGTTCACTGAACATTCAGTGCACGTTCAGTCTTGGAATCCATTATGTGCCCATAGAAGGACTTTAAAAATTCTCTTTGACGAAGTTGGTCTGAGTTGTGTCCCTTTGGCAGGTGGGTGTGAGGGAATTTCATTGCTTTATTTTCAAAACAGAAGTGTGTGGAATTAATATTGATTTTTATTATAGGTGCTTGCTAGTTCCACTGTATCCAGAGGTCACATGTCAGCTCCACTTTTATAGTGACAGCTTTCCCTGTTCCTTTAGTTGAAGTCTGTAGCTGTAGAGCTCTGGAAATAGTTGGGAAATGCTGGGTTTTTTTCCCTTTGAATTCAATTTGTAAAGCTTTATTACCTAAAATTAAATTCTTATCAGGTTGAAATGGTGCATAAATTCTTGTTGAATGGAGACAAATGCTATTAGAAATCGGTGAAACTAAGCTATATTTTAATCCTAGATTTATTTTAATTTCCATTGTCATACATTGAAAACAGTTTGCATCTACTTTGTCCATCTGTATTGGCGTTTTCTTGTTCTGATAAGTTCTAATGGTTAATTCTGGGAGAGACAACATGTGTTGGATTCCCACTTGCAGTGCAGTTGTGTGCTGTGACATGGGTTATATTTCCAGGTACCTAGTGTAGGTGTTGTCAGTTCCCATCAGCATGTGCTGCTTTTGTGTGCTGAAGAGAGTTGTCATATTATTCAGCAAAACTACTTTTTTTTTTTAAGAACTTTCCCACATTTTCAGCTCATGATGGAGAGCTCTGATGTCTCTTTGTTAGGTTTTATGTGCAGATATTCAAGTTGCTGAGAGCTTGGTAGCTTGTCAGAATCTAAAGTCAGGTAAGGACTAAAAGAAAACACAAATAATGGGCAATCCCTCCGGATATGCAAGTTTATTTGATTAACCCATCTGACCCGCAGCGCTGGAGAGCAGTTAAATATTTGGACAGTCAGCAGTCCTGTTAGTCATGTTTCATTAGGTGATGGCCTCCATTTCGAGGCTGCTCTCTTGCTGCTGTTGCCAAGTCTTGTGAGATCTTGAAAGGGAGCCATGGGTGGGGGCATGGCGAGTGCTTTTGGGGCTGTTGCTGAACCAGGCTGCCAGGAGCAGCTGGGATGTGAGTCCCTGCAACAGCATCATCTGCACTGGGATGGGAATCAGGGGCAAGGGAGAAAATTGTTAATTGCGGATTGTCAGTGCCATTAAGGTTAGGCAGTAGATAAAGTTACCAACCTAGGCAGAAATAGCAATGCTGCCCTGAGAAGTGTAAAAGACTTGTCAAAACCTAATCTAATCTCCTGCATTTACTGTATATGGTAATAATGGAGAAATGAATTTCCAGCAAGCTGAGATGGTCCAATTTTAATAACTTCTCAAAAAAATCAAAGGGAAGTATTGTGCTGGAAGAGGCATATCACGGTTATCTAAATTTCCTTCCATGGAACTGTTTTTAATTTTATGTGAGTGTATACTAATGGTTTAAAAACTCATTTGTTTCCTTGTCAGCAGCTTGACCAGTATTTTAATACAAAGGACATGTTATTATCTTGAACTGGTCTTGTTTTTCAATGGGTGTAGCAGCCAGCTGGAAAATTGTTTGACTTTTTAACTGCTGGGGCTTTGATGCAGTGTCTACTGTAAGAAACTAAAATTTATTTAAAACCAGTGACACTTTCAATTGTTGTGTTTCCATTTAGATTCAAGGGGAGGGGAGCAGATATTTGTGCTGAAGCAAGAAGTCTTGCCCTTTTTCTAAAGATCTGTGGTAATTCTCTGTATTAGAGTGAGGTAAAATTTGTGTCCTTAGAATCTGAGAAAAGTAAGTAGGAAACAGCTGGTGTAGCTTTAACTTGCTGCATTTCTGGATGCATTGCTGAAGGTGTTCTGATAGAAATATGTCTGGTGAGTTTTATGGGAGAAAAACCTAGTACAAAAAACCCCCAAACAAACCCCCTTAGGTTTCAAATGTGGTTTTAAAAATTATGATAGTGTGTTTTTGTCTCTTCTAGCAAGAAGAGTATGATTATAATGTGTTTTCATTATAAAGGTTTTGTGAGTGACTAGATGGAATTCAGCTCTGAATTCCTGCCTTTGGAGTGACCAAATTGTACATAATTGACTTAAAAGTCAGATTTTTGGAGACTCAAATATTTCACAGGAAAATTAACGAGAAACGTAGTGTAATGTACTGCTCTTTTCAGTATGGTTTTCTCACCTGAAATTACTGAGTTATAAATATTTTAAATGGAAAATGGTTCTGAAATGAGATATGAACAAGTATTCTGTATTTGTGGTCTCAAAAGTGAAAAATGCTTAGATTAATAGAGCCATTGTATCAGTTTTTATGGTAATTTGCTGTGACACAAATGTAGTTTCTAGGTGTGCTTAAAATACGTAAGTTTGGCAAAGTTTCTGCCCTATCTTTTCACCTAATTGCTTTATGAGTTTGCATATAATCTTGTTAATTAAATTGTTTTCGCATGGTTGCTGAAGCGTCTCCTAATGGGTAAAAAGTGCCGTTTATGGACCAAAGCGTTCACGGCGTGGTCTCAGCTTTGTGCAGGGTGTTGGGTGCTGCTATTACAGGGGGCAGCAGGCCTGGGGCAGTGCAGTTGTCTGAGCCATTCGAAAGGAAAGCAGAATTGTTTGCCGTGGTGTGAAATCACTTGCACAGCTCAGTTTTGCAGTGCTGTTTTTCGTGTGCACTGGCATGAGGAGCAAATGTGTTTGCGGAGTGGCTTTCTCCGTTAATGGTGTGATACGGGTTTGTGCCCTCGCCTTGGTCGCAGGAGATGACACCAGGTGTCTGTCAGGTTGTCACTGCCTTCTGACGCTGCTCAGGAGTGTTGTCTTGTTCTAACCAGCTATGAAGAAGTGGAAATGAATGAATTCACAGGCGGTCTAAGGTAAAGGCGAGTGTCACTGTGAAGGTAACTCTAGGAGAGCGATCCAGGCCTGCAGCTGTGGGCTCAGTTTTCTGAGCTCTGGCCATGGCCTTGGATGTGCATGGGTGAGCTGAGAACTGCTGACAAGTTACAGAAATCGTGGGTGGATGCGTGGCCTCTCACTTTGTTTAATAGTGGAGGGGTTTTTTTCTTTTTTGAGGAGGGACAGAGACGCAGCAGAGAGTTCCCAGCTACAACACTTTTCAGATCCTTATTTGAAAGTGTTTTAAACAAGGGACATCAGAAGCTGAGATACAAAGCAACCTTTTGAAGTTAAAAGTGGGTCTGCATGAAAATGAACTGCTTGTCTGTGAAAAGAGTCAAGTGTGAAAGGATAGGATGGTTTCACTAAATGAATTTGATAGTCTGAATAAGCGTGGTGAGGCAGAGAGGAGAATCTGGAAAGGTCAGGACTGAGCATGTGACTCTAGATGAGGCAGTGGAAAGACATGAAAGGAATTGTGTGGAAATGCCTTGGTTTTCTCTTTTTTTTTCTTTTTTTTTACTTAGAAGTGATTTATTTATTTTGGTGAAGGTGGTCATAAAAAGAGAACTTTAGAAGCTTGCTGCATAGAAACAGGGAATCTGATTCCTTTGGGATCTTGTACCTTTTTCATTCAGCCATTGTGTGGTTTCAAATAACTAAAAGAGATCAAAGCCTAAAGGAACTCCTTGTTACGTGTGCAGTCCCATTTGTAGGAGTTCTCTGTCTTGCATGCTCTCTGCAGTTGAGTGCTTCAGCAGCTTTTCATCCCAAGTAGACTTCCTATTATTGCTGTCTTGTTTTCAGTGATACATATAACTTGAAGATTTTAACTCAAATAATTTATGACATGTTCTCCAGGTTCCTGATACTGCTTAAAAGTAAAGTGTGTGATATCTGCATTTGGTGTAGATAAATGTGAAATGATTTGCGCTGGTAGCAGGAAATGGTCTGAAATTTGTGTGCAAAGTTATGGACTACAGGTTAACTGTCACCACTCGTGGGATCTTGAGACCCACAGTACTCTTGTCAAGTCATCATCTCTGTGCCTTAGGAGAGATTAAAGAGAGCATATCAAATCCTATGAAATGCTATGAAAAGAGTAAAGAATAAGATACAGAACGTTATTGTGCCTTGTCTAAATCTATGGTTTGTTCTTGCATTAGGTACTATTTCATCTCCCTTTGATCTCAAGTAGAATATATAGGAGCTAGAACTGTGGGAAAAAGCAGCATGAGTCGTTAGGGACCTGGAATGGCTTCCATGTGACAGATGTTCCATGTGACTGTGAAAGGTGTGGTTGAGGAAGGATGTCACAGGGGTCTATGAGATCATGAGTGGCTTGAAGAGGGTTTGGCTGTTTCATCTCCCAGTGTGTGAGAGCCAAGGCAAAGTTAGACAAACTTTGAAGGTGTCAGGTTCAGACCCCAGCAGAAGGAAGTTGTTCTTCATGCACTTAAAATGTTCTGCACATTCTTCAGGCAGGTAAGCCTGGAGAACTCCTGGAAAAGGTCTTCTGGGGACTACTTGGTGGACACATGCAAGTCTAAGAAAATCCCTTCTGGTGAAAGTATTGAAAGCCACAGATGCTTGGGAGAAAGTGCAGATGTGCTCATCCTGTTCTTGCTCTTCTGCAGCCCGGTGCTTAGAGGCTGTGTTGGAGACAGGTTGTGGGGCTAACAGGGCCTGTGGTGTGACCCAGTACATCTGTCTTTGTGTCCTGTGCTTTACCATGAACTCCATGAACTTTGTGTCCTCAGTTTGTTTAACACAGGGCAAGCCCTCTGCAGTAAAGCCTTTTCTGTGGACCTTATTTTCTTGAGCAATAGCAATAGCAATGAATAGTTAAGCTGCAGCTGGCAAAAGCTGAACACAAGAAGGGGGAGTTGCTACTTTCCCATTCCTGCTCCCAGTTGCTGTGGCTTACTTTATGCTATTTTGGTGTCAGTGCCATTTCACTGAAGCAGCAAAAAATTAACTTCGGGGGGGAAGGAGAAGAGCTTAATAGCTTTCTGCTGGTTAGTGGATTAAAGCAGTTCAGAGGTGCAGCGAATGCTGAAGGGGATGGGACTGCAAAGCCCCAGAGAAGGCAGCAAGGTATTTTCCTTTTACCATTAGTAAGCCATGAGATAATTTGGATGTCTCAGGGCACAGCCCACCCATTTCCCCGATGCACAGTCTTCCCATGTTTATGCTCACTTTGGTGATTGTCAAGTTAACTTGTGGAAGGCTACAATTCAGTAACACAAAAGAAAATGGTCAAATTCTGTTGCAGTCCTTCAAGTTTTCGGCAAGTGTAAGTAGATTGTAACTGCTGCTCGAGGAGGGCTCCATGCCAGCATGAGTAGATGGCAGCAGTGCCTGAACAGGCATGATCAGTCCTTTCTGCAGTGGTGGTAACCTCCCTTGCAGAACCAGACTGCTGGAAGGGTGGATCTGCCTCCCACAATTGGGTGGAGACTGTGACGCCTTTTGCTCTCCAGAACACATAAAAAGGGTTTTTACCTGTCCCTGTAACCTTGGGATGCTCTGGAATGAAGAGAGCACTAAAGTGTGCAGGTGGCAGAAGTTATTTACTCACTTTGTGCTGAGGAAGTTTTCCAAAAGCAACTTGAAAAAGGGAAGGTGGTGGGAATTAGACCTGGAGCAGAGTTTCTTCCTTAGTATCTGCGGGTGACAGCATGGAGCTGTTGCTTGCCCAGGGAATAGCACAAAGCTAGTTGTTCTGCTTCTGTGAAAGTGGATTGTTTTCTGTTCTGTTGGAATGAGTGCTTTTGTGTACAAAATGCTGATCAAGGTCTTAACACATTATTAATGTGTGCAAAAAGAGCATTGTTTACAAATATGCCTGCTTGTTTTAAAAACAGATGGATCATGCCTTCTGCCTCCTCCTTTTGACATCAGAACCCCCCAAAAGGCTGCGAGAAGCTGTGATCTTCAGGACCTTTTATTTTTATTGGATAAGTAGCCAAAAATGCTGCTATACAAAATGAAAGAGATCTGCTTTTAGTTGAAGGGAGTTACCTTGTGAATGTCACCTATGAGCAATAACGGTGTAGGATAAAGATTTGTGTTTGAATTCTTCTAAGAGAACTAACAGTTGAGACTGACAGAAAAAATGTATTTACTTAAAAAAAATATATTACAATATTAATAACTTCCCACTATTCTGCAAATATCTTCATCTTTCTAGTTAGATTGTTCTACATTACTTATTCCAAAAGAGATTTGCTCTACTGCTTCTATCTAGTGCTACATGTCAAAATAATTTTTCTTTCGTGGACAGGCCAGCAAAATGTCATGTAGCCTTTTTTTTCCATTATCATTTCAGTACAGGCAGGTCAGCAGCACTTTATACAGGACTAGAAAATTTCCCTGCTTTTGCAAGGCTGTGTAAATAGGCATATCTGTGGCCTACTTTTCAACACTTCCGTAGTGTTTCAGATTCTCAGAAACTTAGATTTTATATTTTTCAGAAAACTCTACAATTCATTTTTAAAGCAGTGCTAGTTCAGTGTGTCTAACTAGCTGAAGATCATTAATAGCTTCTCTATTCATTACAGTTGTACAGTAAAGCTCCTTCTGGGGTGATGCTATTAAATAATTCACTTATTTTCCTCAACTTTTTTTTTTCTGGTGGCCTAGCTTTTAAAATCTTTACTAGGATGTTGCTTGAAATCTTAATCTAATTTCTTCTTTAAAGATTAATTCCATTAGTACGTAGTTCATAGAGGAAAATGTTCTATTGTGGGAGAAACATACATAACTTTTATGATGGATTGTGGAAACATTGGTATGAATATAGACAGGAGTGGTGGTAGATAATATCTACAGAAAAGCAGCCCATTTTGTTTAGCTCTTGGAGTGTATGTGTTAGGATTGGGGATATTAAGGTAAGTAAAACCGGCTACGTAAATGGAAAGGCGTTTAGAGTGGTGGAAAATAAAAACATCTTCATGCACATCTTTTTTGAATTATTTTGATCATAGTCACGAAAGCTTTCAAAATTTAAACTGTTTAGTGAAGAGAGTGGGTTGTACAGTGACTCTGACAACCATTTATTTTGAGGGAAAATTGTTCCCTAAATTTCTCCCACAGCCACGTTTTTGCAGGGGACATGGCCTGGAGTCATGGTGTGTTTAGTCACCAGTTTTGGGTCCTCAGCTTGATTTTAGCCTGAGATTTGTACTGGCTTGTTTCATCATTTGGGGAATTGGTGTATGTTGAGTGATTTGCAATACAGTAACTTCTTCCACATTGCCTGATAGCCCTCTTTATTTTACTCCTTGGTGCACTGCCAGAAATAACAATTAAATCCAAGCCTTTAACAGCATTTTATTGAGGGCAGATTTGAACAGAGATCTGATGAGATCTTTGTTCTTTTAGGATCATTGTGGTTTTTTGGATGCTTTCCAAGCATGTTTAACAGTCTTCAGTCCTGCTTTTCCTGGGTGCAAGTAAGGAACTGGCGTTTCCTTGAGCTTGGTGACAGTTTGCCCGGCGGTGGTTATCAGCCTGCCAGGAATCTTTTTTGGGTCTGTGCTCTCTCTGTTTTCCTCAGTTCCCACTGGATGTGGTTAAAGGCACTCTCCTGTTCCTGCTGGTGGGGTGTGACTTTGGTCATGCTCTGTCTCTGAAGCATCATGCTCTGGGTCACCCCTGGAGACTCTGGCCTCAGCATAATAGCATTTTAATCTATTTGAAACTTTCCCAATGTAAATTTTTGACCTTATCAATAGAGAAGACCAACTCAGTGTCATTCAATCAATGTTACTAATTTTTAAAGTAATAAAAATATTATTTTATGTACCTCCAAACTGGCCAAAATACTTCAGTTGAAACAGAAGTTCTCAAACTCCAGTAATATTCTGTAAATAAATTATAAAGCACTGTTCGAAATTTATGTAGGAACTTTGCAAAAGGAATTAAAAGAGATGCTGGAAAGGTGGAAAGTGGTCATCTGTGGCTGGGAAGATTACACATAAAGAGAAGCTGAAATCTTGCATCAAAAAAAGACAAATCAGAAGGGGCATAAAAAGTCTAGAATGTAATAAATTATTTAGGGAATCTAGGTCAGCAGATTGTTCTTGAGTTGTCATATAGAAAGGAAATCTGAAACACTTTGAAATTGGTCAATTCAAGAGGAGTGAGATGAAAACCTTTCTTGTGATGTGTTCAGGAAGACTGTAGCAGGCACTTGTATAGGAGGTCAATTTTTGAATTTCAGAGGGATAGATACTTATACAGGTATTTGGATTTGCAAAAACATTTAAAGAAGAAACTTGACTTTGTTTTGTTTGAGCAATCCCTACCTGTTAAAAGACTAGGATGAACTGAAATCGAACTGAACCTCTGTTGGAGGTTCTTGCATCTTCCCCCAAGCCCTGTAGTGCCTCAATAACAGGTTGGTGGTGGCTGGGTGAGCTTCGAGGTTGATCCTGCCTTGCTTATAGCATCCTCTGAGGTTGGACATCTTGTGCACCTCTGTGAGATCAGCAAAGTGCACCTTATAGACTGCTACACAAGTAAAAGTGAGGTAGAGGACATAACCTTCTTGGGGGAAACTGGCAGATTGTGCCGACTGTTTGGCTTTTTATCTGTAGGTATAACTGTAATGGATTTTAATATTTAGATTAATATTGGTATCTGGTGTGATTTCTGCTGAGCAGTTCCATAGATTCCCATTGACTTCTGTGGACGTAGATCAGATCCCTTAAAACCAATCCTATATCCTGTGTTACCTTATTTGATGGTTTCATACCACTGAACAAAAATATCTTAAATGGTAAGCAAAAATCTTGTATATTGTTAATCCAGAAGGAATTACCCAATTACCATGATCCCAAAAGTCTGCCCAAAAGTCTTGCCCAGACAGCAGTATTTTTAGCAGTCTCTGTCTCTAAAGCGGGTCATGTACCTATGTGTTCTTTTTAGCTACAGGTTACTACTAAAATTTACTTGTTTTGGGAACACTTCATTCATTTCTCAGAACTGGGGCGATTGCTGAAGGTCATCTCAGAGGAAAAAACTGTTTTTAAACCTTGAAGTTTAACCTTGGGAGATGTGATGGCAAAAACTCAGTGTGCCAGGCAGAACTGAGGTTGCAGTAACCCTGATAGAAACTGTCGGAGCCAGTGGTGTTTGAATCCTGAAGGACAGCAGAAAACACAGGACTTGAAATCTGTGTGGTTGATGCATTGTTACGTCCATCTTGAAAACCCATGTGTCAGATAATTAGTGTCCTTTGTCCTCAAATGACAAATGGAATTGTACAGATTTAACTTACCTGCAGCTATTGAAAAGTTTGGTGAAAAAAAATTGTCATTTTTATGATTGCAGAGCAGCAAATTGGTCTTTAAATGGATACATTGCTGGGGAGAATACGTATTTCTTTAAAATATTTTGTCTAACCCACAGTTCAAAATAATATATTTAGAACTAGCGTCCAAAAAATTCTCAGCGGAAATTGGAATATTTCTGGCAACGTTGCCACCCTTATGTTCATTCCTCTTCTCTCTGTGCAGAAGTAACCTGAAAACCATCTTCTATTTGAGAAAACCACCAGCCGTGAGATCACAGGACTGCAGCACTGTTAGTGCCAAACCGATGGCACAACCTCTGTTGTTCTGCAAGGGGAGTGTTCAATAAGCATCACTTCACAAAGTTGTTTAAAAGTTGTAGTATTTGCGAGTTCTAAAATGTCAGTGTTGAATGCGCTTGCAATGTTCTCTGAATAATGCATGCTCTTGAAGTGATCTGTGCTGTGGGGAGATGGGCTGGCTGTACATGGCTGGGCTAGTCAAGCATTGTGGAAAGGAATGGGAAAACAAAACAGACACAGCAACGCAGCTTTTAGTTAAATTGCATTTTTCCTTTAAAACACTCGACTGAAGATTGTATGCTACAGCAATGAGAGAAAACGAGAGCTCTTGCTGTATGAAGTTTATACCTAGGTAGTCGAAGTCTTGTGCCATGCCTGTACTAAGTGCTGGGGTAGTATTCTTCTGTTCTGACCAGTTGATTGGTATTCATGTTTATTGATATATATATATATTTGGTATTAATATATATTGATATACATATATATATATATCAGTGTTCAAGGAAAATACGTGGATTTTGCATGGAGAGGGCTGGTCCATGACACAGTAGGAGGGAGAGAGTTTTGTGCCTGGAGTTTTTTCAGCCTCTGTCCCAGTGGTGAGGGACTACTCCCTCACTGCCACTACACTCCTGTTGCCTTGCTTTTGTTAAAGAAAGCTAGAAATACATGCTGTGTTAAGATAAAGCAGTTAATATTAAAAAAAAAAAAGAAAAATTTGCAAATTTTAGTACTGCGTGTGTATTTGCTGCTTGTGTGTTCTGCAAACAAAAGGTTTGCCTTCCTCTTCCTTGATATTGTTACATTATGAAAGTTGTGCTTAGAAGAAAATAAATATTTACCTGGTCATATGCTAAGAAATTCATGACCTTCAGCCAGCTTGAGAGTTACCTGGACTCATTTTTGTTTGGCCGCAGTATTGAGTTGCTTTGCACTTCCTTTATATTCTTACCTTGCCAGGTCCATGCAGAGGTGTTTGCAGAACAAGCTCGTGGTATTTTCTGTGGGAGACCCTTAAGCACATCTTCAGCTTTCTGCTGCTAATCTCATTTGTGGGAGCGAACTCTACTTAAATGGTCGTTTAAGTCTCTCTTGTGAGAGTGCTGGTAATATTGGGGCTGTAGAAAGCTGTTAGAAGAAAGCTTTCAGACACTTACCCGTTTTCCTTTTTAAACATGTCCTTGTACTACCACATACTAGTCTAAATAAGGCTTGTCTCATCCCAGTGGTATTTGCATCCATTTTATTACTGCAGACTTGTCTGATTATTTTTTCTATATAACTTGCTACCCAAAGTGGGCATATTTAGCTGTTGCATCCCTCTTGCTTGATGTGGCTTTTTTTTTTTGCATGTGCAGCCAAGGTTTCATTAATCTTTCTTGCTACCAGATCACACTGCAAACCTTGTAAGAATTTCTTGGCTCCTCAGTTTGTCACTCCCACTGAATATTTCTTTCAGATTATTTTCCTGTTGGATGTCTTCGCTGCACTTTCCCAAGGAGAACCTTATTTTTAATTGCCTGCTTCTCAACTTTCTCTGTCCTCGCTGGGGCTTGTAGCTCCTAAATTTAGTATCATCCACAGATTTCAAGAACACACGTTTTACTCCTGTTCTGCATCATTAAATAAGATTTTTAAGAGAATATGTAAGAAAATTCCTTGCATCCTTGAGAGATGCTTTCAAAGTTTCGGTGTATGATTTTCATTTTCTTTTGAAGTTTGTTTTTTTTTGTACAGTGTTCTGTCCACATCAAAACTGTTTTCTTAAATAATTTTGAAACTGTATAATATGATACAGTCAAGTGGTTTGCTGACATCCAAACGTATTTTTTCCACTGAGTGCTTGCTGTGAACTACAATTCTCTATAAAAGTGATGGGCTGCGTCGGATTTTGCGCATATTCTATAAGCTCCGTTTCTCATTTTGGCTGAGAGAAGATAATGATCTTCGAGGAGTCTCAGGGGCTGGTTTCTCCTATCTTAATAAAACTAATATTTTTGGAGAAGTAGAATTTGCTTGCTTATATGATAATTTTCTCATGTTTTTCTTCTGTGAAGTTGAGGTCTAAATATGTTTTTAATCTATAGATATTTCATTTCTTAAAGGAATTAGTGGCTATATCTACTAAGCTTCTTTGCTAATTTGTCTTCAATGGCTCAACTCCATAGTATCATTTATTCCAAGGAGTGGCTCTGATACATATGTCTACATTTCCTAAGGCGTTTACTTGTAATTATTAATGCCCATTTGTAACGGCTATCAATTGTTACTTTGCTGAAGTAATACAGATAAAAGCACGGAACTGCAGTAGTGGGTATTGCCAGGAGAGCTTGCTGAGAATAGCTGTCTATCATAATTTCAATTTCTCTGTTTTTGTGTATGTTTCTCACTGTAGGTGTCTGAAATTTCGAGTTTTTGTGGTACTGTTAATATTTGTTGCAGCTAAGTATCTGTGTGTGGATATATATACATATATATATATAAATGTTTTATAAGTTCATAATTACATCCTAATTGTTTAGCCTTTCCTTTATTTTCCTTTTTAGATTTTAAAAGGTGGTCAGTGTAGCAAGCTACTTGGGTTTTAATACCTCCTCCTTCATCATTTATTAATGGCCCAGACTATCCTTGTAATGGCCACAAAGCATTAGCTCGTTTGGCTTTTATGCTGTGCTTATCTTTCCCTGCAGGCGGTAACTGGCTTTCTAATTCTTGTTAGGGTGTCCTCCTCCTCCTCCTCTCTTATTGATACACAAATCTGGTCGTCTCCCTGGATGGAACTCACATTGATCACATCTTGGTTCTTGTATCCTTGCCTTTCAGAAGGACTGGACTTCATGTACTTTTGGGTTATTTTGTTGATATAATGAGATTGTTCCGCACTCTAAATTCTTCCACCTTCACCTTCTTAATCCTTTCTTTGACCAGACCTTATTCTGCTTTTAATGTCACATGACTTTTGTTCCTCAAATGAAACTCCAGCACTCTGATGAACACCGTAAATAGTAGTTCCCAGTTCACCTGTATGCCAAATCTGTATAATTATTTACCAATAAAACTTGTATTTTCTTGCATCATCCATAACTTGCTGCTGTTGGCAGGGAGCTGGTTCAGGACAGTTTCCCTCCTTAGGAGCTCTCTCATAGGTCTGTTTGTGCAGTGTTTCGTGGGCTGTTGCTGCCTAATTTGTGTGTGTGTGCATTCAGTAACAAGAAGCCAATCTAATGGAAGCCGTTCTGAGTGAGTGGTTGTGCTGTGGGTGTTCTGTTGTTTGGGCCAGGAATGTTTTGTCATCTCCCATCAGCCAGTCCAGAAGCCTGTGATGAGCACTGGTACTCTAGCTCCTTTCTTCTCCCTAGTGTTCATGCCTTGCTTTCTCTCTTGCATTCTTTCCTTAAATAAACTAACCTTTTTCTGAGTCTACAGTTTTTATTCCTCTGTAGTTGGGTAGAACTCCTTTACCTTTTGTCTTTTGTAGCTCAGATTTCTTTTGATAGCTAAGTACTGTAGTCTTGCTTATTCATGATCACAATTCTCATTAGAATCAGCTCAGTTCTGCTTTCTGGGTTACTACCTTTTATTGGATACATGTGTTGGCTTTTTTTTTCTGCTTGTATTTTTTTAGGTTTAAACTGCTATTTTTTTTCTTTCCTGCCATAATATATAATCTCATACTCTCTGATGGTAGCTTTCTGTTTTGTAGACTCTCCCAGAAAATGTAATTGCAAGGTTTATTCCCATCTTTATATTAAATAAGATACTTAATACAGCCAGACAAAATTCTAATCCCTGTGGCAATGTACTGAACATATTTGTCGGCATGTAGCATAGCTAACTATTTCAGTGCTTCAGCCATTCTTCAAACCACATCATGGGCTTGGTAGTTACAGTCATGCTGCTTTGGAGCTATGTTTTTGGGAGGAGATTTTCTTCTCTCTTTGTCCCTACGTATTTCAAGGAGTACTTTATATGGTGTTACCCACTTCTGCATAGCAAACATAGGTTCAGAATTTTCGTGCTTTGTGGGTTTTGTGTGTGTGAACAGTTTAAAAACTTCTGGTTTCTTTGGGCCAACATACAGCTCCCAGGTGTTTTCTGGCTGACCGTACACATTAAAAATGACCAGGAGCATTCTGCTGTTCATAATCAACCTCTTGTGGTGGTTGGTTTTCTTTTTAAGAAAAAATACTACCCCATTCTGAAAATACAGAAGTGACAAAAGAAAGGGTTGTGATGAATAGGAGAAGGCTGTATTGCTTCTGCTACCTGACGGTGTGCAAGCTGACCTGCTGTGCCCAGGGGAAGCTTGGAACCTGAGCTTCCCTCTTCTAAGAAAAAAATCAAAATTAGCATGGTTTTGTTCAATAAGGGAGAAAAAAGGAAATTTATAGTTAAATGCAGTGGACCTCAGACTAACTTTGTGTGGAAAATTATACCATGCAGTAAGGCCTATAAACATAAATTATTTTTTCCAAGCACTGTATTTTTCTTCTAGTATTTAAAAAAAATTAATCAGATTGCTGAACTTAGGAAGGTATTTGTATACTACCTGGATTTGGACATTAGTAGAACATTAGTAGAAATGTTAAATCAGCTGTAGCTCACTGTACGTGTGCAGACAAAACAGTATTGCCCTGGTTTACTTAGTGAATTCCATGTGTGGCCTCATTCATACACAGTTAAGCAATGAAAGATTTATTTTTCTTGTACAAGATTGGAAAGTTCATTTTTTATTGTATATGAATAGCATATTCTTGAAAGATAATGAGACTGTTTTGATGTGTGGTAGATAGATCTATGCTGAATCCATCAGGTTTAAACTGCAGAAAAATATGTACAGATAAACTGCATCCATTTCATGTGAGCCCTTTGAAACACTTAAATCTTTCAAGAGCCACTGTTACGTACTTTTGAGCTCAGTTTCCATCCAAATTCAACTGGAACAAGTAGAAATAAAAAAATCAGTAAGTAAGGGAAATAATCTTTGGTGTCAGATGTAAAACTAAAATAGAAAAGTGAATGCACATGCACCCATACATGTACACATACTCAAACAGCCCAGTACAATTTATGTGGATACTCTACCATATAACTCCTATTTTAAAGTCTGAAGCACCGTTTTAGTAGCAAATTAATGTTCTCTGGTATCAAGTGATCAATAAGAAGCAGCGTGTCTCTAGAAAATAACTGGAAAACACAAAAGCAGACAAAAATACAGACTGCTTCTGTAAATTGTGGGAAGGAAATTAATTCTGTTACCAATATATGGGTTTTTGAAAGAGTGATATATATATATATAGGTGAAGTGAATGGTATCAAATATTGAGTAGTAATTTTTTAGTAGGTGTTTGGTATCCAAAGTCTGGTCAAAAGGTGAAAAACAGATCAGGTGAGATACCTGAAATAAGGATTATGTTTTATGGCTTACCATTCATAAATGTGTTCTCCATCATTTGGTTTTAGATAATCTGTGCATTTCAGCAGTCATGGTAAGGATTTATCTCTTGAAAGGATTTAGCCAGTTTACAATAGCAGCTTGCATAGTCGTACAAAGCCCAGGTGGAAGAGGTGGTTTAGGCATGACAGAAAGCCTTGCTGTGAAGCCTAGTTTATAACGAAGATTTCTATATGGTAGCAAACTGCATTGCCTGCAAACATTTAGCTCTCTGCATGAATGAAGATGCATTTGATGTATGCAGGACCATACCACGTGGGCTTTTCAGAGAGAAGCTCCAAGTGCTGATTCCATTATGTTACTGGGGGGTTGCAGGGTGGATGCTATCTGGAAAACTCACAAAAGGACAGTGTTTGGAAATGTTGCCTTAGTTTTAATTAACCAGGGCTTTTCCCTGGACTACAGCTGTGGTTTAGCCGCACTGAGAAGGGTTTTCCTGCAGTCATCAGTCCATGTTGTCAAGTTTTGCAGAAAGCAGAGCTTCAGCTCTCCGGGCTGCGCGGTGGTGATGGTGGAACAGATGCTGAAGTGTGGCTGAAGCACAGTGTGGGGGGCAGTGTGGGCAGTGTGGCTGCATGCCCTGGCCCTGCACACTGCTGAGAGCCTGCAGAAACGTGGTGGCTGTGTGTTACTGGGGGTTACACACGTGCTGACATGTGGCTGACATGCCTGTAACTGAACATGACACTTGAAAGATGGGTGACTCCGAGCCAAGTCAGCAAATTCCGGGGTTTGAGAACTGAGCTTTAGGAAAATGGTATGGACACTGCAAGCATTGTCTGGTCTGGATGGCTCATCTCTCTTAAAGTACACATGCTGTGTTGATTTTGTGTGAATTGCTGTAGCATAGCCAGTTACGTATATCTGAATGCCTGGTGGCAGTGTGAAATGAATATCATCTACCTCATAGGTTATGTACTGATACTTGAAATTTGTGATTTATATTGCTTAGCAATGTGGCACAATTTTTGGAGTTTGAAATGTTGTTCTTACACTCGTTAATGTGCAGCTTGTGGTTTGTCCGTCTTCCACCTGCAACCCACAATGAGATGCTTCTTCCTTCCTCATATTCCTGGCCCCCCTGTTGCATCAGTGACAGAAAGAAAACACTTGACAAAGGAAGGCATGCTTCAATTGTACCTTAGTTTTGTGGTCTGTAACCTTCATCTGTTCTGTGATTGTAGAGATTTGGGGACAAGGAATTCTTGGGGAGAGTAAATCTTCTCTTTTCTTTTTCTAAGCTGGAAAAAAAATTTATATTTTTGAGGGTTTTTTCCGGTCTAATAACTTGGAAGGATTAACTTTGCACTCTAATAAATAAAACAGCCAAGCAGATTTTGTCCAAACGTTTCTTCACCAGACTTAAATCCTAATCCTGGACTAAAATCTCACAGGCTTGTAGTAAAATTGTTCCAGACTAAAACTTGGCAAAGTAAAAAATCTCTCAAAGCAGGGTTCACAATGGAAATGCTGATGCAAGCATAACTGGAGCATTGCAAACGCGACGCCATAAGAACAGCTTTGCATATTGCTCATGAATAGCTCAGAGGTAAAAGGATTAACACTTCTTAATGCTGCTTTGAATCTACTAGACTTTTTGCTTGCTGGACTCAACACAGATATTCTGTAGTGTATGTAGGCTCCCTATATTCGCCTTTTATTCTGATCCCTTTATTCCCCCCTAGCTGAGAGTCCTTTATTGCTGCAAACAGAAGCCTTTGTTACCTTGAACTTCCTGCATCACCTATCAGGATCTGTCAGGAGACAGAAATTAATACCAGAAATAACAATTTGGGCTCAGTGTGTAGCTATTTAATTTGCAGACTGAAGGAAGTTTTCCACATTCTGTATTCGAAGAGGAGGAGGAATGGGACTGTTGATGAAGAAGAAGAGGGTCTGGATCTCTTGTAAAATAGCATGCATGCTCCAGTGAGGCTCTAGTTCTGTGGGTTAAAAAGCCCTGTTAAAAAAAAATCCCAAAAATGAAATGCCTTTTATTTTGATGGTGTCACTGAATCTGTGCCTGCAGACGTTTGGGTTTCTTTTTGCTTATAGCTAAAGCATTCTGAAGTGAGTATGTGTTTGTGTACACTCTGTAAATGTTGACAGGCTTACAGGCTTCTCTCTTGGAAGATTTTTGTCATATAAAACTTAATGCTGCCACCTCAGCCCGTATGTTTAGACATGGTTACCTGTTTCTGTGAAGATGAGAGCTGAGAAAATCTTGTTGATGGTCAATGGAATCAGTTTGGGGTTGTGTGTGTGTGTATTTATGTAAGCACACACATGCACGCATATGCATGGATATATAAATATCCTATTGCGGTTGCCATAGTCACACTCTTGCTGGGCTTTGTACCAGCAAGTGTGCAGGGAGGTGTCAACAAAACCTGATGTGTTTTAAATATAATTTGAAGCACCATCCAGCAGCAAATCAGATGTTTATTAAAGGTCCCTTTCCTCCACCAAGCTTTCACTTAATTTGCTTTCTCGCAAAAGGGGACAAACTTGAAATACTTCAGTGTTTAAGCAAATAATATTTTATAAAAATGGTAATATGCATGATTAAAAATAAAATACAAGGGCTCTGGCTGGTGGTTATTTACAACAGGCATGGCCCTCAGACAGCAATGGTAGGAAAAGTGGGTATATAGTAACTGTTAATCCACTTGACAACTGATAGCAATAGAAATTGCGCTGGCAAGAAAATAGAGGGCTTGAACAAGTGGCATTATTTTCTTTTACTTCTTTTTTCTTTGATTTTTTTATAAAACTAAGATAAGTGTGTATATAGATCAAAGTAATTTGAAATACATACAAAAACAACCTGTAGCCATGATTGTTATAATTCATGTTGTTGATACTCCTTGCTGTTACAGAACTTACAGTCTTGGACATTTATTATGGGTGGGTGTCAGAGATTTTGATGTTGTTAATGCATTTAAGCGTGCTGTGGTGTGTGCTGTGTGTGGTGCTGTATATGTAAAACTGAGAACATCGTGGTAGTCTCTAATTTTTTTGGCTTTGAAAATTACCAAGTAAAAGAATAAGCAAGAAATGTGCATGCTTAAAATTCACAATGGAATGGAAGATCCTTTAGGAAGATTTGAGTTGGTCTGGGCGATTATTAAAGTTGCTGGTTAATATTTTTAATATAACTTCTGAAGCAGCTTTTATCAAAAGATCTAGGTGCATATTACAGACTAGTTTAGACTCATAATATCCTTGTGGTGAGCTGGGCAAGTATTTTCAAGAAACTGATGTCCAGAGATGGTTGCCATGCTTGCCTGTGCTAATTTGGAAAGCTGGGTCTTGTTTATGCTTGAAGTGAATGCAGATTAAGGTAGGGTGTAAGCACAGTAGTCATTTCTGATTAATTAAATGTGCAGAAATTCTTTCTCTGAAACAAGAGTGTCTTGTTTCTGGTTAGCATATCCTCTTTGAAATGGCACTCATTACAGAAAACTGCCCACTCGTGGCTTTAATAAAGAGCTATTGTGTGAGCAGGAAGGTCCTGGTTACTGAAGCTGGGGAAAGAGAACGTGGGGTTTCTTGCTCTTGGTCCTTTGACCTGTCTGCGGCACTGGTTGGTCCAACAAGTGGTCAGATGGTCTCAGGGGATCAGTGGCCACAAGTCGCTGGAACGGAGGCTTACCAGTTATTCCCAGCATTTGTCAGGCAGTGTGTCCCAAGCCTGAGAGGTGTGGTGCCCCACTCTTCTTGTGTGAGCAAGCCATTAACAAAATCTAAGGGACTCCATTTTGTGTGGGATGACATCAAGTGTTGCAAAGGAGAAAAGCCTGTATTTTGTAGTTGCCGTAGTGAAACCCTGCTGCAGCTCTACACTTAATCCATTTTCTGAAAATTGAGGAGACTTCCCAGTTGTGCCTTTGTCCCTCAATATTGTTATGGGCTAGTGAGATCTTCCAAATTTGAGTTCATGTTGCTGTTAGGAAGTTATTTTCCTTGTCTCACTTGTTGTTTAATGTAGCCAGTGTCTTGTTTCTGGGTGGAATTTCACAGCCCTGAAATAGGCCCTTCTGGTGCATGAAAAAGTGCACAATTGTTGGTTTCACATGAAGATGTTGCACAATTCCTTGTCTGTCCAGGTGACCATGCAGGTATTTAAAGCAGCAGTACAGGCTGTTATAAGAGACCTGTAGTTATTGATGGACTTTAATCCTTAAGAAATTCCTGTGGAAATAGGATATTAAAAGCCTCACTTCTTACATAAAGAAACAGGAAATCTGGTAGATTAAATAACTTGACATTGAGTTTTCAGCTGAGCTGAGAATAAAACTAAGATATCTTTAATCACTGCCTGGTACTAGGCATGGTAGCTTCGTTCTTGCTAATTACCCTAATACAACTTGCTGGTGTAGATACATACATTTTAGGTTTTTTTTGTTTTGGTTTTTTTTTGCCTTATTTGGAAAAGGTCTGATTTAAAGTGAAGGGGGGCATGGTTGCTCTGCAGAAAATTATTTGGTTTGAATAAGGATATGAAGGTCCTTTCCTAAATGTGTCTGCAGCCTCTGCATGGAGCAGGAGAACCTCCTCCGTGCATGTTTGATTGATTAGGTGTATTAAATGTCTGTTAAAAAATGCCAAATCACAAACAAAAATAGCCCAACCCAAAACTTCTTCCTCTCCTTTCAGCAGGTTTTTTTTGTGTTTGGTTTTGCTGGAAGTTCTGCTTATTTGAGTGTGGTGTCAATCTGAGCTGACATGTGGGACACTCCCAAGAACCTCCGCTGACACACGGATTTAGAGGAGGCTCTCACAGTGGTGTCCTGTGGGTGTTTTGGAGTAGTCAAGTGTAACACACAACTGTTGCTGGGATGCAACCTGAGACCGTCCCTGTGGCAGCAGAAAGAAAATGGAAATAAGAAAGGGAGAGCAATGGGCTATTTGGATGTCCAAAGTCAGGCAGATAAAACACTTGGAGATTAGTACATTTTAAATTAGTACTTCCCTGGTTTCCTGAGCCCTGTGAGTGACAGGTCAAATCTGTCTCTGGTGAAAGAGCCGTAAGAGTTGTGGAGATGAGGGACTGGAGAAAAAAAAGCAAGATGAGTGATTCCACAGGGTCCCACCATTCTTCTGGTTGAGTGTCTGATGTTTCTTAGAGCAAGGATTTAAACAGTGTGAGCCCCACTGGCTTGTTGCCTCTTGCCTCTGCAGGTTTTTCTTGGCATTTAGGATTACAGTGTGCCACCATGGTGCTTGTGCCAGGCAAAAGCAGCCCCTCTGCCCATGAGCAACATGAGAGCAGCACTGAATGTCAGTTACCATGGGTTGGACGTGGTGATCATAAATTTTGGTGATGTCAGTTGCCACAGGAATTGACCGTTTTTACTTCAGTCTCTTACTGTCTGTGTAATGGGGAGAATAAAACTGATGTATTGTATTTTAATGTGAAAAAATTTCAGGAAACATTCTCTAAGTGTAAAGCAATTCATAATTCATCAGGGATAAGTGAGTGCCTTGCTTCTGTGTTCTGAAGTGGGCATTGCTTGTTCATGCTGTGGTCTGTTTGCTTGTAGTCTTTAGTACTTGTTTGATCACTTAAGCAGCTCATGACAGCACCCTTATAATAGAAGAAAAAAAGGCCAGTTTGAGGAGCCCTTGTATTATGTAAAAGATTACAACTAGAAGATACTACATGGCTCTTTGTCCTTACAAAATCCTGCAAAAATATTTCCAGTGTCTATGCACCAGGATCAGTGGCAGCTTATGTGCAAATGGAAATGGCTTTTGCTTCATGGATGTTCTGCTTGGAAGGAACTGTGTCTCATGGGCAGTACTTGGTGTGATGCTGGTGCCTCTGGAAAATCTAGGAGGTCCGGTGTCTCAAGTGTGGAATGAGAATCATATTTTGAAAGCTTTCAGCGTTTTTTCTCATGTGATCCTCAAATACAGCTGAGGATTTTACACGGGTTGCAGGAAACTTTTTTTATGTAGGGAATAAGCTACCTGTCCTCCTCAGGCAAGTTAGGGTTCCTGAGTTTCCATTCTAGTTTTGAGGCGGAAGCTGGGTTAAGATTTGTCTGTGTTGTCTGGGGGCTTCTGGTATATCCCTGTGGTAACTATCCTTCATGTGGGATAATCAGTGTGCTTACAGGGCAGAGCTGGTGAACCCAACATTCACCATGGAGCAGTAGTCCTTTTTTTCCACCACATTTCTTGTGGCAAAAGCCTGTCCAGTGGCCTTTTAGGTTGCTGAGGTGGAGGTACAATGTTTTTCCTGCAGTCTTCATTGCTGTGGGCTACTCACTCAAATGGAATTTTCACTGCCACACATTACTTAACCGAATCTACAGGATATGTTACTAATTGCATATTTTTACTGTGGTAGTGCAATTGAAAGCAAAAGCTTCCATCCTAATAGAGAACAACTTGTCCTGTGTAATATTTTTTCATGCTGACTTTGCATTTTAAGGAGTGTGGAGAAGTCAGTTTGATACCTGAGAGAAGCTGGAAGTCCAGGTGGTTAGGAAGCTTGTACTGTAACTTTATACCCACAGAAGGCTGCAGGTACACAAGAAACTAATGTGAAGAACTAATTTTGGAGAGTTGAGATTGTACAGATGCTCTGGTGACACTGCTTTTCTCAGCACGGGTTCTCCAGTTTTCACTTGGTCAGTAGGAGATAATCAGGGCAATGCATGACCAGTAGAACATAAAGCATCGTGGGCTCTGGGGTCTTGTGACACAAAAGTGAAGAAGCCTGTGCAGAATGATAGAGAAGGACAGTCTGGATTGAAAAGGTTAAAGTCATGGACTCTTGGTTGGTTTTTTTTTCCACATTATATGAGTGTCTTTGTTTCAGCAGGTATTTTGTTGGCACTGGTATAGAAAACAGTAAGGTCAGAGCCATATTGAACTTCAGAGGATGATTTTTGCTGTCTTCATCTGCCAAGTTTCAGTGAAAGAAAGCACAGTCTTTCCTTGTCTTTCATCCTGTGTTTGACTCTTTAGGAGAAAAGCCTTGCTCTGCCAACAGGGTACATCACATGTGTTACAGTTGCTGGAGGATGAGATTTGAGAAGATACCTTGAGTGTGGCATGAAATTTAAGTATAATGTAGTGACCAATAATAGAGAATCAGATAATGACTGCTGAACTAAATAACAAGGAGGCTTAGCTGACTTTTACTTGTTCAAGTAGTTGAAGTGGAAGGGAAAGAAAATTGATCCTATTCCTCTCCATTGCTCTTTGCATCCTTCTTTGTTTTGTAGTACCTATAGAGACTCCTTGGGGCCATTGAGTCAGTCTTTGTCAGGGTGAGAGCTAACTCCAGGGAAAGAATTATTCTGTGTTAGATTGAAGTTGAGGGAAAATGCTTCAGTATTTCTGTCTGTAGTTGCTATGTTGATTTGTGCTGGTCTTACCCTGGCAGATTCAGATACCTGCTGTTTGGTTGATGCTTTGTATAATCTTGATTCTCACTTCCTACTTCATGACTTGCCATCCCAGAGTGGGTTTTTCTATGCCCTTAGTTCTCTCAAAAGGCTCTTAAATATCTTGTCAGGCACGTATTTGCTGGAGTGAAAGCAGCAGGGCTTGAAAAGGTTCATGTGATGCTGCTGTTGAGAATTCAGCATCCTTACCTGATGATGTCAGGCTGCCCAGGAGGTGCACCATCCTATGACAACCTGTCTGCCCAAGCATGCATCTATTGCCTCTGTAGGAAGACAGATATATTCCCCATAAGCCCTTCACATAAAGGTATATGTGTGTGTGAAAGGTGCCGATGCACACGTGGGTGGTAAGGGCTATTGCTGCCTTACATGGCTGATGGTGACTTGTGTACCCTGTAAAAGGACCTCACCGTCCTAATCTTCCTGCATTGTAGCCCCTCACCTGGCAGGTAGGTGTTAAATACTGCATTCAGAGGGGGTTATTAGCAGCTGTTCTGCTCTGGCTGTAGGAAGAGGAAGGCAAGTGAAATTTCAGCTGTTCCATAGGGGAGGAGTAATGGGGAATCCACTAATGGTTGTAAAGTTCAGGAGCAGCACTTTGGGAATCCTTTGAGATGTATCATTAATGTTTACATTTTGGATTTCATATTTGAGATGGATTTTGATGTAGAACTCACAAAGTGGATATGTGCAGTTTGATGTTACATCACTTGAATCAATGCAGGCTGTTCCTTGTTGCTGTCTAGTTGACATAGGACAGTGGGTTAGATCAATGTGAATTGTTGTGATGGGCTGTGGGAGTTGTGGGCTTGGCTTTTTTAAGGTACATAGCTGTAGACTGGACCACTGGATGACATGGCTGGAATTCTGCTCTTACATGACTGTTACCCAGTTCCTGCTGTTTCTGTGTGTACACAGTAATGTCTTAAGTTCTTTGAGAAGCTCATTTTGTGGAGCATAATAAAGCAACACCTTGAGTGTTAATAGAAATCTGAAGTGTTACGTGTGTGTGTGTAAGTTGCTGCTACTGTAATTTTTTCAAAGCTGTACTGAAAAAAAACCAAAAAACCAAAAAAACAAACAGCAGGAAACATGGATTGCTATCATGGATTTATCCAACCTGAGACAGCTCTCCAGCAAGCTTTGCTTGATCTGAGGCTGTTTATACAAACTGAGTATTTTGTAACTGTGTCATCTTTTGAGTTATAGGCAGTACAAATTAAAAGTTACTTTCGGCATTGCTCCAACGTACAACTCTGCTGGTGGCTTACTGGGGAGCGGCTACAGTGAAAGGACAAACTTGCCCACAGCATCTTCTCTCCAACATTATGGCTGTGTTTATCCCTGAGAGCAATCCTGGCTTCTGAAGTACTGTACCAGTAGACATGTGTTGCCCATGCAGTGATGAGGAAAACAAGGGTAATACATGCTGCAGGGTGTTTTCTATGCATCTGCCCAGTTTTATTTTTAAATGATATATTTATACACATGTGCTATCTTCCCAGTTTAGCTCTAATGCCCTCTAATTCTGGGTATGCAGTTACAAAGAAAGCAAAAATCAATGTAGAGGGAAGAACGTGGACCTTTAAAGCTTTGTAGTATATAAGAAATTCCCAAATCTTCAAGCGTTTTGCATGTTTAAATGAATTAATGCACTCTATGAAAGTGTTCCTGCTGATAAGTAGAAAATAAAACTTTGGCTTGAGAACTGTAGGAAAATACAAGGGAGACTCAAGCTGTCTGATTGTAGGCTTTAAATATCCAGAATGATTCATCCTGCTTTTTTGTTGTCCAAACCTGTAGTTAAAAATTACCGTATATTTTAAGTAAATTGAAGAAGGGTTACCACAGAAATGTGAGAATAAATGTGAATGACAAAACATTGAATTATTTTCAATTCCTCCTTTATAAGACTGCTCTTACAGTCAAAGAATAATTCTTAGTGACCTGCAGTGCTATCCAGAAGGAGTTTGTAATTTTCAGCTGAGTTGACGCTGAGGATTTAGCAGCTGCCTGTGCAAGAAGAGTGGGCGACATAAGCAAATTGTGAAAATTGGCAGAATGTGGCTTGGATGGCTACTTATTAGATGAAGACTGGAGCGCACAAGACAGCCTAAACAGACTGCTGATAAATTAGAATGTACCTACTAAGTAGACAGCAAAAAGAAATAACAAGTCTAGGCACTCGTATCTCAGTTTTTCTTAACCAGTGATTAGCAGTGAGCTTAGCCTTTTTATATCATCTTTCTAAACTTAGTATTTTTGCTCTTCCGCAGTCTTTGATTGCTGAAAGTAGAGGTCACATGAGAGAAACAATAACTCTGTGTGTCTGATTGAGGAAAAATAAGAGAATTGGGTATCTAGAACCTGAGAATAATCTGGTCACACTGTGGTGTCATCTGGTACGTAGTTATGGCATTCACTCTGGTATTAAAAGCCCAAGCACCTTTGGTCATCGTGGACAAATGCCAGTTTCTGTGCAGCTCACTTTCCTCTCCTTGAACTGTCTGGAAGGGGTGAAATTGAAAACCATGTCTTTTTCTTTTCTCATTCTATCCTCATTACAGACAAGATGGGAACTCTCAGGTATTATAGGAGGTGTCCTCTTAGATGTAGCTACTTGAGCAATCTGACCTCTCCTCTGGTGATCTCCCATAAACTTGAGAAGAGGAAAAGGAATGAGAAGTCATGCTTAGTTGTGTTTTGGTCTCTGAAAGAAAGCATAGCTGACAAGGAGGGATTATGCAGGGTTATCTGTAGGGTATAAGGGGATGAGAAAACTGTGCTTCAGCCATGGCTCTTGTATCTGTGGTGAGCACAGGGTGGGACCCTACATGGACTCATTTTTAGCCTCTCATGTAAAAGTAATTCCCTTATTGCCACTTCATAGCTCAGGGAAGAATTGAGCTTGTCATCAGCTGTGGTTCTTAGGTGGGACAGTAACTAATTTTCATTCACCCCCTGGATGCCTCAATGATCTCTGAGCTGCAGGTTTAGGTGGTTTGGTAGGTCTTGACACTCTGTGAGGAAGTGGCAGCTTCCCTCTGCTTCTCCAAGCAAGAAGGGGATGTCAGAGAGCTATCGCAAGCTTGCTGTCTCGGCTTTTTTCTGTTTCCCTTCTAAACTTCAGAGTATCTTTCGCAGTAAATCATACGAAATCCATATGCGTTGGAATTGGTGTTTAAGTAGGGATATCTGTTTTGAGAGCTCTTCTGTCCTTCTGGGTATGGAGTGATCAGAGCGAGGGAATTTTAGAAGACCAGTGCTGTGGTTTCTCAGGCAGTGTAGCTGCTGTGTTTTTACTGCATTCAGTGTGAGCAGATGTTTGGGGAGTTGCTTTGACCTTGCTTCTGGGCGGCTTATAAATAGGGAATAGAAATAAATTATTACTTCAATTGTCATTGTAAGTGAGATATTAAACAGGAAGTCTACAGTTTCTGAGAAATCCAGTGATGGGTGGACAATAAAGGACAACCAGTGAGGGGAGAAGATATTAGGAGCTTGGAATGTTTCTTGGGTAAGGGTTTTGAATTGGAGCAGCAAAACGTCTGAACCTGGCATATTTTTAATGAAGAGAGATCTGTTTATGATGACAGGATGACTAGGGAAGAAAAATCCTTAGATCTCTGTGGAGTGATCCATGAGTCAGAAATTGCTGGCACTTGGAGAAGCAGTCCTTACTCAGCTCCTGCTCCACTCTTCTGCTTTCTCTCTTCAAATGACCATGCAGTGGATTGAGAGACAAATGTGAGTAGCACTAGGTCCAGTTCTTAAACAGGACACCTATCGATGTTACGTCTCAGCTGTCCTGGTGAACATTAACTTGTCTCCTGCTTTCTGAGTTTGCAGACTCAGCCAAGGCACAAAGAATTGAATAACCCCTGAAGAATGAACTCCTTTGTTGCCCACTGAGGCATAGCTGTGGCATTGTTTTCACCACAGGCAGGACAGTGAGTAATAGCGTCACAGCTGCTTCGCTGAGCTCTGTGCTGGAGGATACTTTAGTCTCCTTGGACTTTTCTTTCCAAAATCATTCACGTGTGGAAAAAGATGAAATACATTTGTAAGCAAGACTTCATTACTTTTTTTGTAAATGTAGGAAAGCTGAGAGTTGTACTGTGGAGAAAAAA
This sequence comes from Lichenostomus cassidix, assembly GCF_008360975.1. Lineage (NCBI taxonomy): Eukaryota > Metazoa > Chordata > Aves > Passeriformes > Meliphagidae > Lichenostomus > Lichenostomus cassidix. The sequence goes on along the minus strand of NC_139489.1, from coordinate 10,476,208 downwards.
TAAACACACTCAGACTTTACTCTGTAGAGATTTGGCGGTGTGTGGCAAGGAATCAGCACTAACTTTTTTCAAAATAAATTTTCAAAATATGAATGGAACTTTTTTCTCATCCTGTGTTCTGCGTCTGGTGTTACTAGTTTGGGCAGAATTTTACCTCTGTTCATCAAGGAGACAGCCCTTGCCTAGGCAGCATTTAGCACTGCTCCATCCTCAAAGCCCAGCAAGGAGTAGACTGCTCATTACATTGCCTCAAAGCATTTACCTCACAGCATTCCACTTTTATGTTTGATATTTAGTAGCACCAGCTACCTTCAAATATGTTTTTGCATTGCTCTCTATTCAGTCTGCCAAGAACTCTTGTCCAGTAGAATTTAAGCTACCTTTTAAGTGTAATTTAGACATAATTATCTCACCAAGATTGTATCTATTGACAGCAAGACTGTATTCATCAAGGGCTCCTTTTAAAATACTTGCTCAAGTGGATTCTTCTCTGTTTTGCCAGACTCAGTTTTATGTGATGAAAGTGAGAAGTATTCAGTGTCTTTGCGCAGTGTGGTCAGCAGTGATCAAAAAAGAAAACAGTTTTATTAACTACTGTGAGATGAAAAGAAAACAAAGGCATAATTGCATTTCTGTCTTATTCTGTGGTGAGTCTTGTGCTCTGAATGATGGTCAGTTTTTAGTTCTCCATCCAGGGAAAGAAAATTTCAGAGAAATGCAGCAAGGATGACGAGGTGAATTCTCAGATCTTCAGTGGAAGAACCCAGAGGCAAGGGAGTTCATGGTAAACTTGACTCAGTCCTAACAGAGCAGAAGTATAAAGAATGGGGACATTTATTTTCTCTTCCTCTCATGAGGACAGATCACCATCAGGTTTAAGATTAAATACTTCATCCTGTGTGTAGCTTAAGCTGTGAAATGCATGTTTTTTTAACAAAAAGCGTTTGACATCCATCAATGTTGTCATATCATGCCACTATCACCAGATTGTATTTGGAAGAAGAATACTGCTCGTAGTTTGCAGAGCATCATTTAATCATCTTTGTCAAGTAACGGATTTATTATTGATTTCAGGCTCCTAGTTAGCTTAGAGAATTGCATCTTTATGTGCTTTGCCTTTCTTCTTCCCCAGAGGATGTAGTGCCACTCTGCAAATTTTATAAACCAGCTATGTTAAAAGAACATCAGAGTTGAAAATTCAAGCATTCAGTTCAAGTGCTGAGAACTTAAGCACAAGTATCATCTGTTCTGTAAACTGACTGTAGTATGATTTTTGTGAAAGAAATTGTACCTAGAAGTGCATTTAGGTCAAGAAAAAAGCTGGACTATTCTAAATCTAGAATGTAGTCTTCTTTTTTTGTTTGCCTTTGAATTTTTCCTCTTTTGAATAGCTTTTGCATGTAATATAAGGAATAATGCTTTGTAATTCTTGACTTATAGAGAAAGTAATTTTGGAGGAAAAGCAATAATTCTTCTACAAGTAAATTCACTGAATCTTGTGCAGGTTGTCATCAGGGTTGAATCAGAGCTGTTCACAGTTCAGTGTGAACAAAGAGTAACTATTAGCATTAGTAAACTCCTATCCTTCATCCGTGGGCTTTAAGGTGGGATGGTGTCGTTAGATCCCTTATCTGAGTTTTCTGTCTATTGCAAGCCAATATATTATGTCTGCTCTGGGGTGTTAACTCCAACTTTTTAAGACAAAATTTCCTAAAAGATACGTAGGTCAAGGTGAAGTTGTAGAGAGGAGGAAAATCCTGTTCAGTTAGTTAATCTGCCACTGAGAGCATTAGAAAGGGAAAACTTGTTTTTTTCTCTTTTGAACCTCTTGCTGCTTGGATATTGTAACCAAGTCACCTTTGCTGACTTTCTGATAAAGAAGAAACACTGCTCTTCCCGGTGTTTTCCAATTTTCTACAGCTGCTTTTAAAGGCTTTTTAGCAAGTTTGCAATCTACGTAACATGCTTTCTCCTACCATTTTTTAATGTTTACTTTCCAATAATAATATCAGGTGATAGTAAATCATGTTCCATGTAGGTCAGTGTGGTTCTCAGCTGTTTGCTGAGCAGCTCAGGGGTAATGACATTCATCAATGTTGAATTTGTTTTTAGTGGCTCTCACTATATCTTTCACTTCTTTCCTGCTCTTATCTTTATCTCATCTTCTGCTCTTGTTTTCTGTCTGCATCATCTGCCCTTCCACTTCTGTTCAGCTCAGGTTGCCTTCTGGACCTTGCTCCTGAGTGTGCCTGAAGCTGAAGTTCTGGGGGACAGAAGTAAGAGAGGTATATTCATTCCTGGTGTCCACTGACATTTCTGAGAGGTAGGAGAGAAAACGGTGAAAGGATCTTCTAGATCACAGGGCAATTCATTTTGTTGTCTAGATGAGGTGTGTAGTCAGGTGGATATATCATTGGGGAGACATGGAGTAATGGGCACGTGGGATGTAATGGCAACCTCTGAGCTGGCATGGAAAGCAAAATTCAATCTGGTCACAGCACTGACCTAAGAAATTGCACTTACGAAGAATTCAACTGAGTTTTTCCATCTAAGTTGGTTTAAAGTTGACAAAGGCCACTTGCATTATTTTGTCTCTGTTTAAGAGGCTTTAATTGTGTAATTTAGGTAGGTTGCATTGAGTCAATAATTTTTACATGTAGCAGACTGTTCTTCTTCCAGAAGAAAGGGATATTTCTATAGATTTAAATGATCCTTATTACAAAATTGCAAAATCACTACCATGGAGAATTTCACTTAGAATGTATATTCAGTTCCCAGAGACAGGATTTAATACTTTGAGGTGAATTTTTTTTTTCCTAGAAATACTTAACAATTATAGAACTTGTTTCACGGCATCCTTTTAAACATTGACACCTCAAAGCTTTTTATAACAATGAGAAGACATTTCTTTGCTCAGAAGCACAGTAAAATTTTCCAGTGGTGCTCTAAATGCTGCTGTTGTAGTTAACTCCAACTGGCAACTCAGCCCCATAGCACTGCTTGTCAACTCCCTTGTGGTGGGATGGGGGAAGAGTTGGAAGAGTAAAAAGTGAGAAAACTTACAGGTTGAGATAGTTTAATAGGTAAAGCAAAAGCTGCACATGCAAACAGAACAAAACAGGGAGTTCCTTTACCCCTTCCCATGGGCAGGCAGGTGCTTGGCAGGGCTTTATCATGGATAACTGTGACTTGTGAAGACAAACACTCTCAGTCCAAATAACCCCCCTTTCCTTCTTCCCTCAGCTTTATAGGCTGAGCAAGAGGTTGCATGGCATGCAATATCCCAGTGGTCAGTGGGGGTCAGCTGTCCTGGCTGTTTCCCCTCCCATCTCTTGTGCACCCCCAGCTCACTCACTGGTGGTCTGATGGGTGAAGCAGAAAAGGTTATGACACTGGTCATTGCCCTGCTCAGCAATAACTGAAACATCCCCCAATTATCAAGACTGCACAAATCCAAACCACTACCCCATTCTAGCTACTGTGAAGAAAATTAAGTCTATCCAAGCCACAACCAGCACATCTGTTTTATCAATAACTCAGTTTTCTTAGAAGGGCACCAAAGTGGTGGGAGACTCAACAGGCATTTGTGCTTAATTTTCCTCTCAAAACAACAGTAAAGCTCTAGTTTCTGTAATAAAGTGGCATCCATTTTGTTAGGGAAAACACCAGGCTTTTAAAATAGCATTTTCTTATCTTTTATAATCTTAGTTTAAATGAAAATTGCATATGAGAGTGCCAAGCCTACACAGATTTGCCTTTGCAACTTCTAGAATATGCTTTCTCAAGAGACTGTAGAGGATTACAAGTATGCTATGCTGTCTCAATGTCTGCCTAAGGGGAGTTTTGCCCTCCAATAAATAAAAGTCTACAGATCATAAATCAGCATTTTATTGTCAGCCACCAGGTGACTCTCAAATGTCAAGAAGAGGTGCATGACAACTCCCAGATTTCTGTTGATGGAAGTAGCTGCCATCATCTTGTATGAACCAGAATTTTGCAAGAGGCAAATATCACCTTTCCTAAATCTTTCAAGTGCATGCTGTGTGCACACTTGTTTTTTAATTGAGACTCCATAAATCCAGCTAAAATTTGAACAAAATCTTTGTTGAAACCAATTTGAAGTGTTTGGAAGAGGAGGATAAGCTGGAGAACTTGGTGTTAACTAGAGAAGATTTCCAACTTGGACTGATGTCTCATGCCAGTGGTTCATTAAAGAGCATGAAAAAATTACCTGTTCTGCTGGGTAACCTTGATAGAAGGGGGTATTGAATAACTTCTCATATTCATTTATATCAGCATTTAGAAGCACTGTAAACAAGTCTGGGTAACACCTTGGTAGTGATTTGTATTATAGAAAGAATTGTTGTGAAAATAGTTTTAGAAGCTAGAGTCTCAGCTGCTGTATATATTGCCGAGGTGAGAAATTTTTTGTCTTTATTTAAAACAAAACAACTCGCCCCTGCTTCCACTTCTCTCTCTTTTGCACTTCTGCCACTCACAGCATCATGTCACTAAATCATGAAGTGACACAGAGAAAAGTTAATTGTGCGTCGCTGGCTATCTGATTAAATTCAGTCTTCTGCATTTAGACTCTAGTGAATTTATGAAGATGAAGTAAAGGGGAAGAAATGACATGACCACTGAGGGAAAAATGAGTATTAATGTCTTTTCAATAACAATCTGATGAAATGTTACATGTTTAAGGTACCTAGCTGTTTCAATTACTCGTGAAACAGCATGGGTTGGATGTAATTCCGCTTGCTAGTGCTTGCTAAATGCTTCATAAGTGCTTTTAGGCAACCCAGTTTTGGGATTGATACAAGGAACCTGCAATTCTTGAATGCAAAAAAACACTCTAAATGGGCTCAGCAAAACTCCTGAATTAGGCTGCATTCTCCAGGAAATTTGGTACTGGTGCTTTAAAATGCCAGATGCCTGTTTATTTGTAAAAGTGAAAAACTTTTACAAGTACGTCGTTGATGAAATAAATCAGTGGAGCAGATCAATAGGTGAATATTTAAGAGGCTTTTTAGATGATTATGCTACAAGAAGAACGCAGGAGGAAGAAATAGCAGGCTTCTGACAGCTAAATCAAGCGTTGGTAATGCAGGTAAGCTTGTCATCGTGATCCCTACCCACATGTTAGGAAAGAACCAGGACAAAATTCTTAGAGAATTTTTCAGGCTTCACTTTGAGCTTTTTTTTTCTAAATCATCAAATCTTGACTTTGCTTAAATTTAACGAAATAGAGCAAATTAAAGACATAAAATTAATACTGGAAAGCTTCAGACTGAAGAGAATATGCTTTGGAAAGCCTGTGCCTTTGACATGAAGGTTAGATCAGATATACTGCTCTGCAAATTTAGTTACCAGCTTTATTGCTCTTTCTGAGTCTTAAACTTCTTTATACACAGTTTCTGTGGAAGTAGTGAGGAAGGGATTTTCAAAAGTGCAAAAATTTGCTGGAGCCTTGCATTTAGTATGCCAAATCCCAATTGCCATGCATATTGCACATTTGGAGTACGTGAACAGTCTCATCCACTGAATCTTGCCTTATGAATATTTAATAACACTGAAGTGGTTGACTTTTACAGATCCACACCTTTTCTGGGAGTATTTTGTTTTGTAATGCAACATCCATCAGCTGAAGTGGGTAAAAGTTCACTAGTGAAGACCATGAGTGCTAGCTAGCATGCAGAGACTATTTACTCCTTGCACAGTAAAAAACCAACACTTTTTCTGTCTATATTTAGCCTACATCTCCCACCTCTATGGAACAGGTTTTCCTTACATTGTCTTGAGCCTCATACCTCATTTAGTCCAGCACAGTGCACAATGAGGTCAGTCTTCTGATGTGTGAGGGTTTCATTTTATGGTCACACTTGAGCAGACAACAAATCATGGGTGAACTTTGGTTCCTCCAGGTTCTCATTAGCATCATCATTCCTCACCGTGTTGTACCTCACAGCTGGAGCAGAGAGTGCTGTCATGTTTTGTAACCTGCTGCAGCTTCTTGGTGTAGGCTCCCAGTTCAGATGGTCCTTCTACATGGTGAGACAGTGGAGGAGGTGAAGGTGAAATAATGGGTGCTGCCGTGGGGGTGGCAGTCATGCAGTTTGCTGTGATCCAGAGCTCTGTCTTTCACAGGAAACTCCCTGGCAGCCACGTGCTGGGAAATGTGTCAGCCGTGTGTCCTGGCTGAAGCCAGTGAGGAGCTGCATGGGTGAAGGTCAAATTAAAGGCTCAGTGGCTGGAGACACAAGTTGCTGCCTCTCCTTTCCCTTAGATAGATCCCTGGAGACTTCATGCTTGTAAGGCCCAGAACATAATACCTAACTTCTATTTTATACTTTGTGGTAGGATCCCCCTCCCTCCGTGATTGGTCCTTCCTAGTTAAATAGAAAAGCTTTCCTTACCCCTCTCCATCATCTCTGCAGTGCACAAGGTGAATCTTTTGAAACTTCAATTTCCAGTACTCCTCTAGTACTTTGGTGTCCATTGTGTACTGATGTGTGTCCGTGGTCTTTTGTAAAAATTGTGTCTGCTGGAGGACAGCCTTTTCTTTGTGGATTGCAGACTTTCTTTCTCTAATGGTTTGAAGATTGTTTGCATGGAAGTAATTAAAATATTTTATTTCTCAGTTTATGGATGGATCCATTTATTGCAACTGTTGGGATTCTCATTAGAGGAAATTAACACAAGCTGTGACATAAGCTTGGCTTGACTTTTCCACCACAGATCACAGTTACATGAATGAAATAATTCATTACTGAAATCATCTGTAGTTAAGAGAAGCTTTCTGTCAAGTGGATTTGCAGAGAGCAGAGCACGATTACAGCCTGGGGAGTGGTGTAATGCACAGCACTTACTCCACTGGAGCAAGGACGTATGGAGAGCTGTCAGCTGAGCCTGCATCTCCACCTTGACAGCCCTGATTGCCTATCTCCTGTGTGCACTGTGAGATAGGTACAGGGGAAAAGAGGTGGTGGTGTTACCTGAAAGGGAGCTGATGTAAGAATGTGGTTTTTTTTTCATGCTGTGGCATTATCATACTTATTCTTGGAAAATGTGTTAAAAATCTGAAAGGATTTTAAAAAGGTGTGGTATGGCATTGAGGTCTATAGAGCCTGTCTTGCCTGAACTTCTGTACTCACTGTTCTCACTGATGCCTTATTTCCGAGAAGGTTCAGAGATGACTTAAGTTACCACCAGCATGCAACTGTCTGCAGGAGTGGGGAATTTCTGGTGGAGAGCTATTTAATTTAGCAGCAGAATGAATGATAAGGTCAGTTGGAGCAAGAAGAAAAATAAGTTAGGGGCCATAAATACCCTTTCCCAAGGAAGAGATACTTGCAGTCGGGATGACTGAATGAGGGTTATTGAATATAATCACTCTGTCTATGTAGTGCTGAAGATAGTGGTTTTCCTCAGCTGCTGCATTGGAAGTAGAAGCCTTATGAGCAGGATCTGTGCATAATGGTAAAAATGACTCCCTGGCCACAGGGAGTGGATTTACTAGGTGCAGCCATGGAGTTTGGTTTGCCATAGCCTGTGGGCCTTGGTGCTCCTGACCTGTTCCATATTTAGCCTACTTTCTGCCCCCCCTCCCTTTTTATAAAACTTAAATAATACCCATGGCGATGTGTGGAAGAGATCCTGTCTGTATTGTAAGTCTTGTTTACTCTAGTTCTTGGCTTCTCAGTCATTAGTTGTTTACATGGTTTTACTGGCAATTGTAGTTCTGCCACTTGTTCAGCTCCTGGCACGCTTAATTAACTGGTGGGCTTGGAAGGAAATGTGTTTCTGTGCTCTTTTTTAAGACCTGAGAATAAATTTGTGAAAACTGGCTTTCTTACAGTTTTTATATGTGCCAGAAGGATGTGAAGGCAGGTGTGATAATAGTGTGTATTGATTTTTCATTTAATCAGTCTTCAAGGTAACTTTTCTGTAGCATTGTGTATTGTTTGTAGATGAGTCTACTCAAAAAATGATGGCTAATGTAGGAGTTACAGTGAACCCTTAAATCTAGTGACGTGGTGTATCCATGAGTTCAGCTATTTGGATTTTGTTGTAAACCTCTTAGATATGATACACTGGAATCCTCTTAAACACAAATTCCATGTAGCAAGTGACAGAACATAATGAAAGCATAAACTCTTACACAAATAAAACTGTCAAATGCATAATGCTGCAGCTATAAACAGCTGTGGATTTCGGCATGTTCCATGGAATTTAGTGAGCTGGGTTAGGATGCACATTTTTGGGTCAGTTTTGATTTTTACAGAAGAACTTGAAACAGTATTGATACTTGCTAAAATAAAATGTCCTTGCTTGCAAAGGAAGCCTTTCTTGTCAATATCTTAAAATATCTGTACTGCTGACAGATTAGTAGTTATCTTTATATAATGAATTGCAAAAACACTGTATGGACATCAGGTGATACAAACAGTAGGAGATACAACATCTTTAATAGAGTGCAAGAGGCTTTCTCAGCCAGTGTGGAACAGAACTACTAAAGAATATTCGAATTAAGACTGAATTAAGTGTTTATGCTTTACCTATCTTAAAATGTGTAAGGAGGTATGTCAGCATTGTCAGAAGTCATTCAAAGTGGCTTTCCAGTGTGTCCTCCTGACGGTTCTGCATTGTTGCTGTTGGGCTCAGTGACCAGCTGGGCTGCGGAAGGAGCATGCCCATCACAGTTCTCCCCTGCTCTCTATAGCAGGGTCTGGAGGGGTAAAGGAGGTCCTGAATGCCCCTCAAAAAACCACAGTGGTGTTCTAGCAAAACTCTCCCACAGATGCAGATCTAGGCATCTGAGGGAGAGCTTTTGGTAAGATCCCACTGCTGACGTAGCTAAGTGATGTTTTCCTGCTCTGCTGATGTTTTCCTGCCTTGTGCCTGGCACAGACACTTAAAAAAGGATCTTATTCATCATCATTAACCTTGCCCTGCACGGGAATGAATGATGGAGGCATTAGGAAAAGACAGACAACCTGTTCTCTGTTAAGCAAACAAACCAACCCCACAGCATCCAGTCGGGCGGTGCTGGTGCCAGCTGCAGGGTGCACATTCTGGAGTCACTGGAGGGAGTGTGCATGGCTGATGGTGCTGGTGGGCACCTTGCCACAGCAGCCCTCTCCACTTTGCAGCATGGTGTTTGCCATGGTGTGAATGGATGTGTTGACACAACTCAAGCATTCTTGTCTTCACTTTGCCTATATCAGCTCAAGCTCTTCCGTGATGCAGCTGTATAAATATCTGAGTCCTGCCTACGTGGCCAGAAACTGCACATAATCCTTGTGTCTGCAGGCAGATACAAAGCTCATGCCTGCCAGTGCTGCTGCAGCTTGGTGAGCCCTTCTTGGCTCAACTTGTGCTGTAAAACAAAGCTTCTAAAATACGGTAGGTGTCAGAGACAACTGACATTTCCAGGTGGGATGCTCAGTATGTTATAGTTGGGTATTTGTCCTTTGGATGGTATAAATACAGATTTTCCTGCATTGCGGTGCTTCTGGCCCACAGATATGTTGTATTGAAAGAAAGACTGTAGCTTACTTCCGTGGACCAAAAACAGATCAAAAATTAAGTGGCCTGCATTATTTTAACAAGGTGATTTTTTTTTTTTTCTCCCCAGGAGAATTGTTCCTATGTAAAAGTAAAGTAATTTGGATGACATTTGAAGGCATATGGCTCATGTTTTGCATAACGCTGAGTTTTCAGGTGACCTGCTTTGTGACCCAGTATCCCGTTCCTCTGGCAGATTTGTAAATGCTCATAGTACAAATTTGCGATGCAGGGCATGCTTTTCTTTGCTGCTGGAAGGATGTTTGCTGCCACCAGCACAGGACAGGTGCCTGTCACCCTCATTGCATTGTTACTGGCAGGCAGCGTGCACAGAGCTTGGCGGTGGGAGGCTGAACTGCTCAGCAAAGAATAGCAGGCAAGAAGAGTGAGGAGAGGAGAGGGGAGGTTTTGTGGTGGTGGAAAAGCCTGCTTTGTTGCCTTACTTTTGCTTAGTCACTGATTCACTGCAGACCCATGATCTAAAGAGAAGCTTTTTGCGAATCTTGCAGAACACTGTCGAGGGGGAAATAATGGCTGGTGCCGCAGTGGTGGTCCTCTCAGAGAAAGAGCTTTTAGGGAACACAGCAGTTCCTGTTTTGTGCAATTCATGGAAAAGGCTTGTACTGCCTGGCTCAGCAGACAGGTGAGGATCTCTTCTGAAGTGAAACCATCCTTGAGCCGTGTCAGCTTCAATTATGAAAATCAATCATTAGCACTTCATTAAGCCCAACTTCATATTTAAAAGTTTATAAAAGTTACTATTAGCAGCCATGAATTAAGATCTGATTGTTTTTAGCAGAGTATATTAAGTGTAACGTTGGTTTTGACTTGAAAGTGTCCAAACCTGGAATTTAAGGCAAATAAAATTGACATGAAGGGATGTGTTTTGCTTGCATTCATAAAGATGGTACTTCAGGGATTTATATGAAATAGAAAACCTTCTGCAGGTTGCATGAAATGTCATAAATCGTGCCTGAAAACGCCCCCAGTTTGACTATAAAGGCCTTATCTCACCCATGTAAAATATTTATGTGTAAATGCATATTTTATATTTTTCCTTTGCCATCCTCGGGTTGCTTTACACTTTCATAAATGGCATCTCTGTTGTTCACTGGTAGTGGAGACAGCAAAAAAATCTCACATGTTTTTATTTGATGTTATTTGACTTTTTTTTTTGTTTATTTTGAGTATAAGGAGGAGCAAAAGGCTGATTAGAGTGCTAGAGTGATAAAAGCAAAAGTGGAGAGTTGGAAATTTGCTGTGAAGATCTTTGTTTAATTGTGACTTACCCCATAGACATATACATCCAAAGCTTTTCGTGTTGTTTTACATGTCACTTTTCTTTTTCTGTTACTTCTACCCTCCTTTGAGTTGTATTTACTCGTGATCTAAAAGGGTACTACCTACTGTATCTGATTTTTAAGGCATTTGTCACTGATTTTGTGGTCAAAAGGCCTGAAAAATTACTGAATTTTACAGTCGGGAAAAGCATTGTCTGAAGGTGATGCTGTCTTAGCATTTGGTAGTGATGTACCATGCTGTAGGAATAGATGTGTCCTGTTTTAATGTCCAAGTTTCTAAAAGCATTCAGTTTTGAGTGTTTTCAGTAAAATCTTCAAGAATGATTCAAGTTTGGGAGGCATTTTGAGTGAGTGATTTAAAGCTCAAACTGTTCATTGAAGAGAAGGTGAAAAGGTGACATTGCTGTTGCTTAGAAATACTTAAGTAAGAGAAAGAGATCAATTTAGAAGAAAAGGAAAGAAGAAAGCTACAGGAAAAGCCAAATTGATAGTTGAAGCAAGACAATTTGCAGAGAGAACATAGAAAACATGTTTACAGGAAGTAATTAGCAGTTGATTCAATTTTTTAAGGGACTTAGCAGATCAAAGATGCAGCGGCTTTAGCAGCTTTTCACCTAGAAATTTGTAGTTACCAATTTTACCTCATCATGCTTTGGTCTTCCTGAAGTTGAAAGGTTTATTAAAGCCTTCCCCTCCCTTTCCCTGGTGTCCTTCTAGTGGTGCTTGAGGCCTTCACTGTCACCTCATTGCTTTTATCTGTTGGTTTTCAATGTTACAGCTGAGGGAACATAGAGGCTATTGATGCTGGGAGAGGTCTTGTTCTTGCTGCCAGTCCCTGCTTCTTTTATGCAGTCCCAGTGTCAGCATGTGCTTGGTGTGGTGGTGGAGAGTCAGTCCCAGTGCCTCATTAGCAGCAAAAATTGGAGGAACTTTTTGCTCTTTGCATCAGCTAAACAGGAATGCTGTTGGTGCTGGGGTAAGGGAGGGCCCAGTGCAATGAGAAGTAGGACAGTGCTCTTCGGTGGCAGTGATGCATTGGTTTATCTCAGTTGTTTGTGCACCTGTATTCCCAGAGACCTGGAGCATCCTGCCAAAGCAAGAGGCGGGGAGGTCACTGGCTGAAGGAGTGATCCAGACAGTTGTGCTTCCCAGCCGGTGGATTAATTCTGTGTTTTCAGCAGATGCTGTGAAATGGATAAATTTAAGACTGTTGTTATGCACTTTGCTTTCCAAATATCCCAGTGAAATATTTGCAGAGTTAGTCATCTAGGGAGAGGGTGGGCAACTCCTACTGCTCCACAGACATGTGATATGGGAGATGCAGGATTACACCCTTGTGGTATCTTATTCTTAACTGTTTTTTTCAGGCTGAGCATTGCTGAAGAGGAGAGGGTTTGGAGGTTTTTTTTTGCTTGCAGACTTTCTCTGTGTTTTATCAGCTCTTCCTCAGAGAAACTATGAATTTCATGACCTTAATCCACAAACTTCAGGGATCCTGCTGGTCACTTATTCATAAATTGTCCTGGGATGAAGGACTGATTTTTCAAGCTATTGCAAGAATCTGCAGTGTGGCCATTCTAAATTAAATGTCAAGGAATTGTGGTGGTCTGGTTAAGATACTATTTCTGTGGATGCTGGAACTGACTGATCATACAGTGTATACAAGTATAAGGAGTTGAGCAAAAGAGAGGAGAGCCGTTGCTGTGGGTCTGGCTGTCCTCTCTGAGCTTGCTGAACTAGTCAGACTCTGCATATGGTGCTTTCACTTTTTTGGAAATGGGCCTTATGTATATACTAAGTGCTGAATTTCATCCCATTAATGTCTAGGTTCTCCAGATAAATAGTTCAGTAGATGCTTGGGATTGGCTGTTGAGCCATGATAGCAATGGCCAGTGGAGATGGGAAGTTCTTATCTGAAATGTGAGTATTGCAGAAGATGATTAGCCTAGTTGATTCTCACCTCAGAGTAAAATCTTTTGAAACTTCTAGTAACAGAGAATTACTTAATACTTCATATTCTAAAACACAGGTTTCTGGCTTTTTCCAGGAAGGGAAGAACCCCCAAATGAAAAGCTTGTTCCCAACCAGTCTTAATGATCTGTTGGCTCTGAATGAATCCAAATTTATTGACATTATAACTACAAAATACAACAGATACTTGAAAGTTCATTTTCATATGCTGTTGCTAACATGGCTGTTTGAATTTACTCACTGTGTGAGACCACAATACAGATTTTCTCTACAGGAGTCATGCCCTGTCTTTGAGATGGATTATTGTATCTCTGTAGTTGCTGTTTAGAGGAGGAAAATGAACTTCTGATTTTAGAAGTACCTTGAGTTTAGGTATGTTTTCTTAAAAGCCTAACTTTCATTCTTTCTGTTTCTTGTAAAGTCCCACACATACTGCTGTGATACCTATGGCATTATAGTAATGGCAATGTTATAAATTAATTTTAGCCATTTGTAAAGCAGTTTTGTGAGTTACCTGTAGAAGAGGACTGTGCTGACTTTAACAAATCGGTCTCTGAATTGGTGTGATTTCTGTGGGCTGTAGGTTGATGGACACATGGTAAGAGGTGGGGGAGTGACAGGATGAAGAGTGGGTGCGTGGTTGTATTGCTCCTCCCAAACAGCTGGGTGCTGCTGGGGAGCCCAGCACTCGCAGGTGCTCCAGCCTGCTGGTGTGATGCTTGTTCTGGAGCTCAGGATGTACTGCTGCTCTGGGCATCACTTTTCCCATGAAACTGATGCATGTGCAATAGTTCATGAAAGTGACAAAACCATCTGGTCAGAAAATACAAGTTGCTAGAATTTAGGATCACAGCTTGGGTGTCCATCAGCCCATGACTTCTGCAGATGAGGGGAATAGTGTAATGTGTACCTGCATCCTCCTCCTGCCAAAAAATTACTTTCTTGTTAAGGCTGCAGTCCCTGACCCTGAGTGAGTGCAAGGGGCTTTCACTGCATAGGAATAACTTTGTGTTGTGGAAAGCTGGTAGAAGAGAAGAGGTTAATAAAGCTTCTCAGCTCTCTTCAAAACAAAAGCTCTCTTCTCAGCCCTGGGTTTAGTTTTTAATTAGTTTGGATTACAGTTTGATTTAAAGCGGGTGAAGGGATGATGAGTTCATGTGATCTAGAGGTTTGAACGTTATGCTGCTATTTGTACTTTTTGGTTAATAATGTATCCTCTGCTGGAAGGATGACTGGTGGTTTAACAGGATTCCTTCCTGTAAAACATTTTTAAAGAAAAACTAGCCTGTTTTTGCAAACCTGATTTCAGATTAGAGTTGCCAGACAGCAGTGCAGAATAGTGTTTTATTGTGAAATCTACTTCTGTTTAGGGAAAAATAAAGTCTGTGAAATACCTAATTCAGTGGCATTACAATTTTTTTCCTCCTCCTTCTGAGCTATAGAGGCAGCATAATTTTATATACTTCATATTGAAAATTCATTCAAATGCAGTCTGGATTTATTTATTTTTACTATCTCATCAGCAGAATATACTTTTTTACATGAATGTATTTTATAGTTATATTAAAAAGGCAGGTTACAAAGAATGTTCCTGAGGAATTGTTTTATTGGTTAGCACAATATATGTGCTTTTAATGCAATTTAGATTGTATCTAGTGAAAATTGAGCTCAAAATTCTTAAGCTGGTGCTTGTTCTTGTAAATAATGCACGCCTTAAGTCAACACTTTGCATCATTATCTTGAGCAATGGTTTTGCCTTGATATATTTCAAAACACATGTATTAGATAATGTGCTGTATATATATATGGTTATTTATGGATATAAACTTTCTGATTAGATATTAATGTTAAAGTATCAGTGTTTGCTGAAGATGTCTTCCTTGTTCTGCCCTTCAGTCAAGACATGGTGTTAATACTGAATATAAGAAATGATACACATATAATAGAATTTGTCAACTTCTAGTTAATCAAGTTAAGTGCTCTGTTTCTGACTTGAAGCTTTTTTTCCTTTAAAATGGTATATTAAATGATATATAAGATAAATTTAAGAGGATATGTTTCCTAGCAAGCAGTTTATTGTAGCTTGATTGTTGAGAAGGCCCATTTTTTTTGGTATTTAGAGGAAGCTGGTCCTGAAAATGTCTTAGTGGAACAAATTACCAGATTGAAGAAAATGCATTTGATACTCATTCTTTTGGAAGGGGAGTTGTTTGTGCAGTCAGAAGGACTGAGCTAGCGGCGGAGTCTGGAGAGCACATCCTTTGTCCAGTTGAAAAACCAACCCTGAGAAAGAATTTATATTGGAATATTTTGGGAGAGCGTTAAGATACCTGTTCTGCTATCTTCACTGTTATACCTTTAGCTGACTGTTTCTTTCTCTGTCCTTTCTTGATACACATAAATGATGAGCTGTGCCTTATATTGCAAAAGGACTTCCCACAGTTTGAAGAAAGGGCTAAAAAAGCCCAGTTGCCAGCTCCTTTTGCTAGCCATTATCTGTCTTATTTGCATGGAGCTTATGTGTAAATGCAAATTTAGTAGTTACTGTTTTTTGTATTACACTTGGTTGTTAGTCATTGCTGAGGTTCCTAATGGTGACATTTTGATAAAGTCACAGTACATGGATGTGTTCATCTACTTCCATATGAAGAACTTCCTTTAAGCACATTCAAAGGACATTTCTTAATTCAAAATACCGTTGTGTAAAAGGTTGCTATGAAGCTGTTTTCTTTTTCTTAATGTAATTCCACTTGCAGCTTTAATTTCATTTCTTTCTTTAGTTGAAACAACTGGGTTGCTGACTAATTATATTGTAGTGCCCTGGTACTCTGTCTTCTATACTGAAATTAAGGTGAGAGTTTGTAGTGTTTATCCAGATGATCTGCTCTTGTCCCTGTGGGATGGTATATTTCTGCTGCTGAAAATTGTCAAGAGCTGGGATTTACTCTGCAGCTCACTCTGGCAGCTGCTATGCAAGAAATTCTCCCTTTGGTATTTTGGATTTTGTCCATCAGCACTTTCTGGATAGCTGCTTGGGGAAAGCAGATACCTGGATTGCTAACTTATGGTCACCTGCAAATACTGGAACTTGCTGATTTGGGGGTAAAAGTCTTTGCTAGCAGTGTATGGAGTGTAATTGGAACCTTCCCTTGTAATTTCATACACTGATTGCTTGCATATGTTGGCTAAGCCTGCAGCATACCTTCACTCATCTGACTTTGATAACCCTTTGTCCATGGTGAAGCTGTGCAGATACATCATCCCTCGAGGGATGGTGAGGTGTGACAGGGTAGGGGTTGATGTCTAAGCTGGTTGACCCATACTTTCCTCTTTTGCACTGGCACTGTGATGTACAGGGTAGAGAAAAACCATTTTTAACTTTCTGAACAAGGGAGGACTTGCCTTAATGCTGTAGCACATACTTTATAAGTTTTTTTAATCTGGAGAGTATGCAGGTGTTTCAAGAACCACTGATATTATTTTGTATGTCCAAACTATTCGCTGCAGGTGAAACAAAGGAAACGCAGCTCATGGCATTAGTCTTCCTGAGGTTTTCCAAGTAGTATTTTTGTTTCTGTAGGTAATGTTCTGGTTGGTATCTACAAAGAATTTGATGTAAAAAAGAGACAAACTTAGTTGTGAACTTGTCAGGTGCTAAAATAAAAGTGATGATCTGAAGGAAGTGCTTTGTTAATCTGGTATTTGGGGATTAATTATTCTTTTGTTCTGTATGTTTTAGCTGTTTGCTATGTATACTGTGAGCTGAGCAAAGTGGGGTCAATCAGTTCACATCAAATATTTGTTTGCACTCTTCCTGTACCTTTTTTTTGCATGTATTTTGCATGTAAGTAAGGAAAACATTAAGTAAACAGTCAGAAAAGCTTATTTATAAAATTTTAATATGTATCTAAGAAGGAACCTTAGCCATGGAGTAGAATAGTGAAGTTTACACAGGCGCAGTTTCAGTTACCATCTTGGATTAATGGTTACTGATGGTAGAAAGGGCTGCTTCTGCCAAAGTTCGAGAGCTGCTGCTGCTAGAGGATATGAGATGTGCTGCTGTTTCCACAATGCAAAATAATACATTTTCCTTTTTATTCTTTACTGGAGCTTTGTGCATGAAGAAGCTGGGGGAATTATCCCCAGCCAGTAGTGTCTCCAGCCTACCTCTGCCTTACCCAGCAAATTCTGCTATCCTGTTGTCACCTATGTAGTTATGAAGATGTATGAGACCCCAGCCTCCATGTAATACAGCTCAGGGCAGTGGTGGATTTTCGCTTGAGTTGCTTTGCTCACCAACGCCAACATGTCAGATGCAGTTTACACTGTTTGAATGAACATCAGCCCTCTAGCAGGAACTTTTAACAACATTGCTCAATAAAATTCAGCGCAGACTTGAGATAGCGAAGATAATCCTCCATTTGCTTGTAGAACAGGTGTATGTTATATAAAACAGGATGGCACTGGGACTGGTTTTTGAGACTTACGGTTGGGAGGGATAGAAATTTGCATGGTAGCACGTGTGCTGGATTTCATTGTCTTGGACTAGATTTGAGCTGAAATTCCTGGGTGCTTTGTGGGGAGGGATCTACTCTGGTCTCTTTTGTGCTGCCAGCTTGACAGCTCAAATACTGATTTCTCATCCTCACACACCTTTTGACTTCTCTTAGCTTTGAAGAAATTCAGTTTGTAGAAGTGTAATTTCTCTTCACTTCTCCTCAAGCTGACCCAGCCCCCTGGTTAATTCGCTGCTAGCTGTAACATTAAGCCTCATAAAACTCTGTATGTGGAGCTCTAAACCTGCATTTACCATTAGCCTTGAAAGTCAGATCAATAATTGGAAGATCTGTAGTTCTTTATCCCAAAGGAAATTCTATGCTGGTACGACATGCCTAGGGCTGTCAAGAGTAGTGCAGCTGGGTAGCTGTGTTCTGTCCTGGTGTTTGGGTCAGCTCATGGGACACCTCCAGAGAAGGTGGCTCTGACATAGCCTTTCCCTGCAGGGAAGAGGGCAGCAGGAGAAGTGGTTTCTGAAGGAGTGCTCTGCGCTTTTCCATAGTGGGGAGTTAAAGCATATGAATGCCAATGAAGCATCTGCCTCCTGCAGAGTCAACTCTTCCTTTCTCTCCATGAGCCTTGCTCTGGGTACTGATTCGCTGCCCAATGTCATGACCTCGTCCTCTGTTTTCTCCATAATTACAGGGAACCATGTTGTGTTTTTCCTAAAGGTGAGTGTTTGGCAGAAATCTTGGCCAACCCTTTTTGATACTATTTGTTTGGCTTAGGCAGGGAGCATCTGGGCAGGAAGAGGAGGAGGATTGAGGCTTTTTGGGGTAAGCTTAGAGCTGCACAAGGCTCACTCCGGAGTTTCATTAGGAGTTTAGTTACACAGAGGTAATGGGAACTGAATAACTTGCCAGTGCCAGGGAGGGAGAGCTGCCCCCTGCACAGGGTTCTGTTGGCTGCAGTGTCTGGACACAACCAAATTCTTTCCCCCTCTCCTCCTCCCATAAAAGCAGAATTACAGAGACGTGGTTTCATGCATCAATTTATATGTGCAGATGTGCATAGCAGAGCCTTCCAGTGAAGAGTGGTGCGCAGAGGGGTTGGAGGTTAATGGATGGTACGGATTTATTTACAGGTAATCATGGTTACACTAGCTGGTTTCTGGGTTCAGACCTCTTGCCATTAAAGAGAGTCTCTTTTCCATCTAGATTGAAAACATGTACAGTGTGGCCAAACAGTAGGACAGCAGGTGATAATGCATCATCAGCTGATAGACGATCAGTCAAAGATACCACTTACATCATTAGATGTGAGATCATCACAGAACAAAATTGATAGAGCAAGTTAATTATGCAGCTTTTATATTAGTCCAAATATATCTGAGTGTGATGATGAGTCTACTAGCACACTTATAAAAATTTTAATGTATGGTGTCTTCACTGGAGAAGAAGCCTTTTGGAGTCTTTTTAAAATTCTGTTGCCTTGACCGTTGAGGTCTGACAGCATGCTGCGCTGTCCATGAAGTTGTGTTTTGTGAGGTTTCTGTTCCTGTCACTGTTAGCAACACTAATGAATAATTTACTATGGGCCTGCCTCTTACTGGGTGGTTATGAGATTTCTGGGGGCTTTTGGTTTAAACTTAATGCAGAGAAGAAACACTGAAGTATTTAGCAGAAAAATGGTTCATACTTTTGATGTGAAGTTACTTCCATTTGAACTTTTTGCAAACTTAGAATGACGGTAAGAATCACTGGAGCATGCAGACGAGCTTTTTGGGGTGACTGGAAGAATCTGAGCCTCAGCATCTTCAGGCTGTCTGGCAGATCTGGTGGAGGTAATGTAGAGAGATGGAAGGCTCCAATAGAAATATGTCTTGGTATGCTTAAGTTGAATTTCCATATGTCTAACTGCTTCACTTTTCTCTGTGTAATTGAGCGCTGTAGAGATGTAGAAACTCCTGAAGTGCCCTGTCGTGGAAACTATTTAACGATTTTCTGTTGTATGAGAGACTTGGGCATAGTTTACAATTTTTCACAGCAAAGTAGATCACAGGAACTGTTAAGTGCATGAAGGAATGGCACCTTCAGCAAGTGCCTGTAACATGTACGCAGTGTGGATGCCTGCAGAGAGGGAGAAATCCCCAGTTTTACAACTGGCTTGTTTCTGCCATGTTTTAAGAGTATATAGATGTGGTGTTGTGTGAAAAACAATGTATGGTGTATTAGTTTTGAAATTTAGTCTACTCTGAGAGACAGGCACATCTAAACTATGTTTGCAACAGTCAGAAATACAAAGGGGCATTTTCCTTAGGTGTGGAGCATCACAGATTTATTTCATTATTTGCTCCGGTGTTGATAGATGCTGCAAAAGCTGTAGATATGGAGTTGAAATAGTGCTTCTTGTTCTGGGTCTCTGGGGTGTCCAGGATCAGCCCTAATTTGATTAGAGTCACTGTTCTTTTTAAAGCAGTGACACCTGAAATCTGTAATTTACATACTCCCACAGCTTTCACACTGTTCAGAGACCCCAGGCAATGCTGTCCACCACTTCCCAGTGTTTTAAAGCCTCTGGCAATAGCCATTAGGTAAAATGCATCACTAAAGGCCGTAACTGTGGGGAATGGATTATACAAAAACGCTTTACTATGCCGGTACCCTGGAGAACTATTGATGGATACAGAAAACATGGACATTTAGCTGGTGTTAGAAGAGGTGTCTAAACACTGTGCCAATAGAATGAGCTATTTAAGGAGAAAAGTTGCTGCTGCTTGTTATTTCAGGTGAATGCAAAAGGAAAGTGCCTTAGGGATAGCTGTGACAGAGCAATGGTTTTGAGCAGACTGACATTGATGCTCTGTTTTGAGAGAGGATGTCCCCAGTGTCACACTGGGGGAGGCAGCTGAGCCATGCATGGGACTGTGAAGTCACCAATACTTGTTAATTCTGGCTGCTGTTAGTTATGGAAGAAAGAAAAGAATAAAACCCAAGTCATGTGGATCCTTGCTTTGCTGCGTGGAAATACTTAAGGATAGCAGCACTGTGGCTGAATCCCTTCCTGGCATGTGCTGAGGAGCACTGCGCAAGCCAGGGAGATGCCTTGGTCCCTCCAGATGTGGTGACTAGAGGAGTGGGGACTTTTTTCTGCTGAAAATTGCAGTTGTCTAATCTTTAGCCAGTACAAAGAGCAGAGCTTTTAAATCATTCTATCTGCAAGGAGGTGAAAACAAGGATGAAAAGTCGCTTTTCTCCTTGATCTTGGATTGGGAAAAGAGAAGTCCCCTACATCAGTTACTAATCTTCCTATTCAAAAAGTGTATATAAAGCAGAGTTTAAAAAGAAATCCAAAACTTGAGTTCAGCCCTAGTGTCTCCTCCAAAGGATTCATGGCTTTTTATATACTTTTTGGGACAGCTTCACTTACGCTCAAAAACATTTCCTTTCCCTGCCCCCACTGGCTCTAATTGCGTGGAGCATGCTGTGCTATGAGCTTTGAGAAAACTTTTCCTTCTTGGCCACCACTGTCTCTTCAATGAAAAGGAGAAAAAAAACCAAAACATGTCAACCTCAATTATGACAACACCCATAAAGATATGCTGGGAGCAGTGCAAGGTGGAGGAGGTCATGTGTAGATGCTGGCTGGTGCCAGCTGGGCCAATGCAGCTCTGGGTCTTGGGCAGCATCCACCTCTGCCATGGGAATGAGTGAGACAGGGATGTGTCAGAATCTGCCCTTCGCTCAGGAGTGTGAGGTCATAATAATGAAGGCAGGGGAAGGGTGATTGAAGTGAAAGTGACCTTGTGAACCTTAATTGCTGACTCATTTGCATTAGCTCTGTTGCTCTCTGAAGCTTCTGTGGCTCCTGTGCCTCTTGGTAGAGGCATCTAATGGGAGGGTCTTAACCTTTGTTCACATCATTTGGGTGTTGTTATATACTCCAGAACACCAAAATACTCCTGGTTGTCTAGCAGTTCCAAGTCTTTTACCTTCTGTTTACTCATGGGTTACACTTACTGCTCTGGACACACTCATTTAGGAAAGTGCTGATGGTGGAGTTAATAGGAAAAATATTCTAATATTCTAGAGTAAGTAAAGTAAATTGAAGCTTCATTCTTTGTATGAACCCATAGCATACATGCACATCTCTGAATTTTTTAATTTGCATGTTATGTATGTGTTTTTTCTCACTATGTCCATTTTTGTGAAAAGTACTGTGTAATTGAAAGGCAAAGTAAATTAAGTAAGCTTGATAATAAAATGGTCATCACAAAATGTATCAGTTATGTGCACTAATGAGTACCCAGACCTTGGATGGTGAAGAAGTGAATTGCTTTCTCTTTTTACTAATTATTTAACTTTTATTGGAAAGTAAAATTGGGGCCTGCTGTCCTTCTTACACCCTGCTTTCCTTAAATAAAACTCAAAGCAAGGTGTGACTTCGTTTCCTATTCTGGTGGAGGCTTGTGTAGCCTATTTTAGATGAGTTTGCCAGGATCTATTTTTGGGACGGATGTTTGCTGGACCCTTAGCAGAAGTCAAGACCTTGACAGATAGCAGAGGCTCTTGGAAGAGGTGGTGCTTGCAGGCAGCCTCTGTCCCTGTGCCAGCCTTTGCAGCTGATCAATTCATTACTCTACTGAGTGCCTGAAGAGAATACCCTTGTGGCTGTTCAACGTGGCTCCAAAACAGAAACATATTTTGCTCATTTAATAATTGAAAATACATTATTATGTAAGGCTTCGTTGGTACTTCATGGTGCTAGAAGAGATGTTGTTACTGGGCTTTAACCCCATATTTAACTGCCCTCTCTTCTGCAGTCTGAAGATGTTGCTTAAACCCAAGCAATTTTAATGACTCTGACCAACTTTCTCTTTTTTCTTTCTTTTTTTTAAGAATCAATTATGAGTCTTGGTCTAAATATGTTCTGTGCTCCCTCTGCTGGCTCAGCGGCATGGATTAATGCTTTGCTCCCGTGGGGAGCAGTGATGGATGTGTGCCCACAAAGTACAAATGCTGAAGCAGGAGCTTCATTAAAATTAAAGCAGGAGAGACCTCACTGTGTCAGAAAGGAAAAGGTGGTTTGGGCCAGGAAATCCATTTTGTATTCAGTGGTCGCATAAGGTTTTACTAACAGAGATAGAGCTATAATTTGGAAATAGTATGTCAATAAAAAAGGTGGCATCTTTTAAAGGTAGTTAGCTTTTTCAAAAAATAAAATGGGAAGCAGGTGGTATTGACAAGAAAATAACATTTCAGTAGTAAGCTTTGGGAAGCTGAAGTTTGTACCAGGGTAGAATCAGGCTCTTTACATACAATTAAAAGAGCAGAGGAAATTAAATGCATTTTAGGTGTAATTTGATGCCTACAGTTTCTTTTTCCTTAGAAACCAATGAATATGTGTTAAATTTATCTTGGCACATGAAAAAGATGTAATGACTTGTACTAACAAGATAAAAGAAGAAGGCAGCACTTAATTTCCTAGGTAATACACAAAATAAAAATGATTTGCATGCCTTCAAATGATTATGCACAACCTTGTTAAATGCTATACAGTACAAAAGGAAAACAACGAGTTACCCAGATAGGACATATTTTTGTGACTGCAGAATGCCCATGGATAGGCATGAGGCACAAGGCTTGTTCTCCACTAGCACTCAGGTTTTTGGTAAGCATTGCTGGCATGGCAGTGCACTGAGAAACACAATGATGTCAAGAATGTAAAACGGCAGTGAAATGTCTGTGTGATATTTCATGGTTACATGATGCTGCTTTAGTTACAGATGTGCTTGTTCTCCAAATTTAAATTGAGTTGCTCTTCTCTCTACGTTCAATCACCCATTGCTGGGTAAGGTGCAACCCATGGGTGATGTCAGCAGTCCTGCTCCTCTTTTCTTCTGGGGACTCTCCTCTTAACATGGCATTTACTGCTGGTATTTTACAGGCAAATTGTGCTCTTAGAGATTCCAGAGGGCATTTGGTGTCTTTGTAGGCTACTGTAATGAGTAATGGCCCTCGTAGCAATAGTTGTAGTGCTGCTTACATTGACTGGTGCAGCTCTGTAATGAGGCATGGAGAGGAGCTTTGTACCCAGCTCACTCCGTTTGAGTTGTCAGTCACTGCTGCATCATGGTCGAAACGGTTTATTGAGTATGACTGCCAAATTTTACGCAGGTGCCAGATTAATTTTGATGTATTGTACTCGTAGCAGTGACTCTGGGCAGTTCAGAATGTCTCTGCTGGATGACTGTCAATGGAAGTGCATAAGCAGTTGGCTAACATAGCAGTGTTGCTGTAAATAATTTCCTCTAATATTTTCAAAACTTTTCAAACAGGAAATACATTAAACAGAGACAGGGTGGGGTTTCCTACTGTAAACTAGGCTTCTCTCCAGCTTTGATTGCCTTTTAGATGGGCAAGAGCTGTTCAAAGTGTTGCTTTGCTGCTGTTCCTGTGCCTCTGGTGTGACAAGTCTACTCTGCTCTGGGCAAGATGGATATTCAGATCTCCTGCTGTTTCTTTTGCTGGGGTCTTTGTCTCTTCCTCCTTCCCTCCCTTGCTTCTTGTACACTGAAGTGAGGAAAAACCTTTGTGTCCACTGTCTCTTGCCTTCCCAGGGGAGAGGTCCTGGTTTCTCCCAAGAGCTGTATCTTGCTTTTGGCAACAGATGCCTCTGATCAAATTTAGCGACTAGTTCATCCTGTGGATCTCAAGTGATTCACATGATTTCTTCTTGTCTTGCCATTGTCTCACCTGACATCCATGCACAGTTGTGTTCATTGCTTATTCAGCTTTTGGCATACTTCTAAAATAGGGATATTGTTCTTTGTCAGAGTAATTTGGAGGGGAAACCCCAACCCTAATTTTCCCGTGAGCATTAGCCATGTTCAAAAGTTGTTCTTTAAATGCAGAATTGAAAAACACCTACTGACACAGTGTGATATTTAAAGCAATCTCTACTGACCATACAAATCACATTAGTTATTTGCTAGCTTGCTGCTCGCCCGCTTTGCCATAATTTTGCAGCAAGGCATAGTGATGAATCCTGCTTTTCAGTAGCATCCTTCTAAGAATTAAGCTTCAAAACTGATCCAGCTTTGCTTTCTCATTTCGTAATCATATTCCACTCCACAGTGGAAGCTTGTTTTATCTCATACCTTCCTGCTGTCCCTGGTGAGGTTACCTTATCATAAATTCATTAATTTCCTTATGATAGTCCACTGAAATTACTGACTGGTTTGGTTTTTCTTCTCTGTTTTGGTAAAACTTGCAAAGATTTCAAATGAGTTGAGGAAGCATTTTACAGAAGCTGTGTGCATTTGATTGCTAGCCTGACTCTTTTTACAGGGCATTGTAACCTGGGAGTAGTGATTGTATTAGGAAATACATGGTGGGAGCAGGCTGGGGCGGGGTAACCTTACAGGTTTCTTCTGCTTTTACCTTTTGGGATTTTTTAATCTTCTAGCTCAGACAAAAAAATTCAAGTAAAGTCACCAAAGCCTATCTGTTTCTGAGAGCAGTAATTTTTCATTTTTTATTACCATAGCTTTATGGTTTGCTCTTAGGCAAAAATAAGTGAAAGAATAGAGTGCTGATCATGTAATTCTCATGCAGCCTGTCTTTGGGACAATGCAGCTACAAATCTCACTATTATTTGTAGGCTTTTTGAAGCTGAAATGTATGGAGTGGGTAATATTCCTGTCTGTTTGTGAAGTATCTTCTTTTTACTGTCGGCTCCAATCTCAGCCGGAGGTTTTGGTGGTATTTCTGTGCTAGTAATCTTGTCACTGCAGGCCAATTGTTCAGCCTTCCTCTGCCAAAGTGTTTTGGGTGAAACCAAAAGTGGTACTTGGAGTTAATCAGCAGAAGACACTTGCATAGTAATTGCAGGGCATCCCACCTCTCTGGATGTAGCAGATAGAAACTGAATTTTTTTATCATACTTGCTGGGGATATGTCTGGATATATCTAATAGTGATAATTTTCAGTTGAATTACTACAATTATTTTGGCACATCAAGAGCAGTTCCTATATGCAGTGAAAAGATTACAAAGCTTGTAGGAACAAAAAACTCAGCCTGTTATACCCTTATGAGGGCTGCCTTCATGTCAAGACAAGTTTTATGCAGGGATTATGCCTGAAGTGTTGTGAGCAACCATTCTGTGGAGCAGCTTGGTGGAGAGTCCCTGAGAAGAGAATCACATCTTGGTGCAGTTGGTTTGTGGTGGAAGTAGAGTAAAGCCACTGTGACAGCAGCTGTCTTGTACTTGATTTTGGAGCAATAAATCCCCTATCACTGTCAGAGGCAACTTCAGTAATGAGAGTGACATGAAAATTTTGAAGATGAGAATTCCTTCACTCTTTTCCTTTGTAAAGGAAACAGCTCTAACAGAGGCTAAAGTCGCCTCAGGACGCATGGTGATTGTGTAACGAGAGTGTGTAAAGAGGCTTAGACTCACGCCACCAATAAAAAGTGGTTTTTGAAGGGAAGATCCAATATTGCCAAACCAAAGATTGTTACTAAAAGTAAAAAGGCACCTCTCGGAAAGAGGAAGCCATCATAAAACAAGGAAACTAGCAAAGGGCATGAATCCTAAAAAGTTGAATATGAGGATGAAACAGGAAAGCCTGCTTCTGAGATTGAAGATCAGGTTATTAATGGCTGTAAGGAAAAATCACTATTGAAACCTTTTCCAAATAGATTGGCTTCCAGGTGTAAAAGGAGCATTTAATAAAGATAGGAAGGCAAGTGTAGAAACGAAACTATTTCTTTGCATGTGAGAGGATTGTAGAATGATTGTATACCTTAGACCCTTTTTCTTGGAGAAGACTTTTCTGAGGAGCTGTCTCAAATTGAAGTGTCAGTGGAATAGGATTTATAATTAATTGGTGAAAGGAACTGTAACAAATCATCAGGACCAGATGGTATTAAATCAAGATTTCTAAAAGCATTTGAATGTGAACTTGATGAGCTGCTGACTCTGGTGTGTAACCTATTACTTAAGTTGGCCTTGATGACGAAGAATAGAAGATTGCAAGTGGGATGCCAGGATTTTTTCCTTTTTTTTCTCTTCTCTTTTTCCTTCAGAGCTTGATGAGTACTGCAAGGAGATGCAGACAGTAAATGTACAGGGCATATTGATAGAAACTGTAATAAAGAATAGACTTAATGAGGACGTGGGGAAGAGTCAATATTAGCTCTCAGAGAGGAAAGTTGTTTGAAGGAGCCTGCGAATGTGTGGGTGTAGGCGAACGAGCTGGCACGGCATGCGTAGCTTTCCAGGAAGGTTACCAGAAGGTCCCTTGCTAAAATCACTTAACGTATTAGAACTTCCAGGTAGAGCCTCTGCTTGACCAGTCAGTGGTGAGCTATAGGCTCTGTGCAATTGAGACGAGTTGGACAAAAAGGGTAAGGAAAAACCTGATTCATGATTGCTAGCAGTCTTCTGACTGGGAAGCTCATCTCTTGACTCCTGCAGTGCCACTGGGGTTCTCAGACAGGGGTTTGAATGTGCTGGCAGAAATGCTTTAAAACCCAGCTCAGAACAGTCAGATGTTCAAGCAGAGAGAACTAAAGAAGGATGGTTAGTGCCTATTAGATCCTGTAACATGGAAAATCCATAACTGACAATGGTTAAAACTGATATAGAGGGATTTTTTGATACTCCTTCTGTTTTTACAGTTCACTTGCTGTAGGCCACTTTGGGAGTGGAGGGCTTAGCTGTACTTTCAGATCTGTTGTGGCCACCAGATCATTTTGTCTGGCTTATGCTGGCAATAACTCGGTTAATACAGCTGCATTACAGGAGAGCACAGTGGGTTGTACTTCTGTGGCATGCAGATATATAAATACTTCTTTTCCTCTCATGGGTGGAAAAGAGAACATATGGGTTCCCCTCTGGGTATTGTAGTCTTAACTTCAGGTTCTACAGCGTTTGAGGTTATTTGAATAAAAATATTTAAAGGAAAGAATAGAAGCCTTTTAGAACATGTGAGTCTTGTGCATTATGACAAGATAATGAACATCCAGCTTGTTGAAATTATTCCTTTTTTCTGCCACATTCATCAGGTTGAAACTAAAATGTTCAGAGGCTGCAGAGAGGAGAAGAAATAAAGTTGGTGTGCTCAAGATCAAGAATTCACATTCCCAAGCTTACCTATTTTCTTGGTGTGAGGAAGCAAAAATGGATTTGAGCTGCCTGTCCAAAATCTGTTGTGATGTTCTGGCAATAGCTGTCTATTTAATGCTGCATTTTAGACATTCGCTGTTCTGGCTTCTTTCCCTTGCTTCTCATTATGGTTGAAATTTTGCTTTTGATAATCACTGTACTGGGTATAGAGCAGTTCCTTTGGATGCATGTGCTGTTCACGTTGCACAGGAGGGGTGTTACACATGTTGTTATTCCTATACTGGTGTGCAGAAGAGGGACTGCAGATGCTGGAGTGTTTATTACCATTCAGCAGCACTTTCACTTGAGGTTTGTGATGGAATTTGCCAGCTCCTGTAGGACCACTCTTACTTAGTATTTCTGGCAGCGTATATTTGCTTTTGTTACAGGAAAAGCTCCCGGAAAGCAGTAGTGTGTTTACAAAATGAAAAGTGTTTCATCATGGTGTCTGCAGCTTATAAAAGGCTTCGGGGACTGAATGCGTGCAAGTCTGTATATGAAGCAACCTTACCTTGAATGGTCTGTATCAACAGAGGTTGTGGTGGAGTTTTTTTTCAGCATTTTCTGGCTCTTGACTCCACCTTTCCTGCTCTTTATAGGGCTGGCTCAACCTGGGGTGGCTTCTGGTTTTAAAAAAATATTCAGGAAAATGTGTTGTCCAATAAATGACAATTGCATTAGATTATTCATTTTTTAAATTTATATGCAGTGTAAGGACTTCACTAATTTTGTACTGGAAATTCATCAGTTCTGTGCAGAAGATAATGATATGCATCTTTTGCTTATCTCAGGTTGAGATACAGAAGACTTAATAGCTCATTTTAAGGGGCTTGCTTTTCCTTTTCATCAGTGGATGTTCAATTAGGGTTATTTCTGAGTAGGAGGAGAACTTGCACTAGTTAAAATAAGAGAAGTGGAAATAATTTTTATATACATGATGTATTTGTATAGGGTGTGTTGACTGACTGTAGAATTAATAAGGAAATATTTACAGTAATCTTTTCTGGAATTTGCTGCAGGAAAGATGTAATTTTTTCCCTCCTACCACAGGAGACGCCAACTCAATCAAAATATAACAATATGTTTACCAACAGTAACAGATCTGCAGCATAGAATAATCTTAACCAGCTCTTATTTCAGTAGAATATAGGATTGCTTATTTGAGGTGTCAGAACCTGTTGTTCTCCCTGTATCCCAGTCTGATATTTTCTGCTCACTAATGTGCCTTTTCCTTGGTGTTATGTGAGTTTGTTGGGGGCAGCCTGCCTGCTGTGGCTTTGGCCACTGCAGCAGAGCTTGCACACATGCAGGAGACCATCTTCTCTCCCCTGCTTAAGTGTGACTGTATTAACTAGATTTTAGTCCTTTACAAATCTTACAAATCCATTTTAATTCCTCATAGGAGTTGCAGAGGCTTGTAGGGGCTAAATAGCTCTTGTTTTGTTTTACTAGAGGGATGCTGTTAGGGTTGTTATTGTCAGCAGCAAAAAAAAAAAAAAATCAAAAAGCAGTGAATTGTCAGGAATCCACATGTCCTTAATATGCCATCCAGACTGCCCTGGCGTTCCCAGCTGTTGCTGTGTGAGTTTTCTTGAGCAAAGGAGATCCTTGGTTGCATTATCTGGGAGTCATTACAGCAGTCTGAGTGAGGCAATGTGATGTAATGGTTATTTCTCAAATCAGTTATCTGTTGGAGCACTTGCCTCTGGCATTAGGTTGATCTAAGAGAAGTCTCTCCATTGGATCAAAAAATTTGTTTATAAATTAAAACCAAAATAATTTAGCCATGAAGTAAAATGAGTAATTCCTTGTGCCCTCATCTTCATGTTATTGAAGTGCCTGTAGTGAAGCTCAGATTGAAAAATGATGTTGAGGTCAATGTCAGGAGCTAGAATTTAACTGAAGAAAAACATTTTGGGAGAATTTATTAGGGAATTAAGAAGTACTTCTGACCTTTCAGGTGTGCAGAAGGTACTGGGTGACACCAAAGGTCTTTTCTTTTCTTTGGCCTGCAAAGTAAAACAAATCTCCTTGCTGTTCCTATCACCCTGCTCTGTCTTTTCTTGTCACAAACCTTCTTTTAAAATTGAACTGGTGTCTGACCAGCAGTTTCATGGATATTTTATGAAGAGAAGAGGATACAGAGAACTGTGTGCTCACTTACCTGCTTCCTTTAGTATCTGATTCCTTAACTAGCTGTCCTGGTTTACCAGCATCTTTTTTCTTTCACCGAGGTATGTGCTGAAGAACCTTTTAAAGAGAAAGGCGATGCCAATGCCACTTCAGAATTTTCCTGTATTTTTTGCCCTTTTACAAATGCATGTCACATCTGGTCCACTGCTTTCGCAGGTAATTGCATCAGAGCCCTCCTTGTCGTTTATCAAGTACCACTTAAAAAAAATTCTTTTTGGTGGCTGTTGCTTGCTGAATGGGTAAAGCATTTCCAATAAATTTTAAAAATATAAAATAACAAGTATATGAAAAAAGGTCCAGTTTTTAGCCTAAATGTGTTAAAGGATCTGGAGATTCCTTTGTTTGGAAGGTCTTGTTTTAAAGTAAGGTTTTGTGTAAGTGAGTGACCGGGGCTGTACTGAGCCTTATGTAATGCAAGCAGCAAAAATGCTTCTCTGGAGCTTTTCTCTGAACTGTGTAAGTTACCTGTACTCCATCTAATATACTGATTTTTCCCTTTCTTAATAATTTTCTACATAAGTGAAATTCTTCTTGTTTTCTTCTCAAGTGCATAGTTTTATATGTAGTACTAAGTACTTGGGCTTATATTTGTTATTTGCCCTTAAAATTACAATGTTCCTACTGTGTGACAGATGTTATTCTCTGCACTGACATTTAGCAAACTTCAGTAGCGTTTTCTTTTTGTCTTCCAGCTGCTTTTATATATGTGTGTATGTGTGTGTGTATATATATAAATTTAGAATATACATGTCTCAGGATAAAGCCTTGTGAAAAAAATCTGTTAGTAACCACTACAACATCTTTTTCCTTGTTTATATTTGACCTTTTGACTTCAGCCCCCTTCTTTATTTGTCTTAGGATTCTTATATTGTTTTTTATTTTCTCCCACTAAATTGGTTATTTCCTACATAACATTGCACTGTTGTTTTCTGATAGCCAGATAAACGAGACCTACCACATTATGTTTAGAAAATACAGTGTTTTATTTGCAAAACATACTGGGAAAATGTGGCATGAATTACTGCTGGTTCGCCCAAGTTGTGTCTTATCCTGGTTTTTTTTTTTTTTTCTTTTCCTGCAGGTCTCTAATTATCTGTCTTTTGAAATGTTTTAAAACATTTCATTACTCCTGAGATCAAATCAGCCAACATTTAGATAACAAAATTAGTTTTTCCTTTTTTTTTTTAACAGCCATTTGCATTTGCTGTTCTGTAATCCTCTGGTACCAGTCTAGCTTGATACATTTGCTATCAGACCTGCAGTAATCACACCCCATGTGAGTATTTGAAAGGCTTTCTCTGGGTCCCAGAGCTGCAGTGCATTGGGGATTGTAGAGCTGGGCTTACCCTCTGGTTACAGCAATTTCCTGAGTGCCTTCAGCATCCTGCTTTCATCTCCCCTTTCTCTCGCTGGTGCAGTCACTGAGAGCTGATGCAGCCCATCCAGGTGGTTTTGGATAATTCATCCATGCATTCAGCAGCACAGTTTTCTTCTGTTTGCTCACAGGGCTTGAGAACGAACCATTTTTAGTCCATCTCCTTAATGCAAAAAGAACTGAAACTTTGGTGGTTTCCATTTTGTTCTTGGCCTGTTGTTCTTTGCCCATCAGTGCTTTTCTCCATTTTTTTCTTAGCGTCTTGCATGTTTCGCAGTCTTTGTGGAACAGCTCTATTTGCAGCAAGGTGTGGATCCCTTCTTTCAACAAGTTTTTCACTGGTGATTAGGATCAGCATTCCAGAGAGCTTTTACAGCTTTGTGCTAGAGAAATGCCAAGTTTCCCCTTAATAGGAAAGTAACAAATAAACTTGCCTTGCAAGCATGTACATGTGCATACATGAGTACCTGTACAAAACCATGCATGCTGCAGGAGCTTAAAATAAAAACACCTTAGTCCAAATGTGCTGCAAAATTTACTTATGGATAGAGGACTTACTGTAGCCTGGCTGCTTTTTTAATCTGAGCTACCTTTCCCATGGTTGTGCAGATGCTAAACTGGCAGGAGGACATTGACTTCTTCAGAATATGAACTGTAGGCTTAATTAGTTGGCAGCACTGAGCTTACATGACAGAGGAGCAGTTCTCAGGGTGTTTCTGGGTAAGTTAATATACAGCACATTGAACCTTTGAAGCACAGCTCCACAGAAGGCCTCCACTGAGAATGCATTCCTAATTGCCAGCAGCACTGGTTAACAGGTTGTCTAAGCAGTTTAATGGCCCAACTTCAGAATAGCTTTAATATATTCTTGTCACCCCATGTGAATAAATTGATATACTGATGAAGATAAAGCTGCCTCATTATTCAAATATTGATAGTAGTTGGAGTTTTTTTTGTGTTATCTTTCTTTCTATTTTTATATTCTTTTGTACTGCTATGCATATTCATGTTCATGGCCACTGAGTGGGAATAAAGGACCTGAAGAAGGTCTTTCTCCTTGTCCAAGGAAGTAAATATTTGGTAACTTGAGAGAAGCAAGAGATAACATTATTTTGTTTTCATGAAGAACGGAGGCTCTAGGATTTAGGGTTATTTTGAAACAAGGCATACCTTGCCAGCAGACTTTTGAGACAGTGGTGTAATCAGTAGTATTTGGCTGGGTTCCATGTTACATGTATTATGCTTAGAAACCCAGATTCAGTGTATTACAGATGATATTTTTTGGAAGAGGAGCATTCAGTAATAAATACTAGAACAGAGATTGTATGCACAGTCTTTACAGCTGCAGGTCTTGGTGGTTATTTAGTAAATTGTGGCATTTTTTATCTTTCCACCTGGGATGTTGCAGGGTCAAGGTTTATTGTCACTGATGGTGGGGTTTTTTTGGTTTAGTCTTGGAGACAGGTATCAGTCCTTGACAGTATCAGTCCTGGACAAGCTTTCCACTTGGATTTACGGGTTTTGGTTCCCTCCATCCTCCATTGTAACCTATGACAAATGCCACTGCTAGTCCTTAAACATAAGCTGTTTTACACAGGAAGAGCAAATCAGTCACAGTGCAGTGTGGCTTTTGGGAAGATGAATGTGGTTGTGGAAAATAACTTGAACTTGTGGTTAGTTTTGTTTGTTTGTTACATGCTTTGAGTGTTACAAGTTACGTTGCTGAATGTCTTACTGCACTGAATATATCAACTTGAGGGGTTTTTACTTAATTTTTATTGAGGTGGTATCCAAAATGGAAGACCTTTTCTCCTAGTGTTCTCCTAATACAGAAGAATATCTCACTAGGCTTACAAACTGTTGGTGATGATAAGAAATGAGTCTTGCAAATAAAAATCTACAAATTTATTATGGAGGTTTAAATCTGTGAAGGAGGAATAGGATGAGTAGGCAAGGGTGCACACAGAAATTTGTGGTTCCTTAGATTTCTTTGGTAAAGAGGCAAGTGGCCTTCAGTTAAGGCAGGGAGAAACATTGGTGAGTGTAGTTCTTGTTGAAAATGCAGTGAAAATGAGTGGTTATAATTCCCCCTTTCTAGACTTGCAACAATTCTTCAATTGTCTAGAAAATGGTCAGAAGGTAGATGGCTTATTATTCCTTTGCCACAGATTGTTAATTCTGAAGGTTATAAATTATATTACATAATGCTAGTTAGGGTTCAGGTTTCACAGCATGTAGCTGCTTCTCAGAACTATTTAAGTATTTGCTTCTTAAAGTAGGGAGCTCCTGTGGTAGCCACTATTTATCTTTATTTGCTCCCTGCCTAGAGGGATTTTTCAGTAGTTAGAGATCTAACTAACTGTATCTTTAACTTGAGGACTTCCCACTCTTCCCTTGATTGCTTGTTGTATTTCTTTGTTGCATCTTTTCTACATTAGCTCATAATGTCTTCAAGACAGGAATGGTATGGTGGAAAATCCAGGATCATGGGGTAGGATCTTGGTTTAGGACCTTCAGGCAATATTAAAATACAAATAACTATGCTTGAAAGCTGTTTAACATGTGATCTAAACTGTTACAGGGCAGCAGTTTACATTCTGCTTGAGCTTAGCAATATACAGTCAAGTTCAAACAAGTTGGAAACTGACTGTTCTGACTTACAGTTCTTGCTCTGTAATTTACCTGCTTCTCGAGTCTTAACCAAGCTCTGTTATCAGCAAATGAAGCACAAACAGGTATGCTAATACAATATTTATTTGGGGGCTTTAGTTACAGCAACGCCAGAGCATTCCAATATTTCCAGTAGCAGTTTCTTCACTGTAAAACAGCTCTTCACAGTGGGATTTTTTTTTAATATGCAGGATATGTAGTAACGCACATTCAGATGTTGTAAAAGCAGTAGAGCTTTATTTAAAAATCTAATTTCTTCGTAAGGGTAGGCACTTAAAAATTGGACCACAACATTCTGTTTTATGCACATGTTAAAGCGTAGTAAACAGTGGCACTATTGCATTCTGTTTCTCAAATGATCAGATAATATAATTTTTAATAACTTGTCAACTACCAGTAATAGACAGCTGTGTGCAATTTGTATAGGATCCTCGAAAGTCTTCAAAGTGGAAAAACGTATAATAAAATATCTGTGCAACATGCAATGCATTATTTAACATCATAAAGTGCTGTAATGCTGCAAATTTACAGCTGTCTATAAGGCACATTAATAGGATGGTAAGTTACCTTCAGAATGAATCTGCCTGGCGTGGGAGCTTCTCCATGCAGCTGCCTGTGCCTCTTCCCTTTGAGCAGAGGGGTGCCAGGCTGAGCCTGCTGCCAGCACCTGTGGAATCAAGCCACATCAGGATTTCTAGCACTTTAATTCATTTCTGTGTCCACTGATCTTGTGGCGATTATGAGGACAATGAAAAAAAAATCTAAACAGAATTGAACAACCTCCACTGGTGCAGCTGGTTGTCCTTACTCAAAAGTCCATTTTCTGTTGGTTGATAGGTTGTCTTATCGGGAATTAAATTTTTCAGCTGAGGAAGCCATCTAACTGGAAATGGGAGAGAAATGGGGTTAAGGTTAACTGAACTGTTGAAGAAAAAAAGGTATTAAAAGCATTCTGTTGGCTTTCCTATGGGAGGAGTTGGGTCATCGCTTGACTTGCACAGGGAAACATTTGGTGTGCTCAGTAGTACTGAAGAAATTACTGTGTTTGATAAATTTGTATGTAGGATGGGGTTGTGTAAAGTCATAAACAGGAGACCGATCAAAGGACATCTGAAGCAGAGTTTTTATGTGAAATTTAATTTAAAGTTCTGTAAAAGGGACAGTGCTGCTGCAACACAATTTGTTCTTGCAGCACTAAGTGTGTCTTTATGGCCAGCCTGATTGGTTTGGAGATCAGTTGCTGAGTTTTAGCAATGGGGGAGCAGGCAGGGCTGTTATCAAATAAACCAGATGGAGTGGCAGTGAGTCCTTCAGGTGGCTCCTGGCTGTGGTGGAGCTTCGGTCATTCATAGTGGCAGCGATGATGGGGGTGAGGATTTGGGACAGAGGTCTCCTTTGTCTACTGGCCAGTTACCAGAGGAGATAACTGAG
The DNA here is from genome assembly GCF_008360975.1 of Lichenostomus cassidix. NCBI lineage: Eukaryota > Metazoa > Chordata > Aves > Passeriformes > Meliphagidae > Lichenostomus > Lichenostomus cassidix. The sequence goes on along the minus strand of NC_139489.1, from coordinate 10,441,032 downwards.
CTCTGGGGTTTTGGGTGGTTCCTTATGTTTTAGGTTTTTTGCATGATTGGAAACTTTGAGAAAGAAGGGGGCTTTGGGGGGAGTTTGTGATATCTGAAGGTAGGACAGTCCTTTGGCCTTGGTGTGCACCACTGACCTGTGAGGTGTACTTTGTTGGTTTAATACTTCACAATTTTTGTCTGCCCTGCTGGGTTTTTCAATACTTTTTTGTTATTTTTTTAATATTTCTTTGTTCTGAAAGTTTGGGAATGGATGAAAACAAGTTAGATAACAAGGGGTAGCCATAAAACAAAGGTAAAAAAGATGTAATATCTGTGTGGGGCTTGTCTTTAGGGCAGATTACTTCTAAATGGCAGACTGATTTTCAGAGAGAGCACACTGATCCTGGTGCCCTGGCAAGAGTCTATTCTGTCCCTGCAGCACTCCTGGCACCCATGAGAGTGGATGCTTGGGAACAAAATAATGAGGTTTAGGGGAGTGAGGAATTGTAACCTTCTTGGAAGCTCTTCAGATGATCATGTTGTTTCTCTGACACATTTTAGACATCTATCCCAGGATTAAATTTCCAATGACTGCATAAACTATCTTCAGGTCTTTTTAAAGGATGGAATTACATAATTAAAGATAACTTGACAGATTGTCACACCATGTTTATATATAATTTTTTAAATGTGATTCACCCAGGCTATGAATACAGCTGTAAAATTGGCCAGGTAGATAGCTGAATAGCTCAGCATGATTTTTTGTATTATCACAATTAAAAGGAAGCAAATTTGGGGAAAATGCGGATTGTTAAGGCTTCATTTTGTTTTGAATGCCAGATAAATCCTGTATGTTATTGAAAAAGAAAGAAGTAATAGGGCCCTGGGAGATCTTAAACGTGAATATTAGCAGCATGTTTCTGGGTGAAATTCTCCCAAAATGTGAGCTGTGTCTTGGTGTTACTCTGTAATTGCCCCTTTGTTGGCTATCTGGGAGAGATCACAGGGCTGAAATTATTACTTTGGCCTCACACAGAGCCTAGTTTGGGCTCTTTCATTGCTATGTTTGCTTTTTAATAAGTAATTCACTCTGGGAAATTACTTCTCCAGATCTCTGCAATTGGTGAGGGGAAGCCTGAGAATTACGTGAAACATATAAAGATGTGAAATTGAGGCTGAAACCTAATGCCAGAAAGGCTTTCTGTTAGTATAGGAGAAATGTAGTTAAAGCAAGTATAACTTGAAAGTTGTGTAAAGGAGAAGGGGGAAGGAATACTCTGTGAGTTTCAGGAGCACCACTTGGACAACTGTGTTTGAGGAGTGCTGCTTGTCCCTCAGTTTTGTTCAGACTTTGAAGTAATTTCCAAGTAGTCTAGAGTCTGGTGAAGCAGACGTCTAGGTTACTTCCAAAAAGTACAGCGCAGATTGTATGATGTGAAATTGTTCATTTGCTACTCCTGTTGTCAAACTTTGCTTATATTCAATAACTAGATCCATAAATGTGAACAACAGTAGTCTCCTAAAAATGCTCCCTTGCAATTTGTTTTGAACTTTCATTTGCCTTTTGATAAAATGGTGAGTTTGGTGAAAAATTTCTCATTGATTCTCATTAAGCTTATTATAATTCTCATTCTCATTAAGGTTATTTTAAAAAGTCTGTGTCAAGTACCACTGTGCTCTTTTAGTAATTATTATTATGAAATAATATTCCAAAGCAGTAGCACGTGTTTTGAGTGTTGTCTGCCTTTATCTGCATTGAATATGTACACCATCATCCTGCTGGGCTAAAAGACAGATATCCTGTTTCCTTCCTTACATGTGCAGTTCCTGCATGTCTATGTAGGATTTTATAAAACCTCTTCTAGCAGTATCTATATTGCTGTTGGAGCCTGTTACCTAATGCAGTGCAAGGAGTTTGCCTCAAAAACAGCCTCTTGTTATGGAAGAAATTGGTTGCAGTCAAAAGGCATAAATATTGAGGAGATACTTTTCTGGCTGGATACTGGGAGAAAGCCTTTTAAGCCTTTCTATTTACCTTCTGTGTTTTGAGCTGCGTTGTTCTGATAGTGGGAATAAACAGGGGTGGGTAAAGAGAAGGTGCAGCTTGGCGTTACCTGCTTTCAGGAGAACACAGACTGATTCCCATGTATATAATTCGGTTTCACCGTAGATTTGAGTGTACCTTTACAAAAAGTAAAAACTCTGGGAGCTGGTGGATGCAGTGTGGAGTTAATGCTCATACACAGGTGTGTCAGCAGGAATTGTTGAAGAAAATGATGCTTTGCTGACCCACTGGTTGAGTGAGGACTGCACAGCACAAGGGTGAGGCAGCCTGGTGTGCAGCCTTGCTTAGGTTTTGATGTGGGACAGGGCTTCTGTCAAAATATGTCAGTATCCATCTTTGGGGAATAAAAGCAGCTGCTTTTCATTGCTTAAAGAGAAGTAAAGGTGGAGCCATAGAGCTGGAGTGTCAGTCTGTCCTGGACCTTGTCCATCCCCCATTGCATCTGGGGTCTGGAGTGTGTATGGATACAGGGAGGAAGGTGCTATCCTGGGCATTCCATATTTGCTCTGATCAGCGCTTCTTTGTGCAAACACAATACAAATATTAAATTACTCCTTTTTTATTTTGTTTGTTAAACGTTTGCCTTCACAATGCAGACAAATTGCTGCTGGCACAGCTATTGTCTTTGCGGGGTTACTCTGGGGATGTATCTAACAGATCTCTATTGTGACACATGGAGGAAAATTCTGAGTGGTCTCCTCTTTCAGAAAATGCAAAAGCTTTTCACTTGGTTTTGTTGTGTTTAATTAAAATAAATACACGCAGAGGCTTGAGCAATTGCTGGATGTTTAAAACATAGAAATAGGAAGATTAAACAATTGAAAAAACATTTTAATGCACAAACTTATACAAAATATATAAACTTATGTTAATAGGATGATAAAAATTCAGGGGAAAAACTGGCTTAAATATTTAAAAGTGTATCTTTAGATCCATTGGCCTTTGGATCCTGTGCCCCCAGGAAAAAATGGGTTAAATATTTAAAAGTGTGCCGTTAGATCCATTGCCCTTTAGATCCTGTGCCCTCTTTCAGCATTAGTTAATCTTGATATTTATATTATAAAATATTTAGCTAATTATATTTTATATTGCCTTGTGGAAAATTGAGTTGTATTACACAGGTCCTGATTTTTTTTCTGTGTATGCATCTGATGAACTTGGGTTAAGGTTCTGCATGAGCATTTTGATGGAATGTTACTGCTTTTGTTTAAGGGCTTTATTGGATTAGAGTGTGATGGTTATTTTGTTACTTTCAAAGAAAACCTGTTCCTAAAGGACATGGTTGCTGTTCTTTTATTTAAAATTACAGGTTACATAAATCATCTGACAGAAGTGTGAAGAAAGGAAAAAATCTAAAACCTTCTGGATGATTTGATTGCTTAAGCTGTCTGCAGGCAGAAGCAGAGCTGTGGCCTTCATGTGCCTTGGCCAGCAGTGCAGGTGATGCTGGCCTCCTGCCCAGCTGGTGGTGCAGGCTGCAGTGGTCCTTGCTGAGGGATTTTATCTAGTTTTTTTACTAATAAAGTGAATTTGGTTCCTGTGGTCGTCAGTTGTCTTCTGGAGGTAGATTGGCGAGTGCTACTGAGATGGAAGCAAGTGGTGCTGGTGAGATGGTCCATAGGCTCCATTGCCTGTTTGCCAGACTTGCAGAGGACTCTCACCCCCCTCCTTGCATCTGGAGAAAGGATCATGGCCATTTAGGAAATTTGAATGAAATATTGGAGGCTCTTTCAGTATAAATACTGTCAGCAGGGATCAGAACATTTCACCCTTTGGTGTCAGGCAGTGGAACGCATTGAGATCTAAGTGGCACATCTACATATTTCAACAAAATACACTACCTCTCCTGCTTTCACATTTACTTTAAAGTTTCATTGGCAGACAGATTGCCTTTTATGTCCTTTCTGTGCACATTATGCCAGAAGGTTCCTTTGCAGAAAATAAATTTATAGTCACTTGCTGATAAAGGTCTTTCCACAGAGATTCAGCAGAATCATTTTCAGAGCCATCCTTCCCATTGTGGTGGCATTGCTCAGCCGTCTCTCACCGCAGGTGACAGTCTACCTGCAGTATTTAACGTCGTATCTTTCCATTGTAATTTTTCAGACCACATCAAGGAGAAACTGAAATTTGTAAATGAAGACCTCTTGGATAACTTGGCCCAAACTATTCTGCTGACTTGAGCTAGGCAGTCTCATAAAAATGCTTTTTTCAAGTAGGAGCTACAGGTTTATTTGATTATGGGCAACCGCTGTATATGTGCTCAAATGCATACGTGTGTGTGTGCATGTACAATATTTACTCTTCAAAACAGTCATTCAAGCAACGAACAAATCACTTGTATTCATGGGGTGCTGCTGTGGTTTGATGCCAGTGAGTGCCAGAGCTTTTTCGTGGTTAACAGTGCTGTTGTTTGCCGAAGCAATCCCATGTTTTGATAACATTACTTTCAGGTTTTGCAGAGCCACAATCAGTTTACATATGTAAGCTATTCAAGTTTTTTAAGTCTATTAAATCTGCCACTTTACATGCTTCCTTCTTTTTGTGAATAGAGGAAGGCAAATGAAGAATAGCCTAGCAATCGGAAATAGTTCTTCACAAAAGGCTAGTAGTAAAAATGGAGATGTGAAAACACTTTTAAATTGCAGAGGTAGTGTTTGGCATAATAAAAAAAAGCCAACTTTTTTTGTCTAGTGTTCAGTTAAATTGAAAAAAAAATCTTTGGATATAATGAAACATAAAACTCATTTTGTCTCCCCTGTTGCAGCATTCTGAACAGAATTAAAAAAATAAAAAGCCACTGATTTGCCATAACTTGCTGAATTCTACTTCTTGATATTTTGCAAGAACAGAATATTGTCTGATACTGAAGTAAGAATTCTGGCTACTCATTTATTGTGTTAATGTGGTTAGGAAAAAATACTTTTAAGGTTTTGTTGAAGCTTATCCAGTAACAAGATGTATTGTGATGACTTGAATATCTTAATAGCAATTTTTTCATCTCATTAGTAAGGAGGAAATGTAAAGAATATTATAAAAATAGTCTGTCTGACGTGCAGAAAATGTTAAACTTTATCACATTGCAACAAAAACAAACTCCTTTATGGCTGCACAAAGAAATTATTATGTCCTGTGTTTGCCTGCTATAAATTTGATTTATTCCTCTAGTAATTACTGTTGCTGATTTGGTAAAAGTTGAAAACATTTTTTTTCCCCCAAGCATAACAAGACTTCTGCATTACTATTGCTACTGCATAGCAATACTTTGAACTTGCTTAGCAGACATGACAAAAGGTTTTAATTAAAATACTACTGAGATAAAAAAAAATCATTTGTCTGCATTAACTTTGTACATTTCTCATAATTCTTTAATTCCTGTAATAAAGGAAAAATACCATGACAGCGATAAGAAGTTGTCCTCCCTCCTTCCTCTCAGTTGTCCTCCCTCCTTTGTCTCCCTCATCAGTAAAAGATTGTGTTGAAGATCTGGGATATTTTGCTTAATCCCACTGCTGGCTCTGAAGTATCATTCAGATGTTCCTTGTTTGGAGCAGGATGAGGAGATACTTAGAAGGCTTCAGTTCACCAGCAGGAGCACAATCCCAGCATGGTTAGGGATATGCTGAAATCTATTCAAGCATCCCAGCCTTCCCGGCTCCCAAGTAATTGTAAAATAACTCACTCTTGAGTTTTACCCCATCTGAATATTCTGAAATTAATGACTATGAGATATAAAACCAATAGGATAGCTCAAGGACCTTCAGGAGTATTTCTGCCAAATAGATGGTGATTTTGGTATGATGCTAAAAATAAAGAACATTGTCAGAGTTCATGAAATCTTTCCACTCTGGGGTTGGTTTTTTTTTTTTTTGCTACTTTGTAATAAATATCTCATTCTCTGAAACATGATTTAAATAATGATGTAAATCAAGCAGAAACTTTGAAGTAAATCGGTTCCTTTGATCTTACTTTGTTACATTTCTCAAAGGGGAGGTTAATTATTAGTAGTTCAGTAATTATTAGATTGCCTTGATTTTTACTGCTAAGTACAGCTTTTACGGTAACACCTTTTGTCAACCTTATAAGCATATGTTATAATTGTCTGACTATGCCAAATAAGCATTCAGGTACTTCATATTTTTGGTAGTAAAATAGCTGTTTAACATATATTGAGTGCTGAATATGTAGTTGTATTGATGTCAAAATTTGAATTCAGTTGAAAGGCATGAATCAATTGTTAACTAAGTTTTTTCTTAAATTTACTGGGTACATAAATCAAAAGCAAACTTAGTGCATTTTGCATTTTGAATTGCTAAGGGAGGGCTTTCAAGTTTTAAAAGTTATGATATTAATTCTAGATAGTGACTGGAAAATAGTTTTGGCCCTGGAGGATTTTGTAAATGGTAGATTTCATCCTCTTGCTCTTAATGTTTATGTCTAGATTGGAAAATGAAAACAAAGCTTCATGCTATATTATTTCTTAATTGATTTCTTCTTTTGAGCAAAACAAGTCTTTGAATTGAATTAACTGGATAAACTGAAATAAGGAAAAAAGCTACTTCTGCATCAGTCAAAAGGTCAATCACTGTTAGGAGTTGGTTTAATGCATTACTTTCAGTTGTTCAGCCTGGTGATTTGCCTTTCTTGAAGACATGGCAAACAAATGTAGTTTTTTTGAACATACATTAAATTTGAATGCTTTTGTTGTCTAAATTAATTTTAATATTGTACTTATTTACAAATATATAAAATACGTTGTAATGCTTTAGAAACATAAACCTAATTTTTATTAAGTACCTTAGGACATTATTTAAGTAAATGTTTAAAGTAAAAATTTATTTTACTTCTTAAGGGGAAATCCTTAACAATGTGAAAAGATAAATTCATGTGTCTGAGAGCTTTTTTTTATTCTGTGTTACTTAAATAAGCATGTCACAGGATCGCAATAAATTATTTCTTGTTTTTATTATTACAAGAAATAGGAACTCTGCCTATCCAAAGCTGGCCATTGTTATTGTAGTGTTTGGTACTGTAGAACATCCTTCTGAACATACAGTGCTGGTGCAGCCATTTCAAGAAGTGTGGGAATCTGTGTTGTAATGTTGTTTGCATTTCAGTGCCTGATGGTATAGAGGTGAAATTGTAGAGCAAAATAGGTATGTGATGCATTCATTTTACTCTTATCAATACATTCAAAATTTGATGTTTTGTTCACATATATAAAACTGAAATACAGGCATTTCTGAGACAGAATTTTGCCTTGTTTTACTGAGCAAAAACTAGTGTTTGTATTGTAAATAACTTTTTAAAGTGCTCTTTATTTTAATACTTTCTGTTACAGAAGATCACTCACTGGGGATTATAATTTATGATAATTTTGGTTTGGGAGTGGGGAAAGCTGTTTATTTATTGAAAATATGCTTGTCTAGACTCCATGAGTATATTCATCCACATTTTAATATGCATCTATAATAGATGCTCTGTAGTAATGAATGTGTGATAGAGTAAATGTGTTAGTCTATGTTCACTTTAGACACCTGTATTTCAATTTTAAACTGCATCTCACCTTTAGTAGGGAGTGGATGTTCCAATATAATGACTGTTGGAACTCGATCTCTTGTCTGGGACAGTAGCATTGCTGCTCTGAAAGGAAGACTTGTTCTGTTTGTACAGACTGATGCTATTTCTAATTTTTGTTACCCTTTTAGAGGAGGCAGAAAGAAAGAAATCTAGTATGTTTCATAAGTGTGTTAAAGCTTGATTATATGTAGAGTTGGGGTTTGCTGGTAGCAGCTCGCTGGTTTGGACATTGCTGCTAATTCTCCAATGCAATTCTTACAGGTCTTCAGGCTTTGTGTCAAAAGCCTTGTAGAGATGAACATCAGCTCTTCAGTGCAGTGGAGGACACACTTTGACAATGCTGATGTGAACTTAGTCTGATTCAGCAAATTGTCATGGATTAAAACCAATCAAACTATTCCATTATATTGCAATAATTTTGTAGCATTTCTTGTAATACAGGTCTTTTTTTCATTACAGTCAGAATTTGCTGTCTTGTGGAGTAAGCCACTGGGCAAGCCAGGAAGGCTGAGAGCCACTAATCTTCAAAAGAACTATCCTAATCCTGACTTCATGCAGTCTGTCCTGTTGGTGACACTCTTAGAAGTTTGTGTACTAACCTAGTTGTTTGGATCTCTTAATTTCTGCACCCCAGTGCTGGAGCTGCTCTGCTCTTCTGGTGTTGACAAGATACCAGTGTGGTTTTCTCTTGTTCTAAAACTCTTCAAAGTTCTCTAGATTCCCTAAAGTCAGTTCTGTAGAGGAGTCTGCTTGGTGTGGAATGAAAACCTTGTAAAAGAGGAGGTGGGGAACTGAGCAGTGCTTTGAGAGTGTTCCCTTCTAGCCCATCCTGGACAAAGTGGCAGTAACCATTTCTTTTTCTCTTTTTCTCTTTTTCTCTTTTTAAGCTATATGGGAATCAGCACAGGCTTTTCTGGGACAGCAGTGTAACTGTGGCTTATACAGAGTCAAGAGCTGAGATTTTGAGATCTTCTATATGGAATGAAATATTCCTTCTGGTTTACCCGTGGCAGATTCCAAGGTTGGGGTGACTGTTTGGGGAATGGATACTTTAAATGAAAAGAGGTTCATCCTATCCAGTCCCAGTTATTCTAAATATAAGAAAAGTCACAGTAGACTGATGTATAGTAGTGAATTTCTTAAAAAGCGTAACTCTAATCCTAATGACTAATAATTAGTTACTCTTAATTCTTGAAACATGTGTCTTTATCCCTTTGATTACTTAGCAGTGAATAATAATTCTTGTGCCAGTCATCCTTGTTTCCTCTTTCTGTAAACCTCTGTTAGGTTCTTCAAGACACCATTCATATGCATTTGTCTAAAAAGGTCAATACTCTGAGGAGGAGAGAGGAGGTGCAACATGGGAACCTGTATCAGAAAGAAGGTTCCTACTTTTCCTCCCGATTATTTTAGCACTGTGATGAAGAGGGCAAGCAGATGACTCTTTGGAGGAATGAGAGAAGGTGCGATATGAGATTTCTAGTGAAAATGAGTCTCTTCCAGGGTAATTGTTCGTCTTGTTCCAAGCTAGAGCCTTGTTTTGCTTTGCATCCTCTCTTTTGAGGGAACAGTCAAGGAGCAGTATAGAGTCATATAATAACTTAAAAGATTCTAGGAAACTAGAAGGTGAACATGGCCTACGTGTGCTTGACTGCTGAAAGTCCAATCTGGTCTCTTCAGTAAACATTGACAGCAACTATTCCTGTTTAGTCACGGTGAGTGTTGCTCTGTAGTGTTACATGTACAGGAATAACACCGAGAAAATGCACTGATGTTGCATCAGCTCCACGAAGAGTTTCAGCCACTTCTTGTTTTATTAGACTTGTGCGTGTATTGGTCTGCCAGCCTGGCTGTGTCAGTACTGCTGAAATAGAGGAAAGCCTTTAATCTGGTACATCTCTGAACAAGATGACGTAGCTGCTGCCCTTTGGTACTAGCAAGATCTGTGGGATGAATATTGATGTGCATCTCGGCTCAAGTGATGTGGATCTGTGATTGTTCCCGCTCCTTTGACGCTATCGGAAATGGGGGTGAGATGTACAGCTGTGCTTGGATAAAATAGTAGTGTGTCAGTTGGATAGATCTGAAACAATTTAGCTCCCCTCCCTAAGTCTTTGATTCAGCACAGGTGTTGGTGATCAATAAAGAAAACACTGTAGGAATTACCTTGTTATAGTAAACATGCATCAACTAAAAAACAGGCAGTGACTTTATGAGCATCTGAAGTAGAATTCCTGGTCAAACCTTGAGTTGCCCAAGGTGGGGCATAAATTTTTCCCCTTGGCACAGGATACTCAAAGAAGATAGAGCACATAAGCAATGTTCCTAGATTTTATACCAAGTGGGAGTAGTGGAGGTGTCATTTCTCCCTGGAAATCCATGTAACTTACTCATCAAAATTAGTCATACCTGGCATTTGTAGGTAAGAGAGATTGTTCAGAATCTCTTAAGAAATGTTTGCCTTATGTTGAGAGGTTTGTTTGCTTTGTGCCCAGAACTCTCACATTTCCATGTTTCACCTGCTCCAAGAACCTACTATCAAAATAACTGGTGATGTTTTACAAAACAGTACCAAGAAACCAAATGTTTATCAGCTTTTTTTTTTTTTTCCCTGAAGAAAGCTGTGGAAACTTAGGCAAAGACATGCATATATTTTAGTAGTCCAGCTCTGGCTGAAGAAATCTTGGCTGTTGATGCTCTTTCAAATGGTGCCAAGGGCTCATCTGCCTTCCATCTCAAAGGGATCTGCAACTGGAAAGGTCATCAGAATGCTGACACTAAGTGCATCTCTCTGGCTATCCTGGGTCTTAGTTAAGCCAAGCACGAAATGTCAGCTCCTTCACCTCTAGAGATACACTCATGTGACTCAGTACAGCAGAAGGCCTGGCAAGTATTTTCCTGGTGGTGTCAGAAGAGCAAACGTTTGTGCAGTAGTGTTGTATACTTTCTAACTTCCTTAGCATGTAAGGTTGCTGTGTTGGATGGCCTAGAAACTCCAAGCCTGTTAGTCGGCATTCTTCCTGTAGTAGGCAGGAGCAGGGTCTCTTCTCTACCATGTACCTAGGATTTTTTGAGTGCAGCCTTTTGAGCCCTTCTGAAGCACATGGGACTCCTCTATACAATCATGGCTTGGTTCTCCAAGGTCTAGCTAGCCCTTCATGTGAATCATGCATTTTGTTGCCTTTTTTGTTTTGTAGACATTGAAGACTGAAGCGATTGCTGAGCTGAGAGCTCCCTTGTGACACAGAATTGCATTTTTCATAGAGATAAACTGGCACTTGAAATCATAAAAGATGGATTTTATTTTTATTTTAATTGTTCTGTCCTTGTGCCCAGCTCTGTTTTACACTTTAGGGGAACCATGATATTCTTTAGATATCCGCAGAGTTCTTGAATAAATTAATGTACAATTTGGAAAACAAACTCGCTTTGTTGTTTAGTATCAAAGCAGAAGATGCCTCAGCACTAACTCTGTCTGCATAGCTAAGACCAGTGTAGCTCAGACGTGCAAATCAAATACTGCTTCATCTTCTTAAAAAAGTTTTCTCACTGATTTGCAGAATATCAGCTTGGTTTTTTATTATACCATATACAGTTTCTGTGAGCTAGATATTCACCAAAGGTAACATTAGACACTGAGCAAATAATTGTTTCCTGTCACACTGCATTAGTAACTGGGAAGAAAGTGTTTCCTAATTTGTATTTGTGCAGAACTAAATATAGCTCTAGTGAAGCTTAACTTCAGCTCCAGCCATTCAAGTCCTTAAGAAATTCAGTACCATGTTCATCAGTCACTGGGAAAATGACTTCAGACATTCTGTGTGTGTGTGTGTGCTCCTTGCCCTACCACTTTCCAGTTTTATAATCTTAGGGACTTGAATGTGAGGCAGTCAAAACTCTCAGAAAATCCTGATAGTCCTGGGTTATTGCTGTCTGCAGGAACTATGACAGAGATTTTTTTCTATTAGGAGTTTAAGAATATCGAACCCTGACTGCATTCCCCATTCCATATTTAGCAAGGACAAGGTTAAATTGTTCTGCAGTTAAGTTTTCCAGCAAAAACTGCTCTGACTTTTCATCTAAAATCTGTAATTTATTAGCCGTTCTACTCTAGTTGTTCTAGCTGATAATCTGATGCATAAGATCTTAAAAAAACCCTTTAAGAAGTATTCAGATTGGGCTGTACCAGTGAACTCATGCTGGTGAGAAAAATCTGATGTTACAGGAAGGTGTATTGACTAGATTGTGCCTCCTCCCTGGGAAGCTTACAAGCTGGTGTCTGTGCCTTGGTATTGAGTCTGGCAGCTGTGGGATAACAACCTTCGTGCTGCATTTGCACTGAAAAGGCAGCACTGCTTCCTGAGATGATGGAAATGCCAAATGCTGCCTATCAGAGCTTGAGTCTTTCAGATGGCATCTGTGAGGAGAATGCTTCAGGTTCATCTCTTCCAATGAGGCTAAGTGTGAGCCTGGGCTTAAAATCATTCCATTCTTTTTGAATTCATCAAGATAAGCTCATCCTGCCTGGCTGTCTCCACTGGACACTGAAGAGAAGGGGTGTGTTTGAAAGGTCTGAGGCATCTTCCATCCAGGGTTTGTAGAGACCAAGACAGTACTTCATTCATCTGTGTCACATCAACCTTACATGTGCTATCAACTTGTGCATTTTATCTGTGCTCTGCCCAGCTTTCTCATGTTACTGGTGATGCACATAATTAGGAGATTGTTGCTGGTGGGGAGGAAGAAGAATCCCATACTGGCTGGCTGTCTGCGCCTGTACCTCTTACCTACAAGAGAGATCCTTTGTAGAAGTGATCTAAAGAAATCCAAAGAAAATTGCCAAGGTTTGTAACAGCTTTCCTCCTGGCAGTCTGAGGTTTATTTATACTGTAGTATGTGACAGGCAATTCCTGGTGCCTCAGCTCTGTCTGAAGTGTGAGTGATCGCTGGAAACATGAGCGATTGCATTAGGAGCTTTCTTCCCTCCATTGGGGAGAAATTTTGAGTTTGAACTCTCCCCTCATTGAGATCTTTGAAGTTTGGATCTTTGAAATCATTATCCACGCAATAGACCTACCAGTGCAGTTGTCATCCTTCCCATCTGAGGACTGGACCAGCCTCCCTTCAGAGGCCATTAAAGCTGCTCGTTTCATCCTCCAGAGAGGTCAGCAGAGAAAGACATAAGTAAGTAATTATTCCCTGCCTCTCCTCCCAGTAGCTGAGTGAGCTCTGGAAGTTGAAACATCATTAAATCTCTGAGCAGTGTGGACGGTCTGCAAGCCAGCCAGGGAGCCCATGGCGGAGGGAGGGCCGAGTAACAGGTGGTATTTAGAAAGTAATTAATATTTGTGAATAACAATGTGCTATTAGTAAGAAAACAAATCAGTCTGCTTGTGAATATTTATGATGATGACTTTCAACATTGCTTGGATCACGCAGTGGTTCTCCAGGTGCTGCACCTCCTCCTGTGTCACAGCATTTCACACTGGGGTGAAAATATTCTCTGCCATGTAGATCTGTCCCATGGGGTGGCAGCTGGCTGAGCAGCTCTGTGAAGTACACACTCATAAAAGAATATTCTCACCGGTTTGGTATTAGTGGAACCCTAGGTCCCAAACATTTGAAGTGCTCTTTGCTGGTGGAGTAAGCCATACAAATTACCTTGAGATTTCATCCCATTAAGAGCCAAGCCATGCACAGAGGTAGTTCTATGTTTGAAGAGAAAGCAGGTGTTAAAGGTTGTTCTACCTCTTAATGTTGTGTGCGAGTGTTTTACAGTAGATCAAACTTGCCTAATGTAATCTTTGCAATGCTTTCATTTAAAAAGCTCCCTGTGGTTTGTATTTGTTGAACTGAAAGAGCAGAGTCTCCTTTGTATCTTGGTGAGGTGGGGTGTTCCACTGAACATGTGTTCACACTGTCATTTGGGAAAGATAATAGGTTTTTAACCTCTGTCAGTGGTAGACTGAGGTGTTTATGGAGCGCTATTAAAGCTGTGCCGAGGCAAGTAACCTTGAGATGCAGGTTTTTCACAATTTGCCGTTTTCTTGTGATAAGTTTTGGCTTTTCTTGGCCCCTTGCAGTACCTCTTGCAGCATCTGGCTGAGCTCTTGCCGCATGGGAGCTCACCAAGAGATGAGGAATTCCTTGCTGTTGTCAATGCTACATAAAAATGCTCATGGCTGCTGGTGTTGTCTGTTCAGTGAATACTGTCTCATCGATTGAAAAAGCAGCCTTGAAGGGTTCCAGAAAATATTCTGGGCTTGGCACATGGAAACTGGCAAAACCCATGGAGGTAGTGCTCATGTTTTCAGCAGCAGAGGTGTCCAGGTGCAGCTGGAGGTTCAGGGTGCTGCAGGGGACATGCAACATGGCACTTATTCTTGGTAGCCTCCCCTCTGCTCGAGCTGGCGTTGAGTTTAACCTGTGGGAGGGGGGAAGCTGTGTGGACTCCAGTGTGCTCCAATCCTGTTGGTATGGTCTCTGTTTCGTCACTCGAGGCCTCCAGCAGCCTAAATTAGCAGATGGCAATGCGGCATGCTGCACGAAGGAGGTTATCTCCAGTGAACTGCTATCACCGCTTTCGTCACTATTGATTAATTATTTTTGTTAATGTTTAATCCTCAACAGCAAATACCTAGTGTTTATATGTCCTTTCCCTGTATAAACAAAATAACCATTTTATAAAGTTGGTTAAGACATCCAAAAGTGAATCACTGTAAAATTTTAAATATATCTGTCAGACAAACAGATGCAAAGCAATTCAGAGCAGGAGTGATCACTTCAGCATGCCCAGGTCCTCTTGTGCCACGGATTTTCAGGACTCTTAAATTACTTATTAAGCAGTGCTTAACATGACTGAGAATATTTTCTAACCTCATCTTAAAGTTCTTTGCTCCATCTTAACATTTTCAATGCAGAAGAGGTGGATTGGGGGTTTTTTTGTGTGATTTTTTTTTTTTGTTTTCAGTGACATGTTTTCACTTCCTTTTCTAGCAGTAGTGTCACTGTGGTGTAGCTGAGAATAGTTGACTTGAACTGCCCCTGATATACAAATGCAAAAATCTACTCAACGTTTTAGGCAGGAGAAGGAAGTTTGTAATGAAATACTTGAGTGTGTACCATGAATGAGTATAACTGTGTGTTAGAACTATAGCAAATTCTATAGGGTTTCCAAGGAATACATTTAAAAGAATGCATAAAAAGCAGTATAACAATTAGCAGCAGAGACTGATATATTTAAAGGAAGTAATTAATTTAAAGTGTTGGCTTACAAAAATTTCAAGCATTTTTATGCAATTAATAAAGGGCTGCCTTTTGAGTAGCTTAAGTATCCTTCTCTGTAAGCAACATGTCCTGGGAATTAACAAACCACTTACTGCTGGATGGATTCCACTCAGATGCAGTTGCCATTCCTGCAGCAAAGACTGATCAAGGGAGTGGAAAGAGCCAGTCCTGAAATGGTCATCCTGTTAGTTGTGGTGGAAGGGAGAAAACAAATTTGTATAATCTCTCTTCTGTTTATTTAGTATGCTGATCTGAGCTGTGGGCATCAAGGTGGATGTGTGCATGCCTAAAAGAGGGTTTTCCTCAGATTTCAGGGAGCCTGGCAGGAAGTACCGGGGTGCTTGTCTAAAATGCTCATCTGAGGGATGGAGACCAACAGTGTGGGACAGCTGAAGGTGGAAGTTGGTGATCTGATATTGAGGGAGAGGTGCTGGGGTATAAAATTGGGACCCTGTAAGAAAGGAGGAAAAGCTTACGGCATGTTCTAGACAAAGGAGCTTGCAGGGATAGAAGAAAGAGGGACAATGTTGTCAAAGTTATGGAAAATATACTGAGTAACATTGTGCATAGATATTGGCAGGGTAAGACCTCCGGGTTTAGAACAGGAGCACGCTCAGAATAATTGCAGTGAAGGCTGCCAGTGTGTGCCAGAAGTAAATATAGTAGTGTAAGCACTGCTACAGAGTCATTGAAGTCAATGCTGCATAACATAAATTGCATAATATATTTGTTTGTGAAGGTTATTAGAGCACAGTTTTAAATGGATCCAAGTCCTTGGAAAGGTGAGTGTATTCTGGTTTCCTGGGCTGAGGTTTCCAATATGTCCCAGTCTGATCTGGGGGCAGACTGCCAGCAAAAGGGGGGAGGGAGGTTGGTATTCCACTCCTACCAACTTCAGTGATTGCCTGAGTGGCTTTGAGCTGGTTCCGCACAATGTGCCAGGAAGAAAGGAACTGCCCTCTCCCTTCAGAAACTCCCTCTCCCTCCTTTTTTTGTTACCCTGGTCAGCTGAGTTGTTGAGGAGATGAGAGAGGGTGCCCAAGGGGTGTGTGTATGAGGGGATTGGTGGAGGTATCTGTGAGCACAGGGGGCAGTGGGCAGGCAGGCTGTTCCAGCCTTGTGTCCCACCTCAGAACTGGAGCAAGCCTTCGCCCTCTCCCACCAGGGATATGGTCAGTGCATAGTGCAGTGACCAGCAGACACCCAAATTTCAGGGCGCTGTCACACTCTCCATAAGAGGGCTGGAGCTGTTTACAAAATGAGTACTTGGTAAACGATAAAGACTAAATAATGTATTCTGTGCATTTGCATAATTTTGAATCACTTATCCTTCTGAGGGCTGTAGTCATTTGGCTCATGTTAAAATACACTTAGCGGTGTAGATGAGCTCAAGCCATCAGCTGCCGAATTGAGTTGACGCTGAAGATAGGAGATGTGTTTTTGGGGAGACCACTTGTGTTCCCTGTGATGTCCCTGGCACCACAGAGCAGTGCCCTGAGGGCTCAGAGTGCTCCGGGTGAGACAGGTAGGAGGCACGGTCAGTGCTGTGGAAGGGTCAGAACACCTTTAAGGAAGAGCATGAGACCTAGAGCAATCAGAGCAGGACTTATCTCCATGGTGATCCGTGGTGATGGTATGCAGGGTCATAACCTTAGAAGGCTCTAGGAGAGAAGCTTCTGCTCTGAGCTGGGTGGGATGGAAGGGGTTAGCGGCTGAAAATGCTGGAGAAACATCTTTGGGCAGTCCCAAGGTGACAGCGGGCCACAAGGATGGGACTGGGCAGAAGGTGCTGATGAGGGGTGATACAGGAGACAGGTAATATCAAAGATTGGGGTTCACCAGTGAGCAGACTCCAAGTACTTGCTTGATTTGGGCGGGCAAATGAGCCCTGACAGGGAGGTGGTGTAATTCATTTTTTATTGTCAGGGAAATAAACTTCAGGGATAGGGAAAAGCTGTTTAAGCTGCTGGATCAATGTTGGCATGAAAACAAATGGATAAAAGCTGTTCAGGAATAAGTGTTAGGCTGAAAAAAGTTTTTTAACTATTGCAGGAGCTCAGCTCTGCAGTGAGAATTGAATATGGAGGCTGAGGAAGAGCATTGTCAGTATATGGGGCTCTGTTGCTGTGATTGGGATTCTTGGATGTGATACTTGTCATGGAGGGCTGAGCTAGTGATCTATAAACATCGTTCCTACTTGCGTCTGGTGGTGGATTGTCATGATAGTGTCATGTGCAAGGAGAAAAGGGGAAATTGTCCCTTGCTGTCATGGTTTTAAGAGTGTCTGTATGGGAATATATGCTGAACTGAGCTGCTTCTTCCCCAGGATGGAGAATTCATGTCATTAAGCAAAGTTTTAATTTTTGCTTTACCTTTAATCTGTCAATGTCTCTGTTGTTTTGGTCATTTATGACATTTATTCTTATGTTGTTTGTTTTTCCCCTAGGTATTTTTATGGCCTCTGTCACAGTGGTGTCTCAGTGTCTTCCAGGCATTTATGGATTTATTCTGAGAACGTTCCAGTGAGGTAAGGAAACATTATCACTTGGTTTTACAGACTGGGAACTGAGGCAGAGGGAGACAAAGGTTGCAGGACTCTTGTAGCATAGCCAACAGTCAAACACTGATCACAAACAAGTTCAGTATTATCCTAATCCCAAACCCAGCTACCTGTCTTTGGCTTTTTTTCCTTCTTCCTTTTTTTTTTTTCCCTCTCTTTTTTTTTTTCCTTCTCATCTGAGTTTTAGTAGCAGCTATCTGCAAGTAGCTGGGAGGACCTGTGGAAAATATGATTAGGGATACTGGTGTCCTTTTTTTAACATTGTTACTTATGAGTTGAAATTCCTTGCTAAAAATATCAGCAGATCTGTTTATGTTAAATGATTAACATGTTTAGACTTCCACAGATAAGCTGCCATGCCTTTTTGAGTCAGTAACTCCTTTATCCTACCTGTCTAGGCTTGTGGCTGTTGAATTCTTACCCTGCCTAAGCTAATGCCATCCCAATCACCTAAAGCAATGCCAAGAATTTCATCATCCATGCAAAGATCTGATTCATGTCAAGACAGGTGTAAAGTTTCTCAAGCACACTTATGTATAATTGCTGTTAAACTTTATTTTTCAAAGATCTTTCCAAGCCAGTTAAAATGTGCAGCTTTGAGCTTCCAGATTCTCCCAGAAATTGGATTTCAGTGCCTGATTAGTGATGCTGATCCCTTTCAAAAGTATTGCAAAGTTCCTGACACGTGCGTGTACTGCATTACAATTTAGATCATAAAATCAAATATCATGAATAACAGCTTGAAAAATGTCTCTCTTTTTTTCCCTCTTTCAAGTAAGGAATTTTTAAGTTAGGTCTCCCTTGAGCCTTTTTTTCTCTTCAAGATGGTATTTAAAGTGTGACTTCTACTACTTACAGAATTTTCTTAGACCTACAGCAATGTTGTAAGTTAGGAATACACCCGCAGACTCTGAAAAATTTTTTTATTGTATATTAAAATCATCAACATTATTAAAATTATAACATTGCAAAGAAATATTTAATGCAATCTTTCTAATTTCACAATCTGTAAAATACCCGTATTGGATCACATTTATGCTCTTTATTAGTGTGTATTACGTGTCCTTGTGTCCCGAAGAATGAGGCCCTAATGACTCGTGAACTGTCTCAAAGTGTACTAAACAAGATTTAAGAGCTGGCCAGTGACCTTTACAGTCAATTAGGCTATGTGTTACTCAGCCCAGTATTTGTGGAGTGCAGAAGAGTAGCAAAAATTCATTAGCTAAGATGCTGATGCTTGAAACAAGCAAGATTTCTCTAACATCAGGAGCTGGTGGTGTTGCTTAAGTGCAGATAGAAACAGTAGGTATGTCTGTGTGTGTTTGAAAGTACTGCTGATGTGGTCCTGGGGTGGGCAGAAGGCTACTACTGCGCTTTTGGGCTCAGAACCTTGTGGAGGAGATCCTGCCAGCACCTCAACTTTTGGGATGTGCCACCTGAGAGGTTACGCAGAGACCATGCAATGGGAGAGCTGCTTTCAGAAACCTTGTGTTTCACTGCAGCAGCAGGGCAGGGAAGGAGATGTTGGTGTCGTGTATGGCCCTGGGTTGGCATTTGGGTGCAGGCAGGAGGGGGAGCAGGAAGGCTCTGTGCTGCTGTGCCTGCTGAAGAGCAGAGTTTGAATACTGCATCCCCTTCTCCCTTAGCTTTGGGAGATGGGACATGAACAGATGCTGAGTATGCAGAGGTGCAGATAGGTCAGATTCCCTTGTTCCCCACCAGCTGCCTTGCAGGCTCACCTCTTCCATGGAGTTGTCAGCATGAGACCAGGCTGGCAGTGGGCAGCAGGGCTGAGTACATCCCAGTGATGGGCTGACTTGGCAAGCTGCAAACCTGGACAGTGTCTGAATTATGGTAGCATCTGTCACCCTTAGGTTGACATTTCTTAACTAATCTGCATTTTGCTTTATATTGTGTTTGGAAGCATCCTAGAGCAGTCTTAGTTTGGAGATGGCCAGCCCCCTGGGAGGGCACTATATGGTGACAGAACTGAACCAGGAGAAGCGACATTAGGTGGGAGCTGAGGCGGCAGCTTGGTCATGCTGCTTCTCAGCGAAACAGCTGTCCTTGAGGGCTTCTCGGTTTTATAGCACCTCTTTTCTGGTGTGTGCAGTTATGAATGCTTTCAGCTGACCCTGAGAAAGTCTTCTGTCATTCTTAAAGTAAACTCAGGTTTTAGGAAAGAAAAGATGACAGACACAGTCAATAAAAAATGCAGCTGAAAGTGCAGTTTGAGTGGCGTGCAATAATATCTTTTAAAGTAAATCAGCTTTCTTGAACGTAAATTGGGCAGAATCTCCCTGTTCTAGGTTGTAGTTTATCTGTAGGGTTTTCTTTTAAAATAATTTCCTTAATAATGATTTGGGGGGAGGGGGCAGGGGAGCCTGGGAACAAAGTGGATGAATGGGAGAAGAAAGAAAAGGAAGCCTTTTCAATCACGTCAGGCTGAATCTAAAGCATCAGGGAATGATGTTACAGGAGAACCCCTGAAGATAAACTGTAACCTAGATTAGCAGAATATAGATTAAGTTTTCAGGAGTTTTGAGACAGCACTGTATCCTGAAGCAGTCTGTTGTTCATTTAAACTAAAATTGTATGGTTGCATTTTCAGGGATACACAAAAATACCTATCCACTTGAATGTTACAGTCATGAAGTTAAGAAATTTATTGAAGTGAATACTGCTTGAAAAGATTAAAAGAAAAACAAAGTTAGGATTTTTCATTTGAACTGTCTATTGCTAGGGAAATACTGTATATCTGTGCAATCATGGTTTGGGGGTTTTTTATACAAGCAGCATTAGCACTGGAATTGCAGTTGAAACTGAGATTTCTATGTGATGAGTTTTTTTCATTCTGATTTTAAAGTGTAAAAGTGTTGTCATTGCGTCACATTGTCCTTTTATAATACTCTGAATATTTTGATTCTTTAGTTTATTTACATTTTGGAAAATGTGTTGAAATACCATATTCTAATTGAAGGGTTGTTTTCTTTAATAGAGGTTATGTCTTTCTGCAAAATGTTGGCACAAAACTTACGTGATTCAAAGTGATTTAATTGTGTGTTAATGCCACTTTGGCTGGAACATACAATAATTAATGCAAAACAGCGAGTTACCCCTTAGTTTTCACCGTAATCCAGTGAACAGTATTTTTTGCCTATACTTAAATGACAGGCTCAAAAGGGCATTGGCAGAATTTGTGGCATAGCTCAGCCTTATTTATATATGACCATATATATATTTTGGACTTCAGAGTCTCTGCAGGTCCTTTTATCTCACATATAAGTGGATTGCTTTAAGATATTGGAACCCAAAGGGCATAACTACTGGCCATTTACCTAGCTTCACATGATGTGTGTTGGAGAATGCATGTGGAGAGATAAGGGTGGGGTTTAAAGCTCCATATTTGCACTCATAAAATTCCCTCTGCTTTGAAGGTGTTTGCTTTAGCTGTCTACAGGGATATATATTTTCAGAAGTTTATTTATGAAAAACAGGCTCAGGAGATGCCGGAGATGTTACAGGATTTAACCATATTTGCAAAATTGAATATGAGCTTTAGCCCTCTGGTCTTTTTCATTTCCTTTTCTATTTTATGATCAGTATATTGGTCGGTGGCTTTTGTGTTGTCATTTCACCTGTTTAATTTAAATTTAGATATCTGAGGGTTGTGCAATAAAGGTAGAATCTCCATAACTGGCAACATAACCTTGTCATCTCGCAGAGTCAGCACTTGCTCATGCTCTGGCGCAATGGTTTTGAATAGCTGCCACCCCATGTGTGTGTTTCCTAAACTCAAGACAAGTGCTGAACTCATTAAAAATACATGCTATATAAGTTAATGTGCATAAGGAGTTTTGGTGCTGAGATCTCCTTTGAGGCTACATTTAACTCTAATTAACTTGGTTTCGTTCTGTCTACTATCAGCATAGGCTTGGCTGAAACCAGCCAGTATTGGTTAAAGTATGGGTTTGAAGTGGAGCCTAGCGGGGTGATGGATTAAAAAGCATGGAGTTGTGACTGTGCTGGGGTTCCCTGTGCCTGCTCCTGGGGCAGGAGCACCAGCTGTGCCATTCCTGGGGCACAGAGCCACACCGAGTGGATGTGCATCTGATCGTACTCTCGGGCAAAACTAGGGATTTCTAAAGAGGCCTGAAATAATGAGGTTTGCTGAGCTGTGACTGAACAATTGCATGACACCAAACTCCTCTGACTAAAATAGTCTGAATTTTTCTGCTAGTGGAATAAGGAACAGCAGCAGAGGCTACCAATATTTCACTGTTCTGACTGTTCTCTCTATTCATACCTTGTTTTTATTCATCATTAACTCAAGGATGAGATCCAGGAATTCTGCTAATTATGGTCTGTTTTTCAGGGGAGGCAGGCAGTGAGACGGGGATTACTGATTGATGGTGGCATTTGCAGTAGGGACAGGTACCAGCAATATATGGATTGGAAATATTGGGTGGGTTTTCTGGCCTGACAGTGTTGGAAATCAAGCTTTATATTATGTCCAGTAAAGTAGGTTTCACCAAAAGCTGATTATAGTATTTTGTGAGAGAAGGCTTTCAGTGTATCACTCTGGAAGAAAATACTCACCGATCCATATTCAAGGGTAGGCAGCTGTATTTTGTGTAACTGGAAGAATGCATGGATTTGTTGTATTTTCACCACAGCCAGCAAAAGAAAATTATTTTCCCCCTTCTTTTGACTAGTACAAGGGTTTGTCTTGCAAAAGGATTTTCTAGGTAGACGTATCAGGTAAAATGGATTCTGGACTTTAACACCAAGTGAGGTGGGAACTACCACCCAGCAGTTTTTGGGTGTTAATAATTTATTGAAAATTGGACTTATTTTAAAATACTTCAAGTTTGGTACACTAGAAATTGAGGCATTCAAATCACTAACTACTTTTAAAAGTGACAGCCAGAACCTCCATTAACATTGCATCTTCTGCCTAGGGGATCACAGAATAGAGCCTTGATGTGTCTTTGAGGATGGAAATGAAGCAGTTTAAGAAGTTACTGTGCTTCAGCTGAAATGTGGTAACAAAACACAACCATGTCTAGTTCGTTTTGCTGAAAAACAAAATAGAAATCACAGAGGATGATCTAAGGCTGTCTGTTTTGCTTTGCATAGATGCAGACTAGCAATAATCCTGAAGTATCTTGCCACGTCTCAGCCACGAGGATGGTTGTTTCTAGCTGATGAAAGGTAAATTATAGCTAGAACAGGTGGATGCATTAAAATCACAATGTGCTTTGAGATACCTGTCAGTGTTTGTGGAGGAGTGGGACTTGCTGTGCTGGTTTGGTCCAGTGGTCAGTCTAATTCTGCCCTACTCCTGGCCATGATCACTGCTGGATAACTTAGGCAATCAACAGGAAATTGTGCATTTGATTATCAAATGTTTTATCTGCTGGGGAAATGTTGGATTATTTTTCTATTTTTTTTTAATTTATAAAACCAAACCAGGCTGATTTAGTCATTGAAAGAGTCCCTTCTAAAATGCAGCTAAAATTTCTCTTTAAATCTTCCTTCACAGACAAGGGGTTTATTGGCATTTCTTAGTGTTTTCCCTTCAGACACCTCAGCTTGAGGATTGGTCTAAGCCATTTGCAGTCTTCAGTCTGGCTCAGACCAGTCTTTCTAAATGTTCTTCTGTATCTCCAAAAGGTTATAGTCATGGTACACGAATAGTGTGGAGATAGTTTTTAGCTAATGTTAAAGCTGAAAGGTAGAATATTAAATGGGTATCATGTAGCTATTGTATTGCTTGAGCGTGTCTTCACATTAACTCAAATTAATTTAAACAAGGTGATAGGAGTAAAGTGCAGAGTAGAAAAAGGATAGATCAGAAAAAGGAGATAAGATAGGTATATTCAAATAGGCAGAGCCTGATGAAATTTGCCCTAGGGTACATCAGCAACTAGCCAAGCAACCTTTGAACCATTTACAATTATCTTTTAGAAATTGGGAAGGCCAAGAGAGGTCCTGGAGGACCAAAAAGGGCAAAGGCATTACCTCAGTTTGAAAAAGGGAGATCCAGGGAATTAGACTAGTTAGTCTAACTGCATGCTTAGAGAATTGGAACAAAATTTTTAATCAGTTTCTAGGAATCTGGAGGATAAGAAAATGATAAGTACTTGGGGATAGCAGTACCTGTGATATTACATTGACATCAGTTATTTCAGATAAAACCTTTGTGGCATTTCTGTGGAATAGGGAAATATATGTATTTAATTATATGGTAAACAAATAATTGTTTAAGGACTGTGTTTGAAGATTAGTTACCCATAATTTACTGTGAAAATCAGGGCAAGAAGGGAGATGGCACGAGGAATTGTGTGAGTACACCCATGTTTGTCTTGGGCTGAGCTTTGTTTGCTGTTCTCTTTACTGGTGTGGACAAGGGAATACTAACTAAATGTGCAAGTAAGTCCAGACTGAGAGGGGCTCAAGCACTGTGAAGCATAGTTCAGAGTTAAATGGCTATGATAGATTGAAAAGGCATGTGGAAATCTGCAGCTTACAACTTAATGAGTTGAAATGAGGAAATACAAAGTGGCGAGGACGTGTCAGGGCTGCACAGCACTGGAGGAGTGCTTTGGGACCGGCGCTGGATCACCACCTGTGCACAAGCTGACAGCTGCAGAGAGGACAAGCTGCATTTGGAGTGTGTGCACAGGACTGTAATGAAAGGTAATGGTGCTGCTGTCAGTGCTGCTGAGGCCCCAGACACGGGGCTCTGTCCAGCTGCAAGGATGGTGCCTCAGGGAACATGGGTGTAGCTGGGGACTAGGATGGGAAGTGTATGTCGTGAGAGCTGATTTTGACCAGCCTGTGGATGAGGAGACCAAGTGGTCAGTTGCTGTCACAGCCAAGGGATGGACAAGAGGTCATCCTAGTTTGTGGAAAAGCTTGATTCCCACTGGTGGTCACAAGCATGAGAAAGGCAAGTCAAGCGAGGTGCCAAAACCAGTTGAATCAGGCAGAACACTGTGGGTGGCTGGGGGCTGGAGCAGACTGGAGCAGGAGATGTATGAGTGGTGACCAGGGGAGCAGTGCTTCCCAAGCCTGGGGGATGGAGGCTCTGAGCGTGGTCACCCACCACGGGCAGATGGGTGGGGTGATGGCAGTGTCCAGCTCTTCTAGGGGGGGAGCACAGTGAAAGGAAAAGAGGAACACAGGGTGCACCAAGGGAAGTTCCTACAGCTCAACTTCAGACTGGAAGAGCACTGAGCCAGAGTCCAGAGAGCTTGTGGTACTTCCATTTTAGAAGGGGCTCAGGAATCAACTGGGCAAGGCTCTGAACAGCATGGTCTGACTTCAGAGTTATTCATGCTTTGAATACGGATTTGGACATGCAGAGGTCCTTTCCCACCTGCTTCATTCAGAGTTTTAATAAGCTACTTCCTTCTTCCTTATGTTTAGAGAATGAAGTTTTTGGATGATAGGTGTGTGGCAGTGCTTCTCCAGGTAATGTTAATCAGTGGTTCAGAGGGGCCAGGTATGACTGGGATTGCTTCCCTTAGTGTCTCTTAATAAGGTAAGAGTGCTTGTTTTCTCAATCGGGCATCAAGAGGAAACAATGAAATCAAGTGTTTAAATCCCTTCAGTACTTCAGCATTTTCTTTGTTAGAAACACCAGTATCTTTTCTAGGACACAGGTGTTTAAATTCATAGCCTTTAAGAAACGTTTGTGTGAAGCACGTGGATTGGATTGGGTGCTTGAAGGAAATTGTTGCCTTGTAATATAATAAACATGTACCTAATCAGAGAAGCTGATTATTTCCCATCACAATAAATAGAAAACATGTGATCAGTGACATCAGCATCTATTTTTTTCTTAGTGTTTTGCAAAAGTAATAACTGTGAGCTTGTAAGAGTGATATGTAATCTCTAACATGCAGTGGTTAAATATTAATATACATTGGCTGTGTTTAAAGATCAAGCATGGCTCTTGGATAATGAAAAGTTAACTCTCTCTTAAGCTCTGTCAAATCTTGTAAGGTGACTTCTAGAATGGGAGTGTATTGTCATCAGAGTGGTTCTCTGCAATTATTAGAATATTGAGAAATTGACATTAGGGTTTCTGTCAAGGTCTGATTTAATCAGTTAAAAACATAGCCAGGCTGCTTGACAGGGATCACATAAAGCATTCCCAAAGGCTCAGCTTATCTGTCCCATTTCCTTAATCGTGTTGATGGCGTTTTTTGTTTTGTTTTGATTTTGAAGTAGCGCTGTAAAGCTGATGAGGCTACCTTGTTCAGAGGTGTGACGGTGCAGGGTTTATTTCCTGGGATACTGTGGCAGTCTGTAGGGTCACAGAGTTATGGAGCTGCCCCATTTTCCGTGTTGGGACAGTCTCTCCTGGCACTTGCACAGTGGCATGGAGACTTCAGGCCATATGTGTAATCTCAATTAATTGTGCTAGGTATTTGTTCTCCTTGTTTAATGTTTGTCAAAGTCTTGTAAATGAAGTTGTTACAGTGTGAAATTTTATGGTGTCCGAGTTGGAAACGATCCCGCTTATCTTGTTGACTTCCTTCCAAGCTGTTCCTTGTGGTGGTTCTGCTTTGTAGGCCAGCATGCAGGAGTGGCAAGCAGGTCTTTCTCCTGAGTTTTACTTGATAGTCATTAACTCCAGATGGCAAATATGATTTTATGCTGTTGTAAAAGGTGTTTTGTTCAAAAGGAGTTCTGTAACACACGCAATGGGATTGAGGTTTTTGAAAATTTCAATTCATCTGTTTATCTCAGGAGCACAAATTACTGGTGTTGCCAGGGTGTAGACCCAGACTGATGAGGCACACCATGCAGAAGGGCTGATACAATGTACACTACAGATATTATGATGAAAACGTCATATTTTTTTCTGGATAGCCGTGACTGATTGGCTGTAGACATTCCTGACACTGCCTGACAGAAAGGGTTATTTTATCTGAAAACAGTGCAGTTACAGATGAGAGACCTCCTGGAAAACATCACTCACTTTTACTAGTGACATCCATCACTTCCTAATTATGGGTGCTTTCAGGTGGAGAAACAAGTTCTTTCCATTGCTCCTCCAGAGCTTTTCTTGTCCTTCCAGCAGCGGCATAAGGTTAAAGTTGGCCTTTAATCCAGGGGCAGAGGGTCGTGTGGATTAAATTAATGCATATTGATGTCTGTATGTGTTAGATGGGCATCCCACTGTTAAAAGAATGGCAGTGTCAGTAGCTATGGAGAATGAATAATTCTTTGTAGCTCAACCACCTGCCTTGAAGCACAGAAGATCTGTTAAACTTACTTATTTGGAAGTCAGGACTTTTCACTGTCCTTTCAAAAGCTGAATCAGATCAGAGCAAGTCATGTGTCCAGTGAAGAGAAAAACCCCTGATCCCTGCTCAGAAACAGGAGTGAGTGTCTGAATCTCAGTTTTCTAATACATGTGCTAATTTTGGCAGCAAAAGTAAAGCTTTCCTTAATGGTCCAGGAGCTCTCACCCCTCTGGGTGTCCCTGGAGCTGCCTTGGCCATGGCACCTTCTTCCCCAGCCCCTGCTGGTGGCTGCAGGTTCCTGTTGCCCTCTAGCATGGGGTAGGGAAGGATCTTCTTGCATCTCCTGGCCTGACAGGACAGCGCTTGGCATTGCTGCCTGTTGGTCTACTGCTAAGACAGAGTGGGAATTTTCCAAAATGCCGAATTGCCGTGACCTTTCCACACTGAATTTGTTGGCCCTGGTACCATACTGTAGACTTTTTTCAGAAATTCACACACCTATTTTTTTGAAAGCCATATGCATTTTCAATGGAGTCCCTAGCACTGCCTTGAGAGCTTGTGATCCGGTGTTGATTCCAAGCCCTTTGCTGCTTCCTGGCATCAGAGCAGATGCTGGCAGCTATATCCATTATACAGTGGCCTAATTGATTGGAAATCGTTGTATCCACAGGAGCCTTTCCACAGCTGGGTGTCTTACACTCCAGCGTTCTTCAGCCCACCTTCTGTGCAGGGCTTGGCTTTTCAGCTCAGCTCCTAAGAAATTTACTTTCCTTTGCCATACTAAATAATTCTCTTCTCGTAGTGTTACAGCAAGAGCAAGGCAGAAGATTTACTTTCTCTGTGCTTCTGTTTACATATGGATAAAAATAACAGTTGGTTGAAGTATTGTTTGTTTTTATGTATAGATGAGCCTTTGCTCCACCCATGAGCGTGCCTCTGCTTACATTTCTTTGTATTTACTTTGTGTGGCCCATGGATCAGACAGGCGTGGAGACACCGAGGATACCATGGTGATATGGTCAGCATTAGGTGCCTGTGTGCGTGGTGTGGCCAAGAAGGAATAAATGAGCATTTTCAAAGCTGTTGTTTAATTCCAGTGACTCTGCAGATGGCAAAGTGTTTACAGTTGCTGGAGTAATCTCTGCTGCCCTGCACTGCCTTTTCTCTTTGAAGAGTAGCTGCCTTACAGCCCTTCCCTGGCTGCTGGTAATAGCTGTAATTAAAGCACACCTGGTAATGACAACAGACATGCTGTACCTTCTGCTGCTGAGGACAGTGATGTCCTGAGGTTGGGAGTGCCCATTGCTGCTTAAAATGAGCCCTCAATTTAAATATAGGCTCAAGGTTAAAACCACAGTCCACAGATAACATGGGAGTGGACAGCTCCATTCCCTGAGTACATCCCTGGCTTCCTCCTGAGAATTGTAAGTAGGACAGATATTGTCCTGTTGAACTGAGTTGGTATTCTTTTGTCCTTAATTTTATAGTGCTACAGCAGTGCCTTTTTGCAAGAAGACCCAAAGCTATGTCTGTTCCTTCAGATATAAACACGGAGTGCAAATGAGATGAAAGTAATTTAAACCAAACAGCGTAGGCTCAGTGATCCTGCAGTCCCCAGACTTGCTGAAGCTTCCATGGCCAAACACCCGAGGTGCTGGTTGTGGATGAGCATCGCACATGGATTGTATCTTCAGAGTTCTGGAAGCAGCTCTGGATATCTTACACATTGAATAAAAACCCTGGATGTTATTGATGTTCCAGAGAAAGAAGTGAATTGCACTGATGGCTAAGTTTATCTTTTCCTGAAAACGTTGTTCAAAGTTTAATTTACTGTAGGGAAGGAAGATGGGGGAAACAACAGCAACAAAACCCACCCCCAAACCCAAAATACCCCATGCCCACTTTTTTGAAGTCTGAACGACTGAAATGGATAGTTATCTATTAACTCTCCAAAGACTAATTTGTGGGGAAGGTGGCTCCAGAGCAGAGGCTTTTGCAGGGAAAGTGTGGGAGAGCCCATCTGTCAATATTGTTCTTACTGCTTTTCCAATGCTTTTACAAATTGATAGTCTGGGAATTGTCTCTGCTGCAGGTAAAGCCAGTTTCAAGCCCTTGCGTGCTGATATTTTATTGAAGTGAGACATGAATGCTCTGGGGGAAAATGGCATTGTGAGATAAAGGGCTCTGATACATGCATATAGCTTAAATGTCATCTTACAAGAAAGAGATAAAGCAGATGTTAATTGTAAAACTGTACTTTATGTACACTTTTTTCTTATTAAAGTTATTTAATCTAATTCAGCATATGTGAACACATATGACTGCTGTGTTTATCCATCCTAAAAGTGCTTCTTTGAAGCAGTTCTGTGATTATGCAGATACGTAGTTTTAATAGAAGTGAGAGTAGATTTAGTAGTCTCTGATTAGAGAGAATATTTTTTTCCAAGATGAAGAGTCTGAAGTAACACTTGATTTTATCATTTGTTTTGAAGGGGAGCATTGCAGGTACACATTTTCTTCAAGCATTAGATAAGCAGTCCGACTGGAATAGCCGTTTAAATCTGTTTTAATGATGTTTTTCCAATACGAAAGGGGCTGAGAGATGCAGAAGTCTAAAGGTCTACTGGTAATGGCTGAAGTGATGGGAGCCGTTTACAGAACGTAGTGACTGGGTAGCTGCCTCTTGCTAAGAGCATATGCGCAACCTTTGTTCCTGGTTTAAAGTATAATTAAGAAATACGTGCCTATGTGTATTTAAAAACAATAAAAGCATCCCATTTGCAGACTGTAAGGTATTTAGGGTTGGCAAATACAAAACCATTTCAGTGAGTGCTGGTGTTAACTGTTTTGTTATTACTCATGTCAAGATGCCTTTCTCCAATGCAGCTAAAATGAGGTCAAATCAAATCTTTATTAAGTGTTACTCATATGAGTTGAGGTAATGGCCTGTTGTCTTATCTATATAGGTAAAACTTTCATCTTTTTTAGGTTATCACAATGTGAAAACTGCGAAATCCTGGCCTGACCTGCCTTTTGCGTGCAGTGCATGCCACAACTCTTGAAGATTTGTTAAGGAGATATTTTGTAGGCTTTACTATTTTGTCTTGCTCTGCTAGTTCAGGCTGTGTGCTTTCAATCTCAGGCAAAACTGTGGGCAGTTCACTTCTGAAATCCTTCAAGATTGAGTTTTAATTCTTTGTATTGTTCCTCAATGCCTGAAATTTCTGTGGCAGTCAGGGTTAACACTGGTCACTCTGTGACAAGCCATCTTTCTTGCTCTGTTGTTTTGAATTGTTACAGCAGGAGCTTTCTGCTGCTCCAGCGTTTGATGCTGTGTCTGCAGCCCCCATGTTAGGTAGGAAACAGAGGAAATGTATCACATGCAGCAGTGGCAGGTTTGAAAGGAGCAGCTGAGAGCTGCTTGGACGTTTTGGAAATGCAAACCTTGTGTGCTAGATGCCTTTCACAAAGCTGTGCTGTCAGCCTGAGGTCTGTAGGAAGGCAGTGCTTTCACTATGTGCAGGGCAGCAGTGAAAATGGCCAGCAGGGCACAGGGGTTGGCAGTGCCTCACTGCTCCTGCAGCTCCCCATCCAGCCCTGCTTGTCCTGTCTTTCTGCACGCCCAGTTTGCTGCTGACCTCTGCCCAGAGAGATGCTTTTCCCTCGCAGTGCTACCTGCCTTCATCCCTCCTTACTCCCTAACAGCAGCATCAGAGCATATGGATGGGTTTGGTGGAGAAAGGTATTCACTGCTGCTCAGGCACTGGGGTGGTCCAGGTGTGCTGGTGCTTTGGCAGGGTGGGCACACAGGGAAACATTCCAGCTCTGCAACTGCTGAGCCATAGTGACTGGTGGTCTAGCTGAAACAGGATTCTGTGGCACAGTTGAATTAACGTGAATATTTTTAATAATGTGTTTGTGTGCATAATGTGGGGTTTTTTTATTTAACAGCTGCTGTTCTTAAACTACAAACTGCAAAGGGAGTAATGTAACACCTTTAAAACAAAGGAGACAAGCAAAGGAAATTTCTTAATTTAGCCTCTTTTAGCTGGATTGTGAAACCTGATAAACAGCTGCCTTGGAGTATGGGAGGAAAAGCATCACTAAGAAGGGGGAAAAGACTTGAAAACAAATATCCCTTCTCAGTCCTCTTACAGAATATCAGCTGGAAAGAAACCTAAGCTCTTTATAATAGTTTAAGCAATAACATTATGAGAAGTGGGTATTTTTTCACCATGCATACAGCCACAGTTTGCTGGCAAAATGAGAAAAGGCCTCTGGTGTGTAAATGTCTGGTTTTTCCTTGTGGTGGAGGAACTCCAGATCTACTGCCAGTACTGTGCACTAACCATGGTGCAGACCTCCTTTTCTAAGGGGGATAATAAATAGAAAATTGACAATTTCAAGAGAATTTATTAAAGAGGAAATATTCTTTTTAACTGGGTTTTTTTTTTCTCACTTACAAGAAAATCTAGCCAGGGATCTTTCTCATCTCTTGTTGCTGTCCAAGATTAATGTCCAGACCCTTTAAAGGCCATTAGTACGAGGAACAGAAGTTAAAAGAAAACAAAGTCTTGTTTTCAGTTGCTTTCCCAGTTATTCATTTTGGATTCAGTGCATGAACGACTTGTAGTTCACCGAGGGTCTGAGTCACAGGATCAAGGCTACAATGGAGGTATTGTGATCACCTTTCTCTCTCCGACACCCTGCGCAGTCGAGTTGAAATCCTGCTTTTTGGCATCCAGGCTGTTGCTTTGGTGACCAATTGTGACTCCAGAAGTATACATTGTGGTCTCACTCAATAGCTGAAAGAGTGTAAGGAAAAAGATAAATGTGTTCAAACACAGCTCTTGTTTCGCAAGCCTTCAAGGTGATTCAGAATAGAGTTGTTGGCATGTTTGATTTAACGTGCTGTATCAGTGCACTGTTAGGAATTCAAATGTCAGTGTTACAAATCCAGAAAACATAATTAAAGGTGATTTAACACTCAGAATGCTGTGCCCTTTATATACACATTATAATTACCTCTAATTTTTGGTAGCGTGGAGTTCTCGGTTTCTTTAAGCAGCACTGTTTCCCTGCAATTACTTAATTTTAGAAATCGTTACATGTTAATCACTCAAACCTTTGTTTTCTAGAAACCTGAGATGCAGTCTGTAATTTTGGTTTAGTGGGGGCATCTTGTGCTCCTTTATCTTATTGATGGTCCTCAGAATCTTTGTGTGAACCCAACAAGGTGTTGTATAAAGTATTTTTGGAATGAAGAGGGAGTTTGATGACAGTGACATGGCAGGGGTGAAAGACTGGAAAAAATGATATGTTTCGCAAACACTTTAATATAGCAGCTCCTTCCCAAGTAAAGAAAAAAAAAACCCCAGATTAGTGTACAAATACAAAAAAAAGTGTCGTTTTAGGGAAAAGAATCACATGTGATGGTTAGGCAGAATTTTCTTTCTTTGAACACTTTCAGCAGTGGTGTTCCTTCATTGCTTCCCGGAATACTTAATCTCTTTTTCTTTGTGTGGTTGGTGAAGTCCCTGGGTTGGAGATGTCTTTCTGTTCAGACACCCCTGTCCATGCCACTTGTGCTCACAAGTGGCAACTGTAGTGATTTAGTGACTGTGTCCCTCATAACATGCTGACACCGCAAGTTACTAATGCTCCTCCTGGGCTGGTGAGTGCATCTGCTGTCCATGCTGGGGAGATGGCTTTGTTTGTCCTCCCCAAAGACTGGTGTTTATATTCCCTTGATAAAAGAAAAAGCATTCCAAGCATGCATTCAAAATGAAAACTCTCGCAGATCTGGCAGGCAGTACAATATCACTAATAGCTGTAGATACTTAAGTCGCCTATTTTCATAATCCCACAGGTAGTTGTTAAGAGCATTTTCTCCTACTGGGAGAACATCTATCCTTCTGTTGAGTTTCTTGTCAGCTATCACTGTATTTATGACCTTAATGGAGTTTCTAGCAGTCGTACCAAGATAAAGTGGGCCCTCTGTATATCCATAATTCAGTATTTTATTTTACACCTAGTAGCAACTCATGTTGGTGTAGATGAAGTATTTGGGTTGCATTTGTACTGGTAACACAGACCTTTCCCATGTCCTCATAAATGTTCCTTTCTTGGTGGTGGATCTAAATTTAGACTAGCTTTGTAGCTGCATTTTGCTCTTCTAAATGAGATGATTCTCTTGGGCTAGATGACATCTGCTACTGAAGTGGTACCTAGGGCAGAATTAGTAAATCAGCCTTTTCAAAGCATTTTCCCAAAATCTGCTGTGTGGAAGAGTACAGATTGACAAACTGGTAACTTCTCACTGGGGTTTATGGAAATTAGTAAGCCAGTTATGGAGAGCAAGAAAGCTGTACAGTGCAGCTTGTTTTCTTTTCCTTGTATAGTTTTAAAATACATTGCAACAATTTTGAACTGGGAATGGCATTTTAAGAGGAGACACTTTGGTGCCACTGTGAGTGCAAACCACACAGTGCTGAAGAACCAGATTGTACAAAGGATTTCAGAAGCTAATAATAAAAGACCATACTCATTGGTGATTTAGGAGTAACAACTATGTTGCAAGTCAGATTACAATCTCATTATTTCAAAACAAAAGTTACCTGGGAAGCGTATTCTTGTTTTGATCAATTAGCCAATCTTGTGAAATATCAGAGTTTTGCCAGGAAGAATTAAGACTTTAAAATAAAGCATCTGTTGCTGAAATCTGAGCTTCTGATCTCTCTATTTAATCACTTGGTAAAGGAAGAGAGAAATAAAATATTCTCCAAGTTATTTAGTTTAAAAAAATACCTTTTTTTTTTTTTTTTAGCATGTTGACCAGTAATTTGTAGGCTCTGAGAAGTGGGATAGGAGCCCTAATTACAGTGACTTAACATTCTATTAAAGCTTTATAAGAATTAGCATTTTGGTAGGGTGCAGCATTACTGCCTTGAACACTTGTTGTCTAGAAAGCAACATGTAAGGATCGGATGTGAATCATGTGCCACCTCATGTTGTTCTTGTCAGAGTTTGCTGATGAACAGTTTGCTCTGAACCACTTCCCAGAATAAATGGGAAAATGTGTAAAGAACCTTCAAGATTATAATCCACTCTTCATGGGTTTTTCTCCATGGTTTTCCCTGGTTATTAGGGAATTACAGGTCCTGTCTTGCCTCTGCACTGCCATCAGTTGTGATTCCTGGGTCAAAGGACAGGGCACAGACACAGCCTTTGGTCTGGCTGAGAAAGGAGACAAATCCTCAAAGGTACCTTTTCAAAGAGGGGCTATCCTCGTTAATAGATCTTTATCAGATGTGCTGCTTGAAGGAACTTGGTGCAGGTGAGCTGTAAATTCTGAAAGCTGCAGTCTCCTTATTCAGTTTCTCATAAAAGGTAAGGAAGTGTGTGGCAGTGACTCTGATCTGAAAGAGGAATAGAAAGTGATTTGCTGAAATACAACACATACCGGAAGATTCTCCCTCTGAAAAGCTGGCAAAGGCTTTAACCTCCTGGAAATGTTGATGATGAGGGAGGAGCACTGCTCTGGCTGAGGAAGAGTGCTGGTGTTTTCCTTAAAGGTTGTTTTCTGCAGAGGGACATGGGTTTTAGGGTTATTTTTTTCTGATGTTGTTGATATGTAACTATAGACCCTAGGTGGGAGATTGTTTTGCAAAAGAAAATCAATCAAAACAGTGACTTAAAATATTTTTAGAGGTTTTACAGTGTGCAATAATTGGGCTGCTGTGTGTAGATAGAACCTTTCTTGCCGAGATGATCTGGGCTTCACCAGTCTCTGCCCATCTCCTCCAGCTTGCTCCAAACCTGTTTTGTCACTAGCAGCAGGGTAATAAATCAGGAGTCTGCTTCAGGTCAAAGAGAATTGTGGTTTTTTTCTTCCTCTTATTTATTTTTTACATGGACTGGCTCCCTGATCCAACCCATGGCACAAAACTATTGATGCAGCCAGGCAAGTGACTGGGCTCAGGCACTGTCACTGCTTAAGCCATCAGTGTTGCTTTAAGATGTGCTTAGCAAATTATTGTATAAGAGATAAATATGCTCTGTTACACTAGAGGCTGTTGTGAACACTTGGACCATGTGCCCTGGGTAGGTAGCAGTGAGCCCTGTTGATGTCCAGGAGTCCTCTGCTTCTCTTAAAAGAGCTTGCTATGGGTTTTGAAAATACTGAAGTAAAAGTTAAACTATCTGAAAGCGCATGGTTACACTCTCAAAGGTATCAATGCTAGTACTGATCTATTTTACTTGAGAGTTTTGGCACCATAAGGTCAAGTCTCAAAAAAACCCCCAACAAAACCAGCAAAAAACACAGAAAAACCCCCCAAACACCTCCCCCCCCACCCCGTAGATATTGGGCAGTTGGCTTTCAGTTATGTTCTCAGTTTTTTGCCAGTGATACAATCATTTAAGCATTCTTTTGGATGAACTCTAAATTTTGTTCAAAATACTTGAAGTATAGAAGGGGTAACCTCAGAACAGATTGATATACTGGCTCTGCAGTTGAAGGCTTGTGATTGATAAAATTTTCAACTTGAAGAGATCTTGAAGGTACTTTTTCCAGAAAGTGCATGCACTGGTGGCTGCATTTACATCTTACTGTTAGTGTTATCCAAGGAGACAACTGGTCATTACTGGAATAGTGTCTTAATTTTTTGAGATGGGCAGTGAAGAGTCTGTTGTTGTCCATTAAATCTCTTGGAGGACATCAACTTAATTTCTTCTAGAGAACTGGAAAATAGTGGGAGGTAGTTAGATTTTTAAACTTTTATCTTGAGGAATAATTTTCATTTCATTATTGAAATTGTAGCAATGAATAACACTGAAATCATATTTGACCATATGAAAAAGGAAGCTGGCTGATTGTGCCCTCTCTTGAAGAGGAAATAGGGACATGCTTTTTTAACTTTGAGGGCAGACCTATGCTGATTGTCAAATGACTAGACTTATACATGTGTCAAGCACCAGGATATAGTAATAGCAGTCATTTTATTCTGCAGATTTCCTAGCAAAAATAAACTTGGTCTCATTGCTACCTTTTTATTAAAAATTTCAAGGAAGAAAAGACACCTTATCTTCATCAACTCCTCACTCCCTCGGCACAGTCATGCTGTGCTTGATGCTCCTGATGATGAGATTCATCATTAAGTGGTGATTTTAAGCTGTTTATATGAGGGATATCATGCTGTACTCTGTAATAGTACTTTACTTTTTACCTCCCATCCAAAGATCTGAACTTGGCATTGTAAAGTACTGGTCCCAACCCTTGTTTACAGGTAGCAGAGTTCTGGAATGCAGAAGGGGAGCAGCGTGTTCAGTATTAAGGAATGTCTTAAAAGAGCAACAAGAAATTTTTCTCAGTTTTTTTTAAAATCTTGTTTTGTTCAGGGTTGGAGGGTGCCTGGCACAAAGACATGATGCTTTACCTGGGGGAAGTCTGTGGAGTAAAGGTATCACCACCATTACCTGTCTGCTTCGCACTGTTGTTCCATCCCCCTGAAGAAATGATTGCACATTAGTGTTTGCAGGTCATGAGTAGAATTAACATTGCTTTTCCTTAATTTTCCCTTTCATTAGATGTGGGGGGGGAGCCTGTTAGATATTTTAGGGCTGTGTTATTATATGTCTGTACAAATGCATCAGCCCAGAGCTTGTAGGGGGCATCAGTTCCAAATTCTGTGTGGTGTGGGGGCACTGGTGTGCTTTGAAGGGGGCACAAGGGGGATGAGGCCATTGCTCCCACCTTGCCCCTGGGACTCTGCCATGCTCTCAGTGCCAGCACAGCTGATGAAGGTGGGCTCTGCCACCCTTTGCCTTGTGAGTGACAGTGGGCTGCAGTGTCTTTGGCTCACTTAGACACTGGACTCTAATGGCCAGGCAGTGCTGGTGTTGTCGAACCAGCAGATTTTGGGGTAAGTTAAAGGTACACTTTTTTTCTTTTTTTTTCTTACACAAGAGAGGCCGAAGCAGTTTCATGTGAGACACATAGGGGGATGGGGGAAAATCAACATTTGCCAAACAGAAAGGGATAAAATCTGGTGGAATAACAGAAACTTTCTGTGAAGCTAAGAGAAAGACAATAAATAAAAAATTAAACCCCCAAAACCTGAGGAGATTTGCAGGGAAGGAGAGGAGAAGGGAAGCCACAGCACCTTTTTGTATCTAAAGTCAGTTCACGCAGATCAAGAAGTGTGCTTCTAGAGGCCATATGAGTATCTCTGAATAATGTGGCTCTGAATATTGCAATGATTAGATTGCTCTTTTGTGTGTGTATGTGTGCATATAACAAGAATTTTCCAAAAGCGCTTGGTCACTGAGGCATGCAGGCTGTGCAGCAGCTTGGCAGTACGTGCTTTGGTAAGTCAGTGGGCAGGCACTGTACTGGTATTTGAAAGTTTTTTTTCTTCTCTCTAAACCTTGAGTTAAAGAAAAGCTCAAAACAAAACTGGCTATGAGGCCCAGGCACTGTAAAGGTGTCTGCAAAACATCACATAAACAGTCTTTGCTTATAGCTTAGTTGGTTCATTTTTCGATGCATGTCAGAATATTTTTATTCTTGTTAGGCTGTGTGACATCATCCACTTAGCAGGGAGGTGTAAGGCAGCAGGATTGTGTATGTGGTTGTTTCCAGCTGTTGGAGGGGTAAGCATTTTGGAAAGAGAAAGGAGAACAAAAGCAGCTTTAAGGGTGGTTGGTTTTTCTGTGCTTCATTGGAGAAAGTGTTAAAAGTCTAAATTACATTTTCCTGATGTTTTTTTGAGCAAGGGTTTTGCTGAGAAATGTGTGTGTCAGTGGAGTATTTGTAATAGAGCGGCTGCAGGAGCTCAGAGGTCTGTTTAATTCTTCTGTTCCATTAGGCCATGAAGCAAAACGAGTGGGAGGTCTGTGAAGCCAGATCAGTGTTGATAAGGGAAAGCACAGTTCCCAATGCAAGAATTTAAAAACTCTTTTCAATACTGCATGAGAAGCAGAGCAAGAAGGTGTGACTGGGTGCGGGAGCCAGCAATACTCAGGCTGGAATCAAAGCACATGTTTTTGTCACAAGTCTTGTGACAGGGCAGAGAGATGGAGTAGTGCATCCATTCCGTGTCCCAATGTCTCTTCTGGGTATCAGTCTGGATTCCTCCCATACTGAGTCCAGATTTGCTGTAGTCAAACAGGATTTGGGCTCAGGATAGTGGTAGTTGCATGAAATGCCATGTACCCAGGGTTTGAGAGGCTGGGCTAATAATTCAGACTGGTCTTTGACTTGGGGCACTGTGAATCTGAACTGGAGGTCTGTGCAGATCTCAGCAGCAGCAGTGCCCTGGGCTTCCCTGTTATAAAACTGTCAACTCAAAAACCTGAGGTTTCCGTCTGTGTGGATCTGAGGTGGAGTGGTTGGGATGGGGATGTTTCCTGCCTTGGTGAGTTTTTAGGAGAGCAGTCTGATTTTTCTGAAGAGGGAGCCATGTGGTTCCGGGAAGATAGGGCTGGTTCTTGGCTCTGAGCATGGTTTCTCTCCCGGAGGTATCTTTGTTTCTGTTTAGTATTCTGTGTGCTGTGCTGAGACCTGGGTCTTGTTTAATCAGTTTGGTTCTGATTGCTTCCGTGTATCCATGGGTCTCATCTTGAATTCGGTGTTTTGCATTACAAATCTGCTCTCCAGAGATGGACAGGATATATAGCTCCATCTGCCACATCCAGTTTTAGTCCTTTTTCACGGGGCCCTGTTAACAGGTGACATGCACAGTCCAACGAGATTCCAGCTAATTGTTGGTGTGTAATTAGGAAGATGAGTGCTGACTGGACCCTATTCTGCAAAATGGAGGAGCTGCTGCAGAGATGGGGAGTTCTGGCAGGACCTCCTGGTGCAGCTCCTGTGCTTGCTCTGTGCCGGAGCCTGCCTTGGTGTTGAAGGGTGAGATGAGGCATGGGAGCTGGATTGTTCTCCACGATGCCAGCTTCTAAATGCCAGAGGAGACGTGGGGAAGTAGATGTTTCGTTTGTTCTCTTTTGTTTTGTGACAGTGTTTTTGAAATTGTCTCTTATACTGTTACTCTTGTGAGAAAGAGGTGAGTCTAAAATCAGGATATGGAAGTGCTAGTAAATGTAGTGTTTATGCACCATCAGTGCATAGATGACTATTTTGATTTCTTATCTCATTTTTCTGCTAGAGCAAAACCTCTTGTTGGTACGGTATTGTAAGAGAGAACCTGTATGTTTTTAGGCTTTTCTTAAGGTAGAAAAACTAGAATTCAAATGGTTTGCAGCCTTTCTCTCCAAAGTGGTGGTATAAATTGTTGCACTTAAAACTAAAGATTTAGTGGAATTCTAAGATAAAAATTAGTCCAGAAAATGTTTGCAGGTTAATTTTGTTTTTATAGAAGCCTGGTAACTGAAGTAAGCATCTATGTTTTCAAGATAGCAGCATTTGCTCTTCAGAGCGTCATAGTGGATTTTGGTTGTTTATTATTCTGGTTTTTAAAATCTGTTCTCACTAAATAGTGTCAGGGAGGCAGACTGTTATCACTTTACAGTTGGGGAGTGCAAGGTGCAGTGATGAAGGCACTTGACAAGGATGCAAGAGTCCTTTCACTTGGAGACAAGGTGGAGCTCTGGATCTGCCTGGCTGCTGGGAACAGGCCACTCTGCTCTGCTGTATCAGATAGAAAAGCAAAGCACAACAGGGGCATTGGAGCTGTTCAAAAGAAAATTACAATTCATTCACCAAAAATACATGCGTGGTGTCATTTTTATAGAAATACGTGTATACAGATGTAAAAGACACATGATGTGTGAATATGTGTGCACATCATGTCTAAAAGTCCTTTGGAAATAAACTCTTAGCAGGTCTGTATTGGAGTCAAGTAAAAGAAGTGAGATCTGCTGGTTAACTAAAGTCTGGGGAGTCACAGCAGCTGAGGCTTTAATCTCAATGCAGAGGAAGCCTAACATAGTCTCATGCACTGGCCCATCCCTGCTTTTAGGGAACGTTTTCTGAAATTTTATAGCCCTGTGCTGTCTCATGCCATGGACAAAACCTGGTCATCTAGTCTGAGGAAGCCCCAGGGAAGGAGCTTGTGAATTGTATTTGAATGCAGTGAGTGGGAATATCTGCCTTTAAGTATGCATTTTCTTTTGTATACTTGATGACTTGGACAGTTGAAACTAGAAGCTTCCCTTGAAACAATATATTGAGAGATGAAAGTTTTGAACAAGGGCTCTGGCAGGTAGTTGTGAAACACAAGTGTGGTTTAAAGCTGTTCTAAAACAGTTGTAATGACAGTACTATCATATATTGCTGTCAGAGAAAAACACAATTTCTTCCTCTGTGGGGAGAGGGAAATAGCTGGTTAACAGCTACAAACTTACCTCCTGAGATTTGCCTCTTCAGATGAAGTGCTAAGGAAAAATGTGAGGCTTTCTCATCAAATAGGTATTGTTAGCTGTATTTGTTACTTGCTTTGCTGCCAGGGTTAATGAGGTGACTGGAGGCCAAGTATATGTAATGTATTCATAGGTAATGGTATTAAAAATGAAGGCTGAAAAGACTGGCTGGCAGCCAGTCTGGGGTCCCCCCATTTCTCACCGTTCCACTTGTAGATAAGCTGTGAAGAGGAGCATCTGTGAGAAATGGGAGGTGAGGCAAAAATGTTTAAAGTTGTAGTTTACTAGTTAATTTCCTCACCAGGAGTGCAGATACCTGTTTGGTAGTTCGTTAGGAAGTGTAGTGTAAGGCTGTTTCAGCACAGGCAGCTGTGTCTGTCAGAGTTGCACTTACCACTCACCTCCCACAGCTCATGAAGCTGATGTCTAACTTGACCCAGTATTTCTGCTGATCTTGAGTTGTGCATAACACTTTTCAGCAGAAATATCAATTTATCATAAAATTGGATATGAAGTCTTATGTAGCAACCTGGTGCAAAACATAGGTGAAGTGAATTTTGTTAGTGTTCATATCCATAAAAGTTAATTTTAGATATTGTAAAGGGTGAGAACCCTGCTGTAGTAGATTTATGGTGTTTCACAAAAAAGATGCCTGTATCTCCAGTTTTAGAAAGCATGATGTTAGAGTGTGGCTTTTAAATTATTACTTAGGCTGTTTTGCCATCCCCCTCATTTATGAGGTGATGCTTTCTGTTTCTAATGTACATTTTTGTTTTGATTCATTCTAGTTTCACAGCTACGGCCTTAAGTAATTGTTCTGAATAAAGCAAATCTGTTTTGGTTACATCAGCAGGGCATTTAATGTCCACACAACTGCTAATCATTCTTCAATTTGTGCAATTAGAATAAAGCTTGGGTCGTAAGTGGTAGAAATATGAGCAGGTCTGATGCTGCTATGCTCTTGTCTGCTCTTGGTTTATGTGCTACAGAGGTGATTCTAGTCGGCTTCTGCACCAGGGCGTGTTTACTTCAGCTTAATTAAGCACCAGCCCTCCCAGTGCTTTGCCTCCTAGTGCAGTCAGTGATCTTGATTCATTGGCTGGTCTGGAAGAAGATAACAACCATGGCATAAAGGATGGGGTGTTTTTTCTTGCTGGTATGTGCTCATCACTGCTAAGTGCTTCCATTGATTACAGCAGCATGAACACAGCTGAAAACAACACGGTTGGTGGTTTCTAGGAATGCTTGCGCTACCTTTTACCAAGCCCTTGCCTCGTTGCTTGAGGACTTTATTTTGAAACAGAAGTGGAAATGTCAGGCAAACATGTGCAAATGCTTGTTGTGACTGCTGTTTGGAGGGGCTACCTGCTGGCTCCCCACGATGATTTCCCAGCTGTACATACTGAGCATCCCTAGCAGGCAGGCTCTGGTTGCTCTTGGGGTGTACTGGAACCAGTGTGCAGAAGCAGAGCAGGCACAGGCACAACTGGGGTGGCTGGATGGGTGAAGGAGGATGTGGACTGTGCTGCACTGGTTGTGTTGGTGTGTCATGTCATGTAAGCCTGAACTTTTAAATGGCAGGTGAAAAGCTTCAGCTAATGCTCCTTTAATAATTAATTGATGTGAACAGGCACATCTTTGAGCCATTTTCATTTTATATGGTATGATAGACTTTTGATTAATTACCATAGCTCGTAGAGTTGTAATAGATTAGTGTCTTACTTAAGGGAAGGAAAGGCTGTACTTTTCTTGTCATTGACCACACGCTAATGGATCAGGTAGGGTATGCAGCCAGCTGAAGTGCATGCACCCTCACGGGCACACAGCTCTCCTGCCATGCTGCATGAAAAATGTCAGTCTCTCTTGAGTGCATCTGTTTACTTTGATGTGTGTTTGGACTGGACACACCACCATAGGCACTGCTGGAATAGAAATTAATTCTTGTAAAGGGGCAGTAAGCTAATTTAGACCCCTTCTTTCTTAATCAAGTTGGCTACCTCATGTTGTGCCTAATTGAGATTACAAATTGCATCCTCTCAACTGTCTTGGTATACACTTGAGCTTTGGGAAATGTGTGAGGAAAGATAGCAAAGGGAGGGGAAATGCAGACGTAGGCAGTGATGTATGGGACCTCTGGGGCTAGACCTACTGGCAGCCAAATTGCCCATGTCGGCTTCCTGATTAGGCTGGTTGCCTTGATTAAGGCAGGGCATGCTCTCAACAAGGTCTTAAATGCTGCTGCAAGACCCCTTGGTGCTGCACCTGTTTAATCTAAATAAGAACAGTGTATTTTTATTGAATTTACTATGAAAATGAATGATACAGTGGCCTCTAGGGCACTCTTGTAATACAATTTTGTATATAAAAATGGCTTTTCTCTTCTCCGTGTTTTTGTGAATGGACAGAGTGAAAACAGCCCTTTTCAAGCTAGTGTTGAGCTGGGAGTGTTTGCAGTTTGATCTTGTGACTCCATCCAGCTCCCCCAGATACTATTATTCTGAGATAACTTGGCACTGCTTGGCAGCCTTTCATCTCCAGCACACGTACGGCTGTCCCCGAGATGCAGCCGTTCCTCTGCAAACATGGCAGAGCCAGAAGAAAGCTTGGAAGTGCTTATTATTGGTTCTTTGGTTGTTTTGTGAATGGTGTCTCCCACAGGCAGGGTAAGAGAGCCCAGGAGTGACAGAGGTGCTCTCAGCAGGGCTTCTATCAAGCAGCTGACAAGGGTTTTTTGGTAGCACCATGCTGGAGCTGGGCTGGTTCTGGCCACTGTTGTTTCCCACTGTTCTTCAGCTGTGTGAGCTGAGATGAAAGGGTTTGTTATCTGATGCTTTCTCCTGAAGTTAATAAATGTAAAGGACATTTTGTGTTCTCTCTGCCCCCTAGATTTGATTGCTGAGTGCAGAATGGTTCAGAAGACTTCGTGTAGTTCAGGATTCAAAGCCACTTGAATAAACTCAGGGTTTAATAAACAAAAGATGGATGAGACGGTTCACTGCTTTTCCCTACACATTTGCCTAAGGCTTTCAGCTGTCCGGAAAAATGACAAACTGCATCAAACAGAACCAGTTATTGGTGGCAGGGTGGTTTTTTTTTAATATTTCATTTCAAGAAAGTTGCTGCTAAGGTGTTTTCTATAGCTTCTGATACACTCTATTGGCAAAAAAAAGTAAAAAAATCTTGTTTGAAAAAAAGTTTAAAAAAATCTATGATGATAATCACGAATTTACAGAATGTCTCTCGATAGAGATCTTTCTATATTAATGCTAATTGGAAATGTTTTAAAGGTAACATTTGGTAATATTTTAGCACTGTCGCCTGTAGTTGGATTTTGACCTTTTCATTGCCCCTGCGAGCCCGGGTTATTAATCAGGGAAATTGCACATGAGACATGAGGAATGTCTGAGATAATTTACCAGATTCTGCAGGTCCTTTCTTGTGGACAAAAATATCTAAAACTTGGACTTCTTTAACTTGTAGAGGAATCAAATTACAACAGTTGTACATGGTGTGTGCTTTAACTCTCAGCTTGCTAACAGCTCAGAGATTGCTGGCTGCTCTGAAAGCTTGGGAGGATATGGGTGTGTGCTATTACAAACTTGGAGGGGTTAAGAGGGCTTGTAGTTAATCCAAAATATAAAAATGCTGGAGCAGCAGAATTGCTTCAAGCTCTTTTAAAAGTCCTTTCAAGTTAAGATGACATTGCTTTTGGTTTAATATAATGAATTCAGTAAAGCAAGAAGGCACTAGCTGTTCTGCTTGTTCTCACTTTCTGGTGAGGAAAAAGGGGGCTTATAGGATTCTCATTCGGCTAAATAAAGTTTGACTTGCATGTAGTGTGATAAATTCAAGTAGAATGCTTTCAAAGATAAAGAGCCAAGTGTCTGCAGCTTTTGTGCCTCCAGTAATTTGCAAGCAACTCTTTTGGACAGTTGGTGGAAAAGGTTTTGGGGATGGTGGGCTTTCCCAGGATAGCTGGGAAAGGTAGTTGCTTTTCTTTGAAAAAAATAATCAGCTTTGCCTGGTTCATGCAAAGGACTGTCAGTAGTTATTCAGTCTTGGTCTTAAAGACAGCTACTGCCTCTGAGTCTGCTGTGCCCATAGTTTCACTTGGCCTTCCTGGTGTATCCTCCCTTCAGGCA
This sequence comes from Lichenostomus cassidix, assembly GCF_008360975.1. Taxonomy (NCBI): domain Eukaryota; kingdom Metazoa; phylum Chordata; class Aves; order Passeriformes; family Meliphagidae; genus Lichenostomus; species Lichenostomus cassidix. The sequence goes on along the minus strand of NC_139489.1, from coordinate 10,396,774 downwards.
GTGGTTTGATCAGCTTTTCCTTTCCTATTTGCACAGCGAGAAAATGAAGTCCAGCTGGCTCCACTTGTAGTGCTGGTGCTGCTGGGCAGCCCAGGCTCTGCAGGAGGCTGCAGGACAGGCACTTGCAGGTTGGGTGGTAGAGTTTGCCAGGCCCTTGAAAGGCTGCCCTCCTCCCAGCCATGGTGTGGAGTCAGGATTGATCTTGCAGCTGAACACCAAACAGGTCTTGGGGCACAGTCCTGCTGTGCATCCCTTTCTGGAGAAGGCTGTCAGGACAGGCATGTGGCAAGCATTGGTTAAATGGCTGGCAGTCAGTGGTGATCTTGGAAGTGATAGATGCCGCAGTGTATCCAAAATCTTTGTCATGTCATCAAAGGATATGGTTCTCCATGTTTGCTGGCAGAGAAAGGTACAGAGGGATGTTTCTATGTGTGAAGTCCTGACTGTTTATTTTGGCCCTTGGGAGCTCTCCTCTTGCCTTTGCTCAGAAAGGGTTCCATTTGCCAGGAATGATCACTTTGGTTCAGCTAGCCCTGAGTCTTAACTGGTTTTTAATGAACACTGTCAAGGAAGAGACATACTTTTATTTTGTATTTTTAATAATCAGACACCAGCTCAGGCTCGTTTCCTTAGGAGATGCCAGGTCGCAGGCACACTCATTTGGACAAAGGCAGGTTGACTTGACTGTCTGAAGCCTGTAAGTCTTGGAAGAGCAAGCGCAGAATACTTTCTCACAGAGATCAACACTACCATGACCCATCTGGTGTGAGGCTTTAGTGCTTCTGAGTAGGACAGAAGCACAACAGAGTTGTGGGGAATCTGCAGCACCTTGAGCAGCCTTATACTGCTGGTGTCCTCAGTGTGACCCAGAAGGTTAATCCGTCAGGAATTATGTTGTCTGTGAGCTTGGAGGACAGAATAAGCTTTATTGTGAACAGCAGTGCTTCATGAGGAATAGCTATTCAAATTCCTTCATGTATTCTTTTTAAAAGGGCTGTAAACAAATTATTTCTCATAAACCACCTGCATACATAAAGCACATTTTCTGTTGCCAGCATCTCCTACTGTTGGACTGCTGATCTAGCCCTGACAGTGCCTTGGGTACTTTGTTCTTTTGCTTAAAAAGCTGATCATTGATACTTTTCCAAATGTTCCCATGTCTTTAATCTTAGTTCAAAATACCTAATGTGCTGCTCCCACAGACAGAGAGGGTACCAGCTGCACCAGCCAAGTTCCTGTTCTGTTGCCTCCTCCCCTACAGTCAGGAATGGCCCTTGTTACTCATGAAAGAGGTTTGAGATTCATTTTCATTAGAAGACTTGGAAAAAGTGATAAAGAAAAAAACAAAAGACAGATACACGAGTCTGTCTCAAAGCCCTTTTTCAGAAATGTTCTCTCCCCTCTGAAAAGAGAAAATTGTCTTGTACATTGCATATGATTTAGGCTGAATTTTTTTTCTCACACTTCAACTCTCAAAGAACTTTTCTTTTAAAGGATAAAATATGAAAATAAAATTTAAACCCAACATGTCAGCAAAGGGTAATGCATTCTGAAATAAAGCCTCTGGGCTTTGAACCTTTGCTCGCTGACCCCTAAAATGCTGCTGGTGGGGTACTTTCCTGCCATAGCTGCTTCTGGAATACTCAGTGGATGTTTACCAGGTAGAAGGACTTGACTTACTAGCTATGGAATTAAGAAGCAAGATTCTTCCAAGAAGTTTGTGGGAGAGCATCCAGGTCAGTGGGAAATGCCCTAGAATTTCTAATGTGAGATCTGTGGCTCTGTCTGCAGTATCTACCTTTCTCCTGCTTGGAAGTGTTGGATGATTCTGAAAGATGAACTCATTTTTTTCGAGCAATAGGTGGGCTGCCTTTACTCCAGGGAGTATTACGGCTTTTGTGTGAAGGAGAGAGACTTCTTCATTGCTCTGTCCTCAACCCATCACATTTTGGGGTCTTTGTGACATGAGATGGGTGAGAGCACTTGATTCGACTGGACCTGCTCCCACCTTCCCCATCAGTGCCACAGTGTTGGCAAGTGTCACTTCACATGAACTTTCACTGGTGTTGTGTGTGCTGTGCTGGGAGCAGAGCTGCCCATTTCCTGACAAGGATCCAGTGTTACAGCAAGTCCTGTACTTGATGGGTGGTATTCCCTTCACTTTGTAAAATTTACTGCTCTGATGCAGAAATTGAGGAATGAGTGCATTTCAAGCACAGACTGGACTGCCTTCTGCAGTGTGCGTACTAGCAGCTCCTTCTGTAGGACTGTCCTGACCTTGTTTATTTTGGACTTAGGCACCGTAAAATAGCTTGTTAATTGCTGCTCATTTAGAATTATAATTAGGTGTTACCAGATGAGTTCTGTAATACACAATTAAAATGTTATAAAAAATTTTGTGGCTTTTAATACTTCATTTATTGGTTAAAATTTAATTCAGAGTACACTGATTGCAAGCTCTCTGTGTATGTGCATAATTATTAAAACCCACAAGGGTAAAACCAACGCAGGTTTGAATAATGCAGAATCCATGCACTGCCTGGAGGTCAAGCAGCCAGGGATATGAGCTCTGCCATCGGATGACTTTGTCCTGCTTCTCTGTAGCCTGACTAAACATAGGACTGGCAAGAACGTGGCGTTGTGTGCTCTTGCTGATTGGGTAAAACTACCCCTCTCCTCACTCCTGGCTGAGGTCCACTTTAATGGGCTGGGCACACATCTAGAAGTGATGGACATAGAGCTGCAGACTTGGAGCACACGAGCTTTCAGAGGGAGCGCCATCAAAGCCACTTTGATGCGTTAGTCTGCAGGTAAGAAAAAGCTTCTACATCTGGTGGCATTGCATATCCAAAAGTAGATGCTTAAAACTTGGAGCATGTTTCCCATACGTCGCTAAGAGCTTCAGAGCCATTGTTTGTTGGCAGCTGAGGAGTTGCTGTGCCGCTGTTAATTTGTTTGGATTTGATGCATTTTGTGTCGTTAGCCCCACGCCAGCATCAGCCGTATGGAGGAACAAAAAGCTATTCCTTTTCTTGGAGCTGTACTTCACCTGGTCTTCCTTAAGCATTCCTTTATTTTTCATCAAGCTAGGTAATGTCTTTCCCCTTTAAGATCTGTTCTGTTTTTCTGCTGGAAGCTTTTTTCCCTTCAGGATTTTACATTCTGGCAACTAACAAAATTAAAATAGCTTTCCTCCTAAGTACGGTAAAACGTACATTGAATCTGATTTCGACGGCGCCAAGTACGCGTTTCAGCACACTAATGCACGAATGGATTGAAAAAACAGCAGTAATTTTCTTTCCTTAGGTTTTACTGAATAGTATCCCAAGAAGCTGCACATTATGTATTAGCCTCTTTATGTGTTACTCAAGGTCATGTAAAGGTGGAGGCCTGGAAGGAAAGAGTGAATAATTTCAATAGTAAAGCTCAAAGTTGCTGCAGATGGCATATGGGATGTCTTATTTTTCAAAGGTCTTTCCATCTGCTATTGGCAGAAGTCTCCATTAGAAAAGGGCAGTTCTGTGTGAGGTACATAATTTATTTCTTTTTTAGGTTGATCTTAGAATTCAGGTTTATCTTGACTCAGACCATTAGCATGGGAGCATTTTCTTGGTAAAGAGAATGCATAGATCTGAGTTACAGAGGAAATGCTCTCAAAGTTGGAGGAAGGGGAGCTTTATAAGACTGAACTATAAAAATCAAAAGCAAACTACTGTTTTAAGGAAGCAGAAGTATTGTGGTGGTGAAATTTGTTTGTCTGCCTTTTTTCCTTTGAATACTTTATTTAAGGTCGAATTGCAAAGCTTAAATTTTTTAGAGCCATAGGATGTAATGGAGGACAAATACACCAAGAAGTGAAGAATGTCCCGTATCTATCTGTGCCATATAAGTGCTGTGCTGAATGTGAGAACTGATCTCTCCTGCTGCCTCTCCAGTGTAGAAATAACAAAGCCGTTGCAAGTAGCTACATAACTGCCATGCACTGAATACCCTTGGCTAGCAAAGCATACTTTTTCTTGTAGTCAGAAAATGATTGGATATAAAAAGCAAACTCACATATAATCTGCGATAAATTTAGTGTGGATTTTATGGTGGAGGAGGAGGGTCCGTGGGAGGTTTTGGAGCACGCAAGGTGCAAGGAACAGCAAATGCTGTGTAGGGGTGGTCATGTACCCAACTTACCTGAGATGTAATAATGTTTACTTTTGCTTTATGTTTTGGGTTTCTTTCTGAGGTTGGCAGAGGCAATTATTACAGGTTCATTAAGATGTGCAGAATACTGTTAGCCTTCCCACTTTTCTCATCTTTCTGATCCGAAGCAGATGAGGTTGTGCATCCTTGATAAGGTGTCAGGCAGCATGGATCTACAGCCATGTGAAGCCTTCCTATCTGCTGCCTCTAAGTGCTCAGCACTTGTGTGTGGTCCCCATGTAAGAATTTACTTGCAGAATGTGTGTCTGGAAGCAAATTTTGGCCTGTTTGAAGAGTCCTGGCATTTGTTTTGTGGCATGAAAGATGGAAGATGCCTGGTCTGTCCAGAAAGTGTTGGATTTGCCGCAGCCTTGATGCAGCTGTTATCTCAGTCCCTCTGGACGGGAAGTAACTAGGAAACTACTGCTTTGATCTGACAAACAAAGAAGACTTGTAAAATATATTAATTGATTTTCTTCCATTAAACAGTTTTGAGCGCACAGCCTCAGATCCGAGTGAGACGAAATCTGATGTATAGATGTTTTGTGTGTCTTACTGTGCAGAATGTGATGCAGAAAAACTGAATTTAATTTTTAGCCTGAAGTGCTACTGAAGGAGAGAAGTAGCTTGGAATAAAGAATTACAAATAAAAATTTTTGGACTAAAAGTTACGACTGACTTGCTACCATTAATTCAGGATTTGCCAATTTGCAGACCTTTGGTTTCTTCGTCTTCAATAAGCATTATATTACAACTAGGGCTTTTTTTAATTTACATCCCTCTAATATGGCTTAGGTGCTGTGTTGAATATGCCACCTCAGAGATTGTTTCCTTTTGGCAAAGCAAAGCTAGGGGGCCTTAATAGAAGGAAAAAATAAAAAGGAATAATCATAAATTTAGCATCTTATTACAATAAGCTTGATTGCATCTTGGTTTCTTTAGAGGTTACAGAAACAGTTTTCATTTTTCATACAGGAGGCAATTGCATGAAACTTGTGCTTTCATAGTTCCTGCTTATTAGTTGCAGAGGGAATTTCTGGGTGCTGTCTTCCAAATGCCAAAATGCCTCCAGAGCCAGCGAACTGCAGGATGCTGGGGGCATTCTGCATGGAAAGAATTCAGTTTAATAAATGTAATAAGTCCGTTTACCCTACTGGGCTCTGTTAACTACCTGCATATAAACTGAGCATACATAATGTTTGGGCAAAGGTTATAGAAGCAGTTTGCAGGAAAGGCTAGCTCCAGAGCACACCGAAACAGCAGCTATTCTTATTTTAGCCCTCAGTAACACACACAATAATGGGGTTCAAGCAGTCTCTGTGGTTGAGACAGTAATAACAACTGTGATATAATTAACTTCAAAGCCCTTTAGGAGAGAATAATTCCAAAATCTAGTATTGAAAACGTTCATAGTTTCACAAGATGAGAATTACAGGAAGTTTAATTGGGTACATAAACCCTCCAGTAGGGCATAAGTTTCTGCTAAATGATAGCATTAGGAAGAAGCCAGCCCCGTGGCAGTGTGCTGCTGTCTTCTCCTGCCTGGGTTAGTGGTGGCTGACAGGGGCTGGCATGGACGGGGATCCCATCTGATGGAGCCGTGCTGCTCCTCAGCTGGTGGTGCCCATGTCTAGAAAGGATGGCAGCCAACATGTATTTGAGAACTTGGCACTTCATGTGTGCTTGGTGGACCTGTGGAAAAGGATTATTGTCTCTGTGAGCAGGATCAAAGCAGTGAGTCCCTTTTTACTCGATTGCCGTGTGTGACAGGGCTGTGAGACAGTGGGTGGAGGGTTTGTCACCAGTGTGTGTGCTCCTTCCAGAGCCTGGCTTAAAATAGCTGCAGACACGAGTAGCTGCTCAGGATTATTTAATCACTCCTGTCTTTGTCAAGCTGCTGTTGCGTCAGCGAGGTTAAAGGTGTTTGTGGCTCCTCACACACATCTTCATGAGTGGCCATGACTGTGGTGGATGTAGAGCTTGAATACATCATTGAGCTCAGAGGGGCCAAGGAGATCAAAATGTTGATAACGATGGTAAACTTTAGAAAGGGTAGCTTACAAGAAAGTGAACAAGTTCCTCAACGCATCCCTAAAATTAAAATGGGAGAAAGTAAGAGTAGAAAAGAAAAAGGGAGGGTGGAAGTGGGGAGTGAATCAGTTCCTTGATGTGGTTTGAAATCAATAGAGGAACATAAGAAAGCAAGCTGGGAAAAGCAGTTAAATTAGCAAGTAGTTAGCTGGGAGTAATTCACTCTAGGTAGGTGGCAGGCTTGAGAAGCTGTTTGAGATGAAAATTTGGAAACCCAACTCCCATTTATCAGTAGCAGAGTGTATAAAGTATAATGAGTATAAAAGGAAAATTGAAAGATTCAAGGTGGGCTTTGAAGAACTGCTGACTATACATAGAAGATAAATAATTTAGGCAAATCAGTGCCATTGTCTTGTGTGAAAATTTGTCTTGGTGGATGATGGGAGGTTAAGGAAGGCAGTTAAGGAAGAGGAGTGTGCTGCCAGAAAGGGAAATTATTACTTTGCATCAGTTTTTAACCACTAAAAATGTTATAGAAGACTTGGTACTAGTATTGTGCCCAGTATTTCTAAATATAAAAGCTAAGCAAATTCCAGAAATCGAGGTCTTGGCAAAAGTAGATTTAGAATAAGCTGTTAATCTGAAAGGCATTAAGTGAGCAGACCCCAATAGTATGCTATGTTACATAAAACATAACTGAACTTCCAGCAAAAGTAAGGGATATTTTGTTAAAAAGAACAACTTTTTTTTTCCCCCTGAAGAAAGTTCTTTATGTACCTTGTACTCTGGTTGAAGCAAAAAGTACTGAGAAAATAACACGGTACCTGAAGATCATGTTCTCATAGGGTCTAACTTTGATGGATTCTGCAAAGGAAAATTTCTAGAAGTTGTTCAAAATCTCCAAGCCAGAGAAAGTGCTTTTTCGGATTCTGGGGGGTCTCTGAAAAATTTTGACCCTGAGGCCTCTAAGGAAGCTCAGTAGACATGTGGACAGAGCAAAAGCATTCTTACAAAGAGGAAACTGATTTAATTTTGAATTAGAATTGATTTTGGATTTAGTTTGGCTTCAAGCCAGTAGACACCATGCAAATCCTTGAAGGGATGGTAGGACAGATTATCTCTCATCTGGTCAATCATTTGCATTCTTGCTGTTTTGATTGAAATTAGTTTTGATGCTCAGTGGATCTTATGTCTGCTCTGCCTTGCGTGCTCTGTCGGTGTGAGAGATGCAGAACCAGCATGTTTGGCACTGCTGGAGCCAGATGCAGGAATAACAGGACCACAGCTGTACAGTCAATGGCACTCAGCTGTGGTGTGTTGTAAGCAGCAAGCCTGGAAGGACCATGTTTCTCAGCTCACCCTCTCTTTAGATGAAAACCACCTGTCTGCACTCTGGCTGTGCAGAATTTGATGCCCTGGAGTTCAGTTTAGAGGAGAAGACTTAGTATCTTGTGATTTTAAATCTTCCACTGTTTTCTATTGTGCTGAATTCAATCAAGCCTGTTATGACACAGTCATTTGTATTAAGACTACATTGTCACGTGTACAGTAATTTGTAGAAAAAGCACGGAAGTTCTTGCTTTGTGGAAATGTCTGACTCATGAGCATGTTTTTTCACATTAAAGGAGTTTGCTGATAGCTAAGGAATAGCTGAATTTGGTTTTGTGTTTTTGTAGGACTTTCTACTGCCCTGGATGTGTAATTCATGCACTGCTGGGCCTGTTCTGTCAATGTAGGAGACCTCTGTTGAAAGGCTGATATGCAATAGTTTACTTCTTTTAAGGAGACTTTACAGCAGGCATTAGGAGCCTTTACACTTGGGTAGGGTGATCTACAGCAATCTGTGCTTAGTGCTCACTGTGAGTGATAGCTGGGCTTGTGAGGCTCAAGGCTGATCTATATTTTAAGTGGATGTTTTAACTTATCTCCATAGTTATTTAACGGGGCCCTCCATAATCCTTGTTCCAGTGGAAAAATTCCTCTTTCTTATCTAGTATTGTCTGCAGGCAATGACACCTTCAGAAATTAATGTCTTCAGAACCAAATGTAGCCAATAAAGCTGACAGAAATATTCAGGTTGTGCTTGCATTCTGCTTAAAAGTGGCTCTTCTCTCTGCTCCTCGTCTTGGATCAAGTTGCAGTTGCATGTTCAGGATCACAGTGACCTGTAGCTGGGCCAGCTTGTGCTTAAACACTTCTCACTTTTTCATGCTTTATCAAAATGAGGAGAATCTTTTTAAAATAATTCTGAGTTGTTCTTGCTGTTACATATGTTACTCCTTACCAATCTGCCTCTGTTAGCTTGTTCATTTGTTTTGTTGTTTTTTTCCCAGATTGTGGGTTATTTGGGGTTTTCTTTTTGTTTTTTCCTGCCCCATTTTTATTTCGTATCCAAACAGGTGATGAAACATTTTTCGTCCTGGGAAAAATACTCCTCAGGGTGGGGGAGGGGTCGTCCTTATTTTTTCTCTCTTTTTTTTCTTTTCCCGTGTACTGAGAATTTTCAACATATACTTTCTTTTGGTTTGCCTCATTCTGTTACTCACAGTTTTATGCCCATGGCTAATTATACTGCTCCACTCCTTTCTAGTTGTTTTGTATCCTTCATGTACTTACAGATAGTTATCAAATCCTCAGCCAGTCTGTCTAGTGCTTGTGACTTGACAGAGATTTTTATCCTTCCTGGTTTTTGAATAGCTTTGCTCATCCCTTCTCTCAGGATGGTTTCAGAGTCATGTAACTAAGAGCACCACACTGATGCTCTGGGCCAGCTCACACCTGGGTCCCAGAGGTGGTACCTTTGCTCACATGGCAGTCTCTTTAGCTTTTGGCCTTTTTACTGTATTGCAAGTTCATAGGAAGTTCCTCCCTAAATCTATTCTAGTGTTGCCATCGTTGCCATCTTCATATATCTCCCCACTGAATCTTTCTAATACATTCCCTGCATGTGGGAGTTCGGAGTGAAATGAGACTCATTTTGTCTTTTTTGGCCATATTGCTGTACTCCCCAAGTCTCTTTATATTATATTTCTCGCAGAAAAGCACAAAGAAATCTATGCTAAAGGAATACTAATGTAGTGAAGTGAAACATTCAAAAGTCATTAGCTTGTGTGTAACTGTGCTTCTACAACTTTTAATGTGTGCAATATGATGATCTTGAGTTATATGGTGTGTCATGGTTTTCCTGTTTCTCCTTCTGAGCACAGATGAGGCATTATGTACAGAGCGAGGCAGCTGAGCTGTAGCCAGTTATTGTTCTCACTTTTAACAGAATAAAGAGCTGCCTTATTGCTCCGCATGGCACATGATCACCGTCACTGGTGTGACAGCCCAGAGCTGATTGGGTGGTGTTGTGTTGATTGGGTCCCTCTGGAACACTGATTTCCCTTCAGGGCACTTGTGTAAAATATAAAGTAGCAGGTAGGTGTCCAGAAGGAGAATTTGACTGTGTTGCACATGCAGTAGTGCTGGAAGAAGCTGATGTAGTTTCAGCCCTGTCTTTACCATCATCTGGGTGGTGCCCAGTTGGTATTTTCTGACCTGCATCCTTGGGCTCACCTTGAGAATGCTCAAGAAGTTTCCACCTTGAAAAACAAACAGAATTGTTTCAGGTTCCCTTTTGAAAAGACAGTGTTACATCTCCAGGTCAGATAAGGACATTGCTTATGCACTGGGCTTACCTTCCCACCCTGGAAGTTTCTCCAGAGTCTCTTAACTGTGTTTCACAGCAAAGGCAGTGTCAGTACTCACACACACAACAAAACCTGGCAGTTCCGGGGATGTACAGGGGTTCCTGGAGGGAACTTATTGTGCTGACTTCCTCAATTCTTTGGGTTGCAAAGTAGCTTAACCTAAAAAGTGATTTTAGTGCAGTATTTTTGTCCCTGGTTTGGAATGGGCAGGCTTGCTTTGGGGATGCTTTTCTTCACCATGCCAGTCTTGGCTGGTGACCTACATGACACTTGTTTCAGTTCAGTTTATCTTCCAGAAAGGTTCATAGAGGACATAAGCTATTCAGTGCTGGTTTGAAATTCCTCTTGACTCTTTAAAGTTGACTGCTTTTTCTAATCTCTTTGCTGTCTCCTGTGAGACATACTCATTGCCAGAATTTCTTAGTACCATATGAGCTGTTGGTATTCTTGGCTCTGTTTTAAATGAGTCCAGCTTTTTCTGCCTGTCTGAAAGAATCAAACCATGTAGGTTTCAAAAAATGTCCTCAAGACCCCCTCTTTTCCATCCACCTGCCCCACAGCAAAAACCGATATATTTAAATGAAGTTCGCTAGTTTTTTGTTGTGCTTTCCTGCTTTCTAGTTTTCTGCCAAACTAGCTCTCGGTAGCTCTAACACTGAGTTTGTGGCAGAGGCAGGAGTTTAGCTTGCTAAACTCAAAGCTGTTTTTACAAAGCCATCTGGAGTGCTTAGCCTCAGCCTAATTTTGGGTTATGTAGTCTAGAGTTTATAATATTGCCAGGACCAGATGCAGAAGGAGAAATGAGAATGTACGTGTGTGTTTGAAAAACCTTCTTTTACAGTGTCTGGGCTCCCAAATGCAATGTCAGTTGGGAGATGCTAGCCAAACCAGTAAGATTAAAGAGGCCTTCAAATGAAGGGGCTGAGGTCATCTGGTGCACAGGAGATCATTCCAGATGCAAGAGGGGTGAGGTTGCTGGGGACAAGACATATTAAAAAGCGTAGAAGCATTTTTTGGTCAGTTGCTGTTGTACTTGACTTTGCCAAAGCAATACTGACTTTTTATCTGTTTAGCTCATTACCAAAATCTACCAACCTTATTTGGGTTTTAGCTTCTTTCCATCCTAGGCTGTCTTCTGCCCCAGGAAAGGAATGCTTTGGCATTACTTCAAGATTGCTGTTTGACACTCCAGGGTCACGCTGTCCTCCTAAGGGTTAACTGAGCTTCAGCTGATGCCCTGCCTCCTTGCTTTGAGTTTTGGGTTGTCTCATTGGGAGAGAGCACTGTCCCTTCTGAAAAACAGGAAAGCTGAACCACTGGGAGAAGGTTTTTAATATTTTCACTTTCAAAAGAGAATGACAGCTACTGAGATTTATAAAATTTTAAAACATTCCAATTTAAAGCTCTTTAATTATTGAATGCAGACAACTTTTCCATAAGCAGAGCAGCCATGGAAAGAGGAAGTGGCAAATTTTGATCCTGTTAAAGGCCAAAGGTGGTCTATTAACTTTGTAGGGACAGACAGCAGACTGGCATAAGAAAATCTGGCTTTTCTACCAGATGGTAAATTATTTAGAGCACTAAACAGTTGAAAAAGATCAAGTCTGTGAAGCATCTGGTAGGGTATCTGACAATTCATCAGTTTTGCATAGTGCATGCTGTATCTCATGGGCTGGAGAGAAAAGTTATAAATCTTTTGAAACTGGAGAGAAGCTTGATCACATTTGCTGAAAGAAGAGAGAAATCAAGAGACAGACCTATTCTTTAACGGAGGTTTTTGTGTTCCTGAGAGTTACTTCTGAATGGAGGTGCCTTTGACATGACTGAGCAATCTGCACTCAAGATACACCATTAGATGAGGCACTTTTGTTGTTAATGGAAGTGAATGAAAGAGGAAAAGCTCTCTGAAAGCTATTCATCCCCAATGTGGTCTGACAAATACCTAAGATGTTTCAGCACCACCTGTAAAACTCGTTCTCTGTCCTAATCTTAGAGAGTTTGACACACATCATTAGTTTTGACACAGTAATTTCAACCCTTGGTGTTTCCCACTCCCCTCCCCAGGAAGAGTAACCTCTTAGGATTCTGGCTGCTGTTGAGCCAGATGTAATGCTGGTTTAAGTGCTTCAGTGGGTTCACTTCTCCAGGCAGCACAAATTACCCCTGTGCATGCAGAATTTAGAAATGTAATCATCACTCTTGATCCACGCATTTCTTCCCATTCCTGTGTGGGCCATATCTGGGTACCTGGCTAACAGTGGGCCAACTGCTTGGGGACTGAACTGAGTTTCTCACTGGAATAGAGCTTACACAGCTGTAAAGATGCAACTAGCTGTATCTGTCTTTGCTATGTAAGATGTTAATGGTGCTTTTAGTAACCCTTTGGTGAAGGATGAGTGAGGATAGGGAAGTTGGAGGGCAACAAAGATAACTGTGTGCCTTTTACAAAGAGCCTCTTTTGCAGTATTCAAAATCGTGCTGCTGAGCTTAGTTCTATTTATGCTTTCTCATTGAGACAATAAAAGCAGAAGATGAGATGATCAGTATTCTCTCTGCATCTAGGTTAGAACTAGGTTATTTTGTATTTTCAGATGCCTCGGCTGCAGAAGATGTTGCATAAATAAATATTTCTCTGTGTTGTGCAATATTATAACATGCGAAAAGATCTACTGTGCAAATATGGTAACAGAATGGAGAAGAATCATGATCTCCTCTTTGTTAGTACTATGCAATGTAAATATTTGCCGAGGTAGATTCTCTAGAGATTTCTCCTGGATTTCCCTAGGCACGATCATTGCTGGCATTCTTTGAGCACCGTGTTTTTGTCAGAAGTAGACGTGTTTGTAACTTGTGATACTTCCATCAAAAGCTCAGCGGTTTCCAAAAAAACAATACACTTCCAAACCTGGCAAAATTCAAAAATGTCTTTGTTAGAGCAGTCTTGAAGGTGTTTTTGAAATGTCTGCCAGCACAAATAAGAGTGGTGTGTTGGGCCACAAACATCGTGTGCAGTTGCAGATACTTTGCTTCAGGGATACTGATGGGGTCCACTCAGGCTGGCATCTGCCATCATGAAATTTTTTCACTAATAATGCTGTGCGGTTAACTTTGATAACTTTCGCAGCTTAGTGGAGAATCACATCAACTTTCCAATAACTCATGGGCTTGTGTTGAGATGCCTGGCGTTGAAAGTGTGAGCCCTGTCACTGCTCAGAGTGTCACTGAGGGCATGGGGCTTGCTAGTGCCTTTAAAGTCTGTCTTGACAGTAGACCTTAGACTTTGTTAAGCAGTTTGCAAGATAATTTGCTTTGTTTTGGAGAAGGAATATCCAATCATGAGTCCTTTTAGGTAGTTACACCGTCTGTTTTGGGGAGTTTGAAGCTGAGGTGTTTGCTTGGGTAAAGCTTCTTTTATAAACACATTCCTTAATAACATTCTGCTGTGACTCTGGTAGCCCTGTGAGCTGACAGCTGATCCAATTCAGCTTCCATTTCTTCTGCTAGAACCCACTGAGACTCTGTACAGGAGCCCAGCTGAATGGTCCAAGCTATGCCTCACATGTAATTTGATCACAAACCTCCCTACATATGCAGTCAACCACGTCTGTCTAGGGCACACAGAAGGAGAGTTACATGAACTTAAGACTGTTTCTTGTATATAATGTGCAACTTCAGAACTCTCTGTTGTGAACAACAGCAACTAAGGGATGCATTAATGGGCCATAAACCAGACTCTACATGAAGGTAAACTTGGAGATAGGGGTGTGTTTATGCCTCCTGACCCTTGAAATCAGCTTATTGAATTCACAGACGTGTGTGGTGCTCTACTGCTCACGCAGGGAAGATAATTAAATTTCCCTTACAAAGTATCTGTAATGCAGTTTGGTATACTGGCAGTTAATCTGTGTGTCATAATAATTTTCCTTTCCTATCTCTTTTGGCTTGCAGGAGTAAGTCTGTGTCTGTAACACTGGATGTACTGACCACTTGCCTCAGACTGAAGAGGACTTGCTCTACTTTGGAATATGGTGCCTAAGTTCTGCATCCCAGTACTCACTGTGCCAGCAGCCATCCTCTGCTGCTTGATGCTGCCTTTAGCAGGAGCGGACAGTAAGTAACATTCGGTTTTGGGAAGCTTGAATGCCTCGCAAAATTTCTTTCCAGAAATATTAAACCTTCTTGGTTTGTACTGGGAACACTGAGGGCTAAGAGACAGCTCCCCCCCAGTCTTTTTATTTCCCAGTCTGCGCATTGCAGATAAACAGGGTGTGTATGAAGGGGCACAAGTAGAACTAAAAAGACTGACAAAATTTATTCAAGTGCAGGAAGAATTTCTGTAGTAGCTGCAAGATCAAAACCTGACAGTTTGATTTCTAACACATACAGATGAGTAAAGAAAATTGGGGGCGGAGGAAGAAAGAAGTATTGGGGTCACAGTAATCCCTGTTACTTTTTCCTTGTTCTTTTGCCAGCTCTCATAATTTGTGTAGCACTGAGACATCTCTCCTGAGTCAGCAGGCAGTTGCTGTTGGCAAAAGCTGTTGGGGAAGAGGGTGCGAGTTCTTACCTTCTAGTGTAGCTCTCCTACACCTATATTTCAGTAGAATTGGAGTACAGTGTTTCCTTGTGGTCATACGTTAAGCTGTTGTGTCCTTGCTGATGTCCTGGTAGTGCCATACAGCTGCTGTGACTGGCTTTAATTAGCCCTATCCAGCCAAGGGAAAATATGTACATGAAATGCTGTTGCGGAAAGACAAGAGGAGAGAAACATGGCTAGTGGTGGCCTACTGAAAACACCTTAGAGTAGGAATGTCTTATGGAATGGGTTATGCAGAAAGCAGGAACCCTCATGGCTACTTTGCATAATTTTGAGGTGTGTATTTATTAGGCAGTCCCCAAGTACTTGTGCAGCCCCCTCTTCCTTTTTTTTTTTTGACCTGTACCCAGATTTTCAGTGTCCAAATATCTGCATATTCATCAAAGACTGGCAGTTGTGAATACTCCTTACCTCTGAAAGTACCCAGGGCTCCTGGGGCGCTTCAGCTGGAGCCAAGCTGACCATGAGGCACCTCCTGAGCTGCCAGCAGTCATCTCTTTCTCACTGCAGCTTTAGTCACCAGGCTTATATTTAGATACAATTTTGTGAAAGTTGAAGGAGTTCTTGGTTCATGTTGGTAGGAGCCTGTCTGAATGTAGAAAACAGACTGGGGGGTCCTAAATGTCCTTGATTGAAGGGAAGGACTAAATTTAGAGAAGCTGGAGAGAAGACTGAAGGAGGGATGTGAAGAAACATTCGAGTTCACTACTTTTGTTGTCATTAGGGATGACTTGCATAGGCAGCAGATTAATGTGAGTCTGTATGAGTCTGAGCTGCCCAGTTAAACTGGGGACAGCAGCTGTCTCCCTCCTCAGCTTACTTTGCTGTCTGCTGGTGCTGTTGGAAGGTGCTTATTCAGATCACTTTATGTCTGCACGTTGTTGCCCATTTTGGAATCTGGCATAGAGAAATACTTGTTTCGTGTTTGGAGGTGTATAAAAATTCCCTGAAATTCATTGTCTTTATCCTGGTTCCTGCAAAGGAGAGAAGCATCACTCACCTCACAGGTGTGCAGAAGCTGGTGGATCTTGAGATGACCTAGGACAGTTCCTGGCATGAGGATACCTTGCAGTAGAGGTGGTTTGCTAATTTTGTGGAATACTTGCACATGCTTAAATTTAACAAAATTGGCTGTTTCTGTGGGGTGCCTCAGATGTGGAACACTTCTGTGTTGAGGAGCAAGTTTATCTCTATGTATGCCTTTTTCTGTTGTGCAGACTGACTCTGAATTACTTTTTCCTAATCTAGAAGGCAGCTCTGGAGGGCACCGACCTTTTAACCACCACAGCCACCGTGGATTAATCGAGGGTTTCCTAGGATGAGAAGTGTTGCTCTGTGTATTTTAGCAACTTAGAATTTTTCTGTCATCTTTCCCCCTGAATCTTGCCACCAGCCCTCAGAGATGGGGAGCTGTGTGAAAGGAGCTGCCTGCTCTGTGCCTCTGCAGGGGTAAAATATCACCCCCAAACCCTGGATTTTACATGACCTGCCATCAGTGATGCAGTAGTGAATCTGGCATTGGAGATTCCTGGTTCAAGACAGTAGTGAAGGGCAAGGGGAAGGCTTGATAATATATGGACAGTGCAGCACTCTGTGTACACACTACTCAGGTTTTTGGTCCCTGTAGCGTCCTGTTAGCTTCAGTGAAAGTGTATTTATTTACAGTGGTCATAGCTATTCCCAAGAAATCAGTGTGATTCTTCCTTCTCCCCATTGCAGTGCTACTTGGAGTCAGTGGAGGGTTGGGCAGGCTCTGTATCTGCAAAGCATTCCTGCATTTCCCCCGCTAAAAGCAGCAGGATAATGGGAGCAGGGTTATCCCTGGAATTTCTGGAGCCAGTCCTCAAACTGCCTTTTATAGGAGCAGGGAAGGAGGGCTGGAGATGGGCTGTGCTGCATCCCTGGCAGCAGCATGGCTCCTGGCTGGATGCTCAGGGAGCACCCACCACTGGGTCTTCCCTGCCTTCCCCACCTGCTGTTGTTGTAACACATTTCATTGTGGCTGCTGTAGCTTCCTGACAATTAAGGCAGCTGGCAGCAAGCTGGATGTTAACGCCTGAGATGAAGCAGATTGAGTGTGTATCGCCTGGCGGAATTAGCGCCGGGCTGTGCCGGTGCCGCCCCTGGAATTGAGTTCACGGGAGCTGTGAAGAATGTCAGCAATGAGGAATTGAAGGGGCATCCAAAGGTTAAACTGAGTGGCACAGTGTCAGAAAACGAGGGGCTCTCTGGGTGCCTCCCTGGCAGCAGGAGGGGAGTGGTGGTTTCTGGCTGCTCTGGTGGGGTGCTGGGAGGAGAAGGTGAGTGGGAAGGGGCACATGCGCATGAACAGTGGATACAGAAGTGCTAATTTGGCAGAAAGCTCTTTCAAATCCTCCCCAGCTTTTACAGACTGCAATAAGAAATTATTAAATTTTCTCTGTGATCTGACTGTGTTTCTGTCAGGGTGACCCTAATTCCATTAGAGCAGCTCGGAGCTGATTCAGGATGGCTGTTTTACCCATTCTCTCTCAGCTTGCTTGTGTGGGTTTTTTTATACACTCTGTGCTTCCCTGTCTATCAGCTTTTGATTGTGCATGGGAAAAATGGCTTTGCATATTTCAGTTAATATTCAGTGCAATTGTCAACTAAAAGATGCCTTTTTTCCAGCTTTTGAAAATATGTCGTTTGTTCTAATAAAATTAAAAACAACAAAAAAATCCCCTCTCAGTACAAAATGCAGAGAAAATGGGGAAAAAAAATCAATACTGTCATGAGAAATCATCAGCAAAGTCTTTTGTTGTTGTCTTGGTTTTTTAAAAATTAGGGTTTGGTTTTTGAAGTCTTGGACACAGGTTCCATTAGCCAAAGGAAGAGACTAAGTGACCCATCCTAAGTCTTTTCTAACCACAGTATATTTTGGTTTGTCTTGCACAGAATTTCAAAGGGCTTAAGGAATAAAACCACTTCAAAAGTGACCTTGTAGAAGGAAAGAACTAAGGCAGAATTAGGCCAGCTACCTGTGAATTGATACCTGGTAAACAAACAATTTGCACCTTTTGATTTCTAAAGGTAGAGCAAACTTAGCTTTTACTTGAGGGGGTGGATGAAACATGCCTCAATGAGCTGGTGTGGTCAAGGCAGGGTTCTGGCTCCCACCATCCCTGGCCAGGAAAGACCCCAAGTCTGTGGGGTGTCAAGGCTGCCCTACCCCTGAAAGAAAGAGTTGCTTTATGTCCAAAAGATGTGTATCTTGTACTTGGGGTTTTTTTGCAATCAATGTTTCTTGGATGCTAGTTGAATTGAGGAGACTCATTGAGAAAGAAAATAGAAAGGTAGGATGCTGATGCTTGTGAACTTTGGGGAAAGGAGTGTTAGGATGGCTTTTTTAGATATGGTGATGTCTAAGAGACTAAGAATAGTAAGATTGCCTGTCTAGCTTCAGGTGAGCTCTGTTTTGCCAGGGATTTTGCATTGTACCTGAAGTGCTGTCAGGAGGTTTTGGGTGGAAGAGCACTGGAGGGAACATGTGTTATGGCACTTGATTCTGCTTGTCCACTGACTTTGCTGTCTGCCCTTACTGTTTTGTGCTCCCAAGACCAGCTTGGCTTGTTTTGACTCCCTGATTCAGCTCTGCTGCCTTTGCTTCATAACCTGAATGATGCCTTAACAACAGCTCAACCCCAAATACAGCTGCTCCAGGCCAGCCTGTGGGACAGCCTTGCTGTTGTGCAAGCCTGGAAAATGTCCACTTCACAGAGCTGAGCAGAGGGATCCCATCCCAAAAGCTGGACATGAGGCTTCTCCACTGCTGCCTTGCATCAGTTTCTGTTTCCAGGTTTCCTGTTTGCATGCCTGTCCCCAAACAGTGTTCTGCATGTAGTGATTATGTGTAATTGATGCGATTGGATCCAGGTATTGCAGCACAGGTAAATACTAATTTTCTGCAATTCCACCTTGACTAGCTTGACATATTCTATCAGGAAAAATAACATGGAAAATACTGTTTAGGAAAACCCCTGTACCTGAGGCATTGAGGTGGCATCATTAAGGGACAGGTTGAAATATTAACCACAGTTATTGTGTAGTGTTTATTTTTGGTGTCCTTTCTCATCATATATATAAATACATATATTTAGGTAGAAATGGATTCTGCACTTTTCTGTAAAATACTTGAATGCTGCCTGCTCATAGCTAAGTGTTGCAGACATCAAGGTAGAAGGGATGCTAAGTGTGTAGACAACAGATCTTTTTCTGCATTTATAGCCATTTTAGCTCCAGCACTTGCAGAAGTCATGAATTAGTTTGTGTTGCTACCCACAACAAATCACAGCATGATGATTTGTCTTTTTTATTTATTGTTAAAGCCAACAGCATTCATCAATCAACATCAGCTGCCAGGTCAAAGGTCTGCTTAGCCCCAAATCCCTCATCCAGTAGTGGTCAGTACAGAGAGCTATGGAGGATGTAAAAACAGAATAAATTTAGAGTGATCTCTTACTCTTTTCCTCTTGGAGCTCTCGGTGAGTGGTGGCTCCTGAGCCCAGAGAGGTGCTATAGAACTGCAGCCAGGCTTACTCTTGAATTTTGCTCTCGGGCAGTTTGAGCGTGTGGTCAGTCTGCAGGGACATCTGGGGGGCAGTGGTTTGCATGGTGTAGGCTCTGACTGTTGCCTCTACTCCACTGCTCCTTGTTTAAGCTCCTCACTGCTGCTGTGCAGGGCTAAGCATTCCCACTTGCCGTTTGCACCATTTGGACTTGGCTGCGCAGCCAGAATTCCTCTCTTGCCTTCACAAGGGACTTCCTGTGTTTGTGTCCATGTAAATTATCCAGCACAGTGACAAGTGCTGAAGGCATGATATATTTAATACTAGTTCTGTGAGAGAGTGTGTGCTTATTGGCTTGGTGATACAGAAAACCAATAGAACTGCTTGCTTACAATTTTATCTTCAGTGTGGATTCATAGATTTTAAGGGCAGAAATCAGATCAGAGCAGTCTTTTGCTCTGACCTGCGTAGCACAGGCTGTATAATTTCAGTAGTAATCAGCATCTACTTTGAACAGCTGTGGATGAACTAGCACGTAGCTTTTGGGAGGCTATCAAATCGTGATTTGAAAACTAAATGGTAGAGAATTTACCCATCTCCTATATGATCTGTAAAAATGGCAAATAATCATTACTTCTTCAAATTTGTATTTATTTAAAACTACATTTATGCATTTTGAGGGTTTAGACACTGGATGTTGGAACATCTGTCAGCAAGGCTGCAGACTCCTGCTATTTAATATAATCTCCTGGAGAAGCAACTTGAAGTGGAAGAGTTAGAGAACCTGAAAGTTTTTCTTTTTGTTGTAGAAAAATGGGCTTGTCTTGATTTTTCTGACCAGATGTAATTTTTATTCACTATTCCTCCAGACTGTTCAGTATGTTTTTTAAAGTCAAGGGACCAGGACCAAGACAAGTGGCTGCATTTTCCAGCAGTACAATGGCACTTTAGGCTTTTTATCCACAGCATTCAGCTGGGAACGTGGTCCTCCACTGTGACCTCTGAATTCCTTTCTGGACCTCTGATTCCCAGGATGCAAACTTGTATTTCATTAGTGTGACTTGGCTTTTTTCTCATGAATATCTGCCCCTAAGTACATCAAAATGCATTTTGCTGGATTGCGTCTCATTTAGTCATCTGAGTGATTCTTCACAGGTAATTTTCCCTTTCTGTTAAGAGCTGACTACCAGTCTTGGTAAAGCTTACCCCTTACTTTCCAAATCTAATTGCAAGTTATTTGCATTCATTCACAGATGTTAATAAATTGTGGCTATTTGCAGAGGCTGCTGTGTGTATTTTAAGGAGATATTTAAAATACCCTGTAGTTGTGATGGTAACATTCTTTGCAGATGGAAAAGAGTGCCAGAAAACAGATAAAATAATATGGTTTGTCGTGCTGCTCCTGGCTATTACTGGTACTGATGTCAGAAAGGGAAAAAGTAGATGATCTGCTGGAGCTTTCAGTGTTTTAGCTGAGCAGTTGTAAAAAGCAATGATGTGGTAATAGGAATGCTTTTCTTGTTTCTTTGATTATCTGTTCATTATACTGCTGCTTCAGAATGATACCGTAATATAAGATGATCAAGCTCATTTTGGTGAACAACCAAGAGTATGAAATTTGTTTGCTCAAAATGTTAGTCAATCTTTTTTGATGTTGAACATGCCTGGTTTAAAAAGGAGTGGGAAAAAAAGCATCTGTTCATGGGTGCTTTTTCTCTGGTAAGTTGTCTATCTTTATGTATCAAGAGCTGAAAAGCAGTGGTGTACTCTTAATTGAATTCTGTGTTTAGTCCCTTGTGAGAATCAGTGCTTTGTCTGTGCCAGAGACAAATCTCATTTATTTTGTTGGTGTGAAAACACTGTAGGGTGCTTATTGAAACTTTTAAGTCACAGAAATGTCTTTTGCCTTACACACTTTACTGACATATGATCACTGAATTAAATCAAAGCACTTTTTGTAGTGGATGATGGCTTTACATTTGTATATGAATTGTAGCCTGCAATGCTAGAGCTTTGAATGTCAGTTAGTTTTGTCTTTCTCTGATGCATCATAACATTAGGCCTTCAGACTGAGGGGCATGCATGTGGTATTAAAAATAATTACAGAATATATTCCATTTTGTGTAGTACAGGCTGGAATGTCTTTGCAGTCCCACTGTGCTTTTCAGATGGCCCTTCATTGTATATATTACTCATTGTTTCCTTTTCCCCCCCCAGTAATTAATAATACAATTTCCAGGAATATATTTTGTAAAATTGGATTGAGACATATAGGTAGTACCTGGTCAAAATGGAAATATATATGGAAATGCCACCCTATTCCATCAGAAATTCATTGCACAAAGGGTGACTGTTCTGAGTTGGTGCTTTTAATAAAGTCAGCATGTCAAGAAGAGGTTTTGGGTTGGTTTGTCTTTGTTGCATGAGGTTATTCTATTTGAGCTGATAGTGTGTTCTCTGGAAGTAACCAGAGTCTCATGGAAAGGACCATGGAGTGGGAGACAGAGTGTGCTGCAAAGCTCTCACTTTGGTGTTGTCCCTAAGACAAATGACATTTAATTGCTTTTCAAACTTGAAACTGAAATTCTGTCTGTGAGGTAAATGAGAGAGTTGCCATGCATTGATTTCAGAAAGGATTTCAGTCTCACTATTTGGGGAAAAAAGCTTGGGAGTGAGGCAGCTATAGGTGTATTTTACTTACAGACTGTTTACTTTAATCTTTAAAGAGGAAAGATTCATTGAAATAACTGAATGATGAGTGGTGAGATTCTTGTTAAATGCTGAAAATGGTTGAAATACAGATATGATGATGATGACTATGTATTTTAATCCTATTTAGCATCAAACAGAAGCTTTCAGTTTTTGCAGTATGCAGGAAAACCCTTAGAGAAGCAAACTTACCTCATAAGCAAATAGTTTTGTATTCCTCTTCAAAGGACTGTGTTGCCTGGTCCTGACACAGTGTTCTTAGTCTTGACATGCTGAGTACAGAGTTCAGTATGGCTCTCAGGAGGATGATGAGGGTAGTTCAAAACCTGGAAGGGCTCCCTTTACTCTTGTTTGATGTAACAGGCAATGGTCCTGGTTGTTGACTTGTCATTTATACTTGCTGTATATAGACTTCCAATATCCTTTTTAATGCTCCATTACACATAGCTTAGCAGGGGTTAACATGAAGTTCCTTAGTTATAACCTGTTCTTTTCAGCTCTTTGTGAGTTTGGTTCATGAAATATGCCCTGCTTGGTCCTCAGCCAAAGTTTGAGTTGGTGGGCTGTATTTTGTGAGTTGGACATTTGTTTTTGGTTCTTTCTGCAAAAATTGTCTTTGAATGCTCTTAAAAACAAAGAGAGTGGAGAAATACTTTTGTACCCTTAAAGCTGACTGTGGTATTATTTATAGATTTCTAGTTTAAAATGTCTGTGAACACATTTGACCACCAAAGCCCATCTGTAGTAATGTCCGGAGACAACAGAACCTGGTTTGTGAAAGGAGTGACCCATAGAAAAACAGGCTGCTGAGTAATATAAAGGGAATTTAATGCTGGATCACTATGTAAAGGATGCTGTGTGAGCTCGTGTGTAACTAAATTTGCTGTATATTCATTCTGTGAATGTAGCCAGAGCTGCTGTGATCTCAGCCTTCCCAAGAGCCAGAGGTGCACAGCAGAGGCATCCTCCAGGTCCTCCAGCACCCAGCCTGGAACGTGGGCAGAGAGAATTAACTCACACTGACACCATGAAGTTCCTCTTCTAGTGCATTTGTCTGTGTCTTGAGGCAGTTGTGGAAATAGAGAGGTTTTTTGTTGAAGTTGCTCTGTGGTTGTCCTGCAGGCCACAGGAGCTAGGTCTTGTCTTTCTTGGCAGTGCCTGTCGAACCTTTATACTGCTTTAGTAAATGCATGGAACATTTGACATATTTAACTGCCAAAGTTTTGGGTTTTTCTTTTTCTCAGATGCTAAAATACGCTACTGTTCATATGTCTGTAGAGCTGTGTGCCCTATTTTAAGAGCAGAGTATGATTTGGGGGTTTTTTACACATTAAGGCTAAATCCCTGTATTGTTCAGTCAGCATCTATGGAGTGCTCAACATCTTTTTCATTACACACTCAGTCTTCTGTTGCAGATAAAGCTTTTCTTTCAGAAGCAATTCTAGCTCAAAAGTTCTGGCATTGTCTGTAATCTGTACTATGTTGTGTGAGAAGTTTCCTGTGGAATTATGTGGAATTTAAGAAACTCCACTTAATATGTTAAGAGTTACATGCATTTGACAAGTTTATGTCAAATTGCAGAATTATTTTGTGTTACAATAATGGCTGGACTGTGTCAAACTCTAGATCCATTTATCCCAAAATTATCCCAACATAAGCCTCCAATGATGGCCAACAAATGCTAGATGTTTTAAGGAGGTACAAAAAAGATCATCTCATACTCTTGCCTTTTCTCCCCACCCACATTAGTTCCTATTTCCTATGTAAAATTAGAAGTTGCTCTCAGAAACATAACTTCTGTTACTGCTTCTGGGAAGCTTTATTAATTGCAACAACTCTAAATATTATTTTATCCACATGGGCAAAGGAATAATACTCAATGTACGTTTGTCAAGGTCAGATCAATCTAATTTCCTTTAATGACAGGCTAACAGGCTTTGTGAATGGAGAAGCAGTAGATGTCATTTATCTTTAGTAAAGCTTTCAGTGCTCCCTCATGAGGCTTTTTCCTGTGAAACATCTGCTCATAGGGTGGGTATTTGGCAGTTTGGTAGCATTCAGCATTTGCAGTAATGATCTCTCTGATAGAATAGAGAACATGCTTATTAAATTTGCAGGCAACAACAAGCTGGGAAGAGCGGCAAGCATGTTGGAGGACACCATTAGAATTCAGAATGATCTTTACAAATTGGCAAAACTGTCTGAGAGGATGCATGTCAATAAGGAAAAATGTGGATAGATGTTTGAAAATAGGAGTAATCAGCTACATAAATACAGAATGAGAGACAACTGCCTAGACAGCTGGTGTACAGAAAAGGTCTTGCAGTGCTAATGGATCCTAAACCATACAGGAGTCGACAGAGCAGTGCTGTTTTGAGAGGGACAGACATCACAGTGATAGGCAAAAATGAGGAGTACCATCCTGAAAACACATTTGATAGTTATTTTACTTGCTCACATGGGTAAGGCCTGTGGTGAAACATCTCATCTTGAGCATCCCACTACCACAATGGAAGCATTAACTGGGGAGAGGTCAGCCCTTCCCATCCACTGCTAGGACAAGAAATAATGTGGCTGAACTGCAGCTGGGAAGTTCAGGTCGGGCACTAAGCAACAGTCACAGACATGCAGGGTTGTTGGGTATGGAATTGAATTTCCAGAGGAATTTCTGGAATTTCATATGCAAACAGAAAGTGTTCCTTCAGATATGTTCTGAATAGACAGTGTGATTTTTTTTTTTTTTAATGAATGTTTCTTTGTCTTCATTTATTAGCCAGGAAAGGTACAGTCTCCCAGCCTGTCTTCTCTAGGTCACCTGATACTCTGATGTTTTATTCTGTCCTTTTTCATCCTCCTCTCAAGTGACAATCACTGTCTTTCCTCTGACTATGTAGCTTTGTGTGAAAGTGTTTTCCAGGTCCTTAGTCCTCTTCAGTGCCCTTCTCTGACTTTGTAGCTCTGCTATAGAGGAGCTGCTGGGCAAATACAGGGGAGAATATGCAAAATAAAACTTACAAATATCCACTAGTTTTCTCATGGACCCTCATAGTTTGCTATCTTTTTGCCCACGTCTGTGTGTGACTAAAGGTCAGCTGCCTGTTAGCATGTGTGGTTCATCTTCTGAAGCCATACAGTAAACTCAGCTCTGCAAACTGTAGCAGGTATTTCTGGGTTTGTTTCTTTCTCTCAGTACATGTTATGTATTTATCTGTAAGTAGTCATCTACCCTGAGACTGTACCATGCTACACACCTGTTCAGAGGTCAGAGTATGAGCTCTGATGGTTTCAGGGGCTTTGCTGGCCAAGGCAGGGCTCTGGTGTGTGTCTGGGGATGGCTGCCGTGGTGTGCAAGAGCCCATCTCTCTGACAGCACCAAATGCCTGTGCTGTTCTGCCCTGACTGTGGGATATTCCTAAGGAAGGCAGTGTGGTTGTGCCAGTCTGTACAGCACAGCACACAGAGCAGCTTGGAGGGTCAGCACGTGCACTGCTCCAGGCGAACAATGCTGCTTTGCTGTCCAGCAGCTCTTGGGGGCTGCATTGAAACAGCTTCTGGCAGCACAAAGTGCTTGGGGAAACAATTGAAAATGGAGCTGTAGGTCTTGCAAGATCTTCTGACTAAAATATGTCTAAATGCTTATTTCTGCATAAGAAAGGGAAAATGTATTAAAAATGTGTATTTGTATAGAATGCTTTTAATGTTAATAGTAGTGGAAGGGAGGATGTGTACGGTTTTTTTCTTTCTCCTTCCAGTAGTCATTCTTGCTATGAATAGCTATACATCAATTCATGAATTTCTGTCTGAGTGAGGTCTCAGGGCTGTATGAGATGGGACTATCTCATGCTTCATGTTAAAAGATTACAGTTAATTTATTGCATGTTTGTTGTGGATAAGAAAAAGCTATTTACCTACCTAGATTTTTCCTTTCCTGGGTTTCATAAAAGAGCCATGTACTTCTTGCTGAAGAAGTACAGATCAGAGGACATTTGTCTTTTTAATGAATTGATTTAAATCAAAATGCAGGCCATTACATGAGTTCCTGAATTCTGGAAACTCTAGCCATTATATTGGGTGTTTCTTTGCCATCAGACTTTGACTTCAAACTGCAATTATTTTTCACAAGATGAAGAATGAAGTCTGTTGCCTGTTATGAATAATAGAGTATGGTAATATCACAGCTATATATGCAAACTCCGCAGACTGGCAGCACAGCTGCTAAACGTTACATTTTTAAAATATGTGCAATCTGTTGTAAACAGAATTAAAACCAGGAACATTGCATGGTTTGTTTTGTAGGGAAATTTAGTGATGAATTGTTTTACATTTTGACCTTTAATTTTTTTGAGTCTCTGCACATTCTAGTGAATCGGGGAGATTCTCAAATTAAGACATGTGGAATTCTAATGGCCACCCTGACATTTCCTGGGCCTGGATACCTCACCTTGATTAGTTTTCTAGTGTCCCTGCTCTGCCAAGCTGGAGAGGCTCATACACTCCACAGCTGAGCTTGAAGTGATTGCACTGTAAACCTCATCCAATTAAAAGGTGAATCCTGTTCTAGTAGTGGAAGGTTGTTTTATTGTTCCTCTCCCCTGATACGGATGCGAGTGAAAGTGTTGAAGGGAAGTGTTATCACTGTTGTTTTTGTAGCTTGTTGTTATCTTCCATCTTCATATACAAAAAAGTGAGAAATGCAGCCTGCCCAGCTGTCTGAGAGCAAGTGTGACTCGGCAAGATAAACCTTCACTGGCTGTAATGGGCCTGACTACAGATGATCCTTCAGCTCTTCGTACCATCCGGTGGTATCCTGGTTTGAACCACAAGCAGCAGGGGAAATAAGGTGGAAATATAGCAAGGAATGCACAGCAGTCCGTCATTTTGGTGCCGAGAAGAGAATAATGCAGTCCATCATTTTGGTGCTGAGAAGGGAATAATGCACTCTCAGGACACGTTCTGCTCTCCTCCTCCTGACTATGGAGTGGGAAAATAAGAGGGAACAACCTAGGAATGTGAGAAAGGAGTAAATATGGAGAATTTAGAACATTTAGGTTTACTGTCCCTTGTCAAAACAGTCTTTGAAGTCCTCCTGCTTGGGAGAAGATGCAGACAATCACTCTACCAAAATGCCAGGGCCAGTGCCACGGCAAGGGAACCTGGCGCTGCTGAGCATCTTCTTGAGTGTTTCTGTGCTCCATTCCTCTCACCTGCAGAAAGAAATGCCAGCATTAGCAGATCTCTGATTCTGTCTATGCTGGCAGAGGGTCCCAGAACTGATTTATAGCACTTGTTCAGCTTTCAGCGAGCAGCAAATGCATTGCTTAATTATTCATGGCAGATGTATTATTGCAGGAAATTAAGACATCGAGGAAACAAGTAAAAACTATTACTGAATAGAGCTATAAACAAGGTAAGGTGGAAGGGAATGCAGGGGGAAAGCTCTGAGATGCTAAAAACCCCTTGTTCTCAGAAATGTTTCTCCCCTTCCGAAAATAATTGTTTAAATTCCCAGATATGCAAGTGATTGTTCATAGTACATAATTAAATATTCTATTAGCTAACAAGTTGGTTTTAATTTGCTACATTTGTCATCTAAATTATCACATTTGTGAATGTGTGAAACCTTCTATGGCTTCTTTCAGCATATCTACTTACATAAAGACACAATTCTCTTTATGCCTTTGACTTCCCTCGAAAGATTTGATGTTTTACTTGTGCAAGAAAATTTAGGTCAACTTTTGGCTTTCTGTACCAGAGAAAGGGTACAGAAAATGTACCTTGGTTTGGGGTTTTGGTTTTGTGTCTCTGAAGTATTGCTGTGCCTGGAGTAGTGGTGTGCAGTGCTGCTGCAGAGTGGCACCCAAGGCCCACCTGGGTTTGAAACCCCTCTGCAGGCAGGCACACTTGTACCCAGCTCTCTTTCAGATGTCTCTGTAGCTTTATTCCAAGATTTGTGTGTGTTGGTGACCTATGCCATGAACCTGTTCTCTAACCTATGTCTAAGGCCCCACACTCACAGAGGTCAGAGCTGTTGGCTTTGAGGAGCACCAGCACTTTCTTACTCATCAGGTGGCATGGGAGGAGCCTGGTGTTTGATCCCCTGTATGCATAGAGGGTTTCTCATTATTGCTGCTCCAAGTTCCCATTAGCTTTAATCCTTTCACATTTCTTGGCAGGTTTTCAAATATGTAGTCAGGAACTGACCAAACTTCACTGAGAAGGAAGTAGTTTAAAGAAAACCCTTTCAACTTCTCTTTCAAGAATAGAATTATTAGCTTTATTATAGAAGTTATAGGGAGCATCTTACATTTTTGTGTAACCTCAGGCGTCCGAGAGTTTCTGTTCCATTACTGTTCCAAAGCTCATTATTTTGGTACATCTGTAGTAATTTTGGAACCCTTTACTTTATAATTTCAATTATGTAGTTTGAAATGTAATGATATTAGAAGTCCTGTTATGGAGAACTTGGAGCAATTTTAAGGCAAGCAAATGAAATTTAGTGATACAATAGCCTTGTGTAGTTCATTCCTATGACAGGAGGTGTTTGAGTCCATTTGCAAACATCAGCTATTTGGAGACTGCAAATATGGGTGGGGGAAGGAAAATACTCTGTAACTTGGCCTCTGAGGTTAATTTCCCTGACTCTTGAAAACATGGTCTATGTGCAGCACATAGTGAATATCACATATGATACAAATTGGGCAAAAAAGAGATCTTGCAAGAATCAGACTAAATCATCAGCACTGAGGAAACATACTCCTAATTGTGTTTTGTGAACGCTTGCTGTTCTGTACACGTGCATCTCAGGATCGCCTAAACAGAGCTTTGCTTCCAGACCTAATCAATTGGTTCTCGAGCCGTTTAGCTTTTTAATTACTCTTGTCAAAGTGAAAATTATGTGAAAGGACTTGACTGTGCAATTAGCTGCTGAACATTTTCTGCAGCAATAGTGAGAAAACAATACCAAGTCCCAGAATAGCAGTAGATACAACCATAGGAACAAATCTGCTTCAGCAGAGAAAGAGATATTCTAGTAACTAATCTGAATGAAAGATAATTTATTTTTTAAATATGCATATATTCACAGATGTGAGCAGAAAAGGCTGTTTGTGTGAGAAAAGCCTGTCCCCAGCAGAATGCCAGGTTAGTTATCACTTGCTGATTTCCCTCTGATTTGAGGGCTCTGTTCTTCCTAGGCAGAGGCTGCAGCTCTGCCCTCAGTCAGGGCTGAGCATGTTAGAAGAGGTGCCAGCTCTCTGACCTCCAGATTGCTGGGGGCTAAATTTTAGGAAAAAAGAGGTCACCTTTCCTGTGCTGCAGCCGTGGCAGAGTGCACAATATGTTTCTTCTGTGAGCTGCAAGAGCCTGGTTAGTGTTCATTCAGTGATCTATAGATCATCTGCTCAGACAAATTATATCTCTCAACAGCTTCACACTAAACTAATCTGGGCATTCAAAAAATAAATAAATGAGGCAGTGTCTATAAAGAGCTTCCGTCTAGTGAAGTGGAGCAGTTGGAGCCTGATTAATGAATCCCATTTGAACACACTGGCTGTGTGTTCACTGTTCCCCTCCGCCGAGCTCCATCATCCAGGACAGCCCTGGTTGGGACACATGGTGCATTGCCAGCATCTCTGGCTGGGACCAGAGATGGTGACCATGGTGAGGTCAGGACTTTCACCACCATGATTGATTCATGGTCACAGTGCAGAAGGCAGAGCTCGCCCAGCATATCCCTACCGCTGCTGGTGCATCCCAGGAGCTGCATGACCCCCTCTTGTTCTGCCATGTCCAGGACCAAAGTGCAGGGGTGCATTTTGGGGAAGAATCATCTGATCTGTTTGGCACTGGTGCCCCTCATTGGCCTTCATCAAGCTAAAGCAGTGTTTTTATGAACGAGATTGAAAACACAGGTTAGAATTACTGACCATTAAATTGCTGAGCTGATGGAAGGGAGCTGTGTCACTGTGAGCTGACTGTCTGAGCTCACTTCTTCCCTGAGAACAACTCAGTGAGGGCAGCTGAACAAATCCTGGTGCTCGTCCTCCTGTGTTTGGAAATGCTTAATAGATTTGGAGGCTCAGAATTTTAATGCAGTTCTTTTCTGTATTGATAGAGGTCTTTGAAGTCACTTGAATGCTTTACTAAGCATACATACGAGAATTTAGGTTATTTGTATCAGTGCGCTTGATGGTTTCTGATCTTCATTAGGCTGTGCCTCAGAAGGTCAGCATGCATGCACACCCACATGCCTAAAATAATTTATTCTGCTGCCTTTTGGCACCTACTGCACATGGACATGTTACTAGGAAAGGAAAATGCATCTTTTGAGTAGTGAGTAACAATAAAATTTCTCACAAGACATGTTTTTTACAAGTATTCTAGTTCTGGGACCATACATGGGTGGGGTTTTTTCTTTTCCTGCGAGGTGATGAGGGCAAAACCAGCACTACCAAGACATCCATTCTTTGTGGAGGTTTGAAAGCAGGTGAAAGGGTTCAGAAACCAGAGGGATACTTTTATTGGGTCTGAAATAGTCAGCACATCAACTTCTGGTTTTGGATTATAGCTAGAGGGAGCATGATATTATTAGTATAGAAAGTTGTTTTTAATTGTGTGGAATACATAGTCTGGGTATGTGTGTAAGCTGGCTGCAGTGAAATCAGGGAAGCCAACACATTTCAAGAGTAAATGTATTTTTGAACAATTTAAGAACAATAAGTATGCGATAGCAGCTCCTTTTTGTGTGTAATATCTGTTTAATTCAGTGCTTGAGACGGAAGGGCTTTGGCAGTGAATGGTCTGTGTGCAGGGAAGGACACGGGTGCTGGGAACTGACAGTTTTTCTAGCTGAAGAAGCAGGAAGGAGTGTCCTGGGACTCTGGGAGGGAAAAGTCTCACGGTTAAAGTAGTTTTTGATGTCTCAGAGGTTTGGATTTTAGAAGGCATGGACATGCCTGTAATTGTGAAAGGACAGTAAATTTTAAAGGAAAGTAGTAAAATGTAACCTAAATGCAGAAGATGGTGCCGTTCTGCTTACACCATGAGAGCATTTATTAGCAGGACAAAACTGCATCACTTTTTGGATTACACAGAGTTCCAGATTGTCTCCAGTGCTTGCCATCATGTGAATGTTAATGCTGAGGTGTATTGCAAGTCCCTTTGAAGAAACAGTGAAGGGCTTCATTCTGTTCTGAGACATGATAAAAATTATGGAGAGTTTGAGCATCAAGTTTCTATGCTGAAAAAAGGGTGAGCAGGAGGGAAAAACTGCATTGGCCTGGGGAAATTTAAATACCTTTTTTCAACATGTTTGCAGATGGATCACCTTACAGGTATGTGAGAATGATTTGCATTTTAGAGCCCTGAGAAGTGCTTGAGAGATGTTAATCTCCCATTTTCACTTCCCTGCTCCCCCTTTGCTTCTTGTCATTTTAGATTTTTGAAGTTCTTTGGGTAGTTACATTTTTGTCCCTGTAATAATTATTAAATTATAAATTATTTTTATAAGCAAACCCTCTTGACTGTGGATAAGCAATCTTCATAAATTATTTGGTGGGATACTTAATTTGAAGTTTCTTCATTGCTTATGACAAGATGTTTCTGCTGCTGTCACTGTTGATGATTCATAGCTCAAGTGAAGTGCTTAGCACTTCAGAAAAGTTGTAACACAGGCAGTCCTACTCAAAGTCTCTCCATTTAAATAAAAAACAAAGAAAGAAAAAAGAGGAAAAGGGGGCTGTGGTGGACTGTGCTGAAATGGTGTGTGAGGCTGCTCTGCAGGACTGGCTCCAAAGTGTGGAGAGGGAGGCAGGGGCCGTTCACTGAAACTGAGTCAGAGAAGAAGCTGATGTATGTTCTTAAATCCTTTGTTTTCTCCTAAAGCCCAGTTATGAGCTGTCAGGGAAGTTTGTGAGTCTGTTAATGCTTGTACATATGCAGGAACAGGGTGCTCCCTGCAATCCTGTATGATTTAGGGCATTCTGCTTGACCAGCTGGGCTCACAGCACTGGATTGCATGTTCTTGCTTCAGCCATGGGGGTGTTGGGTGGTGTTTAGAAGGAAGTGGAAAATGAAGAGGCCTTAGATTGGTTAGAGTCAAAAAATGCAAGGTGGAGTATTGAAATTCTGGGCACCATTTGGTTGTGGCTGATGCTGTGCTCAGTCTGTCTGGCTGTGTTGGAGCAAAAAGGGATCCCTATTAAAATTACACAGACACAAACTTCAAACCTTTTAAAGGCTGGAGGAGGAGGTAACTGGCTGCTGAAATTCCTGCTGTTTTGCCATTACTGATGTTTCTCCTTGTGAGAAGCTTTAGTGAGGAAGTCTGACAGATGGCAACAAAGGGAAAGATACAAACAAGGTACTCTCGCAATATAAACGTTGGGCTTTAACTGTTTCACTGGAGTGTTTAAAACACGTGTAAGAATTTGGGCAGAACTACACAGGCATGTTACAGCAGTTAGGTGAAATTTCAGAAAAAAAGCAGTGGCAGTTGTTTTTTCCCCAGCCAAGCTGAATTCCAAGGATGCCACTGAGAGCAGCTGCATGCAGTGAATATTGATGGGCAGCTGGTGCCGGTCCTGTGCCCCTACCAACTTCCTCCATGTTTCAGGAAAACTCTCCTGATCTTATTTCAGCTATCACATTATAAGAGTGCATTTGCAGCTGTATAAGTTCAGTAAAAAGAAACAAAATCAAGAATGAGCCTGAAGAGTTTAAGGGAGCAGGGTGGAATCTGGCTGATTTGAACAGGTGGTATTCAGGGGCTCTGTTCTGGCAACCAGTCGGGATTAGGACAAATTCACTTCTTTAAATATAATTAGTCCAGGTTTTGGTAGGGTTTTAGCTCTTTGACTACTCTTGTTCTCATGGAGGGTGGAGGAGACTGAGGAATTGGTTTGCTGTTGGAACTGGGTAAGGTAAATGTAAGTGGAGGAAATTTTAGATAAATTGAGGGGTTCATAATGTGGGCTGTTTATAGGCTTCTGTCTTTTAAATCGAAAGCATTGTTGTAGCTGTCATGTGTTTGGAAGCACTTAAGGTTTGAGTGGACCATAAAAATGCGTGCAGATGTTCTTCTTGACTCTGAGCGTTCAAACCACTGAGGTGGCTTTCTTCAGAAATTGTTTTATGGGGATCTCCACAGTATTTTAAAACCAAAACAAGACTTTTGTGCCAATTTTTAACCTTCGCTAGAGACTCCATGTAAAAAACCCACTCCAGTGTGTGTTTCTGTGTGTATAAATTGCACTATTCACACTATAAAGAGAAAGCCTTTTTAGTCCAAAGCAAAAACTGGTGAAGTGGAAAGGTGAGCTGCTGCCCCTCCACGTCACTACCTGATGTCTGAATGCTGGGTTTCTTACCCTGGCGTTGTGCTACAGCTGTGGAAGGTGTGATTTCAAGCTGAATTTATGCTGATTTTGACTGGGGGTTTTTGTTTGGAAGTCAATGAGGAACTAGTGAATGTGAACTCAGTTTAGACCCTCATAGGACCTTCTGTATCTCCTGTTGCGCATTTGCCTGAAATGCTGACAGAGAAACAAATCCTCTTTTTTTAATATTAAAGAACAATAACAGCTTATTTAACACTGAGTAAGAAAGAGGCTTTAGCAGCAATGTACTTCAGTGAAATAACGAAGATATTTCTGTGAGCTGCTCTACATCAAAGCTTCATGAAGCAGGATTTCTCTGCTACAATGTGACCTCTGCAGTGCTTCAAAGTGCTGGTGCCTTGCCCATCAGGCAGCTCCATGTTTTTACTTTGACTGGTTGGTGTTCCTGCTTAAACCACAGAAAAGGACTTTTATCCAAGCACTTTCTGGGAAAACTTTTCTTTACGCATATGGACTTTGGGAATCAAATGCCACAAATGTTTTTTCAGTTGCCATATGAGCATACTTGGCAGAGGTACAAGGGACTTGAATATAAGGGAGCTTCATAGGGAAGAAACTCTCTTGTTTGGTGATTTCTGCAAAACTAAATGCATGTCCTTTCAGTGGTATTAATTTTTGCTCTTTTGGAGTTGTAGTGTGTGAATTTGAGTGGTTTTGATGTATTGCTGATGTTTTAGCACTCCTACTCATCAAGGAGCTCTGTATCATTGGAACATGTGAGCTTTATTTCTGCACATTGTGTCATGGAAAGTGAGAACATTTTATTGTCTGTGTTAATGGGATGTGAGATCTGGATCAAAGTTCTCTAGAAACCCATAATAGCCAGCCCTTTATCAATTGATGCTGACCAGTATCAGTCATTTTCCCTACAGGAAATGAAAATGTTCCATCATTAGGCCACAGACCTAATCAGGTTTCCTTCACATTCCTCCCTTATCTCTATATTTCAGCCCTGTTACTTTGCACTGGAGAGTACTTGTGTGCCATATAGCTTGGGTTTTAACTTAATCTGCGAACCTGCTTGTTGCCTGTGGATTTTTACACATTGGTAACTTTTGAAAGAGCGTGGTTGAACCCATCAGTCTCAGAAGCTGTTCTGTTTTGGTTGGGATTCCCCTTGCAGAGGACTGCATGGTGGGGTGACTTTCTCCATGAGTCCTTGGGAACTTCTTCCCTCGTTGCCCTTTCCCAGGCACATGCCCGTGGTGCATTACAACTCCTTGTATCAAACACAAATAAACCCACTGGTAACCCATCTATTTTCTTCCTTGAAGAAAGTAAATCAAAACCACTGCTGGCAGTTCAGGTGATCTTTGTACAGACACATTTTCTTCTGGGAAAAGCCACAAAGAGCCTCTAAAAGCAGATGTGGCTCAGGTGACACCACTCCATCTGGATGTGCAGGCAGGTTTGGATTATGCTTCCCACTCTGCTTTTGGCTTCCTGGGAGTAGGAAGGACTTGGCAAGGATGCTCAGTGTAGCTCAGACTTCATCTGTCCTTCTGGACATGGAAATTAAAATGCCTCAGCACTTATGAAGGAAGGTAGTTAACAAGGCTAGTTAGTCTCCTTATGCTGATTTCCATATTTTTAGGTGTGTTTTCAGCTATTGGTAGTGAATTTAAGAAACAGATGAGTAATTTTTGCTTCAATTAAGACTAATTTTGTGATTTGAAGTAATATGTTATTTTTTGCTTTTTTTTTCTGTTTTAAAAGCTGATATGGAGAAAAAGCAGCTCAATGGACAATTTAATGAAGGGTAAAAATTATCAGGTCATGCATTCTCTCCTTGTATTGTTCGACCATAACATAATATATATTCTGTCATTATTCCCACCCCATCCATTAGCCATCACAGTTCAGAAATAAACAAATTACCTGCTCCCTTCTCCATTAAATGTAATTTTATAAACTGCATTATAACAAAGCTAACTGAGCTATAAGTAGAGAAAAAAGACCTCAGTTTTCAATGTAAATGGCATAAATTTGATTGTACAGAGAGGATGTGTGGGAAGTATTGTTGCTGTAAGGATATTAGATGAATAAATTTTTTTTAAAATTACAGAACTGTTTTAAAATTCAGTAGTTTCTATCAAGAAGTGAAATTCTTTTTGGGGAAAATGGAAATGCTTCTGCTCCTGGAGGTGCATACTGAAAAACAAGAGTCAAAAAATCAGTTTGCAACCAGATGATACAAATGGTTATACGGGGAAACTTCTTGGTGGTGAGAGTGGTTCTAATCTGCAACAAGGAACAAGAAAGGCTTGGGAGTCTTCATTTGTGGAGATATTCAAAGCTTAGCAGGACAAGGTCATGAAATACCTTTTTTAAATTTTAAATACTGCTTGAAAGATAGTATTTCTCTGAGCAGGAGGTTAGAGTAGCTGACCTGCACATGTCCCTTCCAACTTCAATTATTCACTGCTTTGTGTAACAGACTAAGTTCGTTTAAGAAATTTGGGACACAACTTTGCGGATGCTGTGAGCTTCTGTATGGATCTACTCAGAGCACATTGCAGTCAGGTGAGGTGTGATGTATTTCCATGATACCTTGTTTGCAGGTTCTGGGGACACTTGTGTGAAAAGAGCAGGTGAGTCGGAAATGCAGAAATAAAGCTTTCTATCGATAAAAGTAGTACCAAAATAGAATGACTTAAATTTTACCTCGGTTTAGATGTCATCTTCCTTTTTGGCTGGGGAGCCAGAGAGATGCTTCTCTTCTTTCTCAGCTTTTTGACTGCATTTCCGTTTTATGGTGATGGTGAAAGCTGGGGCATAACATTATTCAGTACAGCATGGGGTATGCTGTAAATGAGTGTGGATCTCTCTCCTTTCTGGGTTTTGCATTATTTATAGATCAGCCTCTGCATAATTGCATTTGAATACTAGCAACTAGTCATGTTTGCCGTAAAAATAGAAAATGCATGTTTTAGACAATTTCTTTAGAAGTGTTTTATCTTTCCCCTTTGGGTGTCCCTGTCATTCTGAACTTTGCTAGACCCCAACTCCTCCTCAGTCTGCACTGCAGTGATAGCTGTTTTCCAGAGTAAACCTCCAGCACTGTCAGGATATACCCACGGCCCTGAGCTGGCCACAAAAGTGTTGTTTCGTGTTCCGCATCCCAAAAACATTGTGAAATACCATGTCATGGTGCCCTCTTAGGCACCCTTGTCTTGGTGATCCTATGCTTTCTCCTGGCTGCTGGTGCCAGGTTTTGTGACAATACCACTGGGCTGCCACTGCTTCCAGTGGTGGGGGAGTCATCTGGCCCCAGTATTTCTGCTTTCTTTTGAGTCACCCTGAAACAGAGGTTTTCCTCTTTCATACTGAGCAGAGGGAGCTGAGCTGATTCTCTCAGCATAGATGAATGTGTATAAGAATTCAGTCTTGCAGAATATTGGAGCAAATTTGGAAAAAAAGTGATCTGATGTGATAACCAAAAGTTCAAGTGAGAGCTGTAGGGAAGGTTGAGGTTACTCAAGAGGGTTTGCTAATTAGGAAGGGAGGGCAGTGCTTTGCTACAGGGTCACTGAAAAGCTTCAGACGTGCTTGTATATATCTATAATGCCTGTTGTTGTGACAGAGCACTTCAGAGTGCTTGTGCTTCCGCAGCGCTGTGCCGAGTCGTTGTGCCACTTGTGGACTCCTGACTGATCAGTTTTGTTTCTGTAATTGGCAGGCAGTGATGAATGCAGTCCTTGAGCAAGTTGCTCTTGGTTTTCCTGTGTTTAAAAACGTCAAGTGGATGTGTTAAATAATGCCCTTGCCTTCCCTTCTGCACTTGTGAAAGTAGCAGCCAGCGTATGGCGAGTGAGTTAGGTGGCTTTTGGTCTTCCAGTAGCCCATTTCCTGTTAGGAAGGCATGATAGATACTCTGCTAATCCTCCAATATTATTTTGTTTATATAAAAATACAGTTTTCATTTTTAAATTCCTCCTCCCAGTTCCCTAGCCCTTTGTGTGTTTTCTGTGCTGGGAAGGGGCTGGCTGCGGAGACTGTCAGCATCAGCTTAAAGCTCAGGTGCCTGCAGTGATTAGATGTGGGACCTGATTATCATTTCAGGGGCAGAAGACAATCAACATTACACCTAATTACAAATGTGCTTGTTTAATCTCTTAACGTTTCTTGTTTGACCTGTGTCATGCCTGATCCTTTGAACCCATGTAAATGGTGGTGAGGATTGCTGCCTCCTGCTCACTATGCTTTTCTGCCCAAGTGTCTTGGCTGTGTGAATCCGAGTGAGTCCTCTCTTTTCCAGATTGAGGTTAAATCCATTTAAGGTAAACAGATTAACACATTTTCCCATGTCTAACGTGAGAGCAGCGAGGCTGTCATTTCCCTAAAAGCATTACATGCGACAGGTCCCAGATGCTGAGCTTTTCTGGGCAGCTGTGTTATTTGCTTGACTGGATGGGTTTTACAGCTGGTGTCCGGCTGTTCTTTGTTATGTTTATCTGCAGTCTCTGGGGCTAATCAGATTAGCAGATAGCATAATCTTGCTAAATATCTGATTCCCTTCTGAGCCCCTGGGTGTCAGCTTTGCTGGTCCTTGTGGTTTCTGTGGGGGGCTGGTGGAGGTCGCTCAGAGGCAGCAGCTGCGTCTCCCTGCTCCTGCACTTCAGTCCAGCATGGGCTTGTTCTAGCAATTTCTGTTATAGCTCTGTGCAACCAGTGTGTATGCGAAGATAAAGTCAGCTAAAAGGAATTAGCTTGGATAATAGGCCTGTGGATCTGTCCGTGGTCCATGTTTTAAAGATTTTATTGCAGGTTCTTTGACACAAGTTCCTGTTGCTCACTTGTGATACAGAGGCTCTTGGGTTTCCAGGAACACTGGAAGTGGCTTGGGCTGTTTGGAAATGGCAGTTTTGGACCCATCTCCTGACTTCTCCAGCCTGGAGAGCCCTGGTGTGGGCTGCCAGCATTACTGGACATGGCTGTAAAGATGTTGCAGAGAGTAGGACTGGGACAAGTCTGCTGATGGTTTACGATAGAATTCAGTTCTAAAGTGTGTTTGATGGGAAAGAGGAAGCCAGTGGAGATGAGAAATAAAAGAAATACAAAATTCACCCTACATTGCAGGAATTTGAGGTGTTGGCATGTTTGACTCATCTGTGACGTGGCATGTGCTGAAACTAACTTGAAAAAAATTGTTTCAGTGGCTATAAGAAGAATCAGTATGGCAGAACTACGTATTTTTAAAGCACATCCAGCACATGCAGTGAGAGTATTTAGAACATAAATCCTTCTATAAAAAATAACTTTGATTTTTTCATTTTTGAAGAAGTGTGTCATGCTATTAATATAACTAAGAGCTTGACAGATTGAAACTCTGTTGTTTTTTTTTAAAAAAAGAGTTTGGGCTACCAGAGTCCAAAGTTGCAAAAGCCCGGTTTGTACTGGTAAATGGTTTTTAACTGGAAAGTTTTGCTTAATGTATCCTGTATAATCTAGTTCTGCCCTCTGTACAGCCAGGATACAGAGCCCCCACCTTTACTGCATACTTGTCTGAAGTGGGACAAAGCTCACCAGTGTTGATAATTCATGATAATGCTCAGGTAATACCCAGTGTGGATTGCTGACTTTAGTAGCATTGCTATTGAACAGACTTTACTTTCTTCTCCCCATGAAATGATGCCAGCTTTGTTGTTCATGGATGTAATTTAGTTTGTGGGCTTTCGTGGGATCTTAGGGTTTGTTAGTTTTATTTAATTGTACAGAGGACCTGAGCTGACCCTCTAGCCCTTTCCTAAAGCCTTGGTGCTTTCCAGGGAGTAAGGAGGGTCTTTTCCAGAGAGTAAGGAGGGTCCTTGTATCTCCTTACACTTTGTAGGTGTCAGGCTCTAGTTCTGTGAGTCCTGAGTACAGACTGATGCAGGTTCTGTTGGATCAGCATCTTGCCTGTCTGTGCTGACTCCTGCCAGCACAGAAGTAATTCCAGTGTCTCACACAGATGCAAGGACCTTTTTTTTTCTTTTTCCCTTGTAGCCTTAGGAATGTCTTTATGGGGCTTAAACAGAGAAGTGAACGCTCAGAGATTAAGCCCCAACAGAAAAAAGTAATGGAAGGCTCTAGGTAGGAAAAGGATGGGATTTATGGACTTCCTACTACTGTCAGGGGTTTCCAGTTATGCTGCCTCCAGGACTGAAGCTTTTTGCCCCCATATTTATGAACACCTTCATTGTGTAGCAGCAGTAGGAGAAAAATCAGCAAGCCTAGTGAGACCTCCTGAAGTTTCATACTCAGGACCTCTCCACACAAGGTGCAAGTGGTACTTCATGATGCACATACCCCATACATATTTATTTAAACACCAGCTAGTCCAGCCTGCAGTTTCTGTGGGAGCCCCACTGTTATGGCTTGCTGATGTTTGCTCTTTTATCCCTTCACAGTGCCAAGACTGATCTCCTCCACACCACTGATCTCTGACCTAAGTGGTTGCCCTTTAAATTGAACTGCATTTTTGAGCATCTGTGATTTTGGGGACAGATGGTTGTTGTTGATTGAAAGGGTTTCCAGTACTGGTAATGTATTCCTGAACTGGCAGTCAGTGCTGAGGCCCTTCCTTACACCAATGCCTAATGAGCTGGAGAGAAAGTTCAGCCTTTCAGAGGCTTCAGAGTGATCTTGCCCTGCCCTGATCAGCAGGACTCTGCTCCTGCTTCCAAGATCAGGTTTGATCTGTTCCAGGCTCCTCTGAACCAAATTTTTTTTGCCTGTGTTTGTTGAAAATTAGTTTTTCCATCAACAAGACTTGTGTAGGGGTACAAGTGGAGCAGTGCAATAACTTGGTTGCACATTGTAGTCACCAAATGCTTTTACTGGACTTGTGTGCTGTCTGATTCCAGTGAGGTTTTCCATTCTTGGGCTCAGGGAATGGCAGGCAAACCTATGGATCAAGCACCAGAGGGGAGCTAGCATTTTAAAACAGTATACTTTTTTTTCTCTATTTGTCTGTCAGCTGTCATCAATATCTGAAAGTGTAGTTGCTGCTGCTGTGGCAGGAACTTTGCTTTGACAAATGACAATGTGGCTGCTTTTGTTCTTGACCAAGAGGTGTAAAAGTGATGGATGTTCCATTGCTTGGTTTCCACCATGGCTGGATGCAGGAGTAGAGGCAGTGGAGCAGGCACAGGTTCTCTGCAGCTCTGGAGCTGTGATACAGGAATGAGTCTCCCCCTGTCTTTTCTCCCTCTATGGATTTCATTGTAGAAGGCATCAGGTACTGCTTGATTCTTAGACAGGTAAGCAGACCTTTTTTATTTTTCAACAGTTTCTGTCACAGAGGTATCATTCAGAAGGAAAGTGCATCAGGGTAGGAATTATTGCTCTTCATTTCCATAAAACCCATAGTGAGTTAGAAACTGTTGGAAACTATATAGATTAAAAAAATAAAACACCAAGTTTTAGGTTCTTATTTTCTGAAGGGATCCCTTTTGGGTGGATCTTAATGCTTGTATTGAGCCATGTTTAAGCTATTCAGTTCATAAGAATTAACCTTTTCTGAGAAGGGGTCACCCAAAAGCTGAACCCTTCTAAAATTAGGAATATAAATCCTCCTTTTTTTCTTTCAGTGTCACAGAGGTGAGAATAATTTAAAAAAAATTAAAAGAAGAAAAATGTTGTTTCCTTCCTGGGTACTTTTGGTCCAGAATTGCTTAAAAACAAACGTATGCTTTGCCTGAACATACTTCCATTCCAAAAGCATTAGCTAATGGGGAGTGGTGTGATTCCATCATCTGTAACATAAAAATATTGCTGACTTACATCATGGAAAGCCCCACACTGCATTTGTGGGTGGCCTCATAAAGGTGCAGCCACACCCTGAAACAAGTGGCCTGGAGAGGGATTGGGAATGTGCTTTCCTGACCTACTGCACGTGCTCAGGTAGCATCTTCCATTTCCTGCCTCTTGGATTATTTGACACAACTGCAGGGTTTATTTAATTCCTGACACTTGGATCTCAGCTCAGTACTTTATCACCAGATCTTGCTGAGCCAAAATTTGCATTACACCCTCCTTAGAGCCTCTGTATTACAAGCAGCCTCTTTTGACCTAGCAGAGAAAAGCCTAACAGGAGCCAGAGGCTGGAGGAGCTGGCTAAAGCACGTCCTGTGTCAGAATGGAGGTCAGGCTGGATGATAGAGTGGACCATTCAGTCCTAAAAATCTATGAATATTAATATGCATCTATTATAGTATAGAGTACAGTGAGGTCATTGATTAATGCCATTTCTGCCCTAAGCCGTTGTCCTGTAAGGGGATTCTCCAAGCCTCCTGCTTCTGCTGCTGCTCTGGGGCACCTCACTGACTAAAGGTTAATTATCTGTTGTGTGGCTATTAAAACAAAAGACTTACTGTTTCGAATTTATCACTTTTACGTTCAGCTGAATTACTGTTTCTCTTGCAAGTATGAAATGGGATCATCCAGATCAGTCTTTTCTCGCAGACAGTTCTCTAGAGTTTTGACAACCCCATTGTCCAAGGGCAAGTCACAGCTGATGTAGGTATTAGATTATTTTGCCATAGAAATTCTCTTGCATTTTTGCCATAATATATTTTTGTCTTCTTCCAAATCCATGTTATGCTTTTTCTACTTCCATGACTGCAACTGCACAGAGCACCTCACTGAAAGCATCTAGGTTAGGCGCTTGTGTCCAGAGCCCTTTTGAGTAGTTACAGTTAATTCAGAATCCAGAAAAGTGTACTGTTGGTTTAAATTGTTTCCTACAAAACATATTCCCTTAAATTAGGCAACACTAACTTTGATCTGCCTTCCCTGACCGTTTGTGCAGGTTTGTTACATGGGTATATAAAACCCACCCTACTTTGTTACAATTCTGATTTAATTCCATCTTGGAGAACTGCCGTGTGCTCATCTGCTTTTCCTAACTGAGTAATAAGCTCTGGTCTCAGGTCAGAACTTCGGGATTCTACAGTGCTGGTATTTTTGCTGTGCTAAAAATTAAATAGATCGAGTTGTCCTGGGAATTTCACTGAGTAGCAAACAAGCCCTGAGTTAGCCTCATGGAAATACTGCTCAGAGGAAATGGCTACTCTTACATCATCACAAAAAACAGATGTTGCTGTGCTTTTTGCAGAGGACTGAGGACTGTGAGAGGGGAATCCTTAGGCATGAGTGGGAGGGAGTTGTGTCCTGGCAACTGCAGATGACAACCAGCCTTGGCTGCTCACTGCTGTGGGAAGCTGCTGGTGGTTCATCCAGGTCGAAGTACCCAAATTTTGGGACAAACCCAAATTGATCCAGAGACTGAGATTACACCGTAGCAACCTTGAAAAAACTCAATAATGTGGGCATTGTTAGTTCCTGTGGGTGATGTTCATCATGTGTTGTTGACCAACCATTACGGTTAAGACTTCCTCAAATGGTTTTCCTGTTGTCTGCAGGAGCTTTCCAGAGCTTCCCAGGGGCCAGGCAGAGCAGCAGTGTCAGAGAACAGCACTGTGTTGTGTAGCACACAACAAGAACTAATGCTGCTGGGGTTCAAACAGAAGGAGTTGCTAGGAGAGTCAAGTCTTTTGTTGTGCTGTTTGGGGGTTTTTTTTGCTGCTGTCTGGTTTAAAACAGATTAGTGAAGAAAACTGACATTGAATTATTTATTTCACAAAGATTTCCATGATTGCTTTGAAGAATAGTTATACTACTAAACTAATAAATTGACCAAACAACAAAAAACCCAAAACTTTGAGACCTGTTGTGCCATGAATGTTCTTCAGACACATAGCATACACCTAAACAAAGTTTGTGCTGAGATTTGTTTCTAAATGTCTTATAAAGAGGATCTTTTTCTGTGCAGTAGCCCCTGCATTGAACACAAGAGTGTTAAGGAACAACAGTGATAGTAAGCTTGTAGAAAGTCCAGTTACTGGATCTGAAGGGTTTAAGCTATTGCTGATTCCAAGCTAAAATGATAAACAACTTAAGAATTAAGTTCACTATTAAATGAGTAGTCCAAAATATTAATGTTTAAGTGTTTATTTTTTTTAAATACGTGGCGAACTTAATAGGATTCCTTGCATTAGAATTTTTTTTCCTCTAGCTCAATAATCTCTTATGCTGCTCAGGAGTTTTCCCTGCATAGTTTATAGATTTAGTATAAGTCTGATGCAGAGCTGTGAATTCATAAACCATTCCTGTAATCTGGTGTAAATCTGAGGTTTATTTGACTGTAGTCTGGTTAAGTGAGGAGCAGGAGTTGGGCTGCCTGCAGATGTGCCTGTGTGCTCAGTGTGGGACTGCTGTTTGCAAGGGGCACTGTTCAGGTGGCTCTGCAGGCTTGCATGGTCCAGGCTGTGGCTCTCTTGCCTTCTGGAGCAGGTAAAATGTGCCTACGGCAAAGGAATACTTGATAATATGAGGGCATCATTTGTCAGTGCCAAATATTTTCATCCCTGTGAAAAAAAGGGATGTGGGAGTACCTGGCAGCCCTGTAGCTACAGGAACCCAAGTCTACTCACCTTTAACTGTCCTCCTGCAAGGTATATTGCAGCCCAGATGTTACAGTTGTGGCCATAAGTAAACTTTTCTGCAAAATTTAAAATAAAACTAGGGTTCTTGAACTTCAAAAAGGAATAGAAGATTTC
The DNA here is from genome assembly GCF_008360975.1 of Lichenostomus cassidix. Lineage (NCBI taxonomy): Eukaryota > Metazoa > Chordata > Aves > Passeriformes > Meliphagidae > Lichenostomus > Lichenostomus cassidix. The sequence continues at coordinate 10,353,031 of NC_139489.1, read as the reverse complement.
TACTTGCAGCAAATAGTGGTGGAAGGGAATTTTATCCTGCCTTTTTCTGCTCAGACAGGATTGCTCTAAGCTGTTCACAACAGATGTTTGTCTAGCATGTCCTTAAAAACTTCTGGTGAGAGAAGAGCCCACCATTTCTTCAGCAAGCTGTTCCAGTGTTTAACTGTCAGTATATTTATACCTTGGTAGTATGGTGTAGAAGTTTACCCTAAACATCCTAACCTTAAACTCCCTCTCAGCAGCTTTGTGACTATGAATTGTTGACCATTTGCATGACATGCCAAAAAAAAAAAAAAAGTAAAAAGAAAAGTTCCTTTTCATCTTGCAGTTTCTTTCCAGATCCTTGAAGGCTGTTCTCACCCTCCCTGCTGCCACTACTCCTTTCTTTCCTAAGCAAGATAAACTTCATCATTGTTGTCACCTTGTTTTCCTTCATTCTCATCCAGCCTTTCCTGGCTGCTGAGATTCTCAGTGACAGTCTTGCCTCTGGTTGTTTCACCCACGGTTCATGTGAGCTGTCTCCCACTTAGCTGGAGTTGTTGGGTGTTTTTTGTTCTGCTCATTTGCTTTCTCAGAGTAGCCAAGGTTCCCATCAATAAGCAGAGTTTGTGACAGTTCTTAGTAGTATTCCTGAAAACCATGTACGCTTGCAGTCAATATGATGCAATTTACTGTTGGAGACACTGAATTCCATTAGAAACACAGGGAAAATACAGGAAGATAACCACTGATTTAATAGGAAATAATTCAGAGGATTGTGCCAGTCATGCACCTTGAGCTGTTGTTCATTTCTGTGTACATGCAGGTGACAGCCCAGGACTGTTACATGTCTGGAGTTGTTACTGCACACCTGCTCTCTGCTCCACAGAGCTGCAGGAGTGCCAGTGGACCCAGCCTGGCTGCTGCTCATCCCTCTCACCTGCAGAGCCTGCTGCTCTGTGCTCTTCAGCTAATGGATGTTAGTTGCTGTATTTAGCTGCATCCTGTGGGCAGCCATTCTCTGGTGGCTGACCTTACAGCTAGATGGAATCACTTGTCATGGTGGATGTTTCCTCAGTGGAGGGGTTGAATTGCTGTGGCTATTGGTAGGAACAGGCTCCCTCATTTCCCAGACTTTCCAGTGAAGCTATTACGCTGCTTCTACAGTTAATATTTTTCTTTTGAGAGGGCATATTTCTTCACAGTTGCTCATTCCTTCTCCAGGAGGATGCAGCAGGTGAGAAAGGCCCTTTTTTATGCCATGTCCTGGGTGTTTAAGTACTAGAATAAAAGGATTTGCCCAGCCTGAACACATTCGTCAGCTCCCTCTCCAGCCAGCTGGTTCTCAGTCTGAGCTCCCAGACTGAGCTTCAAAGACGTTAAGCCTTAGCTGCTCTGCTAGTCTCAGTAACATTTCTCTCCACCTGAAAGATTTAATAACCTCTTCACTTGCACCACACAAAGCAGGTTGTCTTAAGGATCCAGACAAGCAAGGCACATACATCCTCCTCCAGCATGTAGGTTATTACCTGGAGATTGCAGATGGGCGCTTCTGGTGTCTCTGCAAACCCCTTCCATGTTCCAAGGAGCAAGGAGCTAGCGATTATGGGAGGACAGCAAATACCCATGTCTGTACACCCTGATGGATGGCTAATCAAAAAGGACCCTTCCACAAATGACAGACTTCACTAATTCTGCCTCTTGTTACCATTGGAGGATCCCAGAAGTGCCAGGAAAAAAATCAGAGTTGTGAGAACAGGTGATGGTTACACATTGACAGTTTCTCTTGTCAGTGTTCAGACTTGAGTCCTTGTCAGTCTAACCACTGTCTGCTGAGTTGTACACAAACCTCCATAAAGGTCCCACTGGATTGTACTGTGTGTGACACAAAGTGCTAAACCTTTCCCTTCTGCCATGCAAAATAAAGTGGCTTCATCGAGTTGAAAAGTAGTAATAGCTCAGCTTCTCCAGGGAGGAATTCAGAGCCCTGACCATTAAGTACAGTTTCTTCAAAGGCGGGGAGAAAAAAAGATGGAATGATGCTTTAGTTTTGTGGGTGCTGTTTGAATACCCACAGCAGTGCATCCTCCTCCAAATGTTTCTCTAGAATCTCCTCCATACTGGGGTTAGCAGGCCAGCAACACCATTACTTGTCAAACTGGTAAGAACAACACATGCTTCGTGTGTAAAAAGGGAGAAGCCAGTTAAATGCTTGTTATTGCTCACCTGCTTTGTTGATTGATACTAAGAGATCAGATGGTAAAAAATGTGGTGTTGAAAGTTCACTCCTAGGTATCCCTGAATTAGCATGTAAGTGGGAATTAGAAATGTCTTTAAGAGCTGCACACAATGGGAAATAAAAGAGCACTTGAGAAATCAAGAAAGATCTGTTTATATGAAAAACATATACAATATATTTCCTATTGCATTTAGTTCTTGTGGTGATGCCAGAGTCTAAATTGTTCAGTTTCTCATGGGCAAAATTAAAGTAATTCTGGGGTTAGAGGAAAAAGTCTGCTGTGATTGCTGCTGGCAGCAGAACCTGGTCTCTCCCTACTGCTATGGTCACATTCAGTGGGCTGGGGAGTTGCTAAAGGCAGTTTCCTGAAAATGGAGGCTTGGCAACACTGGCCTCTGTGTGCTGCTGCCCTTATTCACTACATGGCTATTGATAGTCTTTGAACAGTCAAAAATAAATGAAAATACACTGATGCAAAGAGTTAATGGAATCGCCAGTCTGGGATAGTGGTCTCCTGCTTTCATTTTTTCATGTCAGAACTGATAAAGTTTGTTGCAGTCATCATTCTCTTTTGATTAACTGATACAGCCTTCTTTTGAGCATTTTATATCTCAGATGTCAAGCTCTCTTTTTGCAGTGACAAAGGGCTGGTTTAGTACATCCAAAAAAGGCAAAATCTATTGTTTGTGGCTCTAAAATGCTCAGTTACTTGATTACTTAGTGGAAGTTGCAACTGGGATTCATTTGGTGCCTAGACTTAACATAATAACTGGATGTAAATGGAGGTGATGTGTTGAAACAGAAGTGGGAAGTGTCTTTCAAAGTGTTTTAATGTTAGTAGTGTGTGTAGCAGTCCTGTGTAGTGGGAGCCCCACTGAACCACTTCTCCTTTAGAGTGCTGGCATACAGGGATTCTGGAATTGTAGCGATTGTAACCCCCACATTTTGTGATGCACTTCATGAGCGTCGGGAAGTGCAGCAGAATTGTTTGTCTCGCAACCAGTAGAGCGGGGAAAGTAAATAGTAGAAATCTGATTAAAAAATAAATAGAAGATGTGTTGTCTAGCCAAAGGTGCGAGGAATATGACAAGCACCAGGGAATAATACTGTTCAGGGGTACCTGGAAATAACAGCATTCAGGGGCTTGCCATTCCCTGAGCTGGGGTTGCAAGATGTGAAAACATTGGAAATAATTGTAAGTGAAGTTTATTTCGAAGGGATGTGGCTGCTAGTCAAGTAATGTTTCTGTGTAAGGGAGATAAATTTGCAGGTTGATATCCTGCACAGTTCATACGGTCTTGGAGGTATTGTAAGAAGTCATCTTTCATTAGCAATGGTCATACTTTATGCTTAAAGCAGAGAGCTTGTAGATGATTCTGAACACACTGAAACATTGGAGAGGTGGACTGACTCCTAAATGTAGCCCTTTCTGCTTAAGGATGGTAGCAAATAATTCCATCTTCTGGTGAGGAAAGGAGTGTGGCATGCTGGACTGGTGTCTGGGCACGCTGTACACTTATAGTGAGCTGGTGAAGGGACTCTGGAGCACCAGATGTGCCAGGAGAGGTGGGAGGAGCTGGGTTTGTTCTGCCTTAGCATGAGATGGATGGAAGTAGGACCTCACTGCTCTCTTCAGCTTCAGATGGGAATGAGTGGAGCAGAGGGTGTAGAGCAGGAGTAGTCAGGCTCTTCTGGCAGGCTTGTGGTGATATGATGAGAGCCAACAGAGACATGAGCTCCAACATGGGAAATAGTGATAAGCAATAATTTTATTTTTTTTTTAATTTCTCTGTTGTGAAGATGGTCAAGCATCATACCAGAGCCCCAGGGATGTTTTGGAATGTCCACCCTTGAAAATACTCCAAGCTTGACTGAATGGGGCCCCAGGAAACCTGATCCAGCTTCAGAGTTGAACCCAGCTTTGAAGTTGGCAATGCTTTAAGTGGGTGTTTGGAAAGGATGACCTCCAAAAGTCCCTTCCAACCTAAACTGTATGAATCATAAGCTCTTGACATGCTCAAAACTGTGGCAGGGTGTGTATGTGTGCACAGAATGTGTACGATGAAACAAATTCAATGTCCATTTTGTTTAATTTCTTTTGTTATTTAATCCACTGCATTTGATTGCACTCCAATTTTACTTTTATCTTTGAGACATACGGATGGAGTAGAGCTCAGTGTTTGTTGAAGCCAGTCCCTGCTGCTGCAACATGCATCCAACCATGTCGAGGAATCCAATTAATAAGTCTATTGATGTGGTGATTAGCCATGTTTGAAAATAGAGGGTTTGTTTATTTAAACGTGGGCTCTGATGGATGTGTGCAGTCAGAGTGTCTGCCATCTTTAGTCGTCCAGTTGCTCAATACCTGTCATAATAGATACGTTTAGCAGAGATGAGGTAGAGAGACAGAGGAGATTGTATTGAAGTTCACTATTAATAATTGAAATAAGCTTTTCCTCTTGGAGGGCAGAGCAGCACTGGAGGAGGCTGCTCAACAAGTTGGTCTGTTCTCCCTCCTCAGAGCTTCCCAAGGTTCAGCTGGACATCACCACTACTCAAGTGATCTAGTATTGGTGAGGGTTCCACTTCAAGCATGTGGTTATACTGGAGACCCTTTGAGGTTCCTTCCCAACTATGGTTTTATGATTAAATGCAGTCTTTTCCATAAAGAATTGAAGAAAATTGTTTACATTTTCCTCCCTTTCTCACCTGTATTGTTGCAGCAGGGGTTCCCAGCTCCATGAAGAGAGCTATATCTGGTCCAGCTTTTATTTGTGCTGCATATTTTTCCACCCTCTGCAGGTGCACCAGTCAGAAGACGTCTGAAAACACACAGTTTTCTCAAGTAACTAGGACAAGAATATTTTAGGAAGCTGTCAGTTGCTTTGGTCAGAGGAAGTACAGTCAAGTTTGTTTCAACATTTGCTCTGTCTTTCAGCCTGGTCTGTAGCGCTGCAAATCAGGGTTCAGGGTAGGGTATCACTTTTGGCAAGCAGAGCACATTTTGGACACTTGGTGGTGGATGGGAAGAGCTGAGTTGCACTTGGAGCAGTGAATGTCTTGCCCTTTCAGAGAGCAGTTATCTCAGCTGCATGGTCTTGGCTGTTTGTTACCAAAAGTTAATGAAAGACAACAGAAATAAAACCACCTGACTCCTCTTAAATTCCTGACATTAAAAAACTTGAAAATCCAACTACAAGCATCTGCTATTTACTTACAATATACTGGCTAACATGTTGTTAGTACAATTTTCTCTGAATTAATATAGAAAGTTAATAGAAGGATAGAAAAAGCATTTTTAGGAAGTGAGTGGCACTACTACTGCTTTGCTATGGCTTCCTCCAGCTAATGGCCCTTTTAAAACTCCAAATGCAAGGTTTTCTTTGTTTCTTTCATAAATGAAATGGTTTTCTCAAAGTAAAGAAAAAACACTACACAACAAAACAAAAAAGGTTTGTGCTACTCGGAATCATTTAGCTACATTCAGTTTCTTTAAATCACACCAGAATGGCAACAAACCTGGATTTTTAGGAGACTTGAGAATTCTGAAAGAGGAATTACAGAGCATATGTTCCAAACAGTTGAGATCTGTTTTCTCAATAAAATGATGAGGAAAGAATTGAAAGAGAGAGGGGTCACAAAAAGAATATGCGTTTCTCCTCAGTCCTGCCTATCAAGTCCTAAATTCAGGTTTCTCCTTCCTGTGCAACTGCAAACTCACACATGGACTGCAATGAAGCAGCAATGAAGCTGTTTCTGTCCTCCTTCCTTTCTGTAGCACATTTGACAATGTGTGATGGTCCTGCATTCAGTTTAAGAGGTTTTAATTTTAGCAGTCAGCGTTCTGACTGATCTGTTGAAGAATATTCTAAGAAGGAAAAAAAAGACACCAAATCTCTTCATCCAAGAAGGAGATAAGAGTCGGAAAGGCACCTCTGGAGTTCCTGGGTCTGTGTTAGGGAACTGCTGTCCTTCTGCCCTGCGTTTCCTAACCAGTCAGCTGTTTTGTCATCCAGAAGGGATTCCACGAATTGTGAGCTTGGTTGCAAGCCAACCCATCAGTGCCTAATGGCATTATGTGCAGTGTGGATATACTCAGAAACCACTCTGCATGAATTACATACATGGATGCCTGTTAATACAGTAAGAACAGCACTAATATTGCTCTATGTAATTTATTTCATGAAGTTCAGTTATTCATAGGTGAAGCGCCAAATTAGCAAAACAAAAGCGGCTGTAATATTAATAACGATCACTGCAGTCTGAAAGGGAAATCCCTGTGTGCTGCAGCGTCATTGCCAAATTTCTAGTACTTTGAATGGGGTTTTCTAAAATGCTGGTCCCCAAATGTGATTCGGTGGAACTCAGTGAAAACACTTAATAGCTTTTAAGACACCTGGATGAGGAGACTGTCTTTCCTTAGGGTGGTGGACTGGTGTGTCACTTTTCTCTGGGATGTGGCAGTGTGATGGCTTCACAACACCAAGACAGTTGGAAGTTTTAAATTAATGTGTGATTAATTTCCATACTGTCATCATCCTTTCTCAAACCTTTAATTCATATGCCAGCTTTATCACCAGTAATAGTGGTAAAATGCTTGGCTGAAGGAAATGTGCATCTCAGATTATGACTGGTGCTGTTGGGTGATTTCAGCACTTTGCAAATCGTGTTGTCAGCCTTGGTTTTATGGTCTGAGCACAGAGAATGTGGGCAGCTGCTCTTGTGCTGGTGGGCTTGTTCTCTCAGATTACAGTTTGTCTGTTTTTCTATCTTTATCGCACATTTAATTATCTGTGATTATATTATAACAACGCTGAATTACATGTTCTTGACAGAATAGTTTTGAATTTGTACAATAAACACACCTTTGAGGCTGTTGGTGAGGCATAAATAAATTTTTTTGTTCCTAATGATGGTTAAAATGGAGATCTGGACATGTACTTGAAAATGAAAGTGTGAGGGTAGATTTCTAAATAGTCTTGTTAACAAACACTTCTTGCACATGATCAACAGAACTGCAAGTTGTCTTGAAATTTGGGAATGGTATTTCATGTGAACATGGTAAATGTGATCTTATAAATTAAACTAAGATTGAACGGTTTCTTGGTTCAGCTTAAGTTATATAAAACAAATAACAAAAGCCATATCCAGCTGCATAAGTTAATTAAAAAAAAGAAAAAAAGGATGAGAAAAAAAGGTGGTGGTAAGATGATGAATGGTAATCTCGAGATGCCCAAGCCCAAATGCATGCATGTTTTTAGTGAGATGATGGTGATAATGGTTATCAATTCTATCAGAAGAGAGTATGAAGTAAATTCAAGGAATTCTGCAAGAATCAACACACAATATCTTTATGAGATCTTCAGTCTGTAGAGTCTCAGGGGTTATGTAAGATAGAAAACATGTTACTGTTTTAGGAAGGGTTTAAAATGGATCTGAGGTACATTTTGGAGGAAGGAGAGAAAAGGCACAGGGATGGAACGTAACCCTTTTCAGCTATCATGTGTTAGTACACAAAGAAGTGAGTATAAGTAACAACAAATGACTTTAAAAACCAGACTGTTTCCCCACAACATGATTCCATGACCATAATTTTGGGACAATTTTCCAGTGAGAAGTGTGGCTGAAACTCAGACTATTTTAAGCTAGTGCATGATCCCTTTACAGAAGAGGTTGTGCAGTGCAGCCCTGGTGAAACCGTGGGACAGGACTGTACTTGAGAGAGCTTTTTCCAGCCCTCTGTGCCTGTACATTTTGGCTGTCCCATGTCATGCTTGCTGACAAGCTTCAGTGTTCAGTTGCTGCTGCTTAGTGCTTGTGTTTCAAATTCCACTTTGATAACAGTGACAGGCAACAACCCGTTTGATACCCTGTTGGTGTAGCTAATTCCAGCTCAGCAAATGGGGAGCCCCCCTTTGATAAACATTTATTCTTAGAGAACACAAGCAGAGTTGGCAGGCACCTACCTTCAAGTCAGACTTTCAAACACAACATGAAAATCAACGATTGGTGATAGGCAGGGGATTATTCCTGCATGGGTAATTCCTAAGCAAGATCCATTTGCCTATATAAAGATATGCTATCCTCACTGTTAATAGACCTGAGCGACTAATAAAATTCACTTGAGGCAGGCATAATTGGACAGGCTCTTTTGTCTCATCCTGTTCTTTCTAGGCTGCATTATGGTTTAGCAGTGCACTGACTTGCAGCAGGTAAGAAAGGCTGACATTCTTTCAAACCTCAGATTCTCAGAGGTTTATGTTTTACCCTGGTGTATGTCCTTCACCAAGCATACTGGGGTGTCATATCCCCAAGGTGAAACAGTGCCTTCTTTCTCATGCATGTAAAGCCTGAGAGGTGCAGTTAACTTGCTCTGAGGTTGCTTGTCATCCTCCTTGCTGATCTGGATTTTAGTTCAGCAAATCAAGTGTGAAGCCAGAAACCTTGGGACTCAGTCAACAAAGCAGCGATGGGTGAGGTAGGCTTAGAGACAGCACTCTAGGAGACAAATTTGTTTTCTAAATATATCCTCTGTAGTCTCCACAAAGACCTTAAAAACCAGCTAAACCTTGCAGGTTTGACATCAGTGTGTGTGTCCCTTAAGCTTGTAGCATGTGATAGTTTTGTCCGGCAGTGAGAATGAAATTAGGTAGTACAGGCAAATACACTTAGGGCAAATCTCTGCAAGCAGCATACTTTTTTTCTGCTCTCGTGGCATGTGCAACCTTCCATGTGTCTGTGTGTCTCAGGTTTGGGGATGAGCATCTTTCCAGGCTGCAAAAGTGAGTGAGAGAGCTGGTATTCCCAGTTGTGGGTTCTCCCCAATGGATTTACCCTGGTAAATGTATAGCAAGGAATCAGCCACTCAGTGCCTGGCAGCCCTCTGTGATCATGTGAGTCTTGCATGAAGCTGGGACTTACTGCTGACATGAGGAGAAATGTGGAAGAAGATGTTGGAGGTCTGGGTTGAGAGAAAATGGAATACTATCTGCAGGTAGGTTATGGCTAAAAATACAAAAATTAGTTACAGTGCATGAGAGAATACAAACCAAAAAATGGCAGGAGCTACTGGATGTTCTTCGTTGTTCATAGACAATTCCCAGTGTTTGCACTGAGCTCCTGCTTGGTAAACATTACTCTTTAGGCATTCTGCCAGCTGACGTGGCTCGTGGCTCTGAGTGCAATCAGAGCAGTAAGGCTGTCTCAGGGAAAGCAGCTGCTGAAGGGTACCCAGCCTGAAAGGTCATGTCAGGTGTGCCAGTTTCTTTGGGTTTACTCATATGCTGTAACTTCCTGCCACCACTTTGTTGGATTTTGGTCTGCTAATGTCCCCGGAGTTGGTACTTCAGGAGCTGGTGTCACAGTGAGGTCTGTGACCTGCAGCAGGTCTCCATTGTGAGCAAGGAACATGTACTCCAAAACAAGTGCAGGTTATACTTTTGGTGTTTTTAGCTAGGGAAGTTTGTTTCTAAGCAGCAAGCAGTGTTCTGGCTTGGTGAGGATAAAGTACACTGTCTCAAATACCCCCTCCTTGATGGAATATGTGTGCTGCCTTGCCAAGATACCTACTGCAATGGTGATGCTAACTGGTTTTCCCTTTTACCAGAGATACAGATATTGTCAGAGGTGCTGAAAAAGAGATAACTTTGTGACACAAGAATTTTCTCCTTTAGACAGACCAGTCCCTGCTGAGCCCCATGCTGCTGTGGAGCCTGTGGCATAACTGGGCTCTCCAGCATTCCCACTGGAGTGGCTCCCCAGCCCCACAGGTCCTGTGTGCAGCCTTTCCTCTGCAGTGCACCCTCCAACCTGTACACACATCCCAGGCCAGCTCTAGAGGTTCAAACTCAACACCTTGTGGTCCCAGTTCATGATCTGCTGGGCTTCAGGATAAACCTGGTGGCCATAGCAAGTTTTTTACGGTGTGGCAGATGGTAACTTTTCCACATGGACTTTGGCTTTCTGCATTTCTTGCAACTCTGCATATAACCAGGTGAAAGCAAGTACAAGTTTGGTCTGGGTAAAAGGCCACAGAAAAGTAAAATCTGGAACTGTGCCTGGTAGCTGGAGATTTAAGGTACTTAGTTTAGAAACAGAGACTGAGCAGAGAAAAGTTATTAAAGTGAAAAGAGCTTTTCAGTTTATCTATTAAATTCATAGCACGCCAAGGAATGGATACTAGAAAAATGAAATCAAGAATGCAGCAAACATGAAGGTGATTAATTTTGATGCTTTTCTAGAACTCAACCCTTTCTGAACCAGAAAGCCCTGGGTGTGGAGGGGACCAGACACCTCCTGGGATGAAGCACCTGCCCTGCTCTGTGCACAGGACAGGGCTGGGTCATGGTGGCTGTAAAACTCTTAAATCTCTGGCGTGTGTCACTTGTTCTCTTTGCTGTGGGGTTTGGACATCCACCATTGTTATATGGAATCAGGGGTTTTCTACATACATATAGCACCATTTTCGGAGAACTCAGGGGTGGTTCCTGGAATTTTCCTGGCTCTACCACATCTTGGTCTCCCTGCAGCCCCTGGGTGCTGCGCAGTGTGACCATGACACTCTGTGTAGTTCTTGTCTTTCTGATGTGGAGGGTTGGAATTGCTCAGCAGCCCCCTGTCAGCACAGTCTGGCTGCCAGGTGGAGGTGGTAGCCCTGACATCAAAACTCTGCTTAAAGGGATTTTGAGTTGTGTGAGGCTCTGTGCCTTCATTTAGCCACTGCAAAAGTACGTCATTACCAGGTAAAAAATGCTCAGTGATGTCTCCCATAAGTGTTCAAACCTTCATTTTTGAACCTCTATCCAAGCTTCCAAGGAGTCTGACTTGGAGGAAGCCTTTTAGTGGGGAAATAGACCTGTTTTTTGGGGAATTTTGAGAAAGACCAAGTCAAAACAATTGAGACCTTGAGACTAACTTAGTTGGTTAGAGCTTGGTGCTTTTAACACCAGGGTTGTTGGTTTGATCCTCATGTGGGCTATTCACTTAAGAGCTGGAGTTGATGATCTTTGTGGGTCCCTTTCAACTCAGAACATTCTGTTATTTACTTCTTTTTTCTTTCCCCCACTTGAGAGTATTTTGCTTGGGTACCTAGCTCCTTGCTCTGGCAAACATTTAAATGTGGAAATTTTATTTGTTGTTTTTCTGCAGACTGTACTACAGCTGCTGCATGATGAAACAGTTGACACAAATAGAAAAAAGAATAAAATTACTGGTGTTACAGAAGTGCCAGCATGCACTCACTGTCATTAAGCAGAAAGTCTTCCTCTTTACCAGGCAGATGAGGCAGGAATTTGATTCATTACTATAGGAAGAGGACAGAGCAACATACAGTGGAATTAAAATGAAATGCAGGTCCCTTCCTGAGAGCATGGAATGCCTTTAGTAACGAATATTCTGAAGAGGTCACTTATTCTGGCTCCCAGTTCTGTTAAAATCCTTCTGCTATGGTCCCTGTTTACAAAATAAGGTTTGCATTTGCTTTTTATTCTTAAAAGCAGAGGAAAAACCTGAACTTGGCAAAGCCTTTTGAACTGCTGAATCAAGAACTAGCTGCTTGCAAAAAAGGATTAAAACCTTTTAATCCTTTTGTGTAAAAAAAAAATGGTGTTTAATGTGGTAGGCATGCTGGCAAAATTAATTTTCATGTTTTTTCAAGCACAAGATTTCAGTTTTGTCTGTTTCCTGGTTCTGCATATCTTAGCGGGTTCTTTACACTATGCAATATGCTTTATTAACTTTGAAGTTTTGAAGAAATTTGCAAATAACAAAATGCAGATTTGGAAGGAAAAGTATGTTGCTAGGAGCAGGCACAGCTGTTCTGTGCTGCATCAGGCAGTGTGGTGATGACTTGATTTCAGAGCCCTGTAGATGGGGGTTTTACTCTCTTGTCCTTTGTACATAATGTGTGCAAGAGAGAGAGACAGCCTGAATTCAGGTGCTGAATTTTGTGTATGATTAAATGAATGTGTTATATGTATGCATTTGAAAGCCCTTAAGTGAATGTTGTGTAAATGGTGATAATTGGAGACAGTCTCCCTGCAATCCTTTCTCAAGCTGAATAAGGTCTAAGGCCAAAGGCCCAAATGCTTAATTGTATTAAACACAGAGGCTGAAAAATTTATTAACTCAGAAAGTGTGTATTACCAAGTTAATTGGAAGCGCCTTTAAGCTATTACCAGGTGGAAATTTGACTTCAGGTTTCAGTTTTAAATTAAAGCAGAAAACCACTCTGTGAGGCTGCTGGAAGGTCTGCAGTTGGAGCAGTGCTTCTCTGCTCTCCTTTGTTTTTCTACTCTGTGTAATGCTTAGTATAAATGCTGGGAAGTTAAAGCTGAACCCATATATAGCTCTGGCTTTTCCCCAAAATATGTAACAGGCTGCACACACAAGCTGTGAGTGCTCTAGGGAAACGTAAAAGCAGAGGATGGGAAATGAAGACAACCTGAGGTTCTAGAAGGGTGTTTTACTGGGCTGTTTTTCTGCTTTGTTTTTAATCAGTATTCTTCAGTTATATGCAGGACTGCTTTATGCTTCTTGGAATATTTTTCTTTTTTTGGTTACATGTTATTTCAGGTATTGGAAGCGAGTAAGAATGATGTCATAGTAGAGGGATTGATTTATTTCCCCTCTCCACCCCCTTCCCATGGACAAGAGTCACAGCCTAGGGATTAGCCAGAGTTAGGGATTTTCTTACTAAGATGTAAAGCAGCTCACACTGATAGCAAGTCAGGCACTTTGAGAAAGACATCGCAATTACAACAGCCTGGAAAAATAACGGAGGAAATTTGCCACCCTGTGTGCAGAATCTGTAGGCCCCCTGCAGATGTGATATGGAGAAAAACCACCTCCCTGTTGCGTTAAGGTCTAAGTTGTCTGCATAAAACTCCACAAATAAATCAGCACCCAGAATGTGCCTTGCACAGCATCCTCGTGTGATGGCTGTCTGAGACAATTCTGGCTCAGTATCGTTAGTTAATTTTAGGCGTTTAAACTTTGTCAACAATTTCCATGATTCATAAAGAGACAGAATTAGAAATTTACTCAAGTGCAATACTATGATGACAGGCTGTTGCTGTAGTTTATTAATATCCAGTAATCATGGCTTTAACACTTGAGTGAGCTAATGGCTTTTAACCCGTATTGCGGTGGAATAAGCAGGTTTATCCAAACATCAGCATTTAACTGGGAATGCTGAGTTTCTATTGGTGAAGGGTTGATTTATGTGTAACTGTCCAGACATGAACTAGAAGTACACAGGACAACAGAGGTTTTAAGATGTTTCTTCAAGAAGAAATTTAAAAATATTTGGTTTTGACTTAAACTCGTGCATATAAATTCCGTGTTAGCAAAAGGGAAAAGAGGGCTTGAAAATGCCTGTCTGGGTGTGGAGGTTCCCACTATGTGTCCACAGAGACACCTCAGCCCTGTCAAAGGCTTTGCCTTTACACTGGGCTTATGGTAAGGAAAGAGCCTGGAGAAATGTAAGGAGCGCCTGTTTGCCAAGACTGTGAAGAAGCAGGAGTTGAAGATTGTAAGAATTTCTGCGCTTAAGTCATTACAAATGCTGGTAAAAGTATATGTTAAATCTATCATGTACCCTTGCATTCTCCTTTAGTTAAGCTTACTCCAGATAAACAAAGCACAGTGGGTCTTACCTGGTGAAATGAATGCCTTGAATCTTAGTTCAGTGTGTTTCCTGCTGGTGTTTAGGGAGAAGCACAACCTCTGCTAGGTGACTGCTTTTGTTCTTTTTGTAATGTAATTTTTGTACTGAAAGTTACAGAGGTCACTGAATGCATTAAAAGATCTACTTCTTGGAATTTTGGATATTAATCATTCCCTTTATTTGATTTCATTTTGTACAAACTCAAACGTTATCTCTGAGTAACTTCATGGAAGTCAGGAGAAGAAGGCGAGGAGAAATGCAACTTGCTCTGAGATAATGTTTGTAGATTTGATTATCATGGACATTCACACTTGAAGCTGGAAAACTCAACCACTAAAATTGGATTGAAATAGCAGAATCATTTTTCCTAGCTGTTGGGAATCTCTTAAGTATTAAAACATAATAAAATCAGATGATAAAAAAAAGGGGAAGATATGCAGGTAGCATGAGGTAACCTGTAATTCAGATTGATCTGAGGAATATGTTGAATTTGGAGTGCCATTTTCTGTGTGATTGGGGTGCAGTTAAGTGTTTTTTAAAGTGGATGGGAGAAAGGATTATGCTCCATACCCTGGCTAAAAAGAAAATTGTGTAAGTATCTGAGCATGCAACACCCCACCATATACATTTGCATTTTTTTAATAAGTACTTTGCACCAAGCAATAAAGGACAAAAGTTTCATTTACAAAGTGCTGTCATCTTAGTGAAATAAAACCAAAATAGGAGAAATAAGGAATGAATTAGCATTGTGCTCGCTGAGACCCACAGAGGATTTAGTAAGCTGTTGTTAAAGAAATGTTATTACAAGGCTCAACCAAGCTCTTCCTACATACAAATTATCTAAGAATAAAAAATTCAAGTTTGAAAAATTGTATTTTGCCAAACAATATTCCTAATAATCACAAAGGAGCAGGAACTACATTTAAACAATGGTGGGTACGTTGAAAGGAAGGCATAAGGATACTAAACATAAGGATAGCTGGAGAGCCCACTGAGTTGTCTCCTGCCCTGCAATAGTTGCTTAGAAGAATCACTGATTAGCTTTCACCAGAGTATCTTTCCAGTAGGCATCCATCTATGCACAGATATCAATCATCCAGGATCATAAAGAAAACTGAGAAAGAGAAATACCTTTGCTGTTTATAGAAGCATGGGCCACCTCTATCTTCTAGACCACTTTATTTCCACTTCAAAGTCAGTCATGAACGCGAGAAAGTCTGTGTCACTGTTGGTTTCTTCCCGGTGTTATAACTGAGCCACATCATCATTTTTTGCATATTTGTCCTGACAGCAGCCGTGTGAGAACAGCAGGTAAGTTTTACAGTGGAAGGTGAGGCACAGTTGTGCCTTTGTGTATGTGACAGGGAAGGTTAAAGGCAGGGATATAAACCTGAATTTCACAGTTTCCAGGCTTGAGAACTGATTTTTCATTGTGATCTGTTCATTCTGGTTTCAAGAATTCCTTATTACTCATTTAGCCCAGGCACCTAAATAAGATTGCCCATGTATGCCTATTGTATGTCATTATCCAGTTCATCTTATATTGCAACTGTAATTTTTTTTCTTCACAGAGGAATCTATTTTCAGTCTTAATTTAGCTCAAGTCATAAAAGCTTTCGGATAAAAATATAAGCTTCCCTCTCCTACAACACTAGTCTTATTTTTGGCTGCCCATCTATTTAGAGTAGTGAGAACTTGTACCATGAGGACAGAGATATTTTTCTTTGAAATCTCTCACAGCAGGTGAGCGTTCGTAGAACACTTAAATGCAGACGTGTTTAATAATTCATTTTTCCTCAAACCTGTGTGTGACCCTTTGGAAAAATTGCATCCACAAGAACATAAGGAACATTCTGTTGCCAGTCCTTGAATTAAAATTTTTGGATGAGGAATATTTGATGTGGGTGCTAAATACTGAAGATGCATCAGGATTCCATTTAATTTTCTCATTTATTTTAAGAAAGTGATGGGTCTTGGAAATACAGCAAGCTAATATTTGTGTATATTATGTATATTTATGTTGCCATATATTATGTTTCAGCCACTTGAAATTTTTGGCTCTTCCATAATTACAAGGTAAACATCTTTTATGTGACAACTATGTGTTTAATGTGTATCACAATGCAAGGATCTGTGCTAAATACCCAGGACCCAGCATTGTTTTTCAAGGATCAGGCTAGTATTCAAGTCAGGTAATGCAAGTCATATGTTACTCCTCAAAGACCACAGTTCACATAAAAGACACCTTGCCAGGTTAGAGGGAGGCTACACCTCTGTCCTCAGCATTGAAGGAAATCTGGCAAGAGGTACTTTTCTCCCTGGGAAAGTCCTTTGGGTCCACTAAGAAGCTGCACAGCCTAAAAACAACGTGTGTGATGCAGTGACTCTGGTCTTCTCGTGTGAAGAAAGGAAAACCTGGAAAAGGGAGCTGAAATTTTACTATTCTGCTACAGATGTTTGGAAGGGCAGATTTTAAAATAGGTGCTGAGATGGTTTTCTGATTTATAAGAGGCGTTTCACAACAAATTTTCTAGAATAGCAGGGAGCAACAGTGATTTTATTTATAAAATACAGGTGAGAGGGGCATCCTCATGGCTGGCTGCGCCCCGTTCTGAGCTACCCTGTAGGAAGGCTGGCAGTGGCTCTCCTGGAAACCTGAGGTTCTGTCTTTGAGGGCTTCAGGTTCCTCTCCCAAGCCCATCACACTTGGTTTTGCAGGGCAGGGCACACGACAGCCGTGTTGGTTAGAGCATACTTGACTGCCTCTGTCTTTCTTTGCCCATGTTCTTTCAGGCCTTTTAAAATATAATTGAAAGGAGCTTTTCTTTTGAATGCGTCACACACCGAGATCAGGACACTGCGTGAGTTTTCTGCTCTTTTTCAAGGATAGTTCAGTGGAGCAGTGTGTGCCTAAATCTCTGCTAGCATCTCTTCCACACCATGAGGCCCTCCTTGTGATTCACTTTATAGGATTATCCACGAATCTGTGCTTTGTCAGCAAGTGGCTTTTTCAACACTACCAAATGTGAGAGGAAAGTCCTTTTCTTCTGAAATGTTGTTTTTTGGGTTTTTTAAATTTCTCAATGGAAAGCATGTCTGAGCGAGTTGTTATTTTTCCGCCCCCAGCCAAATAAGATGCCAGTTTCTTACAAGAGAAAGAAATACTCTATTTTTTTTTTACAGTCTTCCTCCTCAGAACTGTGTTTTTCCCATAAGCTTTCTAGAATAATTTAGTTTTGAGCAAAGACCAAGCAGGGAAAATTTCAGCCAAGAAGGTGAAAGTTTTTCCATTCTCCTGCCTGAAGCTTATGAGTGAATAGAAATGAGAGCAGTGACTTTCACTCCTGGTGTAATTGGAACTTGGTTTTGAAGTGAGGAGCAAGAATTAGTTTAGAGGGTGACGTCTGAATGTGCTCCAGGGATCTGTCTGTCATTGAGCAGAGAGGCTAGGGAGGGAAAGACTGGAGTAGTTTGGACTTACGGGAGCTATGCCAGTCTGGAGTTGTTACTCCCTGTGATGGAGTAAGTGAAGGTGGGTGTGATGGGCACCCAGCCATCCGGCACCTCTCCCTGCTGTCATCCAAGACTTGCTTGGTAGGTTCTCTCAAACAAAATTCAGAGATTTGTCTTTGAAATACAATAGCTTTTTTTTTTTTTTCTTCTTTTTTTGTTTCTTCTTTTTCAAACTTTGAACAGAAAATCTTCAGTTTTGGTCCATAGGTCATCAGGGTAAGGACAGGTTTTCACTGCAAAAGACACTTCAGTTCCTTGTATTTAGTTGTAGCATGTTTGAACAACTAACAGTTAAATTAAAACTTCGAATATGCCTAATCTTCTATGGACACTCCGGTGATTTTGAATTTAAGGAAAGGCAAAAGACAGCATGTAAGTTAATTCTTATTTTTTCTGACTATGTTTCTAGGGCTGCCCTAAGAGTGCAAATGTTCCAAATAGGCTGAAAAAGCCTGTACCATGACCTGGCTCTATCGCAAATGTTGCCCCTTGGAGGTAACTAGTAGTGATAGTCTCACAGCAGATTCCTCTGGGCAGTAGAGTTATAGAGATGTTGGTTGGAGGTGAGATGTGGAGGTTGTCTAGTCCACTTAACATGCATTTTTCACAGATACCAAGACTTTAGTGGATGTTCTGTCACACTTGTGTTAGCTTTCACTGAGATAAGTTTTGGGATTTGCTGCAAGTTACCAATCGGTATAAAAATATGTACGCTCATGCCCGACTCTATTGTCCTGGGGCCAGGACTCAGGATTATAGGTTTGCTTAATTAGTACTTTCCTGCCATTTCAAAACTTCGGGGCATAGAAATGTTTAAAATGCCTTTGTAGAAATACCCTTTCCCAGACTGAGAATTTGGTTTATACACAGGTATACCTCTGTGACCTGTCTCAGAGGATTTAGATGGTTTCCAGAAATCAGTCGTTCAATTAAATGTGCAGAGAAAAAAGATTCATTGCAACAATGTAAATTCAAGGCAGCAGGGGTTTTTAGGTTTTACTGCAGGTGAACATTCAGTTTCCCTTTGTTCTGGTTTTAGTAGTATTGATTTTTTTTTAAATGTACAAAAGTAAAGTAAGTCCTCAGTGTATGAACTGGGGAGTACGTATAAAGTCAGAGATCTAATTGCATTGTACTCTTCAAGGACAAAAGTTTTTGGATTCTGCTGTATTTGCCATTTGAAAAAATTACACTATTTTGCTAAGATCACAGAGTAAATAACAGAAAATCAAAAAACCAAATCAGCTGCTGAAGTGCAATACAAGACATCAGCTCAGCATACTGCATAGCAAAACAGTCAATCACAATGCCATCACTAGCAGCCTGAATGGTAAATTAACATTTCTCTGGAATAGATGAGAGGTGAATAAACACAGATATATGTAAATACAAACTAAGTAGAAAGAGACATGATTGCAGATGAGTAAATATGTGGAATCAGCATCAGTTAAGCAGGCAGACTTAATAATTGTTTGCTGTTCATGTCAGGACAATGTGCCAAAGCCTTCAGACCACAGCCATTGTGTCTTAAAAGGCATTTTCTGGGTTTTCAGTGCAGTCCTGGGACTCTCTTCACTAAGGACGGCAAAATTCAGTACACTTCTGTGAGGCATTTTCTGTGATACTTCTTCACAGAAGCCAGGTCTGTGATACTTCTTCACAGAAGCTTGTTGAGGACAGAGCATGTGTATCCACCAGTGCACAGGTAGTGCTGACCTTGGTGGCTTTGCTGTCCATAGTGGCCTGTTGGAAATCAGGCTGAGCAAGCAGCAGTAGCAGAGGTCCTGGTGGGTACTGTAGTGTCTCAGCTGTGACCTCCAGATCGGCTGGGGTCGGGGCTGGCATGTCCCCGTGTGGGTGCTTGGTGGCTCCCCAGCACCCAAGCACAGCCCATGCTGAGCACCGAATGTGTCAGGTTTTGGAGGGCTCTGCTGTCCTGCTGCCTCTGCAGTGGCTCGCCACCCTCTGCTGTGTGTGGCCTCAGCTGCTGGGTGGCTCTCCAAGTGGTGATGACTGCTCTGGCCTTGTTCTTCACTCTGAAACCAGCAGGTTGACCTCAGCCATCTGCAGGCCTAGCTGTGGGCTGCCAGGAAATACCTGCTCCGCTCTGCTGTCTCCATGGGCTGCAGGGGAATACCTGCTCAGGCATCTGGAGCTCCTCATCCTGCTCTGGCTGGGTGCTCACAGGGCTGTTTCTCTCACTTTTTACCTCATTCCTCACCGCTGTGAGGTGTTTTCCCCCTTCTTAACCTTTTACCACAGAGGCACCGCCATGGCGGTGGCTATGCTGTGCTGTGGGGCCATGATGGGACTGCTGTGTCCAGCACAGGGCAGTTCTGCTCTCCCCTCACACAGACTGTCCTGCAGCACACCCAACACCCCTCGCAGGCAGTGGTGACATATGAGAGAAGCAAGAAGCATCCTGGGCCCTTGGCAGTCTCCCAGGCCTGGGACAAGTGCAGTGGAGTAGTTTGCTTGGCCGAGTGGCCGTGAGTGTTGTCACACCATGCCACATTGCCAGGACAGGGGTCAGCCAAAGCAGTTAGCTTGGGCTACACCAGAAGGTGGAACTGGGGTCAAGGAATTGCCACAGTTTTAGCAAAGTCTCCAGAGACTGCTGTATGAGGGTGAAGTTGTGCTCCCTAGTGTCAGAGGGAGAGCCGCCATCTTCAGTGCTCCTGAGCTCTGCCTCATCCTGCCCTGAGCCACTGCGCTCTCTGCCCTGCTTGGAAAAGAAGAAGAAAACCTCTTTCTTCCAGGTTAGGAGCCTGAATCTGTTCCACAGAGACTTTGATGACCCCAGAGCTCCTTGTAGGGGTTCAGGTGCCAGTGTCTGGAGGCAGGGAGGGGAGGTGAGGGGGGTGAGGAGCAAGCAAGGCCACTGCCCTCTTCAGTAGCTGCCACAGCCTGCCTGGCTCAGCTGTAATTGCAACTGCACCCACAGTATATAAATCTCTCATACGTTAGGAAAATGCATGTAAAGGCTGTCTTCTTTTGGGATCACTGGATTTGTATCCTTCCTAGATCAGGGAAGTTCAGCCCTCAGTTTTTCTAGAGTTCAAAGCACCTGAACTGACAGATGTCATACCTCTCTCCCTCAAGGACACACTTGTGGATGTGTCCAGAATGTGAAGGTGTGGAACCACCAGCAGCTCTGCTGGGGTCATTGGTTTGTTATCTTGGGGTTGAACAGGTTTGTTCTCTTACTCAGGCTCCTTTCTACATGCCAGTAGCTGTCTCTGACCTGTTTATAGGTCAGGTTCACCTTTAAAGTGGTTGATCAGAATTGTATTTGAAAAATGGCTGTAGTGTGACCTGTCCGTGAAATTACATCATGGGTGGACTCTGTTAACTCTCTCTGTGGAGTTAAATGTTTTAGTGCTTTACAGGAATATGTTATCATCAAATGCTTCTCACTGAGGACAAAGCAGTGTTTCAAGATGATCCTTGGATCACATACTGCAAAATTTTCTCATACAGCATGTGTGGAAGAAAAATACAACCATTCAGCCTGGATGTGTAGTTTTATCCATCTGAATCTGTCATGTAAATCCAGAAGACACAACTGTATTTTCATGAAAAATTTAAATTGATTATTAAAATGTTATATAATACTTTTTTTTTTTCATTTTTGCTGAGTCTTTCATGCCTGAATGTCACTTCGGTTTCTTTGCTGACTTTCACTTTTAGCGATTAGCTTTTTAACAAGCATAGGCTAGCCTCTGCAGGTTTCCAGATACTTAAATGGCAGGATTTTTATGTCAGTTCACATTTGAAATTAAACTAAACATTGTTATTTGTATACTTAAAACTGCATCTGTTAATTTTTATGGATGTGTTAACAGCTTTCAGTAAAACTAATGTCAAGGTATGGTGCATTTCATAGGTTTGGTGTGTCAGCTGTTCTGTAATTTCCAGCGCTATGACCATGGTATAAACCTGCAAAAATCCATTTATTAAAAAAATAAGCCGTAAAAATGGTTCCAAATTGTCATATACCTGAATGAATGCCCAGGGGGCTGGGGGGAGCCTTCAATTGCCCTCATTTATAGGTAAGCCAGATGGACTTTATTCATTTCAGGAGAATAAGGTACTCAAGCAGAAACTGTCCTTGTCATGTAGCAGTCTGCACTGAATTTGTGTGGCCGAGGCCATTCAACCTGGATTTGTAGTAAAAGCACCAATGATCTTATAATTTAAATTAACATGACACATTCCTTGATTATCCGATGTTATGTCCTCATGGGGGTGATTTGGTTATTTTTCCAGGCAAGCCAACGTTTATGAAAGCTCCTGAAGATCAGATTGGGATTTCTGGAGGAGTGGCCTCTTTTGTGTGTCAGGCAACAGGAGAGCCCAAACCTCGTATCACGTGGATGAAGAAGGGGAAGAAAGTCAGTTCTCAGCGGTTTGAGGTAATTACAAAAAAAAAATCAACAAAAAACAAAACCAAACCTGAAAATTCGGTAATCAATCTAATCCTCACAGGTCTTAGTGGCATAATAATCATCACTGCAGCCTGGGTATCTCTTTGTCACTACAATACAGAGTGCAGAGCTTTAGTGTAAAGCAGCTTTCCTCCCCTGCAGCAATGCAATCTGTAGAGCAGGTGGTGTCCTTTGAGCACGATGCTGGAAACACACACACAGGACATCCTGCTTCAGATGGGAGACTGGGGCTTACACAGAACTGGATGGCAGATAAAAGTTGGATCTAGCAGTATTTTTCAGTCTTCATTGTCAGGATTTATAAGGCATCTTTTTAACCTGCTATTCCAAGTGAACTTCAAAAGTGAGATGTGAAAACACTACTGGAAGTCTAAGTGATGGCTACTGCCATACCTCCCACAAACAAATGTGCTTGCGAGGGAAATGGTGAAGTCATCCTGAACAGTTAATTGACTTTCTGGTGAACTAAAATACGGGAGAAAGGAAGGGGGAAGAGCAGGTATCGGAACTGTCTTTGAAAAAGGGTCCAATTTGGTTCATATTTTAAATAGCACATGTATTTTCACTGACTTTCTCCACCTTTTTCTCCACTTTCCTTTTTTGGTGTTGGGCTCCCTTCTCTGAAACTGCCCTTGGAAATGTGACCCTGCTACAATTCTGCTGCCTTTCGTCTAATCCCCTGTCTTTGATGTTTTTGCTTTTCTGACTGGAGCACAAGATCACTTTGCTGCCCAGAATGGATTGATTCAAGTCACCAATTTTAATCATGATTTTGTATGTGAGCAGAAAACTTTGATTAAAGCAATCAATTTTAATCTTGCTTTACATTGTTATTTTTCCCCGGTAAAGCTTAAGTTTTGTTGTATAGTAACTATTTAAACATTTTAATTTGTAAGTGCATGCAACCTTTATAGTGAATTTCGTGCTTCTTGTGGCTGACTAGAAGGCTATGCCCTATTATATGCATTTATCTGAGCAATTTCATACCTTTGTTCATATCAGTTTGGACACATAGTTGATTGTGTCAGGAGATAGTGAATAATATTTTTTTCTAGATAACTATAATTTTACTTCATTATTAACAGATTTAATTAGGCGAAAATTGGAATTAAGTTGAAATGGAGAAAAAACCAAATCTGATGTACACACGCTAAGTTGTGACACAGAAGAAGTGCCCATCATTAGCAGATGAACAGCATTTTGGTCTCAGTGACTGTCTGGTCCTTAGTAGCTGTAGCTCTGTTCCTATCACACAGTGTTTGTTCAAAGGATAGTGAGGGCAAAAGAGCTTTTCTGCTGTTTCATCTCTTAGCTTTTTAGTCCTTAGCTTTTTAGTCCTTATCACTGAAGTGAATTAATCTCTGTAGCTGACTGTCTTGTTTTAAAATTTGGCAGTAGTCCTGTCCTTTGTAAAGATTTAGCATTTTGTCACAGTTTCAGATTTAATTTAAAAACTAGTATTTTAAAGAAATTAATTCTCTAAAGTATATTATAGTGATATTCATATTTCTCCTTCTTTACCTGACTCTGTATTAGGGGTTTCTGCAAGCTATTTCTGTTACTTGAAACATAAGGGCTGTTCCTTCGAGCATGAGGAGTACCAGATTTTTTGGTGGTCTTGGTTACCTTTGATTTCTTCCTATTTCTCCTTTCACTGCAGAGTCTTGTGGTGCACTGTTTTTCTCCTTCCTGTTGTCTCTCATTTGATCTTTATGCTGTGGGAAGTGCTCCTAAACAGGCCCTTGAAAATAGGGTAAAAGTTTTGCATGGGGGTAGCACAGGCCCTAGGCTGACATCCGTGTCTGGAACAAAGGATCCCTTAAGTCTCTTCCATGTCCCCCTCAGTTCCCAAAGGACAGGAGTGGGGGACTTCTGCCTTTCCCTCATGCTGTCACCATCTGCAAATTAGTTAGTATTTCCAACTTTTGCTATACTCTGTAATAGGAGAAGGGTGAGTTTGCCATTAATAGTGGCTTGAGGCTGTGCCTTCACAGTGTTGCTGTTAAGGAATAGCATATAGTGATACAGCTGCAAACTAATAAATACCTTTTTCTTCCATGTAGAAGTCAGAGTAATGCATGTTGCAGCTTAGCAGGATGGATGGAAAGGCAATGATTTATTAAAGACTTAATTTATTATGCTGGGGAAGGAAGTGTAATTACATCATTGTTGATTATGCCAGAGTTGCAAAGTACCCAGTTCTGAGGGACATTAAAACCCCTCACACTGCTGGAGTTAGCATGCGCTGGAGGTGCTCAAGGTTTTATTCAAGTTTTGTTACTGTTTCCCTGGCAATCCCACAGGAGTATATCATTCTCCTCTTCCATCAAGGTGAAAGTTGGCACTAAATTGTTATCAGTGATTAGTAAAATCATTAGTGCAAATATGGCTCAGATGTTTTAAATCATCAGATTCACATCTTTATTACCAGGTTGATAATTTGTCAACCTTAATTGATCCATAAAGAACCTCATTGGATCTCCATTTGTTCTGGCCTCCTCAGAGGACAAATATGTTCTTGACACTGAAATTTTTGTGTTACTGGATTTGAAACACTTAACTTATTGCATGGTATTTTAGAGCTTACAGGGCTTGTTTTGGTTTGTTTTTTTGTTTCTCAATTCCTGGATTGTTTTGACTTCAAGTGCTTGTTGCAGAAGGTACCAGTAAAGAAGTGCTTTCTTTCAATTTTCACAGGTTATCGAGTTCGATGATGGATCAGGATCAGTTCTGCGGATACAGCCCCTGCGTGTTCATCGAGATGAAGCTATTTATGAGTGCACAGCCACCAATAGTGTGGGGGAGATAAACACAAGTGCCAAGTTAACAGTTTTAGAAGGTAAGGGAGAAGTTTCTGCATGCCTTAAGTGGCAGGAGATGTGGCTTTTGCAGCCACATGATTATATGGTGCTTTTAAATGATGTGGTGATATTCTAACTTGATTTGGTAAAGCTGTGTTCTTCCTGCATCATTTGCTATAATTTCTCCTATAATGGAACTTCATATTTTTGAGACAATCATGGAAGGACTGCAGATTTTGAACTCTTTAGATTTTTTTTGTTGTCTGATAGAGAGGTGTCATTTCTGACTTGGAGAGCTATCTACAGAGACATTTGTATACTTTTCTCATCTGTTTGCTCTGATATAATACCTGTCTTCAGGGTATCCAAGTATTGTATCTGACAATCAGAAACTTAATCTATGTTGCTGCACCTTCTGGATCAAATCACCACATAGATTTTCAGGTTACTCTTCAGGTTTTGAATTTGATGTGAAATTTAGCTGGGTTTATTTTTCACTGTACTCACAACTTGTAATTCTGTCTCCTCTGTTAAAGAATAGATTTTCCTTCTTGTCTGCTATATGAGCAGATTTTATTTTGCTTGCTATGTTGTTTATGCTAAATGGAGTATTTTGTGGAAAAACAGTTTATTAGATACAAACAGGCTTGTGAACAGTTCATTTTTTTAATATTAAATTGTCAGAATTATTGTCAGCTTTTAAGGAAAGGTGGGGTTTTTTTCAGCACATCAGTATGTTGGGTCATTTGTTTATATATAGGATTTTGTAAATGTACTGAGATGTTACAAATTTTGGGCATTTGGCTGAATGGGTTTTTACCCCTTGCATTTTTACGCCTTACAAGCAGGAAAAGGCTTAGGCAAATTGCTTGTTGCTTATAGATTGATATAGCAACTCCTAAGTAATGAAAAAGCTAGACTTGAAAGTGTTTATTGTTGTAGGATTTTGAACCAGAGGAGACTGGTTATCCCAGTGGTGAGTGTGCTAGCCACACATGACAAGTTGCCTATTGTTCCTTGTTCTTCCATCCCCATTTATAGCATAGAGGTAATCATATTTTCCTCTCTGCTGTGTGACAAAGAATACATTAAACAACTGTAATGTGCTCAGGCACCGTGGTGATGGGAATCATAGAAATCATTCAATACCTGATGTGATTGTGTATCTTGTTTCTGGAGGTGGGGCATCTTAAAGATCAGCTTGCTCTCCAGTAATAGTATCATTAAGAATAGGATAACAAGTGCTATAGACTTGAAAATTATTGGGGGACGAAAATCACATTCTTTTTGTTCCTTCTTGCCTTTGCAGTCATGTATGTGAGTGCATAAAGCTCAGCGGAGCTCTTTCAGCAGTTTATGAGCAGATCTGCATTTAAATGCTTCCTGCAACTGGATTTTTGTGATACTGGATACTTGAATACCAAACTCTTCCATGCACATTCCTGTTTCCTTTAGTTGTAGTTGCCTTTATGTATCTTGGATATGTATGCACATGCACACACACGCTAATAATTTATTTGCTCTGTGTTAAATGTTCAAAGGCCCACAGAGACATGCCTTGCATCAGGGAGCACCACAGTATTTCTTAGCTCCATGGTGCTCCTGCTGATTTCCTGATGAGGTAAAACTTGCAGACCACCACATAAATAGGGAATGTTAGGAAATGCCACAGACGGGAAAAGACATGTGGGCAACACAAATTTAAGAGCTGCAGAAGCAAAAGTCAGTAGCAGTCAGGCACTGAGCCTGCTTTTCCGTTTGGAAAATTCCTTTAATTGGGAATAATGACAGTTGAACATGATCCCATAAGGTCAAAAACGATCTGCAGGCTGGGGGGGGCCATGTGTTCCACTCAAACTGAGGAGTATCGACCCCTTGCTGGGCACTCTTGTAATGGGCAAAATTAAGAAACATTTGCTGCCTAACAATTTGTATGTGCTCATGCATATAGAGTTGTTAGCCTCACTGTGAGATTGAAGAGCTACATGTCCCTTTTATGTTGGCTTAACTGACAAAGAAGAGGAATTCTATTATGATGTATATATATTTAAGAAAAAAATGTTTCACATTTCTCTTTTCTGAGACTTTCTGAGACTTTCTGTGGACAGCTGTGTAATTTTTCAGTCATATCACCTTATTGTTCTGTGTTGTCTGATAGAGATTAATACGTTTCTGCATTTCGTGAATTTTTTTAAATTACTATTAATATCCCTTTGTTTACGTGTTGGCAAACTAGATATTGCAACTTGGTGCCCTGGTTGTGGTTGTTTATTCTCAATGTCTTCCAAAAAATAGTGCTAAGTGCCCAACTTCTCTGTTATGCCATCACTTTCCTGACATGAATTTTGTACAGGTATTTAAAAATGTCACATTTCATGTGGAGCCCTTGATACTCTCAAGACTGTCAACTAGGATTGGATTTTTCCCTCTGCTTTTGGGGTTAAAATAATTTCTGTAATTGGTCTCAGATGGCAGTTTGAATGATACAGACATTCTACACTTCCTTTCAAGAATTTGACTAATGCAATGGTCCCCGGTGCATGACAAAGCTTATCACAGACGTCCTCATGGTTGCATGCTGCTAAATACACAGCATGTATTGATTTTTACATTAAAAATCCTTAATAGCAATAAGTTTTAATGCTTCTTCACAATATGCCTTGAGAACATAGGCCTTAACATTAAATCCAGAAGTCACAGTTAGGGTTTAGAAGGCTGTTATTAGATGTCTTTGTAGCTAACTAAGCTGGAGCTGTATTTTATTGAGATTTCTGCAATGTTCTACAGATCAGAGGCAGGTAATCCTTTCTAATTGCCAACTTATTCTATTCTGAATATTAAGAGAGAAGCATGAGTCCAGTCTTCCAGAGGAATCAGGAATTCTCACAGAAGTGAATCTCTTTTAACAGTTCAGTTCCCTACTGCCCTTTCATTCTTTGCTTCTATGTCTCTCATTTTCCCCTTCTAACCGCAGATCCTGTTGTGACCAAACTACGTATACTTTGTGTAACTGGAAATTATTTCTCCTGTTGATAGTAGAAGAAACAGACATGCGTATACCTTCTCTACTCATTTCTCCTGGGTAGCTGATAAGCTGAATTATGTATGAGTCATATTGAACATTTCTATCTTTTTTCCAATTATGACCTGAAGCAGCACAGAAGTATGTTTCTGCTTGGCAGAGGAGGAAAGCAGTGCGGGGAGGGGAAGGCTAGAATCAATAAGCTGACACACATTCTCAAGAAAAGCCACAGGGACAGTTAGTGGCACTAACAAATTAATAAATATATTATTCAGTGGTAATGTTGAGAATTACAGAGCATTTTAAATAGGGAGGTTATATGAAATATGAGTAGGAAGGATGCCAGCATGCAAGAACGTAGCAGCAGGCTGATGGCAGGAGTGCAGAAGTCCGTGATGCCCTTCTATGAGTGCCTGTGTGCTCAGCATTGCAGCTCTAGTGGGAAAGGTGGCAGTATCAGTGTTTGGCTCTAGTTGTCTGAAGGCAGTATGGAAGGCAGTACAGTCTCTGGTTTCTAGCACTTTCCACCCAACAGGAAGATAAGGAAAAGCAGTGGAAAAAAAGGTCATCAAGGGGCAGGGGAGAAGCATATTGATCCTTTGGGAGAGAAGGGAGGCTCAAATACAAAGTATGTTATCAGTCCCTTCTCCCAGGACTTTCCAACTGGGACATTTAGTTTTGATTACCAGAACTGGGAAACTGGTTAATTGCAACTGGTCCTTTAATGCTTTACAAGTAGGCTTTTTTCACTCCCTTGTAATCCAGAGCATACAGTCATATCCAAGTGACACTAAATACATTCAGTTTCATTTCCCTTGTTTTTAAGTAGGTTAAATGAAAATACCATCTCAAATTTCCATTCTAGATCTATGCAAATCCCCTATGCCTCTATCCCAGACTGCTAATCATGTGGCACGTAGTTATTTGCCTGGAGAGTGCTGCCAGGCTCCACAGGAGAGCAGCTTCTGGTAGAGAGGACAGACAGAAGAGCCAGGGAAGGGTTGCTCGCGCAGTTGGTTTCAGTCTCAAGGTAACCTGGCAAGTTAAGTTTTGCCTGCTGGCTATGTGCTGACAGAAGTCAGGGAAATTTTGGAGTGTTTCACTGCAGTCCTGGTGTTGTGTTTTACCATGAACTGAAACATCCTCATGGTATCAACACTGTGCTCAGCACAAATCCAAAACACAGCCCCATACAAGCCACTATGAAGAAAATTAAGTATATCCCAAGCCAAAACCAGCATATATAGAAAGTTCCTGAGTGCAGCAGTTGTCCTGGGGTGGCAAGCATTTCTACCTTATCGTAATTTGCTGTTTACTGAACCATGTCATGAGCTTAATTTCTTCCACCATCTGCCAGCTGCATTCCAGTTCCTGGGGTTGCCCTGTTTGAAATGCTGTAAATGGTAAACATTTGACTGTTACAAATGATTTCTGCAGAGAGCTAGATCTCGGAAGGCCTGAACCAATATGCCCTTTTTGCAAACATTCATCTGAAAGTGGTTTTTGTCATTGGAATAGTAAACAGAAGTTAGCTATGTTTAATCCTTGTTTATGTTTGGTTAGTTACAAAAGGATCAGTCGAATCATTGTACTTTGGCTTCATTGCTTTTACATCTTTTTGCCAGGAAGAATTTCTTGCAATTTGTTGTAAAATTGAAACAATTACAGAATGGAAATTGAATCTATTTGCATGTGCTCATTCTGACTGTGTAAATGAATTAAGGCTCCCTGTGCTCTTCTGCTCCAGGGATTGGTACTATTCTCTTCATGTGTCTGGTCAAGAGAGGACAGGTCTTTCTTCTATGTGTTTCATGTTAATTAGTTGTTCCAATTTCTTTTGGTCTCTCCCTGGGAAGAAAGACTGCTGTGATCCTACTGCAGAGGTCCTACTCCTGTTCTTAGTTTCTCTACACAAGCAATCCCAATAGCACTTCCTCTCTGTAGGAGGCAGGTAATTCATGGACCCCTGTAACTACTGCTTTGCCAAGAGCTCCAGCACAGTGAGACTCCACGAGCTTCCCTGCTTAGGGAAATGTCCCAACATGCAGTGATGCACAGAGAAATGAAGAAGCCTGAGTCTGTCTGCTTTTCATTGTATCTTGTCCCGTCATGTCCCATGCTTGTTAGAAAGAGAAACATTAAGCCTGTTAAAAAGAGAAACATGGTGGCCTCCTTGCCAAGTTCACGTTGTCACCTAAAAGAATCTAGATCTGAGCTCACGTACACTTGTGCTATTAAGGCATAAACAGCCTTACAAGGAAAGAGTGCTGCTTAACATCAGGTTGCCTAGTGTTGGTTGGGTCAATTTAGGAGCCCTGACATGGTGCTAACAACTCCAGTTAATTCCCAGGTACTGACCAGTGGCTAGAAGGATCCTTCAGGGGGAAAGAGGTGGTCTCTTGGTCCCACTGTGTACAGAAGATTGAGGAGAACTTGTGATTGGTTTCAGTTAGACCAAGCAAATTTACAGAGGCTGTTTTACTTGTACCACCATTATGTTCCATGCTGCCAAAACCTAGACTGCCAGGATCTGAAAAACTGTTTCAGCTTCTTAAGTTTTGCAATCAATAGAGCACCTGTCATTTTAATCCAGGTGCTTCATTATATTTATTTGCTTTCAAAGGTTGGATTCAGTAAGAACATTAGTCTTGCTCTTATAGTTTATTTTTTATAATATTTAACAAGAAAGACCTTTTTGGCTGTGAATGAAAGACAAAGAAGTAATTTTCTCGGGTGAAGAAAAGTTTTAACTGTTGTTGGTCTCTCCTTCGAAGAGGAAAGTCAGCAGATCTTCAGAACGTATCAGATCCAAATGTCATAATTTCCATTTCTTATCTCTGTTTAAATGATTAACTAATGGCACATAACCACATAATGTATCTGTGATAGCAAGTTCCCCCAGAAGACTGCCATGCACTAAGGTTAACATCCAAGTTCATTCCACAAGTTTATGGAGCAAGAAATACAACCTTTGAAAAGTTTTATATGAAATATCACATTGCTAATGCCAAGATGAACCCTTTGGAGCTGTGTACTCCCATAAAACCTTGTGCCTGCACAGGTACTGACCTCTTAATCTCGGGAACGTTTTTCTTTTGCAGCAAATGATCTTTTTGCATATTGGCTCTCAAATGAGGTCCTATGAGATGACATCTTTAATGGGATGGAATATTGTCATGTTCTTAGCAGCAAGCTTCAGTGGTATTGAATACAATGCCCAAAAGCAGCACCTGTAATTTGGGAAGGACTTCCAAATAGAAACAAGTGAACTTTAAGTGTCAAACAATCAAGAACGGAGTACATTCTACAGAAGTCTACAAAAGCTGTAACACAGGGTTCATATTACCAAGTAGCTTGAAGTTGTAATTGTGCAGTTATATCCTGTAAAAGACTTCAAAGCTTCTTGTCTCACATAATTGATTTATTCCAAGTTTATTTAACAGTTTATAGGTGCTGACTTTGGTACTGGAAATCATGTTAAGCAAAGATTTTTTGCTGCCAACAGCAGTTGTCTCCATTTTATTTGCTGCATTTCTGAAATCCTGAATGAAGACATTCAGAAACATGGATGTTCTTTCAGAGCCTTGTGGCAGCCTACTGGTATCTTCTGTCTTTTATGAAAATGAGTAGTTGACTCCTGGGCGTTATTTTCTCTTTTCTTGGGCTCGGGGTGTTGAGAGAGGTTTCTCACTCTGTGCTACCTTAGAGCTTCCTGGGAGATTGTCATGAAAAGTGTGTCAGACTGTTCTAGTGCTCCTCTGCTGTCAAAATGTTCAGCCTATTCCAATAGGTAAATGAGGCACAGATTAGTTTAACTCTCTGGCAGGGATGTGCTCATGCAGGCAGGTTTCTGTCTTGCTGGAGAGGTGTCCCTGTGGGTTGCCATTTCCCAGCTGAGGCCAGGGATGGCCAGATGACTGCTTCTGCCTTTCTGTTCCAGTTTGAAATCAGACAGGTTAGATTAAATTGTCTGTGGTTTAAGCTAATCTGTTTTGACTCTCTGTTGGAATAGATCATCAGTCCCAGCTGGGAGGCAGCAACCACCAGCGCTGCCTTTCACGTCACTGCAGAAAGACTGGCATTCCCATGTGCCCTGACCCCCATGGCCACAACCATGTCTGGAAAGCTTAGACAGCACTGGGATTTTGATGGTGTCAGGAGGCAGTAAACCAGAGGGGAAACTTGGCACAGGCCTAGGCTAGAAAGAGTGATAGTCTGAAAACGGCAGGAGAGTGGGACAACGAAGTGAAGGCTGCCAAAGGGATGCATGTCCTATAAAATTCTACTAGATATTAGGGAGGAAGAAAAGGCAAAAATAGCATAAGTATAATGTAAAATGTTGCAAATCTCAAAGCAGATTATTTTATTGGGAAAATGAGTGTTTAGGTCCCGATTAACCAGAAAGTGGCCAACTAAGCCTCCCCTTGCAGTAAAATCCCCACATGAATGTCATGAGTGATCTGCCAATCCTCTTTTTTATTTTCCTGGCTTTAATGCTCCCTCCTATTCTGCATCTGTTCCTGTTTGATTTCAGGGATTTTTTTGAACATGCCCCACTAGAGATGTGCACACAAGGAGTCTTGCAAGGACCTTTTCAAAAGCCCTGATGAATCGATGAATTTTGGAGATACACCTTCAAATGTAATCTAGGATCATAGTTGCTTTTTTGATTCAGTTGGTCACTGGCTTGTGTAACTTCTCTGCATTTCTCTGATGCACCCATACTTATCTCCTCTCCTCTTGTTTCCAAGCAATACGTGCCAGGCTAACAGCAAAAATTTGAATTATTTCTTACCTTTATTCATATTATTCCTGTCACTTAAGGTGATTTGGCTCTTCTTACTTGACTTCTTTGACTGTCGTCTTTATTTACAGCATCTCCACAGCACTGTTGATTTAAGACCCACCTTTTAAAAGGCTGTTAATGAATCTCATAATTTCAGAACTGATGTTCAGGGAACTTGTTGATGGAGACCATTATTACAGTACTAATAAAAAAATAGCAAACAAGAGAGTGGAGTTGATTAGGTGACAGTAAGCCCTGATTTGGCTCTCAAAATGTTTATTTGGTAATAACTAGTCTGAGGATGGGCCTGGTGACTCTCAGATAATAAAATTATTTTGGAGGACTGGCAGCAAGAAGAAAATATTTTTATTTAATGAACTGTCTATGCAGGGTTCTAGAAGTCTTTCAGAGAAGAAGAAAAAAGACATGAAAACCCATCATTATAAATTAATCATTTTCTTATTGTAAAAGGCATTTCATGGAAATTTATTTAATTCATTTGGAACAGGCAAACAATGACTTAATTCCTTTAGATAACTTGTGTAACTGTAAAGCTTGTCAGAATAACCTCCACACATTTCTTGTCAGATTTAACATCTATTGGTGACCATCAGAAACTAAAATAATAGGTCTTTATCATCAGATATTTCAAAAGACCTTTCTTACTGCTGGATCTCTTTCAAGATGCCTTGTTCTGAGAGCGTCTGTAGCAACCTGTTATTGACAGATGTGCTCTCTGTAGCTGGTATGCCAGTCCTGCTGCTATCTCCTGCTGACTAATAAAGTTTGTTGCTGGTGTGTATTTGTAGAGTCTTTGAAGTCTGTTAGGTTTTGGAATAACCTTCTGAAAGAAGTAGTAACTCATTGCTTAACTATTGGAAATTAATGGGAAATGCTGCTTGATAATGCCACATGGATTATCTGCTTTGCCTCCAAGTAAAAAAGGGAAGGGCCAAGAAGAGCAAGGTGTCTGGAAAGCCTTTCTGAGACTTTAACTATTTTCAGAAAATTATCTTTGGTATCTGCTCATAACCAAGAGACTGCCCACAGCTTAGTGACCTTTTGTCATTTACTGGCATGCCATGGCTTACCCAGGCACTTAAGAGGGTGATCTCCTGTACCTTCTTGTGCAGAAGTGGAAGAATATATCCCCTTGGTAAAACTGGAGAGTAAGTTTTTAAATGAAAAATGAAGCTTGGAGAGTACAGAATGTGATAACCATGACTGTGGGGAATGCAGTGCTTACTGTTACAAAAGCGTAACTCTCTGCATGCAAGGAAGTTTCTGTGCTATCGTCTTATGTTCTGTGTCTTATCTTCTTCCTCTCACTAAAAAAATTCAGTCACAGCCCCAATTAAGTCATTCTTGGAGAAATCAAAATTTTAAAACATAAGCCAGAAAAATGTGAAACTGGAATATTAGCACATGCTAATAAATCTGTAGCAACAATAGTTGTTCAGAAGAGAGCACGTCCATGTAGGGAGTAGTGTACTTCATGTGTTTCTTACTGCACCTGTGGAAGAGAACACTACACAAGTATATTAACTTCCTCTCCTGCAGAAAAAGAAAATCACATAACTGCTGCTGATAGGCTGCTGTTTGGCTTTGTTCTGAGATACACGAAACAAGGCAGGTTGTGCCCTGAAGTCCTGTAATTTTGATCATTCTGACATCCCGTTTCTGTGTGTGATGCTTACTCACAAGTCCCATGTCCAGTTGTCCTTAGGATCTGTTGTTGGTCTTGTGTTGTTTATATACAGTGGGGTGTCAGGAAGGCTCTATGGTTGTGATGGTTATTAAAATGCAGTGCCCAGATAACGAGCAAAAGGAATAATTGGACCTAATTTTGGATGCAAGGAAGTAATTATTGTGAACATTCATTGTTAATTTGTAACTTGAGCTGCTAGTGACTGAAGTGTGTTTGGTATCAAGCAAGATAACCTAAAATATATGCATTCCACAGGCTGTGTTAGAAGCCCAGTGTTGTAGTAGTAAAATACCACCTTCCCCATAGAGTTTTCTAACAGCTGTTTATTC
This sequence comes from Lichenostomus cassidix, assembly GCF_008360975.1. Taxonomy (NCBI): domain Eukaryota; kingdom Metazoa; phylum Chordata; class Aves; order Passeriformes; family Meliphagidae; genus Lichenostomus; species Lichenostomus cassidix. The sequence goes on along the minus strand of NC_139489.1, from coordinate 10,318,541 downwards.
TTGTGGTTATTTCAGTTGGATAATAAAGTAAGTGACTCTTTCTGTCACTCCCACCTGCTCAGATTCTTTCTGCCCAGAGCTCTGGAATAGCTCTTTCAAATCCTTTATCCTAAGGAAACCAGCGGGTGTGAGGTATAATAAGATCTGTCTTTTCAAGATTATCTGGTGCCTTGATGAGGTAGGTTGGATGTTGCAATGGGAAAACATTGCAATGTATTCATTTGTCGTGCTAATCCTGTGCTCTGTTCCTTCAATCCTGTTATCACAAGGGTCCAGCCTGGATGAAACCTTTCCAAGTTCTTGGGTGTTTGAGTGGAGAAGTCTATGAGCTTCAATCAGAGCTATAACTTTTTCCAGCTGTAGTGTGTGAATGTTCACTGTTGTGTTGCTGTTCCAAGGGGGAACTAGGGAAAATTTCCTTGCAGTAAGAGTGCCTGTCAGCACAAGATGCAGAATACTTGAAGTAAAACTGGCTGCACAAAGTGCTACAGGCAATAGAACTGGCATTATGATTTTTTAGCTACTTTGAGACCACTGGAAAGGTGTTCTAAACATTAACCTGTTGGAGACCTTAAAAACAACAAGCCTTGCTTTTTGCTACTACAGCTCCAAAATGGTGTTTTGTTTACAAGCAAGGCAATGCTGGAATTTATTTTTCTGTATCTCTTTGATTTAGACAATGCCACAGTTGGTCTCAGTGAGGAGAAAGTCCTTGGAGAGAGAACAGAATTGATAAACATGTTGATGAAAAATGCATAAGCTGCACACGGGGTGGTATTAGCAAAAGCTGCTGCAGGGGAAGGTAATAAATTGGGGAATGCACAGTCCAAGGTGACAGGACATCCAGTATAAAGAAGGTCAGGAGCTGGAACAGGATCAGCCTTCTAAAGAGAGCCTGCATCTCCTTCACTTTGAATCCCAGGAGGAAGAGTAGTGCATGCCAGCAGTGCTACTATTCATGGAAGTACCTTCCAGATGGAGCTCCACTCTGAATGTGTGACAAACAAGCCAGGCTAAGCAGAGATTGTTGTCCCCTGGAGCCTGTCTGGAGGGGAGACAAGAGTCCGGCTGAACCCCTGGCAGGTGTTAATACACTGAAAGCCTGCATATGGTAGAGATTAAAATGGTTCACCTGAAAGAGGGAAGAGGTCAGCAGGGAGAGCCCTCACTTGCATGGACTTTGCTTTGTAAGAAGATGAGGTGCTGTCTTCTGCCTTCTGGTTAATTTTGGTGGGGTGTTTCTGTAAGAATATCACTGCTGTGAAACCTTGCTGGATTATGCCTGTCATCAACAAGCTCAGCATTGAAGTTGTTGAATGGGTTGAGGCCAGGGGGAAACTCAGTATGTGTCCTTTGCAAATAAATGATTTGGTTGCAAATTTGTCCCTTCAAAAAGTAGCATTGCAGAGAACCTTAGCTTATGCTTTGCCTGCAGGAATAGTCTGGCCTTGTGGAAAAAACAGCAGTTGTTTTGCCTAGAGGTGGTAGGCTCAGTCAGAGTCCACCCGATTGGACTGTAGTGCACATCCCAACATTGTAACTTCTGCTGCTGTGTGCTCCTGGTCCTGAAGAAGAAATTGCTGATCAGATGAGTAGTATCCAGACTTGAATTTTGCAAACATGAATGAAATCTTTATTCTTTCAGTAGGACTTTCAAAAGGGAGGAAAAAAGAAAAGGTTCCTGGAGGATTCATGTTTTTACTAATTAGACACTAAAAATTATAGAAGTGCTAAAAAAATAATAAAATAAACCCTTAGCTCTTGCCCCAGGCATGAATTTACTAGCTTTAGTTTGTTGTTCAGTTCGGTTCATTGATCTTGTCACAATTGATGATTCATTAAGTTGTGACTACTGTAGAAATTACAATGCACAGATGTAGCTGAACTGCACATCTGTGTGTTCCCAATGTGTTAATGATTTAAAAATGCACTTTCTCTCTGGCCATCCACTGTGCTTCAAGTGCCAACTGACATTTTGTATTACTGAGCCATTTGTTGTAGTTGGCAGAGGGAAAGTCTTTGGTTCTCCTTGTACTTTTTTTGTGACTTTTTTCTGTATTTCAGATAGCTGAATTTGATTTTCCCAGCAACCTTGGCCTTGCAGAATGCAAGTTGTGATGTCTGTCTCTTTCTGTGGGCTGCCACGTTTCTCAGTGTCACCTCCTTCCTCCTGGTGTTTGCTTGCAGCAGATGAGGTTATTTTCTGCACCGAATCATGGGGAACATGTCAGACTGGAAAGCAGGATTTGCTGGTTTCCTGACTTGCTCGGGATTCTGAATTTTAATTTTTAACGTTTGTTTGAGGTGGTGTTGACTTTTGAGAAGACCTCAAAAAATGACAGCATATTGACTTAAAGGCTGATTGGCACCAGCAATTCATGAATGTGTGGCAGCACCATAAAATGTCTTAATTGTTAAACTTACCCCTAGTCTCTTCCCCTGATTCAAACCACTGTTCAGGCTGGCCCTTATTAGAGACTTGCATTTGATCAAAGCAGAAATCTGAGGAGTTGTCTGTCTAATGGAATGTGTCTTTGCATTGATGAGGCAAGCTATACCCACTATTAAATCATAGTAAGGTTATGGCTGTGTTGTGTAGTTAATGCATTTTCTTGTGGTTACATTCTGTCTCTAATACCACTTTCCAGTGCAGACAAACCCATAAGAGTCCTCTTGCTTCAGGCCTTTCAGAGAGTACCCAGGGAGATCAGACTGCATCTGTTAAAGCACGTATCAGCCAATGTACCTGGCTCTGTATCCTCTTCCAGTTTGAACATAGGCTCTGTGGTAACAGGGTCCATATCTGGTATCTCTTCACTTGCATCCTCTTTGGCTCAGCCATGCAGACATTTCTTAAAGGCAGATTAAAGGAAATCTTTGAGAAATTATATACTATGCCATCCAAAAAAAGTGCAAAACAAGTGTGAGTTCAGCACTAACTGGTTGGTTTATTCCAATAATTAATATATAATTCCAGTGTTGAAACTGTATAATTTCAACTTCAATCCAAACCATTTGTCTCTTCCTGAGACTGTAAACCCTCTGCTCTGTGTCTCTGAGATCCCTTTTTCCGTGTAAGCGTCTGTAAATTCTCTTCAACATTTGGGCTCAGTAAGCCCCTGTTGTTTGGCTTATTTTCTAGCACCTGGCTTCCTTTTTAGATCATATTGAAATTCTCTGTGCTGTTTTTGTGCTTTTCTAGAAATACATGCTTTACAATTCGCACTGGATTTTGCTGCCGTAAGAAACAGCTGCAGTGATTGAAACTGAAGTTTAGTCTATCCCACTTTTTTTTTTTTTGCCAGGAGTCAGTGCTGAGTGCCAGAGAAGTCTGTTAAGAACCAAGCTTGGAGCAACGATTCCTTCAAATACATGCTTTTCTGGCCTCTACTGATGTGTACCTCTGGCATTTTTGAGCTAAAGGTAGTGGGTTTAGTCAAACTAATGAAAGAAGTATCTAGTTATGCTTTGAACTTTTAACTTCTGGCGTGTGTATAATATTGCATATAGCAAGATGTTTCCCGACTTCACTGTGTGGTCTGTGAAAAAAATACCTGTTATTATCATTTATGCCCTGCATGCTTAGTACTAGAAGGGACAGTTGGTTGTTATTATTGTTATTAGAAGGGACTCTGGATTTAATGGGTCTCTTTGCATCCATCTTTGTGTCTTCATACTGAAAAGTGCTGGTCTATTTTGCTGTGATTTAACCTGTGTTGTGTGCAACAGGACCACTAAGAGGGAACTTGCCTCAGTGGCTCAGGGTATTTTTTTTCCAAATTCTTTGTGTTCAGATTACTTTGTACTCTCTTTTATTCAGATGTAATATGTTGGATGTTGCCTCATTAATCCTGTGCAGTTTGTAGCAGTAGCCTGTCTTCGTTATTTATAATCCAGGATGCTCTGTGTTTGTGAGGCAGGTTGTGGCTGCAGGATGTGCTTTGCATCTTGCCTCAGTAGCTATGGAGAGGGTTTTACCCTCTAAGGCAAGAGCTCAGCAGCTGTGGAAGGCTTCATCCAGGTCTTCCTTACGTTGATTTTGGCAGCAGAAGCATGCACGTTCTCCATCTCCAGACTTGATTAAGGTCTTTTACCCAGCAAAGGCAAATTTCAAAAGCCATCAAGCACCAGGGCAATTTTTCACTCCCTACCTCAGTAAAATTCAGCCCTAGATCAGTGGATCTGCCCTAGCATTCAGCAACCCCAGTTCAGGATTTTGAGCTACTTAATGCAAATGAAGGATGGTAAATGACAGTTACCCATGAAGACTTGATTGAAGTCAGCTTCCCTTTTTTTCTTAGAGCATGTAATCCTAACACAACTGAGCTGTTATTTGGAGGTATACAAGTTATAAGCAATGCTGAAGTAAATTAGGGAATGGAGCTGAGCCAGACAGAGCAGGTTCTTTTGGTCTTTCCTTCCCCTTTTTTATGGAGGAAGGCAGGAGAACTCAAACGTCCTGTGTCCCATCTAGTCCTATGCTGCTGGATATTGCCTTTATCTGATGAATGATAAATACATAAAGAGTGTTCATGAAAAAAAACAAAAATGGCACATTTAACAAAACTATCTAAAGCACAAGTCACAAAATTTGACAGCTTGTCTTCTCTACCTTCCTAACAACTGTGTCACTAATACTTATTGAAGTACAGAATTGAAATGCCTTCTCTTATCACTTAACCTGTTCTTTTATGGTATCTTTTTTTTTTTTTTTAATTGCAGCACTGTTGGCCTTTAGATCAGTGCAGCTATTCTAAGCCTGGCAAGTGCTGGTTTTCTGTGGCTGAAAAATGAATCTGCAGAATCTGAATATAACCTGGTGATTCATTACTTCATGCACTTTCCAGTTTGAGATATGACATGCTGAATTTCATGGAAACTGGACCTCACTGCCAAATAACGTAGTTTGAACTTGTTCTCCTTGTGGCATTAATTTACAGCTGCTATGGAGGATCAGATAGAGTGGTGCAGGCACAAGAATCACCAGCAGAAATTACCCAGATTCCACCTGCGCAGTTAACAGTGTCTCCGTAGTGCTACTGTTAGTGTGGCTCTTTTAACATTTTTTAACTTACTTTGGCATTTCTTGTAGAAGGCCATTCTATCTTCATGATGTTTCTGACAGATTGAAGACTGGGATCTTTGGAACTGAGGCTTTGTAGTTAGATACAAGTTTCAGTAGCATTTTGGCTAAACCACAGGAAGTTTTGCCAGTGTTTCACCCCATCACAGTCTATTTTTCAGTCTCAGTTAGGAAGGGGAAGTGAACATTGTTTCTAATTGAAGTGCTACTGCCTTTCCAGTAAAGCAGCATTTACGGAAGTATGTAGAAGTCTAAAGTTTGGTTAGAATAGAAGTTCAGCTCTTTAGGTTGACTGTGCTTATCTTTAAAACACCAGTCAGCTGCCATAGATGATAACCTTCCACTTCAACCATATAATTAAGAGCAGCCTTTGTTTATTCCTGTACCATATTTTTATAAAAGAAGTCTGCATATGATCTGCTAATGCTTTTCAGGAAAGCAGAAGTATACTGAGTGCTGTTTTTCAGGACATATTTGTGTGTTACCATGTTGGCTGCTTTGTGCAGCAGTGCAGGGTAGGCATTCCACTTGCTGCTCTCCCAATAGATCTGTTGTTTCCCATAAAGGTGTAATTTTCAAGTGCATTACTTGTCTGCCTTTTTAAGTAATGTATAGAGAGTTTCCTCTCTGAACTGGGAACATTTTCCAAAACAAAGAGTTGGAAATTACATTTGGCAAATTCTAAATTCTGAATAACATGGGTGCAACAAATGTTTTTATTCTGTTCCCTTCAGTTAAAGCTTAATTTCTTGATGCTGAGCATTTCCACCCATCATAGCCGTGCTCCTTGCTCTAGCATCTAGGTGTGATTGGGTGATGCTACTTGAGTAATTGTGTGCAAGGTGACTCTTCTTCATTCGGGGTTGACTCAGTACTTGTTTTACACGAGGAATGTAATCTGCTACTCCAGTTCTGAGACTATGCTAAGTGGAAAAGTTCTGGATAAAAAAAAATGAGCCTTGCACCATCTTACTTGTGAACCTTGAGTTGGTCTCCTGGGTGGAGGAAGAAGGCTCAGCTCACAGCAGGGCCACAGCAACCTCATGTGCCACTGTTGACTGTGTCATTAGAGTAATGAAGGCTCAGACTGTGGAACCTCATGGCAGAGCCCCTGAAACAGCATGGCCATGCAGGCACTGCATGCTACAGTGAGCTCTGCACAGGTGTCTGAAAGTCCAGGGAGAAGACAGGACAGTAGGTGGGTACAGACAAACCTGTGCATGTGATACAAGATAACACAGAGACAAAGTGATTGCCTGGAATATCACTGTTTACAGCATAAATTGTTGCTTGAGTCCTGAAGAGATCCAATTGGAAAAGAGGGATTTGTAGTCCCATGTCTTGGTGAGTGTGCTACAGAAGGGCCTCTGTCTTAGCCTGGGGCATTGCATGGGAAAAAAATGTGAAGGAGCTTGTGTGAAAATATGAAGTGTGGGTGATGAAGCATTGCAGGTGCCTGGTGAGAGTCAGCACCTCAGTGGAATGCTGTATATCAGTGAGAAGCATGAGTCTTTCAATCAGAAAAATTGTGAAGTCTCTTGTCTTAGAGGGCTCAGGGTAGTAGTTGGACAGCCCTCACTGAATGGCCAGGCCTCAGCAATTTAATTTTGGGTGGCTTCACACCTCTGCACCTCTGCCTGACAAGGGTATACTTTTTATTCTGTTGTGCATTAGTGTAATCTGAAGAGAATTTCCAAGGAGCTTCTGAAATCTTTTTATGATAACTGCTTTTGAGGCTCCATGACATTCAGAATGTTAAATGCTGAAGAAATCCTTAAAGGAGCAAGAAATTTTATCATGTGAATATTCACATTTTTAATAAAATAAAGCAACTAGTAATGGAAGGAAAGGGAAAGAGAGGCAGCACAGTCTCAGGCAAATGACTGGCAGAGTTTCACTAGTTAAAAATAAGGATGGTCCTGAAGTGTAATGGAGTGAATCACTTATGACCAGTTTTACGGTAGAGTAATCTGACATTTACTTTCAATGGTAAATACAGAAAATGATAGTGAAATGCTGAAAATGCGATGTCATAAAAGTTACAGCCTCCTCATCAAGTTTATTATGCTTTGGGAGATACAAGGTCTTGGTTGCTCCCCGGAATAGTTAAGATGTTTGAAATTTAGACACTGAAATGTAAACTAGTCCTTTGCTACCGCTAGGTTTCAAATGGTCAAATATCAGCACAATTACACAGCCGACCAGTTCTGCTCGAGTGCCCATTGCCCGCAATTGGCTGCGCATCAGTTGGTCATGATCTGCAGGTTTCCACGGAAACTGCATGTACCACTACCTGTGAATAATTGAGAATGGCAGCTGTAATGAGAGAATTTGGGGCAAATTGTGTAAATATTCGTAACCAGATTACAGTGGTAAAATATTTTCACTCTAGATGAAGATTTAACTTCCAGGCTTAAGAAGATTAAACTGAAGAGGTGTAGGAAAGAATCTGTCCTTGTGAAATCTGGGGATGAGTGTTTTAAAAGCCATTGCAAATTCCCAGAATTTTTGAGCAGGATTTGGGAAAGTTCTTTTTCTGTGTGCTGCCTCGAGGGTCTGATATCCTTCAGATTTTTGTTCTTGGGGGCAGGTAATTGAAAAGCAAAAGCTCTGGATTTGTAGCAGCTGTGTTGGCTGGGAAGTGACTGCTCAGACCCCAGGACTTAGGGGCAGGTGTCTTGTTCCTGTCCTACTTGCAAAGACATGTGAGGGTACACCAGAGGTTTGGCATAAAATACCCAGGTAGCATCTGCCCAGTCTCCCCTGATTTTCCTCTTCAGCTTATGTTTTTTTTTTTTTTAAGTTAGATGCAGTATCTTAATATTCAGAGCACTCCTGTGCTCTGCAGTGTGATCTGCATAAACTGAAGGAGAGATGCTACAAGCTAGCTCTTTCTATAAAGACAGCTTTGTGTGTAATAGAGAGGAAAAGCCAGCTGGATGTAACAGGATTCACTGTGATTGCTGCTCAGATAGTGTGGACGTGTATTTATGTTGGGTTGAAGTGACCTGAAGAATTTCCATTGCCCATCTCTGGGCATACTGTCTCTTGCACTGAGCTTGCAGAAGAAATGTGTGCAGTCATGCCAGCAGGAGATACGTGTGTTTTGTATTAGCCTAAGGTTAAAGAGAAATGGTGACTGTTTTGTGTGCGGCAGCTAATGAAAAGGTTTGGGCTAAGACATCATAGTTAATTTTATACAAAATTACCTTGCCTTTGAAACTGGTTTTGTTTTATATTCTGCCAGCAACAGTTTCTCACCACTGGTAAAGCAGGAGAGTATGTCTATTTTTGTGTGAGCCCAGAGCAAGCCAGGGGGTTGGCATTACCTGGAAGAATATCTTCTTCATCTGGGAAGCTTAAAAAATCAGTGCTAGACTCAGTTGTTCTCATTGCCCTCTCAAACCACAGAAAGACCAATGAAGTAGCTGCTTGTACAGTTTAGAGAGAGAATGTTAATTGGCGTAACTGAGCTTTCCTCCTCGGAAGTAGTGAACTCTGAAAACTCCCAAATCCTGAATGTTGCTAGGCTAATTAGATGGTTAAATTTAGCAAAGCTTCCTCTGTGCCTTACTGAATAAAACAGAGCTGCCATTTATTATTTAAATGTCTGTTGTGACATGAGGTGGTAGCTCAGGGTGGGCTACCTTGTAAACCAGGCAATCTAGTAAAGTTATTATTGACTTGAAAGATGGAGCTTGTCATGAATTGCATTGCAATAGTGCTGTCAGTTAATTTTGAGCCAGATAGTTGTAACCAGCTTTCATTCCACTAGCAAATACCTGGGGATATATGGGTTATGTACTAGCAGTGCTTGGCTGAAGAGGAATTAGTTTTGTCTTACAGTCAGTGATCCACAGCATCCAGCAGCCTCAATAATTAAATCCAGAACATGTCTCAAGACTCTGATCTGAGTATGTAAAAAGGAGGTACCTTAAACTGTGTATTTTGCTATAAAAAAACCTCAACTCACCAAAGAAATGCTCTGCTGATGACTGAAAGGTTTAATAATAAAGAAGGTTAAATGGGAGGAAATAGTCTTGCTCAGGTTTCCCTCTGCTCGTGGTGCCAGAGCCTTGTCAGAGTGAAATATGTAACACCGGCTGAATGGCTGAGCAGCTTCCATCTGCTTCAGGATCTCTCAAAGATAATCAAGAATGATGAGAATTGTTTCTTCATTTTTGACCTCTAACCAACCTGTTAGCCTTATGTCTATAAAGCAAGGGATGTCTCCAGACTGGACATAAATTGTAATGCCAGTGTAGATCACAACTCCTCTATCAATATTTGAACTGGAAAGAGCTTGTATCAGAGTATAGCAGCAGCTTATTGTATTCATGAGAGGAACTTTGTACCCTTAAGACTCATTAATTTGACAGAACCCTAACAGCAGCTTGCAAATCTTACTGCCATTTCTTTCAGGAAGTGAGGTCCTTCAGGATATGCTGTCCCAAGACTAGAGGAGCCATTCACAACATTCATTGCCCATGCATGCCACCGCTCTGCAAAGCAGGAGATTTAGTCTTTGCTATGACAAAGATTGGTTTCACTGGTTTTATTGATAACACAATGCTGATGCATAGCTGACCATGTAAAATGATACAATATCTCATACCTCTCCTTTTCCCAAGTTCTGGTTTTAATTTCTCTACATGATTTGTGTGCTTTGGGCTCCAAGCACCCTGAGGAGAAGGAATGCTTCATGTTTAACTCCATAAGGCCCCATGCAAACTGTTGGTAAGAGGTCTGACAGCACAGGCTGTCACTCTGGAGCAGCACGCCAGTGCAGAAATGCTTGCTTGGAGCAAAACAAAGCTTGTGCTATCACTTTACCTTTCCTCCAAGGATGAGTGTCATAGTTTTCTGGAGATTTTTATCTGGTTGCAGAAGTTTCACTACCGTGTTGTGCAAATGTTGCATTCCCATGGCTGGTTAACACAGCCAAGGCAGCTTGTCTGTCTTACGCTGGCAGGCCCCTTGTCCGGTCTGAGCACCGTGATTGGGAACGTGGATGTTTTCATACATCTCCACCTCACTGTCAGACCTTCCCAACTGTCATTCAGGTGTCATTCCGGCTGCCTCATGGCTCATTTGCTCGCATTCGTAAACTCACTGTGGTAACTCTCAAGGGGTAATGGGAAAAGAAAGGTTGAGTCTAAATATTTTTTGGGAAATGTTAAAGCTTGGCAACCTATTGTGAGAGCCTGTTGGCTTAAGAAAGATTTAGAGTCCTTAAATAACAAAGATCATATTGGCTGTGGAAGAGGGGAAAAAACATTAAATATGTTTGCAGTAGATGGAGAAATCCCTGGAAAATTGAGTATTTTGGCACAGAAGTCATTGAACTACACATGAACCTGAAAAAGCTGAACTGGAATGCACACTGTCCTTTCTGTGTTTTCTTCACAGCCTGCACATTGATCTGGGCCTCATTTTTAGTGTGGAATGAAAGGACAGTGCATTGCTGTAGTTGCAGAATCTGTCCTTTGCAGAAAGCTAGATGGTCTGGACTCAGCCTCCATTCCAAAACATCCAAGTTTCCCATTACAGAAATTTAAAGGCAAGATTTGAGACAACTGACCGTATCTTTGGAAGTTGTCCACTACCATCCTGTGAACCTTCAAGAGACTCCAGAGAGAAGTTGCTTAAGATGCACTTTAAACTAGCTTGTTAATGTGAAGAAAAATAAACACCTTCCCTCTCTCTAATATTAAAAAGAAGTCTCAAATCTTTGAGGCACTGCACAGTGCGCAGGCTGGTATAAGAACTCACCTTTGGTGCTCCTTGTTTTGTATGGGACAGATTCTCATTATTCTGAGCTCTCCTTGTGGCTGAGTTTGAGAAGAAGCACCTGAAGATGCTTTTGGTATTGCTTGGAGATCTCACTGTCGGAACATTCTTTTCTGGGAAACACAGGAAGTGAGTGGTTCATTTGAAAGGCTTGTTTGCTTGGTGGTCCTTCTGTGGTAATTATTTGTGCTGACAACACAGCCTCTGGCTGAAGCAGCCTGCATGCTGCAGGCTTAGTTGTAGGCAGCAGTGCCACTGGACTCCCACCAGAGCAATGTTTTTTCACCTGTAGCAACAAAGTGAAATTGTGTTTATAATCCTTGCCATTTCCCTGCAGAGCTGTCTCATCCATGCACCTTTGGGGCTTATGTGAAGAGACGCTGTTGCTCGCTTCCCAGCACCGAGTAGCACGGGAGAGGTTGTCCATTGCCTGACTGAATTTCTCTCCCTCCTTTGCACTGCATTCCACAGGAGCATCTTTTATAACACTCATGGTAGATTCTGCTCCCTTGAAAAAGAACAGAGTCTTGTGGGCTAAAGGTGTTGAACAACTGGCTCTGTTGTTCTGAGCCCTATCCTAGTGCCCCCCAAGTCACTTACTTGGACTGGTGGTAACAGATACCAAGTGTGCCTGTTACCGTGCTCATCCTAATGGTGTTGTTGCTGCCAAGGGAAGTGATGAGCATTTCCCTGCCATGTCCCCAGGATATGTGCCAGTCCAGCCTGTAGGAGCTTGTGTTCTTTGATGTGCCGCAACACATCTGCTCGAAAGGATTAGCAGCAAACTCCCTTCTCAGCAGCTTGCAGTTGTCATATATTGACACCTGTATTTTGGTATTTGCAAGCTAAGCCTTGCACTTCTACAAATAAGCAAGCTCAGTTCTACATGGGTAAAATTGTAGGATGAGCCTGTTTTAATTAGAGCTGGTGAGGCTCCTCAACACTCCTGCTGTTTGCTATCATAAACATCTTGCATATGTTTGCAGCACAGTGAAAAAGACAGACTTATAGGGCAGGTGCTTCTTTTAAAGCAACAAATCAACTCCCAGATAATTGAAAAAGCCACAGTTGTTTTCAGAACGGGTAGAGGATACAGAAGGAAATATCATTGCCAAACATCTGGCCTGCAAATCTCATGAGAGGAGAGTGGGGAATACCTTCAGTCCTGGGTCTCCTAGGATGTTTGTCTCTGGAGTTCAAACTGTTCCCTAGAGGGTACTTGGTTAGCAGCTTTTCTGGTAAGTTTTAAAGCCAGCAGGACTCAGTGCCTGGATTTTTCTTTCAGGATCAGCCTAAACTTTTCCTATGGCCAAATATAGGTGCTCAACATTTTTTGGATTCATTGATTCATAAATCAAATCAGGAAACACTTGCAGTACTACATAAAGACTATTTAAAATAAAGAATGTGCATCACAGTATCACCGTCTACAAAGCAATGGTTCCATACTGTACCAGCTCTCCACCTAGATTCAGTCCCTCCTGTCAGGGCCTGCAGCAGGAGCTGGTGACACTTGCCAGTGACCTTGTTTTTTTACCTCAAAACAAAAATAATACACTATAACCTCTTTATTCGCTCCTGTTTCACTTGGTCTGTATGAAAGCTCCATTGGCCACTTCTTGCTTCGGATATGTCAGCTTTCTTCCTAAATAAACATCCTACTTTACCTTAATTTTATTAGATAGTAGGTTTCTTCATTCTAATTTTCTGTGCTTGTCACTTTAATTAAGCCCTTTGGTTGTATGTTCCTCAATGTGAGTGGAGTCTTGCTAATGCAAATATTCATGTTGATATTAGTGAGCTGTTCTGTTCTCCTTTCTGAACTGACTTGGCTTTGCTATCCTGAAATCCAGTACTGCTGCTCTGCTGCATTTGGAGATTATAAAAGTTAGAAAGCTGTGATCTCTCATGCAGGCTTTCTCTGGATTAATTCCTGTCTGAACTTGAAAAGATGTTCTAGAAAAGCATCCCATCGTAATTACACAATCATCTGCAATGTGCAGTCCTCTGCAGTTCATGGGATATGTTTCATTTGTTAATGAACCTGGTAAAAGTTCAGCTTTTCAGCCTTTTATCTGTTAAGTTTCTCTAATCACATTTCTTTCTGTGATAGCATTTAGTCACTTTGATTGGTTACCTCTCAGTCTTCCCTTTGATAAGGTGAACAGATTGAGACTCTGGACCTTCTCTCTATAAAATGTTATGTTTCTCCATGCTTACACCATTCCAACAGCTCTGGATTCAGTGTTAGCAGTATCTTTCTATGTGTACCAAACATGGAGGAGGCAGTGTGATTTGTACATTCCTTCCAAGTGTCTGGGTGCAGCCCAGAGCCATCTCCTATGGTTTTCCCCTTAGAGACCAGGTTACAGCATCATATGCTGTTTTAAGCATGTGGCTCCCTTTCACAGAGAGGCTGTTCAGACATAACGTCTGTAGGAAGAGATAACATTTTATTAGACTAGATAACACAGATGGAAAAAATTAATGTGAAGCCCTTCATCAAATAAGATCCTCCTCCACCCCTGCAAACTTAGCTTTCCTTGCATCTTTTCAGCTGCCTGGTTATATCAAAACGGGTGGCAAATACTCTGACCTTTGTTTTCAGTCTTTATGCTGTCCTTTTGCTGTAGGATTCTTGTGGCCTCACCTTTAGCCTGGCAATGAGGCTCATCATGTCAGGGGTCCGCATTATTTAAGGGATGATGATATTTCTTTTTCAGGCTTACAGTTCTGCCTGCCTTGAAAATTTTTTAGTTGATACTCACTCCAAGCACTGCCAAAGCAGACTCAAGGTCTCCTTTTAAAATACTAAACTAACATGCTTAGCACAACACACAAAAAGGCCCTTATCTTTTAGCTGGTTTTCATTACCTCCTGTGGCTCTAATCTGATTGCTTTGCATATATTAATAAAGAATTAAAATATTTGTAATAATCAATGCATGGCATTCTGAGATTGATTATTTATTTTCCAAAAAGGCATGTTCCAGTATTTATGCCTTTAGGTAGCCTTGGCGTGCCAGTGGTGGTTTCTTCACTGGACCTAGCTTAGTTCTTGGGACCATCTCAATGCAATGAATTCTATTCCCTGGTGGCTGTTCCTTTTCTAGGAATACCAGTACTTGGGCCGTGACTTTGGTTCATGGTTTTGTTCAACACTTTGTATACCTACAAAAAAGATGCCCCCTTGCACAGGATTTTGTTCAACACTTTGTATACCTACAAAAAAGATGCCCCCTTGCACAGGAATTTCAGACCCGTTCCTCACAGAAACTCCTTTTGGAATAGAGGGCTGAAATGAAGGGCTACAGACACCCTTCCACCACACCCTGGAGACTCAGCTCTGATACTGAGATAAAAAAGCTTGAAAAATCTTGGTATTGCTTACTCAATTACAGAAAACACACAGGAAAAGCATGAGGTGTTCCAGGAGAGACAATGAGAGAAGGATCAAGGCCTTCCATTTCTGGTCTCCTTCATGAGTACCAAATTTTTTCAAATCAGATTTACATTAGGGAAGAACAGATGCTTGCACTGTGAAAATGTGACTGGTTTTCACGTTATCCAGGGCTGTCAGTGGGTGTTGAATATTTATATGCTGTAGGGAAAAGGTGATGAACTAGTTTGCTTCATACTAGCTTTTTCTGCAGGAGTGAAAAAGGCAAGAATTCTCAGATGAAGCTTCCTGTTAGTTGTTACCCAGTGCATGAATAGCAAGGATCATCATATGGAAGAGTTGGTGGGTGATGAGAGGAAACTCCCCTGCGTTATGTAGCGAGAGGTTGGGGCAATTCTTACCTCTCAGCATGTGCTTGGTTTGACAGTGAAAATAAATAAGAGGGACCTCAGAATGAGAGTTCTATTTCTGAAGGAAGCCTATGGAAGTGTTTTGTATGATATTCTTTTGCAGTCTATGGAAGCTGACATCCTCTGATTTTAACTTCTATAGAGCTGTAAATGCCACAACATATTCAGAAGGCATGGTGATCATTGGGTCAGTGATTGCCTATGGAGATGTGCCTTTTCAGACACCTTGCTGCTGCCCTGGAAAATCAAAACATAGCTACCTCACACTTGAAATGTTTTTGAGTCCTCTGTCCCTTTTCTTTCCCAGTGGTGATAAGTGTAGAAATATTGAAGTGAAAACATCCATGCCTTCTTTCTGTAATAGGTGAGATCCTGAGCAGATGGAATATTTTTACCAGGGGCCAGGTCAGGACAGTCTTTTCACAGTAGGTGTGTGCTTGAACAGTCTATGTTGACATGCTTTCATTTCCCCTTGGAGGCAGTTTCTCTGTGATGAGTGGGGTTGTCGTAGTCCTTCCCTTTGGAGGAGGAAAGTGAGAATATGTGTGTAGGCCTGCAGTCTAGAAACTGCCCCTCTGCCACGGTCCTGCTGCTTGCCCATCACCTTCTTTTGATTGCTGCCCTTGTTTTCCTGAAGACTTACCCATCAGTGATTTGCAGTTTCATAGGAAAGAGTGTGGTGCCTCGTGGTGTTGAATGATGAAGTAACATCTTCAAACTTGTACAGTGGTGCAGAAAAGAAACTGCTGGTGAGAAGAAGGTAGTGGTGGCAAATTAAGCTCTCTCTGGAAACAAAGCATTAAACTACATGACATACATGCATCTCTGCCTGTCCTGGCCTGGCTGTTGTGGCTATGGGAAGGTTGATCCCAGTGCTGGAGCTGAGCAAGGGGAAGCTGTGCAGAGCAACGCAGGGCTTGTCATGCTGGCTAGGTGTGGTTGTGTGGTGAGACACACAGCTCAAGCTGCCTGCGTGTTTCCAAAGGAATGGGATGGTCTGTGCTAAGGGGTGCCTCAGGAGGGTGCTGCTGAGGGATTTCTCTGCAGAAGGGCAGGAGATGGATGGGGTCTGGAAGGTTATAGATCTGGGTACTACCTGGACCTGACAGTACCTGTATGTACTGTCAGTCTGAAGGCTAACATTTGAGAGTGTGTGGGCATTTTAGAAATATGCTAGGACACATAATGAGAAGTAAAATTGCCTGCTTATGTTTATTAACTTTGTTCATTTGCAAATTTGAGTTGTTCTGAACTAGGTATTCTGGGAAGGACTGAGTTTTACCAACCAGTTTACGTTAACTATGTATTAACACAGCTTTATCACAGATCAGCCTGGTGTGTTAAGCAGAAAGATGGTCCCAGGAATTATTATCAGTTCCTCAGCACAGGACTGATGGGCTCAGCAAGCTCTCAAGGTTTTGTCTAGCATTGCTCTGTGTATTAGGGAGGGCCTGTGAGGGAACAGATTTGATCTAGTGAAAATGATGGCTGCTGTGTGTTTCACTCTCATTCTCTGCTGCAGTGAAAGGGGGATTATGGCTGTGCTTTCAAATGTCTGAAAGTTGTTGACAGGGACAGCAAGAAATCTCAGATGCTATCTGTATTGCTGGATCTCAGTTGTTTTATTCAGCTCTAGCTGCAATAAATTTCAATGTGGACAGGGAAAAAACAGCATGTCTGTTCCCTCTATTCTGTTTCAGTGCCTTTTGGGCAACTCACTGTCATCTTTGGGCTGTTAAGCCATTAGCATTTTCAGTGCTCAGTTTTTGGAAGGCTGTGGGTAGGAAGAGTTGCCCAGGAGCCGCAGTGCTATGTGCCTTTCATGGGACCAGCCTGGGGCAGGCCTGTGTGCAGCTGTGTTTCATATTTCCCATAGCAGGAATGGAGGTTGGGTTTGCTTCCCTCCACTTCTGTTGGAGGCAGGAGGAGGGCTCATCCCATGCTATAGGGCATGGAGGCCTGCCTTTCCCTCAGGAGTAGGGGTTTTGGGGGACCCGGCTCCGCAGGTGAGATGAGGCGTACCCTCATCCTCAGATCCCAGGAGCAGGGGATGGCTGGACCACGAGGGATCCTCATTCAGGTAGACCAGTGCAGACTCAGATGTGAGAGACAGAGGTGAGCAGTACCATGCTGAGCTCAGCTTGTTTGTTAATTCTCAGATTGTGTCCTGACCAGTGTGCCATGGAGGAGATGGAGGGGTACATGTTGGAATCATGGACTTGCATGTCACCCCACTCACATGGGAAGAGGCCAAGGAGAAGACATGCCATTGCACTATAATCCCTTTGGCACCAGCAGTGCATGGCCAACTGCTGCCCAGCCCTGACAGGACCCAGCAGCAGAAAGCTGTGCTCCTGTGCTACCCCAGGCTGTTTAGCTGTGCTGTACCCAGAGCCAGCCTGATTTCCACAGTCAGGTTTCTGAATAAGTCCCTCAGGAGTGAAGTGGTGTTGGCTTCTTCATAAGTGCTTGCTTGAAGGTGTGGTAGGTTCATGGAATAGAAGGGAGCAGTGGGGGGGCTGTTTGAGGTGTAAAAGAGGTGCAATTGCATTTCTTAGTCTTTGACAACTTCTTGGTACTTTTATGAAATCTTAACAAAAGCCACTTTAGGAGCTCCTGCCTTAGGAATCTTTTACCTGAAAGGCACTAGATTTGGACTCTAAATCTTAATCTTCATTTCATGAGGCACCTGCTCATTTTTAGACAGTGTGTGACTATTTTAGAGAACTTGGAGCTTACTTTTAAGCCAAGATCCTTCTAGGAAAGATTTGTAACTTTGGCAGAGGCTGTACACAGTTGTAATATTTTTCCTTTGGGAAAGCTGGCACTGATCATTTATGTTCTGAGAAAAGACTGGTTTTCATTTTACAAAAGAAAGGGAATTAAACCATAGGTTAGGAAGAATGAGAACAAAGAATTCCCCTGCTTTTGTTTGTGCAGGCCATGTACTTCCTTACACAGCCCCAGTGGCATGGAAACCCTATGGTGACCCTGTCATTGTGCAGCAAAGAATGGAGATTAATCTGGAGAGCAGTAGGTAATGAAATGAGTAGTTTTAGCTTTTTTCGTTGTGTTAGCAGTGAGGGTATTAAGGGCTCTAAGTGAGAGAAATACATTTGCTACTGTTTTGGGGGTTGCTTACCTGAAGAGTGAGCTTAAAACATCATTATACAGAAGCCTACAACCTCTTCTATTTGTGTGTATATTTTTGGTCAAAGACCAAGAGCTAGGAAATACTTGTTATCAGAAGGAACTGCAGGTGTTTTAGGCTGTGGTATTAACTGCAGCCATCAAGATGGCAAGCGACTGAAGGATTTTTTTTCCAGTGCATTTTACTATTCTGCCTGCTTTTGTGTTTCTTGATCTCTTTGTACCTAGGCTTCCTACCTGTAAATGAGAGTGAAGATTCCTGCTAAATGTTTTGGTTTCCCAGAGAGACAATAAGAACAGACAAGTTAGGGCTGGTTATTCCTGGCTAGCAGCAAGTTGGAAACCATAGTTTATGATGAAGAATAGTCAGCTGATGTATTTACTCTGCAGTTAATTGGCCTCATAGAGCTTCCTGATTAAAAAAGAGATCTCTGATACTGACACACTACAAACACACTCTGGAGCAGGCACTTCACAGACTTGTAGCAAAGTTTCTGCTGCTTTAGGGCAAGGTCAGTGGCTACATGGTGAAGTAGCCCCTCTATCCAGGGAGAAGTTGCTTGTGTAAACAGACGGCACTTACTAGAGATCTTGCAAACTGGGCAGGCTGTGCTTGGACTTCTGACTCTGGACAAGATCCCAAACTGCCAGTCTCTCCGAACTATATGGCAAAAAAATCTGTGTGAAGGTGTCTAACATCTTGATAACTTTTTTTCTCTAAAGCCTATCCTTTCAAAATCTAGATGTTGTAAGAGTAAATGTTATGTTATTCCTATGCTGGTATCTCCTGGGATGACTTTCACATTATATGGAAGTGATGCTTTGAAACTAGTCTTTTTACTACTTGTCTCATAATCTTTCTGTTCTCCCTCAAGCATCTCACACCAACCTCATTTTTGTGCTCCACTTCCTTTGTAATTGCATGGCTCCGCATCCTGAAGATTCTCAAAACTACCTAAATATGTACAGGGAGAAAGGATTTCCAGAAATAAAAATGGCTTAAGGTGTCTTTCATAAGTTGAAGCTGCAGAAGGATAGCAGGACAAAAGCTGAGACTCTTCACAGCCTTGTGTGTGCTTGTTTTCCTCAGTCCCTGACCCAAGAAAGTGTCTTTCTGTTTGACTATAGACACAGCAGCACTTGTGTTGCTGAGCTCTGTGATCAGACCAAGTTTGGTCACTCAGTTGGCCTTTCTTTCAGGGCGCATTGTGCTCTGTAGGTGAGGTGGAGATGGCTACTGCTGCTTGCTCTAGATGTTGACCCTCTTACAGTACTCTCGATCCTCTCCAAGCCTGGCAGTACTGTGAGTGGGGATGCACAGTCCCATCCCTCCCATCCTGCAGGTGCTTTTGGCAAGACCAGCACCTTCTCCTTCTTAAAACAAGGCTGGGAGCAGTGAATGCGAGACTTACAGGAAATTGTTCCTGGACTGGAAACAAAAGCAGAGAAGCCTGCCACAGCCAGACAGAGAAGTTACTGAATTAAGGGCTGCTGTCTCCTGCTGAGCACTGAATACTCATACACAGTGTCATTTGCTGGGTAGACCAGTACTGACATCTGTTACCAGGGGATTTTGGCTTCTGCAGCTTTCTCCCCACTGTCTTGAAGAGCCAGTTTGGAAGTTTAGAGCCCTGGGGCGAGTAAGTAGATGTTCTGGGGAGAGGGTGAAACTGGGAGTGTCACATGTGAGAAACAGAAATCCCACCTTTTCCAGGCCTCCCTGATTTTTTGTGTCATTGGGTAGATAGGACCAGGTGTGCTTTCTGGTCTCCACATCCCTTCAGGGCTTTTATTCTGAGAGTATGTTGCATTCTTTATGACAGTGGCCTGTGGGAAAAACATGACAACCATGATAAAAAGGAACTTGAGGAAGAAACTGGGATTTATATTACCTTAAAAATAATAATGCCTTCTCTTCTTTTTCATGTTGCCCTGCTTATCTAGGATGTTGGCTTGCTCCCTCACAGTGCCTCTGAACAAAATGAATTGTGCATATGGCTCTGCACATCTCATCCTGAACAGGCCTGTGGCAGTAATGTCTGTTGGGCTGTTTGCATGGGTTCCCATCACTTTTCCTGTCTGTTTCTAACATGTGGACAATAGACTGAAATGCAAAACATGTGTGCAGTGGCCAGGCTCCCCAGCAGCCTGCACGTGTGGGTGCATGTGTGCACACTTCCCTGCGGGCTGAAAATTCAGGTTTATGCCCATTGGTTTGAACTTCATCTTTGAGAGATGTCGTAGGTCAAGTGTGATGTGGCTGAACAAAAACGAACTCCTATTAATTGGAGTGCTTATAAAAATTAAACTTTCATGGAGAAATGCTTTTGTAGCCTTCATTTTATACAGCCTCCTCTGGAGTTAACAAGTTGTTATTCAAGGATTATAAAAGCATTATGTGCACAGTACTCATACTTCACATAAACCCAGCATTGTTTAACTTATCCTTTAGTCCCACAGCGACTGGACAATGAAAGCCTGGTGCAAACTCAGCTGAGATTGTCAAGATAAGGCTTTGCAGTAGGTTAACCAGGTTGCTGGTGCCTCTCTGATGGGAGTTCCCTGCTCTAACAGGACAGGCTGTGGATGGCAGCTTAGTTTATCTGGATCCCATAAGAGGAGTTCTGCTGCCATACGGATCCTTTCCTGGGAGGAAGGTGTTAGGTCTGTTTTCCTCATTAGTAGCTTGCTACCATAAGACTGAGACTGAGAGACAGGAGGAAACAGGTTAGAACAGACCTTTGGAGGTGACTGAGCCCAGCCCCCTGCTCAGGCCAGGGCCAGCTTCAGTTGGTCTGTGACAAAACTGCCACAAACTGGGTGGTGCATGCAGCCTCCCAGGGCACAGACATCTGTCAGGAAGGGGTGATGCAAATTCATCTCTGCATGTGTAATGAATCTTCTGCCTTTTTGTAATTAGGTGCTCATGCCTACCCTTCCCTGCAGACTCTAAAGACATCTAGGGAGGTGACTAGCTTAAAAAGAGACAAATGCTAACAAAAAGAAGCCTGAGAGTGTAAGAATGGATTTTTTTTTTCCAAAAGAAATAAATTTAGGATAAGTTAGCACTTAAGTATTCTTTATATGCCTGAGGTGTAAGGCAGCTCATTACATTTCCAGGGCTGCAGGTGAAGAGTGCTTGTGCAGGTGTTGACTACCTGGAGCATTTTGGTTTTCCCTCCCAAGGAAGGCATGCCTGCAAACTACAAGGACATTTCTGGCAAAGCTGAAAGGTTGAACCAACTGACACTCCTCAAGGAAAGCAAACTGCAGGGTCCTTGTCTTAAAAGAGAAAGGATAACCTCCACTCATCCTCTGTTTCAAACCACTTTTAGAATTTAGTAGGTCAGAATCTCTCAGAAACTCTGACCCTTGCCATGGTTGTAGTTGGTGCTAATTAGAAGTATTTCTCTATTATTAATTGTGAGTATATCTCCAGATGCACTACCTGAAGCCTGAGCTTTAAGTACTGAATAGTGCTTCTTGGTATCTTTTTCTCATGCCTCCCGCTCTGAGGAAGCTGCAGGTGGGCATACCCTGATATCAGAGAGATGGAGCCAGTCCCCCCCAGTAGTTTAGTCAGGAAAGTTAGTAGTGGTGCATGTGCTGTCTTCACCAGTTACTAAGAGCAGTTTGCACTCAAAGAAATTTCAGGTGGTAGGCAACAGTTTACTTTTGAGTTCACGTATAAACAAAAATATAAACAAATAGTGCTTAATTTCTTGAACTTCTCTGCTGATTGGTGATGCTGTAAGAACTAGCTTGGGAAGGTAAGTCAGGACTGATTACCTTGGATGCATACAAGGTTGTACATTAAGTATTTCCATTGGATCTTTTGCCTTTAAATGTGTTACTGCACAAGACTGCTGGAGTAATGACACTTCAGCTTTGTGGAGATGGGCAAAATGCATTTTTCTTAAACTTAAGATTTATTTAGGGGTAGAATAGTGGGGTAGGGTTTTTTCCAGAATTAACAAAGCAGAGCATGGGAAAGATGATTCTGTCCACCTACAGTCCCTGTCTATGCACACCTCTCTTCCTTATAGGCAGGCTGTGGGCTATAAGAAATGTGACTGCAAGATTCAGTAAATGTGTGCTATGCACAAATATGATGCAAAGGAAGGAAAGGAGAATTCAAAGACAAATACTGTATAGGATGATAAATCAGAAGGCTGCATATTGTAATTAGGAGTAGCACTTCTAGATTTTTCATGGAGTGTTAATTTCTTCATAATCTGACATAATTGAGTCAAATGGTATTTTTATTTTTTCCCCCTTCCCTAGGGAGAATAGAAGGGACTGGTTAGTTTGGTCCCACCCATACTTCATTCTTCTGCAATCTATTTATAGCCTCTGCAGAGGGCAAGGAAGGAGGGAGACCTTGGAGAAACACAGAGGCTTAGCCTTGTTTGTTTTACATTTGAAACCCTGGCTTTAACTCCTTCCCTGCTCAGCTGCCCCATGAATACCAGAAATCTACCTTTGTCAGATAAACAAGCACATCTCTTGCTGTCAGTTCTAAAAATAAAATATGTATGTTAACTCCTCATTATTACAGAGTAACTGCTCCTCAGTATTCACGAAACTGTCGCGTGTTGTTGTGTGTTGGCCTCATCTCTGTGCTGTGACTGTGTGTGTAGCACACACGTGAAGCTCCCACCCTCTGCTGAGGTGCTCTGTGGGCTCTGCCGTGGCAGCGGGTGAAAGGAAGAGCGAGCCTGCCTGATACTTTCAGATTCACTGTGCTGAAGAGATAAATGGAATTGCCAGAGGGTTACTAATACCCTTTAAAAGAAGAAATATTCTCTCTCCCAAAAGGATGTGGAAAAAATTAGAGCAATTACATTTGTATCATGAACCTCGGTACCAAAGGGAACGGGGAAGGGGAATAGGGAATGCAGTGGAAGTAACAGGATGTGGAGTTCCCATTCTGTGCTCCACGCTAAATAGCTGGGCTTAAAAGTGGGACAGGAGAAAATATTTATCAGTGTTTTTCTTAAATATGTTTTCTCACGAATGTAAGGATGAGCAGGGGGTGGCTTTCCAGTATCACTAGGATGCAGAGTGTGCAATGGCTGCATATTCTGACACAATACAGCACTGCTCCTGCGCTGCATTGTTTGTGTACACAAAGAGAGCAGGTTTTCTCTAGCACTCTGTGTTGGTAGAGCAGCACTTCCCAAAGTAAGAATGAACGTAAAGGTGGCTTTTTTTCTCAGGTTAATGCCGATTGATTTTTGCTGATTAAACTGAGTTCTCTCTGCTGCAGCCTCTGCCACAGCGTAACTGGAGATGCCCTGCTTGCAAATGTCTGGGAAGTCAGTCTATTTTCCATCTGTAAGTAATGTTTTAGCGTTTAATGCAATTTATCTTCACTCACATCGCAGAAGATGTCAACACTAAAACATTTGCTACAGACATCATAAACTCAAGACATTGGCAGGCACTGCTGAACAGAGTAGAAACAGTGGCAGCGAATACATATTTTTAAACCATCTGGTATGCAAGTGGTGTTGGATCAAAAATTGACATGGTGTAAAAAACTCACCACTGTTTGTCAGATGACCTTTGGGCAGTCAACAGAGAAGTTGGTACTGCATGTAAATGCTCTTGAAACAGTACAGTCTGTCTCAGTTCATACTTCTGGGCCCTGTTCCCTCGCTTGCCAGGTTTCAGAAACTAATAGGCTTATTTAGTAACGTTTAGAAGCAGCTCAGATAAACGGGTGCCTTGAGGGCTTTGCGCACCACTTGCCTCTTTGCATACGCACTTCCTTCCCTCTGTGGCCTGCAGGGAAGCAGAGTTTCAAGAGCTGTGGGTGGGAATGATCTCTTTTCTTTTTTCTCCCCTTGTGTGCTTTGATGTTTAGCTTTCAATCCAGTTTTCCCTTTGTCAGGAGCAGCTTACATAGGTGGTATATACACGTGAATGTGTGCACACAAACACGGGCACCAGTGTTTATTTTGTCTTTGTGGTATATAGCTGTAGTGGGAAGAGGACTCACGGGGCTCATCATGTTTTGATGGAAAAGCCCCTTGAAAACAAGTAGCCCTGTTATTGCCAGTCTTTGGCTAAGGGTACCATATACTTCAGCAGGGACATCTCTGCAGACAGTTGTTCCTGAAATAAATGTTGCAAAGTCTCTAGATTTCTCCCCTTTTCTTCCCAGCGGATTTCTAGTTCATTTCTGACCATGCATCAGATGAATGTGTGTTTACTCCTTCCTATAAGCAGCAGCCAGCATGAGAAACTGTAAAATTTCTCAGCTAGCTCCTAAAGTATGATTGAAAGTAGGGGCCGTACAAGTTAAAGTCTGAAAGGCTGTGTGTGCACAGTCTCCCTCAGTTTCAGGTGTCTCAGAATGACCGCAGAGAAAAGTGGGCCATAGCTCCTTTCATGAAAGAAGCCACCTACTACAAAAGCCTGACCACATCCACACACAGCTACCATAATTCTGTCTTTAATGATTAAATTAGGTTACATTATTAACATACACTGTGTAACAAAGATTACTTGGAATTCAAAACATGGTAAAAACAATAAAAGGAAAATGAAGGTACCATCTTTTGGAGTAGTGACAGGTTGTCCTACAGCATCTCCCTGTCTCAAAATACGTAAAAAATAGCATGCCCACAGCAGGCTTTTGAGACAAATACCCCATTACTCCACAGGTGTATGAAGAAATCTTCGGCATCTCCACATTTTTGTTGCTGCAGCTTTACTTCATTTTCTTTTCCTTTGGAGATAGAGGTAATTTCCAGATTAATGTTGTCTCTTTGTGAATAGACTTAACTAGGTTGCTCTATATCTCTTTGTCTTGGAGGCTGAATAATACACAGGTGATAGCAATAGGAGTCATTTGCTCTGTTAAAAGCAGCTGATACTACATTTTCATTAGAAAAAATTGAAGACGCTCAGTATGGATTAAGCACCTGATTTTTACAGTCTGTGCTCTGTAGGTTTATGTGTACAGGAAAGACAGCCGTATCTCCTGGAAGGTGAAGTTGCCCTGAATTTACTGTCATCATTTGGAAAGCTCTTCTGTGGACAGATATTCCCTGCTGAAAGGGAGCATAACTCAATTGCAGAGTAGGAGGAGGAATGGGATGCCCAGGAGTCTTTGGGATTATGAATGGGATATGAAATTAAACTTCTTCCAGAGTCTTTGTGTCGAGAGGACAGAGAAATGAGGAAATAACTAACGACTGGATTTCGCTGCTGCACACATGCACTAGCAACTTCTGGGTTTCCATAAGTCTTTCCACAGAAATGCATGTGAACTATGTGTTCTGCCTCCTGGGGCTACTGAATCGAATGGGGAGGTGGCAGAGGGTGTGCTGAGGCATTCTTAGATACTGTTTTCCTCATTCTCATAAGAAAGATACTGATATGGCAAAGATGTCTACTTCAGGCTTTTAATAAGCTAGAACCAAAGTACAAACCTATTTTTAGATGACTTTAAAATATCCTGACATGTTTACCAAGCTGGCTTCATACCAGCTAAAACATGTAAACAGTTAATAGAATATATTGCCAAGACAGAGAATCTCTGCTTTCTTACGGTGTGGGTTACAAAGTGCTTTTCTTCACAACACAAACACTAAAAAGGAAGGAAGATATAAATGTAAGCAACAGTGACACCTGACACAGTGTCAGTCTCCAACCATCCTCCTGATACATGCTAGCACCACAATACCTTCTCCAAAGTCACATTTTGTATTCAGGCACACATTGAAAGAAAAAAAGCCAAACCAAAAAACTACAATGCACAGCCTTCAGTCTAGCTTTCTAATGCTGTATTGCTTAATAATTTAAGGACAGTGATAGCCTAAAAATTGCAGTCTTAGCAGCTTCATATAACCTACATTAGACAGAGGAGGAATATCATATTTATTACGTACTCAAGATGTCTGACTTTATCAGGACAAAATCTTCTCTGTGTTTGGCACTATATCACTTAGAAGGGCTCAGCTATATGTTATGTATTACTAACAAATCCATCTATAATCATTTTAAGAGGCTGGTATTCATGGTCTCTGCTTCCCCCAGTGCTACTTGTGGGGCCTCACTGAAACAAGCAGCAGCTCTTCTGGGACAGAGAGAGAGAGAGTGGAGCCAACTCGATTATCGCAAGCAGTAGTATTGTGCTGTCATGGTGTCTTGCTCCTGATGGCTTTCCCGTTCCCACAAAGGTGCCTGTCCTCAGTGGATCTCTCTGCCTAGCAGCTGTGGCACCAGGAACAGTGCAGCTGTACTGCCACCAGCCCTACTGGCTCTGCTGTTTGGGTGCTGTGCTTTGCAGCCAAAGGTGGTGTTTCCTGGTACGAGGGTTTTGGAAAGCGTCTTTCCAGTTTGGAGGCTGGTTTTTCTATTAAGGAAAGTGTGATGTCAGTGCAGGACTAAGATCATGGGAGTCACTTTTTAGCAAGGTAATTTCTAAGTCTGTGGGACTTAGAATTCAAATTATAATACATCTTAATGTCTGTACACTGTTACAGTTTTATCAGTATTAAACCAGAAAAATACATTCACTTCTTGAGAATGCAGATGCTTCATGAGGCCTGCTACTGACTGTAGCAGAGACAGAATGTCATTTCTGGGCTTAGAAGATCTGTAGAGAGAACTGATTTCCTTGGGAGATTACAATATTTCCATAAATATGGCAGGGAATATTGTGGTATTGTCAGTGACATACACACAAAAATCCGTGTTCTTCCTCTCATACTGGTTTCATCTGGCAGGCTTTGTGACTTTCACTAGGTTTTGTTTTTCGACTGACAGTCATCCTACAATCTTTAGCTCAGCTGGAATTACCTGCTTGGATTCCTCTTGATTTTCTCAAAGAATTCCCAGCCTTCTGGATTTTGGCATTACTGTTAAATGTTTGCCACCTATCTCTCTGAGCTCTGGATTATGTTGCTGGCTGGCTGAGTTGGAAGAGTCTGTTCCCCTTTTATAGTTGTGATGATTAGCTGTTAATTCAGGTGCACTGTGCAGGCTCCAGATGCCTTCTTTGAAAAGGCCTCTGTTTTTCAGGAAGGATTGAATTACCTCTGCTCAGAAGTGTTACATCTCCACTGTTCTGTGCTGCGGCGGGGGGCAGCAGCCTTTATTTCCAGCAGGATGGCGTGAGAGTCTGCTGTCACGGCACAGCTACAATACCATACAATACAGTCGCCAGCCCCAGTAAATCAGCACAGCCAGTGCTTGCTGGGCTGCTGTCTGATTCAGTATATAACTCTTTTTGCCACTGCAAAACTCATTCCTGAAATGTGGCATTGGTCAGCTGAATTTGCAGGACAAGGGATCAGCTAAATGTCACCGAACCACGACAGCTCACATTCCTCTGTAATGTGGCAGCGGTGACAGGGTTATTAATAGGTGTAGGTACCTGTTCTGGATGCTTTATGGGAGCACAGTGGGCATAAATGGCAGTGAAGGGATTTGTTTGTGGGTTGAGTGACTTCACAGGATAACAAATGCTATCGGCTGCCACACTGTCACGCTGTCAAGGACACAATTAATTCTGGTTGCGCGATACAGTTAATTTGGTATGCATCTCAAATGTTTTCAATGAGCTTTGCATGCAGATCCAGTGGACCGTAAGAAAAGTTTCTTTTTAGCCCTCAAATCCGCCTCATCTATTTTAACATGATTCTAAAGGGACCTGACAGTGTCCCTTTATGTGAAACAGAGCTGCTGGTAGAAGTCAGAGGCACTCTGCTCTGTGTTCTCCCTCTCCCTGGGGGCACTTGGGCTGATTGCCTTTTTGTAAGACTTCAAACTGTGCCGTATCAGCCTCCTAATCAGCTCCTGGAGCCCTCTGGGTGCAGGGCCATCACCCACGAGTGGCCATCTGTAGCCTTGAGGGAGCTGCAGTTAAAGGGTGGTGCTGGCCCTTATTAATGGAAATGAAAGCCTTGTTTAACCATTCTGTTCAAATCTCTTGGGTATTTCTAGGGCATCAAATTTAAAACTGAAGTGCCTAACACAAGAATTAATCTTTGTACATGTTGGAAAAAATGTGCTGATTTATTTATTACTATTCTTATTTAATTCATAGTAGGGAGATTGTAACACACAGAGTAACAGATTTTTAATTACCATTCTTCCTAACCACCCTCTGTCTCTTCTGTTTTCCACTTAGGTAAGTGAAAGTCAAGTTTGTTGTTAAAACAGCAGACTTGGTAGTAATGGCAGCAAAGAAAGAATGAACTCTTTGTTTAGGAGCTCAAGTGTGGAGAGGGGGAAAAACTTCTCGTTAAAAAAAAAGGAAGACAGGGAAGGGGCAGTAACCTAAATGCAGCTATTAAGCCATATTATTGGGACCCTGGGTTTGTTCTTAATGGAGGGAAATTAGCAATGCAAATATTTCTAGTCACCAATTATCCATGATATAAATAGGTCGGAAATTTGCACCGTTAATACCAGCCGAGTTGAAACCTTTTCTAAGCAGTTCATCAGCAGAGTGATTTTGGGGTTTTTTTCTGATTTGTATTCCTGTGGCTTGTTAAAAGCTTGAAGAGGGGGAGGAGAGCAGGAGTAGGAGAAAAACAGGTTTAATGGGCTGCAAGGAGCAAAACTCTCTTCTGTTACTTCTACTGTAAACAAAACAGTCAGCTGAAGCCTGGCTTTGTTTAAAAAGGGAGAAACTGTAAATAGCAGTGATTCTCCTGTGCTATTGCTCTTCGATACTTTATGTGCCTCCCATACAGGGTTTTACCCTTTGAATATAAACCAGGAGGCATTACAGGCACATAGCTGCCGGAGCAACTCTCCCCAGCCAGTATTTCTGCAGAGGATGTAATTAATCCAGGCTGTGGTGAGAAATGTGGGGAGGCTGGGGTGCCATGCTGGTGGGCACCATGCATCAGTCTCCAAAACTCTTCCCTGGTAGGTCTTCAGAGCTTTTCAAGGCACCCAAATATTTTAGAAACTATTTTTATAAAAACAGATTTTGCTGAATGAAATATCTTATTCAGGGACCAGATGTTTCTGGTGAAAACTGAATACCCACACAGACACATGGAGATGTGCCTGCTTTCCTGTCTGCTGTTTAATTTTTAATTATATGAATCGAGCGATTGTGGGTTGCATGTTTTGTTCCAGTCTGCTCTTTCATGTTGCATCCCCACTAAGAAACAGCAGCTTTTCTGGTGCAGAAAATCACGAGATAACCCAACATAGTTGTACTGTCAGAAAATATTTTTTTGTGAATTCTGTGAATTACGGCACACAGTAGCGCAGGCTGTGGAATAACTGCCATTTTGCCATCCTACAACATACTTGCTACCTCTCATACAGAGGAGGGGTCCTCAACCCTGGGTAATTCTTTGGAGTAGCCATACATTTAGAATTCTAAAAATAAATAAAGGGGAAGGTAAAGGAATTTTTAAGCTTGTGTTCACTGCCTTCTTCTGGAGACTGTAAGTCACAGGCATACCCATGAGAGGAGGTAGGCCCTAAACTTCTGTGGGTGTCTCTGCTGTACTAGCAGCATTCTTCAGGGCTTTACGATGTGCCACAATTGCCCAGTGAACTAGGAGAATGGAATTAAAGACTGGCTGCATAGGTAGCTTGAGTGCTTTTTTCCTCTTGAAGATTCCTAGCACATGTACAGAATAGTGTGTGTGCTGTCCCTGAATTCCATGAAGAGACTCGGTCCAAACTCAGGCTTAAAGGCAAAAAACCTTGTTTATCCTCTGTTTCATTTGAGCAACCAGACCTTGCTGTTGGAACCTAGGCACACAAAGTGCTCTAAACTGCGTTATGGATGGTTAAGTGAGCAATTCCTTGGCTTACAAAAGAAGTGTTCCAGGTGAAGTATTGGCTTCACTGGTACTTTTAGAATGGCAGACTGGGGTTCAGATTACATGGGTTGCTCTGTGCCAGTTTTCTCTGCAAGGAAAGGTGGTCCTGTTCCCTTGGCAGTTTTTACCACATTGGCTTATGTGGAATTAGCAGGGATGCTCAAAAAAGTTTGTCTGTGAGGGTGGCATTAGAAAGTCAATAACCAGTGCACTGCATGATGCCATTTCCTTGTTCCATGCAGTAAAAATGTGTTTTCAAGAGCTTTTCAGTAGTGTTTGGATGTGCTGGCAGGCCAACCCAGGCTGTGATCCCTGCCTGCAACTGGTCTGGTCCCGTGCAAGACAAGTTGTTTGACAAGGGTGTAAGTTTGTGCCTGTTGTGAGTTTGCATACTTGTCTGAAGCAGGGTAGAGCAAAGTGGTCCTTTTTCCTGATTATATTAACCTTGTAGGTAATAAAATGTTTTGCAGCAATGGTAAACCACACTCATACCTGGAGAAGGTAGCTGAAGGCTTGGGTGTTATGCTCCTGGTCAGTAGCTGTGTGGTCTGTGCTTTATGGATCATATAGTTTTATATGGGAACAGTTTTGTCTTTATCTTAATATACTACTTCTTCTAAACTCACCCTTTAGAGGAAGATCACACAGGGTGAGGGGAGAATGGTGTTCACAAAGGCTTCTGCTCCTGAACCTTTCCCAAGAAGAGACGTAACATCTGCTCCTCTCCCTTGGCTGCTCACTGTGGGATCATGCTGCTCTTATTACTCTCTGTTCTCAGCTGCCGTGTCAGATCAGGCCATCAGTCCATCTACTCCAGGGCTGTGCCTGCTCATGTTTGAGAGTGCATCCACACTGCTCCTGCACGTAGCTCACTAACTAGCACCAAACACATGCAAAGAAGATGAATTTTACTGTCTTTCCCATCCTATCTCCTGGCATCTGCTTGTGCCTCAAAGCACTTGCCCTTCAGTGGGAGCTGAACATGAGAAGCTGTGCTGCCACAGTGCTTCTGACAGAGAGTCCTAAGACTCTAGTGCTGTTCTGTCATCCTCTTCTGTGAATTCATCACATGGTCTATGTGCACCTACGTCCTGGACAGTTCGGGAACCCACGTACCTTGAGAAGGTCTTATTTTAGTGCTTTAGAAGGGAGCATTATCATCACTTGTCAAAAATAAATTACGAAGGCAGCTTGTCTCCACATGCTTAACCCAATGAGGGATAACAGCTCTCGAGGGATAGCAGTTCCTATTTGAAAGCTAAAGAATGATAATTTTCTTCCAAATATCCTCAGAGATTTACATGTCATTAGCCCATGCTCTCAAAGCTGACATACCCCAAAACACTGAGAACTGAACTGGAGCACTAATTTCTTCCTGAAAACAAAGATGACAGAGATCCTCCCTCACATTCAGAAGTTAGGAAAGAAGATTGTTGGAGAATGCTGAGCAATTGCAATCCCACTGAGCTTCCAGGAAGGACAGTTTTCCCCTTGTGTGCTGTTCACTATGGAACCCTGTGTGCAGTTCAAGTGGTAACCTGTATTAAAACAATTAATAAGTGGATCTTGGATGCTTAAAGGAAAAGTATCTCTCAAGAGTGTTGCACGAGAAGTGACAGA
The DNA here is from genome assembly GCF_008360975.1 of Lichenostomus cassidix. NCBI lineage: Eukaryota > Metazoa > Chordata > Aves > Passeriformes > Meliphagidae > Lichenostomus > Lichenostomus cassidix. The sequence goes on along the minus strand of NC_139489.1, from coordinate 10,287,279 downwards.
AGTAGTTGGGAAGTGTACCTTGCTTGGGATGAAACAGGCCTGTGATCGCACTGCTTGGTTTGAGTTGTGTTGGCTTTAGGGCAACTCATGGCAAGCAACAAGAACATGAGGAAAGAAACCCAAGGTTTGCAAAGAAGCAAACTCTTTGTTATGTTGTGCAACTCTTGGCTCTTCAACCTGTGATTTGGTGATTGGGGCTTTTCCTGTCTGCTTGTGTGATGGGATGCAGATGTCAGGCCGGTAAGTGTGAAATGGTGGCAGACTAGCTTACTGATGGCATCATCAAACCGTTTAAGTCACGTACTTCTGCAGAGAGAAAGTGATACTCTTGTGATAGTTCATTTCGTTTGTGGAGCCAAGGAAGTCTGGATAGCCCCCGGCCAGGAGAGCTTGTTGTGAAAGCACTGCCAAACAATGCTTTCGGCACACTTCGTTGGCATGGCAGCATGACAAACTTCTGGAAAGGGCAGAAGTGAAGAAGAGAGAAATTGCCGAGCCCATGTGTTTTGGGAAAAGTATGTGTTACGTGTGAGTTCACACACCGCATATTGATAACATCTTTTTCCAGTGTGCTGAGCCAGTTGTCACTGTGTGCCAGTCCCTGAATTTCATACATTGCTGGCTTTGCCTAGCAAGCTTGAACTTCTTATCCTTCCCTTCAAGGCTTTCATGCTTGCATCTTGGTGCTTTTGTCTATCTGTCATGGCCTCCTCTTGTCTCCTTAAAGCTGGCTTTGTTATCCCTTTTCACCCACAACTCCACTTTTCCTGTTACATAATAGAGAGGCTGGACTAGTCCAGCTTGAATATCCCGAGTGCCCTGGTGGAAAGGCCGACTACACTACAAAGTGATGCTGGAGAAAAAGCCTGCAACGTCTTCAGTCACTGTTTCAGTTCCTGTTGATAAGGGTACAAGAGGACCTGAATTTGTATTGTGTGCAAATGCTGATAGGTGCCGTTTTCTTCAAATGAAGAATGCTAGAAGTCACATACAAAGGCTGTGCATTTTAAAACATTTAAAAATTAGAGGCTCCCGTTAAATAAAAGTTAAAATACTGGGGAAGTCCTAGATAGAAATGTTATGCTCTCTTGCTAATATTTGAAAAAACCAACCGGTTGACCCAATTAATTAAGCATAATATTTGCATTAAATCTTTTTTTTTTTTTTTTGTGTCAAATTTTGTCTATAAAGACCTAGGGTATTACTAAGCCAATTCCAGTTAGTGTAGATTTACAGAAAGTGCTTCCATCTTCTAACACTGCAAGTTTAATTTATAAAGATAACTGTGCAGTAGTGACATACTAACTTATGTAAGGCATTTCACTTAATGCATCTGATTGGAATTTGTGGTCCTGAAAGACAGTGTGTCACCTTTGATCAGTGACCAGAACTAAGAAGCCATTCTTGTTGGACAGTCATCAAACAGGGATGTTTCTAGTGGGACTTGGCAGGGACTGGCACTGACTCCAATGCTAGGCAACTCCTCCATCAAAGAAGTAGAGATGGGAAAAAAATCTAATATTTGTGGATGACAAATGTAAGGAAAGGATTGGTGCGGAGGGCAAAGTTTTTACATGGCTTTATAACTAAAACATTTTCCAGAGCCATGCACAAGGCTGCACAGTCTTTGGGCAGAATAATCCAGCTTTCCCTCATATAGAAGCAGCCCTTTTTGATGTGGTGCCTGCAGCTGGGGTTTCCTTGTGACTTGCTCAGCCTTTCAGCCTGGTGAAATGGACTACAGTGTGTCCTTGGACCTAGACAGAAAAGTCAAGGAAAAATCCTCACTTTGGTACAGGGAAGAGCAAAAGAGCATCTAGCTCTCAGTGTTTTAAGAGGAGTACTAAATTGGAGGTAAGAGAGGTGCAAACATAATGTAAGATCAAGAAAAATGTGATGTAATGGTAGACTGGAGGAGATCAATTTGCTTTCCTTATTAATATGAAGATGATGAGGAATTTGATTATGGTTTATAAATCATTTCGTGGAGGGAAGAAAGGCTTTTAAAGGGTTTCTTAATCAAGTGAAAAAACGTATTACAAGGACTTAATAGCTGGAAACTTTAAATCACTGCAAATTGAAATGGAAGCAGGGCACAGGGCTCTAGCAGACAAGGTGGTCAAGGTGGAACAATCCAGCACTGGAAATGACAAGTTCTCCATCTTCATGTGACTTTAATGATGCCTGGATGATATTCTTGGAGATGTTTTAAAGCTTACATTTTCTGTATGAATAGCAAGACTGTGCTGCTTTACAGTCTGTGATGAAACAAGATATCAGGCTGATGATCTCATGTTCCCTCAAGACCTTAAAATCTCTTTTTGTATCTGGGTATACAGTTCTTCTTTGTATTCCTTGGCTGGTGTATTGAATAAACTGAGAGGGAAAAAAGTATGGATCTGGCACTGTTTGCAATTCAGGGAGGTTCAGGAAGGTCAGTGTGCAGGAATGTGCAGGTGACAGCCTTAGGCAGAGCTTTGCAGGAAAGTATGGAGATCTTAAATGTGTGAGGGTAGGAAAAGCAGAAGATGGTGGAGTGATTCCTGTGGGAAGGAGCTGGAGCAGAGCTCACGAGGCATCAGCTGAGCAACCAGTAAGGATGAGGATTAGTTGCTGGTTTCTTGGATGGATTTAGAAGATCAAGAGAGGAGCTATTGTACTCATTGGGAGGCAAACAGTCAGTGTAGTAACTTCTCAGGGTGAGGATGAGAAAGAAATGAAGGGATTTTAATGCAATACGGGATAGGAAATGCATAGCAGCCTGGAAGACCAAGGAAGAGGGGCCTCAGGCAAGACAGCAGGGACAGTATTAAGACTGGCAACTGCCAAGGAAACTGAAGGAGAAAAAGGAGAACTGGGAAAGATGGGCTGCTCAGCCTTCATCATGGTGATGCTGAGTGACAGCGAGGCAGAATGTTGTAAAGAAAGGCTTTGAAGGGAGTCCAACCATGTGATGCAGGGAGAAGTTTGAGATTTCTGCAGACCCTCTGCCTCCCCTGCTATATTGTTTGTATCATCTGAAAGGGGTTGCAGAAATATGATAGAATATAATGAATAAATATGGTAGAATATAATGTCCCTAATAGTGGCTGTCAGTCAGTAGGGATCTTGCAATATTGTAATATGTTTACACCACAGTTATCAGAAACTAAAGGACCAGGGATGAGGAGAATACTCTGCCAGTCATCTTGGGTGCTGCTTAGCTAAATGACAGATACAAATCCTGAACCCAAAAAAGGAAAAGCGATCTGGGCAAACAGCAGTAATTTGTCTGTAGATTCATTTTACAGCTAATCAGAGTTGGATATAACAAGCTTGTAGCATCTGGCAGTCTATAAATGGTATGATGAAACCTTTAACTCTTTGACTTTCTGACAATGCTGCTATGATTTAAACAATTCTCTTATGTTAAACACTAAGGAGTGGAAAGAGAGGACAGAAAAGAGAAAATTGTTCAGTTATGGGGCCTTACATTTTTTGAAGAAAATACTGTTGTCCTTTCATGCACACAGGACTCAACAGAATGAAACTCAGATCTTTTGCAAGACCTATATGTTCTACAAACACTAAAAACATACAACTCTAGTTCTTGCCCATGAAGCTCACTGAGACAGAAAAGATCATGGAAACAGATTTTCATCTTTAGGAATGTAGTTCATACCAAGTAATTATTAACATAAGAAGACCTGCAATTATGTGAAGTATAGTAAGACTGGCTGCTTTGTAGCTTTAAAAAAAGTCCTTGACCAAAAAGGTCATCTTTTAATATCATCCCAGCACCCAGAAAGCTGAAGTGTAAATACCCAAGTAGTTAAATTCAAATGGGTTCTGTGTTCCTTCTGAGGGAATTCTGCTGGCTGAGTCATAGGTGCATTGCATGCAGCATCCACACTAATGGGAACTATGTCATTTCACTGTTTCTTAATGCAGAACTCTGAACAGAAAGGAGTGGAACCTCTGAGAAGTAGTGACTTAAAATAAGAAATAATATTTTAAGGCTAAACAATGTTTTGCTTGGAAGAGTAGTTTGTGGGTTAGGTATATGTTATGCTTATACAGATTTGCAGCTAACCTGATAGCAAAAAAAATTCAGGGGGATATACAGTACTTGTCCTTATCCATTTTTTATTAATTTTCTTTGTGTGTATCGCTCTTTCTCCTTGATGGATGCAGAACCTTTCAACAAGGGTTTCCATGGTGGTATTTGTAGCTACTCTTCTTTACCCTTCTTATTCCTAAGCTCTTATCAGATAAAGTTCTCTGAAATTCTGATGCTGTTTTAATGTGGTTCTTAATCTTAACTTTGCCATGTCCATATGTAATCATCAATCATTATTATAGCTTGTTAAGCACTGGTAATGTGCTTGGCCTTGTACATCGCAGAAAAGGGGAATGACTGCTGGCAAGATGAGCAAATAGCTTAGAGATGTGCTGGGAAACGTCAGAGGAGAGAGAAATGTGGAGGTCTTTAGTTTTATATAATTGTTAGTATTGACTCCCTTTTTCTGAGCACTCTGAGTGAGATTGGAGGACGTGTCTTTTCTCATCTGTCCATCCAATTACTTTGTTTTCATTCTGTTCTGTATTTTAAATTATGGCAAATGAAGGTGGAGGAGGTTTTTGTGCTGCACATGTGCAGCTTTTTCTGATTCATCCCTGGTTTTGTATAGGTATGGCTCTGCCCCAGCACCTGTTTGTGCAGAGAATCTGGAAGGGGTTCACTGAGGCTTTCCAGCTGTCCACCTGTGTAGCACGGTTTGTGTAGCTGTGAGCAGAGCAGGCTCTGTCTCGGGAGGACAAAGACTTAGGCTTGTATTCAGAGTGATTGGCAGGAAACCCCATTCTTAGAAATACAGTAGGAATGTCACACCAGAACACTTGGGAAGACAGAGATATATATAGAACTCCCTTTCATTCAGCTATTGTCTAATGGAGTTTCTGCCTATTACCTGAAGTTAGGGAGTGTATTCATTATCTAGTGCATAATGTGGTTGATTGCAGGCTTTAAAGTAGGCAATGGTGTTTATAAATCAACAAAAGTTGGCCAGAATCAAAGCTGAAGTATCTGTAATGATGTATAATCAGCTATTAGGAACAGTTATAACAGCAGTCCTCTGTCAGCTTCCTCTAAAACAAGGCATGTAATCTGCCAGTAATAATGATAAATGTCCTTAGAGATGTTATGAATCGAACCCCAGTACTTCCAAAAATATTAATTGAAGACTCCATGACCTGTTAGTGTCCCCTTATGCACCGCTTATCTTCCGTGGCTCTTTGTATCCAAGATCTGTTTTGAATTTTTACAGAATACTCACTTCAGCCGTATTTTTGAAAGGGAACATGACATCTAGTCCCCTGGAGTCCTCTGAATGAGCATTTTATCAGTGAATCAGCCTTGAAATGTTACAATGCTGGTTTAGTATTTGTCAGTGTCTGTATAAAACATGCACAAAGCCGAACCATAAAGAACTCAACACTTAAACAAAGAACAGTAAGCATCTGAATTGCCCTGAGAGCTTGAAAGCTTACTTGAGCTCCAAAGATTACCATGGGCATTTGTTTCAGTGGTTTTTCCTGGTTCTTGGTATAGTTTGCACCTTTGCTTTTAGGCAGAAAGCCAGTGGCCTTCTGTCAGAATAGCCCAGAAACAAGTTACTGGGGGAGCACAGCTTTTTCTAGTCACACAAGAGTTCACTGAATTGGTAAAACTGCTGAATACGAGGCTGAACTATCTTAGCTAACAATAGTTTTTCCGACAGAGTGCTTGATTCTGATCCTTTTGAGTTGATGCCCTTTTTTGGCCTCTCTGAAAAGTAGAGGTTAGAGTGGTTGTCATCTTGTTCTCATGAAATACAGAGATTTACTCCCACCTCCATTTGATCTAGCTGTAAGCTTGCTTCCAGCTGGAACAAAGCACTCCTTAAGTTTGGGCCAGTGGTATCTTGAGCTACTGGAAAGGGGCCAGTCCAAAGCACTTGATGTCAAGGAGATTTAATATAAAGTTTCTCCTCCGAAGAATGTGAACTTGGTGCCAAAGGCCTTGATTAAGACCATTTCTAAGCCTGTTGGACATTGTCAGATGCCTTTCCTGGTAATATAATTAGCTCTGTAGGAAAGTTTAGTGTCAGCTCAGAAAACAAATGTGGAGAGAGGGTATTGCTGGCTTTCAGCAGTGTGTTAAAGTGTTATGTGAGAATTCAGCTTTAAAAGCATTTTTCTCAAGTATTAACCACATTTCTCATAAATCATGGAGTAACAGTTTCAAAATTATCCTGTACAGGCCATGATGAAGAAATCTTAATTATCTGAAAACTTGCATGAAATGGTGACTTGGGGTTTGCCCCAGCTGGAGGGACTGTGTGACCAGTACATGCTGGAGCATGGCAGAGGAGGATCTTTCACGAGGGTGAAATAAGTAGGAAAGACAGAGAAGTTAGTTGGAATGCAGCTGCCAAATATCTCTCTAGAGAGGGCAGAAGGCAGGGTGGTACCTCCTTTTTAAGAGGAGCTGTCAGTAGGGCTGTGCCCGCACAGCCACATCCAGGTTCTTCCTCAGGGCCCTTGCAGGCAGGGTGCTGCTCTGGCACTTCAGCCCTGCTGTCAGCATGCATGAAATGGAAGTCAGAGCACATTCCTGCCTTGGTATGGGATGGCTCTGCTGTCCAGCTTGGGCAGGGAAATTCGCCTTTTGTAAAGTGTACATCTTCTAGAAGTGGAAGTACCGTTGGATGCTGTACTGGGTGGTAGAGAGCAGAGCACAAAATGATGTTCCCTGCTGTGTGGTTGAGGGGCCACAAACCAAAGCATGGGTGTGCTGAAAGCTGAAATCACAGTCTGTCACCTTGTGTGTTTGTGTGCACCACTGCAGCATGAGCAATGTACACCTATCATGGGGTAGGATTATAACCCGTGCTCAGAGATTGTTTCTCCATAGAGCCCCTCAAATCATTAAGGCTTACGTCTCTCTTCCATGATTCTTTCTAGGCAAGGCAGACTGTTTTTCGTAGAGAGAAGATTAAAATCTATGTTGCCATTTTGAAAACATGGATGATGATTTCTTCGTCATCTGAAATGTGCTGTTTTCAAGTATAACAGCTTGGCTTGGAGGAGGCAGCAGAGAGGATCCCACCTGCAGCATGTCTGCACACTTGCACGCAGTCTTTACCAAACGCTGACTCCATCTGTCATGACAGAGTAAAAATAATTCCACAACACTGTATGCTCTGCAGTCTCACTAATATAGAGTCATGCTTAGTAATAAATCAAATGCTTAGGTGTCATGTTTCATCCCATGCAATTAAACTTCATAAAACCTCTGAAAAATGTATTTTAACATAATAGCAGTTCACTGTCAGAACCTCTAGTGTGTGTTTGTCATGGTCAATTCAAAAATTCATGTGATGCACTGAGTGTGACAGTGATAAGAGGATCATTATTTCAGTATTCATGCTGCTTCATTATTAATTAACAAAGTTCCAGGTTAGCTGTATGGAAAATACTGATCCAAGTTATTCTGTATGTGAAGTAAATATACAGTTAAGCCCATGTCAGTTCAGTTGGGGTCAGCAAGCACTCACTTCATTTTTTCTGTGGAGCGGTATATCGTGACATTTACATATTGGGCTGCGATGCCTAAACCCTTGCTTAGGGTTCCTAACTCAAGTCTTTGGAAAGCAGTGCTCATGCAGGGAAGGTAACTCATGTTTGGAGTGTTACTTAACCTCCTCTCCTTCCTCGGAATGTTAACTGTTTAAAAAACACCTGATGTAATTTTTGCCAACAGAGAGCTTTATTTTGCACTTCATTTGCCTTACTGTTTTACGGGGGGTCTTTGGGATTTTTGACATTTCTGTAATGCAGCACTAAGTAGTGTACATTTGAGGTCATAGGGGAAAACAAAAATAAAATTTGCATGCAATTCCAGGTTGTTTTCATAGCTGGTGAATAAGCTCTGGCATTAGGATGTAGCTGTGATTCATTCAAGTAAAAGGTCATCAGCCGATCAAAATGAGAGCTAAATACCTTGACAAAAATATCTACCATGGGTCATTTTTTTTACTTCTTCTGTGAGCTTTACTTCAGGAAAGCATTATAATATTCTCCAATATGTAACATTTCTACAATGAACAAGAGCACTCTTGCCAGGGCTGTGAAAACTGGCTTGCTGCTGAAATGTTCTGTAGTAGGGAGAACCCCAACAGTGTGTTTTTTCCTAACAAAAGCACTTGAAGGACTTTCCTAATTATTATTTTTGTATAGCCATATAAAAAAATAATTTAATGTTTCACAGTAGCCTGTGGAGTTACTGCTTCTTGTATTCTGTAAATAAAATATTTTGACACAGTTGTGATGTGGAGTGTCGAAGCTGTCTGCCTCACATGGGCACTGTGTAATTACCCATCCTAATCGCAATTATGTAATCTAGTATGTTGTTACAAGATTAGGGTATCTATTTATGTAGCTGAATCCCTGAAACATTCAAAGCACCAAAAATTACTGTTGGGAAAAGAAGGAAAAGTAAACAGTTGAAAATTCCATTTAGGAAAGGCCATTAAGGTTAGAAGACATGCTGCCAAAATCAAGGGTATTTGCAGTCAGAGGGGAGGCAGCGCATGGAGGCACAAAGCAGCACCACGCCACTGCCAGCCTTGTTCTTCTGTGAGTCAGGCAGGCTCCTGCCTTGCAGGGAGCTGTACAGGCATTCTGGCCATGCCTTTTGGGCCACCCAAAACGTTTCGAACTCACGGGTCTCCAGTGGTTCACAGCTCTGCCCTTTGTCTGTCCTGGAGTTGAGCATCTTAGGGGGATGAAGCCTCAGCTTAGTCTTTGCCGCTGCCAAGGAGCAGCTCAGGCTGGCTGCAACGTGAAGGCTTGGAGATTGCTCCTTCCTTTCTGTCTGCCTCATCAAGTGAAGCTGTTCACTCCAGGTCAAAACTTGGTGCCATTTTCAAATTAAAGTTCATTGTTGAAGGCTCAAGTCTGAGATTTGTTCTTCTATGACAGTTTTTCAGAGAGAAGTGCAGTGACTTATTCTCTTGCTGCTTCTCTTGCCAGGTAGTGAGTGAATAGATTACCCAGGGTTCAGCCCTTCTGCTGGGAACAGAAGCTTCTCGGCTCAAAGGGAGACTGGTCATTGTACACCTCAACCCAGCCCATCATGTCAGGCCATTTCACTGAGTACAGAGGAGACACATGGAGAGAATTCAACAAGAAAAAATGTTTTGTGCTTCAGGGAGAAAGCCCTATAGCAGGCTGGGAGGAAAAGAATTATTCACAGTGCTTATAACTAAAGGTCTCAGAAGAATAGAAGTCTTAGACTGGAGGCTTTCATCCTGAATGTGGATTTGAAAACAAGACCAGGTTTTTGACCTAACTTAAGCAATCCACACAGGAAAGATACCCTTGCAGAAGTGGTTAATGCAAGCAGAGGGGATGATTAAATGAGTTAGACCTTGTAAAAGGATCCATTTATCGCGGCTGTGTACCAAGGGAGCTGCCATCCTCAGGAGGCTGGCAGGGGGATTTGCAGAGCCTTCCTTTGTAGGTCACGGCTTCCAATTTGTCTTAACTTGCTACTGATTAAAAGTTAGCTGTGAATCTCCCTGTTTTAGCTGTCTGAATTGAACTTCCTACCTCAGTATTGCTCCAGCAAGTTCAGCCTTTTGCAGTGGTAAGGGTTGCCTTCTGTAACAGTGGCCCTTTCCCCAGCAGACTCAGCAAACAGCTAGAGACACAAAACCCTGTTTGTTTCTTCTGGGGTTGGGTCCCCAGGGACATTAAGGGTATTCATGGCTCCACAAGAGATCTTTCAGGTGACTGTGCAAAATTACTTTCTTTCACAGGGCTCCAGGTCTGTCAAAGGGGACTGTGGTACATCCTCTTTGTAAAACCATCAAGCTCTGTTGAAGAGTAGTGGCATGGGAGAAACATGAAGGTAGTGGTGAGGGATTTCTGGAATGCAGAGACAGTGCACAGGTCAGACTGTATGACATGCCTTTTTGGTGTATTTTCTAGCTTTTTTTTATATCTGGTCCCCAGCACCTGTCACTTGTGAGATGTCCTGACAAAGAGCATATTCCCCATGGATGAGAAGCAGGGTGCTAGCAACTTCCCTTGAAGTCTTCAGTACTTCATCATCAATGCCAGAGCCCATGCACCCAGAGCAAAAAGGGATCTCTTGGAAGCACAACACAAGAGACAAGACCAGCAAGAATATTGGCAATAGCAGATCTCTTGTCCAGAGCTCTTTTGTTTTTTTCATGGTCTCTGTTTTTTGGGGTTTTTTTTAATGTACACTATTTCACCTCTAAACCAAATACAAGTATTCATTAATACCAGTCAAGACTTGCCGTGGAGTTTTCAAATGAGACAATTGTGCTGAGTCAGATAGATGACACATCCTCCTTCTCACGTTACATTGCCTAAAATAGAGATCTTTTTAGAAGCAGAATTGGAGAGCATCTTGTCTCATTCTTGCATGGGGATGCCAAAAAACTACTTCTGAGGCCACAAAATGATTTCACTGCTGATTCAAGCATCACCTGTTTTAATAATATATCTTCTATGAGTGACTTATTTCAGGTGTTGAAAGGGTAGATAACAATGGTTTAGAGGAAGACTTTCCCAAAGGCTCCAATAGCAGTTTGGTACTTATCTCCTCAGTAGATTTTAATGGGAATTAGGCACCTACAAGTCATTTTTTTGCCTTAGAAAATCTTCCCTGCAGGCTATAGAAGAAGATTGGTAGCATTAAAAATGATGACATTTATCCTAGAAATGGCAAAAGGGAGCACAATAACCCTGCACTTCACAGGTGCTTTTCATCAAAAAAGAAGCCCCGCATCTTCACAAATCCAAGATACAAATGTTGCTGCATCCTGACGTTTGACCAATTCGGTGAATTCTTTAAGACCTTGTATCAATGCTGCGTGCCAGCAAAAGGCACAAAGTGAGCTATGTGTGCTGCCTCATTTCTCACTGCAGTGTATTTTGACAGTGGAAGTCAGAGCTGTGATCTGAACAAGCAGGGTGAAAATACAATATAGTCTGAAGCATCTTTTAATCTTAAGGAAAATATAAGGGATGTGTAGATTATGAGGATAGAAGATTCCGATGCCTCCTCCTCCCATCAGTCTCTGGATGGGTTAGTGGTTAATTATAACCTGCCACTTGGGTTTTCCCCATGTGACTAGCAGTGATTTCCCTATTCCTAGATTAATTAAAATGTTAAATAAGATCCGTCCCTAACACCAGTCTCAGGGGTAGCATGTTATCATTTATCTTTACCCTTTAGTTATGGACATTTAGTAGGTTTTCAGCCATCTCCACCAGGATTTAATCCCAATCAGCTTCAGGTTTTGGGACGGCTTTAAAGAAGTGCTGTAGCTTTCCTTCTGTTCACTGTGTAATACAACCAGAAGGAAAAGTTTGGCTTTACTTCCTTCTCACCTGCTGTTTTTGTATCCCAAATGAGTCCTGAGTTCCTGCTAGCAGGTTTGTCACTCACATTTGTTGTTACAGTTTTGGCATTACAGGACTGTGATTCCTGGATCACTCTTTTTCCTTCTTCTTACAGTAGGTTCTTTTGCTTTTTGGATTCTCAGATGACTTAGCTCTCTACATATTTAAAAATAATTGCAATTAATATAGTAAATTTGTTAGCTAATTCCCATAACACATTGCCATTAAAACTAAAAGCTGAGTTTTCTTTCCTATGCTTTTTTTTTTTTTTTAAGTGCTGAGCAGCTCAAGCAGTAGAATCCCAAATGAAGCTCTGTTCTCTCTTTTTTACCAGACCTACTTTTCCATTGTTTAGTTCTGCTATCTACTCATTCCCCACAACTTTCATGGTGGCATTAAGTCTGGATTTTCCACTTTCTTGACTTGTCTGTGCTGCTTTTTCTTGTTTTGATCCTGTGTTGTTTCTGTCATGCTTTTTAACATGACAGGGGTTTTTTTAACTGCTTGTTTTGTGGTGGAGCCACGTTGCCCTCCCCGTTCCCACAGACCAGGCTGGCTGAGTTGGTGGGAGAATCTGTCTACACAGAGCATATGTATAACAAATTTAGCTATTAATAAGTGACTGTATGACAGTTACTATTTCTGTACCACTTCCTTTTGGAGGAGCTGCATGTCAAAATCTGCACATTACCAGAACTCTCTCTAATTTCACTTTTTGTGTGACTCAGTAGCAATAGCATTTACTCTTTTATTTGGCCATCGCAGGGGAATGGTAATAGATTTTCCTTGAAACCATTTTCCCTCATCATTTCCCATTACAGCAGTATACTTTAGCTTATAAGGATTTGCTCATACCCTTCTGCTGAAACAGTTTCTTGTACTGCAAAAGTGGTGTAGTAGAGCTACATTTACCTTGAAACTGACTGAAGATTTTCCTTCTGTTTTTTTAAGTCTAAATTCCATTTTAACAAACACAAAGGAAAACCTGGGAGGAGACAGAGGAAGGTGGTTTTTTTCCTGTGATCCCAAATGGACATTCCTCTGTTGTCTCACACTCCAGTATTTTGAATGCTATAAAATGTTTTGAGTTGAAATGCAGGGGGAATATGAACACACATTAAAGCTGGTTTCCCCTGAGAACTCTAGCAATCATGTACTGGTTGTTTTGAAAATGGAGGATTGCAGTAAAAACTAATTCCACCCTGTGATGCCTTAGCAGTGCTTTGAGATTCTGCTTGTGTAAGAAATGATGGGCCGGTGAGATTTAAGAGCAGAAAGATGCAAGCACCTAGGAATACAAATAAAAGTGTTTCTGACTTCACCTTAATAACGGCGATCAAAAATATATCCTGGCATTGATAACGAAAGCAAAAGAGCAGCTGACAGAAGTCAGCTGGAAGGCGCAAGGATTAGCTGGTGACATTCTGATCTGTACAATTACGTGGATGCTATTAACATTTAAATAGTTTAAAAATCAGCTCACTGAAATACAGAATTGTGTGCTTGAATTGAAAAAATGCTATCATTCTACCTGACTCAGTGATAATTGCCTAGTAAGTGCTAAACGTAGTGAAATTGCAGCAGAGGCTCAGAAATGCAGGCTAGGAACCAGGGATGGGAATGAAAGCAACATTCATCTTAAAACAAATTCAAAATAGCACTGAGTTTAAAGAAAGAAAGAAGGGGGAGAAAAAAAAACAAGCCAGAAAACAAGCTTTTAAAATGCCAAGTTTGATGTAACCAACAAAGAAAATAAGTGGTGGTGGTGGATTTCAACTGAAGAAATCAGGGATAAAATCTTCACTGTGAGTATAACTGTTTTCTCAGTCACACACACATACATGCACATGTGTCTCCTCATATGCATGCTTTGAGCCAAAGGGTCTTCCCCCCACCCCCCCAATTCTCAGCCAAAGTCTGTACAGATGCTTGAGTTTGCCTGTGTGAAAACAGATTTGCTGGATAAATCACAGTTCTGTTTGGCAACAAGTCGCTGCTGTTGTTAGCACATCTGAAAATTCACTTCTTCACTCTGCATCTTTGCTCCTCTCGTTTGGCTTTCCTGGCTTACTGAAGTTGATGTGCCTTGCTGGGATGGTGCCTTGGTGTTGGGCTGCTCTCTCTGTGCAGTCTGACCACAGGCCTGCAGAGCTTGTCCCTTCCAGTGCCTTTGCATCTGTGCTGAGACTCCTCCTAGCACAGAAGGGCTCATTTTCTCTGGGGACCAGCTGCAGGAAAACTGGGCACAAGATGCAGTTTCACAAGAATACAGGAGGTGGGACCCAGTGGTGACCTTTCCAGATTAACTGATAGCCCAGTGATGGGGTACACTCCTTGTGCTGCTTGGGTTTGGTGCAGCTCACAGGGCCAGGCAGGACACAGCAGAGGCAGCATTTTTATGTTCAGGCTGACTGAGGAATTGCTTTAGAGATCCTAACAGGATAAATAGCAGCACTTTTTTCTTCCTTAGTAAGAAAAAGGGAGCATGTATGTGCAGCTGTAATTGTCTCTGTTTCTGAGCTGTAAGTCTCTGTCAGCTTCAGTGCATAGTGCATTCCTCATACAGTTAATGCAGCAGCAGCAGCAGCACCTGGGAGAAAATATGGTCAAAGTCACCCACAGGCTCGGCCAAAATAAGCTGAATCAAGAACCATCTTGCTGTCACCCCAGCAGCTGCCTCAGTGTGAGAACACCTTGGTGGGAAGCTGCTTCAGAGAAAGTGTCATGTCATGGTGTGCTTGGAGATGTGTCTGGATTTGGAGTGCATCTCCCTAAATCCATTGGCTCTATTTAAAGCATTTTGCTTGAACATACATGCCAACTCTTTAGAAAAGCTTGCTTTTTTACTGTTGTATTTTTACAGAGTTTATCTTACTTGGAAGGGTGGGGGATGTTTGTTATTTCCATCTTTCACTCCAGATAGGGAAGATGAAAGGTTTTGACTTTGGAATGAGAAGTTTGCTGGTGGTAATGTCTTTGCTAGCACCACTGCGGGCTCAGTGAAAAATGGAGTAAAACTGGGATATTACTTCAGCAATACAGCAATTCAGGATTTTGCATGTAATTCTATTAATGATGTATGAGCCAGAATAGATGCCAGGCTTCTCTCCTAGAGCTACATTTATTTTGCAAAACAATAGGATGGGAAGATGTTTAGCTTCATTTTTGTAAATATACTTAGAAGACATGACTGATTACACACAGGGAACAGAACAGTTATGTTAAAAAAATGATACAGTCATTTTTCTGCCCATGGCCACGTTTCAAAACCACAAAGGATTATTTGTAGATCATGGAGAAGTATTAAATGAGTTCATTGAATATTCTGTTAATATGCAGAGATGCAAAAACAAAAGATGCAAAGGTAAGAATTTCTTTGCATCTTTATTTTTTCATCAGAGAATACCACAGACAAACAAGAAGATTTTGAAAAACCGAATCACTTCTTGCAGGTTTCGGTAAGGGAGGAATTAGAACTCTTCCAGAGGTGTAGAAGCAAATTTAGATAAAACAGGAGAATTTTCCTTTTTTTGTTTATAACAATGGGCATTGACTACCGTAAGCAGGCTGCCAGGACTGGGGAGGTCAGCTCCAATGCAGAGGCTCTCCTGTGAGTCACCTCAGCAGCAGGTCCTCAGGCCAGGAAATCCTCGATCCGCATTCAGTGGATGTATTTCTGCTGTGGACAGTGCATCATCTCTGCTAGTGTCAGTGGAAAAGCAAGGTGTGCTTTGTTATACTGCCTGGCACTAATGGGAAGATCTGTGATCCTCACACGCATGTTCTGTATTTCTGCATATCTGGAAAGGCTGAACTGTACCACTGGTTTTGTCAAGAGATTTCATAGTGATTAATATTTGACCAGCTCTTAAAAGGTAATGGAAACTTGCTGTAGTATCTTCCCTATTCAACTCCTGCCACACACATCTGAATTTATTTTCTTCCTGATTGGCTTCAAAGGTGTGTAATCATGCGAGACTTAGACCGTTGACAGCACAATTTTAATTCTTAACAGGCACCCAACAGACAGTCTTCCTGCAGCAGGAGCAGAGTGCAGGTTCCCACTGTCCCCTAGCTTTAATAGATGCGCTGCTATCTCTGTTTCATTAGTCGTTTCACCTCTGAACGCAGCATTGAAATGTTATCAGCTTTTCTCTTGGTCTTTCATATTCCTGCCATGCTCGTGTGCGGCTGGAAGGGAGCTGGCTGTATCCTAGTAAAGCTAAAGGTACACCTACACCACATGATGTGCCTCAGTACACAAGTGCTCCTGCTGGCTCTCAAAAAGGATCTTGTTGTGATAATGTGGAGATAAGCGTGGGCTAAGTTACCTTGCTTGTGAGTTACCCCAGTTCAGCAGCAGTGTACTTGAACTATCTGGCATGCCTTCAGACCAGGGTTCAACTTTGATAGACTTGGGCTGTGCTGCTCCAGGACAAGCAGGAGATGTTGTGCAGGGACAGATTTTGCATCACTGGCATTCATTCGTATCTGCAGCAGGAACAGCTTGACACTTTCTCATGACAGTGAGCAGTCCATGTGTCCCAGCTCAGCAGTGTAAGAGCAAGGACAGGAGTCCAGTGCTGAGGCTGCTGTTCTAACTGAAGTGGAGCTGCCTGATGCCCTGAAGATTCTTTTTGCTGTTCACAGTAATTGCTATTTCTTTATTTTCTTCAGTTATTTTTAACTGCAAAATATCAACAATGTCTTTTATTTTTTTTCTTTTATTTCCTTTTATAGCACCTTAAGTGCCTCTAGCTCTTTGACTTGAGACATATATCTATCATCAGGCAGGTTGTTTTAGGTCTGCCTGCGTTTAGCCCAGTGCATAAAGAGAAGTATTACTGCTGATCCCATTTTGAAATGTTACTAACAGGGAAAATGGAATTACTAGAGGTCATTTTGAAGCAGAAGCAAGGTTTGTAGTCAGAAGCAATGTTTCAGTGTTATTGGGGAGACATGAACTGATGACAAAACCAACAGTGAGGAGGAGGCCTTGGCTGCTTTTAGCAGCACTCTGTGCATCTACTTGCACTGTCCATCCTCTTGAGTGACTGGAATCACTGTGTTCATAACGTGTCCTGGGCAGGCTGAGCTTTGTTTTGAAGGATCATCTTTGAGATATGTTGATTATCAATATTTAAAAGGGCTCAATTAGAAGTTCAGGCATATTACAGAGTGCAGCTAATAAGAGCCATGGTGTGAAACACAATAGCACTTCAGTGGTGACACTGTTACTGCATCACTGTTAATGACCAAAATATTAAAGAACTTATTGAAGTTCAATCATCAATCTAGGTAAATTGACTCTTCTGGCAAAGAATGCAAATGTGTTCTTCTGATACTGTGTGAATACCAACAGACTACCCAGGCTCAGCTCATGCTTATTTCTATGGTTATCAATTTATGAACAACTGTGTGAGCCATAGTGAAAGGAAGAGGGGAGTAGCAATAATTAACATTCCATTTACTAATTACTGGCTGAAGTTGTCACCATAATCCTGTTTGCTAGATTTTTGTTCAAAGTGTTCGTTCCTCCTTTTTGCATGTTGTCTCCATCATTGTCTCTGTTGAAGCTGGGGCTAATTTCAACAGAAGAAATTGGAGAGGGGATGAACAGTTTTAAGTCTTTCTGCAATCAGTGTTTCCTTCAGACACTAAATGTGTGTGAAAGTGAGACTGAGAGTCTGTCTTGGTCAAAGTTGCCATTATAATCAAGATATCACTGGAGCAGAGGCTTGTTCCCCTGCTGTCAGGAGGTCATCAGTGCCTCTTCAGACCCTGCTCTGGTTCTCTTTCACCTTTCTCAAGCAGTTTGCTCTGTTGGGCCCTGCACTCAAAGGTCTCACACAACTTCTCCAGTAGTTTGTTTCTTTTACTTTCTTAATTCTTTGGCTGTGCCAGTACCATCAGCCTTTGCTTTGTTCACTGGTGTGGAACTTGGCTGTAGCTGTGCTGCCCTGGGCACAGAGCTTACTTGTCATCCCTAGACTCTGCTGTACACCTGGGGTGCTCTTCCTATCTCTCTCTGAAATGTATAAACACAAGTACAAAGCCTACTGATTCAGTATGATCCCTCCTTCTGCTCAGCATATTGTGGTACTCTCACATGGAGTAAGTTTGTGGGGTTTGATATGTTTTATGGGATGCAAGCTTCAGGAGAAGACAAAAATCTTCAGAGGCTGCAGCTGTTTTCCAGCAGTGTGACACACCACAGGTCAAACATGGGAGTTTCCAACATGCCCACGCTTGGATATCCCCTGTCACCAGCACTGTGCAGTACTTGAGCTGTGCCACCTCCCAGCTGCACTTGGCACCCCGTGAGGGTTCCTTGCACGGGTGCTTTGTTGGTTTCCAGTGTGAGCAAGAGGGTCAGACTCTCTCACCTGAGCCATTGCAGAGGCCTGATAGGCATTAATGATAATCAACACTGATCTCCTCTTATGCTGCTTATACAAATGTTGCATTGTGGTCTTGTAATGACAACCTAGAACAAGGCATTCCTCACCTCACGAGGACAAAGAGCTGGCACCATGACGTGGCTAGCCACTCCTGAAATCCTGCCAGGACTGATAATATAAAAGCCAAAATTGCTGTAGAAAGAATTACGTTTGTTATATTTCATAAAAAATACCCTCATTAAACATTTTCTCTGAAAGACCAAACTGTCAGAAATAGACCTAGGTTTATAATTGATTTTTCCTGTGTGGACTGCTCTCCATCCTAGCCTTTGAATGAGCCTCATTTATATGTGAAGTGCATATTGAGTATGTGTAGGAGCTATGGAAGACAGGCACCGAAGAGCTAAGTTGTTGCTGGGAAGGAGGGAAGTACAGTTGAGAGTGAGAGGTCAGCTATTCTTCCTAGGAGTACAGATTTTATTTAGGAGATAGTTCTTGTCCTTTGTTCCACTGCCCAAAGTTACTCTAAGGACAAGTGCAGTAACAAATGTTTTACATGCCCATATTTTTTTCTGACAATGAGGAATGAAGGCCCTAACTACAACATGGGGTACATAAAAGGCCACAAGAAGTAATCTACAAATGGAAAAATATTCCATGCAACAAAAGACTTGAAGCACTGTGTGCTGCACTTAGCAGAGAGAGAAGCAAGAGGTGAAATATTTGTGGAGAATGAGTGCCTAAAGTGAGAGAAGGTGCTAGCTGCAAGGAATGGCTGTTTAATCCATCAGACAGAGCCAGAACAAGAATCAATAACTGTAAGCTGAAACCAGAGAAATTCAAGCAGAAAAAAGACTCAGATCTCCAACAGTGGAGCTGATTTGCCACTGGAAGTGTTGGCTTCTCTCCCTCTTGATGTTACCTGACGCTGAACACATTTCTGCAAGATCTTTCAGCCCAGCATATGAGGAAATAGAGCACAAGGCAAGTGTGAAAGGCTGCTGCATGAAATGTGCCTTGGCGGGTCAGGCAAGGTGACCAAATACTCTTTCTGGTCTTGTAATTTTTACCTGGAAATATAGCAGGTAATTTCTGGATTAACTAGGTTTTGTGCTTCTCGTCAGATCTTCTTCTTGAAAGCAGCAAAGAACTGATTTTCACTCAGGTTATTTTGAAGTGCCAACAAAATGAAATTTGTGCTTATCAGTGAGTTACGTCCAATGGGGTGGCATGGAGAAAACCCAGAAAGCAATCATACAAATTAGCAGCAAATCTTCCTTTCCATCTTTGCAGGCACACTGCTTCGATCACAAGGTTACCTAGGTCCTTCCATCTTGCAATTTCATCTCTGCATCAGTTGGCAACTTAAATTTCTCTACTGTAAAAGTGCAGGTCCCTGCTGTGGGGTCCCAGAAAGGTAGCTGTGCTAAAACTCACGCTGCTGGATCAGCATGCCTTGAGTTTCCCACCAGGATATCCAGAGTGGATGTTCCTCTTTCAGGTGAGAGTGAGCCATGGACCGGGCTCAGTAGCAGTCCTGGGAGTTGCTGTAAAACAGTGTGCAGTGCTGGTTTGGGACTTGCCAGTAAAGGGAAGGGAGCAGAGTTTTGAGACTGTGTTCTGCCAGAGACTGACCACTAACAGCAAACCCCGATTCTCATCCCATTGACAAGGAACATAACTGAAAACAGCTCATTCAGGAAACGAGAGCTCACGTCGTCACTTTACCTGAAAAGGAATCTTTCTCAAGGTTACTGGAGAGGAACTGGCAGCCCTGAGAGTAGGAAATGGCTAGCTGCAATACTGCAGCTGGTAGAAAATGCTGTCAAGTTCCCTCAACTGTCAGTTCAGAGGAAAAGAAAACATAGCACAGAGCTGCCAGCACATCTGGCATAAACTAAAGGTTTAACTAAAGCATCCATCCTCCAGCTTGGCCAGTTACACACTACTCTAGAACAAACTCTGTGGAAAACCTGACAGGTAACAGATGGTGCAAGCAGCCTAACTCTGCTCATTGGCTCCTGCCAGTCATGCTCCAGTTAGCGAAAGCACCGCTGCTCACCTGCTTTAGGTGGCCTATAGGAGCACTCCTGTGGGCTAAGCTAAGCCTGTGCCAGCAGGGTTGTTCTCAGGTTATTTGACACTGTCTGACTTGTTTGGCATGTCAGTAACCTCAGTTGTCAGGTATGGATTTTGATGTGTCCCTTCTTCCTCTGGTAATGGCTCACAACTACCATGTCACTGTTCCATTTTTAGGTTAAGAACACAAAGCTCACCCTTTCTCCAGCAGTCATTACTCACTGTCGTGCTGTTTTCATTAAATTATTGTATGTCTCCTATTACTTGTAGCTATAGCTAAAAAAACCACAGAAAGGTGTTAGGATCATTGTCATGCTTGGAGGAACTAAGACCCAGACCCCAGTGGTACCATGATATGAACTTACCACAATGTTTCAGGTCAGTTGACCATGCTCAGGCAGGACCAATATCTGCTGCACTGAGCAGGAAACAGCTACTTAAAAGTAAATGGAGCACTCAGACATGGGAAGCAGAAATATTCCACCTCTTATTATTACCATCTGCTTTTTTCCCATTGAGGCATGTGGCATACTTCACTTCAGCCTAATGCCAGCTCTGCTCAGAGGGGTTTAGATGAAACATGAAATTCCTTTCTTCCTTATACTGTACTTGTAAAGTTGCCTGACCATAAGTCTTTGCCCTTTTCTCCCCAAGGTGAAAACCAAAACAAAATTTAAAAAACTATTTGTGGGACCCTATTAGTTTCTGCCTCTGTCTACATTTCCTTAAAGACTTAATGCATTCTGGTAATCAGATGTGGTGAGTGTACTTTTGGGAGGAATGGGAATGGTTGCATTTGTATTAAGACCTTCTTAGATGCAGTGCTGGCATCATGATCAGCTTACCCGTGCACAGTGACTGGGATGGTGTAGCTGCTGAATTACTTCAGCTCGGTGCCTAGTTAGACTCTTTCTCTCCAGAAAGATGTTTAAGGACTTACTAAACTAGTCCAGTCAATTGTGCTCCCATCTAGTCTGTTTGCACTGAGGAGAGCTTGGGAAGCAAACTGGCAGCTATGGCCATTTCCACCTTCTGAACTGAAGAGCGTCTTTGAGACTCCTGTGGACTTCAGACCTGTGGGAGCCTCTGGCCCAGCCTGCACCCCCTTGAGAATTCTTTCAATTGCTGCCTTGCCTAGACCTTCACATCTTTCCTCCTCTCTATTCTTCTCCCATGCAAAATGATACAGTTCGGTGGCACATTTCCTCATTAGCATGAATTTCTGTGGTGGCTGAATTCTGTGCAGTGTTAAAATCTGGACCTTGGTTGTCAAAGCCAGGATGCTTAGAAAAGAATGGTTTTGTACACAGCCATATGCAGCTCAAGCAAAATTTGAAAAAAAAATCTGTCAGTAAAGACGGCACACATTTATCTGACTTTATATATATCCACATACATCTATATATAAAAATATATCCATGTAGCACTTGCAAATATCAATTGTAACCACAGCCCAGCTTCCTTATGAGCGTACATAGTGGGCAGTAGTTTTCCATGGGCATTTGAGGATATGGTCCATGGGGAGAAAGCAGCAGCTTTGTTATAGACAGCAGTGATGGGTAGAAACTGAGCTAGGCATACAGAGCTGTGCATTGCTCTGGACTGGCAGTCCTGCCCACTCTCTTTGGATGTGCAGGGCTTAATAAGCTGCATGGGCTGCTTCAGCTCAGCAGCTTTCCCTCTCCTTCACTGTGAACTCTGCAGGTTTTCTCTGTGTCCTCACTGCAGTTTGTCAGCTCTGTCTGCCAGGGATGCTCTGGAGCACCTTCAGCTTCAAAGAAAGAGTCTCTTAGAAGTACTCACATACAGATTGCTAAATGGAGAATTCAATTAGAATGCTTTGAGATAGTTTTCTAGAAAACGTTGAGAATTTGCAACCTTCTCTCTAACTCCAAGATACATGTTTATTTGACTTAAGAATCCCTTCAAAATTCCTGCTTAGTACCCTGTACTAGGTGGTTCTTCCACTTGAAAACGGGGCAGTTAATTAGTCATAAATACGCAGTCGTTGCCCAGTTGCCATGGGTAGATACATACCACTGAAATACAATCTGTGAATTTTGTGATTGCTGTAGGTGCTATAGAACATTCAAAATTAATGTCCTCAAATGAGTATCCCATGGGAGGTTATGGTAATGCCAATATCCTCTTAAAACTCAGGATTGTTGAAAACATACATGAAATAATGGGTAATAAGAATTCGTATAATCATCTCTGAAAAGTTAAACATGAATCAGCGAAAACCGATTCCTTTAAAAGACAGGAGTTTAATGATCCAAAGAGCAGGCATAGTGGTACCGTTCTGTTCCTCAGTATGTAGCCCTGCAGAAACAATTACTGTGATGCCGTATAACAAAAATGTGTAGAAAATCTAGTACAAATGTTAAAAACACCAATTTCAAGAGCTTTTTGATGATTATGAATTGCACCAGATTTCTGCCAGTGCAAAAAGTCCCTCTATAGTACAATAAATGGAACTGTGTGAACTCTGAAGACTTAGGATTGCAGTTTCATAGAAAGAGGTGCCTTGCCATGCCTCCTATTACATTATGTATTCCCCCTGCAGTGCTTCCTTCTTGAGGAGTTGCAGGATTTCAGGTATGGAAAAGATGAGCTGTTACTTTTGCAAAAATCATCACCTACAATCGGGTATCATTCCAAGAGCTAAGTCTTTGTAATTAGGGAAGGGAGCAAAGCACTTGCTGTGTTGCTGTAGTACAAGCTGGTATGAGGCAGTGAGGGTTTTGGGTTGTGTATACATGAGGCAGCTGCAAGGTAGTATTGCAACTAAGTGTGTCTGTTACCACGTGGTATCCCTCCTCTTCAAAGTGTTTTGTGCTGTGCTTTTGGGGGTGTTGCTTGTGCTGGTGTGGAGGTTTGTATGGACAACCATTCCCATACAACCAGTAGTTGCAGCTGGCAGCCCTGTGCAAAGACAGCCAGCTAGGGCAGATCCCTTCATGCTTCATTTGGTTTTAGTACTTGTGCACATCCCCAGCTTGGCCAAGGTGGGGCATGGGCTCATTTGCACTAGCTGGGCTTAGTCTTTGGTCACCAGCAGCCATCCCATGACAGGGCTGTGAGGCTTCCTGTAGGGCTGGGCATTAAGTTAGTCCAAGGTCCTCAGCCACCTTTTGGGAGCTGCACAAAAGAGCTTGGTTAGGTGAGGTGTCTATCAAAGATGCATTCAATGTCCAATCTCCCTTTCTCCCTACAGGATAGCTTAATTCAGAGACTGCCACCTATGGAGAGGGATAGCATTCAGAGTGAAATTACAGACAACTGACTTGATCCCTGTCCTTGTAAATCCCTAATAATTGTGACAAATGTCTGGAGCGCCGCAGGCTTGCAGTGCTCTGCCAGCTGCCCTGCCAGCCCAACAGCAGCGACAGGGCCGGCAGCATGTGAGGCAGCGGCTCTGTGGCCTTGTCCCAGGGCTGCCAGGACTCTCTGCTGTCACCCGAGCTGCAGCTTTTAACTGTTTTCTGGCAGGCACGCAGGATCAGAAAGCAGCCCAAATGGCAGCAGTTGTTTCCCGCTGCCCGATTTGTTCATATTGATTACAGACCCTGATGGAAACCCACAGCAGGAATAGTAGAGTTTGCTGCCAGTTTTGCTGTTTCAGCAGAATCCTGAGATTTCAGTAGCATGAGATCAGAAGGCACACTAGGTCATCCACCCTATTGTCTTCACATCTCAGTCACCAGATAGCCCTGTGGTACACACAGGCCTCTCCTTGTGCAGAAACCCATCCCAAGAGAATGGGAGGCTCAGGGGAGCTGCAGATGCCAAGGCCCCCATGAAGCAAGGAGGGGTGTTTGCAAGGGGCTCGTGCCATCCCTGCAAGCTGCTCTGGTGGGGAAGCAGTCCTTCCTCTCCCACAGGCTCCATCTGCTTTTTCTCCGTAGAGATCCATTACTACTTCTTTTTCCTCAGCTTTCTGCAGGTTTCATGGGATCATTCCTGATGCCACCCCAACCACCACTCATTTTCCAGACCCATGATATAGCTATGGCTACTCTCTGCTGCTTCAAGGAAAGCTGGGAAGGAAGCAAAACCATGGGCACACTACAAATAAAATTCCTCCCTGAGCAAAGTAAGCAGTTGTTGGAAGCCCTGGGCTACAGGAATTGATGTAGTAGGCCTCTGGCCCACTCAGTGGTGCAGGTGCTGCATTGGCTTCATAGCCCAGGTGGCACAGTCTGGCCCAAGAGCCCAAACTTCTACACATGTGCACAAGGGATGCAGCTTCTCCAGCACTGAAGGAATCTTTTATAATTATTTTTAATCTCCTCTGAAAAATCCCAAGCAGCAGTGAACCATCATCCTTCCTCGTGATGACTCAGTTTTGACTCAGCTTTCTGAGGAGGATTTGGTGCCTGTCCCCAGTGTGTCGTGTGGCTCTGGGGATGGAGGGCAGCAGCAGAGCCACACCAGGGCCTGGACAGCCATCAGGTTGGCCCAGCACCCTGTCAAGGGCCATGGGCCATGGCTGTGTGGTGGAAGGAGATGCAATCTCTGTGATACATTTTTCTTTCATGCATTCATATTTTACTCTGATTTTAGCAGTTGGTAAAATACAGGCTGAAAGAACAGGTGGGGTTCTGTCCCAGTGTATTGTTCCTCCCCTTTTGATGTTGCATTGAACTTGTTTACTCAGGAATTTCTTTTTTATTTCCAAATTAAGGATGTAAAATTCCTTTCATTTTAAGATTTTTTTTTTTAAAAGATATTAAAATATCTATGGGGCTGCCACACTGAGATCAATTCCTCTGGAAAATGTGGTATTTAAAGATAATCTTGCTTCAGTTTGTAAATCGCTTATTATTTGTGATGCTTAGGTCTTGAATCACTTTCCTTGGCCAGGGTGCTAAAAGCTCTAGGGGAAGAAGAGGACTGTGAACGATGCAGCTGCATTTAAAACTGAAGTGCTCATTTTGAAGTATCTCCCTGTTGGGATGGGAATTTTTCTCCCCAAAACAAGTATTTGGTTTCAGGCTGGCTGGAGACACATCCTTGAGGAAATAAAAGGAAAAAAAAAGAACTGTCTGCAGATTCATTTTTCCATTACTTGGAAGTCATCTTGTATATAATTTAGATGGGTCTTAACGAGGCATAAAGTCACTTTCAGAAAATTGATGACTCTTCGTTTGCTTCTCTAAAATGAGGGCCTGGAGCCTTCCCTTTGTTCCTTTGGTGGGATCATCAGATCTGATTGCAGAAACCCGATGAAGCTCTTAATCCAAGCACCAAGTAACCACAGCTCTGGCCTTCTCCTCTTTATTGATCTTGCGGCCAGGCCGCATTTCTATTTCAGCCTAGTATATACTCCATGTTTCCTTATCTCCAGTGAAACTCATCCCTAGCCTTTTTGGATTTGTTAACTCTTTAGTCACCTAATACTGTCTTGTAGGGTTCAGAGCATCTGAGTGTGCAGAGAGGACTTCTGCCATCTCCAGCTCTGAATTTGCAGTCATGTGGACAGTGCAGGACACAAGGCACCCAGGAGTTGAGGTCTGTGCTAATCACAACATATTCACAGCCTCCAGTTCGAGCTCTTTTTATCTCTTCTTGCCCCTACTTCAAAGCAGGGTGCTGACACTGTCCTTGTGGCCACATCGTGGTGAGTCCCTGGCACCTTGTAGTGTTCATGACTGCAGTGGATTTGCCTCGGCAGCCTGAACGGTAGGTGAGCCCAAAGGATAGCCAGGGCCCGTGAGAGATGCTTTGTGTCGTACATTCCCTCGTTCCTGATTTGTGAGTTCAGGCACACTGGACATGCCAGCAGGTGTGAATTTTTCATTGCTCCGTGCCCCAGCGTGCCGTGAGCTGCAGTTTGCCGACTTGCTGCTTCGTAGCAGGAAAGGTCAGGAACCTCATAAACAAGGTGAGAAGCAGAGTGGGGCGGGCATGGCCACCCGGGCTGCTGATTCCTCCTGACATTAGAGTGCTAATGAATGTTCTGTCATGGTCCCGTGAATATTGCAGGAAGCTTTTGCCTCCCGCCTCCCCTGCCTTCGAGTTACCAAGGTTACCTGACGTGACTTTCCCGGGAGAGAGGAGCGATAGCTGCAGGTCGGCGGGCGGCTCCCGGGGGCATCCCGCCTGCACAGCAGTGTGGGGAGTGGGCCAGTGCAGCCTTCCTATCCTCCCGCTCCCTTTGGCTGCTGCCATTCCCCTCGCTCCCACCCCACGCTGCCTAAGGAGTCATGGGTTTCGTTTTATTTTAGAGTTTTTTGAGTAAGGATCATATTAATTTTGTTTTGCTTGCATAACCCGGACTGTTATCATCCGTCTAATTACTCACATTTTCCTTCAGACAGCAAATGGGAGAGATAAAACTGCAGCAGGTTTATGTGATTTCTGCTTATCAAATTACTGTAATTATTTGAAGAATGGCTTAAAATTGTATGGAGTAATGAATTTAATTATGAGTTTGCAGCGATGCCTTGTGCTGCATGCAGCTTGCAAATGGGCAAGTTTACGAGGAGCTCTTCACAGAGCGGCAGCAGGCAGGATTGCAGCACGCTCCTGGGAAGAGCCTCCAGCACCTCCATACCAAGGGGGGGTGCGGCACGCCTTGCAGGTCGGCTTGACAAAACGGTGCTCGTCATTCCCCTGATCAGCTCACTGAGTCCAATGCTAATACAAAGCCAGCAAGACAAAGCGCCGGCAGCCACCTGGTTGTGGCATGCTGCAGCTGGTTGCCTTTGCTGATCTCCTCAGCCCCTGGGCATGCGGGGGACCAGCTCCCTTCCTGGATCTCCACACCTCCTCCTCTTCGGGAGATCAGCCTTGCGGGGAGCTGTCAGGGAAGGCAGCTCAGGCAGTGCTGACAAACCTGTCCCGCCAGAGCCCCAGCCTGTTGCAACCTGCCCCAAGCATTCAGAGTAGTGTTTGCTGCCTCTCCACACTAGGAACAGCAGATTTTTTTCACCACAGCTGAGAGGTGCAGGGGGTCTGCCTGACCCCTGTGAGCAGTGGAGCACATTCTCTGCTCTCAGGATGTCCCCAAACCCTCCAAAGCAATTAATTTTCCCTGCCTGCTTGTACTTTTCTCTACACCTCTGCTTAGATCCAGGTGCTGTAAAAACCTGTGTTGTGCACTCCACCAAAGGGCTCCAGCCCCTTCTGAGATTGGTGAATGGGGACATGGCAGTTCTCCATCCCCACAGCCCTAGAGCCAGTTGAACAGCTCAAGACACATTCCTGTGGGCTGCTCCATGCCTCTTGTACACAGATGTGGAAACCTAGTGTTTCCTGTTAGCTGAGGTAGTGACAATAAATGAGATTTCAGTCCTTGGTCTGTTGACTAAAATACAGACAGTAACGAGATGGTTCTAGGAATAGTGAGTTCTACAAGCAGATGGCTCAGACTGGACAATATTTTTAATTTCTTTTTTCATTACATGCTGAAAGTATTTGATACAGCTGGTGCTAAGTAACTGGATAAATAGCTAGAAAGACTAGTCCAGAAAGGTGCAAAGCCAGATGAAGTACTGTCTTTCACAGCAGGATTGTTTCAAAAAGCAGGAATGTGTTCATAAAAGACAGCCCTGCAAAGGTGGACCACACCAACATTGCCAGCAAAACCATTGTAGAGATAGACACAGGGCCAATAGATTGAAGAGATTTGGGCTAGACGAAATTAGACAGTGAAAAAAAGATGCAACCCCAGAGAACTGAAACTGGGTGTACAGGAAGTGGAAAAACTGCTGGAACTTCCAATCTGTGCTGAGATGTTCTTTGATTCATAAAGGACTCTTGGCTCATCTGGTACAACCTGATTGTCACCTTGTTCTGTGTGGCATCCCTCATAACAGGGTAAATAGTTCAGGCTTAACTACTTGAAATATCACATATGAAAGGCAAAAGAATAAGTGGCCAAGGGCTATCCAATGTCTGAAACCTTTGCAAGGATGAAGTGGCTTAGAGATTATGCTAATAAACGGTTCATGGTCTACAGTGCAGTGATTACACTGTAAATTTTGGGAGGTCTTAGACTGAAATAAAGGTAGCTACCTTAAGAGGTTACCAAATTTTGAAAGTGCAAGCCTGCCCTAATTTGAGATATATGCAAAACTGGCCTCGCATGCAAAGACAAGAAGGCATTAGCAGTCAAAATCCTTGTCTTTCTTGACGCATGAATAAGGGAGTTAGTTTGTGTGCAGGATGGAGTTGTACATGATATTACGTCTGTCTAAACGCAAGGTCAAAGCAGATTCTAAATGGTATTGACTTTTCAAAGAGCTTGTCACAAGGAAAACCTGAATTCTGCATAATCTCTGCAGTTTTATGTAAGTGAGGAAGAAGTACAATGAGGGCGCCAAAAAGAAATGTTGTTCAAGCCATAAACCAGGTGCAATTTTTGGCATTCTTTCCATAAACCTGCTTAAGCCAGGAAGAAAGAAAAGCCCACTTTCATTTGGAAAACTCAGAAAAATTTGTGCAACGCATGCTGTAATTGTGAGTGTGTTGTTGGTGGTCATAAATGGAGCTGAGAGAGAGGAGATTGCAGGGTGTAGCCGCTTGCCCCGAGTCTGGCTGGCTGTGACTCCCAGGCTGACCTCCAGCCGTGGTCAGCCCCTGTGTTTGTCTCCAAGGAGAGCATGCTTTCTCCTTCCCATACTGATGTGAACTGTTTCCACGGTTCGTTGTGTGGCATAAGGGGAAGGGAATACGTTAAGCACCAGAGTGTTTGAGATTTCGCTACCCTTAGTGTTTTTAGCCTTTATAGCTACAGATGTTATTAAATATCATAAAATTGTCCAGGTTTCTTTAAGTTTAGCTACAGCCCTTTTCCCAGTTTGTGCTGAAGTGAAAAAAGAATACAGGCAAAGCTTGTCAATGAAAAAAAAGAGAAAATAAGAGTCTTAGATTCTTAAAAGCAGTTTGAAAATGTGAAATAAAATTAGCAATAATATTTTGCACACGAAGCTGCCTTCAGGAGGGATCTGTATCAGAGCAAATAATGATGGCTAAGGTTTTCTTCCCTCAGTCATTTTTAAAGGTCACTTCATGATCAAAATCTACCTGCTAATTTAATTTCTATTCTCAGTGTAAATGTAAGATGATGCTGTTATTCTGTTTGCAGGTGGTTTGCAGGGGAGAATCAAGCTATTTCCTTTGTGCTCAATTTGTCAAAGTCTGGGTCCAAAGCTTGTGCCTGTGGTAGCTCAGCTTCACAGGCTGGTAGGGCCCTATTTCCCAAACCAAGGTTTCTCAGGTGTTTCAATCAGAGGGCTCTCTGACCTTTCTGAAAAAATTTTTAGACTATCCAGTGTAACGTTGCCTCATGGTACCAAATAAAAATTGTATTTTCACATGCTTCATTTATTTTTCTGGTTTTGCTTGCTGCTTGAATGTGTGGGAAGGCAAATTGTGTTGATTTGCTATTCTGTAGCAAACCAGGGTTCTTCGTGAGCCACAAGTTGAGGGGGAGCTTTCTAGCTCTCCCTGTCTCACATTACCATAGAGATTTTCTCTCCCTAGCTCTTTCCATTATTTTAGGATGCATGTTTCTGTCACAAGGCATGGAATCAGTTATGTTGCTGAGAAGAGTTCAGAAAAAACGAGACACAAAGAAAAAACCTAGGAAATGAAATGTTTTGGAAGGTCTTACTAGCCTTGGGTCAAGGACTCAACTGGTGATATGAAACTTGGGATTTTCAGCTCTCACATGGCTGCATTCATGGCTTCTTTGTGACATTCCCTTGCTATTTTGTCACAGGGAATGTATGGGCTCTGTAGAGATCAGCCTCAGGTCTGCTGTTGCGGAGATGCGGTGAAAATCCCAACAGCTGCCTGTCTGTCTGCTGGAGAGCCTTGTCTGCACTATGAAAGCCTCAAGAGCAGGCAGCTCAGATTACATGGGCTTGTGGTTTCCCTGCCATTTCTGTCTCCTAGAGAAACCCCTGAGATCTTCCTCCAGATGCTGAGCCACGGGTCTGGTCACGAGGAACTGAGTGCTCTCTGGGGAAGACTGGGACTGTGTTGGTTTTCACAGATAGGATGAGGATCTGCTTTGTTTTCCCTCAGGCAGGTCATGGGTCTAAAAACTCCTGTCTGAAAGGAAAGACGGTATTTTCCTAAGGAGTCTGAGGCCCCCGTGATCATCTCCAACATCAGACACTCCATGTGCAGCATGTCTCCTCCTGGCATTTTGTATTGTTGTTGGCTCAGTAAAAGTGAGCAGCTGAGATTGCTGAGATTCAGACAGTTCCCCTTCTGTCCTTGGTAAGGGTGTCCTCTTGTGTCCCAGGCAAGCTTGAAGCTGGTACCCCATCAGCTCTGAAAATCTTGTGTCTTTAGGGAGTAGTAGTAGAGTTTGCCATGCACAGAGTTTCCTGTTGATACTCTGAAAAGAGACACACAGTCTTGTTTACTTGGTGCATGAAGGATGGCTGAGGCAGGAGTGCCAGCACTTTTCCTCTAGCTGAATTGTCCTGACACCTGTGGCCTATGCACTGAATAGTGAGCTGGGGAAATAAGGATTTGCATTATTTTTACCTACAAGGAGGTACCTGCTTCTGACATCCTCTAGGAAAGACTTACAGCGGCCTCTGCTTACAGAAAGTTTTCTTTTCTGTTAGTGGTTGCAGCAGGGAAAGCCGTCCCTCATCTCTTGCTTGTAATTACATCAGTAGAGTGTCTAGGGAGAAGGTTAAATTGTCTTTTGTATATCAAATAAAGCCAGTGAACTTCACTGAAATCATTTAATGAAAACAGTCCTGATTATCTGTATATACTGCTGTGTGGTATTTTAAAAGAAGATCTTAAAGGGAAACGTGGAATTGTTTAAGGCCTCTAAAGACTATAGTGCAGAGGCTATGCAGCAAATGCCTTTATAATCTAGGATCTGAAGTAGGCTTTGAATCCAATTGTGTTTTTTGCTGTTGTAAAACATGAGAGATTTTGATACAGTAACTCGGATTTGATTCAGAACTTTCTTATTAACCGTTCTTCATGCACATCAAATTTTAGAGACTGAGCTAAAGGGCTCTGCACATCAAGGATGGAACTGACTCAAGGACAGAGCTATTAAGGTGTGTAATAATCAAGAGAGGAGAATTAATTGTCTTTAATTTGGCATAAATCCCAGGGACCATAACTTAGGTTATTAGGAATTCAGGGCCTATTTCCAATTAGTTATACCCAAGCACGCTCACATATCCAGCTTCGGGAGTCTAATCTTTGAGTGTGTTAGCACAGCAGTGGTTGACATGCTAATAAAGGACAGCACTGCCTGACCCCTCCGTGTGTGGTCACTGCCAGCCAGTGTTAGCCCAGCAGTAAATCAAACCGTGCCTTTGCTTTATCGTTTCTGACACCTTGCAGTGAGCAGCTCAGTGCCTGTCAGCTGCTTGGGCAGTCTGTGCAGACAAAATCACCTGGGCTGTGCTGGAGCAGGTCAGAGAGGCTGCTGTGGCTTTTACATGCTTTTTTAGTCTTTGAGCTTCCTTCTGAGACATCTGCTCCAGCAAAGCCCGGGTGTCTGCCCTTTAGGTGTATGAAATGTAAATAGTGCAATTGTTATCTGTACCGGAAAATCTGGTCTAACCTGAGCTGGCTTAAAGAAAGATGTAGCAACAGTTTCCTGAGTTGGCAGCAGAAGCGAAAGCACATACTGCGTCTGCGTGGCTCCCAGTTCAACACCTCCATGCTGGAAACGTGGGAAAGTATGAGGGACTGCTCAGCCATGGCCAGGCAGTCACCCCTGCACATACCTGCGGGTGGAGTGGGGCAGAGGTGCCACGTCTCATCCCATGGCAGGGCTGGCAATGTCATACACACCAGGAAATGGGAAAAAAACCCACAGTAACAACACCCTCGTTGTAAAGCTCTGTGTAAACATCTAAAGGTTTTAAGGAAATATGGGTCTGAAGAGTCCATAGGACTTGCAACCTCTTACAAGCCAGGCTGTGTGTACCTTGCATCAAAAGACTGAGAAAGGGCTACAAGAACAGCTGTAGCCATGTGTGTATACAAGGGGCAGAAGGAAAGATGGTTCAGAGCAAGGGAGACAAACCAATTCATGCTCTCAATTCCCCTGTAATCGTTTTCTGAGACCTGCAACCCCATGGAGCTTTAGCCCCTGTCTGTCAAATGCTGCCTGCCAGTCAATCAGGAATGAAACAATACTGGGATAGGGCAAGAGCACAGTGTCCCCTTACAGCTGTTCTCAATTCTGTTTATCCTGAACCTTGACTTCATTGCATGAGTAGATCCTGAGATGGCCCCAGTGGCTACCTCCTCCCCCCCCCTTTCCGTGATTTCCCAAATGAAAAAGAGTAAGAATTAAGGAAACCTCAATAGCTACTGTGGAAACTGCTCCTTCCAGCCACTAGAGAATGGAGCGAGTGCAGGGATCCCCCTAAAGAAACCTGGAATGACAATAAAGTGGGAAAATAGTGGGTTGTCTTTAAGACTTCAAGGCCAACAATCCTCCCATTTTCAAGAGGGGGTAAAAACCTTTTTAAAGCTTTCCTTAATTTAATTTTCCAGCACATTGAAGCAGAAGCTTGGCAAATCCAGGTGTCTGTGTAGCTTTGTTGGTCTGTATTTCACAGATGTGATGTTTTGGGGGAAAAGGCAGGGACCATATTTAAAGAAAACACAACCTTCCACCTGGCTAGTCAGAATCCCATGCCACCAAACTGTGCCCTCCTCACTTGCCAGGGACAAAGGAGGGAAACTTACAATTTCTGTAGTAGTCATTTGATAAAATAAGCCTTTGACTAACAGCAAATATGTCTGAAGCTAGGGAATGTATTTTCCCTAAACAGCAAAGGAATTTCAGCTGATTTCCTGAATTTGATTGTATTAAGATGAGTACCACAGGAGCCAAGAGGTGCCATTTTTTTTATCCACTTGGTCTTGATGTGCTTTCACTGCCAGCTTTCCATTTATCTGTTGCGTGCTCTTTAATTCATGAGGGCCTTGCACTGGGGATTTGTTTAAAACCTTGGCTGAAATTGTCAGCCACTCCTTTTATTGCACATCTTTCTGAAGAGATGGGTGTAGTGGCAAAGCAGTAAATAGGATATTGAGCCTCTGCAACACTTGCTATCTGTAAAAAGAAGAGTATGTCCTCTGTTAAACTCTGAGCAATTACATCATCCCAGCATTAAAAACCATCACTTGTCTGGCAACAATGTCTTACTTGTGTTTGCATGTAGCCATTGGCTTTCTGTGAGTCTTTGGCTGTGGGCCTTTCTACATCTACTGTCTCTGAAAGACTGTTGTGGTAACCAGAGTCTCCACCTAAAGTGGTGTTGGAGACAGTGCAATTAATGGATCTTCTAGAAAGCAATGGCTTAACATAAGACATAAAACTCATAATAAGAAAATATTTCTGTCTTGAGTCTGGTCAAGGCTTGCTGTGTTTTCCCTTTTGTAAAAGTCAGCTCCCCACCAAGTAAATAAAGTTAGTTACCCAGGATGTTTTCTGTGGTGGAGTATTTTAAAACTTCTTTGTGGAAAGCAGTGATGGTATATTAGTGATGTGTTTGGTGTTGAGGTTAAAT
Source organism: Lichenostomus cassidix (assembly GCF_008360975.1). Lineage (NCBI taxonomy): Eukaryota > Metazoa > Chordata > Aves > Passeriformes > Meliphagidae > Lichenostomus > Lichenostomus cassidix. Next base: position 10,253,813 of record NC_139489.1, on the reverse strand, counting down.
TAAAGCTGTTCTTACAGTTCTTGAGTGATTTCCCTGCCAGCAGACCCTCTGTGCCTGAGCTGGCTGCAACAGAGCAAGTCCACTGAAACTTCATATTTATTGTGTCATTTGAAAATAGAATTTCTCGGAAAAAAAAGGTATGTGAAAAACTTCCACAGAGTCACAGAGCTATCTGAAGTCAATATGTGAATATTTCTTAAAGGTTTTTAAAGGTTATTTTATTCCTGCATACTGTAAAGAAATAATGCTTTGGATGATAAATTTAATTTGTGTTTTACTGTATTGGCCTTTACTGGGGCTGGTTCTGTGTAGTGGTTTTGCTAGCTATTTTATGTGATTTATGAGCACTTGCTCAAAACACAGTTTGCTACAAGTATGAAAACAGCAGACAGAGCCACATGCATGAGAATTTATTGATAGGGCAGGAAGGGATGGTGCTGGAGGAAAGGTGTAGAGTAAGGGAAGAGGCAGTATGGGGAGGTAGCAGAGCAGGCTGCTGAGCCACCTGGGCTGATGCTTTTCAGCTTGTTGGCTGCACAGAGCCTTGCTTTTGTAAGAATTGTGTTCATTCTCCTTTCCCACACCCACACACCTTGATTGCTGGCTTTGGGATTCAAAGTCTCACAGCATCACAGAGTAACCCCATCCCATAGTTTGGCAGTTTTGGAAGTTGATTCCAAAAAGTTGCATTTCAGTCTTTGAGATCAGAGAACAAAAAGGTGTTTCAGGAGGACATTCTTAGGGAGCAGAAGGAATCCTTGTTTTCCTTTCCAAGCTCTGGCTGGTTATGAATGCGAGAAGTACAGTATTTTTGTGCTTTCTCTAACAACTCTCTAGCTCCTCCCCAGTACAACTTTAACTTTCAGTTTCCAAGCTGGGCAGCTTTCCAGCCACTATGCCCCCACCCTGTGCTCTGCATGAGATTGTTGTGACCCAAGTGCAGGACCCAACATTTGGCCTTGTCAGCCTCGTAGCATTGGCCTCAGCCCATCAATCCAGCCTGTCCAGGTGCCTCTGCAGAGCCCTCCTACCCTCCAGCAGATGGACACTTCCACCCTACCTCGTGTGGTCTGCAAACAGACAGGGTGCCCTCAATGCCCTTGCTGTTTGCTAGCTTCCAGTCACCTGGTGCCTCAAGGGGTTTTGCTTGGGGATCTTGGGGAGGGTGAAAGACGAGAGGGAGGGTCATTCTATCCTTAAAAAGTCAACAGCCATTGCTCATCCATGTTGTGTGAATACCTTCCTTTTCCAGCAGCTTAGATCCAATGAAAAGCAGTGCTTTTTCTTTCCCATGTTGGGACAGTTTTAGGTAAAGAAGACTTTTTCAGCAGGACATTTAGTCAAAATACACAGCTTGTTCACATCCTTAATCAAAGTTTTTGCTTAAGACTTGCTGACCAGTGATGTTCTGACAGGCTGCAATGTTCTCCAGGGAAGGAAAAGCTGCTGGATTGACAATGATACAACAGGCTGCAGAAACTAAATAAATCAGATTTTAGCACAATCTAGCCTGTTCAGTAGGAGTTAAGTGACCAAAAATCTTGCATTCTGGCCTGTGAAGTGGAAATGAACAGATTTAGTATTCCAGCTGAGTGGCAACAGGAATGCCTCGCTTTAATCTGAAACTTGATGTTAGAAAGCGTGGGAGAGCTCTGCTGTCAGATTAACTCCGTTCTCATGCACTTTTCCCTGCACTGAACTGCAACCAAACATACATGGATCAAAAGTCAAATGCTCCATTAATTTAACCACACGTCGGATTTAATGGCATATGGTAATGCATTATTGATTGCACATCTTAAAAATGAAAATCTCTATGCTAATAACACCTCACATCAGTGCAGGTAGTATGAAAAATGCAGTGGATTAATAAATGACTTTGAATAGAAGTAAGAGCTGTTGCTTCCATGCTTTTCCTTGTAAAGACTGAAGTTTTGGGTGTGTTTTAGTGGGAGTATGTTTATATATTCTGTCACAAGGAAACGTGCAGCGGCAATAGTTATGTTGTATTTCTCATTTTAAAATATTAAAAAGCAGCAGTGGTTTGAAAACAGTTCTGCAGGCAGTTATATTCAACAGCTGGTACCAACAAATGGCACAGTCCTGCCTAAAAGCACAGCATGGTCGACTTTTACTGTTCCTTTACTATGGAGTCTTAATAGCTGGCTGCAAAAGCCTTCTGAATTCATGCACTTGAAGAACTTCTGTGAGTTTTTTCAATACATACTTCCAGCTGATGAGGGGTCTTTTTGTCGTAGTTACTGAAAGAGCTTAGCCTTATTTATCAGCTGTTGGATATGACCCAGAAAACTCTATTTTTACCTACTTGAAATTGCACTGTAATTTTGAGGGAGGAAATAAAAAAGTTATTTTTTTCTCACCAAATGAGGATTTAAAAAAAGGGTGCTTGCTCAGCCAGGGAATCTTGCAGATATGTTCTGTTTTATTTGTATGCAAGCTCTTCCTCATCTACATTTTTGACATTTTATGATGTAATTTTTGCTATGCTATACACTGAACCCTTAAATGACTTTCAGTGCCATACAGTCTAAGCTCTTTTTAGTACTTCATTAACATGAGCAACCAGTTTCTCTATTAGGAAAATGCTTGTTTTGATGTGTCTTTGGCTTTGAGTTGTTAGTGGATACTGCTTTAAACTCATGGCAGAGTAGTGGGCTTGGTTTTGGAGCAGGAGGTCTAGGCTGTTCCTCACATCCTAAGGCTTTGTATCACATTTCCCACTGTTCTATGAGGCTGTGTCATCAGCTTGAAGAAGCTCTGCCCTGTGGCATACAGTTTGTTTAGCCTGAGCAGAGAAGCTTCTGCTGTAATCTTCCTTCAGGAGTTTTTTAATTCTTTTAGATGTATTTGGTGTCAGTCTTGGAAAAACTTGATTTTAGGACCAAGGCTGCAAGTGTGACTGTCATTATGAGGAAGCCAGAATGGAAAGCTAGAAGAGGTAGCCAGGGTGACAGAAGGATGTTGTGGTAGTAGGGATTTCATAAATGCCATCTCTAACTGTTGCAATCTAATCTGATCAAGTGTAAATAGTTGTTTTCTTCCAGGATGGGTTGAGGTCTCCTAGTTGGCAGCAGACTCCACAGGTGACACAATACAGAACAGAAGTTGTTATTACTTAGGACAATCCCTAAACGAGGAACTGCAACAGTGGGTTGTGGGTGCATACCTTTAATTTAGCCAGGTTTGTGACTGCTTACTTGTGCTCTGAATCAGCTTCAGCAGCTGTTAATCATCTTTGTGTTGCCTCTGTCAAGCACAAGGTTATCTGTGAAGGAGAAAGAGGAATTCACCACTGAAGCTGTGGCTGGACTCAGTCGTCTCAGTGGATCTTGCAGTGCTTCTGAAGAGGCTGGATCAGAGGAGCACAAGGCCATGGTAGTGGATGGAACCTAACCCAGAAGGGGCTTTCTCACACCTTCCCTCGGGCTGTGCTTAAGAGAGGGCCATGCTGGAGAGAGACAGCTATTGCATCATCAGCGCCTCCAGAGCTTAGACTCTTTTCTGTGTCCCAACCTGAATTCTACTCCATGAGAAGCTTAGAGGTAGTTATTGCTGATACAAGGCTATGTCTGGTGTATCCAGGAGGGCTTTGGTAGTGGCATGCTGCAGTACTTCTCAAAGGGAAGGATGACATATTTCCTAAGAGAAATTTCTTAATTTTCTGCATCTGTGGCATCATCTTTTGTCCTGGCCAGTTCCTTGTGGCAGGTCAAGAGGCATCACGAAGCCCAAAGGAAGGTTGTTCAGATAACAGCAGCATGTCAAAGGTCTCGGAGCAACAATTTGTTTCATCCTGTAGGGATGCAGTGCCCCCTTGAACCTGGAGCACCAAGGTTGCTGCGGGGGGAGAGGGAGCACTGGGTGCCAGTGCATGGCAGATGTGGGGTGCTCAGCCCTGGGAAGGGACAGGTTGCTGCAGTGACTGTGCATTACCTTAGCACTGTGCATGGAGAGAAGCAGTGCAGGGACTTGGCAGGAGCACAGCCTGATTCCTCATCAGGGCAAGTTGGGAGGCATTGCTTTGTCTTACTCTTGGGAGCACCCACCTCTGCAAAGCCATCCTGCTCCCTTCTGAGATAAGCACGTGCTTGGGAATGGCCAGCTAAGCTACTGAGAAGGTATTAGTAGCTTGTAAATGGAGATAATGCTGTCCAGCCATGAGAGGACAATGTTGACAGTGCCCTTCTGGCACTGGGAGGGTAGCACTGTCTCTATCAGGTGTTTTATGGACTCATAACCTCTGGAACAAGCAGGTCCCATGAGCTCCCACACTGTGAGCCCCTGGAGCAGGAATCTGCTTGACAGTTTATCCTCTTCTGCTGTGTCTAGTCTCGTATTTTCTTGAATTTTCCTTACAGTACTTTCTTTGTTTTCAACTGACTCAGATTCTTTCTTTTGTGAGCTGTTTTGCTGCTGCTGTGATCTTTCTAAGAGATAGCAAATACTTTGTTTACTGTAAGCTCTTGTGCAGTAATTCATGTGGTTACACCGTGAAACAGAGAAGTCCTTCTGGAGGTTGTTTCCACACCCACCCATTCATCTGTGCCCTTCTCCCCATTTTCAGTACACAGCTTCAGCATGTCACGTTGGCATGATGTCATACAAAGTGAGCAGATTTGTCATTAAAAGCCTTGTCATCAATAGATGACTGTTTGTATTTTCTGCCTGCCTGAAACTGTTTTATACCTACTAACCCAGTAATTAAGACTTTGCTGCCTTTGAAACAGGTTGGTTTCACTGCCCCACCTTTTCCTTAGGCAACTGCAAGGCGGTGCCAATATCGAGGGGGTATTCATTAGCCTGGATGAGACTTGGCTCCTGCAGCCAGCACGCACAAATGCTCTCCACCCGCCGCTCCCCACATGGGCAGTAGCCCAACACTGTGGAGCCCTTGGAAACCATGAATTTGGATAATACCTGTGGCGCACCTCTTAAGGGACTTGTGTAAGAAGGATGCAGAAAGAGAGCATTGCCTCAAAATGGCTGATAAAATGCTCTTTGCAGCTTCAGTTGAACCCGAACAGAGCGATGTCAGGGTTTTCTTATCATGTAAAGTGATGCCATTCTTCTGGGCCGCTGGATTGCTCGACTGCTTTTGATTGTCTTGCAGTAATTGAATAGCTGTGCTGTGTAACCTGTGCTGAAGGAATCGGGGCTGTTTATTCAGCAAACAGATGTCCTGCTTTGTGGTGTGCTCACAGTGTTACTGGCTTGCGTCTTTCATTAGTTAATATTGCCAACTACCTGAGCTATCTTCCTTGCACTGATAATTTTGCATTTGCTAATGCATTTCAGTGTCTCAAAGGGAGGTTAGGAAGCTTGTAAAATTCACAAAGTAATTCCATTGATCCATCAAGTACAAGGCTGTCAGTAGACAAGGGTTATCCATGCAACATCCTGTGTTACAGAGCATCAAACCACTACCTCTGGGCAGGATCTGTTAAGCCCTGGTGATGTGAACTGGGTGAGATCCCAGCCTGCCTTACCAAATGGGTAAGGAACATGTGAAATAACTTCTGGTATGTGTATCCTGCTCCTGTGCAATGCTGACCACAGTCAAACACATTTATCAGAGATCTCTCTGCCCTCAGTCCATTTCCTGGCTTGTCTGTACCACCACACACTCCTGAGTGGTTTCAGATAGCTGGCAGAATTCAAAACAAAGCAGCTTTGTGTTTTAATCATCCCTACTGAGACCCTAAAATTGATGTTGTGCTGGAAGTTCCTCAGCTGATGCAGGCTGGCGGCAGCCAGCGGCCCAGATAAGCCATTTCCAGCCCTGTGTGGGGATAAGGCCCAATATCTCACTTAAAGGGAGTTGAGAACGCCCCTTCCAGTGGGGCAGTGGTTTTGATAGATTGTAAAAGATTTAACCTCACAGCTGTATCTGTAATGTATAGAAAAGCTACTTTTTCCTATTTTCAAATTATATTTGGTATCATTTTTTTACTATCCCTCTGTAGTCTGAACAATTGGACTCATGATAGTAAGCAGGCCTGGCTTTTATAGGAAGAAGAATGTGACAAATAACTCCCATAAACGTGTTTACAGTTTGCACTATCATTTCTAAAATACCATTTCCTATGTTGACACGGAGAAAATTCACAGTGGTAGGAGGAAGGTTTTACAGGTGCCAAGTCAGGATATGACCCCCAAAACACAACTGCTTGGCTTCAAGACCAGTGAATGCTGTACAGTGTTTGTGCTGGTAGGAATCTGATACTCAGCTCCTCCAACTTTCCTGTCCTGTGAGAGATTACACATTTTGAGCAAAATCCTGGGGGTAATCCTGCAGGATTCAGCTGTCAACAGCTGTGCTCACCACAGACTCCTCTGCAGGCCTTTTTCGTAAGCAGCTGTTATCTACACACCATTCCATGCTGGGGCTGATCCATGCTTCTTGTAAGACGTAAATTGCAATTGCCTCCATGTCCCTTATCATCACTTGATATTTCGAGTGATGCAGAAAATAAGGACACACCAAGGGGTATGTCTCTCACAGCAGCATCCTCAGGAAAGGTAGTTTTCTAGGGAGCTGGGGAACAAGCCATGTAATTGTAGCTGCCCTAAAGGAGGTCTCAGCTCCAGTTTGGGGCTGTGGGAAAGGTTTCTTACCTTAGCTTTTCCCTTAAAGATGAGAAATGTGTGGCACAAAAGAGCTGTATGAGAGCAGGGGTTAGATTTCTGTCACCTCAGAAAGAAGATTAGCAAAGGGAGCTGTCAAGTGAGAGGAGATATCCTCTGCCCATGCTGTCATGCTAGATGCCAGAGGGACATTCCTGTCTCCTTGGTGACTACTGCTAGCAAGACCTCAGCCTGGTTGTGGGTTTTCCAAGTTTCACTTTGTAACTGCAAAACCTACTCTTTTTTTTTTCTCTCCTTTTGTTTCCCTCTCCTTTCCTACTGCTTCTCTCCTCTCATCCTGCTTTCCTCTGTCATTTCTGCTACTGCTGCCGTAGTCCATGGAGAGAGTTAGAGCTTGCCGTGCCCCAAAAACTCCTGTTGTGCCTAGATTTTGCTTGCTCTAACCTAATGCCTACCTTCTGAAAGTACCTGAAACCCAGAAAGAAAAAGTGGTTTAGATGGTATGCACTTGAAAGCAGATTCATAGCCTGTTCTAATGTGTATTAAAGACACACTGGCTATCCTCGAATAAAACCAAGTGCTGACAAACTCATTTTCTTGAATAAGAGTCTCCTCATACTGGCTGGAATAGGAGGTTGGCTATTACTGACAAGCTCTGTGTACAGGCATGTTAGTACAGCGAGCAGGGGCTGAAAGGAGCCGAGGCATGACTGAGCCTCATAATTATACCTAGATTAGACTTTTGCCTGAGGGCAAGGCAAGGCAAGAACAGCTCTGAACTCCTATCGTCGCCTGTAGTGTTTGAACGCAGACACAACCCTCACCGTCCCGGTGAAGTCAGCAGCGCCAAGCCCGGCTGGAACAAAGCCCTGTTATCTCTACAGGAGTGTTGCTGACAGGGCAGGCGTGGGCTTGTTTTGGGCTGTACTCTGCAGTGTGACCAGCTCAGGTTTTCTCCAAAGCTACTCTTTTCCAGGAGGGTTTTTGGGGGGCTGCCAGAGCCACACAGTGTGGGGGAGACCTGGAGTGGTTGAGGTTCCCCATTTCATGATGGTGCAGGTACACGTTGGACCACCTCTGGAGAAGATGCTTGTCCTCACCTTGAGCTAGAACCCCGGATATTCTGACCTTGTCCCCAGTGCATGTCCTCTGAAGCTACCACAGAACTAACAGCAGGTGAACTCCAGCCTCTAGGTGTCTGAGGTGTCATCAGAGACCAGCTGTCAGATTTCCCCAGGCATCTCATCACACAGTGATGTGACGTGGGACTGCAGCCTCCTGGAGTCACACTGCTGCTCTTAAACACCAGTGTTACCTCTGTGTTTGGTTGACAAGTGATCAAGCAAGCCCTTGCTTGATAGATGCAGGCATGCCAGCACTGCTTGCTGGAGGTTTGGTGGTTTCAGGCTCCAGGCATGCATGGAAACTGGGCTGTACCAGTACCAGTGCTAGCCCAGGGAATCTACTGTGGCTCTGACTACAAAGGATGCACTATATCTCTACTACTGTCATTTGCCACAATCGTTTTGGGGCTTGTGTGCAGTTAGGAGGAGAAAGACTGTACTCTGCATGAACCTTGCATGGCTGGTTGTGCTTGTCTGTGTCCAGCACAGTATGGGGTGTGGGTATCAATCATCATCATGTGGTGGTAACCTGTGCCCTCTGTTCAGGTGATGAGTATCCAGTGTTCTCAGCTGGGCTCTGTAATGACTTGGCCTTGCAGGGGGTGGATGGCATGGGAGCAGCACTGTAATTTCACTTTGGAGTCTAGAAAAGGCTTGAGCCAAGAGTTCTAGTGCAGCAGAGGTAGCTTTGCTACTGGATGTTTGTAATCAGTGTCTCTCTGTTGTACTCAGCGAAGTCAAGGTTAGATCATGTAATTTCTCCTGCTGTGTGGCTCATCACAAACTGCTAATTTTGATTGTACAGTCACTCCAGTGCAACAGACTGATCGTGGACCTGTGCATCAGACACTGTGAAGGACTCTGTGGCCTCTCTCCTGTCTGTGGGCCAAGGATCACTGCAGACAGGAAGAGATTTTTTGCACAAATTACGGTTTCAGGTTTGCTTTTAGCTGTGTGCTAAGCCTCCACACAGACTTTGGATGAAGTTAACTGGGTGATACTTTGCTCAGTGCATTCTTTGTAAAATCTTGTGCAAACCAGAAAAGATTGTCAATGGTAATCATGGTGATTAGATTAGATCACTTCAGGGTTTCAGCCTCCCCAGAGTAAACATCTGTTTTCAATACCCTAAATAGCAAGGTGCTGCACTGTAGGCAAACTTGGCCTTAATCCAAGGGATTGTCATTGTTTACTGCTTTTTCTGTGCATCTTCGTTTGCTTTTCAGTCTATACCATGTTGTATTTTTATGTGTACCTTCCTTTTGTTTCTTTTCAGCCATGTAGGAGTATGCATTGTGGTTGCTCAGCATTGAGTGCTTGTGTTGCTTGCTATTGAATGCTGGTGCTGGTTGTCATTCCAGTTGAGCTCTATGTATCTTTTGTCTTTGAAAATCAATGGAGAGCAAATTTAAAAAGAACTAGTTTTCATGGTACCTTTCATTTAAAAAAAAAATAATTCCATTTGTGTTTGCTCATGATGAGAGTGGTTTCCCAGGAGGTCGATCTGGGAGACAAAATACCGTTTGTGCTTTCAGTAAATATCAGGAACCTTTTTTCTTCTACAAAACCTTGGATGCTTCATAGTCACTCTCATCTAAACAATATTCCCTGGCATTTTTTTGTTTCCAGCAGTTGTTGCCTTGTGCTGCTACAGTTTTGATTTGCAAACAAGTCAAGGGTCTTGGGAATTCTCTTGAGATCTTAGGTAGAAATATGTAAGATTAGTAACCACAGGCCGTGTTTGTGCTGCAGGTGTGGCAGTAGAGAGAGGTAAAAGGAAGCATCTGAGTTGATCTATTGCTAGGATCAGGAAGGAGTGAGGAGTGGGGGGTACAGTTCCAGATGTGCAGCGATAGCAGGAAAAATCAGATTGCAGCAAGTTCAGACTCCTCTGGGACTTGAGAAGATGCTATGGTCTCATTTGTTTAAACACTGCAGTGAGCTGGGAGCCTTGCAGTATCAGATTTGCCAAAGAAGAAGTTTGTTTAAGGTTCCTTAAAACAGGGAAAAAAGAAACATACTGAAAATAATTGAGTTTCTGGTGCTTTAAAAGCTTCTTAATGTTCTTCAAGTTCTTTTTTTCTGCAAAAGTATGTTCTTTTGATTGCAGTTCAGGCTTAGCAGAGTACAGTACATCTTGCCACAGAATGAATAAATGAGCTCAGTTCTGCAGCTGCTATTGAATGACGATGTTGGAGCATGCCTTGGCTTATCAGTGAAGGCTGCCTAATGTATTCCACCCAGCCTACCTGAGCGTGCTCTGCAGCAGCAAACCCAATTAACTATTTTCCTACCTGCTGTATGAATGGTTTTAGCAGTTAAGGGGGTGCTTTGTTTCAGAGTATTGTAGTAATCCATGCCAGAGCGTGCACTGGCCATTTCTCGCATACCTCTGTTGCTCTCTACAGCCCAGAAAGTGCACCAGGAGCTTGCCACGGCACAGACTGGCCAGGCAGCTCATGAGCAGAGTGTGGCTCATTAGTTTTACATTCATTAGTTTCTAAAAGCCTTCAGAATCAGATTTGGAGGCATGAGGAAAAAATTTACAGTCTATCCTACCAATGTGACAGAATGTTCCTAGTCAAAAAAAAACCATAAAATGGGCCTCTCTGGACCTTTCTAAGGGGTTTTATTGTTCAGTTGTTTTTTTTCAAGATGCCTCAAACTATTTGGCTTTGTGTTTGTCTGTTATCTTCAACTCAGTCCTCCCACAAAAAGTCAAATACCTGCTTTTACTGAATTATTAACAACAATGGATGGAGCTTACGTATCAATGAAAATTATGGACGTTTCCCAAGGCAATTGATTTAAATGGAGTTAAATTTAGTGGAAGCTTCTGTTGGTGTAATGAATGCTCATTACAGAGCCTAATGTGCTTTAAGGGCTTGATAACCTTCTCAGTAGGGAAGTCAGGCTGCTGTTTTCTAGCAGAGGCACAGATGCTGTATGGTGGCACTGCTGTCACTGCAACTGTATCCCACTGCTACACTGGAGCGTTTCTCTTTAACCTTGTGTGTTTTTTCCTCTTGCAGAAGACCACCTCCCAGCTGGATTCCCGACCATTGATATGGGCCCACAGCTGAAGGTGGTGGAGAAGGCCCGCACAGCCACAATGCTCTGTGCTGCCAGTGGTAACCCTGATCCTGAAATCTCCTGGTTCAAGGACTTCCTGCCCGTTGACACTGCAACCAGCAATGGGAGAATCAAGCAACTCCGCTCGGGTAAGGTAGCAAAGCAAGTAAGCCTTCCTAGCTTCATCACTCTTCCTCCCTTTTCTCTTTACATGCTGCTATTATTTTTTTCCTGAAATGATGAAATGCTATTCTAAACCCAAATGTCAATTTGCTGTGAGCTTGTTTCATTTACAATGTAAAAACAGTTTTTGGAGCTGATCCTCTCTGGCAGGATATCGTGGCTTGTTAAAAGGAGACATTAGAGTGGACATGGAGCATCACCTGGATATCTTCTTCAGTAGACCATCTTGACATTGCCTGAAATCCTTGGTAGGCTCAGACATTTCACTACCAACTCAGTGGGTCTCAGGTATTTTTTAACAGGAGCACGGTGGAAATCAGGATAATGAGATACTGGTTGAGATTTTACAATCAGTGGTCATATGCAACTTTACTCCTTATACAGACTCCCCAGTCTATATAAGCACTACTTTCTGTTGAGCTCATTGTTATCCTTACTATGTGACGCTAGAAGAACAAAGAAAAATCCAAAAAGCAGCAATTCTGTGGATTTCAGAGGAAGGTGGACACAGTTTTGAAATGCACCATTTCTTTTTGATTCTTTAGTTTGACAAGCCAAATACTAGCTTTCGAAATAACAGACAGTTATTTCTTGGGGGTGGTTAAGAATACACTAATTTTAGCAAGGAATTCTTGTTTTTCTGCTGCACTATTCAGTCTCTCAGGACTGTAAGGCCCATTAGAGAATTAAAGAAAATAAAACGTTGCTTTATTCACTGATGAAGTGGAGCTCCCCAGCGTGAATTAGAGTGGCTGTTTAACAACGCACAGCACCGCTACACAGCAGCTTTATTCTGGGGGGAAAAGGCCCCCAGTACCCTACACAAATTACAGAAGGGACCAGAGCTGGGACAGCTTTGGTCTAGAGAGGTCTCACACTTAAATAAGAGGCAGACTACCTTGCCTGGCTACAAATGCTCTGGGAACCCAAAAGCCATTTGTTGCAAGTGCTGCCACTGAAGCATCACCATCTTCTTCTTACCAAGGTGAGCGTCTTGACACATTCCCCATAGCAGGAGCCTTCTCCATGCATCTGATGATGCTTGGATGTTAAGAAGTAGGTTTATGCTTGGAGGAGTGGGTAAGTGAGACATCACTCTCAGCAAAAATAGAACCCAGCCTGACACTCCTGATCCCACCTTGATGTACCAGTGAACGCTAATTATACTAATGCAGTTATAGCTTATGAAATTTCCCAGTGACCTTTAGCTTATCTCCCCCACAACATGGTTTAATCTTGATCTGTTTGTGCTGGAAGAAAATATCACGCTTGTTAATTATTCTGAGAAGGTTTAGGAAGCAGCAATAGGAAAGTGCACATGGATGTCTTTTACTTCATAGCTGACTAAATCAGCATCAGAAATTACCATAAATGAGCAGCAAGGCAGCCTCTGATGCACTTGCTGTGCGTTCTTCAGCCTCCTTTTCACAGGCACTTGGCTGCCTCTCTACCAGCTGCTTCACGAGTTTGGTGATATAGAAAGTTTAAAAACAAACTAGTAAAGGCTGTCACAGCGTCCAAGTTTTGATTCCGATTTGCTGTTCTTGAGCAACATCTCAATTGAATATTTCACCTGGGATTCAAACTCCTAGAGCTGGCTGCTTGCTGAAGACACAGTAATTACCAAGGGAGGTGTCAAGGGAACCTTTTAGAAATCAATGAGCAGCACACATCCTCAGACTCACAAAAGAAATTGATTACCTCTCTAATGATAGTATGGGAGGTTTCTACAGTTCAGTGCAAGAGACTTCCAAATATGAGTTTGAAGTTTTGTTTTCAGGGATCTGGTGATACGATGCCAAGATTCACCAAGGCTCTGCTCCACCCTGGCATGAGTAGGGAGCATGAAGTTTGCAGCTTCTCATGGGCCAGAGATTCATCCCCTGCTTGCATTTGTGGCTTTTTCTTGTATTTGTAGTGGGCATAAAGTAGGGCCTGTGTTTTGAAGTACCTGAGTCCCACTTAGGTGACTGCAGCACCCTGTGTGGGCATGTGATGGCTTGGGCAGTTTCCCATTCATTTTGCAAGGTGCTAATTGAGCTCTCCAACACTACACCATAGTTGAGCAGAGTTGTTTTCCAAAGAAAAGAGTATTTAAATAGATACCTCATTATATGGGAGAGTTTAATAGTTTGCAAAGACTCTGCTCCATTAAGATAATATCTTATAGTCAGCCTGGCATATCTGCATGAATGTCAGTTTATACTATCTCAATCTAAATATACGCTCATTTAATTTCATTTAATTAAAACCCAATAAAAGCTAGACAGATGTAATATAGTTAAAATAGCTACAGCACATTGTGAGCCCAATACTGTGTGTATAGTGTCCGACCTTCAATGAGTATGTAATTTATTAGTATTCAGATGTATAAAATATAGGTCATGAAGGTCAAAGCAGCTTTTGAGTCTGACTTAGAGAGGGGGTTGAGGATAATGTTGTTTCTTCAGGCTCCTAGTATGGAATAAATAGAGGTGAAGAAGCAGCATGTTTGGGAAAGGTGCTCTCTTCTGACATTCACAGTTATGTGGGTTGGCAGTGCTCTGGGGGCTTCAAGCAGGTCTTTGAACTTGCATGCAGTCAGATCATGTGCCCAAGGGGGCTGTGAACATCAGTTTCTAGAGTTCTGTTCATCTTTTGTCAAGGTACTAGAGTTTGTGGTTTAAAACATCCAAGCCATCATCTTAGGCTCTTTTAACCCCAGCAAACTGGTGTCTTTGTCAGGAGTAAATGGACAGTTGATAAATCTGCCTTGTATCCTACTCTCCCTCATTTATTAATTACATCTATATGCATTTTTTACTACACTTTCTGACAGCATAACTTTTTATATTTGGAAGGTTTTTTAACTCTTTCCCACCAATACTTAAGTTTTTCTTCCCAAGTAAAGCTTAATTTTATTTTAGGTCCAGTTCTTGGGTAGTTTTGCCAGTAAATGTTAGACTAATAGCTATAGAAATGAGAGCACAAATAAATACAGGGTTTAATCTCTATTACGACAGATCAAGGCAAAAGCAAGGTCTCTGACTCACGCTGGTTGTAGCAAAATTCTCCCTTGTTCATCTTGCTAATACTTCCCACCTCTTGTGGAGAGGCTGCTTTTCTGCAAATGCAGTGACTCAGGACAACTCCCTATTCTCCCCCTAGGGTGTGTAGCTTCACTCATTGCCTCTCAGTCAGTGACACAGGATCTAAGGCCAGCTCTGGGCTGGGAAACCTCCCCTGAACGGTAACACATTAAAACTTGTTTGGCTGAACTGATTATAAAACTGTCCAGACACTGTAGTATTGCAGGTGATACACACATGAGTTCTGGCAGCCTGAGTCAGTGCTGCACCTCTAACCATGTTTTAAAATCAGTTAATGATGTGTCTCTCAGTATAGATCAGATTGTGCTGATGCTTCACAGTTCTTCTACACAAAGCAACTGAGTTGGAATTCATGCTCTCAAAGCTCTTAAATGTCTCCAGTGAGTTTCACAGCTGAGGAATTGCTCTTCCACCTTGCTCTTCAGAGAACTTAGGAATGCCATGTCAAATTAAAATAAATAGCTATTCTGACTGTTAACATACAGATATCTTTGTTGTATAAAGAAACTCCAGAAATTCAGAAAGCATTTTCTTTCATCTAATAAAGAACTTGGTGTTAGAAAAAGTATCATTCTCTTTTAATCACCATCAATTAACTGAGTTATGGAACCATGCCCTAGATCCCAGTGCAGCTTTCAGGCAATTAACTGCAAGTACTAGAGAGGACTCTACAGGTGACTTCAGTCACTCTGTGGAAAAGTGAAAGTGCCTCTAACAAAGAAGCAGTGGGAGCCTGGCTCACCATATCACCTCGCTGCATTTCTGCTCTCAGAGTTACCAGCAAGTATTTTCATTTAGGCTTGATCATATCAGTAGAAGCACAGCTTATTTGGCAACAAAATGAATGCCCAACATGCACAAAGCAAACATGCAAAAAGAGATGGTGCCTCTTTGTCCCAGTGAAGTGGTGATGATGTCCATATCTTACTTCACTGGTAGTACAGCAGTCAGTATCCAACAGAAGATGTTCAGCTCCTGGCAAGGAACAGCTTTGAGTCCAGACATCAGATAGGCATTGACTTGGGGCAAGATGTAAAGACAGCCTGAAAGAATGGAGATTGGGTAGTATTATCCAAAAGGATCAGGGAACCCACAAAAGGATGGATGCTCTCTCAGAAAGAACTGACTGGAAAAAGATTGAAGCAATGTGGTGGCTAACAACAGCCAGTTGACAGCTGAAGTTTTGTCTCCTGGAAGAACCTGTACTGCACACCTGGCTTTCACTGTGGGAGGTGCACACAGCAGCCGTGGGATACATTCAGACTCCCTGTGGCATGGCAAATAGTCTTTCCTGTAGTACTTTCACTTTTGAAAAGAGTTTCCCCTTAACCTATGCTAGGAAGTAGCCAAATGCACTGTCAGAGTCCTCTGGGATGCTGTGTTGCACTAGTAGATGCCTAGTGCGCAGTTGCAGCCAACATGAGCCTTGGTTTCTCTGCTGATCTTGCTTTGGAGTGATTTTTTTGGTGGTTTAGGTTCCTACAAGGAAGTGGTGTGTTGGTAAGCCTGTGGTGAGCTTGTCAGAGTGAAGTCCCTACTCCAACAGAGCTCTCCACACTGGGAAATACTGACACAAATAACCCCAGGGGGTTTTCCAGTGTATCATCCTATCTTTTTCCTTGCTTTGGGTGTTTGACTGGGCGTTTTCACTACACAGAGACTGTCAGGGTCAGCACTCATTCCTGGCTGAGGTGAATACTCAGTGTCTGTTAGCATGAAGGGGAAATAAACTCTCCTTCCTTATGAGTGTTTCAAACCTTTCAAACACAAGAAATTGGGTTTGAAGTTTGATCTTGGGGCACCCTTTGCATAAAGTGGCCTGGTGATCACAGGGCACAAGTGGCCTCAGTAACCATTTGAGTGATGATGCCTCCATCACTTGATGGACTCTCTTATGGTAGCACTCTGTGGCCTCTGTGCTGTGATTTGGTCCCTTTGAGGGACACCCTAAAAGGACAACAGCCAGAGATGAATCATCATATGATGTGAAGGATAAAGGGAAACTTCTGTTTGTTCCTTCTGGATGAGGAAATTTGGGGTCCAACTGAAAAGCCTTGTGCACATTCTGTGTAATGGTGTCCTCTGAGTGAAAAGTGAATGTCTAACTTTGCAAAGGTGAGGGAGACGTGAAACAAACACTTCAGTAAATACAGCAAGCCTCTGTGTTGCTCCCACAATGGTTGGATGGTGTTCAGAAGCCATGAGGATTGGGATTCAAGTCATGCAAAAAATAAGCTGGCCACATTTAGCATTTTAGGGAATCTGCTTCAAGTACGCAGTTGCTTCTAGGGCTCTGTGTAGACAATTGCATAATAGAGAAAGGGTTGAGTCTCTACAGGGAGTAGATTTAAAGATTTCCTGCAAATCTTTTCAGTTCTAGGACAGAGCAACAAACCATGTTTCAGCCAGATGAGAGATAAGGAAGTCATGTTTTCTGCCCCATGGGCTTGTGCTCAAAGTCATTGCACTTTTCCCATGGGAAGTGACACACAGTGGTGATGCTTTTCTTAACTCTGAAAATTGTGGAAGGGATGGGGTGGGGAACACACGATACACCAGAGGGCCAACACCCTGGAACAAAAAGAGCAAAAATATCACTTGGCAAACTTTCCAAACAGGCAAAGAGAAATAACCCTGTTTTTCATGGCTGTGCTATTCCATGCAAGTATCTCTGGGTATAACTGTTCTGTTAAGGATAGCAGTAGTTACTAAGATAGATAAAGTAAGCAGCAGATTTATTATTGCAAGAGAGAGATTACCCACAACTTCAGTCAGTGTAAGATTTTTCCTGATGCTTCAGTCATCTCTGGGTAGAAAACGTCAGAAAATATAACGAGACATAAAGTTAAAATGGGGTAATGTCAACTTGGCAGAGGAAAATGCTAAAATGAGTAGTTTGAATTGCTGCTCCTACTTCAAAAAAGGGACTCTGCCTAAAGGAAGGGTAGTTAAGAAAGAAAAAGTATAAATATTGTAATTACTTTTTAAGAGGCAAGTTAAATGTGCTTAAAATATGCCTTCTTTGTATTTACAGAAATTCTTTTCTGTCTTTCTTTCCCATTGGGTGATCATTGTTGTGGATAATGGAATGAGCTGTAAATCTGAGATACACGACACTCTTGTATGCATACTGGTATTTATTAGTCAATACACTGAACATGATTTGACACACTGTGTCCTGTTTAACCCTATTTTTCTGTCTGTTTAAACTCCTCAGTTTTCTTTGGTAAGTGCTTGGTATTCAGATCCTACAAATCTGCATAAGACCAACACATACCATGAACTGCCTACAGATTCAATTTGCATGAATCTCTCCCTTATACTAACAGCCTTCATATGTGCAAATTAAGACCAAGGGGACAAAAGTGAGGATTAGAAGGGTTCCCTGCCAATTTGCCCAGCTGGAGCTTCTCCATCATGCTTCAGTATTGATTGTACACTGAACTCAAGACACTGACCAGTGGATCCTCCACTTGCTAAATACCTTGACCTCATAAAACAAACCTTTATAG
The DNA here is from genome assembly GCF_008360975.1 of Lichenostomus cassidix. Classification (NCBI taxonomy): domain Eukaryota; kingdom Metazoa; phylum Chordata; class Aves; order Passeriformes; family Meliphagidae; genus Lichenostomus; species Lichenostomus cassidix. The sequence continues at coordinate 10,236,227 of NC_139489.1, read as the reverse complement.
ATTATTGCAACAGGATAATTTAACTTCACTCCCAGAGAAGCCCTCCTTATAAGATACTCTTCATTATAGCATGTAAAATTATCTCCAGTGCCTTATAAAGAGGGTAGGGATTCCTTTCTTCTGCTAACATCCAAATTAGGCAGGAAGAACAGAGGTCTGGCTAGCGTGCCATTGTTACATTACCAGAAACAACTTCGTTTCGAAATATTACTGTATGTAACATTAATTCTGTGTGACACCAATTTCTTTGCCAGAGGGAACCTGATGCAAGGGTTATGTGAATGTGGAGAATGACTCAAAACTGATTTATTACACTCTCCCCTTAGTTTAATGTATTTAAGCGAGCAGATTTTGTCCCACTGGTCATTCTAACCTCAAAGCAGAATTGCACCGAGTGCCCGCAACCATGCGCTTTCCACCCCTCCTGCCCAGCACTCACAGTCACACAGCCCCAGGACACACCCTCCTTGTTCTGTATGAGGAATGAAGGGGCACTGCACCATCTCCCCAAAGTGTCCTCCATCTCAACTGCTTGAACACTGGTGTGGGTGAATGCAAGTGGTGAGGCCAGCCAGCAGTGCCACCTCGGCAGCTTAGTTCAGCCCCTATTCATGAGGGTGGGGGCTTTAATGGCAAGATGCAGGGCTGGATGCTGCACTCCTGAAAGCAATGAGCTTTACTAACCTCCTGAGAGTGTCACTCTGACTTTTATTGCACATCAGTTTCTTTTTGTTTTTTCCTGTCGCGCTAATACAAATTCTAGCTTTAAAAAAACTTTCTGCTTTTTAGTTATAATTTTCTTCCTTTCCTCTTTGTACTAATGCTTCTCTCTAATCTTATTTGCATTCAAATTACCTCACCAGGTGGTACACCGATCAGAGGTAAGAATGCTGAAATGTGCCTCCAGTTGTCACGTCACTCCATCTCCTGTCTGCCTTGTCCCTTCTCCTCCGGTGTTTCTCATCTCCAGCTTTTACTCTCAGCCCTAACTCTGCCAGTGCTCTCGCTCATCTGCACTCTCCCACTAGTCTGTTTATTTCAGTTGGGTTTTAGAGTGATTTCTTGTACACTCATCCATTGCAATTTTGCACTGTTGAAAGGGGGTTATTCCATGGAAAGTTTGCAAAAGTTTGGAAAATGATCCTAGGCCTCCACCACAGGAGAGGTGTCTCTTGCAGCTCCTGAAAGTCTCTGAACTTGCCACACAGTTGTGACCTCTGAGGTCTTGTGTCTCAGGGATTTTAGATGGATTGCTTTGGTGTAAGTGTATGGAGGTAACATTTTCACAAGAGAATGGTCAAATTCATCGCTGCTGATGGTCATGAAACTGTAATTGGAGTGGGAAAAGTACTTAAAAGGTTGAGCAAATGTGACTCTGGGATAAGGAGCACCTTTGTGTTCCTCATGTTTCTCTTTCAAGTGTACTCACCCTCTAATGTGACGACAGAGTGGTGAACCGCTGCCCCAGACTCCCCTTTCTGAGCTGGACATGCCAATGTTGTTTTACAGCATTAAGATTTGTTTTAAATAGGTAAATCAGAAACACATCTGGCTGTTTAAGCCTTCATTAATTAAACCCACCCCTGGTTTGACAGCCCAGCCCAGTCTGGTGCACAAGTCCCCAGCTAGTTTTCACAGCTTGTATGCACCAGTAACGACTTTCCAATTGGAGTGTTGTTTTTTCTAGCCTAAACACTCAAAGCTGTCTCTTTAGATTAACTTTAGCATGTTAATCAGCATTATGTGCTACGGCCCTTCTGAATTCTCTTGTGATTTTGGTTACCCCTCTTGATTGACCTCTGGATTTCTCGACAGAATGACTACTACCTATAAATCAACACAACCTCGTTTGTTCAGTTTTCCCCTTCTCCCTTTTCCTCCCCCTTGTCCCTGAATCACTGCTGGAAGTTAATAATCTGACTCTTGGAACTGGTTCTGTTGCTGGGGGTTAATGTTTTCAGCTCCCTGTTAAGTGATTTTAGAGTAAATGTGAATTGCTGTTTGATATGTATTTGCATTAAGTTGCCTCTGTAGCAAATCTGGGTCAGGAAAAAAGACTGCAAACCTTATTTTTGTATGAATGGGTTTATATATCTGTCATTCCTCCCTTTGGAACACTGGAGATTGACAGCTGTGATGTTACAAACTCCTTAAAACTATTTCTTCATCTCCTATTTCTACTGCAAATGCTAAAATGAAGTGACAGATGGAATGCTAAGTCGCCTTGCGCTCTGAGCTCCCGGCCGAGCCCGCTGAGTGTGCAACCATCCCAGGGCCTCCCTGCACGCTTTGCTGCACGCCCGTCCTGGCTGATGACATTAGTGACTCAGCACCAGAACCACATGGATGCTCCATACGTCCTGCTTGGGAACCGATCACATCTCTGTGAAAAGAACCATCCATCTCATAAAACATAAGTTCCCCTCACCCCCACCCCCTTCCCACCCCCATTTGAGTCCTGATGAGGTATTTTAAGAGTGTTCTCGACATTATTTAAAATATATGTGTCCTGTTTGAATGTCAAAGATGACATTTCTGTGAGAGCAAACAGAAGCCACGTGCTGCTCTCTGGCTTCTCCTAGAGGATTTCTGTCAGCCTGATGCCTTTTATTTAAAATGGAGGTCATTACATTTCTAAAGATAACGACAGATTAGATGAAAGTGCTTTTATGATGGTGAGGTTGTGTCCATGTAGAAGTGACTGTTCTGCCATGTTCTATACCCAGCTGCACTCTTGTTCCTCATTAAGGTAAGTTTGATGCTTTGGAATCCATTAATTTGGTCTGAAAGGAAGGGTGAACTAATAACTCTTAATGAACTCTTTTGGTAATAATGTTGGGGGGGAAGGGGTGGTTTTGGTTTGATTTCATTGCTGCTGTAGCTGTGTCGCTAGGAGTTGCGTGTCTGGAGTTCTTGGGATGGTATCCAAGACACTTCTGACATTCTGGGCAGCAAACCTGCTTGGAGGAAACAGCATGTGGTTCGACAGAGGACAAGCAGAGAAATTCTACCATGCACCCCTCCAAACAGGAGGAGATTTTTATCTCTAAACAAACTCATTTGACCTTATCCCCACATATTTGTGTGTCCAAGACATCTCTGACTTCCCTGAAATGGGAGGAGCCATTTCATCCATAATTCAGAATTTCCGTTTGTAGCTTCACTCTTTACCCGCCTGGGACTGTCCCAGATAGTAATTTAATCTTGAAATCCCTGTTTGTTGGTCAGAAAGACACAGAGCTGGAAAATGCCTATCAGATTAGGCAAGAGCTGGCTTCTTAAGGTGACCAAGAGATAGTATCAGCAAATCTATGTTTAAGCAACTTCTGCCCCATTTATATTTTCAAAGTAGAATATAAGGTGTTCATTTCCAGCGTTGCTTTGCAATTTAACTCACTCAACCTTTTATGAAACCTGGCTGCATTTTCCTGCCCTGGGCTGTAAGAGAGAGCAGAATGCAGTTGTGTTTCTAGTGGGTGCTGGACTGAACAGGCACTAGATCAGATACACATGAGGAGGTAAAGAAATATCATCATCTCAGGCATTATCCCTTTCCAGTCAGATTTATTTGTTACTTTTCTGTCACCACAGGAAATATCAGAGGTTCCTATACATAAGAGTATTTCTTCCCTGCAGACGTCAGCGTAGCAGAGGTCTGTCTGAATTAACTTTAGATCAGCTCACTTGGGTGTCAGAAGCTGTCTGGGAAGCCAGGTAAACACCCGCACCAACTTCTGTATAGCTGTAGCTAAACCCTTTCCAGTCCCAAGTGAACTGGTTTAAATATAGCTCCATTATTTCAATGCTATCCTGTGAGCTGGAGCGTAAAGCTATCCAAAGAGATTAGAGGAAGCTAAAAGAATTTTACTGTCTCTTTTTGAGTATGTGTTTGTACATTTGGTTGCACTTTGTGTATTATAGGATTTCTTTCCTGTTTCTTGAGCTTTTCCAGTCACCAAAAGAAAGCAAAAGAAAAACAATTTAAAATGAGATCTGCTTGCAGGCAAAGTGTCAGGGGGAGGCTGGGTGGGGTAGTGCCTGGAAATGTTTGTAATGCCATGTTTCTTACTGTTGCATTTAGATTGACTCATGTCCCTTTAGAAGCACACAGAGGTATTACTGTGCTTTTGACAGCGGTGTAGTTTTGCTACTGAGGCAGAGTCCCCAGAGATTCCCTGTACCTGCTAGTGAGAGATCAGAGCATCCTGAAATTCTGCTGTCTAAGAAGAGGCCTCACGCTGCCAAGAATGTTGGGTCTCCTCTCCTCCCTCTCTGCCCGAGTCCAGCTCGTGTCAGCAGTCAGGTGCTATCAGCAGCTGCCTCTGGTGCTCAAGAGAGCGATTTCTCAGCAGTGCTGCCATGCAGAACAGGCCCCTTGTATGCCAATCCCCGTCCTCGCAAGCATAATAACCATAATGAACACTAACAATGAAAATATATTTGTAGTTACCTTGTTTTGCATATTTGGCAGTGCCGATGGCTGGTGGAGGCTAGGTACAATCCTCTATAACAGCTGGGAGATGCTGCTGTTATAAATTACCAAAAATAGTGAATATGGGAAATGCTTATTTTCATTTTTAGTGACTCTCACATTATTTGGTGGTTTTTCACAGCTCCCACAGTAAGTGTTTGTTATCTCAGGCAGCAACCAGGATGCTGGAGTCCAACTCCCCCATTGTCAGGGCTTCATATTGTTTCTTTGTCCACCATATTCATAATTATGAGTCCTTATTTGGTCTGGGATTGTCTCTGACCCTGCTCCACAGCTCTCTGGATTTTATTAAGAGTTCCTTCCCTAGGAGGGAACTTACAGCAAAAGGGGTTAGGACCCACACCTGAGCACTTGTTGAAGAGGGAATGGGCTGAAGAGGGGGCTAAGAATACTGCTGGAGGAGAAGTCAGACAGTATTTATGTGAAGGAAGCTGATGGGAAGCAGAGAGAAAGAAAAGGGAGGGTTTTAGGATAGCCATATGCTCTAGTGTGCAGGTGGGCAAAATTTACCTCTTTGCTGAGAGGAAGGGCCCTGGTCAGGTAGTTGGGTTCATTACCTCTGTATTGCAAGTTGTTTCCTTAGATTAGTGCTGTGTCTGCAACCTGGTTTCTCTGACTCTTGGGTACTTACAGGAGCGTTTAATTCCATATCTAATTTTATAACCAGGGCAAAAAGTCGGTCCCTCTGTTGTGAGCCTGGAGGACTGAGGCTGTGAATGCCCTGATAGAGTAAAAGAGCTGTTCCCACTGCTGGAGATGGAGCTCCAACCTGAATTGATACAGAAAAGTTGTCCCAAGAACTGTGGTGTTTGGCTTCATGAGGCGCTCTCTGGGAGAAGAGAGCACAAGCACCCTGTGGGCTATTGAGCATGATTTCAGGGAGATCAAATTGTGTGGCAGCTCAGAGCCTTTTACAGTTTGTTTGACACCTGGAGAAGAGAGTGACAAGCCCTCCATGGCACAACAGTACACAGCACTGCCAAAAATCGTCCCTTATCAGGATCTACCTTCCCCATGCTTTCTCTGTGCAGGGCACATTCTAAATGCTTCTTTTAACCAGTGTCACTGCAACTAATGATTCTGCCTGAGCACAAGTATATTTGAATAGATAACTATCTTGGAAAGCTGCTAACAGGGCTGCTGTCTGTGCTGGAGTTAAAGAGCAGAAGAAGAGCTAGGAGAGGAGGGGAGGGGCTGGCAAGGAGATACCAGCACAGAGTAAAGAGGAACAAGGAATATAAAATAAGGAATGCTTGTCAGTCAGCAGGGCTGGCACCTGCCCTCGGCCTCAGAAAACTCTGCCTTGTCACCGTTCTCCCTGGCACTGGAGAGCAGCCAGGGCTTTTTCTCAGGAGCTGTCAGCTCTCTGATAAGCTGAGATGTGTTATCAGGAGTAGGTCTGAGGTACAAGCAAGACTGACGTGACATAACAGCATGGTGAGGAATTGTTCCCCTCTTCCTCTGGAGCCTTGCTGCAGTTCAGGTGCGTAGGAACATGGAGGTCAAGTGCTCAGCAGGGAAAGGTTTCATTCTGATGTGCATGTGCTGCTGCAGACCCCCACAAGCTCCCAAACAAGCTGTTCACTGCTCCTCTGTGTGCTGGTATCCAGTCCTGGTGGTAGATGGTCCTCGTGCATTCCTGGTATCTGATGGCACATCAGGACTTGGCCATGCAAACAGGAATAAGGCACCTGGCACGGGAGCACTGGCAGAGTCCATGTGAGAAGTCTGCAGTAACATCCTGTGTGAACAAGACCTCACTCAGCAGCTTGTGCAACATAAATCCCAAAGAATTGAATAAAAGTAAATCAGCCTTCCTAGCCCTGGTTTGCAGAGGCGCCAAAGGTTATGAGATGTTGACAGGGCTAGGAATAGAAATCAGGTCCTTTGCACTTGTCAAGACAAAGAATTCACTGCGCTTTTGAGCGTCTTTGGATGTAGCTTCCATGAATTTCAGGGAAAGATGCTATTCAGGACTCAGTTCTTAACTTTCCTGTACTCCTTGTGTCCTGTCCAGCCTAGACATGAACCTTCCAAGAGATTATGTCTTTTGCTGGGATCACTGACATAGGGCTGAGAGCATTTTATAGGCAGTTTTTTTCCAAGTCTCAGATACATTTCTGTCTCCAGCTTTCTGATCCTAGAAATGTCTGAGCTTCTTAACTTTATTCATAAATCTTTGTGTTCTGAGATACTCTACCCTTTCCTGGATACATCATTTAGTTGTAGGCTGTCCTTCAAGAAAACCCCTACAGCCCCACTGACTGCCATCAGTTTACCGTGATCTTTCTAGTTTCTGCTGGCTGTCAGCTGTGCTGCAGGGTCTGTATGTTTGTCTAACGATGATTTATTGCAGTACCTGTTTTCTTTCTGGTTCAGTTGAGAGGTTTGCATTAACTTCCTTCTGCTCTGGGTTCTTGTCTTCCTCCTGACACACCATAGTTTGAATAGTTGTGCCAACCCAGACAAACCCAGAGTCCATTGCTCAATGTCCCTAAGCAGCTTGTAGGCAGTTGCTGACATGTTACATGTCTGGAGTATGATTCTAGAAATTGGTCCATGTTGACAGGCAGTAACAGCATTTCTTCTGAAACTCCTCTCATTTTCTTCATCCTCTTAAGTATTTTTCTTTCTGCTGTTGAGGTCCCTAAAGAGAAAAAATAGTTTGACTGACATCTAAGAGGCATGGTGATCACGAGTATAAAGGGTAAAAATACCAGTGATATGTATTAAATGGCTAAAAGGGTCATATAAAAAGTATGTGTTTATGGCAGAGTTATCTAGGGATCATACTTTTTTCTAGGCAGGAACTACAATCACTTGAAGCTGGCTCTGCTTCCAGCCCAGCGAACTGGGTTTTTTGTTAAGCTTGGATATATTTTGCAGCAGACAACTTTTCCCAGACAAGCTTGATGGAAGCACTTGGAATGAGCTCTGCAGCACATGCCTGCCCAAGGAGTAATGAGCAGAAATTACAAAGGGGGTAATATGTGGTGAGTTCCAGGAAAATCTTCCTGACAGAGAGCATAACCAGCTGGTGGCATCAATTCCTTGAGGAAGTGGTGAAAGGCCTATCACTTGGCACATTTAAAATGGGGTTGGACAGAACACAAGTACATTTACAACAGGGAGCAATCCTGCCCTGGCCCCCAGGGATGCACGAGGTAACCTAATAGGTCTGTTCCATTTCTAGATTCTCTGATTCTCTGTATCTTGTCAATGCTGGGAAGCTTCGTCCTGCTCCACTGCCTATCATGCTGCTGTCTACTTGAAGATGTTTTTCCCAGACAGTGTGTAGAAATTCACTGTTCTTCCTGAATTAAGCAGCAGAGCTCTGTAGGCTTAAGCCTGTGGGCGTCCGGAGAGCCCTGTGGCCAGGCAAGCTGGCAGGTCCTTTTGTTAGTAGGTGGAAAGACTTTTGCAAACAAGTTTTCTCTGTCTAGCTGAAGCCTCATTTCCAGCACTAATGCAACAATAGGGAGGGCTCTGTACATCATTTTTATTATATGGCAGAACCCAGGGAAGTTCATTTTTCCCCATGACATATAGGCTTATGCTACAGTTTCAATTTATCCTTCTAAATAATGTAGGTGGCAGTGGTTGATTCACATTAGTTTTTCTTCTGTTCTGATGATATGAAAAACTGAGTTTGACCTCTGCAGCTTGAACCAGCAAGAAGGGAGAAGGCAATTTCACCAGCCATTCTCAGTGCGGCTCTCAGTGGTCATTCTGAACCGTGGCAGGCAGAAATGAGTTCAGATCATTATAAGCAAAGGGGTTAGAATTTTTTTGTTCAGTATATGGTTTGTGAGCAGAGTTCCCTTCTTAGAAGCAGTACTAACCAGCAGATTCTGAGCACTTGGAGGCACTTAAAAAATTATTCCCACAATGCCTGGGGAAGGCAGGCTGAGCAGCAGCCACTTCAGTGTCTGGCCAGAGGCCACACACTCCTGCAGAGCCAGGTTGCTGTCATATGCCTCCTGCTTCTTTCTTTCTCTGCATCTCCATCTTTTAATCTGCGTATGGAGCCCTGTTAAGGGAGTTTAGGTGTGACCAGTTGTACAGTCATCTGTGCTGGACAAGAATTTGAATGAAAGGCCAGGTTGCCAGGCTGAGTGCTGCTGGACATCAGTGGAATAGACTGGGTAGATGAGAGAAAACCAGCTAAGACCATCACTCACTTCCACATCATAGGTACTGTACAGGTTCTCCATGTAAATTGCTACTCTGTGTGCCCTGACAATTACTGCCATTATTTGGATGTGCCCTTCATGCATTTGGCACATTGGGGGTGGGATCAGATCATGTCCCAAGGAACTGCAGTCTGGGATAAGCAACTATTCCCAACCCAAAGCTGGGGACGCAGGTCGTGCTGGGACAAAGGGGGAGGGTGGCCTTCACATGATCGTCGTGCAGCAAATTGGGTGTATTCCATTGGTGTGTATCTTTCATGTCTCAGACTGAGTTTCTAATCTTTTTATATCATGTATAATGAAATCTGAAAGAATATGGGGATCACTAACATGGAAAAAGCTGACGAAAGGCAAAGTGATTTCTCAAAAAGAGATGTCTGTTGGAAGGAAGAGTGGTGAGGTGGGAGGGATGGGTCTCTGCTAGTTTCTGCAGGAAGGTCACAATTTGTTGGGTGTTTGCTAGGCTTTGTGTGGATCAGATAAGAAACAGCTACAGTTAAGTGTGCTTTGTGCTTGGCTGTTTTGATTAAAGACTTATTAAAGGTCCTTTTATTAGACAGGAGTCCCATACGAAGCTGTAATTAATATGTGTGTATGTGTATGTTTTTTCCTTTATTGAAGCAAAGAATGTAAGTGGTTGGGGTGGTTAGAAATAAATCAGTAACTGGTTCCCTGCACATTAGAAAAATAACAGTAATCAATTTCACAAGTTTCTAACAGCAGACTGGGTACCTTTGGCTGCATGCTGGTACCTTGTGAGTCCAGGGAACGTCATGAAATATTTATCCAGGAAGGTACCTTAAAAGCGTGGGGCATGGCCTTCCTTTTCAGAGGCTGTCAACTTGATTACCAGATTTGCCATAACCTGAATTGTCTGTTTCATCTTGTTTGTGTACAGGAGCTCTGCAAATAGAGAACAGTGAGGAATCAGACCAAGGCAAATATGAATGTGTTGCAACCAACAGCGCAGGAACCCGCTACTCTGCCCCAGCCAACCTTTATGTTCGAGGTAAGAGCAGCTTCCACCCAAGGAGGTCACTCTCCTCCTTCCCAAAATCTCCATGGTTTTCAGTGAAGGAGTATATTCCCTGCCTTCATGCCCAGATCACACTGTGGATTGTGTTGTGGGGGCCTTTTGTTCAAAAACCAGCAAGTTCAATGATATCTTTGATCCACATTTTGTTTGACTCAGATTTCTGAAAATCTGCTTTTTGCTGTTTATATGCTGTTACGTAAAATGCTAAAATATGGGCAGAATTGGAATTCCTTTCTCCCTTGAACTCCTTAACTTCTGTGTCATAGTTACCTTGATTGGGATCAAGGGGTGCTTAATCCTCTTAGTATAAGCTAACCTTTGGTGGAGTAGTGTAAAACTGGTCATACACTGATGAGCCAGAGGTGCTCAGCTATCCTGAGCCAATATTTAGGTCTCTGCTTTGGAATGTGTACTTTTAAAAGCCAAACAGCTTTTTGGAGTTGTCCTAATCCATCTTACATGCATCAATGATTGAGCCTCCGGGTATTAATGGCTCACACTGGAAACCTGCTGGAAATTAGCCACAATTAATGTAATGCAATTTTTCTAATGGTTATACTATGTTGCCAATTTAAAACTGTTTTCAACATACCAAAATAACTAGGTTTTATATTAGGATAGTCTCCTGGCAGCTTTGTTGCTCTACATTGAAGGTGTTTGAATTAGCTTGGAGAGAAGCACGTGCTAAATTCCCTGTATGCTTTCTGTTAATTTCAGCAAGAAAAAGAATGGGCTCCTTCATATAAAACCAGAGTCACTGGTCAGGAACCCCTGGGAAATGTAGTTATGGGTTTTCCCAAGAAAAGAAAAAACATTCTTGTGCTGCTGCTTATTAGGAAGTTAGAACCAGATTTTATTTCCACATAGTAAATCAACAGACTAATAATAAAATCTCATATTCATTTCTTCCTTCGTCTGATTTGAAGAAAGAAAATACAATCTTAAAGCTGTATATGCATTGTTTAGTATGGGAGGAGGACATGGGAACAGCAAAGTCTTCTCATGCTGTGTGTTTATTTCTAGGGGTGGCTTCTGGCATTGTTTTTGTTGCTTATTATGGGGGACTACTTTTATATTTTGCAGCATAATTTGAATTATAGGAGTCTTTGGAAGACTGAAGTATCCAATTAAGCATATTCAGAAGATGAAGCTGTATCTATGCAGTGGAATCACTCATTTTGCTCTCACAATGTACTTATGGATGATTTTGAATTCCCTGTATTCTTGCAATTTCATTTTTTCAGGCAAGCTGTACTAAAACTCATCCCAGATTGACCCTTTGCACTCTGAGAGAAAGGATTCTAGTTACCAGGTTGGCTGTTCTTGCATAGGTTTGTGTGGCTATCCAGCTGTATTGCTGCAGTATTTGGGATGCTTTTGCTTCCTGTGACATGCTCAGATTGTCAATGTTCTATTTTCTGTAGACATGTGGCTGAAAAAAGGCACAAAAGCTTCAAGAGATAGAAAAGCCTCTTAACAACTTTACAGTTTCTTACTAATGAATGCTCTTTGTTTAGCAAATGAATCCCAGAGGACTGAGGAGTGTACTGGATTTTACCCTTGGCTTGCTGCTCAGCATCTGCCCTCTTGGGGCTGAGCATGGGCTGTGGGTGGTCTGCACATGTGAGACGATCCTGATGTTCACCAGTGAAAGCATGTTCTTGGACATGTTTTGCTGTTAACTGTGATTTTTTTACACATAAATTTTTGGAACAAGCCTTTTTCTTGCTCTTAATCTTTACAGTATGAGGCTCCAACTTATGTGATCCTGATAAAGTCCTGCTGTATATTTAAGACATGACACCCCATAAATAATGATGATGTTGTCAGATGATATTTCCTGTGCACTCTAGGTCCTAGATGGTATTTTTGCTTATAGTTTCTAATAGCAAATGTTCTAAAAAAAATTAGATTTTATTGTTACTACATTAGTTAAAGACTTCAAAAAGTTACTCAAACCAAAAACAGTATTTTATTTCTTTAACGCAAGTTAAAAAATATAAATATTTTACTTTCTCAGGTCTGGGATGCAGGATAAAAGAATCCCTGTTTCTTTCTTCTTGTGATAGTCCTACAGGGCTGTCATTAGATAGATCAGTGACTTGCAGAAGGATCTTCAGAAAGTGCCTGCATCTTTACTAGAGAGGACATTAATTAATGCTAAATTACAGTGGAAATTAAGTCTGTGGGCTGCACCGCCACTGCTTGGTGGTTTTATAATGACTGACCTCATTGTAGTGAATACCCAAGGAGTCGTCCACTTCCTGGGGAAGCATGGCTGAGTGCTGAGCAGCAGCACTAATTTCCACCCTGTGTAGTTCTCAGGACTGCTTTTGCCTGCTCTCATTTACAGCCTATTGCTTTTCTAATAGTTCAAATGTTTGTTTGTCTCTTGGCTCTGGGGATTTATGGTTTTGATCATGTTCTCCCCTTTCCTAGCCTCCCAGGTAATCCTTTGTGAGTGGGCTGTGTTAGAAAGCACAGGCTCATTAGCATCTTTATACTTTTCATGCTAACAAAGGAAGAGACTGGGTGCTAAGAAGGAGTATCCAGGCACTGCTCAGGGCTTTCTATATCAATGAAAAAACAGGAGGAGGAAGGAGCAGGCTACACCAGTGTCTTGTCTCTGTAAATCCTTTAGAGCCAGCACTTCTGCACAGATGGACTTCATTAAAAGTTAAAACATTTCCACACCAGGGATTTGTAAAGGAAAATGGATGCATTTTCCTTGGAGCTATTATTTTCATCTTACTAAGTGTGCTGGAAAGCAACCCTCATAAGCCTTCTGCTTCTGGACTGATGGGTCTATCTGGCTGCTGGGCTGGGATGCGGCTGGGGATCAGCACTGGGAGCTGACTGTCTCCCACTGCTGGAGGGTGGCACAAAGCATCCAGACCATCAGAGGAGCAAGAACAGGGTGAAAGGAAGAGCAGGGAGCATGCCAGGGCAAAGTGGCTATCTGGGGCATAGTAGGGACTTTGAAGGGAGCACAGTGGCATATTGCTATCCTGCCCTTTAACCACAAGCACGTTTGCCAGTGCTGGTCTGGATGTTACCATTACCGCCATGAAGAAACTCATCCATTTGTGGTCCGTGGTTACATCTACCACAGTATATTGTAACAATGATTAGATTTGGGACTTCATGGTGCTGCAGGGAGAAGGGAAGGGAATAGAAACATATGGAAGATGTGATTCCTCTAATCCAGAGAGCTTACTGTCTAATTTAGCAGCAAAAGATCCAAGACGTTGATTCAAGACATTCAAGAAATTGATTTAGGAGGAGAAGGCAGATTGGACCTAGTGTAGGAAAAAAAAGGTTGTGTCATTTTGTCATGCTCACTGGGAGTATAGTGCAATTGCACCGATTCACCTATACTGTTGGGGTTTTATGAACACATTTAACTTCCCATTTGCCTACAGCTTCAGGGACATCTGCACAAAGAGAAGCATTTTCAGCCAAAAGTCTTGTCCTACAAAATGCCTGTGAAGGTGGTGGCTTGTATGGGGCACCCCTCGGTAGATGCACTGTTATTTTACTCTTTCCCTATATGAAGGGGGTTTTCTACCCTTTGCTTTCTCTACACATGAAGCAGATGAGCGGGAAGATTGTGCGTAGGAATGGCCAGTGGAGTTCACTACGTGTGTACTCCAGTGCTGCTTACAGCAGTGAGCAATGCCAATGCTATTAGAATGGTACTTATGGGAGCACTGGCTGCATACTTGCCATCAAATGAGAAATCTGCTGCCCAGTTTTCTCTTCTTAAGTGCTGCTTTTCGGACCTCCAAGGCACGGCCCAGTGGGGCAAGTGCAGTGAGTTCTCTAGCCCAAAACGCTACACATACCATAGAGAAGCATAGCTACTTTTAAAAACAGCCATTTAAAACTGAATTATCTGCTTTGTGCCCAGATTGCAAACTGGTAAATCAGTAAATAGAAATGGCATTACTGCAAAAATCTGTGCTTTCTTGATATGCTTTTTGAAAGGCCAGGCTAGTATTTCATTTGGTAGCAGGGAATCCTGCTTGGAGTCTGAAGTTTTATTTGCCAAATTTCACCAAGTAGCCATCACCCAAAATGAAATTCGGATTGTGGCTCTGTCCCTAGTCGCAATTCTCTGGCCTCTGCAGTGTTTTACCCTTGAGAACTTGGCAGTAGCTTAGGCTCAGACACAGAGGGAGCTCGCTGAAATGGCTACTTGTGGCTATATGATACTTACTGCAGCAGGGACCTTGTGTAAATAATAATAATTCTGAATGACTGACACAGGCCTGGAGCAACAAGATTTGACGCCTTTAAAAAGAACATTTTCTGCTTATGTAATATTAAAGCAGCTAAAATAGCAACAGCAGTCAAAGCTCAAGGCTATTGCCAGGAGAAGAGTAAAAGCTGAGGACAGTGGTTGAACAGTCAGTGACCAAAACTGGAGATGTCTGAAAAATGGCTTAATAACAAGGGAATACGTTTGTTTACGACCCAGCTGTATGCACACTTCTGGCAATGTGTTCCATTAAACCTGCCTCTCCTCAGGGTTGATGAGGGTGACAATACTTCACTAGAGAGGGGCACTGCCAGTGCTTGAGGGCCTGGCAGGGATCACAGGCAAGCAGAGACTGGAGAGATTTGTGAGGGGGATGCCTGGATGACAGGAAACACGAACCAGCAGTTGAATCAGACTGGATGACCCTGACTGCTGCTCTGGACAGATGTCTGCCCTGGACCGTCAGAAGAAGCAAAGCCAGGCTGCAGTAGAGGCTGCAGAGCATAGCCCTCAGCAGCTGGTATGTGGCTGAGGAGGCTGCAGCTCTGAGGGGCCACCCTGCACAGCCCTGACCTCGGGATAACACTGCAGTGCAGCAGTGCAGCAGAGACCTGTGACACTGGTGAGGGAAGTGCACTCCTTTTTATGGAATTTCAGTATGTTTAACTTCATTTCCTGTGCCCCCGGTGGTTCTCCATGCTGAAGCTGTAGCCCTGCTGCTGAAACCCACATCAGAGCAGCGGCAGAGTGGGCAGGTGCACCTTGGCTGGTTGTGAGCAGGCTTGGGCTGTGCCACATGTGACAGGGGCACTGTGGCTCCTGCTGCTGTCACCGTGTATCCTCACACTGGAGATGCCCAGCTGCAGAGCCAGAGAAGCACATGGAGCTTTCTGCCAAATTTTCTCCTCCCCAAATATTACTATGAATATTTTTGTCATGTTTCCTCCTGGCAGGAAGTGTTCACAGTGAGTGTGTTCCTGTGAGCATTCTGCTGTGCTGTAATGCTTGTAATGATCATGGTTTAATAAATAATAGTTCTTTGTCCTTCAGCTAGCACATTCCATCTAAAGATTTTAATGTGCTTTATAGAACTCAACTAAATAAGCTTAACAATTTTATTCCTTGCAAAGTCCTTTGATGGTTCAAAGTGCATTGCGAGGCTCAAGTCTGATTATTTATAAAATGACCTTTATGGAAAATAGAAGGAGAGTGACTGGTGGCTCAGTGTATGATAATGCAACACAGAAATGTACTTGAAAAACTCTCTCCCCCTCCTCCCCACATGACCTGCATGGACATCTGCGGAACAATTAGTCTTGAATATCTGTGCCAACTGAATGTCCATTTCCTCCCCTTCCATATCCACTTGCACAAAGGACTAAGAAATACATCTGTGGTGCTCTGAGATTTTCTGCTCATAATGGAATTCATGCATCCATGTGTGTGCACTATGAATGGGAAAGGATGGTTGGGCACCCTGAGCATCCTGTCTGTCTCTCTAGAATGGAATATACTCATCACTGTGGCATGAGAACATTGTTCATCCGATATAATGGGAGGTTGTCTTATTCTCATGTAATCTGGCGTAGAAAAGACAATCTGTCCTTTTGTTCTTGTGTAACACTAAAAGCTGTAAAGAATAAAATTTGATTTATGTGGAGTCCTTGAGACACAAGATGTGCTTTTGGAGATAAGCAGGAACAGGTTCATCCCCCTCTGGTTTTTTGTTAACCTCTCTGTCTTTTGGATTCCAAAGTGTCTGGGTTGGCCTTTGTATTAATGCCTTGCATAGCACCAGAGGGGTTTTGCACAGGACAGATGCTGGCAGTTCCTGGTAGAATTGCAGACCCAGTTGGGATAATGAACTTTCTTGATGCTTTCAGGGAAGTATTAGCTTCTCACTCTGCAAAGCTTTGGAAATGCATTCCTTTGTTTGAGCTAGTGATCTAAACTCTTAGACCTGTGCATTCATATCCTGGTCACAGCCCCCTGCCCTGTTTCAGGCAGCTAATGACCAAGACCATGCAAAAGCAGAGCCCCCCATAAATCCAAATTCATTCTTTCTCCAACAAGCTGCTGTGGTTAGAATATTGTTGCTGCTGCACAGACAAGCGCATCTGTGTCAGAGTAAAAGCCAAATTGAATCAGCATAGGAATTTCTGCCTTTAGAGCATGGGAGTCGTCTGACAGTCAGGACTGGCAGACACATCTGTGATACAGCCTTGCTCTTTGCTGTTTCAGCTTGGATCTCAAATGGAGCCCCATTTTTACCTTCTGGAGTTTGCTATCCTCTGATGGCTTTTCTGCAGTGACTTGACTTGCACTTAGACTGGCATGTTCAGCTTAGCTGCCAGGCAGCTCAGGTTCGTGAGAATGTGGTATCTTGCCTAGTGAGCCATGGTATTCTGCACAGGGGATACTTTGTGTAACACCAGTCTTAAATCCTGTGCCTGTGTCCCTGCATGGTGAGGGGGCAGACAGTATTTACCATCACTGCTCAGAGTCATTTGTTCTGTGAAAAAGCAGAAAAACTGATGATAAAGCATGCGTCTTAGCTTAAGAGTGACATGGATGGAGAACTGGAGATAAGGAACCATGTGAATGGAACCTGTAAAGAGATGAAACTTTCAATTTACCATTTATCAGGTTTATCTCAGATAAAGCAGCAGCTGTTTAAGCCTTAACTAAAGGAAAAGCAGAGAGAACTTTCTGCCCAGGTGTTCCCTCTTGCTTTATGGCTGTTCCAGAATAGCCTGCTACTGGTTTTTATTCCTTATATAACACTAATATAAAATGAGATTAGGAGATAATCCAGCAATTAATGACTAATAGCAGGTCCTAAACTTGTTCATGTTTGACAAACCAGAAAGTAATCTGTTTGAATTAGTGTGTTTCACATGTGTCTCCTCACCTTTCCAGCTCTAATCTGAAGTGTCAACACCTGGGGAAAGCCACTGCTGGAGCCTACTCCTGTCCATGTCCAATGATGCAGGGTGATCCCTGCCAGATTCCCCAAAACAGAGCTCCTGGCTGTCCCCCAGCTGGAGCAGCACCCTTCGCCTTGCCCCCAGGCAGGCCAAGTGGCACCACAGTGAGTCCCCTTGGTATGGCTGGGGTCCATCAGTCCCTCCCAAGGGCAGGGGCTGGCTCTGGGGGCTTCAGCAGCAAGGACAGTTACTCTTTAGTTGTTCCAGCATCATCCCTCAGTCTCACACTCTTCACCAGCCTCTTGCCCTTCAGTCTCACAGTCCCAATGGGTGTAGTAAGTTGGTCCACGCTGTCAGTACTTAGAGTTGGTGTTGCCCTATTGCAGTGTTAGTGCTGCTTTCCAGAAATGCAACCTTCCACAAGTACACCTGGTTTACCAAAAGCACTGTCCTTCCTGGGCAAGGGCAGGAAACAAATCCTCCCTGTTGGGAAGAGCTGAGCAGAAGGCAGGAGCCCCTCATTGTCTGCTGAAGCCATGTAGATGTGATACACCCCATTAGATTAGGAAATCAAAGTGCTGGCTTGGGAGCAGCAATAAAGAGGTTCCCTCCCATCACAGGGGCTCACAGGATCAAATGAGCCTTATGCTAATGTTTTGTAGACTGAGAGGTAAATCCCCTTTCTAAAGCAGGACAGAGAAAACCTGGTCCTTAAGCTTAGGACTGTTTGTCTTGAGGATGTCTTGGTGGGGCTCCTTGCTGCACACTGCCCTTACTTATGGGCCAGTTAAACTCTGAGTTGGCTGGTTCAAGTCCCCAGGTATCAGTTCAGCTGAAAAAATGTAAATGAGTATTTTGCTGTTCTCCAGCAAGCTCCATTACACTTTGTAGGCCACTGTGGTAGCTGCTATTGGTAGCTTGTTGCCTTGCCTGTACCGTGTCAGTGTTGGTTAAAATCCTGTCCTCTGCTGGAAATGGCTTACTGTACTGTTGCACTGTATAATGCCACATGCTGTTCTGTAATTTGCAGTGTTTCTGCTGGAAAGCAAATTTCTTCCCCCACCTTCTCCTTCCCCCATCAAAAATGTGACTCATAAGCAGTCTTTAACTATCAAATCCATTTGTGTATTCTCTCAGTGAGGGTTCAATTACAGCTGGTATGCCACAGATCTGTAGCTGGAGTGAGGTCACTCCTGCTAAGGAAATAAGATCTCTTTTGTCTCTAAGGAAAATGCAACTAACCTTCTGCTGTCTCTCCTGCAGGAACAAAAACTGGGACCTGCTTAATTCTCTGGGTGTTTTTGTCGTTCTGATTTCTTGTCCATCTCTGACTTGCAACACAATGTACCAATAAGGCTCTCTCAAAACTGAGCCCAGCTGAGACTGCGCATGTCTGTCACTTGCCTAATACCTCTCTGCTGCATTTAGCTCTTTGTTTGGAGAGGGAGAACAGCTCTTCATGGTAGAAGATTTTTCGATTCACCACTTGGAGCATTTCTTTCTTACTTGATAAAATTCGGATTTATATATGTGGTCTTCCCAGTGTGTGGTTAATGGGTTTAAAGTGCCTTTGCCATTATCTCTGTAGCTGGAGTGGGTGTATGGGAGCACATCAGTCTGTGCCATGGCTGGAGTCTTTGCTCTGTGTGTGTGAGTGTTCTGCACATGTAAACATATCTGTGCTTCGAGCATCTGGCACAGAGCAGGGCCGTCCCTGAAGCACCCTCCATGTGGGGATGTGTGGGATGTGCAGTCCCTTCCACCCTGCCTCCAGGAGTAGTGAGTGGGTCAGGGAGGTGGAGGGGCTGGCCCTGCTCCAGGCCAGAGCAGTGTGAGTGTGGCCTCTCTCGTCCCTGCCGTGGAGTGGTGTGTGCACGGTGGAAAGTCATGGCTGACCTCTGTAGTCTTGTCTTGTCGTTTCAGTGGTGTGCGGACAGATGAAGCTTGGCCTGTTTTTACTCTCTGTGTTTTTCCTTGTCTTTTTTTATTCCCTCCTCATCTTCATCGCACTCTGCCATCAAACAAAACAAACTTTCATCTCTCAGATCAGCGAGAAGGTTGGTCCTTTTCACTTCTTATCCATCTACAGTACGCCACGTCAGATGGGACTTTTCCAGTAGGGAGAGGAGAGCCATCCCCAAAAGGGGAGGGTGCCCTGCAGACTGATTCCTTTCCAGGCACAGCCACAGTGTGCCTGACGAAATCTGCTTACTGTTTGCTGTGACTCTGGTGATGGCATTGATACTTTGCTTGCATGCCTTTGTTGCTTGAGATTTAAAATGGACAGAATATATTTTGCATGCAAATACCAGCCAGGGCAGTTTTGTCAAAGGCAGGGTAGGAAAAAGTGCATGCTACTGTGTGAGGGGTCCTTCTCTAACCCTTTATCTGTGCTAGGTGCAAGTGTAATACCTCTAAGCTGCTGCTGCTTTCTGGCTGGAGATCAAGAGCAGTCTTTGGGAGCAGAGATCAGAATGATCAGTCCCCTCACAAGCTGCTAGGGAGAGTGGGTTCCTCAATTCCTCCTGTAGCTTTAAAAGTTTAACTTTCTCTGGAGGCGAAAAGCTTGCTTTTGATCTCAGCTGGAGTAGAACCCAGCATGCTGCCCTGCCTTGCCACAAGACAGCAGGGGCAGCTGGCTGAGATGCAGATCCCTTGTGCTGAGGCAGCTTCCCTGCTCCTTGGCAGTGCCTGCTCTGGGGTGGCCCATTTTCCATGCTCTTTCCATGGACAGACAGGAGCCCTTTGCACGAGCAGGTTTGCCTCTCCTTTCTTCTCTGGGGCAGGAGAGCAAGAAGCTTTGGCAGAGGCCCCAGCCGTACCAAAGATGGCTCAGGGAGTCCCATGGCGATATGCACAGGAGCTCATAGCCACTCAGCAAAACCTGATTTGTGCTTTGCTCTGCTCTGTCCTGCTGGTCTCAGAGAGCCAGAGATGAATAAAGGACAGTAGTGAAAAGCAACTCCAGCCTTTAAATTAAATCTAGCCCCAGACCTAGCTCGAGGCACTCATGATTTCATGCTGAGGAAAGCTGGTGTTTCTGGCAGAAGTCCGGAGTTAGTTTCCAGAAATGACTCCTTCACCAAACAGGTTCCATGGGGTCTGTCCCTCCACACGCACTGGATGCCCAGGCAGCAGGAGGAAGAGACCCTGGCTCATGTCACACAAACTATCAGGCAGCCGGATGAATTGGCTTATGATCATCACTGGAAAAAGTTTTAACAAATTGTCATAGCAGTTGTTCCAGTACACTGAGTTCGATCCCATTTCTCTCCCTGGAACATGCTCTCATTTAGACTGTACTGAGGCACGGGACCTTTGTTGTTTACCTTCTGAAAATAGATTTTATAGAGGATAAAATTACCTCAGCCCAAGACGATGATGAAAAATGAGAACAAGGAAGGAAAGAGAAGAAATTAAAGCCAAGGCCTAAAGCCTCCCAGTTTTCAGTGAATTTGGAGCACTGCTGTGATGGCTGAGACACCTCTGGAGACTAAACCTTTGACAGAGCACTTAAATGTTTTAGCCACATGGTTTAGCTGAGGGGAGGCAGCTGAGAATGGATGTAAGCCAGCAGGAGCGGAGAATTTCCCATTCTTTGTGTTGACCCTTCCTTCCCACTCCACCAAAAATACCTACATGCACAAATATTTAATGTGAAGCCAGAAATTAGTTTCTAAATATTCCACTGGGATTTGCCATGCTTATAATTTGTTTGGCACTGATAATTACATCTTACATTTTTCCAGCTTTACTTAAAACTGTGTGCTGCTAACCCATGCATTTAATTATTGCTCTGTGACTGCTACGAGGTTATTTATTAACAAGTTATTTTATCTTGATACAGTGGATCTTTTCTCTTATTCTCCTCCTTAATGTTGTGTTATTTTCATCAGAGAAATTTCTGAGAGCGAATGCAAATTGCAGAGCTCCACAATCTTGCTCTCCCTTACTTTGCTATTAGTATGTCAGTATGCTGAATGCTGATGTGTCTCCAGTGCTGCACCACTGTAATGATATATCCTCTTTTATATGTGGTTGTCAGCACAAATAATTAGACCTAAAAGTTATAGCTGAAATATAATCCAAAAATGGCAAGGCCCTGTTTTGGAAATTGTCTATAAAATGTCAGCACTCAAGGATACATTGGGAGCATAAATAGTACAGCATTGTTTGAGCACAAGATTAGACTGTAAATGCATTTTTTTCTGGTTCCAATTTTTCCTCTCCTGCTGTTGGTTCTGTCAATAGATTGTGAGACTTCAGCAACTGCCTTTCCATTTGAAGTCCTTTCGTAAAATGATAGCACTGGGGAGAGATGAAAGTTGTCTACAGATGAGTAAACCATGCAGACCAATGATCATGTTTGACGATAGCTCCTAAATCCACTCCTTCCCAACTTGGAGGAGGTGGTTCCTGAGGAAGGTGGGAGTTTTGGCAGGTTACCAGTCTGGCAAGGGCAAGAACACACCCTTTGCACCAGGGAACCTTCAGCTTGCCTGGCTGGAGTAAAGAAATTGGACAGTCTCACACTCTCAAAGATATACCCCTGCATCACACACTACTGCTTATCCCAGCTGGGAGGTTAGAGCAGACCCCCAGACTTGCCTTGTCTGTGCTGGCACTGGGCAGGAGCAGCAGACCAGGCAGTCCTAGCTCTCCTTCAAAGGAAAAGGGACTTCAGGCTGCTGTTCCCTTGTGCAGAGGATGAGCAAAGGGGAGAGAATGTCAGGACAGTGGTGCAGGACCTGAGCAGCTGGAATTGCCTCACAGAGGAGCAGAGAAGTGTGCAGAGCACAAGCACAGCTCTCTGTCACCATGGGGCAGCACCCAGTGCGTCTGCCATGGGGTGCCAGGAAGGGGAAGGATGCAGCCCAGAATTAGATTCCAGGTAGGTATGGTAAGAAGGAAACCCAGAAGCAGGAGCAGGCAAGTAGAGGTGCCTGGATCTCTGCAGACTAGGGAGAGCGGTGTTAGCATTGTCATTTGCTCAGCTGTACTGTGGCCAAGGCAGCCAGGAAAATTTGGGAATTTGGTTTCCCCTTCCATAGCAGCACTGCACAATTTTGGAAGCCTGGGCAGTCCTCCTGGCACTGTTGTGTTTCTAGCAGAGCCTCACTGGATGCCAGCAGTGTCTCAGCACTTGAGAGGGACTAACAGCATCAGCCTGAGAGCCCTGAGCTTAGAGCCTACAGCTCTTGCAGACACAGCAGGGAGGAGGGTGTCCCTGGTTCTCCAAAGGGGTAACTTCACCCTCAGAGGGAACTTGAGACATTGGGAAATAGCCACTCCTGTGCTGAAAGGAGCCAGGCAATCGATTGAAGCTCTTTGCTCTCAAGGCAAGGAATGTGCATGTTAATGCATGCTGAATTATTAACATTTCTCAACCTTTGTGGCTCTGGTGTTGCTTGCTCCCCTCCTTCCTCCCAGCAGTCCCCCCTGTGAGTGGGGAACCAGTCTCCACACTGTCTTTTCTTCCTGTCCTGTGAGATCCAGGGCATGGTCTCAGGTTGCACTGCACTCACTGCTCACTGCCTCAGGTTTCCCTTCACTTCACTTCCTAAGGAATGCTCTCAACAGGGAGGTATGCTGCATAGTGGGGCAGCACAGAGCCCTTATGATGCCTGTTCTCAGGATGAATTATAATGAATCTCATTTTTGACAGTCTGCTGGTTTAACTAAACCCCTGAATTACAGTATTGTCCATTGAAATAATTTTAATATTCACAGCAATTTTCCCTGTGCTGTTCTTGCAAAACCTCCGAACCACCTTCTTCTGATCTTTATCCAAAAAGAGGATTAAAAAAATTATTGCAAATTCTTGTCAAGAAAATTGTAATTAAAAGGGAAATTTCATTGCTGCAAAAAATGAAGAACAACAAAATTTTCTGGAGCACTTAAGGTAGCATCGTGGACTGTGCTAACCCATGTGATTTGACTTGTAAATTGGACAGAAATTCTAAGAATGCTGCTTTTTGAGGAGTTATACTGATTTAAATTATTACCAGACTCTTATGCTAGAAAAGCAAGCATCTTAAATCGCTGGCTTGAGCTTGAGGAATGTGTTGATGGTGCTCTGCAAGCTGCTGTGAGAGCTGTGCCAGCTCTTGCTAATGCTAACTGACAGCATCTCCCGTTCTCCCTCCATACTGACTGGGACAAGAAGCTGCCAATTATCCCCCAAGAGGATGGGAGGCTGATGGAGCCCATCCCCTCCTTTGCACATACTCCTGACAGAGCATCGCCTGGGCCAGATCTCTTACCAAAGGCACTGCCCTGACCTCCTCCCACTTCCCATGTAGAGAGCTGACCCTTGCACAGGCCATCCATTTTTAGCAGCTGGGTGCCTCGGGCACTGCTGCTTTCTGGTGCGGAGCAGCGAGCCCATCTCAGCAGCTCTGCCGGTGTGCAAATGAGGGGAAGGCAGCTCAGCCATTCTGGGCTGCAGAAATGCACCACAGAAGCCTGTTTAAGAACTCATCTGTTGCCAGGCTGGAGAGCTGAGGCCCTGCATGACTTCCTGGCATCTACAGACTGCAGTGTGTGGGTGGCACAGCCCATGTCGAGGCTGCTGAGGGGGTCTCTACTGTTTGATACACAGGAGAATTTTCCTTGTCATTCATCCCTTCTCTAGGCACAGGAATGCACCAATCACCTCTGCTGCTCCCTTGTGTGTGGCACAGGGGAGAATGACTTCCTGTCACCCTGTGGTGCACTGCTGAGAGGGCCCCAGCCCCAGTAAAGTGCTTGTCCCCTCCCTGCAAGGGGATGGTCAGCTGGTGACATCCCTGGGGAGACATGGCACAGCCCCCACAGGCCCTATCTCTGCAGGACACATCAAGGGTGACACGGCCCCAGTAGGACTCGCACAGCCCCAGGAACATCCAGAAAGCAGGCTCTTAACATGGGGACACAGTTTGGGATGCAGGAGAGCCTGCAGCAGGCTGTGCTGCCTCTAGTCTCACAGGACTGGAAGTGAAAATCTGTGCATGCTGGGCTCTGACCTTTCTGCATGGCCTTGTGTCCTCCAGTGTCTTGTCTTCCCAGGTATGTGAGTATGTGAGTACTTGTGCACCTTCCCTGTCCCTGTCCTGCCCTTCCACCACTGTCCCACTGTCTGTCTGACTCTGTAGTGGCCTCCGGTGCCTGCCAGTCTGTTTGCCTTGTGCATGTGTGTGAGTACTCTGTGCACACCTATGGCTTTATCCTCAAAGTTTGGTGGTTTTTTCCTATTTTAATATAGCTTGGGTGGGTGGGTTTGGTCCTTGGATGGGGACAGAATTTGGACAGCTTCTACGTGGAATAATCGACGCCATGTTCATTGGAAAATAAACCTGACTCTTAACGAATGGTGCTGGGATGCTTTGGTTGGAAATACATGCCATCATGTTAAACCATTGCCATGTCCATCAGGTTAAGTCTGTATTCTCATGACTGCATAGCATTTGAGTACACTTTCAGTTCTGTCTCATTTGGGGAGCACTACCCCAACGGTCAGGTAATACTTCACTGGTGATTGCTCATGTAGGTATTGATCTGAGATTTAATAATTGATTAAAAGAAGCATCCAACAAGAGTTGGGATTTATATACTCAAAAAAAAGGCAAATGAAGTTGTCCTTAAGTTATCCTTACCCTGGCTGGTAAGGAACTAATGAGCCCTGTTTTGTCACTGAGACGATGTGTAGTACACACACGATGTTGACAGTATTGTCTAATTTATCACATAGTCTTAGCTCTGTTGTACATGCTAGTGTGGAGGCTTTTGTGTTCAGTCTATTTCTGCAAGCCTGATAGTTTGGGGATGAATCATCAAAGAGAGCACTAGTGAAATTTGATTTGGGGAGAGCCAGCTTGGCAAGCAGAGCTGACACCTCTGCGGCTCACAGGGCTGTCAGCAGCTTCACTGTCTGCAGAGATGCCATGGTGGCAGGACATCTCAGGCAAAGCTATGAGTCCCCAGGCCCTCATCACACGTGGGGCTGGCTGTGCCCGTGGCCTGTTGTGAGCTGGCACTGCTCAGGCTCCTGCCCATTCCCACCTGCCCCCAGCACTGCGGCAGTGGCTGCTCCACCAGCCAAGTGCACTGATGGAGGAGCATAATTGGCAGGGAGAAGCTCCTCGGAGCTGGTCAGTTGTGACCCCAGCTGCTGCTCGGGGACTGCCTTTCCAGTGGAGGAGGCTAGAGGAGAGCAGGGCTGCTGGGCAAAACACGTTCAAGCAGTTTCCCTTTTTAACTACAGACTAAAACGAGCTTGCCCAGAGGAGACAAAGATTTACCGAGCACAGTTGTTTCCCTACCCTTGCTTAAATAGGCCCATAACACTAACCCTGAAGAAGGGACCTCATTTCTCAGTGTCATTTTCCTGACACGAATGCATATGGCAGGCAGCTTTAGAGCTTTATTGTAGCTGAGAGTTGCTTACAAATAAGTCTTGAATGAAATACCCAGCAAGGGATTGATATGAAGAGAAGCTGTGCAATGCAATAAGGAGGAATACATCTCCCGAAGAGCTGCCACAAAGGTGGGAAAGGTTCTGCCAACCCAGCTCTCTTCTGTCAAAATGGATATGATCTCACATCTGTCAGGATTAGTTCTCTCCTGCCCAGCAAGGTGATCTCTTCAGGCCCTGACAATGTCATTCAGCTCTGGTGACTATTTTTTCTGAGCCAAGGTAGAACCTGAGTTACATTTTGAAAGGAATTATATTTTATTTAGCAGCACACGTGTGCTAATTCAAAAAGAAACCCTTCTGCTGCCCCTGCCCAAACCCTGTGAGGTTTAGGGAATGGGCTGCTTTGCTCCAGAGCCAATAAATTGAGCAGGTGATTCCGTTCTGCAGAGCTTCAGTGGGCCCTGCACAAAGTGCGTGACTGGCATTTGTGCATGCTCTCTAATTAGAGGAATGTAATTTAAATGGAGGAATGTTTTATGTTAGTAATATGATTTCAAAAGGCTATGTTTGGAGGGAATGGATTGAGCCGTCTCCTAATGAGTTCTGCTAATAAGATGCCAGTGGCTAAGGAAGGAGAGCAAAGTGTGTACAATTTGGCAAAGTAGTGAACAGCTTTTGCACTTCATTTTATCTGTCCTGAGGGATAGACAGGCAAAAATGTTGACCCCCCCCCATCATGCACCCCCGCAGTGCAACTGAGCACTCTCTGCTGGTCCTGTGACCCTACTAGCTGTCTCCTCCTTGTTTCAGTGCGGCGTGTTGCTCCTCGATTCTCTATCCCTCCGAGCAACCATGAGGTGATGCCTGGAGGGAGCGTGAACCTCACGTGCGTGGCAGTAGGTGCTCCAATGCCCTACGTGAAGTGGATGGCTGGTGTGGAGGAACTGACCAAAGAAGATGAGATGCCCGTCGGTAGGAATGTCCTGGAGCTGAACAACATCATGCAGTCTGCCAACTACACCTGTGTGGCCATCTCTTCCCTTGGCATGATCGAAGCCACAGCCCAGATCACAGTCAAAGGTAAGGCATTATTCCCTGCCGTGCTCCTATTTGGGTTTCAACACTGTAGCCCTTTGCCAAAGTTTTTGGGCTGCAGCCAGTTGACTGCACTCTTCTGTGACTTTTTCACCATGCAAGGGAGGTTCCCAAATCTACAACTTTGTTTTTTCCTGCTCACAGTGTGATATTTGCTCTGAAGGTCATTTTCTCTCTCCCTGCAAGTGGCATGTAGGCAAGCTTGTGTCAGGCCGGATCCTTGTTACGCCTTGAGGGAACTTCACTGTGTTTATCCCAGTCTGTGTTT
The DNA here is from genome assembly GCF_008360975.1 of Lichenostomus cassidix. Lineage (NCBI taxonomy): Eukaryota > Metazoa > Chordata > Aves > Passeriformes > Meliphagidae > Lichenostomus > Lichenostomus cassidix. The sequence continues at coordinate 10,209,560 of NC_139489.1, read as the reverse complement.
ATCCCAGCAATGTTCTGTGCATCAGCAGGATCAGCTCAGCACAGTGATGGGCCGTGGGCTGTCTTGGGGCAGGATCTGTGGATGTCTGCAGTCAGAAAGCCATTTGCACAGACATGTCCTTTTGCAGTAAGGGTAGGACAAGGAGGTTAATCCCAGCGATGTGAAGTGTCCATGGGCCTCAACAAAATGAGCATCCTCCCTCCCTGCAGGGAGGAGCTGTATGTGTTCATTTGAAAATTGTTACATAATCCTCTGTAAATGTCTTCCCTTACTGTTCTGCCTCTTTCACTTTCTTTTTCTTGTGTTGCTGTCCTTCAGCCATGCTTCCTGCTGACATTTCACAGGTACCTTTGCCCCAAAGAGGATTTTGTTACTGATTGCTGACCATAGGGCAGCCCACCCACTAACAGGAGGCTGAAAGTATCCTACCTTTCCCATCTGGGGCCTATCAGATCCGCAGTATCCCTTTCCTTCCTCCTTGCAGTTGATTTGTAGCTCAGATTGCCACAGATACGTCATCTTTTTAGTCTGTTCTTGCAGGCCTCTTCTTGCACTAAGGCTAACTTTAGCGCAGGGTTCCTGCTTAAACAAATCACAGAATTGAGTGTTAACCCTCTTTGACCTGCTGGAGATAACAGCAAATTCTCTTGGCTAGTCAGAGGATGCTTTTAACCTTACCAACACCCTGCTCCCTTTCCTCGCAACAGCTGCTCTTCTGTACCTTTTCCAGCATCTCTTTTCATACAGAGAACAGTGGCTATAGTAGATACACAAGATGGAAAAAAGGGGCATGATGGGATGGTGGTTTGGACTTGGAGGGAAGAGGTGGGAACTGCACCATTGCAGTTCCCAGCATTTACCTCTTCGTAGCTGGGATGACTTTGCCTCGCGCCTGCACTGGTTGATGTGATGCCCCAGGACAGGGAGCAATCTGCTCAGCTCCTTTAGCCCTTCACCTTCCTCCTTGTGTGCTTGTCTGCCTTTTCTACACCTTCACTCTGGATATCCTACTGCCTCTGTCCCAAATGCCTTCACCTAGTGCTGCTTCTCCTGTGCTTGGGCAAGCAGACCATTTGCAGGGTAGACAGAAGCAAGATGACACAGAACTGACTGCACTTATGCACGTTGAAAGTACCAGACCTCCCTCTTGCTCACATGCAGACTGCACACCCACAAGCTGTCAAGAGTCAAACTTGTGGCTCTTCAAAAGAAAAAGAGTTTCATCTGTCCTTGAAAGCCTGAGATGGGCTCCCAATTTCTAGGATGCTGTAGGAAATACGTTTCTTCAGGCCATAAAATTGTGTAGGATAGGTTTGCCCTCCCTGAGCCATCCATGGGCAGTGGTAGGGTGTCTGGCTGTGTGGGTTGTGTGCCCTCCGCTCCCATGCCTGTTCAGCCCCCAACAATTTTCTCACTATTCATGTTGCAGTAGCACTGGAGAAGGCATTCTCTCTGGCACGCAGAGCAGGCATGCCCAGTGCTAAGTAGGTTGCCTTCTTTAGCTGAACCACGTGGAAAGTAAAAACCTGATGGCTTTGCCAAGGAATGAAATACTTGAGGATCTTAATTTGGAGTGAGCATTTTCCCTAGTTCCTTGTCAAGCACAGCTACATTACAAGTCACTAATGACTTTAGAGTGGTTTGTAGGAAGTTTAAACTTACTGTAGACTTTAGTTCAGTCATTGTCCTAAAGTATTTGTGTACTCTGTGAATTTCTCACACACATACTCATTCTTTTTCTTTGTTCTTGTGGTAAAATGGCAAATCTGGAAATGTTTGCTTGCAGTAGTTGTGTTCTCATTAACACTTCAGAGATGTCAGTGTCACAGAGTTCTTGTGTAACAGTTTATTGTCTGGTTGCAGTTTGACACACCACCCAGTGAAATAGTGGATATGAAAGTTGGTAATTTCTCTGGCTGTATCTCTCCTGCATGTGCTGTAATACTTACAAAGCATTGCCCCATCAACCCTTCTAACAGCACTATCCATGAACTCCCTGTGGCCTAAGATACTGCCTCTCTGGAAGCAGGAGCATAACTCCAGATTACTTTGGTATTTGATTGCTTTACTGTATTCCTTTGTAAATCAACTGTTCACCTGGCCTCTGGGGCCAGCCCAGCCCAGCAAGCACCTTCCCACTGCCAGGTGAACCCCCATGACAGAAACATTCCTGCATCCCCGTTGAATTACCTTTATTTAGCCTGCTGCTGGTAAGTGCGTCAAGCACATCTAATAACATGATTGCTCTGTTTATCCTTCCATTAAGAACCACTTCAAGCAATATATGGTAATATAAAAATGCATGTTATAGAGTATGAAATGATTTCTGCCTTTTAAAGAAGAATGTTAATGGGAGGTGGCAGCTCCATTTTTATCCCTGTGCACATTGCAGGGTTTGAGCTGACTGAATTATTTAAATCACACCTCTCTGCCTTCCAATTGCAGCACTGCCAAAACCTCCAACAGAGCCATTAGTGACTGAAACGACAGCTACCAGCGTGACCCTCACCTGGGATTCGGGCAACTCTGACCCCATTTCATATTACGTCATCCAGTACAAGCCCAAATCCTTGGAGGGTCAGTTCCAGGAGGTGGATGGTGTGGCAACAACCCGCTATAGCATAGGTGGGCTCAGCCCCTTCTCAGAGTATGAGTTCCGGGTCATCGCAGTCAATAATATTGGCAGGGGTCCCCCCAGTGAACTGGTCGAGGCCCGGACAGGAGAGCAAGCTCCTTCAAGTCCACCCCTCAAAGTCCAGGCACGGATGCTGAGTGCCAGCACCATGCTGGTCCAGTGGGAGCAGCCGGAGGAGCCCAACGGACAGATCCGAGGGTACCGCGTGTACTACACCACCGACCCACACCTGCCTTTGAGCATGTGGCAGAAACACAACACTGACGACAGCCACCTCACCACCGTGGGCAGCCTCATCACAGGCACCACCTACAGCATCCGCGTCCTGGCTTTCACATCGGTGGGAGATGGACCCCCCTCGGACATCATCCAGGTCAAAACACAGCAAGGGGGTACGTATGGGGTGAGGCAGCACGGCTCCATGTCCTTCCCAGCTGTGTGTGGCTCAGCTGAGTGTCAGACCTGCACTAGGCATCACAACTGCACTTGGTGCTCAAATGATTACACGTCACCGTGGGTGGGGGGCTGTCCGATTCAAGCTGTCAGATTGTCTTGGGGAGTTGGTATCAATCTCTCTACAAGTAACAGCCCACAGTTTTGTCTGAGATACAGTGGCTAAAAATCTGACACCAAGTCCTGGACATGGATGTCGGGCACGTGTTTAACTGCTGCACTGTTCTGGGGTCTGAGTACACATGTGGAAGGAAGGATCTGGGATGCAGTCAGGGTCTGGAAGTGAGCATGATCCCCACAGTCACCTGTCTGAGTGACAGAGGTGCTTGCTTGTGGCCTGGGATGTTCCGAGAGCACAGTACAGGGGAGAGGGGAGAAGGGAGGTTCTCTCAGAAGTGAGGAAGGATTTTCACAAGGTGAAACGCTGGTTCTGCAAAGTCAAGTGGTTCTTCTTCCCTCTTCTGGCACTAACCATGTGTTTGTTCCCCAGTTCCTGCCCAGCCAGCTGACTTCCAGGCAGAAGCAGAGTCTGATACACGCATCCTGTTGACATGGCTGCCCGCCTCTCAGGAACGAATCACTAAATACGAGCTGCTGTACTGGGAAGGGGAGGATGGCACTCAGGTGAGGAACCTGCCTGACAGCTCTTGGGGCTGGAAATGGCAATTCATCAGCTTGGGAAGGGTATGTGCTTGAGCCAGGGCGGTAACAAGATTGTTCCTTTGTGTTTCTTCTGCCTCAGTGGTGTGCAATAGGAACATGGCAATCTGGTTTCTGTGTAAGTGACCTCAACAGTGCTTGTTGGTGCCAGGAAAGTAGCTAGTGACTGGTTTGGGACTGGAAAGGCTCAAAATGCCATGACAACATCCCTGAGGCATGCTTATTGCTGGTGCCTGTAAACAGTAGCACTTCTAGGCAGGTCTGAAATGGCTTCCAATATGTGTCTCTGGCCCCAGGACTGGTTGCATGTAAAAAGCAGATCGAAGGTGGCCTAGAGAGAGCCCTTCCACATTTACTGCAGGTCCCTAAAGGAAGTCCAGTTCAAAATATATCAAAGGTAGTGCTGGCTTCAAGACAGCATAACAAGAATTGTGCCATGACAGCATCACAGTGTCCCATGGTCCTCTCCTTTTCCTCTTATTATAGTGGCATGAGAGCTACCAGAAATAAGTGCCCTTCAGGTGAACTGTCAGCAAAACAAGCCCTTTACCAGCAGTGTTTCAGTGCATTAGATCCCAGCTGCTATAGGACAAGGGCTTTTCTTTGTTTCACAGGCAATACACTGTCTGTTGGGAGAAAACAAACTTGTGAGTCCTGTCCCTCTTGTCTGAACTTGTATAGCTGGACCAGGCATTCCCACAAAGCTGTCAGGCCAGTGAGTGCAGTCTGGACACAAGGCAGTGTAGCCTGCCTGTTGCAGAGGTCTACTTCCCTGCAGAGTCCTGGTGTGTCACCCAGGAAGCTCCATGCCTTGGGGTCCTGCAGGACTGCAGGCAAGTTTGGCAGCATGGCTGTGATTTTTTGTGGGGCCAGAATGGCTGCGCACCAGCTTTTCTGTATCCTCCAACTACACCAAATAATCTGTGTTCTCTTTTTTTTTTTGGCAGCAAAAGGTGGAATTTGACCCAACCTCCTCATACGCGGTGGAAGGTCTCAAACCAGACACATTGTATAAGTTCCGTCTGGGAGCTCGCTCAGAGCTGGGGGTAGGAGTTTACACCCCCACGGTCGAAGCCAGAACTGCCCAATCCAGTAAGTGTCTGACGTTGAACACTGCTGAAGACAAAGCAAAAGCAGTCCAGTTTCTATCGCCTGGGCATGGAGAAGCCCGGTGCCTCTGTCCTTGTGGGTTTGCAGGGATGCTGGCATGCAGTTTGCTGAAGGGAGTAATGAGGAAAAAGTCAGCTGGGGTTTGAATCAGGGCTCTTTGGCAGAGTGGGTGCACCCAAGGGGTAAGTTGTTTCTTCGTGTCCCTTTGATCATACTGTCTTTCCCTAAGGGTAGATTCATAAAAACTGATGGAGGAGTAAAACAGGCTGGGAAATTGCTTTGGAGAGATTGATTTGAGTGGGTTTGTGCATCTCTATGAATTTACTCCCATGCAGACAAGCTGTCTGGACAGGCAGCATATGGGTATTTGGCTCTAAATGTGACTGTCTCCAAACCATTGGATTTTCATCCTTCACTCCCCATTCCACCTGCCTTGCTTACACAGGAGTCCATCCCTGGTCCATAGAGTTGATAGCAAGGTGAGACATTCTGTGAGGCCAGGTGTGTCTGGGGCTGTCAGGCAGCTGGAGGAGTCATTTTGGAAAAGTGGCTGTTTGCCAGGGTTGTGTGAGCAAGAGAGGCTGCTGCTTCTGGGACTGCAGTGCTAGGGGAAACCTGAACAAGCTGCAGATGAGTTAATAGAGATGCTCAATAATGAGGTGACCCAGGCAATATCACTTTCATCCTGGCTCTGCCCTGTGTGATCACAGAGCGGGAGTTTGCATTGCTCTGATTGGCAGCTCAAAGTGCTGCGCATAAGCAGATTAGGGCTATCAAAGGGCCCTGCGATAAGCTCGTTTTCACTAACGATTTTTGGGCTTGCCATTATGCAAAGAGCATTAAAAGGGGGGAAAAAAGACATTTCCGCCAGCTCCGTCTGTCTGGGATTTACTCGCTATGTAGGGTGAGCAGTTGGCACAGGCAGCCAGCCTTCCCTGCAGAGAGGGCGGCAGCATGCACAGCAACCAGGAGTGTGAGATGGCCATTAGAAAGGGAGCTCTGACAGGGAAGAGCAGCTCTGCTCACTTTCAGAATGACCTTCTCTTTGAGGAAAACTCAGCTTCATTAACAATACCGGTTCCAGGCGTTCCTCCACCTCGTTAAGTGAGCTAATGGTGTCTTAGAGCTGCACAATAGACAGGTATGAAAATGGAGAAAGGTTTGGATCATGGGGTTATAAATATTTGAACATTGAGAACAAATTCTGAATATAGGGATTTATATACCTGTTTCAGATAGCTTTTGTATTGATAGGCAAAGGTTGAAGTAACTCTCCTGCCATGTAAATTAATTCCATCAGTGGATGCTCTTATCCTTGAACACACTTAATCAGAGACAGCTCCATGCATAAATGAGTGCTTCAGAGTCTCACAACAATCCAAGTAAGAGATACTTTTGGTTCACGGACTCATCAAGGCAGACATCTTGTCATTACCTACTCTACCTGTTGTCTGCTCACAGGGGATCTCACACCAGTCTGGTTTTAAGGTTGTTAATTCACTGGCCAGTGGTGCAGTAGCTGACTATTTCTGGCATCTGTTCAGTAAGAAAAATGTGCATAGGCTGGAAGAGATTTGGCTTTTTGCCACCAGAGTGCCTTGGTTTGACCAGTGAGGCCCTCCTCACACTGAAGGACCTAAGAGTTCTTAGATTTATCCAAGAAGTGATCTGTGCCTTGGTTTACAGGCCCCTACTTGACAAGATTTTTCATGGCACTCTATTCTATGACAGAAGCCATTGGCAGTTACTGCTGAGCTATTCAGTGAGAGTGATGAACAGTCCCAATGCAGTGTTGAGCTGTGGGTACTGGGAGGCACAAAATAATGTAAGTCTTTCAGAAAAGTGCTTTAGCTTGGCAGAAGTTGTGTGCACAGTGCACAACTTCCAGGCAGAAATCCTTTGGTCTTTACTTAGCAACACCTTGTATTAGATGGATGGATTGGTTCCCTTTGGCTTTAGAACTTACTAACCCAGAAACAGTGCAGCTTCCAGCTTCAAATTGGTCTCCTTCCTGCACTTTTCCAGCTGGTTACCCTGAGAAAGACTGTTAGATCATGGTATTTGACATGTTCAGGTAGGACACAAACTACAGGAGCAGTCAGACTCTTGCTTTCCAAAAAGCCTCTCTTCAGTCTCTGTTCCTGTCCCTGACAAACCAGTCATGGGGAAGGTTGGATGCCCATGATCATCAATGTGTCCTTAATGGCCTTGGTATTGCTTTTCATGTGGAACCCTTGCTCAGGAGCAGTAGGGATGCTTGTCTGGGAAGGCCAGAGGCAATGCCCCTTTGCATCCTTCAGTAGCATGGCTGAAACCTCATCTTCTGAGCAGGCAGCTGCTTTCTAGGCTCTCTTTCCTGCTAAGCTGCTCACTTAGTTGCTGGGCACCCCGCAAAAAGTACAAGCGGTGCTGCTTTGAGGGCCTGAAGAGCACGGGGGAGTTTTCCAGGAATCTGCAGTGCTTCAGGCAAGCGAAATGATGCAAGAGAGAAGCATCAGCTCTGTGCCCATTAGGCCTCGGCATTAAAATGCTGTTCTCCCTTGAAATACTAAGGTGGGTCCTGAGTCTGCCTTTTCCCTAGCCTGAGGAGCAGGTGGGTTGGATGGGTGCACAGAGCTGCTGTGGGCCATCAGGGGAGGCTGTCGTGAGTTGCCTGGAGGCAGTAGAGGTTTGCACAGTGTGCGTGTGTGGGTACATCTGCATGTGTGGGTGCATGCTGGCCACCCAGTCTGCTCTTCGCTGGCCCCAGGAGGGACACTTCAGTTCCTTGTGCATTTTAAGTTGATCCTGCTCATGTTATCAAGTTTTGTTTTGCTTTCTTTAAGTGTTAATCTGAGTTTTTGCCTTGCACATTATATGTGACTCTTACCCAGTCAACAGCCAACTTTTGACTTGCCCACACTGCCATCCAAAGCTGCCTTTGGAGAATGAGCTCACTGCTGCATCTGAAGGGAAGCTGTGGAGGTTCTGTCAAAACAAGTCTCTTCTGTGGAGGGCCTGTCTACAGACAGTGACAAAGGAAAGGCTTGCCAAGCTCCTTGTGTCTCACCTGTCCTGTCTGAAGGATGCCACCAGGCACTTTGTCTACATTACGCCCTCCATTGTAGGTGTTGCTTTGGTGCTGTATCTTCCTACTCTCTTCCCTGCCACTTCTCTGCTGATTAACCAAGAGTGTGAGGATTCACTTTTTACCCTTGCTCCCTTTTCACTATACCAGATGGCAGGGCTGATCCTGTGCTGCCTCCCTCACATAGGCAACAGTTTACTTCCACGCATTGCTTTGACTTCTCTTTACTCCAATGTAGCTCCCATAGCAGCAGCCTGACTGCTCAGGCATTGTCTCTTCCATCCCCATCACTGCTTACTCTTCTTCCTCTTTCGTATCTCCAGGCATCCCAGCCCAGGCATCCCAGCCCAGGCATCAAGAGTGTTCCCTGCTCCCTGAGCACAGAAGGGCATTAAAAGTTACACGCAGTCTGCAACTGTTTCTGCAAGCCAGTTCCCAGCAAGCAGAGGTCGTCAGTGGCATTGGAAGGTCTGCTGCCCTCTACTTTCACAGATCTTCTGCCAGTGCCAACCTGTGCCCAGCAAAGCTAAGGCACCATTGGCTGAGTGCTTGAACTGCCTCAGGTCCTTGCTGCCATGGAGTGACGTAGGTTGTGTTCGCCTTTGCCCCAGGAAGGCTGGCTCTGGTGCACTGGTGGCTGCAAGAACTGAAGCATGGGGTAGGGCAGCAGACTTTTCAGGCATTTCTAGGTTTCTTGGTGCAGTGAAGAATGGAAGCTGCCTTTCGCCTGTCGTGGCAAAGCAAGATACTTCGTACTCTGTTATTGCTTGGCCAAACAGCTTCCTAGTCTTAGAACAACAGTGTGCATTTTCTTTTTTGTGATGATGCCCTGCCCCCTCAACTTAGAGCTGTTTTCTTCTGGTTGAGTACCATGGGATGGACACATGTCCTTTGTTCCTTCCCTGACCACGTGGGCTCCTTTCTTTCTCCAGACTTCCACTCTTGCCTTCTGTGCAGGCATGATGTGTGCAGCATCCTGGGGCAGTGAGGCCAAATGACAGGGAGCTGATGCTGTTGTGAGAAGGCTCCCATGCTGCCAGAGCCCTGTTGCAACCAGACAGCAGTTTTGAAAGGCTGGAGAAGAGAATGAACCAGGCAGATGTCCTGCCTGATGCTTTGCCCAGGTCATCTCTCCTTTCCTCTCTTCCTGCCCAGATTTGTTTTACTGCTCTTACCCAGTGTGCTGTGTGGAGAGACTACTTGTGATCCCAATGAGAAGCAATTCTTACGTGGATCCCATTCCTCCCCCTCTGGACAATTAGCATTGCCAGGGCTTAGAAGGTTATGCAAACTGCAGGTGCTTTTTTGCCTGGGATGGGGGCAAGACCTGCTTATCTTCCACTGTGCAAATCCATAGGCCAGGAAGCTACTGAGGCAGGTAACCAGTTTGGCAGGCATGAAGCAGTCAGTCCCAGATTCCAGGGATGTGTGCAAAACAGCACAACCACATTACCTCCTGTTCCCACATAGTTCCTGGCTCCCACCTGGTTAGGATGCTGCTCACAGCTGATGGTCATGATTTCAAACCCCACCAGGACAAACTACCTCCAGCCTCAGTCACCTGCTTTCCTTATCCTCTTCTGTTTCCTCTGCTTGTCTAGGAGTGAGTTTTCACAAGTCTTCCTACAATCTGGTGTGTGAGCTTCCCTTCTGCCACTCTTGCCTTCTGCAGCTTCCTACCTCTCCTGGTTTCCATCTGCTTCAGATCTTCACTGAAAGCATCTTCTCCCTACCAGTCTCTCTCTATCACCCTCCACACGCCCCCCTTCCTTTTCTGCTATTTGTTGTGTTTGGTAAAAGTGAGTGTCCAGAACTGCTTTGGGAAGAAGTGTTCTGTGATGCAGAACAGCACTTCCATCTCCATGCTGTTTATCTGGCCTTAAAATACAAATTGCTCTCCTAGTGCCATCTTTGATGATCTGTGAGGATGGCAGGCAGTTTTCCATGTGGATGTTCAGTGCTCCGTTGGCTGGGTAAAAGTTCCCTGTGCATTTTGGTTTGTCCTTCCATTCATTTCCCTTCATCTCCCCACTTCATTTATTTATCCCCAGCCCCCTCCGCCCCACCCCAAGAAGTCGAGTGTGTAAGCACCAGCTCCACCACCATCCGGGTAAGTTGGGTGCCACCGCCCGCCCAGAGCCGCAATGGGGTCATCACCCAGTACTCCATTGCCTACCAGGCAGTGGAAGGAGATGACAACACCAAGCATGTGGTGGATGGCATTGGACGGGAGCATTCCAGCTGGGAGATCAAGGACCTGGAGAAATGGACCGAGTACAAGGTGTGGGTAAGGGCTCACACCGATGTGGGGCCAGGACCGGAGAGCATCCCTGTGCACGTGCGCACTGATGAAGATGGTAGGTGCTACTGAGTGGCTCCTTCAGCTACTGCCGTGGGTTAACCAAGACTCTCCTAGCTGAATTGCTGGAAGGGAGGGGGAAAGGGAGTAAGGATATTGATCTGTGCCTTTCAGGCAGGACCAGAGGCTGTCAGGAGCAATGCTCCAGGGAGTGGGTCTCAACAGTTGTCCTGGAGCAGGGTTGGGGAATTGCTCTGCTGGCCCCTGCTCTAGCTCCAGGTTGTGTCAGGTACCCCAGCATGATCCCACAGGGTCTTGTTTGTGTCAGCAGTGCTTCCTGTGCATTGCTCTGCTTTCCATTGTGGTTTAATAGTGGGTGGTGGTGGCAGATTCCGTTTTGCTGAAGGTAGAATGAGCTCTCTCAGCCAAAGGCTTCTCTTGTGAGATCAGGACTTAAAGTTTACTTGTTGACCTGAAATCCCACAAACTAAAGAGGGGAAAAGAAATCCATTTGAAAGTTGTAGATACTTCAGGAAAGCTGCTTCCTGCTCCAGCTTCCAGGCAAGCCAGAGCTTATATAAAGCTGCTCTTCCTCTCAAGAGTCAGAATACCACACATACAGAGCACTTTACTGGATATGACAGCTTTAAAGAGAAATTGCTTTGTATTAGCAGGGCTGTCAGTTATGTCATCATGATTTAAGCCATTTCCTTTGAAAGTGCCAGAGCTCAGGGTGACAGTGGGAGCTCCCATGACTTCATGCTGACCCAAGAAAGCTGCAGATTTAATGGGAGAAGAAAGAGATGGAGCATCCAGGCAAAGAAAGCATGATCTCTTCATTGCCCAGTCAGTGTAGGAAATTGAAACCCAGCATGTTACAGTTTCCCCAAATGGGCTGCCACTGTCCCCCATGTCTCCATGGCTTTGGAAGTGGCGTCTGGGAATGCTTGCTGACTGCATTCCTGGGCTGGCAAACACATCTGTGTGTGTCCTGCTGCCTGTATTGTTTGCTTCAGTTCTCATTCAGCAGAGTTGTAGCCCAGGGGAAGCTGTTACCCCAGAAATGTCGCAACAAGCTTTCTCAGTTAGTTTTTGGGCACTGTGGTTGGACATTCCAGCTTAGCTGTCAGGAGTGATTTTATATTCCTCTGACATACTGATGCTCAGTGGATACCCATGATGAAGGAATGAGAAATGCTAAACTGTGGTCTGAAAACAAATTAAACTTCCCCTATTTTGGATCTCAGATGCAGCACATACTTCCCATATTGGGGTAGAACAGAGTTCCTCGAAACACTGTGGTCTGCTCATACTCATATATTTTTGTGTCCCTGCAACATGCCCATATCATGTCCTGCCGAGGCCTTCTGCCTTCTCGTGCCAGCAGAGCTTGACACACAGCTTCTGTCTGGTTCTCAGGGAGGATCTTGTTTTCCGCTTGGACTCCCAGCTGTGTGTGTGGGCAGGTGTCTTGCCAGGGCAGGAGAGCCCTGTGGCTTGTGCAAGGTCACTGCACTAAGTGAATTGTGGATTACAGCATAGGCTGCTCCAGGCAGAAGGGGGTAACTGTTTATGCACAGCCCCCTCCATTCCCATACCTTGAGTTGGCTTCATAGTGCTAAAATGTTCCATTCCTCCTTTCTCTTTTTTATTAAATTATCTACAATTACAAAGGACATCTGGGGAAAAATAATTAATTGCCCTGCAGCTTAAAAATTGTGCTTACCTGCTGGGTAGCTGTTTCTTCCCATTTAGTTGGTTGAAGTAGCAATGCTTATTACATCTGCTTGTCAGCTATCCATCCCTAATTACCTGATACTGATTTCTTGCTGTGTTGAAAATTGGGGCATATGAGGTTCCAAACCCTTGGATTTTCCCAGGCCAGTGGAACATGAAAAGGGTCCTGCAAAGGGTCCTGCAGATGACGTGATAGGATGAAGCCCAGGTCCGTCACTTGGTACCAGGTAGTTGCATAGCATCAGTATCCACCACAGAGAATGCACACCTCTGCTCCAAGCTGCTTCAGCTGGAAGGAGTTTTCCAGGAGCAACTGAGAAGCTAATTTTTTAGAATTGACATTTTTGTCACAGTCAATGCAAGAGCAAAATGTAATAAGGAGGTAATTTTTTCCAAATGGTAAATAGGGTATAAATACATTTTTAAACGGGCCTCACCTTGCAAGAAAATTGATATTTTCTGGGCAGTGTAATTTTTCATTTTATTATCAAAAAGCATTCAGCTAGCCGTGCATGAAATACCGTCCCCAGAGCTGTCACAATCCCCACAGGCCCCTTTATCTGGCTGAGTTCAGTGACTGCTGTCTCTGAGCTCTGGGTTATTGTTTTAGGATGGTGCTTTTCCCCCTCATTAACCTCTCACTGTCACAGGGGAAGAGCACGTGTGTGCTCTGGCTGGTGGCAGGTACCAGGGCTCCCTGCAAAACAGGCTCAGCACCCAGTTAGGCTATGTGGGGCTGTGTTCAGATGGGTCTGAGAGGAGGTGCTGTGTCAGGCAAGATGCAAAGAAGGCTTTAAAACCCCTGCCTGTGCCCCAGGGCACCCTGAGCTGCAGGGGATCACCATATGCTTTATATTCTGCTATATTCTTGTATTCTTCTTGCTCCCCTACTGCTGGAGATAAGAGGGATGGGTGAATCTTGAGTCTGATTCAGCACAATGACTTTTATTAGCAGTGCTCCTGCATATTACAATTATGCTCTTTCCTACTGAGAATAGCAGGAGGGAAGGGGTCAGGGATGTGGTCATGGTGAAAGACTGTAGTAGGATGCCCTGGGCAGATACAGGAAACTCATGCCAGTGGGGCCGTCCTGACAGTGGGGTGGAGGGAAGGTAACAAAGGAGTGAGAGGTAGTGACAGTGATTGTGTGGTACCTGCTGACTGTTGTCCCATGTGTGTTGCAGTGCCCAGTGCCCCACCACGAAAGGTGGAGGTGGAGTCTGTGAATTCAACTGCCATCCGGGTGAGCTGGAAGCTGCCCATCTCCAACAAGCAGCATGGGCAGATCCGCGGCTATCAGGTTACCTACGTGAAGCTGGAAAACAACGAGCCCCGAGGGCAGCCAGTGATCAAGGACGTCATGCTGTCAGAAGCTCAGGTACAGTGTGGGGTCCACCAGCTGGTGGGCATGGCACCTTCCCTCCGTGCAGAGGGGGAGGCTGGCTTGATCCAAGTATTTCTTGGCCTCCTCTTGCAGCTCCAGAGCATGGGACTCAGCCTGCCTGAGCAAGGCAGTTTATCCCTAAACTGTGGCTTACACATGGGTAAAAAGTTTAATTAGGCAAAGATTGCTGTAGAAAAGATGATGTATTGGATGATGTTCCTCTCTTACCCCCTCTCTGAGATGTTAGTCTCTGTCTGCCATATCCTGTGCAGACTCCAGCTGGAGCAAACTGCACTTTGCCAGTCCATTTATAAACTGTTAGAAAGTTTTAAATAAGCCTTGAGTCTGTTTCTCTTACGATGCTGATGATGTTCAGGGCAAAGAGTCCACCTGGGTGCTGCTTGCTTGTGGGGCATGAGGGTGGCTCTGCACCCTTGCATGGGCACAGCAGGCCAGGCAAGACAGCACTCCTGGCTCAGCAAAGCCTCCCTTCCCTCCTCGTTTGCAGGGCAGGGACTTGGTGTTGCATTGCCTCCTGAAACAAAACTGTAGGTGAAGCCAGCTTAGTCTGGGAAAGGCTGGGGAGGAAGAAGAAAAATTAGGTGGAGGCCCACATCCCCTGTAAATGACTTTGTCCTTTCCAATCCCCATACAAAAATCTGTTCATACTTAGGCAATCTCCTGGACACCTCACTGGCTGTGAGCTGCAGCCCTCTTCCCACACACTGCTCCAGGCATGGCTGTGCACTCTGCACAGCCCAGGAATGCATAGTTGCCTCTTTCCCAAGGTCCAGGGAAGTTTTTGGTGCCCCAAGTACAATGAAACATAACTCTTCTTTGGAGCAGGGGTCCTTCATCGTGGATGACCCATGCTGTTCTCAACAAAGATAATCATATAAATGAAGAACAGGATCTGCTGCTGTTGGAAGCAACGAGGAATCGATTCAGAGCTGGCTTACTTGAATGATGCCCAATATAAATACTGGAGAGCTGCAACGATTAATTGATCTGTCTCCTGAATGCAGCTGTGAATCATTTATGCGTTTGTCAGTGGGGAGTGCAGTGCACAGAGGCAGCTTTACTCCCCATTCGTATTCCAAAGGATAAAACTCAGTAATAATGTGGAAGGGGAAAACTTTAAAGAGAGAAAATACTTTGAGGGTCCTTGCAGTGTTTTCTGGGACATGTCTCTGTTTATGTTTCACATGTTGCTTGGTTTTAATAGTTAGACAAGCTGCTTACTGCCCTTTACTTATGCCAGGGGAATATAATCTTCTGTATTGTTTGAAAAATTGATGCTGTGTTGTTCAGCTGTAGTTTGGAGTTAATGGGTTGGTCCCAAGTGTAGGTGGGCGAAGTTGGCAATGTATTTCTTCATGGTGTTTTCAAATATTTTATGCTTGCCCAGCCAGTTCTGCTTTCACTCCTTACTCATACATTTCAGAGGGAGAAATCCCATGCTAATGTGCAGAATGAGGATGCCAGAGCCAGAAACTTTTGAAGGAGTGCTGGATTTTGCATTAGTTTGAATGTGTGTGCATCAAGGAGGCAAGTTCCTGGAAGTTTCCTGGCCTATCAGACCACTTACCAGTTTTCCATATTTGGTGAATTTATGTGGGAAAGTTCTTGATTTCTGTAATATTTTTCCTGCTGTGTATGGTGCTGAACTCATCCACTGTAATTTTGGGTGGAAGTGAAAATTATAGTTGCAGAGAAGCGACTACTCAGAAAGAGTCATGTCACTCTTGGGATAAACTAATGATGACCCACAGGGAAGAGGTTTCACTGACTTGGCAGAAGAGATCTCTATTTCCCGAAAGAGTGAGAAGCCAGGCATGACCTGTGCTTGTGATGAAATACATCTGCTCCAGATGCTGAAGAACCCTGTAAGAGCTGCCATCTTTCAGTACAGCAGTGCGTGTCTTTGCAAAGAGCTAGATGAAACTTTGACGAGTAGTCCTGCAAGAGTTATTTTTTATGACAGAAAACAAAAAGATACACGGGAAAACCTGCCCCTGAAGGTCATAGGATGAAGATGGCCATGGTTCAGTACTTGTAAACACTCGTAAACATTTATACCAGTCCACAGGGAGAGAATTAAACTGATTGAAAATCTTGGGGTCAGAGAAGAAAATCTCTGGACAGGTAGGCAGAGGCCCTCCTCCTGCCTAGCCAGGCTGTCTGCTGATTTGAATAGGTATGTACCACATAATCTACTTCCTGCAGGCAGTGTGAAGACACTGATACTAAAGCTGACTCATGATTTCTCCTTATTGAAGATGAGAAATGGAGAGAGAGTAAACGAAGATGAAAGGAAAAAGGCAAGGGAATGGAGATGTTAGCTATGCAGATAATATGGATTCTGAGCTTTCAAAACCGTTTGAGCGGAAAGGGCTAAAACATCAGGAGAGACGTGGGGGCCCTGGTGCTGGAGAGATCACATTTTATTTTACAGCCTCCTGCCTGGGCAGAGTAATCAGTTGTTAAGAAAGTCCTGTGATGGAGCTGAGGCCTCTCCCTCCCTTCTGTGGCTGCGTCTGTGACTGATTACCTCTGTCAGGATTCTGTGTGCCTTCCAGTCTGAGCTCTCACCTCCTACTGACAGCCTGATGGACAAGCAAATGTGACCCTGCCCTGTGGAGGAGCTCCCAGGGTGTGTACAGCTGCAGAGCTGGATCAGGTACCTGCAGCACCTCCTACCCAGGCCATGCCTATCATGGCTCAGCTGGGTCCCGAGGTGGACAAAGGCAGAAGATTCATCTCTGTGCCCTGGGTCTGGCATACAGCACATCAAAGCACCGAGAGAGGGCTTTTGAAAGGAGCCCAGTGCAGGATCTCAGCTGCACTCCACCACTACTACAAGTCCTCACCAGCTCAGGGGAGCGAGGGACAGCAGGGCCATGGGCCACAAGCATTAGGCTTGATGGGAGAGGGCAGGGGCCCACCTCTTGGTTTTAATCCCTGGGCAGCTGCTGCATGTTAGGAGGGGCAGTGGGCTTGAACCCCTCCATCCCTTCCCAGGAACCCATCCCATGTGCCCTCCAGAGCTCAGTGCTGAGCAGCACCAGGTGGCTATGCTGAGTTTGGAGCACAGGGCACAAAGGAGGCAGCAGGGAGTACAGGCCTTCCCATTCAGGTTCCCATGCAAGCACGACTTGTGTGGTCTTTACAAGATTAGCAGCTAGACCCTGCAAGAATGTAGCTGTTGGTCGACTGTGTCCTGCTCCCAGCCTGCTTGTCCCTAGACTGGAACATCTTCAGTGGGGGCTTTCTCCCCATGCTGCAATGTAGCCTCAGCAACTGCTCCTGCCTTTGACTTGTGCAGCATATTTGCCAGAGAGTGTGTTGCCTGCATCGCTCTGGGGACACAGTGTGAATGTTGGCCTGGCTGCCTGCAGCCCTCTGCAGATCCAGCCTGCCCAGAGAACTTGGCAGGGCTGGCTGGGGACAGCTGGCTACACAGAGGTCAGGCTTTGTGGACAAGAGACTCCTGCCACCTTCTCCTGCTCTACAAACAGAATCATGGCACAGGAAAGGTATGTGCTGCCCACGAGAAGGGCTGCAGGCTCACAGGAGGATGGTGTGGTCTCTGCAGGCAGCACTTCTCTATCCAGCGTGCAGACTGAGTGCACATCCCACCAGCTTGCTCCAGAAGAGCAGAGAGAAGAAACAGCAATCACTTCAAGGTATTGGATTGAGATCAAAGGAGAAAGCAGAGACTTCTGTTCTCCCTGGGCAGTGCCTACCCCAGGCACAAGACAGAGGAATTTACAGCCTCCCTCTTTAGTTGGGTGATAGTCAAGGATCTTTATATGAATGTACTTGGAACATCTCATACACGTGTACTTGTCTAGGTGAGAGTCTGGCATGGAGGTGTGATGTTCTCTGCTTCCTAAGTGGAACAAAACTGCAAGGCATCACCCAAGAGGCACTTCAATGAAGGACCAAGGTGAAGTTCTGATACCCTCAGACCCCTCTGCATCTCACAGACTGAGTACTTGAGTTTACATCTGGAGTTCCACTGTTGCACCACAGTCACTGAAGCAAAGAGAAGGATCTGCAGGAAAACCAATATTGGCTTGCCCTAGCTGGGACTGTTGAAGGCTTGAATCTGTCTTTTGCAAGAGCCTTGGTCAGGGAAAACAGCCATTCCCTGGTGAGACATGACTATGCTGTGTTGAAGTGTAAAATGAAACATTAAAGCATTGCAGCTGCCATAAATACACACTATTAGCTTTAGCACTTCCCAGAGCCATCCTGCCTCATGAACACAGCCCTCTCTCAGTTCTTTTTATGACTGCTCCTGGGCTTTTCAGATCAATTTGTCTTACTGACCAACCTTAAACAGTTAAGAAGCAATTGAGCTAGTTTAAGGAAGGAAATGTTTTGATCTGTAGATTAAATTCTTGTAATGAAACTGAATTTCTACCAAGGTATTTATGCAGGCCTGGCTTTTCACAGTTGTTCCTCTAGCACAGATCTCAAGGCATTTCTTCACACTCTGATCTAATGCAAGATTAAAGTCCACTGAAACATTAGAGCAAACAGAGTTTGAACATTAAACACTTGGTTTAAAATCCTGGTGCGTGATAAATTCCCTGCTATGATGTGAGAGGTCCCCTGATCCCAGCTCTGCTCCGCTGTGCCTTGCAGTGGGGTGTCACTTGCTGCTCCTGTAGCTACATGGAGGCAGGCTGGGGTGTTCCCATCCACGTGGCCCCCACCCACCAGGGACATGCTTTTGTAGGAGAAGTGTACTTCCTGGAGGAAGAGCTACCAGGCTTCATATCCCTCCTGTGGCAGGACTTCTGCCAGGTTTTAGATCAGCAGGGTGGAGTGTGTGGCTGTTGATCATGGCGTGGGCTGCTGGCATGGGTGGGACATCAACAGCACTCACTCGGGTTGAGCTAAGTGTGCGGCAGTGGAAATAGCATCGAGATGTGTGTGGAAAGAGAGCTTTTAGTGACCATAATACTTAGTGAGGGTCTTGGCTTTATAAGAAGTGTTTAGGGGCAACTTGACCTTGTTGCTGAAATTTACTGTCAAGATGGTTTAGGGGATAACTGTATTGCAGTCTCATGGCATCTAATAAGTGAACGATAATAAAATCTTAGAGGAACATTTCTCCAATAGTTTCTTCTTTGTGAATTTAGAGAATAAAATAGCAAATATTTTGAAAGTATGCCATGTATTTTACTGCTGAGTTGAGTACTATGCCACTGCAATAGGCTGCAGCCTGCAAAAGGCACCTCAAATAGCCTGAGTTCAAAAGGCAACTTGTAGCTTTGATGCCGTTTAGTACTTCTGTTGCACTTGCAGGTTCCCAAACACTCCAGCAGTGTTAGCTGAGCTTCCCAGGCTCCTGAGGAAGTTGGTATGTGAGCAGTTTCACAGCTGGCAGGTCAGGCTCAGAAGCAAGGTTTGCCAGGGCTCACACTGTGAGTCAGGGGCAATAATACCTATCTTGACTTTCATCTCTGTGCTTGAACCCACGGACTGGTGCTTCCTCCAGGCAGATTTAGTAACGTGAGCTGTAACACATCACCTTGGCTGAGAGAGTTCACTGTGATCTCTGCAAGCCTTCATTTGGTGCACCAACCACAAAGAACACTGCTGTGGGCATGCGTGGCAGCAGCCAAGCTCTACTTAGTCTCACCATCCCAATGCAGCTTTGATGCCTTAGAGCCCCAAATCCAGCCAAAAAAGTTCAGAGCCTGTATTAAGGCTGCCATGGCCAGGAATCCATGTGAGCTTTTGGTGGGAAATGGTTTGCACAGAAGCTTTCCCTGCAGGGCTGGACTTGCCAAATTAGTGTTTGCTGTTTGGTATTGTGTAATTGGGAGTGAAAGCTGTTTCCTCAGCTATGCATAAGTTTGAACCTCTCTCCAAGCCACAGACCACTCTTGGAGAGCAGCAGCTTAGTGTGGAGCTCTGGATGAGATCTCAGCTTCTCTTTCACTGTTGATGACAGATGGCACTTTTCGGTTTTCTGAAGTCCCCAGAGCATTTTCTTGCAAATGATACAGGAAAGAGAAGCTCTGGAACTATAGCATTGGTGCTTCCCTGCAGAGTGCCCTCTGAGTTTTGTGTGTTGAAGTCTTTGGCTCTCAACAGGAGGTGGTGGCTGGAGGATCACTAGAACAGAAACTGGAGATTAGGCAATAAAACTGGTGTGCCTGACCTGTGGGGCAGCAGTCACCCTCAGAGCCTAGTTGGTACAACCTACCCCTTCTTGCTTCTGCTTATGGAAGAGGCAGAAAAATGCAAACATAGCCAGAAGGGGGAAAGATTGCAAAGTACAAAAAGGAAGGGGTGACCTCTCCACCCAAGTGAGAAGGAAGCTCTTTGTCTGTTTGTGTGAATGATCTCAGACTTACTGCGCAGGCTAGCAGCATGTCAAAAATTGCTCTATGCCATTTCTTCCCTTGGCACAGCCTGTGCTGAGTGACCCTCTGTGTATAAGTGTTGTAATTCCCCCAACCCAGTTCTGCTAACCCCTGCTGTTGTCGTCATTGTCATCCCTTTCCTACACGTTGCCCCTTAAAATTCTGTGTCTCCATTTTTCTCTCCTCCTTCCTTTCTCCCCCGTCAGTGGAGAGCTGAGGACTCCGTGGACCATGTAAGTACCACTTGTGTGTATTCCAGGTTGGAAGAGAGGGGTTTGGTAAATCGATTTGTGAATTTTGTAGACACAGTACTGTCAAAACATTCCTTTCACTCCCTTAATGAGGCTGGAGAGTTCCATTGTGAAACCTTCCACAAGCAGCAAATCCAGAGAAAATTGGCATTTAGATTGCTCCTAAATGCAGAAAAGCAATTGACATTTCCTATAATCTGTATTTCCAGCTTGTTGCAGTGCAGTTTTAGGCAGGTTCAAGTGATCGACTCAGGAGGCTCATCCTGCAGTAGTTGGCCCACCAAGTTACATGGTAAAATTAGATACATAATCTTTAAACCACATTGATCGTAGTCATGAGAAATAACCTACACCCTCAACCGTGACCTTTGGTTGAAACACAGATAGTAATAAGAAAACAATCGCATTTAAACAGTTAAATTCAATTTTTCCCACATAATTTTGAGACAAAAATTTGGAGGAACAAACTAGAAAATGACCTTTTTAGAGTCAGCAATTCAATTACGTGCCCTACTGTGAGCTTCCCCAGCACGACACATTTCTCCTCCTGCTTTATACAGAGGATTCTTGCTCGGAGTGGCTTTGTCATGACAGCACTGTGTTTGCATTATGCAATCAGACCTTCTTTCATCCATCCCTCGTCTCTCCCCTCCTCCCAGCTTGCTTGCTTTGCTCCCGGTGGCATGCTTTTGCGTGAGAATTTCTCTTTGCATGGGTTTGGGAGGAGTGATTTCTCCTGGGATGTTTAGAGTCTGCAGGTTTTGTGAGAGTGCTTCCCCGCGGGTCCATTGGCACCGATCGGACTGTGCGTCCACTCACCCGCACACATGATCTGCTGCAGGGGCGGAGTTGGGATCGGACTCTGGTTCACACGGTGATTTTGGCGGGGTTCTTGTTGGTGCTTGTTGATACTTCTCTGGGCTGGCTGGTTCTGCAATGGTAACAGGGTGATTTTGATGAGTAAGCCTGGGCAGGTAATCTGAACCAGCAGCACTGACTGGAAATCAGCAGGTTTATTGGTGTGGGTGTTTGTGTGAGTGAGTGATGGGAGACTGGCTGCACTCTGAGAGCAATCACAGGCACCCCTCATACCCCTCAACCTGGCAAGGTTTCCCCGGGCAGAGATCAGACCCTTGGAGCAGATTCTGATAGTGCCCACGCTGCCTGTTCTCAGCAGCTCAGACTTCACCCTCTCCATCTCTGCTCTTCTTGTCTGAAGGGCTAAATAACCAATGCAGAGCCTCTGCCTCCTTTCCAAAAGCTTCCCCAGCCCCTTCTCCAGCCTGGTCACCTCTTGCTCCCCGAACCAATGGGTTATTAGTACTAATGGTCCAGACACACCCACAGTCACGGCAGCATGAAAGCTGCTCAGGGGTACCTGCCCTGAGCTGCTTGGAGCTGCTGAGCTCACTGTGCTCACTGGTTTGCAGACCTGGCCAGCCAGGCTTGGCACCAGTCACATTGCTGCTGGAGGCCAGGAGGGAGGAGCGATGCTCCCCTCTTTGATCTCAAATTGAAGTTCGAAGCCATTCCCTCCTTCTACCTAGAGAAAGCCAGAGTATGCAAGGATGCACCCTGTGAGTCCGCCCCCTCCCAGACCTCCCACGATGCAGGTTTTCCCTCCAGGTCTTGTTAGTGCCTTGCACTGACCCATCCCACCCCTGCAACCCAGCGCCTGGCAAGGAGGGTGAACACGATGCTTAGAGCTGCAGGTGCTCCCTGCCTGGGGCCCCCCACCCCTGCACTGCCTCCCTGTGCTCCCCACAGCTCTGCTGCCAGAGACAAATTAAAAAACCCGGGAATTGGCCCCCAAGAGATTCACATAGCCAGGTGACCTGGCTTTTGCTCTGGTTCACAGCTCCATAGTCCTCTGACTTAGCTTTCACGCAAGACCATATCTGGATCAGGTCTCCCTCTTGGCAGAAGCCGTGGGAGAGCACAGCTGCTGACATGGGTTGCTGGTGGGTCTCTGGAAAGGCCAAGTGTTAAAGGCAGGGGTTGAAATTAGGCAGATGAGTGTTGGAGTGGCAGCAGTTGTTTGCTGGCTCTGTGCGACGTGTGTTTGAGCACGATGCATGAGTGTGAGCCAGTGAGTGTTGTCAGTGTGTTGCTGTTGGCGACACTGACCCTGGTGGCTTGCTTTTGCTCACTCCAGTAACAAGTATTTGCTCTTCTCGTTTGCCTCTTCTCTGCCTCATGAATGCGCTCCCAGGAGACAGTCATTGGAGGCCTCCTGCCAGAAACCACCTACTCCGTCACAGTTGCTGCCTACACCACCAAAGGAGATGGTGCCCGCAGCAAGCCCAAAGTCATCACCACCACAGGTGCAGGTGAGTGTGGGGAGCAGGTGTCAAAGCCTCATAGGGGTGGTGGTAAAGCCTCCCAAGAGGTGCATGGGAAGTATGGCCATGGCCAGGAAGAAGCAAGAGGGTTGGAGACACTGCAGAGGTACAAACTCTTGTGATCTCCAGCCCATACTTACAGGCTTTGCCCCTGGATCACCTGAGCAAAGTGCAGCAAACAGATGGAGAGACGCTGCCAGGGCTGGTGAGAGAACATTGAAACTCATGAGTCTGAGCTCATCTGCATAGTCCAAGGACCTGGGAAGAGGAAGCCTGAAAGTCCAGGCCCTCCCTCAGCTTTGGAATCCTGGCCTGTCCTCACCTTGTTCCTGTAGGCAAATGCCATTTCTTGCTTCCCGTGGTGACTGCAGTACTGCCTGGAGTGGCCCCTGGCACAGAGGGCTCCTGAGAGGTGCTTCTCAGCTCCCCCCTGCCATTGATACTGCTGTTTCCCTAGGCTTACACAGCTGAGCCTGTCTGGTCCTAGAACCATGATAACACCTGGAATGAAACCAATCTGACGTAGAAGTGCTGCGGACACAACTTCTAGGTCCTGGTGATCCCAGCCGGTTTGGTTCTGCTGTCTCAGTAGATTGTACCTGTGCCTAGAGCAACACAGGAGCCTCGGCCTGGAGCAGGGGCACCCAGGAGTCATCAGGCACTTCCCTCCGGGTGTGGTCAAGCGTCCCTTTGGCAGTGGCACCAACTAGTTAACCCTGTCTTGTCCACTCACCTTTTCCACTCACTAGACGTGTCCTACAACTGATAATCCTGCTGCTTCCTCACACCAGCCACGGGAACAGTATTTACCACTTGTTATTGTGGGAATGCAGCTTGTGCAAACTGAGAGCATTTGTTCCTGGTGCTTTTAAACAAGAAACAGCTTGCTATCTCCTCCACACTGCATATGGGGAGCTCCAGAGGTAGTTTCCACTGTCACAATTTCAAATGCTGTCTCCCTAGTGCCTTGCCATGATGTATGCTCTGTTCATCAAATTGCTATAGCTGTCCTATAAACAGGAAAAGCTTCCTAAACATCCCAGTGTTGTATTGTAAACCACAGTGGGTCTTCCCATGTTATGATGCACATTTTAAGGTTAATATTTGGAATCAGCTGTGAAAATACTGTGTCCCTTAATGCTAGCTGCTGTTAGACAATGTATTTTGAGTGCAAGGAGGATGGCACTGGTAATGGGAATGTAATTGTATGTCCTAAATACCTACAAAACCGCCCTCAGGGCTGCCTTTGTGCAGGCTCGGCTGTAGGTCTGACCTCTAAGGGGAGCGTTGGTGTCGCCCTCTGATGGCAAAATCGGGGCATAATTCTGGCAAGTACGGTTTTCTCTTGTGCTCGCTCAGCTGTGGGCTCATACATTTCATAACCATGCAAGGATATTTAACTAGGTTTGGCTGCAATCCCATTTTTGTTTCCATATCAATGGCCCCATGCCTTTGATTCTGAGTATCTTCCCTATCAGTTGATTTGTTTACAAATCTGAGCTGATGTGAAGACCCATCCTTTTTTTAACTGAAGGAGATCAAGGTATTAAACCATCAATTTAAAGCCATCAGTTCCTAACCAGTGACGGCAACACCCCTTGACTTGTGCAGCATAAGCAAAAATCCTGTGGAATGCTTGTGTTCACCTCTCACATCGACACTGACATCACGAATGTGCTCCTCAACTAAACCAAAATGTATTCTGGTGGCAAACAGCCCACCCAGCTCTGCTCGCTGCCTCTGCAGATGGTAAAACTGCAAGGTTTCAGGATGAAATTTGTCTGCCTCCAGACAGACCAGGGCGCTGGAATCGGGCTTCGGGGTGTCTGTTGCGGTACAGTGCACCAGGGCCAGCGTGGCCTGGTGCTGTGCACTGGCTGGAGTGTCTGAAGACCACTGATTGGGAGGACGGGATTCAGATCTTCTCTGAGATAAATATGATGCTTTGAGTTACCTTAAACCTTTCCTGTAAAAGGGGATGAATTTTGGGGCTGAATATGGCTGAATTTATTTCCGGTTTAAATGGCAGCACATGGGAAAATTGCAACTAAGAGCTGGCTGGCTCCAGCTTCCCTCGCCACCGGATTAGGGTCAGTCTGCCTCTATCCCTGTGAATTGTCTGTCATCCTCTTCACCCTATTGTCTGAACTTTCCCAGTTTCCTCAATCCTCATGGACTGAGCAGCACGGAAGCGGTCCTTCCTTCCCCTCCTCCCAGGCTATAGATGGTCATTGTGTGTTTATGTTGCAGTCCCGGGGAAGCCCACCATGATGATTAGCACGACAGCCATGAACACAGCCCTCATCCAGTGGCACCCACCCAAGGAGATGGTAGGGGAGCTGCTGGGTTACCGGCTGCAGTACAGACGTCTGGATGAGGAAAAAATGAACACGATAGACTTCGGGAAGAGAGACCATCACTACACTGTGACCAACCTGCACAAGGGGGCCACGTACATCTTCAAATTGTCTGCCAAGAACAGAGCTGGCCCAGGAGAGGAGTTTGAGAAGGAGATCACAACTGCTGAAGATGTGCCAAGCGGCTTCCCTCAGAACCTGCGTGTGGTGGGTCTCACCACTTCCACCACAGAAGTTGCTTGGGACCCCCCGGTCCTGGCAGAAAGGAACGGCAAGATCGTCAACTACACAGTGGTATACAGGGACATAAATAGCCAGCTGGACCTGGTTAACATCACCAAGGACACGAGTATCACTTTGACAAATTTGAAGCCTGATACCACTTACGACATCAAAGTGAGGGCTCGCACCAATAAGGGGGCTGGGCCACTCAGTCCCAGCATCCAGTCCCGGACCATGCCTGTAGAGCAAGGTAAGTACCCCTCTAACAAGCCCTAACATCAAGCTCTGCCTCCAGGACAGGGATCTTTGCTCTGATTCATGAGGCTTCACTCTCCTCTGCTCTGACTGTTGCAATCAGGTACTGTGTGGCTCCCTACTGTAAAACGAGTTCATTGAGGGGAGGCTCAGTGAAGATTTTCTAATGTTGCAATATGGGGGGAGAGGGGCATTGGTGGTACCTTAATTGCATCCACTGGCACATTGGGATGTTTTATGTGTACATGAAAGGTTCTTGCTTGAACTGGAGCAGGTGGCTGAGTGGGATCATCTGCAGACACAGTACCTGAACAGCATTGCTGTTCAGTGATCATGATAAAGGGCCAAGAGAGTGAGTGGAATGGAGTAGAAAAAGGCTGCAGTTCAGCCTACAACTTCCATTCTGTGATGCTAAAAAGTATAGTCCAAAAGCAGAACTCGACTGGAGACTGTAGACTTGGTAAAAGGCTGCTGCTCTCTTCTTCTCATTTCTTACTTCTCTGCTGTAACTGAACTCTTTGACCTCTGCTGCTGAGTTAGACAAAGAGACTTGGAGTCGAGCTGATGCCTGGCTCCCTCCTGACTTGGCTTTTCAGTTCTCAAATATCTTGTTTTTCATTTCAGTGTTTGCTAAGAACTTCCGTGTCAACGCCGTCATGAAAACGTCTGTGTTGCTGAGCTGGGAAGTGCCTGAGTCCTATAAATCTGCAGTGCCTTTTAAGGTAAGAGTGAGATTTGGAGGACAGGAAGCTGCACCTGTGGCAGTGAGCAGGACAGTGGATAGCAACATCGACTCGATCCTGTTGGTCAGGCTGACCATTATAGCTCTGTGATGGTGGTCACACAAGCTTGTCCTGATGCCTGATATGGAGCTGAAGTGTGCAAAGTTGTAAATTTGATCTAATCATAAGAGTTAGCAGGACAAAGTGGTCTGAAAACCAGCCAGTGAATGAAACTAAGAATTAACACCTTCTGCAAAGTGTTGTGTCTCAAACATCCATATCACCTTCATGAGTTACTGCAGAGCATGAGGGCAGATGCATAATCTCGGGGAGTGAGAGGGAGAAGCATCATCAAACTTCCTGAAGGTCTTACAGGTGTGAGCAGCACAAGATATGTCAGTACAGAGGGACCTTGGCAGGAATGGCTGCTGCTCTCTTTTCAGCAGTACAATTCTGGATGTGGTGTCATCCAGCCGGCTGCAGACAGCACTGACCACCCAATGCCTTCCTGCTCTTCTCTGACCCCCAGTACGTGTCACTTACATGGGTAAAAGACTAGAATGTGGTGGAAATTTCTGTAGATCTCAGTGCAGTTTCCCTCCGGTAAGAAATAAGACCAACATGTCACATCAAAGATTTTCTTCCCAGAGTCAGCACCGATCTGCTGTCTCTGCAAAGGTGGCTGGGGTGGAAGCAGTGTGACTTCCCTTTTTCCTTGCATGTGCCCCCAGCAATGCTGTGCCTAAAGTGCAAATGCAAGGCCTGCATAAGCTGTGGGGGATCCATGGCCAGGGGAATGAGGGGAAATCCTGAACTGCAGCCACGTCAAAGTGTATGAGCACCTCCCCTTCCCTGTTACTAACTCTCCTTGTTTAAACCCTGAAGCTGAATTACCTTGATCAATAGCAGGCACTTGTTAACATACACAGTTTAGCTGAAGCAGACAAGGCTTTTGTGAAGACCTTGTGATATTCAAAGCTTTCCAAGATGTAGGGCACATTAGGATCAGTGTTCAGATATCTGGCTTCAAGGAACTTCACAGAACCCTGTTACTAGGCACTCTGCTGCAGAACCACAGTGCTTCATCTTGCCTTGTCTTGCAGCCCAAAACCCACAGTGCTGTCTGACAGCACAGTGCTGGAAAGGGACAGTGTGACCTTTGGAGCATTACTATCACACAGGCATGGTGGAGTGGTTGGAGGTAGCCAGGAGCCAGGGATGTAATGCTGACGCCCTGTGTGTCTCCTCTCCTAGCTGCAGAGCTGTGATTGCTATCACAGGGTGACTCAGGGTCTGCCCCTGCTGTGGGTTAACCCTCAGCTGACACAGGAGATGGCATTAGCCACTTGCTAGCTTAAGAGCAGCCATGCGAACCAGAGTGTTACAAGGATATTTCTCTAATAGTGCCTTCTTTGTATTAATATTCCCAGACTTGCAGACATACATGAGTCAAGGCCAGGAGCTAAGAGGGTCAGCTCTAACTCATTGATTGTGCCAGTTGAAAGAAATCCTTAACCTTCAGGATTCTATATTTTTATAAACAAGGTTCACCTTTCTTTTCTAATTCAGGCACATGGGAAGCTGAGGCCAGAGCTTAATACTGTAACTAGCATAGCAGATAAATCTCCATGGGAACAATTAGTATTATCTACACTTGATAAACAGTCTCATGCTAAATCTATGTCCCAAAGGGTGTCATATTCTACTTTAACAGATTTAATTAAAGTAGATATTGTTCCGACAATGAATAGTGAGGCATAGGCAGGACTGGTGCTTTTTTTATTAGAGGATGAACTGAGACCTTAAGATTTTTCATTGCTGCCAAATCAATAATGAAGTTTTGAGATCTCTTTGGGGAATTTTCACAGCTTCTTCTGGTCCGGGAGATAAATTCCTTGTAAAATGTTGCCCAGCAGTTTTGGTGGAGCAGAGGCACTATTGTTTTTTTTTATTCCTCCTGCAGAAAGCTGTTCTGGAGCTTTCATGGAAAGTGCAAGATAGATACAACCTTCTCCTTGGGGAAGGTACATTTTCCTGAGACACATTCTTCAACTTAAGAGTGGGACAGAGGATATATTGGTTAAAGGCAGCATTACAAGGTATTTTAGAAATGAGGAGAAGGAACAGCACCTTTTGAAAAGTATAATGATACAGGTTTGGAAATAACCCTTGAGAGTGCTGGGCGGTGTTTTCTTACAGTGTGTCTCATGGAATGTAGTAATTACTCCTGCCTGCAAATACTCCAGCTTGTCTGCTTCCTCCATCGAGTCATTATCTTTCCCAGTGTTGCACACTATGTGTCCTTTCATCTTTTAGTTCAATACATTCTGTACTGCCTTGAAATCAAGCATGAGACCTTCAGCAGTGACATTTGGACCCACCTAGCTTTGCAAATCTTCTCCTGTGGGTAGGAGCAGCACAGATGACATTTTACAGCAATCCATGGGCTAGTCAGCACTGTTTGGCAGTTCAGAGCCCTTGGGCCAGATTTGCTGCTGACTCCAGTAGTTACCAGTGGGCCATGATGCAACCTCTAAATAGCATTCCTGCTTGAGCTTCCGGGCATCTTCCAGCTGCACATGAATGACTGTTTCTGAGCCCTTACGTTATTGTGAGGTTTATGTAGAGGCTTTAACTAATGGTGCATAACATTTGAGAGGACAATGTGTTGTGGCAGGTAAAGGGATGCAGAACTGCTGCAGCAGCTGTGAAAAGGTGGGATGGCAGAGAATGCTTCAGGAAAGCATTGCAAATGCCAATTTCACTGTCTTTGGATACAAATTCCCATGCATGGCAATAAAAATCATCATCTGGTGTCAGCACTGAATCAGAGGCTGTGTTCTGGCCATTTACCATGCAGAGCAGGCAGGGAAACTGAACTGAAATGCCTGACCATCTCTTCTGCCTCCTCTTGCTCTAGAAAAATGTCTCTGTCCCCAGTACATTCTCAAATGCAGGCAGTTGGGTGGGTGTCTTCCCTAGAGCATGCAGAGAAACAGTTTGTGATGCCTTTATTGGAGAAGAATTCATAATGAGAAATCTTATCCAAGAGGCAGCAGAACTCTGTGGGCTTTTCGTCCTTTCAGCATAGGTCTTAGTGTTGGGAGTTTGGTTGTGTTCAAATCTGTATGGCACCACATGAAGGAGAGGTCTGGCTGCTCCCCCAGGACATGGCCTGACTTACTGGCGTCTGGTATATCTGCAGCTCTACTATTGCAATGTGATTGCAAAGGGTGGTGCTGGTCCAGACAGCAAAACAGCTAAGATGATTTGAAGTCCAATAGTCCTGTCTTCAGTGTGCCTACTTCTGTGTCAGATATTCCAGTGCTGCAAGAAGCATTTCTTCATTTTGATTTTTCGTTCATTTTAGCACTCAGCCTGTGCACTCACTTTGGAGAAAGGGATTAAAGCCCAGGAGGGAATATCGTTAAGAGGAGTCGCAACAGAGAACAATTCCCTCTGGCTACCCTAGTATGCTACCTTTGACTGCCTTTCCCTCGTGGGATGCAGCAGCAGGGCCTTTGTCCCTGCAGACCTCTGTTACTTTAGTTACTTGGTGCTTACTTTTGCAGTCCATTCCTGAAAACCAGAGCATGTCAACAAATGAGATTGATTGCATCTCTTCTCCATGGCTGGCTCCTCACTGCTGTTATCTGTTAGGAGTCTTTTCTCAAGAGCAAAAATGCTGGGGCTCTTCTCCTATCCTGACTGCCATGCAAAGTGACAGGAAGAGGATTGAAGCATGCTGTGGGTATTGCAGTTTGGATAACACAAAAGCTGAGCGCAAATTCCAGGCCTAGCCAGGTCCTTGTGCTCCACTGTCCTTCAGATATCTTTCCAGGGCCTCTCTTCTCCCAGCTCCAACACTGAACATCAGAGCAGTGCTAATCAGCTGCCCTTGTCCTGGAAAGCTGTCAGCTTTCTGTAGATTTCTGCCACCTGCTGAAAAGTGGACGTGAAGGAAAGGTGGTCCCTCCCTTGCTGCCTGCGTCAGCCTGGACGGTGGGCACAGCTGGTGAAAAATTATTTCAAGTAATTTTTCTTCCACAGAGCTGTGTTCTCTCCCTCTCAAGGCCACTGTTGGAACAAGCACGTTTTACCCCTGTCTGTAACACCTAATAGCTGCCATGGTTTAACATGCTCCAGCTCTGCCATTGCCAGTTTTTGGCTTGCTGTGTCTCTGCATCGCTGTCAGGAATCCAACTCTCCCCTGCCATGCTGGACAGTCACCTGGTTCAAAGAAACGTGCTGGTTTTTCACAGCTGGGACACAACCTATGGCCACTCTGGCTGTCTACACCCCATGTGTCTCTGGGAACTGTGTGAGGTTTTGCTTTGCAGAGGTAGCACCCAGCATTTTGGCGTAAGGATCAGGATTGAGGTTCCCAGGGCTGTTGGGTGCAGCTTATCCAGCAGTGCCCATGGCTGCTGGGCCTGGGGGGAGGTGGGGGTCCTGCATGTCTGCAACAGGGCATTGAGAAAATGTTGTTAGCTGAGGGGCCCACAGGGGGAAGCTGTGGGGGGGGCTGCTCACTGCCCCTGGCTGCCAGTGGCTCTGCCCTGCCCTGCTCGCAGCCCCTCGCTGCAGGCACAGCAGGGAAAAGCAGCTCCGACCTCCTGCCCACGGCTGTGTGGCGCCAGCATCTGTTGCCATGACAACGGGGTGTCACACCTGCAGAGCTGCCGTTCTAGGGACCAATTTGTGAGCCCTGTGCCGGATTTGTCAGATCACTGGTGAGGCGTGTAACCCCCCGGTCACCTTGCTGGGAGGGGGATGATCTGCATTAAGCATCCAACCAGGCATCTGCTGGTAGACCTGGGAGTGACACCAATTTAAAGCAGAAAGGATTTTACACCACAAGCCTATTGCGTGTTGTAGCCTCGTGAGACAGGAAACAAAAACCCATTCATCTCCACGCAGGGGCAAAGCACAGCCATCTGGATTCCTCCCCCAAATAGGTGCAGAAAAGCAGCGCATGTGGCACCACTAGCCTCACCACTGGCACTGGCCACCTGGGCTGAGATGACCCCTCTGTGCCCCATCACTGCAAGGTACAGGGAGCACAGCTCAACCCTCTGCTGGGGGTTGCTCTTCTTTAGCTAAAGATTTATGGCTGTTTACAAAGCATACAGTGGCCAAACCACCTGAGGGAGGGCCCAGAGCCAAACTGTCATCTCTAGCGCTGCTATTTTGAGTGTGCGTTTGCTGCAGCAGCTGTCAGCTGCATGAACATGTCCTTTTGCTGTTTCAGATTCTGTACAATAGCCAGAGTGTGGAGGTGGACGGCCACTCGATGAAGAAACTCATAAGTGACCTCCAGCCAGACACAGACTATTCTTTTGTGCTAATGAACCGTGGGAGCAGTGCAGGGGGACTCCAGCACCTCGTCTCAATCCGCACCGCTCCTGATGTCTTGCAAAGCAAACCCATTGCCACAAACAAGTACATACAGGAAGGAAAATTCACGCTCACTCTGCCTAAAGTGCAGACCACTGTGCCAGTTCGGTAGGTGCCATGCCTGGCTGGAGAAGACAGGGTGGGGGGCTAGAGGTGAGGAGAAAAAGGCAGGGCAGAGCTCTGCCAACCTGTGGATTTTGTAACCTGGGAATCAATTTCCAAGCAGGCTGTGGTACAGAGGCAGGCATTTACCCATAACATGGGATCACGCTGTTGGCTCTTTCTGAGCAAATATTGATGTGTAATAAAATTAAGACAATTCTCTGACAGTTTGCCCTCACCCTGGTGGGTATACTCCAGATGCTACCAGCGAAAATATAGTTGAGGATCAGGAGGGACTTTCTCTGACACTGTATAATATCCTTTAAATAAATAATGCCTAAAGCCTCAAGGAGATTAAAAAAGCGAGTTTGTGGAAGTCTTATTCGTTACTGTGGTATCCTTGCGCTGAAGCACAATTCCCCCAGGGTTCTTGCTACAATCCGATTATATAAATGTCCTTCTCACAGCTCCTACACCACCCTCTGGAGCACAGTCTGTAGATCTTCATTATCCTAATGAGTGCTAATGGCAGTATTCTCTTCTCTGGTGCAGCTGGAAAACCAGCCTTTTCCTTACTGAGCCCTTTTGCTGCTTAAAGGGCAGGGAAAGGAATAGGTCATCCTGGTAGCGCATGGCACACATTTTTCAGTGACCTGCCATAGACATGGCTCAGGGTCCAGTACTTATATTTTCCTTCCTTCCCAGGTGGTACTACATCGTGGTTGTGCCAGCAGACCAGAGCACCAGCACCCTGACTGCTCGGTGGCGGACGCCTGATGAGATGGAGCTGGACCAGGTAGGACCCTGTAGCAGCTGCTGTGATGGAAGTGATTCCCAAGTAGCCCAGCACACTTTGCCCAGGCATCCTGGCAGCAGCATGGATGCAATGACAGAGGTGCAAGCTGCACATCAGAAATGGCAGGCTGTGGGATGGTGCCCACTCAGCCTTTCTTGGTGACACCATGTTGGAAGGAGGCTGGAGTCAGGCTGGGGAGGAGTCACCTCCCAGAACGTCCCCCCTTAGGAAATTGCACTTGAATGTCTCAGAGCTCTGACTAGGACAGATCCTGTCTCAAGCCATACAGTCCTTGCAGCCTTTTTCAGATGGAATGACCATGCTGATATTGAAAACAAGCTAGGAGAGAAAAGTATTGGTTTCAGTTTATTAAGCTGTTTTGTCAGGAGGCTTTTCCCTCTGGACAGGACCTAAGCCTGCAACGTAGATAAAGAGTTCACTCTTGTATCTAAACTAAACCTGCAAAGCTCCCTTTACACTTTCTTGTTAAAGGCTTTGAGCATTCATCAGCCGTTACCCCAAGATGCAACTTGTCCTGTACAGGGGTGCTCTGACACCCAAAGCATGGAACATGAGCAGGTATCAGGAGACTCCCACACAAGGGCTTTGTGGGCTCTTTCTTCCCCACACACACCACCACCCCCAAAGTAGAAAGGAAAAATTCCAAGAAATCACCCACAGAAAGATCCACTAAGAGAACAAAGTTGCAGGCTTGAAGCACTCAGAAGTGACAAACTGTTAGGAGCTGTAAGTCAGCCCTTGGCTTTATTTATATGATTGCACAGTCTTTTTCATAAAGTCCCAGCTCTACAGTATGTATTGGTGGTTCTGCTCTGCAAATGAAGCACAACTGTGTGATGGAGAACCATCACCCACAGGTCTCCTGCATCTTTTCACTGCAGAATTTTTCCAGCATCACAGATGTCACAATAAAAAGAAGACCAGGATGAGGAAGGTTGTTTTGATTTTCAACTTTAGGTGGTTGAAAGCTGTCAAAAGAATAAGTTTCTGTCTGTATCTCATCCAGCCTCAGGCAAATGATTTAAGCCAAAATTTTCATTAGCAGCCAGTGTCTTGCATATTGTGATTTTTTGGAGTGCTCAGTTTGAGATCCTGGAGCTCTCATTTGCAAAGCCTAAGCATCCCCAGCTGCAGAGAAAGTCAATAAGAGCTGGATACAGTCAGTGCTATAAAGAAAATACTAAGTTTTCTTGAAAAACAAAACAAGCTGATGTCTTTTCAATCTGACATTCAAATTTAGTGGACTTTTTTTACATTAATGTGGCAGTTTTTCTGTTCTCTATCTGTAAAATTGGGCTAATCGCTTTTATCTTGACTCATATGGGTGTTTGGAAGATAAGATCATTAATGTTTGTGAAGCACTTGTAATAGTATAGTGATCAGCACCATAGAAAAGCCCATGAGGAAATTATTAATTTTGTCTTCAGAGCTGGATTTGAATAGTAAGCAATAAACAAGGCCTCAGGCTGCATAATGCAAAGAAGAAAAAACAAAATATGGAATATCTGCTCTTTGATTAAACACTGTCTGTCCTGTGTATTGAACAAAGCAGGGGGCTTACAGAAAAGATAGTCTGTGGCTATGCAGTCAAGGGTGCAGCACAATGCACGTACCTAAGACAGCTGAATTCATTTTGCACAGGCAATATTAATTTTCTAATTTTTCAGGATCTGAACTTTGCAGGCGTAGCAGTTTTTTGATGCAGTCTTTTGCTGTGTATTACGTGTGTAAGTGGCAGAAGCCTCTAGCAGCCTTAACCACAACTGGAGCCCTGTGGGTTTGTGTCCATGCACACAGAGCTCTGCTTTCTGCCCCAAAGAGCTCAGCAGTAGTCTCATCCAGATGCAAGAGATGGGTGTAGGAAGCAAACTCCACACTCCAAAAGCTATCTTTCTGCTTTTTCCCCTTGGGATTACAATGACATTTGTGAAACTGAGATTTCTCCAGCCTCTTTTTTTATTTTCTTTTTTTCCCCTTTTTTTCTGGTGATGTTATAATGACAAGCTATAGCTTTTCTTAATTGCTTCTATGTGAGTATTGATGAGAGGGCAAGGATGGACTGTTGAGGGAAAGGAGTGAGGGTTTCTTACACAGCTTTTTCTCCTCAGGGAGGACCCAGCTGAGCAGCATGACTTTGTGTGTACATCACTGTCCCTACCGCTCTGATGTTCCCCATCTGCCCTGACAATGTTGCACAGATAGATTTCCGTGTGAAATATATTTCATGCTTCCTTCTTCAATTTGAACTAGAATTTTCTCTTTCAAACTTGATATTCACTTTTATTCATTGGCAAAAAAGATCTTTAAACATATGAGAGTCATTCTTAGCAGTGCAATCGGATTTTTGTGCATTTATATCCTTTTTCATGAATTTGTGACTGTGAAATTTGCCGTTTTTACTATGAACATCCCGTGAAATTTGTTACCATTCTGTGTGGTTTAAACAAAGCTCTGCCTGCAACACAGCAGCAGGCGAGACACCGAGCCACTAACAGAAGGGAAAGACACAGCAAATGTCACTTTTTCCCTAAACATCAGCATCAGCTGTAATTCACACCCGGTGTCCCTAGAGAGTGGGAGTTGCTGTCCTGACCAATATTTAGGCCACAGAACATGACTTGGTCCCCTCACAGCCCATCGGGATACGTAACTCAGGGGGACAGTCACAGCCAGGCTGTCTCAGCCCTAACATTCACCATGCCAGCTTGCTAGGATTCAGGATGCTTCCAAAGCTGAGATCCTAGTGGAGGTTCTTGCAGTGAGGGTCTGCAGATAGATGCCCCAGCAATGCCTAAATGGTTAATACTGCCTCTGGTTTCTTAGTGCCACCACATACAAATCAAACCCAAATCCCTTCCCTTTACCCCTGCCAGGTCCTACAGTCAGTAGGGTGACAGCATAAGGCGGTGTCACGCTGTCAGCAATAGTGATGCACCTTGTTTGTCCCCAGCTGCTGGAGGCCATAAGCCAAGGGAGTCAGAGCAGGCGGCAGCGACGCCAGGCAGACAGACTCAAGCCCTACATTGCTGCTCAAGTGGATGTGCTGCCTGAGACCTTCACCCTGGGGGACGAGAAGAACTACAAAGGTTTCTACAACAAGCCTTTGTCTCAAGACCTGAGCTATCGCTGCTTCGTCCTGGCTTCACTGGAGGATGGGGACACGGTAAGGACTTTCTGTGGGGGGCACAGCCTGTCCTAGCAGAGCTGAGGTGGGCTCAGTGCAGTCAGGGTGAGCAATTGCTGCAAGCCAGGATGAGAGTTTTCTGTGAAGGGAGGAGAGAGGCTGCATCGCTGGCCTGAACGAGATGAGGCAGCCGTGGGAGTTGACTTGATGGATGGTGTTTTTGGAGGGAAATGGCACCATGTGTTCCACATAACAGATGAGAGTGGAGGACAGTGTCAACACACACGTTCTGCACAAGCTCAGTTGTGCCTTGCTGGGCTGTGCTCAGAGCAGAGTTTGGCACATGGTTGGGATGGGTTCTCATTCTGCTTTGGTTCAAGTAAGTGTCTGTAGAAAACAGCCCATGAAATCCTACACTGCACAGCAACTGCTGAGTTTCTGCAGTGAACAGGATGTTCCCCCTGCAAACCTGCCTCCCATCACAGTGGATTGCCAGCAGGGCAAAGGTGCATACTTGCCTGCTATCTAGGGATTCCTGCTCCTGCAGATCTCTTTGCTAGAGGCCAGCAGCACGCAGGGCCTGGGCACAGGAGCAGCTGATGCATTAAGCAGGGAGCAGCACAGCAAGACCTGGGCATCAATGTGCAGCTGTAAACACACAGCAGGAGTGGTGGTGGCAGCAGTAGCAGCAGCCAATGTGTAAATAATGGAAATAATAGAGATGCACCAAATCCTTTGGTTGGCTTCCAAGCTGTGGCTTCCTTCCTCAGCCTCATTTGCTTGTAATGGCTCATTAGGGCTGGTCGAGTTCTTCATTACTCATTCAGCTCATGTGTTCTTGTGGCAAGGTGTGCACACCAGTGAGGGAAGGAGAGTCACAGATAAACAACAAGATAAGGCAGAGGCCTTGAGATGCACTATCATGACAATCCCTGCCAAGCAGAGGTGACCCTAACTAGTTGATCCCAACTGTGATCATCATCTCCTCACCAGTATAGACCTGCCACAGCCCTCTAGTAAACCACCAGCCAGCAGTAAGTGCTCCTACAAACCTATATACCATGCTCCTACAGACCACCTTTCTGCATCCCTGCTGCATCACATCCACTTTCATTGGGAGCATGAGGCACTCTGTCCAAGGCTGTGCACTGTCTCCCCCACCCAGCCCCTCTGAAATGGCTTGCTGTGTCTCTAGTGTCAGCAGGAGAGCATAACATTGCCATTCTTCAAAGGCAGAGGGAGCATGGTTGAAACACTGTCTCTGGGAGCAGGGGCACCTTTGCCTCCCAGTCTGCCTTTGGAAATGCCACTGAGATAACAGTCCTTCTGATCTCTTCTGCATCTGACTTCTCTTGGAAAGCAATGCCTCCAAAGTGTGTCTGAAAAAAATACGAATCTTTGCCCCTTGCACAAAGCTTTGGAAATGGTCACACATTACCTTGCTGCACAAATCAGCTCCTTCCCTCCCCCACCACCAGTGCATCTTGACCTTCCTGGGGAGTCACAGGCAAAGCCTTTGTGCCTTCCTCACAGAGTAGCCACTTGCCCATAGAAAGGGAGTCACATGCTTTCTTGTCTGTGCCGTGCTCAGAGCTGTAGCTGACTCCGTGCCCTCTTGTTTCAACTGGACGAGGGGGTGTAGGAACAGGCTGATGGGTTGCAGTGATCCTGTGCAGGCTTCCTCTAGAAAGAGAATTAGACCAGGAGCTGGCAGCTATTTCACAGTTACTGAAACAGGATCTGGTAGGGCTGAAAGCTTTCACAAAGTAGCAGCCACGCCCCATGCTTCTCTCCCAGACAGTGGCACCTCTGCTGATAAATCTGAGGAGAGCAGCTAGGATGCTGAACTAGTGTGTGCTGCCAGAAGGATGTCCCAGATAAGAGCATTTTCTGTACTCCACACCTTTGAAATCAGCCTAGCTGGGATCAAGGGCACCTGTGAGAGTAGATCAAGATGTGCATTTGTGTGACACCAGCAGGCTTGATTTTTTCTTTTCTTCTCGTCACATATGTGGAGACATGAAGTGCATGTTTAAACTCCAGCCTTAAAGCAGGAGATTTATAGATCCACAGGCACCTCTTCTGTGACAGAAACTTTCTATGGCAGGAGCATTTCTGGCTCCTTAATGCTTGGCGGCAGGTGCTGCTCAAAAGCCACAGGCATGGAACTGATAGAGCTCTGGCCCTCTCTAATAGGGGGAAAGGATTTGTTTTTGCAGCATTTAACCCTTCTGACCCAGCAACACTGAGCTGTGAAGGTGCAACACAGCTCCATAAGCCTTAGCAACAGCAGCAAAACACCAGGTTGCAGTGTCATTTTTCTGCAGGAAGGGTTTGGGTCTCTGCTGATTCTGTCTAGCTGGTGGGGCTAGAAAGCTGTCCCTTCAGGTTATAAATCACTGGGCTGCCAGATTGCAGAAAGGAAAGGAGCCTGTAAGAATGAGCCTCTTTTTAAGGTCTGTTTATCAGAGACATCAGGTAGAAAATGTTCCTGTCATTTCATTCCTTTAAGAAAACCCTCCTCGCCCAGCAGGGGTTTTCCTAATATAACTCTGTCCTGAAGAGATGTGTTGATATCAGCACAGCAGGTATTGTAAACCACTTAGGAATCATCAGCCAGCCCCATTGTGCAATTGGTTGGGATTCAAAAGCTTGTGATTTGGCTCCAAGAGAATCCAGGGCTGGCAAGTGGCTCTTAGCTGGGCTGCTCCAGTTTGGCACATCCAGGTCAGGTTTGTCAGCGAGGAAGTTGCTGGCACTGGAAGTGTTTCACACCAGCAAAGTTGCTGGCACCCAGAATGTTTCACACCAGGAGGAAACTGTCGCCACAGCATCGCCTCCACTGGTGCCAAGGGAGGGAGTATCTCGTGCTATGTTGCTGGGGTTTGAGAAGCATGACCATTCTCTGCTAGCCAGAGGCAACGGGAAACCTTATCATTTCAGGGATGTAGCTGTTGCTTTAGCATAATGGATGCTTGCTTTTCTCTCCCTCTCCTGCCTGTGCTGTTCAGAAGAGATACGCAGCCAGCCCCTACTCAGATGAGATCGTGATGGAAGTGGCTTCAGCAAAGCAGCAGGATGAACCAGAGATGCTGTGGGTGATGGGACCTGTCCTGGCTGTGATATTAATCATCATCATTGTCATTGCCATACTCCTCTTCAAAAGGTGAGATGCAGTCTGGGACATGGCAGTTCTGGCTTGAGCACTAGAGGCACTAGCACCTTCAAAACCTTGCTTCTAACCTTCAGACACGGGGTGCTCTGACAAACCATCCGTGGTGGTCATGGGGAGGAGAAAGGTCTCTACCTGGCACAGGTAGAAGGCTGCTTTGTAAGACAGCAGAAAGGCTGGGTATGCAGAAAGTAGTTAATATCAGCCCCAGGACATAGCTGCTGTGGATTCTGGAACCGTGAGCAGTGGGACAGAGGAGAGCAGCTTTGTCCCTAAAGCCAGTCTGACTGCTCTCTGGTCACACAACTTGGATTGGAAGCCTTGGGAACTTCTCTAGTACTGGTTCTCTGTAGAAATTGTCTGCTTGATCTCTGGTGGGCACCCCCACTCCTGCGAGTTTTGACTGAGGAATATAACCTTGGTGGTGAGAACAGGGCATGGATGTGACAGGCTGAAATCACAGGGGAGTTTTCTTCTTGAGGCCTCTCAGTCCTGACTACTGGATCAGAACCATCCACATACTGTGCTCTCTGTGAGAGCAGACACCTCCTTTTGCCTCACATAGCAGTCCTGTAACTGTAGCATGAGATGATTGTTAGTCCTCCAGAGGAGCCACAGGTTGCATTTGCATGTGTTCATGTAGCCTGTTCAATTACAGTAGGTCATTCTCTATCAGCTCAGCTCTGAAGATCTGCTCCTCCTGGGCTCTCTATTTACATATGTCTCTCTAGCTGGGGAAGGGAGCTGCCTTTGTTGTCTGATTTAATGGAGTTCTGCTGTGCACGTGTAGTCAGTGCCTTTCTGTGGCAGTGATTATCTCCTTTCTTCTGTTCATG
This sequence comes from Lichenostomus cassidix, assembly GCF_008360975.1. Classification (NCBI taxonomy): domain Eukaryota; kingdom Metazoa; phylum Chordata; class Aves; order Passeriformes; family Meliphagidae; genus Lichenostomus; species Lichenostomus cassidix. The sequence goes on along the minus strand of NC_139489.1, from coordinate 10,170,232 downwards.
CTTTTCCCTGGATCTAGTAAGCAAGAAAGGTATGAATCCATTTTATCTTTTTGTTTTGCTAAAATTTCAAGTCTATTTCCCTTTTTTAAAAATCAAGCCTGAAGCTACTAAGGGGCATCTTTGTTTTTGGGAGTGTGGAGCATGCCAGCCCTAGGAGTTTACAAAGACTTTGTTTCCTCAAAGGTATCAGCCTCCTAGCAGTTGTCAGCCTCTCACTACTCTTAGGGAGAACTTCCAACATAAAGACTTCCCAGATTGCTTTTGCAATTAAATTAAACTCAGAAAAACACCAACAATAACAGCAGTTATAGGGGTTGCTTTGTTTTCTCAGTCACTTCAGACTGAGAGCTGTTCCCTCGAGAATGCAGGTGCATTCTTGCAGTCTCTAATGAGGAAGCTTTGAGGAAATACTGGGCAACCGTAAGAAACAACGTGTTTGCTGGTTTTTAATGAGAAAAAATGGCCCCAGGGGGGATTTCTGTACCAGGGCCCCATAGAAGATATTCCCACCTTGCCTTAGTTTTGCTTTGTCCCAGAGTTGTGTGGGTGGAGCACCACGAAGCACTGGCCTGCAGTGCCCAGACCTCACATACATGTCCCTGCTGCATCCCAGCCCCTGGAGGAGCAGCATATCCCCTTCCAGCACTACCCATGTGTTCAGAGTGGTGCTGTGGTTTTGGCTGTCCATCCTCTCTGTGGAGGCATTTTCTCCCAAAGAAGCAATGGCAAGTGTACAATGGGAATGACTTGGAGCTGAGCAGCAGCGGATAGCTTGGGATCTGGAGGATGGTTTAGCAGTTGCCCTGACTAGGCTAATGAGACAGAGATAAAATTTAATTATGTGCTCTGCCCATTCCCCAAAAAAGCTGGCCCACTTTGCTTGAGGGCTCAGGGATTGGTACACAGTAGCACATTGCACATCCTGCTGTGCTCCTGATAGGAGCTTTATTTGTTTACTGTGTATTCTCCTTTCTTCCTATCAGTGCTCTCAGTCCTTCAGCTCTTTTGTCTTGCTCCAGGCAGCTAGAAGGCTTCTGAGATGTTGAGATGCCTCAGAGTAGTGTAAGACTCACAAGCTGGTTCTCCCCATTGAACAACCCAACCCCAGTGTTTGCTGCAGCCTCGGGCTGCAGGTGGAGCTTGCTCACAGGCTGGGCCACACAAGGAACACACGCAGGTTTCATTCGTGATTTATGCACTGGATTTTCTCTGAATGCTTCTCATTAGTGGCAGCCCAGCATGCACAGCCTCTGGTGGAAGTGATAGTGCCCTGTGCCTGTGAGAACATTTGGGATCATGCATGGCTCAGGGTCACTACCATCATGGGGTGCAGCTGCTTCTGCGCAGAACCTTGCAGCCCTTCAGTGTGCTTCCAGGTACCTCACAAGGGGGTGCAAAGCAGAGACTGACTGTTGCAATTTGCAGGCTGGTAAATGTGCTAACATTCATGCAGACCAGCAGTGCTGCAGCTCCCTCTCTTCCAGGAAACATCAGGTCAGCAGAGGGTTTCAGGCAAAATCCACTTGGGGGCTGTAGCCAAAAGACAAAGTCTCTGTGTATTCCTGCATGCTCAGCACGCTGGCTGAGTGCCAGGGTCAGCACAGGCTCACAAGAGAGAACTGCTGTGCTGCTCCTGCCCAACACCCCTCTCCACCCCAGGGGTATACCCACCATATTTGTAATCCAGAGCTAGAAGTGGGACCTAGAGATTCACTAGAAATTCTTCTTGCAGTGTTAGATTTTCCTTTATATTCACTTGTCCACTTTTTGATTGGATCTGTCCCTGCTTTGCCTGTGAATTCCAGCAAGAGCCTGAGGTGGTGGCATCGCTCTAGGCATAAATATAGCATGAAGAGACAACATTGTATTTTATTGTTCCATTAATACACGCCTTGGGTGCCTTCAACCATTCAAGACATGTATTAATGGCCCAATAAAACACACCCTGAAGAGCCTTTACACTATTATATTACAGCATTCTATATTTAAATATTTCTAATACTTGAAAAAAATTTTATTATATCCTTCCACTACAGGAAATAGTTCCTAGAGACAGTAAGAGGAAACAGCATCTTGCATCTATCTGCATTTTCTCTAATAAATCCCGTGCAGAATACCACATTTCAAAACTGCCTCACTAATCAAATGTCTGACATAGTTTATATACAATCTTTCCTGTTTCATAGATGGGAAATTGGAGGCTGGAAAGATGATGTGACTTACCCAGAGCTCCAGGGAACCTGGGATGGACCTGGTTGTGTGGGACACAGGGAACCAGACTCCTTCCCAGGGTGGTCCATGCCAGTTTCTGCCAGAACTCACCTGCTTGTCTCTGCCCTCTTTGTCCACAGGAAAAGGGCACACTCTCCCTCTTCCAAGGATGAGCACTCCATCGGCCTGAAGGACTCACTCTTGGCTCACTCATCTGACCCAGTTGAGATGAGGCGGCTCAACTACCAGACTCCAGGTAAGGAGCAGTTCATCCTCTTGATCCTGCCTCCTCCAGTTCCCCTTCTCCATGTCCCCATGCCAGAGGCAGAGTTGCAGTCCTTCCCACCCTCCAGGAGGTCCACACCTTCTCAGTCACAGTGACACAGAGTGGGCTTTAGACCAAAGATGTCCAGGTGTCTGCTCTCTGGGTTGCAAATCCTTCTCCCTGGCCCTGTCACTGCAGGCCCACAAGGCTGGGGAACCTGGATGGGGCTGGACTGTTGTGTGGTGTGTGTCAGACATGGTGTGAAGCTCACTGCAGTTGTCCTAAGCCGGGAGGAGCCTCCATGTTGTTGGGAATGTCCATGCCTGGGATGCTCCCAGGTGCTGCACTGGCTTCACCTGGGCTGGGCTTCAGTGCTGAGCATCACTGGGGCACTGTTGGCCACATGGGCTGCATCTGGGGCAGTCAGGAAGTACATAAAACTCTTACTGCTGAGGGTGTCCCAGCAGCTTCATTCTGGGATCTTTGGTATGCTGACTTTCCTGCTCTGCTCAGCTAAGGGTCAAGAGAAGAGCTACCTGCAGACTCTATTGCTCCCCAGCCAGTGCTGTGGCCCACTGAAGGGCTCTGCTGGTCATGGTGCTCTCAGTGCAGAGGATGATAGTTCAGTAAAATCCATTCTCTGCATGCTGCTTTCACTGGCCTGGGGTGCCTCAGGCTGTTGCTTTGCCAGCTCATGGAGGCAACTGTACTTCACTGTGCAGAAAGGTCTTGTGCTGCTGCTTTGTGTCTGCACGTCTCTGATGGCACCAAAAGCACAGTACCTGTCATTGTAGTGATCAGAGACAGGCTTGCCCTGACTCGTTCAGAGCCTTTCAGAGAGTCCAAGTCCTAGATGAACTGAGGGAGCACTTGGGCTTTTGTGATGGAGGGAGCAGTTCAGCAGCAAATGAGGCACATACAGCTCTCTTCTAACTTGCAGCTCCTCCTGGTCTGTAACCTACTTTCCTTTTCCTCCTGCTGCTCATTCATCTAAGAGCTTTCATCTAACAGGAGAGTTTTGAAGGGGCCATTTCCTGATGTAAAACTGCTATGTCTGGCAGGGGGGGCAAGAAGAGCCTTTCCTGTTGCCACTCACAGCAGTCTGGCTCACTCCTGGGGTGAGTTTCACCAGCGCATTTTCTCTATGCCAGGGCAGCTGTCAGGGTTCCATAGTTGGTGCATTTCCCAGGCAGGACCAGTGGCAGATCTCACAGGTGGGCAGCAGCAGCAGGCTGGTAGTTGCCAGCAGAGCTGGCACGTTAATTGGCCACCACACAGCACAGCACAGAATGGTGTCACAGCATGGGAGAGAAATGCTGTGGGGAGCAAGGGAGGCACCTGTGCCAGAGGAAGAACATCACAACAGGCAGATCACCAGGAGCAGCACTAGGGAGGAGTCACACACAGTCAGCAACAGCATGCAGCTTACTGAGGAGGAGCACAGCTGCTCCAGGACAGCTGTGCATGGGGACAGCTTTCTGTGATATGTCTCCATGTGGGCACAAAAGACATCTTAGCTGTATGCTTGTGGTTTGCATTGCGTGGAGGATTGTGACAAGTCGGGCTTGCATCTGCTCCCATCTTCACTGAGGTCAGGGTGTTTGCAATAAAGATGTTCCTTGCTAGACCTGTAGCAAGGTTCAAGAGCTGCTATCAGAGAGACAGGGGGCCAGGAAATATTCCTTTCCTGTCTGTGAGTAAGGATAAGCCAAAGATGCTGCCCATTTGGTGAGTTTGTAGAGCGCTGTGGAGAGACAAAACCAAGCCAAAGAGCACAGTTCACTCAAGACAGCAACAAGGCCTTGGGACACTGCTAGACAATGCTTTCCTACCAAGAGACAGCACTGTGTACTCCTCCCCTTCTGCCCACTGCATCCCTTGTGAGTGTCTGAGGGGTGGAAGCGGATGTTGTGCGGCTTGAAGTGACTGCTGAGCTCCTGACGAGCTTGTCCTCATTAATGAGGCGCGTGAAATCCACCAAGCCCAGTGGGCCCAAGCTGTTGCCCCTGTCACCCGCCGGAGGTCGAGGCAGTGCTGTGAGGATGCATTGACAAGAGGTGCTGGCCACCAGCCCTGGTAGCTGGTCTCCCTGTTGGAGCTTGCTGAGCAGGGAAAACTTGTTTAATGCATAATTAATTGGTCTGCTGTTATTAAATATTAAGCTTTCTCATTTTTCTGGTTTTTACTTCAGACAAGGGTTATTCCCCCATGTTGGCCTCCCTGTACTAACGTACTGCTGTGCCAAGTCACTGAGAGAATATAGGACTGGGCACTGTCCCAGTACACCATGAAATGAGACTGAGTTGTGCTGCTGATAAGCTGTGAGCGAGCTGGAGGCTCAGGAGCACTGAGCAGGGGTGGCTGGGGCTGAGTGCAGTCCCTCTGGCCACCGAGCAGCACAGATGCCCCCTGTACCTACCATCTACTGGTCCTTGCAGGCTTCCCTGGGGCCCGGGGCTGTGGCCAGTGATGTGCAGCAAGAAGTGTAGCTCTTGGTGTCACATAAAGGCCTGTGGATTCACTCCCTTCCAAGTAGCTCCAGCTCCACATGTTTGCCAGTGTCAGGGGATGGCACTGGCCAGAGCCAACAGCCTGGTGTGCAACAGCCAGTCGCAGAGCTGGTTGGTCCTGTGCAGGAGAGAAGCTCCCAGTACTGTGGCATATAGTGCTTTCCTTTTCATCTTCATCTCGTTGTCTTACCATCTCTGAACCTCTGTGATGATGACTAAAGGCTAATGGGATTTCTGTTCTTGCCCCATTTCTTTTCTTTGCAGGTGCCAGTGCCCCCTGTTGCCCGAATATCTCAAGTTAGTTTTAACTCCTGTTTTTATCTTTTGACACCTTTTGCTTTTTCTTTCCCTTTCTCTCTCGTCTCTGTATTTTTTGTTTCAATGTCATGAAGGTCACCTTCACTCACAGCAAACTGTAAAATGGCAGTGATTTCACTTTCCGACATGATGTGTGGGGCCAGGCTCGGTACTGCTCACACGGCACTACAGCAGCTCACCACAGCACAGTGCAGAAGGCAAGGTCCTGAGGGATGGCTGCCAGGAGGTTTCTGCAGCAGCCCTTCACCTGCTCTCAGGCCTCTTGCCCCCTTAGAGTGGTATGCCAAGCTCTGCCATGGTGCCAGGCCTGCAGCTGGCCCTGTGTGGGGACTGATAATCTTGGCCATTCTGGAGGGGGTGACCAACTAAAAACCCCAAATGGACAAATTGGAGGGTGCTCTTCAGTGGCTGAACATGCTCTCTACCTACCTTGGGCAAACTGGTTTCCCTAGGCTGGGTCACCTCTGTGATAGACTTAGGCAGAACACATGCCAGGGACAATGATGGTCTCTGAACTGCCTGCAGTTGGTCTGCCTGGCAGTGTTGGCACTAGAGTCCCAGGCACAAAGCAGGCACTTCCTGCTCTAGCAGCTTGAATGGAGTAGTACCAGCCTGCGGATAAAAGTGCCCCCTTATCACTTGTCTTCTGAGCTTCAAGTTCATCCTCAAACGACCCATAAAAGCGTGGCAGCCCTGCTCTGGGATGTACAAGGCATCTGTGTATGCACACAGGAATGGGAGAAGTATGTAGGATAAATACTACCCCCAGGAGCAGAGCCAAGGGCTTTGCAGTCTGTGTCCCTGCAGGCATTGTGAGACCTCTGAGCTCTTCCTTGCTTGGTGGTGAGCTAACTGTCCTCTTGCCAGAGCAATTGGAAGAGCACGTGGAAGTCCTGGCAGTGTGTACAAATCTCTGTCTTGCCCTGCGCTGTCAGTGGCTTTTTTTTCTAGGCTCACCATAACGGGTTTCCAACCACCTCTTTTTCCCTGCCTGCTCTTGCAGCTCTTTTGTTGCTGCAATGCTTCTCTGGCTGGCAAAACATAAGTTTGGAGAGACCACCTTGTATTTGTCAGCAGAGATGAGGATCTGCAGCTCTGCTGTGGTCCATAGGTCTGCTGTGCTTCATACATAACCATGCTAGGAGAAGCACATACTGTGGCTGTGTTGCAGCCTCTTTCTTCTTCCAGCCCCACACTTCGGCCTTGGCCCCACACTGTTCTCATCATTCAGTTGCTCATCAGTAACAGCTCTGCAAAGGCTGCTGCTGAGATACACCCTCAGAGTTCTGGCACGAGTGAGGAAATCGTGCTGAAATCAGCATCATCTTTGTGGGCCTTCTCAGCCACCTCAGGATCCTGATGGGTGAAATGGCAAACAGGACCATTTGCAGGAGGACCTCAGCACAAGGTAGATTAGGGCTATTTCCTTCTCCATTTGTCCATGTGTTCTCAGGCTATCTGTGGGTAGCTCTGCACTGCCAAGTGATGGCAGGATGAGTATGTGTTGGATTGGGTCTTGCCTGTGTGCAGTGATGTCAGATGTTTTATGCAGAGGTCTGAGGTGTAACACTTCCATGTTATCACCTCATGACTTGTCACCACTGTGTAAAATGTGTGTACCCAGCCTGGGGACTGCTCCATCACCTCAGTGGCCCGTCACTGCCATCTGTGGCAGTGTTCAGCCTCCTGAGCAATTGAGAAGCTTCTGGCTGTGCTCCAGCCTGTCTCCCTGGGTATGAGTCAACAGCTTCAGCCTATTAATAATCATCATTACCCATGTGGGGTTTCTGGGAAACCCACAGAGCAGCCGATAGAGTCACGAGCCTTGGGATTCGGATGAGATGTTTCACAACCACGTTCCTGCCAGTTCAACATCTCAGCATCAGAGAAGGAGGTTGTGATAGCTCTGAATCCCAGGGCCCCAGGAGGGCTCCTCCCAATCCCACATGCACACCCCCACAGTACCTGTTCCCCGTGTGGGATTTGTGGGATCCCCTCCTCTGGGCCTTTCTCCTGAGCAGGGCTTCGGCCATGGCCAGGATGAGCCATAACATTGTATCCCTGCTTTAGACAAGTCAAGACTTCTGCCATGACTTGAGCTGCATCCCAGCTTGCAGCAGCTCTCCAGAAGCTGCTGGAGGGCACATCACTGCACATGGTGCCTTGCACAAGCCAGCCCAGAGGAATTGAATTTTGGGCCCTGGAGCAGGCTCTGCCTCTGGAGCATCACTGAAGAGTTACGGAGCTGTGGGCAGAGCTGCTCCTCAGCTCTCAGAATATTGTGCAATGTCCCACCAGGGGATCAGCCATTCCTCCATGGGGTTCTTCTTATCTTTCTCTAACACCCTGGGGACTGGCTCAGCATCTGCCTACCCAAAAAGCTGTACACATGAACCACAGAGGTTTCACTGAAGAACTGGCAGAGTTTCTTTGTTGCTAATGCCATTGTTAGGGGGAAGCAAGAGGATCAGCCTCAGCCCTCGGCGGTGAGAGTTCCAGAGGATCCGTGTGTTCAACTTCAGCCCATGCAGGAGCCCGGGAAGCACAGTGACAATGTATCCTCGGCCTGTTCCTGCCAGGGGCTGGCCCAGCCCCTGCCCGCTGCGTGGCCTGCTCTGTGTGCCCGGTGGCTGTACTGTCCGAGCATGCTCACCTGGCCATGCACATTGTGCACATCACCTTTGTGTTCTGTTCACCGCCCTACGTGCTCCGGGACTGTGTGCCGCATGCTGTGTGAGCTCGTCGGCTTCCCATCCATCCCGCCCGGCGCTTCACATAGTCACACATGTCCGCCTTGCACCCACCTCTTGGGTTTGCTGTGCACATGCTCTTGCTGAGCCTTCCTTGGCCATGCAGAGCTGTAACCATTCTCCTCTCCCTCCTCCCTCCTTGTCTCGTTCGCAGGCATGCGTGACCATCCCCCCATCCCTGTGACAGACCTCGCCGACAACATCAACCGGCTCAAGGCCAATGATGGGCTGAAGTTCTCACAGGAGTACGAGGTGAGCCCAAGAGTGGGATGGGCAGCAGGGCAGAGGGATACTGGCCAGGACCCCAACAGAGAGGGCCTGGAGAAAGCTGAGCTGGGCCTCCCCAGCAGCAGCACTGCTTGGGCAGGCCTCACCACAGCCCCGGGAGCCTGCCACCTCTCCCTGCCAGCCCCAGAGCCGTGGGAACGCGCCTTGAGCAGTTGAAGCATGGCTGATACAGGGAGAAGGCCTTGCAGCAGAATGCTCAGCAGCCTGCCATGCTCCCGCCATGGTTATGGCCTTGGGAGTGAATGGGAGCTCATGTCTGCCCACCTGGACTGTCTCTGATTACTTTGTTCTGCTCTGCAAGGGCTCCATCCAGGTTGGCAGAGGTACTTCAGTCTGCAGTATCCTGTGCCCATTCACTTCCATCTGCGTTCAAAGCTTTGCTCTCTGCACCATCCTCTGATGCCAACAAACACGCATTTTGAGTTTCCGTTCCTGCTTTCCCCATCTGATCTCCCACTGGACTGTGCTGGCATTAGCCTGTGCCATTTAGCATCTCTCCCCACAGAAACTCTGCTAATGTCCCACTGCCCTGGAGTGATCCAAGCTCCCCTCCCTGCACAGAGCTCTCTCTGCTGTGACCTGCAGTCATGAGCTGCAAACTTGCCTGCACTCCTCGATCATGCTCCTGCCCGTACCCACATCTCTGGTGGAGCCCCTGGGTAGATACTGTCTGCATTCCCCACTGATGCTGCCTTTGCTCACACACACAGACATGTGCTGGGTATTTGGTTAACCCCTTCATCCTGCACTGCGCCTCTCCCAGCCCAGCCTCCTCCAGCCCTGTCCTCCCCTGAGAACAACTTGCCAAGGATTGCACATGTGGAGGCGAAGGGGCTGACTTATCTGAGGGCTTCCTCGTCTTTTTTGGCACTCTCCAGGCTGCGTGATTGGGTTGAAACTATTTAAAATTGGGAAAAGTTCCTCTGCAGCCATGAGAGCAGCAATGGCAGGATGATGTTTTGCTGTGCTTATATGCAGAGTCCTCTTGAGCTGCAGGGACTTGTAAATAAACCCCTCACTAGTATTAAAGAGGGAATAAATTTAGAAAGTGTTCTTTGCATGTGTTACCACTTCTGTTTGAATTGTTATCTGCCTGTGCCTGTGGCCACCCCTTCCTGCACCGTACCTACACTGATTTATGAGATGAGATCAGAGCATTTGCCCACAAGGTAGGATTATATATGCCAGGAAAGGGAAAGCAGATCTCTATGTTGAGAAGGTAAGGGACGAATTCCAGCTAGTTCTAAGGGTGTGCTGTGTATCCGAGGAAGGCACAGAGCTCTTTTTTGCTTTGGGATGCCAAGTGGAAGGCTTTGGCATCCCTCTGCATTCAGCTTTCTGAACCAGAGAGATGAGCTGCAGCATTACATTGCAACTTGGGAAGTGTTTAAAGGAATAATATGCTTCCCTTGCAGTTACCTGTGTGTTCATGTATGTCCTACCAGTGGAGCCAAAGTGTGCAGTTATGTCTGTTTGCCTTGGGCTTTTTGTTACCAGTCCAGCTGAAATGTTAAGCACGGCTGTCCACTGTGCTTACAGGCAGGCTGTGGCTCTGCTCCATGGTGGGGATTCAGCAGGATCCAGTGTCCCTGCACTCCCATCCTCACACTAGGCCTGTGCTCAATAGAGCCTGCAGCATAATACTGAGCTGTGGGAACTGTTTTGGAAAAAATGAGCATTAAGTAAATTCTCTTAGCTGCTTTCATGAGCCTCTCTCTTCTCATTTCTCTTTCTTTAGAGTATCATGGCTGGTTGAGAGCACCAATCAGTTGTACTTCTCATGTTGAAGCAGCTATTAAGTAGCTGATTGTTGCACATAATTTTTTTCCCCTGGATTCTGCTGCGTTTGACTCCTCATCATCTAGAAATTGCTGAACATGACAGGCTCGTACAGTGTTTGACTCTAGGATGGACCCAAAAGCAGAAGGGGTTGCTCCCTGTTGGCATGTGGGGATCAATACAATTATTTCCCATTTGAAATGCCAGTGAGAAGAATCCTGACTGAGTTTGCAGAGAACAGCAGCAGCCTGTGCAGGATTGCTGTGGCAGGGAGTCCGCTCTCATCCTGCTCCCTGTATGTGTGGGTTTGGCAGGGCAACAGCTGCCTATGATAGGAGGGCTGCAGGGCAGGATAGGCATGGTGTGTGCTGCTGAGTATGGAAATCTGCAGAGTGGATGTGGAAATAGAGGTGGGAGGGGAGCAGGCTGTACAGCCCTTGTGAGAGTCCAAGAGACCAGAACCACACCTTGGCACATGCTGTGCATTTGCAGTAAGCATTGATATAGTCCCAGCACTTGCTCTGGGACTCTGTGAGCCCCAGACCTTATGCAGAGCTGGGTGGTGACCCAGCACTTTGAGAGGTGAAGGTCCCAACCCTGTAACCCATGGCATGACAGTGCTGCCAGGCTGGGCATAGCACAGCTGAGCAGGGAGACACAAAGGAGGAAGGCATGGCAGGTGAACCCCCAAGGCCCATTTGCTGTTTGATTGTGCTTTGGAATAGTTGCATTTTAAGTGTTTCTGCAGAGCAGCCTGTCAGCCTAACATCTCTGTGGGGTGCAGGGCTGTTTATAGATGGCTCACATTCCAGGAGCAGTGGCACCGCAGGCAGAGAGCAAATATTTAACAGCACTTCTAACCACTGAGGCCAGCTGGCCTAGAGCCATCAGTCTGGCACTTGCTTGGCTGTGCAAGCAATAGCAGGGTAACCTAGACACAGGTGACACTAAACAAGACCTGTCAGCACCTCCCCACACTCCTGGGAAGGGGGCAGGAAGGGTAGCAGAGATTTCTCACAGCCATCTGACCTCCATTCCCACAGGTCAGAGAACGAATAATATTGCTCACCCCGGTTTGCCAGCCCGCGTGGCTATGCAGCCTGTGTGACAAGTCAGCACAGCTGTGGGCTGGCTGCAGTGAGGGCAGGTTCATGAGCTGTGGGTTAGCCCTCGCCCCCAGCACCTGGGAGCCATCCCAGCTGTATCTCCGGGTACCCCTGGTGCAGCAGGAGAGGCTGAAATGCAGCTGCTGGGAGCCGAGCCGTCTGCAGGCACAGTTCACTGCCGCCATCTGCTCTGGCGTGGGGCAGAGCACAGCCCCACCACACTCCACAGGCAGGCAGCAAGCTGGGGAGCAGGGCACGAGGGCCTGGCAGCTGCTTCTGGCCTGGTTGCACCGGGACAGTATTTCATTTTTAGTGTACAGTGAAAGCTACAGTGAATTTACAGTGTGGGATTAATGGAATTAAATAAATAGAAGGGAGGCTGAGCCTCTTTGACTGTGGATGTGCAGGTGGTGGCAGGCGCTGTCGCTGTGTTGGAGCTCCTCCTGTGGGCACCTTCCCACGCTGCAGCCTGTGCTCCTGGGGATGCACATCCTGGATGCATCCTGCCCGTGGACAGTGCCTGGGGACAAACAGTTCGGCACACACAGGCCACATCCCACACTGTCGCTGTGGAATCCAGCAAGCCGAGCATTGCTGTCCCCTTCAGGGCTGTTAGCAAACACAGGACAGGCTCACTCCAACCAGCTCTGGTTCCTGCTCCCTTGTAGTACTGCTAGATCCTGCATAACCTTCCCAGGGGAAGATTTTTTCCTTGTTCCTTTCCAAACTGCAACTTTTGGCTGTTGCCCCTCATGTCCAGTCCATCTTGCATGTCCATCCCAGTGTGTGGCCCCCAGGAGCAGAGCAGAGCAGGTGATGAGAGCCTGGCAGTGTGGTGCTGCCTGGCATATTAGTTCTGGGTAATCTTTAGGTTGTGTATGAGATTTGACTGTGCTCGTGCTTCCTGGCATGGTAGGGAGGCTGCAGACCTTTCCTCACAGTTTTCTGTGGAGAGAAGCCCTGCTGGTCTGCCTAAACCCTGTGTTTACTTGCAGTTCCCCTAAAGCCACTGAGGACATTGCATCTTCCATGCTTGCAGCCCTGGCAGAGCAGCTTAGGCAGCAGGAGAGGTGCTTGGGTCCCTGGGGCCAGTGAGCCCAGGAGGTGCTGGGTGCAGGTAGCACCCAGGGAGTTGCTTGCTGTGGGTTTAATGGGCTCAAGGGGAAGCTGCCTGGTAGGCATGCGGTGCTCACGTTCCAGCAATAAGAATAATAAGGCTGAAGCACTGCTAGCAATTGATTCAGAAGCACATTATGTCCTCATTTGAGACACGGCGCAGATTGACAGTGGTCAATGCTCGTGTTAATGTGGTTGATTTCACAGGAGGATGGGAAGCACACATTGCCTGAGCCCCTTCCTGTCCCCATGGCCTTGTGCAGCCCCCTGAGCTGCCATGTTGCCCCAGGGCTCTGCCTGCCTCTCCATGCCTGCCAGCAGCAGAGGGATTTTGGAGCTGCACTGAGAAAGGGGAGCGACAAGCCCAAGGTGGACTGTATCTGAGAGTCAAACTGGCACCCAGAGATTTTTTCAAGGCATTTGTAAAATGGTCTAGAGTCTGTCAAGGAAAGAGCCTTTTTCCAATCCCTTTTCAGTGGTCTGACTCTGTCTTTATGGCAGTAGCAGCAGGAATCCCTGAACTGCTTTGGTGAAATTGTTCCTTGCACTTCCATGCTGGGAAGGAGGAGTTTTACTAATTGGGGTTTTTCTTAATTTGCACTTGCTGTCTTACAGCATCTCCCTGTCACTTTAAAGCAAAGCAAAAGTAAAAGTCATGGTGCTTTTAAGTTTGCTCCTGGCTCATTTCCTTCCAATTTCCCAGTCCTTCTGCTTTCTAGGAAGAATGAGTTGGAAGTGTTACTCTGATCAAGTTTTGGGATGAAGCAGTGATTCTCATGAGCCCCAGAAAGGAACAAGAGCAGACTCCTAGTTCCTAGGCAGTTGTGGAGCAAGGTGGGGAGACAAGGCAATGCTGCTGCACTCAGGAGCTGCACAGCATTGTATGGAGATGGGACAAGACTTGCCAACCACTACTCCATGTAAGGGCTCCAGCTCTCTCCAAGCAGCCCATCATCCTCCCATTTATTTACTCATTTGTTTGCCTTAAAGGGGGGAACAGGTGTACATTAATTCATCACCAGAGTTCAAATTAAATCATTTTACTTCTAAATGAGTCACTAATTTGCAGGAGTATTTAATTAGAGCCTCTTTGCACTCAGGTGCTGTATTAGTTCTGACTTTCTCACCTGTTTGCCCTCTTAAGAGGCTGATGATGATTAGACCATTTCTGCACATCCTCATTGTACATCAAAGCTATTAACCCTAATGGCAACACCTTGATGCTCCTCCTCCCGTTCTGGGGGCTCTTGGCAGCCTCATCCTCCCCCAGGAAATAACCCTTTCCTCTGCTGTGGCAGGACACAGACCTGCTGTGCAAAGCACTCTGCACCCCACAGCTCGAGCAGCCCTGCAGCCTTTTGGCAGCGATTTGCAGCGTAGATTGAGCGTGAACAACTGCACTGAGCTCTGCTTGCCTCTTCTGTGGAGGGAGGACTCACTCCAGCACCCACCTGTGCCTGTTGAGAGCATTCACAGAGTGCAAGTATGGCTGGTGCTTTCTCAGGGTGCTTCTCCACAGCAAGAAGGTGCTCACTGATACCTTCAGAGCCGGTCTCAGCTCTATCACCAGTCAGTCAGGTCTCTGCCTGGGCTGTCTGTGCAGACTAAGGTCATCTTCTTGAAAAAAAGGTGTTATTTTTTGTCTATAGTAGGCATTGATGGGTCCTTATCTTCCTCCTTTGTTTGTGCTTCTCCTTCAGTGTGCTCTGTACTGACCAGACTGTTGTCAGAATCCCTCTTACTTATCTCTACTCCAAACCAAAAAGTCCTTTTATGTTATATTCCTCTTATTTTTTCATGCCTTTGATCATTTGTGCATTCCTCTTGTGTGACTCAGGCCCACCATTGGTGGGCAGCAGTCTTCCCTGCCTCACGGCTGAGAGTGGGGTGCAACCAAAGAGCTGATCCCCTGAGCAGCCTATCCTGAAAGCAAAATACAGGTGCCTGAATGAAATGAAGTGCCCCAGAGAGCCATGAGCTCTTCTGGGATCTGTGCCGGGGTAGAGGAGTGTGCAGGGCCTGTGGCAGCCCAGTGGGTTTGCAACCAGAAGTGATACTTGCAGCTTCCACTCCCACCATCCCTGCTGCAGCGCCTCTGAGCACAGCAGCTGCCTGCTTATTACACTGATAATAGAAAATTACAGGTTTTCTGTAGGAAATGTCTATTTACATCCTACATTTCCCAAACTACCTATTAGCATCGCTGTGATGTCACATCCTCCTGTGTGTTTTCGTCAGTGCTAGCCCCTCTGCCTGTAGGCAGTCTGGGGCACACTTGGGGATAGACAGTTGCCACCTGGCACAGCACTGGCCCATGTCCTACGTGTGCTGCGAAGCCCTCAGGGCTGGTGCAACAATGCAGGCAGTGCCTGTGCTCCATACTCAAGCCAGTGCCTGCATTCACTGCTGGCTGCTTGGGAAGTGTCTGCTCCACAGTGCAGGAGCAGAGGGGACATTGATGAGTGTCACCTTGTGCACAGCTGACGGTTGATAGGACTGAGCAGAGGGACCATGAGGGCTGTCCGTGTCAGCCCAGTCAGGGAGCTGTGCTTCTCACCTCAGCCTTTTGCTCACTGCTGATGCAGAGCTGACAGGCATTTCACTGCCTGAGAAACGTTCTGACACAGCTCTGCCAAGCAGTGAACACAGATGCCCACAGGGAGCACAGCATGCAGTGCTTCCCCTGGCCTGTTTGCCCAGTGTTTTTGTCTGTGGGCTAACAAGGTTTCAGAGACCCTGAGCTGGAGCAAGATTTTAAGAAGGTTTTGATGGTATTAATTTTGGGGGGAAGGGGTTCACGGGATGACTGATGTCTGCTGAGGCTGCTTGCCCCCAGCTTGCCCAGGGCTGCATGTGCAGAGGAAGTCCCTGCATGAGGGAGGTTTCTGTGTCTCTCGGACAACAAGATCGTCCCATCTCAGAGGGGTGCTTTGGGGATATTCCTTGTTTGCCTTGCTTTGTGCGTGGACTGAGATTATAGAGAAGGCTTTGGGAAGCAGTGGAGCAGCCATGGACCAAGTGCACCTGCACATGGCTTGTAGGAGAAGCACTGGGTGTGCAAGGCCAGGTGGGAGTGGGATGTGTGATTTTTAGGCAGTTGTATAGTGTGCAGGCCAAGATTTATAACCATGTCTTTTCTCCGGGTTTATAGTTTCTTGTCACTCTATTAACTCAAATGAGAGATGTTTACATTGCATAAGTAGCTGGAGCAGTGGATAGTAACCTATCAATTTTCATGACTATTCCCTGGCAAAAACTCATAGGCTGTCTTGCAGGACACTAATACCCAGAGCTCCTGGGGCACAAGACACCTAGGGCTTGCTATATTTCAAGAGACTGCAGTTCAACAGCTAATAAAACTGCTAGGTCAAGATCTGTGCAGTCAAGTCTCTCTGGAATCCTGGCAGAAGACCAAATTTCTGCTGATAGGTAGCTCCAGAGGAAAGGATGAGCATGTAAAAGAGGGAGATGAAGGCTTATCTGCAGCAGGCTTCCCCAGTGAGGGACTGCTTTGCCTGCAGATCGTGGGATGCATGTCCCGCTGGAAACTGGTTTTCAATGTGATCTAGCTTGACACTGCTGCTGTGGACACCCATGGAAGCTGTGTCTGGCCGGGAAAGAGGTGTGCAGGGCAATGCAGATTTCCTGACTGAAACACTCGTGTGCTGCTGCATCCTGCTGTGCTGTAACCACTCCCAACTTCTTCCTTCTCTTTCTCTCCACAGTCCATTGATCCTGGGCAGCAGTTCACCTGGGAGAACTCCAACCTGGAAGTGAATAAACCCAAAAACCGCTATGCAAATGTGATAGCCTATGACCACTCACGTGTCATCCTGACTTCCATTGATGGTAAGAGTAACTGGAGTGGGCACGCCACCAAGCAGCTGAACCTGGCTGTAGCAAGGAGACCATCTTTTCTATGTTCCAAGCTGAGCAGGGACAAATACCAAGCATCAGCATAATCAAATATATGTTCTGGCTGGCCAGAACAGAAAGGGCACTGTCGAGCTTTCCCAGTGTCCTCAGAGCAGTGTGTTCTGCGTGATTGTCTCTTGGTACTGCTGGCAGCAAAGATATCTGTCCCAGCAGCCTCCTTTCCCACTGTCCTCTCTGGGACTTCAGCTAAATGGTAAAATAAATGGTAAAACATATCAGTAAATGGTAAAACATAGCACCATTAGTGAAACTGCCACCCTCTGTCCCAACACAATTGTAGGGCCAGTATCTTTTCCTGGGATTTGTCCATATATGGTCCCAACTAAGTGCCCAGACTGCCACAGGATGAGGAGTGCTGCTTCCCCTGGGACATCAGACTCCACACATCCCTGTGCTTCATGGAAGCAAAGTCCACCATCAGGCTCTGGTGTCCATGGCACTGACCCCCATGGCTCCAAGAACCAGCCCCACACCTCTGGAGTTTGGGCTAATACGTGTTTTTAGTCCTCTTGCACGCACAGTAGCTGGAGCCCAGACTCACCTATTCCCTGTTTTATAAACCAGCCTGGAACTCTGCACACCCAGATATGAGCCCACTGAAGGAGAATGAGGAAGATGCAGCTAATTCAATGTACCCCTGCTTGAGGAAGGAGCTGGGGCGTTGCTTTCCACAAAGGTGGCCCTGCAGTCACTATCACCCCTTTTTGGGGGATGGAAAAGCCTTTTCTAATGGTAATGCACTACTCTTCCTCTTCAAGAGGAGAGAGAGCCAAACAGTCCCTCACAGCAAGCCCTGTTCAGCAGCAGCAGCAGCAGCTATGTGAAGGCCTGGCATGTCTGCTCATGGGCAAACCCTCACAGACAGCTGTGGGGTGAGCACATGGGGGAATCCCTGCTTTCCAGCCTGACTCAGTTGCTGTAAGTAGTGTCTGTGCCTTCCTGGGAACCGTTCCCAAAGCACCCTGCCAGGTCCGTGCCGCTCATGCCAAGGGAGCTGAGCACTGCACTCCAGCTGCTGTCGCTCCCCCAGAGCTGCCAGCACTTTGTGTCTGCTGGAGACTGTTGAGACCTGTAGAACAGAGCTGTAGAATTTTCCCCAGGACAAACGGATGAGGGGTGACCCCCAGCTTTATTTCCTTCCTCTAATGAAATGCAGATGCTCTCTCCTGGGGAGACAATGAGATTCCTGCCACTTTCTCTCCCTGCAGCCTGGGCAGCCCGTGCTGAGCAGGGTTTGGAAACAGCCCCAGGCCTCTGCTCTGCCGCATTTATTTTAGTAACTGTGTGTTTGCATTTTAAAGGCCTTTACAGAAAATTCCTTTCCCTAAAGTGTGGAGGCAGAGTGGGGGCTGGAGCAGCCTCTGCTAGCAGGCAGCAGAGGGGGTCTCACAGTGAAGGGTTTCAGTGGTGGTGGGAGGAAGATCTCTGGCTCCTTGGGGATAGTCATCACTACAGGAAGGATTGGAGGATATCCCGGCCTGACATCCCTTGCTAACAGAGACAAGCTAATAAAGCAGCCTCATTTTTAAAAGGTGCTGTAGGACCGTAACAAATTGCTGGTGAATTTAAGACAATTATTTCAGTCAGTTGCTTGGGGCCGAATGAGCTCCTTAATATTCCTGCCTGTGAATTTCCCTTTGTATTCGTGTGGCAGCTGTCTCTCTGCTTTGGTGTTGCCTGCTTGTTGCATTAATGTGGGAGTTACAAAGGGTTCTTCTTTGTTCAGGCACCATCCCTGTCCTTCGCAGGATCCCTGGGAGAGATCCTGACATCACGCCATAAAGGAGACTTGTCAAGAGCTTTGTGAACATGCCAGCCTCTTCCCCTGTCTGCAGGGCCCAGCAGAGCAGTAGGTACAGGATTATGGGCTGCCCCCAGTAACTCTTGCCCTCTTTCTCCTCCGCAGGGGTCCCAGGCAGTGATTACATCAATGCCAATTACATTGATGGGTATCGGAAGCAGAACGCCTACATCGCCACGCAGGGACCGCTGCCAGAAACCCTCAGTGACTTCTGGAGGATGGTGTGGGAGCAGAGAACAGCAACTATAGTGATGATGACCAGGCTGGAGGAGAAGTCCAGGGTACAGTGTGTGCTTTCTCTCTTTTCTAGAGTTGTTGGGGGACAAGAAAGAGGGATGTGAGCACTTCATAGAGTAAAGGCATCCAGGGAGAGGCAGTTGCAGTGATGTGGCCCAGCAATAGGTACCTTGTAAGCATATCCCTGTGGGGCAAAAGGGTGGCATAAGCTCCTGTTGCTGTCCTGCTCGTTTACCTCTATTTTGCCTGCATATCTGCATGCACACCCATCCTTTCCTCTCCACATCACTCACACCAAAGGGGGAAGGGAGAGCTCTGAGATGGGGAGTGTGGACAGTCCCAGAAGGTGAGAGGCTGCAATAGTTGGGTACTAGCAGCATCCAACAGCCTGACAGGGCCCTGGCGTTTATGGTGATGCAGGGGAATGGCTGACGGGGTCTCATTGCAATAACAAGGCTAATTTGTGCCTTGTCCAATGACAACATGTATAAATGATCAGCTCATACTGCCAGGATTAGATATTCTGATGTAATAAATGGAAAGCTGCCTGCAGACCGTGGGGAAGGTGTGAGTTGGAGAAGAAGGAGCAGGAGCCCTCACTGCAGATGATACAGTTTTCATGACAGAGGTTCTTACTCAGCCTCTGAAGCAGGAGTTTGTAAGCTGTGACCAAGTGCTCCTGTGCCCAGATGCACCCTTCGGGCAAAGCCTGCCCAAGGAGGAAGCAGCTTCTGCCTCTCATGATTCAGTTTGTTCCTAAAAGTAAAATTTTAGCAGTGAGCATTTGTACTTGCAGAATATTTTAGTGTTGCCATGCCAACAGCAGAAGGGGCTTGTGCACTCAAGCTGTGAAGCACTGATTATTTTTAGCCCAATAAGCTCATTCTTGAGAAGCAGAAACTGTCAAGTTTGGGTTTAGTTAAAACTTTTGCATGCATGCTCTCCCTCCTTTTCAAAGCTTTAGCACTGAAATGCTCTCAGGGGTGTCCCAGCCCACACTGGCTGGGAGGAAGCAGCTGGAACCACCAATCACCATGGCAAAACAGATCTGCTTTTCCTAATGTACAAAAAACAGGCATTGTTGATGGGTTTCCCTGGCTCTTCAAGTGCCCTACAGCCTGCAGGGAAAAACAGCATTCCTTGGAGATGAGCTGTCTCTAGAGATCTAGCCCCAGCTTTGCACTGCGCTTCCTGCTGCAGAACCCTCTCTGTTCTGTCCAAAGGCCACTGTCACCCACGCAGCCCAAAGAGGGAGGGAAATTAATCTGTCCTGTCCTGTGGCTCAGGGCTTGGCACACAGGCGAAGCAGGATCAGAAGCTTCTGATCAACTGCTCTTTGCAGCTGGGGGTTATATGGGGACTTTTTTGTGCCTTCACATTTCAATGATGGAGCATATATTTGAAGTACAAGGAAAAGCCCTTCTAGGTTGCCAAATAAATCCATGCCTAGAATCCTGACTCACTTAACTTCTGGGCTGCTTAGTTATGGCAAGGCACTCCAAGGTGCATGTTTCTTGAAGATAACAGGTTTCCTTTGACCCCACAGGCACTCATCTTTGCCTGAGATGCCTGTGCTGCTGAGCTGAGTGTTATCTTCCCCCTGCACGCTCCTTGTCATATCATCCTGCAGTCACCTCCTGCACTATTGGTTTCTGTCCCAAACACAGTGCGTGTGGTCAGGCTTTTGGTGACACTGTGAATCCTTGTTATGGGCAGGAGGTGACCAGAGCCCTCATAGAATATCTGGCAGCCTGCCTGATTGGGCACACTGCCCAGGGGCTCCTGGCTGACCCAGACCCAGACCCCTGCATTCACTCCCTGGCACTGCCTGCCCATGTCCTGCTGCCTCTTTGGCACATCCCCAGCACTAATGAGAAGTGGGCAGTTTTCTCAGGCACTGTGGGAGAGGCAAGTTGGCAGCAGAGGCAGTGGAGAAGCCTGGTCACTCCTGAGTTGAACCAATGATCCACAGCAAGGACTTCCCTGGATGTGTTTACTGTACCCTGTAGTTGTCTCAGGGCATTACCTCACAGCAGGGCCCTGGTGGGGAACTGGGATGTGGACTTCCTGACCATTATTTTCTCTGGGTTTTTTTGTTGTCTTTTTCAGCATCTTCTAAGGCAAGATGGCTTTCTTGCTCTGCTTTTCCTCTAGACCTTTTGATGATGGCTAGAGCTCTCTTGGGAGCACACCTTTTTAGGACCAATTGCAGATCCCATCCTGGTCACTGCCCATTGCTCCAAACTTTCAGCATGAGTCACTGTTTTGCAGTTCATTCCACTCCAGAGCGTTCAAACCTCATGTGATGTAACCCCTCGGGTCCCTGCAGCATTGCTGCCTGCTGATGCTCATGCTGCTGTGGGACAGCACTGCTCCAGGCAGTCACATGGCATCACAGCATTACCCAAGGGTGACCTTGCTTGAAAGTCCCCTTGCCCAGGGGCTTTCGTGCAGGCGCAGGACTGTCTCTCCAGCTGCAGAGCCTGAGGTGGCTAGCAGGGCCTCATGGCGAGATGCCCAGTGCAGAGCAGGCTCTGCTGCCTTTCCAGGCGAGCTCCCCAGGTCACCCTCGGCAGTGCTGTGATAAGCCGACCAGGACCAGCAGCAGCTTGGCAGCCCTGTGGGGGTGACACTGCTTTAAAGGACTCCTGAGCTGCAGGGGGAAAAAAAATCTTTAAAGAGCATCAGCTTTTATGGTCTGCAATTTCAGCTGGCTTGATGGTCCAAATCATCCTCCCTTTTTCATGTTTTCACAAAGTGAGAAGCACATAAAGGATAGAAATGGCTGGATTGTGCAATTTAGCTGCCTTCAAAGCTTTACAATCAGTTTCAGAATAATTTGGTGGCTGTTCAGAAACACACATTGTAGATTAGCTTTCCCGAAGCTGCGAGCGCGGCACGTCCCTGCTGGGCTGTGTTGCCAGGAGAGAGGTATTAAAGCAGGATTTCTCCTACCCTGGGCTATCCCCAAGAGCCTGACAGATCAGGGTCTCCTGGAGCAGCACTGTGGCTTGTTCTGTTCCAGCCCAGAGCACCAAGCAGCCATCCCTGGGGTGTGATCTCCCCTGGCATTTCATGTCCCCAGGAAGGGGTTTTAAGAGGCTGGTGCTCAAGGGCCCTGGGGAAGAGAAGCCTGGCAGCCACATCGTGCTGCAGCCCTGTCGCTGGCAGCGATGCCATCTGGAGCTTGTGAGCGGGGCTGGGAGCAGAGCACAGCTCTCAAGCTGAAGAGAGGTGCCCGGCTGCTCTTGGGCTCAGGGCATCAAAGGGGAGGGACAGGAGCCACTCAGCAAAGCTGCAGTAAATGGCTGTTCAGGACATTACTGTGCTCCTTAAGTTAATGAGAAACAAGCACTGCCAGAAGAAAACATCTCTTATCTGCTTTAGTGCCACAGTGCATCGGCTTCAGCATAAAATTTACAGAGCTTGAAAATGGGGCATAAACATTATGGGTAAATTTGGCAGAAAATGTGACTGACTCTTATCTGGTCATGAATAAATAATTTTCAATTACCAGCCCAGGCGCTGCTATTATCCCACACAGGGAACTCCTCTGAAGTTTGTTTTGTGCTCGAGTACACAGCCCTGCAGCATGTGGGTGGCAGGAGGGGACTGCTGTCCCCGAGGTGTAGGCTGAGGCACAGGCACATGCTGTGCTGTTCCCCTGAAACATCCTCTGCAAACCACACCAAGGGTGACACAGTGAGCAGCTGCCCCCAGCATCTACAGGATGCTGTGCTGCCCTGCCCTCCCCTCCCTCAGAGAGGGGTCACATCATCCCCAAGGCAAACTCAGGCCTTGTGGAGACAGTCTGCAGCTGCCGCCCACTCGTGAGGATGGGATCAGTTTAGCTGTGAAATAATGTTTGTGACCTCCAAGTTGCTGGTGCTGCAGCCAGTCAATGTCAAATGCTGTGTGCCAAGTAAGGAAGAGGAATGTTCTGAGATTTTTGCAGGGCCTGCCACACTGCCACAGATCTAAGGCAGCACAGCAGCCCAAATAGCAGGAGACCCTGGGCAGGAGGCAGCAGATCAGCTCTGCCTGCACAGGCACCTAACCTCATTAGCCAGCCTTGCTCCAGGCACTTCTGCCAAGGCAAGACTTACTGAGAGCAGAGCCCAAAAAGCAGGGACAGATGCATCCCTCTGACTCCAGGTTGCTGCACTTCAGCGCCAGAGTGCAGGATGAGAGCTCTTAGCTCTCACAAGCCCCACCCTGCTGAAAGTACTCTCAATTAAAAGGCAGAACTTCATTGATTTCTAATTAAGCTTATTGTTTCCCTTCCCACACATTCCCCTGTAAACATGTTCTGCTAATAATTAAGTTTACTATTCCTTGACAAACACAGATGATCTTCTATTCACTCCTCTCTCCTAGGGCGGGAAACCATTTTTGGTGCGGTGCACATGGGTGGGAATGAAGTCTTCCTCCTGTCAGCCAGGCACTGTGGCTCTGCAGGGTGGGGGAGCCAGGTACCAGATGATACAGGGATGCTTAGAGTGCCAATTAAATGGGGAGCTTGGGACTTCAGAGAAAAAAAACGGAGGAGTAGTTTGCAAACACTGAGCTGTGAGGAGGAGGAGAACCAGAGTATCAGCAGATGAGCAGGGAGAGATGTGCAGAGAGATAAAGGGGGCAGAGGGATGGGCCCCTGGGGATGTGTTAGGGCCCTCTGCCAAGTGGGATTCATACTGCTGTGACCAGTAGCTCAAAGCACTCTGGCTGCAGAGTTGGAAGGGAGTGATAAGGATGCTGCAGGACAGGAGGTCTCTAGGGAGCAGCGGTGTTTTTGTGATGGGACAGTGCTGCCTGCATGAAGGGGCTGAGGGGTTGCTTTGGCCACAGTCTGTCTTCTTGCAGAGGGAGAGCAAGGTGTGTCTGTGTTTGAGCTGGCATCTGTGCCTTGCAGAGCCATTTTGAAACACCTGGGAGATGCAGATTTTCAGGGATGTGGCACCTGCCACAGGGGTAGGTTGGTGTCTCTTGGTGATGCTCAATGCACTTGAGCCTACAGCAGTGCAAAGAGGGTGGACACAGCATCCAGGCTGGAGCCCTGGCATGGGCTGTGTCCCACCTGTCACATGGGTGGTTTGCTGCCCAGGGGCACCCTGGGGACTATGGATGTTATGGGAAAGGTAGTGCTTGTTGTTGTATTGCTGTGTGCTGTGCTGGACTCAGCTCTGTCCTACTCTAGCTGCGGGTAAAGGACTCCAGGCTGGCATAGCAGGGAGCTGGTGGCAATACAGGCTGCATCTCATCGACCTTAGCTGCCCTTTGAGTAGAGCCATGCCCACAGAAACCACCATTTCCCCTTCCCTGCTTGCACTAGCTTTTCTCCCATCAACCCACAGCTGCCCACCTTCTCTTCATCCAGGTGGAGCTCAAGCAGGGAATGGTACAAGGAAAGCCCCAGAGATGCCCATCTTACCAAACAGGAGGCAGGGAAATAAAACTACAGCAGGCACAAATCACTGCTAGCAATTGCTGCTCACTGTCTTGGTACCTGGTGTTGCTCTTGCTGCTCTGTCCGTTGGTCTGGCCAGCTATGTCACTTCCCACCAGTGGCTCCAGGGGGAAAAAAAAAAGCCTTTTTCAATGAGTAGCCACTGAGATCAGCTCAGTTGGTCAGAGTATGGTGCTAATAACACCAAGACTGTGGATTCAGTCCTCATATGGGCCATTCACTTAAGAGCTGGACTTGATCCTTGTGGGTCCCATCAGCTCAGAATATTCTCGTGATTCTGTGTCTTGTGGAAAGGAGACCAGGGCATGCTGTCTTTTTGCTGGGGATTGGGACACTGGGGGGGAAGGAAATGTGGATGTTAAAGACACCCCTGAACAGTGACTAATTTCTGTCTTTACGCTTTGAAGAGCAGAGCCCTGTTCCTTGTCCCAGATGCCTCAACCAGCAGCCAAACACTAACCCTTTCTCCTCACCTCCCTGCAGGTAAAGTGTGACCAGTACTGGCCGAGCCGGGGTACAGAAACCTATGGGATGATCCAGGTGACTCTGCTGGATACAGTGGAGCTGGCGACCTACACTGTCCGCACCTTTGCGCTGTACAAGGTATGGGACTGGCTGGGCTGTTGCTGCTCCGGTAGTGCAGAGACACTTCCCAGTGTTGCAAGGTGCTCCATGGCCCACAGGCAGTGGCCACTGGCTGTACCTGGCTTGGCCAAGCACGTGGCCAGTCCATACATGAGCCATGTCTCACAAATGGGCTGCAGTAGGAGATCAGCTGCAGGTTGTGCATCTGGCCGCCACTGGATTTTGGTCAGGATACCTGATGCTCTTGTGTGTGCATTCTGTGATGGGCCCCAGAGCAGGGCTGTTCCTGCCTCTGGCCAGTGTACAGGTAGCAGCTGTCCTCTCATTAGAGGGACAACATGGGAAGCAGTGAATTTTTCACTCCTGTCACTAATAATGCAAATGGAGGAGCCATTTCTAACGTGAGCACAAACCCTTCTCTCCTGCCTGCTGAGTTCCTCATTAGTGTTTGGAAATCCCTGGGGGCAGTGCCAGCAGCAGCGTGTCACGGCGATGCAGACAGGCTTTGCAGCAAGCTGCCTCTGTGTGTGACTGAGTCTGGGCCAGGAGCCTGGCAGTGCTCAGGGGGACACACTCACACCCCAGAAGGGCCCCAGCAATCACCCAGCCACTCCTACCATTTGCTGCCTAGAACACTCAGCCAAGCCTGGAGAGAAGCAGGGCTGGCTGCTGTAGCCCTTCCATGCCCAGGGCCTATTTTCCCTGAACATGCAGTGAGTATGCAGGTAGTGAACCTGTGCTGTGCAGTAGAGAGTCTTTCACCTTCCCTGCAGTCTGCTCTGTTCCTGCAGAGCTGCTCTGCTGTCTGTATCAACTGCCTTTCTACAGAATATGTGTATGTACAGAAGCTTTGCAATAAACCTACATTTTTCGTGCATATTTTCACTAGTGCATAGAACATGCAGAGCTTTGTGTGCCTGTTGCTGTTGTTGCCCCATCAGCAGTTTCCTGCACTGGGATAAGATTGTTCTCATGCAAAACAACTCCTCTTTGTCTTCAACAGAATGGCTCCAGTGAGAAGACAGAGCTTCGACAGTTCCAGTTCATGGCTTGGCCTGATCATGGGGTCCCAGAATACCCCACCCCAATCCTCGCTTTCCTGCGACGGGTCAAGGCCTGTAACCCAACAGATGCTGGGCCCATGGTTGTTCATTGCAGGTAGGACTGTGTGTTTGCCTTCTGGCTGGAGGAGCTTTACCTGTCTGAAAGTGGAGTCTTCTTGTGGGGAAGGTTTCATGGTAGCATAACCTGCACTGGATGCATGGGCTGGCAGCAGAAAAGGCCCATGAGTAATAATGCAGTGGTGACATTTCTGTTGCTACTGCTGTGTCAGATTAAACAGAACTGCTGTATGGAGAGCTTCAAAAAACACATTTTACTGCAAAACTTCAAGTGCCATTTAAAAATTAAATTATCTGTGCCCAGCGTAAGTAGGTGGTGCCTTCAGAGGCACATCACTGACAGAAATGCATGCAGTGACCTCTACAAACATTCGTACGCAGTATTTACAGCAGCACTCTTTCACAGGGTAGAAAGGCAGCTCTTAAGGCAAAATAGTAGTCTACTAAGGCTCAGCATCTTACCCAGTCAAGAGTTATTTGTACCAGCCAAGAGGGGACTGTTACTGAACAAACCACTCCATCATTGCTGTTCCAGCATACGCCTCACCAGCAGTGTTTAATGCTCTTCTTTCATGCTCTGTTTCAGATGGTAGTGGGGTATAATTAACACACAAACAAGCTGTATTAAATCCCTGTTAAGGATATGATTTGCACCATAAATGAGGAAATGCCTAGCTCCCTATCTCTGCCTGTGTTTACATGTCACAGCAGCATACCTGTTGTTATCAGGGTGCTCTGAGTGAGTAGTTTGGGGTTTGCTGCTGCTCTTCCAACAATTGTGGAGAGGCATTTGATGCTTGAGCAAAGGGCTCAGCACAGTCATGCATGAGCTCAGCTTTCTGCTTCCCCTGTCAGGCTGGCTGTGCTCATTTTATGGGTGAGGAAACAGTGACCCAGGTTAGGGGACAAGCAGGCTTGAAATTACGGGCTTCACTGGGGTTAGGGCCTAGCCTGCTCTTCTTGTCTTCTGACTTCACACACACGTGCACTGTCGCTCTCCTGCCTGTTAAACACATTTCTCCTTCCTTTGTGGAGGGGCTGCTAGCCACCACAGGATTCAGCAGGGTGACACTGTGTCCTTTTGCACTCCAGCAGTGAAAGGAGGACAGCAGAAATGCTGAGGAGCCTCTCACGTTCTCCTGTGATTCTCTCCCTCACTCCTCCTGTCACTTCTTGTTTGGAGCTCTGCCTGTAGGGAGCAGCCTTCACTCCCCTTTTGTGTGCCCTAGGTCCGGGTGATGTCTTAAGCTGTACCAGAGCTCAAGACGTCCACAGGAGCCCGTGTCATTTCAGGCTGTGTGCTTTGCTCCCGCAGTGCCGGCGTGGGCCGAACCGGCTGCTTCATTGTCATCGATGCCATGCTGGAGCGCATGAAGCACGAGAAGACGGTGGACATCTACGGCCACGTGACGTGCATGCGCTCCCAGCGCAACTACATGGTGCAGACAGAGGATCAGTACATCTTCATCCACGAGGCCTTGCTGGAGGCTGCCACGTGTGGCAATACCGAGGTGCCTGCACGCAACCTCTTCGCCCACATCCAGAAGCTGACCCAGGTGCCACCAGGCGAGAGCGTTACTGCCATGGAGCTGGAATTCAAGGTTGGTGGCAGAGCCCCAGCACCCACTTCTCCAGTGCCCTATCTCTGCCCACAGAACCCTACAGGCCGCTTGTCCAGAAGCTGGGAGAGGGGAGCTATGGATCATTACAGACAGTTATTCTTTTGTGTGTTTTGAAAGCAGGTAGGCAGTGATTTAAAATACATTTGAATTGTAAAGCTTGTATCGGCCACGGTCCCCCCTGGATTGGCAGCTTCTGGGGAGGATATAAAAAGCAGATGGATGTGCAGTTCTCAGCAGCACGTTCTGCTCTAGGTTCACTGTGCGGCAGGAGCTGCATCTGAAATCAGATGCAGATCATGTTAGTGATAATTGATGTTACTGTGAACAACTTGTCTGGAAACAGCTCCAATTTAAATATGTGAGACATTTCTAGTCTCATTTCTTCAATGCTAAGCTTTGTAATCTTTTAACCACCTCAACACCAAGCCTCAGTGTCTAGAATTGGTGAAGGCAGTGTTTTAAGGCACACCATTTTTACGAAGCCAAGCCCACATTTTTCTGCCTGTATCTGTGTATGCCAACTGCAGATATTTATTACAGCCTTGGAGCTGGAAGTGAGCTCTGTTAAGTGCCCATATTCTCAGATGAGGTGCATTAGTCCAGTGAACTCTTGCAGGGGAATATAGCTCATGGAGGGAGGCAGCAGACCATGCAGGCTATGAAATGAACTGCAGCAGTACAACTTCACCCTGGGGATTCCCTCCAAGTGACAAAGGAGCAGGAGAGGCAAAATATTGACTTTCCATGTAAACTGGGAATAGTTGAGAAACTCTGTCCTGTGGTTATCACAGCTGCTGGTGTCCTGAGCTTGGGACAATAAAACATGCTGCATGAGTGTCTCATGGTGACACCCGCCCTGAGAAACTCATCAACAGAACCACAGATTTGTGCTCAACTCAAGCAATTCTGTTGCAAGAAAGACAAAATTTTGTTTTCCTTTCATTTCTCCAAGGGTCTCAATGGGAGACCCTGGGGAGCAGGATATGGGAGGGCCTCACATGGCTGCACTGCTCCTCAGAGAGCAACCTTGTCCCTTTGCAGGGAGCCTCTGCTGAGGTCCAGCTGCCACTCATCGAGAGAGGGCTGGTTCTGGAGATGCTGGGGGTGGGAGGGAAGAGGGACTTCTGTTTGAATCTGCCAGCTGATCCAAGTAACACATTTACCATGACTCCAGTTTACGGGACTCAAAGAGAGCCATAAAATGTCTCACAGTAACCCAAAATAGATCTTCTTTACCTAAAACTGTCACAATTCTCACATTTTCTTGGGTTCTTCTGGGGTGAGAAGTAAATAGCAAGACATTGTTGGAAGAGTGAAAGCTTTGCTTCCCTGCCACCACTAGGCTCACATCCCTGGCTCAGCGAGGTTACAAAGCTTCATGTCCTGCCTCTGTGTGTGTCAGAGCTGCTCTGGGTCTTCTCATCACTGTGTGACTGCTGCCAGGGTCTCGATTCTGCCTCCAGACTGCTGCATCCCCTGCAGGGTTCTGACATGTCTCCTCCTCTTTCAGCTGCTGGCCAACTCTAAAGCACATACCTCACGTTTCATCAGTGCCAACCTCCCATGCAACAAATTCAAGAACCGCCTCGTGAACATCATGCCGTATGAGCTGACGAGAGTCTGCCTGCAGCCCATCCGGGGTGTTGAGGGCTCTGACTACATCAATGCCAGCTTCATCGATGGCTACAGGTAAGGATCACCTTGGATGACTGGGCCAGCCTGTCCTGCCTGCTTGGGAACCCAGGCAGAGCTGTCTTCTCTTTCCAAGGACTGGTCCTGACTGTGGGAGGTGGACTGGGGACCACTTTGTCGCATTTTATCTATTTCCATCTTCTCAGACACTCCAGTGTGTGTAGTTACAATATGCAAAAACGGCCTGTGAGTGAGCGCTGCCAGGCTGGCTTGTGTTGCTGTAGACAGATGCCCACATGGCTGGAGTGGCAGGCTGTGTTGGCTCCTGGGGAGATTTTATGGGATATTCTGGTAGGCATCCCTTGGCTTGTGTTTCATATCTGCAGTATCTAACTCAAACCTGCCTCCCCTCAGTAGCTGTAGCAACTAGAGTTGGAAGTGTGCTTCCACTGAGTGGCTGATCCAGGCAGCACCTTAAGGCTTGTTCCATGTCTTAATTTTGGGAGGAGTCTGTGGATCCTCAGGCAGGGCTGGTGCTGGACGCTGGAGAACCCATCACCAGGTTCTTCTCTCCAGAATACAGTTTAGAAAACACAAATTGAGAGCTAGTGGGGCAGTAATACTTGTGTTTTCTGTATCTGTCTGCTAGCATCTTATTCTCAGATGCTTAATGCCAGGAGAGAAAAATGTAGGAATGGCCACATCCCCTTCCCAGCCAACCCCTAGACAATAATCCAAACAGAATTGCAATGTTGCACATAAATGGGCTGTTCCTTTCATCTCTGTGCACCGTCACAGTAGGGTCATCCCTCGTGTGCACCATCATCAGTGCAGGAGTGGGGGATACAATGATAGATGTGGCACATTCCCCCTCCCACTTGGCTTTGCCCACCTGCCTCTTTTGGACTGATAACCTCCCAGAAGCAAAAGGCACAGCCAAAGGGAGCAGATATGGGTGCAGCCAGGCCAGCAGCTCTGTGCTTTGTCCCTGCTCCATCAGCTGAGCCCCGTGAGGGCTCCCAGGGAGAATGGCTACATGGAGGCAAGAGCAGACAAGGAGTAGAAGAGGAGCAACCCTGGGAGCATCCCAACAGAGCACAACCACAGCAAGCCAGGCTCCCTCAGGGTGGGACAGAGTAATGGGGAAGGATGAAGGGGCTGGAGAAAAGCTGTCACAGAGCAGCCCCCCTTCCCATCTGCCTGTGTGGCTCTGAGCTGTCCAGCACCGGTCATTAGAGTGGCTGCCTGGCTGCAGCCTGGCTCTGACAGATGGACTGCAGCCACTGTATCCTGACTCCAGAGCTGATGGAGAGCAGCACTGGCTTTGCCTTTTGGTGATGCTACGGAGGGAGGGCAAGGGCTGCCAGCACAGCAGGTGGTACCATTTCATGTGCTACTTATCCTATCCCCAACTTCTGTTATCTCTTCCCATCCTTTCCTTTGAATCAGCAGGCTTCTAGGTATTATCTAAAGAAATCGGTTGGCCCAAGGTCCTGCAGATATCACTGATGGTGCATCTTTATTAGCTCTTTCACTTCATTCTGCATCCCCATTCCCTGTTTTTTACGATGTCTTATAAATCCACCTTGAAGCAGCCCCTGTCTGCATCCTGCATGTTACAGCTGCCCTGCAGCACGTTCATTAATTTTAGCACCATTAAAAATAGCACCAGCAGAGGGAAGAAGGCAGGACGGAGAACGCCGGCCCTGGTCCCGCGGGCTCCAGCGCCCCGCAGTGGTGGAGCCAGCCTGGGCTCTGCTGTGCCAGGCTGGGTGCTCGGTGAGCCAAGGAACTGGCACAGCAGAGCTGAGTCCAAAGCACCAAGGGGACTTTCTTCAGGGTGGGGGCCAGTCTGGGGCAGGTCACACGGAAAATTAGGAGAGATTCTCTGGCATGCAGTGGAACCAAGAACAAATTCTGAAGCTTTAGAAAACAGACAAAACTGTATTCATGGTTTCCACACTGCCCTCGTTATTGTCTGGAGTGTGTAATCCAGGTGACCTGGTTCAGCTGCTCTGTATTTTCCCATGCAATGGGAGGGATGGTGGGTACTGCAGAGAGTAAAAGTGCAGGAACACTGAGGTGCTGCTGGGATCATCCCCCAGCACAGTCTCTCCTTCCAGCCCAGGTGGGTGCTGGCAGCCAGGCCTGCTCTTGGGGGCCTGAGTGCCAAGAGGGCTCTCAGTGCATCAGCAATGCTGGAGATAAGCAGCAGCAAGAGGCTGGGCTGGGGACACCATCACCCCAGCAAGGACTAAGAGCCTTTCTGGATCCTCCATGTTGTGGTGCTCACTCTGTTTGTGGGGAGCACATAAAAGACATGTTCTGGACAGGCTCGTCTCTCCCACAGAGCGCATGGCTTGTGCAAGAGACCTGCCCTCTCCTAGCTGGATTGGTAGCCTTGCTCCATGGTATCATGGGGCCCTCCCTCCAGCTCAGCCAGCCCCTAGGAGCAGCTGCTGCCCGTCTAGGAGCTGCTCTGAGCACCATTATGTTTGTCACAGGCAGCAGAAGGCCTACATCGCCACACAGGGACCACTGGCCGAGACCACGGAGGATTTCTGGCGGATGCTCTGGGAGCACAACTCCACCATCGTGGTGATGTTGACAAAGCTGCGTGAGATGGGCCGGGTACGAGTCCTGCTGTGGGGAGAAGGGGCTGTGGGGCTGCTCTCTGTGGGCAAGAGCTCTTGGCTCACCCCTGTCTGTGTTTGGCACCAGCCGCTCTGGGGTGCCCCTCACTGGCATGTCTGGTGGCTGACCTTGTGACCCCACAACCGCATAGGCTCCCATGGAGTGGGAGGGAGGAGCGGCAGCTTGTCAGTGCTAATGTCTTACCCCGTTCCTCATCCACAGGAGAAGTGCCATCAGTACTGGCCTGCAGAGCGCTCTGCCCGGTACCAGTACTTTGTGGTGGACCCCATGGCAGAGTACAACATGCCACAGTACATCCTCCGGGAGTTCAAGGTGACGGATGCCAGGGTGAGTGCATCTGCTGGCTACCCAGCTCCTCTGCTTCTCATGCCACTGCCCTGCCCAGGCCAGTGAAGGAAGCATACAACAGCTCATGGAGGAAAGGGAAAGAAAGTGCTGCCTTGCACTGCAGGCAGAAAGGGCTGCTGCCCACCACTTGCTGCCCTCACCACAGGTTCCTGCCTTGCCAGCTGTGTCAGCCCCATGAGCAGCTCAGGGATCCCTGTCAGCACCAGACCCTGCCTTGCCTATGCACCTCACGTGGGCAGGCATTTAACACAGGTCCCCCTGTACCTGGCATCTGTGTGTGCAGACCAGGGACAGGACCCTTGTGTGACAGTAAGCATGGTCCTAGGGTTGAGCTGGGCCCCATACACTGACCCAACGGACCCTGTAGGGGCCCAAAGCTCTGCTCAGCTCAGCCACCCTGGGGTGAGCATGGGAGGACAGAGACAGGTCCCAAACATGCAGCAAAAGATCTGCCTGTGATCACCTGTGCACCTTCTCACCCAGCCTGGTTCAGGAGGTCTGAGAGCAGGTCAGAGCACCAGTGCTGAGAGGAGTGAGATCAGCCCCTCACCCGCAGTTCACATCTAACATCCCTCTCCCTGCAGGACGGCCAGTCACGGACCATCCGCCAGTTCCAGTTCACAGACTGGCCTGAGCAGGGAGTGCCAAAGACAGGAGAGGGTTTCATCGACTTCATCGGGCAGGTGCACAAGACCAAGGAGCAGTTTGGGCAGGATGGGCCCATCACAGTGCACTGCAGGTAAGTGGGGACTGCAGCCTCTCCCTACTGTGCAGGTCTCTGTGCTCCATGAGCAGCTTGCACCACTCCTAGGAGCTCTGAAGGGCCTTCCTGGGGCTAGCAGGACTCCTCATGTCTCCTCTTGCTCCCTGTGCAGTGCCGGGGTTGGGCGCACAGGCGTGTTCATCACACTGAGCATCGTGCTGGAGAGGATGCGCTACGAGGGCGTGGTGGACATGTTCCAGATGGTGAAGACCTTGCGGACGCAGCGGCCAGCCATGGTGCAGACAGAGGTGAGCTGCCCTCCTGTGTGTAGTAGTGCAGTTCTGTGGGAGAAGGGAGGGGACCTGATGTCTCTGGACGTTGGACCCTACAGCCCACTGTCCTTGTGTCCCCACTTCTCACGTTTCCTTCACTGCTGCCTTGCAGGACCAGTACCAGCTGTGCTACAGAGCCGCACTGGAGTACCTTGGCAGCTTCGACCACTATGCAACGTAACAGTGCTTTCCTCCAGTCGCGGTGGGGATGTCTAGGAGTGGAGACGGGTCCCTCTGAGCCAGAGCCGCCCATTCCTCAGTCCTTCTGTACAGGTGGAGGTACTGCCCAGGCAGCAGACCTCCACGCCAACCAGTTTTGACCACGGCATTTAGGAACTTAGCCCCAGCGCCAAATGAGGGAATCCGACTCCAAAAGCATTTCCAGTCTCTGGCTGAATTTCTGCTCATATGCATCTCTCACCCTCTCTCACGCCGACTGCATTTCACAGCGAGGCTTTAGGTGGGTGGAATGGGATCTTTTTTTTAAACATGTAAAATAGTTACTAGTGGTTTTTATAATCTCCTCTCTCTTTATTTTTTATTTTTTGCAAGTCTTAATGTTTTGCCCAAGCAGAACTGGACCCGCCAAACCTTTGGGAGTTGGGTTTTGGTTTTTTAATTTCCTTTTGCTTTTACATTTTTTACTGCCCTGTGTTTATTTCAGCCCAGTCACTGCTGGTTCTGCCCATTTTAGTGCAGCTTCCTTGGTAATTCACAGCAGCTGGCTTGTGGTTCCTGCCCGGCTCCATTCCCCATAGGCTGCTTTTTAATCCTCTGTAGAATATGAAATTTCATGGAACTGGACCTAAGCTACCAATTATTTTTTTAGTCTTCTCCCATGCCATTATTTCTTTAGTTGGTTTGGGTTTGGGAGGGCATGTGGGGTCGCCGGAGAAGCGTCCCTTTGTCAGCTGGAAACCGTTCAGTCCTATTACAGTGCGTGTTCAACCAATCCAGTGACTGTGTGTATTGGCAGATCCTGATATGACGTGAATTGTCGTCGCCTTGTTTGTGGGAGACCCGAAATCCCGGGCTCCAGGCATTGGAACCTCTTTATGTCTGTCTTGCTGGGAAGGGGGCAGGAGAAGCGAGGGGATCCCACAGTTCCCCAGGGAGGGAAGAGCAAGACACGGCCCTTTGTGTTAATCCCACGGTTCTGTGCGTGCAAGCACCATCCTGTCACCTCTCACCAGTGGAGTGCATCAGAGCATTGACAAAGGCAAGGAGCACAAGCCCAGCTGACCCAGAGCAGAGCTGGACCAGCTCTCTTTGGAAGCAGGGTACTGCAGGGAAGGGGAGGGGAGTACACATGGCTTCAGAGGTTGGGTGTATCTATAATTTCTGCTATTCTGCAAATGTTAAGAGTCACTAGAATATTGTACTTTCCGCTACTTCAGGATGTTCTAATGAACCAATGTGGCAAGACTACTGGACTTAATTTAATGGTACTATATATTAATACTCCTTATTATATCACGCTTGCACTAAAGATGGGGAGTGAGCAGCCCTCTTTTGAGTGCATTGAGTTATGAATAAAGGTGGTGGAAGGGTATCTAATTGTATTATCACATGTATTCCAAATGTTAAGAATCCAAGCTACGTTGAAATCAGCAATCCAGGGTTGGTAATGTTGGAGGACACATTCATTTTTACCTTGTGGATGCATAGTGCTGTAGGGGTCACTGTTGTATACAGTCTGTTTTCTATTTGTTAATAAAAAAAATCTACAGCATCATTGCATAATTCTTGATGTTAATAAATTTGAATAATTGGGTTTCATACAAGCTGGCTTTCCTGTCTGTTTCTTCAGCAATAAGCAGGGTCCATAGAGTCCTTTGGCAATGGGCACACTCCTCAGCATTCAAAGTTACTCAGCAGTAAAGCCATCACCTGGCCCCTGACTGCAGAGCAGCACCCGAGTTTGTTCAGGAGTGAAACCCTCACCTAGGCTTGCAGCCCTGGCTGCTCTGCAGGGACAGCCCAGCCCAGCTCTGCCCACGTGTGAACTGCAAAGCCCAAAGTGTCAACTCCTGGAGAGAGCAGAACCTGCACACAGCACAGGTGTGCAAGGGAAAAGCCAGTGCAAGGGGCAGAACCATGTGGGTCAGGGCACTATGGCCTTTCCATCCTTCCCAAGGGAGCCAAATCTGCCCTGGCCAGGGTGTACATGATGGGTGGCAGTGCATGCCAGACAGATGAGCTTTTCCCCAGCATGGCTGTGGGCACCTTCTTAGTGATTCCTCAGTAACTGCTGGAGCTCAGTCACACACAGCATTCCCTGCCAGGCCAGGCACTGTTCCTCGGTAGAACCTGGATGCTGAGCAGTGTTTTCCCCTTGCCTGGCTCATTCTTACCGCACTGCTTCACTACAGAGTGGCCTGAGGGGCTGCTGGGCAGCCCCACTGAGGATGCAGATCTGAGGGCAGAGCAAGCTCCTGCCCTGTGAGGCAGCACACATGTGCAGGTGTCTCTGCAGGCACATGCCAGCGTCGCTGGCACCAAGCAGGATGCTTGGCATTGCTGCCAGGGTGGCAGAGCAGCACAGCCAAGTGAGCACCTGCTCACACACAGGTGTGTCTGGGGAGGAAGGGCACTGTGCTCACCACTGGCAGCTGGACAGCTGGGAGGTGGGCAGTGAGCACCTGCTTGTGCTGCAGCAGCAGTGCTTGGGCTGTGCTGCCAAACTACAGCTGGTGACAATGCCTCTGCCACTCACTGAGCACTCGCCAGGAACTGCCACACATACAGCACAAAGCTTTAGTCCATGTACAGCCTTGAATGCAGTGACTCTTTCTCACCAAAAGTTGCCAGAACACTCATAGATACACATACATATGTGTACCTTTTTATCCAGGAACACCTGGGGCTGCCTTCCCCACCTGTGGGCTTGTCTGTGGACTGAGTAGAAGCAGGAGGCAGAGGACGGGTGAACAACCTCACCACAGAATGCACAAAGAATAACATGACTGAGCCAAGCCCCTGTGATAAGGCTATTGCTGGTGGCCAAAGCCTCATGCTGACCTCACAGGCCGGGAAAGGCTCAGTGTACAGAGTGTGAGGATGTGCCACCTTGGCAAGGCGACAGGCCCCCAGAGGTCAGAGCAACAAAAAGAGCTGCTGCTGTGACAGCTTTTCTCCAGCCCCTTTTTTCCACTCCCTTGGCCTGCTCACACAAAGCCAACACTGCTCCAAAGGGAATGGACTCATACCACTTTCAAAGCACTTATTCTTTCAACATTTATTTCCCTTTATTTCTGTATATCTCACAAAATAAAAGGGGATTGAAAAAACAGACTAATGCTGCATAGTGGGTAAACGGCAACACCAGCCTGATCCGTCCTCTGATCCAGCACCATGGCTGGTGCCACACTCCAGGCAGAGCCACCCTGATTCCTCCCAGGGCTTGGCACTGATATTCCTGGGCTGCATTGCTCAGCTTTCCCTGGCTAGAAAGGACTCACCACAGCTGGCTTCTTTTTAGGCTTTTTTACCCCATTTTCTTTGGTATCAGTTTGAGACTTTTCCCTCCCTCTGGTACCAGTGCCACACAGTGCTCCAGATCTGAAGGGGATGGTCCAGAGATGGTGCTGTAAGACAGTGTTTGGGCTCTTCTGCTTGGAGTCTCAGACAGACCAACCATTTTTTGCACTGAGCAATGGAGTTGGGCTCTTACTGCTTTTTTTTTCCCCCGTGAAAATTTTCCATTCCTTAGTTGTATCAGGTATCCCCAGTGCAGCCTCAGATAAGCAGCTCTGTAAAGGGCACAGCCTGGCAGGTGGGACAGCAGCTAAATGGCAGCTAGTCAAAGGTGAATTCCTGAGCACTGAGGTGTTCTTGTGCTCTTTCTATTTTCACATTTTTATTCATTCCACTGATACCTGTAGCAAGAGCTGGGCAGACACTGTCCAAGTTTGGCTTGCCTCCTAGTGATGTAAACTCACAGCATCATAGAGTGGTTTGGGTTAGAAGAGACCTTTAAAGATCAGCTACTCCAAATAACATCCTGACGAAGCACTAGCCCTTTGGGATTCCATTGCTTTAAATTTTGTTTTTCAAAGGCAAAATAGTTGTTAAATAAGGAAAATAAATAGCTGTAACACTGAAAAAAATCTGAGTAGACTCTGCACAGTAGCTTGGCAACTCCTTCCCCCACAGTCCTCAAATTTCTTGTCCTCAGCAACATTGCCATTTTCATTTGTATCATTTCCTAGTTAAGAATGCCTTTTTTTTCCTTCTTTTTTCCTTTTTTGCCTGTTCTGACCTGGTTCATTTCTGAGAGCAGGAATAATTCTGATCCTTCCAATTAAAAGCTCATTGCTGCCCTTTTGCCAGTTATAATAAGCAATCTCAGTCCCCAGTAACAATCACAGGTTATCGAGCTTCTGTGCCTACACATTTCTGCTCACAGGAACATTTTGCCACTTGTCATCTTGAAAAGGCTGACTCGTGTCTCCTGTGGGCAGCAGGTCGAGGGAGGTGATTCTGCCCCTCTACTTTGCTCTTGTGAGATCCCACGTGGAGCACTGTGTCCAGCTCTGAGGTCCCAAACACAGGAATAACAGGGACCTGCTGGACCAGGTCCAGAGGAGGTCACAAAGATGTTCAGAGGGCTGGAGCACTACTCCTGTGAAGACAGGCTGAGAGAGCTGGGGTTGTTCAGCATGGAGAGATGAAGGCTCCAGGGAGACCTTGCACGACTTCCAGTGCCTAAAGGGTCTGCAAGAGAATTGGAGCAGGAGTTCTCACAAGAGCCTGTGGTGATAGGACAAGGGGAATGGCTTTGAACTCAAAGAGGGCAGGGTTAGATGAGATGTGAGCAAGAAACTCCTCCCTGTGAAAGTGGTGAGGCACTGGAACAGGTTGCTCAGAGAACTTACGGATGCCTCATCCCTGGAAATGTTCCAGGCCAGGTTGGATAGGACTTCGAGCAACCTGGTCTAGTGGAAGATGTCCCTGTCCATGGAAGTGGGGTAGAACAAGATGATCTTCAAAGTCACTTCCAACACAAACCATTCTGTGATTCTATGATATTAGAGTTGGTCTTTTTTGTCTAAAGGATGGCAAGTGCAGCTGCCAAGCCACCAGAAAGACCAGAAATGCAGTTTGTCTCAAAATTGTTACCAGATAATTGTCTGACTTTTTATAGGAGGCTGTGTGTTGTGGATCCTGTAATTGTAATCCACTTTGGGGTTTTGGTGTGTATATACCTGGCAATTCAAAATCTGAGCAGGTCAGGGAGGCAGCAGACCAGGGAAAACCTGTGTTGGGGTGGTGTTTTGTCAGGACTTTCAGGGCTGCTGCCTGCCTGTAGCACAAATGAAACACGTATCAGGAGAAACAGAGTGAAATTATTTAGGCATGAGGGATGGAGTGCAGTCTCTGAGAATAGCTACAACCTCTTTCAGGTGGGCTGTGCTTACTTTCAAGGTTGCTCATTGGCACTTACAGATTTAAAATGCATTTAGCACAGCACAGTCAGAAAATCGCAGCCAGCCCCAGCCAAGGAGAGGTCAGTGTCCCTCGATGGGGTCTGTTAAGCACTCGGCCTTGTACACACCCAAAGGCATTTGCTGCTAAAGCTGTACTGTCGGGTCCCAATCCTTGACACAACGGTGGCGGATTATAGGCACCATCCGCTGGCTACAGCGGCACGTTTCCACGTTTCTGGATGACCGGACTGTGCTGGTCAAGCGCCCTGGCGTGGGCGGGCTTGGTGCCGATCCAGCCCCTCCTGCGTTAGCTGCCAAGCGCTTGCTAAGTATCGAATTCTACTCTGGCTTTGTTTACACGCGGAAACTGTAGGAGTATAATTAGCGGGGCTCGTGTGCTCGGTTGGCAGATGCCTGCTGTGTGTCACCGCTCCGCACCCGAAACTCGCCCGGCTCGCTGCAGCACACACGTACCGGGGGTAGTGCCCAGCGCTCCCCACCTAGCGCTGAGCTCGCTGGACCGGGATCGGCTGCACCCGGCGGGACTCCCCGCGGAACGGAGACAGGGAGCGGGCGGGATGCGGGCGGGTACGGGAGGGATACGGAAGGGATACAGGAGGGATGCGGGCGGGATACGGGAAGGATGCGGGAGGGATACGGGAGGGATGCCGGCGGGCTGCGGGCGGGATACAGGCGGGATACGGGCGGGATACAGCAGGGACGCGGTCAGGATCGGCCTGGCGCCCCGCCGTCCCTGCGCGGTCTGACACCGCCCGGGCTCCGCCCCCGCTCGAACGCCCCCTAGCGACTTCCCAGTCCCGCCCGCCCGCCTGCCTAGCAACCGCCCCGCGCCCGGCCTCCTGATTCGCTGGCCCGCCCCGGCCGGCCGTCGAATTCCTATTGGCTGCGAAGAGGGCAGCGGGCAGCGATTGGCTGCGGCGGCGGAGGGGAGGGGGCGGGGCGGCAGGGCGGGGTTCGGGCGGAGCGGAACGGCCGCGGTGGCGTCGGCGGTCCGCAGGACTCTTTGGCGCGTGGGGCGGAGGGATACGGCGGCCGGACGTGGGACTGGTGGACGGGCGGCGGCGGCGGAGGAGCGGAACGCACTGCCGACGTGAGCACGGCGGGCGGGGACTCGGGTCTCGCCGCGCCGGGCCGGACCGGGCCGGGAGGGAGGGAGGGAGGCTGGGGGGGTGAGTCGGTGGCGTTCTCCGCCGGGAGAGGGAGAGCGAGCCGTGGGGGCCTGACGGGCACGCGTCCTCCGCCAATGAGGGTGCAGGGCCGGTGCGGACCCCGCGGCGATTGGCCGGCGGGCGGGGGAGGCGGGGCGAGCGCGGTGTCCCGCCCCCCGCACAGACACCCCCGCCTCCTCCGCGCAGGGCCGGCCCGGCATCATGGCCTCGGACCTGGAGAGCCTCAACCCCGGGCAGCGCATCATGACCTTCCACCCCACCATGGAGGAGTTCCGCGACTTCAGCCGCTACATCGCCTACGTGGAGTCGCAGGGCGCCCACCGCGCCGGGCTGGCCAAGGTGCGACACTCCCTCTCCCCCCGGGCGGAGGCCGCGCCGCCGGCCCCGGGCCGCGCACCGGCCGCCTCCGCCCTTTGTTTACGCCGCGGCGCCGGTGGGGCGGGCGCGCCCCGGCCGGGGCTCGGCCCGAGTTGCCCGAGTGTGACGCTGTCCCCGCCCGCGGCCGCCGCTCCCGGCCCGTGTGTCCCCGCAGATCGTGCCGCCGAAGGAGTGGAAGCCGCGGCAGTGCTACGATGACATCGACGAGCTCGTCATCCCCGCGCCCATCCAGCAGGTGGTGACGGGGCAGTCCGGGCTCTTCACGCAGTACAACATCCAGAAGAAGGCCATGACGGTCCGCGAGTTCCGCAGGATCGCCAACAGTGACAAGTACGGCCGGTCCCGGGCACGTGGAGTTACGGAATGGTTTGGGTTGGAAGGGGCGGTAAAGATCATCTGGTTCCCCACCCCGTCAGGGCAGAGACACTTTCCTCAAGACCAGGTTGCTCAGGGCCCCATCCAAGCAGGCTTGCTAGGGATGGGACATCCACAGCTTCCCACAGGGGCCAGGTCCTCGGAATGGCCTGGGGTCAGCAGTGTGATTGTCACACCCTCGGCAGATGAGGTTGCTTGTACAACAGGCTGTGTGCACGGGGACCTTTGTCACCTGTGCAGCAAGATGTTGTTTGATGGCAGCAGAACTTTTTGTTTGTGCTGTGTGCTCCTGTCTGTCTAACCCCAGTAGCTAGACTATGGAAATACTTACTGAGTAGTGGAGAAAGGAATGTTTGTGAAATAAAAAAAGGAGGTGGAGAAAAGATCACTTGAAAAGGAGTTGAAGCAAAGTAGCCTTTG
The DNA here is from genome assembly GCF_008360975.1 of Lichenostomus cassidix. Taxonomy (NCBI): domain Eukaryota; kingdom Metazoa; phylum Chordata; class Aves; order Passeriformes; family Meliphagidae; genus Lichenostomus; species Lichenostomus cassidix. The sequence continues at coordinate 10,129,661 of NC_139489.1, read as the reverse complement.
CAGTAACTACTTGGAAATCACATTGGAATTGCCAGCTGCAGTTGGTCCATCAAAGCTTGTTTTATCTTTCAAAAGCAGTACAGATCAGATATTTTAGAGTTCCGTTTAATAATACAATTTAATGGAAATTATTGGTTTATGTTATATATGTAATTGTCTGTAATCTGTGTCTATAGACACACATTAAATAGGTGTTAAGCCTAAATTTGATCCCCCAGTGCTGCACGTAGTCCTGTGTATAATTAGCAGGGAATGGGTATCAAGAGCTGGTTTCACAGTGACAGAAAACGTTGGGTGTTTGTTTGGTTTGTTTTGTAAGTTGTTCTTTGTATCATTTCTGGTTTTGACTGCGTCATTGCTTTTAAGTAGCTAGAAGGTGAAATTGTTCTGACCCCGGAAAAGTGCACAAAGCAAAAATGAAAGTAAATTGAGAAATGGGGAAGTAATTTTCTTCCTGATGCTTCCGTTCCCAAGTGTCACAGGAACCGAGCTGTGTTTGCTCTTAATGCTGCTCTGTCTGCTATTCTTAGCGGTCTGGCTGATAACATCCTTTTAAGTATCTTTATTGTAGCTTTCCATTATTTTAGTTGAGGAAAACATTGGTTTAGACTTGTCAAAGTCTTCAGTACCTTTCATGGTTTTTTCAGGTACTGCACGCCCCGCTACACAGACTTTGAAGACCTTGAACGAAAATACTGGAAGAACCTTACGTTCAATGCCCCCATCTACGGGGCTGACGTTAACGGCACACTCTACGACAAGGTAAGGAAACTATTCTTGTTTTCAGGTAACAGTTATCCTGGTATATTGCATTCCATAAATACTAATGGGGCATTTGACTCTTGCCTTTTGGAAAGAGTTAATCATAGCCTTAGCATAGTTCCTGCTTCTGGAGCAGGCGGCTGACAGAGGTAGCGTTCTAAGGGACCCTTGCTAGCACTTCAGTGCACTTTCAGTTCAGGAAAGCAAAAACCACTATTGCCCAAGTGTTGCTTAGTCCTGAAAGGTGTGTGAGAGTTGGAAGTGGATAAATGCTGCATTGGTATCCACTGGTATATGTATTTTTGTGGGACAGCTCTGTAGCTGTTACGTGATAGGATGATAAACGTCAAAAGAGAGTTTGCATTCTGCTTGCATGTCTCCTAAATTTACTCTTTTAAAAGATGTTTGGAATGAAAAGTGGTTTTGTTCAAGAGGGTTCAGACATCAGCTCAAGCTCAATCAGCATCAGCTAGTGTTCTATGCTCTGTTAAGTATGTAGCTTCATGATTATTTGTCCTTCGTAATCATTATGTGGACTGCTACCTTTTTTTCCTTCCTTTAAGGACAGTAAGCAATTACTATGCAAGCTATACACCATGCAAAACTTTAGGTGAACTAGCTCACAGCTTGAGCTGTGTTATTCTGGGATGTGCTGTTTCACAAGTGTCTGTTAGCTTTTGCAACTGTCATCTCAGCTGTGTGGTTTTGTTCTTTGTAATCCTTGTTTGACATGAGGCTTGTGTTTTACAGCATGTAGATGCATGGAATATTGGCAGATTGAACACAATACTGGATATTGTGGAGAATGAAAGTGGCATAACCATTGAAGGAGTAAATACTCCTTACCTATATTTTGGCATGTGGAAAACTTCCTTTGCTTGGCACACCGAAGACATGGATCTCTACAGTATTAATTACTTGCATTTTGGGGAACCCAAGTCTTGGTAAGATTTTCTACAGAATCTTCTAGATGTAGAAAAGCACTACCATAAAATATTGGAGTCAAAGTCATGAAGTTGGGTAGAATAAAATAATTAAAATTTCTCCAGTCTTGCAGTGCAGTTCTGTCTGATGACAAGAGCACTAGAAACCTGTAAGGAGCTGGAAAGCAGTGCATGTCCTCAGTAGAATTAAGTTGGTTACCTTCTAGACACTCTGCTGTCCTGATGTAGAGAGTTCTTCTGAATTACAGTATAGCTCTGCTGTGATAGAGCCAAAGCTTGGCAAACTTGCTTACCTTTTCCTGAAGCTCTAAAATGACAATGCAGAGGTATGGTCACACAGGCACTGGGGGAACAGGCAGCTTTTAACAGACTTTGAACAGTAGCTGTTTATCATAGATCTAAACATCAGGGTAGTGGATGTCACTGAGTGGTTTGTCCAGTGTCTGAGCTTTTCTGATTCTTCTTAGGGGAAGCTCCCAGATTTCTCTGTAACATGGGTTGCATTTTAAGAGTGAGTCATGCCCTTCTGTTCACAAATTAATTTATCAAGCAACTTTAGCAATTGTTTCCATGGCACTTTTGTTGGGAACTAGTATTTTTGGCTGCCTTTTAATACAACTTTGAAGAAAAAAAGATAGCTAGCACAATGTGACCCATGAACAACCCCATGCAGTGGCAGTAGCAGGGAAACATGAAACAGAACAGTTCAGTCTGTTGAACTATTTGGCCATTGCTTCTTTTACAGTTGTACTTGGAAGAAGTGAGCTTTACTGGTATCTTTGATTAATTTAGCAAGGATTTAGGACTATATTCCAGCATGAAAGCAACTAAGTAGGTGGCTTTATTTACTGTAGTCAACAAGGAGTTTTGTGGCAAACGTAATTAGGTGTGTACAAAGAGAGACATAGCCCTAAAGAGCACTCTGGGAGCTGTGCAGATGTTAAGGATGTGGCATCTAACTTAGTCCCATCTTGGTCTGAGCAGCTGAAAGAGGTGATCCCACTTTCTCTCCTGCCCTGTGTTCCTCCTTGTACTGAGTATACTGAGATTTCACAGCTGTGAACTGAGACGGTTCCAGAAGTGCTCTTCCTTTCTCATTGCAATTCATGTTTTGCTGCACAGATTTGCTTATTATGTATGTCAGAATTTTTATTTCCTTGACTGCTTGAGCAAAAGTTGTTGAATGAAATGGTAAGCTTTTGGGTCTTGATTTTTCTTGGGATCCAAAGGTAAAAGTCATCAATGAAGATTTTTAGCTTTATATCAAACCTTGAAAAATGCAAGTGTAGAGACAGAGGATTACTTTTTTGTAACTGATTCACACCTTGATGCCTGATTATGATTTCCAGTCAAACTTTGAGATTTTGTTGTTGTCACTTGAATTTAACAGACTTGTTCTTAAAACTGCAGGTACTCTATCCCTCCAGAGCATGGGAAGCGGTTGGAGAGACTTGCAAAAGGTAATCAGGCAATTCAGGCTGTGCCTTTTTGAAAAGGTGGGATGCACAGCTGCAGTGGATTTCAGCTCTTTTAGAATGCACAGGCTGGCATGACTGAACTGATAATTTGCCTTTTAGAGGATAGATTAAATTATTTCTGAGTGCCTGCTTATAGGCATACACACAAGAGAAATGTCACGTTACAATTAATGAACTTGTGGTCTGTCTAACCTTTACTGAGAAAATCCTTAGCTATTGATTATTAAAACTGGAAGGTTATGGCCAAAGGAAGATCCTTTTATTTGATGTCTTTCTTACAGTTCTTTCAAACTGGCAGCTGTTAAAAGATAAATCTTGGGGAGTTGTCATTTTTCTTCAGCATGCAAACTAACACACTTCAAATAAGGTGGTCCATACTTGTAGGGGAGAAGTCTAGGCAGTAATTTTTCACAAAAACTGCTGAAAAATAAATGTAGTTTGCAGCACAATGGTAATATCTCTCCTTGTCTTTTCTTTAAACAGGTTTTTTCCCAGGAAGTGCCCAGAGCTGTGAAGCATTTCTCCGTCACAAGATGACTCTCATCTCTCCCTCAATTCTGAAGAAATATGGAATTCCCTTTGATAAGGTGTAGAAAAGTAATCATGGTTATACCAGCTTGATCAAGAGGTTCCTGCAGCCTTGTCTTGTTTCTGACAGCAGCCAGTAGCAGATGCTTAGAGAGGAAAATAGAAACAGGGAGGATATTAGGCAATCCTTTCTCATTGTACTTCTGTTTATCTGGCAGTTGGGGTCTGAAAGAGTTTGAGACTGAAAAATCTGTCAAGGGCTCCTGAAAACAAAAGCTTGGTTTTCTGTGAATTTTAATTTTTTTATTTTTTTTAAACTTAAAACTAAGCGCTACCTCCTGTGTTAGATTCACTTCAGTGTTTAGATCTGTATGCAGTGAATGAGATTGTTCTTTTTTTGTTTCAAACTTGCCCCCGTTAGTTTTGTTCGTTGCAGTCTGCTTCCTCAATAGAAAATAAGGGTTGTTCCCTGTTAATTTTTTAATTACATTAGTAACTTTATAGGCTCCCTTACTTTCTCAGGTAATGACCTGCCATTCTCCCTCCCACACAGAGATATTAACGATCTAGTCTTTGAGGTCTTACTCAGAAATACTGTTTCATCTGCCTGGGCAGCTGAACAGTTTTGTCATCGTAAACCTCTACAGTGGGGAAATGTTGAAGAGCAGCGGTGGAATGCTGACTCAGAGTTGTACTTTAAAATGAACAGCAAAAGAAAACAGCAATAAATTGCCAAGTTCTGTGTGGATAGAAATTTACTCGACCTTAGCTACTGTTCAGCCAAACCTGTAGCTGATGCAGATAAGTAGTACCTTTATGAACTTCATATAGCTGGTCACAGTATTTTGTATGTATAACCATTTCTGTGCTATTTTGATCAGTTGCATTGTGTTTTAGTAAAAAACTGTTGAGCATGGCTTTTCAGTAAATAGATACATAACATAAGTAGCAAAATAGTGAAGGTCAGTATCAAGTCTGTCCATTGCATCAGGGAGCTCCAACCACCATCTGTGAGTGGGGTTTTTGGGTGCACTGCAGAGGGACATGGGAGCTCCGTTTAATCATAGTCACAAAGTACATCCTTAAATTCTGAATAACACTGTGATGTCTCAATTGTTTTCTAGGTGACACAGGAGGCTGGAGAGTTCATGATAACCTTTCCTTATAGCTATCATGCTGGCTTTAACCATGGCTTTAACTGTGCTGAATCTACCAATTTTGCCACTCTTCGGTGGATTGAGTATGGGAAGCAGTCGGTGCTGGTGAGTGGTCTGTTGCCATCATTAAACCCCCCCAGTTTGTTCTAAGGGAGTTGTTTCACAGCTTTTTAGAAGTGATGTTTGCTTCCTTTCAAAGTAGCAGCATCCAGGCAACCTCCTTCTTCATGCCCTTGTATCAACCTTGGATAGCATGCAACATATTTTGTAACTTTGTAACTTCTTTGTAAGTTTGTGCAGTTCAGGTGAGACTTCGAAGAAATGCAGGGGACTGGTTGTCTTTCCAGAGATGAAAGGGTATGCTTGGTGGGCAGAGCTTGTCAGTATTTTTCTCTAGTTTTTATTTATTGTCTGTTTAGCCTGGAATACAACTGTGGTAACTTAAATGACTTATCTAAATAAGTATCTTGGCAGAACCTTTAGACTGAATAGTGTTCTGTCTCTGTAGAAGTGCCTTAGAAACAAGGTTTATGTTTTCAGAAGCTACACTGAAATGAATGCTTTGGAGCACTAGCTGTAACCATGCCTAGGTGAGGGGGACCTCTGCTGCTCTTGGTAGGCTCAGAGTCTGTGTGGCTCTAATGTCTTCATTGTAGTCTCTGGTTTTGCTGCCTGTTTCTGTATGAGCTCATTTTAAAACAGTCAGCTTCTACCAGCAACTCCGTAGGTAGACTGGTGAGCTTTCTTTCCTAGTTGTTGTGATAATATCTGAGTTTGTGGGTTTTGCTGGCTTTTCTGCCACTTTTAGTAACCTAATATATATCCTTCTGATTTTCTGGGAAAGAGTGTTGAGCGTTCTGAGGCTCAGTTGCATGCGAGTGTGGGAGTTTGTTCCTCAAACTCCTGAAAGCAAAGTGCTAGAGAAATGCGGAGTAAAACTGTTGAGTATTTGGCCTCACTGCAATATTTTCTGTGACTTCAGTGCTCATGTCGGAAGGACATGGTGAAGATCTCCATGGATGTGTTTGTGAGGAAGTACCAGCCAGATCGTTACAAGCTTTGGAAGGCTGGGAAGGACGTGACTGTCATTGACCATGCTCTTCCAACCCCAGAGGCGGCAGAGTTCCTTAAAGGGGAACTCATGCAAAAAGTCAAGAATGGAAAACAGTGTGCTGAGGAGATGGAAACAGAAGAGATGTGTAAAGAGGAGGTGGATGGGGATGAGACAAAAAGGTACTGCTTTATATAATCCTCTGCTTTTCTATTGGATTATTAGAATTTGAACCCAGTTGCAATTCAGTGTTTGCCGTTCTGATAGAGCAACAGTCAGAGTTAGCAATAATATTTTTTCCCGGTAACAGGGATTGCTCTTAATATTTTTTACTATTTAAGTCCACATTAATGGATAGTCTGTGGTAGGCAGGAAACACACCAGCTTGGAAGTAGTTCTTCATCTTGGGACAGGCCTCCAAAGCCTGGATTGGCAGTGTGTACCCTGCACTGACAGATCAGAAGAGAAAGGGGGTCTATAGAGATCATGGGACAGTACTTGCTAGCAAATTCTGGTACAATCAGTGCTGCAAGCTGTGACATTGGTGTGCAGTTCCTGGTTGCTGAAGGTCAACAGGCTAATCATTGTACATTTTGCAGTTAAACGTTTTTCAGTCAGTGCCAGCTACTGTTGCCAAAGCTGCCTTTGGTGGTGAATTTTTTTGTTGTTGGTTTGGTTTGGTTGGGGTTTCATTAAGAGGGGGTTTTTTGTTTAAGGTAAGGAATATCTGGCTGGAGCATAGCTGCCTAACACATTATTAACATGCTGAAAAAGTTGTCTCTTAAGGATTACTGACTTTTCATCTGTAAAGGCAAAGAAAACTCTTCAGAGTAATTTGGAAACTGTTTGGCTTCCCAGATGCTGTCTCATAAAACACTGATCCAAACCAGACTATTTTATGTATTTACACAGAAATTCAACACATTTTACATGTTTGCTAACCTGACATAGGGATTTGTCTTCTGCAGCATCCCCAAGCACCGCATAGGAACAAAAAGGCACAGGGTCTGCCTGGAAGTGCCTCAGGAGGTGAGTGAGAGTGAGGCCTTCCCTAAGGAGGAGCTGAGCTCCACACAGTATGAAGCAGACATGGCAGAGCCTCATGAAAGGCCTACGAGTGAACTTGTGCAACAAGGTGAACAAAGGCTCAAACTTCCAGGTAACTGTGTGCCAGGCTTGTTTGGGGCTCTTTTTCTTGTGATGTTAGTTGGTAGGATGTCCTTCATGTCCGAGAATGCAGACACTAGTTTGTCAGAGCCCTTGCTAGCACCTCAGAAATTTCCTGTTATAAGACCGCGTTCCAGCTTCTGATTTTTATTCTTTTTATTTTGCCTGCCTTCATACAGAAATACATGGGGTGCCTCAGTAGTCTAAGCTCTTTTGTGCCTCTGTTGAGCAATGTGACCTGTTTATAGGAATTGCTTAGTAAAACATATGCACGCTTCCTGGTACTGTGGGTCTGGTATGCTTTATAGGTGTGTTACTTGTAATTTTGTAATAAGTAGGCTGGAGAAAATTCATGTGGTTTGTTAATAGGTCAGTTATCCTTGCTATTAGGGGAGGAGCAAGGGACCTATGAAACAACACAAGAACAAGGAAAGCATGTTATGCCCCCCCTTGTATTTTGTTTTCCAGCCCTTTGCAGCTTGTATTTAATAATCTTTTGATTTGTGGGTTTTTATCTTTTTTCTATTAAGTCTTCCATGAACGTTTGTAACCTCTTACCCACAGCAACATGTGGCCAGGAGTTGGGCTGTTTTAACTACATGCCTGTCTGTATAAAGGATTGTCTCTGTTTATTTCAAATTTACTGTCGTCTGGTTTCGTTTGATATACCCTAGTTCTTGTCATGGGAGAGGCAATGAGCAGATGCTTTTATTCTCTATCACCAAGCCACCTATGACTTTATAGGTGTTTGAATTAATTATCTACTCTCTACATGATGTACTGTTGCGTTTTTGGGTGTAGTAGTTTGCTTTTCTGTTTTGGTGTTGTGCAAATAGTTTCACAAATGTTCTCTTTCTGCCCAAACTTTAGAAAAACTCAGTATATCCCTTCTTTCAGATCATGTGGACTCAGCCAAATTTGAAGAACTGAAAACGGTGAAGCTTGAGGAGGACGAAGAAGAACAAGAAGCAGCTGCACTGGATCTCTCCATTTCACATGCTTCAAATTCCACTTCAGTGTTGCCAGCTTCAAAGCAGAGTGCAACATCCAGTGTTCAGTCCAGCTCACCTGCCTATTCTTCAGACTCTGAATCATCTGATCTGTTGGCAAAACGAACTCTTCCTGGGCCAGCCAGGGTGTTCACAGTCCACAGCTATGCTAAGGGGGATGCCAGCGGATCCGACAGTGAACAGACTTCAGGGAAGAAAGCCAGTGCCACCTCCAGCCTGAATGAGCAAGAACTGACAGAGGTATGAATGGCAAAAGAACTGAAAGCTGGAGGGCTGTATTTCTGTGGTCGGGGGCTTGCTGTGACAAAACTTCCTATCTGTGCAGATGACAATTTTGTCCCACTGGTGTTTGCATAGCACGTTGTACCTCTGGGTTTTGCTAAAGACACGGGCATTCAGGTGAAAGCCTTATACAGTTACCCTTTCTAGAAAGCAAGGCAATCACCTGTTTTGAGAACTTCTCTAAACTATTTAAGTGCTGTAATGTGCTTGGTGGTTTTGACATGGTAGTGTTACAGGCCAGTTGAGGTCCTTTTGCAGTAAGGGACACCTATTTGTACCTAAAATGCATCTAGTTTGTTCCAGCTTCTATTGTTCGCAATCATCACATCATTGATGTGATGAGGGGTTTTTAATATAAAATTGCATACGTGGACACATCTGTGTCCTTTTAAAAAAGAAGAAAGGATGCAACAAAAATATTAGTTGGGAGAACGTAAATCTGAGTGTTTATAAACTGCCAACGAATATTTTATTAAACAACCTAAGAGAAGAGTTAGAATCTTTTCTGTTAGTGTCTTCCCAATCTTTTGTTTTCCATTTTCAATCTGTATTTAGAGAATGGGAGGTCAGTAATGATTGTGTCCTAAGCAGTCAAGAATTACACAAAAGGAAGAGCAGACAGCCAAATCTGTTGATAATTAAGCTGAAGCTGAGAGATTTGTCATGGATATTTAAACTAAAGACATTCTGTTGCAGATAATGATATCTCCATTGCATGCTCTATGCAGGGAAGAGGTGAAATTTTGAATGGGTGTGGATTGTTTTCCCCAGTGTGGTGTATTTTGAAACAGATTTTCCATTAGATGGTAGCTGGGAATGCTAATTGCCATTTCAGTATTTCTTAGAAGTCTTGTATCCAACTCTGTGTAAGAGATCAGAGGTAATGATTACTGTGCTCTCTTCTGGCTTCTTTTATGAAAAGAAGATATTTAAACATATGTAAGACACATTTAATCCAAGAGTTACTTCTGCTTTTAAAAGAATAACAGATTTTTTAAAAAGAGTAGGTTCTTATCTAGTGAAAGACTTCCTGGGCTGTTAAAGTCATTGCCTTTATTGCCCTGCTTGTCAAGTTAGTAGTAATTTTGTCGGTGTGTCACTTGTTTTTGTATGAGGCTAAGGGAAGAGGAAATAGCTGTTGTTGCAATCTCCTTCTTCCAGTCTGTCTGGTAAGGCATCAGTGCAGGTAATAAGCAGAAAGGATGAAAGTGTACTTCATTTAAAATAAGCCTTTTAGTTCAGGATGTCTCTGAGCTCTGTATTGTTTCTAGTTTATTTTATTATTTTTTTGACTTTTAAATTTGGACTTTTTAAAGTGACACACAAACTGAGGTTTCTCCAGAATTCATTAGACTCTTATCACAGCTCTTAAGTTGAAGCATCCAACTTGTCTTTTTTTGTTTCTTTTATACAGTTCTTTAAAGAAACAGATTTGCATGAAAAGCTACACTGGGACCTGTGAAAAGTGTCCATTCTACTGACTCAACAAAGCTAATACAGCTCTGTCTGGTTTTTCATAGCAAAAGTGCTCTGAGCACTTTGAAAAACAATTTAGAGCTGAAGTTACTTTGTTGGAAGTAAAACTGTAGAAGCACGTGTGCATTTTTAAAGTTTCTTTAAGTTCAAAGTCAATTCCTTCCAAAATAATGTCAAAGGACACGTGCTAACCAACTGCTGAACTGCTTCTCCTGGTCCAGGGAAAGGACTATGGAAGCTCAGTGAAGGAGAGTAAGAAGTCCAAGGGTCGTCGCCAGCCACTGAGCAAACTCCCACGCCATCACCCACTCCTGGTGAAAGACTGCATCAGTGATGATGGTAAGTGAAGCCTTACGCTCTCTGGGAAATTGTGGAGAGGGTCTCTTCTGTGGACAGTGTGGGATAATCTAGTAAGTAACTGGTGATAAACAGGACTCAGCAAGGGACACCTCTGCCTCCTAGACAAGGGGCTTATCTCATTGCGTCATTAAATTTTTCTCTCAAATGGTGGTGTCTGTTTCCTGTACTTTTCTTTGGAAGGGAAAATTAAACCGGTACCAGAGACTGTTGCCTAATTGTATCTGCCTTAGAGCATTCCAGTCACTGATGTAAATATTCATGATTTAAAAAAAAAAAAGGTAACACCAAGTTCTTTAGTTGACAGCTTTAGTTTTGATGTTGATGTAATTTGGATCTGGTTCTGTTCCCATACACTAAGCCTACCTTGTGTCTGCACTGTTTCTTGATTGGTAGAAGCCTCTTAAAAAGGCGACTGGCTTCCATCACCCTTCTGTCAGTTTGCTTTCTGGCAGTCTTTTTTCATCTCCATTCATAGCTTCTTGCCTTATTTAGTTTCATTTACAAGAAGAGCATCTGTAAAAGGGCATATAATCACTGAGTGAATGCTGTCTTATCACAGAGGCATCAGAGCAGCTAACCCCTGAAGAAGAAGCTGAGGAGACAGAAGCATGGGCCAAGCCACTGAGCCAGCTGTGGCAGAATCGACCCCCAAACTTCGAGGCTGAAAAAGAATACAATCGCACCATGGCCCAGCAGTCCCCATACTGTGCTGTTTGTATGCTCTTCCAGGCGTATCAGGTATGAAACCAAGACTGTTCATGCTATCACAAAGATAACAGAGTAGGCGCTGCTGTGGTACGTAGTTTTAAATATGTGAGTTTGCATGTGGCCAATTAACAAAAGCAGTATCAGTGCTGCAGTCTTCCCAAGGAATTGTTCCAGGAGAGCACAAGTGGGTGAACATCCTCACACCTGTGGTATGTGCCATGTAGGCTCCCATAGGCTCACTCAGCTGGTCAGCAGAAGCTTTTGTGTTTTGTGACTTTTGCTCAAACCACAGAACAGAGCTTAAATGTTGCTGGAGCTGACTATAAAATCCCATTTCTCTTTTCCAGACTGACTCCACTTCTAAAGTGTTTTTAAAAAAATGCTTAGGTCCTCTCATAGCACATGGTCTTTGAAGAGCTGGCAAGGAAGAAAACGTTTTACTTTAAAGGATTTAGGGTTGTGTTTGTAGATGGTATAGATTGAAAGCTGTCTTGTCTTAGAGTGTATCCATGACAATAGTGTGTGTGTTTTGTCATGTTGACTAAATGCTTAGGCAGGAGTGCCACACCGAATTTTTTTAAATGCCTAGGATAAATAACTTTAGGGTAGGTTTAACTGTTGTCTGCATGTTTTACCTGCAACTTTGAGACAGTTTGACCTTTCCCATATACTAAGCGTATTTGATTCATTTGTAATCAGTGTATGATTGTGGTGGCACCAGAACCATGTCCATCACAGTTTTGGAAATAAGAACCTCACATTTTTTTTTAAGTTTTATATTTCATACAGTTACTAAAACCATAGAGCATAGTTTCTGTTAGATCTTGCTATTTCTATCTGAGAGTAAGTTCTTAGGAATGGAAATTTTACTTAGGAAGTGTGTGGTACATGAGGATTTTACTAGTCCTGAAGGGTATAAAGTTAACAATTCAAGGACAGTTGAAGTTCTGTTAGCTTTTTTTTTTTTTACGTTGCTGTTGAGCAGAAAACTCTTAGGTGCAGGTTTTCAAGTGTGCATCTACACCAGCCAGTGAAGCAGAAACTCTTCCAAGATTTGAGCTGTGGTTAGTCTTTGTTCCAACTTCAGAAAGTCTATAGCAAGTCTGGAAACTCACTTCAGTTACCCATTCAAATAAAAAATTGGCACAAAATGCCAGACAAATATGCACTGTTCCTTTAGGAAGAAGAAAAGTATCTAGCTGTTTGGGGGGGAAAAGTAATATTTTCTTCAACTTCGTTATAGATTTCCCTCAGTTGTTTGGTCTTTTGCTTGACATGCAATATAAGTTTAAATCAGTAAGTTTTACAGAATCAGACTAAGTAAGACTTGTTGAAAACATGTCCATTTCCATCCAGCTGTGAGCATTACCTGGACTTTTTTCCCCTACCTTTTGATGCACTCTAGGAGGGGCAGTTACTGCTACTGCAATTTCTGCTAACAGTAATTTTAAAAGATTATGCAAGCTACTTCTGTGGTGGCCTATGAGGTACAAAAGATAGCTTAAACATTTTTTCAAAGAGAAAGATTAATTTCTGTTTAGCTGTTCAGAAGAGTAGCTTGAATGGAAACATATCTCTGTAAATTTTGTATCTTAGCTGTTTGATTTTACGTTGACTTAGAAGAAAAATCTACAAAATATTAGCCTGAAAGTCTCCTGAATTTATATGGGAATCTGCATTTTTAGTTTGATTATTTTCCAGGAACAAATTAGTTTTAAAGCCCATTAGACTTGTTCAGAACTACACAGGGAAAAAAATAATGGGGATTGTAGTAGGTGTCTATTTGTGTGTTGGCAGTCCTCCTATAGTGAGGTAAGTTAAGTGTACACAGATGGATAACAGTGTTCCTCTGTGTTACAGGGGGAGGATGCAGAGGAGGTGTTACCTGTAGAGCATGAGGTGGGCTTGGTGATTCCATCTCCTCTGCCAGAAGAGATGCAATTTGATGTGTATCTTGTCGCTCACTAGAGGGATGCAATTCAGACTTCCTGTTTAGCATTTGGGTAGAAAATAATTTCATTCTGAAGCCACAGCAGCTGAGGATTAAACTGTAACTTTATGTAGTCTACCAACTCTGTAATCTTCTAGCACCTTCATTTTTTCTTAAAACTGGATATATATATATGGAATAGTGTGTGAGTAAAGATGATATCGAGACCATTTTACTTGTAAAACTCAAATTCCCTTTCCATCTCTCACAGGCAGAATGTGAAGGCAGCAGTCAAAACTCTGGAGTAACTCCAGCTGCTGCAGATGGGAAGATCCGAACTAAACCCCTAATTCCTGAAATGTGCTTTACTGCAACTGGCTGCAGCACTGACCTCAATCTTTCAACTCCTTACCTGGAGGAAGATGGAACCAGTGTACTCATCACCTGCAAGAACTGCCATGTCTGTGTTCATGCGAGTGAGTGCATCCAGATGTTACCTTGAGCTCTGGTGTTCTCTGTACTGAGTCAGTACATCATAGCAGGCCTCTGCCAGTGGATTTAACATACAAACAGACCAAGTTCAGTCCTTACCACAGAAGTATATACTTGGGTACTGGCCTGTGGAATAGGCAGTTGGCTGCATGGGTGGCTTCAAGTACACAGCCTTGTGCTGGGGTTCATTGCTTTTAATTCCTGCTTTACTTCTAGGCCCAAGGGGATTTGGTTTGGGTTTAAATAAGCTCTTAAGTGAGATGTATCTGTTCTAGGTTGTTATGGTGTGTCCCCTGACAAGGCCACTGAAGACTGGAAGTGCTCCCGGTGTACAGAAAATGCCTTAGAAGAGGTAAGGTTTTTCATAAATGGAGTCTGGTACCTCTGGGAAGTTGGCCACAGAGTTAATTCCCATAGTGTTGTGGGTGTTGGTTTTTTTTTTAATTATCCTGTAGAAAGAAAGCAATTTAGAGAATGTGTAGGAGCCACTTTCTCTTTTAAACTATAATGATAGCCTTTTTACTGGTGCAAAGCTGCTGAGCTCACTTGAGTCAGAGAGATGATGTTCTACATGAATGTAGGAATAGCTCCATTGTCTGTCTGAATTTATGGTAGCTACTATTTCTAACCCAGAAAGTAACTTGTGTTAATAACTAGGCAGGTGTGCACATATGAAGAAAGCAAGAAGAATGGGATTCACTCAAACAGCTATATAGACTCTAGGTCAGTAGAATGGGTCAACCTTTTGGTTTTTATTTCCTCATGTTTGTTCCAGATCCTTTTACACATTCCTAAAGGATATAGGGTATTGCAGGTGTAAAAGGAACACAAAACAAACAAGTTGACCCTTCAGTGGTAGGTCTGCTTGCTTGCAACAGTCTTGGAGTCTGCCCTAAGGGCAGCAGCTTTTGAGAGGTGAGGGGCTGATCTGCAAGGTAGTACAAGTTAGCTCTCTCCTGACAACAAAATAATTTTCTTTCTCTGAAGTGCATTTTGAGGTGGAAGTTCTGCAGCAAGTGTGGTGCAGTGAACTTCACTCTTCCAGCTAATGCTTTCTTCTTTACTCCAGGACTGTTGTTTGTGTTCATTACGAGGAGGAGCTCTGCAGAGAGCCAATGATGACAAGTGAGTATTCCAGATTTTTTTGATTTCAAGGAGAAGGTCAGTTAAGTATCTGAGAGTAAGCTGGTAAACTGCATTGGTGTAACAGAGTGACCAACAATACCCTTCACACTTTGTTCATTGTGTTCTCATGCAGCAGTTCTTATCTCTTTAGGTAATGCCTGGTTCTCATTCTGTTGATAGCAGCTGTTAATTGCTTAGCATTTGAAAGTGCAGAGCTGTAATGTGCAGAGGTATAACCTACCACATAAAAATAAGGTTCCAAATGAGATAACATTTCTCAGTACATTCTCTACAGAGGATTTTGATTTTTCCATCTAATTTGTGGTTACAGTGATGACCAAGGGCAACCATAGTTTAAAGTAGCACAACATTGAAATTCAAGGTACCTCCACAGTACAATGTGCATACAACTGCCTGTCCTGTGTCCTTTGGGTGTGGTGGATCATTGAAGTTATCTGATGCAAAATAGCAATGGATCAGACTTGTAGCACCATGAAACAACTGAGACTTGGCCAGGCAGCCTTTTATCATGCAGGTATGCAGCCAGCGCAGTCACTAGATTGCTGTCCTGTTAAGCCTGTTAGTAGTAGATTTTAAGTCAGAAGTCTTGAGTTTTCCCTACATGTGACCTGTTAGTAGCAGTAGCAAGATTACATTTATTGTTGTTTATATGGCAAACTTCAACAGAACTGTATTTACTTGAACTCCAAAGCATCCTCTGTTGGCCTAATGCATATTATTTTCTTTTTTCTCTCTGCTGTCCTGACAGGTGGGTTCACGTAATGTGTGCTGTGGCTGTACTGGAGGCAAAATTTGTGAACATCGCAGAGCGGAGTCCTGTAGATGTTGGCAAAATCCCCCTGCAACGTTTCAGGCTGGTATGGATCATGTGTGCTGCATCGGTGCTGTCTCTAGTCCGTTCAGAATCTGAGGGGATTTGTTTATCCCTTCAAACCCAAGTCATCTCCTCTCCAGACTGAACTATATAATCTGCTCGGTTCTGTGTATGAGAGATGGCAGTTGTCCCTATTGCCGTTTTTTTAGGATGTGTTTATCCACATGAAGAGCTAGCAAAAGGGGCACAGTTTTCAGTATGTGGCAAATGACATTTATACAGTGGTGTAATGGTGATATTTTGTTGTGCTTGTTGTTTTTGTAGTCCCTAGTATTTAACTTGCCTTGACTTCTCTCAAGCACTGAGATGCTTCAGGATATGTGAGCCATTCCTATAATGGGCAAAAGTCTTCAGCAGGAAAGCAACTGTACTTAAGTCTTTTAACAGCTCAGTGTTGAGGGGAAAATGACTCTGCTTTTCATATGCATTGCAGATAACATTCTTTTCCTACAGCTGCCCAGCAGGCCCACTTGAGTCACTGGTAGTAGTAAAAGAATTTTAACTGTTACTTTTGTGGTCATTTCCCATTATTCTAATCTTGTTGCTTGTATTTACGTAACTTTTAAGTCAAGTGCTGAAAGGCCCTATTGAGCTGGAGCATTGCTGGCTGATTTAATCTAACATCTGTTACTGACATCCTTGGGTTGCATGCTTTGTGTATGTTGAGCTGGCAGATACTTAATTTACATTTTTTCTCTATAGCATTACTTTTACTTTCATGAATTATTGTCGTGTCATAAACTAGTACTGGTAGCTTCCTGCTTCTGTTTAGTCAGAAAGCAACACTGTTGTCAATGAGGCTGAATGGCACAGCTGTTATATTATAAGCTATTACAGCTAGACCAGGTAGCCCTTAATGTGGGTTAAAAGATAGTGCCAACCAGTAACCTCCAGTTTCTTGTCCATAGAAATGCATCTTTTGCAAGAAAAGGAGAAAGAGAATTGCAGGTTGCTGTGTACAGTGCTCACATGGTCGGTGTCCCACATCCTTTCATGTCAGCTGTGCCCAAGCAGCAGGAGTCATGATGCAGCCTGATGACTGGCCATTTGTTGTCTTCATTACCTGCTTCCGGCATAAGACTCCATCTCAGGCAGAGGTGAGTAGGTGTGTTATTCCCAGAATTTGAACTGCAGTGTCTTGGAGGGACTGAAAAGTTTTTAGATTGTGTGATTCTTTTGAAACTTTGTTGAAGGTTTGGCTGTCTCACAGTATTTCATGTAATCTAATGGTGTTTATCTTGGATTCTGAAATCAGCCTTGCTGCTACTCTGATCTTAGTCAGATCCTCTGTTGTACTTTGGTTTGCAGACAAGAGGGACTGAAAGCATCACATCCTTCCTGTGGCTGTTGCAATGAGGAATAGTAGTGGGGTTTATGCTGCAATATTTAATATGCAAGAGTTAGTGCCAGTGCTCCAGCAGTCTGTGTGACTGGTCATAGAATTTCACATTTAAGTGATTGATTAGTTTCTAAAGTTCCCATGCAGCCTTTTTAACCAAAACCACAACAATCTATTAGAAAATGTTTTCTATAAAGGCCTTCCATTGCTCTGAAGAATGAGAACCTAATTTACTAGGTAAATTAAGGACAGCAGCATGTAACAGATTAGACTTCAGGCATTTAAAATTCTGCAGGCAGAACTTCTGTAAAAATGCTACTGATGATGTCTTAAGTAGAGTAACTCACCTGAACTAAAATGTTTTGCTTTGTTATTTGCCAGCATTGGAACCATGGTCTTCAAGACATTCTTTGTTGGGTTGTTGTATAAAAAGTGGTTTTTCTCTTCACAGCGAGCTAAGGCTGCACTCCAGGATCTGTCCCCTGGACAGATAGTCATCAGCAAGCACAAGAATGGTCGCTTCTATCAATGTGAAGTGGTCAGCCTTGCAAAGGAGACTTTCTACGAGGTCAACTTTGATGATGGCTCCTTCAGTGATAACCTGTACCCAGAGGACATCGTGGTATGTTGTGCAGTGGGGTTCTGGTATAGGACACATGATGCGAGTCAGTTCTTGCTTCTGTAGAGCAGACACATCAGGGGATGTGGTAATTGTTCCTTGGGTTCTGTAGTGGCTGAGATGTGCTGTAGGAGGGCCTTAGGGATGTTACCTGAGAATGACTTAACTGAGGCCACATAGGGAGTGCAGCTGATCTCTGGCTTAGCAATGGTAGGTCTGAAGGAAAACTTGCTGATACTTGCCTGCCATTCCTACATCAAATACTTTGAAGTTGGTACCACTGCTTGGATTTAAATAAGATGACATTCATGGATGTCTCTCATCCCTAAAATGGAGAATTGTTGGGGTGGTGTTCAGTGTGACTCCTTGGTGGTTTGCTGAATCTTCACATAAGGAAGCTACTTACCCTTCTTGTCCCTTCCATCTCCCTTCTTCATTCTAGAGTCGAGACTGTCTTCAGTTAGGTCCCCCTGCTGAAGGGGAAGTCGTGCAGGTGAGATGGACAGACGGACAAGTTTATGGAGCCAAGTTTGTCGCATCACATGCTATCCAGATGTACCAGGTACAGAATTGCTCTCTGCAAATTCATCACTCAGAACAAGTCAATCATGTTAAAAGGGTTGCTGTGGGGGAGTCATGCTTAAACACTCCAGGGTAAGTTACTCTCACTATGTCAGCAATGACAGATGCTGACAGCAGTTGCTGGAAGTGATACAGCTTGCAGCTGTATGTACATCTGGCTACCTACTTGAAAGTGTCCACTTCTGAAAACTGCTGGTCCGCAATTCTTCATCAGACTGTGTTCCTGTAGTTTAAACTACTTAAAAGAAGTTTATTTTTGCTTTTGTCTAGTGAGAGTAGAGTGCACCATGCCTTTCATGCTTCCAAAAGGATGAATATTTAGGCGGTATTAAAGAGAACAGCCAGATCTGTCTTGTAAGGTGCTAAAAGAATATCCCAAAACTTGCTGGGATATTATTGTCATGAGATTAAGGTTTTGATTAAAATCTGTTGCAGTGTGCGTAGCTGCAAATGTGGCTTACAGACTTTAGGTGGTAGAAAATTATTTCATGAGTGAGCTCTGTGGGGAGAAGGCAAGTTCTGGGTAGCTGTGGGAGGATTCTAACTTGTGAGACTTCTGACAAAACTTTTGGTTCTCTTCTAGGTGGAATTTGAAGATGGTTCACAGCTGATGGTGAAAAGGGATGATGTATATACTCTTGAAGAAGAGCTTCCTAAAAGAGTGAAGTCAAGGCTGGTAGGTAAACGGGGTGCAAATTTTACTAAAGAAGTTAGTTTAACTTAATTTGTACTTGAACAGCAATCTGAGCATATGGTAGCAGCAGATTACAATCTGGTACTCTCCTCAATCATTGCAAAACTCAGTAGTTGATCAGGCTATAAAAGTGAAGTTTTGTCTTGCTCTGGAGAGAATTCCTCCTTCTGCAGGAGTGTGAGTTTGTATCATGGAGTCAGTGATTGGGAGAGCACATTAATGCCCTTTTATACCTGAATTTGTAAGTTTCATTGTCTGCTTCCAGTGCAAAGAATGGCCAAGTTCCTTCACCTACCCTTTGCTCTGAGGAGCTCTTTGTAGGGTTGCATCAAAAGAGCTGTCTGTTTCTTGAGACTGTAAAATTATTCAGGTGGGAAAGGACCTCTGCAGGTCTCCATATGCCTGTTCCAAACAGGGGTAACTTTCAGAAAGGGTTGCTCAGAGGTGTCTCTAATTAAGTTTTGACTATCAATAAGGATGGAGATCCCACACTCCTTGTTTCTCTGCTTTACACTTCCCCATACAAAAGTTGTAGTTACAGACAGCACACTGGGGTGTCTTGCTTTACAGTACAAACATGCACATGCTGATGCAGATCTGTTGGCTGGCACACAGGATGTTAGAGGCTTGAGAAAGAACATATTATAGCTGAATTCTGTGACCAGGTGTTTAAACATGCCTGCTCCATAAAGCAGAAATTGTACTAGATTGAAAATTGGAACAGCTGACTCTGTTTATTACTTTGAGAAAGTGACTGTGAATTTAAATTAGGTGGTCAGTTACATTTGAAACTTGAGATTCTTTAGATCTCTGATTACAGTTCACTTAAACTTATCCCCAGACTTGTAAATCCAGTTTCTTAGATATTTCTTTTTGTGTTTGGTCATTTTTTGAAGAAGGCTGCATGTTCCCATGTGTCTTGGTTGGTTCTTTCTTACATGCAATAGGAGGATGTAAAGACAGGCATTTGGTCTGTGCTCTAGTGACTAATTCTGTCTTTTTCTCTTAGTCAATAGCTTCAGATATGCGCTTCACAGAGATCTTTGAGGAGAAGGAGGTCAGTCAAGAGAGGAAGAGACAAAGAGTGATCAATTCACGCTACCGTGAAGATTATATTGAACCTGCCTTGTACCGGGCCATCATGGAGTAAACACTGCCTGTGGCAGAGGAAGAAGATGCCCACCTCCCCCAAGGATTTAAACGTTCCAGTACAACAGGCCATATTTGGATGCTTTGAATCCAGGGTTTCTTTTGGGGTTTTGTTCTTTTATATTTTAAGGAAGCTAAAAAGCTGATGCTCCGCAGTAGCTGTAAGGCAGCTGTTGGATAGTGAAAAAGATCCCATTTGCTGAAGCTGATGCCTGCAGCCTGCTGGTCTGAAGTTGGGTCCTTACCAAATAAGCCAGCTTGGGGATGTTGCTTTCATTTTGTTGAGCAGTCTTGCTTTTTCTTTAGAGACAATTTTGACAGGTGGCAAACTCTTTGGGGAGTTTTTGCCGGGAATCCTGGCAGCTGCAGAATAGATAGTATGGTCTATTGTTTTAACTGAATAATGTTCCTGAATTTAGGAGTCTCCCTGGTGACCACACCTGGGCTTGAGCAGGCAGTATTACTGGTGCTGGAAATGGAACCTCTTTTATATTTATATCCATCTTTTTGTCGCAAGCAGCTTAAGTCTCTTGTTTCTCAGCACCTCCTTTCTGAGGTTGAGCTGTAGGCTGTTCAGATCTGAACAGACAGGAGGTGCTTGTGTGAACAGGTGAAATGTGAAATTGAATCCTGTAGGACAAATTATTTAACCTTCCATTTAATATTTTTGTTCTGATAGCGCTTTTAAGTTACTTAATCATAAGTTTAACTGTTAATAGTACGTGCCTCAGAACCAGTGAAATCTCTCTGGAGCCTTGTGCAGTGCAGCGTTCTAACAAGAATAGGTGTCCAGCTCCCAATAGACATTCAGCTCCCAAAGAGTTTGAGTTTCTCTAAGGCAATATGACTAAAGGGACAGTCCTAACTCTCCCTTCTTGAAATCCAAGCATCACAGTGTTGGGGATGACAGGGCAGCAGTATCTGAAGCAGTGCAGTCCCTCTTCTGGGGCAGCACTGTCTATCGTGTGTCCACAGGCGTTTGCTTACAGCAGCTAATACTGAATCTGAGACAGATGAAGTATGCACTGAGTTGTGTGTGTTACTGAAAGCTGTGTAGTGCTCTTCTGAAGCAGGAGTGCTGCATATTGCTGTCTGGCAAAGGTTACCATGTAATTTTTATAGCGTATTAGAACACATCTCAGTTGTGGTGGAGAGAACTTGCTACCCCAGCCATAGGAAGCTGCGTTGAGCTGGGTAGTAGGTGTACCTGGAAGATGTGCCAACTTGCTCCTTGTAATTTAAGCATTAACACACCACAGTAGGAGCAGTGTAAATGCATGCTCCTTTCCCATTCTGTAGGAAAGGGATTTTAGGCTGTGGGGCAGATTGGCCACCTTCTTTTTGCATGGAATGATGGGATGAGTTTTCCTACTGGAGAAAATCATGATTGTGTGTTCTCCAGAAACTGTTCAAGAGAATTTTCTAATGAAACAGACCTAATGCATCCCTGCTTCTATAGGGACATGGCAATGTGTCTGCAAAGTCTGGATTTGTAACTTCTTTCCTTTTGTTACATAGGAACGCTATAAACCAAACCCTTCTGAAACCCCGGTGCATCAATTTGTGATTAGCAATAAAATGTAGTATTGAGTAGTGATACAACTCTTGATCAGAAAAGAAATAAACTGCAACTTTTATACAGAAAATCTTAGCCCTACATTTTTATAGGGTCAGGAGGATGATCTGAGCAGCAAAGATTTGCACAATCACTGTTTTGCATCGTGGTAATCTGTCCTATTTTTGTGGTGGAATGCCTTGTTCATCGGTATTGGAAGGCTTAAAGAGATTCTGAAATAAGATAATGGCTTTCTTTTGTGGTTTTTGGTTTGGTTTGGGCTGTTTTTTTTCCTTTTCCCATGTGCAAAACTCCTGGTCTCAGGGTATTAAGTGGTTTTTTAACGAATGGGATAGTTGGCTTGATAAAACCAGGATCTGTGAAGACCGGAGTCTGGTAGCTGCAGTTAATCTGGCCCAGGCAATAGGAACAAAATTGCACTTTGACATCTGAGCTTGTATGTAAGCCTCTAAAGTGATGTGCTGTCAGCAAACGTGGAGAAGAGCTGGCAGGGCCTTAACAAACTTGCCTCTGTTCTGTCAGAGTTAATTTGGAATTAACTTCTCATAGGCTGAACACTACCTGTGTGTTACTGAAGAACATATTCCTTGTCTCAATCTGCCACCCTCCAGAGAAAAGATGCCTGCATTCAGGCTTTCTCTCCAAACTGCCATAGAACTTAAATGCACCTTTTATATGTCACATGCTACCTGTGCTGCAAACACCTGGCTCAACAGCTTCATCCTAAAATGATGACCTAGTAGGAAACAGCTGGATTTGTTTGGCATGGTGTTTTTGGGGGTGGTTCTTGGAGTGTCCCTGTGCAGAGCCAAGGGTTGGATTTTATTGATCCTTGCGTGTCCTTTCAAGCTCAGGATATTCTGTTGTTCACCTGCAGCAGGTTTTGCCACTCACCTCTAACAGTATTAAGTGACTTTCAAGAGCTCCTGTGCAGCGTATTTGATCTGGAACAGGAGCTTTGTTACCTGTTTTTTTGCATGTTTTCTGCAGGTGCCAGATTTGCTCTTGTCAGTTGACTGCACTGTGTTGGAAACTGCTGTTGTCCTGCACTCTGAGACAAAGGACCTTCCCAATTTTTCTGTCAGTTCTTGTGCTGCATTATTCAAATGTGAGCAAACTATTACCAACTGCAGGGACTAAACTGCATTTTAGCTTCTCTCTGTGAGCTTAAAATTGGTGACCCTGATGTTTGAGAGGTTTTTATCATTTGACTTTGCAAAAACAATTTGGTTTATGGCTTGAAGTATAACAGATAGCAATAAAAGCTCTGTACAGAGCAGCTATCTCAAAAGTACATAGGTTTTCCATTACCTAGACTTTTATCATGTCTGATCATTTTCTCCAGTGGTTTTGGTTTTTTTGGAAGTGTTTTTATCCCTTTTACAGCATCATTCTGGTGAGGGTGAGGTGCTGCCAGATTATCAGCTGGTCAGGTGTTTCTTGAATATGTTCAGTACAAAATCATGCTTAATGTACCCCACAGGAGCTCTGGTGGACGTTTGTTAAGTCCATTGTATGTGGTGCTGCAGGCAGTAGACGTCTTTACTTTTCATGAAGCTTCCATCTGTGACTGTTTCAGGTTGGACCCACAAGAAGCATTTTTTTGTATAAACAAATAGAGGCTTGCCCTTAATTCAGGATGAGCTTCACAAGTCAGTGGTAACTTTCCATAAGATTTAAAAAGGTGACTATATTTTTTGTAAAGCACCTGATTGCAATAATGTTTCTGCATATAGCTGGAATTCTAAGAAACCTCTTTTTATCAGCAGACTTCTCAGATGTCCAGAGGCAGTACTGTCAGTAGTAGGACCCATTCTCCTTGTTTCTTCTCTCTTCCTGGTATTTTGAGCTGGGTTGAATTGATTCTGCAGTGTTTGAGGAGCATAGTCACATATCCTGAGGCTTCCAATGCATCTCTGTTCTTCCATTCTTTAACTGGGCCCCTGTTGTCTGACATGTCTGCAGTTGTGCTTGTTTTTTAATGGAACATGGGGTGAAATCAAGACTCTGGTGGCCTGTATGTTTTCAGTTTCCTCAAGAAATAAATCTAATTTCAAAAAAGATGATCTGTAAACTAATTTAAAAACTAAAGCAATGGAACTTGGAAATTCTCATCATGCTTCTAATTTTTCTATTAGCATTATTCTTTTCTAATATTCATCTCCTTAATGCTTGTCTAGTGAGTCTTAAGGTGTCGCTCAGAGACCTAAGTGGAGTTCTGTTATTTAAGGACTCAGTCCAGCTTGTCTTTTTAACTAGAACAGGGATGGAATCACAGAGTTATCTCTCCTCATTGAAACACAGAGCTGAGACATCTGCAGCAAGAACTGAGTTGCCTTAAGTTCCCTCTGTAGCTGAGAGTACCAGAAGAGGAGTCATCAGAAAATCTTTACCTGGGCACAGTCTCAGACAGCTCTGTTCCTTACTTTGGTGTTGACTCTTGAATTTCACAGTGCTGGTTAAGACCTGCTGAACTGGCAGTCAGGAAAAGGAGATACTTCTACTTTAGCTCAGGGATTTTTGTTACTGATACACCAAGTGACCTTGGAAGAATTTGCTTATTGTAGTGTTATTTCAGCTCGCATCTTTGGAACTTAATGTGCCAGGTATTCCTGGAGCCAGCTTGTGTAGTTTGGGGAAAATGATAATGTCTCCTTTTCTTTGACAAATTTGTAGATACTGCACAAAACCTTTCAGTGTGGGCATTTAGATTAGTGTAAAGTGTGTAGTATTTTCAGTTCAATATGAACAGCAATGAATGGGGTATTGCTGAAAGTCAAAATAAGCCTTTTTCCTCTTTTCCCATAATCAGTCTTTATTTTATTGTATTGCTCTTAGAGCTGTTGCACAGCTTTATATTTTTCCGTTAGATGAATGAAGAGTGCAGCATTTCAGGTGGGGTTTGTTGCTTGGTTCCAGTAATGAGCATAGCTGAGTGTATCTGCAGTTTGCTTTGACCTCACCAGAATGGTCTCCAGAGGAATGGGAAACATTCACCTGATTGCTATCTTTTGATGAAGCTATGGCAGATCCATGCAGAAGCATTGCCACAGCCTCCTTGCTGCAGCATGAGTAATACGACAACACCAGCATCAAAACAGTTCTGACAGCACCTAGCAAATGAGGGAAATGTGTGGGAAGGTACTAGAAAAAGATTTAAATGGTGTAGTATGTGTGTTAATTTTGAAACAAAACTGAGTGAGGTAGGGGAGCCTGAGAAGAGGTGTCTTTGGCCTGGAATTCTGTTTAGGAAGCGTTCCCACTGTTATGAATGGTTCTGGTGGGCTGTGAACACCTTCAGTACATGATGCAGGAGAGAAATGAAACAGGCCTGCTGTCTGGGCTCTTCTACTTCCCATGAGTTACTGCCTGGCAGCGTGGGACCCTCATGCTGCCCAACACACCAGGAACTGAGATGCTCTCACCATTACCCACACTGCTGGCTAAAGGAAGGGCTGCCTCCTCACAGGCTGTAGGCAAGGTGGTTGGCTCGTTTTCATATCCAGGCTGAAGTCCTTCTTACAGAGTTAGTCCTTCTTATAGAGGAGCAAACCTGTCTTTACAGCCCAACAAGTATGCTATAGACCAAAGCAAACTACTTCATGAAGTATAGTGACTCAATCCCACAGTCTTGCTGAATGTAGGGAGGCATGGCAGCATGTTGTACCCATGGACCTCCTGAGACACTTCAGACATGGGGACCAGATGGTTGTGAACGTGAGCTGATGGTAGTTAACATGCTTGGACTCTCCTCAAGTGCTGCTGCTTCTCTTGAATACAGTATCTCTGCAACTTTTGGGTTAATTTTCTTGCCTATCCTCACAGCAGAAGTTAACTCAAACTTCATTCCTGATAGCCACAAGCAATTAAAAAGAAGCGACAGTATCCTGGGTGCAGGATATGAATGCCTTTAGTGTGGGTGGTGGGTGCTAACAGGCTGCAGCTGCAGAGGAGCAATTAACTTGCAGACAGTTCCATGAAAAAAGGGAGTGGTGTGATACAGGAGAGCAAGGAAACTGGTGATGGGGAGCAGCTACTCTGAAGGGCTGAGCAGCTTGTGTGGTTGGAGCTGCATTTGCCTGTGGTGGATGGCTGCCCAGGCCACTTGGCTCTGCAGCAGGAACACAGCTTTGCTTGTCCAGGCCTAGCAGAGCCAGGGCAGCATGAAGAAAGTACTTGTGTTGGCAGCCAGAGATGGGTCTGTCCTGAGTCCTCTCTGGCTTTCCCAGTTCCAGCTGGATAGATGTTTCCAAACACTATTAACAGCTGGTGTCCACAGGGACTGGCAGAACTGTAAATGGTCCTATTCTGCCTTTCTGCCTCTCGTATGCAGAGGTAGCACAGGGTATCCTGCTTGGACCCTGAGCCATCCACGCAGTGGGGCTGGGGCCAACCCTGCTCTTCCTCACTGGTTGGAGGGTGACTCCTGTGGTCTGCAGTGCTGTCACCAGCAAGGAGACCCCCAACTTGGGCCCTCAGCACTGTGCAGAGCCTGGCAAGAGGAAAGGACAGAAAAAGAGATCTTGGCTCTTCTCCCTCCCCAGTGGAAGCGGGTGAGGGGCTGCCAAGGGCTTTGCAGCAGGAAGAAGAAAGAGAGCGTTCATAGGAGCTGCATGACTCTGAGCTGCTGGGCTGGGAGCCAGGCACGTCAGCACCTGATGGGCCAGCACGAGGAAGGGCTTCTTGATCCTCACCTTCTCCAGAGGAGCCCTTTCAAGGCATTCCAGCCCAGTGTAGTGAGGTCTCTCCTGCCCCACTGCCCTGCCTGTTCTGTGCTGGACTGTTGCCTGTGTGGGGCATTGCCCTGACACAGTATGCTGGGGAGGTCTTTCCCCGGGAGCCTGGTTCCTTCACTGCTGCCCTGGACCATGCTGGCTGAGACAGCTGCCCAGGATCCCTCCTCCCTATGTCCTCCACTCTCTGTCATCTTGTGAGGGCAGATTTGCAGGACCTGGGTCAGTCCTTTGCCCATCTGTGCAGACTGCAAAGCAGCAGCCTCCAGTCAAGCGCTGGCTGTGTGGAGGCTGAACACTCAGCGAGAGTGCAGGGCTGGGGCCATGGGGGTGATCTTTGGGGACTGGACAGTCATCACCTCTCAGAGCATATCCTCACCCCTTCTCCACGCAGGCTGGAGCCTGCCTGGAGAATCCTTCCTCTAGAAGCCACTGGACAGAAGAGCTCTTGTGCAGCCTTTTTGGAGAGGTGCCTGGTACCTGCTGAGGCAGACTTTCCACTTCACAGTGAACAGATGCCTGGCTGTGACTGGGCCATATGGTGTTATGGTCTCAGTCCTCTCCCAGCACAAACCTGTCCTCCAGCCCTACAAGCAGGTGAGGTTGCTCAGGGCTCTGCTCCCTGGGGACAGCTCCCTGCAGGCTGTGGGAGCTGCCAAGAGTCTGGTGCAACAGGTCCGTGCTTGGAGCATGTCCGTCTGAGGAGTGCTGTCCAGTTGGTGTGGCCTTGGCATTGTGTCACCATTCCAGGAGAGGTTTGGCTGTGCAGAGGGCTTGCACTGCTGGCCCAGGATCTGACAAAAGCACACCATGCAGTGGGGGTGAGTAAACAGCACTTCAGATTTGTGGTCAGGGATACTTGTGACATCCTGGGGACACCTATGAGGCTGGGATGAAATCTGGCTCTGCCTGCTGGCCAAGGGACTACGTCAGAGCCAGAATTTCTGGGGCTGGATTCATGACCTTAGCCTGTAAGCCATTCCTACAAGAGCTGGTACATCCTTCCTGACTTCTCCAGCAGTGTCTCCGCTCATTTTCCCACTCAGGTTTATTGAATGAACGATTGCCCAAGGCTCAGCATCAGCAGCTGTGCTCACTGTCAGGCCCTGTGGACTTGGGACATGGAGGGATGGGAAGGGCAGAGCTGGCAGCTTTGCTCTTTGGCAGCATGTTGCAGGGCATGAGGCCAGCCAGGCCTCTTCCTGACCGTGCTGCAAACTTGGCCCCTTGCTCTTGTGTTCCTCTGGCTTTTTCTGTGGGTTGAGGGCTCATCCCACTCCTGCTGTGGCTGCTCTCCTAACTTGCCCTCCAGCTCCCTGTGCCTCTGTTCTTGCACATGCAGTGCTGTCAGCTCAGCTGCCTGGGTGCACTTCTGACTCGTCATGTGCTGCCTGGGCAGCTCCCCATTTCATCATCGTTAGGGGTGTTCATGGCAGTGGGCTGTGAAACTCCCTGCTCCCCTTTTCCCCATCCTGCTCAGTCCCATGCACACAGGAGGGACAATGCTTATGGAGCTGTCTGTCTGCCCTGCCCAGGACATCCCCATTGGTGATGCTGTGCCTGGCTGGGATGCTCTGTGCTCTGTCCCTGGCACCCCTCTGCTATGGAGATTTCTGCAGCACAGCACAGGATCTGAATATCCACTGCAGGGCAGAGGAGCTGGTGCTGCCCCAGGCACTCTGGCAGGGACCAGCCATTTCCATCTGCATAAGGGAGACTGTAGCACATCCACCATCAACCCACTCTGGGATATTTTTAGTCCTGGCTGTGCTGATGAGAGAGAGATGACAGGCTCATTCCACATCCGGACCACGCGATGCCTCTCCCAGCTGCAGCCACCTGGAGCAATGGGAGAAGTGTGGGCAATTCCCCTAGGGAAGGCAGCACTGACCGGGTGCTGTGGCTCTGGGCTTGCTGGGAGCAGCTACTGGTGCAGGATACCACCATCCTTCTCCCTCTGAACTCTCATGCAGCTTCAATGGCTCTTGACCTTGAGGGTATTTCCTGGCTTGTGAAGGAAAAGGAGGGAGGAATCTGATGCTGTGGGACTGAAGCACGGGCAGTGACGTGCTCACACATGGTTACTCTCTGTCACAGAAATGGGGAGCCCCTTCAGCTGAGGAGTTTGGTCTTTTTGCAGGGCCTTGGGCTTGCAAAATTCTGTGGTAGAAAGGATCAAAGCTTCCCCTTCTCATCAGAGCCCTGTGTGGGGCTGCAGCTGGTTAAATGGAGGGAGTAGTGACTGGGAGCAGATGCTGGAGGACAGGAGATCTGGGACATGAGGCCATCTCCTTTGGCCAGGCTTGTCTGAAGCTGGTCCCTCAGCGCTGCTGGGGAGGCCTGGCATGAAACAGTTGCCTGATGCCCCGGCTACACACAGTGACACAGTGCTGCTGGGAGGTGACAGTGCCAAGCCATGACTGTCCTAGGTGCTGGCAGAGGGGAGAACTGTCCAACACAGGGTCTGTGGCTGGGTTGAAGGGGAGCAGGGCTGGGCTGGGGCAGGCTGGTCTACCCAGCTTCACACCAGGGCTCACATGCCAGCCCAGGTGGATTGTAGGTGCTGGACTCTGAACACAGGACTTGGCTGGATGGCTGTGCAAATCAGCAGTGCTCATCTACCCCATCCACATAGAACCAGTCTCTCAGGGAGGGTGTCACTGGTACCAACACCTTGCTGTGGTTGGCTTCCCCCATCCCTGCATTGGAAGGACCAGTCCAGCTGCAGGTGCAAACCTCCCTCAACTGGCTGCTGAGACTTGGGAAGTTCCAGCCTGGAGCAGCTGCTTCTGCCTGACCTTGTGGACTTGAGAGCAACCCCCAGCACAGCGCTGGTTCAGGTGGTGGCTGCAGAAAGTTCATATGCCCTTGGCTGCGGCACAGGGAGCTGGTTCCCATGGAGCAAGTTGAAAAAGCTTTGCTGGAGAGGCTGAGCTCTGTCCCCACCTTCTTGTGTGCTGGGTGGGGTGGGCTGCAGCCCCTGCACCCTCCCACACAGGTCCTATGACCACCGCCATTCTGCGTGGCTCCCCTCCTTTCTTCCTTTTCCCAAAATGGAGCAGATAAGGCTCAGGAGTGGGGAAGGAAGGCACTGGGGCATGGCAGAGCTACCTCAGCTGGGCTCCTGCCAGCCCAGTGCCCCATGCCAGGCAGCTGTTCTCATGACCACAGGTGAAGCCAGCAGCACCAGCACCTCCTCCCACCACCCTCTCAGTGACTGCAGCATTTGAGGTGCCTGGTGCTTTCCCTTCCTCCTGCCTCTCCTTGCCTCCTGACCTTGCTACTTCCCAACTCCTTGATCCCTTTTCTGAGCATCATGCTTGCCCTGGTCTCAGATGAGTAGGCAGTGGGATGCTGTCAAGAGCATCTTCTCTCTGGGCACGTGGCCCTGCACCCTGGGAGGTGTTGATGTCCTTGGTGCATCACCAGGTTTTGAGAGGGGCAGTCACCCACACAGGGGTGCAACCTGTGGCTCTGCAGACAAGGCATGCCCTGGGAGTTGCTTACTAGAGGCAGTGTGGCCAACCATTTCCTCTGGGCATATGGGGAAGACATAAGAGTGACACAAATGGGGAAGGTTTCTAAACCTGGAGACTGATTTGGGCGCTTGTGCTGTTGTGCTTATGCTGTGGGTTTTTGCATCAGCTCACTTGGGCACATATGGAAGAGACAAGTATGAGTAACAGAGCTGTGTTGTATGAAGGTTGCCAGTGCATTATTTTGGTTCAGAGGCTCCAGTTCACCAGGCACAAGGAGCAATGGAGAGGAAGTTCAGGTTGAACAGGATGAAAAGAGGATGAGGATGAAACAGGACCAGTGGCCCCATCAACACAGCTAAAGGTGCACAAGGGATTGTTTGCTCCAGTACAAATAATTAAGTACTGAATCTCCAGTCTGGAAATGAGGCATTCCCTGGGTCAAGGGCTGGCAATGAGCACTGCTGCAGGCACTGTAATGCCACAGAGCCAGCTCAGGCTGTTGTACCTGTTTTTAGAAAGACGTGCATGAGCTGGAAGAGCAGGGAAACAAAATTGTCCTCAGGCAGAGCCCGCTGCACCTTCCCCACTGCCTTCTCTGGCATGCAGGAATCAGTCCTGGCCTTCTTTTTGCTGCTGGAGCTGTTTGGACAGGAGATCAGGAGGGGTGCGTACAGGTCAGGGCAAAACAGCAACCACCTCCATGTGGCATCTCTTCTTTGTGCCAAGACACAGATGTCAAAAAATTAATGTTGAGACCATTTAAACTTACTTTGCAAGCTGCTGCATGGTGTGGATGGCTGCCCCTGCAGCCTTCAGTGACCATGCTGTACTTGATTTCAGGCTTGAGTTTTTCCCCTCTTCAACTTCTCACCTTTGGCTCCTGCACTTCCTTCTGCCCATACCAGTGCTCCATTCCCTCTGGCAATGAGGAGACCCTCTCCTGAGGCAGTGAAGTAGCCTGTACTCCTCACAACCTATACAGCCTTATTTGCCACATTTCCAAACCTTAGCTCCTTTTTTGTGGTGGTGTTGCTGCTCCTTGGGATTTCTGTGGCTGTTCTGAAGTTTGGAGAGCTGGACTAGACATCAAGCTGGCTTTGCCAGAGCTGTACCTCTGCTTAGAAATCCCCTCCATGCCCCTCTGACTCATGGCTCTCAGAGCCAAGGTGCTGTGCTGCAGGCTCATAACAGCAGTCACATGTGGGGACACCTATTTTTCAGTCTTTTCTCCTTAATTCCACCTCCCACCCCTGTTTTCAGGGAGATTCTGCACCCTGTGGTACAGCGTGTCCTCTCCATTCCCAACAACCTTCCTTTGCAGCCCATCACTTGTTGTGATCATTTTCCCAGGCCATTCAGCTCATGCTGCAGCAGCAAGCAGACTTCAGTGTTTTATCAGCCCCACATGTAAGCTTTCATCTTGTCATCCAGACAATCCAGTGCTACTAAATGGCATTGGACCAGGGGTCACTGGGGGTCTAAGTACAGTTTCTATTGTTGATGTCTCCCCATAAAGGCTTGGCTCACTGACAGATCTCAGAATGTAGCTGTTAATACGTGTAGTCGTTAATCTACTTGAGTCTTACTAATTCTTTATAATACATACTTTCAATTAAAATCCTACAGCATTATTGAGAGCAGCAAGAAGGCAAAGTGCTCTCTATAGATGTTCATGCTCTCAGCAGCCAGAACTTTCCTTTTACCCAGGAAGAAGTTTCCCTGCAAGGTCTGTGCTTTGTAATAGCCTCTTAGCTGTGCTCTCACCTACCCAGTGGCAGTCTGGGTCTCTGCCATTTCTCTGCCCTTTGCTTTGGATTATGCTGGCCTCCTACGAGCTGACCATTCATTAAAAATTAACGTGTGTTTAGGAGAGTCTGTGATTAAGTAATGAAAATGTTTGCAAATTACTTGGGCCTGTGGCATGAGTGTGGCTGGTTTGGGGAGCTGCAGCCTCTCCTTGTGCCACTGTTTTGCCAAATTCCCTCCTCTCTGTGACAGCACGTGAGATGGAGTCACTCCTGCCACTCCTGTTTGAGAGGAAGCAGTGGCTGAATGGTACCTGCCCACCTCACCTGAATCTTCCAGCTATTTTTATGGCATGAAAGGGGATGGAGTAATGCCTGGCTGGAGGGCCCAAAATGAAGGTTCATCACATCCATTGAAGTTCATGGCCATCACTGTTCTAACCGTCTCTGAAATTCAGGTTTATTCAAGAATCATCTCAGAAACTCAAGGACAGCACTCCTAGCTTTGGAGAGGCAGTACTTCCACATTTGGAGCTGGGCTCCTTCAAGGTTCCTGCAGCTCTGGCATGAAGAAATGCACTGTGATATCCAGTGATGGCACAGGGGCTGAACAAGATTCCCTATTCAACTTCCAGATCTCAGGTAGGCTTCACTGGGGAGGCTGCTGGGGGGATGTTATTTGAGCTTGTCTCTTAAGGAGTAGAATTAAAGATGGAACCTTTATCTAGCCTAGTGTTTTTAAGTGGCTGTGTTCATGGTGTGCAGCCTGGCAACTGGTCAGTGCACAGATTCCACAGGGACTGCTGTGACTCTGAACAGGTTGGGTAAAATGTTAACAGGCATTGCAAAAGATTTCCCAGCCACTCAAACCAGCCTGGATGCCAGCAGGCACTGCTTGGTTCTGTGCTCTCCTCTCTTTCACGGCACACCAACTTACTGGGAGCGGGACATTTGCTCCTGGATAGCTCACCAGGACTCAGTAAACCTTCCTAAGGCCTGCCTGGCTCAGCTCCCTAAGTCCCCCCAAACGTGGCAACCATGACATCCATGATTCTAGAACAGGTAGCAAGTGAGGGAGGTGTGTGGGAGTGGAGATGTCCCCAACCACCAAACTCTATTCATCAGTTCCTGGATGCGCAGCTGAAATACAGGTGGTTCTAACCTGCCAGCAGGGGATCTGAGAAGGATTTGGGACAATCCTGCCTGAATGCTTATCCTGACGCTAGGGTAGAAAGGACTAATGCAGCCCTTTAAGAGAGAAAATAGGAAAAAGCAGATTAAATCCCTGTGTCAAAGCATTAGGGAGGCTCATTGTGGGATTCTACATCTTGAAAAGGATTCAGGAAAATCAGAGATGCTCTATAGAGCACAAACGCAAAAAATGGCTCGAGGGTGGGAGGAAAAGCCTGGCAGAAAGAGAATTAAGCGACTCAGTATATTTAGCTTTTCAGAAAGACGGATGAGAGGGGGTTTGCTTGCAGCATATGTGTAGTGTCACAAAGAGAAAATGCCAGGCTCTGAAAGGCTCTTTAATCAAGCAGAAGGCAGAACAAAATGGTATGTCTGCAAGCTGAAGCCAGACACAGGGAGGTGGGATGCTCTTCTGAACGTGAGGGTGAGGGACTCCTGAAACAGACCCAGAAAAGTGGGAGTCTCCAATGCTTGTCTTCAGTTCAACCCTACCTCTTGTCTTGGAAACTATGAGTGAACCAAACACAGTGTGTTGGAACTACTGCAACGAGATGAACTGCTGAGCAGGGTGCTGGCCAGGGGCTTGCACTC
Organism: Lichenostomus cassidix; assembly: GCF_008360975.1. Lineage (NCBI taxonomy): Eukaryota > Metazoa > Chordata > Aves > Passeriformes > Meliphagidae > Lichenostomus > Lichenostomus cassidix. The sequence goes on along the minus strand of NC_139489.1, from coordinate 10,096,598 downwards.
ACATGGCCACCTGCCAGGCAGGACCACTGGGTCACTTCATCTGAGGAAGACCCTGGGAAACCTGGTCTGGTCAGGCTGAGCACTTGGGGAGCTGATTGGGCAGGCTCCAGATGTTTGCCTGCACCCAAAGTGGTAAGTGTGATTCTTTGCTATTGAAAACATCTGGAGGGTGGCAGAATTTTGAGCCAAATTCAGATTGTTTTAACTTGTGTGGACCTGGTGCTGATGCTGTTTAACATTTCTGTTCTTAGAGTAGCCAGAGCACGAGAAATGTAAAGTGTTCTCCACAGTCTGATCACGCTCAGAGTCTGCATTAAGGAATAATATGCAATGAGTGTGTGAGATGAAACAAGTTTGGTCAGAGAGATAAGACAAACTACAAGTGTCTTACAGCCCAGATTGCATTCCTCCAGCCTGTGCATCAGCAGAGGTAATCTCTGCCTAGCCATTACTGGAAAGAGATCTTTGCTGTGGTATAGTGTTATTTAATTAATCATAAAATACTGCATTAATTAGTATCAGGTCTGATTTGATGACATTTAATTTGGGGAGAAGGATTACAGTGTGAGTATTAGAATGGCAATTTTTATAGGGTAAGGAAACAAAATGAGATTAGAAGTCTCTATGAAGGAAGCCTGGAGGTTGACGTATGTGTGTTTGGCATCTGATGCAGATAGTTACTGTGTAACTTTATTTACTGGTGGGAAAAGAACCTATAGCTGTTATGTATGAGTCCCCCACCATACCATGTGTGGCTCAGCCACCATGAAAGAAAAAAGCAGGCAGGTGTTAGTTCAGTGGGAACGCCTTGTGGTGCTCAGTGTCACGGATGAGGGGAATTAGCAGAGCAATTCTGGCATGCCCCAGGGAGGCTCCTTTCGAAAGAAGGGCAGAAGAAAGCTTTGCTTATGGTTACACTGGTGTGTCCAAGACATGCTTAGTCCAACATGACTGTCATCGGTGCTGCAGGGACACAGGAGTAAGACCCCTCACTGCCTGCTCCAAGCAGTGACCAGCCCTAACTGTCTTGCACTGCCTGTTTATGCAGTGACCAGCTGTGCCCTCTGCCAGAGCCTATTTTCCCCAGATCATGGCCAGTGTTGCTGCAGGAAATGCTCTGCAGATATGTGGGTAGCCATAGGCTCAGCAGGTTTGCTGCTTGTGGGTTCTATTGAGCAGGATGGGCTGCACCTTTTGCCCAATCATTTCGTCAGTTTGGCTTTGAAAAACTCCAGAGCATTCTGGAAAGCAGCACAGCAATATGATAGGATTTAATCAGACTTAATTATTCCCCTGCTGTCTATCTCCTAGCAACATCCAGCTTGACATCTGCCTGCGGATGAAATGTGTAAGCTAAGTAGGAACATGTTCAGACTAAAGTCCTGCTACTTGAACCAAATCACTCCACTAATCATTGCCTTAATTCATCTCATGGCCATCAGACAGCTGCCAGGCACTGGTACCTGATTTTCCAAGCTACACAGCACTCACCTTCTGATTTTTTTCCAGGCTGGCAAGAAGGGTGACTTCATCCTGGGCTCTTTCCAGCATGCTGACACCTGATAACGAGGGTAGAGTTTCCCGAGTGACAAACGCGGGCTCAGGAGCAAGCTCCAGCTTTGTCACTATCTGGCTTTGTGCTGTAGGTCCCTGCTTATCTCATCACTGAAATCAGATCACCTGGTGTACCTGCACACCGTGGGGTTCAAACGCAGTACAGTCGAGGGAGTTTAGGTGAGGCATGGGGACAGCTGGAGCAGATGTGGCGCAGTGGCAGCAGGCAATGCAGCAGCTCTGTGTCACGGGGACAAGGGCGTTTGAGGCAGGGAGAAGAGATCCAGCTTACGTGGATGTAGGGATGAAGAGGGAAAGAGAGGAGCAGGCATAAAGCAAGTGTTTATAAAGTAAAACTGGGCTCCAGCCAGACATGATGTGGCACAGGAGTTGGTGGGGTTGCTGGAAGAAATGAGCCTGGCAGCAGAGCCCTGGCCATTGGAGGAGACTGCCCAGGCCAGCACTGGCTGTGAGCTCACCATGAAGCTGGAGGGAAGGGAGCTGCCTCAGATGGGTGAGAGCAATGAGCATCCTGAGCAGGTCAGCCCTGTGTGCTGGGGGTTGGTGGGGCAGCAGCTGTGGGGCAGATGGACACGGATGCATGGATGTGGTTGTGTCCCCTTTCCACATCCCTCCTCAAGGGGATATTGCCAGTGATACCTGGGTGCTTGCATGAGTCTGTTGGTCTTCTGTGCTGTATCTAGAAGATGTTGCAACATCTAGAAGTCGTTGGTATCCAAAACCTAATGGTTTATCAGTGTGACGTGTCTCCCTTGCGTCTCTGTAGAGGAGCATGGCAGCTGTGGAAGCCTGGCTGTGTGGGTGTCACACTTGCAGCCAGCTTGCACTGACTTCATTTGTGGAGAACACAAAGTGGGGTTTCTGGCTGTGAAAGTGGAGCTGTATGAGCCCCACCAGCTCTCCCTGTGACCTGCAGGAACTCTGTCTTTTGTCAGCTGCCAGGGAACAGGCTCGGGCAGTGTTCAGCCAGCTCTATTCTGCTTTAGGTAGTGTCAACCATTCAATGTTGGCACCTGGGCTCACCTCAGGACGTGAGGTAGATGCCACCATGCAGGACATGATCCTACTTAGATTCCCTTAAAAATCACCTTTTGTTTTCCTTCTGTTATCAGTGACTCATGGAGGGTCACTGGGCAGGTCACTGAAGATGCATGTTTATTTCTTACAGTTTCTTTCAGATAACTTTCCCCTTCATTACTAATAATTTCCCTTTATCATTCCATCCCTGAGAGGCCTTATACTTGAGTTTGCCTAAGGAGCATTAGAACGCTGTGGGGCCAGCAACAACGAGGGCAATGCTGTGGGAAGAGTGCAGTGCAGGCTGGCCCCAGTGCTGCAGAGCTCACAGGGCAGCTTTGCAGCGAGAAGGTGGAAACAGTAACATCCCGGGAATCGCATGGAAGCTGCCCTGCCTGCACGGCGTGAGCTGTGCTGTGGAAGGGCAGCTGGCGGGGTCCGTGCAGCCTGGTGTGAGCCGGTGGCGGAGGCTGTGCCACACCGGGGAGGTGGCGCAGAGCCGTGCAGGGTGTGGACATGACTCGGGTGTGCAGAAGCCGGAGGTTGGTGTGAAGTCAGTGGCTGGACTGTGCCGCAAGGATAGGCGCTGTGTGGGGCAGTGACGGAAGCACCACAGGGTTGCGTTTCCCCGTGTCGTGCTTGGCTATGCAGAGCGGGGCAGAGCTGAGGGGCCATCGGAACAGTGCTCGCACCTGAAGGGAGACGCAGCGCATTCAACGCAGTGCCCGGTGGGCGGGCGATGTCCTGTCACGGCAGGAGCGAGCGGCCGGGCAGGAGCTGAGGTGCCTCAGCCGGGGGAAGGTGCAGCGCTGTGCGGTGACAATGCGGAGTCTGACAGCGGGTGCAGCGGTTGCAGGGGCCATCCAGTGCCATGCCTGGAGACCCCGCAGTGTGCTGGAGGTGCCACGGCGTGACCGGGGAGCGGCGCCGAGATCTGGTGGAGGAGCGATGCCCGGCAGCGGCCGTGAGGGCAGAAGGGCCGAGTCGGGCTGCCTCCCGCCGCGCCAGCACCGCGCGCCGATTCTGGGGCCGCGGGGGGAGCTCTGCGCACGCGCACCGCCGCCCTGCCGCAGCGCCCCTCCGCCGGGGACCCCCCGCCCGCGCGCCATTGGCTGCGGACACCTCCCGCGATTGGCCGGGGCGCGGCCCCCCGCGCCGTTCCATTGGCCGGCGGCGGCCGCTATGCGGGCTGGCCCCGCCCCGCTCCGGCGCGCCATTGGCGGCCGCGGCGCCCCCCGGCGGCGGGTCCCGCTGGGCGCGCCCGGCATGGCGGCGCCCGCAGCCCCGCGCCCGGGGGGCGCAGCCGGCGGCCGAGCGCCCGGGGCCGGCGGCGGCCGGGTGAGGAGGGGCGGGGAGGTAGCGGGCAGGGCCGGTCACGGCGGCCGGCGCGGCGAGCGGGGCCCGGCGGGGTGCGGCGCGGCGTAGCCGGTAGCGGAGCTCGGCGAGGCGGGGGCAGCCCGGCGGTGGCGACGTCGCTGCCCGTTCAAACCCGGGCTCCAGCCGGCCGCTGGCAGCTGTCAGCCGGCGGAGAGCTGCCGTCCTGCCCGGGCCCGGCGAGCCCGTCTCCCCGGGCGCCGGTACCGCCTCTAGGGCAGCGCGGAGCTGCCGGGACTCCGCGGCGCTGCAGCCGGACCGGCGCTGCTCCGGCCGCTCCCGCGGGCCCCGCCGTCCGCCGGACACCACTGCGCTGCGGGTTTGCTCTGTGGCGTGTCGGCAGGACACGATGCTCGCCAGGCCTGGGCGGCCAGGGCCGTGCTGGACTCGGTGATCTGAAGTGGGCAGGAGCGGGGCTGATGCCCTGTCACAGCGTGGCGGTGACTCCCCGCCTCTCGGGAGCGGCATTGACCCTTGTGACGGCCAGAACAGGCAGCTGTCTGGGGTGGGAGTTCTTGTTTCACTGGCGTGCTGTGGGCTAACGGGTGTGTTTTACCTTGTGGAGAGAAAGGTTTGGGATCTGTGCCTTATGGTGGGTATGGGATTGCGTGTTTTGGAGAGGATGCCCGCTGGAGAAGGTGGCTCCAACCTCAACCTGTTTTTCTTTCTCAGGTCATGTAGAAGAGCAGATTTAATGTGAAGATGGGAGTCTTGGTGTTTATGCGTAACCTGCTGCTAGCCCTCTGCCTCTTTCTGGTACTGGGATTTCTGTACTATTCTGCGTGGAAGTTGCACCTTCTCAGATGGGAAGATTCAAGTAAGTAGCAGCACGGTGCAACTGTTTCTGGGCTCCCTAAAATGTCTGTTACATAGTTGCAATAGTGGTGAGGTGACTCTGATTTAGTAGTATTAGAGGGATGTGACTAAGCCCACTCAAATGCTGGAGCTTTTAGTATGCTTAAGGGGTCGAATTTGTGACTACCTAATGCTCTTTATGGCTTTACTTTTATTACTGGGTACAAGAGAAGACTCATGCTTTATAAATCTCAGTTCTTGGAATATTTTGTATTAGTTTATGATTCCTAATTGTCGAAATAAAGAGTTTGTATATTGACGCTCTTGTTCCTTAAGTCTTCTGTACATTTTAAAATATCTAAGACAAGTTTGTTTTTTTTTTTCCTCTGGTGAATTTTGATTTCTTTTAATAATCATATATGCTGGTTATCTCATCATCCTACTTTGTCCTTCAGTAATCCTCATCTTCCATTTATCTTCCATGTTGTTATCTGCCAACTATCTGTCATCTAAAGGATGTCTCTCAACCTTTTTAAGTCCGAAGAGACATCTGACCTCATTGAATACAATCTGAGGATTGTACTGTGCAGTAAGGCCATAGGAGGTTACAGTTGCAATGAGGCAGAAATTAGGCTGAGGTTTGATTGCTCAGTTGCTGCACTTATTTTTGTTTGTGTTGATTGCTTTTTTGCCTGCATGCAAAAACTATTAGTTGAAAATATAAAAACAAGAGAACAATTCCCTCCTCTCCCCTCGTGCCCAAAACACAAGCTAGCCTTCCTTGCAGCTGTTCCACAGGCTATTTCGGATGTCTCAGAGCTGAGTGTTGCTCCCTGGATCAGCAGCTGAGAAACACTGATCCAGAACTGACAAGAAGCCGCTGGTCAAATTCCTTCTTTGCTGTATTGTGTTTCTGTGCATGCTGATAGAGGTTTCTTCTGCAATGCTTCTTAAACTTAGCATTTTTCTACCTCTGCATGCTCCAAGTCTGTTGTTACGTGCTCTTAAGAAGTTTTGCATGATGGCAGATGATGACTTGGACATGACACTTGTGCTGATGCACTGATTTTGACAGGAGAACTGCTAAGGTGCCTTGGACTAGAAAAGGTATTGTAAGACTGAATTTGTAAAAGGATATGCATAGTGTCTTTCAGAGCAGGGATTTTTTTTCCTTCATGTTTGTGTTTCAGAGAGAGAGTTAAAAGTCTTGGTTATTGAAAAGTAGCACTTTTGTTGCCAAGGTGTAGAAAATCCTTCCTGAAAGAAAATAAGTATTATAGTTAAAAGAATAGTTTTGCCATATCTGCTACCTCATGATGATCTGTTATGAAATTATATCACCTGACACCCTTTACTTCCTTCACACCACCAGGAAATCATGTTGGACTTCCAAAGGCCTGCAAAAAAACCCTTCATGCCACAACTTGTATGTGATCTTACATGTGAAGAAATAGCTATGTGTTTATGGGTCATACACCAAGGTGCTGGGGAGGGTTTTAACTGTCTTCAATCTTCCTCCAATCTTCCTCCAATCCTGGTGCCTTCAGCTTTGTGTGCCATTTGTTATTTTACACCATGTCAGTCCCTGGGGAGTTTTGTGGTAACTTTGGGTTGCAATGCAGTGTTGCAAATCTGTGTGCAAATGCTGTGGATTTCTATAAATGGAACACTTTTACCTGGAAAGATGACTCTAAGTTGCAGCCTAGTTAGAGTGATTTCTGATGAGTGCATTGGCTGCTTTTGGGTACCCAGGATTTTCAGACAGGAGCACCATGAGGTAACATAACAGATCTTTGGTTTGGTGTGTGTCTCCCTTTTTCTGATTTTTTATATAAAATGTGTTGGTCATTTATTCTTGGAAGCTGCAGTGCTTGCATTAAGCTTCTTCAACATGTACAAAGTGATGATGTTAGCTTGAAGATTAAGCTTACTGATCTTTATCAGTTGTCACAATTCATTTAGGCTGTACTGTTGTTCCTTCTAGCCACTTTTGTAGGTTGTGTCTTAAATACTGGGTGAAGTTCCTCGAAATGTAAGTGTAAGCGGCAGTCTAATGTAAAGGGGTGAGTGTTACTTTTGAAATGGTAAAGATGGTTTTCAGTTGGTCTTCAGAGTTTTGTATGTATCAAACCCCATTTTATTTATCATGTAATTTAACACTAGAGGAACTTATGCAAGTTTAAAGTACAAATGTAAAAGTCCATCTTGGGAAACTCGATATGAAGTGTCAATGTTAAGCTTCTATAAATCAGCATTTGGAAGTTAACAAATGCAGATTTTAATTGACTTGTTTAACTATGATTAGGCTTTCTTGAGAATGTGTAATATGATACGTTATATAACGGGGCAATTATACTTTGTATCTGCTGAAGGGGAGCCTCGCCTAGTTAAGTGCGTGAGACAGGTGGTGTGTGATAACCGTTGTGGTTTTATTTCCTGAATTACAATGTAGGATCGTGACCTTGTAAATTTCCTTAAGATTGATACGATAATGCTGGTGTTCGCAAAGGCAAAACTAAGTCAGGTGTGTTAATTTTGGGGTCCTTAAGAATCAAGGATTACTGATTTTGTGTGAGTTATCTTCTTATTAAATTATTTTCTCGTGACCGGTGTCTTTCATGTGTTTAATAGTGACTCCCTAGCTTCCGCAGTGACATTCGTCTTTGTTCTGTTCTTTGTGCTAGAGGAGGCATGAAACTAAGCTGATAGTTACACATGACACCCTTGCAAGCTCTTCAGGACTGGTTTTAGTAAACTTGACACCTGTGTTTAATCATGGAAACAAACAAATTTGTTATAGAGCATGGTGACACTTGATCTGCTTAATTGCTGCTTGTGTGGTTTGTTCATTTAATGTTTTAGAAGATGTCTGTGGATATCATTGTCATGGATGAATTTGAATAGTAACTGTATAAAGAATCTTGTCTCCCTGATACTTGGATGTTTGAGTATTTAGCTGCTACAATAAATGAATAGCTAAAGTAATTTGTTTATATGTACATCTGACCTCTACCAGAAAGGAGGCTAAACTTTGAAATAGACTGAAAGATACATATCAATGTTTCTCCTAATGTTCCCATAACGTTAAATGTTCTCCACTTAATGTTAAATCTGTCCTCCTTGAGTGATGCCTTAGTGAGTACTGTGAGATTATTCCCCTTCCTGTGCAACTCTACACCTTGCCAAAAGACAAAGGAGAATAGGAAATAATTCTCTAAGGCTTATCTTTCCTGTGACAAGAATAGATTGAATTCTGCTAATGTGAACTAATTAACATTGAATTAAGTTCAGCTGCTTCTTCCATTCAAGACAAACCTCCAATGATTGCTACCCCTCTCTCATCCTTTCAGTGAGAATCATGAGTGGCTACTCTTTCCCAAGCCATGTTTCATGCCGGTGGCAGTATATTGTTAATTCTCAGAGCAGCAGCAAAGTACAAAAATGAGGGGTGTAACACTGAATGCAGGAGGGCCCTTGAGTTCTGGTGATTGTTGGGAGTATATGAGCAGGGCTTAGGACAGAGGTAAGATTTCCTTTTTCTCTTTCCTGGTGTTTGTAATGCAGCTTCAGTCTCTGACAGCAGTGGTAAGACATGTGCACTGTCCCTGCATGTTCTTCCCAGACAGGCAGTAACGATGGAATCCACAGCCCTCTGGTGAAGTGTTGAGTTGCATGGAGGTGTGCTGAGCACGTAGAACTGATAATGTGATGTGGGAGACAAAGAAGGAAATAAATGGTTTGTAATCAGGTTGAGCTGTCTTGAACATTCTAGAAGGAACTTAGAGGAGTGAATAATTATACTGCTGGTTCTTGTGTTTCTGGACACTTGGTTCTCAGGGAATTCTTGCATAGTAATGGTACTGATAGTAGCAGGCTTTGAAGGTCTGAGACGTGCTGCAGCCTCTTTCCTAATAACTTCCTGTCCATTTCTTCCCCTTTCCTGATGCAATTGGCTCTGAGGAGGAAGGAAGGTGTTATCTGTAGCACTGTGAACATCCAGCTCGTGGGAGAGTGCACTGTTGTCTTTAATAATTATGGTGGGAGATGCAGTCTTGCCGATAGGCCCTCCTAGGTTTGTTTTATCAGCTTGGAGGAAAGCATATTTATACATGACAAATTTAATGCTGATGTTTGTTACTTAAGTTTGTTACTTATGTATGTGTATAGCTGATTTTGCAACTTCAGAATGAATGTGTTCTAAGGAAGGAATGATTCCATTAGAAAGCATCCTGGTTATGGAAATATTGGACTCATTCCCTCGAGGCAGCTTTTTCTTTTTCCCTCTCTCTCAAAGTATTGAAATATACTTGAGACAAGGACAGTGTGATGCTATTTTCTTGTTCTCTATTGTATTTGTCTCTACATTAGCATTGAACTAATTTAAAGAAATATATACTCTGCTTGAGAGGCTTTTGCCAAAACCCATGTTAATACAATTTGAGCTTGTCAGTTTGAATGTGGTTTTTGAAACCTCTCCAGGTATGTTCTGTTGATGTCTCCTTAAAAAAAATCAACTCACTATTCTGTCATCTGTTGCTCTGTGTTATTTTCAACTCTAATTCTGGAAAGGCAGCCAAAGAGATAAAGCTTTGGGAAGAGATTTTCTGAAGGTATTTCAGGACCCTTATCCTTTGCACTCTTTTTTTTTTAATGTCTGTTTCCAAGGGAACTGAGGAGACATAAACAGGCAAAACTGACTCACTTCTGGTTGCAGGTTTTTACTATGCTTGCATTTCCATGGAAACCAGTCATGCAGCAAAAAAGGCTAAATTAATCAAAAGCAATCAAACCTATATCATTAATATGAATACTGGTTTATCTCTTCCAAAGTGAAATGGTACTTTTGTCAATTCTTGTATTAGAGTCTAAAAAGATATTGAAGAAATGGATCTTTTTACAAGGGTTTGGAACATGCATGCCCTTTCTCAGGTGGCTAAAGCCTCACGGATGTTTGGTGGTATCTGGGGTGGGTACGACTGTCGTGTCTTGGGTTACTGAGGGTGTCATTTGTTCTGTGTCAAGGGAGTGGATCTTATGCACACTAACATCTGACTTCCTTCTGTTCTTTGTTTAATGAGGAACCAATGAAAAGACATTTAGTCGGTGTGTGAGCAACTAGGCCATGGAGGCAAACTTGTCCTCTTTGTGGAGAGAGTCACGTAATGGTTTTGTGTTCTGCTGTGTCTGTCCTACTTGCCTTTGCCAGAAGATGGGAATGCAGGAGTGCTCCTATGAAAAATAACAACTCCAGGCCAGCTCAGCTTGGCACTGGGAGCATAAATCTGATGAAAGTGGTTTGAGCTGGGATGGCTGAATTGATGGTTAGGTGGCTGAGGTAGCATATTTTTTTACAAGACATGCTTCTGTTGTGGGGGTAGCAAGCAAATGGTGATGGTAACCATTTTAATTGGTCTCTTTCTACGGCTTTAGCTTTAGGGATATGTGTGTATATTCTTGAAGGTAGACTTTATTGCTGTTGCCTCTGTTTCCCAAGGCTGGACAGCCTGAGAGACTAACCATGTGGGCATTACTTTAAAAAAAAAAAAACAAACTGGTTTGGACAGTATAATGCAGTACTTTAAGCCTCGTGAAACAGGGTGGGTTTTTTTTGGGTTGGTTTTTTTTGTTTATTTTGTTGGGGTTTTTTTTTGCTTTGCTTTGCAGGAAGAGACTGGGTACAGCACTGAGATGGTTTATTGTGAAATCTTTAATGTTTGAGTTATTAGTAACTTCAAAGTTTGTTACATCTACTCAGCTGTAGTGTGTGTTAGTGCTGTACTTTCTGCGCCAAAATTCAGAACAAATGTTTAGAAAGTTCTCATAATGTGGATCCAGCTACAGTTTTAAGGATCTCTCTGCTAGTTTTCAAATGCTTTAGGGATTTGAGGATCACAGTGATGCTTTTTTGAAATGCTAAAAATAGCAAGTAATGTTATTGAGGCAGCCGTGAATATTAGAAACAAAGACATAAAAATAGAAGTTAAAACAAGTGTTGTCTGGTAAAGTAGCTTAACTTTTCTAAGATTTCTCTTATTGGGCTGAAATCTTCCACTTGTGTTCAGCTTGAAACTTAAAGCTGTAGTGTACTAACTATGGTGGATAATTCTCTTATCTGTGCAGAACATAGGAAAAATAGATTTGGTGCCCAGAAATTGTCACTGCTCAAGTTACTCTGTGCTCGCTATTAGCCTGCCAGAATAAAGAGTATGGTTAAACTCCAGCAACTGCAGGACACTCAGTTGTGGTAATATCTTTCACAGCTGTAACTGTGCCAGCTATTTTTCTCTTGGCTGGAAGCAGATGTGTGTGTTCCTGATTGCTCTTGCTCTGGCTGTTGGATGTAACTGCACAGAACTGCCTGCCCAGCTCACCTGAGGCAGCTGCCTGTGTGCCACCAGGACAGAAGAGACAGTCTGCTCAGTGAATATGAATCAGAACTTATGAGAGTTAAAAATAAAATTTAAAAAATTTACAAGTGCCTCTCTGTCTTCTGGAAGGCAGCACATCACAGGACAGACAAGGAGCATGGGGGAATGAAAGTGCCTCATCTTCTTCTGATCTGTTGCTGCCTATTTAGTGAAATATCCAGCATTACTTTATGACCTTGCTGTCTCTCCAGGAATTTCGAGTGCTGCTGTAATGTTAAGAGTGCAGGACAAAACTCTTCAGGGGCAACGGGAAATGATGCATGACAGAGCTGTTTAGAGAGGGAGCAAGTATAATGTGCCTTGTCCTTGGGATTTCTCCAGAGGAGGAAACTCCCTGAACACTCTTCCAGCTTTAGGAACATACAAGGAGCAGATTTAGTGAAGGGCATTAAGGGCAGAGCACCCTAAACATGTTCTGAATCGACAGGTGGTTTTAACACTACTTGTACTCATCTTTGTTCTATCTTCATTTTGGCTTTTTTGGGTTACTGTTTTAGTTCTGGGCAAATGCTGACTTTCAGCAAGGTTTAAAAATAAGGTGCAAGAATACTACTCCATCTCCCTGCACACAGCTGGGCCTTGGTTTTGCATTTTGAAATAGTAAGTTGCTCTTGCTTCTCTTGACAGTGACTGTCTTGATGCTGTTTGAGTCCCTTTTTATTTCTCCCTCTCTCCATTTGTGTCATTAGCTGATGGGCACAATTGAGGAACTTGCTCAGTTTAAAACAGAGTGTGACTTGACTTAGTGTTTCACTTGCTTCACTTGCTCAACTCATGTGCATTTTCCCCCTGGCCTCCCCACAAATGCTCGGGAAGGGTGTGTTCCTGTGACTTTGGATGGGTGAATTGGGATAGTGTTTGTAAGGGACAGTGCTCAGTGTCTTACAAGCAGCCAAAGCTGTGTCCTCTGATACAGTTTTCCAGAGGTCAAAGTCAGCAGTTTTCCATATTCTGGAAAGGTACATTGCAGTGAAAGCACTTTACCTCTGGTAGCAATTGCTCTGCAGCTGAGTGCTTTCAGAGGTGAAAGGATTTATTCATCTCAGCTGACTGTGAACCCCTTAGCAATGTGTTCAGCTGGAAACAATACCTCCTTGTGAGGGCTGTCTCGTCTGTGTTAGTGAGTGCTTCTCTGCCTCTCCTGCTCCTCACCGTGCATCCCCTGGTGCACAAAGTGCTCACCTCTGACCTGCACCACTGCAGCACTGGCTGCAGTGATAAAGGTGTTGCCAGCCTTGATGGGAGCTCCCCACCACCACTCATTTGATAGAATAGATCACGCTTTTTCCGTTGACTTTAATACAACCAGGCTGGCTTTGGGCACCTTCTGGGCCCATTTCAATTGTGCTTCACATCAGTTCTACTGACATTGAGACAAAGGAGGTAATTTGTGATTTGTCTCGAGTTGGACAGCTAATGCTGCTGTGATCTGAGCATGGCCTTGGTACTGATTCTGACCATGCCTGTCACACTTTGGGATGTTTTCAGAGGAGATTTTTCCTAGTTTGTTATCTCCTGTCAACACTGTCACTATAACATCTAATTTTTTGCCATTGCAGTCTGGGTTTACATCACAGTGTCAAACTGAGGCAATAAAGCAGCCAAACAACCTGGGTATGACTTGCAAGGACAAGTACACTTGGGTCATGAGGTACAGCTCTCTATGAATTATGTATCTCCTCTGCACTTCAGAAGGAATGTAATTGTGCATCCAGGCACCAAGCAAAAAGTAATTTGTACTGTGTGTGCATATCGTGAATAGATGTTTGAACCTGAGGTAGCTGATTTCAAGTGTTACTCCTTCGTGGCACTAGGTGATTATATTGCTCTTGTATGCATTGCTTTCCCGAGGAAGTAACAGTGTATGAGGATAGTGCCAAAATTCCAGTCAAGTACAGAAACTTCAGGATATTTCTTAACTAGTTCTTGCATTTTGCATAACCAAATGCCTCAACAATCCAAGATACATTTATCTCTGAAGGTCAGAATTTAGCATTTCTTGCTCAGTTCCAAATAAAAAAAAAAAAAAAGGAAAATCAGAAAGCGTTAAAATCAGTTATTTTCATTTTTGAATGCTTACAAACATGCATGTTTCTTGTCTTTAATTTTTTTCATATCACTCCAGGATCCCTCCTGCTTTAACTCAGTCTCTGTTACAGCATGCCCCTTTTGTACAGTAGTTACCCTGTGGATTTCAGTGTTTGGACACTGATTAAATGTGTGGATCATCCAAGCTGCAGCAGTGCAGGAAGTGTACCTATTAATTGCTCACAGAACAAAAGGTGTTAATAACCATAGAAAAGTTTGATATCTTTTCTAGATACAATGAATGCAAGTGTTCCAAGGAGTATCTTCTTTCAAAGCCCTATGCATGTATGCTTTAAAAGTAGTGAAAACAAGATGGCACAGAAATCAATAAAAGCTGAATTTTCCCAACAAATAAGTAGCTGATGGCTTCCTACACATGAAGGCTTACCCTTACCGTTGCAAAGTTAATAATTTATAAGTGCAACTGCGTTTTTTGTATTTGGTACAAAGTAATCAATCTCAGACTAGCTATAAAATACTATGTAAATATTGTTTCTTAGCTGTAATTGTGCTTAGAGACCCTAATAAAAAAAAGTACTGAGAGATATTTCTTAGGATGAAGGGTGATGAATAGACTTGACTCAGGCAGGCAGAGGAAGCTGAGGCACAGGAAAGTCAAATTTTTCTGTCATGCAGCAGCTCAAGGGCAGAGCTATGAATAGAATAAAGGTCTCAAGGTTTTTCATCTCAGTCCAGTTGGCCAAATGAGACTTGCTGTCCTATAATTACATGTTCTACGTGTATAGTTCAGGAGGGCAGCAATATGCTGAAGTTGCTTGCTTGGGGCAGAGGTCGTGTGCTGATACTTGTAAAAACAGAGGCAGTTTCAGGGCACTGTATTGATGATAAAATGTGGTCTGATGGGAAGTGCTGGTGGAGTGACGTAGGTACTTTAATTAGGGTATGATGTGGCTCCTGTGAGTTGCTGCAAGAAACTGCCTCAGATGCATTTGTGCAAGTGCTTTAAGGACTAAGTGTACAACCTGAACTGGATGCTGGCTTGGGGCTTTTCAGCCCTCTGATATGCCCCATCAAAGGTTCTGTACTTCATGATTCCTAGATGCCTCAAGACCAGTTGTGGGGGTTTTTTTGTGGGGTTTTTTTTGGGTTTTTTTTTTTTTTTGGGTAGTGGAAAAGTTTATTTTGCTCTCCATATGCAAGCACAGGACTTTCTGTTCTTCTGTTTAAACTTTTAAAAAAAATGTTCAGGCACAGACTAAACTTCTAGAATTTCTGCTTAAAACGATGAAAGACTGAGCTTTCAGAAAGAGAGGAATAACAAAACAGTTCAGGCTGTTTTAACGATGGCAATCACTAATGCTCTGGGTATAATTAGAAATCTAATTACTGTGAATTTACTTGCAAAGACTTTTCAGCCTTTTGAGACTTGCTCCAGACAATTCTATCAGGTTCCAAGTGGAGCATGGGCGGTTCTCCATTAAGCTTCTAGGAAATTAGTAATGCTGCTTTTTTCTGCTAGCACTGCTTCTATAATCGCTGTTTAAAAGTGCCTTATCTGAACATTGGAAAGGCTTTTATTATACTTCATTATGATTCATTTTAACATTATTTTCCATATCTTTGAGTCCAGAGCTTTTGTGTTTGGGTCAGGTACTTCATTAGAAGCAAAAGCTTGACTTAATGCAATGTGAAGACGGCAAATTGAATTATAGTGGAAAAATGTGTTAATTTTGATTTAATTTTCTAATTTTGCCTCATATTTAATGATACTTCAAATATAGTTTGAATATTTCTAAACTTTTGAAAGACAGGTTTATGTGCTGGTTTAGATTAGGGATGAGGAAGAAATTCTTCACTGTGAGGGTAGTGAGACACCTGGAACATGTTGCCCAGAGAAGTTGTGGATCCCTCATCCCTGCAAGTTTAAGGCTAAGCTGGATGGGTCATTGAGCAACCTGGTCTAATGGAAGGTGTCCCCTGCCCATGGTGAAACAAGTGGAACTAGATGACCTTGTAAGGTTCTTTCTAACCCAAATTACTCTGTGATTGAAAAACACGCCTTATTCACATTAGAAAAATATTAGAGCTTTAGTACTCTATAAGAATATATTACTTCTGCTTGCTGTGTATTTTATTTCCCACAAAGTTGGTTTTATAATTACAGCACATTGTGTTATAAAACAGTTTGTGCTTTTATGAATAGAAACTGTGCCATTATCTGAAGGAACTTTAGGCTGGTGTTTTTTGACATTTGAACATATTGTTTCTTTATGTTACTAAAACCATTTTTTCCCAAGAAGAATTAGAAATAGCTCAGAAACTAGAGCAAAGTACTCTTTATGCTGTACTCTTCTATGCAAATTACACTTCCTCTGTCAAAGGATGGGTGGATGGATGAAGGACTAGAGAAATCTGCTGTTGTGTGGTGTACTTGCCACTCTTCTGATACAGTCTTGGTGCAGATGCAGAACTCCTTCCTAATGACCAGTTCTGACTTCAGGAAATGGCAGTTGAGAAGCAAGAAGAACCTTTAGGGTAAGATCAAAAACTTGGTATTGGGAAGTTCACTGATTTCTAGAAAACTTTATAATTGTAGCACAAAAAAGAGCTAAGATAAGAATTTTTTACTGCAGACTTAAATTTAATTTCAGGAATTTAGGGCTACGTTGATCTTGTTTAGTATGCAACCATGTGGTCAACAGGTTAAAAAAAACCCACACCGCCTTTCCCACTATGTATTAGTTGCTGATTTTGACATAATTTTGTACTACTATAAGTGTACTTTGCTCGGCAGTTGTGTGTTTGTTTGTGCCTTTGCAGGAATGGAATTACTCCATAAATAGCTTTCCTTATCCTTGTCCCCATTCAGTGTTAACTAATCTTGTGATGGTTTTGTTCTTCAAGGACCTCTTTATAAATATGTCTGAGATGACTACATGATAATTTTTAAATTTTTCCGTTGTTTGTCTGGAAGAGACAGACAAAACCTGGAAGACAATTTACTCAACAGCTAGCTGTCCTGCATGTGTGCTGGACCAGCTGGATCTGAAGAGTTGTTCACACTTGTGTGAAAGTGTTTGGTAGCCATGTGACATTTATTGTCAAATCTCTCCCAGCAGAGAACTCTATCCAATGTACCTGGAACTGTCTGCTATGGTATCCCTATTACCTCTTCCTGTGTGAGCATTTTTTTTTCATGTTTTATACTTGTCTGTTTCTATAAGCAGTGATTTTTGTCTTTTTAAGGCACATCATGTCTCACGCTTGAAGTGAAAGTTGCATTTTTTTTTTTTTTTGAGGGTGAGAAATTAATTTTTTTGCTTGTTTCTGTGCTCCTAATTTTTTTGAAGTTAAATGCTTCAGCCTTTGTAAAGACTAAATAACATGATAGAGTAGGTAATGTGAGATGGAATTGCCGTACTGGAAAGCTTCTGCTGAGCCCCTGGCTAAGCATTTTCTGCTCCTCTGGCTTGCGTTCAGACATTCTAAAAACCTTGTTTGTGTAGTGAATTGGTCCAGGGAACTGATATGGTGTGAAAATACAGAGGCCTTCTCTTCCCTCTCCCTCCAGCCCACTGGGAAATGTTATTTTTAATCCCTGCCGGGCAGGCCGACGTGCTTCCCGCAGGATTTTTGCCGAAACGCGCGGAGCCGCGCAGGTGCGCAGGGATGGCGAGGCTGCGCTGCAGAGGCGCCCGGCGACCGCGCGGGGGCAGCAGAGGCGCGGCGCTCCCGCCACGTCACGGCAGCGGCAAAAGCGTTGGGGAGAAAACCACGGAAAACATCACAAAATCCCCGAGCATTCTTGTTTCCTTCGCAGTTACAGACGGGCAGCTGCCATCCCCTGGGTGAACGTTAAGAAAGCCTTCTGCAGAGTCATTTGGTTTTGCAGTCACTTAATTTGGAGAAAGCTCGCTATTTATATCCACTTATATTTAACAGTCCACTACTGTTGCCTGTAGCTATTTTTGTAATCTGATCCAGTCCCGTGTTGTGAGAAATTTCTGGTTTTACCTCCCAACGCTCCTGTTTAGAAGGTCTTTCCTAATCGATGGATTTTTTTGTTTCTTTTACATTCAGTTGAAATTCAGTATATGCCCAAAGAATCTGGAGAGATTACACAGGAATGTAAGGTTTTGAGTACCACACTTACATTATTTCAGGGAGAAGAAAATCTAGACAAATCTAAAATTCTTAGGAAGTCAGGCTTTGTTACTTCATTTATTTACTAAACAGCTTGTTCTATTTGAAGGACTTCTGCCAGCTGAGGATAGAGAAGAAAAGTTCTTACTGTTTAATCTTATCTCACGGGTTGATGTTGTGGAGAAAATCTGGATGCTTCTAATCCTGAAAAATCGGAAGATCCAGAAAATCTGCAGATCCTTCTGCAGAGGTTGAAGCAGAGGAAGAGAATAAAGACATATTTGACAACTTGAATTGCTTTTCATCAGGTAGAATTTATATGGGAACAGAAGACTAAAATATGCTGGAGTCCTCTGGCAAGTGATGACAACATGTTTATAATTTTGAAAACAACTACTGCTGTTAGTTTTATGTACTTTAAAGAAAGAAGAAAAATAAATATTTTGGGAGACAAGTTTGCTTTGAGAAGCACAGCTGTTGTATATTTCTCTCATGTTTCATGGCAAAATCTGTATAGGTAAGTTCCTGTGTAGGCACTTTGGGAATGAGGCTCCATTTTCTCGGGGGCTGTCTGCAGGTGCTGGAGTGCTGCCCTTTGGCCTTCCCCAGGTGCTGTCTTCTGCAGGCTAAACGAGCTGGTTGCTTCAGTCTCTCTTAACAGGCCTTGTGGTAGTGCCCTGGTGTTTGATCATCTGCACAATCCTTGCACAATCCCTTGTTTGTCTGTAGCCTTCCCCAGAGACCAGGCATGATGCAGTAGAACAGAGGTTCATTGTCATTTGGAGTGGTTTGGGTTTTTTTCAATATTTGGGTATCCCTGTACCCTTCATCCTGAACTTTTTTGCTGCTTTATGTCAGTTAAATAATTTTGTATGCTTTTGGGTATGTCACCTCCTGTTTCAAACACCTCTTTATGGTGCATAAATAATAAATACAAGCACTGGAGGTGCTTGTATTGGAGTTTGTTGAAAAAGGGCCAGATCAATGAAAGGACACTTAATGTGGAATGTACAATATTGAATGTATTGAATATACAATAACGATATAGGTATTGATATTGCTACCACAAAGGCCTTTTGCTTCTCAAGAGGATCAGTCCAAAAGCAGTCACTTTTAAGGGAATATAGAACAGAGTGATGAGACTTCAGGCACCCTCTCTGGGCAACCTGTTCTATGGTGCTCTGGTAGAGACATTTGTCCTGATGTCCAGTCAGAACATCCTAATCTGTAACTTGTGGCCATCATCACTTCCTTCCCCTGAAGAACTCGCAGGATAGGATGGGAATTGAGTATGTGTTCCATATGCCTACACTTTTTTTGTTGGTTTTTTTTTTTTTGTTTATAAGTCTAGGTATAAAGCAAAGACCAGAAGACAGTGTGAGAAGTAATCACCAAAGTAATCAGGGCTGTCCCATGAAATTTCAGAACTCAACAGATGAAAAGGTCAGTGAGGAAAGGCAGTGGCTGTTTGTGCAATGTGACTAATTTAGGCTCTGAGTGTTTGACACACAGCTGTTTAGTAAGCTCAGAATAACAAAGAAGTGTTTGGAAGAGGATGGCTGTTGCTGGCTGCTGTGTAATCAGAAGCCAGGACTCGTGTGAGGATGGTGGTTGCAAGGGGGGCCATGCGTGTTGTAATTGGTTCCCTCTGGACAAGGCAGTGCTGCTGAAAATAGCTGGATTGGGTGTGAACACTGCTGCGTTTTAACTACTGCTGCTGCTGCCAGCTATTAATGATAGGCAAGTCTGGATTGTGACTGAAAATGTGGAAATATTTGGAGTGTTGAACATGGGTTTGATCATTATTGAAGTGAGTATTAATTTGGGTTGCCAACCTGTTTCAGAGGAAGTTGGGCACAGCAATGTGTTGCATCCAAAAGGAGTAGTGTCCTTAAAGTCTCCTGTGTATACCTGTGTTTGGTTTTTCCAATCCTTTTGAGCATTTGTATTCCTTATTCGGTCATGTTTCAACTTTCTGCACTTCTTTCTTCAATTTTCGTCAAGTTCTGCAGTTTCTGGTGTAGCACAGCTGTTGTTTTCTAAACTGGTTTTGAGGTAGGTAATTTTTTCAGTCAGGCATCCACTCTAAGCTCTCTAAATCTTCCCCATGAATTGCTTCATTGATTCAAAGTGCTGTGGTATAGGAACACTGGAGGTATTTCATTAGTTGTGCAGTCAGATGTGTGCTGGTGGCTACTATAGTGTTGTATGTTGCAGATTCATCTCCCTTTTGAGTCCTTTTAGCCTTTGCACACATTGTCTGCCTTTCTGCCTGCAGTGACTGCACCAACAGTGTTGGTTGTCTCTTCCTTGTAACAGCTCCACTTAATGTCCTTGAAAGGTGAGATTTTCAAAGGTACTGACAGATAAAAAATACCATAATTTATTTCAGTAGGAGTTGAGAAGTGAGTACATTCCTCTTCTAAGATTGTTTATCTTAAAATATCCTGTATCAGTTCCTGCTGGTGTGTGCCTGTGTGCACTTTATAACACATCTTAATTAAAAAGCATTATTTGTGGTATTTCCTTTGTCCGTGTCCAGTGGGATTTAGTGGGATGAATGTTTCCAGAAGGCTTCATTTTGCCTTGATTGCTGGGTGGTTCCCTTCCTGCATCCTGTACAGTGTGAAGTCTCATCTCTGGAATGTCTTTCTAGTCCAATAAAATGTTTGGGGAATGCAGTTACACGGAATCACGTGGGGTATAAATCCCCTGCAATTGCATGTTGGATGCTGTGCTCTGACAGGATTATAAACACGTGGAGATGCTTGCATATTGCAAGTTTCATCTTGAAGATAGGAGCAAATCCATGTCAATGATTTTTAATTTCTCTTTTCTTCCATGTTTTTTCTCCATCAAGGCAAATGTGTTTTGGCTTCTTTTAAAGTACTGGAAGGGTCTGGAAGGAACCAGTCTCAGTTTTCTAGATGGATTCTGGGCAATTGGTTGTAGCTATCTTAGGACTTGGGTTGTATTGAAGAATAATGTTTCTTTGGCCATAAAGCAGAAGCCTCCTTATTGCTGTCCTAATGTTAAAAAATGGTTTAAAATTAGTTTTAATTTTTTTTTAAGCACTGGCAGCAGCAAGATGTCAGAACAGCAGTCCTGAACAGTCAGTCTGTAGGTAAGAAAGGGATGGTGTTATGTTCCAAAGTAATTACTAAAGTTTTGAAAAAATAATTAGTATTTATTTTTAACTTATTTTCATATTTATTTATTTATAGTTATGTACCTCAATGCCATTATCTTGCATTGAGAGA
Organism: Lichenostomus cassidix; assembly: GCF_008360975.1. Lineage (NCBI taxonomy): Eukaryota > Metazoa > Chordata > Aves > Passeriformes > Meliphagidae > Lichenostomus > Lichenostomus cassidix. The sequence continues at coordinate 10,075,957 of NC_139489.1, read as the reverse complement.
GTGAGCTGGAAGTACAAGGCAGCCTCCTTTCTCTCTGTATAACATTTAGGTACTTTCCAAGATACTTGATTAAATATTTAATTTGTAAACTGATTATCCTATGCTTTTTTAAAGTGTGGATTAATATGCTTGATTTCTAGTACCGTTTGTTTTCTTGATTATCTGATCTTAGATATTACTACTTGTTTTAGAAGTAGTATATTTTAATAATGGCTGTTCAAAATTTTTCCCTTCATAGGAAATTGTAGCAAATAGCGTTGGAAAGAACTACAGGAGGTCTTTCTCTGGGCCTTTAGAAACAATATTTTTAACATCTTTTTATGCCAAGATATGTCATAAGTACTCTATAAAATCTAATAGTGGAAACTGGGACAATCTGTCCCAGTGCTTAATTGTTCTTCCCTCTAGACATATTTTCCTTGATGTCTACTCTAAATAACTTTGACCACGAGGAAGTCAATTGCAAGTTTTTCTGATTTTCACCCTCTCTTGTTTTAATTTTTTTCCTCTCCTCAACATGTGTTTATGAATTTTAGATTAGTTGATATGCTTCTTGCAGTCTTATTTTCTTCAGATTTGAGCTTTCTAATCTTTCTAGTGGAGAAAACTTTTTAGAATATGATCATTGTTACCTCTAAAGATGCTAAAACTTGTGCATATGTTTCTTAGAGTGTGGTATTCCATCATATGTTTCTTTGGAGGCTCAATCTCTGACTGGAGTAGAAAAATGTGGTTTGCAGTTGTGCTCTGGTTCATGCTTTTCAGTGCAAAGACATTGGGGTTTCAGTGTTGTGGTGCCAATTCAGATCAGCTTGCTGCTCACTATAACTCATTACAACACCATTAAGTCCCCTCGGAAGTACTTTGCTCCCTTGCCAAGATCAAATACTTGTATATTTGCCACATACTCGGAAGTCGTGTTGCTGTTGCTGTGAAATGTATGAAAATGTGGTTCTAATAACTCTGTGCTGATGGAAAGACATGAAACCATCTTTGAAGCTTCAAAGTTGTGTCCTTTGGTCAAAGGCAACTGACTGCTGTCTCCCATCGCTTCAGAAGAAGACACTGAAGTAGGTAGAAGTGTTTTGTGACAATATAGTTAAGGACAATGTGTTTCGTTGGGTTTCTTTTGGTTTTAAGCTCTGTAGACGTTTTCTGTCATGTGTCACCCTGCCCTGAAAAGCTTTTGAGATCAGGCAGTAGAGGTTTCTTTTCTATTGCAAGTTGTACAAGTTTGTTTCTTCTCTGTAATGAGGGAATTCTTTTTTTTTTTTTTTTTACTGAAGACAGGTGGTGTGCAGCTCTGGATTATACTTCAATGTATTCATTCACAGCTCAATTTTGCCACAGTCACCTTAACCATGTAATCCAGTTAGAGCGTTCCTTGCTCTTGTATGTCTTTTCCTCCTTGAGCTTGTTCATACAGGCTGCCTGTGGTGAGATGCCTGTGCTTCAAATCACACTTGGGGGCATTTTTTCCCCTGCAGCACTGTCAGTGTTCATACAATCTGTGCTTATCCTCCCTCACCTTGCCTTCCACGTGAGGGGAGAAGAATAGTAGTACACCAGATTTCTGAATTTCTCTGCTGATGAAGATCATCAGCTGGACACTGTGAAGGTGGTGTCTCCTTAGGTTCAAGGCTTTTGCTGAGGCTTTACAGTGACCCTGCATGGATGGGTCTGGAATCTTTGTCACAGGAGAAACCTACAGAACTCTGTGCCTCACCTCCCTGTTTCTGCTCTTGGTGTGCTGGATCTGCAGTGTGATGATCCTTCTTCCAGCATGGGGCTGGATGGTGGGTTATCACAGGATATCAGAAGTACAGGAGTCTTCCTGTGTTGTTACCCTTGGGGCCATTTTCCAGGAGGGAAGTAGCCTTCAAGTTGCTTTTTGAAAAACCTTGTGGTAGAATATTTGGATTTCTCTGATGTGCGGCTGTTGGATGATTTTAAAATCTAAAATCCCCTCTTGGCTTTACTGAAATTATCAAGAAAATATTACTGTGGTGTTGATTGGGTCTTGTTTTCCTTGGAGGATAGCTTTCAATTTATTTTCTTTTTGTTAATTTTATTTTTAAGGCTAAAACTGTCTTTTTCTACTCATAGAGGAAGGTCTTGGGACAATAGATTAACATCATAACCAACCCAAAGTTTGGCTCCATAGTAGGAAAAAATCAACACATTTGGAACATCTTTATGGGAAGTGAGATAATTAATGAATAAAGCCCGGTAGGTGCTTTTGATGAAAATTGAGTGTTCCTGATGGTCAGGGCTGCATGTCACCTTCTGCAGTGCAGCTTTGGAACAGCAGAGGGTACTGTTGATGTAAGATGAAAAATGAGGATTTTACACAGAGCTTGGAATTTTTTTTGCTCCTCGTATATTGTTCATTGGAGCTGTTGACATGTTAGTACTTAGTTGTTGCTGACTAAGTAATCTTCATAGCATCCATTTATGGATTTACTAAGTAGTTTTTTGGACAATCCCCCTATTAAGTAGGAATGTTTTCTCCTTCATTTTGCTGTCACAAAAAGTACTTCAAAGATGCATATTCTGATTTGGTTTGTCCTTCAGTGTTGTGGAAGGACTGTTTCTTCTTTGGTCTAGGTTGAAGAGTTGATTATGCTGAACTTTCCAGAGAATTTTTCTTCTGGAGATAAAGTATAAAAAATAACAGTAAAAGTTTGGGACAAAGTTGCAATTATTCCATCTCTTTTGTTGGACATCCCTGCTCTCTCCTCCTGTGTTTTATTTACCACATTCTTGCAAAATTTCTGGCTGCTGTTCGCCAGAGTTGTGTTTTATTTGAATGTCAACAGGTGGGCTGTTATTTAAGACACGCTTTTAAGGAATGTTACCACTTTGCCAGGGATCATTTCAGTTCTGTGGAAAGGACCTGAGCTTTCCAAATCTAAGTTTCTGAGAGTACAGTTACACTGTATGTTGATTTTTGTGGTAAATCTGCTCCAAGTGACTACATAGTAGCATTTTTAAGGACTATTTTTGGTGACTTTTATCCCATACTTTTTCAGTGATCCAGTTTATTCAGTTATTCTCCCCTCACCCTGTGAGCAGGTGTCATGGCACAGCTGTGCTGGGGGCAGTTGCAGTGATGTGCTGGGCCACACAGGGTGTGAAAATTTCCTAAATTTTGCTTTGCTGCCAAAGGATCCTGTGTGGCCTTGAGGTTGGTGTTAATTTGGAATTGGAATTGGTAATCCTGATGGAAGTGAGACACCTTCAGTTTGGTCACTGCTGTATTCTGACTCTACTGTAATGTACTTACTCTTATGGAAATGGTTTCAAACTTAGAGAGTCAGTTTAGACTGAATATTATGAAGAAATTATTTACTGTGAGGGTCGTGAGGCACTGTAAAAGGTTGCCCAGAGAATCTGTGGCTGCCTCATTCCTGGAAGTTTTCAAGGCCAGGTTGGACAGGGATTTGAGCAACCTGGTCTAGTGGAAGGTGTCCCTGCCAACGGCAGGGGGTTGGAACTGGATGCTTTTTAAGATCCTTTCCAATCCAAAACATGCTGTGATTCCATGGAATTCTGATACGAGCTTATTAAGTTGGCAAGAAGAACTACTTTGTGAGTGAAGTTTTCTACTTTGCAAAGTGATCTAAGCCATGGTGCTGGAAAACAGCCCTTGTAGGTACAAGATGTGGTAGATATAGTAGCAAACTCACTGAAGCACTTCATGTGCTGAGTCTAACTCTCATCATGGTTTGTCCACATGGATAATTTTACAGGTACTACAGTGTGATTCCATTGAGAGAAGATCTTATGTAGGCAGGCTTGAGAAAAGAAATTATTCATAGGCCCCTAGAACTGTTTCCCCAGTCTGTCTTCATTCTTCTGCGTGTTTCTGGGATGGTAGGGTAGCTTTTAGTGAAGGAATCTGTCTGGTAAGCATAGAGCTACAGTGGAGGAGGAGTGGATAGAAAGGTGTTAGTGTGCTTTTGGGCTTTGGCTACAGGAAACACTGTAGCACTGGCTATAATTGTGTTTTGAAACATCACTCACATTCTTTGTGCTTCAACCCTAACCCTTATTTCTACAGCTTGACTTGAGCCAGCTTACCTTCTGCTCAACTGCTGGCATGGTAAAAACTCCAGCCTATTCCAAAACAGCAGAAGACCAAAATGGAAAGGCATTTTGCCAGTTTGACCTTTCAGCTGGGCGAGTCCTTGTGATGGCTCAAAGGAGCAGACATAGGGGAATGGGCTGTTTGGGACTGTGATGGGAAGCTATGTCTTCTGTGGCATCAGAATATTTAAATTTTCACTAGCAAATGCAGGGCAATAATAATCCACCTGCTTGAAATCTTCTGATGGGTGGAAAATTTGATGGGAATTTGTCAGTGCAGGACATTTGTCATGTTGAGTATATTGAACAACTGTAGAGAAACTGCCCAGAGCCTGTGAGCTAACTCAGTTCCTGGCCAGAGCACTCCAGTTTGCACATTTGCACATAGCTGCTCCTTTTGTGAAAGCCAGTAGTAAAATCCAGTTTATTATGGATAATAATCTTGACTTCAGCAGGATTGTTGGATTTTCATTCCTGGACTCAAATAGTAGCTATTAACAATATATTTCATCATACTGGGGAGGAAATTCTTTATAAGTGAACCCTAACCTTGTGGTTATTAACTTGTCCTGTGCTCTACTCGGGATAAATTCAGTTCTCAATTTTTAATGCATTGTTAAGGCCTTTTGCCTGGCATAGTATTACCAGCAGACTGGAAGGTTTGTCTTTTTTTGTGGCCAATTCCTCTGCATTTAATTTGTTCTGAAGCAGTCTCAATTGAGGGGCAGTACTTGCACTAAAATCCTAAGAGCAATACTTATTTAGAACAAGGGTGTTTCAGAAAGTCACAAAACAGTTATGACTAGGAGGCACCTTCATAGTACAGACGTGTTTTTTCTCAGGTTTAAACAGAATTTCCTGCTTTTCAGTTTGTTCCCATTGCCTATTGCCTTTTCACTAGGCACTTCACCTCTGAGCCCATCTCTGCCTTCTTTAATCCTTCCCATCAGGTTACATTACTAAGATCCTCCTGAGCCTTTTCTGCTCAAGGCTGAACAATCCCATCTCTCTCAGCCTCCCCTCATGGCAGATGCTCCAATCCTTTAATCATCTTAGCTCGCTGGACTTGTTCCAATGTGTCTCTCTGTAGAGGGGAGCCCAGCACTGTCCCAGCCATGCAGCAGTGCCCCCCTGGTGCTGAGCCAAGGGAAGGATCCCCCAGCCCTGGGAGCCTTTGTGACCAGGGCATGTTGCTGGCTCAGTTCAGCTGCTCCACCCGGGTTCCCAGGTCCTTCTCGGCAAAGCTGTTTTCCAGTAGGTTGGCACCCAGCCTGTAGGGCATAGTTATTCCTCTCTGGGAGCAGGGCTTTGCATTTTTCTTTGCTGAACTTCATGAGATCTGCCTGCCCATTTCTCCAAGCCTTTTCCATATTTTTTTCTCAGTGGGAGGCCCACGTTTTCCCTAGTCTTATTTTTACTGTTGAGTTACTTGTAGAAGCGCTTCTTGTCTCTGACTATTTTCAGCTCCAGGCAGGATTTGGCCTTCCCAGGGGTTTTTTCACACTAGAGCAGTGTCTCTACATTTGTCCCTACTTAGCTGACCTCGCTCATACCTCTTGTGTGTATTCTTTTTATGTTTTTGTATTGTCAAACACTCCTTGTTCATCCATGTGGGTCTCCTGGTACCTTTGCTTGATTTCTGCACATTGGCTCCATGATTCTTGACCATGGAGGGGGTCATTCTTCAAAATGAGTGAACTCTCCTGCACCACTCTTCTCCCAAGGCCCATATCCTGTGGGTTTCTCTGAAGCTGGTCCCTGAATTCTGCTTTCATGAAGCCCAAACTTAGGATCCTGCTACTTTCCTTTGTTCCTTTGCCTTGGTTGTGACCTAAGGCTTGGTTCCTGGCAACTTCCCTGGCTTTAGTGTCAGCAGTCTGCATTTATTGGAGTTGGCCAGGTTGTGTGTTTTAATCTGAACTAGCGTTTGTGTCGGATATTCATATCTTGAATGAACCAGACAGAGCAGGTCAGGGTAAGTGCTAAGTATTCCTGCAGAGGGCTGTATTTTCTTTTGTCATGTTCTTATCTAATATTTACTGATACATCTGTTCCTTATGTATGTTGGTTTCATGTACCAGTGCTGGTACTGATGCCATTAGTGTCTCCTACTCCAATTGCTGGTCACAGATTTACCTTAGAAAAGAATTTCAATCTAGTTAGATGTCATTAAAATTTCTCCCTTGCTAGACTCTTTTCCATTCCCTTAATGGGGCTTCAGTTTGCACAGTCTGGCCATACCCTGGATTGTTCCGAGATGATTGTGTAACCCAAAGCATTTCTTCATGGTAAATCTGTCCTATCCTGCACATATCCACCAAAAAAAAAAAACAACCCCAAAACAAAACTACACAACTAGCCTAGAAATTATATAGGGTGTTCTGTTTGTTAAAGCTCCAAAATCTGCTCAATACCCATGTGGTCATTTATAAGCTTCATGTACCATGGGTGTGGCCAAGGTATGATGGGATTCTGGCAAGTGATCTATCTGTTTTTTCAGGAGTGGTTTTCTCAGTGGAATTTATCCAATACCTTTCCTCAAGTTCTGTGTCTTCTCTCAACACCCCATTATCTGCAAGCAGTGGCTCCAGTTACCTGAAAGCAGGGGCTGTACCAGATGATTTTAAAGGCAAGTGGGTACACAGCTCTAAAATGCTGTACCTCAGACAGATCCTAGTTAGTATCAAGTATTCCTGGTTATCACAGATGGTGAAATGCAGGCAAAAATGCTTGCAAAGTGATTTGGGAAGGCTCTGCTTGCTGTCAGTCACTACTGCCAAATTAGCTTAATTAAAACCAGCTGTGGGAAAGTGCTCTGCTGCAACTGATAACTTTATTTCCTTCTCTGTAGTGTTGTGGGCCTGGGCCTGGGCCTGGTGATAACGAGCTGCTCGGATGCAGTGAGGATCTTAAGGTGGTTGCAGTTCTCTTCCATATGTGCAATTTTGAAGTTGGCCCTAAATCCTGCTTTTGGCTTGTGTTTCTCCATATGGAGTCCTTGGCCTTGAAATGCTGGGGTTTGTGTGTCGCCTTGAATAGCATCTACTATGGTTAGTGTTGCCATTTCTTGATTTGGTTTGGGAGAATTGGTGTGCATGTTTGTTTTAGTATGGTTTAAAAGGAATGTCAAGGTTATCCAGCCTGAGAAAGATGCTTTTGTTACAGCTTAAAAACCCCATAAAACCGAAGAACCTCTTCTGCTACAACCAAACCCTGGCTTTTGAACCCAATAGCTTAAGCCATTCAGAAATAGTTTGCCTTTTCTGAGTGACCAGCAGGCCTTTGTGTTTTATCAACTGCTGTCTCAGGCTTCTACAATATTCTTTATTTATTAAGTGCCCTACTCATTGCTGTCTCCTTGCGCTTAGTCCTCCCCTCTCTTTCCCTATCATCTGCTCAGTTGTTCAGGCAATTTCATAGTCAAACTTAGGGCCAAAAAGGTGCCAACATTGATGACTTGTCACAAACCAAGAAAAGGTCTTTTTCAATTTCTGAATTGATCCCAGACCTGCCAACATCAAGCTGTTTAGTTCTTTTGCCAGTCAAATGAAGTTGTGTTAGATGAGGCAGCTGTTTTAGAATAAGGTTAATAAAATGACTGTTGCCTTTTATAAGGAGTTCTGCTAGTGGAGTAATCCAGAACTGGTGAAACTCTAAAATTTGTGAATCCCAGTGAGCCTGTGAAATCCTGGCTGGAAGCATTCTTCAGCAGGTGGCTGGAAATGCTAATAAGGAAAGGAGTCTGTTGTGGAGCACTGTGGAAGTTTTGTCTTTCTGAGATTACAGTGGATTTTCTTTGTGGAAATTGAATTAGAAAGGGAGTTGTTCTTGGCATCTCTCAATTTCTGAAGTTTCAGCTTTTGGTGAAATAGAGTTGGCAGTTCCACAGGATCTTCAACAACAAAAACAAAAAAAAGCTTCAGTGATGCTGCTACTGCTGGATGCTGGATTACTGTTCTTAAGCAAGTTTATCCTTTGTCTTGATGTTTTCATTAAAGTGGTCCGTTGATGTAGATTGGCTTTTTCTTTCTATTTTTGGGGTGGGTTTTTTTGTTTAGTTTTGTTTTCCAGAGGCATTTTGTGTGCTTGTTGCAAAGATGCAAGAGACTTAAAGGCTTTTCCAAACATAGGGTCACCCACTGTTTGGATGCAGTGTAGTTCTCTGGCAATTTACTGCCTGTTTCAGTTTTCCACACAAGCTCTGTGTCACTGGAAGCTTCAGTCTTACTGACAACTATCTTTTTGATACAATATATCCATGGACAGTTAAAGTTCTTGCAGCTGGAGGTGAGACTGGCATCTTTTTTTGTCCTTTTCCCACTTAGAGGAGTGGCAGCTTGACCATGCTTTTAGTCGCTGCTGACTTGGAAACTACATTATGAGTTATTTTTTTTTAAAAAGGCTTGCTTGCTTTGTGAAACACTTCAGAGGTGCTCAGCAGTTTAATTCCATTCATCCTAGATTGGAACCAATGTTTCTTCTTATTTAACCTTCTGGGTGCCTCGGAATTATTTTAATACTTTTTTTGGTGGGTGGGGTTTTTTTGTTGTTGGTGTTTGTCTTGGTTTTTATTTCTCACTGGCTTGTTCCTCTGCCAAGTGCTAATTTAAAGGGATTCATTGTATTTTTCTATGTGGTGTGATAGGAGGAACGCTTTTCCTTTAGATTGTCTCCAGCTGTATTTGTCCAGGGGCTGGGTGGTGTGTCTGGTGATCAACTTCCACTCCTGCAGCTGCTATTTCAATAAGTTTTTCATTGTCCTGCAATTTCTGCACATGGAAATGAGGCACTACTGACAGTATGTAGTCCATCCCTGGGTTATCATTTGTGGTGATGCTGTTAAAAGTTAAACAGTTTCCCACAAACTTCCCCCTGGCCCCAAACTGCAAAAAACATGAGTAAAAAATTGATGCAGAAGACTTTCTGTTCAGCATCACCTTTCATGTTAATAAATGGTCTAGTTTCTTGTAATGCAAAAGAAATTCAAGCACGTTTATTTTCTAGACAAGATGCCTCTAAAACACTTGTATGCAGGAGATGTTTTATGCTCATATCTTGTAGTTTACTCCTTCCTGTGATTTGTTTGTGCTCCAGGCAGAGACAGGAGAGATGAAAAATCTTACTGTAAAGCTCTCCATGTGACCTTGTTGGCAGTTATTGTGGCAGTTGGGCCAGATGTTTTGTACTTTAAGGTTTTGGGAAGCTTTTGACCACTGGCTAAATATCATAAGTTGTAGATAATTTTTCAAACAATCTCAAGAATGTGAGTTTCCTGATGGAAGTATTTGTACTTCTGCTCTTGAGAAAGGAGAGGTTCCTGAGAGCTAGTTTGGAGAAGGAAAAGGGTTTTTCCATGTGAGGGAAAGGGAGGAAAAAGTAGTTGAGTGGCTCCAGTAGGCATAAAACCAAGACCAGGCTATTCAAATAGTTGTTGTCCTGATTGTCATTAATTCCGTGTAGATATCTTTGTTTATGTAAAGTAGAAAATAATGTGCATCAGCCTTCCAGAGTTCTCTGACAGTTGTGTGAGTACACGTAAGTTTGAGACGCAGCTCTTAGACTGTTTTGTTAAGGTAAAAGCCCATGTTTCTATTTGGAAAAAGTGCTACAAGAGTAAAGCAGTTTATTTTTAATTATAAATGCTTTGTGTTTTATGGTATCTGTGCTAACAATTTTTTTTTTTTTTGCAATATGAAAATACAGAATTAATTTTCTCTGTGCTGTGTAATTCCCCAACTGCCAGTACCCGTTTTCTGTCTTGCAACATAGATTGTTATCTTCAAAGTGAGAAATTGTACTGTTTTGTAATTTATTTTATGTTCCTCTATGGAATTTGGGAGTATGACTGACTTCGTGCTGCAGTAATAATTGAAACCAAAATATGAGGCTTAGAAGATAATGACCTCCCTAAAATACTGAGAATCTGAGAATTTGGGATTAATTAAAGGATTTCTCATTGTCAAGAAAAGAACCTCAGGGATACCAGCTTCATTGGTAGAATTTGGCCTGGGTGTTTTTGTGACTTTATGGTAGTTCTGTACCTTCTCTACAGTTATGTTCCTCAAAGCAAACTATATATGTCCATTGAATGCCTGCAGCACCTTGGTCTCCCCTTCTCCTTTGTCTTTGAGAACTGTCCATCTCTCTTCTGGAAAGTGCCAGGTAAGAATCTGATGCTGTTGGCTTTGCCCTGGAATGGGGAGCTGTGACAGACACGGAGGAGCTGCACATCCCTGATGCTCAGAGTGAAGCACCATGTTGCTCATGGCTCTGCAAAGTTATGGAGTAGATTCGAATAAATACTGATCTTATGAGCAAAACATACCAGCCCTTCCTGCTACCAAACAGTTATTTGGGCGCTGCTGAAGACAATAGCAATGTAATATCCTTCTGAAGCATTTGCCAGCTGGCTCAGGACGCCACATCTTTTCATTCCACTCATTCATTGCAGAATAAAGAAAATTGGCATGCTCAGACCATTTTAAAAATACATCTGTTCAGAACATGAGTGTTGTTTCTTATTCAGTTCATTTACCACTTCATTACAAACGTCCTGATGAAAAAGGAGCAATGCACAAAACAGCAAGTGTAAAAAGGTTGGTTAGGTTCCATGAAAATTCATAAAAATTGCTTAAAGAAATATTACTGCATCTCTCAAGTTCAGTATCACTAAGAGAGCTGTATTTTCAATTAAATGACAGGAAATTGAGAGGTGATAGAGAATGACTTTTCTGTTTACAATGTAACCAGTAGACCTTGATGCCACATTAAATTCTCCAGACAAGCGATAATACTTTGCTATATCCATTCTTAGCTCTCAAGCTCTCAATCCAAGGGTCTTTGGAAAAAATCAGATTGTTTATTTTTGTAGATGACAAACAGTTTAATCAAAGGACTTGTTCAGGGCTGCTTGGGTTATAGCAAAATTATCCCTGTTGGCAGTGGTTTAGTTTGCAGAAACTCACTCTGAACCAGCTGTGCTTGCCCTCCCTGCAGCAGAGCTTGTGCTGAGCCTCAGCTCTCTGTGTCAAGTTTCTTGCTCTGGAAGTTGGCTGGCTCCAGGCTGAAGCACAAAAGGGACTTGATGTCTGGGCAGAGTGGATGGCTGAAGAATTTGGGCTCAGATCTAAGCTTGGCTGTGAAGTCAGCTGTCAGTAAAACGGGTGTTTTGGGCCAGCCACAGAAATGGAGAGACAACCTACGGGCCTTCTTTAGTACCATGTGCTTTATAAATGGGGATGGTGTTTAAAGAGATACTGGCTAGAGCAACAATTCAGAACTTTTTAATTTGCATGGTGCATAAGTGAATTACTGTTTAGTTAAGAATGAAATATTTTCATTCTTATGGTATCTCACAATGTTGTGTGTTCTCAAATGAGGGTGAATCTTCCCTCACAGGTATGTTATGTGAAACAAGCACTGTCCTGATCCCAGATCTCCATTCCAAAATAAGTGTAGCCAGGTAGCTCACAGGACAGGCATTCAAATTTAGTGCAGCCTTGTTTTAAGACAATTTATTAAATCCAAAGTTTATTGGAAATGTTCTTTACAATCAGATGTTTCCTGTTGCTGAAGATGTGTCCTGTTGCTGAGTGACTTCTTCCTTCCCATGAAGGGACTCAGTTTGAACTTTGAACTTGGGTCTCCTATCAGCTGCAAATAGCACTGGAGTGAAACTCTGCATGTGTTTTGCCTGCCAAAACTTGCTGTCCGTTTATTTGCTGCTATTAGCTCTCACATCTGTGATTAGGAAGTGTGCCTGTGCTCTGTATGTGTCATCTTTATATGTAATTTCTCATCTTAGATATTGAAAATGGTAGAATTATGCTGCTCAAACAACACACTTGAGATCATAACTCCTTGTGGTGTCTCAGCATGGGAGCACTGCTGATTGTTTTTGACTGAGTATGTGTGTAGGAACTGAGATTACCAGTGAGAGTGGTTTTGCATGTGTTTCCTTTGACCTTCACTGATCCTGTGTGGAGTTTAGGTGATGTCTTAATTAGTGCCTTGAGTTTTAAATTATGAATATGAGTAACATGGAACATCCTTGAACTATGGTACAAAAGATGTTATTGTAGTGACCAGTGCCCTTAACGTAGAGATACCTCATCGTGTTCAGAAAAAGGTGTCAAGTAGGAAAATCCTTGGCACTACAGAAGAAAGTAAAAGCAAAATAAACCAAGCTGGGGGAATGGGGAGCTCAACATAAATGCAAAAGTAGGATACATAAGTTAGTAGGATTGCATTGGTCATTAAAAAGTAAATTACTTAGCTCTTCCCTAAATCCATCTTCAGCACATAAAACAATGTGTTAGGAAGTGAAGGTAGCCCTGTCAAGTAATTTTTAAGTGCAGGCAGTTATGTTTTACTGAATCTGAGGAAGGATATTCATGCTTTAGATACCTAAGTGAGGTCTCTGTAAGACAGAACTGAAATGATTCAGTTCCTTTCATTTCTTTGGATATAAGAATTGTCCAATATGTTGCATAGTCACAATAAGAGTAAGTCTTATTAAAAATATATTTTTTTTGGGGCAGGAGATGTTTTAAGGCAAATTTTCTTGCTAAATGAATCCCAACAGTAGCATGTTTTTTGAGAGTGCACTGCTTTTGTGAGCTTCATTTCCTGACTAGGTGAAACATAAGAATAGTTTTTGCTATTATTGATCTCTTAGTCAGCAACTTATGAAGAGTTTAATGCATTAAGTGTTCCTTCTCTGGTATGTCATGTTCTAGAATACTGATCTCAAATAGAAAATAAATTTTGATGGCTATTGGGATTTTTGATCCTATACTTTTCAGTACTCTACAGGAAAAGGGAGACAGATGAATGACAGGCCCTTATGGATGTTCTTCTAATTCTGCAATGAAAAGGAAGGAAGTCATTTTTATCTTTTCATTCTGACTCTGAATCAAAATTTTGTTAGTTAATGTTACTGCAGTTGCCATCCCCAGTCCAGCTGATGGAGCTCTGCAGGATTTCTGGTCTCTGATCAGCCTCTGGAGGTATAAATTACTTTAAATGTTATTAAATACAGGTTGCAGTTCTGTAGGAATCCATTGGAGTATCTGCAGAGCAGGGATATGGAATGAAAGACATTGATTATGCATACAAGAAAGCAATGCAGACCTCAGAGCTTGAGTGTCTGAATGAGGATGTGCCAAATCACAGCCTTATGTTGTGATGTATTCTCGTATTCCCTTTTTGGCTTGGCCTGTGGAGTGTATTGCTGTAATGGTATGTGGTATTGAGGCTGTGTTAAGCCTTTATTATTAAACTCTTAAAACTCCTGTGGGACTGATGGTTTGTGGTTTCTCAGGACCACTTCCAAAGCAGCACGCAATCATGTTGTTTTTTTTTTTTTTTCTTGGGGAAGTTACTTTATTGCTGAAGTCTGGTTTTGCTTTTTTTTTTTTCAATTTTTTTTCTTTTTGGAAAAAAACCCAACCTCCCCCCCCACCCTGCAGAAAAAAAAAAAAGGATAAAAGAAGTTATTGGTTCGGCTTCTTTGGTTTCTAATAGGTTAAGACAAATATCTACAAATCCTTGCAGGGAGAATCTGTAAAACCAATAAAAAGTTAGTGGCTTCTCAGAGGGTCTCACTGTAAAAGTCTTAACTGAAATTCCAAAACATCACTTAGGTAAACATTCAGTTTATACACAGTTCTTGTTTAAATGTGGATTATATTTAGTGTTCTCATTACATGTTGCCACTGCATGTTTTCAGTTTGTATATTCCATTTTCTTCATTAATGAAACCAAACTGAGGACAGTATTTGTATTGTTAATGAGTCCATGTGTTTGCTCTTACATGATTTTAAGGACTTGACACAATTGGACTTTTAAGAGTTGTTTCCACACATCTCTTCAGTGCAGTACCCAGGTTGAATCTTTATCTAGTGGTGTGCATGGCATATGAAACTTCAGATGCTTTTCAGCATGGCTTTATTTGTCTCCTACAAATATGCAGATTGCTGGTCAGGATCATCACTCATTTATGAAGATCCATATCTTTATTTTCCTGTTCATAAACTAGAGTACTAGAAAAGATACAACAATCTGTTACAAGTAGCAGTTAAACACTTGTCTGGTGTCCAGAAATGCCTAGAGCTGAGGTGCCCAATATATGCAGCAAGATGGATAATTTAATTTGCCTGTCTTGGGGACAGGGGAGTGTGGTGCACAGTTATCCAGGCCCTGAGAAAGGTCAGCAAAACTTGAAGTGCATCCCTTGCCTTGAAATACAATCAGTCCACATACCTGGATGGCTTAGCTGGACTGTGATGTCAGTGCAGCAATAAATATAGTCACCTCAGATTTGCAGGTGGATTTTTTTGTGGTTTGTTTTCATTTTTACTACAGGACAGAATGGTGCAAATCCATTGTGCATTCAAAGGGACATTTATCTCTGGGTCCTGTATGGTTCATTGTTGGAACTGAATTTAAATTTGTTCCTAGAGCAGCATTGAGTGCCTCTGCAGAGTCTATATTTGAGCTTCTGGTTTCTTAATGAAATGGGATCCTTGTGTTGGTTTCACAGCAGGGAAACAGGGTCTGATACAACTCTTCTCCACACTCCAAAGGGGCTGTGACGGAGTGCATTCAGGTAGCCCTTCACAGCACTGTTTTTAGGGGCATGGTGGAGCAGATTCATGTATTGGTTCAATTTGTGATGCTCTAACTGGATGGTGGGAGTGAGGGGAAAGCAGCCCAGAGCATAGGTCCCAATGCAACATTAACCCAAAGCTGATGCAAAGTTACCCAAAGCAACTTTGCAGTCTGGCTGGTGAGGTGTCAACCATCATTATTCCTGGCACTGAGCACCTTCTAAATTGAGTGAGTGCTTGTGCTGTCTTTGCTTCTTCTGATGGATTGGATGAGATCCAAAATTGCATTTGGATTTTGCCGTATCTTGTTTTGGTTTTTTTTCCCATTTCTATTTTAAGCTGCTATATCCACTGAAAAAAAGATTGTAGTTAACATGAAAACAGATGTAAAAGACTGGCACTGTGGTGCGTGCAGCCTTAAGCTGTACATATTGGCAAGTTACTGTGTGTCAGATTTCACAATTTGGGCATAAAGGCTGCCTTTCAGTTAAGGCAGGAGGAAAAACATTTGAGCTTCTTTATGGAAGCAGGTATCTGAAAGGCTGGGGACTGTTCCTTTGGGTGGGAACAATTCCTGGCACCTAAAGCAAGGTCACATATAAGTGGGTATGTTTTACATTGTGTCTTAATAAGTTTTGAAAGATAAAGCCTTTGAAGATTGCCTTTGAAAGGTAGAGCAGGCTCAAGTGCTTGGGGAAAGGCAGTGGGCACAGACTGAGCTGCTGCTTGTCTCAGGAAAAAAAAACCCTAGGAAGTCAGGTGGGTTTTGAACTGAGAGATGACTGGAAGAGATTTGAAACTAGAAGCAAAGAAACTTTCCTTCTAATGTTTGTGGAAGCAGAACTCAGTGTATTTGAAAATAAATCTGGTTTGCATCAAAGAAATGCTTATCTCCATCAACTTCTGACAGAAATAACCTGTAGCCCTGAATTTGGCTGGATGTGAGTAGCTGTTTGGGTAGAAGAAAAGTGGCACATTATTATCTTCTCAGCTCTCTTCAGGTTTATAGTTTCTTCACTTTTGAAGTGGTAATACCAGAAATAAATACAGTGTTTTAATAAAGATTCCATGTTCTGTGAAATTACTTGTGGAGGTCGAGGGGGAGTTGACTCTAATACAGGTTGTTCACCATGAATTTGATGTTGAAATTAATAGAAGCATGAAGGATTGGATTGGAAAAGGGAGCTCACATGCTTACTCTGCTTGTAAATTTTTTTATATGAGGAAGATAATGTTCTCAGTTAAGGGAATTAAACATTATACTATTTTTGTGGGTTGCAATAATGTTATTAATTTGGTGCTTGCAGTGCTTTTCAGCCATTCTTAGATAAGTCCTAATATTTCATGAACAGTGTTTGAACACAAAATGTATTTCAGGAAAATTAACAGCATTTAAATTTGACATTAACTACTAAGCAATACTTTATGTTGATAAAAATCTCAACAGTTTTTTAAAAGTAGAACCCCACAGAGATATTTTAGAATTGATGGCAAATGAAGCTAATGCAGTTAAAATGAATTAAACTCCTTGCTATTTAGAATAATATAATGCCTGAATTTTATTCCCAAAAGAGGAAATACAGTTGTTAAGTCCAGATGGATTTCTATTTTTCTTGGAGTAAGTTTTGAGACTAGTAATAGCTTCTTTTTAATTTTTTTAATGTTACTGCCATAATGCTGGATCAGAGACAGCACAGACCTTTCTTAAAATTCTTTTAAACTCAGTCAAATTAACAGTCCTTTATTAAAACAACAGTGTTTATTTTGAAAATTAGCACATTCTTATCGCATCTTTAAGAGCTGGAAAATAAGCACGAGGATAATGTAAAGTATATAGAAGCCAAGGGCTCAAGTCCTGTGTCAGGTTATTTTCAGCTCTAACATGGTAAATGCCAATGCCTGTGATTATAGCCTGCCCAAATTTCAAGTGATGCAGCCGGACCTTAAACTCTTTTCAACAGGTAAAGTCTTCTTGTGCTTGAGCTTTTTGCCTTGCACTGAAAGCTTGTGCATTGGCAGCCTTTGTGGTGCTGGAAAGGGTGTGTGATCACTTGATCACATCTGAAACACAAGTAGGGGAGCGCTCCACTGGTAGGCGAGCAGAATTTAGTAGGCTTTCTCCTTCACTTAGGATTGTCATGAAAATAGATGGCAAACCAGGAGGCTTACTACCAAAATAAATGTTGGTTTGTCTCAAATAAGGATAAAGCTGGGGGAAAAACTCCATTATTGAGCATGATACCATGTTGCAGCTCCAGTTGGAACAGAATATCAAATTATTACCAATAATTTTGCAAACAGATTCTAGTCTGGATGAGTGGTATATGAGGAAAACGAATGACTAGTGAAGGGATCTGGATCATGGAGAGAGCTGAGTGCAAGCAGGCAGTAAGGGTTTTTATGTGGCCAAATGTCATGTTGTATGTATAAAAACTAGGATCTTTAAATCACAGTTGAAGCAAAGGGTGCCCCATCACATGAAGCACTGACTAAAGTGTCAGGCATTAACTGGTGAGGAAGAGTTGTCACTGCAGTCATGGATTGTTGTGACTGTTGTGATCTCCTGATGGATAAATAAAAAGGTATCAAATGGAGAGGTTATATTTTCTTGATGTTTGGCACATGTGCTGCAAATAGTACAAAGGTTAAAGAACATTGATTAATTGAAATGCATTGAGTTGAGGAGCATCTTTACTGTGAGTAAAGATGTGGGAAACGTGGTGAGAAGTGCAAGGAGCACAAAATTCTTGGCTTAGCAAACAATGTCAGGGAAGAACTGATCGTAACAGGTGAGACCCCTAAGTGGGGACAAAATATTGGTAACACATCTGATAAGAAAAAGCTCTCTAGTCCAGCAGTCAAAGCATGTTATCATTCAGTTGACCAAGCTTATTAGACGTAAAATGAAATTCTTTTCAATGAATTGTAGCTACTTTGTTGGTTAATGGCACTGTGATTTATTGCATACTCTGTTGTTCTGCCTTTGCTAGATGCCTGTTGTTTTGTCTGGTTGGTGAAGAAATTGTTCTGCTTCCTGGCAGAAGGGAGCACAAGGAATTACTTCAGCAAAAGAACAAAAAACTGTTACAGCAAGAAATGGTGCTGAAAAAAAGGGGAAAATGAACTTGTACTCTTGTGTTACAGATTCAGTGGTTCTTTCCTTTGACTCCGTTGGACATACACTAGGCTCAGGTACAACATTGCCTTCTTCTCTATCTCCCACCTCATGACAAGGCTTCTACTTAATTGGACACGGTAGCCATGTTGGGAGGCAGGACACAGAATCAGACTTCTGTGGGAATCAACCATCTAGCCAAAGGGTAAATAGGTCCTTTCCTAAGTGCAGTGGGAGTATTAAGAGCCTTAGTGCGACACAAGGATTAACCTGCAGGACTCTTCCCTTACCCAGCAAGGAAACGACCTGGACACGTGTTGGTGATGCAGTTTGTGCTTCTCTTCTCATGTGAATGGCATTAAGATGATGTCACCCACCAGCTGAAGAAAAACTGTTTCACGCTACTAGGAGAGTTTCCCAGCTAAACAAACAGTTGAGTTATTTGGGGAAAGATATCAGGAATGCTTCCAGGAAGGAGAAGGCAAAAGAGTCATAAGTAAACCAACAGGGCTAGAAACTGGGTTGGTTTTTTTTGGGGGGGGTGGAGATTGACCAGCATGATCGAACCCCAGGGCAAATCCTTCCCAATCTAATTTCCTTTGGAACCTAAGCATGATCTACAATTAAACTGAACCAGAAATCAAAAATTCTTTTGTGCTGGGGGCACTTCACTAGATCAGTAACTCTCCATTTGGCTGTGTGTAATGCACAAGCTGCAGCCAAGGCATACCATAGCGAGCATGATACTTGATGAAATTTGGTTTACAGTGTGTATAATGATATATGAAGTGCAATGGAAAGGCTAAGAATTGCTCTTATAACGTTAAACCCCTTAACACTTAAAAGATGGGGATATTTATTGTCTTCCAGAAAAGACAAAACCTTTGCTTGGATTACTTTTTATTTATCTTGCTTGCCAGCCTTTCCTCTTAGGTTGATAGGGGGAACATGCTGCCTTCCAACATAGCACCTGTCTTCTGCCTGCACAGTTTGAAAGAGAGCCTGCTGCCTGACACTAACAGCAAAGCTTGAGCACATTTCTGATTTACTAACTCCTGAGCTCGTGGTAGTAACTTACTTCGTTTAAAACACCTCAAACATTTTCTACTCTCCCTCTGTCTCGTCTAAAACTTATATCTGGAAATAGAGCTATTCTTAGTGCATGATCTGATGTGGGAGTATCTCTAGGGTGCCAAATGGATATGTTGTGTTTATAGGGGGAAGAAACCCTCTATTAATTTTCTCTTACTAATTGATATGTCATAATTGAAGTGTGTTGTTGCCTGCCTTCTGTGTTGGGTTGTGGTCTCTTTAGTCTGACAAAGCAGGGGGAAAGTTGCATAGGTCTGAGATACCCTTCCCTGAATTTTAGTCACAGATTTTTTATCTATGAAGTTAACCATAAATATTATTACCAATAGGAAAGTAAACTTAGTGATGAAAAACAGTTCAACTGCTCTGTGTCTTTTGGAGTTCTGCTAATATGGAGGGTGGGAGACAGGCTCATGTGAGCCATCAGACTGCCTGGGTCTGTTTTAAAAGCACTGGTATTTGTTCTGCTTGCATTTTATGACTCAAGCTTGGATTGGTTAGGAATTGAGGCAGTAAGACTTGATCTTTTGTAAACCCTTTCACTGCAACAAGACTGAATTTCTTCATTGAAGAAGTATGAAGAAAACTCATCTATTTCATAAGGGAGGCTCAGAAATGTCCTAGAGAGCTCTATGTTTATTGCTCTTGTGTTTAGTACTGTGTTTGCACTGTGCTGCAAACTTCACCTTGCTCTGAATTGGTATGTGTAATAAGATGTCAAGATGTGTGATGTCTGTCCAACTGAGGGATAGCTTTCCTTGTTGAACAGGAAGGAGAGAGAGAAAAACTGTGGCTCTTGTGCTTCCGCTGTCCATCCCATCTCACCCTGCTGCAGACCCAGGAAAAGACAGAGCCCAGAAAGAACCCACAGAAACCATGGCAGCTCCAGGCCCAGCCATTCCCAGTAGGTGATGTTTCAGGTTGGGGTAAGAAGGGACTAAAGTTATATGCTTTGAAACATAAAATTATGTATACCTTTTTTGTTATTAGTCAAAACCAGCTGAGAATAATAGTCCCCCTGTTAGGATATTATGCTGTTTAAAACTGGTGCTTATATTTGCGTATTAAACAGCTTAGAAGTGCTCTTTGGTACTTGTTAATCATGCCATGTGAAGGACAATGTCTTGTTGCAGCTCCTGTATCTTATTTGAATTGACTGTCCTTATCTTGGCTTTTCCCTTAACTTTGTCTGACATACAAATCACAGTTTTCAGGGATGCTGGCAATCTGTCCTTGTGCAACTCAGATTAATGACTCTGTCTAGGCTTTTCTGGATAAACTTTCTGAACTGAGTGTTCAGAAGTTCATCTGACTGTGGAGCCTAAATGTAATGCTTCACAGGAGATTATTGGGTAGAGGACATGCGAGCCAAATGTGCTTTGAGTGAGGCTGAACTGTGAGGTTCATGCTGTGGTCCAGCTTTCACAAGTCCAGATGTTTTTGTAATTCTCTTCATGGCTGTCCGTTCCCTTGAAAGATAAAGCTTGAGCAGCTGAGATAAGTGTTTGATGTGATGTCTAGGCCAGTGTTTCGGCTGAAACCATTTCAGAAAGAAGGGTGTCATGCTCTGAACTTGGGGAAACAATCAGGACACAGAGTGTTTGAGGAGACCTAGATTTCATTCACTTGCCAGAGACAGCTAGTGCTCCTTTTATTTTTTTCTTTCCTCTCTAGTTACTTTGTTTTACTTTGTTGCTACCAAATCAAACATTGGACCTTGAAAGTCAGATTTATACCCCTGCTATTTTTGTTCAAGACTTTTTCCTACCTCCTGTGTCTGACAGCAAGCAAGTTAAATTTTTCTTCTCTAAGCCTTGGGTAGGAGTGCACTGAATGTGCAACTTTCCCAGATGCTACTGTGCATGCTGAAAATACTGAATGCCTTTGGGCTGTAGGCTTATGCTCTGGTTAGACATGTTTGATTGCAGTACTGACCACTGATTCATAGCAGATGTTCTCACTGCAGGCTTAAAAGGCACTAGTTCCAATATTACAAGCAACCAAGTGTTATCTAGGTCTTGTTCAAATTGAATGTATTAATTCTTCTGGATTTCTAAACTTTGGTTTAGAGTTACGTATCTGCTGCAGCTCGTGTGCTTGTGAAAGTTCACGTGTAAGATCATGCTTCCAAATGCTGAGTTGACACTGATAGTGATCATCTGAGAATTTAAATCTGTGCTTATTTAGGAGTTTGCTGTTAGTGATTCCTTAAGTGAAAGTCCTTAGCCATTTTGGGAGAAGCTGTGAGAACTGTGAAGGAAACCTTCTCTGTTTCATTCAGCTGCAGAAGATGCTCAGATAACCATTTTGTGGAGGATAAGAATAACCCTGTGTCTGTCCTACTGAGTACAACTCCAGAGTGAATTTGGTGACTACTTGCCTACATTTTGGATGGAGAGTTGTGTGGATGGAGGCCAGGAATAGATATGCAATTGAATGAGATATCAAATGGGTAGAATAGTGATCTATTCCTACCATAAGAGAAGAATGTTGGAGACTTGCAGAAGATTCCTGGCTGTTTATTTGATTTCTCAATGATACTCTGATAGTACATATGGCTACAGTTGCAAACTCTGATATTTCCCAGATTTCCAGGTCAGCGGTAATTAACTTTTGATGTCCTTGGTTTGAGAAAAGCAACTTTAATTTATATTTGGAGCTGATGTGGTTCTAGTACATTGGGTTTTTTCACCCAAATTGCATTTCTGTCTTAGTGCTACATGGTAATGATGGGAGAGATGAACTTACTGTGCTATATATTTCTGAATTACTGTAAGGGAGAAAAAAAAAAGGGAAAAAATATTTATTTTCTCTGCTCATTTTAGTGGCTTTATTCTGTAAAAATGCTTTTCCCTTTTCATTTTTGATTAATGAAGTTCTACTTCATTCTTTATTTTTCTGAGTGTAGACTGTGGGAGCTGCTTGAATCTTTGCCAGTGACTGTCATGAAGCAGTTTCATAGTCCTTATGTGACTTTGCCAGTGTGTTCAGTATCATCATCTGTCTTCTCATTAATTTTCTATTCCTCCAGTTGAAAATACAGCTGTGAATGAGTTGAGGTGCAAATGTCAAGAAGTGGCTTAATGAATACCTCAAATTATAAGAATTTCAATGTGATTTTTTGCTCTCATGTGACATGTCTCTGTATCAAATCAGAACATCTTGTAAGCCACTAAAAGCCAATATAGGTTACTCTTTTGTTAATATTGTTCTTGACTTTTATTAGGAAATACAATACAATTTATAGAATAAAGAGTATGTTGGGAGACAGTAGGGCAGCATTAACTCCATTTGCCAAGTGGACTCATGGCAGTAAATGAAACAACTGTTTAGCAAAAGCTGTAGTCTGGCTTGAAACAGATGATTTCCTGGGAAAAGCAAAAGGGCATATGCAGATCATAGGAGGAAATTTTTCATCTTCCTATCAGAGTCTTTCCTAAATTCAGCTTGAAGCAGTCAGTTGCTTTTCTACTGTTGGAGGTTGCTGTAGTTTTGTTGGGATGTGTAGATGTATTTTAGTGAGGTAAGCTTCTGATGCTGGGCTGCAAGGGCTGAGCACTTGGCTTTAGAGGTGCCACTTCTGCTTCTTCTGTGTAATGTTACAGAGCAGGGAAAGGCACCAGGGACTGGACTTTGTCTTACCAGTTTTCTTGGTGCTTTCCTTGATGTTATTTGGCAACCTGGTGAAAGAGGTTGGTAAGTGTGTATGCAAAAGCGTAAGTGGGGCTGAGGAGGAAGCTGAAACACAGACCTGCATCAAGTCCATGCAGGACTGTGCTGAGAAGCTCAGGTGGCCTCAACTCTAACACTTCTGAACTTGCCTTTGCAGTCTTTTTTATTCCCTGGTTATTTAAATAGAAGATAATGCTTTCATTGGTAAATTCCATCACTGAAGAGGTTAAAGTGAAAATCCTAAGGAAAGGATGCAACATTAAGTCTTTGTTTATCCAGTACTTCCATTATTGCTCAGTAATCCTGACTGGTATTTTTTTAACCCTGGAATAAAAGCTTTCTTTTGTCCTTTTCAGTTCATCCATTTAACATTACTTTTTTTCATTAATTCTTTCTTGTCTCTTGAGTTCTAGCAGAATTACATCAGCTGAACTTTTATAACTGTCCATATGTGTTTTCTTAGTTCAAGGTAAATGTGATGTGTTTGGCCTTTTTCATTACAGAGCAAGTCATTTTACCTGTGGCCTTTGCTACAGATGTAGAACTTGCTTGTGAATAGTGACCAAGGCTTGGCTCAATTGGAGCCTCAGTTCTGCAGAGACCAAACTGCTTTGGATAGGATGAAATGTATCAGGGTGGTCTGAGCATTCTTGATTGGACTTTTGCCTCTTGAGAATCATACTTATTTCTTTGACAAACACAAATTCTTTCAATAAAATAGCTAAATTGAATCTTCTACCCTCCCTCCTGTACTTGCAATTACCAGTTAAACACAATACTAGATCTGCATATAGCCCATCTTAAAAAAAAAAAAAGTTTAATTTTCTATTTCTATGGGCAAAGTTATTTGTGCTGTGCTTCTTTCTAAGTAGCTGGCTGCTAAAAAGGATAGTGCTCAAGTCATCAGTGAAATTGGTTATGGGGAGTTTGAAAGGATAAAACCACTATGCCAATTTAATTCCTGGATTGTTGATTTTAGATTAGTAGCATAAGGGGAAAATTTTACCCGTTTTGCTTCTCTACAGCTATATGGGCTGCAGATGCAAAAGACAACTTGAAAGCTTGCTAGATACTAGACACTGGACTTTATGGCTTCCTGGGTGGTCTGCATGGAGTTTACAGACATTAGACAATGCATTTCTCACTTGCAGCCTGGTAGCTGGATTTCTGTTGGAGTCTTTGGAGAAATTTCCGTGCTAATGCCAACATTGAATTTGGCACAGGATTTGCATAACTTATAGAAATTGCTATGCTTGGCTCTATTTCTGTTCATGTATTCCCAATTAAATGCCTTATTATGAAATTGTAGTCAGTTGTTAGATTCTTGTTCAATTCTGATCTTCCTGGAAATGTAGAAATGCATTTTGTTTCTGACCTAAGATGACCTCTTGTTGTTATGGGGCATGATGAAACTTCATTTCCCATGTTTGTTCATTTCTGTGCACTGCTGTACCACAGTGTCAGCTGAGATCTGTAGCTCCTTAGCACAAGTGAATGTCATCTTGAGATTGCCTTGTGCCCTTTTAATAATGGTGTTTTTATCTTTCATGGGCCCTTCAGCCTTTTGTGGGCTGATAGCACAAAGCCTTGCTCAGATGATTCCATTATGTTCTTCCAGTGGGTGCAAACTAAGTTCTTTATTACCTTTACTCATTTTTTGCTGTAAAAATAGATCCTGTGACACAGAGCCATAGATGTGTCTTGTGTGGAAATTGGTGGGTCAGACACGACCTGGGTTGGATCAGACTTACCAACATGCTTAAATGTGAAGGGAGCTCTCCAGAGCTGTACCTGTTGGTGGCTCTGCATTGTCCTTCAGTGCAGAGATCCCCTAATGATAGGGCAGTTTCATGATGATCGTGGAGGCCAGCATTAAACCACAGTTAACATGCCCAGCTGGTTTTTGATGGAGAAGCTGGAGCCTTGTTCTCTCTAATTGTTTTGTTCTGTTTTCTCCAATATTCCAGCACTTTTTTATCCCATTGCATGAAAAAGAGGACAAATATTTCTGTGGGTATCAAGTGGTTAACTTGGTGTGTAAGGCTTCAAACTACGGTGACGGGAGAAGAAATGAACCTGTAAATTAGGGCACAGAGAGGTGACATAGAGTGCCAAGGCAGGCTATTGCCACCTCTGTTTTCAATGGAGGAAAGGGTAGGAATGGAATTGCCCCTTTCTTGAGCTGTGAGCTGTGTGATCAGCTTGGGCCCTCCCCTGTAATCATCACACCCTGACCAAACTGTGTTTTAGATTCAGTTGTGCTTTGATTTTGTGGGTCTGTGTTTCATCTTGTTTAAATATGTAACTGCACACAAGGATTGCCTTTTCCTGCAGCTTGGCTATGTGTTCTTGGCTTTCTTCAGATATTTGGGGCTTTATCTGCCTTTTTTTAATCCGAGCTGCTTCCAGCCAGCATGTGGGCTGACTTTTGGCCCCTGTATTCATAGTGATACAGCGAAATGACATTGGAAGTCTGTAACAAGGCTCTGATTTTTGCTGAAAAGTAAGATAATTTTGAATCTGTAATTTCAGAGGGTCCTAGAGTCTTTCCTGTGGGAGCAGCGTGTGATAGAGATTCATTTCCAAGCTAATAGTAATGCTGACTTCCAAAAGTGCCAGCGAGTGTGAGATGGCCCATGGTGAGGGCAGTATTTCTCTGGTGCAGTACTTTGCACATCTCACCAGCTAACAAGAGGAAGGGGTGTAGATGCCTCTGGTTTGAGGTTGCAGCCTGAAACTATAGTTACACCCTACTAAAAATCAAGACCATACCTGTGCCTCTAGTTTGAAACCATAAATGTTTTGTTTTGTAATACTTTTTTTGAAAAGTCCCTATTGCAAGGTAGTTGACATATAATTTTACAAAATTGCTTTAGATCTCTGTCAGTAATGATGAGTGAACATCAAAACTTTAAACCTGGGAGAGGCGAAACACTTGTGACTGAGAGAAGGTAAATCTTGTGAAACATTGCGATGGAGGTCTGTCAGCTGTGCTCCTTAGTGTTTAGGTTGTGTCTGTGTTCTGGTGCTTTGGTTGCAAAGCTCATGAATTGCTGAATTAGTAGAAAGTCCAGGATGTTGTAGTTACAAGGTGATATATCTCTTATTGCATTTCCTTTCTGTATTTCCTGTTGGGAAGAAGGGAATGTTGGTTTGAATGAGATAAGACTGATGACAGATGGGTCAGTGGCTGTGTATGTTTTTAAAAAAAGAATGTTAACAAAAATTAAATCTTTGTTGCTATTTGCTCAGTACAATATTGTTTTTGGGAGCCAGAAGAGTTAATAAAAATTGAAGGCATATTTCTTTTTCTGGATACTTTCCTATGCACAATCCTATATGTGGAGGAGGTGGGGTTGAACAGGACATAATTTCTCGTAGGAGGAATAAACTAGGAAGAAATTATGAGGAAAGCAGCACATGGGGGAAACAGAACTGTCAGTATTGGAAAGTGGAGGAGAGATGCACAGGTGGAGCAGGGATGGTGGGTGGCACTCGGGTGCTGGCAGGGAACAGACAGTATGTGCCAATATCAAGTGTGCACGTGTTCTGCAGCATCTGTTACCTAAGTTATATCAAATAGAATACTTCCCTTGGCTCAGGAATTAAATCTTAATGAGGTTGAAACCAATGACACAGTTTACATTGACCTATCTGATGCAATCATTGTGTCTCAGGTATGTGTTTAGGCTCTCCTGTTGTGCCAGCAAATGAGTGTGAAAAGGTTGTTATCTTCTGAGGTAAACTGCTGCACCAGAAATTCTGGGGGTGTCTCCTGGGTAAAGTAATCCTGTATTTCCAATGAGCTCTTTCTAAAAGCTTATGAGAATTTTTTTTTCTTGTTTCTTTTAATTCCTTATTGGATTATCTTTTACTTCTCTGTTTGTGTTATTTTTTGGTTGTATAGCAGTAAGACCCAGGGGTCCTCAGTGTGAGGAGGCCCCTGAGGTTAACCCAGAGCAAGGAGGACACTACGCTTTTTTCTTGTATGTCTCACATGAATTCTGGTAGTTTTTTTTTGTCAAGTGTTTGATTTACAAGGTCACAATATATTCAGAGATGCTGAATGCAAAGCTTACTTGATAGAGAATTTACAGATGTTGTGAGTGATAACTTTGTTTCTGTAGCTGTACGGTTTGTGGCATAAACTGACTTTGCAATTTCTTATTGAACAGCAACACCTGAACTTGAAGCATTTTTGCCCCACGAGTCACTTTCTTTTAAAGAAGAGCTACTTGATTATGAAGTTGTGGGTTGAAATAGACAAGCAATGAAGAAAAATTTCAAAGCTCTACCACATCAGAACTTAGGAGGAATGTTTGTCATACAGTTTAATGGCAAAATTATTTGTACAGCAAGCAGGAAAGATTTGTTTATCACTGCATAAGTGGTTTCAGTAATGCTTTATTTTTATGACTGTGGACATCTTGACTAATTGTAGTGATTTCTAAATTAATGATTACCCATGTGTTCTCTTGCTCTGGTATTTCCTGGAGATTCAGAAATGTTCATTTTGGAATACCGTGAAGTAACAATAATCTGTATTAACAGCTGCTATAAGGACTTGCTGCTCTTTGGTTTTGGTGTCTTTTGCAGAGGAGACACTTGCAGTTTTTATGATACTGTGTCCTTTGCTTTTGTTTTCCAGAATATGACAAACTGGGCTTTCTCCTGAACCTGGATTCAAAATTGTAAGTAGAAAAGTAGGACTCTTCTTAATCTCTGTAGTCACAGCTTTTTGTTTTAAGCAACTTTTATGTCAACTGGGCATCTGGCTCACTGGACTCTACACTTCAACGTGGGACAGCCAAGTCCTGCAGCAACCTGGCAATTACAACTCCTTTCCTTGCACTAGGCCAGCTTGGATTGTGGTTCACTGTCATTAATTCCTTAATAACTGATCAAGAGACTATAAATACCCACTTGAAGCCATGGCTGTCAGTCTGCTCTAGATATCCTTCTCTTAATCTTCCAATTAAAAAAATGAATTAAAGTGAAAACAGAAGGAATGTAAAGCTGCAATTTTCTGGATTGCTTAGGAGTTTATATTTCCTTCCTACTTGTTTCTTTATAAATGCATGCTACCATTTTTGCTGATCAAATAGAGCGGAAAGAACCTCAGCACAAGGCAGGGACCACTTGCTATGTCAGAGGGACGATCAGTGCTGAAGGATGAAGATGCTCCTCATGCTTTTTGCCTTAAATCAGTCGAACTGAGCCAGGATTGCTGAACACTAGGGGTCAGTAGCGACCCTGTTTCTGGGGTCAGCAACCTGGTGGAATTTTGGTGTTGGGAGCAAAAACACTGTTAAAAACCTTCTACTTAAAAGGGCACGGAACCAATCTCGTGGCTTTGAATGACTTGGGACTACGTCCCCCATACATGTCATGCCAATATAAAACCCATTCCTAATGTTTTGAAAATTTCATTACATGGTGAAATAATTCGGTTTAGTCTTGCTGAGCAGCCTGTAAGCTTCCATAATGGAGTAAAAGCCTCCTAAGTGTGCTGGAAACTGCTGCTTGCAGGAGATGAGGAAGTGTCTAGGTAGGAGCTTCTTTTGCAGAAGCAGCTGGGTACATAAACTCAATTATAGTAACATGGCAAAAAGGTAGCAGAACATGTATGAGAAAGAAGGAGTAAAGATTATTTATTTATTTATTTTTCTCCTAAGGCCTGTATCTTGTTCAAGGGTCAGGAAGGATAGTGCTAACTGCATGAATAGCTCAAGGTTTCTTTCTGGTCTCATTCAATGTAGTGTTCTATGCAGTTTTTGTTGCATACCGTCTGGAGCCCGTGCTGGTGACACAGTTACTCATTTTCCTTGTTGAATTTTCTGTACTGGGACATCCCTGTAACGTAGAGACAATAGTGTGTGTACCCATGCAACACTGGGGGATGAAGTTAATGTGATACGTTACCTTTAATTTCTACCTGTAGAAGTCAAAGCAAAGAGATAGATCCAAAATTGTGAAGTGGGTAAGTAAGCTTTGAATTAATGTCTTGGTGCTGGTAAGGGAAAAATGTTTTTTAAGTTTTTAACTAGACTGATTGTTTTTTTCCAGGCTATTTTTGTATATTTTGTAATGCCCAATTTATTGAACATGCCTGTTGACTGTCCACACACAGTTGGCATTCCAGTCTGTGCTGTGTCCAAACCACTGCTTCAGTCTTGCTCTTCTTTCTCCTTCTGCATGCACTGTCCTTTCCATTTTGCTTTTAGCAAATCCCATTGGGTCTTCCTTCCCCTCAAGCCTCTGTTGCATTCCTTTTTCTCTTATTTGCTGATTTACCTATTTGATTACAGTTCTCCAAGGCATGGTCTGCTTTTTCTTACTTTTCAGTATGAGGCTGAGTGAAGTTTTTACCTGCTGGAGGGCTTCCAGAACACTGATTTATTTTCTTAAAACCTCCCCATGTTAAAAACTCTCCATAGTTTGATTAAAGAAAGATTTTTGTTGACTACTTAAAATTATATATTTATACAGCACTCTAAATATGCATGTTTATTTTTCAAAGCCCTAGCATTAGCTTCTAGAAAGACTTGTAACAAAACCAGCATGATTAAAATAAATACTATGAGTTAACTTAAGGAACAAAGAAAGCAAGTACCATAGGTAGGTGAACTAACTTTTGTTTTACTGTAACTTTGTTATGTTTTGATTTTCTTTTCTTTTTGTTGTTGTTGATTTGTTTCTTCTGTGGAATTAAAGCTCATATGAGAATAGACCCAATGACTTCCAGCCTGAATTATTCTGTGACTTTTAAAATTTTATTTCTTTCTTTTTTTTGATAGCAAAGAATACAGAAAATGGCTGAAAATACCATAAAACATACTAAATGAATTTCGAAAGAAAAATGGGTGATAGCCTAGAGGACTTTGCTGCCATTCTACAAGTTTACCTTGTGTGGTCAGCGTACCAAATTACTAAGTACAGACTGAATTCAATGGAACTTAGTGGTTAAAAATACTTTCAGTGACTCAGTTAAGTTAGTACCATCATAGAAGCACTTTCTGGTTAAAAAATGTTGCTTAGAGTTGAAAGGGGTGATATGTTCTGCACTGATGACTTTATTGGCAGAAATAATTGAATTATGTCTGTTGTGATATAATCGTTCTGGTGGAATCTTGCCACAGATCATAACTTTACAGGATTTACTTAATTGACAGCATGTGAGAATCTTGTGTGACTTGAAGCACTTAGGGCAACAATTAGTCTTCTTAGGGTTTTTTTCCTTTATCTTTCATTTGCTCAAAATCTGTTGCTGGCTGTGTCAGTTGATGTCATTGAAACTAATGGCCTGGAAGACTAACATTTTCTACAAAGGCAGATCTGCATTAAAACTTAAGTGCTGACTTGCATTTTAAATGTCATACAAAGGAAAACATTTGACATAAATAAGTAGCAATGTGTCCATTTGCCTTTGTGTCTTTAGTTTTTTTATGCATTGCTGCTTTAATGTCCTCTACCCTGCAGATGTCCAGGGCCTGTTATTCAGGTATAGTACAGTCTGCTGTGGTTACAGGAATGTAATGGTTTTGTTCTCCCTCAATTCATGGAAGTGGTAATGAAACCGGATTTGTTCACTTTATAAGGAATTCTGTCAGAAGCCCTTGAACAGTGTTTTCTGTGGGAGCTGTATGTGTGACAAATGCCTTGCTGTAGCAGTAGGGAGGCTGGTGTGGGCAGGAATCTCACCTGCAAGGGGATGGCCACTGTTAAAGATACTGTGTGGATGCTTCATGGAAGTGACAGGTACTGAGCAGTCTTGTTGGAAAGAAGAATACTAAGATGGAAGATGTTTCTTTTCAGGGGCCTTGTGCCTAGGATAGCTCTTCTTTAGAAAGTCTTACAGCTCTTAAAGGGTAGGATGGTATCTAGGTGGGGATTATTAATACATATGGGATGAATGGAAAGCTGAGGACTTCCGTAGGCAATGTGGTTTATGAATGAGTTGTTCCCTTAGTCAAAACAGGACATAAGGCTCTTCAGGAGAAGGTTAGTGAAAAAGATCTCTTGCAAGAGGAGTTTATCTTTTAGTTATGTTTGTACCAACCACAACAGCATTACCAGAATTAGAATATCAAAACAAAATATGCACTAAGTATAGAAACAGACCAGTTGCATCTATTTCTCCCTGGTAAAGAGTTTTCCCAAGCAGCAGAGCCTTTTTAAGACTTGTAAGGATAACATCCGACATTGCTGGTTGTGTAGAGAAAAGCACTTATACAAAAAATATGATACAAATCACAGATCTTAATTCTCAAGGGGGGCAATAGTTCCTGAACAACTTAAGGCTATCAATCACATTAGTGACTCAGCCAGTGGATTAGTAGGTGCCACCAAATGCCAAGATTTGCAGTCACTTTCTAACATCTGTGCTTGGCAATGAGTTGCATGCTTTCGTTATTATTAAATATTTATATTGTAGTAGTTCTTTGAGGCTGGCCAGGTCTTAGAAACAAGAGTCTCATTCACTACAATTTCTGAATCATTCCCTGAGCAGAATCTATGTTTGCATTGAATTAAATGAGATTTCCGATGGAGGATCAGTATATGAACATGGAGTTAATTATAGAGTGTATTTAATGCTTTTTAAATGGGCCAAGCTGAAGGTTGCATGGTCATTCTTCCATCACTTGGTACTCTCCAACTGCTTTGGCAGATTGCAAGTGTAGATTCATTTGTCTTGTGCATATGGAAAGTTTCTTTTTTGTAATAAGCAATATGATTTGAAGGCTTCTCTCTTGTGTTGTTGTTGCCCTTGTGCTTCTGTACCAGCTCTCCTTCCTTCTCTGCTGCTGTGCCATTTCCTCAGTGAGATGGAAGCTAGTGACTGCTTCTGCCCTTGTTTCAAGCTCATCCTTCAGAAACTACTTTCAAAGGGACTT
This sequence comes from Lichenostomus cassidix, assembly GCF_008360975.1. NCBI lineage: Eukaryota > Metazoa > Chordata > Aves > Passeriformes > Meliphagidae > Lichenostomus > Lichenostomus cassidix. The sequence continues at coordinate 10,044,485 of NC_139489.1, read as the reverse complement.
TAGCAGTTACACTGGGGATTTGATGCTTTGAAACAACAGCCAGAGAAAAGCTCCCCTTGGGAATTTGGTAGATCTTTTCACCTTCTGCCATAGTTTAAAACCTTGGTTGTCAAAATCTCAGCTGATGAACGATGGAAGAAGCTTCCCAGGATGTGACTTCAACTGGGGAAGGACTACTCCCTCATAAAGTTTTAACAAATGTTAGAAAATACAGTTGAGTTTCGTGAAATCATTCTGCACTTAAACAAAACAACAGTGGGTCTTACAATTTTCTTTCAAGGTAGAAATAAGAAGAAAAAAATTGTTGCCCCTCTCAATTAGAAAGATGGCTATAAGATCACTATGGTTGACTACAATAACATAATATTAACATTATATGAGTACACTGTGTTAACTATATGGTGTATACTTTATATTGGTATATATTTTATATTGCGTACTTCGGGAATTTTTAGGCAGAACTTAACTAAAAAGAGGAATATTTTTTCCAGTGGGCTCTGTGTTTTGCTAGATATTTTGTGATGTTGTGTATTTATATATTTCTTCATGTAGAATAGATTTGGGAGCTGCAACAAAGATTTTTTTTTTTTTAATATTCATGATGATTTCAACTTTGTGTTAAAAAGCAAAGACAAAGAAATTGAGTCAGGGAGGGGGGTGGAAGGCAGAAATAACCTTCACCCCTGCAAACTCAAATGAAACTTGATCTAGACTTAGAAAAGACCATAAAAATGGAGGGAGTTTGGGCTAGGGAAACACACAGATTGGGTTACTTTTGTTTGTTGAAATTTCTTTGCTTCAGAGCTTTAATAATGAAGAACTGAAACAGAGCCCCTTCCCCTCATTTTCTTTCTGGGCTGGGAGGTTGCTTTGAAACTGTTTGTGTCTTTGTGTGGTACTTTGCCATTAAACACTGTAAAAATAAGCAGCAAACGTGTTGGAATGCTGGACTTTCCCCATGCCTGGTGCTGTGGGATTTCTTTCTGCCCTGATTTTTTTTCAATTTGTCTTTTTGTATTTCTGCAATCCTGAAAGAGGGACAAAAGAAAAGAAGTGAGAAGTCCCAGTGATGTTCTGTCATGCATAGACACAAGTAAGAGTATCTCTCATGGGCTAAATGAAAGGATTTTGACCATCAGATGCAAGAGTGTCCTGATGCTTTTTCTGAAAGATTATTTCAAGGTGTAGCATACTTTATGGGACTGGTATATTCCTTGCAATTAGTTATTTATTTCCCTTTCATTTCAGACAGTTAATTCATCTCCGTCTACCTAATTTCTTCCATTCTGTACAAATTGTTGAGCACTTAAAATATTTAGGAACATTAACCCTAGCAACTTACAGCAGTTCTGTTACATGGCTGTTCGTTGTTCATCCATCAGACCTCTCCCACATTGGGATGGGATGTAACTACCATCCCTGGTTTTCATTCTCTCTTCTTAGGTCATGTCAGTTTGTTTCAATTTTGGTCATTTGGCATTCTGATAAGGATTTCTCATGTGAGTCTTTATTATATAACTTTGGGATTCCTGTGTTAGACACAGTCTCACTTGATGAAGAAGAAGATTAAGACTGTAGAATTCAGAATTGCTGGCAGCTTAGATAGAATTGATTCATTGCTTGATTTGTTAAGTGCAAACAAAGTCAAAAACTTATGTTTGGTGCCTTTAAAAGGGCCAGTTTCCTGAAGCTGGAAGTAATTATGAGCCAAACCATGTGGGAAAAGCATGTAAAGCAAAAAATATGAATGGCTGGGCATTGTTTAGAGCAGTTTTATACTGTTTGCCCCAAAAGTTCAGTTTCATAAGAAAGAAATGTTCATGGAAAAATAGTTTTATCAAGAGTGTAAGGGGAGACAGTGATAATGTATTTATAGAAGAGGTAGAAAAGTGTGCTGTAAATGCAGAGTTTTGTTCTGCTTGGATGAGGCAAAAAAGAGCACTCCTTAACATCAACAAAAAAATTTCAAGCAGTAGATACCTAAGTTTATGTGCTTTAGAGTTGGTATGTCTGGACAAGATTCTTGAAAGAATTTCTAAAGAAGTAGCAGACAACTTATTGGACTACTAGAGATTATTAATAAATCTTCAAACACTGGGGGTTCTCCATATCCTTGGCAGAAAGTTGAAGAGCAAATATTTTAAAAGCAAAAGGGAATGACTCATGAGCTTTTCAACCCATTTTTGATCCTGAGAACAATAACGTTATTGGCCAATATGAGTTTCCACAGAGAAAAAAAGTAATGCTTATAGTTCCACTTATTGTGCTTATTAAAAAATGAACACTTTTTAAAGACGGGCTTGTTCTTCATGTGAATAGCCATGAAGGTGCCTGCTATGTGTGAGATTGATTTCTTTCCTGATATGTTCATCTTAAGACTAAGTTTGTAAGTTTTGTGTTCTTCTAACCAGCCAGACTAGATATATAAAAACTGTGAAGTCTCAGTTCTTTTTTCCCCTCTGTAGGTGTGAGGTGGAATGCTTACTTTGCTTGCAGTTCTTCACTACAGTAGCATTAATCCAATTAAATGTTTGTTTATTTGTTTTCCAGGAGTGGATATGGTTACAACTAGTTGCAAGTTTCTACTATTGCTCTTCTACTATTGTAGCTTGACAAAAATTTTTACAGCTGTTGCATTCACAGAAGGCTAAATTTGCTTTAGTAGTAAATCCCAGTTCGGAGAATGTCTAATAGCTCACAAATGGCATGGGAGTCCTTGTGTGGCTTTGTCCTCTTGGGAGAAGAGCATATAAAAAGCCACACTTCACATTCTTCCTTCAGAAATCTGTTCTAAAATTGAGAGATAAATCACTTCAGTTTTGGCCAGCTTCTGCACTGGTGAGGTTGTAATGCTTCTAGTTACTGAATACTCTCCTAGAAAGACCTTTTTGCTCCCGGAATAACTTATAAAAATTGAACTAATTGGGCTATTTAAGCATTGATCATTCCCAAAACTTCAGTTAAAGAAATTAGAAATACCGCTAGATGTTCTGTGGGATCATGGGTTTTGATAGAGATTTATGTTAAAACACTGGTGTTCATAATTTTCTTCCTGATCTTGGTCATAAAGAGCAAAGCACCAGCACACATTGTGGAAGCAGGTGATTTGTTGCTGCCTGTATTGAATCAAAGCTGTTGTGAGCTTATCCTTAAGCTGATGCAAGAGCTGCCTCTTGAAAATCCTGAAGGGGTGTGTGTGATCACCAAGCATCAACTCTTCTTGGCCTTCCTTGCAGGCCAGAAATGTTCTACCTCCTAAGAGAAACCTACTTCCCTTTTGTTTTCTCTTGGAAATGTTGTAGAGCATTCTCATTAGATGACTGAATGGAAATCAAGTGTATTCCAGCAGGTGAGCATTATACTGTTTACCAAGCCTGACTCTGAACTTGTCACTTACTCTGAAGAATTCACTTGCTATGGTATCCAGGCACAGCTCAGTTGTCATTCCCTAATTTGTAAGCTGGCTCTGAGGGGGTTTCACAAATGGAGTGTATGGGAAGAGACAACTTAATCTACTCAGTCTGCCTCTAATTTTGTCTTCTGCATTGCTATAATGTGACCAGAGACAGCAAAGCTTTGCTGTTTGCCTCTTTCTGCTAAGATTGCCATCCATAAATTTTAAGAATATGTGGTAGGTCATCAAGGCAGGAAAGACTTTAGTGGAACAAACACATACAGACTTCTTGTGCCGAGGAAGGACAGTAAAACCAAGACATATTTGTAACAGCTGTGATTAGCGTCTGTTAGGTAAGAAAACAGTATTTCATTATGCTGCAGGAACGGAAGATGCCTTACTACTGTGCTTGAGAACTGTCTGGCAGAAGAATGAAGGAGGCTGTAAGATGTTTTGAGGCTGTGGATGTTTGAATTAAATTATGAGGCTCAGATGAGGTTTTCTCTAGTTGTTTTTGAGAAAACCAAGGAGTTAAATTAATTTTAATTAAATACTTTTTACTCTAACATTACACGGAAGCTCATGTGATTCATTCCCAGTTCACAACAGAAATGAAAACAGGCAGAAATGCTACTGCTGACACTAGCTTGCAGCTCCACTCCTCTAAGAAATGAGAATCAGGACCACAAAGGGAGGGACAGAAAACTGAGAACATGTATGTGCTGTTTCTGCCTTGTCTGACATGCAATCTGTTCCAACTCATCAAAGAAAGATAAACTGAAAAGCCAACAAACAGTGTTTTAAATTTCCATATTGAATGTGTTTGGGTAATTCTGGTTGATTTCAGATCTTTTAATTTCTACTTAGAAGTATCTTTCCTCTATCTCCTTAAAAGAGTTAATCTTGAAGACCTCAAAATTGTGAGCAGTGTCCTGCAGAGCTTCAAAGTGTTAGGTGCCTTTCTCCTGTCCCCTTTCATTCTCTTTTAGTGATCCTTTTTTACATCTTTGAAGGCAGAAATTCCCAGAGGTGGTTGTGTCACTGGACTGTTTGAGTGAGGGACTCTGACCTTGAATGAGGGGTCAAAGCTGTATTTTAACATAATGGAACTTAGGCTCAGGTAAATTTTTGAAGTATTGCTATTTTGATGCACTAACAAGGAGAAGAGGATAGGATTTGTCCTGTTGAAAAGGGAAACCTATTTTATGTCTCAGCCTTGGAGTTCTCCTTTAGCCTGTTCACTAAATGATTTGGAAAAAACCACTTCTCTCTCTCTCTCACTCTCCCTCTCTCAAAGCCGTGAACAACCTCATGATCCAGGGCTGGTGTTCAGTGGAGTTATGGTGACCCAAGATGAAGGACAGTCTGAATAATTGGTCTGTTCACAGTTCTTTGAGACAAACTTTGCGTTCTGACTCATGGTGGTTACCTGTGGCAGTTTGGATATTGATTGGGTGGCCTTTTCAGACAAACAGCTGCTCTTTGAAGTGAAGGAAGAAAAAAAAAGGCGTTTATCTTAGCAGAAGAGCATTTACTAGAACAATGAATGGAGGAAACATGAGGGTTTTCTTGATCTGAGAGATTTTGAAGCTGTTCTTATTGTTAATGGTTCCAGTTTTTCTTCATTTTCCCTGAAGCAGTTTGGACTTTTGTTAGTTTTGTGAGGGCACTTTTAGTCAGCAACTCCAAGGGTTCTTCCAGGTCAGGGTTATGTTCTGTATTTACAGCAAAGTTTCTAGAGCAAACATTTTTCCTCCCAAATGTAGCCTTCTTCTTCTTAAGGCTTCAGTGTGGTACTTAGTAGATTAATTGATGTCTGCTTGAATTCATGACATCTGTCTCTAATATAGGTCAGTGGAGACAGCCTTTTTTGGACTACTGCTTCAGAAGGAGGAGTAAGAAAAATTCAAAGCCTCATGACTATATACTGCATTTTTTAAAACTACTGTTAAACCACATTCTCCAATTGTGAGGTCACCTCTGCATACCATCTAGAGCACTTTATTCACTGACCACTGGCTTTTTCCTCTCAATTTCAGTCCAGCCTGGAGAGGAGGGGGAAGCATCCTTGCCATATCAAGCTGGCTTTTTATTTTGTTTAGAGGAGTTAAGTTTTATTTTGTTTAGAGGAGTTAAGTTGGTCTGTCCAGCCCTTCCAAAGAAAAGTTTATAGGACAGTCTTTATCACCCTTACCCCCTGAAGGTTACTGAAGAAACTGACAGGGAAGCATGTTGTGACATGTTATTCTCTCAGAAGCTGAGAGAGATCTTTCCAAGTGGAGTTTATTCCCCTAAGGTTTGCTATCTTCCAGTTGCCTGTGCAATAGATGTGCTACTGCAACAGAAAGGGTTGAACTTCCTTTGTGGGAAAATAAAAATGGCCAGACCAAGGACTCACCTGCTCCAATATCTTATCTCAAAATGCTCCCCTAGTTTAGGGAAGGAGAGAAATACACAATTGTGAAGCTGTCCTTGCTCCAGTGTCACTCTCCAGCTTCCGAGGGGAGAAAGCGTTGGGATTCCCAAGTTGGGGATGCTGTTAGACCTCTTAATAGCTTTTGATTCCATCTATACATACTGATGTAAAGAAATCTGCCCATTAACTGCATGTTATATAACAAAGTGCTTCTTTTTTTGTGTTTTACTGTCTTCAGGGTAACTTTGCTTGATGTTCCAATGATATGGGAAATAGTGAATAATAAATCACAGTTGATATTTTCCATAATATTCTGCTGTGCTCTAGTGTGCTCTCACACCTAGCAAAACACTGAGTCCATAGCCTGGTGCATTCTACAAGTGAAATGAACCACCTTTTTCTGAAGGAAGACTGGGTGATTAAAATCTTAGTGTGACTGATTTTCTCACTTGGCATTTAAATCTGCTAAGCACTGGGTTTGGACACTCAAATCTACTGAACTGTATTATCCACGGACATAAAACTGTAATGTTGGCTATGCTGTTCCAGGAGTTCTTAGTCTGTCTTTTTTTCCTCCCTCAGTTGTAGGCTGAGGGAGTATCTTTCTTTTCATATATACTGATTCCTGTTAGTCTGAGCAGAGGATTCCTGGATTCTAATGGGAATGAATTATTTATTCTCATCTCTTTAGCACTTGTTTATCTCTCCTGGACCTACACTGCTGGATTCATTACACTACAAGTAGAAAAACCCTGTTCCCTGTCCAAAGAAAGCATTGCCCATTTGTAGATGTAACAGATGAGGGTTGGTGATGAAGAATTAGGGGTTACAGCAACAAAAGTGTGACGTTGCAATTTATCTTCCTGCATTCCTTCGTTTGGCCAAAAATGGAAGTGATAGGTGAGTGTTTTATTTCCTATTAGACTTATAATTGCCTGACTTTCTATGGCCATTGCACTAACAGTTGTTTTTGAGAGGCGTTTAAGTAGAGAATCACAGCATTTAATTTTTGCATGTTTTGAGACTCATATGGCCTTATGTCAAGGAACACCACAATTTCTGGCTTTGGGAAAGCAGAGTTAATTCAGGCATTCTTCAGAAAGGAGTTGACTACTGAGAGAATTTTTATTGACTACTGAGTCCTAACACATCCCATCTCCAAACAGTGTGATTATCCTCCATTAGGTTATCCTTGTCTCCTGTCTGTAAAACTGGAATGCTGATACTTATCACTGAGGATGGAAACCAATAATTTTGGACCTATGGAAACTAGAATAGATAAAAGTCCAGTAATATATATGGAGGAATTGTGTTGATTGTCAGCAACTTACTTCATCACTAAGTTATATGGTTTTTGTCCAAACATTAGTAAATAATCAAAAACTGAGGGAGCCATCATCTTTTTTTTTTTTTCTCCTTCCTTTGGTAAACAGCTGTTTTCTGTGAAAATAAAATTTCTGTATTTCATGTGTTTTGTTTAGTCTAACAATTGGTATCCTAGCCAGTTGTTTTTTCCTTTCCATGTGTCTTAAAAAACACAAGCAAACAAACTCTGAAATGGACTGTTTTCTATGCTCCTCATCGGTGTCTATTTGAACACAATTCTGCTTTTTCTCTGGGCTACTAGTCTTGAAGGTAAGATGTAACCAAAACAGAATTTTTTTAGAAAGAGGGAAAGTTTATAAAAACTAAAGGAGATTGGGAGATCAGGGATATTACTCAATCTTGGAGAAGTATGCTGCATGAGGTCACATACAAAATGTGCCATGGACTTTTGTTGGATTTATCTTCATCCTTTAAATCTGCTTTTATAAACTCAGGATTTTGTTTCTTTATTTACTTACTTAAACAAACAAAAACTGTCTACCTGGAAAATTTCTTATTCTTTTTTTCCACAAGGATCACAACACTTTTTTAGGCATTGCTGAAAGGTTATTGAGAAGCTCCAGGCAGGGTTGTTGGTCCTTGTGAACTATAAGAGATGGTACAATGACATAGCCCTTTCTGATGGAGAAATCACTTATTGTTATATTTCTTATGATGTGTAGCACTGCTGAGACTAATGTGAAATTCCTTCTTCTGCCTAATGATGTAATTTCTACTATTGCAAAGAGCAGGAATGAAGTTCAGTAAGGAAGTAGGACCCTCCTGACTTTTTTATGGTGGAAGACTTTCCAGTGTGTTTGTGCAAAGATGGCATTTCAGAGGGTGAGTGGCACTGCAGTGTTGCTGCTCTGAGCTGTCCCTGCCCCTCTGTCTGCCATGCACTACCCAAGGGCAGCACTGCCTTCATGTCATCTCTTCCTTCAGGGTTGTGAAGGTGGGTTATGGGTTTTGCTGGAATGTCTTCAAAACTTTGTTTTCCTGGGCCAGTTTAATGTAACCTAATCTTCTTCAGCTGCTGATCTTGAGTAGTCCAAATAAATAAATAAAAGTATGTGTTGATTATCATTCTAAATTAATTTCAAGAGAAGCCACAGTTCTTGGTAGAGAAGCAGAATTTACCATTCATCACGTCATTTTAGAAAAAGGGATTTGGACCGTCTTTGTATTTGGCCATACAACTTCCTTGGGGAAATTGCTTACATACTGGAGTAACATTTGCAAATATTGACATGTATTTTTCTGGCTATAGGGTGATAGATGCAGTTCCTATCTCTTTCAGTGTAAGCATTTTGCTTTTCCTCTTCTTTCTATCTACTCATTCCTTTTTGTTTGGTTGGTTTTTACTCAGCTGGAACTATAAAAATAGCAAATGTCAAATGATCAGTCTGTATAAGTCTTTGAACCCAGGTTTGCAAATTTGTAAGAGCTGTAATTGGAGCTTCTCAAACTTCTGTTTTGCTCTTTCCTAACCCACACTGTGCTCCTGGTGAACATGGAGCTCCAGCCATGTACTCAGGGGAGGGTTCTGTGATGATCTCTTCCACTCAAGGAGATTCCACCTGAGTGACATGATGGTCACAACTCTGCTTATAAAGTCAGACATGGAAATGCATTTTTTCAGTCCCCTCCTGCTACTGGTGTGTGGGATTGACTGCCCTACAGGTGAAGGCTGAGGTTGTAAATGACTTTTCTTCCTCAGACTGAGCAGGAGTAACTGAGGAGCTGCATCACCAAACCTGCTGAAGGTGTCCTGCTCTGCCTTTAAATGATCTGGTGGTACTTGCTGTGAGCTTGGCAGTCTGTAACGAAAGGGAGAGTTGACAGAGCACTTACTTTCTTACCTCTCTATTTAATATAATTCCTTGCCAACTTGGCAGGAAGGGAGGGCTGGTTTATAGTTTTGTTTCAGGGGTTTTCCCCATCAAATGGAATTTACAATAGGATAATATGCAAAAGAATATGAAGGACTGGAAACTGTCTATTTATTAGGCTATAAGTGATGTATAAAACAAATACCATTCAAATATCTGTGACCTTTTGGTATGAATTGAAATACATAGAAATGCACACCCCAGCCATTCTGCTTGTGTCTTCGTTAGTGTCCTTTTTGGAGCAGTCCTGCAATTTTGAAGCGAATCCCACAGCTAGTGCTTACTGTAGGCTGATTGAAATATAACCCTGGCCTTATTTGAGGGAAACTAAACTGAAAGTTTTATTCCAGTAGTCTACAAAACTGGCCAACACTGAGCCATGACTGTATATGGTGGATACACCTGACCCAAGGAGTCCTACCTAAATTAAAATGCCCTAAATGTCACTGAACCTCACAGGGTGTAGCTGTAATGGGGTCTCAGCATTAACCGCTTCAATTTAGTGATCTGCTAAATTACTTGCTAATATTATTTCATTATTGCTCCATAATACCTCAGTATGTTTTATATGCCTTCATTTCATGTTCTCATCCTGTCTCCTATTTATTCTTCATGTATCATGACATACACTCTGTAGAGCTGCTGTGTAGGCATGAGACTCAGGTTGTTTTGAACCAAAAGGAAAGAGACTCCAAGGAAAAGGGTCAGCCTAGAGAGCACATTGTCAGAGGACTCCTTTTCCCTGCTTCAGAAATGTGTCAGTACATGTATTTTGTGTGCAAGAGTAACTGCAGGGGACATCAGTCCTCAAATGAGATGATCTCGAGTAGAACTTTTTTGATTTTTACAATCCACAATTTAAATTCCATGTGAAAGGCAAAGCAGCAAAATCTGTCTCTTCAAGTAGATTTTGTAGTTTTCAATTACATGACCTTAGTTGTGGCCATTTTTTTAGTAATCTAAACACTGAGTTGTATTACTAATTTCTTTTTTTAAAAGGATTTAGATTCCAGTCTTATGAGGATGACATGCTGTCCCTGATCAGGACACGATGAAGGAATTAACCATGGTGACGTTTTCATATTTGAGATTAAAAGAAGACACGCATCTGCTAAATGCAAGCAGAAGGAAAAATCTTGTTACTTTTCTAAATCCTCTGAAAGCAGCTGGATTTTTAACTTATCCAAATTGTGAAATTTTGTTAAGATTGATGTCCACATAACACTGTAGAGTAGCACAGAAAATCTTAAGTATTCAGGATGTGTGCTGGTCTCACAAGAGAAAAGTCAGGAAAAAAAAGCAAGAGTGCATTTTCTCTTTAGTGGAATAAGCCAATTACTTCCCTTTAACTTCACCCTCATGCAGGCACTTGTTTAAAAACGGCAGATGTTTACAGTTACTGACTGTGATTTGTTTTTCTCATTTATTCTGGATAAATTTCTTACTTTACTGGGTTTTTCCTGCACAAAAACGGAGCAAAATTTAAAGGGTCCACAGTGCCATCTAATTACATCCTTTCTGCTGTCTCCACTAGCTCTTCAACTACCTCAGCCCAGCATGAGCATGAGAATCAGGAGCTGGAATAATGTACCTGGACCTGGAAGATGTAGAGGAGTTTTGTACCCTTCTGTCATAAGCATCATGATGGTGCTGGCTGGCTTATCAGGATGGCCTTGGAGTCCAGGCACAGTAATAGGGCTAGTGAGATGAGGCTATTTACTAGCTTCTAAAGTACTAAGAAAGTAGTATTGTTTGGTTTTCCCATTTGGAAATGAAAGTGTCATCAAAGAAGCAGCACTATATGCAGCAGTGTAGTAGGTCCATTCTCATCAAACACAAAGGAGATGCTTATTTGTAGCCTTCAGTTCTGTACATTTCTTTGATTACAGGACCATGTGCCTACTAACACAGTGTGATTTTTCAAAGTTGGATTTCTTTGAAAGATGTATAGATCTCGATGGGATGCTTCATTCAGGTTGTTTTGCATCCTGATTTATAGAAGACCAGTCTCTGCAAGATTTGTGCATCTTGCATAGAAAAATACCCACAAAGCCAATGTATATATCTAAAATGATGTTAGCTTGGATAGCTTCATCTGGTAGCAGAATGGTAAACAGCAAGGCTGTATCCTATCCAGCCTTACTCTAAATTTGCTCTGGGTTGCACCTACTAGGGGCTTATCGTTATGAGCATGTTGGCAATGACAGTATGCAATGCATATTTCAAACAGGTTGAACAAATAAAACATATCCCTAGTTGGATTTAAAATGTAGAGTGCCCCTTTCTAGTTTTCCATAGCCTGCTGACTCCAAATGCGGCACGAAGAAAGGAGATGAGCAAACATTGAATGATACGAGATGGCAGCTAGAGTTGGCTTAGAGAGCTGTTCTGCCTCTGGCACTTTGGATCATGAACTTCATCACATCCAAGAAATGTTAACAGCTCGGCCTGGGGGCTTTAGCAGCTCTGAGTGTCTTTGTGGGTTTGTACTGACAGCTCCCCCCATCAGTATGCAGCGATTGGCATTCTGGGGGCTCACATGCAGGAGGGTCTCAGCCTGCTGTTCTTGTGCAGAAACACCATGATGGGCATCTGAGTGACATTTTAATTTGATAATGAAAGCGCCATTAAATCGGAAAGGAGAAAAATGCCTGTGTTTGTGGCACAAGATATTCTGTGTGACCACTGAGGTCATTTGAGACAGGCCTGCTGTTGAAATAGTTATACAAGTTTGCCAGCAATGACTCATTACCGCGGTTGCTGCGGATAAATTCCAGTTGCTTTCTACTTGTTTTTGAAGATTTTGGTATTAGGGGTTTCATGCTGCCTAAAAAATAAAATTCTAGCAATGCTTAGGTGTGCTTGATAAAAATAAAAATTTCCCACATTTCTTTGTATCTGAAATGCTTCAACAAGCTGTGATCCACACATCCTGCTGTCCCTTTTGACTGTGTCAGAAGGGGATATACTTCAGCACCATTAAAACCTTTTGTTTTGTCAGCAACAGGCCTTTCCTTCATGTGCCTATTTATAAAGAGATCCTGACTGGCATAAGAGCACAAATCATTCTGGATGCTCATATCTCAGATGTTTTCTCATCTCTCTCATTTAGAGAAATATATCATATCATATATTTGAAAACCTAACTCATGGATTTGGGTTGTGCTAGATAATATTACACCTGTCTCTTTCTCTCCATGTCTATATAATATCTTTAGAGATACCTAAAATTTGTTGTAAATAATTGACAGTGTAAATGGCCAAATGTATTCTGCCATCCTACAAATAAGTAATTTTGATAGTAAAATATTACATGTTTGGACTATAACCATCCAGGATATCTCTGGCAGAATAAAATAGGATGTTCTTAAGTTCTTTACAGTTTTATTTCGCTTAAAAGGTCTTAAGAAATTAAACACTTACATTGAATATTTATTTTCTTCAGTCTATTTTCTCTTCCAGCTGCTGAAGGTTTAGATTTTTATTCAGCAGAAATACATTTTATTCTTTAAGAGCCACAGAGGTTATATATATATCTATATATTCAGAACTGTAGGGGTTCTGTATACAGAGAGATTTCTCCTGTAGTTTAGGAGCTATAGGAGGTTTTGTACTGTATGCAGCTGTTGTGAAATTAATTGTCCACCTATTGTTCATCCAGTTGGAACTGGCTACTGGCCTCTTGAGAGGTGATGCAGGACCAGTATAAGAAGAATAGTTACTACCAGTTCAGCATGGAGTTACTGTCCTTCCCGTATGTAATTTTGAAACTCTCTGAATCCACGTTCATTGCATTTAGCAGTAGTTTGCTGGTTAAGTGATATTGGTGATGCCTGGGAAAGAATGTGGTCGTGATAATAACAGCCTCTTCAGAATTGATTTTGTGCATCTACTCTGCAGATCTGTACTGTCATCTTCATTTGACTCCTACTGTTGAACTGGAGGAAAAAACGTTCATTACTTGCCTGTTGCTAACAATGATATAGCAAAAACAGTGTTATTGATCAAATCTTTGCAGCTTCCACTGAATGTTGAGCATGGAACTGTAAATGCTTTTTTTGTTGTTTTTTTAAGGAATATTAACAATTCTCATACTGTGGCTGACACTAAGATATCTAATGGTACTTTGAACACACAAGTGAATGAGCCTGTGTAATGCTGTCATTAAATGGATGAATGTAAAAATGTTGCAGGTGGTGAAGAGGGACACAAAATTAAATGTCTTTTCCAGGTCACTCAGTAGACCTATGGTAAATGTATGTGCTGGACTGAAATGTCTTTTATGGAGTCACTAAAACTGTTTCTGTACAGAAACCAAATGAAGAAAAATCCCCACATATTCTAAATTTGGCCCAAGACTCATTAGTCAAGCTGAATTAAGACACACCTCAAACAAGCAGCAGCAATGTCACCTCTTCCAAATACTGAAAGCACTCATCCCTTGATGATACCCTGGCAGAACAAAGCTTGCAGCTTTGTTTCAAATTCTTGAAACTGTCCTTAAGTAATCTTCTAAGTAATACTTTTCTATAATTTTAACACTGATCGTATCTTAGAAAAATAGCTAAAGCAAAGTGCTGTTTATGGTTTTTTTTCCTTTGAAAGGTTGAATTCTAAAATGATACATTGATATTTTTCTTCCATGAGCTTTACCCTGCTATCTATGAAAATCTTTCAGCAAAACTAGTGGTTTAGTGGTATTGCAGATGTCATTACCTCTCACTTTTGTTTGTTGTTCTTCTATGATGCCATAGTGCAACAAATAAATAATGGTCTGTGTTTGCTATTACCCCCTGTGGCTGTTTTTCTGCAAAGCTATAAGGAGAAAAATTTCTTGGATGATTGCAAAAACTAGTTCGTAGCCAGGAGAGTCCTGATTCTGTACTTGTTTTTCCACAGGCCTGCAGAACTGGCATCAAAGTATGCCAATTTCTCTGAGGGAGTGTGCAAGCCAGGCTATGCATCAGCGCTCATGACTGTCATCTTCCCAAAGTAAGTAATCACTGTAGGGCTTTTTTCCCACTTCCCCTGATGACTTCTCATCCTTCAAGGTGATGGGCAGAGCTTGTCTTGAAAAGCCTCCTTACTCTCTTACTTGATTGGCTCGAGGAGAGACCAGTGTTGAAATTCTGGGCTATTTGAGTGGTCAGTGGCAATGGCTTAGCTGACTTCAGTCTGACGAGGACTTCGCTCAAGGAGTAGAGACTTCTGGATGTTGAGTAATAAAACAAATTGTGTTAGTGCATCATACAAATGTGTGGTCAAGCTCACTGGTGGCACCAGATGATGCAATGCTTAGGAATCTTTGGTTGTGACTGACCAAAGTTATCTGGAATAGTAAAGATAGTAAAGCGTGATGTTTTGTTGTTGATTGGTTTTTTTTATTCTTGGGGGAACAGGGTGGAGCATCCCTCAGGTGCCTAGAGTTTGTAGAATTGCTGGGAGACAGTTCAGAATATAGATTGGCAGGAACTTTAATCTGTTGAGGCTCAAGGATTTCGGTTTGGTGGATCGACTGGAAAATTTGACCTAATGGTTATTTGACTACTATTCAAGCTCCTTGTACATGTGGAAGAGATGCTCTAGTGCAATGATCTCTTGGGCAAAAAGAGGTTGTGGACTTCTTAGCATAACTGGCACATTTCCAAAAGAGATATTTTATTTCTTTTGAGGAGGGAATTTCCGTGACCTGTGCATATAAAGGTCAGGTTGAATGATTGTGGCCTTCAAGCCAAGCCTGAAACTGGTGGTATTTTCTGTCTTTGTTTTTATTGGCAAACATGGTATCTGCAAGCTTTTTTAAAGTAAAAAAATAAACCTGACATTGCCTTGTAACCAGTAGATACTACAGAAAAGCCTTAAAAACAAAACAAAACACTAAAGTTCTCCATCACCAGTGTAAACCAAACAATTATCAGTATTATCTTCTGTGAGAATTTTGGAACTCTGGTTAAAATATAAATACTAGAACTGAAAGTGAGTGCTTTTAAATCTGTGTTTGTGTACATATTAAATGTAAATAGTATAGAGTAGGATGAACTCATTATTACAAAACTATTAATCTTATTTTAATTTTAAAAAGATTTTAGCTTTAAGAAGGAGGTTTTTTGCCTCCTAGAATCTGAAGTGATATTTATTCTCTGCCTCAGCAGCTGCTTACAGATCTCTGTTCAGTCACCCTTTCCCAGCAGGTCACTGCATTGAACTGATTCCATGCAAAGAGGTACAAATGTGTCTCTAGTCAAAGCAAGTGGTTATTGTCTTGTTCATACATTGAAAAAATATATTTGTAGTTTTGAAAAACAGCATCTCACTAAGTATTTATGTTCAGGTGCTCCTCTAACATGGACCCTAAAACTTTAATAATGTTAACGTTATTTCCTGTAAATCTTTGATTTCTTTATTGATTGAATTCAGTGTTGGACATTTCATTATTTTACCTAGTACTGCTGGGAGGATGGCTGACCAATAGTTCTGAAAAAAATTCCATGCTGCACTTAAAATTCTTTCTCTTCTGCAACTTTCCTTGTACTCAGAGAACTATGCAAAGTTCATATTACTAAGCCAGGTATCATACTTCAATATATTTAGAGCTCTTAGAGCCAAATCATCTTGCATGTTCACGTAAAGATTTGAGTTGCGTGATTTGCTTTATTCTAGCTTTTGTTTTCAGTTGATTTTTATCAGTAGGAAGCCATCATCTCTACAGCTGACATTTCTCAGACTTGGTCTTTGCTGTAAAATGTGTGTTTTTGTTGGGTGTTTTTATTATTTGGATAAAGTTGGTTTGGCCGTTTCCAAGCATGAATAAAATGAATAAATGTTTTCCTATTTTAAGGTTCCTGACTTCCTAGTGCAATTTTAAATGTAAATAGGCAAAATATGGTGGAAATAGTTTAAATAGAACAGATATTTTTCAGAGGCTGTAGCTCTTACTGGTAAGTACTTTTTTACTGGTAAATATGAGAGTTCAGACTTTACCAAGCACGGACAAGTACTGATGGATTAAAGAGCAATGCCCTGAGAAATCTCAAAATGTGGTTGATGGTAAGGAAAGACTAAATGTATGTTTGTTTTAATGAGGTCCTCAGTCAATCAGTTCTCATTCTAGCAATGCTTGATCCCTTCATCAGTCCTCCTATCTGGAAAAAATCCTGCACTGTAGAGTACTAAATAAAGGGTTGGCTACTTCTAGAGAACAATCTGGATTGCTTGAATTAAATGGCCACAGTCCAACAAAATATATGTTAATATATCCAACATGAAATAAAACATCTGGGAGGAACAAATGCAGATTATACCTTCAAGATAGAAAAAAACCCTGTCTTGGAAACAGACACCAAAATCCTTGTGTAATCTTAACAAAATATCATATCCTAAATGCTGTTTCAAATTCATATAGGCACAAGTAAGTTGAGAAATTATGTGTGAAACACTGACTTAAAATTAAAATACAAAACCTTACAATCCAAGAATTCTAGAATACTGTGTCCAGTTTCAATGGTGAAGTGTGAGAAGGGAGGGGAAATAAGAGATGGAGGAAAAGCCACAGAAATGAACGTCTTGCTTACACAGTAAAGTAAACAAGACTCCTAGAAATAAGTCATCTTTCTGAAGCAGAAGTTGTATCCAAATGAGGAGAATAGGAAAGAGCATTAACTTTGGCAAGTTAAATATAAACCATAATGAGGTAGAGCAAAAAAAATGTTGAGGAACAACTTTGTAAAGACATTAAAAAAATAATAAAGCTTTTTGTCTAACTGTCAAAGGCAGAAAGCCTGTCAGAGATCCCGATGAGCTGATAGATGTTCATAATATTACATGTGAGCTAAAGGAAGGTAAAGCTGTAGTGGAGAAGTTATTTGCATTGCTATTCACTGCAGAAGAGTTCCCATGTGGAGCTTTCATTTCCAAGGGACAAGCTGGGGGAAAGTGACAGAAACTTGACATTTTGGAGTGAATTCCTAGCACAAAGAATTGCTAGGAAAAGTTCTCACTTTGTGAGGAGTTTGGTGTTGAAGTTGCCGAGTTACACACAGTTGTGTATAATCATTGCTTAAATTGGCCTTAGAATGGAAGAATGAAAAGCAGTAAACGTGCTGGGCTTTTCAAGAAGGGTCTGTGGGGTGTTTGGGAAAGTGGAAACTAACAGCAAGCCTGGTTTCTGTATCAGCCTCCTCTTAGAACCTAAAAATAAAGAATAGAATTAGTGTTTGTTCACAGATAGAGAGGACACAAGTTATCTTCTGCAGCAGGAACTTCTGCCCTGTAAAACTGCTCATGTTGTTTGAGTGGCTGGATCAGCATTTGATAAAGGTGATTTAACTAATACAGTATGTCTGGATTTCTTAAAAGAATCCCAGACCACACACACAAAAAAACCCCAAAATACCAAAACCATCTAAACATTTGCTGTTTCAAAGATTTTTGTAAAATTAAAAAGGTGTAATCCTATAGTGATTAGGTAGTGACTAGGTAAATAGTGGAAACTGTCTGGAAAAAATAAGAAGATTGGACAGTACAGGAATGTTACCCCTGGAGTCTTCTGGAAGAAAGTATGCTGGAATCTCTGCTGTTCCAAGTGCTCATAAACTACCTGGAATGGAACTACCTGGAATGGAGGATGAATAGTAAAGCTCTGACACATTTTTCCAGGTGGCAAGACCAAAACCTGACTGTGAGAAATGTCAGAGAGATTTCACAGTAGGTGGTGGGGCAAGAAAATAGCAGGCCAAATTCAGATCTGATAGATATAAGATAGTGTTTGTGAAGAAGATTGATCTGACAGTTTATGGTGTGTGGTAGACTCAGTTACACCTTTGTCACACTCTGTGAAGCAGAGCAAGCAGAGGGTATTCACAAGCCTGTAAAACATGGTGAATGACATGGTTTGACAAGATTTGGAGGTATTAAACGCAAATATTGTGCTCCAGGTTTAAAATAAATTAATGTAAATGCTATATATATCAAAGAAATACATATGCTCTTAAGTATTCAGGCATGTAACTCTCTAAGTTGTGTCCTAAATGGATATTTAGGGCAGCATGTAGCTTGATATATTCCCTGTTTCTTAGGCTTTTTAACTGGAGTGCTGTCCCATGGACACAGATATTTGATAGTATTGGGCAAAATGGATGTCTTGTCTAATCCATTGTGCCCCTGCCTTTCTTTTCTGTTTTTTTTAATGATTATGCCTTGAAGGCAGAGTGACATAGCTTCAGAAAAACATGCTGTAATCTGAGTCGTGACAGTGGCTCCCAACCAAGAGAAATGGGTGCATGATCTCAGTACTGCATCTTGGTGTAAGGTCTGGCCAGCTGGGCTGCATCTGCTGCTCACTGTAAATGAAGGAGTTATCTAATTTTTCACTTTCCAGGGCAGTATGATTCTGCCTCTTGCAAATCTCCCAACAGCAGACAATGACTGAAAGTGCCTGAAGTAAGGTTGCTGGTTTCGGAATGATACAAAGAAAATGGCAAGTGCGTTTGTTAAAATGGCATCAGTAGGTCAGTGAATTAAACTACTATGTTCACTGAATTACAGTATTTTAGTTGGTCTGAGGTCACCTACAAGTCTGGAGTTAATGCTTTGACCTTTTTGTAGCAGGCACTAACTTGTGTTTGCAGTGGTAACACTGCAGTCTCCTGCATGTCTGGCCTTGCTGTGGAAACGATGCTGCCTGTGTACAGCTCTTTCTATGCCCTATTCTTTATCAAATGAGAAAAGAGACTTCTGCCCACGGTTTGTGGCTGACATGCCAGCCTGGGACAGTTCAGCTACTCAACACTCAACTGCAATTTTCCAACCACAAGCTCTTGTAATTTGGCATCTAATACTAAAAATTAGAGGACACAGTAAATAGAGAGAGAATGTCTGCAGCCTGCAGGCTTGTGTATCTGTGTTTGGTGGGGGAACATGGCAAAGAAGTATTTAAAGAGTATCTGGAGTATTTCAGAATGAGGGAGAAAGGGGAAGTTCAATGTACGACAAATCTGTTGGTGTTGTGACCAAAAAGTGAATTGAACATTTGTGATCAGAGATAAAAGACTATTTTTGCACCAAGGATATGACTGTAAGCATCTTCTAGTCAATTGGCACTAAGAAATAGCCCTATATGAATCACAAACCTCTTTAAGTCAATTCTGAAACAAAATCAGTTTGGTTTGTTTGATTATTCTGGTGTGAACTTTCTATTGATTAGCTGTCAGTATTTTCTTCACAGTCATATTTTTTTCCCCGTCTTATTTTTCAATACTATAGCCTGCTCTTCACTCAGAGGATAAACAACTCTCCTGTAAAATCTTCTGGGTTTATATTTTCATGCTGAATTGCCTCTTTGTACATAAAGTTCAAAAATTTTTAAGCTTTCATATCAGCAGAGAGTGCATGACACGGATTTATGCCAGCCAGAGAAATTTCAGTGGCTTTCTCTGAAGTCATTCTTCTGTGAGTTTTTTTTTTCTGATGTTTAGTTCCCCCTTGATTTTGTAGGTCATAGACTCATGTGCATTTTTCCACTTCCACAGGCCGGGGGAGTATAGAAGGGACAGCAGCAGAAGACCTTTCTTCAGTGTGTAGATTCCTGTCTCCTTCACATCAGAGCTTGGCAAAAATTTCTTTGCCATTAGTGTCTCACAGATATGGTTTTACAGCTTTCATACTTTAAGGAAAAAAAAACATTCTTCTATGCAAATGGGGGATAGGGACTTTGGATGGAACTGGAGTTTCAGCAAGTGCTTTAGTAGGAGTCAGGATAATTTAAAAATGTGGTTCCCTGATCCTAAATATTTCCACGTTCATTTCCATATCTCCTTTCAGGGAGCTGTGCTTCTTATAACAAGCACACAATAGCATCTGTCCATCCCACACATTTCTGCCTTGTTGTTTAGATAGAAAAAAATTATTCTAAAAAGAGAATTTTTAACCCTCTGCTTAGAACTGACTTCATGCATGTCTGACTGTCTCTGTGCCTCATGAATTACTGCCATGCCCAGCATGGGCTTGTACTGAAGTGACAGGGCATGAGCTCAGTGCTTAGGGGCTGTCAGTGCAGCTGATGGCTGCTCCTCTGTGATTAACTATTTAAGGAGAGCAGAGGAAGGCGAAGGATGGCAGCTTCATGTGGCTCCTGAGAGCTCATGAAGAAATAGGCTGGATAATTAATGTGCCACCACATTGCTACAGGATTGCTACAGGGATTCAAAACTGTTGCCTGACTATAGTGTGGTGCATCTGCTGCATAGCTTGGGATCTCTTCAGGTGCAGCAGATAGTATCTCTTAATTTTTTAAGATACATAAAATTGTATATATATATGCTGAATTAGTTATTGATAGTAGTGGGTTTTTTTGTCTTCTAAATACAATGTGCATCTCATTTTGAAACACACTGAGGTGGCTCATTTTGTTAATTTGAGCTGTGAAATCAACTTGTGTTCAACGAAGAGTGGACACATCTCAAGACTTCCACTGAAGTCAGGGTCCCTCTGTCCCAGACACTGCTATGAGAAAGTCTCTTGGCTTTCCTTCAAAACAAGAATGCTACTGTTCTGGGAATGGCGGGCACTCGGTCCCTGTCCCTTCTTTGAGTCTCTTGGTCTGTGCCTGTGCATTCATTCACAGTGTGTGATGGTGACAGAGACTCTTTCAGAACTCACAGTTATGTTTGGTGTCCCAATAACTGCTGTAATCACAGCTCTGGAAGGAACTTTGTAGATGCCAGTGCCCTAAAGGGTATTTGGGGAAACCAGACCACTGACCTGGAATGTTCATCAAATCTCCCACCTGTCGCCACATCAAAGACTAAGGAAATATCATTGTTGCAGTATTGAGGTTTGAATTTGAAGGGACAAGTTGATGCAGGTGTATTTTCTTCTAGGCAGTGATGAACATCATCAGTTTCCCTCATTTTCTTGGTTAACTCTGGCCAGAACAGTTCAAGACTCACAGGAGGGGAAAGGAGGGATAAAAGATAAGTTGCTGGTTCCTTGGTCAGTTAAGCTGTCAGGATTTCCCATTTCTCCAAGCTCCAGGCTGTAAAATGCCTGGCCCGTGCCAGGGACATTGAAGCCTTCTCGTGCTCACCCTTACTTCCTGTCACCTCCTATTCTGTGTTTTGTAAATCCCAGGCTAAACAAACATGCAAGCCAAAACATGCACCCTCTCAAATCACTCCTGGCGTCTGGGCAGCACCTCCCCACGCAGAGCTCTGTGGTTTTTCCAGTAACACATCTTCCCATGCAGTCAGCTGCTGTTCCACTGTCACTGCTGGCAAAGGGATTATTCTGCGCTTCTCTACCTTTTTTCCTTGTGAATTTTATGAAGCGGTTCTTTTTTTCTCTCTTATATATTGGTTATGGATAAACTTCCTCAGTTTTTTCACCTCTGCAGTTACTGTGTTAGGTATTATGTATACTTTTAATGCACTTACTAACAGGATGATTTAAAAATATATCTAGTAGTATAGATTTTGGGTGACTGAATTGGATCTGAGTATACAACAGTTAAAATTCCAATGTTTGTTTTATTGTCACTGACTTTTTTGAGAGAATTAAATCTCTCATGCTTCAGCCTAAAGGTGACAAGTATGTTATCTCACAAAATATTTTTGCTGTGGCTGGCTCTAGTGAATACACAGCACAGCCTGTTAGGAGACATTTGCTTTTAATGTTCAAACTAGGATTGTTGTCTAAGCTCTTGCTGCTATTTGTAACTGGGCCAATTGGATTGCCCTTCACAACACCCTGACTGCTTCAGTCTGTTTTACCTGCCTTGTCTGTAGGAGGAAGCTGAGATTAAGAAGCAACATTTGATAACTTATATTCAGAGTGTTGCAAACCTCTGGTGCTGAAGTGGTAACCAAAGCTTCGTGTAAAGAGTGGTCATATAACTTAATTTCTCTGCGAGATTCCTTGTGTTAATTTTTTATTGTAGAGAACAGTGCTTGGGAATGTAATTCCAGAGAGGAGCAGATGAAACTGAACACAGAACTTCACTGCTAGCTCTGAAAATCATGCACTGATTGACCAGCTGGAGCTCATACTTCAAAACAAAAGTCAATGGCAGCAGCTCATTGCTTCACTTCTGACAGCCTCTGAAGATGTGCATGCTGCTGCAGTCAGGTTGAAGTAGATGTGGCATAATGTAAGAGTAGCTGTAAAAAAAAAAAGAAAAAGAAAAGGCTCTTTTTCAGTGTCTGCATCCCTGCTGTTTGCACAAGGAGCTCGTGCTGCCCTTTGTGCTGCTTCATTACCTGAGTGAGCAGAGCTCTCTGTGCACAGTGCAATGAACTGGGGAGTAAAATAATCCTTGTAGCTGAACATGAGTTTTCCCTCCCCCATCCATCTACTTGTTTTGTGCAAGATTATTTTTAATCCAGACCAGTTCACTGATTCGGTTTATGAAATTACCATATCATTATACAAACCCTGCCAGGGGTGCAGCTTGAGATTTGGAGAGCTAAGGTGATGTCACTGCAAAAATTCCATCAGCCAGCCTGGGCACCAGGACAGGGATAAGGGGAGCTGTTGCTCAGGAGGTACAGATATGATTTCACCTTCAGGTCATGAAGGTTGTTCTCTCTATCCCATGTTGACTTTTTAACCTTTAAACAAATGTGTAAAGTAATACATGCAATTCCCATGTGTTGATCATGACAGTAGATCCTGTATCAGAGCCATTTTTGGTGCTAAAATCTTGCATGTTTGACGTCTCTCAAGTGTTTAAAATAAAGTATGTGAATCCGTGTGATGTGCAGG
The DNA here is from genome assembly GCF_008360975.1 of Lichenostomus cassidix. Classification (NCBI taxonomy): domain Eukaryota; kingdom Metazoa; phylum Chordata; class Aves; order Passeriformes; family Meliphagidae; genus Lichenostomus; species Lichenostomus cassidix. The sequence continues at coordinate 10,021,663 of NC_139489.1, read as the reverse complement.
CTATGTGACTGAGAAGTATGTCTTCAGAGTCTTTTTCGTGACTTGGGAATTAAGAGAGACTGTAAAATGAGAGCTGGAACATGGACACAGGGCCTTTACTGAGCATGTGCCTTTCTGGCTTCGAAAAAGATGCAGAGCATATGTGTTCTCACTTTAATAAGAGTACATTGCATATGTCAGAGTGGGAACAGGACAGGTTTGGTTGTTTTGAGGGTGGGATTTTTTTTGCTTCTTGTTGTTGTTTTCCAGAATGCTAAAGTTATTTCTAAACTGTGGACTGCTAGCAAAAAAAAAAAAAAACCAAACCAAACAAAACAAAGGTCAGCTTTGCAAATGTACAAATAAGTAACCATATTTGCATGAGCGTGTAAGATTGTAATAGAAGCAATAAACTTAATTCGTGCCACCAAAAGAGCATATTTTATTGTGCATGTGTGTTTGGGCTCTGTTGCTGTGGCCCATCTGCTCTTAAAGCTATACCAGTAAGAATGTTTGACTTCCAGGAAAATCTTGCAGGAAAGGTTGCTTGAGGATCTAAATCCTTTTGAGTGAAGGAAAATATCAGTGAGCATGGAATGCAAGAAATTAAAAATATTAGTGAGCTTGAAGGTTAAGCTGTAATATCACTGTGATTTTGATACACAAGTCCTACCTTCTTTTCTTGTCCTCATGTTCCCATAAGAAATTGTTTTCATCTCTTTTGATTAAAACTCTGACTTTGACTTTCTGAAAGTTCATCTTTATTGGTCCAGACCACCATCTCCCCAGAGCCCCAACAAGTTCCTTGGTGTCTTTGAGACTCTGTATGTCACCAGTGATTTTCTCTTGCCATAGAAAAGTGTGCAGCTTCCCTCAAAGTTTTCTGAATTGTGTTCAAGTGTGGATAATTGTTCCTTCTGAACTCCCTACTGGTGGCTTTCATCACATTTCATATCTTTGGGTAGATTTCAAGTCAAATTATTTTCCTCTTCTATCTTTCCCTCTCCTCTATTACTGCTCACTTTGTTCTATTATTGAAACATTTCAGGAGTGTCAGAGCATGCAAATGCTGTCACTGAGCCAGTGTACATTGGCTAAGAATATGGATGAAAAGGCAGCCTGATAATTTATGCAAGATTATTAGACCAAATTAGAAACAGTCTGGGGAACCCTCCAACTCTGCATTAAGCAAATGAAGGTAAAAACTGAAAAGATTATAAATTCACTTTGTAGCAATGTGAAAAGTCACTTGAGAACATTGTTCAGATAATGTTGGAGAAAATCTGACTCCATTGCAGAGAGAACAGCAAAAGCTCCTCTGGCAACTATTTTCTTGGTACCTTTACTATAATTCTGAGCTAAGTATGCAGCAAAATAAAATCCGTAAATTAATTGCTAAATACTATCAAAGCAAAGCTGTAACTGTTGCGATAGTGCCAGGGATCACAATAGCTTGGTGAAGTTCCTGTAGTTTTCCAAAGACTCCTGCTCACTGGTCCAACCCAACCCAAGAAAATTGCAATGCTGGAAACCAGGGTAAGAGCATTGCCACATACTGCAGTGCAATGGGATGACAGATTTCAGATTTCACTAGTATTACTCACTCTGGGTTTTTATTTTGCTTCTGTCTTGCTAAATTCTGGAGATTTATGCATTCATTAAAAGTTGTTTCCTTTTTGTGTAATCTTACGTACATTTAAGAATGATCATGTCCTTTCTCTCCTGAAATACTTTGATTTACTGGAACAGAAACTTCCTGTGTGCAAGTCAGAGCTGTAGCTTACTCCAGTGTCCACAGTTTTTCTACAGTTTTTCCACAGTTCCGGAAAAACTGTGTCCAGAAACTTTCTTGAGAAGTGTTTAATTGTGATTTTTATGAATATCATTGCATCTGCCATGCTAATTTGCTGTTCTTTCAAGCTTAAATAACTAATGTAAGCTTCAGGATTATGTAAGTTTCAAGTAACACGTCTTGTACAGTTCCTGGAAAAGAGAAAAAAAGATTTGAGGTTTATGTGGTTTCCACTTTCTAGACAGATATTTGTGTCACACTAATTTTAGCATGTTTCTGATCTGTTTATCAGCTGTGCCAGCCTAGGTTCATGGTGATATCATTATGATAAAGAGATTTCTGAGCAATAAGTTAATTTGTCTTGGAATGATACAGATCAAAATATGTGTGACATTCTGTGGGATCTTGGAACACCTGAAACCAGAAAAATATATAACTATGCCAGTGCACAAAACCACAGTGATTTTTCTCCTAGACAAAAAGGTCTGTGCATCTGATTTACTTTGGGCTTACCTCTGTTAGCAGTCTCTGCTGCCTTTAATGGAAAGTGATGCTCCATTAGCCACCAGAAGTGGTTGTTTCTGGGCTTGGATCTTTTTTCCTTTTTATTTTTTTTTGTTTTCATTACAGACAGTTTACACTGAGAGTGGAAACTGGCCCATGGTTGAGCTGCTCTAAATGCAAACAGTTCCCTTGAATGCTTCAGAAAAAGTTGGAAGAGTTTTAAGTCACCTAAAACTGACAAGGAAGGGAAAGCTGTTTGTGACACGATGAGGTTTCCTTGTCCCTGAAGCCATCCCTGGGTCCATGACATGTTATCCTGGGCTGGCCTGCAGCACCAGCAAGTCCATAGGATGGCAGCTGTTGTGCTGGGAGGGTCTTGCCTCCAATTTGGAAAGAAAACACCAACTTTGGAATGGTCTCAGGGATGTTCAAAGCCACACCAGCTGCTTCACCAGGCAGTGAATTAGGGATAAGTAGCACGGCATATATCTGTCCTGGGAGTTTTGTTTATATTTTAAGAATTTGTTTGTAAATGTGTAACCTCACAGATGGATACAGGACACAGCTCCAGGCAGTCTTAGTGTAACCTGTGGCAAAGCAAGCAGCTCCTTAGAGCCAGTGGTGACCAGCTCTTTGTGCTTTTGATTTGTTTCTCAAACAGTGTCTGTGGTGTTTAGGTCTCTGCAGAGGAGGATGCTGGTCCCAAGGCTCTGATTAAACAGGCCAGCTCTCAGTCTGCTGTCACTGACTTATTCCTGCTGTTCTTGGAACGTCTGAGAAGGGATGTCCAGAATTTGAAGGAGGCAAAATATGCTTACAGGTCCTGGTTTAAGGAAAGAAAACTAAAACGAGAAAACCACAAAATTTCTCTGGTTTTTTTCCCCCCTTGTTGGGGATTTTTGTCAGCACATGTACGAGGCATTTCTTTTCCTTAAGACAGATCTGATCTCCTGGGTAATAACTATTTATGAATCAACAGGATACCAAACAGTTTATAAACACTAGGCTTGTTTACTTCTGCTCTGTAACTGCTCATTTCACATAGGGGTTTCCTCATCTGTCAAGGGTGAAGAAACTTGTCTGAGTAGACACATCTGTAAAGAAGTAGTTGGTCTTGCTCTGCCATAATGGCCTGGCAGAAGATCTGTTTTGCTCAGCCAAAAATTCTGCCTGTGCTTGGTAAGGAAGGTATTTTAGCAGGAAAGTAGTCATTGTGTATTTCCTAAAAGGAAAGGACAAACTGATCTGCTTCATTCTTCCAGCTCTGGCACCTGCTGCTGATGGAGGGTGTGGGTTTGAAATGCTGATCTCCTCTGTCTCTTCTCCGGGAAGCAGATTCTTCATTCTTTGGTACTGCAATACTAGGACTTGCTATAGCTGGAGGATTCCTGAACTATGTCCAGACAGGAAATGAGAGAAAACAGGGCTAATAGTTTGGGTGGTTTTTCTCTCTCTCTCTTTTTTTTTTTTTTTAATATATATATATTAATAGGACTTGATTTCCAATGTTTTACCATCTCTTGTGGGCTCTTGGACAGAAAACACAGAGGGGAAAAAATGTTTCATTCTGCGTATTTAACTGCCAGACATTGCACCCTCTCTGAGGAGATGAGAACAATGATGGTTCCAGACCATCCAGGGGAAAGAGGAGAGAAATCCTGTGAAACAAGCCATGTCTGGGGTGCTCTAAGATACAGAATAATTCGTGTAGAAATTCAGAGCTGTGTGAGATCTACAGTTCTGACTGAGGCACACTCTGTCTCCATCTGAACAGTGGCTGTGTGATGATGAACTGCTGAGATGTTTTGACAGATGTCAGTCAGAGGGATGTTTTTGACAGATTTCTTGTAATTATTAACATCACTTGAAGAAGTTGTTTGTATTTCTGCATGTTTGTTTTAATTCATCTCTTCTTTGTTTCCCTTTCACAGCAGTGCCCAGTTTACTATAATGAGATTCAGGAAGCTGGAATCAGTCTCAATTAGTGAGGTTACTGTAAATATTTTCACTGACAGAACTGTCTTTATTCAGTTAAGATCTCAAAATAGTTGAATGTTGTCTTATGTTAAACAGAAGATCCAGTAATTCAAATAAAGTGATACCAGGAGGGCAGTTTATTCTGAGATAATCCTGTCTGAGATAATCCTAGCTATTCTAACAAAATTTTGCTCCCTGAAGATTCAGGAGCCCCAATAAGAGGCAGAGGAGAAGTGCATGAGGGAAGAGGAAAAGGTTCCCACAGACATATCCAACTTTATTTAACAAGTTGCCTGGCCTGTTTAGAAGTGCACAGGGACTGTTGTCTGCAATTGGTAAACTGAGTAATAATTCAAGTTGTCTCTATCTGGAGAACTTGGAGCAGCCATCAGTGACAAGCCCTTCTTCCTTTGTGGGGAGAGGAACCCTAAGTATCCCAGACATTTGGCCGAGGAAGAGCCTTCAACAGCTTGTTCACAGTGACCACTGTCACTGTTACAGATAAGAAATAAAAAATTAAGTGCGAAAATCAGTGTTAAACACTTCAAGCTTTTCTAGAGTTGTGGGAATCTCTTACTTCTAGAAGTTATTTTTACACATAGCACTGACGTTCAGCTGCTTCTGAGGTGTTTCTTTTAATACCCAAGACCTGGCATGTCAACCAGACTAAAGAGTTAGACACACAGGAGGGGAGGTTTCCAAACTTGTTCCAGTTTGCAAGTGTTGAGAGGGTTTGTCTGCTACATTTTATTTTGGGTTCGGTTTTTTTTTTTTTGTGGATTTTACATTTTTGTTTGTCTGTTACATTTTATTTTGGGGTTTTTTTTTGGTTTTTTTTCTGGTGGATTTTACAGTGCACCCTCTTGTCAGACCACTAAACAAAATTTAAAAAAAAACAACTTGATTTCTTCAGCAAATCACTGTTGAAATTCTTGATCAGTAGTTGGAAATAGCTGCAAAACAAAGCATAAAAGAAGCCAAATGCAAAATTCTGAATATACCTGACATCAATGTCTTCATTTCATCACCTGTTAGAAGATTTTGGAGGCTCATCTTGACTGTGGTAGCTGAGTATCAACTCTGCAGTACTCTGACTCCATAATGCTGCTTTTCACAGCAGTCCTAGGGAAGTAGATGCTTGTTCTGTCAGGGTTTGTTCTGTGCCATATTCCTGGGCTGTTTTCTCTCTTATGCAAGGTAATCGCTTCTCCCCTTCTCCCATTTTTGTCCTCAGAGGTCTTCTTTTGGCTCCATCTGCCTTTCCGTGTGGATGGAGATTGTGTCACACAGATTGTGTCACACAGATTGTGTCCCTCCTTTATCTCTCTTGGACTACATCTCTGTTTACTTTTTTGTATAAATAAGATGGTAACCTTCGTTGTTCACAACATTTTTGAGTCTTCTACAGCAGTTTGCTAATCCTGTGTCAGAAAGCATGTTTGCTGTGCATATATCTCAGTCACACTGCTCTCCAGCTGAGTGTAGCTGTCTGTGCACTTCCCAAAGCACAGTAATGGTGCAAATGAGAACTTGAGACAGATCTCTCTTCTCCTTTTTTTTGGGGAGTTTTGGGTGGAATGGGAGCTCAGAGGCAGCAGAGAAGAATAAAAGAGCATGTGCTGGTGGTTCTGGCTCTCTGGGTATTCTAAGGGAGCACAGGCAGTACTTTGGTAGTTTGTCATGAGCCACTGCAAAGCTTTGCCTCCTAGGCCCTGGAAATTCTCTCAGTTCCCACTGGAAGGTATAAACTGGTGGGTTTCCAGTAAGCATTGCTCAGGAAAAGACCCTACAGTTCACATCACCCCTGGAGCATGAGAGCCACCTTCACTCTGCTGAAATGAAGTGAGCTAATTTGTTTCCCAGCAGACTAATTGCTCATGGCTTATTATAGAGACTATTTGGTGCCCTTCTCTGAAGACTGTTTGTTCCGGACAGCATGTTTTAGAATATGTTTGTATGTGCTGACAAATTTTTCAGGTTGTGCTGGGGGTTTTTTTAAAGGTCACCTTGGGTTTAGGAGAGTTTAAAGAACTGCAAAAGCTAAATAGATACAAGAAATTCAAACAAATCCTGAAGGTGGTTGGATTGTGGAATTCTTTTCAGCTTTTCAGTCTGAACTTCCTTAAATTTGCCAAGTTACTGAACTGACTCATTTACATCTGTATTCTAAGGCCTTCCTGGCTTTATTTCCTACAGCTGCCTTAGAACTTTCCAGGTTTTCTTCAATTACAGTGTTTCATTAAAATTATCCTTGTAGTATTGCCTTAGTTTCTTCACACCGTGTCACGTCATTCTGACCTAAACCTGTTTCTCAACTATGGAGCTAAAATAACTACTACCATTGTGCAGTTCCCTTTCCCTGTGAGATTTGTGTTGCCTTTCCCTTATCTGTCTAAATGAATGACAGATGTTTTCGCATGGGTTGGTCCGTGGTTTTATGCTGCACAGCACAATAGGACCTCAGCTTTCGTCCTCGGCTCTGCAGTGATTAACATTGTGAGTAACATTCCTGGAGGCTACTGAGTAATTCTGCTGGAGAAAGATTATTCTGCCCTTTCTGTGCTGAGTCTTTCTGCCTGCTTTTTGCAGTTTTGCTCACTGGGTAGCCAGTGCTCTTTGGGTAGCCCTGGGTTTAGAAGCCACTGCCTTATCTATCCTTTTTCTATCATGGTAAAATCTGTTTATCCTCTAGACCACCATGTCTCCCAGTATGCTGTGATACTACAGTGTGATACTACAAGTATGAAAACACTTGTCAGCTCATTCTGCTGAGCCACTGTTCATCATTTCTGTAACTCTCTGCCTCTGAACCTGTAGGAGCTGTTTGGCAGCTGGATGATAATGATCTTACTTTACCATTTGATGTTATGCCATGTTTTTTGTATTTGGAATGTACATTGGAAACAGTAGAAATGAGTTTTGGCTGGAACTTCAGTGCGATCTTGCAGGCAGTAAATAACAAAGACTTTAACAGGAAAAGAGAATCCAAACACTTTGTGTTCTGGGTTAGCTTGTATGAATCAGCAAGTCTGTGTTGCTAAATAACAAGACCAGATTGCTAAATGGAACCCAAATAGTATAGCCATGTAGAGACATAACCCATAGGATTCTGCTCCAAAACTGGTCTACAAAAATCCAGCAAGCTGCCTCCTCTTCACATAGCTGAGCCCTGAGCTGGGACTTTCTCTTTTTAGTATTATTACAGTAATGCGCTGCTTTGTCCTCTTGTTTACACTTCTATTGCTCATTTTAGTCTCTCGTAAAACTGCTATTAAGTTCATCCTTCTCATTTGTCATACTTTCAGTGACAAGATCTGCCTCCTTTCACTAACTCCCTCTTTTCCACTCTATTAAAGTCAGGCTTATTGGCCTCTGCAGGGCTCTGCGGACAGTTACTGCCAACCACTTAACTGTTAGCTGAGTTAAATGTAAAACCTTTTTGTCTTTCCAAAGAAATCTGGGAACAATCTGACAGCTCACACAAGCTGTTTGCAAGCCTATAGTGGATTTAATTGCAAAGATAAGTTATTATAAATAATTCTGTAAAGTGTTCAGAATTATTTAATCCTTATATCCGGGTAGCTGAGATTAGGGAGAAAAACAAGATGAGGCAGAAGAGAGTTCATCTGTCTGACTGAAGGAAAAAGGAACTAGATTTGAATTGCATGTCCTTTGTCTGCCAGATGTTACCATAAACTGCCCCACGAGTTTGAAAGTGGTAAGTTTGGGCATCATGTTATGTAGTGCATACACTAAGCATGAGATAGTGGGGATGAACCTGCCTTTGGAAGGAGAGGCTCATCTGTGGCTCTTGTGCCAGAGCTTTTAAATCTTGTGGGTAGCTTTATTCTCTCTGACAAGGCTCTCCTGCTTTTGGGACCAGGCTCCTACCAGGCTCCTACCTTGTGCCTGCCAGGTTGTCTTGGCAACACAAAGCTGTGTTATGCAATGTGGATGTGCTGCAAGGTCTCTGACTATGAGGTAGGTTGCAGTATCCGTTGGTTTTTATGTTGCATTTCTCACTTGTGATGGTTAATCAGAGCATCCTGAAGGACAAGTCTGGGCACTGCAGAAGAGTAAAACCATGTTTTGTTAACAAATAACAGAAGTGCACAACAGTGATGGAAATCATTGTGAAGCGACCATGGTACTAATAGAATAGAGGTTATAAATGTTACAGTTCAGACTCATGGGAAATTTGTAAATGTTGAATCCTTTGCTGTCTTTGCTATTTCTTTTTACAACTTTCATTTCCAGATGCTCTGAATTATGTTGATGAGGAGGGAAGAGAAGCCCTTACCTTTCTTGCATTTCAATGTGCAGATAACTAGCAAAACCTCTTGACCAGAGGGAAAGCGAAGAGGTTTTCTTCTTGCCCATTTCAGTTCAGTGTAGTGTTCTAGTTCTTGAACTAATCAGAAAAGAAAAGACTAATAATGGAAATTCATGTAAGGTGCTAATTTAATGTGGTATGTCAGTGTTTTCTGCAGTGCTTGTATCATCTGAGTTTAAGTGATGCAACACTGAATTTACTGTCTTTGTTTGCCTACAGTGAAAAGGTAATAAAAAAAAAAAAAGCCCAGTAGATACGTCTGTGCTTTGGTATCTGGAATAGTGAAGGGGAAGCTAGAATAATTCAATTACAAGCATAAGAGCTCTGTGTGCTGGGACCTGTTCCATGGAAAAGTATAGATTTCATTTTTTTCCTAAAGAGCACTTCTCCTGCAAGTGCTGTAAAATGTACTTGGAGGAGGAAGGAAGCCAGCTGAGGTACCAGAGCAATAGTCAGAGTGTGTGTCGCACCCCTGCAAGCACTAGGAATTATGTAGGAAAATAAGCATTAGCACAGCTCTGTGGAAGCAGTCAGTGTATTTCATAGCAGACATTTAATAGTCCATTAGTACTTTTGGTGACATTTCCGCAATGTCTAAGGTGCTTATTAAAAGCACATCCATTATGGATTATGCTTCAAAAAGGAGGCATTTGTGGGCTTGGATCCCCCACTGCAATGTAATATTAATGTTAGTTTTTAAAATTTATTTTAAAAGAGAGAGAAGAATGTGCCCAATGAAGGTATGACTATAAATCTTTGCTGTGTGCATGATGCTTTATACTGCCATGGCATAAATGTGCTAAGAAAAAATGCATAGAAAATATTTTCACAAGCTTACTCTGGTTTCTTTTGTGATTGGTTTCAGATCTTTGACTTTAAACCAACATTTCCAAAGTTTAGTCTATATCCATGTTTTATGTACCCTAAAGTCTCTCCTTTTTTAAGCTATATATGCTACAGAGCTATAGAAGCCAAATGCATTCAATACCTCTGAAATCTAGGCCAAAGTTTTATAGACTTATTTTCCTTAAATTGCCTTAGAAAACTGAAGTCTGAGTGGCCTATTTTGAAAATGTTGACCTCTATGACTGAAAGCTGCTAAAGCACAAAATTTCACACAGTTATAGAAAGGCATTCTTCATGCTGCCCATCCCTTCCAATGGTGTAATGGGGTTATGGTTATGAACAGTTATGATAAAAGTTATCTCAAAAAAATTTCTGAGTCATTCTTGGCACAGAACTATTCAAGAGAAAATAGTCCAAATTATAGAGGGTTTAGGAGTAAATTTACTTGGTGCCTACTTTGCAAGCAGGCAAAGCATTAAGTTCAGCTTTCTTCCTCCCTTGCTTAGATAGAGAAAGATAGTGAAGTGAGGGCTAAGGAGTCTAAGGTGCTTCCAGAAGGAGGTGACTCTGAGATGGCTCTGGGAAGCAGGAGGGACAAATCTCTGGAGGAAGGGCAGTGCTGTGCTCTGTGGATTACAGAAGTAGGAGCAGTTCATGGGTTTGACAGCCTTTGCTAAATTACTGAAATGTGGTGTTTGTGTTGTCAGGAACCTTGGCCTCATCCGAAGGATTTGTCTGGGGTTGGTATAGTCCTAAATGAGCTACCCACCCTTTGTATGTTCACAGACTCTTTCATGCCTAGGAGGCTCTGGCCTCCAAGTCCTTTTTGGGCTCAGGCTTTGATAATACTTGTGGAGAATAAAACCTGCCATCTAGCTGCCAGCATAACCCAAGTGCTGGCTGCACTTTCTGTTCTCCAGTCTCTTGCTTAATACCTTTTATCAGATCAGCTGGATTGATGATGAAATGATGTAGAAAAGAAGCCTCATTTCAGATGAACTGAAGTCCCTATTGCTCCCATAGAGTGTTCAGATTCAAGAAAAGTTCTGCTTTGTGCTGGCCAAGATGGTTGATGGCTATAAATTATGAAGCCAGGTCACAAGTCTGGGCACATAATTTTCAAGTTTCTAACCTCTCTGCTGATTGCTATGTTTCATGAGGTTACTGGGGAGCTTTGACTAATAGAGGGATTGTTGCATTATTAATTTGACTCAAGCACAAAAATGCATCATCTTTCCTATTCATGCTTATTAGTTGTACAAGTTTATATTAGTTGCGCAGTTCTCTAGTTTGTCAGATGACTGTGCTGAAGAGTAGCTTAAAAAAGCCCTTAAAAACATTAGGGAGAAATAGTTGTCACATTTACTATCTGTTTCCTTTGCAGCACAAGCTAACATTTTGAACAATGCCATAATGTGCAAGCTCACTGGATGTATTGGGCTTTCTTGTTCTTTTAATATGTGACTGTCCTTTTGTCCTTGCCTGCAGCAACACTGCTGGCTGTGCCATAGTCCTGAGTCTCTGTACACAGGCAGTTGTGTCACAGAGCTCTGGTGCTAACTTACTTATCAGTCCTATCACTCAAACTGTGAAAGTTTTGAAAGGTGTTGGGCGTTTGTATGTGTATGAGAGCTTTGACTAAACAATAAATACCTTGATTGATCAAATTATCCTTGTGTGTTTTGTGCCAGGTAAATAGGCCCATTAACAATGGGATGACATTAAAGCTACAGTTTTCCAGTTTTGTTGAATGTCAGATTTAAACTGTGCTTTCCAGAGGATGAAATCCTCTATTTTTATACATTAATCCAGTTTTCATGAGCTCTTCGTGGCCAAGCATTAGGTCAATGGAATAGCTTCGAGTAATGATCAAATTAAAACCTTTTTTTTTTCATTTTGTAATCTTACCACTTGATTAGGCTGATTGAGGTCAGCAGGAATTACAGCACTCATATAAAATGGGGTTTTAGCAGACTCTTGTTTCTGAGATTTGACCTGGATAGGAACTGAGCTCTTGCAACTTAATTGTTCCTTGCTTAATGGGGAGAAGGATCATAGCATCACTGACTAGGTGAGGTGGGCAAGGACCTCTGGAGATGGTCTAGTCCAAACCCCCCTGCTCAAAGTGGGGTCACCTGCAACAGGTTGCTCAGGACTGTGCTCAGTTTTGTTTGAACAACCTCTCTGTGCAGCCCATTCCCGTGTTTGATCATCCTAGCAGTATTATTACTTCAAATGGAATTTCTTGTATTTTAGCTTTTTTACCATTGCCCTATATGTTGTACACCCCTGAAAGAGTCTCTCTGCCTGCTTGACTGCCCCTGTCAGGTGCTCATGCACACTGATCAGAGCCCCCCGAGCTTCACTTCTCAAGGCTGAACAATCCCAGCTCTCTCAGCCTCCCCTCGTGGCAGATGCTTCAATCCTTTAATCATCTTAGCTCGCTGGACTTGTTCCAATGTCTCTCTTGTAGTGGTGAGCCCAGCAGCACCCCAGCCCTGCAGCAGTGCCCCCTCAGTGCTGAGCCAGGGAAGGATCCCCCAGCCCCAAGCAGCCCCAGGGCTGTTAGCTGCCTTTGCCTCAAGGTCACAATGCTGGCTCGTGTTCAGCTTGCCCAGCAGGACCCTCATCTTTGCTTGTCATACAGCCTGTGCCCCATCTCACTGATACCTCGAATAAAGGTCTCATTCATCTCTTGAGTTATCTTTTTTCCTTCGGTTTCCTTAATTACACCCTTGCTAATCATTTTAAAAGAACCCCATTGATCGAGAGGTAGACTACCATGGAAGCTGTCACTGAAACTGCTTGGAGGGTGGATTCTTCGTCATGCTTCTGCTCATAGTAGCAAGTATTTTTTTGTAAGTTAGAGGCATTTTGTTTTCATTTGTACAGACAGGAAGGAGGTGGAGGATAGAGTGTATCTGATACAAGCCTTAGCTCTCCACCATGTTGCAGTTTGTAAATCTGCTCTCCTGTTTTTCTGATTTCAAGCCTCATATGCTTAGGAACAAACTTCAGAACAGTAAAATATCTCTGAGCAGTGTGCCTGGTCTCTCTCACACCACTAAACTAATCGATGCTAAATCACCCATCCTAGGCTGTATACATACAGGAATTTTAAAGAGGCTTAAGAATGTAAAGATTGAGCTGCTAACAAAAATGGGCAATCTCTCATTAAAATCAGACTTTCAGCTGCGGGAACAAAAGAACAAATATATTACCTGAACTTGCTAATAGACTTGGAAAACCACAACACAATAAACATGCTCTACCAGGAAAACTCTTTAAAAGGAATGTTTAAAATAGACCTGTAAACATCTAGGTGACACAGACCAGCACTACTCCTGTAATTCACTGCGATGCAGTGTGAACCTATTTGAAGTTTTGCTAGATATGTTATGGCTCAAATCTCACAATTCAGTGCCCTTTTTTCTTTGCTGTGACCTGTTGCATAACTTATGACAACTCATTGTGCTTTTCTTATCCTACCTCATATATGCTTTTCCCCTCCATTTAGGTGTTTTGTTCTCCCTGTCTTCTTTTTACTTGGTTCACTGCTAAGCTTCAAGGGCTGCTCTCATGTTCCAAGCAGACTGTAGAGGTGTGACTCTGAAATGCGGTTTTAAAATGTAAATTTTCTAATCCAGGTCACCAGAGAGCCTGTCCCCTTGTCTGTGCAATCCTGTGTTTGTGACTTTCCTTGTTATGTCTTCTTGGTGATGTCTTCTGAACTGATGTGATGTGACTTTACTGGAGGGGGTGGAGGAAGCAGTGTGACAACTTAAAACTGGTGGTCTCTTAGGTTGCTCCAGCCAACAGCCTTTACCACTATCAATCTGGCTCTTCTCAAAACATCTTTTTTCACTGCAGCACTCCTTCACAGCTGTTTCAGAAGTTTTTTCACACCCAGCTCTGTAAAGCTTTCTCTAGGAGGAGACCCACAGAGCTCAGGCACTTGTCCTCTGCTCTTCCTCTTACTCCTTGCTAAGAAGAGGTAGTGGTAGATAAGACCTGTGTGTCTGCAACCCTACTTCAGATCTGCTTTCTGATCTACTCCAAAATAAAATCATAGCATGCCTATCTAGGAAGAACAGGTTTTGTATGGACAAAAATGTCGTGCATTTAGTTTGCAGAGGAAATACTGTAAGTGTGTACAATTTAGTGAACGTCAGAAAAGTGGTAAATTGCATTTATATTAAACCTTCTTGGCTTTCAATTAAATGGAAATAGATCTTGTTTCAAACTAATGTCTAATGTCATAGACTTTACTGAGACAGGATCTGAAAGAGAGATGTAACATAATAAACTAATACAAGTAATAAAACTGCTATAGATACAGTAGATTAAGAAAAAGGTGAAAATGTGAATTCTTCCTCTTTAAGGTATTGATTTTGAAACTGATTGGAGTTGGGAAAAAAATGTGTCTCTGGTCAATTTATTCCACTGTGACTTAGCACAAAGTTATTTCAGATTTGTGGGAAGTGTGTTGCTGGTTTTTGTTTTAGGTAGGATTGCTTATCTGATTTGGTGTATCCTTGATGTTTGAAGTAATGCATGTCCTACTGTCATCTAATTGAGTGAAAACATGTGCAGCTGCACACATCTTATTCATAGCCTTCTTCCGAACCTACCAGCTAATCTAATCTCAGTTAATTGTTTGAGTGATTTCAGTGTCTACCAGAGGTAATTTGTCAACACTTCCCACACAAGACTGTGTTTTAAATCAGTATTGCTGGATCAAAGCGTACGTATTCCTGTACTTCCTGCAGGTCCATAGGGACAACATGTGAATGTCCAAGTCAAAGCTGTACAGAAAGTGGAATGGGAGAGTCTCTATGGTCACCTACTTTCTTGCTGTCAGATTGAGACTCTGAAATTGCTCAGTTGGCCAGGATTGCAGTAGCACTTCTCTTCTTCCTGTGCCTGACTTGTTCACATGCCAGTTCTTTGACAGCTGCAGGACATTGCTACAGAGGCAGTTTTCCTGTGTCTGAGCTTCATTCCCACGCTAGCTAAAGCTAAAGAGGAGTAATGTGGCTCTTTGTCATTTGTGTCTGGACAGACCTCATCTCCTTATGAAATAAGTATTTTTGAAAGCTGGTATTTGACTCCTTGTGTGCAGCTGCTGAAGAGCATTGGCCAGCTCAAAAGACCAGGAGAGGATCTCTTGAAGCAGTTAGTAGCTGCCATGGTTGCTGTTTCTTGTTCAGTGCAGTCTGTGGATGCAGGGGCTTCATGTTCTTCACCAGCTGGAAGCCCAGTCCATGTCCTGAGTGTGCCATGGTTTCTGTGTCTGTGCTGTGTTTCCAGAAAGCAGCTGGGGCTCACTGTCCTATATAGATTATAGAACCATACAATGGTTTGGGTTAGAAGGGACCTTACAGATCATCTAGTTCCACTCACCCCTGCCATGGGCAGGGACACCTTCCACTAGACCAGGTTGATCCAAGCCCCATCCAGCCAACCTTTAAACACAACCCTTGAAATCCATTTATCTTCTTTGTGGCCCTCTAGAGTCTCTCCAGCAAGTCCATGTCCTTCCCTGGCATTTGTAGTGGTCCTGTCAGGAGCTACAATATGCAGAGAGAGCTCTTCAATCATAGGCCGTAAATCTGACACTTCCCAGCTGTCTTAACAGCCACAAAACATTTTAGGGAAAGCTGTCCTCTGTGAACACAGGAGGAGGCTGGACTCCTTATGAGATGGGAGGGGCAATACTGCCTGCAGTACTTCCCAATTAAATGTTGCTGAGTGGTCTGCCAGGCCAAAAATGAGAAGGTGCTCACCTGGTGGGTAAGAGCAAGTGGCTTGAGGTAGACATCAGGGGAGCTAGTTGGAAGTTTTAGGAGATACAGAGTGAGAACACATAAGGAACATAATAAATTGATGTAAAGGCTTCTGCTGTACAGAGGTGGAGTGTACTTCCCAGATGGGAGCTGCATGAAACAAAAGTTCTTCAAGCTTGGTAACATCAATCCCAAAGACAGAATAAGGGAGGACTGTGGGGGCAAAGGGGGATTGAGGGGTAGGGGACAATGTGATTGCTGAGGCAGCTGGAGGGAGATATGATCTTTTGTGGGGGGTCTTCTGGTTGAGCTGCACTGAATTTTCCTTTGGCTTTTACACAGGGAAGAAAGGTAGGAGGGAAAAATCATTGATACAGTCTTTCTGCATAATGTGTTTCTACTTACATGCATCAGAACAAAAAATACTCAGTTTTTGTGCATCAGGTCATATACCTGGGCAATTCCTTGCCAAAGCATGTGACAGCTGCAAATTGTCTGTACAAATTCCAGGGGAGTCTGGACAAACATTTGGAGGAGGGATCCATTGCTGAGAGGGAGAGGGGGGTTGCTGATTAGACAAACCACATCAGGCTCAGGAAATCCACTCAGCTGAAAATGTTTGAAAGCTGTGTGAATGTTAGGGAGGAAATATTTTATCTCTTTGCCCTGTTCTTGCTTTACCTTGGACATCCATTTATTGCCATTTTTGGAAAAGAGATTTTGAACTCTGATCTGCCCCAGCACAGTCTCACTTGCATCCTTAGGTGGGATTTTCCTTACTGCTGGGCAATCAAGCTGATGAAGTCTTAAAAAAATAATCCCAAGCTAAAAATCAAGCAACACTTCTTTTTTTTCCCTCCCTCAGAGACAACCAGTTGTGGTGCAGTAACTGTATTTACCAGGAGAGCACAGCTCTGATCCCTGTGCCTGTCCTGGGGTTGGTGTTGGTGGCTGGCACAGCTCAGTGCCTCAAGGTCACTGCCCTGAGTCCAGGCTCTTCATGTGTGTTTGAAGAAGTGCCCATGATAGCTCTCAGTGGGTGATAACAGTGAGCAGAGCAGGCAAAGTTTGTTTGGATTTGTGCTTTGCACACATTCAGCAAACTCTTGGTATCAAAAGAAGTAAGTAGCTATGGAATGAAAGCTCCCTCCAGCTGTTATAGATTCTCCAAAGCTGTGCTGGCCCCAGGCAGGTTTGGAAGCAATTTGTTGATACTGCTGCATATCAGCCTGTTCTTATTTCTGCTAGAGCTGCTCTTGTTTGTATTTTTATTCCTAATACCTGTTTTCAGGGAGATACTAATCCCTCTAACCAAGGGCACCATTTTTCAAAGTTTAGCTGATAAAAATTGACAGGAGTGGACATGTTTTGCTGTCTCTAAAGCTTGGTATCAGCAGAGGGGCTGTCAATTTGATTCACTCCGTGACTGGCCAAGATATTAAAATGAAAACCATTGCTGCAGAACATGTATCAGGCTGTCATGATGGAAAAACATGCACTGGGAATACTCAGAAATAATTGCTACAAGACAAATATGGTAACATGAGTAACCTGATTTGTTGAGAAGATCAGTTACTGTGCAGTTGCTGTTGAATTCAGCAAAGTGCTGATTGTGTCTGAAAATCTTTCCTTTAGTCACTTGTAGTCTGTGGTTTAGACAGTGATACTTACCCAGCATTGATGTGAGAATTTGCAGGTTTTATAGTTGTGTTGCTTGTGAACTTCACAGCCAAATGCACTTAGTCTGCAGCCTAGGGAAAGCAAAACATCCAGTAAAATTTAGGAAGGCTGAGCATGAGCATTACAGAGGCAGAGAGAGTAATGTGGGATGATCCTGTACTCTTTTCTCACTCCAGTTGTCTGTTTGAACACTTGCCCTATGAACACCCATAAATGCTTGTGGGAAGTTCTCCTTTTGGCCAGCAGCATTGCTATTTTGCTGGCTAATGCAAATCTGCTCTTTCTCTTGTCATTGACATGAGCAGATACTTGGCTAATGTAGTCCTTCAACTTTTCTGTGTAGATGAAGAAATTTAAGAATATTCTGAATTAGACAGTGTTGTGAGCTTTAACTTCTTTTAAACTGCTTTAAGTTAGTGTGTGGAAATTGTTTTTAGAAAAATAACTGTTTGGGAAAAATTTGGAAGGCCAGTCACAACATTTTATAGAATTTTCTTACAGCTTTAAAAAAAATAGTTATTAGTATTGATTGCCATTATTATTTACTTATTATTTATTTGGTGTCTTCAGCCGTAGCTTTCTTGATATTTATTCTTTGTATCTCTGTAAGTTCAAAGAAGTGACTAAGGATTTGTTGAAATATTGGGGGGTAGAGGTACTTGAGACAAAAAGACATTAGAAATAGCTGGTGATTAAGATTCCTCACCATTTATGTTATGGTCTTCATTTTCTTTTGCCAGTACATGTCAAAGCTTTCACTTTACAGGCTAAGAGCTTTCATGCCTTTTTTCAGTTTTTCTTACCAAGGTGATTGTTTTGTTAAAAGTGAGATTAAATGAGAACAAAATGACTGCAATTTGTCATTCCAATGGGGAGATTTCTTGCCCTGTCACACCAAGTATGTCTGCTTCCAAAATGTCTGTAGTGAAAAGTTTAATACTTTTAAGAGGTGGAAAGAAAACACAGAACACCTTCTCTGTGACAGATGTAAATTGAAAGTAATTGTTTGTGGAGTGCAATCTAAGTGGTTAGACAAACATAAGTGGGCAAACAGAAGAATGAGAAAAAAACCCCAAACCGGATGATGTTAACAAAGTACAGTGAATAGACTGAATTCCAGGCCGAGGCAGAGACTAGCTGGTGGAGGCTCTAGAGCACAAATTCTGTGAGGAGCTGGGGCTGTTTAGCCTGGAGAAAAGAAGGCTCAGAGGGAGCTTCATCACTCTACAGGATGAGACTGAAAGAATGTTCTAGTGCAGTGGGCATCCTTCTCTTCTCCTAGGTATCAAGGAAGTACAGGAGGAGAGCAAATGGCCTCAACTTGTGCCAGGGGAGGTTTAGATAGGATATTAGGAGAAATTTCTCCAGCAAAATCAATCAGTAGAACAGGCTGCCCAGGGAGGTAGTAGAGTCATCATCCCTGGAGGGAGCTAAAAGACGTTTAGATGTGGCACTTGGGGACATGTTTTAGTGGTGGCCTTGGGAGGGCTGGGTTAATGGTTGGACTCAATTTGAGAGGTCTTTTCCAACCTAAGCAATTCTATGATTCTTTTGTGTCTCCCTGGTGGCTTCATGGAGATGCTGGGTTACTCTCTGTGCTTTGTTCCACCCACGCTGTATGGGTATGGAGAACTCCTGGGTGTGGCAGGATTTCTGTGTCAGCTGCAGTGCTGCACGCTGGAGCTGCTTCATGTTGGTTTGCCTGAGGGGGTCACTGGGAGAGTATCAATTGTAGGAGTGAACTTATTGATGCTTTCTACAAAGGCTGAATGCAGTTGACGTAATTAAATGTTGCTACTGGGACAAAAGTAGTGGATCAGCAATGTTCACTGTGCTTTGTAATATTCAAGAGCAAATACAAATGTCGATGATGAATATGCCTGCAGCATTTCCTTGGTTTGGAATTGGAATCATGCAGACTGCACTTTGTCCATATGCTGTAGCTCCCTTTGATAACAGCCAAAGATGTGTAATTTTAACTTTAGCCATTATGTTGTGTTTTCTTTCCCACAGCTGTAGGAGAAGTGCTTACTTTATCAAGGATACTGAAAGAGAAGACATATTTGCATGAGATTTTTATCCCCTCATCTTCACCATAACCATTTCCTTTAGCAGCTAATAATATTTAGTATTTATTTCAGTGACTTACATAAATCTCAAATGCATAAACCAGGAACGTCCTTTCTTCTGCAATTTTTTCTTGTGGGAACTTGTTGAAATGGACTATCTCATTGAAAAACTCCATTCCTGGAATGAGGAGGACTGTTGTACCATTCTTCAAGTGGAGCAATAAGAACTGGGAGGGTCTCTCTGCTTTGATTAGTGAATTAGGGAGGATATCAGTTCCTCCAGGAGGTTTATAGCATTTTAGAGGGCAGGCTTTTAACAGCATACCTTGTGCTTCAGGTATCCACCAAGCCCCTTGTCAGAGTGGTTTGAGCTCACTGCCATGGGTGCTGCTGTTGCTGCATGGTCTCTTGCCAGATGTGTGTTGAATTTGGGTGTGGAGACACAGCAGAGCAGAGGACCCAGATTGGATGAGGCCAGTGAGTGTGCTGCCTGGAAGGACAGACCTTATTTTTCACACCTGTTTTGCAACTAGGACAGGAGAGCTCCACACAGTTTGTGGTTCTTTCCTTCATCAGAGTAGTCAAGTCTCACCTCCAGTCTCTTCTTCCCTGCCTAATCTCTCACTCAAGCCAGACACTTTCTGTGTGGGATGATGAGGAAAGGATGGAGCTGTCTGTGCTGGCACTGTTTGCAGCTTTCTCCTCAGCACCCACTTGCTCCGCGAGTCAGTAAATCCTTTTGGTTTTGTCAGGTGGCCTCTTGTATGGAAACTTTTCAGTATCCAGTCTCTGTACCTTATCTCTGGAAACAGTACCTAGAAAGAGGTTTTACGAGCTCAGTGTCTTATCCTTGTTTTGTTAAAATACTTGATTATTTTTAAAACCATGGGACCAAAGGGGAGAGGCTTATATTAAATAGTGCTGATTATTATCTGGAAGATTTTAATGTTGCCTTACAGATCACCACTCTTAGGCTGAGGGCTGGAATTAATAAAGTGACAGAAGAGCCAGAAAATTACATGAAACTGGGCATGAGGTCCCTGTCTACCCTATCAAACATTATCTTCAGTTAGAGAAGTACCTTCTGGCACCTAGGGAGAAAAGATCCCTCTGAAAACACTCTTTCTGCTTGGGCTTTTGGCTTTTTTTTGTTCAGGCTTCCAGTGAAATCCTTGGAGGTTTTAGCATCTGGGTAAAGGAAGAAAAAAGCCTCTGTCTGAATCTTAAATAGTAACAACTGGCTGCCCCCACTTTGTCCTGCACTACAATGTGAAGCCTATTGTGCAGCAGAGAAACAGAAATGCATCTGGAATTTTTCCCTCTGGGATTGATATGGATCTCATTAATAGCAGCTTTGTGATCTATCTGTAACTGTTTTTCAGTAAGTGAAATTATTCTAATAGTAATGATTTTTTTTTTTAAATACACTGTACAAATGCACATCAGGTGGCTGTACCTGGAAGATGGCACTTAAACTACATTATCTTGTTTCACTTAATAGGAGGAAAAAAGCTTTTTCTCTGGTTGAGTGAATGATGCTGCTTTGACTTCCCAGCAAACTTGAAAATCACACAACTGTTTCTTGAACATCTTCCTACAAGAAGGACCATGCCAAGCTAAATTGTTTAGGCCTTAGGAATTTGTGCAATGGAGAACATTTCCACTCTCACTGTTTTTTAAGTTAGGATGTCCATCTGCTGAATGGTTTAAGTCATGGTGTGGATTCCAACCAAAAGCATTGACCAATTTCAAAGTGTTTGGGGAAAACTGTGCTTGCCCAGCATTTCCCATGCTTGCCCTACACCTCCTATGCTTTCAGTCCCTTCTTGTTTCCACTGCAGGTTATACTCATTTCTAGTTCACATCTTCCTGTTTTCTCAAATAAACTGCAGACTTGATTTGATATTGTCATTGCTATGCCAGTTTTTCACATGAAATCCACATTGAGATAACTATTAAAAAAACCACTTTTGAAAATAACTGACAAAAATTGTAAGAAACATCACAGTGGACTCTCTGTATAATTGTCTTTGAGCATTAATTTATGTGGTGTATGAAGAAGATTCACTCCTTGTGTTTTTCTTTGCATTTAATTATCTGCCTCTCTTGTGTGCTGTAGGCAGCTATCAGAGCAATAGCTTCTGCAGGCTTTTTTTCCCCTCACTTTTATTATTTTCCTCTCATTTCCTGTTTGTATCTGAAAGCAGGCTTGTCTGCATTTTCATTGGGGAAACTTTTCTGGATCACCTAAAAGTCACTATAGGGAGTTGCACTGATGAGAATTGCTACCTGCAAATAGTAATAATGAGGCGGGACAGAAAATGCAGGCAGTTGAAAAATAATGGTTTCTTTTTGCTCTTCCTCAGGTTTCTGAGCATTTATTAGTTATTGGGGTCTCATTTCTAACTACAAGTCTAGAATTTTTTTTTTAATTTCCTGTGTGATTTTTTTAACATGAAAGCTGAGATTTTCCCAGGAGTGTGATATGAGGAACTATATCCTGTAGAACTTTTCAGAATATTGCCCTACATGAAAGAAAATCAGAAGAGCTCACAAGACTTTTGTTAATACCATAATGTGTATTTCACAATTGATTAATATATTCCATATAATGTTAATAGGAATTTTTTTTCTAGGTTCTAAAATGGCATTGGTCATTCCAGAAATGTATAAGCCTTGAAAAATTAAGACTATTTTCACTCAGGTCAACCCATCTGTTTCAGTTACAATGCTTGAAACACTGACATTTCTTCTACCAGCATGCACACTCCAGTAAGACTTATGCAGGGAACTTTTGTCCCAAATGGATTTTTGACCTGGATAAGAGCAACAGGCCAGAGGTGAAAGTATTTCAGGCATTTAGAAACTGGATGAATTATGAAGTCCAGTCCCCTGTCTATGCATACACCAAATTATACAACCTCTTTCATAAAATGACCAAGCTTCATATCAAGTAATTTGTTTTGTGCTTTCCTGTGTTTATTAGCTTCCATAACAAGGCTGTTCTGGATTTTTTTAAACATTGGTGACCTTATTTTTGTCTTTAGCTGATTATATCAGGATCAAGTCATACTCATTTTTGCGCTTAGTTATTCATTAGCTTCAGCAGCTCTTTCCCTTCTGTGCTGCATCCTGTGCTGTACATCAACAGAGCAGTCACATGCTAGGCTGTGCTGAGCAGCAGTGCCCTTTTGCCTTAGCTGATGGTGGAAGACTCTTTTTCATCACTGCCCTGTTCCCTACATATATACCAACTTTTTTTCAGCATTGAGTATTCCAGGCTTCTTCTGCAGTGACATAGTTACTTGTACGAAAGCCACTCAAAATTTTACCATTCCCTTCAATGATTTGAAATCTGAAGATTGGGCTGATACATTAGGATAACCTCAAGACAGGCTTGTACATTAAATAATGAGGTGGGAGAAAATGAGATCAGAGGCTTTTAAAAGAGTGAAGTGCAATTTGTTGTGCTCCACCATAAGACTGCTGGCAACTCGGGACAGTCAGGCATGGCTAGTGGTGGCAAGAATGAGCACTGGGTGGTAATGACATTAACTTCTCTCTGCAAACAGGATAAAGAGAACATGAAGTTGGCTTTGTAAAAGTAACGTGCTGTCACTGCGTTTACCAGACTGGTTAATTAGTATTGATGAAACACAACAGGTCCTTACTGGGAACTGTGCCCATCATCTGCAGTCCTCTGAATGTGTTAGGTCCTCACCAGGATAAATCAGATACCCCAGATACCCTGCCTTTTGGGAGTGCAGTGTTGCACAGCAGCAGTTACCCTACATGACTACTCTCCAATTTGTGTTCATTAGAAAGCACGATCTCCTTCCTGTTCCGGTGGAATATTAACAGGAACATAATTGTGCTAAAGTTTGGCCAACTGGCAGAGTTGCTGGCTGGCATCTTCCATGGGAGTAAACTCTTTCTTCTTGGGAGAAGTACTGGACCTTTCACCTTCCCTTCTCATTTCGTTTTTTATTTGCACAGAAGGCTTTGGAAACTCAGGCAGTAATTGCAGTCTGCTTTTGCTCACCTTCATCATGTTTCCAAATACCACATAATCTCATCTATTTGGCTCAGTGCTCCCTCAGAGTTCTTGAACCCCCCCACCTGGCCTTTTGTAGGAAAAATGAGCTGTAATTCAATCTTGCATCATTGACAGTAACACAAGAGAAACAAGCTATGACATTGAAATGATGTTAGAAGACTGGTTTTTAAACTAACAGAGCCCTGTGTTGTTGAGAAGTTAGCCTTTCACCCTTGCATAATTGTGTTTTGGTATTAGGGAGTTCTATGAACAATGACAAATTTTGCATGTTGGCTTATAAGCTGCTCCATGAGGCAGGTCAGGACAAAGTTTCTGCCTGGTCTGAATTTCATAGCTTTTTTTTTTTTTTTCCCCCAAAAGGAAGCCAACCTTTATACCAAGCTTCTTGTTATTTTTGTGTGTGTATGTGTGGTTTTTGTCTGAAATGTTTGGAGAATCAGTAGGAAAGTGTGAGGATTTCATCAGAGCAGGCAAACTGATTTCATTCCGTCTTTAATATTTAGTTTAGCTCAAAACTTTTCCAGTCCCCATGATGACTATTTGTATTACACAGGTAAGCTGCTTGGGGCACGTTGGACTTCATGTCAGAACACAGTCAGTGAGCAGGAGAGACTGAGCTGATACTAAATTGTTCTTTGATTTTGTGCCTTGGTGGTGCCGTAAGCCCAAGACATTAATAACTGCAGAAAGGTTAAACTTTACGTGTCTTCCTGTTTATCACAAAGGTGCAGGGTACAAACAGAAAGCACTCTTGGCAGGCAGCAGGCTGCAAAATCCATGTGGTGCTTATCTACAGTGATGTTTGTACTGAAATTTGATTACCATGTATGAAGAGAAATGCTTGGGAAATGTAAGGAGTCGGAAGGGCAGCTCTTGATTCCCAGCTACAGCAGACTGTAGCTTGGCTACTTGGTCACCTCCTAGAAAGGTTAGCCCAGTGTGAAAGTGGTTTTAGATGAAATAGACCTGTGCAGAACTTAAAAATATCATCTGTTTAATTTTCCCTCTTAAAAGTAGACTATGGCTAACTGGTGTTTAATAGATATAAACTTGTTAAAAATAATACAACCAAATCAGAATCCAGTGTAGCTGATGTGAGTTCTGTAACCTATGTCCAGACAGTAGATTTCAATGTGTAATACTCTCAAGCATAAGAAATCTATTTTTAATTATTAAGTGTTCTTTGTTGCATTTTAGGACCAGGATGACTGCTTCTCTAGTCAGGGATATAGAGAAGCTGCCTTTGTCTTTTGTAGCAGCCTTGACATATTTAATGGCTTATCATGTCCTCTTCCAGTTTTTTCTAGACTAAACAAAGTAATTTTTTTCTAGCTTTCCCCAGACATCATATTTTCTAGATCTTAGGTCATCTTCAGAGCTCTCTTACGGCCTTTTTTCAGTTTGTTCATGTTTTTTGCATGAGGCCCAGAATTGGATGTGGTCCTTGACCTGATGCTTTCTGATCTTGAATGAAGTAGAGCATTTAACAGGTTTTACAGCTGTGATAGTTACATTTTTCACTCATGATAGGATGTTTATCTCTTCTGCAAGAGTGTAAAAATGTTCTGTGTATGAACCACAGCACAGAGGACAGGGGCCTTTTAAGATAGATCTTGGAGCAGCTGGTCTGGCTCTAAATAGAACACTGAGCAGGCAGTGGGAAAAGGTCTGCACTGATGAGTTTAAACAACCTATTAGGTGATGGAGAGCAGAGGGCAAGAAGGCTGAAGATACTCCAAAGTGCCTCAAAGGTACAATCATTCCCAGGGAAGTGGTGAGGAATAACTGGAATAACTGCTACATGGTCTGTGGGTTTTTTGCTCAGCTGACTTTACTTGCCCTTTCCTTTGCTTATGGAATAAAGCCTGTTCAAAGACATTTCTTTTGAGTGGTTGTGACATTTACTGCCCCTTCCTGTCATAAGGAAGGACCATGGTTTACACCTCTTGATCCTTCTTACAGAGCTGCAATGGATCAAGTGATTGCACCAGCCCAGTAAAGGACAAAACCCAGGTGGCACAGTTACTGGGACAGGGCAGAATATTGTTGTACTGCTTCATAATTCTGGCAGTGGCATCTGTATGGGGAATGGCCAAGTAGCTGAGACCTTTGCAGCCTGAAAAATACAACTGCAGATGCCCTCAAGGGTCTGTAGGCATGAAGAGCAGAGGAGGAGATTGGTGGGGATCTGTGGCTCTCTTGAGAAAGAATTAGAGGGTCTCAAATGGCAGTTGTAGGGTGCTCTCACCAGCCATTCTTCAGTGCTAAGTTGTCTTTACCATATTGTTTTATTTTAGACTTCTGCAGTTTCCTAAGATCAGCTTAATTTTTGGCCTGATCTCTACTGTTAAAGATATTCTTCTTGCAGCCAACTTTTTTTTTTACTCATTTGCTGATATAGTAAAAGTAGTATGTTGGTTGTAGGATGGGGTTAATCCTTATTAATGCAGTTTCTTAATTTTTTCAACTGCTTGAGGAATCTTTGAGCTGCTTGGATTTTTGACAGAGGATTAACATCAATAAGAAATGTGAAATCAGGACATCACAAAACTCATTCCTACGCTATCACACCATGCTGCTCCCCAGAGAAGGGAAGCAAGGGAGACAGCATACATCTAGGTCTCAGTAAGGAAAAAGAGAAAGGTTAGTTTAGATTTTCTCTCTGTACTTCTATAAATGCCTGTGTCAGGGCTAATGATTCAGTGCTCAAGTGCTTCAGTTTGTATTTAATTAATAGCATTGGTAGATTTTGTGCCTTCTGTCTCACCGTGGATGCTTTTGAGCATCAGCAAACAGAAGATGGAAGTCATGCCAGAACAAATAAGTCATTTATTTGTGTGGTTTAAAAATAGAAAAAAAAGCTGTTCCTTTCACTTTACAAATGCAGTGTGCAGGTTCTGTACAGCATTAGGTTCTAGCATGGTGTGGGTTTTTTCTTTTCAGCTTTCAGTTTTCCAGCGCTGCTGAGTCTCCTTAATTAAAGAATAAACAAAAGCACAGGTCAGCTTAAAGGATGATGTTAAAAAGAAAGGGAATATCTGAAATATAAGCCCACAGTGGAGCTTAGTGGCTGCCAGTCTGCCTTAGTGTCATGCTTTCTTAGAAATGTGGTGCCATCTTCTCCTTTACTCATTCAGGAACTTGACCGTTTCTTCTTCCCTCCTCATTAAAGCCAAAGACACATAAATCGGTTTATTTATTTTACTTTCTCTGAGATGTAGCTTATTCTCTTCTACACATTTATGTATTGATTGCCTGGAAAGCAGCAGACAAGGAGTAAGGAGCAGATTCTAGTAAAGATTCAATGTCTGAAACTGTCCCATAGCTACTTTGCACAGCAACTGCAAGATACTTTAGTGCTGCTTATGCTGAATACCTCAGTGCACATCAAAGAGGAGTAGCTGTAAAGTGATCTGAGTAGCAGGGACAAAATGGAATGGTTGGAAAACTTGTCTGGGGAGCTTCTGGCAGGCTAATTCAGCCTTCAGAAGTGTTTTGGAGTCACAACTCTTCTTGTTGGAGAGAAAAAAATTGGATATGTAATGTTTTGTCACATAAGCCAGAGTCCTGCAGGCACAAATATATATCACGTTTTTGTGTGATTATAGATTCCTGTTTAAGAACAGTTTCTGGCAGAACGCTCACTTCCTTTCACTGTGCATGGTGACAAATTGTTAGAGATTTTATTAATGTCTTTGTATGAGGAGTTCAAACTTGAGAACTGGGAGAGATTTGTTTTGCACCTCACAATTATATCCAGCATTTAGCCCATTTAGATGTAATTTATGTTTTATCAGGGTATGCCATTAAAACTAGAGACTGCCATTGTTGGCATTTGTCTCTCAAATTACACAGGTCATAAGTGTGTGCCACAAGCAGCCAAATTCCTCATCTTTTCAGGCTGTCATGTGCAATGAGGTTACATTATGTCTGTTCTGGAATTTGAGGGCAGGGGTAGAGCGGAAAATTTAAATCTGAAAAATCAAAACTCTCCCCTTTCTGTGCCATTTTCTGAAGGACCACAATCCTGTTTTGGTTCTGGAGCTGTGGTTGCCAGTAAAGCCAACCTGCCTTTAGGTAGCTGTGACAGTCAAAATGCACCATTCCATACCGAGCTGCACAATACATGCAGAGTTTTAACCTCATTCAGAAACATATGTTTTTTCTGTTCGACAAACTCCCATGCATTCCTTGGAATGTATTTTAGGTGCTCTGCGGAGAGCATTCCCATGGCCTGCTTGAAGCAAATCCCAATGTTTCCTGAAGGGTCCTGGAAAATGCCAGATGCAGTTCAGAGCTGAGACAGAGCAGCCATGCTCCTGGAGAGTCTGGCTGACAGCATTTCCCTGTCACTGCTGGACATCAGTTCTGGCTTGCTCTGATTTATTGAGGTGGCAAAGCACATGAGCTTACAGCATTCATAATTTCTTAATATTTCCAAAATGGAATTACTTTCAAGATTTATGGGAGCAAAATATCCTCTAACTTGCTCCCTTTCTTCCCATATGGATATAATGTTTCCCCAAAACTGTTCTTCCTCCTTTGTAAATGATGTAAAAGTTTGAATTCAAAGTCCATTTCCTTGGCCCAGTATATGGGAGTATTAAATATTACCAAATAATAGTAGCAAGTCAAAGGCTGTTGTATCCTTTGCTAGAAAAAATCCCTAAATTTTCTTGTAGTAAATACAATAAAAAGGCTTCTGCTGAGAGTTCAAGGGGTGGCTGTAAAGGAAGGGTTGTGAACATCTATGCTGTAGCCCTTCCATTTGTAAAAGCTCTTGCATTGCACGACAGTCCAGCAAAGATTTCCTCCTGTTGATGTTGGAAGGAGGTGGAGATAAATCCCTGAAGAACCCCCGGGGAAACATAGTAATTATATTTTGGTGCACCAAAATGTTTGAGAAAATATTGAACTAATTTGTCAGGTTATTGAAGTTTTTAGGATATTTTCAGAGTAAATGTGTTACAATAAATACAGTATTGTTCTTTATTTGTTTTTAAATAGGCCTGTGGTTTTTTTTTTTACTTAAGAGTTTCAGAAGCTGTAATATATCTAACATATTATTCCCACCTTTTCCCACATAAAGTTATATATATGCTTTTGTATTCTCAGCTCTGGAAAAACATTCCTTTCCTTCTAGATCAGCCATGTCATCTGTGCATCTTGCCTTTATGACTATAGATGATCTTATTAAAGATTGCATGAGTGGATGTGAAGCAGTATGCATGGCTGAATTTGAGTCTTGTTTTCCTAAATTCTCTTGGTCTTTTTCCCATTTCCAGAGATTTCTGCAACCTGTGATTTACTGGGCATCTGTGATAGGACTTTACTTTGATCAGTTTATAATTTAGAATTCATTCCATCCTTTCCTCACTATGCTGCTATCTGAAATTGTTCTCTACCCAGCTTTGGCATAGTGTAGGTGAGTTTATCTTAAATCAGGTAGTTCAAGTCCAAAGGTTATCTGATTGTTGTAAGAGTTGCCTGCTGAGTACAGAAACAGCCTGAAGGGAGAGTTAAACCTGTGGGTTACATCTGTCCTGCTCCCGTGTGTAGGTTGGCCAAGTTGGATCAATTTCAGGGATGTGTACCTTGCTCTGTAGTGGAGGTGTTCTCTTACTCTGAACATGCAGTACATTCCTTTTCATGGTGGGATTGATTTTGATCCAGAACATCTCTGCTACTTTTTTGATCTGATTGAATGAGCAGATTTCTAATAGTATTAGTATACTTTCTAATGTACTTCATACTCTCAGAAATGGTCCCATATGGAAGTTAATATTTCTATATTTGCTAATTGTTTCCTTTTCTCTGGCTACTGTAGTAATAATTTCTAAAAGAGACAAATTTTTACTAGCTGCTCTGTTTGTGTGTTGAGAGAATAATTACAATAATGTATTTCCATAATGACATGGTTAAGAAGGACTAGGTCTCTCTTTTGTAATGGATTCTGAATAGATCATAACTGTTTGGTTTGGCAGGGATGTCTCTTGAATCATTTATATGTTAATGAATGCAGAAGAAGGCACTGAATTTCCATTTCCATTCCCTGTAAACTAAGAGCTGCTTCATGATCTCCTGAACTGTTTTCTTTCTTGCCTGTGTGGTGATAGCTGCTGTGTATGTGCATATGAGTGAAGCCAAAGCAGATTCCTCACACACTCACACAGACATCACATAAATTGGCTTGTACTTACCAAGCTGGAAGTGAAACTGCCTAAATCCTGGTTGCAATTTACAACTTATTGCAGTTTAATTAATAGCTAAACAGTAGTGGGACAGTTTTAAATTGTGAGTGGAAATGATTGCTAGGTTCACGACTTGAGTGATTTGAGTGTCCTAGTGGCACAAATTCTGACAGATTTGTTTCACTGCAGTCGTCTCTTGGTAAAATTAAAATCTTCCACATTACTCTATTGCCAGTGACAATGTAGAATAAGCACTTAGGTATGGATTCTCTCAACATTCCTGCAGAAGTTTATCCTTCCTAGTTCAGGAGTTAATTTCTTTCTCATTTTGCTTTTCTCAGGTTCTCGAAGCCGGCACCAATGTTCTTGGATGATACCTTCAGGAAATGGGCACGTATCAGGGACTTTGTACCCCCCTTTGGAATTAAAGGACAAGGTATGAGAAAATTGCAGCTGTTGGAGAAGAAGGTGGTTCTGCACATGCTTGCCCCGTTTTCTGTTTTGAAAACTGAGGTGGTTCTTTGGGCTCAGTGTATTTCCCCTGTTCGAGAGAATTATTGTATATGTAGTTTTCAGAAATGCAGAAGGGTTTGTACAGCTGTACCGTGGACATCAGAGGCTGACCTTAGGGAAGATGCTTTAGTACATGTGCAGAGTCAGTGCAACAACAGCAATTTAGACCAATGACCACATTTTAGAAGAAGCATTCTGACACTGGCTACCAGAGGAACTTGTAGCAGCTTTGCTGATAGCAGCAGAGAGTTCAAACAAGTTTGAAGTACCTTTAAGTCAGTAATTCTTTAAAGAACAGGAAAGATGCCTTGGGCTTGACTACTGATACAAATCTTAATTTTCTTCTCATAGAATTTTATAGTTGGGCTACTTACTGACTTATTTAACAGATAGGAAAAGTCTGTTCAGATGCTTTGGTGATGATTTGTAATATGCCCTGTCCTCTAGCTGGAGCGTGGCAGCAGGGGCTGTGTCTCAGGTGTGCTGTGGAAAGCAGGAGCAGTTGGTGGATGAGATGGGAGCCAGTAGCCCACCCAGCAGATGGTCTGTTTTGGGGTGACCAGCTCCTACCTATCCCACATGTGCTATCACATCCAAGTGATGGTGGAGCAGAAGACTTGTGCTCACTGCAGTGATTTGCTGCAGACTTTCTAAGTCCAGTATTTGAGAAGCTTTTGTGGCATTGCATCATTTTGTAAGATTTTTTTTTTTTCCACTGACAAACTCAAGGTTGCAGATAGTCCCATAGGAATTGAAATACCTGGTGGAGAAAGAATTGCAACCACAGAAAGCTTGGTTCTGTGTCTCTCCCTTGAAGTAGGTGGGGTAGTTGTCAGAACAATCTCTGATCAAATCAAAGGCTCTGCTGACAAATTGCTTTTGGCTTGCATCAGTTCCCTTCTTTGTTTTGTCCATTCCTTGTCCAGTCAGTCTTTTGCAGCTGAATAGGAAGCTAATTACTGTCCTCTAAATCAGCCAGCAGAGTTTACAGCAAAGAACTAACAGTGACAGCACAAGTGGGAGGCTGTGGTGACCACAGGAGGGCTTGCCCCCTTCTAACCAGCACACAAAGTGTACAAAGCTAGGGCAAGGTGCCTGGCCAGTGTGGAGGTAGGATTTGCAGGTTACCCGTGATGTCAGCTAGACCTAATAAAAATCATTCTGTTATACTGAATCCAAGTGGAGAAATTCACCAAAAGAGAATGACGGAACGGCTCTGGCAGCCTTCTCCCTGGGTTTGTTGCCAGCTTGTATCACCACTGCAATGTTATGTAAATCTGGTGTTTTATATTGGATTTCCTCTGTTAAAAAGAGAAATGAGAAATTGCCATTATTTAAATGGCCGTGAGCTGAAGCCATGGGACGGAAACCGTTGAATAGGTTATTTTTTTAACACCCTCCTGGGACTGAATTTTGTGCCAAGTTTCAGTCTGGAGCAAGCTCTGTATGTGGGAGGGTTGAATTATAAATCTGTGTAGCCCTGGATTTCTAATGGCCGTGCTGACAGGCTGTGAGTCCTAGCGATGCGAATGGCGCCCTTTCATGTTACACATCACTTGGAATTCTTGCATCAGTCTTTTCTGGCTGTCCCATGGGATCCATTTGGGCTCAGACGACTGATTGGATGATGGGATCAGCACCTCATTAGGGCTTTCAGTCAGGGCAATCTAATGATATCCAAACAAAAGCAACGTGGAGCTCAGTCATGTGCTGGTGCAGGATGAAGACTCTCAGAGCTGGGATGTGCATGGGAAAAGGAGTAGTCAGGGTGGCTGAGAAAGTGTAGAGAGACGTGGCTGTGTTGAAACAGACGGGGCAGGAGTTCTGCTCTGTGTGTTAGGCAGCCCCGTGACACTGTCAGCTGGGATTTCTGACGTGCCTCACACTGAGAAAGGTGGTTGGTGTTCATAGACTCCGACTGGAGCGGAGATGGTAATGGGAAGAACTTGCTGAGAACTGTGGTGAATATCACCCCGTGTTTTTAAGTCACTGTGATCTATTCCAAGTGCAAAATGACTTTTTTTTTTTTTTTTTTTGGTGGGGGGTGGCAGATTTGTTTTGGATTTGTTGGGGGTTTTATTCTGTGAAATACAGCCACAGGATGACCTCACTTTCAGTAATGCTCTGTGTTCCAAGGAACTTCTAGAAACTAATCTGTGGTAGCTTGAAAGTGCTAAAATTATGAAATCAAAGGATTCATAGCAGCTTGGAAGCTAATCCACCATTTCTGCTTTCTCTTGTTAAAATTTCCTTTCTTACCTAAGTATTGCTTTGCTTTGTCTCTCAAAAAAAGCTGAATTAAGTACTTTTTTATCCATCCCTTGGTGTTTACTGATCCAAGAAACGACAGTTCCAGGATTGCAAGAATGAGTCTTGCAATCTTTAGGGGAAAGCAGCTTTTGAGGAGCATTGTCTACTGAGCTGCATTGATTTCAAATAATATGTCTCTATAAATTGCATGTAAAAGAGTAGAAATGGCTCAGAGATGTTCAGGGTAGACTGCTGCTCTTTAAAGGTTGTCATATCAAGAAGAAGGCAGTATGCTGATCATTTTGACACAGTGCATCAGAGATTTTCATTTTCTTCAATATGAATCTGATTGTAAAGACAGCTCTCCTATCTCCAGATGCTTAGAAGTACTCAGTACAACACAGAAAGTTTAACAGAGTTTCTTTGTGAAAGATTTGTCTCTGCTTTATTCCAGTGGTCATTTTCGGATTTGGCCATTAGCCCAGGCAAGGGGGTTTTATGGACAGAGATTTCCATTCTTGGCAAAAGCATTTGTGTGCAGAAGCCCTCAAGGTGCATATGGTCCTGAATATGAAAGTTTTTAGGCTTTCCCCTGAATGCTGCTGGTTCTGAAATGGACTATTGCAGTAAGAATACTGCACATCCCTTGTCAGATGGGAAACTGCTGCTTTTGTCAGTTAACAGCCCTAGTGATTACTTGCATACTACAAAAGAGGCACAGAATAAGCAGGTGGCAACCCTGCTGCTTTATGAGCAAGGTTTTCTGACATGAGGCGTGTGGTACAAAGTCTTGTGCAGCCTCTGTTTGAACAGTGGTTCTGAGCGTCCTCGACATGGTATTAGAAATAGATGAAGAGGAGCTTAAGAGCAGCTGTTGTACCTTTTTCTTAGCCAGTCTTAGATGGGCAGAGTTTTAGTATATGTTGTAGTCGATGATTCTGCCTCTGTTCAAAGATTCAGACCAAGGATTGATCTTAATTACTTGATCACAATGCCCTGTGACAAAAGCAGAGCTGAGAGCTGTTGGGAGTGTTGGAGCTGATCCAGCAGGTTGAAGGTATTGTTGCATTCATCCTAGACGTCTGTAGCCCTTGTAGAAACTCTGGCTTCCTCCGTGTGCAGAGAATAGGGGAAGTAATGGGTATGAAGAGGTGTACATTAGGTTTTGACACCATAAATGGTCACCACCAGTATCTAGTTTGGCCATTCATGTGACGGTGGCTGCAGGTTTTGCCCAGTGACTTCTGCAGCTGACTGTGAACCTATGAGATTATATTTCAGAATCTGGATCAAGATTTTCTAAATGAAGAATGGCCATGTTGACAAACAGGCAAGTGTCATGTTTGACTGCACTTACTTTAAAAAATGAGATTGTCTGCCACATCAAAATTGTTGTTTCCTACTGTGGGATTTGACGGAGTCTGGAAACGGGATGGGCCACTGTAAGCACTTGGAAATGATGACTCTGTCTCTATTAATAAATAAAATGGTTGTCCTGTGGTCATGAACACTGTTGAGCTCATTGTTCAAACAGATTAACTCCCTGCCCCCCACGAAAATAGAGTGGCTATGTCCAGGCTTCCTATCAAGAAAGGTCACTGGCCTCTATTAGCCTGTGAATGCGTGAGAATTGTAGAGGAGGATGTTTGTTGGCCCTGGTGAACACATCTGGGACTGTGCTAGCCCTTTAACGGTATGGACTTGTGTAGGACAGGGTGCCCTGCTGCCAATTTGTTTATTGGTGTGTTTATAGCCAAAGCGAGGAACACAAAATTCGTCAACTTTCAGAGCTGTCAAGCAGATCAAACTGTAACAAGTTGGAACTCTAAAAGCTACAAATGTCAAGGGCTCCTGTGGGGGACATCTCTGGCTGTCGAGCACCCTCCTGTGTCCCAGGCTATTGTTTTGGTGTTAACTAGGATGTTGGAGTGCCTCCCATGTTTCGCCATTTGCAAGGGTCTAATTTGCTTGCAGGAATTCTTCTTTCCAGCACCCACCAAGCCTGTTGTTGCAACTTTTTTCACTGAAGAGCAAGGAGACTGCAGCAATCTTGAGCTCTTAAACAAGTTACATGGAGGTTTTTTTAAATCTAAATTGAAATTTTTTCTTTTGGATTTGCACCCTTTTTGGTCAATGTAATTATGGAGGTATGAATATGCCCATGCTGCCCATGTAGTTGCAGAGACTGTCTAGCATGTGCACTGCTCTCAGGGTTAAATTTGTCAATGAATAAGCAGTGGAAAAATTGTTTACAGTGTTAGTAAGATTATTAATCCCAGAGGGCCTCCTCCCCAAATTTACCTCTGTAGCTAAAGCACAAGGAAAGAGTTATTTGGAGAAGGGCAACAAACAAGACTGAAGAAATACCTGACTATTAATAGAATTTCTCAGTACATGTGGTTTGAAGAATATAAAAGGCTTTCATAAGAAAGAGTAGCTAGTATCTGGCATCCTCTCCATGTAATGAGGACGGGAGACTTGCTGCAGTTTTTTTTTTTTAACTTAAGTGAAAACATATGGCATAGCATACACTAAAAAACTAAAAAGACATGATCAATGTAATATCTCTTTCACGCATTTAGTCAGTAATTGTGTCACTGCTAGCGGTAATTATAGGTCTTCACTTCCACCTTTGTTCCTGCTCAGTTGTTTTGACCAGTGAGGCTGATTTGTTAGCCCTGAATCAGTTTGTATTTGAAGGTGATAGTTATTCCTTCGGGAGTGATTCTATTGCCACCATCTCAGAATTTCCCTCCCATCAGGAAACCAGGAAGCAATTTCTTCCCCATGGTGATAAGAGAACATTAAGAATGTGTTTGAAATGCTACAATTTTATAAAATGTAGTATGAACTACTGGCCAGGCGACTTTGTATTTTCATTTGATGCTGGAGGGGTGTCTGGAATTGGTGACACATTCGATGACAAAGGAATTAAGTCTTTGTCCAGACCACCAAAGCTAGTGGATGTATTGTGCAATGATTAACTGTTCTTGTACTTGGTTTTATTTGGATGTTTTCTTTTGTGTTAGTGCTCCTGGGAAAAGCCATGGTTCAGTGCTGCCCAGCAGTTGTTCAGTAGTCTCATGGGGCAGAGGTCATTCATCTCCAGTGAAAATGTTGAGTTTTCAGGCCTGCAGAAGTTGGCATATCACAATGTTACTGGAAGAAAATCTTTGCTTTACATGCATGCTTGTTTCTTGCATAGCTTTTTCTTTTACATTGACTTTCTTGGCATGAGCAAAACTTTATCTCTGAGAAAACATATTCAGTTGACATGACAATTGAAATTTACAGCTGATTCAAAGAAAAACTTTGAGAAAAGTAGGTCTTTTCCAACCTACTCTTCTAGCTCTTTGTAGAAACTGGAGTACCAGATGCAGACACCTTCCCTACATTTGACTTGGTCTGAATGAGGTGTTTGTTTTCTGCTTCAATTCTCCAGCTTTATCCTCATTTTTTAGAGGTACTCTGTTGTACAGATGATTTTCCTACTATAAGCATTATTTTGTTCTTTGTGTGTTATTCCTGTAACAAATAAGCAGAAGCACAAGCATGTATAGCTATTAGTTCTGTTCAGCGTAGGTATTAACAAGATTGTTGTTTCTTCCTGAGTTGGAG
The DNA here is from genome assembly GCF_008360975.1 of Lichenostomus cassidix. Taxonomy (NCBI): domain Eukaryota; kingdom Metazoa; phylum Chordata; class Aves; order Passeriformes; family Meliphagidae; genus Lichenostomus; species Lichenostomus cassidix. Next base: position 9,986,068 of record NC_139489.1, on the reverse strand, counting down.
GCACATTTCTGAACTAGCTTCCACTAGAATTTTGCATTTGACCAAAATTGGTAATAGTTGCCATTATCACGTGGGAATACAGATATAAAAATGTTGATGTTTCCCCAGGGAGTTTAGCTGATTTTATAGCCTAAAGAAATTAAATGAGAGGTTTGAAGGGAAAAAAAAGTTGAAAGTTTCAGAAGAGGTAGAGGGTCAACTTTTCATTATTGAATAAAACTTCTAAAGGGAAGTTATATTGCGAATTTTGAGGTTAAATCACTTCTCATTCTTGAGCTCTCATGACAAAAGTACAACCCTTCAGTGCAGTCCCTTATTTCAGTCAAAACTGATGCTTTGCTGTTGAATGTGCCTAAAGGATAGTCCTGCTCCCAACCCACTTTGAAGGAAAAGGTGCCCCAGGGAGATGCAAACCTGAAGTTTGCAGTTAATTGGATGACTCCATATAGCAGCTCTTCACAGAAGTCTTGAATTGCAATTGAAATTGAAACATGGATGTTATTCCTGTCTTTTACCTCCTAGAGAGAAGAGCAGGTCTTCTCTGGCTGTTGTGTTTTGAAGTGCCATTTATTAATGCTTCTGCAAGGGTCAGAAGAATTAGGAATCACTGTAGTAGTTTATTGAGTTTTTTGGCCTTGAAGCTATTGCCTGGCCACCTGTGGAGGGTCATCAAAAAATGCAGAGCCCTCTATAACAACTCGATTTATTTTCTGCTTGTCTTTAACCAGCACACTGTGAATCTTCAAGGACTGTTTTTATTTGGCGTGAATTTGCTTCTTTTTTCAGACTTTATTGCTTCCTGTGCATTGAACTTGAGTTTAGATCAAAATTAATGCATGGTTATTGCAAAATGCTGTCTATTTTTTTCATAATTGTTTTTTAAATGAATGTTCCAACTTTCCAAGCCCTGGGATTATGTTGGGAACTAAGCTTGTGTTCTGAAAAAACAAACTCTTGGTTGTGAAGAAAAGCTTGGAAAAAAAAATCCCTGAAGGCTCCAAAACAACGATGTAAATGAAGAGTCCAAATGTTATGTATTTTATTTATATCTTGTTATAAAAAAAGGCCTTAAGGGCTTTAATAGAGCTTAAACTTAATGCATGCCAGGTTCTTCTAAAATTGCTAGGGAGGGTACCATGCACATTCAGTGCACTTTTTTTCTTTTGTTTTGTCTCTAGGCAACACTATATGCCTCTTGTCTTAATGCCATTAAAAATCATTAATGGAGATATTGTGAGGAGTGGCAGTTTTAAGTCCTGTTTTTAGTAAAGTTCATCTCCAGTAAACCATCTAAATCTGATACAGCTAATGATCTCAAGAAACCACTCTCTTGTATCTACACCCAAGTTTTGATCTGGGGACAGATTCCTCAGTTTGTATTTAGCTGTGGTTGAGAGCCAGTTCATGTGCTTGCAATGTACTGCTAAATGCTGGAATTCTTTGTAGCTACTTTTTACTGCACTGACCTCCTAAATTAAGCTGATCAATAATGAAAAGAAGTGATGAGGGGAATTTCAGACACACTGTGGTACCTGTTGTAATCACTGGATTCAGAGCTTCACAAAAATACAATCTTGTGTGTCTGCAGCTGGATGTGTTGTTTCTGGAAGAGAGAACAGAACATGTGGTGAGACTTGGGTCCACGGCCTCGTGCTGGGCACCAGGGTGGCAAATCACAGAATGGGTCAGGTTGGAAGGGACCACAGTGGTCATCTGGTCCCACCTCCCTGCTCAAGCAGCATCATTTCAGAGCACATTGCACAGGATTGTGTCCAGATGGTTCTGGAATATCTCCAGTAAGGGAGATTCCACACCCTCTCTGGACAATCTGTTCCAGTGCTTGGTCACTTGCACAGTGAAGAAGTTCTTCCTTATTTTCAGATGGAGCTTTCTGTGCACCAGTCTGCCTGTTGCCTCTTGTCCTATTGTTGGACACCACTAAGCAGAGCCTGGTCCATCCTCTGACACCTCCCTTCAGAGACTGATAGATATTGATTAGGTCCCTTTCAGTATTCTCTTCTTGAGGCTGAACAGGCCCAGCTCCCTCAGCATTTCCTCATAAGAGAGATGCTCTGGTCCCTTCATCATTTTTGCTGCCCTCCACTGGACGTGCTCCAGGAGCTCCATGTCTCTCTTGTCCTGAGGAGCCCAGAACTGGACACAACACTCCAGATGTCACCTCACTAGGGGTAAGCAGAGTGGCAGAATCACCTCCCTTGACCTGCTGTAAAGATCATTCATCAAAAGATGTAAAAACTCTTCTGTTAAGGGTCATTTCTCAACTCCCATATGGAGCAAGCCCGTAAGGTAAAAAAATGCTGAAGGAGGAACTTTATACAGAGCTGAACTTTTGTGTAGCGTATTTTAAAAAGTGTATGCACTGACTTGTGCTTGGAACTTGTTTGTAAATACTGTGATTTGTTTAATCCATAGCATTGATAGTGTTTAGTTTACTCTCCCCACAAAGCTGACACACACGTGGCATTCTGTTATCATGGGACAGGGACCCATGTGCAGAGTCTCCTGGCATACTTTACGGAATGTCAATCAACCTCACTTGAATCAGTCTATTCCCAAAAGCTGGAGTTGATGCCCAGGACCCTGCAGAAGTGCTGGCTGGAGGGGTGGCAGCTGGGTGACCACCTGTGAAGATGGGCACTGGCCACAGCTCCCAGGGCAAAGACACAGACTGCAGCAGCATGCTGTTCCCTGACCCTAACACATGGTATTCACACGCTTGCTGCTGGCAATAGGGGCATGTAGACTGGCTGGGTTGAGAGGGGGATGTCTGATATAAACAACTTGCAAAATTATGGTCTCTTCTCTTGGCCACTTGGCAGTGCCCAAGCATCCCAATTTGCCTACTTTCAAGGCAGGCAGAAGGTAGACACTGTGAGATGCCTGCAGTAAGCCCTGTGGACTGGAAAGGCCTCCCATCTTTTTTTGGTGATACAAGCAAGAAGTTTCTGCATTAGAAACAATTTTAAGTGCTGTTGACATTTACAGTGAAGGTCTCCTCTATTCCTTCACATAAGTAACAGAGAAAAAGGCTAGAATTGAGACTTAGGCTGGTTCTCACTGTGTGGTCACTGTCTGCCTGATTTCTAACTATTTAGTTTTTCCAAATGTCTGAAAATTTCAGGGTCAACCTGAAGTCAAGATGTACTTGGTTTCAGAGAAATCATGCAGACCCGAGCTGGCTTTTGAATCTTCTAGTGTTATAAGGCAAAGTTGATAGAATATGTCAAGATAACTCAGGATTCTTAGATAAATGTAGTCAACTCCTCCTCTAGATGGGAGAAAAATGTGCAGAGGCTTCTTGCTTTGTTTTTATAGTAAGAGTGCATACACAGTGGTTGATAGATGAATGGGTTAAATAATCTCCCACTCTCCCCAGTGATCTAAATTCTCTGTGACAAGAAAAAAATATAATAAACAAGCTGCAGTAGATTGCTTGCCCTGCTGATGTGTTCATCTAGAAGATTTGGCCTTTCTTTTGTCCTTGCAGAAGTTCTTTCAGGCCTTGCCTTCCAGTCAGTGGCTGAGCACAGATCCTGTTACTTGAACCAGGAAGGAATTTTTATTTGTGGCATTTGTTACATGTACTTGCACCCGCTATTATTGCTCACTACATAGGTGTATAAGGCAGACTGTACTCATCATCCTTTCACTTTTTTCTTACCCTGGAGAAAGCATGCCTCATCAATTAACATTACATAAAGCACGTGCTTTCCTGGTGCCAAATTTTCTTTAGTCAGAGCCTGGAGGTGAACCCTGCTTTGAGTCCTGCAGGTCACTGAAATCTGTCATAGTAGTCTTTGCAGTGGTGATTGCAAGTGACCCTCCACCTTGCCCCAGCTATAGTAAAAGATCCTGCCCGTGGTTCCTTATTGTTCTTTATTCCTTTGTGGTCTTGTGCAAGGTTGCAGATCAGCCACAGCAGCATTTGCTGATCCTTCAAACTTTTCCCTATGAAAATGCAGAAACTGCTTCTGGAGGAGGTCTTGTCTTTCCATCCTAGTGCCAGAGTCAAGGTGCAAGTGCCCACCTCAGCAGCTGTGTAGTAGAGTTCTAGCTCAACCAGATGTAGTGCCTCTCCCCTGCCCCAGCCATTACCTTTTCGTGTGAGTGCTTGTAGCTCCTGCTCCTGGCTTCCAGTAAGGGGGCTAGGCTAGATGGACTTGGTGCCACCTTCATTCCTGCTGTGAGTGAACGCTTGACAGCGAAGTACTTTGTCTTTTATTGAGCTCAGTTCAGCAGTTTTGAAAGGTAACACTGACATTTGTGCAATTTCCAAACCATTTGGATGCCATGTATTGTACTATGGGGGCTGCTGAAGAGCTATCTCCTATTTGTCCATTCATAATCTGTACTGAATGCTCTATACTGTTGTCTGGTTTGGTTTTCTTTGGGAAGCACCTTCATTCCAAATGCTGCCATATCCATTCCTAAAGTAGTTTTATTTCATTCCTGAGCATTCACTAAGAAGGCATTGCTAATTATCTGGCAAGAGGAGTAAACCAGAATTAAGTGCATTACTCAACTGTATTCTTTTAATGCTCTTTTTAGAATGGTCCATCAGATGGTCTCCAAGTAGTGCAGGGTGTAACTTGTGGGTGGTAAAACAAAACTGGCATAACAAAAGCTTGGTAGATGGGAGGTTGCAGCCCTTGACATGCAATCCTTTGATCTCTTCTCTGAGCATATGAGAAAAGAACGTCAGTAATGTATACTGTCCAAAAGTCAACGTATGAAGCAAGCCAAGGAGAGGACTATGGCATGGTGCCATTAGAGGTCACAGCAACCTACTGGCAGATTTAGGAGAATAGCATTCCTGTTGGAGGGGAAGCTTGCTGCCTATGCATCAGAAGAAATTCTTCAGATGAAGGAAAATTAAACAACACTATTTCGTAATCAAAGTCACTTTTGCCCTTATAAATTGCCTCGTCCCTTACTCCATTCCAAACTATGATGTTAATCACACTCCCCAGCTTGTAATGGCTCACAAGGGCTATCAGTGCTGCCATGTCAAAAACTTCCCCAAATCTCAAAGTAATTGTCAAAGTAATTATCACTTTTGGGTGTCTTGTTGTCAGGTTCAAGGCTCTTTGGCATGTGGGCTGCCTTGAGCTCCTGTGTTTGTCCCACACATTTGTCCTGTTGTTTCTGAGGAGGGACACAGTAGATGAGAACAGAACTTTGTTTGAAAGGGTCTCCTCTAACTGTGCCGATTGCAGAAATTAGTGACTGTCAGGAAAGCTGTTTAAGTTCAATGTGAAGAATCACTTGTTGGTTTTTCTTAATGTTTCTGTGTATTTTTTAATCTTTTGTAAAGAAATTAGACTTATTTATTCATTTTCACTGGTTGTTTCCTAAGAACTTTTGAACTAGTTGACTGATATATTTAAGGATATTATGGGTATTTGTAATCTCCCCAGCAAAGATGGAAGAGATTTTGGAAATGTTCACAATCTTTTCCAGTATAAATGAAGCTCAGAGAAGCTATATTCAAAATCAGGAAATGGAAGTGATTGAATGTCCATATGGATTGAGGAGGATTCTGAGCCCATGGAAGAGAAATCATTGTGTGTTATCAGATACAAAGAAGCTGTATCTTACATGGGAAATCCCTTATTTGAAAACAGTTAAACAGCAGGAGAGAATTTCAGGGAAATACATCTGTTTCCTTTAGTTTTGTTCTCCTCTTAGACATCTGCTGAAGACCACAATTAGAGTCAGGATTTGGAGGCAGATGGACTTTTTGTCAGACCCAGTACAGACATTCTGAAATTACTGGTCCATTTTTAAGTCCAGATTAGCCAGAGCATTGCTGCTTCTTAGCCTTGGCTGAGTCATGGTAAAGGAGTTTGGACCTCTGTGGGAGATAGAGGTGGAAAAATTAGGGACAAGTTACAAAATCTAGAGGGAAACAGACTCAGAAATTTCCATAGACCACGGAATTATTTATATGTAATAATTGTGCTTCTCCAACTTAATGAATTTAATTTATGGTGTGTCTATGCTTGCATAACTTACACCTTCTGGTTGCTGCAGCATTCTTGGGATACCAGTATAGGCTGTGGTTCCATAGGCATTTCTTTGAGCAGTTATGGTTGTTTAATTGAGGAAACCCAGACTGAGGAACCTCAGCTGAAAGTAACCTGCAGAATAAAAAGTATCTGTTTTAACCTGGTTCTGTTCCTGCATCCAGTTCACCACTCAGCTGCATAAAAGCTTGTCTGAGGGCAAGCAGTGACAGTGATCCTGGCCTTTCAAAGTCTGAAATGTTTGTGAAACTGCCATCTCAGGGCAGTGGATATGAAATCACTGCTACAAAATGTACTGTGCTTGTTCCCTGTAACACTCTCCATGCAAGGCAATTGCGCACTGCATCAGAATTTGGCACAGAGCATGTCTTAGCAGGCCATGTGTGAAGGTCATTGTCCAGAGAAAATAGGAATGTTCAACTTAGTGTTCATTCCTAATGAGAACCTTTCAGTTCCTTCAAGTAACTGCTTCAGATGCTTTACATCACATTGTTTCTCATTTCTGCTAGAAGTAAGAACTTGTTCCTAATGTCTTCTTCCTTTCTTCCCAGATAATCTGATCAAAGCCATCCTGTCAGCAACCAAAGATTACCGTCTAACTCCAGCTCTTGACAGGTAAGATGAGACCTTTAAAATAGAAGTGATTCTTTTCTATATGTCCTAAATAAATTTTGGTAGACATTTTTTTTTGCAAGAAATTATTGCCAATACATTTGGATGTGGATAAGTAAATAAGGAGCTGAAAACTGAGCCCTCTTTATAGTAAACCTGTAGACTCTGGAGACTTCTGTTAAGTCAAACATAAGTAGAAAAAAGCATTACCTTTTGACTGTTTCCCAATCTTTTTTTTCATATGTTGTTACAAAACATCTTCTTGCCCCATTTTCAAATAAGTAAATAACAGATTTTCAATATACACTTTGCTCTTTCCCAGCCTTTCTGACAAAGCAACAGGATCACAAGAAACTTTAGAGAGAAAGAAGGGACTGGCTTATTTCAACAATGTTTTTCACTAATACCTCACTCTGAAAGTAGGTATGTTTGGTTGTGTTGGCCAAGCTGGTGCTAGGATGCACAGGACAGCAATCTCCTGGATCCTGTGGTATTTGAATTTATGCCTTTAGAAGAAGCTCCTTTGATTCTTCAGTCCTGTTGTAGAGGTCATTTCTGAAACTCACTGGCATGTTTACAATCAGCTTCCCAATGATAGTCCTTAAGTCTTTCCTGTCCTTACTTTTCTGTCATTCCTTCCATTTGTCCTGCACTTTTGGTTTAGTGCCACCTCCTGGATTAGGGGTAGGTTTTTCCAAGGTTTTTACTGAGACATGAGCTCTTTTCAAAGTCCTGGTAATATTTCATTCCAGTATAATTTGACACAAGATAACAACACAGTTCCTGCTTTCTAAACAGAGGGGTTTTATTTCCTGGCCCAGCTCCCCTTCTGCCCACTATTCATTATAAAGCTCATAAGCTTTCCCAGCCTTTCCATAGGTCTTTGCATCTTCATGCTGATTGTAGAGCTTGCCTGCTGTAGTTGGGAGTTACTCTCTGTGTGAAAGTGTATTCTTGGTCTTGCACAGTCTATGTGCTAATTTAGGTTTCTTTGAAGTTTGCCTTGCCTCACAGCAGTGCCAGAAAAGGTTAGCCTTCAGACTCTGGATTAATTTGAGAAATTATGTCCAGAAGGTAAAACCATTTTACAAATGACCTTCTTAGAGATTTTGCACACAACTGAGTCTCATCCATCTCGGGTTTATCTCAGTTCTGGTTGGAGAGTTAAGATTTTAATCTGTTGAAAAATCCACATATAGACTATTTCAGAAGGTTGCTCATAGGAAATTAGTGTTAATGACAGAGGGCAGGTGGAAGATTCTTGCAGTGAAGGTTAATGTAATTGTGACCCTTACTGCTCACCTGTTTTTTGACCAATAGAATGTTTCAGGCTTTTAAAAAGTAATTTTACAGGAGGTTCTGAAACATAACCACTCTAGCATGAACTGCTTACTTTGGTTTGTGTTCTTTATAATGGGCTTGGTGTAGAGATAGGAAACATCAAACACTCATGAAATGTATGCAAAGTCCCTGAGATACCAAGTGTGAGTGAGACTTAGGAGCAGGCCAGATGTGTATTTCTGTGGTATTGCAGTAACCAGGTTTGGTGGTGTGTAAACACATAGATATCTTGAGGAAGTACTGTTTCCTTGGGAGTTGCTGTGATAAATGCATATCAGTGGATGCTGTTTGTGTAGTAGGCCTCGCAGTCTCTGTTGGCAAAGCCTGTCTAAAAGCCATATTTGCTGCTGCTGCAGCCTTTCTCCTTGTGCTGCTGCTATTGTTTGAAAAGGGACTTTAAAGTGAATCAGTGAGATGATTCCAGTTTACAAGTTTTTTTCTTAACCCAGGTCATTCCAGTGACTTCATTTCCAGAGCTCCCCTCCCTCTGAAGTGTTGTGTGGGCACAGAGCTGAAATGGCAGCAGGAGAGGCAGAGGCTGGGCTGGGTGGGGAGGGTGAGCACTGCCCAGCCTGTTGGAAGAAGTGTTCATGTAACTATACACTGAAGGCAGCTTTCCCAGGGGAAGGGTGGGAGAGGCAGGAAAGGTGAGGTCAGAGCAGTGCGTGAGAGCATAGGAAGGAAAGAGGATTAGAGCTGTGTGGTGGAGGATCTCTACACCAAGCCTTTGGTCTTGTTCCTACCCAAGCTTCTCCACTTCTGTCCTCCTTGAGATGTTGCATTCACTTGCCTCTCATAAGCCCTGGAAATTAACTTGTTTGTTTGATTATCCCTGTGCTAAAGGGCATCCTGATGCACCTTTCCTGACACAATGTACTGACATGGTGCTGAAATGAGACAAACATGATCCTTCCGGGTATGCGTGCACTTTTCATCATCCCACAGCAGCTTTGCCAGCTCACTTCAACTAATCCCTCCATTGTGTTATAACCAGCAGCAGCTGGAGGGCATGTGAACAAAGGCTGTGGTTCACACCTGTACCACAGTGTGCGTGGTGCCCTGCTTTCTTCATGACTCCTTATTACGGCACCGTTGTATTGAATAGTAACCTGCTCGTGCTGCAGTGATATTTGGGAGAGTAGTTACAACTCACCCCTGAGCTTGTCTGGAAAAGACTGGAGATGTAGGGGACTCTGTCTAGGACCTCTTTCTTCAGAGCTGGCATGTCTTTCTCCCTACACAGATGTTGGTGGGCCTCGTTTTTGAAACTTCTTGCCCTCCACTGACTTTTCCAGGCCCTCTTATATTGCTGACATTTGCTCTGCTTCATTTAGTGGCTCTTCCAGTGGCCTGTCCCTCATTCTGCAAATGGATCAGGGCTTGGTTTCTAATTCCGCAGCCCATCTGCTGGCTGGACTTCAGTGGATTTTCAGGTTACATCTCTGTGGTGATGACATGTAAATTTCCTATGAAAAGACATAAATATAAAAACCTGTCTGACCTTTTTTGTATTGACTCCAGGTGGTAATGAAAGAAAACTGAGAGTCTGAGCTTATAACGATCACAGTTTTTACCAATGCTATATATTACCTCAACGAGTGAGGAAGGAATTTGACAGAGAAAGAGAGGTGTATGTGTCCCTCTGGTTCAGGTTGATAGCACCCATTTAAGTAACAGCAGCCAGATCAAACCAGAATATGCTAAGCCTCTTTAAGCACCAGCTACCCTAAAGATGTATTTTTTAATTATTCTGTTATATCTTTCCTCAAAGCCTTTAGTTCCAAAGTTGTGTAAAGAAAGGCTTTGTGGTTTTTCTCCCCTGACAAATCCCTAAAGCACTTCAATAAAAGAGGAAGAGGAAGTAGGAATTGCTACAGAGCATATATGTGTTTACAGTGCTATATTGTTCAAGAAATCTGCATGAATCCTGCTTTTGGTGTAGATGAACTCAACCTTGGAGTATCTGTTTCAAGAGTCTGTACATCTGGCTGCAGCTCCCAGCTTAGGGCTTCAGGGAATATCTGTTGTGGAAAGTCCATGACCATCCTTCATACCGCCCTGGTAGCAAACTGAAACCTGGGCTGTGTCTGATGTGTTCAATCCTTGAGCTCTTCTGGAAAAGAAATAGAGCTTTGACATACTGTGTAAACAAGCACAAAGGTGTTTGCACACTTCTTTGTGGAGAAACAACTGAGCTGTAACCGATGCTGCTTGCACTGTGTATTTCTTCGCCCAGAAACTTGCCTGGAGCCAGCAATGACTGTGCAGGTTTCCCATGCTCAGGCACCATCAGCAGACACAGTACGTTTGAAAGAAATTTAAGCTGTTAGAAGATCAAAGATGAGACCTTAGGGTCAGAAAGTTACTAATGAAAAATCTTATCTGCAGACTTAAGGAAAAAGGAGAATGCATTTAAATTCATCAGGACTACGAGGGTAGAAGAGTGGTTCAGACATGAAGCTGGGCAGAAGTGATTAACCTATCAGTTACAATGAGTAAAGGCAGAACCATTCAGTTAAGTATTTGTTTCATTTTTGGGGGTAAAAATAGTATGATGTCTCATTTTACAGCAACAATGAAATACTTTGTGAATTTTTTGTTAGTAACTGCAAGGATATTAAATTACAGTTATGTCTTTTAATGTTAGTAAAAACTGAAGAGTGTTTAGAGAGTTAAATAAAGAATTTTTTTGTTATTACTGTTTGTTTTTTAGTCCTATTTGGAATGTTTGATAGAACAGCAAATGTTGTGCCATTCCTGGAGAAATATGGGAGATAATAAAGAGATAGTTGTAAGTTGATTAGCTTAGTTTTGCAGGAAAAATTCTGCTGAGGACAAAGCTAGGATGGCAGCATAACTGATGTTACGTTACTTTGGTTTTTTTTGAAATGAAATCTTGCCATGTAGAGGGTATATCTTTTAGATTAACTAGAAGCTTGATTGATAAAGGTAGTCTTTTATAGGCACAAATGATATTTTATTTGTCTCAGTCCATTATGTTCTGATTCTATACGACACCATTTAGAGGTATCCTTTTTAGGAATAGGGTATGTTACACAGCTTAAAAAAGTCATTGTCAGAGTTGAGAATTAATCCTTTAGTGACACTTCTAGTGTAATCCTGCTGGCAGGTGTTCACAGGGGCTGAAACCAGTCTGGAGTAAATGTAAAATTTCGCAAGGAGAATTTGCCAGAACCAAAGACTGGGAAAGTAACGAGTAGGAGGGCTGGGTCAGTCTTGGCTGTTTTGTTGAATCCTTCACTGGAGCCAAATCAAAAGTCAGGCATCACAGAGGTAAGAATGCAGGTTGTGTTTACAAGACGAGGATTATATTCTGCAAACCAACGACTGTAAGAAGAGGATTAGAATGATGTAAGTAAAATCTCTGTGTAAAAGGCACTTTGCCTTGAGCAGCATTAGCTCCGCATGCTGGTCTTCCAGAATCAGTACTCTGGAGATTGAGAGAGAAGTTGAAAATTATTCAGGCAGGTACTGCAAGTGCGACTCAGGACCTAGAAGAGCTGCCATACTGTGCAAGATGTGATGAGCTCACTCCAGTTTGTATGGTCAATAGAAGGCTAGGAGTGGGCTTTGGTCAGTCAATGGGTCCTGTGTGGGAACAGGGCCATGAAGCTGCTGGGACAGCTTTGGCTGGTGGAACTGGTTCTTTTATGTCATGTACAGCAGCTCATGCTCACCAGTGTGTCCTGTGAGAGGCAAATGTTTATACACAGTGCTTTGTCAGTAAGTGGATCTCATGCAGATGTGGAAGGGACTACTGACAGTAGATGGTGCTTTAATTTAGCAGAAAAGCGAAGAAAGCTATTAAGTGGTTTCAGGCTGAAACAAGTGGATCTGTATTCAGAATTGGTAAGAACATCCTAGCAGTAAGTGGGAAAAGGATGGAGTGGAGTGCCTGGAGCTTCAGCCTTTGAATTTCAGCATGGTATTCTTCTTCAGAACAGAAAATTCAAACAGAGTCAAAGCTGCGAAACAGCTGAGTAGAGAAATTATAGTATTTTAACCAGCAGTCAGTTGTTTAGGAGGTCAGACTTTCCTGTCATAATCATCAAAAGAGTATATTTCCATCTGAAGTGTCACTTGGCCAGAAAAGAACTATGTCTCTTTTTCCCTCCTGCAGCACCTTTTCCTTAAAGGTTTTGACAAAACTGTTACCATCTTTGCCACTTGTTTTGGTGTACTTGGGGCTGACTCTCCCTTCCCTCTTTGTCAAAATATACTGTTTGAACCAGATCGTGTGTCTGCTTTCTCCTTGTTGCCAGAACTGGGTTTTTTGGTTTTGTTTTTTTTTTGTTGGTTGGTTTTTTGCTATGCCATGATCTATAAAGTTATTTCTCTGTTGTGATTTGATTATCACAAACACACACACACTTCTTCAGCCCTTGGGGACACTGGGCTAATATGTCCATCTGCTTGAGGAAGTTTTTTTCTTTTGGGAAGGCTTGGCTCTGTGGTGGAACTTTATCTGGGCAGGGGAAGCTGTTCCTGAGCATTTCTTCGTGCTGTTAATTCTGAACATGTCTCCAGCTAATGGCTGTCAGCAGAGTGACCCTCAGTGGTTTAGCTGAGTCTTTTGAGTGCACTCCATCCCTGCTCTGCAAAAAGGGACCCCACATGCTGGCTCTTTAGACTTATCACAGAGAGGACAGCCTAGAAGAGACCAGTTGACTGTGCCTGGGACTAGCAAGGCTGCCTAGCCCAGGGATCTGCTCCAAACAACTGATTGCCTTGGACCCTTTCCGAAAAAGGCTCTGCAGACACGTATTCCTTCAGTGAACTACCAGAGATGGAGGCACATTGCCAGAAGAGCCAGCTGCATTTGGAATTAGATGGCTGGAAAGAAGTCCTTTCACTGTCTTCAAAACAAAATCGCTTTTTAACATCTGCTGCAGAGAGTTCTCGTGCCTCGGGGTTCCACGAGAAACTGTTCTCTTCCTTCTCTTTCCTGTTGCTTTGTTAATTGAGGTTATTTTACTTCCCTTTCCTCACCTATTGTGTCTCCATATATGTTTCCTGCTGGACAGGTGTGTATGTGTCTTTTTTTCTCTCTATTTAATGTTTATCTGTCTCTTGAAGTCTCACGATAACAGCAGCAATTTTGCTCTCAGCAAGGTGAGCACACCCCAGATAACCTGGCAGATCTGCCTGCACTCATAAAATTGCTTGAAGAGAAGACTTCCTCACTAAGCCTTTGGTTTATTGTTATTTCAGTGCTGAATGAATAATGAGAGGGTTTAAGTAAACAGATGGGTTTGATTCAAGCCCATCATGCCAGGGGTGTGGGGGGATAGGAGCTGCTTGTCCTGACAGCTCATCTCATTAGGCCACACGTGGTGTGAGGTGTTGAAAGCAGTTTATCACGTGTAATGCCTGGGCATGATGAGGTGAGCTGGGGATCAAGTGTATCTCCGTCCCTCTCTTAATTCTTAATATTTACGGAGGTTTCCTGTAGTTCTCAGATGCGTGCAAACTAAATATGTGCTCTCTGTGTGTTTGAAGTTCTGTTACAAAAATCAGCTCTCTTCTCTGTTTCTTCCACAGTCTCAGCTGCCGGCGATGTATTATTGTGGGGAATGGAGGAGTACTTGCAAATAAGTCATTGGGGTTAAAAATTGATGACTATGATGTTGTTATCAGGTGAGTCTTTGGCATTACAATTTTTTTGTCACGTATTCAGTTTCTGTGTCAGTTCACTTGCTATGCAGGCAAATTTTAATCTGTAGTAGTGACAGTATCCATTTGTATGGAAGCATTAACTTACAGGGAGGGGGAAAATAGATGTGAGCTTATAAAGGTTTGTTACAAATGATGATCACACCAAAGGCTAAAGGCACTTCTCAAGTTTTCTGTTTTCCACAGCTTTTTGGGAATGTGGTCTCATGTATGATATCACATGAACCTTCCTTTCATAGCTCCTTTCTAAAAGCTGCTGCTTTTGTGATGCCCTTAGGTGGTGAAGCAGTAACTCACACTGTTGGATCTGCTCCCAGATACATCCCCTAGGTAGCTCAGGGAAGTATTTTTGGTCATACATGTGTAGCATTCCTGAGGAACTACACCTCACATTTTGGATGGGCAGGACTAAGAATGTGCAGCACAGGATGTTAGGAAGCAGGAAGCCTCTACGAGGGCGGACTCAGTAGTGATTAAATGCCTGTAAGTGTGCCTAGAAACTGGCAATACTTTGGGTCTGTGTCACTGCAGATGAGGATGTTGAATAGGGGAGCAGAAGCAGAGTGGTGGGAGTGGAAAGGACCACAGTCAAAGTTAGGACTTCTTGTTTTTGTTGAGGACCTGGATCTTCTCCATCTCAGAATGCTTGAAAAACGTGCTGATATGTGAAATCACAGGTCTAGTCATAACTCTTAGTAATAAATCTGTCAAGTCAGGGAGGCGTTCTGGGTGACTGGAGATTAACAAACATAATACCTGTACTAATGGAGAGTGAGAGAGTGTGTGTAGGAGGGAGGGAAGATGTGCTCTAGGGAGCTACAGACCCATTAGTCTGACCTGAAAAAAAAAATGCAGTTTTCCAGCAAGTTTTGAGTCATGAGTAACAAAATATTATGATGGTAAATAATAAAGGTGGGATAAACTGGAATGTAAGTTTATAAAACTGGTTTAACATAGTCTAAGTTGGGTTTTTTTCTTAGTAAAATAACTGATTTCATATTAAAGGAAATGTATCTGATATCATCTGTCTGAACTTCAGCCAACTTTAAGACATGGTGGCAAATAGCAAATTCTTAGCTAAGGTGGAAGAAAGGAAGGGATTAGTAAAAGAATTTAAGGCAGGTATTATTTATCACAGTCCCTATTCTCTCCCACGTGTCAGGAAAGAATAGAACATACAGAGAGAAATAAATGTCCTCTAACTCTGGACAACAAGACCAAGAAGATCCCCTTCTGTCTTTGGTTCTTGTGAATGGTTCCCTGCTTCTCCATCAGTGTGCTGGACACGGGCACAGCTGTTTAGAGCAAGACAAAATTATTACAGACCTTCTCCTGGTTCATCCCACTGTCAGTTGTTAACAAAGAGCTCTTACTACTCGTCATAGTCTGGTGACTTGTTGTTTCAGCTGAATTAAAATGCAGTTATGCAGTCTTACCCTGGGCTCAGATTGTTCAAAAAGTAGCAAAAGAATGGTTTCAATCCATCTGGACTAAGCCACCCACTAAGATTTACGTCAGAAAGTCCACTATTTAATTTCCAAATGAAAAGTTCAACTTTTTCTCTCCACATCAGTAAATCTATGTCAGTTTGCAAGCTGAGAGGATAAGAGGGCAGCTAAGCACCTGTGCTGTTGGTGGGATGGATAAAGGAGAGAGAAGTCAACTGTAAAGGTTAAATGAAGCCAGGTGCTTGGATATATATCCAACTGCTTGCTTTATTGCTGGGGAAGTCCCATGTATTATAACATCCTTTTTCATACACTGCAGAACTCCTTTGAAGGATAATATTTGGGATGTAGGGAGTGAATTTTAGTGGAAAAAATGTGATACATTTGTGGACAAAGGAGTGATCCAGCAGTATGTGGATTTTCTTGAAGCCTCATGTGTTACTATGTGAGGATTGCTAATTGCAGCAAGAAATTTTGTTCTTATGGTGAAGATAGTCCAATTCAGCTTTGTCAGTTCTAAAAGAGCTTGGAGTGAGTTACTGTTTTTCTTTAACTAGACATTATCAGATTTCAGTGCAGATGTTATTCCCAGCTGTCACACTGTTTACCTGGCAGGACTTGTTGCAGCAGTCAGTCATCAGTGATCTGAAATGCCTCCCTAGAATAGATTGCAGACAGGACAAAAAAAAGTATGTATCAGAAATTCCTGATTAGAACCAGATAGGGACCCACCTGATGGTGATACTTGAGTGATATCTGAAAGGATCTTCATGATGCCAAGGTTAGGAGTCAGTGCCTCTTAGCTCCTTATGTAAGCAGAGAACATCGACAGAAAAACACTCTGAAACTTCTTACGGAGAAAACTGCCTGTCCATGGGCAGTACAAGGAGGCCTGACATCCTAACTGAGGTTTTCCAAGATTTAGCTGTGTTTATCACCACCAGTTTATCCTGCCTGGGAAGGGGTTTGAGCTGTGGAGTCTGCACCTTCATGGACACGGGCTCTGGCTGCCAGAACTTTTCCTGCTCCATTGCCTGCACTGCCCCTGGGCCTTAGCAGTGCTGGCTCCATCTCTGTGGCTCCATCAGCAGCTCACACTCTGACCCTTCGCTGGAGACCTGAGTTCATTTCACCTGGGGAAATGGTTAGTTTTATTTCCTGTCTAGATACAAAATAAGGTTCCAAGTTTTGGGAGTGTTAACAAAGTAAGCAGCAAAACCGTGAACCCAGCAGGTGGGGATGGGAGAAAACCTGCCGAAGATCTACTCAGTGACATTTGAAACAACTGCAGACACCTCCTCATCCTAAAGAAAACAGATGAAAATATGTAAAACTAGCTTTCTTTGCATAGTATTCATTGTATTGATAGTAGTCTGTCACCTTTAGAGCTGCTTTGTCTTTATATAAGGTCATCTGCCCCAAAGAGACACAACACCTTAAAGTTTAAATACTGGCCATAGAAAAAGTGAGTGATGTGTGAATGCACCATCAGCCACAGAGGAAAAAGTAAGGGATCAGGCTGGCTGGGAGCAAGGTAGTTGGGTCTAGTTACCTCAAAGTCAGAAAAAAAAAAAAAGCTACAAAGCTAGCTACAAAGCTAGAGATTATAAACCATGGAAAACTATTTCATCTGCTCTGTAAATTGTGGTGGTGCTGATTCTTAAGTTGTTTTGCCTTTTATATTTTATTCCTAATGACAAAGTAAGTATTTTTGCTAAAAGTGCATAGGAATTTATTCCTCTAAATTTTGAATATAATTTCAGATTTTAAGGAGATTTTTCTTCTACTAAAAAGTTTCCAAAGTAAAATGATTATCCGGGCTGAAAAAGGCAAATCCAGATTCTCATTAACATTCCTACATGGCAAAATTTGCAGTCCATAAGCACTTTCCGGTATATTGAACTACACCAAGTCAAGAATGCTGCAATAATTCAAGCAGGCAATGCTGTTCCGTCAGGGGCCACTGTTTGATGTCAGCAAGATTTGTATTTCAAGTTACATGAAGTTTTCTCAGCTTTGGGTTTTTGGTTTTGAATAGAAGTTCTGAAAACTTTAATGTTACAAAAGTCATCATTGCTGTTCATGCCAAATCAGTTTGCGTTTTCAAGGGAAGAAACTTTGTTCCTGAGGAAAGTTTTAACAACAGCATAGCTAAATACATGGCATCTCCTTAGAAATCAGTGTCCCCAAGAGCAAGGCTGTGTGGTTTGGGTGTTTTCAGAGTGGAATGCACTTCTACAGCAGAAACTCCCTGGAGTCAGTGAGACTGCAGTGATGCTGAGCCTTCTCCCAGCCCAGCCTTGCCCTTTGTGCTGGCATTGCAGGGCAATTTGCCCTCCGCATGGGCCAGTTTGGGGGATTAAACCAGCTGAAGTTTGTTCCTTTGGGTTTTTGGGGTTTTTTTTTAAATTAATAGTTCACTTATTTCTCTAAGTAGCCTCGCTGCATGTTAGATGAGCAGTGTAAGGTCTGGACTGGGGTTGTAGCATGAAACCAGTTTCAGTTTGTTTAAACCGATGCAGAGCTGCACCATCTCTTTCAGCACAGTCTTGCAGAGCCCAAGTAACACATCACAGGAGCAATGGGCTGTTAAAATATTAATGCGTAGTTTGCTACTCTAAATTTGCAAGGACAATATTTTTCACTTTCCTTTTCCAAAGCTTCCAACTCTGTTTAAATCACAGGAGTGGATATGCAGAAATGGTTTGCATTATATTCAACGATAGAATTTAAATAGCTTCTAATCTAGCTGTTGTCACTTGGTATAAACCTCCATAAGTGTTTGTGATGAAGAACTGAGAGTTAACATTTGCTGCTGTAGCAGCTGCTACAGGGAGCTCTTACCCAGCAGTGATTGCTGTGTCATCAACACACAGGAGTGTAAGTGGGAATCTGTGACAGTGTCTTCTCTGCTTGCCCTGCAGGCTGAACTCGGCTCCAGTGAAGGGCTTTGAAAAAGATGTGGGTGGCAAGACAACACTCCGGATCACATATCCTGAAGGTGCAATCCAGAAAATGGAGCAGTATGAGAAGGATTCCCTGTTTGTTCTGGCAGGATTCAAATGGCAGGATTTCAAGTGGCTGAAATACATTGTTTACAAGGAGAAAGTGGTAAGAACGCTGTCAGCTGACAGTGTGAAGGTCACCTAATTAGTAATGGTGGGCAAACATTATATCACCGTCATATTTGCCACATTTTGGTCTGAGGAGAGTTCCACTGTGTGTCCTGCTGCATTTAAGTGAAGACTTCCTTTACCTACATGGACTTCAGCTTTAATTAAATATGTTTTACAAAGACATCTCTCTGCAACCTGACCTGGCATCACAGATGAGCCTTGCTATTCAAGATTGTTAGTGTATACTATGAACAATCTAAGTAATTTTTAGTTTCCTAAAAGAGTATTTTAAAGGAACCAGCTTTTGTATGGATTTTATGGACTCTTAGGATATAAGAGCAGAGGAAGGAAAAGAGCAATGGGAAGGGGAAGAAATGGGAGTTTGGGGACAAGGATGTGATGTCACAGGAGGAGAGGAGGAGACAGCAGCAGCACGACTTGGTGAAAAGACTACAGTCAGACTTAATGTGACCTCCTGAATAGCTCAAGCTGTTACATTTTGCTCCGTTACTGAGGTTCATGATTCGTGTTTGGTAAAAGTATCATCCAGAACAACAGTATCAAGTCTCATTTTAAAACACTGAAATGGTGAATACACTGCCGTCCCCATGTAAATATTTTACCCCCTGATTTGCATGAGTGCCCTTGTGAAGCACTATGGACCTGTTAATAGTCAGGGTTGCTCTCTGTAATTCACCTACTCAGAATGGAATCAGATTGTGATCAATGACTTCTCATTCAGTGGATGGTTTGTCTGTGTCAAGAAATCCCAAATAAATAATAGGTATAGTTTTTGTTTTATACATCTTATATATGTGTTTTCAAATGTTACTTAATGGCTTTTCAGCAAATAACAAGACAAATGGATTAGCATTCAGGGGATGGCATATTATACCATGTGTTTAGAGACAGAGAGAGGAGGTTGGCAGCTCACCACATACAGAACGAAACAGTCTGGGAATATAATTGTATACGGTTGTTACAGAGATGGCCTTAAGGGCTCATACTTTGCCCGTGTCTAACACTGACACCAACTTGCAATTATTTTCCTGGTACCTGACAGATGAAGTTACCTGTCAGCCTCTGGGCAACCACAAGTGGGCTTTCGTAACATGAATAATTGAGTCAAAAGTAATTTTCTTTGCTTTATGTCAAGCTGTTGTTCCTCATTCAGGGAAAGGGAAAGCCCTGGCAGTGTCAGTGCCCTGCAACCTGAATGCAATTGCAGGAACTCCTCAAGTGTTTAGCTTGAAGTTCAAAGGAGGGGTTGACTTACTTCAAAACAAATTGAATTTCCACCTGATGCTTGCAGTCAAGTCGTCATCACAGGATTCTTGTGTGGTATCCTTAGCTCTTGGAAAGATGCAGCAAATAGTCTGTTAAAACTTGCTAGACAGGGAAGAGTGATTGCAGTTCTCTTAACTGAGTTTTTCAGTGCCCAGCTTGGCAGAAAGAAAAAAGAACTTGAGCTTTGTGCATTACTTCAGTGTTTTTGTGATTGGCTCCTTGTCTTTCGGTTCTTCAGAATAAACACTCTGGGTTTTTTCAGTTCTTTTAGGTGATGGTTCCCAGATCTCCTAATTCCCGTTGCTCTTTTGAATGCTTGTAGTTAATTCATCTTTTTCTTAAAGAGCAGTGCCCAAAAATGTACAGGCTACAGCAAAAAGGACGAGCAAACAGCTAATTCATTAACCTCACTGTTCTCATTCTTTATACATTTGAGGGCCTTTCCACAGTGGCATGGAACTGAAGGTGAGTGTTGGGTTCCTGGAGACTCCAGATCTCAGGAAAAATTGGGAGCACTTCCCCTGTTCCACACCCTGTGCTTGTGCCTTTGGCTCCTCATGCCAGAGAGCAGCCCTGTGCACTTGTCCCTACTGATCCTTTCTTCCAGAACACTCCTCCAGTTTGCCAAATTCCTTTGGCAGAGCTTCCCTGCATACCTGCCATTCTTTCCAGATTCATGTCCTCTGCAATTTAATAAACATACTTTTTACTCCATCATCCAGGTTGATAATGAAAACACTAAACAATGTTGGTTCTTAGGCAGACCCTGAGGTATTAACATCCTTCCGTTTCTAGAGTAAGCCCACTGAGAACTCTTCCTGCATAGTTTTTTGTCCACTTCTGAACTTGTATCACAGTTGTATCAAAAACATCTTTGGCATGTTTGTGAAAGTGTTCTGTCAGAAGCTTTACTGAATTCCAGTTCATGTCTTGCTTCTCCCCTATGATAATTTTTCATCTGTACAAAAAAAATTTTTTTTTAAATAATTCACTCTTGACAAATCCACCTGGGTTGCTACTCGGTCTGTTATTTTTTTCAGGTGCTTAGAAATAATTAAACCTGCTATTCTGGGAATTGAAATAATAATTCAACTCTTTTCCCTTTTTTGCATTATTAAGCTAGGCATTACTTTTGTCCATTTTTCAATCCTTTGACCCGCTACCTGTTCTACACAAGTTCCCAAAGGGAATCAATGCTAGTTCTTGAGGCTGCTGGGTCAGTTCATCAAATACTTTAGAGTGTAGCTGAGGTGACTGGAAAACATCTGTCTTGCGCTCTCTAGTATGATTTCTCTCTATTTGAGGCTGAGATCTTGCTGTCACTGGCTTTAGCTGTAAGCAGGTGGCTCCCACAGCTGCTTTTTCTAGAGGAAACCAATGCAAAGTGCTGTCTCCCAGAAATGACCCAGTGGAGAACTAGCAGTGCTTTGGGAATAGCATGTAGGCGTCTGTTTGTTCTGGTAGTGAGTGTTAGTATTTTTATCAGTGTGTGGTAAGTTCAAAATGGCAAATGCCTGCCCAGTGCTCTCTGTCAAGAGTTTGTGTTTTTGTGAGTTTTCTCTCAACTGGTTTTCCAGAGAAAGGGGAGTTTCTTCCTTTCCTGGATTTATCTAGAGGCACTTGCATGACCTGCGAGCTCTGTATGCCACTGTTGTTTATTCCTTCTCTGACATGTCCCTGGGCAAGACTTCATCCCTGTTGCAAACAGGTGGTTACAGTCAGGAGTCTGACCTCAGGATGGAAAAAAGGAAAATGGAGGCATCCTGCTAAAGAACACAACTGCTGTGGAAGTTGACGCATTCCTCAAAAAAACAAAAAACGGGCTGATCTCTACCCTCTGATGTTTCCTTTGTCTGTGACTGTTGATGGCAACTGCACGTGTCTGTGGTACAGTCACAGGCAGGGTTTGAGACCTTCTGAATTCCTTCAGACACCTGGAGTGGCTCGGACCTTCTCAACCAGAGATTCCAGGCCAGGTACTAGGATCCTTGCTTAGTCCTCTCTTGAGTAAGGGAAATCAAAGGGAGTTTATCTGAGAAGGAGTAAATTAGAGGCAAGTGGCTATTTATTGCTGGGTCAGTGGTCAGATAAGCTTATTCTCCCTGCAGCTGAGAGGGATTTGCTCTGCGTTGTGTTAGTCTTTGGCAGCACTTGCATACTGAGGGAGGGATAAGTTCTTTGTGAGAGGAGGATTTTCAGGAGATGCTATAAGGAAAAAGAATTGGTGTGATGCAGAAGCAGCAGCAGAGCAGTGAGGCAGGGGATTTGATGTGTTACATACAGTCTGGTGCAGCAGCCTCACAGAGAGCTGTGTGATGCCTTAGTGCCCTGGAAGGCACTGTATCCAGAAACAGGAGCAGTGGAATATGGACCAAAGAATAAGTAAAGGCTGAACTGCTTTTTATTTCACACTAAACCAGAAATATCTGGAAGCAAGTAAAAGCCTGAGAGAAAACATTCATCTTGAAAAAGGACAGGTTTGGCTAAGTATTCACTGTCAGCAGCAAAACAAAAGTAGTCTCCATCACAGAGTCCTGGCTGAGCTGGCACTCCAGATTGCAATCTTGTAGGAAGTTAGAGCAGTAATGTGTCACCAGAGAATGTAGACCTGCCTTTAAGAAGGGGAAGGGTGAGTGAATCTGAGTGGCTAAAACCCTGGTAATCTGATTTCAGTCATTTGACAAGCATTAGAATAAACTAAAGGAGAAATATCATTGCACTGCAACTAAAGGAGTATGGGATGGAGAAAGGTGACATGGTTAGCAGAGGGGAGTATTGCACCATGCTGACCTAATATGTCACTGTACAAGTGGAGGGGAGGTGGGTTTGAGTCCCACAGCCTGCAGTTGTGTGAACTCATGGCTGCTGCAGAAGGGTCACAGATGTGAGCTGTTCGTGCATCTGTGGTGACTGGTCTGGCAATGCTGACTTGGAATCATTGCTGTAGAGTCTGTGACACTTCCAGACACCCCTTCACTGATGAAACAACTGCTGCCAGTGCATGCCCAGAGGGGGATTACTCATGGACAGTCACTCAGAATGGTTACACTTTCTCCTGGACTGTTATTTTTGCCAAGAGACATTATCTCTTATTATACCTCATATTGTGATCCACCCTGCTGTTTCCCACTACTTGTACCTTCCTGGGTCTCTCAGTGACAGAAACTCTTTCTGAATACACAGAGTTCCCGAGGACTTGCAGGCAAAGGGAGGTTTGGTTGAATATTGCTCTTAAAATAATGGTCAAAAGCTGAAAGTTTGTCTATTGTGTGGAGAGTAGATGCTTCCTGAAACAAACAGGAATGTACAAGCTCCAGATATGTAAAGCAGCTGTGTCAGCCTGGTGCTGAGGCCAGTTCCAGGGTGGTTTCTTGCCTGTCATTAGTGAATTAGAGGGAGTTCTCTTGCTTGCTAGGGCTCACTTCCCTGAACATCTGGCACACGGCAATTAAAGCAGCCAAGTGAGGGCAAAGGTGCCACTAGAAATCGGCAGCTCACAAACTTTCTGCTCATGTAGTAATGAGCCTGTGGATGATTTCAGTGGGAATCTCTGCAGCCTTTGCCAGGAGGAGTCACTTGTGCAGAAAGTGCCTGCGGCGCCTTGAAGTTCTCTTTGGTAGTGAAAGTCATAGGAGCAAGTGAGCACCTGCCTGAGAGCGAGGCCAGGCTGGTTGTCTGTCCCTTGCAGGGACATGTCTCTGACAACTTGCACACAGCAGTGGGCAGGACATAACCCCTGCTCCTGTGTCACAGCGTGTGACTGCTGCTTTCAGGATGTGGCAGCAGGAAAGGTTTCATTTAACTTTTTATTTGGGAGCTACATTATTGTATTAACCAAACAGCTTACTCCTAGTCCTGGTAAAATGTGTGTTATGATACCTTCCTGGCATGATCAGTGAGTGTTGCTGTGCTGGAGCCAAGGCAGGACTGCTGCCAGCACTTGTGCTGTCTGCTGAGCTTTTGTTTAGAGCTCTTCTTCTTCCATTAGTTAATGGCCTTGTCATGCTGCATGTTTGCTAGGGCAGCTGTGAATGTCACAGCCCTGGAGTTCACTGTGGATTCCTCAGATTATGAGCTTGCCTTACCTGTGGGCTGGTTTACATCCCTAAAAAAACCTTGAGGAGCCATCATGCTCCTCCTATCATCTTCAGGAAAATAGGCTGTGAATCTCTTGTTGCTGTCCAATCCCAAGTAAAGTTGCATTTATATGCATGTATTTTCAGCTTGTTGGAAGTCGAGACCAGCACTTGAACAGGTGGTTTCTCTGGATCTGCACTAGGGAGGGAGACTCTGCTTTTTCCAATACTGTCCTTTGCCTTTGGTGACAAATGGAGTGGTCACTGCTACTGGCAGATTCACTCCAGAGTTTGCTTCTGAATTGCAAATATTTTCTTTCCCTTTTCTCCTCCAAGGGGCTTGTTGCTTTAAATGTCTTGTGTAGAGTGGGTCTTTTCAGGTTTTAAAGGACTTTAAGAAAGACATGTGGGATGGTTCTTGAGACAGCATTCTGGTTTGTTGGAGCTGTAAATCCACTACCAGTTGTGTTAATGCATTGTGAATGCAAAGCTTGGTTACAGATTTGTGGTGTGTCATCCTGTGCTGAAACACAGCTTCAGCCCATCTGCTTAGAGATGTGCCTGGGTGGGCATTGCCTTGTGCCCTCCTGCTCTCCTTAGACTCTGCTGGAAGGGAACGGAAGCTGGACTTGCTGCTCCATCATAAATGAGAAGAGCTTTTGAATTGAGAAGTCAGCTTAAGGGCTGTTTCATTTCTGCCACAAATTTGAGTTTTCACCTAAATAGCTATTTATAACTAATCCCTTCAGAAGTATAATATAGGAAGGCATGGCTGGTGAGTCAGGCAGTCAGCCTGCTCAAGTGACATGATGAGACTTGCAGTGGGGAAGAGGCAAGGGAGCTTTTTCAGTGGTGGTTGTCCTGTGGGCCTAGCACATGGTTTAAAAACCATTTCCACTCCCAGAGTGTGGGGGGAATCTAGGAGGAATTGTAGCAAGGAATACCTTACCACATCATCAGGATGGTTCAGTGCCTCAGCCAAGGCAACTGAACCATTACTAGATGTTGAAGCACAAAAAATGCTTTGTAAGAAAGTGAAAACATGAGGCAGACTTTTTCTGGCTCCTACCAAGTCTCTGACTGAGAAGATGAGATGGGAGAGTCTGTGTGATGCATTCTGTGGAGAATATGCCAGAGAGTAGCTAGAACTTAGTTTGTCTTTCTGGGATGATTCTTTTGACATCATTGTTTGGGTTTTTTCAGATTTTAATCTCTGGCTATGTAGAAGGCTAGTCCATACTTCCTGAGGGGTTGTGCTCCCAATGTCAGGAGCTATTTCACCATTGCAGTGCATTGGTGGGAATGGCCCAATTCTTTCAAACCATGGAAGAATTGCATAGGGAAAAAAAAATCCTTCTCTACGACTGGCCTAGAAGACCAGAGCCATTTCCAGAAGATGTAAGAAGTATGAACTCTGGTGCCCTATGAGAGAAGAATAGCGTTTTTTTTCCAGTCATGATTAGAGGAGAGGCTGGAAAATAGGTAGATTTGCTATATAAAATCTTGTCCCTGTTGACCAACAGAGGGAGAAAAGCTTAGTTGTGTGTTTTGTGATTTTTAACAAGCTTTCAGGTAGCACTGTGGTGAGGACCATACAGGAACCTCAGCAGGCAAATGACCCAGTTTGCAACATGGGCCTTGGGGGAGACTTCCTGGCCAGATTCCCAAAGGAAGATTGTTGGTATGGAAAGTGCAGGCTGGAGCTTGCCCTTCATACATACCTGCATGCAACAGTGTAATGAGATTAGGCAGGTCACTACATAGCTGGGAGCTGCTCCCACCCAGGCGTGCACAGTGTAAGTGCACTGCCAAGCATCAGCTGGTGGCAGGGGCTGCTCTGATGCCTTTGCACTGTGCCTTCATGGCATTTCATATTGCCAGGTGGATGTGTCCTGAACGATAAAACTTGTCCACCTGGATAGCCATCAATAAGCACAAGTCTGTAACCACACTCCCCTATGCTCGTGGAGCAGATGAAGAAAATAAAAAATAGCCATAACCACACTATTTTCATGATGAAAAAAATCCAGGTATCAAAAGTTAGTGAAGTATCTGTACTTGTAGGAATGGCATCATTCATTGATTACTCCATTTTTAGACAGTTTCTCTTTAAAATTAAAATAGATATTGCTGGTGTGTCTGCCCTTCCCACACCACGCATGGTTTTGTCCCATGCTTTTCTTGGTATTACCTAACACCAGTCATCCTTGCCCTGTGCTTCTGTTAGTGGAGGAGAAGCATTTAGCCATGCTAGGCATCAGCAGTCCTTAAAGAACCTTTATCCCACATCTGCCAAGACAGCATCATCTTCATTTCTGGCTCAGTAATCCCAGCTGTAACGTGAAAACCAGAGAGCTCCAGTCAGATTTTTATTCTTCTTTAGTTTCTATTCCTGTATATCTCTCTCAAATGAAGACACCCAAACAGGATTTACCCCCTGAAAAGACTGTATCATTGCGCTCGTAGGACATCTTTTCTGGGATTGCCTCACCATCCTGTTTTATCCTGAGACAATTTCTTCCTAAAATTGTCATCATCTAATCTCTTCTGATGTCTGTTGCCATGCAAATGACAGTTGCTGTTCTTGCCTAGATATTTGATCACTCCTTCCTTCTCAACCAAAGTCAAAAAGGATAGATAATTTAGAGTTGCAGTTTTTCTACATCTCTTCTTTTGAAAAGCCAATGTGAGGGCCAGCTGAAGGGCTAGTGCAGATGTGTTGAAAAAGCACCAGGAGGGTGCTCATGTTGCACTCACCCTCCTTGGCAGGCTCTGGCAATATTCAGACACCAATATTATGCAAATCCCAGTAGGTGCATTTCAAGGTCATAGTACATGTAAACTCAGGTTGCCTGCCTTGATTGCAATATCTGAGCCAATGTAAAGAAATTAATTCCAAATCTGATGCTGATCTTAATGAAACACACGATTCCATAAACAGCAGAGCTAATGAAATTGCCTGATTGCCTGTGGTTTTGTGTCCTGCTCCCTTTTACACCACAGTGCTCTCTGGATCTCCCCCAACTCTTAAATCCCCAATATGCTCTACCCTCCCTTGTATCCCTCGCTGCTGTCTGGTGGTTGCATGCTGGTAAAGATGTTCATGTTCAGTGGCCTATACATGCTGTGCTGGAGCCTCTGTCTATTTGGGCACCTGGCAGCCTACAGAGAGGTGCAGTGCTTGCATGGCCTCACCTCCACCTGGCCTCTCCAGCAGCTAGGTGTGTGTCTCTTCCACCCACTATATGTGGTTTTACCAGCAGTGCAGCCCATGCCTGCTGAGGGTATTGCATGGCCCACGTGTGCAGCAGATATTCCTCCATACTGTGAGTCCAGCACATGGAAAAAGGCCCAGGAGCTCACCAACAGTGAAACTGAGATGTCACCCAGAGGGTATCAACTGTTTGTGCAACTGTTAGTAGAATAAAGATGTTCTGTGTTAACACTTCAGGAAAGAACTACAGGAATCATTTGAAGTCTGCAAAGCTTCCCTTAGTCTGAGAGATTTGAGTTCAATTTATTTAGTTACGGAGTTCAATTTATTTAGCTTATGCATGAGATTTTGGGGGGATTTATTTGTAGTCTCTCTCTCTAGCTAGAGGGAATATTTTTTTCTCACAAGACTTTTTAATTTTGTAGGAAGAAGTGTATGTGAAGCTAGGCAAACGACCAAAAAAGGCAGTACATTTATATCACTATAAGTATTTTTCCTACTTCTGCCCTACATGCTTGATGAAATCAAGACTGGATATCTTGGTCAAGTTCCACTCAAACAGTGTGATAGTAAAGGCCTGGAAGGAAAAGTTGCTGATGGAGGAGCACTGCTCCCTGCTATGCAGGATGTCCAGGAGAATGTCAGCAGGATCTCTCTCAGCCTCTCAAGCCATGCTGAGAAGAAATAGCAAAATATGGTGGCTAGAAGCTCAATTCAATAAAATCAGACTGAACACACATAATTTCCTCGAAATCTGTCCTACACAATTCTCAAGTGACATAGTTGCAGAGGTGAGCACTGACTGCTGACATCTTTTTTCTGAAATGCAGACTTAATCCAGTATCTGGGAAAATTCTGTGTCCTGGGAGAGTGCAGGACAGGGCTGCACTCTTGTGCTGCCTTCCCACCCTCCTGTTCAGTGACTCTGGGACCTGCTGTCCTCGCTGTCTGTGACCCATTTATTGACTCTGAGGAGCAGGGTAGCAAGCCAGTAATACACCTGACAGCTTGTCATGGAAGTAAGTTATTTGCTTTATCCACTTGTCTGCAAAGGTCACAGCAAATTTTTCTCTTCTTGGGGCACAATTAGCCAGATCTGTTTCTGCATCCAAAGGGAGAAGGCTTTGTGGAGTCTCTGAGGTGAGCAACCTCCAGCATAACAAAATTCCCCAAAAGAGCTCTTTGGAAAGCATTGCAACACCACAGGATGCTGTAAGTTCACCCCTGTGTGATATGAAGACTCACAGAAGAGGGGAAAAACACTGATTTGATTTTGTAAATAAAATCACATGCTTTCTGTTAGTGGCTGAAAAGAGACTCCCCTTTCACAGCTCCAGGAATTTTGCTATCTGAATTTTTTATTTAAAATGGGGGGGGAGAAAGTCTGAACAGTAAATATTTATCCAAGATGTGTGGTTGTTAATATGCTCCAGTCTTCAGTCATTGTGAATGGTGTCACGATGACAGATGTTAATTCAGAAAGGAATAGATTGGACGATTTATGCCTGAAACACATGTGTTCCTTGGCAGGCTCCATGGATTACTTGCATAGTTAGAGCTGTCTGAGCAATTTGTAACATTTTCTCTGCCTCGAAACACGGAGGGCTCCAGGACAGGGGGTTGACCTATATCTTCAGTCTGCTATAATAAACACTGAGGTAACTAAACTCCCCATGTGCTTTTATCTTCCTAAATTTATCTCTCCCCCTGTGCTCCAGCTGTGTGTGGTGCTTCTGGTTCTACCCAAGAGGAATGGCAGCTTCTTTCTGCAGGAGAGAAGGATGCTCCTCTTGGTGTGAGGTGTGAATCCCTGACCTGCTTCCCCTCCTCACTGAGCAGCACCCCTGCCTCAGTGCTCACAGTCATTTAATGCAAACACTTGTCCTGACAACAGAAGTGAAAATAGACGAAGCCTTATGAAGGCAGTGAGCAAAAGGGATTCAGGAAAAACCTGACTTTTTGGGTAGCATTTCTATTCTTGCAGTTGCGATTTTATGGTATGTGTCTGAGGGTGTTTCTTCTCTTCTTAATGAAGACAGAATTGTAAAACCGTTAGTGTGTTAATTTTTATTTATTTATTTAGTCAGAGGCATAAAATTGGAGGAAAATGGCCAAACTGTTGGGTGCACAACAGCTTGGTAGGTCTACATGGAAGTTTTTCTCATCTGGACCATCACTTGTGTTCTGGCCATTTTCAATTAAATGAATTTTGCCCACAGCTGACAAGTACAGAAAATACAGAGCCTGGCTCTGGCAAACAGCACTTCTACTATTTGGAAAAAAACTTCTTTAAATGTAAATGTTCAGTTTGGATTGCAGTTTATTTAAATTCTAATCTTTTAAGAATATTAAATAATGTTACTTTAAAATTCTTCTTCTGTAAAACACCAATTATTAATGCAAGTCTAGAAAACAAAGTAGGGCAGGAGCTTCCTGGCATCTTCCCAGTTTCTTGTTATTTTGACCTTTCTGCCTTCTCCTCTTAGAGGATGCTGAATAATTTGTATATATTCTATATGAACACTCAGTGAACATACAAATGACTTGGCTTCTCATTTCAGTAAAGACGCCAAAATAGGAGAAGACAGATTTTCTGTGTACTCT
The DNA here is from genome assembly GCF_008360975.1 of Lichenostomus cassidix. Taxonomy (NCBI): domain Eukaryota; kingdom Metazoa; phylum Chordata; class Aves; order Passeriformes; family Meliphagidae; genus Lichenostomus; species Lichenostomus cassidix. The sequence continues at coordinate 9,956,629 of NC_139489.1, read as the reverse complement.
TGCTGTAAAAACAATGTAAAGATTTCCCTGGAGTCTCACTTTGAGACAACTTCAGAAAGCGATGAGGGTTTTTAGGCCATAATTCTTCCTGTGGTGATCCTTTAGCTTTTCTTGTTGTAATGTGCCAAGAGTTTAGTCTAAATATGTGTAGTTTAATGAGTTGCTGTTTGTATTCAAACTCATGAACCAGTTCAGCTCCCCAAAAAAGACTTTGCTGATGGGTGTCCTCAGATGCCCTGGGATGCCCTTGCACTTTGTCACCCAAGCCTGCAAAGACAGCTTTTTTAATTTTTTTCTTTTTCTTCTGAGCAGGCATATGGTTGTAAGTGGAGCAGGTAGCTGAGCTTCTAGTTGGGATCACAGTTGGGATCCCCTTATGTTTTCTGTTATGAGCAATGGGGAAAATGCTTTATCATTTTATTACACCAGCATCTTTGAGCTGATGTTTCCTGTGCCACGTGTTTGGCACAGCTGGAAAGTTCAGCTGAAATAACTCATCTGTCTCAGGATGAGGCTACTGAAAATGCACAGCTGTATCTCTGTTAAAAAAAAAAAAAAAAGTCTCCCACCCTATTTTGTTGAGATTGTCCATTTCTTCAGCCTGGCATGGCTTCTGCTGTTCTGTGAAATCCCATGGCTCAGTCTGATGTTCCATGGGGGCTATTAGATGCTGTCAGTGCCAGGCACAGTCAGTCCTACCATGGGTCCCTGTCCTGCCTGCCAGGTGTCTTCCCACACAGTTAGTTGGGATGAAACACCTTCAGGGATGTAAGAACCAAGTAGGATTTTCTCATCAGTTACTTTTCCACAAAGAGTTTGGGGCAAGGACAGCAGACCAGGGAGCAGAATGTCTTCTGGACTCTCAGGAACCCCTTTTCCTCCTCCCAGTCACCTAGGCAATGGGAAGGAGCAGTAGCCTGGTCTGGTGCATGGCAAGAGAAGGAGTATTGGAGTTTGAAGAGTCATGTGTACTGGGGACAGCAAAGAAAGGAAGGGTTTATAAGTGGCAGGAAACTCCTAAAACACTGGCACTTTAACATTTTTTAAAGTGCTGTATGATTATAGAAATCAAGCTGCCAAAAGTTAAAAAAAGAAAAAAAACCGTTGCATTTTCAATGTTAATTCAGTTCTCCTGTGCAGATGTTATCCTTAATTACATAATTATATCCTGGCTTGCTTAGAACACAGCTGTCTATCTAGTGGAGAGGGAAGACTGAGATTTGAACTGATTTCTGTAATGCAAGACATTCAGCTTTGTATGAGTAGTTGTAGGAACTGTAGAACATGTGGCTAGGAGAGAGGAAATGCGAGAACAAAGAATGGTCTCCTGGTTACAGACACTGAGAGCTCCTCTTGAGGAGATGTTATACACACTAAGTATTGCAGAGATGCTCTAAACATGAAAGTATGGTTTGTAAAACACTTAGATATATGCTGATGTAAGAAAAATCTTGTGGGATGATCAGAAAGTCAGCTCAGGATTCTCAACAGCAATCCTGAGCTGCAATTGTGAGACAGTCCTACTTCAGCAATTGCCAGCACGTGGATCTGGCCTTTCAGCCCTGGTATCCTTCTAATAGATATTGCTTGACTATGACATTTCATAAACTATGTCATTAAAATAATAGCCAAATAAAGGGGCTGGTCCCTTATGGGAATAAAATACCCTGTAAATATAGAGTCTGCTCTGATTTTTCTGAAACTCTACTACTTTAGGTACTTTTTCATTGAAGGATTATTATTCACAGACAAAAAACCACAAAGCAAATATAAATTATCTAAATCCATTCCTTTCACTAAAAACTTCCATCTTTGCTAAGACATTTCAGAACAGGAATATTTCTTCAAATTTTGGCTCAAAATCCAGCTTACATTTTGAACAAAAGAGTCTGTAGTACAGTCTATCCATCACCCTGTTTGCACATAGAAGACACATCTACTGACACACCGTATGTGAGCCATCGTTTATACTTCAACTTGTGAAACAGCATTCATCAGAAAAATCTTCAGTGTTTTTCTGCAGCACCTCTGACAAGTTCCAAGTTCTATTTTCTTCACAGGACAATCTCTTTTGTTGACAGCATTTTGTTATCTTACAACTGTGAACCACATTTTGCTCTCAGTTACGTGGATAAAACCATGAGAATACTTTTTTCTTTTTTTTTTTAAGAGGAATTCCTTTTCATTTACAACATGTCATAAAAATAGCTTTGCTCTCCTGACTCCTTAGAGCTGGTCTTGGCCTTGTGCTGTTTAATCCTGTGATTTAGAAGACAGCAGCTGGTATTAGACCAGCCACACAGGAGGCCCACGTGTCTGTATTTGGGTTAGCTGTAACACTCAGTTATATAGGTCAAATGAAGCTGGAAATTCAGTAGGCCTGTTTGAATATGCTTATCTGCTTATTCACAATATATGTTTGCAGGTAAACAGGGCAGAAACTTCCTGACATCCATGGGAATGAGCACTGTGCTGAGTCACTGCAAACTGGTGTGTGACACACCAGTGCCACCCTCATGTCCCAGGTGGATTTTGTCACCACTGAAGTTGATGCTTTCTGAGCTGGTATCTGTGGACAGGACAGCTTCTAGTTTAATCTGCAGCCAGGGTGCTCTGTAGGTTACACGTCTGGCACAATGTTTAAAGTGGGCAATTGCTGCTTGGAATTAAGTTTCCTTTCTCTTGTGGTTATCAAGCCTGAAGTAATTTATCTCTAGCCTATGTAGTGAATTATTAGGTCAGCTCTATCAACAAAGAAAATATTTTTGCTTTAAAAAGAAAAGAAAACTCTAATAGTGCCATGTTTTGAGGTGATTTTGTCTCCATCAGGCTTTGCTACCCTTTGTTTGCTAGGTATAAAATATATTTGGGTTTTGCACTGAGAAACATTAGTAAAAACTAAATTTGTTTTACAGGGCTTTATAACCTGTCAGGAGTTCTTTCAGGTGCTGTGAGGCTGTTAGCAGTGGGGCTTTATAACCTGTCAGGAGTTCTTTCAGGTGCTCTGAGGCTGTTGGCAGTGGGGCATGCTGACAGGGGAATGGCCTGGGAAATTACAGCCAGTTGATTTTAGACTTGCTCAGTGGGAGGATACTTGGGGAGAAGAAGAAAAAGTAGTAAAAAATTAGAAGTATGGTGTTGTTGGATAGTCCAAGAGCTGCATCTCTTTTGACAGCAGAACAAAGAGAAGATGAGGGAAAGGCTTGAGCAATGCTTCTACTTCAGGCAGAGTAAGAGCTATTCAGTGGGGCAGATAAGAAGGGAACTAGTCTCTAGAGCATTTCTAGACTCTAGAAACTGAAGATAGGATCATTCCAAATGAATGCTGGCCATCAGAGCCATGTGCAGAGGGTGGTGAGGGGTTCTCCACAGCTTTGAGAAAGTTGGGTAAATATGTTTGAAGTGTGGGCTAGTGGGTCTGACTATTGACTATCAACCCAGACTGCAGGCTCTCAGCACCTCTGTTCTTGTTGCTAAAAATTCCTTGTTGTTTGATAATCAGTGCAAATGATGCAACTTAGTTTATATTACCACTTGTAGAAGAGCATTTTCTAGGCCTCTGTGTCTACTTGACCGCTGAGAAATGCAGCATTGGCTGATAAGATGGTTATTTTCTAGTGGAAACACACCTTCCACATCTAATCCAGTTGTGCCTGAGCAGAAACCTTTCAAAAGCCTCTGCAGATGGATTGCAGTGGTTCTGCTGTACCTTGTTTGTGTGACAGTGAGTGCTTATGGACGATGAGTGGAGAATAAACCACATTCCAGCCTTGGTGGGGGCAGAGAGTCCAGTTAATTATGTGCTCCCAGGCACAGTGAGGTCTTGTGACTGGTACATCATCCCCTGACTTTTTCTTTGCCTCATGTCCTTCTTGCTCTCCATTTCTGGTGTTAGCAGGGTTTGAAAGAGCAGCAATCTCCATTTACCACAGACTCCCTCTCCAGCCCCTTCATTCTGCAGCAGAGCATTGCATACCTAGAATTTATGTTGCACATAGCTGACCTTTGCAATCTTCCTGTCCCCTTCCCATCAGAGCTAGGAGTCTCAATGAGCAATGCTGCCTGTAATCCTAAATCAAATAGTATCACAGAGGTACAGAAGAGGCCACATTTTTATCATCAGGATGCAATGGCATTACCTCTCATTTTGCTCAATATATTAGAAATGTTGTTATTCTGGGAGACTCAGCCTAGTTCTAGTGGTTTGTATTTTCCACTGAGGTGTGCTTCTTGGCTAAGGCTCTGAGTTTCCATATTTTATTTTAGCATTGTGATTTGGTAAATCTGACAACAGGAGATGGAAAACTGAATGGAGACAAAAAATAGTTTACAAATGTCTACGCCTGTTAGCCTTCAGTATTCTGAAAATGGACAGAATGAGGGATTGCAGCTGGATTGTCTTGTCCCTGGAGCTATTTGGTGAGCTCTGCTATTTTTTATCCCTTCCTCCTAATCTGCTATCTTTGGTCAGTCATGTCTGTACCAGTTTATTCCTGGAGTTGTGTCTCTAGAGGTGGTAGCTCTTTCTGCCTCTCTCGCTGGATAAGAACTGTGCGAGAGACTGGCTTGAAAGCCCTGGCCTATCTAAATTCTCTTGTAATTTTAAAATAATTTCCTCTAAAGCCTTTAGTGATGTCCTTAGCAATTATACAATTTTGAAAACACTCCAAGATTGCATAAAAATGACTTGGCCCTCCTAGAGTTGTTCTTCAGTCATGTTCTCCAGTCTGCCTCTCTCTCTGTGATGCTTGTTTCTTTATGCTTATAGGATAAGCTTCTTTTGGCAGCCCTTTGCACTGTGAATACTGAACTGTGGCTGGGGCTCCAGGTGCACAGTAATACCAACAAGTAATAACGGTGGGAGCTTAACACAGGGATACACAGTTTCCAGCCTTTGCCTTCTGATTTCCACCTCGGTACCAGGAGGTGATGAGGCACTGTGGGAACATTGCCTAACCAGTTTTCAGACTCATCTTCTGACTGTTTATCATTGTGCTAATCAGGAAGGGAGTTATTTCATCGTGAGAAGCCCACCCAGGTTTAGCCACTGCAGTGGAGAACTGAGCAAGCCACCAACCTCCAAAGATGAGTCTGAGCTCACAAATCTGGCAGGAAAAGTGTGCCCTCCTTCCTAGTGCCTGCTGCTCCTCGTGTCTCCTCCCAGCCAAAACAAGGGACAGTGTTCCCCGATGGGAAGTAATTTCTTTGGAAAGCTCTGTGAACATCTGGGTGCAATCAGGCTGCACATCCAGCCCAGCAGCAGTAGCGCAGAGCCTCGGAAGGGGCTGTGTCAGGGAGCAGCACCCCAGGGCTCACAGGGCTGGTGCTGCAGCGTGCCAGGGACAAGCTGCAGAGCACAACCACTGCGCCTGAGAGGGACCTCAGGACTGGAGAGCCAAACCACAAGGCTGAGGACTTCAGTAATTATAAGCCAGGAAAACGGTTCTTGGTTCTTTAGCACTGCGCAGGGCTTTGCCTGCTGTATAGGTGGAAGTATAAGAGAGAGATGCCTGCTGAGAGTCCACGTTCCTCCCTACAGTTGTTTTAGAAACTACAGCAGGAAAACACACCAAAATGAGAGACTATCCGAGGTGTCCCTCAAAATTAGTCTCAGGGGAACTGCCCAGAAAAGTTATAGGGAAGAACACAGAGCAAATATAAATGAGACAGAAGGGAGAAACCAGAGTAATTTCAGAGCAGCGTGATAGGGGAAGGAATGCTTAGGGAAATAGGCATGAAGAACAACAGGAGAAATAGCTAAATAGAAGGGAGCAAAGCAGACTGGTTGTATTTCCAGCTAGGGATAGGCACCCACAATTATTTTGCACTGACATTGAACTAGCTGAGAGGAGCCCAAGTGTGGTCCTCATGGTTCACACAGTGCTGGGAAAATGGGCAGTGGTGGTATGTGATTATCTCACTCTGAACAGCTCCAGCAGCAGCGAGGAATAAAACTCTCAAGTATTTATCACTTTTCTTCTTTTTCTTTTCTCTTTGATGTTTTGTGTGTAATGTAAAAGCCATGTAAGACCTGCTTAAGTCCCAGAACTTACATAGAATCTCCTATGGAGTGTAAGTCCCAACAAAAAGCATCTTCTGTCCACTTTAAATAGCTTGCAGACCTTTGGCTTGAATTGTTAACCAAATTTGAGCAATGCCATATTTAGAGTTGTATGTGAAATTGTAATTGAATGTATAAATTTATTTTAATTTCAAGGTCACACACTGTTTTTCCAGGGTGTGCCTGCTTAAGGCTATGATAAGATGGTTTCACTGAATGAGTAACTGTTCAAGATTTTTGTTTATCATCTTCATTTCTGTAAGACCTGGAGCATGCTTAATGCAAGTGGAATCTGTGACTTTTATTATTTAATTTTTTTTGCTCTCTTTCCCTGGAACTGAAAGGCGTCTACTTTACATGTGGCCTTAGGAAATTCCAGAGGCTTAATATTTATCCAATTTTTAATGAATTTTCACAAGGAGGCAAAACTCAGCTGGCATACCAAATCCCTCAAATCCTTTGGTCAAATGGATGTTGAACTTTATTAATATTTGTAAAGGTTTTTTCTGTTTTTTTTTTTTAATGCTGGGATCTCTCAGTGGCTGAAAATGTCTTATTATAATGGAAAGTGTTAGACTACTTTGACACCAGGCATTCTTTCTTATTCTACTATGATGAAAGAACATGAGTGACAATCGAGAATTTTTTCCATTTAGGGTCCCAAGGGTACTTGGCCATTGTTGAAATGTGAACTTAAACCCATGGGATGCTTGCCCTGGTTGTCAAAAGTGTGTTATGTTTGGGCAGTTTTGAGGGGGCACAGGATAGCAATAGGATTTGGTTTTCTCAGTGTTGGTTTGGGTGACAGTGTGCACCCTCCTCAGGTTTGCTCTGATAATGCCTTTTGTAGCTCGAGCCGTCTGCCAAAGTTTTGATTTCAGGATATGAAATTCAGCAGCTAAAGATGTCCATGGGATTGTTCCATAAAAAACACTCAGTAAGGTGTTTAGCAGCACGTGGTGTAAGAGTTCACAGGAGCTGAGCACAGCACAAGGAGCGTGTGAAATGCAGCAGGTATTGGCTGAGGCAGAGTTCCAGTCCATAATTACAGGGGTGATCACTATGGGACAGAGGAAGCTCTTAAGGATTTTGCAGTGGACAATCAACATTTTCATCAGTGCCTTGGGAGCAGCTGTAAAGTCACTGCTAAGCTGCAAGCAATACAAAACTGGTGCACATAATGAATTCCAGAGTGTGTGCTTTTTATGTAGAGTACTGTCTGTCTCTGTTGCTTGTCATGGAGATCTCAGGGAAGATGGCTCAATGCTTTGGGAAGGCGTTCAATCAGATTATCCTGCCCAAGCTGCTGGTCAGCAGATTAAAATTCTTGTCATCCTCCCTGCACCTTGCTCTGAATTAACCCAAACAGAAGCAAAATCTTAGAATGCAAGAATGCTCCCCAAGTCCTGTGAACATAGAGCCTCTAGTTATTTTGAGGGCACTCCAAAATATACCTGCTATACCTGCTGACACCTGGAGAGCAGGAGCAATGATGGGAAGCCATGTGGCAGAGTGGCACAAGCCCCTCTCCAGGCAGGGCTGTCTAGCAGGGCAGCACATGTCAAGGTCAGTGTTATTCCATGTTTGCAGGGTGAAAACTTGAATTGAAAAAACAATGTATTGGGTAAAAATCACCTCTCCGAGATGCACAGATCCTCTACAGTGTTATACTACTGCCTTGTGGCAGTGAGCAGAGACAATGGGAACTGCTGCAGTAGTGCATTTTAATATGTTTTTTAAAATAAAATAATAGAAATCTCCTACAGTTGGTATATGTAATTTTGTTTGTTGTTTTATCTTTTTCTTTTCTTTTCTTTTTTTTTTTTTGTTTTATTTTCTTTTGGGTTTTTTTTGTTTTTATTTTTTTGTTGTTACCAGAGTGCCTCTGATGGCTTTTGGAAGTCAGTGGCAACCCGTGTCCCAAGGGAACCTCATGAGATACGTATCCTGAATCCCTACTTCATCCAGGAGGCAGCTTTCAGCTTCATCGGACTGCCTTTCAACAACGGCCTGATGGGCAGAGGGGTAGGTATAAAGCAAAGCATGCAAAACCTCAGGGAAGGTTGTGAGACCAAGCAGCAGAGGAGGCTTACACTATTCTTATTTTCCCTTTGGGATTCCCCTGTCGGACGTTGAAAGGGAGGGACTTTGGCTCTGCTACAGCGGCAGCACTCAGTCTCTTTCAGACCAAGGCAAAAACCCTCCTGATCTGAGGATTTTGAGGGGATCATCAACACTTCAGCAGTGCCTTGAAAGCCACTGTGAAGTTGCATTCCAAGCTTATAGTAGAAGAGGGTAAAGGTTTGCTTTATGAGGCCTTTGGTGAGAAATTCTGGTCTTATCCCAAAAAGTTTTATATGTAAGAGCTCACAAAATAAAGCAATGGAAACCACAGTTTCAGGCCATATTTATTAACAAAATACCTTAATGGTCATTCTTATAGCTCTCACCCCCAGTGCAGCTTTTTGGAGTGTTAGTGTTGGAGTAGGTGGTGACTCGGGTTTTCTGGATTATCTCACATTGCAACACAGTCCTCAGAACCTATTTATATTTGCTCTACGTAATATAACAACTATTAGAGTAAGTATTACTTGGGTGGGTAAATTGCTCATGTACACATGTGATATAGTTGTTGATAGAGACCACACGTGACATTTTTGGGCACATTAGCACAGCTGACAAACCCAGAGAGAAGCACTTCTGCTGGACAAGGTCTGCTTGCTCTGCCCCTGGCATTGTCCTGCCATTGCTATCAGCGCAGGAGATTTGCTATGTCACAGCAGGGATTTGGACTAGATGGAATAGTGCCTCATTTTCCATGCTCTAATTATATCATGAAGACTTCTAGAATATTACAGACATTTGTTTTGTGCAAGTCAGGTGGGTGGATGCCTGGAGATAAGACATTTCCTTCTTAAAATGCGAGGTGCAAGATGTGCAGACGGATTCAGCCACATGGAACGGGCCTTTTGTAAAATGCACTGCTGTGTACAGAAGCTGTCATGAGATTCTGGGAGCTCTGGATTTTTGTTCTGTGCGCTGGAGGTATCTTATTGCAAATATTCCCATCAGCTAGGAATTAACTTACTTCACCTCTCTGCATTCTCCAGAATTTGCCCTTAGAGCAATGTGGCCTTGATTTGTCTACCAGAAAATCAGGAGTGCTGCCCCAATAAAGGACAAAAATCATGATACCTTCCTTTTGCCTTTAGTTTTTCTCCAATTTGTTTTTATTTTTAAACACATTATTTTAATACACAAGTTATTACTTAAACTGAAAGGAGAAGAGAGAATCCGGAAATGAAAATACTGTGAACTGAAGTTTATGAGGTTTTGATAGGTTGTTTAACACACATCAGATTGGGAAATGAAGGCATCTTAATTGAAACCTGATGTTTCACTTCACGAAAGTCCATTTGAGCATTTAAAAATAGTTTATGGATCTTTAAGGCAAGCAGTCTTTGCCCATGACCCCTGCTAGACTGTGTGAATTGTAGTTTATTCCTTCAGATGGGGCAACAGGAGCTCTGCAGGTGCATGTGTGGGGCTGGGATGTCAGTGTACCCTGGGCAGTCTGTGCAAGGCCACTAATGCAGGGATTCTGTCAGAGTTTAAAAACAGAGAGAATGCTTTAGCCTGTGCTAGAATTTTACTGCAAATTTTACTCAAGAAAGCAGCATATGAACATGGAAAAGCAAAATGCTGAGGACTAGTAAGCAAAAGCATGGTGAACAGTGTCTCCAGAGTTTCTCCTGGGAAATGGGGCTGGAGGCAGACTGGTGCCCCCATGCTGCAGTGTGCTGTGCTGTGTTGAGCAGGCTACAAGGAGGATCAAGGCTGGGGATGCCTTAGTAATCAAGGCCAACACAAAATCCTCATAAAGAGCAGTAATATTCCACTCTCCTTTGGTTCTGATGCCTAAATAAACTTCAGTGCTTCTCTTGCACACCACATATGGTAACAATGTGCTGCCAATTAACTTTGTAATTTGGGGGCTTTTTCAGCAAGGTTGAGCAGAGCTAGTAAAATAGTTTGGGGCTGATCTCAAAGCGTTTTTCCCAGGATTCAATAAAGGGTGAATGTAGTAACATCCTCTGCTTTGATAATATAATTTGGGCCAGATGATTCTGGAGTATGGTAGTGGGGTATAACTCAGATGTGCATTTTGATTGCATTTGTGGCACTGGGAGCCAAAAGTCTTAGCAAGGAGCAAAACTCACACCCACAATGAATAGTAACTTCTCTTTGGGACTGGTAAAGCTTTTCAGGAGTTTTCTTCAGTCCTACTGAGGTCTTAAGAATGGGAGAGCTGTTCCATACTGTATGTGGACTTCTCTTGGGATAAGCTCATGATAAAGAAAAAATTTTGGGCTCCTAGCAATGTCTGGGAGAAAATAATTGTTAATGCCTGAAGATGGTTTAGCATTAAAAAAATGATCTAGTAAAGAGCCTTTCTCTGATTAAAGAATCCTGTTAAGGTGTGGGTGCAGGGTAGCCAAATGTGATTTTTGTTTAGATGAAAGTTCTGTTTGTACAGGACTTTGGGACTTGAAACCAGACACCCCTGGTATTGAAGCTAGTGCTTCAGGCTTGCAGTATCACCCCTTACACTGCAGGCAGTTTACTGGGGGACAAGCACAAACATCAGTTCAAAGGTGGTGTTTTGTTTCTCTCTCCATGCTGGTGCTGTGCATCCATGGATCTCTTTCTGATTTAACCCCAAAGTGTAACCCTTTGGTTTGTTCATGTACTGGAAATGGTTGACTCTATAAACTAAAGAGATAAAGCAACCTTCTTTGGACTTCACCCAGCCTCAGCACCAACCTGGTGAAGGAGGAGCCATGTGCAGGAGGTGTTACCAGGCTGATTCAGGCATCCTGCCATGGATTAGCACCTCTGCACAGTGCTGATAGCTCAGGGATTAACCTCTGATGCTGAGTGTTAGCATGTCCTGGCCAGGGATTCTCGTAGGTCTTAGATGGTTTTTCCTGTGGGCAGACAGCCTTTCTGGAGGTGCCTGTGGGGGACCCTTTGCTCCTCAGGCTGTTTTCAGCTCCCTTGGCTGGTCATCATGATCTTTTCTCTCATGAGTTGCCCTGGTGTCAGCAGACTTTGTCTCCTGGCCTGTTCTTACTGGACTATGACTGTGTGAAGTTCATGTCTTGGGATCTGTTGGGTCTTTGGGGAGCAGAAGTGAGGTGGGAATGGCAGGAGCTGAGCAGAGTAGTCTTCTGCTTAATCCTTTCCGGTCACATGGTTCTCCCTCTTTTGCACCCTGATGGCATCTTCTAAGGCAGGTAGAGAGACAGGTGAGGGGCCACTGCAGCTGCAGTCAGTTAAATGCAGAGACTTAGTGTCATTGTAAATCTTTGGATTTGCAAAGCAGCAAAAGCCTGCATTATCCAGGTGCATTATTGTTTGTAGGGAGTTTATTTTTCAGTAACGCTACCCTTTTATTGAAAAACGTAACAATTGGAATAGTCTGAACAATCCAATAAGTCTTACCCTGAGCTAAGTAAAATCCCATAAATAACTGGAATTCACTTAACTTATTAAGGGAGTCAAATATTTCTAAAAACAGATTTACAGCAGTCATTTCCTTCCAGTCCAACAGGCAGTGACACAGGAATGACCTGGGCATGGAATGAAAAGCAGCAAGAGCTTTTCACATGCACCAAGCAAAGAGCAGTTCCAGCCCTGGTTCAGTCACCAGCACTGGGTCTCCAGCACAAGCCCATGAGGTGATGTTCAGCCTTGATAGAGTCCAGAGGAGTTCCAGTGTTCATTTCTGCTGACTGATTTCTTTTGTGAGTAGAAGTCAGTTCAGGGGAGCAATGGAAGATGAAACATCAAGGTGTTGGGGGGAAGAATTTTGTCTTCCTGTTTGCAGCAGAGAACAGTGTAGGAGCATTTAGGATAGCCTGTCCTATGTCTGTACTGCATTTCTGGTCCCCTGACCTGGGATTCAGACTGTGTTTGCACTACACAGAGCTTGCTGTGGTGCCTGACACAGCACGAGACCAGAAATCTTTGCCTCTCTTGTCTTTACGCTTTTCTCACCAGGATGCACCATGCATGTGCTCACCTCACCCAAGGAGGACAGGTGTCCCTGGAATGAGCCATGTTCCAGAGGCTCAGACAGACTTTGCCCAGCACTGCTTGTGGTGACGTGTCACTCACCACTGCTGTGTTTTCTGCTTCTGTTTGTCACATGGACTTTTAGTGTCATCGCTGGCTCATCTGTCAGTCTGCTGTGTTCTCTCAAATGGCACCAGGCAAAGGGCTGATCCCTGGGGAGCATTATATTGGATATTACATCTTCCAGATGTTTAGCCTTAGACAAGCAGGCCAGGCTTGAAAATGTGGACTTTCAGTTCTGGACACATTATCTAGTGAGGTTGCCCTTGTAGTTGTTTACAGGTGCTGGAGTGGAGATGCTGAACGTGGTACCTCCATGGGCCCTAGCTGGGACAGAAACCATTTGACACACAGCAGGTGATGCAGAGCTTACAAGGCCAAGTTCAAAACTTGTGGCAAGGAATTGACAGGGGAGAGGGCTGCCAATGATTTCTGGGTTTTTCCATTCCCACCTCACACTGATTGGTGGGCACCAGCTCAGGCCAGAGACTCATCATGGCCACATCTGGAGCAGTGGTTGTGTTGAGCCATTCCAGGCAGCCCCATGGTCTAACCTGCACAGGGCAGTCTCTGTGCAGCTGGGAGGCATCCCAAGAGGCTCCTGCCTCAGCACTGACTGCTGTCGTACTTTTCAAACATTGGCTGAAAGCAGCACTGCTTGGTGGTAAAGGAACATCCAGGCACACAGAGGGCCATGAGCAGGAAGGCAGACTTTGAGCTGGTCCAACACTAGATTATTATTCCTGAGGCAAGATGGTTCTGGGGGTTTTGTCTTAGCAAAGGCCTAGAATAACAAGAGGCCTGCTCGGTTGTTTGAGAGAGTTTTATTTTCATAACTCAGCACAGGAGGTGTGGTGGTTGCTTTGGTATGTCTTTGGGGCACGGCACAAGGGTGTGTGTGGTGAGATAGCACTGACGCATCGTGCAGGGCATAGCAAGCCAGACTTGGCACAGCCATGTCCATGATGCCTAACTTCTTTTGGAGTGACTTGTCCCCCAGCTTGCCCCGTAGGTTGTACATGGTCCATTAGGTCCAGATTAGAGGGTAGCAGCTAATGAATTTTTATGTACAATCAGGAGAGCTTGGAATCTGTGTGGATGAAGCCAGAGAGTAATTATAGCCATTTCCTCTTTGATGTGTGTCTCCTCTTATTTGCCATGAGGAGAGGAGAGGAGAGGAGAGGAGAGGAGAGGAGAGGAGAGGAGAGGAGAGGAGAGGAGAGGAGAGGAGAGGAGAGGAGAGGAGAGGAGAGGAGAGGCCTTTCCCTTGGACCTGGAGAACGCTGCTGAGTTGGATTCTCTGCAGCACAGCCTGGGACACATACTAAGCTGTAGGTATTGCAGTGTTGGAGGGTGCTAACATCAATAAGGCATAGTTTAATTAAGAAACTGTCATCAGATCATCAGTTTCCAAATGTGATTTTAGGACAATGCAAAACTATGTCATGAAAGCACCCTGTGAATTTCTGATAGTTGCAGGGGCCAAATCAGATACGTCTACTACAGTTCAAGAGGTTAGGAAGGTGGGTAGTCTCTGGTATTTTAATAATTTTTAAATGGTAGAGAGGGTGGTACTGAGACAGTGGGAGAGCAGAGAGGGTGGTACTGGGACAGTGACACATCAGGAAGTACTGAAGAGCAGAAGCAGATGAGAAAATTAGCTTGTATTCTTCTATAAATACCATTGGAGGTATTATAGATGGAATAAAGTCAGGCAGATATTTGGCAACCAAAGGAAAGTTCACTTTTGATTTCTGTCTGCTGTTATTCTCCAAAGAGAATATGCCTGAAAGAAAGTTTGGCAGTCCTCCCGTAAGGTTGGGTAGTGCAATTAATTCTCTGTGGTTTGCAAGACTCACATTAGAAAGTTAGCTCTTAAATGTTAACTTGGCCAGTGAAATTCCCTCCAGGCAAGGACCCTGTGTCCCCTTGAGCAGTACCGTGGGAATGGGCCCAGTGCTAGTGTGGGTGGTGTTAACACCATCATGTTCCCAATGACGACACAGCCTCAAGGATGGAACCATTTTCTCACTATGTTTTGGACACTGTAACTACAGCTCTGCTGAGGGAAAGGGTTTTGTGGCACGTCCACTTACCAGCTGATGCAATTCCAGTGACATCGGAATGTCATCATCTATGCAAAACATAAAGCTGAGAAATCTGAATTAAAAGTTCCATGTCCAGGAAGACAGGATGTTCTTGAATATTTTGAAATTTGGGGCAATAGCTTATCCTTGCCTAATAAACTTTTTCCATTTTTTTGAAATCCCTACTTGATATTTTTTGCCTACCAGTAAATTAACAGTTAACTAAAGTAACTAGAATAAAACCAATATTGTTTTTGTATCAACTGAAATTAAGCAATGAGAACAAAATGATTCTGCTGTTTTTCCCAACTTCTAGAGCTGGAACAGGAGGGTGTAGGAAGGTTTTGTCATTTCAGATGTGCACTGTTACTGTTGTGCTGCAAATGTTTGAATTTAATGTCTCATTGATTTATCCATAAGTAGGTTTTCCCTGTTTGTTTTCAGACTGGAGTAATTCCAGTGCACTGTAGTGGAGTTCTCCAAAGCACAGGAGTTGTGCTTCCAACTCTGCACGTCTCAGCTGGGATATGGGTGACATTCTTTGCTTGGAAAACATTGTTCTTTGAACCAGTCAGGCAACAGAAGTGAGCATGGTTGTGTGCTGACAAAAACCAGTTCCTTTGAAGGAGAAGGAGAAACACAAAACATTGCTCCCAATCGTTTTGAACATGCAATAGCATTGCTCACCAGTTCAGGGTAAACCATTGTAAATGAAAAATGGAAGTGTTCAGTTGGTTTCTACATCTCAGCTAAGAGCTGTCAGCCTTGGTGACTGTCCGAGCATGTCCTCTGGATTCATGACACTTCCCATACAGCCTGTGTTGGATACTCTACAAATGAAGATGTGGGTGGATTTCTCAGCCTCTCCCTAGCCCCTGGGGCAAAGTTGCCTCTGGATTCATCTGGCTAAAGGGGAGCTAGAAAAGTCAGTGAGCTAGGATTTTACACTGGAAACACTCAGCTGACCCAGCAGAACACACACGAGGAGTTGTACTGCTGTGACAGGGCCTCAGCAGAAGCCCAGTGAAATGGGAAGGGCTGAGGCTGGACTTCAGTGCAAATTGCAGGTCAGCAGATGGGAAAAGACTGTTGGGGTGGCTACCACCCATCTCTGACTGGCTTACCACTGCTCCTTCCCAGTGTGCTGTGGTTTGGAGGGAATGGCACAGATCAGAGTGCCGTGCCCCTGAGCAAAGGAAGTGATCTTGGATCACATTGCCTTCTCCATCTTCTCAGTCTCCCAGAGCTGTTTAACAACCTTAAACTGCTTTTGCCATCAGTAAAATAGGGAGTTTGTGCTCTTCCTCACTTCTGCTCCTGTGTGGTGACCTGTTTGGGATAGGTATTCTTCCTTAGCCTAGCTGGAAGCCAGTAATGTGCATAACATTGTAATGCACTATCTATGTCTATTTTAATTTCAGGAAGCTAATATATCCACTGTCATTCATCCTCCAGCTCATCTGCTGCCCTGTTCTCAGGATAGCAAAGTTATGGAAGGGGAATCTGGCCATTTGCATTAATTTCTTTAGCAGCTGGGAGGCTATCAACCTTACAAGCTGGTACTGGGCAGCTGATGTGCGGACATAGCCAAATACCATGTTCCTTATTTTCTGTTTAGTAGCAGCAGTGCCCCTGTGAGCAGAGACAGTAAGAGGAAATCTTTGATTATAAAAATGGCAACATGCTAATGTCTTCCATTCCTGCTTTCTCTCCTCTCAGAACATCCCCACCTTGGGAAGCGTAGCAATAACCATGGCGCTGCACAACTGTGATGAGGTGGCGGTAGCTGGGTTTGGCTATGACATGAGTTCACCCAATGCACCACTGCACTACTATGAGAACATCAAGATGTCTGCCATCAAAGAGGTAGGGAGCTCCTGCCAAGCACATCCTCCTCCTGAGCCCGCTGGCCACCTTGATTCCACAGCCTGACTGTGATGTCAACTTACAGTTCTCCTGTGTGGGTCAAAACACAACTCCACCCATGCATTTGCCTGTAAAATTCTAGACATTCTCCCAAGCTCAATGTATGTTAAAAATGGTTATTACTGCTGGGAAATGTTCTCTGGAATGTGCATATAATGTCATTTCTTCTTTGAGCGGCAGGGAAAGGATTCACATAAATGTTAACTCAAGAAGGGTGCAAAGGAGCAATTCTGCTCTGGGGTTGAAAAGACGTGGTCTCTCCTGCTTTTTGATCCTTTGTATTGCTCTCTAATACATAGGCTTCTTTTGTGAGATGATCCCTGGGAAGCATGGAGGAGCTGAGATCAGCCTGTGCACCTGAGCTCTCAGCTAACTGTCCAGTAGCACCTCACTGCTGTAAACCCACCAGGGCTCTGTGGACACTGCTCTGCAAAGACAGGGTCACATTTAAACATTTTTTGGTACTATCCCAGTGAGACAAACAGCATTTTCGGGGTAACAAAAGCTCTCGTATCAGTATAATGCAGCGGTATAGATGCCTTCAGGTCTGTCGTTTTCCTGTACCAAACTAGAGCAAACTTGGACACTGGTCAAGGCTTCTATAGTGGAAAGGTTTACTGCTTTTCTGGTAGACCTCATTCTTTCCTAGCACAGATATGGCCCAGGTCTTTCTAAGATTGCTTATCCCTTTTCACTACATAGGAAAGCCTGCTCTGTCCTACTCCACACTGTGAAATGTTGTATTGTTCATGGACAGTAGCTGTCTCCTGGCATTTGACATTTGTTCACCTCAAGCACTTTTCCATTTATCCAGACCAGGAGAGAAGCTGGGAAGTTGTGTTTTTCCAAATCACAAGACTGTACATGTCTTAGTACTCTCACAGGCTGCAGGCTGCATGACCCTAGACAGACTGAGAGGAATTATAAATCAGTGATTAGTCATTTTGAGAAATGAGAAGAGTGTGTCTAATTATCAGTGTAATGAGACTTTGGAACAAGCTCTCAGCAGAGGCTAAAAGAACAAACAGAGTTTAGGAAAAGGCTGTGAGGAGGTCTCCAGTATACCAAGGGACAGGACATTGTGGTCCTGAGGTACCTTCTGGGCCTGTGGAAGTGGCAAGAGAGTCTGCCTTGCTCAATGGAGTAACCATGGACTTAATCAGTCCTTGCTGGGAAAATGAGTGCTTATTTACAGGGTTTAAGGGGTATGTCCAGAAAGGTAAACTGAATTGAGGTGATATCTGGCTTGTGAAATCGCTGAATGGAAAATAGCTAAGGAATATTTTTGCAGAAGCAGAGGAGGTATCCCCATTGACTTGTCCAGTACTGGGTGTCTATAACCACTGCCAGAGACAGGACCCTGGGCTCCCCAGGCCCAGGTCTGAGGCAGTACAGCTGGTTTCTTAGTCTTCCAGCAAAGAGATGGCTACACCAGAGTGCAAAAGGCTGCAAATGCTGAGATCCAGCAGTGGGTACAGAGACTCTTCATGAAAATGTCAGGAAAAGCTTTTGGTGCCTCTGTTTTCATTCTGGTGAATCAGCTGCCTTTGGTGGAGAACCACTCTTGCCCAGTTGTTCTTCCTGTCTCATGAAGATGTCAGTCCCACAGTCAGCTTTTGGCCATGGGGACAACCACAGCAGGTGTCCTGTGCCAAGCTTGTTTCATTACCTGGTATGTGTCTCTTTCCTTGAGGACACCACCAGAGGTGACAAGAATGAAGTGTTCTTGCTCTTGATCCTTACATGGATCAATACACAAAGCTGGAAAAAAGAGTTGGATAACAGAGTCTCTGGTTGAAGTTGCAAGTCCACATCACTTGTATCTCTGATGTTGAAGACCAGCACCCCAAATGGGATCCAAGGCCATTGGAAGGCCAGAGGAGGTCACTCTTGGACTATGTGGTCTCAGGAATAAACGTTGCATGGCACAGAACAGTTAGATGAGGTTGAACACATGAAATGCAACCAGTAAGGTCCCCTGGAGAGAGCAGATGGTGCCTGATTTTCCAGGGCTTTGCTGTCTGGAAGCCATCAGTCATCGTGTCCGGGATGTCCTGTACAGAGGTGAGGGAGCGTTGAAAGTTTCTGGTGAAGCCTCAGTAATTCAGATGTCAGTGGATTTGTTTCTGCAGCCAGGGCTGCTGTTGAGAGCTCTGCAGCCCAGCGGAGATGGTTCTGGGAGGAAGGTTCCTGTTCCACTTGAAGGCTGGTTACCTGATATGTGTCTGCCCATCTAATCCTCACATCCTCACCCACGGGCTCCTCTCACATTTCACTGCCCTGGTACAAGAAAAGCCATCTGTTCCCAAGTATCAATAATTAATGCTCCTCCTGCCTCTGCCCCTCCCAATATGACAAATTGTTTGTGATATTGTGGAATGTGAAGAGCAGAGAGAGGATCGCATTTCTTTCTTTCCCATTTAATTTTAATGGTAGCTGGTAATTGTTAGTCACCTGAGGGTGAAGTTGAAAGGTGAAGGGCATAAGAGCTGGATTGTGTCTTCTGCAGTTGCCCTCAAAGAATGCAGAAATAGAGATTTGCCCCACTCCAGACTCGAAGCACCTGCTTGAAGAAAGACCTGCAGGCACCTTGGAGACTGGGAGGCTGAGCTGCACTGGTACCTTGTGCCAAACCTTGCCCTTGACATTAGTGAAAGAAGACTGACCCAGAACCAAATTCCACCAACATTTTTGTCTGTTCCATCTGCTCTGACACCCAAAAGTCCAAGACCATCCACAGCATTTTCCCCAGTGTTACCTGGGACATCTGGGATTGTGTCCAGGTGTCGCTCTTTCTGGTCATCCTCTACATTTCAGCCTCTAAAGGAGCCACTAAAGCAGGCTATGCCTTGAAATTATGCAAGTATCAGTTGGTCCTCTGGCCTGGAGACCCATGGAGGCTGGAGTGTTCATTCCTGGGCAGGGGAACAGAGCAGGTTTGCTTAACGTAGCTTCATCTCAACACTGAAACAACTGCAATGGGATGCAACTGTTCCACCACAACAAACATGCCAGGAAGGAACCCCTGCAGTTTGACCAGGCGTTGGTGGGGCAGAAGCTCTATATCTGAAGTTTGAATCTGTTCACTGACTGCCAAAGTTCTCCAGCCTGAATGTCCAAAAATCTTCAGTGTTTAAGCCTAGAGAGCAGCTGCAGGGAAGCACTCCAGCTCCACCCTGAAAACATCACTGTCTTTACAGAGGAAATGTAAACACCAGCAGTGTCCTGGGTCTGGAAATGCCACACATGTGTGTGTGGAGTTTGGGAGCCTGTTGGGTGACATCCCTCAAGCCCTTTTCCTTGCTTGGTATCTGCAGGGGAAATGAGCCTGCTGTCAAGCAGGCATCCTGTCAGCAAGGTGTGTCACTGATTTACACTTGAGGCTGCTTGACATCTCTCTGGACACCCTTGAAACCCTGTGACTCATCTCCAAGGAATTTGTTCTGATTACATAAAAAAAGCCAGCAAAATGCACTCGCTTGCTCACAGCTGGGCGGAGATGCCTCTCCCATGCCAAGACTGAGGTGATAAAATCTCTGTGGAAATGAATCTGATTTTTCCTGTTGTTCTGTGGCACTGGCAGCTGTATTTCCAAAGGGAGGAGCAGACATACCCAGTCTATAGTTTAGCTCAGCCTTTCCTTTCATTTCAGGAGTAAAAACCCTCAAGGTCCAAGGCTGTGCTGCTACCACAGAAGGCAGCTGCCTACACTGAGTCTCCCAGGATCTCCAACTCCTAAGGGCTGGGCAGGCATTTCCTGCCCCAGAGGAAAAGAATCTGCAAGGAGGCAGATGCTCTGGAGACTGATCACTGTTACTAGTCATGGGGATGTGTATGGCCTTGGAACTCTGGTCAGTAGTATGGATTCTCCGGTGCTTGTGAATGCTCATGAGAGTTAATTTCTCCAGTTTAGTACTGGATAGCTTCCTTACCCTCTGTCCTGGCTAGCTCAGTGTACTCTGACTAGGGTATGTCCAGGCAGAGCTGGTGGAGAAGACCCTTTTCTGTTCCTCAGTGTGCTCTGGAGAGCTGGAAGTATGCTGAGGTGGTGCTTTCAGTTTCAGGTGTGAGCTGGAAAATCAATGCAATTAAAACCATACCTCAAGGCCAATTCTGGTGTCCAGCACCTTCTCCCCTGGTTTCTCAACTTCTCCCCATCATGGCTGGGGTGGAGACTCCTGGCCTGCACTTCACCAGGGGGTCTCTGGGTGGTGTGAAGACAAACTGCTGTTCTCCAATCTGTTGCTGGGACTCCATTGCCCAGTAGACCAAGGGCTGTTGTATAAACTCTCACAGGTGATTTTTCAGCTCTTATGCCGTCTTTGTTTCAGAATGCAAAATGTCCAAGAGTGTCAGCTCTGTTCAGTTACTATTTTCGCTATTCTAAATAACTTTGCAACAGCTTTTGTCCCTTGCCTCCTTCCGTGAATGCTGTAAAAAAATTATTTGAGTCTTTGCCAAGGTGTCTGCTCACTTGTTTCTGTTTTCATGGCAATGAATCCATCGGAGCTGGATTTTCATATACTTTATTGTATTTTTATGTTCTGTCCAGGTCCTGTAATGTTTCCTGCCCAAGCACTCCATAAAAATGTATTTTTATCACAGGTCACTGTCTTCTATTAATGTAGAAGTGTCAGACCTACTGGGAACATAGCGAAGGAAACATGGAAATGGTGGTGAGGAAAAAGAATAATTTTAAAATAGAGTGAAATAGAAATTATTTAAGGATGGGAAAGTGACTGTTTAGAATTGTAAAAACAGATCCAAAAGGAGCTTATGAAGCTGAGAGAGCATGGTCTGTACTAAATCATGGGAACGAAGCACAAGACTGGCTCCCAGCATCTCTCCTCCATGTACTCTGCCCCAGTGTACAGCCTTCCCAGGCCTCTTGATCCAGAGGTGAGCTTCTGTCCCCTGGTCATTTCTTTCAGGAGCAAGAACATGAGCAAGGAGTTACCCTAGATGCCACACAGGGAACATCCTGGGCTGTCTTCTCAGCAGCTGGCTGCAGACTGCCTCACACACTTACGATTGGTAAAAAGGGCAATTCATGGTTAAAAGCCACCCTTAGCCATCCAGAGCCTGTCTGCAGCGTTTGTGTCCCACAGTGGAGTTGCTGGCAGGTCTCCTCTTTATAGGAGGAGCAGGTCAAGCACCAGCACTGCTGTTGGAGCTGTCAGCTCCTTTGATACAGCTGTGCCCAGCACCTCAGTGACTCACTGCCTGACCTGAGGGGGAGGTGGCATGGCAGCCTTTGATGGGTTCTTTCTGATCGCTGGCCCCTTCCCCAGCAGGTCTTTGTGGGATGCTGAGGACACCATCTTGTAACACTTCTCATTCAGCCTGTGTGAGGGCTGTCACAAGGGCCAGGGGAGGTGGCCTGCAGCATGCAGTGACACACAGCTTTGTCTCTGTCTCTCTCCGACAGCAGCTACCTCTCAGAATAATCCGCAAACACCAAGTTTGGAGTCTTGAACCATAAAGGCACAAACAATAGCACTTTATCATCATCTGGGCTCTCTCTGTGAAGCCGCCTTTTGCATTTTAAATCAACACAAGTTGCTTGGGAGGGGGTGGTAGGGCAGCTTCAGGCCTCCAAGTACCTTAAAGTTGGCGGTAGCCAACAAGAAGAACAAAACTCCTTTGAAAGCCAGGCAGATGTCTGGCCTGGTGATTTATAGACTGAAAACATGGCTATTGGAGCCTGGCTGATGAATTGTGATTGCAGCACAAGGAGTGGTGCAGACTGAAATGGAGGTCAGCTTTGGAGGGGGAGGTTAGGGGCTGGGGCAGGGGCACCTCTGAAAGGGCAGTGCTTTTTCTTGGGGCCAGCAGTGATGACTGATGAGGTTTATACATTTTTGTCTTTGTTTAAAAGCCACCTGTTTGACAGCGTTGGGGCTGAGCAAAGGCCTCACATGCTGTTCTTGTGCATAAGGACTGTGTGTCCATGTAATAGAAATCTGGAGAAGATTGATGGAATAGCAGCCATGAGCAGAGCACAGGTATTGCCTTGTTCAGTAGGACAGAAGCACAGTGACACTCAGGGTATCACTGTGCACCAAGAACAGCACGGAAGGTATGGCTGTAGAAGGGACAAAACCAGAATTAGGGCTTGGACAAGATCTCTGTAGGAGAAGACAGTAAAAGATCTACAGAGGTGTGCTAGAGCCAGGCTGCTGACCCCAGCACTTAACACAGATGTCTGTGGGGTGCTGGGTGCCACCAGAAATGGCATTGTCATGGATGTACAGTAGGACTGTCAAGAGGAGAGTCCAGGTAGTCCCAGACACAGTGGCTGGCACAGCTCTTCTCACCAACCATGAGGGCACAAGAAGAGCTATGGACCTTGCACGGCTGTTTTTAGCATGTATGGAGACCTTGAAGAGGGATATTTTAGAAAATAGCCTTTGATCAAGTGCCTTCACAGTTAAATTGAATGGAAAGGCAACAGAAGGGATGTCATAACTCAGATTTTGCTTCCAAAAGGAGGGAGCTAGATAAGCAGGGCTGTATATAGACTCAGCAGTGCTGGCAGGGTGCTTAGTGGAATTGGGACATGCATGCAGACTCTGACCTCTCTGAATTTAGGCCTAGCCTAGGAGAATGGGCTACTAAAAGCAGATTCACTGAAGAACTCATAGACTCATTGTTGACTTATTTGTGAATGTACAATAATCATCTGCAATTCATATTTGCAGCAAGGAGAAAACTGGCAGAAAAAGGCTGTAAATATAACTTCATAAAGAACTGCTTCAAAGTGGTGTTAGAAGGAGCAGAGGAGAGAGGAAGAGCAACAGAAGACTTCACTCCTGATGGCTGGAAAGGACAGAGATAAAGTAGAAACTGGTAAAAGTCAAGTTCAATTAGATGTTGCAAAGAAAAATTAGCAAATACTGAACAGTGTCCCTGACAAACAATTAATTAGGAAACAAGGAAAGAATTATCAGGACTGACATCCAGAGAGGTGAGAGAAGCAGAAGGATTAAAGTAGGAACCACATGAATATATATATATATGGCCTCTATCAGGGTGATATGATGAATGTGAGGGAAAGAGTGGCTTACAGTGAGAAGCTCACAGAAAAAGAAAACTACTGGGTCAGTACTGAAAGGTAAAAGCTGTTGAAGCTAATGCAGTAGGTGTGAGAGCCCAAGAGATCTCTGATCCACTTTGAGCCAATTAAGATGCAAGTACAGAGAAAAAGGTCCCCAATAAATTTATCAGGTTCCACAGGATTAGCTCATAGTGGACATAATACCTCTTTTTCCCTTCTATTTTTTTGGGGGGATGGGAGCAAGTCAAGGAAAATACTCCCATCAAATTCAAACCTCTTAAACTAACCTCAGAGGTACTATTCAGAACTTCAGAGCAGAGTTTAAATGAAAGAATAATTAAATCCTGAAAGCAAACACAATGTGGATTTACTAAAGACAGGTTACAAAAACTAATTTAATATTTTTATTTGATTTTTTTTAAATCATCCTAAGGACAGAGGAAGTGTAGCAGTCCTGTCTGTCAGAAGTTCAGTTAAGCGTGCAATCCTGTGCTGTGTGAGATATTATTAGTTAAGCTTCAGAAGCCACGGTTTGAAGCAACACCTGTACATGAATAGTCTCTCTAAGGGAGAACACAAAAAGCAGCACTGAATGGGCAGCTGGGAGTTCCTCCACAGGAGGTCATGTTTAGTGTTTGCTTTAATGATTTTTGGCACAGAAGGCAATGGTGTGCAAGTGGAATTTGTGATGAGACAAAACCAGGTGTGGTCAATACGAGGGAGGATCAAAATACCATCCAGGAAGACCATGAGCACCTTGAGAACAGGAGTGAAGTGGGTGGCATGAAACCTAAGAGTATGAATGGAAGGTCATGCTGTTTGGGGCAATAACAGACTTTTTACTCTAAGATGGGATAGAATTATTTGACAATGGCAGGGGAGGGAAGTGCTTAGATAGGTACAAATAAATCACAGGATAATTCAGGCTGTTACTGTGAAAAAAAAGACAATACAGACAAATACAGCTCTGGAAAGACTAGAGGAAAGGACTTCTTGTAGAGCCAGGGAATTGCTTCTGCATGAGGCACTGGTGAGCCTTTTTTCTGGTTCATGGGAAGCCAAACTGGAGTAGATAGGGACAGGGGGAGCTACTATAATTCTGTGAGATTTCACAGTTTACATGGCGTAAATGAACAACCTATTTTGGTAGAAGGAAGACATGGCTTGTTTAACTTGATAAAATGAAGTCTGAAAAGAGATACAATTTCTCTCTCTCTGTGTATTAAGAGTAAGCAGGAGCAAAAACAGCTGTTGGAAATTTAAAGTTGATGTAAGAATGAGTAGGCATAAAGGAGCTGTGAGTAAATCCCCTAAAGATGAGAAGATGAGGGTGCCCAGCCATCCCTTTTGTTTCAGTACATGTGAATCCCATGGGGGTTCAAGCAGAGTGGGGCAGTCTGGTCATGAAAATTAAGCAGCTCTAGAGACAAGGCAGTGAAGGTTAAAGACAAAGATAAATTAGCACTGGTGGAGACTGGAAACCGACTGCTGCCAATGAAGTAGCACTTCTGGCTCTGCTGTGGTTTCTGTGCAGGTTTTCAGGGAGAAGTGGTGCTGGCTTGCAGAAATACAGAGGATGAACAGAATTGAGGAAACTCCTTCTTTACAACTTGCTGTTTTTCTTGAATGCATTCCTCATTGACTTCAGTCTCTGTAATTTAGCCTTCCTGTATTTTAATTGTAGCATGCTTGATAAGACTAATGTAGCCTGAAGCTGAGGCATTCCCCGATTGTAATTGATTACAGACGGGGAGCTTACCTTCCTCCTGGGCTGGTCTCTGAAGCATTTGCTTGGGCTTAAAATATTCTACTTGGCTTCTCTTGAAGTGGCAGATGATGTTTTGTGCTTCTTTGTGGAATTGTCAAGATAAAAAGGATAGGTGGTTTGGGGCTGCTGCATTTGCATAGCCCTGAAAGGTGGCTTTAACTGATGATAAATTTTCATCTAATAACTGTGACCGAGTGCTCAGAGCCACTGCCACCTCCCTGGGATGAACAGCCATAACAGTGCCTGTGCTTGCAGAGTAACTCTGCTCCTGCTGCTTCTCTTTCCACTGGAAAGAGCAAACATCCACTACTCAGAGAGAGACCCAAAGCACAGGAAATCCTAGCCTGAGCCCCAGAGAACAAGAAGGGGTCTGGAGCCTCCTGGGATGTTCCTGTTGGAACTCTCACAGTTCAATACTCCAACCATGGGCTCAGGCAAGCAGCCTGTTTGATTCCACAAGTGAAAGCTGCATTGGATGCAAGCAGCAGAGGAGGGAGAGGGTAGAGCCAGTCTGCCAGGTTGCAGCAGTGGTGGTGATGTGGAGGGTCAGGAAGGTGGAGGTGACAGTGAATGCTCCAAGCTGCTCCATCACTGTCTTTGAGGTGCAGATTGACAAGAAAAGAGCTGGAGTTTTCTTCTGGTACTGTATGCTATTTAAGGTGCATACCCAGGGTGCTATTTAAGGTGTATACACCCTGAAAACTTTGGGTTTTAGAGTGTATTTCATTGCCTTTTCCTGTTGGAGCAGTGGCGCTGAGGTGCCTGCCTTTCTGTCAATTTTGAGAAAACTGCTCTGGCTCTTTTCCCCACTACTGCTGCTAGTGCTGGAATGCAGCTTCCTTCATCTGATCAGCTCTGTCTGTCAGTGGGGTGAGTGAGTCCCTCTCCTGCAATCAGTAACCGGAGCTGGTGTTGAAGACATGCCTCATCCCTCCTGCCCGTGCTGCTGTCAGGTGATGGGGGAGCAGCACTGCACTGAGCACCCTGACAGTGCTCTTTGGGAGGGATGAAAGCCTTTTCTCACCAAGGAACCTCTTCCTCTGCGGGCTTGTATTAACCAGAAAACATTAGAGAGTACTGATGTGGACATCACTAATATCCATGGATCAGGTGGGAGGCTGAATTTCCTTTTGTGTGGCTTTCTGCTTTTAAAAAGGACTTAGCGGCAGTGCCTGGGGTAAAGAGCAGCCTAGATGCTGAGCAACCACAGGTTGGAAGGTTTTGCCAGCACCTTTGCAGTCAGTGCTTGAGCCAGACCTAGCTGTAATTTGAGAGACTGCAATTGTACCACCCCAAGTTTTATTATCTACCTCCTGGACTTAAATTTCTGCTCCACTTGTACTTTTCACAAAGCAGATTTCCTCTTGCCATCAGATAAGGCACATGCACGTGGCCTGAGGTGACGTTTTAGGCAGTTTGAGTTTGCCTACAAGTGGCTGCCTCCCCAGTTCTTCATCTGTACAAGGAACACAAACAGGTTGTCCTGTCCGAAACCAGTTGGCTTCTCACACTGTGTGATGAGGCTGAAAGCCGTGGAGAAGGGCTCAGGTTGTGCTATGAGGTGCTCCAGGCAGGTCTGAACAACAAGCCCAGCCAGATGCAAGCAAATGCACTGAGCCTTGGTGTCCCAGGGTGGCCTGTGTGCCAGCAGACTGGTGCTGGCTGCCTGTGGGCAGGAGCTCACCCACACACTTGGCTGCCTCTGCCGGTGCTGAGCCTTCCTAGCAAGGGGCTGTGTTGGCAGAAGGGACACTGCTGCATGGCAGGGGCCAAGCTCAGGGCCCCCAGCTGACTTACCATGTGTGGGTCTGTTTCCAGCACACTGGGGAATCCTGGCTCCCTGGCTCCAAGTGACAGGCACACTCAGCCCTGCTCTTCCAGCTCTGTCTGTGCCACCATCATTCCCACTGCTGCTTTCTGGAATTTATGTTATTTTCCTTTTACAAGCCTTTGCAACCCTTGCTCCCAGTGCCACTTTTCAGTTTCTGCTTTTATGTTAGCTGAAGACAAGCACTGAGTTGTTTCTGGGCAGCATCTTTTCAGTTTAGAGATGGGGCCTTAAGCATTTCCAAACTCCCAAACAGCACCAACACAGTTCTCCATGTGTGGTCCTGTTCTGGTGCTGGTGTAGCCTCGGCAGGGTTCAGGTAACAGTGTCACTGGAAGCAGGGGAAGTCAAAGACTTCTTTTGAACACAGGTTACAAGGTAACGCCTGCCTGATGTTTCTTTAGCAGCTTTAACTGTTGTCATTCCTGTACACTGCAGGGATGGAAGTGGCTTGTAAATGCCCAGTAGCAGCAAGAAAGATATTTCTGAAATGTGCTGGAGATCTAGAGAGGGACGTTCAATCCCTTGGACCTCTTGTCAGCCTGCTGCGCGCATGTCATGCCTGGGGCTGTCAGTGCCACACAGCAGTCACGGCTGGGAGCTGCTTGTTCCAGACAGGACATGGCAGGACAAGCATGATGACAGGAGAGCCACATGCACCTTGTGCAGGATGTATAAAACCCGTGCTTTACAGGCAGGCAAGTGCCCATGATTTTGCAGTGGATAAACTGGATTTTGATATCTTTGACAGTGCACGCAGCAGACTCATGGGGCTGGTGCTTTGTTGGTTTGAGGCCATTTCAGTGAGGTTCCTGTAGAGTGATTTTGTCATGGTCCAGATTGTATTTAGCACTCAGATTACCTGCTGACCAGAGCACTGTGCTGAAATAATTTACTGAGATTCTTGACCTGTTGGGGGATGTGGGGTAAAGTTGCTTTCCCCTGTTCTGCCTTGAACTCCATGGTGTGACAAACCACTTCCTGCTTTCATTAAGTGCTTCAATAGTCCCAGCACAGGGGAGCAATAGCAGATGCTGTGATCCTGGCTCAAGCCTGTTGCAGGGAACACATCTGGGTGGGCTGACACCAGCTATAGCAATCACTGCTGTGAAGGGCCTGCTGGGAGATGTGGCCATTTCATCCTTCACATTGTATTAGTGTAACCTTTAGCATGTGATTTCCTCTTGACAGAGCTAGCAGAGGCAAGAACTGTCTTTGGTGGGGATGATCTTGGGGTTTTTCAGCTGCATGCACCCCCATGCATTGCCATGGGCTGGCAGGGAGCTGTGTGTGGTGGGTACATGTCCATCCTCTGCCAGCTCTGTTCCCTGGCATACACCATCATTGGTGCTGTGCTTTTGGGCTCTTGTGTGCAGCAGCCCAGGAGGGCACATCTGCCCAAGGAACCTGGATTACCCAGACCTCACCATGCCAGAAAACTTCACCCAGCCCATGGGGAAACCTTCTACCTCAGGTACACAGGTCTGACCCTGCTGACTGTGTCAGCTTTACATAAGAGAAGGTCCTTTTTGTGGAAGGGCTCTTCTGATCTGCAGCAGGGTCTGTCTCCGTGGCAGAGTATCCCAAGCATGAGGGACAGGAGCATGCTTGGCCAGGGTAGTTGCTGACCTACTGTCTCTCTCATTTTCTTCCAGTCCTGGACGCACAACATCCAGCGGGAGAAGGAGTTTCTGCGGAAGCTGGTGAAAGCCCGAGTCATCACTGACCTAACCAGTGGGATCTGAGTGGCTGCAGCCCCTGCCTCCAAGGGAGGAGACGAAGACACGCTGCAGCTCTGGGAGCAGGCACTGACAGCCCCCTGCAAGAATCCAACCTCACTGAAGACACACAGAGATGCCCAGGTGCCCTGGGAAGACCCTCTTGCATTGCCAGTCTACACGAGGGGTACATCTGCCACCTCCAGGCCTAGAGCTGGCAGGAGGTGGGCAAGGGGCTGAGTGGACAGTTCTTGAACTCTGCATTGCAGGCAGATCTTCTGCATCCTGATTTAGACAGGAAAGACTCAGGAGAGTGAAGAAAGGTTTGTGAATAAAATGATTTGTGCCAAATGGGAGGTGATGCTGCCCCAAGGCAGCAGTGCCTGAATGTACAAAGTATTATTTTTTAAAAACTCTGCTGGAACAATACTAGAAATACCAAGATACAGGCAAAGTCTGCTTGTGCACAGCCCTGCGAAAAACCTGGCCTCTTCATGCTCCATCTGCATTCACCAGCCTCAGACCTTTCCCCAGGAAAACAAATCCATCCAAAACTTTGGTGTCATTGGTGCTGCTACAATTTGAAGGGACAATAATGGCTTCCTCTCATTCTCCTCTTGGAGCTTCTGTATGAAGATGAGCATGGGTTTGTTTTTCTGCATTTTTCCTCACTTCCTCCACAGAGGCAGCAACAGCAGCAGCCACTGACTTGGCTGTTTTTCATAGCCATTTGCTCTGCCTCTGCCCTGACCCCAAGGTGGAGCAGGGAGCCAGTGGCTTTCTCCACCTACTGCAGACCCTCCCCACCTTCCTGCCTGTCACAATGCAGAGGCACCTGCCCTGTTGTGCTCAAGGCTTTCAGGCCTCCTGGTTTGTGCCTGCTGTGCAGGGCCCCCGTGGAGTCCGTGCAGACTGGTGTCACTGTTTCTGGACAGCATCTCGCTTTGGTATTGTGTGGGAGGGGAGTAATTTATTCTTTGGAAGGAGGTCAGATCTGAGCAGAGATCTCAAGCTTTACAGTTTGAGAGCAGACTGCTGAAGATGTTTGTTTTATGTTCCAGACTCGATCATGTTCCCTATTTAAGCGACGTGTGACCTCAGTGATGATGGAACCTGATGGGAACTCTCACCCTCTGCTCGGCCCCTGCTCACTTCATTTCCAAGCTCCTCCTGTGCTGCTCTAGCACTGCTGCTCCTCCTGCTCTCAGGAGCACGTCCTTCCTTTGCCGTCTTGGTCCCAAGATGCAGAATTTGCACATTTGATTTGTATACATATTTCAGAGGAGCTGGAGTAAACTGAGCAATGTGGCCAAGTGCGAGGGCAGCAGGGTGGTCTCATCCACCTGAAGAGCATGGGCAGAAGGGAGATTGCCAAGGGAATGAACAGTGTCATGTGGAAAGTGGCTCCCATGCTCTCTGAGACTGGAGGAGGGTGGACTGCACCCACAGGCACTGTCCCAGAACCTGGGTGTTGAGGCGCTGGCACACAGCCAACCAGTGCTGGGGTCAGTGGAGGGGGATCCCAGAGGGATGTGGGCTGGGCTTAGGGTCCTGGCACTGTGCCTGGCATAGTCCAAGGACTGCAGTCTGCCTTGCTCTGAACTGAAGTGGGAGCACAGCCCTGGCATGGGCAAGGGATGCTCAGAGCAGGGCTCACATGGCTCCCCTAGATCAACTCTGCACCCGCTGACTTGTGGAACACTATGACTTTGGAGCTGAGACTTTCAAAGGGGTGTGCAGGAGGGGCAGGCAGTGACCCAGGCATGGGGCAGAGGAGCCAACTGTACAGAATGATTTGAGACCAGGCTTCAGGCAGGGGCAGCTCCCAGGACATGGCACTGAGTGCTGCTTACAGATCAGTGTGGGATGCATCCCTCAGGAGCCTCTCCTGCCTGGCATTCCTGTAGCTAAGGGGCTTGCTTAGGGGCAAGTCCTGCCCAGCTTCCTGTTGTGGCTGCTGTTTCCCTTGTCATCTGGGAGCAGCTCCAAGATCCTGCTGCTTCTGGGCTGCAGAAGACATGCTGGGAGGCTGTCCTTCACTTTACCCTTCCCATGTCCTTTCCCCACTGCTCTGGCCTCCCTGTTCGCCCAAGGACATGCCTGCTGTCAGGATGCTCTGTGAGGTTTCCAGCAGGTTTTTGAGCATATGCTGTGGCAGATACTCCTTTGAAGTATCTACCAGTTTGTTTTTCCTTCTCAAGGAGTCCATGGGACTGGATTTCAATGGCTCTCACCAGGCAACACTTCCTTTGCAGTTCCTATGTATCAGCATGGACTTGGGACCATCATTTGTTGAGTCCCAGCCATGCTGGCAGTGGGGATGCTTGGTCTGGATCTGGCTGAGATTGTGGCTGGGGAAGGGTTGACACCCAACCCCTCTATGTCTTGGTGCTTGAACTGGGTCTTTAACCAACTTCCATGGAGCCCTAGGGCAGGGATGGGTGATTGTCGCTGTTGAGCCGCTAGCAGAGAAGAGATCCCGGATTCTCCACGTGGCATAGAAAAAGCGCTTTATTATTTTGAATCCAACATATATAGACTTTTCAGAGGTCACCCAGATTGTTCAGTCAGAAACCTCCCCCTAGGCCTGATTGGCCAGGCCTGAACTGTCCAAATCTTGAGACACTGTTTTAACAACATCCAAACTTTATCTTTTTTTATAAAACACAGGAGGAAGTTCTCATGGGAAAGACCTGTGCTAGCCACAGGTGATGGGCTGTATCCATGTGCAGCAGTGAGCTGAGATGGCAGAGTGGGCAGCTGCATCCAGAAGGAGGAGGGGGGTGAAGAGCCTTCTATGTCTGTGGTGGGCTCCTCTCCACACACGGGGGAAAGCACTCCCATGGAGGCTTGTGATGGCATTAATTTGATTTAGACTAGCTTATTGAACACTGCAAAACTACAGGGCACTTTTATCTTCCAACTCGCTGGCTCCAGGTCCGCACAGCCACTGCTCAGCCTTCCCTGTCATCCCAACTCTTCACCACAGCCATGAACAGGTCCTGATGGGAAGCTGACCCTACAGACCAGTGAGGTGACTCCTAGCCCTTCCCTCCACCTTGATGGGGGTGTCCAAGCAGAAGTGTCCTAGTTGAGTGCATGGCCCAGAGTGTCTGTGGTGGGTCAGGACCACCTGCATGTAGAAGGAAAGAACGTTTGGGGGCCAAGGCTCTGCTCTAACCCACTGATACCACAGAGCAGCCTGTGGCCGGGTGATGGGGCTCCAGCTCCGGGAGCAGTGCACAGCACTGGATTTTGCTCCTGGGTGCCTTTCTTTTGGCTGCCTCCCCACGTGCACCTGCAGCCACCTCCCGCCCTTGAAATGCTGCAGTCCTGCCAGCTCGGAGCGGTGCACTCAGGTCAGAGCAGGGTCAGTGGGACGGATGTGAGTCTTGGCCTCTCCCTTGCAGTGACTCACCTTGTCAGATCGGAAGGGAGAGCCCAGGGGAATTCTCCACAGCCTAAATATAGAGCGGGGTTGCCTGGTGCCTCTGATGAGCTGCAGTGCAGAAAGGCCACTCAGGTGGCAGGGAACCTGCCTAGAGAGAGCCCAGGGAGGCACAGGGATGTCAGAGGCCAGTGACC
Organism: Lichenostomus cassidix; assembly: GCF_008360975.1. NCBI lineage: Eukaryota > Metazoa > Chordata > Aves > Passeriformes > Meliphagidae > Lichenostomus > Lichenostomus cassidix. The sequence continues at coordinate 9,924,461 of NC_139489.1, read as the reverse complement.
ACAGTGGGTTTCCCTCTGATTAGTGCAGAGAGCAGGTCTGGGGAGCTGCCAGGCAGCGTGGACATGCTGCTCTGGAGGACAGGGGCTGCCAGGGTTGCTACTGCTGTTCTGACCACACCATGAGCTGCTTGTGAATTTGTGGCAGTGCCCACCACACTGGCATTGGACTCCCACCACCAGCTCACCCCATTAGGCCTGGCCATGCTGTGGCCTCAAGCTCACATGTGCCAAAGGGAAGCACCATGGCCAGGTAGCAGGAGGCAGCAATAGGATCCAGCTCAACATTCCTCATCCCAGCATCTCTGGGCTTCCAGTGCCTCCTGTCTTTGGAGGGAGCAGTGGGAAGGTCCTGCCCAGCCATGCTGTGCTACCCCTCAGCGTGGAGTAGAAGTACTCCCCAGTACTGCTGGGAGTAGAAGAAGGTGTCAGGACAGGGCTGTCTGTGTCAGATGGGCACAGTTGGGTTGGGTATGGGCAGAATTGGACATGGGTAAGGGCTTCCAGAGTGTTTGGCAGGGAGGCAGCCACCACGCCGAGCTCCACAGGCACCAGCACGGCGCGTGCTGTCGGTCCAAGCGTGTGTCACTTGCAGTATTAGATGTGTCCTTTGGTGCAGGAGCTCCTTTGGGGCCACTGCCCAGCCCCTCTGGGCTCTGGCTCCTTGCACAGCCTGCACAGGGTCTCGAAAAGCCAGTGCATTCGCCGGTACTGTACCAAGCCAAGATGCAAGAACTCAATGAGTTTTTAAAATTAGTTTAGTTTCTGCATTTTTTTTTAATTTCCCCTCTAGGCAGGGAGGGCAAGAGTCTTGCAGGCTCCTCCAAGCCGGCTTATGTCACATCAATTCAGTCATATCACAGAAGCAATAAAGCTATCAAACAAGCTTGGCTGGCCTCTTTCTTCTGCTGCCTTGGGCCTTTTTTACAGGAGGCAGAGGGATTCCCCTGGTTGGGCTGTCCCCTGCCTAGTTTCACTGCTGACTCCTCCAGGAGAGTAATCCAGCTGCTGGGAGCTGCAGCTGGGCGATGCCACTGTCCTGGTGCTGGAGACAGGAGAGGGCTGTGCTCCTCCTTGCAGGTAACTTGAGGGGCGGGAGGGGGGATCACAGGTTGGGTTCATTTCATGTTGGAAGGCACAGGCATCAGAACTTGTCCTGCCTGTGACAGGCTGACTGTGACTCCAACTGCTCTCCTGGGGACTCCCTGCAGCAGGGTGACTTCCCGCCGGGGGTCACAGCAGCAATCGGGCTGGGTGCGGCCCTGACAAAGGCAGGTGTCCGGCCAAGTGACCTTCTCACCACAGTGTCCAGGAAAAGGAAACGGTTTAGGAAGCCAGGGGCTGAGGCTGTGACCAGCTCTGACACCTGCCAAGTCTCAGCAGGAGGGGTGTAACCCCTTAGGCAAACCCCGGTGATGCTGCCAGGCTCCCGGAGCCACAGGATATGTTGGGGACAGTCGCATCACTCGGAGAAATGGGAAGGCTACTTCCAGGTAGGTGACTGGTCTGCCTGCCAGACCTCCCAGCTTCTAAATAACAATGGGTGGATTGTTGCTCCACTAATGAGGTGCTGGAGCTGCTCAGATCCTCCTCCCTTCCCTCCTCTCTTCCCAGCATTTAAAGAACAGGGCCACCACTGCCATTAGGCTGGGCCAGCCCCAGGCATGGCCCATGCCCTGTCCTGGCTTTGGGAGGGCAGAGGAGGAAAAGAGCACAGAGCCTGGGACCAAGGCACACAAGGATATTCAAGTCAGCTGAGACAAGGAGACTTGTTCAGAGATATCCCTGAAAGAGCCACGTCACTGCTGAGATGGGACACCTGTGTCACAGCTCTCTCCCACGTATGTACTGCTGAGATGGGATGCCTGTGTCACAGCTCTCTCCCACATATGTTTTGTCACACTCAGCCATGGCCTCAGACAGCAGCCATGACATGCTCAGTCCTGCCATCTGGCTGGACTGCATCACCCCCATCCTACCTCATGCAAGGGTGGCACCTTCAGCAGATGTCACAGCAGGCCCTGGCTCTGCAGGGCTTATTCCAGACCAGACAAGGCACTTGGGGACACCCCAGCCCCAGGGGTGCAGGAGCACAGGCTGACATAGGCAGTGCCTTGGGAGGTAGGGAGCCAGGTGGTGCCAGGGAGCAGGTCACCTGTCTGTCTGGAGACCTGTGGGGCTGGGAACCCTGCCCTGCCCCACAGTGCCCTGTGCAGCCTGACCCATTCAGCATATCCCAGGGCAGAGCCAATACTCATGGGAGCCCAAGAGGGGAGAGCAGTGCTGGGACTAAGGCAGAGAGCTGGGACATGCCATCCCCTGCCACCACAATTGTGGGGGACAGGGAGGAGGTGCTGCTGGTAGGACATTAGTGGGGCTGACGGCAGCAGCAGGCTTATGTCTCCCAGGACGAGAGGAAAGGGCAGAGGAGGGAGCCAGTGCCTCCAGGTGTCTGGGGTAGCAACCTCGAAGAAGGCCCACCTGGAAGAGGACAGAGGCCAGGCTTTTCATGGCTTTGCACAACCACCGCTTTCACAGGGCTGGGGACACTGTGGGCTCACCTGTATTGGGTCTCCTGGATACCCTGTGCCATGCCCCACTAGCCACCTGCATACCACCAGCATCACACCCTCAGAACTTCCTGGCTGTGTCCTGGGGGCACGAGGACCTGCCGAACGAGTAGGGAAGGTGGGAGGGGATGGGGTAACCCCATTGCTGAGCCAGCACTCGAGGCTGTCTCCAAGCCCTCAGGGCTGTCCGTGGTGGAGGCAGCCCTTCCCTTCATTAGCAGCCCTCTCTTCCTGGGCAGCTTTCCCAGCATGGTCAGGGCTGTGGCCAGTCCCAGCTCCATGGGGACAGCAAGGCAGCCTGAAACAGGACATGTCACTCATATTGAAATTTTCCAAGCAGGCAGCTGCATTAGTCTGCAAGCCCTGCAAAGCAGAGGATCCTGTTCCCTGTCACCTGCCTTCAGCTGTTTCTCTACCTCGGGGATGCTCTAGGGCCTCCAAACCTCTGCTGGGCCAAGGCATCCACGGACATTGCCTCTGACGGCTCCCATGAGGCCATCTTGTATGGGAACAGCCTCAAGCCACGGCCGTGGAGAAACACAGTCCCACTAGCAGTTATGGAGCCACCCATGGCCATGATGCTTGTACCAGGACAGGGATGGAGATGAAAGAGGGGGAGCCGAGGCCACGCGGTGCCGCTCCGGGGCAGGGGCAGCAGCTCCGGGCCGCGTGCCACCTCCGCTGTCCCTGCTTGCCGTGGCAGGGACGGCTTAGTGGGCGCCGCCTGTGCCCGCACACTCCCTGGCAGGTGATGTCGCAGGAGGACGCGGGAGTTGTCACCCCCGCGCTGGATAATCCCAGGAGATGAGAGCAGGCGAGGCGGCGGCTCCGCAGGTGGCTGCGGGCGCGCCCATCGGTCCCCTCCGCGGGACCGCGGGGCCCGGGCTGCAGGGCGCCGGGGAGGAGGTTAAAGCCTCCCGGTTAAGCGGGGGGCCCGGGGTCGGGGCGACCTGGGGCCCGGCATGCAGCCGCGGCACAGCCGGCGACCGAGCCGCTGGCCCCGCTCCAGCCGGGGAGTTGCATAAATCCGCGGAGTTGCGCCGAGGCGGCGGAGCGCCGCCGGGGCAGGTGACACGGCCGGAGGCACCGCGGGGAGCGCAGCCTGCCCGGGCGCCCTCGGACCCTGCAGCCATGAGGTCCGGACCCGGGGGGCTCGCCTGGCCCTGGGCGCGTCCCGGCGATCAGCTGCGGCCAGGGGAGCACGTGTGAAGCGGGGCCGAGCGGAGGCGGCCCCGGGATTTGGCACGTTCGCAAGGAGCACTCGAGAGCCCCGGGATGGACGCGGAGGGCCCCGGGCGGTGACGTAAGGACTCGTACGGGCTCGACTCGACTCGCCAGCCGGCCCCCATGTCCCCGGGGCCAGCGGCGGCCCCGGCGGAGGGAGGCAGGGCGACGGCAGAGGTAAGGAGCCCGGTGGCGGGCGGCCCAGCCGAGAAGGAGCGGGGCGCGGGGTGCGGGCGGGCGGGGGCAGGACTCCTCCTCCGGCGCGGCCGGACACGAGCGCCAGGCACACCGGTGACCCCAGTCAGCTCAGGGTGCTTGGGACGCCGGCCCGCCCCGCCGCGGCCGGGAGCTGCCGGGATGACCCCGACCCTGCCCGACAACCCATCCCCGCCGGATCCCCACGTGCGCAAAGGGTCCCCGAAGGGCTCTACTCCCGGAGCGCTCCCGGAAGGGCTGAAGCCTTTCCCGAGGGTGTCCGTGTGTCCGTCCTAGTAGCGCTGTGACCGGGCTGTCGGGGCAGGGAGCCCTGCTCACGAGGTGTCCGTCCGTCCGTCCGTCCGTCCGGGCTACGGGTCCGCCTGCCCGGGGGTCGGCCGACGGGCAGGTGGCGGTAGCGGGGTCGGGTGCCTGCGGGGGTCTCGGTGCCGTGCCTGGCGGGGTGCGAGTTTCCGCGGGAGCTTGAAGGAGGTGCGGATCACGGCGAGAGCCGATGCTGAAGCGGGTTGAGCTGCGGCTCCTGCTGCTGGCGAGATTCCGGTGCCATCCTGATCCCGGTGCGGTCCAGGCGCCCGTGCGGGTCGGAATCCCGGTGCCACTACGGGCGGATCGGGGTGCCGGTTGGTATCCTGGTGCCAGTGCGAATCGGGTTCTCGGTGCCGGTGCCCGCCCCGCCGGTCAGGTGACGGTGGCTGGAATTTGACACCGGCAGCGACGACGGGAGCGGGATGGAGCCGCCGCTGCCCCGCACTGCGAGTCCGCCTGCTGCCGCCGGCACCGCACCCCAAGACGCAGCGGGAGCGGCACCGGGAGCAGCGGCGGGAGTCGGTGCCGGCGGGGCAGCGCCGGCCCCCGCCAGCGCCCCGCCCCGGCGCAGCGGCGGCGGGCGGCGGGGGGCGGCGGGGAGCGGAGGCGATGCGGGGCAGCGGCGGCCCGGGGGATGGTCCCCGCCGCGGGCACGGTGAGTGCGGGCCGGGGTGGCGGGCGACAGCGCCCGCCCCAGCCTACCGGCGGCCCCGGGCCTTGGCGGAGGCTCCTACCGGGACTGCGGGGGGGACGGGGGGAACCCGCTTCGCCGCCCACCTCCCGGCAATAGTCGCGGGGCGGTGGGGGGCCTCGGGCCGCCCCCGGGCAAGTTCCTCCCGGGCAGATCCCGGGGTGCCGAGCCCGACCCGGCGGCGGGAAGTGCTTGGGGCCGCTGCGGGGCCGGGGTTCCCTGCCCGGGCGGGGAGAGGCGGCACCCCGCTGCGGGCGCCCGCGGGGCACGGGGACGGACTCTCCCGCCTCTTCCCTGGGCTCTCTCCCGGCCCGTTGGGCACGTCGGACAGGTGTGCGCCCCGGGCTGTGGGCAGGAGAGAGGCATGGGGCGGGGGTATCCTGCGCCCCCCGGCTTTGCTGTCCCCTAGTTGGATCCGAGTTTGGTCTCTGCCGTGTGCCCCACGTGTCCGACCCCGGTCTTCCAATGCTTCGCGGAATAGGTGCCCGCTCCTCATCACACCTGGCGTTGATTTCTGACCCGCATCACCTCTTCTGCCAGGGTCAGCGCGGAGGGATGCAGGGCCTCCGCCGGTGCCCGTAGCTGCCCGAAGGAGTCTCTGGGCATCGCCCGGCGCTTCCTGGTGGGACCCGCGGCTGCAGGCTTGGCATGGTCACTCCGTGAGCTGAGACACTCACCGCGAGCCTGGGGCACTCGCTGGCCTCGTGTGGATGCACTTCGCGAGTGTCTGCTGCCTCCCCCGGGAGCCTGGTGTAGCCATGGGACAGCGGCTCCAGGCGCTCCGCGGGCAGCGGGGCTCTCGCCAGGCTCTTCAGGAGTGAGTGTGAGGTGGCCGCTCAGAGACTGCAGCAGCACGCTGTTGCTTAGCCCCGGGCGGGGGACACATATGGCTGGGAGGCCAGGCAGGTCCTCACATGGATGGGCTCGGTTCCGATCCTGGAAAAAAACCCTCCTGTGCCTGTGAATCGCCCGGCAGGTCTATGGCAGCCGTGGCAGGGGCAGATCTCAGCCAGATTCCCTCGTACGGGACATGGGGGTCTGCTGTGGGGTGTGCTGGTCTGGCATTCCTTGGGGTGCTCAGGTGCTTGGCTCAGCCGTGCCCGCGCTGGACGAAAGCAGTTGCCGAGCGGGGTTTCGGGGCCAGCGTAGGCTGCGGTCCTGTGCGCTCGAGGAGCTGCGCCCCTGGACGGGCCCCGAGTCTGAGGAGACAGTGGTTGTGCCCGTCCGTCCCTTCGGCTCCGGGGCTCCCGATGGCGAAGGGAGGCTGCCCTCGCTCGGCGCCCCGCCGGCAGCGCTCCCGCTGCAGAGTTCGGGGTCGTGCTGCCGCCGGACGGGAGAAGCCTGAACTGCATCGGCTGATCCGTCCCGTCCCGTCCTGTCTCTTCCCCGTCCTTTCCCGCCGGGATGCTGGAGCCCAGGGGCCGTGGCGGGACGGTCGGCGGCTGGACAGAGGACCGGGGAGTCCGCACCCCCCCAGCAGGGAACGGGGACCCTCGCCTGGCTCCTCCGGCGGTGCTGGCCTGGGAAAACCATGACCTGGAGGCAGGGGCTGGCTTGGGGCCATTGACCGCCACGACAGCGAAATGCAGCGTGGGCTGTGCTTGGCCAGGCTGGCGCGGCTGGCGCGGCCGGGGGGGTCGGTGTGAGCCGTGCCGGCACCGGGTGCGCATCCCGCCTGGTGCACTGTCCCTAGAGGGGGCACATGGGCCTGGCAGCGCCTACTACAGCCCCTTGTCACAGTGTTGCCAGTGCAGGCTGGCGTCAGATTCATCAAGTGGGAGACCATTCCCTGAGATGCTAGAGGGACTGGAGGAAATTATTTTTTCTCCTGGTCCTAGCAGTGCCCAGGCATGTGCTTTCACTTTTTTTTTTTTTTTTGGTCAGGAGTGCTGTCCTCAGCATGTCCTGTCCCAGCTTTGCCATGGAAGCAACTGGGACGTGCTGGGCAATGTCATAGAGGGAATGGGGGAACTCCTGAATGCAGAATGTCACTAAGCTCCAAGGGGACAGTCCCATCCTGAGAGATAGGGTATGCAGTGCAGATGAGCCAAGGAGTGTACAACCCCTTTTTGAATTACTTCTAAAGCCCTTCAAAGCTAGGGTATCCTAGCTTTGGACACTGGGACGCCTCTGCAATGCCGGGGGGAGCTGGGGAATGAGGCAAACGTGGTTGCAGACGGGAATTGCCCCAGCACCTCCTGGGGGACATTACTCTCCTGAGACCATGCTTGCTGCTTGGCTGGGATCATGCACAGCAGGAACCTAGCTCCTCTCTGTGTGTCAGGGCAGTGGACACCAAGCAGTGGTGTTTGGGTGAATGAGTACACTGAGCACAGCATGGTGCTCCACACCCTGCTATGTCCCCACAGGACCTGTCTGCCCATCCTGCCCCTTGCAGTCCCACTCATCCAGGCTGCTCTGGGGTTGTGTGTCCCAGCTTGGTGCAGGCAGCAGGCTGGGGAGCCAGTGTGGGGCCAGAGGTGGCTGCACCCAAGGACCCTGTGCTAATGGATTTGGAGTTTCTAAGGTCAGGCTCCCACTGTGAGCAAGAAAAACATTCCCAGGGAAGGGCCATGGGAAAGGGCCCCCCTGCACAGCACTCCCAGCCCCAGCCGCTGCCTCACAGCCCAGCCTGGCATCCCAGGCAATGCACACAAGGGGATGGCTGTGTTCTCCCTGAGGAGAGGTGCTGTACAAAGACTAGGTTGCCCCAGCTGCCCAATCTCTTGGAAGGGGTATGCGGTGTGGGGAGGATGCCTGGCTGTGCCAGGAGGAAAGAGGGGTGGACGTGGGCCATAAATGGGGTACAGGAGGTGTTGTGGGCTTTTGGGGGGCAAGGGAGGGGATGGCATGCTTGGCCAGGGCAGGGGATGCATGTGCCAACTTCCCAGCCAGCCAACTCTATACCACCCTGTGTGGGCACTGACCCCAACCTCTGCACTTGCAGCTAGCATGGACCGGCGACAGGGGCCACCAGAGTCAAGACCTGCAGGACCTGCCACACATCCGCAGCCCAAGGTGAGCCCAGATCTGTCTGGCTGTGATGGCCAGGACTACATGACTGCACCCCCACCCATCCCCAGCTCATGGAGCCTCATCCCTGGCGTGGGAACCCTGGCCAGGGCTGACCCTTCTGTGCTGTGATTTGTTGCAGGAGGGGGCACTATGGGGGTTCTTTGCCATCCTGTCACTGCTGGCTGGGCTGGCCACAGGCACCCTGCGAACACCACACTGCAACAAGACGCTGGACGCAGCCCCCACGCCACGGGGCATGGCCACTGCCAGCCTGTCTGTGGAGGATGGCGTGGAGGTACCACTCGCTGCTGCCTGGAGCCAGCTGTACGGTATGTGTTGGGGACAGGATTGCCAGCCTGGGCATGGTAACCCCATGTGTGGGGCATGGGCAGGTTGGGGGCTGCTGTGGGGAGCCCCAGCCTGTGTGGGGCTGCATCTGCACTTTGGGTCTGGGCTGAGGGGATCTCAACACGTGGGGCCCTGTGCTTCATGCTGGGGATGTGGCAGGGTCCTAGAGATGGGCAGATGAGAAGATTCTTGGCTGGACAGCCACACGCCCTCTCAGGCACCAGCCATTGCCATGGTGGATGATCAGGAGGGATCTGTAGGTCACAGTGGGGACAGGCAGGCTCAGTAGGAGGGCAGTGGGTGCAGGATGGGTCCTGACAGCGCCATCTCCTCCACATGCAGGGGACAACGCAACAACAGGTAGCCCAGTCACCGCAGACCTAGCAGAGGACCTGCTGCTGCGTGCTGAACGCTCACCGCCCGGCGCCGGCAAAACCAAGAAGGGCGGGCCAAAAGGCTCACGGCGCGCCCGCGGGCGCAACTGCCACATCCGCAACCTGATGGTGAAGGTGCGTGACCTGGGTCTGGGCTTCAACTCGGACGAGATCGTGCTCTTCAAGTACTGCAGCGGGTCCTGCCACCGGGCACGCAGCAACTATGACCTGACGCTGGGCAGCCTGCTGCGGCAGCAGCTCATCGCCCCGGGGCCACAGGAGCGGGTCCTCAGCCACCCCTGCTGCCGACCCACCCGCTATGAAGCTGTCTCCTTCATGGATGTGGAGAACACATGGCAGACAGTGGAGAAGCTCTCAGCAGCTGAGTGCAGCTGTATTGGCTGAGGAAGGGGCCGCTGGCTTGGCCCCAGCTCGACACATGCCGACAGACTCCAGCTTGCCACATGCAGTGGCACTGTTGCTCAGAACAAGGGTCTGGCAGAGGCTGGCACCCCTATTCTTATGTGGCCACAAAGAACTGAGGTGAGATGGAGTCATAACTGGGGTGTGGGTGGCCAAGCCCACTCCTGCTCAGTGCCAAGCAGCTGGTGCCACCGGCTATGTGGGGTCCTGTCCAGGTGCACCCTGGCTCAGCCCTGGGAGAGGAGCTGAAGAGAGTATGGACCATCTCCATCGCTCCCAAGGGTCTGCCAGCCCCGTGTCCATCAGCAGCACTCCTGCACCTGTGCTCTAGGGACCAAGTGTCACCCAAGCTTCAGAGGGGACAAAACCTCCCTGTCCCCTCGGGCACCCTGGGGTCAGTGGTGCAGGGAAGGAGTGTCCCTGAGGGCAGGGATGCAGTGGGGCCAACTTGCACCAGCGTGGAGTGGGGGCCTGCACCCGGACCAGCAGCAGCCCCTGGCACCTCTGCAGGGTGGTGGGTCATAGACACCCACTGGGACCGCCACTCCTGCCTGGTTCCCAGGGTGGTCACAGGGTCCCCCCGCAGCTCCGTGGTGCTGTGGCACTAAACTATTTATTACTCTAAATTATTTATTTATTGTTCTTGAGCGGCAGCTCCTATTTATGACTTTGGGCCCCGGGGGCCGGGTGTAATTTAACCCCAGCGCTGCAGTGAAGCCCTGGGCAGCGCCCCGTGCCCCCCGCACCCTTTTTCTATTATTTGTAAAATTTGAGGGATAAACTCTATTTTTGTACAGTCGCCTTTTCCTGTAGCAATAAAGCGATGGGCTGCGCGTCCAACCCCTGCGTGTGCCCGTGATGGGGACAGGGACGGGGGTGTGCCCCTGACGGGAGAGTGCGGAGCGGTGCTGAGCGCGGCTCCCGCCGGCACTGCCCGCCCCGCGCCTGGGGAGCGGTGCCGGTGCCGGTGCCCGGCAGGGGACGCGCGCGGGCCGGAACTACCGCTCCCGGCGTGCGGCGCGGCGCTGCGGCAGGTCCTGGGCTGCCCGGCCGCGCCTGCGGGGCCGCGGGGAGAGGTGAGGCGGGGCGGGGAGAAGCGGAGCGGGGCGCCGGGGCTGCTCGGGGAGTGCCACGGGCGCCTCCCGGCTCGACCGCCGCGCCGAGCCGCACCGCCCCGGTGCCACCGCCCCCGTCGGGGCGGGGAGGCGGGTCCCGCCGCGATGCGGCTGCCCGTGCGCCGCCGCTGTCGCCCGCCCGCCGCCGCCTCCTGAGCGCCGCCGCAGCCATGGAGCGGAGGGCGGAGGCGCCGCCGCCGCCGCCGCAGGGCCTCGACTTCACCGTGGAGAACGTGGAGAAGGTGAGCGAGCCCCGCCGGCTCACCCGCTGCCGTGGCGGGGCGGGGGCTCGGCGGCGGGATGCCGCCGGTGCTGCGGGGGATGCGGCTCGGGGAGCGGGGGGCACCTGCTCGGCGGTGCCGGGCCCGGCGACATCGGCGGGCGGCGTCCCCCGTGCCTGCCCGCTCTGCCGCTACCGGGGCATGGGACTGGAGCGGGAGCCGCCGGGGCAGCCGGGGGAGTGAAAGTGATGTGGCAGGAATGGGAGCAGAAGGGAGGGGTTGCGTGTGTCTCCCACGGGCGTCCTCTAGGTCGCCAGCTGCAGCGCTGGGCAGGGAAAGCCCACGGGTCTGGTCCTGGCTACTGAACCAGCTGCAGCAATGTGAAGCCCATTATCAGCGTCTCCATTAGCCAGGAAAGGAAGGGACTTCTGCCAGGTGCTGGGAATTATTAGGTATTACGGTTGGGGAAAGCCTTCAGAGGGCGGATGGCCCAGTGATGCTTTTCTAAACCAGGAATCCAGCCCCTTTGCTCCTGCTGGTGCTCAAGGTCCTCCAGAGCATCTGCAGGGCAATAGGAATGAGGCTGTGATTGCTGAAGTCTGGGATCCAGGGAACAGCCATGGCAAACCAAGGCCTGCTGGCATCACACTGCTGTTGGATGAGCCCTGAGCAGCTGATGTGTGACCTGGGGTTCATCACGGACACCGAGCAGGGCACCTCAGTAAGCACCCAGGAGGGCAGCTGAGCAAAAACCTTCCCTTGGCCACCTTGGAGGTAATGGGGGCAGGGCAGCAGAGGATGCATCCCTGAAGGGCAAACAGCAAGTGCATCACCCTTCCACTTACCCTGTAGCCAGACATCTGACAGACACCCAAAGCTTAGTCCTCAGACAGCTAGTGGGAATCCCAGTGTCCTCATTTTTCCTCTATAAGAATAGACCAAGATCCTTGCCAAAGCAATACTCATGGGCGTGCTGGTGGGCACACGGAATCATGGAATCGTTTCGGTTGGAAAGGACCTCTCAGATCGTTGTGTCCAATGGTTAGCGCAGCCTTGCCAAGCCCACCACTAAACTATTTCCCCAAGCTTTTCACACTCTCCCCAGGAGATTGCCAGGAGGTGTCAGGTCAAGAATGTCAGGTTTGTCACTGGGCGCTGGTTGCCTTTGTGGCTGCAGGTGAGACACAGCCCACCTTTTCCAGGGAGATGGAGGCAGAGCACAACCGGGGGGATTAACTGGTGTCTGGAAAATGCTACATTCATACAACCTTCTGCAGCTTAATCTGCATACATCCAGGGCTGCTGGATGATTTTGCCTCTGACTTCCTTTCTTTTCCTCAGACACAAACCGCTCCTTTGTTTGCACCAACAATGAGGCGCACACTTGCCCGGGAAGGGTGGGCAGTGCCAGGGTGGGGGGCACCCGGCACTGGCTGGGTGAGGTGTGGCTGTGCAGAGGCTGTGAGAGGCAGCTCATCCTTGCCAAGCTGCTCGGGATTTAGTCTCCTGATGTCTGGGAGGAGGCAAAGATGCCCTCTAGGATGCTTCATCTCCCCTCCCCCAGCCTGCCCAGCCTCTCCCGATTTCCGCAGGCTTTGCCATCTCAACAGTGTCCTCTGAAGGTGCAGCTGTGGACTGCAGTGGGGCTCTGAGCTGCTGGTGGGGAGCAGCAGCATGGTCCCTGAACAGGGGAGGAAGTGTGGGGTGGGATCAGAAAAAAACCCAGAGGTTCAGCAGCTCAGAGCCTTCCTGTGTCTGTCTTTTCCAGGAAGGGCTGTGGGATGTTTCTGGTACAAAGTGAAGGAAAAATGGGCTTTGGCGGGGGCAGGGTTGGTGGGAGGCAGGTGGGTAGAGCCACTTTGTCAGAGGTGATGCTGGCAGATAAGTGATGCTTCTGCTGGCCTTGGCTCTTCCACCTGCCAGGTTTTGTGCATGGCTCTATTAATAATACTGAATACTGACTAAAGTCGGGGTTTGACTCCACTCTGAGTCAGTTAGTGATAAGTGCTGGGGTTAGGAACAGTGTGTGGAGCTGGTTATCTCTTAAATCAGAGGGCTGAAGCCTTTCCAGGTCCCCCACAGTGGAAGTCATCGTGTGTGGCAGTTACAGCTGGGGCAGTCTGGTGAGACCATGCCTGTCACATTCTTCTGATGGAGAAGATTCTTGTCCCCGGAAAATTCTTTGGTATTCCTGCTGTAGTTATGCAGTGGGGTTTTGCAGGGCTCTGGGTGCCTGTGTAGCTGAGGAGGATCCTTGCTGTGTTCATGCATAACCAGTGCCAGAAAGAGACGGTTAGATCCCTTCAGCTGTGACCAGTGGTTTCAGGGAGGCAGGAGGGTGGAGATGCTGGAGGCAGGGCCAGGTGGCAGGTCTGAAAGCCTGTGGACAGGTGCCAGGTTCAGGTGCTGCACTTCAGGAACCAACTAAAAGTTGCTCCCTGTATTTTTTTGCTCTGTTTTTCCATAGGGAGCTGTCCCATGGCACAGGGAAGGAGCAGGGCTGCGCTGGGGCTGAGCTGTTTTGATACAGTTACTGTGTCAGTATCCCCCAGTCCTAGCTGAGGGCTACTTGTCTGCTTTTTCTTTTCTTCTGAGCCTGACCTAGATGCTACTCTGACTTCAGCACAGCTAAAGCAGGCTGGCGTGGCCACTTTGTGTGGACCTGCTGGGAGTCCGGCAGCTCTGGGCTGGTGCTGCTTCCCCTGCACCTGCTGCTGAATGGGGCTCTGCTGCTGTGTTTGGAGAGGTTGGAGGAAAGGGAAGGGTGGGAAGGCCAAGAGCTTCAGGCTGTGAGGATGCTCAACGTCTGATTGCCTAAATGGTGCAATCTGGTTTGTGACCTGCATGTGCTTTTGTGTGCCCAGGAGCTGTCCCTGGTGTGACTGACAGCCTTGTGCTGGGGTGATGATGAAGATGTATTGCAGATGTTCAGCCCCTGCTGCTGTGTCCATCTCAGAGGACAGGACTTGTGCCCTGCAATCTTGGCGTCCCTCAGGTCAGGGGTATCAGCACCTAATACTGCAGTATTGGACAGGAGAGGAATAAAGCGTGACCCTCCTCATGTGTTCTTAGTACAGTTGAATCTGCTTCAGCAGTATTGCCCTTTCTGAAATAAGAAAAAAGGCAGTGCCATTCCTCCATGAATTTCTCAATTTTTTTGTCTGCTCTCGCCCTCTTTTTTTGTCTGATTCCTTCCAGGTCTTTCCTCCCTTGTCCTGCCTCTGATCCTCTGGGGTGTTTGTGATATTCGCTGACGTCTTTTCCCTAGCACATTAGTGGTCTGGCATCTCTGGGCTTTCCAGATTGCCGTGTGCCTCTCTGGAGATGCCTGATGAATGCACAGAGTCTCTCCGGCAGGATGGGTAGGCGGGGTGTCATGGAGCTGACATCCGGAGCCTACCGCAATGGGAGAGGGATGGCTTTGATCACTGCTCCTCGGAGATGCTGAGCCTCGGGGATGTGGCAGCTGCTGGGGCTGCCTTCTACCCGGGAAGATGGGGAGGAGAAATCAAGTGCATCTGCTTTCTTCAGAAGGTTATTGCCTCTCTTCAGAAACCTGATCAAGAGAATTACAAATACTCGAGGGTGGGGGAATGGCATCCTCTGTCTGGCGGTGGATTGTCCTCTTACTCCTTAGAAGCAGCCCTTGTGTGTATGTGAGATGTGACAGCCACACTGGGCATGGTAAGCTGGGGGCCATAGGAGGGGAGATTGTTGCAAAATTGAGGGAAGCAGGGAGTCGCCTTGTTTCATGTTTAAGCAAACCTTCCTGCAGAAGCAGATTCCAGCCAGAGCCAGTCTTGGCTGAACACAACTCCTTCCTCTGGTGTGGTGTTGTCCAGTGCTTGCTGAGCTCTGCAAGAGCCATTGCTGGAGCCTCATCTCAGCTCTGATGTATTATGGAGGAGGAATGGATGGGTTTGGTGCCTGGGCTCCAGCAGAGATTCCTCTCTCAAATTGCTTGTGTACTCTATCATGGAACTGTTAGGTAGAAACAAGGGATAGTGGACAGGGGTGTTTGGCTCACCCCTGCAGCTCATCCTGGGCTCTGCATTCCCAGGGTTTCTGTCCGGTCCTGCTCACCCTTTGCTTGTTCAGGCCCCTGCCCACCCTCACTGGGAGCACATATGTGTCCCACAGCCCCTGTCCCTGCTGGGGACCACCCTGTGCTCTGCAGAGCGCTGATGGCAGTGAAGCAGTGGGAGGGATACCGAGCTTTATCTGGGCTGCAGCCTCTTCTGGACAGCTGAGGACTTGGTGTGGGCAAGCTGGGCTCAAACAGGAGCTTCTGAGTGGCAACATCTTTTATTAGGAGAGGGGAGAAAAGCCCTGTTCTTTGGGGCTGCAGGCAAAATGTGGATCCTTGAACAGGAGCAGCACGCCTGGCGGCACACACCCAGCTTTATTCTGCATCCATTTGCTATCCTCGGCAGGCTGCCGCCTTCCCGGGATGCTGGCTGCTCAGCCTGCCCCGCTGGGGCCGGGGGGGCCAGCTGCTGCAGGCAGGGGGAGGCAGGGATGATGTTCCCTTCGCTTGGCAGAGCCAGGGTAATGGCTGTGCTGTTGCAGGCCTGGAGCACTGGCGGTGCGAGTGCGTTCAAGTAGAAAGGACAGCGAGAGACTGCAGCGGGAGACATCCCGGGGGTCGTGCTGGAAGGAGGCTGATGGTTGCCGAGGGGCCATGGCCACCGCTGCCCTCGGCATGCTGTGGCTGTGGGCATGCTACAAGGAGCAGAGCAGGAATATATTTTGCAGTTTTCTGTTTCCCCAGCTGGGATGCAGAGCTCACTCAGAGCTGTACCTGCTGTCAGCTCTGTATGCTCAAGCAGAATGGCCCTCAGAGGGCAGCTGTCTCCCCATGGAGTCCCCGAGAACAGCAGGCAGCATGCTCCTGCTCTGGGATCAGAGCCATGTGTCTGAGGCTCCTCTTGTCACCCCGTAATGGCATGGACAGAACACCACTCTGCAGGGCACCCCATGTTAATGTATTTACGCAGTGCAGTGAGGGAGACAGCCTGCTGTCACTGGGCTCCCTGCAGAAGCTCTGAAGGGCGAGAGCTGGGGGATTCTGGGCTTGTAGCAGATCCTTTTCCCTTGTGATACCTGAGTGCAGCCTAAGATCAGGTGCCTCTGCTTGGCTGTAACTCTCCTTGGACTGCTCCCATTCCACCTCACAAAGGAACCAGAATGGGATCTCTGACCCGTGTCTTCTGGGCAAGCTGCCCTGCACCAGGGCAGCTTACTTGAGGGGTTGATGTTGCTCCAGTGACTAGAGCCTGACTGAGGCTTTGGTCACAGCTTTTTAGAGCAGGGAAGAGCCATCATGATAAGCTTGAATTATTTTCAGCCAAGCAGAGCTGATGTTGGAGAAGGCTCCTTCCCTGGCCAAAGGGCATAGCTGACAGCCGGGCTGTTTACCAGCTCTCACATTACAGGTCTAATTGCAGAGGAGGCAGGTCTGGTGTCAGCCACCCGTTCAAATTGGAATGCACAAAGCCTCCCTGTTAGATGTCACTACCCGATTTCATGCCTTCTGCTTCTCCCTCTTGGCACTAATGAGTTCCCCTTGTCATCTCCAGTGCTTCCTGGTGGGCCTCAGGGTGCTGGCCAGAGTGGCCATGTTAAAGTCCAACAGCAGCCAGTGCTGGTGCCTGATCTGGCATGAGGGCAGTGTCTCCTTGCTGAGGAGGAGCATACTGGGTGTTCATGTGCCCTTCTGCAGGGCACAGGGTCTTGCAGCCCCTGCCCAGCGCTCTCAGCAGAGGATGGTACTCAGCTGATGTGCATGGAAGTCCAGGGAGAGAGCCTAGTCTGCTCCCAGGGGTGTCTTCTGATGCTTTGAGCTGGGTTCGGATGGTCCCAGTATTTATGCCCAGCCTTGGAGGTCCTCTGGGAGGGTCCCATGTTGCGTAGAGTACTGGATGGGGTGTGCTGTTGGTAGCCCTGGGGCACGTACTGCCTTTCCTTTCCACCTGGTGTCCTGCATGCAGACAGGAACAGCCATGCTTTTTCCAGGAGCCACAACAACTGGTCCCTCCCAGGCAGGGTGCTTGCGAAAGGGAGCCGAGATAGTCAGCAGATGCTTTTTTCCAGAATATTCTTCTGACTTCCAACAGCTTGTAGCACGAGTCTTTGGCATTAACTTTGCTTCCATCCTCTGAATTTCTTTGTGTAATTGATAGACTTTTTCATCTTTCCACTCACCTTCTCTCCCTGAGGTGCTGAGCAGTGAAGAGTCCAGCATGTCCTTGAGGACCTTTGCTGGAAACCACCCCAGAGACTCCCTGCAGGAGGAGTGGGAGGAGCAGGGCTCTGAGCTGGTGTTGCTGAGCATGGATGCCTCTCCAGAGAGCTCACTGGTGACAGTGGGGACTGCACCCAGGGCAGAATATGAGGGATGCAGGCAAGATGCTGGGATGGTGGTGGTGGTGAGAAAGCTGTCCACATATCTGGAAAGCTGGCCCAGGGAGACCTGGGAAGAGGTCTCGCAACCCAATTGCACACTGTTCCTCTAATGCAGGGGTAGTGGCATCTCCCCAAGCATTCAGGGGAGCTGCTATGGAAATGCTCCCTCTTTGCCATTGTTAGGATGCAACAGCTTGGGTTTTTAGCATAGCCATTGCTGGTGTCTCTGCCGGGGCTGTGTGCAGGATGTGTGTGTGCTGGAGGTGTGTGCAGTATTGGTACCTGCTTGCACCTCTTGGTACCTGCTTGCTAGGCTCTTCCTGGTTGCTCACTCCTCTCCATTCAGTCAGATGATCACGTGAAAGCACCAGAGGCTGCTGGCTTGAAGCAGACCCTGTTGGCAGGATCAGGCCTTAGCCAGCAGCACTGGCAGCCCCAGCCAGGTGGAGGATGAGCCATCAGCTGCTTCCCAGCAGGCAGACTGTGTTTGCCAACCCCTGCTCTGGTGTCCTGCCATGGTCCCAGTCACCTGCAGTCACCTGCTTTTCCACAGTTTTCCTCCTGTGGGACTGGCCTGCAGCAGCTCTGTGGCCAGCACAGGTGAGCAGCTGGGGAGCTTGTGGGTCAGCAACCCAACACTGTGGGGCAGGTCCATCCTGCACACATGGTGAGGTCTGTGTTTTTCAAACCTCGTGCTGGTTTAGAGGTTAGGGCTCCTGTGTACACATGGTGCCTTGTAATATACAATGCATAGGGATGTTTTTTTCTCCCTGGAATTTTCTAAGTGGTAGCACTATTCAAAATAGAAGGTATAAATTCATTAGAAAGTGCGTGGAGGTGTAAAAATAGAGTCTGGGAAGAGGTGGGGAAGGATCCTGGGCTAGGGAGCAGACAGAGGGCACCACCCTTTGCACCTTGTGACAGTGCCCAGCAAGCAGGGAAGGGAAAGAGTGGGCTGTCACCATTCTGGGAATCTCCAGTGAGATTTATTTGGGAAGCAAAATAAGCAGCAAGCTCTGATGGGAGCAAGTAAGAGACTGAGCCAGTAATGGTTGGGAGCTCCAGCTTCAGCCCTGCTGCAGGATGACTCAGTTCTTAGCACAAGAGCAGGGGTAGGAGCCAGGTTCCTACCCCCAGGAGTGGCTGAGCTTTTAGCACATCTGCAGCTGCTGCTCTATAGTGAAGTAAATTGTTGCTTTGCTTGGAGGGGATGACAGCACTTACCTCTGCCTCAGCAGCTGAGTGATGCTTCCTGCATCCCAGTCCAAGATAACTGGAAGCAGAGTAGGGTTTGGCTAGCTGCTGAGAGCTCATGGGCTCCCCTTGGCTGCTCTGTCAGGACAGATTTCTCTCTCTCTATGTCCTGCTTATCTAGGGTTAACCTTTTCTGTGTCAGGATACATCTTTTAGTGGGTCAGACGCTGTCCCTCTGCAGCCCATGTTGGCTGATTCCATCTCCTGCAATGTACTTCATAACCTCTTTCTTGCAAAGAGGTTATCCTCATTTTCCCCTGTTACAAAGTCTTGAACAGCAGTGTTTCAAATTATGGCCCAGGCTATGCCGACTCTGTAAAGTTCCTGCCATACTGTCCTGCTCTTTGGTCTCGCACTGGGAAGCAGCAGGAGGGAGGTACAAGTGCTTGCTTGGGAAGGTTGTTTCTGCACCCCAAGCTGCCAGCTCTGCATGCTTAAAAATAGGGTTTAAATCCTCTCCTGGGTACAAGAAGCACATGAATTTCATAGAGCTTTTTTGAGGGGGAGGGGTAGGTTATTTGAGACCTGGAGCCAGGGTGGGGACACAAAAAAACTCTCTGCACTTGCTGGAATCATCCTTTGATTTGCTGGTGGGGTATGATGGGTGCCTGATTGCCCAACAGATGCCATGGATTTTCCTTGCTCCTGGCATGTGCAGTTGGCAGTTTGAAATGAAACATGCTGTACCAGGCAGAAATCCTCACCGCTGGAAGATGGAGTTCAGGCAAGGGGTAGTTACTCTTCTCCTAGTTGTGTGATGACATCACTGGTTACTGGCTGTACCCCCTCAGGATAAGTAGCTAATTAAGGCTGGGCTTCATATCTGTATAATATTCCTCTGCAAATAAAGCCTTGTAGCCTGTGTGAAGCTGTTCATGTGGATCTGAGCTATGCAAAGCAGTAACTAGATCTCACAAAGCTGCAGGAGCAGGTAAGTGATGTTTCCATTCTCCACATGGAGAATTTGGAGCCTTGAACAGCCCTGAACTGTCACAGGAGATGGTGGCAGAGGCAGGGTTGGATGGCAGCTCTCTTGGCTCAGCTGTAACTGGGTGAGTTTGGGAATATTTTGAAGGGGCTTAATGGAGAGATTAATCCCTGAATATAGTGACTGTGGATTTTCAGGACTGCATAACCTGACAGACAAAGATCTGCAGTGGCTCTTGCATTGCATGGGCTCACAGATGTAAGCTTTGGATCACAGTGCCTTTTAGAGAGCAGGTGTGGGTGGAAGGCAGGAATGCTGGTCAGCCATGTGCCTTACAGCCCTCATGTGGCAGAAGGGTCCTGTGCCCACCCCAGTGATGGCACATCAGCAGGGAAGCAGGCACATTCAGCATGAGTGAAGATGAAGATGGGAAATGACTAAGGAAAAGAAATTTCTAGAGTGAAGCATTAGAGGAGGGGAAGGATGCTTTGCAGGTCCTCTCCTGCTGCCAGATCATTCTCACTTCACCAAGAATGGGAAGAGGGAGGCCAGCTAACACAAGCTGCCCTGGGGAGGGGGGCTGGCTGTGCAGAGCAGCCTGGGCACTGGCTGGGGGGTTCTGTCCCAGTGAGCTTTCCTGTTAAGCCTGTCCCAGGCAGGACAGGCTGCAGTGGTGCTCCTCAGCTGCTCTAGGGTGCTTCCCTCTCTCTTCCAGGCTCTCCATCAGCTGTATTATGACCCAAACATCGAGAACAAGAACTTGGCTCAGAAATGGCTGATGCAAGCACAGGTGTCCCCCCAGGCATGGCACTTCAGCTGGCTGCTTCTCCACATGGACAAGGTGCCTGAGATCCAGTACTTTGGTGCCAGCGCTCTCCACATTAAAATCTCCCGTTACTGGAATGACATCCCAGCTGACCAGTACGAGAGCCTCAAGACGCAGCTCTTCACCCACATCACGCGCTTCGCCAGCGGCTCCAAGATCGTGCTGACCCGGCTGTGCGTGGCGCTGGCCTCCCTGGCGCTCAGCATGATGCCAGAGGCCTGGCCCTGCGCTGTGGCAGACATGGTGCGCATGTTCCAGGCGGAGGACTCCAACGTGGACGGGCGGGCGCGGTGCCTGGCGCTGCTGGAGCTGCTGACGGTGCTGCCCGAGGAGTTTCAGACCAGCCGCCTTCCGCAGTACCGCAAGGGCCAGGTGCGCAGCGTCCTGGCGCAGGAGTGCGGCTCTGTCTTCCCTTTGCTGGAGCAGCTGCTGCAGCAGCAGGACTCCCCAGGTTTCATCAAGCAGAAGGTGTTGAAGTGCTTCTCCAGCTGGGTTCAGCTGGAGATCCCGCTGATGGACTGCGAGAACCTCATTCAGGCAGCTTTCACCTCTCTGCAGGACCCAGAGCTCTTCGACACAGCAGTGGAGGCTGTGGTCAATGCCATTTCCCAGCCCGATGCCCAGAGGTAAGGGCAGCCTCTCCTGTGTGCTGTAGGCTGATGCTCCTGGACATCAGTGGGGAAACAGGGTGGGAAGGAAAAAATCTCAGGCTTTTTTGTAGCTATCGTTGGCCTTGAAGGTAATGATGACAGGGTTTGGAAGCGGGCTAATGTCAAAAGCAGTTGAAGGCTGTTGGTTTCTCATGGTTGGTCCTAGAAGGCTTTGCACTACGGTTGACTTGTAGGGACCATGTAGTCTTGGGCAGCTACAGCCCATGTCCACCCTGGCCTCTCAAGCAGATGAAGATGCGTGCTTCTGGCTCCTGTGTCAGATCCTGCAGCGGCCAAAGAGAGAGCAGCTGCCCAGCTCCTGCCAGCAGGAGTTCAGAGACCTTCCTCTGCCTTGTGCTGCTGGTCTAGCCAAGGAGCTGATTCAATGCAGAGATAATAAAACCAGATCTGTCATTTTTTTCCCTCCTCCTGGCTCCAACAGCTTGTGCCAGCCAAGAACTCATCCTTTGTCTGTGGCCATGGCTGTGCCTGGAGCTGCTGAGCTGGGAGCTGGGGCTGGGGCAGGTGCTGCTGGGACTGTGCTGTGGGGCTCTGAGCTTGTCTGCTTGGCTGCATTGCTTGAGCTGCTGTCAGCTCTCGGGACCAATGCCTGCAGAAGGGACAGTACATCTCCGGTTCCTGTGGCCACATCCCTTCCTGGCTGCTTAGCAACCTTCCGAAGAGGAGGTTTCCTTGAAGGCTGGGCTGAGCTGCTGCCACTGTGCATCCCTGTGCATCACTGCACATCGCGCAGGCTCCGACCCTCTGCAGCGGTGGGAATAATGCTGCCACTGCAGTTGTGAATCCTGGTCCTCCCCTTGGTTAAGGGCAGGGGTAGCTTGCACATTCCCCAGGCCTAGGGCAGCCTGGGGCTGTCCTTTTCAATGACAAAAAGTTGCATCTGTGGACTGCAAGTCCTGGTGCACAAAGGGACCCATCAGGATTTTAATGTGTTGCTGGACTGGGGGACAGATTGCCTCATTTGCTAGCATTTAGAAGGTGACAACAAGCTGTTTTTTCCTGTGCTTGGCAAAGGCTGTGGACCAGCCCAAGCCCCTGGTGCAGAAAGTGAGATGGTGTGAGAAGGTCACCTGCAGTTCTGAAATGCTGGACTCTGTCTTCCTGCTTTCCATTGCTCTTAAGTCTCAGAAGTCCCTTGGCTGTAATTCCATACCTGTGTGCAGGAGCCTGGCCTTGCAGTGCTGCTCTTTGGTTGTATTAAAAGGCTGAGTTTTCTGTTGAGTTTTCAAAGTGAATTGTGATGAGAAGTGTGACTGACAGCGGGGTTTCCTCCCTGCTTCTGTGCCGACCCTGCCGTGCAGTTTTTGGCCCCATTCAGACGTGCCATGCTGGCTGCTCCCTTACGGAATTTTCAGTACTTGCTCTGCATCCTTTTTCTGGTAGGCATCATCAGCTGTGCAGAGCACCCTCCTGTCCGTAGGCATACAGGCAGCGGCCAGGACAGGGCAGGCAGCTGGCCTGAAAAGCTACCCAGTGTGTGAGCCTGGTGCAGCCCCTGCCCCGGGGTGTGGGGACAGCGGTGGCATTGTCACAGGGATGCCCTGCCAGGCGGCGTGTGGTGTCGGCAGCTTCCCAGCCCTGGTGGGCGCTCTCCTCCCCTTTGTTTCTTGTGTCCACTATCCTGTGTTCTTCCTCCTGCTTCCCCTGGTGCCAGCTGTCCTGCTCCTCTGGCTTTGTTGCTCAGCCAAAGTGGATCCAGCTCTTTCTCAGAGCCCCCAGGGAGTCTCCTGACCTTTCTGTCTCTTATCTCAGTAGTCTGGGAGATCCCTGCTGCTTTTCAGCTGCTCTCTTCCTCCATGGTCTCCTGTCTTTGTTTCCGCAGGGCTCTTGGCTGCAGGCTCTGAGTATTCTTGGCACTGGGCTGCTGGCATGGTCCTCTCCAGAGCTTATTAGGGCATTGCTCCATGAGAGGGTTAGTCCTGGGGCATTGTTCCATGAGAGGGTTAGTCTTGGAGCTCACCACTTTGCCATGGGTTCTCTGAGTGCTTTGGACCCTGTGTCTTTACCCCCTTGCTCCCTCCCAGCTGTCTTTACTGACGTTGCTGCAGAGGTGATCATGCAGGTGTGCTTCTGCCACCAGCAGAAGGCTCAGTGGTTCACAAACTTGCCTTCTGACACTGAGGGTTAAATAGCCTACGGGTCGTCTTCCCAGGACAGCATCACCTTGCAAGGCAGCTCTCCTGCTACAGCACCTGTGTCCAGGTGGAGAAGGGTGGGTGTGACTTCATGGGTAAGGACCACGTGGCCCTGGTGCTGCCTCACTCTTGGGTAAGCCACTTGTGCCAGCAGCTCCCATTTCCCTGCTTTCAAGGAGCAGCAGGAGGTTTCCTGCCTCTGAGGTGTTACTAGAGATGATGCACCAGAGATGTGTAGGTGCAAAGTGTTTGATCTCTGTACCTGCCAGGTGGATGGGAGCCCTGTGCATACCCAGAGAAGGGGGTATGCCGGGTGTTGCTGGAGTCTGGATGCTGCTCCTCTGTTAGGATAGAAGAAACCTTGGAGGCTGGGCCAGGAGCTGGCACTGGAACATCTCTGACCACACCTCTCTTTTCTAAGGTGGTGGGAAGCTCCTGAGTTGTAGGAGGGGAGGAGTGGAGATACTATTGCATCTCATTTGAAGAGGAGAGGCTTGGGCTGTATTTTCCATCTCGTTTGAGGATTATCCCCTCAGCTAAGTGGGTCAGAGAGCTTGGCAGCATGTGCTGCAGGGGGAGAGCTGGCATGTGGCCCTTGGCCATGGTCCTGTAGGGCAGTGGGTAGTGTCAAGAGTGGGGTAGAGACCTCCATGTGGTGTATGCCCATGGTGGAAGTTATGGAGCATGGATGCTGGACACTGAGTCTCCTCTCTGAAAGCAGCAGCGTGTTGCTGCAGTGGTGGAGCTGGCAGGATTGCAGGTGTCAGTATGGGATTGCCTGGTGTACAGCCCATCTCTTTCTGGTCTTGGCACTGGGTGCTGAATTTTTGAAGAGGAATTTCACTTGGACAGTTTTCCATGATCTTCATTAGAAAGAGGTTTTTAATAAGATTGTGATATTATCTCATCAAGATGTGGTTCAGATTTTGGATCAGGAAGGATGAGATTGTCCTATATCTCCCCTCTACAGGTTGTCCCCCACACTGGTGTGGTTTGGGGAGGATTGTGGGTGGGAAGAGCATAAGGGGGTGCTGGTCCCACAGAGGGAGCTGTAAATGCTGCAGTTCACTGGGCTTTGAGAAGGGACTGGACAAACTCATGAAAGCAAAATTTGCTCAGATCCTAAATACCAGGATAGTAAACCTTGCTCAGGAAGGCAAAGACAAGTCACTTCAGGGAACTCCATGGGCAAGAGTCACCATGTAGCTGCCATGTTCTTGTACTCTTTCACAGGCATTCACAGTTTTTTGCTGCTGGAAACAAGCTGTTCAGCTGGGCATACAGGAGTTTACCTGAACTGGTATAGTTCTGTGTTCTTCTGCCTGACAGTGGTGCTGGGGGTGGAAAGTGGTAGCTGGCAGCAGGGCCAGCAAGTGCAGTGTCTGCCTCCTGGGGCAAGCTCTGCACCTGGTCAGGAATATGGCATCAGATAGTCCCTTGGGCTGGAAAGCATCACGGACCAGGTGGAGTGACCTGGGGCTCCATGCTCCTGGATATGGAAGAGAGCAGCTCAGTTCTGGCTGACTTGCCCATGGGTCTTGGGTGACTGGTTAAAACAACTCACCTAGAGCAAGCATTTCCCTCCTGGCTTGCATCCAAGATGCCCTTATGTCTACAGAACAGTTAGCAGAGCAACGTGGTGCTCAGGAGACATGGTTCACCCAGCATTTTCTGGAAGTCTTCAGTAACATGGGATTGCAGCATGGAAGCAAATCTAGGTGGTTATCTCTGTTGGCTGTGCAGGGATTTCAGAGGATCAGTTCAGGTCCAGGCTATTTCAAGGTAACCAGCAGGAGGATCCTCATCTGAAAAGATCATAAGGCATGAAACCATGCAAACATCCCTAGGGTAATATGAGCCCAGTGCTGTGGAGGAAAGATGGCTTTGCCTTACACTGAAGCAGTGGAAAGTTCCCTGTGCCTTTTTGTCCGGGCATTGCCCTGGCTCCCTTGGGCCTACCCTGCATGCACCATTGGTTCCCGTGCTGCCACATACATCACTCACAGGGCATCAGAGGCTTGAAAATGGTTTATTCAAAAATACCTGTCCCCTTTGCTGTGTGATTTTCTCTGGGGAAGAGGGCAAGGGGAGGGTGAGCCCCAGCAGCACAGAGGGAATGCTGGGATCACCACTGGAATTGTAGACACCTTGTTTCCCCTGTTTTCTCTTGCTGACCCAGAGAGAAAGCTGCCATCACCAGTGGCATCACTGCCATCACTGGTGGCACCAATGGCTTTGTTCTCTCCTAAATCATCCATAGCAAAAGCCACCGTGCCACTCTGGGGTGGATGTGTGGCTGTCCCGGTGTCAGCACTCACATCTCTTCCCCAGGGTGGGCACAGGAGGGCTGGCATCATGTATGCCTCCCACTCCAAGCATCCTTAGCCCCACACCTGCATGTAGGGGGCAGGCAGAGAGCGCAGGCTGCGGCTGCAGATAACACGCCTGGGCGGGCAGGGAAATGGCAGGGAAAAGGCAGGCTGCTCATCAGCCTCCAGTACGGCCTCTCTCCGGGGGCCCTGGGCTGCCTTTCACCTTGGCTGCCTCCTTCTCGTTGCCTTGGTTACCATCCCTTACAGGCAGCAGAGGGGAGGCTGATGTGCGGGGTGGGATGTGGGAGAGCTGTGCTGCACTGGGCTGCAGCAGCCCAGGAAGGTGGGGGCCAAGGGATGTTCCAGGGGCCAGCATTCTCCCTGGGTGGGAGTCCCCAGCGGTGGCTGCCCAATTCATCCCAGACACAGCACACAGTCTGGATGTGCCCAGGCTGGAGAGTCGTGTGGTTTCCCACTGGCAGCTTTGACTGCCTCCCTGCAGAGCTGCAGGCTGCGAGCATGGTGGGAAGAGCCCACAGGTCTGCCCTCACCGCTGTTCTCCTGCTCCACATCGATGCTGCTGTGTGCAGGCACAGCTCACTCAGAGCTGGTTATGGCAGTGGCAAGTTGGGGGTGCTGGCAGCCCTGCTGGCAGGTGTGGGTGGGCAGAGGCAGGGCCCACACTGCCATGCAGTGGGGGGTTTGCACAGAGCTGATGGCCACTGGCTCAGCACTTGGCTTGCAGAGGCTCTGCTGCAGCAGTGCTCAGGGCTTCAGCTTTTGTCCCAATGCTTCAGGCTGCAAGGAGAGTTTGTGTAAGCAGTAAAGGCTCCTGCATGCATCGTGTTGCACAAAGCAGCCTTCAAGTAGGGAATGCTGGGCAGGAGCCCTGGGAGAACATCAGGAGGGATGGATGGCATGGCAGCCCATGCCAGGGAGGTGATGCCTGGCACTGATTCAGGCTGTGCCTGCAGGTATGTGAACACCCTCCTCAAGCTCATCCCGCCCGTGCTGGGGCTCCAAGAGCAGCTGCGCCAGGCAGTCCAGAGCGGGGACATGGAGACGTCACATGGAATCTGCCGCATCGCTGTGGCCTTGGGGGAGAACCATTCCCGGTGAGTGCTGGGGATGGTCCCCAGGAGAGGGAGTGAGCTTGGAGCAGCCTGCTGTTCCCCACGGGCTGCTTTGTCCAGGGCCTGTCCTGTACCCAGTGACATGCGTCAGGGCAGAGGAGCTGGGCTTGCAGGAGAGGTGCCACTCTGACCGTGCTCTCTGCTTCCCAGGGCCCTCCTGGACCAGGTGGAGCACTGGCAGAGTTTCCTGGCCCTGGTTAACATGATCATGTTCTGCACTGGCATCCCCGGACACTACCCTGTCAATGAAACCACCAGCTCCTTGACGCTCACCTTCTGGTACACACTGCAGGTCAGTGGCCATTGTGGACAGCCTGCCTGGGCCCTGCCCTCCAGGCAGGGCCAGAGGTACCAGTGACTGGGGACTGGGGTCTGGCCTGGCTTTATCAGTCCCAGGGATTTCCGATGTTCCCATTCCTTGCCCTGCACTTGCAGCTGTGGCAGGGCACATTCCTAGGAAATGCTGGCCCTGTGGCTGGCTTTTTCTGCCACCAGTCTTCCTTAGAAGTGTGAGCCATCCTTTAAGGGCCTCATTAAGAAAACTAATTAAAACTTCATGTTAATTTTTTGTCTTCCCAGCAGCAGACCTGGTTGTTTAGCTGCTTGCTGCATGCCTGCAGCAGGCAGGAACAAGAGCATGGCTCTAGTGGCTGCCCAGTATGGGGTCTCTCTCCCAGGGTCAGTGTTCTCTGGATCAGCAGAGCAGCCCTGCCACACTGAGCTCTATTTTTAGCTCCCGTTCATCCCTCAGCTCCATTCCTTCACAATCTAATATGGCATGGCTGAGCGTGGGCAGGGAGGGGGGTGAAGTCAGTGCTGTGCCAGCAGCTCCTCTGCTGCACAAGGCCAGGCTGAGGCTCTCACCACCTCTTGCTCCTTCTCCAGATGGGTTTGAGGTTACAGGTGCAGGCAGGAGAGCACTGTGCTCAGGCTTCTCTCTCACACCAGTCTGAGGCACGCATGCTCCTGGTGCAGGTGTGCTCCCAAGGATAGGACATGGCAGAACACTGCCACCCCCTATAATGATGCTGTCTGAGGCTCCAGCCAGCTTCTGGGGCTTCTGGCATCTTGCCTCCAGGAAACGCTGCCACTGCAGAAGGACTCAGCATCAGGTGGATCTCGGGGAGCTGGGAGTGCAGGCTTCAAGGTGTGACATGTCCCACCAGCCCTGGGAGATGTTCCTGAGTCCCCTGTGCAGCAGGCATGTTAGCTCCATTTTCCTTTCCCTACAACACCTGATGCATTTATTCTTCCTCCTGCCTCCAGGACGATATCCTGTCCTTTGAGCCAGACAAGCAGGCAGTGTACCAGCAGGTCTACAGGCCTGTCTACTTCCAGCTGGTGGACGTGCTGCTGCATAAAGCCCAGTTCCCCTCCGATGAGGAATACGGCTTTTGGTCTTCGGATGAGAAGGAACAGTTTCGGATATACAGGTACAAGTGGGAGGTTTGGGTTTGCTTCAGGTGAGGCAGGTGAGGATGCAGGGGCAGCATTCTGCCACCCTGGACACCGAGTGCTGTAAGATGAGCCAAGGAGGGACACAGAGGAGATTCCTTCCGTCAAGAGTTGTTTTGGCTGTGGTGCTAATGTGAAAATGAGCTGGTGTTTTTGGCACAGCACCAGTTGCCCTGCCCAAGAAACCATTGGATCACTCTGTTGGTTGGAGTAGAGTGCTTGTATGAGCAGTGCCTGTGCCCTACCTGGCAGCAGGAGGGAAAGTGATGTGTCCATGCATGGAGCTCTCTGCATGGGATGGGGCCAGCATTTGGAGACACCCATGTTCTCTGCAGGGTGGACATCTCTGACACGCTGATGTACGTGTATGAGATGCTGGGCGCTGAGCTCCTGAGCAGCCTCTATGACAAACTGGGACGTCTCCTGACCAACACAGAGCAGCCATCCACATGGCAGGTGAGCGAAGGGACCCAGGTGCCAGGCTGATGGCTACCAGTCCTCAGAGGCCTGTCCTCACCATGGGGCATTGAAAGCAAAGGGGCATGACAGAGGTGAGGAGCATGAGCACCTTGCCAGCACACATACAGGCTCTCTGGGGTCTGCTGTGGAAAAGAATAGGTCTTCTGCCTCCCTGTCCTTAGTGCTGCCCAGGGATCAGCCTCTTCAGCTACTGTGGGGGTGCTGAGCTGGTGCCTGGAGCTGGGGCTGGGTTGGGCATCAGGGGTCACTGATGCACTGCATCACTCTGACAGTGCCTCTCCCACCCTGGCAGCACACGGAGGCCTTGCTCTATGGCTTCCAGTCCATAGCTGAGACCATCGATGTAAACTACTCCGATGTGGTGCCAGGACTGATCGGCCTCATTCCCCGGATCAGCATCAGCAACGTGCAGCTTGCTGACACCGTCATGTTCACTATTGGTGAGTGGGCTGGGGAGGGAAAGCCCCCCTGAGACCACACCTGCCCAGCAATACCAGTGATGGAAAGCAAAGCTGAGCATCCTGGTATGTAGGGAGCAAGAACCTGTAGTGCAGTCCTGCAGTCTGATCCTGTCTCCGTATGCAGGGTCCTTGTCCGAGTGGCTGGCTGATCATCCTGTCATGATTAACAATGTGTTGCCACTGGTGCTCCAAGCCTTGGGCAACCCTGAGCTCTCCATCTCCAGCGTCTCTACCCTGAAAAAGATCTGCCGGGAGTGCAAGTACGACCTGCCGCCTTATGCTGCCAACATTGTCGCTGTATCACAGGTAGGAGCTGGATGCAGGTGGACGTGTGGTGGTGACCTGGGATGTGCTCTATGCACACCCTTTTCTTTGCAAGGATCAGGGCAGGGGGACACAAGCAGCTCAGGGCATATTGCTTGGCACAGGGGAGTTGTTGTCTGTTTTGTTCATAGGCCAATAAATCCATGTGGCAGGCCCTGTGTCCTGCTGTGAGTGCAGAAATGGCAGCCAGTGATGGACATGACTGCCAAGGGGTCTGCTGGTGTTGCACTTGCATGTCTATCCTTTCCCAGGGGTTTTGTTTGCCTTGTTGGGAGCAGCATCTTGCCAGCTGTGCACCTGCCAGGCTGCTAGTGCCACTGCTGGGCATCTTGGGGGACAGGCCTGCTGGTGTTGAAGCCTCTCCTTGGAGACTGAGCTGATCCCTGCAGCGCTGGGGCAGCTTGTCCTATCCTTCTTGGCTCTGAAGATTTGGGGCAGATGGGGCTCAGAGTCCAGGGGCACTAGGAGAAGGGCTGGACTTGGGCAAACTGCCAAGGATGTGCGTGGGAGCAGAGAGGTGAAGGGCTCTAAAAACATCACTGCTTTTAGAGCCTGGGGAGCTCTGTCACTGGAATAAGGAAACCCTGGCTAAGGTTGACTCCTTGAGCCACCCTGCTGGAGAGCCTGTCCAAGCCAGGAGCTCCCTGTGCTGGGTGGCTGAGTAGGTTGGCTCTGGGGACAAGAATTTTACTCCTTGCCTGTGGCAGTTTGTGGAGAGCACACAATGTTTGTCTGTCCCTACACTGGTGTTAGTTACCTTCACTTTCTGTGTCAGTCCTGCCTCCTGGAAGGGAAGGACCTTTCTGCAGCACTCACCCTCCCCTTTTTCTCTCCCTTTCCTTTTGACAGGAGGTGTTGATGAAGCAGATTCACAAGGTAAGAGAGGCTGACTCACACCTCTGCTGGTTCTGCTCGCCCCCCCATGCCCCCTTAGTCATGCTCAGCTGAAGACAGGAGGCTGTCCCCAGAGGAGAGCTCAGCACTGCATCCATGGTGTGCAGGACCAGGAGAACCTGCTGGCTGCCTCTCACTGCACTGCTGGGCTTCACTTCACCCACATGGGATGGGGTTGTGCTGGGAGGGTATGTCCACCAGAGAGGGAGGAGAAGGAGTAGCCTTAACTCTAGCAGTTCCCAGTCTCTCCAAACCCAAGGGTACCAAGATGAAAGGCATGTTTTCAAGAGTAAAAAGAAGGGAGATAAGTGTAAGAACTGAGCCCCAGCCCTGCCTGTGACTAGGATGGGGTGGCTGAGACAGGCTGTGCAAAGGATGGTGTGTCAAGGTAGGGTGAGTGATGCCAGCATGGAGGTCTCTGGACACCAACTGGTCTTTCCTTGGCAGGTGCTGGGAAGAGGCCAGGTGTGCTGAAGCCTGAGCTCCTGTTCCTTGGGAACATAAGCTGTTAGGGAGCTGTTCCCCTGTCCCACAGTGAGATGCACCTAGAGGGGCCCAGAGAGAGCAGCTCAGGAGCTGCAGCACACCCAGCTGAGACCCTGGCAGCTGTCAGAGCATGGGCTGTCAGCTGGGCAGTGACCTGCCCTGTTGTGTCTTCTCTGTTCCAGACGAGCCAGTGCATGTGGCTGATGCAGGCTCTTGGTTTCCTGCTTTCTGCACTGCAAGTGGAGGAGATCCTGAAGAACCTGCATTCCCTGATCACCCCCTACATCCAGCAGCTGGAAAAGCTGGCTGATGAAACGGTGAGTGCCTGCATGCTGCCTGCATCCAGAAGTGGTTTCTCCTGCTGGCTGTAGCCCTGGGGCTGCTGTGCTGAAGCAGCACTCTTAAACGTGGGCTCATGGGAAAGTGCAGTACAGGGAACCCCTCTCTGGCACTTTGCCTCTGCAGTTCTAGTTCCTCAGCATCCCAAAGACATGACTATGATTGAGTAGTGCAGTCTGTGTCATACTTTGGCTTTATTTTCCCTGGCAGCCCAATCCCTCCAACAGGCTGGCCATCATCCATATCCTGGGCCTGCTTTCCAACCTGTTCACCACCCTAGACATCAGCCACCATGATGACGACCATGAAAGCACCGATGTCAAAAAACTGCCAGTGCAGCAAGGACCCAACCCAGTGAGTAGAGCAATAGCTCCGTGTTCTCTGCCACAGCCTGGCCAAAGCCTCACTATTCATTGCAGGAGAGGGGGTTTAATGAATGGGGAATGCAGCACATGCCAGCAAGAGGGTACTGCCAGTGCATTCCAGCTAAAATAGCTCCTTCAGCTCATCCCACCACTTCTGAGGTGGACAGAGATGACTTGCCTCTTGGATGCCTCTTGGCTAGGTGCTGCTCTAGAGAATGGCCTGGGTGCTGTCTGCCAACTGTGAACTGTGCTAGGCTGCTTCAGAAAAATGCTGTCCAGCTTTGTAGAGGGGAGGTGGTGCCTGAATGTTTGAATGTTTGAGTCCAGGCCATGCTTAGTTTTGAATCTCCCCTTCCCAGTGCCATGGGGACCAATTCTCTTCAGTGTCTCTCGTTCCTTACAGGTGGTGGTGGTTCTGCAGCAAGTCTTCCAGCTCATACAGAAGGTTCTCAGCAAGTGGCTGAATGATGCCCAGGTGGTGGAGGTAACTAGGCTTCACCTAAATACTGCCTGCAGCTCTGTCTGTCCTTGCTGACCTGAGCTGGGGACAGGAAATGACAGATTCTGGATGATGGCCTGTGAGAGGGATGTCTTGCTGGGTTATCTAGACCAGTGCTGCTTGCTGTCACCAGCAGCATCAAGTCATTCTTGTATGTCTTGTGCCTCCATCAGCTCTGCTTCTCTCCAGTAACCAAGGCCCTGCCATGAGCAGGAGATGGGATCTACCCAACCTATGTTCCCTAAGAGAATAGCTCTGTTCTGACCTGGACGTGTATCATCTGATGTTTGTCCAGTTTGCTCAGTCCAGTAATGCCCATGTGCAACATCTCACCAGGCACTTCTCCCTGGTCCTTGGGGAGCCTTCCTGCTGTGGTGGGAAGGGTGTTTCCTGCTCTCTGGGAACATCCTCTGCTGCAGGGCAGGCCACCAGTACCAGAGCAGGTCTGAGGCCTCTGCCTGGCTGGTCCCTGTCCCCATTGCCAGCTCTTCCCTCCCCTGGGACCCATCCATCAAGCCCTGACCCCCAGGAGAGGTCTCCTGATGCCCATTGCTCATGCAGTCCCTCTTTTCCCACAGTCTGTCTGTGCCATATTTGAGAAGTCTGTGAAGACCCTCCTGGATGATTTTGCCCCCATGGTGCCTCAGCTGTGTGAGATGCTGGGGCAGATGTACAGCACCATACCCCAGGTCTCTGCCATTGAACTCACCCGGCAGGTATGGAACTGTGCTTGGGAGGCTGGGGAAGTGCAGGGCCAACACAAGCTTCAATCCTTCACTCTCTCTTGCAGTTGGTTCACATCTTTGCCCATGAGCCTGCCCACTTCCCTCCCATCAAGGCCCTCTTCTTGCTCGTTACCTCAGTCACACTGACCCTGTTCCAGCAAGGTACGTAGGATTAGCCCTTCTTCGCGCTGGGGCTGTTGTCAGGCTTTTGCATGCATGGAGTCCAGAGGCGTCTTACCAGGAATGGCTGTTTTCACTCCTAGCTAAGCTAATTGGGGCCATCTCTGTTTCTTGGATTCATCCCAACCCCTGGAAGGTGGGTACCTTCCCTGCAGGCAACAGAAGCAGGAAACCCCTGGGTGCTCTGGGCCTCTGTACTGTTAAAACAGCCCAGGCTTGGTATCACGTGCTGCAAGGGTCAAGCTGGAGTTGCAGTCCAGCTTGGCAGGGAGGCTATGCCCTCAGGGGGATCCTGGGGCTTCTCCAGGGGCCAGCGCTGCTTGTAGTGGCCTGAAATCAAGCCCTCGTATGAGCAGGAGGATGTGTGTTTGAACATCTGGAAAATTACTTTTTCAGAATCACTGGTGGCCACCGAGTCCCTGCTGTGATGCTGGGGATGCTACTGTTCTCCTTGCAGGGCAGTGGCCCCTCTTTGGCCCACTGCCCACCCTACAAAAAGCAAATGGGGTTAGAACAGGCTCCTTGGCACCATGGCTCCCCTTAGCATCTTGGTGACTTGCCCTGTGACAGGGACAAATGTACATTGGAGCTGCTGGCTCTGGTCCTTCAGCATCACCACATGTGGCCCCCAAGGGGTGTTATCCTTTGCTCACAGCTGGGTGCCAGGGAGCGTGATGCTGTCCCCCAATTCAAGGCTCAGAGCTCTCTAGAGAGGTGGGGGGAGACATGAGGAGCCCTGCTTCATCATCATGCCATGGTCTGAGCAAATCCCACTGTGCTGAGGTGTCACTGGGGTCAGTGACAAGTGAGCCAGGCTTTCTCGGATATCAGGTCCCCGCTTGTGCCAGTGGCGTGTGGATGTGTCTATGTTGGAACCCTTTTGCCTCGGTGCTGGGGAGGTGGCCATGCCTCTGGGCAGCAGCAGGCACGTCTGCAGGAGGAAGGGGGAGGGGACAGAGCCCAGGCTGTGCCAACATGTGGATGTGAGCTTTGCTCAGGCAAGCGGCTGTTCAGCTTGGTATGTGCCTGGGACTGTCCCCTTGGGTGGGGGGTCAGCTCTGAGCAGGGCGAGCCCCTTCCACTGAGCCCACGTGTGGCAGGAGAAGGGGGGATGCCTGATCCTGCACGGGCCAAGACGTGAGTGTACACAGTCAGATGCCAAGGTAGGGCAAGCGGTGCTGGCACAGAGACCTTTGGGCACTGAGCTGCTCTCTCCCAGGAGGATGCTGGAAGAGACCTCCAGGAGGGTCCTGGACTCACCATCCTGGAGAGCATCTGGGAATGGGGTGGGAGGGTGTCTGTGCCAGGGTCTCCTGAGCAGCTGGTGAAAAGCATGTGCACGCCTGAGCCCAGCCAGGCCTGTCAAGCATTTGCTGAGGTGTTGTCGTTCACTTGCAGTTACCTTCCAGGACCAAACAGTGCTCTGAAGACACCCGCTCAGTCCCCACAGTGCAAAAGCTATAATTCTCCTTGTGGAGATGGTGCCCAGCTAGCCCCTGCTCCTCCTTCTCTTCCCCCCCAAGGACACGAAGATCTCCTCCTTGGCTCTGCAGCACCCAGGTGCTAGCTGGAGACCCTGGGGCTTTAGACCCTTTCCTTTGCAGTTTCTTTCTGTTCTTGGGTTCTCCAAGTTTCATGATTTTTTGTATGTTTTGTTTCTTTAACTTGCTTCAAGCTGCTCATGTTGCCCATCCCCTTCCCCACACACCCCTCCTCCCTTACACTCCTGTTTTCACTTGTAAATTCTTTCTGTATCACATAACTATATGATGTTGAGTTGCTGTTTGTATGATTTTTCTCTTAAGTTACATCTTTATTATATTTTAGGGCCCAGGGATCATCCTGATATTGTTGATTCATTTATGCAACTCCTGGCACAGGTGTGTTTTAGTTTCTTATTCATTCACTTTCTGTTCTCTCTCTTTCTCTTTTTAATTCAATTTAAACCTATTTTTAGCTTTCTGTTGACAACGTTTTTTTTTCCTTTTAGTTGAATATCGAGTTTCTCCATCTGTTTCCGTGGAAGTTGAAAACAAAACATTCTCCTTTAGTTCTGGGTTCACACCATCCCCAGGGCAATGCCCTCCTCTGGAGGGCAGCTCCAGCTCCCACCCCCTCACTGTGCTGAAGCTGGCGTGGGGCACTTGGTGCTGCTGCTGCAGTCACCCTCGGGTGACAGACAAATTAGAGCATTAAGTGGATGTTTTCCAGCCCATTTACCTGCCCTCTGATGGGTCCTCCGGAGCGGGGACAGGCTGAGCTGGCTGCCTTGCCCAGGGGCCAGTGGGAGGAAGACCCTGCCCTCAGGAGCAGGCAGCTGCCAGGGTTTGGTTCTGAACAACATGCTTGTGATGGCATCTGGACCTGGCAGGTGCCACGTTGCCTCCTGCCCCAGCAGCCTCCCTGGTGGTGGCAGTTCCTGTGCTGGAGCTGCTGGCTCAGCGGCGCATGGGACAGTTTGCGTTGATGTGGCAGGGGCTGTGGGCTGGCACGTGGAGCTGGCACTTGTGTCACTGCTGGCAGTGGGCAGGCAGGGCCAGTGCTATGCTGTGTGTGTATATACACCTGCCCAGTGTGCTCCTCAGCCCCCTGTGACCCTTAAGGGAGAAGCCCTGATATCCTTGATGTACTCAGTGTCCCTGTCAAGGATATGTTCCCTGCCCACCTACCCACAGGGTGGGTCCGTAGTGAGGAGTGGCCTGACAGAGTTCCTTTGTGCTCTGTGTCTGTAATGGTGAGACCTTTAACTACGTGTGCTGGACCAGTGGCTGTGCAGGTGCTAAGTTATCAGACCCCTGTGATCCTCCCATGGGTCTTGAGGGTTGGAGTGGGCAAGGGGGCTGCACCTCATCTCCTCCAGGCAGAGTCTTCTCCTTACAGTTCTAACCTTGATGCCCAGATCCTGCTGAGACTCCTTGCATCTCAGAGCCATATTGCAGCCTTTTCTTCCCTGCTTTTCATCTTGAAAGACATAACATAAACAAGGTTATCAGACTTCTGCTCTGATTTTGGTTTTGGAAGCTGTGACCTTTTAACAAGGGTTTTGAACATGATGGGAGAGTGGTAAATGGGGTCTGTGGTGGACATGAGGTTCTTGGTGGTGTCCTCATTGCTAGCAGGACGTTCATTTGAACACTGTGCCTAGTTTGGGGCACAACATTTCTGTAGATT
The DNA here is from genome assembly GCF_008360975.1 of Lichenostomus cassidix. Lineage (NCBI taxonomy): Eukaryota > Metazoa > Chordata > Aves > Passeriformes > Meliphagidae > Lichenostomus > Lichenostomus cassidix. Next base: position 9,888,918 of record NC_139489.1, on the reverse strand, counting down.
TATACCAGAGACCACAGAACAAAAGCAACTGGGAAGATGGCCACCATGTACACATGGTGGGGAGGAAAAGCTGGTAGGAGCCTGAAGAGCTGCATGAGACTTGGAATGTCTCATGCTTGTAAAAGGTAATGTGCCAGTTGTAGGTAAAAAACCCTTTTCTGTTCTCCTTGAATGGGACAATCAGTAACAGGAAGAAATCATGGTAAAGGATACAGGTCTGGCAGTACAAAGTCTTCCTAAGAGGGCAGGGAAGCACTGGAAGATCACATGGGGAACTGTTGTTACATGGAGTTCTTGGAAGGACTCAAAAAGCCCATGGCTCTTGGAGGGTAGGTAGAAGTGATCCTGCCAGGGTGTAAGACATTAGGTGACTCTGAAAGACTCTCCCAAAGATACTTAGAGTTTCTTTGGAAAATACTGAATTTCTCTCTGGCTTGGGGTCCTCTGTGTCTGGACACAGAATATTTGTGCTTTCTGGGAGAGAAAAGTGCAACCATGCTCTCCCTCCATGGGGTGTACTGTGAGACCAAACACTGCCCATCCTGGATGCTGGGAAGCTGTTATACATGGCCCTTGTGGGCAGGATCTGAAGGCTATGCTGGGGCAGTGTGCTGGCAGCTGGCCCTGTCTCCTGTGTGTGGATCTCCAGACATCCTTCAGAGGCACTCCTGCAGGAGCAGCTCAAAGGCTCCTACCTCCCTGGCTTCTCCAACTTGGATCACTGTGAGACATCTGACATCATGCTGGCAGTCAGATGCCACTCACTCAAGACCTGTTTTTTTCCTGGGCTTTTTATTCCTAGAACCCCATGGAGAGCAAAGAATCCCATGGATCCCTCTCATCTCTCTTCATGCACAGAACTCAAGATTTCCTCTTCCTTGGCCCCAACCCTGTTCACAGACTGATGATATAGTGAGGTGCTTTAAAACCCATCAAGAATTTGCCTTGGCATCTCTGATTGATTCCTTGCTCTCAGGACTTAGAGAGCTGTCTGATGGGAGAGGTGGATCCAGCCTGTCCTCTTCCAGAGGACCATACTGTGCAGTGATGCTGTTGAGGATTTGTAGATCAGACAATTAAAGTCAGAACTGCAGATCTCTTCAGACCAGATTTTTGTGTGGCGAGAGCTGTGTTTTGACCCAGCCTGCTCTGCCTGCAGACCTCTTGGCAAAGTAATGCATCTTCCGGAGCAGCAGTGAATTTGGACCCAAGAGTGTGTCAAGGTGGAGATTTTCCCACTTCCCTGACCATCTGTTTTCATGGTTGATCACCTTGGTGGAAATACCATCTTTTCTGTTTCAAGTTTGTCTAGTTCCTCCTTGCAGGAAGTGTTTTTGTCCTCTCTGCCAGCAAGTACTGTCCTGCCTTCTGATAACTCAAGAGAAGCTCATGATACTTGCATATCAGCTCTCTGTCACCAGCTCACAGGGAGCCATCTCTGTGTCACAGGATTCCTACTGACTTTATCTTTCTTTGAGCTTGGTTGCAGCTTGTGGAACTGCCCAATTGTTGCAGCTGATCCTTTTGCCACAATGTTAATTTGCAATCCACTCTTGACAATGGCTGGCTGATCATGGGGGCCTGCTGGCTTAAACCAAATGACAAAGTTATCATAGCACTTGAAGCTAAGGATGAAATAATCAGTCTGCCATAAGGCTGCATGGAGCAGTGCCAGCATCCTTTGTGATGAGATTATTCTCAGCTGCTCCCTCCTGCCTCTGCTGTGTGCTGGGATGGGTGCAGAGCATCGCTGCTGCCGTGCCCAAGGTGAGCATCCCACCTGGAGGGATGTGGGGCTCAGTTCCACCCATGCAGCTGGAGTGCCCATGCCCAGGACCATATGGCCATGGTGGCTGGGGTTTGCACCCAGGTCTGCATTGGCAAAACCAGGCAGGTTCTGAAGTTTGGGAACCAGTGGGTATCACTTACATGTCTGCTTCTGGTTGCAGGTAGGATTTTGGGGCTCTCTAGCCTGCCTTTCCACCTCATCCACCCCAGCCCAGCAGGGCTTCTTATTTGCACAGACCTTGGGAGCACTTTGGTGACTTCCCCGGACAGATCCCTGGGGCAGTCTGGATCAGCAGCAGTGCCTGGCCAAGTACAGTCTCCCTCATCCCCCACCTTCTTCCCTTCTTGTGCTGGTGCAGGCTGCATGCAACACTCCTTGAGCTCTCCATCCACACCTGCTCCAGCCAGACTGAGCCCCATGGAGGATGTGGGTTCAGCATCCCTTTGCTGAGGCTCACTGCTCCTGCCTGGCCAACTTTATCTGCCCTTTTCAAAGCAAGAGGCTCTGCTCTGCTAGGTGTGGCATCTGGGAAGAGGTGGGGGTACTGGACACGAAGGCTGTGTGTTCTGGAGAGCTGCAGGAAGTCGCAGTGTAGTCCCCACTGTCCCCTCTGCTGGAGGAGTGGGTGTCCCTTCCATGCCTGTCTGCATATGAAGAAATGGGCACAGAAGAGGCTGCTCTGAAGACCTCTCTGGTGGTCTCCCAGCTGCTATGGAGAAGAACCCAACGTTCCTTCTAAGCTGTCCTGCAGGACAGTTCTTCTTGGAGAGCGAGTGCCCATCTCTGCAGTGGCTGCTCATGCAGAGGGTGTGAGGGAGGCATTTAAGAGCATATAAAAATCTCTGCCCATCCCAGAACATGGGAGCAGAGGTGCTCTGGGAGGAGATAGAGAAGATGGGCTGGCAGTAAGAGGTCCTAAACCAAGAGCAGGGTTCCTGGTACTAGGAAAGATTAGCTGGACACATACCTGGTGCTGCTTTCTTATGGGAGAAGCTCCACAGGCCCCCATCTTGTGGGGGTAAAAAGCATCTCCTTACATTAGACATGCATATGTACCCAGGTCTGCATTGGTCTTGCACTCTGTGCAAGGTGTCTTATGGGAAGGAGCCCTCCCAATACTGGCATGCTCTTCCCCATGGCACTGATGGAGTGAGGACCACATGCTGCAGTGAGTCTGCAGGAGAGCTTGGGGGGCTCTGCCTGCAGTGGGTCTGGTTTGGCTGGGAGAAGCAGCCTGCAGGTAGGTGGGAACCGGAGCACATTGAAAGACTTGTGCCAAATGGAACTCATAGCGTGCAGGACTCAGGTTAAAACCAGCCCCATGAAGGGGCAGGGTAGAGGAACTTGCAGCTGACTGGTATCACAGGAGCCAGCTGCTGTTGAGCAACTGAGGGAGAGACTTGTGGTCCCTGTTCTGGAGCTCACAGTAGGGCTCCAGCAGGGGTAGTCTCCCAGGACTAAAACTACATCTCTTGCAATCTCTATCCTGTATGGGGCCAGCTGGACAGCAGCAGCCTCAGTGAGTGGATATGTTGCTAAATCATTCCCCAGCCAGCAGTTCACCTTCTGACAGTGGAGCCAGCATTTCAGGAGGGATGGCGCACAGCCTGTATATACACACACAGGTATAACGTGGCCCCTGATTGCCCATGAAGCTCTCCACTTGTATCCAGCAGGGAGCAGGTCCCTGCAATTGTGCCATCTCCACCTGGTACAGTGACGCCTTCGGCCCCCAAACCTGAATCCTCTTTTATAGTATGTGATAGAAAAGGTCAGAAAGGAGACAGGATAACTCTGAAACCTGCTCCTCAGCTTCTTCGTTTCCAGCACCTGTACTGGGCAGATGGCTCTGGACTTCCCCTGGAGAAGGAGGGGTGGGAAATAAGTCTGTTTTGCTCCAAGCAGAGACCACAGGGGCAGATGACTGTGTGTCCTGGGTGCTGTTGGCTGAAAGCTGTCCCTGCTTTTATTCCTAGAAGGAGGTTCAGAAGGCAGCAGTGGCCCCATGCACAGCTCAGCCCAAGGGCTGCCTCTCCCGGTATGCTGCTCTGTCAGCTCCAGGCACAGAGCAGGGCCACTCCAGTGCTGTGGCTGCTCTCTCTGGTGTTGCAGTGACAGCAGGGCAGGAGGCATGGCGGCAGTTCCCAGTGCTTTTCTGCAGCAGTGGGTATGGTGGTCAGGGCATGGATGTGGCTAATATAGAGGGTTCACTGAGGCAGGCTGGAAACCCTTCCCATGGAGTGGAAGGTGCAGGCTGAAACATTTCCACCCAGTAACTGCTCAGTGTGAGCACCAGGGCGACCAAGTCATTGTACAAGGTGCCACAGCTCAAGGTGTCTCCAGCAGCAGTGCCTGACCCTCACAAAGGGTCGTGGATTCACTGCGTGGTATTTAAAAACCCCAAGCTTTCTTGATCTCAGACTTGCTGTTCAGAACTGCCAAGAAATGTTGGCATCTCATTGTCATCTGGTGCAGTCAGGGGCTACTGCTTGAACCAGTTGCTGTTACCCCAGGGATGCCAGCACCTTCAAGAGGAGCCAAACACAAGTGGCTGGACTCTGCTGATCCCTGCATGGCTGTCTTTGTCCCTGGCAATGGTGCTGCTGCCTGATCTGCTCTGATGGGACAGGAGCCCTCCATCTCTGAGTGTTTGTACACCACTGTGGCACCTATCCTCAGGTCCTGGGGTCAGCAGATCCTGGGTATAGCAAACTGCCTGGCTGTTTGAAGTATATTCTTGGGGAGGGGGAAAGTGATGGTTTCCTGCTGTACTGTGTGAATCTGCCATTTGCTGTGGGTGTGCCCAGGTAAGTGTGTGTCCAGGCAGAGGCTGTCTGGGGCACTGGGTTCCTTGGAGGCTTCCTGGCTGCCTCTGCAGTGCTGGGTTCATGCTGCCTGTCTGTGTGCCTTGCAGGCTCTGAAAAGGAAGCCGGACCTCTTCCTGTGTAGCAACCTGGATGTCAAAGCAGTGTTTCAGTGTGGTGAGTACCATGGGCGTGGGCTCCCCATCACTCTGAGGAGAAGCCAGCCTGCTCCTCCTGTAGAGCTGGGTGCAAAACAGCCAAGGGCGGGGGACCACAGGACTGATTTGGGATGGTGAGGGGGTTTTCTGGCTGCTAACCTGAGTTGTTTTTGCCTGCAGGTGTCCTTTCACTCAAGTTTCCCGAGGCCCCAACAGTCAAAGCATCCTGTGGCTTTTTTGTGAGTATGATGCTATCATGCAGTCCTCTTTGAGAGGTGGGAAGGCAGGAGTGGGGCTGAGGCTGGGCACGGGTGCTGCAGGTAGAGCCTGTGCTGGCACTGAGCATGCCTGGACTCTTGTGTTGCAGACGGAGCTGCTGCCCCGCTGTGGAGAGATTGCCCCGGTGGGACAGGTCGTGCATGAGAACGGCAAAGCGCTGCTGCAGGCAGTGCTGGAGGTGAGAAATGCTGGACTGTGGGTTCCCCAGGCAGCACTGGGCTGTTCCTGAGCAGCATCCCTACAGAGCCAGGGGTGGAGAGCCCGGCAGCATGGGTGGGAGCAGGTAGGGTGACAATGTAGGCTCAGCTTGTTGTTTGCTCTGTGGCAGGGCATCGGTGGCCAGGCTTCCCGCAGCCTCATGGATCACTTTGCAGAAATCCTCTTTGCCTTGAACAAGCACTGCTTCAGCCTCCTGAGCGTCTGGATCAAGGAGGCCATGCAGCAGGATGGCTTCCCCTCAGCCCGAGTCACTCCAGAGCAGAAGGAAAACTTCAGCCAGCAGATCCTCAGGTTCGTGTGCCACTTGCCCTGGTGGCTGTGCCCCACATGTGGTGGGAATGAGCCCCCTGCATGGCCCAGTGGAGCCCTCCTACTTCATGTTTGTCCCCTCCCTCTGTCTTAGCAGAGAGCGTGTGAACAAGCGGCGAGTGAAGGAGATGGTGAAGGAGTTCACTTTGTTGTGCCGAGGGCTGCATGGTACAGAATACACAGCAGACTACTGAGCACCTGGCCAGGACCGCGGACGATTTGCCTGGACCAGCTCTTCCCCACAAGGAAAAGCCCCCCATCCTCCCTGCCCTGCTGCAGTACGGCTCATAGAATAACCCTCCACCTAGAATTAACCCACTCGGGACGCTCCTCAGCTAGATTTGGTGGCTGCATCTCGGTGTCAGCATCTTTGTTTCCCCCAGCATGCTCCCTCCTCGCAGGGGACAGGAGTGCTGGCTGCAGGAGGCGGTGGCGGAGCAGGGGAAGCCTGGGCAGGACTGCCCCAGCATGGGCTGCCCCATCCCTGGGCTACCACCCCCTCCCCAGCCCTTCCCCATGGGTGCCCGTGCCCCACAGTGGGGAGGATGCCCCGTGCCTGCAGCAGTGGCTGGCTGGGTGGGGGGACTTGCCCCCTGCTCATTTGTACGTGTGGTTGGGAGGGGGGAGGCCCTGCACCTAATTATATTAAGAATATTTCTATGTTGTGGCTGTCATTATTGCAGCGCCCAGACTTTGCCTGCCTCTTGCCTCTAGGGGGTTAAATCAGTGTTGGGATGCCTCGATGTCTCCCTGGCTTTGAGAGGGATGGCAAAAAACAGCCCATCCTGCTTGCCCAGTGTGGAGCATAAACAGCCCTGCCTCAGTCGAGAGGGACCAGACTCCATCCCTGCCAAACACGAGGTCCTTCCTGCAGCACAGGATGTGTGCACCCCATTCCCATTCATCAGAGCAGGTGAAGGGCTTGCTTGTGCTCGGAGCCCCCCTGCCTTTGCCTTAGTATCCCAGCCCAGCCTGTGCTTTCCTTGTTGGAGGTCCCAGTTCTGGTTTTCTGTTCCCTCAAGCTGATTTTAGCTGACACACAGGGCTTTGCTCACCAAGTGGGCACCATGATTAGTTTTTCAATTTGGGACAGCTCATGCCACCCATCTGCGCTCCTCAGCCCATGTTTTATTCTAAAAAATACTTCCCTCACAAGTTCCCTCTTCAGCTTTAGTTAGCAGCAGTAGTCCACAAAAGCCTCAAGTCCCAGCACTGTCAGCTCTTGCAAAGTTGTGACCTTTCCATGTAGGGACAAAGCTGCCCTGGACGGAGGAGCTGTCAGAGGCTGGATGTGGGCCAAGTACCTCTCTCCTGGCCCTGCTGCTGCCCTGGCTATGAGCATCAGGCTGCCACAGGCATTCCAGAACACACGTGCAGATTCTGCTCTCCCGCTGCAATACTACTGACCAAGGCCACATCCAGCAAGGGGCCAGCTGGCAGCAGGTCCAGCACTCAGTGTGAGGCAATGCCTGGGCCCTCACACGGCTCCACTCCTGGTTGGGTGCCGATGCTGCTGTATCAGGGTTGCTCGCACCCTTCGTCCTCATAGGCAATGGCAATCCCTCGTCGGCCCTGCACAGCCTTGGAGACAGGGATCTGTCCCAGCTGCTGCTCCAGGCCCCGCCAGCTGCGAGACTCCAGGAAGGAGGCTAGGAGGAGAGAGAAAGGGAATTGTTACCAGGAGCAAGAAGGTGGCACTGCCCCTGCACCAGAGCTCAGCCCCACCACAAAACTATCACAAACCTGCAGGGCTGATCTCTGCAAGTGCCCGTGTCTGGTCCCTGCAGGCCAGGGTGGTGCTGGGGGGCAGCTGGGAGGTCGGGGGGTCACAGAGGTGGGTAGCACGCATCTTCCCCGTGATCAGTGAGACGTCAGGAACAGCCTCCACAGCAGGAACAGCCGGAGGAAGCTCAACGTGTGCACAGGCACCTGCCAGGAAATGGTAATGTTAGCCTGGTCCATCTATCCTAGAGAAACTGCAGCGCACAGGCAGGGCAGCTGGGCAGAATATGCCCTGGAAGGGTGTTGGGCAGCTGTCTGTAGCTATTACCTGGCAGCAGGTCTCGGAAGTCTGTGAGGTAGTTCCCCGTCCACTCACGGGCTGGGTTGCAGGCCAGCTCCAGCTCATAGGGGGTCACAACAGGTCGGTAGAAGTCACTGGAGTCCAGGAGGGAGTTCTGAGCACAGGCCACCAGGACAAAGATGTCCACCTCCAGGAAGTTGGCCAACTTAGCAGGGTTGGGCTTCCCCACGGCCAGCGTGTAGCTGCGCTTGCCGGCCCGGCGCAGCAGCTCCCGGAGGTGCTGCAGCAGGGTCAGGTAGCCCGCCACGCCAAGGGTGCCCACCAGGATGCCCACCACACGGGCATCCCGGGCCCGCTCCACCAGGTACAGGCGGCGCATCAGGGCCCGGTTGACATTGAGGGTCTCGCGGCGGCTGCAGCCGGTGATGGGGTTGAAGGAACTGAAAGGGCAGCGGTTCCAGGTCAGCATGAAGCTGGTGAGAGCAAGGCCCTCAGCTCCCACATAGAACATGGCATAGTCCTGCAGCCTTCCTCCATCCTCCACGCAGAACTGGCGACCAAACTTCCGCTCCTCTCCAGGCACTGCAGGGCCAGGCAGGTCTCCACACACCAGCCTGGAGAAGATGATATTGGGGTACTCAGGGCACAATTGCTGCTCCAGCTCACCTGAGGGGAGAGAGGAGTGAGAACAGAACTTGGCCACAGTCCTGGCCTGGAGAAGGTGCAACAGATCAGGGGAGAGGACAGAAATCAAGGCTGCCAATGTCTGGGGAATGCCTGCTTGCTCTCACCCTGGCAGGTCTGCAAAGCTCAGAGCAGTACCAGAGTCCTCCTCCCTGCCCCAGAACACTCACCCATTGCATGGGCATAGACCACATCACTCAGCACCACCACACGGCTCTGCCGCTCAGGGTAGAGCTCCCGGAACGCCTCTGCACAGCGCCCAACATCCAGGGGCTGCTGTCCGAAGATGTGCAGCACTGGGAGCTTTCTGCAGGGGCTGAGGCAGGCTGGGCCATAGTGCAGCACTGCCTCAGCACCCACGTGCTCAGCAGCCACTTCATCCACACAGCAGCTGCAAGGAGAACTCAGTGTCAGAGAGGCTCTGCAGCATGGAGTTCTCCCTCTTCCCTGGAACCTCCCCATTCCTGCCCGCAGGGGAACCTCGGGACACCCTCCACAGCCCCACACCGACCTGCCATACGTGGTGTCTCCTAACACGTACATCTCAGCCCCGGTTGCAGCCTCCATCCGGGCTGCCACCTCCACTGCATCCGCCAGGAGCTCATCAGGGAACTGCAGGGCGACCTGGGGGGAACAGGGGGTGAGGCACACGGGGGATGAGGCACTGGGGACTGGGGAGGGTGAGATGAAGGGACAGAAGTTGATAGAATGGATAGAATGTACCCTCAGCAAGTCTGCTGATTGTATGAAACTAGGGGGCATGGCTGATACACCTGAATGCTGTGCCACTCGGCGGGGCCTTGATAGGCTGGAGAATTAAGCAGAGAGAAACCTAACGAGAGTCAACAAGAGCAAGTGTAGGGTATTGCACTGGGGAGGAATAATCCCAACTACCAGCACAGCCTAGGGGGCTGACCTGCTAGAGAGCAGTTCTGTAGACAAGGACCTGGGAGTCTTGGTGGGTGACAAATTGAGCATGAGCTGCAAAAAATTAACCCTGTCCTGCCTGGAACCAGGACAGGATCTCATTAGTTTAAGTATCTCAAAGGCAAGTGCCAAGAGGACGGTGCCAGACTCTTTTCAGTTGTTCGAGCAACAGGAGAGAGGAAGGAGCAATAGCCATAAACTAACACACAAGAAGTTTCATGCCAACATGACGAAGAACTTCTTTACACTGAGGGTTGCAGAGCACTGGAACAGCTGCCCAGGGGAGTTGCGGAGCCTCTCTCTCTGGAGGCATTCCAAACACACCTGGATGTGTCGCTATGCTCTGGTGACCCTGCCTGAGCAAGGGAGTTAGACGGGATGATCTCCAGAGGTCCCTTGCAATGCTAACAACTCTGTGAGGCACCGGGAGAAAGGGCCGCGCGCAGCCCCCGACCCCCTCCACCCTCGGCCCCACTCACCTTGCGGAACCCTCCATCCCGCACGAAGGCGGCGGCCCGGCCCATCTCGTAGAAGCCGTCGAGGTCGCTCCGCGGTGCCGCCGGCCCGGCCGCGGGCAGCTCCCGCCGCAGCGCAGCCTCCCCATCGCTGCTGAAGGCCGCGGCCATGGCGGCACGCGGGACGCTGCACCCGCTTCCGGGCTGCGGCGCAGCGCTGGCCAATGGAAGCTCGGCTCTGCCCCCCGGCGCCCAGAAGTCCCGCCCACAAAGGGGTGGAGAGGGGAGAGCAGCCAATGGGAAGGTATGCTGGTCGCGGTGCATTGTGGTCTGTGTAGTTCCCCCGGCCACTATACAACCAGACAGCCAATAAGAGGGCGCGGTGGCGCCGGTGACTTTACGTCACTTCCGCTCGGGCGCTGCAGTTCCGTTCACGTGCCGCGCGCGGGTCAGGTGACCCGGCCCGATCCGCCGCCGCGCCGCTCGGTCCCTCCGCCGCCGCCGCCATGACGGGGCTCGCCCTGCTTTACTCGGGGCTCGGCCTCGCCTTCTGGACCACGATGCTGGGCGTCGGTCAGCGCCGGGACGGGGCAGGGCGCGGGGTCGCTGAGGCGGGGGGTCGCGGGGCCTCGCTGCGGGGCTGAGCCGTGGGGCAGGAGGGATCTTCGGGCCCGAGGGGAGGCTGCGGTTCGTGCCTGTGCCCGTGCTGGCTGCTGCCTTGCCGGAGAGGGGCTGGGAGGTTTGCTCTGGTGTGGAAAGGGAAGGCGGGGGTTAAGGGCTGCAGGGCTGTCAAGACACCCACCCCGGTTGCTGCACTGCTCCCCAGAGCGGGTCCGTGCTCTACGGCACGACCGGGAGCGCTGCTGTGGGGTTCCCCAGCTTCGGCGTCACCCCTCGGGGCTTGAAGCTGCTCCCTCGGAACCCCCGGCGGTGCCGTGTAACTCCCTGTCGCTGTTGGACGTGCAGTTCCCAGCGCTCTGAGCCCATCTGGCTTGAGCAGTTAATTCGCTTCTCTGTGTGTGGGAGAGCAGAAAGATTCTGGTGCCGGTCAGGGGTTGTGTTTGGATTTGGCAGATTAGGGGAGGTAAAGGCAGGAAGAGCCTGGTCCTTCGGTCTGTGACAGTTGATGTCTCTCGGATGGAGTGATCGCCTGGCTTTGCCAAGCTGTGGCAGCGTGAAAGAACATGCAGGTTTGGATGATAGCGGAGCTGCTGTGCAGCTGTGTTGCAGCTCATGGTAGCCCACACTCTGCTGCTGAAGGTGTTGGGCTCAGCAGCACCGAGGATGGATTTAATGCCCTGGATAGATTTTGTGCTGGAACTGCTGGTTATTTTCTCTTAGCACAGAGTGAAGTGACCACAAAAGAGGCAGAGAGTGGGGCGACCTTGGCTCTTGATTCAGTGTTTGGGTGAGGGGAGAGAATGAGTTGGAAGTGAAGGGTGTCTCACTCCCTCGTGTTTCCAGGGTCTGGTGAACCCAGTGTGGGCCCAGGGCTGCCTCACTGGGCTCTCTGAATCATGTGGCTCACAGCAGTGCAGCTGCACACTGTGTACATGAGATGTGGAAAATCTCTCTGTGCTGAGTCCAGTTGCTCTTAACTTCCCCTGCCCTGTTGCAGTCCCTTTTTTAGGAAGTCATGAGCAGGAAGTGGTCTTACTCCATGCAGTGTTGCAGCAGTGTCTCTTTGTGCTTTCTGTCTTTGTTCTAAGCCCTGATTTGATCCTCTAGTTCTGCTGCCCTATCTCCTTTCTGTCCCTGTGGCTTTAGGGCTGAAAGTCAGAGCTCACAGGAAAATGTCCTTTACCCTGTTTCTTTTGAATATGAATCTAAGGTTACACCTGCCCTTGAAGATAGGAAAGGTGCCCTGAGGATCTGCCCTGAGCTGGTTATAGCTCTTCTTTACTACTTCTGGGAAGTGGATGCAGCTGTGGCTGGCTGGGTTCAGTTTCTGCTCTGCCAGCCAAGCAGTGAAGCCAAAACACAAGTCACAGACTGGCTGTAGAGATTATCCCTGAAGGTGGCCAGGCATGCAAGCTGGGCTGTGGCTTTCCTCTGTGTTCCCTGGCTGTGGTGGCACCATTCCTCATTCATGCATGTCGCTAAAGGGGAGGGGGGCACGCCAATTCTGTGGCAGAAAGAGTGACCAGCATTACCACCTCCTATTATGGGGCATACTGGCTTGCCTGACAGTGCTTGTGTGCTCCCCTGTGAGTGTGGTGCTGAGCCCTGAGTTGTACGTGGAGGGAGGAGCACACAAGAATGATGGGGACATCCCTGCAGTGAGGGTCTCCCTACCCTGCAGTGCTGAAGCCTTCCAGTGGGAGGAGTTGTCCTGCAGGTCTTGGCTGTGCACAGGCAAAGCTTTCTCCAACCTGGGGGGCATGGTCCTGTCCCCATATTTCTGCTGGGCACATTGCCATCACCCCCTACCTCCAGGCAGTGACTCTGGGGGGGAAGGGAGCAGTGGGACACACGCAGTGACCTCCTTGCTGCATTCGAGCATTTCAAAGGTTTCCCATTTCCTCTTTTCCCAACCGCACACAGGATCAGTGTCACCAGACACTGCTTCCAGTCAGATATGATAGAGCTGTCCCTTCACCCTCTCTGTCTGGCAGGGAGCACACAGTGCCACAATGCCTGTGCTTATCTGTTCCTTAGGGCTGGGTCACCCATCCCTTTTCCAGCAAAGAGCAAGTGTCTCTTCTGGTCTGCAGCCATGTTTTCCACTCGTGAGCTCAGCTCAAGGCACAATTTCAGTGCAAGCGCCTCTGCATGTGCCTGGGCTGTACAGGGATGTGACTCCTAGCTGTTGCTCCTGGTGGGAGATGAGCACTCAGTACATACAGCAGGGCAAGCCCTGCTTGGAAAGGAATGGCTTTTTTGAGTTTCTCAGGGTAGTGCTTTGGTGTCTCCTGCCTATGTTGGAGTATAAATTTATTTGGACATTACTCTGGGGGAAATGCTGAGGACAGCAATCATGTCTTGAACCCACAGCCTTGGAAAGCGGCTGTTGGAGGAAAGCTGTAGCTTCTGATGTTGATGGGCTCCTGGGAAACAACACAAACTCTGATGGGATGGTGATGTAGCAGCATGCGACGGTCAGTGAGGGCACAGCCTTGCTCCTCGTCTCTCCTGTGGCAGGGAAGAGCTCACAGCTGGTCCCCTGGTGCTGTGGCTCTCCCACAGAGCTAAGCCATTGGGTGATGGGATGGAGATCATGCTGGGGCTCAATGCTTGAGACTCTGTAGCTCAGCATGGTCTCTGGGTGCTCAGCAAGGCCAGGGAATAGAAAATGGGTGCAATAACAACCGCAGTCTTCTTCTGGACAAGACTGGGATGGGGTCAAACAGTATCACAGGTCCAGGCTATCTGTCCTGTGCTGGAAGTGTTGGGGTCACGGGGGTAGGATTTGGAGGGGACACCCTGCCCCACAGCTCTGTGTGCCTGAGCCAGTCTTCCCAGTAACCCTCCTGCATGCTGTGCTGTGCTCCTGGGCCTCTGCCTTGGGACTTCGCAGGTGAGGGAGGAACCAGCAATGCTGGATCCAGCTGGTGCCTGTTTGGAGGTTTCCATCTTGTTTTTGCTTTCCAGGGATCTGCTACACGATATTTGACCTGGGCTTCCGCTTCGATGTGGCCTGGTGAGTTCCCTGTAAACACAGGCATCCCCAGGGCTCTGTGAGGAGGCAGGCAGTGCTGGCAGTGCCTCCCAGGAACAGCACTTGCTTTTGAGTGATGGGCAGTGGTCACGGCATCACAGGAGAGCAAGAGCTACAGTGAGCAGGGCCTCTGCTCCCCAGGAGGTGGGATGGATGCAGCCCATGTGTTTCTGTGGCTGGCTCCATACGAGGTCCTGGTGCAGCTATTGCTGCTTTGCCCTCCATGTCTCCGAGCCCAGGCTTCCACTTTACAGTGAAGGGTTTGAGAGGAAGATCTTGATCTGTGCAAGCAAGGGTCCTGTGTTGCTGGGTGGCAGAGAGGGGTTCTCATGCCCTACTGTCTGGCTGCCCAACTCATCTTGGGCTGCATAATTTGGTGGAGGGGTGCCTGCTTTGGGGTAGTCTGTGTGGCATGACTATGGGGACTCAGCCACCATGCTAACTCGGGACACTTCTTCCTCTCCAGGTTTCTGACGGAGACCTCACCCTACATGTGGTCCAACCTGGGCATTGGTTTGGCCATCTCCTTGTCTGTGGTGGGAGCTGCCTGGTAAGTGGGACTGGCTCTTCAGCATTCTCCTGCTGTCCCACCTTGGTAGCTGTATATACACTGCAGTTTTCTCATGGCACAACAGGGGTAGAACAATGCGTACATGTAGGGCTGTGGGTCATCACAGCAGTGGGGCTGAATGGCTGGGCTGCTGGGGGATCTGAGTGGACTACCCTGTGGGCAGTAGTAACAAAGGAAAGACAGGGACATCTCTGGAAGCTGAACGCCTGAGCCCAGGCTGTCCAGTGGGTGGCTCTTATGCCCCAGCAGTTCTGCTGGTGTAGGTGGTGGAGCTTGGGGTCACTCGTACCCCAAGAGTGGCTAGGCTGAGTGCGCAGTGTCCCCCAGCTGCATGCCTGATTCTTTGCTCAGCTGAAAGATCCTGGTTTCTGTATAGAACTCTGCAAATGCCAGACCTTCCACCAACCACCCTTGTCTGCCACAGGGGGATTTACATCACGGGCTCAAGCATCATTGGTGGTGGAGTCAAAGCCCCACGGATCAAAACAAAGAATCTGGTGAGGTAAGCACAGATCTGGGGTTAGTTCTCATGCTGCACCTGAGTGGGGCAGGTCACAACCCAGTGAAGAGGCTTCTGTCTGCTCTCTAACTGGGTGCTGCTGGCAGAGTGTTCCTTGCTGAGCTGCTGATGCTGTTTGCTTTCAAAACAAAGAGCCCTAAAGGAGCCAGAGTGCTGGGTGGAAGGGTCACTGTGTGATATCATGCTGTGAATGAGCCCAGTGTGTTCAAAACAAGCACCCTGAGATCACACATCCTGCCCAGGCAAGTATTCTCGCACAACCCTTCCACAAGGAGCAGAAGGGGGCAGGTGGAGGGCAGGGCTCCCTAGGATCCTACTTCCCACAGGATCATTGCAGCTTGCTCAGGTGCCACAGGACAACCAGCATCCAGCCTTTGTGTTTGGCAGCTCTCCCTGTTTGAGAGGAAAGCAGTGGGTAGGTTGGACTGCCTTTCTGCCTTCCCATATGGCTGTGGAAGTGGTCTGGCTGCTGGCTGGCTGGGCATGAAGTGGCAGGGGCTCCTTGAGGTGGGGTTTTTCCCCCGGGACACTCTGGTCAGACTGACTGAGCTGCTGTGCTCAGACTTTGCCTTTCTCCCACAGCATCATTTTCTGCGAGGCCGTGGCCATCTACGGGATCATCATGGCAATAGTCATCAGTAACATGGCTGAGGTATGGGAGCACCTGGGCTGCCCTGCCAGCCCTGCGCTGGCCTTGGGGCCGTCGTGGGGATGGGCAGCTGGTCATGAGCCAGTGTTGTGAGCAGTAGCCCTGTGGGGACTTTGAACACTGTTGTGTCTTTGGGAGCCCCTGGACTGGTGGTCTGTGTAGTGATCCTTGCCTGTGATGAAGAGAGGGCTGGGAGAGCACACACAAGTCAGATGCCATGAAGCCAGCCTGACATGGAGTCAGGAACTGGCTCTGGCCAAAATCTGGCTGCCTCATGCTGTATCAAGGACAGGTACCTTCTCCAGAGACCACAAACTTGTCACTAACCCGGGTCATGTGCTTTCTCTCAGCCTTTCAATGGAGTCACCCCAGAAGAGATTGGAGCCAGGAACTACCACGCAGGTAAGGACTGCTGGGTCCCTGGTGCTGTCACTGTGAGCACTGCCACACCCTGACCCCCACCTTCTGACCTACCTGCTGGTGTCTGAAGGACACCTGCTGCTGAAGGTACCTGCTGCTGGTGTCTGAAGGACATGTGACTCTTCTGCCAAAAGGCAGCTTTTTACTTACCTTCTCGAGGTCCTTGTGCACCCAGCAGGCTGAGCTGCCCAGCAGCAGCACTGCTCCTCCCCTGGGTGGCAGCAGCTTGCTGTCCCTTGCTGACCTGGCACTGCTGGAGCTGGGGCACACCCTGGAGCAGTCTTGTTCCCCAAACAGGACAGTGCTGGGACTTGGGACCTCCAGGTCTTCTGTCACCTCGAGGCAGAGCTTCTGCAGCATGTCCTGGGTGCAGGTGGAAGGGGGTTACCTCCTACTCTTGCAGTGTTCCTCTCTCACAGGTTTCTCCATGTTTGGAGCTGGTCTGACCGTGGGTTTATGCAATCTCTTCTGTGGGGTCTGTGTGGGCATCGTGGGCAGCGGGGCTGCCCTGGCTGATGCCCAGAATGCCAGCCTCTTCGTCAAGATCCTGATCGTGGAAATCTTTGGCAGTGCCATAGGGCTGTTTGGGGTCATCGTTGCTATCCTGCAGGTACGTGCTTCCTGAGGCCACCAGGCCTTCATGAGCACAAGGTGCCTGTCACCCTGCATACTTTCCAGCCCCAGTGGGACACATCTGGGCTTCAACACAATCTTCTGCATTGGGATGGGAAGGCTGCTCACAAGATTTGGGATGGAACAGCTCTTCCCATAGCATACTGTGCCTATTTGCAGCATTGTGAACCTTTTTGATGGCCCCTCTGAGCAACTGTCATCGAGGGTGTCACCTTGGGTGCACCTTGTGTGATGCTCATGTCTTACCTGTGGGACTGATAAACTGTCTGCAGCTTCTGAATGTCCTGGGGTGCTTGGGTGGGACTGGGGTGCTGGGCTGGGGTGCGTGGGCCACAACCTAACCTTTGTTTCTTTTTTTTTTTTTTTTAGACATCCAGAGTAAAAATGGGCTGAGCCCTCTTGCACTCAGCCTGTTCCAGCCTACCCCAAGAGGTTCTGTATATACTTATTTAATGTTTCTATACTTGATTGGGGTGGGAGATTCCTGGCGTCGGGAGCAGGAGCCTGACTGCGTAGAGCCCCATCCTGCAGATCAGTCGGCCCCTTGGAAGAAACAAATTTCTCTGTGTGAATTCTGCCCCCAGCAGCCTGGCCCAGCCCATGGGGCCCTGCTGCTACTCGTCCCCGGTGTGTAGAATCGACCATCAGTGCAATTCTGTGTCAGTGAAATAAATATGGTTCTCGTCCAAGAATGGAGATCTTTCTCTGCCCTGTGCATGCCGGGGACATTTGCAGAGAGCAAGTGCTGGTTTGGGCTGCCCCAGTTCTCAGAGATTCCTTTCTGTGCCTCTGGCAAAAATCCCTTCTCCAGGAGCCTGGTGGTGTCCTGCCTGTGTCGGGTTAATTCTGTTGCCTGTTTTGTTTGGGCTGTGGGAACACACAGAGCTGTGCCTTGCTGTCTGAAGCAGGTGTGAGGCTGTTGGAACAGGCAGCAGGCAGCTCCAAGTTGCCTGTGCCAGGCTCCTAGCAGCCCAGCTTGAGCCCAACACCAGGTGCTTTGGGCCTTTCAGCTCCCATCCAGGTAGTTTAGTGCAGTGGGGTATACATGGTATCCATAGCCCTGCTGTGCAGCTGGGGAACACCAGAAGGGCAGATGAGTGAAGCTTTTGCCCCTTCAAAGGACCTCCTCCAGCCAGCAGCTCCCTAATGTGACTGTTGGCTGTATGCTGGAGCTCTTCAGTCTGCAGTGCCCCTCTGTCCAGGGTGTCCTGGCAGATGTCCCAGGGGTGGGGAGACTTTGTGCTGGCTCTGTTTCCTCTCCTCGGCTGTGCTGAATAGTGTGGGGAAGCCGGCTGTGGACAGCTGGACCTGCAGCTCATCTGCTGCTTGGGGGAAGGGAAGAACAAGGTCCTTCTGCTTGTGCTCTGCAGAGAGCCTGGAGCTGCTGCTTCTGCTGTCTGCTGTATCCAACACAAGGCCCTCATCCTGCTCTGCTGCCGGTATACCTTCAGAGAGAAAGCACTGGTTTTTCAGTGCTGTGTCAGAGCTGATGCACGCCTGGAACTGCCCCTCTCTTCCCATGTGCATGCAACAGGCTCGGGCAGCAGTGAGGGTGCTGGAGCCTGCTGATTCTTGCCCTTGAACTAGGGCAGCTGCCTCTGCACAACCCCTCTGAGGTCTGTTTGTCTCCTGCTTCTATTCCGCACTGTCCTATGAATTTTGAAACTGCAGTGTATTTCAGCCCTGGGTGCGTGGCAATTACGGGGGGAAATCCAAGCCACTGTCCCTTACTAGCTGTGCTGGCTGTCCCCTAGGGCTAGAGGCTCTCACAGGAGTAATGTGCCCCCTGTGTAGTGGCAGGACATGAACTGAGCCCTTCCTGGTTGGAAGAAAGAGTGTCAGGTGTGGGCAGACTTTTGCCTGTTCTGCATGAGAGCTGTACCCCATTGCTGCTGCTGCAGGCTGGAGACATCTGAAGCCCCTGGGAGCTGCAGAGCCATCTCATCAGACCCACACCAATCTGAGGAAGGAGATGCCTAGGTTAGAGAGGCTGTGCTGGTGTTAGAGAAGCTGCTTTATGGGTTAATCATCTCCCTGGTTAGCAGCTGTCTTGAAAGACTCACTTGCTTGTCTTTCAGGGATGGGCCTGGCCTTGCCCTGCCCTGCCTTGCCCAGATAGAAATGTATCTGCTGTCAGAAATGTGCCTCTGTGAGATGCTTTTCCCCTCTCCCAGTCCTGTGTATGTATATCACAGCTTTGGCAAGGGAATGGGCTCCAAACTTGCGCACAGGCCCCTTATAAGGATATGAGACCCATCAGGGCTGCTCTCAGGACAGGGCAAGCACACCCTGTGCTCACCTTGTCCTAGGTGTGTGTGCTTGGCTTCCAGGACTTGGGATAAACACCTGCTGCTCAAGCAGAGGAACAAAAGCTTAAGCAAGGCTCCAGGATGTTACACCTTGTCTCATTTAGAAGCAGCAGCAGCGGGAGTTAAAAGATATTTTGGTAACCATGTGTAGGTATTGATGGGGGAAATGCCACCTGCTGAGGAGCCAAACCAAGAGCTGGAGGCAGAAGTTGGACTGCTTTCAGCGGGGCTTGTTTGCAGGGGTGGAGCAGGGCTGGGCTGGTTGGGTGCCATTCAGTTCTCTTCTGAAAGGTCTGCTGAAGGGAGCTTCAGAAGGGAGCAGGAAAGCCCTCGCTTGGGTGAGCAGCCAGGCATGGGAGGAGGAGGAGAGGCCTCAGGGACAGGGGTTGCTCTAAACAGGCACAAATGCTGGGGAAGGGGGCTGAGGGGGTGGCAGGAAGGGAAATGCTGCTGACAGTGCAAAAACTACTTGTGGTGGGCCAAACTTGCGGTGGGACCAGACCAAGATCTTTCGGTGATGCCGTTGTGGTAAGGAGAGTGCGATTCCCAGTGTTTCCTAGCAATGAAACACGGAAAGGGTGGTGTGTGGGGGAAGGAGCCACAAATAGGTTGCAACGGACGCTGAGGCAGCACCAAGGGCCGGGAGCGTGGGAGTCTCCGCAGGTGGGTCTGTGGAAGCGCTGCCTCCCGGCAGCGGGGAGCAAGGAAAGGAAGAAAGGCCGGGACACCCTGTGCCTGTGTCCCGGCGGTGTTTGAAGGGACCCGGTGCCGCGCCTGGGGACAAGGGCTGAACATCCCGTGGCGGAGCCGGAGGCATCGCGCACCCTCGTGGGTGTCTGCATCCGTGCGACCCGCGTCCGTGGGCCCCGGTGCCTGCAGGACTGCCCTCCCCCGGCGGCTCCGGGGCGGGCGGTGGCGGCGGCCCCGCCCGGTGCGGCGGCGGCGGGCGGAGTCGGCGTGCGGGCGCGGCCCCGTCTCCCTGCGGCTCTTGGCGGTGCGGCGGCCCGGCCGGCTGGGCCCCCCGCAGCCCCGGGCATGGGAGCCCGCGGGCCGGCGGTGGGGGCTGGAGGAGGAAGAGGAGGAAGAGGAAGAGAAGGAGGCGGCGGCGGGGGCCGCTGACCGGCGCCGGGGCGGCGCGGCAGCCCCGAGGCCGCGGTGAGTGGAGCGGCGCGGGCAGGCCTGGCCGGGCGGGGGAGGCCCGGGATGCGACCCGGGGGATGCGATCCCGGCCGCTCATCGGCGGCACCGCCCCGGCTCGGGAGAAAGCCTAATTTTGAGGTTGTTTCTAATTTTTTTTATAAGTTTTTGCTTGTGTGGAGGACTGGAAAAAATTAGGGGGCGGGGGAGTGTTAGTTGTGCTGAATGCGGCCCCTCGCCCCACTTTCGGCTGGGAGTTGGTCGCCTTTGGGGCACGGGGACCATCGGCTCCCACCCTGCCTCCCTTCTCCCATCCCTGGGATGTCTTGCGGGAAGAAGGATGGAGTCCACGGGGATGAGCATCCCCTCCAAAACGAGCATCACCAGCCCCGTGGCACATACTGCACCGATGTGAAACCCTGGGGACCAGCTCCCCAGCCCCAGGTTGCTTTTCGCCTTTCACACCCTGCACAGATGCTGCGGTGGGGGGAGATGACATCATATTTCATAACCCCCTCCTTAGCAGATGTTTCTAAGCCCACTCGTGTTCGTGGTGTCCGGTGGCTGCTGTTCGATGGAGTGCTTTGCTTTCGTTCTTGCTGAGCATCGTTCTCTACTTGCCTCGTGGACTGCGCTGCCAAAGGGCCCCTAAAACCAGCTCTGACTTTTCCCTATCGTCTCCTCATCTGGCTGTTGAGACACCACCACTGCACGAGTTTTGGGGAGGGTTTCTGGCAGGTGCTGGGGCAGGTCCCTGTGTCGATGGGCTGTGCAGGGTGACATGCCACTGTGATTGGGGGCAAAAGTTTGGGTGATAACGGCAGAGCCAGCTTTTCTCCAGAGGGCAACTTTCTAGAAGAAAGCTGGGTGTGGGGTTGGGCTGCAGACACGTGCCAGGACACCTCTTACCACAGGGATACTGCTCTGCATCCTGCAGAGAGAGGGTGGACATAGTTGAGGTGTTGGGCTGAGAGCCTTTTTCAGCATCTCCCTGCCTGCGGTGGGCTCCTGCCAGCACCCTGCTGCCTGCCATGGTCAGTCCTGTGACTGAGAGAGAACACCCCAGAGCAGGGTTGGGTGAAGGGTTCTGCTTCTCACCTCAGCTCTGATTCCCACTCCCATCCAGTGTGGCCATCACTGCCCAGTCAATGCCCTGTGGCTCCCTGGGGGGCTCCACTGGACAGGGCTGACAGCTGCCAGTGGCCATTTGCCAGCACCCATGGGTGCTACCTGCACTCCTGCTGGGGATCCTGCTGCAGATCCCCAGGAACCAAGGTCCCCCTGGGACCATGCAGCAGCTCTGGCCTGTCCTGAGGTCCCCAGGACTTTGTGAACCTTGGTGCCTGTCCCTTGTGATTGCTTTGCCCTAGCAAGGCTTCTCTAGCAGCTTTCCTGGAAGCAGGGAGTAGCAGGACAGGGATCAGGGCAGGAGCTGGGGTGCATGGCTGCGCTACAGCCTGAGCCCTGGCAGTGGCAGGGCTGGGAAAGGCCACATGGTATGACTTGTCTGGGGCTCTCTAGTAACTTTCCTCTGCTGGCTTCCTGGCAGGGCTCTGGCCTGGCTCCAGGTGTCATGTGGGAGATAAGGGGACCCTGACTCTCAGCAGTCCCAGGGTCCTGGGGGGCCTCGCCAACAGCAGCAGGAAGGGAGAGGATCTGTGCTGCTGGCTGTAAGCCGGATGCCCCTGGATGTGGCAGGGAACCCTGACTCAGGGGGGCTGTGGCATCCTGCTTGGTTTGGCTAGGCTCGATGTCTGCTATGCAGCTGCTGTCCTCAATGGCCAGAGGTGGGCCCCTGCCTGCATGACTCTCACTGCTGCCCCACTTTGGTGCTGCTGCTGGGGTGTAGCTCTGTGGGGAGGGAGCAGGATGGGGAACAGGAAAGTGGGGTGCCTCAGAAGGGGGTGCCTTGTGGGGTCACCTTGGGACATCCCAGGCTGGCCATGTTTTTGGAGACAGTAGCTTTCTTCAAGGGCCCAATGTCCATGGAGGTTCTTTGTGGTGTGTGTGGAGGTGTCCCCATCCTCTGTCTGGGTGGGAAAAAAGGAAGGGGAGTGGATTTATCCTGTTCTGGTCTTGGCCTAGGAAAGCAAGGAGGGGACTTGCTGTTTGGGGCTGAGGACCTCTTGTATCTTCATGGTTGCGCCTTCAGAGCAGGGATCCAGGTGCAGCATTCCCCCTGGGATGCTCTCTGGCATACCAGCCCTTCACCTCTGTATGAGACCTGTGGTGCTCCTGCTGTCCCAGTGTCATTTGGGCTGGGCTGGGGGTTCAGGCTCATGGTGTCCTGAGCATGAGGT
The DNA here is from genome assembly GCF_008360975.1 of Lichenostomus cassidix. Lineage (NCBI taxonomy): Eukaryota > Metazoa > Chordata > Aves > Passeriformes > Meliphagidae > Lichenostomus > Lichenostomus cassidix. The sequence goes on along the minus strand of NC_139489.1, from coordinate 9,867,074 downwards.
GTCTTGGCAGGATTAGGACCGTGGCTGGAGCCGCCCCCCTGCCCCGCCAAGCGCACATGTCCGCCTGCCCGTGCCCAGAAGATGACCAGGCTGCTCTTGGGGGTGACCCTGGAAAGGATTTGCAAGGCCGTGCTGCTGCTCTGCCTGCTCCACTTCGTCATCATCATGATCCTCTATTTTGACGTCTACGCGCAGCACCTGGACTTCTTCAGCCGCTTCAACGCCAGGAATGCCTCGCGCGCCCACCCCTTCTCCAACTCCTCCCGCCCCAACGGCACCGTTCCCAGCTATGGGCCAGCTGGTGCTGAGGCCCCATCCCCCAGCACCAAGCCCAGCACCAACCAGTCTGCCACTGAGAAACCCTTGCAGCCCTGCCAGGAGACACCTCCTGGCTTAGGTGAGACATACTGGGTGAGCATTGGGGGTGAATTTGGGCTCTGACTCCAAACATAGGGCTGAGGTGGGTGCCCATGGCTGACTTCCTTATCCCCTGGACCCTGAGCACAGCTTCCTGGTGAAGTAGTAGAGAAACCCCAGCCTGAAACTGGTATCAGGACAGCTGATTTTGGTTTTGTTAGCCCAGTCTCTCTGCCCCTGTTTAAGAAAGGTTTTGGGTGCTCTCTGCCCTTGGTAGTACCAGTCCCCCTTGCAGGTTCCCCTTGCTATTTACTTTACCACCCTGGGCAAGAGTGGCAGGTGACCATGACCCTGACTGTGTTCTGTCCTGTGGGCATCACCCTGCCCTCCCTCTCACAGTTGGGCGTCTGCTCATCGAGTTCAGCTCTCCCATGAGCATGGAGCGAGTGCAGCGGGAGAACCCTGATGTGCGCCAGGGCGGCAAGTACACCCCCCCAGACTGCCTACCGCGGCAGAAGGTGGCCATCCTCATCCCCTTCCGGCACCGCGAGCACCACCTCAAGTACTGGCTGCACTACCTGCACCCCATCCTGCGCCGGCAGAAGGTGGCTTATGGCATCTACATCATCAACCAGGTGAGGGGAGCAGGGGCAAGGGGGTGATGGGGCTGGGGTGGACAAGCAGGCATCACTGAGCTCTGCCCTGCAGTTCGGTGAAGACACCTTCAACCGGGCCAAGCTGCTCAACGTGGGATTCATGGAAGCACTCAAGGACGATGAGGAGTATGACTGCTTCATTTTCAGCGACGTGGACCTCATTCCCATGGACGACCGCAACCTCTATCGCTGCTATGAGCAGCCACGACACTTTGCTGTTGGCATGGACAAGTTTGGGTTCAGGTGGGTGCCCTGGAGAGCTGGGCTGTTTCTTCCCAGGCAGGGCTGGAATGTCTCTCTGGGATGACATCAGGGCAACCACCCTCAATTGTCACCTGAGGTAGGCATGAGGTTGATGACTTGAATTGTGGACCTGAGATAGGAGAGGGCACAGAGCCCTGGGTAGGAGGATGACACAGGAAAGGGTTGGTGCTTATACCTGGGGATCCCCATGGGGCTCACCTCCATGTTTGTCTGTCTCTTGGGCTGACCCATTTGCTCTCAACCTGCAGGCTGCCCTATGCTGGCTATTTTGGTGGTGTCTCTGGGCTGAGCAAGTCCCAGTTCCTGAAGATCAATGGCTTTCCCAATGAGTACTGGGGCTGGGGAGGAGAGGATGATGACATCTTTAACCGGTAGGTGCCCAACCCCTCACTAGCCCTTACTGGTCGGGGATATACCAGGCTCCCCATCGAGCACTGATGTAGCACTTTCACAGCGTTGATGTTCCCGGTTTTGTGGGGGATGTGCATGGGCCGTGCCACATGCCGGGGAGGGATTGAATTACACTCTATCTTTAGGGTTGATGACCCTCATGGATGGAACTGGCCTTTCCCAGCACCCCTCTGCCTCCCTTGTGGCTGAAGCCTTGCAGCGTGGTATGCGCTGCACCCGTAGGGTGGTGTGCTTGTGGGCTCTGCTCCATATGAGGGCTGGGATGGTAAACTTGCATATGTCCAGGGCTGAAATTAAAAACTTGGAAGCATCTCAGTGGTGGCCGTGCAGCAGCCACACAGTCATTCCAGCTGGCAGCTGGCAGGCAGCAGCACAGCTGCGTGCAGAGCAGAGCCCAATCCCCCCAGATTCACCCTGCATTGGGTGCCAGAGCTGAACAGCAGCCACCTCACCTCCAGTGGGTTCCCCCACGGTGCTGCCTAGGAGAGCAGTGTGCAGCCAGTGGGGTGTAACCAGCCTCTAATGGCCAGACGAGCAAAAAACCCTGTGGAGCCCTGGACACACAGCACAGCTGTGATTTCCACACAGGTGGGCTAGGGGTGGGGGACAAGAAGCGTGTGGAGCTCTGGAAGAGCTTCAGGCAGCCCTTGGTCTGAGGGGAGAGCTCCAAGGAAAGGGCTAGGCAGCAGCATTCAGAGAATGTAAAGGGCAGGGGCCACGGAGGGAGGGAGGGACGGATGGCTGCACACGGATGTGTGCAGCACAGGCTGAACACAGCTGCCAGTCCCTGGTCGGGAGTGGCGCTTTGGGCACACTGCTGTTGGGCATGTGGCACCCTAAGTCATGATGCTGGCCTGGGTGGGAGCTGGCTTTGCTCATCTTGGCTTGGCACAGCTTTGTTTAACCAGGGACAGGTTTGTTTTGCCTGGGGTCTGACCCTGGAGGTCTCTGGGCTGGGGAATGACCTACCCTGGTGCACACACACTGATCCCACCCTGCTTCCGGCCCCCAGCATCTCCCTGAATGGCATGAAGGTGTCGAGGCCCGACATCCGCATTGGGAGGTACCGCATGATTAAGCATGAACGCGACAAACACAACGAGCCCAACCCACAGAGGTGAGTGAGCCGTAGGGCTGGGACAGTCAGAATGCTGGGCGATCACTGGGCTCCCCTGTTCTGCTCACCCCCACAGAGGTCCAGCACTGCTGGCACTATGGCATCCCCCCATCCTCATCCTCATCTTGCTCTTTCCACCAGATTCACCAAGATCCAGAACACCAAAATGACGATGAAGCGGGACGGGATCAGCTCGCTGCAGTACCGGCTGGTGGAGATCTCCCGCCAGCCCATGTACACCAACATCACGGTGGAGATTGGCAGGCCACCACCCCGCCTGGCCCGCGGCTAATGCTCCTGTCACCGGGAACCCCTGTGCCCAGGCTGGCTGGGCATGGTGGGTTTTGCCCCAGCCCAAGAGCCAGGACTGGACAGGGATGTTTTCTGCCTACTCTGCTGCCTTCTGGAGACGGCTGCCTCCCAGCCGGCCCCTCAGTCCCCAGGATTTCTCTGTCCCCCCCATCCCCACGAGTGTGTTTGCAGGACCCCTGCCCCATACGTGGTGTGTTGGTGGAGAAGCCCGGCTGCCCTGCAAGCGGCTCCTGGCACAGAGGGAGGGGGCAACCCCAGGGCTGGTGAGGAGCCCCCAGTCCATGCCAGCTGCTGCCTGCACCCTGGGCCGAGAGGGTGAAATCCCACTGCTCTCTGAGAGCTGGAGGGTCCCACCAGTGCTGTAAGAAGTGGGGTGCAGGCTTCCCCCTTTACCAGCGCTGGAGCCACTGCTGCCCCAGCTGGGGATGGGAGCAGCCCAGGCCCCCAGGCAGGCAGGATCAGGGCGAGGTTGCTGCCGTGGCCAGGCACTGCCCGTGCTGCTGGACACACAGATGTGGCTCGCTGTCTTCCTCTGCTTTAGTCTGGTGCTTAGAGCCGGGCCCCGTCTCAGCTCTGCCAAACAGAGACCTCTGGTTAGCGAATGCCCCTCGCTGTGCCTCAGTTTCCCCAGGGCTGGGGGGATGGCAGCTGTATCTCATCCCCCTTCCCCAAAGGCAGGTGCTGTGCATGTGTGCAGCCCCTGCCTGCACCTGCCCTCACCTACCCTCCCCCCTTTGGTGGGGGGGAATAGGGCTCATTTAAACCCCCTGGCCCCTCTTGGTGGGGGCTGGTGCAGCCCCCTTCTAGCAGGGAGGGAATCTTCCCCTTGAGGTCTCCCCTTGTCTGCCTTCCCCCTTCCGGGCCAGGGGCAGGGGGGCTGCAGGCAGGAGAGGCTAGGACCATGCAGGATGGGAGCCCTGTGCCCCTCCATGGGTCTGGGAGCCCCAGCACCCCTGACACTCCATGGGGGTATGGGAGCAGTGGGGTTTGGAGCAGGGCAGCTCGCCAGGGCTGGGGGGCACCGGCGACTTTTGTACATTTGAATGTCTGACCCTTTTTTCAGCGTACGTTGAATGCAGCGTTCGGTCATAGAGACCGGGGGTTTTGTATTTAATAAAAGTTTGAAAAGTTGGCAGGGTTTTGTGGGACTGGGTAGGGGGGGCAGGGGAAAGCACCATCTGATGAGGAAGTAAGATTGTGGGTTATAGAGGGGAAGTCCTGACTGCCACCTCCAGCTGCTGGCTGGGAGGCAGAGCACCTGTCCACCCAGGGGGGCTCCCCCAGCTCACTCAGCAATGCAGAGGAGCCTGCATTGCTGCCCTGATCCAGCTAGGGTAAAGTGCATAGGGCATGCCCAAGGCAAAGCCAGCTGCCCTCACTGTGCCAGGGACATTTGCTGCCCTCCCATCCATCTGGGGGTAACGCTTTCCCCCAGCATGGATAAGCCCCTGTCCTCCATCTTCTGCCTTACCTCCAGCTCCAGTTTTGTACATCTGAGTAGGGCAAAGGAGAATTCCCCAGGACCCAGGCTGGCTGTACAGTGCCAATACCTGGCATCAGAGGGGCAAAGAGCTGCACTGATGAAGTGTGGTCCCCCACTCTTCAATCCCTCCCTCCCCCCGCATGGTTCCCAAAGAAGGGCACAGCGGGACACAGCCTCAGGAATATAAATCTCATTAAAATCTAGGATACTTTAGAACTCTACACCAGGAGAGACACTGGCACAGGCAGCGCTGCCCAGGGACGCGCGCGTTATTGCTAACAATTAGAGGTGAAGAGTAGCGGCGTGACTCGAGGGGCAGGGCACGGGCACCATGCGGGAACCTGCGCCCCTCGCCGCGGCACGACGGGGGGCTCGGGACGGGGAGCTGGAACATCCTCCTGGGGCTCGCCGCCCACCGCCTCCCGCCACTGTGCCAAGCTGTGCCATGTCCCTGTGCCAGCCTCGGGGCTGTGACATAGGGAGCACAGGGTGCTGGCTGGGAGGGGAGCAAGCGGGGTAGTAAGGGTCTCACCCATCCACCCCAAATCAAGAGCTCCAAGTGCTTTGGCTGGAGCTGGAAGACATTTAAAACTGCCCGGCCTTTGCCAGTGCATCCTGTTCCACTAATACTGGTTGGGGACTGAACATCCCCAGATGGCTCGGAGCGAGTGGGCTGGTGCAGCCCTTCGTGTCTCCACTGGTACCTCTTGCTAAGTAGCAACTGGGGGAGGCCGGTCCATCCTGCTCCCCCTTAGCACCATGGAGGGTCCTCCCCTGCCAGTGCTGGGGCTGCCAAGGAGAGCTGGACCTCATCCCTGTCTGGTCACCCCCCGGCCAGGCTTAAGTACTCCCCAGCCTCCTGCCCCACTGCGGGGCAGGCAGCAGCGCTGGGCTGTGCCCACACTGCTTGTAGCTGTGCCCAGCTTTGTAGGCAATGCCTGGCCACCCACAAGGGCACCCACAGCCCCCAGTGGGGCCACAGGGTGGAGGGGTGCATGGAGGGTACATACTTGTTCACTGCCTGCACCACCCCCGCGTACCATGCATATGTGCATGCCCACGTATGCCACATGTGTGCCCATGCTGTGTCTGTGAGGGACACACACGTGTACACACGTGTGCTCTAAGTGCTTGTGTCTTGTACCATCAGATCCCACTGCCCGTGCAAGCAACATGGTTGCCCCCCAGTCCCTGTGCTAGCCTGGTGCTTGGCACCACCCCTGGGCATGACCACCTGTGAGACCCAGTAGACTCTGAGCTACAGTGAGTGCCCAACCGGGCTGGGGGTCCCTGCAGTGCCAACCTCTGCCATGATGCCCTTGTGCACACACAGGTTGCAGACAGTCCTGGCATGCCCAGCCCTGGTCCCACCCCACGTCCTCCCCCTGGGAAGGTCAGGAGGGTACCCCATGGCAGGGTAGGCTGCCTGGCTTGGGGAGGGGGGTGGGAGCCTGGAAGCATCCCACCCCACCATCCTGTGCATCCCCCCAGGTCAGGGCCCCTGCAAAGTGCCTCTGGCTCCCGGCTCTCCCGGGGCTGTGCCCCCTCCTCTCTTGTCCCAGCGTCGAGCACAAAGGTTACCGTAAACACGAGGGTTAACGAACGCCACAGGGGCGGGGGCGGGAGGGGTTAACCGGCAAGGAGGTGGGGGGGTGTCTCGGGGATGGGTGCTGAGAGCCCCCGTGGTCCGGTGCGGCCCGGAGCCAGGCTCCGCCAGCGGAAGGTGCAAGAGGGGTTAGAGGGGGTGCAGGGATTGTGGGGGGTCACAGTCTGGAGTCCTGGCTGTGGGCTGAGCCATTGCTGCCCTGCACGGGGGACGCAGCCGCTGCCTCGCTCTGGCCCTTCTCTGGCTGCAGGGGCTGCACCTCCAGGTGGGACTCGGTGGAGGGGCTAAACGCCGGGGCGTAGCGCCCACTGCGGTGCTCTGGCAGTGCTGGGCCCCAGTCCTTGCTTGCCTTCGTAGCATTTTTCAAGCGCTAGAGAGAAAGGGAGAGGATGGAGACAAGATTAGCACCCACCATGCTCCCCTGCTCCAGTCTGCACCACCATGCCAGCAGCTTCCAGGGCTGCACAGAAATGTGGTGCTGTACAGATACTGCCTGCACTCAGCCACTGCTGACAGCTCCAGTAAGGCGAGGGACAGCCTTGCTGACAGCCCCAGATGGGACACAGACAAAGGGGTGTAGCCCCTGGCCACCTACCTCAAGCAGTGTGTCCCCCTCAGAACGGCACACTTTGTAGATGGCGTAGATGGGGATGCAAATGACAGAAGAGAGCGCCATGAGGAAGCCGATGCTGATGGCCCAGGTAGGGTAGACATACTCATTGTAGGAGATGGGCCGGTACTGGATCACTGTGAAGACCAGGATGAACTGGGAAGGGATAGGCAGGATCAGACAGTGGGGAGCAGCCAGCTTGCCCCTAAAACTTCCCCACTCTGCTCTATGCCTGCTCTCCTGCAGCCCAGGACCCTCCTCCCCAAGGAGCGCCACGTCCAGGTGAGCTCCTTCCCCCTCCTCCCACGGCCCAATGCCCCATGGTTGCGATGCTCACAAATATGATGGCAGGTGAGATGAAGCGCCAGCAGATCTGGAAGAAGAGAGGGGGAGGAAAGCCCAGCATCATCTCGATGTCCTTGAAGTAGTTGCGGTGCCCTGAGGAGAAAGGTGACCACCAGCCCTGGTGATGACCTGAGCCCCTCACTGCCCACCCAGCTCCAGTCCCAGCGCCATTGCGGTGGGCCCCACCAGCCTCCCCAGGCCGCAGCTCCCGATAGGGCAACAACCTCCCCATGCAGCACAGACCAAACCGCTGATTGAAACCAAGCACTTCTCCATTGGCTGGCTGGGTCAACCCTGCCATCTGATTGGTTGCAGGCAGCTGCACCTACCGTAGATGTACATGATGGCCACGCACATGATGCAGGAGATGACCACCAGGGAGAAGCTGGCGGCGTAGTTGTCCATCAGCAGGAGCCAGTAAATGCCCGCCTGGAAGACAAACCCATTGGTACAGCTGCCCCCATGGTACCACTGCTGTTGGCAGGGCAACAGCACAGCCATGCTGACTGTACCAGCAATGTGCAACTCAGATACTGCTACCACAGCTGGCATGGCTATGCCTGATGCCAGAGTCAGCATGGAGACACTTAATTCTGGGTACCATCACCAGTGTTGGTGTGGCAAGACCAGGCCCTGGCTGTCACTACCGTCATGGTGACAACAAAGTGGATCTGGCTGATGAAGATCGCCATGGCAATGACACCCCATGGTGACAGTCCCATGGTTACCTACCTGTGTGGTGAGCGGGACGCCCAGCAGGAAGCCAGCCACAGCCACTCCCAGCGTTACAAAGGTCTTTTTGCGGATGATCCACTCGTTGCCCACCTCATCCACAATGGCTGTGACCAGAGTCTCCAGCAGGCAGAACTGCGATTGGGCAGAGGGGCCAGCATGTCACCACCTTGGCCCCACCATGCCACCCCATCTGAACATCCTGGCCCCATCATCACCTACCTGTGTACCCAGCCCCAGGAGGATAAGCATAAAGAAGAAGAGAATGGACCACAGTGGCGAGATGGGGAGCAAGGTGAGGGCTTCAGGGTAGGCGACAAAGGCCAGGCCTGGCCCGTGATCGGCCACCTTGGAGACGTCCACACCCAGGTGGTTGGCCATGAAGCCCAGGATGGAGAAGATGACGAAGCCAGCATAGACGCTGGTAGCACAGTTGGTGATGCTGATGATGATGCTGTCCCTATGAGAAGAGGAGTTAGGGCCAGCCACAGGCAGCAGTGCAGTGGCAGGGTGGTGGGGGAGCCATGGTCAGGCACTCACCGGTAGCAGTTATTGTTGAACTTGTTGTAGGAGGCCATGGTGATGAGCCCACCCCAGGCACAGCCCAGCGAGTAGAAGATCTGTGAGGCTGCATCACCCCACACCTATGGCAGTAGAATGGTCAGTGCTGCGCCCCCAGCCCCACTCAGCCCTGGCCACCCACCACCCTTCGTCCCTGCTCACCTTGGCATTGAGGATCTTGTCCCACTGGGGTGTCAGGTAGTACATGATGCCAGTGACGGCCCCCTCCAGCGTGATGCCGCGCACGAAGAGGATGGTGAGCACCACATAGGGGAAGGTGGCCGTGAAATACACCACCTGTGGGGCAGCACCTCAGTGAGGCAGAGATGGGGGCAGGGGAAGGGACACAGGCAGGTGTGGCTAAGGCATGGCTATGGGCTGGGGTTATGGTCCAGAGTGTGGAGTGATAGAGCAGGAGGAAAGGATATGGTCCAGGGAATGGGCTATTGTCAAGGAGGTGGGGCCATGGCCACATGGGAAAAGCTGTGTCCAGAAAGGATGTGGCCAGGTCATACGGTTTCATGGCCTTTCCCAGAGTGGGAGGAGCGTACACAGAGGGATGGGATTATGCTAAAAGCAGAGGAGCTGTGCCCAGAAGGGGTGGGGACATGTCCACAACTGAACGTTAATTCCCAGTAGAGGAGGGACTATGCCTAGAGGGGACACCCCATGAGGCATGTCCACACCCACAGGGAGGGGCCGGAGAGAGAACACACAGGTACCTTCCCCGAGGATTTCACGCCCTTGATGAGGCAGAGGAAGACAACAACCCAGGAGACACCGAGGCAGCCCAGCAGGGGCAGCCGCACCTCGCCCAGATTCCCGATGTCATCCGATAGGTTCAGCACATACCTCCTGTATGGGGAAGGGGCAGCAGCGTCAGTGGAGCCCCACCATAGCTACCTCCCCCATCCCCAATCCCAGTCCCTGGTACCTCCAGTACTCCTCACTGGGGCTGGTGCGCTTCTGGGTGGTGTTGAGGAGTTGGGTGAGGTTGAGGGCAGCACGGCTGGAGAGGTTCCCGTCCAGCACCCCCACACAGTCAGGCGTGTTCCAGGGGTTGCTGCAGTATGTCCAGGGCAGCACGCGCGTCATGGACACAAAGAAGTAGTAGAAGGCAATACAGATCACCACGTTGTAGTAGATCCCGATGTATGTGGACACCACCATCATCCCGTAGCCCACGCCTGGGAACAGCACCGGGGAGGGGTGAGCGGCAGGGTGCGGCGGCATGGCACAGGCACGACACACAGCACCAGGGGTTGTGGCATGGGAGGAGTGGGCTGCATGCAATGCTGTCAGCAGCCTTGTAGCCATGCTGCAGCTCAGTGCCTGGCTGTGGCATGAGGGTGAGGAGCACTGCGCAAGGGATCCTCTACCTCCCAACAAGCCTAGTGGTGCTGAGGGTACCCTAGGACATGTGGCAATGCACACAGGCTGCAAGCAAACCCTTGGGGTCTGCAGCACTAGAGAACAACTGGGTGGGGGTCACTCCTGGCTACAGTGACTTTAGGCCTGTAGTTATCTGGTAGCATGTGACAAAGGACACATGAGCACAGGGAAGTGCACTCCCGACTCAGCATGCCACTGTGCAGAGCACACAAGTGTGTGCCTGGGCTGCTTGCACTCAGACATGACGTGGGCATGTCACCTGGCAGGCAGCCTGCAGGTATGTGCCGGGGAGCCACCATCATGGGAGCACACCCATAAGCCAGGAGATGCACCCAGAGCAGGGTCTAGCCACGGCAGGGCAAGCACGTGGCACCCACTGCCCATGGTCCAGGGAGAGGACTGCAGAAGCATGTCCACAGCTGGACATGTCACAGTGTGTTCAGGGGACCTCAGTGGCCTCTGCAAGAGTGGCGCGCTGGGGACACGTGTGGCATATGCAGGGATGTGTGTGTAATGCCTGCAGTGCATGCCAGCACAGGGCTGGGGTTTGTGCAGGAGATGCGACGCGTGTGCAGGGGCACGTGTAATGCGTGCAGGGGACGCCAGGCAGGCTGTGCAGGGCAGCGTAGCCAGGGTGGGCATGTGTGCAGGGGAGCTGTGCAATGCAGACAGTGCTCCGTGCACAGGACATGCGTGTGCAGGGCTGCGCGAGCTGCAGGTGCCTGCGCTGGGCCATGTGGCGTGCCAGAGGTGTGTGTGCACCCCATGGCGTGTGAGGGTCACACCAACTGCCGGGCACTGTGACAGCAGGTGTCCCATGCTGGCATGTGTCAGCAAGGACAGGCAGCTCCTTACCTTTGAACATGGGGCTGACCCTCCAGACACCAAGGCAGCCCTGGCTGGCAAACTGCCCAAAGGAGAGCTCCATGAAGAAGAGGGGGATGCCACAGAATACCAGCATGATGAAGTAGGGGAACATGAAGGCACCTGGTGGGCAGGAACCAGAGGATGAGTGGGCACCGAACCCAGGCACAGCTGTGCTTCCCATGCCCTGCACCACCCCAAGAAATACCATGCGGGGCTGGGGTGCACATTCCCACACCTCCCCAGAGGAACCCCACTCCCCTGGCCCCAGACACCCACCTCCCCCATTGCGGTAGCAGAGGTATGGGAAGCGCCAGACATTGCCTAGGCCCACGGCGTAGCCCACGCTGGTCAGCACAAACTCGATCTGGTTGCCCCAGTTGCCGCGCTTGACGCTCTTGTCCTGCTTGCCCCGATCCCCGGGCACGGCGCCGTTCTGCAGAGAGATGCCATGGGATGTGTCAATTGGGGACCCCCCCGCTGGCCCCATTGGAAGGGTGACAGCCGCCGAGCAGGGCTGGGTGGTCCCCGGCATCCTTCCCTATCCCGCCCCCCTGCCTGCCCCTGCTGCCCGCCACGCACAGGCCGTGCCAAGGAGGGGGAGGGCAGTGGTGGTGGCCCCCCCCCGATGAATGGCTCTGCCCAGAGCCTGGCTGCAGCGAAGGGAGAGCCTGCAACTCATACAAAGCAGGTCTGGGCGCCAGAGCACAAAGGGGCCTCTGTTCTCACGCCCCCCCTCCCCGTGCCCAGCAAGAGAGGTCCTGCTGGGTGGCCACTGCCCACAACTCGGTGGGGAATTGTGGGACCCCCAGGTTGAAGCAGAAGCCCCTCTCAATGGGAAGTGAGGTGCAGTGACTACAGCAGGCAGGGGGCTGGCTCCCCCCCTGGAAAAAGCATCCTGCCACAGACAGGGTCCTGCTGCTGGCTCAGCACAAAGCAAGGGCACCATGCTTGGGGCAGCCCACAGGGGGTCCCATGCAGGTAGGTCCCCTGCATGGACAGCCACAGTGCCCAGATGTCCCTCCTTGCAGGAGACTGGGGGGCAGGGGGGCAGAAGTGGGGCAAGAAAGGGCGCTTTGTGCAGACTGCCACACAATGTGAGCTCACACCAAGGAGCACAACAACAACAGAGATCAGTGCCCGTCACCCCGGCAAGGATGGCACCCATCACCCCATGCCTCTGTACTGGCACTGCCCTGGGGTAATACGAATGTCCTGTGTGGATGCTCTGGAGCTTCAGCAGGTTGGACTGAGGGCAGATGGCATTTCAGGGTGCAGGGGTGGCCCAAGCCCTGCCCTGCCCTCCCCTCCCCACCTGGGGCCAGGTGATGGAAGGGTGCATGGGGTGAGGGTGCTGGTTGCCAGTGCGTGGTCCCACAGCACCCATGCTCCTACAGGAGTAGCACAGGGTGCCGGCAGCCCTAGGAGCCTGTTGGAGCTGCACAGTGCTGGTCTCACCACAACAGACACCCCAGTGCCTGTGCCCACCTCACACCTCTCCCCTAACTGCCCCCCTCTCTATGTGCCCCCCACGATGGCTGACGCCGGCAGTGAGGGGGCCACAAACGGGAGCCGTCACTTTGGATCTGCTCACGCCGGCGGGGCGCAGGCAGCAGGCGCGGTGCACCTAACCGTATCATTTGATTAGGGCCGGCACAGCCGGGACGTGATGCCCAGCGACTCCGGCACCGCGCTGCCAAACAAAGCCATCTGCTGCGAGCGGGGCCCGCACGCGCCGCGGGCTGCGGGGGGGCTGAGGGGAGCAGGGCTGCAGGAGAGGGGCGACTGGGGCATCGGAGGGCACTTTGGGCAGGGATATGGGAGCAATACGCTGCCGTGCCCAGATGGGGAACCGGAGTGCCCCCACCTGACCCCGTGAGCAAAGAGTCTGTCAGAAACAAGCTCACAGCAGCTCTGGGTGCTGGGGGATCCCCCTCCCAGCAGAAGTTCTTATTGTGGGGTGCTCTGCAAGAGCAGGGCTCAGGGGTCCCCAAGGTGGGGGGACAGGACACTAGTGCTGTCCCCATGCCAGGGCACACTGCCCACTCGAGCAGACTGATCCGATCGGGAAGCCTCTGATTAAGCTGCTCGCACTAACGAGGCTCCTAATGAGCAGCACGGCCAGCAGGAGTGGGGGCAATGCTCCAGCCTCCCTGACAAAAGGGTCTGGTGGGGTTACCAGACACACTACATGGCCTGGGCTCAGCCTGGAGCCCTGGTGACAAAAGGGACCTCATCCCTGTTCCAAGCCATCCCTCTGCTGAGGTGACCCTGGATTCACCCCCAACCTTCATGGAGCACCCCAACTTTGAGCTGCCTGGCACCAGTGCAATGAAACTGACAGGCCTCTGCTGCTCCCTCCTCCCTTGCTGCAGTGCAGGGCTTTTGGTACACTTGTCCCCAGTAAGGGGGCAGCCACATGTGTGTCCATGCATGCACAAGCGAGCACACGTGCGCAAACATTTGCATGCTCACCCATCAGCTTGCTGCAACCCCCCCTCCCCAAATCTAGGAAGGTCGCCCTGTCCTTTACACTCATTAACCACTCTCCCAACCCCACATGGTAAAAGAAGGGGGTGGATAGAAAGACCCCAGACATCTGGGAAGATGAAACTCCCCCTTTCCCCTGCTGTAGGAATGGGACAGAGCTGGAATGCAATGAGAGAGCTTGCCACCCAGCAACAATGCAGTCTCTGGGGGGTGTAGGTCCTGCTCCCAGGCCCCATATTTTCCATGCATGTAATCACATGCAGCTTCAAAGGATGCCTGGCTTGGGTGATAACATCAGGGAGGAGGAAGGATGCCCCAGGCAGCCCAAATGTCTCCAGAAGGGAAGTTCCAAAAGGGAATGTCCGAAACATCCCAAAAGGGGACGTTCGGGGTGCCCAGGACATCCTTCCTCCCCCTTCCCCAGGGAACCCCCCACACACCATGGCCAAAACTTCCCCAGTCCAGCAAAGCAGGCATCATCCATCACCCCGCCTGGCACCAAAGCCTTTCTCATGCTAAGCAGCATCGCCTCACACAATGACATCTTGGCTGGGGTGCCCGGATGCCCCCCACTTCCCTAAGGGGCCCTGATTTATGGCTGGGAAGCTTGTGGTGGTGGCAGGGCCGATACTGGAAGGGGTTGTCCTCATGGGAGGCATCTCCAGCATGAACCTCCTCTTTTTTCCCCATTCAAACTGCCCACATGGGGGTATTCCAGCCCAGCAGAGGCACTCTGTGGGACACAAACCTTATCCAGCCCCCCTGAACCAGTGAGGGACCCCACATTTCTCCATCCAGCCTCCTGCTGGGGGGCTGTCAGGGCTGCTCCTGCAATGCCAGCACAGGATACCAATACACCTGATGTCATCAGCTTGATGTCACTGCTCATTGCCATGGCAACGGCAACAAAATCATGGCTATTCTGGGCGGGGGCTGCTGGAAGATAGAAAAATATGCTATTTACATCATTTGCCACAATTGTGGCTCTTCCAGGGCAAGAAAGTGGCTCTTCCAGGGCAAGATACAAAAATATGCTAATTACATCATTTGCCACAATAGTGGCTCCTCCAGGAGGGTGGAGGCAGGTGGGAGTCCCAAGGGATGGAGTCACTTAGAGAGGGTGTCCTTGCTGGCTGTCTGCTGATCCTGGGTGCTGGGGACCCTCTAATCAGGCACTGTACTCCTTGTCTCTGGTACATGGGATAATGAATCTACAAGTGTCATCCCTGCATCAGAGGTTGCTGTGCCCTGCCAACCTGCTCATCCTGGCTCAGCCAGCCCCACCGGCACATCCTAACTCTCCCTGCCCTCTCTCTCTAGTGCCCAGCCCCATGTTTGCCCCTCTCCTGGTGTAGCAGAGGCATGTTGTGGGGGAAAAGGCATCTAGCATGGTCTGGGCAGTGGCAGCACCATCCATGGGCGCTGAGGACAGTCCCGGGGCGGGGGTAATGCAGTGATGAGGGGCACGCCCAAACCCCAGGACCTCCAAGGAGTGTTACACAGCCTTCACTACCCCTCAATGCAGAAGGCTGTCCAGCCTCAACGGCATCCCCGAGCGAGTGTGCTCTGCGACCCCACCCACAGCAGTACCAGTATTGCCCTGGGGTGCCATGGAGGGGCTGGGGCAAGCTTTGACATTGCTCACTGATGTCCAGGAAAGGGAAGAGGGGAGAGGGGGGAAAAGGAGGATCGTAGCCATACTCTGCCCCTGCAGCACCGAGCTGCAACCCAGGTGCTGTGCACCTCTTTTGCAAAATCAGTAGGTTCCAGGGATAACAAACACAACAGTCAGGCAATCTCTTCTTGCTCCCAACACAACTGAGGCCATGGAGAGGTTGGTGCCATGCTGTGCCCTCCCTCCCCTGGAGCACCCCACATCAAAGGCTGTGGGGCTCGGGGGTACCTCTCCAGCATGCCAAGGCACAAATCTACAGCTGTGGCTCAGCCCTGCAGAGCCACCACCCAAAAGACAGTACAAAGGGTTTTGGAGAGCCACAAGTAGTGGGGCGACAGCACTGGCATGGCCACCATTCAGCCTGGCCCACCCCCCACTCTGCCCCCCAGACCCTGCTCTCACCTGCCCACTGACCTGCTGAGAGGGTCCGAGGGGGCCTGGCTGCTCACAGCTGCCATCCGGGGGCCCAGGCTGGACGGCTCCGTGAGTCCCCAGCTTCATTGGCACCTCGGGCTCCGGCGCAGCAGCCGCCCGCCCTCCCGCCTTCCCCCGCCCGCTGCCTCCAGCGCTTGGCACTGCTCCCCACTTGCCTCCCAGCCAGGCTCGGCCCCCTGTCGCCCGCCCCGACGCAGCACCGGCACCCCACCATGCCACCTGCCCTGGCACCATCCCCGCCTGGCCCACCCCGCAGGCACTGCCGTGCCTCCGCTACCCCCCACGAGCTGTACCCCCACGAGCCAGGTGCCCTCCCTGGCTGGCGTAGGCAGGGCACGGCAGAGCAGGCTGCACAGCGGGCTCAGCCCTGTCCCACTTAATGAGGCCTCATTAGCGGGGTCCAGCTGCTCGCAGCCCTGCACGCTCCAGTGGGCAGCACTGCCCCCCCCGCGGGCACCGCTGCCCGTCTGGTCGGGGCCAGGAGCTGCTCTCGGAGCACGGCAGAAGACAACATTCCCTCAGAGCCCCCTATTTTCATGCCTCAACATCTCGAGCCCCACACATGCATTCCTGACCCTATGCCAATCATCCATGCAACAGCTTGGCCCTGCATGCCCAATCCCAAACCCGGGCATTCAAGGGCTACAGGGACGGGGCACAGCCCTCCTTGGGGATAGGGGCACAGGGACAAGCCTGTCTGGGGGCACATCCCCTGCCTGGTGCCATGCTACTTCACTCAACGTCATACTATTGGTGACATCATGGGGTCTCCATGGCAACCCATACAAGGTCACTGCCCCGAGGGGGACCATCTGGCTGGCAGGAGGGCTGTGCCATGACCCCTTCACTGCCCAGGCACCCCACAGCCTCCCTGCTCACCCCTTTGCAGCACGGGGTGGGACCCTCGTGGGGTGCTGCGTCCCAAGGGAGGGCGGGCACAGGGTGCCCTGCAGCCAGGCTCAGGGTGCCCCAGCTGCTCTCAGCCCTGCGTCCCGGCTGGGGAGTGCAGCCAAGGCGCCAGCAACACATGATGGTGCACTGAGGGCGGGGGGACAGGCCGGCGCTTTCGGGCGACCATCTGGGGTCCGGGCAGCAGCGGCCGTGGGCGCACACGTGAACAGCACACGTGTGCGGGGTGGGCACTCAACCTCCTGCATGCCAGCACCCAGTGCTCATCCCTGTACCCTCCTGCACCAGCCACCCAGTAGACATGTCCCACCCATGGGATGGCAGCACCCAACTGTGCCCCCTGAGACGTGTGCAAGCCAAGAGCCACCCCATGCAGTGCCAGCCTCACTGACCCCAGCCCAATCCTGCCCTATATGCAGCCACGCAGCTCTGTGCCTAGACACCCCACAAAGTGTGTGGGCACCTTGCAGGCATCCCTCCACGCCCCAGTTCAGCTGCATCAATTTGCCTGGGCCACCTATGTGCCACCACATGTCTTGCCCTAGGCATGCTGCACCCCCTGCCCCTTAAAGCCTGAGCACAGCACAGCAGGACCCACTGCCCTGTCCTGGGGATGCCAGACCCTGTGCCAGCCCTGCCCTGTAGGAGCAAAGTGCTGCTCCCCTGGCAGCCCAGCCAGCAGACAGAGGGGACAGCCAGCTGCATGGACACACGCTGGTAGAAACAAAGGGCCTGCAGTAGGACCCTCACCTACCCTGGCGGGCTAGCAGGCAGTGCTGGGACTGAATTAAGAGAGACAGGGTGATGGGTGCAGAGGGATGGTCCACAGGTCTTCCAGCACCCTGACAGGGCTGCAGGGTGACTGGGGTAGGAATGATGCCCAGGGACCTGTCCCGGTGCCACTATCCCGTAGCTGAGCGCTTCCCAACAGGGCTGCCTTTCTCCGGCCTCATTCTACCAGGGCAGACATGATTCTCCCGGGGCATTCAGGCAGAAAAATCCCCCGCCAGCCCCCCCATCACTGCCCCTTGGTATTCCGGGAAGGGCTCCCAGAGCCAAAAGCCACTTCCGCAGCTCCTGCCGCTGGTCAGTGGCACTGCGCCGCTGGGGGTGTCTGGAACAGGCAGGGACCCCCCAGCCCTTACCTCCCCTGCAGTGCAGTGGGAGCAGCACCCCAGTGTGTGGTCAGGGTGGTCTTGGGTGACAGCAGGAACCTACCTGAGCTGGACAAGCTGCAGCCAAATGCTGCTCAGCTGTGCCAGCAAGGCAGCCCTGGGAGTCAGGAGCCACTGGCAATGTTGGAGTGTGAACAAAGCACCCCAAGGACAACAAAACAAAATGTCCTTACAGGCCTGGGAAGGAGAGGCAGTCAGACCCTCCCCACTTCCCTGTGGCTTCACAGGGATCCCCTCTGCCCAGCCACAGAGGGACTGATCCAGCCCCTGAAGCTGCTCTGCACCCTGTTGGGTATCAGCAGTCAGAGCATTTTTGGGACTTGGGAGCAGTAGGGTAGGCACTGCCCCCCCAGCTGCCTGCTGCTTTGGAGTGAGCATTTAGAGCATCACAGGGGCACCCACAAAACACAGATTCTGCAAAAGCAGTACACATCACCCTTGTTCTCCAGGCCCCAGATGACAAGTGGGGAAACTGAGGCACAGCTGCTCATCATCCATTGCTGCTGCCTCCATCACCCCTGTCCCTCCCCAGGTGGGGCACAGTGGGCACTGTAAACTTGTCCAGCCCCGGGCACTGTATACAATGCTGTGCAGGGGCTGCACGGTGAGACCCTGGCTGGGCTGGGGGTGGTGGAGGTGGAAGCTGCACCTGCAGGCCAGGATGAGAGGACAGGCAGGAACCAAAGTTTGCCAGGTTACTGGCAGGGCCCTGGAGGCAGGCCAAGGAGATTAGCTTTCTTTCCTGGGGACCCAATAGTCAGAACCTGGCCCACTGCAGCTCCTCCTGAGGCTCTCGGGATGCAGGAATGGGGATGCAGGGATGCTCCCAAAGGGACCTGCCCTTCTCCTCACAGACCACATAGCAGCAACCCTCATGCCCTGTGCAGGGGTATCCTCACACCCTGGAAACAGGGGAGGCCCAGGAAGAGGTCTGAGACCCAGGGCAACCAACACAGCATGTATCAAACCCTGTTGCACCTGACACCCTGGCCCTGGGGTGGGTTGGTCAGGTACTTCTGAGAAGTGGGTTAAAGATTTACTGGGAGTGGGTGGGCACTCCAATGTCTGGCTCCCTGACATGGGTGTCAGGCTCAGCCCTTACCCCTGTGCGATGCTGACTGCTCTGGCCACAGCAAGAAAACATCAACAGCATGGAGTCACGGCAAGCAGCATGTGCAGAAATATGTCCCTATGACAGACCCCTGACTGTACCCAGATACATCCTCAGTAGCCTCCCTGTTACCAGCCTGGGGCTTCTCCAGAAGAAATCTGCCTTCCTATCCCACCAGCTGCCCCAGCTCCTTCTCTGTTAGGGCCAGGATGGGTGCTGGGCTCTCTGCTGCAGGCACAGCCGGCAGGGCCATGCTGGGACACACAAGCAGAGGAGCTGCGTGCACGCGGGCGCGCTGGAAGCACTTGCTGGAGCATGCCGCTCCCCTGGCTCTTGGCTTCCCAGGCAAACCCTGGCTCCCAGCCCTCCAGCTGGAGTGTGCAGCTATTTCAGGAAGCCCCCCGGGAAGGGGAGGGCCCGGTGACCGTGTCAATCCCAGAGTTCAGCTCCTACCCTTTGGGAAAAAGCCAAGCCCAGCCTGGGCTCACCTGCCCAATGCAGCACAGCAGCCTGTCATAGGAACCTGAGTTGCCACAAGCATGGGGCCACCACAGCCTTCCAACAAAGACATGCAGTGGGCACATCCCAGATCTGCCCGGAACACCAAAGCCAGCCCTGGCACAGCCAAGTGCAGGGCAGTTCACAGCACCCTGCAACACACCACTTGTGAGGACAGAGGGACAGACACAACACTGGTGCCTAGAGAAACCTGCCTCTGCCAGCATACCATCCTACCAGCCTAGTCTGAGAGAGCCCACCGGGTGGAGACAAAGGGGAAAGACCCCAGTCTGTGCCCCTCTAGCAGCACCTGGCTTGGAAGAACACCCGCACTTTTGCCAACAGCACACTGTAGAGTCGCCCGCCTGGAGAGCTGGAGGGGGGTGATAAGGCTGGGTAGAGCTCCTGAAAACAGGTGATAGCATCTACAGGCACAATGAGACACCGCACCCAAAGAGCCCCACAGGCAACAAGCTCATGGAGAGAGCATCAGCCCAAAAATCATCATGCTGGGGGAGCACCATGGTACCACAACCCCAACTGGAGGTCACAGGAAGGCACCAACTCCTACAGGAGCCCCAGTGTCTTGCTCCCTGCGCTGGGTTATCTGGGTCCCTGAGGCAGTGGTGCACACCAGCCCGCTCCCCACACCCCTGCACTTACCAGCAGCCCCTCGCTGCACTTATCGGCCATTCCTGGAGGCTGGAGCACGGTGCCGGCTGCCCAGTGCAGGGTCCCTCGCCTGCCCGCTCTCTGTCACGCTGGCTGTGGCACCAGCACTAGCGTCCTTCAATCCACTGTCAGAGCAAGCTGGGCAGAGGGGAGAAGACACCAAGAGAGATGTGACTGGTGGTGTGGGCACATCCCCGCCCCAGGCCTCCCCCTCCCTCCAAGAATCGGGAGGCTGTGCCAGGCAAGTCGCTCCCCTGTACCTGCCCACAGGGTAGCAAGACTCCTGGTGGGGGACACAGGGCCCTGGACTGGGTGGGCTGGTGATGGGGTCTCTTCCTGCTGGCTCCCAGCCCCTCCAGCGTCTCTGAACCCCCTAGCACCCACAGGAGCGGTGGCTCCCAGGTGTTTCCCAAGAAGCAGTTAAAGATTTACCCGGTGTGGACAGACGACCTTGCGGACAGCTGGCTGCTGGCCCCCCGGCAGGTGGGCGTCAGGGGCTGCGGGCAGGAGCGGGGGCCCCTTGAGCTCTCCCCCAGCGAGAGATGAAGCTGAAGTGGCTGCGGCACACGGCAGCGCCGGGACTGGGCGCTGAGCGGGGCCAGTGCAGGGCTCAGCTGCCGCGCAGGACACAGATGGGAAACGATTGCCTTCTGCCCCGGTGCATCGCATGCACGTGCGGCGCAGGGGGGCCGAGCTGCTGGGCTCTGCTGGGTGCCAGGTGCTGCTGGACAGAGCACGGGCACAGGCATCTGCCTCCCCAGCCCTCACCCCTGCCCCAGCCTGGGGCTGCTGGAGGCCCCAGGGGAACACCGAGGCCTGACCTCGCTGGAAGGGACAGACGCTCTTGCAAAACACCAGTTTGATTGTCTGTGCAACAAGCACCGGTGTTTGCAGATCCCACACCAGCGCTCAGTATCCTTGCTGGCTGAAGAAGGACCCCGGACCCACACCAAGTGTCCCTGGCCGCCACCAGCAGCAGTCAAACACCCCAGGACCTATCCCCAGGCTGCCATGACTGGAGCAATCAGCAGAAGAAGACCCTTAAGACATAGGGAAGGAGCATGGGCAGTGTAGATAAGGGGCAAGAATCATGGGGATGTGGTGTCAGCCCCCAGCCACCCCAGCTCAGACAGGCTGCAGCCAGCAGATACCACAGATACTGCATCCCATTGCCAATGCCCTCCTCAGCAGTGGCTGCATTTCCAGGGGAGCTGAGATGTCATCACTGCCACAAGCCTCGCTTCTTGCATGGCACAGGGACCTCTCAAAGGTGGGCGGCGCAGGCTCGGTGACCTCCTCCCCATCACACACCTACCCCCAGCCTGCCAAAAACTGCCCGCCCTGCGGCCCTGAATTCAGATCGGGAACTCAGCCCGGTGTACTGGGAAAGGGGAGTGCCTCAGGGGCTCGAAGGCTGCTACTCCCCTCGGGGTCTGCCAGGTGCTGATAAGCCTCCATGACTACGTAGATGCCGCCGCTGGCGTTGGCTCCCAGCCTGGTAAGGACCGAGCGCGAAGCCAGCGGTGGTGTGGCAATAGGACGGATGCAAGGATGCCGGAGGCTGCAGCATCCCCCGGGACAGACCAGCAGGGACGAGGATGCAAAGCACTGGTGCCACGGGGTGGCTCTCCCGGAGCTGCGAGATGCCATGACAGACCGGAGGGCAGCACAGCTCGTACCTAGAGCCGACACGGGGGGCACGGTGGAAATGGGGACACCTGGGCACTCACAGGGGCTCGCAGACAGAATGTCACACCTCGCCGAGGGGAGGCAGCCCACGGCATCCAGCGGAAGGCCACGGATGCCCAACCGAAGGATGGAGCCCCCGTTCATTCCCGCCCAGCGGGCGGGCGGCCCGATGCACCGGTGCAGCCGCTGCCACCTGCGAGGCCATTTCCTCCGCCGGCATCCGCCGGGCCCGCCGCAACCGGGCTTCCCCGATGCCCACGGAAGGCGAGCAGCGGGCCGGCCTGCCGCCGCCATGCTCCCCTCCCGCCCCGCGGGGGCGGTTCCAGCGGCGGCCCCGCGGGCAGCGCCCGCCGAGACGCGCCCGCCGCCGGGCTCCCCACCGCCGCCGCCGCCGCCGCCCGGTGCAGTACGGTGGCGGGGGGGGCCCGGTTACATCAGCCGCCACGTGGTGGCTGCTCCGCCGCCCCGCCCCGGCACATGCCCGTGGAAAATTACCGCCAACCCCCCCGGCCCGTCACCGAGCCGGGCCGCCCCGGTGCCCGGCGCCCTCCCCGGGTGCGGCGGCGGTGGTCCCGCTCTGCGCGCCGCGCCCCCGCGCTCCCCCGGCACCGCGCCGCCGCGCCGCGAAAGCAACAGATGCGGGACCGCCCCGCATCCCGCTATCCCGCTCTTCCGCTCCCGACACAGTCTTGACGGGTGGCGGCTCCCGGTGCCGCTCCCGAAGTCCCCGACCCCAGCGCTCCGGAGGCCCTCGCCGCCCTCGTCCCCTTCCACCCCTGTTCGGCAGCCCTCCCACTCCTCTCCCGTCCCATTCCCAGGGCTGCTACGGCTGCTGGACGGGCCGGGCACCCGGTGCCGGCGGAGGTGCGCGCCCCTTACCGTGCCCATGCCGACGCCCGGCTCCTCCCGCCGCGCCGGGTGGGCCCGCGGGGGCGCCGCTCTGCCGCGCCCAGCCCGGTGTCGCTGTCAGTGCCGGTGCCGTACCAGGCCCAGAGCCGCCGCCGCCGGTGCTGCCGAGTTAATGAAAGTTTGGAGGTCGGTGGGGGCTGGCACCGCCTCTCGCCCCCGCCGCCGTGCTCCGCCCCCCGCTTCGCCGCGCTCCCCAGCGCCCCGCCTCGGCACCCGCACCGCGCCCCGCCGCACCGGGGCACCGCGGGCACCGCGGGGGGCGAGAGCGCACACGGCACCGCGGGCTACGTATGGTACACACGCACACGTGTGGGCACACGGGTACACACGGCACACACAGACATGCTGCACACACGGGCATGCTCGGGCATACTATGCACTTGGCACACTTGGGCATGCACATGGCATACTTGGCACGCATAGGCACCGGTATCCCACATGCAGCCCACAGGCATGTGGACCTGGAGGGCATATGCAGGCTTGCACAGGCACGTGGCACGTGTGAATATATATGGGATATATGGTCACACAGAAGCTCCCACGGGGCACACATGTATCCCCACACACACGCATCCCCTCACACGCACACACACATTTTCACACACAAAGGAATAGCCACACGCAGCGCGCACACGCTGCCAGGGCACAGCGCCATGGCAATCCCGGGCAGCGGGATAGCCGCCGGCTCCAGCCAAGATGTGTGAGGTCAGTGTGACTGTTGTGCATGTGTGCATTGTGTGGGTGTCTGTTGCACACAGGCAGGTCATACACCTGTGTGTCCATGCCTTGTGCATGCTGCAGCTAGCGTGCTTGCTGGCACATGTACACACACATGTATGCATGCAAAGCTGTACACTTACTCCTGTGTAGTTAGGGGTATGTATACATGTAGTTGTACATGCTTACATCCATATGTACACACATGCACACATGTCTGTGGGCATCTACATGCATGTGCAAACATTCATGCCTGTGTATCTGTGTCTGCACACATATGGGCATGTGTGTACACATGTATGGGTAGGTGGGCACGTGTGAACATGTGTGTACACAGGTGTGGGTGCATGTACTGATAAACATGCACTCATAAATACATATGTGTGTATGTGTCCCCATACCCATGCGCATGTGCACACATGTGTGAGCAGCCAGTGCACGCCCCCACATCCCAGGCCAGATGTTTCCAGTAAGGCCTGACGAGTGCGCCAGGGGCCACCCCTTGCTTGGCCTCTCGCCGAGGCCTCTTTTCCCTCCCTTCTCCCTCCCGATGGGCTTCCCACGTGCTGGGATGGGTGCCTGCTCCCCGGTACCCTGCCCTGCTCCAAGAATCCCTCCCAGTTCCTGCACCTTGGGGCCTTGGCGTTGCACCCTGGGTCTTCAGGAAGGAGCTGTTGAGGAGTGTGGCAGGGGTGCAGCCCAGCATCCCAAGTGCAGCAACAGCACAGCCCTTCCCACATCCCGCTGAGAATCCTTTCTGCCTCCACAGCCCTGCACACCATCCCAGGGCTGACATCCCCATGTTCCAACCAACTTGGGAAGCATCCCTTACCTCTCTCTCTCAAGATCCCTGCTGTCCCTGAGGGTTGCTGGCTGGTTAGGGAAATCCTCGGCAGGGATGGGGTAGAGGTGTGGGCAGTGATGGGGTGGGCGGCCCACGCGTGTCTGTCCAGGCCCCACTGCAGCAGTCTCACCAGCGTGCTGGGCTACAGGATGGGAGATAGCTCCAGCAGAGTTATGCACTGCACTGCTTTCGTTTTGCAAGTGTGGTAAAACCAGAGTCAAGGCCCCCACAGCAGGAAGGGGAAGGCAGCAACGAAACCGAAGGGTGCTCCGGTCCTCCCACGCCCTCCCAGAACCTACACATGGCTGCTCTGCACAAGGAGCCAGGTTGCTCACTAGCACCCTTGCTCCTGGCTGCGTGTGGCCTCACACCACACCCTGCAGCCCAAATCCGGCACCCAGCACCTGAATCCAGCATCCCACACCCAGCTTCCTGTGTCAGAGCCAGAACTCGCCTGCAACCCACACCCCTGCCCCAGGATCTGGGCTTTGGAGAGGAGCTGCCAGCTTGGAGTTGCAGACTTGATCCTTAAGGGATGGATTTCCATGGATGAAATTCGTGTTTTCAAATACCCTTTTTAGGACCTCGCTCCCTTTCTATGCATTGCCTCTGTGCACTCAATATGGAAAAAGAGGAGGAGGGTCCCTGCAGCCCCCAGTGGGTCAGCAAGGGGCTGCTCCTTCTCCCCTGCAACCTCCAAGATGCTGCAGCATCTTTTAGCACACTACACCTGGGTGCAAACACCTCCTTCCCAGGAGTCTGGGTGCTTTGGTCATGGTCCTACCAAGCCAGTCAAGACTTTCCTGGGGTCTCCTGGTGCCCAGAGACACAGCAGGAGCACAGGCCAAATGTGATCTGTGGGGTGGGAGGCTGCAGTGCCAAAGGGGTTTAGGAGAGGTGCTCCAGCCTATACCTGTGCCCCCTTCAGCCCTCTTTCCCCATCATGGTAGCAATCATCCCCTCATTCCCCATCTTAGAGAAGTCATCTCTCTCCTTCCTCACTATCCCATCCCCACTAGGCTGGCAGGTGTCACACTGCCCCCCAAGTCCTCACATGGTTGTGGGGCTGATGCCACATCACCCCTACCCCAGTAACATTCAAATATGTGAGGCTGGAAATTTCCACCTCTGTGGGCAGGTGCAGAGATCTTCTGGCGTCAGTGCCATCTCCATGGGGGACATGGGTCAACATTCAGGTGGCACTGCTGCCTAGGCAGCACGGCCTCTCCTCTCCGATCTCCATGGGTGCTGTTGCCTGGGAAACCATGGGCAAATGCAGGCAGGGATCCAGAGGGGTGAAGGGTGGGGAGGAAATGCCAGCTCTCAGCACCTGCAAGAGGGATGGGCTGGTTGAAACACCAGCAATCTCTGAAGATTTCCCACACGCCAGGCCTGCAGCACTGGCTTGAGGTAATCCCCAAGTGGTTGGAGCCCTGACATGGTCCAGAACTTGTCCTTGAGTTCAGGGGTGCATCAAATGCAGCAGGATTTAATGCTGCCCCTGCTGTGTGCCTGACAAGGAGGCTGGCTCTCTACCTCCCCAGAGACACCCTGGGGTTGTGTCCCAAGCACTTTCTGAGCACTGTGAGCCCCATGACTGCTGGGTCTGGATCTGGCCTTGATATCCCCCTCCAGTAGGATGCTGTGTGCAGAACTGGGGCTCCTTACCTGCTACACCTGGAATGACAGCTCCAAGTGCTTGCTTGTATCCTGGAGTAGGAGGCAGGGGGAGGTTAAAGCTCATCTTTGGCATGATGGTACACCACCAAAATCAACCAGTTTGCTTTTAAACAATCTTCTTGGAGGCAGCTTACATCTCCCCAAGCTGCAGGTCAGCCCCAAAGGACATCAGGCTGCCTGAAGAACTGCAGACACTGGGAAACAACACACTCTGGAGTGACCCTCATCCCAGTCCCCCAACTTCCCACCTGAGCACTGGAGCCTGGAAAGGGAATGAGCTGGTGAGGAACAACCTCTGCCTTCAGGATAGGAGGAATGGGGATAGAAGTCCCTACACAGGCTGGCTATGCCCACTCTGGGGATTTCACAGCTGGCTTCACATTTTCAGGAATGACACCACAAGAGGAGCAGCAGCAGTACCACAGAAGAGCCAGCAGCTCGTGTTTTGTCCTTCCAGCTTTTTCATCTTTCTTTTCTCTCTGGCATGTCATCTCCATCCTGCCTGGCATGTGGGGAAAGGAACCGTTCTAGGACAGCATGTCATCTCCTGCCCCAAAGCACCCATGATGGCATCAAAGCTCTTGGAAAGCCCCCAAAATTGTCCCTGGTTTGCCATCAATTTGAAACCATCTTGTGGGAGCTGCCTTGCTCCCCAGCATAGATCTGGCATGTTTGCCATGCTGTGAGGGCAGTGCCAGGCTCCTGCTCTGGCACCCCTCTGCATCCTGGACCCCTGTCCCTGCTGTGCCAAGGGTTGCCCTTCCCCCAGCTCTGGGCTCAGTTCCCCACCTCAACCCCCTGCTCCCTGCCCTGCTGTGCCCTTCCCCAGCTTTAGCCAGCAGCTCACACCCTCTCCAGCTCCAGGGTTCCACTGAGTGCCCACAGCCTGGGCGAGTGCCAGGACAGGCGAGTGACATCGGGAGGAAATGCCACAGGCATCATTGCTCCTGGCCACAGGGAGCTGCATCCCCAGCAGCCACAGCTCCTGGGGACTTTCCACTCCCGTGCCTGCATGACTGCTAATGACCTAGGAAAATTCCTTCACGGATTATCCAGACAGCCTGGAAGAAGCCCTGTCTTGGATGGGCAGCAGGACGGGTGTGTACACCCAGGGGACAGCAGCCACAGGGGTTGAAGCAGGGCCCCTACACTGCCCCATTGTGCCCTCCCTGTAGCTTTCTTTGGCTGCACAAACAGCATCCAGGTCACAACACAGGGCTTGTGTTTAACACCACAGATATATGTGGCTGGTGGGGACAGTCCTGGATACAAAGATTTTACTGCTGGGAGCTCATACTTTGGCTTCAGGTCTCAAGGCTGTTGTTCCTCCCTCGGCCCTGGTCACACCTGGCTGGGAGGCAGAGAACCAACTGGATGGGTTCAGCGTCTCCCAGGTCAGCCCTGCACTGGCTTGCCTCATTCCTGGGATGTGGCTCTCCCTAAGGGTGGGGGGCAACAGGGTGCTAGGTCCTTCATGGGAAGCATGTCCATCTCCCCTAATGCTGAGGAGGGCAGCACCCAGGTCCCTGCTCCAGTGCACTGTGCTGCAGAGAGCATGACAGCTGGGGTGCCTTGAACTGCCCAAAATAGCTGTCCCTGGTTCCCCGCTGCCTGGCTGCTGGGAGCTATCCCATGACTGCGCCCCATGGACCTGGAGCAGCTGGAAGGAGTTGCTGCAATGCTCAGCCTGCCACCCACGGGCTGCAGAGCGCCCTAGGCTGGGACAAGCATCACCACAGGGCCTGTCTCCCTGCCATGCCCAGGTGCACCCATGGGCACTCTGCCTGGGGAGGGTGTGGGCAGATCTGGGCCTTGTCAAACCCACCTTTGTCCCCCAGACAGGGATAGCTGGTGGCCGAAGGATCGGCAGGGCTTGCAGAAATGCTCCCAGCTCCTGTGGCAACTTGGCAGCCAGCCACATGCTGCAGGGTGCACACTGCTCCCCATCTCCCCACCCCCATCCCCTTCCCCATCCCGTTCCCCTTTTGCCTCAAGCACGTTCATTTCCCCAGCCTGGCCAGCTGGCTCTTGGGTCCTGGCA
Organism: Lichenostomus cassidix; assembly: GCF_008360975.1. Lineage (NCBI taxonomy): Eukaryota > Metazoa > Chordata > Aves > Passeriformes > Meliphagidae > Lichenostomus > Lichenostomus cassidix. Next base: position 9,839,519 of record NC_139489.1, on the reverse strand, counting down.
AAAGGGGGTGGTGTTGCTGCCCTGCCTGGGCTTGAGCTGCGTCCCTAGGGAGGGGTGGCAAGCAGGGACCCAGGCATAAATCACACCTGGCTGCTGAACCTGGGCTGGGCAGCCTCCTTGGGGTAGTGGCACTCCCACAGACAGCACACCAGGACAAGGGACAAGGGACAATGGCTGCAGCAGCCTGGCAAAGCAGCAGCCAGTACTTGCCCCATACAACATTTGCCTGTTATGCAAGACCCTGGAGAGAGTCCCCAAGGCCATCTCCTTTGCATCTTCTAGGGCAATGAGAAGGACGAGGTGCTGCCCACCCAGCTCACCCTGTAGTCCTCCACCCTGCATGACACAGGGGTTTCAGTTCCCCTTGGGGTATCTCCATGACGTTTCTCCTCACCCATCCTCTGACTCCTGCTGAAATTCCCTTTGGGGAAATCAGCCAAGCATCCCCGCGGAGGAGGGACACACAGTGACATCGTCATCGGGGCACGAGCCCTCGGAAACAGCCCATCCCCCTGCAGCTCTGACAGGCTACAGCCTGGGTGCTACTGTGGTCCTGGCCAGGAGACCATGGCATGCTGAGGAGTTAGTGACCCATGGAACAGCAAGCCTGAGCAGGCCCAGACCTATGCTGTGGGCAACCCTTGGCTCCAGGCTAGGCTCATCCAAGTTAGAAACCAGGCTGTAATAGAGGAGTCTGCAGGGAGCTCATGCCTGGTACCTGCCATGTGCCTATCTGCCTTTATCTGAAACAGCAGTGAGAAGTTCTCATATCAGTGTCTTTCTTTTTGTCAGTAAAATAATGAACAGAGCTGTTTTCTTCTACAAAAATTCTATAATAGCTCAAATGACTAAACTGGAATAACCCTTTCTGCTAATAGGGTCTGCATGGTGTGCAGTGTGTGGACTGGAGATCTGTTTAATGCTGGGCAGCTCAGGACTCCTGCATGTTAAGGGATCTAAGATTATCTGTAGTAGTCACTTTATAGTGTGAGTTCTATTAAATAGATTTTTAATGTCACTTAAAGAATCTGAGGAATAATGACAATCCAGCACCTTCTGGTGCAAAATGAACACTAACTGTGTTTGGAGTGGAAGTCCCAGAGTGAGAGGGAGCTGCTGGAGCACTTCATGGTTGAAGCCCATGGGCACCGGGACAGGTGATTTTAAATAGAATTCCTGGTGCTGGCAGGGATGAGCAGGTTCTATGGCTACTGCCAACAGACACGTTCAGACCTCAATGCTGGGGATCCCCTAAGCGGCTGGGGGGATCTCCCCAGCACTCATCCAGGGAGATGGAGGCAGCTCTACCGCATGGACAGCTCAGGCGGGACCCAACCTTGCTCAGTGAGGGTCATCCCTGTGCCCGCCTGTCCCGCAGCTCGCCCCGCTCTGTGCAGGGCACGCCGGAATATCTGGAGATGCTGAGGACTCACACTCACGGGCAGAGGTGCTGGGGCCCGAAGGGGAGCTGCCGGCAGGAGGAGGAGGAGCGGGGCCGGGAAGGAGCCGCGCTCCCTCTGCGGACAGCTGCTGCTCACTGCAGCCGCCGGCAAAGCAGCGGGTCCCGATACTGCCTCGCTCCCACGGTTCCCGCAGGGATGCTGTCTCCCACAGGCGGTGGGTCCTTTCGCCCTCGCTGCTGGCAGGTACGAGGGCTGTGTCGCTCTGGGGTGTGTCCCACGCCTGGTGTGTGCCAGTGCTGCCATCATCCCAATAACCACAACTCATGTCTCCATGTGGAGAGCTTGCAGGAGATCCACGTGTAAAGCTGGAGGCGGGAAGAGCAGATAAAATCAGATATCACAGCAGATAAAATCCAGATATCCCTGCTGAGAGTGTCCCCAAGTCTGAAAACAGGCTCTGGAATGTCTGAGGACAGGGATAGGCAGCCTCCAGGCAAGGCCAGGCTCTGCCATGCAGAGCTGCCTGTCCTAGGGACACTCACCCCAGCAAGCTCCCCCGTGTAGCTTTGCAGCTGTTAATGTGACTTGGCAGCAGTAAGGGAAGCAGGGGACAGAGGGGACAGCTGGAAAAGACTGAGAAGGATGGTCCAGGCCTGGGGACCAGCCGGGTACATGGTCCCCATGGGGTGGGGTGAGATGCTGGAGAGATGGGCATGCAGGCACTGCTCAGGCTGGCTAACCCTAAGCGCCCACTGCTCAGAGACAGATTCATTTAGGACTTCTTTTGATCTCTGAGGCAGGGATTTCAGGACAAGCTGGAGGTAAAAAGCTTGGTGTCAGAGTAGAATGAAGTGCAGCACATTTATGGAAGAACACGGGGCTGGCTGTCTTAGCTGTCAAGGACAATCACAGGCTGGTGGGCATCGCATTTGTCCTGAAGAAACAGCAGAGTCTGAGATGGGATCTAATTAATAAAGACTGAGTGGGTAGGGATCCTAATGCACGTTGCCTTTGCCTCGTGTAAACTCGACCTCGCCTGTCCAAAACTATTGAATCCCTTTCCAAGACAAGAAATTAACTTGTTAAAGGCACTGGGCAGACCAGCAAGGAGTCTGGTAAGATGAGCATGGTGGCACGTCCACACAGCACAGGGCTACAAGTGCTAAAGGGTGCTTGGGTGACTATCTGTGGCACAGAAGGTCCGCATGGGACATGGGGCACTCAAGTCTGTAGGTGCCTGGATGCTGTTCTGTGCTTCACTGCCGGGCAGGGGAAATGCCAAACCTCTCCAGATAATGCTGTAGCAACGAGGACAGAGCGACACACGGAGCAGCCAGAAACTGTTGCATTTCACCCAAAGCTGGGTGATGGGGAAGAAGGGGACAACGGGCCTGGCTGGTAGGGGACAGTGCTGCCTCGGGGCTGAGAGACGGCAAACCCCGGAGCTCCGACAGCAGGGAGCGGCAGCAGGGAGCGCCGGTGTCCCGCTGCCGGCAGAGGGAGGCAGACACCGCGACGGCGGCAGAGGATGCTCCGCACGGCCCCGTCGGCCCCGCACCAGTAGCCGGAGGGACAGGAGCGCAGGGGCACAGCCTGCCGAGTCGGGGTGGCACAGCGTTATCCACGGCCGCGGGCTGCTCCGAGCTCTCCCGGCTGAGCTCCCGGCTGTAATTGCGGGATGTAGCCCCAAGATTGTTTCTGACCCCACAACCAGCCTCACGTGGCACTGACCAAAGGGAAAGGAAGGTGTCAGTTTGTGTCAGGAGATATGGACATGCCCTGGTGGCGCTGGGGTTCTCACTGCGTGGGCACGGAGCCTGTGCCATCATCCTTGGGAACCCTGTCCCTCTGGGGTGCTGTCTGATCCTGTCTTCATGAGAAGAGCTGCTGCCCCCACAGCCATGTTCCTGTGCCTCACACCCTACAGTGGATGTCAGTCCTGGGGGTGACAGTTCTGGGGCACATCTGGTGCCCCTGGTGTACCCCCTGCCTGAGTAGCTGTGCCAGCTCAGGCTGCACTAGGATCTCCCCACGGCCGTCAGCACTGGATGGTGGCTGGGTGTGGCCCCAGCTAAATTTAAAGGACTTTGCGGTATAAATACTCTCAGTCATAAATAAACAGAGGCTAGATGTTTATCGGGGCCTTCCTGGAAGCCCCACTCCAACATGCCGGGCACCCCGCACAGTCTCTGCAGTCCTCCCCAGACTGTCCCCTCTGCCAGCAGCACAGCTGGGTCCTGCACAGCCCTACAGGGACATGGGCATGGGGTTCTGCCCAATGCCATGGCCCTGGTCTGATCCCACCAGACCCTCAGCAGTAAAGATCCAGCAGACACTTACTCCTCCGGAGATGTTGTCCCCTGCAGTTTGCTAGTGGGAGTGGGGATGGCCCCTGTGCTGTCACCTGCCACCAGCTCTGTTTTCCTGGCACCCTGTGAACAGGTTTGTATGGGGACACAGGGAGCCAGGGTTGGCATCCTGGCACCCAATATGGCTGGTGTAGGTACCACTGTAAGGACCTGTGCCACCAGTGCTGGGGCCCTCGGGACCCTGAGGTATCCTGGGCCCAACGCCAGAGCTAGTGCATGGAGTGTCCCTGGGCTGTGCTGGCACTGCCCATGGGGAACAACCACCACAGGACCACCATGGTCAAGAACCACTGCCACCATTAGGGGTGAGGCCTGGACAACAATGGGGGAAGGAAACAGACTACAACACTGGGTGGAGTTCGAGGTGTTGTGGTGGAGCCAAGAACCCATGAATGGGAGGTGAAGACCAGGCAAAGTGACAGGAGCAGCCCCTCAGCAGTGGCAGAAGGCTCCCATGGGCTCAGCACCCATGTTTCCCCTAGTTATTCCTGGGCTACCCATTCCCAGTCCCTGTCCTGCACCCTACACATCTCAGGACATCCTGGTGTTCACTTCCATAGTCCTCACCAATCTGCCCAAGCTGTGCTGCACGGACCTCCTACCCACAGCTCCCATCATGAGGCCTCTGAAACCCTCCTGTTGCACACAGGGGCTGGAGCATCCCTCTACAGGAGCCAGAAGCTTCTCTGCACCCCACGGCTGTGCCAGGAGCATGGCCTGAGCTGAAGAGGGATGCTCAGAAAGGGATACTGCTCAAGTCAAGCCCCATTGTGCTGTACTGTGGGGTGGTGTCAAGGTTTAATCCCAGCTGGCAATTAAGTACAACATAACTGCTTGCTCACTTTCCCTTCCCACTCCTGCACCAATGGCACTGGGAGGAGAATCAGGAAAGAAAATAAAATAGAATTCATGGGTTGTGATAAGAACATCAGCCTGTGGGCAATGCTGGGCTGTCAGCGGGTTGGCCGCACCTTGCAGAGGTGTGAGGTAAAACCTCTGGCACATCCGCTCCTGGTAAAAGGTCACCAGAATTTGCCCAGAGCTGGTCCCCAGCGCTGTCAAACCGTTCCTGGCTAGCTCAGATCCATCCTCCTCACCATCTGCAGCCCAAGGTTAATGAGTACCTCCAGGGTACACAACTGGAGGGTCATTAAACAGCAGTCGAACAAGATGGGGCTGCCAGCAGCACTCGAACAAAGAGGGCTGATTCACTGTTTACCCTGCAACAATATTTACCAATGCCGGGAGTGAGGGAATGTTTGTGCGGGACAGGACGGCGAGGCGACACACGGACCGGCAGGGGAGTGTGACAGTGCCGGGTAGAGGGTTGCATACACTGCTGCAGTCCTGCCCACTGCAGGCAGGGTGCTGGCATGGCTACCCGTGCTCTTGGCTCAACAGGGTATCTCTGTGTCCCCCTGGTGTGTCCACCCTGGAGCGCCAAAGCCACCTCCATGGGTGCCCAACCTTCCCCAAGCTGGCAGCTTGCTCCAGCATCCTTACTAGCATCATCTCATCCTGTTTCCCAGGGAGGCAGGGAGCTGGAGGAATGAAAACAGGGATAGATGTACCTGGCTGAATGTGGGAAAAATCGTCCCCCAGGAGACCCTGGTGTGAGGCTGCTTGTGGCTCAGGTGTGGCTGAGAGGGTTGCTGTGGGGAGACCTGTGTCTTCACCGATCCTCATTTGTCTCCTTTGCTGTCTCCAGAAAGCCAATGCTTTCAGGGTCATTTTCTGATCAGCTCACTACCTAATTAGCCCTGACTGAAGACGTGTCACATGCACAGCCAGCATGCTCATGCTCAGACATACATGTACACACACACACACACACACAGAGGTCATGTGTACTCAGCAGCCTGAAGGCCAGGACATCCATAGAGGCACACGCTGCATCCCTTGGGAGATGCTAAGACATGAGAAGTGCTCAGCAAAGACAGTGCTTCGTGCCAGGGCCTGCCACGCAGCCGGCTTCTCTAACACAGCAGTGATGGGCTGGGGCACGCAGGCCATACCCTCCCCATGAGCCCCCCAGCCGCTCTGGCTCCCAGCCCTCTCTGCACTGCCTGGCACAGCCTTTTTCCAAAGCAGTGCATATGCTGCACCTCACTGGGGCCTCTGAGCACCCGCCAGGATCATACCCCACCTGTATGCTGGGATGTGAACTGCTGGTCCCTGGCTGTTGGTGGCCAGTAGCTGGTGGAATCAGGAAGCACCCTCCAGCTCATTCCAGCATGTGCACCCAGCACAGGGGCAGTGCTGGCTACCATGGGTGTGCATGTTCAGCCACAGGGCGGGTAAGCAGCTGGCACCAACCCCAGCTTCCTTCCCAGCATCTCTCAGAGAGTCAGAACTCGTGTCTGTGGGGCAGGGGGAACCCGTGCAGATACGGCAGCGCTGCTGTTGCCCTGCCTGGTGGGGGGTGCTGCCCTGCCCTGCCCTGCCTGTGCAGGCTCACAGCACAGCAGCCCACCTGCACACCCCTCCCTGCCCCTCTGGGCCCTGCAGCCTCCTGAGCTGAGGGTGGAGGGGAGCAGATTCCTTTCCAGGTGGAAGATTTCTCTCCTCAGGAGCAGTGAATTATCCCCAGCCTGTCGCACGCAATCCATCTGCCTTTCTGCTCTCCTGCTTGCCAGGTTGCTGGAGCGTCACCTGCCCCATGTACTGGCTGTACCAGGGTCCCACCACAGGGTCCTGCCTCTGCACCCCATGTCCAGCCTGGGTTCCCCACATCCTTGCAGCCTCGCAGGGTGCAAGACTGCAGCAGGGCTGAAGCATGTCCAAGCACTGGCTATGTTACCTTGGCTGAAGTGGGGACCCACACCTCCATCCCCCAAGGCCTGAGACCACTCTCAGCATGCACAGGAATGTGAGACAGTCCTGATCCTCTCCCTGCTCTGTCCTGGTGTCTTCCAAATACAACACCCAGCTCAGCCCATGCAGAACCAGACCCTGCTACTGGTTCCCAGCAGCCATGAGCTCTAATGTACATCCCAAACAGTGCTGCCTGATGTGTGCCCTCATGCTGGCCCCTGCACAGGTGAGCAGCTTGGGAGGCAACAGGCCCCACATGCCTCTGCAGCCCGTGGTGCTCTGGCGAAGGGCTGAAGGGAGTTGGAGCCTGCTGTCCAGGCATCTGCCCCATTCTGGGTACACCCTAGCCACTAGAAACATGGTATCACAAGACAGGACCTGATGGCTAGATGAGTTTTCCAGCTGGGAGCAGGATACACTGGGGCTGGGCAGGTGAACAGTAGCCAGGACTCCTGGGTCCCTGGCCAGGCTTTGGTAGATGAGGCATCCCCTTAGCAGGACACTACAGGTGAATGGGAACAGCCAGGACTTGCTGAGTTCAGCCCTTTGGCACCCACTCTTTGCCCGCGGCATCCTCATCCCCCTGCCTCTGTTGGGGGCAGGAGGAGAGGGGACAAAACCCTGTCATTACCTGGCCCAGGGAAACCTCCCTATGCCCAGAGCCAGCCCCCTGCCCTGCTAATCACATTCCCCCCATTAGCCAGCCCTCATTCAGCCCTGATGAAGGGCAACAGCAGGGAATCCAATTAGAGACAAAATGACAGGCCAGAGCAGGGATCCTGCTCTACCTGTCCTGGCCTCAGGCAAGCATCACTCATGGGGTGAAGGCTCTGGTGGGACAATGAGGGGGACAACAGGAACATGTGGGTTTGTCTGGGCCTCAGTGTCCAGCACCCTTGTTCTGGACACTGATCTGATGGCACTTAGAGCCAGGACAGGGGTCGCAGGTGCTGCCCACATGCTGCTTCAGGGAATCTGCCCATGTTCTGCACATCCCTGTATGCATGTGCCAGGCGTGCACAGCACTGTGCACAGGTGTGTGCAGGTATGCCAGGCTCTGACTCCCTCAGGAGTAGGTTACTCCAGTGATGTAAATTGTTGCTGTCCCTTCTGGGGCAATGCATTTGGCTCCCTTACACCACAGCAAGCCCCTGCCACTGGCTGCAGCAGGCAGACCTGCACCCCAGATATGCACCCCAGATATACCCTCACCTTAGCCCCATCCTTGCACCTCCACCCTGCTGCCCTGTGGGGTCCACAAGGTCCTTTGGGTCTCTCCAAATTGGCCCTTTCCCAAGCCATTCCCCAGGATACTTGTGGGGCTGGATGGGATCACACAAGCTGGACATATCCTGGCTCTGTTAGGGCACCCTACCTTGTCAATAGACCCTAGCTGTGGGTCCCTATGTCTGGTGTATCCACACCCTCTGGTTGCTAGCCAGGAGAGGATACAGGGCAGGCTGCAGGAGCCTGGGTCAGGAAGGGTTACAACAGCAGAAGGACAAGGTTCCCAGCACCTTCCCAGCAGGAACTACGGGGCTCATTAACCAGATGTCTATGGCAGGGATGGGAGGGACTCCATTAGGGATGGAGAGTGGAGCTGAAGGACTCAGCCTCTGGGCACTGAGGGGCTCTACTCCTCCTCAATCTGGCCTCACTTGCCAGGGAGGAGACCCTGACTCAGCAGTGGGGCTGGTCAGCCACACTCCTCCATCCCTTGGGCTGAGTCAGTGATTCCCACTTCATTTTCCTCCTGCCCCTGGTGCCCTGTGCAGCGGCAGCTGGGACGCCATACCTGAGGGGCTCCTGGAAACACGAGAGATGAAGGAAGAAGCCCTTCTGTCCCTCCAACAGGGATGCAGCCCCTCTGTCTGGCAGGGTGCCAGAGGGGACTTCTAGCCTGGGGGTCCCTCTGGCTCCCTGCAGGGGATCATCCAACCAGGACCGTGCTCCTGCCAGGAAGAGCTGTGAGTAATTACAGACCCTGGCAGCAATGCTAATCACAGGTTGAGGGAAAAAATGGAACAGGTCCGAGTGCCTGAGGGCCTGCACTTCCTCTGCCCCAGCCAAGAGCTTGTGTCCTAACCCAGTGTGGCCAGGAGAACACAAAACCACATTCTAGCATGGCTTGCGGGGGCATGTGCCTAGGGCTGTCCCCTGGTTTTGGGGACACTGAAATGGGTCTGGCATTGCCACAGTACGTGAGCTGCACATTCCAGCTCTCCCCAAAGGATGCTCTGGCAGTGTGTGGGGTTGGACAGGCCTGATGGCTCAGTGTCTATGGCTTCTCTGGGGCTTAACCCAACTTGTCTTTTCTGTCACATTCTCTGCCTCAGTTTCCCCACGTGCAGAAGGAGGGGTGGGCAAGCAGGCATGTGAGCTGTCCTACTGCCAGGGTAGGAGTGGCGGCATGGCCAGAGTTACCCCGGGCAGGCTGCAGGGACAGCAAGGCAGAGCAGGGCTCAGTACAGCAAGAGGCTTCCACACGCCTGCCTGTGGCAGTGGCTACACCCTCTGCTCAAAACTGCATCCTTACCCCCGGCACGGAGCTGCGCGTGGCTCCGGGCAGGGAAGGGATTTTCCATTGGCAGTGTGAGATCTGGCCTCTCCCCAAGGCTGAGCATCCCCATATGGCCGGCACCATCCAGCACAGTTGGAGGGAGAGCCGAGCTCATTGGAGCCATCCCAGCCCAGCTCTGCCCGCCCAGTTCCCAACCCCGGGCAGCCCCTGCCCTCCTGCCCAGCCCCGGGCACTTCTCCCCAGGCTCCAGCACCGGGAGATGCCCATCCCCATCGGCACTGCTCCTGCCGGCACGTCCTACAGCCACAGCGGCGAACGAGCGCTGCCCGCCCGAGCCTGACTCGCCCAGCCAGTCCAGCCGCCCCAACCACCCGGCAGAGGCGGCAGCTTTGTCCCCGTGCCTCCCGCCCTGCCGTGACTCAGTGCCGCCCGCAGCCCCGCTGCCTCACCACCCCCCGCAAATCACCCAGGCAGAGAGCTGGCCAGCACTGGGGAGGGATTTTGAAGTCAGGGCACGGTGGTGGGAAGGCAGGGCAGGAGCCAAGGAGATGTGTTGCCCCAGCTTGGTGCTCCAGGAACTTGTCCATCTGGATGGGGAAGAGGAAGGTGCCAAGCAACCATCCGGGAAATCGCAGCAAGATCCAACATGACTGGCCTGACAGGCTGGGAAACAGCCGGAAAGAGACAGCCTGGCCTCTGTGTCACGGCTTGGAGCCACTGCTGTGGGGAGAGGCACCAGGAAGGGCTCAGGGCTGTTCCCCAGCCACCTGCTTGCACGAGAGCTCGCTGGCTGCTGGCACCAAATGAGCCAGCGGCGATCCCGGACACACTGCTGAGTGCTGGGAATTACTGCCGTGGACACTTGGACGTGTTTGCATGTGGCACAGGTAGGCAGACACACACCTGACATCGTGTGCACCTTGCAGTGCACATCCCACGTTTACACACACACACCACCCACACACACAGCTCCTACACCCTGCTCTGCACTGTTCTCCCCAACAGTGAGGCACATGCCTGGACATTTATCCCACAGGCCTGCACAGGCCTCCCCACACCCCTCCAGACACGCTGCACATGTGTCAGTATCCCACACACATCTCTGCATCACACAAATGCCCCCATGAGAATGCATGTGCACCCCTCACACGCATGCACACCCTGCACATGTATATACATGCCTACACATGCCCTGCACATGCATACACTGCATACACACCCACCATATCCATGCATGCCTGGGTGAGCCCAGACCCCACACCATGTATCCCCCCACATTCCCCACACCCCTCACACATACAAACTCTGTGTGCCTGCTTACCAACCCCCTTCACCACACTCCTTCCCTGGCCACATGTGCTCCGTTTAGCCTCGCATGTGCCTGTACATCACATGGGGATATGGACACCTGGCACACCACCACAGACACCCACAGACACAGCCTCCCACCACACATCCCATGCTCCTGTACATCCTGCAAGCACAATGATTGCCCTCCTGGCTACTCCCCCTGGGGTTGTCTCACTGTGGGGCTTGCGAGGTCCTGTGGTGCGCTGGTCACCCAGACTCCTCTACCCATGTGGCCCTGCTGCCCAGGGCTCAGCCATGGCTTGGCAAAATCACTGCACACACTGGCACCAGTGTGAACCAAGGACCCCACGGTGGAGTGGGAATCATGTCCGTGCTGGGGGTCACACATCTCTCTTGTGCTGGGTCTTGGCAATCCCTGGCATACTTGTGCCAGGGTCCACAGCAGATTGAAGAGACAGATGATGGGAGAGGCATGTGTGCTCCTTGCTGACAGTGAGCCACCCCAAGGTGCTGCCAGGGGGATGTGGGTGGGAACCCCACACATCTCTCCTCTGCACCCCATCCCCACAGCCAGCACTCAGTGCCACTAGTCAAGCACTTCCCATATACCTGAGACCTTGGTCATGGCTACTTTTGCAAATGCCAGGGCCAAGCCTGGGGGGCGGCACTGCTGGCACATCTGGACAGGGACATGGGACAGTGCACATGGAGCTGAGCAGGGGCTGGGGCAGACAGGCTTCCAGCAGGGTGAGGTTGCTGGCAGCACTGCTGCACTCTTCGAAAGAGTCAAGCACCATGGTGAGCCAGGGCAGAAGGCAGCAGGAGGTTAGTGATGCAGTGCCTGGAGCTGGGGAGCTGGGGAGTGGTGGCAGAGGATCTGGGATGCTCGGGGCACAGGATAAAAAAGTGGGTGCTACCCACGGGGTGCAGGACCTCCAGCACTAAATCTTCCCCAGGGCAAGGCAGGAGCATTTGCACAATTCTCCTGGGATCAAGGGTGGGAAACTCATCTCAGAAGCAGGGGAGAGTGCTCTGGAGCATACACACAAAGACAGGTGTCCATGGCCTTGCATGGAGCCATACACAGCCACTGGAGACAGCACAGGCTGCTGGTACAGCCAGGCACAGGTACAGGTTTTGGCAGCGGAGGTGTCGATGACTCAGAGTGGGGCAGAATGTGGAAAATGCAGCCTGGCCACAATGCCACGTGAGATGCAGGCAGGGCAGGGCTGGGCCTGCCAGCAGCCAGGCTCCAGCGCCGCGTGCGCCATGCTGGGCGATGGATGAGCGGCTGGGGCAGTGAGGGCGCCTGCTGACGAGGCACTGCCAGGGCCCTCATTACCTGCGTGGGCCGTGAGGACAGGCTCAGCTCACCCTCCTCCGCAGCGTTGAGCAAGCCTGCGGGAAGCTGGCATGGTGCGGCTGCCCACATGTCCCGCAGCAGCAACCGGCCGGCATGCTTTGGGAGCCCAGGGGCCACTGACAAAACCCCGGCCGGAGGTGGTGGTGGGTGGGAGCTCCAATGGTGATCACCAGCAGGTAGGCTGGGTGAACTGATGCTGCCTGGCCTCGCAGGGTGGTCAGGTGTGGGGAGTAGGGATCTCAGCTCTATGTTTTTGTCCCCCACTGTGATGTACCACTGCCCTGATGCCCATGGTTGCTGTCTGTGCCCACACTGCCCTGTGGTACCCCAGCCCAGCCCTCCCCAGGTGTATTTGCTCCCAAACGGACATCATGCTGCTGGAAGAAGCTGCCCAAGGGTCCTTTCAGTCCTCCCTGGGTGTCATTTGGAGGTGGCATTAGCTGTTCTCTGATCCCAGGTGCCTCCAACCACCCCAGGACAGACAAAGAATGGCTCTGGAGACCAGCTATTGCTGGCAAGACCAGAAGTGCCGGTGATGTTGCCTTCAGCCAGGGATGCAGACAGCAGCAGCTCCTGGGTGACCAAATTCTTCACCTAGGGTAGAGCTTGCAAGTCCCTCTGGGCAGGGCTAGTGCGTGTCCAAAGGGAAGTGGCCAAGGGATTTAATGCCGCAGGGAGAGGAAAATGCTGCAGAGAGGTGGATCCCAGACGGCGGCTTTCCTGAAGCATCCCAGGATCACAGGCAGGACTTGGGCTGGCAGCAGGGATAGGAACGAGGCCGGCTGCAATCCAATTAACCATGGTGCTCAGTCACTGGGTCAAACACCAGCTGAGTGAGGCCATTGACTTAGCGGCACAGGCCAAACCCAGGCTGTAAAGCACAAGGGGGTCTGTCGGCATCTTCTTTTCCACTTAAGGTGGTGCTGATGACCCCATCTTGGACAAGGGACAAATCCTTGGGGTCCAGATGGGGTGCAAATAGTGTCCAGAGATTGGATATGAGTGGAACAGCCATGTGCCACTTGCCTGCTTCTCCTCTCCTAAGAAGGGACAATTTGAAGAGACAAAGACCCTGGGGCAGAGGGGTTCAGGAGCTAGGGAGCACTCCCAGTGGAGCGGTCTTAAGGCCACCAAGGTGTTTACAGGGAGGAATAGTTTGGATGACTGGAAAAGGGGGTGAGAGTCAAAAGGTGAAGCTGTAGTTGAGGTAGGAACAGCTGGGAACAGAGAGCACCCTCTGGACCACAGGCAGTGAAAGGCGGGAAGGCAGGAAGCTGTGGGGTCAAAGTGACTCAGGTGCGAGTCACGGCCAAAGAAAAGGTGAGATGCTTGGATAAGAACCGCAGCTGACTCAGAGTTTCCACCTCTTCCAGAGGGTTACCACAGAGAATGGCTAGGGACCATTTGGTACCCCCTTTGCATGGAGGCAATGTTGGCAGGACGTGGAGATTGCACCCCAATGCCTTTGGGAACCCAGAGTCTAGATCCGTGGTGGGGAGCAGCACCCACTGACCCCCCAGGACATCTATCCAGTGCCAGTTCCCAGGGGAATCCCAGCAGAAGCCCAGCAGCCAGCCTGGGAACCTGGGCTGAGAGCCCATACCTTCCTGGAGTGCCTAGGCAGAAGCTGTTTGAATTAAATAGGAGAGATTTCCCCCTTATTAGCAGGCTATTAATCACATTCAGGTTTTTGTTTTTTTTTTTTTTTTTAATTGAGCTGTTGCACAACAGGTTGAGTAACAGCCTAATAACAGGCTGTAAATCTCAGTTTGCTCTTGGGAGATTACAGATGTTAATAGCAGATAATGACCCACAACTCACGAGCTTCTCTTCTCCCCCACCTCTTTGATCCCTCTGCTCCTCCCCTCACTGTACCCAGACTCCCAGCAGGGCTGCAGGGAGACCCCCAAGAATGCAAACCACCCTGTAATCTCCCCATCACCACCACCCAAGAGAGCTGGGGTCCAGCTTCCCATCCCTGACAGCCCACCCCATCAGTTCCCACCACCACAACTTCTGCAGCTCCCAACCATGAGCTGTCACCCCACGCTCCTCTGGAGCGCTGGTTTTGGAGTCCTTGGCTCTGTGCTCTGTTTCATGCAATGCATCTTTAGCCATGGGAGTGCAGGGAGAAGCAAAGCATCAGTACCTTCACTTTCTTGTCTTTGCATCAGTGCTCCTGAAGTCTGAGGGTCCTGGCTGGAGCTGGCTGCCTGCAGGACTTGTGCAGGACAGTTGGGTCAGGCAGGGCTTGGCCCCAGCCCCCAGGCTGCTCCTGCCAGACCCTGGGCATCATCCCATATCCTCCGTGCTGCAGTGTAGGGGTCTGAACCTCTTGCACACTCAGGGGCTCTTCTTGGGCTTGCTGCCCCCCTGCATGTGGCAAGACCAGAGCACATCACACACTGCAGGAGACTGTTGCACTGTAGGAACCTGCTTGCTGCCCCAGGAGCCGTGCAGGGGAGCTAAATCCTACAGAACCTCCGGGGGAGGGTTCCAAAGCCAGTCCCGTCCCCACCTCCTGCCTGCTGCCTCATCCCTACATGGCCCATCTGCCCCTCCCTGACCCAGAGTCCCTTTCCCAAAATGTGAGCTTGCAATTTGGACACATCCCAACATGACTTTCCGTTCTCCCTGGATGCATGCAAACATTGCCTGCATCCTTCCCCCAGGATGTGCACATCCCTGCAAGCCCCGAGGCAGCTGGGAGAGGTGTTGGCTGAGCAGGGCTCAGCTCAGCCCTTGGTACTGCTCTGGGGACTGGAACAGACCCAACAGGACTCCCTCTCTCCCTGTCCCATGTGCTGGCTGGGAGCAGGAGGATGGAGGGAGCATCCCCGTGGAAGGGATTGGGGAGTCCTTGAGAGTGGAAAAACAGGGAAAAAGGAGAGGAGGATGACTTTCTCTTGCTCCTGTCCTGAATCTGGCACCACCAAGCCAGGGCATAGGATCAGGGTGTCAGTGGTGCAGCCTTGGCTATAGGGTGTGAGGTCCTCCAGGCTCAGGGGATGTCCCCCATGGGTGGAAGCCATCCCTGTCAGCATCCTCACAGCACCCCAAAGGATCTGGATCTGGGATCCATGGAGGGAGCAGGAGCTGGCAAGAGCAATGGGACAGGTTGCAGGAGGAGTCACCCAGGCAGGGCTGGTGAGGGTGGTGAGTCACTGCCAGCTTTCCCTGCCAGGGTGGGACTGCCGCAGCCACCCGGCAATCCTGCTGGTTGCACTGGGAGCACCAAGCCACCAGTAGTCATGAAAAACATCACCTTGTCCCAAGAGCTCCTTCCCTGGTGTGCAGCAGGAGCTCTTGACCATGCCAGGTCAAGCCTATCCCCATCTCCAGCAGGCCATGGCTCAGCCAGTGGTGAAGCCCCATCCCTTGTACAGGCACTTGAAGGCCCCCTCCCTGCTCCTTGCCAAAAGGTGCAGATATTTGGAGGGTGCTGTGTCCCCTGGGGCCAGGCAGACCCCAGTGCAAGCACTCCTGCCACACTGTGTGTACGCAGGTGCTGTGTACACATTGGCACCATATGGCAAGAGTCACTGGCGCCACGAGCCGGGTATGGAGAAGGATGGGGAAGCAGCTGTGTTTGCCATGACTGGTGACTGCTGGCCAGAAGTCGTGGGCCAGCACCCTGAATGGCACCAAGCCAGCACAGCCAGCACACCTATATCTCTGGGTAGCTCCCTCCAGGAGCACTGTGATCTCCCTTCAGCAGACCTAGACCTTGCTGTAGACGGACCCTAGGACAGCTCTAGCCAGGAGCCCATCTAGGCAGGGCATAGTCTCCACTACTTGCCTATGGCAAGGATTATGCTGTGACCCAAGTGGGCTCCAGGGTCTGCCTGAGCAGGAGGAGAAGAGCCACCATCCCGTGGTGTGGGAGCACCCAGTGCATGCCTCCGGATCCAGGGATGGCTCAGGTCTGTGCTGCCTGCAGGTGCAGTGTGATGCCACCTTGGGCAGTGTCCTCTCTGCACCCAGGGAAGGTTCTCTGTGCTGACCCTGCGGGATGTAGAGGGTGAGCAAGGAGGAAAGCACTTTCCCAGGAGGAGGAGATGCTGGTTGGTCTGCAAGCACGCCTTGGGGGATGTAGCAGCCACAGCCAGGACACCCTGAGGTGCTGGCTGAAGCACCCAGCTGAGCCTCCAGCATCCAGCACCCTGTTAAGTGGATGCCAAGCTGCACTCTCCCTGTCAGTACGTGGCAACAGGACTGCCAGTCCTTTCTCTAGGGACACCTTGCAGTGGGATGAAGATGGTGCCACTCCCTGGTGCAGGGAATGTGGGCCACAGCTGCCTCAGCCAGTTTCCTTTCGGATGTTATTAGTAACCACATTAATGAGTCACAGTGTTTGTGGGTGCTCCTGTCCTGTGCTGGCCCCATGGTTCCCTCAGGTCGGTACTGGGGGCTGTGGCCCCCTCCCCAGTCTGTCCATGGCCATGTTCCTCCACAATATGCATGGGGACAAAAGAAGTCCTATAAGGAAGGAAACTACAGCAGTAGGGTGCTGGAGTGACCAGGGTGGTTGGGGTTTTAAGCAGCCTGGTCAAGTGGAAGGTGTCCCTGCCTATGGCAAGCAGGTTGGAACGAGATGGTCTTTCAGACCCCTTCCAACCCAAATAATTCTTTGATTCTATGAGAGGGGTGCAGGCAAGGATGCAGCAGTGTCCCCATCCTGCACTCAAGGAGGGCTGGTGGCCCTACATCATCCAAGTTCCTTGGACATCCCCCAGCCAGGGCTCCCCAGGAGAGGGGTGACAGCCACTCTGGCAGTGATGAAAAGCGGCCGAGGGGAGGTTTGTGGCCGGGAGGCTGCTGTAAGGGAGCCGGGGATCTTTGATGTGCAGAGCCCCGGCCCGCTGATTGCATTAGCGGGTTTAGTGCCCGAGCAGGCTCCTAGCCCAGCTATCAGGAGCAGACGAGCCGCTAAAGGGCCCAGCTCCCATTTTAGATGCAAATGACCCTGCAATTGTGTACTCGGAGGGCAGAAGAATCCCCACACATCATAATCGGTGGAAGCAGACCTGGCTGGAGACTAAAAGTTCCAGATGGCTGGAGTGGCCCATAATGGTCCCAACTGATGGCTCCGGTCCGGGGTTCCTTCCCGGAATCTACCTTTTTACGGGAAGTGCAGATTCCCGGAGCAATCTCCCACCATCCCCACCGCCAGCCGGGGCTGCCTGCATGTCCCCCTGCCTGACACTAATGTCCCCGGGGCAGGCGGCCCGTGTCCTGCCCCGGCTTTGAAGTGCATCAGATTGGGCTAGTGGGAAGGTACAGCCACCTGACCCACACCGGAGTGGCTGGGGGAGGCGATACCCATTCCCGTGGCAGTGATGGTGGGGGGAGGCAACCAGGCATGGCCAGAGCCCCCCGGGTGCCCCAAGTCCGGCTCCGTTTGCATCAAGTGAATTGGAACAGGCTTTCTGGGCCAAACCCAGATTCAAGTCATTTTAGGGATATCCTGGCTCCCTAAATCCACCCAGGGGCTAAGAGCAAGGTTAGGCCAGTAGGATGTGGCAGCCTTGGGTGGGGGGCGAGCTGTCTACCAGCCCATGGCTCCTACCCCCCTCCCCTGGGCTGTAAGTTTGTGAGGGCAGGCTCTGCAAAGGGCTTGATGTTGGGGAAAGCCTGGGATGCGGGGCTGGGCTCTCCCCATGGGATCCCTTGACCCACTGACCCAGGAACAACCCAACAAACAGGCCTGTAGAATCCCTGAGCTCCATGGAGAGAGCTCCCACAGAACAGTCTCACAGAACCTCACTTCAGCCTGTTAGAAATTCCCCTAGCATCCTCCCTTCTAGAGCAGAAGAAGGGATGCAGGGTCATGCAGGGGGGGCAGCAGTGGGGCCAGGATAGATTTACAGCTCTAAACCCCTGAGATTCCCTCTCCACCCCTTCAATTCTTCCTATCCCTTGCTGTGGGCAGAGCAGCCTCCTCACCATCACATGTGCCACGAGTTCAGGCCTCATTCATTTTACATGTCTGGGAGGGGAGATGGATTTAGGATCATTCCTGGGAAAGCCCCCAGGCTCCCTACACATCACAGTATGTAGGGTGCTGGGGGAGGCAGGAGGGACTGAATCAACATGGTGTGGAGCAGGGGACATCAGTATCCTGCACAGTGCCTCATGGTCACTGCAATTTTCCAAAACAGGGAGCCAGGCGGGCAGGTGCACAGGACACAACCTCCATGACTGTTCCTGTAAAACCATATAGCTCTGCTTTGATGTAGGTGGAAAATTCCTTGTTTGGCTGTGAATCTGTGGGGCTGGGGACACCAACATTGGCCACGCTCCGTAAGGCATCAAAGCATGTTTTTTGGGAAAGATTTTTCCACCCTTGACTGGGGAGGTGACATCCGAATTTTATTTTCCTTTCCACGCTGGGACACGTGCCAGTGGGGCCAAGTGGTCCCTGGGGAGCCACGGGACACTGCACTGAGCTGACAGGCTGGAGGCAGTAGCGGAGCGGGACTGAGGCATGTCAGGGAAGATGGAGCCAGGGAAAATGGAGGCCACTAGAGGCTGGGTTTGGGCTTGAGGCTGTTTGCCCGTAGCCAGAACACGCGCTGAGGTTGGGCAGGGAGCCGGCTCGGCTGAGGGTTTTAAAATAGCACCTTGTCTGCCAAGGACCCTCCTACTCTGCCACGGGCTGGGCGGATCCTGGCCCCGCTGTGCACCTTGTGCTGCTGGCGAAGTGCTGCATGCCTGGCCGGCTCCTCTCCAGCGCTGCAGCTGCTGCAGGGCCGGGAGGCAGGGAGAGGTGTGCTGGCTGCTCCTGCCACACGCCTGGCCATGGCCGTGCACCAGCTCAGCTCAGGGACAAGCAGCCTGTGGCCACCCCCAGGCACTGTCCAGCCAGGGGACACTTATCCTTGGTCATCCTCTGGGCAGGCTGCTGGGCTGCAGCTGGATTAGGAGCATCCCCATCTCCTGGCATTGTCTCCAGCACATGACTGTTCCAGGGGCCATATCTGTGGAATGGCACTGCCCCTTCTACCTACTTTCCACAAGGCACTGGCTAAGAGCAGGAGGAAACTGGGGTTGTCACACTGAGCCACCCAGGGAGCAAGGAGGAGACTGCGGTGTGAGTGGTGGGTCTGGGAAAGCTCAGGCTTCCCCCAGTCTCTGTCCCAGGACACTGGCCCACAATCCCACGGCTTGCAAAAGGCAAACAGCTCCTATCTGGAGCAAAATCTTATGAGAACCAGCCCTCCAAGAAACCTGGTGCCCTGCCAGCCCTGTGGAAAGCTAGGGGGTTGAAGGCTGTAATAAGGATCTTCCTTTGTCTTTTTGGATGTGGATGCTGCTCTGGGGGGACACCAGGAGCAAGGCACAAGCTCTGCCAGAGTTGGGCTGTTGTGATTTTCACCTGACAGCCTGCATCATTGTGTGTACACACTCACCTGTGGATGAGTTTGCGATCTTACTGGGATTATGCTCACACCATGAAGCTTCAAAGCTTCAAGGCTACTCCAAGGCAACCCCTCTCCCTCCCCAGAAATGGTAGCTGTCCCAGGGAAGGGGAGGGCAGCATTCTGGCTCTGGGTCTGCAGCAATCTTTCTTCATTCTTCTCCTGCCTGAATGGACTTATCTCTATCCATCCTTGGACCAAGAGCACCCAGAAGTCCCCTCCATCCCCCCTGTCCCCAGTGCACACCGGCACAGACAGCACTGCCAGGGTAGGTGACGCAGCTGGTTCTCTCTAAGTGACTCATGCTGAAATACATGACGATCACCATATTTCAGGGCTTTCAGCTTGGATGAGAAAAACATCAGGGCGTAAGAAAGTTTCTTTATGAACTGCTCTTAAAACACTGGGGGAACTTCTCCTCCCACTTGCTCATGCTCCACATTTTTAGAGGAGAAAAGTAAACCTTTTTAACAAACAAATGATTTTGATTGTTTGTGACATGGAAAGCAGACGATTAAGTAATATGTTTTGCCTTGATTTATTAAAAAAACAAACAAACCAAAAGACCATCTGGGTCCATCCCAAACAGCTCCTGGCTCCACACAGTGAGCAGCTAGTGCGTGGCCCTTCAGCTGGACATGCTGACTCCACCCGGCTGCTTTGGCTGAGCCTTTGTGTTGGGCCAGGGAGCCATGTGGCCACTGTGCCCACTTGCTGCCTGCCTGCCCACAGGGCCATGCCGTGGCCATACTCAGCAGCACTGCCCATCCCGGCACGGCTCTCTCAGCAGTTCAGTGTGGTTTCGCTGCTGCGTTTGCTCGCAGGGTTATCTGCTCTGGAACTGGTGTTGGTTTTGGCACGCAGCACCGGGACCACACCTACTATTTAAATACCACAGCCAAGGGCTCGGAGGGGAAAAAAAAAAAGGGAAAGAAAGAAAACGAATATGAAATATTTGTTGCGGTTTGGAGATACACACACACATGTACACACAACATAAACACACCAGCCTGGCTCCGGATCGCTGGCAGTCGAGGAAGGAAGACTCCGGCTAAGATTGTCTTCAAAACCACCCTGGCGGCAGAGTCTGCTGAAGGGAAACCCTTTGGGCCAAAATTAGTGCCTGCCACATGCCAAGCTGGAACGTGCACTGACCTGGGCTGGGGAAGCCGGGGCAGCCCCAGCGGCACAGCTGGGGCCAGGGAGCCATGCCAGCCCTTCCCGGGTGGCTGCCCTCCCACCTGGCTACCAAAGGCTGGGGAAAGGGTGCAAGAGATGGAAATCCCCAGGGAGGCAGAGCTTGTGGTGATGGGAGGGTTTTTCCCCCACGAGGCCATAGAATCTTGTCCTAGAAATGCCCTTTGGGGTGACAGCTCTTGCAGTGAGGCTGGGAATGGAGACAGGCAGCACTGCCGCTTGGTGCTGGCTGGGGATAAATGGGTGCCCAGCAGCTAAGGATGGGCTGGAGCTGGAAACAAGGATAGGTGTCCCATGGGAACAGGTGTCTGCACTGGGACAGGTCTAGCAGCTCCCTCTCCCCGTGTTGGACCCAGCGAGGCAGCTGCTGGCATGAAGCCACAGCAAGGTAGCCCAAGAGGCGCTGGGTGGCCATGACACACCATACCATGCTGTACCATGCTGTGCCACGCAGTGAGGCCTGCTGAGGCGGCTGGGGCAGGTGGATTACCGCACCTTCCTTTCCCCAGGCTCCTTCGCGGAGAAGTTTTCCTGATGATCTCACTGGATGCACATTTCTAAATCGTTTGGTTGATTGTTTCATCATCGGAGGTCAATTAAAGAGAAGGCGAGTTCCTGTCACCCTGCTCCAAACCCCTTCACTGCCAGAGCCCCAGAACAAAGGGAGGAATTGGGCTTGGGCTCAGCAGCTTGGATTCCCATTTGATTCTTTCCAACAAGGGAGTGAATCTATTTTGGAGACGGTATTCCCAAGGGATGAGCTCACTGGAACAGAGCATAAGCAACGTTGGGGATAAAAAAAAATATTAAAAAAAAATACAGCCTTTTGTAATGTGTTGGAAACCTATTTACTACCAGGATTAGTCTGGGCAATTAAATGCCACTTCCTGGAGCAGAATGAAGCAGCTCTATGTAATGCCAGTGCAGAGGGGTTTGCTTTTGACACAGGGTGGCCCCTGATCCTGCCAGACACCCCACGAGTGTCACGGGTGGGAGGATGAACTTTTGTGTGCTGCTTGTATGGAACCACTGCATCATCCACGTGTGGCTGACTGTGATCGATGCCGGTATCCTGTGCCATAGTGGTGGCCTCAGTGCAGTATCCCAGGGGTGTGGAACAGTGGCAGGATGAGTTTTCCATGCAATGCACTATGGTGTGTGATTTACACTGGCAGGGTGGCTCTGGGCACATAGCAGCATGGGAGGAATAACAAAATCAAATTACCTGGAAAACAGTTTCCACACTGAATTCACCAGCTCCTTGTTTGTCCTGCTGTCTCCTGGACTGTCCCCTGGGTTGTCCCCCGGCTTGTCCCCCACTGCCCCACACCGAGCTGTATCCCCATGGGTGTCAGAGGCTCATGGTGCAGACCGTTGACTCAACCCAATCCCAAAGCTCCCATTGGAAAATTGTTCTCCCACTGGGGCAGCAATGCCCAGATACTGTGGCCACACCAGTGCTCAGGTTCCAGGGCCAGCCAGGCTTTCTCCAGGCTGGGAAATAGTGTATATCTGTGTGTATCATGTCTGACCAGCACTGGTCTTGGCACCCATACTTTTCCTGCCTCTGTGCATGGCAAAGGAGGTTTTCCCCACTCACTGAGAACCCAGGTTCATTGGAGACTTAATACCTTCGAGTATAGCTGGGAGAAGGGATGGAGACTGCTCAGAAAAGAGTGGCAGAGATGTTTACCTGGGTAATTTGGAACTTTTGTAGGCATATTGCATTTACATGATGTACAGCTACCAATCCCCAGCACGAGAGAAGGGTTCTAACATCCTCTGGACAGTGCGTCATGATACCCACTGCAAAACTCCCTGTGCAACTCGCTGGCATTGTGTATTGTGTCTTTTTTTTTTTTTTTGTAAAGATAGACTGGAGATGTTGAGAAAAATATCCTGTGTTCCTCCTGCTCATTGCTCACAGGGAACCAGAAAACAGCAATTCCTCCTGTAACTCCTGGAGCTGCTGGGGTGTCACAAGTCTTGTCCAAGTGGCAGCCAAAGGGAATGGTTCCTATGGCTGTGGTCCAGTCCCAGCTGCTGTGGCCAGGCCCAGAGCTCTTGCCAGGCCAGGGGGAAGGATGCGCCCCTGGGCGCATGTGAGCACACGTGTTTGCACGTGAGGCTGCTGCTGCGAGGGCTGCCTGGATGCCTCCAGCACATCGCACTGCTGATGGGGGCTGTGGTGTGTGCTACAGGTAGGGACATCTCTCAGCACCATGCTGAGTGTGATGTGCCTTCTGAGTGGGATAGCCCATCCATTGCGGTGCTGGACCTTGTGGCTGTATGCAGACCCCAGAGCTTTCAGCTTTCCTGTACCAGTGAAAGTTAAGAAGTGGAGGAAAAACGTTGCTGTATGTTATAGAGGAAGAGAGGTAAAAAGGGCAGGAAATTTGCACCATGTCCATTTCCCCTTGGCCCCCGGCCGCTGCTCATTCCGGATTCGGGATTTGCGTAGGCAGAGTTAAAAATAACAGGGGTATATAAAGACGGACGGAGAGGGCTGCGCTGGCCCTGCAGCTAGCAGGGCACAGTCAGGCAGCAGGCAGAGATCAAAGCAGGATGCGGTCCAGGCAATGCAGTGAGGCCGGGAGCATGTGTGGGGTCTGGGGGTGCCGCTGTTCTACTGTGCCAGGGGTTGGGATGCCAAGCTCTGCCAGCTTGGCAGCCTCCTGGCCAAGCAACTGGGCAGCACCCATAGCAGACAGGGCCACGTATATTCCCGTAGGCAGAGACATCACTCGTGAGCCCTGTCCCTCTGCAGCCTTTACTCTATGCTGACATTCACTGAGAGCAACCTGACCCGTCTCCTCTGGCCAGAGAGCGGAGTGGGGAGCTGGATATGGCCCCCAGCCAAAGCACCCCATCCTGGGACTGAGCTCTCTGTCGGTGCACTGCCTGCCTCCCTGAGCCCCTGGCAGCCCCGGTCCTCGGCCGTGCATCCCGGTGTTCCCCAGACCCCAGGGCAGGCAGGGCGGACACAGCAGCTTATTCGGGCTGGTGCAAACGAATCTGCCCTCTGTGCCCTGATAACATTGTGTTTGTTGCAGAGCGGGAAGAGCCTGCCAGCACACGATAAGAGCAGATGACTTTACTCTGGACCTGCTCCGGATTGAATTATGCTTTAATTTCATTTTCAGTTCCTCTTTTCTTTTCAGGAGGGGAAGGGGGCTTTGGGGGTGCAGGCAGGTCTGGGGGCTCCTGGACCCTTCTCTAGGCAGGCCAGTCCCATGCAAAGGGGAAGACAGAGAGTAAAACCCAGCCAGATTCATTTTTCTGCTCTCAGGGACATAACCCTGGAGTGTCACAGTTGTCTGGGGTGTCCTGCAGCATGGATCCCCCTGGCACCTCCAGCGGGGTCCTCCATAGAGCTTTTGGGACTTGGGTTTTGCCTCCCACCAAAGCAGAAACTCTCTGGGCTGTGATGCTGTAGGTGGTGCTGGAGAAGGGGCACTGGAGATGCCCCAAAGGAGAGTCCTTGGGTTCACTCCAGTCCCCCAGTTTCAGGTGACAACACGGAAAGGGATGCAGTGCAGGTGTTTTTCAGTCTCCAATGGGGCATGTCACACTCTTCGCTCCTCTACTGCCAGATGAGCCAAAAGCAAGGACCAAAAGCACCATTAACCCTTTCCTCTCTGGCGATTGCTTGGGTGGGTGGCCCTTCCCACCTTCTGTTTGCTCTCTTGCCTGGCCGCCGTTTGATCACTTGGGATGCCAGCGACTTTACAGCCTGCACTAGTGGCGCAACAGATAATCCACGTTTCCTAAATGGGCTTCTGTCAACAGTGGGCTGTGCACTCACTGACTGCTCCTGCTCACCTCCCTCTGGTCTCAGAGGGGGCTTCTGTGGCTGAGGGGCTGACAAGGCTGTGGCAGGAACCCCCGATGTCCACCCCATGGCTCACAGCAGGAAAACCCTGCCCGTGACGCACTCCTGGCTCCCTGCACAGTCAGCACTGGCAGTGCTTGTGTTGCTGCGGTGCCTGGCATGCTGCCGCTCCCCGCCGCGCCGGCCCTCCCACCAGACCATCGGTAAAAAGAGTTTCCTGGGGAATATCCCACATTTGCAAGAAATATTGGCTGTAAAAATTAAGCTGATCTGCTGGCAACGCCTCTCAAAATTAGCTAGCGCTGCATGAGTGCAGATTGCCAAAACTGCCTGGAAAAGGGGAAAACCAAGTGGATTAGTGTTTGTCTCCTATGGCATCTTCTCTCACTTATCTATAAAAGTTTGGGGCAGGAACTGCCTTGCTATTAATTATTATTTGGCCAAGAAACAAATAATGGGATTAACTGGTGACTTAAATAAGCTACTTTGGGAGTCAGGCTAAAAGTGATTTCAAGTAATGGCCGCATGCTTCTTTGCCACTTTGAAGGTAACTTTTTCCAAGGAAAGCCTTGGAGCCCATGTGTTTTGACCCAATAGGTGCCATAAACCTGTTGCCTTGCTGGCAGCCAGGCAGATGGGGCCCAGGCAGCGGCCCAACATGTGCTCTGGAAACCAGGGCAGGGATTCTTGGTAAAAGGGGGAAGATCTGAATTGTTGTTGTTCCACTGGATTACTGAAATAATTTATTGCAATGCTCCACCCTTATAATTAAAGTGTGGTGATGAAAGCAACTGGTAGAGTAGCTTTGGATTCAGAAGCGGCATGTGCGTGTGGTGTGTGTGCACACCTCACCTTTGGTGTTTGTATTTGTTTTTTTTTAAATTGGCTCCTCGCTTCTGAATAGAGCAGGCAGCAGCCTCAGTTCTTAGAAAGGTATCTGGAGATGGACAGCCCCAGAAAGCAAGGAGACAGGCTCCAAGAGATAAGGGCCATTGCTTCTTGACGAGCCCAACAGTAGCAGGGCCATTCCCGGTACTGGCTGGATGGGGGCCAAATGGAGAAGATCTTGCTGTGAGCCGACCAGGGAGGCAGAGAGCCCCCGGGGAGGACTGCCCAGTGCCCTGGGTCTCTGTGCCATGGTCCAACTAGCCAGAATAGGGTGGGTGACCTGGGTGTCTCCGGCAAGGTGGGACAACCTGCTGTCCTTGCATCCCCTGCCATGGGAAGCCCTCGGGAGGACAGCACAGTCCCAGAGACTGCTCAGGGTGGGTAGAGTGGGACAGCCGGCCCAGACCCCCTATGCCGGGGCGGTCGGAGACTCAGCCACAGCACTGGTCCCCAGGGAGGGCAGACAAACGTGTCGTGGGGGCTGTTGGACGAGATGAGGCGATGCCGGCAGGG
Organism: Lichenostomus cassidix; assembly: GCF_008360975.1. NCBI lineage: Eukaryota > Metazoa > Chordata > Aves > Passeriformes > Meliphagidae > Lichenostomus > Lichenostomus cassidix. The sequence continues at coordinate 9,813,887 of NC_139489.1, read as the reverse complement.
TGCCAGCCCCTGACAGGATCGCCGAGCAGTTATCTCGGCTCGCACACGCACCCTGCACGCAGCCAGATGCGAGCTGGTACGTTCTGTGCTGCTGATTGCCTCAGCCACGGCAGCGGTGCTGGAGGACGCGGCTTCACGGGTGCGCTTACATGAAACGGGTGGCGTGGGGGTGTGAGGGCACCGGGGCTTGGCTAGCTGGCTCAGCTCCCATGGTGGCACAAACCCCTTGTTGGGACTGCACCTTCGCTCGCTGACGTGCTCGGTGGCCCCCGTGGCGAGTGCAGAGCCCGGCACTTCGGCGGGAATGCTCTCAACCTGTACCCCTGCGACAGACCTCTCCGGCACTTTCCGCCCATGTCGACAAACGGGGGCATGTGACACAGCCATTGCCCCTACCCCACTCGGGACAGGGTGTCGGGGCACCTCCGGCTCTGCAAGTTACAGCCTTCCTCCCCGCCCGTAATGTGGGCAAGGTTTAAGGGCGCCGCTGCCCCGTTCACGTCGTGGGGACGGGCAGGATTCTGGCCTCCGCGATCCACAACGGCACCCCTGTCTCTTCTCCCCCGTGGGACACGCTCGCAGAGCGGGACAGAGCAGGGTGCGGGGACCCCGCGGCGTTGTCCCGTCCTCTCCAGTCCCCGCGTGGGCTCCGAGCGCAGTCGGGACAGAGGCAACCCCCGACCCCCGCCCGCCGGGGCAGCCCCGCCAGAGGGGCGTGGCGCAGGCCACGGCGGAGCCAATGGAGAGCGGCGGCGGTGAATATCAATGAGGGCCGGACCAATCGGGGCGCAGCCATGCTGTTAACAGCTTAGGGGCGCGGGGCGGCGCAGAGCAGCGCTGCTGCCGCGGGGAGCGGAGCGGTGCCGGGCTCCGCGCACCGCGCTCCCCCAGCCCGCCCCGGCCCCGCTGCTCCGGCCCGGCCCGGCCCGCCATGGCGGCGGCCGTGGACGAGAGCGCCCTGCCCTCCATCTCCACTTTCGCCAACTTGATGCCGCTGGAGGAGCGGCCCGCCGACATGCTCCACGTAAGCACCTGGCACCGAGGAGCGGGTGGCAAGGGGGATACGGGGCAGAGCGTTCCGGGCTGGGGCTCACCCCGGCTGAGGAGTGGGGGGTGGGCCGCCTTCCCGTCGTCGGAGGGCGCCCCGGGGCGGCGCAGCGTAGCCGGAGCGCTGCCGACCCGTCGGACGGGTTGGGGGTAGCCGCCGCCCCGAGCGGGAGGCGCGGGCCGCGGTGTTGGGGCGGCGGGTGTCGCCGCAACCGTCTCCCCGCCGGTCCTGAAGTCTTATTTTCCCGCAGAGGATGCTACAGCAGGATGGCCCCGCTGCCGTCAAGCGGGAGGAGGACGACCTCGGCAAGTTCGTGGACTTGGACTTCATCCTGGCGCACACCAGCAGTGGCGGGCAGGGGCCGACCGGCCCCAACTACCCCTTGCCCGAGACCCCCGAGAGCTGCGGCACCACCTACGACAGCGACGGCTCGTACCCCACGCCGGGCAAGTTCCCGGCGCCTTACCCCGAGGGCCAGGGCCACAGCTACGTGGCCGAGCTACTCACCCCGGACCTGCCCGGCCACTATGACCTGCAGCGGAGGGAGTACACGGAGTTGCGAGCGCCCGGCGGCCCCCACCAACACCCTCACCCCCATCACCACCCGCCCCTCCACCCGGCCCTAGCCCGCCCACTGCCCCTGGACCCCGCGCAGTCCTTCGGGCCCCGCATCAAGAAGGAGCAGCCGGAGGAGCGCGCCTGCATGCTGGGGATGTCCGCCGCCGAGTACCTGGGACCGGGCGGCGGCGAGCACAAGCCACGCGTGGCGCCGGGTCCCGGGCCGGGACCGGTGCCGCCGCTGCCCTACCCAGGATTCCCCCACGGCCGCTTGGGGCCCCCCGAGGAGCCGCTGCCAGGCGCCGATCCGCACCTCTTGGCTGACCTGCCGCCTCACTACGCCGTGGCCCCGCACCGCTATGCTCCCCACTTCGCCCCCCAGCCGCCGCCGCAGTTTCATGGACATTTCAGTGTATTCAGGGAGCCCCTGAAGGGGCCGGGGCCGGGCCCGGCGGGGCTGCCCGGGCTGCTGGTCACGCCGCCCAACTCCCCGGTGCTGGAATACTTCCCGGCCGGGGCTCCCCCCGAGGACTGCAAGCCCAAGCGCGGCCGCCGCTCGTGGGCGCGCAAGCGAACGGCCACGCACAACTGTGAATACCCGGGCTGCGGCAAGACCTACACCAAGAGCTCCCACCTCAAGGCGCACATGCGGACCCACACGGGTAAGGGCGCGCCAGGGCGGGGACACGCACGGAGGGTCCCGGGTGGGAGTACCGCGGCACGTGGTGAGAGCGTGGTTCCGGGGGTGTGAAGGGGCGTCGGGGGAGGTGACAGCGGGTTTGGGGGGGGGGGGGTCGCGTAGAGAAGACTCCCACGGTCTGTCAGGGAGTGCATGGTGGGTCCTTGTGGTGGGGCTATGCGGGGGAACCCAGACTTAGCCCGCAGTCGGCATTGGGCTGCGTGGAGGTGTTCTGCGTGGGGGCAATGGGGATGGCCCGGGGAGTGCTCAGAAGGACCCCAGTGGTGAGGCTGGGCAGGGATACACAGGGACCAAGGCACGTAGCGACACTATTCTTTTGATGCCTCCACGTGCTGGTTTTGGGGTCCGGGGGTGTCTTGAGGCAGGGCTTGGGGATATATGTAGAAGCCCCCCACTTGGACTCAGTGCAGAGTAGGGAGACAGGTGTGTGTGGTGAGATCCTCTGGCCGAACTGGGACAGTGCACATGGTGCCACCCCACAAGAGGAATGAGCGCGGGACCACCCACAGTTTGAAGTGAGGAAGGGGTGTTATAGTAGGGCAAGGATGCCAAAAAGACGGATCTTTGCACATGGAGAAGAGCAGATAAATGGGGGATAGAGGTAAGTGGGGCCGGCCGAGGTGCGCAAGGGTTGAAAATGCAGCAGGGTTCCCATCTGTTAAGGGTGGGAATCAGGAATCCTCCTTGAAAAGGGGATGCTGGGTACGGTACCACAGAGCTGAAGGCATAGAGAGGGTGGGAACTTCCAAGCCCATTGACACCCCCTCTCCTCTGCAGGCGAGAAGCCCTACCACTGCACCTGGGAAGGATGTGGCTGGAAATTTGCCCGCTCCGATGAGCTGACCCGCCACTATCGCAAGCACACAGGGCACCGGCCGTTCCAGTGCCACCTCTGCGAGCGGGCTTTCTCCCGCTCGGACCACCTCGCCCTCCACATGAAGCGGCACATGTGAGCAGTGGCTGCGGCCGGACTCCATGTCCCCGGAGCCAGTTCACGGTGTAAATAGCGTCGGGCCAAGGATGGCACTGGGGAGCAGTCTGGCCACCCAGCCCTCTCCGCTTGTAGTTAACTAGTTTTCTCCTCCTGCCCCTGCTGTGAGAGCTGGCCCAACCAAGTGGTGGGGAAGGGCTGCTTTGGGATGTATATGGGGATCAAACCTACATGAAACACCTGCTCAGGCATCACCACTTAGCTCCCCATGCCTGGAGAGTCCCCCTCCAAGCCGGGTACCTGGTGAGTGGGGGGGCTGGTGCATAAAGGATCTGGCCCCAGAGCTTCTGGCTTGTATTTGGCATGAGCGTAACCTCCTTCCCCCAGATTCTGGCACCCCCCTGGTTCTAGGGACTGTGGTGGCTGACTCTGGCTGTGTTTTGGCTGGAGACCTGTGCCCACTGATGATGCTGGGAAATGGGTTGCTGGTCTTCTCGGTTGTGGGCATCAGAACAAACCTTCCGACCCAAAGCCCAGAGTGAATGGGGTGAGGGTGGGATTTGACTAGCTCATGGCTGTAAAGATTTGCAGGTGTTGGCAGCACAGCATCACCTTGCAAAGAGAGCAGGGATGCTCTCACCAGTTTGGGACCCCAGTGGGCAGTCCAGCCCTGGCTGTTCCCACAGTTTTCCACTCAAGAGCCTAAAATGTCTCTCCTGGCTCTTGTCTGCCTTATTTTGTCTTGTTCTTCCCCTCAGGATGACACCAGGTACTGCTGCAGCTGACTTCCCCATGCTGCTTTTTGAAATTTAGTATGTAAAGGACAGTGAGTCCAGCTATAAATGCCCAGGTCTCTGCTATACTTGAAACTTTTGTAGGGGGGGAGGGACAAAAAAGAAAGCTCAAAAGAAAATGAGTCTTTTTATGTGCAGCTTCTGCAAAGCAAGTTGTAAATTAAACAAAGCAGTAATATATAATGTTTCTGGTTTTTTAATATATTTTTTTCTTCCAGCTGGGAACACGGATGAGTCTCAGCTTTGGGAAGTGCACTGTTCCCGTCTGTGTATATTGTTAATTAACATTTCTCTGCTTGGGCACGTTAGGTCTCTTGCACTCTGAAATGTTACTTTTCTTTATATGCAAACTGTTGAAATATTGTGATCTGCTGTATAATAAATAAACAAGACGTAAACATGAAAGAGCCAGGAGAGTTTACTTTAAAGGTTTCTTCTAAGAGAAGAGGGTGAGGCTGAGCTTGTTTGTCAGTAAATATTTACATCGATGTTCATTTCTGCTTAAGTTAGCTGCGGAGGATCGATGGGGAACGCCCAAGCCTCGGCATCTGAGCAGCATCTCCTGTGCAACAGCTCTTGAGTCACCCCACTTCCCTGTGCCTCAGTTTCCCTAATCTGCAGATGGGGCAATTGCGGCACTGGGATGGTGTGACTGGTCCTGCGGTGAGTCATCTCCAAGGAGAATGGCAGCCGAAACTCGAATGAGAGCCTCGCTGGTCCTGAATTCTTCCTGAGCAGTCCTGTCCCGCTGTCCCTCGCACTAGGTTCTCCACAGTACTGGCCTTGTGGTCACACCTGGGAGGGAGGTTGCTGTCAGCTGCCTGGTCCTGGGTGCTGTCTCTGTTGTCCTCCTGGGGATGGCCTGGCAGCTTGGCGGGGTTCAGGTGCTGAGGTTTCCCTGCATTAATAGGTGGTGACTCAGCACAAGCACGCTGGCAGGTCCCGAGCTCAGCAAGCAGGTCTGGCTCCATCCCTCCCTCCCACAGCTGATTGCCTGTGATGCACGAATCCCTCTGAAGGCAGGAACGTGTCCAGACCTGACACCATGCTGGCAGTGCAGGGAGCACGCTTTCAGGCTGTATGATGCCCTGGCCCAGGGTGGTGGTGGTGGCAGCAGCTACCTCCTCCTGTGCTCACCACTGCAATTCCTGATGGCTGGCCACGGCTGGGGGATGCCCTGGGGCTCCTTTGCCCTGCAAGTGGGAAGTGGGATGTAGCTGATCCCACTCTTTCCTGCTCAGAGGGGAATGGCAGAGCAGGACTGATGTCCCCCTGAGGGGTGGCTGATATTTTGGTGCTGGGCTCCATATTCTGGGACCAGCACCCAGCCTTGTCTGCCCTTGAGCAAGTACAAAAGCATAGGTGATTCCAGGCAGGGTGGCAGCAGCTTGGGATGTTGTACTCTGCCTGCAAGCCTGAGATCAGGACCACAGAGCAGTATCCACAGGTGTCAGAGATCTATCAGGCTCAATCACTAGTCCTTTCCACTGCTGCCTCCACCCTCTGCTTGCCCCACTTTTTGAGAGGTGCCTGGCCAGGGGTAACTGTGCTGGGACACATGTGGCGTGTGATGGGGTACTGGCTATGTCTTGTTTCTGGGACCACCAGAACCCAAGGACAAGAACAATGCTAGGGGATAGCTGGGGCAAAACTTCTGCCTCTTCCCTGGAAACTTGCTCAGAACGTCACATGGAGGGAGAGGGAAAGGTGTGGGCTGTTTGAATTAGCGATGAGTCAGGCTGGCAAAGCCAGATGGGGAGAGTGCGTGCCTGCGTGTTTGTGTGCGTATAAGTAATCTCTGGCTTTGTGTTTTTATTATGATTATTATTTTTATTTCCAGGGGAACGATGAATTTCTCCAACCATCCCGTCCCACTGGAAAGGCTGGCTCTGCTGTCCTGTCCTCCCTAAGCATCCTGGGAGCCAGAGTGACGGTTCACGGCTGTTTTGAGGTTCAGCTCTGAGATCAGAGCACAAACCAGTTCTTCCTCACCTTTCATCATTGCTGTGCCAGGGCAGGAGTGAGGTCCGGCTCTGCTGCTGCTCCCTGTCATGGAGGCGAGAGCAGGGGAAGGTGCTTTGGCTCCTCCAAACAGAGCTGCTCTGGGTTTGCTCCCCTGGGCCTGGGGCAAGGCACTGCTTCAGGCACACAATGGGGTATGGCAGTCAAATGGATCAGCGTGGCAGGGAATCTCCCCATGGCTGGAAAGGAGTGGCCTTAGTGGAAAAGACAATTACAGTTAATTTGTTGTTAATAAAAAACACCCTCTTCCAATTGCCTGGGCCAAGACACACTCCGTTGGAGAACTGAGCCCAGTCCTGTCCCCAGCAAAACCTGCCCTGCAAAGTGATGAGGGCAGCAAGAAAACTCCTTTGGCAGCACTGAAGGAGGCATGGCTGGGGTGCAATCCCTGTGGTATATGCACCTGCAGTCAGCTGGAGAGCCCTGTGCTGGGCCAGGTCTCCCTCCCTTCCTTTCCCACCTTGGTCACCTCCTGTCGAAATGACCCTCTGCAACTCTTAAGCGCCATGCTTTTGGGGTACAACTGACCTGGTCCAACAAGGAGGCAAGTGGGGAAAGGAAGGAGTAAGGTATGGAGAAACATGTCCCAGCAGAAGGGTGAGTCATGGCCATAGCATGGCCTGGCACTATGCAGTCACCTGCCAGCTGGAGTGGGGCCCTGGGGTCTTCAAAGCTGGAGTGAGGTGAAAGAGAAACCTTGAGTGGTTTCTGTTGTCTGGAGATGACTCAGCTCATGGGGATCCCTCATGCTACAGCCAACAGGTCCGACAGCTGGTCTGGGGTTGTCAGTCCATAGAGAGAAGGAGTGCTGCAGATCTGAGGGTTCCTTACCCAAGGGTTGACCTTGGTGATGCTGCAGTCCATGGGGAGAGCATGGAGCTGGGGATGGAACAAGAGGGTTATTAGTGGGATGCAGCCTGAGTGCTCCAGGGTGGGAGGATAGTTTGGGGGTCCTTGGAGGGGCTGACACAGACCATTCCTCACCACAAGGTGGGAGCTCAGGTCCCCAGGACCAAGGTGTCCCTGCCAAAGTATGCTCCCAGGGATTGAGTCTCCCATCAGAGGGGCAGAGGAAAGTTCCCATCCCTGCCACGGGGGAAGGTCCAGCAACCAGTGCCTGTGTCCATGCTCCTTAGGGTGGGCCAGGCGCCACGATAACGGGGCTGTGGCTGTCACCGCACCCTTAGGAAACATTTGGCTTCAGGCACCTGAACCCACGGGGAAGTGATAACTTCCCGGCTCACTTGCCCTGCCTGGACCCACACCTGGTGCTGTTGTGCCTTAGTCACACACTGAGAGTTTTTCCACTGCTGGGCCCCAGATAACCTCCCACCCCACTGGCCGCAGTGTTTGCACTTGTCCTCCTCCGCTGGTGCCAGGCTGGGAGACACACACACCCTGAGACCTGGTCTGGAGGCACGCACACCTCTGGCCTGGGGCCACCTTTGGTCATACTTGGCAGCCAGGGCATGGGTAAAGGGCGTGAGGTGCATCCCTCCCCAGCATTCCGAGATGGGTGAGGAGCTGGCCTGAAGGGGGCTTTCCTGTCAGGGCTAAATCTGGGGGACATCTCTCCCCCAGCTGCTGGGTGGCAGATCGCTCAGGCTTGGTACCCTGGACATCCCTGGTATCCAGGGCAGCTGGAGGTGGGTGATGGTGTTGCAGTGATAGGACAGTGATGCCAAGGTTCCAGGCGACAGAAGCACTGGGCTCCTTGTCATTGCTGACTTTCCCTGACACCCTGCACTCCCTGGATTCTTGTGTCCTGGCGAGGCAGGACCCTGGAGGTCAGATCTGGGCACAGTCCCAGTGCAGAGCTGTCAGTGATGGACCAGGTACTTGACAAGGTTTCCAGCCTTATCCCTTTGCTCTGTGCAAGCTCTGGGATGTAGTGGCCAGAAACAATAACAACTCCAGGCCAGAAACAATAACTCCAGGCCCCCTTGAAGCAGTGCTAATTGCTCCACTGATGATCCAGTTAGCAGAAGCACCCGGCTAATGTGTTTCACCTTCAGGTCCATACAGCTCCCGGTGGGACACAGCTGCCCAGGCTCACAGAGCTGTGGGAGAGGCAGGCTGTGAATAGCACTCTCCGGCTGCCCATAATCTCCACCATTCATGAGATCAAAAAGCCTCTACCCTGGGGAGATGAGCTCAAAACGTGCTGCAGGCTGTTGAAGATGAGAGGCTTGATCACCCTGCACTGGGGAGGACACTGAGTTCTGTTGGGATAGCATTTGAGCAGGTCAGGCCGACAAGTGGGAGATATAATCAAAAAATGCACTGAATGAATGGCCCATCTGTCTCTGGGTTTTATTTTTGGGACTAGTTTTTGTTTTCTGTGAGTGCTGTTTAACAGCATGAACGGACTGTGAACGACCCGCCATGAGTGGCAAAAAGAGAATCCCCCTCTTTTGGTCTTACAAAGTTCTCTCTGCAGTAGCAGTGCCAGGCTTGCCAGGAAGGCAGAGTGCAAAAACTGGGAAAGCCCTATCTCCCCCTGCAAGCCCATCTTGGGTGAATGTGGAGCCCACTTCCATGCCAGCTGTGGCAAGAGAGCAAGGAAATGTGCTGGAAATTATTAGCAATGTCCACACACACTGGTGTGGGAGGATTTGGGTGGATGAGGCAGAGCTGAGAGCAAATATGCAGGACAGGCAAAACCAGGATCAGCTCTGTCCTTGTGGAAAGGCCAAGATGCTAAAAGCCATCCGTGGTAGCATGGAAGGGGGCAGAAAAAGGATTAAATAATTTCTGGGGACGACAAAGGGTACTCTGGGGGTGTCAACAGTTCCCATTGTAGCACACTGGCATTGGCTGGGCCCTGATGCAGAGCTGATGTGACAGTCCTTGCGGGAAGGGTTTGCCAGCACGATGGGAATGGTGGCAATTTCAGCACAGCCTGGCTGGCGTTGAGGGATTCTGTGAAAGAGTGATAGGAAAGATGTGTGCTTATGTCTTTACAGACAATTCCATGGGTGAGGGTATGGTGTTAATATCTTTGAGATCACTCTTAATGTCTCTACCAACTTCAAGCCACGGGTTTGTTACAGAACCTAAACAGTTTGGCTCCTGAAACAGAAAAATAGGTCTGCACAAGCTTGAGTTTCTGAACTTTGGGGGAAAATGACAGCTTCAAGGGGGAATATGTGGAGTGGTGGTTCGGGAAGGCTGTACCTTCCTAGTACTTCAGCCAATGGGGAAAGGAAGAGGGCAACATGCAGCCAGTTCAGGATAAAAGGGGGCTGAGTCCTCCAAAACCTCGAGAAAACCCTGCTGCCATGTGCCCCAGTGGACTCTTTCCCTTTATTCGAATAAAGTTGCAAGACCCCTCTGTCTCGTTTATGAACACTGGCTTTTCACATAGCGTGATTTTCTGTACAAGAGCAATCCCATTACAGCACGGTTCAGCTCATCCCAGGGCTGCATAGAAGAGATTCCCCTCAGAGACACTCCCTCTCCCGGGCTATCCGAGGTGGTCGGCAGATCCCAGTGTATCTCTGTGCACCGTGCTGAAACCTGCTGCTTCAGGCAAACCTCTGCCAAGCAGCCTTTGCCTTCTTCACTCTGGCGGGAAGGTGATTTCTTGGAAGTCCCTGCTGGCCCCACACCGCTGTTTCCTCCCCTTTCCTTGTTTCCCCCCATCTCTTTCTTCCCACAGGGAAAAGGAACAGGACAGTCTTATTACTAAAACTTTCACTCCGGGCCGCCTCGTGTGAGCGCTGCGGCTTTGGAGAGCGGAGCGTGAGGTCAAGCAGCGCCCGGTGCGGCACACGGAGCCAGCCGAGCAGCCCGAGTGTGCCGTGCGGTGTGGCTGGCACCGGGCTGGCACCGAGAACGGGATGGGGCAAAGCCGCCAGCGACCGCCTCGGGAAAGGAGACGGGAAAACTCCTAGTGAGCTCTGCAGGAAACTGGGGTCAGCCACGGACCCCCGGGAGAGCAGCGAACCTCGAGGGAGCGGAGTCGCGGCAAGGGGGCCGAGGGTGGGAGCGACGGGCGGACTCGCGGCACCCTCTCCCCGCGGGCCGCGCTCGGAGGCGCCGGTGGGGCGCGGCGGTGCTGCCACCTCCTGGCGCGGGAGCGAGCCGCACCTGCAGCGGGCTGTGCAGCCTGAACGGGGCGGAGGGGGTGCGTGGACCCGGCTGGGTTCGGGCGCTGCCGCGGGGCCGCAACAAAACCGGCACCGGCAGCCTCGGGCCGAGCGCCCGCGAGCTGCCGATAGCGGGACTCGAACCCGGCACTCGTTGCCCTCACCCCCGCGTGGTGCGTCCCCCAAAGCGCTCCGGGCACTTCCGGGCGCCTCTTGGCGGGAGCGGAAGCGGCGCTGCCCGGGCCGCCGAATGCGCCGCACGTCCCGGTGGCCGCGGAGCCGGCGCCGGTGGGTGCGCGGGTCCCGCTCGGAGCGGGGCGGCCGCGGCCGCGCGGGGAGCGCCGCGTCCCGCACGCCCTCCCGCGGGCCTCTCGGGACCCCCCCGCGGGGCTGCGGGCTGCGGGCGCGGCGTGCGGAACCCCCGGGACCCGCCGGGTGCAAGGCCCCGTTGTTGGGCCTGGCGGGGGGATGGGAGGCGGCCGAGGGGGGTGTGTGTCTATGTAGATATAAGTGTGTGAGTGAGCGTGTGCGTGTGTACGCGTGTGTGTGCGCGGATATGCGTGTGTGTATGTGTATACACACGCACCTACGCGTGTTTGCATGAGTCCGGGATACCCCCGCGGGAGTTAACCCCCGACCCCCGGTTTCCCGCCCTCCCAGAGCTGGAGGGGACGGCCAGGACGGCGCAGAGAAGGCCAGAGGGCAGGCGGAGACATGGCGACGGGGGCAGATGTACGGGACATCCTGGAGCTGGGAGGCGTGGAGTCAGAGAACACGGGCACCATCAACAAAAAGGACATCATCAACTCGGATAAGGTGAACTGCAGTGCCCTGAGGGGCTGCTGCGTGATTTCTAGGCACTCACTGGCCTTGCATGTGGTGTTTGGGCTTAATATTGGAAGGAAAGATGGAATAAAGCATGTACCTCCATAGTTACCTGTGCTGTGGCATCTGGTGTGGGGTTTAAGCTGGAACTGTGTAAGTGGCATCCTGCTGAGCTGGGCTAGGCCCCAGGACATTTTCAGCTGTCCCTAAAGTTCTCGTTTTGTGAAGTGTGTTGCTATCTAGTCCCCAAGCAGGTGGAAATAATATACTACAGTCCTGTTTTAAAATAAAGAAAATATTGTCCGACTTGGTTGAATGGCAGAAGTCTTCCAACCATGGTAGAATTCCCTGTGTGGGGAAGGTGTGTGGCAGGGGACAGCTGGGATGCACTGCCTGTGGGAATGTGGCAAGTTAGTAAGCTCTGTTAAGGACGTGTGACACGATGTGCTCCATTCTGTGTGGTAATGTTTCACAGTGTCATGTTGTCTTCTGCATTTTAAATTTGGGCATGGTCTTGGGTATGCTGTGTTTTGGGAGGTGTTGGGACAGTCAGCTTAGGAGTAGTTATGAGATGTGGAGGTGCTTTGCAATGAGCCCAGAGAGCTCTCTGGTACAGGGATTAGAAGTAAAGCCTGTGTATTTGCAGAAAAAATCAAAACAAAACTAAAGGTACACAACCACCCCATCCGTATAAGTACTTCCTGGTTGTCAATGTTTGCATCCACTGAAACGTTTGTCTCTGAAGAGAAGTGCTGTGTGTTCACTGCCTTGCTAAGACTAGAACACACAGTATAATTGGTGTAATGGAAAACCTGTGACTTTCAGTCATTTAAAGGCTGAAATGTTAAAATTCCCAGTTATCAGCTGTGTTGGTGAAGTGTCTGGTGAGCAGCTTGTTGTCTGGATTCAGCCTGCAGTGTTGCCACTGAGTGTCTGGAGTCGTGAGTTCTTTGATTTAAATGTGTTTGTATGTTAGGTAGAGAGTGCCAAAGGAGTACTGGTGGCTGGCTCTCTCTTTGGAGCAGAGACTAAGATGGTTTTCTGCTCAAGTTTACTGTAATGGGAAGAGAGAGGAAGGGAAGGTGCAATGAAAAGTTTTGGGAGGGGTGCAAGAGGCCAGTTGAACAAAACATTCAGAATTTCTGCAAAGTACAGAAACTAAGCCAAACCAAAGGTGTAAGCTGTTATCACACGGAGAGTGCAAAGTTGCTAATAACAGTGCAGCACCCGCTCAGGAAATAGATCTGTTCTCAATTAGAAAAGAAACAGATTGATGTCTTGAAATCACAAGAGAACCATGAAGTACTTTCCAGTCCATTAGTGACTGAGAATGTTAAAATAAAAATTACTAGGCATAAAAACATTTAAATCAGCATGACCAAGTAATTTTTTCTTAACTCCTAAAAGAGCTGGCTGAGCTGATCTCTGGCCTGCTGATATTAACTTTTAATAAATCTGGGAACTTTGGGGGAGTTCCAGAAGCCTGTGTTCACACAGGGTGTGTGATGACCTGTGGGTAACTGCCTTGTTTGGCCTTATGTTGCTCTTGGGCAAAGTGATGGACACAGTAGGAGAAAGGTGTTTGATTAGGGATGAAAAGGTGCTGATTTAATGCATGTCTGTCATGAAGTTTTATGGAAAGCAGTTGTAGTCCAAGATGACAGGTTATTATTTTTTCAGTGGGATCTTGAATTTGCTGGATAAAGGTGACTATATGGATTTAACACAATTTATGATGCAGTGTTAATTTTACTACTGAAAAATATTCTGATTTAAAAGTTGGTAGTGATATGGGAAACAAGTATGTAATAGTAGTCACAGAACTAGTAGTTATAAAGATGGTACAGTTAGACCAAATGCTCAGTAAACCTGACCCTCTTAAATGAAGTATAACTTCTTAGTGTGGCTGTTACTACACCTACCTGAATCCAAAGCTGATCACCTGATGCAGCTGATTACTGATAAACTTGTCTGTGTGGTATAAGTTGGACTGTGTCTTAGAAACCATCAATTCAGACAAAGGTTTAGGGGCCAGATTGAGTTGTGCACGCAGAATTCCTCTTATGAATAAACTGTGTCCAGAAAATAGTTTGTTGTGTAAAAGGGAGAATGGAGGTAGGACCAGAGAACTTTGGTAGGTGATACTGGTAGTTTTGCCAAGGGACATGATCTCAGCTGGTAAAAACTGAAGCTGCAACAAAGTGACAAAAACTATAAAATGTTAAGACATTTCTTATGTTCTGTATAAGGTGGGGAATTGCTTAATTAAATGCATTAATACCTCTGAGGGAGGACAGTGCTTGCTTAGTAAGAAAAGCCTTAGTGCACCAGCCCCTGCAATCTACAGCCAGATGTTCAGCTTGGAATTTAAGTGTGTTATCAGCAGCAGCAAATGTCTGGGTACTGGTGAGCCCTATCACTGAAAGTGGGTACATTTTGTCTGTCAGTGTCTTCCACCAGGAACAGGCGCTTTCCTGGAGAAATTCAAGGTGTCTAAAGCCAGATAAAAGTAAAAACCATCACAGGGCACCAGGCTGTACAGTTTTAGTGTTCCCTCAGGAGTTTGTACATCTGAGTCTAAAATGCAATTGTTTTGTTTCAGAAAAAATCGAAGAAATCTTCAGAGACATTGACATTTAAGAGGCCAGAAGGAATGCACCGAGAAGTTTATGCACTTCTCTATTCTGACAAAAAGTAAGAGCACATGGTCATCTGTTCAGGTTGTGGGGTGGCCTGGGCTTTTAGTGGCAGGGCAGCATCCTCTTGAAACCATGGGCAGTGTCGGTTTCCTCTCTTCTAAATTTGAGGGGTTTGTGTGATGTGGAAAATGATTTAGATACAGACACAATAGTCTAATGCAGACGAACCAGCGTTCTTACCCTCTGTATCTAATTCCCTCTTAATCTCAACTGGGAATAGCACCTGTTTTTATATCAGCAAAAAGAGTTCTGACTCTGAAATCTCTTTGGGTTTGTCTTGGGCTGCTCCTTGCTTCTCATCACCAGCACTTTTCTCCACCACAGGGATGCACCTCCGCTGCTGCCAAGTGATACAACTCAGGGTTATCGAACAGTCAAAGCAAAACTGGGCTCCAAGAAAGTCCGGCCTTGGAAGTGGATGCCTTTCACCAACCCAGCGAGGAAAGATGGGGCAATGTTCTACCACTGGAGGAGAGCAGCAGAGGAAGGGAAGGATTACCCTTTTGCCAGGTTCAATAAAGTAAGTGGGAGCACTTTCAAACAAAAGCATATAAATAGCAGCTGGAAAATACCCTTCAGTCAGTTTCTTGACTGTCCAGACAGGAAGTTGATTCTTTCAACAAGTGAAGGCTGAGTTAGATTTGGTAATTGCATTTTAAATTGCAGCATGACCTGCAGCCATGTGACCATGGACTGATGTCTCCAAATCATTCAGGCGAAGTGGGCTTTGTATGTGGTCAGAGCTTGCTAGAGACCTCTGTGTTTCAGGTGAGCAGTTACTCATTTGGTGAGGAGGACTCGTGAATACCTACCTCTGTTCCTCACCAACATCCTCCCCCTGATTACAGGCTCAGGGTAGTAAAAGGTATTCTATTCTGAGTGAGACATAAAAGTCATGTCTTGTTATTTTGCTCAGTATGAAAAAAATCGCTTGAGCTTCATGGCCAGAAAGGTGGCTTGCAACCTCTTGGCCAGATTCCAGCACAGATGCTGAATTACTTTGCGTTCCCTCTGAAATTGCTCTTGTGGTATCAGTGTGGTGCAGTCCCCTGTTCTTTGCGTCTTATATTAAATTGTCACAATGTGTTGTTGTAATCTCCTGCTGTCTTTTGTCCCAGATGTATCTGCTTTGAGTGGCTGGGCCTTTCATGTGTATGCACAAAGAAAACTACATCAAGATTTATACTTCAAAGTCAGGACCTCCAAAGTTAGGAAGGAGCAGAGTTAGGGTGCTTCTATAATGTAATTTTACTCGCTTCATGATGCAAATCTGAAAGAGTAAAAAAAGCGTGTGCTAACATGATTCCACAAAAGCTCTGCTTGTGTGTAACCGTATACAATATTTTAAGTTTGTAACCCACAGAGCATCAGCTCTAACAAAGCTTGGCTTCCTGCAGAGTTAAGTGGTTGGTTGACCTTATATGTTAGAAGGCTCAAGCTCTGACTGATGCTTTTCCTCTAGCTGGGACATTGGTAAGAGCCTCCTGTGGTATCTCTTCTCTGATGTCTGGGGTGGAAGTCTGAAGTATGACTCACTTAGTCGAGGCACCTACCTAGCTGTCTGAGCGAAACTTTGTGAGGCTAATTGTCTCTAAGACTCTACTGCTGGAACTGGTTTTGGCTGAGTTCAACTGAGTTTATCAGAGGGGGCCACACATCGCATATGGGTGTTTTAATTATACGATTCTTGTTTCCTTAGCTTTATCAGGTACTGTGAATTGACAGACAGAAGAGCCTTCAGCAAGGCTGTAACCTTTAGATTAGTGGTGCAGACCTCTGCCATCTGCAAATGCACAATTACATAATATCAGGAGCAAGTTGTTATCCTTGTGGTGCTGTAGTTGAGAAGGTTGAAGGCACTGATGAAGAGTTTTGCAGATATTTGATGTGTCAGAAGAATTTTACTTACTTTTCCAGACTCATTTGTGACTTTCTTCTCACATACTTGATGCCTCCGCCTGCATCTTTCTCTCCCCTTGGCATGACCCTGTTTTCCTGTGTAGTCTGTCCTGTTGGTCGCTCAAACTCTTTATCTAAGCTCCTGGGTCACTGCTCAGTTGCTTTCCCTTTTCTCTGTGCTTCCAGTCTCCAATCCAAATCATTCCTCTTTGTTGTGAGATCCAAAATGTAAACTTGGATTTCACCATGTACACCAAGCCTTGTTTTGGGGTGTGAAATAGGAGTATAAAAGCAGCTTTGCTGGTGTTAGAGCAAAGCTGTCTCTCAGCCAATACTGTTTTTTTTGCTACCATCAGTAAAGGCTTAGAGAAAGGATATGAGAATGGGCAAATACATATTTTCCTACCTTCTGGTGGTCTTTGGTTTAAGGATTTCATAACTTGAAATTTGTGTTTAATAATTTTTGCCAGGCACATTCAGGGCAGAAAGCTGCTTTGTGAATAACCCATGCTAATGAGTTCTTCAGGTTAATTTTGTGTGGTGTGCGAAGGTGCTTCTTCTGCTCATTTCAAATTGCTGTCTTGATGTTTAGTCCCTCTGAGATCTTGTGTTACATGATGTAGTAAATTGTCCTTGCTGTGTACTATGTTTCCTGTAATTTGACGTGCCCTCCTGTGCACTCCCTTGTTTTCAAATACACTTTCTTTTGAAATGTGTGGACTAGGAGTGAGTGTTCCACTTATGAGAGCATGGTGGGTTTGTATGTGGGCTGTTTCTCTATTTTCCTCATCATTTTACTGTTCAGTTAGTATTTTTACCTCTATTAGGCATTGTGCTGATGTTTTTACAGAACTGTCTTGTGGCTTCAGGATCCTGAGCAGTTTCAGCTAATTTAGTACTCATAATTGTGTGAGTTTATAGTGTGAAATGTTGGACTGAGAGAGGTTTTCTGGGCCATTGAATCCTCCTCTTGGCTCTTTCAGGTCCTGCCACCATCCAGTCCCCTTCATAAACTGATCAAGTTCCTTTTGAAAAGCACTTGGCTTTTCCTGCCCCCGTGCATCTTTGGGAAGCTCTTCCAGACTGTCTTTGCTCCATTTCATTTCCAGGTTAAATTTTCCATGTTAAATTGGCATTTCTTTGCAAGGCAATTTCTTTGTTCTTATTTCAGTTCTTTTCTTCCCATGGGTGTTTCTTTCATTTCATCTAGCATACTTGAATCCTGCAGTCAGATTCTGTTTCAGACTTCCTTTGCTAGGCTGCATTCTCTTCCAGTCTGCTGTGGGAAGACAAGCTCTCCACCCCATTACTCATGCTCTTCTCTCTATTTTTTTCCATTTCAGTGCATCTTTTCTGACCAGGGATCAGTAGAGTTGTAGTTGGTATTCCTGCCAGTATTCTTGTTGTGCAATTGAAACACTGCCAGTTTCTGCTAGAAATCCCTCTCTGGGGGTCACATTTGCCTTTTCATGGTTATGTTGGATTTGAATGTATAGTCAGGCCATGGTTGGCTCAAGCTTTCCATCTGTTCCCATCTTCTCATTTCTCAGTGACTCTCACCTGAGCAGCCATGAGTGGGGGCCGAGGAAGTGTTTTGGAAGTGTCTTTGCTCTTGTTCCATTCTCTTGTCTGATGAGGCATCTGCCACCTTCCCTTCCATCCATTGCAGAGGGCCCTGCTGGTTCTTCTCATGTGTGTGTGCTCCTCTAGAAATTATTTTGCTTCATGATGTGCGTGGGATGTCCTTACAGTGTCTGGTAAGATGACTTTACTCTGGGTGGAACTGGTACTTGAAGGTTGAGGTCCAGTGCATCCACAAGAGAACTGTTTCACCTTTAAGTTTCTGTGTCTTAGTGTTGGAAGAAGGCTATTATTTGGAGGTTTAGAAATGCTCCTCTGAGCTGTATGGAGTTCATGAGGATAACTTTCCTGGTGACAGGACACAAAACCACAGAGGTATTGAAGCACATCTGCTGCTTGCATGCATACTATGTTTTCTTGCAGAGGCAGAACCTCCTCAGGCTGAGCAAAGTTTCACTGCAGGAGGAAGGGAGTAGGGGGGGAATAAAGGAAGAAAGCACAGGCTTATTTACACTTTTGCTTTACCACATGCTAGGATTTCCCCTAATATAGTAAGTATTTTTTCTGTTCCTTTAGTACTCATGTGACACTTGTGTTCTGGATAGAGCCCTTGCAGAGCAGTTCCAGGCTGGGGACGGTAGTGTGGGCTTGGCCTTTTGGACACCTGAGACACTGTGAGAGTTGGACTGTTGTTTGGCTCTGTGGTTCTGCTGGAGAAAAGGTCTGTGGGGAAGGGAGGGACGAAGTTATTTGCCAAGTTTATGGACTTTAGTTGTACAGTATGCAGCCTTTCAGATCTTCATGGTACTGTCTGCACCTAACATGAAAGAAGTAGTCTGAGTATCAAAGCAGAAGGTGTGCTAAAGGCTGGAGACTACTGCTCCTTGCCTTTCCTGTTCTTCCTGTACAAGTGAGCATGTCCCAACCCAAGTAAAGAGTCAACTGTCAGAGCAGTTTGTGCCAAAGTATTGGTTTTGCTGTATGGGAGGAATGCGGGGAGGCTGGCTGAACTTTGGTTTCACTGTCATGTTAGCCTGATAATTTTGAAACCCATAGTCAGGATGTGGGTTGCTGACCTCTGCCTGTGTCAGCCACCTGGAATAGGTTTCAGCCTCTCAGGCAGTAGTTCCTGGTAGGCTTCCCTGAATGTTATATTATGGCCCTGGGATCACACATTGCTCCATATCAAGGCCTCTGCCTGCTCATCATGTTTCCTACCAGTACTCGCTGCTTAGGGTCTTGGTAACTCCCTCCTGTCAGTGTTGTGCTCCTGCTCTTGGCTCTGGTATCTTGGCAGCAAGGAGGGCAGTGCTGCAGGAGAGCCACCATGGTTTTCTCTTCTCTCCATAGACAGTGCAGGTTCCTGTCTACTCTGAGCAGGAGTACCAGATGTATCTCCACGACGATGCGTGGACCAAAGCTGAGACAGACCATCTCTTTGACCTGGCTCGGCGCTTTGATCTGCGCTTCGTGGTCATTCATGACCGCTACGATCACCAGCAGTTCAAGGTGAGTCCTGGGGGCCAAGTTGCTGCTAGCAACCTGCTGCCATGGCATGTGCAGGGCTTTCTGCACTCGAAAGACCAAATTACCCTTTATATCAACTTAATTAGAGGAAAATAATGAATTATTGGCAGCAAGGAATATTGAATTTCCAGCACAAGGCATTGCTGCTTGCTTTGTTTGTAATTAAATCCACTGTGACTTGTTCTCGTTCCCTGCTATGTTTTATTAGAAAGTTAGAAGGCACCTACCAGGGGAACAGCTCATTGTTCTGTGAAGATAAAGCAGCTGGGGAGTTTGTTTTCTTGAGCAGGCTAGGTATTTGGATTCCAGTTTAGGCCCCTGGAGAAGGATCTACCAATGAACCCTGCGGGTTGGGACTTCTCCCTGGTGCTGCTCCTGACTCGGTGGTTGGACCTGGTGCAGGTTTTTATCATCTCTGCTGTGAAATAGGGGTCATCAGTGGTCTGGAAATGCAACCCTGGTGTGATGATTGTAAATCTCCTGTACTAGTTCTGTGCCTCCTGGTGACTTTATAGAACAGCTCCAAATGCTGGAACTTTTTGTTCTCCTCTGGAATGCTCACATGAAGAGCCTGTAGCAAAGTGAAATAATGAGACTATGCCCAGCAAAGCAGCCCAAACATCTTTGGTGCTTTTGTTAATGGAACACAGCTCAGATTCCATGAAATGATGGGCAGTGAATTGTTGCAGCTGATACCTTCTTGGTTGTGACTTGAACGACCATTGTATGGAGCAACTTGGAGACCTGTGCATTTGTTGCAGTTTCTTGCTTGCAGGTTTTCTCCTCTCTGCTCTCCTTCTGTCATTTTATCTGGGGATGCTTCACTGCTGTATTGTCTCTAAACCCTCAGCATTGTTGGATCTTTTGGTGGGTGTTTTTAAAGCAGTAGCTATGAACCCGTGACAGTTAAATCATGCAGCTCATTGAGAAACTCCTCCTTCTCTGTCAGTCCCATGGCACCTGCAAAGGTCCCTGCTGGCGTTCCTCCCAGGCACTGTGTATTGCACTGTATGTGACATCCTTCAGCCAGTAATCCTTAGGTGACTACTGCACAATGTTTTGCTTGGTTCTTCCATAATGTTGTCCTCCTGTGATATCTTCCACAGAAAAGGTCAGTGGAGGACCTGAAGGAACGGTATTACCACATTTGTGCCAAGCTGGCAAACATACGTGCAGCTCCGGGCACAGACCTGAAAATCCCAGTCTTTGATGCTGGCCATGAGAGACGAAGGAAGGAACAACTGGAAAGGCTTTATAATAGGACACCAGAGCAGGTAACTTGGGGAAGAGAGCATCACTGCTCCAAAAGATTGATAAGTTGAATCAGTAGGTGTATGACTCAGGCCAGAGGGTGGGAAGGGTAAAGAAGGGCTGGACAAGAAAAGACCAACTCTTGAGTACAGCTTTTGTTGTTGGGTTAATGTCACTTTAAGGGTTTAAAAGGACAATAACTGAGAAATCTGACTATACAGGAGAAAGGACGGCATGAGCAGTTGTGGTCTCTGGTAGCTGCCGGGACCTTCTCAGTGACACTGACTGCATTACTCCTCTGATAGAAGTGAATTCTCAGATCAATGTCCATATGAGTACTGGAGTCTTGTGGAGAGAGAATTATTTCTTTGAGAGTAAAAATCTTTCCTGAAAACATCAAAGACTAAATCTGCATGTTCCATTCTCCTCTGTGTTGAAGCTATGTAATAGTCCTAGAATTTAGAGATTAAGAAAATGTTCTCCATAGGCTGGGGGAGAGCATCCTTTTCAGTTAGTTCCCTCTGAGGACAAGTTCATATGTGAATGACTCTGCCTGTTCTCCCCGTTGGCAGGTGTCAGTACTAGGTGTAGCTGCTCTGGGTTCTGTATTCTATGTCTGGGGAGGGGAGCCAGCTTTTCACAACACAGCACTTGCACCTACAGCATATTTGGGCTTTTTTACCCTTCTGTCTGTGCTTTTGGTCTGTGGAAGATGGGATTAGTAATTTATGGATTGTTGAGGGGTGCATCATGAATGTTGTGATACAGTACCTGCCAGATTGTAGAGTGGAATTGCCATGGGTGCAGGATAAGATTATGGAGTGTAACATGCTCTACAAATCCAAGATGTTAGGCAGGAGCATGAAATCATTCCCAGGCTGGCCCAAGGCAGAGCCATTATCGGTAGATGGCCCCCTTGCCTTGCCAGGCCTCCTCTGTTCTCTGACTGCCCTGACATGCTCTGGTCTGCAGGTGGCAGAAGAAGAATACCTCATCCAGGAGCTCCGCAAAATTGAAACCAGGAAGAAAGAGAGAGAAAAGAGAACCCAAGACCTGCAGAAGCTCATCACAGCTGCTGACACCACCACTGAGCAGAGGCGTGCTGAGCGCAAGGCTCCCAAGAAGAAGCTGCCACAGAAGAAGGAGACAGAGAAGCCTGTAAACATTGCTCTTTTTTTTATTCTTTCCTTACCCCTGTTTATACTCTGGCTGGGTAATGTGTTGTCTGCAGCAACAGGGGATCAGGCCCATTTTGGGTGGAGAGAGTAACTGCTGGCTGCCTTCTGGCAGATGTTTTTTGGTTCCATCTTTGGAAGGCAGATTGGTGTAAGACAGCCATTGTCAGAGTCTGCTGGTGTGCTCTCTGTCTCTCTCCCATCTGAAAAATGCTGGTTTAAGTCCTCTTTCTTTTTTCCTTCCTGAGAAATGGGATGAAATTATGCCAGCCATTCATGCATCATGGCAAGGAGAAGCATGTGTCTCCCTGCTTCTTCCAAGTGTATTCTGTTTCTGCTGTGTAGGGTTGGCCCACAAACCCATTGTCTTCCACCTATCTTTTTCTAGTCCAAGTTTTTCTTTCCTCCCCAACTCCTGGGTCTCAGCAGCATCTCCCCAAGCTCAATACATGCCCCTCTCCTGATCCTTTAGCTGTGATTAGAGCAGCCCTGCTGTGAGACTCTTGTGTTCTCGGAGCTGTTGCTATTTCTCCATGAGCTGAGCTGAAGTCTAAGGGGCCCAGAACACAGGTTTCAGTTCACATTTGATGCTGCCTCAGTTTCCCTTTCTGGAAAGAGGACAGCATGGACTGATCTAAATTCAGCACCTTCAGTAGGAAAGGGCTGTTAAAAAAATCTCAGATGTTTCCAGTGAGTCCCTGGGAATTCCTGTCCCTCCACCTTGTGAACAGAGAGCACTTGTGTCATTTTTCTCCAGAAGGTTCTGTACAGAGAGGGGGCAGAAGCAGTGAATTCTAGACAGTTATTGCTTGAAGTGTGCCTAATGGCCAGCACTTCCTCAAAACACTCTTTTGGTGTGTTGTGTCCCATGTGTGTCCGTGCTGTGTGATGACTGTAATATCACTGGGCACCTTGTGCATTGAATTCCCTTAAGGGTTGTTCTGGGAAAGCTCAGCCATGGCTGGCATATCTCCCTGTAAAAAAAGCAGTTTGTCATTGGTGGTAATGAAAAAAAGAGGGCTAGAGAATGGGGCTGGAAAGACACTGAGTATGCCAAGGTGAGGGAGTCCACCCCTAAATGTTAGCTGGAGCCTGTCTGCAGGCATCTAGTGCATAGGCACACCAGGGTGGGCAGAGAAGCAGTTTCTGTTGTTGCACTAGCATCATTTCAACCATGACAGAGTCCATTAGGAGTCAATTACCAACTATAGCTGGGAAATGTTAAGAAAAAAATTGCATTTTAACTAAGAATTTGAATAGAGAGCTGCATCAGCATCATTTCAACAAAGGAAAATCATTTAGCAAAGAGTCAATTGAGGTTGAAGCGTTTACAGCATGTACAGGCTGTACAGGCACATGAGGCAAAAGAACCCATTTAATTGCTTATTGCCGAATGCAAGACAGAGTTGGCTCGGCTGAGGCAACGGTGCTGATTTCCCCACACTGCTTGTGTCAGGGTGTTCAGCAACAGGCTGAGGGGCAGAGTTTGGGGAGTTTGGAAACCAGCCTTCATTCAAAGGAAGCAGAGACGATTGATTTTTGATTGCAGCCTTGTTTGTCTCTAATAATGCAAGCAGGGAGGCTATATCCTACCAAAGATCAAAGTGATCTCTACAAGTTCATGAGTCCTTTTGATAGTTAAATACTTCTTCTTTCACGGTCATATTTAGGAATCTCTGCCTAGGGCCTCTGTTTGTTGGACAGACAACAGATAACTGGAATAATCTTAATGCCTGGCCATGCAGAGTGGCTTGCAGGGTTCTACCTCAAGAGCAAGACCTAGAGACAGCTTATAGGGATATGAGAATCATTGGCAGGGAACTTGAGAAATTGAGTCACTGTCCTTCAGCATCTCTTATGATCTTGGGGCAGCCCTGGTTGTCTCAATTCTGTCTGGAACAAAGAGCAAGTAGCAGAGCCACTCTCTGCAGAGAAGTGTAGGAGCAGCAAGGCAAATGCTGTCGCCAAAGAAATGGGGAGATTTGAGGTGACTTAGTTTTGGAAAAATGTGATTGTGCATGTGTTTTGCAGAGGTTGTGGCTATTCTTAGCTTGAATCATAAGTATATCTGACCCATTCAGGGGATCCCAAACAGTTCATTGCACAGATAGCCTGGTTTAATAGTTTAAAAGTCTGCTCACCTTTTGCATTGCTCATCAGCACACATTTATAAGGGAATGCATTTATTTTTTTCCATTTTGTTGAAATGCAACTAAATGCTCTACTGTTAGCAGCAGAAGCATTGGAAGTTTGCTGCATTTTAATGCTCTGCTTAAAATATGAAGTAAGAAAGAAAACTGTCTAATGAGTGGACAAATGGCAAAATGCGTATGAACAGCAGGCCTCCCTGGGAGGGGGCAGTCCATGCATTCTCATTAGTGAGCTCATGTCTGTACAGATCAGAGGTTTTTCAGCTCATTTCTTAGAGAGTTTGCAGTCAAAAGCCAAGATATAGGGAAGTCCTGGGCTGTTTTGATTAGTGAAATGGGTCTCAGTTAGATAAAGATGATATTGGGCAAATGCGGATGAATACCGTGTAGGGTCAGGGTTTCTGTGTAGAAGGGTGTGAGTCTCTGTGCAGAGCAGTGCATTTAAACCAACTGACCAAAAATGTTTGAGCTTTCCAATGATACCTTGAACTGGAGTATTCTTCTCAATGAATTGCTCGGGATTTTCCCACTGAATCCCATTGCCTGGGATTTTCCTCTTGCCTCAGCTCTGACGTGTGGCCGTGGCAGGTGGTTCTCTGTTGTAGGAAACAGTGTTTCCCCTTCAGATAGTCTCTATATGAAATCTTGTGTTTCTTCTGTTTCCTCCATCAACACATCCTGTTTCGATCTCTTTCAGGCTGTTCCTGAGACTGCTGGCATCAAGTTTCCTGACTTCAAATCTGCAGGTGTCACGCTGCGGAGCCAGAGGGTAGGCTCTTGTCCTGATCCCGTGGGATCTCTGTTAATGTCTTTGCCTTTGCCTGGTTCTCTCCTCATCTGTTCTCCTTTTATAGCTAAAGAAAGTCAAGTTCTTGCCTCTAAAATAAGAAAGGAATTCCATAAATGTGGAGACTCAGAAACCTGGAATGCTGGCTCTGTGGAAGCCAACTCACTGCCTTGCTGAGGCACCTGAACTTACTGGTGTTTGTCAGTGGTGTTTCTGCTCTGCTGTTGGACACCTGTAACAGACCCAAAAAGAGCTGCATAGTCCAAACAGCTCACAGCCAGAATTAGTGAGCCCCATGGAGCACCTGTGTTAATAGCTGAGAGGTGCTTTGGAGTGGTTTGGGGTGGAAAGGACCTTAAAGATTGTCTAGTTAAGATGATCTTTTAGAGCTGGATGTTCAGGTTATGTCTTGGAAAAAAAAAAGAGACACATAAACGCATAAAAGTTTCAGCTTTTCTGTTTACATTATCTTAGAAAATATTTTTTATAAAAGCCCTGTGTTCATTCTGTTGCAGAGATGTTCCTGAGTAAAGAACTTTCTTGCTGTTCTTGTATTGCTTTCTTATATAAGCAAGACTTGACATCTGCCTCTTAGCTGCAGGTTTTGGGTTATCAAGTAAATTAAACCTGCTTGGCTAATGGAATGTTTTCAGAGGGGTTTGATAACAAAATCCTGTGTGCCCATACAAGTGCTTTTGGTTTTTTTCCTAGACAAAAAAAAAAAAAATTAGTTGCTTGATTACAGCAAAATTGGATAAGTACGTTCCTTGCCTGGCATCCTCACTTGGCAGTAAATTTAAAAGACTGTTTTTATGGAATGTAGTTTTGATATCAGAATAGTTTCAGATCTTGCTGGTTGTTCATAGAAATGTGTCTGGGATAATGCTGCTTTGATGTACCAGTGCATGTGTGTGTTAGAGATGGGATACCTCAGCAGGGTCACTGCTGAGGGGCCCTGTCTGTGTACCAGTGCCACAACCTGCAGGATACCTGTTTGAGTGAAGGGCTGCAGCCTTGAGGAAATCACAGTCCAGAGACAAGCAAGACTGCAGTGCATGTGTTGAGATTTATGGAGACATGGCAGATGTGTTCTCCAGCACTAAGATAAATAGTGTAACTTATGGAGATTGATTTGGATTTTGAAGACTAATAAGTAATGGTTGATCTTTTATACTTTTTTACCCCCTCTGGAAGAGAAGCTGAGCGGTACCCTATCAGTGGTGGAACCATCTGGCAAAGCCAGCAGCCTTTTTGTGCTCCAAACAGGCAATTCAAATCCCAGCCTTCATGAAAATGGGTGCTACATGCTTGTATCTGTTCCCTTTAATGCTCACAAGATGCAGTGCTAAGCTGAGGCATGGCAGTCTGATTCAGCAACTTTTAGCCTGCAGTATCCAAGCTTCTGAAATGACCTAGAGCAACTTTCTGTGCTCTGCTTGAAATTTTTAAGGAGATAAATGCTTTCTTAGAATTACCAGTGGCTTGTGAATTTAAAAAGATGGTACATGACTGATCTAGGTGAAAAAACAACACTTTGCTGTTTGAAAATGTGAAACCTACCTCTAACCTAGAAAAAGAAATTAATTTGTTGCTTCTAGTCAGTCACGTGGCTTCCTTATCCAAGCCTACCCTGTTTTTAAAATGGGAGCTATTAGACTCACTTGGTTCACAGATGCATGATGGGGAGAATTTGTTACATGAGGTCAGTACAGGCCTTTTGAACTGGTAAGAGGTGCTGAAGTGCCAAATGTTATAGAGTTGACAGTCCATGCTAATCCAAATTATTTTACTTGTGCAATTTATATGGCAAACCCTCTGAACTCCAGTGGTGTGGAATTGATCAGGGTGGGGGCTGACTAGGACTAAGTGAGGAATTGGAATGAAGTGCTGGAAATTCATACTCTGGCAACATCCAGCGTAAGATGTTTTGCCCTTAGCATGTTGAAAAATTATTTTCTAAAAGCTTGTGACATCCTGAAGTAAGTTCTTTTGCCTGAGGACCTAAAGAGTTCCTCACCTAAAGGCTTCTATTGTCCTCCTTTATTTTATACTTAGCTACAGTGCTTTACGCCTTTGTGGTTAGGTGAAGTTGGATTTTGCACTGAGATCAGGGCTCAACCTCTGTCATGTGTGAAAAATGTACCATATCATCCCCAGGATAATAGCACTTACTCTTTGATTAGAGATTTTTTTTTTTCTGAGGATTTACAATTAGTCTGAAATCTGAGTTAAAATTAATTTATAGAAATGAGTCCTTGAAGAAAAAGTTAGGAATCCGTATTCAACTTAATTTGTTCTCAGTAGTTCTTATGACAATAGCCATGGCTCTTCAAATTCCCCCTGTCGTTAAAGCTTACACAATCTTATGGACAGGCTGAATTTGAAGACTGTTTTTTTTTTCCCCTGTGAGGATTAATGGTCACTTACAGCCATTATTCTTCATAACCGAAAGTTTCTCCTTCAGCAGACGCTGAAGAGTAATCTTCTGCAGTGAGTTCGACAAGCTGCCTTCTATCAGACTGGCTTCAGTCTCCCATTGTTCTCCATGGGACTGTGGCCACAGGCAAAGAAGGCCACAGCCCCTGTGCCCTTGCTCTGCATGGGATTTCCCTCTGCCTCCTGACAGCACAGACTGCAAGTTTCTCTAAGGCAGTGGGAAGCTGGGCATTATGAAAAGCTTCCTCTTAATTCAAGGCACTGTATTGCCTTGGTGCCACTGAGAACAGGAGGCAGTAGCAGATGTTTTGGAAAGGGGGGAGCCTTCTAAGAGTTTCTTGACAAGAGTTTTAGACCTTTGCCTTTGCTGTTAGTAAAACAGCATTATGAAAATATCAGAAGTGTGTTACTAATTCTAAGCATTACTTCTGGAAAACTTCCTGTTATGCCAGATCTACTCAGCTGGGAGGTCAGACAGCCAGAGTCAGAAGAAAAGAGAGATGGGTAGGGAATTTGGACAGGGAAAGGTGAGAAAGAGACTAAAGGGAAAGCTGGGAGCTATGAGGAAGGAATGCTTTGCTGCGGATCTGCCTGAAGGAAAGGAAAATGGGAGCTGTTGAACTTGAATCTTTTCCAGGATCCAGACAAACCAACACTAACCACATGTCTGTGATCTGGGCATCATGTTGCTTTAGTAGGGCAGAACTGAGTTTGTTTTGATTTCACCACAGTGTTTCTGTACCATGTCATGTTCAGCTTTCTTTTAACTTTTGTTTTTCACTTTATTATGTTCAGAGCACTTGACTTTGGCATACTTAACATCCCTGCAGTGTGTTTTAAGTTGTTCTTCTCTCTCAGCCTTATCTGTGAATTTTAACTTAGTATTTTGGTAATGCTGTTGAATTGTTGCAGCAGTGCTTTTGAGAAGGAAGGTGATGCATGGAAAAGGGTGGATGTTTATACCCCCTCCTGCATTTTGAGGTATGTGTCTGTGTCCTTGCTCTCTTGATTGAGTGATGTCTCACCTGGAAACAAAACAAAACTCTGTGATGAAAAGGAGCTTGTAGAGTTCTCAGTCTGCAGAAACGACTGAGTATGTTCCAGCTTAGTCATTCAAAGCTGGCCTCCTCCCCCCTGGAAAAGCTTCTAGCCAGCAGCCTGACTCCATCTCCTTAACTGGGATCTTGTAGACAATTTCTCAGTTGAACGAATTAAGAAAGAAGTAAAGGAAGGAAAATTACAAGTAAGGCTTTAGTACCCATTGATTCAAATATTCACACTCACCAGCTTTTAAATATTTAGTAGTCTTCTGAGCAGTTTTTTAGCACTGATTAATGAATAAGAATTTACTGTGGTTGTGCGGGGAAAGCATGTGCGTGAGTTCTTCCTTTTTTTTTTTTCTTGGACTGAGAACTAAGTGCTTACTGCAACTCCAAGGTGAATTATATTTCTAGAGGAAGATGGGGTTGTATGTATGTGTTTAGACATGTTTAATCTCTGTATTTGATCTGACCAGTAATTAAATGGCCAAACACACTGCCTGTTTACTCTGCATCGGAGGCTGCTGGCTCTGTTCCTTCCCTGTCATTAATGCAAACCCAGACCTCATTGGTAGTGAACATGTGAAACATCTGTCTGTCCTCCTGTGATCAATAGTGTCCCTTCAGAGGTTCAGCTTTTGGAAGCAGTTCCATAAAATACCGGTTATTTTTATTTGGATTTGATAAATTTAATTACTTGGAGCAATTAATTATTTATTTATTTTGTATTGATTGCACTCCAAGGCGTTCTGACATCAATCTCATGGAGATCAGCACACCCTTATTAGGTGGGAAAGTTTATGTTCCCAGATCTGAACATCCCATGGATTAGTTAGCTGAGATGTGCTTGTTGCTTCTGCTAGCAATTTTTCATTAGTGAAGTTGTATGTTTTGCACTCTACGAGAGAGTGGGCGAGAGTAATTTCCACGGGGAGTCTGACAGAGGTGTGGAAGGGAAGCAGTCATCTCATTTCTGTGAATAAAAGTTATGAAGAAATGATGCAGGCTGGATCAAATTAATGTTGTGGCATTGCCATCTATTTGTTGTATTAATGTGTCCTTTAATTAGGACCAAGAGAGTGCTGGTGCATTTCCTGATCAAACTCCTGTCTGTAGAGAATGAAATAAGATGAAAATATTGGTGTATCTATTTTTAAAGAGAACTGCAAAGGATACAAAATCTTAAATGAACTCGAGAAGGTGAATCCAACATGTCTCTTCCTCCATTCTCGTTCTAGCTAAACCAAAAGGCGCTTAATGTTAAATTGCTGAAAGAAAATGCATCCATCACCTTTTTTGTGGAGGTCATTGGTGTGGGAGAGTATCTGGACCAAAGCCTTAGTAGGTTCTTGGGTATGAGGAGAGCACTCTGGGTGCAGGATTGGGGTCTTTAAAATAATTTTCAGTTCCGGAAAGGACAGGCTGTGTTGCTGCTTCTGTTCAATCATCAAGTACCAAACAGTGTCCATGCAGTATGAGGCCTCAGGGACCTTTGTCAGTTCTGGATTTGAGAAGCTTTTACTACCTTTGTGTGCCCACAGAGACACAGTCCAGGGTGCCATTCATCAGCCAGTGTTATTGTGTGTAACTTGTGCAGAGCTCCATATATATCACTTTTTTCTTTCATTAGTGTAACCAATATAATGATCAGACTGTAATTAGTCACTGTGGTTGTTTGTGTAAGTGTAGATTCAGTTAAATTATTTAACAGAAAAGCAACATCAATTTGAGACTAGATGCATGTTTTGCTACACTTCCCTATGTCTGATCTGAAGTGTACACAATGTTCTTGTACTATGGGAGAGTCTCCTTGGAATTCCCCCTCCTGTGGCCTGTCTTAGGGCCCTCCCTGCAGTCATAGCACACACTTCCGTGCTCTTGATTTATTTCAGTCAGATGCAGCTCAGAGGCGACAGCCATTTCCATTTTCTGCAGCCACCTCTATAGGGCAGGACTATCTGGGAATCTGCAGATCTGCCTAAAGTAAACTACTGTAGTGTCATTCTGGCAATGTGCTTTTAGCATAAAATACCCCCCAGTAAAAATGTCCTGTGCAGTTCTTTCTTCTGCACCATCTATTTTCTTACTTTTTTCCTACACAAACACTTTCTGTAGTCCTTTTGCATTTGTTTTATAGGCTTGCACTATTTTTAAAGCAAAGGGTATTTTAAGGACAAAGAGTCTCAGGACTGGTAAGTGGCAGATAATACTTTGCTTGCCAGAGGATGTCCACCTTCTAAATGGCATGCAGTCCTGGCAGGGTGTGAATTCCTCTTGTCTTCTCAAGTGTCTTGTTTCTTGTCACAGCCTGTGTGTCAAATGGGGAGAAAGCTGGTGCTTTCCAGGTTCTCAGCCATCATTGTGTGGATGCCAAGCAACCCTAATTTTAGGCCACTTGTGCTGTGTCAAAGTAATCTGTATCCCCTTTCTAGGGGAGAAGGTATAAAAACCTTGAAGACCCTTTTGCCTGCAGTTGTGAAAACCCCTCATGCTGAGATATTGATGCTCCAGGACCTTTGGTTCCTTTAGGAAATCTCTCTTAGATTTGCCCCTTGAATCAGTGCTACAGGTGGATAATGAGGCATTAATGTTTACAGGATCAGTGAGCTGCTTCTTTGCCATATGCCTAGGTGTGCTGTGCTTCTCTGGTGTCTGTTGGCCTCCCTCATCTTGACAAAGCTTTTGCTAGGTATATTCCTGTAAAACTGGTTTAATTTACTAGGAGGATGCAAATACAGAATTTATATTTTTACACAACTGATTTGGGAATTTGTGAGGTATGTCTAACCACAGTCCAAAAAAACCTTAAATAACCATTTACATAAGTTACTATAGAAATATTTTCTTTTTAAAAGATTGGTTTATTTAGCATTAAGCCTCACTGATAGAACAAGTTGATGGTATGTGCCACCCCAGAGAGATGGCTGTGTGTTTAATGTCTTCCATAGCACAAGAGAGCTCGCATAGTGGTATTACTCCTTATTTTCACCTGTGCAAAATCTTAATGTGGCAGATCAGCAGGCGCAGACAGAAGACACACAGTCCATAGCTGTAAGCTAGGGCTGAGTGAAGCATGTATGTTCATTGAGACAGAGAATACTTGTGCAATTTCACACTTTCCTAGTTTTTGCATATATCCATTGCACTTGCCCATCCACCTTCCACTGTAGCACTTCTGTTCCAAGCAGTGAAGCACTTCAGAATTTCAGAAATGTGCAGATTCATATCTGAAATTGGACTTTTCAGCTGGGGTTTTTCAAATTTCAGAGCTCTAAGACTGAAGTACTTAATATGGTTCTTTCCTTCCTTGAGTCTTAAAACTACAGGAGTGGAGGCTCTCTGCTCATGCAGAGTAGAGCCATGCAGCCCAGGAAAGTTTGACCTTCAGGCAGAAAATGCAAAAACCATTATTCATCTGAAACTTTAACACTCCTTCCTGGAAATCCACTAAACCATACAGTACTCTAAAGATATCCACGAAGAAAGTGCCTAATGAGAAAGTTTTTTTGCTGCTGAAATCCACAAAGAAGGTGGTTTTCAATGTCAGTGAGCTGTATTATAATGCTGAACAATACTGGTGCTGGTGCATAAAACCACAGTTTACAACTGTACAGACACAGGTCAGATGTGTGGAGATTTTAGGATTAACGTTTTTTTGGACAGTCATATTGTTTACGGTTGAGGAAGGCTGATTTTAGGGAGAAGTTTACCTTAAAATTGAACTAAAAGGAAGTGCAGCATCAGGGAGGGTGCATGTGAAATAATCAAATAACCACTGATTAATTTTAAAAACCTTGTATTTTGGTGATAGACCAAACAAAAGATTTCAGCATAAAAGATTATTTTTTTGGGAAGAGTGGGAAGTTGGGAGCATTTATGAAGAAAGTGATGAATTGACATGTAAGATGACCACACAGATACAATCACTCATGAGCCCTGGCTGAATCTGTAGATCCTGCAGACCTTTTCCATTCCTACTGCAGATCCCCATGACAGTCTCTACCTGCCAGGTGGTGATGCTGTGAGACATAATGGGACTGTGTTGAAAGCTCTGCTGTTACTTAGACTTCATTACTCTACTAAAATAGATTCAAATACATTTACAACTATGCTTAAAAGTATTAGCATAAATCATGCAAACTGAATGACACACAAAAATAAATGAACCAAGTCTGTTTGGGGAGACTATATCTTCAGTTATTTCTTATCCTGTTTGTTCATTTAATGAATTTTGCCAATTAGCAATTAATTTGCAGTAAGTCTCCTAGTCATTAGTGTGAATTAGCAAGGTTTTGTTGGCGGATTGCCTCGAACATTAAATAAAAATCCTGTATCATGCAAAACCTCAAGGGTACTCCGTGGTTAGAAATTGAACTGCAGAGGGTCTGCCCCAGTCTCAGCCCCTGTTGTGAAGGTGTGGTGGGTGCTCTGTTATGATCTCTATGAACTGCATGACCCAACTCTGCAGCAATGTCCTGCTCCTTCAGGGGAGAGCAGAGCAGGTCAGTGCCTTGTATTCCATGCCTCCCCGGCCAAGTGCATTCCAGCAGAGGCTGTGTATCCCAGGCTCCTGTCTGCATAGGTAGGCTCTGGTACTGTGGCTTTGTGGTGTTGACTCACACAATTTTCTGTAGCTCTTTATTTATTTTTCTCTTGGTACACGTAGTTCATGTGTTTAATGCAGGTTGTTTATAGCAAGGACAAAGGATTACAGTCCTTAAATCAAAAGTGATGTTGGTGTAATTATAAGCACAGGCTGGTGTTGCAAAGAGGGCTGTAGGGAGAGGCTGTCAAAGGAGAAGAGCATCCAAAATATAGTAACCTCAAAAATCCCAGCTAATCAGTTTTCTGACGGGAGCAATCTGTTTCCCAGGTATTATTATTATATGGGGACTTAAAAGATAATAAATAACAATAATAGTCTACTATGAGGAAGGAAAGAAAAGGGCAAATGCCATTCACCTCGGAAGCTGTGGCTGCTCACTGGAGTTCTCCAAGGAACATAATTTTCTTCAGCCCCTGTGGAGGCCTCCATCCATGACACCACCAAGAACATCCCAGGAGCTGTGTTGTAAGCAACGAGATTGCCCCAAGGGGTGTCTTCATTAGTGCAGAGATATGGCCCACAGAAACCACATATCCCAGTGTACACATCACAAGGCACAGAGCTCTTCTCTGGGCTGCTGTCTGGGACTTGTGGCCCCTGCAGATTGCCTCATTCTTTTGGAATGAGGGCAAGTGAGCAGCACTTGCAGCAGCTATGCTGCTTCTCTGGATATCAACTTGAAAGACCTAAACAAAGAAGGGCTTCCTGAAGTAAGCCTGGTCTTATCAGAGCTGTACAGCATGTAGACTTCTCTCTTGCAACAAGGCAGCCCAGCTAACGGACCCTGGCTAACAGATTATCAGCAGCGTTTGAGTAATAGACTGCTCATTTAGTTTTAATACATTTTGCATAGAGAGCAATCAGCCTTCATCAGTCTTAGAGATGAATTGGCTTAGCCAGCTAAATTCTAAAGATATTAGTCCGACAGCAGCCACATAAATCATAACATTTTCTTAATGATGGTAAAATTAAAATATACTCTTGCTTTGAGAAACCAATGAAGCCTTCCTGTTTGCAGGCCAGATCCTCCTGCCTGAATTAAAAGGAAGCTTAATTGATGTGGTTTTAAACTAAACTCACAGCCCCACTCTTCCTCAGCATCTCTAGTTTTCCTTTCTTTGAAGTTAAATTAATTTGTCCTGCCTCTCACTGCTCCATCCTCTAATCTTCAGGAGTGTCAGTGAAGACCAGAGTCCTGTGGGACATCACAGTTGAAGGTTTTGTCGGGTTAATTGTTTGTGTTGCCAGTAGTTCGTTGAGTTAGTGGAGGCTTCTCAGGAAAAAAGCTTGTGCTCTTCCTCTAACCAGCAAACCAAGACCTCCTGTCTGTCTGCCTAGCCTAGCCAAAGATGAACTTTTCCTGTCTCTTGTCCTTGTTCCTGAAGCTGGCTTGGTGCCCTGCATGCTTTTGCCAGAAGGGAAATTAACAGAAGGGAATCCTGCCTTTGGCTAAAAAGACACTGATGTCTGGTGTTGAGGCAGGGGTGAAGACAGACTCTCAGGGCTGTGGTAATCACACAAGTATTGTGTGTCCAGAGCTCTTCAGTGAGGAGATGCTGGACTCTTTGTGTCCCCCAAGTAAAGAGTAGTATCTTCTGACTAGGTCAGCCCATACATCCCTCAGCTGAGGCAAAGCTGTGTTTGTCACCCATTTAAATGTTCTGTATGACTCCTTATGGGGCAGAACAGTTCTTTGGGCTGAATCCTCTTGCCTTCAGGAATGTCTTCCCCATGTTTTAGACTGACCATTCAGTCTTCTGCAAAGCTGTGTGAAGTGACCTTTCCTTCCTTGGCATCCTGCTGCTAGCTGCATGGCACCCACCAAATAAACAGAACATGTCTTGTCCCAGTCCTCTGAGCTGCCTTATCTCAGGGTTCTACCCCGTCCTTTTCAGCAGAGCCAGTGCAGGTAGTCTGTGCAGCAGACGTTCTGGGAAAACCTATTTTAGTGAGGTTCTGCTCAAGTTGAGACTCTGGGCTGAAGACTTGACTGAAATTACAAGTTTGAAAGAAGCATGAAATTCACTGTTGTGTGGAAACCCCAGCTCTAAGCCAAAGCCCTTTGGGGTTAAAAAAACAAGGCAGAGGCATCCTACAGTCCTTACCTGTGCTATCTGTTTGCATGAAGGTGGGTTTTTGTTTTTTTCTCTAGCGCTTCTGTTGGATTCTCTAGGTCAGGTGGGTTTTTTAGAAATCCTACCCTGATAGTCGTATTGGTGGTTTGTGGGAGTCTTTCTTGTGGTGGTCGTAGCTGTCAAAAAGGACCAGGTGCTTCTCAGCATATACTGTGAAAGCCCCATTCTTCTGGGGTGCTCTGTGGCATCCGCACTGGTTTCTTGGCTGAAGTGATGTCATAGAGAAGGCAGGATTTCCCACAGGTCCTACAGTGGTGGTGTGGAGCAGCTGATGGGACATACCCAGCCATAGCTGAGTTAAGGTTAGAGCTCTCACCAGCTGGGTATGTGTGTGCAGTGCTCCTGCATGCAGAAGAATTAAGAAGTTCCAGATGGAGCCTCCTGTCATTTTTATGTTGGGGCAGTGAACACTGGAAGCAATGGGTCTAATCTGGGAGGCTGATGTTGGGCTCTCTGTTTTGGGCAACCTCCGTCTGTGACTTAAGGGGGAAGTAAGGTGACCACCAGTGAGCTCACCTGAGAGGCCAGTTTGAAGGTGGAGTGAATAATGTTTCTTCCTTCAGCTCATTCCCAGCTGTGTTGCAGACTCATGGTTGGTTTGGCCAAGGTTTGGTTGGTAAGTGGTGTGTGCAGGATGACTGCAGGATGCTCTTACCTCCTGGCTGCTCAGTGGCCTGCTGGGCAGGAGGCAACAGGGGTTGGTGATTGGGATCCCCAGGCTGAGGTGTGAGCTCACCTTTCCAGGGTTGGCTATGGAGGGGCAGCCTGTGCCTGTGTGCAGAAGGGTGTTTGACAATGCCATGTTGAGAATCATTTCTTTCCTGGTGTGTCTTCTAGCATAGCTGAGTGCTTTCATTTTTTCTTGGATATATCCACAGGGCTTGGAAACCTGTTCTCCCTGCCATATTGTGCCAGCTGCGTTTGTGCTGCTGGTAATCTAATAAATGCTTGGTCTGAGCAGCTAGCACTCCTGCTAGAGCCCAAATGAATGCAGAGGAAGGACCCTGCTAAGTGTGTGCATTCTTCCTCTCCTGGCCAGCTCTGATTCCCTTTCATAGCTCACATCTGATGCTTCCTCTCTCACCTAGCCCCTTAGCTCCGATGTAA
This sequence comes from Lichenostomus cassidix, assembly GCF_008360975.1. Lineage (NCBI taxonomy): Eukaryota > Metazoa > Chordata > Aves > Passeriformes > Meliphagidae > Lichenostomus > Lichenostomus cassidix. The sequence continues at coordinate 9,778,525 of NC_139489.1, read as the reverse complement.
ATGTGTGTGCACACTTCCGCCAGTCAAGTAACTGTGCTCTCTCTGTCTCTCCCCTTTGTTACAAAGCCTGCTCTGTAAATGAATCCCACAGGTCTGGGGCTCAGCAGGTAAAAGGAGAAGTGAGTCTGTTAGCGCATGAGTCTAATCAGGCCGGCTAAAGCGAATAAAGTAGGGCAGCATTGCACATTAGCCGCTGTGTAAATGAGCCCTTTGATGGGCTGGGCACCGCAGGAGAGGGTTTGAAGCCAAGAAGAACTTTTGTTGTTAATTCAGTGACACATGGAAACTGTAAAACAGCGTGTCTTGCACACACACGAGAGGGAAAATAAAAGCCCTCACGACCGGGCTTTTCAATACCTGCCCTCGGACCTAGTCTGAAAACTTTCAGCCCCTGTCTCCCTCTCTTACCACTTGATTTTCCTTTCTCTCCCTTTCTTTTTTTGTTCCCCCTGCACTATAAAAAGAAAAGCTCTCTTGCCTTTTGAACTAGACGGCTGTGAGTGAGGGCTATCTCTGAGCTGTGTGGCTCTGTTACCTTTGTGTTCCAGATGAAACTGCCGAGCTCGGTGGGACAGAAGAAGATTAAAGCCCTGGAGCAGATGCTGATGGAACTCGGAGTAGGTGAGTAAAGGGGGCACGCGAGAGAGAAAGAGACACACAGAGCTAGCCTTTGTTCTCGAGATGGGCTATTTTTTCCCCTAGTAATACAGCCAGTTTCTTGAATAACAGTATGTGAATGGTTTTTAAAATATTTTATATGTTTAAAAAAAAAAAAAAGAGAGAGGGTAAAAGCCAGAACAAGATGCACAGGGTTTTTTTTTTTTTTTCCTCCCAGTAGAAAAAGCTTTTAAAAGAGCCTTTGTTTCTCTCTTGTTTGGGCCTTTTAAACCATCAAGAGAGGCAGCACAGTATTAGGAAGGCAAATCTCAGCCTTGCCGGGAGAGGTACTTCTAAGTGTGCTAGTGACCATGGCATGCGCATTGTTCAGGGCTGCCCTGTCTTGCTTTTAAGCTTCATTTCCTCTTAATTTACTGCTCACGGTGGCAAGTCCAAAATGCATCTGGGACTGTTCATCCCCCCTTTATAGGTTGCATGCTGTGTGAAAATCTGGAGCATCTCTGCTGAAAGGCGAGTAAACACACATCCCTCACTCTTGAACTCGAGTGTCTTAGCAGCAGAAAGAAGGGTTCACTTAAAATGTACAATATCTGCTCGTGGCTAGAGGGGGAGAAGTGCAGCCCATGGCCAGCGGCTGCTCTCCATGCAGTGGGGACAGTTTGCAGGTATCACAGGTCCCAGCATGCAGTGTCTCTTGATTAGACACCTGATGATCCCCTTCCCCCCCCACCACTGTGGCTGGAGAGATATTTAAAAGTAAGAAAAGAGAAAAATGGAAGCCTTATTAATGATTTACAAGAGATTACTGTGCCTGTTCCCAGCACTGACTTTTGTTAAGTCTTGTTAGTTTTTTGGGCCAACTGGTTTATGGCTTGATATGTTGTTGGAGATTGTGTCATTCTGAAGGCCTCCTGTGGCTGGTGAAAGTGGCTCAGCCAGGGTGGTTTTCCCTTTCTGCTGTAAAACTGTTTGTGCTTGCTAGGGAAGCCTTGGGGAAGGATGTGAGTGTTCCTTGGAGCTCACTTTCCGTGAGGGTAAGGAGAGGTTCCTGACTCCCCACTCTTGCCTCACAGAACACACATATCTTGAGGGTTTCCTGGTGCTCCTGCCCTGCTGTGCCTTGGAGTGCAGAACCACACCTAGGCTATGTGGGGATGAACACAGTGCCAGCAGGAAGGGGTCATGTGGGCAGCCCTGCAGACAGGGGCCTCTGCTGTATATCAGGGCAAACATGCAGAGCTTCGTCCTTTCCTTCTGCAGAACTTGAAGCTCTTTCTGGCTCTGTGTGTGTGCATGGTGGGGTGCAGCAGAATGCTAGGTGTGAGGAGGTGATCTGCCAGTTCCTGCTACAAACAGGTCTGTAACACAGCAGCAGAGCAGTTCTCTGCCTTGGACCTACCCTGGGAGGAGCAATAAGAGAGGCAAGGGAGCTCAGCCTGTCCACCCCTTGTTGGTGATGGCGTAGGGAATAGCAGGAGCTCTTCCATCCTCTGCAGCAGTGTGGATCCAATTTCTATGTCAGAGCTCCCTTCATGTGTCTGGTGGATAGCAAGGTTCAGTCATCTGGTCTTCCATCATCCTTCAGTTGCTGAGTCCTGAACTTTGCAGATTCACCCTTAGTCATTGGCCAGAACCAAAAGACAGCCTGAAAAATCAGGTCTGCAACCCTTAGGGATACCTAGTGCTACTGATCTTTGTGATTGGAGCAAAGCTCCTGGTGTATCTTTGTGGGAATGTAAGAGCAGCCAAGACCTTTATAGGGATTTTTCATTATAGGGTTGTAGGTCTGGGTGTTTAACAGGGGGTGTTTTTCTCTCTAGATCTCAACCCTATGCCTACAGAGGAGATTGTGCAGATGTTCAACGAGCTGCGGAGTGACCTGGTGCTGCTGTACGAGCTGAAACAAGCCTTTGCCAACTGCGAGTACGAGCTGCAGATGTTACGGCACCGCTACGAGGCCCTGGCCAAAGCTGGGAGCATCGGCCCCCTCAGCGTGGAAGGTGCCCATCCAGATGGCCAGACAGGGCTTGGCATCGAGGAGGGCAAGGGAGATACCAAGGACCAGATCATTGATGTAGTAGGAGCACCACTGACCCCCAACTCGGTGAGAAGGAAGGTCGGGGGGGCAGAACAGGGCGCACTCAGGTCTCCGACGCAGATGCCCTGACAAGCGCTGGGGATGCTGCCCTGCTCTCCCTTCAGGCATGCGCGTCCAAGGGAGCAGAACACGCCTGTTCCCCCCAAGTCCCAGTGCTGCTCTCTGGGCTTGTCTCCTGTGCTGGACAGTGTTCTTGGTGCTACAGGTGGGATCAGCAGGGCTTTCTACATCCTGCATGCAGGCAGATGGCTTGGCGTGGGTGCCACCGTGGACCAAAGCAGCGAGGCTTTGGCTGATGAGAGCTTGTTCTAAGGCAGCAACAGTACAGCTGCAGGCCTGAGGCATTTTCCTTCCAAAGGCAGCCCCGTAAGGGTTGCTCAGCAGAGGGAAGCAAGTGGGGAAAGCGGTCTTGAGGTGATGAAACATGACCTGCCCAGGACCCTGGAGTCAAGCAGTAGCCCTGCCTGGAGCAGGAGGCTTGGGAAGGAGAGAGGTGTTTGAAGAGCAAAGCAGGGTTTTTATACCCTACTTCCAGTGCCAAGAAAGAAAAGCCAGGCCTGGGGCTTCTTTCAGTGCGAGCCCTGTGGCAATGCCCTGTGCGTGTACCTCTGCAGGATTCGAATCACCGGCCTCTCCTCCCTGCCTCCAGGAGGGCAGGCTGCCCAGCCCCTCACCACTGCCTCAGGGCCAGGGGTAAGCCTGGGGATCAGCTGAGGCTGCTTTCCCTTCTGTGCAGTCCCCTGGCACAGCTGAGCTGAACTGCCTGATGAAAGCTGCCCATCTCCACACCGTGGCATCCCTGACGCCTCAGACACACTGCCCCTGGTAGCGGCACAGACCTTTACTTTCTAAAATGTATAATGTATTGCAGGATATTGAGAACATCTTACCTGTCAACGGCAGAGGCGACACGTTAACCTGGACTTGAGTAATGTCCTATTTGATTGTGACAATGTTGAGTCGTAAGGAAGAGTTCCACTGAGACAGGTTCATGTTTGTAAAGGAGTCTTCTGAATTATTATTTTTTTTTCCTACTGCATTCAATCTGGAATCTCACCCCTCCCTCCCTGCGGTCCGGAGTGTCCTGGTTTGCAAACTTTTTGGGCTGATTTACAGCACACTTAGTCTCACTTGAGACTTGGCTTGTTGGGAAGGTGGGAGAGGTGGTGGTGGTGGCCATGACTGCAGGATGAGGGAGCCCATGCGTGTGTTTCTGACCACATTGTTCCTCAGTGCCACCTCCTGAAATTGGAAACAAAGGCGTGGGCCCAGGCAGCACAGAGAGGGTTAAACTGACCTGGCCTCTGACATATTTGAAAGAAATATAATCAAGTTAATTCACTGCAAGGCAAATTCAGTACCTAAAGGGCCCCCATGTTAAATACAGCACTGACCTTTACCGGCTGATTACACAAAGACGACACAATTAGATTAGTCCAAGACAAAAGGTCAAGCACATTCACACTGTGACCATTTTTTGCTACCTTTTGAGGGGGGGAAAAATTACATCCCAGCTGGAGGGGTATTTTGGAGAGGAGGAGAATGGGGCTGCTCTACCATGTTCTACCTGGTTCAGATATGTTTGGAGAGTCAGGCAGGGCCTGGCACTATGCTTGCCCTGAACCTTTCTTGCGGTTGTTGGGCAATGTGGTGGTGGGAGAGATCAACACCCTGCAGCCCACAACCAGCTTTTCCAAGGACAGGCTGAGCTGAGTAGAGCCCATGTCCTGGTGATGCTCCCTGCCCTGCCCGGAGCTAGCAGAAGCAGCTCTGGTGCCTCTTGTCCAGCATCATGCCTGAAATTTGCCTCTGGAAGATCGGTGAGCTCGGTCAGCGCTGAGATGAGGGATGGCTGGTGGGCTGCATGCATGTGTCCCCAGCCTGCACAGCAATGGCCCCAAGGTGTCCCAGGCCCTGGTGGGGACAGCACAGGAGTCAGCTGAAGACGCAGCCTGTGGAAGCATAGCACTTTGCTCCTGCCCCAGGGTGCTGGTAGCAGGGCAGTGCTTTGTGGTGGTCATTCCTTCCCTCACCTCCTGCAGCCATGGGTGCTTGGGGGTGACACCTGCCCTTGTCCTGCTGCAGCAGTTTAACCCTGCCACGCCAGCCTTGAACTCTGGAGTTCAAGTGTGTGCTTTGCCACTGAGCTGCTAGGGCCTTTGTGGGAATCATTTAATCTCCCTGCTTCAAACTCCTCTGAGTTGGAGAATCCCTTTGTGCTGTCTAGCACTGCCTGTCCATGGCACTCTACATGTTGGATTAAGCATGGATTTGTTCAGCCTCCAAAACAGCTGCTCCCCTGAAGCCAGATTTGTTTCCCTGGAGAGGTGTCTTGCCCCAGATGTTGGAGGGAGTGAGTGGCAAAGCCAGGAATAGGACTAGGAGTCCTGACTCCTGTGCCCTGCCTGGCATGCCTGGATTCCTTTCCAGGAACTGGAATGAATGGGCAAAGGCACACCAGGGTCTTTTGAGATAATGGTTTTGTCAGCAGCTGTCTGCCACCACCCCCCTTGTCCAGCGGTGGGGATGGGGGACGTGCCTGCCAGCTGTGTTAGCCAGGCTGGGAGAGGCATCTGTCTCAGAGCCCATGGGGCAGTGGGAAGCCTGGCACTGTCCTGCTCTGCTGTGTCCACCACTTCTCTCCTACCCTGGCTGCCTGTCTACCCTCTCCCAGGGGCTGCAGTGCCCATCACTGACCATTAAAGCCGAGCTGGGATCCCCCCAGTGCTGTTTGAGGCTGACCCTGGTAGGGACTTTACTCGGGGCCTTCGGGAGGTGAAAGGTGAGCCGAACTCGGAACAAATTAGTTCCAAGCAGAAGTTCAGCCAGTTACTCCAGATTGGATCCTTTGATTTCCGCAACTCAGACTCCACTCAGTGATCTGTAATGAGTGACTCTCAGAAATCCTCACATTGCAGCACTTTGTTCCTGAGCTCACAAGTCAGCCCATTAATGGGTAAAGGAAAGGACCTTGAGTCTAAGAAGTCTCGGGTTCAGAGTCAGAATTATTTGACTTTTAAGCTTCCTTTATCTGAACTCCTGCTGACTTCTTGTTTTCTGAGCCTGTTTGAAAGCTAGAAGTTACATTGTTAAGATCAAACATTCTCTCTTTCCAGATGGAGTTACAATATCTGTCTTTTATATATATATATTTTAATATATATAGTGTATATATACCAGGGTGTATATATATTCTTCTCTTTTTTTTAATCGTTCTTTCCATTAAAAGAAACTAGACTTGTAAGCTCTTGTAAATTATAATGTAAAACATTTTTTTTAACCAGACAGTTCCCAATTTTGCCCGAGGCAACTGGAATAGCTGTGCCACGGAAGGCAATAGGAAGGTGATTAATATGAATTTGTGACATATTTGAAAGATGGGTCTTTTGCCATATAAAGATTATCAAACACATGTGCTCTTCCCCATTAATTCCGCAGCCCTCCCAGGAAAGCCACAAAGCCCAGCTCCTTTGTTTCCAGGGTGGGTTTTGTTTTTTTAAATGTACCTTTCGGTCCCCTTGATTACCCTGTATTTGATTTTTATAGGGCATCTGCTCACTCTGCTGTGTGGGTTCTCTGGCCCTTTTATTTCCCCGTTAATCGGATCCCGCGAAGGCAGCGGTGCCAGGGCCTCTGACGAAATCCGTGTGTGTGTTGTATTTAACTTTTAGCCGTGCAAATTCCATGCTCTGTTTGCCGTCTGCCCGGCGGGAACTGGGGGCCGCTTCCCGCCAGGGGAGGCAGCGGGGCCTCCCACGACGTGCTCTGCCGCCGGGAGCAGACGCGTGCAGGGCCGGCAGGAGCAGGGATGGGCAGACCTGGCTCATTCCGGAGAGCAGCTCCATGCTGCCTTTTCCATCCCCTGGGTGCTTGCCGGCTGGGGCAGTGGCTCTGCAGGCCTGTGGGGACAGGGGAGGGCTGCGGGGCTGGGCATAGCAGGGACCTGACTGCAGTCACTGTGCCCAGTGCAGCGCTGGCTTCTGCTCCTGCCACTGTTCCTGGTTTTCCTTTTCCTTCCTGTCTCCCTCTTGGAGCAGAGAAAGTGAAGGGAGTTGGCCTCCAGCTTCTTCTCTGTCGAGAAGGTGAAGAAGCTGTGAGCAGCCTAAGCAGGATGAGGTGCAGGGGCAGTGCTGGCTGTCCCAGAGCCCCTAGGGACAGCTGACTCCTTGCAGCCGTGGGGCAGGACAGGGGCCTTGCATGGGGCTGTCTCACTTCTGTCCCAGGTCCCAGGCAGGCTGGGTGCTACTGACCCTATTGGGAGCCACTGGCCACCAGTGGCTGTCCTTAAACCCATCTGCCTCTGTCACCAGGTGACAGCTAGAGTTGCTGCAGCCCCTGTTGCCTTTGGGGCTACCGTGTCCTGCTCCAGGCTGCTCCTGTGCTGCCCACACCACGCTGGAGAGCTCCTTCCAGCATCCCGCGTGCCCAGCCCTTGTGTAGCTACTCTCTTCCAGGAACTCTAGCACACCTGACACCTGCAAGTGCTGCCTTGGTGGGTAACGGGCTGCCCTGCTGGAAACTCGTGTTGTCCCCAGCACTCACTGGTCAAGACAGTTCCTTCTCCTGCTGCCCTGCCCAAGGTTTCAGTCTGTGGTGGGAGGAGCTCCTGGTCCCTGTGTCTCATGTTTTGCAGGCCCTTGGAGGGGCTGAGGCATCGCAATGGGAGTTTGGGTTCATGTGCTGCCTGCCGTGGGCACTGGTGGCCCTGGCTGCATACCCCACTCTTGGCTGCTGCCCACCTGCCCACCCTGCATCCCCTGCACCTGCCTTTCAAGTGTAGCCGGCCATCGATCCACCGTGACAATGTCCTCTGAGTCACATTCTTGCCTGCAGGAGTAGAGGGCAAAGGCCAAGTTCTTAGTTTTCATAAAAAACTAATTAGATGACTCCATCGAAAATGGGTCAATAAAGCCGATCAGGGGCTGCACAGAGGGAACTGGTGAAACCCCAGTGACTTTGCATGGAGCAAGTAGGCTGGACTGCCCCTTTGCTCTGGGAGCTGCCCACTTGGTGCTAGCTAGATACCTGTGTCCCTGTCACCCAGTGGCACTGTGGTGCAGGGCAGGTTCCTTGGGCACCTGTGTGTAGTGGTGGCTCCTGCACCCCACAGTGCTGTGCTGGCTCTGCTGGCTGGAGCAGAGCAGGTGCCCCAGTGCCCAGAGCAGAGCCACGCTGGCTCCGTTCTGTAGCTGAGATGCTCCAAGTACGGTGGCAGCTGTGTGGGTATGGTGTGCCAGGCTGCAGGGCGGGAGGGATGTGGTGGTGGCTGTCACCTTGCACTGGGCAGAAAACTGTGGGGTGCACCCATGGATAAGGTCCAGCTGTGATGGGCTGGTGGAGCCTCAGGGTAGAGCTGCCTTGGGGCACAAGGAAACCCAAGGTGGTGGTGGGGCTGCTGCCCACCCACAGTGGCCACAATGGAGAGTGGGGCAGTGCTCCTAGCAGCCGGGAACCTTGACTGCCCTTTCCCAGCCAAACCCCCTGCCTTTTTTGGGGAGCATGGACATGCCATACCCCAGGGAGCACCCTGCTCCCACGTACCCAGGCGGCACACCCCTACCTCTGCCCCCATACAAACCTGCACATGCATGGGCACAGCCCGGGCTCCTTTACCCCCAAACTTTATTCATGTGGCACATTTACAGCAAGGATTGGAATAACTAGACAATGAAAATGCTGGGGTTGCATTATCGGTTGGTTTAACTGGAACACCACACACCATGCAGTCATGTACCGCCAAGTTCAGTGCCTGTATTGCCCTTCTGGCTGCCGTCACCGGCTTCGCTCCAGGCCATGCACGCACGGGCCCGGGGCTGCAGCCTCCCTGCAGGTCAGTGCCCGCATGAGGGCTCCATTCAGCAGGGCCCTGGGGCTGGGTGACACTGAGAGGACGTGTGCCCTCAGCCCGCCCCACGGCTCCCCCCAACCGCCCTGGCCAGCCGGGAGCCCACCCAGCCGGAGGGGATGTGCTCGGCAACTCTCTCAGGCAACAAGCCAGCTGCTGCTGAGCGTCCGTGGGGACCTGTGAGGGGCACGGCAGGTGGGCATGTGGGGGGCTGAGCCTCAGCTCGGAACCGAGGGAGGTTGGCGGGGAGCGCGCTCAGGGGCCTGGGGCAATTTGCAGCTCCCTTGCTCAGGTACCTGTGGGCCGGGGGCCAGCGCGCGCTGGCACGTCCACCACCGGACACGGACACGGTGCTGTGGCGGGCCTGTCCCCATGGAGCTGGAACGGATCGGCGGGGACGGGGCAGGGCTGGGCATCCCACCCAGCCCCGCAAGAGGCACGAGCAGACGGAATGGGGCGGGACGGGGCTCCATGCGGACACTGTCACCTCCCTCCTGCCGCCCGCCCGTCCGCTGGGCCCCTGCCCCACTGAAGGGAGCCCTCCGGGGCCCCGCAGCCCACGGTGGGGCTGCCAGGGGCTCTGCAGCGGAGAATACAGGCACTTCACCTTGAACATAAAGAGACGGATCGCGTTTGTCACATACAGGAGTCAGAGAGGGGTTAGTGTTGACTCAAAAAGGGGAAAAGGCGCTCAGGGGAGAGGCGGGGGTGGGGCTGGCGGGGAGGGCGAGGGGCCGTCTCGACACGCTGAGCCTCCGAGAGTGCTGCCCTAGTGCAGGCACACACTGGCATCGCTGCAGCAGCTGTCGAGGCCTGAAAACATAAAACCAGAGAAGAGAAAGAAGGGAAGGTGGGTACGGCCCATGCCAGGGTGGAGATGGGGGATGCTCTGGCTACGGGGCGGGAGAGGGAGGACGGGGTGGGATATGGAGGGAGGGACGGAAATCAGGAGCCAAAGAAAAAGAACGAACTACGAGTCTAAAATGTGGTGCAAGCGCCCTACGCGGCTGTCCGCTAGCATGGCATAATGTCCGGAGCAGCCCAGAGAGGGAGTCACATCAGGTCTACACAGATTTGCCTTCCCATATATACAACCTCTACTGGAGTTAACAGCTGAAATTGAGATTTTTTTTGTGTCGGTTCCTCTGGCCTCGGTTGCCGGTTTTTTTTTAATGCTGGAGCCCGTCCTCCCCGCCTCGCCGGCGCCGGGCGCATGCAGCCCTTGCCTGGCTTGCCTCGGGGATCAAAAGGGTTTGGAGGTCTGCTTGAAGATGAAGCCTCTATGGGCCAGTGTCTTCATGATGTTGGCAATGTTCTTGCAGTCGTCTAAGGAGAAAGCACAGAGATACTGGGTTAGAGGCAGGGTCCAAACAGGAGTTGTTGGAACAAGTTTCGAATCCCATGCTGGGCCTCTGTCCCCATCAGTCCAGGCACTCTGTCCCAAGGACCTTGCAGCAATGTGGAGCGATTGCAGAGTTCCCAGCTCCCGGCATCCCGCTATGACCCTGTGGTGTGCTGAGATGGATTCATGCCCAGGACCTGAAGGTCAGGGTCATCCATGCCCCGACCAGAGCCACCCCATGGTGCTGCCCTGTGCCCACCAACCAGAGGTGACAAGTGTCAAGTGGCCGGGATGGCAAGCCACAGCTACTTCTGGTGCCGGGCCTTGGCAGAGCAGCAAGATGGGAAGGGGGAAGGCTCTGGTGTTATTTACCTGGGACTAAACTCAGGCACCGTTTGCTAAAATAGAAGCTGGGCTTAAATTGATTCCTAGTGTCTATATTTCATGTTGAAAATTGGCTTGTAAATCCATGTTTTGATCTATGAGGGCCGTCTCCTTAAGAAAAAGCAAGAGTAAATGTGTAATTTCTCCCTTGACAGCACACGGCGCAGAGGCGATCCTTCTTCCCGCTCCCCTCCGTTTCGGGACAGCTCCACTCGTTCCGATTACCACTCTTTCTTCCTCGCCCCACGCCTTGATGTCTCCATTTCATTACCGCCCGCCCATTTATCAAGCTGTTACCGTAAGGGTGACTTTGCCCACTTGCGTGTGGCAGCGGGGCCCGGCTGACACGGGGAGAGGGTGCCCCGGGAGGGGGGTGCAGGCAAGGCCCCCCTCTCCCCACCGCTGCTGGATGGATGTTGTGGTGGAGGGAAGGCTGCATCATTACTGATGTGTAAATGATAAAGAAGCCTCCACATCCATCTCCCAACTGTAAATCCAGGGAGTGCTTTATAATCAAGCTACAGCGATAATAATGTGAAATTAGGTCTCTCTATCAACGGGAGGAGGCCTTTTAATCACAGCTTAAAGGGTGCAAACGCTGTTTATCATAATTGAACTGTATCCGGGCTAATTGTGGCCATATTTCACTGTCTAGGAGACAGCAGGCTGCCTGCTGACAGTGCCGCGTGCCGGATTGAGAGCCCCCGCAGCCGGGCAGCACTGCCCTGCTGCCGGGCACCTGCCTGCAGGGATGGGGCTGCCCGGCCTCCTGGATGCTCCCTGCCAGACCAGCAGCACTGCCCAGCCCTGCTGTGCCCAGTGACCCGCTGGCAAAGCCATCACCTGTCCCACTGTGTCTGTTGGAGGATCAGGACTTTCCCCATATGCAGCTCCCTGAGGGGCTGCCATGAGCTGCCGGGGACCATCCTGGCTGATGTTCAGCAGTGAGAGAAGTAACATCCCCATCAGAGCCACGTGCCTCCCGAATGTCCCCCCAGCCCCTTTCATGGCACCCCTTCCCCTCACTGGTGTGCCAGACAGGGGACAGCAGCTGGGCATGAGGACAGCCCAAGAAAGGAGGGGTGTCCCCAGCCCACTGGCTGGCACGGGGTCAGAGATGAGCCATCTCTCTGTGCCTTTGTCCTCTCTGCTGCCCAAGGTGACACTGATGGCTGTGTAAGGCCCCTGAAGGTGACAGGTGTCCTGCCCAGCCAAGCAACAATGCTCCTGCTGCTGTCATTTGTTCCCACTCAAGTGAGCCCCTCACTGTCCTTAGGATCCCCTGCTCTATCTCATCTCCCAGATAACTGAACCCCTTGGAAAGCCCTTAGCCTTGGAGCCACATACCAGTGGGATCTAACAGGGTAACACTGGCTCGAAAGCTGCGGAAACCGAGGTAAAAGGAGTTCAACTGTGGCCAAAGTACCCCCACCCAGCCAGCTCAGACCTGGTACTCCCAAAAAGTAACAGCAAAGCAAATCCTGGAGCTATGGCAGGTGAACAGTTTGGATGTGAAAGCACAGCCCCAGGCATTCCACTGCCAGCCTCACAGCCTGCAGCATTGCCCTGGGCTGGAGGGGGCACCGGGGCTTGACTATTGCTCCATGTTGCTGAGGGGAAACTGCACGAAGACCTGGGGAGCCACCAGACTGGCAGCAAGACCCCATGGCACCTCCTGGGACTCCCAGGCTGGTACCTGGGGACACCCTCTGGGACTGCTGTCTGCTTCCTGCACCCCATCATCCACCACCCCAAAACCCCAGTGTGCTCTGTTGCCAGATGCCAGTGCTGGGAGACACCCTGAACTCTGGGCTGCCACCCTGCAAAACTGGTGGGACCCTGTTGGGTCACTGCCACCCACATGCCCACGCCGCCAGCACTGTCCTTGCTGTCCCAGATGATGCCATGGGCCTTGGCAGTGAATGTGCCAAGCTCGTCATAAGTCATTTAGTGAGACTCATTCCAAATAAGCGCTAAGGTAAACACGCTTATTATAATTATCCATGTAAAAAAAAAATCAACAACAGCAGAACAACTTTCTAATATGCAATTACAGCCATCTATTGATTTTACAATGTAATCCGCTCCGATTGATTTAATAACACAATTATAGGCTGGCTCTCGGGATATTAGAGTGGGAGATTTTCATAAACTCCAAAGCAAAAAACTAAGCGGCTTTTAAAACAACACAGTCAGATGGCTGTTTGGGGAATTATTAGCAATATGAAATCCTCTAAATCTGGCCGTCATTACCTTGTGAAAGGAATTTCTATTACAAAAATGGCAATTGACAGCCTAAGAGAGCGCGACCGGGATTGCTCTGCTGCTTTTCAGTGCTTAATCCATTGCAAAGGTGACCAAGGGGTGGGGGACGAGCAGAGTCCGAGGCTGGCAGGAGGGCACAGGCAGCACTGCCCACCCTATTGCCCCCACCCAGCCCAGCTCTCCCTGGGGGACACATGGCTGTGATGGTGCTGCCCCAGTGCCCAGGCTGGCATCCACCAGTCTGTCCCATCTGGTGACCCTGCCTGGGGCTGGGGAGGCTGGCAGGTTGCGGAGCCCCCCAACTCGATCCTCATCCTGGCACACCTGGTGTGTCCCAGTCCCAGACACCTCCGGGGACCGCAGGGAGCCCACCTGTGTCCCAAGGCTGAGCAGGGCGATGGGGTGAAGGTGGTCCCCATCACGCTGATGGCCAGCGTGGCTCTGCACAGGCGTGCACACGCATGCGCACCCCCGCTCTCCTCCCGCTCACTCCCTCAATGTATTCCCGACTTTATGGGCACATTTTTCTTGTCAAGCTGACAGGGTTGCTAAGTGGATTTCTCCCTGATATGCGGACGGATTATCACATTACTCCAATGTCCTACACAAACATATTACTTTATATTCAATAGCCCTAATGAATATAAACTGCTTTTTCTTTTTTTTGGGGTGGGGGGTAATCTATAGATTTTTAATGAGGGCACTATTAACTCCCTCCTCTTTAAAACAGACTTAGGTGCAGCCTCTGAGTAGAAAATCAATGGTGTTATTGTAGGAATATTGTATATTGATATTGTAATAATAAGATGCAATTGATTTAGGGGTGTTGTGCGGTGTGTGTGAAAGGGGTCAGCCTGGGGTTATCCTGCCTCCTGCAAAGAGAGCGGCAGCTCTGCCCTGCCTCCTTGCCCCTCACCTTGCTGTGCCGCTTCTGAGCATCACCTCATGTCCCTGTGCAGTGGCCCAGGACAGCTGGGGTTGAGCTTGCCTTGAGGTGCTAGGTTCTGGGGCTGGCTGCCTCTAGGACCCTCCTTTGATCTAGCTGCCAGCACAGTGCAGGGTAATGTGACACCCCAGCCTTCCCCTGCCCTGGCTGGCTTAGCCCACCATGTTTTAACCCTCCTGCCCCGTGTGTCAGCATTAGCCACTGTGACACCACACTGCCTCAATACCCTCATTTCAGCTCTCTCCACGTTCTGCCAAGCTCTTGCTGCGGTGACAGCCAAGGACAGTGACACGTGCACATGCATGGGACAGCAGGACGCTCTCTTAGTTTGGGCTGGAGTTTGTGGCCGTTCAGCATCCCTGTCTGCCCTTGTTCTTGGGGTGGCACAGATACTCCTATTGTGCTCCTCTGCTGGGATGGAGGCAGAAAGCCCCCAGCCCATGGCACTGGGCTGCCTGTCTGGCGTGTGCCTTCCTGCCAGCCACTGCACAGCGGCACCACTGCGAACCCAGGATGAGCTCAAGGATTCTGTCACCAGGAGTCAGCGCTGCAGCATCAGGCTGCCAGGAGCAGCAATGCTCACTCCAGGAGAGCATCACCTCCACACTCAGCCAGGCATTGGGGAGAAGTGTAGGGGCCATATCCCTACATGTGCTGCCCTGCCAGCATTCCTCCCACCTCTCCCACAGGACCAAACCACCCAGACACCCCCACCACGGGGGCTCAGGGGGCTGAATGCTGCCCAACTGCCATGCACTGGGCCGAGACGCTCCCAGAGCAAGGAGGGAGCTTTTCCATCCCAGCGGCTGCCCCAGCGGGCTGTGGGTGGTCAGGGACGGCAGTGCCCCCCCAAACATGCTCATTTGGAGGCAACCCCGCCGCACCTGTGCTATGGCCGGGAAGACGGATCACCCCCGGCCCGAGCTGAGCAGGTCCATATTTAAACTGTCCCCATGCTTTATGGGCTGTACAAGAACTGATGCTCAGGCGCCGAGGGGCCATTTGTCAATGTTCTAATGGCAGATTACTGTTAATGAATAATATCACCGCTGCCTTTGTATAACAGCTCCCCGCAAAGCGGAAACAGGGCCGCCTGGCCACTGCTGCCCGGAGCCTCCCCACCACTGACCCTGGGTGACAGCAGGTGGCCTTGTGACCAGCGGGAGCCGTACGGACCTCATGCAGTCTGGGGCTCTGCTGCTGGTGTCCCCAGCAATCAGGAATGGGAGCACTGGGTGCTGTGTCCCCACAGCGGGCTGTGCTGCTTCCTGTGGGCAGGAATGTCACTGTTAGGGGCAGGGAGTGACAGCATTTTCCCAGCACACAGAGCCAGGCTCTGTGTCACTCACCCTGTTCATACTGGAGCCAGGAGGGAGTTTGTGTCTGATCTGACTCCATCCCCACCATGACATGCTGGGCAAGGTGGGGACACCAGGATGCCAGCCATAGTGGTGACAAGGACGTGTCAGAGCCAAGAGCTCCCAGCTCCCAGAGATCCATGGGGACACCAGGGATGGTCCTGCCGAGCTGCTCCCAAATTAATGGCCTCATAATCCTACGCATGGGGCAAGGGGCTCTGCGTGCCCCACACAGCCGGCAGGTATATTAGGTGGAGCTGACAGCGACGTGCAGAATATTAAGAATAACTTACCTCATTATCTGCAATTACGTTACTGCCACACACCTCATTTCTTCATGAAGAAAAGAAAATTAGTTTTATATTGACTTCATCCCAGTGCCTCCCTGCCTGCCCCACCACAGAGCGCCTGCACAGGCTCTGAAGAGGGGTCGGACACAATTCATACTCATCCTCCCTCAACCTGTTGCTGTCTCTGTCCCTGGGGGATGGGATGCCTGTCCCACCCCCTGCACACCGGGGTCAGCGAGATCTCCAAATCCAGTTTACCCCATCAGGGACACTGGAGCAGGGAGGGCCCATGTCTGACAGTTCTCAGGCGAGTAGGAAGTACAGCAAAAGGGGACCAGTCCCGATGGTCAACCTGCTGCCTTGGGCACCTGCTTCCCCCCATCCAGGCTAGCCACTGTCACCCCGTGGGAGACAGGATGCTTCCACCCATCCTCTGCACTGGGAACCACTCTTCCCATCATGCACCCACAGCGCTGGCCCCCTCCCAGGGCAGAGCTGGGTGGCTGGGGCCTCTGCACTGCAAGACACTGGCTGCTGAGACACCTTCCAGCCCCACAGGCTGTTGGATGGCCTGGCACAGACAATGCCATGTAGGGAAACCATGACAGCTGGGGTATCCCTGCTGGAGGGAAAGGGCAGCACAGGCTGAGCTCTCTCCCAGCATTCCCAACAACTCCTGGAGCCCATGAGCCCAAAAGGCACCAATGTTGCTGGGGCTGAGGGTGACACAGGGTGCACAGAGACCTCGGTTTGTCCTTCAGCCTCTGTGCCTGTCCCTGCACATCCAGCATCCCCTGGCTGGCAGCATTCCCTGAGCAAACAAAGCGAATGTTGGCATCACCCCGCTCCCGGCTGTGGCCGCTCACCGTCCGGGAGAGAAGGGGAGCGGCGTGCACAGCAATACAGGGAAAAAAGCCAATTTCATCTTTATTAGAAGGAGATTTCTCTTTTAGTAATAAGCACACTTCAAATAATTAGCGTGTTTTACGTAATAATGAAATTATGGAAATGCAGGCCACTTATTCAAACAAGTCACCATTACCATATTTTTAAATATTAGACTTAATTAGAGTTTATCACTTCAGAGAAGTACGAGGAGTGGAGATTTTTTTCCTTTACAAAAAAAATCCTCATAAAGTGTTTATTAAGAGCGGGTAAGAAGGGGATAATGATCTGTTTGGAAATTAAGGCAATCAAACATTTAATGCTCTGCACTCCTGTAGGCAAAAGCATTCAAATGAGTCAATTATACATCCATTATCCAGGCACGATTAAACAAGGCAGGACGGGGAATTTGTCCTCCGCATCATGCAATTGTCGCGAGGACTTATGTCCACTTAAAGGCAGCTAATAAAACACTAAACTTGGGAAGAAGAGGAAGAGAGGACTGAGCCAAGGGAAGAAAAGGGAAGAGAGGCGACGGGTCAGCAGGACCGCAGAGGGGTGAGGGTGGGAGGTGAGTAAGAATGCAGCCGTGTCTACATCCCAGCCCTTCATAAATCAAAGTAATTAAGTTAACATGAAAATCAACTTCACCATCCCGTTAAATTACAGCATTTGCATATTAGGACTCAAATGAAGTAGGTAGCAGGCGAGGGGGCTGGGAGGGGAGGAGGAAGTGGGGGGGTCAGGGGAGAAGGATGGGGAGGACCATGCACCAAAAAGGGAACCATTTATTACAGTGAATAACTAATTTCAGAATTTATAGCGCTGGATTTTCGTTCCTGTGCCATTTATATTACAGAAGGAAATTAAGGGGCGGGCAGGAGGCTGGCTGGACATCTTTCTGCGTTATTGCTTGTCTGCCATTTGCAAATCATTATTAATTGTGGCCCGTGTCGCTGGTGCAGCAGGGCAGGGTGCCTGGACAGCCAGAGCAGACACACATATCTCTTCATCAGGACCCCAGCCGCTAGCCCTGGAGAGCCAATTACCCCTCCCTGATTGGTATCAGATAAGGAGGGAATTTTTACAAATTAGGGAATAAATAGAATTTCCACACGTGGAGCAGGGAGGGCTTGAGAGGCAGTAATGAAAAACGATACATCACCATCAGCCAGACAACCCTATTCATACGCCGATGCATTACACTCACTACTCATAATCCCACCGAGTGACAGACAACCGCCGAGCCGGCCGAGCCGGAGGGGAGCACATCCCGATGGCCAGCCTGAGCCAGAGCGTGGTCTCCAGCCACCAGTACCCTTCTGGCAGTCCAGGGAGCTGTTCCACCAGCTCCATGGTACAGCCTCTGCCGTGACCTCAAGGGCTGCACACAGCCTGCATGGCATTGCTCAGCTGCACAGACATCAGGGACAGACCTCCTGGCATGGGAGCAATCCCTGCTCTGGAGCCCAGCAGGGCAAGCCTCCAAACTCAGCCCCAAGTTTGGTGGTTAAAGTCACCCAGCTGAATCCAAGCCTCTCACCAGTCTCCCACATCCCTGTGGGTCAAGCACATCTTCCCCAAAATTATCCACTCCAAACGGTGTCCTGAAGAAGACTGCCC
Source organism: Lichenostomus cassidix (assembly GCF_008360975.1). Taxonomy (NCBI): domain Eukaryota; kingdom Metazoa; phylum Chordata; class Aves; order Passeriformes; family Meliphagidae; genus Lichenostomus; species Lichenostomus cassidix. The sequence continues at coordinate 9,760,871 of NC_139489.1, read as the reverse complement.
CCTCCCTTGGTGGCTCATAGCAGCAATCTGCTATTACAGGATCCCTACCTAATTCCTGACCTGTACTTGCCTTTTTGTACTCTTCAGCCCCCAAATCAGCCCCTACACATCTCAGCTTTGCTGTTCAGCCAGCCCTAGGTACCCAATGGCAGTGAAATCCCTGTGTCACCTTGTGAGCAGTGCTGGGCTTAAAAATGCCACAGGAGCATTGGATGCCCTCCTTTATGGCTCAGCTCCATTAAGAATGGGCTCAGGCTTCGACACCTCCATTTCTCTTAAACCTGCCGCTCAGGCAGCCCCAACACCAGCCCTTGCTCAGGGCAGACCCCAGAGCCACCAGCCAGCTGTGTCCCCCATACCAGCACATCCACTGTCAGACCCTGGCAGCTCCGTGTGGCAGCACAGTCCTTTTCCTGGGCTGTGACAGTGTTGGATGGCCCTGGGCAAACAGCAGGCATCCAGCTAACGGGGCCTGGCATATGGCTGGCCTCAGAAAGAGCAAATCCTGGAAGTGCAGGGACCCCGCTGACATTCGTGAGCCCGGTTTGCTCTGTGCTCCCCAGCGCCGGAGCGGCGTGTCTCCGTGCCTGTAATTAGCTCTCCCTTATGACAAGCACGTCACTAAACAAAATGCTCAGCAGATCAATCTCGCCTGTAAGTCACGCAGCCTTTAATTTATTCAGCATACAATGTCGCTCCACCGCTGGCTTCCTGTAATTTATACCGTACACTGTCGTGTATTATTTAACTCGTCTGAGTGTTTTACAGCTCCCCTCAAAGTCGCCGTGCAAAATAAAGTCACGGCGGGGCACTGGTAAGGTACAGGGAGGATGCAAACTGCCCTCTTGCTGATATGGGACCTCTGGCCTGCCTCAGGGACAAGGTGATGGTTGACAAGTTGCTGCAGAAGTTGGTGGCTCAGGACCCTCCTTGTGGGTGGGAATGAGAATGGAAGGTGGATCCCCACAGGAGCCCAGTAAAACCCAGGTTCCAATACCGGCACTTCCTTAGAGGAGCAAAGGGTGGTGGCAGGGAGGAGAGGGCAGCAGGACTCCTGTCAGATCCTGACAGCAGAAGGGAGATCCCACCCCAAAACTGGGGTAAGGACTGGGGTTAGACTGGGCTGAGATGTGGCTGGTAGCTGGTGCAGCTGCTCTGAGCAGCTCATCAAGAGCTTGTCTTTGGCCGTGCAGCTGAATGGAAACAGTCAGTGATGTAGAGCTGGATATCCTCCGCAGGGAAGGTTAAAACCTCTGTTCAGTGTAAAGTTGCCATATCGAAGCACTTATGATCATGATATTTATGGCTAGTTTATTCCAGGCTGTTAAAGGCAGCAGTAGTTATCCACAGATAAAGGGAATTCGACTCCCTTGACACCTTTTCTCCCTGCAGTGAAGGCATGCCTGGCCGGAGCCGGGTGCTCATGGTGTTGTAACTCATCTGATGGTCCCTGCCAAAGGCAGCACCGGGGCCAGACACACAGATGCTCGGCATGGCTGGGACGGTGGCTCTGTTTCTCTCGTGTGGGAGCTGTGGGCACAGACATGGGAGACACTGTCTCTCTGCCCCTGACTGATGCTGCTGGGGCCAGGTGGTCCCCAGGCTGCAGGGAGCAATTTGGTTTGACCTCTACCAGTGCTGTTGGCTCTGCTCCACATTCAGCTCCTGACACCCAGTCCCACCACTGGGATTGGGACCCTAATTAGGGAGAAATTTCAAGGTAGAAATGAGTGAGTTTATAAAGCTGAGTTTCTCCCGCCTGAGTGACATGAGATGTCAGAGAAAGGAAATAAAAAAGCAAGAATGCAATTCCAGCGCTGCCAAGAGTGTGTCGCAAGTCCTAATGGAAAGTTCTCCTGCTCTTTAAAGCTTGGTCAGATGGCCTAGTTATTGCTTTAAAAGGACCCAGAATCAAACTGCGACGCTGCACTCGAAGCCTTCAAATAAAGAGAGCTGTGCTTCTGCAAGTCCGGCGAGGCAGAGGCAGGCGATTACACAGAGGAGGGCAGGTCTCTCTATCTTGGAGGGAGACCTACCTATTTTTAAACATTAGCTCTAAATCAGCAGCTCACCTCTTTGTCTAACCCAAAACCTCTCTCGCCTTCTGGAGGAGAGATCAAACGCCAGCCCTGCTGCCATTGTTTCTCTCCCAGCGAGATGGATGCGGGACTGTAATCTTCCCACAAAGCTGCACGCTTCAAAGGTATCAAAAGTGCTTATTAAAAGTCCTTGGAAAGTAATTTAATAACATCCCAAAAGGCTGGAAAAATCAGCGCTGGCAGCTCAAAATATAACCTGGCAAGGGAGATGGGCCCCTGTTCAACACGATAGTCTGTAGGCAGCTGCACACAGGGCCAGGGTGCTTGGGCACACAGACCTGCTACCTCCCTGCACTGTGACCGTCCTGGTGTTGTCTGGCCTCCTGTCAGGAGACACAGCCAGGTAAGCCAGAGCATGGGGGACTCTGTGGGGTCACAGGGGACTGTGCTCAAGGCCTTTGCTGGACCAGAGGTGTCCTCATGTGATGTGGACAGAGTGCATCTGTTTGCCCTGGCTCTGCTCCCCTTGTCAAGCCGGAGAGCCCTGCACCATCCCAGAGGCAGGATTTCAGACTTGCCTCTGCAACATAAAAAGCGCCGTGTGGCTTTTCCAGCCATCTCAGCAGCTGCTGGTGCAACAGCTTTGTGCAAGGCTTGCTACATTGCCAGGCTGGAGAGAGCCACCTGCAAAGCAGATGTGTGACAATCCATACCTGGTGCAGACAAGGATGTCAGCCAGACCTGCAAAGCCACCAGAGAGAGCCGTGTGCTGTGTGAGACAGACCTGCACATCTCCATAGGGATGGGTGCCACATGTGCCTTCCCACGTGCTCCCAGCTGCAGCAGGAGGGCTGTGCTCCTCTGTATCCCTCTGAGCTGGTCCCTGCTCCAACCTTGGGCAACGCGCAGGACCCTGGGGCTGCATCCCATGTGAGTGGTGCAGGCTCCCGTGGAAAGGGGCAGGGGATGGAAATTAACGCTCCAGCCTCCGTCTCATCCTGCCCATTAGCGGGGCTGTTTTACTCCGGATCATTAAATATGTATATCTTATTACACGCCTTGTTACAGTATTGAGCTCTATTGACTGATAATAAATTCCAAGCATCATCCTGGTCATAAATTTATCTGGAGATGATGAAGACTCAATAATCTAGTCATGCAGATAATATGATAGGGCCTTAAAAAAGATCATTACATTATATGCCAAAATTAAAAGTGAAATACACTTTATTAACAGTGTTTCCACACTTGGGGCCATTACTTGTTATATCCCCTCTTGCCCTCCCACCCACCTGCACACCGTCCCTTGGGTCAGCCAGGGAAGGCGAAACAAGGCAGAGCTGCCACAACTGTACCCTAGCAGGAACCTGGCAGAAGGGTACAGGGGGGTGGCAGGTGGCACAGATGGGATGTCTCAACTTGACCCCAAAGATGCTGGGCTCTGCCTGGTACAGCATTCCTGCCCTGCCCATTGGGCTGCGGCTCCTGAACATCTCCAGGTATTTCAACAAACCCCTACATGATGGGGCCTGCAGACCCTGGCTGCAGTCATTGGGACAAAGGACAGCCTTGTGTCTCACCTTTAGAAAGAAAAAACAACTTTCTGCAGCTTCAGGTCTCCTGAGAAAGCTGCCCACCCACTGGGGTTAACCCAACAGCTCCCACCTGACAGCTCCTCTCCCACAGGCTCAGGCAAGCTGCAGAGCCAAGACAGGGGTCCCCACCCCTGCCTGGCCATTCTGCAGTGTGGTACAGACAGGTGTGGAGCAGAAATGGGGATGTGGGTACAGTGGTAACCTCTCTGAGAGAGAAGGTGCCTGGCAGGCTCCCAGCACCCCAGTGCCAGTCTCACCAAGCTGCCCCTCAGTGAGGTGGTTAGGGCTGGGCAACTCCCGACCAGCCACCCCAGGGCCTGGGGCTTGGCCCCCTTCTTCCTCCAAAGACATTCATCTCCTTTAATAAGAAGGTCACAGCCATTTAAACTCCTCTGATGAGGGCACGTGGCTCGAGCCCTCCTGCCTGGCAGGGCCAGCCTGGCCATGCTCCCACCTGCAGATCAATGGCACACAGCAAGTTTAAAGCATCCCCACCCCAGCCCCCCTTCCTTCGGCCACCTTCCTCTCCAGACACGCAAGGTGACAAGCGCTGGGGGGCCCACGGATCAATGCTGCGACACGGATCGGCTGCCGGGAAAAACCAATTGCAGATCAGATGGAAACCGACTTCTTCTTGTATCTGCCCAGCTCTCTCAGGGATAGATTGGCTGGAGAAATCCGATGGTGAGAAGAGACAAAGCGGGAGGCGATGGGGAGAGGAGGAAAGGGCTGATAATGCTCCTGCCGCGGCTCTAATCTGTGACAGCCCGAGGATTTGCTGAAAACCATTATCACACTGCTCTCCCTTCTCTTGTCCCTGATAAAGCCCCGGCTAATCTGTTTGTTGCAGGTATTGAACAATGCATTTAGCGAAACAAGGGGTGTGTGTGCCCGCCGAGCACGTTTTTTTTCCCTGCACCTCCAGCCTCACTGGGAGGCGATGGGGGAAGCAGGGAGGGCAGGGATGGTTTTGGGTGCAGACTTGCTGTGGACTGGGCTGAGGTGCCATGCCTCGCACAGGGAAACATCTCTGACTGCCCTTACTGAGTTTTGGAAGCTTTTCTCTAGGCACCGTGTTCCATCTTTATAATGCAGTTGGGGAGGGTGACGAGCGAAGCCCTGGCGATGCTGCAGTGCTGTGACAATCCCAGCTGGAATTCCACCGCAGCCTGCCGCACACCCAGCCGCACTCCCATGGGACAGAGCAGCTCAGATGGGGGGACACGGGGAGTCTGTGCCCCGGGAACAGCTCCCGGGCCACTCATCCACTGGAGTTTGGCTCAGCTAGTGCCCGCCTGTCCCATTGCTGACCCCGTCCCTCCCCTTTGTGAGAGGCGCTTTCTCCAGGGAGGAGAGATAATTCAGTGGCTGTGAAAGCCCAGACCTGGGGCTCCCGCAGCCGCCTGTTACAAACAGTTCTAGTGGAACATTAATTATAGTAATTTAGCCGTGGAACACTAACTGCAGCCAGTGCAATAGCATTCAGTACATTAGTGGCTATAACCCACTCCTTAAAAAAGACATTTGGCTACTGACAGCTGATAAAATGAGTTGTGAAGCATAACCAAAGGGGAAAAAAAAATAACCAGAAGTGTGCTGGGAGTGAGCTGTGGGGTGGGAGAGCCGGGGGCAGCACCCCATGGGGTGCTGAGGGGCACAGGAGGTGCAGGCGGAGGGGCAGGAGGTGTTGAGGGGCTGCAACAGGCACTCTCCTGCCTGGCACATGGCCCAGGGGCCAGCGGGCTCCCCGTGCCGCGGGCAGGGCGAAGCGAGGCGGGGGCACGGCTGCCTGCGACTCGGCAGTATGTCAAACAGAAGGACATTTCCTTCTATCTCCCAGCCACCGCCCCAGGGCACAATCCACCTACATTCAATCTTTACTCCACTACACATGTTTCCTTTCCAGCCTCGGATTATTTTTTATCATCAAATTACTGTGGCGATAAGATGGAGTAGATGTGATAGCGAGCAGCGCGTCTGTCCTCCCCTCTCTCCCCCGCCTCCCACGGCATCCCTCCTTCCTCCACTACCCCCAGCTTCCCGCCCCAGAAGGCAGGGTAGTATCCAAATGTTGTGGGGTGAGGAGAGACCCCCTCTGCTGCTGGATTCGTTGGTTGGGATCACTCCGTGGCTGACAGCGAGTGCCTGAGTGCAAGCAGGCTGGCAGGTGGCCATCAAACTGCTGGGAAAACTTGCACGTGCCCTAACGTGGGACCCCCCAACAGCCAGAGCCCAGCATCCTCTCCCCACTGCTCCACTGCAACACCCTGGATCCCTTATAGCACCCAGTGCCCCAACCCAGCACCAGAGGGGTGACAGTATGATGACATTAGTAAGGCAGCAGGGACACAGGGAGCCCTGGTGCAGGGGTGGCCAGGAAAAGTACAGCTGTGCTGTTATCAGCCCGAGAAGTGCTGCGAGGCCCTGCTGTGATGAATCCTCCCCTTCTCCTTGTTTACTCCAGTCTGCAACAAATGAGTCCCTGTCCGTCCAGGGATAGCTCATCCGGAGGAATGCTCTTTCAGACCTCTCCCTCTAATCCCTATTAATTTAAATAATGCTTGCCCACTCTTCTCAAACTATTTATTATTTATCAGGTTTGTTTATTTGTAGCTAACAGGTAGCGCTCAGCATGCGTCCCCGGCACAGGGACAGGGGCCGTTCATCACACTGGCTCCCCTGCCATCCACCATCTGTCAATTACTCCTGCTTCCTTTAATTAGTAATGAGGACTAATATCTCTGCCTGGGATGGTGGCTGGAGCGGAACTTCCCTCCGGTGGCATCCGAGCAGCACAAGGGAGGGAATGAAAAATAAATAACTGCGCCAGGCTTGTGGCTGCTGCTCCTGATCGAGTTGCCAGACCCACGCACCCCTTCCCAGGGAGGCTCTGGCTCCCTGTACACCACAGGCTCCTACCCAGCAGGGCAGGGGAGGTGATGTCTGCCAGGTGCTGATCCACGGGTGCCCTTTCCCGCACAGCAGGGCCATCCCAAACCACGAGGGATCCCCTGCCGAGTTCCAGCTGCTGAACTCTGCACAGGTGTCGGCAAGGGGAAGCCTAAATTAAATGCCCATTAGAGCCTCTGGCCTCGTCTGGGGGCCCAGGGAGCTCTGTATCAGAACATGCCATCCAGAGGCAGCCTAATAGCGAAGGCAGCACATGATATAAATGGAGCCCCTTTGATTTATTGACTGGGAGAAGTTTTTACACGATAGCCCATTAAGACGGACGGCTCTGTTTACAGCCAGGCCATCTAGCTATAGGGACCCTGCACTGGATGGTGTGTTTTGCTATTGCTCTTCAGGCAGACATCTCATTAAGGGGAACAGCATATGGAGCTCTTTGGATCTATACTTCACGAGTCCTGAGGGAGGCTTTTACCATTTTTAATAAGCGGGCAAGGTTAGCAAACCTGCAACGCAGTGACCTCCCCTCCCTGTGCGATGGATCTCCCTGAAACGCAGAGAGCTGGACTCACCGGGTGCGTGTGGGACTCCATAAATCACCTCCCTGCTGCCAGCCAGGAAAACCAGCTGGGGGAGATGGCAACGGGGGTCTGGAGAAGGCAACACCACAGCCAAAACAGGACAGCAGCCATGCATGGCTCTGCCAAACACACTGGGGACAGGCAGCTTGGTGGGCAATGGTGTGCAGTGCACCCCTCCCCATTGTACCAGTGGGGTGATACGTGGGTAACTCAGCTGGCAAAGGTGCTTTAAGGAGAGAGTGTTAACACGATAGCCCACAGTGAAGGAAACGAAACCCCCAGCTGGATGCTGACGGGGGATTATTCCATATTCAGTAACATGGCTGTTTAGGAGAACAAGTAATCTCTGACAAAGACCTCTGGCTCTTCTCCAATCTGATAAAGCCTTGCAGCCTACAGGCAAGCTGGTCCCCGCAGGGACTGCCACGGATGAATGCCATGGGCTGGAGCTGCTAAGGCAGGAGGAGGATCAGGAAGGCAGGCACGTGGGGTGAGCCACCATGGGATATGGTGGACACGCTGCAAACAGCTCACCCAGAGCACTTTTCCAAAGCGAAAGGGCTTGTGCAAGGTTTCAGTGTTAATGCTCAGGCACCTCTTGCACCCCCAGGGACAGCAGCACAGACACATGGCCTCAAGGCAGTGGTAACACAAGCTAATGGGCAGAGCTCCCACCATCTCCTCCTGGCCTGGGTGCTGCACACAGCTGTGTGCCCACTCACTCCCCAACAAGAGCTATCTGGCTCTTGCCCATCAACCAGACCTCAAACCCCCGTTTTCCACTCCTGTGGTACCACTAAGCACTATAATCATCACCAATCACTGGCATTTAACTTACACATCTAAAATTTACACCAGGGAAAAACTGTCAGAAAAGTAGGGAAGTGTGAATTGGATTGTTTCCTTTTGAGAAGTCTGCCTGACTGGCTGGGAAAGAGGGAAGGCAAAGAAGGACAAACAGACAGACGTGGTAGCATATTCAGGCTGCTTTCCAGCAATTCTCTCACAAACAGTCTAAGCATCTTTGAAATGAAATTTTGTAGGTGATTAGCTCACAATGTGAACTTAATTGCTTTTGGTATTTTAAAAAACCATTAAATTAAATGGCTGAGATATTGAGGCTTAAGCAATGGCTGCTTCCAATGCACAATAACTACTAGCCTCATTATGGGGACACCACATCCAGCAGTGGAATGCATAGAGCCATGCAACGTGACCAGTGCGGCTCAAACGCTCCCTCCCTGCTCACACTCTGGGTGAGAGGATCTCCAACAGCAGTGAGAGGATGGCTCAGAGAAAGACTGGCACGGAGCAGCAGCGTGCAGAGCTCTTGGTTCAACCTACCATCCTTGCTGGACAAGACAAGCCAGACCTAGGTGCCTGGAAGCCAAGGGAGTATCAGGCTCCTTCAGCTTGACAAGAGGAGCAGCTGGAGTGACAGTCCCACACTATGGGACACCTGAGTCCTGCTCTTCCAGGACATCAAGGTGATCTCCACCAATCCACTTTGATTCCCATTCCTTGGGGATCCCATAGTGCTTGCACGGCTCACACTTGGAGCACAGCAGATGCACAGCTCCCACAGATGACTATGAAGTGATGGGAGCTTGGTTGGTACCATTTATCCCAACAAACAGCCCCAAAGCTGGTACCTTGCACCTCTTTATGACAGTGCTGTGCAAAGGAGCTCTCTTTCACCACAGAGCTGGCAGCACTGCCCTGCTTTGCATTTAGTGCCACAATACAGAGGTCCTTTCACCTTACTTTACTTGTTTGTTTAAATTATTTACACTCCTTAGATGCAAGATTGCTTTCCAAAAGGAGCATCCTTTTGGCTGCTGCAGCTTTAAAATGACTTGCATCCATCACTCAATCGCTTTCAGGTCAAACACACGCTCCCGACTTAATGACCACATTTCCGCAGCAACAAATCTGTCACCGCTGTTTGTTTAAAGCCAACAATCTGTAGGAGCACTGTGTGCAAGGATTGAATTAACTCAGCATCCGAATGACTGTGGTGCCAGATCATTCAAATTGCACCTTTCCTGAGATCTTCCAGCAATGTTAATTAATGTTCCTTGGGTGATGTGCAACATGCTACAGTGCACAGGGTTGCTGGAGAGAGCAAAGCCCAATCTCTGTGGGCCTAAAGACATGGGAGCTGTGCCCCTGGCTGCCCCAGCCCCAGGAGCACATGGGGGATGTGTGTTGGGAACAAGGACTGGCTGTTGGCTTCCCCTTGCTCTGACGTGACCTACCCTGATTTCCCCCAAAGTTTAGTGATTCAGCGAAGACATTCCATGCTGTATGTCCTGCTCCCACTGAATATTTTTCCTAGGAAATTCCAGTCAGAACCATTAACACACTGCTATCAACAAGAATGACAAGAATGTCACTCTTTCCCTTAAATTCCAGTTACTTGCAAGTGCAAGTTTTTTTGTATGTGCCCAGATGTTTCAGAACAAAGCCTTGAAGTCTGTTGGGAAGGTGATTTTGGGAACAGGGAATGTTTTGGATTTCCCATCAGAATCAAGCCAACTTTGGGCAAAGACAGCTGCGTGTGGCCCTGGGCAGCTGCACATGCACTGACACCCATCCCACTGCCGGCCCCTTGCTCCCAGCTGCCACAATCCCCCTGGCACCCACTCCAGACACCTGCATGGGATGTGGGGACCCAGCTCTCCGGGTGCTCAATGACTTCCCCAGGAAGTGTGAGGGAGGAAACTGCTTCATTGAAACACTTGCACCAACAAGAGCTGGAGTCAAGGGGCAGACAAGCAGGAGGAAATAGTGACGGGGAATTAGTGGGGCTGGTGGTGGGAGCAGCTGAGATGATACCAGGACATGGGGGAAGGAACTGGGACAAGGAAATGAGGACAAAGAGCTGGGATGTGGATGGAGAGGCAGACTGAGCTTGGCAAGATGTGCAGAGAAGGAAGGAGGGAGTGGGATTCAATCCAACACTAAACCACCCAGGTGTCCTGCTACCATCCGCAGCCTCCAGCTGCTCCAGCTCTTGTCCCCCAGCAAGTCCTTGGCACAAAGTCCACATCCCAAGTCCCTTGCCATGCTCCCTGTTTGTCTGGGGCATTCGTATCTCCATGAAGCAGAACTGGGGTCCAATGAGGGGTCCTAACCTGGAGAGCTGGAGCTCTCTCCCAGCCTCCCCCCAGCTTGCTGCAGTTAATTGGGCCACTGTTCTAATCTCTACCTGCCATTGATTTAAATTCAGCTCCAATTTTCTTCTTTGACCTTCTCTCCTCCAGACCCTGCTCGCAAACAGAACACAAATCCTCAAACATTTTCTTCATTTTTCCCTGCAATATTCCAGCATGCCCCAGGCCTGGGGTGGGGAAGGCAATGATTGGTGCCTGTTTGAGCCTAGACACTCATGGGATGGACACACAGCTGCCTGCAGACACCTTCCCCAGGGCACACTCACCCCAGCTCCAGCACAGAAATGGGATACTCCAACAGCAAGTGTAAGGAGATGAGCCAGCCATGAGCTAGGGGAAGATCTCTCCTTTGCTGTGTCTCTGGGGCCATGGATCAGGCACAGAGACCAGGAGCACCTGCTCCCAGCTCCCTTATGCCCCTGGTGCTCTGTGCCGTGATCTGGAAGGGGAGCCAGCCACTCGGAAGCAGTTAAAATCATATTACAGTGTGCTGGTGCAGACAAGCAGGGGCGGTGAGGGTCCAAGACAGTGCCTTGGAGATGTCCCTCTCAGAGAGACACTGCCAGCACCCTGAGGAATGGGGGAGGACCTGCCAGGGGGGGTCAGGATGAGAAAAGCATCATCCCTTACCACCCACGCCTTCCTGGCCCCAAAATGGGTGGAAAACCTCTGCCAAGGCTCCTTTCTCAAGAAATCCTGGATGTCAAATTTCAGCCCTCCTGGGGTCCTTCTTTTCCTGGCAACAATTCACTATGTAAAAAGGCTGGATATTTATAATTATGCTCAAAGTGGCCACTTTGAAAATCTATATGTCTCTAGGCTCCCTGTACATCATAATGTCAAGTCTGTGAATGGAGGCATCCATCAGAGGCCTCACATCACAGACCTCGGAGCTGTGATAAACACTCAGGAAATGCTCACTGAACCCCGTGTCCCACTGCTGCCTTCTGGGCAAGAGATTTGGTCTTTGGGGTGTGCCCCCGTGGTGACTCCTTCAGGAGGGATGCCACTGGGTGCTCCTGAGTCACTGCTCCCAGGTGGGGATGGGAGCAAGGTCTGAGCTCCTCTAACCCAAAGCCTTTCCTTCCAACTCTTGCTGTCCTCCAGGAAGGGGGGCTTTCCTTCAGGTGGGACCACTCAAGCCACCATCATCCCATTTCCATGCTGTGGGTACACTGTCTGCAAAAAGGCAGCTTCCAGCTCTCTGTATCCGGGAAAGCCCCAGTGCTGGGAGGGTGGTGAGCTACAGGAATAAGATACATTCTTCAAATGCCAGTTCCACTCTCAGTCATCAGATCCCCATCCCTTGGCCCCACAATGTCCTGGGCCTGACTGAGAAAGACTAGGTCAGTGACAAAGGCAGGGCTCAGTCCCCATTCCCAGCAGGGAAGATGATGCAGGGACCTGAGCTCTCTTCAGTATAGCAAGCATTAGAGCTGATCCCAGTGTCACACTCCAGCCCGCTGCCCCATCATGCCCGCATGGAGTTTCTATGGCATCTGTCCCAATGTGGGGACACAAAGCCCCCTCTTGGAGTCACCTCCTTGAGAAGTGGGGTGGGTGGCCTGCCAGAGAGATGCCCGCCGGAAAACAGGAATATCCCTCTCTGCCGACAGTGTGGTGAGAGGACACGCAGCCTTTGCTGACGCTTTGCCCAGGCTGTTCTTAAAAATTTATTACTCTGTTGCAACATGAAAAATAAGACAGAGAAGTAATCATTAGTATAACTATAACTCCCCGTGCAATAGTCCCACTTGTAAATTGAGATTTATGATTGCAGCTGCCGATATTTTAGAGGCCAGAGCAGGCAGCGGTGGCAGTACAGCCCAGCTACGCGCTGCCCCACCGCAGTTACAGTTTATCACAATCTGCAGAGATTATTGCAATGAATAATACACAACAGGCTGGCAGTGAAGAACTATTCCCGATCAAACGCTTCTGTAAACAACTGAATAAATAATATTGCTCAGCCCCTCTTTAAAACCCTCGGAGGCCCAGGGAAATCTCTCATTACTCAGCAAGAGAGGCAGCGGGGGGCTTGGAGATGCCATGAGGAAGGAATGTAGTGACTCTGGGCAGGCACTGGACATCCCAGGTATGGGCACTTGTCAAGCAGACAACTCACCCTCTCAGTTTCTGGCCAAAAAGGAAGCTGAGACACTAAAAAGACCTGCGCATAGTTCCACAGTTTCACATGCAGCCATGAACAACTCGCTTGGACAGACAAATACATGCAAGCTCATAGAGGTATTGCTGTCCTCTCTTCTGCTTGGCAAGGCTTTTGCTCACTTCTAATATTGAGTTGGCAGCAGGTAAAGAGCAGGTTGTGGGGCAGCCTGGCCCGCAGGCAGCCGAACCCCATCCGCAGCAGGGATGGGACATTTGGGGCCGAGCCTACTGGCAGCGGGGCTCCATGCGCTCCCTGAAATGTCACTAAGTAATGCAATGTGATCAGGGTTGTGTGCCAGCAGCTGCAGAAAGGGCATTTCTCACACAGCTTGAAAGGATAAAGTTCAGCTCCACGATGCCCCAGGTTCCACCACCACAGTGAGCTCTGGCTCGGCTGCCACACTGTGCTGCCACAGGTATCAGGTCTGCAGAGACCCCTGCCCAGAGGGGGAGCAGGGAGGACTCATCCCTTCCCTAGCACCCATCATGCAGAGGTGCTTTATTTACTCTCTGAAGCTCTACACTCAAAATACAGTCAGCACAGGAGGAAGGACTTGAAGGGAGCTAATGAAGAGCTATAATCCTCGTCCTACAAACCAGCCCTGCAGCAGCTCTGCGACGTTTCAGATCCTCCATACCATGCTTTCTGTGGGATGGGTGCCCATATGCCTCTGCCCAGACACCAGGAGGCAGGGAATGCCCCTCTGCATCTGTGTCCTGCCCACTCCAGGACCAGACTCTCACCTGTGTCTTCCCTGCAGGCTCTACCCACAGCCATATCCTGAGGAAAGGCAAGAGAAGAAAAGCAGGAAAGTTTGCATCCCTGCATCCGCTGCTCTACAGTGCCTGCATGCGCAGCAATCAGCTCCAATTAATCCCCCCTCAGCTTGGCCCGCCCGCTTCATTACCTCCCCTTGATGAGAACCATCAGTGGGGCCTGTAGGATTTTGCTAATTAGCCTCACTTCGTTTATCATTTCCATTTTCTCCCAGAGACGCTTGGCTTGCTGGGCGACAGCTTCATCTCCTGCTGAAACAATGCGGCCCCTTCTGTGCCTGTCTCACTTAGCGCTGTCACCGCAGCCATTATGAAATTGGGGTTTCATTTACACACTAATTAAACATTACAGCTTGTTCACAATTACAACATGGGGATGAGGAGGTAACTAATTACTTAAGAAATGAGCTAACATTTATCTCTGATTCTTCCCCCCCCCAGCCCACTGCCCTCCTCTCCAATCAAGATTAGAAATTGTTGTTGGATGGCAGCAGCCCAGCGGGCCCCTGCCCGGCTCTGCGTGTGCCTCGTCCCTGTTGGGGGGCTGTACCAAGACCCTGGCCTGGGGACAATCCATCAACCCCTAATTGCAGGCGGGATGATGGGGGGCTGTGGCAGTGGTGTGTGGCACTGTGCCAAATGGGCTGCACAGGGACGAGTTGTGATGCCAGGGGTGCAACCATCCTGCTTAGATCTGCCCATCGATGAGGCATCCCTGGGACAGCCCAGCCACGGTAGTGACAGGGACTGTGGTGCTCCCTGGGCATCATCTACCAGGTTCTTGCCCATTGGGTGAATGCCTGGCTCTCCACAGAGGCCAGGGATGCCAGCACACCCTCCATGTCTCTGCTGATGGGCAACTCATCCTGAAAAGACATTTTCTTCAGGGAGGAATTAACATTTAAAACTGAGAACCATTAGAGTAAATAAAGCAGGCTGTCACTCAGATCAAAAGGCAATGCAAAGTGTGGCTTGGGACAAAATGGGCCCTGGGGAGAAGGCAAGGAGAGAAAGGGGCAGGCACCCCTTCGTTCATCCTCAAGGGTGGAGTGGATGAGATGGGCAGGCCAGCACCTCGTGTTCAGCTCAGGAGGGCTGGGTGCTGTTGCTGAAAGAGCAACAGCCTCCTTCCATGGGCAGCACGGGGCTGCCATGTGCTGCTGTTGCAGTCCCTTTGGTCCTCACCTGCCTGCAGTGCATGCAGGTGGCCGAGGCTGTGCACAGCAGCCGGACAGCTACACATGGGTTAGAAGACAGGGCAGTGGAAAAGGGTGACAGTGACCAGGATCATCTTGAGATGGATGCATGGCTGCCTGCAAGGCAGCTAGCCAGCTGGTGGGAGACAGGCTGGAGAGGCCAGAGATGCTGCTGCAGTGCCTGGATGCTGCTGAAGGCTCTGGGAAAAGGATCCACAGCTTTCGAAACACAAGAGGCTTCCCCCACAAACAGCCCTAAGCAGTGGAAATGCTTTCAGAAAAAAAACATCTAGTTCAGCACCAGACAATTAAGGTTCTTTTGCAACTCTTAACCCATGATTTTGAGACAAAGAATTTGTTGCTGGCATAATTTGAACTGCTAATTACTTTCCTGATCCGTAGTCAGTGAACTGAGCAGAAGTGGACACAAGAAAATCACCTTCCCTGTCTGGGAGAAAATTCAGAGCCACTCTCCAGAGGGAAGGGGGATGCGCTCTTCTTCCCTCTGAGCAGCTTAAAAAATAATGATCAGGAAACAGTTAAGCAAAAGGGGGGTGAACTGGTGGTTTAAAAAAAAGAAAACTCACACCACTTTATAATAATAGAAACAACTCATTCCCATAGTTTTTATCCTTCCTGTCTTTAGCCCACCAAAAAAAAAAAAAAAAAAAAAGAAAAAAAAAAGAAACCCTGAGCAAAACTACTGACACTGGCTGGGAGCTTAGAACTGCCGCATCAAACAGAGCCCTTGAATCTCCTGAACATAATTGTGCTGCCCTCTAACCTCAACCTTCAATCAGTGCAGTGTAACTATCTCATTTTAGCCTACAGGACACACCCCTCTGCTAACTAGCAGCCATATTCTTCTCATTAGGAGACTGCTCTGGATGGGAGCGCGGAGGCAAAGCCGGTGTCTCTCCTTTTCTCTCCCTCTCTGCCTCTCTCGGCTGTTATATATGTACTTTTGGAGGGGGAGAGCATGAGCAGGGGCTTTGTGGGTGCTGGAGATGACCCAGCTGCCAAGCCCTAAGACTCCTAGGCATGCACACAGAGCCAAATCACTGGTTCTTGGCTGAAAGCATGCAGGACGGGAGAGGGGACCCAGCCGTGACACCCCCAGCCCCAGGCAGTTGGCAGCTAAGGGCTGGAGTGGGCTTCCTGGCAAGGTGGTGCTGCTGTGCCCTCCTTAGGGCAAAGGGCTGGGGGTCCTGCTGTCTGCAGGCTCACCCCATCCACACAGCCCCGGGGAAGGGCTCCTGAGGTGGCAGTGCCAGGGCACAGGTCCCCTTCCCTCTGGCTGAGAGGTGGCAGCAGGCTGGGAGATACCTGTATGTAATTAACAATGAGGCTAATTATAGCAGGAAAAGTGACCCAGGGCTACTGGGCACTCTCCTTCACAGAGGGTTTGGATTGCATCTCTGGGTAGGGCTATTCCATGGATTCCATGTGCCACTGGGGGATGAGGCAGGACAGCTCTGCAGCCACCCAGCACAACAGCCCAGCCAGCTGATCCTGCTGCATCCTTGGGCCACCAAATGGCCAGAGTTCTTGAGTCCCTCCTTCATGCCATCTCTTCAGAGACCTCCAAGCATGCAGGGCAGACATGTCAGACTACAGTACTGGATATGGGATCTTGGTCCCAGCAGCATGGACTAGTACACCCACCCTCAGCAGTGACCATGACCTTCCCCTCCTGCCTTCCCCCCAGGATCTGTACACTGGCAGCCCAGTTCAGGGCCCAGGCTGGGAGAAGCTGCTTGGGCTCTTCTGCGTTAGAAGAATGCAGCTTCCAAACTGGAGCAGAATTGATCAGGACTCTTGGAAACATTGTCATCCCAGTGCAGCCCACTGCAGGTCTCTCCTGCAGAATCGGGAACAAACCAGAACTTGGGTGATTAATGAATGGCACAGCTGGGATCAGCCAGAAGTGGCAGCTGTGCCTTCGGGAAGAGCCTCATGCTATGGAGGATAAGACCAGATCCCCTCTGATCCCACTGCACACCCATGAAAAGAGCAAGGCCATGCTGGGAAAGGGCAACACTTTAGCTGGTGCAGCTCCCCCCTCTGGCCAGTGTCCTTTGCCCTGGGATTTAAAAATGTTAGCAACTTAGGAGTGAGAGAATTACACAGATTTGTGTAAGGACAGGGAAAATCACAGCACCGGACAGACTTCTGATGTGTCAATGCCCATCTTCCCCACCCAGCAGCATCTTCCCCATCCAGGTCTTGTCCGCAGATCCTCTGCTGAGCTATACCAGCTATTAACACACTCTGAGTTTGTTATCTTAAACAGGCCACTCAGGACATGGGGCCACGATCCTGAAACCAATTAATGTGATCCTTTGATTTCAGGGGAGAATGAAGAGGGGACTGTCAGTGCTGCAGCGAGGCAGGAGTTACGGGTCAGAGCCTAACAGCACAGAGGTGCCCCTTAGCTCTTCACAAGAGGCGGGGGTGGCGGGCAGCTGCCAGACCCGGCTTCTGTCAGAGCCCTCCTCTGCATCCTCAGCCCTGGCCTGGTGCAGCTTCCCAGGCTCAGGGGAGAGCAAAGGAAAGCAGCATCATGGTACTTAATGGGGGTCCAGATGCCAAAACAGCCACTGCTGCCCTGTGCCTGGGTCAGAGCTGCCAAGAAGACAGCAGTGATGGTACCACATCTCAGTGCTCATCCCGGCACAGCAGCACATGGCACGGAGGGGGCTCCCCTCTGCCATGCTGGGGATGGCTGTGGTGCTGGCAGCGCTCAGGCTTAAGGCTCTGGGCACCCTGGGGTGCCAGGGGCAGTATCATCCTGCAGCCCCCAAAACTTTTGTCTTCCTTTCTTTCTTTGCTTAGCTGTTTTTTAAAGGAGAAGTTATCTTAGCGAAGTCTTTCGGGGGAGGTAGAAAGAGAGTAGGAAGTCAAAGAGAATCGTCTTGCTAGTCAAAGCCTTTAACAACTATTTTTAATATCAGGCAGAGGAGCAGGATTTTGAAATGAAACAGACAGTGCCTCTTTGATGGGAAAGCTACAGATCTTGAAACAAGGTCCATTCCCTCCTCCTTCACTAACTAACAGCCATATTTCTCTCATTAAAGACAATCTGGCCGTATTTTCAAACTTCTTAACAAGGCGATCACCGTAATTTGAGATTTCTATTATCCATGTTCCTATTACAACAGTCTTTTAAGCAGCCAGCTTTTTTTTTGCTTTCTTTCCCTGACTTTGTCTCTCCCCTCAAACTGCCATTAGTGGTAATGACGTGCAGGAAACGAGCGCCAAGAACCACCTTTTTTTCCCCCTTCTTTTTGGTACTAGGTTGCATGGGGGGAGCAATAAGAAATAAAATAAAAAGCAAAATGAAGTTTGGCCATCTCTTATCTGGAGTTTGGCTTTTAATCCACCCAGGAGCGCAAAGGAATCCAATGCAGTGCCTTATCTCCCCCGTCGATCATGGACCCCCCTCCCCAAAGACCCCCATCTCTCTCCCCTTCCTAAAGGCGCCTGGTCCTGGCTCCCTCCCTGCCCCATTAGTCCTTTACTGGGCTCTGCCAGATGGATGCAATTTGCATAATATCACCAGTGGAGGCTGGCAGATCAACTGGGGTCAGGCTCTGACATCTCCAGCACAGTCTATCTCCAAGTGCTAATTTGGACTGCATTGATCTCTCTTTCTGATTTCTTTGTCATTTACGTCTGCCACAGTTTGACAGGAGATACAGAGACAGACAAGGGGGGAAAGGAAGGAGGAGGGGGGAAGAAGAGGAGAGAAACAAAGATTGTAGTTACAGATGTCTTTAAGGGAAAAAACAGATTAATCCAAGGACTCCTCTGAGGGTCGCAGCTTTGAAACATCCTAATTATCCTATTCTTATGAATTCCTGTACAGACTTCGAGGGGGGTCTTATCAGGGAACTCAGGGGAATGAAAACTTGTTAAATTGTGGTGGAGTCTCTCTGGCTGACTGCTACCCCCTGCCCTCCTGCACCTTGCAATCGGTTCTCATTAGGTGAAGCGGGGCAGCTCTAAATCTGGCATCCCTTGCTGACACAGCCTTCCCTCCGCACCTCTGCCATCACTCCTTAAAGGCAGATCCTCACTAAAACTTAGACAGGAGACTCCTCCTCACAAAGGGGCACCACAGTGCTCTCCAGCCCTGTGCATTCTAGGGAGGACAGAGAAGGGGCAACATAGATGCCCAAACTATGGAGACAAGGGCTAACCTGAGAGGAACAGCAGTATCCCTGTGATCCCGCTGGATGCAGGTGTGTAAAGGCAGATTTGGAGACACACTGCTGTTGCAGGACAGTAGGATGTTAAAAGACACCTTCCACCAGAGTCCAATGCAGAGCAAGGCAGGCAATCCATGCCCTAAATTGAGATGTTTATGTTCATTAACAGGAAACTCTTCCCTTCCTCACAGGCAAGGGAAGATGCACTACCATTTAGCCTTGTCTGGGACATACTGCAGAGACACCAAGGCACCAAAAGAATCTACAGGAAATCAAAATGTCACTCGGTGTTTTACGTTGCTACTTTCTACAGAAAAAGCTCTGTAGAAAGTTAATGATCTTCCAAGGCCTCTCACCTAACACATCTCACTGTGTCAGAGGGTGCATCACAGTGCTTGGGAAGAGCTGCCTGTTACAGGGCAGGAGAACAAGTGCTAGCAAAGATGTTCTACCTGCCCAGCACAGCGTGGGACAGGGCTTGGGCAGTGCAAGGGTTGCTCCAGTAGTGTGGAGGGTGTGTCTATTTTGCAAGGCTGAGCCACAGAGAAATGAAAAGACTGGACAAACAGCCAACAGTGTGATGGGTCCAAAGCAGTGCAAAGGTCTCTACAGCACAGATCACTTCAGGTCTGCACACTCCTGTTTTTGGGACTGGCTGATTGCTAAAACAGAGCAGACATAATACAAATATAACACAAACCATCAGCCTCTCCCTGTGCTCCCACTAGTTTAGAGTGATATGAAAAATATATTTAAGAGGTTTTCTCATCTGTCACTGGGGACTGAAATTGGACCAGGTGTTGGGCTAAGGATCACTGCTGGCGTGGACAGAAAGGAGGGAGGGAAGGACAGCAAATCTCGCCAAGGGTGACAGTCTCCACTGATGGTCCTAAAATCACAAGCCAGAAGGTAGAGCTGCCGCTGTGCCAAAGGGCACTTCCAAGACGATGGCAGTGCTGTCCTGCTGGGGATCAGGCAGATCTGAGGCTTGAGACAGACTTGCCCCACAGTCTGCAGCTGGGCCTCCCAGGCACTGCAGCACAGCCAATAATCCAGAAATCCCTCTTAAATCTTCAGTCTAACACTGGAGCTGCAAACAACTGCTTCCAGGCAGAAGAGCGGGACTGGAGCCTACCTTCCACACATCCCCAGGGAGCAGGCGCTACTGCTGCTTGCCTGGAAGCTGGGAGGAGCGCATGGAAGCACCCTGACTTTTCTCAGGCAGCTGAAGTCCCTGCAGCCATCATGCTCCCTCCAAAGGCTGCTCTCTGGGGCCTCGAGCCCTCAGCCAAGCGCAAGGTGTGACAAACCCATCACACCCCT
Source organism: Lichenostomus cassidix (assembly GCF_008360975.1). Classification (NCBI taxonomy): domain Eukaryota; kingdom Metazoa; phylum Chordata; class Aves; order Passeriformes; family Meliphagidae; genus Lichenostomus; species Lichenostomus cassidix. The sequence goes on along the minus strand of NC_139489.1, from coordinate 9,740,894 downwards.
GTCAGGCAGTGGGGTCGGATGGGCGCGTGACCAACTTTTGGCAGGGTTGGACAGAGGGGTGAGTGCAGTCAACACAAACACTCAATCATCCTTCCTTTCTTTCTTCTGTGCCTCCTTTGTTAACTGCAGGAAACAGCTGAAAGACCTTGAGTTTCCCATTGTAGCGTGTATGGGAACAGAGCTGCAGTGATCAGAACATACCCCCTGCTGCTCCAGGGGAAAAAGGGAGAGCAGAATCCTTTCTAAAAAGGGTTTACGATTAGAAGAGTGTTCTGTCACTCTGGCGCGCAGTAATCCACTGTGCCACCAAGTCCCTTCAGAGAGATGTCGAAAACTTAAATGACTGAAAGCAAAAGAGCCCCGGCTCAGGTTCCCAGGCAGCCAGACATCCTAATTATCTTTAGATCCACTCCCACATGGAGGGGAGAGAGCACACAAGAGTAAAAAAAAAAAAAAAAAAAAAAAAAAGGGAAAGAAAAGAAAAAGAAAGAGGGGAAAAAAAGACTGTCACATTGCTTTTTTCTTTTTTTAAAAGCTTGTCTCCGCTCTCTGCTTTTCCAGCTGTGACACCTCTCACGGTAGTTAATTAGAATCATGTCACCGCGTTAATGTGCTCTGACTGGACTCTGACAGTTGCTCGTCCTCTAACCGGCCGCCCCGGCCGGCCCTCCCTCCCTGCCGCTCCTCAGGGATTTGGGGCCCGGTGCTTGCAGCAGGACCCCTCACCACCCGCCAGCCACGCTGTCCCCATGCCACAGCCAAGCAGGTGCCCCGGAGCGACTGTGCCAGTCCCTACACCCTGCCTGGGTACCGGGACATGCTGCCTGGCTGCGACACCCGGCATGCAGCCGCTCCACCTGTTCTGAATCCGCCTGACCTTTACGAGCGCTAATTCAAAATGACACTGCTCATTTGGTGACATTTCTGTTGATTTTTACTTAAGTCTCTTTTAATTATTTAATTCGGAGTCCTTCCCCTTCTGCCTTGAGCTGGGGCCACCGCGTGTGGGGCAGTGCCCCAAGGCAGCCCCGTGTCCCATTTCACAGGAGCAAGCCCCATTCTCAGCTCTCCCTTTCAGGAACCCTCAGCAGAAGGATGGTGCGGTGCAAGTGTTACCTCCGCTGAGAAAGGAAGAGCTGAAAAAGAGCAGGGTATACCTGCGCTGGGGGACCACAGGGCTCTCTGAGGCTTCTCCCACACACTGGGAGGGACAGGGAGGGTGGAGCTGGCTATGCCACATGGGGTGGGACGAGAAGTGGTCAAAAACATGAAGGGGAGCTTCACAAAACACTGTGACCTCCTTGCCCTGATGCATAGGAGGCAGGTGGGCATCAAGGATGACTGAGAATCCCACAGATTCTGGGAGAGGCAGGAAAGACACAAAAGGAAAACAGGGAAGAGTGAGAGGAGGCTGAAATAAGGCCAGCAAGCTGCCAGGACCACACACTTCCAGCACCTCGCAGGGTGAGGCAAAGCCTCATCAGCCCCCGCGAGGCTCCAGAGAGGAGAGCTGGCGCTGACAGCCCAAGGCCCCCATTACGGCGGGTGGCCCGTCACCTGCCACCGCACTTAGCGAGCACGGCCCTCCCCGCCCTCCCCTTCAATGTCAGCGCGGAGAGCGGACCGGCAGCACCGGGACCGAGCGGGCGGAGCGGCAGAGAGAGGGATGGCTCCCCGGGCAGGAGGCACCCCGGCAGGCGCTGCCCCGGCTCCCCGCGGCGGTGGCAGCTCGAGGTAGTTAATTAGAATCGTGTCACTAAGTAAATGCGCTCTGACTGGACTCTGACAGACGCTCACCTATGACACTGGGGGCCAGGAGACAATCCACATCAAACTACTGCAGTGTGACCCTTTTAACACAAAGAGTAAACTCACTGCACATCGAGTTGAAGCTCATTAAAACTGTCTACTCTGCGAGCATCCCATTAACCTCACTGTTAAAAACACGCAATTCCTCTTCTTCTTTCCGAGGCCTAATTAATGCTCTGGATCAGGAACAATATCACACCCTAACCTTCCGAGATTTCCAATCAGTAAATGAAAAGAGAGAGATGGAGCCGGGAAGGCACAGCGGCTTGCTGGGTCGCTCATGGCGCAGGCTGCTGACCTGCCCAGGCAGGTGGGGCTTTTCTGTTTGGCATGGGCAGAGATCCCCACGGAGGGAGCACGGCACAGCCCCGGCCAGGGGAACTGCAGCAACAGGGAAGATGGTGAAGCCATGTGTGCAGAGACTCAGAGCTCACAGGATTATACCAGCTTGTGTAAAAGAGCCCAGCGAGGGCATCATGTCGAGACAGGTGCTACTATGGGAGGAGATCTCCTGGTCATCTGCAATGGGTACTGAGGGCTCACTAGCAAGGGACACAGCAGCCTGGTTACCCTCTTTCCTCTAAAAGAAAAAAAACCAAAAAACAAATCCCAAACCAGACATTTACAACTAAATCTAAAATCACAATAATGTGCGTGCTAAAATCTAAACTTTAAAGATTCAATTACATTCAATTAGATTCAAAAAAGATCAGTAGTGAGGAGTAATGTCATGTTTTAAAACAGTCAATGCACTGGAGATGGAAGCAGAGCTGACAAATGAGAAAAAAACTTTCCCAGCAGGAGCTGCTTTTTGCGGTTTTGGAAACTTTTTGCTGGTTTTGGTGTATTTTCAGTTCAAGGACTGGCTTGTTCAGAGCTGAGAAACAACAAAGGACTGACAATAAAAAAGAAGGTTTGTCTTTTATCTTTTCATAATCAGTGAAAACAAACAAACCAGCCAAGTAAGGTGAGAGAGGATGAGATGTACTCATTCTAGTATCTTGAAAGGATGGTTTCCAGAAACGCTCCTTCAGTTCATGGATCACTTCTTGCTTTGGTTTCATGTACCAGGTGTTTTTACCTAAAAAGTATTCTGAAATTTACTTTTCCTTCTGTAGTGAATATTTGCAAGATAAAGAGGGTTTTCCTAATAAAATCAATTCAAACTACCACTGGGATACTTTAGCATGGTATTACAGTTTTCATCCAAAAGAGCAATCATGGGTAATAATTTCATCACCAACTCTTCAAGAACAAATAGTAATTCACCATTTTTCTAATGTAAAAAATATTTTAAAACTAAGACTAAAGGCATATTATGTTACATAATCGATCAAAATAAATGTAGCAAAAATAGATTATTTGATGAGTAAAAGAATAACCAGATTTAACAACTGGGCAGTGGTAAGGAAAGCTACACTTGGTTGAATAGATTCTGTTCAGTAAAATTTGACCTTTTTTCAGGGAAACATGTTAAAAAAAAAGGCAAAACTAGAAGAAAATCAATTTCTGAATGCAGGTGATCTGCTGTCTGATTTAATTCACAACTGAAACCTGGGATTTTAATCCTGATTTGTGTGAGTCTCTGACTCACAGCAGAGAGATCCCAACACAGGTACCCAGCTCCACTTGTGTGCCGTCTGTGCATGCTGGTCTTTGCCTGCGAGTGCCAAGACTCCCATTAAAAGCTGCAGCTCGTTTTTGGCAAGCACCGCCTCGAACACATGTGTTAAGAATGGAAATGCCCCCATATATGTAAGACTGAGTAACTTCTTGGCAAGATTCAACTTCATTTTGCTGAGGGCCAAGAAAACAGCAGACAAAGAGAAGTTCCTCACCCCAAGATTCTACAGCCCACACTGGAGCTGACACATTATCTAACCTGTGTTAGAGAAGAGATGGAAGTTGCATAAAAATGTCCTCTCCAGTCCCCAGGGCCACATTCAGCCCAGAAGGAATTCTTAGAGCTGAAATATCAGCCTGAGAAAGGTCATGAAAGAATAGGCTTCACAACCCTTTTGCTCCTTTCTGATCTCCCAAGGAATTCCTGCATCCTCACTGTCTGGAGCGGGACTTTTCTATATCCTTATAGTGAAATATTTACATTTTCCCCCTTCCTTTACCTTCTCCCTCCCAAGAACACAATGGCACCAGAACTGCACCCATGTTACTGCAAGGCAGCTGTATTTGCAGTGTATGCAGAAACACTTTGGTATATTTGGGGACACAAATCACTCTTCTAACCCCTCAATAAGCTTAGCAGCTCACTTGCTCATGAACAGAAACTAGACAAAAGCTAGAACACGAGCTCTGTGCAGCAACTTGCTGTATGTGTAGCTGTGTGTCCCAGGGGATGTGGAGAGGCTCCACTGTGCTCCAGCACAAGCCCATCCTGCCTGTATGCCCCAGATGCTAAAGGTGCTTCCCACCCAGAATCTGGCCTTGGCCCTGCAGGGCATCAAGCACCCTGAACTCTGCAGATGTTGGAAAGGATAAAGGAAAGAAGATGAAACATAGAGCAGGACTGGTCCCAGAGCATGTCAAGTGCAGGGATTTGGAACAGATACCTGCTGAGACAGTGAAACAGAGAGTAATTTGAAAACAAAGCAATACAGAATCCATCAGGCAAGACGGCAAAATTCCTTGCAAATTGTTTGCAAAAACAAGTGGCCATCCACTGCAATTTTTCTGTCAGATTTGAAGGGAAACATCCGTGTTGTGCATTCCTACATATAAGCAAGCTGAGGCTTCATAGACATCTCCCTGGACTGCTCCCGAGACTGCCAGCAAAGGAGCTGTACAGACACTCTTACACAGCATGGCATTTGTGAAACTGGTGAGACTGGCTAACAAATCTCCTTGCTGCTTTCTTTTCAGCCCTCTTTGGTTTGCAGAGTTGTGAACATCAGTGACCCATGAGGTCCATGAAAATCGGAGGCTGACCCCACTTTAGATGCCCCAGGAATTCTCCTCTCAGCTCCCTAACATTCCCTCAACACTGCTGCACTCCAGGGCTGAGCACAAAGAGAAGGGAGGCTCTAGATGGCATGGGACCATCCCCAGATCCACAGCCAGTTCACTGTGGGCAGTGAGAGGCTGGCAGGCTTCACTGTTCTCCACTTCCTTCTGCAGCAGTCCTTGATTAGGGGTCATTTATTCAGCTGAGAAGTAGGGCTGTGTTGGGAGCAAGGCTCCTTACAGACAGAGGAAGGGAAGGGAAGGGAAGGGAAGGGAAGGGAAGGGAAGGGAAGGGAAGGGAAGGGAAGGGAAGGGAAGGGAAGGGAAGGGAAGGGAAGGGAAGGGAAGGGAAGGGAAGTGAAGGGAAGGGAAGGGAAGGGAAGGGAAGGGAAGGGAAGGGAAGGGAAGGGAAGGGAAGGGAAGGGAAGGGAAGGGAAGGGAAGGGAAGGGAAGGGAAGGGAAGGGAAGGGTGCACCACTGGCAGTACCTAGGAGGAAACTGTCACACTGCTGGCCTGGCATCCTTCAGAGCTTTCATGGAAACCCCTTCCAAGCAGTGTGGGAAAGGCAGGTTTGCCACTGGGATGGAGCACTGCAAGAATGGAGCTTGACTGTTGGGCCTCACTTTCCATGGGCAATTAGACCATGGCTCACTGTGTACTGGGGAGAGCTCCCCCACAGAGAGAGTTTGGCAAAACCCTTCTAAAGAACTGGAATGGGGAAGGACATGAGCACCAAATCTCTGAACTCTGTCAGGCAGAGGAGTCACATCTGTGCAAGATAACAGCACTGAGATAAAGGGTCAGAAACCAACAGCAGACAGATGATACTCCAGAGATAGGGACACTTTTTTGAAGTAAGCAATGACAGCAACAAGAGAGCTCATTACATAAATAAATGAAGAATGATGAAGCAGAAACCAACTCTGCATCCACCAGGAAACCCCAGAAAAAGCCCAAGCCCCCAGAGCAGGACATGCACACACAACTCTTGCAGTTCCTGCTCCCTCCCCATGATCCCCCCCAACATGGCACACAAGCCAGGCAAATCTGCTCCCAGGCAAGGAAGCAAATTTTAATGCTACCTCTGTCAATAATGCAACCAGATCCATAGTTCAAAAGGAGCTTGCTAATTAAAAGCTGGTGAGCTTTAAATAATTCATCTCCTTAACTTGGATTGATTGGAGAGTTTAATGGCTAGAGTCTTGAAACAATATTAAACAGCCTCTTCAAGGCCCAGGTAGCCAGTGACTTTTCCAAGTAAATCTTACGTTCTTGCAAACTTTAATGTTCAAAAGTCACTGTGGATGAAGCGCTGCGAGGCAGAGAGAATACCTGACCACTGGTCTCCAAGAGATGATCTACTGCTCCGCAGAGAAACGACAGACAAGAGCGATGCAGCCCTGAGTCACAGCCCTGAGTCACAGCCCAGTAAATCTGAGCTCCTGCCTGTACCACAGCTTGTTGCTGTACCAGCTCTGCATCCCCAGTGTTAAACAGCAGGCAGATATATGGCCTCAGTGTCCTGGGCCAGGTCTCCCTCATATCACTTTGATCCCTGGTGCAGAAGAGTTGGGGAATACATGGAACTCTGCCACCATTTATCTCGGAGCACTGTTTATCAGTTTAACTTGGAGCATGCTGCAGGACCATGAAACTCATCACATGTGTGAGCAAACGGGACGATGATTCAGTTCTCCAGCTGGGATCACGCGTCTTCACTCTGCAGTGTGTTTCCAGCCAGTTCCCAAGCCAGGCAGCACAGCCTGCTTTCCAAGGACTGCAGCATCCAGAGCAACTGGATGGATTGGTCCAGCAGGGAGAGCATTCTACCCAGCTTGGGGACTCCTGCCCTGAGCTCCAGGCACCTTGTGCTGCCCACATCCAACCCTAACCCAAGCACTGCTACAGCAGTCTAGGAGGGAAGCAGCTCCCCAGCCAGAGGGACTGGCAAGCATGTCTGGCACACTGGCATGTGCAAGGGATGGAGAGGTCATCCACGTGCCCATTCTGCCCTGACACCTCTTCATCCCTTCCACCAGCTGGGGACTCTGCAGCCCTTTGGTTGGCTGTCAGCACCCCAGACTGGACAATGTCTTGAAGCTGAGGCGTGTCCCGCGCACCCGAAGCAGCAGCTGTGGGGATGGGAATGGCATGGGCAGCATCACTCACCTATCCCGCTGTGAGGCCTCCCTATGTGCTGTAGGTTCAGTCCTTTGTTCATGTCTAAGAGCCCGTTCTTTGGCCAACTCCCCATGGCAAAGCTGTACGCCTGGAAGAAAGAAGCAGAGGGTCAGAAATAGCCCATGTGCAGGCATGATGTGTACTTGCCCAGGTCTGAGTGCTCCCGGGGCTGGCCTGGGTCTGTTCAGGGGCTGGTGTGTGTCTGCACTCACCGTGTTCAGTGTGGACCCACGTCACCCTTGCAGCAGCTCTCCTGGAACTGCCCACACAAAGCACTCTTACCCTGCCCTGTTCCACCTGATGCTCCCCAGAGAAGAGGTGTCCAGAGCCTCTGGTGGTGTCCTGTACAGGTGACAATCCTCATGACGGAGGGGTTTGCATCACTCAATTTGCCATGCTGTGGGGGGGCAAGCCAGGGACTATAAACTCATCCCCCGTGTCCCTTAGCTGCTCCAAAAACATCCACCCATTCCTGCTTTACCAACAGGGCCACCAACAGGAGTCAGGGGGTTTTGGAAAGGGGTGCTCATTCTCAGGCTGGCCTGGCCGGCAGGCCCCTTCCCTTCCAGCAAGGACAGCCCTTGCAGCTCCTGCTCCTTTCCATCCCCGAGCCCCAGTTGCCTCAGCTATCACTGGAACAAATCCTACTGGGAGCCAGCACTGCTCACCCCACTGCACAGAGTCTGCAGCCTGGCTGGAGGGAGCCTGCTCCATTCCCACTGCATCCCCCGGCAGGGCTTCCAGCAGGAGCAAGGCAGCTGGGAGCCCAAGCAGCACAAAAACCCACTGGACAATGCAAACATAAAAGCAGCCAGGCCTCCGTGTCACACGCACTGCTGTAATTACAGCCTGACAGCCACATATCTTCTTCATCTTGAGGAATTAAGCTCAGAACGCATTGTGAGCAGTAAGAAGGGTGCATGGGCTTAGCGTCGCTCATGCTGGCACTATCTTCGCTGCCGTGAGGGCCATTGTCCCCAGATGAGATCAGGTCAATCTAGCAGCCCCTATCTCCCTCCTGCAGTGGGAGATCATCACTAACTGCAGCCACAGTGTGGCAGGGCATTGCCAACACCCTCCGCAGGCTGCAAGTGCCAGGGACACGCTCTCTGCAGCAGGAATGGGGACAAACTGGGTAAGCGGAGCTGAGACATGTCCCCCGCCAGCCCACCAGCCACCTTCCTGCTGCTGGGACCTCCAGCCAGCCCCTCTTTCCTGCTACCTGCTGCTTTGTGTAGAGCGGGCAGATCCAGCCCCTGCCCAGCCCCTGCTGCTGGCAGCCCCCCGGGAGCCACGGGGCTTGGGGAGTTAATTTATTAGTGGCCCACGTAGCCATTCATGCTGCTTTGTTACTCCTCCCTTAGCAAAACAGAGGGCTCCACAGATAATTAATAGACAGCATTGTTAATCCTGTTGGGAGATGATTAGCAATTAAAACTCCTAATTAAGTCTATGCATAATTCACTGAAATTACACTTTGTGTACGCAACGGGGAGGTTTCCTTTGCCTTCGACAAACACACTCTGGTACAGTCACTGCCACAGTCAGGATGCAGGCTGGCCAGCCATGGGGCAGGGGGAGACAGAGGTTGGGGTGCAGGATGAGACCCTGCCACCCACCTGCCAGGTGGCCCAGGTGACAGCAGATGTGGTTCCACGTGTGGCTCCCTCTCCTGGGCTCCATCCCACAGAGCAAACCCAGGCAGAGTGCAGGAAGGCTTCCATGCTCAGCACCAGTGGACTGACAGCAGTGGGGGCCAGCCCTGGGGAAGGGGCATCCCTGGATGGGGAAGGACCAGGGGTGTCCCTGCACAGGGAGCTACCATATCACAGGCTGCTTTCCCAGCCCAGACATCCCTTGGACTACGGCCAGGAGCAACCGAGGGAGCACAGCAGGAGGCTGGCAGGATCCTCGAAAGCCACAGGGACAGCTTTGGGAAGCTCCTGGCAACTGGGTGCTGCTGCCAACCTCAGCCTGCCTCCCCCAGCCCTGCAGCAGCAGCAGCAGTGTGGGCAGGGAGGCGGTGGCACGTGCCCCAGCCCCTGGATCAGCACTGGACCCATCTCTGCATCGTGTTCTACCTTCCTGATCAAGGTCATTCGGTACAGCCGCAATACCTGAGCAAACTACCTAAGCAGCTGGGGTGGAAGTTGGCCTGACCACTGAAGGTCAAGTGTGCACTTATGCATATTCAAAGCTGCCTGCAGGATCGATTGGGTTTTAATTGTTTTTCCTGGGGTTTTGGAAGGAAGTGCCAGGGGCATTGATCAGTCCCAGACAAGGCTGCTCACACTCCGGGGCTGGCAGGGACCGTCACTACTGCAGGCAGAGGGAAGTGCAGGCAGTGATGATGAAAGGATGAAGGCAGGGGAGAGGTCAGCCACCGCTGGCCGAGAGGAGGAGCCATTGCCGGGCTGCACTGGAAAATAAAGTTTTTTAATTAAAAGTGGCAATTCTGAGCCGCCTGCTGGCAGCAGCCACACAATCAAGAGCGAGGAGCTTTGCTGTTTAATATTTAAAGACAACGTTTAATCTTTAAACAGGAAAGTTCTTCTTCTGACTGTTAAAGCAAGGCAGAAAGCGCCAGTGGCTCCCCAATGCTGAGAGTACTCAGCCCGCAGGGGTGGCCACGGCCACTGGCTCACTGGAGCTGCTCGGACACTGGTGTCAGCCACTTTCCTACCAGCTCTGTGGCCACACAGCCACCGGCAGTGGCACAGACCCCTGTCCCATCAGTGCTTATCCCTATGGCAAACTGTGAAGAACTCTGAGATGCCCCTGGTTCACTTGCAAGGCAGAGGATTTCAAAAAATGCCATGAAACCTTTTCTGTGAGGAAATTGCACTACTTTGTCCCTTCCTCTGGTTCAGTCCTGGTGTTGCAGAGACTGGGTTGCTCCCTTTTAGGTCAGACACTGAAGCAGGGCCACGAGCTTGTGGTTTCCAATTTTTTTAAATCTGCATTTTAATGGATAAAAAATGCAGGCATCTTTTGAAAAAGATATTTTTAAATGGTCTGGCCAAAATTCTGATTTAGAGAGAAATTCAATGGTTCTGGTCTGCTCAAAACCACTCAAACAATGTTTACAGAATAATCTTCAAGCAGCTTGAATACAATTATTTCCATTCGTACCATCTCCTAGAAACGTTTTCCTTTTTTCCCTGATTTTGTTTGTAATTCTGTGAAGACTACATTTACCTCCCTGCCAAAGCTGCTCTGAAGTCAGATGATTATTAATTATATTTATTTGCTTATACGATCCCATAGGCATACGCAGCAGTTCACAGACAAATACCGCCCTGGGTCCCTGATGGAGGGATCTGGAATCAAAGGTAAGCAGATACTTCTGTGATAAATGTGAGCTAATAGCAGCAGGAGATTAGGAACATACTGTGTTTCTATGCATAGAACCAGCACCGTGGATAATCCACACCTTGTTAAACAAGTGCTGGTGTGGGGAGGTAGGTCATTAGGTAACCTGCACCTCACATATCCTGCAGAAAATCCAAAAACCAGAAGTGAGGATAAAACGCGGGGCATGGAGATGATGCATGCGCAGAATCACATCATCTGAAGCTGGCTTTATAACAGAGCAAAAAAGGTCTGAAACCAACCTCCTGTTGCACCAGGTCACAAACCTTCCCAGTAGCTATGACACATCTGCCTCAGATTGCAAAGAGCCTGAAACAAGAGCTCCGTGGCCTATTTCTGACAGCACAGGGGGACAAAAGACGGTCCCCTGCACTGGGACAGGAGCACACAGAGGGTGTACCAGCAAGGCTGGGCAGTCTCATGGTGCTGGTTGCTTGTGCAGTTTGGTGCTGAGTTTGGCCCACCTGCCCTTGCTGCAATCCCAGTGCACATCAGCACCCATCCCCAGGCAATGCTGGGGACAGCAAGGCAGCAGCACCAACACAGTTGGGTCCTGATGTGCTGCTCCCTGGAGTTTGTTTAGGCTGCACACCACAGATTGTAAGCAGCACAGCTGCAGAAAAGATGTTCCAGGGGGTCAGAAAATTCCCAGAACTGGAACTTGTCAAGCTGATGTATTGATCTAAGTGGACTGAATAATGCTCCATCATTTATTTATGGGGAAGTGCCCAGCACACTTCACAAAAACTGGTGTTCAGCAGTCACATTAAGGCAAAATTAAACACCCCACAGCATATGAACAGGCACCTGCTCAGAGGTAAGACTCAGGGAGCCCCACAAATCCTCCCCACATGCAGAGGAAGGAACAGAGCTGGTCCTCACAGAGCTGCCAGAGCTCTGTTAGGGCAATGCACTGATGTGGGCAGAGCGAGCCTTGTCCTTTCCACACATGTCGATGCTGTGACTTGCTGGCCAGCTCCTGGCCCCTCTGCCCTCCACTAGAGCTGCTGTCATTGCATCACCCTGGATGCTTTAGTTGAAGGGCAGGAGAGGAGCAGACCTTTGTGCTTTGCAATGGCATGAGTTCACAAACCAGGGCAGCAAGACCTGCCAGGACTGGCACAGAGTCTCCTGCCCTGACCAGTTGGGCAACTGTGTCATCTCATTTTACATGTCCTACCAAGAAGTTTTTTATGTTACATTCCATCTGCTAATTGTAATTTTAACACTAATAAAGACACTTCCAGGCAGGGATAAAGTATTTCCTTTCAGAAAAAATCCTCCCAGGAGCAAAGGGGCTCAAGTGGTCTGAGAAGATGCTGAAGGGTGGGTACTAGGGAATAAGAAAAGTGGTGGTTTTTGCTGAAAGCTTCTGTTAAGAATTTCAGAAAGACACCTGAAAAATACATGGTTTTAAATAGACAGAAAGAAGCTGTGAGAACTCCCAGTTGCCCTTAGCTTGGGCAAGCATCAGGTACCAGTTGTGCTCCCCTAGGATCAGGCTATGCACAGCTCCCTGCCGATTGAAGCTGAACCCCCTGACATTTCTGCAATGGAGAAAATGTCTTTGGAACAGCAAAAGCATCTTCCTCCTCCTGTCATGTCAACTGTTCACTGCATCCGCCCAAAATAAGCATTTCCTATCTAACTCCCCCTATTCCACTGCTGCCACAATGAGGTGTCAAGGTTTTATATTACCTCATGTGGTGGGAAGAAAAAAAGAGATCATGTCTATGACTAAGTGGGCTTTTAAACATAGCTTGAAATGTTTTTAGTGGCTATAAGGTTTTGGGGCTGGAGTATCTTGCAGGACATCCCTGAATAGCACTCAGGATACAGGAGGCTCCAGGGTGTTCCCATTTTAACTGCATGCCAGTCCAGGAATGGGAGGTGAACATTTCTTGTCAGGATTTCTTGCCATGCAAATTTACCAGCACAAGACGAGGCAAATGTAACACCACTGAGGGGCTGACCCCATGGCTAAGCCATTTAGTAGCAGGCTCCTGGAAAGGGCTGAATGCAATTAAAGAAGAGGCAGGTAATGAATAAGCAGCTTGGCAAGCCCCAGCTGACAACAGCAGAACTCCTCTGTTGCAGGGAAGGTGCAAAGGAAAGCTTGCCTGGCAGGATGGAGGCACGGAGCCTGGGATGGCTCCAGCAGTGCTGGAGCTTGCTACCCTCGCTGGCTGTCAGGAGGCAGGAGCTAAACCCAGGTGTAACATGTCCCTTTTAAGCAGTTTAGTCAGAAGTGCTGCCACATTCACAGCTTTTCAAGTATTTTTAAATCACTTACAAAAGCAGGATTAAATGATCAGGAATTCCATTTAATGGGACAAATAAAGAAATAACAATCTACTCCATCAGCCCTGTGAAAGGCAGGTTTGATTTAAGAAAAAAATAAATAAAAAAATAAGTATAAAAGAAGGAGAGAAAAAAGGAAAGGGAGGTGGAAAAAAAGGATAATGTGTGTTTACTCAAGCAAAGAAAAAAATATTTAAGTGATGTAGGGGAGAAGATTGCGGTAACTAGTGAAGAATAACATCGTCTGCTTTGCTGTCAAATCACACAAGAATTTCAGTAATAGATTCTCATTCTGACACTCAATTCAATTCGAAGGTGATCCTGCTTTATCCCAACACATCAAATATTAAACACTCGTATTAGCCAGGGTGCCGTCGCCTTTCCCGGCTTAGACGCGGCAGGAAGCTTTTCCCCCTACTTTCTCTCACTCGCTATAATATTCTCAATGTTATCTAAACATGCCTTCATACACTGGGGTTCCTTATCAATCCCATTTGGGGAGGGAGGGGGTTGTACTTAAAATGGTATTAGTTTGGGGGGCTTTTATTATTATTATTTCCAAAGCTTTTCAATTTTGTGTGGAAAAAGCTTAGAAAAAAGAGGTGGAGGGAGGGGAGGAGGCGAGAGAGGGAGAGGGAGCGCGGGAGCGAGAGAAAGTATAAAAAAGGGAAAAGCAGCCAGCAGCTCTTGTTTGACTGATGCCTTTCAACAAGGGCAGTCTAGCTTGTCAAAGCCTGGGCTCGAGATGAATTGGCATATCTATTCAGCCTGCCTCTGGATGTCATGCAATACAGTTTCATATTCCCAGATAAGGCACGATAAGCAATTGCTGCCCTGACACCAACTCCATCCATCCCTGCCTTTCTGTCCACACGTATTACAGATCTCTGCTGTGCCACTAATAAGAGGCATTTAATTTTTACAAACACAGTGGCACAAGAGAGGCCTACCAGGTACAGCATCAATACCACTCATGTTTGATTAGTTTTTCTTAGTGCACCAAAAACACTCATGAGTACTGTGCACAAAAACAACTGTGTACTGGGTGTACACAGTTGTAAATGTGTACAATGTGTCCTGAGTGCACAAAAACAACTTTTGCCCAACATAGCACACATGAACTTAAGCCTTGAATTAAACATCTGTGCCAATCATTACAGGTGACAAGAGCATTTTGTCCTTTGCGAAATATATCTGCAGTGCCACTGCAGGACATGGTTTGGCTGGGGTCTGAACATGGGAGGATGCTGGGGAAGAATTGAGCAGTGCCCTTTCCTAGGAAATGTCACTCTCCAGAGCACAAACCCTCTGAGAGCTGTGGAGGAAAGGACAGCAGCTGACACACTAAAAAAGAGGACACCATGCATGGGGTCTAGCCCCACTTAGGTGGAAGTAAGAGAAAACTGTAAATTCCGGCCAGTGAGATCTGGAAAAAATCCTCTCATGTTGCTGAAAAGGTGTTGGGGCCTTGTCTGGTACTCTGCCCTCTTCACACAATGGCTTTTCACAGAACAGTGCCACCCAGCCAGCTTTCCTTGCGTCCTGGATGCAGGGAGCCTTTGGCAAGCCCAGCTGGTGTCCACTTCAGTCCATTTGCAAAGCTGCTTGTTAGAACAGAAACAACTTTATGCCTCACGTCAAGGAGTAAATCAAACAAATAAAAAGATGAATGGTCTGTTTTTTGAAAGGTGAGCGCTGGGCACACAGGAGCTGACTGGCTCTGTCCACCTTTGGGAAATGCTTTACAGAGGGGAAGGTGCCCCCAGACCACAGGAGGATAGGTCAAGCTTAAGGGAAGGCAACAAGATGTCAGCGAAGATGCAGAGGATGCAGCACAACTATATGTGCTTTCTCCTTACTAAAATAAGCAGCCCATGCCATCAGAGCTCTGTCCATAGGAACTCTGCAAAAGAGAAACTGAGGCATACTATGATCTCTTGCCTTGCTCATTCCCGTTTAGATGCATTTGAGCAGCCACAGCCTGCTTGTGGTCCCAGCAATATCTCAACTCAGTCACAACTGTACAAATTCACTGCTAAAACTCCTCTGAACTTCAAGAGGGGCAGGGTGGACCCTGCAGCCACCAAGAGCCCCTCTCCAGGGTGCATCTGGATGCTGTGGTCCCATCAGGCAGCAGGAAGGTGTCCCTGCTGCCATGTGGGATTAGCATGTGCCCTGGTTTAGGCTGCAATAGAAACACGCTGGCATGCCTGACTCCAGGGTGTCAAAGTGCCAAGCGGTTTAGGCTTCACATTTCCCTGTGTTTGAACAAGAACAGTCTTTGCCTTGCTCCCAGGCTGCGGATTATCCTGGATAAAATGTTCTCGACTGCTGTGTGCTCTGCGGCTGGTGACACACTAGGTTAATGCCGCGGAGATCTGGGTCAAAGCCCTGGGTTTGGTCACAAGCAAAACAAAACTATAGGTCTGGGTTCCTGGAGGGCTGGAAAATAGAGCTGGGGTGTGCATAAGCCAACACCAGCCCAGGAGAGGGTACAAGCAGACCTGTAAACCACAGAAAGCTGCCCAATGATGGGGGCTGCTAGCAGGACCAGGCGGTCTGGGCTTGGGAGCAGAGCACTATAGCAGGAACTCAGGGACTGCTGCAGAGACAAGGGGCTGGAGGACACATGCCCAGTGCCCGTCCCAGTCTGGGACAAGTGGCAGGGCTGACTCCTCCTCATGTCCCTGCGTTCCTGGCAGCACTGCAGGGTGACAGACCCAAGCTGGGTTATTCTGATGTATGCAATTGGCTCCCAGCACTAAGATACACAAGCAGCTCCCGATTAGCGCCTGAAAGGCAGAGACACATGACGACATTGCAGGCAGCTTCCAGGGAGTACCTACACGTGGCTGATTTACCCTTCCAGCCCTGGAAGGACAGGCTCACATCCTGACATATCCCCCGACCACCCCAGCCCCTGTGGGGCCAATTCAAGCAGGAAAGCGGCGCTAAGCCTTTCCCCACCGCAGCTTTGTGGCCAGCAGAGCGGGAAGCTGGGTATGATACCGGGGAAAACCCGCAAGCACACTTCATGGATGATTCACCACAGGCACAGAAGCCTCTCCATACAGATAGGAATGGATTGGTCCTATTCTGGCTGCTCCTGGGGGTTCACAGGGAGGGAAAAGATGCCTGTAACTAATTGTGCTGGAAAACAGGCAAACATTGACACTGCCCCATAATCAGACCCAGTGTCAGCCCCTGTGTACATGAGGACAGAAACGAGTATGATGGGGCCCCAGCACATGCACCTTGCTGCAGAGCTGAGCTGTCTGGGCAGCTGCAAGGTGGATACATCTCACCCTCCTTGGATTTAAGTGGAGATTAACAACCACCACAGCGAGCTGCAGTTTTGCCATATTACAATAGGGTGGGTAACAGTATCCATCCATGACTCTTCTCTTTGCAGGGCCAGATGATGGTTGTGGTGCTTGGATACGTCCCACAGTCCCCCAAAAACACATCCCTTTAATCTAACCCCAAGCTTTTCCCAAGCAAAGCCAGCACTAGGCTTGCTGTCAAAACCTTCAAGCCTTTCAAAAGGGGTATTTTCCCCCCTCGATTTCTATCTTTACACACGCACACGCTCGCCTCTCCCTCGCTCACTGTTTAATTTCCGTGTGAGAGGGAAGCAGGTGCCCGTGCTCCCGTGAGCTCTCCCTTCTCTAGGTTTTTTTTCCCTTCTTGGATCCTGCCCCATTAGTTTAGTGCCCAGCCATCTGCGACGTCTCCTGTAATGCTGTCCCCCTTGTGTACCAGGGAGCTTTTCCATTAGCGCCTTTAATATTCTGACACCTTAGCACAGGCTGCTATTACATTCAAACACTGATCGCCCTGTGAAATTACATCGCAGGGCTTGCTAAAATGGAATTGTGTATAATCAGGCTCCTCCATGCACTGTCAGTCCCATCACAAATACAACGTAAAGCAGGCTTATGGATGGGCTTAGCAGCTGCTACAAGTGTATTTTTTTTTAATAGATGAAGTATCCCTTATTTAAAGCATTTCCTTAAGAAAAAAACCAAAAAACAAACCAACAGTGAAAGACAAATCAACAGCTGCTGCATTATGTTAACCATACCACTGGTCTCTTAAAACATGTTATTTAATAAGGTAGCTATCTGTTTATCTATAACTATATCAAACAGAGAAGGAGGGTGAGATAAAGACAGTTAAACAGACAGCCGAGGAGATATCTGCCACTGGGAAATAATAGCTAAATAAAAAGTACCATTATTTACTCCAGACTGGGGAGGAGGGAGAGCCAGCAATTTCCTCCCAGCGCTGCACAGCCTCTGGTTCATAGGGGCAGCCTGTGCCAGCCTGCACGTGCCCCAGCTCACCTGGCTACAGCCTGCTCATCTCCCACAGCCGCAGCAGATAAATCTGGAGGAAAAACCCCAACTTGGGACCTATGTACTGAGGCTGCAATGCAGGAAAGGCAAGAGAGGGCAGAAGAGCCGTTCTGCTGCCAGGAGCTGGCCTGGTGGGGCAGCCCCCACCTCCACACAGACTGAAAGCAGCTCAGACTAAGGCAAAATTAGCCACAGCAGAGAGTCTGGGTGCATTTCTGCAGGGAAGACTGTTTTTTGTGTGGCCAGCACACAAGGGACCAACTCCCCAGCTTTTTTTTTTTTTAAATTCCAGCTAAGGAAGTGATGGATTAGGACAAAAGTATTTCAGGGGGATGCAGGAACTGGCAGGGACACAGATGATGTGTTAAAGAAATGAGCTCCTGAGCTCCCCAGCTCAGAGTTCAAAACGCTGCCTCTTACCATGCCCTAAAGGTTATTCTGTCTGTCTGCTGTGAAATGCGACGGCACATCACCTGAAGGGAGATTTCCAGAGGCGCTGTGACCCTTCTGCTATCTCCTCCGAGAAGCCTCTGCAGGAATGATGAGATTGTAGCTCATTTCCACACACCTTGAAAGAGCCAGGCTGGATCAAACGTGCTGAAAGCAGAAGCAACACATCCCTGGGACTCATCCTTGCCTCCTGGCAGGGAGTGTGCTCTTGCTGTAACGGGCTGGGAAACTGTGTTCACCCCACTGAAAGACCAATGCTCTGACATTACCTTTCATCCTAAGCCAGGACGGAAAAGCCAAAATATTGTCTTGTTTCACTGTGCGGGAACAGTTATGCTTGATACCACAAAGTACAAGCCAGTGACAGAACTGTTGCCCTTTGGAAAGGAACAATCTATTCCTGTGCAAAACACTGCTGTGACATTTTGACTCCAGTTTTTCCAGTGCAAAACAAAGCCATTTGTCCAGAGCAGACACACTGCTCTGTTGCACCACACACAGCATGTTTCAGCATATGGTGCTCTGGACACCTCTGGTGATGGTTCAGCTGCTGTGCACAAACATGCCAGATGGGGAGGATGGGACCACAGAGGGCAGAGACCCACGGACAGGTTACCAAGAGAAAAGGACAGGGAAGGTGATATCCAACTGCACGTCCATTCACACTGCAGGTGCCAGACAAGGCTATTCAACTGTCTGGTTTCCAAGACTTGTCATTGCCAAGGGTAGGTGCTTGCAAGGTGGCAGCAAGGGAGGGATGCTGGGTGACCAGCAGCTTCGCATCTTAGTTTCATAATGTGTTTGTAAAACCCAGACCCTGAAGGATGGGAAAAAAATCAGAGTGATCCTGCAGGACCTTCTCACCACTTCTATGCACCTGCCCGCATGTCTTATCACCCACCTCTCCCACTCACATCCTACAACTCCTTCCATTCTCATGTCCACCAGGTCATGTCTTCTTGGGACAGACACATGACTTTCTCTAAAACACCTATGGCACAATCCAGAGAAACTGGCCCATACACAGAAGATCAGAGCAGCATGGAGATACCCGCCCTGCTCCTTCTCACCTTGTCCTCCCAGACAGCAAACTCGAAGGAGCAAACACAAGTTTTCATTGCAGAGCAACAAGCTAACAGAGCTGCTGGAGCCTCTGAGTGCTACTGCTCTGCAAGAATTGAAAAAAAAAAAAGAATTTCTCTGCACTCCCACAAGATGCAGAGCTGCTCAACTGAGAGGCAGCTGGAAGAATGAGAGAAAAGCAAGAAATACAATGCACGAGGCATCAGGGAAAAGATCAATAAAGATTACTAGGGCAGCAGCCCATCCCCTGCCCGCGCTGGAGGCTCTCATGGCTGCAGTGAAAGAACACCAAGGAAAGCTAACAAGGTGTTGCTGTGCCAGTGCCTAGGGATGATACCTGTCTAATCAAAGGTAGAGTTTACACTGGATCATCTAAGCAGCAGCTCTTCCTCATGATTATTGACTCAGGTCAGGGTTAAGACTGAGGAGGTTAAAGCAGAGGCGCATCTAAGAGCTATGATGGATGCAAACACCAGGCAAACAGCCCAGCCAGCAGAGCCTGCTGGGGAAGCAGCAGCAAAATTGAGGCTCCCCAATTTCAGTGGAAGAACAAACAGAAGTAGATGGTCTGAGGGGCTGGACAGCACATCATGAGAGAATCAATTTGGAGAGAGGTTATGAAAGCAGAGAATAAAGGGACCTGCAAGGAGAACATGAGATGAGGTTATTAAAGGAGGCATGGGGGGATGAACCACAGCAGCTACGGCCAGGCAGGAGTTTGAGGCAGGACTGGCTGGACTGGGGCTGGACTGGAAAGAGGGCACCAGCACCATGCTCAGTCCTGAGAAGGTGACAGAGGAGATTATGTTACAGTTGACAGAAATAAAGGGCTTTGGGTTCTCAAGGCCTCAATGCATGTCTTCCAAGGGAGCTTAAGGCACCTCCACAGCTCTTTGGTGCTACCAGGCTTCACCGACCTCCCCCCAGGCTGGGTTCCTGTAAGGACACAGAGAGCCACCATCTCCTCTTGCATCCAGCCAAGCAGGGTCTCCTTACTAGGCAAGCTGGGACACCTTCAGGTTATGGCTTTTAACTGTGTCTGTAATGCTCCTGTAAGGCACTGGGAAGGGCTGTGACACCCAGACACATGGATGTCCCTGTGTTCTGCTCCCTGTGGAAGGAGCATCACTGCTTGCCACTGCTGAGGCCCAGATTCTGTGGCTTGGCTGGCACTTCCCTGCCAGTGAGCCTGGGAAACACTATTAGGATTTGCCTAATTGCTGCCTGCTGATGATACGAGCCCTGAGGAGCAGATCCCAGGAGCTCTGCAAAGTGGAGTTATTACTAAGTGTGTGTAGCAGAGGGATGGTCCCCACACAGCTACGGTACAAGTACTGAGCTGTGGGGTCATGGAATGCTCATCCCACCCCCTCAGAATCCTTCAGCTGCCCTCTGAACCCGTTCCTAACCTACGTGTGCTGTCTCAGCTCTAGCTGTGGCTGGTGGAAAGACGAAGAGCAAGTAGGAACAAATGTCCCCAGAGAAGAGCTGGTCTGCAGCTGAGGGTTGGAGGGCTGAGATGTGATGAGGAGGTCCATGGGCTGTCCAGAAAGCACTTGGCTGTGGACCACTTGGCTTTCCCAATGCAGAACCAAGGCAGGCAGCCTGCCCGCTGCCAATGTGCCAGCAAAGAGTGAGAGGCTGGTGGAACAAGGTGTCCCAATTAGCTCTCCACTAATCTAATTAGACTTCCGTGGGGAGGACTAGAGCTGGCGAAATGACACGGCTGCCTCCCTGACCAGACACTCAACCTTTCCCGCCTGCAGCATTTTATTTTTCAGATTTTTAATTCGCAGCACCTTTTTTTGTCTGGCTCAGCAGAACCTGCCCTGCTTTGGGTCCTATTGCTCTTCACCAGCAAAGCATAATTACATGTGTACATAAACAGGCATTCAGTGATCACACACAGCATCTCAACTCTCTGCTCTGGTGTCAGGGAACAGCTGCTGGGGTTGCAAATCAGAGTTGTAAGGAGACATGGGGCACCAGCAGGCAGAGCCGATCAGGACGACATGGCAGAGCACACCAGGTCCCTCTTACTCCTTCCCTGAATGACAGCAAGGCATGCAAGCATGCCTGCCCTCCCCACTGCTGCCCTGCACCACCCCAGAGAGCTGGCAAACAAGCTTCAAACCAGAGCGCTCCTTGTAATCGGAGTCAGTCAGTGTGTGTGTTACGCTTGAGTTGATGGCTGGTGTTAAATTCAATGCCTTGAGTATTGATTTCCTTGCACATCCCGGACTTTGTTAAAGGGTTAGCCGTGAACTGAGATCAAAGGGAGGTTAACTCGTTTCTCATAAGTGGTAAAGCAGACCTCTAGCAAACCCGGGCGCTGGGCCTCCTCCGCAGAGGATGCTCCATGCATGTTGTTAGCTACCCCAGCTGCCTCGAAAGCCAGATAAAGTCACAAAGCTGCCTCAAAGCAGGGAATAAAAATGATCCCAACAACTCCCCATGGACCCCCAAGCTATTATGAGTGCACAATTGGGACAGGCAGCGTGGGTTAGCACTTCTCCCCAAGCTGTCCCCCACCACAGGGAGTTGCTCCCCTTGCTTGGCCACAGGAAAAAGGGGGGAAGCAAGTCTTTGCTAGCTGCACCCCCAAAGAGGTTGCCCCTGGGGTGCTCAAGAGAGGGACAGAGCTCTCCCCAGGAAGACTGGGGTGTTGTGGAGCTATGGGTGGTAGAGAGGGAAGGCAATGTGCTGCTCCCCAAAGGATCACCTTCATAGGGACATGGCACCCTCCATGCCATGGCCAGGTGTAGAGGACAGCTTGAGGCAACACTGCCATCAGCACCATCTCAATCTGGGTGGACACATGCCATTTACTTTACTCTTGGCTTTCCCTGCCCCACATACAGAAATTTTGGCCCTGACAACACCAAAATCAGCAGGCTTTGCCAAGGCAGTAAGAGTTAAGTGCACAAACAACATGACACTAACAAGCTTTACCTTTGTAATTTTTAAGGGATGGAGGCAGGGAAAGAGGTGTAGGAGACAATCTGAAATTGTTATCAGTAGTATTAATGAATGCCCAGAGGCACTGAGCAAGAAGCATCCATTTCAGATGAACATCTGTCAACAGTAAGTGGTAAAATTTCAAAAGTAGCTAAGGTACTTCAAAGCCCAGATTGCACCAGCTTCCCAGGAGGCTTAAGCACCCAAGTAATTTCTAACAGCAGGGCCCTTGGCCCCTAAGTCATCTGGGCACCAATGCTATTTCTCAACACCTCTACTCCAATATCTACTTGCAGCACAGTACAGCTGTCCAGCAGCCACGTTTTTCTTCAAACAGATTCACTGGGTTACACTGGCACTGTACTTTCCACACCAGGGTGGCACCATGTCCAGTCCCTACCTATCCCAGGAGCCAGGCAGCTTCAGCTGCAGAAATTACAGTACACTCTGCCCCCACACCCCTAAAAATCCCAACCCAAATCACCCAGCAATGCTGGTGGCATAATTCCCCATGTCCTGCAGCATTAGTAGGAAAGAGGGACCCATCACAGCCCATCTTGGGGATGAAATCCTCAGTGGGAGCTTTATTCCTCAGCACCTGTAGTCACACTTAACTTTGAGATCCTCTCTATGGTGCTAGACAGGTACTCCCCCACCTCTTCTCCCCTCTCCCAAACTCCTGCCACCCAGCACTGCCCCAGCAACCAATTTGTTTTTAAGTGAAAGGTTTATACAAAGTGCTTAGGGAATATCTGTGCAGTGCCCTGCATACCAAGTGCTGAAGATTTCACTTAAACTCTCAGCATCTGTGTATCTCAACTAAATTAAGCTATTTGCTATAAAAGAGCACAATGACAGTAATGGAATAATAACAGCATTAATAAAACACAACAATCCTCGAATGAGAAGTGGACGCATCAGCTAGCTTCAACCAAGAGAAGAAGGCTATTTTAAAATCACACACAAAAACCATCTGGGGGTGGAGAAAACCAACAAAAGCTCTGAAACTCAGAGGTCAGACTGAAATTATGTTTTTAACCTCAAAAGAAAGATGCTTGCCAGAGTCTTCCCAGCCAGAGAGCTCCCACGCCAATTGGAAATTAATTTCCACAGCTCCCAGCAAAACCAGGGCTTAAAATGGGTATGTTGGCTCCACAAAAGTGGGGTGGGAGCACTCCTTGGGGGGCAGGGCACAGAATTGAAAGCCCAAAATAGAAATGATCCCTCAACCATCAGCAAGGTTTGGTTCTGGGGACAGACGCATTGGAGCAGGGGGCAATGCTGCGTTGAACATGTGAATGCTGAGCTAGAGACCAGGGCCAGATGCTGGTACATCATTATGCAAACATCCAGATGTCTCAAGCTCACCATACTGCCATTCCCCTTTTGGTTGGAAAAGTCGCCTTCACTCCATCCACAAATTCTTCCTCCTTCCTTTGTTTTGCGTGAGGCCAAGATTAAACACAGCTCCATCAGTTTCAAAGTCACCTACACACTGTCTGTTGCAAAGATATAATAGCCCTGGGACCTGCAGTAGAGTTGGGGACAGATTCACCTGAGACAAAATTACAGCTCTGCCCCCTTTATAGGATGAGATTTAGCACATGGTAATGATAAGAGCAATTAGTGTGCATTAAACATGACATGCTGTATCTCTGAGGTCTCGCCACAGCCCCATCCTGTCCAGGGCAAGACCCCAGACTATCGCTTGCCCTGTGGGGGACTGGGAGGGTGGGTGACCCTGGGAAGGGGAGGAGATGAAGGAAAAGGAGACCTCTGTGTTCACCACCAGCTTATCAACCCCCATGTTGAGAAGTAGCAGGTTTGTGCCAGCAGCAGGCAGGGTCTTCGTGTTTCTCTTGCAGGTACATTTCTCTAGCCCAGGCTTTGCCCGGCAGGCAGCAAGAGCTGAGTCCCTTTGCTGCCCAGGCTCCAGTTTAGCTGGCTGCCTCTGCAGAGGGTACATGAGAGCTGCTCCTCTCCTCACCCAGCTGCCCAAAGCCCATGTGCAGATCCCCTCGAGGATAATGTGGCAGACATATGTCACCTCTTCTCACTGACATGGAAGCAAACATGACCCAGGTCACCATTGTGCAGGTGAGCTCACCACTGCCTACCCTTCCTCTGTGGCACAGCCCAAGCCACACAGAGGCAACTGAGTTATCCAAACTTCAAAGAATGCATTTAGGCAGGAGGTGGGGAGCAGCTGGCTGGCTTTCCCACAGCACAGTGAATACCATCTTCGGGTCCACTTGCCTTGTAAAAAGGAGCCAGGAGAGACCAACAGGCCACTGGTATAGCAGTATATATATATAGCCTGGCCCATAGTGCCAGGCACACGTGCTGCAAGATGGCTGGAAGAGTTCTGGGTACAGGTCCATAACACACATCCTCCTGCCAGTCCCGTGAGCAAACAGGTTCAACTCAACTGACTAATCTCCTCCTCCAGGCGATCCTCCAAACTTGCACCTTTCTAAACTCCTATGGAGAAAATGCCAAAGCAGCAGTTGCCCAACACTTAAACAGGCTGCAAGTTTCTTTGTTTTCATTACAAATTCCAATCCTGATGCCTTTTTTTTTTAGCCATTTCTGCTCTGC
Source organism: Lichenostomus cassidix (assembly GCF_008360975.1). Lineage (NCBI taxonomy): Eukaryota > Metazoa > Chordata > Aves > Passeriformes > Meliphagidae > Lichenostomus > Lichenostomus cassidix. The sequence continues at coordinate 9,716,825 of NC_139489.1, read as the reverse complement.
CCCCCGGAGGTGCTGCTGTGATTGAATGAAACACGACCCCAGGCTCCAATAAGTGTATTTCAATTACATCTGTCACCATGTAACTATGTAATGATATATCATGTGATATTAAATCCATGGTAATCATATCAGCGATTTTTTTAATAGTGCACTAATCACATTATTACATCTCAATAATTAACAACAGAAGGCCTAAAAATCCTGGATACAAACCAGAAAGCTCAGAGGGTCCCCAGCTCCTGCTTGGGAGAGCCCTAGAGGAGAGCAGCAGGGCAAGGTGCTGCCAGGTGGGCATGGCACAAGGAGCAAGGGCACAGGAGTTTGGCACTGGCACTGCAATGCAGAGCATCCAGGTGACACCAGATTCTTTCCCAGTCCCAGACTAAAGGAGAAGCAAGTATTTTGGAGCTGGGAAGAGGTACTTGTACATTCCATCTTGCCCAGCATTGCTCCCTTCTCTTCTGCTACTCCTGCACTGCCACTTTTCCTCCAGCAAACTAGCTCCTCTGCTCTGGTAAGTGCCTTGTGAAGGTGTCATCCTGAGGCAGACAAGCACTGCTGGTGCCCCACTGCAGAGGGAAGGGCAGTGTTTTGAAAAGCAAGGATATCCTACCAACACATCTTTACCAGGCTGCTGGAAAAATGACCTCATTTTCCTTCTCCCCTTGCACCAGCTTGTGACGTGATTGAGAGAGCCCCACTTCACAGAGTCACTGGAAGGCTTGAAGTCACTGTGATTTTTTTCAGCCAAACAAATCTGTTAGCTTAAAACTGGAAACCGGTGAGAGGCCTTTGGAGGGACAGTGGTCCTCTGGCTCACCACCTCCACCCAAGCTCTCGCTTGCATGGCTGAAGCAAACTGGGGCTGGGATCCAAAGCACTGACTGACATGCACATCCCCTTGTGGGGAAGGGAGATACCCAGAGGCACTGGCTGCTTCCCCCAGCTCCAAGCTGTATTTTACTCCTTGCAGGATGAGGGCGAAGGCGGCAGCTGGCACAGAGTGCCAGAGTGTGAGGAGTCCTGTGCCGCACTGTCCCTGGCTGTGACAGAGCTTTCTTCCAGTTGCAGCCTGGTTAATCTAGCAGTTTCCACATCACAAGCTGATCTGAAGAGAGCCTCATTACCTGCCTTAAAGTTCCAGCCAAGCACTTATCTCTTAAAGACAGAATTTAAGAAATATTTGACTGATCATTTCTCTCCTCATTTAGTTTGGCTGCTCTGAACCAATTCAACCTGTGAAGTTGAAATAGTGAGAACAGGAGGAAAAGTGTGGGCAGGCAGTCACACCACACACCATATCCTAGCTCCCCTGCCAGCTCTTCCCAAAGGGTCACATTCTCGCTCAGCCTGATTGACACAGCCTCTCCTGTGCCAGGAGTGGCCATGGAGCATTTCCCAACACTAAAGGGAAGACATCTCTTCCTCCCCACCCACAATGGGACAGGCATTTGGGGGATCATTAAATCCCTGGCATCCAGACCATACCTTTATGCATGCTTGGAAATGCCAAGTGCATCAATCCCAGACCTGGGAGAAAAGGATGGAGAGAGGGATGAGCCTGGATTGACAGCATCACCATCCCCACATCTTCAACTGACCCAGGACAGGATATTCCTGTGTTCTTAATCTCCTTGTATGCCTTCCTGCTATCCCACTTTTCAACTCCACAGCCATGCCACACAGGCAGCAAAGGTGTCACACAGGCAGCAATGTCCTGCTCTCTCCCCATGGGAACCAGAGCCTGCAGAGGGGCTGGGGGGACGGTCACAGGGAGGTGAAGGGGCTTCCAGGACCAAATGGGAATTGCAGCAGCAAGCAAAGAAGCCCTGCTAGTCATGTAGGGGTGATCCTGCCAAGAGCAGGCAAGACAAATGGACAGACACCTTCCTGGCCAAGGCAGTGCATTTGGACTTTCTCTCCTTCCCTCATCTCTCTTCTTTTTTTTTTTCTTTTAATTTTGTCTTGGAAGCCACGATCCTTTAAAGATGTGCACGTCTCATTAGCTCTACCTTGACAATCATTACCGTTCCTGCCAAGGCAGGAGCAGAGCTTAGCCTGAGCGCGGGGGAGTCCATTACCTTGTAGTTAAAGGGACATTGTCAACTCTGGGCTGCCTGGTGGTCTGACTCCCCCTTGGAGCTGCTGTTCACCCTCCTCTACTGAGCAATAACCCCCTGCTCAACCCAGGCAAGATGCAAACCTTGCAGTGATGGGTAGTTCTGCAACCACCACCAGGCACTTGCTGCTCCCTTGGATAGGGGCTTGCAGGGCCAAGTCCATGCCCACAGCCTCTGGGGTGAGGGGCACTGAAGAACCCAAACCTGCCCAACACATTGCACATGGCCTTCACACTGCCACATCTCACTTCAGCAAATGCATGCTCTTGGGTGGGACCACAAGACCGAAGTCCAGCCATGACCAAGCAGTGAGCCCAAAATATCCACAGAGGTCATAGCAGAGGCTTGAGTAAGGATTCCCATGAGGGACTCTGGGACAAGGACATAGTCCCCACATATGAATGCCTGGTAGCATAACTTTAGTGAGCTCTGTCCTTGTTTCAAAATGCAACATAACCTACACCTATGAGTCTGTCCCTAGCTTTTCTGGCTCTGCAGGGTGCAGTGTGGGCCACCACATACCCAAAGGTGGGGATGAGGAAGGGTTCAAGTGGGTGAGCATGCAGTGATGGGTGATCCCAGGAAAGAACCCTACTCACTAAAGATGCTGTCCAGAGAGTCCTGTTTTGGCCCAAAGCTGGGGGCTGTTACTCTTCGTGGCTGTTCCCAGAGCCTACTTTGCCCCACTCCAAGGTTGATAACAGGGAATCTGGCCCATATTAAGAAAGGGGAGGACCCTCAGAAGATTTCAGGGCAAAGACCCCCAAAGCAACTTTTGATGAAATACCTCTTGCTTTCTTCCAGCTCCACAAGAGCTTTGAAGCCTGGTGCAGACCCCAGGAGGTAAACATGGCATGGTGCAGCCCTATAGAGATGATCCTGCTTCTTTGTGCCTTGCAGGATGGGAGCTCTGCTGCAGCCACACTAACTCCTAACTGCTCTCTGCAAAGCCACAGCAAGAGACAATAACGCACGGCCACGGCTCTGAGCCACACTCCAAGAAGGATCCTACCTCCACACAAGGCTGTCCAAGAACTTGACAGGACTCTGTTTGAAAAAGATGTTGAAAGAAATGATCTCTTTAAGTGCAATGGGAGATATTTGTCTCTGATTTACCCTTGGCTTTTTGCTCTGGTTCAGGTAGGAGCGGTGTGGGATGGCTGGCAGATCTGAGAGCATGGCACGCCCCAGCGGGCAAAGCGAGCAGTGCGGAGGAAGGCGCGAGTCAGTTTGGAGTGCTCCCCATTTATCAAACTCACGCAGCCCGCCAGCAGAGCGAGTCTTTCCATCATTACAGCTCTCAAAATCCGATTCATACCACTAATCCTGCCTTCATTCTCCCAGATTAATAACATCTCTTTCAACCTTCACAGTGTGATAAATAGACAAAGAGAGAACAAAAGGAGAAACAGAAGTGAGAGAAAGAGCCAGAGCAACTCCACATAATAAAGAGAACCAAGAAAGGGGAAAGGAAAAAAAAGGGAAAAGAAAAGGGAAAGAAAGGAGCCGGCACACTTGACTCTGCCATTTACTTTAGCAGATTCTCCCCAAGAGCACCCTGCGATCCTTAAAGAATGTAAAACATTGCTCAAAGGAAAGGCTCGTTAGCAACCCTGACCAGCCCAGGTTTGCTGGAAATCTTTTCACTTCCAACCTCCACTCAGGTCAGCACTGAAAATGAGTTTGTTGGTTTCTTGTCCTGCTCCTCCCCAGACTCCCGCAGAGTCAAAGCCTCCAACACACGCTTGCTTTCTCCTTTACTTAAGGCAACAGCTTCTCGGAGGGGAACAGGAGGCCTTGGATGGTGTCTGCTCCAGGGGGGTCCCAGCAGCTCAGCAAGCCCAAAACAGGCGGGCAGAGCAGCAAGCAGCTGACACAAGGGCTGTCCCAGAAGCCAGGATGGTGCACTGAGTTTGGGATGGGAATGAAGAGCAAAACCATGACAACAGCAGAGCAGATGTGGAGCCCCATGCCATGAGTCTGGCTGGAGGGCCAGAGGAGAGGAGAAGCCTGCATTAATAGAGTGGAAATGCAGTGGGAATGCTGCAAGCCCCAGCTCCCCGGGCTCACTTCTCTGCCTTGTCCCCTGGGAGGGAGCCCCTATTCCTGCCTGTCTTGCACAGCCCAAATGCAGTGGGCCACTGGAGTCCCAGTGATCATTGTGGAGCTGCAGTCCCCCCTTTATGCTCATGGAGCCATGCCTACTCCAAGCAAGGGAGTGGCACTCACAGGTACCCCATTCCCAGCACTGTTCTACTCTTACTTGCTCAGAATCAACTGAGTCCCAGGAAATGCTGATCCTATAGCCCAGGACCCCAGAAAACCAAACCCACTGGCCCTGAGGTGCACGGATGGAAACATTTAGCTATTTCCCACCCACAGCCTTCACCAGAGCTGTGCTGTTTGGCTTTTTCACTCTGCCACGCTGTATTGAACACTCCATACACTCTCAAAGATATTTTAATAATTAAATGTTTATTGGAACATTTTCCCCACACTACTTCCACATTTGCCTGATTTTCTTTCCAGTGAGTGACTTCCCTTGGTTCAGTCCTTCCACAGGATGCACACCTGCAAAACATTTCCTCTGCTTTCCCTATAAGGAGTATCCATCTCCCTTGCAGCCCTTCCTTGTGGACTCCTGGCAGGTGCTGTGTATACTGAACACCACCATGCCAAGCCCAGATGAACAGCTCAGGCAGAGCTCTGGATTTCTGGCCAGGATGGTGCTCTATTATGGCACTCTCAGCCCCCGTGCAGAGGCTGGCCTAGCTTGTTTTTTTCCTCTCTTCTTTTATACTGTTCCATATTACTCCAGGCTTTGAAGTACAGAGAAAAGCAACACTCAATGTGCCTTTTTTTTTTCTCCTTAAACCTACCTTTATCATAGCAAATCTTTTCCTTCTCTGCTGTGTCGCTGGAGATAGATATCAAGCAAAAAAAATGTCTCCCCTTCTAACAATGGGTTTCCCTTCCCTTCTGAACTTCAAATAGAAAACTCTTATCTACAGCCACAGTTGACCAGAAGAAGAAAAGAAATGAAAACAGACATATGAACTGAACCCAGGCTCTCTTTCTATTCACTCAGAAAAGCTGTGCTGGGCTCTTCACACAGGGATGCTCTGAACATGTTTATAGCAAGTATTTACTCACTTCACTAGCTATCCACCCACCACAGAAACCCACCTTTCCTCAAGAACAATTCTCTTCTGCTCCATGTACCCTTTTCAGTCTCTTCTTTGCCTAGCAAATTCCATGCACCTGGGCCATCCAGCACGACAACACCTACACCTAAAGCTGGGGACAGCAAGGGGTCTTCAAACTCAGCTAAGAGTAACTGCAGCAATGCCCCTGGCACACAGAAGGCAGCACTCCTGTATAGTGCAAGTTCATTAAATGACAGGTTAGACCTTTCTGGCTGTACTTGCACAAGATGCCTTGCACAGGCTGAGATCAGGCTTTTTCAGCCACCCATGACCAACCCACACACCCCCACAGTAGTACCCACGTGCCACTGCTGGCACCTGCCAGTTCCTCTTTGTGTTTTAACATCTCCCTTTGAACAATCTTCTTGCCTGTGATGGAGCTGCTCCAAGGAGAAACATATGGAACCACAGAACTTCTTTTCCTTCCCCACTTTGGACCCTGGGTGCAGACCTCTCCTGTCCTGGCTTTCCTCCCCTTCAGCAGCTTGATCTCCGGAGAGGCACTGCCAGGTCCCAAGCTGGGTTGAATACCCACATACTGAGACTCACTGAGGTCCAGCTGTTGTCAAACCAGCTTTGCTCTCTGCCCAGTTAACAGAAGTTAAAATGTGAGCACTGTGCTTGACAGATAGCGTTTCTCCCAAGTCAGAGTGCTGGGACCAACAGACACAGCATGAAAGATAAGGAGGCAGGCACTACTGCTTTCCCCACCTCCCAGTGTGTCCTGCTGGGCTACATGTGCTTCTTGAACCATTCCTGCTTTCAGCCTTGACAACCTTGTTACACAAGTCTTGGGGAACCTGGCCTTACAGCCCTGGAACACCTCCTGGCTACAGCCACAGAGCTCCTGTTTCTTTTTACCCTCTCAAACCCATCCTGAGCTCAGTCACAAATTTATCCACAGGAGACTGCTGTACAAACTGTCCTCCTCACCACACATGGCACCATGGGCTCTGTCACCAGAGATGGACACAGCTACTGCCACGTGTTATCCCCCAGCCTGCCAGGGGGACCAGGGTCAAAGAGACTTGTTGCTGGAACTGGAGTCAAATTCCCAAATCAATTGGGGTGGAGGGCTGAGAACTTTCCAGATAATTTTCCATTAGAAATAAGAAGCTTCCTTCATCAACAGCCACATCATATTCTCATCAGGGTAATTTGGAGCTCCTGGCCAAAGGGAGGATGAATTCCCATCTGAGACATGGGCAGGAATCCTCTGCAGTCACACTTGGCAACAATGTCCACGTCCAAGCTCTGACTCATTTAGACTGGAGACAGCTCTGGTAACTCTATCTGGCTCCAAGCAGCCCTCATACAGCAGAGACTGACTGTGGCCCCTCCTGTGGCCACTTCCTGTGGCCCCAGCTGCCCAGCAGACTCTACTGTGGTACTCCACAGAGCTTCCCAGGCAGCAGCATTATTCCCTTCATGTTAAACTCCACAAGAGTCCCCAGTGCTCTTCCCATGGGGCAGTCCTGGTGTTGCAGAAGGCTCCTCCCTATGGAGCTACAATGGGAAGATCCATCAGACAAAGCACCTTCTCTTCAAGCTGCCTGATGACAGATGTTCAGCCAACGGAGCAGTGGGATTGGCAGAGCACCGCAGAAGCGCTTTATAATTCCTGCTCCTCTCCTCCTTCCTCAGCGTCTCCTGGGAGAGACACGATGATGAACGGTGACATAACTGACTGTTCCCAATCAAGGTAATGTAAGTAATGACAGCTGACGTGATTCCTGGAACGTGCAGGCACTACTGGCCCACGTGCCTTGCCTACCACAGGCAGCACAGCCAGAGCTAGTGGAGGGAGAGGAGACCAGAGCATGGAAGTCTGGCTGGGGGACAGCGGAGGAAGAGTCCCAAGACACAGAGGCTGTCTCCAAACCAGCTGCAAATAACTCATTACATCAGTCTGCAAACGGAGCAGGAACCAAGAGGAGGTGGATAGCACCTATGTCATGGATTAAATGCCTCCTGGGCTGTGTACAATGCCTGCCCCACACCTGGACACCCCACCAGAGTGACACCTGAGACTGTAACACCCCTAGTCCTTAGGAGGTGGCTTGTGGGGGTCTTACTTGGTCTCGCAAGGTTCAACAGCACTTTTATTGCTCTGGCCCTGCCCCTGCTCCCCCCACCATCAGTGACTATCTGAAAACAGGAACATTAAGTCAATAACCTGGACCTCACCTCCCCATGCAGCTGGTGCACAGGCAGCACTATTTCATCTGAACTCAAGGCAAGGGGGTGCAGCAGCCCCAGGTTGCACACACGGTTGTTCAGAGACTCACGGAGGGGAAGAAAATATTTTGCAATCTCATACTCGTAGTCCTCTTCCAGAGCATTGAAATTAGTAGGCAAATTTAACATGCAGAGAAACGACCGATTAATAACCCAGCATTGACTTAAGAAGACCTTGAATAATACATAGTGCTTGTACACGGAAAGGGAAAAAGTCAAGTCCTTCTGCCTGTCAAGTGTATCTGCCTCCCAAGCACTGACACTTGATGAGAAACCTCCCTGCCAGCCAGCCGCAGTTCTAAGCACCTCTTCAGAAATGCCTTTTGTTAAGATGAATGGCAAAACTTTGTGCCAAGTTAGACTGGCACTTGGTCAGCCCAAGTATGGTGTTATTTTAAATGTAATTAGTACTGCCTGTTAATAAAGTCCCTTTACACCTGCCAAGCAGACGATGATGCTGAGCATTTGGAGCATTAACTGTGAAGCTGCCCCAACCTGTCCTCCACCCTGTCTGCACTGCAATCCTCCCAGCAGCTCGGCCATGTCAAGGAAAAGTCAGACCCAAATAGACAAAAGACTGGCAGAAGCTCAGCTGCAGGTGCTGGGCTCCATCACACCATAATGACGACAGATGAAGCTATGATGAACTATTCCCTTCCACAGCTTGAATCCAGCTTCTGTTGTTTAAAGCTGGTTTTGGTGTGCGACAGTGAGCAGTGGTATCACTATCCCTGTGTGGTGCTCTCTAGTTTCCTAAATAATGATGGCTGCAGAAAAATTTGCTCCCTTTTGAGAATATTCCAAACCAGATCCAGCAGAAAACAGCCATTTTTATGTAGGGGCTACATACAAAATGCCCACTGTGAGAGGGGTGGAATGCTGCAGAGCACCAGAGATTTTGTGTAGCATCAGTGAAATACTGTGTATCTCGAATGCTTTGATTTTTGAGATGGGGAGAAAAGCTGAACAGCAACTCAGGCAGAGGATCCCAGCAACTGGTCATTCTGACTCTTGAAGCTGAGTGACCCTCCTGAGCAGCCAGCTCACAAGGATGCTGCGTGGATTTAATGCCTGCAAAGCAATTTGAAAGTGAAAAGCCTCACAAACAAGCCTTGTGGCTGAAGTCCAGAGGCAGGAGAATGAGACCTAATTTCTGTTTCAATCTCTGATATGGATTCACAGGAAAATCATCCAATCCCTCATGCCTCAGTATCCCCACAATAACATCTATTGAGTGGTATGAGCCTAAATTCATTCATGTCTTTAAAGAGCTTTAACATCTACTGCCTGAAGACCAAAGGACCATCACTATGCAAAACATGAGCTGTGTACAACACAAGGTCAGAAGGCATTTAAAAAAGAAGCCACCCAGTGCAAAACACAAGGGAAAAAAAGTGTGCAGGAAACAAGATTTGCCTTCTTCAGATGTAAATGAGTGCCAGCTAGCAGCAGAACTCCAAAGACACCCATTTTAGCACCAAAAAGAGTTTCTACAAAGGGCCCCAAGAAAAAAATGCAATAAACAGGCTCAATTCTCAGAGTTTGATTCCCAGAGCAATAAGCACAGAAACTGAGCCCAAAGAAAAGATCTGTATTAGAATCCAAATCCAATCATTCTGATAATAAAGAAAAGACATCTGAACTGGTGCAGAACTATTTCCAGAGAGAAGTTTGTCTCCCCATCCCTTTAACATCCTGCAGTGGCTCAATGGAAAAATACTTAAGAACTTGCAAGTTTGGTCATAATGTGTAAAAAGCCCCTGAAATGCGACATCATTTACTCTTCTGTGGTATTGCTCAGCAGAGCTAATAAATCTTGCATGAGCAGAGCTGATTCTAATTTTCTAATATGAAAAGGCATTTGGATTGAGAGAGAGGGGAAGATAAAAGTGATTGAATCTCCAATAGCCCAGCGTCAGTGACAAGAAACATCCTGCTATGGACCCCAAGGAAGAATGGCTCCCCCTCCTCCCCGAACCACAGGCACACTCACCCGCTCGCACATCCAATTCTCCCTGCTTTCTGCTCGCCACGTCTCAGTCTCCCCTATTGACAGGACGTGGTTTTAAACACAGTTACACAAGTTATCATTTCTGCCTTTTGATCAATCTGAATTTTCAGGACAATTACCCTCTTAATCAATGATTGCTATCAGCAGCCCCTTGGATTCTTCACCAAGGCAATCGTGCCGCCGGGGCAGACAGCGTGTGCATATGCAATGAAGCTGCGGGGAGGCACAAGTCCATCTTCCCCTGACGTAGTCGTCGGCTGAAAGGGTGGAGAGCTGTGAAGGCCACTTCAAGGAACACCTGACGTAAAAAATAAGTGGAGGGAATTAAAAGGGACATTGTGTGAGATATCTGTGGCACAGCTGGGCTGAGGGGATCAGGGACCTGCTGAACGTAACATTGAGTTGAAAAACAAGCCAACTAACCCAACAGATTTAGCATCCACTGAAACCATATATTTAAGAGCTATCTATAGCCAGCACTAACCACTCCTAATGAGGCTAATAAAGTCAGTTTCCAATTAGAGACTGAAACACTAGAAGAAGGAAAGGCAGAGAGGCAGCTTTTAAAAACCTCTGAAGATGTGGGATTTGGATATGGGGGTTTCTTTTTTTTTTTTTCCATCAGAAATTACTTAATATCACCAAAATGCCCCTAGGATTTACACACACAAAGCAAGACCCCCGCTGTTGTTCCCTGGCAGGATATGTATTTCAGTAATTGATGTTTGCACAGAACCTCAGCTCTTGGAGGATGTGGCTCCTTCAAGGCATCTCTCAGCACCACTGAAACATGGCCTCAGATATTTAGACACCACAGGAAACCTCAATGCAGCCAAAACCCAATTGTCAGCCAGCTGCATGATGAGGCATAGTATCCCTGCTCTTGCAAGAGCACCACCAGGCCATTGGCAGGCTCATGACACTTGGCTTGTGTTTCCAGACAAGGCAGGGCAAAGGAGCACGTGGCTCTCACCTGCATATCTCTCTAGGCTGCTCCCTTGACAACCTTAAGTGCTTCCCCGTGGCACAGAACTCCTAGACACAGAATTCTGCCCAAAAAATACCTCAGCCAGACCCAGGCACCATTGTGTCTCCCTGAGTATGTCAGCAGGTAGAGAGGCTGCACCTTTTCCCAGGCTTAGAAAGCATCCTGCACCTCTTGGTTGCTGTGTCGGCAGGAGGGAGCTTTGGGACCTGGATGGCAGCAGGGAAATGCTGCTGGAAAGCAGCTGAGCTCCTGCAGAGGAAGGCATTGTGGTGGCTTCACCATCTTGACCACCAGAACGGGCTGGCAGAAAGCAGCAGAGGCAGCGCCAGGTGAGGCTCGTGGGCCAGCTGCTTTTGCAGGCTGCTGGCTGGAGGAGCTCTCCGAAAGGCACAGTATTTCACTAGCTATTTTGCATGGAGAATTGCCGATCAAAGATATCCCCACTGTGTACTCCAGAGCAATAAAAATAAAAAAAACCCACAAGAAGAATTCTTTAGGCGGGTAATGGGCATTTTATTCCTTTTTATGACACTAAACATAGGCAGCTGGCATAATTACACCACAATAAAGGCATAATGTGCACCTAGCAGAACAAACTCATACTTTTGATAATTAGGCAGAGCAAACACAGTCTGGTATTCAGTCACATGGCTTCACTGTCTCCTGGATCTGTCGGAGCCCCTATCCCCACAGTATGTCAGCCCCATTCTTACAGCTGGATTTCAATGGGCCCCATGGGGAAGGCTGAGCAAGGAATGTATTGCTAGAACTCTCCTGCACTAAGAGGAATAACCATGCAGCTCTTTTGCTTAGAGCAGACAGGTACATGTGCAGTTCCTGGGAGGAAACTGGAAACTCCATGGGGCACAGCACCAATGGAGGATCAATCACCTCCTGACCAGCACAGACCTTCCCCACAGGGAAGGAGTGGTGCAGCAGAACCAGCTCGATGTGGTCAAAACATACATGGTGCAATGGCAAAGGGAGACCCAAAGCACAGGAGAGATTCAGAGCTGTTTCTGGTTTGGCAGCTCTGCCAAGGCCAGCTCCAGTACCTGGAAGGACTGAGCAGAGGTATGGAAACACAGTACCACTGCATGGCCAAATACAATTGGTGCCAAAAGGCAAGAACAGAGTGGAATTTCCCAGGGAGGCTGAAAGGCCCTCACCTACAGAAAGGGCCAGCCTGGACCTGATGGAGACTAGCAATTAGCTCTTTGAAAGTTTTGTGCTACCCCTAGTCCTGGTAGACCTGCCTCCTCCAAAACCCAGTGTCAAGCAGCAAGTGCACTCCTCTGGCAGCTGCAGGGGTCCATGCAGGACAGCTCCTCCCTGAGTGAGGAGCACAGCCAAGGTGGAGATCCTAAATGATCTCTAAAATATTAACAGCACCAGTCAGGGTAGGCTGACAGAGGTTACCACACTGGGAGAGCACAAGGAACAGGCTTTCCTGAAGTTGGCCCAAAACCATACACTAAATATCCACAGTTTGTTTAAAAATGCATCTGCAGGATGAATGCAGGAGGAGCACCAGCGAACAGCACACTGAGCTTTCATCTCCACACCACTAAAGCCCATTGGGGATGTCAACCACTGCTTGCAGGAGAGACAACAGCTCAGCTACACTCCATCCTGCATGGCTTAATGGAAGTCATTGGCTTTAAGGTATTTTGAGTGCAGTGTTGAAATGCCAGAGTGTCCTGGCTCAAAGAAAGGTGAGGTGGGTGCATGGCTGATCCATCAGCCATGAGTGAGACCTACGTAGTCGCCTGTGGATAGGATGCTCAGGAAGACAACAAACAACATTATTATGAGCTTTTGCAACACAACATTGAACACAAGGAAGGAAAGATGCATGTTGTCAGTAAATAAAAGCATCTTGCTCCACCATACGTATTGACACCCAGAAGGGACTGCTGAGAACTCAGTGGGTATTGAGGAAGCTTGAGAATGGCCATTTGCTCAGGAGCTTTGATGTCCTATAAAGATAGCTGCAACATTCATGTCAGAGCACCCAAGGATAAGGTCCTGGTCTGTAGGACACAGTGCCCAGGCAACTGGGAAAACTAGTCACTGTGAGATAGACCCTGTTTGGGTTCATGCTTCAGAGTGAGGAGAGCTGCCCTCCCCAGCAGGCCACAAAATAGGAGAAGTTTATGCCCAGACAAGGGCAAAAGATGGGTTGTTTTCTAAACAAAAGCAGACCACATCTGTAGACTTTTCAGCCAGTTCTTAGAAAGCCACTTTGAGAGATTGAATCCTTGGGTTGCAGACAAAGAGTTCAAACAAGGAAACCTGCAAGTGGAAAGAGCAAAAGCCAAGATGGAGCCAACGTGCTATGTCAGCATGGGGGAAGGGTGACATGAGACTCTTAATCCTAACTCTGAAATCAACTTGCTTAGTAGCCTTGGGGTTCTGAGTGATTTAATTAATTAATTTAATGAGTGTGAAGTACTGCAAGTTATTAATATACAAATTCCACTACTGTATCTCCCATCTCCCTGCTCACCATCTCTGGCTGCTTTATATTGAGCCCATGAGAAGCCAAAGCCAAGCCCTGGTATACCTCTGTGCAGTGGGGCAGAGACTGCAGACCCATACCTTCCCAGCCAGGATACCAGTAGCAAAGTCCCAACCCCTTCAGTAGGACAGTGCATCGTACATGGCACAGGGCACCTGGAACACCTGAATAAAAAAAACAAAATAAACCCCCCCAAAAAACAAAACAAATAACAAAAACCCCCAAACAAACAAACAAAAAAGTTCTGTTCTTCCCACTGACAGACAAGCCAATGGCTATCATAAACCAGCCTGCTGTTGCTGGTGGTGATGGCAAGCAGTCACTCCCTTTTGTAGCTATGCTGGCTTGGTAGGACAATGAGAACAAACCAGCTCATTTTTAATCTCCAAGGCTAGAGAATCTGATAGCCCATCATGCCTTCCTGGAGAACTGCACAAATCTTTTTTTATGCTCCTACATGGAGCTCCTGTCTTTCAAGGAGCACAGAAAACCAGCTCCTTTCCCAGGCACTAGGCACCTGTGCTAGTACTCAAGTAAAGCTCCAGATGAAGGGCTGGGATGCAGGGATGCTCTATCCCTTGCCTTTCCCATGGGACTCTGGGAAAGGCTATCTTTCACACATTGTTCCTTCAACTCCCAACTCCTCCTGGCCTGGAATGCAGCACACATTGCAGCATTATTATAAAACATGCCCTGCCTCTAATCCCTTCTCCTCCAGCCTTGCTCTGGCATCGACTGCAGGGAGCTGTGTCAGGTCCAGGGTCAGCTTCCCTCTCACAATACCAGGGCACGCAGAAGGTTCCAGTCCCTCTGGTGGACCTCAGTACTCAAGATGTGGGGAAATGCAGGATGCTCCACATGAACAGGCAGGTGAGACTGAAGGCCCCCAGCTTCTGCCAACAGCACCAGTGCCCTGCAGACACAGATGCAGTCCTGTGTGCAGGTGAAATGCCAGACCTGTGCCAGACTGACATCCAGCTCACAAGGGCCTAATTCTGACCATTCTTGTGGTTCCCTTGGCTTGCTCCTGGCCTGCCATGCTAAGGGCACCAAGTCTGGGTGCAAGCTCTTTCAAAACTTTGTCTTTGCCACCTACAGCACACACCCCCATTAAGAGGCAGGACCAGGAGTGTCAGCATGTCTCTTTCCTCACCTGCATGCAGCAACCAGACCCATGGAACAAAGGTCTGAGCAGTGTGTTTAACCTCAGCAGCAGTGCACACACAGAGCCAGATGGAAACCAGGAGGCTCCTCGGTGCAGAGGACAGATGTTCAAATCCCCCAGCATGGGGAGCACAGGCACAGGGAGGTGCAGCCAAGCAATATGGCACTCAGCAGGAAGAGCAGCACGCAAGGTCTGAGCAGCTGCCTTTTGCCTGCAGCTAAAATGATGTGCATAGAAAGAACCACAAATGCCAACCTGCCTCCAACAACCTGCATAGACAAGGATGCTTTCAGTAAAGCAACCATTGCAGTGTGCTCAGCAAACCGCTGCTCAGAATTTCACCTGAAAGGCAAATTTTTTGCCCTAGTTCAAAAAAGCTCAAAGGCAACAAATTCTCCTCTCTGCTTTGACCAGTAGCTGCAGGCTGCATGGGGCCAAGGAACATAATTGTGCTCCTCAGTTTCTCTTGAATCAATACCTTCTGACATTACCTGAGAGCCCTGTGTATCACAAGTGGCACCAGGAGGCCTCAGTTCTTACTGAAGCCCAAAGGCACTGCCAAGTAATGTAGTCTGCCTTGGGATTTTCCCCGTTCAAACATCTGGGATCTGGGCAGACAGCATCAGGAGGGGAGACTGTACATGGCACCCAAAGAAAATACCCCTTCTTTCCCTGTTCACATACTCTGAGTTTCTGTGATGTGTCCCAAGGAATGTAAACAGCCTGTGTCCAAATGCAAGGGCAAAGGAAGTTTCATAGTACACAGGGCAAGCAGGAGGGGAGAAGTGATGACCCACTGTCTGCTTCAAGGCAGGACCAGTTCCACCCAAACCATTGCCATCACATTCTTCTGAACTCCCAAGAGCTAGAGTATTCCTGCTCTTATCCATGGAAACTGTTTACTGATCTCCTGGCAGTAGGTAAGGATGGGATCAAGAGCCGTATACCACAACCAGCCAGAAACTGAGCACTTTCATTCCTCAAAAATGATTTCTGCTTAGTCTTCTCTAGGCTGAATATCCCAGATCACAGAAGCAATCAGGTTAGAAAAGACCTCTGAGATCATCCACTCTAACCTATGACCTAACACTACCTTGTCAACTAGACCATGGCACTGAGTGCCACATCCAGTCTTTCCTCAAATACCTCCAGGGACAGTGACTCCACCACCTCCCTGGGCAGCCCATTCCAATATCTAATCACCCTTTCTGTGAGGAAATTCTTCCTAATGTCCAACCTAAATGTTCCGTGGCACAGCTTGAGGCTTTGTCCTCTAGATCCCTCAATCTTCCTCTGGAGGTCACGTCTTCCAGCTCTCTGACCCTTCTATTCCTTTCTTGGTTTTCCATCTGTGCCAGGTCCTCCCTGAATGCAATATGTGAAACTCATTTCTTCCAAAGACTAAGACCAGAGTGCAAAACAGCCTGCCCAGGAAAAGAGGTGAACTTTAACATGCACCTAGTACATTTTAGTATGTATTAGCAGAAGACAATGCAGAACTCCTGAGGGTAAAGAAGTTAACCTGTGTGTGAGACGCCATGAGGACACATGCAGGATAGCTATGAGAAGGACAGAAAGATGGAAGGAAGTTCCAGAAAGAGCTTGTTGTTAATAGGTCCAGAATACTCATGTGTCCCCTTTGCCCTGGAGTAGCTCTAAGTGGCTTCTATATAACAGACCTTGTCAAAGGCTGTCTTTACCCACACAACAGAGTCTAAATGTCAGTAAGCAAGGAACATGCCCAGCACACAGCCTTCTGCTTGGCATGAGCCCTGAACAGCTACTGTCCATGCACCCCTCATGCTGTGCCTGTGCTTGTTTTGTTTTATGTGAAGGTAGATGCCAAAATCAACCCTGATGGTTACTCTGCATCATGTGAGCACTCTACCTCAACATGTATTGCAAACCCACTACAGCAACAACCCCTTGGTCCATCTGGTTATAACCTGTAGGGAAACTGAGGCATCAACCCATCCTGTACCTTCTTCTAACAAATCCAGGAAGACAAAAGGGAAAAGACTGCCAAGAACTTCCAGACTCATCTGCCTATTGGTTTTTCCTTGAAAATATGTTTTTACTCAGCATTCCTTATTAAGTAAGAAAGGAAGGAAAGGTTGCTCTGCAGAAGGACAGAAAGGGCTGCTTCTTTAAGGCCTCTCCTGGATGCCCTTTCCCTTTGAGATGACTATCCTCAACTCCCTCCTCATCTCCCTCCCTTTGATTTAAGAGTTCCTCTCCTGGCCCTGACAGTAAGGTATTTCTGTCCCACAGATTATAACTCACTCTGGGCTATTATTCAACTCCCAAGCCCTGGCCCTGCTGCATTTAGTCCAAACATAATATCCTTCATGCATATATTATCTGTCTCCCTATTATCTGGAATCATTTCGGAATTAAATTTCAGTCCTGCAATATTGGCTTGAAGAGCGGCTCGCTTTATGGGCTAGTCAAAGGTTAGAATACCAATCAAAATAACACTGCCGATGCAGAGAGACATTTTAATATTCCAAAACCCGGTAATTGTAAAAGGACATAATATTTTTTCCCTGATTACCCCAAAGGCAACACATGTTAACAAGGCGAGGGAGAGAGTGAAAGAAATTTCAGAGTTCAGACAGGCAGCACGACAGATTTAAAGGAGAAGTCGTGGATGGCTACTGTGCTCCAGCCTCGGAGCAGGAGGGCTGCTCTGCCCTTGCCAGAGGTGCCGCATTCCCCAGGATGCTTCCCCTTCTTGTGGTGTTTGTGCTGTCTGTGCTTCCCAAGCCAGGAGCCCTCAAGAGTGCTCTCACTGCAAGGGAACAGAGCAGCCAGAGCTGTGTGAGACAGATGGGTGAAGATCATCATAGCACAAGAAACTGCCGCGATCGGCTGGCCTGACCGGCACAGGCCACAGCACTGCCCCAAATTCCTGTCTGAACCAGAG
Organism: Lichenostomus cassidix; assembly: GCF_008360975.1. Lineage (NCBI taxonomy): Eukaryota > Metazoa > Chordata > Aves > Passeriformes > Meliphagidae > Lichenostomus > Lichenostomus cassidix. Next base: position 9,699,650 of record NC_139489.1, on the reverse strand, counting down.
CTGATGGTTTTAGGAAAAAAGCCTTCCCTCCTGAGCTGGATAATCCACCACAGTCCTTGGTAAGTTGTTCCAATGGTTAATTACCCCACACTGTAAAGATCTGCACCTGAATTACCTTGCTTTTGCTTCCAGGAACTGGAACTGCTAATGCTTTTGTCTGCTTCCGTGAAGGAACTTCTTGTCATATCTTGACTCTGCCTTTAGATATGTAACTACAGCCTTTATGCTTCTCTCTGGTACCCTAAATGGCTCGCATGGTTGTTACTGCATGGTGAGTGCTCTCTTGAAGTTCTCATCCAGTCTTCAAGTTTCAGAATTCTTTCTGATGCAGATGGGACCCAACATCCCATACTGGTCAAACCAGTCCCAAACAAAGAAATTTTCCAGCCCCTCTGCTCCTCCTCACCACTGCCTGTTTATAAATCCAACAGCAGCCGCCTTCTGGATGCAGTATCTGCACATGTTATCGAAAATGATTTTTATGTTTTCTTTCAGGGCATTGACAAAAGTGTTAAATACAAGAGGTCTGAGAAATAGATCCCTGTGGGACCCCACCAGGAAGACATGCACTCCATGATGATTATCCATTTACAATTAAATGCTAGGAGCTGTCAGTTTGCTCTTTCTTAATCAATGTAATGTGTGCCATGTTGATTTTGTATCACTCTTGTTTCTTAATCAAAATGTCATAAGATACCAAGTCAAATGCCTTCCAGAAGTATATTACATTGACATGGTTACCTTTATCAACCAAACATGTATTCTCATAAAAAATATATCAAGTTAGTTTGAAAAAGATCTAGTTTCCATAAATCCACATTGATTGGCATTATATTACCCTCTTTTCATTCTTTATTAATCAACTATGATATCTGGCTTTTCATTACTTTGCCCAGAATTAATGTCAAGATGATAGGGCTATAATTACTTCATCGGTCATCCCATTTGCCCTTCTAAATTACTGGTACAACATTAGCTTTCTTCCAGTCCTCTAGAACTTCCCCCATGTTCAAAGACTTATTAATAGTTCAGGGCATCTCAGCCAGCTCTTTAAAACTCCTGTAAACCAGCTACGCAAAATGCCAACCAATTCTCCACTTAACTTTATCAGAAAATTGCATTGTAACAGCAAACCTCTTGCTCAGCAATATGGAAACCTCTGCCTTTCTGTAAATACAGAGCAAAGTATTTATTAAACACAGTCATTTTGCTGTTATAAGCAACTCCTTCCATTTCCTTCCAACTATGAACCAATGCCATTCCACAGACACTTTCCTCATCTTTGTGAAAAGGATACTCTTACTCCCCTGAGCCCCGAAGCTGCACTTCTCATTGTGTTTCCTTTCACAACATCTCCCATTCCTGCCTTCTGAGAGAGAGTTTCCAAAGCCAAGAGCTTCACCGATGGGGTGAGGAGGCAAGCAAACCCAGGTCCCACTGAAGGAAGGGTCTCAGAACTTGTACCCATACTGCAAACCAGCAAAGCACTGGGCACAGTTCTTTGCAGTTAGGAGGCAACATTTATTCATGTGCTTGATGCTCTGGCCATGAAGTACTTTGCCTGAGGAGTCCTCCTCTGGCATTTCTAATCTTACCAGGCATATTCCCTGCAACCAGTAACACAATAAACAGGCAATTGATAACAAACCCTCTAAGTCTTCAGGAAGTTAGACCTCACAAAAGCAACTTCCAGGTATATGGGTTAACACATAAACCATTTCTCACTCATTTCAATGATCTTCATCCAAAGCACTCAAGACACTTCAGCACGAAGTGCCTGAGAAGTATTCTCAGAGCCCCTCCTCCCACCCAAAAGGCAGAAGGAATTGTTAATTCAGAGGAGAGACAGAAAGCTGTTAGCAAATCTTTGTTTGTTTAAGATGTGTTTATTTCTAGTAGCCAAATATTAACAAAAACATCCTATTACACGCTTTCTCTGACAGATTTCACAATGCAAGTAGGTGACCTTAAAACATTTGTGCATGTGTATTAACAGTTTGCTTCCAACCAGGAATATCTACAGATCAATAAAGGCTGACCCTGGAAAAGGCCAGCTCTGTGCTCAGCCATAGCACCCCAGCATGGTCACGTTGTGCTCCCCAAGGCTCTGTCAACTCTGTTTCATCATGTCCAGAGAAGGAAAGTTGCATTCCTTCACACACATCATTCAACTCTTGCCTTTCATAAAAGCTCTCCTGAATTTCAGGAGGATGTCAAACTAGGACCAGTATTCTGTCACTCCTAAAGCAACTACTATTCCTGTATCTAAAGACATGCTGCATCCTCTGAACAGAAATCAAAGATGGTCAAAGATGCCAGGACAGCTGTGCGGAGAAAGGGACAGCTCTCTGATGGGTATGAAGATTGTCTTCTTAAAAAAAATAAATAAAAATTGAGAAACAAGGAATAAAACAAACCCTTGGTGGATACATAAAAGACTCCTCATATTTTAACTGCAAAACATCCAGACAATAAATGGAAGATCAGGGATAGTGTACACAATATTAAAAATAAATTCCATAAGCCAGTTCTAAAGTCACAGAACCCACAAGTGTCTTTGTGCCAGCCCTCCAACAAGTTTTGCTATGCTGGAAGAGACAACTGAGCACGAATATGACCAAGGTCTCAAATCAAGAAGAATACCATGAAGAAGAACTAGAAATACATTCTTTCACACAATGCAAGACCTAGGCCCAAGAAAATGATCTGACAATAGGTTTAAAAGAAACAAAGGGACCTGCATCTTCACACAGCATATGAGTAAACAGAGTATAATTGATGCATAATTAAATAGCAAAAGTCATTGCTGCAAGATGCTGAAAAAACTGAAAGCACAAGCAAATTCAGAAAAGGGTGTACAAGTTTCTGGTAGATAGACATGGTAAAAACAGTGGGTGATAGACACAGTGGTTCAGGGACAGCTCTCAATTGTTGAGACAATTGCTGGGAATCAGAGAAAGCTGAGTCAAGCCATTGTCTCCCTGTTACACCTGTGAGCATCAGCTACTGGCCTCTGGTATAAAGATAACCTGGGTTACATATATGGTCTGGCCATTTTGATACCCTCATCATCCTTCTAAAGTTCTTCCACAAGCTTGTTTTAAGAAAATCTATTTTCACCTCTCTTCTTCCACCTCCTCCCTCCATCAAATCACTCTCCCTCCAGCGACGTGGTCCCAGCGCAGTGGTGCTGACGACTCCTACTTCCTGCTGGGTTTCCCATTCCCAGGCTCTTGGACACCCTGCAATTGCAGGCACTGTGTCCTCAGCCTAACACAGCACTGGTTCCAGCCCCAGGGGTGAGGATTCATCATGGGACCAACCATGCTGCTAACTCAAGTGGAACCTTGAAAACAAACCAAAGAGGCTCCCGAAAGAGCAGAGGAAGCACAAATGAGAGCTGATCCTTGTGTTAGAATAAGCAGTAATGGATTTACCCAGGCTACCTGAGGATACTCTCGAGGCAGCAGCCTGGTTGTAGCTTGTTAGGCGCAGCAGCTTTCCTTCTTGCATAAATCTGGACCCATGGTCTCCTGCTTCCTGCACATATTACTCCACTGGTACCCCTCTCTCCTGACATGAAGCACTCTGTGTATTTCCACCCTGAGCATCCAGCTTCAGTGATGTAGCTCAGGTTCTGCACCTCAGTCCTAACCCACAGGGCCTCTGTGGATCGACTTGACAGGTACCTAAGGAGAACTGCCAGATGGGATGGTGGCTCTCTCTATTGAGATGGTTTAAGGGGATATCTGAAATGTTGCAGCATTCAAAGAAAGCCTCCTCTGCTTTCTGCTGCTCTCCCACAAGGCTGAGCTAATCGAAGTGAAGAACATGATAAACTCTCTGCCCCAAGTCAGCTCGACACTGACAGTTCACCAGAGATAAAAGATCGCTCAGTGACATTAAAAATGTCAGCAAACACTGATCAGGCTTGACTGAAGGGATGCATTAGCAGGCTGGGGGGCACGGGGCAAGGTAAAACTTCAGCAAACATGGTCAAGTGCACAGGCAGCTTTTCCCCCCCCCTCTTCTCCACAGAAGACTTCTTTACAGATCCCAAGACACTGAGGCCACCATTGCAGCAGTCAGATGTGGAGGTCACCATCACCTGAATGGCCAGATCAATCCAACAAGGTTTACCTGAGGCAAAGCAAGCGTGGCAGCTACTGGGGGCAATTCCTGTCTCCAGCTTGCCTGAGAGGCAAGGTCTTGGAAATTGTGAAAGCTGCCTGCAGGCACAGGGTTCTCACCTCAACTGCTCCTGCAGCACAGCAGTGAAAAGTGAAGTTTATTGGCGAATGAACTCTGAGAAAGAGTCTCTCACCACTCTGGGAAGAAGATCTGCTGAGTGCTGGAGCATCCCATGCTCTGGCAGTGGGAGTCCAGACACGGACTGTTTTTTAAAATTATACGAAAGAGAGACAAAGAAGACCTGAAACTGTGTATGCATGGGCAGAGGGAATCTGGAATATATTTTGTTGCTACTGTGCTACACACAGGTACACAAACTTGTCTGTGTGGAATCCCACTTCAGCATTGCCTGGTAGCATTGCCTGACAGGAGCTCCCTAAATCAGAAAGGTCCTCTTGTTATCATTGCTCTTAAGCAGAGACTCTAAGGAGGTACAGCAGATGCAGGTGGGGCCATCATGCAGGAAACTGCTCTCTGTCACGTGTGCCTGTTTTCTTGACATCTGAAACATTCCAGTCTCTGCATTATTCATGACCCAGAAATCATCACTTTCACACTACAACCTTGCCCACCCCCAAACACCTTCGCTTACTTCGTGGATCAGGTCAGAGGCAGACTCAGCCTAGAAGGTATTTTTAAGTCAGGAACGTGCCGGAGGGAGGGGAAAAGGGGCCACCTCAGTTATGCAGGAAAGAACAGGGAGGGGCTAGTTACCTGTCCACTCTTATCTGTCTCTCACTGGAAGCTCATTCAATAGAGACTGAGTCTCCACTGGGTCCATCTACTTGCAAAAAATTAAGTTATCTAGGCTGGAAATCCTCTCTCACGAAAACACACAGGCAGTTGCCCCACAAGCACCTGAAAGAAGTGTGTGGCAAAGAAAGATCACCACCCCGGGGTAAGAGCAATTCCCAGGAGAAGCAGCTCTTAGCCACAGGACAGGAGAGGCCCCTGCTCTCCTCTGCAACATGGGTCACTTCCCAGAGGGATACAGGGTCCCATGACCCACTCTGTCTCAGAAGGTGTCAGATATTAAAGTGTCAGAATAACTTCACTGTTTTTTAAGGGACCAGAGGGGTTGGAAGAAGATCAACATTTCTCTCTCACATCCCCTTCCTGCACAATCTGAAGGAGGTTGAAGCTTTACTTTCCAAGTAACACATCTGCAGGGGAGGACAACCCAACCCACATGCCCCCATTCTACATGCTCAGCATGTGACCCTTTCAGGGAGCTGGGTAGGGAACATTTCACTGCAACAACTTCACTCCTGCACCTGCCTTTAGCTTTGTGCTTGGGACTTCATGGATGCTCAGCAGCCCTCAGCTGAGTATCACAGTATTTGCTGACATGCAATACATGAATGCTCATCTCGAAGAAGAGACACTTGCCCAGACATCTGCATAATGATGAATCCCAACTCCTAACACACTAAATCCAGCAGCCCGGAACTATGGGAAAGAGCCATAAGTCACTCATCCTGAGGCCCAGAGGAGGAGCAAAGCTGGATCAACCTACTTCTTAGCAAACATCACAATACACAGGGATTTGTTTTTTCTTTTTTAATATTATTATTCTGCAGCCATCAACCTGCTGGTTATATAGCTGCTATCCATTCACCGGAAGTTTAGTGAACTTCAAATGGCGATCATTAATGGTCACTGAACTGCAGAATGCCCCAATGTGCTTTCAGATTTCATTTACCAAGGACCAGCAATCAGCCAAAAGATTTGCTCTGACAGCAGGGAAATACAAGACCCTTTGACAAGTTCAGCCAGGAATGTGCTGCCAGCATCCCTTGTTAAGTTCATGTTCTACCCTATTTGATGGAACAGATCATGCAAATTGTCCTTCTGCGGCTGCTCAGCCTGTCATTCACGCTTCCATTTAAAACAATAAATAAATAAAAGAACAAAAGAAAAGCCCGCAAGAACAACGAGCTGTTTATAAGCAAATTCCGCTTACTGAGACCCCTAATTACCAGGAAAAGGCAAAGAAACCCAAATAAAGCACTAAATTGGATGGGGGAAGGGATTCTTACTCATCTAAAGGTTTAACCACGAGGGCCACCCCAGTTTTTCTTGTGCACAGACTGCAGCCTCTTCCCTCACCCTGCTACCGCTTGTAATCACACTTGCTCTTTTTTTCCCACTTTGGTTTGTCACTTATGGCATCACCACATTTTTCTGTGCAGATGAAGCAGCTGTGCCAGGAGATCTCATGGATGCACAGCAGGCTGCTCCTTAACCACCCAGTGAAGGCATGGAGCAAAAGACAAGGCACTAGACAGTACTGAGTCCAAGGCATTTTGCTTAGCAAAGTGATCACTGATCCCTTAGGTAGACGTGCTGCTGAGACAGCTCCCTGTCCCCATGCCACAAAGAGGAATGCTGATTTTTATACTGGAGTATTTCTGCATTTATTAATCAGAATTTCATCTGATGGGAACCATGCTCCTAGGAGCCTTATATGGCTGCAAAACAAAACAGAGTCAGCAGTACTGGCAACAGCACAACCTGCACTGAAAGGGGTCTCACAGTGCCCCAATATTATGCAGAGACATTGCACTGTGCCTGCCACAATGGGATTCTCCCCAGCTGCAGAACACATCCCATCAAGTATAGTAAGACTCTATTAGAGGAGATACAATAGGGAGCTGGAGGACTCGCTCAGCCCAGCTTCTGAGAAAATAACTCATTTCAATGCAAAACAGCAGTAGTTATTAGACACCTCCTTAAAGAGGAAAAGTGAAGGACAAGGGGAGGAGGGAGACAGAGAGACAGGGAGACAGGGACCATGGCAGTTTGCACAGAAGTACCTTTTTCAGATTAATCCACTGTTTGAAGTAATCAGCAACTGGCAGCCCTAAGTACTGGCATTGTCCTGGTAACCTGTAAGAGAGAAGAGAGAGCAAGTTTGATTCAATCAGTGTCTTGACAACACAAACTCTGTTTTCTTAAGTGCATTCTGTTTAGAGATGGAAAAGACCCTCAAGTCTGCTGTAACATCATGCTGCACATCAGAAACACCATAGCTCTTGGCAAAAAAATCTCATGAGAGTACAGCTTGGTTTAAGACTTTTATACATCCAGCCACATCCAGGCTGCTGAAACCTTTTAGACTAAACATTTTGAACAGCAGTTGTGTACCAGTGCAGCACTCAGCCCTTCTCCACACTGGCTAATACACAAACACGACCGGAGTATCCAGGCTGTCCTTGGCCAAATCCCTGCAAAACGATGCTCCTCTGCCAGCAGCTTACAGGGCAGACAGAAGGACTGACAATTCACCTGTCATGCCCTGGTGCTTCTCCATTTGGCCTTTATGGTTAAAACATCAAATGCGACATGAAGGAGGGAAGGAGGCACCAAAGCATTAATTTTCTGGATAGCAATGCTGTAGAGCTAAGAAAACAGAGGCTGTTTGGTGCTTGGAACAGAGGTGCTTGGAAGAAGAGAGCAGACACAACTCTGAAGATACAAGGTGCTGCACACTGTCTCACTAGGGATGTGAGCACAGCAGCCAGAGCTGTGAGCACACATATTTAACCCCTCCCTTCCTACAGCACGCCGATGGAATAGGGTTCAAAACAAAACAGCACCGGTAAGGGAGGTGGATTGCCTGAAGGGACAGCAGCACCTCAGGAAAGCTGTTTCTCCCCCACTGTGTCACTCCCAGTGTGTTTGCAGGCAAGCGAGGATGTGCCCCGCAGCCGGGGAATGCTGAGTTGCAAACCGTGTGGCTCCAGCCAAGCCTGTGCAGGGACATGAGTTATGTGAGTTTTCCCTGGCCACTTTGATCTGATCGAGAGTAATTGATGGATCTTGTTCATTCACATACTGCTGAGCATGCCTGGGGCAATGGTCACGGGATCTTTAAGTGAAGCAAAGGAACATCCCAAATAAATATGTCAACTAAATAAATGACTAAATTAGAGCTGTTTGTGCATGTTAAAAGTCACAACCCCAGAAACTGGCTTTTGCAAACAGAGAGGGGTGGGGAATCTCCCAACTTCCTCAGGCACATGGAGGTTGTAGGAGGAGATTGTAGGGGAGGAGGAAGACCTTTGAGTGCCAGCATGAGCTGCTCAAATATCAGAACATAGACCACCATGTCCAGGGCAAAGTCTTCTCCTTGCTCTCCAAGGAGGAAAGAGTGAATAGTCCAGACTAGATTTCAGATTCAAGACTGAAATACAGGAACAAGCTCTGGTGAGAAGTGGATACAAGGTAAACACCCCAAGGTGCACCATCAGCATCCCAGGCAGTACCTGAGTGCTCAGTCCAGCTCCAAACCCTTTGGTGAACAGGGACGCATCTCTCCAGACATTTCCCCAAAAAAGGAGATGAAGGAGTAACACAGATAATGCACTTGCAGATAATGTGAGACTCAGGGTAGTGCAGTATCAGAGCAGTTTGGTCTTAGTGACTCCTCCATTTCTATGGGAGTAAAAGGAATCTGGGAAGCATATCCAGAGGAATCTACTGGGAATATGTGACCAACAGAGCCAGCACACACTGGGACCTACCTATGTACCACCTTTGCTCTGCTTAGGCTAAGAAAGGAACAGACTTCCTGTGCCAAAGTCAAATGCCTGGTCCTGAGAAGATACACATGTGATGATTTAGGACCAACAAATTAATTCATACAAATACATTTGAATAAGAATGTCCAGAGAAAGCTCTGTGAAAGCAGGAAGGCTGTCAAAAGAATGAGTTTGCAAGAAGCAGGGCCACGGCGGTTTGCAGCGTAAGCAGTGCAAGTTGCCAGCACAGTCCCATCCCTGGACACAGATCACCTGATGCCATCACGCTGAAATAAAGCACCTGGAGACACTCCTCACAATTGCACAGCTGCCACACAAACAGCAGCCTGGACCATGCATTTTACAGCCATTACACAGATGTCCATGATATCCCTTAGTCTAACAGACCTGACCAGCATGCTGAGAAAGCTCTTTCTCCAGGAAAGCTGCTTTTTGCTGGTGTCCAAATCAAGAAAGATCACAAGAAAAGGAACCATCTAAAACAAATAACTGGTCTAAACAGAGGCACTTGATTAGCTCAACCTCTTTCAGACTGCTCACATTTAGCTAGAGAGCATGATGACAGAAGTTAGGAATGTTACAAAAAATTAGTTTCTCCTCCTGACCCAAGAGGCTTTCATTAATACAGGTCTTAGCTTAGCTCTAGTTAGAGGAAAAATTATCAATTCACCTAACATCTGGATAGGACCCAGAAAAAGTAAGTGGAGCATTGCTCTTGTTAGCCACAGGAATTGACAGCAAACCACCCAGTGCAATGAACGACATCTAAAGCACCGCCATCCCTGTGGGACCAAAAGGCCCAGCAAACTGGACACTCTGGTTCTATTTTCACCCTGAGACTGATGGCAGTGTGCCCTGGGCGCTGGACAGTGGGTCTTTAATTGGAGAAAATAAATGCTCCAAATAAATATGTCAACTAAATAAATGACGCATTTTTGCAAACAAGTAACAACCCCAGAAACTGCCTGTGAAGCTGTGTGACCTCAGGACATTCTCCCTCCCCCTCCATGCTTGTTCTCCCCTCATTTCTTGTCAGCAGCAGAGGGACTTCAAGTTTTTCAAGCACCAGGTGACCAACACTCACGTTATAATCTAGGCGGGCTGTCAGCAGCACAGACTAAAACGTAAGTCTATCCCTGAGCTGGAAGAGGCAGTCCTGGTGGCTCCAGACCACTGAGGACACAGCCACTGAGCAAGGATTAGCAAAGGATTGCTATATGGGTTTAGTCTGAATATGTACCACTCCTGGCCCAGGGAACCAGGACCTTTTGCTGCACAGAAACTGGATTTCCAGGTAGCTACAGGGAGGAAAACACCCTGCAACATCTTTTCCCCAGATCCAAGATTGTCACCTGCAGTGGTCCCCCCCACTCTTCAGCTGGTAACCAGGCAGGAGTTTCTCCATCATCTTTTTCAGGCTGGACTCAATAAGGTGTATCTGTGGCTGTCCTGAGGAGCAGAAGTACTGTGGCCTGTCAGGAAGTATGTCTATTTACCAGGGTCACCACTCAGTTGAGCATTCACTTATTTGATAAATAAGCTCTTATGCTTAGTATGGCTTCTTGCTTTTGCCAGAGCCAAACTTGCTCATTGAGGGCAGCTTTGCTTGAGCAGAAAGCTCAGGATTTGGCCTCCCTCTGGTAAAGGAGAAATGAGGACACATTTTGCTGCATTCAACATAATGCTTCCAGTTTTTCAACAAGGTCTAACTGCCTTCCCAAACACTGATGCTCTCACTCCTTGGGACAGAAGCTGGCTTTCAAAAACCACCCCAACATGCAGATGCTGATGGCATTTGATAGAGAGAAACTTGAAAATGGCTGTAGGATTTTCCAGCCTCCAATGCAGTCCTGGTGCTCTGTCCTCACAGAAGCAGACATGGGAGCACATAACCTCTGCCTGCTCCCAAAATGCAGGTCCCCTTTGGGCAGAAGAGCAAGTGACATCAGGTAGCATGCTCTCCTCCACTAGCCAAGCAAGTTGAAGACTTTCTTAGACCATGGTCAGCAGTGGCAACTCTGTACTCTTTTCAGAGAGCTTTCACCACCTCAGGTTCCGATTTCCATCCAGCCCTGTTTCACCACCCTGCAGGGTAAATGGGGCCTGGAGATGAACGGGATGCAAATAGCAGGTGAGGTGACATGGCTGCATTTCTGCTGTTGAAGCCAGCTCTCTCCAAGGCAGCAAGATGTGCACAGCTCGGCGGTGATAAACGGCCTTGCTTTAGTTATCACTTTCCTTAAGTTAAGGAGAGCAGCCTAGTGATGGATGGGCTGGAATTCGGTTATCAGGGAAGGCTGTCAGCCAGAGTTGCCTATCTCCACACACATTTAGCAGGGCGTCATTATGCGGTGGCATGGAGTTAAAATATGACCAAGGGTATTGAAAGAAAAAGAACAGGATTAAAAAAAAAAAAAAGGCAAATTGAGCAACAATAAAGGAGCATGAGGCAAGAACGTTATCATACTAGTGACACCTTTTATCTCAGTCTGGTTAGCTAGAGCAGGGCACAAATTGGTCCTTCCTCCACTATTGTATCCTCTTGTACAAACAGAGGCAGATAAAATGTGTCACCAGTGCGATAGCATATCAATTTAACCCTAATTATCTAGAGGGTCAAATGAAGAAATAGGGGTTTCTCGTTTCAACAGGTCCCTCCATCTCTGCTTGGAGCCAACACATTAATATGGAAGGGGGAGGGGCAGCCATAATTGATTTTCGTCACTCAGGTGGTTCTGGCATATAAAAAATTAATGCTTGATTCTCCCAACTAATCAGAGCTGGTTAACGTCCATCTGCTTCTGGGTTCAAGATGTCAGAAGACAAAGAAATTGGGCCACTTGCTACATACAGGGTATATTGAGATTGAGGCAGTTAAAAGAACAAGTTCCTCTACGGGAAGATAAAGGGACATTAAATCTTGGGGTTTATAGACCTGATCTCAACCTCCCAAAAAAATCCATTCCCTGGAGACCTTGTGTTGTAAGAGATGCAGAACATTTTAATTGTGTCCTGGCCAAGCCCAGTGCATTGGGCTGCAAAGGAGAGGACTGGCAGGCTCCTGCCCTGGAAATCCTTCACTGAAGAAGGAAGCTGCTTGGATGCTGAAGCACACAACACCATGGTGAAAGAGAGGAGCTGTCAAACCACCTCAGCCTGGCACCTTCCTTCAAAGTAAGGCTGGCCAACACTCTGGACCATGCAGCTCAGAAGTTTTGACAGAGAGCAGGATGTCTGCCAGGCCAAGAGGAAAGCTTAGGTGTCCCCTCCCAATAGAGAAAGCTAGCAAGGGAATAACATCCTATAATGTATCTGAAATGATTTTGCAGAGAAACGGCACTGTAACAGGCAAAACTGCATCTGTCTGCACTTAACCTGCACTCACGTGAGCTGTGGCCAAGCTAGGCATTTACAGCAATTCAGGTAAATCCACACCCTCCCAAAGAGGCACCTATCGGCTGCTGAAAACATGGTGCCAGGCCAAGAGGCCTCTGACAGCACAGTGTCACACCACCCACGGCACTGCAGAGCAGCCCAGGCACAAAGAACAGCCCAAGCCACACCGCAGCCTATGAAAACTGAAGCATGCTGATATATGCATCCAAAAAAATCCTCAGACCTTAACTCTGTCATCTCAGTAATTCGGGTTAGACCACAGCAACTTTCCTGTGTAACTGAAGGCTTTGGCAGGAAGGTGTTGCCTGCTCAGTGCTGTCGCCACTCAGTGCAAAGAGGCTTCTGTCCAAAGTGAAGAACAAACCTCCTGCCAGACCTCTGGCTCTCCTCTCACACACTTCTCAGCCCCACAGACCAGCCAAGGGGCCAGAAGAGCCTACCTGCTCTTGCCTTCCACCAGATAAGCCCTTGCCAGGTGACTGCACCCCACTCTCACCAAGCACACACAGTGCCATCTCTCTCTGCCCCTCATCAGTGCACGACAAACCACAACTGCATGGCCGTACTTAAAATTCACAAGCAGTAGCTGTGGAAAGACAGTACATCTGGAGAGGGTCTGAAAAGCCCTGGGCTTTCTCAGAAACCCTGAGACAGGTCCCATCTTCCTTCCTCTTAGCTTTCCTTCCACTCTCTCAGTTCTCTCAACCACCCCCAAACTTGTCACAGTGCAACAAGCCTATGAGCCACACATCAGCTTTAAATATCAGCATGCATGAAGCAGGGACATGAGAGCAGAGAAGTGGGAACAGACAGAGCAAGCCTCCATCGCCTGTCAGGTAACACTAATGAATTTCAACACCAGCAGCCATTGCCTCAGACGGGCTGGTGAGAGGAGACAGAGTTACAGCGAAGAGCCTTTGCAGGAGCCGCCTGCCTTTTTTCAAAGCCCCCTCTGTTAATAAATGTCATTGCTGAGCAGGCTGCAGCAGTCCTCAAGCCGGGATGGCGTGGGCTGGGGGAGAGACACGCAACTGACAGCACTCAGGATGCCTGGGCAGCACAGCCTTTTCTTCTGCTGCTTCCCCACACAAGAGCCAGGAAAAGGAAGAAGACGGGACATTGCTATTGGCATAAAGCTGTCTTCCATTAAGGCCCCAGTAACCAAATAACAAACCTCTACAAGGGGCCCACAAGTGCAATCCCAACACCTTCTAGTCCCATTCACTGGGATGGATGGAGGCTCTACAGAGAACAGTCCTGCAATGGGCCAAGGGATGCAGAGACATTCAGACACACTGCCTGGATTCCTGACAGCAGCAAAGGGTTACAGAGCAGTCGGTCCCTTTGCTAACACAAATGCATTCCTGAGGCAGCGCAGGAAGAAGCATCCAGCACAGGGCACTGTATGGCAGCCGCACCGATGCACAACATGAAGGTCAATGCAAGTCTTCTTTACAAATGTCAACCTGTCATCTCTGGATATTAATGAGGGCTGACCAGCAGCTAAAATGCATCCATGCTCCATTAGTAATAAGAGAGACACGATGCAGGAGAAGAGCACACACCATGGCACATGGAGGCACCAGTGGGTCTGCAGGGCCTGGGGAGGTGTGGTGATGCACAACATAACTTAGGCCACTCCAGATGCCCAGGAAGGAAAGCAGTTGCCACCAAATTCCTTCACTGGAGTGTGTGTTATCTTTTCCCATCAATCTTTAATTGGATTAGTGTAATGAGGCCAAAAACACAGGCTAAGCAGCAAGGCTAATACCTGGCATTTTCAGATCATCTTTCTTTCTTTTTATGTGATGCCAGTTCTGGACAGAGCTGTGTTCTCTCTCTACCAGACATATTTCTGCCTAGGAAGCCTGAAAGGCAAGCCGCAAGCCTTAACACTTGGGACTCATAGCAGCATTGGCTGAAATGTCTGAGCACCCATCACATGCTAACAGCCCGACCCCTATTCTCTTAAATTTTTGCTTCGTACTAAGGAATTTGGGAGAACCTCAAGACCCTTGCTTTCCAAGCCACTAGCCACTGAATAGAAAAGGGTGTTATCCCAGACTGCAGCCAGAGCAATGTATACACTAGGGACATAATTCTGCCACAAAAAGTACATAGGGCAAGTGGCTCGTCGTGACTTGCTTGTCCTGCAAAGCACTGTATGCCTTCCACTGCCATCAACCTTAATGAAACATGAAGGCATTTAACACCAAGCAAGATCTGGCCCTTTTATGGGTATTTGTGTGTCAGCCAGATGCTGGCAGAGATGCTATCTCAACATTAAAAGCAAGGCTGTAACACAGCAGGTATTCAGCCTCCAACAGAAGATGTTCATCAACAATTGCACACACATGATGCTACAATAAATCTATGTGCTACTTCTTAACAGCTTCTCTTAAAAAGATTCATAGCTCTATTTACTGGGCCTGATTCTGCTGCTAGGCATGTGGGAGTAAATCTGGAGTAACTCTACCTGGAGTTAGTAAACAGGCAGGGATAGCAGGATCAGAATTGAGCTTTTTGATTTTTAAATAAGCACTTAATTACCATGTAGGAAACCAGAGCTTGCTGGCTCCATGGTTCAGCTGAGGTTAGAAGTGCAGCAGGCAGAAGATTCACACTACTCCAGATTAGTGAGAGGTAGAGTAAATGCTCTCACCATCCCTTCCAGACAGGGAGAATGACTAGGTGGACTTCCCTTTGACATCAGAAATACATGACACTACTTCCAAATAAAGAGAAATTGCAGTCTCCAAGGCTGAGGTTGCCTCCCCAGCCTTGGGAAACTGGCCCTATGAAAAACCCTTAAAAACAGATTTTTAGACATAAACTTGGTGTGAGAGTCTGTCTGCTTACTAAACATGTGATTATACAGCACCTTATGAAGAGGAGTGTACAAAATTGAATATTGTGTTTTCAGTGAAAGTCACATACCATGACCACAGGCTGCAGCAGGAAAACGTCCAATTTGTCATCAGGAAAAACTCTTCACCATGCAGGTAATAAAGCACTGGAACAGACGAGTGGCAAAATCTCCTCCCCTGGAGACATTCAAACTCATCTGGAGAACATCCAGAGCAACCCGATCTAAGTTTGAAGTTAGCTCTGCTTTGAGCAGGTGGTTGGATTAGAGATCTCTATTTAAATTATTCTGTGAATCATGCTGCTGCAGAGCCTGATTACACAGAGTGTGTGTCCCTTCTCTGTCTATATGGTTTCTTAATAAGTCTTTCACACAGACACTAATTTAGTAATCGCCTGGTTCTCTGCATACTAGCTGCTTTAAGAGGGTGCATTCAGACTCTTGCTGCAGAACACTGTAATTACACACTGAGTAAGGGAATATATCTGATTAAATGGGTGCACCCACAAAACATCGTGTCCCAGCCCCCTCAAAACCAAATCATGCAAAAAAACTAAGCTAAAATTAAACATGATTCTCCTCCCACTGCACAAATCCCATTGCAGGAGTATTTCTCCCCAGGAAACCTCAACATACAAGACCTAGAGCAAAATGCTGCTCTAAAACTGAGAGACACATCCTGTCCCAGGCCTTCCTTAGACCCGGTCTCTGACAGGCAGGAGGAAACCTTGCCTCTTCCATGCCTTGCCTGTCCAGACCATTTAGCTTATAAACTCTTCAGGACAAGGGCTTCTCTGCTATGAGTCATAAACTGTTTAGTGCCTAATGGTAAAGCCTATAGACACTTAACATAATACAATCATGTCACTTAAAGGCCATTAGTCTCCAGCCTAAACAGCACTTTTCCAGTCACAGAGGGGACCTGCCAACCCAGGAACGCAGGATAAGGGACGTGGATGGTCAGTCAGGTCACTGGACTCACAGACACCTGCCATGAAGTCACAAGCAGGACAGAGCCTAGCCAAAAGGCATAGGGAAAAACCATGGCAGCTCTAGCAATCAAAAGTTTTATCCTTTGGGCTTTCTTGAACCACTTGAATCAGCTGAAGACCCCTGTCTGCCAGGTCTGTCTCCACCTCCAGCCACGGCTATACAACTTGCAAGGGGAAGAGGGAAGAGCCCCTCACCCACAGAGGGAGTCTCCAGCCTTCTGCGCCACCTCTCTTTCCACTCACTGAAGCTGACCATTTATCTACAAGAAAAGATGCCACTCTGTTTTGTGACCCTGCTTGAACCCCTCTTCTTTCCTGGCACCATCTCTGTCTTCCCCTGGCACCACATCATTCAGTTCTACTCTCTCAACTGTCTTCTGAGATTGCTTCTTCTTCCCACTCCCCACTAAAGGGAAGAGAGAAATCCTAAAAGGAGCCAGTGGGATGGGGTAAACCACTTTCCCGTGCCCTCTGATGATACACAGCCCAAAACTGCACACAAGCAGCTTCATGGGCGCTCATGCTGACAGTGGGGAGACTGGCATGTTGGATAACAGGGTCTGAGCACAGGTTTCTGTGCAAATTACACATGCACAGGGAAAAACAAGTTTGTCTTTTCCTTGTGGGGAAGAGACTGCTCCCACCTCCAAGCACAAGCTGCCATTAGTATTTGCTTCGCTGGAGAGAAGAAGCAGCGAATCCTCCAGAGCAAAGGACAAGTGCAGCAATTAGGATGCAGGGGCTGCGGGAGCTGTTTAACAGCACGACCCAGAGGTCAGTGCTGCCGACTCCCAGCCCTGCATAAATATTGTATGAGTCGGGGAGAGGGGCTGTTACGGCCACCCTCAGCGCCAGCCCTCCCCCATCCATCGCCACTCTGCATCTAGCTAGATACGCCAGCAACATTATTTACAGATGTGACAGTCAGGAAAATCACTTTAGTAACTAAGGGAATGGGAATGAAGGCTGCACAGCAGAGCAGGTGCCTGGGAGCAGGCTCCCATCCGCATCTTCTGCCTCCCCTTGCAGCCCTGCCAGACAGCATGGCCTGTTCTCAAACTGGTGGATGAAATACCACCAGGAACAAGGAGGGGAGGGGAGGCTGTGAGCTCCCTCTCAAAGCTTGCCCAGGGGTTTGATTATCAATGCCGCTGAAGGACACTTCAGCCAGCAGCTGCCTTCCAGTTTCCTATCAGTATCTCTGCTAGACCCTCCCTTTGGGGGGAGCTTTTTATCAATATAACAAGAGGCTTTAGAGGGAGCTTCCCTCTGACTGTGTAGCTCTGCAGAAGGGTTCTCACTCCAACACAGCCACAGGGGCTCATCCCTGCAGAAACTGCCCTACCTGTTCTGTTTGGTACCAGCCACCTTCCTCACACATGACCTGTTTACTTCTTATTCCCTGAAGGATTGTCTTCACCTGCAGCTTCAGTCACAATCATTGGCACTATCTCTACTGTATCCTGGAACGTCCTCATTCCTCTGCCCACTTTTTTTGCTGGACGTGCCAGGTGACTGCACACTGGCTGTGATGCTCTGCACAAATACAAACCTATTCCCAGATTCGCTGAGACTGGAGGCTCCTGAGGACAAGGACATGGACCACTCTCCAACTGTACCAGCAGCCCATGAATTCCTAGGGGCACACTGCTGATAAACATTACTGCCCAGGGCAACACATGAGACCTCCAAGATGGAAAACATAGCTTGGATGTGCTTCTGCCCATAATACGTCTCCAGAAATTTTTTCATTGTTCTGTGGCTGGTTGCTGAATCCAGGGAAGTCAGAAGCCCTGTCTTACCATTAGCAGCTTTTCTAAACTCACTGTGCAATTAATGGCCTTAATTATTGATGGCAAAGGCAGGGAAGGGAGGAAAGAAAGAGCCAGCAAGGAAGGAATGATGTGGGGGTGGCAGGCGCCAAAGGTCTCCGAAGATCTTCCCTCAGCCTAGAGCAGAGAAAGAGCCCCTAGCCACTCTGCCGCTCCCACGGCCCTGCTCTAATGCTCCCTGACATGCCTCTGAAGACAGCGAGCTGTTTGCAGTCACCACCGTGATTTGTTAGTAATTATTTTCACGGTGTCACATTGCTGTCACTCTCTTAACAAAGAGACAGGCAGCCTGAGGCTGCCTGCAAGAAAGAACCAACAGAGAAAAGGAATTGTCAGGCACCCAGGGATCCTCTTTGCTTCCTGGGTTTCACAACCAGAGTCCTTACCAGCTTCTGAAGCAACTTCTGAGGAGAAGTGGCAAGTCAGGATCATCTCCCATCCTGGTCACAGGAAGAGGAATTAATTACTTAGCCCCTTCTCAATTTCACCTTACCTGTAAATCCAGTGCAAGACCCAGGTGCTTAAAACCCCTTAAGCCAGCAATTTGCTTCAGGCCTGCAGCAAACACAAAACAACTTTGGCAATTGATGACTTTTACTGCTCTCCTTGCAAGTCCCAATTTCTTTTCATGTGGTCTTACCATTAGAACATGCTTTCCCAACACAGCAATCTTGATGACAGACCCCTGCCTAAGTCTATCACCCTCACACATTAACCCTCCAGACAGTTCACGTGTGCTTTTCCTACACCAGACTCATTAATTCCAAGACACTGCTGTGCTCTGCATGGCGGTAACATTTCACTTGGCATTTCACAATGCCAGCGGACCTCAGCAGCTTCCTCACACCTGAAATACACAGTCTAATGGCTTGTTGCCTCTGTTTTCTCATACCCAGCACAGTAACTTGACAAGAACCTCCCTGCTTGAACCACCTCCAGTCCACCCATCCATCCAACCTTTGGCTGACCTGTCAGTCAGTCCAAGGTAATCACTCCTTTCCCAGTACACATGGTGCTTGCTTGGCCCCCAAGGAATGGAGGCTATTTTGGCACCTGAAGTGTCACACAATATAAGGATATAGAGATGAAAGACTGTGACACAACTGGCCAGACAACCTTTAAAACACCCTTGAGCTCTATGCAGAAACCAAGTGGACTTCCTCCAGAGCAATTCCAAGTCTGAACTACTCCCAGTATAACTGTTCTTCCCTTGCCTGCTTACTGATGGTGCACAAGGGTCAGTCTCTGCAGCCATAGGGGAACATGGGTTTTAATTCACCCTTTTAGCATAGGGAGAGTTTGGAAATATTAAGCCTCACAGTCTAAGGAAAATCTTTCTGCAATTAACTGTATGGAAGAGCTCTGACTCAGAGGGCAGCTCCTTTTCAGGGGTCCTTTTAATAACCAAGAAATGGCACATACATGCTGTGAAGAATTAGGATCACCATTGGGAAGCTAAATGGTCCATAAAATGTGAAAGTTCTCTTCAGAGCTGGGAGCACTGCGAGCTGGAGGAGAGGTCTTGGCAACCTCCCACCAGCCTACTCCATCCTCACAGTTTGCAGGGACAGACGTGACTCCAGGCAGGGACAAGGAACTGAACTCAGCTGGTGCCCAGGCACCTTCGGCACGCTGGCCGACAGTCAACACCAAGATGTGGCTCCACACCCAGATGGAAAAACTGAAGCAAGGAAATTAGAGATGAGCAAGAGGCACCTATGGAGGGAAAAAAAAAGGGTGTCCCAGAGTGTAGGTGCCAGGCAAAGAGGAGGACAAAGCCCTGCTCCAAAAGAGGCAAAGCTGGTGGGACCAAGGCAGCATGAAGTCCTGGGCAGTATGAGCTTCCCACACAAAACCCTGCCAGGACATCATCCTGCTTCCACTGTCTTCATCCCACAGACTTCTCTATTCTTCTTTCTTCTAGTACCACCCCCATATGCCTCACATCATTGCTAACACCTGGTCCACATCAATCTTGGAGCACATGGCACCATCTTTGGGGCACCAGGCTGCTGAGGGCAGCACCTTGGCCAAACACAGAAAAACGTGACTCCAATATTAAATGGACTCAGCTCAAAAAGTTAGTCTGTAGCTCTGGTGTCTTTCCAAGTCCTGCACACACCCAGTCATCCACTCTTGAGGACACAGAGTGTTGCTGGACAAGACATATGAGAAAAGGCTGGAGGGAAAATACCAGGGATGACCTCAAGATGGCCCAGTAGGTCTTTGCCAGCCAGGAGCTTCAGGAGGAAAGGGACTGAACCCATCCAGGAAAATGGCTCCCAACAGGAAACAAACATCCAAACAAAATAAAACACTTTCAAGAAAGCTATGGACTCACACAGTAGAGCAAGTGAAAGAGGAAGGATGCTGCTCCCAGGCTGGCAGTATTCTTCAAGCAGAGCTCTCTAGGCAGAGAAGCCATAAGCACATCTCTCCCAGCCAAGCCACTGAGAGGGCAGCACTGGTGCCAACACACAACTGCTTTGCTTCAGCTGTGAAGTAAGGAGAGCTGGGATCCAAAGGGAGATGGCTGACATTTCAGCCCCAGCATGAAACACTATGGCTGTCTAACACTAGAAAAATTAAGCTGTTTTAAGAGAAAATGAACACTTCGCAGAGCTACTCCTGTTTTTCACACATGCCACAGACAAGAAAATTCAGATGGCAAACAGCCCTTCAGTAGTTGTCCTCTGCAGTCCCAAGCCAAACAGCTTTTCAGCTCCCCAAGGCACAGAATCACCACTGAATTGCTATTAGAGGACTCTCATATAGACAGAGGCCAGGGTGTATTTTTTACCGAGTACCCATTATAGATCCATTGACTTTGAAACCATTTTGCCTAAAACACTGGACAAAGAATTCACCTTGGTGATTCCTGGTGCAGAGAGAATTATGGTTCCCTACTCTTAAGAGCAGATGGCATTGAGACCAATGACTTGCACCCAGTTCAGTGTGACTGTTTTCAAACACAGCTTGAGTTAAGTTACCCAGGGATGGAAAATACACCTTCTCCATTCATTACTCCATCCCAAAGGTTCAGTGCTAGAAATAAAGCACATGATGCAATACCTGTCTCATTCTCCCCTACACTGCAAATTTATTTATAAGTTTCTCTTGCATCTTTCTCACTGCTTAAAAATTCTTGGGTCTTAATTCCCAGGTAGCAGAGTCCTGCTCCCCAGAGTGCACTGGGCACCACAGCTCAATAAATCTGTGGCCACTACAGCCCTGACTATGACAAATGTCTTTGCTATGATGTGCCAGACAAGGAGCAGACCTGAAGGTGACAGACCATTGCACGATGATCCCTATGCAAAGATTTCATGTCCAAAGCTTAACCCAAAGACATTCCCAGACATCTTGGACAATATGACTTGCAGAAGCCCATGCAACCAATTATTTCACACAAAGATAAGAACAGGAGTCAGCCAGGGATTACTGTTACATAAGGATAAAAAAAGTCAAGTCTGGCATATTCATTTTAAATAAGAGTGTACAGAGGGGGAATCTTAAAATCCAAAATTTGTTTTGCATAAGTGATATTATTTTCTTTAAAAACAAAAAGCTGGACTGCAGGGTCACAGAAGTGAATGGGGTCAGTGCTATTCCCTGTAAGTGCTAGAGAAGAGCATGCTCACAAGGCTCCCTTGCTTAGCTCCGGCAAAGCACTTTAGCATGTAATTACATGAACAACTCCATCAGCAAAGCTGACTCAAAAGGTTCCTGACCCTGGATACTCAGTCCCATCCCTTCACTGTAGTTCACACCACACTCTTTGTTCAGCCAATGTAACCGTGTGAAGAGATACACCATAGGCTTGTTCAGCAAAATAATCCCCACTAAAAAAACACCACAAAGTTAATCCAAAGATCTTAGTTGGAAAGGAATTGTTTTATTAGCTTTAAATGCAGGTGACTATGTTATCTTTCAGTTACCAGATCTTTCTTGTTACTCTCAACTCTGAACATACCTCCTGCCCTGCTGCCACCCAACCAGCCCACCCTACGCCTTCTCCTGTCTTTCCTCATGGCTACCCAAGCATTCTCACTCATTCCAGCCAGTGGCCATCTGCAATTTCTCTCTGAGGCAGAGGCTACCAACCCCCTCCTGGTCCTGTGACAAAGAACAGCACGTACAGTGGATATTAATGCCAACAATTCTTCTCCATTTATGACCTAAGGCTGATTAAAAACACTTCCAGGACAGAAGTATGGAAAGAGCAACCCATTGCCACACTTGGAGCTGGTCTGAGAAGGCAAGCATCCTCCCAGCCTGTGTAACTCGCAAGGAAAGAATTAAAACAGCAAGACAAAATTAAGCAATGGTATAATTTACTGCTTAGAATTTACTAATATCCAACCTAGGAAGAGCACCAAGGGCTATAAACATTTCAAGACACTTCACTATGTTTTACCACTATATTAGAGAGTACTTGCCTTTTAACACTTATTTAAGAAAATAAAAAACTTCTGAGCAGTAGTTTCCTGTGAAGACATAAATTAGCATGTTCTGATCAGCCACGGTAACTGCAGTACAAGCATCTTCATGTCAAAAGTAAATAGACCAAACCATACATGCACTTTTAGCTATGCTCAGTGCATTTACAGAAGAATCCAAATCTCGAAGGAGAAAGATTAACTGATGCTTCTGACATTACAGTGTAGGTCTGAGATCTGGGACACCTGGCTTCAGCTCTGCCTCTGCCTGCCTGCACAGCCACAGGCATATCACTTAACCTCACCGTATCTCAACTCTGTAGCTACGAACACATGGTAAAAATGCCTCTTTCATTGCCAAGATTAATTCACATTGTGTTTAAGAGCCCACAAACTGGTTCCACACACAGAGGAAAGCAATTTGACATTTCAGCAGAGATAAACTGCACTAAAGAGCTTATATTACAAGGGCTCAACTCTGGCAGATACTAACTACCCTCTTTTCCACTAAGCCCGTCTCCTGCAGTCAGCAGCTCCCTCAACCCCTTCAGAGCCATGCTACCCTCACCACCCAATGCCACATCAATGCTATTTGCTTAATGACTACTGTCAGTTCCAACCTAGGTGCAGGATGAGGTCCAAGCACTAAAGCAGACTACACATTTGAATCCATCCCTGGAGCTGTTAAACTTGGACTATGGCTCCTTGCAACAGGCTAAAGGAATCCTCCCACTGAGCATGCGGAGGCCCGAGGACCGTGTGTCTAACGAGGCTGTATCCCCACTCATATTTTAGCTTGGCAGGTCTGGTGCTCCTTTCATCCTTTGCTTCAGGTAGCTCTCTTTAATTAATAACATTTCTGAGTCGACACAGGGAACTTTCCACCCAGAATGAATGGCCCTCTCTCATTAGAACCACGACTTGTCATGATGTATTCAAGAGCAGAAGTGTGATTCATTCCCTTGTCTGGGAATGAGGGGTGTTGCTGGGGGGTGGGGGGGAGAAGAGTCTCTGTAATGAGTGACTGATATTTGCTGAAGTTGATATGCGACTCTGTCGGCTTGAACTGCCTTGTCAGGACAAGCCTTCAAGAAAGGTGATGTTCCTACTCAAGAGGTTTTCCTCATTAAAGAAATTGCATCTTAACAAGAGGGAAGGGGAGGGCTGGCAGGAGAGCTGCTGTCTCCCTGACTCCAGCCTGGTTCACACACACTGAGCACTGAAAGCAGGTTGATCCAAGCACAGCCAGTAGAGGATCAGCGCTCCACTTAGGAGCCCTCTCATGCAATGGACTCTCTCCAGCAGCAATCAAATCCCTCCAACAGGGACTCTCCTTCTGATGTTGCACCATACCCATGACAAAGCCTTTGGTAGCACGGCCAAGGACCTCAACTCATGCTAAACCTCCACAAGCCCTTCCCAGGTGCTTGGTGTCTGGTTCTGGCACCCAGCTCCTTGTGAGTAGTGCTCCCTGTTGTCTGAGAGAAGACACACAAACAGCTCTGTGATCTGCCAAGGAAGCTCCAGCATTCAAGAGCAATGAAGTCTGTAGCCACACAGTGCCTCATTCCCTGAAGATCCCTGAGCCAAGCAGAGGTTTTACTGATCCTTAGCAGCTGAGTTTACACCTTGAATATTGTAGACTCAGCAGTGCCAGACACCATCAGCAGAGTGCAGTACCATGACCATGGCTGTTCCTCTGGTGCTTTTGTTTGAGCTAAAAGTGATACACACATTGCAACTCCTGGCTCAGAGAGGGCAATTCCCCCACCTTATCCCTACATCCACCACTGACAGGCTTGTACATTCCTCCTCGTTGTTACAGCCACCTCTCTGCATCCAGCTTCCTCATCCCACTGTGCCTCCCTAGCACCTACCAGTGGCACCTACTGGAAGCCCTCACAGTAGACAGGCCAGTCCAGAAGACACCATGCCTCAACTCTAGAACAGCACATGCAGACAGAATGCAAACTAAATGCCCAGGTTACTGCTGGAAAAGCCAGGAACAAGGCTGCATGATTTACCAGCCAAGCTAAAGACAATGGAGGACAGAACTCCAAACCACTCAAGACATGGGTAAGAGGACTGCAGCTGTGCAAGCAGCTGTCATTACTAAGGAAGCTGAGAAAAGAAAGAGCAGAGTTAAGAGTGGACCTGTCACAAGTGGTGGCTTCTTAAGCCAAGAAGTGTTGCACTCACCTCATTGTCCTCAATTCCTCTGGAACCCAGATGGGTTTCTACCACGCAATGCTTCCACCAACTCTCCTCCAAATGCGGACAATCAGCACCACCTCCCTTCCTAACTGCCCCAATGCTTTTTCTGCCCAGTGTGTGGTCTCAACACGGTAGCAAAGCACATCAGCTATACTGCAGGTCTTGTAGGGAAGCATGGGGTTATCCCCTGGAATACCTCATGGATGTTCCATGTCTCTGAGGCTCTGTCTCCCTGTCTAAGCAGCCTTGTTTCAGCTCTCCGCTTTCTCTCTTTAAAAAGAGATGCTCTGTTCTGCTTTGCTAAACCCTATTTGGCAATGTGTCTAAACACACGCAAACTTAATTAGTTCAGGAGGGAGACTCGGCATTTGTGGTGACGGATAAAAGTAATGGGAAATGAGACAAGTCAGGACTGGCAGGGAGTCCTCACTCAAGCCTCATCCACTGGCACGGTGCTAATCAGATGTGACACTACACGCTGCAGCACCCAATCGGCAACGGAGCAGCGTGATGTGCCACTCACCAGGCGGCTGCAGCCAGACTCCTGCTATCCATGTGCTTGGACACACGAAATGTATTTTCTGCTTTGCCCTGGAGATGCTTCAGGATTGAATTCTGAGGTTAATGGTTTAAAAAATTTTTTTAAAAAGAAGAGGGAGAAATGAACCACTCACAACAACCTCATGGCCAGGAGTGGAGTCTTCTTTTCCAGCTGACTAGTGAGGGACAATCCATGCGAGAGACCACTGCAAATGGTGAATTGTGTATCTCCACTCCAGAACAGCATGTCCTTCTGAGCCAGCTCACCCCAAAACACCTATGGCTCACCAAAAATGGGGCTCACCTTTACCTCTATTTGCCCACTGTAGAGCTCTGAAGAAAAAAAAAAAAAAAGCCACCCAATACATCCACGTTGCACATTCCATATGGACACCAAGTTAGGATGTCATTACCTGAGAATCTTGTCAGCCCACTGTGAAAGTGATGGAAAGACAGGCTTGGAGCAAAGATAACTGTTTCTCACAACCATCACCAAAGTGGTAAATTGGACTCTCACAACAGCAATACAGGAGTAAAGAACAGAGAAAACAGAATAGATGAGAAACAGTTGTTTAGCATAGCAGCTGTTTGTGCTGGTCTCTAACAGAAGTTTAAACATGATATATAAAGAAAAATAAAACTCACTCGCAATTTAAGCAACTAACACAAGAACTTGCAATATATACCAGCTCTGGACACAGCCTGAGCAGAGAATCAGATTTTGACTCAAAAGTTCACATACCACTCCTCTGTCTCTATCTGGAGCCAATTTCTCATCTCCATGAGTGCTTGTGCTGAGCTTTGGTCCCCATATCTCATGTCTCACTAATCACACCAAGAAAAGGCAAGGAGCTGCCACTCTGCAAAGACCACTCAGCAGGGAAAAACTGGTGCTGATTGCTCCTAGGCTATGTGCAGTTTATTTAGGCTTCCAACTTGGGGAAACCAATGTCACAGTGAAAACCAAGTAACACTACTAACGAGTTGTGGCTGTCAGTTTAGGATGGGATGTGTCAAGCCCATTCTTTACTGGTGTGATAACAACAGGAGTCTTTATCCAGCACTGCAGGGAAATGAAAAGCTGAAGCAAGATTATACAAATCCAAGGGAATTCAGCACTACAGGACACTGATCTGCAAACACTTTGGAGATTGAACTAATTTAATTTTTGGACATTAAGCTCTGTTCTTATAATAACATTTTTAGGCTGGTGGTCTAGCTATTTTCCTAACAAAATATGCACATACTGACACTTGCAGATCCCAGTACAGGTCCCCACCTGGTACTTGCCAGATATTCACCCAACTGATGAAGATGACCTTAATGATAAGAACACCACTGGAGCATGTCAAACGAGGCTTGTATTCTGTTCCAAAGACTACTCTGTGATTCACATCAAGTTACCGTGCCAAGATGACAGAAAAAGTCTTGCCTGTGGAAGTTAGTTAAGGATCATCACTTGATTTGGGTATACAAAAGAAGCATTCTTTGTATGCACTCAGAAATATCCATCCCTTTGGAAAGTATATTGGATAAAAGCAAAAACATCACAAAGCTCCAGTTTAAACTTTTCTTGGGGCTCTGAAAGGCTTCACTCACTATAAGGAATATCCAAAGTAGTGTTCTTGCACCATGCCCAGCACCCACCTGCCTTCTGAAACAACCCTCCACTCCCAATTAGGCATGGCAAACAACAATTTCCCTAAGAAACAATGACTAGGGACAGCTGGAAGCTTGCAAGGACAAAGACATATGCATTACAGGCAAGCACAGAGCAATAAAGCCCAGGAAAATCTCCCTCCCCTTCCATACTCACATCACTTTCAAATCCCAGTCTCCACAGGTCACAAAAATCGACTTGACGCTGGGATCTAAGAGGCCTTCCTTTGCCATCCACTCGTCAACCCTCTGAAAGGAAGGCAAGTAAAGGGGATGAGTTTTGCAGAGACAGGCCGAGCCACAACAGTTAAACTCAGATAAGCTGCTTGCAATCAAGAGAGAAGAAAATTGTGATCTTATCCAACCTCTCCCTCTCTCTCTTCTCTCTTTGCTTGCCATCTCAACAACAGCACGTTTGGACCTTTGAAGATTTCTGATAGGAGACATCAGGCAACCAGAGCAGAGATGATCTTATCAGACACCACAGCAGCTCTGCTTGTGGAGGGATGAAAGTTGTGCAGCGTTAACGGGACGATACAACTGTGCTGTTACCGGGCATTTCTCCTCTCCCTGTACCAAAGAGGCTCGTAGGGAGCATAACTTGTGTCCCCCCAATGAGGAAAAAAGACAGGAATCTTGAGATGACAGCCCTCCCCAGCAGCATTTCTCAAATACTCTAATTCATGTAGCTCCAGGGGGATATAGGAAAAAGGGGGAAAATGGAAGGGCTGGGTACACACAGGCACTGTGTGGCAGTAACAAGCGAAGCCAGGTGTCCCTGTCCTCTCCAGGATGGATCCCTTTTCCCTTCTTACAGGTCTGAAGAGATGCTTGTTCAGGGTAGTGTGGATTTAAAGTGAATCCACTATTCCTGATCAACTTCCCATAGGGACAGATGTTCTGGGTCCTCTTCAGAAATGGGCCATGTTAACCTGGAGGATGCAATCCACCTCTGCCTCAGTCTAAGATTAACTTACACTAAAAGCCCTCCATAGACACTTAGTTCAGCTAGAACTAGCAAACGACAGGCCCAAAATCTTGCAGTAGCAGGCAACCAGCTGTTATTATGCAACCTCACTAGCAGCATTTTCAATGCTTGAGCAAGAGAAATCTGTTCTCTTTTCCCTTGCTCGACACCTTTCACTCCTGAGTAAACCAGCATGCCCCAGAAGCTGCCTGACCTGAATCTCATTTTAACCCAGAAACATGGTGCTATATGAACACCTTTTCTGTCCAAATAAAAAAAATTCTATATAAGTGTTTCCACTCTCTAAGAAGCTTCCATAGAAACAGAGTGAACCATTTTCTGGAATACCCCAGTAGTGATCTACGTGCCCATCCAGGCAAAGAGGGCTCTCCCTCCTGGGGAAACAGGCACAGGCATCTATAGTGTTTATGGACACGCAAGGCTGCAACATGTTCTCTGGAGAGCAGAGGGAGAGCTGGGGGTTTGCATGGATGCAAGATGTCACCTCTGCAGAGCACTGTCTTCAGTCTCATGTCACTGCCACAGCCCTTCCTGCCAGGGGTTGACGCTTCTTTCTGTGACCCCTTGTACAACAGCCCTCTGAGTAAAGCTCCCCAGAAAAGCAGCATCCAGCCTCTCAGCCACACTCCCTTGGGCTGACAGGGTCTCCCAGTCAGACTCACATGAGCCTGCCCGGAGTTGGGGACAGCAGCAGCAACCTTTCGGATCTCCCTGATGTGAGTGCCCATCAAGTGCTGTCTCCATGGAGGATTTTAACGCCTTTAATTTGATTTCCTCAGATAAGCAATTGTTGCAATTATTCTGATTAGAAACAATTAGGTAACACAGCAGTAGAAATCCTGACAGATACGATGCATCGAGCACCAACCTGCAGCCCAAGTGGGCTCTGCTTGAGGAGGTTTCCTTCACTATCTGACTACCAACAAAAGCTATTGATGGAGAAATACTTCCAAGCTAATTAAGCCTTAAATGCTCTAGGAATTCCACATTAAGCAGATGGTATTATTAGGACTGTATCTGCATTCGCACCTCCTTCAGATTAGATTTCAGAAGCATTTTCTTTCTATACTACATGTATTATTGAGCATTTAAAGAGGTAGAAAAATTAATTTAATAAAGTGCTGAGGGAGGGGAAAAGAAATGAAGGCAGAAATTCCAGGAGCATTGGTCTTGAGCAATGTCTTGGTGCTTTAAAACTGGCTCAAGACAGAATCGCCTCTTCTCCAATCTACTGGCAGGAGTTTGGATATCTTGTCAGCACCCTTGACATGAACAGCTGGAGATGACAGATCAATGGTTCAATACTCTCAGCAGTGTGTCACCAACGTGACAGCAAATGTTATTCTAATGAAGCTGTAATCATAGTCAAATTACGCGGTTCGATTCTCAGCAAGGGGAGGGTGCAGGGAAAGAGATGAAGAGGGGACTACAGGACCAGAGGTCAGAGTTCGAGAACTAAAGGTTACTCTGCTTACCTCAAGCACTTGCTGGAGGCTCGGCTGCCCATCCACCATGCCTTGAATAATCCCAGTCAGCTGAAACAGAGACAAACAGAAAGCAGTTGTTGGAGCAGCACTCAAAAGATCATTACAGAGGTCTACTCTCCTGTCCATCTCTGCAACCAAAACATGCTCCTGTGACCCACAAGGGTGTTGCTGAGGAACCAGCCACAGCAGAGTGACCCTGGCAGCTCCCCAGCTACAGGCAAGGGCACAACTTCATCCCAAACACAGAAATGTAGTGACGCTCCTACCCAAACCACAAAACAGCAAATTCTCAACACGGAAGGGTCCACTTGGGGAGCAGTGTCATGCACCAGCATGATGCCCTTTTTCAACATGCATTTCAGCAGTTTTAGTGTTGCCTTGATGTACATAGGCAGTAGTAACTACCAAGGTCTCTGGACATTCCTCTGCTATCAGTGACACCAAAATTTCAGTGTTAGATGAACCAAACAGACCAGTATTAGTAAGTGAGACCCAGAGTGGACCCAGTCATCCTCCCCTGAGCTGGGCAGCCAGCACGTGCAGTTTCCCACAGTCCATCACAGCATTCCTCAGAAGTTCAAAATTGTATGTAAAACAATGGAATGAAATCTGCAGAAAAGCACTTCCTTCCAGAATCCTGTCTGGTCTTTCCAGGAGGTTCCTTAGGAACAGGTCCTGCCAACAGATACTCCTACTGACCACTCCCAGACTGCTTGGCAGCTCAGAGCTAAACACATGCATTAAAAGATGCAGTCTCATGGGCCTCTGCCTGTGTCTGCCCAGGACAGCTTGAGGCACATGGAAAATAGATATTTTTTCTATCTGCCTTCTAACTGACAAAACTCTCTTTTAACATATTGAATATCGGAGGTCAGTAGCTTGCCATCAATGCACCCAAGTAATTAAAAAAATCATTATTGAAACAAGTGCACACGATGGGATTTCACTTCATATGGCACTTTCCTGAAGCTACACATCTCACATGTCTTCATAAAATAAAGGTCAAACACAACCTAAAAGCATCCAAGACTCTGGAAGCCATAGCATCTAGTCAAGAGATGCTGATGGCCCCACCACCACCCAGGAGCAATTCTTCCACACAGACCAGCTCAACCCGCTCATAAAACACAAGTCCTCTCACAAACCACAAGGCTCTGCTTTATTACATATGTGGCAACTGAAGGAAGCCAAATGGCTTCTATCTCTCAGTTTCTTTGTCTGCTTGGCTTACAGCACCGAACTTGGAAGATGAAAAAAGAAAATATATTAAACTCCAATTAAACTGTAATTACATTTAATGAATACCAAATACCTGACTCACTGAATAAACTGTAAGTGGAAAAATTATTTTCTCATAGTGACTCCCATGAAATGGCAATACATACTTTTAGGGAAAGCATTTTAATTTTAAGAATGTAGAGCTCCTCTAGGTGTGTTTCTCAAGTTCATCAAGCCATTATGAAGTGGAATTTTAAGGAAGTGGAGGGACACAGACACTCTCTTATATTTCAGAAACTGTTTTTATATTAATCTGTATTTTAATTGGGTTAACAGCTGCTACCTACAGACTTCCATACTCTTGAGTGGCAAACAGATTTGAAGAATTAACACATGGCTCTTTGGAGCAGTTTTTAAAGCTCACTGGCATATTTTTTGCTTTTCTAGCCATCTTTCTCTCCATGCATTTGCCTGGCAGAGATGGACAGTTCACCTATTGCAAAGTGCTGGTTCTGCCTCTCAGACAGCAACTCGACCCAAATCTCTAGAAGTGGCTGAAAGGTGTATTCGGAAGGGAATCATAGAATAGTTTGGCTTGGAAGGGACCTTTAAAGTTCATCCAGTCCAGCCCCCCTCGCAATGAGTAGGGACATCTTCAACTAGATCAGGTTGGTCAGGTCCAACCTGATCTTGAATGTAATCTCTCTGGCAACTTGTGCCAATGTTTCACTACCCTCAACTTAGAAATCTTCTTCTGTATACTTAGTTGTCTAGTTTAAAATCATTATTCCTTGTCCTATCACAATGGGGCAGCTGAAAAGTCTATCTTATAGGCCCCCTTTAAGTACTAAAAGATCTCAATAAGGTCTCTTGGGAGCCTTCTCTTCTCTGAGCTTACCAACCCCAAAGATCCCAGTCTTTCATCACAGGGGAGGTGTTTCAACCCTCTGCTCATCTTTATGGTCCTCCTCTGAACCTGCTCCAAGAGGTCCAAGTCTTTTCTGTACTAAGGATGACAGGCAACCTTTCACTATCTCAGCCAGTACTGATGCAAATGGTTTCTACCACTCTAGGCACCTTCAGGACTCTATCTGTAGAGCACTGCACCCCTGATGACATGGAAGGACATGGTATAATGACCTCATCCAGACATTTCCCATCAGGAGTAGGGAGGGATATGAACGCAGATGCAGAGGTGGCTTCAAGAGTCACTACTTATTCTTGCCCAAAACTCCTTCTCTCCTTCCCTGCCAGGCCAAGCAAGGTACCAGCTTGTCTGTACAAGGACATATTGCCAAGTATATGCACACAAGATTCATGCTGCAGGAATCACATACATGAATACAAAGGAATGTACCTGCTCCATGTGTACATTTCAATACAGGTTAGAGAGTGCTCAAGCAGGACCAGATTTCTACTCTCTCATCCCTTCTGATACTTTTTGTTATCAGTTATGTCCATCTGCCTTATCCAACCTAGTGCATTGGATCTCTGCAGCATTATCTGGTCTCGTAGCTTTGAAAAAGTATAAAAACATAAAACTGCACAATTGTAAAATTTCACTGGTGATCCCAAGAAGCATGAGGTATTTGGGAACACAAGCAAGCCATAAGGTCTGTATATTTTTTTATTTTATTGTCTATTCCTTCAGGGAAAAAAACAATAAAAATTAATCATAAAAAGAGAGCAAAGTATCATGAAAAAGTCTGTACAAGCACCTTGTGTATAGAGGGAACCTTTCCTTAAGCTCCTGGCAAGAACTTTCTTGGGCACCAGACAAATGACTTGCATCTTCCAAAAGGGCATGATGAGCTTTATACACCCAATAACAGCTTTTAACAACCTGCAAGCCCTTTCTACCTTCTCCGCCTAAACATTCAGCTCACCCCTCACCATAACCAAGGCTCACAACCTGTTCTCTTACAGAAGCAGGTCAGGAGAAAGGGGATGAGATGAGGTCTTAGAATGAGCCAGCACTGGAAGACATGTTCCTGGCCATTGGTGTGGGGAGTTGGAAAAACATCCTGCAGCCAGAGCAGAGCACAGACACACCAAAAGATAAGCAAAGGGATGTCTTGAGGGTGGCAACAAGCTCTCCACCCGTCCAGGCACCCTTCCCATGCTGTGCTGTTGTTTTCAATAAGGAAGGATGGAAGAGGTAAGCCAGACCCAAGGGGTAATATCAAGCATCTCCTGTAACCCTTCCACACAGAGTCTACACCAAGCATTCTACTGTTTAGCAAAGGCAGTGAGCAGAGGGGAGAGGGGAAATAAGCAGCACAGCAGACAGGCTCCCATGTAATGTCAACACCACTGCTTTTCCTAGAGAGTTTATCTGGAAAACCATCGTATTTCTACTCCAAGACAGTTTGCTGATTACCTAAGCACTTGTCTCTGGTGTACAATCTGATAATCAGACCTGGTCTTTCTTTGTAGACAAAGAGGCCAATAAATCTCACCCTTTGTAAGTAGAGGTGCCTAGACAAAGCCCTTTACTGGCATTTAGCAAAATGAGTATTTTTCAGAAAACATAAACCAGCAGAAAGTCAATAACAAGTGCTGGAGCAGTTCAGGCAGCAGCTCTGCAAGCAGCTCTGCACAACCACATCCTGGCTGTGTCCCTAGGGTCTCAAGGGAACCTACACCAGTGGCACAGGGGTGCTCCCTGCACTTACCTAGCAGCAGCCCACTGTTAAGTGAGGTTCATCTGTGGCTTTCAGGGCAGGGTTTCAAACTCAGTCCCAGACATGGGCCCCAGGAACAAGCCCAGTTACACTTCCAGCAGGATCCCATTCCTGGATGCCCTGCAACAGGCCAGGGTACTGCCAAGCCAGGAGGGACAGGGGACATGCTGGGTACTAAGTAGCAAGGGGTACAGTGGGGTGTGACCGGGAACCAGTGATGTCAAGGCTAGGATTAAAACCAACTTCCTAAGCCGTGCTGTAACAACAGAGGACTTGCCAAACCTGACAAGTGGGACCTTTTCATACCACTGATACAGGTGGGGGTTCTGCAATCATTTTGCCTGCTGGCCTCAGTACTGCCCATTTTCATCCACCTCTTGACACAGTGCCAGACTTGGCTTTGAGCCACAGCTCAAGGAGGTTCACAGCAGAGTCTCCAGCAGAATGCTGACCTGGGACACCCATACCCATCCTGGATTCCTGCAAAAGCACAGCCATCACACACACACACACACACACAGAGAGCTTTGCTTGATTCAAGGCTCCACGCAGGAGACACAAACACCTGCTCCAGACCCCCCTGAGCAAGAGAAGACAGAGAAACCATCAGTGCAGTATTGGGAGCATTAGATGGGCTGACTGTTGGTCACGAGGTCATAATCCAGAGAACCTCTGAATGTCCCCAGGCTGAAGCAGGCTAGTGGCTCCATTCAGTTCACCAAGCTGAACCACAAGCACACACCAAGCAAGGCATGCAGACTCCTGTGCAAGAACAGAGCAGAAGTCTTTAGCAATGGGGGAAAGGATGTAATAGAGAGATTTCCAGAAAAACGAGCTTTGGTGGGAGTTAACAAAACAACTTCTCTCCAGAATTTAGGTGATTTGCAAGGCAGACATTTTGGGCTCAGCTCTAGAAGATGACGTTGTCTTTAGCAAAGATCAGGTGCAAGCCGTGAGATTTATCACATTTGTACAAGCATATGTCCAGCAAGTCTCATGGGGATAAGAACAGCCAAAGTAGTTGTCCAGCCTTCTAGCATTAAGGTTGCAATACCATTTCCATTATAACCCTCTGTTCTCACACATTTATAGCTTTCTGAAAGCTCGTCTCTGGGGAATAATGTTTTCTGTGCTTAGACCTTTTTTTTTAAGTTTAAATAAAATACCTTCAGATGGTTTTGAGTTACAGGAGAATAAAAATAAGTATTTGTTTTTACAATGTGAAAATATGGAAGGGCCTGGTTGGTCCTGGAGGGGACTCCACCTAACACAGAGGAGTCATTTTTCATCAGGTTAGTACAGGTGGGATAAGCCCTCCAAGGAATTAAGCCTGCAGCCACAGAGGTAGTGAAAAACACTGCATGGTGTTGATGATCGTAGACAAGACAGGGACAGAATAAAGAACTTGAATACACTGATTCCCACAGTCAGTACTTTAGTCGTTGAGCTGGCCAAAATTGAACCAGTGGACCAGCAGGAAAAAAAAAGCCCAAAGCAAAAGGAACTTATATTTTCTTTTGATGCTTATGGCAGGGAGGAAGAACACACTTGGAAAAACAGTTAACTTTTTGGGCTGAATGAAAAAAACCAAAAAACCCAAAATCAACAACAAAACCCAGCCCCTGCCTCTCAACTCATTTGAACTCTCAGGTATTGCATTTACCACCTTCATTCCATATCTGAGGAAACGTGGCCACAGCTCAAGAGCAACTGTCCTTGGCAAGTAAAGAGAAGCCACTTGTCCAGCAATCAAGTGGTCCATAAGCACAACATTGGAAAGGAAGCCTTAAAATACAGACACATTAATTATCCTACCACTCTGAAGGACTCACCAAATCCCACCATGCAGGCCCACAGAAGAGTCATTTATAGCCTCTGAACCACAATCCATACAGCATTTTCTTTCATCAGACCATGTTCTCTTTGACCTTCCCCACCACAGAGCAGCACAGAAAAATCACAAGAGCTCACAAAGAGGTTACAGGATTTTGAATATCAGCTAACATAAGTGTGTTTATTTGGTGGTCACCCAGTTAGAAGTTTGTTCGTTGTAAATAAAATTATCTTAGTTAGTAGATCACAGCTGTAGTTATTTATGAATCCAAACTAAGGTCTTTACATGCTACTGAAGTAACAAAAAATTATTCTCCTTGTCATTAACTCAAGGCTGGCATGACACACTGCCTTGCAGCTGCACCATGAAGAGACGACCCCAGTCCCTGGTGCAATGGAAACCTGCTTCCCAGAGAGACTCTTGGAGTACCAGGGAACCTTTGCACTTTACCTCTGTACAGAAGGGCGTAAGCTGGGGATGCACCACAGGCTGAACATACATGTGAAAGGTGGATTCAATCTCCATTGTCCTGCCATTCAGCTTCAGGATAGGGAATTCGATGATTTCCTGAATAGAGCAAAAAGAAAAGCAGCTGTTCATTTAAACAAAAACGAGAAATGAAGCTGGAAATTATCCCACCTAGCAAGGTGGTCTGATAGTCCCAAACAAAAATAAACTCATCACACAGCTCTGCAGAAGTGGGAAGGTAGTCCTGCAGCACAGAGCACGTCCAACACTGTCAGCACAGATGAGGACAGTGCTGATGCTCATCGCAGTTGGGATGGGCAGCAAGGAGGGCTCTGTGCTCAGCACTGCAGCTGCACACATCACTGCCTAAGCTGAACGTAGGGAAGGCTGTCTTGCACCACTCACGTGTGCTACCCAGGGAACATGGAGATGTACTCGCAATGGGCTCACATCTGTTTAGGAAGGACATCACAGGGGCTGTGCCCTCCCCAAGACCCGTCTCAACCTTTCCAGCCCACCATCCTTTTGGAGGACACCATCAGACACACCACAAGGACTACTGCATGAAGCACCTCCTTCTCTGGAGAGGCTGAGGAGTACTGCCCTCCTCCAATAGACTGAAAAGAGGAGCTGAAAGCTCCCCCCAAATCCATCCCTATGGAATACAGCACAGTAGCAAGCCCTACTTCATTTTCCTCTTTGTAGCCAATTTATGCTGATAGGGAAATAAAAATGTTCCTTCATCAGAAGAATGTTCAATTATTTGAATAATCAGCAATCAAAAATTTACATGGACCTGTTAATAAAAAGTTTAAACAAATCCAGTTGCGATGGATTTCTCAATTATTAAAAAATATACATGAAATTAAAAAGCTGCCCACTGAATAAAAGCGATAAAATCCTTTGTGTTCACCCCCCTCCTTCTCCATTCCCTTTCTTCCTTCCAGTTTAATGTAAGAGGAGAAGTGACAATTTGTTTGGTGTCTTTAAAGAATAATTTGTCTACGTTATTTAATAGAGATCCATGGCACCAAGGTTCTGGAGTGCAAATGAGCCCGCTGAGTGATATCCATGCAACAAGCCTCTCAAATCACTTCTGGAGAAAAACAGAGAGAGGGAGAGAGAATAAAAAAAATATTGCTTTTTAATATTCAAAAACAGTTTGCAAAATTTAATCAAAGCAGAGCAAAAGCTAACATTTTTACCACTTTGACATTTTTATTAGCGCTTTCATAAATTTTTAAAACATGAATGGAATTAGTTTAACAACAAAAAAAAAACTGCCTGAAAACATCTGGAAGAGACAAATAAGAAATAATAAAAAATGAAAAAAAAATCCAACTCCTGTGAGTAAAATTAGCATGTGAAAAATGCAGCCGCTGCAGAGGAACTAACACACTTTTTTGGACCGTGGTTGCAACCCTCATGACCTGCAGGCGGAAATTATCATGAGGTTACACTTATGAGCTGATGACATCACCACCCCACTAGGCAGCGGGATGGCAAGAAGCTGGGTGGGTAAATGGAAACAACAGATAATTTAAATAGCCAGGAGAAACACCCAATTCCCATGGTGTTTCTCCTGCACACAGCAGAGCAGCTCCCCAGCACGGCAGGGGCACAGCTCAGACCAGGGCACATGGAAAGTACGTGCTGCCGAGATGGAAAGTTAGAAAAAAATGTAAAAATAAAATAAAGTGTTAACAGTGTTGAAGTGCCCAGGTGTAGACATTGAGCAGTGAAGCTGCACAGGATGCAGGGCTTAAGCATTTCCCCATGGCCAGCTGTACCACACCCTGTGTGTGCCAGGCTGGGGGAGGCAGAGCGGATGGCTGCGCACATCCTTCCCCACAGCCATACCACCCCACTGGGAGTCACCAAGTTTTCCCAGGAAAGAGCAAATTGACCCAGGGGCTGTAAGGGAAGGAGAAGACACATGCCAAACACTTGAGCATCAGCCAGATTGCCTGTTGTGGTGCAGCCAAACTCACCAGCTTCAGCCACCCAGGAAGACCCATGGAAACATTAGAGAATAAGAAATGCTGGGTACAGCTGATCCTCCCTTCAAAAGGGCCACCACAGATAGGCTCTGAAAGCAGCAAATTTCTGTTCAGAAGGAAAACAGACTGCAAAGTTTAAAGTCAATGGACAGGCCGCCATAACAGAGCCAGGCTTAACCTCAGGATAACAGCATCCCATCTTTCAAATTGGTCTGGGGCATCTCACTGCCCCTTAGATCAGCATGCCACCCAGAGGGTGACCATACAAGCAGGAAAGCCCACAGCAAGGGAAGACGAACATTCCCCCTTCCAGAGAGGGACACACACCGGCTGGATTTCACAGCAGGACTGTGTTGCAATGCCAGGATGTGTCCTAAGGGACTAGAAACATCCTCAGGGGCCATCAAGTGGCTGGATGCAAAGCAAGACTGAAAGACAGCCTGCTGCTGATCTGATACACAAAGGCATCGCTCACCTTCCAGAACCAAAGGCAAAAAGCACTTCCAGGAGGGTCGGATTAAGAGAGACGAAGGAAATAAAAAGCCATACTAAAAAAATGTGGAAAATTTAACAATATCCAGAATTACTGTAGGTCTGTGGGAAGCGCATAGCCAGGAGCAGGAGTGGAACCCCAGAGGCAACTTGAGCGTCTTAGGATAAAGTGCAGCCACTCTCCTGGGCTTATTGGGTCAGTATTTGAAGCAAGTGGTAAAGAACCTTTCCCAAAAGGCTGTTTATCTGCACGCTTCCTATAGCAGAGATTTTTCCAGTCTCTGGCAGTGTTTGCTCCACTGGTATCTAAGGCAACAGATACCAGCCCCATGAAATCAGCCCCACTCCTCACTAACGACGTTAGCCAGTCCTGCAATGAAATTTAACCTGTGACACTGCTGTACTTTTCATTTAAACTTTCATTTGGCGAGAAGCAGTGTTTGGAGACCCTGCAGTTTGTCCTGCTAATAAAGACAAGTGTTGGGACCTTTAAAGGTGCCATTCATCTTTTGCCTTTATTAAATTCAATTTTCTTAAGCCCATGATACATCATGAAATTAAGAGTTGACATTCCTGCAGAAACAAAAATATCTATCAAACATAAACAGAAAGGGGGGAGAAAAGAGGCCTCTATTACCAAGAATTTATGGCTTAAAGTTGATCTGTTTCCACGTTTTTTCTCTCTTTTTTTTTTTTTTTTACAAGCATATGGTTTGTTTTAGATATCTGAAATGTTATTACAGATCTAGAATTTCATTAGTAATTATTATGAAACGGTGAGCACTTAGACACTCACACACACAACCCCCCAACAGACTGTGATGCAGGAAGGCAGCCGGGTGCTCTCTCACATTTCACAGCAGCCCAATGAGCTCAACATGCTCAGCTCCATCTCCACCATTCAAGGACCTTCACTGCTTCTTCCCAAGCAGGAAAGGTGGAGGAAAGTAGCATGAGGGAATTAAGAAGAGAGAATCACTGACACTTCCTTTCTTCTATCAGAGCCTGATCATCCATAAGTGTTACCTTGAGATCCTTACACATTTCCACTCCAGCACTGAGTAAATATTCGAACTTCAGCAGTGATTTGTGCCAGCAGCATTTGGGGCTTCTAAGTCTTCCCTCTGCCCCCACCCCCAGCTTTTCCTTATAGCACAACTAGGAGTTATGGATATGCTAAAATAATGCTGAGGGTGTCCAGAGGCTGCAAATAGCCGCGAGCTACCAGAAGAACAAATGTACTCATTTGAATTTTGCGAGCACTGCAATTAGGTATTTTATTTAGCACTGCAAAGTAACTTGAAAGGAAATCCAGGATTCAAACCACCACCAATAAATAAGCGGCTTTTTATTTTCCTTTCACTGTCATGAAAAGTTGAACATGTTTTCTGTTGAGAAATTCTGCACAAGGCTCCCAATTACAGGCATTTGCATTTATATTGTTGGAACACAGAGCTTCTAAAATCAATATTAACACGCTTAAAGAAAAAGACATCAGCACCCTGTCCCTCCCCTCAGCTGTGCCCCCAAACACAGTAACAATAGGAACCTACAGAGCCAGAGGCTTATACAGATCCATTACCAGGTCCACTCTCTTTACAACAATCCTGCATTTACAATTTCACGGTACTTCAACCAAACCTATGTGACAGCTTCCTCAGAACTTTCGTCTTTTCTAAAAAACCAAGGGTTTCAAAAAAAATAAAAGGTTCCAGGCAGAAGCCTCCTGTGCAACCCAGCTGTCCCAAGCCAGTGGGTTGAGCAGCAGCAGGGTTAAGTGTGGAATGGCTAGGGACTTTCTTCTAAGAGGGATTTGAAAAATTCTTAATGACATGTGAAAGCACTGCTATAAATCCAGTCTTTCCTTACCCAATCATCTTACATGAAACTCCCCTCCCTTTAACACCAGAGCAGGGATGCACCAATTCAGCTGTCTTGATCTTTGGCTAATAAAGAAATTAACAAGAACACAACTGTACTTGCTAAACAATTTCTGGTCAGACAAGAAAGGACCTGAAATTACACTAATTCCCACAGACAAATCTTTTTGGTTATCCTTTTGGATCTGGGTACCGCTAACATCATTATCCAGAAAGAATAAAGTACCTAGCAAGAGCTTCCCAGCTCTCAAAACCTTTTAATCCAGAAGCCTATGTACAAAGTGGACAGGGCACACTTCAGGACACTTATATATTTGAGGTAGACCATATGGCCTATTCAGTTCAAAAACTACCAGAGAATAATTTATCCCTTACTCTAACCCCCATGTGAAGAAGTTTAATAAACACAAGAATAAAAGATGCCCATAAAAATCAGAGCCGACTGTTCAAAATACAATAAAAACAAGCAGAGGCTGTTGAGGGAAACGGATTTTGTCTGATAAGGAAAAGAATAAAACTTCTTACCAAAAGAGCCCTTTACACCTTCAAAAAAGGTAAGGGCAGAAGAGGTAAGGGAGTGTCTGTGGAGGGACAGAGCCTCAGCACCAGCTCATTTTGTGCAGGAATGGGTTTTCCCCCCCTCTCTTTAAAGAAAAAAAGTCATTTTATGCACAAGGAGCTTATTTCTTAAACAAACACTCGTGTTTTTGATTTACACCACGGGCTGCTCCTAAATAATTTATGGCGGGTTAAATTTATTGCACAGCCCTGGCCGGCTGCAAATTCGAATTGCCAAATAATTAGATTTTAGGGCAATGCTTATAAATTATCCGCCGATTTGTCCGGACTTGTTTGTCAGTTGCTTTGTGCTTCGGGTCATCTTTGGCATTTCGCTGTTTGTGTTTTAATTGCTGATTTACACTTTGACAGATGAGAGTTGATGCCTCCAAGATCGGGGAGAGGGTGGGGGGGTTGAAGAGCAGAAAGAATCAGAGCTTTTAAAGCCTTGTGATTTTCCTTTTTTTTCCAAGGCAATTAAAATCGAAAAGGGACATACTAAGGACAGCACTAGCCTAACAGATCTGCCTCCCCAGTTTCCATCCTCTGCCTTAATTATTATTTTAACTAAAGCCATTTCCAAGTGAGCAGCCTTGCACTGGCCCTCAGGGGCAGTAACCAAGATGACCTCATAGGTCTTTTCCCTACTTCTAAATTTTTATTAAACTAACCAAAACAAGTATCATAAAGGCAACACCTCTCCAGTGGGGGACAGCAGGACTTCTGCTGAATCAGGGCTATGCTGGCTTTCCAAAGGATGTCTGCCTGCACACACAGCGCAGAGTCTCTCAGCACTTCAGTCCCAGCTAAGTTACTCTGTGTACTGATTAAACCTGTCAAAAGGTCTTTGGGGAAGCAGCTGACATCCACATTTCTTTTTTCCATAGCTACCTAGCTTAAAATACACATATGTACACACCTAACAATTTGATACATTTAAAACAACTACTACATCCCAGAAAAGCACAAAGGGAAATACATATCAGAAACAAAACACCACAGAACTGGAAGGAATATGGGAAAATTATGAAACATGGGGATAAGATGATGAGAAGAAGAATTTTGCTGCCTGACCATTGAATATCCAATGTTTCTTCTTCCCCCAATCTCAGGTGAATCTCACTGCCTACTCCCAACATTCAAGCACTGAAGCCCAATGTAAAAGGCTGGATTTCCTCAAAGATAAATTTTGAGTTGCATTTTGGGTTCTGCACTGACATCAAACATGGCTCTTATTTCCCAGAGCTTCCTTACAACTCTGAGGGTGAGAGACCATTTCTCTTTCTTTAATAGAAGCTGAAATCCCCATCTAATCACATGCCTCCAGGAGCTTCAGCTTTAAAAGAGACATCTAGTCCATGCACCTGCCTGAGGGCAGCATCATCACCCCCTAAATAATTTCTGACTTTGTCTAGGCTGTTTTTACCGACTCCAATAAGAGAGACTCACACACTCCCCAGGCATTCTGTCCTCCTGTTTCATTAGTCTTATCATTGGAAAGTTTTTCCTAATGTCTAATCTGAATTTCCCTTGCTGTTGTTTAAATTCCTGACTGCTCTTCCTACTCACAGCAGACACAGGCCAGAGCATTGCCTTTCTCATTTTTGCAACAAAGACCTCATCTTATATACACCTCTCATCACTGCACTAAACAGAACTCCAATGCCATCCAGTCTGCATTCACAGTTGCATTTTGCAGACTCCTGGTCACATTCATTGATTCTCTTCTCTACCCTCTTCAAATAGTATCTTTTTTTTCTTTTAAAGAATCTGGAATCCAAAGTGAAGTACTTCATCAGTTCAAATCTTTTCTTACAGGGCCAACAAAAGAAGGATCCACATCTTGCAAATGACACTTTTCTCCTGAACTTACTACTGTGGTCCTTGGGACTTTTTTCATGCCTGCCATTGTACCTGAAATCTTGACAGCAGGCTCACAATCCCTGTCCTGCCATCCTGAACAAAACTCCCAGGCTGGTTCCTACCTCTCACCACCAGCATCATCTCTCCCTGACTAAACCCACTAAGCTATTTTAATCTTTCCAGACATCAAAAATCAGGCAGAATTTCTCTCCTCTTTTACACATGGGATGAGAAATATAGACCGAGAGACATCAACACTTCAACTTTTTTCTTCAAGCTCTACTGACACGTATTTAACTACACAGAACATCTCTACTGACACAGCCAACAACAACCTAAGCTTGACACTTTGGGGGAAGTTTAGCACTCAAACCAGGTTAAAAACAGCATGTACACACAT
Organism: Lichenostomus cassidix; assembly: GCF_008360975.1. Taxonomy (NCBI): domain Eukaryota; kingdom Metazoa; phylum Chordata; class Aves; order Passeriformes; family Meliphagidae; genus Lichenostomus; species Lichenostomus cassidix. Next base: position 9,657,105 of record NC_139489.1, on the reverse strand, counting down.
TTCCAAGTATTACCTTTCCTCTGCAAGATGGCAATTACACTATATCCTTTTTCATATCCACTCCTTTCTATAGCAGACAAACAGCCTGTGCAGTCCCTGCTGCAGAATTATCACATAATTTCAAGACCCAACCTCTTCACCTGACATTGAGCAGGACAAATGATCAATGTTCCCAACGACACTAAAACATCTGGGATGGGTAGAAAGGGCACATTAGTGCATGTAAATGAATACCCAGGGTTTTACAGACATCACAACTAGCTGCTGATGACAGCGCATTTCTGCCTGACAGAGAGGAACTAAATAACGTAACGGAGAGTTATTTCACCAGCTAACAAGTGCACAGACCAACAAAGACAGCACAGGGATGGTTGCATAGCAAGCTTGGCACAAAGGGGAAAAAGCCCACAAGATTCAGGCGTGTCCTGTGCCCTTCTCACAAAAGGAGCTGAGTTGCATTGCTTCTTCATCAGGAAGATTTCGTTCAAAGCTAAGAGAAGACCACTTTAATACAGCACAAAGCTCTTCCCAGGAACCACAGCAGCCTAAAAAGCACCAGCCCCAAGTAGCACTAGATGGATACCATGCCATGGAAGAATATTGCCTGGTTTTAAAACATTATGCTGGGAGGGATGCAAAATACTCCCCATGCCTCAGAGGCTGTGAAACAGCAGCAAGCACACATGGATCATCAACAACTGCACAAGGCCACGCACGTGGAAGGACAAGCACAGCAAATGTACAAACCTGTGACACCCATCCCCTTCACAAATGCATGTGGTTTGAGCATTTGCAGCAGCACACGTTGCCCTCATCAGTGGCTTTACAGAGAGGCAAACAAAACTTTAAACACGATCCAGCAGATTTGCACATTCCTGAGCTAGCCTGGATCTTTTCTTTTCAGGGTGACTGCCACTCAACTACTTTCTGCTGTAACAACAAGTCTACTTAACTTTGCAACTTGTCACCTAAACGATGTGTAATGTTTGCACAGCTAAGGATACAGTGTTCAAACAGCACAGGTGGGGAATTGCAGGCAGGGATGCATAACTGATGTGGGGTCTCCGCACACTGCGAGGGAAAGGGCAACATGACGGATTGCTTTAAAGTAGTCATCTCACCAGCCTGTCAATAACCAGTCAAAAGCTGAGCAGGTTAGGTCAGGTTAGGACTGCAGCCATGGTGTGCCGAATGCCTTGGTATTTTAGACTTGTTGCTATAATGACACTGGGTTTGTATCTTTAAATGAAATTGCTTTGAGTCTTTCTTCATACATCAGACGTCTTGCCTGGTGGTCTCATGGTTGCGCTCTCCAGGAGATTTGGGTTCAGTAACTGTTCATGTTCTCTAGTTCATCAGGTTTTAAATAAATACAGCTAATTCTGTTGCCTGAAGTCATAACCCGCCCTGTCAAGATTGATTTGGGTCACAGCAAGGTTGTCCCCACTTACTGGGAGAATGAGGGAGGTCTCCAAGGCAAGGTGAATGCAGGTCTGAGATGCCAGGGGCGGTGTAACCTTCCAAAGCTACAAGGCCTAAAGAAGTTTGTTCAAAAACTCAATGCAAACAGGAAAATACATTTGAGAGGGCGCTTATATGAACTGTTTCCTGTCACACTTAAGGCATTCTGATGTACAAACAATGGCATAATAACAGCCATAATTGGCAAAGAGATGATAAATATATATATTTACATACTTTTAGTAAAAAGAAAAAAAATGCTTTTAAGTCGCTGTGTTACATGCAATTTTAACAGCATTCCTCTAGAAACAGCATTGTAAAAAGCTGAATTGAGAAGAAGGTAATTAAAACTACACCCAAGCCTAAGCTGCATGAACATAGGTAATTGCAGATTAATATTCCACTGTAATACTTATGCTGAGTTAAAGTTGCCATGGGAAACAAGCCTGAATTTCTTTACTTTTCAGCAACTCATGATCATCCTCAATAAAGGTTTTGGCAGGTGATTTCTCATGCATTGAGCTTAACAGCCACACAAAAACAGTGCAAGAAGAAAGCTGCTGCATGGAGATGTCTAGCTAGAACAGGCAGGCACAGGCACACACACATCCTTCACCTGCCTCCGGGTAAGATAGTGACAATGTCTGTTACTGTGTGAGACACCCTCTGCATTCCCATCCCGGCCTTCAGCTGGGATTGTCTTGATGCACTCTCCACAGAAAACTACATGGAAAGCACACAGAATATACCTTGCAGCCTGCTTTCCAGCAGAACAGTGATCCCTCCATCACCTCCTCCTGCAGCAAGTTTGTGATTTCAAGGACGTATTCCTCCTACAAAGTAGCCTCAGCTGTGGCTCCCAAGGCAGCTTCCTTACCCTCTATCTAGTCACCCTACACAGAAAGCTTGGCAGGGAGTGCACATCTGTTGATATGGCCTAAATTTGGTGGCAATGAACATCCATTCCCATTACAAGGTCAGTCTATAAATCACAGCACCTCAGGAGCAGACACACACAACTCAGCTGTCCCTGCTGTGGGAACAAGATAGTGGGTGGAGCAGGACAGGCAGCTGTACAGATCACCACAGCCACTCCAGCTGCACCTGACTGAGAGCTGGAACCACAAGGTGGATGTTCAAGGGAAAACACCTGTAATGCTCTTTTCCAGCAGCACTCAAATAAATGCAGACTGAACCTGACATTACCTTCTCCTGCATTTATATTTAATATTATCTTACAGAAAGACTGGCTCCTATTTGTTAATGCACTTCTGCCAATCACAAAATGTACTACAATAATCAAGATTTGTTTGTACACTTAAAAATAAATTAGTAACTGAGCATCTGTTTAGTCACAGTGTCAGTGTTTATGTTTATATGTTGAAATGGTGAGTGATGTTTTGTATTTATTTGTATATCCAGTTTCATTTGACAGCAATTATAATTAAAAATTCTTCCAAAATAACAATCTAAAGGCATGCTAAACAGATTTAAAATATCTAGGCTACACTGACAAAAAAAAATAAAGACTTTTTGCATTTAAAAAGCACTGTTTAGGAGGACACAGGAAACATTGTCTGTAAACGATTTATTCTTCTGGTCACAACCTTCTTCCGCAATGAGAAGATCTGAATATTTCATACTTTTCCTTTACAAAGAGGTTGAAAGAGGTAAATTTCTAGTTCCCAAATGATTATCAAATTTGAGTGAATCTCTGACACTGAACACAAGTACCTGAAAAGACTGATATGAGAAAAAGCAACTTTATCATTACCAAAAGCTCATTTGGCAGCTTAGCAACTCCTAGATCCAGCTCCTTCTGCCAGGTCAGAGGTCTGATACTCTTTTACACTTCCAGGCAGCAGACATACAAAGCTTGGTTTTATTTGATTTTCATTTAAGTGGCTTTAGTAGATTAGAGATTAACATCATATAATTTCAAATTCAGCTTTGAACAGATCTGATTTCTATATTCAGACTTTTACACTTAAAACGAATAATTTTATCCCCTCGGCTGAAGTTGAAGGCAAGATAACTGGCTTGCTGATGGAAAGAGGCACACCTTCTTACTGCATTAATAAAATAAGTTTACAGGCAGCCACAGATCTGAGTCTGTGGAGCTGCTTAACACAGTCACTGAAAGCACTGACCACCATAAACACTGGTGTCTACAAGGACAAAGGGACAAAAGAGCAAGACTCCCACTTATTAATGCATCTTCTCATGAAGCTAAAGCTCCGTAAGTACCCAGCTCTACAGGCTGACAGTGTATAAAAGCAGAAGGTACTTATAAACTCTTACCAGACAGTAAAAGAAAAAACTCAGAGCTGAAAAATGATAAACACCACCATGGTTCAGGGTCCACCGACCTCCGCAGAATGACAGCTCCCAACTGACCCCACTGGGCTTCGGATCACATTCCAAAGGCACAAGGTAAGCTTTAAAGAGATGCGAGAGGCCAGCCATAAACATCTCTTACTGCCAACCCCTAATGACCTCTGGCTGGCTAAAACACTACATGACACAGACAGTGCAGTTAAACCCCCCCACACCTTCTTTTCTCTCTGGGATGGTCCCATTATTCATGAATACATCCAGAAAACCAATAAAGCTAAACGGTTTCTATGTGTATATAAACAAGCACTTTGATGGAGGGGTGTATCTGCTGAAAGCTGACAGAAGTCAGGGCTACAAGGATGCTCCAGCTCCTTTGTGGGTGCAGGGCAGGGACATGAAGGACCCTCGATGTCCAACCCAGGAGTGAGAGATAAAGCACAGGGCAGCAGCCACAAGGCACTCAGCCAGCAGTCCCAGCCACTGCAGCCACAATGCAGATGGCTTCCCAGAGGAATACCACTGTCCTTGACCCTCCTTGATCCCCATTACAGAGGCCATACCATGAGACCTCAGAGAGAGATCAGGGAATGTGAAAGGGAATGGAAATGAAGGGGTCTTCAGGGCTCACGAATGAGCATGAAGGACTTCCCCAGGGATAAAGCCAGCAAGGCTGCCTGTTACAGAGGAGCATGAGTAAATACAACAGGAGGGGGAGCAGATGTGGCACTCACACATCCTAGTGTAGATAAAAAGACACCTCTTTCAGTAGTTTCTTGTAAGAAGCCAGAGTAATTCCAAGAGCAGTTAGTGAGAAATGTGCTGTATGGTGGCAAGTGAACTCTTGCAAGACTTTTAGGCTGAGCTGGCTAAATTTACAGCTATTCCTATCCACTTAAAGTAACGTGTACCACAGCTTAGCTTAGATCTACATACGCAGCGTCCTCATCAAATCCCAATGTATTTGAATTTCATTGTATCTACACTTCTATTTTGCATGTATTAAAATAAAAGCAGAAAAATTATCAGGATCTCAGTGAGGATCAGCACCTGACGATTTCTAGATACCAGGTCTGACCTCAGACCAAACCTCCAAAACCTATCAATCCTGCAGTGAAAGATCCTGTCACTAAAACTTTGCAGAAAACATTGCTGAAATGCATGGCACAGTTTGCTCACCATGACATACAGTCTAGCAGTGAAGAGGACAAAAGCCATGCTGGTCAGCAAAGAGGTAAGAGGTGGGTAAGGACACCAGCTAAGCCTCCTTTTATAAAGTTTACTGATTTTGGCAGGCACCTTCAGCCTTTACAGATACATTGAGCTCCATGCAGCAAAAGTAATTTCTTCATTTGTCAAACTAATTTGTTGGTGAGGATGTGAGGGACTGACAGCCCTTTCCACACATTATATGACACAGACAGGCACTGAACACAGCAGACTGGAAAAATAACACTGAAGAACATATCCACCTTAAAGGTGCTATCTCACCAACAAAATATATAGCAGATCTGCATTGGCCCAGACCATTACTTTCCCTGGCAAGGACTTGGGGACAAAGCTCCTTAAAACAGTAGTAATCATATTCCACTCATGCTCCTTTTTACTGCCAGCTGTAAACTAGCTCCACATGCATCATGGTTTTGCATCAAAATGTGCACAGACCAAACCCATATCCAAAGGGACAAGGTAGATCCAATTTACAGCTTTGACAGGTCTGTGTACCCGAGGCGGAGCATGCAGGAAATAGCCTGACATCTCACTTGGAGAGCAGTTAAGAGCCTGCTAGCAGAACTGGATGCAGAGCCACAACAGCCTCCCACAAAGAGCCAGCAAAAGAGCAGGGAATTTGCTATCCATTTTTCAAGAAACATGAAGGGCAGGCAGCACCCACCAAGGCACTACTGGGGAAGAGAGGAGTCAAGTTCGATGGCAACTTGCAGCAACCCTTTGTTAGGACAAGTGCAAGGGGAACCACAGCTGCAGTGGGAAATGAACACACTGCATAGAGTCACTTCAGTAATGAGACACCACACTGAAAACGGCTTAAGCCTTTCAGATAGTCAAAACAAAGCAAAAGGAAGTTATTTTGACCCAATCCAGGTATTACCAGCAACACATGCAGACCAACTGCTTGGCAGAGGAGGGTGAGTTCACTTTAGACTCAGAAATTCTGTTTGCTCACTATCAACCTAATATTAGGGGGTTTTAATATTTAGTACATTTTTCCAGTTGAAAACCTAGGGCCCATCCTGCTGAAAGCTCAGAATATTTTTACTAATCTGCTCTACACTACTATGGAAGAACTGTCTACAGAAAAAGCTCTGTACTTCATCTGGAACCCTACATGTCTCAACTGGTAGAGCACTGGAAGATCTCTCTGAAGCTAAACTCTTCCTCATTACACTCCAGTTAACATCCAGGCAAGATATATGATCTTGCTGAAATTATCTAAAAACTGTTGCTCTTCTCTGCTTAGAAATACCACTATGTTGCACATATTCCCATCATTCAAAATATTCTTTTCCTAAAGCTGTTCACTACCAGCAGCTTTTTTCCTTGCAGAATCAAACACGGCTGCCATCTATTAAAGCAAGTTTCCAGCCAAAAACTTTTAGATCCTTCCCAATTCAGACAAATGACAAGTATACATGACTCAAAGATGTTTTCAATAACACAAGAATTGTCACTTCCTTGATGCATATCAGACTCCTTCATTCATTACCACCAAAGAGTCCTGGCATTGCTCCTGAGACTGCAGGTGACTGGCAAGAGCCCTGGAGAGGCAGCAACAGAAAGGAGGTGGGACACACCAGAAGAAATCAGTGAGCCAGCACTGTGCTTTTTCCTTTTACCTCTCACAAGAGCAGCAGCAACTTGCAAGGCAGTAACTAACAGGATTAACTATTTACCTGAGGATGAATCTGCGGTTTATCACATGTAGCCTCAAAATCCAGCACTAAGAAGTAGTGATATCTCTGTGGAGGGAAGGATGACATTGCTGCCATGGAAGCTCCAAAGCCGTGGGACGCCAGTTTCCTGCTTATGATGGAGCTGAACCCTTTGAGAACACCAGCTGGGAGGAGGAGGGACACAGCTTGTCTTGCCCTTGAAAGTAAGTTTTGGGGAAACTTTGCTGCTCCAGTATGGAGAAGTGCTATCATTGAACATCCAGAGGCATCTGAAACTGAAGAGAGACTCATGTTACTCATGCACACATACATCTCATCTCTGCCTGTATCTGTTCATTGTCCTCCTCTGACCGGGATTTCCTTTGTGCTTCCCAGTGGAGGTTTCAGCATCGAAAGCCTGAAGTAACACAGTAACCCGCTCTAAGCACAAGCAGTGACATTTGGAATGAGCTTAAGGTGTCATAAGCAACTGAAAATTAACCTCTACAAACGACTCCAAATTAAGAACTATGAGATACACAAGAGTCATGGCTCCAGGCATCAGATCACACCCCACTGCTGAACTCATTATAGCAGAACACAACACAAACCAACTAAAACATAGAAAATCTGATGTAAGCCCCATTGAAACTCCTGAGGCCTTTCCTCTTTTCATATAAATTGCAGTTTCTGACATAGGGTAAAAATTAAAATACACCAATGCACATACCAACACTACAACTCATCCAAACAGCCTGGCCCTGAAACATCTGTCAGTTGCACAAAAACAGTGCACTTTCATTATAAATCCAAGTGGCTGGTGGCTGGAGGGCTCCTCCCCAGAGAAGTTCTCATTTGCTCTGCATACAAGGTTTCTCAGAGATGTGCTTTTAGTGCTACACTCCATTTCTTACTTCACGTATTTCTCGGAGGAGGGTATCAGTTCAACTAACCACACCCAAGAACTGCAGGAACGGTAAAATGCAAGCAGGACTCTAGAGGTTACAACCTCCTTCCCAAAGAAATACTTCACTCAGCCATCACCTTTTGATGCTTCTATTTAACAAATGCTATTTAATAAATGGCATTATCCATGTGGGACTACCTGGATTTCCCCTCCTACTCTTTTTCTTTCAAAACTTTGCAGGAAAAAGCTGGCAGAATTGTCACTATCCAAGAAGGGTCAGCCTCAGGGCTGTTAGTAGGTCTACAGGGATGAGCATTCAAGCCCAAGTCAGGGTGTTACAAAGCTGGGTACAGGGACTGATCACAAAACAAGAAAATTGCACCAACTCAGTCCTCTTGAATGAGGACATGAGTATCCACTCTAACTGTGTAAGTGTATATAGATGTGTGCGTGTAAATACATATACAAATACACACACACACACACAAACAAATATACACACAGACACATCTTGCTACATAGATATTTACATCTATCCCCACAGCTGGTCCCACTGCTCATGTCTCTGGGAAGAACTCCATCACATGACATGCAACCCACCTGCCTTTTTATGAGCACAGCCCCCCCACACCTGTGCTGGCTTTTTGGTCTGCTGTGAAGGGCTGGAAGCACCCACTGTGAGACAGGGAGACAAAATGGGCTCGGCAAAATGAGGACTCGCTGCTCGTGAACAAAGTCACTGTTTGCACAAAGGACAGCATTTGCTCTCTCCCATCCGTTAGTCCATCAGGTAAATAATGCACGTGCCAAAACACACACTTAATGAGGTAAATAATATGCCTTGAATAACAGCTAAATCTGTATTTACCTGCGAGACCAGAGGAACTTGGAAGGACCAGATTAGGAGATAATTGCAGCTAAGCAGGTTGTGTGCTTCGAGTAAACACACATTTGGTAACCTTCCCTTTCCAAGGTTTTGAGTGAAAGGCAAAAATCAGAGTTGAGATGTTTAAGACTGAGCCAGTGCCCACTCTGCCAAATCCATGGCATACATGCATCCTCCATGCCTTAGGATGCATAAGGCATCTTAAGACTTGCCTTAAGACTTTCGTGTGTTGAAGGTGATTGCTTTATCAAAGCAGTGTGCCAGGCAGCAGGTACCTCAAAAACTGAGAACACAAGTTGTAAAACAAAAAAAGAAGAGCCCAGCATGGCATTCATTTTAAAGGGGCTCAGTTGTAATTATTGCCTTTCCATCTACAGCTTTGGCTGTCATTCATAAATGCATTACAGTCAAATAGAAGTTAGTTATATTTACTTCTAACATGTGCCAGATAAGAGCTATTTAAGGTATACATGCTTTAAATCTTCAAGCTACTATGAATCTAAAGGCCCATCACAACCAATATAATCTCTCAGAATAAAGCAGCTTGTAAATTAGTTGCAGGAAAGCCTGGTCTTTAGCCTACTGCATGAAGTAAAATACACAGAGTGAGGGAAGTAGGCAGGCTTCAACCCCTATATCAAAAACAGGCAATAAAAGATGGATTATCCACCCAGCCACAGCAATATCTCTAATGTATCTTAACTGGCAAGACCAGGGTATCTGACATGGACCCCACAAATCTTCAGCCTGGGTTGCACTACACATAGTGGCACAGAGGTTCCCAAGCCACTGAATCCACATGTCAAAAGGTAAAGCAGTCACCTTGGCAGGATTCAGGCATGTCCCTACAGACACAGCAGCACCACGCCAGACCCTGGCACGGCAGGTCAGTGTCACACAGGTACCGTGTGACCTCAGCACAGGGAAACAACAGCCAACATCCAGTGCCTCTTTACACTAACGACTTCTGCAGTGGTCTAACAACAGGGTCAGGCTCCCCATCCTAAAAGCAGCATCCCTCCCCACTTTCCCATGTAGCAGAGGGAGCAGTGCTCCGAACAAAGGTGCATGAGTGGGGTATTGCATGCCGATTTCCCTACACAGGCAGCATACAAATAAGGGCAGCCCCACTGCAAACACTGCACCTTCAGCCAAATGAAGTTTTAACGGTATGTTTACCCAGCCACTGCTCTGCGTGCCCTGGGAAGACCTCACATCATCTTCTTTGGCAAGGTCAGAGAGCCTCAGAGCACAAGATAGCTGGTGAGCAAACACACTTTATTAGAAGTCATGTAAAGCATTTGTAATGGCTATGACAATGCAAAGCGCTAGTAATTATCCTGTGTTGTTTTTCCAACAGAAAATGATGCAAGCAATGCAGCTTCAAAAATTAAAAACCCAGCTCTAGCCATATAAATCCACATGTTCAGTGATTCCATTTCCAAACCTACATAAAACACCACATATATATTTCTTATACACACAGGATCAGATTATAATCTCAGACAGTGCAAGCTGTCACATCTGGCAGTCAACCCTACTAGGTTAATATTTCATATCAACCAGCTCAAATTCCTCACAGATATGTATGAAATGTAATGGAACCATGAACTGAGGTTGGACCTCAGGAATTATTTTGACAGATTGTACACAGACCTAGGAAAATGTGACAGCACTTTACATTTGCTACACCCAGTAAGACAGGAAATGGCCATATGTGGTGGGTTTCAGCTGGAAGATAAAGTTTGTGTTCTATGCTGTATAACTGTGTGTGTCCCATGTGACAGTACTGCCTAAAATCAGCAACTATATTTTAAATGTAATTAAAAAAAAAAGTTTTCTGGGCATCAGCTACAGGTATCAAGAAAAGCTCCGGCTGACCACAGCTCTTGCTTCTTTAGCAGTCCAAGCACATGGTACTAAAGCATGACAGTTTGATCATCAGTAAGTAAGGAAAGCCAAGAGAAAGGCAAATGCCAGCTGTAGCCACCAGCTTTGCCAGGGGCCCCACTGAGTGCAAAGTGGAGAATCTGCACTGGCGGCTGTTGCACACCAGGCTTCCTACTGGGAAACTTGCTTAGGGACAACCAAAGTGGCAAGGAATAAGATAAGGAACTCCTGCCACGTGAAGAATGCTGGTGACAAGAGCCAGCAGGGCATTACAAGTGCTGTCCCCTGCCTCCAGGACAGCCCAAAAGCCACAGAGATGTGTACCACACATGCTCGAGGATTCAAATTCATCAATGGCAAGACAAATTAGCCTACGAACTTGAGCTTAATGGCTCCTGGCACATAACATAAATATGAGCTTTTTAAAACTATGTCTAATTAAAATCACAGTTTGCCTTTAAGCCCAAAATATTCCCCTCCACTGTCCAGTTTGATAAACTGAGTAGGGAGGGGACAGGAAGACAATACCTGACTTCACACTGGAGGGCTGACACAAGAAATTACATTTTATGAGATACTTCACTTACATGCTAAATTACTTTGCTATGGCAAGACAGCCCTCCACCATATCACAAAATAAACAAACAAACAAGAAAACCCCCCACTAATCTAAACTACAAGACAAACTGAAATTAAAAAATAAAAGCAATCAAGCTCTGGGAGTAAAATGCTTCTGTTTATTATTTGTCCAAAGCCTAGGTAGGGGCAGCTGTGACTCCTGGCCTCCAACAGACAACTGAACTCCAGGCTAGAACAACCAAAACCAATCAAAAACGTAAGTCAGGTTTGTCTATTTTATTAAATTATGGAGGAAAAAAAGGTAGGGTAATAGAGATGCTTTCTGTAGGACAAAATTGCATACATTTAGCAACACCTGGAACACAGTATAACAAAAAATGCAGGACTTCAATTTTGGTAGCTGTTCAAATGCATACTCAGAGGTCAAATGTGAGCCCATATTTCACTTATGTGAAGATATAACTGAAGAACAATAGAGATAACTCATGGGTTTTTTTAATCAACCTTAACCTAAACCCAAATATTTCATTAGATGAACTACAGTCCAAAAAATTACAGCACCTGGCTAGCCTGTGAGGCAGGAAACAAGAGACTATGAACAAGACCAGCTTATCCACTCTCACAGTTCAAACTTGCAAAAAAAAATACATAAAGTAAAACAAATAACAAAAGACAAAGCTTTTAGAACTGTTTAATAAAGTAACACAACTTTAGACAGGTGAATTTGCTTCTTTAATTTGTTAACCTCACAGTATCATCACTTAAACATGAGAACAGTACACTTCCATGGCTGCACTCCCTTCATGTTTGGCTGGTTTGTTTCCAGCACTGCTAGACAACCACGCCTGTGTTTTGGAAGATTTGTAGCGTCATGGCATGTCTATATGCTGCCCCATCATTACTCAGCTCAGATACAACTTGGCATCCATTATTTTGTTTTTACAGCACTCCACAATTTAACCCAGGCTCTTCCCACTACAGATGAGGAGGTCCCTGTTCTCAAGAACTTACAGTCTAAAATTAGAACCAATACAAGTGAGGGAAACAACAGAAAAGAATGAGGGTTACAGGAGGAAAGTTGGGCAACTGCTCATCTGGGAGAAACATGCATCTTGGTAGGTCAACTGAAAAAAATAGTTCACCCTATACAGGCAGTGGTTTCCCTCTGTATGGTCACTATGGAAGAGATAAGTGAACATGGAAAGGGCTGACTAAAGGATGGAGGGTACTGTTGGCTCTCTCCCATTTCTTGAGCTCATTCTTCCCGCTGGGTTCCTTGGCTGATTTGTCAAAGGCACGACCACACATGTCAGAGCACCAGAATCTCTTCCATTGTGACATCACAGACGCGATGGCTTGTGAGATCACAATGTGCGAGGCCGAAGGCGCTGATTACTTAGGGAAGCACTTGCTGGAGCTATGGCACCCTACAAGGCTGGGAAACAAACACATCTCAGTTCACTTGACAACACAGTGAAACCCACATGAGACTCCACACCAGCAGGACACGAACTTGTCTGAACAGACCACCCAGAAGACGTCCCAAAGATGCACAGTACAATTCCACTCCAATTTTATTAGGCCACCTCTGCTAGGCAACCCACTTTCGTCAGCTCCTTGACTGGTCTCCTAAGACAGGCTTTGCTGTGTATTTTTAAACTTTCTCCAAGAGTAACTGCAGGTGAGCAAATGGGTCTAAGCTGGAGTCTGAAGAAGTTCCACACAGCAAAGGACTGGTCACTTAGAAGAAATGTAGAGAAAGGAAAGAACAAAAATTAAAACAAAGAAGCAATAACAGGGACGCATACAGCAAAAGCCGCAGAGAAAGAACAGATTTGCCATTAAGGAAAAGAACAGTTGCACAGGATCAAACCAAAAATTCTCCAGTCTAGTCTCCTGGTTCTGCCTGGGAGCCATAAGAAAATGCACCAGTATGAAACTACAGAAAATGAGGTTAACCAAGCCAATACATCTGGGAGGCCAAAAGGAGGCAGGCCTGTCCTTCCCTCTCAGTCTTACTCTCCTGCTGATTACGTTACACCAGTTCCCGAGCTTGTCTGGCCCTTCTGTGAGCTGATTCAACCACAGGAACCTATAAAAGGACTAACACAGCCAGAGTAAAACACAATTAAAACAAGATAGTTTCCGGCTGGTTTAGTGCAACGAATTAGCTCAGGGCCAGGCTGGATGAACACCAAAACTCAAAGAAGAGGATGGGCACGCACTGGCAGAAGCAGGAGGGAGATGAGCCACTGGGAGCTGCAGCTGCTGGTCAGCTCAGCAACTCAAACCATGTACTCAGACTAGGACAGAGACACCTGAGGTGATGTGGCACTTTGCAGCAAATGGAGACGGTATCTTGGCTCTAGCAGCACAGACACATTAAACTGGAATTCACAAAGCCTATCAGACCTTCCTGTCTGAACCTCGTGTAATGCTGGCCATAGTTTCCATCTCCTAACTCAAGCCCAAAGGCTTGAACATCTTTCAGAAAAGTTTTTGGCCTTGCATTGCAGCATGAAGAATGGAGGCTCCCCACTACCTTCAGACAGCTTGTTCCAATGGTCAATCCATTCGCTGTCAAAAAAGAACACGTCTTAATTTTCATTCAAACTTTCCCAGCCCTGGTCTTTGAGGCAAGTTCTGAAACTTATGACACTTCAGTGCTCTCAATCCTCAGCACAGCTCCCAATGCCAGAAGCTAGAGATCTGTAGCTACTACACATCTAGTCAGTAAAAGCTACTATTGCATATTGGCCTAATTTAGTGGAAAGGAGACATAGCAGGCTACCCTTTGTTTAATGGAATCTGGCATGCATAATTACTTCATTTTCATACACATGAATGTCACAGTTGTTCAAACCACTTACAGAGCTGCACACCTTTGTTTTCTGAAAAACGAAGGTTAACACCTGAGAGGGTCAAATGAATCTCAGTCTACATTCAGGGAGACAAGATTTGCATTGCTCAAGACACTGGTAACTTCTTATATTTACAAATGAACTCCGAAAGTGTTAAAAGAAAGCCAATACTCTGGCAAAGCTCTGTCCTGGTATAACGGCAAAGGCTCCAAGAAGGGTTGCAGCTACAATGGGGTATGGTTTCCACACAACCCAATCTCAGCCCACAAAATTCACCAAGGAAGATGTTGACCCTAATATTCAACCACAAGAAAAAAAAAGATTGTAACATATACAGCTGAAATAAAAAAACCCTTTTTATTTGTTGGAAGATAAGTATCTTTACCTGCACAAAATATCTAGGGAGAACGTAACTTTTAAGCTGGCCTCTGGCCAGCTGAGATAACTTCTCTTAGGGAAGGGAAATTGTCCAAATGGTCCCAAGCACAGCCAGCACCTCTGCTCTAGGTTATGCTTTGACAGCCACAACTTGTCCAGTTCTCTCCTCACTCCCTGGCTTGCCATGGCATCATGCTGGTATGTTGTCAGCTCATCACTACTAGAATGAAACACCAGGAGTCTCAGCATGACCATTTCTAGCAAAAATACCTTCTTCAGATCCAAGGGCAGACTTGTGACAACAGCACACTTGCTTATAGCCTTCCATGCTCTCCTGTAAGCCCAGGCACAGCAGGCAGTGCTGCACCATTTACCTGGATGTCACCACACCTGCACTCTACAGCCTTGGGGCCCTTCACTGCAGGTGGCCACAGGACTGACACAGGGACAGGGTGAAGTGTAAATAATTCACAAGTTTAAGTGAACTCTAGAACTTCCAGAACTCTAGTTCCAAAAGTTAAGGGGGTTAAAAAAAATAAAAAAAATCAAGGCTTACCGAAGTTAACAGTATCATAATAAGATAAGCACCAAACCAGCTGTAATCAGGCCTCCTAAAGAAAGCAAACTGAAGTATATCTCAAGTGCAGAACAAAAACTTTAGGTCCTATCAGTATATATTCAATCCAAGGTCTTCTTTATTTAGCATCAGGCACACAGGCACTTTTTAAAAATTCTTTAATTACTTTCTTCTTTTCGATTTTGGTAACACTCAAATCTGTCTAGACATGCTAACTTTACAAAAAAAAAAAAAACCAAAAAACTCAACACACCATTCATGTAGAGCAACCCAAAGTTTGATATGAACATGAGATGCATAAAAGGGCCACAGGACAACTCTTTGAAATAAAACAAGCATTTAGTCCACACTGTAAATTAACATGAAAATTCAGTTGCAAAGGGCAGAATTCAGTGCTTCAAAATAGAAACAAAAATATCTGAAACAAAAAACAACATCTGCAATCAAATTTCCCAAGCCTACACAGTGAGGACTAACCAACTGGACTTCTAACATACTACTGAATTTAAGAATAGTTCATTCTTGGATAAAAGTTCAAATGCCAACTTTAATATCAAGTGATATGAGATGCTAGGATGTTGCCAAAAGCAACTACAGGACAAAATTAATTCATTATACCTTTAGATAGAAATCAAGTAAAATCCTCAAACAGCTGCTAACAGCATCTGACGGGACAAGAGATTTTGAGATGTACCTTCCTGGAGCCCTGCATGCCTCATCCTTCCCGAGGCACAGTGCAAGCATTAACATATTAGAAAACTTTCTGGTCCCTTGCATCGCAGCTGAAAGAATATTAACAGTTCAGACTAAACAGCAGCTGTCAATCCACCATCTCTGGAACCAAAGGCTCAATAAAGGAACTAGATAAGTAAAGAAGTAGTAAAACAAATGTCAGATGTATTAGCAAACAGGCCAGCAATGACCACGTATATCCACCACACACGGGACTTGTAAAAGACAGAACATAAGCAATAAATGACAACAACTCTTCATACATCTCAGTATGGAAGAAACACCTGTAACAGCATAGCAGCAAGAGAAAGAGCAGAAATTCCTACTGCCTGTCAGGAAACAAGTAAACAGACTACGTACTCCTAAGCTTTCTCAAGTTTACTTCACTCTCAAGATCTGAGACCAGTGATCAGTTCAATATCACAGGGTAAAAAAAACAGAAGGAAAAAAAAACCTCAAACCTCCTACTCCCTCATTACCTCCACCTATGAACCTCCACATCCCAAAACATGAAAAATCCTCGCTGCTGCTGCTGCCTGCAGCTCAGCCTGTGCCCACCCCCTGGGCAGACGAGCTGTTTTCCCTTCCTCAAGCCCTGACAGCAGCTGATCCCGCTCCAGCTGGGATCTGGGGGACTGCTGCCACCGCCACCCTCAAGAGCTCCCACCAGGGCCGCACCGGGGCGCGGAGGGCCCGGCGAGCCGAGCGTCGAGCGGACGAGGCGCCGCCACCCCGCGCCCTCCCCTCGGGCCGGGGCCGCCCCCGGTCACAGCGGCACCCCCGCCCCGCCCCGCCCGGCCCGCAGACGGGCCCGCCGCCCCACGCCCCCGGTTCGAGCCCCGCCGCCGCGGGGGGCCGGGCCGCGCCCCCGCTCCGCGCCGGGCCTTTACCCCCCGCCCCGGGCCACGGCGGCCCCACGTCTCCGCCGGGCCTGCGGGGTCCCCCACGCCGGCTGGGCCCCGCAGGGCCGGGCGGCGCCGCCGCCCGCCTCCCGCACCACTCCCGCGGCGGAGCCGCCCCGGCCCGGCCGGGCCCCGCGCCCCGCACTCCGCACCACGAGTGCCCGGCACCGCCACTCACCGCCCGCACTCTGACCCCCGACCCCGCGCTGAGCGGCAGCGCCGCCGCCCAACCGCAGTGCCGCCCGCCGCCGCCGGGGGCGGGGCTTCCGACCCGCCGCGCCCCCTCGCGCAGGCGCACGCCGCGCGCCGCACCGCGGGGCACGCTGGGGATCGTAGTTCCCGCCAGTCGGCCCCGCCGCGTGGCCGCGCCTCGACGCCGCGCCGTGCCCGCCGGGTCCCCGGGAGCCGATTTCCCCACCGTGCCCGATGGAACCTCATCTTCCCCCCACCGACCTGCCTCTTCGTCTTCCCCGGGGCCACCACTTACCCACCTTGTGTCCCCGAGGGCCATCCCACCGTGTCCTCAGGACACCTCCTCCATCCTCTGATGCCCCCATCCTGCTGTGTTCACGCATCTCTCGTATTCTAAACCTCTGTCTGCACCGTGCCTGGTGTTTGCTGGACACTCCTGAGCTGTGGCACCTCCTCCCCACTCACATGGCTTGCACCCTGAGCCAGGACATTACAAATCTCGCTGGCTCTCACACTCTGCAGGGGCTCTGAGCCCCCATCCCTGCCAGCTGCGCAGGGAACAGCAGCCAGCACTGCTACCAGAGCATGGCAAGGAACACTGGAACAGGCTGCCCAGGGAGGCTGTGGATTCTCCCCCCTTCTGGGGACATTCCAAACCCCCTGGAAGTGTTCCTGTGTCACCTGCTGTGGTGACCCTGCCTTGGCAAGGGTATCGGACTGGATGAGTCTCCAGAGATCCATTCCAACCCTAACAATTGTGTGATTCTCTGAACTTACCTGCAGTGACACCTAATCTTTAGCCTCCTGACACATCCATAACTCTTGGAATCTCAGCTGTAATAAGGTGTTCTAGCTGGGGCCACTCCCTACATTGCTTCCTTCCTTGTTCCCCACATTAATTTGCACCTCCACACTTCAAGCCAGCAGCTCCTTTGCACACCCCTGATACTCCTCACATGTTTGATGAGCAAACTCACTGACTCGTGCAAAAAGGACTGTGAGGGATCCCCGAGGTCACCTCACCCATCCCTTGCCCACAGGCAGGAGCAGTCCTACCCCTCTGTCATCTTGCTGTCCTCTTCAAATCATCCCTTAAGCCTTTCTCTGGGTCCATGCCTTAAAATACTGGACAAAGATAAGCACCAGAGTGCAGAGATCACTGATTGATGCTCCATGCAAGGTGGGCTGCTCATGCTTCCCTGGCTGCCTGACCAATTCTGTCTGGTGCTCCTACCTTTAATTGAGTTGCTGGCTCTTCAGGCTGGATTTATCCTTTTGCTCTGTTTGCATGTGGCCTTGAACTTGGGAGGCCTGAACCATGAAAGTAGCATGTCAGAACTATAAAAATAGCAGCAGCAAACCATTTAATAATAGAAAAAGTTCCTTTAAGCCCTCTTAGATTTGGCATCTCTCAGCCTCCCACCCACATAAGAAACGATAATATGAAATGTTACTTCTAAGCTTAGCTATGTCGCTGTGGTTTGTCAAGTCTTCAGTGACTGGTGTATAGCTTGCCAGGAGCCCAGGAGAGTGAATTGAAGGCCTTTGCACTCTGGTGTTCCTTGAACAATCTGCCCTGGCTGTCCCTTAGCAGAGATGGAAACTGGCTGAAATTGCACTGCAATCCCAAGGCTTGAATTTTAGGGCTCACAGCTTGCCTATATTTCTAACAGAATGAAAGAGAAGAGGCCTTTCCACTTCTGACCTCTGCATCTTGCAGTAAAAAGTAATTCCTTGGTCTAGACAAACAATGAATAGCTCATAGATGTGTGCATATCCTTTTCTCATCAGCTAAGCCTCGTGCTGTTTCTCAGGTTTCCCAGGCAGTACAGCAGGTAGACTTCCTCCTGCCCAATTTTTTGGGGGAAACACGTTTTCCCAGCTGAGTTATCTGCAGTAGCCAGGGGCCACATCTTGGCTTCTGCTAGCCTCAGTGACCCTTGTAAGACCCCTGCAAGTTGTCCCCCAAAGACTGAAGGACAGCAATGAGATTCCCTTCAGCAAATGCACTTTCAAAGAGGGCCATTTGAATGCTATCAGCTATCAGCACCCAAACTGATTTGAAGAGAGCCATGTTTTATGAAATATTGTCAGTGTTTTTGTATTGTTCATGTCTGAGCCTGTCTTATGTGGGTGTGCATGCCTCAAATGAGCACTGCAGACCACTGAAAATGTCACCTACAGATTAATCTGGCTTGCTCCAGGCTTCTGGAAAAATAAATGAGGGTGATCAATAGATATCCTGTGGTGTACCCATCAATGCACATGGCCCCTGTAGCATCCTCACTGGGAGCAGCTCCTCTCCCCAGGGGACTCTGTCAGTAAAGGTGGACAATTTCCATGGGGCCCTGGGTAAGGAATAATGAAAAACTGGGTCATGGAGGTGGGAAAAACTGGCCAAAAGGGCTGACAGTTGCTCATTAGGGTCACCTTATTTATTCCAGGTAGCACAGCCCATGCCAGACCCCATTGCCTCAGGACCAACTCAATCCAAGAGCAACTGAGTGTGTTTCAGGAGTCGCTCTGGTGTCTTAATTGCTTGTCCTACTTTAGAGATTGTGAGAGGGCTAGAAGGAGCCCATAGGAAATAGGGTCCATGCTGGAGCAGTGTCTGCTCTGTCCTGATTTACATGAAGGACTATCTTCAAACCTTATATGGAAATCAGCTAAAAAATTCCAGCTGTGACCTTCTCTCCTATGGCTGGATCCCTTCTGCTGCTGCCAGCAGATGCAGCAACCTGGTCTACAGTTACCTGAAGTTTTATTTATTTTAAAACCCCTAGAGTTTCATCACAAAGCATCATTTCGTTCAGTGCAGTTGTTAAGCCACCTCTGGGCTGATGGATGGACACAGCTTGATTAGAAAGTAGCAAACCAGTGGGGCAGGGTAAGGCAGAAAATACAGAATAACCTCCCCTGACCCCACCTGGCAGCTGCAAGGGATCCTCCCTGTGAAGAAAGGGGCTGAGCTCATCCTAACCCAGTATCAACTATCAGGTCTCTGCCTGCTGCTGGGTCAGCACAGAGGAGGAGGGACATTCCCCAGCCCTTCTCCCAGTGCCTCCTTCCCAAGGGCCCATGGAGCACAGCTCCTTTTAAAGCAGTTGGATTTTACATGATTATGGCACAAAGAAACATCAGCTCATTTTAAAGGCGACTCCTTTAGTTCTGTTCAGCTGCTTATGCTGAGTGAAACTTTTAAATGTCTTATAATACACATGACAAGTAGTTTTGTATCACTGTTTTCTACTTAACAAGTTAATAACGTGCCAACCCAAATCCTTCAGTTACTAACGCCACCGGTGGGACTCATTAACCAACGTGAGTACATATTTAAGGGAATACTAATATTCACAACGTACATTTTTATATTCACGTTGTCATTCTTGAAACCACAGCTCAGTTCATGTATTCTGCTGAAACATTTGTTTGCAGAGGGCTTTTCTCTCTCCCTTTTCCTCTAAACACATAGACTATCACTGGGGTATCATTCTGGTGAATGATATTAATGACAGCCTGTCATCATTGAAAGCTATTTCTAGCTGTCAATTAAAGGGTGTTTTGAAAGAAAGCAGCTCATTCAAACCCCGTGGGAGCAAGTGTGTCTCATTGTTTGACAGTGACCCCCTTGATGAATTTGGGAGCAACAGCAGCTTCTGTGGGGCTAGGAGCTTTGCAGTTGCAGAACAGGACTCTTGGGTGACAATGACAGGAGATCTTAAAGGTGCTGATGTCCTTGGCAAAAAAAAGGCAAAAGAGTATTTCAGATGATAAAGCAATCCACATGTAGGAGTATTGGTCAGGAAAGGCATTGCAGGGATACTGAGCCACTCTTCTCCATCTCATAATATAATTTCCTCTCCAACATCCCAATTTACCAGCATCCATCTTCAAATATGTCTCTTTACTTGCCCATGCTAACCCAAGTAGAAGGCTTCTTCAGCTCTTCTCTGCCTGATAGATGGAAAAACCTCTAATTCCCAGATAAAATGTATTTATAGCTAGTTTACTCTAATTTATTCTGAGAAAATGATCCTTTGATTTAACTTG
The DNA here is from genome assembly GCF_008360975.1 of Lichenostomus cassidix. Classification (NCBI taxonomy): domain Eukaryota; kingdom Metazoa; phylum Chordata; class Aves; order Passeriformes; family Meliphagidae; genus Lichenostomus; species Lichenostomus cassidix. The sequence goes on along the minus strand of NC_139489.1, from coordinate 9,636,465 downwards.
TTGGTTTCTTTCCCTCCCCTGGTATATTTATAGGCAGTTCTCAGATCCTGATAATTTTTGCCATCTTTGCTTTGGTGGCCTAAACAAGTCATTTTTTCCTGTGTCTCTTTACCACCTTACCTTTCCATTTCCCCCTCCATCTTAGTAGATCTCCTCTGCACCTGCTTCAGTTTCAATTAAATTTTCTTGAGCATGAGTGCCCAGATTGGTATGTGGTATTCCTGAGCTAGACTCCAAGGCCCCATACAATATATGTCACTTGACCCTATAAATATCACTCATATAAACATGCTTGATTTCTACATTTCCCCCCTCAACAGGGTGGTCCACTCTCAGGGCTTTCTCGTTCCTTTTATTTTCCTAAGCACTCCTTGCACAGTAATAAAAATGTACAGACTCAGTGGGGATCTGTTTTAACTTCAAATGTGCTGATTCAGTTCAAAAACCATTAATTCAGCCAGAATCAGGGCCATGGGGTGGAAATCCTTTTCCAGTTAAAACAGAGGTGAGAGGGACAGCCTTTGGCAGGCTCGGAAATAAAGTGCATTAGAAAAACATTGCAGGACATCAGAAAGTGGCTATTGACTGGGCTATGTCAACAGAGGACAAGGGAGTCTTGGACATTTCAAGTCAGGATGGGATGTCTCCATAGGAGATCTGCTTGGATTTGAGCAAACCTCTGTGGAAGCATTTTATTTCTCTAGTCTGTGTTTTGCTGGGTTGGACAGAATGTTTCCTGGTGGACCTCATATTGACTGAATGCACAAAGCAGATCAGACAGGCTGGTCCTGTCTCCAGAAATCCCACCTTAGTCACAAGTGCAAGACGATGCAGTGAAATGCAAAACAAACATAAACAACTGTGTTGCTCAGGCTGCATATCACTGCTGTTCCCCTTTGTGTGGGTCCCAGTAAATCCAGCTTTTGCCCCTCATTCCCACTTTGTATGTGGGATGAGCAGAAAAACTACTACACTACATGTGTCAGGAAGGCGTCAGCACCAACACAAAAAATAAAATGACCCCTCAGCAAAGGATTTCCCCAAGATATTTGCCAAAGGAAAACATAAGCTGAACATCATGAGAAATTTCCTGAGGCTATGATGCATTAAACTGTGGGATCACCTTCCGAGAGGAGCAGTGGGAACAATGAAACCAGCCACTTACAGCACTGTAAAATGTCCCATTGGTGCCAACATGATTTTGGTTCAAGGGAGCTGCACTGAATCATCTACCATGCCTTTTCCAACTCTTGCTCCTAAAAATCAGACCCAAGAAGTACAAAGAAAGAAAGGCAAACAGTGATGTCAATTTGCTAAAGAAATACAAGCTTCTCTACATTATTGTATGTCATAAAACCCTCGTGCTCGCACTGTATACTTAATATTGATATTCCAATGCCATCCACAAAGAAATTCAGGCTTAACCCTGGTAAAAAATATAGTGCAATTGGGTGCAGTTTATTCTTTATATTTTAATAGCTATAGCAAAACTCCATTGCTAACTAGTAAAAAAAAGAAAAAGAAAAAAAAGAAAAAGTTGAATGTGTTTTACAGCTATGTCGTCATGGGAAAGCTGTATTTCAAAGTGAGGGCATCAACAGCAGTGAAATGGGACATTTTTAAACATTTTAAACATTTTTAATGGGACATTAAAAAAAACACTTCACCAAAATCTCTTTGCCAGTATTTTAGCTAATAGGGTTGCAGTGTATAAAGGAAGGGTTCTGACGCCTGCACAGGCCACCCAATACTGAGCCGCTGCTCAAGTGTCTTGAACTCCAAGTGTAAATGGAAAAAACATCTAAAATTAAGCATTTCTCCTGGAGGAACACATTGCTGATAAAGCAAATCTTCCCATAGGACAAGCACACCTGCTGGAAGGTAGAGACACATTTTTATGTGAGGGATTTTAACTTGAGATAAAATACTTTTCACGGGCAGTCATATGGAAGACAGCTGGCCAAAAATAATAACAGAGGAATTTTTGTCTCTTGGGAAATTCTGAGGTTTCAAAAAGTATGATTTTTGACCTAAGCTGGGACAAAAAGTTTAGTGCTTGGATTTTTTGTTGTTGTTTAATGACATATTCCCAAATAAAAATAGTGTATTTATTTTCACTTTACCACTTGAACATTTCTTTTGTTTTATTATTACATAATTCTAGAAGCCCTAACCATCCATTACACCACACTGTTTCCTTTCTTCATACTGTTCACTACATCGACAGACATAATCCCCACCCTTTTTTAAGATTCCTATTAAACCAGCTAAATGTCTTTGTGAAACTGAATATCAGGAACAACAACATCCCTGCCCTAAGCTGGGGCAGCAATGGGTTTTGACAATTATTTTTCAAATGTGCCTTTAAAAGATGGACATAAGAGACTAGAGCAGGGGGACACAGTCTGAACAACCCCAGGGAACATGATTGTTTCTGAAAAACCTGAACTAGCTTTTGGGCTGATGTCTGGCAGGCAAAGGGCCGGGCACAAGGCTGTCATCACTGGTGGTTTGATTTTTGCTGTGGGTAGGGAAGCAAAACTTCACAAAAGAAAAATATTTTACCCAGAGAGCACCTGGCTCCCCCCCAGCTCAGGAGATCCCATGTTTTAGGCCAAGCACTTGGACTGAAAGGGGTGTAAATGTGTAACAGGAATAAAACAATACTGTCAGAAGGAGATGAGGAAAAAAAAAAGAAAAAGAACTCATATGAATATTTTTGATAATTTCTCAGCAAAATCTTGGATAATGTTGCTACATCCTAGTAAATGCTCCCAGTTACTCCAATCAGTGTTTCTGATAGAAAATGGGTCTGTTGGAAAGAAAATTTACTTACTCTACCATGAAATCTCTTAGGATTATTATTTATTTGAACTCAGTTGTGATGCTTTGTGCTATGGAAAACTTCCTTGATCCATCACTCCTCTAAACTGCCCCACTGAAATGAAATAATTACTTGGATAATTCTATACCCTGCTGCTCCAAATGTCCAGAGGCCAAATCTTTGAAGTAGTTCCTAAACTCCTGACCAAAGCAGCTCCTTTCACCAAACTTAAGTCTTGCTTTATCTCCAGAAACACACACCTCCAATGGACAGATAAATTCACCACAGGGAGGGGAGTAGGGGGTTGCTCCCTGCTCTGGGAGTCAGACCCTTGCCCTCACATATCTTTTGGCTACTCTGCTTTAGTTTCTTCACTATCCCCCCTTCTGTTTATGCTATTTTCTGCCTCTTTGTCTTTCCTCTCCAGTGTTTGGAGACCCTCTTTCCTTTTCCAGCCTCTCTCTTCCTCCCATCATTTCCCCTAGCTCACTCCTTCCTTCCTTTCTTTCTTCTTTCCTTCCTTCTCGGCACTCTCCCTGGAGTTTCTATTCTCTCTTCTCTCCTCCTTCTCTTTCACCAGGACTTCCCCTACTACCATAAGAGGCACCTAGTCTGCCAGGGGTAGAGAGGAGAAGGACATGCCATGTCCAGAAAATTCTGAGACACAGACATTCCACTTGCCAGGGGACCAATCACAGATCCTGCTTCTCCCACTGCTTTCAGTCCACAGGTACCAGCTGTGTGGATTGTCACGTAGGAGTGGGGACACCTAAGGGGTCCTGGGAGAGAGAGCAGAGAGATCAAAGGCTGGAGACCTTGACCTCTGTGCTTGCAATTGTCCTTTGAAACCCAAAAGAAAGAGCCTGTGAAAGTGAGTGGTGCATCCTCCCCCAACCTCCTCCTTTGTTACAGCCCTGAAAGTAACTGAGCTTGGAAATATCAAAATTCCTTTCCTCCACCAAAATTCTCACTCACGTTGGCTGCTGTCAGAAAGCACAGCTGAGACCACTGAAATTCATCACATCCGTGACCCTAACTGGAGGTAGGGAAAGCTCCTCCAGCTGAAGAGGCCAGTGTAGTAATGTGCTACCTTATCTCTAGTGCCACTGACTTCAGTCTATTTAATTTTCCCTTTGATTTTAATATAGATTTATTGAAAACAACAGTTATCAAAACAAACTGCACTGGCAAATTGGTGTTCGTCTGTAGCTGTACAAGCACCTATAAAGCTGCCAGCGTATGAAATAAATGGTGCTATATGGGAGGTCAGTTATTGCAATAGAAGTTCCCCAAGGATTTGCACTGGGCAGTTTAATATTTTTCTTATTACCCTCTTTTCTTTTCTACTATTTATGCCTCTCTGTTTAAATTTAAAGCATACAGCCATCTGCCAAGGCAAGCATCTCTGATAAAATAATCTCTGGTAAACCTTTTCATGAGTGGGCTTCCCTCACAGTACCAGCAAATACTGTTGTGTCCCACTTAAAATGCAGGCAAATGGAGACAGGGAGGCCAATTTTTCCAAGGTTTTACCAGCTAGCCCAGCTCTTTTTTCCCCCTGCTTTTGAAAGTGTTTGTCCTTACCTCATGCTCCTTGAAAAAACCCGACTGATTAAAGCCCTACATCTTGCCATGTTATTTAACCTCCATTTAAATTCCGTGGCTGTATCCCACCTTACACAAATCATACCTGGTATCTGCGGGCTCCTCCCTATACACAGTTCTAAAAAAATCAAATCCAATCATAGTCTAAACCCACTCATCAGAAGAGATAAAAGGGTTTCTGTACTGATCTCCACATCAGAAGAACACAAATCAAATAACATAACTGTCAAATGAGGAGACGAGGTGTTTAAATGCCTATAGAAACAGGAACTCTAATTACAGAAACATCTATAATGTAACTAATATTATTTACATTAGAGCAATGCTAATCCAGATGAGGGTTAATGTCCCTGCTCCTAAAACATTACAGTTTAAACAGACACGAGACAGTGAGAGGATGGAAGGAGCATCAGCATGCTCATCCCTGCTTGAAGATCAGGGTTGGAGGCAAACTCCTCACAATAGAAGAGGATGAAAGTGAGCCAAAATGTGCAATAATGAAGATAAGTTTAGTTGCAGCCAGAGAGAGCAAGCGACTTGCTCGGCCTCACAGAAGGTGCCTGGGGGGTGGCAGAAAATGAATAGAAACCATGGATGGCTTATATGAGTCTCTTAGTCACAACAACATTACTCAGCAGTGGGCAGTGCTTGTATCGCACTGAGTCTTGCACCTTGCCCTGCAAACATCCAGTTCACTGGGAATGAGCTCCTACTGTCACTTCTTAAAGCCAGGCTGTGGGTTTCTAAGCCAGGCTGCTCCAGGCAAACTTTTTGCTTCGTGTGAGAGGCACAAGCCATTATTTTGGGGGCTGCAGGGAACAAGGCAACTTGCATTGGTTGACAAAGAAAGTGTTGAGCTGATGGAGAGCATTAAAACTGCTCCATCCCCTGGACTGATTCACTGGTCAGCCCCTCAACATGCAGGCAACCCACCCCAGGCTCAGAATTGAGCTTTCAGGCCTTAAAGTCTACATGCTGGAGGAACCTACCCAGCTTCTCCAGGTCAAAATCTTACTCTTTATGAGCCTGTACCAGTTGTGTCCAAAACATCCAAGCGCTTTGTCCTTTATCCACTGTTGTGTCCAGCTCTGGCAGCTGTTTCCCAGCTTCACAGAGTGCTGAGGAGAGGACATACTCTCCTCCTCTATCCTGCCCCGTCCCAGTCTCTTCTCAGTGCAAAATCTCAACATTCAACACTTGCAGCTAACAGCTGTTTAGAGACCACTTGTGGTCCTTCCTGTCTGGCCAAGCTGCCCCAATATAACCTGGGGTTAGAAATTACCTGTTTAGACTATATTTCATTTGATGCGAATTGCTGAAATGAGGTAGAAACAGAAAGTATGGCCTTCTCTAGATGAAGCTATGGCAATATTAAATACAGCCCTGATCTCTTAAGGAATTGCAAACATTTCTCATCCCCTTCAGAAACTTCCTCTAAGAATAACAGTCCCACATGCCTAAAGTAAGACAAAAATCTTCTGTATTTGGAGGGAAAGGATTTGTCACTGGACCCAGCAGGTTTCCCAAGGCTCTGGTAATAGTTCAGCACAAAAGGGAAAGCCAGCAGGTGAGAAACCGAGTATTAAGAAGTCTGAATGACACATGCAGCCAGATTGTCTGCTTTGCTGACAATTGATGCCATCCCTATTACTGGAAAAATCCTGTAAGAATGCTTCCCTAGTGTTCGGCAGCTTACTGCTGTGGATAGCCAGTGTTTCTTGTCATGGCTTACAGCTTCTGTGAGCTGGTGTAAAAAGGCTTGCTGTCCCCATGCCCAAATATTCTACTGGAGGCAGTCGACACACAGCCAGGATGTGCCTCTCGAAGCACCTTGTATGCTTTGGGATTCTGCAAAGTAGCACCTGTATTATTAACACTTCTCTGGCACAGCTAGAGAGACTGTCTGCTAGAGAAGCTCACTGTTACGTCTCACTGCTGAGCATCAAATACTGGACAGGGTAGAGAGAGTCCCATGAACAAGACCTTTCGAACCTGCACAAGAGGAGCAGAAGGATTTCCACAGATGCTCCTCTAAATGGGACCTCTAGGAGTCTAGGGATGAGGTATTTATATTAGAAAATATATTCTTACCATCTCAGGGAAAAGTGAGGAGACTGGGAACAGCTGCCACTGGACAGTAGAACTGTGCAGTTTAAGACAGCAGCCTTGGGGCAGGCAGTGAATGGCTGAAGGAGTGGATCCAGGCAGGCAGGGACTGCAAGTAAGGATCTCCTACAGAAACAGTTGACAAACAGAGTGCTAGAGCACTCCCTTTGTTTCTGCTAATATTGCCTCTTTACTCATGCTCTCCATTTCTTTCCCTTTCAGTCCTGAAGTGTCTCTTAAGGAAAGACACTCAGTTTGCCTCTCCTGGCAGAAGAGATATGATACAAGGATGTGGTTTCGTATCTTTACATCCCTCTTACATCCTCCACCTAAAGTCAGAAGTACCCTGTAGCTGTGATGGGTGGGCAGAGCAGGGATGGTGGGGAGAGGAAGGAACAAGAAGAATTGGAGGCTGAGGCAGAGCATCACTGTGAATCATTGCAATTTCCTCTGATCCTGTTTTATCATTGGGGGTGGGAATGTAAAAGATGCAGAACCTGTGTGAACAAGGTCAAATTAAATCACATTTCCAGGCTGGGGAAATTACTTTTGCCTGCAGCAAGAGAGGTGCACAACACGAATGAAGCAGGGGAGGTTCATGCCACCAGGCATGCTAAATCCAGCTATTGCAAGACAGAAGGAATTTATAATTAGCCCACTGAAATATATCCCTGCAGGATTTCAGTGGAGGGGGGAATCCCGCCAATTGAATGTGTAACAGAAAGACCAACTGAGATCTGATTGCAAACCTTATGGGTGACAGCTCATCCTTATCTCAATGAACATGTGTTTCTGTCTAATGAGATGACATTACTCAACAGGGTCAACTACCCACATGCTCTGAAGACATAAGAGAGAGACACTGAACATCTCCAGGACAATTCAAACCTGACAGCTTCAAGAACATCACTGGGAGAAAGATGCTACTGAAGTTCAAGATTTCCTACAAGAGCGTACAAATTGTCAGGTCTATTTAACACCTCTTGGTCAAACCCTACGACTGTCTCTCACTGTCACAGCCTTAGGGGAGGGAGAACAGTGCTGTGCATAGGTGGCTTGATGAACTGGTGGAAGGATGGATGGAAAGGAATCTCCTGAAAACCAGCCTAGAACACAGGTCTGGGAGAAGTGACCTTTCACATACTTCACATACAGCAGGGAGCAATTAATACATGAGGCCTCAGTGGATATACATGATGCAGCACAGGCACCAGGGAATTTGTGCATTTGCCTTAACCAACTCCCCGTCTCACTGCTAACACAGGAAAGTGGCTGACATGGTGAGTGCAGGTGAAGGCTCTGAGCTGAGAGATGCCCAGTTTGGGGTGCTGTCATCACTTTTTTGAATTTTGACTAGAGTTAAAAATGCAGGAGTGTGGATATGGACCAGATCTAGAGTTCACTTAATCCATGTCTTGCTCCTGGTGCCAGAAGGCACAGCAGGCATGCAAGAAACTTTGCAAAGGAAAACTACACTGGCAGCACAAGACATTCCCTGTGCCAATTTCCTCTTCAAGCCAGCTGGTCCAACCTGTACTGTAAGGGTTTATGCCCCTTCCATGTTTTATTGTTTTTATTTGCTCTTAAAATTCAAGCTATTTTTGTTATCTGAATAATTTTATGAATTACAGTAAATTCTACCTTTTTGATCCCATGGAGGGGTTGAGGTCTACAGGAAAACTGCAGAATCAATGAGAGGTTCCTCCAACAATCAAGGCAGGAATCTGAAGGCCCGTGATATGTGGGGCACTGGGACTGTTGGGTGGGATATGGGGCATTCAAACTGGATGGCAGGAAAGACTCAGATAAAGCTCAAGATAAAGCTGGGCCAAGACAAAGAAATGTGGAGTGTATCAGTTTCTGAACAGGCTCATGTCTGACAGAAAGCTGTCTTGTTGCACGTATTTGCCTGCTTTAAATAATTTACTGCTAGAGTAATGTGAGCTGGATTAAAGGACAAGAAAGGGGCAAGAAAATGGAATGGGAAATGCATGTGAGAAGTGACTTGCGAAAAGGACTGGTACAAAGAAGACAAGTATTTCTCAGAGGAAGATGGGTAATTTCCTGGGAGGGGAATAGTGACAGCCAGACACCAAGTCCTGGAATTCAGCAGCAGTTTATTTCTGTATGAAATTTTTTTTTTAATTCCAAAATTTTAAGAAGTGATTGTGAAAATGGGCACTGAAGCCAAGTTTGGTGACTAAGGCAAGGAAGAGCTGAAGCTCTGAAGCATGTCAACCTCTCAGAAAGGGAAGGAAGGATCCTGAGAAGCAAGTCTCAGTTGGGTCTGTAGCAGCATCCTTCCTGACAGGTGCTTCAGAGATGAACTCTCTGCTGAGGCACCACATGTGCTGGGACAGAGCAGAAGGCAGGTTAGGCAGGTTAGGCAGGTTAGGCAGGTTGGGTACTCATGGGCAGTGTGGCAGCCATAGGGATAGGTTTTCCTTGTGCCATGTCCCTGTTCAGGCTACACTGCTGTGGGACCAGGATAGGGGGCTCAGCATGGACATCCCAGGCCTGACCCAAATCCCCAGGGAGGGACCAGTTAGGCAGAAATTTCTGCTCCCCTGCCCTGCCCCAGGAGGGGTTTGCTTTGCTGGAGAGGAGGCTTTGCACAGAGTGTTCTGCACAGCACAGGGGGATGGAGAGGGAGAAAGATGTTTTGCTCTGCTCTCATCTGAGCAGAGGCTGGTTTGTATTTCAGCCTGGATTTCCCTCCCTTCAGATTTAATCTCCAACTCCTATTAAACAGACAGATCAGTCTTGAGAAAGAAAGTATTTATTTATCTGGTTATTATTATTTTTTTCTAGGGAGGAATACCATCTCGTTGGCATGACAACGGTGCTGTGGGCTACCATAAACACTGGATCATTAGCACCAATGCATTGGGCCATTATGTAGGCTTGGCCATCAGCACGGCTAAGGTGTGTGAGTTTATGGTGCAATCCCATTCATGTGACAGCATGGGAATTATCACAGCAGTCACAGTAGTGAGCACTACAGCTGATGCTGAGGTCCAGCCTCATACAGGATTACTTACTGCATTGGCAGAAAGCATTTTCCTTTGGAGGAAGGCAGGCACAAAGCATAGGCTTGTCAGAAGTCACACATGGTGGATAAGCTGCCTCACTTCTAATGCAGCTCCTGGGATAGACCACAAACATCATAATACTCAGCACTTTTAAATTCATAAACAACATCCTTGTGTGTTATACAGTATCATGAGAAAATGCACATGCATATAAGACACGAGTGTATTTTCTCCTGAGAACAGGCAGTTCCCATAACTACAGATGCGCAAGGTGTTCAGCATGGCCCTGAATTACATGCACAATCTGTATGTTCTTGGGAAAGAGCAACTTGTCTTCCTTTTTACTGTAAATCCCTATTTCAGCTTATATATCTGTAGCAGATATTAATAACAATCATGCTGCACTTGGCTGCTGCAAACTCTGACTGATGAGAGCCGCCCTAACTCACACAAGTTTCCAATTGATTTTATCTCATGTTAAGCTCTAACTAATCACACCAGAGAGCTGCCTTAAAAGCTCACTAGATCTGTCCTGCTCAGGTTTGCTTGCCTGGCTAAAAGGGTAGGTGGTTATTTTTTCCAGTCCTCTGCTGAACTGGGTTTCTCTGCTGAACTGGAAAGGGAGGAGGAGGAGCCTGGAGTCATAGGTCCACGCTGTGGAGGTAGTGCTGCCCCTTCCCCAGGCTGTGCAGGTTGTTTGGGCCCAAAAAATGAACCCAACATTTTCCCTGTGGTACACAGTCACAGCAAACACAAATAAATAAGAAGATCAAAGTGTCGTTCACCCTGTGCACTTTCCATGGGCCAAAGCAGGAGCCACCACTCTGAGCTGCTCTTGGACATGGCTCCAGCTTCCCCTGGCTTTTGTGGCACAGTTCACTAGCTCTGCCTTAGTTTTGCTTGATCCCATTAATGACAAAAATGACAAACACATATGTGTTGCCTTTATAGCTATTTCACGCTTTGACATGATCCCGGGCAAGTTACCTATGCTGTCAGTGTGATGGATGGTGCACAGAAGGGGGGTTGGACAGGTGTAGCTCTTCTCACAGGGAAATATTTTTCCACACCATTAGCCTGTGGAACTCCTAGCAACAGGATATTGCTCAGAGAGGGATTCAAAAAGCCCTGTAAAAAGAGTGGATGCTTGTACAGAAAACAAATGTCCAATCCTGTAATGTTAGAAACAGTTGGTAGGAAAGGGTGTTGGTTGCTGCATTGAAGTGCTTAAAGCACATACTGTGGCTACCAGAGTTTTGGAGAGAACTTTCCTCAGGAGCACATGTCCCAGAAGTACCTCTTTTAGGGCTCTGGATATCTTATCTGTGTTGGGCTTCAGCTGTAGAAATGATAATGTGGCTGATGTTCACATAAGAGCAGTGTTCCTGAAACAGTTGATATAGTTACTTCTCGGACATCTGCCATCCAGTCTACAACCTCCTTTTTACAGAAGGAGGTTTCCAAGGGGAAGATCGTATAGGAAATGATACCACAGGACAAGGATTTATAAAGAACACCTAGTACTTCTTTGCAAAATCCCAGGCACAGTCTCTGCCGTAGAGATTTGGTGATTTTTTGGTTTAAAATTATAGTGGCACCTTGCAGCATGTTATGAAAAGCAAAACCAGGAGGTTCTCCTTTGTCAGCCACCAGACTTTGGAAGAGATCTAGGTGATGATGATGGTGAATCTGATAATGACAATGATGATGATGATGAAGCAGAAGAAGAGGAAAATTAGTTTATCTGTCAGCCATAGGAAATTTTTGTAGGCTGTACTAGTTGTATGAGTCAACAAGTCATTTAAAGGACTGTTTTCTCGTTCTGGGAAGACTAGTCACTGACAGTGCGCCAGCTCTAAATTTCAGATTTCTGGCAGATAGTATGATTTCAGCCCTGACTCTGCCAAACTCTTCCCCTTCCTGAAGAGAGAGGGGTCTGGCAGAGGGCAGCCACAGATGGCTCAGAAGACGAAGAGATCCCATATTAGCTCTCCTGAGCTCTGGAACAATCCTTGCACCAACCACTAGAGTAAAGCTCAGATCAGCTGCTAAGACCAGAATAATGCTCCCAAACTCATAGGTCAACCTTCATCTCAGATGTCCTTGCTAATAGCATCAGAGTGAGACACAGCTAACTGCAAAGCCTCCAAGCTCCTGTCCTCCTGGAGTGTAGCCACCAGCTTAGAGATGCTTAAACCAGGGCCACAGCTCTGACAAAACCAGGGGATAAAATCATTTGGACAGCAGGGACTTCTGGCACTGGCAGCCCTGCCCAGCACCTCCTCCCCGGAGTGGCCGCTGTCGCAGCGGCGAGGGCAGGGTGGCCGTGGCACGCAGCTGAGACGCGCTGGCTGTAGCCAGCAGAGGGCATGGACATTACACACGGCAGCCAGCCACCCACACCCCGCTGGGAGCGACTGCCGCCTCGGAGACTAATTGCGAGAAAAAGTTTATTTTTAATTAGTTAAGTAATTCGTTTGCCATCTTCCCCTCCTCCACCCATACTGCAGATGAAGGGATGCAAGGAATGGTGTGGGTCTAACTGTAGGTGGTGACAGTGCCAGTGACTTCAGGATGTGGTTCCATACCTTGAGAATTTCAGCACTTTCTTGGGGTGTCACTATTTGGGGGACCGAATAGGGCACACGATAGGGCAGCTCCCAATAAATGCAACGCCCTGTCATAGGATCCAAATGTGCTGCAGGTACACCTGCGACACAGTCTGCCCCTTGCTTTCTGCAGTTGCTGCTACAATTTATCACATTTCTCAATCTTTTATGCAATAGCAGCTAGAGGACATAACGATGAGTGAGGGGATCTCTTGTTTTACGAACTGTATATTGTTACTGTAAGAATACAGCAGATCTCCAGTAAAGGCACTGTTCATGGTGGAATTGACTTTATGTATTATTAGTAATCCTATTGAAATCTGTATGCATAGAGTTAAGTGCATCCAATCAACCCTGTAGGTTCAGGATTGTATATATTAATTTAGACTTCAGTATTTAGAACAGCATTTGCAATGGGAAGGGACAGCACTGTGATAGCTGTACCAATCTCAATTTTTGCTTTCATATTAAGTGAAAAAAAACCCCACAACTGGAGGTGTCCCCTATTACTCTTAGAGATGAGCAATGCACACAAAGTTAAATCAGATGTTCAAAGTTATTTTAAGGTCCAAATAATCAGTGTAGCATATATATTTCAGTGGAAAATTTTCCTATGGGCCTCTGTGCATATCATAGCTCCATAGTGGTGCAGGAGTCCATGTTTATGGATCCATTTTCAGGATCAAAGTCCTCATTAGTAATACAGATTAATGGTAATTACAAATATAAATAACTTGAGTGTATCTTCTTATTTTCCTCTGAAGACATTGCTCACAGAAGCTAGCTAAATGCCAGATTTGTTCCCTGAATCCAAGCTGTATTAAGTTTGTGTGTGATGATGCAGTAACATAAAGTTAAATAAAGCTGCCTTTTTTTTCAAGCCTCAAACCACGGAGCTTGGTTCTCAGCTAGCATAAATTGGACACTGGTGCAGGATTCAGATCCTTTTTTCCATACTAAGGAACTGAGAGAGTAAAAAAAATTGCTTTTTGGCTAAGAACAAAAGAAAGAAGTTGAAATCTAGGGGATCATTTTTCATTATGTTGTAAGTACTGAAAATACAGATATAATAAGATCACTTTTTTTTTCACTAGAATTCTGTAATTTTGATGGTGAAGCTGTAGCACAAACTGGGCTGTGACTGAATGTTTTCCCCAGGATCCCTGGGAGACAAGGGATGGTTTTTTATGTGGCTTCCTGAAGTGTGTCAAACTCTGATGTTATTTAAAATGTGGCTCATCTACACTACCCTGTGGAATATTTACTGAAGTCCTGAACTGTTGATGCTTTTGGTGAGGAGTATGCTGCAGGATGAGTGCCTTGGAAATGCGAGTGGTGCCAACTAATTCAGGGTCCCCAAACAAAATATCAGGGCTCAGGTGTTGAGATCGGTATCTATGCACAACCTTTGGGACAGCTGTTTCCAAAAAGGTGTTTGAAATGACCAATAGAAAAAAAAAATTATAACTTTGGTTAGTAAGAGGGTAACTACAATGTGTTATTGATGAGCAAAATACATGCACAATAATGTTTGCTCAAATTTGTGAGAGATTTTTACCTGGGCTATCCAAATGCCAGTTTTTACACAAAGCAGAAAAGGAGTTGAGGAGCTTGAGCCCACGTTTACCTTTGTGCCATGGCTGATCCATGGGAGAAGGCAGTGCTTGCTGCCTGCCTTGCCATCCTCCTTGCTCTTGCACACGGTGGGCAGGAAAGCAACAGTGGAGCAGATGCCTTGAAGGAAAGCAGGCTCATTTTGGTGAGTGTCATCAGCCTCTGAGTGGCTGAGCTGCAGGTCAGAGCAGGGAACAGAGCTACTGGTGGTATGTCAAGAAAGTACATGAAGCTCCATCGCCCAGGTGCTTTCTTCCTTGAGAAGCCTGAAATGCACATTGTTTTATTTTGAAATTTAAGTGTGAAAATAAGAAAGTTTGTTACCATCATGTTTACTAACATTTTCAAAGATTTTATAGTTCAAAAGTAATGCAAGCACTCTGCATATGACCTATCTCTGAAATGCTGCAGAAAGAATGGGTGAGTTTCAGTCCAGTAGGAAGCAAACCATTATCATCTGCACCCAGTTAAGGCTTGAGGACACATTTCATGCTGTGCCTGTGGACAGTTTTTTAGGGGCGGGTGCATTCAGTGATCCTGGAGTAACAGGTAAAGCCAGCCCATATACTTGAGCAATGAGTCACTGCTTACACAAAAGTTGTTGGATGACATAAGCATGTGATCCTCTTGCTGTCATACACAGAATATTGCCCAAGTGGTTAATGATGCTGATGGAGAAGACTTCTTTTTTTCGGTGTATGTCACATAGCACAGTTGCATTTTGAGAATGCCAGTGCAAAGTTAGAGAAGAGCTATAAAATGCTGCCTATGCTCTATTTTTAAGAACAACCTGAAATTATTTAGCAGTTGAAGAAAAAACCCAAAACATTTTGCTCTTGAGCAAAAGAAATAAGTCTCTTGGATCAACATTTGGTGTACTTCACAAGAAACAATGAGACAAGTGTTTCTTTTGCATCCCCATCTAAAACTGGCTCCTCTATTTCCTATGACTGGCAGTTTTTGCTCGGGACACTCCTAGGGCTGGCAGGGAAGTTGCCTGTGGCCGAGGTGGAGCGTGTGTGCAGAAGGTTTTGTGCAGAGCAGCGACGTGCATCCAGGAAACATTAAAATAGAAGTGTGAGTGCCGTGCGTGCGTGCTGCAGTTGGGAAACACTGGGAGTGTTAGGTCCCTAATTTGCTGTCTGGCTCTGCTGTGGCTGTCCAAGGCAAGTTTGGGGATGATGCCTACCCCTGGAAACTATGCCCATCCCATGCCAGAAGATGCCGCAGGGTGCGTGAGGGAAGGCTGCGTCCCCATGGACACCCCGAGGGGAGTCGGCTGCCTCAGGGCCGGAAGGGTACGGGGCTGCCCCGGAGCGGGGAAGCTGTCGCTCAGGGGGCCCAGCAGCATCCCGCTGCAATTTGGGAGGGAGCTGCACGGTGGAAAATATGACCGGTGCCAGGCGGGTGGGCGAGGCCGGCACGGCGGGGCTGGGAGGAGAAGCGGCGCCCCTGGGAGAGGAGCAGCCCCCGACGCCCCGTTCGGGCAACTCCGGGGGCCACGGCTGGCGGGCAGCCGGCGGGTGGGCGCCGGTCCTGGACTGCATTTCCCATACTGCCCGAGTGCCCTAATGTATGCAGTGCTCAGCCCGGCTCCGTGTGTGTGCGAGTGTATGTGTGCGTGTGTGTGTGCGCGCGTGTGTGTGCGTGTGTGTGTGCGGCGGGAGCCCCTCGGAGAGTGGAGGCTCATTCACTGATGAGAGCCGGCACTGAGAGGCAGCACTGCTCCTTCCCTCGCACCCCCGCCGCCTCCCGCGCTGCTACATGCGAGCGGCGGGCGGGCAGCGGGGCCAGCACGCCCGGGACTGCCCCGCTCCCCGCACGCCGCCAGCTCCGCGCAGCGCCCGCCGCCAGCCGCACCGTGAGTACCGGCCACCGCGCCCGCCCGGCCACACGCAAACTTTGCAGGGCAAGTTTCAACCCCCCCCTCCATCCCAGCCCCCCGCGCCCTTTCCCTCTTCCTCCCTCTCCCTCCCCAGCGCCGGGGAAGCCGGGCGGCTCGCCGGTCGCGGGGAGCCGCGCCGGCCGCGGGGAGGGCCGGGTGGGTGGGGATCGGCATGGTAATGCCGAGGGGAAAGGCAGATAAAAGGGCCCCCCCCGCACCCTTGGCGAGCCCCGAGCTGCCCGGATCCTCCCCCCGCGGTGGCTTTCCGAGGGGGACCGGTAGCCACCAGGGGGATCAGGTGCCGGGGACAGCCGCGGCAGCCCGGCTGGGGATCGCGCCCGGAGAGGGGGAGCCCGGCCGGACCCGGAGCCCGGCACAGATCCTTCGCTCCCAAATAGATACCATTTTAAATTGGTTTTTTATCCTTTTATTTCTTCTTACGTGTTTTTCGGTGGGGCAAGCCGGGCAGTTATTTCCTCTCTTTCCTTCGCTGCTCCCGGCGCTCGCTCTCTCCGCGGTCACTCTGGGCAGCGACAATTTCATTTCCCAGCAGCTGCAAAACAAAAACTTTTTTCAAAGGAAATAAGCAGATAAACGCACCCACCCAGGGGTTTGTTGGTTTGGGGGTTTTTTTGCCTGTGTTTTTTTTCCCTTTCAAATACACAAACTTAGGCTTTTATTTTGCAATAAAAGTATCTGGGGGGGGAAAAAAAAAACCCAGCCAAAAACCAAAACACCCGCCAGGGTTTCTGTGCGCTCAAGCAACACTGCCCAGCCACTAATTTTATTTACTCCGAAGCTTTCATTTTGCGATCGTGCAGTCACCGGGTGAACTTTAGTTTTAAGCCGTCCCCAAAATGCGCGATCCCCGCGCAAAGACCGATATTTTTTTTTTTTTACCACTCGTTGTTAAGTCGCACTTAGCTTAATTTTTGACGCGGCTGAAGTTTGTCCAACATCCTCGCCCCTCTTCGAGTCCTTCATCTCTAAAAGATTGATGCCCTTGCCCCTGGCTGCTTCCAGGTAGGAACCAAGTGCCTGGATCTCACATGCGGTGGTGTTCTGGTTTTATTATTGCAGATAAAACAAAGGTAGAGAGGCGGTTTAAATTGGCAGCGTTATTCAACGAATGTGCTGAAATTACTCCACATGTGAATGGCGTAGCTTGGAAAGCCAGAAGAGGTGAAAGGAATTATCCCTGGTTTTGCTTTAGGTTCTTTAGAAAACTTTCTGGATCATCCAGCGATGCGATCGAGAAATTGCAGGATTTTCTTTCTTTTAAGCAACAACCCCAGCTCTAGACCAGGGAAGTCTGTAAATAGGTTGGAAGCATGGAAAATAATTCTTCACCTTCAGATCTAAATACATAAAAACCATCTGGTTGACCACAATGAAATCATTAGGAACTGTCTACTTAAAGAGTTGTATTGAATGCTTATCCTTCCACACAGGAAATGTGTATGGTAAGTGATTGTTGCAATAAATCCAAACAACTCTGGGCATCTTCGCGTTTGATGATCTTTGTAACTCGGGTTTTAAAGAGGCAGAAAAAGTGGAGGGGTGGAAAGGCGACTTAACGGGCTGTACGGACCGGGCTGGCGGTGCCCCCTCCCGCTGCCCTCCCCGGGAGGGAAAAATTCCCGAGGCGGCAGGAGAGGAGCGGCTCCGGCTGCGTCCCGATCGCCGCTTCCCGGCGGGACGTGCGGAGCCGGGCGGGAGCTAGCCGAGCCGGCCCGGGCCGGATCGGAGCGGGCCAAGCCAAGCCAAGCCAAGCCGGGCCGGGCCGGGCCGGGCCCTCAGCCCCGCCAAACACCTGTTTAATGCGCCGGCGGGCAGCGCGGAGCGGCGGGGCTTGGCGGTGTCGGTAGGCTCCAGCCCGGGGCTCACCCCCGACGGATTTTATTTTATTTGTGTTTATTGAACGCTCTCCTCGGGCGGGAGAGAAAAACCGGGCGGGAGAGGGGGCGGCGGGCGGGTGGCAGCCCGGTTGGCCGCCCGCGGGGGGCGGCTGCTGCCGGAGGGGCCGTGAGGGGCCGTGAGGGGCCGGGCGCGCCCGCTGCCCGCCGGGCTTCCCCGCAGCGACGCCGCCCGCGATTTTCGTTTGGATTTCGCCAAGTCGGGAGCGGGGCCGGCAATGCGGGCCGGGGGCGAAGCGACAGCAAACCCATCGGTAGGCTGTGGGTTGGGGTTTTTTCCCTTCTCTCTCTGTTTTCCTCCTTCCCAAGCCCCCGGCGCTTCCTCCCTCCGGCAGCCGCCGCCGCGGGAGCGCCCTCCAGGCCCGGGGGCTTTTCCCCGCGTTTGGTTTTTTGTTTTTTGGGGTTTTTTTTTCCCCTAAATAAAATAAAAATGTTTTAAATTTTATTTTCTTTAATTTTTTGAAGAAGAAGTTTATAACCAAACAGCAGTGAGGCGCAGTCCAGGGCCGGCAGCGGGACCGGGGTCACTCCGCCCGGCCCTGCCGCCGCCTCCTCCGCTCACCGCGCTCCTCATTTTTTCCCTTTCCCCCTTAAACCGGTTTCCACAGCAGCTGTCCGGGTGTGCGGCTGCAGTTGGCATATTTCACGCGTTGGAAAAAAAAAAATTAACTGTTTTTCCTTTGTATCTTAATCCAGTGATGAGAGCTCTCCTTTGTTGGCTTTCGAGCTTGCATTTGTTTTATTTATTATAAGGAAATCCAGTTTGGTTCAAATATATAATCCATTTGAGCACTTAAATCCCCAAACAGCTGGCATTATTTTGTTTTATAATCTTTGGCTTTTCTGCGCAGAGCATATTTCTAAATTCCTACTTGACATTTATGGGGAAAAAACTTTTTAATGTAAATGGATATTGTGATTTTTTTTTTCCTGGGTATTTCCTAATTTACATGCATCATCAATTTTCCTGGATTTCCTAATGTTTTAATCTTTTTTGCTACCCAATAGCTTGTTAATTAATTTTTTTTTTCCCCAAGAAAACTTTTTTCTGGCGGGAGAAAGACGTTAATTTGCCCCATTACTTTAATCTCTGGCATTTGGAAATGGTTGAGAGACCACAAAAATGCAACCTGTTGTAGAAACCAGAGTGGTGTGTTTTATTTATTTTAATCGATAGCAGAGAGGTGATTTAGTAATAGGAACTCTGAGCAACATTTAGTAAAAGATTTGCAGATCTGGTGGCTATGTATGGGGCGTGCATGTGCTTGCATATTAGCGCGTTTCTTTGCAGGCTGATTAGCAAGTGAGTTTTACACTTATAACCAGTAGTCACTGCTGTTTTCTCCACTTGGTGGGTGTTTGTGATGCCTGATAAATGCAGCTCTGTCATGGCTTCTACTTTCATCAGACTTTCCTCTTAACTAATGCAGCACAGTGCTACAACCTTTGTAAGCAGAGGATTCAAAACTGAGCCAGAGAGAACTGATTGCTACTTGTTCCTTGGTGAGAGATTTTTTTTTTTTATGGTTCAGAGCTGAAGGTTCTTGATTCAATTTGCCTTGGTTGTGGCGTGTTTGTCCTTGTTATTAGGAACATACACAATTACACAGGTAATTTGTGTGCACCTTAAACAGGGTAGCTTTAAAAGCCAATAACTATGCATATAGGTAGCCATGAAAAACATAATAATAAAAAATCAGAGTTAGTTTTCTGTTTGTCCGTCTAACCTTCATACTTGGTAGACAGTTTATGTAGCTTCCTAGATTGATCTCCACCCCCCTCCCTCTACTCCTTGTTTAGTTAATTCAACAAAGACTTTTTGCAATCTGTTTGGAGTTTGTCTGATGCCGTGGAAAAGTAGCTGCTGATTTATTTGGTTGCTTTTCGATTTCTGTCTCTAGCCCGTCTTTTCTCCTCCTTTCAGCGGGGATGTCAGCTGTTATTACTT
Organism: Lichenostomus cassidix; assembly: GCF_008360975.1. Classification (NCBI taxonomy): domain Eukaryota; kingdom Metazoa; phylum Chordata; class Aves; order Passeriformes; family Meliphagidae; genus Lichenostomus; species Lichenostomus cassidix. The sequence continues at coordinate 9,616,926 of NC_139489.1, read as the reverse complement.
CCTATTGATCCCTTTGCAAAGTGAGAAGTGAACTAAAATTAATGTCAATTCCACTGCTCAGATCAATAGCTGGAGTTATTTTAATCTGGATTTGCGCGAGGTGCTAAATTAAAAAAAATCAGCATAGAGGCAGAAAAGTAGCAGCTCCTCACTCCACCTGTGCCCACTGCCTTCCCTGCACCCAAATGTTCCTTCCAGCTGATTACCCTGCAATCCATATTTTTTTAATTAAGAAGGTCAGTTAGTTTTCTTATTTTTGGGTTCTGTATTTAAACCTATGACATTTTGACATTGGGAGTGTATTAACGATAGATTTTCATAATGACTGGTCCGCCGCAGCCTAATCTGTCCGTGTTGCTGGGGGGTGGGGAGGTGCTGGGCGAGAAGGGAGCAAGAGAGAACGAAAAAGGAAGTGGGAGCTGAAAAAAATTAAATTTGGCTGGCTGAGATATTGTAATGTGTTGATTTATTCCCGGTGTAATGAAGTTTGCAAACGAATAAACGGCCATAGTGATTCACAGTATCCTACAGGAGTGTCAAGTGTTGCGGCCAGATTACTAATTTATGAAATACATTTAACGTAATGGTGTGAAAGCACAAGTAAAAATAGAAAAGCAGGCAGAGGTGGTTGCCTTTTTTTTTTCCCTGGAAATCTGTGTTTTTCTGTGATTGCTCAGTTTTGCTTCCACGTTAATGATCATTTATTTCTGAGAACAGTGGTTTATTTGCATGCATATCTTTGGATATATAATTGTGTGTGTGTATGTGTGTATATATATATTTATATTTACATGGTTATATAAGCCCCCAACAACTCTAAATTTGCCAGTGGCTGCAGTTTTTTGACCCCCAGTTTTTGATCAGGCTCATGTGAAGCAGCAGAGCAAGTGTACCCAGGACTGCAGTGCTGACCAGGATGCCCTTGGCATCCCTCACTCTTCCTCTCCCCCTCGCTCTCTGTGGCAAGAACTCAACGAGAAGGTTATATAAAATTTGGAAGAGAGCAAATCCGTTAATGAGAGATACATAATCTGGTAATTTAGCAATGATGTCTGTAAGGATGGGTGCCAAATGAGGAAGCAGAGAGATGATGTCCACTCATCTTCACAATTCATAACAGTCAGTGGAGTGGCTGGATACAGGATGGGAGAGAGGAAATGCTATCACTGAACTGCATTAAAGCCCCAGACTGGATTTCATACACTTTGTTAACCTAGGCTCCCTCATTCATGGAGTACAAAAGGCACTCCATTAGGGAGACACTCTTTCACTAAGTTTTATTTGAGATGTTTGACCCTCTGGATTTAAGAGGCACAATTTGTAACAGCTTTTTATTATTATATGATTTTTCTGGCCCTTTGAGCTCCAGCGGCTAGTACATTGTTTCAAAGTTATAGTCCTTGTATTTTAAGCTGGGTTGTGGGGCCTGAATGGCAGGCGGCGGAAGCTTAAAAGAAAAGGCATGAGATTGATTGGGGGAGAAAATAACAACACAAAAAGGCACTGCGAAGTGGGGGAGATACAGAAAGAAGGATTTTCCCGTCTTTCACCCTGGGAGGGGGTTGTGGCTGGGTGGGTGGCTGCAGCCAACTAGGAGGCTCAGCAAGATTCAAGGCAGAAATTTTGTTAACATTTTCCTCTAAATGTTAATGGCACATCCAGGGCAGTTTGCAAATCTACTTAAGAGTGAGTGCATTAGGAACTAAAATTACTGATCCATCCTCTCTTGTCCCCGACCCGAAAGGCAGACGCTTGCAGAGATCAGATGGCAGAAGCACCCATTATGATTTTAAATATTGTCAGAGACGCCAGGCATTTTACTGGGGAAGTCTCTTCTCCTTTGGCTCACAGGGACCGTGTGTGCAGGCATGGGTGTTTGTGTGTTACACGCACCCGGACACAGCCACATTCCTACATTCCAATGGTGTGTATACATATGTATGATGGTGTCAGGTACTGTGTGTGCAAGTACACATCTACCCATATGTACTGTGAGAGCGAGAGAAAATGCATGTCAGTTATGTACATCTCAAGCATCGTGTACAGTATAACCATGTGTGCTGGCTGATTTGGGTAACTATGCACAATGGATATTTTTATTTTGGTTCTACACCCACAGCCCCCAAGCAAATAGCGGTGTGTGTGTATGTGGGGGCTTTCTTAAGTTTATTGCGGTTATATATGCGTGCCACTTGCCATATAAAATTCTAATTATAATTTGGAGCTACTGTGTTAATTTTAGACTGAACATTTTTATTAGTGCATTATTAAATCTGCATGTTATTATGTTTGGTTTGCCTTTCATTCATCTGCACTGGATGATACCCTTTAACCTGGAGGGCCAGGGCTGACTCCACTAGTGTGTGAAGTTGTCTATTGATTTTCTTGAATGAGAACAGTGGCGCATCTCCGGCCGGTGGCTTGTAACACATGTGGCCACCCTGCTGCTGGAGCATCCCAGAGAAATGAGTGCAGAAACCTAATTGGTTGTGTTTTCTTTCCCTTTCTGTTTCCTTGCAGTGTTCGAAGGGTGAGGATGCTCCAGTAATTTTCCCCGCTCCATTCCTAGGCATCGCTTTGCTTTCCTTCCAGGGAAGATCGTTCTGCTTGTGATCCTGCTGAGGAAAGAGACTCCGATGGACTTACACCGGGCAGCGTTCAAGATGGAGAATTCACCCTATCTCCCCAACCCACTGGCCTCCCCAGCACTGATGGTTCTCGCCTCCACTGCTGAAGCCAGCCGTGATGCTTCCATTCCCTGCCAGCAGCCGAGGCCTTTTGGGGTCCCTGTGTCAGCCGATAAGGACGTGCACATTCCCTTTACCAATGGCTCATATACTTTTGCCTCCATGTATCACCGCCAAGGCGGGGTGCCGGGAGCGTTTGCAAACCGTGACTTTCCTCCCTCCTTGCTTCACCTCCACCCCCAGTTTGCACCCCCCAACCTGGACTGCACCCCGATCAGTATGTTGAACCACAGCGGTGTCGGGGCTTTCCGCCCCTTTGCATCTACTGAAGACCGGGAGAGCTACCAGTCAGCCTTTACACCGGCCAAGCGCCTGAAAAACTGCCATGACACTGACTCACCCCATCTGCGCTTCTCGGACACTGATGGGAAGGAGTATGAGTTTGGCACCCAGCTCCCCTCCAGCTCCCCTGGCTCCCTCAAAGTTGATGATACAGGGAAGAAGATCTTTGCTGTTTCTGGCCTCATTTCTGACCGTGAGACCTCATCCAGTCCCGAAGACCGAAGTGACAGATGTAAGTACCTCTGTTGACTTCGTGATTCTTTAATTGTGAGTTGTTGAGATACTCAACAGGTGATTGTCCTACTGTGCTGTGAGACTTGCTGGAGGCAGAGGGAAAACAGCCTTTCCTGCCTGCTGAGCTCAGCCATGCAATATTGCCTTGTTCTTCCAAAAGGACATTAACAGATTTTAAGGTGAGGTGCTCTTAAGAAAACTTGCTTTCCAGTACACAGCTGGAGAGGCGATGTTGACTATGCAGAAAGCTGTCCATGCACCAGTGTGAGGCTATAGGTGCTGGTACATGTATGTGTGTAAACAGGGATGCAGCTGGAATGTGTAGCCAGGAACTTTCCCAAAGCTTGCAGTAAGCATGTACCCCCTGCTTCTTCAGGTGTTTCTTTCTGACCTTTTCTTCATGCACACTGTTCTTAGAGTGAATGCATTACCGACCGTCAGGATTCATGCCTCAGGTTAGGACAAAAGTAGCTTTTCCTCTGGTTAATTTAAGAATATTTTTGGCAACTAAGCTCCCTCTTTAAGACAAACCAAAACTGTTCAAACAGTTCAATAAGCTGTTGCATCATGTCCTTTCTCTGACTGTTTCCCCCGTTTTGGTGCCTGTTGAAAGGTGATGTGCCCTTTTGCAGGCCAGTGATCGGACTGAAGGAGCCTAGTCCACTTCTTCATGACTGTAACTCCCTGTTAGCCCATCATCTTGTCCCTTGTGGTGTTGCCTACACAGAGGGGCAGAGCTGCCCTTCATGAAGGGCAGGCTTCCAGGCTTGCAGAGCTGGGAGGTGACCCTCGATGGGGAGTGGTCTGGGGGCAGCAGAGTGTGGTACCCCAAGGAAGAGCACTAACTTATGATTAGAGTTTTCCTGTAAGCCCAGATGTGTAATCAAGGAGTGAGTGGTTTGCTTTTCACATGGGCTCCTTTGTTCTGCTGAATTTTATTCACAGAAAACAATTTTATTATTGTTGTTGTTACTATTATTACTTTTTTTTTTTACACAAAAACCTGCTGCACCGTTGCTTCCTCTCCCTTTCAGATGTGATTTTTCTTCTCCCCTTTATGATACCAAGGAGAGTAATAGAGACATTGTGGCTCTCTCTCCCCTGTCGGCGCTGCTTCCTCAGGCTGTCTCCTTGAATTAGGCACTGTGCTAACTTACTGACGCTAAAAGGCATCTGCCTAAACCCAGCGTACCTTTTCAATAAAAGTCATCATAAAATCAACCTGCCTTTTAAATCTATCGCTCTTTGGTTTTGAAATATGCTGCAAGTGTGTCTTTTATGCCGGCGTTTGCCGGGTAGGACGATTCCCACTGAAGGCAGGAGCCATGTATTTCTTGCAGTACCAGTGTGATCTCTTGCGTCTCTCCCCCCTCTCCTTCTGATCCACCCCGACTGTGCTACATTTTGCGCCGTAAGCTCCTTTCATTGTTCAGCATCTCTTCTCTCTCCTTTTGGGTCCGTAGGGGAAGTGGCTGTAGGTGGGAGTGCATGTGGATGTTTGTAAGCTGGTAATATAATTATCCATGGGGGAGGCAGGTGAGATGGCAAGGCTTAGAGACATCTTTGTTGATGCTCTTTCCCTTATCAATATAACCTGGCTGTGAAAATGAAGCTTGCTCGAAAGAGTACTCTGGGAGATAGCGGCGAAGGAGAGGGTCCGCTGGCTAAATGAATTTAGAGCGCATCAGCTGCTATGGATCTCGCTGGTAAAATCCTGTCAGATAACCCATTTAAAGAAGTAAATCTGTTAAATGAATTAGACCACATGGAGCACAGCTGCGGACAGACAGACGCATCCACATCCATCGCCGTGCCATGAGTGTGTGCCGAACGCAGGTCCGCTCCTTCTGGGATCAGACGAGGCTTTGCACAGACGCAGGCAGTTTGACACCGGCGGCCAGTGCCGTGGCAGGGAACTTTCCAGGGAAAGGAAGCAGAATAAAAACTTTGCAGGCAGCTTGGAAAACTTGGGCAGAAGTGGAAAGTGTTTTGTTGTATTATTTTTGTTACCGTATTAAATTTCTTTAAGATGGTTTTCTGCATGGTAGAGCTGAGCAATGCAACATCCCTGATACTTCATCGACATTAAGATTCTTCTGTAACTACCAGGACGATACACACTAAATATGTTTGTTGGCTCTGTATCATATTCCCATCACATATAGATACTGCACCATGGAAACTTCACTCCATTAAGACGGCGAGTTTATTTGGTGTGTGCATACACACGTATGGGTGTGTTTGCTGGAGGCTGAGAGTGAATGGTGAAGCTTTTAGAGGATCCTGATGGTCTTTGATGTTGACCATCAGCAAAGAGAAACTTCCGCAGTGAAGAATTCAAGAGATCACAGTTTGCAGATAGAATGGTGATCTTCTTTTGCATTAACATTTGCATGTATATTTTTGGAGTTTCTGTAGAAATGTGTGCTCTGAGGGGTTTGTTGTCTCTGAGAAGTTTTGTGGATTCCTTGTTTAACTGTTTTACATAATGCTTTGTAAAACTGCCTACTTCTGCTCCTTAGGGAGCAGGTAGGTGGCTGTAGCTTCAAGGTAAAAATGTAATTAGGTTTTTCTACAACTGCAAGCAAAAATTGTAAAATTTTCGTAGATCGGCAACACCTTCCCATGTCTAACAGGTGCTTTTCAGGTTTGCCGAGCTTCACTGTTCTGGTGCATTTTTCAGATTTCTGAAAGCGTATGTGTTACATGGAAGCTGAATTACTGGGATTGCCAAGCGTAGTCTTCTGTTTTGCTGCACAGGAGCCTTTTTTGATTATATTATTAAAATATTTGTTTTAGCTCATAGCTTAAATGGTGATTTTCTAAGAAACTTCCACCCTTCCCCTTTTTTTAAAAAATAAAATTTAATCACTGAGTTTTAATTTGCCTGTAAAAGAGGTTTTTGCTTGGAAGACTTTGCAACAAAACAAGGATCAAAGCAAGACATTTTCACATCAAGGACTGTTTGGAAGGTGCATGTTTAGTCCTCTGCATCATGGGAGGAAAGTCTCAGCTTCTTTTCACCAGTGGAAGAAATCTGTAGCATTCAGTAAAATTAGTTGGGGTTTGTGCTGGTGTGTTCCAGATTAGCACCTGGCCCCATGAGAGATGCATTTGTGCAGTAGAGGTTGCTCAGCTTTTTGCGTGAACCTTTTCTTACTTTTAAAGCATGATGTTTCTTGGACCCATACCTCGCATCCCACAAAGGAACAGTATCTTTGGGGCGCATTTGGGTGAGACTCTACTCTTTGTTAATCAGCAAATTGGGCTGAGATGTCTGCATTTAGGTAAGTTGTCTCTTGCTGTAAAATGTGAGTATTCAGGACATCCAGACTGAGGAAGCATGTGGAAAAGTGGAGCCTTTCCAGGGATAAACAGACATACTATGTACTGGATGAGCCCATTCTCTTAGGTGCTTACAGAGAAAAATAATGCCATTTGTTAGAGTTTAGGAGCTTCTTGTAAAGCATGTGTTAAAGGCACTGGAAGACACATTTTATGGGTTTCCTTTAATAAGCATACAATAATTGAGATTCCTAGAAGGAGTGGAAATAAATGCCATGTTCCTTTCTGCAAAATAGATCTATAGCTCTATTTTAAAATCAGGGGAAAAAAGAAAGATTCCTGGTTTTTTTTTTTACTTCTAATATAATCTGTCTCAGTGTCCTTCTGTACCCAATTCCCGTGGCATTGCTTTCCCACAAAGTGACAGGCAGAGGTCGGTGCCAAAGCCAGGACCTCCTGGCAAAGAGCTGGACCTTGTCAGAGCTGAGACCTCTGCCATCCCTGTGGGGCTGGCCATGCCCTCTGCCTCCGTGGGACCACAGAAGATGGTTTCCCATTACTGTCTGCTGCTTGCCCTCCATCTCTTGTGGAGCACAGGCCAAGGTGTGAATGTGATCCTTTACATCCTGGCCACTGATTCAGTTTTCATCCTCTGGCCAGAGTCTGGCTCAGTTTCCCTGCTCCGGTTGGTGGCTCTTGCCCAGCTTCTGCTGTGCCCAGGGGATGAAAGTTGAATTGCAGGGCTGGGATCCTTGCTCATCCCTTGGGTCTGCTGAGTAGCAGGAGTGATTCTATTATTTTGATGATTATTATTTTTTATAATCATATTTCACCTTGGTTGTCTGGACACAGTTTGTGCTGCAACTGGTTTCTTTTCTGCAGAAGTTGTGTGATGTATTTGTGAGCTCTGTCTTCCACTTTGGGGTTTTAAAGAACATCTCTAGGATGGAGTTAGTTTTCCTTTTGACACAACTGGTTTGTTATTGATCAAATGTAAATTGCACTTCAGGTGATGGACATCAGGGCTATGATGACCACAGCATGAATTCCTGAATAACGTGGTGCTTTGGAAATCAGATCCAGGGCTGTGTGTGCAGTCACCCATCCGCTCAGACGCGTGTATTGGGATTTGTGTTATGACCTATGTGGAGAGCTCTGTGTGCCTATGTACATGTGCTGGGGGAAAGAAGGGTTGTTTTTTTGTGGTAGAACAATGGATTGGAGGGGGAAGGCACAGGTCCACACATCCACTGCTCACAGCTCTTCCCACTGGGATGCACCACTTCCAAAACTGGTAAAATTTGGGGTCTAACACGAAACAATGCTTTGTTGCTAGTGATAATCAGCCATGACCATGGGAAATTGCAAGCTTAACTCTGCTTGTAAAATAATGAAATAAATTGAGTGGAATGTTTCTTTCCATTGTGCAGTACCTTGCATGATGTAGGAGTGAAGAAGCAACAGTGGAATTTTGGAAGGGCTGGGCAGGTAGATGGGCAGTAGCAGGGTTGCTGGCCATGCATCCATCCCTGTTACTCCACCAAAACCACACCATCCTTGTGGAGCAAAGCGTGCTGCATGGAGGGAGGTCTTGGAGCACACAGCAATCGCCTCCTTTTCCTGCTTTTCTGGCAACAACGTTCCCTCTCCCTCTGCAAACTGTTGCCGAGACTCCTTTCCATGCTGTTCGGCTTAATTGTCTTGTTGGGATAAAGAAATGTTTGAACAGTTAAAAGTGGGGAAGGGCTGGATGGGAGCAGCCCCTGCCGGCTGCGGGGCCATCTGGCCTCCCTTGGATCTGCCGGTCTCCAGTTTATATTTCTCTTTCTGTTATTTGGGACTATCTGGCGCACTCGGAATACCTAATCACCATGGTGAGAGGAGGGATAGGGCTGCCTCCCCCGGCCTCCCCTTCCCATCAATTGTCATGCAGAGCCCGGCCGGGCGCTGCTCCTCGCAGCCTGCATTTGCTGTCCTCGCCCGCTCTCGGCAGAAGGATGGCTTTTAATTGATCGTTTGCGGGGGAGGGCTGGGGCTGTTTTCTGCTCCGAAATGTTTCCCCGTGCAGCCGCTGCCATCCGGCCAGCCTTCATGTCATCTCTGCCATGCCAGAGATGCCTTGTGCCCTCTCTCTTCCTTCTTGGACTCTCCGGGCGCTGGTGTCAGGGCTTGTAACCACTGTCCTCGGACTGCTGAGCAACACTGAAATGTTACATTTAGCCATCTCCAGCTGGAGAGATGGGCATGGACTCAGTAAATATTTATCGCTCCTCTTTCGCCCTGTGTGCCTGGATGCTGGCAGGAGGGTACTTACTGTGCAACTGCAGGGAAAACCCTCCACCTTGTTCGGTAATTCCCATCAAAACCACGGCCCCCAAACCACTGGCCAAACCTTGCTTTTCGAGAAGGAATGAATCACATTAAATCTTCAGCCCCATCGATCAGACTCGACTGCTGTCGGAGGATTGCGGCAAGAGAAGTGCAGGCAGACTTGGCGGCTGCCGTGCGGCGCTGGGGATCGGGAATCCTGACCTCGGGCATGGCTTGGAGTCACGGTTTCCCGATCCCTAACGGGGGAGCAGTGATACCTCCCTCACGGCGGAGTGTGCCGCTTTGATATCTTCTGACAGAAGACGCTAGGCAAGGGCAAAGTATTAGTATTATTAATATAGTACAGTTAGTAGAATATTATGAACTATTATAAATCATTACTACTAAACTACAGTTATTAAAGGAAATGACCAAAGTGCACTTTGCGAGCCAGGATCTCTGACAGTTAAAACACTGTTTTATTATTTTACTTGCTAACTTGCAAAATTCAAGAGTTAACAACAGTTTCCTGGTTGATTGGTGGTGATTGCGTAAGAAATTGGGAGAAGCAGGGGGGAAGGCGAGCATTTCAGGAGGGAAAGAGTAAGCATTAGTGCCCCTGTGATTTATTTTTCTTTCTTTGATATTTTGAAGGTCTTGAAGGAAAGAGACATACTCAGGCATGGGCCTCATCCTGCTCTGTAGGAGTGAAAGTGTTCAAGGTAGCAAGGTCTTAATGTTTCTGGAATTCCCCAATGAAAAAAACAGAAGTGAAGTTGTTTGTGAATCACTGCTGGTTGTTATTTGTTTGATATCATTTAGACAAGTCCCATTAAATGCTAGCAGCAGATTCATTTTTTTCTCTTTGTTTGCCTTCCAAGGAGTAGAAAACAGACATAATTATATTTTACGTAAGACTGTAAGATTTCCTCTCATCTCTTTTTTCTGGCTAATATCTACAGCTATAAAATAAATTCTTTTTGTGCATACATGGTGTTAGACTGAGGTAAATAACTGTCATCTAAAATCTGTCTAACCTTAATCTGCATCAGGAGCACTATAGAGAACTGCACCCATTTGTATAATATTAAGCTTTATTTTTATTATGGATTTCTAATGCAAATTCATAGTGGGAACAAAGTTGTTTCCTTTTAATACCATATTCCAAGAAAAGCAGCCACTGATAGCAAATTGTGACAATTTTTATCCTGTGGTTCATGTCACTGGTGGTCTTCTGTCATGTCAACATGCTTGATAGCCTGTGAATGTTTCATCTCTCTTCTTCAGGCTGGAATAACATATTTGAGGACTTTTAAGGACATTTTTCAGCTATCCAGAGCAATTCAAATTCTTCGGAAATAATGGATTTCTATTTGGGAAATTTAATATACAGTCAGATTCCTATACAACATCCTCTGAAAAAGGGCATGTGCATTTTTGTAGACCTACACATGTAAGGTGTATATATGTCTTTCTCCCCCTTCACACAACATCGCTGTTTGCCTGCTTGGTTTTGTTGGCCTGAGTATAGAAACTCACACAGGACAGACATTTGGGACAAATTCATCACCCTGAATTCAGTTTTTTTTACAACTGAATTATTTTCCTGTTTTTGGTTGGGTATTGGGTATTTGCTGGCCAGATAGGCAGCCCTTTTCTGGGACCCAGCCCTCAAATCAGCAAAAGCTCTGGCTGAAGAAGTAATGCTGGGTTTGGTACTGTGTCTATCCACTTCTTCTTTGTTCTGTCTTTTAAAAACATGGGGGTGGTTGCGATAAGCTGGGAGTTCTTAGCTGTCACTTTCTCCTCTCCTTTGACCATTTGCTGGCATCTTGAATTGCAGCAGTGCCCTGAGCAACAGAAGAGGGGGAAAAACAATGTTGGGGAGGAGCAAGGCAAGGAGAGATTTATTGTCTTAAATGCAGATAGCATGGGAGGGAGTCTTGACAGCAAAACTGCTTGTGGAGCTCAGGTGTGGGATACTTCCATCAAATTTTTCATCACTTGGGACATAGTTTCTAATCAGTATTACTTTAAAACCTTCCTTTTTTGCTAACTTGAGGCTGAAAACAGCTTTCTCACTGAACTGCAGAGCAGGAAGGTGTTTTGTGCTTTTTCCTGTGAATTCTGGGCTGCTCTGAAGTGGGAAAAGGAAGGCATCAAGTGTCTCTGGATACCCCTCAAAGAAAGAGCTGGAAACTCTGTCCTTGGTATCCCGCAGCAGCACTGATTCTTAAGAACTGTCTCTCACCAGAGTAACCACATTAAGTTTTTAATTTAGAAGTACCCAAGAGCTTTTGCGCAAGAGCTTTTCACAGGTGCAATCCTTCAGCCTTACCTGGGCCTTCTGGATGTGCAGTGCCACAGTCGTGGAGAGGATGAGGCTGGCAGGACACATCCAGCTGCTGGGCTGGCTGGCACAGCTGGCTCCCTGAGCACAGGCTTTTTCTTAGGGAGGCAGGTGAATGTTTGCTGGCACTTGTATGAAAACTAAATCAGAAAGCACTGGGACAAGCAACTGGGGTGAAGGGTCCCTGTGACAGCTTCCCCAAATGCAATTCGTTTTGTAAACAGAGCGGCAATTAAAAGGGGCACTGCCCTGAAGGACCCATTTCTTTCTATTGGGATTTTTGGTTTTTTGATTTAAATTAAGGTATTTTTAATTAAAAAGGACTCGACCTTTTCATATGATTTTTATATTGTTTCCCTGTGCTTTAGGAAACAACTTGCAAAGCCATTTAGAATGTGAAATTGTCTGTCCTGTAGCATCCCTCGCTATCAGGAGGCATAGGATAATCATCCCTCATTGCAGAGAGCCTGCTTTGGCACTTGTACAGGGACGGGGAGAGACCTGGTACCGGATCACAACTCTGCCTTGTTCTCCAACCTGGCTTTCAATATTGAAGATTTCTTTAGGAGTCAGTCCTGTTTGGAAGTGTGTGCCACAAAATTCCCTATCGGAGGCTGCATTTGAGCCCCCATGTTGTTCAGGAGGTGATGCAAGGGTGTTTGTGTGTGAGAGAGGAGGGTGAATGGCAGCCTAGGTGCTGCACCTCTGACTGGGTGAGTGAAAGCCTTATCAGGGTGGCCTGGCTGTGCTGCAGCAGAGCTGCCCCGCACCCAGCCCAACCTTTGGCCCATGCAGGCTAGAGGGAACCTTGTCTCCTTGTCGCTGTTTGCGGTGTGGGGAACCTCATGAGATCCTGATGGCTGTGGATGGGTGGGAATCCTGGGAATTGGGTATCAGTGCAGGTCAGAGGGATCCAAACTCTGCAGTACCATCAAGGGGGCTCCGGAAGGTCCCTTCCCTTGTCTATTCTTCTGATTGCAAACCAGCCTCACTTCATATTTCCAGGACTATAGGTGAGAGATAAGCCTCTAGCAAAGTCCTTAGCCAGGGTGACAGCTTTTACCTCCTGACCACTTGTCTTCAGCCTCCCTGAGGAGGCAGCTTGACCACTGGCTTTTTTTTTTTTTTTGCTGGGGAGATGAAGGAGCAATCAGTGACCTGGATAACCCTGTGCTGAGCAGGAGCAGAGGAACTTAATGGTTACAATCAAAAAGTTGCCAGCCGGAGTGGATTCATACATCAGGAGGTGCCCTTAGACAAGAGAAGGGGAGAATGGGCAGCCAAACTCTTACAACCCTGCTTTTTTGCCCTCAGATTTGCACTTTGCTCAGCACACTGCCGGTACAGGACAGCTGGTGCTGCTCCTGCCAGCTCTGCTCCTGGGGACTGGTTGCTGCTGTCTGTGCTGCTCCTTCCTTTCTACATATTTGGGTTCATACATGAAAGTGTTGCTCTCAAAGAGCTGTTCTGATTGTGGAAGAGGGGAAGTGATGGGCAGCCTGCCTCCACTCGAGATTTGGGGCTGACGTGTTCAGGGAAGCTGTGTTGAAGGCACTGGGACATTCAGTATTGCGAGAAGCAGGGCGTCAGCAGACCAGAAATTTAAAGTCAGCAGGAGGTGTTTGAGAGAGTGTGAAGTAGAAAAATGCTACAAGTTATTTTTGTCTTAATTTGGCCAATGAGTTGTGTCCAGTCCCACATTCAGTCCAGGACTGAAATAAGTATGATGATATTTGGATCAGAACTAGGATATACTGGAAAAAGTAAGCCATGAAAGTCTGCAGATCTCTGTCTCCATTAGCCAGAAGTAATGTTCCCACCATCTCATTATTTTCCCCTCTTAAAATGAAAACAATGCGTTAACTGTGGAAACAGGGGAGGATTGTATTAGAGCAAGACAGAGCTGGGCAGAGAGAACTTGCATTGGCCTCACTTGCATGTAAGAGAGATGTAGTGAGTGTAGGAGTGGGGGGAAGCTGTGTATGGTGTGGTCCAGATCAGGCCCCAGGTTTATAGCATATCTCAAGGAAGAAAGAACCTTAAACTAAAAAAAAAAGCTTCATCTTTGGTCATCTCTTCAGGAACACTGTGAGGACCCAGTGTGTATCTCCCACCTGGGCACCCACCCTGGGGCATGGGCACGTGCTGGTGAAGGGTGAGGAAGGTTATGGTGTCAATGAAAAACATCTGTGTGTGTGTTCTCCCAGATGTTGCCAGTTGTGTCTGGGTTGTTAGCTGCACCTGGGCAAAGAAGAAAAGAAAAACCCCGGGTGGTGTGATGGATTTTGCAGATCCTGGGAGGAGAAAGCAGTTAGACACCACTTGCTGATAGTCTCTCTGCTATGTACTCAGGTGGCTCACTGACATTTGGGTGACATGTGGGTGCAGGACCCACATTTTTCTGCGTCTCAGGAAATATGTCATCAACTCGTCACATACCAATTCTTGTGTTGCTCATTTCTAGCTTGAGTGGTGGGGGGTATAGGAGATGAAGGACACATTTATTGGCAGAGCTGAGCATGCCTAATCGTCGCGGCCACGCGGAGCAGGAAGAGGGAAGGGCTGCCTGGGCAAAGCCCTAAGCATAGGTTGTGCTTGTGCTGTGGACTCTATTGACCTGGGACCAGCAGAGTAATTTCTCATCGTCTGTCTCTAAAGCAGGGATTATGATATTCTCCAGCTGAGGGTGGTTGTGTTCATGTTTTGGAGTGGTGGTTGTGTTCATGCCCTGATCCTAGAGCAGTGGTTATAACCATGGTGCCTGGATTGAAAAGGCAGTGTAGGGGGAGGGATGGAGGCTTGTTTAATAAACATGACAAATGGGATTTTTTTTTCTGAGGAAACAGTTGCCAAATATTTCTTTTTAAACGAAACTTGGAAGAAGAGCTGAAAGCAGTGGCTAGGAATGGTAGAGAAAGAATTGGGGGAAAAAATTTGGAGTAAGGTAGATAAAAGTGAGAGATAAAAGAAATAATGCAGGGAAGGATGAGTAATCAACATTCTTGGAGTGAAGCGCAAGCTCTGGCTTCCTTCCTGAGCAGTAAAATAAAATTTAAAAAAAAGTCTTTAGAACAACAAAACTCTGGACGCGCTGGTTTCCTTCCTGACAGGCCCAGCCTGGTGGTGTTTCGATGAGTCCTCATTGGCAACCAGGGCTGATCTAAAGGCCAAAGGCAGAAAGATGAGGGGGAAGGGAGAGGGATTTAACTCCTTGAGCTCTGCTGGAAAAGCAGAGATCTCCTGCTTTGTGTGGGTTCCTTTTGCCATTGCCAGAGTATGAACAGTGCTCACTGTGGCTCAGAGGTCTGAGAGGTGATAGGGTCGCAGGGTGATGGGTACATCTACCCAGGTTCTTGGTCATAGTCAGATTTTACAAAACAAAAGAGGATATTTTTAATCTTTGTGGACAAAATTCCTAGGTCTATGAGTGGTACAATATGACACCAGTGAGCAACAGGGGACTGTACTGGTGACTCTGCTGTTGCCATCTTGAGGATGCTCAGTTTACTTGTGGCACCCAGATCATAGTAAAATGCTGCTCCAGTCCCTTTTGTCAGCATGTTTCCCAGCTGGGAAGAAGCTGCTGGGTGCAGGAGAGCCTGTCATGCCCCAGAGGCTCCAGGCAGCTTGCAGGGAGCTGGGAGTATGGGAGGGGAGGCTGTGTGTGTGCTAGACAGGTTGAATGGCTCAGGCAGAGCTTGTTTTGCAACTAACTCTCTGAGCCTTGCTGCTCTCTGCAGGGTTCCCCTCTCTGAAAGGTCGAAGCTACTTCTTAATTCTCAGCAGCTGACAAAATATTTATTTTCAGGTACTTAAAATATTATAATTTGAAGTGGAGTCCAGGGCCCTGGCTGGAGCTGAGCTTTTGTACTAACAGCTTCAGTGAAATGCCTTTTTCCTCCTACAACTTGCCAACAAATGCTTGGAAAATAATTGTGGGACAGTCATCCTTTTAGTGAGCAGATCAAGAAGATTTGAGACTTGCCAGAGACTTTCAAAGGACAGGCCAAAGGTTCAAGTTGTTGCCAGTTCTATTTGTCTTAGCCTTTATACTTACTTTTGTGTCATTAATTTCATCAAATGTCTGTGGGTAAAAGGCACCCAGCAGGCTGCTGCTTTCGCTGATCTCTCTCGGTGTACTTGGACACCTCTTGGGAAATAAGCCCACCTTTTTGTCTAGGGAGAGAAATTAATCCCACCACGGCTGTGGCAGAAAGAGCCTAACCCACTAACCTGAGCGGGGGGAGCAGGACCTTGGTGTCTTTTCTGCAGCCTTTTAAAACTGGTTTTGGCAGAGACATGCGCATATGAATGATGCTACCTCAGTGGTACTGTACCTCTAGCACCTATAGAGACCTACAGAAATAAAGTGTACACTTGGATTTTGTGGAAGTTACTGAAATGAGGGCTCAGCAATAAGGAAAAGTGAGCAGAGGACAGGCAGAAGGGACCTCAGTGTCCTGGGTCTTGTTCCTGTCCCTGCCATTGGGTCCTTGGGATGATTATCAAAGTTTTGGGCTGCGGGCAGGTCCTTCTTTTGATTTTGGTAGGCAGGGCATCACTGTTGAGCTCTTTGCAGGGGCTGTTCATGCTAGATTAATAACTCTGTTGGCACTGTCGTCTCCTGGGGGCCATGCAGCAAAAAAAGCAGGGAGGAGGCTGTTTTCCCAGCAGAATCCCTGCAGTCAGAGCTTCCCTGCCCTTCTCTTGTGCTCTTTGCTGCAAACCTCTTTCCTTGGTGCTCCCATTGCTGCCTGCATCCTGACAGCTGCTTTCCTACCCTTTCTGCCCCAGTGCAGACGGCCAAGCACATTAATTTTTCGGCAGAAGTGTTGTAATAATTAGGCAGCTCGTCGGAGGGTTTAGCAGTACTTAACCAGATGTGAGAAGACTCGTCCCATGGTCCCTGCTCTCTCGCTGGGCTCCAGCCAGCTGCCTTTTCCCGCCTGCTCAGGTTGCCTAGAAAGGGCTATAGGAGATCTCCCGGCTGCCCTGGCTCCTCTTGCCTCTCTTCTTATGTTAAACACTCATTTGTAAAGGAGAAGGAGGGAGGGTGGAAATCCTTGGGCTGTTTGGGAGAAGAGCAGCAAAGAATTAAAGGCAGACACCTGCAGCGCTTGGATTTGAGACCTCCACCATTAACTCTTCCCAGGGCAACATCCCCTAGGCTTGTAGCCCTTCTTTTGGTGCCAGACAGGGACACATGGTGGGATGCAAGGGCTGGAGTGGGTGGTGCTGCTATCTGGGGCTCTAGACAGCTCCTTGTTACATATAATCTCCATCAAGTTCTATGTATATGTAAATATAATATCTCTTTATAGGTATGAAAAATCTCCATCTCCCCTGCCTCAGTTTCCTTTCCTGCCCTGTGGGCATGATGCTCTTTCTCGGCACTCTGTGCTGCATAACCATTTATACACAAGGCAGTAGTGTTAACACTAACATGGTTATAAAACTAGGTTGTAGTAAACTGTATTGTCTGTTTAATCCATATCAATGGAAAAAACTGTTGCAGACAGGATATTGGCCTGGATGGCCCTTGGATTAAGTCATTCTGACAATTGTTACATTTCTATGGTAAAGTTTTACAAATATACACTGACACCAGGGTATTTCTATGCTTAAGAAAATCTATATACAACCTATAGGTTTATGGTTATAAAGAGAAAAGATGTATTAAATCAGCAAGACCAAGGGAGCAGACAAGATATAAAAATGATACTGTATTATGCTGGAACTTATTGAAAATCCCAGTGCATCTTTTTAATGTAAATGGTAAATTCCATTCTATGTTCTGAATATGTTTCTTAATGTGTGTCACGTACCAGAATAGTAGCATGAACACAGTTGCAAATACGGTGTGTGTTTTATTGTGAGTATTATACTGCATAGCAGAGTGAGGGTGTTGAATGCTGCAGTCAGTTATATACAGCTGTAAATGGGAGCTACCTGCTGTTCTATACACAGCCAACTGCATATTTATTAGTAAATACCAGTCTAGGTAAAAGAAAAATAAAACAGGAAGTTGTATTAAAGACTTCAAGGTTTAAAACTAGTTTGCACAAAGCTCCTGGGATCCCACTGCAGGGAACGGTCCTGCATTTTCCGGCATTAAGTCTTTTCCATCTGATTTTTCTAGCTCTGTGAATTTGAAAGCCTCCTCTGAACTCCCCCTGCTCATCAGTTTGTGGAATAATTCATCAGCGTTTCAAAGAAGGGTAAAGATTGGGTTTGGGGCTGGAGAAATCACGGGTTGACTCCTTTTCTGGCATAGCTCCAGCCGAACATATCGGAATCATGGAGTCATAGAATCACTCAGGTTGGAAAAGACCTGTAAGATCATTGAGTCCAAAAATTTATTCAGCAGTGCCACATCTGCCACTGAAGTATGTCCCCAAATGCCACATCTACATGTGTTTTAAATACATCCAGGAGTCAGAGCCGCTCTGATGGGTGAAGTTCCGAGGATCAGTGACTCCAGGAAAATGCAGGGCACATGTGTCACACACATGTGTGCATGTCACACACAGAGCATGGATGGCCAGTGCCCATGGCAGGAAGGCCAGTTTGTGAGGGGAAAGCAAACCCCAAATTTTCTGGGCTGCCTGTGGGTTTTCTAACTGACAGGTACTTCTCCAGAGAAAGGCATCAGGGCAGAGCATGGGCTCCCAAACGAACGATGGCTCTGAAATACCCGAGTGTTTGACCTAGAGGGAGCTCTCTTACATGAAGAATGAGACTTGGCACTGCCTGCCCAAACAGCTTTTAGCGTCTGTATTTTCAGCAAACTTCTGCTTCCTGCATTCTCAGCTCACACTGCCAGGTACTGCATTTCCCTGAGTGATGTACAGATGGCTGGAGAAGTCCTGTGTGTAACTCCTGTGGTCCCAGCTCTGCAGGGGCCAGAGCCAGAGCCTCACTCGTTCTTCAGTTTGCTTCTTGTGGAAGTTGATGGAGATTTCTTCTGGCAATAGAAGTTGCTCCTAATTTTCCTGCTCCTGGTAGCACCATCACACATCACAGATAAGAGGCAGCTCTTGAGGTGCCAAGCACCCGCTCCCTGCTCTGCTGGGTGGAGGAAGGGCTCCTTGGTGAGGAAGAGTCTTGTTGGCAGCCTGAATCAAGCAACTGGAGATATCATGGTCTCGCATGGCTCAGTTTTTCCCTTTGGGTCTCTCCTTTTAAAAGGCTTCATATCCCCTCATTCTCCTCGGGGTAGGTTCATCTGCCTGAATACAAATGCATGATGTTTTGGATTTAGATTAACTGGTATTTCCTTCCCTGGAAGCTGGGAGATGCTGGAGGTGATACAGAGGGATGATGCCAGGGTGCTTCCCCAGCGCACAGGCAGATCTGGCTCTGACCTGTCGAAAGTCCTCGAAATCCCACCAGTCCTGCTCCTGGTGGGTAGGGGAGCTCCAAGCTCCAAGACAGCTTGTCTCTGCACACTGCAAGGCATCAGTGAGAGGCATGATTGAGCAACAGGGAGCTCACAGCCTGCTGTACCCACTGCAGTGGTGCAGAGGGGATATGGCTCTCCAGAGGCAGCCGGTGTAGCTCTGCACCTCCAGGCCACCCACTGACTTCACAGAGTGAAAGAGAAACTTGCTGAAGTGCTGGGGCAGAGGTCTTAGAGAGTCCACAGTGCCTGATAACTCTTAAAAAGAGGACTGAATAAAAGCAGGATTTCCTGGGTCCAGGAAGCTGCTATCTGGGAATGGGGGCTCCAAAATAACAGTTTCATGGTGCAAGGGTCAAGCTGGAGGGATTGAGAGTGGTGATGCTGCCCTATTCCTTCATCCCATCCCTGAGCAGTCCAGGTCCCTATGAGGTTAGGTCCTGCCTTTGCAATACCTGACTTATGACTCTTCTGCAGTCCCACTGTCTGGTGGCTGGGCTGCTTTAAAAGAAGGTTTCAGAGAAGCAAAGCTGGGAGGGAAATTGAGGAGAGATGGGGTAAGATAGCACAATTTTTCTGTGGGTGCTTTTTTTCCCTTTTTTCCTTTTTTTTTCTTTCTTTTTTGTTGTTGTTGTTTTGTTTTGTTGAGCAAAGGAGTTTGGGGAAGGAAAGGGTGTGTTTGAGGGTATGGAGCTGAATGGGGAAGGTGGTTGAAGGGAAGAAATGGAAAACTATAACACCTTTTACATGTAAGTTTTAAAGAAAGATTTTGCACTGACATTTTGTGAGCCTTCAGTTTGTAGTCTGGTTTGTGTTTTTTCTAGAGTAGGCAAGACGTGTGAGCAGCAGCGGCAGAAAAAGTTACTTTGGTTCACACCCCCAATTTGGCTTGAAAATTGTCAGAGGAAAATGAGTGGGATTGGAATAAGCACTTCCCTTGGGTATGACAGCTTCTCTCTGTGTCTCAGATGATGGCCATTCCTTCCCCATCTTGCTGTCCTTGCTTTGCTAGCTAGCAAGCCATACCTGAGCCTCCATGGTTGCCCTTCTCCAAGTTGGCACGAGGAGGTAATGGGAAGTTGCTACTCACAAGACTGTCTCTCTTGGACATCTAACAAGATTAGGGGAGGCTGCAGAAGAGTGAGCCGGGTGAGTCAGCACAGCCAGCTTTGGGATCTCAGCAAATATGTTTGCATGTCAGTAGTGCCCAGGCCTCTCCCCATCCCATTTCTCTCTTTGGCAGGAGGAAGCTGCTCAGTTGAGTACAACTCCCATGGAATTCAACTTTCTAACCCTAACCCTCAGGAATCCTGGAGTAGCAGCTATTAGATATAAACTCTTCCAGGAAGAGGTCTAGATGCCAAAACCATACATTTAAAAATGCTGTTGGTGTTGGTTTGATGCTTGTGCTATGGCTGTGGGTGTGGACTGGGCTTCATCTTTTTTTTCTCTCTTGTGGTCATGGGTCCATGGCCCAGCAGATATGAGCTGTTTGAGGGTCTGGCTAGAGCAGTCTTTCTATTCTACATCTAAATTTCTTGGGAGTGAGTTCATTTTGAGTCTCTGCGCTTTGCTCGATACAAGCAGCTCTCCTGATGCATTTCACCTTGTGCAGAAAGTCAGTTTTATGTTTACAAGGACCAGGCCAGGTCGGTGGCTCTTCTGGGAGCAGAGCAGGTCCTGTGTCCTGTGTAGGGTGATGCAGAGACAGCTTTAGGGGTGCTGATCTCTCTTCAGCAGTTACCGCTAATCATCAGCTGTTTGGAGTGAAATGCTTTGGTTCCTGAGGAATTTGTGGGAATCTCAAAGGGTTAAAAACATCTGGTACTTCTGAGTTGTGCCTCATATGATCTTCCCCTTCTCTTTACCCTCTTTCCCCTCATTAACTAGTCAGGAGAGAACATGAGCCCAAGATACTGCAAGTGTGCAAAACCACATTGATTCCTATTAAATGTATCTGCAATGCTCCATTTTGACACCAGTGATTGTCTCACTGTTCATGACATGGGGATGAGAAACAAACTGCTCTTCAGTCCCACAAGACACTGTCTTGATACCTAAAGATACGTACAGTGCAGAGAAAACCAGGAGAAGCAGCCTGCAGGCAAGATAGAGAGGACTTAACACCCACAGCTTGTGAAATAAGAGCAGCTCAGGACATTAGAGTCAGGTCCTGGAGCCTTGTGGGAGTGTCTGTAGAAAATGGGAGCAGGGATGAAAGGACTTGGATGGGAGGAATCCCTGTTGCAAACTGAGACTATTTTCAGGAACAATGCTGGAACTTGGGTGGTTCAAAGTAGCTATTTAGAGTCCTGCACATACCTGTTGTGTGTGCCTCTAATAAAACCATACCGCCAAATGAGTGGGCAGGTAGGGGATGCTGAGTGTGTCCTGAACATGCAGAGAAAGGTGAGCAGAAGAGCAGCTGCTTTCTGCCTCTGGGTACGGTCTGACTTAGAGGAGGCAGTGAGGTGATGCTCTGGCACGCAGTGGAGAAGCAAGGATGCTGCTGGCTGCTGCCCACTACCTGGTAGGCCCTTTGGGCCCTTTTGTGATGTTGAGTATGGGAGAGGAGGACCAGACCATACTCAGCAAATTATTTTGAAAAGGCCTCTCTTTCACTATATAGATGTGTTTTCAGCTCTTACCTAGATGTTGCATTTAAGAGGTCCTTGCTTGGTAAGCCAGGAGAGATGCAACTTTGACTGTCAAACTTCACACTTGATTTAAACAAGGACAGGACTTTAAAAATAAATCCTTCTTCTCCTGATTCCCTGAAATACATCCAGGTAGGATGTGTTCACCGCTGGCTTAAGCTCCAGTTTAAAGGATAATTTTGGCCAAAGCCACCCTTCTGTAGTAGCCTATAATTAGCAATTAAAGCATAAAAAATATTTCCATCGAGTGACTCCTAAATAAATGCTTGTCACTGCTGATCAGAGTTGGTTTATTTCCATGTGTGTTTTCCTTCCTTCTTTTTTTGTATAACTTACAGCCCTGTAAATGCTCAGCAGCTGTTAATATGATTCTGTCGATACGTTTACCATGGTGATTTGGCTATATTTGGCGAGCGTGTGAAGAAATCACTCACCGGTTAGAAGAAGGAAAGACAAGCTGTCGATATCAAGGGAGAAATGCTAATAACCCCGGTGACAAATCATTCCTGGGAATCTCAAAGGGTTAAAAAAAAAGCAGCAGCACTTCCCGGAGAGAGGGGCCTTGGCGAGTGAAGGTGACTCATCCGGAGCTGCAGACACCAGCTGTCATCTCCAGCTCCTCCTGTGCTTAATCACTTCACTTTTCTAAAGAAATATTTTGTTCTAATTCAAACAGACCTGGGCTTGTTTGTCTTTTATGAATTATTTACTGGTGAGGAGAACCTCTTGAGGTATCCATCTTCACTCAGAAATAAGTAGACTCTCAGAGCCTGCTGCAGCACTTTAAGGCACACAGTCCCCTCTATGATGAGCCTTTTTTTTTTTTAAAAAACAACCACCTAAAATCAAGAATAAACCCTAGAAAGTCAGCTCTGGGCTTCAGACTATACTGCAGAAAATGCATGCAGACGCCATTTAATTGCTCGTTGAAAGGCATCCCTGCCCATAGATGTGGGGTGGTGATGTTCCAAGTGACCCCTGAGACTGCCACTAGCTTCCCAGCATGGAGGTGGAGATGTGCCCCCATACCTGACTTGCTCCTAGATGCATTCCCATAGGAGTTATGAACTCACTGTGCATGGAGCAAGTGCATGAAGGAGTCTGTGTGTGCCCCTGACCCCTGTCTGGGCAGTGACACCCTTCAGCTTTCGGAGATGTTGCTTAATAAACCCACAGCCAAATTCCACCTGGCTGTTCCTGACTTCAGCTCTCTGCACATTCTCTTCCAGTGGAAAGAGAAGCTGGTATGATATTTTGCAGTCCCAAAAGGTCTGATCCAGCAGCCATGGAAGTAAATAAATGGAAAAATTTGTACTGACTGGACTGGGCATCAGATTAGTCCCTAAATGTTAGTTGATCTGCTTTGGGGTTATGACAGACAAATATTTCCCCAAGGTTACTGCTACAGGAATAATCGATCTACCTGTCTTGGATATGTCTGGGCTGCCTATCATCACTGTAGTGTCTAAGTGAGTGTTACATCCCAGGAAGTCTGTGCCTGACCAAATAAGTTGCCTTTTCTTTGTGTGGTTTGAGACCAGAGAGTGCAGTTTTCAGTATTTAAGATCACTGCTATTTGGCACTTACCTGCTCGACAGGATATTGGTACTTGATTGCAATGTCCTTATTACCTACGTCCTATTTTAAAATTCTGGTTTTAAATTTATTTTTTCCTAAATAAATAACATGATCTGTAAATAAATTACTTGATCCTGAAAACAATTTATACAGACAGAGTGTCTTGAGAGTGAGGTAGCTTGAGTGGTGTAAGTCGCATGCTTATACAAGCTTCAAAATGACAGGAAAGATAATCCTATCAGGCACTCTGTAAAACAGAACAAGCCTGGAGAGGGGTTTTCTTGTATACAATTACACTTAGAGACACAAGATGAGAAGGGATTCAGGACCTGGGGAGACTGAAAGAGGCAGCTGGTTGTGTCCTTGGCACTTATTTGCACTAAGGTCCCTCCATGCAAGCCTCCACAGCCTGTGGAAGCTGGGATGGAGATGAGCACATGGAAAGTATCTCTGCCATACCTGCACGGGTTTGGCCGAAGTGTTTTGCACCGACACCAGCTGCAGTGCTGGTGTATTGCAGACCTGGGAATGCCACAGGAATGTGCTGCAGCCTTTTCTCCATCCCATAAGTTATGTGCAATGGGGCATATTTTAGCGTCATTTCAGGGCTGCTCTTGTGTGAGCCAGAAGTCTGCAGCCTGCCAGCTGCCCCTGAGCACAAGAGACAAAAGTTCCCAAAAGTCTCCTTTGTGCCCCATTTCTGTTCAGAGAATGGGAACATCCCCTGGAAAATAAGACACATGAAAGCAATGCCCTTACCAAAGTCAACAATATATTTGCTTTTGATTCCTCCCTTTTTTTCTTTTTACTTGCAGAAGACCCTTTAAGCAACACTTTTTTTAAGGGACACTTTTGACACCCAAGCCTCTTCTTCCTGCCTCCTTCCACCCCCTCCTCCCTCCAGCCCACACAATATGCTGGATTCTCTTGCTGCTCCCTTTCTGGTGCAAAGATAAGACATTTGGGATAAGAAGTTTGTGTCATTAGTTATGTGTAAGTTAGCAGAATTGAGGACTTTGGGGTTTTTTTGCCACTTCTATGAACTGTGGGATCCCACTGTTTACAAAGCAGCATCTGGTGGAAGGTCCAAGATACAATAACTGAGGTTCACTTCCGAGCCAGTTTCTTGTCTTTTTTCTGGTGTGAAAAGTTCCTGACTCTGTGTTGATTTTCTTGAGATCATGTTTATTTAAATCAGGATAATAATCTTGCAAATATACCCTAAAATTATATAGCCATATAAATCCTGTCATAATATATTCAGTAAAACTGTCAGGTGATCATTCTTAATGTAAAATGAGACCTTTTCATTTTCATCCAGTCAGTTAGCACTAAATTAACTCCTTGGAGCAGGCTCAGAGTCATTCATTTGAGTAAATACCCCAGTTATTTATTGAATATACAGCATGGCTGTCTGTCTTGGGGCTGGGAGCAAGGGGCTTCTGTCCTTATCCCAGCTCTGGCACCAATCAGTCAGGAGGCTTGAAAACTTCAATAACACCCACAAAAACATTCATTTTGTTCTTAATCTCAGTGCAGCCATGAGATGATTCCCAGTGACAGATTCAAGCTGTGGGTTATGCTGCAAGCAGGACTCTTGACAGCCTGGGAACAGGAATTGTCCCAAGCTGGCTCAAGTGCTTGGGGATGTGGGCAGAAACCATGTCTTGCCTGTGCAGCTGAGGATGCTCTGCCAGTGGGTTCCTTGGAGGTGGACTCTGACACCACAGCTCTGTTCTCCTCGGTTATCTCACCTCAGAGCATCTCTTCTGAATGGTTATTTTTCCCCAGATATTTGGTTCCCAACTAGGACAGATCTTTTAAACTTTCAGTCAGGAAGTGGTCTGAGCACATCAGGACTTTTGTTTCCTCTTCAGATGTGAAGCTGCCAGCAGGTGTGGGAGTGATTTGCTGTGGGGCTCACCATGCATGGCTGTTTCGAAAAAGCATTCAGACTGGTTCTGGAATCCCAGAAGGGCTGCGACTGAAATAAAGACCCTGAAAGAATTTCAGCTCATACTTCAATAGGATGGTTTTTGAGGTGTTACAGCTTCCTCTCAGTCCTCAGAAAGGTGAGGGCCCCTCGTTTACCCCTCTTCATCCCTTGGCTGGCTGCCAGGCCAGCGGGGAGCATGAAAGGTCAGCAGAAGCCGATGTCCCAGAGCCTGCCACAAAACAAGATGGAAATCGAAGTGCGATCTGCAGGGGATTCCCTGGAGGACTCGAATATCTTATCAGCATACTCTGTTTAGATGTCTAGTCTCATGATGGAGCAGGAAGGAGAGGTGAGCTTCTTTCCTTGCATTCTTGAGCAGACAGTGGAAGTATCTCCAGAGATGTGCTGGCATCCAGCCCACAGCCTGGAAAGCACAGACTCAGCCAGGTCCAGGGAAGCACCTTCCTTCTCCTGGACCTAAGGAAAGAGTCGTATTTGCAGCCCTGTATTCAGCTTGCCAAACACAAAAGCCAAATAAAAACAAACGAATCGATGAATCAAATCCTGACTGTCTGGAACTGGGCTGCCAGGAGACACACTCATCCTGCTCTTCTGGGAGATCAAATTCACTACACAGATCAAAGAAAGAAGAGGAAAAGCTCTTCAAAAGTCAGGAAACAAAATCTCCTCAGCCTTCCTTTAAAGAAGGAAAGTTACTGGACTGCAGCCTAAAAGATCCAGAGGAGAAAGCATCAAAGGGAGGCTCTTAGTCACATGTGGCTCTGTGAAAGGTGAGGTCTGCTAGGTACTAGATGTCCAGTTTGAACTGACAAACTTCAGCTCCCAAAGAGCAGTCTCTTATCCTGCCTACAGGAGCTCTACATCCCCTTTTCCTAGGAAAAAAAAAAAAAGAGAAGATTAGAGTAAGGGAAAAAAGAAATTAAAAGGCTTGACAGGTTTATTCATAACTCCTTGGTAGTCCTGCAGAAAATGGAGGGCTGTTCCCTTTCTTCTTTTTGATTCCCATTCCAGTTGTGGCCTGCCTAAAACAAAGGTGGTGAGGGTGGTCAGGCTGGTCTCTCCTTAGGAGAGCAGAAAAGAAATCCACCCTCATTTGAGAATTGTGTGGTGAGTGGGCATTGCAGGTCGAGGAGCAGGAACATGTGCCAACTGCCGATAAGGCCAGAAGTTCAGAGCTTAAACTGAATCCCTTCTGTCAGCTGTTATATTCTAGCATGGAGGTGACAGAGCAGTGCAGAAGACTACCTAAGCAGTGGGGAGCACTGATGAGTTTCAGGAGCAAATGAAGCAGAATTATTTCAGGAATGCATCAAATTTAGCTGTTTCTGTTTTTGGACATAAAGAGATAACCTCATATTCACCCTTCCATTTCTGCATGATTTTGTGACTGTCCAGGTGTCAGGTTCCCACTGTTGTGCAGGCATAAGGTGTAGAGCATCAGATGTTCTCTCCGAAATGCACTCCAGTTTCTGTAGGAGTTCAATTCTGAGGAAACGTGGTGGGTGGGGAGATGAACAAGAGGCACAGCAGGTTAAGGTGCAGGATCAGCAGCTGGCAGCGAAAATGGTTCCAAGTAATTTTATCAGCCCATGGTCAACCAGAAGAAGGGAGAAAGCAGTTCCTCCCTCAGAAGAAAAGGAAAGGAGATGCAAAGAGAAAAAGTGTGAACAAATTGTACAGGGATTGGAAGCAGGAAGCACAGCTAGAAAGGTGGCCCTCATATCTTTCAAATTGAGGAGCTGCAGGAGTAGTGACCTCAACCATCTAGTTGAGTCACCTGTCCAAAGAACTCCCGAACTCCAAATGCTGTGTGTAGCTACCTGAGGATGACCACTCGTTCATATGTACCAAGGTCTCAGCAGAGAAAACTTCAGGGCTTGGTATGGCAAGATGCTTCAGCCTGTTATCTCTGTTATCTCTATTATATCTGTTATCTCTCTTTTATTGGTCTGGCTGACCCAGGGTGATTTCAACGCCTAACTGGGATTTCGTGCAGTTTGTTTTAGTTTTGTATGACATTGTTTAGTGTTTAAAGGTTATCTGTGTTAAAATTTTTAGTGTTGTATTGATTGACCAGTCTTTTCTTACTTGTTGCTGAAGATGAGAATGAATTGAAAAAAGATGTTCCCAATTCCTCCACCAAACTGGAGCACTCTTCACTAGGGATAGCTGGCAGTTTTCTTCCAGCATTTTTCCTCTGCTGCCATCTTGCTATGTGCAAACATGCTCACAAGGCATGGGCTTCTTCCAGGATTGCATGATATGCTTGCAACTCACATTTGCACATTGCTGTGTATTGCTTCCAGTGCAACTTCTGCTTCTGGATATGTGCACCAAGGTTTTAAAAAATCCAGCCATAACCAGTGTGACGTTCTTGAGCAAGGTATTTGTGTGGGGAAAGCAGGTCAGAGACCACAGGAGGAAGCTCTGCTTTAGTGTAGCCTAAGCAGGGTCTTGCCAGTGCTACCTCTGCTGCAGAGAGCAGAGCTGTGTTGACAGACCATGCATGTTCATCCACTGGAAGGTGGTGTCCTTTGGGGAACTGCAGTAAACCAATTCTGTGACAGCATCTGTTGCAGATTTGGTCGTTTTTTACTCTTTGAATAAGTGGAGGGTTCCTCGCTGCCCCGGGTGTGTTCCACTAGGGTTGGTGTATGTGACCCTGCCGAGGAGGATGCATTGGCCCCACAAAGCATGGCTGGGATGCTGCTGTCATATCTCCTCTCACCCCTTTACTGTGTATATTGATATCCACATTCCTCCATTTTAGTGCTTTAGCAATCATGATGATAAACAGCACCATAACAATGTCCTGTGGGCACCTCTATCCATGTGCTGCAAGGTGCTACTTAAGTACCTGTGTTGTAGAGTATCTCCAGATGGGAGCTGGTTTGGGAGCTGTACCCCAGCACAGGGTACCTCTGCAGGTCATGGTCCGAGGAGGCAGGTGGGCAGCAGGCATGAAGTTCTGCCTCTCATCTTTCACTCTACCCACAGAGAGCTGGAAAGCACAAATTCTGTTGAGATTAAGTTATAATTTAAGGCAGTGAACATGTGCTCTGCTGGCAGCTATAAAGATTCAAATCATAAAGTTTTACAGTGGAATGGTTTCTGTAAAAGCATCGTTAGAAAGGCGGAATCGTGCCTTTAATTCTTACGACTTATGGGGCTGCCTGGTTTGTTTTGGTTTTAGTGGTGCTTAGTGTGACATGAGGTGGGGTCCCAACCCCATCTTTCCATTTAAAGTCAGGCCTTTCTTCCCCAGGCCCTGCTGTTCCAGTGCCCTGAGAAGGACTGGAGATGGTGCAGTTTTCTGTGTTCACCCCATCCATGTGAGTTTTGGGACACCTAATGTGTGCAGAGCTTTTGAACTAGCAGGAAGGAAGATAATCTGCATCATCAGGTGTGTGCTGCATAGTCATGGTGTGGAGCCTGGGGAAAACCAGGCTGGGATATGAGTATCTCGAGCATGTTGTATGTTCCCAGCTGAATTGTCAGCATGAGGTTAGGTTTGGGTTAGCCAACCTGAGGGCTGTGAGGCTGTTGAATCATAGAATCATGGAAAAGTTTGGGTTGGAAGGCACCTTAAAGATCATCTTGTTTCAACCCTCCATAGGCAGGGACACCTTCCACTAGACCAGGTTGCTTAATACCCTGTCCAGCTTGGCCCTGAACACTTCCAGAGATGGGTCATCCACAATTTCTCTGGAATATTCTTCCAAAGGATGGGTTCACTTCCTCATTCTTTCAGACTTTGAAGGTAAGTTAGACTTAGTCATGTCCCATAACATTGGTTAGCATCCAAAAGGAGGCACCAACACACGTTGCTTCGAGTTTTGGCAACATGCAGGGTGATATTCTCCACTTATAATATTTTTGCTCTGGTAGCATTGGAGTGGAGACCCAATTGCTTTCAGCAATGAGGGCTCCCAGGTCTGGACTTCGGAAGTGGCCTGACACAGATGGTGGAAATCTGCAGCTGCCACGTGAAAGGCGAATGAATTAAATCATAACATGAATAATACAGTCAATACAGCAGCCATGAGTTGTTTATTTTTATGTTAAATTCAATGCATTTTTGTTGCCCTCATATTTTTAGTGATCAATAGGCCAAAGATTTTCATATTAACAATACTCAGCTGCATTGTAGAAGTGGAGGGAAATGGGAAGTTTTGGCAGCTGGATACACACGTAAGCTTTTTGTCACCTCTTTGGGACATGCAGAAAGTAGTTTGAGATTATGAATAAGCATCATAGATATAGATATTTGCTGAAAAATCAGCAGTGAAATTGTTGGAGGTATTCCCATTTCAAAGATTATCTCCAACTCCCAGAATTAGCACCCCACTGGGGTGAGTTTTCTCCAGCAGCCCTCGCCCTGCGGTTGCAGCAAGATGTTTACAGGGGAAGGAACACAACACTAGTGTGACTACACTTGGTTCATCTTTCATTTTATTTATAAATTAAAGCACAGGGACTTATTCATCATGAAAATTAAGGTCGTTGGTGCAGGTGGTGTGTGTGTAATATTTCGAGCTTTGACCCTGTGTTCCGCTGAACTTTGCAGCTGGACCACTGGGTGAAAACGAGGGGGGAATTAAGCTCAGCTGTAAGTCAGCTGGGTTTGAAATGGGGGAGTTTTACGGTCCCAAGTCTTGGGATTTTATGAGATTCTGGCAAAGAGCTGGAATAGGGCACATGGAGATGGACATTTCCCAGCCTTCATCTGCAAAATGGAGGAGCAGACGGTTCAGCTGAAGTGCTGTCAGTATCTTATAGATAGAAAGGAGGCATTTAATCTGTTTCACTGGGTGGTGGAAGTGACTTCCCAGCCTTGGCTGGCAGCTGGTGGCTGGCAGTATTGCCTTTAAAGCTGAGTGTCATGGGATTAAATTGAGTCCTGTGGCATTATGGCCAAGTCTTGTCCTGCTTTTGAATCGTGCCTTTGCCGAGCCCATAGATCAGCTCGGCTCAGGCTGTGCGGTGGCAGTAACCCAGCATTATTGAACCTGTCCTCCTCGCTCTCCCAGGCAGTCACACGTGCGTCTGGCCAGATTTGCAGGACTCAGCAATGGACAGCCCGGGCCCCACTTACTCAGAGGAGCAGATCGATAACAGAGGCGGGTGATAGATGAGGAGAGTTAGGGATGGATAATCTGCTGAATTTACATGACCCAGGGTGGTCCAGGGAAGGCTTGCAGCTTTGCTGGGAGACTTTCAATAGGAGACAGAAGTTGCCTTAGTTTCCTGCTGCTGACTGCATTTTAAAAAACATTGTGGGGTCTGTTTGGGTGGGTGGAGGAAGCTGCCAATTGTGAGCAGAAAATAAAGAGGCATGTCCGCTCCTGCCTCCCGGGCTGCATCCCCCAGCCCTGCCCAAAACAGCCGAGCTGGCACTGCAGGAAAGGGACCAATGCAGTGCCATGCACCCATCCGCCCATGCCATCAGGCTCCATCTCACGAGGGAGGGTCAAGAAAGAACAAAATACTGCCAGGACAAGGAGGATGTGTTTTGAGATATTATTTAGATACCAATTTGATACCTGCATTAAACTGGCGGTGCTGACTCACTTGGTAAGAAGCAGAGGGTTTCAGCCCCAGAGCTCTGTATTTCTAATACCTAGTTAGCAAACACACCATAAAAACAAGCACCAGCAGATAGAATAGAGTAGCAAAAAGCTTTACTTTTAAATAATAATAATAATAATAATAATAATAATAATAATAATAGAAAAGATCCCAGCTTTCCAGTCCCATTGATACTGGAGAGTGGAGTTTTAGGGCTTAATCCAATAAAATACTGCTAAATGCCTTCTGCCATTACCACGGAGCATATGCCAAGGGCCAGCTTTTGGGGAGTAAACTTCCCTTGAAATGAGGCTGCCCTGTAACTGTTTACAGTGGTGTCTTCCTTTTGTCTTACTTCGTTTGATCTTTCACAGAAGCATCTGGTCTGGCCTTTGCTGAAGACACCACACTGGGCTGGAAGGACTGCAGGTCACTACTTCTACCCACAAGTGACATCTCTGGTGTCCATAAAACTATAACCTTCCTGCTGGCTGGACTGCACTGCTGACAGACCAGCACTCTTTGATTTAAGTGGTTTAGCTTTTTTTATAATGTGTGTATGTCACTTGGTCTCAGGTTCAGTTTTTGGCAAGAAATAATGTTTACAAAGCCTCTAAAGGAAATAAAAAACCAAAACAAACAGTTTTTTGAAATAAAAATGTACAGTAATCTTTTAAAAGCCAACCTTCCTCCTTTCCTTTCATCTGTTCATCTTGGAGCTCAGGCCTTGCAGTATGCACAAAATACTAAAAGATAAGGCAATGCAGAGTGACTGGAAGCAAAAGTGAGGACAGGAAAACTGTTTTCAATATGCAGACTGATAGAAGAGCCCAAATTCTGGATAGTAGAAAATAAAATACATTTTCATTATTCTTCCCAGTGCAACAATCACAGAAGTTTCTAAAAAATATAAAAAAGAGAGATTATTTTTTTAAAAATACATATGATTTTAATCACAGTATCTTTATTATTTTACTGAATTAGAACCCAGTCCTAAAGTTAGATCTATTTTGGATGCAGCTGATTGAGAATCATCTTACTCCCTCTGATATGAGGAGGCCTTTGCTGTCTGTAGAGTTTGTTCCTCTGTATATCCAGCTGCAGGGTTGATGTCTTGTGATGAGATGGTCCTCTTCTGCTTGCAAATACCTGTCTGCAGGGAGAGTGAGTGTTCCAGGGTCTAGGATCTTCTGGGGGGAGCAGTGCTGGAAAAAAAGCAGGACACTAAGAGTTGCCTTGTGCAGAAGTGCACAGGGCTATGTGGATGTAAAATCGCTCATCAGTGTCTTCACACCATGCAAAAATTGCTGCTCTAATGCAAAAAGACCCTAAAAGCACTGATTTTAAAGGCTTTTCTCCTTCCTTCCTTCCTTCCTTCCTTCCTTCCTTCCTTCCTTCCTTCCTTCCTTCCTTCCTTCCTTCCTTCCTTCCTTCCATCCATCCATCCATCCATCCATCCCATGGGCGCAGGGAGAAAGCATAGCCCAGCAGTGGGAGATGTGCTTTTGTGCCATAGCAAACCACTGCAGCATTGGCGCTGGGGGCAGCGTCAGAGAGGAATGGGCTGTTCTGCTGAACAAGCTGTATTTATAGCAGAGAAGTCTTGAGAAGGCAAAACTTCATGTTGCAAGAGATGTTCTTGCACAGCTGTGTCTCTGTACATGTTATGTAGCGATACATTGGCATATATATTTGTATGCAAACATAGCGTTCATGTCTTCCAAAAAATCACAGGCGTGGACATATCTGGATGCACGTACACTCACCCAGAACGGTGCCTTCATACATTTGTGTTTATCAAGTAGGCTTAATACAGGGCAAAGTTCCCTTTGCTTTCTGCTTCCTGACATTTCAGGGAGAAAAATGTCCTGCCGTAGCCTCAGGAAAATAACTGAGCTAATAACTTGAAGAAAAAAATATCCAGGATTGCTTCAGTTAAGGAATTAGCCTGCCTTGCTTCTGCAATAAAGCTCCTCTCCCTCTCCCTGTCAGCCCTGGGTACCCTCCTTGCTCGAGTTTTAATTCTAGTCTCTAATCTCAGCCGCTCCTGTGATAAATTAATTGTAATGATAGAGGCCCCAGTTACGAGGTCTGCACCGTTTGCTTGTAATCTGAGCGACAGGTTTAGGGCCTGCTTTATTTAAGATGCGAGGGTAATTACATGGGAGTTAGCATATGCAGGCAGGGAGATATGATTCATTCTACCAGCGACGGCCATGACACAGCTGTTTGTCGGATAAAATAGAGGAACCGTGTTGTTACAAAATGTTCCCCTTATTATACCTCATTAAAAACAAGGCTGCGATAAGTCAGACCTGGCAATGAATAAAATGTATTGCCCCCTGTAAAAGCTGATAGGAGAGAAAGAGGGTCTTCCGAGCAGGCTTCGGTCATTTATTTATTTTTTGTTCTCTTTCATGCTCTCTCTTCTTTCTTTCCCTCTGGTTTTCTGCCTCGCACTGGCTGCTGGTGGAAAGAAAAGGAATGTTTTCTCTTGCTTTCTCTTCTTTCTTTTCTTCTTTCTTCCTTTCTTTGAACCTGCCTGTGCCCTCCCCTTCTGGGAGCGATCGCCGATAAGGCAGGGTCGGGCCAACGGCAATTAGCGAAGCCTTTGGCAGGGAACAAAAGGGGAGATTTGTTCCCATCGGCCTAACACGAGTTGTGCCTCTTCACCTTGCCTGAATGCAACAGGCTGAGAGGGATGGCGAGGTCCCTCTCCAGCCCAGGGGACGGGGCCTTCCCAGGCAGGTTATTTAAAAAAAAAAAAAAAAAAAAAAAAAAAATTAAAACTTTCCGTAGATAAATGCTTTTCTTCTTTTTCTTTCCCTTTCTTTTTAAATAACCCAAGAAGTGTGAGGTGATTCTCTCCCTTTTTCTCTGTGGAAAAACAGTGAAAGTTTAAACAATAGAAGCCAAAAGTGGGGGAGAAGGCCACAAGTGACTCTGAGAGCCCATCAGGGTGAGATGGATAGAAAGGGTCTCTCTGAACTGGCATGCTGGAGCAGAAGCATAAATCCGTCGCCTCTGAGAGTGCTGGGGTGCGGGAGTTCAAAGGATGGCTTTCACTCTCTCACCAGTGCTTTTTCCTTTGTGCACACTTTCAGCTGTCAGACTTGGTGGGTTGCAAGCATTCCTGCTTATTTATTTATTATTTTGGTGTCCTAAGGATACAATGTTGACTTCTGTCTTAAATTTTTTTTATTATTATTCTGGGGAAGATAGAGTAGTTTTAAAGTAGTAGGAGCAGTGAGAGGTCTTGCCCGCTCTGGAGGGCTGTCATTTGGGAGAGAGGCAGCCACCAACTTGAGCAGAGCTCAAGGCAGGCAGCTGTGGCCTTTTGGACCTGTTTGTATGGGTTGCATTAAACCAAATGACGTGTGTCTGGGTTTTTCTAACTTTTTTTTTTTTTTAACTCTGATCAATACGTTCAGCTGCCTCTTCTCAGACCATTTGCTTCTCTCTTGCGTATGTTGTTCCTTTCTTCCCACAATAGCTGAGATGAATGAATAAGGCTGATTGATAGATTTGCTGGTTTATTTTTAACTTAAGCTATTGAGGGAGATTTGTAAAAGTATCATAATTTCTCTGGATGGATATTTAAGTTATAAACACTGTAACATTTGGCTAACAAGATATTGAGCTGCGTTCAATTTAAAAATTAGATGCAATATCTTAGAAATAAATTAACTGAAGTACCAGACACAGCAAGTTATTCCCTTTTTAGGTTTGTTCCCTTGGGAATGAGTCTTGTCTGTAAAAATGCATACCTGGTTTGTATTCAAAACACCACGTTTTTGGAAGGGTGAGTAATTTCTTGCCCTGGTTATTGGCCTCTGTGCTGTACCCCAGTCCTGTGCTGCTATGTGGCAGGTGATGGGTGTTAGCAGTGGGTTCAGGAGTGACAGTGATAGCAGAAGGCATTGCAGTACCATGGGTGATCATCATGCTGTTAAACCAGTTAGGGACTTAGGATGGCAGAGCCAGTGTCCTGGGCAAAGAAGAGCAGATTCCAGGGTGTAACCTGTGTTGATGTTCCACTGCTTCTCACAGCTTCTCCCATGTCAGCTAAAGGAGACACAAGTACTTCCAGGTCTTTCCTCTGTCCGGTGGTAGCACTGTAGTGGAAACAGCGATTTCTGGGTTAGGGGCAGTGTCAGCTCATGGCAGTAATGGCAGTACTGCTATTTGTGCACCTGCTGGGCTTTACAAGCCCCTTTTAGCTGTAGGGAGATCAGTGCTGGGGACTCGTGAAGAGGCTGTTCACATCTCCTTGATCCAAGGACATGGGGTACAATGATGAAAGGCCTCTCAAGGCAAAACATCCCAGGCCCATGTACAAGAGTCTACAGCATTGCCATGGATGGCAGTAGCTGCAGGTTTCAGGATGACACTGAAGGCTGATATTGGAGTGTTGGGGAGAAGCTGAGTGCAGTATAGGCAGCTCTTGGACAGTTTTTTCCAAATTTCTGTGTTAACCACACTTTACCAGACTGGCTTGCTTGTCCCCTCCACTCCTCTTCCCACTTCTGTATTGATCTTCTGCACCAGTTCTCCTTTCTGAGAAGATCTTGTTTACAGAGATGTAATGAAGTGTCTTATTTCCAAATAAAATCCCGAACAAGCAGGAGTAATGGTTCACAGATTCGACCACTCCCACACTAGTAATTTACTAAAATTAAAACTTAATTAAGCCAGGCTCACTCAAAGGTTTTGCATAATTTAGTAGTCTGTCTTGGATAGCCATGGAGCTGTACAGGCAGGCAGCTGAGTCAGGAACCAGGTCTGTCATCCAGCCCTGGAGTCAGAGCTATTACTTGGCAGTTTGTACACCTATTTCTTCTCACTTGTAAGATCTTAGAGCTTAAAGAAGTGAGCTAGAATCACTGCCTCTCTTTTGCTGAGGGGGTAAATGAGATCCAGAGGAAAGCATCAACTGTGTAGGCTGGTGCTGTGGTGCAGCCTGATGTCTGCACTCCCTCTTCCTTGTTCATGCATCACATCAGCCATTCTCAAGATTTTAAAAAATGGATCATCATGCAGTAGCAGCATCTGCACTGGTACTGCTGAGGGACACAACTCACGTTTTAAGGTCACATCATGCGGGAATATGTCACTTTTGAGCACAGGACCACTTAGTGTCACTATGGGGTTGACACCTTGGGACAGTGTACAGCCAGGTTGTGATGACAGTACCCATAGGACTTGCTGTTATGGATTAGGGCTCCTGTGCAAGAAAGCATGAAACAGGGAGGAGAGCTGCTTCCAAAGATCTTACAGTCTAGGGAGGGAGGACAGGCAGCAGGAACAGTATTGAAGGAAAAATGGAAAGACTTGAGGTGTCTTAATGGAGCAGCAGCAGAAGTGCTGGGGAGCATGCAGGAGCAAAGACCAAATCGATGGGCTGCTATCAGTGTTTGTTATGCTGCACTGTCTCCCCGCCCCAGGAGATGCCCTGTCACAGAGCCTGCTGTTGAACAGGGAAGAAATCTTTGTACCCACAGTTACTTGGTTTTTTTTAGTTCCCTAATGGAAAGGGACAGCTTTTATCACTGGAGCCTGCTGCCTCTGAGAGAGCTTTAGAGAGTCTTGAGAGTAGAAATGCCAAGACTCTGTGATCCTGTGAAATGGCGTTGGTGGAAGTACCACTGTGGGAGGTGGGTAATGTCAGAAACCTATTGCTTAGTCAATGAGTTTTGCTCTTCTACTGGGTGCAGGTTCCCAACTGCATCAGATACACCTGAGCACCCCTGTGGAGCACTAAAACCTGTCATCTCAGTTGTCCCATAGTCAACATGGGGACAATGGATGGGAACTGCCCAGGTGGGTCAGCCCAACAGGCCATAGGAGTGCTGGTGCCTTTCTAGGGCCTTTGACAAATGATGGCTTGGCTGCAAAGGATGGATGAGCTAGTGGAATTGGCTTCCCACAGAACCATGCATGAGCGGGACTTACAGAGAGGATGTGACTTCTCTGCAACGGGAATATGGAACTAGGGAAGGTGTTTGGGAAGGAAAAAGAGAGCAACTGTTTAGCTGAATGTGCAAAGAGGGGAGCTCACCTCAAAAGGAGAACCCTGAAATGTCTGTCCCAAAGGTAAGGGAGCTGCAGAACTCAATGGCTGGACCATGAGCGTTTAATGGGACACCCAGGACTGGTGTGGAGGGGAGGGACACCAGCGAGCTGCGAGGTTAAGGATCACCCAGAAGATGCCGGCTCAAGAGCAGGGGGGGTACAGCAACAAAAGCCGTATGTGTGTGTGTGTAAAACCAAAGGCCAGCCCTCCCCTCCCCCTGGCCCCATAGAAACGCACGGGGGGCCGGAGAGGCAGGTGAGTAAATCACCAGCCCGGCTCCATCAGCGCCGGGCTCCTCTTTGTGTGCCGCACAAAGGCGGGGAGCGGGTTATTTTGGGTGCGTGCGGGTGTGTTGTGACGCTCGGGACCCCCCCGGCCGAGGACGAGCGGGGCGCGGGCAGCGGGAGCGGGGCCCCCGCCGGGCTGGGTGCCCCTTGTCGCTGGCCCGAACCCGCCCCGGCCAGACAATGCCGAGGGTGGGCTGGGGGAGGCTTTTGTCTCCCAGTTTTATACACTCTCTTTTCAAGGTGGGGAGGAGGGAGAGGGGCTGAAAAAGTTTTTGAATTTCAATCAGGTTGGGCTTTGAAAGCCTTTCGCTTTTGTTGCGGGGAGAGGAGGGGAGGTTTACATTTCAGCTGAGCCTGGTGGCCGGGCGCTGGGGAGGCGAGGGGGAAGGGGGGGCAGCCTCTTAAATGACATCAGTTTGGCTTTGGGGCTAGGCATCCAAAAAAAAGTGTCATCCCAGTGCCTGCGGATTTGGCAGGCACAGGGAGAGGGTGTCGCACGGGGACTGTGAGACACTGCTGTGGTGGCTTTCTCAGTAGCTCCGAGAGAGGCATGTCCACCCGAAGAGCTGGGTGTGACACACAAGCCCGCCTGAATGGTTTGTCCTCGCGAAGCACTGGCCACCCCCCACCCGGCTCGTCCCCCCCACATCGGTGGTAGCTTTGACTTGCGTAAGCTGGCGAAGAATGGACCCACCGATGCCTAGAAATCCGCCTCCTCCCTCCTTCCCTTCCCACCCCTTCTCCCCGTTTCTGAGGGGTGTAATGGAGCAGATCTTACAAGGAGCAGCTGCCTCTGCCCCCGTGCCTGCCTGCCTTGCGCTCTGCTTTATGACATAGGGGTGAAAGGGGGGCACGGGTGCCTGGTGCCGCCCAAGATACCATGGCTCGGGTCCTCTTTCCTGTGCAGTGCCACAGCTGTCACCTCAGCACAGGCTTTGGGAAGGCTTGTTCAGCCGGAGGCTGAGGCACCCCTCAGTTGGGCACTGTGCAATTTCCAATCTCACAGCGCCGTGACGGGGTGAGAGCAGCACACTGAGACGTCCATGAGCCGGTTCATCTGCCTCTGCACCCTGCTCACCCCCTCCGCAGTGCAGAGGCAGCAGGGGATTACCCTCTCTGCATGGCCAGCCCTGGGGGAGAGGAGCATCACTCATTCCAGCCTGTCACCATCTCCAATAATGTGTTTCTTGCATGTGCTGATGCTGCTTTTGCCCCCCACCTACCCAGTGGTAGAGGGGCACCTGTACCAACTTCCCTGGTTGAATCAGATGGTGCAGATGGCCCTTCCTCTTTTGTGTGTGGCGGCATTTGGCTTTCCCATTCAACTGCAGAAGAGCTTGTTTTCCTTTGTTTTGGGTAGACTTAAGAAAAACACAAACCCGCACTTCAAGAGCTCTCCTAAGGGACCATTCAGCTACATGTTTGATATTAAAAATCAAACACTGCCCTCTTCTAGTTGCTGCAGTTCTTTGTGAGACAAACTTGGAAATAAAATGTGGAAGCTCTCATGGAAAGAGTATGCTTTCACATGATGATTTTCCATTTTTGAGGCAAATCCTTAATTTTAGAGCACAGATCCCAATTCTCAGGCCATAGAAAGAGTGGGATATTTCTGGTTTAAAGAAAATAAACTCAACAACCTTCGGATTTTGATCAGAAACATTTTATGTCCCAGAGATGTGTGTGTGCTGCCAGACCAGGGTGCTCTTGGCAGTGAAATAAATTTTTCCTCTTGTGCATCCATCAGAAGCAGCAGAGCAAGGTGAGGAGAGGTTTCCAGGCGCAGGTCTTAGCTCTTAAAAAAGGAGGTCTCGTATTCTACAAATATAAAGAGCCCATGTCTTTTCCTCAAAAGTCAGAAGATCCAGAACTCCTGTCCTGCCCAGAGGCAACACCTTTTCCCTAGCCTTATTATTAATATAATCTGGGAGGAATTTCCACAACACAAAGAATGGTTTGAGATGCGTCTCGTTAATCCTGAGTCTGTCTTTTAAAGTTTAGTCTATTAACAAATATGGGCAGCCAAATGAAACCCCAGCAAAAAAGTGCTTGAGAGAGCTTACCAGCAGCATTGCAGTGGCTCTGTGAGGGTCAGGTATCCTCCATCGTTCCCCACTGTGTTTGTGCATTTTCAAGAATACATTAGTTTTGCCCCTGAAAAGTACTTACAAGCAAGAAATGCAAAATAGAAATTATTTTTCTTAGAGTAGTCTTGTTGTATGCCTTTTCTACCTGGTATGGAATTCTCTTTGTCTTTAAAACACTCTTAAAATTCACATTGATTGCCTTGAGAGTTATAAAGCAGCTTCAAGGATCACTGTGGTGCTTGGCACAGAAGCACACTGCCAAATTGTTCCTGCTTTCTATGTCTGATGTAAGCCCAGCAACTTCAGCAGATGGCTGAAAGGGAGGTATCCCTGTTCACCATCTCTGCATCAAACTGTCGGGCTGTTTTAGAAATCAGAAGAAAGTGTTGGTGGACAATGAAGACTGACCATACCTTTCAGGAACACCACCATAACCCAAGGGCATGCCTGCTGTTGACTCCTACATTAGGCAGACGTTGCCAGCAGCTGCAGCTGCTTCGTATCCCTCACCATAAGGAACTCCGGCAGTGACCCGAGGTTCTGTGGAAGACAGCATGCAGTGTCCTGCTTTCCATCTGTGTCTGTCACCCCCTGTAGCACCACAGAGTGGACATAGGAGCTGCTGCACCACTTTGGAGCAAGTACCCTGGTGTGCTGACACAAGGCTGGCATGAGTGAGGGCGAAGGAGGTACCTGTACTTCCCCAGGCTGCTGGGGTTGGCAAGGGTGGCACAGCCAAACCCAGGCACCCAGTGTGACCCAGCATTGCTCAGAGACAGAAGACTGTCAAGAGAGGGAAGGGTTCAAAAGAGAAACAGGTTTCGGGGAAAGTAGCTAGACCTTGAAAACAGAGGTGTTGAGATGCTTGTTTATGAAAATAGTCAGCAGAGCTTGAAGGGCAGCTTGTCTGCTGGTGGGACTGTGTGGATGCAGTGGTGAGAGGTGGAACTCAAGTAGGGTAAATGCCCTTTGTCCATTAACCTGATCCACAGCTGTGGAAAGTCCTGCCGTGACCCCTATTTATGTTCATATTTTATTTTTATCTATTTACCTCTCAATTGAAGCAAGATGGGACTGGATTTCTTCTCGTAGGGGACTCACATCTGGCCTCAGCTACATCCTGCAAGCGTTCAGGAGCTCCTGGTTCCAGCAGCATTGCACCAGGATTTATGCTGGCAAGGTGAAAGTCAGAATCCGGCCCTGCCATCCCTCCTCCTTCTTATAGGAACCTTTTTGGTTTGTGGCTTGCCCACGAGTCCCATGCAACCCCATTTTGCTGCTTTCTTCTTTGAAAAAAATCCCCACAATCTAATTTTTACTCCCTGGCTGGTCCCAAGGCCTGAGGTGTCACCCCAAAATAAAAATGTATCCTCCCTTCCCCAGGTCCAAGGAAGTTGTTTTCCTCTGCCTTCTGCAGTGCAGGTTAAGCCAGTGCCAGCTCTGGTCTCGGGAGATTCCCTGCAACCCCCACTTGCCTCGCTCCGTCGCCGGCAGCTTTTTCATTATTTATTTAATGTCTTGTACCGTAAATAATGGTGACTTTATGGTTATTAGGAACGGGTTAAGGTACATGCGGGCAGCACCAGGCTGCCTTCAAAAGGAACAGGCCCGGCATAAAATGTTGCGATAATTGCTTTACTGCTGAGTGCTTGGTCTTTATTTTGTGTCCGATTTGTCTCTTAAGCCAGCGTAACATTCTCCCCGCTGCAGGAGAATGCAGAGAGCAAATTGAAGGTCTGAGCGTGAACAATGCAACATGGTGCACTGCTGGGTTTTTCTTTTCTTTCCTCTTTCTTCGTTCCTCTCTCGACCTCCCTCCAGTCATCTCTCCTCCCCCTCCCCCTCCAGCCTCCTCTCCCTCTCTGCTGCTCTGACTCTTCCACCTCTTGGCACCCTGTTTATGGCAGGTGAGATGGGAGGTGGGAAGCTTGCAGGTCCTCTTCAAAAGCAAAGAAAAAAATATAACAGTGGAAAGTACCTTCTTATATGAACCCAGGCATGTCCTTCAGCCTGAAGCACATGTCCCAACCCAAGAATAATGATGGCTTTTCTATAGTGCTAAGGATACCCATGTGCACAGCAGCTAAGGATGCTCCTGGGTGCCACACCTGCTTGGCAGCTGCCTATGCACCAAATGTGCCAAGGAGGAGATAGGAGGGAACAAGTCATGGAGGCAGGTGGGCTTTTAAAACACATCTCCCAAGGTACTGGGGTCTGAAGCATGTTTGTGTTACCTGCTGTACATGATAGTTACCCTGTTAGAAGTAATTGGACATGGTGTCCTGGTTTCATTTGTCATTTTTCTGAGGTGAAGCTCCCCTTTCCCTCCTCTTAACCATGAAAGGCAGCTGTGGTTGCACTGCAGACACTGGGAGCATCCCTGGAGCAGAGCAGCCATGGTTGGTGCATCAGCCATCCCAGGGATTTGGTGGCTGACCCAGCTCTTTTTCCACCTGTATGCTCCTCCCTGGCCTTAAACCATTGGAATTGCTTTCCCCTAAGACTTCTTTTTAGTGGAGGTGGGGGGAGTCAAATGCCAGCCTGGTTTGTGCATGGCACTACAAGTCGGCTCTGGGCTGCTCCTGTGACCTTGAAAAAAACTGCTAATTTTTCCTGCACCTCAGTCATCCTGGCTGTGAAATGGCATCACTGGCCCAAATCTGCCTGAGTGTCCATTTAATAACTGTCCAGAACGTTGCTGTACCAGAGGGACAGAGATCTGTCAGATGCAGATGGAAGCGAAGGATGCAGTTTCTCATCTAATCTCTGGTTGTAGAAAAATCATTGCTTATTGACCTGGCCTTGTGGACTCCTCTGGAGTGTCTGAATCTACTTCATGATGGAGAAACTTCCTCTGGTTGGAGAGTCAGCAGTTTCCTGGTTATGCAGTATGTGCTGGCAGGATGAGATGGGGTGATGGGAGCCAGCCTGGTACAGAGCAGTTAAACAGTCCTTTTTTCATGCCTTCTTAGCAGTGCTGGGGACTGTGAAATACTTGCTTTACTAGGAGGAAACAGAGAAATGGGGTTCAATTGTGAAGGAGTTCACAGCCTTCTCCTGAATGCCCAACCAGGAGTTTTCCGAGAAGTTCAGAATCTCTCTCATTTGAGATGGGACCTTTGTGTTTTGAGATTCAGAATCTCTCTCATTTGTGATTGGACCTTTATGCCTGATCTACCTGGTATGGAGAATTTAAACCAAAAAATATCCCCCAGGCAGATGTCATCTTTGAAGAAGCTTCAGCATGAATTTTGCTCTGGAGTTAAGATTTGGCTGTTACCCCAAAGGCAAAAGCTACCTGCTGAGAAGTTCATGTGGGCAAAAATAGAACTTTTTGCTTTGCCGTGTCTTCCTGCTTTAGCTAGAGATATGACACTTACCGGAAATTTTAAATGAGGGATTTTACCTTTGCTGGGCCTCTGGAAAATATGATTAGCGGAGCAAATTATTGCACAAAAAAAAAGGTGGGTTTTTTTTTCTTTGCAAGGATCCAGGAATTATTTCAATCAGAAAGTGCTAATCATCAATTTAAGCTTAAGAATCAATGGGTCGTAGCCGTGGCAAAAGCCAAATCAATGCTGAATCTGACCCACGGATAGGTTTGGTCCCCTTTCTCACACTCCCCACCTGCCTTCCTTCCCCCTCCCCCTGTCCCCTAGAGCAGCGACTGAGGAATTAATAAGGCATAAGGGGAAATATGAATGAATTGGGCTGAGAGAAGGAAGAGCAGGAGGAAGGATTTGCTCTTTGTATCTGAACAGCTTTAATTAGCTGTTTCTTAGTCTCTTTGGTTTGGTTGCTTGTAAGGGTAATCCAGTTAAAGAGGGTGCCTTTCATCTCTGTTAGACTTTTCTCAGCAGAGAGGGATGGGTGAGCTGTTCTGGAGCATGGGGTGCTGTGGGCGGGTGGGAGCTGAGGCCACCCCAAACCCCAAATGTGATTGTTCCTACAGGACTGCCGCCTTTAAAAACAACTAAAATAACCCAACTCTGGTGCAGCCTTCTAGCTAGCCACGAAAGTCAGCAGTAAAATGGCCAATGTGCTTCTCTGGGCTTAATGTGTCCTGTTTTCTGACCCCGAAACGTTTTCTTTATGAAAGGATCAAGTTGGGAGCATTGTCCCAGCGCCTTGAAAAGAGCTGCACAGAATGCTCTTTTGTGTTAAGTTGCTTTTTTTTTTTTTTTTTTTTTTGAGCCACTGCCTGCTGTGTTTTTTTCCTCCCCCTCCCTTCTGCATGGTGGGGGGAGAGGCTGGGACGGACAGTGATACAGACAGAGACTGTCTTGATGAACCATCTGTGCCACAGTGTAATCCAGTGGAGCTGAAAAATTAAACAGCAGTTTCAATTAACTTTGTCTCTCTGGCTCTTTTTTCTTCTTCTTCTTCTTGGGGAGAAGTTTTATTTTAACCCTTTGGAATCCATTGGTATGGAGAGGATATCAGTGTGGGCAGGGCACCCATGGAAACACACACCTGAAATCAGGCAGGACAGTGTCCATGAAACTGAGCATCCTGTCTGGTGCAGGACACGCTGGCTGTGGTAGGGGATGGCTCAGCAGGGCATGTAATTTTGGAATAAATGGACCACAGGGGAACTTTTTCCTACTTGGTTGAAAGCGTGCATACGCCTTTAAAAAATGACACTGACAGTTTTTGTTTACTCTTGTTGCTGTAACCCAGGATGTGTCCATTATCCTGTTTAAGTGGGACTTTTTTCTCTCTTTGAATGTAGCCTCAGCCTTTTGGCAGGGAGTCCCAGCAGTTAACTGTGCGTTGTCTATAACTATTACCTTTTTATCAGTTATAAGGGATTTTTGCCATTCATATTTTTCATTTTTTCCCTTCTTCCTTTACCAGAGGAAAGGCGTAGTGGGCATTTTTTTATTAAAACTACTCCTGCTCCCTGTTTCCTGCATGTCCTTTGTGACCATTTCTATGTCTACAGAAAAGATACTTTCACTCTCTTTGGGAAAAAGGTTATTCCCGACCTTGAATGGTGGCTGTCATTCATATTAACATTTCTGTTTGCAGCAGAATTGGCATGGGACTCAGAATCCCTGCCACTGGTGCATGTGTGGGTTACCCAGCTTGTGGCTACCTTGGCTTTTTTTGGGGGAGAATCCTGCCTTTTCCCCGTTGATGACTCTGGCTGTCTTGTGTGCATTTAGAAAGCTCAAAAAG
Organism: Lichenostomus cassidix; assembly: GCF_008360975.1. Taxonomy (NCBI): domain Eukaryota; kingdom Metazoa; phylum Chordata; class Aves; order Passeriformes; family Meliphagidae; genus Lichenostomus; species Lichenostomus cassidix. The sequence continues at coordinate 9,572,931 of NC_139489.1, read as the reverse complement.
GTTGCCGACCAGTCATTAAACTCAGAGTATTTGCTCTTTGGAGGAGGGTCCCTGTGAGTGGTGTGTTAAATTGTGGCCTGAAGACGGTCCTTAATTTGGGAGCTGTTTCTAGCGAGTTACTGGACACTGATATGGGGATTTGCTCATCTGTAATCCCCATGGCCATCTTTCGGCCTCTTTGAGAAACATTACCAGTGTTTAGCCCTCCAGTCCCCTGGAGTAGCAAGTTGTGATAATACTCATACTACTTTGTTCTTACAAGCTCCTTTTAAAGCTATTGGACTCGCAGTACTTCACTGGGGAGATGAACCTTGTTAGTACTTTATTTGAAGGAGAAATGAAACAAAAGGCAGCCGAGGGACTTGCCAGAGTAACAAGGTAACCAGCATCATGGCTGAGTCTGGTCCATGAGCTGGATATACAGTCTGCTCCCTCTTTTCCGTGGAGTTGAGGAGGATATCCAGCCCTGTCACTCTCACATTCGCTCGTTTTCATCTCTTCTGGACCTGGGAACTTGAATTCTTGTAACCTGTGCACACAGAGAGGCAGAGTCTCTCAGCATCTCGCTCCTTCAGCTCATCTCTTGCCTTCCCTCTCAAGCATGCAGCAGCCTTCATGAACCCTCCCTGCTCTACACCCTCCTCTTCCTCAGCCTTCCTCCTCAGCAAGTTCTCTTCTCCTGCACTTGTAGCACAGCAGCAGCAACTTTCCCCCAGCAGTGTTTTTAGGGAAAGACCCACGAGGGTGGCCCTATGCCTGTTTCCCCTCCCAGTGCTCACACGGGGGGAATGGAGGTGGCAGAGGGGTGGGGTGCAGAGCCTGGGCCCAGTTGTTGTCCTTGGCTATTGAACACTCCAGGACTCCATCCGCAGCTTTGTTGGCTGAATGACAGGGAGGGAGCACCATTGCTTCCCACCAGAACAAATTCAGGTGGTTCCTGGACCCAAACTGCTCTGTCCCACTCTGCAGAAGCTGGGACAAGGGGGCTGCAGAACCATAGCTCTGCAACCTGTGCACCTCTGCCTCAGGCCTGAATCGTGCAGCTGGGTAGGCCGAGACAAAGTAAAAAATACGCCCCCCAAGCCAGCGTCCTCAATCCACAGACTTCTGCAGCCAGGAGGGGACGTTGCTGGGGCATGTGGGTCCCCCCAAGTCCCCTATTTCAGCTCAAGCTTGTCACTACCCAGGCTGGCAGACAAGCAAGGAATGTGGCCACTGGCAGCAGCGTCCTGGTGCCCACTTGCTCTGCTTTTGCCCTGTGCCCTCCCAGCCAAGGCAGCCAGAGGGTCTCCCTCTCCATGTGGGCAGCTTCCCAGTTACCAAGGGCTGCTGCTGGCATGACAGGGGGGAATAATACTCAGCAAATTGCTTTGCTGCACATCTTACAGCAGCCCTTGATTTGATTTAAACAAAAACAAAAGGGGGCTGGTGGAAAGCGGGGCAATTGGCGGGCGCAGCCCCTCTTCTGTGTCTCGCACACACAGACTCGCATAAGTGACAGCTCAGTGGGCCGCTGTTGAGCGCTTTCATTGCATTGGCTCAGCCTTTAGCTCAGGAAAGCCAAAGTGTCTGTCACTGTGTCCCTCTCTGGCCCCCCCACGCCTTTTCTTTTGCTTTCCCCTTTCTTTCCCTCCCTCTCTTTGCAGAGGAATGGGCGAGACCTTTGCATTCAAAGGGAGGATGGCTCTGTGAGGTCTCACTGAGGGTGGAAATCGCTTTAGCAGAGATGATGTTTCTTTGTTTAGGGGCAAATTGTGCCCCTTCTCTGAGGCTCCAGAGTTGCCAGATGCTGTCATCTGCAGGGGGTCCCCAGAGAGGGGTGCAAGAGCCATGAGAGGAGAGGAAGGTCTCTGGTTTGGGAGGGGAGCTGCTGGCTTTAGCCCTTTTCAGTGGCTGCAGTGGCAGGGATACAAGGGTGAACAGAGAAAGGTTTGGAAGATTTGTTGTCAGTGTCTGGAGAACTGCATGTGAGCAGAGAAGAAGCACAGCTGGTTGGAAAGGGCATGTGCTCCTTCCTCCCATCGTGGGGCTGTGAGCTCCATGTGGTTTGAGTACATAGTCTCTCTGGATGCTCTGGTCTGAGTTTCTGCTGTTATTTGATACCACATCAGATTCCCATGCTGCCTCTACCTCCAGCCTTGACCAAAATGGAGCCCTAGGACTGAATTAACTGGCACTGAGGGAGATGGATTAGGTATTGCATTTCAGTGTCTCTAGTTCATTTTATTGGAGCTGACCATATCCAGCTCTCATAGCAAACTAGAGTAGATCCATTCCTTAGTTTTCACATGAACCTCACACAAAATGCAGGATAGTGGGATCAAGCAAAAGCAGTGAACAGTATCAAGGAACACACAGGGTGTTTGGATATGTGATGATGGGTGTAGTGGGGCAGAGCCTCTTACTGCTCACCCTGGAATCACCCACTGCAAACAACTGCAGACACTGCTCTCCCTCTCTCAGCACCCCAGGGAGGATCTAGACTTGAGAGCACCAGCAGAGTTTTGAGAGCACCAGCAGAGTTTTGAGAACATGCCTAAAAGCCCTCTTCTGATGTCCAGGCATGTGGTCTTGTCCATCTGTGGCCAGGTGTGAATGTGTTTGGGATGATACATTCTCCTGAACTTCAGGACAAGGGCTGCTCTTATGTTGACAAGAGAGCAGCCCTCTGAAGCGCTTATCCCTCGTCATCCTTTGTGAGCTGTGTGACACCCTTGTTGAGCTCCCCTGTCAGATGTTTGCACGGTCTTGTGTACTCTCATCCCTGAGGGCTCAGAGCATGGTCACCTTAGTCCTCCTCAACTAGTCATCCTTCCTGGGCATGATCCTGCAGGCTCTGCCTTGATGGAAGCAGATGCCAGGTCTGTGTAGCTCTGAGGACGTTCTCAGATCACTTCCAGGCTCAATGCCAGCACTTTGGGTGAAGAGGCTGGTTGGTATTTGGAAGCAGACGAGGGGGCTGCTTTAGCAGCAAATTGCTGTAACCCCTGGCAGGGGGAGTGTGATGTGGAACATGAATTACATCTTGTGTGCTGCTCCCAGCAGTCATTCTCTGTGTTCTCCATTCCCAGTGGCAGTATCAGGCTCACCACAGGTCTGCTTTGGCAGAGGGGAAGGGAAGAAAATATCTCCTCTGTGAGGGTTAAGGAGAGTGACTCGTGGGTGATCCTGTAGAGTACTCGTGCCAGCCCCCGATTCATATGCCTTGGCTGTGCTGAACACTTTCTGTCGGTCCTTTTGGCACCCTCACAGTTAAAAACTTTACCAGTTTCTTTCTCTTTTTCCCTTCCTTCCTTTTCAGAGTTGACAGGGGCAAAATAAAGGCTTTATTTTTTTTTAAACAATTTTGTTCCTTCTGGGAGTGATGGAGCGAGAGTGAGTGAAGATTATAGCTCTGTGTGCCGAAGACCTTCATAATGGGGGGAGAAGCAGTGACATAATGGGAACCTAATGGCAGTAATTGGCCCTGGTTTTGACAGGGCCTATATCACAGCTCAGGAAAAAAAGAGATGTTTAAAGTAAAAATTTACACAAAATTATACGGTTTGGGGGGTGAAAACGGCTGTTTGGTTTTTATCTCTCTTTTTTTCCCATTCCTCTGGGGACATTGCCTTGCACTGTGTTTGTGTGTCTGTGTGTTTTCATGTCCATCACTTAATCAAAGTCAGAATGCGGGTCCCTGAACAAGAGAGCCCTCTGCGCAGCGCCCAGGTTTTTAAAGCTCTGGGTCAGATGCTGAAAGCCAGCACAGCTGAAGTCTCCTTCAGGAGAGGTGGGATGTGGGGACACCACTGACATTTCTCTGAGGCTCAGCCATGCCAAAGCTGGTGGCACAGGAGAGCAAGGACCATGGCAGGGCACAGAAGCCAGAGCAGAAAAGAGGGGCTATGGGCAGGGGTGTCTTTCTTGTTGCTGTGCACACCATAGAGTGAAGATCCCTTTTACCTTTCTCCACCTCCACCTCCACTTGTAGGGGCTTGCAGATCCCCTAAAAGCCTAGCTCTCGTGTAAGACCCCACTCAAGCAGAGGACAGTGAAAAGAATGTACATCCAGTGAGACAGGGAAGGGCAGCCCTGTGTCTGGAGGCTGCTCTGCCATTCCCTTAGCCCTTGGCTCACTGTGCTCCCTTTAGTGTTTACTCTGGTATGCAGAGAGCAGAGGTCCACAATACCTTACCCATTTATCAGACCCTATGAACCTCCTTCCATGAATGTAGCCACAGTTTCCCCAGCCCTAGGCAGCTCCTTGATCATCTCCAAGGATCTCTTGCTGCTGGAGTCCAGGTCATCTCTTCCTCTCTCAAGCACTGTGGTACTTGGGGACAATGTCCTTTCTCCAACATGGCCATGCCAGCACTCAGCAAAGTAAAATTCTGGTCTAAGCTCTGATCCCTTTGCAGGCTTGGACCACACTGCATGTTTTTTTTTTTGCCATATCACAGTGCAAGCTCGAGTCCAGCTTGATGTCCCCAGAAATCACCAAGCTCTTCCCTGCTGGAAGCAACTTCCCATGCACATTTTCTTGCTCAACACAGTCAGCTTGTTTTCCCTTGGAATAGCAAACGAATAGTGTGTGCTAATGAAAGGCTCTATACTATAGGATTGCACACTTAGCCAGAAAACAGCCACAGGACCAGAGCTGTGACTACAAACAGAAGCTTAGAAGTGTAGCTGTACCACCAAAGCATTTGTGTGTGTCTGTGCAATTTTATATTCACTGCTTGGGATGGGGACTCAAACTTGTACAAGACCCTGCAGGTGCCTTCAAGGAGTGAATGCACATGTGTAGTTGTGCCAGCTCAGTGACAAAGTGTATCACTGCAGTTTGGATCCCAAAACCATTGTGGAAGATACTGAGATGTTTCTAGAGGGCATTGAGTGACAAATTCCTCTGTCTTTAAGCTGGATTTAGCACAAAGGGCTGCTGGTTTTATGAACAAAAGATGTTGACTGGGGATGTGGGTTTGCATGTTGGTTTGTTTGTTGAAAAGGTCCCGATTCTCTCACTCTCCTGTCTTTAGGACTTCTAAGTGGATGCAGTAAATCTGCTCAAGGCTTGCCAAGTCCATTGCCCAGTAGAAATTGGACAATATTCTTCAAGGACTGACCCCAAGGGGGCAGCCTGGATGCACAGCAGGTACATTTATCCCATGGGAATGGCCAAAGGGCGCTTTTACAGGTGTCTTGCTCCCAGTTATAGCCAAAATGAAACTAGTAGTTTTGCAGTAGTACAGTTTGAAAGAGACAAGGAGCTTAAAGTGGGATCTCTCAGTGAAAATGCCTGAAGGCTGTTGTTACACCTCCGTGTTAAGGGATCAATAGTCATTTGGACCAGATTGAGCAGAGAAAAAACTAATTTCAGCAAGCACCATTCCCTGAGTAGCTGGGTTGGAAGTGGTGTGCCATGAACCTGGAGGGTAACCTGGGTTCATTGGGCACTTGGTGAATTTGCAGGACTCAGGTGGCCCACTCTGGTGTGATGTTTTGGGAATAAACAGATATATCTATCTTCTAAGCTATGAGGAATTGTCTGTTCTTCAACATAGTCAGGTGACAGTCATGACACAGAAGCTCTATGCTGATCCACTAAGCCCACACAGATCACCCACTGCTGTGGTCTGCCTGGAAAACATCTTACCTTGGCCCAGTTCCTGCAGCCATCTCAGCCCCCCACATCTTCCAGAGAGAACAGAGAAATTGCTTAACTCCAGTTTAGAGATGGCAGTGCAAAGTCCCACACCTGTGCTGCTGGCTGGTAGTGGGGAAGAGAAGTCCTTTTAACACTAAAGGCTGAGTATAGCCATAACTTCTCCCAGTGCTTCCTTTGCTTTACTCTGGGGTACCTCTCTGCCCACCCCGCTGTTGAGCTCGTATGTGTGAGAATGTGTGTGTCTGTGCGCATGCACCTGACTGACCTTAAACAAGTGTGCAAAACTCGTTTGCCTTCCTGGCTCAAAGGCTGCAGAGCTGCTGGGGACCTTGGGGGCAGGGGGAAGGCAACATCTGTTCAAAACCAAACAGTGCCTCCTGCTAAATGGCCTAGAAAGCTCCTGCGAGCAGGGTCCTGGGTGGAGACTCCAATGCTGGGAATGTTTTGTCTGGAGGAGCTGGGATCGGAGGTGGGTGTCCATGGGGGCTCCCACATCCTGAGAATGAGCCACATCTGGGGAAGTCGTTTGGCTGGTGCTGATGATTCCCCAAGCGCTCTTGGCTTTAATGAGTCGTGATGCCGCAAGAAGTGGTCCTGTAATGGCCATTCCATGCTTGGCCAAGGGGCATGTGCTCTGCCCCCACACTGGTCTGTTTTCTCATTCCCACAGGGGACCAGCACCTTCCGCTCTCCAACTGCCCCAGGCAGGGCCACTTGGAGACCCCAGTGCCTTCAGGAAGGGTCTGTGGGATTTGCAGGTTGCAGTAAGGTGTGCTGCTGGTGGCCATACAGGTGTTTGTTCTGGCTCTGCTGTACCCATCACCAGTGCTGGACCAGTGTTAATTCTTCCTGCATGCAGAGGGTTCAGAGGTGCTAGCTAAGCTAGGAGGTGAATGCAGAGCCAGGAGCGTAAGTCTGAGCATGGATCTGCTGCTTACACAGAGAGGGAGGAGGGCAACACCCTGACCAGGAACAACAGTCTTGGTTGTTCCACTGCCTGGGAGCTGGATTTTCAGTGAGGATGCTACCTGTGTGTCATTGCTTCTAAGACGGCTGGCCAAGCCCCAGGACAGCAGCACCATGCTTGCCTGCTGGAACTTGTACGGGACCATGCACTCCCAAGCATAGCCCTGTGCTCACACAGACCTTCTCACTGTGCAGCTGAGAGGCAGTGGTGGCACTTGTCCCCCTTGTCCCTGCCAGACTTCCATGGATTTCCATTCAGAAAAGTCCCTCCTTTAGACCTTGCACCCTTCACATAGCCTGTAGAAACCCAGGTCATTCTGTCAGCCCAGCAGCTGGCCAGGCCTGCCCTTGTGGCCATTTTCAACTCTTCTCAAGAAAGGTGAATTGCTGTTGGACTTGTCCTGCTGGGAAGCAAATTAGCAATCTGTTTAATCCAGCACCTTTCTTGCAATGGTGAGAAGAGCTCAGTGCTCAGCAAGAGTCTAAGTGCTCTGCAGGTGGCAGTTTGGGGTTATTCCCCTCCAGCCCTTGTGCCATTCAATAATTGACTTAATCTGAAATCACTGGCTGCATGGCCTAACCTAAGGCAAAGTTCCCTTGCCTAGAAGTTGCCTCCTTGTGACAGTGTTCAGTAACCCTGGTGCTCCTGCGGGTTTTCTCCTTTCCAAGTACCACCATTACTCCTCCATGGGAGCGTTTTGGAGTGCCTCAGTGTAGTTTTTGGTGGTATGTGCACGTAAGAGTTTGGAGTCTGCCTTCCTCTGGCAAGCCTTGGCACAGAAGCTTGGCCCGCAAGGGGGGCCAAGGATAATGGAGATGACACTACACAAAGTGTGCATTCCAGCTCCCCTGCAACCTGAGGATGCTGCTGACCTCACCAGGTATGTGGGACTGCAGTAGGCTGACCCTGTCACACTGCTCCAGTCTCAACCCCAGGGTGCAGAGTGCCATGGTTGAGTACCCACAAGCCATTTTGTGTGCAGACACAATGTTCTTCAGGCTTCAACTGTGGTGAAGGATACGAAGGATAGAGAGGCAGGGTCATTGCTTGGTGCCTTCTGCGGTGCTTCCATGGACTTTCTCTTTGTTTGCACTGGTTTGAGAGTTGGCTGCAGTCTGCTCTCACCTTTGCTCTCTTGACAGTCTCCAGATCTGTTTCTGGAACAATCAACCTGCACTGTTGGCTCTCTCCTTCTTCCATGCCTCCTGCCCCTGGTGTGGGTCACCTTCCTTTGGTGAGTTCTCTCACTTCCCACCCCGATTCTGGAAGAAGGTTTGTTTTCATGCCAAATCAAATGCAAAGCCAGGACAGAACTATCAATGAGATTCACGTGTGCATTTAGGCTACTTGCAGGGCGCGGACCATGCTCAGCCCCGGGTTGCAGCATCCGGTATCCCATCCTGGCAGGAGCCTGTCCGCCATGCCAGTGGGGAGCAGGGAATTCCCTCCCCCTGGCTGCCTTGCACAGCAAGCGCTCATAAAGCCGCAGGTGTGGGATGTTTGTTATTTAGTCTACAGCCTGGTATGTGACAGTTTCTTTTCTACTCAGAGTGGTTTCAGATAATTAGTACATTATGATTCCACCACCTTGAGTGGGGGAGAGAGGAGGGGGCAGCCCACCCTCAGACTACTTGTAATTTCACATCCTGTGTTTTATGGACCCGAACTGTTCGGGGCGGGGAGTTGGATGGGGGGGATCAGAGAGCAAACAGCAAGTCCTTCCCCCACCTTCACCATCAACCAAACCCTGGGGTTGTTAGGGTGGCCAAATGTTATTTTGCAGAGTTGTAACCAACTTAATTCAGAGATGTTAGTTTGCGCTTTTTTCCCCCCTCTTTTTTTTTTCTCCATTTCAAGGCTTTAATGCCTTAAAAAAAGGAAGAATAAAAAACAAGATGCTCTTTCTCCTGGCCTGTCCATGCTCCCCTCTCCCTTTTTATTACACGCTTATCGCTTCTTTCCCTCCTGCTTTTGAAATTGATTTCCTTTCCTTTCTCCCCTATTCAGGGCCTAAACGCTGAATGTTCGATATTTCATTTGAGGCCGCTAATCGCATTACCACCCTTGACGTTTTACAGATATCATATTATGGGCGCAAATTTGGCAAATTATTAGCGTTGTAATGTATAGCTTGTCAAAGGTATTTAAGACACTAAGAGCCCTGGGCTTATCAGGGTTCGCAGAGAGCTCTTGTTGAGCTTTTGAAATGCAGAGAGCCGGTTATAAAACACACTGTGACTCTCTTTTCAGCTTGTAAAAAAAGAGAGTGCGAGAGAGAGAAAGGAGGGGGGAAAAATATCATCCGTCTATCAGGGTCTTCCAGGGCTGATAACAAGCAAAATTCTTCTCTGTGGGTTTCACTGGAAATGTGAGAAGCTTTTAAAACATTTCACAAGCTGTCTGGGAAAGAGGAAAAAATCTTTATTGAAAGGATGTAGCAATCTTTTTACTGAGGTCTATTTATCTCCTGGGAACAAGCTGCAAGTAGGAGTTCCCCTCCCCATGACTGGAGGGGTTTGGGGAGGGAGATTGGGATCCTTCAGTGCTTCTGTTGTAACTCCTCCTGCCCAGCCTGGGATGCTGGGGTTGGAAATGGGTTCCAGCAGCCCTCCTTCACCCTAATCAGCCAGGATGCTCATTCCACCTCCCCTTTGCCAGCAACAAGAGAGAGGATGGGGGAAACCCCTTCCCTGGTGCCCCAGAGCGGCTCAGGGGTAGGCAGAGCAGGACAGAGACAGTGTTGGCATTTGCTCAGTGACCCTCTCCCAAGGGGAGGTGTTTCCTCTAAGATCAGTTTATTAAAATGTTTTTAAGTCCTTTTAAAGCCCTGTGGGGGATTTGTGCCTTTCCTTGGTGTCAAGATCTGAGCGTGTGTGTTCCCCCCTCTCTTTTCAGACCGAGGGAGGAGGGGGCATGCCAGCGCTGGGTCACATTTTGCTCCCAATATTGTGATGCTAACAAGCTGCGGAGTTCGCCAAGGCGAAGCGGGGTGACAGGGTTGGCGTGATTCACTCCCCGCTGGCAGCAGAATGGATATCATGTGTCTTATTACGGAGTTAGACAGACAGAGCCCCACCACTGAGAGCTGTCAGTCCTGCCTCTGCTTGACAAAAACAAGCCATAAATAAGCAAATGCTTCACAGCAAGTGGGCTTGTGTGTGTGTGTGTGTGTGTGTGTGTGTGAACGAGAGGGAGAATGGCTCTGTGTGAAATACCCGTGGGGGGCTGCATTTGTAACCCCTGTTTGTAAGAGGAAAAATGGGTGGGATTTATGCCACTGGGTCTCCACAGAAGAAAACTTCTGTCTTTCTATTGCCTTGCTTAAGTGTTTGGAAACATAACCTTGTGTACACCAGGCAGTGCACATCTGGGTCAGAGCGTGCCAGAACAGGGGGTGTGTAATGTGGTCACAACAGTTTGTTTGGGAGGCAGTGTCAGCAGAAGGGGTAGCCGGGAGGTTCCTCTTGCAGAGGTATTTTGCTGGGAGGACATAGTGGGATGGGAGGTTGGTAGAAGCTTTAAAAGTACCTGTTGCACACTCATGTGAGCCTATCTGTGGTGCTTGTGTGCTGGGAGGATGCAAAGTGGTAGGTTCAGGGAGCACAGAGCAGCTCTGAAAAGAGATGTGCCTGGGGACAGGTTATGCACAGGCATGGGTGAAGTGCTCATCATGTTCAGCAAGCTCTGCCAGCATCTGCTAAAGGAGGAGAACATTCAGCTCTCAAGGGCAGGGAGCCTGTCTTGTCTGGGGCAGGAAGGGTCCATGACCTTGTCAGAGATTTTCTAAGAGAGCGTAAGTGAAGGACCCTGAGTCCATGCTCTTGCAGGTGCCCTGTGATGGCTGGAGCCATGTCACCCATCCCTCCTGGGCTGAAACTCAGTGCCCTGTCTCTTCTGGTGAGTGCAGCAGGTTTTCCTGGCAGCCCTGTGCAGCCCCCTTCCACTGCGGGTGCTCTGCCATTTACATCCTCCCAGCAGCTTTCAGCCTCTTCTCATTTTGTGGTGCCCCGGGGGTTTCCAGCGAAGGTGTGGAGCCCACATGCAGAGTACTATTTGATCCTCAGTTTGCTTTTCTTGTTCAGCATTCCTGGATAGCTGAGAAGTAATCCATAGACCCCCAGGGGCCACAGACCAAGGGCTGCAAATCACTGCACTCTGCTTAAGTCTGTCAGGTTTTGTAACTGCCCCTGTGCCTGTGGATGGGCAGGGGATGGTGTCCTCTGACCAACCAGGTAAAGCAGTTAACCACAAAATTTCCATAACTTTCAGTGCCGTACAGAGCTGGTCAGCAGCCCTGTGCCATGAAGCAGTTTTGGGGCAGTGCTACAGGCTGGAGGGACAGAAACATCAGCCACAGGACAGGAAGCAGTGCACAGTCCAGAGAAGTGCTGTGCGCTGTGGTTTGTTGATACTTGCAGACTGCCGACTCAGTGATGGGAAAGAGAAGATGCAGCAGGATTTCGGCAAGGATTCTGGGTTGGATTTGACTCCTCTGAGGTATTTGCCTCATTGCTGGCAAATGTGCCAGGCAAGCCCCTACTGTGTCAAAAGGAGCTAACTTTTCTCTGGTCTTGGCCCTTCTACCTTAGAAGAAGGCAATAGGAAAAAGATATTGCCCTGTCCTTGGTTGGTCTTTGCTGGGTTAATGTCCGTCCTTAGAGCTCTGATCCCATTTCCCTAACAGACAGAAGTTTGTTTGATCTGAATGTGGAGCCCTGGGCTCCCCTCCCGTCTCAGCCTCCTAAGGATGCAGCATTCCCCCTCTCTCTCATATGAAATGGCGCATCGGTAAGTGCTACTTAAGAAAACACATGTTTTCCCCCTTGAAAGCAGTCCCCCCACTCCCCCCTCACACCAACACCTTTCTTTATTCGACCCAAACCTCACCAAGGGGAATTTGCAACAACTGCGGTGATAAATCCGCCCGCAGATAATTGGCAAGAAAACAACACTTGTGCAGTATATAACGTTTTATGGTTGTTTCATGTACTTTATTATAATACTAATGAGCAGTTATATATCAGGAGCTAACTGCACGCCGGATTAGCTTGTTAGCATGATATGAAACGGCAGAGCAAATAGTCCAGTCCCCCTCACCCGCGTGCCCTCCCCCTACCCCTCGTTCCCATTTGCACTGAGTAATTAGTATGCAAATTAGACCCCGGGACCACACAAGTTCTAGTATATTACAAGGGCTTTATTATGCTCTTGTGAGTAGATGATGGAAGCGGCCCATGACAGTGTTTATCTCACTACCTCTCTCTCTTTTTCTCTCTCACATACATTGGCAGAGAGTAAACACACACTGAGCCGGGCCCTGTACCATTATGACTCCCTGAAGATGCCACCAGCTTGCCTTTATCCCGACGACCAGAGTTAAGAGCCTCCTCTGGAAACACCATAACAATGATGTTAATAATAATAATAACAACCCTGATGATGGTGATGCTAAGAGCAGCCTTGGCTCTGGCAGTCATGGTGATGATTGCAGGAGCAAGAAGAAGGATCAGAGTGAGCCAGAATGAGCTCTTTTTCACCTGGATCATGCTGTGGAGGAGCAAGGGTTGGCCTCAGTTTCCAGCCCTGCAGGGATATCCTGCTTTCTTGAACATAGCATTATGGTGTGTTAACTGCTCTTGATGTGTGATGCTCAGAGCAAAGCATCTTCATAGTCTTTGGTGATTTCCAAGCTACTGAGCAATAGATCTCAGCTGAAGTAGGCTCCTGGGCTCCTCTCTCTTTCTGTTTTCTGTACACCATTCTTGGTGTACCACTTTCTCTTTTTCCCTTTATTTCTTGCTGAGGTGGTCTCCAGCCATATATCTCGTGATGGACAGACCTCCCTGAATATAAGTGCCTTCCATTTAAATTAGACTATAAGGCACCAGCAGCATCCTCTGTCTCTGCTGCCAGCATGACTCAGATGTCATTGAGGCACAGACTAAAGTCAGTCTCCATGGTCCATGGGTGCTGTGCTGGGACATTGAACACGGTGCCATGGGCTGTTCTCCTGCCCATAGGAGCTGAACCCACTGGTTTGGGTGCCCAGCACTTTGTTGAGCTATTAGTTATAATTTCTGGTTGTTGTAACCGGGGCTGATGTCAATCTGGTCACCTGGGTGTGAATGCATACAGTCTCATTCCCAGCTCTGACCCAAGCTGCTCTCTTCAGGTCTGAGATCTGATATCTTAGTTACTTGGGGGTTGAAGCAATGAGTATTGAGGAGCTGGCAGGGGTGAAGGAATGGAAGGTGTCCTAATGAAATCTTATTCCCACTTTTTGGACCCTTGTGGCATGCAGTCATCTCCACAAGCATATTGAGCTCCATCCCAGAAACAAGCATGTTTTCTCCTAGAGGCTTTCCACTAGGAAACCCTGCTGTGAAGCTCTTGAGCTTTGACTGAAACAAGATGTATGAGGAGGCCCATGTGCCCTGTGGAAATGGAACCTCCTGCAGTCACCATTATGCTTCTGCAGGTGCCTAGGACTTCATGAAGGTGTGGTCAGATGTTGGGCCTGGGGTGGGGCCAGAGAAACCTGGATCTGTGCCAGACTCTGTGCTGGGCTGCCCATGTGGCAGACATCAGGTAGGTAAGCCATCTCCGGGGAGCTGACTTTTTGGGGGTCACTGCCAGCATTCACTTTGGTTCATTCCCATTCGTGTCTTTGTTTTTCTCATCCTGGGAGCTGACCATCCTGGATGTTTGCTGTTCTGGGGAACAGAGAGAAAGGGAAAAGTAGAGGGATGGTTTGCTTTTCTGGGAGGCATCTTCTCAGGGCTTAATGCGGAAGAACTTTGTGCAAAAGGAGAGAGAGCCTGAAATCCCAGAGAAAAAAAAAAAAAAAAAAAAAAAGGCCACATTCGTCCTGAGCATAAGCGAAGGGCAGGGGAGGATCTGTGCAGGCGGCAGTTTTTGTAAAGCGCTGAAGTGCCCCACACATCATGCCCTGACAGGCCCTGATGTTAGCTCCCGGAATGGATCACAGGAGACTCATTAGAAAAAACAAATATTATCACACGCTGAAATGATTTATGGAGAAAAATGAAAAATTTTGTGTTGTTGCGTCCTCGCTTCCTGGCTCTCCTTTGCTTTCGCTCAGGGAAGTTATTTATGGCAGCGGGCCCTTAACAAGAGCAAGGCAAAGCGCCGAGCCACTCGCTCCTGCAAACTGCCTGCATTTGATTTTTATTAGCGAGTTAAAACTTCCTTCTTTTCACCTCCCCCCTTCCCCTCGCGCGCCTTTATTATCCTGGACTAACCGAAATGCATTTTAATGCCTACTACTTGTGCTTTTAATAGTGATCCTATCGCCACCCCAGCAGCAAATAAAGTGACATTGACGGGGGGAGGAAGGCCGGACAGACAGCCGGGCAGACAGGAAGGAGTTACAGCCCGCGTGCGCTCGCTCCTCGGCTGCTCGGCGCCGATACCTTCCCAGTAACCCGAGAGCTGTTTTATTGTCAGACCAGCAAATGCACACCCAACCGGTCACTGCCGTTTGCAGCCCCGGCAGCTGCCGCTGTTGCAACCAAGAGTGGGCAGTGCCCCAGTGTGTGGCATTGGGTTCCTGTGGAGGTTGCTGGTCCTCTGCCTCCCATTAATGACCAGGGCTGGTGGATGAGAGGCAGCACAGTCGCATCCCATCTGTGACCTGAGGTGGTGGGGCAGATTTGGAGCTTCCTCCAGGCTTTGCAACTGTCTCTGGTTAGGGGCTACATACCCTCAGCTCTGCTGACCAGAGGGAACAGCCCTACCACTTCCCAACCAGGGCCCTTGGCTCCCAGCCTCACACAGGATGCTCCTGCACCATGGCCTCAGTTGGAGGGTGAAGAGGGGCTGGTGCCTTTCCCCTCTGGAACACAGCCTCGCCACTGGAGCAATTTTCCTGGCCTCAACTCCACCAAATTACCACCCTGAACTGTGCCCAGTAGGAGAACCCTTGCAGGGGTCAAAGCCAACCTCCAAGCTGCCATCCTCTCCACTCAGTTGCTAAGTGTCTCCAGGGCCACAGTGACTATGCCAGGCCTTGGTGTCCTTCTCCCCCCGCATCCCCCCAGGAACTGTCTGGGTGACTGGACAGATCTGTTCTTCCCTGTCCAAGCATCCCCAAAGCGGCAGGATAAACTTTCCGGAGCGATGGTTATTATTTGGCCTTTCTCTCCATTCCCTCTTTGTATGGGGCTTTTCATGTGAGCTCAGTCCGGGCATCTTCCCAGTCAAGGGGTCCTCCCAGACCTGGCCACAGCCCTTGACAGTTGCCTCCCTGGTGGTGTCCAGGGCTTTCAAGGGAGCTGGGATCCCTGCACTGGTTAATGCCTGCTGACACCTGCAGCTCCTCAGCTGGTGCTGCTGGCTGGGGGAGGCGTGGGGAGGGGGGATCGTTGGTGGCATTATTATGAAGAGCTCAGCAGGCCTGGGGCCGTCCATTGTCCGGGTGGCAAATAAATAAATAGAAGAAAGCAAGTCTTTCCTATGGCTCGGCAACGGGAGGTTAACAGCTGGACATGACATGACAAATTGAGCGGTTTTTTTTCCTGCAGAGGCCAATCCCAGCAGCTTGGTGGGAGGAAGAGGGATGAGGGAGAGCAGCTGACAGAGGGGAGGGAGAAATTGGCTGGGTGAGGGTTCCACTACCTTGTGGAGAGGCTTTGTCCCAAGCTGGCCACCAAGCCAGGGTCCCAGGAAAAGTCTCTAGAAAACATGTTATGGGAGAACTATTCTTGAGAAGGGAATCCCCAGTCGTGAAACACCCGCCTTAACCCTGCGCACCTGATTCACACCATGACAGGTCCCTGCAGCCAGACCCCATGTTGTGGCCCCCCTCCGGTGCAGCTCAGCTCCAAAATCAGGCAGTACAGTGCCTTTTAACGGCCAATAAAACCCGGAATTCTCCAGCAGGAAAAGCAGGGAAATTAATCAAATCGTGGATCTGCTGTGAATTACGCGCTCACCTCCCATCTGCCTGTTCAGCCGACTCACCTTCCTCTCCCTGCCTGCCGCCCCTTCGGCTTGCGGCGGGAGGGAGCCTTTATGGCTGCGCCTGGAGCCCTTGCCATTTGTCGTGGGCTTAATAGAAAATGTGTTAAACATACAGGAAATGGCCCAAATGTTACCAACATGTCTAGTTTGCTTGATTTGTTTCTTCTTTTCACGAGTGGCAGGGAGTGGTTGGTTTAATTTGGAAATTGTGGGAGGCAATGGCAGCTGGCCTTGCCCCAGGATGGTCCTTCCTGAAAGCCTCTGCTGAGATGATGCCCCTGGCTGAGTTTGCTGCTGGTGGCAGCGATGCCTGTCACATCAAATGCCATCCCTGGCACCCTTGTGAGCTGGGTGTTTTTTTGCCTTCTCCCCAGGCATTTCCACCAAACCCTGTCTCCCTCCACTTTGAATAGCTGCTGCACTGCATATCCAGTGATGGGGTTTGTGGGCCCTTCCTTATGCTTTACTGTCTTCTCCCTGTCCTAGCATGTGGGTATCTTTGGCCTGGCCTGCCTCCATGACTTTTATTCCCACCCTTCTGCCTCCCAGGACCTGCCAAGGACTTTGGTGCCTCCAGGAGGGACAGCATCAGCTCTTTGGAGGACCTCCATGTCCAAGCACTGTTCTATCCAGAGCTGCTCTGCAGCCCTTTCTGCAGAGTCAATCTTTGCAGTGCTTGCTGAAGGCTTTGGGAGAGCTGGAGTTTGCTCTGTGCCACCTGTGAAAGCCAGGGGCGGTTAAGGCATCCAACATCACTCATATTCAGGTTTCACTGAGTTCCCATCACTGCATGGATATGGCTGGAGAGAAACTGCCTGCTCTTGCCCATCCCAGCTGATGTGCCTGGGACACAAAGAAGGTCCTCTAAAGCAGGAAACGTGACCCAGGCTACCCAGCAGAAGTAGCCAGGATGGTTTTTTCTGTGTGGTGGACACCAGTGGAGCCCTTGCTGTGACTGTGGTGTGGACAGGCCCAAGGGAGCTGGAGATGTGGTGGGTGGTCAGGAGGGAGACTCTCTAAATCCCATCAATCTCCTCCTCTGGCTCCCATACATCTGCTTGCAAAGGGAGGAGGAGGCAATAACCTGGCTATCCACTCACCATTGGCGCTTTGGGAGGTGGAAGGGGGAGGAAGGGGGAAACGCCAGCCCCGATCCCTTGGCAACTGCGGGCTGAAATATTAACTGGAAGAATGTGCCCAAGACTTGGCCCCCACACTGGCCTGCTCCAGCACTGCCTCCTGGGGGGGAACAGGGAGGGGGCAGCCTGTTTGCACAGTCCAAGTATCAACTAATTAATAGGAGTTTATAGGAACATTTCCAGAGCAGCTGACTGAGGAGCAGTAGGGGAAGCACCCCACATTTCCTGAATCCCAGCCATCACCCAGTATCCTTCAATGCATCTTGGAGGGACAGTAGCTGATTGGATGTGCTTGGGGTTCTGTATGACCAAAGCACCTCAGCTGGTCACTGCATTGCTCCTTCCTGCCTGTGCTTCCACCATGAAAAGGGGTGTCTATGGCTTGTTCTGCAGACCTCTTCATTGCATGGACACACTTCTCTTCCCAGAGCTTTAAAGTCCCTGTTGTATGACCAAAATGGGTAAATTTCTTGATGTGTGTCCTACAGTGGTTCCCTGAGCACCCATGCTTGGTTGAGGAGCAGCAAGTTTCACATCCTGCTTTCTGTCCTCCAAGGTACAGTTGTGGATGTATCCATTCCAGACCATAATTTCTCATGTTTTCTCAAATAACATGAAAGATGCTTCCTGGGAAGTGAATATACTCCCAACAGTGCATGTGCTGGATGGTTCCCTCAGAGCACATGTGTTGCTTCCTCTTGCGTTGACATCAGACTGTATAGACATCAGTGAGAGGCTTTGCTTGTACATCTCCCAATACATAGCACATTTCTTGGGACAGCTCCTCTCCTGTGCTTCACCTGCTCATGGTGTACAGATTTTACGGATGCAGTCAGGATGGAGCTGTCCTGGGGTAGGGAAGGGCACAGTCTGGGGGAGCACCCTAGGGTGCCCCAGGGAGAGCAAGGCTGGAGACCCATGCTCCAAGCATCCCTGAATTTAAGGCCTACCTGGCTGTGATCTTTGAACAAACCAATAAATGAAGTGTAATAACCAAAACAGTGATTGTTTTCCTCGCAGTAGCTGTGGAAATCTCTCCCGGGGGAGCATAAAGCTGCCAGCCTTAGGTTTTAGATCACAATCCTGCTAACCTTCCTGTCCCCTGGGCAATAGTGTACTGCTGCTGCCCTCAGAGCTAGGCTCTATTTATTATATATACTGGCCTCTGTGTGTGGCGGTGTGTTCGTAAAGCCTGATTGAGCTGTAAGGAAAAGTGCACTCAAGGGGAAGGAGGAGACAAATGCCTGATTTGGTGTACCCTAAATATGGGCTTATAAGCTCTGTGGGTGCTGCCAGAGGGTTCAAGTCGGTCATCCAGATGCAGCTCCCACTGCACAAAGCTGTTCCTTGATAGCCATCTTCCATGGAGGACCACAGTTTTCCCTGCCATTTTAACCACACCTGAGGTGCCCAAAGGGCTGCAGGAGCCCAAAGGGCTGCAGGAGCACAGCAGGACTTGAACAGCTTCCTCTGAGCTGATGGCTTGCCTTTTGCAAGGATCTCCAAAGTCCGGCTTGGAGAAATCGAGACCCCTGACCATGCAGGTGCAGCTTGGAGCAGCCAGCTGATGGGACCCCAGCACAGCTGGGGATGCTGAGTCCAGAGCCTGCAAGGTGATGTAGCCACTGGATGCTAATGAACCATTTTGGGTATGTCTGAAATGATAGTTGCGTGCAGCCTGGACCAAAATCACCTGCAAGTGTTTGTCTTCAGGTGATGGATGGAGAACCAAGTCAGCATGGGAAGGACAGTGTTTTGATCTCCTAACTGTGCAGATCTTTGGCCCTGGGCTTGGAAAAACCTCATCAGGGTTGCAGAGATTAGCAGAGACCCATGTCCTGTGCTGTCCAACATCACTTGCATGTGCTGGAGACCTTTACAGTAACTGTGCTGGAGGGTGAAGATCCACAGATAAAACCTTGGCCAAAGAGGGAAGAGGGAATTCTACAGGAATGCTGTACTGGCTTGTGGGTGTGTGTGTATCTGTGTATAAGTGTACACAAACATGCCCAACAGTGCTCAGCTGCGTGCTACAGATCTGGTGTTTCTCAACTCCAGGAACACATCTTCTGTATCTGGTGTGGATGGCTGAGGGTCATGGCACTGCTGCTCCATCCAGTAAATCACCATGGGGCTCAGCAGAGCCTTGACTGGACAATCCCATTTCACTTTTGCCCAGTTTATCTGGTTTTATACAAATGTGAACTGAGCCTGTGATAAAACAGGAGACAAGATAGACAGGGCCCAGTCAACCTGTTGGGGGATGGCATGGCCCAGGAAAACCCCTAAGGATAAGCAAGACATTGTCCTCCACTCCAAAACCCCACTGTGAGTTGAGCATTGGCTGTAATTACCTCCAGGTTCTGGAAGCATTTACTCCTGGATGAGGGCTTGGTGTTTCAGACCCATCTTCAGACCTACATCCCAAAGGTCACCCTCCTGGTATGGCTGGCAGCAGGAATGCACTCCAGCAAACAGTGTGGCTGGAAGCTGCTGGAGTCATCAGCATTTCCCTGCTTGTTTTGCTGTGGTTTCTACTGCAATGTCTGTGCTAGGTGAGAGCCCAGCACAGATTGACATGGGAGCTGGCAGACTGGGAATGACAAGGCTGCCCCAGCCAGTCAAGAAGGGGCACAGTGGTACAGCACAGACATAGTTACTCTTCATTGGAGTAACACAGAGCTATGAGATCTTTCATTTTCCAGGAATCTGCTCCCTCCCCCTACATTTAGCTTTCCTATATAATATTCCATGCTTTAGCCTATAAATGCTGCTCTGAGCCCACAGCCTGATTGAATTTGGAAGCCTTTGTTTACAGATGTCTGGCTGTACAGGGGTATTTATTGAATTTTCCATGAAATGTTGCTCCTCTAATGCTGTAAAGCACAAGCTGCCCACATCAGAGGAGCTGCGTGTTAAAGGATCGGGTTTCGCAGAGATGCATTGCTCTCCCCATTGCTCTCCCTCGCCATCCTTTCCCCTGCCAGGGAAGGAAGGTGGGTACTGGAGTCCATGCACAGCAGGGATTTAAGGGGACTCTGGCCCTCAAGGAGAACTGTCTGTCTTTGCCCCGGGGCTGGATGGTGCATTTGGTCCTGCAAGGCAGCAACTCCAGCCACATGCAATGCAGCCCAGCTAGTGCAGAGGGCAGAGCAACTCCGCAGGGCCCAGCAGTGGCCAGGCCTGCTGGTGGGACTGCAGGTGGGTCTGACTTTGGGCTGTTATAAGTACTGTACTGGCTATTGGTGGCTCTAAAAAGACCTAGATGGCAGACAGATGTCCTCAGGGCTTTTTTGTGCCTTCCTTTGAGACCTGAATTGTTGGGAAACAGTCAAAATAGTGGATAATTTTGGATGATAACCAAAGATGTCTCTTTGGTAGCTGCCCCTTCAATTCATCTTTTCTTGCTCATCTGATTTACTGGTTCCCCACAAGAGGAAGGCTCTTATCAGGAAAAGAAACAGTATTTTCTTACTGGAAGACCTCTGAGGAGCCCCTCAGAGCATCCTCTGACCTTAGAGTATCATTTTTAACCTTTGTCTTGGGAGGGAAATGAGGGAGAGCCTGGTCTGTGAAGGACACATCCGGGACCTGCCATTCTTGCAGTGGTAGCTGGAGGAATGTGTCTTCCTTCCTCACAAGGGAAAGTACAAAACCATCTTGCAAAACTCTGGGTCAGGAGCCCCAGGATCTCTGATGTAAAATAAATGATTCTCGGGAGAGAGCATGTGTTCACCATGTTAAAAAAACAAGCCCCCTGCAAACAGCACATACCAAACTCTGCCCGGAGGAAGGGACTTCAAGGGTGGACGGAGGGAGCAGTCTAAGCATCAGAGCATAGCCTGCCCCCCTCTCCTGGGCTGGATCTTCACACTGGTCTGAGGAGGAGGCAGGAGGGATGGGGGCTTGTTTTCTCAGATTTGATTGGTTTATTTATGTTTGGTCCAGGCTCCCATCTGGTCCAACTTCAAACAGGGGCTGCTGCGAAATGTGGAAGCCACCAAGAGAGAATCTGCAAACAACAGTTGTGCAAAGTATATAAATATTTCTGGACATAAAAATGACTGTGTCTGAGGAGGGTTCAAATTGAGCTGGGATGGAGGGTTCCCTGTCCTACTTGAGAGAAGTCCTGGAGAGTGGCTGGAGCAAGGAGAAATATGTGCTTATCTACAGTTTACATGTGTGTGTAAGGGCAGAACCAGACCTGCTGAGTGCTGCTGCGCTGGAGACTGTAAGGCAAGGAGAGGACAATGAGGAAGTCTGTCTGTGTATGCTGGATATGGTAGTCAGTATGCAAAAATGTCCACCGATTTTGGGGGGCCAGAATTGGATTTGGGGCTTATAACTCATAGAAAAATCCAGCATGGTCTGTCTCAGCTTCCAAAATATAGCAGTTGCATTTGAAAAGTTTGGTGTAAATGCTGGACATTAGCCTTTATTTGAAGATAGGGAGAAAATCCAGTTCTGTTCACAATGACGTTTTGTGCTGTTTGAACAGGAACGAGTATCTGGACCAGCATCCTTGTGCATCCCTGAGCAATGCAACTGGGGGCTTCAGAACTGGCTGCTGGACTATAAATCAGATCAGCTCAAAGATTATAGTTTGGATGGCATTCCTTCAGGGAAAAATGGGCAATATCTGGCGTTATGCCTAGCCTAAGACAATGTCTGAGTTGGTGATGTTGAAGAGGACACGAAGGTTATACAGAGAAATTTGTAGCTCATGCTGCAGTGGAGGGAACTGCAAACACTACTGGGGGCAAAGAAATAGTGTCAGGATAGAGAGGACAGTGCATGCTAGGAGGGGATGCTCAGGTGTAGGAACAGCATATGGCATTCCCAGATGTGTTTCTCAGTATTCAGGTAATGGTCCCTCCTTTCACGAGGTAATGTGTATTTCTTGCTGGGATGAGGAGAGGGGCAAGGAGAACACAGCCACCTCTGTGCATTCATTGATTTCTTTGGGAATATTTGGGGGTGATGGGTCTTGTGGGGTTCACCAGGTGTGTGCCAGCCCCAGACAAGGCATTTCCCATGCTGCAGCTCCCCCAACACTCAGCTGTCCATTGACCTCTGACCACAGAGTCTGGAATCAAACCACATGGGAGAAATCCAACCAGGCTGTTTGTTCTCAGATCAGACAAAGAAGAACCCAAAAGCAGGTATTTCTTTAGTTGGGTCGCATTCAGGGGAGACAGGGCCATTCCAGATAGTCAAATTTAAATCTGGATGGTTTATGTTCCCAGGATT
The DNA here is from genome assembly GCF_008360975.1 of Lichenostomus cassidix. Lineage (NCBI taxonomy): Eukaryota > Metazoa > Chordata > Aves > Passeriformes > Meliphagidae > Lichenostomus > Lichenostomus cassidix. The sequence goes on along the minus strand of NC_139489.1, from coordinate 9,550,943 downwards.
CAGAAGTTTTAATCTCTAAGATACCTCTTCACATTAAGCTCACCCAGGTGTGCCATAGGCTTAGCATGCATTTGTCCCTGCCTCAGGGAGAGCTAGGTGCCAACTGCTAACCATGGACAAAAGTGACCTTGTGGCTGGTTGGATGCTGTCCTCTCCTCTGCTATGGAGCTTCCTGGTTGGTGTCTCAGCCTTGCTTCAAGAAGAACGGGGCAACCAGAGCAAAGACACCACCAAGGGAAGGCATGCAGCTCTACCCAGGCTTCGGGTTTGTTACAAACTACATCAGGCAAATAGAGTCAGTAGCAAAGCAAAGCCAGAAGGCCCCTTAGGATTAGAGACAATATGCTGAGATTCCCAATTTGCCCCTTTTCTTCTTAGCAGGGATCAGGATCAGCCCCATGTGAGCTCTAAATCCCACCACCCTCTGGTACAGGTTTGCTTCTCCAGGAGCCGTGGCTCTCCTGCTGTGCAAACACCACCAGCTTCCCACACTGGGGCTCCCAAAACTGGCAAAGACCTGGGGAAATTCACTGGAAAGATCTGGGAGTTGAACTCTCTGTTTGGGATGGAGAGTGTTTAAAATATGTCCTGCCCACACGGAGCCCTGGCCCAGCCGCCGGCAGCCGCTCTCTGCAGCGGCCCTCAGTTAAACTTGATCCCTTGCTTTAAGGGGCTGCCTGGCACTTAGTGGAGACCATAAATAGCGATTTATAAACGATCTTCACGCCGATTCCTCTGCCGCTGCTCAGACATCAAAGTCTATAATTCACGCCCTCCCGCGTCCTGAGCCTTGCAAAACCGGAGCCTTTGATGTGAGCCCCCCTCGGTACCTGCGTGCAGGGCTGGGCCTGGCTGGGCTGCAGGCATGTGCGCTGTGTTCAGCAAGGCGCCAGGCCCGCTCGGCCAGGCATTTTATAAGGTGTCTGCTGTCACTCAGCCTGTTCCTGAGCCTGTTATCCCCTTTGGTGGGGCCGCGTGGGACAACTGTGGAACAATGGGGTAGGACCGGGGGGAGATTGCTGGGGGCAGCGTCCAGAAAGCACCTGGCCTCTCCTTCCCCCCTTCCCCCCAGCACCTGCAAATTAATGGAAACTTCTCCTTCCAACAGTGCTGCCTGTGCTGTTTAACAAGTCCAACTGCATGCTCTGAGGGCTAGAAACCAGCCTCACTTCTCAGGATGCAGATGGCTCCCAGGATCCTTGCCCAGCCCAACTGTTCTTCAGGCAGGGGCAAACACTGGTGCAAGAACAGTGTGGTGTGAACTGTCCATGATTATATGTAAGATGAGGCTAAGAAGGAGTTTCTGTAAGAGGAACAGTTTTCTCTTCCTCATACATGTGAAACTGCAAAATGGAGGCTCCATGCTGTGGTCAGGCTGAGGTCTAAGTGAGCTTTGTGGGACAGGTGTCCTTGGGCACATGTCACCAGCCTGGCGATCTCTTCCTCTTTCTTCTGCCTCTTTATACCTCTGTTTTTGAGTTCCTGGAGCTATGGAGAGTAATTTCAAGATGTGAAACCAGTGCAGACTCTGGAGAAGGCACACATCTGTGGTCACATCCCTCTTAAACCAAATGATCGTTCAAGTGCAGCATGCTTGATTATGGTACCAAAGTACTGTAAGAAGGGGGAGAGAGAGGGCTTAGGTCTGTATCCCTCATCATCTTCATCAATGCCAGTTCAGCCTCTTGGTCCCCACACGAGGGCCTGCAGGGTCAGGCACCAGGGCTGGATAAGTCACATGTGAAGCACAAATGAAATTCTGTCCATAAAAAAAGCTGCCTGGTGTGGTGTGAAATACTTTGTCTTACAAGCCAGACACTGCAAAGTTGATAAAGGCATTTAGGGTGTTGGGAGGATTTCAATGTATTTTGCAGCTGGAATGGTTGTGGCTTATTTATTTTATTTTAATTTTTATTTTATTCTAAGTGCATGTCTGTAGAAATGTAGTGAGAAAGAGTCTTGCATATGTTATAGGCTGAAAAGTGGTGAAGAAAGGGCATGAATCATGTCACTCGGCTCTGTATTTAATCATATCAAACTGGTTTGGTTCTCCAACAAGTCAACATATATTATCTGTATAAAAAAGGCATTTTACAGGACTAGGAGTCTAAATATCATTTATAAATATTTAATTCTACAAGTGATCTTTGCAAAAGAAGAATAGCTCTTCATTATCATACCTGTGTCTATTGAAATATCACCATTATTTATCATCCACTGTTGGTGCAGTGTCCCAACTTGGGTCTGGAAGAGTTATTTTCTACTGGAGGCTACCACGGGACTGGTCTCATCCTTTTCCCCATGCAACACACTGAAATGGGACACACAGCCCTGGCATGGGTCCCCTCTGCCCTGGGCCCTGACTGCACCAGTGCAGCAGCAGGAGGGTCACACCGTGGAGGGGTTCAGTGACACAGTGCCTAAGCTTGGGAGAGCCTCATGCCATCAGGCCCTTCAACCTTAACAACCAGAGCTGCTGAAACTCTCTTTGTCAAAGAGCTTTTGTGGAGCACTGGTCACCCATCTAGCTGTGAAAGTACCCTGCTCTGCTGCAGTTGGACTGGTCCTATGGTTGCCAAAGTGAACCATAAAAAGCAGTGGCCTCCCTGCTCATGCTGTACCCATCCCCATCCCTGTGGCTTTCTGCCTGTTTAATCTCTCTGACATTCAGCCCAGCTTTGCCCTGCTCTGTTTTGACTCCTGACAAGCCTTTCAATTTGCTCTCCTCTCTGAAGAGCTGAGAAGCCATTGATAGCTCTCTCCCTGAATTATTGAACCTCAGTGTCGGGTTTCAGGCCCTAGGGAGCAGCCCCACACACCATTGATCTGTAGGGCTCAGGTTCATCCTGCTGCTGGCAAACGCCTGTCCCTGGATCCCCAGGCAGACATGGCTCCTTGCATGCATGGCTTCTTGCTCTGCTACGGGAGAAGACTCCCATCTTTTAGGGACAGGGCTTTAAAAGATGACACCTCTGTGGTATGCATCCTGCACTGTCAATTCCCTGTATTTGACAGGGATGGGAGAAGACAGACTTGTTCATGGCCATCTTCCTATTTGTTACCAGCCTGACAGCTCAGGAGCCTTGAGCCCTGTGTGTCCCCTCCGGTGAAACAGAGGTGTGCCATTGAGGTAGAAAGATCTTCTGTTGGAGCAGAAGGCCAGGAAGGGACAAAGGATTAGTCTGGTTAGAGTAGGGGAACTTCTGACTTTGCTCTTCTTGGAGAAACAATCCTCCCTGGAGAAGACACAGTGACAGGGAGTATCTCATTTAAACCCTACTGGTGTCTTGCCCCAGCTGCCCAGGACTTTCTCCTTGTCACTGCTGTGCAGGCTGATCAGAAAGCAGATACCCATTTGCACCACAAATATCGTCTGTGTTTTCATAGGCTGCAGTGAATTGTTTTCCAAAGACCACGGGAATGTTTCTTGACAGGCTACAGAAGACTGATAGCGTTTTTCACCATATTTTCAACAGGAACATTTTTCATCCCCTTTTTTCACTGCCATCCTTACAGCCGCTGCATCATGAAAGGAAGCAGAGAGCAGGTAGCCCTCACACACCAGTCTGTGTCACCATGTGCATTTCCTGGCATCGCTGGGCAGTGCTGATTACCCAGGAGAGGACAGACTTCCCATACTCCATCCCTCCCTTACCCAGAAAGGGCATTTTTAGCCCCTGGCCACTCTATGGCCCTTCTCCCAGAGGCTGGCAGGATGCAGGGGCATGGCAGGAGCCAGAGTGCAAATGCATTTCAGTAGAGGGGGAAGAGGAAGGGCAAGTGTGGATTTTATTAAGTGATAACACATCTTCAAATCAGATTATGGGAAATTTTCGGGGGCACCTCAGCATTGATTGGCTGGGCCAGCATTGGTGAGGCTGTGTGGGAGCACGTCGGAGCATGTGCAATCGGATCCCTTCCATTAGCCTGATCGATAGCCACCGTGTGGGGGGAGTGGGCAAGAGTGTGGACAAAACTGCATAAATATATACACAGGAGCCAAGAAATCACATTACAGCCAAAGAATCCGAGCACAACATGGGTAACCCTTTCACCCCAGCACCCAGGCCAGGGGGAGCATTAATGCTTTCAGGGCAGCCCTCTGGCTCCAGTGCTGGATCGGAGGATGACCAGGTTGTGGCTTGGTGTAACAGTAGGAAGCAGTAAGCCACCACTTCCCTGTGCCTGGCTTGTTGGAGACCAGGTGTGTTTTTTTGGCTGCAAGGGCTCTGATGGCACATGCTGTCATGTGCATGATGTGGTTGGGCACCAGGAGTGTGAGCAGCCTGTGTACAGTGTCCCCTCCAGCAGTGTCCCCACCATTCTTGGAAGTGTGGTGCTTGTGGATTAGTATCAGACACTGCATCCATGTGATGCACAAGGAGAAGAAGCTGCCAAAGGGCTCGAGAGTCACCACAGAGCTGAGCCAAGCCCAGCCTGCAGGCCAGCTCTTCCTCCACTGCTTCTCACCAGCAATTTGCTGTGGGAGTTACGGATTTCCCTTCTGCATCATCACCTGCAGCAACCCCCAGTGCTTGCAGGCAGGCAGAGGTGGGCGCACCCAGTCCAAGGCAGCCTGAGAGCAATGAAGGAGAGGAAAGAAGGGAGAACAAACACTTCCCATAGGATAGAGAGTAAAACTGGATGAGGGGATCTCAGAGAGAGGAAGACAGAGAGCTAGCATTGAAGAGACAAATAACACATTTGTAAAATCTTCTCTGCTTCTTACAATCCTACGAATTCGTAGGAACATGGGACAGACCTTGTTGTCCTCTGAGCCCATGTCCTTTACATGACATTTAGGATTTCTAAATAAAAAAGTGTCAGAGAAGAACAATGCTGCTGTGGGGGCCTTCCCACTTTCACCTGCAGTGTGGTCTGGAGCCCCTGGATTTCATCTCCCTCTCCACCAAGCCCCACTTATCACATTTCCAGGCCCTCCCCAACCATGCCTGCCTTTCCAGTCCTGTTTTGACACTTCTAATTAGCAGACATTTAACACCTTGTTTTGCTTGGACTCTGCCTTCAGCCAGACAACACATCGATGGCCTTTGACTTCTCCCCTGACCTCGGCTAACCTGGCAGCGCAGAGCTCTTGGCATCGCTCTGAACACATCCTGTCCAATTTCCTCCTGCTGCCCTCTGCTCCCCGGTCCCCACGGCCCTCCCCAGCCATGCCGGGGCGAAGGCACGGCAAGATGTGACGCGCAGCCTTTCCCTTCGTAAGCGCTTTCCTGAACATGATTTAAAGCACTGAAGCAAGAAGAGGGGAAAAAAAAAAGACCTGTAATAAAGTCAGCACTCTGCTTATTAAGGGGAAAAGGCTGTGCTTTACTTATACTAACATTAATTAGATAGATATATAGGGAGCAAAGAGGCCTCTAGGAGATTTATACAGGGCCCCTGAAGATGGATGTGAGGATTGACAGACAGCAGCTCCCTTAGAGTGCCAGGAACAAGGTAGCTGGGAAGCAGTGATGGGGAGCCAAAAGGCAGTGGTCTCAGTGATGTTTAAGTGCAGCAAGTATGAGGGTAGATGAGGATGTTTGGACCTGCCAAAAACACCTGGGGGTGCCATGAAGCTGTAAGGAGATGCAGATGAGGAGTTCCAGGGAGGTTTCCAAGAGCACCTTCGGAGAGGAGCATGTCTCCCTCTCCTGTTCCCCTCTGCTGTACAGGCAGGCAGGTGTACTGGTAGCTGAAGTCTTTTAAGCAATACTTTGTCTTTCATTCTCCAGAAACTTGTAGTCATCTGGATACTATTACCAAACTGAGGAGACACTCGAAGCTGTTTATTTTTATTCTGAGACTTTTCTCCCTCTGCCCCTTTCCTCGCTGCTTCAATAAAATATTTTCCTACTGTTCCCAGCACTGGACAGACAGCAGAGAAGCAAACTCATCATGGCCTTTTCCTGATCCCCTGCAGAAAGGTGCTCTGTTAGCACCTGATAAGAGCTGGTTGCCTTCTGCTTAGTGTGTCATGCCGAGGTGGGAGAGCTGTCCCTGCTCCAGCTGCCCCAGCTCCCATCCACACACAGTGGGGCAGAACCATGTGCATGCCACTAACACAGCAGAACAGATGACCATCCTCTTGGTTGTTCTGGGCCTGCCTTCATGGACATCTGGACCATCTTTTTCTCCTTTTCTTGTGTTTCTATTCGGGGAAGTGACCACAATCTGTGGGTCCAGCAGGGGTAGCTGAGCCCATACCACCTGTATGCTCTATGTTTTTCATCCACCTTCCTCATGTGTCACCTTGCAGAGAGCAGAACTCCTCACTTGTCCTTTCCCAGAGGTGCTTCAGCAAGAACACGTCTGGAAGTGCCCTGTGACACCTTTGCAACTGTTGAACTTTCCGCTTTGCCAAGACAGTTAGCATCCTTGGGCTTTCTTCACTCTTCTCCAAGCATTTCTTTTACCTGAAAGGACAAAATCTGACTGAAACATGAAAGGAAGATTAACTGTATGTCCTTGTAGCCCCAGTGGCAAGGCCTCACTCATCCTAGGACTGCCAGGCACCTGCGCACCAGTGAGAGACCTCCCCAGCCTGAAGAACTGTCTGTCTTGTTCAATCTCTGTTCCTATCCATTTTGCACAGGAGCTTCCACACTGGGAAGGACCCAGGGCTGCCTGGGGAGGCTGCAACAGAGGTGGGAGCTCAGCTGAGGTCTCTTTGATCTGTGACCTTGTGCTTCACCTTAAGCCCATCCTGCTCTTGGATTAGAGCTTGTAAAAGGCTTGTGGCTGCTGCTGACAAGCAGAGGGTGGAGACTCAGGTTTTTATGTGCAATTGCTGCAGCAGGCTGTTGCCTATGTCCGTGAGCTATGTCTGGGCCACTCATCACCCTGTCCTGCCTTTGCTTTCTGAACTGGATATCTCCATCCTGCCCAGGCAGTGCCCCCTCCCCTCTTTCCCCCAGCCTGGGTTAAATATAGCAGCTAACTTTGGTGGTGATTAGTAATAAAATTTTAACAAGCATCCATATGAACGTCGTGCTGTCACTTTTATGAGGCCATTTACAGCAGCGAGATATAAGAGCACCTTAAATCTCCCCCTAACAGGAGGGGTCGTGTCAGAAGGGTGAGAAGCAGAGGGCCCAATGTCCCGTGTCACCTGCCTGGTGATGCTGAAGGTATTCCCTGTCCCCACGATGTCACACGAGGCTCCTCTGTGTGGAGATGGTTTTGGCTTGGCCAGTCACTTTCTGGACCAGTGGGTGGAAAAGCACAGAGATACTGTAGGCTGCTGGTGTCCACAGGTGCTGCCCATCTGCAGAGTAGCGCAGCACAAGGAGGTTGCTGGAGCCAGGGATGGGCACAGTGGTATGAGGTTAGCTCAGACCCTGTGGCAGGGCAGAGGCCTCAGTGCTAAGACATCACACTTAAAAAAATAAACTCCAGTAGGAAAAAGTGTTCACATCAACCATTTTCCATTCGCCTCCCAAGCAAGCTAACTGCAAAACGGAGAATGAATAATTCCTGTCTCTTTGCCCAAGCCTAAATTTGGGGTCTGACTCTACTCTGACACTGCCTACCTTTTTAAAGAAAGGCTTGTAAAAGCCATACAGCCTTCCTTGTTTCCGATCCGTTTGGCTGCACACCAAGGGCAGGGTTTGCTCCTGCTTCCAGCAGTGTGGATCTGCCCCGTCCTCAGCCACGTCACGGCCTGCGTAAGCAGGATTGGATTCAGTCCCTGCTCAGCAGTATATGAGTGAGCAGCTGAAGGGCTCCTTTCCAGGCTCTGGGCAGAGCACCAGGGACAAGCAGAGTTTCTGAGCAGTGGTCCAGACAGCAAATTGAGGATGTGAGATGGCACAGGTGGTATTTCATGCTGGAAAGCTCCTTCTGCCCCAGGCAGGAGGCAGCAGCAAATTTCCACACCTACTGATATCTCCATGCTCCCAGAGGAGGGCAAAGGGGATCCAGGACAGGGAGAGGTGTTGTGCCTTCCCCAGGGTCACAGAACCCTTTGAGTGATGGCAAACCTCAAAACAGAGCCCTTCTGTCCTGATAGCCATCAAACCACATGGCTTTACAACTGCTCTGTGACACTCTTTTCATGTGGGCGCTCTGCTTCCTGTACCAGCAGTGCTGGGTCAAACACAGCTTCACCAAAGCTTTTAATATTAAGAAAAACACCAAGACTTGTGGTCTGAGTTATGAGTGGAAGTTTAGGTTCGTTCCTTTTTCTAGTTTTGTTTCTTCAAAAAAGGGAAACACACCTTTGAATAGTGAAATCAGAAAATAAGGAAGCAACATGTTTCCAGAAGGAGGGCTTGCTTGTTGTAAGCACTGCCTGGTCATTATTACTATTTAGTGTAAGTAGTAATGTCTGTACATAAACATTAATTATGTAAAGACACCTGATAGCCAACGTGATATACACTACCCAAGCACTAACTGTGCAAGGCAAGTATAGAAACCACATGTGCAAAGGTGAGGGAGCAGAGCAGGGAGCAGATGCCTTGTTGTAGGTCTAGAGCTGGGACTATAATTTGCTGTTGCTAACCTGCTTCTTTCCAAAGAGGCAAGACGAAGCATCCAGCAATCCAATCTATGTTTTAGATAATGATAAAATTGTATCAGTGATATCATGGCCAGTGATAAAAGTAAGAGGAAAAGGCTGGTGTAGATCATTATGATTTTCTGGTGAGGAGGGCAGAAGTCAATAGGTGGCTAAATCAGACTGGGGTTTTTTTCCTCAGAAAAGGTGACTTTTCCATGTTTGAAAATTTGATTCTGGAGTCTTGTAGGATACACTGGCCCTCTGGTTTTGACCAAGTGAGTGTTTCCTATGGAAAGCAAGGCTGTGTGAGTCAGCAGTCTAAGCAGAGAGCATCTTCAGTACTCTCCCTGCATTGCTTGCAGGCCACAGGGTGAAGCAGGGGTAAGAGCACAAGACTGCTGCTGGCAGCTTTTGGGTGAGAAGAGGCAGTGGCTGCTGCCAGGCCAAGATGATATTGGCACTGCCTGTGCTTGGCAGCAGCAGCATGACCCCGTGTCTTGCTCCCACGATGCTCTGTTGAGTTTCCCTTGGAGCCCAGGCTCCCCCTAGGCTGGTATTTGGGTGTTTTTCCTGATTATTTCATTGGGTCAGATGAGAAATCTGTATCCCTGGGAGCAGGAAGGACCCAATGCTTCCTCTGTGCATCACTTCACATTGCTACTGAGAGCTCCTTGGTACCCCAAATGAGGTTAGTGAGCCGGGATGTCTCGTACATCTTTGGTGCTGTAAATTACATTGTCCATCCTCTGCACACCCACACATGTGCTGCATGTCCACTGTGCATGTCAGTGCAGTCATTGATAAAGACTGGGATCCTGGATTAACACCGTGACTTGTTTGCAGGGCGAGTTGCGTAAGCTTGGCAGAAGAAGGCACTTCGAGGCTCCTAGTAGGTCAGGGATGCAGGAAATGATGCTGAGGGAAAGCGAGCCTGTGGATGGTGGGATTCAGGGGTAGCCCTGCTCCATGGGGTTAGAGCCTTCTCCAGCAGGAGGTCAAAAAGGCAAAGTTTCTTGGGAGGTGAATTATCAGTGGGAGCAATATCGTCAGGTCAAGCACATCGGTGCTGGGGTAATACAGTTAAGGTGCAGAGCCTTGGAGGGAGCCCGGCCGAGGAGTGCAGCATTAAAGCAATGAGCCCAGCTTAATCTGCCCCAAGTGAGGGCAGTGGGGTCTTTAATATTGTGTCAGGCTCGCAAGGCCTTGTTGGCGGGTTATTCTTCATAGTAGCTAATGCCACTGGGCTAACTGAATTAGCCCCTCCTTCTGCGGGGTGAGCATGGGGTTGCCGGGAGGGCGATCGTGCCTCGCAGCTGCAGGGAGAGCGAGTGATGGCCTGGAAATTCAATCAGGTGAGGAGCCATTGCCATCCCCGAAGGACAGGGAGCAGCCCAATTGGGGAGGAGAGCCCGAATGGGAATGCCAGTGACTGGCTCCATGCTGTCCCTGGGCAGGGCGCCCTCCAGGGATTGCTCCCTACTCTGGATGGCATGGACTGCTGTCCTGCAGCCTTTTGCTCTGCATCCATCAACCTTCCGGGAGCACATCAGTGGAGAGCTCATCCATACCTGTGTGCTCATTTCCAACTTGCTCATAGCTAGGTGCCGTATTCTCTTGCTCATCCATAGGGAACCACAGCACAGAGACATGCTGGGTGGGACATGCGATGTGTCTCCAGCCAAGCTGGGCATCCCTGGAGTCCATCCCCCAGCACATGTGCAGCATTTCCATTTGACTGGAGGTGAAGGTTGACCAGATGGCCTAGCCTAAGGAACTGTCAAGTGGGCTTTTTTCCTGGCTTTGCTGTTGGGATGAGCTGCTCCCCAAACAAGCCACTGAGTGATAGCATGATCCTCTTTGTAAAGCCCTGAGGGAAGTGCAGCTAAGGAGGACAGCTAAGGGGCTGGGTACAGTAATGGTCTGTCTGGAGTTCCCCATCAGGACTAATTTTCTGTCCTTAATAAATGGAAGAAAAAAGAAACTCTGAACCTTTTAGGCATTTGCTTGTTGTCCTCCAAACCTGTCACTGCTTTTTTTTTCTCTCCGCGTCCCAGCAATTGCTTTCTCCTTCACATCTAATTGCAAGCACGCTCCTGGCAAATCCTGCAGCACACCCTGAGTAGGTGATGGTGGCCATGCCCAGCACTGCCTGGATGGTGCCATGCTCACCTGTGTGCCTGGGGTCCAGGACAGCCTGCACTCAGGTGGTGGCACTTTGTCCCCAGAGGCAGGAGGAACTGGCAGAGGCCACAGAGAATGCTGTGGTCTCAGGGACTGGGACAGCAGAGTCATGGCAGAGGGTTGCTCCCTTCCCATAGGACACAGCACCTCTCCCCACCACACCAGCCATTTCCATTGCTGAAGTCAATGTCCCTTTGCCCCTGCTGCCAAGGCAGACATGGTCCCCTTTGCTTTCGCAGGTGCCCCTTTGATCTTGAAATCTGCCCCATCTCTCTCAATCCCCCCTTTCCTCACATTATTATAAATGGAGGCTTTGGCTGCCTTTAAATAGTCATATCTATCAGACAAGCTCATGTCAGCCATAAATTTTACAGTAATGATGATTTTCTAAATGGGTTGACTGGAGCTATTTCCGCTTCAGCCTCAAGTTACTGCACATGTCCCCCCCAGGGTCTGGCAGCCTCATTTGTTGTCCCCCTAATTGTCATTTCTCCCATACTCACTTGGGCAGAAGCTGGAAGGAAAACTGACTCCGCTGCTGGCCCTGGCCCTCTTGGCTTTCCCACCTGGGAGGGGGCTTTGGAGGAGGGGAGAGGGCTGTAGGGGTGAGACAGCACTGGCTGCCTCTAGCACAGGCAGGGGGAATAGCTGCAGAATCCCACCATATGGATGCCCTTATTTCTTGCTGCTCTACCCCCTCCCCAGCCAAATGAAACCAGCCCTGATGTGTGAAAGCTGTAATTGCAGGTAATCCCCCTGCACTGTGCATTGTTTGAATTTGGCAGAGCAGGAATGTCTAAGAGAGAACGGGAATTACTGCCCAGACGTGCTGCAGGGCCAACATCTGCATGAGTCATCAGTGCACATCTGGCTGCAGCAGCCTGTGCTTGTGGCCCAGCCGATCACTTTTTAGCCCATTGGGTCTGTCTGAAGCTCCCACTAAAGGGCAGGACATAGACTCCCTGGGAATGGGAACTTTAGACTGTTATTGGAATTACTCCCTTCACCTGATATTGGTGCTGATGTTGAGTGGTCACGCAGACTTGGTGTGCTTTAGTTTTTCTATTTGTAAAATAGATTTAGGCTGTCTGAAGTACCACACTCAAGGGTACCCATCTCTAGCTCTTCTGGAGAGAACGGTGCCTGTGGCACCCTCTTCCAGAGGTTTGCCTAAGGTTGGCTGCTTTACAACATCCCCCAATGAGATGCTGGAGCAAAGGAGCACATTCCTCCCTCCATGTACAGTCGGGATCAATGCAGTGGGTCCCTGCCTACTTTCTGTTTCTCTTGGGCATGGCCCCAGAGACAGCAAGCTTTCTGCAGGACTTCTGCTCTGCAGGATCTGGCCTTGTGAAGGAAGAAGTGAAGCAGGATGGGCAAAGGAGGACTCAAATGCTGTCAGTACCAGAGGGTCATTGTTGACTCCAGATGCCCTAGACCCTAGTGATTTGTTTACACTGGATAAGGATGGAAAGCCTCCATCACACTAACAAAATGTACTCATGGTAATTCCTTGCATTTTCTGGCTTTGGCTGGCAAACTTGTCCTGCACTCTAGGAAGGTTGCTGAGACCTAGGAGGAAGCAGAAATCGTGGGGGACATGGGATGGCTCAGGGCACAGACAGGGCCTGAGGTCTTGAAGAGAAGAGGCTGTTTTATCCCATGCCTGGTTTCTGTGGCTGAGCTTGATCTGATCTCCAGTGAGATGGAGGTTAGAGAAACAGGCAAGTAGCTGAAGACCCACCTGCTGCAGTGTTTTGGGTGAGGGATGCCCCTGGGGAGCACTCTGACTGTCTCAAGCCTGGTCCGTCTCCTCAATGGAAAAGACCTGCTGAACCTTCTCATCCCGACCCTTCATCTCTGAGGTTTGGTGGGAATGTGCATTGTCAGGGTGTAAATCCTTGCTGCCAGTGAGCCACGATGTGCTGGCGGGGCTTTAAGCAGCAGGTGTGTGTTGTGCATCTCCTCACAAATGTGGCTGAGCACCCTCCCTCATAAGGAGCCTGCTTGGGACTGACTCAGGAGCAAAAGCACCTTCTGTTCAGTCGCTTACACTCCTCCCAGCTCTCCCAGCCCTCAGGAAAGCAACCTCCTCCAAGGCAGGCAAATTCCCAGATAACCCCCTGGCTTTCCGAGGGCAATGCTGGTGTCAGAAGCATTGTCTCTTTGGAAATTAATTTTCCTGTCGATTTCCTTATTCCTCTTAATTGATGAGGGGCAAGTCTTAGGCGCATTGCCAGCGGCACCAGCCACAGCCTCCCGTAGGTATCAGTAGAGCCAAAAGCACTAGCTCCGAGGGTTGGGGAGTGTAATGAACTCTCAGAGGACTCGTTGCAGCTCAGCCCATGCTCTAGATTAGCTGAGGAATCATCTGGCCCAGCTATTAACTGTCCCATTTAACATCATAAATTATTAACCTAATTTTGAGGAGGGTCGGTGATGGATCACACTGATTTTGTCCGCTTTTCTGCAGCCTCTCGCACAGCCTGGTGGTGTGGAGTAAGCCACGGGCAGGGCCTGAGGGTCTGTGCCTCCAGAGGAGGGGAGAGACAGGGCAGCACAGCCAGCTGCCTGTAGAAGGACCTGCTCTGGCTCTCTTTCCAATCCAGTGGAGAGCTCAGGAAGAAGCCTGAGCAGGGGAAATCCCCCAGTAGAAATAGGGAATGGAAGAACTGCCCTGGGGAAGAGCAAAGCCACCCACTCCCCAGTACCTCTGCACTCATGTGGGGTACATCTGCACCCCTGTGCATGGGTGTCCAGGACCTCTGCCCCTTCCTGGGTACTCCTGTATGCTGGCCATTCTCAGTGGAAGTCCTTACCAGAGGCATTTTTTAGCTAGCTGAAGCTCTCTAGTTCATATGGCAAAGGAATCAGGAGTTTTTTCTTCCTATGCTTGTTGTAGACCACAGCTTGTTCAAAAAGTTTCCTTCCTGGGAAGTTTTAAATAAAATAGTGGGGGAGAGCAGATTCTTTAGTATAAAAGTTTTAAACCTTTCAGAAGGTTTTTTAAAGCCAATTGAAGAGTAATGAAAATTTAAGGGATACCATCTTTCCTTTTGCCTTTGTCTTTCTTTGAGAAGAGAGATATGTGCAGGGAGAAGGGGCTAAGAATTGCACTCAAACCGACTTTTCTTTTAATTGAGTGGAAAAATTTTGAAATCATTTGGTCTGTTGAAAAAAACATACAAACCTGAAGGAGAGCAAGCTCTGAAATCCTTGTAAAATGCGTCTTTCATTCTGGCATCACAAAAAGGACTTTTTGTTTCCCCACAAGCAGCTGTGCTGCTCAGTGCTGCCTGTCCATGGTGTGCAAGCGCATGGCCCTGGGCTGGCCCTGAGTGTGTCCGCAGGCTCTGTCCCACAAAGGGGTGGCATTTGGAAGCCCCCAGTCCCACCCCACTTGGAGCCTGTACAAGATTCAGTGGCTGTAGGACCAAGCCTCATTACCCCACATCTCCCTGGTTGGAGGTGCTTGGGGTCAGGGTCAGCAGGCTGCATGGATGGTGAAACACACTCAACACCCAACACAAGCCCAAAGAAGTGCTTTTGGTTATGGTGAGAACATGGGAAAGTGTTGGAGTCTGTATTAAATTAACAAGAGCCTGTACCGCTAACCTGCTCATCCCTTAGTACCTACCTACTAACCACAAGTGCTTGTAGCTCATCGTGTTCTTCCTGCCACTCTTTCCATTAAACAGTGAAACAGGGAGTCCTGAATTTGCAGATTCACAGCATTGGTGCTCTCACACTCCCTGTACTTGATGCAGGTTTTACACACATAGAATAGAGGAGGAAATCGCCTTTGCCAGAGGCCCAAACCTCGTCGTGCACACACGGCACAGACCCACACACGACTGATGGCCAGCACATGGATATAAAATACAGCGCCCTGCCATAAAACATGCACTGCTAGTCTATATATTTTGCAATCCCTTTAAAGATTTTTTTTCTTTAAACCCCTCACCCTAGCTCCCTCCCAGTTCTCCCCCCAAAAAATTATTATAAAGAATTATTGCCATTAGTACGTCTTTCCCAGTGAAAGGAGAAAATCGCCTCATTCATAATTTATACCCTCAATTACTATTAATAAAGAAATATTTCAGCAGAAAATCGCCTGGGAAAATTACACGTAACATTGCATTAACATTCTATTTGAACATTTTCATCACATTTGTTATAGAGTTAATAAGAGGGATATGCTCCCCTGACTTCTTCATGAAATTATGGGCTGCCTATGATAGTTTAATCTTTTAGACTTTATATAATATATTCACTTTACTAATTGAGCTATCCAAGGAGCAGTTAGGGATGTTCTTAAACGTGGAAGACAAAGTAATCAGGGCCGTGACTTCCTGACAAGAAGATCTTCTTCCGGAGATGAGGAGCTGCACGTGTGAGGCGCACAAACGTATGTGTTTGTGTGCAGATATGCCACTCCATTAGCCCTTCCCTTAATGTCCTGCCTGTACTTGGAAGTGAACATGAATGAAGGGTGGACGTGTTTTTCTGATTCGTGAAATATTCCCCAAAACTTCCATTTGTATTTCAGAGTGAAAGAGGGTCTGGTGAAGTTGAGCAAAGTATTGTTTTGGGAATAGGAAATGCCCAGCATGGGGAGGTTCTTTGGAGCAGCACTTAATGTAGACAAGCCTTTATGCTCAAATTCACTCCCACCCACAGTCATGTACAGATCATGTCCAAAACTCCGGGCACAGAGGTGGGCTGGGCTGTATGACCCCTCTTCCGCTTGGCAGCCTGGGGATGGCAGGAGACCCCCGTGCTGGAGGGCAGATGGGTGAGGTCCCATCAGTCCCCAGCAGACCAAAGCCAGTGCATCCCACCAGGGACAGGAATCAGTGTAGGAAGAGTGCAAGGGGGATGTTAGCAGTGAGCACTCCTCCTCCAGCTCTGCAAGGTTACTCTGTTCACACAGCCTTCAACCCATCATGTCTGTCTGGGCTCAGCCATTTAGACTCCTGGAGTGACACCCAATTCTGTCACCCAGAAGAGGAGCTAAGCTCCTGCCAGCCCCACCCTCCCAGCCCATGTTAGCCCATCAGGAAGAGAGGGATGGATGAGCGACAGCAAGAAACAAAAGTGACTGCAGTGTGAGGTATAGACAGCAGAGCATCCATGCATGAGCACACGAGATGTGCAGCTCCTCTAATGCTTTCATGGTGGAGCATGGTTGTTCCCAGCTGGCTTCACATGGAATGTGCTGCACCTTCACTGCTGAGCTTGCAGCCAACATTTTTCTGGGTGATGGTTTGCCACCAGCCAGCATGAATGGAGGCTGTAGCCACCTGGACCACCACAGAGCTATGCTGGACAAGCAGCAGCCCATGCAAGCCCACATCTCCTCATTGCATCCCAGATGGTCAGGGGGCCACAGAGCTGCCATGTGTGCAAGTACATGGGGAGTGCAGGGCATCTTTCCAGGGACCACATGGGCAGCCTGGGAACAGCAGAGGCCAAGGAAGTTGAGGCTTGAACTGTCCACCTCAGAGATGGCCACTGCCTTGTCCTGGGCAGGATGGACCATGCTGTAAACAGGACAAGGCTTGTAAACAGGACTCCAGCTGGGATAAATTTAGCCCTTTGGGGTTGCAGCCCTGGCGCGGCAGGACACGGTGTCAGGGTGTTGTCGAGAGGAGAGAGGGAGAAAGAAGCTGAATAAACAAACACAGCTTGTGCCTTTTTTTTTCTCTTTTTTTTTTTTTTTTGTCCCAGCATTGTTGTTTCAGCCGGACAATTGCCCTGCAGATTGAGGGAACAGACTGGAGTTCAAGAGAATTTAGCGTCCAGTGACTCCCTTTTCACATTGTGTTTTCACATGAGAATGTATCCTGGTATATATGGGGAGAGTGTCCATAGCCGTATGTGTGGGTAACTCTGTGGATGCTGTGCACACATCTTTGGGCTGGCCCACAGGGATAGGGGATGTTTTGCATCCCAGGTGAGGCAGAGCAAGCTGGCACTAATCATGGAGGACTTGGCTTTCTCCTCATGCACCGGAGTGAAACTCGTGGGTGTCCAGGAGCACACATGCAAGATGATCTGTCTGTGTCTCCATGGGTAGAGCAGCTCTGGAGGTGCCCCTCCACAGCAAAGAGACACTGTAGGTAGAGTTGAAAGTCTTTGCAGAATTTTAGAAACAGGGATCAGGACTCAAGTTCTTTTTCTCTTTTTCTGTCCTAGGATTTGGACAAGTTGTATTCCCATAACAAAATCATCTGTGATCTCGGGAGCAAAGGGCATGGATCTTCTCTTTCAGTCCTGCTCTATAAGGACCTAAGTCTTTCTAAAGGCCATGTTTAGAGGCAGCCTAATTTTCACATCTTAATTTTATTTTTCTCACATCTTTCTCTGACACACACATACACACACATGCTTCTATTGGAAAAACGATTTTAATACCCATGGCACATTGTCCTGGTGTGATATAAAATCCAATGACATGTGGCATTTGGAAAAGGTCACTTCCCCCATCAGGATTCATTATCCTACCTCAGCCTGGGAAGCCATAGGGTTGCCCCCTCCTCTGCAGACCCCTTGCCCCCTCCCCAGCTACAGTAGGTGAGCAGGGAGAGAGGATGAAGCATTGGGTGGCCATGCCATGGACCGTGGCAGTGTTAGGCAGCTCCTGCAGCAAGGCCTCTTGTTTCTCATTTGATGTCCATCCCCTTCCTGGTGCCTTAATTTTCCCCCTGCCCCAGAGCAAGAGGAGTCACAGGGATGTGATGCTGGGAAAGCTCTGTGGCATGCAAGGGGCTGGGTTTGGCTTTTGCCTGCCTTCCTCTCCTCACTGCTCCCTGTCTGTTCCCTTTCGAGTCAGAGTCAACACTTGTGGTGTCCTTGCTCTGCACGGTTGCAGGAGGGAAACACTCACCTTCCCTGTTTCACTTGTTCATATTTTTGGCTGGGTTGACTGGGAAGTGCCTGTCCGTGTTGGTGTTCACTGTCACCTAGGCAGAACTGAGAAGAGAAAGTCGAAAGAACATGGAAAGCCCAGCTCCTCACCAGCTTCCCCACCACGCATGGGGATGCTTGCAGCAGGGCAGGAGTGACAAGCTGTCCTGGGGTTCTTGCATGTTTTTGCCTTTCCTTGGACTCATTTCTGCTCAGTTGTTCCCAGGACCATTTTGTCCAAATATATCCACCTCCCTCTGTTGTTTCCAGCCTAACATGGAGCTATTTCCTGGAGGGCAGAATGGTGGAGGTCAGATTTGCTGTGAAGGCTGTCTAGGGGTTGTCAGGGTGTGCAGATCCTTGCAGAGCAGAGCATGGGCTGCTCCCCATGGGCTGTTCCGTGGGAAGGGAACTGGGAGCCAGGACCGTTCCCCTGGTTCGCTTACTACGTTGGGGCACCTTGGCCAAGTTGTAACACTGTTCCTTACCTAGAAGGGAGGGGAGAGGTGAGGGTGGGTTTACTGAGCATGCAATGGGCTCCAGGCTTAGTGGGAAGGGTGGGATGTGAGAAACAGGACCACTTTTCACTGGGGGGAGAAGGATTATTTGTGCAGTGGGGAGTGTGGTTTAATGCCTGATGAAGATGACTTCTCAGAGTGCTGAGGGTGATGGTGACTGGAGCCCCTTCCTACCATATAAACACCCATGAGTTATGGGTACCCCAGCCTCTAATTATGCAGTCAGCCCCAAATAGGCTGTGTCTAACGAGGCTGACAGACTAATATCTCAAGAGCCCTTAATGTGTTATCATCTCTTGCTGTATGACCTCATATTTATAACTGCTCTGGTGGGAGGTTGAGAAATGTCCTTCTATTCCCCCAGCCCCCTCCCCAGCTTTCCCCCCCCCAAAGCAGCAGCTCTTCAGCCTCATCTGTTAGGATCAGGAGGAGAGAGGCGACTTCTCTCCATCCATCATCAGAGGAGTTTGCGCTATTAGATGATTAAAGACATTTTTTATAATATTTGGAAGAGGCTTTGAAATGTCTCTCAAACAGTGTGATTAATGCCTGCTTAACCCTTGCCTGGCTGGGATGGTGTGGTGTGGAGGCAGGTGCATCCCAGGGCAGGACTCGCCGGGCATCTTAGCGGTCACCCAGCCGTTGGGCACCCCAGGCCCTGACAAGGTGTGATTCATGAGCATGGAGCACCTGCAGGAAGCTCCGGCCTCCAGGCAGTTCCTAATGCACCGGGGGCTTTGTGGTTTCTGAGGCTGCAACGGTTGGGGCAGGAGGAAGCTCTGTCTGCCCCCTCCTCAGCACTTAGACAAGAGGCCCCAGGGCTGGACCAGTCCAGGTCTGCATGCTGAACCTCTCCACACTGATGCTGTGGGTTTCAAGGAAGGGCAAGGAGAGGGGGTGAACAACCTGTGCCCATTCCTGGCTGGCCTGAGCTGGTGGAGTGCTTGCTTTCCTCATTTCCCCTTGGTTTTACTCTGTTGCTCCAGATGAAGTCTCTCCCAAAAAAATCATGGCCATCTTAGATGCTCCAGTAGGATCCACTTTTAGTGTGTTGCAACCTTGCTCCGAGTTTGCCATAAAGACCCATGGGGTTGGTGGACACATTCACACTGAAATTGGTGTCAGCATTGTCTGGTACCTCCCAAAGGCCAAATTACTGGTGTTCCCTGATGTTGGTTCCCATGGGGGAGTGGAGATTTGGCCTCAGATGGGTGAAAATATGCCCACCTCCCTTGATCACAGGCACAATGTTTCATAATCTCAATTTCTTGTCAATTGATTGCCAGATAGAAGCGACAACCAAAGAGGGCCCCAGGCGTCTGCAACTGCCACTCATCGTATGATTTTAACTCTCCCCCTCTGTAAGTTTGCATTATTTTCTTCTTCTTGTTGTTGTTATCTAAAGAAATCTCCTCTCCCTCCCCCTCCAAATAGCCTCCTAGAAATTACAACATCCTTGTTGATTTGGTATTCAATGTATAAATAGCTAAGAAGGGTTAATGCATGATTAATAGGTGTTTTATTAAAATGGTTAATCTGTCATTATAGAGTCAAAAGGATCAATAGATTTCTTATAATCATGGCTTAAAATCATCTTTAGCACACCAATGCTTATGGGTTTAAAACCCTGGACAAGGTGTTCAGAGGACCTGGGGGTCTCCTGTTAACTCCTTCCAACTCTTTTGTCACCTGAAGTGTGACTGTTCAAACAGAGAAAAGCCAACACAGGGCTGCACATTCTTTTATGTTTACCATCCACCTTATTATTGATGGGTATTAAAATTGTCACACCAAAGTGACAGAAAGGGGAAATGGAAAGTGGGAGAAACTGGAGATGCAGCTGGATAAATGCTCTTTGTTATAACAGTCAGCAGCACCTGAGCGGAGCAAGGCTGGGGCACAGCCAGGCTGTCTCTGATCCATTAGGTGCTTCTGCAAAGCAGCACATGTTGGCCCATCACAGCTTGGCTTCTCTAAGGAGCACTGCTTCCACACCAGGGTGAGGTGGGGGGATTCCAGCCTTGCACAGAGGTAAAGACATGCCTGGTGTGAGGCAGTGTGGTAGTGGCCAGAGAGGACTTGTCCAGTGCCACCTGAGTCACCTCAGCCCCAGGGGCTGCTTTTCTGGCAGCTGGATGATGGTGGGTCTGGTTGACTGAACCCTTTGGGATGCCTGTTCCAAGCTGCTGTTAGGTAACTCCAGAGATACCATGACAAATCCCAGGGATTCTGAGCTGCTGACCCCCAATGCGAGGTCTCTGCAGGAGGAGGTGCTGTTTAGACAGGTTGACATGAGAGCATCTGAGCCAGCCCAGGCAGGCAGAGTGCAGACCCCTTCTGCCCCCTCACAACATCCTCTCCTCCAGCAGAGGAGAGATCCAGAGGTCATGCAGGGGGTCTGTGGTGGAGCCTGGACAACAGTGCAGAGTGCTGCAAGAGTAACTGGCACAGGCATGCATTTCCTGAGTGCCTAGTAAGGAGAGCAGATACAAGCCTGCCCAAGGCTCCCGGCACTACAAGCCTGCCCAAGGTTGGAGACTCTCACTCAGAGGCTGCTGGGAGCTGGTGCTCTCCACTGATTTGGCCATGCAGAGTTACTCTGCTGCAGCCCCCCACCCTCACTTCCTTGCCCTGCATGAGGACTCAGCCCCACTCCCCACTGGCTCTGCTCCCTGCCCAGCCCCACAGCCCAGGCCAGCCAGGTGGATTTCACCTCAGCTGAGGTGAAATAAAGGCAAGTTCATCCCATTACTTTCCTTTTCTCTTCCCTTCCCGTCCTGCACTCAGCTACTTCAGGCTGGCTTGAACAGCTCCTGCCTCACAAGAATTCCCAAGTGTGCCCCATCCAGCAGGCAGGTGTGTGCCTGGCACAGGGATCTCAGCCTGGTGGGAGGATATCACTGCCTCCACCTCCCACCCCCACCAGTGCTCTGCATAGGGTTGGGCAGAGATTTTCCAGACTCCCTGAGTCAAACCCTCTCCATCCCTGCCTCATTGCTTATTTCTGGGCTATTCTGTTCGACAGGGAGAATTTGTTTCTGTCCGGTGCAGATCCCCAGACAGTCTCAAACCTCTGAGGATTTGTCATCTTGAGCTTTTGTTTGTGGGTCTCCAGGACCCTCTGCCCCACAGCCAAACCCAGATGTTTCTCTGTCTCCTTCATGGAGCCTGCTGGCCCCCAGGAGCACTGACCCTTCCCTTCCCCCATGGATGTCCCGGCATGCAGCTTCCCCACACCCTGGTCACACACGTGTTCAAAGGCCACTGCTGGGGGCAGGATGCTGCAGTCACAGCAGCAGGAGATATGTCCTGCCTACTGGGAAGGTGACAGCTGTGACTCTTTCTGGCTTTACTTTCCAGGGCTGCCAAGGGTGGTGGCCCAGGGCAGAGCACACTGGTCTTTCAGCACAGGAATCCCCTGGGATCCTTAGATCATGTTCAGCCCGCCCTGGGACTGGTGGGGGAAGCCTGGGCTTGTCCCCTTGCAGCCCCCAAATTTCATCCCTACTTGGCTCCCTGCTCCACAGCATGTGGGAGGGCTGGGCACAGGCAAGGTGTGAGCCCCCCTTGCTTGTCTCAGGGGTCAGCAGGGGCATACCCTCATGTCTAGTAAAGCTGAAACACCAGCAGCCGCCTGTTCCGAGTGACAACAGCGTGACAGCAGGGGCAACTCTTCATCTTACTAGATATTCAGCTGCCCTGTGACCGGGGTGGGGAGTGTTTGGGGTCATTCCCAACAGGTTCAGGTCTGTTAGGACAGAGCTATTGACTGGCATAATTAGCAACTGGGGTTGTGTTTCCAAATCACCACCGCTGCTGTGTTAGATGGGACCCCGCTTGTCACCAGCCCCCCGTCTCACTCTCATCCTGTCCCAGAGGCCACTGTGGCAGTGACAGAAAGCTGCTCTGAAGGGCAGTGGAGTGTGACAGAGAAGGAAAGGGGTGCCGGGTTGGTCCACCAAAGCACCGCCTCTGCAGCCCCATCCCCTCCCTAGCTGCCCACATTCCTCTGCAGCAGCGCCAGGAAGGGGGAGACCAACCTTTGGCATGTTTATTGACACTCCCTGAGTTCATACTGTGACTCTACAATCTTTCCCTGAGATTATTAAGAATTAATTGATCACTTTTATATTCCCCCCGATACCCGGTGCTGCTTTGCGACAGGCGGCAGGAGGAGGGAAGGGAGGCGGGAGGAGGGTGGGGTGTGTGTAAAAAACACACTGATAAATGTTAATTACTCTTTTACAGCCCTTGTCAAATTCCAGAGCAAGTCGTAAATTCATTAAACTCTAACGGATTAAGCACATGCAGCTTATTTAGTCGCCATAAACAAGATCATTTGGATGTTGATTTTCCCCTTTTTATTGCTGCAGCAGAAAAGGGGAAAAACATCAGATGAGGGAAGCAGTTGGTGGTTACGAGGGAGTCAGAAAAGTTTGGATTTATTTCATATCTTGCTTCCTTGCTCTGTGGCAGCCCTTTGTAGTATATCAGCCCTCGGGCTGTGCCTGGGCAGTGTCTTGCCAGGGAGTCTGGCCATCCCAGGAGCCTTGTCCGTACCTCTAGTGACATGGACAGCCCTGGGATGGAAGAGCCATGCTATACAAAGGGTATCCATGCTCCTGCCATGCCTTTTTAGTGCTGAGGTTCTTAAAGGCCCAAGCAGGACCTGGATGAGCAGAGATGGGATGCTTGAAGACCTTTCAGTGATGTTTTTGGTTATGATTGCTGCTCTGCTCTCCATCATGCTGAGAGGTCTCCAAGGGTAGGTTGTCTCCAGCAAGGCTCATTCCAGCCCCTGGGATGCAGGAGTCTGCCCTCAGCCACTCTGCAAGAGATTGTGCAGGCTGAGTTAGCACAGAAGCAGCTCTGCTCATTTAATGCTGTCCCCAAGGTGCACACTGTGCCCAAATAAGTGAGATGTGACCCCTATCAAGCTCAGCCATGAGAGAGAGGATGCAGGGAAGCAATGCCGTGTTGCTGGACAGGGATACAGTACCTCTGGCTGCTCTGAACACAGGAATGTGGCCCAAGGTCTGCCAACCTGCCCGGTGAGCTTGCCATCCTCTGCTTGCCTGTGTTAATAATCCAGGCTGACCTCCTGAGCTGTGGGAGTGGTGGAAGGAGAATGAGAGGAGGGTCATGGAGATTAATTAATACTCAGGACTCTAATTACAAGTTTCTTCAACACTGGAGTTCTAACGAGGAACAGGCGCTGAGGCAGCCCTGAGTCCTGCTGCCCCCCAGCTGGTCCTGCTGAAACATCTCCTGCTGCCTTGCAGAAGTGGTTTTACTGGGAAAGGGATGGCAATTAGCCCCTGGGCACCAGCATTTCCCACTGCAGCTCCAAGGCTCCAGGCTGTGTGTCCAACAAATTGCCACACTGCTGCATAACTCTATCCATGCTTTGAGCTGAGCATTGGAGACCTGCTGCCATCCTTAGCATGCCCAACGCCTGCCTTAGTCCCGTGGGACAAGAGCAGGAGGTGGCCTGGGGGACCAGGGGTCCTTGCTGAGTGTCACAGCCTGGCTCTATGCAGTGGAGAGGTCTGATGCTGGCAGGTCTGCTGTGCTGGCAGGAGCCGTGGCACTGTTAGTTCTATGGTGCTGGTCCCCCATCTCCAGCAGTGCTGGCCCTGGGACACAGCTCTGCTTCTCCAGCAGCTCCCAGCCTCCAGCAAAGCTGTGCTCACCAGGAGCTGCAGGCAGCCGTGCACTGCAGGCAGCAGAGGGAACTCTAAACACCTCACTGGAGCGTGCTGCCAGCTGCTACCAGAAAAATTTTGGGCTTTTGCTTCAGAGTCCTCGACAGCTCCTCACCTAAAGGAGTTGACCTGGGCAGTGGAGGAATGGCTGGCTTCCTCCCACCCCATCCATCCTAGCCCATCCCTGAAATGAGTATACACTCAGAAGGTCTGAGCTGTGAGTACATGCCTAACTGCTCCAGCCCTGCTCCCCTCTGCATTTGCCTCTTGAGGGGCAGAGGGAAGGAGAGGAGCTGCCAAATGGCTCAAAGAGGAGAGCAAGGAACTGCCAACCTTCAGAGTCTTATTCCAAGCAAGCATTTCCTTCCCACAGCCCTAACAGAGGGTACAGTATGCATAGATAAGTGCTAGTAGAAGCATCCCTGCCTGCCAGATCCCTCCATGCTTTCCTGCTGTGTGGAGGTACCCTCCAGAGATCTCCCTGGGGTTCTGAGTGCAGCCGGGGCATCCAGGGGTTAACGGAAGGAGCATGTCCCATGCTAAGCAGTAGCTAACAGCCACCAGCTAATAACTTTATGGCTTCAAAGCAGGGCATTTATCATGCTGAAGTTTGTTTATGCACTAGTTATATGGCACATTATACCAACACTGTGTTTGGCTGATAAATTCTCTGTGACAAGCGAGGCTACCAATGGGGACTCACCAAGTCCAAAAGACCAGTAGCTTTTTCCTGAACTCTGCTTTCCGAGATAAGGGTGTTTTTTCCCTCTTTTGTTTTTCAAGGAGGAAAGAAAAAAATTAGCCTATAAACTTGAAAAAAAAAAGAGACTTGTATTGGATAAGTTGCCCAGTGTCTTGCTGCCCCAATGGGGGCAGTGGAGGTTATGGTCTTGGTGAGGACCAGGTGAGCTGTGTTGGCAAGTGATGTTCATGGGTTTTTTGGGCATATACTGAGTGGGCACTGACAGGTTCTGGGTGTCTCCAGGAACAGCCTATCTATCTCAGTCCTGTCTGCATTCATGAAGGTTTTCTTTTTTTTTTTTTTTTTTTTTTTTTTTTTTTTTTTTTTTTTTTTTTTTTTTTTTTTTTGTGTAGAAGTGTTAGAAGGCACTCTGGCAGCCCTCTGATTCTGCAGTGTTTCTAAAATGAGCCATAATTGTAGCATTCATCCCTATTTTGAAGTTGTGCATGTGTGCAATTTGTTACTGCTTCAACACAGTTGCTGTGTTCCCCTGTACCCCTCACTCTGGGTTCAGCTGCTTTAATCCCACTAGTAATAATGACCTTCACATTTCTGGCTTGCTCTATCACAGGAGCCAAACCCACTTCGCAAACATGAACAAGCTCGGCCTCCCAACTCCATGCAAACATGATAGGTCAGGATTATTTTTCCTGCTGCGGTGGTGGGGAAACTGAGGCATAAAGCAAGGAGCGTGCTGACCTGAGCCCACTCAGAGTGGCACCCTTTGCTTTAACCAGTAGACCTCACCCTTCTCCAATTTGGACCAACATAGGCTTTCGTAGGTCTCACCTCTGGAGCAAGACCTGGGGCTGGTGGGATGCAGTGGGGCAGATCCTGATGCCAGGACCTACTCTGAAGTGTCACTGAGGCAGTTCATGAGGCAGCAGCTGTTCCTCCTGCTGGGGAGTGGGACACGCACTGTGGCAGCTCATCCTGGCCTCTTCCTGTGGAGCCATGCCCACAGTGCTTGCCCCCTGCCCTGCTGCAGCAAGCAGAAAGCCCCCACTGTGGTCCAGTGTTTGTGTCCAATGTCCAGGCAGCGTATATGTGGGTGCCCAGCTCCCTGCATGAAACATGCTCTGGTGTGTGTCCACAGGGGCTGCCCAGTGGGGCCATCTTGGTTTACCTGTGCACACACAGGTGTGCAAAAACACGGATTCATGAGTGCACTAGGTGCATCTCCATCTCCATTGCTGTGTTAGGATCCATCCATGGCTGTCCATCCACATGGGCCTCTCCGGACATGTAGCCATCCCAGCCTGTGTATCTCTGGCTGCATCCCTGTTGCATCCCTGGCTGTGTACCTGTGCCGGCGTGCGCGGCCGTGGATCTGCATCGGTGGCTGCGTGCAGTGGCCCCTGCAGGCTGTAAATACTGGCAGTGTGGCAGGGAGGTTGAGCGGTTTATGGCTCAAGGTCAGGCCCGTGAATCATAAAAAGGTGTCGGAAGGAGCATTAACTCCTAGCCTTCACTTGGTCTCTGTGTGGTTTCAGGCGGGGCCCCGAAGGCAGTGATTAAAGGGTGCACCTTCCCCTTTTCAGTTTTACGGTAAAAGGAAAGCAGTAAATTAGAAGCCCACAGGCTGGGGCAGGCCAGGTCCTGCCAGCACAACAGCTAAGCAAGTACCTGCCGTGCGCCCCGAGATCCTGCTGCCAGCTCTGCACGCCCCTGGCACAGCCCCCACACAGCCCTTTCCCATGGCAGTCCCTTTTCGAGGGGCAGAGTCCAGTCATGTGGTGGGCATGGCAGGGACATCCCTCCATCCTTCCCCAGCCATGTGGTGGGCATGGCAGGGACATCCCTCCATCCTTCCCCAGCAACAGTTTGGGGTGGCTGGGGGTGTTCAGCCCTGCTCACCCCATAGAACAGCAGCACTTCTTGCTCTGCACCTTTTTATGACTCCAGCTGTAATTAACTTCAGTAATGAATTTTTTTAAATCTAAATAGATATAATTAATGTTTAATGCCCCTGTTTTCTTGCAAGTTGTCAGGACTGTTAAGAGCTGAATATTGATTGAAGAGATGAGGCAGATTTTTCTGCTGCTGAGGTGGGACTGCTGAGACAGAGGCAGAAAGCCCTGACAAAATGGTCAGGTCCTGACCCACATCTGGAGCTCAGGACAGTGAGTTGGGGCTGGGGAGAACTGGGGCAATGTCCTGCACTGCAAGGCTGACCCTGGCCCAGGAAGCAGGGAAGAAGGGATGAAGGCTGTCTTGTTTTGTCCCACCACTCATCTGTAGGTAGCCTCCAGTGCTCCAGCCTTTGGTGAGCACTCAGTCATGGGGCATTGCTGCCAGCATATGCTCTAAACTCGGCATCTCCTGGAGAAGGGCTTTCAGGAGCAGAGGTGTGAACACGCCCTGTTCAATTCTCATCCCAGCTCCTGCAGCTGACCCAGCTTGCATCTGCCCTGGCACCCTGGCTCGTCACCACCACCACCTGCCGTGAGACACAGGAAACAGTACCTTCCCTGAGCTCCTGCTGCTGCAGCCAGTCCTGATAAGGCATTGTATGAAGGGCTGGGCCACTGCCAGACTGATTTCTCCCAGCTCCTGACAGGGCTGTGCACATCTGCCCCAGGAACACTGCAGGTACTGCAGCCCTGCTGGCCCAGTGGGAAGGCTGGGGCTGGGCAGAATGAAAAATGTAGCCACACGTTGTGCCCCTGTCCCTAGGCTGGACTGAGCATTAAATGTCTCTGAGGAGGAGAGGAAGGGAGCCTTGCAGCCTCCCTCTCCTTGCAGGGTGCTAGGAGGGAAAATACTTCTCCTTTCCGTTAAAAAAATGCGCATTTTTCCCCTGGGGAATGGCATCGCAGAGCCCTGGAATTGACGCAGCTGCCAGAGGTGATGGATGGCGCCAGCTGATGGAGCGAAGCGGGTCAGCAGAGCAGAAACCAGCAGGCACAAAGAGAGAGCATCCCTGCTAACCAAGGCAGGCGGTGACACCCTGTGCCGGGGCTGGGCCCACAACAGGCCCCTCTCTGTTGGGCTGGAGAGTCGGCACAGCTGGAGTACCTGGGGTGCCATCCTGCGATGCCCCCGGCCTCACCCCGACTGGACCCGCTGACAAGAAGGGCCTTTCTTCATCTCCACACAAGCCCTGATTGTTCAGATGCTTCCCCTGCCACTGCCTTGTGCTTCTGCCCTTCCCAGAGACAGTTCTGGGAGGAAATAGAGGATTTGCAACATCTGCGTGACCAGAGCTGCTGAGACTTCAAGGTTTCAGAAGGAACTGAGACTCCTCGTATGAGTCCAGACCAGGCTGTCTTGGTCCCCTCAGCATCTCCAGACAGGGATGTCTCAGTTCCCTGAGCAGCTGTGCTGTGTGGCTGTGCAAGTCCACAATCCACCTGCATTTCAATTTCCCCAGAAGTGGCTGAGGTCCTGCTTCACCTTTGCAGGTGCGCAACAGAGTGAGGGCACACATTTGAGCCAAGGCACCCCCAAAAATTGGGGAGCTGCAGTGCCAACTGGCAAGGGCAGCGTGGTGTGGGCAGTTGTGCTGCCAGGTCCTCTGCCTCCCCGTCTGGACACACAGCACTGTGCTGGCCACCTTGCAGATGAGAATGAGGAAACTGAAATGTGGAAGCCTGGGCTCTGTAAGTCTCAGAGGACTCTCAAAGAAGGGATCTGGTCACCTTTTGAGGCTGGTGGGAGGAACTGAATTTTCATAAATGGTGGAGGCAGTGGCTGCAGAGAGAGATCAGAAAACAAGGCAACTATGCAAAATCAGCCCAAACATCACTGAAACTTGTGTGCAGTCTCTGCTTCCTCTGAGAGACATATAGAGAGCCTCTGGGCAGGGGGTGGGACAGCAGCTTGCAATGATGCCAAGGGGATGCTGGCAGTTGTGCTGTGACTGGGGCTTACAGACACCATTCCAGCCTAGGAGCCTCTTGCTCTGACAGCCTGAAATGTCTTTTCCCCAAACATTGTCCTCAACAGCTATACATGGGAGATCAGGATATGTCCCCCTAAAGTGGGTGTGTGGGTAGGATGGGGAGGAGATTCGAACAAAGGCAGGCCACACTAGCTGTAAAAAGTGAGAGCTCTTTGGAAGGCTGGAGTAAAACAGGGTGCAGTGAGCCCCAGGCTTGAGACTCAGGACTGCAGGATGCTTCCCATCTCTCTTGTGGGGTCACCAGGACCTTCACCTTCCTTCAACCCAAGCACAGGGAGGAGAAAAAGCTTCTGCCTCAGTTGGGAGGCCATTATTTTTGCCCAGATCCCCTTGGACAGAGGCCCACAATGTCCTCCAGGGATGCAGAGCTGCACTGTCCCTCCTGCAGCCCAGGGATACTGAGCAGGTCTCCCCCAGACGTGTATCAGGAAGGGGCCCAGTTGTCCTGGCTCTGATCCCATTCTCTGTCTCCAGCTGAGAGATGTATCCTAGCTGATGCTGCTACGCTGAGGGATGTATTTCTGAACCCTGAACAGTTATCTTTGCTCTCCACCAAACCCAGCTGCTGAGTCCCTGTGCAGGGCTGACTGCTGCTCCGGCAGATGTGAGGAGGAGGAGGAGGAGTGCAGAAAAGGGGCTCAGGTTCAAATCGATTCTGAGCACTGAGATAAGAATCTCTTATCACCCTTGTCATTGTAATGTCTGGGACTGAAATGCTGGGCTAAGAGTCAGGTTTTTGCAGACCAGAGGTGGGGAGGAGACGGCACAGCAGGGAGCAATTGTGGCTCTGGAACGAGGTCCCAGGGCTTTGAGAACCTGCTTGCTCTCCAGTGACACTCTAAACCAGCTTCCTTTACCCAGCCTTGGGGCTACCCCCAGCTCCTTTCTTTAGCTCTTTCCAAAGAAGAGGAGCTCCCAGTGGCACAGATGAAATGCAGGGAAGGAATGGGTCCAGCACATCCAGATCGTGTATGGTGGTAAGGGCCACACACAAGAGCTGTCCTGGGGGCTGAATATTGCCAGGAGAGACCAAGAGTGAAAGGTAGAACTGGGAAGTTCATGCTCCCATGGCTGCAGCTTCCTCCAGCCTCTTCCCACCTTCCCCTGAGCCAGGCTCAGTTCCATCCCTTCAAGGGTTGCAGCACAGGAACAAGGCAGGTGCCCAGGAGCCAGTGGAGCTGACAAGGATCTGGCAGGGGTTTCCAGACCGTTGGGAATTCCCTCTGTTCCCACTGCTGTCCAAAAGCAACGGGTAAGGAAAAGGGAGCTGCTAAGCTTATGTGCTCCAGGTGGTATGAGACTAAATAGTGATGGCACAGAGTGCCCTCAGGTGTAAGAGGCTCCCTAGGTGCCCTGCTGTGTATTCTGCTTTTGACTCCTCACACTTCTTCCCTGCATTTAGTAATAACTGTTGACTGGGATTCCAAGGTCGTCCAGCCTTACAGAGGCATAGATAAAATCTAAGGCTGCTGCAGACCCCTGCATCTCTGGCCCTAGCAATCCCTGTGTCTATCTACAATCTCTCTCCTCCTGCTAAGCCTTCCTCTGGCAGACAAGCCCCAGAAGGTTAAACAGCAGCAAGGCCACTGCTCTGTCCTCCTCCAACAACTGTTCATCTAGGGAATGTGTCAGCTTTCCCCCTGTTCCCCTGTTGCCCTTTGCAGTGGCTGTGTGAGATGCCCTGCTGCCAGGTGGGGATGTCCAGGCAGAGACCTCAGTACCAAAGACGACAGTACTGTTCCAATAGGCTTGTTGAGGGTCTGCAGCTGCCTGGCAGGTTTTGCTGCTGGTTCCACACTACTGATGTCATAAAACCCCTGCTTGAAAGACCCCATGAGCCCCCTGCATGTGGGTGCCCTGCTGTTGGGAGCTCCTAGTCAGGGTGAGGTGCCCCAGGGCATGGCAGAGCTGGGGACTTGCAGAGTAGGGACTTTGTTGGGCCCAAGAGTTGTTCTGCTGGAAAAGATGACTCTGAGCTATGGACTGGTTTTTCCCTATCGTGGACCATATCCAGGTTTCATGACTGCTCGGTGGTCAGGGAACTGGCCCACCACTCTCGAGAGACACCCTAGGACTTGCACATTTAATTCCAGGAGGGACAGTGTCAGGTCAAGAGAAATTGGACCTGCCAGAGGATTTATTAATTTCTCCTTCCCTCTGCCTCCTGACAGGAGCTGTGCTGAGATCCTGTTCCTCAGAGTCATCTCGCTAAAGCTGGAGAGAGCTTAGTGCTTAAATGGTTTTCATGCCACAGCGAAGTTTAGTGCTTGTCAACGAGTCCGAGGTCTTGCCGAAAAGCCTTGACAAACAGAGCAGCAGGGAGACGAGGAGAGCAGGCAGCAGTGCTGGGAAGGGGGGAGCACATGAGCTGGATCTCCAAAGCACCTGCATACATGGGAACATCGCATACCCAGTTTCGCATATCCCCACTAGCAAATTTGGCTGGCCCACACTCCAACAAAAATTGTATTTGGCCCAGATCTTAAGTTTAAACCTCATGGAAAAACCTTCATTAAACCTCACTAATGTGGAAAAGCAGAGCTGGCCTGTGGTTTTCAAGCCCTTGCTTTTGTAGGCTCTTGCAGAAATAGATGTACATGTATATTTTGTGTGCTGTATTCACTAGGATGCTTTTCCTGCTGGTGTGAGCCTGACGCTGGCAGGGCTGAACACTGTTGCAGTAACATGCTGGCTCTGCAGATGGGGATAGCAGAGCTCAGAAACTAAACCTGGCTCCAGATGCCACTGAAAAAGCTTGCCCTGCCTGGGGAGGACAAGGAAGACACCCTCACCTGTGCAGGCACCCCAGCTTGCCCCACTGAGAGGAGAAGCTCTTGAAGTAATTTTCTTTCTTTTTGGGGAGCTAGATTTCCTGGGCATGAATTAGTTTGAGCATGGGATAGCTCAGTTCAAGCTCTGGGACACAGATCTGGCCCAGTGTGAATCTGCGAGACGCATGTCACAGGCAAACTGGCCAGTGCAAAGGTCCCACTTGTTCTGTGGTCTCCTGGGAAGCCACCCCACACCTTGGTGGCAGCACGAGGAGCAAGGAAGCACAGGTAGCAGGGCAGGCTGTCCCCACCATGGGCATAATGCAGCAACAGGAGCCCCCAAGCTGCCTGCTCCTATGGGATCTGTGGCTGCCAGTGGGTCACCCGAGTCAAACGTTTGAGCAGGATTTGGAGGAGAGCTGGGTAGCTTTATTGGCAGTAATAGTATTCACAGCCCTGCTGGCTGAGGCACTGATCCAGGGGGAAGGGAGACCCCTCCCCAGCAAAAACAAAATTGCAACATTATCTGGCCTCCAGACTTCCCAAGGGCAGGGCTGGCTCCAACCTTTTATTGAAGCATCCTTGGTGGAACAATGCCCCATGAACCCACAGGTCGAACCCACCTGGTAAAGTGAGCATTCCTGTGCTGGTGAGGTCCTCACCTGGTATAAACTCACACTTCTCCATGTATTAAGCCCTTCATATTCATGGGAAGTGTCAAAGATTTCCTTTCCTCACCCCACTCCATGGCTTTGCCCTGACATCCACAGTGACTGCCTTCCTTGGCAGCTCCCCTGCCTGATGGGCAGGGATGGCAGGCAGCCCTGCGCACACCCCGTGCTGTTTTCCCATCACCTGCCATGGGGCCCGTATGTTTTCATTTAGTCAACATAGGGAAAAGCTGTAAAACATATGTCTGCTTCCCAAGGAGGGGGAAAAAAATTACTCCAACAGCTTGGTCCAGTTAACAGCTTGGGCTCTTGACTCTGCAGTTGGCTTTGCAGGCACTTTGTTTCATGCTCCACATTAGCTGGCCCCCATCTCTGGCTGCACCAAGGTGTGCATCTGTGGGGAGGGATATTTGGGGGCGAGGATGCTTGTGGGGAGAAGGATGCCCCCAGGATCCTGTGGGGCTGTGCAGCCCCCTGAGAGCAGGCAGGCAGGAGCACTTTCCACCCCACCCTTTGCAGGCTCCTCCCAGCACAGCTCCCCATCCATCCCATACATTTACCTAACGCTAATGAGACGTATTGATTGGAATGATGGGATTTGTAAAGGTCGCAGGGTTAAAGTACATAAAACCAGCCTTTCTGGAGCTGCAATATCAGGGCCGATGGGTCTGGTGGGAGAGATTAAAGGCCTTGTGCTGCAAGAATGGAGAGAGCTGACAGCAATTACATTTCAGATGTGTGCATAGTTATAAACCCCACCTCCCCTCAAGACAGGCGACCACATCCCCACCACTGCAGAGCAGGACTCCAACATCCCTCATCTCCCTTTCAAAAGCAAGATTTCAACAGAGCAAGTCAGGGAATGAAGGAATAAGAGAAAAGGTGAAAGGGAGAGAGAAAGACTGAAGACCCTATTGGAGAGGTCATGCCCAGCCCTGAGACTATACTTTGTGCCCCTGTTATGGGATTCCCAGCTGAGCTGTTGTGGCATTACAGTGTGCTAAAGTTGGTGGAATGTGAACTCTGAAAACACTGTGGTCCCTTTTGTTAGGGCAGGACTCCCACTACTGGTAATGAGATCATCTGGCAGGTCATTAGAGATTTCTGTCCCCTGGAAAGGTTCACGTTCAAGGGCTGGAGGAGTCCAGATCCCCAGAAGCTCAAATACAGTTGGCTGGAGGTTTGTCTCAGATCAGGGTTAACAGGTCTTAGAGTAGGAGACAAATAAATCTGGACATCACTTTTTCTAGAGGTGTTTCTCAGCCACATGAGAGGCACACGGGAGCTCAGTCTCTTGTGTTCTGCTCTGGGCTGTGCCTATAAAAGGTTATTCCTAAAGCCTCAGCTCTGGTGGAACCATTTTACTCCATCATTCCTCCTTGCAGGTCCCTTTCTGTACCACGTTTGCTTCTTGGGCCAAAACAGAGAGGAGTGCAGCCAGGAGAGTTGTGAAGGAGAGCTGAAGGTGGTGTGTTGTTAACATCGCACGTTCCTGCAGTGGTTATGGGGTGCAGGGGAATAAAATGGGCCTTGAGGTCTTTCCTGGGTCTCCAGAGGAAACACATAGACAGAGACACAAGCTAGGCTAAGGGATGAACTATGTGAAGGATCAGTGTTGACAATATCACTACACACAGAAACAGCTGAATTATCTCCATGAGTGACCTTCATTAGCCCAGGCTTAAAGCTCAGCTCAGGGACCTTTCAGCCCCAGCTCATCGTGACTTCACATCACCCACCATTCCTCTCACAGCAGGATTAACACCAGAGACACCTGGGTCTTAGGAAGCCTGTCTCCATCTGGCATCACACCAAGCCAAGAACATGAGCAGGGGCTGCATTCCCCCAAGGAATAATCCTAGAAAGGAAAAGGAGCCATTTACCATGCAAGGAAAAAGGCACATTGCTCTCTGTTAACTGTAGCTGTCTCAGGCTCACAGCCTTTGCATGGTGCCAAGGCAGGGCTTAGCACATGGTGTGAAGAGCCAGTGATGTTCACAACTCCTGCAGGGCACTTCTGCACAGCAGCATTCCCTTGCTGCCCATCCACACATGCTGGAGATTTAAATCCTCCCCCAGAGCCCTGCCAAAAGGACTGCCCTGGGAAACAGGAGCTTTCCCAGTGCTGCAGCTCATCACCAGGCACTCACCCATACCGCTCGGTCTATTTATCCCTCCTGCGCACTCTCTTTCCCTCTCAGATGGTAATGAGTGGTTTGCACTGGGAACTAAATGAAGTTGATTGCCCACTGGTGTCTGCCATTAGTGGTAATTAGTTAAAACATCAGAGTATAAACAGTAAATTGGCTCTAATAATTAATACTAGCACTCAAGCATATGAGAGACAGAGAGACTGGGAGAGAATCAGCGGCAAGCTTGTAAAATCAGCTGGGGCTGCTTTAATTAAAAAAGAAGGAATGTAAGTAACTCAGTATTGGAAAAAGGACAAAAGCCATCAGGATCTTACTCGTTAGGAGTGTGGTCGTGTTTCATCTGGAGCACAGCAGGGCTGAGGACTCACCTCAAGTCTCGGGTACCTGCCAGTGCAAGATGCAGAGCTCACGGTGCTGCTGTATCCCTGAGATGCTGGGATGCCACTTGTGTGATGAATTTTAGCCTTGTTGCCAGTAACCTAGGGCAATAGGGAGGACTGCAACATGAGAATGTGCTCCTACAGATGTGAGGATGAGGCAGACAGGTGAGATAATCCCACGGGATTTTTCAGGAGAGATCTGCTTGGATCAGAGGGGCCGGTTTATTGGGCTGCTCTCTGCTTATTAAAGGCACCATCCCCTTCTCTTTCCTTCAACGACAGATTTGGCTTGAGGTGTCTTTTGGGAAGCAAGGAGTGGATAGGTCCTGCCAGGGAAGGTTGGGTTTACTCCTAGAATATTTATTTTTTCCCCACAGGTTTTGCTAACCTGCATCCTGCCCCTTCTTCCAGCCCCTTTTTCCCCTTATGCACCTTCCCGTTGCCCAGGGAAAGCAGGAGGTTCCCATAGCTCTGCCTTGGCAGAAACACCTTTGCCCCTGAGTGCCTTCAACACTTCACCTTAACAAAAAAAAACCCAAAACCCCAGCATAAAGCAGTGATACTGGTGGTGCTGGGGTGGTGCTGAGCACTCAGGGCTCCCTGCAAAGGCAGTGAGCTGGCCGTGCCCCTCGCAGTCCCTGGCTCGGGCAGAGGTGGCAGAGCAGCGTCAGGGGAGGAGGGGGAGGCTGCATGTATATTGCTATTAATCATCCCCACGTACGTTAACCATGCTAATGTCCTAAGTGACAATAGCCCATCTCAGCTCATGATTTAGGGTCTGTGAACGGAAGCTGGGCTCCGGGGAGTAAATGCGTGAATCCTCCGCTGGTACTAAACCTTCTAATAAATCTAACGCACACCAAAAAGCCCTGGGCACTAAATCCCAGAATCCGGTAATTGAAACCCTTACAGCTCTCAGAAAAAGGTAACCGGTGAGTGGAAGTGAGTGTATGTTTTTACAGAATATATATCCTATCTGCACGTGATTATCTCCAGCAGAGACAAAGGAAACCTGGTGCCTCCTCATAAAGCACCTTGTTCCACAGACTTAAGATAATACCTTTGAAAATAAGAACCAAACAGCCTCGTGCTGCAGGGGTTGATGCTGTGCTCTGCAGACCTGAGTGGGCAGGAACAAGGAGCTGTGGCTCTTTGCTGGATTCCACCGCTGTCCCAGCTGTTGGCAAATGCCGCTGGGACTATGGGAGTCCATCTGTCTGCTGCCCTGGACTGTCACACCTTGGTATCATGGGAGTCATAGGGCTGGCATGCCTGGTGACAGTCACCAACCCAGCCTGGTTCAGGTGTGCAGTAGGCTGTTAGTACCGGCGGAGGAACATTTCTGAGCTGTCCCCGCCATACAAGCTGTAGGGGCAGAGGAAGGGCAGGATGTTCTGTGGGGCTGAGCATTGCAGCTGATATGGGATGGTGCAGCATGGGTGGAGATTTTACCCCACCAACTGGGTCTCCAGTGGAGGCAGCAGCTGGCCAAGCTGAAGGCCCTGTGCATGTCTGATCCCACCTCTGAGAGCAGAGGCACAAGTATGTCCCTGTTGTGGCAGCAATGAATTCAGCATCCCTCCCATGGCTGGTTGTGTTTCTGATAGCCAACGCTGAGGCTGTTTATTGTTTTGTTTACAAGAGAAAAGATCATGTTGGTGTTTTATTCTGCTTTTAATCTCTGTTACAGACCACTCTGTAATGCCTTGACAGGGGACTTAATAAATATAGTCATTTGGATAATGAATGGTGATGATACAGGCAAGCTTGAGGGAGGGTGCGGAGAAGAGATGCTGCACTGGGCACCTGGTGGCGTTTGCAGGCAGGAGGATCGTGTCCTCCTCTGATGAATCTTCTGCAAGGTCCTGCAGCCCCAGCTGGTGACTGGGACACCCAGTGCTTTCCCAATTCAGCATCCTTTGTTACATGAAGAGGGCTGGTAGGGATGAATGCAGACCCCAGTGTTCTGCCTGGCAGGAACCACGAGCCTGTCACCCACTGGGGGCAGGGGTGTCTTGTTCCCCTGAACCCCGAGGAGCTGGGAGCTGTTCGTGCATGCTGCAGCACCATTTCATGCAGCACTTCTGTACTATGGCTTTCTGTGGAATGTTTCTCAGAAATGAGAGAACTGGGACTTTTATTCTGTCTCTCCCTATCTTTCACTTTACTGCTTCCTGACTGTCCCTCTGTATTACCGTGGATCATCCTTGTCACCCTTCTTGCCATCTCCCACCCACCAGAATCCTGCATCCTTCTGGCTATGCCTGTGCACACCAGAGCAGCTGCTTTTGAGTGAGCTAGTGCTGGGCTGCAAATGAGCTGTGCTGGCTGCCCACCCACACCTCCCATCCCAGGGCACTGGGGCTGTCCCCCTGAGACAAAAACAGGACTGCCATTGCCTCTCCCCTTCCTCTCCACCAAACCTATGGGGAGCCTGAGCACCCTCATTTCTCAGGTCACCGCTTGGCTAATGGTCTATTAATTTGTTCAATTGTCCCCTGTGAGGCAAACTCAATTTCTGGCTGAGATTCCTCCCTGGCTGTCGACGTGGTGATGGATAGGACGAGTGGCTGTCACCGCCAGCCCTGGCGCCCACTCGGCACGCTGGGCACCCGCTTGGCTCTGCCTGCACCCTGGCGCGGCTCCGGCGGGACCAATCCGCCGCCTCGTGCCCCAGGACCTGTCTCTGGCAATGAAAAATGACAGAAATATTTAAGGACAAATAAGGTTTACAAACCCAATTTAAAATTATTATGGAAGGCCCTGGCTGCAGATGGGCCCAAGCTGATTCGTGGTGGCAATCAAATCGAATTTCCTTATCGTTGTATTATTTTAGGGCGTTATCTGGCCCCATAATGCAGTTATAAATTCAATTTCATCTGCGAGCATTCATTGTTTACTGTCGTCTGTTTGCTGGGGAAAATGTAAACACTTTGCAGCCCTCGGCTGCAAAATTAATTTCTGGTGGAAAATGGAAAAGAGGAAAAAAAGTGGAAGGTGCCCAAAAAAAAGAGAAAAAAAGAAGGGTGGTGGCAGAAGTGCTGCCGGGCTTGGCACAAGGGCTGGCAAGGGCATCACAACCATCCGAGCTGCTTGTACCAGTCAGCTGCCATGGCTGGCTGTCACCTTGTTCCATGCTTGGGATGGCAGTGGATGGGGATGGGCAAGGATTGATGGGGACAGGTAGCTGGGTGGCACTGGCAGCTCTCGTCTCTTTTCCCTGCTGCCACGTTTCTCCTCTGTGCAAAAGGAGGAAGAAAATACCCCGTGACCTGATGGGGCTGCCAAGGGAAAGTTGAAGGTCTCCCATTAATTCCAGACTAAAAATGACAAATTCATCTTCTACGACAATTAAATGAAGTCAGTAATTGATGCTAATTGATCTTCAGCCGAGAGGGCTCTTACTGCTTTGCTGTGCTCTCCCTGATGCTCTGGCACTTTCCTCTCTTCCCTGCTTTTTCTCCCTGCAGTCCCTGGCCATAGGGATGTCCCCAGGGCCCCAACAGCTGCTCCTGCACTTGCCCAGCTCGGCCAGCCCTATGCATCTCTTTCAGCTGCTCACTTCTTGGAGTTTACATTTATTTTCTCTTTTTTTTTTTTTTGGAGGCAGGTACCAGGCCTGGTTGTGTTAGCGACAAAGGATTTATAGCCTACAGCTGTGTAGGTTTCCACTTAATTTTTATAAGCCCAGCATAAGAGCCAGCGGGGGGTAAAGCACACTTGGATTTTCTCTACTTAAAATATTACAATGTTAGCACTTTTGCTTAAACCCTGAAAAGGGGGCGGTGGGGGGGCTGGATGCGTGTGTGTGTATGTGTGTGTTTGGGGTTTTTTGGTGTTGTTTTTTCTTCTTTTTTTCTTTTTTTATGAGAGCCCTTTAATCTCTAGCCAATATGTCAAAATCAAATTAAGCCTTGGAAGGGGAGCAGGCTCAGCGTGCCAAGCTCGCTCGCTGGGTTGTAAATGTACAATTGTTTCTGGGAGCTGTTATTAAAGCGAGGTGACTGCTGCCTGTTAAGGGACCCTGACGTCACGTCCTCCAGCCACGCTCAGGAAGCAGCACCGGGAGGAGGGGGACAGGGCTCGGCCACACGGTGACCACAGGGAGGGGATGAAACCACGGTGTCCCCTGGAGCAGAGCAAAGGGAGGGTGGCAGCAGCCCTTGCATGGATGGACTGGATGGTGGCCCCAGCAGAGGAACCCCTGGGGATCCCTAGGGATCTCTGGGGACTTGGCTTGTGTTGCCATGCAGAAGAGCAGGTTGAGAACTCCTCCAAGGAACCATCGGAGGGGGTGGATTTGAGGCTTGCAGCAGCATCTGAGTTTTGGAGGCAGGAGAGCTTGCTCAGCCAGATCTTCCCATTGCCCTTCTGGAGAAGCAAAAGGGGCAAATCAGGGTTTTTTTTTAGTTTTCTGACTAAAAGGTCCCCATTTGCTTTGGTGAATAGGCCCATTTCTTGTCCAAGCTAAACCCTTTCAGCAGGGTGGTGGGGCTGGCCAAGAGCCTCACCTACAGAACCCTTTGCAAGGTATGGTGTAGCATCACTAATTTGAGGGAGCCAGGCCTCTGTGGGATCATGGTTAGGGGCAGAGGGGGCAAGCCTTATCCCCCAATGTGGAGGCAGGATTTGGGGTGCTCTGCTCTGGGGTACACGCTCTGCAAGGAGGTTGTGAGCCACTTTCAGGGGGTCTTACTGTGGTGTGGTGAGAGGCTGTCATCAACACTGCCATGAGTGTTTAAAATCTGCATTTCTGCTCAGCTTTGCTGCAAACTAAGTAATAGCAATGTGTAAAGTATCACTGTTCTTCACTTGAGACAGTTTGTAATTATCCGTAATGCTGGTATTTGACATTATATTTACACTGTGCAGGTCTTCAAGGTCATCACTTACCACCTTTTATTTCATGCAGTGGATCTGAAACAGGTTGGAGACATGTGGAGGGGGCAGTGAGGTGTGTTGGCGCACTGAAATCTGTTCACTGCCCTCTCTCTCTGACCTGATTTCAGGTCCTACAGATGCCAATGCAGATGGTCCCTGCTCCATATCCCCAAATCCCTGATTTCAGTGCACTCCCATGGGCAGCTTCATGGGAAGCCATAAAAGACTGGATGCTGTACAGGGTCCTGGCTGTTTTACCGTCAACACTGGGATGAAGACCCAGCACAAGGACAGCAAGCAGACCTCATGCCTCCTCTTGGCCATGCCACATTGGGCAGGAGAGACCAACTAATGTCCAGAATAATTACTCCTGGTTTGAGGCAGTGGTAATGAGACGGAGCAGAATGCTGCACTAACAGGGCTGTCTGGCTTCCAGCCATGAGCCAGGAGCTCCATGGAGTGCTGGGCTATCCTGGGTGGACAAATGAGCTCATCAGGAGCAAACTGAGAGACACCTAATGGGATGCTGTGGGCAGGGTGTCAGACCCTGGGGTGAACATTCCCCAGCTGTCCAAGGACCATCAGTAGCACTTCTCCATCAGCCGGGCAATGTGGCAGAGAAGCCATGTGCCCACTGCAGGCCACTTTCACTGATGTTGCTGGGTCATCCCTGGGAGGCAACAGCATGGGGAATTGTGTTCTCAGGTCTTTATGGGTTCCACTAAATCCTATGTAATATACTGTAAATAAAGTTTATGGCTGAAATTGGTGTTTTACAGGGGCAAACGAAAGTCCAGCTGCAAACAAGTGTATGCAAAAGGCGGGATGACACCAGTACCTCCTGCTGAGGCCTGACATGTTTTTTGGGGATGTTTCACTGAGTTTTAGGGAGAATATAGCTTGTAACAGCTGCCTCTGGCTCTGGTGATGCTCATCAATTGCACAGGGCTCCTGTCTCTTCACCATAAGCAACGGAGACCAAAAGTCACTTGCAAAGTGAAAATAAATTATTTTCTGCATGTCACTCGGGGAATCATCAGTGAGGGCTGAGGTAAATGTAATGCATGGGGAAACTGAGGCAAGGAGTTGTGCTTCAGGTCATATAACAAGGCTCTGGCAGAGCCAGAAGGAAGACTGAGAGCCCTCGTGTCACCTTCCTTGAGTCTCTGTGGTTGGTGCCTGACACATCATGCAGTGACTCAACCCTGTGCATGGGGCTGTGGAAACCTCAGTGTGTCGGGGCACCCAAAATACCCCCATCACCCCTTTCCCCACAACTCTGCAGCTGGAGCAGTGGGCTCGACTGCATCAGCGAAAACCCATGGGTTGCTCAGCGATTCCCAGATGTGCTGTGCTCGCTGTTTTCCGGGAATCCAGTGGCCTGAGCAGAGATAAATAAGTGATACAGACATCTCTGCACTAAACACACACGACGCACTCCCTCCCGCTCCCCCACCCCACGCACACAGTTCTATTAATCCTGACAAATTATGACGTACAGACGTGTAATGCAAACTGATTCATCATACATTCAAATCTGCTGTGTGGGAGCAGCGGGAGGGCAGAGGCAGACAAGTGTATTACACGGATAATGTATTTGACGTATTAATAAAACCAGCCGCATTGCTCAATCTGGAGAGAGGGAGGGATGCCGATACATCATGACAGATCACATATTGATGGAATCCAGATGTTGGGAATCATAGTCTTGGGGCCTTTCTTGTATTGACTAAAGGTAAAAAATGCAGGCTGTCAGCACATTAAATCTTTGCTCTGCTCACGGAGGCTGGGGGATAATTATTTATTTGTGGAGGACAAGGAAACTGCTCCCTGCGTCCCTTGTCCCGTTAGCCCAGCCATCTGCAAGGGAAGGGCAGGGAAAGAATTTTTAACCCTCCTGCGATTTTGTTACCTATGGACTGTAATGACCAGCCAGAGCACATGTTAATATGGTCCCATCATCTTGAAATCCTTTGCAGAGTTGGCAGAAATCAGTGTCAAAGTGATCCCAACTGAGCACCTGGTCTTGGATTTTTAGCCAGTGAAACACTAAAAATCATCCCTTCCATAGCTTTGCCAGCAATACTGCTGCTTCCTGTTGGACAGGGATGCTGTTCAGCTCTGTCTCTCTTTGTATGCTTGTTCTGAGCACATCCTGAGTGGTTTGAGGGAGCATTACATTTCTGCTTATACACACATATGTATGTGTATCCATAAGATATTTTTAGTGTTTTTCAGAGAAGAATATTCTGTCACTCACACTTTCATAGGTAAAGGTCATTGTGCCAATAACGCCTACTTCAATTTTACCTTGCTGAGTCCTTTAAAAATGAAACTGTCTTGTTTCAGATCTGTTTGTGTTGGACACCCTTTAAGGGCTGCTTGTGTTCGTGAAGCCTGATTGACTTTGGCTTGTGTGTGACAAGGCGTTAAGCACATGGTAACATTATCTATTAGGGGACACAAATATATTAATGTCCTGGTTTGGCTTCATGCTCCTCCACAGGAATAGTGCTTTTCCCTTGAGCATCTTTTTGTTGCAGTGGGTTAAACCCACTGCTGAGTGCCTGGCCAGCACAGCAGGATGAAATGACACTGAGAAGATGACAGAGCTTTGTGCTAGTGCTTTTTGCCAGCCTAGAGAAGGTGCTGTGCTGTGTATTTTTGGGCCCTGCCCCTTCATGCTTGTGTTACCTGCAGACAGGTGGGAAAAGGAGGTGGCTGGGACACAAATGGACATTACCTTGAAGCCCAGGGCAGATCGAAGGAGAGGTGTGGACGTAAAATGTAATGAATGTGCAGCAAAAAGGGAGAGATGTTAGAGCATTAGGAAGTGTTTAAATGATTGGAGCATTAGCTTTGTTGGATGCAGATCACTGGGACTTACATGTAGGAGCCTACAGAACTATTTAAAAGGCTCAGAAAAAGCACAAATAATGAAATTCAGGTAAATACAAAAGCAGACACTGACATATTGATGTTTTTCTCAGGGAATCCCAGTGGGTACTTGCCATAGGCCTATATTAGAGGGGGATGTTGGAACTTCTCTGGTGCGCAGAGGTACAAATGCTCAGGGCCACTCTGGCAGCCTTGGTGCCCTGCAGAGCACTCCTCAAATCCTCTGCTCCTACGGAGGGTAATCCAAATTGGAGCCATGCTGAGGGATCAGCCTCACTGAGCCTTCCAAAACATGTCCATAGCATCCTTGACTGTCTGGCAGTGGGGCAGTGGGTTTGCTGTGAGGGGCAAGCCTGCCTTGTGCTCTGGGGTCAGGGCTCTATCTCCGTCTCTCCGCAGCTTTGCAGCTCAGCTGATTGAGTGTGAGGCAGCGCTGTCCATGGACAGCAGTGGCCCTGCTCGCTGTCCCCAGAGTGAGCAAGACCTGTCCAGCCCTGTCTTTGAGTGTGCACTGTGGGGCTGCTGCCCTCGGACATGGCCAGGGCACGGGACTGGCAGTGCAGCGAGTCTCTGTCCCCTGCTCAGCCACCAACTCCCTCTTGAGCTGTGGGTGACCTACACCATGCAGGGCTGTCAAAAGCAAGGACACAAGTCCCACGGAGTCCCAGAGTGCCTTTAAAACTCATTCTTTAACCTCTGGAAGCCGTTTCCTTGCATGTGAAATGGAGACAATAAACACCTGAGATGAAAGGGCAGTTTTACTCTGCTAAGATAAAGGGGTTTGCTCTTTCTCTGGGCTCATTCAGTACAAGTGGATGGGTCTGGAGGCTGAGCT
Source organism: Lichenostomus cassidix (assembly GCF_008360975.1). Classification (NCBI taxonomy): domain Eukaryota; kingdom Metazoa; phylum Chordata; class Aves; order Passeriformes; family Meliphagidae; genus Lichenostomus; species Lichenostomus cassidix. The sequence goes on along the minus strand of NC_139489.1, from coordinate 9,507,889 downwards.
GCTGGCAAGGAGAGCTCACCAGCCCCAGAAAGTAGTAAGGTCCTTTTCAAGTTGTAGAAAAGCAGCTTAGAGGAAATATAAATTGTACTGAGTGAAGAGGACTTGAAAGCAGGGAGGGCTTCTCAGATGGGGAGCTGGGGAAAATGATGGAGGGAACGTAAGAATGACAAAGCATGTCGTTCCAGTGGAGTGCAAGATGATTTGCTTTAGCTCATTAAATACTGCAATAAAATATTAATAGTTATTGTCCCTCTATTTTTTGTAATTATCCTTGCAAAGAAGGATCTGCTGCAAGTCACTAATGTATTCCCAGCAGCGGGTTGCTTTTTAATACGGTGATGGCAGTCAGGGGTGAGGAGGGGGGGGAATGAAAGCGTTTATGTGTGGCCAGAAAATAGTTGTATGATCAGGGTCATTAAAGAACTGGCGCTGTCTACAGAGGGAGAGACAGAACGGGGGGAAGAGCAGGCTGCAGAGAGAGGAAGAGGGTGCAGGTCAACCTGGGAGCACTCAAGAAAGGATGAGATTTGAGGACAATCTGGTGTCTGCATCCCACCTAATCCCGAGGAAGAAATTCATGCTGTGGCTACCCAGCCCAGTGTGCCTGGATGTTTGCTAGTGAATGTGACGATTTCTCTACCATATCAAGCTGATGCAGCTATGAAGGACCCTGGAAGTGCCAAGCTCCTGCTGCAGCTGCTCAGGTGCTCTGTGGAGATAGCCCAGGCACACAGGAAGAAGACCTCAGGGTGCTGCATGTCCATGGAGGGTCCCCTCTATCACAGCCCTCTGCAAGGCAGACCTGCTGCCTATTAGCTCTGTCTTTCATTGTCCCTTTTCCTGTGCTTGTCCCTGACGCTGTCCTTGCTCTGGTCAGTGCCATAGCTTGTGCTGTTCCCTCCAGGTTCTTGGACCTCAGGATCTCTCAGTAGTCAGAGGATCCTTTGCAGGAGTTTCATCTGAGCACACAAGTTGTGAAAGGGTCCACAAGGTGACTGGGGACATAGACAATGACTGGTGGGTCAAACACCATCTGTGGCAATAACAGGCTCCAGCAGAAAGCTTTAGAAAGTGAGGTGGAATATCCCCTGCCAGCAGCAAAGACCCCCTCAAAGGCTTGAAGCTTCTGCAGCAGCACCAACATCCCATCCCACTGTGCTCAGGCCAGTAGAGACTTCACGTGCTTCCATCTCTGGTTCCTGCTGATAGATGCAGTGGGATGCAGAGAGACTCTTTTCTGAGCCTGGCTATTGGCTAAAATAGCCAATTTCACACGAAGCAGATGTGCATTCCGGCTGGGGACAGCCCGTGGTGCCTGGGGTGGGTGACCAAAGGCTGAGTCCCAGTGAAGGGCTCCTGGCATGTGAGACCAAGCTTGTGATCACTGTGATGTGGCTTGGAAAGCATTGACCAGAGGAGACAGAAGATGCTCTGTCATCAGAGGTGGAGAGAGCAGGGATCACGGATCCTCAGGCTCCTGGTCCCAGGCAGGGAAAGCGCAGGAGCACAGATGCTGTTTGGTAGCATGAGCAGCAGCAGCAGGACAGTGCCATGAGCCCACCTTGGGGAGCAAAGCCTGTCCTGGGGATCTGCCCATCTGTCTGTCCAGGCAAGCTGAGGGCAGGGCAGCCATGACCATGATGCTTCTGCTTCCTGAGCCGGAGGAGAGACCAGGGCTTCGGCCCCTCTCAGATCCCATCAGCTGACCCTTGGAAGAGAAACGGTGCTGACAGGTATCTAAGCGAGGCAGAATTAAGGGAAATGATAATAAATGTAGATGGTCAGGCGGGGGAATGAAATGATCCATCTTTTGCATGTTAGTCAAGAGGTGCTCGCAGGCTCCCCCCCTCCCTGCTCCCATTCAATCAGGGCCTGTCAGACCTCCAGCAGGTTGGCATTTTTGTGAAGAATCTCTCGGCTAAAAATTGTTGTCATTCCTATTTCCTTGTTATCAGTTGGCGGCACCTCGGCGGAGCCCGGAGATTAACGCAGAATCGCCGGGCGAGCATCCATTCCCAAAGAGCCCTATCCATTACGCCGAGCTCGGCGGGTCCCTCCCGCCTCACCTCCCACATTCATCATCTTTAACGCTGACAGCCCGGCGCAGGCCTTTCAAATTTATCTCGCCGCGTCCCGGGCAAGCTCTATCCGTCAAACTGCACGAGAGGGAGCGAGCGGAGCACCATCTCCTCTCCCCTGTTTGTCGGGGAGGGAGAGGGGGGGAAAACAACCTGCCCGTGTGAGGGACTCGGTAAAAGATTGGTCCGAGATACACAATTAATCATGGCTCGCATCAATTTGCTTGATTTACTCCCTGGAGGGAGAAGGGGCGTAAACACGGCGTGTGCAGAGGCAGTGTGGAAACATAATGTGTCTGTCTATAGGAAAAACATTAACACATCATCCCCGTTGTGGGTGATTGATGGGGGAACGGGACAGGGACAGCCCAGAGCTGGCAGGGTGACAGAGAGCCAGGAGCTTGCCAGAGAGATGGACCCAATGGAGATGAACCTCAGGGGCCACCGGTCAGGGCAGGTAGCACTTGGCACATCTGACCCGCCTTGTGCTTCCCTTCCAGTGCTCTTCCTGAGGTGGCAGCCCATTCCAGGTATCTCCCCTGTGCAGTGGGAGCCTCTGGGTGGGGAAGGGAGGTGGGAAGGGAAACTTCAAGCCATTCTTCATGTGTAAGGCAGGTGCTTCAAGTTACAACTGTGTGAAATGTCCCCATCTTCAGGGTGATGCAGAATCCCAAACAAAACTGCTTTTGCACATAAAAATTTCCAAGGCATATTTTGTGTTCACTACCATATCCTAAATAGGTGTCCATGCAGCTCACTCTGCCTTACCCTCCCTGAATTCTTCCTGTAAATAACTTTTTTTGCCTGTCCCTGGAGGTGGATGCATTTCAGGATGAGATCCAAATGTGTGGAGCATGCTTGTGAAGACCTTCAGTAGCCTTGGGGGTGGGAGATGCCGTAGCAATGAAAGATGCTGTTATTATTAGATCCCAAGCACTGGGTTGTGCCATCCCTTGATGGCTCTGGCGAAGAGGCTGACTTTTATGGAGAAAGTTACTGCTGTATTTACAATCCAAACCTCCTCGTAACCAGCTGCAGGGTGGAGGAGGAAATGCGGAGAGAGTGTGTGATGATTTAGTGTGTCCTTCTCACATGCCTTTCAGCCAAGGAGCCTTCTCCCTCCTTCACCAGCCCACACTTGGCAGGGCTTTGGCTCTGTGATCACATCCCCAAGGACAAGGGGAGCTGGAGGAGAGGTTTGACCAAGGTCAGAATGGGGGACCAGGAACCTGGAGACCCAAGTTCCAGACTTGTATCTTTCTTGGTGAGATCTTTGTGTATATAAATGGTACCCAGACCTTGTTGGGCCAGGTACTGCATTTCCCACTAGTTTTCAGGCAGGTTATGCTGTTTAGAGACAGGTAAGGGGGTTCATGAAAGCTCACTGCCACCAAGGAAATCTGTACCTGATATGTGTAGGGAATAACCAAGGTGATAGGAATACAGGAATATTGAAAAAGCAACCCTGAAGTGTGAGGGCTGTGCAGGATGAACTGATACAGTTTACCAGTTCTTCACACCCAGACAAACGTTTCTTTAGGCAGTTTGCAGACCATGGGCCACTCCTGTACTCAGCACCATTCCTGCTACCAGCTGCAAATGCTGCCAGGTTTGCTCCCTGGTTAGCTGGTAGTGATGTTGGACAGGCTCACTCCTCCCCTGCTATATGTGGCCCTTGGGTGGGACCTTCCTGCAGGTGCACCTGTCATTTGGGATCTGAACAAGCAGCAATTTCCACATATTATTTCTTAACATGCCTATGGTGGGGTTTAAAAGCTGTTCGTCCAGTTCTTCCACTGCCTTCCTGCATGGAGTTTCCTTTAGCTGCACCCCAGAATTTCCACCTGGGAGGAAAAGGTGCTAACACAGTAGGATCTGTCATCCACAGAGCACTGGACAGTGCTTTGTAAGTCAAAAATGGGTGAAACAGGTGTAGTCTGCCTTAAATACGGAACTCTGTGGAATGATTTGATTACCCAAATTGACTGTCCATAAATTGCCCTCCTGTTTGCAGGTCCTTAGGGGAAAGGCCTGCCATGCTACCATCTTGTCTGTCTGTCTGTCCAGCTATCAGTGCACTGCTTCAGACTGTTCTATTTCTGATTCATGGCGTATGAATTAAATTCTGAAAATTAACACTCCTGCTGGGCGCTACTCCCATCCTCAGGAAAATTCCCATCCCTTCTCTATGATGTGCAGCACCAGCCTACACCTGTGTGCCTGACACACCCAGGAGCATCCCTCCCAGGAGCAATTGCTGCAATTGCTGTCCCCAGAACACCCAGGCTGAGCTCAGGCAGGGCCAGATCCATGACCCACGTTTCTGGGGTTGCTTATGGTTTAAATTTACCAGTTTAAATTAGTTTTGTTCTCCCCTGATTTAGTTGCATCTGAAGAGGGGTTTTATTTCATTTTATCTTGTGGAAATTACTCATAATTTTGTAGTGGCTGTTATATATATATATATATATATATATATATATATGTATGTATATGTATATGCTGGGTTTTATAGCCCATTTTTATCACCTTTTTATTATCTCGGGTCAAAAGCTTTACTGGGTTGCATTCAGGGAATTATGCAAACTAAGAGAAAATACCATAGCAAAACTATAGATTTTCTCATTAAACTCTGCTTGGACATGTAGTTATTGTAGTAAAACTCTAGTAACTATTACAGGCCCTAATATAAAATTATAGTTTGACACCTCAGCGTGATTGGCCTTGTACTGCGGTTAAATTAACCCTTTCCATCCCATGCCTGCTCACACTAAAAGCTTTTGCTGGAAGCTGGCAAGCTGGACTCAGTGGGCAAGCTGGGGTGGCTGTTTGAGGGCTTAGCCTGGGGCTGCACCCACGACCCCTCTGTGGTTTGGTTCCAGCAGCTACAGAGCAGCTTCGTGTGAGCTGTCAAAACACCTCACTCCAGCAAGAATTGGGAGAGACAGAGATGCTCGAACAAGGGAGGATCCTGCAAGTCCAGGTGAATAAAGTCCAACAAGGATGTAGGAGTTTGCTGGAGTTTGCAGCAGTTTCTCATCCCAGAAATTGCTTTGTTCCTACCACCCAAAGACTGTGTAATTCTCCCTGCTCCGTGCACAGTGGATTTAAGGAGCGATAAGCATATTCAGCAACTTAATTATCTCAGACGAGATTTTCTTCTCAATTACACTCAAGTAAATCTGAAGTGATTCCATTCAAGTGGATGGTCTTAGTCCACCCTTGTAAAAAGTGAAATCAGATAAAACACTGTCCATGCATTTTAGCAAATCTCCACGCCTTTGCTGTAACACCACAGCAATGGTGGGAGGTTTTGGGACCATCTGACGCAGTGATAGTCTGTGTTTAAAACAACCTGGATGGTCCAGCAGGGATGGGGACTATTTCTTTCTGATTGCCTGATTAACATTTTAAAACCATGTTGATAATAACCTGGGGTAGTGTGACAGTTCAGCAACTTCATTCGAGGGAAACACTTAATCATATTTATTATGTAAACACAGCTTGCCATGCCCCCATTAAATTATTAATAGTACCATTAACATATTTACATATAAATCTTATAGCAATTGATGGAAATGGCTCCAAGAACCTTGCGTTAGCTCCCTTTTTATAATGGATTCTCTCTTGCAAATACCCATTTATTTAAGAGACAAAATATTAATTTTTTGTTAAATGTTCATGTCAAAAATGTCACCTTTGCAGTTTTGCAAATTGCCGTTTATGCAAAACCTACTAGGTTGGTATTTTCCTGTGTTAAAAATGGCCTGTTTAAAAATATTGCTTCAATAGGAGCAATTAAGGAGAAAAATAATAAAGATATTTCAGTCATCTGGGCAAGTTTTTTGCATTTTCATTAGTGATAAAATTGATAAGTTGAGCAAGACAAAAGTGGGTGTTTGTTCCATCACTCCACACCGGGAGGTACCCTAAAATGTGCTCAATTCCAATGCTGCCTGGGGCTTAACCACTGAGCAAAGCACACTGTTTCTATGCATTTGCACAGCTGTTTGCTGTTACTGGGACCTGTGTTAGTTTATTTTGGGCTGGAGACATGCCCAGATGTCCCAGTAGGAGCTGATCACTCTAACAGGATGCCATCCTCTAGTTATGCATGAGGCATGCTGGACCAGACTTCCAGGAAGATGCTGCTGTCCTGGGGAGTTTGCCGGGTGGAAAGCAGAGGATAAGACTGAAGGGATGGGGTTTGCATGCACAGAGTTTAGAAGTGCTGACACCAAGGGCCCAGCAATTCTCCTTTTTTTCCCCTGTATTTTCTATGAAAAGAAGTGAGGTCTGCTTTCAAAACAGGAGTGGGAAACTGAAGGAAATGGGTAGCATAGTGGGGCATGCGGGAAACAGAAGAAAGAGCAGAGAGGATACAAAGAATTTAACAGACAGGATAAAGACAAGAGGTTGGAGGGTAGCTTAAGTCCTTCTCTGGTTTCTATTCCAAATTCTTATATTTCTTAATCAGCCTAGCCCTGCTAATAAGGCTAATTAGGCTATATACAGTAATTCCTTAGTACCTTCCAGGTAGCAGTATCCAAGGGTGATTCATTCTCAGAACTGCCAATTTTCACAAGTTTATCACAAGACTCTCAGGATTTTTTTTTTTTTAATTTCGCTTCTTAAAGTTTCAGCCCCTGCAATCAAATGGTGGTATAAGAATCTCAGCTTTCCTTTAAATAAATGGAAAATGCACATTTCAAGCCCTGCGGTCAGGGCAGAAAACTTGAGTATGTGCTTTGAGCCTGGTCCTTAAAGGATAGAAACCAAAGAGCAAAGACAAAGAAATACGCAAGGTGGTGGAGTTGTAGGATAATTTAGGTGGAAAGAGGCCTAAGGAAGTCACAGTACACTCAATTTCTGGTGCATCTCATACTTAAATGGCAGTTTCCATTTGCGTTTTTAGTATTAAAAATAATGAGGCATAGCTCACAGTTTTGTGTGAACTGTGTATTCTGTACATCTCCATATGGCGAAGTACAAACCTCCAGCGAGAGCCTGCCTGCCCCTTGCCCCTCTGGCGCTCCCACAGACGTCCCACACTGGCAGTTCTGAGCTGAGCCAGGAGGGATAAAATCAGTTTGCTGGGAAGGAGCCATAACAGCATGAACGGGGTCTTGCCGGGGACCCAGCAAGGGGCTCCCATCCCAGCTGTGCTCAGGACGCATGACCTTGGCAAGTTGTGTCTCCCTTCCACACCACCTTTTTCCCCACCTGAATACAAGGCTGAGCAAGGCGCTTTCCTTTCTGGAGAATTATAGGAGAATTAGACCTTATTATGGTAATGCAGAAGCCGAAGAAAGACGGACGAAGCATTACAAAGGATTTTCTTCCCTTCCTCAATTAAATGAATGTTCTCCTAACCCATCGCACCCAGCCCTCGTGTGTGCTGTTACAATTGTCTCTAAAAACTCTGTCTGATTTTTCAAGCAATTTCTCACGAAACAGGCACTTTCAGAAAAATCATAAGAAAGCAATCGTTTCAAATTGGTCATTTGGGACTCAAATTACTAATCTAATACATTTTTTATTGAGGGTTCCTGAAAGGTTCCATAAAACACAGTCTTTGAAGCTGCCCAAACTTGCCAGCCTCCCAGTTTGACAAATCGAATCCAACAATCCACTTTGCGGCTCAGGTTTAGGGCTCGGGAAGCTGCCACCGAAATAGCAGCGTTTATATTTCTCCATCAATAGTGCCTATCTGGTCAGATTTTTAAATTCCCTGGAGTGTTGTGTTGATTTTCTTTTGACTCTGCTGGATTTTTGTGTCTGTGTCCAAGCTGCAGTGCTCATACTAGGGTTATTTGTGGGGGAGGTTGACCTGGAATCTGCTGCTGAGCATCATCTCTGGTCCAGCTCAGAGGAGCAAGTAGGACAGAAGCTGACCCAGGCAAGGAGAGAACTGGGAGCCAGAGACTGACTTTTTATTATTTTTATTATTTTTTTCATTTATAGAATTTGTGTTATTTATTATACTTTAGTGTTTCATATTATTTATAATGTTATTTATATTTTTCTTGATGCTTAGATGGGACCCCATTAGCAACAGAGCAGTGTGCCCAGTTCCATTGAGCTTAAAGGCTGAACAGAGAAAGAAACTAAAACATGGGACATACATGAAATTCTGATCTTCTTTATATGAACGAGGGCTTAAAGCACAAGAAAATTAATGAGATCACCAGGCAATCTCTGGTCCTGAGTCCCTGTGTCATGCCATGGCCACAAGACCATACTCCCTTCCGTGCAGCAGTTTTTTTGGGAAATAGGGGTAGTGCTGACCTACTTCCCAGTGGCCACTCATGGTTACAAAACATCAGCCTCCTCACACACAAGGCACGAACCAAATATATGTTAATTATTATTTTGGCAGATGCTGAGGGGTGTCTGAGTGCCGCCTTGAGGTACAACCAGAAAAAAAAGCGCCTCTCTGATCAGGTCTAATAAAATCCAAAATAAAACTCTATGGGTTGACAGCCAGCTCCTTCTTGATGCTGGAGACACAGCATCCAGCAAGGAAAATTCAACAGTGCAAGGCCAACACCAGATCAGCCTGCCAACAACCCAACCAAAATTGCTTTTCCCCTTGAAGTTCTGGTGGCAGTTTTTCTTTTGCAAGATCTGCCAGTTGGGAGCAAGGCAGAAATGTGGTTTTGGGGAGGATTTTCAAGCAGTGTCTGCTTCTTGGTTCGGCCAGCACAAGAGTGCAGAAGGGAGAGGGAAGGAGTGGGGGAGCTCAAGAGAAAGACACAGAAAAAGCTGCTTGGCTTCAGGCTCAGATGGGGATGGAGAGTTTGGGAAGAGAGGCATTACCTCTGCAGCTCAGCATCCACAAAGGCACAAGGCTTATGGAGCAGGGATGGGGTTAGTGCAGTACTGACACTCAGACCTGGCATCTTGGTCAGAATTTCCCTCTCTGAGAGGAGCCATGCAAGCAGGAAAGGCAGCTTTGCTGCCAATCCCACTGCACCCAGACCACTCCTCGCCTTGCAGCCCACAGTGTCCTCTGGTTGTGGCTCCCTTGGTGCCAGTGTGACTGGCTCAGTGCTGACACGCTCCCCTCTAACACCTCCGAGGGGGCCTGTTACTATTTATTAGGTTAGCATGTAGTTTTCTTCTGCCATTACAGTTTTACTGTGGGGATAATGCACAGTGTGTAGTCAAAAAGTAGTGCTGGACTTGCTTTCAAGCCAAACGTGGTTGTTTGGGGTATTAGCTGGGACTGCATTGCATGGCAGGTTGATTCTGCCTGTGGTGGTCACCCAGGGGTGATGGTTGCCCTTCCAGCCCATCCTTGTGTGCAGCTTCCTGAGGAGTTTGACACCAGGATCCTGCCCTTGTGCAGGTAGGGAGCATGTGCTCTGTGTGCATTTCCTTTTGCCCTGCTTAACCTTTTTTTTAGGCTCCTGTGAGCAGCAATATGCAACATGTTTCCATCAGAGGGGCTGCATGACTGACATGGTTTTAAGCCCAGCTGGAGACAAAACACCACACACCACTCTTCCTCTGCCACCCTGGTGGATTGAGGGGGGAGAATCAAAGTAAAACTTGTATTTTGAGATAAGAACAGTTCAATAATTGAAAATAAAGTAAAATGCAATAATAATGGTAAATGATAATGATAATAAAAAAGGAAAAAAACAGGTGATACACAATGCAGTTGCTAACCACCCACTGACCAATGCCAGACCCCTCTTCCCAAATCCAGACTGGCCACACTTCCACGTAACTCCCCCCAGTTTATATACTGGGCATGACATTCTATGGTGTGGAATATAGCTTTGGTCAGTTCAAGTCACCTGTTCCAGCTATGCACCCTCCCAGTTTCTTTTGTGTACACCCTTACTGGCAGAGCATAAGACAAGGAAAAAATAGTCTTTGCTTTAAAATAAACATGGCTTAACAAAAAAACAAACCATCAAAGTGTGTTATCAAAACCATTCTCATTCCAAATCAAAACCACAGCAGTTTAACAGCTAAAAGAGAACAAATTAACTTTACCCTAGCTGAAACCAGGACAATGACCCATGGAGATGCATTTCCCAAGCTCAAACCTGACTTTTCTCTGTGCATCTACACGTTAATCAGCACAGAACAGGTAAATGCCATCACTCCTCAAGCTGCAGGTGTGGCTCTGCCAACCCCCTGATCCTTCCCACCACCCTTCCTTGAACTCCCTCCAGCCGCTGGATGGCAGAGTGCATGTGCTCCATCTCCTTTTTAGCCTCAGGGTTCTCTCCTCTCCGTGTTGCTGTGTGCCATGGCCGCCTGCCACAGCACAGCCTCCCCAGGCTGGTGTCTGAGGAGCTGTTTGCTTTAGCTGGAGGGAAGAGGCAGCCACGGGCCGGAGCGGTGGGCGGCTGTGACGGAATGTCTCCCGGCCTGCCGCTCCACAGACTTGGATGTTGAGAGGAGTGGAGGTGCCAAGTGCTGATCTGGCTTTTGTGCTCTTGAAGTCCATGATGCTGCTTTGGATTTACACCCGTGGAAGCAGGATGGGAACTTGGCCTGGGTCTCGGTGCTATTGTAAAGCTGAGGGAGCCTTTGGACCCACTGCCAGGCCTTTAATTGGAATGGGGGATGCAGTGGAGGAGAGGAGGGGTGAGGCTCAGGGCAAGGGGAAGGCAGCCCTGGTCTTCCTGGCCTCCTGGGGAATAAGTGATGGCTCCAGTGACTGGTCATCATGGCAGGGAACAGCAAGGGTCTGAGCAGGTCAGGACTCAGAACAAGAAACCAGGACTTTAAATCCCTTTCCTATGCTTCTCCACATCCCCTCAACCTAGCAAAGATGCATTTTCTTGTGCATCAGTCGAGACAGCCCAGGGGATGGGGATGAGGTTGTCCCTGTGCCTAAAAGCTGTGCCTGTGCAGGTCAGGACTGCATGTGAAACATCAGATCCCAGCAGCAGATTAAGAGGCCAAAGCATCAGGATGTGTCCCCACTTTGTGCTGAGCATCTCTCCCTGGGGAGGGAAGGCTCTTAGGGCAGATTTCACCTTGTGCTAAGGGGTCAGCAAAAGACTCCCATGCCACTTAAATCCCACTTAAGTACTCTGCACTGGGGTGAAATTAACTCTCTCCACAGAATAAGCCATCAAGAAAAACTGATCTAAAAATCTGCGCTGGGCCACAACTGAGCCACTCTTCTATTAGCAGGTAAAAAAATATTTCCCCTCCTTAGAGTTAAATGAGCCAATAGTTCAATCACAGAGCGAAAAGCGGCAATAGAGACAGGGATGCTGAGTGCCTCAGGTATTGGGAATCTATGCTAGAATCACAATAAGCAGGACTCGCCCGTGTTCTCTGTGTTTAGCAGCAGTGTTATTCAACAACCTATTTGCAAATGCCATCTTCCAAAGTCCTTTTTTTCCCCCCTCGTTAAAGTTGCAGCGATAATAGGGCGATTACAGTGCAGTAAGCTAAACGCAATCCATTAGTGGCATCACAGCCATTTTTAGATCTTGAAAAAAAAATCAAAGCTGTTTAAGTTTTCTTATTATGCACATTAAAAGGCAGGCAGCGGGGTCTGATCAAAGACACCACCACCCCTGTGCTCCCCCCTCCCGCCTCCTGTCCCTGCATCTTGCCCCCCCTCTATTCATTAGTGGTCACAGCTGTGCAGTCGGCCAATTACTTGGGAATAATAAGTACATTTTGCAGTAAATTAAATATTAATTAGTCCTTGGCAGGTTGTTTTGGGGTTTTTTTCCTCATTTCCCTCCCTCCACCTGAAAACAGTGGAAGGGATGTGACACTGTTATCGCCTATGTCGGCATGTGGGTGAGAGTGGGGGAGGCTTTCCTCCATCTCTGTTCTCCTTCTCCTCCACAATGGTTTGCAGCAAGGTCTTTCCTACTCTTCCTAGAGGAATCACTGCTGCTGGGCCAGGATTTGCAAACACATCCTCAGCTTGGATGATACCTTCTTCCAGCCTGGGCGTATCTCGTCTCTGCCTAGCTTCCCATCCTGCATGCTCCACTGGGGTACTCAGCTCTCCAGGCAGGGCATCATCCCTGATTGCTTGTGATGTGCACATGAGGCCTAATCCTGCCTTGCTCCTGCACAGCAGAACCCCAACCCACACACTGTGTGTTGTGCCAGGTGATGAGGAAGGAGAGTAGCCCCTGGCCAGGGATTCAGAGGGTCCGCCAGGTACTCTGGGGGAAGAATGACCTGGTCTGGATTTCTCTATTTCCATGGAAGTCAGTGACTTGAACAAGTGCAGACCCTGGGGAAAAAGCCCTGCAGACGGTAGTCAGGTGAAGCCCAGACCAGATCCCAAGCACGGATCTGCTGGGATAAGTGGTTCCTTAAAGTGAGCCAGGTGGGCTAGTTTTGATATTATCAACATATCAGGTTGTATTACAGTTTAAAGAATGAACGCAGTGGAAAGAAAATGTGGATGAAAAGAGCAGCTAAGCTCTGCATAGGAGGGGTGAGAACCTGATGTGGAGTGAAGACCTGTCCTTGCTGTGGAGCTCCCCAAGAGCACTGCAGAGGCTGGCACAGGCGTCCCTGGGAAACCTCAGCAGTCAGAACAAGAGGGGCAGATGCTCACCCATTCCCTGCTGGCTTACTCCAATTGGCAGGCAGCTTCTCACCTGCCTGTGCCTCCCTAAAATCCAACATTATCTTTGTTGCCTGTGGCCAGACAGGAGGCTGGAAAAGAGATGGGGTCTTAACATCTGACTCACCACCCATCTTTCCTCCTTGCCACCAATGTCAGTGTGAGCAAAGGAGAGGGCATTTTGTGCTCCTTTTCCTTACAAATCTATTTCCAAGAGTTTATGGAGCAGAATGAGCTATGTTAGCAAAGGCAGAGTAATCTTTGCCTGCTGGCAGATCCCAAGGTAAAAGGCCCCACTTGTTCAGCTCTTGGATTTACACTTTACTAAACAGCTCTGTGGGCTGCCTTGTGATGCACCGTGCACAACTTTGCCCCTTGGTGCTCTTGAGTGCAATTAAGTTGTGGGCTTTTTTTAAATGTAGCTTGACAATATGCAGGTTAGGTTTGTATTTTATTTACAGCTTTTGCTTGGGGACCAATAAAACCCCAGCTGGCTAATGTGAGATCTAAAACTTGCATCTCACTCTTTGCCTTGGATATCTTTTCTATGGTAAACTATTTATTTGCGTTTCATCTTGCACAAGCTTCTCTTTCCATGCTGAGAAGCCAAGAGCTCCAGGGGCTCTTTGAAGACTATTTGCTATAGGATAGCAACTGGAATTCTCTTTAAACATCCGTGCCTGCTTCGTCCTATAACTGGCCTCTTGGTGTCAACACGCAGTTTTGTGCGAGTTTCCTGTACAAAGCTAACATGTGCACGTTCCCCTGGCAATTGTGCTTCCAGATCCCTCTTGTTCAAGCATATCCCTTCGTTTATTCTTGCAGGAATGAGCAGCAGTTACTCCACGTGCCAAATCAGAGGCGGCGTCAAGGCCTCTTTAAAAAGGAGGATTTAGCTGCGTTAGGAATGACCGCTGTGCTGCTCGGGTAGGAGGAATGTGCTGTGTGACCTACCTGGCCAGTCAAAATGGTCTCTATTTGGACTGCAAGTCTGTGGTCCCCCTACCTTGGAGCTTCCAAGCTCTCATCACACAATTAAAGTGCAACAAAATCTTCTTGCAAAATCCCTGTGTATTTCACTGTGGGGCAGTCAGACATCTCCACCTACGAGCATCCCCCAGACACTGACCCTGGCATGCTGGCAGAATACATGTGAAGGGTGAGATGGCATCAGGCTAGTGACACAAATCATGCTAAAAATGCCAAATAGCTGTGTTTACATGCATTCACAGCCCGAGGGTCATGCTCTTGCCATAAAAAGGGAGATGAACCCTGGTGAGATGGGAGCAATGCTCCCAAGGATGCCTCTGGGAGGGAAAGATCAAGAACTGTTGCTCATAATGGCGTTGGCTGCTAAAAGAGTCAAAATAATCAGGGGGTGGGGAGGATGCTGAGGGGACAGATGCAGCTGTATGATTAGCGCCCATCGTGTGCTTGGTGCATCTGCCCAGTGACACCTGAATGTGCCCAGGGAGCTGGGATGTTACAGGTCTTCAATGCACATATCCCAACATCCAGCCCCCTTTAAATCCCAGCAGTGGTTTCTGTTACATGGATGGAAAAGGCCAGGACGAGCTCTTGGAAGACACAGAAGGGAAAATATTTTCTTACTCTCCAGTGTTATTTTTCACTCCTTCTGTTTCCCTTTCTGCCATCTCATGACTCTCTAAATTCATGGGAGCTCTTCCTCAAGGTGAAATGAAGGCTCTGGGCTGCATTTGGTAGTGCCGACGACAGGGGATGAGGGTCAGGGAGGGTTAAGCAGGGAGGGGGCAGTGCAACAAGGCGGCCTGATCTAGTGATTAAACAAAGGGATTCAGCCAACATGTGTAAAATTAAGTGATCAAGAGTTGATTACAGAGTGCATTGATTGTGTACTGATGGATTAAACAGAGTCGTGCTTGGGATGCGATTTTCCGAGCTGGGCACGAAAAGCGCAGGCAATTGACGTGTTGGCCAGAAGGACCCGCTTCTCCCAATCCCTGGCTTTTATACATTCTCCGGATAAATCTGCAGAGAGGCCCGTGGAATTATAATCGATTATCCATTTCTCAAAGTCACTTAAGGGCCCTGAGCTACAAGCTAAAGTGCCGGTGCTGCGAAGAGGCATTGAGTATGCGCCGGCATGTGCAGGTGCTGGCGCGAGGGGAAAATGTGGCAATGACCCTGTGTGCTGCAAGCTGATGAATCTATTTTCTTGTAGGAAATAGTTTTGACAGTTCAATATCTGTGTTTTCGATATGTGCCCCACATATCCCCAAGGGAGGAGAGGAGAGGAGCTGGAACGTGGCGGGGAGGGAGTGGGTGGGAGGCAGGGAAAGACTCTACCCCATCACCCCTTCGAATTATAGGCATATCAGTATATCACCAACTTAACAGGCTGCCCTCCAAGTCAAGGGCATGGGAGCAGCATGTGTCTTCTGAGTCTCTTCTGCAGGGCCAGATGAGGCTGGAGACCCTCTTGGAGCACCTCACTGGCCTCTGGGGGGACCACATTTGGCAGTGAGGTAGTCCCTAGGCTCTTGTTTCACTGCCAGTGGTGAAGGCAAAGACCCATTTCCAGGCTGATTCTGTCTCTCAGGATGCAGTAAGGTCCTTCGCTGAGGACTCAGAGTAGTAGGCAGATGGGGCTGAGACAGCTGAGCAGCTGCAGTCTGGTGCAGGATCATCCTGCAAGTTTTACAGGAAGCTGGATGTGGTGGTGGAATGAGGCCGGGGTGAAAAACCCCTGCAGGTTTCCCCCAGTCCCTGTGCAGTCACTCCCACTCTCAACTGCAACCCTGTTTCTGCTATGGGTGAAGCAATCAAGGCCCAAAACAGGCCCAAAATTTGTCTAGACCTCAGACCCCATCTTTTGTACAGTCTCCCAGCCAGACATGAGGATATTTCTGTGAAACTCCCACCTTTTCTAATTCCCACTGCCATTATTTTTTGGCATTTAATGAGGGTACTTTGCTCCAGGTCTTTCCATCCTGTGAGCTGATGCAGAGCATGGATAGTTAAGGCACACTTTGGCAATGCAGCTACACAGCTCCTTCTCTCTACCCTCTCCCACCAGGCCAGCAGAAAGTCCAGGTTGGGCAGCTGGTTCAACTAGGGACAAGAAGTGGCCCATGTAACAGCAAACAGGGCCAGAGGCCAGGCACAATGGTGAATGTTGCCCAGCTGCCAGCCCTAGGTACACAGCCCCAAGCATTCCAGGTGGCTGAGGCGGAGGAGGAGGAGGGATGGTGAGGAGGCAGAATCATTCCCCTTACACTGTCCAGCCATGATGCATTGATGGCACAGGAGCTGAGAGAGCCCTGGAGTCTTCTGCCTGGTTGCCTATGTGCTGGGAAGTGTGCTGTGTCCCAGTGCCTCATTTCGAGAGTCCCACTGAGGAAGGACTAGCCATGTACCACAGAGTCTGCAGAACTGCAGGCATGATCTGTGTGTTCCACTGGCTCTGAGTGGTTTGTCCACAGCCTGGCCAGTCTTGAGTTCATGGCATGACAAGACCCATGGGATGTAGGGCAGCTCAAGGATGGGGGAGAAGGGGGTGCATCATGCCCCAGGAGATCCCCCAGGATGGCAGGACAGAGCTGTAGGATTCCCTCAGCAGTGTCTTCTGCCATGCCATGTTAATGAAGTCAGGGACCTCACTGATGCTGGGGAGACTCAGCTGCTCCCCAGGACTTCTATGTTTGGGAGACAAATCCGTGGGTTGGAGGAGACCCCAGTTTCATTTCCAGAGCAGAGGATGGATGGCAGTGAGAAGATCCAACTCTGTGGTCCTGAGCTTTTCCAGACTCATACTAGCACCCATCAGAGAATCTGGAACGGAGAAGGGATCATCTCTGTCCTTCATCCCTGCTGACCCTGTTTGGTCAGTCTCCAGCCCGGTGAAGGGTGTGGCTGGGCACTGTAGTGCTTCCTAGGGGGAAGCCTGCATGGGCAGCCTGCCCAGCTGGAAGCTGTGAGAGAGGAGGGCAGGGATGGAGGCAGTGTAACACCTTCCTTGGCTTGCTCTCAGCGTTTCTCTACTTCCTTCTTGCAAAACCCAGGGAAGTGTTTCTGCTCAGTTCTGCATGCCCACGCTGAGCAGCACCATGGGGAGATGGGATCCCAGCCTGTCCCAGTCCTCTTCTTCCCCTCTACCTTCCAGGTCCTTGTCACGCTCTCCCTTTCCAGCTCTCGCGGCGGCCTGCGTCCCTCTCATCGAGGATTCATTGTCTTGTCAGCCTCTAGTTAGCCGGCATGCGTACGAATCATAAATTACCCCACCCGGGCCTCTGCTATGCTTCAGCACAGACAAAAAAATTGCACTCCATCACCGTGTCTCCCGGCTTTTAGTGGTATTGATCAATGCTGCTCCCTTCCCGCCCCCCCCCTTTTCATTTTAACCGAGCCGGTTAAGTGCAGTATCTTATTTTGTGCTGGGACAAATGAAAAGAATATTAGCAAGGGCTGAAATATATCTCTTTTTTATCTCTCTGCTACTTTTTTATTGAATCTTTCTGAGTAGGTGGCTTTCCGCAGGATGACAGCCTCATGACAGGCTCCTCATTAGAGCTGAGACAGTAATTGTGATGCATTTCCCTGCGCGGCCTTTTCACTTCTCCCCCCTTTCCTCCTCTCTCCCTTTCCCCTGATTTGTAAAGTGATTGGATGTACAGACTCACTCAGTTTCTTAAATTATTGCCCAGCTCAATCCATCTTCTACTGCCCCACACCAGGCAGCCATGATCTCCACAGATGGAGAGCCAGGGTAGGGCTACATGGGGTTCCTCACCTTTCCTGCTGCTGGGCTGCCACTTGCCATGAGAAACATGGCGCTGGACCCAACAGGATGTGCAACAGCCTCTGAAGAGCCCAGGGTGCTGTTCAAACACATGTTTTTATTGAGTGACCCATGGAATCAACCTCAGCTCAGAGGTTAACTGCATGGCAGCAGCACTGCACCAGTTTACACCAGTCCTCTCCAGTATCCAGCTTGTCTGGACAGGCAGCTACAAGAGCAACTCCCCCTTTGGAAGGAAATCAATATTTTGTCAAGCTTTTCTGCCTCAGATCCCTCTGTAGTTTTTACTCTCAGGAGAATCAGGTGCCTTTTCTAAGCTGCTTGGCAGCCTGGGCACCTTAGCAGGAAGCAATGTTGTCTATCAGACTCCTGGTGGGGATCCTGCAGTCTGAGTACAGTTCTTCTCTGTGACCCAGTTTGTTCATGAAGTTGTAGAGGTCCCCCTGTCCATCTGTGTCTCTATGTGTTTTATACACCCTAGGTGTATAAAACCAGCTGTCACTCATCCCTGTGCCTCTCTTTGCCGGATTCAAGGCAGGAGTGGCCCTGTGCTGTGCCAAGCACAATCCAAGTCCATCTTCTGCTGGTGCCCTGCAGCATCTTTGCGCTGTGATGCAGGAGTGATTCTTCAAAAACCTTTTCTTACCTGAAAAGCCATTTTTCAAGACCTCTGCCACCTTCCTGCCTGCACAGACCTCCGAAAGGCACATGCTCCAGGGGAGGTCTGCTCAATGCATGGTGATTCTTCAGTGGTCTGGATGTGCTTACTACTCTCTGGGCTGTTTGCTGAGTTAAGTCATGCTGTGGATGCAATCTTGGCCAGACACTGAGCCCAACCACAGCATGCAAACCTGGAGTCATCTCACTGCCCATCACTGTCTCTGGCACCTGGATCTCCACTGCCCTGTGCAGAGCAGCTGCAGCAGGGGCCAGAACCAGGGCACCCAGTCCTGGGCAGCAGGTTGAGGTCTGCATCCCACAGCCAGGCAGGAGCCTGAGGGATGGGAAGGGCATGATGGATGGAATTGAAGGCGCCTTGACCTCAAGTGCAGGTTTTGGGGGTTCTATACCTTTTAGTACCAACCAGCTGGATCCAAGACAGTGCCCAGAAGGCAGTATGCCGCCCCATGGGGATGGTGCTGGTACCACACCAGTAAATAATAGGGTGATGGGAGAGCAATGAGCAATATTATTCTTGCTGCCTCACTTTATTACCAAATATTTTTTGCCGCTGCTGTTATTCTGGGGTGCTCTGCACTGCCACGTGAACCATTTCTGCCTTGAGCCACCATTGTCATCTCCCCTCCTTGGCTGCCACTTACTACCAGGGCTCTGTGAGCCTCATCAGTTGCGGCACAGGCTCGCCAGAAGAAGAGTGAGTGTTTTGCTATTTCCAAGCTAATATGGGGCTTTCTTTGAATTATTGTTTTTTGAGCTGGAAGGAAAGGAGGCTTGTCACACGAGATACCTGCTATCAGTACACAAATAACAGCAAGCCCATCATCGAATGGAAAATAATCGCCGCGGAAACCGAGTTGCAGAGCAGCCGGGAGGGATTATTACAGGCGCTGGCAGTGTCGATGCTGTCAAGGAGCCTGTGTCAGCACTTCCATTACCACCCACCTGGTTTCAGCACGGCCTCGAAGCAGGGCATGGGGCCGTGGGGCCCCAGCGTGGGGTCATTTCTATTCAGAAGAGTTTCAGATCAACTGGCTTTGATTGGGTTTAAATGATGGAGTGTTTAAGAGGGAGAGAGCAGAAATAGGAGGGTGAGATGGAGGGAGGCATCTTAAAGGAGGGGGGTTTGGTACTCAGAGAAGTGGAAAACAGTTTGAGGTAGGAGAAGTCAGGAGCTGGGACTGAAGAGTCCGTTCTCGTGGGAGCAAGCTTCAGATGGCCACAAGGAAGGACAGCACCACCTGTGCCACCCGTGGCAGCAGTTCCTGGGGAGGCACCTGAGCATGCAAATAAGCCATCAGGGCAGATGAGCAATGTAGTTATAAACAATTTATTTCATTCATTTGGCAACTTGCTGAGCTTCTGTGCAGAGTGAGCCCTCATGCCTTGTAACCTTTGCTCATTGAGTGACTTGGGAGCATTGTTTACTCTGCACTGCGTAGTGGTGAGGGGCTGTATACATCCTGTGCTGTCATGACTGTTGGTGGGCTGGGTCTTTTTTTTTTTTTTACTCAAATGCTCTCCAAAACAGCAGTTTGCATTCTGCTTGTGAGGGAAAGCTCTGCCTCAGCACCCAAGTGACGCACTCCCACCCTGCACACCCTCCTACCAGTGCTGTCAAGGCACAGGTGCAGAGCTAGAGCAGGGATGACTTCATGGCTCCATGCCTGTTCAATATCATGCTTGTGTCCCCAGAACCTGAGCCCAGCTCCCAGCCTGGAGACCAGGTCCCATTACCAGCTGCTTTGCAGTGAATCAGACCTCTCTCAAAGGATTCAGAGGAATTATCTTGGATCCTTATCAGTGTAACTGGGTGCAGGATCCAGCCCTCCACCCCCAGTGTTATCAGGAGGGTTTGGTCCAGTCCCTAGCTGGGCTGGGATCCATTTGCAAATGCCCTCCGAAAGAGGCTGTGGACAAATTCCTCCACACAGGGGTGCATGTGCGCATTGAGCCCTCTGCTCTCAGAGCAGGAAATATTCGGTTTCAACACTTGGAGTTAAACATTTCCGCGGAGCCCAGGAGACCGTGCAAACAGCAGGAGCACCAAGGCTCTGCCTTTTCATCTCTCTGGCACTGGTGAGCGGGGGGTCGGCAGCAAGGGAAGCACGGCAGAGCCGCAGAGGGTAAACACTGGAGCTGAGCCTACTGAGTAACCAGAGAGTGAAGGGGAGAGAGAGGGGCAAAGAAAACAAAAACACAGCTGCCAAAAAACAAAAGCCTGAAAAGAGCCATTCAGTGTCTCCCAGGAGCGGGTTTGGCACAGGGCAGGGAAGGACAAGCAGGGAGCAGGCGCAGGTCCCTCCCGCTCAGGGATATGAGCCCTTTGTTTTGCCGTGGGCAAATCAATGCCCTCTGCTCCATCCAGAGGGGTAAGCACTTACGCTCCAGCATGGCCCAGCAACACACATGGTGCATCATCCTTTGTTTTCTCCGGGATATCAGGATGTCCCTACTCTGGAGAGGAGAGGTGGGATGTATGCATCTCTCTCCACCCCGGAGTTTGCAAACAAAGCCTGAGGACTTGCCATGCCCATCCTCTCCCTGTCCTCACAACCCAGCATCCTACACCATGGAGATGGGTACTGCTGCCCAGAGCAAGACACCACAGCGTGGGTGTGTGCCTGGCTCTGGGCATGCTGCAGATGTGTATGCTGCTGATTTGGGGAGACGCATCCCAAGAGCAGCCTCTGTGGCACTGCAGGCATGCAGAAGGTTCCACAGATGTGGGGAGGCTTGCGTAGGTGTCTTCCTGGCACGGGAGAAGATCCCTCTTTTCTGCCTGTCACTTGCACTTAGCCCTGCTCCTGTGAAAGCGTGGTTGTCAGCCCCTTGGGTCAGGAGCTGGGGCTCCTTCTGTCTCCTGCTTTGCGATCTGTATGTCAGGCACTTGGCTGTATATCTGGGTTCCTGTTCTCCTGCCCCTCTTAAAGCCCTTGTTTCAGTGCAAGCACAAGCCTCCTGCACCCACCGGAGCAAAGGGATCTTCCCTGGCTGTCACAGGGATGCAGGGTGACAGCTGTCACATCCTTCCTTGGCATAGATTTGTCACCATATCATTGGTGGAGCTGGTGGGTAAGGCCACTGCCACTCATTTCTTCTGCTGACCTGGGCTGGGGTTGGGAACAGCCATGGAAGACAACAAGGCTTCTTCCCATGGCCTGAGATCCCTCCTGGGTTCCCCAGCCATCAAAATCCAAAGTTGCCTATGCTTAGGAACATGCACCCCATGGAAGAGTACCAGAGAACAAGCAGGGCACAAGGACTTGGGTGTGCAGGGGGTTAAAAATCCCACCAGTCTGGTGTACCAGCTGGTCTCCAGGAGAGGATCCCGACTATACATCCTGATCCAAGGCTGCCAGTCCCAGTTCTGTGGTCCAGGACAGTCCATCACCTCCTCCAGCTAATGAACATCTCTGAGCTCCCTGCAGAGCATAGACAAGGGGATGCTCAACCTCTGTTCCACCCTTTGGTGCTGCTGAGAGCATCCCAGCCCCAGCAGCCAAAGCTGTGGATAGCAGGCGATGGGGACATGTGGGCCCCACAGCGGTGGCCTGGGCCAGGAGCAGGGATGCAGCGCGGTAGGGCGGAGGGCAGCCTGTTTACCCATCCATCTGTACACCCCACAGCAGGGATCCAGCAGGATTTCCCGTCCGCTCAAAGGCTGCCTGTTTATTTTGGGAGGGAGACTCAGACAGCTCCATTGTTTTGCTGTGAAGTTGGGGTTATAAATAGCAGGTGGTCGGGGACGCTCCTGGGCTATTTTGGGTCCCCACTAGACAAAAGTGGAAAAGCTCCAAGAGGAAGGTGGAATTACTGAAATGCCGACCTTTCCCGCAAGGGTCAGCAGGAGCTGAGTGTTTGGGTTTGGGCTGGATTCTGGGCGTTATTTAAACGTGAGAGAAGGAGAAGAGAGGAAGACGTTCCAAGTTGCATAGGCTGCATGCTGTATCCTCCCTGGCAGAAGGGTGGTGGGAATAAGGGCTGAAGCACCTGGGATCTGCCTGAGAACCTCTGGGAGTGCCCAAGTCCAGAGGAGAGACCAGCAGGGTTTTCCTCCTGGCTCTGCAAATGGGAGAGTTCCCAGTGGAAAGGGAAACAGGGGATGTAGAGAAAGCCCCATAGCACTGGCCTGACCCAACTTGCCCCTCATGCCTCAGTTTCTCCCACCTCATATAGGGATGCTTAAGGAAAGGGCAGGTAATACCCAGTGATAGCCCTGCTTCCACCAGGCATGTGCACTTTGTCCTGCTGGAGGGCAAAGTCAAGCCAAGGTGACTCTCAAACTTATTTCAGAACCTTTCTCTCATTAAATGCCTACACCAGGCATTTATACAGGGAGAAGCAGGGACCCAGTAAAGCTGCTCACACCAGTGTTTCATCCTTTGAGAAGGTCTGTTCCTTTAATGGGGATTCATTTAACTGGACTCCGCCATCATTAGGAACTATAAAATGGCACCTTTTGGCTCCTGATTGGAAGGCCACATTGCACGCAGCCCTCTCATATCCAGCGCCGGCTGCTTTATTGTGCATTACTGCCTCTCACTCGGATTTAACCAATTTGGTCCATGTCTAATACATAAATAAATAATCCAGCAGGAGGGTTCATGTTGGATGACAACAGGCAGCTATAAAGCACGTTTCTCCCTGCCAGAGCCATCTGAGCCAGGCTCCGCACGCCCTCTCATGAGCAGAGCTGCTAGTACAGCTGGGAGAGGGGGCCTGGGGACCCGCAGGCTTCTCTCTTTTATGGGAACTTCATTGTTTGCTTTAGAGTTTTATTTTATGTTAAATAGACGCTGTATATTCCTTACAGAGGGGGCAATAAAGTTTCTGAGCTGGAAGAAATTGGCTTCAGAGCAGGGAGTGAACCAGGGAGATGTGGCTGGGCAGGGAAGTGGCAGAGAGGATCGAGGATAAAGGAGGGTGTGAGGAAAAGCATCACTTGCACATCTGCCCTAGAGACTCAACCCAGCTAGGGATTGGGGTACACAGGCAGCCCCAAACCTCACCCAGGGGTGATACAGCCCCAGGGGACCCAGGGCTCCAGCAAATGTGGGGTCTGGAATTGCTGGTGGTGCAGGGAGGGTAAGGGGCCCCAGCACAGCCCTGGGACAGGGTGAGCAATCTTGATGGTGAGCATCCAGACCTTCTCCCTACCACATCCACAGCCTCATGCCATGGGTTCTCCTCTGCCTCCCAACATTGTGTGCCCATGGAGATTTGCTCTGCCCTTCATGGGGAGGATCATCCTGACCCACCCAACTTCAGGCATGTCAAGGAGGCTGAATATGGCTCTTTATAATGAGTTAATAGGAACAGTAAGCAGCGTTTTGTCATCCATCTACTTCAAATCATACCACCTGAACTGCAAATGAGAAGCTGAGATTGCACAGGGTCACTGCCAAAATGTGGCTGTTGCTGCTCTCCCTGTAAGACTGGAGGGCCCACAGCCAGAGTTGGGATGCTCTCGTATCAGTTGCTGTCCCACTGCAGAAGGGAGCCAATCCCTGCCCCAGGGATTGTGGAATGGGGAGAGAATTAGGGCCATACCATGAGAGAATCCCTCTATTTCAGTCCTGTGCTAGGACAGGAACCAAGGCAGAGCACAGGCGACGCTGATGGCAGCTGATCTGAGCTAAAGCTTTTTCCCTTCTTTTCCTTCCCACAGGCAAAAAGAAAGCAACTTTGTTTGACAGCCAGGCTCCGATCTGCCCCATCTGCCAGGTCCTCCTTCGCCCTGGGGAGTTGCAGGAGCACATGGAACAGGAGCTGGAGAAGCTCACCCAGCTGAACATCAGGTAAGCAGCTCCCTGGGGTCCACCAGCATCCCTGGTCAACTGTGGCACCTGCATGCGGCAGAGAAGATGGTGGTACCCACAGCTACCAGATATTGGAGATCTAGTGCTAGCCAGCAGGGCAGAAACATTTCCCTGGAGTTCACTGCAATGGTAAAGTCAGGCAGAAATTCCTCCCAGGGGGCACAGACATCCCTTTCCCTGGGAACATGTGTTCAGTCAGCAGCTCTCATGTTGCTGACATCCTGTGATGGAGCAGCCCTGCAGCATTGGTGCACATTGCTCCTTAGCTGCCTTCAGCTCCCTTCTGCTACCCCCAGTGCAAAAAAAGTCACCTATTTAAAAAAAAAAAAAAATAATTGCCTTTTAACTGCTAGCAGTTATTTAGGAAATGGCTGCAGCCAAGGGTTGGCAGATCCCTGCCCCTGCCTTAATAAAAGTCAGCAGCCTTGGGAAAGAGCGTGTTTATTTCAATTATTAATGAATTCTCCGGTCATTAAAAGGTGAGGAAAGGAATCAAACTGCCGACTAGAAGCAAAGTTACGTCACCAGGTGGTAAGAGAGGAGGGACAGCATATGTGTCAGCATCTGTATGTGTGTGTGTGTGTATGTGTGTGCCAGGGCGAGGGGTGCATGTGGCTGTGCACAGCACGGAGGATGCAGAATCCATCTCTGTTTGGCTTGGATCTTCTTTGATTCAGTGATACCCATTGCAGATGGAGAGAGAAGGAGGGAGCTTTAGTTAGAGAAAGAGAGACCTCCCAAAATGGACCTGGGTTGAGATATCCCAAATTGGCACCCATACCCTCAGGCTGAGACCCGCATCCCCTGCACACTGCACTGGAAGATAGGGCAGTGGGGAAGCAGGGAAGGGGGAAGTAGGCAGCCCATTTATCCCCCACGACACCCAGTCCCCTTGCAAGCGTAATTTATGGTGTAATTTGGGCCGCATCCAACTTAATAAAGGGCCACTGCAAATTAGTGAACAGGTTTAAATGAACAGAAGCAATTAGTGCTCGGAGGAGCCCATCAAAGAAGTTGGGCCAATATCAGAGTGAAACTGAAACTGCAAGCCAGGAGCAGAGGCTGGCTGGCGCGAAGCGGTGATGGGAAGGTGGCGTTTAATGGGAAAGGAAAGGAAACCCTAAATCATAAAGCATGACAAGGGCCATTGTGGGCCAGCTGACAAATGAAAAAGAATGGCATTATTCCTTTAAATAACAGCAGCAGTTAGAGAGAAGACAGCTCTCCCTAGCTTGCCCTCACTTCCCTGGCCTGCTCCACTCGGCCACGCAGGCGGCGAAGAAGAATCAGAGGTCTTTATTAATTATTAAATAACGACTCCGTCCGTAGTGTGATAGATAACGTTCAATCTAGGCGATGGATTCAGGCGATGGAGGCTAATCTGTAACACAGCAGCTCCGCACAGGGATGGGCTCTCCCAGTCCTGGAGGGAACCGATGCAGGGGCCAGCAGCAGCAGCAGGAAGAGCAGGAATAGTGGGCAGGATTAGCAGGCAGTGGGGTGGGGGGGGTTCAACTCCCATGCGCTGCCCAGCCCCAGCAGGCAGCTCGATATAGTGGGTTGCCCCATTTCCCATTCCCTCACCTTTCCTGCCTGGAGAAGCCAGGAGCAAGAACACATCAACAAGAGAAGAGAGAAACTAATAATGATCTCAAATAACCCAATAAACATAAAAATAAAATGTAGGCCTATAAACGTGACGGGCACCGGCAGCCCTGGCCGCTCCCTGCCAATACCGACTTGTTACCGAAATGGCCGAGCAGCTGTTACTTATCAGTCTGATGGGGAGAAGCGAACCAGGGGGCTGCTTTCCAAGGGCTTTTTTTTTTCTAATTTAAAGAGGATGCAGCCAATCATGGCTTGTGGTGTTAAGTTTTAATAAACCTTAATGATTTGCAACAAAATCATACATTTCCTGTGCTTGGGGTGAGGAAGGCTGATCCCCTTCTGCCCACTGAGCCTGCAGCACTGGAGGCTTGGCAGGCACTGGAGCCTGCTCAGATCCCTGGAAAAGGGATTTCTCCAGGTGACTACAGGAGTGTCTTGGGGCTGAGATACAAGGAAGCTGTACATACCACCTGGAGGATGCTCCCCATGGTCCCAGATCACCACAAGCAACTCACCCACTCCAATGAACCCTGTGCTCAGCTGGTGGCAATGGGGTTTGCTATCCCCCAAAGACAGGGACAGCCCTTTTTTTCCCCAATGCACGGTACTGGGTGTGACCATCCTGGCCTCAAGACAGGGACATTTCAAGGTCAATCCAGCTGGAGCATCATGCAGTGAGGCAGGAGAAGCCATGCTGACAACAGGGCAGCACCCACCCATGCCTCGGGACTCTTGTGCATGTCCAGGGGACAAACACCAGCTCTTGGACCAGTGATGAACATCACTCAGGAGGATCCCACCCTGGTGCAGGGTCCAGCTTTCCCTTGAAAAAGCAGACTTGAGTGGGGATGAGGTACCTGGGTTTCTAGCTCTCCTGCCTTCTTGGTGTGTCCAGTCTCCCAAAGCATAGGGAGAGACTTCCTTGTGCTCGCCCCATGGCTCCTCCACCCTGTGTGGGTCCGAGCGAGCCTTGTGCACAGCTCCACGCAGCGAAGCAGGGCTCTCTGAATGCAAATTTCATTTCTGAGCCACTGGCGCTGTTTCAAGAGCCGGCAGCCTCCGAGCCCTTCTCGGTGTTACATATGTAACAGCCTCATTGAACTTGACATGTCAAATTCAGGCCATTTGTGCAAAATCTCCCTTTAATAATACCGTTTCATTTCGCTCAAATGAGACTTGAATGCATGTAAAATGGAAAAGGATATTTAAGCGCTAACATTAGGCAGATGTCTTGCCAGAGGCCGATTGAATATATGAGATTTTGAAGTGCTTAACACGTTTTCGGTGCTCCCTCTTAGAATATGTCACCTGGCTTTCTTTTTTCTCCCCCTCTTTTCCTCCCCACCCGCCCCCCCTTTAAGTGAAGGGTATAAATTGAAAGAAAACAAAACTACAAGCCTTGGTTTTATGGGGTTTAACTCTTGCCAGGCAAGACTTGGTATTCCTCCTCCAAAGAGAAATTACCTTGTAGCTCACCTTTGCAGAGCACAGGCTCAAAGCAGCAGAGTGGGAGGCCAGCGGGCAGTGGCCTCATGATGCAGGTTAGAAGGGATGCTCTCCTTGCTCTGCCTGTACAGTCAGAGAGCAAAAGGTGCCCAGCTGAGCAGCTAAGTGCCACACAAGGTAAAAATAAGAAATAATAACAGTGGCCTTTTGTGTATGCCTATGTACTGTGCCTCAGCCAGGCTGGTTGGCACAGAATACATGAATATTCCTGGTCTGTGTGCAAGAAGCTGATCTGGATGTGAGTCTCCTGTCCTCACTCAATATATATTAACTTGTTTTACACCTCATCCGTGTTAAAGGCTTGCAATAAAGCACACTGAAATGTGAGACTCTTTCTGGAGCTGCCAGTGGCCCCAGCTCCAAGCTTCATCTGGTGCTCCAGCTGCAGCTGCATTTGCCCAGCCCAGAACTACCTGGGGAGTGCAGGAGGGCACAGCATTCTAGGGCAGCACTCAGGGGTGTCCCTCAGGACACACACATTCATGCCCTCATGAATTGCTGCTTGTGTCACTGCAGGTAAAGACTGTGAGCAGAGGTGGCAGTGGGCAGGGGGACCCTTAATCCCTGCCTGCTCTCCCTGGGCAGTGACTGCAGAGCACTGCTGATGGAGAGCAGGGTGGGTGGAGAAGGGCAAGTTTGGGGCTCTGGTTTGAGTTCGGGGTGGGAGGGAAGATGAATTTGAAGACAGAAGTAAAGGAGGAATTAGGAGCTGTAGAGCCAGCTTCAGCTGATGCTCCACAATGATTCTTTCTAGAGTTTGGGGAAGAGACATTTATTGGCCATTTAAAAAACCTTAGGAAGTCACATTACAAATATTACAGTTGCTGAGTTCAGCACTTTGAAGGTTGGGAATGTGCCTTTGGATGCAGTGGTTTTAATAGCATAACAGTCTGTTCTTGAATATGCAATGCTCATTTAAAAAAAAGAAAGATATTTGACAGGGGGTGTTTTTATTTTCTGGTGTGACAGCTGCCAGATTCTCCCCTGCATTACCATCAGCAAACCTATGCTTCAGAGCTGGGATTTCAGCTCCCCAGAATGGATGAAGTGTATCAATATAGCTGGGGAGTGGTCCATAGGGTGGAGCAGTGAGGGTGATAATGTTCTCAAAATGCCGCATGGCTGTGCGAACTCTCCCCTCATTCACTTTTCTTCCTTTTTTCCTTTGCAGTCAGTAATTAATCTGAGCATATTTGTGTTATAAAGCCTATGCCCACCTGTTGGCTGCTCTCAGCCTGGGTTAGCAGCTCTCATTGCTTCTCGCCGTTCTGCTGGGGGCGTGGGGACTCATCCCTGCACATCCAGCATCTCAGGAGCTACTGATTTCCCCTAATGACCTTTCTGTGTGTCCAGGAATAATTTCTCTCCTGCTTCTGTGATTACGAAGCATTTCCCGGAGCACAGAGGGCACCAGGGTCTCGCACCTTGGTGAAAATGGAAAGTGCTGCAGGCTGTTTTCTGTGACCTCAAAGATGCTGTCACAAAGAACCAAATAGTGTCAGGCAAAGGAGGGCAGAGTAAGATGCAGTGGGAAGGCCTGTGTCAAAGCAAGTGAAGTACCCAGATGGAGGATTTAGCTTGACTTTTGGAGCCAGCTTTGATTCATGTCAGAAGAAAAGAGCCAACCATGGGATTATGGTGCTCCAGCTCCTGTAGGAGCATTCAGTGCACCTCTGCCCAGGCTTAAACCTTCCTTCAGATTCCCTCTGAAGCTTCCTCTCTCTTGTTTGCACACATGCTCTTTTCTTCTCACTGTTCTCAGTCCTCCCTTCCTTTGCAGCTGGAGTAAAAGCAGAAAGTACTTCCTCAGTTCCTGGCACTGCAGAGAGCATCCTCACCCTGCTTTGAGGAGCTTCAGCTCCAGGTTTCTTTATGCAGAGGGGCACAGCAGTAGCTCTTCTCAGGGGACAGAGGCAGCTCTGGGCCCAGTGGGATAAGAAATAAGGAGGAAACTGGCAATGTAGCTAAAACACAAAAGTCTGTGGGACCTTGGGAGATGAACTGGTCACTCCAGGCAGATTGACTGTTCTTGAGAGATGTCTTCAGACCTCTGGAGATGCATCCTGGATTTCACATCTTTCACAGGTTGCTTTCCCAGAGCTTCGTGGTCTTTCTGATTAAAGTCATCCCATGCTAACCCCCCAGAGTTTGCACTGGAGACTCCTGCTAATGGACAAGTGGGCAAGCACATCATCGCTGTGGGCCCTGTGTGCCCAAATGACAGGGGCTTGCTCTGTTGCTCCTGGTCATGAGAAGGACCCAGAGCAAGTTGTGGGTTGTGGCTCACACTCCTCTCCTACTCAGGGAGCCCTCTGTTTAAATACAGCTGCTCCTTGCACTGCCCCAGGGAAGCGTTCACTTCATTTCTTTGGCATCGGCTGAGGGCTGTGTTGTCCCAAAGGACCTTTGGAGGAGACCTTCCCAGGGCCAGCATGGGCAGCTGCTGTGGGAAGGGAGAGTGGCCATGCTGCCAGGCCCAGCAGGATAAATAGAGTGTGTAAAACCCGAATTAGCTCTGTTGTTGTGTGTCACATCAGGGTCATGGCTCTTACCTCAGGTCTCCTTGATTTATGCCTGAGGACTTTAACTTGATGGCCAGGTACTTTCCAGACTTCTTGTGCAGCAAATGCTGCAGGTCCCCAGCCTCTCAGTGAGAGAGGTTAGAGATGTTTTTGAGTGAGAACGGTTTTTTCCAGCGCTCTGTTGGAATACATGATTCCCTTCCTTGCATGCAGTAGACACCTGCGGGCTCTCCAGAGAGGGGAAGGAGCCCTGACCAACAAGTGAGATTGCAAGCAGGCATTGCAACCTCCTGTTCCTCAACTTAGCCCTGTCTCTTTTCTTCCTTCTTTTTCACTCTTCTTTTTTCCACCTTCTTCTTTTCCTTTCTTTCCTTTCTCCCCCTCTTCTTCCCCCTCCCTCCCTCTCTCCCCACCCCCCGGTATCAAGGCGACATCTCCAAGCCAAGTACTTTTAATTTTGCCCGTGGCCCTTGCTGACACGGTGGATATGCACAGCAAGTTAAATTCCCGCCTGATCAATAAAGCAGAAGCAGTGTGTCCGACTGGTCGATATTTTTTTATCTGTCTTCAGCCCAGTCCTGCTGATGACAGCCCCCTGCGCTTCAGCAAAGGCACTCAAGGGCATCGGGCTTTGGCAACACAGCTCTTTTTTTTATTTAAATAAAAAAAAAACCCAGATGCCTACAAAAAAAAAAAAAAAGTTCATGGAGTTTGGCCTTTGCTTAATAACGTTTTATGATTTATCTTAATTTTTAATTGAAAAAAATTTGCGAATTAATTGATTTCTGGGACTTGCCAATTAACATTGTAATTGGGTGCATGATAAATTTCGAGGGAGCATCATTTTTCTCCCTCTCCCCCTTGTCACCAAGAAGGGGAATCGCGAGGGCAGCTGCTTCCTATCTGTACGAGCCCCGCTCTTTCCTGAGGGGCCACTGCCCTCCTCCCCCCTTGCTACTGTATCTTGAAGAAGGAACAAGAAAGCTAATAAAGTCGTGTTATTAGAGTCTCGCCAGAGGTGACCCCTCAAGGCATAAATCCAGGCCGGGGAGATGCTGGGGACAGGTGCTATTAAGTGCCTGAATGTGCTTTGCAGGTGGGACTGGGTACCTCTCCTGCAGCACCCTCTCCCTGGCTGTGCCCTCCCAGTGCTCCCGGGGGGTTTCCCAGCAGGCTCTGGCATCCCCCAAGGTGTTCAGTCAAGAAGTTTATCACCTGTGATGTCTCCTCGATGCTCCTTCTGGGTGTGAGTCTTCCATGA
Organism: Lichenostomus cassidix; assembly: GCF_008360975.1. NCBI lineage: Eukaryota > Metazoa > Chordata > Aves > Passeriformes > Meliphagidae > Lichenostomus > Lichenostomus cassidix. The sequence continues at coordinate 9,477,061 of NC_139489.1, read as the reverse complement.
TTGTCCTGCAGCCGATGTTCATCTGCAAAACCAGGCTGTGGGGACAAGCTGGTGTTTGGCAGCTGCTCTGGGGTCACAGAAGGGGTTGTTCTCATCCTGTTCTGCCCTGATTCCCTCAGGGAGCAAGTCCTGCCCCACAGCAGCAGTGGGACATCCCATGCCACCCATGGCAGAGGTGTTCAGCATGGAACCTCAGCCCTGGAGTCAGGGGTGTCCAGTTTCAGGCACAGATGCATCTCCAGCAGGGTGGTATCACCCGAAGCTTTCTCCAGCAGTTTGACTGCTGTCACATTTAAATTAAACTTGCCTGGAAGTGTCAGCTTCTTGGTGATCCCTGAGCAGGGCCAGGACCACCTGTCACCATGAGGCAGCTAACAGGGTCACATCCCTGTGTGGGCTGTGGTGAAGTGGGTGAGCTGGCTGCTGCCAAAATGAGGAGTGAGGACATGGTGTGGTGTCCGGGCAGTGAGAGCAAGCCCCACTGTTGGGACTGAGATAGAGAGTGGAAATACCAAGTAAATTGAAGCATGCCTTGTGTCCCTAGTGATTCTCCTACCCACTCCATGGGCTGGTATGGATCACCTCTCCGCATTTGGCTCAGGTGTTCCATGCATCATCTAAAGCCCAGTGAGCTTAGATGGGGCTCCCCTGTGCCATCCTGCTGCTCCTGCTGCACTCCAGTCTGTGTAGGGAGTGAAGGATGCCAGCCCAGGTAGAGGGTCCCAGGTTCCCTGGCAGAGCCACAGTTTTTCCCACCGACTGGGACACCAGAAAGGCTGGGAGAAGTCCAGCCCCAGGTCGGCCAGTGTTGATGGCAGGGAAACATGGGGGAATGGAGAGAAATTTATGAGGAGAGGAGTCTGTTTATTATCTAGCCAATGTGGTGCTGCTGATACCATGGATTTATCCTCTTTCATTCCTCCTCTGATTTGTGTCCCTGCCCCTCAGTGTGGCAGATTAATCATGGACAGAAAGGGAAGAGAGACCCTCCAGCTTCCTCCTGTGCATTTAGAAGGTGGCAGTGACAGCAGCCTGGACCCTTCACCCATGGCTTCTTCAAGGGAGAGAGCACAAGCCCAGCAGCTGCCTGCCCTGCTTAGAGATGCCCCATTCCTGTCCTCCATGGCAGACTCCAGGGAAAGCAGAGACTGCTGTCCATAATCTGTATGTGAGAAACACTTCTCATGGGTCAGAACTTCCAGGGTAGCACAGCAAGTGAAAAAATGTGTGAGTCATGTTTTCCCTTGCTTATACCGTGCCCTGAAAGGGCTATGAACACTCCTTGAATTGCCTTGAGACCTGTGGTACCTGCAGCCCCTTCCCTGACTACAGGGTATGGATTTGAAGGCTGAGGTTTGGAGCTCTGGAGGGCAAAGCCTTCCTCTGCTGCTGACTCTCAGGGCAGCAAGAGGCCTGGGAAGGGGTGTGTGGAAACCCAAGGGTGAGAAATAAATCTCCGGTCAGTTATTTGCCCTGGAGCGATGCATGTCTTCTGCAGAGCCTCTTCTGAACTGCCACGTGAGCTGGGAATAATTAAACAGTCATTATAGCCATGGTAGCAAAGAGTCCCCCAAATCAATCTAATGCATGACCTTTCCCTCCGATTTTCCTTTTTATTTTTCCAACCACCTCGTTTTCAAATAGTGGGAGAGAAATGAAACTAGCCCCCAACCACAGTCTCCAGTTTGGCGCTGCACACATGGACCATCACATCCTCACCCAGAAATCTGTTATCCACGCTGAGTGGGGATATGGGGTACTAGAGGTTGATACAGGAAAACCCAGCAGGGCATAAAGAGTCAGGGATGTGAATAGGACAGAGCAAATAGGGGATTTCAGTGTGGTCAGGTTATGCCACAGTGTTTTATGATTCTGCTGCATTTCATCTCTTTGGGGGAGGTGGGTGACTGCCCTGTGGGGTCAGATTTGTCACAACTGACTGTGTTGGACACTGAGGTCTCACAAATACTGACTGGGAGAAGTGGGAAGCACGTCTGGCACTGTAGGTATAGAACATTTCTAGCCCTGACTGACTGCAGCGTCTTTGGCAATTTTTTACCACCACTAAACCTCTTTTCCTGTCATGGGATATGGGTGCCACTGGGGGAGCCACAGCAGATTAAAAATCCCAGTGTACTTCCCATGATGGCACAGATCTCACCTGGCCATGCTGGGGGCTCTCACCTGCAGCTAGGTGTAAAATCAAACTCCCATTTCCTTATTTAAGCTTCAAGTGACACTTGCACTTATTTGAACTGGCATTCAAAAAAATCCAATTCCCTCTCTACCCAGCGACTTCTCGATTACAGCTGGCATTGCTATCCATATGGCTCTGCCGGAGGCTTTCTGTGCTGCTGGGACTCCCATCCCAAGGCTGCATGCTCAAGCCACAAGTCCTGCAGCTAAAAAGAAATTGTTTCCACTGGATTTTTTTTTTTTTTTTTTACAAAATACATCTATTGGCTGCAGTCTGTAGAAATCTTCTGGTGTAGCAGGGTCTCGTGTGGGAGCTGCACAGGCTGGTACCTGTCTAACAGGGGGATTCTGAGAAGGGATTCTGTGGAAGAGGGGCAGAGCTGGAAGACTCCAGCTGCATGGCAGCAGTCCTCTTATGTGGTCCTTACTGGTTGCAGTGTCCTTCAGGGATAAGCAGAAACAACTGTAGCTGCCTGAGCTCAAGGAACTTAACCTTCAGCTCATGACCTGGGTTTTCCCTGTGGGAAGAAGCAGCAGCTTCCCTCCATGGGGGTGATAAGGGACCACTCCTTGTCTTTTTTATTTCCTATGGCAAGTGCACCCCAAAAGGCAGGACCATAACAAAGTAAATAGATTTGAAGGTCATTGTGTGTGATAGCAACCATGGTAGGGATAGAGGAAACCCCAAGACTGTGGATAAGGAGGGCACATACTTGGCTTGCTTAGCTGCCCTTGGGGATGTCATGACAGAAGCATTGGGCCTGAACAGCCCTTTGAGTCCTGCTTTCACTGTGAAGAGCCTTGCTGAGAGGAAATGCTCCTCTTAAAGCTGATTGTCCCTAATATAGAGGACTTGTGTCCCCACTTGTGTTCCCAGCAAGCATCCTGGAGCACGTGGGGATCTGGCTGTGCTGCTCTCATTAACGGGTGATGCAGTTGCAACACTGGGCAGAGCCTTCTGGCAGCACCAGGGCAGGGGCCTTATTTTGTCCCCATGGGGGCCTCCAAACACATGAGGATGCATGAATACACAGATAGAAGTGGTGTCTCAGCCCCAAGAAAGGAAGCCAGCCAGCAAGCAACCCTGTATCACTCAGAAATGCAAAGTCTTCGAGAGAGACAGGAGACTGCCAAAATTGCTGGGTCTTCCCTGGGTGTTCCTTGCTCTTCTTTGGTACTTAGGGGGGGTTGCCTAAAAGGGAAAGAAGTTGTTTTGCTGTAATGAACTAGATAAACAATTCCCCAAATAGATTAAAACTAACTGTAACTTAGAAAAGCGGGTAGTAATTATATTTTATTAGCTAGCAAAACACCATTTTTTTATTTCATAAGATAATTCTGTGTAAATCACCTTAATTAGAAGTGTCAGATGAGCCCCTGAATATCGTACTTAGTAACTAATTTCCTATGTACAGGTTATAATTTAAAACACATGGATCACTCGCTGAGTGGAAATATGCTAGCCATGAAATAATGTGGGGAGTGTTGGGGTTATTACTATGTAAATGTGTAATCATTTCAGACCACTGCAGCCTGGCTGGGTGATTAAAGAGAATCCCAAGGTCTCCAAAGATTGTGCTGTCTGCAAGGGCCTAGAGCAAAAAAACTTTAAAAGGCACCGAAAAGTGTTTGAACTTTAAAGGTCTTGATTTCCCTTTTACCATTTTTAATTTGTCTGCGGTGTTTATGGAGGGGAAGGTTCCTCTTTGCTGACAGCCTTTCGATCCTCAGCCTGCTGCCAGCATCTTTAAGAGGTGTGGGGAGCTGCAGCCCTTGTAGTTTGGGGGCCTCTTTAGCAGGATGGAGAAAAGCACCCTTAAATTGCAGGATCTGGCTGCTTGGATGACCTGGGCTTGTGCCCATTCCTAACCCATCTCTGGATATAAATAAAAACAAATTGCAAACTCTTATTAGCAGTAGAGTAGGGCTACATTGCAAGAAAGGGGGCGGATATCAGTAATCCTCCAGGTGAAGAATAAAATAAAGTCTGCCAAGTTATCTAAACCAGTCCCCTTCCTTATCGGTCCCAACAGCAGAGGCTTGATCTTTTGGCTGACCAGAGAGACTCTCATTCTGAAAACTTCAGTTTCCTGGCCCTAACACCGTTTCTAGGAGGAACTAATTATGTTCTTCCTCTTTCCCTCGAAAAGGAATAATTTTAAACACCTTTAACAAGAAAAGGGAGGAAATGGGTTTGTTTTTTTAACAAGGCATTTGGATTATAAAATGAAAAAAAAGTTGTTTCACACTTCATGTGATTGAGAAATTCAAGGTAGCGCTGGGGGTGAGGAGGGCATGGAAACCTTTCCCATTCTGCTTGTTCTTGCACAGGCTTGTGGTAGTTCCAGGGCTGCATCTCAGTGGGCAGCAGGGACTAATTCTGCTCTGTAACACCTCCTGAGGGCAGAGAGCAGAGCTGGGGGACAGGATACAGTGGGCATCCAGTACCCTCGGTGAGCATCCCTCAGCACATCCCCTCAGGGAAGTGGGGCTGTGTGGGAGGGGAAGCCCCAGTGCATCCATCTGTGGTCTGCAGGAACCGTAGCTGGGAGCAGAGCTGTGGCATTTGGAGTGACCTGATGGCAATGGATAACTGTGTGTTTCCGTTTCAGGGCGGGGGGCAAAAGGCAGTGGCACTGGGAGAGGAGGGGGGCCATAGCCCCAGGAGAAAACACCTTCCTCCATCCCTGCTCATTTCATAACACCCAGCCATCTGCCAAATCAAGGCAGATTAAAGCCAGCCAAATTCAATTTTTCCCTGCTGGCACTGCAGCTCGGCATCTGGGGCTAAAGTGTCCCCGACAAAGCGAACATGACAGGCACATTGCTTTTTTGTCACATCTAGTACCGTGTTGATCTTCTAAAAGTCTCATAAAAATTTATTGATGTCTCCCATATTGCTGTGATTGAGAAGAAAGGAGCGCGGGTGTGCAGAGCCGGGTGCGCGCGCGCGGGCGAGCGTGTGTGCGTGTGTATATTAATGTTTCTGAAGTAGATCTGATTTGATATGTCTTGTTCTATTGTCAGCATCTGTTTAGCGAGGCTTTTTAATACTTTCTGGCTGCCGATCACTCATCCTTAGCCTGGGATGCAGGCTTGCATACAAATTTTGTTATTAAACACAATTCCATTCCCCCCCTTTCCCCAGCCCCCGCCTCCCCCCACTAACCTCCCCCCTCCACCCACCCACCCATCCATCATCTCCCCGGGGCTATGGGGAGCTGGGAGCCAGCCGCCCCACCAGCGTGTGCTTACAAGCACAGGCACTGGGCTTGGCAACATATTTCAAGAGCCTTTTGCCTGCTGCAGGTGCTTTGCATTGACAAATCGAATCATGGGGAAATAATTTATTTCCTAATGCTGTTTGCAGCATGTTAGCAGGAGAATTTACATGAGAGAGATTACTTTAATAACCAAAAAATTACAGTGCAGGCCTCCCCGCCATGTCGGCTTTGATATGTAATTGTTTCAAGTTTAACCTGTCTGGAGGGGGGAAGGTGTTATTAAATCTATAGCATCTCCCGCTGGCGAGGGCAGGCGAGGAGGAGCACCGGGTAGGGACCTCCTTCCCTGCTAAATGGGGAACAAGCTGAATTAACAAATCACTCCAGCCTCCAGCAGAGCTGCTGCTTCCCCAGTGTGCCTGGAGCTGAGGAGATCTTTTTTCCCCTCACTCTTATACCGATTTAATCTCCTTCTCTTTCCTTGCCTCCTTTTTTTTGTTGTGCCTGACCCTTCACAGGGCTTGCCACCTCTGCTCCCCTCTCCCTGGCTTTCTTCCCTACGCCTCTGCAGACCTGCTCCCCGCTTTTTTCCGGGGCTGGCAGAGGAGCTGTACAAGCCCCAGGTAGGGGGAGAATCGGTATTTGACTCCTGTGGCTGGGTTTGGGGATTTCCACTTGTAGGACCATTTTATTATAGCTGGAGAAATAGTTGGCACTACCCTTCTTCCCATGCCCCTCTGGTAATGGTGAGGAGGCTCTTGTTGGTCCAAGGAAGAGGAATGATGTGCTTTGCTATTAGACCTTACGAGATCTCTCAAAGCACTCCCCTCCTTGCCTGCTGGTTTTGTGACTGACCCCATTCTCTTCTCTCTTGGCAGCAAGAGCTCCATCCTGAAGGATGCCATGGCAGCAGGCACCCCCAAGGTAAGTAAGCACAGCTCAGCATATTTCCCCCATCCCCCAAGAGATGCTCTTTACACCCCTTCACCTTCCCAGACCGCTTGCTGTCCTGCTACTTGGTGTATCCCAGGAAGGTGGCCACACTTTGGGGACCAGCAGCACTGGGGAAAGCTGCTGTCCCCACTCAGCCACTGGGCTGGAGCAGCCAAGTCCCTGCACAGGGCTCTGCATTCCTCATGCAGTCGAGGAACAGTGGAGCTGAAGGACTTGGTGAGCTCTGGGACTCCAGATTGTGTCTAATGACAGCTAATGAAAGCTGATCACATGCAGGCTGAGTTCAGCCTGGGAAATCACATGTGGGAGTTCCTGGAGCCAGAGCCATATGCCAGCTTTGGAAGAGGAGAGTGGGCCTGCCTCAAGGGAGTGAAGCACACCCAAGGAGGAGCCCAAATCACTAAAAGACCCTATCTCAACCACATCCCTCTCCCCAGGACCCACTTCCCATCCCCTTGGCTCAGAACATAGAAATGCAAAACTCACAGAGCATCATGGCATCACTGCAAAGGGCATCATTTGCTGATTTGCTGTTAGCTGGACTTCATATGGTGCAGGGGTGGGAAAGACCAGAGCTTGAGCAGGCAAGCAGGTGGCAGGGCATTGCACAGCCTCTGAACATCATGCTGTGCTCCCCAAGGTGGGCAAAGGCAAGTGGTCCAGATTCTCCTACACTTCTAGTGACACCGCCCAAGTGAGGGAGACTCCTGACTTCCAGGCAAGCGCAGGACACCTTTCACAGGAGACGTCTTCATGCTTGTTTTACTAGAATCAACTTCAGGTCTCATTCCCCCTTGTTTTTTCTGGAAGCTTATGGTGATTTTTTTGGCACATGATGTCAGAGTGAAGACTGACATTTCAGCTTTAGATTTTCCCCTTGGGGATGGGTGTCTTGCCAAGTACATCAACACCTTGTCTGCCCCACTGAGGGAGAGGCCTGCGAGCCACTGTGCTGACCTGAGTTCCTGGCAGGTAGGGATGACTCCCAAATAACCCAAACAATTTCCTAAACCTTTCAAGGGAAAACAGAAATTGCAGTGATACTCCATAGTGCTCCACACCTTTGTCTCCTGCATGACCATACTTTGCTTCTGTGCCCTGTTCCAGGGAGATTAGGAGGAGAGTGGAGACCCGACTATTTCTCCTATTAAAAATGAGCAGAGCAGACAGGAATCCCCAAACCCAGCACTGCTGATAATCCACAGAGTGTGAGGCTGCCTTGGGATGTCTTGAAGGAGCTGGAAAGGGCACCAGCAAAATGAAAGCATCTGGACTCTGCAATCTTCCCTTTCCCTCCTCATCAGGACTCGGTGTAGATAACTCAATGGTCCCAAACACATCACCTGTGAGGGAGAAAGACGGCTAGGAAGACAGATTAGCTGTTTGGAGGCAAACACAGTGAGTGACTGACAGAGACCAGATAAAGAAGAAGGTCCATCTCGTGGCAGGGCCAGGCTTTTGAAGTTTCCATTGACAAAGAATCCCATTTGCGTTGAGCAAGGGGATTAAACTGGGACTGGAGCGTCGTTCTCTGTAAAAGAGATCAATCGTCCCCTGTCACCACATGGATCTTTTCCCTTTGCCCGTCACATCTGGGACTAAGAACATTAACTTCAAGAAGCTAGGAGAGCAGGGAGGGAGAGGGTGAAATCAGGAAATCTTTCATTCCCTTCTCAGAGAGCTTGAAAGCTTCTCAGCCCAGGAGGATTCATTATTTCTAGGTGGCTTTTCCTGGGAGACAAGTCTTGTGTGGCATGGGAAGGCACAGTGCTGTCACCTTCACCTGGGTTTGGTATTAAAGACCCCTTTGTAACCAGATGGGATTGAGGAGGAGGGTGGTGGGGAGATGAAGGCTGCTATTTTCCTTTGTGCCCACTGCTTGTTTGCAACATGGGGTGTGAGTAGCCCATCAGGATGTGAAGTCCCTCTGATACAATCCCAGGCTGGCCCTTACTTTCATGGCCACCAGTGGCTTTAACTCCACTTTAGGGCTCATTTAGGACCTTTGCCTGTAGCATCATTACAACTTCTGTGCTGGCCTGAGGCTCTTCTGGGGTGCAGCTGGGATAGGAGGTTTAATCTCCCCATGCTCTGTGTCCTGGGTCTGTTCCCACCCCTTCCCCACAGTTGCCCCAGCAAAATGTCTCTCTGAGTAATAAAAGCCCAGATGTAAATGCATGTTCCTCACTCACTGCTCCCCTGCCCCTGAAGAGCTGTCACTCACTGCACCAGGTCAATTTTCATGGCAATATGTCAAAGAAAATCCAATCACTCAACATGGGATGTGATGAATGCAGGATTATTGTATCAGGTTCTTCTATTATCGGAGCCGATGGAGGCAGTGGTGGTCGAGCAAGGGCTGCGAGCTGGGGCTCCAGCCAGCACCACTGCCTGGTGCCTGGGCTCCCTCTCTGCACCACAGATCTGCAGTGTTCAGGATCCTCATCTGCCATTAGATACCAAGCCTAATAGGTGGTGATACACCAGTGTGCACAAGGCACTTGGACAAGCAGATTGTCATTAAGAAGGTCTGTCCAAGCCAGCCATTCCCCAGACCTCTGTGAGCCCAGAGCTCCCCTGCAGCATTCCCCAGCATGGCCAGAGGCTGGGTCTCAGGCAGAGCAGGCAGCAGGAATGTCTTGCAGAGGCATATGGAGAACACTATGGACTCTGTTTGGACTGCGGGCTGCCCAGCAGTCTGTACATAGCTATCAGCCACAGGAGGCTCCCTTGGGGATCATTCCTGGCCTTCATGCTCTCCCCTTGCCTTGGCTGCCTCTTGCAAGGCAGGAGAGGAGCACACATTGGGTTGAACCCATTTTGGTGAGGTGTAAATCCAACTGTTCCCACTCTTCCTTGAGCAGCTGGTGGTAACTGGAGAGTCAGCAGCCCCAGGTCCTCCTTACTACCTAAGAGCACTTCGCTACTGCCCATATTTCAGGGTATAAGCTGCAGACTGTTACCTGTCACCTAGCAGGCAAACTTATATCCCCTGTAGAAGAGCTGGTACTGATCACTGAAGGGAAGAGACTGGGTTCCATGAAGCATCCCAGCTCTGGGTGTTGGTTCAGCATTTGTTTTCCACTGCTGATTCCTAATACATGGCTGCAAACTGCTTTTCCTACTACCAGTTCTGGTCGTGCTCTGGCTCTTGCTGCAAACAAACACTGACATGAGTGGCCACGAGCAGAATCCATCCCATGCACCCAGCAGATGCCTGTGGCTGGTTTGTTTAGGTGTGCACCCAGCTCCACAGAGGGTGCCTGCAGGCAGGCAGCCAGCACACTGCTCCCAGACCTCCGGCAGGGCTGGGAACCAAGCCACAGTGCCGGAGCTCTTTGATTCCCCCCCCCACCCCCGTGATTTTACAGCTTCACCGAGCAGTTTGAGAGAGAATTACAACATCTAGTGGGAAATTTGACCACTAAAGCCCTCCAAGGAAAAAGGGCTTCGAAGCAAGCAAGATTTGGAGCCTTAAACCTTGACAGAATGTCTGTATTAAGCCCTTCCCAGCTGGCTCACTTGAGATGAAATTTCTAGCACAATCATTTAACTTCTCCATATCATGTCTGGTGGTAGGAATAGGGGACGGGTGTCAGGGCCCTGGGGTTTTAACTCCTTCTCTTGTGTCACTAACACACTGGGAGGTTGGAGAAGTCATTCACCGTATCTGTGCCCTCTTGCTCTGAAACTGTGATTTACAAGGAAAGATTAAAAAGCAAAATCTGGGTATTGTGGCAAAGCTATGGCCAAGCTGGGGACATGAGAACAGCCCGCAGATATGCAAAGGAGAGGAAATTACGTAGGATGAGTGTTAGCTGGCTGTGCTTCCTGCAGTTTGGGGTGATGAATACCAGAGTCACTCCAAAACCAAATATCTGCCAGGTTTTATTCCATAAAACAAATTACCCCATGAACAAACAAAGCCCCTCACTCCCCTTGGGCCAAACAGCTGTACCCTCCCGTTAGACTGGGAAAAACCACTGCATTTGGCAGAAGAAGCAGAGAGGGGCAGACCTGCACCAAACCTCTTTCCCCCTCCATCTCCAGAGGGCTGATGGGCAGTTCTGCTGAAGAGGCCCCTTTTCCCACCATGTAGCTGGTGTCTTTTCCAAGAGGATGCAGAGCTCCATTACAGTCCCAGGTGTCACTGTAATATGCACAGAAATTAATTAGTAGCTCACATTTCTGTAAGCTTATTCTGCTTGAGAGCCACTGGAATTTTTCAGTGAAGGCCAGAAGCTGCTGATACCATTATTTCTGTTCCCTATTCACACCCTTCTCACATTCAAGCCTTTCATCCCCATTTCCATCCCACCTTTTTCTGCCAGCTAAAAGCCACTAGATAATTTTACCTCTAACTTTTCCCGGGAGCAAATGCAGACCCTCCAAATGCTTCTAGAAAACTTGGCTCTAATAGTAGCATCTTTGTGTCGGGGATCCTCCAGCAATAACATAAAAAATGGCTAGCACAGTTAAGGGGGAAAATCGCAGCTAGCCTGGTATCACTCATTGCTTTCGGGTTACAGTTCCCAAGTGATAACAGCTATTAGCAACACTTTGACGTCTTCCCTACCGTGGAGGGGAGGGCAGGAGACAGAAAACATGTCAAGCCATCACCTCCATGTTAAGTGATAAGTACCTATTTAGACGGCAGAGTTAAGGCTGAATGCATCAAGCAGAGAACACTTTGTGCCAAAAAAAAAAAAAAAAAAAAAAAAAAAGGGAAATTTAAAAAGGCCATATAGATACATAAAAAGCAGGGTTAGGGTATTTGTTCTGCTGACAGCAGCTGTGATGGATTGTTTAAGAAAAATAGACTCCTTATGTTTTTCCAGGGCTCTCAGAAAGCAGGAGTCCAGCACTTTAATACTCTCAAATGACTGGCCTTGAGAGGCAGCAGAATGTCAGAGCCACCGGCTGGGCTCTCCCTGCACTGACACCTGCCCCGGCTGCCGGCGAGAGGCCACGCTTCGGGCTGGGGGCGGCGTGTGCTGGCAATTTTCATCCATTTCCTCGGGCTGGTGGCTGCACCCTGACACCCATCCCCTCCCCTCGTGCTGCCCCAGGCCCACGCCTGGTGCGCCCGTGGGTCAGGAGCCGGTGGCATGTTGGCACGTGTGTCCTTGCAAACATTGCCTCAGCGCTGCCCACGGCTCCTCCACCAGAGGAGGGAGGAGCAGGTCTGGGGGTTGATGGCCTGGGACCCCAGCAGCTGGCACACCAGCTGCAGGATGCACATTTGATTCATACCAAACCTGCCCCTGTGTTTATTTACGTAAAGTAGGTGTTTCTCCTGGTTTTGGTGAGCTGCTGAAACATTCCCAGCTCATCTCTGCAGGATTGCACGGTCCGTGGAGCGTGTCGGGAGCAACTAGGGTGAGCCTTGCAGCATGAGCAAGGCTTATGTGCCCTCTGCTTCGTGCTTGGATGCATGGACACAAGTGGGTAAAGCCATACATCCAGACACATCTCTTCTCCTTGGCACGGCACAGCTGGGCTCCAAGGGCCAGGAAGGAATCACTGAGCGAGGCCATGGCTGCCCAGCATGGCAGGAGGGACAGGAGGAAGGAGGGAGTACAGGGCTTGGACAAGATTGATGGCCTCGTTGCCATTAAGAAAAAAATTAGCCGGTGGCGGCTATCATATTAAAGGGTGAAGAAGCCGTGAATTATTTTCTTAAAGATCTTATCACTTACAATGATAATTTTACCTTCCAAAAGGCCACTTTTAATGAGGCAAGGCAGGCAAAAAGTCATGATTTAATGCCAGATTTTTTTTTCCAAACACATTTTACTGCTTTTTTGTCCATGTTTAAAAAGCGCCAGTGACCTTTTTTTATTTAGCTTGCCCCAGGTATAATGCTCAGTCTGATCCTCTCAGGGTTTATAACCTCCACAGAGAGTGCCTCTACCCGATGGAGAGATGATTTAAAGGGGAGGGAGAAATATGAAGCTGCACCACCACTCACATACGGCCCTTGCTCCATCTTTGATGATGGGAGTTGTGGAGGGGAGACCAGGGAGGGAGGAGGGTCTTCTCCCTCCAGTATCCTCACTCAAACACACCCAGAAGGGCAGCTGGGATTTAGTGGCAGCCAGGCATGGATGAGCTGGCTGGTGGCCTTTCCCCAAGGGAAAAGGGACATCTCAGCATCAAGGCTTGTTCCCACCATGGTGAGGAAGCTGGTCCCATGGTAGAGAGCATCTCCACATCAGGTCTGTTTGCACACAGAGCACCCAGCACCTTGTTTTTGGGATGGGATGCCAGAATTTGAGTCTGCTATGCACCATGGGCATGCATGAGGGCTAGGAGAGCACATGTAAAGCTACATTTTCCCTCCATAGCCATCTTCCCAGAACCCAGCTGAGAGAGGAATGGGAATTTTATCACTGCCCTTTCTCTTCTTGCCAGGACCTGGGTGGGAATGAGCAGAGGGGGTGCAGGGGACAGAAAATCTTGGCTTGGCAGGCTGTGGTCAGGCATCCTCACTGCTTAGCCATTGGAAGACAGCCTCAAAGTGACAATCTGGGGTAAAAGAAGCCAAAATTGGGATGGCAGAAGGTGGCCTAATGCAGGATTGAAAGTCATCCTGATGGTGAGTGCCTTTTCTAATCCCTTAACCTCTGAGCCTGCATCCCTGCCTGCCCCCATGGCTGCCCGAGAGGCAAAGTATGGCACAGCACAGGGAAATAAGAAAAACAAATGAAGTCAAGTTTCCTAAGAGTGAAGGGGAAGTGTGACTTGGCATCTCTAACGCTGTGTTTAACATGCCGGCAAGGTATTTAGAATTGAAGTGCTTGCACACAATTTAAAAATAGACAGTTTATTAATCTAAACTGCAAGTGTATGTAGAAGAGGCCTTGAGATTGACATCTTTGGGATTAGTTTAGCCCTGCGTTTTTCCAGAGGTCATTGCCATGGTGCTCAGGAGGTTTGTGGAATAAATGGGGCCGGCGTTCTTCCCGGGACCACACGCTAAAAACTAATACATAACGTTTAATTTACTGTCTCCATAGCTAGCCCAACCATTTTTCACATAATAATATTGGATTAGAGCTACCAGAAGCTGAGGGGGGAGCTGGAGGCGGGCAGGGTTTGTCTGTCTGTCGTCGAGGAATGGGGAGATGGGTATTTTTTCCCCTTCTCTAGAATACATTGAAGACAAAACAGATTTAACCCTCCCAGCTCCAGGGTGCTTGGCTTATTAGGGCATTAACAGTGCAGCAGTGAGGGCTGTTGTTCTGAGTCACGACTGAAAGCTTTGAGCCTCATCCCTCTGTTTTATAGGATCCTGCTTATTCAAAAATGGTCCTCATTCTCCATTTAGAAAATAAAGAAACTAAACAACAGCAGGAGCTTGGGGTCTGCACTCTGCAGAAATTCTGCAGAGGGCTTTTCCAGAAATAAATGAGCTGTTCACCAAAGCCCATCAGCAGTTGGGTTCAGCCAACACATGATGCCAGAGAGCTGCCCTGCTCTGCCCATCTGTCCCCTGGAAGTGGAGGCTGGGCTCTTGAGGCAGCCTTTGATGGGTGCTCCCAGCCCTGCAGGCTCCCACTGGCCCTCTCAGTGCCTGGCATCCCTGTTGGGCTAAGCTGAGGAGCAAAACAGCTGCAAGATGTGGTCAGCACAGCCCTTGGTTGGCAGGAGCTGTTGTGTCCAAGGGGGTAACTGAGCACCCCAGCAGGCAACTCCTCTTTCAGGTGACCCCTTTCAGGACATCATATCTCTCCACAGCCGGTAGAGCCATGCTTTATGGCAGAGATCTGCACTGCACACCAGGACATGCCTCTTGCCCTCATGGCAGGGCTGGCAGCTCATACCTGTGGGGCTGAACTCGTTATCCCAAATTGCTCTCCTCCACCTCCACGCCAAGCCTGCCTTCCCTCCAGGCCTCTGCCGACTGCACTGCTGTGCTGTTCTCACAGAGAATTGTCCAAGCCTGGGGGATTGCTTGCTGCTGACTGAACCAATTTGTATGCTGAGTCATTTTTCCACTTTCTCATATCTTTCAAAAAAAAAAGCACATTTTTTCACGTTTCATTTCAGCCCAGAGGCAAATATTTCTAGAATACTTGCCTTTCTCCAAGGTATTATGCTTTTTAATAATGTTGTCACCACACTTGACCTGTCCAATTCAGATGATATCTACACTTCCCTTCACAAACACACACATCTCCAAGCAGTCATTTATTGTCAAATCTTGCCAGCTGATTCTGAGAAACAAACATCTGCGGAGCTGCATTACCAGTGTACGTTTTTTCACAATGTAGTGGGCTATATTTAGCCTAGTTTAGCTAATTTATAATTTAAATTATAATTTTAAAGTGCATTTTTCCTTCAAACTACTCTAATAATAAAGTTCAGTTACAACTCAGTGTACATTTCTTTAGATGCTGTCAAACTCCCATAGTAATTTTCCTGCTAGAGTTCACTGTGTGTAGAATTTAGACTTACCTACTATTGACTTGAAGTTTATCAGTGATCTCTTAGGTCTCAAATATCACTGAGCTTTTTAACCTTCTAAAAGGCCTTTTTTTTCTGTGCTACTTATTAAAATAAATAGCATCATTACTGAAGGAAGAGGTAGTTGCACTGCAAAGGTGCTGAGAGCTTTAGTGCAGTTTACAAAGCTATTGAGAGATTTAGTGGCACTTAAAAAGGGCAGATGAGGACATGTAAGCACTGCTCCACCTCAGCACTCCTGTGTCTTAGCATGAGAATTTCTGGTGTGGTCCTCACATATCATTTCCAGCAGGGACTGATTCTGCCCCAGCCACCAGACCCGGGGTAAAAATGACTGTCTCATTGTTGCCTGATTCATTTGCACTTTGCCAGACCCAGCAGCCTGGCCCCTTATGGGGCAGAGTCCCTTGGAAAGAGCAGAGCCAGTCCCACAGCCCAGTATTCCATCCCAGCACAGTCCCACAGCCAAACAAGCTCTCCATGGCTTTGAGGACAGCTTAGAGACAGGCAAAGAGCTCAACAATACTCACAGGATGAATTTCTCCTTTCTCTTGCAGTCAATTTTGTTGTCAGCCTCCATCAAGCGGGAAGGAGATTCTCCGACAGCATCACCCCACTCTTCAGATGACATCCACCACTCAGACAGATACCAGGTAAGCAGGTGGATGCTGTTGCTGGTCTCAGCCTTAGGCAGGGAGCCAGCTCACCCCAGTGCCCACAGCTCTCTCTCTGTGACAGCCTTGCTCTTGGCTACATACCACTGCCCCAGTTCTCCTGCTGGCATCATGGGGACATGAGCAGTTGGCCCCTCACAGGACTGCGAAGGTTGGCTTTTGTCTGCAAAGTCCTCCCAACTCTGACTAAAACCACTGTGGTATTTAAAATATTTGTAGAGACTTCCGTTGCATTATATTCACCATTTTTGTCTCATTTCCATGGCTAGGTTTGTCATTAGCCACCCTCAATGTGCTATTGAGAAACTTTCAGAGAAGTGACTTTTTTTACTCATGACTCCCACCCAAGACATAATTTAGTTTGGACCATCCACAGCCATGCTAGTCTGTTTTATAAAACACTCTTTGCCAAGAGGAGCAGCAGGTCTTGATTTGGGTCATGCAATGAGTAAAACTTGAGGGAGATGGGGCAAGAAAAGAAGAAAAGGGCAGCAGCACAAGTACAGCTTGGCTGGTTGTAAGTCTGTCCGTATTTTTGGGGCAGGCTGGCACACTTGACTCCAACTCAACACACACCCAAACTGTTTGGCTGCAAGCCTGTACTCAGCCACTGGCTTCAAGTAGGCTCTGAAAGAGAGCAGATAAATTAATGTTGGTCATCAGCACAGACCCAAGCATGCATCCACCTGCTGTGGGGACAGGCTGGGTGGGCTGAGGCTGTGCAAGCGTGGCAAATGCCCATTACCCTCTATCCTGTGGTGCTCTGCAGCCACACCCTGTGCCCAGGGTCAGGCAGGTGCTCATGTCTTCCTGCACCAGCCACTTTGCACGTGCAACGTCTGTGTTTGGAGCTGCAGAGAGAGGCTGATGACCAGTGCTGAAGCTCTTAAGAGGGCAGACACAGTTACAACGTGCTCCTGAAGATGGGTCCTGTTAGCAGCAGATTTGTACCTTTGTTGCCCATTATTCCATCTTCTATCCTATTTATTTGTTGTATTAGCAATTGTGGATCATACTCCCATGTGGCTTTGAGTTATAACTTGGTATCACATCACAGCTGCTTTACCCTCCCATGAACAATAAAACCTAGAGCAAAATGAGAGAAGCAAAACCTTGCAGGAGATGCAGAAATGCCTGTTTCAGGTAACCCTGCTCTCTTTCCTGCCTGTTTATTAAGGCTAATAAATAAATTATGTTCATTTCAAAAGGGCATGGAAGAGACTTTTGCCATAGCCCCCTTTTTTGGAGAACCCCCCTCCCTTCCCACTCTGCCAGACATCAGTCTCTGTGAAATTGGTGGCCCCTTGTAGCCCTCTGTTCCTGTACATTTTTATTATGCCATACTCAAAGACAAATATTCTTAGCAGAAGCCCCTCTGTGTGTGTAGCCAAGTCCAGATACTCTCTAACGTGCTTTAAGTTTGTGAGTGTATTTTATGGAGGGTTGCAGCCCTTAATGCAAATGTGTAATGGGAGTTGTAAGTCTGCACTGCAGGGAGAAAACACCTCTGGGGCCTGATTTTCATTTACACTGGTGCTGGCTGCGTTATGCTGCACTGGCAGTGTAAAGAGACCTCGGAGTGGGTGCTAGGGGTGTGTAAAGCCTTGGTGTATTCTTAATAAAGCCACAATATGAATGAGAATTCAGTCTGCCTGGCTTAACAGGGGAAATGCCCAGGAAGCAGAGCAGAAGATTCACGGTGGTGACTTTAAGGGCTGCAAAATTTAGCTTTCCAGATGCAGAGGTGTGGTGGAATCATGAATGTCCCTTGTGTTGTGATCTAATCATGATTATACAGTGTATCAGTAATGTGCTAGAACGTGAGTTACTGGCGTGTGGGTTTTCAGAATTCTTGTGGCTCAGTTTTCTCAGTCTTTGTGCTTATATACCATGGGGATACTTAGGAAAGGAGATTTATGAATACGAGTGCTACAGAAATGAGGGCTTGCACAGCACTTGGGCTGCTTGCATTGCTCCCCATGCTGAGAGGGAGCTGCAGTGAAGGCAGTGGGGTGGCTCCTGGATGTGAGGAGGAGGAGGGGTTCTCTTGCCTCCCCTGTGCTAAGCCTGGGTGCTGGAGTTTGGTTCATGGATACTGATCAGACCGAGGTGGTGGCAGCCAATGGATTTGGTCAGCAGTGACTGCTCCTCTTAAATATAGTATGTTCTCTCAGCCAGAGCTTTGAGTAAAAATAAAGCCATTTTAGTTATATTTAGATAAAACCTGAATACCCAGTGGAGAAATCAAGAGCAAATTACAAGTGATACATCGTACTGCAAAGATGGCATTTCAGGCTTGGAGGGAGCCCACAGAATATTTGTGACTAAATAGCAAAACTGAAAGCCTAAAATCCTTGTCCAAGGAAGGCTCACCTCCCTTCCCCCGAGCTCAGGTGAGTGTGCCTCCCAAAAGACAGCTCAATTCATTAAAAGGGTAAACCAAACAATCAGCAGCTGTGATTTTGTAAGTAACCACATGTACAAAAATACAGCTGTGAGTTCAGCAGGCAGGCAAAGCTGGCATGTGGGACAGTCAGGACTGTGCAAATCTCACCAGCCAGGACTCCAACTGTCCGGCTGCCCATCATCTTCTGGGGCAGGGAAACATATTGGGGGGTTTTGTTTTCCATCTGAAGAAGAAGCAACAGATTGTCAGGTGCCAGAAAGAAGACCCAAAATGTAGGTTTGATTCCAGGAAACAAAGTCTGAGGAGTCTGCAGAGAGGGGAACAGATGGGATTTGTGTGTGTAGAAGCCTCTGCTGCTCAATTTGTAGTCCCAAGGTCTATCCAAACCTTGGGCTGTCTGCTGGGGCCATCCTCTGCCACAGCTGTGTGGCAGATATGGGAGAGAAATCCATGGGACAGCTTTGAGCGCCCAGGCTTGCTGAAATGTGGAAAGGAAAAGCGGGAGGAGAGACTGGAAAGTGCAGGCTCCAGCTGTAGCCAAGGTGTCCCATGATAGGGTTCATTTCTGGACAGAGCAGGCAGGTGTCAGAACCCCAGAGCTGAGGTGGATGCCCAGCCTGGCCCTGGCAAATGCAGATGGTGTCAGTGGCCGGAGAGCACAGGGCTCCACTTCCCAGGGTGCTGCTTCCCAGGGCTCCACTCCCTCAGCCAGGGCAGGCCCTGGGGGCTCCATGGCGGGGCCAGGGCTCAACACGGGCTGCGGAAAGGCCCACTGGCCACCCGCCTTTGGGTCTCACTATCCCTGGACCCTGATTGGGCAGAGAAAGCTGGGGAGTGTTGCCCTGGTGCCTGATTGGCCAGTGCCTTTGGGTTATTTTTGGGGCCAAGGCTCTGATTGGCCAGTGACAGTGCCCTAAAGGACACTCAATCACTATTGGGCAAGGAAATCTGCTTCCAAGTTGCTCCCAGGCTCTGATTGGTCAACTGCCCCTGGGCACCAACCTGCCTTTGGGGTCTGATTGGTCACAGCACTTTGGATTCCAGTGGGTCCTGATTTCTGATTGGCCAGGCACCCCAGGGGTCCCAGTAGTCCCTGATTTCTGATTGGCCAGGTACACAGGGTCCCAGTAACCACCGATTCGTGATTGGCCAGGCCCCCCGGGTTCCAGCCGCCCCGGTGCTCTGATTGGTCGGGCTCGCCGGGCGCTGCCGCCCCCTATCGGTTGTCATGGGAACTGCCTGGTGAACTCTCACCCGCGCGGCGCGGGTCACATGACCGGAGCCAACATGGCGGCGGCCGCCGGGGGCTGATCGGCGGCGTCTGCCGGGCCGCGCCGCATCCACCCGCATCCCGGGCCCGCCGCCCGCTGCCCGCCCGCGACGCCCGCGGCTATGCAGAGCGGCAAGAGGGGGCCCGGCGGCGGCGGCCGGGAAGAGGTGGGTGCTGCGGTGGGGGGGGAGGCCCGCGGACGGTGCGTTGTCCCGGGGATGCGCGGGGAGGGGAGGGACCGGCCCGGGCCTTGTGTACGGGCGGGGGGCGAGTTGTTCATACCCGCTCCCTGACGCTTCTCCGCTCTTATCTCCCCTCTGCAGACCTTCCTGCGGGTGCGAGCGAACCGGCAGACCCGGCTGAACGGTGAGTGCGGCCCCCAGCGTGCCCGCCCCTCCGGAGAACTTTCCAGAGTTGGGCCGAGTTGTGTGACCCCCCCACACCCCCCACAGCGCAGGCCGGGAGCCTCCGCCAGCTCCGCCGGGCCTCGACGCGCTGGGGGGTGCAGGGGGCGTGGGGGTGAAGCCCTCCACACCCCCACCGCGGGGATCCCCCCAGCCGGTATAAAACAGACCCCAAAACCCGTGTTTTCTGAGTGGGGCCCGGCTGCTGAGCTTTCACAGCTCACATGGCTGAACCTTGCAGTAAACTTTTAAGAAGCCTGAGCGTCATCTGACGTCATGGTTTGTTTTGTTTGGGTTTTTTTTCTCTCAAACCCACAGATCTGCTGCAGTACTTTTATTTTTGTATCTCTGGGTGCTCTCAATAAGTAAACAACTATTTCTAGTAGAAAGTGGCCTAGTCTTAAAAAGCCCAAATTAGAGGCCAGTTTATTTCAGAGAGAGGAAGCTCATCTCTGTGTGTTGAAATTGGAAAGAAAAGCTGAAAGAAAACTTATTTTATTAGAGCTGAAGAAGGTGAAACTTTTCTCAAAGTTCTGAGGTCAGAATTTACCATGTATACAGTAACAATGTTCTATCATCTGGTTTTGTGTTGCTTGTAGTTATGTTAGCTATTTAGTCAGAATTTGGTTATTCAGGCTAGCAGGAGTGTCAGGAGTATTAATCCACAAATGCCAGAGGTGTACATCCAAAAAGGAGACAGAGGAGTCCTGCAACTTTATTCGAATAAAAGGAGAGAGTCCACTGGGGCACACGGCAGCAGGGTTTTCTGAAGGACTCAGCCTCCTTTTATCCTAAACTCCCAGCCTCAAGTTGCCCTCTTCCTTTCCCCACTGGCTGAGCTACTAGGAAGGTACAGCCTTCCCAGACCACCTACCACATATTCCCCCTTAAGGCTGTCATTTTCCCCCAAAGTTCAGGTGCAAACCCGCTTGTCTGTTTCAGGAGTCAGGCTGTCTGTACTCTGTAACAAACTTGCTGCTTGCAGTTAGGAGTGATACTAACACCCATACCCATGGGATTGTTTGTAAAGACATTAGCACACATCTTCCCTATCAAGAGGCTCATTAATCTCAAGCTTCCTGATGTGATAGTTCACGATAACACCTCTGATGTTGCGCTGATGGAATTTATTCAGAAGATCTACTTGAACAAAACAGCAAAAGGCTTTAGAGTGTGCTGATAGCAAAACAGTTTGCTTGAATTTGAAGTCCTCCATATTTAGCATAGCCTGAAGCAAATAGAAGCTACTGACCCAGATCTTTGATAAGTTAGACATAGCTGAATTCAGAGCTAGCTTGGGGAGTTTTAAATATCAACCCAGAGGGCCAAAAAACTGCAAACTCTTGAAAGTCTGTTAAGATCAAAGAAATGAGTTGCCTTGCATCAGTTACAGGTAACTGTTGGCAGGTGCTCACTCTGCACTCCAGGATGAGTGCAGAGAGCTGCCAGTGCTGACAGGCAGACACAGAGACTTCAGATGGCTCAAGTACACCAAGGTGCTGCTCTGTGGTGACTTGTTTTGTGTGTCAGAGGTCTCTGGAGTCAAGGATGTCAAACTGTTCCTTTATCATAGTTGGATAGCTAGGGCTAAGCTCCCACCTTCTGCCTTTTTTCAAGCCAACAATGTGCAGTCACCCTATTTTAAATATTTTTTTTAAGTCTGAGCCAGACTTGTGAAATTCTTGGTGTTGTGGAGTCCTTCAGTATGAGAGGAAGCTCTTGATGAGAGCGTGCTCTGCTGAACTGGCTCAGTAGCACTTTGTGCTTCTGTCTCTAACCCGAAGCAGGGCTGCAGCCCAGTCTGGGTAGACTGTGATCTCCTCTTGGGAACTCCTCTTGGCCCCTCTTGTTGGATGTTTTTGTGAAGCTGGGCTCATCTAAAGGGAGGCAGGTAGTTTTGTACAGCATTTGCATTGTTTTTGCTGGACGTTTTACTCCTTTTGTGTGCACATTTTGGGGTACAGCCATATTCCAAATGAAAGAACATATGGACTGCCCTAGTAATGCTGGGGTTTCCTGTCTGTTCTCTTCTTCATCCTAAGATGAAGAGGGTTCAGATGTTAGGGAGCTGGATGCAGAAATTCACATAAAGTGTTTTGGGTTCCAAAGAAGGTGATATTAGATCAGAACTGGTTCCTTCTGACCTTAGCTTTTTGTGACAGATCACTGCTGTTCCCAGAACATACCTGTAGTGATGCCTGGTCCAGTCTGCACCCAGCCAAATAGTTGGATGGATTCTACTGCTCCTTTCCCTGCATCTGTCTTTACATTTGTACTTCTGAATTCTGCCTGCTTTCTTGTTTCTTCCTTCACATTTGTTTGCACTAAAAAACTTTGAGATACTTGTAAACTTTGCCACATTATTGTCAAAGACTTATTTGAGCAGTATTGCTGTAAATGGAGAACACTGGATTGCTCTAGGCAAAAAAATTCTCTTACTTGTTTATATCTCATATTTTCATGAGCTTCTAATCAATCATATTTTAATGATTGATTAATTAAAATGATTGATAAAATAAATTAATAAATCATTAAATCATTAAATTAATGATTGATAAATTTTAAAAAATTCCATATTTTAATGAGCTTCTAATCAATGCAACTTTAGTTTACTAATCTTGATTGTTTTCCATGAGTAGAAATTGTGTAGGACTTGTCCAAAGACAGCTGGCTCTTTGTTTCATATTCTTATCGACACACTGCAGAAACTTAAGATACAGTAATTGCAGTCAGTCAAAGAAAAATCTATTTCATTTGTTTTTATTATGTTTTACATGTACTTTTCAATATTGTTGTAACCAATTTATCTTGGTACCTCTGTCAATCTTTTACCAGCTGAGTTCTAGAAGCACTTCTGGAAACTCCTCCTATAAAAAGGGCCAACAGTGTTTGCTCTTCTCCCATGTTGTCCTTGACCCCAGTCTCAGCTGCCCAGGCTGTTTGTACCTCAGTCTTGTTTGGACCTTGATGTTTTCCGTCCAGTTGTGTTCGTTTGGGAATGTGCAAAAGGAGCTAAGGGAAGAGAAGGTAGAGAGGGAAATGTCTTCTTTGAGCTGCTGTTGGCCTGGGCCACAACATGATTAGGTCCTGATAGTTACATGATTCACACAGACCTGACTGGCCAGAATTTTAATTCTGTAAGTTGGACCTGAGACTTAAATTGAGCTGTAAGTAAGGCAAATGCATTTTCAAGCTCTGGAGAAGGAGATTAATGTTCTGTCTGTTAGGCTCTTGGTTGAGTGTTTGTATCCCAGCTTCACTGTCAGCCTCAGTGAGTTAATCCTGCACCTCTCACCTGTGCTAAACTCACTTTCCAGAGGTTGTGTCCTTGTGAACCCAGGAGTATGAGGTGCTGATTCCAGATGAACCCATGTGACAAAGAAGGCATTTCTTTCATTTGCCTTATTTCCAGTGTTGCCAAACTGGACACTTTAAGCCACCCTGTAAATTGATGCTTGTGGAGTTTAGCAGTGCAGAGCAGGTTAGGTCGTCATTCAAAATTAGGGATACAAAGTTACGGGTCAGTGTATCAGAACATGAGTTCAGCAAGTTAAGTAGGTGCCAATCTCAGAGAATAATGTGAGATTGAAAGTTACTGAAAATCATGTGTGAAATTTTGGCCATGCAAATCTGAAAGCTGCACTGAGACCCTTTTGTGGATGTGGCCCTTAATGTTCTCTCTCTCTTGGGCAGATGAGCAGCAAATGCTACTTAAGGTCTGAAACAGATTCCCTCTTGACCATCTGTTTTCTTGCTTTTGCTTATTCTTGACATGGCCTTTTGTGCTCTGCTGCTGCTGCCTTTGTTCCCTTGCATCAGATGCTCTGGATGAGTTGATCATCCACAGAAGCTTTTTGTGATAGGTCTAACAAAAGTAGGTATAACCACTCCTCTGGGCTCTGCTAGTAGATTTGCAGAGAGCAGGTGTTAGTTCTTGTGCTTAAATATCTCTGACTCAAATTTAGAGTTATTTCCAAAGTTGGTGTTTTCAAGTGAGTTGTGAAATGGGTCCTTACAAAGTTCCTTTTGCACCTCCCTGAGAAGCTGATTCCAGTTTTGGTGGTGACCCTAAGCCTGTCTCTCCAAACAGACCATGCAGTTTGTTGAGCCACCACCACCATGTCCTGTGCTTTTGTAGCTGATGAGTGGGGGAGGAATAAAGCTGGATGATTTTCACTGGAAAGGAGACAAAAATGTTTCCACTTAATTTGATTGGCCTGCCATTGCAGGAGCTGCTAATGATGTCTGCATAGGACTCAGGGGACCACTCAAACTGGTGGAGGGAATCATAAGAGATATTGCTAGTAACTTAATCATGTCCTTTGATGCTGTGAGAGAGGTTGGTGATATGTCCACTGCTAGATGCTGTGTAAGAGCACTTCTGAGGTAATTAGTGCCCCGTCCTGAATTTTTGCTTGGGGAGCGGAGTGCCAGTGAAAACTAAAATCCATTAGCTTTTCTCACAGGAAGTTTTGCTGGACTAGAGAGTAACACGATCTTCAGGCATTAATAACGTTCAGCCTTGATGGGGGGACCCATTGTTAGAAAAGATCCTTGGTCTCTTCTGCCAGTAAGGCAGCAGTGGTGGCTTGGCTCCTTCTCTCTGCACCTATGGGAAGGCAGTGACCAGTGTGCCTTCAGCAGCAGAGGCTTTATCACGTACAGTTTGGCTCTTTCTCTAGCGCAAGCAGCCTCTCACCTTGCACAGCCCCATATTAGGGAACTACATATCAGGGAAGGGAATAGCAATTCCCTTAGCCAGCACAGCACCTAGGTTAAGTCAGAGACCATAACGAGACCCTCAACCCTTGCAGAGGGTCCCAATTCTTGCTCACCTCCATGTGCTCCTTTCCCATTCATCTGCTGTGGTGACTTAAACTCCCCGAGTGTCTGATGGTTTTGTGTAATCTGAAGGAGAACATGCACTTGCAGCAGGAGCAGCGTGTAGGGTAATGTACATCTTTAAAAGTGAGGCCTTGGAGGTGCTGTAAGCCCTCTGATAGCCTAATAATAATTATTAATGCTAATAAAAATTAGTGAACCCATCACCTCCTGGCAGAAGGTTGTAATAATAACTATGGAGTCTTTGTTCAGTGAGAGGTAAGAATGGGTCAGGTTTGTGCAAAAAGCTCCTTCCCTGAGTTCTGTCCTCTTTGTACATCCAGTTCTCAACTGGCTGCATTTTTATCTTCCTGAATTACGGGAGGGAATGACTTTTTCTTTTTTTTCCCTTCTCGCATGCTCCTGCGACAGGAGCAAGAGGGAGAGGGATTAGTGAGCTAATTAGAAATGATCGCATCTATCAACACTAATTAGCAATCCCGCGGTCTCACTTGCGTGTTCTTTTGAGCTGCTCCCCTTCGGGACAGCACCACAATCAGCCCCTGCCTTTGGGGCCGCTCCGTCCCTGCCGCGCTGATTGGAAGTGATGGCCGGGCTGCGTGTGTCGGGCAGGGACAGCGCCGCTCGGATGTGCTTTCCAGGCTGCTCCCTTTCCACTCCTTCTGTCACCAGGGGCACCCTTGGCCTCCATGGGCACAGCGCTGCCGCTGCTAATGACCACAGAATGAAAATGGCAGGGGGATTTGCTTTCAACACCTCTTTTCTCCGGTGGCTTTTTCACTTGTGGCGCCGCAACTCAAGCAAGGGGCTGCTTCTCTGTGGAGCTAAATGAGCCGAGATATGGGCTGGGTCTGGTGTAGAGCTGGAGCAGAGTAAGGTTCTGTTCCCAGCTCTGCACTAACATTTCAACAGCAGATCACGTGCTTGTTCTGGCAAAATGGTCCAAAGAATTTATCAGTAGAAGACCTAAAATAAGTTGTCTTTCTTTTGTCACTTCTGCAGTGCATGGACTGGAGGATGGCAGTAAAAAACCCTAAAAGTACTAATAAATTCACCAGGCAGACTGCTTTAACTGAATTGTTTGGCCATGGGGAGTCCTACCAGAATAATTAAACTGTTCCTTTCCTTCGTTTCCCTGTTAAAAACATGATGAGGTGAGAAAAATTTGTGTCTGCAATCAGGTTAGAGAAGGCTTTGTTTCTGTTTCTCTCCAGTCAGTTGGGTGTTTGCTGAAGAATGCTGAAGTTGTCTCTAATTCCAGCCTCCTTCCCTGTTTCATGCTGGCTCTACAGTGCTAGTGAGGCAAGGAAGGAGTATCCTAAACTTACAGGAAAGAGCTGTGCTGGAGGATATAGGTATGCACTAAACCAGAACTTCAGAAGTCGCTTGTGCACTAAAGTACAAACCAGAAAGAGCATGGCGTAACTCTGCCTGAAAGAGAGGGTTGTGGAGCTGTCAGTGTGGTGTACCTGACACAACAGAGGGCCGTGGAGCTTCAGCAAATAAAATTTAGACAAACGATGAAAGCTCTGTGTGTTAACTTGAGAATATGTGTTGTTCAAAGTGGCAGCTATCACAAACATTCTTGTTTTGGTCTCAAGTTGCTGTCTCTTATTCTAGGAATGTCACATTTATAGAATCCTTTCCAAGATGTGAGGAGTGGAGATTTATTTTTCAGGGAGTTTTCCCACATAGATATCTCAGGGAGGAAAAACAATGCCCAGGGAATAATTTGAAGCTGGGTGCTGGAGCATGAGGGAGTATAGGGGATGATGAATACTCCTAGTTCCAGACTGTGGGAAAGTATATCCTAACCCAGAGAGTCCTGAGTCCAGGGAAGCCAACAAAAAAGTCTTGAAAGAGGCCTTGCAGGTGTGTGTTGATGTGTTCAGCTGAAATGTTATAATTCACTTGATGTGTGTGCTCTAAACTGATGCACTTCAGAAAACAATTGACAGAAACTTTCCTGAACACTGATCCTTCTTATCCTGGCATTCCAGCAGCTTTCTATGACTCGTTGGCTGCAGGGAGCTGTTGATCCCACAGTGTTCAGGCATGAAGGCTTTCAGAGCATGCTGCAGTGCCCACAATGTCAGTAACGATTTCTGGCTAACGCAGCTTTTTGGTGGTGTCATCTCTCATTATCACATGGGCTTTCCTTGGGCTTTTTCTTGTCTTTCATTCAGAATTTTGACCTTCCTTATTAATTAAACAGTGACTTTCCTGCAGCCAGTGATTGAGTTATTCAGTAATACCTGCCTAAAGCCATCATAATAAAAGACAGAAGTTCTTTTTAATGCAAATGATTTGGTTCCAGATGTTTTGATCACATTAAACGATGGCTCAAATTAACCAGCTATTGGATTAAGCAACAGGCTACCTTGGCTGCTTTTTCTAATTAGCATGATTCCTAGCATGTTTGTTTTCCAGAGCATGCCCTCAGGAAGGCAGTGTAGCCCCCAGTTTTCATGAAATAAAAACAGTAGAGAGCCAGAAGCTATCTAGCATGGGTGCTGCGTTTTTCACAGCAAACGTCTTTCCTTTCTATAAATGTTACCTGCTACCATGATGGTGCTCTGACTTGTTTGTGCTGTTCTGGGAAGGAATTTTTCAGCGTGTAGAGGAGGCTCTGTGGTTCTGGAAGTGATTGTTAAATACCTTGTCCAAGGCTATCAGGTGCTGCATCATCCTTTTACATTCTAAGCAAGTTTGTGTAGAGGGAATAGATGTGTTACTGGAAGGGCCTCAGACTTAAAAGGCAAAATCCAAAACAGGATCCAGTGGCTTGATCACTCAACTTTGAAAACAATTTCAGGTTTCCAAGGGAAAGGTTTTAACCATTTTAATAACTTATCATGGGATGTGCAGCAGGTATTCCCTATCCTAGTTGTTAAATTGTGAATAGCTGCCTCTTTGGAATCAGAGTGCTCAGCTACAAGTTACAGATCTCCTCTGAAAAGCACCAAGTAACAGTTTCTGTATTGTTTATAGAGGTCAGAATTGGGAGTTGCAATGGGATTTTCTGGTGTGAAATCTGACCATTTCTGCCAAAGGTTTATTAGTTGGACCTGAGCAAATAAAGACTGAATCTACAAACTTGACATGTCTTCTGTTTTTGTTTGTTTTCTTTCCCTGGTTTCTGCATGCAGCTCGGATTGGAAAAATGAAACGGAGGAAGCAAGACGAAGGGCAGGTATGTCCCCTCTGCAGCCGACCTCTGTCAGGATCCGAGGAGGAGATGAGTAGGCATGTGGAACAATGCCTTGCAAAGGTAGAGGCGCAGCAGGATCACCAGCTGCCATTCCCTTCTCCCTACTCCCAGCTTTGTCTGCAGTTGACCTAATGTGGGGCAAAAACTAACATTGCTGAGCTTGCAGGCAATGCTAACTGTCTCCCTAAGATCTGTAGTCACTTCTCTTTGCCTGGGAGGATTGGTTCTTCTGGATTTTTCTGCTGTGTTGCATTAGTAACTTTTTTACTTCATACACCCTTTCGCTCTTACAGAAGTCTAAGTTGTAGATTGTAAAGATGGAGCTGTTGAAGTTTATGAAGTCTTTTGTAGGACTTCAAGGATCCTGTATAGCACCAGAAGAAGAGTTCTTTCTGATCTGTGCCTTTGGCAACATTAGAATTATTGTTTGTTGGGTTCTACTGTAACAGACCGGGATTTGTAAAAGTTGCATGACTGTCTTACTCCAGGAAGTGCATTTAAGCAGAACCATTCTCTTGCTGTTCATCCCAAAGACAGCAAGGAAGAAAGAAAAACAAGCCCTGGGGGAAGGGAGAGAGTTGTGTTGTAGGGCTTTTTGTTCATGTTTCTCAGAAAGAAGCTTCAGTAGAGGACTTGTTGCCTCAAGAGGTGCATATTGTAGAGAGAGGTGTATTTTGATCAGTATGCCCCAGAAATACGTTACAGGAGAACACTCGTTCTAGGGTTTAAAGGAATCTGTGGTATGTATGTTCCTCTGTGATAGAGGAATTTTGCATGCAAGGCAGGAGAATGCATGTTGAAATGAACACCAGCATTGTTGTAGGAACCAGACCTTAAATTTCCTTGTGTAAAAATACGAAACTTGCAACTTGTTTTGATCTTAGGGTTGTTAAGTTCTTCCAGCACCTATTTATTTCTAGTTTAGGTCAGTAGGAGCAGAGGTGGGAATAGAGCCTGTTGTACATTCTATTCTTAGCTGTCCTGGAAGCAGTCCAGCTTTTCCTCCCCATCCCACCATGACTTATGAACCCCAAAGAGCTATTTCATGCATCTCAACACTCTGCCCCTGCTTTACCCCACGCAGAGAGAAGGTTCATGCATGACTGAGGATGACTCTGTGGACATCGAGAACGAGAACGGCAACCGCTTTGAAGAGTACGAGTGGTGTGGGCAGAAGAGGATACGGGCTACTACTCTCCTGGAGGGAGGATTTCGAGGTGCGCCAGTGTTTTGGGGGCATTTGTAAACCATTCTGCTGTGGAAGTTGATAATTACCTATCTTTAGAGGGAGGGACATGGGAATTTCCCTTCCACAAAAAGGCAGAACCATCAGCCTTTGCCAGAAAGTAAAGTGATTTCAGTTTTTTGTCCCTCTTGAGTGATGAGAGTCAAAATTTGTGCAAATCTTGGACAAAGCATGGGGTTATTTCTTTCTCAAGAAATGTGGCTGAAGAGGGAATATGTAGATCATTTGAGGAAAATAGCATTTTATATCTCTCACGTAGTAAGAAATACATGGAAATATGTGAAGAGAGGGAAATAGAAATGAAATTGTAAAAATTCCCAGCCTGGAGTGACGAAAGCTGGTGTATCAGCCTCTGGTGATGTATTGGAGGTGACAGCTAAGTCGCTTTAGCACCTGCATAAAATATTAAAGGGCCAGTTGTGCATTTATCACTCCATCCCTTTTAAGGTTGATAAATGAGAATCCAGGAACCTGCTCTACACCTCCAGCACTGCAAGCCCTTAGGGCTCTCAGACAAACACATTTTATTTTTCCTCCTCTTGCTCCTTCCCCAGTGACGGGGAAATCAGTTACCAAGGAGAGAGTGAGTTATGGCAAAATTTGACCTCTCGTGAGCTTTATTGGTGAATGTAATTTTAGCTAGAAACCTGGCCCCTTTCTTACATTCAGCCCTTTGGCCTCGAAGAGGAGGATTTACTAAACTGTTCGTTGGCATGAACCTCAGGCACTCACAAGAGACTCTCGCAAGCAATCCACGTAGCGCATGCTTAATGAGAGGAGGAATGCTTGCTCCCTTCGTTCAATAAAGAGGATGGGATGTGATCTCTTCCTATATCAGCCTGGATTTTAATTTAAAAAGGGGAAGGGCTACTGCATAAGGGAGTTGGACTTAAAAGCTAGCCGTGTGCTCAGCTAAAACCAGGCACTCCTGATCTGCTCTTGCCTTCCTCTGAAATTAAATTGTAGCTGGGTTATAGCAGAACAGATGATCAGGAGCACAAAGTTGAAGAAGCAGCTTCTTTGGGCTTTAAAGGACACCCAGTCAAGGTCACACTGTTGCATCCTCCTGTGTCAGTAGCCTGACTTTTTTTGTGACTGCATGCAGAGTTGTGTCTGTGCATGATTCCAGGTAGAGGCCTGATGACACTATCCAGGATCTTAGATTCTTTTTATGTAGTATAGACACTACAGTCTGTACCGGGGAGGCATGGGATGTCTATGTACCTCTGTTGTTGTCACTGTTAGTCCTGATTAGAAAAAGCTGTTCCGTTAATTTCTTCCCCTTTTGTGCATGAGTGGTTTCTTCCTTCACCCCCACCAAACACCTGTGTTTGAGGAGAGCACAATCTTCCACTTCCTTTGGTGTGGACATCATGCTGTCTTCACCTGGTTAATGTTCCCAGTTGTTTTTGAGTTAACTCACTGAAGTGTGATCTGAACCTTCCATATTGCTTTAGTCATATGGAGATCTTCTTTCAAATGCAGCTCAGCTGGACAAAATGCATGTAATTCACGTAGTTAGGCTGGGTAAATATAAAGTACTGGCTTTTTGTTGCATTTTGTTCATTATTTTAAGGAATTTTCAAATGTGTTAGCTGTTAATACGTAGATCACTTGCTTTCCTCCACTAGAACTTAGGTTTTAGCATCAGTTCTGTAACTTCTGCAAATGGCTACACACACACGAACAGATACTTCTGCAGTTCATTCATACTTAAAGATGGCCTTGCTTCTGTCAGGCAGTATGAGGTCTCTCTCTTCTTTCCTTTTTGAGACCTTTGTGACACCTTCAAGAATTACGTGGACATATCCAGGAAAAGATTGGAAGTCCAGGAGAAAAGCAGAATACAACACATACAGTTCTAAAACCCTCTGTAATCACCCTGCTGACAAGGCTTTTGGGTTAGACTCCTTCCCTTCATGGTGCTGGATGAAAGCTGTCTGTAGATCAGCTCCCAATGTATGTACAGATGCTCCCTGTAGCATTTGTAGTGGGAAACATCAT
Source organism: Lichenostomus cassidix (assembly GCF_008360975.1). Classification (NCBI taxonomy): domain Eukaryota; kingdom Metazoa; phylum Chordata; class Aves; order Passeriformes; family Meliphagidae; genus Lichenostomus; species Lichenostomus cassidix. Next base: position 9,446,160 of record NC_139489.1, on the reverse strand, counting down.
CCCTGTGCAGCTTTTTGTGGCAGAGCCATTCCTAAAGAAGGGACTCCTGATACCTGAGCAGTTGACGGGTCTCTAGCACCTGGCCTTCCTCCTCTGGAACACACCTCTGCTGACAGCTGGATTCAACAGCTGCCATGATTCTCTAGACAAGTCTCTTCTTCCCTAAAGAGGGGAATTTTTTCCTACCAGCTTCCTACCCAGTACTTTGGGATAACCAGACAATATGAACAGGGTACCTACCTACTCTGTGCAAGAAGTTGTTGTGAAATTTGGAAAGCTGAAGCAAAGCTGGAGTGATCTCCCATAGGTGGCTGATTGCATTTATTTTTAATTAAGTTGCACTTTTTCATGCTCTCTTTTGTGACTCTCCTATTGTCTCTGACTGCTGGCATTCACTGGTCTCCATCACTCACTTGCTATGGGCACTCTCAGGTAACCTTAAGGTGACTGTCTTTCTTCTTTTGCTGCCAGTGTTGGCTCTTGCCAGACAGAATTCTTAATTTACAGCCCTGAAGCACAGCACAACGTTTTGTAGATGCTTTCTAATGCTTAAAACTGCTTTGTCTGGAGTTGGCAAGGCCCTCGTTAACCCCCGTCACCTGAGGCTTTGCATTTGGCTCTGTTCCCTTTGCTGAGAAGTAGCAGTGATGTGGAAATCAAAGGTCTTTTATAATGCCAGACAGCCTTTGCCAGGCTACAGGGATGTCACCAGTGTCTAAAGAGATGACATGGGGAAATACATAAAACCGGAGGGGAAAATAGATGGCCATGTGTCTCATTAATTTCAGTTTTAATGGTGCGTTGCTTTGAGGAGATGTCACAGCTGGGCGAAGGGAGAGCAGGACACTGGGGCTAGTGTGTGTTGTACATAAGTTCATTGGGCAGCATTACAGCAGTGACTCAAACTTAACACACATCCTGTCTTCTTTTTATCAGTTTTGGTTAGTGGACAAGGTTCATATCACTCTCAACATGAGGAAAATTCTTTACCAATTATATGGAAAATCCTGACAGATTCGCAGTTGGAGTACGGTTGAGAGACCTTGGGGTTTTTCTTCTTAAAAACAGGAACATCAGGCAAATGAACAACCTTGTTTGGATTGTCTGGAAGATGGTCTAAAACCTGGGAGCAATCACAGGCTGAAACTCTCACTTGTAAAGTTCCCAGGATGACACCTTCCTGCTTCCAGATCACTTGCAGGGAGAACTTGCTTTTCTAACCAGAGGGGCTGTCTTAGAAGCAGGAAATCCTTTGTCTTCTCTCTTGGTGTTACAGCTGCAAACCCCCAGTCAGGTCTAGTGCAGCAGAGCCAAAGCACACCTGCTTGGCTGCCACAGCTTGGCATACCTGAGGCAGCAGCTGGAAAGAGCAGGCTGTGGAAGCAAGTAGGAATATGACAGAAGTGAGAAGTGCAAGGATCAGTGCGTTATCTCTGAAGCTGTTGGGTTTGTTGAAGGATTTCAGTCAGGAAATGTTTAGTATTTCTAGCTGTCCTCCTGGCTTCTTAAAGCATAATTTCCTGTCACTCAATTTGCTTTCCAAAACTGGAAGGATGCAGGGTGTAAATTAAGATTATTGGCAATTATATAGTGTTTGGAACCACTTTGTTTCAGCAGAGGTCCTGCTTGAAGTAAAGGTTTTTCGGGGAGTTTGTGGTTCTGTTTGGGGGTAGGTGCATAAGAATACCAGCATGAAATACCAAGTTCTGTTTAAATCAAGCTTGTACTTCAAAGTGAAAAACTATACTGATAAAATAATCAAACATTCCCCTGCCTCAGTACAGTGTCACAAGACTAAAATTTCTCTTGAAATACCTGAACATTCAGCAACTATCTCTCCCCACGTCTCTGAATCATCCCTCTCAGAAGCTCTTCGTTGCACAGGATTATTTCATGCTATCTTTAATGAGTTTCTGTGTTTAGGATGCCAACAAGGCTTCGCGAGTGAAAGTGTCAAGTGGCTTCCTCTCTGTTGTGGGGTTTGTTGGGTTTTTTTAATGCGCAACATATTTGCAGCAATTCTTCTATTCCAGTCCAGAATGGATCCACATTACCCTCAGTGTTTACACTGTAAGGTTATCCCTTTAAAGAATTCCTGAGGGAAGTTCAAAAGGTTTTTTTTTCTTTGAAAGATTCGGTGTCTCTTTTTGTGTGTATGTTTCTTACTTGAAAGAAGGGAAGGGAGGGGGGGAAGTGGAAAAAAAGTGCTTTATCTGAAAAGAATCACATCAGCTTCACACTGATAGAAGCTGCTGTCATCTCTTAAACGGCTTAGCACAGTCAAAAGGCAAGAGGACTTAAAACAGTGTCTTACACAGGGATCGATGGGTGGAACACATAACTCGTAACTGCAAAAAAAAAAAGCAGCTCGGGGGGAGAGATAACGGTAATGATTGCATTGAGGGAAGCTTGAGGGAGGCTTGTTCTTTGTAACACAGCTTCAAAGGTGTCTGGACTGGTGCCTAAGCAAACTGTCCTGTGAAGTTGCTGCCTCTGTAGGTCTAGGGAAGGCGGGGGTGTGGGGGATGCTTGCACCCTTCTGTTTCTTAACAGATGGGACAAAGATTAGTAAATGCCAGGTTAGCAGCTCCCTTCTGCTGCCTCGGATTTGAGGAGAGGATTTTGTCACTTGGTCTCTTTCTGTCCGTTCTGGGAGGCAGCTTCTCCTGGAGAGGGGAAGGAGGAGAGCATGGCTGGGGCGGCTGGGGAGCTGGGTGTGGGGCGGGATGTCAGTTTATCGATCGCACCTCAGTCAGGAGAGCTGCGGGCGCAGTGCTCTGAGCACGAGCGGCAGCGTGCTTAATGTGATTGAAAGGCAGTTAAAATGGCGGTGACCTTTTCAGGGGGAATTAGATTGCCTGCCAAGAGTGGTTAGAGGGAGTGATAACGCCAGCTTGAGGAAGCTGTCCAGTCTGCTTCAAAGGGAGAGAGACAGGGAAAGCAAGCTGGCAGCAAGTACCATTTAAAGCACGAACCGTGCGGTCTGATAGAACAGAGATTGCTGTCCTCTTTAGATATGAAAGAATTGAAGAATCATAGCTAAGTTCTCTCCACCTGCCCTGTCCTCCTCGCCTCCAGCTCCCCCACCAAAAAGCCTTCTTCTAGGTGCAGTAGCAAGCTAGTCACCACTGCTCTTTTGGGTTTCTTTTGCTTCAATAGATCAGTTGCATCAAAAATAACACAGAAGAGAGAAAGACTTTGAAAATTTTGAAATGGCAAGCAGGGCATTTTCAGGGAAGGATACTTTCTAAGAAAGATCAACATGACAACGATCTGTCTGATAGATTGTGATACTCTTGAAGAAGGAGAAACACACAGGGATTACTTAACTCTGAAGTTTCTCTTTATTTTTCTGGTATTTCTTTTTATTTCTCCATGCTGCCCTCCTCCCGGGCTAGCAAAGGGCTTGGATCTGTTAATGTCTTACCAAGGGAAAAGAACAATAAGCGTATGCATAGAGAGACTTGGTAAAGCCTTTATAAACTGTAACAAACTACAGTTATTCTTGGGTGTCCATTTGCATTGGATATCATGTCATGTACAATTAGGGCAGCTGCCTGGAAAGTGGGACTGTATTAAAATGTTTAAAAGTTTCTAGCAAATGGTTGCAGTCCTCCCACTGTCAACTTTCTATCGCCACAGAATCAAGATATGCTTTAGTTTGAGCAGCAAGTGTTGTTGGCCAACCTTCATCTGGTGTAGGTTAGTTGTCCCAGAAAAAGCATTGGAGCAGTAGCTGTATGCTCTTCCAGTTTGTTCTCCTAAATCCATGCAACATTAGAATAATTTATCACATGTGAGGTCCTGGCCTCAGAATCTAAATAGATACTTTTTAGTTCTCCTACCTCAACAGCAGGTTTTTGAGGTTACAGTGACTTTTTGGGTCTGGTAACTACCTGGCAGAAAGCTCCAAACAGAGAATGAAAATTCTCTTGTGTGCCTCTGTGCAATTTCATGAAAATGGAATTCTACAACAAAACTCTTGAAATCTGTGTTTGACTTGTGGAAACTGAAGCATGGAGAAGTATCTTCTCTATTGTTAAATAGTGTTAAAAAACTATTTCTAGTGTTAAAAAGATACTAGCAGAGCTGGTGACAAACCTTAAAAGTCTTGCTTTAGAATCTCGCCAAGTAGCCAGCTGTGGCCTCTTTTTCAGGTAAAATATGATGAGACATTCAGGAAAGCTCCGAGAGGCAAGGAGAGTTTCCTTTTTTCCATGTCAGGAGATTCAGGCTGCATTTAAGGTTATACTGGTAAGAGGGTATAAACTGATCTACTCAAATGCAAGCAAAAGCATTTGAGCTGAACAGTGAATGTGTAACTTCTCCTAAGAGACTGTGTGGGAAATGGAAGATGTCACTGGCATATTTACACCTTTTGGAATAGTGGTCTAGTAACTAGAATCATCTTTGCTATTGCTGTGTAGATGAGAAAGAATTCATTCACTTTACCCTGGCAGGCTAAAGCAAACTTCAGCTTGGATGCAAGAGCAGTCTGTGATAAGAGTATAGGGAATCTTTGCTGTAATGAAATTCTTAATCTTCCTCTCATTTAGCAAGAGCTCAATTCAGTGCATTTCTCTGTCACGTTTCCAGTGTCAGCATCCCTCTCTAAGGTGAATGTGTCTGTACATCTGAACATCCTTCCCAGCTTCTCAGTCTTTGAATTCTAACCTTCCTGTGTTTGGGTTGCTACCTTCTGCTGGTCACTTCTACCTGGTGTAAGCTTCCAGGTGGGCAAGATGTATAGATTTCATGTTTCTCAAGTGCTCATTCTGTGCCTTATGCCCCTTATAGAGGTCTGCTGAGCCTGAGAGCACTTGTATCCTTTACCTCAGCACTTGTGTAAAAGTGGTAATCCTGGTAATCCCTCTATTGCTGAGGCATGGTAATTTGGACTGGTCTGATGGAGTAGCCCAACCACTCCTTAATGTTTGCACCTCTCTCCTTTGAGAGCATGTACTTGCCCATAAGGTAATACTTGACCTAAAAATGCTAACAAAATCTGTTTGCATAGTGTTAGATAGAATAATGACATGGGCTGTGCATGATTCTTTCTCTGTAGTTTGTGTCTGCTTATAGAATTTGAAGGATGCTGTGGTTAATAAATGTTTCCTAAGTGTTGTCCTGTATATTCATATGTTTACTCTAGTGAGCAAGAAAAACAAATAAGCATAGCATGTGATTTAAAAAGAGAAAAACTCTTATCTTACATACAGAAGCCAGCATGGTCTGCCATGTAATTGATGCCCAATGTCATGCATATTTGAATTTCACATAGTGCTTCAAGGAACAGCATTTTCTTCAGTTTGGAACACAAGTAATCAATGGGACTTGACAAAGTGAAAATCATTTTAACTGGGGAAAAAAACAGATTGGTGAGGATAGCCATTAAAATTTCTCATTGTACAATTTTGTTAACTTGAATGCATACAAAAATCTAAGAATCTAATTTTTATGCTCAAGCTGCCAGAATGCATTAGTTGAAAGGAGCACAACCAACTAAACCTTGGTGGTTGATTTATGTAACACAAACAGCTACTCTAACCAGGAAAAGATTTTCCATAGGAAGAAGTGCAAGTCTCTCCATTTTACAGTATTATGTATCATATTTGGGGGATGAAAAGGGATGTCTCTCACTCCCTTCCTGGAGGAAAGAGGGGGAACAGAAAATGCAGTTGTAACCCCATGAAAATTAGAAACTGAGTAAGGGAGCAGGTAGAGCACCTGAAACTACCCAATTTTTTGAAGTAGACTGGGTTTCAAGTTGACAGTTCCTTTAAATTTCAGTTTTTGTAGATATCAGACATTGGTTGCTCTGCAGTCCAGTTTTCTAGTGGTCTGTCAGCTGTGGTTTTGAAAATACCAGGCCTTAAGATAGTAATCTGATAAATTTTTAATTTTTTTCCCTCAAGCGTCTGCAGTTTTGCTAGAACTGCAACCTACTTCTTGGACACTGAGGTCAAACTTGAGCCTTAAGCACACAATAGTTGATTGACGTGATTTTAATAGCATTTTAGAATACAGTTGTTAAGTCAGGGGCAGTGAGATGTTTCTAAAGGAAAAAGGGAGCACAGGTCTCAATGGCTCTAAACAGCTCCTGTCTCCGCGTGTCGTCTCCTACACACGGCGGTGAAACGCATTATCGAGTAGTGCCCGGAAAGTGGCTAACTGCGTTTGACACACGCCAACTCCCTGCCTCCACACTGGATAATTGCATTGTCAACTGTTCAGCAAAGTGGCAGGTGACACTGCAGCCGGATTGATTGTCCTACTATGGAGGCTCCCTAGACTGTCAGCCACCCAATCGATAGAGTTTACACAAGACACTGTGACTGCATCTGTAACTAATTTCAGTTTGAACCTCGCAAGATGTGGCTGTTCCTGTTTCCTGGCGTCTCTTCTTTGCTTGCATCTTCTCCCTGGACGAGGAAGTTGTTTTTCCACTGAAAGCCCACTTTTATTTCTTGTTTTGGAGCTAGAAGTGAAGAAATCAATGGTGTGTTTTGTGGTTTCAGAGTTGAGGGCATTACAGCACATGGCTAACTAGCAGCTCCAGTTTTGCAATCAATAGACTGATCAATTGATTAAATTAGCACTGATTTTTCTTTCTTCTTTCCAACGTAGAAAAGAATTAGTTTGGGAGGAAGAGCACATGTATTTGGCCTATGAAATTCAGCCCTTGGTTTTTCCAGTCCTTGGTTGCCTTTCCCCCATGAATACAATCTCTGTGCTCATCATTATTTAAAGCAAACTGCATCAAGCCACGCTGCTGGCAGCAGCCCGATGTAAGCCAGGGTGTCACTTTCAGCTGTTCACCAGCCTTGCTGCTTCATGCTCGGCTGCCTTAGAAAAGTCATCCTCCAAGCTCTGCTGTGCTGCTTTATTATTGGCAAAGTTGCGACATTCCTGTGATCCCTGTCAGTGGTGCTTATTGATCCAGTGATGTGAATCTGCTTAGTGATTCAAGATTACTTTAATTCTCCCTCTTCCTTTTTTGTTTGTTTCCACCCTCTCCCCAGGGAACAAAAGCTTTCAGATCCACCTTTCCCTAACTGTGGAAAACGAGCTGTAGCTGCAAAGACCATGGCTGTTGCTGCTGCTTTTGTACTTCAGCTCTGCGTTTAGAAGAGCGGCCTTTGAGATAGACATGAGTCTGTTCTTACCTTTGTGCATCACACCAGCTCTAGGAGGCAGCCATGAATGCCAAATCAGATCAGACCTCTGGTCCGAGTGTGTTTTCCCCTCTGTGGCCATAGTCTGTACCTGATGGGTTACAGGAGGCATAAAAGACATCTCTGGAATACTCCTCAATGCTGCAAGGGGTGGAAAGCCTCTTCCTGAGCCTTGCAGCAGCTGGCTCTTACCCTGTGCAGCAGCGCTTGCCTGCCCTTTGTTCAGTATGCTGCTGCAAAATTATGTTAATGGTCATAAAATTATATGGCCCCTTTCTTTAAAGGCAGCTGTTGCTGTGATCTGTTAGCAAAGATCCCTGTAAGCATCCACACTGGTAAGCAGTCAGGTCTCTGACAGCCCATTTGTGCCTCTGTGGGAGCTAATAGACGGCATCAGATGGATACATCTGCTGTTTCAGGTGTGTGCTGTAACAACACAGTTGGGTGTCAGTTTTCCAGGTAAATCACCGTTTAGCTTTAAATGGATCTGGCTCCAGAGAAATGAAACCCTTGTTTTGTAAGCAGCTTTTCTTGGCTTCTGAATGTCATTCTTTTTCTGCAGCAGGCTGGGAACATCACCAGAACTATTCTATCCCTGTTGGTGCTAGGAAAAAGTGGGGGAGCAATTTCACTGTCGAAAAATAAGGCTGGGGAGGCATTCTGGATCTGTAGAAAGACCTGTGTTCAACATGGCCTCATCTCTGCCTTCCTCTCATTTTCAAGAATTTTTACTGGCTTTCTCCTTCCAGAACGCCTCTTACAAATAAAATGGCATCCATGCCACCTTGTCCTCTTTAGTAGTAGTTTGGGATACTTCAGCAGATGATGAAATAAACCCAGTTTAGAGCCTTTCTCGGAAGTATGTGAGGCCTGGCCGTGAGTCTGCATAAACTACTTTTATTGCCTTCATTGTTTTTATTCTCCAAGAAGCCAATGAGTGACATTTCGATAAGAAAATAGAGTGAATGTGCTGGAAAGGGAGGTTGTACAGAACGGGGTCACTGCAAGGAGTGTAATTAGCAAAGGCTGCAGTTCTGGAGATTTATGGAAGGCTTTTCTTCTTCCTTGCTGAACCCATGTATGCTACCTGCAAGCAGAATGAATGCCTCTTCCCAGCCACAATAGGCCCCAGTAGAGCTCTATGCCTCTGAGATGGATTTGAATTTAGACCCATTTATGGAATTTACACAGAATTCTGGATTTCTAGAATATTTACAGTATAGATTTCACACACACACATCCCCATTCCTTGGGGGCCAAACTGTTAGTTATCCAGATGAGTTTGATCCTCTGCATGAGCAGCATCTAATAGCTGCATTCATAATGGTGGAGCAAATAACAATACTGACATCTTAGTTTTCTTCCCTGGCTTTCTTTGGAGTGATAATTAAATATAAACATACAATTTAAAATGTTTACAGAACAGCTGTATGGCCACCAAAATTGATCTGCCTAGATGGGAGTTGAGGAGCGGAGGTGGGGCACAGTACATCTGTGTTTTCCTACCTGTGCTCATGAAATTAGGCTGAGGCCGTTTGGGTCTGCAGTGTTCTAGTTGTTTTACCATTCTACCCCTAAGACTGCCAGTCTCTGTGTGAGCTTGAGCCTGTGCAGGAGTCAGCAGTGCTGTCAGCACCTGAAGCAGCATATGTTGTCACTTCGACCATCTGCCACTGAATGTGATGGAGAAAAGGTGGAACTTGAATGTGAAATCCTTCTATCTGTTCTGTGAATTTGCTTATATATCATGTTAATGATTCTTGATCTTAGCCTGAGCCACCATTCACTCAAGAGTTGTTCAGGTGACCACTTACCGGGAGGATTGCACAAAGAAGTGAGATTTGAGAAACAGTGCAGACGTCAGAGAGGATGCTGAGGCATAGGGAACAACTTAGGAGAAAGAGAAGTGCTGTGGTAACTTAAAAAAAACAGGAAGGAAAGGATTTCTGGTGAGATTTATCTACAGACGTTATTAACAGGTACATGGAAGGAGTGGGAAGTGTTTCCTCTTTCAAGCTCAGCTGATTCCTGTAGCCTGCCAGTGCTTGAAGCTGGCAGCCCTTAAGAGGCACACGAATTTTTCCTGCTTTTCTGACCTCTGAGTCAGTATTTCAGAAACACTGTTGCTTGCGTAGAGTACCTAAATTTTTCAGAAACTACCTGGAATTAGTGCTCAGGCAGACTGTTCTGAGGCCAGTGCAAGCAAAGAAAGCTGTGTACACAGTGCTAGGTAAGTGATGTTGATAGGTACATTCTGATTGATGGGCGAGTTTGTCTCCCAGACTGTCACAGGGTTTATAGAAGTGCCACTCAATACCAGTGCTGGAATTGCTTGTCAGAGCACCTGGCTACAAGAGCAATGGGGATTGGAGACAGAGCTGTAACTTTGTTTTTTCTCTGCTTAATGGCCCCAGTGTCTGACCTGCCTGTTCACTCCTGTTTGTCTGGTCCTTAAGGAGGCAGCTGGGATTAAGATTGTCAGAGAATTGTGCTGCTTTAGCATCAGAAGGCTAATTGTATTGGTGCAGGCAGCATATGACAAGGGGTTGCCTCCTACCAAATGCACAGCAAGAGCAAAAAAATTATCAACAAGGAACAGCAAAGGTACAGGAGCATCTGCACTGGGTTTGTTCTTTTTTCATCTAAAAGCAGCGTTTTCAAATTCACATGTGGTATTGCATTCCTCAGGCCTTGGGTGACTCCTGAGAGTCTCAGCTGCTTCTGTGAATAACACATCATGTCTGTTATGAATTCCTAGGTCAAACTCACAAGTGAACATTCAGTTGTCAGATTTCACTTTGTTAACACATGGAGATAAAGTTCTGGTCCCAAGCATTGACCTCTGGATAGCACACTGGCTTTAGAGGTCCACTCTAGGCAGTGTTGCTGATGTCTGTGAATTACTGTGTGACCTTCAGAAGCAGAGCCTTGCTGGAGGAACCCTTCCCTGTTCCCAGTGCACACTATTGAATTGTAAATCACCCGAGTGGAGTGGTAGGGGGTCTTCTGGAAGCTCCTGTGCTCTGCACTCCATTTCACTTTTTCCTTTTTCCTGGATGGCAGCATACACACCAGCAGAAGCTGGAAGTTGTGAGCCCTCTTTACATTTGGGCTGAGTTAGAGAGAAGCAGGTGTGATCCTTTTGGGCCTTCCTTGCATTTAGTGGTCTTCTTAATCCATTTATAACAGCACTTGTCCAGAAATCTGGTTTGAATGAGCCTGAGATGAATGAATAATGTCAAGCAGTTCAGACGTCAAATATTTGAACAGCTGTGTGGGTGTTTTCACTGGCTTTGTGCATGGAAGCAACCCCAGGAAGTTAGACAAGGAGGGTCAGGTTGAAATTGTGGCACCAAACCCCATCCCACTGGAACTGGCCTCCAAATCCATCCCTGCTGCACAGGACTTGTTGCACACCAGGTGGTTCATTCCCCAGGTGATGCTGGGCCAAGCTTTGCATCCTGTTCTTTTTCTTGTGTTTTCTTGTGTGCAGGGCAGTACTGGCATTTATGGATCTTTTGATTTGCATGAGAAACATATTTTGTGGGTTTTTTTTTTTCCTTTTTATTTAAAACAGCTTCTGAAGTCCTAAAACTGATAGTACAACTTGTATTCACAGTATTTTTTATTCATGGAGCTTACTTTGTTTAGCATACCGTTTCTAAGTCATTGTTTTTTACCATTACTTGTTACCATTGTTTTTTACCAATGGACTGCACTTGGTCACATAAAAAAAAATACCATATTATGTGAAAAACTGAGAGTTGGATCACCTTATTGTGCCTTCCGTTATGCATCTGTCTGGGAGTCCTTGTTTGATCAGAAAAGAAAATTTACCTTTCTCCTGCCCCTCATTTTAACCTATGAACTTCTCTGCTGTGCCATCCTCTCTGACTGAAAGGCTCTCTCAGATCATCCCAATGTGTATTTGCTATCATAACACATACTATCCAAACCCTTCCCTTGTACCTTCCCTGCGTAGGAAGCTGCATGACAATGCAGCTAGGCAATAGAGCTAGATTCTGCCAAAGCTCTGGAATATTTTCCTTCCAGACTTAAAAGGGATTTTCTTAAATACAAAGGTCTTGAGAGCAAGGACACAAGGATTTTGAAGTCAAGGTGCTTTGATATTTGTAAACTGTATTGCAGTAAGCAGATCTTCTTGTCTTAAGCTCTAGCCATAAACCACCAGTTGGCTTGAGTCACTTGGAAACAAAATTGATGGAAAGGTGCATGTCTGCTGTGTGCTTGGCATCCTTGCAGAGACAGTTATACGTGGAGTGGTCCCACTTACATTCACTCTTTTGACCACCTTCCCCCCCCACCAAGGCACTTGCTCCAAGTATTCATTGTCTGGCTAATGTTCAGATCACCTCCTGGGACTGGCCAAGTCACAGCTCCAGCTTTGCATGATTTGTGTCTCCCACAGCTACAAGAAAAATGAAGACCTGTGTGTCCAAAGTTTATGGCCTTTGAGAAGTGATGGGCTAAAGTAATGCCAGGTGCAGGGGATGGTGTTACTGCAGGTTAAATGCCATGCCTATAAATTACCACCCCATCACCCACTCTTGACTTTTAAAGCAGCTTTGAAAGACTGTCCAGCTTCTTTGACAGGTCTCTCTTACCCCTCTAAATCTTCTCCCAAACATTGTGATGAACTGAATGAGTCAAGATTTACTAGATGAGCCATTGCAGCAAGAAGAGGCAGCTCATGACACGTGTTGGGTGGCAGTTTGTAGTCACTATATGAAACAGCCTGAAAGGGGTCTGCTGGAAAAGTGCTGCCCCAGTGGGCTGACCTACTGGGTCATGAGGCCATGGTTCCCATGGTACTTGGCACAGACATGGGTGCTGCATTGTTGGTGCTAGTTGTGTTACCTCTGCTAAAAATTAAGGCTGGCAGTTACTTTGAAGTGAAAAGTAGTTTATGCTTCTAGGAAAAGGTTATTCTTAAAATCATTGTCATGCTACAGTTGGCACTCGTTAAGGACCTTCTTGATATTCAGGGAAGAGAAATATCAAATCCATATAAACAAATTTTATTGAGGGCTTAATGAATCAGTGAGAGCATCCGTTCCTGGAGAGCGACAGTAAAGAGCCGTGTCTGCATAGTATCCTTGGAAATGAGACCTTTGCTTTGCCCTGCTCTCTGCACAGGTGCAGACTGTTAGAAATATAGTTCACTCTTCTGGGCTCATCTTAAGTGTGCTGGTGAGAACCCAGTGGGATGAACAGATTTGGGCATCTGTAGCCCTGAAAATGCTGTCATAATACATTGGAATGTCCTTATTCTTCAGACATGAATAGAATATTCAGTGCTTTTATAATAATTTTAGCCTGTATTTTTCATTTAAAACCACAATCACAGTACAGAAACATACCCCTCTCGGGGCATTGGTGCAGCGCCAAGGCAATATCTACCTTACCCTTTCAATGTTTGCAATTGAGATGTGCTCCCTGGTCTACCACAGACTTAGGTCACCAGCCCTCTGGATGTGCCAGGTCCTTCATGCTCCAGCAGGTACCACTGTCTGAGCCTCTGCTGTCTGGACAGTGGTACTGTGTGAAGGAACATACTGGAGGCAGATGCAGTGAGCGCATTTCTGTCTGCATGGTTTATGTGCCCAAACAGCTTAGATCTGCTGCAGAATTGAGCACAAATGGGGACCTTGCAACACCCTAGAGTTCAGGAGGTCTTTGCTTAATGTTCAGTCTTAGGGAGAGAGCATATTCAATGTTAGCTCTCATAAAGAGTAAATATGCCTTCTGTAGTTTCTTTTCTATTAATAAACCCTAGGCAGCAAATACCATGCGAGGATTCATCTTTGTAGGTGCTTGTGCAGATTCAATTAAGAGAAGCCTGGTTACAGTTTTCAAAGTGCTTGGGACCAAAATAAATGTACAAATCCTTAGAAAGTGGCAATTGTGGTACAGTCAGCCTTAGGTGGACCTCTAAGTGCTTGCTTCTGCTGGAATTGGGACTGGATGTGTTTCTGACCTGCCTCTGCTGGAAAAACAGGACTCTTGATCAGTTGCACTGTAATTTGCTCATATAAGTGTTTGTATGGAGCTCTTAATGACAGAAGTATGACTTTTGTTTTTTACCCTCTTGTAGAAACAGGTTTGCTGTTTTGAAATGTTTTAAATTTTAAAAGTCTAAGCCATGACTAAAAGCATTTTAAAATGCAAAAGATATTTCTAATAATATTTTAGCCTCTGCCTGCCCTCTGCATCTGAATTAAGGAGTGATTCAGAACGCCCTTGTGGTATTCTCTTACCTGCTAATAGTGTAGATTTTGCATTAACTACTGCTGTAAAAAAATTAGTGTTTCCTATTTTGCTTCACTGGTTTTTTTGCCTGTGAGAGAGACCCTTACAGTGCCTTCAATTTTAAAGTAATTCATGTGGAGATTTAAAAGTCAAGAATGTTCAGTTTTCAATGTTGGGGGGCATTTAGAGCATAAAATCTAGAAAGTTAGAGCATTTCTGTGAGTGTTCTTGTGCAGTCTTTGGAGAGGGTACCTTTTATGAGGCTGTTAAGAGTAAAGGACAGCCTACAAACTGGTGCTGTAGCACCTTTCTTGGGAGATCTCCTATACTTCATTTCCAATTCAAATGCTTATCCATGTGTTTTATTGTCTTTCAGGTTCTGGGTTTATCATGTGCAGCGGGAAGGAGAATCCAGACAGCGACGCTGACCTGGATGTAGATGGAGACGACACACTTGAATATGGGAAACCACAGTATCGTTTTTGAAAGGCTCTTACTGAGAGGGAATCCAGAGGTCCATCTGCCTTGGGAAGTGGTGAATAATCTGTGTCCAGCCCTAGTGGAAATGATACAGCCTTCTCCAGTTACCATGTTATTTGAACTAGGAGGGATTTGCAGTTACTCCCTTTGAGATTTTACTGTTGGTGCAGCACTACTTCAGACCTGGTTGAAATCTGTAGGAGACATTACAAGGGATCAGTTAGTGTTTCTCTATTCTGTTTCATAAGCAATCTGTTGCCTCCATCCAGGTTTCTTTCATATGGATAGCTTTTCCTGCTTCATGGGTAGGAATTGAGTTTATTTTCCACAAGACACCCTTTTGTTTTCAATGATTTTGTGCAGTAAGCACTATTCACCTTCCACTCTGAGAGATTTGATTTTTTTTCCTTTTATTAGACAGTTCATGGGCAGAACTATCATTAAAAGCAGGTTTTGGGAACTTCTCCATCTGGGAGCTAGGCTTTTTCAGCACAGCTCTGGGAGAGCTGTGGGCAGACTTCTGCCCTACAGCAGTAATAATAGGCATCAAGGAGGAATTCCTGCAAGGGCTTTAGGCAAACACTGCCTTAGCTGTGATGAGGGGCAATGTATAGCTATTGAATTCAGTTTTATTGAAATCTGTACCAGCCCTTAAGACTGAAGCCCAAACCCTTCACTGGTAAAAGAGCTCTGTACTGCAGAGTTTGTGAAATAGTGCAGGTTAGGTTTGCACGGGTTCAGGAACTAGTTTTCCCCTTTCCAAGAGGCTGTACCATCATTTTACTGTCAAAAGATTTCTGTTTCTCTCCACCTAAAACAAAACTTTAATCAAGAATTTAAAAGCAAGCCCCTTCATGGATACCAACCCCTCTTTTTTAAAGGCGTTCCCAGTTGGAATTAATTTGTTTTATATCCCAGATGGTGTCCTAACCATCTCAAAAGCCTCTCCACTGTCTGCAGCAGGGCTGTATGTTCCTTAACCCTTTGTGCTCAGGTACACAGAGGCAGACATTATCCCTTGCACTGGAGAAGAGCCAGGTGAAGCCAAAGAAAGGGAGGCACTCCGAGGTGCTGTTTTAAAGTAAGTATTACGCCTTTCTAAATTACAGCATTCATTACTTTGGGGGGGGGTCTCAGTTTGTGGAAAATACCTGTTCACTTGAGTGCAAGGGTTGCAACAAAAGACGTACAAAGAAGCATAGCCCGATAGGTAGGTCTTCATTTCTACCTGTGCAACCTCAGTAAAGCCTCCCTGCACACTCTCAGTCTCTAAGCCACTCCACTGCCCAGCCAGTGCCATCTTTGCCCTGAACAGTGCTGGACAGAGGATGAATTCTGGCCATGTATAAACTCTGCTGTACTGAGACTCTACACATCATCTTGTTTCATGATGAAATGTGGCCTATTAGCAGTACAGTGTGATGCCATTGGAATCTTGGTTGGTACAATAGCAGTCTGGCACCCCGTGTGTGACTTCATTGCATCTGATCATATGTTGTCGGGTGTGCAAACTAATCCTTTTCTGGGTTGGGGCAGAATGTCTGCTCTGCCCACATATGTGGAGAATGTAGGCAGCCAGCATTCAGGGCACTAAGGGAAGCATTCCAGGCAAATAAAATGAGTCTTAACAGGGAGCTAGGATTGCTTTCAAAGCCCTCTGCCCTGCATAAAACAGGACTTAAATTACCCCTCTGTCTCTTTCACTGAGTGATCCTGTGGGGTCAAGGTTGAAGTGATTGATAAAACAGTGAAATGAAGTTTTCTTACTGCTTAGCCTGTCGCAAGCACTATCTCAAAATTAGGTTTCACTCCATAGAAAAGTGGCATTTGCCACACTGGATCCAAACCATTGGTCCATTCAATACTTTAACCATGCTGGTCTAAAGGCAGGGCCTCAAAGATGCTAAAGTTCCTTCACAGCCAGGACTGTGGTATTGTAGTGGTATTATCCGTGGCTATGGACATTTAGTGTTTGGTGAGAGAACTGAGGACCTGAGGCCAGGAGACAGTTCCTTCATATAGCTTGAATCTAACACACTGTTTTGCTGTTTGGGCAAGGTCCTTCCTTGCATGTTTCCTGGACTTGTTTGCCCTTCTCTATAACATGACAGGACATGTTGCTTGTAAAAGCACTTTGAAATTCTGTCAAGTTTCTGTAGAAATGCAATAGTGTCACTGATGCCATGAAGCCACAAGCATGTTCTTTGGCCAGCTACCTGCTCACATTTTGAAGCTTAGGCTGATGGATAAAAGTATTGAGAGAGAACTGCTTGGTGGAAGGGGTAGCTTTTCCTGAGCAGCAAAATTTTTTGTATTCAACCTTTAATAATTGTCCTTTTGTCTTTTAGTGGTGGCACACCCAGTACTCGAATAACACCGGAGTTTTCTAAATGGGCCAGCGACGGTGAGTGTTGAAATTGTAAATTGTTACTTTATATACTACAGCAGAGCAGATAGATATTCCATGTGTTCTGCTTGCCAGTACTTAGGTAAGGTAGTTACTAATGCTCTTGAAGAGTGTCATCAGATATGTATGCACATAAAACCACACTATCTTTTTGAAACTTTACAGCACAATTAATTGTCGTTAATGGCAGCTGGAGAAGTTTCCAAAAATGCTATCTTAGCTGGTATGGTGATGAGAGATAGGGATTGGATTGACTTGATGTTGTGTAACTGAAAGACAAACTGCTGTATTACAGAGGGAGCCAGCAGAGCCTGACATTGTGATGGTGGTGTTCATCTGCTGGGTGTTTAAACTATACAGGTGCACCTATTGTTGGGGTTTTTTCAACTGCTTTCTTATCTTCCCTTCTTTGAAAGGGTGTGCTAGAGACTTGTATCTTTTGGGTAGATCTTGTCCTTGCTGGCCTTTGTATGGCAAGAAAAGCCTGCAGCTCTGAAGCCTTCACCTTTGGAGTGGAAACTCTAGGATCTGTCCTAATTCATGACCTAGAGTTCAGACTCCAGAGCAAATGAGTTAATGTGAATATGTACCTTTGCATATGTTACTTCAAAGCTCATTGCATTAAGAAGGAAGGGGAAAGTGTTAAATCCATTCAACCACTGGGGGTTTCTATTCAATGCCAGCAGCACTGTAAGTGTAAGCAGCAACCTAGTGGAAATATGAGAATAATAAAACCTGGCGCTTTCCAGCTGTAGATGCCAAATCCATTTGCAGAGCTGGACAGTGCTGCCCCATCTCCCTTAGGAAGGAAAGTGAAGCTCAGCGACCTGAAGAGACATGTCCCAATAATTTTGTTCCCCGTTCTGTTCCTGTCATGCTTTGGGCGTTTGATTCCCAGCCTTGAAAGTACCTACAAGACATAACTACTTGCCAGTGGGACTGGGGGGAGGGAGTAGAAGCAGTTTTGCCAAGGGCATGATGGTTAAATGGAGAACATAGGATATCTATCGCAGGCATTTTCTTTTGTGGGATAGGCAATCACATTTATTTTCTGTGATGCAGAAGCACTTGCTTGTAGGTATGATCAGCTTCAGTAGCTACAACCACAGAGGTGATGAGGAGGCAGCCCTGATGACACTTGCTGTGAGCTGTTTTCTTCATACCTTTTACCTGAATCCATCGTGATGAACATACAGCCCTCGGGCTGGTTCATCTTCTCATCTCCAGCTGGTGTCTCACACCCTCTCCAGTGCTGGGAGCAGCCATGATGAGCAGACTCTTCTGTCATTCTAGTTACCTGGCATATATTTTTCTGCTTGTATCTGAGGGGATCGCAGCAAATAGGAAAGGCTTAAAGCAGGGGCTGGGCTGGGTGGATTTGCTCCAAACCCACCTTTCTAGAAGTAAACTTTCATGTGGCAGCTGCATCAACCCGTCTGAATTAAATCCTAGCTTAAACAATGGGTGTGTCAGCAAGGGTCAGGTCATTACGAAGTCTGGAGGGGCAGGGGTTGTATTTTGAGCCCTGAATCATAGAAATATACTGTCCAGAGAGAGCCCCCTGCCAAACAGGGACACTTAGCATCAGTCACTTCTCTCTCTTACCAAGAATTGGCATGAAAATGACTCATTAAGGTCCACTGAAACTGTGACTTGCTCAGACTATTTCATTGCAATGATCTTACTAATTTTTCTGTTCTTCCCTCAACAGAAATGCCCTCAACGAGTAATGGTGAAAGCAGTAAACAGGAGACCATGCAGAAGACCTGTAAGAACAGTGACATTGAAAAGTGAGTGTGAAGTGGGTAGCTTCCCTTTTTCTTGTTTTAAAGAACCATAGTGTCCCATCTGGTGTTCCCTGCAACAGTGGTAATCTGAAGGTAGGCATATTTGAAGTTTTTACTGCTGAGAAGGGAAGTTGTGCTCCAACAGAAAACCTGAACTTGGAGCACTCACCACTGCTGTGTTCACAGAAGGCCTGTGGGGAATTCCCCACCAGATGTCAGTGAGAGCAGGTACCCAGTGACAAGGAATTGGGCACAACTTCCAAAGGGCTTCTCCACTGCAAATTGCCTTCTTTTAAATTATGTAAATAGATATATCCATGCTTTCGTTCTGTATGTTCCACCTTCCATCTTTCCAACAAAAGGGAATCTCCCCCCAGCAGCACTGTAACTTGGCAAAAGTCTTACAGAGAGAATTTGTTTTTCTGTAAGATCTGCATTGAGCCATTGTATGGTTTCTAACAGAAATAATGTCTCAGTTTCTGAGTTTCTTACCTGCAGCCTTTTAAGTGATTCAGAAGTCCCAGTGTTAGAGTATATAGTAGTGCAGGGACTGCTGGGCATCTTGTGACCTGTCCCTCTCTGCTCACTGAATGTGCTGCAGTCTAGTCTGGAATAGAAGTAGATGGGTTTATCTGCACTGTTCATTTGAGTAACAACCTCTATTCTCAGCCTCCTTCTGCATGCTGCTGGGGTGACTTACTGCTGTGCAGATTTGATGGTCCAAGCCTAAAACTACAAGCTCTTCTATGCTGCAGTGAACTGCATTAGCTGGGATGGAGCAGTGTTTTAAGTTGATTATTGCCCGATATAAAATGTTGCCTCAAGATCAGGTGGGAGACCAAACAACATGAATGAGGTGGAAGCAATGATGCAAATGGTGGATTTTAAATATTACATTTTGGGGTGAGGTCCATGGATGATTTGGGATGGGGAAAAATCTAGTGGTGTAGCATTAAGCTGACTTTACAGAAAGTTGTCATTTTTCTAACGCAGCTTGTTCTCCTCCTGCCCCTGGTCCTGACTTGAGAGGCTGTGTTCCTGGCACATTTTGGGATCTCTGACATTTCAGGCAGCCTGCCGGAGCATATGCTCGCAGTCAGAGTTAACTGGGGAAACTCCCTGCTGCAGAGGGAACTCTAACACTGCTTTGCTGTCTCGGCACTTTTCCTTTCTACAAGCCCTTTTGTTAGTGTGTCCCAAATGTTGGCTGTCTGCCATTCGATGCTTCTCGGTCAGCGGACTTTAGCCAAGGACCACTGAGTCTGTGAGCTTGCAGGTCAGTGCAGAACCAGCTTTGTCCTTGCAGTGAGCCAACCACTGCATGCTGTCTTGGTGGCAAGGACTCATCCCTTCTGCCCTAATCTGTCAGCCTCTGTCTCAGCTGCTGCTTGGCTTCCCTTTGGGCCTCCTGCCTGTCAGCCCAGCCACCCTCCACCCTCCCAGATCCACTCCTATTGAAAATCTTTAAACTGTAGGAGCTGAAAGGATTTGACATTTTCCAGAACACTTGAGCTCAAGTGATAAAATTGACATAGCTTTAATAATCTGATCAAAGAGGCTTTAGTTAGCACCTTTTGAAGGGTCCCAGAATCCTTTCCAAACAACTCTCATGCTAACGCTGCTGTGAAGTGCGGAGAGTGTGTGTGTGTGTGCATCTGTATGCACATACACCTTGCTCTGCAATAACCTTGCCTGCTAAAGCCTCAGTTCTGCTAAAAGTCAGTAAAACCCAATAGAAATTACAGGAAATTCTTTAAATGTCTTGTTCAGTCTTTCCAATAATGTTAATTTTTGAAAGTAGCAGAGGGACCTTTTTATGTAAGGTACTTTATTTCACTGAGGTTCAGAAAACAAGATGGTGTTTCAGGTGGAGAATTCCTAGCTGCTTTTTTTTTTTCTCTCCTTTCCTTTGAGATTCATGTGTGATAAATAGTTTCTGTCCTGCCATTTAAGGAGTCTGAATGCTCTGTGTGCTTGTCTGTGTAGAAGGGTTCTGTTAAATTAATTGATAACAGGGATCAGAGCTAGAAGCCTACAGAAAAGGAGGGGGAAGGGTTTCTCACTGTCTGGCTGCTTCCCACTCCACTGCTGAGCCATGATATATGGCGACCCAGCCCAACAGGCTAAATTGATTCATCTCTAGTTCCTGTTTCTTAATCTGGAGCTAAATTGGTTTCATTTTTCTTGTTTTGGGTGGTGCTTACAGGAAGTTTTTGGCAGCATCACTTTACTCCATTGTTTGTAACTTCAATTTTTGCCTTTAAATCTGAGCATTATTGATTGGCATGTTAAACCTTGTGTAGCATCTGATTAGCATTTTTTAAATTGTCCAGAAGCACATGGCTTAGCACCTGTGTCAGCCGTGCTCTCTCTTTAGAGCAGTAGCTAATAGAGTTAGCAGTGATCTGCCTATTGATCCTTTTCTCATAAGAATGACGTTCCTTCCTCCCCTCTTCCAAAAATAAGTCCAGGTAAAGAGAGTAGTGTGTTTTTGTTTGTTTTTTACTCCATTAATAAAATACAGTGAGCAGTTCTCCTTTTGGCATGCGGCTGAAATTCTTCACTTGAGCAAGTTAATTTAATCTAAACTTGTGTTTTTATGGGAGAGTTTCTTGCATGTAGAACAGATAGATGGGGTTTGGGGTAAGTCTGTGTTTGTTGCTCCGTTCCTTGTGGCATGCCAGATTGTCAGTAACTTGGACAAGTTGATCTCATCTGCTCAGTGTTGAACTTCAGGTGGGTAACCACGGGTAGTAGGAGAGATGGTGCTGGTCCCAGCTCTCCTTCCCAGCACTGTGGGGTGTCTCAGTGCTGAGCTTTTCTAATCTCACCAATGTAAGGTGTCTGGAAGACACCCGGGGGTGCTGAAGGCTCAGGGGGAGAGGTCAAGGAGCATCACACCATCTGAGCCCTGCTTGTCTGCTGGAGACTCCAGCCACTGCCAGGACAGAGCTCAGCCGGTGCAATGCTCCTTTACCTCAGCGTGAGATGCAGCTTCGCTCAGAGAGAGCAGCTGGTCCCTAATTGCCCAGGCACCCTCCCTGATGCCTCCACTGATGTTGGACTCTCAGCAGAAGCAGTGCTGCACACTGAGAGCTGCAAAAAGCACCTTCCCCACAAAAAGTCTTCCTCCCCGCCTTGTGAGGATCTGGTGCCATTTTGAAACTGAGGTTCCCCGGGGTTAAAAGCCAGCATCTTAATTCAGAGTGCCAATGTTCAATTTTGCTTTCTGCCACCAGACTAGATTGCAGGCCAGCGAGAGAGTCTGGGTTAGTGGCCCACTGGGTCACCTCCCATTTGTTTTCCTCAATTTTGTGTTGTCATAAATTCATTCCAGCCCGTTGTGGTTGATCAGTTTATCTCCGCCGGGGCAGGGAGCGCTGCGAGCATGATATATGGCACAGAGCATTGTAGCCAGCCTCTCCATGAATCACTCCAGCTGTTTGGTGTCAGCCCCAAAGCAAACAGGACCCGGCCGCTGAGCATTGACTACGATGAGCTCAGTATGGGAAGAGACATGACGTATGAATGTTTATTTAATAATTCTCTAATATTTCCAGCGGAGTGTGGCTGTGCCTTCTGGGAGGGGTGAAAGGGGGGGAGGTTGAAGAGGGAAACTCTAATCTGTTGGGGTGGGTCATAAATCAGGCAGACAACATCATTAATCAGGGATGGGACAGAAGTGGAAGGAGGTGGGACTGAAACTGCCATCCTCGTTGGTAAGGGGGCTGTGCTTTTTTTTTTTTTAAAAAACAAATCTTGTTTCTGATTCTGCTTGGCCCCAGCCATGCTGCCTGCATAATAGCAAACCCGGACACAAGGCTGTTTAAGTGAGTATGCTACCTCTGCTCTGCTCTGAACCTTGCAATGCAAGCCTGCCAAGCATTAAATCCCTTTATAATTATCTTCTTTATATAACACTTCATGCTTATCATGCTTCATTGGATGAGACGCTTGTTGGGTTAAAAAGAGGGTTTTAGAGACAAAAAGCAATTGTATTTCTTTTATTTTTCCTGTCTTCTCTTTCTTCCCCTTCTCCCCCACCTCACATCTTTCCAATCCAACTGTTTTGAAACATTGGCTGTGGAGGGGCTCTGGCACAGCAGCACAGGGAGGAGCATCAGTTAACATTAAAGTTCAGATTGGGATCCTTGTGCAAAGAGACAGGCATGTGAGAGCAGTCAGGGAGGTAGCAGTGTCTGTTGGGGAGACCCTGCTCCCAGGCAAACACATCCAGGCGAGTGCAGAGTGTGAAGCCAGAGGATTAGCAGAGGCCTGAAAGGGAAGGAGCCACACTTAAGCTGGTATGTCAGAGGAAAACAGAAGCTGTTGAGAATTCACACCACAGGATAAGCGCTTCCCAGCCCTTCTCCACAGTGTCACACCTTTAATAGGCTTTGCTGAGAGACAAGAACATCTCATAGGAAAGACAGAATTAAAAAATTAACTTGAGTTGTAAATGAACCAGCCCTTTGTGCTCTGCTAAGTGAGAACATGGAGCTGCTGGTGTGTCCAGTACTGGAGCAGTGAGGATTCAGGACACTGAACTGAAGTACAGGATTGTGAAGGCCAGGCTGAGAAAGAGCTGCTGGGCTGTGCTGCTTGTGTCCAGATTTTTATCTTTATTAGGTTTTAGTTTTTTCAGTAATTCAGTAGTATATAATACTGTCTTTGAGCCATATACTGGTGTTCAATGTTGAAAGAACATGGAGATAGCTTCTCCATTTCTTTATGAAGTGAGGCTTGGGTATTACTTCTACCTTTAGGTTTTAACAGTGGAGAGCAGAGTGCTGGGCTATGTTTCTTTATTCTGCTCCCTCTTTTAACTGTTGGAGAGAAGTTCCATGTGCCAATGATGGTTTCAAATATTATAACCACTGCACAAACTGAGATTGTATCAGTGTCTGGTTCTTCACTGGTGGTTAACGAAGCTCAGCAAGGCAGACTGTGACTGTACAAGCTCAGACCTGGGGGAAGGTGGTGTCTGTTTAGTGCAGCATTGTTCAGAGATTTGGTCTAATTTCATGCCTTGAGGTAGTTTTCTATAGACTTTGAATAGGAATGGACTCTTATTTCTGTTGAACCTGTGGTGTTTTAAAGCTGCAGCATCTGCAAATCCAAGGGGGCTGCTGCCTTCAGGGGCAGTAGGGTCTGCATCCTTATCCTGTAACTGGTGAAAAATGCAGGATGTAATTTTATTCCTACTTTGGGGGCGTAGTGTAGGCATCTTGCAATTTATGTGTCTTTTCCTGCCCCTTCTTTTCTTTTTTCTTTTCTTAGTTTCAGAAATGCTGTTAACTTTAATTTGTAGAGTTGCTTCCTGGGAATGAAAAATCGATGGGGGGCTATCGCAGTGTGAAATTCGACTGTCACTATTGAGCTATAGAGTTACCAAGATGTCTTGGAAGGTAAAAAATAAATCGTGGCCCAGCAAGTGCTCAGCTGTGCTATTTCAAAGGGGATATGAGGCTGATGGTCTGTTAGAGGGTACTTCAGTTAGATGGATGATGATTCCCTGTGAAATATTGGAGTTATTCCATAGGTAAGAGAAACTTTACCTTATAAAACACAAACAGCTGCCTTCTAGCAGATGAATTCTGCCCTTAGATATGTGAGCAGCTTGTCAGAGATGAGGACTCATCCCTAAAATTAGCCTGTTGTGTTTAACATTGTCTCTGATGGAGCATTGTGGATTTTGCCATGTTCCTTCTGAAAATATTTTGAGGATGTGACTGTTTATTCACATCCCTTAGCTATGCTGCAAAAACTAAGAGGCAGGGACTGATACTATTATTTTTAGGAAATGTTTGCGTGGTGCCCAGATGCTCTCAAGAGAAAAGTAACAATTATCTTTACGTGGGCTGCATTCCCTGTTTGGATGAAAATGTTCCTTTGAAGACCAGAAAAGGGATCATGTTGTGCCCCATACGCTGCCAGTTTGCTGTCTCTCTCCTGCATCTGCTGAGGGGGAGCCCTGGCTGCACAGGCTGGCTGTGTGCTGGTGGTGACAGGGCTACTGCTTTCTTTGGCACTCACTCACTGTTGTGGCAGGACTCAGTAAGTGTTTGTGCTGTGCCAGCTGCTGTATGACAACAGGATGGTTGTAATTACAGCTCTTGGTAGTTTATGCATTTCTTAGGCTACAGTTAGTAAGTATAAATATGAAATAGTACTTTAAAAAGGACCAGTTTGTGTTACTTCTCATTAAACCATGTCTGGGACAACTGTAGAGTCGGTAATTATTTCTGTTACACTTGCATGCACAGTTGCAGTACTGCTGAGGGGTGCTTACTGCTGCAAGGAGGAGTGTTAAGCCACATTTAGTTGGAGCTTGGTAAAACTTTCCCAATAAATTTAATGACAGAAGAATTCATTATGCTTTCAGATCTCCTTCGCCTCTGTAACACAGAACCCAGCACTGCCTTTACAGAAGCAATGTAGTAGCAAGTAATGTAATTAAAGTAGTTTGGTATTCAAGTTGATTTTTTGTCCTCACTTCAGTGTTGATGCTTTTCCTAACCTTATACCCGACTGCTACAGGCACTTCATCCTATTTCTCCATTATCTTCTTTCTTCCTTTTTGATGATTTTGTCTGCAAAAACCTGTTGTTTCCTCCACGGTTGCATAAGCATGCCTACTTTTCCCTCAGCCGGCTCATGACCTGTCCTTCCACTGTACTGCTGGTTTCCTCTTCTAGTTCTGGGGCCACAATTGGTTATATGATACTAATGTGCCTTGGCCTCCTTTAATAGCCTCATGTTTCTTTTTGAAGGCACGATTACCTTAAATGATGCTAATTCTGATCCTTTCTTTCCCCGTAAAGGAAACAGCACCAGTGTAAAAGTTCTAGGGCGGCAGCTGCAGTTGTAGGAAGCTGTCTGGAGGATGTGTTATCACACTGCCCTTGTGTGCCTCCAATCAGCGGTCATGAATGGAGGTTCTGGAAAGCATATCACCTCCACAGTAAAGCCCTTAAAAGGCTATAGATGAATCCAAGTGCTGCTGTAGTAGCATAGATATTTCCTGTTTATTTCGGTCGTTTGGATGGGGGCCATGGGAGTCGAAGACATTTATTTAATTGCTCACAGAGGCTGGCTGCAAGACTCAGCTGCATGTCCAACCTTGTGAGCAACTTTCAGCCCCAGGAATTTGCTATTCCTCTTTCACTTCATGGATATTTTATAATTTTGTGCCCTGATGGTCTGGCCAAAGCTACCAATAATCCCAGACCAGCTCCAGGCCACAGTAAGATGACAAGTTACAGCTGCCATAAGTCTTCCAGTAGAAAAATAGACCTGCCTAGCTATACATGGAGCTTGGTCATAATCCAAACATGTTTACTTGTGGATGGAGGCAAATTCCAGTAGGCTGGGACCTTTAGCCTGCATGCCTCAGCAAGGGGAGCTGCATTTTCTATTTCTACCTCCTGCCTTTTGTGGCCCTGGCTTATATTAAGATAGAGACCACAGTGCACCTTCACAGATCTGTTAGAAATACAATTAGGGTCACCAGGATGAAGGATACATTTGTAAAGTGAATCGAGATATTAACACATTAGATGTGTAATTATTTCTATTTAGCAACATTGTTTAGAGAATAATTTTCTAACTCAGCCTGTGCTGCTTCAACAAAACCTTGCTGCAGCAAACCACTTTTCCATCGCATGGCTTTTTCCTTTATCGCCAAAGCTGCTCCAGTAAAGCAATGGGATAGCATTTATTTTCTCTTTGGAACAGGGAACATAGTCTCTAAATCTAATCAGAATGACCCATGCATTCTTTCTCCCAGCTTTCATGTTGAACCATAATTGCTCAAATGGCACATTTAAAATTTTGGCGCAAGCTCAGACTTTCACTCACCGCCTTTTTAAATCAGTCCCAGTGGCCAGCGGATACTGCATAGCCCTACAAATGCATCTAAACATGCTGACTCCGAGGCTCCTTCTATTCTGAATGATCAGCGGTGCCATCTGTCTCTGTTTTGATTGGGGCTGGGCACATGTGTCCCAGCAAAACACGGGCCAAAAAAAGGGAAGAGAAAGAGCCAGTGCCTGAATTTACTTCCCGCTTCTGTAAAGACATTGTTGGGTTCTGTGTTATGGAGGCGGGGGAGATATGAAAGCAAAATGAATTCTTCTGTCATTAAATTCTGCAGGGAATCTTTACTCAAGTCCCTACTAAATGCAGCTTAAAACGCCTTCTTGCAGTGGTAAGCTCCCTCAGTGGTATTGCGGCGGTGCATGCAAGTGTAAGAGAAATAATTCCTCTGTGGGGAAAAAAAGAGACAACATTTTTGGTTTGCATCAAGATGAAATTAGTCAGGAGCAAACTCTGAATTTGGCAAGCAGATGCCAGTATTAACAAGTTGTGCAAGCAAGTATAAAATAGAGGCGCTCGTGACTGAGAGTGCCTCAGAGTCGTGTGTGTGCCCTTGCATGCACCCCGCTCCAAATTCACAACTTAGAACACGGAAATTAGAATGGGGAACATTGCATTATTCATAACTTGGCAACCAGAAGCCAGGGCACTTTGCCAAAGTAAACTATTCTCTATAATTACAGGTGAAGCAACATTCTTTAATATCTTACAATACAAAAACATACATTAATCAAGGAAAGAGGGCTTTTTTTTCCTAGAGGACAATAAATGAGCATCCTTGCCAATTTCCTCAATACATGTGACAATGTTTTACAGGATTATAAGTCAGCCTCTTTAAAGGAGGTTAGTCTAAAAACAAATAAACCCAATAAATGAGATTTTTAGCTAAATGAGGGGGAAGCCAGCTCCTAAAACACTGATGTCTTGCCAGAAGATTTGCTTTTAGCATTGGCAGTCTTGCCCTTTGGAGGGTCTAAACTTCATTTGGTGTGATTTGACATGGCTCTACTGTAAACAGCTTTGCTGGGCAGTTTTCTACAGCAAGGGATGTGGCCCCTTCTGCTATAACCAGCTCATCTAGTGAAATAAAATCTCAGTACATTGTGCCAGTCTGGTAGCCCACATGTTGTGGGGTGATTTGCAGTCAATCTGCCACCAGTGCCTGACACTGGGCTTCTTTCAGAGACTTAAAATACTGAAAATGCCTGAGCTGTATCTGTTTTCCTTTAAAGCCACCTGTCACTTTTCTTTTTAAAAACTTCCTTATCACTTTGTTTTGCTTGTTAGTAGCAGAGGGGCTTTTTCAGCTTTGTGTTGTGTTCTTGCACTCCAGTAAGTGTAAAAGGCCTTTGAGTCTGTGGATCTCCCACTGACTTCAGTACTACTCACCCACATCTGCCAAAATAAACTCCCTGTATCTTTAGCTCTCACACTTGCTGCCGGTGATGCTTGCTAAATTGAATGTGGGGGCAGATTCTTTCATTGGGTTGAAAACAAAAGCAATTACCCCAAAACACATGGGGGGGGTTCATAGTCAATGTTTGAAACTCAGATAGTCAGGGAGTTCTGTTGAAGACAATGTATGAGTGAGAGCTGAGACAGCATCACTGTGCCCTGCCGTTCTGCAGTGCTCCTGGTGTCCCAGAGCTGTGCACAGCATTTTACAGGCTAATAAAACAGGGTCCTCTTCTCTGAAAGAGTTGCCCTCTCACCCAAATGTAAATTGGCTATGAGAGAAGGCTTTCAATTAAATCATTGTGCACTGATGTTGGGGTTGTTCTATCAAGCCTTGAAGATTTGTCCCCACAAAGCAAGGACTGCACCAGGCTTTCTCTCCTGCAGCGTAATAGTGGTTGTGATAATTGTCATCTACAGCTGTGTTTGGATACGGCCAGGGGCAATTTCTCTGCTCCTGGAATCTTACTCTAGCTTGACTCTGCCTTCAAAGCATCGACCAGTCTGTTTCTAATATTTATGATATGTAAGCTGCTAGTGACATGACCTCTGCCCTTGGTGCAGGGAGGTGGCATGTATGTTCTTCTGGGTTCTCCACTTTGGACAAGGGAGGATAAAGGCTTTGTTTAAAAATAAATACATCACTTTCAGGTTTGTCAGTGGTACTGTACATTTTCCTCTCTGCCAGTCTGTGTTTACAGGCATAGGAAAGCAAAAATAAATGTATGAGGAAGAGAAAGGTCAGAATATCAAGTGTCAAAAGTAGCCCATGAAATTTTATTGGTGGTGCATTTAATCAGTGCTAAGCGTTTTTTACAAGGTACATACAAACAGTGGAATTGTAAAAATTTATGGAATGCTGTGTACAGTGTAGCCATTTATGAAGAAAGGAAAATTTATATCCAGTTGAAATAAACCAAAGGGGAATGTTTTATGGAGACTCCTCAACAGCAGGATACATCAAATGAGATCTGGATGAGGATGGGGTATTTGTAGGGGCTTCTTTGAGGTGTTTTCCCGCTTCTTCAGCAGCTAACTGCATCTTTCTGTGGCTCTCAAACAGGCAGGATGCTGGGACAGCATGGTGTTTGTGTTTTTCTGTACAGTGGAAAAGAGACACAAGTGAACAGCTGCCACTGGTATCTGTGGTACAAGGCTCTCACTCTTGGGCTCATTCCAGTACAACAGTTTCTTGAGCAGCCCTTAATATGCAGCTGGGAAGGGTTAACCGAAGTCAGTCACTCTGACATCAGCATTTTTTTTTGTTTCCTTTTTGGTCCAGTATTTTGTTGATGATAAAGCACAGACTTAGTCAATTGAGAGATTCCAGAGCTGCAGAATCAGAGATAATTTAATTAACGGAATTGCTTGTGATTGCCCACTGGGACAGCGGGTAAGAATTGCTCGATTTAATTTGGAGAAACAAAGATCACATGCATGCTAATGTTTAACAAATAACCAGTGTTTGGGTTTAAGTTTTTTAGCAAAGAGGGGGGCAGCCATTTCCCAGGGGAGATTTCCTAGGAGGTGATTGCTGCCTAATGCCTCAAAGCTATAGATAGGTCCTTTTTCCTCTTCCATAGTATTTCTATGCACTTCTTCTGGCCTTTTACCTGAACAAAGCAAGGATTTTCTCAGAGAAAGAAAGTGTTCTTATTTTCAGTGCTCAGAGAAAAATGCTGTGAATAGTAGAAAAATATGCATTGGGCACAAAGACTGAAAATTACCACATGCTGCCCAGTCTCACAGACTTGCTCCTCGAAACCTAGCATCCTCAGCTGTGACTGCCTAGGTGTGGAAAACTTAACCACAAAGTCCAGGGAGAAGTACAGAATCCAGTTCCTTCAATGAGGAGCCCTCCCTTCCTGTTTTTACTCTTGTATAAATGTTCTCACTCAGGCTACCCTGTTTGTGATGGTGTCGCAGCGAATCTCTGCTCCAGAATGGAGGTACCCTCGTGGTACATCCTCAGCCAGGGAGGACAATTCCAGTGTCAGTGAGGCTTCTCACACCTGCTGGAGAAGCACCAGCCCCGGGGCTCAAGGTATTGCTCTTGGCAGCAGTTGTGCTCAGCAGGTCTCTCTGGAGGCTGATAAATGACGTTATCCAAACACGTCAAATCAGAGCGCTGAGGCGCAAAATTGTTAAGAGTCCTCCTGCATCCAGCATGAGGTCAAAGCAAAGCAGAGAGCCAATTCCTTCTCGGTAATTCCCTCTACCTCACTTGGCAGGGTAACTTGTACACAGCCTTCTCCTGTCCATGGCACTTGGCTTTCTGACCCTCGCTCCACCCTGGCATTAACCTGTAAAAATTTTGCCCAAGGCTGCTCCCAACTGCGTCCAGGCAAGCGCACACGAGGTGCACACACAGGAGGGAATCCTGAGGGAGTTCCCGAGATTGCTGCTGCAGGAAGAGTTGCTCCTAAGCGATGCTTATCTTTAGGATACAAGCAGCAGCTTGACGGTAAAATGTCATTAAATGGAATGGCATGTGTCCCAAGTGTGCTGGCCACCATGGGAGCCAGACACATGGGAAGTGACTCTCGTCTTTATTCCATCCCTGGAGGTAGTTTCAGTTTCCTTTATTTACTAATGTTCTCCCTATTTCCCTTGACCTCATTTCCTCCGGCTTTTCGGAAGCAAC
Source organism: Lichenostomus cassidix (assembly GCF_008360975.1). NCBI lineage: Eukaryota > Metazoa > Chordata > Aves > Passeriformes > Meliphagidae > Lichenostomus > Lichenostomus cassidix. The sequence goes on along the minus strand of NC_139489.1, from coordinate 9,416,064 downwards.
CATGCAATTATCGCTCACTTTGGGTTGACCCTTGGCCGCCACGTCCCTTGTTGCTGCTGCTCCGTGAGGTTTTCCTGAAATCTCAAGTGCAAAATACTCAGTTATGGCCAAAACTCTTATCTCTCATGTGAAGTAGGAGCTCTGTCTTCAGCACTGTGCTGTGCGTCAGGATTTGTCCTGTGAGCTTGTTTGGCAGGGAGAACATGGAGTTTAAATTCTGTCATAGCTGAGCTTTGATCAGTGCTGGGAGATATTGCAGTGGCTAAAGCTCCCTCTGTTACCAATGCACCCCAGTCTTGTTAATAAATGTATATTTAACAATGTCTGGAGCGTATGAAGTGATAATAACTAAATCAATACCTCCCACATTGATTGTCCAGGATCCCTACAGCGTGACGCACGCAGCGGTGCGGTAATTTTCCAGCTAACTAGCACCCTGATCTACAGCCCTCCTATTGATTGGCCATTGTATCAGGCAGCCTCCGAGCATTATTGCTTATACCTCTATTCAGCCTCCTTTTCTGATTCATTCGTTTATTACCGGACAGGTGCGATTATCTCAGAGACTTTCTGAAATTGGCCAATGGGGGTCAGCTGTTTAGATTTCTATAAACAAACCGTCTTCTATATCTTCTAGTTGTTGCAGTGGCAGATTTTTCCTTTTCAAGTTTTGACTGTGACTGGGCTGAGACTGAGGATGATTGGCCATTTGCTTGTATCTCCTCAAGGAGTCAACTTTTCTCTTTCCTTGCTGAGTTGCCCACCTGTCTGAGGAGGATGGATAGCTCTACAGATGGTAAAAGGAGGATTTAGCAAGGGTTGAGGTTCTGCTTGCCACCTGCTTTGGGCAGGAGTCACACTCACTGCCTTTACACCTCCAGTGCCCTTGTACATACAGGGAGAAAGGAGAAATGGATTTTGTGAAGTCAAATTCAGCTGCAGCCTTCACCCAGCATCAGTTCAATGGTGGGCCAGACTGGAAGAGAAACAATTTTCTCAGCCAACAATAATCTTCAAACTATAAATAAATAAATCTGTTTCTTCCTTGGACAAAACTAACACCTTTCTAGACTTTCTTTGAAAATGCTAGCAACTCTTCCTTGAGGGTGAGAACTCAAGCTGGGATATGGTAATAATTTATACCAACGAGCTGGATCAAGTGGGTGTTTTCACAGCAGGGAGGACTGTCTCCTACTGAAACTCTTTCATCTTGCTCCAAAGAATATTTATTGATTCCAAGACTTGAATTCACAGTGTCCCTGTCCCCAGACAGTCCTCACCCACTAGGCTATCGTAGGACATTTGTATTTCTTTGCCTTTTTTGCAGTTTTAAAATTGTTACCATTTCCTAGCAGCTGTCACTTGCAATGAATCTCCTTCTGATGAAGATCTCAGTTAGCTCATGCAGAGCATGTCTCATCTGTACAAAGGCAGGAGTGAAGTTGAAGGAGCTTCATAACACTGATATTTAACCGTATGCATTCCAGCAGCTTCACTTTCTTCTAAAGTGTCATAATTAGAAAAAACAGCCTAGATCTCTTTGACTAGCTCTGTTACCAAAGCCTTGGGAAAAGCCAGCAGAATCAGCTCATGGGAGATACCCCAGGTCCCTCCCTGCATGCCAGCGACAAGTGACTAATGAACAAAGGAGTGAGTGCCTGCCTGCAGCGAGAGTGCTGAGATTGCAGCTCACTTTACTGGTTGTAGTAATTCAACTAGACCTGTGTCTTAGCTACCTGTTGATGAATCATCCTCTAAAAAGGTAGAAGACATAGGTGCCACTGTAGGTTATCTTGTGATTGATGATGCAGCTTCTGGTGTTGAGATACTCTTCAGGTTCTTCTGAGCTGGAGTCTGTGTGGACAGGCTGGAAATTAACTGACATGTGAAAATTGTTGGTTTGGTTTGTTTTTATTCAAGTGAGTGAGAGCCTTTGTGTCGGTGCTCTAAACCTGGTCTGGGGAATACTTGAGGGCCCCTCCCTATGCCTGGACTGCATAGAGATAGGATTTTGCAGCTTGCTGGAGTGACACATCCTTGTCTGTAATGCTCCCTGCATCACATTTGTTAAGCATTGCTGTCTGCCCTTGCTTTTAGGTTGGCAAGTTGCTCTTTTCACCAGCCTTGCAGAACCATGAAAATACACTTGCCTGCCCTCAGCACAGCGCCTCAGTGACAAAAGAGATAATGCTGCCCATCAAAAATGACCCTAGGAAATGGGAAAGCTGAGATTGTAAAGCTGCCTTTATAGCCACCCTGTTGGCACCATATCTGGTGCTTTTGGTTTCTCTGGTTTTTTTCAGTATTAGAATCAAAAAAGCTGGGCCTTTCATTAATATAAGCCATTGTGTTGATCCTGTGTAATGAGCTGATTTTGCATTTCACGAGGCTGATGGCCAGCAAAGGCTTCCATTCTCTAAGGGAAAGAACAGCTCCTATTGCCCACAAAAAGTTGTCTCAGCAGCTTTAAAGCATCATACAGAACTTTGTCTCAAGTATGTGGTCCTAAGTAATCTCTTAAGGGAGAGAAGAAAAAAGGCAGAAAACAAACAAACAAAAACCCCAGCAAAAATATGTATTCTTTAAATGTCTGTGTCTTGCTCTGTATAAAGCTGGCAACCCCAGCATTGGTTGCATTCTTTTGTGACGTGTTTGGAAGTGTTTAGAAAGACACTTCAAAGAATTCAAACTGGGCTTTTCAGGAATTCTTTTTTACCCCAAGCTGGATGTATTAGCTTGAAATACAATGCCATTTCCTATGCACTACCTGTTGTGGGATCCTTTTTCCCCCAAACTCTTAACAGTCTTATGTGCTCAGTGATGCTCACTCTCCATCATCTTTTGCAGAATTACAGAAGACTCCGCAGTGACAACATTTGAAGCGTTAAAGGCTCGTGTCCGTGAGTTAGAAAGGCAGCTTTCCCGTGGGGACCGCTATAAATGTCTCATTTGCATGGTGAGTAGCACTCCACTTGTGGTAATGAATCAGAAATGTCTTGGTATCTTTGCTTGGTATCTTTGTCTTGGTATCTTGAGGAGGAAAGGAGCTTTTCTCCTTTTTCAGGCAGAGTGAGGAAACTCATCACCAATTAGCCTTCCAAATTAAGGTCTTAACAACTGAAATTTCTGTATGAATTGTGTTGTTCCACTGGTATTTGTAGCTGTTCCTCTATATCGGGGGCAAGAAAGGCCTAACTTCAGAAGACTTTCAGTCTTCCTGTAGAAAACTCCCAGGTACCAGCATCCTCTTCCTGCACGTGCAGATTTACGTACATAGGAGAGAGCAGAATCTGTGATCAGAGACTCACCTTTTCTGATTTGGGAACAGGAATGTTGCCTGAGCATTTAAAAGTTGGTAACGTCCTGCGTGCTCTCTGGTGATGCTGTGGCCTTCCTCAGGAAGGGCAGCAGCTCCCTCTGATGGTCCAAGCCTGCAGGGCTCTACATCTCCTGTTGGGTTTGTGTTTTGCTGAGAGCAGAACAATGTGCTTGGTGGAGAGCTCCCTCTGCAACTTCAGCTTGATGCACAGGCTTCTCTCTCCCAGCCAGCTCACAACTTGGAAGTGTGGGAGTGCAGTCCTTGCCACTCATCCCACAGAATGGGTGACAGCTTGCTGCTGATTTCCAGAGGTTTGTTAGCAATGATAGAAGATACTTGAGAAGGCATGTCTGCTGAAGTAGCAGCATTCTTGGGATGTAGTTAAGCTGTTCCTGCAGAGCTATGAGTTGTGATAAGGGTTGATCTTACCCTGTCACTGGTTTTCCTATGATCTGTTGACCTTTCTGATGAGAATAATGGCAAGTGGCCAGAGCAACTTCAGATGCTTTTTGATAACTGTGCTGAGCCAGGTCACCACTTGAGTGGATTATGGGCTTCCAGCAGAAGTTCTGGGAAGCCAAGAAAAGAGACTGCAAGAGACATTCTGCCACTTCTATGCAAACATTACAAAAATAAAATTTCCATATTACACAAGTTGGGATCTTTAACCAACTTTTTTAACAAAATAAAAGGCAGTGTTACCCACAAAGAAAAATGTTGCAATGGGGTTGGGAGTGAAGAATTAGTAGATCCCTGCTATTGAAATAATCTGTTTACTTCTTTTCCTCAGGACTCCTACACAATGCCCCTGACTTCTATTCAGTGCTGGCATGTGCACTGTGAAGAATGCTGGCTGCGGACTCTGGTGAGGCTCTTGACTACTTTCTTATTGACTTACAGCCTTTTTCCTCTCTTCTCAGATACTTTATTCTAGATAGCCACAGGGAAAGGTGCTTTTTGCTGTATTTAAACAATCTGAGTGCTGTGTTTGCAGATTTCCCACTCTAGCTTTGACATGAGAGAATTTTGTTTGAGTCGTTGTTACCCAAGTTCTGTCCTGCCCCTTGCTTTTTCCTCTGCTGTTGTGGGAAGAGCTCTGTGCCAGGGACTACCTTGCCTTTCAGTAATTTTCTGTGGGGCATCCATGCAGAGAGGTACAGCTGTGAGAATGGAGGCCAAATCCACTGAAATTTCATGGAATGGGTAGCTTCTGAGAAACATAATATTCCCCTAAAGCAAAGGGAATCATCTTCAGGAGAGAGGATATGGAAGAGAGCTTTTATAATGTGAATCTATATTTTTTAGGTTATTTAGAATAGCATTGTGTGGTTTTCAAGCATATGCCATTCTGTTTAGAAGATTGGGGACTACCTTGAGCATTAAATAGGTGACCCAATGGAGTAGTGATTTATACATGTATTAAAGGACATCAGGTTAAAATTTAAGGTGTTATTAAATAAAGTGTTTTCTTTTCCTGTGTTAAAACTGTGGGCTTTATAATCAGGCTTTAATGTCCCCTCTGCAGCTGATTTTCAAGCTTTCATTTCATTCTGGCTGGGGAGTGGAAAATAGTCAATTGTGCTTTCTAGTTCTCCTGTTAGCAAGATGATACAGTGTTGGGTTGCAAAAACTGTAAGGGAATGCCACTCCTAAAAACTTGTTCCTGGAAGGCATTACTCTACTTTATAAAACACATTGTGTGCTTGGAATTACGATTAAGCTGATCATGCTCCTTTAAATCCTGCCTTTTAAAAGTCTTGTCCAAGAAAAGTTACCAGGATGGTGAAGTGCCTGTGGGCTTGAGTACTAATAGCAACTCAATAACTTGGCTATCCCTTGGGCTGTATTTTATAGCTCTTCAGCTACACCCTGTCACTATTTACATTATACAAGCTTTTGTAAACATTTTAGCAGCATGTTATAAAAGACACATATGTGGGTACATAGCTGTGAGGTGTCTGGATGAATGTGTGCTCGGCCACCTTTGCTAAGTGAAGAGTAACCTTGTCATTTAGCTACAAGCACAGGATAAAACACTTATTTCCTGTTCATTTTCTTCACTCTGAAGTCTTTGTCCTCTCCCCACCAGCCTCAAGTCATCTTCTAAATCTGTGGCAGTGATTTCACGCTGTTCTTAAGCTCAGCAGCAACTTAGTGCAACTTCAGTCAGGTCCCTTTTTGTCATGTTCAGCAGTCACAGCTGCTCATGAGAACAGGGAAGCTCACTCCAGGTGCTCAGGGATTAACATTTCCCTTGCAGAGGGGAAGCCATCTCCCCCTAGAATCCCATGGGATAGGTGGGCATGAAGCCGTCTGTGTGTGATCTGCACGTGGCTTTTCTGCTGACCAGGCAGGAGGGATGGGAACAGTCCAGCAAGACATCATGTTAGGGCTTGGCACTTGCATAGGGGAAGCAATTAATAAGTGACTACTCATGTGTTCCCCAGTCCTAGCCTCTCCCTGCAGCCCCCAATTTATTAAACCAGGCCTTTTCACAAGGCATGCTTGCACTCCCTCTCCCATCTCAAAAAAAAATCTCCCAGCCTGTGTTCGCATGTTTCTAATGTAACCATTAAAATGTAGCCTGAAGACAGCAATAAAAACCCTGGAACGCCTTGGTGCTTTTGTGTCTTGATCAAAGTCAATGTGTGTAATCTCGTTAAGACTGCCCTCCTTCCCCCCTCCTTTTTTATGAATTTAATGGCATACAGCAGCTGGGCTCAGTGTTTAATGCTTACCAACCTGCATTGTTCTAATTAAGGTATCTCCTTTTATTTTGGGCACAAAAGAGACTCTTGTGTTTTTTTAACAAGCGAGGAGCTGTGGGATAGCGTGTGTAATAATCGCTGCTGTTACCTTTCCCTGGGTGTAAAGCTGGCTCCCCAGTGGGGTTGGGAGGAGGGAGCCTGCGCGTGCAGCACACATGGAAAGACTTGGCTGGGGGAGAGGGGCAGCATTTTTCTTCTGTTGTGCAATAAACAATTTGTTGGAGTTAATAGGAGTTGGAGCAGGCAGGTTGTGTCAGGCTTCCGGCCCCTTTTGAGCAATCTGGAGATCAGCCATCCATGCTGGTGAAAAGTCCTCTTTCTCCTGTGTGCCTGTGGTTCACGTGCCCAACCAGGATCTAATATTAAATTAGAGTGTGAGTTTGTCTGAGAGAGTGAAGATCATGTACTGAACAAGGCCATAGAACTGAAGGCTCAGAGTGCCTGGGAGCATTTTTAAACCTCTGTGGGGTGTTGTGGAGACAGGGTGAAATTTGATGCTCACATGTGTCTATAGATCTATGGTTTAAACATTTTCTAGGATACATCTGATCTTTGGTCGTGTTTACAGCACTGATGAGGATTGGATCTTAAAAAGCTTAGAGATTATGAAAATAAGATTTTTAGACTTTTGGCTCTTGATGTTCAATTCCAAATTATAATTGTTCCGTTGGTAAGGGCAAGGGAGAGACTTTTAACCACCAGCTCTACAAATGGTTGCTGGGTTCTCTAGCTTAGGTACCATTATACTGGAGCTCAGCATGTCAACTGGCTCCAAGTTCTGGGATTGAAACATTGACCAGAGCAGACTCCATCTCTGTCTGCTGTTGCTGTGTCAGATTAATATGAAGCAAAGGCTGGGGTTGCAGAAAGAGGCCCTGGAGATGCCTTAAGAGAACCAAGATAATGGAGTGATTTACCTGTGATCCCTTTTGGAAACCCTGAAAACTGGTGCAGGTTCTTCAAAGATAGGAGAGGAAATGGTGTTGCAGGAGTGAGGCTTAGCCTGGGCAGCAGCAGGTAGAATTCCTTTCCCTGAAGGTCAGCATTCCTCATGGTGAGTGTCCATCCTCAGCTGGTTGTTGGACTGCAGCCCAAGTCACTGGGTGGTAGGGGATGAAACTCCCTCTGTAAGAATCTGCTCCTTCTCCATCCTTCCATCCCTCCATTAACTGAGAGGGACCCTACAGATACTACTGGATGAGATTTGTATTTTTCTTCTCCTGGGCAGAGTGTTCTAACAGTAGAGATTGGCCATCTGCTGTAGTGATTAGCTGGGGAGGTTTGTGAGAGCAGGTTTGATGTGTGTCTGTCAAGAGTAGTTCAGGTTGAGGTGATCTTGCCCAGGGAATGGGTCGGTGAGTTCTTGATGTCCCTCTGAGCTGTACTGTGATTTCCCAATCCCTGGTATCCTTCTTTACGAAGTAAATGGAGTTAGAAGCTAAGTCAGACTGTTGTTTGCCAGTGATGGAGCTGTTGGTGGGTGCAAGGGCTGAAAGAGGACAGGTTTATTTGGCAAATGCAGTTTACTGAGTTTCCCCCATCACCTGTACAAGCCAGAGCCAGCATTTCCCTCATGTATTTGCTGACTCCAGGCTTGTGCTTGCCTGTCTTGGGCTTATTTGAAAATGACAACTACAATAGCAGGAAAAAATCACTTCTAAAAAGCCTTCTTCATCACAGAATGCTTCCAGGGGATCCATCGATATATATGTGTGCTCTGCAGTTGACACATTTATATCTTCAGTAATTACTACATTCTTAGCCCTGCCAGTTTTTCTAGGCTCTAGTACCATATATCCCATGTGGGTTAGAGTAGTTTTGTACAAAACAGCACAGATACAGAGCAGTCCTGGGTGATTCCTCAGTCAGGAACTCCTCAATTCAGCAACATAGGGACCTCCTGAGTCAGCAGCTCCATGGAGGATGCTGTGCTTGAGCCTTCATGTCATCTGCCATGAGGTTCTGTGGTTATTAATCAGCATTTTTCAGTTCTGGCCTCCAGTGCCCTGTGGGGGTGAGCTCCACCCTTTGAGGAGGCTCTGTGAAAAACGTTGTTCTCCTGGTGGTTTAACCCCATTACCAGATAGCTGGAGGGTACCTCACAATGGCAGTGGAGGACAACTGTTTCTCTGGGAATTAGCATCTGCAGAGAAGAAGCTCCACTCTATGTGGAGGCATGGGATGGGAGAGGAGGCTGTCACCTTGGTTTAGAATTGGATCTCAGTATTCAATTCTTTTCCTGGCAAGAAGCTGGCTCTTGGTTTGGGTCCATCCTGTCATCTCTCTACTTTTTTACTTCCTTTGCCTGCTCTGTATGTGCGTCTCCTTATTCTCTGTGCCTGGTAACGTATTCTGCTTGGAAATTGCCCATATTTAGACCCACAAGACAGCAGGAAGTGCCTAAATCCTTCCTTGTGAGTTTCCTTGCTTTAGCCAATTCATAGCAGACATCACACCATTTTTTTTTAAGAGGCAACTTTAAGACAAACTACTCCAATCCTTCCTGGCACCATGTAAGCCCTAACGACTTTTCAACATCTCAGCTCTCGTTAATGCATTTTTCAAACTAGTACCCCAAGTGATTAGCCTGTATTGTGGATCAATCACTTGCCAAATTTTAATTAAGAAAGGAGGAGAAAAAATAAACTCAGTCCTGGTTCCAGCCCCATTTCTTTGCTTTGTAACAGCCCTGGAGCAAACTTCTTGCAGCAGAGTTTTATAAACCCCTCAAAACTGGGGTTTATAATGGAAAAGCTGAGGTGGCCTTTACTCTAGCACACACAGCTATAACACATCAAGGCTTTTCCATGTAGCTATGATGAAAGGAGCAGAAGGACCTGGAAAAAAAGAAAGAAAGAAATGGCCGACAGGTGGGACTTATTATTCCACAGCATTTTTATTTCAAGGGAAAAGTTTAGTAACCCCAGCTGGCAGGTGAGCAGTGGGGGAGCAAATGCTTTTTCATTGTGCCTGTGCCAGCATGTGTGTGTGTGTACAAGCTTATGTGCCTCGCCACAAGAGAGGAGAGCTTAAACACTGGTGCAGATAAATGTTGTATAACTACACTGGAAAGTCAGATGCAAGGAACAAGGTTCTGAGCAACTTCAATCTAAAAAGTAAAAGAATCAGGACTTAGTTCTGAATTTACCACACCTGCCTATGTGTGCAGAGGAGGACAGTTTCATTTAATAAAAAAGAAAAATGCATCCCCAAGTGTCCAAAGTCATTACTTTTGCCTGAACTGTTTAATACCAAGCACAAGTGCTAGAGGGACCCAGAGCCCTGGCCCCAGCATGCCACGTGCAGCCTGCACCGCATTCAGGCCAAGCTGCTGAAGGTCTCCAGGATGCTGTTGTTCCCTTCAATGTACCTTCATTGAAGGCTTCAGAAGTCAAGGATGAGCTGTGCTTCCCACATGCAGGTGAAGCAGTATCCACCACTGCCCTAAATGAATCTGTGAATTATGTAGCTTCTGCAGAAAATAGGTCAAATTCCATGTGGTTGGTTTCTGCTTTGTGATGTGGTTGAAAACTTGTCTGTGGCTATGCATGTGCAGCTCTCAGCCTTAGGTGGGAGAGTGAATCCCCATAAAACTATCAGCATGAAGTGCAGAAAACAGATCTCGAGGACAGAGATCCATGGGTCTGGCAAGATAACTCCAGCCATCTTCCCTTTCCCTGTAGTGTGAGGGAACTGCATACCTGACCTTGCTTTGCCATGGAAGGGAGCTGCAAAGATGCAGTTGGTTTCATCAAGCTTGTTCTGCCATCCCTCTGGGCTGAGTGCAGAGGGCTGCACCTGCAGCTTTTGCTTGGATGATTTGCTGCCCCTTGCCTATAAGCCTGTCTTACAAAGGAGAGTGTGGACACAGATGTGGGCACTAGTCACATCTGGAATGCTTAAAATCCCTGTCCACACTTACTTCTGCTTGTCAGGGCACACCAGAAAGCTTGAACAGGCAGCTGCCAACTGCTTGGACAACATGCTGTGAATTAATTCCTCAGCACCTCTTTGCCACTTCCTTTGGGACCCCCTCCAGCTACAAAAATGATGCCAAGAGGGCAACTAGATGCAACAGGTGCCTCCAAGGACAAGGGAACTGCATGGAACTGAGCAGAGACAAAATTGAAACAGGATGTTTCATGGCATTTGCATCCAGATTAGTGAGTCCCTCCTTGGGAGTGCTGCTATGTCACCCATCCCACAATGGTAGAAGGGGCAGATGTTAAGATTTTTCTCTTTTTTGTGTTTTCACCACTACAGCAAGTTTTTACTGGGACACGCAGAGTTAGAGCTTGCCATTTCTAATTCTGGACATCCAAAGCTATGGATTTGAGTACAAGCAAAGAGGTGCATTAAGTAAACAGGCTCTGCTGAAGTCCAGTGCAGTCCAGTTTCTATTTCATCAGGGTTTTTTTAAGCCTTCCCTTTGAGTTGTAGTTTGTACTTGCTCGTCCCAGAATTCAGCATGCCAAGTCCACTTAGTGAAGACTACTGCATAGGGCTGCATGGTGCATTTCACAGGCACAGTAGGATGGTCCTTGCCCTGGAAGGCTGAAAATCTAAACAGACACAGTCGTTGTCACAGATAACTAGAAGGCGGTGCCCTCAGGCATCAGCCCCAGCATCAGGTGTGCTATCCAGACCACCAGTGGTCTGTCCTTCTCTGGACTGCCAGTCTGTCACTCACCCCAAGAGTGTTACTCACTCTCAAAGTGATGCCCAGGGTGTTTTGGGTGTCCTGTATGTTTTCTTCAGCTCTAGCCCAACAGGACTTTGTGTGTGGCTGGTTTAGATCAGGTGCAAGTGCCCATGGTCCCCACGTATGTTCTGTCAATAGCTGAGCTGCTGGCAGTGAGGGCTGTCAGATGGGAGCCTGATTGTTCAGAAGTCCAAAGCTCAGAGAATGGCAAGCGTGTGAAGTCCATGTCTGCCAGGAATAATGTGCAGTGGGAGCAGGAAGGGAGCTGATTCCAAACTGGCCTGCAGAAGGACTTGGTACTGCAGAGCAAACATGACTTGCACCTCTTCAGAGCTACACCCTTGTGAATTACTTGCACCCAGGTAAATTTTCTACACTTGGGAGGGACTCCCTCCTCCAGATTCTCCATAGTCTGAGGGGCTTCCAGGGGAGAAGGCCCCATCCTGTCTTCGCAAGTGTTGTCACAGAGCAGAGAAGACCTGTTGTAAGGATGCTTGCTTTTGGTGAGCAGCAGTGCCAGCTGCTCTGCTAGGGATGTACCCATGTGCAGATAGCAGTCCAAGTGTGGCAGGTCACAGTCCTGCCCAGCTGCCGCTCTCACTGTTGCAGGTACTGCAACAAGCCCTGCTCAGGGAGAGCAGCAGCAGCACCACTGAACAACAGCCTCAGCTCTGCCAGCAAGCCCTGTGCAAGCCAGCAAGCTCTCACACAGGGCTGCATTCCTGGCAGCTCACTTGTCATGCCAAGTGCTGCAGGAGGGGCCTGTCAGACAGCAGTGAGCAAAACTTGGGGTGCTCTGGCAGAGCCTGTGCTCAGTTCAGTGCATCAGGAGGTCATGTTAAGGCTGTGGTGAGTACTGAAAGCCAGGCCGTCCCAATTTCCCGCGCTGCTGGTGCTGTAGATGGAAGGCTGCCTCACAGCAGAGCCATCTTTCTGTCGTTTTTCCCATCAATTGTCTGTCACATCTGCCAATCTAATGATGACCGGCTTAGGTTGACCCCGATTCTGAGGCTTATTAACACCCTCTTGCTGTCAGGCTCAGTAATAGATGGCACATCAGCCCTTGTTTTATTTCATGTAGTGTTCCTGTCAGCCGCCCATTACCCCACCCCAGCTCACATCACATTTTGCTGGTTTCAGCTCACCTTGGCAGAACAGACTCATTTCTGCAGCATCTGTGTAAGTTGAGGGGGGACAGGACAGGAGGTTCCTTCATGCCAGTAGCTCATAGGCTTTTGCAGGGTGGACAAGGCAGTGCCCCACTCTAGGGCCCTGTAAAGGATGGTTCAAGCCCCTGTTGAACCACCTCAGTCATCCCTGGTGAAAACTTCACCTGTTCCAGCTGGGTTGATTTTCTGCCTGTTCAGTGACCTGAACTGGCTCATTGAGGGCTGCAGGTGAGCAAGGGAGACAGAAAGGAGCAGATCTGTCTAGCTGCCTCATGCCAGGGACTGGAGCAGGACAAGGGGCTTGCAGGGCAGGCAAGAAATGCATTGGGATTCCCCCTTCACACAACTTGTTCCCACTGTTGAAGGCCATTGCACTGGAGGGCTCTTGCTACTTCTGCGATCCCAGGCCAAGGGCAGGGATGTTCTTCACACTTTCACGCTATGCATTTCATCTGCTGATTGCAGGGTGCCAAGAAGCTCTGTCCTCAGTGTAACACCATCACATCTCCCGGAGACCTTCGGCGCATCTACTTATGAAGGACCCAGTGGGAGGGCGGGACCCAGCTACTTGGCTCAGCTCATCACACCCAGGGGGAGAAGAACGACCACAACAAAAAAAAGACGTTTTAAAATTTAAAGAAAAACCAGAGACTCCAGACATGGACTCGAGGATACAGGAGCAGTGGGGAGCCTCGGCTGCCAGGTCCCCGCAAGTTGAGACCTTCTTCAGCATCTGCAGCGGGCAAAACCAAATCCTTTGTTGTGAAGCCCCCTTTTTTAAAACCAGTGTTCCCCATCACCCGTTCCCTGGAGCTGGCTTTGCATTGCGGATGGCTCGTGAGCCCTCCTTTGGACTGTGTTGTTGACCACTCTGCCCCCAGGAGACTGGGGAAGGGACCCTTGACAGAAAGATGTTAAATAACCTGTAACTTGTGTTCTTTGATCAGTTTTTGTTTCGTTTCTATTTGTTTTGGTTTGATTTTTTTGTTTGGTTCTGTTTTGGTTTTTTGTGGTGTTCTAGTGATAACTAAAAGGTTTAAAGAAAAAAAAAACACACCCAGGCAGAAATGAAGCACATGTAATATAGATTATATATGTTTACAATGTTGTGTATAAATGGGATAGACTCAAACATTACATACTAATAAGTTTCCCTTTCTTTTCTTTGGGTTGTATTTTTTTTAAAGAAGAAAAAAAAATGAGCAGAGAACATTAAACCCATATTTTTCTTGGTTCAGCAAAGTTTTGGCATTAAAGTCATTAGTTTAAAAAAAGTATATATATACATATATATAATATAAATGGTTTAATGTTCTGTGGTGTATATTTCCTCATTCAGATATGAAGTTAACAGCTTTTAGTAATGGCTGTAGCATTGCCCATAACTTACAGAACTTATGGGGAGTAGAGGAGGTGGATTTTTGTCATTAGTTGTAGCTAATGGGGCTATTTATAATAGAATCGTTATCCCCGGAAAGACACAGCTTTTAACTCCTCACCGGGGGGCTAGGCAGGACAGGGGGAATCTGGCTCAGCCCCCTTTGTCTTTCCCAGCTGGGGAAGGGGCAAATGGTGAGGAGCTGGAAAGAGGGAGTGAGTCTGTCAGAGCACTGCTCTCTCCCCTGGCTGGGAGTGCCTGTTCAAGGGTCTGGCTGATCCCTGTGCTCCTCCAGGCCACAGCCCCTTCCCCTGCCCTGCCTGGCTTTGCTTTCCTCCGCTGGGCAGTGTTTCCTGGCTGAGGATGCCTGGGCTGCTCAGGACGGTGCTGAGGCAGGACAGTGGGGAAGTGGGGACAGGATGGTCCTGCTGGTGGCTTTGCCCAGAGAGACTCACCCAGTTCCATGGCGGGGCTGCCTGGCAGAGCCGTGCAAGCCCTGCAGAGCCAGCCCTGCCCTGCGCCCCCTTCCCCCAGCTCCCACTCTCCTGCAGCCTGCGATTTTCCTAAAAGGTTTTGGAACTAGGGTAGAGAGCCAAGCCAGCCCTGTCTCATCCCCACTGCCACCCCCAGGGTCCAGCAGAGACACTCTCAGCTGGACCCAGAGGTCCCCCGCAGCCCCAGCTTCTTCCATGCAGTCCCTCGTGCTTGTCCCCATCTCCCATATTGTCAGCCTTAACCAAAGCTGCCATCTGGCCTGGTTTTTTGTTGTTCTTTTCTTTTTGTCAGGACCCAAGAAACAGATACTGACCCATTTCCAAGACCTTGTGTGCTGACTTCTCCCAGCTCACTGTGCATCCCTGCCGCAGCTGCCCGGGCAGTTGTGGGGTGCCAGCTCCCTACAGCCAAAAGACAGGGAGATGGGAAAGCTCATCTGTCCCACTCCTTTCCAAGCTGATCCCACCTGGCAGCACAACATAGCTGGGGCATTTTAAGACAGTCTGGAAACAGCACTGGATGAGGGGTTTGGAGTTGGGACCCCAGGGCTGCTGGGGTCAGAGAGGGAAGGGCTGGGGAAGCAGGATGCATGGGGGGTGTGACAGTCCCACTGCTGCTTCCCTGCCCTGAGCTCTTTTTCAGAAAACAGCTGCAGCCTTAGCATCTCCTGAATTATTTCAGAAGGATCCTACTGCACCCCCAAAAAAAAAACCACAAACAAAATTGAAGGAGCTGATTTTTCATAAACATCTCATCAAAAGGTGACAGTTCCTGTTTGGGAGTTTGGTCCCAGCTCCTAGCAGTGCGTGGCCTCTGAGACCCGAGAGAGAGACTCTGCAGCCTCCTCTGCTCAGGGACATGTGCCAGCAGAGCTCCCTGGAGCCAGAGGACGCTGAGGCACCCCAGAGAGTCCTGTCCCCACAGGGAGACTGTGGCAGGGGCTGTCACTGCAGCCAGCAGCACAGGGCAGGGGAAGGGCAAGCACGCACAGCTCAAGCTGGATTTGTAAGGGGAGAAAAACTTGTGGGGCACATGGCTGAGCTGGGAGTGTGCTGGTGCTGAGGTCTCAGAGATGGATTTGGAGAGGGTGCAGCCAGGTGGGTTTGAGAGGCAACCAGGAAGGGCAAGAGGACAGGACACCCCAGCCCAGCCCTTCCTTGGAAATGGCCTTGCTCCCTCCCAGGGCCTTTCTGGCAGGTGTTGTGGACCAGCCGTGTGCTCTATGTACGTATGTGTAAAACCATATGTAACTAGTCATTGGTTCTTTGTTTTGGGGTTATTTTTGGTTTATTTTGTTTAAATTGTAAAGCCATCCCTTGTTTTCAAGGGGGAAGCTGCAGGGGGAAGGCTGGGGAGAGAGGCATCCCAGTTTGTAACAGGCATCTGCCACTTCCCCTCTTCTGTAATGAGTTTTAAATGATTAAAAAAAAAATGAAATATTGGAGTTACCTATCTTTGCCCAAAGAATCCCAGTTGCACAAAGCGATATTCCGGTGTGTCAATGATTGTGTGTCAGTGTATATTATACAAAGAGGTACTTGTCACTCCCGTTTGTAAACTACATTTGACATTAATTAAACAAGTATAAACCTTCTCGGGCGCTTTCTGCCTCTCTGTGTTTCCCTTTGCAGGCAAGAGGCAGCAGAGGAGACACTCCCCACATGCTGCAGCCCCTGGATGTGGGTAAGGTCCCAGAGGGGAGTCCTGGTCCTGTTTGGGATGCAGGGACAGATGCAGGGGGATGCTGGGACACTCGCCAGGCCTCACCACGGATGGGTTCCCCCAACTGGTCCCCCCTGTAGAGCCACGAGGGCAGGGCAAAGGGCACCCCTCAGGGGACACCCCCATAATGAAGTCTCATCGGCTGCATTAGCTGGGGGCAGGAGGCGCCCAGCCCCAACAGATCTATACATCCTGCATTAGGGGCCCCCAGTGAAGTGTAGGGTTACCCCGACACAGGGACTGGGAGGCTGCTGGGGGTGGGGGCAGAGGGTGGGCTCCCCCCGGCATGTGGCTGGCGCCGACACTTTGGGTTTACAAACATTTTGCAGATGGGTCAATGGGGTGTTTTCAAACCCCTCCCCGTGGCTGTGTTCCCCAGGGATGGGGTGCTGGGGGTCCCCAGGCTGGTGGGAGGAGGCAGCAGGGATGTCAGGGACCTCTTTCCATCTGCTCTGGCAAGGATAGGGAAAGGGGGGGATTTGGCCACTTTATTGGCTGGCAAGGAGCAGCAGAGCACCTCAGCTACTCTCCCATTCACTTTCAGCCCAAAGGAAGCCTGAGGCCAGGGTGAGGGGCAGGAACCCTCCCTCCCTCTCCACCTACCCCACAGCAGGCTGCTAATATTTTATTTAAAATATCTTTAGGAAGCGGAGGACCATGATGTATCGGATATATTGAGAAAATGCTAATGTGTAATAGCGTGTGTCAGGGGCCTCGTTCATCACCCCGCGCCGCCTTCTGGGGGATCCATATCTAATTAACAGTAATGAATGAGGGAGCCCACCTAATGACAGCCCGCCAGTTTGTTATGGAAATGAGGCAATCCCATTAGGCAAAACACTTAATTAAACAAACTGCTCGGAGTGTAGGCCAGTGCAGGATGGGCACAGGCCCTTTGGGGAACAAGGGAGGCCCTGGTACCCAGCCCTCCACATGCCACGTTGGGGGCACAGAGGCTGCTGCAGCTTCTACAGCTGGGTGCCCATAGTCAACTCCAGTAGCAGGGGACTGGGGAAGCTGAGAGGGACCTTCTTGGGGGGGGTCCCAGCTGGGAAGGGAGCAGCAGGGCAGTTCACATCCCCCTCTCATCTCTCTCCTTCGATGGGCTCAGAGGCAGCAGAGGCCAAACACAGATTTCCAATCAAACGTGTGTACTTGGCTCCTGCTCTATTGACACTGAAGCAAGAAGGGCTCAAGGTTAATTCCTTATCAATACCCTATTGTCACCTCATCCATCATTCTGTGGGGGCAGGGGCTGCCCAAGCTCTCCCTGCCCCAACCCCCATAGGTTTGGGAAGGTGACCAAAGGATGCCATGCCCACCTCTGCCCACCCCAGCCCTGCTCACACAGCCTGGCTCTAGTGGTGCCGGAGTGGGCTTGCAGCCATGTGAGGATGCAGAAATGAGGAGATGGAGGGTCAAGTTCAAAGGGAAGGGGATGGAGGGATGCCTGTGCCACAGGCTGGGTGCAGGAGCTGTGCGGGTGTGCTGGACAAGGGGGTACTGGGAGAGGGATCAGGTGGTGGCTGTGGCCCCTGTTTGTGCTATCCTGTTTCCTAATTGCCTCCTAAGCCCCCAGCCCTGTGTGCTGGGGGGTTCTGCCAGCCTTTTCAGAAGCACAGCACTAAACTCAGCTCGTTCCCCAGGGCTTGGGAACTCAAAGGAGCTCTGGAGTCCTGATAGGTGGAGTTCCCAGAAGATGGGCCATGATCTGCTTGATCATACACTATTACACAGATTCACTTAAAAACAGATAGCCTTCCATGGGTGATGGGGAGGGAAGTGCTGCAACCTGGCCTGCTGGTGTGAGAGGGGCAGTAAAGCTATTCCGACTGTTAGACTTTTGGTTTTAACAATCAGTTAAAGCTGAGGAATGGGATCTAGTACAAACTCCAGAGGCAGGCAGCCCTAGGGAGAGATGCTGTTCTGTACTAACTCAAAATCTCTGCTTCTTGTCATCGGAGTTAGTTCTTGCTGGTCTTTTTCCTTGCCCCAAGAGGACACTTTTTGCAGGAGATGCTCTCAAGCACACAGAAGCGCTGGGCTGTGCTGTGCTGTTGGGGTCTTCTCAGCAGTCTCCTAGACTAAAAATCCCTCCATGCGGGAAAGAGGGGTCCTGCTGCCATCTCGTGGAACTGTTCTCGCCTGACACGGGGGTCCCGCTGGGGTCTGCACAGCCGCCCTCTGCCACTCCCCCTCAGTCACCTCCCCGGGCAATGGAGATCACCAGCTTCACCCTTCCCTCCTTCACCTTCTGGGACGCAGCACACAGGGTTGGATTGCTTGGTTCCATCCTGTCCATACTCACTTTTCCATCATTGGTATACATACGCCTGCAGCATCCCAACATGCACAAAGATGGGACCTCAGCCCACACAGCTTTAAAACACCTTTATGAGGTGTGGGCACAGGTCAGTCTGAACCCAGGGACCTGGTTTGAATTACTCTTGCCACAAGATGTTACCCCAGCTCCAAAACCTGACCCCAGGCTGGGCTGGATCCTGCCCCTTGCCTGCCCAGTGCCGCAGGGAGCTCTGGCTGCATGGACACCCTCCCAGCCCTGTCAGCAGCCACTGAGCTTCCTCCAGCCAGGATACATGGGCCACCCTGACCACTAAATGGCTTTTTTTCTTTTTCAAAACCTTCCTGTAACATCACCACTGCTTGGGGAGAGAAGGCAGCACAGGGGAGCAAGCCAGGAGTCAGTTCCCTCACAGGAAACATTTTCAAATGCATTTTGTTGCTGAAAGTTAGTTTTGCTTTGCCATAACTGTGGCAGCCAGCCGTGAGCATCCTCCTCTCCTGCCACTGCTGGTGTTTCACCCAGATTGTTTCACAGTCTGCACATGAGGGCTGGACTGCAGGAAAACAAGCTCTGGGCCACATCCCACTCCCTACCCTCGAGGCAAGCCCAGGGGTGCTGCATTTTTCCTCCCAGTGAACAGATCTGCAATGCCCCTCCTCCCCATAGCTCGTCTCAGAGATTTACTTGGATTTGCCAAGGTATCACAACCTTTGGGCTTTCAGTGTTCAGGCTGAAGGTCTTTAGGAACACTGGCTGCGCCAAACCGTGACAGTTTAGCAAGGATTAAGGGTCTGAGGCTGGGTTTTTGTAAATCCAGTAGTGCTTGGATCAGTTCTCAGCCATGTGCCTTCAGGCTCCAAGTTATTAACCTTCTGTTTCAAGTAACAAGCCACAGGAATACGGAGGGCAGGAAGGTGGGGGCACACACACAGTACAGGAAAGCAGAGGGCAGCATATCACAGTGCTCACAATCAGAATTAAAACTTGCTGGGACTTGAAAAACAAAACCCACCCAGCACACTGGTGTTGTAAACCACTGGTTTGCCCAAGATCATCCTGGTCTCAGAGAGGTGTGTACACAAATTACCCCTGAATTTCAAGTCACTTTTGCAGCAGTGGAAATGGCTGTGAGCAGGTTCCTGTTTGCAAAGCTCAGGACACCTCTGACTGCAGAGCTCCAGCAGGCAGCACCCACTCCCTGCCTGCTGCCCTGGAAAGTGGGGAAGTAGGGCTGAGCTGGACTGAGCTGGGGAAGTGGCAGTCCCATAGAGGGAAGATAAAAGTGGGGATGGAAGGTGCAGCCGACATGTGAGGCTCTTCTCAGAGGAAACTTTGCAATCCTGTCAGGCAGGGTCAGAGGGTTTACCCCCAGCTCCTGCCAGCCATGTTCTGCAACAGCTCAAGCAAGTCCTTAAATAGGAGAAGCTCAACACCCACAGCAATAAACAGGAACAGCAGATTCCCAGGAGCAACTATTAATTCAGAGGCGTATATTATGGAGTGTTTAACTCATCTGTAAATACTGAACCTGTAGAAACCAGCATGAGGGCAAGTGTTGTTAAACAGCCTTTGTCACCTCTGCTCCCCAAGAGTGTTCACAGTGCCACAAACAGGCTGGAGGCTGAGAAGCCCCAGCCCAGCTCTGAGAAGGCAGATGAGCACATCACAGCTCAGAAGTTACAGCATTGGCAGCACAAACCAGGGGCCTGCTTTAAAAAGCTCGGAGATCTCTGAGATCTCTGGAGATAGGGGACCATGACTGGCTTTTACGGGTCCAAACCTCAGAAACAAGAATTTCTCCATGGAAAGGGGAAGGCTGAAGGCTCTTACCACAGGGCAGCCCTCACACCCCATTGTCACAGTGGAAGCTGGAACTGGGATCACACCTACAGAAGACTGGATCCTGAGCAGCAAGGGCTCCTATGCTTGTCAACAGTTTTTACTTTAAAAAATACCAAAGACAAACCAGGTCATCAGCCTCCTTTCAGTTAATTCTCACCTAATCCCATACACACCCCAGCCCCCCCTCTAAAACCATGCCTATCATGGGGTTACTCTGCTGTAACAGAGAGTTGTCACAGTCTGCTACAAAGAGCTGTGTGGTCACCACTGCCACTCACCCTGTGCTTTCACTTCTGTGAGGTGTTACAGTTCTTGTTTTAAACTTCCATATTATTTTAGTGCTTACACGGGCCTCCCCCTCTGCATTTCAACCCAGAACAGCAACTGTTTTGCAATTGTGGATGACAGCACCCCAAGGGTGGGCAAGACCAGCACAGCCACCCACAAGCAGAACCTTTTGCAAAAATGCTCCTGCTTTTTAAGTGCCTACCTCTCTAGGGCAGCTCCTTGTTCAAGCAGGCCCATATCACAGCCCTCCAGAGCTTCTTCCTGGCAATTTCAAGTTGACTAAACCCGTTTGCCATGTTATTAATTAGCTTGCAATGCTGTGACATAGCATAAACACATCAGCAGGCTCTCATCTATCTTTATCCCCACTTCTCCCCCAAATAAACAACAAAACCTAAACCCAAACATGGATGAAGTGCACTGCAATGAGCTACTTTTTCATTAGGTGGAAGGAATTAATTTCTTGGACACATTGCATGGACTTCAAAGACTGATCATCTGAAGAGAATATTATGGACAAAAACATCATATTTCATGGTCATTTGTAGGCTGGAGGTGATTTAAGAAATACCCAGTGTATAGCTCCAAGAGAAAGTTCAATTTTCTTCTGCAATTACACCCTTCTGTTTCTGGGGTCTGGCGTAGCTGTAACCCAAAAGTTTCCCTGAATATCCAGATGCAAAATATAGGCTGCTTAAAGACATACAACAAATGAGTAGCTCTCCAAGAAAGCAAAACTGCTCAGTGGAACACACAAAAGACTGGAAGGAAGGAAGAAAGGAAAACAAAACACTAAACACATTCAAAAATGTTACCTTTGGGTTGAAGAACACAAAAGTTAACACAAACATTTGAGCACCCACCAAGGATCAGAGAGCTTTGACTGTTCTATCTCAGCTATGACAGTTTGGTCATACTGCCCTACACACACCTTTTCCAGGTCTTATACTTGGTTTCAGGGCCTGATTTCCAGCAAGGAGAATATAAGAAGAGCTGGGATGCACTGAGAAAAGCAAAAAATCCTGCAGACTTGGCTCTGTTTGCTCACTACAAGATAAAAGAAAATGGCAGAGAGAAAAAAAAAACCACAAAGACATGGAAGAGCTGTATTGTAAAATGAGTGCAAGCAACAGAACATGCACATTGGACATCAGGGACAAGCAGACAACATGGAAAGCAGAGAACAAGAAGAGACAGGAAGAAACAAATAATACTCAGTGTGAGATTCTGGTCTGTGACACCTTGGTAAAGCACAGCAACATGAACCATGACAGGATTTCACCTTCAGTACTTTAAATTAATCCATATCTACTTTCTGCTCTAACGTGGCTGGTCCAAAGGCCAGGCTGGAGGCTTTCCAACTTGTAGACAGCAGGAAAAAAAAAACAACAAACAAACAGGAAGTCTGTACTTTCGTCCCTTCAAAGCCACAAAAGCAAAGGGGGTGACATTTCCCACAGGAGCCAAGCAAAGCAGAGGCAAACACTGAAGGTCATTACAGCTACAGCACTAAGAAGAGGAGCCCCCAACACAGTCAGACAGGAAAGTCGTGCAGAGGCTGCGGTAGTAGGTGGGGTACACCCGCAGGTGGCTGACGTGAGCCGAATCCGAGAAGTCCACGGCTTTCACAGGGACCCCGAGCTGCTGCCGGGCATCAGCCATGTGCTGAACCTCGCTGGCCTTGATGATGAGGTCAGCCTGGGAGTAGAGGTAGAGCTCGGGCCAGCGGGAAGGTGCTTTGAGCAGCGCATCGTAGTGGCTCTCGTGGAGGAAGCGCGTCAGGGGGTACAGCAGGATCCGCAGCACCACGGCCGCGCTGGCAAAAGTGAACAGCAGGAAATACTTGAGCAGCACGTTCATGGAGACCAAGACAGTTGCCAGGGCACGCAGGCCTCCTCTCAAGTTTCTTCTGCCAGGGGCGCTATCGAAAATGGTGCCAGCTACTCTGAGGTTCTTGAACGGCTTGTGGGTGTGGAGCGCCTCGATGATGTAACGGTACAGCATGGCACCCCCGTTGCTGAAGACATGGAAAAGGACTGGTCTGTTTTCAACACTGTAGTCAAAGAGAAGCTCCAGGAGTCGTATGGCTGGGGTCTGCAGGGATCTGATGCCAAAGGTCTCTGAGAAGAATATCATCCTCCATGGAGCCGTGTAACGGATGACGGTGCATCCCTAAGAAAACAGAAAGAGACCCCACACACAGTTAGGCTGTGCTGCAAATTACAGGGAGTAGGCAAGCAGCAGTACAAAGAACATGAAAATTTGGGACAGGTTTCCAACAGAAACGACAGGGCCAGAAGAAAGTCTTTAGTGTCAGCAGCAAGGCACTGACACAAACAGGATTACATTAATCATGATTGCACCCAGTATTATGAAAAGGTCTCTGCAGTGGTGGAGGCCTGGCTTTGGTCATGTTTGAGATCCCTTCTAATCTTGTGCTAACTGGCACAACCCTTGGGGACACTGCCACCCACTTTTAGGAGTGTTAATCCTCACCCAGGAGGAGAAAACCATCTCCCTGATCCACAGATCTTCAGTATCAGCCATTTTGGTAAGAGAAGCCTGCTCTGGTACACATCCAGCTATCACACTGAAGCAAATATAAGAAAGAGGAACTTCCTTCTCTCTTTGGGTAGCACTTGTTTGCAGCTGTCTCTAAGACTCACCCCCAACCAACACTGACGTGAATTTTGTAAACCTTCCTGAAACACTCCAGCTGTGCAAAGGAAGAGCTCTGGCTCAAGGACCTAGAACTCCTGAGCAACTGCCTTTACACTTAAGGCCTTACATTTAGGTAGAGATTTGGAAACAGGATATTGGAGGAGTTTCAAAATAGAGCAGATGGAACTACATTTATAGATTTAGATAATTTCTATGACCTGAGTTCACTGACATTACACACTGACAAACACAAGGCAAAGTCACCCAAACAACCCCCTCAGAGCTCCCTAAACAGTGAACAAAGAAGAAGAGAATACCAAGTTCCCAAATCAAAGCCTTCTCTACCATCTTGACATGGTTACAGTCACTTCCTCTTGGTGGGCTTAGAAAACCCATCCTCTCCCATTTCTGTGATCTTTCTGAGAGAAACGTATTTTCCAAGAAGTTGTCATGCTGCCCTGTAACATGCTCCTCATCACCTCACCAGCATCTTAAAGCCACTTAACAACTAATTCTTCACTAGATCAAGCCAATTAATGACTCCTGCACTGGATTACACATTAACAATAGACTCGTTAATGTACAAACTTTACCACCTATAGTTGGAACAGATTTGGATAAATACAAGATTCCTTTTATGCTGACCAAGAAAAAAAAAATCTAATGTTTCACAGGGTCCCCTTGCTACAAGCTGGGGTCATTCCAGTAAAATACAGTATTAGAAAGGAAAATACCATAACTTAGCAAACTGGCAGTAGGACAGATCTCTCTAGTTCAAACACAGGGAGTTCCTAGTGAGCAGCTGTGACTACCACAGGATGCCTGTCTCAGAGACAGGATAAAATTAATGTGGCTCACAACATTTAGATGAATCATTTTCACAGGAAGGAAGAGCCGAAGGCACAACAGATGCCAATGTGTTCTGTCAGTTCCCACTCCAGCCTCACCAAGTCTGTGCTGTGGCCTAACACCAAGCAGTAAACACAGAATCTTTCCCTGCAAGTTTACCTGTCTGGAAAACTAACACAGCTCACATCATTCCTGAATACTCCCACAACTTTAAAAGCCTTAAATACTTCAGTGAGTCACACAGCAGCTGAAAGTTTCTCCAGGGAAGTATTTCTCTCTTAGCTGCAAACACAAAGGTGACATCAGCAGCTGTTAGATAACACTGCCCGGGCTCTGAGAGACAAGGAGCTTTCAATGACAGGAGAACTCTCACTCACTCCCCGTGACTCTGCAGACTGAGAGAAGCTTCAGAGAGACTTGACCAACGTGCAGAAACAAGGCAGCTTCACAGCACCACAGTGTCATGAAAATACAGACAAGCTACTCACCTTCTGGCTGTAGATTGCACTGTATTTGGCCAGGTATTTGTCCTGGCAGCCGGCCCAGCCCAGGAGGATCACCACAGGCTGGCCCTCGGCAGGCTCTCTCTCCGCACTGCCTTCTGAAACAAATCACAAGTGTTACCGGAGCTGCCCTCCAGCCTGCCCGAGCCACACCTTACAGCAGCTTGTCTGCTGAGAAAGTTTAAAGGCGATAGTGAAGCAAGCATCAGCTGGATCTCCCGGTCCGTGGCGGGTATTGCCTCACGCCGGTTTCACCCCCGGGCTGCTCGGCAGGGCAGCACAGCTTCAGCCCCGCAGCTCCCGCCGCTCTCCGCGCCCGCCAAGCAGCACCCAACGGATCTCTGCGTGGGGCGACACCGCTCCTCCCGCCTCCCGAGAGGCAGCAGCAGCTGCTGCCACTGCCAGGGGGAACAGGGACGCGTCCTGCCGTGTTCTCCGGGGACTGCCGGACACCTGCTAGAGCACCAGTGCCGCACGGCTCCTCCTCCCACACCCAGCCCGCTCCCCCTCCTCCGCCCGCAGAGCCCCCCAGTCCCTGCTGTCCCCGGTCCCGCTCGCCTCCGCACCGCGGGCCTGTCCCGGCTCCGGCTGCGGCTCCACCACGGCACCCCGCAGCCCGCGGCCGCCCATGGCCGCGCTCCCCGCACCGCCCGCCGCTTCCGCCCTCCCCGCCGGAAGCTCCGCCCACCGCTCCCCGCAGCCAATGGGAACGGAAAGTTCCCACCCCGCCTCACCGTCCGCCCCGCCCCTTACCAGCCTCCCACTTCCTTAGCAACGCGCCCTTAGCACCGGCCCGGCGCCCCGCCCACTGTCCTCCCATTGGGTAGGGGGGGAACGCCGGGAAGCGATTGGTTCGGCTGCGTGTCAGTCATTGTGCGGGGTCACCGCCCCGCGGGGCAGGGGCGCGGCAGTGAGGGGCTGAGGCGGGAGGGGCAGCAGCGCCGCGGTGAGGGGAGCTGTCGGGCCTGGGGTGGGACTGCGGTCAGCGAGGCCGGGGGACAGGGGCTTGTTGGTCCTGAGCTGGGTGTTCGGGTCAGCAGGGATGACAAGGGCTGAGCACGCGGGTCAGGAGTGTGTAATGACGGACTGTAGGGCCTGGTGTGGGGTTTGGGGTGTAAGGAAGCACGGAGCCTGCGGCTGGGCTGGATCAGGCCTGTGGGATGGTGGTCTGGGTCAGGGAATGCTGAGGCTCCCGTGGATCAGGCGGGGCAGCGGTGGGTTTGGGGCTGTGACTGGTTTAGCAGTGGGGCTGGGAGGCAGGGCGTGCGGGTGAGAGGGACCAGCCGGACTGTGGGTTGAGAGGCTGGGTTAATCGGGGTACACTGAGGAATGTGCTCTGTACATGGGAAGACTGGAGGTGTGCCAGGAAAGAGTGAAACCTGTCAGGGAAACAAGCTCTAAGTTCCACTTGAGGCTGGGCGTGACCTTGATGTTGCAAGATGCAAAGGTAACGCCAAATCGCTGCCACCGTGTCCTTCCATGAGTCCAAGGCTATCATTCCCTGGCACCTCACACTCGGTCTGAGGTTGAAGCAGCACCAGTCTGCCTTTTGATCTCAATCTGATGATTTAGCAGTACTCTGGATGTAAAGTACTGCTGAATTGGCAGAGCCAGTTCCTAAATCACTGGGTTTTTTTTCTTGGCAGGAATAAAGCCCTGCCCTGACCCAGCCTTGTTTTGATTATTAGGTCCAGTGGACTGGGTGGCAGCAGAGTTTGAAGCCTGCCACAAAGAGTTACAAACTGATGATAGCACTGACACATGATTCAGGCAAGTCGTTTAACTTCCCTGTGTCTATATGTTCCCATATGTAAAATGGTCATAATAAAAACATTAATGTATATTTTCAGGGTACTTTGCAATGTCGGCTTAAAGACTCCTATGTCAGCAGATGCTGTTATTACAGCAGCCAGAGACAGACACCACTGTATCCTCTGAAGCCATGTCATCGTTTCAAACTTCTTTTTTTTTCCATTGATTCATAGGCAAGCCCTATGTATCACTAAAATCCTCACGTCCAGAGGCTGGTGCAGGTATTTCTGAG
This sequence comes from Lichenostomus cassidix, assembly GCF_008360975.1. NCBI lineage: Eukaryota > Metazoa > Chordata > Aves > Passeriformes > Meliphagidae > Lichenostomus > Lichenostomus cassidix. The sequence continues at coordinate 9,390,019 of NC_139489.1, read as the reverse complement.
TAGTGGGGGGTTACTGCAGCTTCATAACAAAAATGGGAGAGCATTACACCACCAGCATCTTAAACATAAATATGGAAATGTTAATTTAGAATCAATTTTGGGATGTTTCAGACTGTAAAGTTCTTTTAACTAGATCTCTGTTGAGGACAGAGGAGGACTTTATGGGACTGTAAATTTCATGCAAACAGTCTCTGTGAAATACAGATTCCCCCTACACACGAGCTGTTCTCTCAATATCAATCATATGCCTTGTAAGTAATGTTTCACAAATATTCTGTAAATCACAGGAAAATGCTTGCAATAATGTGAAATATGACTTTCACTTGACTGTTTCAGCAGAGGCCCCTAACAGGCCATTCTCCTGTCAGCACTAACATTTGTTATGGCTAATAACATTTTCAATCACAACTATTTTGGGAAAATGGATTTATTTTAAACCTGCTTCCCCGCAAAGGAGGTCCTGAAAATGCCCTGCCAAGGTCACAGATGCTTTACAAAGCACAGACCGTTAATTCCCAAATGAAATTTCATCTCAATTCTCAAACATTGTTTCTTAACCAGCTTTTTGAAGACTTGACTTGTTTGTTTTTAGGCACTGAAATTCATGTTCACATCTTAGTCATTGTTTTCAGTCTGGTTCAGGTAATTGGAGTAGAAAGTTACTTTTGAGGAGGTATTTTGGCGATATTTTGGAATGGATTTGGAATTTTGCTCCAGATACTAGGAGAAAGGGCCTAAGAACTTTGTAGATAGGAAACTGGTAATCTTGATGATTTGTATTGCATTGAAAGAAACTTCTTATTCTGAAACCCAAAGATTTTATGTCATTTTAACTCTTTTTCTCATAAACCACACTTAAATAAAACTTAAAATGGTGCTTTTGTTAGGCAGGAAGTCCAAGAAGTACATTAGACAAGGTGTGAATTCCTTTCTTACCCTCAGGTATGTTGATACAGCTTGGTGGAGGACAAGGCACCTGTGTTAATGCTGCTGTTTGCTACTTTAGCCCTCTTTCTGCATCTGTGTGTGGACACAGATCCTGATGTTTAAATGCCAGGCTGCTTGTGCCTGGTCAGTGTCCTCCAGCCAAACGCATGCACAGCTGTGGGATTGACACACAAATGGAGAGCTTAATTCCTGACATTTCATCTCCTTACTAAGTGCACCTTCACATTTGTCAAGCTGCAGTAGGGGATATCATACTGAGCCAAAAGTGTGCCAAAGAAACTTGGCAAAATGTGGATTTCTTTATTTATTTCTTCACCTGTGAGAAGGGATGGAAAGGATTGCAGACAAAAGATGTTCTGGAGCTTCTGTCTTCTCGCCTAGAGCTCTTATAATTTCAGTTTTTCTTAGACTGTTTAAAAACATTCCAGGAAAATTAGTTAGGGAAAAAACAGAGCAAATGTCTGTCATGCTAAGGATGCCAAAGCATTTTCCCACTGCCAAGGCCAGGCACATATTCCTGGGGTGGATGTGGGCCCAGTCCAAATGGCTGTCGTTCCAGCATGTGAGTGAGGGCTCTGCTGCTGTGCTAACAGGCATTTATAGCCCCCTTGACCCTGTCACTCCCCATAAATCCATACCTATTTCTGCTCTCATTTCACTCTATTTATTCCCTGGCAGGTCAGATATGAGATGCAGTGTTCATATCATGAGGCTAGTGAGAAACAGGGCTGGGGTAATGGGTAACATCAAAATGACTTTATTAGCAGAGCAGAGAAGAGAGCTTCTGTGGTGAAACAACCTGCCCTGGAAAATAATCTCAAGTCTGTCACAGATTCATTGTGCAGCTCCCAACATAGAGGAACTCTCCTTTTGCCTCAGTTTTTCTATCTATAAAATGAGTATAAGGGAAAATGAGATTAAAGTAATGGCTAGTAAGTGCTTTAAATATTATTTGCCAGAGATTTTAAATGTGATTCTGGTGGCAATTCATTAGTACAGTCTTTCTTCACAGACCTTTTTAATCTTCTTTCTCATTTTTCTCTAGGCAGAAGAGATCATGACGTCTGTCAAAGAGCAGGAAGCCATTAGCCATCATGGTTTTCTTGCAGGAATGGGATAGTGCCCAGAAAGTAGCTCAAAGTTGAATCCTGGACAGCTTCATTAAAAGCAAGGCAGAACCAGAGCTGGAGCTGGAGTTCCCAGGGAACCAACTTGTTTCTGGCTCACCTAACAGTGTGGCTCATGATGACGCATCGGTTTACTTGGACAGCTAGAGCTGCTGTGTGGCAGTGGCATGGAGAGGATGGGCAAGTTCTCTACTGAAAATTTGTTTAAAGAATAAGCTTTTGTACAGAGACATCCACATCCAGCCACATTCTGCAGGTTTAAAAAACAACCTGACTATCAAAAGATGGAACTGAAGGGAATGCCATGTAACCCATCACTCAGGAGCCTAGACTGAGTGGTTTTTCTCACATTCAGATGAGTGTGCTGCCTCTGCCTGCCTGTAAGAGGAGAGTCCATGCTCTTATGCAGAGAGAGTATCCAGTTCAGACCTCTATCCACAGCAGTGAGATGGGATGTGATGGCTCCCAGGACATGGCATGCTGGCAGAGGAAGATGGGATCCAAGGCAAGTGACACTTCTGGAGTTGTTCCCCCTGTTTTGCAACCTTGTAGCCCCAAATGTCTGAATTTATGGACATTGGAGGTATCTTGATTCTTCTGGAAATACTGGGGCTGAACCACCTGAAAGAAGAGAACAAAACAGTCTGTAAAACTGCTGTTGCTCACTGGAGATGCTGGCAGGGAATATAAGGAGCTCCTTTGTGAAAGCCATGGTGGGCAGCATGTCCATTTGTACTTTGCCCTGGTTCAGGTGAGGATGTTTTGCCTGACCTCTGGCCCCTGGAGCTGCTTGCTGCACTGAACCACTCCCGTTCCTCCACCTGTGGATGGCAGATCCAAAAGTGCTGCTCTGGCTGGAAGGAGTTCAGAGTCTCAGCTATCATTGAGAGGTTGCATTTCATCCCCTCTTGTTTTTTAACAAGCTCACTGTCTTCACAGCCATTTTGGTCCAATATTGCTGCCTTGCTGGTTGCAATTCCTCCTGCTAAAACCACAAAACTGTTTCCATACTTACCTGCAGCATTCATTTACTGCAAACTTTCCCAGAATTCCTCTGTGGGGTGGGAGAGCTTTGTAGCTTGTATTTTTTGAAAGAGCATTACAATGTTTTGGGTTTTTTTCTCCTGGGAAGCCAAACCCTGTTAGTTCTGTAGTTCAGAGGACATTCTCAGAGACCATGGGGTGATACATGCTTCCCCCACAGCTTCCTCCAAGAGAGACAAAGCAGCAGGCTCAGTAGTGGGATCTTTAGCAGCTCTGTTGGTATGCCAATGCCAAACTCTGCTTCTGTAAATGCTCACAGAAGGGCCTTCCTTGGCCACTTACTCCAGCTGAGAATTTTGCCAACTGGTTTTCTATTTGTGGCTCCTGACAAGGACAGAGGAATTTTTTCCTGGCTATTTGAGCCACACTTCAAGTAGGATGCAGTACTGGGTTCTCTCAGGGTGACAGTGCAACAGTTGAGATGGCTGATCCAGGCTCATCCAGGCACACAAGTTGGCATCTCTTTCTCTGCACAGGGGTGCAAGCCCTCACTAAGTTCTTGAGCACCTCCAACTCAGCAGAAGGCCAAAAAGATGTGCAAGTTCTGCTGGACTCTTTGGGCTGTGGGAAACCCTAAGTACCAGAGCCAAGATTCCCAAGGCCTTGTAGCCACGATGTTGTGTACCTCCCCCCAGACCCAGCACCAGATTCTGCAGATGCTCAGGGTCATGCAGGTGGGCAGTGGGCCTTGCTGGGGGCATTGGGCAGTGTTACCATGTCCACCCTTGCTCCAGCAGGAGTTGTGCCTATCTCCTTGGCATTGGGGCTGCAATGGGTAACCCTGCTGCTTGGAAGAGAACAGCCTGGAGAACTGTGTGAAGACTGTCCCTATCACTCTGCCCAAGATATGATAGGAGAAGAGCCCTGCGTGCTCATGGAGCCCATGCTGAGCATGCTGTGGTCGGTACACGCAGAGGTCCGGTACAAAGGTAGGGGACCTGTCTACCCGTTCTAGGCGGTCTGGGGCAGGCTGTAACGAGGGCTGGCCTGGGAAAGTGTGCCGGGGGCGAAGGGTAGGCACAGGAGGTGTCGACCATACGTCTCTGCTGCCCCGAAGCTGCCTGGCTGCTGCCGATGCGGGGCCGGGCGGGGCTGGGCGCCTCGTTAGTATGCAGCGTAATTTGCATACCCAGGGTGCCCCGCGCGGCCGTGCCGCACACACGGTAAAGTTCGGGCGCCGCTCCCCAGAACCGCCGGTTCGATGGGAAACCGGGCTCTGACCGCTGCCGGGGAAACGAGATGGGGAAGCACAGGAGCGAATCTGAGGAGAGTTGGGGTCGCTGTATGGTCAGGAGGGACAGGCAAGGATGTGTACTTGCCGAGGACACCATGCGGCATACTCTGGTTTCTCTTCAGATCGTATAAATCTTTCGCCTTTTACTAAAGATTTCCGTGGAGAGGAACAGGCACGAGTGTCGAGAAATTTTTTGAGGCTCCACTTCGGTGGAGCTATCCCTATCTGCGGTAAAAGATAGAAAAAATTATCAATCCTAAATGTGGTGTTGCAGGTTCCAACCAGGTCAGATGGGACAGATACGGCCTTTTGGAGCTAGAGCCGGAACATGCTGAGAGGGATTAACGGCTGGAGTGCCCGTGGTGTAGCGGGTGGAGTAAGGTTCGGCCCGGCTACCGGCAGCACTGACCCTGCATTTTGAGTCCCTCCGCAGCGCCCCTACCCCCGCCGGGCGGCCGCTTCGTTACCCTTGTCTGGCCAGAAGATGCCCGATGACGGACAACCCCTTCTGCCGGCCCGGGCGATGCAGAGGAGCAGCTGCGTGCCGGTGGTTCGGGCTCTGGGAGAAGCGGCAGCCGGGAACCTGCCCGACGGTCCCGGGCACTCCAGCCCCGCCCCGGGGGATAAGAGCGGTGTTGGCGCCCGCCCGGAGCTCAGTACCATGCGCGGGGCCCTACCACAACCCCCTTGGCTGTCGAGCTCCGGTCCGTGGCGGCGGCGGGGGCCGTACTGTGGCCTTTCTCGGAGCCGACATTTTGCCTCTGCGCGGTGTTGCTCGTGGCGACGATGCGACCAGACCTGAGCGCCGCGAGCTCCTTGTCCACTCCCGCTCGCTTTGTCCCCAGCAGCCCCGCTCCGCTCCGCCCGCCCTGGGAGGAGGGCAGGAAGCAGCGGGCTTGGTCGGGGAGGGCCGTCGCCTCTGCTTGGCGTGATCAGCATACCCGGGATGCAGTGCGGGCAGCGCCGGCCCGGCCCCGCCGAGTGTCGGCGCTGCGAGCTGGTGTGGCCGTGGGCTCGGGCCAGCCGGGCTGTGGTACCGGCGGGGGGGGCTCGTGGCTAGCTGGGCCAGGCGCCGGGAGGAGAGGGGGCGTAGGGGAAGAACCTCATTGAGGGTCGCCGTGTCCTCTGCGGCAGCAGCCGGGAATCGGGATATGTGCAAGGATCCCTATAAGTATACTCTGGTTTCTCTTCAGATCGTATAAATCTTTCGCCTTTTACTAAAGATTTCCGTGGAGAGGAACAAGTACGAGTTGTATTGAATTTTTTGAGGCTCCATTTCGGTGGAGCTTACCTTATTCTGGTTAAAGAAAGATCAGACGACGGGGGGGGGGGAGGTTGGGTGGGGTGGTGGTGGGTCGCCGCATTGGAATGTGGAGCTGCGGAATATACGTGATCTTTCGCGATTCGGTCCGTGGAGATAAGGCATCTGCTGCGGGACCAATGTCAGCAGAACCAACTCGCCCCGCCCGTCCGCGCCGCCGGCTCTTTCTCGTGCTCGTTACTGGCGCGCCGTTACCGGGCTGATTTGCATACCCAGGGTGCCCCGCGGCCCCGCCCGGGTCCGGCCCCGCGGGAGTCCGGCGCTGCGGCCGCTGCCCCGGCAGGGCTGTGGGGGCTGTCCGGCGTGGGCGACCCGCGGGGTCGGGCCGGGCCGGGCCGGGCGCGACTGGGGAGTGCGGGTGTCACCCTGACTTATGGGGAGTGGAGCAGACAGCGGCTATGTCGGGAAGGGGGAAGGAAGGTATACTCTGGTTTCTCTTCAGATCGTATAAATCTTTCGCCTTTTACTAAAGATTTCCGTGGAGAGGAACAGGCACGAGTGTCGAGAAATTTTTTGAGGCTCCACTTCGGTGGAGCTACATTTATTCTGGTTGAAAAATAGGTCTGAAAACTGCAGCAATTGGTGTGGGACAGTCTGGATTTAACAGCAGTTGATTCGCTTTGCTGTCCATACCCTTGCAAATTTGACTACCAATGATACATGTGCAGGCCGGGGCCTTCAGGTCACCTTCCAGGGTGACCAGCAGGATCTTTCACTCACGGTCCATCATCACCTTCATCACTTTCAGGGCTCAGCCACCACCTTCACAGGTAGGGGAGGTGCAGGGGGCTGTCCCCTGAGGCATGGGGCGCAGCAGCAGGGGCTGCTTGGGTTGAGGCAGGTGTTGCCTGCAGCATTAATGCTACCTTGCAGGCCTCCAGAAATGTGCTGAGAACTGCTGGGTGAGGATGATGAACAGTTCCAGCACAGGGTGTTTCCTGTCCACTACTTGGCTCAGCCGTGCAGGCCACAGTGCCCAGGCTGCCTGAACTGTGGCATGTGCATAGATCATGATACGAAGCCAGTGTTTCCTGAAAAAGTACATCAAGCCTCTTTTCATGCTAGCAGTGTAACTCCACCTCTGACATCTTAGACGTGTTTAAAAGCATGATTCTCTCCTTCCTAATAGTCCTCATGCACACACAACCACACTTTGGCTGAGGGAACTTGTGCTGGTGTATGTTTAACAGGCAATTGGCACAAAAGGCAGTGGGTGAGAAAGTGCAGCAGAATCTACAGGATCATAAAAAGGACCTTAGAGAAGTGGTATCCTTGTGGTAGGAAAGGACTGGGACATGTTGCTCCCCGGGAAGATTCATCCATTCATCTCTGGCACTCCTTTCTGCTGAGTAGTGCAGTTCTGCCAAGTCTCCAGCCTTAAGCTGGTTGGAGAAGGCTATGTTCGGGACTGGGACAGAGTCAGTGCCTGCAGGTAGCAGTGCTCAGACCCTCCCTCCTACTGCCACCTGAGCTGGCTTGAAGCTTTATGTCTACAGAGATGTGAAATCTGCTCTGGCCTTGTGTGCTGTCACCCTTGATGGCTGGGCCTGGATGTATGTCCTGCACAACAATGAAGGGTGCTGCATTGCTTACGACCACTGTGTTGTCCACAGAGAGAGGAGCCACAGCCAGCAGTAAAACACCCTTTTATAACATCAGCCACCCACTGGAAAAACCTAGTGCCTATGAGTGACTGCAGAATCCCCAATGAAACTCAGCCATTTGCCACATAATAGGTTCATTCAGTATGAATTTCCTGCAGTGTCCACAAGATAGTGCTGTCAGAACACTTTTTTGCAAAAGCAGATGACAGAAAGTGCTTGGTGGGTAGGGAGGCAAACCTGGAAAGTTTGCCAGTGACATGCTCACAGAAGTAAGGGTGGTAATGTCTGAGTCCTATGTTCTTTACAGTCACAAGAAACTTGCCAGCCTTTAATATGCATCAGGAAGCTCCCACTGATCATTAAACAACTGGTTCTCAGCAAGCCCCATTGTTAAATGATTGTTAATCCACGCACAGCTGAACATTTCTTGTTTATTTTGGAATTCTCCTGTCTGTTGGTGCTACTAGGGCAGGGCAGGAACCCAGCATTTCCCATTAGAATTGCACCAAGAGGCCCAGATTCAAGTCATTGTGTGCTTCTTCCCCCTTCCAGGGTAGGGGCTGAAGGCCTGCAGATCAGGTCTCTAACTCCTAGGTGGATATATGGAAAATAAGCAGTATTAGGTCCACAGAGGGAAGGTAATGGGCAATACTTGGTTCCTTGCACCAGACACACTGGATAATATGAGTATTAACACCTGAAGTGGAACAGGATTGTCTTGCTTTTCTCCAGACTTAGTAGGGCATAACAGCCCTTTTACTCTGGATGTGGCATCTTAGTATGATGGCGGCAGAGCCCATGTCCAAGTCAGCTTTGACAGTTCAGAAACCCTTAGGGTGCTCAGCCCCACACTGCCCCCTGAACCTAAACTGTTGATCATGAAGTGTCCCAGCTGTGAAAGAGGATCCTGCCTGGGTTGAAATATCCCTTCTTTAGTTGCTTGTGACTAATGTTTGCTCACATCCCTCAAAGATCTCTATTGCTGTCTTTTCCAGGCCAGACCTGAAACATGGCACACAAAAATTGATTCAGTCCAGGCTGCATAATGGGCCTCCAATATAGTTGGCATCCCCAGACACATGGCAAGGATGCCATCCACAGAAGGCAGGTGCAGAACTGGGGGGCACTATCACTTAAATTACACCCTTGACTTTCAGAGGGAGAAGGCAGCTCTAAGAAAAGAGGGAGTTAAGGGTAGAAGGAACCCTTTGTGATCTGATGTTTGCATAGCTGCATCCTGGGCTGCTAAACCTAGAGCCCAGAGGACCATTTATGCTTTCCAAGACAAGCCCTGAACTGAGCTGAACAAATGAGAAAGCAGGCACCAACACATGCCTCACAACTGTTCATCTCCCAGCCTGCTCGTTCCCAGAGGACAGGGTGTGTAGGGCAACCTGGACCCAGGTTGCACACAAGGGCCAGAGTAGCACATTACTGCACCTAAGCCAGCTTCCCCCATTGTCAGACAGGTTCTAGACAGCAGGATCTCAAAATTAAGAGACAAAACCTATTATGAGTAACTTTTATGCAAACATTACAAGAATAAAGACTCTGAAAAGAAACTGCATCCAGGAAATCAGCCTCCCTACCAACAACCAGCCAGCCTTTTAGGAGCCGTTAGACTTTACCAAAATCAGCAAGAAATATTTTTTATAGGACAGATAAGATAATTAGATCCAAGAGCATTTATTTATTCAACATCTTAAAATACTGGTTTTTACAATCACATAGTCCATTTTCTTTCTAGAAAAGCAAAACTTGGAACAGTTTTGCAGTGTTTCAAGCACATCTGAAAAAGGTTATATACTATACATGTGTATTTAGTTCTGTTAGGGGAGACAACTGTCACTAGCAAAGGGCCAGATGCCAGACATCTCGGGCAGAGACTGCAGACTCTCAGGCCCCCTACCCAAACCTTGCAGTGGGTGCATTTTAGCACTTTGCTGAGTACCCTGATACAGGCCATGGAGAAAAAGGCTGCTGTGTTCACTGCCCTTGGGCACGTGTGACCTGCAGACACTACCACACTTAAAACAGGAGTGATACAAACCACTGACGAACATGCAAGACAAGACAAGTGCATCCAAGATTGCTTGTGAACCAGGTTTTGCTGTAATGACTAAGGCCTTTGCCAGCTTATCTGCTTGCTAGCTTGCTCCTCCAGTTGCATGGCAGTCCCGAGGGCATCCAGTGTTTCTGTAAAGAAAGGTAAGAGAAACAGGGTGACTTACCTGGAAGCTGAACTCCCCAGCCCAGCTGTCCCTCTCAGGAGACCTAAGAGCCACGTAGGACTGGGTGCTCAAACCCCCACATCTATGCTGGTGTAATTTTCAGGTCTTTGGGAAAGCATTAGTGACAGTGCTAGTCAGAGACAGGATCTAACATACCTCTGACACTGAGGAAATTTCTTGAGCTGTCCTCTACAAAGTACTTAGCTCTGCTCACAAAGGTCTCAAGATCATAGTCTGGTTTCTCCGTGATTCTCAAGAGGTAGTCAAGTTCAGTCACCATTCTCTGTATTTACAAGGATAACAGTGATGAGAAATGGACTTTCTGGAAGTTCAATTAGTTTCTTCAGTCTGATCAACATAGCTGAGCTTCTACAGACCAGGAGCAGTCATTGCTCATTAGCAGAAAGTAGAAGTTGCCATTTGGAGAGGAAAGGGGACTGGCAAACACACTGGAATACCCCAGTTTAACCAGTTGGGCCAGGAAAAAGTTGGCAGTGAGAAAAAAGTAATACCACTGTACAGCATCTTGCATTATAGCCTAGAGCCTCCCCAGCAGCGCTTGGCTCAGACAAGGCAAGCTGCCATCAACATGTAGAAGGCACCTTGGGCTGGGTTTGTTGCTTCCCCATACCTGTCTCAGTTCTCTGAGCTGTTCTACAACCTTCTCCTCCCGTTCACTAATTTGAGTCATAACGTCACGATAGCTGAACATGTGGGGAGAGATTTCTTCCTCCTCCTCATCCTTGGAGAACTGCATGAAACAGCCCAAGTAAGAACAGCAAGTTTTTCCCAGCTTTAAGCTCTGTTCAGCCCACTGCACACACATACATTGTATTGAAGACCTGAGCATACTGTAGTGGTCTCTGCTTCCTCAGTCTCCATCTGATTCTGCATGTCACCACCTCCATCATGAGGGCTGAGCTCTTTCACTCTGCAACAATAACATTTGTCACTCAAATTCTTCTGTCAGTTTCTTGGCTACAGCATCACAAAGCAGCTACTGCAATCAATCAGTGCTCAACACGAAACAAATCAGTTGCACTTAAAGTTGCATGATTACCACCCCCAGATCAAGCTCATGTGGGCAGAAACCCCTGAAGACTGTGGGAAAGAAAACCAAGAGATATTTGTGTGAAGGAAACTTTGCTGTCTAGGCATCCAGAAGCTACTCTGGCAGTCACACTCACATCACTTGAGCTGCAACTGAAGTCCCTTCACAGTGGGTGGTACATTCACCTCAAACATAGTCCCTTAGGTCTGTGTGCATGAGCTATAGCAAATATACTATGAAGGTTGCTCTCTTAGATTAAGTAGGTTGGATTTGTAAATTAGGCCTGTAAGTGAGTTACTGTTGTGCTTATAGTAAATTCAATAGAATCTTATGTTAAATTGTTTCAATTAGGCTATGGATTAAGTGCAGTTAAAACCTTTAGGCCTAAACTATTGGTCAAGTCCAGGGCTAAGTTTGACAAGAGGGTCATGTGAACCTTGTGACTCAAGGGGAGGGTCTCCCTTATTCTTTTTTTATCCTTACCCTTTCCTTTTTTATTCTAACCCCTTTTTCCATTCCCCAGCTTCCAGATTTTAGGTTGATTTTAGTTTTAGATTTTAGTCAATTTTTTCTCTGTGTGCTTCAACCACCATTCAAGTAGTAGAATAAACCTTGCCAACAAACTCTGTCTTTCATTTAATTTTAAACCTGCTTTTGCCAATACCTTTGCCAGTGATTCTCTGAGTGACCTAAAACAATCAATTGTGACACACATTCTTAGCACACCCTTAACAGATGGCTCACAAAGTACTACAAAAGTAAAAGGCATGGAGGTAACCATTCAGGATAGGGTAAACTCCCTGCAAGAACCAGAGCAGTCTGAAGTCTAGTATGAGAGGAGAGTCCTCAGAGGAAAGGAGACATTATTCATGGTTTTACGTCATCTCTGTTATGTCTCACACAGAACACCCAGGTTAGTTTCATGTGACAGCTCTAAGATACTTTGCTTCTAACAACCAATCTCCAGGTTGCCAATACAAACAATACAAGAGAACTTGAGGTTCCAAAGGTCAGAGTAAAAGCAGCTAAAACACCTTTTACAATAAGATTAGAATCCCCAGGTTAGAAAGGCCATTACCTGTCAGCGTATCTCAGTGTGTTTAAGGTGTACTCACACGAACTCATGCCTGGAGAAATCATTGCTATCTGCAAACATAAAAGAAACCTGAGTCACTCCTGACTTTGATTCATTATTTGTCCTACAGACCTCACCACACAGCTGGGACATTTGAGGACAAAGGGTTGGAGTTGAGACAGTCAAGTCCATTTTTCTTTACTGAATCTGTGGGACATGCCAGCATCCCTGTATCCAACTTTCCACTGGCTTTGTGTGCACCTGCTGTACCTCACCATCCACAGGAAGCAAAGCCCTTTGAAAGCACACGAGGCTCTCTTGCAGATTCACTGAATGAAAAAGACTTCCACAGCCCTGCTTCTACAAGGAGCTGGGCCTAACTCACCAATTTATTATCTCAGTCAGCATGAGGAAAATGGGTTTTTGGTTGGTTTGGTTTTCCCCCCCCCACAAGATCTTAAGCTTTCTGACTTCAAAACCCCCTTCCTCTAGGGGAACATGCAGCTATTTAGTCAAATTATAGAACCTAAGCATTGTGTTTGACATGTGCATACTCACCATGCAGGTCCTTGAGTTTGCTCCTATGAAAGAGTCTCTTAGCACCTGGGTCAGCTTGCTCTCCCGAAAAGGGGTATGTGCTTTGTTCTGCCCTAAAGCTCGGATGCACTCCTAAGAAAAGATAAGTCTTGTGAATGGAGTATTTGCATCTCTCTTCAAACAGCTCTGCAAGCTATCAACCACCAATTGCTGATAAACCTAACAGGCTGAAGAATGGTCATATCTATGGCTCCAAGTTCCTCACAGTCTTTAAAACATACTCCAGGCATTTGACTGTCACAGGACAGTAGGTATAGCCATCATGTTAAAAAAAAAAAAACTTGAATGAAGCTTGAAATAGGTATACCACTGTCTGGCTTGACAAGACTGCACTGCTTTCCTGGAAACATTCTAAATGGAAATGTACTCTATTTTTAGGTTGCTCACATCCTAAACTAGTATTTTTTCAGTTGTTCTTTTTCCTTGTACTGGAAAGAAACAGGACAGATAACACCAGAATTGAACAGAATCCACACGCTGATTATCACTCTTTGCTCCCTGAGCTGTAACTCACCTTCAAAGCCAGCAAGCTCTTATTGATTTCAGCACCTTCCATCCGTGTCTGCCGATCAGCATTAGCTGTATCTGCACCCCTTTCATTTCCTGCCAGATCCACCAAGGAAAATTTGCCAATCATTTGTCCTCTTCGGCGCAGTATGATTTGGAAGCAGGCATGTGACCGTGAAGAACTGGCATTTGCAAAAGTCTGCCCAGATGTCCTAAAGCAAAGATGCAAGCAAGCCTTAGAACTGTGTCACAGAAGACAACAGGTTCTGACAGTACTAAACAAGACTTGTAGCCATTTACTTAAGTTGTTTAACCTCCTAGGGTTTATCCCACACATTATCACTTCAAGTTTGCGTGAATTATGGAATTGCTTCTGATATAAGAGCACAGAACTGCTGTGAAAAACATGAAGCTGCACCCCGCTTATAGAGATTTAAGGCTATTTAAGATGCTTGGCTCAACTCAGCCAGCCTACATGGAAATGCTTTTCTGAGTACTAAAGCCTCACGCACACTTGGAGCTTGAAGCCACACCTTCAGCACACCACATGTCATTTTCCTAATGCATCTGCCATTATACAGTAAGCTCAGCCAAGCTCCCCACTCAACAGCATTAAGCTTTGCTAGCACATTATAATCATGGTAAATCCCTTTCTCCAGCCAAGCTGGCTTGGCACTTCACCTCTGCTGTGTGGCTGCACCTGCCCCATCACTGCAAGGCACAGAGTGACATCTTTTAGTTTAAACCTCCCTGTGACCTTCACTGTCACTTATTCCCTGAGAATGCTGGCAGGTTCACTGTTCTTCCCTCATCCCTACCACTGGGGAAAGGGAGGAAGCGCAACCTAAAGCAATGCAGTAGCCAGAAACATTAAAACAGTTCATGACTAAATTGTCTGCCAAAAAAGGATGCACAGAATGCTGAATAAACTTTTAGGATGTGCATATTTGCCCATGCAGTGCAGTACAGAAGCTAATGAGGTCTGATTTGCCTAGTAATGTTTCCACAGCAGTTCCAACTTAAATGAAGCAGATTAGACTTGGTAATATAGATTTTAGCTCCCAATTAAAAACACCATTATGATGACAGAGTTGCCCCTACCACAGCCTTTCCTGCCAGGACGATGTGCCAAGTTTACAGCTGTCCCTTGGCACCTGCTTTCAAGGACTCTTTAGACAAAATCCCTGAACAACATGCAGCATTTTTGTTGCCACTGGAATAGCTCATCTAGCCTGCAGTTAAGCCAAACCATTTTTGCAACTGTGGTTCATACCAGCTGCTGTTCCTTGATTTTACAAGCCCACAGGGAGCTACTTGTATTCCTGTAAACTAGCTGATACTTCTAGAAAGCACCAAGGCAGCCATCTCAAGTGAGTGGTTTCTCTCATTGGAGTTACACAAGACATATGAACAAGGAGCTCTGACATTCTCTATGGAAGGCAGGCTGAACCACTCCCACTAGTCCTCTGTTGAGTAACCACTTTCTGATGTTTATGCAGAGGTGCTGCTCAGTGCCTTCAGTAGGAAGAACAAGCTTCTGTTTAAGTCTCAAAGCACGAGCTACAGGCATCATATATGTTTTTCTAAACGTGGAGATGCAACTGGACATGACTCCTCTTACAGGTTTTAAGGCACCAAACCTGCAGGCACTGCCAGTCGTGATCATTCTGATGACATCATCAGCAGAGCCAACTGCTATCTCTTGGAGTCCAACGACCTGGACCTGTTGCTTGCCATCCTCCAGGACTCGAAGCTTAGCCTTCTTATTCAAGAGGTCAAACACCTATATTTAGGCAACAAGATTGAGGCAAACCTGAACAAGGATTCCTTGCAAGTATTTTTCCCTGTCTTTATACAAAGCTATATAGAAACAGAACCTTTAACATAGGCTTCCAATTCAATTCCTAACACACTAAGAACAGAATACATAGAACTATAGAAAGTATTGTTTGACTCAGCTACTTATGAAATATTTGACCAAAGAAATCAGGTTGAGATTTAAAAATAAGTGTTACCTTTCCATTGTATATTTCAAAGAAAGTCACATAGACTTCCAGATTCTGATTCCTGTACCTCGGCTGGTTTAGGAGGAGGAAGACATCTTGTGCTAGTAAAGAAAGACAGAAGTTTAGTTAACTGGTTTAAAACGCATTCTTGTTGCTACTTGATCTACTTTCAAACATTGCACATCTATTAGGCAATGTTTAGCACTGAGTAACAGTCATCCAAACAAATGCTAACAGTCAGTGCTGTGCTACCATCTGGAGAACAGATTCAGCAGCATCCTTATCATGGGACTGAAAACAGGGGAATACAGAAGTTTCAACTGCTAATGTCACCCCCAGACAACAATCCTTACTGCTCTGATGGAACACTGGGATCTGCTATTGTTTTGGACAGGCCTGAAAAAGTCATGTGTTTGTGTTTCAAGTGCATCTTGCAGAAAGTCTAGAAAACATGCATCACTGAACATCTGCATTGCTGCGGTTTGGAGACAATATACCAGATGAGTTGACCCTGTGGCTAGATTCAGTGCAGCTTTTCACAATTACACTCCAGACTTTGAAGCTGAGCTGAAAAGCAAAGACTTCTTCAGGAACAGTCATAACTATTTTTCAGAAATCGGCCAACAGTTGTTCCTGGTTCAGCTGCCTTGCTGCACAGACAAGTTTCACACTGTGTCTTTCTAAAGGGAAGGTAAAGGTCAGGTTTCATGGTACTTTCCAGGCATTATATCAAGGAGGAGCTTCTAATCATCTGTTTTCTGAAATAATTTTGTACATACTAGGTTTTTTTACATTTAAGGTTTATAGGGAGAAACACAACACACACTTTTTGCATAACAAGTTTTATATCACAAATGGGTAGCATTGTATTGTACTCAGATATGTCTGAGACAAAAGCAAAGCAGAAGAACCAAAATTAAATGGTTCTGCCCAGCAAATGCTAAATTAGAAAATGTGCCATCCCTTTGCATCAGAAACAAGTATCTTCTGGTGAGCTCAGCATAGGTGTAGAAATTTACAGGCCAGAGGAAAACTATTTTGTGAAATTAATAAAAAAATAATCATATCTCCTGCAAACACCAGCTTTTATTATTGAAAACAAAAATACTTTATGTATCTTCTACTGGACATGTTTTAAACAACCATACAAAAACCAGATCTTATCTACTTAAGAAAAACAAGCATTAGTTTGATTTTTATATCTATAGAAAAATCAACTTACAGGCAAAAGCATATATGCCCTGTGAGGCATTCTGTGTTCTCCCTGAGAAGTCTCCACCCATAGTCTGTGGAGAAAAAGCCAGAAGTCAGGCATGGCACCAACAAGTCAGCCTATCTTGATCTTAGTCCCAAAAACAGACTAGGAGGTTACCCTAGATAAGCCCCAATGCCAGCAAGGTTACTGGAACAGTGCCAAATTAGTTTGCATCTTTGCTATCAGTTCAGAAAGAAGATCTGACCTACACAACAGCTGAATGCCTGTAAGGCTCTGGGGTGCAGAGCCAAAGCAGCTGTTCCTCCAAGGAAAATGTATAGCTTTGACAGTGCAACCAAACAGCCTCTGGTCAGAAGAGACAAAGCTACATTTCTTAGGATGTCAGTTGAATAACATCTTTGCTGCTACTTGCAAAAATGACATGAAAATGCAAATTTAGAGCAGACAATACCTTTAACTCCTTCAACCAAAGTATCTTTAACAACAACAAAATTTTCAGTTAGTGCTATCCTAGTGACTTGCTCTAACACTTATTTAAAACACAGCTCAATCCCATGACACATTCTCAGTCTACCAGAATTTAATGTGCAGCACTGCAGTCTCAAGGTACAGCTGTTGTCTTTGCACTAGTTCTGCCTTAGGATTGGGAAGAGAAAGTAACTTCACCTATGATTTTAGTGCATCACAGCTGCATTCCTGCAATGATGCTCAGGGTAAACAGGTTTCGCTAACCTTTCCAGTGCAATGAAGGCAGCCTGTGTTCAGACTTTTATAAACTTCCAAATTTCTTTCTGGATTACCATAGAGATCTGCAGCTCACTACATAGCACTAAATATAGGAGATCCTAGCTTAAAACTTGCCTCTAACACTGAACAACAGTAATGACTGTCTGATTACTCAAAGCAGTGGGTTAAGCCCAGTCCGGTACAGATCACTGTGGTTTGAGGTAAACACTTGTTGTGGAACAGGACAGCACATTTGACTCCACTATCAAGCTGTGAGGATTCTTCCAAATAGTTCCCAGAAGAAGAAAGTTAAACACAACACAGCTGTTGAAAATTTTGAGCAAGCTTTCTGTTTCAAGACAGAAAATAGTTTTCACAACTCCTGAAACTGCAGCTGTTAGACTGGAAGGAGTGGTTACAAAGCAAACACCCTAAACTCACCCACTTCACAAACAGTACCAGATGATTTAAATATTTATGTGCATCATTCTTATACAATTGCTGAAGTTTTTGGAATGCCTCCAAGCTCAAAACACAGGATAGACAGTAACCTTTGTCTCAGATGTAGGCTAATAGCCTCACTTTACAGACAGGAGTTAAACAGCAACAGGCATTTGAGGCAAGGAATAGCCATGATTAATACTGATAAATCAATACACCCTAAATCTTTAAAAAGCCACTTGTAGGGGATTTTAGTACAATCTTCCTCACAACCTCGAAGGAAACCCACAAGTATATAAAGCTACAGAAAGAGTTAACATCTTACTAAGTATTAGCTTTAAGACGATAAAACCAAGATCCAAACTTCTTATACAATCCTACTCATGCTCAAACATCAGGGAGCTTTAAAATACTTTATCAAAGCTAGAAAATTTCAGACCTTGGAGAAAAACTTACATGTGTCTTGCCACTGCCCGTCTGGCCATACGCAAAGCACGTCGCCTTCCCACCCTCAAAGATAGTCTCTACAAGAGGTCTAGCAGTGAATCTGAATATTCAAAAGATAAAAAATAGTTAAGGCAAATATTTCATACCCTGCTTCATCATAATTTTTAACAAGAAAAAAAAAGAAAAAGCCAAAAGCAAATCCTTAGGCAATCAGCAAGGCTATGCCAAAAATAAGCTTTAAACTTGTCAGTCCTTTGGCTTCCTCCAAAAAAAGATTTTAATACTTATTCCAGGTAGCAGTTTCTTTAAGCTAAGATGCCATCTAGCCATAGCTCCATGCTTTTATCTGAAAGTCATTCCCAGCGAGTAGCAAGCATTACCTGTATACCATTTCATTCGAAGAGTTTTCATCAAATGAAAAGTCAAATCTAAATATTTGGGTGTCAAGGTATTTTGTTAGGTCCACTTTCTGCTTTGGCTCATGTACCATCAGAATACACTTGCTTGGAACAGTAACCACGTCACATTCCTTTTTTAGAAGTTCTGTTGACAGAAAAGACCCTCAGTTTTAACAAAAATGAAAGGCCAACTGTTCAAGACAGAGCTGTTTGGTCAGTACACTCACCTTGCCTATTGAGAGGGCGCTTTCTCACACAGACACAAATCCTGTGCTCTTCTATCTAAAAGAAAAGTAAGAAAATATTACTTATTTCCCAATTACACTCACTCTTTATTACAGAGATCCAATACTCCCTCACATCCCCTTTTCTACATGCCGATCAGAGTTGCTTCTGCTTCTGAACCAACATTCACACAGGGATGTCAGTCTTAAAGTGCATTCAGTGCAAAAGAAACACTACAAATAATTTACCTTTATGTAGCATTCTCCAGCATATCAGGGGCAAATGCTGCAATGCTATAAAAAGTGCCCCAAATATTCTGTAGCAGAAAGAGTAAGAAGTGTAGTCCTTAGCCAGCTTTCCAGCAAAACTTATGATGTCAATATTGCAGCTATGGTCAAATAATTAGGCAAATTAATATTTTCATTTACCCCAGATTTTTGTGACCTGGAGTTCTTTACTGATGCAGCAAGTTTAGTTATTTGTGCAGCACAGCTACACATCAGATGAACTGACAAGTGAATATGGTATTGGGTGAGAAAGAAAGCAAAGGTAACAAGGTCTTGTCCTGTCACACAATGATTTTTAATTGCTGAGGGTACTAACCAAGCCAGGGTATTCTAGTTTTCAACCTCTACTTTTGCTTCTCGACTTTTTGACCTAGTTAAAATCACTTAAGACTTACTTATATTAACATGTTTTGTAATAGGGCAACAGTCCATTTTAAATTATATCTATTCCTATAACAACGGCTCTGCCACTTACAAACTCTGAAAAACACTGATGGTCATACATCATTGCATGATAACTGAACCACAGGCTCTTCACTAGTGACTCATGCAAAGTAAAAAAAGGCAGCTTAGCCCTAAATAGGGAAGGCAAGTGACCTCACAGATACCACCAGCTGCCTCAATCTCAATATGCTGAGAGGATTTCCAAGGTGCAGTGATACACCAACTGCTTGATGCCAAAATTTTCAGTATAAAACAGAGAAGTCTGTCTACAGGCTGCAGTTAGTAGCCTCAGTATTTACTTACTGGATCACTTATAGATAGTGGCTGGCAGTTTAAAGTTTCTCTGAATTCCTTGATCATACGTGCAAACTCCCAGTTTGGACAGGTGCTGTCAAACGCCTGCATGGAAAAAACATGGATGTGAATGTAAATGATCTGTTACAGCAAAAAAAAAGGCCCCAGAACCTATTAAACAATCAGCTGTATGCAAATAAAAGCATTTTACAAGATTCAGGACGTTCTGAAACCAGAATCAATCCATCTTTATGTACAGCTTTCTAAGAAAGCGCGTCCAAAATATGTTTTTGTTTCAACTACTGTAGGTCCAGTGTCCTATAGAATTTCTCCTTACAGGTGTGTTGTAGAGTACCCCACCTGTGCTCGTTTTATCCTGATTTCACTTATTTGAGCTTTCTTTTCTTCTCTCTTGTTTTTCATTTTCTCCATCTCTTTCACAATGTTAGATCTTCTCCGAACTAGATAAAAAGAGAACAGTTCCTTGGATTAAATTTTCATACTAGGTTTTAAGCACAAGACAAATTTTTCAGCTTTTCCAGGTTGCTGACAGACTAGCTCATACAGGAAACAATCATCTTCAGAAGGATGGCCTGTAATTTTGCTGCATTTCCTTCCCAAACCAGATCTTTCACAGAAGATGCCTTGGAAGTCACACTACAACCCTAAAGCAAAGGCAGCCTTTTTGAGGCAATACCACTATAACAGAATTACACATTTGTAATAAAAAAACCTCAAGATACCCTGTCTTGCTGCCAAAGTCACCTTTTCAAAGCTTTAGTCTCAGAGTGCATAAAGCAGCAATCACATAGTGATTCATTGCTGACTGATGAGTCAGTCTTTATCCACTGGTACCTGGGCTCTCTGAAGAGCTCGTTCTAGCAGCAGGCAGATGTTTCTCTGTATTTCCATTTACACTTGGCAGTGAGGCTTCTGGAACACAACCCAGCCCACTAGCCCTGATTCGGCCAGCTGCAGAAAGAAGCCAGACCAAAACCAATAATTAGATCACAAATATCAAGAATAATTTTGTAATTTGTAAAGCCTCATAGACCACAGGCATTCCTCAACTCCTGCAGCAGGAGACAGAATTAGCTAAAGCCTGTGGTAAATATGCAAACAAACTTTTAAATCCTTTGCCAACAGCCAACTTTTGTGCAATGCCACAAATCAAGGCCAAACCAACTAGACAAGAATTTAGTATCAAGCCTCTTATTTCAGTGTTTTTGTAGAATTTAACATGCAAGGCATGCCCTCAGCTATTCATAGGGTAGCCTAGTAAAATAAATAACTACAATTTTCTAATTCAAGGAGGCTCAAGTTCTTGCTTTACTCAACCAGTATATGTATAACTACTACCAGTATAGTTACAGGGTGTGTTGTCAGCAGCATTAAGGCACTTCTCTTCCAACTCTAGCCCCATGAATACCACTTTATGCCATTAAGCAGATACCACATCCACCCAACATGCACAACCACATCTCTCCAGCTAAGAAAGTACATCATTATGCACAGCATTGTTTCCAAAGTCCTTTGGAAAACACTTCAGGG
This sequence comes from Lichenostomus cassidix, assembly GCF_008360975.1. NCBI lineage: Eukaryota > Metazoa > Chordata > Aves > Passeriformes > Meliphagidae > Lichenostomus > Lichenostomus cassidix. Next base: position 9,369,245 of record NC_139489.1, on the reverse strand, counting down.
AGGAGCCCTGGATATTTGCATAGTGGCAGATCTCTAGGTCTCTCATTTTATCCATGAAAGAGTTCAGGTTGCTCTCCCCCTGGGATTTGCAGTTTGAATAATTAAAAACACACAAAGTGAAAATTGTTTCACATTAAGAATTCACTGGGTTGTTTCTCCACTCACCAGGATGTGACAAACATCCTCGGCTTTGCAAAGAAGTGCAGGAATCTACTGCCATCTCATCTTCTGGGAAGCTGCACTGAGATTCTGTGATGGCAGCCATCCTGGAACGGCCACGCATAGCTTTGGAAACAGGAATTCAAGGACACTCAAGACATTTGCAGATAATCAAGGGCTCACAAAGTACAGAAAAGTAGAGAATAATTTGTGGTTAAAAGGCTTTTTGCCATTAGCAAAGTGCAGGACAAAGCAATGCATGTGGGTGAAAAGTGATCAATAACTACACCACTATAGAAAAGCAAAGAGTTCATTCCAGATTTGCAGATCCACTGAACTTCTTTCAGATACCACTAAGGATTCACATAAGGATATGGCATTTCCAGCACCTTAATACCTAGGAGGAAGTTACAAGTCAGATAATCAGTAAATCCTCTGAAGCATCACACTTGCAGGGCTATATCAATTAACTCTCTGATGGTGACAAGGCTACTGCAGCCTGGCAACTGGCTATGGGCAGCATCATGCCCACCCACCACAAGGGCACCAACACACAGGCTGTGTGTGGTGCACAGTGGGCTGGGAGCACTACATTCAGCTGAAAGACCCTTTATAATCACAACAACAAATCTTTGAAAAAGGTCCTTTTGTAGACAGTCTCCATTTTTACATGCCAAGGTATTTCTTTCACTGAGATCAAATCCTTTACAAAGATTCCTAGGGGAAGGATTGGAATGTTTACATTCAATAGATTTGTTAAAAAAAGCAAATCTGATATGAAAAAGAAAGTGTGATATGCAAGCTAGAACTCCCTTTACCTCTCATGACTAGCAATTATTAGAATTTATCCAGAATGAATCACCATTTTTTCAAAGGACACCAGATCTGTTGGAGACTGACAGTTCATTTCAATTCTGAACCAAATTTCTCAGAACCATACCCAAAAAAAATAAATTCAGTGCTCCTGTCTGTTAACTCTTTACCTTGAATCTTCTGCTCATGTGCAGAGACATTAGATGTGACTGCTGCAATTTTAGAAACAAAAAGCATCAGTTTCATTATACTCAGAAATGGCATTTTATTCCGTTTTCTCTGGTCACACATGCCCAGGCCTGATCGCATCTCACACTCAGCAGCACTGTTTCTATAAATGCTGGTGCTCCTAGGCAGGCAGATTAACTGGATGTTTCACTGCATCTAAATGGATTTGATTCAAGTGATTCTTGTGTGTGAAGATATTCGGCATCCTCAGAAATTCCTATTGATTTGTGGGACTGAGGCAATATCTATTTCTTAATTAATTTTGAAAGCACTGCTTCTGCTTCTCTCCTTTCCTGAGTAAGACAGAGACAGACACTTCCTGATCTTCTTTAATTTGTTTAGTCTAAGAACAAGTCTGAAGCCAAAGTTAGCTTTCTAATTGGTGCAGTGCAGAGTTTGCAACAGGACAGATACTCTGACACTCCTGGGCTTTAGCCAGTTATAACAACAGAAATTATCTGATGAATACTGAAAACGGTGCTTTCTCTTACACTCTGAGCAAATCTTCAGGGACAAGACTATGCCAGTAGGACATGCAACAGATATTTAAAATTTGCAATTAGATTCTATACTTCGAGAGAGCTGTGACCTCTGCAAGGACATCTTTCCATTAACCAGTGACTGGATTAACACACCTTGGGTTTTCCAGCTGGCTATCCAGTTCTATTAACTGACCTATATATAGACAGCCATGACATTACCACATCATTTTGCTTGTCAGTTCACAAAGTTTATGGAGTTCTCTGAATTTGAGAAAGAGCAGGATAGCCTAGTACAGAACTTCTTACACATTAAGACTCTTGGACAACTCCTGCCTCTGATGCCAGGGAATTTGTACTGTTGTCTTCTGGGACCAGCTTCCCTGCCTTGCATAGCATGCAACAGAAGAGGCCAGGCAAGCCCAGATATTTTGTTTACAGCTCAATTGCATGGAGAAGCACAAGTTTTGGCTCACTATGCACTTTAAGAGAATCATTAAATTAATAACCATTCAACCTCAGCATCACAGGTATATTACAAAGACACCTGTTATGCTGCCATTTGCAATTCAAAAAGCCTAAAGAGTCAGCTAATAAAGCTAAAAGAAGGTAGAAAACATAGGTATTTTCTAACTCCTGACACCTCAGGAAGAACAATTTCTTAGCAATCCCACACTGACATCTCTATCTACTCTTCTGGCTTTGCTCAACACATTGTATTGACATGCAATCAGGGAGCTGGGCACAGCTGCTGGCACTTTGGCTGCCTGCTCTGAAAAGTCTACAAGCATAAAGCTCTACTAATTGTCTAGGGAGAGTGCTTGATGAGGAGATATATATTTGTCACCGCTATTTCCTTCTTCTCCTTTCCACTCTCATTTTAACACTTTTAATAACTGCCACTTAATTTCTGTTGTTTGTGGCATTTGCAAAACTCCATATAGAACTTTAAAACTCACTACAACAGCAACTGACTAGTGACATTTTAAACAGGGAATAACTACAGCAAGACTGCAGAAAAGGACAATACATCAACAAACCCCAGAGCTCACAGGAGCAGGACAGCAACCTGTTAGGAAAGTTCTCACCCTAAGGAGTCCAAAACATTGGTATGAGACAGTATCCCCTTTGTTAGCACTGCCTGAATGAGCAGCCTTATGATGCAGTAAAGTAGAATATCATGGTTACAATGGAAGACCAGCACAGTTCCACAAGGATATAGCAGAGAAAAAAAAAAAATCACTTTCTTACATTCCCGTGGAGCAGGAATTTTTGATAGGGTTGTTCTACGCTTCTGTTTCTGAAAAACAAGGACTGCTGTAAGCAATTGGAGTAAGCAGCAAACATCTAGCACAGCTCTTCAGGGCAACATTGATACAACAAGAATTTTTGACCAAAGCCTAACTATGAGACAGAAAAGACAAGTTAAAAATCTCAAACTTTAAAACTGAGAGTATTATATATAACAAGACCTATGCTGTAGTACCTTAGAAGAAGCTAAACTACTTTAAAGCACTTACCGGTAAAGTTACATTGTCTTGCAAAGGAACATTCTCTTTCACATCCACAGCAGGTAGTTCTAATAATTCAGGATTTATTGCAAGCAGATCATTAATATCAACCTGCAAGAGCAAAGGCAGGATTTTACATACTAGAATAGTTCTGCTACCACTTAGGGATTGTTTTTTCTAATCTGGACTTTCAGTGAAGGCAAACAAACCTGACCCACTGCCTGGCAAACATTATGTTAAAATTGCTGGGAAGAGCAAAACATAAGCTCCTATTTCATTTGAACAGTCTGGTACATCTAAATACACCAGACAAAATGTGCTAGTTAAGCCATTTACCCTCATCTGCCAAACACCACAGAGCTCTGCAGGTGCCATAGAACACTTCTGAAGAGAAGGGCAAAGCCCATTTGGCATCCACTGCTCTAATCTCTCACAGCTAATCTTAGTAAATCTCAGCAGCTCTGTGACTTCTGTACTAGGAGAGCATTAAGTGTTTACTGTGTAATTGTGCTTACCGAAATAAACGTCAAAGAGCTGCTTAGACTCTGGGAAATGAAGGATTCAGCATTTAATCCATAACTTAATTCACCTGCATCTTTACTTGCTATTGCAAATGATTTCACCTGGGGCCAGCTATCACTTCCTGACTGACCCTCCTGTGAAATTATAATCCTGCCTTCACCAAATCATGGGGTACTCTGGTAAAGGCAGGGATGGGGCAGGCTCAAGCACAAATTCAGCAACTCAGTCTCTGTTCTGTTTTTCAAAACTATCCCTGCTGAAGACATTGAAAGCACCTGTACACAAAAATTCCACTATCACAGCAGCTTGCAACTGGAATTCACCTAACAAGACAACACAAGCACCACCAGGAAGTTCTTGAGCTATCAATTAACTTTGGAATTATTTAAGTAAAAGTCCATAAAAAGAGAAAAAAGGAAGTAGGCAAAGCTCTCTAAAATGTGAAAATACCACTTTTTAGCATAATCTGTGAAGTCTAATTCATATGGAATTGGTTAGCAGCTAATTTGAAAGTGAATTAGCTCAGAAACAGGTAAGTGGACAATGCAAGTTTGTATAAGTACATAAGAAAATTGCTGGATTTTTAAGTATCTTCATAAAGATTTAATATCTTAACACATAGATGCAATTTACCCAGGAACTATATCTGAATCAATATATTTTTTATATTTGAATGCAGCAGGCACATGCACAGAGTAAAATTTAGTTTCAAAAAAACAGCCAATAGCAACTTTAAAGATTTTTACTAAAATCCAGAGTCTGCACGTTTCTAGAGACACCTGAAGGACAAGCACATTTGCTCAGTGACAGAGACTTTAAGTGTCAGAATTTCAGACACATCAGCCTCAAAAGCCCCAGACTCCCCTTCTCCCATCTTACCTCACACTGTATTTATTTTATATTGGTGCAGACATTCAGGAAATCAAACCTGGCCTTCTTAACACAGCACCTTAGTAGTAATAAATTTTAAGGAAAGCCTGAAGGCCATAGCAAAAGACCTGGAAAGCCAACAAACAGCCCGCAGAGTTGGAAAACTGGAATATTGGGACATTCAGTATCAGCAGTCAACAGTGCGAGAGGCCCAACCCCTCCCTGATCCCTCTGAAAGGCAAAGAGCGCAGCTTTGGCGCTGCACCTCTCGCACCTTACCTCGACACGTCTGGGGCATTGCTTTCGTTATGTATAAAGCAAGGAAAGCACAGAGCCGGCAGCAGCAGCGCGGGACAAGCACTGCCCACCCCGCGGAGCAGAGGAGCTGGGCCGCACTCCCGGCGAGCCTCGGCCTTCCTGGGCCATATCCCGCCGGGCCCGGGAGCGTTGGGGCGCCCGGGGAAGGAACGGGCCGCGGGCAGCAGTCACTCACCTCCTTGCCCTTGGTGGCGTCGCCCTCAGACCACTCCACGGTCACGCTGGAGTCCTCCACGTTCACCACCTTCACCGTTGCCTTATGGATTATGCCTGGAAAAAGCCGGCGTTAAGCCCCAACCTGACCGCCTCACGCCGCCGGGACCCCCGCAGACAGCGGCGGCCGGGACCCCGCATACCCCCCATTCCCTACTCCTCACCATTGCTCCGCTGGATGTTAATGACGACGCCGGGAAAGATATTGCGGTAGAGGTGGGCGTCCATGGCACGGGCAGGGGGGATAGGAACTACGTCCCGCCCCGGCAGCGAAACACCAGCCCAGCAACCGCCGCCGGTTTAAACCCCGCGCGCCGGCGTGCCGCGGGGGCTGCCGGGAGTCGCCGCGAGACTACATCTCCCGGCAGGCCCCGCCCCCAAGGCAATCCCGAGTCTATCGGCGATGAGGCGCGGGGCCTGCCGGGAGATGTAGTCCTGGGGCGCGGGCAGCACTGCTGCTCCCGGGGGAGGGAGGTGGGAGGTGGGAGGCGATCGCTCCTGCTGCGTGAGCATAGCTGGGGGCGGGCAGAGGCGCCGCTCCCGGAAAGGGCCGCGGGACGCCCCAGCGGCGGGGCAGGATCGGGGCGGGGGAAACACTGAAGCGGGGCTGCAGGCCGTGCATTGGTTGGACAATGGTGGGGAGTTGCCGGTGTACAAGAACGGATCGCTTTCATGGGATCAGGTCGCATATTTGTAAGCCTGAACAAATTTCTGTTTTTTAACCACAATAAATGTAGCTCCACCGAAATGGAGCCTCAAAAAATTTTTCGACACTCGTGCCTGTTCCTCTCCACGGAAATCTTTAGTAAAAGGCGAAAGATTTATACGATCTGAAGAGAAACCAGAGTATACTGTCCATGTCCCGCCCCGACATACCCGGCCTATGCTCCACTCCCAACATGTCAGGGCGACACTCGCTCTCCGCCAGTCCCGACCCTGTGTCCCCGGCCCGGCCCCGCGGGCCGCACACGCCGGACAGCCCCCACAGCCCTGCCGGGGCAGCGGCCACAGCGCGGGATACCGGCGGGGCCGGACACGGCGGGGCCGCGGGGCACCCTGGGTATGCAAATCAGCCCGGTAACGGGGCGGGGCGGACTCCGCTCCGCCGGGCGCGCCGGTCTCGGTCTCAGCCTCAATAGGGGTCGCAGGTCCCCACCATGGTTTAACCCCCACCAGGGCAGCGTGGAGCCCCTCGCTCACTGCCCCCACACCGCAGGAAGGGCAAAAGTGAGAAATTCGTGGGTAGAGACTAGGTAGTTTAGTAAGTAAAACAAAATAGTATTAAATTTTAAAATGTAAGAAAAATAAAATAGAATCATAGAATGGTCTGGGTTGGAAGGGGCCTTAAAGATCATCTCATTCCCATCCCTGTGCCATGAGCAGGCACACCTCCTACTACACCAGATTGCTCAAAGCCCCATCCAACCTGGTCTTGAGCACTTCCAGGGATAGGGCAGCCACAACTTCCCTGAGCAACCTGTTTCAGCGCCTTGCTACCCTCACAGTAAAGATCTTTTTTCTAATATCTAATCTAAATCGCTCCTCTTTTCATTTTAAAATGTTCTGTCTTGCCCTATCACTACATGCCTTTGTATAAAGTCATTCTCTCTCCTTTTTATAGGCCCCCTTCAAGTATTGGAAGACCTCAACAAGATCTCTGCAGAGCCTTTTCTTTTCCAGGCTTGACAACCCCAGCTCTCTCAGCCTGTCTTCACAAGAGAGGAACTCCAGCCCTCGGATCATCTTCATAGCCTTCTCTGGATTTGCTTCAACAGATCCATGTCTTTCCTGTTTTGGGAACCAGAGAGCTGAAATCAGCATTAAAGGGTCAGAATTGCCTCCCATGACCTGCTGTCCAGGAGGCAGTTGGCTTTCTGGGCTGTGACTGCTCACTGTTAGCTCATGTCCAATTTTTCATCCATAAGAACCCCGAATTCCTTCTCAGCAGGGCTGCTCTCAGTGAGTTTTCCAGTCTGTGTTCTCCAGTTCTTGTGTCTGGGACCCAGAGGCAACACGGGGCACTTGGACTTGTTGAACTTCATGAGGTTCTCAGGGCCCTTTTGTTCAGGTCCCCCTGGATGGCACCCTGTACTTCAGGTGTGTCACCCACACCCTACAAACTGGCTGTGTGTGCACTCAATCCCACTGTCTGTGTCATTGATACAGATTAAAAGCCCCAGTCCCAAGACACAGCCCTGAAACACAGTGTTCATCAGCTGTCTCCACCTGGACATTGCATCGATGCCCACAGCACCCTGGCCGCGCCCATCCCGCCAATTCCTATATTGAAACCTCTACACTAATCCATCGTGGAAAACTGAATTGAAAACGTCAGTAGCTTCCACTCGACCTACCCGATGACACTTCCCACATTCTCTCAACTACCACTGTAAAGAACACCACATCTCCACCTCATACGCTTTTCCTCTATTTTTAAACCAGAAATGGGATAGCTCCACCGAAATGGAGCCTCAAAAAATTTCTCGACACTCGTGCCTGTTCCTCTCCACGGAAATCTTTAGTAAAAGGCGAAAGATTTATACGATCTGAAGAGAAACCAGAGTATGAACAGACACGCGTTCGCGCACACACCACCCCTCAGCTGTCACTCTCAAGGACACGGCGACACCGTGCCGCCCCAATTCTCCCCCATACCGCCCTGGCCTGTTCCCGTGGCACGACACGCATGCAGCCGCGCCCGGACACGGCAGCCCCGGAGAGCAGCGGCGGAAAGCGCGACCGGAGCCGCTCCGCAACGCGCGAAGCATCCTGGGTACGGGAACAAGTCTGAATACTAATGACCGATATGCTAATGAAGCCAGCTGTGTACACAGGGCATGCAAATTACTCAGAATACTAATATGGATATGCTAATGAGGCTCTCACGACCCACAGCCCGTGTGCACAAGGGCTGTTGCTCTCGCTCGGCCCCGCCGCGGGACGCCGGGCGCTGGGCCCTGTGCGGAGGCGTTCGCGCGGTGACTCGCGGGGCAGGAAGGAGTGGCCTGCAGCAGGCAGACCCCCGACAAAGCCCGCTCCGTGCCAGGCCCGCGGGCAGAGTCGCCGCCGCTGCCCGCCGCCGCCCCCCCCCCCCCCCCCCCCGCCGCCGCTGCCCGCCGCCGCCGCCCGCCGCCTCCCCTCAGCGCCGCCGCGTCGCCAGGCAACGGCGCGCGCCTCACGCTAGCGGCGTGGTGACGTAACAGCCTCGCGAGAGCTCGCCCCGCCAAGCCGCCCCGCGAACTTCCGCCCCGCCTCTTTTCGCCGGTGCCGCACCATGGGTGAGTGGAGGAGCCGCGAGCTTGCCGCCATCCGCCGCCATCCGCCGGCCGCGCCTCTGCATCCGCCCCGGGCCCTCACCGGGTGGGAGCGGGGGCTGCCGTCGGCCTGCGCCGTCCGTCATTTGGGGTGGCTGCTGTAGTGCCGAGCCGCTGGCGGGGGGAGGGTGAGCGGGCCCAACATGGCGGCTGGTGGATGATGGGGCGGGCGCCCTCGTCTTGCTGTGCTTTGATTTCCTGCAGATCCCGAGCGCCGGGCTCGCTCCCAGTGTCTGCTGCAGATGAGCAGATGCGGGTGAGGTGGAACAGCATTCAGTGGCCCCAGCAGGAGGGGTGGGGGTGGCATTGGGGAACACTGAGCAGGTTGGCAGCTTGTGCCCTTGCGCCCTGCGGGAGGTGGCGTGTTGCAGAGGTGGTTCCCGTTTAGGGCCCAGCAGGCTGAGTTGATCTGGGGTATTGGTCGTAGGGGCTCAGCGGACAGGTGGGATGGGGGTCCGTTCCTATAGCGGACCTACCACATCCTGCCAGTAGTGTAGGATGACTGCTATAGTGTGCCTGTCAGATCGGCATCGGGCGCTTCCCAGAGAGTGCCCAGCACACGAGGTACATTGCGAGCTTCCCAAAGAGGACATGGATGAGGGGGTCTGTGCTTTGTACAGCTGTGCTGGAGAGGATGTGTTTGAGGCAGATCTGAGTTTCAATGATGAAGCTTCTCTAACTGCTGCATAAAGCTGAGTGCACTGTGCGGATACCAACCTTGGAGAGCTGAGGACTCAGAACCATGCCCTGCTGCTGCAGCCAGGTGGGCTCGTGCCATCCTCTGAGCACACTGCTCTCCGTTCAGGTATCTCCAGGGATAATTGGCATAAGCGTCGCAAGACTGGGGGCAAGAGGAAGCCCTACCATAAGAAGAGGAAGTATGAGTTGGGGCGACCTCCCGCCAACACTAAGGTGAGTGATGGGGGAAGGTGGTCAGAATCGTGTTTCCAAGCTCGAGTTGCTGCTCTTACGCTGTTAGATTTTTAAGTACCTGCCGTTTGGTGTGGGGTTGAATATCTGAGGCTGCTTCTCTAAAAGTTGGTACTTGCCCCTGTGCCGGTGGAAAGCAGTGATACATTTTTGCGATAAGAGGCAATTGGAGTGATGAAGCTTTCACCTTAGGCAGATGCAACAGACCGTTCTGGTCATTTACTGCATCTGCCGATGCTGGGGTTTGTCATAGTTACACTGACCACATTGCCTTCGAGGTTAGGACTGTGCTGGGCTCCTGTGAGGGCCATGCAGCATTCCAGCACCAACGGCAGCCTGGTGTTTGCTTCTGACTGCAGATTGGCCCACGCCGGATTCATACCGTGAGGGTTCGTGGTGGAAATAAGAAGTACCGAGCACTTCGTTTGGATGTTGGCAACTTCTCCTGGGGGTCAGAATGTAAGTACATGGTGAGCCTGATGCGTGGGATGGAAGCCTGTGCTGGTCTTTGGTACTGCTGCTGAGTAGAGGGGTGCAAGCATGGGTTTGTGGGCTTGGATGAAACATCCTGGAGCTTGCAGCTGAAGCAGCAAGCATGGTGATGATGATAACTTTGACCTTATGTGGCCTTAGGGAACTTGGATTTCCACTAAGTTCACAGTGATAGGAGTGTCATAGTTACACTGAGTGACATGCTTACCTTAGCTTTTTCTGGGGTAGGGGAACTAAACAGGGGCATAAATCCTAAATATGAGTGGTTCTTGATAAGTGCAAGTATTGTTCATCAGTGAATATGGTCACTAAAAGTTAAATGATCTTGTGTAACAAAGGTGCTGAGGATGTTTGTGAGAAGGGCTGACCCTAGGACAGTGTTATATTAGCATGTGCAGTTTATTTCATACTCCTGCTTTGCTAAGCAAAAGTGGGAAGTCCAGAAGCAAGGGGGGAATCTGTCATATTTCCCCTGAGCAAGGTGGGTTTTCTTTGACTTGCAAACTGAAAACGGTATCACTTGAGCCTGGGCCCAGTCAGTGTTACAGAGTAGGATGGTGAAGCAGCAGTAAGGAAGGTGGTGGGTAAGTGACCTGCATGGTGTGAAGGGGACAGGACATGCTTCCAGTCGTCTCAGAGCATTGTCTGTAGTGTGAAAAGTGCCATTACAGTCAGTATTGCATACGTGAAGAGGCTGAGCATACTTTGCAACAGGGATGAGGTACATGAGTGGCAGGAGAAAACACATCTTGTGCATGACCTTTGTGTATGTGGAGAACTGTGTTCAGGGCAGGTAACTGCTAAACAGTCAAATCTAGTAGCTAAGACTGCATGCTTCAGGTGGGTCTTGGAAGGGTAACAACATCAACTTCCCCTCTCAATTTACTCATAAACCTTCATCCTATGGAGATGATTCCTGGAATGTGTTGCAGAGCAGTCTCTCTCATTACAGCTTAAATTCAGTAATCTAGGAAGTGCATGCAGCATTGAGTCCTGTGTGCAGTGTTAGTTGGCATCTGCTGATCTTGCAGAAAATTTATTTTCTAGCATTGCTTAGATATTTTTGACATGAGTTCCAGCAAGGCCACTGTTGCCATTTTTTTTGTGTAGGAGGGATTTAATTTCCAGGTGTAGATTTCTGTCCTAACAACAGAAAGTTTGACCGATGATAAATAGATGTGTCTTTTAGTTATATTTAATTCAGTGCCAGGCAAGCGGGAGGACACTGGATGAGGGAATGTGAGGTGGTTTAAAGGGTATGTCTGAGATGTGTGAACTGTATACTCAAGTGTCTGATCCCTGTAGGTCTGAACTCATGCTCTTCTTTTGAAAGGCTGCACTCGCAAGACCAGAATTATTGATGTTGTGTACAACGCTTCCAACAACGAGCTGGTGCGGACAAAGACCCTGGTGAAGAACTGCATTGTGCTCATTGACAGCACCCCATACAGGCAGTGGTATGAGGCCCACTATGCCTTGCCCCTGGGACGCAAGAAGGGTGCCAAACTGGTACGTCTGAGGTTGTCCTTTTGGCTCCTGGCGGAGCAGTCTGCCCTGCCAGAGGCAGTTACCCATCCTGAACTGACAGTGCCTGCCAAAATAGGGCTAGGTACCCAGCAGTGCTGGCATTGGTTATCAGGGCTGTGTTCCCAAAGGTTCCCAGGATATGTCTGGCTCTCTTAATGGAGTGCTTAGTACCAGGAGCTCTGAGGTTACACCCATTTGTGCACAAGGACCTGCCTGTCGAGATCTTTGTCTTCTCATGATGATACCTTTGTCCAGTTCTGCTACTGAAGGGAGAGCGATGACAATTTAGGATGCTGAGGAAGACTTTGCAGGTTGGGTTCTTGTGCTGGGCAGTGATTGCTTTGGTGAGAAGTTTGGGGATTGCTAATTGAACTTCAGTGTGTTTTTTAATATCTTGAAACTATACTGAGCTATTAATTTAAGAATCAAACTCCAGACTGCTAGAAGGTATTTAAAACCCATCGTGTAGCATTCAGGTTAATACTTGCTTTAAAAGCAAAGCAATTCTCATTTGAGTGCTGTATAGTGCAGAAGCAGAGGGAGAGCTTGTAACTTGTCTGCCTGGACTTGCACCACACCCAAGTGCTCTCATTATGTCTGTAGGGGGAAAGAGCATTCACTGCTGTTTGTATGAGGATTGATTCACCAGGGAAACTTTTGCAGTTTCATTGACTTGAGAACAGCCTTCCCTACAGCACTGTGCTCAGTTGTGAGCAGTGATTCTGGTTAGCAGTATTGCATTTCTTGGTCTCAAAAGTGAAATGCAGCACCTGGTTCTGTGAGATCAAAGTATTTGTACCTCAGCCAGGTAAGACTTAGAAAACAGTACAGTGCTGAGAATACAAGGGTCTCCTTCATGGTGGTGGAAAACAGCTGTGTTAATGGAAGGTGGCCATTTGTTTAACAATTTTGCTTTTGGTCTTGGGTTTAGACTCCTGAAGAGGAGGAAATACTGAACAAGAAACGTTCAAAGAAGATCCAGAAAAAATACGATGAGCGAAAGAAGAATGCCAAGATAGCAAGTATTCTTGAGGAGCAGTTCCAGCAAGGAAAGCTACTTGGTGAGTCCCTAGCAGCATTAATGTAACTTGTTATTTTATGTTCTCCAGAGATACCCCACTTCTGGCAGGATGGGGAAATTTGCCTAGCCAGGCTCCTGCAGCCAGGCTCCTGCTCCTCCAGGCTTCCTATTCAGGCTTTGAGAAAAAAGTGGGGCTCAAGACTTGCAAAATGAGCAACTGCATGTCAGAAAAATGTGCTGCAGGCATCTAAGAGCTTTGATGTTTCAAGCTCTGGCAAATAGTTGAGTATTCTGAAGTCTTCTGGTGATGAGACCTTTGTCCAGTTCTGCTACTGAACCCGAGCGATGACAGTTTGGAGATCTGAGGAGGACTTCATTAGGGACAGTGCAGCTTGCAGAGCATGCTGCCTCAGGAAGGGGAGCTGACACAGGCATGTGAAGTGGTGACTCGGTTACGGATGAGCTGCTCGTCCGTGTGGCTGCAGAGAGGCTGCGTGCAGTGTTTGTTGTTTGGTCTGTGCACTGGGGTGGGGAATTGCCAGACTTTAACTGGATGCCTTCTCCTTACAGCCTGCATTGCCTCCAGACCTGGACAGTGTGGCCGAGCCGATGGCTACGTGTTGGAAGGCAAGGAATTAGAGTTCTACTTGAGGAAGATCAAGGCCAGAAAAGGCAAATGAATAAAAACTACTGTGCTAAGAGAACGAATAAAACCCAGAGGCTACACAGTAAAAGGTTGTGCGCTCATTTATGTGTGCAGGGTGGAGGGGGCTTGTGTAGCTCTGCCTGCCTTGTATAATATGAAGGAAGATGGATCTCTAGGAATCCCTAATGTCCTCAGGCAAAACTTGACTGTGATGCGCTCAAGTAAAATATCTCCCTGGGTTCTAAGATGGTGACTTACAGGACCAAGTCTGTGTGAAAAAGTTGTCAGATTTGGCAGAAGTGGAAAATGTCCAGTGTTGGAAACCTCTGAGTGGGAGGAAGGTGCAAGTGTCCACCCCATTAAGAATTCTGGCTTCCTGGGAGCTTCTGCGGTGCTGTGTTAAGTCAGCACGTGCTACAATTGAGGTGTTGGAGAGGTCAGTGCAGAAATGGGCTGCTAAATCTAATCTGATGAAAACTTGGCTGTTACACCTTCAGCCTCTGCAGCTGGTAACTCATGCCTCTGCCTTCCACATTACATGAGTTCCTATCCCCTGGTTCAGGCCAGCAGCCCCTTGTGTTGCTTGGTGTTTCCTGCCTGGTTGTACAATTCCCTCGAGGGTCCAGTGTCTTTTAACCAAACTCTGGCACTGCTCAGTGACCAGCTGGTCTTTCCCTGACCTCCTTGGTCTCATTCCAGTGCAAGATCAATTCCTTCTAGCAGAAGGGCCAGGCTCACATCATGGTCTGTCCCTTTCGAAAGCTGGGTACAAACTCCAGCTCTCTGCCCTATCACTTGGGGTGGAATTGGAAAGCTGTGGTGAACAAAAGCTTTTCTGGATGTTTTGGGCTGGTGTTAGTATTCCTAGAGGCTCCTGTCATTAAGGAAATTAAATCTCTGCAAATGGTGCCCTTCATGCAGGTATCAGAGCAAGTCAGGAGCCCATCAGAGGGCTGGTCCTGTGCAGTGGGGCAGGCCAGGCTTGCATACCTTGTGCTTGTCAGGTGAACACACTGCATGCTTCATCCCATTTCTGTATTTTCACAAAAGTCTGGTCCAGCCATCGGGTCACTTTGGTGCAGGTCAGGCTTTCTGCAGCCCCAGCATCACAATTACTGGCTCTGACATGAAGGAGGTGGCCCATGATCGTCTTCCCTCAACCAGAGTTGTGGCAGGACCCAAGTCTCATGCTTTAAAAATGCAACAGTCTGCCCCCAAATAGCTTGGCTCGGGGGGAGGGGTTTAAGTTTTTTTCCTGTGGTGCTGTGCTGTGTTTGCCAGGTGTAACAGCATGAGGTGCCCTGGGGAGTGTAGGTTCATCCTGTGTTGCTGGCAGGGAGCTGAGGATGAGTCAGTGCCAGAGCTATGCACTGGAGAGTGGTACCTGTTCTGATGGCAGCGGGCTGTGACCTGGGTGTGCACTGGCACTGCCTCACAGACTGGTCTGTGCTCATGGGTACTGTGAGCACAGCCGTGCCCAGCTGGGTGCTACTGCAGCTCGGGAGTCCCTGCCAGTGGGACCTGGGCTGGGTGGGATGTTTGCACAAGCACATTCCTTCTCCATAGCGATCCCGTGTAAACTTTCCCTGCTCTCCAGCAACGCCTGCTTTCCAGAGAGGTGGGGTGGAGGCAATAAAGGCACTTGGCACGGATGTGTTACGGCTGCTTCCTCTGAGTGTTTCTTCTCTCCCTTCATCCTCCATTGTGTGCAAACAGCATTCAGGGTGTTTCTGGGGAACTTTGTACAGATGGAGAAACTGAGGTTTATACAGCAAATGCCACCTTGGTGTCAGAACAGGATTATAAACCTGTCCCCTGATGAGCAAGATTATGGCTCATCAGTGGATGCTGCTTACAAAGTTACTGCTCTGAGAAACACAGCTGCCAAGGGCAGCTGTCCATGGCAATGAAAGTGGCACCTGGAGCTGTGCTGGAGGTGTGACATGGGAACAGGACTGTGGCAGCCAGCCAGGGATGTGTGGCACTTCACTCCCAAGGATGCACAGCCGTATGGATGGCACAGGGACTTACCTGCCTGGGAGTGGGCAAACCTGTCATGCACTAAGCCAGGAAGAGATGGGCAGGGGCTGGAGTTAAGCACAGCTTTAGCCTGGCTAGACTTAGGAAGTACAAAAGTCTGGCCTAAGAACTTTACCCGCTTCTGATAATTGCAGGGTCTGAATTTAAAAAGAGCTGCTTTCATAGGCTGATCAGCTGGCAGCATAACCACCCAGGTGAAGTCACTTTTTTTGTGTCCTGTTCCTTGCTGTTGAGTGGTGCTCTCAACTCCATGCAGTATTAACTTTGGGGTATTTTCACAGGACATGATCCAACCCAGGAAATGACCTCGTAGTTACACTTTAATAGGTCCAGCAGTGACCTGCAAGACAGTGAAGGAGAAGCAGGGCTGTCTTGTTTAGGGAATTTGAGAGCTCTAAAGGAAGGGGACTTGCAGGAAAAAACTTTTAAACTAATATTCTTAGGGAAAACACGTCTGAGTGTGCTGGGGCTGTCACAGGTATAGAACAGGGAATATACCTGCCTGCCACCTGTAACAGAAGGAGATTTGGGTGGGGGCTGCAGGTACCAGAGCAGGGGCTGAACAAGACCCACTGGGGTCACTCCCCTTTGCAGCCATGGCATCTGAATTTAGGCTTCATGAGAAGGAGGGGAAAGGACAGGATGTTACATCATTCCATGCAGCCCTAGGAATAGGACCCCAGGGAATATGACCAGAGGGGGCACCTAGGGAAGGGCTGCAGGGTATTTCTGGAGCACAGGGGAAAAATGCAGCTGTTTGCCCTAGTCAAACATGCCCATGGGCTGGGCTGCAGCCCCTGGAGACAGCTGTTGACCCTGCCTGTCCTGCTTTTGCCCTGTGGCAGCTTCTGGTCTCTGTGTCCCTGTGGGGATTTGGGGATGGCATGAGACAGCATACACTGAGATACCCTGGCTGTAGTACCTGGAAGAGGGTGATGGAGGGATATTAAAGGCTGGGATACTTCCTAGGGCCCAGGAGGGAACAGGGAAGGAAAAATTACAGCTAGATATGAAACAGTGGGAAACATCCATGAGTGAGAGGAGACAGGAAGGGAAATCACCCCATCCTCATCCCCAACCGAGGTGGAGCTGGGACTGAGCAGTGCTAGGCCTGAGCAATCCCACCATGGGCTGCTGGAAGCCGCACTGCACTCTGCAGGAAACACCACTTCCTTTCCCAGCCGGAGCACCACGTCCTGCCCTGCCCAGCTCCCTCCCTTCCTGCCTGGGCACCAGGCCCAGGACTGCTCCAGAGCAGACAGGGTGGCCAATGCAGCTTCCAGCCTAGAGAAAGTCCCCCTGGGCAGGGCGAGCAGGACTAAAGGGTGCCCCCCACCCCCTATCCCTGGAGAAGAGCTGGAACACCACGGTGATGCTGGGGGTGCCTGTGTTGGCCAGTGATTTACAGCACCCCCCAGCCTTTGCCCTGCTCCCAGGAGCCCCACAAATTCCTGCTTTGTTCAGGAGCTGCAGCATTTACAGTTGGCTGACACCTTCCCCACCCGTGTTGTAAATCCTGGTGCAAGGCAGAGGCTGAGTTGGCCTTTACCAGTGCCCAGCTCTGCTCTACCAGGGCAACAAAGTAGCTCCAGGGATGCTGAGCAAGACCCACACTGGGGCATCACCCAGGGCAAGGGAGGGTAGATGGGGTAGGAGTGAAGTCATTCATCACTGCATTCCCCACATCTCACTGGCTGGCTCCCCACCACCCCAGACCACACAGACACGGGGATAGAGCCATACTGCCAGGAGTAAAATTATTTATTTCTTGCTAAGAGCTGGATCCTACAGGACTGGGCAGCACATCAGGCAGGGGAGGCTGCAAGGGACCCCCTCTGATGCTGCCCTCTGTGTGTGTGTGCATTTCACACACCCACTCACACAAGTGGGCACACACTCCATGAAGCAACACATGTGCATTGACTCTTTTGAGTCCCTGTGCCACAGTTGGGTGTGGGGTGGGGCAGCAGGCAGAGCCACCTCAAGCTTCCCCTGACAAGCCCAGGGCACCCTGTCCAAATGTGACACCCCTCGCAGACCACACAGGCAGGGCCAGCCTCGTTTTATGTCTCCAGACCCTGTTCTCTGCAGGCTGGAAAGCAGCAGGTCTGTGCCAGATACCATCTGGCTCCAGCAAGAGACGAAGCTCTGGTCAGTGGGTCTGGCACACACAGCACTGTCACTTAATCCCCAACCAGCTCCCACCTTCCCTCCATGTAGTTCCTCAGGCAATGACAGCCCACATGTCCTCAGACACCGCCAGCCTGTGGCAGGGTTCCCAGAGCCTGAAGCACCCTTGCACCCCTGCCCAGCTGCAGCACATGGCAAGCTAGGGGTTCACATGGTAGGGGTTCACAGCAGAAGGGATGGGTATTTGGAAGTGCAGCTTTGCAAACAGCCACTGTAAGCCACAGCAGGACAACTCATGCCTCTCCTGCTCTGCCAGTTTTCACTCGTGCCCAGCTCCTGCCATCCTGCTGGTGTGTCCCAGACACAGCCCAAGTCCTGGCATCAGTGCAGGTCAATGGTCTCATATTCCAGGTTGTCTGAGTCGTCCAGCTCGATGTCAGGTACAAGGTTGTAATAGCTGGTTGACTGACTCATGTAGATCTTCTCCCGGTCAGCAGAGTCCTTCAGGACTTCGCTCACGCTGACAGTGTCCACTTCTGGCTCACTGCCCAGGTCCTCTGCCCTTGGTGCTGGGGTGCCCAGCTGCCCCTCGTGGGTTGGCAGCTGGGAACTGCTGGGGGATCCCACCTGTATCTCCACCTCCTCATAGAGGTCTCTGGCACTCTCCAGTGGATCCACAAAGGGCTGGAGCACGACGTGTTTGCCCAGCAGCACTTTCTTCTCAGTCTTGGAGGGAGCAGCAGGCAGCTCATAGGGGATGTAGTGGTGAGGCTCTGCAGACATTGGCACATTGCTCCTCTCTGCCATGGCTCGGTGGCTCTGGGACCTGCTCTGAAGGCTGTAGTTGGTCTTTTTCTTCTGCCGGCAGAAGCACCAAGCAATGCTGATGAGGATGAGGAGAGGGGGCAGGCAGATGAAGAGGGTGGTGAGGCTGTGTGAGCGGCACAGCTCATCCCGGGGGATGCTCCAGAGGCCCATGCCGTGGTAGTGCTCTGGTGTGTGGCAGATAACCTCAGCAGTCTGGTTGGACCAACCCTCCAGGTTGGTGAGCAAAGCACAGCTGCAGTCCCAGCTGTTGTTGGAGAGCTGAAGCTGGAGCAGGGATGGCTTCAGGAGGCTGGCAGGAAGGAAAGTGAGGGCATTGAAGCCCAGGTAGACCTCCTGGACCTGGGAAGATGCTTTCAGGAAGGAGCTGGGTAGCTCCTGAAGCTGGTTGCTGTCCAGATAAATGACCCTCAAATTAGGAGCATCTTCCAGAAAGTTTCCAGGGAGACTTTCCAGCAGGTTGTGACTTAAGTGTAAGATCTCCAAGGCGGGAGGGACTCCCTGTGCATTGCTGATAGCCGAAATGCCACAGTGTGAGAGGTAGAGCTCCCGCAGCCCCTGCACCCCCACCAGTGCACCCCAGTCCAGGTGAGTGATGTTGGAGCTGGTGAAGTTGAGGCAGCAGCTCTCCGGGAGCGGCGCCTCCTGGAAAACCTGGTAGTCCATGGGCTCTGAGCAGTTGCAGATTGGCGGTGCTGGGTCGAGGGCAAGGCCGGCAGCGAGCAGGAGGCTGCCCCAGAGGGACACGGTGCCCAGCCCGACACCTGTGGGGAGAGCAGAGGGGACGGTGACTCCTTGCTCGACCTGCCCTCCCGCTTCCCTTGCTCCAGCCTTCCCGGCGGGGGAGAGTGAACCCCACTCCTTCTCCCCACCAGAAAAGGACCCGCTTGCCGCAGGTCCTCCCGGAACCGTGCCCCAGTGCCACCGTCCCCCGCCAGCCCGGGGCTGCCTTTCCCGCGACGTCCCGCTGCTCCGGCCGGGTGCCCGCGGGCAGCCAGCGACCCCCGTAGCTATTCCCGTGCCCCCGGTGCCCTGCCCGGCCTCACCTGCCGCCGCCCGCCCCATCCTCCGGGGCCGCTCCGCGTCCCGCCGCGCTCCCGCCGGGCGCGGCCGCCGACTCCGCCTCGCCGCGGGGCGGCCCCGCCACATCCCGCCCCGGCCCCGCTGCCGTCCGGCACAGCCCGGCCCATGCCGCCCTTCAGCCCCTCGTGCCCAGTCTCGTCGCAGGGACCCTCCAGCCGCACTGTGCAGCGGTACCCCCAAATTACGCTTGACCCAGCTCCCCTGCAGTCAGTCAACCCGGTGTTGCCCCTCCTTCTGCCCCTCCACCGTAAGCCACAGCACCCATCCCTTCACCATCCTTCCCCTCTCCATCCCCCAGAACAATGTTCCTTCCCAACTTCTCCCTCTCTGCCCCCTCTGCCCCCCACGAGACATGTGTCCCTCCAGCCCCCTCTGTACTCCCTCATCAGCCCTCCAAGCTCCCGGAGAGGGGCTGGGCTGGGCTCTGCTGAGAGTTCCTCTCTCTCCTGGGACGGGGAGAGGGCTCTGCCCGGCTGGGTGCAACTGCCAGCTCCACTGGCAAAAGGATGCAGAGTGGACATTCTTGCCAGATGGGGACCAAAAGGGCCAGCTTCCTGCTCCATCACTGGATCCATTATGAATTCCTTCCATCCCACACAAGTCCCAGACCGGTAAGGAGGAGCAGAGTCAGACATGAGCCCTACATCCCACAGAAAAGCAGTGCTGGAGAGGGGAGATCTGTTTCCATACCCTGAAAGTGCATGTGTGCTCACTGCAGGGTGAATCAGGTAAACCGAGGCACGGGGAGTGGTACCAACAGCTCTTTGCTTCAGTACTGGTGGAGGTGGGCAAGATGGGACCTGGGCTGAACATGTGCAGGGCTGTGGTGCCTTGTGGAACCTGCCGGTTCCTTGGCCCCTCCTGGTGCTGATTCTTCCTTCCCCAGCTCACCCAAGGACCAACCACCCACTCCATCCTCCTGCTTGGTGGCTGCAGCCCCGTGCTTTGCAGAGCTGTGCTGAAGGATGGGAAAACCCTGCTCCTGAGGGGGTCAGGGCTGTCACCCCAATCTTTGCCAGCTTGCCTACACCTCGATGCTCAGCTGGTGTTGCTCTTGCAGCTAAGGCACCACATGCAGGGCACACAGCAGCACCATGCAGCCCTGGGGAGGCAGCCCTGGTGCAGACGTGAGCTGGCAGCTGGGTTCAGCTCCACTGCTCCTGATGTTGCTGAGCATCACTGAATTCTGCGAGGGCGGGAGACCAGGCCAGGGCTGAGTATCACAGACGACAGAGATCCCACAGTTTCTGGGCTCCTGTGATATTTTACCACACACAGAGGGGAAAAAAGTTTCCTAATATCTCAGTGGAATTTCCCTTGATGCAACTTGCATTGGGTGCCTGTCCTTATTTTGCTGTACACCTCCCCAGAGAGCCTGGCTCCCTTTTCTTGTAACTCCACCTAAATAGCTGCAGGCAGCAAGAGTTCACCCCAGAGCCTCCCCCTCCCCTGGCCCAACAGGCTGGTAATCTTGAACCACAGTTCCTCCCACTGCCCCAGATCAGTGATGGGAAAACCCATGACTGAGATGCTCTGCATCACAGGGGACCCCCGCTGTAGGTGGTGGGGGTCTGCTCCCAGGTTCCATCCCTCTTGGAGAGGAGATGCCTCAGCCTCAGCAGGACATGGGCTGTGGGGTCCATCCTTGCCCCCTGCCCAAGAACTCACCCAGAGGCAGTGGGGAGCAGGAGCAGAGACAGCAGCTCTCGGTCCTTGCAGGCACTGTGCATCTGCGGGGGATCCCGAGACAGCCCCTGTCTGTCACATCATCCCCAGACAGGTCCCCCGGGGCCCTCCTGCACTCCTGGGTGCCTCCGCCCATGCACTGCCTTCAGGCGCTGACTCAGCTCCGGCAGCCCCGAGCTGGGGCCCCCATCGGAAAACCTGTGACGCCACCAGTGCTCCAGGGAGCCCCGGGGTCGTGATGGAAACAGGCAGCTTCTCCCAAGGGCAGCAGCATCCCAGCCTGCTCCTGGGCAATGTTTGCTGATGGGCAGTGGGTTTGTGTGTGCTTCCCCTACAAAAGCTGGAAACCCAAGAAAAAACCAGAGAGATCCATGTTGTTTCCTCATTCTCTTCAGGCAGCTTTTCTCAGTACTTCTGGAGAAAAAAATAGGGAGTTAATTTGCTCCCAGTACCATGGGGTGAAAGGGGCTGTGCTGGGAAGAATGGGGCTGTTTGCCAGAGGTGCTCATGCAAAACCCTCAGCATGTTCAGGAGCACAGTGAGCATCAGTGAGGTACAGTGGGCTACAGTGGGGGGAAACTGAGGCGCAGAACAAGGAATGGTCACACAGTCACCTTGTGGGTGGTGTGAGCATGGGAAGGGCAGCAGGATCTGCTTTTGAGGGGCTCTTGCAACACTGCTGCTTTAGCCTCTTGGGAGCTGTGGGTTTGCAGCCACCCCTGCCAGCTGCCACGCCCGTGGGCAGGGAGAGTTGCCAAGCATCCTTCCATGACCCGTTTCGGGTGACAGAGGCGTGTTCTCGTCACGGCCATTAGAGAGCAGCACCACTATGGCGCCTTGCCTGGCCACCACTGCACTCCCTGCACAGCCAGGCCACTCCGCAGCACCAGAGCTCCCACCATGGGGTTCCCAGGCACCGAGGGGCAAGGATGGTGGTCCCCAGCGGGACAGTGTGGACCTGTCGCTGTGGGCAGCTGCAGGGGACTGACTTTTCAGGGCTGCTTCAAGGGCACTGGGGCACAGGGCTGGACTGGAACTGGAGGAAAGCATGGCCAAGGGGCATCTACCCAGGAACAGCCTGGCCAGGGAGCTCTTCTGCATCTTCTGCTGTTCTCTGCATGCCCAGCACCCCACCTGGGGTGTGCTGTGACCCCCTTTGCTTGGGCCCTGGCACAGAGTGCAAGGGTCTTGGGGAGCATGTGCCTGCATCCAGATTTGCCACAAGGGAGGGCAGGTCAGGGCCCACAGGGAACACGTGGGCTTTGAAATCCCTCCCTGGGCCACAACCTTTCCATGGGAAGGATGTGTGAGGTCCCCAGACAGTCATGGGACACACTGGTATCACCTGTTAGCAGGTGTTATGTGTGTATTTACAGATGTGCATGGGGAGGGGGCACTGTGTGTCCTGGAAGACAGGGGAGGGAGCTGAGGACGGAGCTCTGCGTGTTTGTGGGGTCTCGGTGTGACGTAAAGAGAGCCGTCAGTCAAGGGAAGGTTGTCTGTCTGTGGGTGTCTCTGTCTGTAGGAGGGGGGTGCATCTACTGGGGGGAGCCTGTACTGGAGGGGTGTCACTGTGTGTGCATGGGTGGGCCCTGTGCGATAGAGGCACCGGGACCCTGCCTGAGCTCCAGCGCGATGTCACTGCTAGCAGGAACAGGACACGCCACCGCATTCCCGAAATCCCCGAACCCCGCCCCCTTCCCCGCGCTGCGGCCCCTTTAAGGGCGGCGCGGGGCCGCCCGGGGGCGGAGCTCCGCGGGTGACGTCATCGCGGCCCCTGATAAAGGCGGCGGGATTCCCGGGGCGGCAGCGGCGGCGCGCGGCGGCGGGGCCACGTGCGCGGGGCGCGGCGGAGCTCCAGCCCGGGGAGCCTCCTCATCCCGCGCCCGCCATGGAGTCCGCCGGCCTCTTCCCCCCTTTCCCCGCCGCCTCCCTCCCCGCGCGGCCCGCTCCCGCCCCGGCGCCGCCGCCCCGCGCGGCCGAGACCACCCGCATCATCACCGACCCGATCTCCGGCCGCTCCTACTGCAAGGGCCGCCTGCTGGGAAAGGTACCGGCAATGGGGGAAGGGGGCTGGGCCGCCGCGGAGGGCGCCGGGGTGAGCCGGAGCGGGCACGGGGAGGGTTGGGAGCTGCGCGCCTGCTCGACCCCGCGGCCCGGGGATGGATGCAGCCCCTCGGCTGCCGCCCGCCGCCCCCACTCTCCCCGCCTCTCCCGGCGGGCCCGCAGCAGCGCTGGAAGCCGTGAATCACCCGGGCTGGCTGCGTGCCTCGGCGGCTATCGGAGCCGCATCGGTTTCGGGGCGCCCCGCGGGCTGTGCGTGGGCCGGTGGGTGCCCCGGTTCCCAGGGGTGCCGGCCCGCACCGCTCTGCCGCACGCAACTTTTCCTCCGGCTGACAGCAGCGTGTGTAGGAGGAGGGTGCCGGTTCCCAGCCCGGCCCGAGCGGGCTCGGCGGCTGAGTGTGCAGATTGGAGGGTGACATCACGGCAGGAAAAACCTGTCTCCATGGGGCTGCCTTTCGATGGCCTCCGGTCCTCGGGCTTCCTGCCCTGCGCAGGACTTTCCAGGTTGATCTATCATGTGGAAAGATGCAAAGTCCGGCCATAGTGGGAGGAAAAATGCCCTGGAGGTTTTACAAGAAATGGGTGAAGAAAATGCCTGGTTGAAAGCATCATAGTTCAGATCTTAGTGGGCGACGCAGCAGGAGGGAGCGTGTGACGCTCGCAGGGCTGTGCTGCTAGGGAAGGGATGAGGAGGAGGCTTGTAAGCAGGCAGGGGTAAGAGCTGTCTCTCACCCATCCGTAACCACCTCTTCCCTTGCAGGGTGGGTTTGCACGATGCTATGAAATGACGGACCTCTCCAGCAACAAAACCTACGCCGTGAAGGTCATTCCTCACAGCCGGGTGGCCAAACCCCACCAGAGGGAGAAGGTGGGTGCTATGGGGCTGTTGGGGTGCTAGGCTGGTGGGGAGCAGCAGGGGCCCTGTGCTCACCTGGCGCTGCTGCTCTCTTTCAGATCACCAATGAGATCGAGCTACATCGGGACTTGCACCATAAGCACATTGTCAAGTTCTCCCACTACTTTGAGGACTCAGAGAGCATCTACATCTTTCTGGAGCACTGCAGCAGGAAGGTCAGTGCTGCTGTGGCCTCCTTGTCAAAGCATCTCCTAAGTAGCCATAGCTGGTTGGAGCAGGCCTTACCAAAGTGTTTTGTCAGCATTCCCCTTCTCCTGTGCTGTCAGCTCTGTCACACCCTCTGAGCTCACCATAAGCTGTGTGGTTTTGCACAGCACTGGGCACTCCTTCAGCTGCCTGTCTCTCAACCTGCCTCTCACGGTGGGGCCACCATAAATCCAGTGGTTGTCCTGGCTCTGCTGAGCAGCCTCAGCCTTGTGTGGGGAGTCTGCTGAGGTCATGGCTGTGAAAGAAGGATTATTTGTGAATGTGCAACTTCTGGAAGAACTGGCTTTGACCCTGCCTACCCCATGCCTAGTCAGCAGGGCTGCCTGTTCTCCCTGCCTGTGATCACAAGCTGCCTTCTCTCCCTTTGCAGTCCCTGGCCCACATCTGGAAGGCCCGCCATACTCTGCTGGAGCCTGAAGTGCGCTATTACCTCAAACAGATCATCTCAGGCTTGAAATACCTTCACCTCAAGGGCATCCTGCACAGAGACCTCAAGCTTGGTGAGTGCTGTGGTTGGCACATGGTGTTGTGTGGGGAGCAAGCTGTCCCCGAGGGACTTGTGGTGACGCATCGCCCTTGACTTGCAGGCAACTTCTTCATCAATGAAAACATGGAGCTGAAAGTGGGGGACTTTGGGCTGGCTGCTTGCCAGGATGTCTCTGACCAGAAGAAAAAGTAAGCTTGAGAATTTCCTATTCCAGAATCCTCCAGGGTTTCACTCATCTTCCTCCTGTGGTTTCCCAGGAGAGTGGAGGGATGAGGGGTCCCTCCTGGTCTTGGGAGAGGAAGCCTTAGGGCCTCTTCCTGGGGTGAGGGAGTGATTTCTGCTCCAGCTGCAGGCAAGGCGAGGGGGCTGGGGGCTTTGTGGCTCCTCCAGGAGTGAGCTTGCAGCCGTCAGGGAGAACAATGTATTGACTATTGCTATTGTGCTTGCCCGGCTGCCGTGCCGGCTGCACAGGCTGGGACACAAAGGCTCTGTTCCTCCTCAGCTCTGGGACAGGCTCTTCCCAACAGCTCCCTGAGAGCAGCTGCTCCTGATCCCTGTGAGCTGGAGAGGAGGGAGTTTGTATGGGACTCCTTGCAGATGGAGGGAGGCTTTGGGGCACAAAGAGCAAAATGGAGCGGGGTGGACAAGGCAGTAAGCTGAATCCCGGGCTTGGAGTGCAGGGAGGCTGTCTGTGAGGGGATGCAGAGCATGCACTGATCTGATGCTCTGCCCCACAGGACAATATGTGGGACCCCCAACTACCTGGCTCCAGAAGTGTTGCTGAGGCAGGGCCATGGGCCAGAGTCAGACGTGTGGTCTCTGGGCTGTGTCATGTAAGTCTGTGCCATTGTGTGGGGAGGGGTCCAGGCACCCTGCCTGAGGTGGGGAGCAGCTTCTCTGTGAGCAGCCCGATGAGGAAGTTTTCTTGTGCTTTGCCTCATTGCTCTGCAGTGGTTGCCAAGAGGCAGGGGGAGGGGAGCGAGTGGCTGGATCCTGCCCAGTGCCACTTTGGAGCAGGTGTTGCCTGTAGCCATCCTGGGATGCTGTGTGGGGACTGTGCAAGCAGGACCTGCACGGAGTGGGCGTGCTCATGCCGCACTCAGCTCCAGTTCAAAGCAGGCTTGACCGCACTGTGAACCTGATAAACAACGGAAAAATCTCTGTGGCTGCTGCACTGTTTGCTCAGGGAGCGATCGCTGTTTCGGCACATCCAGCCCCTTGCCTGGCCGCTGCCCGCAAGCTTTCTGCTCCATTTTCCACCCTGGCGGCCACACGGGTGGGAGCAGCGGTAGCAGTAGCAACAGGTGGCCTTTGCCTGCCAGCTCTTTGTCTTTCCTCAAGGCTCCTTGCCTGTTGCTCTAAACAGTTGCTAGGAGGAAGCGTGGCCGGATGTGAGCGTGGCTGTCCAGGCTGGAAGTGGTGTTCTCAGCCAGGTGTGGCCAGCCAAATGCCAATAACTTCCTTGCTTTAAGTGCTGCTGAGTCACAAGCCTGGTGGGGATCTGACAGTGGCATGCATGTCCTCTCCCAGGTACACCCTGCTGTGTGGGAACCCTCCCTTCGAGACCTCTGACCTCAAGGAGACCTACAGGTGTATCAAGCAGGTGGAATACACCCTCCCAGTCTTCCTCTCCCTGCCTGCCAAGCACCTCATTGCTGGCATCCTCAGACGCAACCCCCAGGACCGCCTCACCCTCGAGGAGATTTTGGACCATGAGTTCTTCAAAGTGAGTGGGTGAGGGCCTGGGTCAAGGGACCATTTTCCAGGTGGGATGAGGCTTTTTGGGCTGTGCAGGGTTCTGTCCTTGTCCTGTCCTACGTCTCAGTCCTTCAAAGGAAGCAGCCGCTGTCCTCCCCAAATGCCAGCCAGAGGAACTGAGGGATCTGGTGTGCTTCTGATGCCTTGTTGCTATAGCAAGGGTTGTTTCCTGTATTGATGCCAGTCGTGGTTCCGAGGCTTGACGGAAACACAAGCTGGCTGTCAGGAGGGATGTGAATGACTGCGGTCAGCCCAGGGCAGCTGCACTGCCTGGAGCATGTGGCCTATGGAAACCAAACCTCTCTCTTGACCTCTCTGCAGGGCTACACGCCTGAGAAGCTCCCTCCCAGCAGCTGTGTGATGGCTCCAGAACTGAGTCCCCCAAATCCCGCAAAGACTCTGTTTGCTAAAGTCACCAAGACACTCTTCGGGAAGAAGAAACCCAAGGGTGAGTTTGTGCCTTGTCATGGAGCCTCTGGGTAACTCTTCCTTCAGGGGGAAGTGCATCCTCTCTCCTGGAGGGATTTCTTGATGGGTCTCTGTGGACCCCCTGCCTAGGGACAGCACAAGCTGGGTGTGCCCCTGCCCTTGTGCTGGTGGCCTGGCATGGGTGTGTGCCTGGAGAGCGGATGCTGTGCTGCAACCCATGGGGCAGTTCCTCCTGGAAGCCCTGTGTTGCATGAGAACTGGGAAGTGAAAGCGGGAGCTGTCTGACACCCTCCTTGTCTCCGTGGGCATGGGAACAGATAAATGAGAGCTGAGCTACTGGGAGGAGTGGCCTAGATGTCCCCATCCCATGTGCTCATCTCTTGCTCTCTTCTCAGCCAAGAAGGGCTCTTCAGAGGACAGGGATGACATCTCCAAGCTGGTTACTGGGCTGGTGAAGACTTCAATCTGTCGGCAGATGAGCTATAAAACTGTGGAAGGGAATGAGGTGAGTACATCTCTGAGGCCATGCATACCCTTTTTTGGGGGAGCGGGCAGGACGGTGATAAAGCCAGGTCTCTCCGCAGGCCACTCCTGTATCATGCCGCAGTGCCAGCTCCAGCCCTGTGGAGACTGTGGTGGAGGAGACGTCTCACAAGTCTGCATCCCCCTCCATCCGGGGAATGATGGCCAGCAGCTGTGAAGGTGAGCAATACCTGCCCCGGCCACCCCAGCCTGCCCCAAGTTTCCTGTCATGCCTGGGCTGATAGCGGGGCTGGCTGACTCAGCCTGTCATCTTCTCCCCACAGCCTTTGAAGATTGCGTCACCGCCTCTGTCATCATCGAGTCAGCTGTCCGGCTGCTGCGGACCTGCCTCTCCTCCATGCCTCCAGGTAAACTGGTTGGACTGCTCTGGGATGGGATAGGGTGCTGTGCATCCCCTTCCCCATGGGATGAAGGCATGGCTGTTATTTGGGGTACAAATAGCACCCTAAATGGTGCCAGAGCCTGCTGTAGGGATATGCTCTCCTGTGGAAAGGTGAAATGAACAAGGTTCACCTCTTCCCTTCTCCAACAGCGGAGAAAAACCCAGCTTCCCTGGCCGGCCACGAGCACTTTGTGTGGGTGAGCAAGTGGGTGGATTATTCCAACAAGTACGGCTTTGGCTACCAGCTCTCCAACCGCAGCATTGGGGTCCTCTTCAACAACGGCACGCACATGGCGCTTTCCCCCAACCACAGGTCAGTGGTGGGAATGGGGCTGGTCTCTGTCTCTGGAAAGTCCCTTGGGTGGGAAGGGGCAAGGGGTGTCTGTGCCAGGGTGGACATCCCCAAAACTCCTGCTGTGCTCCCTCCAGGACTGTACATTACAACCCGACCAACAGCAAACACCTGGTGTTCTCCGTGGCTGCCATCCCTGAGCAGCTGCAGGGGCAGATGAGTGTCTTGCGCTACTTTGCGTCCTACATGGAGCAGCACCTCATGAAGGTGAGTGCTGGGGCCCTGGGCTGAGCATTGGGTCATGCCTTGATCACACTACTTGGGCTGGTTGGACTCCCTGCTTGAAGGCTGTGGCCAGGTGGACATTCAGAGTTGTACCCTGGGAGTGGGGACCCCATTGAAGGAGTACCCAGGTTTGGTGTTATGGGTGGTGGTGGAAGTGCTCCTGTGTGTGGGACCAGTGGCTTATGCAGACCCTTCTCTCAAAGGGAGGTGACCTGCCCAGCATAGATGACCTTGGGCAGCCAGCCCTGCTCCTCCTGCAGTGGGTGAAGACTGACCAAGCCTTGCTCATGCTCTTCAGCAATGGCACCCTCCAGGTATGTGTGGGGCACAGTAGAGTCAGCCAGACCCTTGTGAGGAGGAGGCCAGATGGGGGTCTCCAGGCCTGTGTTGGATCTTGTCTGCCACAGCCCAAATGTGAAATCCAGCTGTGAAAACAGCTGTGGGTACAGGATGCTGCTCCAGTGCCTAGAGCTGCTGGTTGCAGCTTCTCCAAGCCATGGAGGGGACATGACACTTCAGGTGGATGCTTCTGTTTGCCGCTTTGCTAGGGCTGGCACATTCCTACCATGGGGCATGGAGCAGGGATGCTCCCAGGCAGGCTGGGGAGGAGGAATGGGTTGAGGCAGGAACTATGTCTCTTTTCTGGTTCCCAGCATGCTGTGGGAAGCCTGGGTTAAACCAAGCCCAACCTTGTCTCCTAGGTGAATTTCTACAATGACCACACCAAGGTGATCATGAGCAAGCCTGACCACTCCTGCCTTGTCACCTACATCAACCGGGAGCGCAACTCCTACACTTACAAGCTGTGCAGCATCCAGGAGCTGGGCTGCTCTCCTGAGCTCCACCACCGCCTCAGATACATCCTCAAGCTTCTCCAAGAATGGGCTGAGGCCTAGTGTGGGACCTTGGGGGATCCTCTCTGGACATAGAGGTTTCCCCCTGCCCTCCCATGAAAGGGGAGGTATGATGTGGTGCTGGCTACCCCCTGGGCACTCTGTATCCTGGTGCTCAGCTGGACTCTGAACTAAGACATGTGGATGTGGTTACAGCAGTGGGTCTGGATATCCTTGCTGCTCCCTGGCTGTGGGCAATCGCTGTCTTGCTACTGGCAGCTCCTGCTCTGATGGTGCTAGTCTTGATGGAATGGACTTGGGTGTTACAGGGAGGGGGTGGTGGGTGAGTGTCCTGCAGCCAGGTTTGGGGCTGGCTGTGCCTTCTTTGGGGCTGGCAACTGCCTGTGGTGTGGGTGTGAGCTGAGGCTGCCCTGTCCAGGTTGATGCATCAGTTGCACAGACCCTCTGCATGGCCTGGAAATGGTTCCCACAGTATTGACCTCAAACTTTGGGTGCTGTGGGGTAGGAAAAACTCCTTCTCAGGGGTGGACAGTGGTGAAGGGTGTTGACGGCCGTCCCAGGGGCTGTGTGGGCTGGTGTGTGCCACTCCACAACTGCTACACTAAGGAGGGGGCTGTGCTGGGCCCAGCTGTGCCCTGTCTCTTCCCAAATTGTGAATTGTCTGGTACAACCTGAGGTTTGATAAAGGGTGGGGGATGGGATCTGAGGACTTGCCTGGAGAAGCCCTCATTTTGTTGGGACCCAGGGTTGTTTCTTATTTCAAGGCAGTCTCTGCCATGTGGGACTATTTATGTATCTTATTTATATGGAATTATTTATTTTTCCTGTTGGTCTGTCCACATGCAGTTCCCCTCTCCCTGACTTGCCTCAATAAAAACTCATTTGTGTACGGGCAAACTGTGTCTGCCTTGTTTGAAGCTGGAGTCACAAGAGGGCTTCAGCATCATCCTTGCTCCAGAGCTGCTCCTGCCTGCCAGGGATGACGCTTCTTGACACTCACTGTTTTGCTGGGGGACAAGGTCAGGGAGGCAGGATGGGTGTGAGGAGCCCATGTGATACCTCCACTTCTTTCATGGGACTGCACAAAGGGCAGAGTTAGCTCTTGCTCATGCCAGTAGAGCCCTGGAGCTGCCTCAGCTTCTTGCTGCTGCCAAACTCATTCCCAATTCTTTCTGCATTTGGACCCAGCCCAGCTGCTCTCCTGATTCTGCTGAGCTGCAGAAGGCAGGAGCTCTGACCGAGGTGGTGGAGGGGTTGCCCAGGTCCTTGCACTGACATCTTGTGTGATGGGATATGAGCTGGGCATGAAGCCAGGAAAGAGCTCTATGAGCTTGCTTTGAAGGTGATCTGTGTAATCAATCTGCATGGGAGCAGCTTGTGCTGTGGGAAGCAGCCTGGGCTGTTCCAACAGCCTTGGGCAGTTGCCTCTTCCAGGGAAATCCAACCTCTTGTTGTGTTTGCTGCTGCTTGGGTCTTTTTGCAAACCACATTAGTGGGAACTGCAGTGTGGGTGTGAGCTGAGGCTGGAGTGAGCAGCCGTATCTCGCTCCCTGCACACACCCTGGCCGCAGACTTCAGGTATGACACACAGCTGGACAAAACCTCTTTATTTTCAGCTGCTCTCTCTACAGCTCTACAAGACTAGGTGCACGGAGAGGTGTGTGCTACTCAAAGTAGACCCCATGCACTGTGGCCACAGCAAAGAGGGAGGCATTTGTGAAAGTGGCGGAGGCAAAGCTGTCAGTCTCAGGGTCCCATAGTGCCCGGCTGGCCACCAACAGGCTCTGCTGGCCCTGCTGGCCCAGCACCAAATGGCAGACCAGCTTGTAGCGGGGTGGCACTACCTCCTTGGCCCGGCTCTGCAGCAGCTCATTCACGCTCTGGGCCAGTGGGGCACTGCCCTGGGGGCTGTAGACGGTGTTCCCCAATGCACTGGCCAGGGTCCTCTCCAGCACCCGCTGCACCCGCTCCGCATTGAACTTGCAGCCTTTCTCTGGCCCTATCCTGTAAGTGTTTTCAAGGCGGGTCTTGAGGATGGGTTCGAAAATTGGGAGCCCAGAGAAGCTAACACGTCTGTGGAACATCCAGGGGCCAATGGAGGGACGCCTGCTCCCCGGGACCATCCCAAACGAGCTGCGGCGGCTGAGCATGGAGTTGCGGCGGGAGAGCAAGGGGTGTGGTTTGCCATCCTCAGTGCCCCGGGCCGGGGCTGTGGGCTGGGAGCCACGGCGTGCAGTGCGGAATGAAGGGGCTTCAGTGCTGTCTGCAGCCAGCACCTGGGCTAGCACGGCCATCTCCGGGAAGGGCTGCTCAGCCATAGGGGGGGCCTGGAAAGGAGATGTAACTCTGAGTGTCAGGTGAGGTGGCCTCTCCATTACCCTGCCTCTCTGCCTCACTTCTCCCTGCCCCCCACAAATCCCACACCTCCCAGCATATGGGTCTCTGGGACAAGATGCAGAGGGGCTGGAAGATCCATGGCAGCTGCCTTCCCTTCTCCAGCACCTCCAGGCCCAGCAGATTTGGCCAGCTAGGGTTGATCCAGTGCAGCAACGCATGGCCCACGCAGTCCTCTGTTCTCCTGTCCCGTCTTTCCCCTGGCACAGGTGAGTGTCTCTTTCCCCAGCATTCCTGTCTGCATCTGATTCCACACTTACCCTTAGTCTCACTCCTGTTGTTCCAGAGTAAACCCAGGGGACTTGTCTCTGGTCCTGGGCAGTGACATCCACTGATCTTTGTCTTGCAAGTTGCTGTGAGCAGGGCCAAACCTGTTGCGCTCCTGGAACAAACCTGTTATGCTCCTGGAAGGTGAAGTGTTGCTACGTGACACTGTAAGTCTCCAGGGCTGCTCTGGGGCATGGCTTCTGTAACTCCTTGTTTCCTGGTCCCTGGACAGTCCCGTCCCACTTCACTCCTGCCCCCTCCTGCATTTTCAGCTGTGCCAGCACAGGGACTTGGTTACTCCAGGCATGTGCCCTCCAACCTCAGCTCCCTGCCAGCCCTGAAAAATGCAGGCTGCTGATGATGTGCAAGAGAAGAGCAGGGGGTGGAGAACAGCCACTGTAATCGCTATTTTGCACCCTAACTATGGGATGCACTGGGGCTGGGACTTCCAACGGCTTGATTTTGCTCAGAGATTTGCATCCTTTGGGTACTTATGCCCCACTGCACCAAGGGAGAGTGTGGGTGGGTGGGCACCCATTGAATCATATAACCATGTAATGGGTTCTATTGCAAAGGACCTTAAAGATAATCTAGTTCCAAACCACCTGCCCTGGGCAGGGATGCCACCCCTGGATCAGATTGCTCAGGGCCCTATCCAACTCAGCCTTGAACACTTCCAGGAACTGGATGGAGCACAGCCCTGCCGCGTGCTAGGGACCCTGATGCTGTAATGCCCCCGGGGGGGAGCAGGTCCCTGGGGGCTCCCAACCCTGGCTGGGGTTTCTCTCTGCCAGAGGAGCCCAGCCCAGCTGGTACTACATGGCTGCTCCATCAATGTGCCTTTGTCTGGCTTGGCTGCTGAGCTATTTGAGGAAAGTGGAGACGGCTTTTGTGTTTCTATCTCCCGTCAGAGGTATTTATAGCCTGCCTCTGACTAGCTCTGCCAAGCACACTGCCAGCTGGACCCCATTCCCTTGGGGTGCTGCCTCAGCTCCAGCCCCATTCCTGCCTCTCCCTCGCACCACCCACTGACAAACAAAGGTGGATCCCTCCAAGGGTGATCTCCTGTATTGCTCTCCTTGGGCTGCTTGAGGCCAGCCAAGGGTTCGGAGAATGGGGACAATGCATCCCCTGGCACAGCACTTGGTTTGGGCTTAGGTGAGCAACCTGATCTAGTGGGTGGCATCCCTGCCTATGGCAGGGAGTTGGAACTAGATCGTCCCTTCCCACCCAAGCCCTTCTATGAGGCTGGTGATGCTTTTTTCTGCCTGCAATCACTTGTGCCCTAAGCAGACATAAGAACTGCAGGGCTCTGGCCTGGAGTATCGAAGCAGAGAAGGCTTCCCCCATCTCAGGGTGCAAATATCCCTGCTGGGCTCAAGTTTGCTCCAGTGCTGCTGCTGGGGACCCAGCCATGCCCAGCAGCTTTCCATGGGGGCTGTGCAGGTGGAGGTAAGGTTGATATCTGTGCATGTGCTGTCTTTTCCAAAATCCCAGCTGCCTGCCTCTCTTCACCCCATCTCTTTGCTCTGCAGCAAAGCCACCAGCCTGAGGTGTCCCCGTGCCAGGGGTGCCGGAGCCAAGCCATGAAACACTGCAGAGAATTCCACTTGCAGCAAGACGCGGCCCTGCTTCCCCATCCGGTGAGGGCCGGACGGAGCGGCCTCAGCAGCAAGGCTGTGCTTCATGCCTCACTGTCCCGTCGCTCCCTCCCACTGCTCTCCCGGCAGCCCGGCCTCCAGCCCCAGCGCTGCCTGCCAGGTTTCCCTAGCAATGGGCCGTGTCCTATGACGCAGCGTGCTGGCTTCCTCCCCGCGGCCTCCCCGGGCTGGCCAGCCTCCCGACAGCCTCCAGATTCCCTCCCGCCATCCTCCTCCCGCCTGCCCGCGCCTCCTTCCGCCGCCGCGCTCCCTGAGGCAGCCCATGGCCGGACCCTGCTCGGCGCAGCTGCAGGGCGACGTGGCCGCCTTCACCGCTGCCCTCCGCACCCTGGTCAACAACCCCCAGTTCAGGTGAGGGCCCGGGGCGTGTCGCCTCCCCCCAGCCACGCTGAAGGCCCCGCTGGCTGCTCCGTGCTGTTTTCCCGCAGCCCCGAGCCCTCCCTGCTGAGGGGGTTGGGGCCCGCAGGCATTCGGGGAGCTCTGTGCAGCTGGCGGGGCTGACCTGGCTTGTGCAGCGCTCCCCACACACCCGCATGACATCAGGGATCCACCGCTGCCCAGGTGTAACCCACCCTCGAGAGCCACCATTTCTCAGGAGGAGGGAAAGTTCCTGGGTGTGCCCAGACGCCCTCCGTACCAAGGAATGGTGTCAACAGGGCAAGGCAGTATCCCAGGGTAAATCCTGTGCTGGGGCTCCTGCCCTTGCCACGAATGGGGATACTGCACCCATTGTTCTCCCCAGGGGCAGCTTCCTCCCTGCTCAATTCCTCTCCCACCCAGCTCAACTTGTGCTTTACTTCAACCTCCCTGGAGGGCATGCAACAGCCTGGCTGTCCCTCCTCACAGGGTTTGGCATTCCTGCCAGCTCTCGCCAGTGTGGGGAGCAGAGATGGAGATGTTGCCTTGGCTTCCCTCACCTGCATGGTATGTCCTGCCTGGCTGTGTTCTTCTTCACCCACTTCCTGCTGAGGCCTGGCCAGCCTGACCAGAACTATCTAAGGAAATCCCCATTCCTGCTGAAATTTTCTGGGTGAAATTTTTGGCCACCCATAAGAGAAATCCCAGTGAAAACTCCCTAGCCACAGCACCTTATGGTGGGCTCATCCACCTCCCTGTGGGACACTGAGGGTCAAGCCATGGATTTGTGCCATGTCCTCATGGCAGCTGGAGTTTGGGTGGTATGTCTTCTGCTCGTTGGCCTGCTGGGATGGAGGAAGGGGCAAGGGGATGGATGGACCATGGCCACAGGTGCTCACAGGCTCGAGACTTCCTGTCCTTTTCCTGCTTCCTTTCCCCTGATCTTGCCCCCCTTTCCCAGGTCATTGAGCTTGGGAATCTTTTGCGGGGGGCAGGGTTGTAGGGGATCAGAGCAACAGGATGGTCCCTGTGCCCCAGTGTGTGCCACAGGCTTCCCTGCTGGGCCAGTGCCAGCCCTGCTGGCAGCAATGCCAGAGGCTTCACATCCCTGAGACGATGAGTCAGTTCCCATGAGTCAAGGAGGCTGATCCTGGTGACAGCCATGCTTTCCTTGGCTCCGCTGTGCCAAAAGAGAAAGTCACTTTCTCCAGCTGTCCTTGGCCTTTCTCTGCCCTGCTCCGTGCCAGCACCCAGGGCTCTCTGTGCTTTCCAGAGGACTTGTCTTGCTCACCTCACCTGCAGCATTCAAATGGCTGAAAGGAGCCACCAACAAGTTCCTCTCTGTGCCCCTTTTGGGACAAACCCCCAGGTTAAAATTAAAGGGTACTGCCCCACTGTGACAGGCACTCAGCAGGTCCCTTCCTGTGTACCTGGTCCTGGCCCAGGGCAGGCTGTGCCCTTGCTTTCCAGGCACTGTGTCCCTCACTGTCCCCTGTTCCCCGCAGCGATGTGATGTTCGTGGTGGGCCGGGAGCAGCAGCAGGTGTTTGCCCACCGCTGTGTGCTGGCATGCCGCTGTCAGGCGTTCCGTGGGATGCTGAGCCCGGCACCGGTGGGCAGTCAGGACTCCTCCAGCAGTGTCCCACCCCAGGGCCCCTTCGTCCTGGGCAATGTGCAGCCTGAGGTCTTCCTGGCCGTCATAGAGTTCCTCTACACCAACAGTGTCACCCTCAACAGCCACATCGTAAGTGGGGATGGGGCTGGTGGGGACCATGGATGTGGGAGGGACAAGAGGGGGATGCAGGGGAAGGGGGTGTTTTGCAGATCTTGGTGTGCCAAAGTTGGGAGAGATGGTCTGTGTGATACTCTCTGGCTGGCTAACAGTGTGATGAATGTGTGGGGTCTCAACCCAGTACAGTGGGGTGTCCAGAGCACCTTGTCCCAGCCTTGGAATATCTGGCTGTGCACACCCTAGATAGTGGGAATGGGGACACCACAGCAGGAGACCTAAATTTTTCTCTGTGCAGTAGCCTTACCTCCCCTGCCCACTCGGGAGCTTTGATGGAGACAGGAGCACACATGCCTTGCCCCTGGGCTGCTGTGCCCATCCATGGCCCTGCACACTGATGCTCACAAGGTCCCTCTTGCCTGCAGGCGCTGGAGGTGCTGACGTCGTCAGTGGAGTATGGCTTGCAGGACCTGTGCAAGGTATGGCCCCATTTAGGCTGGGGGCAGTGGTCCCTGAGTGCCCCTAGGCTGGGCAGCACCCTAAGATGGTCCCTGCATGGGTGGTAGCTGGAGGTGCCTCTTAGGAAAGCACCGTGGTGCATCACACAGGCTTGGCCCTGCTTCTCAATCCTGGAAGGTCTCTCCAGGGGATCCCCCTTGAAGGGGTGCAGCAGCAGCCGGGAATCCCACAGGGGAATCCCGGGAAGTCATGGGGACGGACAGGGAGTTTCACATCTCCTGCAAAGCAAAGGTCAGAAGGAAAGCCCCTGTGCCATCGCCCACATGTGCTCTCTGGTCATCTGACAGGATGATGCAGTAAAGAGAGCCCTAATCTTGGCAGCATCAGCACCCCAGCTGTGGTGCTGCTGAGGGGATGCTGCTTCAGCGGGGAGGGTTTTGGGAAGGCAGCAGGGATCAAAGAGGAAGGGTGGGAGCTGGACAAGGAGGGGTCAGGGAGCTGCAGCATCTCGTTGTTGGGGAGGGTGGCCAGGCCATGTCATCAGCCTGATTCCTGAATTACAGCAGGGCTGACTTCATGACTTGGCATCTCACACCCGGACTTCCCCTCCCCATCTCACTGGGGAAGTACCTCAGGAGCTGAGGAATCATGGGTTCCTCTGCCAGGACGGTTGGATGGGACCTGTGGGAACAAGCTCAGCCAAAGCCCAGATGTGGCACAGAGCTGTCAAACATCTGTCTGGGCTGGGAAGGGACAAGGGATGTAGCAGAAAAGGGGGACCTGGTGCTCCTGTCACATGAGTCACACCCCACCACCTAGCAAATGCATCCTCAGGG
This sequence comes from Lichenostomus cassidix, assembly GCF_008360975.1. Taxonomy (NCBI): domain Eukaryota; kingdom Metazoa; phylum Chordata; class Aves; order Passeriformes; family Meliphagidae; genus Lichenostomus; species Lichenostomus cassidix. The sequence continues at coordinate 9,332,519 of NC_139489.1, read as the reverse complement.
GGATGACCTGCAGTGGGGAGAGCCATAGAGGAGGGGTGAGAGGGAAAGGGGCTGACTAAGGACAGCAGGGGAAACCGTGTCAGTGTGCCTAGCTGCAGGGTGACCTCATCTCCCTCCTGCCAGTGACTCAGGGCCCTTCTGCCCCAGCTGACAGCTCCTCCCTGCATGTCACATCCCCTTGGGTTTCCCAGGGACTCTGGTAGGCAGCTGAGATAGACAGGAGAGAGGTCCTACTCACTGATAAATATGCTGGTCTGGCTGAATCCCACCTGCATCATCCATGTGTGGGGTGCAGCTGGACATGTTGGTCCTGCAGCAGTCACAGCTAGAGCACAGCAGGCAGGCAGGGCTGGGACAAAGCTGAGGTCACCCAATACACTGCAGGTGGTGCCAGGATTGTGCCCTGTGGCAGAACATGGATGGCATCTGTAGGCAGGGGTAGGGGACCCACCTGGGGCTATCAGGTTGGCTAAGTTTGGTCACATCAGGCTTGGTCCCTGGCTCACTCAGTGGCCAAGCTGGCTGCCAACATCCACACTGAGAGACCTCTGCCCACCCTCTCCCTGTCTGCCTTCCAGCTCTGCGTCAAGTTCATCAAGGACACGCTGAGTGTGGAGCAGGTCTGCGAGGCCCTGCAGGTAAGAGTGACACCAGTAGGGTCACAAAGAGTTAAAAATAACCTATAAGTTTTGGGGCAGGAGCTGACTTGCCAGAACTCCTGTTCTGAGCTGGACAGTGGGGCAGGATTTCCTATTCACCCCTGGCACAGCAGCTGTCTTGCCAGCTCCCAGACCACTGGGATTGTACCGGGGATGCCAGCGGCGCCACCAGAACCTGGTAGAGAAGTGTCTTCACACTGCCCTGAGCAGGGCTCGCCAGAGCTCCCTAGTGCCAGGGCTTTGTCATCATCTGCATGAAACTGGGAGGCACTGGGTTTTGTGCCTCCCAGTCCCCAAACCCCTGCTGAGAGCTGAGGCACATAAAAATAGCCTTGGGAAGGTCCTAGTGGCCCTGGCCATGCTACTTGATGGGACCAAGGCTGCTGCCCAGAGGAGGGGGATTTGTTTCATCTCCCACAAGCTGAAACAATCTTGGGGTGAGGTGCCTGCCCCAGAGCACAGAGCTCCAGCCAGATGTGGTGCCAGACCACTGTGACATAAACAGAGCTAAAACTGGCCCGGAGGAAACAAAACAAGAAACCCCAAAACCCCAGAACAAAACAAACCTGAAGAAAACAGCTCGCCTGCCCTCCCCACTTACGTCAGCGCTGGTCCCCTGCTGTGGTGGAGGAGGAGGTGATGTTCACCCTGCCTGTGCTGGTTCTGAGTACCCCACACACACAGGGGCTGCTTTGGGGAGAGAGGGACATGCCTTCCTGGTGCCCAGATGGGTAGTGCCAGCCCTGGGACAAGCATTGCTCAGTAGGGCTGGGAGAAAACGAGAGCAACCCCAAATTCCTGCTGCAGTGGGGGATGGCAGCTATGGGTTGGGCTGGGGCTGGCACCAGGGCATGGGGCACCTGTGGAGGGGCTTTAAGCTTACTCTGTGCCCACACAAGGAGCACTCGGGGCTGGTCGTTTCACACGCCCACAGTGTGACCTTGTGAGAACAACACCATGGGCCTCTCCCCCACTGCAAGCTGGGTGATGTCCCTGAACAGCAATGGAAAGTCACATTTGCTGAGGGTGGGGCTGGGTGACCTCTGTGGGTGTTAGAGCCACCAAAATATTTGTTGTGTGGTAGGCCAGAGAAGAAGGGGACCTTGGTGTCCCTTCCTCCCCATGACACCCACACAGAGGGATGTCTGCCTCACCTGCGTCCCTTAGAGTGCCTGTGTTTCTGTAGGGCTTTGGTGGGGAGTCCCTCCTGCCTCAGACCCCCTTGCAGGTGTCTGTGTTGTCCCACAGGCTGCGGTGACCTATGGGCAGGCAGACCTCCAGCAGCACTGCCTGGCCTTCATCGAGGGCTGCACCGCGGTACGGTGGCAGGTGATGGGAGAGCATGGTGTGGGGTACCCCCGGGCACGGGGGGCATGTGGCATGGAGAACTTTGCATGAGGCAAGGGAGCAGGGCCCCTAAGGATGGGATGCCTGGAGGCTAGGAGAGGAGCAAATGGTATTTGGAGAGAAGATGCTGGGTGACTGGCTGAGGCAGGCTGGGGATACTGGGATGCCAGGGTATTTGAGTTTGGACTGGGGGATGCTGGGGTGCCAGGCAGGGATGGCACCAGGATGTGTCTGATGGCTGGGGGTGGTGGTTGTGTGGGGTCCTGGTTTCAGCACCCCGGTGTTGCGGTGTGCTGGCAGGCAGTGGTGCAGACACAGGGCTTCCGTGAGCTCTCCGATGTGGTGCTGGCGCGGGTGCTGCGCAGTGACCGCCTGGCCGTGGATGAGCTGGACCTGGTGCAGGCTGTGCGGGAGTGGGCACACGTCAGCTCGGTGAGTGTCATGCAGCAACAACCACCCAGGAGTGCCTGGGCTCCCCTCCAGCCCAGGCTGGGAATGTAAGCACCCTATTCCTGAGCCCAGGGCTCTATGATGCACACAGAAGCTCTGTCGCTCCCCCCAAGCCCCCACCTCCCCCAGTGCCCAGGACACCACTAGCCCCATCCCTCACACCCTGGTGTCTGACAGGCTGTCCTGGAGCGTCCTGTGCCAGAGGTGGCTGCCCTGCCTGTGAAGGAGCTGCGTCTTCCCTTGCTGGCACCCAGCGAACTGGTGACACTGGAGACCCACAACCAGCAGGACCTGCTTATCCCTGTGAGCTGCTGCGTGTTCTCGGGGTCTCCTGACTGACCTCTGGGGCTGGAGGATGCTGCAGGGAAGGCTTGGGTAGGACCACACTGTGGCCACACTGATGGCCCCATCCCTGTGCCCATCCCCACAGGTGGAGAACATCGCGGCAGCCTGGCGTGCCCACGCACTGAGGAAGGGCAGTGGGGTGCCCTCCCGCCTCTGCCGTCCCCGCCGGGGCACGCGGCCCCGCGACCACCACCGTCACCTCGAGCCACACGCCAAGTAGGGGCTGGGCGACAAGTTTGGTCCAGCCCAGCCCCGGGGGCTCTGCAGGGGCCAGGCTGGCTGCCGAGGCCAAGAGCATCGGTAAGGTGCTTTGTACCATGTCACAGCGTCGGGGCCAGGGCAGGATCCCTGCGTCACCCCAAAAAGTGATGCAGGGGTTGGGGGTAGGGTAGAGCCGGGTTATGCGATGGGTGCGAGGACACCGCAGGCAGCCCGGACAGTGACCCAAGAGTGGCGGGCCTGCAAGGATCCCTGCAGGGCGGGGACCCAGGCTGAGCTCCTCCTTCCCCGGGGCCGTGCTGCCCTCCCCCGGCAGCGGGGCCGTGCTGCAGCGGGAGAGAACACCGGCACCTGCCCGGACAAGAGCACGGGGAGCCTGGGGCTTGGTGCGGGGGCAGGTGGGAGGGGACGCACCGGTATCTTCGCACGCACCGCTGCACCGACAGGCTCCCACCCCCATGGCCCCCCAAGCCTCGCCAGCAGGCCACACACACGCAGCACAGGCTGACAGCTCCCCATGTGCAACACACACTCTACACACAGTGTGTAGCCCCCCTTGAACTCCGCATTGCATGTGTGCACACAGCTGGGTCTGTCTCTGCACACATACCCCCTTTCCAGCTGTGTTCCCCAGGAGAAAGGGCCGGACACAGCAGGTAATTTATATATAATATATATATTTACTCTTTAAAAATAAACCTTCGGTCCCCACTACCGCCTGTACAAACTACAAAAATAAACCTTTGCTCTCTTTGATATAAATAACTTAGATGGCGTGTTGGGGGGGAGGGGGGGCTGCCCACCGTGCCCACGCCTGGCACAGGGACAGTGTCCCCGAGACCACCCCTGCTCAGCGGCAGTGTCGGGGGGCTGGGGCCGCAGGCACGGCAAACACCGCTGGAGTTAAAGTGCTGGGTAACGGCGCGGACAGTGCCCGGGATGGGGGTGGGGACGGGACAGGAGCTGGCTGCAGGGACAGCCCCGTTGCACAGGGACATGGTGAGAAATGCGGTTTCCCAGCAAGATGTGCCCGGTGGCACCGTGGGAGCCCACGTCAGCGTGCACTGTCCTGTGCGTGCTCAAGCCTGTGCCATCCCCTGGGCAGAGCACGAGTGTGGCACGGGGGGCTGTGATCGTGGGACAGCTCGGGGGCTTGGCACAGCAAGGACCATTCCAAGGGTCTCCCCCTTCCAAAACCCCGCCTGTGCGTTGGGGAGCAACAGCATCCCTTTCTCCACTGTGGCACATCCATGATCTCCAGCCTTCCCATCCTTGCCGCTGGGGAAACTGAGGCACAGACTAGCATGTTGGAAGGGGTGAGCTGCCCATGAAGTGGGGGAATGAACCAGGTCTGTGCCCCTGGGCTCCTACTGCCTCCAGTGGGCAGCCCTGCACTGGGCAAAGGGTCTGCCCGCTCCCTGCCTGCACCCTGGGCAGCCAGGAGAGGCTGTAGGCTGAGAAATAAATCTTTTAAAATAAGCTTAAAAATATATATCTCTCTATAGATAGTTTCCCTTTGCAATAAATAAAGGTGGGGGTGCCCACCCCAGGACTTGCCCATGGCACACCAGGGCACAGCTGGCTCTGGGGCTGCCCCCTTATCGGGACAGGGGGCATCAGGGCACCCTGTTGGGGTACCCCAGCTCATGGTCTGGGATGGGTGGTCCCAGGAGGAGGTGATGGGGAGCAGGCAGTGACCCCACAGAGGGGGAGCTGGCATGGCACCAAGTCCACCTTGCCAGCAGCTCCAGAAACAGAGGGGGGAGTTAGTGCTTCCATTTCTGGGGGGCAACAAGCCCAGGGCAGGATAACCCCAAACCCTGGGTGACAGGACACGGCACCAACGGTACAGCCTCCGGTGAGAGACACGCGGGCACGGCGTAGCCTGCACAGAGCTTGCATAGAAGTGCCAGACTGCCCTGCCAAGCCCCGGTGCAGGGTGCAGGGGGGCCAGTCCTCCTTGGCCAAGACCTCTCCGGCGATTAGCAGCACGACACGGGCGACCCCGCTCTGCACCCTCCTGTGCCCACTGGGCGCTGGGGAGATGCTCTGCCCAGGAACCAGCAATCTGCAGGGAGAGAGATTTGGGGGCTCAATTGGGTCCCTCCACACCCACCTCATACCCCCACGCTGCCATGCACCAGCCCAGGGTAGGTTGTCCCCAAGCTCACCTAGCGCCGGGCACCTGCCCCGTGGTGTCCCATGTTCTGCATCTCAAAGGTGTCAGGCACAGCGGTGCCACTGGTGCTGGGCTCATCCAGGCAGTCCCGCTCACTGCTGGTGAAGCCCTCGGGGCTGAAGTTGGTGTAGGAGCCAGGCAGTGTGGGGTGCAGTGCCACTGTCACCGACGCGGTGGCTGTGACGGTGGTGTAGCTGCCGGCAGGACCCTGCAGGTGGGTGCTGTAGGTGGGCAGGGCTGTGGGGGGAGCTGGCCGGGTGCCCAGCAGGACAGGCTGCGGGTGCTCTCGGGGCAGTGTGGGGCATGGCTCCCCAAAGGGCAGGGGGGTAGTGGGCTGAGGGCCAGAAGCCTCTTTCTTCCCCTGAACCTCCAGGCTGTCCTTGTAGGGCTTCAGCACCTGGAGGGGGAACATGAAACATGAGGGTTCCCAGTCATACTGAGCATCCCTCTGGCAACACCACCAGCCCCCATCCCCCAGACCCTCTCCCTGAGGATGCAGGGGAGTCAGCAATGCCCCAGTGGGCAGAGACACTCACAGTGATGTGGGGGAAGCTGGGGTCCTTGCCAGCCTCCAGCAGGATGTGTGCTGGGGCAGGGGGCACAATGAAGGGTCCCCGTGGGCTGCCTGGCCCCACACTCTCCATGTAGTGCTCCGTGTCTGAGGGCTCAGGGAAGGTGGCAGGCCAGGCTGGAGCACGCCGGACATACAGTCCCCCAGGGCCCAGGCATGGGGGTATCGACTCTGACGGGGGTAGGCAGGGGCCGTTATCCACCAGGGATGCCTGGGGAGAGAAGACAGGTCAGAGGGGCTAGGGACAGAGGAGTGTGGAGAAGTAGGGTGTTGGGTTGATGCAAGGATGGGGATGCAGGTCATACCAGATGAAGCAGGGATGGGATCATATGGGTCACGGAAGCATAGGGGAAGCTGAGTGTGGGATTAGGCAGGAACAGGATCAGGTAGGTATGGGGCAAGTAGGATACAGGTCACAAAAAGGCTGAGGTAAAGGAGGGATGCTACAGGGCAAGGGATGGACTGAGGTGGGTGTGAGATAAGGCTGGGATTGCACAAGGAAAGGATGGGTATAGAGTGAAAGGGGGGCAGGGAGAGGGCCAGTGGGGGATGGAAAAAAGTGGGCACAGGGTTCAGGAGGACCAGGGAGAGGTGGGATCGACGAGTCTTGTACCTCAGAGGGTGGCCCAATGACAGAGAGCAGGACGGGCAGCAGCACCAGCCCGTTGAGCAGCCCCAGCAGTGTCAGGATGGTCAGCACTGCAAAGAAGTACCTGAGGGGGCCACAGGCACATGGGGTAAGCAGACACAGCCATCATCAACCATGTCCCATGCCAAAAATGGCTTCCCATGCCACACACCCTGGCCTTGCCATGTCTCCCCAGCCTCCAGGCAAGATGGAATTGGAGACCCCAGCAAGACATCCTCACCAGCTGCCCCACAACCCCACTGCCTAACACGGGGGCTGCCACACTCACCAGCCCCCACTGCCAAAGCTTTTGCAGGGCAGCAAGTGGCTGGTTTACCCTTCTACAGTGCTCACCTCATGATGAAGTCAAACTCAGAGCCAGCAAGCATGAGGACGCCCAGGAGGGTGGAGACAGCACCATCCATCACAGGGGCAAAAGTGTGCTCCAGTGCTGCAGCTGAGCGCACATTCCTGCTCCCCGCAGCTGTCAGGAAGCCCTGAGTGGGATGAAAATGTCATGCGGGGCTGTCTCCATGTGCCAACCCATGATGGGCCACCCATCGGCACATGGCCAAGGGGATGAGGGTACCAGGGAGTGGGAACTGAGATCTGCCTGTGCTCACCAGAGCCACGTGGACGGTAAACTCCACACCAATGCCCACTGAAGCGATGAGGATGACCACAGGGATGGCGCTCAGCTTGATGCCCATCAGCCCCATGATGCCGAACAATTCCACAGCCATCATGGCCAGGATGGAGACCTGGAGGGTGGTGGGGTCAGTGAGGGATGGCTTTGACTGGCTGTCCCTTCTCCCTGGCAAGCCTGATCCTACGCCATATAGGACAGCCTCACCTCACTGACCCTTTTCCCTCTATTTGGGGTGTCCCTCTGTCCCATCTTCTGGGGGTAGCCCTCACCCTGTTCTGCATGGATGTCATCAAACCCCTGCCCACTACACACATTCCCTTCATAACAGGTTCCCTGATCCCTCCATATGGGTCCCCCACCAACTGCCACCTCTGTATGGGTGTTCCCCTCACTCTCTTTTGCATGGATGTACCCAGGGCCCCCTGCTCCCTTCATCAATAATATAACTGATCCCTCCATACAGGAGTCCCCACCCACTGCCACTCCCATAGGAGAGTGCATCCCTTCCCCCCAGGGTGCCCCTGGCCACCCCATCACCCAATTCCCATGAAGCAGGTACCCAGAGCCACTCAGCAGGATGGGAGAAAGGCTGGATGCCCCTGACCCCACCCATCAGGACCATCCCCATGCATCAGGGTGCGTACTCACGATGATGCCAGCTGTCCAGGGGTTGAGCAGCAGCAGGGCACACACAAGGAAGGTGCAGGCCAGCAGGATGCTGATGGCCAGCAGGAACCAGTGCCGCAAGCCGATGTATTGCTCCCAGAAGAGGAAGGGGTAGCCGCTGGGGTAGCTCAGCACGCCATGGCGCTGGGCAGCCTCCTGGCAGATGGCTCGCACACTCTCAATCGCCTCCACGAAGTCGGATGTGCGACGCAACCCACTCAGGTAGAAAGGGAACTGGGCAAACTCCAGTGGCTGGGCTGCTGGGACTGGTGAGGAGAACACAGGTAGTATGAGGGTACAGGCAATATGGGTGTACAGGCAGCAAGAAAGCACCACAGTCACATCAGCCTGAGTGCAGCCTAGGCAGCCTGATGCCTGGCTGGGTACCACAGGTCTGGAGAGTGTGTAGGGAACAGACTGCAGACAAGGAGGAGGGGGATCTCTCTGCCAGCAGGATTTTTGTGCATTAGTGGGTTACTCTTTGCAGTGAGAAGCTCATGGGCTGGAGCAGAGGTGTGTTGTTGTGTGTTAAGGGCACAGGGAATGCACGGGGAGATGCTCAGGGTTGGGGTGCAGGAGTGAAGCATGGGGAAGCAAGGCAGTTTGCCAGATGGGGTTAGGGATGTGGACAGTTTCCCTTCAGGGCAAAAAGTTGTGGGGAGTAGGGTATTCTGTAAGAGGGTGCCAGGGGCAGGGGGACCCTGGGGAGCCCACCACTCTCACTCACTTCGCAGGTTCTCGCCCGTGGTGTCATACTTGTCATGAATCCACTCAGGGGGTGGGGGATAGAAGTTGGCCTGGGAAGCGGCAAAGCCCAAGGGGTCATTGCTGGCCCACACAGTCAGGCAGATGTAGAAGGTGTCGGGGGGAATGATGCCATTCTCGTCCACCAGCCGCCGTGTGGTCAGCTACAGGAGAGACCAAGAGCGGGCATGAGCTGGGTAGCTGGGGCAGAGTCGCCCCCAGCCCAATCAGCCCAGCCCTGTCCCCACTCACCTGATTGAAGTTGAAGGGCTCCTTCTTGTTGCCAGTCTGAATGAGGAGCTTGTATGCCAGCGCCCCATCCTCGGAGCCGTTGCGGTAGCTGTCATGGGTGATGCGCCCGGCCTGCCAGTCCCTGTCGAAGGTGGCCTGGAGCCCTGGGGATGCAGCATGGGTGGTGAGCATCCCTGGGGACACACCACCCCGTACACCACTCCATGTGACCCGGGGAGTGTGGTGCCAGAGGGATGGGCACACAGAAACCCCAGGGTTCAGCTTCCAGTGCTGGGCACCTTGGGACCACCCCTCCCCGGGCGCTGCACACAAGGGAAAGCATTCCCAGGCCAGAGGGGATCATGCAGGCTGGGGAGAGGACTGTCAGGTAGGGGAGGTCATGGAGAAGAGGCATGTTCCTCACCTCGCAGCCAATCCTGGAAGTAGTGGAGCCACATTTTGGGCAGGTCGCGGTTGCCCTCCCGCACCACATACTTGACGGTGCTGAAGGCCTGGTGCAGGCTCAGCAGAGCAGCCTGGGCACCTGGGTAGTGGAAGCCACCCTTGGTGACAATGAACATGTTGTAGAAGGAGAAGTACTTGAACTGGGCCGAGATGAAGGCGTGTGCCTTGGTGTCCCGTGGCACGATGTCCGTCAAGTAGAGGCCATCATGCACCATGGTGGTGCCATAGAGGCTCAACCCCAGCAACGCCAGGAACAGCACCACCACTACAGCCTGTGGGGACAGTGAAGGGATCAGACAGGGTCCTGTGCCACCCACCCGCCTTGAGTGGCACCACCAGGGCTGTCCCCACCTCACCTTGGTCCGGGTGCGCAGGAGGAGCGGGGCGTACTTCTCCCGGGCAAAGTCAGCGAGGCTCCAGCGGCAGAAGGGCAGGGGGACACATTCCCGCCCGCCCTTGGCCTCATCCAGCTGGGACAGCAGATCCCGGGTGGAGCTGGATGGAGCGAAGACCTGCGAGCCCATAGGGTCGGTGTGGGGCAGGAGGACGGCAGGTGAGGTGCACACCTGGGAGGTGGGTGGCAGGACGGTGACAATGTGGTGGCCCGAGGGGTCACACCGGGTAAAGGCTTGCACAGTGGTGGTGATCTGGGTGCTGGTAGCCACACCGGGGTGCCCATAAGGGGATGGGTGGCAGGCATGGTTGTCGTTGGCGTCAGCAAGCTCTTGGGGCTGGATCTGGATCACCCGTGAGGAGCAAGGGCTGCAGGGAGAGAGTGAAGGAGGAGAGAGAGAAGGATGAGATGTTTAGTCACCCCATCTTTTTAAGGGAATTCTGGGGTCAGACCCATCCCAGCCAGCCCAGCGCTGGTACCTGTAGAAGCAGCAGAGGATATCAAGCCGGCGTTTCTCCCGTCGGTGCAGGTCCAGGCTCAGGATAGCAGGGAAAACAAAGAGCACCATGGCGAAATTGAACACCACAACCACTGCAGCCTGCAGGTATTGGAGGACACATGTCAGAGCAGGGTCTGGCCATCCCTTCCTATCCCCTGGAGAAGGACCATGGCCCTACCTGGAGGGAGAAGGCACGCAGGGCAGGGATGGGCACCAGGGCTGCCATGAAGAAGGCAATCATGTTGCTGACAGAGGTGAGAGCCACACTGGTCCCCGTGCGCTTCAGACACTCGCCTGTCCGCTCCTGCAGGGACAGAGAAGGGGTGATGAGAGGGAGTGTACGGAGACAGGAGGAGACTGGGGAGGCCCCAGGCTGCGCTCAGTGCTCACCTTGAAGGGGATGTGCTGGCTCGTCTCAGTGAAGGCGTGAGCCAAGAGGAACATGTCATCTACCCCAATGCCGAGGGCCAGGAAGGGTAGGACCTGCCACAGAGCAGTTGGTTTCAGTAAAGGGACATGGCCACCACTCGAGAGGGGATTCTGCCACCCTGGAGCCCCCAGGGTTCCTCCCACCTCACAGTACCTGGCTTTTCCCCCAGCACATACCTGGGTGGTGGCTGCATTGAAGGAGATGCCCAGCAACGAGCAAAGTCCCAGGCCAGAGGCGACGGAGAGAGCCACAAGCAGGACCCCAGCCAGGCCCACAGCCCCTTGGGACTTGGAGCAGTCCCAGCGCAGCATGGTGACACAGGCATAGGCCAGCTGGAAGAGCACAGTGGGTTAGCAGGGAGAGGGGGGTGATGGAGGGATGGTGGAGGACAGAGAGAAGGGGCATACACACCATGAGGAGGTAGCCCCCAGCCACCCGGATGACACTGACGTCAGAGAAGGACTTCATGATGTCGTTGAGCGTGGTGGTGGAGAAAGCGTGGACACTCTGTGTGGCGTTGGGTGGGATGGAGTCCTGTGCCAGCTGCCAGAGGTGCACCCCATTAGAGGAGTCAGGACCCCCTTGCTCTACAGTACACCCACCCCAGAGTCATGCAGGGTGTCAGTGTTGCCACTGACAGTCCCTAGGGACCCACTAGACCACAAAAGAGGAGTGCCAGGACCTGTAGCCACATGAAAACCTGGGCACAGAGGGATGCTGTGCACAGGCTCACCCCTGCCCAGCCCCATGTGGGGACTGTTCCCGGTGCTCACCTCCACAAATTTTCTCTGCCAGGCCTCCAGGATGGCTCCTGCCTTCTCCTCGCTCCAGCTGATATCATGGATCTCATAGTCATCCTTGAAGTGCTCATAGAGCTGCCGGGGGCTCATGAGGAGGAACATGGTCTGCAGGGCCTCGGCGCTGGGGGACAGGCACACACCTTGCTGGGACCAGCTGCAGTGCCCCAGGATGCACGAATGGGTCCATCCCCCACCCCATGGCACCCATCCCCATCACATTTGTCCAGGAGAGGACCCACACATCCTGCCCCCCTGCCCTGCCTTGCCCCAAAGCACTGCCTTGCTCACTGGCCCCACACACTCACCAGCCTCCCAGACAGCCCCACTGCCCCTCCTGCAGCCACGGCAGGTGACCTGCCCTGGGCCTGGGGGTGCCCACACCACAGCAGCTCTCACCGTAGCAGCTTGCCCTGAGAGTCTTTGGTCGTGCCACCTAAAATCAGCTCCTGCTGCCAGCGCATGAACTTCCTGGAGAAGCCGTGGCAGCCCCCCGAGAGCTCAGCTGGGATGTCGGGGCTCTGTGGGTGGAGGGGAGGTGTCAGGATTGTGGGGCAGGCAGGAGAGCAGTAAGCCCCCACACCCAATCCTGGTTCTCATGGACTGTGACCCACCTGCTGGCTTTGCTTGTTGGGGGCACTGGGGGGACACTGGGGGTCCCGGGGGTCCAGGCAGGGCCGCTCCATATAAGCCTGTCCCACCTCTGCCTTGTCTAGCAGCTCTTTGAAGCCTTCCAGGGATGTGAACTGCCCCAGCTCCTCCATCAGCTGCAGAGGGTCCAGGTTGCTCCACTGGATGTCTGGGCGGCCCCTGGGCAGAAAGCAGCACTGGGGTCATGGAGGATGCCAAAACCCACATGCAGTACCACCACCACTGCTGCCAACCCATCCCACGGGTGCTGGGGGTGCCCTCAAAGGCAGGATGCAAGGATGCAGATGAGCAGCGTCAGTCCCCAGTGCATCCCTTACCCCCTCCCAGGGCCGCCCGCGGCATCCCCCGTGCCCTGTGCGCCGCAGCGGGCCATGCCCCGAGTCAAGTAGCGTGCCTGATCCTGTTAGTCCGGGACAAAGCGGGGGGAGCCGGCCCTGCTGCCTGGCCCCGCTTTGTGTGAGCAGTCAGGCCGATTACTGCCCGTGGGCTAACATCTTGATAGAGGGGAGCAGGCAGGCAATAGCTCCCGGCATCCCTTACAGCCCTTCCTGCTATTTTCCCCCCAAGCTGGAGAGTTTGGGGCTCAGCAGAAGTCCTGGGGGCTCAGCACAGTGCTGGGAGCTGGGCGTGGAGTAGGTTCTTGGAGGTCCAGTAGGACCCCATGGGACTTGGGTACCCAGGAGAAAGGCTTTTCCCATTGCCTGCAGATGCTCTGCTCCCTCCACCCCAGCCTGGGGAGCTGGGGGCCAGCTTCCAGCCTCACTCGGCTTCTTTTTTAAGACAGAAAGGACACACAAAAAAGCCAATAACCCAGCCCAGCACTCCAAAGAGGGGAAGAAAAAGCCCCGAGCAAGTGTGGGCTCTGGGGAGAAACACAGCCTAATAATTCATGAAGGCTGGCTGGGCCAGAGCCGGCCGCTCGAGATTCCCACATACCAACCGGAGCTGCTGCTGCTTCCAAAGAGAGCCCCTTTTATCTGCTTTCGCTTGCTTCACTGAGCCAGGGCAAATCCTTTTGTCTTTCCATAGATTGCTGCTCTTTGTTCTCCCAGCTCCCGCCCCGCTCACCCCTCAGCGTTAAAAAGGGGGACGAGTCCCCATGGGCTGGCCAGCACTCAGCCGGGGTGCCCGCCCGGGCACCCGTTCACTCGGCTGCGAGGAGAGATGAGTCCCATCGCTGCTCCAGTGCCACCCTGCCTGCCACGTACCCCAGCCCCAGGACGCTGCCCACCGTGGCAGGCAATGCCACCAGCATCCCGTTTGGCACAGCCACACCAGCCCCACTTGCTCCTGCTCCCGGCAGTTCCCCAGGCTGGGATGGGGAGAACCTGAGGCCTTGGGGGGGCAAAATCAGCCCCCTAGTCCTGGCTGGGGATGCTGCGGCCCCTTCCCCCTCCTCCCATCCGCAGCAGCCTGAATAAGGCCACTATTTCATCTGTTTGGCAAGGGGCAGCTTTCAGAGCAGCATTAGCATGAGAAAGCACGGGGCTGCGTTTGCTGACAATGCACAAGCCGCCCCAGCTCTCCCGGACAAACACACGCGTAAACAGAAGGAATGTGGGGGAGGCTCCCCTGGCCCAGCCCGGGGTCCCCAGCCCCACCACCGTGGTACGAGGAGCTCGCTGGGAGTCACTCATCACCAGCCCAGGGACTCTGTGCCATCCATGCACCTGGGCACAGCTCAGGAGTGTGGGTGCCCCCTCACAATCGTGGCACCCACAAAGCACTGCCGGGGACAGAGGGGAGCAGCCTCAGGCACCTACACGTGGCACAGCCACTGTCCCTGCTGTCTCTCATCCCTGGCCGATGGGAGAGCATGGCATGGCAGGGATAGGCAGTTCCTGCCTGTGGGCTACAGTCCCTCTGCAGAGGTGTAGCCCTACCTGTGCCACCGAGGCCAGGCGGGGGAAGCCAGGGACCCACCCCCAGGGTGTTGACCCAGCAGGACAGCAATGGTGGTGGGAACACCCCGGGGCTGAGCAGGACAAACAGCAGCAGCACCAAGGCACCTTGAAGCAGGCAGAGCCAAGCTGCAAAGGGAGGTCAAGCCCTTAGCGGCAGCATCCCCAGCTCCTTCTCCCTCCGTGGGCCCCCACATCCCAGGACAGACCCCCCCACACACTCACGGGAGATAGGCTGAGCCTCCCTGCAGCTTGGAGCCTTCCCAAAAACAGTCCAGCGGCGTCAGGATCACGCAGGGGAACAGCTTCTCTATCATCTGTAGGAGGAGATGCGAAAGGTCAGCAGGGATGGATCAGTCTCCACCGCCCCAGTCTCCACCGCCCTTGCTGGGCTTCCCAAACATGCACTTTCCCAAATCCAGCCAGCAGTGCCTTCACAGCACCCGGGGCTCACAAACCCTGTCCCCATCACAGCCTGCCCACTGCCATTCGTTGATGGACTGATCCCGTGGGTCAACACCCACCCTGTGGGAGACTCTGGGGAGCCACCAACGACCAGCACTTACCCTCTCGATCATGCCATTCTCAATGATGGGGACACCCGACTTGTAGCAGATCTTGTTCAAATCCCACGATCTGGAAAGGCAGAAGGAGGAGCTGAGAATGGGCATATCCCACAGGGGACATGGCAAGGGGTAGAGGGATGTGCAGGGCACGGCGGGGGTCCCTGTCCCCCATCTGGAGCCTGACTCACTTTCCGTACAGTGAGACTTGAACCTTGCTGGCGGCCAGGGCCGCCTCGAGGTGGAGCTGCAGGGCCTCCTGCGTCAGGATGTTATCCCCATCCCTCTTCGGGGTCTGGATCAACATCTGGGACGTGTAGACAGACTCCTCGCCCAACTTCTCCTTGGTGTAGCGCAGCTCCTGGCTCACCCGGCTGCCCGCTATGGAGGGGACCATAATGTGCCCTGTCAGTGTTAGGGCAGGCAGAGCCCCTATCCCACCAATTTGTCCTGTCCATCAGGATGCTCAGGGAATGGGATGGGCAGAATCAAGGCCACACAGCATCAGATAGTGACACCTTAACTCACAGGGGCTTAACTCATGTGGGGTTCCCCAATTGCTGCATCCTCTGGGTGCTCACACCCAAGGGATCCAAACAGGGACAACCTCAGAACACACTGGACCAGGCATCCCCCTTCCCACCAACACTGTACCCAGCCCCAGAGCAGCTTGTTGGCTTTGCTTTCGGCAGAAAAAACCCACAGACAGATGGTTGGTGAAGCAGAGTGGACCTTTCCTGTCCACTCCCACCTGTGCACTGTGGTGGGTGCTGCAGATGCCCAAAACCAACCCACAACATAGGAGCAAAACTGGGGGCACCCCAGCCAAGCCCAGCCCCTCCATAGCACCCCAAGGCAGGCAGGGAATGAGTGTAGGGAGAGGCAGACACCCTGAAGTCCCTGCAGGTGTAGGCTGCCTCAGGGGAGGTTTGGGGACAGGAGAGGGAGGTCGTGCTGGGGACATCACTCTTCCCAGCCAAGGCTCAGGGATCTGTCCCCTTTCGGCAGCAGGAGAGCTCTGAGCATAGCAGGGCCAAAGTTTCCGGCTGAAGCCGCCGACTTCATTTGCGGCTGCCTCGGCGTGGAAGAGGAATCCCCTCCCAGCCAGCGTGGCTGGCGCTGGGACCAAACCCTGAATGATCTTTTGCGTGGCTGAGCACCATCCCAGGGACAGTCGTCCCCATCCCCTTCGAATGTGGGGCTCCCATCCCTCCTGGCATAGCAAAGGGGAGACAGCCCAGCCGGGAGGAGGGTGGGAAGTGGATCCTGAGACCCCTCCCAAGTACAACACTTGGCTGCCCTGCTCCCAGCCCCCTGCCCAGGGTGGGAGGGATGCTGCCCTGGCACATCTGGGGTGTAGCCCCCATCCCGGTGCCACCCACTGGGATGCCCAGCGTGGGATGCATCCCAAGGCAGTGCTGCTGGCAGGGGCGAGGCCAGCTTCTGCCCAGCCCCAGGAAAGCAGGGGGAGGTCACGATTCATCTGCACCAGGACGCTCCCTCAGCAAGAGGCGGGGGCCCCGGCGGGCCTGGCCCCCCGCCAGCACCGAGGAGGCCGGAGCGAGACCGCAAATAAGGAGCAGAATCTTCCCTTTTAATGACTTATTATATGGGTTGGTGTTTTGGGTTTTTTTTTTCCCTGCTTTTTGGGAACGGGGAGGGCAAAGCATCTTTATTGTTCCTGGCTGGGCCAGGGAGCAGCTGGTGTCCATCAGATGCCAGTTGGGATGGAGGTTGTGCCAGGGACGGGGAGGGGGGGACATGGCCACGGCTTTTGTGTGTGTGTCAGAGGGGATAGCAGCACCCAGGGCGAGGGGACGAGGACACAGGGAGGGTGGGTGTCACGGGGGGAGAAGCGGGACGCCCATCCCGTTCCCAGCAGGCTGGGAGGTCGGGCAGGAGGTGCGCCAAGCTGCTCTGATCTCAGCCATGCCACCCACGCCGAACCCGGGCGGGAGGTGGGACACAGCGAGGAGGGGATGCCCGACAGCGCTGCTGCTCCCAGGGGGATGCATCCTGCTACGCCCGGCCGGCATCTCCGCCCAGCACGGCTGCGGGAGGAGCCACACATCTGCAAGCACGGGGTGAGGGGGGAGCCCCCCGAAAAATTAAAGAGAGAAAAAAAAAAAAGGAGAGAGAAAATAAAAAGCCGTCCCTTGTAATTAGTGTTAATTTGGAACAGGGCACTGCGAGCCGTCAGCAAGCTTCAAAGGCCGTGAGGAAGCCTCAAATTCCAACACCCTAATTAACCAAAGAGCAACATGAAAAGACAAGGCAGCGCACACAGGGCTGCCAAGGACACTTCAAACGGGCGCGCGCCCGCCGGCCGGCCAGCCCGGGAGCGGGGCGAGACGCCCCACGCCGCACGCAGCCCCCCGGCCGGGGAGGAGGCTGGGGGGGCACCCCGATACCAACAATGAGCACGTTAATGAGGAACTGTATGTAAATTCTTCCTTTTGTTGTTGTTGTTGTTGTTGTTGTGTTTTTTGTTTTTGTTTTTTTTTTTTTAAATTCCAATTAACAAAGGGAGCCCTTGGCTTTTTCATGCAAAGGGCTCTCTGGTTCCAATCAGGCGTCCGGTCCTGCTTACTAACAGCTTGCTCTGCTCCCCGGCAGGGTTTGGCTTCACTGCCCTGGACCCCACATCCCCCCAAAATCCCACAGCAGGGCTGGGGGGTAGGACAGTCCCCCGAGGCAGTCATGCCTTGCAGGAGCATCCTCATTGGGGTGGGCACTGCTCCTTGGTACCACTGGCTGGGGGTTTCATGCTGGGGGATTGTGGGGTGCAGGCTCAGAGCAGTTCAGGCTGGACGGTGGATTGGGTCCCCATGGCCACTTGCACTCCGAACACCCAGGGTGCAGAGCAGGCTCCTGCCGTGCCCAAGCAGGGAGAGTGGATGCCAAGGATGGGACAGGGTCCCTGGCAGTGAGGGCAGCTTTGTGTGCGGCTGCCTCCCATCCGCGGGCCATGCCGGGGGAGCCCTCCCCGTAATTACAGCATCCGCCACAAAATTATAGAGCAGGGATGGAGCTTCCCTGCCCCCTTCCCGGCCACCCTGCCTGAGCCATCCCCCTGCCACTGCTCCCCAAACCCTCCTGGCACAGCACCCACAGCCACGGCACTGCAGCCAGCTCACCCTCACACAGTGCAACCAACTTGTGCCCTCAGCTGCTCCAGCCAACACAGAGCCTCAGCCCCTGGGCTGTCCCCCTGTCCTGGAAGGGGGTCTAATCACAGCTCACTCCACATGCCCCAGGGGCAGCTAGAATGTCCCAGACTCCTCTCAGAAGTTTTGGGGTCAGATGAGCCCATTACAGGTCCTGCTGCCCACAGTACAGTCACAAAGCCCCCCAGCCCAGAACTGGCCCCCTTGCAGCCCCCCTGCCAGTTATGTCAGCAAGGGGACCTCCCACCATGCTTTCCCAGGGCAGGAGGTGGACAAACCCTGTCTCCAAGCACCCAAGGGTCGGGGGCAGCAGGCTGAGTGTGCCAGAGCAGTGTGTCTGGGTGGCACAGGGAGGGCAGTGGGTCGGGGCAGGCTGCCAGCCCCACACTGAACCCTCCCTACCTGGCAAGGGTGAAGGCGAGGGAGGGATGTGGGAGGTACTGGGGGCCACAGAGAAACACTGGTGTCTCCCCAGGAGACACATGCTGCAAAGACCCCTCTACATCTCCTCAGGGTGGGTAGGGGCCATGGTCAACAGCACTGCCACCACATTGCAGATGGTACCCAGGCACTGCCAGTGCTGTCACCACTTGGGTGACTTGGGTGGGACAGGACAGCAGGGAGGGAGCACTCCTGGGTACATATTCTCACTTGGCCCCCAAAAATCAGGCCCTTCTCCTGCTTGGTGAAATGGGGCTAAGGGATGTAGCTACAAATGTTGAGTCCCAGATTCGGCTGGTGCACAGGGGGTGCTGCAGCCCTGACCCTAGCTCCAGCTGGGCCCACTAGCAAGAGACTTGATGAGCAGCCCCCTTTCTACAGCACAACATCCCAGTGCTAGGGTTGGGAACCACCACAAAGGCACAGCTGGGAGTGAGGCAAGGTCAGGCTGAGATCTCCTGGGAAAAGCCATCCCCATGGGGAACCCCCTTTGCAGCACCCCCACTGCTACAAGAGGCACCCATGGGGGCAAACACCGGCGCAGACTGAGTGCATCCCGCTGGCAGGGATGGGTGATCAGAGCCCCGGGGCCTTCGGAGGGTTGCCAGAACCATCCCGCAACTCAAGCACTATCCCACATCCCGGTGGGAGGGGGTCCCGAGGCACCGCCCCAAGCATCCCTCGGCTGCAGCTTCCCCGTGCTGAGCGGCGTGCAAGCCGGAGGCCACCTTCAAAGTGTTGTGGGGCGGATTAGCTGGATTAGGGAGGCAGTGAAAGGACCCATGCTGCTCCGGAGGAAGTCTCGCCCAGGGCACACTGAAAGAGCCATTTTTACCTGTCCCGGCCGCTACCGCCAGCCTCGCCAAAAGCCCGGCGGCCCCATCCTGTCAAAACACGTCCTCCCGGCCCCATTCACCCCACGGCTGGTCCCGGGAAGGGGGGCAGCTGCGTGGCAGATGGGTGCCCCCAGCAGCACGAAGGGACGGAGCTGCCCCAGCACCTCCAACTAAAGCCAGCCCCAGCGAAGGGGCTCCCAACTAAGTCAAGAGGGGTGGCAGAAGACGGGGATGCCTTCAAAAAGCCAGCGGCGGAGGGGCTGAAAGGGCCCGTTTGGGGCCAGCTCCCCAGCCGCCGGCCCCGGCCGAACTCTTTTGTTTAACGGCAAAGCTAAATTAATGTCTTTATTACCCCAAATCGGGGAGCGGCGGTTCCCAGCACAGGGAGGGGGGGCAGCCGGGAGCTCGCACCGCCCCGGCCAGCGCCGAGGGGACAGCGCGACCCCCGAAAAAGAGAGAGGGGGGAAAAAAAAAGGGGGAGAGGGGATTCAGTTGGGAACTATTCACCGCTAAGACTCCTGTCAGCATTGACATAAATTTCCACTGGTGTTGGCATTTAGGCATTTGCCATTTCCATATGTATAGGGCTGCCTGTACTAATTATGCTAATCACCCCCTCTGTTGGCTGCTGTGAAAAATGGCCACATTAGGCACTCCACTGCTTGCTAATGTCACTTAATGTGTGGTTGAAACATACATTCATCCCCCTCTGAATGGTGAAATTTTTCCACATTGCTGGCTTCATTCAGGCAAGAAATGAATTTTTTGAACTCAGACCACTTTTCCAGGCCCGAGGGAGAGGCAGATAATAAAACCCTCTTCTTGGGCCCTGGCGCTGCCCCCTCCCAGCCGCCAAATAACATTTAAAACACACAAAAAAAAGAGCCCCTTCCCTAAGTCCGTAGATATGTCCAAGTTAAAAAAAAAAAAAAAAAAGACAGAGAGAGAGAGAAAAAAAGAAAAAACACTTTCTAGGAAATAAAAAAATATATAAGTTGAAAAGCAAAGCAAAATGGATAGGGGCAGATAAGCCACAGCCATCTGTAAAGAGTCTTCCAGTCTCTTTGGGTTAATTAGCAAAATTTTCCAGCCCAAAAAAGCTGACCAAGCTGTCAAGGAAGGGAAAAGGAAGAGCAAGAGGTTTTGCGCACACATCCCGAAGATAAATAAAGGTGAACTGCCTGGACCCCATCTTCTGGTAGGTGGGGGGCTACTGGGTGAGCCTCCTTCCCCCCCCACACCCCCTTCCCATAAAGAAAGGTTCTTTCAGAGCCAGAGGGGACTTTGGAGCAGAGAGGAGAGCCAGGCAGGCAGGTTTTCGGATAACAGGGATCTCAGCATTTCACAGCAGCAACACCCCAGCTGCCCCTGACTCCTCCAAGCCCCCGAGGATGGGAGCACAAGGTCCCCACAGACACCCAGACCCTGCACACAGAGAGGACAGCAATGTCCTGAAGGAAAAATCCCACCAGGCCAGGCAAGACAATCCCCAAGGACCCTGGGCTGTCCCATCCCTTCCCTTCCCATGGAAGCAATACCTGCATCACCACACCCCAAGAGAAATGGGGACACTCTTCCCCCAGGACACCCATCTGGAGACAGAGCAGGGACATGGCAGTCCAGAAGCCACCCCTTAGGAGTGAAGCCAGCTCCGGCCACATCCCAGCAGGCATCTTGCTGCTCCAGACACAGGGACAAACTGCCATTAGAGCCCCCCAACCTGTCAGCACCAGCCCTACACAGCCCCCCACATTCACCCGCTCCTTTCTCAGCCCCTGCACAAACATCCCACCCCACAAACCCACCCGCCGGCAGCAATGAGACCACCCACCTCTCCGTGTGCCCACCCAGGAATGGCTGTGGCATCCCACTCACCCCTGCTGCTGCTGCCCCACACCCCTGCACGGGAACCACCAAGCACAGTGGGGACAGGGGCTGGGAAGAGGGCCCACACAGACAGTGGTGAGGGCGTTCAATCCCCGCCCTTGGCTTCCTGTTGTGGCTTTCCCATCCCCTATGCCCCTCTCTCTGCAAAGAGAGTCAGCTGGCATCTCCTCTCCCGCTTGCCCTGCCACGGGGGGAAGCTCCAGGCTGCATCCCAGCCCTGTCCTGGGTGCTGAGGAAATGATGCCCTGTGCCAAGGACTGTTGTAGAGGTCAAGGAAGGATAAAAGCCACTGCCAAGATGGTTGGGGGTGTCTCAGCTTCATGCCCCAAGCTGTGAACAAGGAAGCAAATTCCCCTCACCCCCATAAGATGCATCCTATTTCATCCCATCAGCACATTTGGGGTGTCCATGACCCCTCCAGGAAAGGGACAGGGTCTTCTCCAGGGAGACTCGGCAGCCCTTTGAGAGCGCGATGGCTGTGCGGGGCGCTCGGCTGTTCCGGTTAGGAATTAACCCGGCCTTCCTTTGAACCAGCCCTCAGCGCTATAAATCAGGCAGACCCATTCACCACCCAGGGCTCTGCCTGCCCAGAGCTCGCCTCCCCAGCCCCTTGGCCCTAAAGACGCCCTGGGAGAGCCAGGAACAGCTGCCAGGTGTCTAGAGGTAACTCAACACTCACTGCTAGCCGGGATTTCAAAGCCTCCAAGTGGCTAATTGCTTCGGAGGAGCCTAATTGAACATTTCCACAGTCGAGTCCAATTTATGGGGTGACACAGCCTCCTTCCATCTCCCAAACAGGGATGCAGGTCAGGCATAACCCCAGAATACCACAGGAACCCCTCAGCCAGCCCGCTGGTGTAAGGACATTCCCAGAATTGGGACAGGGGACTCTGCTTTCCCACAGTGGCCACAGTCACAGCCGAGGCTCAGGAGGATGTACCATCAGCACGGCCCAAATGCTGACCCCAGTCATGGGGCCAAAGCAGTGCTGCCCACCCTATTCCTCTGTTTGGGGAGAAGGGGGATGGGACAGCAGCACCATGCTGCCATGGGAAGCAGCTCCCTTCCCTCTCCTGCTCACCATGATCCCAGCTCCCAGAGGGCTGAGCTCAGCCTGCAGCAGGGACTGACTGCTACAGGCAGCTCTGGGACCTCACCTGAGTGAGGTGGTTTGGGTTGGAGCATCACCACCCCACAACCCTCAGCCTGGCTAGGCAGAGGTAGGTGATTGGGTACAGTTGCCAGAGGCTTCCTGGAACCTGAAATCACCCTGTCCCTGAGCTGGGAGCCACAGGGCTAGGATGATGCGCCTGAGATTGCCTGTACACATACCCTGCCTCTTAGACACCCCACAGCACTGCCTCAGGGCTGGGATGAACCCCACTCCCACAAACATCTCCTCACAGACCCAGAGGAGGCAGGAGCTTGGGAACCCGGCACCCTAGGGATCCCAAACCTTCAGAACCAAGCTGATGGAACACAACCTTTGCCAGCCAAGGAGCAAGAACTGTGCTGCTTTAGCCTGGCACAGTGGTACCAGGCTCACTGCATAGGACACACACTCCAACTCTGCCACACATGTGGGAATGTGAGAAAGTAGTGGCTGAGAAAAATCCCAAAGCAGCTTCATGTGTTTTGGATCCAGCCACAGACTCTGGGAAATTGTGTCACTCTCTCCAGGGGCAGCCCAGGCCCTCCTGTCCCCCGATAATACCCATCCCCACACCAGCAGGATGGGGTGCAGCAATCAAGGCTGGGTATATACAGGGGATGCTTTGATCTCACCAGAAAATGCAGAAGCTGAGGCCAGCAGTGAGGCAAGGAACTACAAATTGTGGGGAAGGAAGGCAGCCCCACAGCTGATACACGAGACTTCAAGTGTCACTGCAAACCTTCCTTCCACATTCTGACCCATGCGTGCCTGCCAGGGACCCCGTGGGACTAAAGCCATCTCAGACATATCGTCATTGGTGGTCGCAGGTTGTGCCAACGCCTGAGGACGCTGGGGCTGTGCCACCCAGGAGCAAGGCACGGAGGGGTCTGCCCCAAGTGCACACTCCCGGGGGAGGAGCCCTCCCAGGAAGGACAAGGAGGGGCTCTGAGCAGCACCTTTGGCATCGCACGCCATCCTCAGCCAGCACCACAGATCCAGAGCAGGGGCTGTGCACAGACCCCAGGGCACCCATCGCCCAGGAAGGGGCAGGACACCCCAGGGCAGCAGTGTTTCACCACAGAAAATAAAAAAAATTAAAAAAAAAAAAATTAAAAAAAAATTAAATCCAGCTCCCCACGCTGAAGAAGATGAGAAGCCATGAGAAAGAGAAGGTTCCTGAGAGAGGCTCCCGGCACCCACATTACAGCCAGACCGCAGTGTGGGGGAAATCCCCCAAGAGCAGCCGCAGTTGCTGCTGGCTGTGCCCGTGCGAGCAGGGAAGCACGGCGGGGCACAGGAAAAGCCGGGTTTCTGGGCGCTTCCAGCCGTCCCCAGGCTTGGCCCCTTCCCCATCCCGCTCTCCACCCTGATGTGCTGCAAGTCCCATTCCCCTTAACAGGAACAACCACAGCCGCTTTCCTGGCCACAGTTCTACCAAACGCTGACTCCTTGCTACCCCAAAAGCACAATAAAAATTCAATGGAGCCGGAGCCACGACCCGGAGTGAGGGAACCACGGAGGGAGCACGTCCCTCCTTCAGCAGCCACGGCTCAGACGCTGGCTGGACCGGGAGGTATCACTGGATTTCTCTGCTACGTGTTGCAGTGGAAAGGGGTGATGGAGCCGAGATCTGGGGAGGGGGGACAAACACCCCTGGGGAGTGGGGAGCAGGTGGGAGAGCCGGGCATTCCTGGGCAGGGGTCCGTGCATGCATCTGTGTGCAAGCAGCCAGGGAGCGCAGAGCTCTTTTTTTTTAAATTAGAAAAAAAAAAAAAAAAAAAAAAGGGGGTGGGAGAGCAAAGTTGCTTCTATTGTTGAACCAAATCCAAGAGTAGCTGAGGACCACACAGGGAGCGGGGCGTGGGGGAGGAGGCAGCGCTCCCGCACAAAGATGGCTGACACCCCTCCGCTGAGCAACATCTGCCCCTGCACAGCACCCCGCGGGGACCCCCGCCCGGGGGATCCCCCCAGCGCGCCCGGCGGCACGGACGGGGGTGCGATTCGGGGTGCTGCCCCCCCGGGGCCCCCCAAAGCCGCAGGGAGGCGCAGGAAAAGCAAATCCCAGACCCGTGAAGCGGGGCTGCAGGGATCGGGGAGAGAAAATCCACGCTGGAGTTATTAATAACAAAGGAGGGGGATCAGCCGCTTCCACTCGGAAACGGGGATTTGCTCCTGCCTGACCCTGCCCGCGCTCCCGTCCCAACCGGGCCAGGGTCCCGGGCCGGGACTGGCGGCTCCGCGGCGCCGGCTCTGCCCCGGTGCGGGGCTGCGGCCGTTCCCGGGGGTTCTTCCCACCGGGAAGGGGGTGTCCAGCATCATCCCCGTCGCACGTGTCCGCACCTTCGCGCGGGGACCCCCGTCGGGACACGCGTGGGGGTCCCTCTGCAACTCAGCACCGCGCACCCGCGCAAGGCGCAGCCCGAGCGGCCGCGCAGGCGGGAGCCCCGCTCGTGGGCACCCACGGCCCCGTCCTCCGCGGCCTCGCTGGCGGGACGCCCGGCGGCGGCATCCTCATCTTCCTCTTCCCGCCCCGCTCCCGCGCTGTCACCTGCCTCCCGGCCGGCCCCGCACTCCGCGCCGCGCGTGGGGGACAAAGCCGCGGCCGGGAGCGGGACCGGGACCGTTCCCACGGGCGGCCGAGCCCGCAGGGCCGCGCTTACCTTCCACCCAGAGGTGCTCGATGTCGGTCTCGATGGAGGCCACCCGTAGTCCCACGGCCAGCGCCCCGAACACCAGCAGCCCCACGAAGAGCACCTTCCCGCAGTGCCGCTGGATCCGGCAACCCAGGGCGAAGAGCAGCGCCTGAAAGCGGGCCCGCAGCCACAGCGGGGTCCTCTGGCCCACGGCCCTGCCCTGCGGAGGGGGCGAGGATCGGGTCAGCCCGGGAGAGGAGACGGGGGAGCCCCTGCCCGGGGAAGGGGACCCGCAGTGGGGCTGGATAGCCGCGGCCGCCGCGCTCAGTTGGCTACGGAGCGGGACCGCGAGTGCCGGAGGTTCCCCGAGCCGAGGGACACGGGGGTCCCCGCACCCGCCCGGCCCGCCGCGGGCTCCTCCGCGCTCTCCGAACTCCCCTCCCCGGCCCGCAGCCCCCGCGAGAGCGGGCGATGCTCGCCCCTCACTCACCTCGGGCAGCGGCTTGCGGCGGGCGGCGCGGAGCGGCGGCGGCGCGGCGCGGGGGGGCTCGGCCGGCATGGCGGGGCGGCTGGCGGGGCTGGGCACCCCCCGTTATGTGGGGCCGAGCGCGGCGGCGGCCCCCATGCGCGCGGCGGGGCCGTGCCGGTGCCGGTGCCGGTGCGGATGGAGGGCTGTGTGTGCGCCGCCGGCCGCCCGCCGCGCCTCTAAAGGGGAGGCGGGGGCGGGGGGCGCCGGGGCCGCGCCGCCGCCGCCGCTCCCATTGGCCGCCGCCGCCGCGGCAGCGCCCATCGCCGCTGCTAAGCAACGGCGCGCCCGCCGCCGGCGGCCACACACCGCGCTCCCCCCCGCGCCGCACCGCACCGGCCCCGCCGCGGGGGGGAGCGCGGCGGCGGCACCGGGGCACCGGCACGGCCCGCGCCCGGGGCTGCCCCACGCCTCCCGCCCCGGCAGCGGCAGCCCTCCGTAGACAGCCCCGGGCATGGACATCCCCCTGTGAGCGCCCCCAAGGGTGGGTAGGCAGCCCCTTCCCCCATAGCTGTCCCCCCGGACAAGTAAAGAATTCCCTACATCCTTCTCCTACTGCTACCCCGTAAAGGGTAGGCAGCCCCCTGGAGATGCCCCAAGGGACGGGCACCCCTCCTAAGGGTGCCCAAGGGCAGGGTATCGTGCCCATAGCCTCTCTCAGAGGATGCCCCCATTCCCCCCTATCACCACCCTCCTTGGTCCAGGATTCCCCCCTCCCCCCAGTGCTGGGTAGACCTCCCCCAGAGCCACCCCAAGGGCCAGGTATCACCTCCAGGGCAAGGCATCTTCCTACAGCTACTTCCCAAGAGATAGGCAGGCCTCCTGAAGGCTCTATATCTCACTATGGCCACCACTCAAGAGCTTGGCAGCCCCCATATAGCCATCCCAAGGGATAGGCAGTGCTCTCCCAGAGTCTGTACATCTCTCTTACATCCCAAGGGACAGGCATCCCTTCTTCAAGAGCCAGGTATCCTCCCCCCAAAGGACTATGTATCCCAAGTATCCCAAGTAATGCCTTTTCCTGAGAAAATTCATCCCCCCCTACAAAAGCCGGATGTCCACTCACCCCCAGTGTCAGCTGTCCTCCTCAAAGGCCAAGTATTCCTCCAGGCCATAGTGGGGGACAAGAAGACACTCCACTCCTTGGCTGTACCTGCAAATGCTGCCCCATCCCCTGCCGTAGGGATCCAAACCCAACACCCCATAGTCGGAGACAGAGTGGCACAGAAATCCCATCCATGAGGCACAGGAAGGGCAAAAGAGGCAGGGGTAAATGCCACAGATAATTTGTGCAGTGGTTAGGATTGTTTCTCTGCTTATTTCACTTCCTTCTGAGGTATTTATTGGGTAGATCTGGTGCTGCTCCCACACGGAAAGGTGCCCCAAGGAGCTGCTGAGAGCACCCAGAGAGGCTGGTAAACCAACATGGAGCAGCACCCAACCCATGTGCAATTCCCCCTGCCATCATTCCCTTGCAGCAATGCCAGTGATGCTCAACTTGGTGTTTCCTTCCTGGCCAAAAATGGGGGAAATCCCAATAAATAAACTGAGTTCCTGGGGTAGCTCCTCCATGCCCCCCAGTCACAGCCCCCACGAGCCTGGCCTGCTGCTGCTGAGCTCTCCCGGGCCTTAGCGGCACATAAAGGGTTTCTCCCTCGTCCAGCGATAGGCCTGTAGCATCTGGCGTGTCCCCAAATACAGAAGGGAAACGGCTATTCAGCACTTCTGCTGCCTGATT
This sequence comes from Lichenostomus cassidix, assembly GCF_008360975.1. Taxonomy (NCBI): domain Eukaryota; kingdom Metazoa; phylum Chordata; class Aves; order Passeriformes; family Meliphagidae; genus Lichenostomus; species Lichenostomus cassidix. Next base: position 9,305,750 of record NC_139489.1, on the reverse strand, counting down.
GCTATTAACAGCTCCACCATTCCCTTTCCCGGTGGACCCGCACTACCGCTGGGCAGCTGCAGCTTTTTATCAACTTAATATTTAAAAAGTAAGTTGCCATCCTCCTTTCCAGCATGGCCGATTCCCCCACCCCATGCTCTCCATCAGCTCCTTATTCGTCATCATTGCCTTCCACCTGGGGCTCTCCCATCGCTGCCCTGCACCCTGGGAAATGTCATCAATGTCCTTGGAAAAGTCATGGAATGGTCCGTGGAGACCCTCTCAGTGTCTGCCAGGGCCTGGGGATGAGCTGGATTTGCCCCATCCCAGGGTATCGAGGGTTTCCCTGGGACATGGGCATCCAGTGCTGCAGAACCAGATTCCACGACCCCATCGTGGCTCATGCATGCTGGCACCAGGGTGCTGTGCCACAGGAGCACCATGCGGGACAGGATCACCCCTGGCACCCCTGCCTGCTCCACACCACACACCCCTGTTCCACCGCTCATCCGCTGCCACTGTGGTCCCCAGGAACCAACAGTTCCTCAGGACCTGTGTGCTCTGGCAGCACCCTCACAGCGTGGTGACTTGCGCCCCAAGCAAGAAGCCATAGGGCTTGGCAGGAGGGCAGCTGATTTGGGGATCCCAAGCTTTGCAGCAGTAGTGACAATGCCAATGACAGGGCCAGACCCTGCCACGCCAGTGAGGATTGAAAACCCAACTGGAAAACGCCTGTGGGCAGGACGAGGCTCAGCCTGCCCTGCCCTGACGCCACAGAGATGAGCTTTGGGTCTCCCTGCAGGGCACTGATTTCCCCCAGAGCCACCCGGAAGGCGACTGGGAGCCCCGCAGGCCACCGGCCTTGGGGGAGCAGGATGGGGAGCAGGGGCTCGGCTCGCACGCAGGGAGACTTCTCTTGCCGCTTCTTGCTGACCGGCTGTTTTATATCAAGGCGGGAGGGGGGATTTGCTGTTCTAGATGGTATTTTAATGGGCAGGCAGGCAGCTGGAGCCTGGGAGAAGCCTGCTTTACATTGTTTGGGGTTGTAACAAATAAATTCAATTAAAGGCAAATGGCTCCGTGCAGCCCCCACCCTGCGCAGTGTCTCTGTGGCACTGGTGGCTGCGGGAGCCCCGCTCAGGGGCCACCCGGGGCTCTGCCCACCCTCGCCCCTCGCCCCTCGCCCCCGCCTCAGGGAGATGCCGGGGTGAGCTGGCAGGATGCGGTGGGAGCTGGGAAGCACAGGGCACCCACAGAGAGGATGGAGTGTCCGGGGAGTACACCCTGTCCCCACACTGCGTGTCCCACCCCGTTGAGCAAAGGAGATGGGAAAATCCCCGTGGCAGGAGCCCCGCCACAGCGAGCACTCCTCAGGAAGGGCAGCCCAGGACAACAGCCTCGGTGGGCAGCAGCATCCTCCGGGCAAGCAGAGACTGGGCAGAGCTGGGGCGTGGAACCGGGCTTTGCACGGCCACCATGCAGCCCCAGAGCCCCGCGGCCGGGGGGAGAAGCAGAGGCGACTTGGCAGGGACATGCCAGAGCCTCAGCACGCTGTAAACAGCCGCCGCCGCAGCAGCAACTCCTCTGCCGGGAGCCAGAGCCGGGCGTTAGTTAGTTGGAAACCAGATGGTGCTCTTCCAACCACCGGCACAGCCCGCTGGCCACGGCCCGGAGCCAGGCACAGCCTCTCAGGGACCCCAGGGCTGCACAGCACCCAGAACTGGAACCCCATCGGGGTGGCCAGAGAGCTGGGGGTGCAGGGAGAGCCCCATAGATAGACAGGCAGTGTCAGTGTGTCCCCTGCCCCATTGCTTCCTCAGCCAGTACCGTGTGTATCCCAAAGGATGCTGTGTCCCAAGGGATGGAGAAAGGAGGCAGCATTCACCAGAAGGTATTGCAGACAGAGTGTTAACATGCCTTAAAACCCCCATGCATCTCTGTGTGCCACACCGTGCCTCAGTTTCCCTGTGCCTCTCAAACAGCAGGGAACAGCCACCAGCTGGTCCATAGGTCAGAGTCCACCTTGTCCTCCCAAACAGGGGTAAGATAGCAGGGATAGGATGGGATGGGATGGGATAAAGCCCCATCTCCGAGGCGAGGGAAAGCCTGAGCACTCCCTGCTACATCACACCTGAGTAACTCTCCATGGGAAATACGACATGGAATATGGGCAGCAAGCTCCCATACCAGTACCACCAGCAGAACCTAGGGCTCCGAGCTCTTCCCCACTCCCCAGCAGTCTTGGGGGCAGGTGCACTGAGGGAGCACAGTGGACCCATCCCAACTCTGGGATTTTGGGGGGGTCTGCAGCAAAAAGACAAACAGCCGGGGCTGGGGAGGGGCTGGGGGGAAGGACGGCATCCCTGGTAGCCGTGGCGGGGGTCCTGTGGTGTTTACAGAGCTTAAAACCCGCCTAAGCCCCGCAAGGCCACAGCGCACAATAGCGTGTGGACGTGGTGACACCGGCCGTCCCCACACCACCTTGGAAGACAGAGAGCCCTGCCACCCACCGCCAGCACCGGGATTAATTATGATAATGTAGTTCTTTCCCCCTTTGTCACCCTAATGAATGGGCCCCTTTAGGATTTTAAGGCCTTTGTTTGGTGCCTCTTTACTGCGGTATTGTAGGATGGGGACTAGCAGGTGGCAGGTCCCCAAACAGCCCCTTTTGTCTCCTTTGGGGGCTGTTTTGTGGTGGGGTTGGGGAGGGGGATGCGAGGATGCAGGAGCGGGTGTGTGCTGCAAGGGAGCTCCTGGATGGAACCGTAGCACCCACACCATCACTGTGGGGTTGTGGCACCCCACGCTGTGCATTGTGGCATTGGGAACCGCTGGCCCCAGCCATGCCCCGAGCCACCCGTGCCCTGGCCTGCTCGGTGGGCAGATGCCGGGAGCCACCGTCTGAACCCCTGCCTTGATCTTTTACTGCCTGGGCAAATCAATTACCCAGCAGAAAAGTCCCTAAATCCCACCATAAAACCCGTTTAGCAGCCGCCGTGGCGCTCGCCAGGCCCTGGGCAAACCTCGCCCACTGCCGGCACGGAGCTGGAGCGATTTTCTGCGGGGACAGTGGGTAACTTCTGCTGGGGAAGGTAGGGCTGCAGCCACAGCTGCACAGCATCTCCCCACTCCCAGGAGGCAGATGGGGGCTTCCCAGAAGTCCTGGCTGTGCTCAGACCCTTCTGAGACCCCCACAACTCCCTGCCCTTCTGCACCAGTCTGTGCTCCTCCTCATCCCCTAAGCACAGGAGCAGCTGGGCATGTGACAGCACTGGGCATGGCACTGGGGACCAGGGAGAGACAGATGAGGTGGCACAGAGGCACAGGGAGCAGGGACAAGGCAGGGTACGGAGACACTCGGATGGCTATGCTCTGTGCCACCATGGATCCATGGGCTTTGTGTCAGGACCATTGGCTATGCTCAGCACTGAGCACGGTGCCACCACGGTTGTGATGATGGAGCCTTGCTTCCCCCAATGCAGACACGTAGGAGCATCTTTAATACCAGTACCGGCACAGGGACGAGCAGGGCTGAGGAGCCTGGGGATGGTAGATGTCTCCCTGATTGCAGGCTGGGCTGGGTGATTCCTTCGCGATGACCAGGAGCACTGGAGACACGGGATGGTTCTGCCTGGGGGCATCGTCAGGTGCAGGATCGCCAGGGGATCCCTGTGCTGTGCTGTACCTTCCGGCACAGGGGACCCCGACTGCCATGTCCCCCTGGGCAGAGGGGCTCCATGAGGAGGGGGCAGATCTTGGCCAGGCACTGCCGGGGGCTGCAAACTGGTGAGCAGCGGGGTGGTAAAACGGTGACAAGTAATTGGTGTCCCGGCCAGTCCTTTCATGCCGACGCCGTTTTATGGGTGAGGAAATTGCTTGTGAGTCAGGAACACAGGAGACAAATTTAGGAAGTGCTCTCTGAATGTGCCGGGGTCAGGCGCCGAGGCCGAGTGCTTGAAACCTGGGTGGCCTCGCCGCTCGCCCCGCGTTCCCCCCTCCCGGCTCCTCGGCATGGGAAAGCAGACCTTTTATCTTATCACTGCTCTTCCGCCGCCCCGGCCTCCCCCGCACGGCCCCCTCCCGGCACAGCCGCTCGCGCCGCAGACACAATGCGCGGTGGCGGCCAAACGCGCACCCGTGACCCTCCGGGAGCGCCTGGCACAGGGGGCTGCTCCCACCCGCCTGCCAAAGCGCTCGGGATCCTCTGCGTCGCTCCGCACTCCCTTGTCCAACTGCACCTTGCTAGCCAGAGAGCTGGCACAAGGCGCCGTGGGATGAGGGGACATGGCATCCTCCCCCGCCTCGGGAACCAGCCCTGGCAGGAGCTGCCGTGCCCCTGGGATGCAGTGATGGGGAAATGCTGGTGCAAAGGTATCCACATGCCATGGGGTGGCTGGTCCCCATCCCGCTGGCAAAGGTGCTGGAGCAGGCAGACCCTCCCGTGCTGCGGTGCTGCACCTCATACCAGCCTTCCCCAAGTTCTCCACATGCTGGGAAGCTGGTACTCCCTTTTTCTCCCTTTTAACTGGGAGGAGAGGCCTCAGCTCCATTAAGGTGCACCCGAATACAGCTGCCGGCTACCTTGAGCGCGCAGCCCCCATTCCCGGCCGCGGCCGAGCCGCCGCATCGGGCGGTTTGGATGTATTTTTCTTGATCGCTGGCCAAGCACTCTCTCCTGCAAAGCAGCATGTTTCTCATTTTCTGTAGGTTTAACTCCAAATTAATTTGTAAGTGATCTAGGTTTCTTGTTCCCCGAAAGATACCTAATAGCGGGGGGAGAGCTCCTGCCAACCGAAACGTCTCAGCGGGGTAAAGGAAAAGCAGGAAAAAGAATCCCAGGAACTGTGACCCCTGGTGGGTATTTAACAAGGTGTCAGGGCAAGGGATTTTCGGAGCCAACTAAGTGGATGTGACACCGGCCCCGTGGGTCGGGACGGGGTGTGGGGATGCTCCCGCCGCGGCAGAGTTGGCTGCTGCCAGGTCTCATCCTGATCCAGCCCTTGGGGGGAGCAGGAGCAGGAAGGGATGCTCAGTGTTCCACTGCCTGCGCTGGCTGGTGCTGCGAGCCCCGAGGTGCGAGAAAAGCTGGGGGAACAGGAGATGTTTGGGGATGGGGCGAGCCATCCCCAGCACGAGCCGGTGGATGTGCCCTCGCTGGGGGACCAAGGAAACATATTCACGCCGGACAAGGGCTGCGGAAGGGCTGGCGCCTGCAGGGAGGCAGGGGAGGCCCCACAGGGTGGTGGTCCCCCGGGGCCGGTGGGTGGTGGGAGGGGGCCAGCGAGCCCGCCGGGCGCCCCTGCCGCATGGGAAGCGGGCACGGTTTAATTGGGCGGGCGGCCGCTCGGCGGGGCCGGCTGCTGGCAGGCGGACACAAGCTCTTTTGTCTCCGCTCTCGCTCCCGGCACCGGCTGGGGCTGGCAGGGCCCGGAGCGGTGCAGCCACTGAGAGCCGAGCTCGCCACGGGGGCAAGCAGCCAAACCCACCCCGGCTCCTCGGGCTGTCACAGGCCCTCGCTGCACGCGAGGAAGCGTCCAGGTGGCCAGCGAGGCTTCCTGGCTGATGAGGGGCTAGGAAACGTGTGGCAATCCCCGGCAAAGTGCCCTGCAGTCCCCCCCGTGCCCCCTTCTTGCCAGGAGACCAGGAACAGGTGAGAGCCCTGCCCTCCCTGCTAACTGGGCTCCCGAGCTGCACAGCCAGGGTCCTGGGGCGATTGGCGTGTGAAAGCACCATGGCTTTTGCTCTTCAAAGTGGATCTACAAAAGGATGCCAAGGAGGGGTCTGTAGTGAGAGCAGCCGCTGCTTTTGGATCCTGGATCCTCTTGCATCCCTTCTGTCCCTCAGCTCCACTCAGATCCTTTCTGCAGCGTGGGGTCACCAGCCAGGGGCTGTGTCTCTCCCCCCTTCCCCAGCACCCTCCAGGCACAGTGGCTCTCCAACCCCACAGGCAACATCCGTGAGGGTGGATGATGACAGGGTTGGTGCTGCCTGGGGCATTAGGGGCAGACCCTCACCATGTGCATCCTTCACCTGCCCAGTCTCCTGGGAATATTGCCAAGAGCCTCCTCTCCCAGAACTCTCTCACTACAGGAAGAATAGGGGCTGTGAAGATTGGAAAGGACATCACAGTGAGAACATCGAGGAGTCACCTCCAGGTGATGGTCTGGTCACCATCCAGAGCAGACTGGACTCCTCACAGAGCAGTTCCAGTCCCTTGCACGGGGGGAGGATGCCGGGGCGGCTGGGTGTGTCAAAGCCAGCTGTGGATCAGCACTGGCTGCAAGCAGACCACAGCCAAATCCCTTCTTCCCGGCATCCGGCACCAACCACCCCCTTTGCAGAAAGGCCCAAGCAGGGGAAGATGCTGTTGCTCAGTGACCCTGTGAGGGTTTGCGTCCTTCCTGGCACCGCTAGAAATAGCTGGGTGACACAGCTGAGTTGCCAACTCAAAGAGCAGGCACCATCACCACCATGGTGAGCAACCTCTTATGGGTGTCATGGACTGGCCAGGTTTGCCTCCTCAGACCTCTCAACCCATCACCAGGGGATTCACAGCTTTCGTGCCTGGGAGCACAGCTGGATGCTTTGGGGAACCCTGGTGCTGTGGTGGACATCAGAGGGAAGGGGCTGTGGGGCTGTTACCCCCTGACCATCTCAAAGATGCCCATCATTGCTGCCGGCATTGCCGGCTGGTTGCTCCTCACCATCCCCTCCAACTCTCCCAGCACCAGCAGGAGGCTGCACCCAAGCGCAGGTGTTCGCACCAGAGACCACAGTCCTGGGGAACAGTGCTGCCTTCCCTGCCTGGGGCAACCCGCATCCTGCCACAGGGTTAAACTCCCCAAGGAAAGGAGGGAGGAAGATAGGAAAAACAATCACAAGAATTTGTTTCATGCTGCCTGGATCCCTCCCCGCACGCAGCAGTGTTTTTGGACGGCCGATTTATAATCAGCAGTGTGGAATGTTGTAAATTAAATATTTTTAAACAACTTTGCTCTCTCTCTGGTTAAACATTTCAGAGATCGCTCTTTCTTGTCTGTCTCTTGCTGGGTGGTCCCTCCATTCGCCCGTACATCTTCCTCAAACACAATTAACCATTTAGATGTTGCACAAAGGAATAGCTTATGCATACAACACCAGTCGCTCGCTGCTCCGGCGCTGGGGGAGGGAGGCAAATAAGAAGGCAGCTTCTTTTATTTTCTACTAAAAACAAAAACAAGAAAATCCCTTTTTCCTTCCCAAACTATCCCATTTTTCCTTGAATTGTAAAGGCACTGATCCAAGCTCATCAGCTGTCTTGGTCCTCAGTCCAACAATCCCCTTGCCGTCCCCCATCCCCTGAAATTCAACATTAGCATTTTAAAAGCCTAAAACATACAAGTTTATTTAGACTCAAGCTCTCCCAAGCTCTTGCTTTCCATATTTATATACACACGTATTTTAACGTATATAAAATGTCTGTCTATAGGACCTGGAAGGAAGTTCCCGTCTGCCGGCCCGTCTGGGAGGCACAGGCGCGGCTGTGGACCTTGGCTCCTGGGAGATGGAGTGAAAACCGACAGGATCCAGGAATCAGCCTCCTGGCTGAGAGGGAGTAAGCCTCGGTGGGCAGGCTACTGCAGAGGTGCTGGGGGATGTGCTGGGTGCTGGTGAGGGAATCTCCAGATGCCCAAATTAACCCTGAAGGTTGCCAGCAAGAAGGGCCCCATGCTCTGTGCTCCCCCATGGCACTGGGATGGGCTGGGTTGGGGCACAGTGGGCAGCCTGCAAGGCCAAAGGCCCCAGCCCCAACTGCCCGCTGCAATAATCAGTTCTTTAAAACAGGTGACCAAAGGCCACAGGAGTGGCTGTGTGTGATGGGAAGGCAGCACTGCAGTGTCCCAGGGCTGGATTACACCACACACTGGGCAACGTGCATCTGTCACACCACTGCTGCCGGCACAGGAGGCTCCTCTGCGAGCCCCACGTGGGGCTTGATCTTACTCTGCCCCTGCAAGACATCGGGCAGGGACCACAGCAGCCACTACTGGCCCTCACTGGGGATTTGGGACAGCATGAAGGCAGTAAGACACCTCTGAAAAACAGTGGTATTCCCCAGACCTGTGTTTTATTAGGAAAATTCCAGTCTCTGGATCAGCAAAGTCCAAAGGGTGGGCAAGGACCTGGTGAAATGCACTCTCTCCAGGCAGCCAGAGGAAGGACAGTGGGGTGCAGAAGCCAGCAAGGAAGACAGCAGGAGTAACATGGCTCTGCACAATCAACCTTGGAGACTGAAGGCAGTAAAAGCCTGCTGAGTCCTCCTGATCCCAGCCCTAAGGGGTTCAGGAGAGTCCTACTGCTATTGCTCCACACACAGTGTCAACTGGATAGGTGATGTGGGGAGCCAGACCTGTGTACCTGAGATCATAGAGAGAGCTCAGGCTCTGCTCTCCCCCTCCTGCCCATAAGCAAAAAAATGGTGCTACAAGCACGATTAGAGCTGGGTGCAAAGGTTTTGTGCCCATTTGAACACCATGGGGGTAACAAGCCCACCACCCCTGGGAATGGCCAGCTATTTGCCTTTGCCTCACATGGCTTTGTTCTGGGGCTGCCAGGAAGATGGGAGCCATCCGCTTTGATTTGACTGCAGAAGGGATCAGATGAGCTGCTGCTTCCTGAGAGATCCCAACAGTCACCTACAAAAGCAAACATGAATGGCTAAGGGAGGCAAGCCATGGCTCTGGGTGTCTCGCAACTGCCCAACAAATGCTCTTCCCAAATCTGTGTCTTACAAATCAGCTTGGCTGCAAAAATCCTGGCAAGGACCTGGCTGCAGAGCTGCTGCTGGTCGCACCCAACTGTCATGGGAGCCATGCTGAGGGGGCAGATCTTCAGGTTCCCCTGTCATGGTGTGCCAGGGGGGCAGGACCCACAGGAAGAAGTGTGGCCAGGTGTGCACACACACTGCTCTGCACCCACACCAACCCTGCTACCCTGCAGCACAGGAAAAGCCTTTTGGGAGCAGCTGGCAAGACACTGCTCAGCAAAAACCATGAGCCAGTGGTCCTGCTGGCCATCACGGCAAACCTCTGCTTTACCCCATACAGATTCAGCACATGACTAGCCACTGCAAGAACCTTTTCACAGCAACCCCAGCAGTACATCTGCCAAGGAAGTGTTCAGGATGACTCTGTCCAGAAAGAGCCAGCACCTACAGAGCTGGCTAACTTCCTTCTCAGAGAAGTGTTGCCTGTAAGTTAATGACACCACCTTGATGTCATTAACACCATGATGGGCACAGGCTGTCATGCTCAGCTGCCTGGGTGTGACAGAGCAGCTTGTGTCTGAGAGATGCCCCATTCCTCAAAGCTGGTGAGCAGCCTGTACCAGTAACACCTCTCCGATGGTCTCTGTGACCAAACAGTCACATACCAAACTACCTGGAACAGAACTTCATGCCCTCAGTCGCCTTCCCAATTTTCTCAATGACTATAATATCACTTGGTTTGTGAAGTTGCCTGACCCAACCCATCACATGCTCACCTGATGATGATAGCAGCGTGGAGGCCAGGTTAGATGAGGAAGGGTTAACCTCCCAGTGCCCGCCTTGGGATTCCTGAAGGCCCTATTATCCCGAACTATTTTTCTTAATTACTGCCACACACGTAGACTACATCAAGAGTGAATCTTCACTTTGATAATTCGTGCTGTGAAATCTCACTTTGGGATCTACTTTTATCTCACACCAAACACCTGCAGGTCGTAAAAGGCAAAAAGGAAAAGAAAATGCCTCAAATCCCAGCCAGGTTTTCAAGTGTCAGAGAACACTAAATTAATGCTAAATTCTAACCGACACAGTAAAGAGCCCCCCACCCTCTTCTTAAATTAGCTAAACAAAAGGACTGAGACTTTAACATATAATTAAGGCACAAGGAGGTAAAGCTGTAGCTGCTAAACACAGCAATGTGGACTTTTCAGAAGTTAAGATGTAACCTAAAAACAGAGGGGGAGAAGGCTTTGTGTTTCAGCAAAAGGACTGTGAGTCAAAGTCCCTGCAAACCTCTTTTGGCTTTGCCAGCCTTCTGGTAAAATGCAAAGCCAGGTAATTACACTCCACTCTGCTTCTGTTTCTACACACCCAAAATGGAGCCTCTCTCCCTTGCCGCACACAGAGACAAGAACTCTCTTTAATTAACCTTTGTAAAGCCTCTGCGATCCTTGGATGAAAAAGGCTTCGTACCTCAGGAACATGTTTGCGCACATACACGAGGCACAACTTCCAGCTCAAGGCTGGAGCTGAACTGCAGTGCATTTCTTCTCTCTGCAGCTTGTCACAGGCCTTGAAGCTCATCCTTACCCATAGTTTCCATTCCAATCTGGTCCTTTAGAGGAAGGATTTTGTTTATGAAACTCAGGGAATGTCTGGATTATAATCTCTCTCCTGTCAAATTAACTAGGAAATGGTAACTCTCCTCAGGGGTCACCGATACCCATGAAGTACACATTTAACATTTATCACTTCAGTTAATGAAATACCATCCCCGCCAGTTGCTGTAAGCACCTCTGGATGTCAAACTGCCAGGGGCAGATAAATGCCCCGTTCAATCCCACTACATTCCAATAAACAGCTTTTAGGTAGGAACTTGTGTCCAATTTATAAACATTAAAGAACAGCTTGTGTTTCAATCCCATCCAGGTGCTTTACAATCCTGGCACAAGCCCTGACCACAAGGCTGTGCGTTTCACATTAGCATGTGCGACTCATCTCAGAGACATAGGTACAGTCATCCACAGATCATCACAAGTGTGGGGAGGGACCTCTTGTCTAGGATTAGGAACGGTGGACTGACAGCAAGAACCATCAAAATAAGGCAGGGAATACCCACTGCTTACACCCTACACCTCCTTCATGCTCCACCAGCCCTCACATACTTGCTCTTGGGCAGGATTTCAAAGTATCAGACTAAACTCAGCCTGGATGGAAATGGGTGCCAAACTCCTCGACTGCATTACAGAGGAGAAAAGGCACAGATTAAACACTTCTGTGCTGTGGGGCAGCATCATGAGAGACAGTGAGGAGGAGGAGGCTGGCGAAGCCGCCGGGCTGCAAAGAGCAGCCGGCACTGCCGCTGTTCTCGCTGTTCGCCTGCTGCGTTGATGAGATGCACAAGCAGCATCCAGAGCAGTTTCTCCCAGGCTCAGGGACGGTGGTGCAGGACTGCAGGGACGTGGTTTACACCACAGGGAGGGCGGCTAAGTCATTCTTTGGAGTGGGCACAGTCTGTGTGGTCCCTGCTCTCCCTTCTGCTGGAAAAGTACAGTGCGTTGGCCGAGCGCGCAGGAACTGATATAACCCGTGCGCATCCCAATGAGGGGGGAGGGGCTGACGGACACTCCGCTCTGCAAATACTTCTTTATTAAGACATAAATATAAAGCTGAACAGGAAAGGAGCAATGACAGGGTAAACCATGCCAGTACTGATCTGTACGGATGATCTTACGATGCTTGAACATCTGGTTCTGCTGCTGGCTTCCATAAAATCATCTTTAAAACCTACTCGGGTTATATCTCCATCAGCTGTTCGGTGCCCACAATGACTTCATTAACATGTTTGGCTGAAAAGAGAGAGGGAGGAAAAGAAGAGCAATTGAGTTTTGCAGCAGAGCTTCAGACCTTGCATTTTTCAAATCTGCAACATTAAAACAAATGAGAAAAGCAGATTCTGGGGAACTCAAACAGAGACTTGCTGGACTCCAGTGTCTCTCCAACAGCATCCCACACACATGGTGAAAGCCTAAACAACTGACTAAACATCAGGAGATTTCTCTAATGAGAGTTTTCACATGTATGTGTCACTAATAAACAAGAGAGGCCCTCCGGAAGTCACAGCTGCTACTGACAGGTGTACACCTAGGTCAAGGCAAGGAACAGTCAACATCCAACATGGAAACTGGACATAAAATTAAAGATCAGTAATCCACCCTGGCCCTAAAGAACACTGTCTGCCCCGAACTGCTTGGACGCTGGGGAGGAGAGGGGTTGCTCAGCACCAGGGGCCATCACTGAGACAGTGTGAGATCCTCTCAGCAATCTCAACTCAGCCCTACCAGCTTAAAAACAAGAGCTTTTTTTTTTTTTTTTTTTAATTTAAACCTGATCCTCCTGTGGAGCAAATTTGTTGGAGAGGCAATTTCTGCAAGGTCACTCCTTTGCCTGTTCCCAGGAGCTTTGCACAGCCTCAGTGGACACATTAATGTGCCAGTCCCTGCCCCAGCACTGTTAATGCACTGTACTGAAAGAGCCTTCCCTTTAAAATGCAAAAGCAGCTTGTCAGGGAAGGACTGCAAATAAGGGATCTAAAGCCAAAATAATAAAAACACGCAACTGAAAGCCCAGTGCCTAAAAAAACCCAAGCGTGTGGCCTCAGAGCATGACACAAAGTTGGTGTGCTCAAAGTGGGTGTCCTCAGGGTACCGTGGGGGAGGTGGTGAATCTGAACTGCTCTCCAGGAGCTGGACACCTATTCAGGTGGAGCTCAGGTGGTGTGTCCCATGCCCCTAGGCTCTTCATCTTACCTCCTGCAATTAGGAATAACAATTGCCTCTGGAGCCTGGGATAAAGTGTCAAGGCCTATGAGGTGCTAGGATATACCAATGGAGGCTCTGGTGTCTCCCACACCTTACACAGCAGGGGGGGTGGATAGCCAAGAAGGATGGAAATGATGAGTTATGTTTTATTTACCCACCTAAAACTCCTCCCCTCAGGGGAGTGGATTTTGCAAGACTGCTGCAAATCAACAAACATGCCACCTTTGGCTAAAGGAAGAAATTTCTGGCAATCCCCAAAGTGGCTGGGCCAACATGGTGTTTCTCTTGGTTTAAAATTCAAAACACAACCTTTGTACCGTGCAAACCATTGCTCCAGTAAAGATGTGATCAAATTCTGCTCTATAAACTTCAAGAAGTTTCAGACTGTGGCAAGATAATTTTCTCACTACAACCTCAACCCCCACAATCATATGCAGTCTCCTCAGCCTGAGGGACAGAATGGGTGAGCCACACCACTTCCTTTCAGAGACCCTTCATGAAGGCCAAAATAAGGAGATCAAGGGGCTGCTTCTCACCTGCAGCACGAGATTGAGACATTGAGCTCTTTGCTCAGGGTATTTATTGTCAACTGATAATTAATCCTGCAGCCTCACACTAAGATCCTGGAGCTCAATCTCCAGCACTTTGGGCAGGATGAGCAGAGGTGGATGCAGTGCTCAGGAAAATGAGGGGCTGACTGTACAACTGCCAGGTGCAAGCATGATGTAGGTAGCACCACACAACTTCTCCAGCACGAGTCTGCCAATAGCCCCAAGTCCAGCCTTCAGCGCCTCTCTCCTCCTGTCCTGGACCCCACACAGCTTTGCCAAGGTACCTCAAATCCAACCTGCAGCATTTCTTGCTATAACATTCCTCACCCCCAACAACTTTCCCAATATATCTCAAACAGGCCCTGTAGCAACTCCTGTGACTCCATTCCTGAACCTCCTCCAAGCAGACTACCTATCATGTTGATTTCTATTATGTGAATAAGACCCTGGCTACCATCCAGTGAGAGTAATTACGTTATGCCTCTGCAGATTAAACATGTCTTCAACTAGGCTTGTAGAGAGCCATGTCAATTTATGGTTCTATATATAGGTTATCTGTAGCAATACTTTTTAATAAGGAACTTCTTGCTTCATTTCAGACAGCATCCTCCACGGTCCTAAATGTGCAGAGTTGGGATGGGTCCTGTCACATACCTTGCTGCAGAGGTAGTACCAGCTATTTGTATTTTGCACTGACATGCTTGCAGCAGCCTTATGGTATCTTGTATTTTACACCTGATGAGCTCAAAATGCTTTTTGAGAATGGGTGAATAAGAGCATTCTCGTTTTACAGATGGGGAAACCAAGGCAGCAATGAGTTTAGGGATCTTAGGCAGCCATAGCCACATAGGAAATTGGAGCCTGCATTCCCTCATCTCTCATCTCCTCCTTGATCTGTGTGGCCCAAATTCCCCGAAGAGGGCACACATGGCCTGCCTGGTATGTCACTGCTACCTCAGACTCACATGAAATCACCACACTCATTTCTTGTTCTTCTGGTAGAAGCTTAAAGAAAACACATGAATCTGCCTGTCTAAAATCCGCGAGAAAGTTTTTAAGCGATAAAGGGAATGGTTTTGCTAGAAACAAAGCCCTATTCCGCACCCTGAGGGGATGCGATAGGCAGATAAGGATTTCACCCTGCTTCCCTCTTCCATTCCCAAAGCCCTCCTTGAGAAGTGAAGGGAACTCAGACTCCAGAGTGTGTGCCAGAGAGCTGAACTGCGGATAGCGTTTCATTATCAGACGTGGCTGCCAGTTGCCAGTGGCTCTGGCTGGTACCAGCAAGCTCAGTTCCTGCAGAAACTCTGCCTGAAACTCTGGGGGAGGAGGGAGAAGTACCTCACATGCTTCGCTGTTCAGCTCCCTTTCTCCTTCCCCAGCTCCCCATTAGGGATTTCTTACCAGGCTGCCTTTTATCTGACACTGGCAGGGTTACAGATGCATTCAGCCCACAGAGAAAGAGGGATTAGAGAAAGGACTTTCAGAAAGCTTTAAGAGTTGGACTCTTCAACCTTAAATCATGTTCAACTAGATCTTCTCAGATTGGGAGCATCTGGTGCTAAGCAAATCCAGAGCTGATCAACACATTCAACCTCCTGATTAGCACTTTGCTTCAACTTGCTGACGCAGCCCAGCCTGAAGTCAGCCTGGGTGCTTGAACCGAGTGTCCACGGAGACTTTACTGAGCGTAAATCAAAAACCTGTCACTCGTTATATATGCATTCCTGCTTGGGAAGACATTTGTTTACACATACTGTACACTAGCTCCTTAAAAACATACGCACAAGGCGAGCTAGAGAGCAGAGCAGCTTTTGGTGCTTGGCTAAAAACAAATTGTAATGCAAATAAACAGAGGGGCGGAAATGACTGCGCAGCCCAGCACAAACCCCACCAGCAGGCTGGGGGCCGGGGACCCAGCGCTCCCCAGCCTTCCTGGCAGGTTCCTGCCAAGCCGCTCACAGAAAGGGGATGCCGGAGCATTCCTTTAAAAGCCATGTGAAAGCATCTCCTTGTTGTTTGCTCAATTAGCCCCAGACAGATTGCTGCTGCTGCTGCTGGTGGCAACGCTGGGTTGTAAAGGAGGAGGGGAAGGAGGGGAAAGAGAGAAAAAAAAAAAAAGAGAGGAAAAAAAAGGGTTAGGGCCTAGGCCCAGGACCACCACGAAGTTTCAGCCCTCAGGGGCTCCAGAAAACGTTCAGTTTACTCACTCAATTACATACACTGTTTTATAAACCCTTTAAAATAAAATAGAAAACAGTCCCTGGCACAGAATTACTGCTCTATTATACAGCAGTGATGAAAGCCACTGCTGTGTATTTGCTCTCTTTAAAGCAAGAGATAGTTTAACTTAAAAAACTAGGCGGGGGGGAGGGGTGGCTGCAGAAACGCATGCACGAAAACACGCTGTGGGTGGTTCCCACCACATTCACCCAGGACAGAAAGGATCAGAGAGCGGGAGAGAAGAGCAACTTGTCTCTGCAGTGATGGTTGGCTCTGGAAAAGCAGCCAGGTTGGGGGGGGAGAGGAACTAAAGGGGCTTAAGGGGATGGGAAGCAGCTGAAGCTTGACTCTGGGAGGCTGGAGGGTGTTTTAAATTACATGTACAGATAAAGAAGGGAAGCAGGTGATGGGGGCTGATTTGTTTGTGTTTACAGAGCAGTGGGACTTTCCAGTCAAGGCCTGTTCTCTCCTCAGCCAAGCTTTACTTACATTATCACTGGAGACCAGGGTGACCACACTGTGGCCCCAAAGGCCAGGAGTGTCTCAGAATTTCTCCCAAGTGCCAAGTCAGCCCCACTGTGCAGCCACCAGCTGAGCCCATGGGTCCCCAGCAATGATGCTGTCCATGACCCGAGTGCTCCAGCTGCTCTCAGGGTAGGATGTGCAGCTCACCTCCAGTGCTGGTGGTAGCTTCAGGCAGATCAACTCTGGCCCACAGCTCAGGCCTGCAGCCCATAAAACAGGCAGGCAGTAGAGGTCTTACTTCTGCCTTACATCCAACAACCACCAGTTCTCAGTGCTGGTGGCCCCATGGTTCAGCCGAGGATTTTCTCATAGTTCAACCAGTACTAACCCCTTTGCTCTTAAACCCTTCTGGGGAATAGAATTGTCTTGAGAGTGTAAAGGTAACAGTGAATTCAGTGCCCAATGAGAGATGACTTTACTATGGCTTGGAGCAGATAGATTGAGGGAGTGAAGGAACAGGAGAGAGATGTATGGGCAAGTGATCAGTTAAGGTCTTAGAAGAAAGGTTAGTAAAGGAAAAAAGAGACCCAGAGCTGGGAATGTGCCTACGACAGCAAGCTCCTTGAGCAGGGGGACATGCTTGGAGTCCTCGTATAAGGACAGAGTCCTAGCAAAGTGTGTGAGAAGGGACTGGATTATATTGATCAGTGTGCTTCTGTGGGGTATCACCACCTCACAGCAAATTCAAGCAGGGATCTCAAAACAACAGTCTGACTGTCCACATCTTAACTTCCTTCTGTGATGGCAGAGGTGCCATATTTGCCTGCAGCTCTGGACACAAGCCCCTCTTCCTTTCTCAGCATCCATTGGCGTGTTCTTCCTGGCTGTTTCATGTGGCTGAGCTCTAGCAGAGCAGAAGTGGTTATTTTCTCTGCGTGGAGCATGTAAAAATATTTCCACAAGGTTATGAACTGCTGCCTTATGGGTAGACTTCACAATCAGCATGCTGCGAATGTGGCAGCACATTTAACCTGCTCACTCAGGAAGCCTGAACTTCCCTGGCTGGGAGCGACAGTATGCACAAGTGTGACAGTCCCCAACAGCAGAGGGGAGGACAAAGCATTGCTGGATGGATATTCTAGTGAAGTTTTATGCCACTGCTGAGGCCAGAACTCATAAACCATTTTTATACAACTTGGAAAGGAGGCTTATTAGGATTAGTTAGCAATGTAGTCACTGCATAGTCGCTGAAACAAAAATGTCAACTATTTAAGAGATGCCTGTTTTAACTGCCAACAATATCTTTGTCATGGACACTCAGTAGTTAAACTACTTTAGCGAGAAATCTTACGCATCTCTCAGTTTTGCTATAAATTCACACCATTCCTACATCACCTCCAGCTCATTTTGCACCCCCGTGCACAATATACATGTGTGCACTGTTTAGTCTGTGTCTGTTCTTCATGAGCTTTCGTAACTCCCATCTGCACAGCAGCATGCTTTTTGATCCCGACCCTGTGTCGTGCTAAGTGTTTTCAGTTCCTGAAGGCTGCACCAGGAGGTACTCAGCATCTTGCAAGAGCAGATGCTTGCTTGCCCCTACTTGAATGCAGCGAGAACATCAGAAGGTCTCTTGGTTCTTTTCTGTCCCCATCCTGCTAAATCTTGTCTCAGGTGAAGCCTCCACACAAGCAGGCACCCACTCACATGTGGAGGTTTCATAAAATGTACCTGCCTTCAGAGGATGACATTAGAGAAAAATGTGCTCTTTGGCCTTCATAAATAAAACAATCTTACTCTGTTTCATTAAGAAGTCCTAGGAGTCCAAGCTTGGAACAGGACTTGGAAAATGATCGCAAATGGGAGCCAGTCCTTACTGGATATGTGCCTTTTTCTCTTCTTGTGAGAAACCATACAGTTTTGGCTATGTGATAAGCCTTTGAAAAAAATCTCAAGTTTGCACGTGTTCTCAGGAGGGCAGCTAAAAGCTCCAGAGACTGTCTGCAGTGAGCACTCTTGACCATGGAAGTGCAGGAGGAAGGCAGGGTTTCCTCCAAGCTGTATGGATCAGTGGAACACCTCCTGTGCCCAGTATGAGCCTGCCCAGGCATGACAGAAAGGGATGCAGTCCAACTGAAAGCAGTCAGGGAATGAGTGCCAGAGGAAAAATGGGGCTTGGGACTGTTAGGCAAGGGGACTGGAAATAGCAGCTATGGTCAGACCAGAGAAGGAGGCAGGTAGGTGTCTGGGAGTAACCAAGTAAGAGAGAAAAACAAAAGTCTCCGTGGGAGAAAGACTAGTAGAAAAAACAAAGAGAAGGCTGGGACTGGGATGAGCCTGGTGCTGGGACAAAGCCACAGTGGAGAGCTGTGAAGCAGGAGTCAGGATCAGGTAGGATATAGGTAGGGCCCCATGACTGATGCTTGAAGCAAAAAATAAATATGTAAATAAAACATCCCTGCCCCAATTACAACAGGGGTGAAAGCAAAGGATAAGGTGGTGAATTTTATATCAATTTTGCTAGCTCTATACTTTGAGTGTTTACTGTCTCTGTTCCTGGTGTTGCCTTGAAGAAGGGTTAGGCTGCTTTACCATATAGGCCTGTTCCTGGCTAACCTATACCAGATGTATAACGTTCTCCCTGCTGAATCTGGCCGAGAGACTCCTTTGGGAGCTGTACTTAGTGACTCCAGGCCCATATGACTCCCTGACTGGCCCATCACCAGCATTCCCTCTCTCTAGTCCTACTTCACTGAGCACATGCTGCTTTTGAGCTCTTCTTTAAAACCAGGTTTATCAAAAAGGCTGAAGTATAATCCTAATAACTGTCTTTGAAGCAGTCATTGAATGCTTTGTGCAATTATGTTCTTTCAGAATGCTGTCTGCCATTTCCTATCCCTCTAATAATTACTGCCTTTTTCTTAGGTACCAACATGTTTTTCAGACTGCTACCTGGTGAGGTAGCTTTCACAAAACCCATCTGTTACTTCTCTGCTAGCAAATTCCTTACAGTATCAAAGAGGAAGGAAAGTGGATGCTTCCAAGGCATGGCAATAAAAGCACTAGGAGAACAGTAGAGCTGTCAGGAGGCATGGCTTGCAAATCCAGAAGTTAAATAAAATGCCATACCTTGACTTCAACAGAGATATTTAAAAATACTGCCTCTGGCCAGTGCTGTGACAGGGCTGAAGTCAATACAGGACTGGGATGACACTGCTGAGTTACCTGCACTCCGTGTCTCCAATTTTCTTTTTAGTTTGAAAGTATCAGGTTGCCTCTGATCTACCCCAGTAACCAATGTTGGAGTATTCCCTCTATTTAGGTGTCTAGAGATTTGCCAAGCCTGTTATTAAGTGATGAGGTCTCCCACCATGTCCCCAGGGAGATTATCCCACAGCCTACCAGACCACATCATTAGGAAAATGTTCCAGATAGCCAACCTAAATTGTGTTTAATTCAATCCCATTACTCCCAGCTGTACCATTTGGACCACCCTAAATATGCCCATATTATTCTGCAGAAGGAAAAGGATGAGAGATGGTTTAAGTTACATTTGGCTATCATTTGTGGTAGCTGTTCTCCTGCCATCCTTCTTGCACTGGACTGGAATTCATTTCATGAAAGGAGGTCAGTGCACCAGTGGCTCAAAGAGCTCTTGTACCCCAAGCTGCCTGGGCAGTGTGGCCAGGACTCATATGGTAGAGCAGGGAGCACACAGCCAGTTCTGCAGCAAAGCCAACTGTGGAATCTGCTTGGGGCTGTGTAGGATGATTCAGGGATATTTCTACCTTTGATGAATCCTGGCTGATGCTCTAGAATAAGGGACTGCTGTATTTTTAATGTTTCTGGGAAGGTGCATGCAGTTTTGCTGAGGAGGTTTCTACTCCCAGAAACTGGTGTGTAACTCCCAGACTAGGGTCAGCAGCCAGCAGCTACCACTTATGTCTGCTGAAGAGTGATCAGCTTGCAAGAAAAGGTGGCTCCTACCCAAGAGAACTACGTTTTTTCTTAACCTGGCCATGGAAGCTCAAGTTTGAAGAAGGAAAAATTACCAAACAGAAAAACACAGCCAAAGCCTTGATGAAAGGGGCAATATGGAAACAGACTTACAGGGCCACACCAAAAGCTTGGCACAAGATACAGGAAGTCTTGGGCAGGGGAAAGGAAGTCATGGCATGCTTTCACAGCAAAAAAGAGAAGACCCAGTTTACTATACGACCAGCCAAGGTCAGAAGAGACACGCTGGGCTGGAAAGACTCCACAGTGCAGGAAATAAGTCATGAACTTCACAGACAGATCCCAGACCACCGAGGCAAACCTGACCCCCAGCCCAAAGAAATTCTAGAATGGCTAGGAAACTGAGGCAGCAAAACAAACCGAGGCTTTATTATTTTTTCTTGCTCAGCATAATGGCGTATTTATAATCTACCTGAATATGTCTCTGCTAACGTCAATCATACATTTCTACACAGTTTAACTAGAGGGCCCCCAGCCTCTACTTAACCCAAGAAGTGGGTTTAAGCTTTGGGGAGGGGAGCAGTAGCCTCTCAGGAATAGGCAAATGAACCATGGGTACAGCTCTGTTACTTGCCCTGCGAATACATCTACAGACCCTGAAAAATATTCAGACAAAGATGACAAGGACGATCAAGAAGAAGGATCAGTTTTCATACTACAATCAACCAGACTTGGATCTGCATCCTGGAAGATACTTCTGAAGCAGTTGTGAGCAAGGTCAAAGGGTAAAATTTCTGTTTGGTATAATCTACTAAAGAAAGAAAATATTTTCCTATTTCCTAAAATATTAACTAAACCTACACCATGTGTCCTCATAGTTCACACTGCAGGTTAACAACCAAACGTGACCCAATTCATCTCTCCTGGTGATTCATGCAGCTGTGTAGATGTGGCAGGTAGGGACATGGTTTAATGGTAGACTTGGCAGTGTTAGTTTTGTTGTTGGACTTGATGATATGAGAACTTTTCCAACCTAAATGATTCTATGATAGGAGGCAGTGAACCCCACAAGGGACACCGATTCAGATTGATGGGCAAAGCAATGAGTAGACACAGTCATACAGAGACCAAGACCACAGTGAACTCATTGTGTTACCCACAGTATCAGAGACTTGCAAATTCAAGATCAATACTTAGATTTCATGAGCCTTTTTTAATTTTAGTTTCATTTTAAAGGAAAATTTGTCATATGCAAAGCTGACAACAGGTTACGCTATACTACATTAAGTTCAAACCCTGCTCTGTATCAAGGCACTTAGAATTGGGAATCCACCCACAAAGACAAAGCAAGGAAATAAATCCTGATCTGACTAAATAACTTCACATGGAGCCTGCAAAGGAACTCACTTTTGTCCTCAGTCCACACACTGGAGCAGGGATCTGCCAAACCCCAACCATAAATATTCATTAAAAAGCCTCTGCTTGGGATGCAGTCACTGAAACAGCCATTTCCTGCCCATTATCTCTTAGGGCAGGAAATCAACAGTTCCACTCATGCGGTTACCACCGAGTCCTCACCACGCGCACTCCCACTGGATGGCTGAACTTTGTATAAATGAGGGCCACGTAGCTGTATCCTTTCTGAAGCCCCAAAATAGCACTTCATGGCAGTAAAGAAGATCTGAATGTAGCTGCCCTTGAATTTCATACTGAGCACAGCAGCTCCTAATATGATGTTCCACCTTGAGCTTTTGCTTGGGACAAAGTGAATGGGAGTATACTGGCACTGTGGGTTGTGAGCATCTACAGAGAAGGATGTTTGTGTGATCAATAATTTGCCTATTTCCCCCCTGTCGCTGACAAAGATTACTAGTCAAAATAATGGTTCCTTCTGCTGAGGATAACCTCAGGCTGATCTAATTGTGGTCTCTGGGAAAAGACTGTCTCAGCACCCAATCTTGTTCTTTATAAGAACAACAGAGCTTTGCTGCCAACTTCGGAGCAGCAAGTCCCTGAGCTTATGCCAAGAAGCTGTACTTTCCATGAAAAACAAATCCTGATATTATAGGACACACCATTGTAGAACTGCCACAGTCTACTGGCACTTCATGAAGAAAAAAGGAATAAAACCTCAAGGCAAAAGTTCTGAAAATTATTACAAATGCACAGTAAATATAGCTTTTGTACTTACCTTTGGTTTCCAGCCTCTGATCGCTTCCAATCAAACAGTCCTTGATGTCTGCACCCTTCTCTATCACAGCATTATGACAAATAACACTGCCCTGAAGACAGCACCTACAACATAAACACAAGCAAAGTGAGAAAATAATTTAAATAACAGCTACAAAACAAAGGTAACCACTGGAATATCTAATGACTCTGTGACATGATCCTGTAACTAGGTTCAGTTCAGCTCTTTTCTCAAAAACTCCATTCTTCTCTTGATGCTCACACCCAGCTGCTGGAAAAACTTAAATACCAGGTGTCAGAATGGGTTTGCAAAAAAGAGTTTGCAGTTTAACCTCCTGTTAGAACAGCTTTCCTCTAAATTTCCTCAACAGAATAAATACTTAACTGAATAAATAAAGAGTTGGGACCTGAATCAAGTCTTGTATTTTCCACAGACAGTCTGGGTAACTGCAGGGGTGGCTTCTCTGCTCAGCTCCCCAGCTAAAAACAGGAGCAGCAGCCCAGTCTTTCCCTGCAAATTTTGCTGAGCAGTTTTATACATTCCAGCTTGCCAGGCACTAAGAAAAGGTGGAGAGAAGGGGCAGATCAATAACTCAGCTGGCTGGCTTTGTTCATGTTACATTCAAGCACCCAAACATGATTATTCTGCAGTACTAAACCAATGAAACCCCCACTAGATGTTCTCTACCTGCCTTGGGTATCTTCATGCTCATGTTGCCTTTGACACTACTAAGTCTGAAATGCTACACAGGATGGAACTTTAGCAAAAGCCACCTTATTCCAACACATATTTGAATCTGTAATAACCAGCTTTCAAATCTGCCAATCTGACTATCCAGAGAGGAAAGGAGTCCAACTGCTGGATTTGTAACTTCTCTGCTGACAGATTCTGAGTTACTGCACTGCTTTGAGCACCTTCTTCCAGTAAGCTGGAACTTATCAATCTTTATTAGTATCTGTGAGGTGTCCTGAAATGCTGTTCCCTCAGCATGATGAGTAGTGTTAAATAGCATTAAATGTAATTTCTTTCAAAGCTACAGAGAAGAAAATAGCTACGAATCAAATTATTTCTTTCCTTATTTTCATGTGTTCAAAGGTAGACAGCAGTCATTGAAGGACAGAAAACACAGCTAAGATGTATCCAAAAATACTAAGTTTAATACACATCGAAACCAGCTGATTGGGAAGAAGGTATAAGTGAGATCTATAATACTAGAGAGATGCAGGTAATCTGCTCCCCCACATTACCCCAATATTAATCGTACTGTGATCCATACCATCTCATATCTGCTCCCCAGTATTTCTGCTAACAATTATTACAATAACTGTGAATATTGTCAGTCCAACAACTGATGTCTGTCAAAACCAGAAGTTTTTGGCTTCAGTGACTTTCTGCACAGCAATTTGCAGTTTAATGACCTGCAGCCATCCCCCACCCTGGTTACAGGCATCACCACTACTCTGCACTAGTGAAACACAGCTGCAGTGCACCATCAGGCTGGCTTGTGGACAGAACTGTTAGCCTGGAGTCCAAACTAAAAGAAGAGTTTTGGTATAAGGTCAATGACCTGAGCTTCAATTCTGTATTGAATGGAGCGCTAGTCAGCTGAGGTCCTCAGAAGTGAGAAACATCGATCCTCACTCCAGACCGCTGATCCCAAAATTAATTCATAGTATTTTCCTCCTCACACATCCCTATTATCTAGTAAAAGAATTTACCATTAAACATATTACAATTCTGTTGCTTGTGTGAGTCAGAGCAGAAACCATCTGCCCCACAAAACCACCATTAATTCTGCAGGAGTAAAAGCAATAAAACTGGACCTCAGTTGCAGTGGTTCGCAGTTACGACCCCCCTTGAACAGACTGTCCCCTCTGAACAATTATTCTTTTAACTCACTTAAACTCCCCCTCTGCTGACCTATAAGAAGGCAATATGAGCAATTATTCTACAAGCAACCAGCTCAGGTTGCCTTGGCAAGGTTTTTACTAACATGTTAATAAGATAAAAAGCGGCAAAGATACACAGCAGACCCCTGCCTGTCTTTGCTCTCACACTGTCACAATCTGCTTCCTTCCCAATAGCCTCGTGTGCCCCCACAGTGGCTCAGGCCATCATCCTGTGCAACAGCAGATGCTGAGGGCAAAAGCAACTTGGCATTTATGCCAGGCTAGGGAAGGAATCAGTGGAAGCAAGACTACCCACCACTGCCATCCTGACTTGGCTTTCAACAGGACTAGTGAAGGGAATGGGAGAAGTTGCTCATTTCCCACTGAAATGGCTCCCATCCAAAACATGCACTACAGAATACCTCCTCCTCCGTTGCTTTGAGCCAGTCAGATGAAAGCTTTCCCCTGCAAACTTTTAGGTTCCCACCATCTATCACTTCTCCTGAGCATGAGAGCAGCTGTGAGTGCACTACACCTCTCAGCATTACCCTCCTGCAGGAGGATATTCCCCAAAAGAGAGGGGATTTAAGCTGTCGGTTGGAGTTCAGGCTGGAGAATACTGCGTGTGTGTTCAGAGCGTACTTGAGGATAGGCTTTCAACTCCCCAAGAAAGAATAGCATTGTAACCAAGAAACTGCTGATGATATTAACATCAAAGATAATGGGGGTTCCTGCCAAACCATTTGTTGGGAGGGACAGGCCAGGGAACTAAGATGAACTTGTCTGTGCCAGGTGCTTGCAAATCAGCCCTTCCCTGGTGCCAGGGTAAAACAAAACCCAAGAACTCCACCACCCCAGGAGTTTCTTAAAACTTATAAACCCAACCAACTGCAGAAGTTTTAAAGCCATACTCAACTCTCAGATTACCCCAATCACACAAACCAGCAGCAAATCCGGCTTTTATTGCTCAAGTGGAACAAAACTTCAAGAGATAAAAACACAATTTGTGGGTGTTCCCTTTACCCGCTGACAGATGTAACACAGCCATTTTGAAACCACTTGTAAATGCCTTTAAACAAAAAAAAAAAAAAGTTATAAAGCCTGCCAAGAGAAGTATTTTGTGTGTTTATTTAATTTTTACTATTTTTTCAAGTTGAAGAGTAAGGAATAAACTTTTATTCTCTTGCAGGGTAAATATCACATCTCAGGGCATTGCTGTAGTCTCCTTGGTTAAACTGCCACCACAGTTCCTGCCTTCCATAACAATTAGGTGCTATTAGCCCTCAAAGGTGCTCTGACAGCATCCAGCTTCATCAACTCTAGTGTGTGTGTGCATATGCGCACATTGATGTACTGCTTTATAATGCAAACCATATTTATTTTTTCCCCTGAAAATGTAGTATATTTTTAAACTTTTCAGCACGGTGAAAACGGATATCTCCTGACCTTAAAATCCAAAGAGCATGTTCAAACCCACAAGAGGAACTAATTTGGGGCATTTGATTTACGGCTGAAATTTCAATTTGAATTTGTTTTAAGTGTAATCGCAAACTGAAAGTCTGGCAGCTGGGTGTTTTTCAGAAAATAAATAAAAATATTCAGTGTGCGTCTGCATTCTAGAGAGAGCATTTTACAAGCCCAGTCCTGTAGTGGGAACAGATGTAGCTAAAGCATTAATTTGTTCTACAGGTACAATGTGCAAATGGGAGCATATGAGAGAGTGTGCACCTATGTCTGTGTCTGTGTGTCTGCTATGCGCCTGTATCTGAGAGACAGAGCCTGACTTTGGGGTGGGTTTTTTTGAAAGTGAGAGAACAAGAGCAAAAGGAGTAGTGGCCAAGGAGGCATGGGGGGATTACAAGGATTTAGGTCTTTAAACTGCAGACCACCTAACAAGATCACTCTGAAATGCCACTAATTTCAGTTAAGGCCACAGACCTCCCTTCCTCTGCCCTCCCTCTCTCCCCCATTGTAAACAACTAATCCCAGCAGAAAACAACAGAGAGCAAAATGTACACACATTCTGCAACATTCCAGGTCCTTCTTTATCTTTTATTTATTTTTCTAAAAGGTCAGCGTATGTATGGAGGGAGGGGGGAGGGCAAGAAAGCCAAAAAAACCTCAAGTCCATCTCTTGTGTGGGCTTGAAGGAAGCTGGGAGAAAGCAAAGTCCAAGAGCACACAATATGGAGCTTTTATAGCACAGCAATTCCTGGACTCAGCTTACTTTCCCCTCCCTCTATTTGTGGCAAAGTCACATAGCTTTAAACCAAAGGACAGGGTGGTCGATTACATCTGAAAGAAATGTAAAGAATTGGGAAAGAATTCCATCTCCTGTCGAAATTATAAATAAGGAAGTATTAATCCCAGAGACAGGCTGATTTATGCAGCCCTGGAACTGCTGACTTTCAGCCTGAGTATCAGTCTATAAATCAAACCCTTAAATCAAGTGTGTCAATCGCTGCAGCACTGCGATACTCAGGCAAAGCAAGGCACCTACCACTGAAAACAGGAAGATTGCCAGGGGACTGAGGTGCTGTACCCTTCTTAATTTTCTAAAGTGTAAATCTGAGATCAAACATCCTTTGGGGGAATGGGAAATCAAAATACGCAGTGCTCAGCACACTGGGAGCAGGCAGCAGGAGTCCAAGACACAACCCCCTAATTACAGGCTACCCACTGATTATTTAGGACTCTGTGATTAAAGTGATGAACGCTCCTGGGAGAAAGGGGCTTAAGTAACTGAGGTCAAGACCTCAACTGCAGCTCTCGCCCTACTTGTGCAAGCTTAGGAAGGTATGAATGTCACAGGTTTGCCTTACAGCAAATCTCCTGAAATGCCAATGGAAGTTATCCAGGTCTGGTACTTTAATCCAATTGTGCCAAAACCCTGACATAATCTCTGTTGGGCAGCAAAGCAAATGAGGTGTCTATAATGCAACACTTTAAACTGTAGACTCACAAAAAAGAAAGCCTGGAGCACAAAGCTTAGGACAGCCTCTTGGTACCACACTGCTGTGCCAAGAAATCAGGTCTCTTGCTCCTCCAGATGAGCTATGAAATGGAGAAACTGACGCAGGAGTTAAAAGCAAAGGGTGACATGCCTCGGCAGCTACTTTGCTGACTGAGGGGTAACAGATGCGGATTCCCCTGGGAGCAACATCCCATTCTGCCCTGACCAAGAAGATAACAGCCACCACAGGCACCTTAACAACACTAAGAGGTGGCAAGGAGTCAGGGAGAGCTCTAAAACCTACCAGCAACCCCTCAAGGAATCCCTCGCTAGCTAGAGAGCTGGTGGCTGGGACTCATGATCACAGGGGTGAGGCACAAAGACCATGAAAAAAAGGGGAGAGGCAAAAACACTTCTAGGGAACTTGGGAACCTAAAATGTTGCCTTTGCCAACCTGCTTTACACACCAATACATTTTTACACCAACATGCTTCTACACATGAACAGAAGAACTTAGGGCACTGTGAATCTTACGTTATACACTCCAGTAAATACCAAAGACTACAATAGATGCCAGCAGTACACGCTATAATTTATAGATACATTTCAAAGCAAGCATTCATAAGTGAATTTGGGCTTTGATCTCCTCTTTTTCCCCTTGGGGGTAACAAAATCATTCTACCAACCCCTCTAAATTCTTTGCCCGTCTCTGAGGGTGTTTTCACTAAGGAACTTGTTTCATGTCTCTTTTCTAGCCAAGCTCATCACTGTGGTATGGCTCCTTTACACTTCTTCCCCACACCCTAAACATTTTGCATTACATATTGCATATACTTGCCAGCACTCGTATTTTCCAGTGAAAGTTCAACTGACCTTAAAGGATTGCCTCAAACCTACCTTAATGTGTTTTATTAAGTGAAACTTAGGGTGCGGGGGGAGGTCACCAAGAAGGTCATGCCTCACCTCTGAAACTTCAGTTACACCCAGCTGATCTTTGAACAAACAAATTGGTGGCCTTTCATGTAGCTGTAAGCTCGAGGCTGCACACTTCAGCAAAAGTATGCTGCAAGGATACACCAGGAAACCCCACACACAGGAAAACTGACCTCCCTCTGGATTCTCCTTTGCAGAGTGGGAGGGCCAGGTCCTACACAATTTTACAGACATTCCACTGATGGCCAGGAAAAGCTACTGGTGTCTAAGTGAAGGAAATAAAGCAGGAAAATTATATGTTCACTACCATCTCTGGCTTGCTTCACTTTCCCACCAGCTGGCACAGTCAGACTGAGCAAGGTAATGGGCACAGTAAAATGACACTTTCTCTGGGGTTTTTGAAGCACAGTTCTGGGCTGGGAGCTGTGGCCCTTCATAAGACATTATTGGTTACGTCGGTTTCCATATCATATGGGCTAGGTTGACATGGAAAAGCTTTTTGTAAATGTCACCCTTATAAGCTGAACTTGTTTAACCCTGTCTTCTTAGGAACTTAAGAGGCACAGTTGGATAATTTCTTCCTTTTCCATACCCAGGTGGGGGAAGATTTTGAAGAGCATCTGAGACATTCACACCCAGATTCCCACCAAAATCCAACAGCAATCAGCTGCTTGTGAAAAAATCTCTATACTCTTCGATTAGACCCATGTGGTTAGCAGGAAGCAGAAGGTTATTTATAGCTCTGAAGTCAGACATAACCCTGGCCACTTGAAGAAGCAGATCAGCAGAATGAGATGAGATATTTTAAAATGCCACTTTTCAGAGCTCATGTACATGTTAAGTTCAACATGTACAAGATATTTGGAAAATTGGGAAGAGCTCCCTGCACTATCAGGGAAACATCTGCATCTGAGATTAAAGAACAGGTGATTTATTTAAGACAGACTGATGTACCAGGAAGCTAGCCAGAAGAAAAATTTTTTTTGAGGAGCTGCTAGTAATAATGTTTCAGACACTCACAAGATAACAGGTATTATATGAGAAATTTCCTAAATACATTACAGTAGAATTTGACTTCAGTTGAAAGTAATTGAAAACCAGTCCTGCAAGTAGCTCCACTGCTTCCTACTTACTAGTTTTCTACTTTACACTTTCTTCCTCAATTTATCTTCCAGAAAGCAAACTCTGCTGTCTAGAGGTTGTCTCTATTCAGTATCTTACACAGCATGTGCAGTGAATTCAATAGTGGAATGAAAATTATGGTTCCTGACCAAAAATGTTCAGTTTAAAACTCTAAGGTGTGACAGAAAGGACAGAATTGCTACATAATCATGAGAAATAAGACCCCTTTTTACAGGCAAGGACTACAATACACATAGTTTTCTTCATGTATTTAATTTTTATTCATATCCATGATATACCTTATCCATATATTTAAGCTAAGCTTATGCTTTTTCTGGATGAAGTCCTCACTTTTCATGTGCTTTCTGTGATATCTATGCTAAACTCATTCTTCTTTCTGGGGAGGCAGGGAGCCAACTGGTGGCATGAGACAAAGTGTCCAGGAGACAATAGCCATCTAAAAAAATGGTTCAAGATACAAATTGTTCGGCAATTTCAGCATAAGCAGATCTTTATTTTCAGCTTTGCAAGCTATGGTGCTGGAAACAACTTCACCTCCTCATTCCTTTCCATGAGGTTATGTACTGTAAAATATGTTGCCTTGGCAATAGAATCATTCCTTTGTACTGCCATTGTCCAAGGGGAAAAAGGCTACTTTTGCACTGAACCCCTATAAAGGCTCAATTCCACCCTGGTTTTAATTAGAATTTTCTTCAAACCGCTGACTGTTTCTACATCAGGTGCTGATTTGGCACCATTGAGGAAACAACCAATAAACTTCACAATCAATCTGCAGTTAGTAGTCAATCCAGCTCGCCTTCCTTGTTGTTTTCTTCCTTTGTACATTTTCTCATAGAAAGCAGCAATAAATTGAAGACATGTGGTAAACTAGAGTAGCCTTAACCAGTCACACGTGGTCTCTCTCCAGTCCCCTCACTGAGCAACATTGCAGCATCTGTCCATCTATGTTCACACAGGTAGCCCAAACACCTTTAACAAAATCCAATGCATAACCTACTGTCTTCACATGACTGAAGAAGGATGATGTTAGTTTTGGCTGACAAAATGCTATTGGTGCCAGTTCTTTCTCCACATATCTGGGTACTTTAGTCCTTCATACTAAGTTTTAATCCAGCCTATTCTTTCTGCCCAGGGAGCCAGAACTCCCCAAGGTTTACCACATCTTCCCATGGGACTTGTCTAACTTTCCCTTTGTCTTCAACATTCATATAACCTCCCTGAAGTTTGTAACCTGAAGCCTTTGGTGTCACCTCCCTTGCATTCCAAGTTTCCTGAAGCTGCAACACTGCAATTTGCTGCCATCATGTGCAGCCTGATTTAAACCCTATCTGCCTATCTTTTTAACCCCTTCCCTTTCCAAAAGGTGACCATAGCAGTCACATGTCCCACATGGGGAACTTCAGCAGTTCTTTTGGGTAGTATGTTTGTATGTGGTTCCAACAACATGCTGTAAACTTCACAAACAAAGATATGAGGTTACTGTTCAGTGATTCCTACCCCTACACAAACTCTATAACCTCAGTCACACCTGCAATCCCAATCTGACAGTTCCTGAACCAACTGCCCACTGCATCAAGATATCTGGCAACTGTCTGCTGCAAACTCCTTTCTGGAAGGAACTCTCTCCTTCTCCCACTGCTAATCCTGGTTTGGGATACAGTTTTCCTGATAAAATTATAGATGAGAGGGGTTTGGCTTCCTGGGTTGCTCTTTGAAGATCTGGTACTTTCTTGCTGTGGAGGTGAAATCTAGATGCAAATCTTGGGCCGTTTTCTCTCTCTGATAAACAGAGCAGCCTATTTATGATTTCCATAAAAACATCATTTGAAGCAGTATGCTTTCCTGTATTTCCGTTAAAAAAGAGAAGCAGCAAAATACTTCATTTCAGACTAAATCTACCACAGAGTCCCTATGGTATTGACTATCACCATATCAACAAGACCTTTACAAAGCATGGGTTATGGTGGACTCGGTATTTATCTGAGCTTTTCACGCTTGCTTTCTCAACTAATCGCTACGTAGTCCAAAGACCAGATTTTTTTCCCTACTAAATAGTCCCATCTCACGAATCTTTCCCAGGGAAACATTCATTTTCAACAACCACGGAAAAATGGTATAATGCGTACATAACAAAATGGCCAAGCTCCTTCCCGTAAGTGTATACACTGGGATAGTTTTACTAACAAACAAGAGATTTCGAAATATTTATCTGCAGGGATGGAATAAAGGATTCAACATGTTTTTCCTGTTAATATTATTTGTAATGCTCAGAGTGCTTCGGCACAAGGTCCTGTATGACCAGAGCAATTAGATGTTCCTGCTGCCAGAAGCTAGCAAACTAAGTAAAACAACAAGACTGGTAAAAATAAAGCCAATGTTTGATAAAACCCAACAAACCAACCACTGACTGCAAAAACAAAAGCCAGAACAGGAACCTGTAACTAAATGAATACATCCATATCTACGTCTCATTTCAAAACAGTGAAGTCTACCAAAGTCTACCAAATGAAACATTATAGAATGATAGAGTAATTGGGTTGGAAGGGACCTTTAAAGGCTATGTAGTCCATGCCCCCTTAAATGAGCAGGGACATTTTTAGCTAGACCATGTTGATCAGGGTCCTATCCAGCCTGGCCTTGAACACTTCCAGGGACGGGGCAGTCCCAACTTCTGGACGAGTTGTGCCAGTGCCTCAAAACCCTCACAGTAAACATTTTCTTCCTTATATCTAGTCTAAGTCTACCTTCTTTTAGTTTTAAGCCATTCGTCCTTGATCTATAGCAATGGGCCGGGCTGAAAAGTTTGTAACCATCAATCTTACAAACCCCCTTTAAGTTCTGAGAGGCCACAATGAGGTGTCCCTGGAGCCTTTGCTTCTGACCAACCCCAACTCTCTCAGTCTTCACAGGAGAGGTGCTCCAGCTCTCTGATCAGTCCCTGTATCATGGCCCATCAAGTTGAGAGGTGTGGGAAGAGAGACTGACAGTGAAGAATGAGGCAAAAAAAGCATCTGAGTACCTAAGCCTTCTCCCCATCTGTTGGGACCAGTTTGTCAGCCTTGCTTATCAGGGGTGTAAATCTACCAGGCATTACTTTTTATTTGCAAATGGCACAATGCCCCTGGATAACCAGCTTCAGTTAGTCTGTGGATGTTACACATAGCCCCTTTGCAAGAGAGATGTAATGAGGGGACTCCTGCACCAAAGACACAGCAAGCCAGGGACCCTGTTGCTGCTGCTCCACCCCTGCTGCAAACAGAACAAAGAGAAGGGGCAGTCCTGAGCCACTATGGAGACTAAGGACACACATAGCTACTGCAGGAACATCCAGATAGACAAAGTTTTCAAGTGACCTACGATTTTAGCTTGATTAGTGGATTTTCTCCTACTATGTAACTCAGTGCAGTCATTTGTCACTGAGCTCTGGGGAGCCTTCCAGAGGGAAAAAAGAACCGTTTCACTGCTGCAGCCTGTCACCTGGGCAGTCAGCATCTCTCAGCACTTGTGCTGTTGTATAAATTACATCCCTCCCAGCTTGGTCAAGTATGTCCATCATTCAGCACATATGTAATCTTCGCTATTTTATTGTCTCATTGATGGAAGAATTAGCTGCACAGTGGGAAACACATTAAGGAAAGACTACCAATTATTTTGCCCTGTTACTAACTTCTTTAATCCCCTGTAATCTCTTCTAAGGGGGGATTCATATCTACTCAAATCACTTCACAGGAGACATATATAATGTAACAGAAGCCCTATACACCAGGGCAAACAAAAAACCCAGCTTCTGGTACTCCAGAGTATCAAATGCTCCAGCCATTGCTGGAGGACAGATCATAATTCGCCAACAGTATGCAATGGACTGTCCAAACTAACCCCAGGTCCTTGATCCGTTCAGTTACCATCACCTAGGCCATGACCTCTGTTCCCCCAATAATGAGGCAACCACTGCCTAACAAGAGATACCTAGTTTTATTACCTAAGCACCTTGTGGTGTTCCCACCTGCACAGCAAGAATTTATCCATTACAGAAGCTGCTATTAAATGTGGTGAGGCTATTCAAAACCTTTTTTCTGGTTTGGATATACAATTTGTGGATCTTGATGCTGCGGGAATTACAGCACACGGTTCTCAAATCACATTAGGAAAACTACCAAGAGATAAACATTCTTCCATTTGGTTTTTGATGGGTTTTGTTTGTTTGTTTGGGGTTGTTTTGCTTTTTCTATATTGATATAGTGAACTGAAGCTGCTGATCACTTTTGCACTGAGATGGGAAAAAAAAGAAAGTTAAGATTCAACCCAGAGAGCCTAGAAGTGATGGAAGAGGCAAGGGAAATACCAAGGCAGTGCCACGTAGCTTTTGATAAATGAATTTAGAATGCAGAGCAATTTTTGCATTTGGCTGTTCCCAGTATCCCAACTTTCATAAAATGTTTACCTAATCTTCCTTTCTTCTCTGAGTTATCTAAACACCTTTGTCTTTTCCATAATAAGTGTCCTACTGCAGTCTTCTCAGCCTACTGCTTCAAGTTGGTATTGCTGCAATGAACACTCCTGGGAATGGCCTTCAGTTACTGATGCACTCATGTTTAACTTGGGCATTACTATAGTAGACCATTAGTCTGGTTGAGCTGCTTAAGTCAGCATTAAAATGTATATTCTTTAAATAAAGCAGTTTTATCCACTTCTCAGTGCAATTTCGGAAGTTTCTAATATACAATACCTTAGATGGTAAAACTGGCTTACTTGTATAGGACATCTGCTGTGCAATAAAAAAATGAATTAGATCTGTCAAGGCACTTTATTATGCTCATTTTGACCTATATCAGCCAACACATACTGACTTTCCAATTAAAGATGAAGACACTTTCCAAAGTTGGTGATTAGATAAAGCCTAAGCTATTTTAGAGACACCTGGGAGAAGAGGTGTTTATAAGGAGTTGTCCACTGCAGGCAGTTTAAAGCAAAACCACATATAATTTATCCACCTGTTGCAAATGGATCCATCAACATGTGCAAGAATGATTAGCATTTTAACAAAAATCCATCGGATTTAACCAAAGTAATGAAAGAGAGTCGAAATACATAGAAAAAATACATAGAAATCCTTCAGTACAAGCAAGGCTTCTTTCAACAAAACTCAGCAGACACAGTGTACACACACTACCTGTGTATGCATGACTTCATGCCCCTCTCATCTTAAGACTTACCATGATGCAATAAGAAATACTTTATCACCTCAGTATCTGTGCAGATCTACACAATATTAATTACAGTATGCTTTGCAATAAAGATCCAGGGTCTACAGTCTTAATTCCAGCTGGAGAGGAATAATTACAAATTTGACTCCAGTGCATCAGTGTGCAGTAACCATAGAGCAAGCCAGAGGTGGTAAACCACTGGGACTGTGAGGTTTTTCACTCTTTGGTGGCTATATTGTTTTCACCAAGAGTGACTAGGGATCACATTGTTTTCTAGAATTCACAAAAATGTTACCCCAGAAGTTAGTTTATCCCTCTTAAAAATAATATATCACCAACTTTACAATGCTTGTGGAATTTTGTGAAATGCTTAACATAACAGCTCTGGGCTCGATTTAGGATTTAGAATACTACTAAATGCCAATGCAGACAAACACAAGATGATTTGGGACTCTTCATAAAAACAGTGCTATTTATACACTTAGCTGCCTCTGAGATTTAATGGTAGAGCTGCTGACCTCATATGCAAAACCATACCATTATGATTGTGGCATCAATTCATTAATCAAAATGACAGAAGGTCTCATGATCAAATGAGAGAGGTTCCTCTACTTTTTATGACAGCAGTGCTTGTGATACAGCCATACTGGATCCATCTGTGATTGAACTGGAAACCAGCTATTTTCTATACTCAATGGAATTCTGATTTATGATGTGCTTGAAATTACTGTGGATTTCTATTAAAGACAAACACTCTGTGGTAAGGTACCATACTTACCTGTAATTTAGTTATGTAACAGTAGTATCCTCCACAGACCCCACATCCTTTGGGGTTTTACGTTTTTCAGATATGCAACTTTCAGAGCCAACTTGGCATTTTTTAAGAGCTTGGCCTTTTTCCTGAGGCCCTAAGCAAACCTCAAGACATGAAGGAGCAGAGAATTTATACAGGTCTGCACAGACTCAATCAGCAGTTTCCTTTCCACTGACATCCACAGGAAGCCAGCATGTATGGAAAGATGGGGGCATGCAGACATCAACAATTACAGATAGGCCACTTTTCCCACAGTTGGAAATGTACAGCTCAAGGCTAACTATTTAGTCAGTGTCTTTAGTACATGAGAAACCTCTACTAGCTGGCAGATTTTCTCTTTGAAATGTTTATTCATTTATTCCATTACTCAGCATAGGCAATGGTAAAGTAAAGGCTGCAGGATGACAAAAAAGGGCCAAAGAACATGACATTTTAAGTGAAGCTGTAATGTTCAAAGGTGAGAACATTTCTAGCTGGTAAGTGTACCACTTTAAAATATGCTTTGTGCCTCAAATATTTTAGGTACACTCACTGATCCAGCCACTAAAATAAAGCTTGGAAGCATGACATACAGACTCATACATCCACTTATTACTTACACATTTTGAAGATGACAGGATCTACTGTAAAAAGAAGAAATTTATGTTCCAAGACTGAAGCCCTCTTGTTAGTTCATTTCACTTGTACACTTCTGGACTGCTTATAGAAACTTATTTCTGACTTGGTCTTTAGAAACACACCCCCTGCTATCATCTCTTCTGGGCGAGGATTCTTTACAGGGTACAAAGTACTGACTCAGGATCTATCTAGAAAAAGAAACTGCAAATGTAGGGAATTAAGGTACAAAAAGTTAACCTACCCTTCCTCAATTGTAACAGAATTCATGATGATACAGTTTGTTATCTTCACTTTGTCTTTTATGGTACACATGCTGCCGATGATGGAGTGTTTGATGGATGTCTTCTCCCCGATTTGTGTGGATGACCCAATGATACTGTCTGATCCAACCTGGGGAAGAAAATAACAGAAACTAGCAAAAGTACATGGAGTTCTTTGATATGTGTTCTCCATGCACCTCTTCCAAAGTGTGTCTCAAGCACTCATCAACAAAGTTTACTCTGCTCTACCCTGAGAGATCCTTGGCAGAAGAAAGACCTGGAAATTTGGGGCCCACCCCATCAGCAGACAGTTGGACAGTCTTCCAAGGTCCATTAGCTTGGTAAAACTCCACTAGTGGATCTGGCTCTGTAGGCTTCATACAGAAAGGTAAACACAGTAGGTACAGTCTGGCTGGTATGCACTGGTTTCACTCAGGTTTGCCCAGTGAGACCTGACAAAGGGAGGCTCAAAGCCGGTATTCAACCAAAACGCGCTGGCAAGAAGCAAAGCTGAAATACTGATCCCTTCTGGGTTTGGTGTCCTTTGGGAGGCAAACTGCTCAACTACCAGGAACTGCCATTAGGGAACAAGAGACTGCAGTGTCTG
Organism: Lichenostomus cassidix; assembly: GCF_008360975.1. NCBI lineage: Eukaryota > Metazoa > Chordata > Aves > Passeriformes > Meliphagidae > Lichenostomus > Lichenostomus cassidix. The sequence goes on along the minus strand of NC_139489.1, from coordinate 9,269,396 downwards.
ACTTGGGAGTAAGGTAGAATTTTTACCAAACATTTTAAGAGAGAGAGACTGAAAGGCAGGAGCCCATAGGTGAGCCTACAGAAGACTCTGGGCTGTATCACCTATGTTGTCATTCCGCACTTCAGAACTTGGCTTCACTTCCGACAATGGAACTGAATTTTAGCAAGCAGTTCTTGAAACAGTGTGTGCAGATGGTATTGAAAGAGTAGAGATGGGAAAAGGGAACACTTACCATGCCTCTATCAGTGATCTGTGCAGACCCATGAACCAGTGGCTCTTCCAGACCCAGATTAAGCAATAATTTGGGAACCTGGATGAAAAAAGCCACATCACAAGTTAACACGATAGTGCTGTACTCACATATTACATAAACAGCTCAAAGATGGCTTTGGTTTCCATTGCACTGCATTTGCCATAAACATTTTAACTTGTGGGAAAAGGTAGGTTACTGCATTTCAAATGTCCACCAACTATGTGTTATTTACCATCTTCCACTTTTGTAAGGGAGACAGGTACACTGCATGTCTCCTCTCAACTCAAGCTTTCCACCTGTGGAGAAGCAGTGGATCAGCAGCAGCAAGCAGGCTGGCTCCAGGTGAACATAGTGACATCCTGTATGTTACCAGCATCTGCCATTTCAACTGCAGCTCAGAGTGTTTTACGTTGTCCAGTAAAGCACAGGAGGGAAGCAAGTGATGCCAAATAGAAAGCAGCAAAATGGCATAGAAAGATGACTGTGCCCAGCCCACTCCACAAGGTAGTATTCTGAGGCACGGGCAAAAAAACTGTATTTCAGATGTCTAAGTAGAAAGAAACTGAAGTTGATCAAGTGGCTATTCCAGATGGTAGAAAGCTGCACAAGAAAAGGCTCTTGACAGGGAGAAGGCAGGTGTTAGATAAGCAGACAGAGCAGTGGTGGTAATAGAGAGACACAGCCCATGAGGTAGCCAAGAACAAATCCATGGAGAGCAATTCTGAACAGGCTCCTGAAAGGAAGGGGAGCCAGCGCTGTAGGAGGATGGGATATCACTCTAGCATTCCTCCTTTTGCGGGTGAAAGAGCAGCCTGAGGCATTCTGCATCTCCTGGCATCAGGCTGAGGCCAAAGTCACACCACAGAAGAGGTGATGACAGCACAGATGGGGATGTCAGGGGAGGTGGGAGCCTTGCAGCAATGCATAGACAGAGTGCTGCACAGTTACTGGCAGGGGTGATGCAATGTATGACGTCCCTTGGTAGGACAGAAATGGCAGTCAAAGGAACACAGGAGACAGAGACGTATGAGGGCTAAGAGGTCACTGTCACAGCAAATTGTATGGCTGAATGAGAGGCAGCATGTGCTGGGGCTGGTGTGGAGCTCTGCACGCTGCTTGGCCAGCCAGGATATGGGCACTGTGTCCATCTGGGAGGTCAACTGGAGTCTCAGTACAGTGATGGGACAACTGAGTTTGCCTCAAGGGAGGAAGCAGCACTCATTAAGTCTCCCTTTTCTCTACCCAGGCACCTATTTTTACAGAACTCTTAGAAAAGTTTATCTGTGAGATCTCTATTGCTCTGTTAAATTTGGCTGAATGTTGCCAGCAATTTCCAAAGCTGCTATTATGAAACTGTTATATACTACAATTGTGCAAAATGTCTTCCTTAGAAAGCTGGCATAACAAGAACTGATGGCTAAGGAGTGAACCTCAAGAAGCAAATCCCACAGAGCTTAAGAAGTCAGGATCAGATGAGCTCACATTTCTCAGCTATCATTTCAATTTACTTGTTCCCAACATTTTCACATTTGTAGCTCTTTACATCTTGGAGTTCGCCCTTCCCACTGGACTTGCACTTTGTTTATTTTTTAAAAAGCAAGAGCAGATTAGATCCTTCAGTCCAAGGTACAGGCACGACAGAAAACCACCAGGTTACCAGAACACCACAAACTAGGCAGATCTGCCCAGATGATGCTGGCTGGGTGAAGGGATGTTGTCCTGACACGTCACCTGACACAGAGATCCAAGAGAAGAACACACACCAAAGAATACCTACAGCATAGGTTGGAAAGATTCCTACTATCCAGTGTTGATCTGCAGGAAGGGAAAGAAATGATGAAAGGCTCTTGCCCTCCTCAGTGGAAAGGTGGTGTGGTGAAATAAATAAAGGATTTTACTGGCCAGAGCAAAGCCCTTATTAGAATCAGTCAATGGTAGTGCAGCCTGAGGGGTAACCCACGAAAGCTACAAGCTCAAGCATTTTGCTCTGAAAAGAAAGGTTAGACTGGGGGCAGGAGTCAGAGGGAGTGCCTGGGTCAAGGGAAGGTTTAAGATGTGTTTGGATTTAATTCATCTTACAAAGAAACTATTTCCTGCTATTGAAGATAACTCCCTCCTGAACCCACCTGCCCACACACAGGCTGCAGGCATCCAGAAACCCAGCTGGAAGTGAAATGATGTGAGCAAAGTGTTTCCTCACCAGAAGGGCAATGGGTTAGGATGCCATTCCTTCCCACAGCTACTGGACTAGACTGCTACTGCTGTGTGAGTCTGTCCTTTGGGACCTCAAAGTTATAGGTCCCAGCTTTGCAGCAAGGGAATCAGAATCTGGTCTGTGAAGGCCAAGATAGGAGCAAACTAAACACCCAAAGTCTTCCTTAGAGACCAACAAAACAGGTAAACCCCCCTGCCCCTAGATCAAATGAAATGTGCATCTTTTATGAGGATTAGCAAGTGAAACAAAATGCAGTGGCACTGAAAAAAGGAACTACTTTCTCACAGCTCCTCATTAGGCTCCATTTTATGTTTTACCTCCACATAGTTTCCTTAGAAATTTTACCATCCTGAAAAAGTTCAAAATTCAAAGAAAATCCTTTCCAACATTGAAGGCCCCAATGTGACTTCAAAACACTAATTCTTTGTACCACCCAGGAGCAAACATATTTCCTGAACTAACCAAAATGTTGAATATTTAGGTTAAAAAAAAAACCAACCAAAAACAAAAAACCAACACAAAAAACCCACATGGAGTCTGACTGGCTTAACTCAATAACTTTTTACTGAAGTGGCTGCTGCCAAATGTACACGCATACTTCCCCTAGCAAGTGGTATTCTCCCTTAACCCTTTGGGCACACTTGTTCCTGCTATTTTTGGGGAAAGTTTTCTCTTTCTGACAGCAGTGCTGCCTCTGTTCCTGTCCCTAAGCACAAAGGAAATCACTTTATTTCTGTGTTCCTCTACTAACATCAAGGAAAAAGAGCTGCAGTGTGTAAACTCATGCTGCCATTCTGCAATTCTGGTTTGCATGAATTAATCCATTAAGGTAATTAAAAAGAAATCAACTCAGCCTGAGAGCAAAGGCAAGGCAGTGACCAATTCCAGAACTCCCAATACAATTTTATCATCTTTCCAGCCCCACTTCCAGAAATCTTGAGTCTTTCCTTACTGCGCTCCTTCTTGGTCTTTCAAAACTAGAGGAAACTGTCCATTTCTGATAGAAATGAAGATCATCACTAGCAGAGCAGTGAGAATTTGTACATTGCATCAGCCAGTGTAGTAAAAAGACCCCCAAAACCCAAACCCCTGCATCACAAAGATATGAAGAACTTTTAATCATCAGCTTGTTAGCTAGCATAGGATTTCCCTCATTTTCATCTGTGATTCTTTTATTTTATGAATTCTCAGTAGTGTGAAAGTGAAAGCTGGAACAGATGCTGCATCAAATCAAGAGTTGACCGCTATGTTTACCTGGAGTGCCACAGTTAGGAAACCTGTTCTTAAAAAAATTCTTTCATAATGGAAATCATTAGGTAATTTAAATAAAAGGGTAGTTTAAGTCTTTCCGCAAATTGTTAATAACCTTTGTTGTTATCAGAAACAAACATCTTCTAAGAAGAGTCCAGTAAAAAGTGATCTTGCTTTTAGGACATGGAGGACATTGATTAAATGAGCTATCAAAGCTACTTCCATTCTTATTTTCCACACTTCTTGGCTCTCTGGCTGCAGGTCTTGCCCCTCCCAAAAAACCAAAAGAGTGTGTAGGATGAGGGTTTTCCCAGCTAAATCAAACCTAGAGTAAATCAGCAACAGAACTATTTCCTGGCCTCACGTCTCTATCCAGCAAGCAGCAGGATGATATGCCTGGATAACGTGGCACTGGTTCAATTCCCATATACTCCTCAGCTGTATCACAGGGAGTCACTCCTGCAGGCTGAAATGTCCCATAATTACTGCTGTATTCCCAGGTGGCACTTCTGTATTTTCCTCACCTGTCTGTTGGCTTCAATGTACAGCCCAAGAGTATTCACTCGGAAGCACAGCCCCTCCTTCATGATATGGACGAAGCAGCGCACTTTTCCTTCGTGGAGAGTTTCATTCATATCTCCTCTATGATCATTCCAACAAGAGTTATCTGGAGCAGGTTTCAGCAAGCTATTATCTTCCTTTATGAAACTATAAATGTCTGGGGAACACACACATGCATGAAGTTAGACAGGATTTAATGAAATACTTTCTGAAGAGGAATACTATTAAAATACTGTTGGTGAAGGGAAATCTTAGCCTCACCTCATCTCCATGGCTAGATACTCAGCAATCATTAACAGATTTTATCATACGTAGTGAGTAAGTGCTTATTTTTATTCTGCAGGTGTGAATCAAGGAATCAGGACAGATGCAATGTTTTGCCCAAGGTCACACAAGGAGACAGCGGAAATGCTAAAAATAAATTTCAGGATCTGAGATCCTGTCCAGTTCCCAGTGCAGGGTGGTTAAGGGTTAGTCTGTTGTCCTACGCAATTTTAGGACCTCCCTCCTTAAAGTACATTTTAAAAAATGAAACAAACTTTTTTCCATAAAAAATAATACAGAGCCCCAGCTGATTTGCTTTTGGTTTACACCAAGATAAGGGAGGACAAAAATATTTATATAATACAAAATACTGTTTGAAAAAGAAATCTTTGCTATCATGAGGAAAAAAATGCCAAATCTCTGAAATAGTGTTCCAGGCTAGCTCTGTACTCTATTCAATAACTCACCTGTAGCACATGGACCTCAAAACTTCCATAAACCCAAATCTTTGATATTGTACTGACCTAGGGATGCTTGCTCTTTTTTCTTTTGGTCCTCTTCTTTGTTGTCTAGTCCTTGCTGCAATGATGCAGGAGAAGAAAACTGTTTCCTAACCAGATGCGGAATCAGTTCACTCCGGAGAGATGTGATTGTCCTGGGGAAAGAGATGTACACATGAAGTCTGTGAATGCTAAAACTTACATGTCTTCATTTTCGCTGCATAACATTGTCAGACATTTTGCACACTTCATGAAGATGAATCAAAATGGCAAGCCAATATCCACTAGTCTCCTGCTTCCTTAATGTATTAAAATAAAAAGAAAGATTCAAAATTAGGAAAAAGCTTCATTTTCAGAACTACATCCCCTATATTTTACAAAAAATGCCGAAAATTAATATGTCATCATCCTACAATTCATACTTGTGTGCAAATGGAATGCAGAGTACCAACACTGCAATGACAAAAAATGAAATCCCTTTGTGTAGCTTAAAAAATGGCATGAATTGACAGGAAAAGAGAGAATAAAGTGCCTATAGAGGAAAAACCAAAGCAGCTCCTTTTCTTTGTGATAAAAATATGGAAATGCTGAGGATATAAGAAATATCAGATCCTTAAACTAAAATATTTATGAGGCATACATTAATGGTATTCCTGCTCACATGAAACACCCAGAACATTTTAAAGACTCAGTCCTTTAACCAAGAGAAATTAGCACATTTTAACCATTTCAGGTCCCAAGACTTTCATGCTTGTTAGATGCTCCAATGCAAAACATGTAAGTGAGCAGAAAGCTTCCAGAGGCTTCAGCTGGCAATATTACCATCTTCTTTGCGTACAGATTTCAACTTTTATTATATCCATTCTGACACCCCAATACTAGGAGGTGGAGAAATCACTATGGGTTTTATCCCAAGCCACCTATGCTTTAAACAAGGGCCCCAATCACTAGATTACCTTTATTCTTGCATTGATTTATACATTGCAATGAATAAACAAAAAACTCCCCCAAAAGACAAATATCAATGTAGAAAGTCTATTGCATAATGGGATTATAACCCTGCTAATTTAATTTTGACTATGAGAAGATAATTTTATTTTTCAATAAAGTATTTGGGAAAAAACCCCAAATCAACAGTTTTTACAGTTGGAGTGCAGTCTTAAAAGAGCTTTATTGTTGTTGTTTCATTATTTTAACAATCTCCATTTAGTTACTGAATTGTGGATTATTTAAAGCAGTACTTGGGAAAATCATGCGGAAAATGAACTCAAACTTGGCATGTGTAAGAGGAAGTGCTAAACTTCAGAGGAAGGATTGGGAGAACTAACACAGTGAGCTTGGCTAGGGGTACTCAACAAATAATAACCCACAAAGAAAGAGGAGTTGTTTAGAATGGAAGACAGCAAAACTAGGAACTAACTAATAGATTAAATTATAAAAGGCCAAGTACTAGAACGAGTATAGTGAAAATTATTTTGGTTGGCAAAATCTCTAGCAAAGGGGATCTTACACAGTTCAAACTTTAAGAGCAGCTCAAAGCCCACCCAGGCCCCTGTTCAGGTCAATGATAGCGAAGCAGACCTAAGGACCAAAACAGTCTTTCCTGTCTGTAGCTTTGAAGGGAAGATTCAGATATGATTGCCAGTTCAGCCCTATGAGCAAATATAGTGTGTTCCTTTTTCTTAACAAACTTTTCCTTCAGTCCTCAATGCAGGTTGTGTCACCTCCTCTGTCATGCAGTGGGACGATCAACCCCAGCCCACCTCTGAAATTCTGCTTTTATGTTTTATTACAAACAAGGAAAAGCTCTAGTCTTTAGTCTCTCCTCCTGCTTGAAAACAAGATTATAATCACCTTCAGATAGCTGTGTTTCAGGAACTAATGAAGCAAAACACTTCATTCTTTAATCACCGAATTTCTGCCTGCTAACCACTTACAGGCGCGCTCTGCCGCAGCCGCGCCGGCCCCGCGCTCCCACACACGTGTGGCTGTGCAGATGGGCAGTTTACTAGCTCACAATGTTTGCCTGCAGCTGTGCCATTCAGCAATGATTTCCTGCTTGGGTTTTATACTTCATCCAAAACCGACAATCCTCTGTTTCCCTCAGAGGCTGGCTATGGCATTTATAAGATATATTACCTATAAAATACCCAAGTATTTGGCAGTCTTAAATAGTCTGATGCAGAGGACAACACAACACGGTAGGAAATGAAAGCAGTGGAAAGGGGAAAAGACAAAGTTTTGCAGTTTTCCCTGGTTTTTGATGGTTTAATCTTACTTGGCCAAGCTCCTGAAGCTTTCCTGCAATTCTCTGAAGTGCTAGCCACATTCCTTTGCCAAAGGTGGAGCAAATCTCTGGGTCATCCATAAGATGTGGCTCAGAAACACATCCTTCTTACTGGAAAAGGAAAACCAGGAAGGTTTGCCTCTGCTTGCTGTTGAAACAATTTATATGCAACATTAAAAGAATTTGCCTTTAGAAAGTAGTAAAAATACACAGTAAGGCTCTCTGTGAGAAAGATTTAGGAATTTTTTGTAACAGATCTTGCAAATGTAGATATTGGAAGTGATAGTGTGAGACTATTATCTGACTGTCAACAGTGGGAGAAACCAAACATCTGGCTGGAGCGAGGAAAGGAATTTAAATCAAAGGAGATGCAGAGGGACTGAAGACCCTTCATCAGGAGAGAGAAAAATCCCCCAGAGTTTGGAAGAACCAACCGGCCTGTAATCTAGATACAGAAGAATACAAACCAAAAAGGTTTCTGGTCTAGTGTGTTTAAAATTCTTACAATCCTACAATCAAATCCTGAACTTCACATGCCTATATTAAGAAGAAATAAACGTAAGACTGTATAAGCTGAAGAAAGCATCTTTTTTTCATTCCCTTCAGTTTTAAAACCTGGAGCCCCCTGGTTTCTGAAGCTCACTGTTTTCATTAGCACCACGAAGTGAAAATGAAATACGCGCTGAGATTAACAGAAGGAAAAATCTGCTACAACCAAGAGAAAGAAAGTAAAGGGGTGAGCGGAAGGAGAGGAGGGCACACAGAATTTTGGCAGAAATCCAACTCTAAACCAACGTGGAGTAAGCATGCTCTTGACACCTCACAGCAAACTCCAGACGGTAGAGAGCATAAACATGAACCTGCCTTTGAGAAACATTTGCCAAAATAAATATGTTTTCATAAAATCCAGCCCAAGTGACAGGCCCTTTTTCATGACTTTTCATTCCGTAAACTTTGATTTTTGAAGTTCTATCTGTCTGTTTTCACCTCAACAGAAAGTAGCAGGTTTTCAATGAAACCACCAAAGATAGAGAGTACTGTTAGATGTCTGCTAGTAAATGAAGAGAGGGGCACACACTAATCCCTGAAGCACCTTCTGTGGCTCCAGTATGCTGAGGACAAGAGTTGGCAGCAGTTTTGAAAGGGGTTGATACTGATCATATTTTAAACATGCAAAAAGAAGTATCTCTGGCATGGAATCTGCCATTCACGCAGCAGGTCACAACTACAGGGGCTGCAAGAGATGGTGCACAAGTGGGAGAAATGAAGACAACTGGGCAGCTGAAATTCACAGTGCAAGTGAAAGAAAATACTGGGAACTCAAGTGAAGATTAAATATTTTAAAAGCAAAAGAACCTTCTTGAAAATTCAATATTAATTGTACATAAGAGCTAAGAGCACAGATCAGTCACTTGCAGTCAGCTATGCAGATTGAAGACTCAGACTCGGGCATTATAAACCTAGACTATTCAAGTTTAATTTTATTTAAAATCTAAAACATTAAGGTGCAAATTTGGCTACTTGGTCAGATGACTGTTATTTTACCACAGACTGTTATTACCAGCAGGACAATTACACCTTTAGAATGCCTTTATCCCTGGTCCCTGTGTACTCTATGTATTCCCAGTGTTTCTGGGATTTTTGTGTCTCAGTGAAGGCACGGATAAGGTTCATGCTAAATTAGAAAGTTTTACTTGTGAAAGAATATTAGATGAAAGCACCCTAGGTCAATAAGCTTCATATTATAACACAGCTATGCAGAGGTTTTCAGAGACTTTTAACCATAAATAAACTTAAAACAGTCTACAACATGGCAGAATTAAGTTTGTATCTATGTACGTTATATTATATTACATTACATTATGGCCCACAGAGGACCAACTTTTACTTGTTGCTGAAATGCAACTGCCTTTGGGATGAAGCTTATTGAAACTTCAGCAAGAAATGAAGAACAATGTAGCCAACTGAAACACAAGAAGAGTTTGGGGAGAAAAAAACTAATACAGACCCCTTAAAAAGAAGAAGAAAAGGTATTTCACAATTATTGTTTAGTGGGCTGTGATTTCTGCTCTTAGATGTATGTATGGCTGAAGACTCTGTCATAGGCCACAGAAAATAATGGTTCTGACCAATTAGAAAGGAAAAATTCTCGTAAAATATTTTACAATAATAGAAGAGTCTATTTGAGTCTAATTTTAGGTGACCTTGCACAAGTCTAGGTAACAGTAGGTGCTGTTTGGCTTGATCCACAGCAGGAACAGGAGCATCCACAGCAGGAACAGGAGCATCCACAGCTTTTGCTTCCTGCAGCTAGTTCTCACCAGCTTCAGACACCCTGAACACAACTGTCAGTTCCATTTACCGGCTGTCATTCATTTTAATTTTCCATGTTTAATGTTAAACACCATAAAATAGTATTAATGAGTATTAGCATTTTAATATCCTCCCTGTTTTATTAATCTGTGATGAAGCATGAAATCTACTGTTGCTGTCAGCACCCACCTGTGAAATCTGCTGTTACCCTCCATGGGTAGTTGCAGGGGGTTTCCCTTGCTATCACTGTTAGCACAATCAACCACATCTACAGGTGCAGATAGTGTTTGTGAATCCCCACTACAAACAAGCAGATCTTTAGCCCTTTTATATGTATTTGTATATATATATATATATTTAACAGGCAAATGTTAGCTCTTGTACAGCTATGCAAGCATACACTGGGTTGGGTTCTGATCTTAGCTCCATGGCCTTCAACAGAGATTCTTCAGATCACATCAAAAGAACATGAGGCTGTATTCCAGACTGGTGCTCATAATTAATGTTAGAAATGTATACAGAAATATAACTAAACAAATCCCAAGGCAATTTACAGTTTTTGCCAGAAAGAAGTTGCATGTTTATGCAGAACAACAAAGATGTAAGAAAAAAGGAGGGAAAAACAAAAAAAAAAAAAGAAAAAAAAAAGAAGAGGGTGTGTTGGAAGAAAGAGAAAAGTTAATTCTGAACCCTGTAGGTACACAGTTCATGGTTCTCATCGTTTAAAGGATAAAGCCAAATAACATTTAAAAATTCCATGTAAGCTGGGGGCTCTCTTGTTGAATCTCAACGTTATTTTCCCCTGATCCTTTGATGGAGATTAAAAATTTCCATGTGAATACAAAGAAAGAAACAACAGTTACTCTGAGATTTTTTCCCTGAGCATTTAATGCTCCAAACTAGAGCAGCCAGCTACCATTCCCATCTCCTCCCCCCTCCTTCAAGAAAAAAAAGTCAACTCACTTTGAAGAAAAGACAAAACAGGGTCAGGGCAGGGGGGATTAGGGAAATGATATTTATATCATGGACCAAATTAAAATGTCAATGCAAGAGGCAGGCAAACAGCCCATGCCACATATATACACCAGGCATGTTTCCTCAAGGAAACAGGAAAGAGATTTGAAAAGAGTTAATGCAGTCCTGAGTTAATACCACCTGCCTCAGACTCAACAACACTTAAAAGACAGTGTTTGGGTCCATTTCCCACAACGCCGTTTTAACAAGCACAATGGAAAAAGCAATTACAGGACTTTTCCCCTTCTTCTCACTGATTCATTACTAAAAATGCTGGAATTTCTGAGACATGCTAAGAATGCGGAGAAAGCAAAGAAGGACTACATACAAAAGGAAAAAAAATCGAGCGATAAATTTCTAGGGTGTGCCTCATCGCTGCAGAAGGCGAATTCTGCCCTTATATCTTGCAATAATCCTTTTGCCTTTGTTTGGTGTACCCAAGACCAAACATAATAAAGGAAAACTCTAAAGTACCCAGGCAAGCCAATAAACTACCAGACAATTAATTGTACCTAATTCAATAACCTGCAGCACTCATCCCAGCATTAAACATCTGTTATATTTTGCTACGTTCTATTTCTCCTGTTCTACTCTCAAAATTTTTATCACAAAAAGAGCAAATATATTTCTCGCGCCCTGCCAAAATTTCCTATTAATTAATTATTTGTCAGTGTCTCTTAGTTTTGGAGTTAAAAGCCTAGGGAGAAGACAAGGAAACTTTGAGAAATGTTCTACTAAAAGGTAATTCCACATGACTGCATTTGTGCTTCATTTGTCTTTCCATACTATTTTTTAACTAAAACCTTCAATTCAAGCCTGACAGTAACATACTCTCAATGCTCACAAGAACGTGCATGACTCATTCAAAAGCCATTACACAGCAAGCCAGCAAAACTGCACAGCTTTGCTTTCCAGACTCAAGTTTATGAATGACTTCCCAAAACTGCAGAATCACCACCAAAACCCCACATTCCAGATGATGGAGGGAAAGCAGAAGACACGCATGTCACAGTCACAGACACTGTAACACAGAGAGGAATCAGATCAAAGTATGAGAGGGATGGTATGGATGCAAACCACATAAAAAGCTGTTCTCAAGTTCCACCAAGTCTGGATGCAGTTAAAGGAGCAGGGATCTAACTTCCACTTTTGCCAAAAAGCCCTTTGGGAAACAAGGCAGCTTTCTGAAAAATTGACCACAGAAATTAAAACTCCTCAATTACATACTCAAATCCTTTGAAAGCATTTGCACACTCAGCTCAGGTCACCTAAGTAACCTTAACTTTGCCCACTTGCCAAACAGCCAGGAACACCCCACAGCTCCCGACTAACACAGCTTTTGCACGGGAATGCCAGCAAGTTTAGACATTTTTAGAACTTCTCTCTGACCAAAAGTCTCTGAGGCCGTCGGAGGCCACCCAGGGTGTTTGGCAGGTTGTACATGCTGCTGAGGAATGGATCTCATTCATTCCCAGACAGCATCCCATTCTTCTAAAACAAGCGCACCTGCAACAAATGTGATTCCTTGCCAGAACTCATCTTTCCCCATTCTCTCCCACCTCCGCCTCTGCAGCCATCTGCGTCTGAGTTACCAACTTTTTTCTAAATGCCTTTGAAATTAGGCTCCTTTTCTGAAAAAGAAACAGAGGCATTCTGACAATTTGCCTAAACAAACACACATACACGATGCATTTGATAAGGCTGACATGTATCCATAAAATGATGAATTATGTAAACTTCAGGTGCATAACTATATATTTAGATAAATAGATTTTAACACTTCAGACTTGCCTGTATAAAACATGTAAGTGACCGAAAATACAGACATGGCTGTAGCTTCACATGGGTAACCTCTTGGACCCCACTCCAATGAGCCTGCATTACAGGCACTGTAGATGTCCATGACTTGGCTGTTTCTCCATGCAGATCATGTGTTTGGTGGTCTGCAATTAAATGGACCTATCCTCAGTTTGATTAATTTCTCTTAGGAGTCTGGGCGATAAACTGGAAGCTCTGGTGTGCAACTCAATCCTGCTTCCACCTACACAAGCAGCATTTCTACACTCTTCTCCCAGCAATCATTCTACCTTAATTAATTCCTATCCTCTATACTGATTGCTAATCCTTGCTCCACCTCCTCCCTGTAGGACAACTCCTCTGTTCTTTTTACCATGGAGGTTGCAACATGATTGTATGTCTGTGATAACACTGAACTTTTATTGTCTTCACTTTATCCTTTCTTGAAGTACTCTGAAAGCTTTTGGGCCAATGAACCCCATCTCCTCTTTTTCATGAGACAGCTTTTATTCATAATGTTCTTTCCAGGTGGTATTAATCCATAAAAGTTCAGTGTAAAATGCTGTGTGAGCTACAGTTCATCTCTGAATCTTTGATTTAGGGGAAATATCACTCCTCCTCTCCATTCAGCTCTAGGACTTCTTCAAACCCAGTAGCTTAACTGGACAGCATTCAGCATTTCCCATAGACTATTTTAAATGTTATATACCTTTTTTTTCATTTTTCCACTTTAAGTAAAGAAGTTCACAGTTGCTCCTCTTTGATTCAAGATTGTTCTAAGATCAGCCCTTACCTCATGCTCTAGGCTCCTTATCACATTCAAAATGGAACTCAGAGTACCATCACTAAGCGAATGATGGGTCACTAACTTAATGCAGATACTTCTTAGCTACTCTATTCATGCATGTGTGCCCTATCATCACTGGCAGCATTTATTGTCCCATCTATATGCAGGAAGTTAAAAGTCTCCCACCACAATAATTCAATGCAATAATAAAGTCAGCAACAGGGTTACAGACACTTATTATTGTTCATGTTTCATTTACCTGGCTAAGCCACAATGAAATTTAACATTGAACTAACACCTAGAATACAAAAATTCTAAGAAAAAAGTGAAATACTAGGAAAACAATAATTGCTTTCTTTCTTTACCCAAATTCAACCTGTCAGTAAAAGGGGACTCAGCATTTCAGAAGGATGCATCAGTGACTGAGGTGTTGTGGAAGAAGAGAGATTTAGAGGCAAAACAGAGGGGCATAGAAAGGAAAACATTATCTTGAAAATTGTACATTCAGATGATCTGAATGCAGAATACAAGGGAATTATGTTTTCCACTGCAAGAGAAATATAGATGATATATTAGTATAACAATTGTATCCTCACAGGGAGATGTCCAGCAAGGCAAGATAATAACTTCGCCCAAAGTATTATCTTACATGCAAGTAGTGATGGGTACAGAAAATGTACTGCATTGACAAATGAATGCTTAGGGTGATACTATCCAAGTGGCGATGATTTAAGAAAAAAAAAATAAAGGGGGAAAAAAGCACACAAAGATGAGTAAACAAATAATAATTTTCTTTTTGGCTCCAAATTCACATCTCAAGTGAAGACAAAAGTCAACTTGACTGAATGTTACCCAAGGAAACTGAAACTGCATCAAACAGTGGAAAAAATAGTTAACAATTTTTAAGGTTTATTATCAGATCAGAGCAAGCCCAGCTGAGGCCACCAAGAGGGCCAAGAGCACATGACGCAGGAGGAGAAGCTGGGGGAGCTGGGTTTGCTCAGCCTTGAGAAGAGAAGGCTGAGGGGGAATCTGATTACAGTTTTCCAGTACCAGAAGTGAAGTGATATAGAAGACAGCCAGACTTTTCCAAGAGGTGCACAGTAACAGGGCAAGAGGCAACAGATGCAAGCTGCAACAAGGGAAATTCCAGTTGGGACATAAAGAAAACAACTCTTCAGTGAGTGGTACAGTCCTGGGACAAGGGCCAGTTTCCATCCTTAGAGATTTTCAAAACTCAACTGCAAAAAAAAACCCTGAGCAACACAAAAAGTTAAACCTACTTGAGCAGGAGGTTGGACTAGATTCTGCTAGACATCCCTCCCCAGTCTAAATATTTCTATGGTTCTATGATTGAATGATGTTTCTCGTGCCCTCCCTAAATTCACTTTTTTTACAGAATCCAAAGGGTCATAATATGATGCTGTAAATCACAATTAGAGGGAAAAAAAATAAACACATTTTGACATTTACTTTAGAAAAAAAATGCATTACAAGCAGCCTGGATGCACTGAATACTATGCTATGACCAAGTGTCGCTGTTGAGCCGCTAGCAGAGAAAAGGACCCAAGTTCTCAGTGTGGCAAGAAAGAGGAAGTTTATTATTTTGATTTCAATATATATAGACTTTTCAGAGGTCGCCCAGATTGGTCAGCCAGAAACTTCCCCCTAGGCCTGATTGGCCAGGCCTGAACTGTCCAAATCTCGAGACACTGTTTCAAAAAACATCCAAACTTTATCTTTGTTTATAAAACACAGTGGAATGTTCTCACGAGAAAGACCTGTGCTAGCCACAACCAAGCAAACATGCTTCGACATCTCAGGCACATGGGCACTATGGAGTATCATGGTTTCACAGAAAGGTTTGCAGTTATTTATGAAGTTGACCAGCTCCAATTCAGCACATCCAAACATATGTCTACTCCCAGGTAGTCTGCTAACAGGAAAAGGAATTGTATTTCTCACAGAAGGCATTTGCTGAAAATCATAATGTGTTTAAATCTAGTTTGGATCATTAGGGCTTTTCCCCCCGAGGTTTCAGGAGTGAGCTTGATTGGTACCATGGAAAGATAACAGTAATGATACCCTGGAGGAGGAGGAGATCAACAAATTTTAAATCCTGGCATTTCTAGCAGAGAGCAGGGAAAGCTCCAACAGCTGGATATGTTTGACAAGCAAAGGAAATAGGAAAGATGAATTGCCATTTCACATTGTAACAGATTAAATGCACTAAGGAGGAGCTTGGGTTGAGTTGATTGTGGGGTTTTTCCCCCCCTTTTTTTCTTCCTTGTTTGGAAAGCTACAATCTATTTGCCCTGTCTTCACACAGTATACTTCCTGTAGGAGCTATTTGTTTATTTATCCGTTTTAATCACAAGGAAAGTATTCATTATAAAATCTCTCTTTACAGCAAAGGAGAAACCTTCCAGCCACACGGCTGACACATGTTAACTCGCAGGTATTCACAGAGCAGGTTCTGTTTTAAGCCATCTTTCAGGCAGCCACACAAAGACCACCAAAGCTGGGTGTTCAGCTCTGCCAGACCTCCCCCAGCCAGCAGCCCTTGCCAGGAAACACAGGTGACAGCCTGAATGATAAAAAGGCATTTAGAGGGGAAAAAGAAAAAATGCACTGGTTTAGTCTGGGCAGCACCTTAATATAAACCTGCAGGGGCCTTTGTGTACAGCATAGCACACAGCCATCCAAGCAGGAGCTCCAGAGCCAGTCACTCGCACCTCCAGTTTCCAAAGACCTCATACTGCCCTGCCCTTTATCAAGGGGTAGAAGGGTGGCTCTGCTGCAGCTCTTTTCATGGCCACAGATCTCCCAGCACAGCATTGAGACAGCAAACCTTCCTCTCCCCTCTTGGTGCTGGCCCAGCAGAGGCTCTCTGGACACAGCAGAGGAGAGCTGAGCAGAAAAGTGTGCTCTGGGATTGCAGCTGAAACAGTTTGGAAAGGCAGAGTGCTATGACCTCACACAATTTGCTCTTATTTATTTCAGCAGTTTAAAAAAAATAAAAACCAACCCAAACCCCAGTGTTTAACTTTGTAAACAAATCATACTGACTTTGGCTACAAAATTTACTGCAAATTTGCTCAGTTCAGAAAAGAGTTTCTCTACTGGCAAATTCTGGCAGGCAGCTCTGCGGCGCTGGAAGAACTGCAGAAAGCTGATTTGTTTTCTTAGCTACAGCTCAGACTCTCGTGGGGTGCACCCCGAGTGAAGGGCTCCCCAGGGAAAGTGGATTTCCCTGGCGGCAGGCAAGATGTTAGCACTCAGCATTCCCAGGATAAGGCACTGTGAATTGCTAACTCAGACCTTTTTAAGTGACCGCAGTGTTGCTGTTTATCATTCTTGCCTTTCCAGTACCACACATGATCCTTCTGGCTGCAGGAAGAGCTGCCCATTTCCCAGGTGACTGTACCAGGGAAACTGGATTTTTCTACACACAAAACTTCTTAAGGACTAGATTCAGGACAAAATGGTGATTTGCAAAGCACATTATTAAACGCAATAAAAATTTACTTGGCTTTTAGGAGGAAGAGGGGTGGGAAAAAGGGGGAAGGGCACAATGAAAGTATGTGAAATGTCCTAATTCCTGTGTAAGAGGAAGATGTGTGTTGTCAACTTTGTTTTACATATGCCTACACAGTCTTTTGAAATGAAGTCCAAAGATCATCTTATGTCAGAAAGTGCACGTGACACTCTGGTGAAAAATAGAGAACCCAGAACATCTGAGCAAACACACAGTGTCATCTACTTCCACCAAAGCTGAGATGACCAACATTCAGAGGTGGTGCAACTAGGGTACCTAAAGAAAAACTTCCCAGAATTTTCTAGTGTAAATTTCTGCCTTCATCTGTCAGTAAACTTTGCCAATGTGTAACTGTTTTGGCTGAAATTACCCATGCCAGGTGTTTCCCTCAAGCTGATTATTTTTTGGATAGCATCACCAAAAATGTCTCAGCTATTTCCAAGACCAAAATTATGGAAAAACCCCTTTGTTTTGACCATGTTAAAAATATTTCATCTGCTCTGCTGGAAAGCTCTCGCATTTCCATGCTTGGAATTTGGCACAGCACAGGGTTGTCTTTTCGTCTGGGCATTATATTTGTAAACAGGAAAAGTGCCCATACTCCATCAGGTTAAATCTGAAAAAACAGTGTTTGCACATGCTTGGAAGAAACCTGTTTGTTTTGGGTTTTCTTACTTCTAAAAGGTAGAAGTCCTTCTACCTTGGGCATGCTCCATTCTCTCTTTCTGCAAGGTAATTGAAGTGCACAAGCACTGCTCCACAGAGAAAGAGAGTATGCTCCAGGCCAAGGTTATAAATGCTGAGATGGATATTCTTTGCAGTTTAGAGCATCCCATCTCCTTCTGGCGGCTGACCTGAAAGGTGATAAATCTATGTTGATAACAGCTACTCCATTAGCAAGAGTTGCAGTAGACTCACTGATTAATTCTAAAAGCATCACATACATAAATATATATACAAACAGTTAAAGAATATCGTGGTAACAGCTTGGGCACTCAAATTAAGAAAAGCTATAAGCATGTTGCTTATACCTCAGTTAAGACCTCATGTGTTCACATTATGATACAACCCTTAAAAACACACCTACTTTTCCTCTCTCCCCAATCTCAATCTCTTCTTCACCCAATGCAAAGATGGACTATGCCCTGGGGAAGAATCATGGTTGTGTAATGAGGCAGAAGAATGACTGCCTCATTTGTTAGAACACATGTGTTAAATGTACAAGAGGGTTGCAAGAGGAGAAGAGAACTGCTAAGATGTAAGGCAAATGAATGATGCCTGAAGAACTGATTTTTAAATTTTTTTAATGGATGCTGCTGAACATTAATCTAATATAAATCTAATTTCTGCAGGTTGCCACTGATTGTCACCCTGCAACAGTTATCATCAACGGAAAAGATTTTTTCAACATTATGAGCTCTCTGTATAATGTTAGCAACTGAAAAATGGCATACTTAAGACAAAGATGCTTCAAACTTCAGCTCTTGTGTACCCTGGTTTCCCCCTTTCAGAGGGGGGAAAAACACTGCTTCACTAATAGGGATGCTGGAAAGATAGTTAATGAAGTGTGTGTAGGGCATTACAGTATCAGTGATGAGCACCAAGAGGAACGTATTTACATTTATCTTTCCAAAAGGAAAGTATTTACCTTATATTCAGAACAGGATTTAGACAGGGAATAAGGCTTCACCTGAACTACAGAAGTTATGTACAACACTGAACAGTATCTCCTTCAGTAAATATCTTGGGCAATAAATGAAGCAAGAGGGGTCACAGAGGGGGAAAAAAGCCCTCAAAACAATGCACAGAGTCATGCAATTGGAGGCTGTACCATAATATGTAGCAAATACAAAAGCAAAAAGTTGCACAAGGAGCTTTAGCTCTTTAGCACTAATTAACTGGCAAGTGCTAAAATTTACAAAGTTAGTATTTTTAAATGTAGCTTTTTGTATGCTCGACCTGTAACTAAGGTTTGATTAGCATATTCCTGACAAGCTCTGCGCTGATGATATTTGAGGAAAATTATTTTGGCGACCTTACTGATTAGGACCACATACTGCTTTGCTTTAGGCAGCCTTGATCTGGGTTTGGACTTTCTGGTCTACCTCAATGTGGGGTGGAAACAGCAGTCTCCACAGGCCTACAGGTTTCTTACAAATATAACAAATATATTTGTCATCTGTACCTGCACAACTGACTTTGGGCACAATGCCATTCATGCATACATATATTATAAACGCATATTATGTATGTTCTTAGGCATATTCACAGGCCATACAGAGAGACATATCTTCAAGACTTTAATTTCCAAAACAAGTTTGAATTTTCCATGTTGGAACTTTACAAGGAAAGGGGGTGCTCTATATCTATCTGCTCCCTGCCTTCCTGTAAATTAGGTATCTTACTTCACCAGGCTAGAGCTTTAGGAATTTTCAGGAAAAACAGAACACAAGCCACCATGCAACTTCCCTTTGATCACGTTTCTCTTGGTAGCAGCTTTGCTGGGATTGTTAGCAAGCCAACTGTCAGCACACAGCAAAGAAATACCAGTGCATGTCTGTGCAACACGCGGGGCTCACACAGCACAGGCCCACATCCTGCCCTCCGCTACACGTGAAGTTCATGGGGGAAAAGGAATAAGGACTCTCTTCTTCCATCTGCTCTGAATGCAGCAGCGAGGCAGGATTCCAACCTAGCACTCAGGAGAGTGCCAAAAAAGGGACTGGCTACTGTGCTGGCTGCCACCCCAGGGCCCCAGGGGTGTGAGGCCCGCCAGCTGTGGGGTGGAGCCGTGCCCCCAGCCAGCTACAGCCTCTGCTTCTGTCTCACTGCTGGCTCAGCTCGTGGAACGATTGCTTTAAGAAAAGCAATATTGTGCAGTTCATCATGTGGTGCAGGTGTTCACCTTCAACTATCCCTGCCCTGTGCTGGCAGAACAGCTCCAGCAGCATGCATGGCCTGTGCTTGCCTGTCTTCCCACACCACAACGCACGGCACCTACGAGATCCCCGGGCTGGCTTTGCTCTGAAAGAGGAAATGCTGAGGAAAGGAAAGCTCTCACCTAAATACAAGGAGCTCATATTTTTAACTGACTTCCCTCCCATGCAGAGGTGTGATACAGCTCCACACTCTCTACCAAGACCAACCTCAGCAACTTTAGTTTCACTGATGAAGAAAGGAACCTGGTGAAGGATCAAAAGCCTCTGCTGAAATAAACCCCAGGGTCAGGTACCACCAGCAGAAAATTCAGCCCCAACAAGAGCTGCTTCAAATTAAGGTCACAGTTCCTGTTCAGACAGGATAAATCCAGTTAGTAGCAGGGTATGGTCTGTGACCTCTTGTGAATCTCATGTGGACAGACCCAGAAGTCACCAGGGTTGAGTATCCACTGCAGATGCAGGGATGGAGAGCTTCATCCGAGGGCAGAGCTCCCAGTCTTGTACTGGCACCCCTGTGCAGAGGCTGCCAGTGCACTGCAGCAAAATAAAAAGCACTTTTTAATCTGCATATCCTAGTGAGGCAGAAGTGTGGAAAGAAGAGAAGGAACAAATTCCAGCTGTAGGAAATAAACTGCTATGGGCAAGAATTTCTTCAGCTGTTGCCCAAGCCAGCATGGAACCACAAGCGTTTGCGCTTGGTAGATTTGGCCAGGGTAGGACCCTTGCACACTTGATTTCACTAGGATCCAGTGTTGAACTAGTGGATGAGTGATAGATGGAGATTTAACTGCCAAAATGCATTTTTTCCTTCTAGGAGAGGAAAGAAAAGGCAGTTTCATTCCTGAAAAATAAATTCCCCAGGTTTAAATTACATTAGGGGCATGGTATTTTTTATTTTTGTCTGCGCATACATATTTGAGGGGGTTCTAATAAACAGAATATTTCCTCTAACTTTTATTCAAAGGCACTAGCAAGTTACGCCTTTTAAAACTCAAGAATTTGATTTGCTATAGCGCAATAAAACTTCAGGCAGGATAATCATAAATTCAGGCCTTTTAAAATAGTTCATAAAAATGTATTAAAGGACTACAAACTGAGTTACAGGCTACCAAACAGTATTTTGACCTCTCCTAACATCCCTCATCACAGAATCTCACTGCTGCCAAACAAATGCTGATTATTTTCCAAACAATCCCACCCAGAAGAGGAAACAAATGCATAGCAAAATTAAAAGATCTGTCTAGCAGCACAAAGCAAGACTGTGATAAAGCTGATGAAAAAAACCTTGGTATCATGACTTCACCTTGGAGCTGAATATTCAGCATTTTTCCAAAGCTGTCATACAACAAAGTTGTCCCAAATCCTAAAGCAAGATTTATCTACTTAGACAGAACCAAGGTCTAGCCATTTCATGTTCTCTTTTCCCTGTTTTTATATTAGTTGCTTGTGACTGTACTTTACTGACAACACACACATTACATGTGCACCCTTACAGGTACAGCTATAAACAAACTAGATTCACCAGGCAGAGCTTGCTCTTGCCACACCTTTGCAGCTAAGCTGGGACTCACTGAAGAAGAAACAGATCCCACACAGATAACCACATTAGTTTTCATGTAATGCTTCAACCTGGAAGTAATCATAGTTTTCCTCTACAAAAGCCAGTTGTAGCATCTGAATTTTTTACCGCTGGGCAACATCTTTTCAACTTTTGTATGTCAAAAAAACATTTGAAAAAATGTAAATGCTTCACTGAGCTACAAACAATGAAAAAAGGTGTTCTGCCTGCCATCAAACCCCGCTGTTAAAATATTAACACAATGTAAATATTGTAATATTGAGGAAGTACACTGTGTCAGTACTTCCTGGCAAGGTACAAGAGCTTCACTGTTCACTTCAGTCCCTGCTGTTAGTTTTAAACACGCACAACTTAAACAAGGCATCTGAGCTTCTCCAGTCCTGGTGCGGAATTGCAGAGGCAAAATCTTACTGTAGGTTCTTGCTAGACTAAAAACCAACGTATTAAAAAGAATCCTTAAGACCAAACAATTATGTAGATGGCAGTACTTTTGAGGCAAAAAAAAAAAAAAGAAACATCCCCAGAGTCTTTCAAAAGTCTTGGCATATTGCTGCCAAACATGGAAAGATCTTTGGGTATGCACTGTCCTCCCCTTCCTCAGAGAAGAAAAACAAGCTGCAAATGCCCACCAATGCCAGAAGTCTGAAAGCTGAAGTTATTCCTCATGGCAAAAGTCCCATTCCCCAGATTTGCCAGTTAAGCACATTACTTGCAATTGACTCTCTCAATTGACTGAATAAGCAGCATTTGTGTAATAAAGAGAATGAAGCAGCTACCTACCATTAGTAAGCCAGATGTTGCTATCAGGTCTTAAGAAATGCTGCCTAGCTGCTGTAATGATCTATTTGTTAGGGAAGTGTCACAGAAAAGCAGCTCTGCTTCAAAAAATAGTGAAGACAGAGAATGACCTCGCTACAGAAAATAACAAAAAAATCCCCAGTCAGTCATACTTGCAAAAAGTCAGTAGACTTGTTCTATGGGGATCCGGGGGCAACTAGAAGAGTCCAGAACAGAATTTCACTCTAACAGCTTTGGTTAATACAACGTAAAATCCTGACTGACAAAGTCAAAGATTGCACCAGTTTCCACTGAAATAGCATAAAGCATTGAAATCTGAAGTTACCGCTACTTACACTCAGAGGCCTCTCTGAGTGACATAACTGACAAAGACCATCCTTGTCCCACAGATCTAAATTCAAAACCAAATGAAATACCAGGGAAAAATAACTGAATGTGGGAAATGTCTAATATTCCAGAAATGTCTAATCCCAGCAAAACTAGGTGCTAGGATTTCAAGAAATGAGTCCTACATGCTGTATTATGACAAAAGAAAAGTGTAAACACTGCTTCATGCTACCACAGGAAACACAAGAATTCCAAACCCTTACCAACTTTCTAAAATACACTGAATAAATGGTTTATTCCAGGTTTAAAGCATCTGCTGCTCCTGAAGCTTTCTCACCTTCCACACATGTTTCTGTACACAAGTGGGAACTAAAATAATTTGTACAATGCCCCCATGTACCAGTCAAAGTATTGGATAAGCCTTATTCTTATGCATGGTAAGAAATTGCCCTGGGGGTTAACACAGATTTTCCACTTAATTTTAACTCACTCAGAGACCCTTATTCTGGAAGAGCTCCTTCAAGCATGTATCCAGCTGTATCACCAGATTTGTATATGGTCAAGACTAACATAAATCTCTCACCCTCAATGTTTTTGCACATGTCAGTTTATCTGCTAAGAAAATGTACTATGAACACAACACTTAGCCCCTGTATCTTTTATCTTACTTAAAAGGGGAGAAAAACTCTTGAGAACTCACTGAGCATTCAGTGTATGTAATGGGCATGAGAGGGCTATAAAAAGTCCAGGAACAGGACATCATTCCAAAAACTGAACTACTTACTGTGAGGAGGAGTGTTCATTTGTTTGTTTTTTAAAGACAAACAGGGGGGTTTTTTTGTCCGTTTCATGAAATATTATAGCTAAGATCCTTCTCCACTTCCATAAATGGATGTTTTTCTTACTCTCAGTGGGTGGTCTCAGAGTTTTGACAGAGAAATATCACAAGCTAAAAACATAGGATGCTACAGAGATAGCCCACCTGCAGTGGTGGTAGATGTGAAGGGGCAGAGAGAAGGTGATTGCAAAGACCAAAACAGACTGTGGTGGGGGAAATCAAAGGTCAGAAATGTATTCACAAACCTAACAATGGGGAAGCCCTGGTAAAATGAGCAGCCAAAAAGAACATACATTAGGAAAAGAAGGGATGCACAGAAGAGACAAAAATATTAGTGTTCACTTGCGCTGTTTCTTGGGGAAGGGGGAGGGTTTTGTTTTGGGTTTTTTTTTTTTGTTTGTTTTGGGGTTTTTTTTGTTTGGTTTTTGTTTGTTTGGGGTTTTTTTGTTGTTGGTTTGGTTTTTTGTTTGGGGTTTTTTGCTGGTTTGGGTTTTTTTTCCCCCCTCAGAAGATCCAAATAAGTAACCCAGACATAAAGCTTGGCATTCCTTTTAGTAAAGTTAAAGTATTTTGAAAATCAGTTTCTTTTTTATTTCTATTTTATGTTAACTGATTTAATGGGAAAAAAAATCTTCCCTTAAAAGCTCTGGTGTAAACCACATATCAATGTAAATACCTGCTACTACCTTATATGTAATACCTACATACTCTGGTGTGTTACTTGGTTTCTTACCTGTTCTCTACCAGGAAGTCTACCACATATTTCTTCAGACAGTAGAGATGGGCATCCATCAGCCCTGTTCTGATGTGCATTCTGGGGTGCCTGGAAAAGAATAAAAAAGGGAAATCATGCAGCTTTTGCATGGCTGTTTACAAGAGCTTGACTTTGCAATGAGGTCAGGGGATAATGACAAGTGTGCAAAGGTCTGTTCCCTTCCATCTGCTGTTGGATTGCCAGAAAATAAGAGTTCAGGCTGCCATTATTGGGCTGTGTCTATAAACTTACACCTGCTGGCCCTGGGCTGATTTGCTGTGAATGAAAACACCTCCTCCAACAAGTCGTTACTCCTGCTACATCTTCTCATGTAAGTGGAAATTGCACATTACTGGGCAGGAAGCCAAAGTAATGGGCCCAGAGTGCTAAAAGTTACAGTGGGTAATGTCAGGGTACAATAATTCAAAGCTTCTGGCTAAGTGCCCGCCTTAATATATATGCAAGGCTGGACATGTTCTGCTAGCAAACACAACAACACTACTGTATTTTCTCCAACACTTCCTGGAGGGGAAGAAGGGAAGGAGATGGGGTCTGCTCACCTTTCCTACACTACACATTACAAATTATTGCCACAGCTCAATTACAAAGCATTTGGCTATCCAGCCTAGTAAGCTGGGAAAGATCAGTAAAACTCCCACTCATCATAAGCCAAACAATGGCAAACAGGGAAGTCTTTGCTTTCAGAGCAGTGGCAGGTTAATATTTCAGAACCTCAGGAATCTCTGGTAGCTTCAAAATTTTAAGAACAAAGTTTAAATCATAAAGACTCATTGACTGCTTCTATTGCTTCTCTTTATGCTTTCTCTATTCTTGGATAATGAAATCCTTTTTGGAACCTGTCTCAAAACAGCTAGATATTTTTAGGCCAATATTACTTTCCCTTCCACAAATCTGTGGCCTCATTTGGGAGCATTCTGAACACTGGCCACTAGTTCTCAGAACAGAAATGTACAAGAATATTTAGCCTGCAGATTAAAAAAGACAAACCCCAACAAGAGTTGGACTATGCTGAGCTGTTCAAGACATCCGTAACTCCATTCACAGTCAGAGGCTATTAAGGAGTGAAATTTCAATCCACACCTGAAATTGTCACTGTTTTAATTTTTCCTCCTTTGATGTCTGGATTTCATAATTGAGTTTGAATGAAGGTATTTTATCAGTGTACTCTATCCAACTTCATTTGCTTATTCCAGAACATGCTAAAGTCAGATGTTTGTGATCATGATCACTTTTATTATGTAGTTAGATCAGCAGAAGAGTCACTCAAAAATTTGGCATGCATAAATATATATATAAATAGCAAACCAATACTATCATACCAAATACTTAGTAACACCAGAGCTACCAAGAACATCAGGTGTTCTAGTAAGCAATTTTTCAGGGAATTTCTCAATTAATGCCTTGAACTACCAAAGTATTTAAGTCTTAACATTTCATGACTTATGTGGCATTTCTCAAGCATGCCATTCAATTCAAGCTACGCCCATTTTTGACTATAACAAAATTCTTTAAGTCCCATTTGCAAAGGAAAGCTCCTATAATAGTAGTACAATACTTTGCAGTGAAGTATGTGGTACTAGAAAATGATATATGCACTTTCAGTAGATTACTTCATTAACAAAACATGAGCTCACCTAGCAATGCTCCAGTACTGATGTTATCAGTGGCCCAGATGTTGCTGTGGAAATCAGCCCAAATAGCAATGTTCCTTATGCAAAGAGGATAGGGCATCCACTAATTTTAATGAGATCTTGCACTTGGAAGTCAACACATTCCCTCCTGCTCTGCATCCTGAGAATGGTTTCCACATTTTGTGTATATATGAGTGGGAGAAATTTCCTATCTTCTCTGAGAAAGGTTTCTTTGTATTTATGTAATGAATATAATAGTTTACTGGGAAAATTAACAAATCAATGGAACAAGGCAATAAACATGTAAAAATGCTGAAATAGGTGCAACGTGGGAAGGAGAGGCAAAAATGAGAGGAAAAAAAATCCAATTCTTAACATGATGACGACAAACAAGACAAAATTTCTTTAGTGCCAGAATGCCAGTTTTTTCTCTTCCCATTCAAGATCTTTCACAATCCCCCCTTAAACACCAGGCAGGGGAAGGCTGCAGGGGCTAGGCATCAAGCAAGGGTGTAAAACAGGAACTCCTCAGTAAATGCTGATCCTGTTGCCAGTGTCTGTGTGGCTCTGACACATGCAGTCTCCCCACCTGCAAACTGGAATAACGCTATTTAGCTACACCGCAGGACACTGAGGATTTGTGGGCTGAAGTTTGTATCTGCACGCAAGCATTGTACCAAGTTTTTCTGTAGCTAAGCAACTCTGTTATAAAGTTATACAAAATCAGTGCAAGTGGACAAATAGCAGCACAGTGCTATCCCAGCTCCTCCATCACACACAAAAAAAACCCCACAAAAAGCAGCCAGACAACAAGATGTACTGAAACACCAGTCTGAGTTAGCTTTCAATGAAGAATATACTAACAATAATGGAACATCATGCTGGACAAGAGGGAGGTCCCCCAATGAAATCCTCTGAAATACAGACCACCTAAGTGATTTGCAACAGAATAGTCCCATAGATTAATATTACAATCACAGCTTCAAAGGTCAAACAGGCAAGTTTGGGCACATGCATAAACAAAGCTGTGATTTCTGTAAACCAGACTCAAAGAGAGAATAGCCACACTAAACCAGACTGATAAGAACACTCTATCATAAAAAGCCACTAAAGATGATGCTAATTTTCATTGACTAGTACTTAAACCAGTTTATCTTCAGGTAAAAGCAAAGGAGCCAAATAATCTAACAGATAACAGCAAACTCCATCACCATTTCAAATGAGCATCTGGTTACTAATATCGAGAGCCACACTCCCATCTCATGCCTCTGATCTCCCACTCCACCAGCTAATCTTTACAACATATGAAAAATGAGCCCGTTGCAAGGAACAGCTGATACAGAGAGAATCGAATAACAAACAATGCAGGAGCTGACGCACCTAGACTTATTGCTTCAAGGGAGATAATACAGAAGGCTTTTAATTATATCATCAAAGCAAGGGAGAAGGTACTAGGAGGGGCTGGCTGCAGATGGTTAAGTGTTAATGAATGCCGGGTTGGGTGGTTTATCAAAAGAAAAAGACTGGATATATATCTGAGAGGGTCACCCTTGAGATGAAAGTTGCAACAGCCATTGTTGGAGCTCTTTAATGAGGGAGGAATGTCAAATGTGTACCCTGTAAGAATCATACCAATTACTAAATGAACTTCAGTTCAATCCAGCAAATGTAATCAAGCACAAGTCATTAAAATACACAGTAAAACTCCCTTTGGTGCTGCCACTATAGTGTCTATTACTGTCTGTGCTCCCATGCAAGGGAGGGGGCTGCTCCCAGTTATAAGCTGTGTGTTAACTGATGGCAGATTTTAGTCCTAATGATGAGGCATGGAGGGCTCCCTGGCAGAAAGTCGACAATGAGAAGGCTAGGAGAGATCTGTGGAGAAGTCAGAAAAAGATCAGCAATTAAAAGAGCAATTTCAAAGAATGCAAATTAATGTGTAAAATTAGCTTTTATTACCACATAATTCCACAAAATCCTGACTCAGGATGAGAGTGCATAAAGGTCTGCAAGAGTCCTTAGAAAGGTCTGTGCCTGTAATTCCTGACACGCCATTGTGAAATAATAAGCAGTACTAACAGGATTGATGCATGCTTCATACATGGCATTGCTTTGAAAGTGGAGCCCAGAGCTTTTCTTTCCCTGATAACCCCCTTCAGGATTTCCTCCCTCAGGGAAATCAACCACTGATAGAGCAAGCTTCCCTTGTTTAAAGGCAAAAAGTCGGACAATTGTTTCAACTGTAAACTAATTAAGAGAGATTACCACCAAGAGCTGGAGGTTCCAACCAGCTCCGTACTCCCACTGACAGTGTGATAATGCCAGGCTGGGGTCAAAATCATAAATCTGAAGGGAGCACACACAATGCTTAAAGCCAAAAAGCCTCTCTACTAAGCATGGGATATTGCCACATTAACCTCACCACCTCACAAATAAACTAGCTGAGAAAGAGAAATCCCATGGCCTCTTTCCCTTTAACTTCATACAGCTGTTGACGGAAAATATGAAGGTCTTTAAATAAGCTCAAGGACCTGAGGCTGTCCATGTTCTAACACTAATCCAAGCAATGACACAATAAAAATCTAATCATACCGGCTATTAACCTGGCTCCTGAACTGATACCTGAATTACATCCACTGTGGGCTGATTAGTTCATCTTCCTCCCTGTCCTTCCAAAGTAAATAAGTAACAGCATGCTAAGCGCAGACTACGCATTCCACACTTGCATCTTTCCTAACTAATAGAATGTAGCTCACATAGTCCATATAGCCAAACACTCTATCACATTCATCCTGTCCCCCACACCACGAACTGTGCTCTTGCATGAAGCAGCATGCGGTCCAGTTCAAACACAGTGCTGACCCCTGCCTGTCTGCAAGAACGTGGTGCTCTCGTGTTGATACAAAGCCAGTGTACAGATCAACATGAAGAGAAGTCTCACAGCAAAAACTGCCAGACCACCTTTAATGTCTCAAGCATTCCTGCTTTTAAAGAAAAAAAAAATAATCCCTAAATCGCATTGCTCATTTACGGGACAGCTCTTGGCTGTAAACTCACTAATAATAAAAGACCACTGTTACACTGGCTCTTCAGAAATCCCAGACACCTTATGACCTTAATTTTTTTTATTTTGTACACAGTGCTTTTGGCCAAAAAGATCCCAAAGCACTTAGCCAAATGAATGTCCCCACTGTATGCCGGCGCTCCTTTGCCCACCGGTGAAATGCTGCCACCTCTGGGCTGCAGAGCCGCGGTGGCGGCGCCGGCTGGGTTCCCCGCGCCCTTCGAGCGCCACTGCACAGCAGGGTGGGCACAGGGGAACCGGAGAATTCTGCTTCTTGGGTGGAACTGCCTCAGTTCTGCCTGAGGAACACCTCAGCAATGCGACCCCGAGAGTTCAAAGTGGCACGGGCTACTAGGAGGTGTCTCCTAACATGTGCCATGAGCCTTGGATGACCCTGACCTCCGTTTCCCTGCTCAGGGGCACTCCCTCACTGTTCCCCTTCCTCCAGTTATGTAACAACCTTATTGAAAAAGACAGGAGGGCAAGATGTGCTTTGGGCCCTTGAGAACCTGGCAAGAGAGGACAGGCCACTGCAGTTCTGGTAACAACTACCCACCATCCATCCTCACAACTGCTGCTGCTAAAGAGACACTGCACCAGGAATGGGAAGTACTTTCCAAATGAAAATGTTTTATTGATCTAGTGACCTAAGTTGCTTGAAAGCCTTCTGAAAAATAAATATTTTTCACTTAAAACCTTCACCACATGCCATTTTTCTTTGTTGTATTATGTTATTAATATACCCATGAGACTATAACACAAACTCTGAACCTACTTCTGACAAAAACATGCTGAAAACTTTTTGGTAAAGGAACTAACTTTCATTGAAAGCCAAAGATTAAATCATTTTCTCTAGTATAAAGAGTATAGGTTAGCAGTCAGAACTCAGGATTAATATTTGCTCAAGGTCAGTAATGGTTTACAATAAGCCAGTGTGACCTTCCTGTAGAATGAGTCGTTTTCTTGGCAACAATGCGATGTTTTAATGTTGACATCTCTTTGGACTTGGATGCTGAAGAGCAAGGGTGCCAATGGCTGTGCAGCCACCACATCCCATGAACTTATAAAAAATACTTTTCTTCATCCTGCTTCAGCTTCCCCATATGAAAAGGAGAACAACAGTAATTCCTCACCCACCCCAAGTCCGAGGAGTGCTCCCTGGGGGTGCACGGCCAGGCCGCTGGATGCACGTGCATCCCCCTGGGAGCACAGCAGACACAGCTGCTGGTGAAAGCACTTCCCTTAACTCGGTTCTAAAGGTCTTCTCTACCATACGGAGTGTGAACAGCTGTAGGAAATAACACAGGGGCCAGGCTGCCCACAACACTGCAACCCCTCTTCTCTTTCCCTGTCACTGGAAAAACAGAGCTCATGCAAATATTTTATACTAGACACTTTTATACTAGATACTGTTCTGCTAGAATACCCTGACTGCTACAAGGGAAACTGGGAAAGCAAAAGAGAGAGACCAAAATGATAATAAGCCTGGAGTTTGGTGTGAACAGAAGAGAATACACTGTGAAGGAGGGCGGGGACTGCCAGAGACATTATTAATAGGTTTTACCCTTGAGCTCTGGCAGCTACTTGTTCTATACACAGAGGAAAAGGATTAATCAAGCCTTGCACGTAAAGGTTCTTTCTATGGTCTGCCAAAATATTTAAAGGACTATATACAAAGTGTAAGCCTTATTATTATACACATTCAATGTAATCATCTTATGCTACAGTTAAGGCCAGGATGACAATAAAGTAGATTATTGTGTGCTATAACCAATTCAATTCCAACACAACGGGACATGGCTTAGTCACTTAGTTCAGATCTGGTGTTTGAGCTTATTTTTCTTATGCTGGGCTAAACCGTGATTTAAGAGATTTAATCGCGCTTTGGGAAATGCTTTCTTTGCTAAAGAAGGAGAAAGGACTAGAAGTCTGCACCTGGCAACCCTAATAATTTCCAATTTTCAGCTCACTTTGCTTCCTACTTCATGGAAATTCACCTTAGTAAATAATTGTTCCCTAAAATCACCAGGGCTGAAAGGATGACAATACATCAGAGGAGCAAGTTTTAAGAAAACAACTGAAGCTGGAGAATTGTATAGAGGCTACTGAAGAACAGCAGCTCCTGCTGACGCCCCCTACATCAGTTCCCAGAGGGCTAAGCAGTAGACACATGATATATATTTTTTTAATCAAATAATTACAGTAAATGCATGGGAAACAGTGAAACTGAATACTAGGTCAAAGCTGCAGGTCACTAGCAATATATAGCTTAAACACAGCAAGGCTGACACAATTTCTTCATGCCACTGTCCTGGACTCAAAGGCAAAAAAAACTGTACTCAGCAGTGTGAGGTTTGCTTGATAAGGCTCTAAAGACCTTCTGCGCCTTCCAGGTGAGGTAGGTCCTACTTAGAATGTATGATCTGCAAAATTTGGGAACTCAAGGTACGGGCATACCTTTGGGCTACTAAAACACAAAGGCAAAAAGAAATTCTTCCTTCCCCAACCTTAAATTGCAAGTAAAAGTGTAAGCAAAAAAACCCCTACTAAGCTGAAATGAGTGCAAATGTTTCCCTTGTATTTCACAGGGCCCAGGAGCAGAGTGAACTGAAGCTGTCACACATATCGTTTGGTTTCCCACTGTGAATTACTGTCCAGGTACTTCATAAGAATCACTTACTTCTGCATCACCAGTTTATTAAAATTAAAAATCTCTCTTTAAACCTGTCACTATGCACAGGCCATAGCTGATCACTCACTTCCCTTTGCTAGGATCTTTGCCTGGCAAGCAAATGGGCTCTTCATGATGGAAGGTGCACGTTTGTGAGTCTTCTGTAGAAGATATTTGCATTCAAAATAGTTAACTTTCATCAGACTGAAGAATCTGACAAGAGTCTGATAGCAGGTCTTTAGAGTTAGAAGGAAGAAGAGAAGCAGAGAACAAGATAAAAACTACATGTTAGACAAAGCAGCATCGGGCTCCCACCAAAACTTAGTCTAGAAGGCAAGAAGACATGAACTCTGAGTCCAAAGATGGGAAAAATTTAGGTGCTTATGTTTTAAATTACCAAAATCTACTCAAATCCAGCCCATGTAAATCCAGCCCTTCTGCCATAAACCTGGCATTTCCTTCGTTTACTGTATGTGAATTATACTTTGTTCCTGCTCCTTGAGGGTCTGTAGCTTCCTTAGCTGATGCTTTGACCTGTGGGTTTTGATTTTCCCCTAGCAACTACTGCTTCTGCCTCAGTTTTGATTCAAGATAAGATTTTACTATTGTATCTATTCACATCTCAATTCCACTGGAACCTGGACACTTTAGCACTTGCCACAGTAACCACTCTTCACCCTGACAAGATCCCAACAACTGCAAGTGTCTTATATTCAATTAGATAATGAGAACAGCTTTATCACAGGCACAAATTAAAGTGGGAGCTTGGCTCTGCCATCACTGTGGAGGGAGCCTGGCTGTGACTGCCAGGTCACAGGCTGCACCACATCTTGGCAGTGCTGAAAGGGTACATAAAAGAAAAATACATGTTAGAGGAAATTCTGCTAAGGAATCAGCACTCAGACTTCATGAATCCTGCTTCACTACAGGAAAACAGAGAGGTTTCCTGGCTTGGTTATACTGAAGTAATGACTCAGCCTGTGTATTCAGATACATCCTCAGATATATTCTAGCTTGCATTTAAGGCAACATCAACCTTGAGCCATGAGATTTCAGGACAGTGAGAACCTTCAGAGGTTGGGACATCACCAACTTTAGGGTACAGCCCAGTTCTGCAGTAAAAAACCCACCCCAGGTGATAGGAACATCACACAAGAAATACAGATATACTTATGCTCTTTACTAGTTTAAAAGAACCTATACTACATATCAACTAATATTTTGACAGCATCAAATAAGAACTTCATTAAAAGAATGTCTTAAAATTAGCACTTGTAACATCCTTTTTGCAGAGTGACAGGAGAATTAAAAGCCAAAGGAGAACTGTAGTCAGACTGAAGCCACTGACAGACGTCTCTCATCTTTTCAGCCCAAAATAACTTTATGATTAATTCTTTTAATAGCTAACTGGCATTTTACAAAACATCATTAGAAATACCATAGAATGATGAATATAAGTATCAGGGGAAAAAAAGAAGGAAAAAAAGACTAGACACAGAGAATTATCATTCCCACAAGATGACCTTAACATCCACTCAAAGTCCAAATTTGCATTTTTTAAACAAGTAAATACAGTGGTTACAACCACAGTGGATTAGTTTCTGGTTAGACCAGATTACTCATGATTTAAAATTTCCAGACTTGTAAATAGCTATAACAGAAGTTGCTGCTTCTTATTACTACAACTAAAATGCATTCAGAAAGATGCTAAAGTTGGAGCCCTGTTGCATTAAGTCCAGCTGAACAAAAACATACACTACACTAAGGACAGGGCTGGATTTCCAAAAATCTCTTTCACCTTTCACCCATTAGTAGCACCTGAGCAAAAGCTTAATGGTGAGCTGGAAGAATTTTACTCCTTTGGAACAGTGATCATACAGCAATTAGAATACTGCAGAAGAAAATCCTGGTGAATTCAATTCAGTGAGATGGTACTTTGAGCAGGTTTCCTTCCTTCTCTGGAACAGTTACTGCTGACTGAGAAACTTCACACACACTAGTGAAGTTTCTCACTTCAAAACCTGTTAAGGTGGGAGCTGCCTTTATAAATAAGTAGGCAAAAAACCCCAAACAGTCAAAAACCCTCCAAAACCCAAAATACATTCATGAAGGAAAAGCTGTCTGGACAGCTAGTAAAACACTGCTCATCTGTGCATTTTCACAATTTCAATACTGATATTTAAAATTTTTAGCTGCAGTTATAAAGTCCAGTTTTTGGCCGAAATTACCACATACTTTATTGCTATGACAATCAGCACATTACTCATCTGGAAATAAACTGGCTTCAGCAATGAAATAGATAGGAGAAATGTCATTAATCTAGACTTCAGTGGTCCCTCATAGTGAAAGCAGCAGAAAAGAACCATTTTCAGCACAGATCCCAAGCTGGTACTGAAAAGCAATTTAGAAGACAGCAACTGAACCCTCTGCTGTTTATACCACCTGGGGCAGTGAGGTAAACCTCACAGTCTAGAAGCAATAAACTGGCCATGGCAAGTACCAGAACTCAGATGTTCCATCACTTGCTCTTAGAAGAGCTCTCTGTACAAAAACCAGAGCAGCAACAAATCCAATCCTTGTCCTTTGCAAGGCTAAACTCATAGTAGGACAATTTCCTCATCTCGAAACATTTAGCCTAACAGAAAGAAAAAGAAAATGGGTAGTGGATGACCTGAAGATTATAATTTACAATTTTACATCAACCTCAGATACTATTAAAACAAAACAACTTCTATTCCCTTCTTGCTTGGAAAAGACTGGGAGCATTCTGTCTGTGGTTGTAGACTGTTTCAGTATTATCCAACTGCATAAACGAAACTAGTGTCAAAATTAAGTTTTAAATGGCTTGAGGTTTATAGGAATTAAAGAAGGAAAAATTAAATTTGAAACTCTGCTTGTTTACTAGCACTAATTAAATATGCCAGATTTCTGGGCAAGCTTCCTAGCCTGTGGCTACTATGTTACTGGCTTGTAAAACAGTCAACAAGTGCATGAGTACAAAGCACAAATACAATAACAGAGATTTCGTGTACAGTCCTGCCCTTAGTTCATAAAGAAAAAAATGTATTAGAACCAATCTGTAACTATAAAGACCTGTGCTACCCCTCTAGACTACATAAGTAATATAAAAAATGCCCAAGTCCACAATGGCTGCTTTTGCAGAGACAGTTAAAAAAAAGTAAACGCAGAGAGAGGTAAGAAGCAATAAGCACAACAAAAATTAACAGGAAGCCTTAAAAAAACAGTTTACTTCTAAAAATTCCATGCTTCTGGGCTCTGCTCTCAAAATAATTTGCTATTAAATATAAAAGGGAGTTTTAGCATTGCAACAGAAGATGTGGGTCTGATTCTTCACACCACAGAAGCTGCAGTCTTCACAAATAGATTTTATTATCTAGAGCTCACTAGAAAACAGCTTTATTCTGAAGAGCTGGAATTGCACTTTTAATGGGAGCATGGACCATATCTGAAAGTGTACAGTCCTTTATACTTTTAAGACAGGTAGTATCTTTGTGTTCTACATTTTAAAGGAATCAGCACAATGAGCTCATAGTCTGTGAGGATGCTACAACAACCAAGAAACAACAAACTGAAGCCAATCTCAGAAAAAAAAGGAGTCTCTGGAGACATAACAAAATGCAATGGTAACTGCATCATCCATCCATAGGTAGGTAGAGAAAGAAGAAGGAGAGAGAGGAAGAGCCCATGACCTGAACACTGTTCTTTGTACACCCTTCTTTCAGGAAAAGCTCCCCATTTACTTTCTGTGGCTGAAGCAGCTGTTTCTACAAAAGCAGCAAACTCTTAATGAAAAAACACTTGAGGACAATTTGCTGCCTTGACAGCTTTAACGTGAACAGCCTTTCACAGCAACTCAAATTAATGTGTGTTCCCACTGTATAGTAGCTTTGCTCAGCTTTAAGGAAACCAGGAATTATGCTTCAATAAAAACTCAGCCACGCAAATATTCTGCTATAAAAAGAGGCATAAACATATAACTCTCCAACTTCCAGAATCACGTACATGAGGCAAAGGGAAATGATATAAAAATAACTAGGTTTTTGTTTACATATCAGATTTAGAAGAGCAATTCCAGAATTCCAGAAACTAAATTGCTTCCACAGAGGCATTGATTTAATTAGTCTGCATAGCATGCTTTATTTGTGTTCAGACCTCTGATGTACATTGATAAAAAAAGAAAAAAAATACACAGTGGACACACACAAAATAATTGCCTAAACTTTTTCTATGCCAGATGCAAGTAGGAATTCTCAAACACACTTCCATGGGCTCTTCCCTACATGCAAATGATCGTTTTCTAATATACACAAACTATGTATGTTTTCAATTAAAAACATGACTGTATCAATTGGATCATATATTTTTGCAAACCAGCCAAAAATCAAACACAAACTGAAGCCATGAAGGAATTTCTGGAAGTACATACCATACTACAGTTCTACTTCTGGCACCGAGAATCACCTTGCATTTTGAAACACTGTGAGAACTGACAGCAATGCACAAAAACATGCTGTCATTCAGCAATGAAATAACTACATTAATGATCAGTACTCAGAATCCTAAAAATGCCTAAGTGGTCAAAATCTTAGTTTAGCAAATAAGCCCAATATGATCAAGTAACAGGAGAAGACTGGCTTCTCACTTTTTGATAACTGTCAATCTCAATTTTGGGTCTTACTGTTCAACAGGATGACAATATGAGCTCCTCAGTGAACAATGAGTTCTCTTCAGGACACAAACAGTGGCAGGGAGGGTACATTTTTGCTTAAGATAACAAATAGGACTACTAAGAATGGTCTCATACACTTTTCTTCCCCACTGTATTTTGATCCCTCAAGTACAGACTCTGCTTGTCCTTCCTCATGCTAGGTTTAAAAGCCAGAACATCCCAGAATTTTGGGAATGAACATTCAACTGTGAGTGTAAATAAGATATTATTCACTTTTAGAGACAATGTACAAGTTCGAGTCAGTGCCTACCTTGAATGAATACATCTGAAGCTCATCAACTTTTTTTCTCTTTATAACCTCATCTAATTCTTCCTACACAGAAGTCAGATCAGCCTTTGCAAAGACACAGGTCCACCATCTTTCCCCTGTGCATGTTGCAGTTCTCCTTAACTCTCCTGTGTGCACAGCACACAGCTGGTGGTGGCCTCACATCACCTTCCCAAAACCCCTGCCTATTTCAAGCCTTTGGATGCTGAACAGTTCGGTTCAGCTTTCACCTCTTCACCATACAATAACTTTTCAGGCTCTACTCAATAATAAAAACATTTACCAGCTACGTGGCAGCGCATCTAGAACTTAGGAAACAGCCATATCTTAAGATACCTAAGACTCTGGATATTTCCACTGAGACATGAATTAACACTCATGGACAATTTTTTTATTGCCATTAGACAAGCAGTGAAATCAGCAGAAGATATGCAAGTATATGGCAGGTAGCAGACTAAAGCCTTCCAGAAGTCTTGACCGGAGCTTGTGAGTCACTCCCACTGTGAACCCAACTAGTTTTCATGTAGGAAAATTAAGATGTTGAAGCACAGAGTGTCAAAGTGAAATGAACTTCTAAATTATTGTGCTGCAGTTTGCAATGATCTATCACTCATACTCAGTACTAGACACCTTTCTCATACAGACAAGTTCATATCCTTTCATCTACTGCCGCAAAGATAGTGAATCAATAAGTTTCGAAACACAGAAATGAAGGAGTCAGTAAAGTGACAGACTTCTTTGCATCAGGCTACTGAACTACAAGGTAATTTCAGCTCTGGAGTTTAGCTTTTCTGCTGTTCATGGTGTTCTTGATTTACATGTTCATTGTAACTTTGTTTGTGCACATAACCTTTATGAGGCCACTATTTAGTAGGGCAGTATCACCTTGTTTTATTACCATAACCTGTCATTCAGAAAACATTCTTTCTGTTTATGGACAAAACTGTCATAAAAAAAAAGTGAAGAAACAGATCATACACAGCTGCCCAAATCAGCTTGGAAGATGTTTTACAACAGAATGCTTGCAAAAATAGCTGTCATGTTTTTAAAATGTTAGGAGAAATGAAAGCAGATAGTCTTTGGAGTGTTCACCTTCTAAAGAGAATTACTTTTCTACAAAGTGAAAACAAACTATTTGAAGAATTATAAAAGATTATACTCTTGTTTGATGTTTGTATTCTCTTGGATCCTGAAAGTGCTGACCAAAGCTGTAATTGGGTAACAAAACAACAGTTTACATCCCGGAATTTAAAAGCTGCCATCAGGTGGCCAAACTGCAAGTGGAGAGCAGCAAACAAATGCAAAGATTTAAGAAACATGAACATCATAAACATAAACAGAACAATGTGGACCTGACAAAGCCCAGATGATATTGCTGTTTCTGCAGCAGGACTGGCTCCTCCCAAGGAGTCCTTCAAGGAGCTCTACCTGCCCAGCGGTGCTGCTGCCGGCCCAGCCTGGCCCTAGCAGGGTTTGGGTGTCAGCTCAGGTGCTGCTCGGCTGCACTGCCCAGGCCTGCCAGCATTTGTAAAACCAGTTCGTATGCATGCAAGGAGCCACCGATCTACAAATTCGTGCACACTCAGGAGGAGTGGCTTGTTAAGACAGTGGAGTGGTAAGAATAGCAGTGCATCACAATGTAACACACAATACACTACACCATAATAAATACTACAGGCATCTGACACGCAGAAATGCAAGTGCTGAAGCTGAAAATTTGGGTTCAAACATGACCTGTGGCTCATGTTGGATGCAGTGCTAGATCAGCTGCTTCCTGCAGGTCATTTTAACAGGTACTATTCTAACTCAATGTGTGGGAAAGCCAACAGTTAATACCCCATACTCAGAGCAGCATTCTACATTTACACTGCTGACACAAATGTTCATGAGTTATGCCCCTATAAGACAGGAAAGTAAGATTGCATTCATTTTAGAAAGCAAAGAAATTATGAGACACTAACATTAAGTGGATTTCTCAAAGCCACAAAGCCAAGTAGAGAGGTGAGATCTCTTCGTGTATTAATTACAAGGCATTCTTATTGCAAACAGGTGATAGCATGCCAATTCATATTAAGTTTATCCCTTCCAGCACCAGATCTCCTGGAGAACTCTTCCTCTGTAAACACAAAGGTTGCTTATTTTAATGGTTCTCTACAACAAACAGATTAACACTTCTATTTTTTTCAAAGAGAAGAACAGATTACGAAGAAATAAGGTCAGACAACTTCTCTGCAAACACTTTAATTCAACAGTTGTCTAGGACAAGAGAAGTAATTTTTTACCCCCAGGCATGAGGTTATCCCTATCACACACGAAGGCCTGGAATCTACATAATATCCCTTGTATTGTAAAACTTTTTTTCAAACAAATATCAAGGACATACAAAAAATGTTAAAGTCTCTTTGTTTCCAGTATGCTTCCTTCAAATAATAACGTAAATCAGAAAATGCATAGACTCCTGTATTCTGAAGCTACACTATGATGGGATACATTATAAACAACACATGCAAAGGACATACTTCTCAAATCTGAAATAAATACTATTTTCTCAAAGGGCAAGATATAGAAAAACATACCAACAAGCACCAATTTGTCTCACTGCTCTATCCCCTCAACAGCCAGAGGCTACTTTTAAGTATGCTGACTTAATAGAGGAATCTGAATTGTATAAATCAATGTCTCAATTAACATTTTGTTTAGGAAGAATTACAGAAGAAAAACAGAATGTAATCATTTGCTAGCACAGCGGCTCCAGAGGTCTGGGAGTGTGTGTAAGAAGAATGGAGTTGAATGTGGGAAGGGTCCATTATTCTTTCAATAGTGTCTGGTGCTGCTAAGTATGTACTTGCATACTTTCCTACTGGAAAAGCTTAAGCCTTCAGTAGCTCCTTGGTCTGGGAAAATGGCAGGCACCCAAATGCTAACCCAGGGATCTAGGAACAAGATCTACCTGAAGAACAATATTTTTCAAGTGGCCTTAGAAGTGAAAAATGGCCATAAAAAGAAGTCTTATTCCCAAGGGATTTTATTCTTTCTGTCTGGCTGCTGTTTGTCAGGTGCTGCTCCCCACACACATCCTCAGCACATTCTAAAGGAAGAATGGAGAGAGGGCCTCTCTGAAAATAATCACACTTGCTGAAAGACCAGCCCTGCATAAATATCTCTAACAACAGTACAAACAGAAATCAGACTTCTTGCCCGATACTTTAGTTGAAATTTATGGCACCACTGGTCATGATTCTGTTATTACTATTCTACCTGGCTAAGGTTCAAAGTCACAGAAGTGAGAATTTCAGAGATATTTTCAGAAATAATGTAGCTCATCTGGGGGGAGAAAAACCAACCAAAAAATATACTTAGTTCTACAAATGCTGTACCAACACATCAGTGAACAAAGCTATACGTTACACATATGTGTACACATATATGAACACATGTACCATAGAGATGGGACAGAGAAGTTAAGGACACATATGGCCTCTGAAATTACATTTAATGCTACACTTCGGGAATCATAAAGCAAGGTGGGGGGGAAATAAAATCAAAGGGAATACTAGAAGAGAGTCTCTGGTGCTCTTGCAAACATCACCAGCTGTTGGATGATTTATATGCAAAAAAACCTAGAAGTTGAGCTTTAACTTAAATTTCCCTGCTTTCTTACTGGTTCACTTCCATCCCTCGGAGTTTAATTAAAGTCCATCAGCCAAATTTTTCTGTCTGAAGGACCTAAATTATTCCTTTTTTAAAATCTTCCTGTACTGACTGACCCAGATTTTTTAAACTTTTGGGCTTCCACCAACCTGATTATGAATACACACACACATACAAACGCATTTTTTAGAAAGTTAAAGAATTTCAAGAGGATCAGCCCAAGAAATACCAATAGCTGCTACTGGCCAATATACAGGTACATATAAATTATACTTAAAATTAGTAACTGGGCAAGATACAGCATTCTGTATTGACAGTTCACATGTCAAGATCTAATAGCTACCTCCTCTTCATTCTGAACAGAGTATATGGTATTTGGTGACTGGGGAAGGAGAATTTTACAAGGAATCTCCAAGAAAAGTGGATAAGCAGTTTTACTGCTTGTAAAAGGAACCTCTATCTCATCTTCTCTAGCTGGGGAAATGGCACAATAAATTTGATGATGAAAGGAAGGATTTAAAGCCAGAGAAAATTAGGATTTCTCAAAGCAGAAACATACCGAAACATGCTGCCCTTAGGAATAGATCTCTGCTATTTACTTGATCTACTGGAAGAACTCCTGGGGAGCATGTCTAAGCAAGAGAAAGGAAAGTTTGCTATGCTCTTCATTTCCTGTGTAATTCCAGAAACTGCCAGCACAATGCTGTTTGGGGAGAACCACACTACAGTTATTCAACAGGGAATTCGGCATTGTATTCTGAATGAATGGAAACATTCTAAAAGATATATATTTGCTGCAACTACAGTAGAATGCAAACCCAATAAGGATGTGAGCCCACATACACCTTCAATCAGCTAATTGTAAATTGTGACTCTTTCCATTATGACTTTCGCAATATTCCTTGCAGTGCGAAACATCACAGTAAATCACCCAGGTTAGAGTTCACAGGAGCCACGAACTAAGTGCAATAAATCAGCACTAAAAATATTATGCAACTGCAGTTCAACTGATACCAAGTGTAGCTAATTTTAACAGAGAGGCTATCACTTTTATGTCTCCTTGCAAATTAGTGATTTGGGGTCTTGGTGACCAGGATGAAGAAAAGGCTCCCCGAAAACTGGATTTCTTAGAATAAACTAGATTAATGGTTCCCTGCAAAAATCCCAGGGGTATTTTGCCCTCCTGCAAAAACCTTCTGCAAAGCATGACAATTTAAAGGACTAAAAATGCATCAGTAACACAGAACAGCAAGGGAACCGCAAACTTTGGCTGGGCTCCTGAGCCAGGACCTCATCCCCAAGCAGAATCAGACCTTTTAACTGAAGAGGAACAGTCACATGCCTCATTTCACCCTTACTTTGCTTTAAACTAGGCTGTTTCCTCCCCCCCCGCCATATTCCACATTGGCTGATAAATTCCCCAACGGCGGGTGTTAACTAACTCTGCATTCCAGTCTGCTCTGCGTCATGGAGTTCCACATCTCGCTGATGAGGAACACATGGTGGACATGTGGTAGGGGAGAGCCTGACAGCGCTCACACAGGCAGGGATAACTCCTCTGACCTTTGGCTTTTTTTCTCTCTGTACCATCCCAACTGCACAATGAGGAGTCTGTGCCCCTCTGTCGTGTACTGGTCACTCTGGGATCACTGGACACAAGCTGAAACCCTAACATTTCAACAGGCAGCTACACTGAAATACACACTATGGCTCAAAATGTACGTTGAAAGCAAGCAATTGATCGTTCTGTGTCTCTGCCCTAAGCACACCATTCAGAAGAACTTTTAGACAATAGAGGTTACATCTGGATCAACTGGGGTAAGTATGTCACAAAAAGAACTGGTGATGGCTATGCTTCCTCATCAACTCTGTGAAGTAAGCGAACTCACAGCCTTGCTAAAAAGTACACAGTGGCAACTGTATTAGAGTATTAAGTTGTCTTTCTAAAATGAACAGACCATTTATCATCTTTTCAAGACCCAAGCCTGGCTTAGAGTAACAATGAACTCCAGCTTGTGTTGTCCAGCCTGAATGACTAATGCAGAGTACTGCATTTACCAAGTCACATGGACTCGAGGGTGTCCAAGCAATAGTCATCCCTTCCTTCTTCAAAACCTCTGAAAAGTAAAACCGAATCACAGGCTAAGTGCTGGTCTGAGACCACAGCAGACAGACAGACATACAAATGACTAATGACAAGCCATGCAACATACATTTACTGCCGATTAGAATCCAAATGCTGAGCCTCA
The DNA here is from genome assembly GCF_008360975.1 of Lichenostomus cassidix. Classification (NCBI taxonomy): domain Eukaryota; kingdom Metazoa; phylum Chordata; class Aves; order Passeriformes; family Meliphagidae; genus Lichenostomus; species Lichenostomus cassidix. The sequence continues at coordinate 9,227,076 of NC_139489.1, read as the reverse complement.
AGCTCTCTGCTTTTAGCCCTATGTGTACTAGAACACTGGAGATGGAGATTCCTTTTACATCTTGCAGTAAAATGAAAGCTATTGCCAATAAGCCTTTCTATAGCTACGTTCAATAGAAGTTCCTGCTAATATTCCAGATTCTGAGATTCATGACCTCTTACCTGTACAAGCTGTCAAGACACAGCATGACCTTTCTTTTAAAAACAGGACCTGGGTATGCTGTACATTCCTTTCAACCTCCTGCCAATGAATGAATAAAATAACATGACAGGAACAAAACACCATAAAATCCTGTGGAAGCAACGGTATTAAAATCAGTAATAGCACTATGTTCTTTAAAATATAAAGGCAATGTCTCACTAACTGCTTTTATACTATGTTCACGTTTATTCTACAAGTGTAACATATAAAAGCACCAAATTACAGAGTTTTTGTTATACTTGGCTCCATTAATTTTAGAAATAGTAAATACTTTTTAAAATACTCCATTTCTGAAGTCGGAGGCTACACTCATCCCCAACAAATTTACAGAAAAAACAGACCAAGTTGAGCAAAGTTTAAATGCATAATAAAAAGGGCAAAGTTTCTGAGAAAATGAATGCCTTTTAGTTACAGCTGCTATTCTTAGAGAGCTGAGAAACTAAACAGGCATGCAAAACCTACTCAGGGCATCCTGAGAACATCTACTCCCAACTCATGTCTCAAACAACAACTCATGGGTCAATATATTTTTCTGAAATGTTCAGCAAAATCCTCTTTTCTAAAGAAATATGATTAAAGCTACACCAACATTTTTAAAGTGTGGTTATAGTCTGAGAAGTTAGTGTGTAAAAGTCACACCCTTTTATTCAATAGACCTAGTTCCCCTGTTTTGATTCAGTCAGATCCGCTTGCTTTACTGGATAAAATAACTTTTTACAGCTTTCTAAATTCCTATTAGTACTGTGAAACCAATTCAATTCTGGGAAGGAGAACCAGATTCTTTTCTGGCCTGTGCATCTGTAAAAGGATTATTACCTAAATCAACACATACAATTTCTATTTTTTGATGCAGAAGCCAGAAAGAACCTTACTTATTTTCTGGATGCTAGTCAGAAAAATTTATTTTTATTTGTGAAAAGAGCAGACCTGGACTAATTGAAAGAGCAGATCTGGATCAACAGAAAAGACACCACTCTATAAAAGTAATATTTTAGAGAAAATAAGTTATATCCAACAACTGCCTATGGTACTTTTTAAAATACCACTTGAATGCAAAGGAAACTTAGTAAGAAAAATTTGCCAATAGTGAAAATTCCTGATTTTTCAAAGAGAAGACCTCCACCAAAGCTAGGATGTGTACTCATTCAGGTACACACCTGAGACCAGTTTTTGCTCCCTGGTCTGTCCTGAACTGCTCCTCATGATTTTCTTATTGAGTTGCATTATTGCATCCTCCACTTTCCTGCCAGTGGCACTGCTTGTGGGGACATCTCCCAGATGCACGAAGCAAAAAGAACCAAGTTATCAAAGTTGTGCTGTTTAATCTATCATAAAGTCATAAAGCTACTTTTGCCACGTGGCTTATGGAGTACTCAACTTTATGTCCAGCTGGGTGTAAGCTCAGGATAGTGCCCTCCTTCACCAGCACAGCTGGATCTGGAAGACATCTGCCCATGATCTAGTTTAGGATGCTTCACACACTGTAGAGCATCTGCCTGTACCAGTGTCATTCCCAACTTTTCTAGGAGAAATATATTTTAAAGGAGAAAAAGGAACCACCACAGGAGCAGCAGTGTTTCAGAGATGCCAATTTCCCAACAACACGTTTTAGAGAACAGAAACATTAAGGAAGTTGCAGCATGTTTCTATATGATCCACTTATTTAAAACGAATTATCAGCAGGAAAAAAAAAAAAGGACAATATCCCAAGGCAACAGAAAGGAAATCAAGTGTATCAAAGCTATTTCTGAACTCCCATTGCCTACCCACTTGGCAATGCTGACTTTTGAAATTATACTACACCATTCATTTTTACTCTCATGATGCAAGGAGAAAAGGAAGAAAAAAACTCCCCCATCTTACCCCCTCTTTTTATTAAAATATCTTAAAAACAGATCTGCATTGTTTCTTTAAGGCTACTAATGTTAGTACTCCATGTATTTATAGATGAGGTATTCCTTTCTGTCTGAAGCACATGAGGTAATAAGTAGCTGGAATTGTCACGGTGATTTATTAACATATTCTCTAGGAGAAGCCCTGCACCTGCATCTGTGCAGACAGAACACCCACGAAGGCTGAACTCACCCCTACACAGCCCACAAGATCTTAAAAGGAAATGCTCCAAATTTAGACCTGCTCCAACAGGTGTCTTTTACTGTTTCACTTTGCATGACCATAAATATCAGAGGTGGAGCAAAAAGCTCCCTGTCCATTGTAATTGTGCTTTGAAAACAAATACCTTTGCCCCCTCCCAAAGCAGAGGCAGCAGCTATGGAATTCTCATCATTTCCTCACTCCTTCATCCTGTCAAGACCCAAGTCAGAGAGATGTCACTGGCAAAACCAGACTCCAGGGATGAGCACATAACTATTTTTTTCTCTTCAAAGGGCCCTAAACTGGCTCTGAAACTTCCCCAAACTGTATTTCTTTCATTCTAGTATCTCATCTTGCAGCTATTTGCCAAAGTGAATGACATGCACAGGCTGTTCATGGCTTTTTATAAGCTCTCATTACCCAAACAGGGAACCATTTCCTTGAAAATGCTTTCCCCAGCAGCATTAGTCTCTCTAGGCACCACCAATAAATTTGTCTTTTGGCCCAGCCTGTTGCACTCCAAAACGTGCTTGGATAGATGTATTTGATATTGTTTTCCACTTGTTTACTGAGGGAGGATGCTACCTGTGGGACTTGTCATCAGGGTGATTAACAGCACAGGGAAAATAAAAGACAATTTTACCAGCTGAGTTGAAAGCTTTGCCAGACTTGCTCTGGCAAGCAAAGGAGCAAAATCCAGACTCCTTTCTGTGGTGTAACAAGGAGATGCTATCCCAAACCAAAATGGCTATCCACGACTTACAAAACCACAACACAAATCAAAACAACAAATCTGGAAAAGAAATCCTAACCAAACTGAGAAAGAGAATAACAGGTTACACCACGAGCTTAGAAACCCCTTTAAAATGTTTAATTCTGTAACACTTCCATTATTACAAAATGCCTGAGTCAAGAGCAAATAAATATTTAATACTCAAAAGGTACTCAGGAGAACGTGTGTTTTCCCCTGTCCCTCCTCACCAGCTGCTCTTTTATGGCAGGAAAGTGAAGAGCATGAAATCCAATGATAGGAAGAAGGCAGAGGTCAGGAAAAAGGTTTTTCTTCAAGGATTTAAATTAGCCTTCTACAGCTTTGCATGTTTTGTCAACACAACTTCCCTCCTGTGAGGAGGGGAAGCCAAAGGGCCTTTGAACCATTTCTGTATGGGATCTAGATTTTTGCCAGTAACAAAATTCCTAGCTTTAAAGAAAACCTCATCTTCCCTTTTGCCATTCCTGTCACCACTCCCTCCCTGTCCCTCCTTCTACTCCCTTCCTTAAAAAGAGAGAGAAAAAAGAAAATAGAAAAAGGATCTGAAGAACAAAACAAGCACTGGAGGAGTTCTAGAGTTCATGTAACAAGACCACTATAGCCCTTCAAAGGGACCATTAAAAGCAAAACAAACAAAAGCAACACCCTCAAGATGTCTATTGTATTTTACAGAGGAACAAATGAGTGTACTGGAAATTCTCCCACCATCTTGCCACAAAGTCTGTTATTTCATCAAAACAAAGTCCAGAGATCAAGAAACAGCCAACATGGCAGCTGAAAGTCAGTCACATCAAGTGATCCATGAAGAAAACGAGACTGGGCTTGCTTTTCTTTCTTTTTTTTCCCCTCTCCTTTCTTTACTATGATGTATTAAAAAAATACTTCAAAGATTGTTTCAATCATTGCTTTTGTTTCTCATATGAGAAAATCAGGGGTTGAGCAGGTCTGGACAACACAGTGGTTAAAACACCATTAGCTGCCAACACTTTGTCTTCCTAGAGCTCCCACAGTTGTTGCTACCCTGGATCTGCCTCAATTGAAATTATTTGATGATTTCCATATATTATTTTGCTTCCCTCAGAGCTTCCCAAAGATGGCAGCTGTAGAACAGAGAGAGCACACCAACATCGAGACTCGGCAGTTCCAGATGTCAGAGGCTCAGCCAGGTAGGTACTGGCCCAATATTTCTGCCAGATGCTTCAAAATATTTTTTTTCTATATTATTTTTAACAGTTAGTAGATCTCTTTTTGTTCTTCTAGACTATCCCAGCATCTTTGGGCTCTACTTGGAGGGTGGCTAACACTTTACATTCTCTTTCATAACTGTGCATGTAAGAAAGCCAGGGAGACACATAGATTTTTATCCCATCTGTGTATCATCAACACTCCATTTACCAAATCCCAAACAGTTATGCTCAAGATCTGCTGAAGACAACGTAACCGAACAGGTGCTACTGAGGGCAAAGTTTAGCCTGCAGGATAAAGCCTGATTAATTCAGCTACAGGAATGAGAATCCTCTGGTTAGATGAACCTGTAAAATCAGGGGTCAACTAAGATCACATATGTTACAGCAATTTCTAAGTCATTATACAACAGCCACCCTCTAGTGCCAGGAGGAAGCCATAAGACAAGCCTGTCACTAATGGTAGATAAAATATTCCTCCCCTAGCCCAAACCAGATCTGTTAGTCTCCATGTGCACAAACCCACAGAACACATCAGTGATGAATCCCCTACTCTATGCCAATCAGCTGCTGTGTATGCACCAAAGGCTTGCCTGCAGCTTGGTCCCTGCCGTGCCCAAGATAAACCCAGGAGAGAGACAATGGAAACGGGCTGGGACAGGCTTCTTCCATTACAACAGTTAACAGGGCCCACTCTTGATTACCTTCCTTCTAGGATAATCCTTAAACTCAGGCAGAGGAGGTGTCATCTTTCCATGGGCACAGAGCATGGCCCTCACATCTGGTAGTGGGATGTTCAAGGAAAGATTACACTGAGCTGTGGCCTACTGCATACACCAGAGGCATTTTCACAGCAGAGATTTATCTGAGAGCAGACCCCAGATGTCCACATCCTTGACTTAAAAGGTCCACATGGATGAATTCCCAGCTCTCAAATGGCTGTTCCACAGGTGTCTCGTCTCACCGAGGTGAAAGTCTGACTGTCAGCCTGGGACAGACTACAGAGGTTGGCCTCTCAAGGAGCCAGCACAGCTTTGAACAGAACATGTCAGACAACGGGTGCCTAAAAACTAAACTCACTGCACAGGAGAGCATAAAGAACAAGTCATCCTTCCGTCTCCTTCTAATGGATATGAATTACACTGCAGGAAGCTCAGCTGGTCTGGCATATTTGATAAATTCATCCAAGTCCCAGTGAAGTTTAAAGGCGGATATAGCATGGCTTCTCTAATGAATCCTTTGGGGCCCGGAAAGACAGCTGAGGTTTTGTATCTTATACGCATAAGAGGATCATGAAATCCTGAGAGCCTCTTATGGATACTCTGCAAGTCCATTTGGGACTCAACCAATGAGACTAGCATTTCATTTATGGACATAGGGCTAACATTTCACAATCTCTGAATCTAAACTGTATCTGACCTATCACAATATAGGTTTCATTTCAAGAAGAGTTACCTATTTATGCATTCCTTTTCTTTCTCTGGATTTTGTCCCAGTAAAGGTGTAAGACAAGTCTATCAATTGGTTCTAACAATGTAACAAATACTAAATACTGTGCCCTGAATATTGCAAAAGTGGCTTTTCCTCTTCCCTTCTCATTCTACTTTGTCTTTAACCATCTCTCCTACTACACAATCATTTCATCTCATCCCAACTTCAGTTTCTATTACAAAGACTCATGAGCTTACTTCTGAAGGATGGATCTTTTAATGACAAGTTCTTCATCCAAGTCAGCTTCATTAGCCATGAAGAGCAATCTTTTTCCTGAGTCATCCACTCCAATGAAATCACGCTGCTCCACTGAAGTAGAAAAATCAAACACAATTATTATATAACCCCATTTTAATGCATACTGGAAAGACAAATGGGAACAACAACCACCCCCAAAATATGAAATCTGACTATCCCAGCAAATCCATGAATTTAATAAATATTGTGAATAAGTTTTTCAACTTCTTTTCAGTTGGAGTAGCTGATATATCAGGCATTCAAAACACTGGCCCTGAAAGGTCTTTGCATCCTTTTATGAAGATGCCAACTACAGGTCCTGACATGCAACACTCCATCTTGAGCTGTGCTTTCCTTTTCTCTCTTTTAAATTTTTTTTAATAAAAAAACCCTGCTATCTGAATTAAAACAACGAACCCAAGGCAAGCAGTAAGTTCTTCAAATCTAACTGCTTCTACCTCATTATAAGTCACTCCACATTAGAATTAGGTGGTCTGGAGAGGATTATGATTTCAGTTAAGATGTAAGTATTTTGCAACTCATCTATTTCAGATAAATACCAATACATAAATCACTGACACACATAAAAGTATAGACTCTAAGACTTCTACCATGGATGCTTCTGGGTGGGTTAACTTGGTTTAAATATCTATTTATAAAACTGCCAACCAAGAGAATACGTAACACTCACACATATTATTGTGGCAATCCCCATCTCCTGCAATCTGTACTGCACATCAAAAGGCACTTTGGCCCACTGAAATGTAAAGCATTTATTTTTGAACAGTTTTCCACAACATCTGGATACTGTGGTGACAGCTCATTCTAATTTGCACTCTTTGGTTGAGCCATCACTCTGGTGGCAGCTGTATACTGATCTTTACAGACACAGGCTATACAAGAAAGCCACAGTACAATTTTAACAAAAATCCTTTTTCTCCCACTAAATACTATTATTTTGGGTCAAACTGGTGCATATTTAATTTCCTAAGTTACAAACCTTTAACCACACTGAAGTAACAATGTACCTCAGAAGCTGCTAATTCTTTCAGATCTTTTTCAGGCAAACTATTTTTAACTTTATTTTTCCCAGTGCAGGCCCATCCCTGGTTTTACTTTTACCTGTTCTTTCAGAGTTACCACAGTAATAACCACTATTAAAACACAGTCAAATCTATACAGGTGTTGAAAGTTCTCCCGTGGCAGTCTTTAATCCAAGTGATGAAGCATACCCTCTTCAGAAAACCCCCCAACCCTTCTCAGAAATTAATAAACAACGAAGAAGTACAAAAACAGACCTGAACATCTAACACTCTGACAAATTAAGTACAATTACGGTAATGCTCATTTGCTGTAAAAGCTCAGAAATGAGTCTTGAAAGCAGTGCCAATTCTCATTCTATGGAGGACAGTGAAGTTTGAGATTAGGGGCTAATGAACTCTCACCTCTGCCACTTAACTGGGGTCTCCTGACAGGCTGGAAATACAAGTGACTGACTTTCCTCCATCAAGGTACCAATACTTCTCTCAAAGTTCAGATCCTGCCTGCCCATCTCTGGGCTGTCCTTACAGTAACATATTACACTGCTATGGCAAAACTCAATGCAACAGGAAAAAGGGAAAAAAACCCAAACTTGATGAGAGCAGGACCAGGTACATGGCTGACACCAAACCAGTTTCTCTTGCTTGTGTGGATAGGTAAGAAACAAACAGTGAAACCATAAGAGTGCACTGGGATTTTTTGTAGCAGATGCCAGGTCACGTTTTTCCTTGTACACTGGTAATAAATAGCATTACTTTTGTAATCTAAAAAAGACAAAACTTACATGCTAAAAATCAATTATTCAGAGGTACAATAGTGCTGTTTCAAATCCCACTGGCATCACTTAGCAAGGAAAAAAAATTATGGAAGAGCAGATATATAACTAGTTTGCAAAATGCCTGCAAGGAAGTATGAGAAAAATATTAAAGTGACGGTAACTGAACAAAATCATTTGAAGTATGAAAATGAAATGCAGGATGTGTTTTGCCTCCTCACAATAGATAAATAAGGACTTGACACTGCTATTGCAATTTATTAATTATCTTACAAATTAGATACCCATCAATTTCAAGGGCTTTAATGATCTAAACAAAGAATGACATCACAAGAGAATGTTAAGCACTTTAGTAACAAGAAGAAATAATTTTCAGTCAGATTTTCGAAAATGCTTTTTAATCAATCATAATTAATTAACACTTGAGAAAAAGACACTTTTGTTAAAGATTCAGTATCCCCACCCTTTCAATTAAATGGAGAGGATTTCACATGATGCAGCCTTCAAGACCACCAAGAGGTCTTCTGGCAAACACAGGCAATACCAGTGATGACATGCTTACTGCTTTCAAGCCAAGAAAAATAAGCAGGAAAGAGACACCATCCCCATCTTTTCTGCCTTTCTTTATACACAGAACGGTTCAGACACTGTTTTTCACTCAATCCCTCGCAGGTCATCTTTGAGCATACAGCTCCATTCTGGGTATCTGAATTCCTGATGCTCTCTGTTTATTTGGGTTACTACCACTGACTAGCACTTTCATGTTGTGTTTTTTTAATTGCCATGGCTCTTACTGCTCAATTAAAAAAGCCAATGAGATTACCATTGTCAATATATGATCCCCTACATATAAAACCCAATGAACTTAACCCTGTAATCTGCAGCTGAGTCAAGCATTGCAGGAAACCATCACTATGAATTTATAGCACTTAACACTGCAATTCACGCTAATTTAAGAACTGTTCTTTATATCACAGTTCTTGAATATTCAACAATACCCCAAAAGCAACAATTTTGTATCAGATTCCATGACATATGTGAAATAAAATCTTGTTGATCCTTCTCAAAAAATGAATTGCTTTGTAGAAACAGTGAAAAAATAAAGCTGCAAATAAATCTAGTGGCTCATTATGAGTAAGGATCCATTTCCAAATGTAAACACTTGAACAGGACAGTGCAAGTACATAGAAACCTGTATGTGTCACAGTTGAGACAAGAAGCTAATAGTGCCATCTACTATGAAAAACTGCCTAACCTACTCCATGTTAATACCTTGTCTTCAGGTGCTTAAAAGCTTCACCAAGTTTTAACTGTCTCAGTTGAAATTTCCAATGCCAGATGACTGCCTTAAGTGGAAAATTTGAAAAGCTGCAGCAAAAACCATTCAGCTGATTCGACAGCTAAGGAAAGAAGAAGTGTTTAGCATAAGCAGAAATGCTTTGGTGTCCCTTCCGTTGAAAATTTCTACTCAATCTTTGAAAAACTGCAGGTTCACACACTCTCTTCTTCTCTAGCTTTCTATTTTTGCTGCAAAATTTTCTGCATGTTTTATTCTTAAGGATAGGTTGCTCCAATTCCTCAGCTCCTAGGATCAAATACCAGGTGCTACCTAAGGTTTTCTGTACCATCAGGTGGTACAAGCAAAGCACACAAGCCACGAGGCTGCACAGCCATACTGTGATGACTGTTGCAGGGAAAAGAGTTTAATCTGTTGTCTTTTTGCAATCTATTTTCTGCAAGCAAATAAAATTCATAAGCTCAGACGGGTGAGGGGGGAAAAAAAGCCATAAAAACAAGGATTCTGCAAAAAAGGCTGGAAGGAAGAGAGAGCAGCCCCTGAAAACTTCTGGAAATGGTGACTGTCTGTTAAAGGACATTAGAACATAGGGACAGGAATCAGAAGGGAACAGGTGACTATAGGCAGATAAATGAACCAGATGAAGACAAGAAGTCAGAAACAGAACAGAAGATGGACCTGAGAGTGAAAGAAAAGAGTAATATATGACAAAGAAAAGCCAGGCTCTTGACAAGATCCCTGAAGAAGGAAACTAAAGAAACCAAACAAGAATGGAGGCTGGTGGCGGCAAGAAGCCAGCATAGAAAAAGAAAGAAGGATGAGCTAAGGCAATGTTGACAGCTATAGAGTACATTTAGTCAAGTAGGAATGAAAACCAGGAGGGTCTGCTGCTCCCTAAAATGTCCCTCCCTCCTCCAGAACCTGGAGAAGAACCTAAAATCCCTGTCTTGGCAATCCCCTGCTTTTAACAAATTACTGAAACAGGCCTGGTAGGGCTCATGCCTAATCTGAGACAGCTCACAGGGAACATGTCACTAGTGCCGTCCATGGCATTTCAAGTAGTGCTTTGGGTGGGAGATCTTAGCATTGAGCCTCACAGAAAAACACCAGGGGTGACAAAACACTTCTACATAACGGAATTTTAGTCTTTTCAAGTTGTGTCTTTTACAGAGCTGAAAAACCACACACAAATTTTAACAAGTCATGTAGGAAGAGTTATGCTACAAAGTCAAGCACACAGACATAAAAACCAAGCAAAATAAGAATGCATGTACAATCTGATGTGTTTACATTTGCAAAGAGTCTTCAGATGATCTTGTTTATCCTCACAGACCTCCTCACCCCCACCCTGTGTGCTCAGAGCTCACACGCTGGGCAGCTCTATGATGTTTAACCACAGACCCATTAGTTTACAACTCCTGAATGCTCAACTCTGCGCTGTAGCAGTTCTCTTGACAATGTTTTATGTGCCATTAGCACTTAGATTGCCTTTTCTAAAATAGGGGGGTTAGAGCTGTTTGAGAGTCCAAGTACTAAATGCTTTCAGCCCTACTAACCTTACACTTTGCTCCAGAAAAATCTTCATGCAGAGCCTAAGCACCTTTCTTTTTAAAACCTATTTCCTCCACTTTCAGATAACTGTTGACTTGCATTTCACTCCTCTCTCAAACAGTTTGAAGCTACACTTTCCTATTTATATTCCAGTAATGCCTCTGACCTTTAATCAAGGACTAGGACCCACTAAGCTGGCAATTATCAAGGATCATCATTTTAACAGATACCATTGAAGGAAAACGAGAGGTATGGTGTGGGAACTGTGTAGTATTTAGTATTTTTAGCATATAAGTAAAACAGGGATAATAGCCTTGCTCTGCCTTACAGCAGTGTTGTGAGAACAGATACGTTAAAGATTACAAGGCACTAAATAAGAAATTATGGTAAGAGGGACAAGATAAGCATCTAATCAAGTCCTTGAAATCAGTGGGAGTTTTGCCTAGCAAAAGTTCCTGGATGTGATTTCAGAAGAGTTATTCACTACATACCATGAGAGTGGAGAATTTCTAGAAGTGTTTGTTACCCTCCAAGTGCTGGTCCCTACAGTCAGTGCAAAATTCCCAGCTACAATCTGGCTGATGCTTAGTGCTCTTGAAAAACCTAACGGTTTTAATGTTCATATGTAACAAAAATTCAGGGTTTCATCCAAAACTCATTGAAGTCACCTGGAGTTTTTCCATTAACTCCTGTGAGCTTTGGATCACAGCCTACGAGATTACACGAGTCTAATACTTAATTCTGAGCTGGAAAAAACCAAGTCACACCCTCACCAGGGAATCTGAGGAAAAATAGGGTATCTGTGCGTTTTTTATTTCTTTTGCTCTGGGACTGATAACTAAACATATCATACATACCAGTGGTTTCTCTATAATTTATTAATAAATATGTATTTCTACCTACATACCTGTTTTTTTTTTCCCTTTCTGTCCTGGTACCACATCTGTTGGTTCATGAGTTTTCTTCATCAACATAGAGAGAGTAGCATCATGTGTCCGAAAGAGGTCCACAACTTTATATAAATCAACATCTGTGATCAGATCGCAGCTCAACACCAAGACATCAGTCTGTCAAAGAAGAAAAAAAAAAACCAACAAACCTTTCACAGATACAAATTACCACATATAGATTAGCATTTGAGGACTCAAAACCAAATACACACATAAACTTTTTTGGGGTTTGGTTTTTTTTTTTTTGTTTAATTTAAAACTGCTAAAAATAGCTCCTGGTTTTTACCAGTGCACTTTTCTTGAGTCCTGCTGTTACTGTTATTTGGTTAATGCTTATCCAGCTCTGGACCATAAAGAATATGTGACCATCTAAATTGTCTTCATCTGCTCCTAAGGATTACAGAAGCCATGGCTTTCAAGACTAACAAGAAATTCTGCAGTATTTTCAACAGCTACTTTTAGTTTTATAATGATGTAGAAAAGAAATCCTTCTGAAGAACTCTTTTTTAGCTGACTTTGCATCTGGCTACAAACCGCTGGAAAAGATATTTAAACTATGTTATTTTATTGGGGGACAAAAAAAGCAAAGACTATCTAGGATGTGATTTACTCAGTAATTGCACTGCGATGGTGGGCTCAGTTTAGAAATATATTTCCTAAAACCAGCAATACTCCATATTAAAAGAAAAAAAAAGAAAAAAGAGGAAGTTAGGTCCTTTTTAATAGGAGGCTTGTATTTAATTTTGATCTCAAAGGATTTCAAAGCCCCTTGCAAAGTTTTTAAGAGAACTGCTACACAGATCACAGGAACATTGTCACATATTGAGCAAGACATAGCAGCTTCATTAACAGTGCCCACTATCAGTACAATCCAGCTAAAAACTCTTATTTAGAAAAAAATTTCTGTATTTCACATGGGTTGTGGAATATGCTGCCAAAAACCTAGGAGTTCGGCAATTATCTTCATTTAAACTAATCCTAACATAATATTTGTGTAGCATGGCCTACAGAAAAGTAGCAAATTTGCACTTTTTGTTAATGATCAACCTTCTAAAGGCCTCTCAAGAAGACAGTGCTCCTTTCCTGACAGTTACCATTTTCACTTTCTGTGCTACCATTTCCCAAACTAAGCCTCCCTGCAGTGTGACATGGCTGCCTAGTTTTGTCTTTTTAAAAGACAATATCAAATAAGAAGAGCATTAGACAATACTTAGTAAAACCTGAGTTAATCCATAGAGGATCAATCAGTAATTCTACTCTTACTTTTGAAGATTATCTTGCTTTAATGTAAACTATTTTAGGATTGACCTCTCATTCCAGAAAGGTTTATTATAGAAAAGCTTACTTTACGGACTTTATCTAATACTAGGAGATTCCACATTGTAGTTGAGACTAGCTGAGGTCTGGTATTTACATTATTTGACAGGTTCTCCTATAACTGCTAGGCAGTTTCATGTGTTTACCAATAAGGCATTGGAATTCATCATGTCACAAACTGTTGGAGCTGCTGATTTGGCATGCTGTGCAAAAGGTCAAACCCTTCAGTTTTCATGTGATTTCTCCCCACTTTACTGACAAACACCTGGCTGCTTTACAGGAAGAAATAATGTGCAGGTTGAGAATTTTACACATTTGAAACCTGACTTGCATCACTCCTTTTAACATATTTTCAAAATGTGTATTTTATATAACAGTTTTGCCCAGGAAAAGTGTTTTAATTAGCACTTCTCTAAAATAACCCAACATGCACATATTGGAAAAAAACCCAACAACCCAAACCACTAAAGCAAGTTGCCCAGCACTCTGGAGCACCTCTGCTCCAACATTCCAGGGTGTACAAAGAAAATAAGAAAAAAATTCAGCTTGGTATGGAAGCAAATCTCCCGCTTCACAACCGTAAACTGTGAAGAAACACATATTAAATATCCTGGAAAATCCTGCAAAATTTTCAGATATTCTGTTTTTACAAGAGCACAAATGAGTTACAACGTTTACAAAAAAGGCCAAAAGGTATGTAAGACCCATATAAATAGACCTGTACTTTTCAAACTCACTTTGTAGAAGGAAGAGATTTCCAGCTTCAGATCTAAATGCATTTGTTCCAGTGGCAAAAATTAGAAATAATAAAATGAGAGAGACTGACATCCCAACAGTCTCATCCTAAGGAATGAGTATCTGGACTTGTAAAACAAACCTTGTAATTATTTCACATTTTACTAAATGCTTTAATCTGTCTCTAATGCAAAAACCCAACAAGCATTTCATAGTTCTGACCAGGCTCCTGGGTTTTTTCTTCTCACTATAGGACAAGCTTTTTGCAAAAACTGAATGCAAGACCCCTGAGGAGCATATGGGAACAGAACCACCAAATGTCTGGTTGCCATCTGTTCTACCCATTTACTCTCCCAATATGTAAATAAACGTCACTGAGCACAGGGACCAGTGAAACACACAGTTGCTCTGTAAAGCCCACATTTCTGCCTCTCCTCCTGATGAGCAGAGCAGTGGCCTCAGAAGCATGCTGAGAATACACCATGAAAGGCTCTTTTGGGACTTGACAGCCTCCCCTTTGAAACACCACCCCCCTCATAAATAAAGCCCTCACTGTCTAATGGATGCACTTTTTTTCCCAGTGTACAACTCCTGAACGAATAAACTAATGGCTGAATGAAAAAATAAACTATCCTAGAACCTTAGCAGAAGTGTGTGTTTTTCTTTACGTTTTCAGGGTGGGTGTAGAAGAAAGAAAATAAATGGTAGAGCTTGTGGGTTTTTTACATATATACATGCCAAATAAATGCCGTGCACCTTTCCCAATGAGCCACTGATACAAAGAAGAGAGGTATGTACTCACTACATGCACTCACGTGCTAACAAGGGGTATGTGAACATACTTGACTTCATGAATTATGCAAACACCTAAGTACACACACACATCTCTTAATGAAATACATGTAGCAATGATTACATCAACCCCAAACTATTATACAAACAGACGATAAGAATCAACTCGAACTGATTAAAAAAAACCCAGCAAGCACACACCTCAAGCAGAACGACTGCAAGGGAAAAAAATGCACACACAAATGCATTCTCAACACACCTTACAACCACAGGCAGGGCAAGGAAAGGGAGACTTCTTACTCAAGGAGAACCATCTAATGGATGAAGAATGAAACAAATAATTGGAATATCTGGCATTTTCCTGCTCTGCCAAACTTGATACATGCCATTTTGTCTACTACTTTTATGGCAAAGAAAAGCCCTCATCACAGACCAGGGCTCTACCACAGAAGCTACTGTACAGAGCAGGTAAAAAGGCCATTAAGCGTAAGAGAACAGCAAATGATTTGGGGTTGAGGAACACAGGAGAACACTGCAGTGCTATTCACTTACAGGAACAGCAACCCTGCCCTGCTGGTAGCACAGCCCATGTTTTTGTTAGCATCACAAGAGCCACAGCAAAAAACAAGGAGAATATGACGCTCTTGAATATGATGCTGAAGAGTTAATTAGAGCCTTAGCAATCCTTTTTAACCTCAGATTTGCAATTCACTCATTCAAATGAAAAATTTAGACTAGGCTATTAATCAGTGGAGGAAAGTGGGGTTCTGCAGAGATCATCCCACCTACGATCCACATTTCAAGATCCTTCTCCATCCCAACTGACTTCATAAATTACCAGAGCTCTGGGATTTCAGTTAAATCATCCCTGAACACAGTATTCAGTCAAGTAAAGTATGAAAACATGGAATTAAGGTTCCCAAATCTCGATTCCACCTTTCTAACATTGGCTCACAGCACTTCACCGTCAAATGTTTATGAGCTGTGAAACAGTCAGATATGAAATAACTTAAATACTTGGATCCGATTAATAAAACAGTGCAACACAAAATGTGAAGAGATTTATACAAAATAGAGAAAACAGTAAATAAAAAGCACTGAAAGTCAATATGGCAAAAATTATATTAAACCCAGCACAATATGGAAAATATACACAAAAACAAGACCAAAAAGCAGATTGTTTCAAGAACTCGGATCAAGACAACCAATTTAAAAATAGAAAACATGTTTTCAATGGAACTAATTCATACCACAGATCAAAAGATGGATGCAATTATATGGTGTAATATACCAGCATAAATAAAGAGCCTTGGACTTTCTCACACCCTGCATACAAAGGCAGTCCTAAAAACCCTTTTATATTCAGCAATTATTGGTGGAGACCTTATGATCAAACAGGAGATGTCAAGGTTACCACAGATAGCTGGCAGCAAATTATGAATTTTTAGTGGTATTCACTAAGCTTTTCCTATCAAGTATAGACAAGGGCAGGACCTCATAGCCTAAACTGCTGATGGCCTCAAAAACAGCAGACTAGAAAATGAGAAAACATGTGTTGCAAGGAAACTGTAATACGAACAAAATCAGCCTCAAGAGAAAGAGGAAAACAAATGTCAGATTGCATTATAAACAGAAAATAAGCAAAACATTCACAAACAGTAGAACCAGCTTCTAACAGAACAGCAGACAAAACAGTGAAGTTAAATGCTACAAGTTTCCAATTGCGAAGTATTACAGCTGAGATTTTGACAGGAAAAGAAAGAAAAGCAAGAGATTAGATACACTCAACCTAAGTTAACACATGCACAAACAGAGAACTTTGCATCACTTCCTGCAGTGTCACCAAACAACAGGGGAGGGAGAGAGAGAGAAGAACAAGTTATAATTATTGCTGGAATTAAGATTGAGTTTTATACACAATAGCCTGGAACTTCACCCACATGTTGCATTAACAGTGGGATTTGTGTGTAATGCTTTTTATTATTCTAAAGAGTGGAAAGGGAAAAAACAGTTTGGCTGTGGGCAAGCACTTTGATTGCTTGTTAGCATTCTCTAGGCAAAGCCAAAGATACCTCCCAGCAATTGCATTACTCACCACTCTTCAGATCAGAAACTTACATCCAAGGCTTTAGAGAATCCCTTTTTATCTCAGTCTCCATTAAGAGTCCTCCAATTTCCACACCTGTGACCTCTTTGAAGCTCTATGGCTGTTGCTGTAACTGGAGCAGGGAACCTCATTTATTTTTTGATGTCTGCAAGATCTTGTTAGCTACCAGCTGAAATGGCCGCCTTTGGCTGGGAATTCCCACTCTGTTTTTGTAATGTCCTTGACGGCAAGATTCAGAAGAAAATAATGATTTAGTACTTTGCTAGCAGACATGAAACATTTACCTAGTCTGCTTTCACCTTGCAGCAGGAAGTTTGCTGTAGACCAGCACCTTTACGACTCTTCTGATGACAGAGGACAAGTGGAGGCACAGAATGTCCCACAATCAGAAATCCAGCAGCAACCTCCTCTCATTAAAGGATGGAAGAATTATTTGTTTTTTAAAGATGTGTGCAATGTGAAAGAAGCTTCTTACAGGCTTCTTTTCGTCTTAAAAAGCAAAAAAACCCAGAAAAGTCTAATGTGGGAGCCAAGGGAGTCTCTTCTAATTTCTTGGATGGCCCTGAATTCATCAGGTGAGGATATCTTAAGGCAATGTGAATGCCTTCACATACGTAACCTGTCAGCATCACTGTTTATCTTCTCAAAGAAAGCTGGAAGAAAGATGCCAGAAGCTGGGGAGGAGACTTAACCCCAGTCCCATCATAGGGCTCATCCTATGTGTTGTATCAGATGGGATCATACCATGAAAACACCATTTTAGGTTATCTTTGCATCTCATGAGCTACCATCCAAAATCAATATTTTTTAATTTACATACATATAAGCTAGGAACAGGAAAGATATTCAAGCCTAGAAGGCATCCTGTCTCCTCCCAGAAGGAAGTCTTGTTACCCATATTCAAACGTACATGTGGGGTGGAAAAGGGTAATTTACAGTTCTCAGCAACCAAACCCAGAAGTTTAGAGATGAACACAAGTTCATAAACTCATTAAGGATGTTTTCAAGGCAGGACATTGACATTATGACACTTACTGAATTGTAAACCTACGGGTGTGGAACATAAGCTTTGCAATCCACCTTTTCCTCTGGTTTCAACTAATTCAATTTTCTCCTACTTATACAGTACTCCAAAAATAATTTTCTTAGCTTCTTCCTCTACCCACATCACTCTTCTTCACTGGCTCGATTCTCTATCACATCAAGCACAAGCTGCTTACTCTCCTTTTAATAGCCTACCCCTTCCACTTGTCAGGCACTTAGCAAATCTACTTCTACCTCACACCGATACAGGATGACAGCTCTAGTATCTATTTGTATCTTCTAAAGGGTGTGGCTCTAGCTTCCACTAGCTTTTTATCTTTTTTGTCTCCTTTTATGTTAATAAACGAATCTGCTACTCTTACACTTGAAGAAACACTGACAATTGTCAGGCTATCAGTATGCTAGGGCACTGGACTGACACAGTTGATCCTATCTTGGTAGGCTCTCTCATTTGTCTGAGATCAGGGTCATCTCCTGGGTTTATGTCCCAATCCTGAGTATGCCACAGAGGGGACTATTTTCCCCATAAGTGTGCACTGTGCCTGCTAAAGCTCAGGGGAGCACCCCAGAACCCAGACCCCAAATTTGCCAGTTCATGGAGGGTAAGCCTGGCAAGGTAAATTCTCTCCTGGCTCAAGGCAGTGCATGGACAGATCCTTTCTCCACAGGCAGAACTCCAGAAACAAATGGCACTCCTATTCCTGGAAGGCAGGTTTCCAGGACTACCTGGACGGCAGCACTACCAGACCTGCTGTGCAGCTGATCTTGGACTCTGCCTCACATGAACAGAAAGTAGAGAGCAGCAGTCAGGCTCCAGCCTCAACAGCAGCAACACAGCAGGAATTGCTGCCAAAGCCCAGAGCTCAAGCCCAGGCTTAACACTTAATGTAAGCAGAGCCTTAGGCAGTCAGGTGCTGCAGTCATACACACAATAATAATAAAAAGTAGTCCTAATGGAGCTCAACTGGCTCAACTTATTGAAGGGAAAGAAGGCCTTTGCCCACAGCCAGCAATCACTTCGACTGCAGATCTCTCAGCAGCACAACAAAAAGCAGGAATGACCTGATTCAGGGGCTAGGAACCAGTGATCAGCATAGCAATAAAATGCAAAGTGGTTTAAGAGGGAGAGTAAGTTTAACCTGGAATAAAATACCGAAGTATGTAATAGACAATTCATACATTCTAGTTGATGAAGAAAGCCTTGCTGTATTTCAGAAACACTTTCAGTAAGTCATCCGTAACTTTTGGGGCTAACAACCCCAACTAGAGGGTGCAAACTCCCATATAGACTAGAGGATCATAATGGTTCCTTGCAGTCTCAAACCAGACAGTAAATAAAAACCAAAACATACAGCATGTGTCCTCAGGAATCATTCTGCCATCCTGCAGCTAGTATCAGTATGATCTTAAAATTAAAAAATACTCTTTCCAAGGTCAAAACAAGTCATTACACAACACCCTGTTTCAACTTTACTTCAAAAGAAAACCTGAATACTAATGTACTCTGCAAAGCACAGTCTCTGTGAGACAGCTCAGTGGCACTGCTACTGTGCACCAGCCTGCACAGGAATGACGACCACCTGCATGAAACCCTATTTGCCTTGTTCAAAGGTTGGGGCTTTTTTTCCTCTAAACACTAATCATGCCATGGTAAATAAAAGTACTGTCATGAAGTGTAGATTCCTAAACTATCTTCCACACAGTATCATTTTCTCCTCTAGCACCTCTCCAAATTTTCCAGTGGTATTTGGTCTGCAGCAAATGCTGTTGGAAGAAAAACATTATGAAAACTTCAAGACCTCCACTGCTTTTTCCAGCACTATTAGTCTACACCCAGAACTTTCACCATCTTCCCAAAGAAGCTAATAGAATTTAACTACAGAAGAATACCTAAACCTGCTTCAAGAAAATCTGAATGCACATTTGCTTTTCCATTTTCAGCACAGAACTAAGGAAAAATGAGATAACCTGTTTGGGTTTCCAAGTTAACATAGCCTAACACAGCATGACAAAAATGCAAAATTAAATTCCAGGCATCCTAACTCCACTGATCTTCAACATGGCTTTCACCAAATTAAACAGTGACAGAAAACCAGTGCTGAGAAGAGTGACAGCATCTGGGATAGCCTGTGCCGTTCACAGCACCACATTCCTATTATCAGTGTTACAACACAACTGTACCAAGCTGCAAAACCAGACACAGGGGAAAACCCTCTCCAGCACAGCAACTCCATGGGCTGATGTCCTTCCTCCCATAATCCCCAATAACTGCAACTAGGTACTTAGGCTCTAACACACACAGTTGTGTCTGATCTAAACAATTCCATTTTCTCTTTCAGGGGAGGAATATCACCTGCAATTATACCTTTTTTGGACATTTTTCTGGAAGAACATTCCTTCCTTGCCACCCACAGCTTTTTTAACTTTGTTTCTAGCCTGTGGGATTTCTACTTGTGTATTTTCCCCATGTTTGGATCTTAACAGCTCTTCCCTCATAGGAGGTTCAGGCTTTTCATGGCAGTTGTGGGCATTACATCTGTCACAGTGTCATGTTTAAAGCACACCAAGTTATTTACATAGGGCAGCTGTACATACTTTAAATAGGGAAAATGAAGGATGATTTACCAAAATGAACACTACTATTTACTCCCCCAAAATGAAAACTAGTAGTGACTGACAAAACCAGAAAAATATTTTTACCAGGATGCTTTTAAACAAATTACTTCAGCTATATACATGTGCAAAGAGCTTGCTGTGTCTGCAAGTAGAATAGGCTGAATTTGTGCAATTCATCAGAAACCACAAAGGGCCTAAATGAAAACACACACTGTAATACAGGAAAAACACTGACCATTAACTTCTATATGGGAACAAGAGGTATTGGTTAACATGAGCACAGGCCTGGAGTTCCCAGGAGCATGAAAAGGATAAGGACATGCAGTGGGAGATGGAACAATTGAAACTGACAAGCATCTCAGGACTGTCAATGACTTCTTGCAAAACACCTAAACTTCTGCCTGCCTGTATAATGGAAGGCATCCTCTTTAGCTGACAATGGGCAGAATAGCAAATGCTCTAACAATCATTTTTGATCCAACCTTCACAGCTAATTACCTTATTCAAACTTCTGGAGTTTTAGCCATTATCCATAGTAAGCCTGGGCAGCAAAATAATTTAATTAGCTACATTCTTCTAAAGCTGAGTAATATTTTTTAAAAAATCAAAATAAAACAACGAACAAACAAACAAAAAAATCCCAACAATTGCTGAATTCTTTAACTTTTACCCTGCCAGGAAAAATAATGATCAGCTGAAAGTCCTGAACACATTCTTCAAGCACAGAGTCAGGCAGTGCTGTATTGCTCCCCAATCACACAGCCTGAGCACCTGCCCGTGTAGTTGCTTTCTACTGAGACAATCAGCTGTGCTTTGGGAACGGAACTCGGACATGTAATAAATTGTAATTTAGTTGTAATCAATTTTGCCAAGTGCCTTCAGTGGTGGCAGCTTTCAGTAAGAGGCAGAGAGGGAAAAAAGATGCTACATACTATGATGTGAGCTGCCATCTGATACATCTGCTCTTCCCACTAACAACATTGTGAAAGGTAAAATCAGAAAAACTGGCAAGATAGCGTTTTTATTTGCATTTTAAACATTTAAGTTAACAATGTTTGCTGTCAGGTGTGCTGGAAGAAAATGAAATTCTTTTTACTACTTCAAAACAGATTAATAGACTATTTAGCTCTGTCTTGCTAATATACAGAGAGAAACCTTGTCTCTTACAAATGAATTTAATTTGGGTTTTTTATTTCCACTGACAGTACAAAAAAATACATAACTCTATATTATGGGGACCTAAGTTTTTCTTTCCACGCTCACCAAACTCTGCTCAGTCGTACCAAAAGGATTCAGATTCCATCTTCCAGCCGTTCCAGCAAGCTTACTTACATCATGTGTTTGGAAAGGAGATTTTTCAGCAGAGGAAGCAGAGCGCTTCGCCATGCTGGCCAAGACTCCACGGATCAGTGACCCTCAGCAGCACACAGACCACCACCGTGACATCACACTTTCCACAACACGGATCCCAAAGATGCACATACCAAGAGAATCTGGAGTTTCAATCTTTGTTTATTTGTTCAAAGAAAGTTGGTTTTTCTTCTTCTTTTTGGTTGCTTTTTAGGGTTTGTTTTGCTTTGCTTTTTAAGAGCTGTATTACTTTGTAATCTTACTTTTTGAACTGAGAAAACCAGGTGGACCACCTGAGATGAAACATTTCTCACACAAGCACTCACCAGCGATAGCAGCAGAAGACAAGCTGATTAATTCACACCATATTATTCAGGGCTTCCATTAACACAGCTAAGGGCTCATCAAGGGAGGAAAATATGAAATTGTTCCATTGCTGTTACTCTGCTGGAACGCCACATTTTAATCACTGTCTGGAGTACAGTTGAGTGACACAAGGGAGAGAAATGCTTAATAGAAGATGAAAATAATATAGACTCAGTGAAGACAAATGTTTGATCCAGGCACACCCAATCCACCCGAAACACAGATTCATGAGTTAACCAGGTTTTTCAACCTGCTGCCTGGAGAGCCCCTGCCTGGGAGGTGGTGCCAGACAGCAGCTGTGTGGGTCTGGTAAAATTTGGCACAGGAAACAAAATGGTCAAATATTATAGATGCCTAAATTGCAGAGGAACTCATTTGTAAAATACAGTGACACCCCTTGTCGTTTATTATTTTCATCAACAATAATCTACAATCCACCAAGAGGGCTTTAGCAGCCTGATGAATGGTACAAGCAGAAGGTCACAGAAACACAGCTCTCAAAGGGGTTTCCTGAGTCAGAGTTCTACCTCCAGCCATTCCAGCTATTTACTTAGTTTATTTAAAAGCAAACAAAAATACAAGAAGAAAACAGATATTCACTCTAGGAGGAAATTATGGTATTCTTATCTTGTTTACTCCTGGAAAACTGTCTCACAATCTTATTCTGCTCTGATTAAAACCTTTCTTTAATTTTCAGCTTGTGTTTTCCCACAGCAAATTTAAACCCAATTATATTCCACGCTGAACATCTTATCTCCTTTTCTAGTGTTTGTCCCACTTTTGATACATTCGAGTTCCACACCTGATCAGTAATCCTGGCAAAAAAAAAAAACCTTCTCACTGCCTTAAGAAACACTATTAATTTCTCACCTCTACCATAAAAAGTACTTTACCTGATACATTCTAGTTTTGCATTTACCTTTTCTTCCTCCATCAGAGTGGCTGCTCACCATCACACTATTTCAATTAGTACATTCTGAGACATTGCAATTTACTCTTGGGATTCTAGCTCCTACTACAAATTCCTTGTTACTAATCCCCAAAATCACGAGTTCTGTGTTGCCAGCCAAACTCTATGTGCTGTAACTGTGCTATAACATAGCAGGTCATGGCACACATTTTGCATACTGGTCCTGTGAATCAGCCAAAAGAGATGTACTAAACTGTAAGAGAAGACCTTTAAGAATGGCAGTATTCAAATAAATGAAGAACTATACCTGGACTACAAGAAACCTCAATGGACATACCAGAAGACTTTACAATATGACTTGAAAAAAACGTGTCCACTAATACCAGCTGCAGAGAAAAAGCTTCCATAAGTGAACCAGGGCATTTCCTTACATACAATTTCAAGAAACATCAGAATAAGTTCACTGTTAAAAACGCTACTCCCCACAATAATGAAAAAAACCCTAAACCCCAAACTCATCACCACTTAAAGACAAGCTGCCTACAAAACAAAACTGCACAATCTGCTATCACAGTCTGCAACAGACAGCATTCAATCTCTTCTCTTGCTAGAAAGTATATCAGGTATCACCACCGAAACTGTCAAGACTTTTACTGATCTCCCTACTACTCACATTCAACTCATCTGAATGCAGCCACTGCTGCTTACCAATGAAAACCAGAAACAAGGACTAGTAATCATTATTGAGAAGAAAACAATTATACAAGATTTTAAAGAAAAGCTGTATCTCTTACATGGAATCCCTTCCACATTGCTCCATGCAATTAGCAAGCTTAGGATGCTAAATAAAAATAAATAAAAACAAGATCATGGAAGTTATTAAATTACACCGTAGCACCTACTGTGTCCACCTGCAAAACCAGCCTTACAGTTTTACTAAAAATGCCAAATACTGATCACATTTAAAAACCCTTAATCCTGAAGCAGTATATATGAGGAAATTTGAGAACAAATCTAGAGCAAGATTTGTGTTTTTTCATCATCTATGGATGAGGTATTCAATTGTTCATGCCCAGGGTTAGATCAAACCTTCCTTACATTAAAATTGTTTGCTCTTTCACCCCTTATGAAAATTTAGTTTTCAGAGAACCTGATTCTTAAGAAAGCAAATTATTTCTTCCCCCACACAGATTCTCCAGGCTGCTTAGAAAAGCATGCAAAGGCAACATGCCTCCCATGCCTGTAATGAGTGAAACAGTGACCAGTAACATCCCAACTAAATGATGAAAGATATTTAATGAGAATAGAACCAGAAAGTGACAGGAAAAATAATGAGATTTCATGAAGGAATGTCTGATTTACATTTCATACAAAAAGAATTTTTTACACCTATGCTAACTAATGCTTTCTTCACTCTTCAAGACCAGGAAAATCATCAATCCAAACCTAAAGGCATGAAGACTGGATTATTGCTCTGTCAAGGCTAGAAAATGAGGTGACAGAGACCTCTAAACACCCCCATGGTGGTCAAGCGGCAGTTCAACAAGAGCACTGTTATACCATCAACTGTGAGTCCACACAGCCTATGCTCTACCACTTTTAGTCCTATATATATGTATATATATATATAAACAAGAAAATAATTTGGAGCTTTACTTTCCTTTTAATATTTTGAAAAAGCCATTCATTACCAGTCCTTGAAAGGATGAGCAGAAAACTAGGAACTTAAAGGGCCAAAAGAATAAAACTGACAGTGATATTAAAATTCTATCAAAAGAACAGGCCAGACTGACACACAAGACTAGGAATCCACAAAATTAAACTTACAGGAGCAAGTTTTCTGATGTTCACTCCTTCTCAAGCAGGTGCCTTTAGGAATCAAGTTTAGCATAATATTTTTATTGTATGAAGGGTCCAAAAAAAGGATACATTCAGACTTGTAATGAACATGAAAACCCTAATGAAGCTGCTGCCTTGTCAATCAGGTGTATGCTGAGACAGCCAAAAATAACAGGAAGAGTTCCAACAGAGCAAAGAACATGCATCTAGTATATCAGCTTTTGAAGCAAAGATGTCAAAAACATTGTGTGAAGAGTGGGCAAACAGCAAACAAAAACTTTAATGAGTTTCCTTTGCTCTCATGAACTTCTGAACAACCAGCAAAGACTGGCAGAGTCAGATGCTTGTTACTGTGAATGAAGACAGTCAGTCTTACCTGCCACCAAAACAAGCAGCACCATAAAGAGAGAAAACAATGGAAACTATGTTTACTTAGTCCTTACAGGTTTTGCACATTCGTGCTCTCATGCTACTACTGAATGCAATTCTGTAAGTCTAATCTTGACATCTAATCTTTAAAGTATCAAGCTTCATTAACCAAGGTGCAACACAACGAAAAGGCCCAAAACTGCAGGCACAGCAAGCTGCAGTGAGACTCCTTCAGTCAAAGTTAGACAAGGCAGCAAGTCATGAAATGTTATGCTTTAGAGTGCTTTAACGCGCATCTCAGAATTTGTGATCAGCAGTTCTGCTATCCTTAGACATATTTCTTACTGTGCATTTATAATCTTGGCTTTACTCCCTGTCACACAAGCAGGTTGTCTATACTGTGACACGTTACCTCGTTTTCATTGAGCATACTTGATCCTCTGTCTGTGGGCAATTAACTCAATTTGTGACAACTAAGTTTCAGCAACCAGTTTAAACTTCTCATCAGACTTTTGGCATGGGCTGCAAAAAGCCTGCCAGCAAACTATGGCCACAAGAAGCAGTTGTTTTCACCAGGGAAACTCATTCTTCAACGAGATCCCTCTCCCACTGCACCACAAACACAGCCAACATACAGCAGCTTTTCAGCTGCCTCTACTGTGGAGTTCTCTCATCTATATCACACAGGAGAGGGCATACCCTGTAAGAGGTGCACCAGTGGTATGCATTTACTAGAGGAATGACTCCAAAATACACAGTGCAGCAATCTGCTCAAGAACTTAGTATAGGCTTCTTTCAAATAAGAGACCACTTTGTCCTCTGTGCCCAGACAAGCAGACGTGGAATAAAAAGGGCAGAAGCAGCTGCTGTGGTTCATATGCAGCATCTGACTTAAGAAAACTTGTGTGGTTTTCAGGACTACCTCACATCTTCTCTAAGCCCTTTTTCTGGAAAATAAACAGAAGATCAACACTGCCGCCTGTGCAGACACACTCTATTTTCTAACTCACCGATGCTCTGCTTGTTGTCTCCCAGGGCCCCTAAAGCAAAGCTGCCTGGATTACCCAAAAGAGGGACACTCCGACAGACGGACTGGTCACTGATCAGGCAATAAAACTGTAAGGTCAGGGTCCCAATTTGCAGTGCAGATACTTTCTTATTGAATGCATGTATTCAAAAAATACTGCCAAACTGAGTTATGACGAAATGTGATTCTCCACATGACAGAAACATTCCATTCAGTCAAGCTGATTTTGTTAATTTCGATTTTCTTTGTTATGTATTCTCTTCACTGTCTAAATGTTCTAGTGTGTGCATTAATCCCTTTCACCTACACACCCACATTTGCCTTGGAAGCTTCAGCCTGTCTCAACTGAGTCTTTCCCTTGGGAGTATACAGCCTGTAACACTGCAGTTTATTAGTTTCAAAAAGAGCTTCAAAAAGAAACCTCAGGACTTAAGCACCCATTGATGTTCTGTTGCAACATTTATTTAAATAGGCCATTTGGCTAAGATGGCCTAAACAGAGAGAGAACAAATCAGAAGATTAAGTCTATGACAACAACGAAAACAAAATTCCGTCCCAGATCACAGCAAAAGCTCCAAGCAGCATTTCTGCCTTACATGGGAGTGTTTTAATTATGCAGCTGGAAATTAAAATTCTATAAACTGTTGGTTTTATTCAAACAGCAGCCCTTTATCACATCTGGGCACTGTTTATTGAAGAGCTTACTGCAAGACCAAGCCAGCAAAAGCAGAGGAAAAGCAGAAAACTGAAGTCCAGCACAAGTCACTGACCCAACAGTGCAGGCATGCCTGTGGCAGGGCAGAGAGCAAACACAAACTTTCCTGAGCATCACTGCATTGCCTAAAACAGCAAAGAACGTTTGTGCAGAGCTACTTCCCCAAGCACTATGTTGACAACAACTATCACACATTGTATCAAAAAATCATAGAAACAAATACAACCTTCTAATTACCTTGCCAGAAAGCTAACACTGACTAAGAAGCAGCCAGAGCCCAGCCTCCATAGGCTCCAGCCTTCCCAACTGTCAATTCCAATCATTCAGAGTCTTTGTGGGAGTTCCCCCGTGAGATGACCTTTACAAAATTCAGCTTTTTCGACGATCAGGAAATTCAGTTATGCACAGTATCATTACACAGGACATTCCTTACAACACAACAACAACAATTATTATAAACAACTTCCAGTAAAGTTCAATAAAAGACGGTAATACCTTAATTTTCTGGTGAATATGCCTCAGTGAATCTGCTGTACCCATGTCCATGTTGTCACTGATGCACACAAAATCGAGCTTCATTTTTGTGTCCAAGTTTAACATCTTCTGGATTTCCTTCCTTGTAATTACAATGACCTCTAGGACAAAGGAAAGTGAGATGAGACCAAGCAGAAAAAAAATCTAAATTATATTAATCACAAATAGGATACACCCACTTTTTTATTTAGAAAGGCTGATGGAACTGTCAAAAGGCTTGAGTAACGTAACTGGGTTCTCCACCCAGCCAAGCTCTTTTCGCAACAGTAACTTTTCAAGAAAAGAATTAAACTCCTCAAGAATATGAAAACAATCTCCCCTGCTTTGCTGGGTGAAGGTTGTTACTGAAAGGGACATATGCATGTTAAAGGGACAAAACAAGATAGAACAGACACTTCTACCATTAACCAGCAATCTCAAACTATATGTCCTCAAACAGAACAGTGAGACCCTGTGTTCACATCACCAGGACTTTAGAGCTTTGTCTTTTGCCTCCCCAGTCCTGTGTAATCCTCTGTAGACAACACCACAACCACACTATTACAATACAATGGTTAAACTATTTCTCAGCATCAGCTTGGCAAGAAAGTGGAGTAATATATGAGCAACAAACTCATTCCATCTACAAAAGAAAAAGGATAAATGCATATTTGAAGGAAATCAACAGTGGCATGAAAGCATATTTTCCAAAATGAAGAACGTGAGAACAGAAGCTCTGCAAAGAAAAGACTGAGGAAATAAAATTACAAGAAACCTTCTCCCCCAGTCTCAAGAACAGGAAGGAAAAGCAACAGTCAAACACTCCAATTAAAATATCCCACCCCTCAAAACACCCCAACACTATAACACTGTATTCCACATGGAATTTGAACAGAGAAGTGTTAGAAATAATAAATAATAATAATAATAATGTAGGCAAGATGAAAACACATGAAGAATAAATCTGCACCAATCAAAACTCAACTCATCTTGAGTCTATTAACAGAAAAGAGGAAGGAACTGTAAACATGGGAATTGTGTGGCAGTTTGGTGCCAGAGATATGGCTGCTCTCCCACTCCCATGCTGGATGCCAACTTGGGTTCAAAACAGGCTGAAGAACCTAGAGAAAGGGACTTCAAGCACACCTTGAATTAGGCAAAGATTTAACTGATGAAGAGGGAGCTGGTGTCAGGTGAAAGTTGTAAGCTCACGCAGTTCAGCATAAACCTGCTGAGCAGGACAAAGGTTTCCTAAATATTAGGAGAGATGAAGCACTTGCAATTAGAGCAAGAGAGACACAGTGAATCACCCCATGGAACACCTACTTACTTACATAAGCAAGTATGAGGAACTAAAGCCTTATGTAGTGCTTAATCATCTAGGGAGAGGATTCATGCCACTGGATCATTTAATGCAGAAATGTACAGCTTGGTCGGGGGGGTGAAGCAAGGAAGGAGCAAGAAGGTGGCAGTTTGCTTACTGAAGCTGAATACATTTACTGAATACAATCCTGCATGTCCACATTTTCACCGGAGACAGATAAGCTGAAGAGCTACGTGTGAGAAAGGAGAAAGATCTTTTCTAACAGAATCACAGAGTCACAGCACAGTTCATGTTGGAAGGGACCACAGTGGGTCATCTGGTCCAACCTCCCTGCTCAAGCAGGGTCAATCTCAAATCACATTGCACAGGATTGCATCCAGATGGTTCTGGAATATTGCCAGCGAGGGACACTCCACATCCTCTCTAGACAGCCTGTTCCAGTGCTCAGTCACCCACACATTAAAAAGTTTTTTCTCATGTTCAGGTGGAACTTCCTGGGAATCAGCATCTGCCTGTTTCCTCTTGTACCATTGCTTGGCACCACTGAGCAGAGCCTGGCCCTTCCTCCTGACACCCTCCCTTCAGAGACTAATAGACATTGATGAAGTTCCCTCTCAGTTGTCTCTTCTCAAGGCTGAACAGGCCCAGCTCCCCCAGCCTGTGCTTGTAAGAGAGATGCTCCAGTCCCTTCATCATTTTTGCTGCCCTGCACTGGACCTGCTCCAGGAGCTCCATGTCTCTCATCCTGACTAACCCAGAACTGGACACAGCACTCCAGTTGAAGCCTCATTAGAGGGCTAGGCTGAGTAGAATGGCAGCTACTAGTGGTCAAGAGCACCAAGTGGAAATGGTTATTTCTGAATAAAGAGCCACACAAAGCACAATATTGGTTATGCAGAAGCTTTTAGCTATCTAAATTTCCACACTTCAGGATAAAAGTATTGCAAAAAAAAAGGGACATTCAGAATGCAGACATCAACAAACAATAAGAAAAAAAAACCCAACCAAATCCAAAGAACAAAAGTTCTTTAGGATTTTCTAATAAAACAGAACAAAGGCAAAGTCTGCTCTTAGTTTTGTTCCTTCAGACTGAAATAGTAAGAGGCTAATATGGATCTTTACATCTTCACAGAAAAAAGAAGCACACAGGAAAAAAAGCCACAGACTCAGGATAAAGTATAGAATAATCACAGAGACAAAACAGAGAAGCAGAAATGCAAAAGACAAACACAAACATAAAAAAATCAGAGGCCTGAAAGGTGTCAGGAAGAAGCTTTATAAGAAGTCGGGGTGACACCACAGAAAGATGTGATCCAGCACCCAAAAGGTGAACAAAAGCCTAAGCTCAGAAGATACTGAAGAAGCTCACTACGTAATAAATACCATCTTAATCCCACTGTGAGACAAAGTGAGCAACATGAGTCTGCCATTCCCCCTTGCCCTGCTCTGGCCACATCCCAGTGCTTGGGTCTGCACTGCCACACGGACTGAATGCCTCAGACAGAGCAAGTAACCCTGAACTTCGGGCCAGGCTGAAACAACAAACCACAAGCCATCCCTGGAGAGCTGACACTTCTCACGCTGCTGCCATTAATGACTCTGAGAAAGAAATATGAGAGATTCATGGTTAGCAACCCAAGGAAAGGCATCAAAGTTGGGAAAAGACTCGAATCAGAGACTCTTTAATGTCAGAAAAGACCTTTAAGATCATCGAGTCCAGCCATCAAGCCAGCACTACCACCATGTTCACCACTAAACCACATCCTTAAGTGTCCTATACTCGTGGGTTTTGAACACTTCTAGGGATGGTGACTCCACCACTTCTCTGGGCAGTCTGTTCCAATGCTTTAAAACCCCTTCAGTGAAAAAAAGCTTTGGTCATATCTAATCTAAATCTCCCCTGGTACAACTTGAGGCCATTTCCTCTCTTCCTGTCACTCGATACCTGGGAGAAGAGACCGACGCACACCTCACTACAACCCCCTTCAGACATCCCCGGCCCTTGGCAAGGAGTAGAGGATGCAGGCACAGAGAGCGCAGCCGAGAGGGCAGGAAGGGATGTGACACAGGCCCACAGCACAGCTCCAGAGCACAGGACAGATGTGCTACAGCACCTGCCCCGTCCAACAGGACACCTGCGACACGGCATGGGGACGTGCTGGGGACGGACGGGAGCGACGTGACCGGGGACAGCCCGCAGTGAGCAGTGGCAGCACACAGCCACCAGGGCCAGCCCGCAGTCAGCAGGGGCAGCACGCCCAGAGCCCGCCGTGCCTCACCTTCGAAGCCGGCGCGCTCCAGGAGGTTCAGCGGGTACCACAGCAGGGGCCGGTTTCCCACCGGGAGCAGCGGCTTCGGGATGCTGGAGGTCAGGTCCGTCATGCGGGACCCGCCTCCCGCCGCCATCACCACGGCCTGGAACTCCATGGTGCCGCGGAGTGCCACAGAGGCAGGGCAGGGCCTCACCGGCTGGGCAAGGCGCGGCCGGTGCACCGCCGCCGCTCCCGGCACTGACAGCGCAGCAATGGCGGCGCGGCCGCGCTGCGCCTGCGCAGAACAGCCGAGAGCCTCGATCGCCGGCGAGCGCCGATAGCATCGATCCGCCTCCCCGACGGGCTGGGGGCGCCCTGCACTCGGCCAGGGCGGCGAGAGGAACACCGAGCGAAGGATCCCGCGCTGCCGAGAGCCGAGTCATTGATCGCAGCCCGGCCGCGGGGGACGCTCGGCGGAACAGCGCCCCCAGGCGGCCGCAGGGGCGACTGCAGGCGTGGGGACTGCACGGGCCGAGGGGTTATGGGGGCAGTGGGGGGCAGTGGGGTGCAGTGGGGGGCAGTGAGGGGCAGTGGGGGGCAGTGGGGTGCATTGGGGGGCAGTGGGGGGCAGTTTGCAGCTGCGGTCCCCACACCATGTCCAGAGAGAGGACAAGACTCACAGCGCGACCCGCTCACACAGGCCATGCTCTCCACCCTGCAGGAGCCTATGCAGACAGTGCCATGCTGGCCCCCTCAGCTGCAGCACTGGCCACACGCTCCAGTCCCCACTCTTGAGAAGCACAGACACAAACAGGACGTGGGGCAGGACAGCAGGATCTGGCCCTGCAGTTTTATTGACTCTAGTGTCCCCGAGGCCCCCATGCGGGCACATGGGGTTCTCAGTCAATCCAGGCGTCATCCTCATTCTTGTCGGTGTCGATGGACATGCAGTTGTACACGGCGTAACGCAGCAGCTCCTCACAAATCTTGGCCCTGGCAGGGGGAATGCTGGGTCACAGCCATGATGGGCGCAGAAAACCTCAGGATTCCCTCCCCACACCTGCCTGGACATTCTCCAGGGGAAGGCCTGGAGAGTCTCGATGGGAACCCCAATATCAGCCCCAGGGAGTGGGAAGCATCCCTGTCCCCAGCTCAACTCACGAGGAATAGTTGGGCAGGAAGAAAGTGCAGGAGCACGTGCAGGCCTGTGGCATCAGGTCAAACGCTTCCAAGCTTGGGAGAAAGGAGAGTCAGACCCCAGCACAGTGCAGAGACCTCACACCATGTGGGGACCCCAGCATGGCACAAGGACCCCCACACGGGCAGGACAGACTCACTTTGACCTTTCCGGGTAGACAGTGATCTGAACTGGAAGGCGGCTCCGGCCAGTGACAAACTTGAGGAAGCGGCTGAGATCCTCTGAGGGGAAGGACAGTGGTCAGGTCTCAGCGACAGGACTGTCCCAGTTGCTGCTGCTGCAGCAAGATCTGCTGTTGCAGAATCACCCCAGGAGCATGGGGCAAAGCTAAGGGGTGCTCTCAGCAAGGGCCAAGGGGGATGACCCCAGCCAACTCCCAGGGAAGCACCTGGTGAGCACCCCTGGGACACAGGGCAGTGGGTACCCCATACCCTGGCTCATCCCACTGCACATGAAGTGCAGGGAAAGGCTTGGGGCCACTCACCACTGGTGAAGTTGTTGAGTGCCTCCAAGAAGTACTTGACACGGGTGTCATCAGAGGGGAAGTCATCAAACCTGACTGAGACAAAGAATGTGCAATGCCTTCATTAGAAACTCCCAGCAAAGCAAAGGAGAAGAGGAGACCCTCTGCTCCTCGGTGAGTCCATGAGAGTCCCTGGCACGCGTGAGTGGGACCAGCACCCTGTGCCATGGTGGGTGGAGAAACAGAGGTCCTAGTTTGCAGAATGGCCACTCGCCTCTGCCCGTAGCAGCTGAGGACCAGACAGACCAGAGTGGGGTTTGCCACTAAACCTGAAGCATCCAGGGACCCTCTGGCTTATTCTCCCCCAGGCTCTCAGGTACTCCACAGCCAAGATGCATGCACAAGGCAAACATTATCAAGGGGATCCCCTGCCCTTGTATAGGGCAGGGAGCAGCTCTGGGCTGGCCATGTGACTTACTGAACTTCTGCAGTTCAGCCACTGTGATCTCAGGGTCCCCGCAGATCCTCTTCTCCATCTGCTGCCATGTGAGCAGGTCCAGCACAGGCTGGGGCACCACACGGAGCAGCCCAGCACGTATGGCTGCAATCTGTCGGGGCACAGGATGGGCTCCATGTAACCACAGTGGGTCTGAGCCCTGGGAAGCCACCTAGGGCTCTGGGGACAGTGACCACAGGACCCCAAAAGCAGTCCCCAGGGCACATGGCCATCCGGGGCATGGGATACACAAAGAAACCACCCATGTAGAGCTGGTTTAGGAGACACATTTTTGCAACCACTAATCCCACAGGTACCAGGATGGCTTGCCACAGGAGCAGGGTCCTCTTGCAGCCCTGTCAGCTCTGGGGGACAGTGTCACCTGCTCCTTGCTCTCCTCCAGCCGAGCCTTTTGCACCAGGCGGATGAACTCCTTGCGGTCCTCGTAGCGCACGGCGGTGTTGCTGCCATTGGGGATCAGCTCCACCATGCGCTGGTCACTCAGCACTGTCGTGTAGGTCAGCTCTCTCCCAAACATGAACTCAAAGCCTTCCTTGTCCACCTTCTCCATCACTTCCAGCAGCTTCACCTGCAACCCAAATGAGCAATAGCCACCACAGTGGAGCCAGGGCAGCCATGGGAGAGCACAGCACTGCCCTGCCAGCCCCCAGCCCTGCTCACCAGCTCTGAGTCCACAGTGGCAAAGTCCTTGCTCCAGCTGACCTCCTCCCCTGCCAGCTGCTTCCACACCAGTGCTGGCAAAGACAGGATCTGCCAAAGGGAGTAGACACACACATCCTCCCTGTGTCCCTCCTTCACCCACGGGCAGCCCCTCTGCCCAAGACAGGGAAGCTCCTGCCAAGACCTCTCACTGGCCAGGGAGGCTTTGCCGTACTCACCAGAAACTCCTTGCTCCTCAGGGCTGCTCCCATCAGCTGCCCAATCCACTCATACTTGGGGAAGTCCTTGCAGGAGGGGTTGGGGACATACATGTCCCTGGTGTCACTGCTGCTGTTAGCCTGTGGGAGAGAGGCTTAGGACAGAGAGATTTGACAAGCCCAGCATGGTCTCTCCTGCAGCCTCTCCCACCATCACCCCTCTGCCTGCCTCTTCAGCCCTTTACACCCCTCCAGGAGATTTCCACCACCCAGGTATGAGCACTGTTCCCCCAGCCAATAGCTCTGCAAGCATTAAGATAGGGCTAACACCCCAGGCTCTGCTGACTGACCCCCCTGGCCTGGACAGGCAGACACTGGGATGCCAAACCTGGTTAGAGGTGCGCACAAAGAAGGGCAGGGGCACAGGGACATCGCCCGAGCTGGGACACAGCTCCTCTGACACATCTGACAGGCTGTCCCGAAAGCCACCACCTGCAGTAGGGGCAGAGGCTAGTCAGTGCCTGACATGCCAGAGCCAGACACTGAGCCACAGGATCTGGCCTAGCTGCCCCTCTCCCTGGGGTAGGGAGATACAAGGATCATCCCATGTGTGCAGAGCAGGGCTGCCTCTTCCAGAGCAACCAGGACAGTGTTGGCACCCACTGAGCTGCACCCCGACACAGGAGTCACCAGGGGAGAGCTCTCACCATTGTCAATGATGCCCTCAGTGATGAAATCACACACCCACCACTGGTTGTAGGTCTGGGGCCACCTGTGGGGAAGCAAAAGCTCCATGCACATTCCTCCTCTGAGCATATCAGCAGCACCTGGCATCCCCTTGCAGGGATGCTCTGGGGAGGTGACATCCCACAAATATGACACTGAAGACCTACCTGTAGTCCAGGGGCTGATTGTTCTTGGAAGATCTGAGGCCTTCGTACAGCTGGAGAGTAGAAGAACGGAAAGGGGATGAGATGGGGACAAGATACCTGCTGAAGGGACAGGTACCTGGCACAGGGCATGGTGTTGCCATACCTGGGTGAAGACAGTGTTCTTGCAGCTGGGATCTAGTGCAGGGTTGGCACGGTGCTCCCGGGCCAGGAGCCGGTTGATGTAGAGCTTTGGTGGGGAGTGAGGAGCAGTGCTCTCTGAGGACTGCAGGCAGTGGGCAACAAGTGCTGCACTTTGCTTGGATAGCAGCAGGAATGGCTTCATGCTCTAACATGGGACAGGGATGGTTAGAGGCTTGATCCTGCACCAAGTGCTCTCTTTTCCTCTCCCCAAGTCAGCCCCAGTGTTGCAGGGGATGCTCCTCCATCCCTCTGGCATTGCCAAGCATGGCAACTCTCACCCCTGGGCTGGTCTGTCCCCACTGAATCAAGGAGGACACACTACAGGCCCCAGAAAACCAGCTGAACTCATTAGGAGACGCCTGTACTGGCACCATCCCAGGGGAACCTGGCAAACACTCACCCTGAGTGCATTGAAGGTGCCAATGCTGTCCTCAGAGAGGGGGATCAGGTAACTCAGGACACTTTCCAGGAGTTGGACAAACCTGGAGACAGGAGAGAAGAGCCCATGGAGGCATACCAAACACCAAGGGGAGTATCCACCCAGCACCCTCTGGCCAAGCACTTTATTTCATTTTCCCCAAGACAATGCTGCAAACAAGGGCAGCCCAGCCATGCTGCTGCACTGCAGCTGAATCACTGCAGAGGGTCTCTGTGGGGCTAGTGCTGACCCCAGCCTGGGGCTGCCCTCCAGGTGAGGGTATGGCTCTTTTTGGGACTGGGCTCTGTATGGGGATGGTGCCATCCCCGTACCATACCTCTGAATGAGCACAGCCCGCCGGTACAGCACGTCAGCATGCACCCCTTCCAGGAGAGGGTAGCGAACCAGCCGAGATGGCTGGAACATGTCAGCATTGAGGATGAGGTCCCACTCCCAGAAGGACTTGATCTTAATCCCCTGCAGACGGACATTGTACCCTTGGTCTGCCAAGAAAGAACAGCAATGCTGCATGTGCTGCTGCAGCTGTGTGGCCAGCACGGCTTGGATGCTGCAACCAGGGGCGAGGTGCCCCCAGCACCTGCATCATCTCATATGAAGCTCATTCCTCAGCCTTCTCGCCAATGGATCCCAAAAAGCAGCCGGTGTGACAGGAAGAGCCACAGGTGCCAGGACTGGCTGTGGGTTTAGGGCCAGGCTGGGCTAGCAGCCCCAGTCTGGGTGTACAGGCTCACCCCGGCACTCCAGGAAGTGGATCTCCAGCACCGGCATGTGAGTTTTCATGTCACGGAGGATGCAGACATTCTGGTAGCTGTTCCTGCACACAGCACGAAGGGAGATGACAGAGCCATGAGGCACAGATACCAGCGAGGTGGCCAGCGAGGCACAGGCCACTCTGGCTCCCCAGTCGAGGATGTGCAGCTACCCATGCATAAGCCCCCCCACCTCACCAGAGCTGTGGCAGGAGGTGCCCAAGCAGAGAAAAGAGGCTGTCAGAGGCACAGAGACGTTCTGAAGAAGGTGGAAGCTGCATCCAAAAAGCCAGAAAAGAGCACAAATTCAAAGCAGTACAGAAAGACAAAACGGCTGAGAGCATGTCACTGTTCTTGGGGGTTCCCAGCACATCTCACCAGGGCAGAACCATCCTTCAAGCAGAGCTGGTCATGCAAGGGTGGTGTGTTTTTGAAGGAAGCAGGGATTTCTGTAGATGAGCAATTTACTAAGTGTATTTTCAATGTCTTTGTCAAGGTCCTATCAAGGTCCTGTGTGCCCATGGGGAAGAAACACTGCTAGTATTCAAATGCAGTAAGGAGTTGGCTCCTGCCACCGCAAAAGACAGCCCCACAGCCTCATGGGCGCTTCTTCAAAGACAGATCTCACTGCTCAGCCAAAAAATGTCAAACAGGGAAGTTTTGGTGAAGGAGACCTTTGCATTCCTGTGTAAACCCCTGGCTGCCTTGAGAACAGTACTCAGGGCCAGAGTGAAGACAGAGAGGTGAAGCACCCCAGGACTTCTTGGCTACAGCATGGCAGAGATGGTCAGGAAGGTGACAGCAGTGGTGTATGTCCCCAGAGGTGAGGAGGAGAAAGAGGCAGAAAGACCACCAAAATCACCAGGCAGACGGAAGCACGCTGCAGATCAGCTGCTGTAGCATGCATGTAGCATGCATCAGCTGCTGCAGCTGCTGTAGCATGCTGTAGCATGAGCAGGAAAGGAGATTAAGGCACTTGACTGGCACATGGAGGTGAGGGACCACCACACTTGCAGGAGCAGATGCGTCCT
The DNA here is from genome assembly GCF_008360975.1 of Lichenostomus cassidix. Lineage (NCBI taxonomy): Eukaryota > Metazoa > Chordata > Aves > Passeriformes > Meliphagidae > Lichenostomus > Lichenostomus cassidix. The sequence goes on along the minus strand of NC_139489.1, from coordinate 9,189,880 downwards.
GCACCCATGGAGCTCTGACCCTTGGAGAGCCACTGTCACTGGCAAGTCACTCAGAACCACCCCTAGCCCCATCCTTAATATCTGCTCAGGATGCAGAGACAGCTCAGGGGTTTGGCACAAGCTGGGCACAGGCTGCTCCTCACTCATTACTCACTCGTTAATTAGGACTGTTCTCAGGTGCTGCAGCCTGCTTGGTGCTCCCCCATATACAGCCACCCGCCTGGGTACATAGGAGCTGGACTGCCCATCCAGCGTCAGCCACAGCCTCCTGGGGGTGAGAAGAGAAGGCACAGCATTGTCCTCCCCTCATGAGCTGCATGGGCACAGACATGCCTCCAGAGCTGTCCCAGGCCTGGGGGCAAGGTTGTGTCTTCCTGAGGTGCCTTTGGGCAGCAGCCGTTCCCCACCACAACCCCACAGCCCCAGCTGCAGCTGGGAGAAAGCTGGATTGAAGAGGAAGATGGTGCTTTGCCTCACACCCTGCCCTTCCTGGCACGGCTGTTGGCATGGAGGGGACACCCTGAGGTCTCACTTGACAATAGCGCCTTTCTTCATGTTGAGCCGCACCCAGTGCTGCCCCGCGGGCCCGCTGCTCTCCCAGAAGGTGTATGTCTGGTTGTCCGTCAGATGGGCTGCAACACAATCCTCCTGCAAGAGTGCAGCAGAGGGAGGAGATGAGCATCCTTGGACATGGCATGGCCTTCTCTGAGATGGGTTTTGTGGGTCCAAAGGTCAGGAACAGGCCAGCTCCTTGGTTTTTAGGCTGTGGGTAGATGGTGGCTCCCTGAGAGAGCAAATTGGGCATGGCTGTAGACCCCTAGCGCCCCAAAGACACAATGGGGTTTTGCCCCCAATGCCCAAATCCCTGCAGCTTGGCTAGAGCAGCAAAACCCCACCACCATCCCTGCCCCTCGCAGAGGGGACAGCCACTGCTAGTTGCTCCTTCCGGCATCTGTGGAGATGCTCATGTGTCTCATGCTGATTTTAGGCTGCAGAGGAGCCCCACTACGCACCGCCTGGGAGGAAACCTCAATGCTGTTGATGTGCTCCTTGGTGCTGTCCACGCGCTGCAGCTGCTCCTCGCTGTGATCATACAGGAAGCGCCCCAGCTCCATGTCGCGCTCATAGCTCCAGCCTGGGGGCACAGACCTGCAGGGAATCTCTGTGTTAATGGGACTAGGAGACCAGGCTGTGCCCCAAACCTGCCCACCAGCAGTGTGCAGGAGCCCCAGCTGCGACTGGCTGCAGTGTCTCATGGTCACCAAATCAGCATGGTCCCAGGCCACTTGTCCCTGCAGCAGGTAGATGGCATGGCTGGATCCCATCACCAGCACACCAGGTGTTTATGGCCACTCCAGCCCAGTGGGAATAGCACCACCCAGTCACTCTAATGGTCCGTGGAGCAAAGGCCATCTTCGCTTGAGCAGTGCCAAGAGGTACCAATGTAAAAGGCATCTCATGGCACCCATCCTCCCCTCTCCAGACACTGAAGCCAGTCCTGGCCCTGCAGGCATGTTCAGGCCCAGCCAGCAGCCCCTCCACTCTAGGAGATGCATTCATACCGAAACTTCTGCACCGCGGCCTCATCCTGCTCTATGAGTCTGGGCAGCTCTCCAAGGCGCATGGAGTATGTCAGATCCACCACTTGCTCCCAGCTGGAGCAGCACCGGCAGAGGAGTCACACAACAGAAAAGATGTGTCAGTGCTCAGTGTGCCCATTACTGCCTTAGCCTGAAGTGTAGTCAGCAGTAGTGGAGCACTGGGGTGACACTCAGGAACAGCTGTGGGAAGGATGAGTGTCCCTGTGCCCAGGCACAGGCTGGGACAGAGCAGGGAAATCCCGCCCTGCACATGGCCTTCCATCATGAAAATAAAATTTGAACTCTCTGACCACTGCACTGCCACGTGACATCGCTCAGCCCAAATCCAAGTGACTCAGAACCCCCCCGGCATTATCTTTATTCTGTGCAGGCGCTGTCACAAGCAAACAGGATTAGTCTACGAGGGAGCACCCACCTGCCCACCGCTGCTCGGCTGGGATGTGTCCCACCAGCGCCGGAGGGAGTGAGTGGGCTGTGCTGGGCGTGCCCAAGGCATTTGGGATGGTTGGGTCGCATGTCCTCTTTGGGGACCGCCCAGAGCCCGGTCCCTGCCCGGGGCCATACCTGACAGCAGGTCTGTAATCAACCCCCAGCGTTTGGTGCTGACACTGGATCCTCTGCACGGAGTCAACCGGGACCAACTTATCTCCTCCCTCTCCGAACCTCCGCGCCAGCACCCAGCCCTCCTCCAGGCCATGGGTGCCCGTGTACTCGTCCAGCTGCTCCTGCAGGCACATCCCGTCCTGTCACCGCCGTCGGGACCCGGCATGCCCGGGGGTTTCCCGGTGCCGGTCCCGCGTTACCTTGCTGAGTTTGACCCAGAGCCCGGCGCTGTTGCAGTACTCCTCGCCGGTGGCGCGCAGGCAGCCGCCCTTCCGCACCTCGATGGTGGCCCGCGCCGCCCGCTTGCCGCCCCGCGCCGGCCCCGGGCTGTCCCACACGCTGAGCAGGCTGCGGGCGGCGGCGGCGCCGGCGGCCGAGGGGTCCTTGCAGATCTTGTACTGCACCTCCCGCGGCACGTAACAGAGCGCGGCGGGCAGCGCCCGGGCGCGGCGGAAGCACTCGCTGCACTGCAGCAGGAACCGCAGCCGGCCCAGCACCTGGTGCGGCGCCTCCCCGCCCGCCTTCATCGCGCTCCGGGCACCGGCTCCGCGCCGCTGCGCAGCGCCCCGGGCTGTCCCAACCGTGCCCCAGTGGTGCCCGACACGGAGTGCCCGCCGGGCCGGGCTGTCTGCGGCGCGGCCGCCGCGCCCTCCTCCCTCCGGGGCCGCCCCGCCTCGGGCAGCCCTCGCTCCCCGGCTGCCGCCTCCTCCCCGGGCAGGCGCCACTCCGCCCGTGCCCCGGGCACGCCCCAGCGCTTCTTCATCCCTCGCGGGCCGCAGTCCCTCCGCTCTCCAGCTCCGGGCCCCCTTTGCCAAGATGTAACTGTGTTACTCCCACTTCAGTATCCGGTAGGTTTGAGGGGGTCACAGGCAGCCCCTTGCCCTGTGGCTTAGGACTCAACTCCTACCCGGCCTCCAACACTTCTGTCATTGCCTGCATTTCTACCAGAAGAGAGGGGGTCCTGTGGCGTCATGGCACAGGGCTTCATCTCCAGCATGAAAAGAGTTGAGTGGGAATCCTGGTATGGGAGAGCCAGCTGTTGGCTGGCATATTCCTGCCCTGGGCAAGCCTGCAGCAAGTGGAGATGCTCCAAGCACTTGTTGGGGAGGATGACAGGCTTCCCTGTCCCAGAACAGCTTTATTCCAGCCAGCAGGCATGAGGCCATGGCAAAGCAGCACCCAACCCCCCTCGAACACTGGCAGGGTGTCACCCCATGTCGTGTCTGCTTGTTGCATACCACAGCAAGGCGGTGGCAGACAGCAACTCAGCTCCACCCCACGCTACCTTAATTTCTTCAGGTTGGGCACAAAGGGCTGTGTTTAGGGATCATGAAACAAGCAGGCTGGCAGAACTCAAAGGTCCCCACACCCCTCTGATGCCTGCCCGCTCTCTGGGCAGGTCAGAGTCCAGTTCCATCCCTGCCTGCACAGGCACAGCGCAGAGATACAACACCTGTCCATCCCTGCAGTGTTATCTATTGAACAGGCGTGACTGTGCCTCACCACAGCAATGGGTACCTGCCTTGCCATGAACCACGGTGCAGGAGAAATGCAAATTTCTGCCTTGCTCTAACCTGCAGTAACCACAGCCGGGAGGGTCCTGGGCCCTCCCTTTGCAGCCACGTCACCCTGTACCACAGGTTTGCAGAACTGCTGCAAAAGGTTGAGCCAGTTAATACTCTGAGTCACCTCTGTGACAGTACTTTGTGTGCAAGACATCACACAGCCAGTTTCTGTTTCACCTCCAGCTGCCTCTCATGATACCACTCTTCATAGCTGTTTAGAATCACAGAATCATTTAGGTAGGAAAAGACCTCTAAGATCATTGAGTCCAACCCAGCACTGCCACGTTTATCACTAAACCACATCCCCAAACGTCACATCCACTATTTAACCCAACAGAAGGACACAGGGGCCCCAGCCAGACCAGACAAATCATAAGGAAGGCCAGTTAGTTAATTCATTTTATTTTGGCTCCTACATGAGGTAGGGACAGACAGAACCTGTCAAACTACTTAAAGTTTGTCATACTTCAGGGTATTAGTGGAATAACAAGAACAGCCAGACTACACGTGGGTTATTAATCACCTGAAACTATTCTATGACAATCCAGCAAGTTGAAGGCAACAGAAAGTGAGTGATTACATGGAGCTATGCTGGCATCAGTCCCTCCTCCAGCTCACCCTCTAGAGATACAGCTCTGGCACACAGAGATGCTCCTCAGTAGCACAGAGACACCACCACCTTCCTTAGGATGGCACGGGGATGAAAATCGATCTCCACTGACTTGAGACTGGTTGTTGAGGTGAGGACATGCAGCTGCTGGTTTCCTGGTGATCAGGAGGACTCTCTCTCTGCCCAGGAGAGTCTTGGAGAAGAAGTCCAGGGCAGGGGTGCTTGATTTTTGCCTTGTCAAACACGGTAGAAGTTCCTACCCCCAGCTTTAGAGATCAGAGGAGAAACGTAACCCAGCACTGACATAACACCTATTTTGGGCTCCTGAGACTGGCCAGAGTTGAGCCAGGCTGACCTTTTCCACCATTCGCTGGCTGTCTGAGCAGAAATGCACTTTGTGATTGGCTTTAAAACACTGCAGATGAGAGAAGACCACACAGAGGAGATCCAGGACAGCTCCCAGCTCTCCCTTCCCAGCTCACCTTTGCAGAGCAAACTCAACAGCATCATCTGTGGCTTATCCTGGCATCCTTCCACAGCAGCCATATTTGCCCAGACCCTCTGACCATACACCACATGATCTCACCACTGCAATGGGGCTCCTTTTCCTACTGGAAGGGCTTTCACAGGTCTCTCCATCCCCATTCAACACCACAGCAGCAACTGCTGCAATTCTCTAACATGTATATGGTGATAACACAAAATAGGCAGTAAAACAATGGTTAATATGGTAAAACTATGTTTTTCTCAATATGCTTGCAGGAGTTAAATCCAGACCATCCTGGATGATCCCCTTTCTGCTAGGACCAGGGTCCTGTTACTAGAAGTATTTTTTAAACAGAAATCCCTGTCACCAGCTAGATCCTTTTCCAGAGTTCCAGCAAGCCCTTGGGTGGCACTCTTCTCAGCAGCAGGAAGTAAGAAGTCAGGTGCTAAAAACCTTGCTGGAAGGAAGAGTAGAGAAATGTGGGAAAAACTAGAGTTGGTAACTCCACAGTCATCAAGTTCTTCAGGTTAGGGAGGGCCTAGATCTAAAGCCAGCAGGATGAAAATGGAAGTTTGATCACAGTGCCCAGGGCTGTACAACTAAGATGGAGCTGCCACAATGCTCCAAAGGAAGGATCCCACTGCTTGAGCCAGGTTCTGCTCTCAGCATCGCCTTGCACAGCAGCTATCTCTTCATCGTGGAAGGCTGGGGCTGTGTACATGGACAATGAGAGGGAATAGAGCTGTCTAAGCACCTCATGTCAGTGAGAATCCTGAACTGTTCTGAATATACCTTCATAATTACCTCAGTAATAATAATAAAAAGTAACAAAATAAATCCTCCATCAGCTGCAGTTGCTTCCAAGGGGAGGGGAGCCAGAGGCACCTGCTCCACCACAGCTGATCACCCCAAGCAGTCCTAGCTGGCTCCTAACCTGCCCATTCCCACAGGTGACATCAGCTCACCCTCCACCAAAGGCTAGACTATCTTATTCATCCCACCCTGAACCACTTACCAACCAACAATCACCCACCCAGCAAAAGAGAGAGTCAATTTTATTGCTGCTTCTTATTCTGCTCAGTAAATAATGTGATCTCCTGCTGATCTCCCATAGACACAAGTGGGCAAGGTTGGAAAAAGCAGTATCAACGCCATCCCAATGTCAATCCCTTTCAAATCTAGGATGGCTCATTTCAAATTCCAGCTTGTTGCAGGCTCCTTCCTCAACATTCCTGACTGAGGACAAGCCAGCAGATCAAAGTCCTTTCACCAGCTTGCTCATGCCCGTTTATAACAGACACCCTGCAAAGTGACTCAGCCACCAGCACGCGAAAGTATCACACTGGCTCTGCTCCTGTTCCCATCCACACTGGTGAATGACTGGTTGGAATCAGCGACAAAGCCACAGAGATCAATTCTGAGACAATTCTAGGATTTACAAAAAACCTCCTCCAGCAGACAGGACTCCACACAGACTTCTAGCTGAGTATGGAGGGCCCTGCTACAGGCAAGGGCTGCCATAAACAGCCTCCCTATTCACCCTGTGCTCTCTCCACTCACCACGATGCATGAGATGGCAGCACATGCTACTTCCTGGTCCTACACCCCTTTTAGCTCAACCCTTCTGGGCAGATCTGGGAAAACAAGTTTCAAGGCAAAGTTGTGAAGGGAAGCACTTTGTTTACTACTGGAAGGGATTTCTGGATGACAGACTCCTTCGACAGAGAAAAAGCCATGAAACGTTAAGACAGGATAAATCTTAACTCATAGCATCAGCCCTGCTCCAGTGCAGCCCCAGTGACTCTGTAACTCATAGGGGCACAGACCACACAGGCTTAAGATGGAGCTGGGGATATAAATGTAGACTAAGATCTAGTAGCTCCCAGTGCTAGGCAATGACTAGCCCTGTCCAGAGCTGGGAAGATCTATGAATGTTTCCAATGGCCTTGAAGTTGTAAAGGTTTCATCGCCCACTCCTCACTCACACAGCATGTGTCCATCTACTCAAGGAGCTCCAACTTTTGGTACCCACAGTTTCTACACTGCCCTAAGGCAAATGCTTTCCCTGTTCACCTAAAACCTCCATGACCCTTCCCATGGATGAGGGGAAGCAGAGCCTGGTGCTGCCATGCCTGTTACTGCTCTAACCTCTGCAGTCTGGAAGATGAACTTGGCCCTGATGGCAGATCTCCATGAGAATTAGGACAGACTAGTTTTACTATGGCCTTTCAGGGGTAAACTGAGGCTCAAAGAGCCTGGGAGAATAGCTGCCAGGCCACCAGCATGCTGGATGAAGAACTAAAAGAAGAAAAGGGAAGTAAACAGTTCCCATCCACTGTGAGGGGCCAGCTTCCCCAGTAGTTGCTGCTGTGCAAGAGGTGCAAGAAACCAGAGGAACTCAGATTTTGTGTGATGTAAAAGCATGGGAGTCCCTTTGGAAGCACCCACAGACCTGCTGTGCGGGTCTGTTCTGACACCTGGTGGCCAAAGGCACCCCTGCAGCACCTGCCACCAGCCTGCCCCATTCTTCTTAATCCTACGTGAATGATCTGTGTCTCCCTACTCCACTTTTGTTTGAGCAGAGTGCAGCCGGGAATGAGTGAGCATTGTGGAGCTACAACACGTGAAGAAGAATCTCATTACAAAAGTCTACCAGACCTTTCTGACACATTAGGGCTCGGCCAGGGTTCCATCATTGCAATCACATTTACAGTCCAAGCTAGCTCCCACCCTGCTGAAGACCCAACCATCCATGTCCACTGCTGGGAGCCAGGCTTCACACCTATATATTTATTATATATATATATATATATATATCCCGTGGGGACAAGGGAACTCTTCCCACTGCATGGTTTTCTTGAACGATTGTCCATGCTGCTTGGTCAGGCTGCACCATCACTCCTCCCACGGACTCATATCTGTGTCAATGGCCACGCAGTTATAGGCAGCATAGCGCAACTTCTCTTCACACACCTTGGCTCTAGGGATGGCAGGAAGGAAAAGAAAATAAAGATAAGGAGGAGCTGCCACTGCTGCATTTGCCAGTTGTGAGGACAAGATGTTTTCTGAAATGGAAGATATGCTTCACCAGGGCTTCACAGAGAGAAACGCAGCAGCCATGTGGGACAGGCAGGGGACAGAAGTGTGGAAAAGTAATGGGACCCTATGGGTCAACACCAAGGTTATGAAGAGAGCCCAGGTACACAGTCCCCCAGACACAGGGAAGCACCAAAACTTACGTGGCATAATTGGGCAAGAATAGAGTGCTGGAGCAGGTAGATGACTCTGGCAAAGCATCTGTCGTCTCTGAGCTGGGGAGAAAGTGATGAACTGGTTAGAACCAGCAGGCCAGCAAGGCAGTGGAGCCCAGATAACACATCCCTTTGGTGTGGGATCTTCCAGCCTTGCAGTCTACAGAAGAACAGACTTACCCCATCTTGTCTGGATAGATGTAGATCCGTGCTGGAAGGCGGCTTCTGCCAGTGACAAATCTGAGGAAGCGGCTGCGATCCTCTGTGAAGGAAAAGCAAAGACATCAGCAAACCCCAGAGGGATGTGAGATGAAGTACATCCACTTCCAGGTATCCCTAGCACTAGCAAGCACTTCCTTCAGCCTAGCTGCTTGCATTCCTTGGGTGGTTTCACTGTCCCAGCTCCTAGCCAGCAGGCAGGAGCTGTCACAGCACAAGACATACAGGGACAGAACAAATTGCTCACCATTGGTGAAGTTGTTGAGTGCTTCCCAGAAGTACTGCACACGGGTGTCCTGTGGCTCAAAGTCCTCAAACCGGGCTGTCAGAAAGGACACAGAAAGGGAGTTTAATAAAGATCTGAGCTCCTCCCTCTTTGGCAGTACAGGAAGAAACCTCTGGGTGCCTGCAGGGTGTGACCACATAGACCTAAGGTGAGAGGAACACATGGTCAGGCCCCTCCCAGGAAGCACAGCCCAATCCACATCTCAGCTCCACAGGGGCTCAGATACTGGCAGCCTAGGGATGCACCAGCCTCTACTCTGAGGCCCAGTATGGAGTCAAGGGACACTCCTGCCCCCATCAGCACCCAGCCAAAGGCAAGAAGTACACAGGCCCACATTCTCACTGTAAGACAGATTAATACTGGCCTCCCACACTTCTCCTTGTGCAAGCACAAGACAGAAGTCTTGTCTTCAGGAAGAATTTTCAGCAAAGCCCTTCACTTACTGAGCTTCTTCAGGGCATCAACTGTGACTTCAGGGTCCCCACAGACCTTTTTTTCCAGCTCCTGCCATGTAAGAAGGTCAAGAACAGCTTGGGGCACCACCTTCAGCAGCCCAGCCTGCATGGCCATGATCTGAAAAGAAGACAAGGCAGGTAAAGCAGCATATCTTGCCCATTTCCCTGACTCATGGTTGAGCCTAGGGACTCTACTGGATTCAAGGCATGTGACTGCTCAGCACATGCTCCAAGGAACCCAAAGAAAGGGGACAGGACCCCACAGAGATGCATCCCTGTTCATTCAGAAAACCTGTGTCAGAGCTATGAATAAACCCCCCTATCACCCATGCTACTAGAAGCCACTTTACTTCTCAACAACTCCATAGGCTCCCGGACCTCACAGAAGGGGTTGGATACTACTGCCCTAATGAGCACAGGGACACTAACCACAGTGCATTTTACCAGAAACAGGCTGGGGACATGTCTCTGGGATCCAGTGACCGACACAGTGGGACAGCATTACCTGCTCCTTGCTCTCCTCCAGCCGAGCCTTTTGCACCAGGCGGATGAACTCCTTGCGGTCCTCGTAGCGCACGGCGGTGTTGCTGCCATTGGGGATCAGCTCCACCATGCGCTGGTCACTCAGCACTGTCGTGTAGGTCAGCTCATTCCCAAATTTGAACTCAAAGGTGTCTTTGTCCATGACTTCCATCACCTCCAGGAGCTTCACCTATTCAGACCCCAAATAAGTGCTTGTTAAAGAGATGGCCAGTGAGCAGTGATGTGCCCAAGCCCTCACCTCCTCCCTTCCCAGACGAGTGACAGTGACAAAACATGGGATATGCTGTGCTAGAGCTGTTTAGCAGACCCTGGGCCATTGCAGATTTGAAACAGTAATCAGCATGGTTGCATCTCTGTAACAGCATTTGGTGAATCCTACAGCTAAGAGATGCCCTTTGTTGTGTTTATCTGACATATCACAGGAGGAAGCAATGAAGACAGGGACACAAATCACCACCTTGCTGAGTGCCACAAGTAATAAGGTAGGCACAGCCTCCCAGTCCCTCTCACCAACACAGAGTCCACAGCAGGGAAGTCTTTGCTCCAGCTGACCTCTTCCCCTGTTAATTGTTTCCACACAAAGCCAGGAAGAGCCAGGACCTGAAGAAGAACAGAGATTATATTGAGTCTGTGTGAAAATGAGACATCCCCAAAGACGGAGATAGGGCTCAACAATGCAGACACAAAGGAGCTTCCCTGCTTCCCCCTCCACATGCAGAGCTCATAGTAGCTGAGTAGAGACCAGACACCATCTCCCAAGCTCTCAGAAGCACCCCCCAAAACTCAGACTGTGAGTTCTCCAAAGTGCTTGGCTCCAAACACTTTGTCACAGTGTGTGACCACAGAGTATTCCCATGCTCCTGTTGTTGGACAGGCTGCAGGAGAGGACTAACAACTCCCTTTGCAGCCAATCTCCTCATAGGGACAGGGTTGAAAACTTACCAGAAACTCCTTGCCCCTCAGAGCTGCTCCCATGATCTGCCCGATCCACTCGTACTTTGCAAAGTCTTTACAGGAGGGGTTGGGGACATACATGTCCCTGGCTTCTCCAGTGCCATTACCCTGCAGGAGTGGGAGGCAAAACTCCAAGTCATGATCTCAGCACAGCATGAAACACCACAGATTACTCCTGCCATGTCTCTGGGCACTTCTGACAACAGAAGTGGGCTAAATCCCCCATCCTCCATGGCAATATTCCCAGTAACAGACCAGTATCCAGGCACTTGTCAGCATATTCTAAAACAAAATGCCATAAAGCAAACTACCCAACCCCTCACAAAGAAAAGCTTTGGACCCACAAAAGTAGGTATGTCCCTGGCATGCAAGGGGACAGAGACAGCATTGCATTGTCAGGCATGGAAGGGTTTGCCCCAGATATCCCAACGCACAGCACCTGGTTGGACGTGCGCACGAAGAAGGGCAGAGGCACGGGTGTGTCTGCTGAGCTGGGGCACAGCTCCTCTGACATGTCTGCCAAGCTGTCCCGAAAACCACCACCTGCAACCCCAAAAGGAGGGCATTTTTAGTGATGTGAACTCCCCATGTGCTGACCCTCAGAGTTATGGAGCAAAGATGAGGAATTCTGGTCCAGCCCAGCTCTGGTTTCAGCAGAAGGCTCCTGTTGGAGCCTTATGGCACTGAAAGAAGTAAGACAGGAGAAATAACATCCCTGCTTGGCCTGTGGAGAACAGCCAGAAGGATCACTGGCACTGGTAAAGCTGCTGTTAGTGACTAATGGAGGTCTGGTCCCCCTCCCAGAAAACAGCATTCCTTATTTGGGACATAGCCAGGGGTGGCAGAATAAAGCCTTTTCTCTGTCCTCCATGTGAATAAACACTGGCAGCAAACAAGAACCCCTATACCAACAGTCACCTCATCAATCCCCAACTGCTCCAGAGGAGTCCTGGCCTCTCACAGCCCCTACCTTGGTCGATGATGCCCTCTGCGATAAATTTGCACTCCCACCACTGGTCATAACGCAACGGCCACCTGTGGAGAACCAGACATAGCCTGAGGTGCTGCTCAAAGCCAAGGAGATGCTAGGAAGGCAGCAGGCACAGCAGGAACACCAAGGGACTAGGGTGGAGCAGCCTGGGCTTAGGACAGGACAAAAGCTCAATCTCCAGAGCTGCATCCTCAGTAGGGAGGTGACACCTTGGGGAAGAGGCCCTGATCTCATGGGTGAACTGGCTCCTGTCCCAGCAAACCCTCTCCAGAGTGCAGGACATGGGCTTCCCAAACACCCTGCTGTGACAGAACATAGCTCCCAGGTGCCTTCCCACCCCCAGACACTGCTTACCTATAATCTAGAGGCTTTTCAAATTTGTCTGAGGGTTTCAGGCCTTCATATACCTGCAACAAGCAGAGATGATCAAGGTCGGTATCCCCTCTACAGGAGAACTGCTACCAGGTGAAGGCATGAAATTGGAGGAAATCTGGTTTGCATAAACCTGTTAAGTACTAACCAAACTAAATGGTCTAGAAGCCTTTCATTTTTGGAAAGAGAACGCTAATTACATTGCTACCACTGGATGGAGCTTTCTGGCCTCAGACGTAAATTGAACACATCAAGCCACACAGCAGTTTGGGGTGCTTGTGCACAGACAGAGCCCCAGATCTCTTGGAGGTGGGGAGAGAATGCACACAGGAAGATCAGCATTGCTGTAAAACCCACAACACAGGACGGTATGCAGCTGCTTGACTGTTGTCACACAAGGATTCTTTGCTGCTTTTTAGTGCAACAAGACTGTTACACTCTCCATTAACAACATGCCACAGAGAGCAGCCAGGATGGATGACAGATTTCAGCTTAGAGATCCCAAATCCCTCCTAGATGTTATTCCTGGATATGGGATCATCAGCACATGTAACTATACAGCCTGTGAGTCATGTGAAGAGGCTTTGAAGGCTTGGGCATTCTCCAGCTCCAAGCCATCTCTTCCACTCATCTTTATGTAGATCATTTTGATTTTGGGATGCCCCACTCTCCCCAGAGCAGCAGGGACCTTCCAGGAGGGACAGTACCTGGGTGAAGACAGCATTCTTGCAGCTGGGGTCCAGAGCAGGGTTGTCCCGGTGCTCCATGGCCAGGCGTCGGTTAATGTAGAGCCTTGGCATGAAGTTGGGCTTGCTGGTCTCTGAGTCCTTCAGACACTGGGTAATGAGAGCTGTGCGCTTCTTGGACAGCAGCAAGAACTGCTTGATGTGCTGCCAACAGGGATGGACAAAACATCTGATACTGAAGCCATCACACCTCCAGGTTTCTCCCTTTCCTAGGGCCTTCCCACACAGACACATCCTCATTGACAATATTTGCTCCCCCTCTGCCTCTGAAAGATACTGCATTCTGGCTTAAGAGAGGTAACAAGCTCAGCCCTCAATCCACCAGCCATCATTTGATGCTCACACTCCAGTGTTGCTTAGACTCTCCTTTACCCTCACTCTCACCAGAACACTGGTCTTATTATCCCTTTTATTTGTAATAAAAGCCAGTTCCTCTACACAAACAAGAATCCTCAAATGCTTTGGGTCACATGTTGACCTGGCACAGGAGTTACAGTGCTTGTTGACACTAAGCCTGGAAACACACAGAATGGGGCTATCCCATTTATGTCCAGAATGTGCATTCTTGGAGAGGATGTAAGGAAAACAGACAGCTGGAGGGATGAACTCAGCACTATGCAATGGATGAAAAGCAAAAGCTTATTAAAGCCAGGAAAAAAATTACTGGTAAAAGCCTTGATGTTTGGACAAGCCAGCTGAAAGCTGCTGGCAGAAAGTGCAGGAACAGAGTGTCCTGGGCTGAGATCTTGGAGGGGATGCACATCCAGCTCACATGCCCAGTGCTGCTGTGGTGCAAGTCCCTTTGAGGGTGAAATGTTCTGGTTTGAGTCCACTTGTTACCCCACAGCTATATGCTTCCACATCAGCGGTTTAGTAGGAAAATGAACAATATCACTTTTCACAGTGTTAATGACCTGAGCTCTGACAGGTATTTCCTTCCAGCTGCTTTAAAGGCAACAAGCCCTGGCTGCCTCCCTTGCCACAGCCCAAGCACCATCATCCTGCCAGACTGAGGTCCCAACAAGACACAGAGACAACTGCTCACCTTCAGTTTGCTGAATGTGCCAACAGTGTGGTCCCAGGCTGGCACCAAGTGATGCAGGACACTGTCCAGGAGCTTGATGAACCTAAATCCAAAGAAGGTATTGCAACACAGGAGGGATGGGGATCTGCACAAGTGTATTCCAGACCACACAACCCTGAATACAAGCAGCAAAATAACTGATCCAAAACAAACCCAGGACACCCAGGAGCCTTTGGTACTAAATGCCCACTCCCTGGGCACTGCAGGGACCTTGTATCCCTTACAAGGGACTCTGTATGTTCCTGCTCCCAACACTGCACAGATATGTTGAGCCTGTGACACACAAGACACTAAAAGCACAGGGGAGCTACCACAGAGAGCCCACTTTGCTCCCAAATGACTGCTATTTTCTCCAGTGTCCAGGATGTTTGTCTTAAGGGGACTTTAACAGTTTTACAGCTTCTAGCTATACACATACTGGAGATGGCATCAATCCCTGTAGGCATGGCACATGTCTACTCCCCTCTACACAGTACCTTTGAATAAGCACAGCCCGTCGGTACAGCAGGTCAGGGTCAGTTCCTTCTAGGCGAGGGTAACGCACCAAATTGGGCAGCTGGAACATGTCAGCACTGAGCCCCAAGTCCCTCTGCCGGGAGGATTTGATTTTGATGCCTCGGATACGAACATCAATCCCATCATCTGCCAAGGAAGACCACAGATGATACGCTAAGATCACAGAAAAGCCTTAAATAAAATGTGGGAAGTGTATAACCAAAAACAGTAGGAATGTACCAGCTCTGGGGCTGGGCACTGAGAGCCTGGAATACCTCCGTGAAGAAGAAGTGGGACATTTACAGGAGGGAAAAAGTTAAATAATTGAAGGCAGAAAAAGACAGGATGAAAGCTGAGAACTTGCAAAACTTCAGATCTCCCAGCAGTTTCCCATGGTTCTATTGCATCTCATCTAAAAGAGCCCGCAGGGAAAAGAAGTACAAGTCACAGAACAAACTCTTAATGTACAGTATCTTACAGGTGCATTATGGACGTGGCCACAACAGCCAGCCTTACCTCTGCACTCCACAATCCGGATCTCGATGACAGGCAGGTGTGTTGTCATGTCCTCAAGGATGCACACATCCCCAATGTAGCTCCTGCAAACACAGCACAGATGTGAAGGGCTGCTCCCTCACCCATCACAGCAAAATCCACTCGGACACTTGGAGGAAGGTTTGCATCTTTTGAAATGGGAGCCTATGGCAAGAACCCAGACCCAGTTGCCTACAATACAGCTGAATGCCTGAACCTGCTGGTGACACAGGTCCAGTTGCCATGATTCAGATTTGTACCACGATCAGATCAGGAGAGCCCTGATGACTGTACCATGCTATTGTAGGCAGAGTGAACCCGCATCCCAGAGCCCAGCTGATGCCACATAACTTCTTAAGGCCAGCGTTCAGCACCCTGGGCCTCTGTGAGAGCCACGCTTCACCCACTCACTCATCAATGCCGACGTCGTTCAGTTTCTTCAGATTGTCCCCCTCGCCCCCATACACAGCAACCCGCTTGGGCATGAAGTTCTCATCAGTGGTATCCACTGTCAGCAGCAGCTTCCTGCAAAGGGAAGCAGGATATGAGGAGAAAGCAACTGCATCTGAACACCCATCACTACTCCCCCTCATTGCCTGGTCACACTGTTACCAAGCTGGGATTCCCAGGTACCTGTGATAATGCTAAGACCCCTTCAAGCCCAGAGCCAGAGTAAGGGCTGAGAGGCAGAAGTGGAGGGCAAATTTGGGCCATGACATCCAGGCAGAGAGGGAGTGCCAAATCTTGTCCCAGTCACTAGCCAGCACGGTAGAGCAGAGATGACTCACTTGACAATGGTGCCTTTCTTCATGTTGAGACGCACCCAGTGCTGGCCCTGAGACCCATCACTCTCCCAGTATGTGTCAGCATGGCTGTCAGTCAGGCATGACACATTGAAGTCTTCCTGGAAGAGGGCAAACAAATGAAAGGAAGATCAGATGGGGGAAGGATTAACTTCTCTTTAGTGGATAATTTCATTGTGACTCTTAAGTGTCAGACGGCATCACATTGGCCCATTCCCTTTGCTGGGCTGTGGGTAGACACCAGGAGTGCAGAGCACACAGGACGCTAGGGCTGACCCTCCAAGGTGCTCTGGGGTCACACACACACCACAGAGTATGAACCCCCCCCTAATATCAGCTTAGCAGCTAATGTTAGCATTGGCTCCTCAAAACACTGTCCCTCCAGGGGCTACATCACACAACGTGCTGCATGATGCTCCCCAGGCTTTTCTCCCACATCCTCAAACATAGTCCAGGCCACGCCAGAGCAGCACAGCAAGCACTATCCATGCTCCCCTGCCCCACGGCACAGCGGGGCTGATGCAGCTATGTCCCTTTAACCCACCGTGTAGGATGAGACATCGATGCTGTCCACATACTGCTTAACGCTGCCCAAGTTCTCATCCTCCTTCCCAATGTGGTCATAGAGGAAATGTACCAGGTCTTCATCACACTCGTAAGTCCATGTTGGGGGCACAAACCTAGCAGGGAAAAGGGATTACTGGGTCAGGAGAGCCAGAGGCAGCCTGGCTAACAGGTTAAAAAAGGAAGGTCCACATCCTGATTGTTTTGTCTTGCTCTGTTTCCTGCTTTTTGCAGGCATATCTAGGACAAGACTGTGCTGTGCAGAGCTGCCTGTCTTCTCCCCTCTCCCCCAGGTCTCCAGAAGATGGCTGTCTGGGCAGCCACAGAGGTTCAGCAGCTTGTCCCCCACCATACCATAAACGGGAAACAGTTCATACCGAAGCTTCTCTACTGCTGCCTCATCCTGCTCCATGGGCCTGGGCTTTGCTCCGAGGCGCAGGGAGTATGTCAGATCCACCACCTGCTCCCATCTGAAACAACACAGAGAAGTGGAGGGAGTGAAAAAATCCCAGGAGGAACAAGAAGCTGGTGATTGAGCAGTAACTGTAAGGGGAAGATTTGTGTTAGAAGCCCACCGTGCTCCATCTTCCATCACCTCCAGCACCATCCGCTGCCCTTTCCCTTCCAACCATATCCAGTCCTTCCACACCCCGCTGGGCATGTGACAAGCACCGCGCCCGAGCCAAACTCAGTTCACATCCGGCATCCCTCTTGCCTCACTTCCATGAAACCTGTCCGAGCAGGCCGGGGGTTCCCCAGCCCAAGGCAGGAGAGGCCCTGGGGCAGCATCCCGAGCCCGAACAGGGCTGAGCACCTCCGCGCTCCCAGGGACCCAGTGGGATACCGCGGCGGCCCCGCACCTGATGACAGGCTTGTAGTCCACCCCGAACAGCTGCTGCTGCCGCTGGATCCGCTCCGTAGACTCCACGGGCACCAGCCGGTCCCCGCCGTCGGCGTGCTTGCACACCAGCACCCATCCCTCCTCTAGATCGCAGCCGCTCCGGTACTCCTCCAGCTGCTCCTGCGGGGACAACCGGCGGTCAGGCGGGGCCGGGCCGGGCCCTTCGCGGGCCGCCGCACCCGCGTTACCTTGCTGAGCTTGACCCAGAGCCCGGCGCCGTTGCAGTACTCCTCGCCGGTGGCGCGCAGGCAGCCGCCCTTCCGCACCTCGATGGTGGCCCGCGCCGCCCGCTTGCCGCCCCGCGCCGGCCCCGGGCTGTCCCACACGCTGAGCAGGCTGCGGGCGGCGGCGGCGCCGGCGGCCGAGGGGTCCTTGCAGATCTTGTACTGCACCTCCCGCGGCACGTAACAGAGCGCGGCGGGCAGCGCCCGGGCGCGGCGGAAGCACTCGCTGCACTGCAGCAGGAACCGCAGCCGGCCCAGCACCTGGTGCGGCGCCTCCCCGCCCGCCTTCATCGCGCTCCGGGCACCGGCTCCGCGCCGCTCCGGTTTACGGCGAACCCCGCCCGCCGACAGGCAAGATGGCGGCGCCCGGTGAGGCGGACGTAGAGCAAGATGGCGGCGCCCGTTCCACGCACAGAGGAGCGAGGAGCGGGGCAAGATAGCAGTGTACGGCAGGGCGGGAAGGCGGGCAGCGGGCGGGGCAAGATGGCCGCGGGAGGAGAGGCGGGACCACGACAAGATGGCGATGCCGGCGGGGCGGGATGGGGGCGTGACGGGGCGGGCCGCGCCGGGTCGGGAGGCAACGGAGAGGTCGGGAAGCGGTGTGGAAGGATGGAGGGTGGCGATCGGCTCCTGTGAGTAACCGGAACCGGGCAGGCCGGTGCCCCTTCGTAGTGTGGTGACGGGGGCATGCACCGGGACCCGCATGGGCGTACTGGTGTGGCTCTGGGAACGACGATCTGGCGCTGTGGGAGCACTGGGGATAGTGCTTTGGTGCTGCGATCCTGTACTGGGGACACTGGTGGAGCTCTGGGGACACTGCTGAGGCACTGGAGTGGCTCTGGGGTTATGGTGCTGGCACCAGGGTCCGGTACTGGGTCACTGGAGAGGCTCCGGGGGCGGCTGATCCTGCACTGGGAGCGATCAGCAGGGCCACTGGTGTGGTAGTGAAGCTTCTAGTCCCCAAGTGGAGGTTCTGGGGACTTTGTTCCCGTGGGCCCCGCGGTTGCCGCGGTCTCCCTCCCCGGGGCAGGCCGGGCTCCAGCAGCCCCACGGCGGGGAGGCTGGGGACGGGGAGGCTGGGGACGCGTGGTCTGGCGCCCCGCTCGTCCCAAATCTCTCCAGGCGGGAGCAACTGGTGGCCCCGATAACTTAATCTCGCAGGCCCTGGGCAGGGCATCGCCTCTCCCCGGGGGGCCCGCGGTTCTCTGGAAGAAGTCCTGGACTGTGGTGGGGAGAATTTATCACATGTGTCACAGCTGGGCGGAAGCCCTGTCTGAGGTCAGGGAGTGGGGATGAGCCGCTGGCCCTGGCACCCCCTGCCCCAATCGTGGGGGCCTGGCGGGGCAGGTCGTGGGTGACAGCCTGTACCTGCTCTTTGCTCCACAGCCCCAAAGGCTTCCCCAAGCTGAAGAACGACACGTTCCTGCGCGCGGCGCGCGGGGAGGAGACGGAGCACACCCCGGTGTGGTGCATGCGGCAGGCAGGGCGCTACCTGCCCGGTGAGCAGCGGAGGCGTGCGGGGGGTGGCGAGGGGGCCTCAGCAAGAGCCCGGTAACATTTTTGCTTGTCCCTTGCAGAGTTTCGGGAGACACGGGCGTCACAGGATTTCTTTGCCACTTGCCGGAGCCCCAAATTGTGCTGTGAGCTGACGCTGCAGGTGAGCATCACTTGGGGGTCTGTGTGTCCCCTCTCCCTGTGCAGATAGAGATGGGGAGAAACCTTGGTTTTGGCTGTCCTGGGTGGCCCCAGTAAATTGTGCAGCCCTTGGGAACTCCACTACCCCATGTGCTTGTCCAGGTGCTCCATGGGGAGGGAGTTGCAACCCCTCACTAACACTATCTCTTCCCCTGTGCAGCCACTAAGACGATTCCCCCTGGATGCTGCCATCATCTTCTCTGACATCTTGGTGGTGCCCCAGGTGAGAGCCATGGCCAATGCCATGGGGAGCAGCAGCTGAGAAAGGGGCAGAGTTCAGAGCTGCCCCATGCCTGCTTCTCCATTCTCCTCTGTCCCCAGGCGCTGGGCATGGAAGTTATCATGGTCCCCGGCAAAGGACCCACATTCACAGAGCCCCTGAAGGAGGTGGAAGATCTACTAAAACTGCGACAGAAGGTGGACGTGACTGCGGAGTTAGGTTATGTCTTCCAGGCCATCACACTGACACGACACAGCCTGGAGGGCAAGGTGCCTCTCATCGGCTTCTCAGGGGCACCAGTAAGTGATGTGGCTCCTCCATGTGGGTTTCCTTGATGGGTTCCTCTGCCCTCCTGGGGTGACACCAACCGTGACACCCCCAGCCAAGGTTGCTGCAGGGGGTGCATAAGTGGGGGACATTGAACACAGGAGCAGCTGGCTCTGGGGTGCTCATAGGTTCTACCTTCAGCACTGTGAGTGGGGCTTCGTGTCTTCATTCATCTCCATCACCCTCCTCGCTTCACTCCTTCCTGCAGTGGACGCTCATGTCCTACATGATTGAAGGCGGCGGTTCCTCTACAATGGCCAAGGCCAAGAGCTGGCTCTACCGTCACCCTGAGGCAAGCCACCGGCTGCTGCGGCTGCTGGCTGATGTCATCATCGACTACCTGGTGGGGCAGGTGGCTGCTGGAGCGCAGGTTTGTCCTGGGGCATGGGGATGGCTAAGAAGGAAAGCAGGGACTGGCAATGGGGAGCAGAGAGGGTCCATCTTTTGGAAGGAGGAGGAGGGACTGAGGTGCTGCTCTCCCAGTCCCATGGGAAAGTGGTTGAGTTGGCATCCCTGGAGGTATTTGATAGACAACTAGATGTGGCACTTGGGGACATGGTTTACTGGTGGATTTGGCACTGCTGGGTTAACTGCTGGGCTCAATAATTGTAAAGGTCTTTTCCAACCTAAAGGATTTTGTGTCCTTGGCAGGCACTCCAGCTGTTTGAGTCCCATGCAGGGCACCTGGGCCCAGAGCTGTTTCAGGAATTTGCCCTGCCTTACATCCGAGACATTGCCCAGGCTGTCAAGAGCAAGCTGAAGGAGGAGGCACTGCCCCTGGTGCCCATGGTGAGTCTAGGCTTCCTGGACTGACCCTGACATCCGGGGGCTGCAGGAGAGGGTGCATCCCCTAGTGTCTGCTTCCCCCAGGCTGTGGAGAGGGGTGTGACTCAGAGCACTTGCTGCCCATCTCCTCCCTCCCCAGATCATCTTTGCTAAGGATGCGCACTACGCCTTGCGTGACTTGGGCCATGCCGGTTACGAGGTGGTCGGTCTTGACTGGACCATCCAGCCCCAGGAAGCTCGGTAAGAGTGTGACACAGGGCTCACATGTCTGGGCAGGACCTAAGACAGAACACTCTGAGCTCCTCCTCTGTCCTGAGCCACCCCAGGCCTGGACATTGCTGCTCTGGAGGTGGGATAGTTGGGATGCTATACCTAAGGGCTGCTCTGAGGGGTCCTGGGTGTCCTATGGTGAGGGCTGCAGGCACCTGGCTGCCCTCAGCCTCTCTACCACATGCAACAACTTACCTGTTTCCTCCCTGCTGCAGTGCACAGATAGGAAAAGATGTCACCCTGCAAGGGAATCTGGATCCTTGTGCTCTGTATGCTCCCAAGGTGAGCCATTGCCAGTGCCAGCAACCAGGGCTAATTCCAGCCTGTATTAAAGGCCTTCTGCCTCAGCTTCCCCAGCTGCAGTGCTGGCTTGTGTCCCAGCAGTCCCCAGGCTGGTTGGGAGGCTCTGGTGGGATTGAAATATCCTGGGCTGGATAGGACTGACACATGGTTTCCTACCATACCTACAGGAGAAGATTGGCGAGCTGGTGAAGAAGATGCTGGAGGCTTTTGGGACACAACGCTATATTGCCAACCTGGGCCATGGCCTCTACCCTGACATGAACCCTGAACACGTGGGTGCCTTTGTGGAGGCCGTGCACGCTCATTCCCGTCACATCAACAAGCACAGCTGAGCCTGGGGCCTTGGGGACAGGACTCTGGTTTGGGCACAGTCAGCCCTGTGTTGTCAGAGGGCTCACTCCAGGCTGGGCTGCAGCATTAAACCAGCACCTTCTCCACAGCAGCCGTGTGGCTCTGGCTGGGGGGATGGGGAACTGGATGGCCCTGAAGGAAATGGGCAGTCATGGCACACTGCTAGAAGAGCACATGAGGTCAGGGGGAGCCCCTGAGCCCCATCCTGCAGCTCAGAATGGGGAAACAGGGATGGCAAATAATTGGGATGCCTCTCCCTGCCAGGCTGCAGAGTGTCTGTGCTTGCAACAGAGGATGTGAGCTCAGAGCACAACAGTCATCTCCTGATGATGGATGTGCTCAGCCCTGCTAGGGAGGGTGGGCTGCCTGAGGCTGGCAGGGTCACAGCCTGAGAGCTTGCGGCTCCCAGCCCACCACTGGCAGAGGCTCAGCATGAGCACAGTTCTGCTCAGGTGTGAATGGGCAACATGACATCAACCCAAGGTTGTCCCAAGGGGCTGCGATACCCAGCAGGATTCACCTGGGGGACAGCTTGCAAAGTGGCAGCACAACCTCTGACACAGCACCACCAGCACCTTGCCACACTGGCAGGGATGGCAGCACAGGCACCATGGCCTTCCTCCTTCAGCTCCTAAAGTGTTTTTGGGACCATCTCCCTGGTCCTACAGTGTTCTCCCATGCACACTTCCCCACCTACTCTAATGTTCAGGGTCAAGCTTGCTTGCCTGGGGCTCAGCAAACCCTGCAGAAAGCAGCCCAGGAACCCTGAGTTACAACTCCGTGCCACCACACCCGACACTCTGGCACACTCACTGTGGTCCTGTTTGGCTGCAGGATGGATCAAGGTATGGGCACCAACACTGCTCTAGCTGGCATGAACAGGGCAGTGCCTCCAGCGTAAGCAAGGACCTGCTAGCATCGTACGTGGCAGGGAATTGCACCTGGAAGCAGCCAGGGTGCCTTGTCCCTGCTCTCCCCCTCTTTGGGACACAGGAGCTGGTACACAGGGGACTGCAACACTGCTCTGTGAAACTGTGGTGACCCCCTGACTTCAGAGAAAGGCAGGAGAGACACAGGCAGTAACGTTCATCCCTTTTATTATTAAACATCAGATGAAGAGGTCGCACACACACATACACGCACGCACACACAAAAAAAAAAAAAAGAAAAAAAAAGGGAAGGAAAAAAGAGAGAGAAACAGACTGGTTGAAGACCGCTATTTCGGTGGCGACAGAGACCGAGTACAATTGGGTTCCTGGCCGGAGCGCGGACACAAGTCACTTGCCAAAAAATTAAACCAGACAGCAGATAACTAGCGCACGTTCTCTAACTACAACTCACCGCCCAGACTGGCCCTGGCCCCCCCAGCCCTCCCAACCCGCTGGCAAAGAAATGAACCAAAACTGAAGAGCCACCGGCCCGGGGCTGGAGTGTGCCCCCAGCGCCAGGCGAGCCGGGAAGGGCCGAGCGTTGGCTGCACCACGGAGCGGGGAACACTGCAGGAAGGCGACGCGGCTGCCCCTCCCTCCCCCGGAGCCGGCAGCCCTGGTGCCCGCCCAGGCACTCGCACCCTGCACCCGCCCTGCGATGGGCTCCGCGTCCTCCATCGCCAGTATCCGCGTGTGTCCGAGCGAGCATCGCCCCGAGTTCCTTCCTTCACTGTCCTCCAGCGCTGGGCTGCTGCTGCTCCTCCGTCCATCTGTCCGTCCATCCCAGGGCTGTGAGTCGAGTAGATGTTCGCCTCCCCCCCACACCCTTCTTGCTGTTGATGATGCCATGGGAACCTGAGAAATGTTCGCGTGCCTCCTCCTCTTTTTGTCTGTGGTTTTGTGTGGGTTTTTTAAATAATAGTTATAATAATAATAACAATAATAATAATAATAATAGCAATAATAAAAATAATCGCCCCAGCCCACAACAATTTCAAGTATCCCCCAAATAAAAGACAGAATTATAAATAATTATAACTTTACAATTTAATAATTGACACATATACTATAGTATTTACAGTATCATAAATGCTTTTTTTTGTGTTACTTTTAGTAAGCAATCCCTGAGAACAGTTACTTTTACTTGTTTTTATTGAAGTATCTTCACAAATAGAGGAGTTTGCATGTCTCGGGCGGGCAGGAGAAGCGCTCTGCAAAGCCATCGCTTTTGGTGACGCATGAGGTTCTAGTGTCGCAGGTTTCTTTGCTCGCTTTTTTTTTCCTTTTTTTTTTTCCTTTTTTTTTTGTTAAATTCCCCACATAATTTTAAAGATTTTTCACTTTGCAACCTTTGTATCCCTCCAGCGACAATGTCCTTCAGGAAAGAGGTATTAGATTTCCAGGTTAGCTTTTGGTATTGGCAAGGGAGGGCAGGGGGCTGAGTGAACCATCCTTTTTCCCCGTGGTTGCCTTTTGGTTTGTGCCCAAGGAATCTCTGGATCCTCTCAGTGTGAGAAATGGTTAAATCCAAGAAAGAATAACACTAAAAGAAAAAAAAAAAAGAAAACAAAACAAAAAAAGAAACAGAAGACCAAAACAGAGCAGCCTCTGCCGATGGGGGGGAAGGTGATCTCCACTTTCCTTCTTCTCTCCCGAGTCCCCTGCTGTGGCCAGACCCTGCCAGGGAGCATGGCAGGAGCCGGGGCTCACCCAAACCGTTCCCGCACCAGCAGCATCAGTTTTTTCTTGCCTTTGTAGATTTGTTTAAGATTGTCAATGAACTGGGCAAACTGTATGTGCCCGTCCTGCGCCAGGAGGAAGGTCTCCCTGGCCTTGCTGAGGAACTCGATGAACTCCCCATAGTGCCGTGGGCTGATGTGGGTGAGCCGGGAGTGGGTGGTGTTGATGTAGGCGCTTATCGTCGCGTCCAGCAGCTGCCGCAGGGGGGCTTTGTCGGTGGACATCAGCTTCCCCGAGTTCCTGCGCCCAGGGATGCCAGCCAGCCCTGGTGCTGTCATGGTGCAGCGGCGAAGGATGTCCGAGAGCACCGTGGCACAGTGCACACTCTTCACCACCAGTGGGATGATGGCTGCCAGCTCGTTTTTGCCCAGAGAGTGGCTCAAGGCGCAGGCCCAGAGCACATCGTTGATGGCCGGGTGTGTGTCCTGGTTGTAGGCCAGGTTGAGATGTGTCATGGCCAACGAGGCCAGTTTGAAGGCTCGGAGTGGGTAGCCCCGGTGCTCCATGTAGCGGGCGATGGTGAAGAGCTGGGTGTAGGTCATGCCGGTGGAGGCGGCGTCGATGACGATCTGGTAGGCCGTCTCGAAGGCGATGTGGTCCTTCTCGCAGAGGGTCAGGGCGGACAGGGCGCAGTTCTGGGGGTCCTTCATGGCGCACTGCAGGGCCAGGGTGCGGGCACAGCTGGCCAGCTCTTCCCGCTGTGGGTAGTCCAGGCTCAGGCGCAGGATGGTGTTGTGGGACATCACTGTGGCTGCCACAATGCTGGTGGCCTCCGTGGGAGTAAACAGTGAGTACCAGCTCTGCAGGATGCTCACCAGGGCCCTCACTCCTGCAAGAAAACACTGGGGTCACAGCACAGCCCTGAAACTGGCTCAGTTTGTGGGGCTCCTCTGACACCCAGAGACAGGACAAAACCAGCCTGCAGAGGACAGGCAGAGGCCAACCTGCACTGCCATGCTGCTGGGCACAGAGAGCACCATCAGCCTGGCCCAGGCACAGGGAACCCATCCCAGACCCAAAACCAGCCACTGCTGCAGTCCCAACCCTGCCAGCTGGCACTCCAAGGTGGAAAGGAAGAAATGAGATACCCAGGAGAGCTCAGATGCTCAGGGCTAGGCATGACTCTAGGATCTCAGTGCTCAACCCCACACCCCCTGCATGCAGGCCAGATCTCCCCAGCGCACATGGAACTCACCCACTTCGGTAGCACACGTCACCAACCACCTCACCATCTCCCGCCGCCGCCAGTTGAGGGTGGACAGGGTCATGCGCATCACCTGCGAGGCAAACTTGGGGTGACTGGCTGCGCTGCAGGGCTCTAGTGAGGCCACCCAACAGAGCAGTGCTCCCCAAAAATCCCTCCAGTTCAACTGGCTACCAGCTCCCTGGCACTGCCTCACCTTCACCCAAACCACAGCAAGCACAGGGCTGAGATCCCCTCCTCCAGACCATGCAGGGATCAATCTACTCCTTCCACACCCTGCTTGGTGGAAGACCATCACCAGCACCGCTGCCACGTTGTGGGGGGCAGAAGGACCACCAGCATCCCCAGCGTAATGCCATACCTGGAGCCCCAGTTCCAGTGCCACATTGAGCAGTGTTGTGTCAGAGTTGCTGTCAGCCGGCGTGGCAATCTTGAATGCATCCTGAGCCAGCTTGAAGATCAAGGAGGAGGAGTGGATGTTCTTCTGGATGGCCTCCAGCACTGTGCGTAGGCGCAGCATGTCCCCTGGGTGCAGGCAAGAACATTCAGATGGCTCAGGCATCCCCCCAGCTTGCCCTGGAGCCCCATCTATTGCCTGTGCCATGTGGTGAACAGTCCCTTCGCCATGGCCAGCCCCTCTGGACACACACACGGAGGGACACACAGCGATGCTGGATCAGGCCCTGCAGTCCAGCAGTCTAAAACGGAGCATCTTCCCCAGGAAGTGATACATCCTACAGCATCCGTCCTCACTCAAGTTCATCCTCTCAGAGAGAGGACAAACAAATCTGAGTGATCCCAGACACGTCCTGTCTTTAGCAGACATCTCCAGGCACCTGGATGTTCCACCCTGGCCTCAAGTTCGACAGCTGTACAGCAGCCTCTTCCCAGAAGAGGAGAGGCTTGGGGAGATGCCTAGTCTTGAATGGCCACAGAAACATCAGTCTTCATCCAGGAACATTAGGAAGAAGAGGAAAAGCTGTTTGCTGCACACACAATCTTGCCCTGCAAGACTGAGCTGGGGTCACCCAGACTTGCTGCACCTTGGTCCTCGATGTCCCAGGTCAGGCACACAGCACTCACAACCAAGACAGGCTGAGGTATTCTCAAGGAAGGGGATTCATGGCACATCACCTAGTGATGCTGTGGGTCTCCTGCTATAGGAGGTCATGAGTGCTAGGATACATGATGGCACCAGGAGATGGGGCAGGATCTTGGAAGAGGGACACATGAAGGCATATTAGTATCATGATCCTGCATCTAGCTTGGAAAATCCTATCAGTCCCTGTGGGACTCAGTGTGGGGAGTGGGACCTTTGGGTTGTGTGCAGACCAGAGGTGCCAACATACCACACTAGGTTCCAGCTTTGTATCTACTCCCAGTCATAGACTGAGCAGATGAAACTCATGCAAAGGCAACCAAATCATGCACAGCAGTGTGAAAAAGCCAGTGCTACACCTGGACACATGGAGACATCTCGGGTGACTCATAGCTAAAGATATCACCTGCCACCCACCACAGCCGCTTGCACTGCCACAAAAACCCAAGCCTCCCTAAAATGGCTCGCGGGGGCGCGGGCAAGAGAGGCTGCAGGATCACAATGGGACATGCTGCAACAGGGGAACACCTGAGGAAGGGGACAGTGGGAAAAAGAGATGCAATCCAAGAGCCCTACATCCCCCGCATAAAAACCTCATCCCCTTAGGCACTCGAAAGAAGAAAAAAACCTACAGGATAAGCCAAGTACCAGTTCCTCATCAGAGCACTGCAAATCAGGGGCAGGACACCATCAGCCCTGGTAAAGCAGCCTAGAGGAGGAGGCTGGAAGGAGAGAAGAGGCTGCCAAGGCAGTGAGGCTGGAGCTTTTTGACAGCTCATTTCTCTTCCCTCTCACTGGGAAGAAACACCTTCCCTGTCAGGCTGGCAGTACCAGGACATCAGAGGACAGTGGTAACTGCTTTGGCTCACTGACCCTCACAGGACACAAGACCTTTGCCACCCTGCTGGGGTTGGTTTCTGGTCAGGGGAATGTTTAATGAAAAGCCTGTGCTTGCCTTCATAATTGTGCCTGGGCAGGAGCTGAAAAGCCCCAAGAGACCAGTGAGGTGTTTCACGAGCCCCTTGCAGCTGGGACCAAAGCGTCCCACCCAGCACCACTGATCTCATCTCCTACAAAAGCCATCTGTGGTTTGGTGCACAGGGAGGTCTTCTCCCTCTCACAGCCCATGCAGGATCATTACCACAGGGCTGGAAGAGATAAAGCAGAAGTGAAAGGATAAACAGCTTCAAACTAAACCACAACATGCCTGGCAGGAATTGCTGGCCTGGCAGCTGACTGGGCTGCAGGGCAGGAATTGTCCTGTATCACCTGGGGCACTACCCAAGACCCGCAGCACCGTGGCTGCAAGGCCTGCCTGCACCTCATGGGATATTCCCATCCTGCCCTGCTGGACCATGAGTCCTTTGGGACAAGAATCCCAGAAAGCCCAGATTCTTAAGGCCAGCTCACCATGCCCTGCCCACAGCAGGCTGCCAGTGGGGCACCTAGCCAGTCTCTGCCAGTGCTTGAGGGAGCAGAAGCAAGAGCTCCCTCTTTTCTCCAGGAAAAACCCTTTGATGCTCTTGTGCAGCATCATCCCATCAACCCTACCCCAGAGCTGCCCTGCCACCAACCTTTGGCTGCTGTGAGCATGGTGGAGGCCAGCTCACACTGCTGTGACTCCAGGTGTCCCAGGGTGAACCAGCGCGGGTACCTGCTGGGGACCACCGAGACCAGGTGGTGAGGGTGAGTCACGTCGCCAGATGGTGCCGTGGTCTCCAGGACAGGCAACCTGAAGGGCAAGCAGGAGGAGGCAACATCAGACCCCAGCCCAGCCCCAGCTTCACCCCCTCTCCCCAAGGTGCTGCCAAGGCGAGGCAGGGGCTGCCTGCAGGCAGCTGCCTGCAGCAATGCCTTTGAACACATCCTGGTGCTGTGCACGTGTGGGGCTCCCGAGGCTGCATGCTCAACACATGGGCATGGGGATCAATCTCACACTGACTTGAAAGGGGGAGAAAGATCCATGGAGTGATTTATAAACTTGTGAGGAAAAGCACAGACCTCAGAGAAGCAAAAAAAAAAAAAAAAAAGTAAAATCCCTCCTCCCCTCCTGCTCCTTTTATGTCAAAGCATCCAGCAGAACTCCTGACTGTATCATCTGGTTCTTCTTAAAATGCTTGGTTATGATCAGAAGCAGCAGAAGCAGCAGCATATTTCCCCAGGGCCTCTGTAGCCAGGTTAGGCTGCCTGTTTTTGTGGGCAAAAGCCTGGAGAATGTGGGGGAGAAGCAAGCCTAAAGAAGGGGAGCAGGAGTCTGATGTCACCAGCCATGGTAACAAATCCTAAACCCCTGAGTTGGTGCTGGTGTTGCTAACTTCATGGCTAGCTGTGCAGGAGGGAAACTGTGCCCTGGACATGAAGAGCATCTCAGTGTCTCTGCTGTCCTCACTTGAAGGCTTGAGGTAACCACAGGGAAGCTGAAGCCCAACCTTTACAGCACTGGACACAGATACCCCAACACAGGAAGTCCTAGCTGGGAGCACGGGATGGACATTAATAGATGGCATCCCTAGGGCCCTCAGTCCTGTTCGATGACCAGAGCTCTTAGGTCTGGCAGGACATGGTGCCTGCACACACCACAGAGGCCCTTGGCTGCTTATCAGGGCTGGCTGTCATCCTGAGCAGCTCTCCCCAGGACTGGGGGCTTTCAAACTTTCCCCCAGTGTTGGCAAGATATGACCCATCTGGCCCATGATGATGTTCTGGGCCAGGACTTTTAATGGCGGTAGAGGAAGAGAGCACTGGGATGCTCTGGAGTTGACAGTCCTCCAAGCATTGACTTGTTTGGGAAATTGCAACCTTTCCAAGACCATCCAGTCCCTGTCAAAACAGTGCAGTATACACGTTGATGTCTGAAGTGTGTCATGGACTGGGGAGAGAGATGGGACAGCTCTCAGCATCAGCTGTGTCCCCCGTCCCAGAGAGAGAGATGGGTTTTAATGGAAAACAGAGTGCAACTGTGTTCTCCACCTGGCTCTGTAACACCCTGGAGCCTGGGGCAAACCACCCTCCCATCTGTGCCAGGATAACAGCCCTTCTTGCAGGCAGGGAGGGCTGCAGGGTGCCTGAGGCCTGGCAGACAGAAGGCAGGTGACAGCTCTGTGTGTGCCTGGGACCTGCTCTGGCAGAGGATGCCTGTCACACGGACGGGCAGGTGGTGGTCCAGCCTGGAGCAAGGGGCTGAGTGGAGGTCTGGGCCAGCAGACATTATTGGACCCATGCAGATCTGTGTGGATGGAGCTTATAAACCAGGAATCACCCAAATGGAGAGCAGAAACCTCTTTGCACTGCTGCTCTGCCTGGTGGCCCTACACACTGCACAAGATCCCATGGACTGCAAGCTCCAAGCCTGTCTCCACTCCCATCCTTGCTATAAAGTTGCAAAGCATCCCAGCTTCCCATGGAGCATAAGAAAGAGGCAAAAAGGGGGCAGAGACAGAATTAAACATGCACCAACCTCATGGCACGCAAAGCCAGCTTGTATGCCAGGTCAGCATCGTGGGGCAGTAGGGCAGAGAACAGGTATTTGGCAAAGGTGTGCATGGGGACGCTCTCCCGGTGGATGACTTCTCCCAAGCCGCTGAAGGGACCACCTAGGCAGAAGCAGAGCCCATTAGCCATAATTAGCACAGCAGGATCTGTGGCTGGGGTTTGCACCACCCCAAAGCTCTGAGGATCTGCTGTTCAGCTCCCTGAATGTTACTCAAGTTGGACCTAGGGCTGCTCTTCCCTTCTCTAAAAGAAAATAAGAAGCTGAG
Source organism: Lichenostomus cassidix (assembly GCF_008360975.1). Classification (NCBI taxonomy): domain Eukaryota; kingdom Metazoa; phylum Chordata; class Aves; order Passeriformes; family Meliphagidae; genus Lichenostomus; species Lichenostomus cassidix. The sequence goes on along the minus strand of NC_139489.1, from coordinate 9,159,910 downwards.
GCCATGTGCTTAGCACCCTTCTCCATATTGCCTCTGAGTTGGTATTTTTCCAGGGATGCCAGCAAACCCTTGCTTTGCCAGATGGGGCAGAGCAGCCATCCTACAGGCTCTGCATCACATCCACAGAGGAAGAAGCAGAATGGGCACAAATTTTGAAAAGGGCACCTCAGAGACGTTACCAACACTAGGCTAAGACACAAAAGTCAGCTGGATGAACCAAGTCCCCACCTTCCAGCAGCAAGATGCATTGCTTCCGCAGGGTCTGCACCAGCACCGGGTCCAGCTCCAGGTCCTGCAGCCGGGCAATGATCTGCTCCTCATTGCGGCACACCTTGTCCTGGGCATAGAGACCTTCAGGCATCACTCTCTGCTGACCCATCCCCATCAGGGCCACCTCTAAGGCCAGGGACAGGTAGGACTCGCCACTGTCTTGGCTGCCAGTCACGACGGGCACATGTTGATACACTGGGGGTTTGGAGTCCCCAGCGTCTGAAAGGAGGGAGAGGAAATGCAGGGGGGTTAGAAGAGTCTTCCCAGGGAGCAGAATCACAGCAGAGAAAAACCTCTCACTTCAGAAGCAAGACCCACACTTCCCTTCCTACCTGCTTTTGGTCACCCAGAGACGACAGATGAAAGCTCCTTGAGGGAGATGTGGGCTTCACCCTCCCTTCCTGCTCTCACTAGGAGATGCAGGAGACCCAAGACATGTGCAATAGGGTGCACAGCTGACACCAGAGCTTTCCAATGGACCAGCCTGTCTCATCCGTGCTCTGCTCTGGCTGCAAGCCTGGGGGCTGCGAAAACTCGACTCTCTCCACTCACTACCTTCCTTGTCTGCACTGCAGCTCTGCCCTGGCTGCTCCTGCCAAGGCAGAGAGGATGAACTCAGAACCCAGGTGTCCAGGGACCTAGATCTGCACCCACCTCAACCACAGCCACCAGGAAGGGATCCAGGAGGAGCACTAGGTACCTGAAATTTCAAGGCAATTTTCCTCTTCTAATCTACAAGCTTCAGTCAGGGTGAGAAAGAGGCAGCCGATGGGGTTCAGAGGGTGGCCTACCCAGCCCTCCAGGTTGGTGATGGTTGTTGCTCCTCGCTGCAGCAGCTCTGGATAAAATAGAAGAGCGTGATGGTAAAAGCAAGGAATTTAAAGACAAGTTCTGCGCCCAGAGAGGTTTCTGAAACTAGAGGACTTTTCTTATCCCACAACCTGGGTCACAGGGGCCTCCAGGGCCAACCCTGGCATGGTAGCTCACAAGGTCAAGGAGCAGCTCAGAACAGCCACTCTGCAGAGACAACTGAGGGAGGAGGCACATATACAAAAAACGGGTCCCTAAGGCCACATAAGATGCAGTGACTCATTCTCTGCTCCAAAAGGATGTGAGGGTCTTCAGAGTCCCAAGATAAGGTCTATAAAGCCAGACCTGCAGCTTATGGACTGATTTGCAATGGTAGCCTGAATGTTTTGGAAACACAAGCAGAAATCTCTCCTGAGATGATAAAGACTTCCAGTGATTCTTAAAAACTCCATCTTTTGGTGATCTCGAGCTGGCTGAGCTGGCAAGGACCAGGAGTCACTGACCTTCAGCAGCACTGCAGTAACTGACCCCGGCTCCTTGCCAATTGCCAACTGCAAAAGGAGGAACACTGGGCTTGTCTCCTCGTACATTTTCGCAGGAAATGCAAAAGGAGGTAGCCCACACAGCCAGTTACTGCTGCTCTGCAGTCAGGCAGCTCCTCTTTAATGCAGGCAGCATTTGCCTGGGCAACCTTTACAGGCAACCAGACTTAAAGGAAAACAGTTAAAGGCAAACAGTGGGAACAAGAACATCCCTACTCCAGCAGCCTGCAGACAGCCTGTGGGCCCCTCTGTTCTTACCATGTGGGTATCAACTCAGCTTGGCTCGAGCAAGTCATGTCTTTCTAGGACATGAGCAATCCCATGCAGCACTGCCTACCCTATATATCTGTGCCACTCTGAATGGGGCAGCACAACTCTTGGAGGTAGAAAAGACTTTTCCAACCGAGACACTCTGGCCAGACATCACAAGACACTTCTCACACAGCTCTACTCATACCTTTCTTCTGATGCTTATATATTTCCAGCTGCCTTTGCTGCTGCAGTCGCAGAGTATTGATTATGGCAACAGTTAGTCGGAGAGCTTCTCTGGGATAACCGTGGGAGCGCAGGGCATCCACCCGAGCACAGGCTGTCGGGACGTGTTCTGCAAGGCAAGGAACAGGGGGCATGGCTGAGCCACAGGAGCACAGGCATTTACAAGATGGTACTCATGGGGCATCTTCTACTCACCTTCCCCACACCTCAGCTAAACTCCTGCTTCCTGTCTTGAATTCCTCCCTTTCTCCCTGCTCCTGGAAAGGATGCCTACCAGGAATACTAACAGGACTCCTGCCACATTCAACCCACAGCAGCCACGTCAATACCTAAATCCCCACCTCCGCAAAGCTTATCTAATGGAAGTATTTCCAACACACCATTGCTGCAATACGACAGCTCCAACACAGGCTGTTACAACCCTGCCGCTCGTTTCTCCTAAAATCTGCATGGCTTATCCCAATGTCTCTCTGCTTTGCCCCCAAACACTTCTTGCTGTCCTGTCAAATACCCGTCCCTGCTCTCATGGCACAGGTGATGGATGATACACTGGGTAAGGCTGGACATCGAGCACTGTGCTGGGGGCACTGGCAGGTTTGAGGTGATGCTTTAGACTGCTTCCTTAACACCTTCACAGAGTGAGCTCTGCAGACATCCCATCTCTTCTGCAGTTCTCCTACCTGGTGTTTTATTATTAGGAACAGTTGCACGAAACCCCCTCCCAAGACTCACAGTTGCTTAGGAATTCATCTGCTCCTGCTGCTTATTGCTCACCTGAAATCACAAGCAACTGTGGAGAGGATTATGACTGAGTGAGAAATTAGCAGGAGCAGATGACATGACATGCTGCATAACAAGCAGCGAAAATCCCATTTTCTTTCAAAATGTCCTGCCAAGGGGAGAAGAAAACCCAGGCGAACACAGAAGATCTAAAGTTATGGTAGAGGGATAATTTCTATTCCTGGAAGAGCTCAGAAAGCTCTGGAAATGCAGACAAACACCTCCACAAATGGGGTATCCACATCCCAAAGGTCACCCACAAGGAATACATGAGGAAGAGATTTCAGAACAAACACATCTGTAAAAGAGCTTCTTGTTGCTCCCTCTATTCATTTGCTAAACGGATGAAATATTCATCTTCTTGCTGAATTCATCACTCGAAGTTGCTGACAAATCACACTCCTCTCCCAGCACTGAGTCCCTGAAGAGGTGCCAAGAAAGCAGAAGCGCAAAATCCAAAAATCACGGCAAATACAGCAGAAAAATAACACACACCAACCAACCTGAGAAAAGGGCTCACCAGAACTCAGATTAGGCTCAGGACAGGGGAGCTGTGGCCACCACATCCCTTCTAGATGGAATCCATGGATGCACTAACCCACCATTGCTGCCTGTGGCTGTGTGAGAAGGAGACCTGCTGCTTGCAGCTGCCCAAAACTCTTCCCAGAGTAGAAATATCACATCCTGCTGCAGCTAAGGTGTACCAGCAGCCTTCATATGGGCTCTTCCTATCTCCTGGCATTAATAGCAACTTAGTGCCTGCTACTCCAGAAACTACATCTCTAGACAACTTTGAATATTCTCTTCCCATCTGGCTGGTGGCAGACCCCAGCTCCTGGAGTGGATGACAGTGCAGTGGCGGGCTTTGACCTGTTCTATGTTCATATATTCAACTCTTGAACTGTAGGGGATAAGTAATGCCCCTTCCTGGAGGTGGGTGGGGACTTGCGTCTCCCATTTTGGGGTCTGTCTGAGGGCTGACAGCCATACCAAGTTCCCCCCAAAGCCCTTCATGTCACTCGTTCTCATCCCAGACAAGCAGCTGTTGAGGGTCTGCAGAGCTGCCCAGGATCATGACTTTGCAGGAGAGAACTTGTGTGGCTTGAGGTAGATGAGCTAAAAGTCTGCAACACAGGAGGGCTCTGTGCTTGCCTGGCCCAGTATGCCTTAAGCTCACACGAGGCTTAATTGTACTGACAGCTAATTGTCTTTAAGAGAAAACTAACAAGAGGGTGAGAGCAGGAAAGAAAAAATCCAAATTATACAACTGTGCTTTGCAGTCAAGTTTCAAGAGACTTTAAGTGTCCAGACCTCCTGCACTGGAAACAATGAGAACTTGCTCTGGGGACAGGTGAACACTGGCAGGATGAAAAGGGACATGATGAGCTTGATCCAAGCTGCCCAAGAGAAGCCCAGACTGTAAATATGTGAAGATTGCTCTAAGGACTGTGGCTGGGGTGTGGGTGGGCATCAAATTCTTCTGTTCACCCTACTCCTCAGACTAAGGGCCAGGGTAGCAATTTCAGTCTAGGATGCAGAAATTTGCAAGGAGCCAGGGTAGCCTCGGGCGACTCCTCTCCACTAGCAACCCCACCCACACAGGTCATGCAAGGGGTTTGGATGCTCACCCAGCCACAGTGGCTGTCCCTGGGAGTTGAAGAGGAGGCTCTCACCCTCCCGCTGGTAGGAGGGAGACACATAGAAGTCACTGCTGATGATGCGCTGCAGGTGGCTGTCCTGCCAGTGGAGGTCACAGCCCTCGATTGCCCGGGTGAACACGGTTCGTCTGGGCCTGGCCAGAGAGTCTGCAAAGAGAAAAACCATCAGTGCCCTGGTGGGGCAGCGGCAGCCTATTCCTCCTCCCACACATGACCACCCTGGGCAGAGCTCAGCTTTTACAAGGAGAGCAAAACCTGGTCCCACCCGTCATTTCCAAGATGGACACAGGGGCTCTGGATTTGGATACTTCTGCTGCCCACCCCATCTCTGAGGGAGACTAATGTCTCCTCAGACAGCATTGCTAAGTAACTTGCTAGAACAGCTGAGCTGGCCAGGGAGGTGAGAAAATAAGCAGGGACCACCCATCTGCTTGCTTTGTGACCACAATCCACTGTCACACACAAGGCTGACACCTTGAAACCTGTCACTCCCCTGTGACACTGAGCATGCAGGCAGGGTCAGGACTGGGCTTCCTCAGCATTACTGCCCTGCAAGCACCATGAGCTCTCCTCCTCCTCTCCAACACATTCTCAGCTTCACTGAACTGCAGCTTCTTAGATCAGCAGCACCCAAAGCCACGAAAGGAACCACACCAGTGTGTCTCATATGCCTCCGGGTAACGGGGGAAACCATCACCTTCCCGTAACCTCTGCAAGCTGCATGACAGGGCTGGAAGGGAGGAGACATCGTCTGAAACCCCAGTGCTGCCCCGCATCAGATGTCTGCACTCCTCTTCAGAGTTGATCTGTAACTTCATGGACATTTCTGAAGCTAACAAATGCTGGATTATCATTTCACCCCATCCAGACAGATCAAGACAAGTGATTTGTCACGAGGAAAAACCTGTCTGGAGCAATCCCACTATCATTCCAGCCACATTGGATCATGAAGGCCAAACACAGCTGGCAGGCTGCAAAACAGAAAGCCCCAAAGGGGGTGCAATGCTCCATGTTAGGTCCTGCAACCCGCAAGAGGGGCTGAGTTAAATGCATTCAAGGATGGGAAACAAAAGGCACTGTTCAAAGCTGATCCAGGGAGGCTGGATAAACATGCTCCGGAAACGATGGCAACAAGCAATTAGCCGGAATGCTGCAGGCACCCTGAGGTGGAGAGAAATTAAACAGGTGTTTGTATGTTGAGAACCAAGCCTGCTCACTTTACCAGGAAGGATTTCCAGAATCAGCTGTTCTTCAGTAATAAAAGAGGCTGGCAACAATCTGCAGCAGTATTTGCATATGCACAAACATGAACCCCGGGACACCTCTAGGATCTGTGCTGCTTTCAGTCCCCTGCTTGGAGAGGCAGGAGCGAAGGGAGAAGGGGACATCCCTGGCATGTGCCTTGGGAACTCCCTGCAGGTCTAAAAAAAGTGACCTATTCAGCCCCAGCAACCTGCCCCAAATGCCAGAGTGAATTCTTGGGAGAGCTGGGAACACCAGGGGGGTAGTCCTGGGACTGATGCAGGACATGGAGCAAGGCCAGTTTTAAATTAAGCTGCTCCCTGAGGAAGAGCATAGGGAGGCCAGGCATGCAGTCCTGGCCATGGCTGGGGTGGCTTGCAGGACAGCCATGCTCTCAAACTGCTGCTGAGGGACTAATCCCACCCAGGAGAATGAAGTTTCCCTTGTGGCACGGCTGCTGTCCCACTCTCCTCCACCCACTCTGGCCACACATAATACACCAAAGAGCAATTCCAGTGCAGCAGACAGAAGCATGTGAAGAGCAATAACTTTCAATTAATGTCTACTTCAGGCAAAAGGAAGGAGAAAGAGTGCTTAAATTTAAAGGGATCAAATGCTTTGTCAGGGGTTGAGAAACTATTTTAGCACTAAGGAACAGCCCCATAACTACATCGCTCTGTCTGTGCTCTGCACTTGAACTGCATTAACATTCCTGGCTAATGACTTCCCTACCACCTGAATCACAGCCTGTAAGTGAGGCTCAAGGGCTCGGAAAAGAGCTCTGCACCATCTCCAGCTCCTCACTTTCACATTACAGTCATGACTTCTGAGCTCAGCTCCGCTCTGTTGCAAGCAGTACTGTTTTCCTGTATTACCCCATGGCCAAACCTGCACAGACTGTAGGGGTTTGACCTCCCCCCAAAGTGAAATTGCTTTAAAACGGTCTCTAATTTGATACTCAAAACACAGGTGACTTTGCCCTGTAGCAGAGAAGCAACTATTTATATATAAAACCAAAGGCTGTAAAGAGAAATATTTTGTATTCCTGTGACTCCCAGAAACATCATCAGCAGGTGAAGTGAGTTCTCTCAGCTTTGGGGTGAGTTTTGACCTGGACCCAACCCCTGTGGCTGTCGGCTGGATTTCCACTCCCTGCCCGGACTCACCTTGGCTGTGACCGGAGCTCTGCGTAAGCGCGTTAGTGATGTTGGGAAGCTCGTTACCATAATTGCCATCTTCCAGGGGACAGACGTCCATCTCGCCCCACTTGCGCAGCTGACGGAGCCAGCAGGATTTCTCTTCCAGCTTGCAGTGTGGGTTCAACACCACGCACACCCACAGCGCCCCTAAACAAAGCCAAGACATCACAGAGGTGCCACTGCCATGCGCGCAGGGCAAAGCTCTCCGGCCACCGTGCTCGCCCTGAGAGCCTGCAAGGTTTCATGGAGGTTTGTAAACTCATTTCAGCATAATGCACGGACCCAGGAGGGGGATTTACACGGCTTTTAAATAAGAAGGAAATTAACTCTATCTCAGCTGAAACCAGGACAAAGTAAAACTCCTCTGTAATGAAGCTAAATTATAATCTCATGAGATGGGGACAGTGGGGAGGAGGGAAGGAGAGAGCGGCTGTGTATGAATTTGTGAGTGCTTCTGTCTGCCAGGACAAATCTAGTGTTTGAACTACACATCAAAGCATGCTTAAAAACACCCTGGCAAGCTGCAGAGTCTGTATCTCCAAAGACTAACCTGATTTTGATCCTACCCACGTTCCAAGCGCTTTAAAACCCGCTCTGAATGCTATTTCATCTGCCATTGTTCTTCAGGCCATTTGCATTCAACTATTTAAAAAGGAGATTTGGTGTATTTTCTTTCTTTTTTTTTTTCTTTTTATTTCCCTTTTTCAATCCCTAGTAGCCCCCAGCCTGGAGAGGAACCAGCAGAGGAACCTGGAGCTTGGCTTGATGTCTTGCAGGCAAGAGCCCTCCCAGATGCAAATCCTTTGGATCTTGCAAGCCAAGTTGCCCACCAGTAGGACACCCACACTGACACCCTCTGGGTCAACATGGGACCTCACGTCATGCTGATGATGCTGTCTGCTGTGTGAGAGGCAAAACCAGGATCAAGGACGTTAAGATCCAGCTCACCCTTTCATAAAACAGGGCTGACACTGGTGCTGCTAACTGAGCTTTGCAGACTATTCCGGGTCACTCTGATAAGAGCTACAGCAACCTAAGTAACTGCAAACCCATGAATTCTTCTTTAGCTAATTGCATTTCTACCCAAATTTCCCTGCAAGGCTGCCAGGATGCAGCATGTCCTCTCCCTTGTGCCTCCCTGCGGGGTGAGATGGCTGTGGGTTGCCACAGCTGCAATGTGAGGTATCCCCAGGGATCCCCTCGGGCTGAGCAGTCCCTGCTGCTCCTCTCTCTGCCCATGTCAAATCCTGTCACACACGTGGGACAGCACAGCCTCCTGCAGAAACACCCTTCCTGCCTCTCCTCCATGGGCTGAACAGAGACCTGAAGCACCTTCCTTCTCCCTGCCCAACCTACTGCTCTCTCTCACATCTCCGCCACTCCCAGAGCCAAAGTTCCTATCCCAAAGTGACAGCCAGTGGCAGGACAACATCACCCAACATGCCTCCACTGCGCAACAAGGAGATTCCTCCACAAGCCCAAACCACCTCCCTTGCTGGCTGTGCTTTGAGCAGCAGCCCCCCAGCTGCACAGCCCTGCCATTGAGCCAAACAGCCCCAAGCGAGGCTGCGGCTCCGACAGGAGCCAGAGCAGCCGTTCCCTTTGCCAAGCAACGCGAGGCAAAACCAGACTGAGCAATGATGTCCTGGCCCTGGCTCCACTCTGGTGTCTCTCCACTCCTCTGCGTGCCAGCTGAGCTTTGGTGGTGCTTTTGGGGTGAGTGTCCCCAGACCAATCCTTTGCCAATTGTGGACATGTCTGGTTCAAAACATTAGTAAGGCATGGGGCTGTGCGTGTCTGGCTCCTTGGAGCCACCTGGCTTGGCAGGAGAGACGTTACCGCGTCACAACGCAGATGGTGGCAGCAGCATCACATCCAGGAATGGGCACGGGAAAAGCAATTCCAGGCACTGAGCATCAGCAAATGTCCAAAGCAGCCCTTGCTCAGTTCAGCTCCATCTCTGCTCCCAGGAAACTCCACCAAAACCCCACTTCTATCTGATGAACACGGGGGATTAAGATTTTTGAGCTGCAACATCAGCAATTAATTAACATGTAAAAGAGGTACCTCCTTAGGGGCCCATCCTTCCCAGAATAGGTCCATGTCACTCACTCCCAGGCTTCTGCAGGCTCCACCGGGGGATGCACAGACATGGCATCTTTTAAAAAAATCAGGTCTCAGCTCCAGAAAGTGAGTCTTCCTTAAGAAGGGGACAGAATTTCCCACCTTCTCAGGTGGCCATGAGATAAAACCTGCACTCGGCTCTGGGTGTCGGGCATTCCCTTCCCATCAGCGCTCCAGCCTGTTGTCACTGCTCTTCATCGCCCACTTCGGGGCTGCTCGTGTGAAAAGCAGCCTCGGGCAATTTCAACTCACGCCTCTGAGGGTGCACAGAACTTGGCTGACAGGCAGTAACAAGGCTTGGTGCTCCAGCTTCACCACCCCCGGGAATGGGATGCACCCACTGGATTTTTGGCTCCCACAGCTCCACTAATACACGTTCCTCGGAAGCCTCATGACTTTGCAGCCTATTTTTGGGAGCCCTTCGAGGCATCCTTTGCATGCCAAAACATTATGCCCCTGGGCTTCCCTGCAGAAGGAATGATGTGGTGGGGAGGTGGTAACCAGGAGGGAAGTGAGATTTGCATCTGTCTCGGTCATGATAATTATCTGGGAGATATAATAGAGTGGTTTTTTGGGCCCTATAGGCAAGTGACATCAGCTGACAGCACAAGTCAGCTCCTGAGCTGAAATGCCACACCAGGTCAGACTCCATGTCTCTTCTCATGCTGCAGAAACCTTCATCTGAACTTTCTGATAGCAGGAGGTTAAGTGGGGAACAAAGCAGCAGATCACGATTAAGCTAAGCCTCTAAACAAAAATGCTTTTTGATGACGGGGCTGGGTGCAGGGACAGGGAGGGTCAGAACCTTCCCAGCCCAGTGGTCCTGGCTGCTGGCCCCAGAGAGCACAGGCGCTCCGATTCCGCGCCCAAGTTTCCAAACCATCAAAGAAATTCTCCCGTTTCCCACAGGGTCGCTCCCCAGCTTAATCTGCTGAAATTCTCCACTGTAAACAAGTGGCCGAGATAAATAAACCCGTCTCCAGGCAGATTAAGGTCAGGCTGCACTTCAGCTGGTTTTTCGTCTATTTTTTGTAATTAGGCTTTAATCGTAAGTACTAATGCGCCAGGGCAAATACTCCCACGCTGCTGAGTTCTCCATCCAGCAGGTCCTTCCTCTGGCTCCCCAGCAGACGGGGCAATAGAGGTTCAGTTGGCAGCACATGCACAAGTGAATGATCCCGTTTTTATTTTAATTTTTTTTTCATAACCCTGAAATCCTGCGAAATCCTTTACATTTTCCCCAGCATAAATCCACAATCTTCTTTAAGGCTGATCTTCTTCCAATCCCAGGCAAGTCTGTGATGCAGTCTTTTCTAAAATCGATGATTAATTATTAAACACGTGCCCAAAATAATTTCCACAAGGCCCATTTTTTGCTTCTAAGTGGTGGAAGATTGTGGTCTGTGCCAGGTCTTCCCGTGGCAGCTGGCAACAGGCCCCTCATCCCTCCCTTCAAGAGCAGGGGTAACACTGGCAGCTTTGGCATCCACAGCCCACAGGCAATGGGACATGGTGCTTCCACTGCCCCATGTGCCCTTGCTACTGCTACCCGCTCAGGGATGGTCTGGGACAGCTCTCTGCATTTCTGATGTTTGTTACTGGTGGACACCCCCAACTCAGAGCAGCTCTGGTCCCTCTGTGCCTCCACTCTCCTTTAGAGAGATGCTCTGCTCCTACTGTATACGCTGCCCAAGGCCAAACACAAAAAGCTTCTGTAAAATGGGGGAATAATCCCTGCTTTGAGAATAGTCCATGTCCATCCTGTCCTGGAGCTGCTTCTTGGAACATGACCGTGTCCTCTACAGGAGCTTCTCTACAGCATGGAGATGCCCAGACCCTCACGTGTGACACGCCTACGCCCGGCGAGCTGCTCTGACGTGTGTTGGCTGGCACCACACTTCCCCTGCTGTCGTGTTGATCCAGCACTGGTAGGGCCCTGACATTCCCCAGCCACTTTGCCATCTGCCAACAGGGACGTGCTGCCACCTCCTCCCACTCTGCCGACCAAAACCGTGTGCACCAACCTGGTCCTTGTACAGTTAAGCCAGGACTGAAACCCAGCCACTCTCCCCTCGCCTGTGCAGGAAGGGAGGGAGGGCCCTCGGCTTGGATAGCAGTTTGGAAATCTGGCCAAATAATCTGTAATTTTGAGCAAATTGCTTCCTGCGTCCAGGCCTGCCCACACACCCATCCATTCACATTTCACCAATGTGTTTGCTTTCTTCCATGTGGAAATTCTGGCTTGGTGGACTTGGCCACTGCTCCAGGATCCTTGCATATCCAATTGTCTAGCTGCAACATCCCAAAATCCTGGAAATATCTTCTTGGCAAGTAAGCACAGATGAGCTCTCCAGAGCTGGTGTGGTTATTTCCATCCAGGAAACTTCATACAGAAGCAAGACATCCCACCCCTGCCCAGATCTTGTCTGCATAGTTTGGCTAGGCTCCCCAGCCTCATTTCTGTTTGCATTTGTTGGGCACTTGGTAGGTGGGTCTGTGATTCCCAGCTGCAGTCTCAGATGCTCCAAATCCCAGACCATCCTAATCCTTCTTCCAGCTGTACCACATCCCTTTGGGGACAGCCCATCAACACTTGCCCTTGCTCAGTATCTCCTACCAGCAGGCTGCAGAGGAGCTCAAACTAATTCATCAAACTATAGCTCAAGTCAAACTATTCACCCAAGATCCCAAATGTCCAGGAGAACCCAGAACTGCAGGGTTAACTTCACCACACAACCAACCTCCCCAAACCCACGTCATCTAAATGTTTTATTCTAATGATATTACAGTGTCAGCCAGCTGAGCTGGTGTCTAAGGTGCTTAGCTAGAATTACCCAGAACTGCATTTCCCTTACAGCCAGGCTCTGTTCTGCCCATCCTGCCCCCTTCACCCTGGCAACATGCACCACAGCAGGCAGAATCTGTTAGACATGATGGGACTTGAGAACCTGCTTTTCCCCCTCTGGATCACAGCTCCTCCAGGATCAGCACTTCCACATCCAGGCTACATCCAGCCCCTGGGGCTCACCAGCCCTGTGTCCTCCCTCACAAAGGCTATGGGGTAGCTCACCAAACACCAGCCTGCTGGAAGCATGGGACCAGCCACACACTGCACACCCATCATCCTTGACCCCTTTGCAGGAGAAGGGCTGGTTTAAGGTGTTGAACTGTGTGGTTTGGGCCTGATCCAGCTGTCTCACAGTGATTTCCCAAACAGGGGATAGAGTAAGGTCCTGGCATCTCTTAGGGTCTCTGCTCCCAAAAAAGAGTCCTACAGGGCCTCTGTAATGATGTCTATTGGCCCAGCAGCCCAGGTAACCCTGCTGCTCTCTGCAAGGCAGTGACCCTTACCCAGCTCATCCCAGAGCTGCCGGCACTTCTCTGTTATGCCTGTCCCCTGCTGCCTCCAGAGGGAGAGCCGAGGATCAGCCATGAACTGCTCTGTTATCAACGTCAGCATCCTGGCCCCGTTGGAGTCCCTCATGCGCAGCATCTCCCGGACCTGGAAAGGACAAAGAGAAAGTCTTCAGTGAGACAAACCTTGGTTCCCCAGAGGTGTTTAAGACACGTTCAGCAGGGTGGCAATCCACAGCTCTCAGCCTGAGGGTCCAGACTGTAAACACATACATACATATCTATGTGTGTGTGTGTATAATGTATAGTCATACATTATAATGCTCATGCAATGGCTGAGATAAGGCTGATTGGAGCCCAGCTGAGTAACAGTCACAGCCAGGCTGTGAAGGGGACTGAGTGATTATGGACATCTAAACAGGGCCCTTCTGCAAAGAAAGAGAAAAGCCCATACGTTGCCGGAACTTGTGGGTTATGATCCCATGGTCTTAGTAGGCTCTGCAGGGTTGGCTTTTTCCCCACTGTGCTAAAGGGGAGATGGGGGAACGCCTTTCCTTGCACAGGGATCACAACAACAACGGGAGGAAGGGACCTGCCAGGACAGCAGGTGAGACAATCCAAGCCTGACCCAGAGCCTGGATTACAACCGCCTGCTCCACGACAGGGCGAGAAGGCACTGGAGCAGAGATTCCCAGCTGTGATGGGCACCCTGCCAGGGCAGTCAGCGAGTGCCAGCTACGTGACACACAGAGTAGAGACGGAAGAGAGCAGCTGGCTCCTCACCTTGGCAAACATGGAGTTGAGCTGCTTCCCCGAGCCGTAGTACCCTCCCTGAGATAGGAACAGCTTCACCTGCTCTCGGACCTGCTCCTCATCCAAGTGCCAGCAGTTCTCATCATCGATGCTGGCCCCAGCAGTGGGGTCAGGAGCACCTGAGAGGATGGGGGGGAGGAGAAGAGAAACAACCATGTTTATGGCAGCAGGGTCAACAGTCCCAACAGCAAGGAGTGGACCCACCTCTATTACATAGGGACCCACCTTTACTTTATCAGCTCAGATGACAGAAAACCAACTCGATTCCCAGGCAGTGAGCCCCAACTGGCAGCACTGCGATGTCCTAACACAACAGGCATCAGGAGGGATCCTGACCACAGGGCTAATGCTTGCATGGCCCCTCACCCTCTGCACTCCATGTGAAGTGAGGCTGAGGAAGAACAGGGACCTGCTTTCCTCCAAAGCCCCAGGAGCACAGGCAGCACAGCTGCAGAGCCCGGAGCGCTCCATGGCTCCAGGGACTGCCCAGGGTGCTCATCCTCCTGCTCCACATCACTGGCTTGTTAAAGCATCAGTAAAGATCCAATTCCTGCAAGCCCTTCCCCATGTTTGGAACAGTCTAACAAAGGTACCACTTGCATATGGGCTCCAGAGCCCTGGGTTAAACACCTGGTCCTGCCCCACATGTGCTTTAGGACAGGAGACAAGTCCCTGGGCATCAGTGTACCTTCCTGGGAGAGACCCTCTATGGGAAAGAACAAAGGATCAATAATCCTTCAAAGAGCAAACTGTGACCAGAGCAGGGCCTTTAGCAGACACACATATGTGTTCAGAGGCTGCATTTCATCTCCCAGAGAACAAAAAAATAAAGAAAACCCGCAACTGATTTAAACAAGTTGGACCAAATTTCCCTTACCTTGCCCCTTTTGATTCCCATTTTTCCCCCCAAGGTCACTACCCTACCTCCCAGCAAGAGGTTCCAGGGCTCACAAGAAAGGCAGCAGCACAGCTCCAGTGAGCAGCCAAGTGCACAAAAGGGAATAGAAACTCAGATTTTCAGCTGTCTGCTTTAGGGTCCTGGTCTACAGAAACTCCTTAGGAAAAACCAGTGCCAAGGAGGGACTGTTGCAGCTGGAGGATGCTCCACTCCACTTAGGTCTGCTTCTCCCATCTCATCTCCCTCTCAAGAGAGGAAGAGGGTCAGCACAGGAAGAGCAAGGTGCTGCATGAGGAGCCATGGGATGCTGTAGCTGACACATTCCCAATTAAATCTTCATGATGTCTTTTCTACAACTGGGATCTGGCTGGGGAGAAAACATCATTTCCTACAGAGACAACCTGGAATGCTGTGCATACCCCAGCCTTGTGCATTGCTGAACCAGGAGCTGAAATGTAATTCATGAAAATCGTGCTCCAGGATGCCTGTTCAGCAGGGCAAGTGTCTCTTCCTGGCTTGTAAGCAAAACAACATCAACCTCAGGGGCTTTGCTCCTCCAGCAAAGGCTGAGAACACTCCTGACCCGCTAAGATACAGTTATTTGTATTTAATGTCCTTTACAAAATTACTTTAATTTCTGCTAACAGTTGCTGCCTGAGAGAAGCTCCAGCAAGCTCTAGGCATGCTGAAGGGACAGGATGCTGCTGCTCTCTCTGCAGAATAATTTATAGTCAACACAACCACATAATTGAGAGCTGAAGCAGCAGAAAGGAAATCACAGCTCCTGGATAAGCATGAGGACTTTTGCCACACATGCCCTGATCCTGCTCCTGATCCCACTCCCCTGCCATAGGCTTGGAGAAGCAGTTAAACCCTGAGCACCCAGGAAGGGGCGAGTCCTGCTCAGAGTGTACCATCAGAGTCAGCTCAGAGCCCTGCCACAAGCCACGAGGGACAGCCACAGCCAGGGACAGGGACAGTCCATGCTGGCCCTCCGAGCTCTTCTGTGCTTTTTCCTTCCCTCCCCCAGCCTCATCCTCATCTCGCAGATAAAGAGCAGACAAGCCAGCGATTATCCCCTATCAGGAACCGATGACTAATCTGTCTACCAAGAGCGCTTATCCGGCCCCATCGCTAGGTATCCCAGACGCTTGCACTCTTAATATCCTCCTCCTCACCACCCTGCCCGCCACTCCCAGCTGCAGCTATCCAGAGCAGCCTCGACTGCCTCTACAGGGTCACCTGTCTGCATCTACAGGAACCAGGAGGACATGGATGCCTGGGGTGACTCATCCCACCAAAGCTCAGCTCATCCCTGATCCCTCACCGTGGCCGCTGTGACAGGTTAAGGTGCAGGAGGTTGCAAGATGCAAAAAGCAGGTGCATTTTTTTGGGGTTCCCAGGGCTACCCTCGGTGCCTGCTGCTCACACGTAGCGTTAGCGACGGAAAGCCCGAGCAGCGAGGACTGGAGCGTGCAGCTAAATAAAACCTCCTCCTCCCACGCAACACATTGAGCACTTCGCACGTTGGGGTTCGGGCCACAGCCAAATTAGCAACGCGCCTCCCGCGCCTCCAAATAAAGCCCAAATTTGCTTGTAAATGTATTTTGCTCTCCTATAAAAGATTCAGAGAGAGGGCTGTAATAGCAGATTCCCACACGTGCAGCACAACCCGGCAGATAACGGGCTGCCCAATTACGCTGGGGAGCTGGATAAACATTTAAGAGCAAACAACGGGATTTGTGCTGGGTTTAAATATTAATGGCAGGATTTGTCCACTTCCCTTTGCCAACGTTCACACCGTGGGGGCTTCGGCAGCAGCATGCCGTGACGCAGCTGATGAGTGATTCCATGTCTCAGCTCCAAAGGAGCTGGGAACGGCATGTAAAACAGCCCAGAGCCTGCATAACACATTTCTCATATAGCAGCATTCGTGCTCTAAAGAGCCCTGTTTCAGATGTGCTGGATCTTGGTCCTGCCGGATTCAGATTTAAGGAAACACCATCGCACATCTTGAGTGGAAAGAGTGTTTCACCAGCCCGTTTACACTGGCTGTAGAAACTGAGATAAAAATGCAATCCATCACACCCTGAGCTGGGCTCCCCCCGAGCTGGGAGCTCGGGAGTTTAACTGTTTGACAGCCAAGTGAGACTTGGCAAATACGAAGACCAAGAAATAAGGACTGGAAAAATCTACAAATTAGAAAACAGAGTGAAGTCAGGCATGGAAAATTCAACTCCTAGCTCAGAAATCAGCTGCCCAACATGAAGAAAATGAAAGGGGCTCCTGGACTGAAAAGCTGAAGGTTTCCAGGGCTGAGGAGGCAGTAGGACCTTGTGGGTCATGCCAAGGCATTGGCACATCCCAACTGAGAAGTGTGGAAAACAGTCCCAGAGCATCTGACCTGAAGCAGGATTGCTGATACAAAGAGAAAGGGATAATTATAATTTTTAATCAGTGTCTGGAGCTGATCAACTGATGCTAAAAGCCACCCAGGGATAAAGGCGGCTGCTCCAGCATCTCCCCTATGGTCATTTCACCCGACTGTGCCCAGCAGCCATTGGTGGTTTGGCGCCTGGCTGTGCCAGCCCCGGGGTCAGTGGTGCCTGGAGCAGGGCTGGCCGTCGTGGTGGCCATTCACAAGGGCCATCTCATGACTGCACATGGTGGTGTTGCTGAATGTCTCCAGGCTCCTCTTTGGCATACAGAGAGAAAACAGACGTGAAGGATCAGCTCAGGGCAGGGGGTGGGGAGGACATGGACAAATAAGCAAACGGCAGAAAACCTCGGAGAGAAAATAACCAGGCACCAGAAAGGAAATGAACTCTAACAAGGGATTAAAAATAGCAGCAAAGCAAGGAATCCAGCTCCACCAAGACTCCCGGTTCATTTTCAAGTGGAGGCAAGTCAGAGGGAGCTGCCAGGGCAGCCTGAAGATTCACATACACCTGACAGCAATGGGGCAAGTGAATCCAGACTGGCTCCCAGCATGGTGGACAGGAACAATGCGGTCCAGCTGGTACCAGTATCGGGTGCAGCCCACTTTGGAAGCTGCTTGTCAAGCACCACTCATGTGCTCTGGGGTCATTTGGCAACCCCAGCTGTTCTGCAAGACAAGGGGAAGAGCTGCCTTTCTCTCCAGCACTCAGGTGTGGTTTTCTCCCTCAAATCCACATCAGCTCAGCAAACAGGAACATGAATCCCCTGGAGATCTGACCTTCTCCTCCTCCCCTGCGGGAAGGCAGAATTTCAAATAGGTTTACTGGTGCTGCCCTCCAGACGCTGTCTCAGGATGACCTGAAAGTCAAAGAGCGCCCGAGGACTCCTCAAACATCAGCCTTGGCTTGGTGTGACAGGACAGGCAGGGACTTCCTGCACACTGACCTGGCAGCCGACGTGCTGTGCACAAGGAGCAAGATGGGACAGTGGGTGAAGGACAGTATTAGCCCAGGAGTTGATGGAAAGCTCAGGGTGGTCAAGAACACATGTGGGACAAAAGGGAATGGATGAGACAGCAGGCTTCTTATGGCCTCTGCATAAGCAGATCTGCTTTTCCCACGCCGAAGTCTGACAGACCATTCCCTCTAAGGGTTTTCCAAAAATCCTCCCCTCCAAGGTCCTGAGACCCTGCAGGACCACAGAGGCCCCTTGGTGATTCACATGGCTTGCCCTCAGGGGGAGCTGCTACTGAACTGTGCGACAGCAGAGGTTTTGTGGCTTTTCCCACTTCTGGTTGAGAAGAGCATCCCAAGCCCTTCGATGGCATCAGCTGAGCACCACAGACACAGTGCCATCCACTGGCATTTCCATGGGCCACACTGACCACTCCAGCCACAATTCCTGGACTGAGGGCAGCAGCACTCTGCCATGTCCACATCTGCTCAAGCTGGGTGAGTTACAGAGCTGCAAACACTGGGCCTGCCAAAATCTCCTGCTCCTTACGCAATGAAGGGGGAGAATTCATCAATGATGAGTAAAGGATGCCTCTAAGCCCCAAATCTTCTGGGCCCACAGGCACTGTCCCATCTTTAGGCTTCTAATTACAGATTTTAATGACCATGGTGTCTGGTCCTGCTGTGGTTTCCATCAGCCTCCTCTCCTTGGCCACAGACTTCTTCTGCCCTCAGGAAGAATCTAATGATTGCTTCCAAAGTCCCAACCAAGCTTAAAGAATGTATCTGAGACAGCTTTCCTTTTGTACACCCCACACTGATCCAGTCTTCCTCTTAAAATAAAGTCAAATCATTCCCTACAAGCATGAACAAAAATACCAGTGAAGATGAATGCCACTTCCCAAGCCTGCTGGACGGCTTGGATCCTGTGCAGTGGCTGCAGAAGGGTGCTGGATCCATGCTGTAAGAGCAGAAAACCCAGCACTGCTGTCAGGACCCATTGGTGCTTCTGAGGTCCTTCTGAGTTCCTCTACCTTCATGTTGCTTGCCCCAAATCTCCCTCTCTGCCTATCCATTCCAGCTTCTATTCCCATTCCAGCTTCTTCTCAGCCTTGACCCCTCTGATACCTCCTGGCCCTCTCTGCAGTACCTTACTGCACCAAAGCAATAGCTCTCTGTTCCTCACCCACACCTCAGGAAGACATTGTTCCCAGGTTTCATGGATGCTCCCAACATCAAAGCTGCACCAATCCCACCTAACCCCAGCATATCTCACCATGGCTGGTAGCTCTGAGCTACTTTCTCAGCTTGCGTTTTCCCCAAGCCAGGCTGGCACCACGGCAAGACCTGGGCTGATGCCCTTGGAAGACCAGAGGGAACAGGGTGCCAAGGTGGCCACCACCAGATGATCCTCGCTCCCTTGGTGTCCTAGCTGTTGGATATAAGCTCTCCAGCTGCACCTTCGGGCTGCCCCCAGCATTCTACCCACCAGGAAAGACCAAGCAGCCACGAGTCACTTTTACTAGCACAATAATACCCTTGCAGCCTTGCTCTGTGCCAGGCAGTCACACTGCTGGCTTTGTCCCCTTGGGAAGGAGCACTGAAACCCACCCTGGTCTCCTCCCTCCAGCTGCCACTCCAGACGCCGAGCATGGAGGTGCCAGACACGCGGGATGTCCTCGCTGGCACACGCTGCCCTTTGCAGCCAAGCCAGGGGAGCAGAAACGTGACCCACTTCAGCAGGCGGAGGTCAAGTGGCGAGCAGAGCGGCAGGCACACCTAGGCTCTGCTTGGACTGAATCCTTCGGGAACACACAAGTGCCTTGGCTGCGCTCCAAGACTCCATCATTACTGGATAGTTTGCATTTCCTTCTAGGAAGACAGCCGGGAAGATCGGCACGCGGTGCACAGCCCGCGGCTACAGACTCCTGCAAGGAACAAAGCTCCAATGCCCAGAGCCGAGCACGCCAGACAATGGCCAGTAATTTTCTCTGCCATTCAGGCTCTGTAGGAGGAGAAGGAGCATCCCTGCAAGCCTTATTCTACAAAACCAGACAACCCCCTTGCACAAGGGGCATTCCCCAGCCAGCCTGGTGCAGAATCAGTTCCTCAATCCTACATGCTCACCATATAAACATGGAAAGAGGAACCCTTTGGGTGACCAGAGGCAGGTGAGGAAGACCTGATGCTAATATGAAGCTCAAAAGGCCTCTCCTCAAAAGAAGGAGGGACAGGGAGAAAAAAAGGATTTCCAGAGAGGCTGTTCTTGCTCCAAGCTGTAATAACCTCAGGTGTCTGATGCACACATTGGGTTACTATTTGGGTTGCAGAGGCTGGCCTGCCAAAAGCCACCTCAACCCCAACCCCAAGGTGAATGAAGGTGTGAACCCAAGGGTTTGAACTAGACACAGCCAAGAAATGTATATAAAGCTCCATGTAAAGCATACCTTGAAGAATTGCAAATCCCAGTATCAGTGACCGACTATGAATGAATGAACCACAGCTGGGAAGGGCAAGATGGGGGACAAATTTGGATCCACTTCAACTGGAGACCAGGGAATTCCTCTCCCACAAACAGTCCCCCATGGCTGCAGCCCTTCCTCTCCCTGGGCTCAAGTAGGTCTGCAATGCAGTTGGGTTGCACTGTGGCTGTGCTTCTGGCAGGGCCAGGAGGACAAAACTTTTAACACTGTCCAGGATAAAGAATCGAAGCCCTGGACAGCATCACTATGAACTTGAAGGTGAGGGTTTTGGAGCCGTCCTTTTCACAGGATGCAACATTTATGAGTTATAGATCACCTTAAGATCATGTCAGCATATGAAGGCTGATCTGCATCCTTCCCCAGGGTGAGACGAGGCTGCTCTCCTGCTTGCAGAGATGTTTACTTGCTTGCAACCAGCCAGTCAGCCACAGAGGCATCAGAGGTGCCACCCTCTGTGGGGTGACCAACATGTCTCTGTGTCAGTTCAAACTTGCACACTGAAGTGCACAAATTCGCACAAGTCTGAAGGGAGTGAAAATTTTTGCTTTGTTTTTTTTTTTTTTTTAAACCACTTGTAAAAACAAGAAGCAGATATTGAACCGGAGCCAACATCTGTATCTTTGTAAGACTCTCAATCACCAGCCTTTTGCTGACTCTAGAGCAATAAATATTCAGAGCCTTAAAAGCTTTACTTCAATCTGCTTAGGAGAAAGCAGCTTCAAACAATGGCCAAGAAGGGCTCTTGCCCAGCCTCAGCTTCAGCAGATCAGCTCAGAGAGGGAACAGCCCTCACCAGATTCTTGCAGCATCACAGCTCCTCATTCTTTTGTAATGCCAAAAATTGAGCTCCCCCCTACAAAAGCCATTTACTTAGAGCACAACCACCCTTACGGCAGATGTGGCCCAGCAGAGGAGACAAAGGCATCTCCCAAGGTATGAGCAGGAACGACCAGATAGAGAGAGATGAACACATCTAAGATCAGAGCTGCCATCACCCCTATGGTGACGGTGAACCTCTGGCCTTACTTCTCTACATGTGGATTCAACTAGTTCCGATAGTATTTTAGGCTGCATATGGGGCTTTTCATCTTCAGAGTACTTAACAGGCACGTGTTAATCCCTGCAACGCCCTTCCGTGGCAGATAAGTGTTTATTATCTCTGCTCTACAGCTGGTGGGACTGGCACGGTGGGGAGCAGCTCATTGTTGCAGACCCTGGGCAACCTCAGCACCTGGGCTCCTTGAAAAGACACAGTGGGAGATCCCCAGGAGGCTGGGCCACATCCTGGGCCAGTGGAGCAAGGCTGGGCTGGGCACTGCCCCACAGATTTCCAGGAGAGGAAGTCAAAACCATCTTCCAAACACAAAGCCCCAGGACACATCTCTGCTGCCTTTGTGCAGTAGGTCAGAACAGCAGCATTCATTTATTATGGGCAAATTAATGCCCATGGAGATTAAAGCTTTATCTCCTGCCAGCTCAGCTGCATCTGACTTAGTGCAGGGCTGGGGCTGACACCACGTCCCCACGTGCTGGAGGACCCACATCCCCACTACACTGCCTGCTCCACAGGGTCCCACCCACACCACCTCCTTGGCTTCTCCATTCTACTCTGAGTTGTGTCTTGTGCACTGCCAGCCTGTCAGCTCTGCCTCTCCCTGCCTGCTGAAGCCAGTGTTTGACAGATAAACACATAAAAAAGAGCAGAGGGCAGGATGGGGACACCCCAGTCATGTGGTCCCAACACCCATGCATTAACGTCAGTGTGACACTGCCAGCTCTCTCTGTGCAGCAACAGACAAATGCAAAATGAAGGACCACCATCACTGGCATCAAAACCACCTCCCCAGCCCCAAACACAGTCAGGGTCACCCAGGGAGGATGAATTACCATGCACTTGGTTGATCTCCGAGTTGGATGACAGGATCTCATCAGCCAATTTTTGGGCGGTGGGCAGCACCTCGGTGTGGTGTGCCGTGATCAAATACTGAACAAACTTCTGGAGCTGGTCCCTGTTCATCTGGAAAAGGGTCTCTGAGATGGGAAGACGGAGTTTGACCTGGTCTGGCTTGCGGATCCTGTACAGTGAAAGCGCCACGACGTGAGCGCAGTAAAAAATGTCCTTGTTCCCACAGCCGCACGTCACTGAGGTGATTTTGCAGCGGTCGAAGCTGATGGCCACCTTGTAGGTCATCTCTGGTTCTGTCGCTGTTGCTGGCTCCGTTACTGTTCCGCTGAGGTGGAACCCTGGAGCAGGAAAGAAGAGGAGGGAAAGGTCAGATTAGCTTCCCTCTGACCACAACCAGCTGTGCCAGCTCTGGAAGGAAGGAAAGCCAGCCAAGGCTGCCTGTGCATCCCTCTCATACACCAAGGAGTGCAGCACCCAGCACAGCCCATCCCCGTGGCTTACACCCAGCAACAGCCAGCCCGTGTATACAAACACACTTCTGCACCAACACACACACACACAGCCAGACTCATCGGCGAGTTTATTTAACAGCCAAACCCTCAGGGGAAGAGCAAAGCTGCTCGGCTCCCATTTGTTTAAGTATCTCAGACTGTTTCTCTCCTGGGAGTCATTTCCATCCACGCCTCCCTCTCGCTGAATTTGCAACTCACATGAGTGAGGGCTGGTAGAAAAAGGCCACGTTTGCTTTTCTTTGATGAGGCAGACAAAAAAACCCACAAACTAAATGCAAAGCAATTCCAACTTTGGTTTCTCAACCAGGTAGAGTGCTCCAGGGCATGGCCACAGCTCTGAGCTCTTCCACATAGCAGAAACAAGGAACAGGGACAGCAGCAATGCACAGTCCAAACCATAGCTGGGGCAAAACTGTTTCCTGACTTCCACAAGTTGCTCACACCAATGTTATAGCGCTCCTGACCATGCAGAAAGGGGGTGCACTGCCTTCAGGCACAAAGTGGGAAAAAAGCCCCAAAAAGTCCCAAACACAGGTGAGGAACGTGAAATGGGCTCACATAGTCCTGTGGGTCCAAAGAAAGGGGGATGTACCAAGCAAGTGGGGGATGAAGTCAGTGAGAAAAGACTGACTGATGGATGTCTATCAACCTCACTCTGAA
The DNA here is from genome assembly GCF_008360975.1 of Lichenostomus cassidix. Classification (NCBI taxonomy): domain Eukaryota; kingdom Metazoa; phylum Chordata; class Aves; order Passeriformes; family Meliphagidae; genus Lichenostomus; species Lichenostomus cassidix. The sequence goes on along the minus strand of NC_139489.1, from coordinate 9,136,772 downwards.
AGGGAGTCCTTCTCAGGATCCAGCTGCTGAGTAGGTCCAACACCAACACTCTGCACTTGCTCAGCCACCTGGAAAAGGGATATCTTTGTTTCCCCTACTAACCTGCCTCATTTCTCCAAAGAGAATGAGGCTCTACTAGGAGGTTAATTAACATGGCCAGGGCCATCCGTTGTCCCTATGTCAGAACATGGTGTGGGACATGGCACCCCACCCGGCCCATCCCAGCCCTCCTCTCTGAGGAGGATGCTCACTTTTCCCCATGCCACTGCAACCTTATTAAGCCTGTGTATGCACAGGTCCCTGCAGAGCCTGCCATCCCCCCAGAGAAGGCAGCAGACAGCTGAGAGCCCTACAATTAGCGACAGAAAAGGAGAAGGATGGAGGGGTGAAGATTAAAATACATTAACTGCATCAAACCCTTGTGCGTTTGCCAGCTCTTACAAAGGCTTTCGGAGACAAATTCTACCAGAGGTTTTTAATAAATGGCATCAAAACCAGCTATTCACTGCCAGTCTCTTTAAAGCCACGCCAAAAACCACATTCAAATCTGATTAAGCGTCAAGGAGGTCTGCTTTTACTTTAGTGCCGGGGCGGAGGAAAAGCAGATCTGTTCTGCTGCCATCACCCGAAAACCACCCCATGTGGCCAGCAGAGCAGGAGGCGAGGGATGGACAGCCCTGCATTTCCCTGCTGCTCGCAGGCTGCCAGGAGTAGGAGCATGGCTGTGGAGGTGCTGGGCTCGGCGCCCCAGGAGCAGCACAGCCAGGGGCTGATGAGCCTCCCCCTCCACACAAGCCCGTCCCCCGGCAGCCAAACTATATAAATCCTGAGGATAAACTCCAAAGTGTTTATGTTTTACCACTTCTCTGGTTTGCAATGCTTGGCAGGCGGCTCCGACTCACTGCCAGTTTCTCCCTAGTTTACTTTGTGAACAAGTTAAAAGGATTGGAAACCGCGTTCCTGAGCAAGTATGTATGCATATCCTCGTGTGTACGCCTGCAGGGACATACATACACATATATAAAACACTCTAGGACAAATTACTGGCCATAAACACTGCCTTGAAATGCTTACTTTAACAAGACCGTAGGCCAGACCCCACTTGGGGCTAACTGGTGTAACGCTGGAGTAACTCATTTAACCAAATGACCTGTTTCAGACAGGTATAAATCTGCAAATGTATCAACTGTGTTCTGATCCAGCCTCCCAAGAGAGAAAATTTGTCCAGATACTTCCCAGGCTATTCTCAGGCATCCCAAAAGCTGTGGTCTTTTGGGATGCCTGAGAATCTGCTGCAAGAGTTGGTGTTCACAACTCAGAGCTGGTTTGCACATCGGACAGGACCATTCAGTATGACAATGACTGCCAAGTTCATCTGGCACTCGAGCCCCAAGTCAGGTGTTGGTTTAGATTTTAGCTGTGGTGACAGCGAGTCTATTTAAGATAAACTAGGAACTCTACAAAACATTTATAAAAAGTTGAGTGAGAAATTAAACATGGCAGGGGGACATAGGAGAGAGAGAAGCTGGCAGAAACAGAGGCACTATTTGTGAATATTTACATTAATGTGAGGTCAGACTGCACCTACCACGCAGCAGCCAGGCCAGCACCCCAGCACCCATGGCTGCTGAGCACACCAGCTCAGCAGTGATGGGTGTCACTGTGCCAGAGAAGAGTGGTGGCTAAAAGGTAGGTTTTGATGTGGTTCCTTCATCATCCATTGAAGCACTCACTCCTGCTCCACACAAAACCCTGATGCTTTCACCAAAAGGCCACAGGTAACCCTGGACAAGGACAGCTGTCACCATACCCTCCTCTCTGTTCATTTCTCATCCTAGAAGAAAGAAGCATCCTAGGAGCTGTGATACCAGCACTTCAGTAGAGAGAAACACAGCCCTGATCACTGACATGGGGTCTGGATAGCACTGAGAGCAAAGACATACTCTCCTCTGTGTCCTCCCTGTACATTTCAATTTAAGCCATTCCTACAGCCCACTGCTTATCTAGGACTTCATCTTCTGTTCTTAACATAAGCTAACTTGGTGTTTGATTTGCTGCCAGCAAAGTAACAGTGCCAAGGCTTGAAAACCATGGAAAAGAAATAATTAAATACCATCTTTGTAACTACAGACTCATTACGCCCCTCTGGAGTCTAGCTTTGTCCCAAGAACAACGTTGCCTTCTCCCTGCCCCAGAACACCCTCTCCTACTTTTACCATAGAAGCTTCTTAGTGGATGTCTCTTTGATCGAGGTTGCAAAAGGAGCTGAGTGTTCATAACTGCCCCAGAAAGAGCACAGAAAGGTGCCATGAATGTTCATGGGCACACAGGGCACAATGAGCTCATCTCTCTTCCAAGCCCAGCCATCCAACACATCAAATGGGGACAAAACACCAGAGCAAGGACCTTCCTTGTATTACTGCTGCAGAACATTGCACCTCTGTTTTAAATTAAAACAGACCCTAGAATTGTTTTCCAGGAGTTTGTGAACTCCACTTGTGTGACATACAAACTTGCCAGCTGGGCAGCACTATCCTTGTTGGAGCTCATAAACTCTGCAGGCTGGAAGAAGGATGGATCAACAAAAAAACAACAACAAAAAATCCTGGGCTCTCCAATAGTTACAAAGGATCAAGCCTTTTGCAAGGGCTGTAGTGCAGGAGACTTTGCTATCAGGACAACAGCATTAATGCCTCAACAGAAGCATCTTTAACCAAGATGGAGAATTCTTTGATCTGTAAACCTACTTGACCAAAAGGAGTTGTGCAAACTCTTCCAGTTCTGTAAGAGCAGAGAGTTTTTCAACTGGACATCTTTAACCCAGATATCCACATGCCAACCATCAGGAGAAACCACTACCCTGTCCTGCAGCTCCAATCCACCATGAGGCCAGCTGCAAAGACCTCTTGTCTTGTGTCCTCCAGCAAATCACTGACGGTAAAGCAAACATTTAGGCTGGTTACATTGAAATACCCGGAGTCTGGGGACAGGCAGACCCCCAGATGGAAATTTAAACCCCAGAAACAAGCAAAACTCAGGCACAGCCCCTTCCCTTCTTATAACTGTGGCACCAACACCTGCAAGAGAGAGAACTCCACAGCTACCACAGTAGGCGGGAACCCGAGTGCTCAGCTCTGCTCCCTCTGGCAGTTGCTGCTCACAGCCATCCTTCAGATTTCACACTGCAGCCCAGACAGAAGTCACAGTTGTCATTCGCTAAGTCGTGCCATTCGGAAAAAATTAGCTCTTTCTTCCCAGGCGTGGCAGTCGCCTGCCTTTCCCGGATTGCTGGCGCAGTCCTGCCAGGGTGGAAACCACCCCAGAGCAGCAGCCACCTGCAGGACCTGGCCCTGAGGATGCTGCTGTGCGAGAGGATAGGGGTCAGTAATGCATGAGTAACGTGAGGAGCATTTCTTCACAGCACTGTGGTTCTTCTGTCTCCCCCACAGGCTTTTTCAATCTTTGTGGAAAGCTTGAAGAGGGAAAGGAATGGCTCAGAAGAGGGAAACGTGCAGCACATCCATGCCCTGAGCATGGACCGCTGGTGGGATGTGGCCAGACACTGTACATAAAGAACTCACCCCCACACCTGGCTGTCAAAACCTCAAGTAACCTCCTAGTACCTGAGGCTGATATTTTGGGCAGCCTCTGCTAAGAGCAACGTGACAGAAAGTCCATCCACACAGCTTCCTGAAGGCACCAGCCACATCCCCTTGCATCACAGCCAGAGAGGGCCGGCTGCAGCACACAGCAGCTTGGCTCCTCACTGCTCTTGTAGTCCATGCTCAGCTCCCAGGATTCTCCACCTCTAGTCAGACTAACCCCACTCCAAATCCGTGTTTGGGGAGCTCTATCTTCAGGCAGGCAGGAGCTCTACAAAACCAAATGGGAACAAATACACGGATATTTATGGGGCTCAGCAGATGTAGACGAGGTAAACTGAAATTCTCAGTGCAAGTTGTATACACTAGGTTAACGTGACCCAAATATATTTTTTTTAAATTTCCAAACCACAGCAGAAAGTTATTTTAAACTAAAGTGATTCCAAGCCCTTTAGTGATTAAACGGACTGCAGCTCCAGCTCCTAGTGGAAAAACCATTTGTTTTTCCACTGTGTGTGAAAGCCATAACTAGCAATGAATAATAATTGCCGCACCGAGTGTTATTTATAAGCCATTCTCAGTCACATTTCCATGCCTCGAAACAGCAGCTTTCTAAACATGAACTTAAAATCGGTCAATATTTGTAATGTAGACAACACCCACGGGAGGAAGGTGTCGGTGTACTCGGGCGGTGGGAAGCGGAGGTTAGTAAAATCTCCCAAAGCTTTCTGGCTTCTAGATCAATTCCTCCTGCCGGCTGATGCTGACAATTGCTCAGTCCCTGACCTTGCAGTTGGAAAGGAGATGGGCTCATGAACTCATTTGCACATGACAATGCTCCAGCAAAGTGAATCATCTGCCTCCGATAGTAACGAGAGTACAGCGTGCCCCAGCCCTCCCGGGCTCCATTCAACCAGTGCAGGGCTGGCCTTTTGTGTTGCCAGTGCAAGAAAGACTCTGCTGAAGATGTGTGCAATTAAACCCACTTTTCTTGTTGCTCTTTTGATTCAGCGGCTCAATGAGAGGCACCCTAGGCAGGTGTTGTCACACACAGATAAAATGTGCCTTTTCAGAGCACTGGCAGACAAAAAGGAAGAGGGTAAGGCTGAATCAATTGCCATTTCTCCCTTGCAAAATAGGGAATCCAGGCTTCCAGCAAGTCAATGAGCAGAGCTGCTATGAGTTTCCATCCTCCCTCCTTCCCAAAGCTATTCTGCTTTGTGACTGCAGGCAAAGGTGCTGCTGTTGAGATGGACCTTGGCAGGGAGGAAGGATGCAGGCGCTGGCTGGCCAGGAGGATGCTGCCCCAGCAGAATGTAGCCACGCTCCTGCTGCTAAAGGTTTTCCCCTTGCAGCCTTCCTCCCTGTCCCCACCAGGCTCCCGTCCTTGCCCCGTCATTACCACCCTGGAAAAGCACCTCTACTCTCACAGAGCTAACAAAGACCATTAATATCACCCCAGGAAGGAGCCATGCCTGCAGCTGAGCTGCTGCAGGAGGAGCCGAAACAAAGGGATATGGATGAGTTGCAGCGTATGCACCACGTCTGCAAGTGCCCCCACACATACCTACGGCCTTGGGCACCAACTAGCACAGGTTTAGGAGAAACACTCTTCTATCACCTCTCCAGGTAGGCCAGGGAAGAAGCAAGAGCTGCAGCTGTAAACAGAGGAGATGCAATGGGGCTGTTTGTGCTGGAGGGAGCCGTAAGCTCCTCTGAGCAGCTGAGTAAGCTGGAGGGACGCTCTCTCTGCCATCTGCTCTGATCCCACAACACCTCCTGCAAATGAAGAGTCAATCCGCTGGTTTCTATCCCTGTTAACCTCTAATCAGCCAAGAGGACCAGCCTCTGCCTTGCTCTTTATCCGAGCCAGCTAATGCGTGAAGCACACCGCGCTTCCCATCTGCTCCAGCATTACTAGAGTTAAAGGACAAAGCCGTTTCCCTGTCCCGAGCATTCACTTACACAGATGCCCTTGTATTAACTCAATTTCCCAGTGATTTCCATTATTACCCTTACGAGATTTCTGGTGTTTGTTTATCTAGGAGCCTGAAATGGAGGTTTTTCCCCTCCCCCTACCCAGCTCAGGGGATTGGCTGGCCCAAGGCCATGCTCCAGACAACTAGTCCCAATCTGTGACTTTCCCCAAAAATATTCAAAAATATTCTCCATTTTCTCCCCAGCCTGGAGTGCTCTTTGTGGCCCATCCAATTCTTAAGAACCAGTTTTTTGGGGTCTTTGTTACCAGCCCCAAAGCCAAGACCACCCTTTCCATCATCACCTTCCGCAATCTTCTGACACCTGCCTGCAAATGGCTTTTTAATCTACCCAGATGTGCAACCCTTGCTCTGAAGGTATATAGTTTGGGGGGGAAAAAAACTGGTTTTAAAGCTTGGACTGATTTCCTCTGCTAAGGTGCAGCCTTGCAAGCTGAATTCCTCTGCTAGCAGGTGAGATCCAACTCAAACCAATCCAAATGCTGGTTTTGAAGCAACAAAAAGGGCTTGAAGAGAGGATGAGTTCACTGCATCTTGGCTAATATGTGCTGCCCATGCAATAACTAGTGGCAAAACGCCATCAGGTCTCTGCTCTTCACTGCCACAGTATAACTTATAGCCATTTTGAATATAAACACTTTTCTTAAAACCATCAGAAATGTGAGACAGATGAAGATGGGCAGTACATATTTTCCTAGAAGCAGTGAATGCACCATCTCTGCGATCAAGGGAGAAAAAGTAACACATTTTTGTGACCATCCCTACAGCACCCAGACCTCTTCTCTCCGAGCTCATGAGTGGCTATATCCAAACAAGGAGCAACATGGTTCCTTATACAGCTCAGGTGTTTGCTCAACAGATGCAGGGGTGTTTTCAAGCATGAAAGATAATATCCACAGGGAGGAAATTCACTTTTGCCGGAGCTTCCTGGCTCTTGCGTGCCATCAGTTGAGGCTGCCACAAAGCAAAGCCAGCCCCGTGCTGTCACCACCTCAGCTGCCTCAAGGAAACTGACTGGAGATGCCAAAACTCACACACGAGCTCAGCTGGGGTCATCTCCTGACTTCAATGGAGCCACCCAGATTTCCAACAGCTGAGAAGTTGGCTTCTAGCACATAAAAGGGTTTTAATTAGGAACTGCCTCTTATCCCTTCATGCAAGTGTCACCATGATGGGATCACTGAACTTCATCACAGTCAAAAGCGAGTGGAGCAGTGCTCTTCCCTTCATCGCCTTTTTCATGTGGTGATTCACAAAGCTCTTAGCTCCACAAAAACATAATCCCAACCCTTAAAGCAAAGTGCCTCCTATGCCAGAGTGCTTAACGTGTTGCTCCTGGTTTAAGGGCTCCTTCCTGAGAGCCCTCTGCTTGTGGAAGAAGTCCATCCAGAGCCCTGGACATCCTTTTCTCTCTTTTCACCTGATCCCCTTGCTGACCAGCTTTTCCAAGACATAACCTCCTTCCTGAACTGGCAGCTTTTCCAGGATTTATCCTGAGGCTGAGGAGGAGCTTTGGATTTTGTCTCCAAATATGCAAAAATAAATTGCTTTCAATGCATATTTTACCATTTAAAGCTGCCTCGGGAGCAGGTCATCTTCAAGTCAAAACACAAAATCAATTTACCAATATCAAAAAAACAAAAGCAAAACCAAACCTGAGAACCTCCTGACTTGTTTTCTTCTCACATTTTGGTTTTGGACAGGGCAGGACTAGCAGCCAGCTTAACAAGGACCAGAATCAAACCAGGGCAACACACAGCAATGGAGGGAAGCAGGACACCACCCTGATCCTCCCTGAGACACCAGACCTTAAAATAGCAGCTCTACAATTTATAGGGAAGTTATTAGTTATGATTTTCCTGGCCCTCAGACGCCTTCCAAGGGAATGCGGCAGCCTAGATTCAATACGAAAATCTGCTCCAAATTCTTCCCCAAAAAGACACTTTTTCCACTAAGAATAGCTCTTTCATTTCTAAGAGAGGATAAAGTCTGACTTTCTAAGTCACTGGCAGTGTTGTTAAACGAACATTGTATTTACAAAGCATTTCAACGGCATTTGTGGTGATGGTCTCAGTAACAAATTTGCTGAAAAGGTCAATTAACTTCCTTCCAAGAACCTCACTTTTAAGCACAGAAAAGGGCTCTGCATTGAAATCGCTTCCCCAAAGTGGGAAAAACTCTAAGCTGACACTGTTCTCCCATTTTTGCTTTCCATGCCCCATTCAGGAGCTGGGCACAGACCCCAAGAGAAGGCATCAAAATGACTCCCCTCTCCTGCTGACTTTTACAGCCCATATTTAGAATAAACCCGCCTTTTTTTTTCCTTTTACATATATATGTATTGGATTTCACTAAGGAGACCACAGACACACACTTTATATTACAGAAATATTATTATACTTAAACAGCTTAGCTCACTTCAGTAACTTCACAAAAACTTAGTGGTTTCCTCCCCTCTCTGGCCCCCAAGTCAATAAAGCTTAAATTTTGGAGCTTATTTGGCCTGCTCCATATAGGGAAATTATCTACTCATTGCAGAATAAATTATTCAGCAATTGCTATTCCAGATCAGCCTCCTCTGTTGACATTTTATTCCAGAATAATTTTTGGAAACTCTGTGAGTATATTTCTGAAGAAAGGGACCTCAATTCCAGGACAGGGAGTTATCCAAATACCTGCTGGCACAGCAGCAGCTAGGCTGGTCACCAGCCCATGGTGACAGCCCTGACCAGAGCCATCCCAGAAGAGGAGGTGAGGGGTGGTGTCAAGTTTGGGAAGACTGCCTGCTGTGTTTCAACATACAGAAAAAATTACGGTGAAGGAAAGACACAGACCTTGAAATCATGTGGAAAAAAATGTTTTTCCAGCTTGCTTTCAACCTGTAAGTTGCAAAGCGAGAGGAAACATCCAGCAAGAGGCTGGAGGACTTTGCATCACAAGGTGTAACATCTGCCCCATGACTCCAGGGAAAGTAAACTATTCCAGTCCTCGGAATATCTGCACAGTGTTGGGAAATAGTAAGGTGCATGGGGACCTCCAGCAGGACTACACTTTGGAGAGGGGGAACACTTTTTAGTAGAAGTGATGAGTAGAACAACTGTCATGTTTTGCTTCCCCCATCTCCATTTGGCTCCACACTCCTACCACAAGAGTCCTGCCCACACATCATGGAGAGACTGGCATGTCCCTGGACGGTGGCATGGCTTTCATCCATCACACAGGTAAAGTGTGTTGAGGGTATTTGAGGTGCACCAACTATGGCAGTGGAGAGCCACTGCAGAGCATCCACATGTGCTGTGGCAGTTCCCAAGCCCAACTCAACCTGCTGGTGGATGTTTTACACCTCTTCCACACGGACCAGGTGTTTTTTTGGGTATCCTCCAGTCTCTCCAAATTATACATCACATCCAAGAGATGACAGAGTCAGCTCCATGGAGCCCAGAGGCCATGCCTGAGCAGCTGGACTCATTGCCATTTCCTGGGCATGGCCATTTCCCCATGCCCCACACATGGTTCCCTGATAAAAACACCACCACACACGAACCTCAACACACTTCAGAGGGCAACAGCAAGGCAGTGTGTTCAGGCACTGTAAGGAAAATCAAGGAGGGATAAGACCAACCCAAGCAAGGCAACCACATAAAAGTCCTCAGTTGCCAGTATCTCCTCTCTGGTGAGGCCCCACAGCGAAGTTCTGGGTCACGGCTGACGAGCAGTCAAATTTCCCAATTCTGCATGACCAAAACCCTCTGCAGAACAGTCAACACACTTTAAATAACACTTTAAAAACCCTTTTGATCACATTAGTCTTCACATGACCTTTCTGAGAAGTCAGGAAGGCAGCGGGAGGTCTGCAGAGCAGAGACTTCCCCAGCAGCCCTCCTGGCTTGAAAGGAATGTGGTTGGGAGACAGATGCCCAATAAAGATGCTCTGCTCTCCTGCATCAGCAATTTTCACCATCTTTAGCATGCAGGCATTTCAGGAAAAGCAGATTCCCATGCAGTGATTTTAAGCCCCTCGTCAGTAGCCTTTCTCCTTCTGGACACACATTGTCCCCAGCATCTCCCAGTCACACATCACCAACCTCTGCTTTAGCAAGGAGTGTACAACTGAAAAGCTGTCCTGGAAGATCCACCATGCACAGGAAAACACAAGCCCAGGAAAACACAAGCCCTCCTGCTTTTCAAGTCTCCACAGCTTCACAGCCTTCAGAAACACAAAGGGCCACAAAAGCTGATACCAGGGAGACAGGAGCCATCACCCTGCTGGGTCGGGAGCAGTGTACAGGCTGCCTCTGCAAAACTCATGTTTCTCATTAAAAACTTCACAGATTTTTTTTTTTCCCCTGGAAAAACATTGTTATTCAACCCACAGCCTAGACTGCAGGCTCCTCCGTTTGCTTTTGATGCAGTGCAAACATCTAAAATGACACCATGTAATGACAAGATCTGTCATCAGGATGGCTGGGGCTACAGTAGAAAGAAAAACAAAGAAACGATCCTTTCCTTCTCCCTAGAATTCAACACAATTAAAACAAAAGGAAACCTATATTGTACAGTTAATGCTAAATATACAGGATTGAAGGGAAAAGGGAAGAGTATTATGTGAAACATTTAGTGGTGGTTTTCTCCCATTATGTGTCACGAGGCCCTTTCGGCAGTGGATGGACAATCTCCAGTTCTTCTAAACACAGATCTATTTCAGTAATTAAGTTCTCTTCCAGAGGGGAGAGGGAGAGGGAGAGGGAGAGGGAAAGGGAAAGGGAGAGGGAAAGGGAAAGGGAAAGGGAAAGGGAAAGGGAAAGGGAAAGGGAAAGGGAAAGGGAAAGGGAAAGGGAAAGGGAAAGGGAAAGGGAAAGGGCTGCAATACCCCAGGACAGCTATCTGCTGGCTGGTTGAAATACAACCTGAAAGCCTTGCTGGGGTGAAATTCCACCTCTGCAGCCTCCTGAAGCTCTTGGTTAGCCCCCACCCTCTGTGGGACAAGCTAGGCACAGCTCCCTGGCAACGGACACAGCATGTGCCAAAGGGTTATCAGCACATTTATCTCAATTTGGAATTGGAAGCAACCAAAAATGCAGTGAGCTCAGCATAATGGGATAGAAATAAAATAAAAAGCAAAATCAGATGAGCAACTAGGAGTTGACTCTTCCCTTTCAAAAGGGAAGCCAGTAATTTGAGAGAAGGTGGTTTTACCCACAATCTCAGCAAACGGTTTTAGGAGTTGCCCTAATTACCACATAACCCAAGTATTACACAGTAGTCCCACTTAAGAGTCGGGAAAGCATTGTGGGCAAATGTTCCCCTGACCCTTGAAAGCAGGTCCATAGACACCCCTGGAAAAGGATGAGCAGCCACACAGCATGGGTAACATGTCCTGGCTTGGAGCTGGTCTCCCTCCTGGTCAGATGGCAGAGTGCACCTGCAGAACTGCACCCTGCTATCTTCTCTACTCCATCCTGAGCAGGAGCACAGTCCCTCTTCCCCTGTCTGGGAAACCAAGGCAGAGGGGTCTGGCAGCAAATCAAGGGCCAGGGGACAGCAGCTGGGAAGTAGTGAACAAGTATGCAAGGAGCCCATGCTTCACTGCTATCTCTCCAGGCAGGAAACCTCCAGCCCTGCCTTACTCCCAGACAATCTCCTGGGCTCAACCTGTAATATCTGTAAGGTTTTGGGTAAACTCCTGTGGTTGGGCTTTCCAGGAACCACAGCTACTGACTAAATATGGTGCTTCACTGCAAAATAAATTGCTCTAATGAGAGTGGTCAGGGCTGATGATGCCCTCACCAAGATGACACCTGCAAATGCATCAGTGCAGGTGGATTCCATACTGCCCCGATGCTGGATGCTGCTAACCCTGCCACCACAGCTGCTTAGCAACTCCCACAGTTTGCTGCACTGTGTGTAAGGCATTATGCCCCCTCACACTTGGGTTTTGCAGATGAGGGACAGGAGATAACACAGAGGCCATTTTCTCCTCCAGGAAGTGCAACTTAAACCTCTGCTGGGCTCTTGCAGGCTCCTGCCAGGATGCCAACCTGCAGCACACACCATTGAACAACCACTATCAAACCATCTGCAGTGGAAAAGCCCCAGTCTGAGGAGTCACATGAGAAGCCTGGTTATCACAGGCACTAGGAGAAGATGCAAGCATGATCTTGAAACCACCAAGGGTACAGAAATGAAACTCAGTTTTCTTTCCAAAGCTCATATTTTAAGCAGATACAATTGCTTTTGTCATGGCTCATGGCTTCTGAGTAACTCGAGTTGCTCAGTGAAGTTAACATCAGCCTGATGCACAGTGGGACTCCACCATCATCTCCCCATTCCCACAGAAGGGTTATGCACGACACTTAGGGCAAGGTCATGTCCACACCAAACACAGTATCGCCTCAGGTGGGTGTCTGAAGGAAACAGCTGTGGGTTTCTGGCATAAACAGAGGGCTGAGACCTGACTGGCACCACACACCAAATGACGATGCTCACCTGGAAGAGCAACACTGGGATTTCCCAGTGATGCACAGGGGAGATGTGTCTGTCCAGTTGTGCTGGGATCCAAATTTACCCAGAGCTAAAGGAGATGAGAGCCCCAAAGCTCCCAATTTAATTCTCCCTGAGCTCTTGCTCAGAGACCCACTTGCAAAACTTTACACCCAACACTTGTGTGCACAGGGAATGGTCAACCTTTATGGGCTCTGACACTGATGCATTCGCCTCAACAGCAAACAGTCTTTCAATAACACATGTATCAAATTAAAATGATTCTAACCCTCAGCAGCCTCTCTCTCCGAAGAGCAATTGCCATTACTTATTAATTTGCTTGCTCAAGATAAACAAGAAATTTATTAAAATCTGAAACAGACCAGGAGTGCACAAGGCAGCAGAGGGGCAGGGGGTTGCCACTTGTCTTTAAAAAATAAATACTTCTATGCTAGATTACACTTTCCACTTGCTGTTTCCCCCAGGAACCAGTTTCCACTCTGTGTGTTTCCACTACAGGAGATGGAACCCCCACTGACTTCTATGTTAGGCTGACAGCTCAGTCCTTTTCAAGGGGAGGAAGCACCAAATTTTGGACCTAGCAGTTGAAATGCAAATAAAAATAGACACTTTCAAATAAAAGCTAAAAGCATCTGAGTTATGAGTGCATCTGTCTACAGCCTGCTCTCACAGATCATGACCTTGACATCTTGCAGAGGAGGTGTAATCTTTTAAAATCAATGCAGTTCCTTGTTTAGAGAAACTGCTCTGTTAAACCTAGAGAAGAACTTGGCATGGATGGAAAGGCCAACGCTTCCCAGGAGAGCTGAAAGCAGAGTCTCACTCCATTCAGTCAACGAGCAGGTGATGCTCGTGGGTGGAACTGGAGGAACAAAACTCTTCAGTACAGTTTCCTACGTCATCTACAGTGAGGAGAAATGGTTGGAAGGATGACGAGGAGCAGAGTTCCCTTCATGCTCACAATGTACACTTGCAAAGGCAAAACATCATCTGTGGATCTTCCACCCATGCAACAGCCGCTCCAACAGCCTTGCTTTCATACATCCCCCCTTGTTTCTCCAGTCACAAGGAAAGAATTAAAAATGGCTGTTTCCAGCCCAATAAGAGTTATCAATTGCATCAGTACACCAGGCCAAAGGAGAAGTAAATTACATTCACAGTATATCCAGCATTTGTGCAGACAGGAGTGCGTGGGAGATAAAAGCGAAAGAAAACTCACAGCAGATAATCAGGACACCTAAAATACAAGTGGCAGGTCTGCAGTCATGGTTGCCTTCAGTCCTGGTGGTTTGCTAAAAATCAACCTGATATTTTAGTGAGCAATGCAGAGCAACAGCACTGAGGATGCCTCTGGGACAGTCACAATCTTGGGACCACTAGGATGCCATGATGCCCTTATTCCTCAGCCCTCTCCTTAATGAAGATGTGAAATCTTCATGTGAATGTGAAAATGTGAAATGATGTTAGCACCCTCATCATCTCCAACCACACTGCTCTAAGAACCACAGCTTTGAGAGCTCTGTGCCACCAAGAGACATGGCTGGATTTGGGCAACTGGTATGAAGTGTGTTGGGATGAGACACCCCCAGACCCTTAAATCTGAGTAACATAAACTAAAAAGAAATGAAAACCAAATCCACTGTGACCGTTGCAGACTCTGTTAAGCTCAGCCAGTCCCAGCTCTTTTTCCCTTGTCTACTGACCCCTGGACCACAGCAGCCATGGGGCTGCCCTGGTCACACCTTTGCAATATCCATGCCAAAATGTTTGGGAAATGCTATCCCAGTTCAATACTCCTGGGAGATGTGATGATGACTGAAGGGTCACCAGTTGACATCTCCAGGCTGTCTTGCAGCAAGCAGACAGATGAAACAGCGCGGTGAGGCTGGCACAAGTGACAAAGCAAATGGGGGGCAGTCCAGCCTCCTGCTACTCTCCACCTACCAGTCCATTGTTCACCCAGCTCCTCCACACCCACGGTGAGCTGGGGATATCACCCAGTATCCAAGACAGCTGCTGGATCCATCTGAAGGTACCAATTAAACTCACCTTGATATTTTTGGCTTCCTGCATCTGCATCGACTGGATAGTTAAGCTGACACCTTTGCACGTTCTCTTTGTCTGGAGCCAACAGATCAATCTGCCTCAAATACAGGAGATCTCTTTTTAACACTCCAAAGCTAATGAAAAAAATCCCCTCTGGTGAAAGGAAAACATTGGATCAGAGAAGTTTTATTAGCCCTTAACCATGCAAAGTTGGAAGCTCGTCCCCTGTTTAATTCTAATACTCCAACTCTGTTAAACATTAACTGTATAAATAATCAAATACTTCACATGACAGAGTCATACTTCCAATATGGGGCAAATAACCCAGAGGGTAATGAAGGGTGTAGTCTTCTGGTCTGAAGGATTTCCAGGGCTCTCCAAAAAGCAGAACAAAGACCGTCCCTTCCCCCTCCTCAGCCTTCAAAGCAAAAGCTTTGATTCACTCAGGGAGACCACATCAAGCCAGAGCAGAGGCATGCAAGTGGTATGTATCTCATCATTCCCCTCTGCTCCAAAGACACACGTGAAACCACCAGCCACTGTGTGGTCTCAGCCCTGTCAAACAACCTGCACCCAGCCCCAAAACACCCAACTCACCCTGGCCCTGCTGGCTGCCAAGCTCTGATCATCCTTCTCACCCCTGCTCTGTGCTGCTGGAGAGGTGATGTGGCACCAACCACTCACCCCACATCAGTCCTGGACATAGATTGTTCCATCAAACCCCAACGTTGCTTCTTCAAGGTGAGTGCTTTCCTGGCAAGCAGCACTTGAAGCAGACAGGAGCTCCAGCTCTCCAGAAGCCTGTGGTCTTCCACCTGGCTCGGAGGGGCCACAGACTCAACTCCACTGAAAATCTCCCTGGTTTTCATTGCTTGTAACACAGATCACAACTGCCTAGCACTTCTGAAATTAAGGTCTCACCCTTTTTGGGCTTTGGTTTCCCTGATTGCAAAGCTGGGACAATGTCCCTTCTGGGATTCACAGGGGTATTTTAAGGAACAGGCTGAAGCTCAGTTCCTTAGGAAATGACTGGTGCATTTGCAAAATGCTACGGAAGAAAAGATCTATGAAGGAAAAAAGACTGTTTGAAAGAAGTTAAAAATTAAAAGCTGCATTAAAAGTATATAACTGTGATGCTGACCATTCCCCTCTTTCAAGGTCAAGTTAAGGTAATTTTTTGAAATATGTAACCATCTGATGTCCAGGACTGCCTCAGTTTAGACTGATGCTCTCACTTTAATGCTGACTGAAAAGCTTCAAGTGATGCTTGACAATCAAAGCAGTAGGAGCCAAATGGAGAAATGTTTGACCCACAGCCCTGCCTAAAACTGCACTTTCAGTACTTCTGAGCTGACTTTGGAAAACCAGTATTGGCTTTGGCAGAACCCAGGAGAGCCACTGTGCATTAATTATCTCTCTCGCACTGCAGACAGACATACAAAAGATAAAAACAACTGAGAGGCTTGTTCAGAACAAGGAATCCAGAACCATCTCAGCACAAGTATTTTCTCCTTCAAGTGTTATTCAACCATCCAGATCCTGAAGACAGCCCTTGACTGAAGGCCCTTTACCTACACTGTAAGGTAAAGCACAGACTCACCACAACCCATGTGATTTTTGTCCACATCGGTAAGTTTAGGTTCAGCACACCACCTGAACTGTACAAAAAATCACCTCTCCCAAGCACAGCCATTACACCAAAACCTGCAGTGTTGAAGGAGTCATCAGGACTCCTCCCTATCAGTGGCATGGACAAGAAAAGACCCACCTCCACCACTGCACACCCAGGCGTACAGCTGAGCAGAGCTGCACATGGTCCATCACAACACTTGTACAATATTTAGACCAAAACTGTACTGTGCTGGACTTCCCCCAGCAAGGCCCTGATTTATCTCCTCCTGCTACTGACAGGTGAGAGTGCAGCTGGGATCTACAAGCACAGAGAAAGGCTCTTGGTTTCTAGAACATCAGGTGGGGAAACCAGGTGTTGCATTCCTGGAGAAATGCTTTTCCTGGTCAGCCCATGGTTTTCCATTTGCTCCTCTCAGCACCTCCAAGAAGCACACACAGCATGTACAAGAGCATAAGCCTCAGGAGCCCTCAGCCTACCAGCACTGACTGGAATAGCTCAGGCTTAAGCCCAACTCTTTGCAAACACAGCCCCATCCCACATGCACACAGTTTGAAAGTATAGAGAGTGAACATGAAGGGGAGAAGGCTCCCAGATCCTTGGAACTTGGTCCCTTCAGAAAGCCACACTGTGAAAGGTTTAGCATGACTTTACAACATCTGTAATGAGGTTTCAGCAAGTAACTCAGATGTCATTCGAATTACTGATGCAGCAGCAAGGGAAGGACCCTCTGTGAGCATTGGACATGAGTGTCTCAGTCCCTCCTGGCTCCCTCACCCACGCTGACACACTTCACAGGCAAACTGCCCACGCCCAGAACAAGCAGTCTGCTCCAGGGCCGATTCCCACTGCATCTCCCATCCTTATTTAAAACGGGAGCTAGCTGGTTTCCCTGATGTACATGGTGCAATGCCAGCCACACTGAACAGGCTTCATGTAAAACACAGCCCACCGCCTTTCCAAGCCAAGGGGGAGACATTTTCCAGTCTGCAGACAGCAACTTCAGACATCCTTAAAGCCAAGCTCTTGGTCTTGTTTTCCTGCATGAAGCAAAGGCAGAAAAAGAACCACAATTCCCGGACTCCTGCTTTTTCTGCCAGCTCCTTCAGCAAGATGGGGCTACTTACAGACCTCCTCCATCTCTGCAGCAAAATCTTCTAAACAAGTCACACCAGACAGGGACATGGAGATGCCAGGGACATTTCTGAAGGACAGAAGCTATTGATGAAAGTCAGTGTTGAGCAGATTTCCTATCAGAAAGGTTAAACCTTGAAGATCACTCCCTGAAACACTCATCCCAAAGGGAAAGATAGGTTTTAAGCTAAAACAAAAGAAGCAAACTCACCCAAATGACCAGGTCCCAGCCTGTGCTGCCATGATTGACATGGCATCCAATGGAGCAGCACAGCCCTCCAGCCACTGCCTGTCCCATCCCTCTCCACTCCTTCAGTAAAAGCACAGAGAACCCAGAAAAAGCAGATAAAGCTCCTTCTGAGGAGAAGCAACCCCATTCCTTATGGAGCTGGTAGAAAAGCCCTGCCAGGATTATGTCCAATGGCAAGAGAAATCAAATTGAGGGCTCTGAGGAAGCATCTGTGTAAGCTTTTCTTGCATGTATGCTCTCCCCCGACACCCAACATCACTCCCCTTGGAGACATTTAGGTCACAGAGCAGGTGGAAGGCACAAGAAGCCTCAAGGCAAGGCAGGGTCAGCAGCATCTCAGCACACCTCTGAGATGCAGGAACCTGGAGGCACCAAGGCAGCTGGGATGCTGCGGCAGAGCTGCTGCTGCCAACATCCTCCTACACCAGCCACCCACTGCTCCAGCACCACTGGCAACAGGCAGTCCAGACTGGAGGTAAAGCCAAGAACCACAGCAGGAGAAGGGCAGACACAGAGACAGGAGAACCAAGGGCTCTTTGCCTCCCACACAGCCATGTAACTGCAGCCAGAAATCCTTTTGGACTTGTGGTTCCTTATGCTGATGGAAAATTCAAAGCTGAGTTTTACTCCTGACTTGCAAATCCTGAGGAGGAGGAGGAAAAGGGATAAAAAAAAGCCAGGCCATCTGCTCAAGGGCCCTGCAGCAGAGAAGAGGGCTGCACATGGTGATTCTCCAGGCAGAGCCCTGGTACAACTTTCAGGTTGACTTGGCCATTTGATTTCTTTAGTGCGATTCCGGACCCAGATGTTTCATAACACATGCTATCAAGTGCATACATGTGAGGAAACTACCTCTGATTTGAATATCCCTGAGAGCACATTGCTCTTATTAAACACACTCTGCAGAGCTATTGCTCCATGCGGCATTAACAGTACAAGACGTTCTGGTAGACTACAAAAATTGGCCCGTAAAAAATAAACACTTCTGTCTTACTAAGGGCATCTGGAAATGACCCAGAGAGCTTCTCTATTTTCATTGGTAGCATTTTTGTACAACAGAAGAAAGAAACTGGTTGTGAGTTTTGAGCAAATGTTCCTCAAATGCTTACAAGGAATCCCTGAAAACACCGGCAAACACACCACCCACCCAGCTCTCCACAGGCAGAGCTCAAAGACCACAATGTGGTCCCATTTCATGCAGCCTTTACCCCACTAACTACCCTTCCTGTTGTCTCTCAGTAAATCACATCCTTGAGGAAAGAAACTTGTCTCGGACACAGGACCCACCCACTCCCACAAGCATCCAACTCCACCACAGCACACACGTGGCAGGGAAAGACAGACCAAAGGAATGGGCAGGCTGCCCTTTACTGTGATGCTCCTCTGAGAGCAAACTGTGGTTCTGAAAGAAAAACCCAGTAACACCATTTGAAGTTAATACATTGCTACCTTTGCACTCCCCAGGGCTACAAACTTCTACCCTAGCAGCTGGACACACATCAGCTCAAATACAAGCAGGCCAACCCTTGGCATTTAGGGGTGCCAAGCTGAAACCTCCCTTTGTGTGGCAGAGATCTGTGGTCATTTTTGGAGCTTCAGCACATCTGCAAATAGCAACATGTCTTGCCATGTTGCCATCATAGCACACCAGCAAATCAGGAAGCAGGAGTTCCAAGAGCTCCACTAACCTGCTTGCTCTGCTGCAGAAACCAACCAGGAACACTCACATCCCATCAGGGATGGGGTCCCAAATGAGCAGACATGAATAAACCACAGAGACAGCATCTTCTTTAACAGCCTCTTGTCTGGAGGCACACTGCTAGTGACTGGTTTCTCAGGGCTCTCCAAATTCTTGCTCCAAGCTCAGAGGAGTGGGAACAGGAATGGTGGAGTCCCCTATTCCAGATCCTACCCAGAGACTGTTCTGATGACTGCCTGGCTCCTTCCTTCTCAGCAGAGCACTCCAAAAATGAACCAAAACAAACTCTAGAGTCATGACACTTCTCACAAGGCAGACTCCAGGCTCTCCAGCCAGGCCCAACTGCAGACGCCACAGAAGTGTATTTATTTTAAAGACTATTTGAGCTGGAGTTTGTGAGAGAAGTGATCCTTTTTTTAAAGAACTTGTGGTTTTTGTAAAAACCGATTTTAGCAACAGTCACATTTCAGGCTCTCTTTAGAGAAACCATCTGCTGATCTCCCAAACGTGGTGCAAGCATTTCTGCAGCCCTCTGCAAGGACTGTGCACAGGAGCCACAGCACCCAGGGAAGGGCTGTGACTCCAGCTGCACCATTAGGAAATAGCAGAGTGAGACAAACTGACCTGACATGTCCCTCTTGCACAACACCATCCCATGCTTCTCCCTGACCCTGGGAAGTCTCCCTCCTCCAGCCACTGTGCCATTTTCTACCTTCACCTAGAGCACCCCTGTATTCCAATGTCCCCTGCCAGGCGCAGTCCCACCCGCCTGCCCCGCTGTGGTTAGGGACACACTTCCCACTCTGTGTCTGCTCCCCAAAACAGCTATTAGAGGACAAGCCACTCTAGTGACAGTGGCTGGGGATAGCCAGCATCCAGCCCTGCCTCCCTGGGGAGCCATGTGGGAAGGACCTTTGTCCATTGTGAAGGCATTTGGGTAATTACCAGCTGCTGGAATCAAAGAAGCCTCTGCTGAGCGCATGCGAATTCCAACTTTTCTTGGATTTGACCATGTTTGCAGAGGGACAGCAAAGACTTCTCGCAAAATGGGTGCCTCCTCCCCATTCCCCTTGCACTGAGCCTCACAGCAAGATCTAAGAAAAGCTCCCGGACTTCTTTGGCAGGGTGAACACAACTTTTTTTTTCAAAGCTTACTCTCCAAAATGGCAGGACCACTTCATAATCCTTTTTTTTTTTCCTCCCCTGAAATCAACCCATTTGAGGTCAACATTCAGCACAGAAATTGAAAGCATGGATGTTTAAAACCCTGACAAAATGACAAGCAAATTGAAAAACAGGATCTTATCCCATGAACTGTTGGACAAAGCCTCATCATAGCTGGTATCACCAGCCCCACCTCTAGTAATCCCCATCCTGAGGCAAACTGCTCCCAGACACCTGCTTGGGAGCACAACAGTGTCCATGGCCACTCATGCCTTGCCTCTGCCAACGCTGAAATTGAAGCAGACTGACAGCAGGATAATTCAGGGGAAAATTACATTTTCTATATAACTTTCATACGTGACTATATTTAGCAGATGGAGAAACAAAGTACATGTATTCAGTAAATATATATTTTTATAGCTGTAAAATTATAAACACATATGTATGTTCCAAGGAGATCTGAAGTCTATTTTAAGACACTCTTCACATGTGGATCATTAAAGCCTACAATATAGTTCCTTTGCCATATTATAATAAATATGGAAAGCGAATACACACTTCTCAATTCTTGTAGGTCACGAGAGACCTAAAGATGATCTCGTTTCTCTTCTGGTCGCCCTCTTTAGTGCTGCTTCAAAGGGAAATTGGTTTCATATGTGGGCTGACTGTACCTCACAGCACCATTTTGCCTGCAAACCTAATTTAGTGAGCTGCTGAAACACTGTTACATACGCAAGCATTGATTCCAGACCTCTGAAACCCATAGGGTCAACACTGGAAACTAATTCCTTGCCTGACAGCCTGCTAGCCTTGCAAGAGCAGCAAAACTAGCAACTTGCCACCTCTTGCATTCAGGAGACATTAATCACACTTGCATCACTCCAGCTATTGGAATTTCTGATCCAGGCTGATTAATTTCCTCCCCATGCCCATTTCAAGCTGCTCTCAAGCTCAGGGCTCTGCCTTTGGGCAGGGATGCTGAATTTCTCTTCCTGCTCCCCACACGGCCAAAGCCAGGAAACAGGACAACTTTCTCCACCTTATTTCCTCAAGACTTCTGCCCCTGGGGAGTCAACAAGGTTTTAATCAGCACCTGGCACTGTATCTATCAGATATGCTAATAAGGTTCCTTACCTTAACAAACACCCTCAAGAGCAGACTCATCTATCTTAATTGGTAAACGCTTCATTAATAATGCAGCTGAGGAGTCTCAGAACTAGAAATATAAATAGCAAGTTCTGATGCAAGGGCTTTTTTTTTTGTTCTCCAAGTACAGATTCAGAAGGAAGGTCTCTGTTGTGCCCTGCTGCAGACACAAGAGCCCTTTGCAGCGTGCACAAAAAGCCTCTTTTCTGTCTCTGAGGGGTCCAAGTTCAGAGCATCCCTTTCCAAAGGAGAAAGGCAGGCAGGCTGGAAGGCATTCCTGGGTTGGGAGGCACCCAGGAGGATGGGAACCCATCAAGCACCAACACAGAGGTCAATGTGGACACGCTACCGAGACAGTGGCTTCCAGCCACTGATCGATGACAGGAAAAGCATTAAAACGCCTCTTTGGTTAAGTCACAAATTCCAGTCCTATGATTAACACTGCTCTTAGCCAGGGAGCAAAGCAAAGGCTCCAACATCACAACCAGAAGGGATGTCTGAAGAAAAAGATCTTGTGTGTCTGAGACTACACATTCTGCAAAGAGATGACCCCAGGCCCACCATGCTAATCTCCAGATCTCCATTTTAAGGACTTAGCCAAAACAAGGCAGGAGTCTCTGAAACCCAGCTCTACTCATGAATTCCAGGCATGTTGAAATAGTAGGTTTAGGTTCTCCTTTTTCTTATAAATTCATTCTGCAGACAAAAAGGCAGACAATTAGGGATTTTAAGTATACTCAGTCCAGCCAGAGACTTGCTGATCTTAATCAAGTTTCTCAAAGCAATGGCCATCATTTCTACACAAAACCATTTTTATTGTCCTTTTTTTAAAGCTCTGCTTATCAGTCCCTACAAAGTCTCAATGGATCAGACAGGGGGTTTAAATCTAAATGTAGAAGAATAAATTACTGAGGTTTATGGACGTTGGATCTAGTAATTGTTGATAAATATCTTCCTCTGATGGCATTTGAGGATTTAAATAACAATGAAGTGTTAGATCAAATCCCAGACAAACAAGTTTTGGCAAAAATTTAAATATTGCAAGCAAGGAGGTTTCAGACACTTTTCCTGGGAAAAAATGGCCAAAATTTTTTTTCCACATTCTACCACCATGTCCGCATCTTAATTTTTTCTACGCAACCCTTCTCTGACCCCAACTGGTCTCCTTCTGCATTATTTATGGCATCTTTCTACAGCAAATGCCTCTTCCAAACAGTAAGAGGCTTCTTTCAGAGGTTTTTAAAGCACCAGGCTTGGAGAGCAAGGCTGCTGTGCATGTCCAACTCACAAACTTTCAAAGTTACTTTGAGTCCTGTGCTTAGAGCTCCTTTGGAAATGGCTCCTGGGCACATGTTCTCAATTGGAACAAAAAGGCAGGCCAGAGATTATATTTCAACAGGATCACAGACAGTCACACCTGGAAACACTGTTTTTTCCCCAAATCCCATTTAGCGCTTGTGGAATAGCAAACTGAACTGGGTGCTTGCCAAAGATATGTAACTCAGTTTTTGTACTTGTTAAGAGCAGCTCAGCAATACTGCCTGGGACAGGAGCAGCGAGATGGGAATTTGCAATGGGGTCTGCATGGACACAACATCCACATACCCCTGCACTGATCCCAGGCAGAGGAGCCTAGCACTGCCCATCCTGTGTGGTGCCTCTGGCTGGAAGTGCCTGATCCCAGACAAACCCACCATTGTGCAGGATGCTCTGCTGCGCCAGCCCGGCAGGACATCAAGGACATTGAAAACTGATTTCTCCAGCCAACCCAAGCTCCCGCCCCACTGATTAATGGTTCTCCGCCACAGAAGCTAATAGGATCCTCTTTGAAATCCAAATAACCAGCATTAGTGACCTCAGAGCCCTGTCTGCTAACTGGACGTACAGCCTGCATTTAATTCTCCTTATTTTCCACTGCATCTTCCCTAACAAAGCTTCCTTTCCCACAATTTTCTTCCCAAGCCGCTACACCCCTGTTCTGCTGAGGGCTCCCCACCTGCCACCCCAGTTACACCCCTGTGTGTGGCTGCACAGCAGCACCACCCCGACCCATCCTTCCCCTGCCCCCCTGCCCTAGGGAAGGGTCTAGATTAGCTGCTGCAGCCCCACAGCATGTCTGTACCCACACACATGCTGAGCCCAGGCCAAGGAGTCACAGCTAATGCTCCCCTGGCACAGTAAGCAGCTATGGAGTGTATCCCAGGGCTGGTTCTCAGCAGCCAACAATTTAAAGCTAAAATTCACCAGGCTTCCTTGCCATTCCCACACCTAGCTCAGCAAAAGCTTGTCTGTGAGGGACTAACATTGAGGCAACCAGCTCTGACTACAGTAAATCTCCTTCTTTCCTCTTCTTTTTTTTTTTTTTTTTTAAATCCATAACCACCAGCTTTAAAGCTTTAAATCAATATCCCCTCTTGCGATCTGCATTCAGCAAGGAATTATTCACATTGAGAGCTTTAAAAATTAAGCTAAACCCTGCAGGGCCCAGGCCAAACTTATATCACAGCAAAGCTTTAAACACTGGATCAGGGACACAGCATGAGCCATGTCCTGGTCTTAGATGCAAACTAAATGTAGAAAACAAAGCCACCGTCACTGTGTTAAAAGGAAAAACCATAAACGGTCCATGCTGTGGCTTCTCCAAGGGACACAAGGGACAAGGGCCCTCCTTCCACGAAGAGGGGTCAGCCCATTCCAACCAAACATCTCGCAAAGGGAAGAAACTAATTGTCCCTGCAAAGGAAAGAGACTTATTGTCACTGTTTGAAAGAGAAAATGGCAGCTGATCTATCCACCCATTTGTAATGCTGGCCAGAGGGAGGTCTTTGAGGGATGATGTGAGGACAAAGAGGGCAGTGCCACGTGCTCCCTCCGTAGTAGTACCTACATCCACGGGAACAGCAGGTCCTCAGCACTGCTCACCCACTGCTGCTCACAGCCAGACACAGCCGGCCCCAGGCTGGGCAGAAGTGCCAGATGCCAAGCTGAGAGTCCACAACATTCCTGGAGGTGCCAATTTTAAGGTGCAATTGAAGAAGTGGGGGGGGGAAGGGGGAAGAAAAACTCACAACTCAAAACAGCTCCTGTTTGTGCCCCAGAGGACCACAAAGGCAGGAAAAGATGGATGAAAGAGCAAAGACTCTCTGCCTCACGGGTAAGAGGAGCTCCCATTTCTAATTTGAGGAGGAGTCTGATCTGCTCAATGACAGGACCACATATTACGAGGAAGACACCCTATACCCATCTCTCCTCCCACCAGTGGGACAAGGGGCTGCAAGCACATCCCTCCACACAAAGACACCTCAATCCCACCTGATGCTGCGATGGTGGCAGAGAGCTGGGTATAATCAGTCCCGGAAACAGCTGCATTTCCACCACCCCCACAGTGGTGTCTAAGTGAGCAGTAAAATCTTTCCATCCTCCCTACTTGAGGGATGGCATGAAGAAGTCCCTCTGGACCGTGCAGAGAGCATCCTTGATCCCACAGCCTGACGTAAGACCCAACAAGGACTGGCAAGGGTCAAGGAGAATGAACAAGGCTAAGAAGTGGGTACAAAATAACGCAAACCAGGAGGCTCTTGTGGCCCCAAACATCCTCATTGTCCTCCCACACACTGACCTCTTATAGGTATGAACTGCACAGGGGACTTGAGGCTTGAATACACCCCAGGGCAGAGATTATGCCTCATGTTCAGCTCTTCAGATGCCCACACACAGCCACTTCTCCAGCTCTCAGTCATGGGGGTGACTGCCCAAGCCTTAATATTTGTAAAGTCCTTAGGAAATCCTTGGAAGGAAAGAGTAGAGTATTATTATGAAATAATAGCTTTTTATTCTGCTCCATCTGAAAGCTGCAGCTCTTTGTTCGGCCCCACGCTGTCTAAGCCAAGGGTTAAGACTTGACTGGCTGGGCTGTGAGAAGCCATCCTCCACGGTGGGGGAGAGACAGACTTCTGAGGGTCTCAAGAACAAGGTGCCTTTCTAACCTATTCGGACTCCAATAAGCAGCTTTAGATGTAACAATAGGGGGCTGAAAACCCAAATGCCCCAAAGCCTGCAGACAATCAGGACTGTTTAAGCATCCACAACTGACATTTCTAACACCACCTGAAATGTGTATTTTCCTTTCTGTTTCAAAGCCTTATTTTCCAATCAGATTATGTGCAGGATAAATACCCTTATACAGTGACAGCAGGCACTGCACTAGAAAATTGGGGATAATGGTAAATGCAAAGATTTACAGACACTTATCTCAGCATCTGCAAGAAATATTAGCTTTGAACACGGTGTTCAAACACAACGTCAATCACTAGAACCCAGACAAACTACAAACTTGCTTAGCTGAACTCAGCCCTAAAATAAATTAATAAAATATAACTAGGTTTTTAGAGCCCATCTCTCAAATGGGAAGAAGCAACCACATGCATGAAATGCCAGGCTGGTCCAAACCAGCCAGTGGTTGACAAACCACAGTAACAGATGAGAGACTGCGAGTAATGACCCTGGACACATTGGGACAGCTCTTCTCTGAGGTCAGGGACACCCAACCATGAGGGACCCAACAATCAGGGAGGAGACTCAGCCAACACCTGCAGACAGGGCAGGCACAGACACACTGTGGCTGCCATGGAGCACATCAGTGCCAGTCAGCCAGGCTGTAGAAATGACCCCACAAGCACCCCAAGCTCACTGCAGTCACAAAACAGCACCCACATGCTCAAGACATAATGCTGCAAAACCCCTGCCCAGGGGACCACAAAGCCTCAATGGTTTCTGCTGTCACCATTCCTTCCATGCTGCCCACCAAGGAAGAGGACCCCAAGCTCAGGCTGCTGCCAACACTCCCTGACCAGCACCTCCCAGGACAACGTTCCAACACACAGGTTTGCCAACCAGCTGCTGTTAAATGCCCACACGGGCCCTACACATTCCCACATAAATAATCCATGTAGCAAGGAGATCTCTGCAACACACTTGCCCTGACACTGACCTACAAGGAAAGGATGTGCAATAAGGTCCTGAAACTTTAATGAATCGCTGTGAAAAAGAATGTTACAGTCACCAGTTTAAAAATACACCAAAATCACATGCAGTTTCAATGGAGATGAAAGATGAAGGAGGAGGATGCCTCTTCAACAGCCCACATCTACTTACCTCTAAAGGTCCAACACATACTGGCATTTCTGAAAATGTGGCTGGACCTCCCCGGGCTGGTCACCCATGCTCTGAAAGCACAGGATCCACTCTCCGCCCATCAGCTCCTTCCCCTGCACTTGCTTTCAGCACTGAACATCGTTCACACCCCCAAAGTTAGCCAGACACGCAACTGATCCTCCAGATAAACAGCCCGACATCTAACAGCGCTTCTTGGGCTACAGCCACAGACCATCAACAGAAAAAGCGAAGCTGTGATCTGAAATCTTATCTGGTCGCTGCAGAAACGCGGCGGAGAAGGTCAGCTTTCCATCATTCAGCAAAGACATTCAGCGCCAGCACATAAACACTAAAAAATATCACTGTTGAGTTAAGACAACTTTGGGGTTTCTGCTTTGCAGCCAAATATCACTCAGCGGCCATTAAACAGATTTTTTAGCCATCAGTGGAACATTAGAAATTCCATGAATTTGAAGTTTATTAATTCCACAATACAGTTTATACTTTTTTCAGGATTTATACTCCTTGGCTTCACTCTTTCAGCTATAAATAAAACCATTTGCTAAGCTGGCTGATACATCGCAGCCCATGACTGGCACATTTATGCAAGTTGGCTGAAAAACAAGATGGTTCAAGGAATCGCCAGAAACACTAAATCCAGTTATTTCAAATCTATTTTGAAACATCTAATAAATCTGCAGGGATCACTTGATATACAGAACTGGCTAAACTCGAGTAGCCATGCTTCTGCACAGCATCCCTGACGTTTATGGAGTGGCTGATGTGCATTTTACAGCTTTCTCTCTCACGTCCTTCACAGTCCATCGCAAAATATTCATGTCTTTGCATAGTCTTCAGAAGGGAAACTAGGAGAAAGAAATGGCAAAAGAGACCCAGCAGAACAGACTTGTATGATTCCCCCATGCCTTTCCAGAAGAAGCTGGAAATGGAAAAGAGACCTACATTCATGGGTTCCCATCTGGGTGGGATGCACTGGCAGGGAGAGGTGCAGGGGTCTTTGAACTCCAGGTATCCCAAGCAAGAAGCCAGTGAAGAGAGTGTATATACAGGCTCAGCACAAGGAAGACGTGGATCTGGTCCATCAAAAGCTTCCAGCAAGAAAGTGAGTCTGCACAGCTATTCCCTGAGTCAAAGGGAGTTGGAGAGCTCCAAGCCTTATGAGGCTGGGCCAGCGGGGACTAAATCTGCAGTTTTTTGGGTAGAAGGAAATTCTGAAATCTGCCCAAGTCTCAGAGCTCCCTGGTTAGCAAGACACAAGTGATGAAAAACCTGATCACAGGGGAAAAAAATAAAGATATACAACTGAAAATTTTTATCACAGCACTTGTAATCTGTGCTCTGGAAACTACTTGTAAACAGAAAGAGACTCTGGCCTCAGGATACATCAACAGATCTTACCCCAGAGCACCAAGGGACTGACAGCAGTTTTGCATCTCCAGTACAGCACTGCAAAAGCAAGGCAGGACCTTCAGGAACAGACTCAAGGTGTGTGATGCCCCCAGCCATGAGACAGCAACTTGAGCCCTGGGAAAACTGCAAAAATTTTTAGGCAAATAGAGATGTGATAAGATAAATTGAAGCACTAACAGATGAGAGCCAAGGTCCAGGGCTTCCCTCCCTGCCTCCCTGCTCCAGACAGGAGTTGATTTTCTCTAATCACCAGCGCCATACTTCTGAGTGTTGGTTTCAGGCACTCCAACCTCCAGTACCAAGAGCTTGGGTTCACTCCCCAATAGCTGCATTTTGGGTTTTCCTTACCTTTCTGAAAGCATCTTTATCGCCTGAAAGTCCCTCCTCTCTCTTTGTATCTCCCAAACATTAGCAAGAGATAGCTGCCAGCAGCTGTGTTTCATCCATGGAAATACCAACCATTCTGGAGCATGTAACATAAACATGAAAGCCAGTGGGATGTTTTATCCCTGTGCCCTGTCTGGTTGACAGGTGATGAGACTACAGCCCCCAAACAGACACTGCAGTGAAAGTCACCTCCCTGCCACCCCCAGCCCTCTCCAGAGGACACTGCTGACCAGCACCACTGCAGCACCCAAGGCACAAACCTACCCCAGAGGTTTCCCTGCCTCTGCTTCTCTTGCTGGGAGCCAAAAAGCAAATCATTCATCATTCCCTGCTCCTCCCTGGTGCAACTGCTCAGAAATTGCTGAGTCCAACCTTACTTATCGCTGGATGTAGTGCAGTTCTGTTTTCTAATCCCCTACATCTGCATTTTGTACAGCCCTTTTCTAAGGCTCTTCACATTTGCTTCACAGTTTATCGCCCTGCTCAAGCAAGATGACGCATCTTTCAACTTTCCAGTCAAAAGAAGCGCTGAGGAATGAAACCATTCAAAACCCAAGAAGCTGCCTCAGAAAACAGTCCCCACAGAAAACGGCCGGCAGGAGGTTTTTTTAAAGTCATAAACTTAATGAGACAAGGGATTATCTTTTCTGTTGGAAAGACTCCTTGTTCCTGGTATCATAACAAAATACTGAACCATTTGAGGGCTTTTCTTCTTAGTTTTGCTCCAAAACTAGGACAATAACAACTGAACTCAGAAAAAGAAAAAAAAAGAAGGGGAAAAAAAAGGAAAAAAATTGTTTCCCTATGCGGAGACAGAAAAAGGCTTCCCAGCACAGACTTAAGGAACAGCCCCTGCTCCTCTATCCCAGTTCAAGAAGTCCTTGCAACCTACATGACCCTAAAGCAATCTAGATCCTGCAGGTCTACCCTGAAGTTCCCTCAGTGATACATCCTGGTGGTCAGAGAAGGTTTACCATGATCTCTACAAGCTCAAATACACTTCAGAAGTTTTAGGTCTCTGTATGCAAAGGAGAAGAAGATCACTCCACTCTGGCAATTGTTTGTGCTGGAAAAGCTGAAGAGGAGCCAGGCAACACACAATCCAGAGAGAACAAAACCTAAAAGCAGAGATGATGCTGCTGCCACCTGGCAGCCCATGGGGTTGACCTTTACATCCTTCTCCCTTACACAAACCTCAGCTTCGTACCCACCCATGGTCTCTAGGGACCCCCATCTCACACGAGAGAGCATCGGCTCAGTTCATCAGGCCTTTGGGGTTTACAGGGTCTGGCCAACACATGTACACCAATCCAAGCAACGAGGACACTATCAACAGACAGGGAAGCATTTCATCCCATGTCTTCAAACCACCAGCCCGCTCTTCCTCTTTGCCCTCAACGCCGCAGGGAGTCTCTGATCCCAACCAGCTCCCTGAGCACAGCCCCCAGCGCCTTGCAGCTCAATACAGGGGCTCTCTGTGGGGGTCTGGGCTGCATTTCAAAGACAAAACATTGCCAGAACAGGAAAACCCTGGATGAAAAACAAATGGGCAGCTCTGCTGCTCTGCATCAGGTCTGCAGGAAGCCAAGGATGCCTATGAACACCCAACAGACACGGTTCCCTAGCAGGGGTGCTAAGCCAGGAACCACATGGCCCTACAGCCCCAAAGGGCACATGCTGCCTCCCACATGGAAACCTTGAAGGTTAATTTGTACACAAGGCCACGTTGACTCAGGGCAGCCAGAGACAATGTTGTGACTCCAACAAGAAGCACACACACAGTCTCCCCTCATGGAGGAGATGGCCTGACCAGCTCAGTCAAGAGCAGCACCAGGCTGAAGAGCAGCCACAGCACTGGTGAGGCAGTACCTTCCATGGGAAGGTTTGGGCAGGACAGAAAGAAGAAGGGAAAGCCAAGTTTGACTTGGCCCAGCAGCAGGCAGAGGGAGCAGAGATGATGCCCTGGCCCAACAAACAACCTCCTGGGAAAAGAACCCAATGCCTTGCTCTACCATGGCTGGTCTTGCAGAGTCAGAGATACCAGATCAAAAACCCCTGTGGCCTCAGCTGAGCCCTGGGAAAATGCTGGGAATATGTGTCATCCCTTTGAGCTTGGTTTATCATCTGGAGTAGACAGGACCCTCCACAGTGCAGGCAGATGCTACACTCACTGCAATTTCAGAAGAAATCTTCTGACACTACATGTGCAACCATTTTTCTGCAGTCTGCCCAGTGATGTTCCCACATTTAGCAAAAAACAACCCAAACACTCCCCTTAATTAGGTTAAGTTGTTTCTTGTTACTGTAAGGTTCAAGCTAGACTGATTACCCACGTACCCATTGCATTAACAGGGCTGGCTGCCTCAGATTTGAATTAATCTTTTCTAGATCCAAAGAAAGAGAAAAAAAAAAGTGCTTTTGGTCCCTTATCAGGTGATTTCTTACTCTCACCTGGTTTGGAACACAGATGCACAGCATCTGGGCCAATGGAAAACCTGTTCACACCAGCAGCAGAAAAACAATCCCAAGCCCCACAGTCCAGCACATCTCCTTTCCTGGGCCACCCCATGCAGCACAAGTTGTAACAGACGACTTCGCCAACATTAACCAAACATGACACCCAGTCACGTCGAGTTTGCTTGCAGCCCAGCTGTCCTGGAGAAGGGACAACCCATCCCATCGCCGGGCTAAGGCACAATCAAATATTTAAATGAACGTTTCTGCTTTAGGTCAGGCTCGCCTTCCTCCTGCCGCCGGCTACAGAGTGGCAGAGCGATCTCCTTGCATTGCCGTGACAACCCGAGGATGGGTTACAGCCATGGCTGGGCTGCTGAATGGCAGCGCTGGGTACTTGACATGCGACAATGGGATACGTTTGCCTTTTTTCAGAAACGAGAGGCTGACATTGTGAAGCGGTTAAAGCCAGACATCCAAGCGAGGCCATCACCATACACGGGCTCAAAAGGCTTTGTCTGCCCTTCTAAGAGAAATTTCATAATATGCGAGGGTGAGCAGTCAGCAAAAGGCTTGGATAGCTCGACTTATAATCATCCCCGGCTTCCTCACAACGGCCCTGAATACATCTTTGATTGGTTATGTATGAGAGGAGCCGTCCCCAGCATGGTGCCAGACATGTGCGACACAGACCTGGGTCGGACTCTGGAGCAGGAAGAAGAATCCGTTCAGCAGCAGTGCTTAAAGCAGGGATAATAATAATAACAATAATAATAATAATATCAAGTTATTAATAATTTTTTAATATTATTTGAAAATGTGGCGATTATTTAATCCCAAATGGTTTCAAACGATTATTGGTTGAATTGTGGTTCCCACTCCGCAGACAAGGTGAAGAGCCAATCCCCAGGCTCTGGCTCTTACCCCCAAGAGGGGCATTTCCACACAGTCCTTCTCAGCCCAAGGGAAGGGCCACCCATCCCTAAGAGTGCCCAGCTACCTCCAGCATCCCCCCAGGACCCCAGTCCCAGCCCCAGCAGGGTGAGGAGGGGAGGGGGCGTGGATCCAGTGCTCATCCATCGCGCAAGTGACTTTCCTGTTGTTCCAGGCGAACAAAAGCCGAGCGGCGCAGTGGGCCCTGAGAAGGGTGCCCTCCCTTTAATAAACGTGATTTCAATCCCAGTGAATATTCATACAATTACCCTAGCTCTAATTTGTATAAAATGACAGCCTGCAAACCAGGGATGATTGAAGAGGACCAAAATCATTTTGTTTGATTACAATCTCTCCTCCCTCCTCCCCCCCCTCCCCACCTTCATTATCTTTTATGTCTATTTAAACTCTGGACACTGCATATTCATCTCAATTCTCCCTCCATCCCTCCTTCTGTTTGTGGGTTGCTGCTGCTTTTATTTTTTCTTCCCCCTCCCATCTCTCTCTCCTTTCATTGTAATTTTCTTCTTGCTTCTGTTGTGCATTCAGGGATTTGAGGAGGTTTTCAGGGGGAGTGGGGGTGGACTTCATTTTATAAAAAAAAATACTGTGTTGTCTGGATAGAAAATTACATTTGCATGCTCGAGGGGCCTGAGGGCTTCTCTGTGGGCTTGGCAGAGATCCTACCTCGGGGAGGGGGGAGGGAGGTGGAAGATGCTGATTTGATTTCCTCCTCTTCCCACCCCTTCCCCCTTTCCTTTCCATATTATAAATGTCTGCCTGATTTTTCTTTTCTTTTTCTGCATGTGCAAACCACTTGAAGAACAATGGCACAGATTAGAGGCCTTCCTTAGGGCTGTTTATGAATGCAGTTGTGGAGTTCAGCAAAGCAGAAACATTACATACAGTAATTGGACATTTAATTACTAATGAAGCTAGCAACTGAATTTTTTTTTCCAAGGGTCTGAAGCAATGTGACAGACCCTCCAACTGCAGGTTTAATTATGGCTGGAGATGGGCTTAATACTCCCCATCTTGCACTCTATTACCCTCTCAAAAGCCCTTCTGCCTTTTATTTGTAATTTTTATGCCCCTGCCCCATCCATGGGGAGAAACATCCTGATGCTCAGGCCATCAGACAGGATGATGCTTCTGCTGCTGCTCTCAATTGCTGTGAAGCCAAAGAAGTCAGCCTTGGACAGGCTTCCTAAGGAGTCAGATCTCTTAACAGCATGGAGGGAAGAGACCTGTTTTAGTGGTCTCTTCAAGAACATCCAGAACCAATCCCTCCTTGATTATGTCTCAGTTTTGGCCCAATCTAATTTTTGACATCTCAGGTTGCAGTCCCTCTTTTTAAGAAATCAAATACTCAGGTTTTTTATCCCCACTTGGGGACATTCAATTTCCTCCTAAAACTTAGCCTGAGTTTTTTTCTCCTTCCTCCCCCTCACTCAGCCACTGCCTCCTCCAAAGACCATGGTACAACTGGAAATGAAGTTCCCACACTGCAGAAGAACCAAAGCAGGCCCCAAGCAGTGTGAAAACAAAGGTTTGTCCCCAGAAAGGTTTGCTCCTGTGGGTTTAGAATCAGGCATATAAACTGGGCTGGTTTCAGGAGGGACAGGTGAGCAGGTCATGGGTGGGCGGAATGGGAAATTATGGACCAGAGGTCTCAGATCCACCACTGGCAGGACATCACAGAGGACTCCAAAATGACAACCCAATCTGCACTGGATCACAGCTTTCACCTCTATCTTGTCTCTGACAGGGGCTGACAACCCCCAGAGAGAGCTTCTCCCTTACTTCTGGCAAGAAGAAGCTCCAGAACTTCCTGAGCTGGAAGCTGCATCTGGACCATCTGGTTTAACACCACTGAAATGGGGCTGGAATACGGCTAACAAGCATCTTTGGAGCCTTTTCATCTCATTCTGCCTCACTGAGTTTCATTCATTGCAGCTCCAATTTCCTGCTTCAGGTGAAAGGAGACAAAGTGCCAAGGCAATCCCACCTCCTCGTGCAGAGTGCTAAGCTCCAGGGAACTGAACCTCCAGCTTCTGTTGATCAAAAAACCTTCTAATTGATTACAGATGAATGCTGTACAGCAAAACTGTTGGATTTTAAGAGCACAGAGAGCACTTTTGTAAAATGTCATATGCATATTGGGATTTTTCTTTCCTGGTTTTAATGACAAAGTGCAAATTTGGGGGCTGGGGGGGAGAAAAGACAGGAGAAAGAGTAACAGATGTGAGGAGATGAAAAATGTTCCTAAAGAACAGATCACCCATTTCTTCCTCCAGATTTCCCAGCACATCATACATAAGACTGTATGTTCTCAAGATTTGTTCACACTAATTCTCACGTGTGTTACAGAGTGAATGACCAACGTTCAGTCAGGACCCATGGATTCAACTGGCCTGTACATTCTTACACAGCAGGGACACCTCCTTTGGTCTCGGGAAGGACTCATATCTATGAGCATGTTGTGCCAACTGAGCTAAATCCACTACAAAATGGAGCAGTTGGTGTCCCACTCATACAGATTATGATGGAATTCATCCCCTATCACTGATGGCCTAAGCCAGTGGACAAGGCTTGTCTATCATCACCTGCAAGAAAATGCTCTATGTACCCCAAAGGACTGAGACAGCATCATCTCCAGGCAGCACTGGTGTCTCCAGTGACTATTAGAGACCTTGGAGGACTCTACTGAAAGAGACACACAAGCAGACAGCAGGCAGGAGTCCCTCTCAAACAGCATGTGCTTGAGTAATAGATGCAATTTCCCCCCAGGATTTACCTTCCAAATGTGGGATTCAGCCAGTAAGCACATCAAAAGTTCACTGGCACCAGTGAGAGGCCCTGCTGCTCTGCCGCCGACTTGGATCCCAGACAACTTGCCCCTGGCTATTTTAGAAGCAGATACCATACTCCTTGGATTAGAAGCAAGAGTCTGCACCAGACCTCTTCCGAAACTTTGCCCAGTTCCTCAGCTTTAACTGAACTCAGGATTTTTTCCACTGCATGAACAGCTGGGCAGAAGGTCTCTGGGGACAGAGAAACCTGGCTCTTGTTCACCTTCCTTGCACAGGGAAGCAGTCAAGAAAAAGACTATTTCCAAGAACTACTTTCATGTCCCTTGACATGATTTCAGGCTGTCCTCCACAGAGAGATGCAGCTGAAGGACTCGGTCACAGCTTTAATAAAGCTTTCCAGGTCCTTTTCCAAATCAGGCTAAACAATAGGGGTCCACCACAAAGTTGGGCAGTGTGGGACATGGGAGGATCCCATCCATGGGGTCATGGGAGGATTCCCCATCCCTGGCAGTGTTGAAGGCCATGTTGGATGGGTCTCTTGGCAGCCTGGTCTAGTGGAAGGTGTGCCTGCTCATGGCAAGGAGGCTGGAACAAGATGATCGTTAAAGTCCCTTGCAACCCAAACCACTCTATGATTCTATTATTCAGAAAGGGCAAACAGCCCTACAAGCCATCTCCAGCCAAATCCTGCTATTGAAAACTGGATGCAGTCAAGCAGAGAGATCTAGTGTCCTGGGTTCTGCCCTAAGCTACTTCAGCATGTGGTGGCCACCTCATGTTTCAAAGGAATGCCAAGTTTCATCCAGGGGCATCTCCAGGAACACTTCCAGCTAACTAGCAGCAGCCCCTGCCCTTTGGGAGCTCACAGTCGCCAATTCAGTGCTACGGAAACACTGGTGGCCAGACTCATGTGCTTTCCCATATCAGAATTACATGACCCATTGACTCATCACAGTGCTTCCACCTTCTCAGAGACCTTGTGGCACCATGAACACCTGCTCATCATCACCAGGACCCAAACTTCCACTCACACTCATCAACTTCTATCAATATCAGCTGTATTTTAAACTATTTTGAAGCAACAGTAGTGAACGCAAAGCACAACCTAAATATAGATTATATGACAGCCCTGGTGTGAGCTGCCTTTGACCAGCACAGCTCCATGCACCCCCTGCCATAAGGAATCACACTTTGCCCAAGTGACTTGCAACTGCTGCTGTCCATCTGAGAGCTCTTAAATGAGATCTGCTTTACAGAAAAGGATGAACACCCTCCTGCTGAAGTCTGGGCCTCTTCAAGATGTCTCAAGTCAGACACTCAACACTTAATTGCTTTTGAAGACCAAAGAGACCCTCTTCATTCTCCTCCCATGTGTTTATCTTCTGCAAAAGTCAGCTGCTGAGTTTGCAGGAGAAAGATCAAATAACAACTAAAAGAAGTTTTAAGACGCACACCCACTGCCATTAATCATATTTGTAATATCTTCCTTCCCTCACTGCCTTAAAAATGCTTATTTCCAGACCCTAGCCAGCCTGCTCCACACACAAAGTATGATGCCCATCAGTGAAACAGCTTCTGTGGTGAAAACATGCCACCAAGTGTGAGAAAGTACTTCCTTACTCAACACATCCACTGATGCTGGGCAAAGGTGCCAGCAGGACACCAGGAGGACATACAGGGTCAGTCCTATCCAAAGTAGCTCCAAGGCTGGAAGGGAAAGGAGTGCAAGAGCCTTCTCCAGCCCTTGGGCCATGGGAAGCACCTGTGGGAAGGAGCTGGTTCCTCTGCCAATGCTGATTCTCCTCTGGAGACCTAGCCCTGGAGCCTGAGCTCACACTGCAACAACTTGATGAGATTTTGGGACCATTCACGTCCAGAGGCAGCTGGGTTTAGAGAGAGCTTCCCCTCTTTAAGGGACAACAGACCCGTCAAGCCACTTCAAAAAGGACACATCTGCCCAACAGTTGTCTTTTTACCAGCTGTCCCATGGTCCAAAAAATCCATCACCCTCCCACGCACTGCCATACGCCACACATGAACCGAGATGTCCCAAGCACCCTCCAGATCCTGCCATAAAACTAGTGCATCAAAACCTGCTCACATCAGAGCCAAGATCAGAGGGGAGCCTGATCTCCCCCAGTTCTCCCACCATGTCCAAACTGGCCTCCCAGTACCCACATGCTCCCAGGGATTTTCGAGCTTTAACTCATCTTTGCTCCCAGTTTAGGGGGTTCAGGGTGCAGGGCAGTGCTGGGATGGGAGCCCAAAGCTCACAGACAATGAAGGAGACCAGAAAAGCAGAGCTCAGAAACCCGGGCCAAGGACATTTGCTCTCCAGCAAGACCAGAAATATCAAGCCAGCACCACAGCATTGCTCAACATGATCTGGATGGAGGCAGGGGGGCCCTGCCTGTTACTCACCATCGGGATGGGGTTAAAAAACACAGCAGGCCCCCAAGATCCTGGCTCCTCATGGGGAACGTGGTGCTTAGACTCCCATCCCAAACCACCCCTGCCTTGAACCCTGGCAAAACCCAGTTGAAAACATCTGCCCCTCCCCAAGAGCCCGCTGTTGTGCTGGACAAGGACACTGCTCTCGAGCTGGACTCCCTTTCAGCACCTCTAACTTGATACAGCTGTTCACTTCAACTGCTAAAAGCCAGCGTAAGCTGATTTTGCAAAGAGCCTGTCTATGTAAACTGCGCTGTTCCTCCAACATAAATAGTACAATCCTGGCTTATAATTTCAGCAACTTGATGTCTTCTTGGCCAAGAGCAAGCCCAAGGAACTGGAGATGGAAACAACTTTAGAAAGTGTGGCCAACTGCACAACACAGTCTGAAAAGGTCTCAAAGAGGACCTTGATCACAGCCACATGGCTGAACTAACACCCCATAACGGCAGCTCACAGCCACTTGCCCCACAGGCAGGTGAGTGCTTTGCACTGAGATGCTGCACCCTGCAATGTGCTTCTACAAACCATGGAGTATCAAGGGAGATACACAGCAAAGCTGGCAGAGAATCAAACCAAATGCAAAAACCACTCAGGAGTCAAAAATATCCCAAATCTAATCCTGTTCCTTGTAAAACCAGGTCCTAAAGTTTGCATTTTTAGGACAAAATGTTCTTCCTGCTCTAACACCTGGGAAAGAGAGGTGAGGAGAACGTGTTGGTGTGGAGGGTCTACAGCCTCCACTACCACCATCCTAGTTCCTCTTCCTTCTGTCTCAGTCCCAAGCGGCCAGGACAGCTTGGCGACAGCCTGTGATAGTCCTGACCTGCATGAAGTTCAAGATGCTGCAAGCTCTATTTACACACAATCCATGTCACACACAGCATGTCCTGAAGGACACAGGGACCTGCACACCCTCCAAACCACAGCAAGGCTCTACCATGCTGTGTGTATGGAGTCTTCTACATGTGTACACAGTCACACGCTGTATGTAAAGCAGTCTTTATATCCACATAGTGTCCTACTGAAGTGATGCTGCTTCTTTGTTCCCTGGTGCAGAAAGCATCCTTTGAGCTAAGAAGATTTCAAAGCTCTCCACTCCTCACTGCAGCCAGAGATAAATACATTAGGATGCAAGGAATTAATAACTTAAGACAACAATTCTGAGTTTAATAGAAAATGTCCCTCCCACCCCTCTCTCTGAAGAGGAGGACGGCTGTTAAACCTGTGCAAAACTTGCATTAATTCACCAACTGTTTCCATGGCAGAAACGGGTGATGCAGTGAAGTCAGTGACTTCATTTCCTGAGGACATCAGATCTTGCTCTGTGCTAAAATTAGAGATTTGTATTTTAGGTTTGCAAAGGGATGATGGTTTTTAAGCTTCCTTGGAAATCTCTGTGAAGGCACATACCTGAGCAGGAATCAGGAGAGCGAAACCTGTGATGGATCTGCAGGTTTGTCCTTCACCCTGCCATCAGGACCTAGCATGATTTGCTGCTCAGAGACAGCAAGACAGAAGTAGTTTGTGAGGAAAATCATCTCCTTGCTTCCTTCATTGTCCATCAGAAAAATATGATGCCCACATTGGCCGTTCATGGTTTGATACCAAAAGCAAGGAGATGCTAATGCAGCTCAGAGAGGAGATAGGCCAAAGTCTCAAGAGATTAATCTGCCACACATGGAAAGTAACTGTCAGCATGAGGCTGAGGAGATGACACAGACGTTAAACACAAGCGAGAAATCTACAGCATTATTTCCTGGGCAGTCGGCAGTGAGATGGTGGAGCCATTTCACACACCTGAGCGATTTTCAGCAGCCTGCTGACACTCACTTCCCTCCCCTCCCAACTGCGCAATTTGTTTTCATAGTTAATTACAAAGAGAGATCAACATCGACCTGCAGAAATCAGGCAGCACCTCAGCTATTTTTGGAACAAAAAGCACAGGACAGAAGGTGATCTCCTTTGATGAGTAGAGAAGATACCCAAAATAAATATTTTCTGCTTCTCTGTAATTTTTCCCCCTTTTGTTTTCATTTAACATCTTTGATCGTTTTAAAACAAGACCCACTCTCATGAATTCTCTCCTAATTAAATGTTCTAATTAAAATGCACCACACTCCATAAATTCACTCTCATTTCCAAAGATGGGTTTTAATCTGGAGGGCAAATAACTCTGATCTCAAAGTTGAAAAGGGAAAAAAATAAACCACCCCACATTCAACTGATTCAACAACGTTTAAAAAAGAAATCTACCCCAAGACCTTGAGGGTAAATAGGAACATTTGCACCCACTTAACGTTGCCAAGATGACACTGGCAGGCAACGTCTCTTCCTGAGTCTGTACATCAGCTGGCACAACGGTAGGGTCTATCCTAACACAAATATTTACTCTGATTTCTATTTATGTAAATACCTGGAAGGTAAGGTGATATTTACGGATCACTACGATCAATTTAACCAGTGTCCTACCTGTGCTGCTGAAAATCCTCACACACCCAGAGAATTCAGGTATCTACTTCAGGAACAAATAGAAAGTACAATCAAGCAAAATTCTTCTTAAAAGCAAAGGCTCCAACAAGAAGAAAGCCCCTGCAGCCACCAAATATGAGTTTGCCAGTTACTGGGATAAGTATCCTACATCCTCTCCAAGACACAGGAAGGATGAGTCTTAGCACTGTGTATTTTCCCCTGGTTGTTAAGCAGGACACCTTACACAACCATGTCGTATGCTGGACAGATGCTAAGTATCAAATGTGCAAACTTCAGATGCAGTCAAATGTGCATAAGCTCTTCTGCTTGGAACAAAACTCTGCAAAAATCTACTTCCTCTGCTCACAGTTGGGATACATGCTAATGCTTAGTTTTCTGGAAAGAAAAAGGATCAAACAGGCCAGTTTATGACATGAGCAGATTTGTGCACGTGTGATGACATCCTGGCAGTGCAAAATGGCATGGACCCACTCTTCCACCCTCAACTGGAATTCTTTCCTCTTTGCCAATATACCTCTAAGTATTTTACAGCAGTTTCACATCACAGGCAGGCAAAGGCTCTCCACCCAAAGGTTTTCCATTCCAGCATTTAATTGGTTTGTCTTCTTTCCCAGTGATTTGGTCTTTGTGAGGACATCAGCTGAGTATTTTAACACTCAATCTACATCTCTGCAGGAGAAGAGCATACTTTCTCACAGCCCAAAATAGCTCAAAAAATGGTTTTGTTTGGATGGGCTTCAAACAAAAGAAAATAATTAGTTATATGCAACCAAGCCTTTTTTCAACCCCAAACATCTTTCTTTCCCCCCACTCCCAGAACATTACGGCCATGTAACATAAACATTACCAAGGGCACTGATGGTGAGGTAGGTATGTGGTGCAAACAAGCACAACTAATTTCTGCTTCCTGATACAAGGGTTGCTATGAATCTTGCACCCATTCAGTGCTTCACCACAGCTTTACCAACAGATAAAAATGGGGTTTTAGGGAAAAAAGCCTTACTTTAATCACTGATCTTCAAGATGACAGCTGCACTGCAAAAATAAAACACATTCATGAAGCCCTACAGGAAAGATCAATGGGTTTAGGTTTCAGGGAGATTAGACTGTATATTTTTAAAGTTCTGCAATATGAATTTGGTTTAGACAAAAAAGAAGAAAGTGGGGGAGAAGTGTAATCTATAACACTTGTTCGTTCCGAGTTTCAAAGCCATTTATTATTTTGGAGACACTACTGCATCACAATTCCCAAGCAACCAAGAATTTGCTGTGAGTTTTACAGCAGGATTAACCATCACAAGCAGAAAGCCAAGCTCCTGGCACTCTGAGGAGAACTGGAACCACCTGGCACTGGTATGCTTGGAAAGGAGGTGCTGGTATCTTCCATTTCGTTCCCATTATGGGCTTTGACATCAGCTTTGCCAAAGTGGCCATCATGAGCCTCAGCCTGACCCACAGAGGCTCTCCACACACTGCCCTGGAGTATTTGTCATCTTCTGAGCTTCTCCACCTTAAAGAATATACTGGTCCAGTACTTGGCTAAAGCACAACGATTTCAGGGAAAAAAATCCTTGCTACATTTCCTGCATGCAGGGTACTTTTCATCCTCCATGCTCCTTCAGGCTGCCCATGTCCTTCCCATTTTTCAACAGGGCTATTCCCTGCACTACCCAGCTGGATTGGTCACCATGGGAAGCTAAAGAGACAGGAGCACATCTTCAACCCTTTCATGTTTGCAGATCTCTGTATGTTTTCCCAGTGGAGATGCAGCCCCACAGCATGAACATCAGCCTCCTGAAAACAGGCTGGGTTTACTGAGCCTGACTACTTCTGCAGATCCTTTAGGGTAATCCTCTAATCTTCAGCACCCCAGACCACAACCACTGGGACAGGACAGATGACACTAAGATGGAAAAAGATGGAAAAGGAAGGAGCGGAGAGAGCAAGAAATACAAATTTGGAAAAAGAAGCTAAACTACAAAATAGAAACGAACGAAGGAAGGATACTAAATCCCCATCACAAGAGCATCAGCAAAACATGTTTGTGTTCCTCTGACACCTCCTGCCACTCAACAGCTGACAGGCCAAGCTAAAAGGTACTGTAGAAGGTTGATATTGGAAGCATTTGCAACTTCTTGTCTTCTAGTATTCCTGCCAGGTGTAGGTTTTGTTTAAGCTAACGTGCCACAGCAGGGGTGCATAATTACAGGCAAGCTCTCAAAAATAGGAGACAAGGTTTTCACTTTGGATTTGTACAGGCTCCCTTTCTTGTCCAATGGCACAGAATGGAAGTCCAGAGCAAAATTCATCAGCTAAAGATTGTGGGGAATGGACTGTCTCCTCCAACCTGTTTAGTCACCTGACGGGGAAGAAAGCAGCTGGGACACAAACTAGTCCCACCAGCACAAACACCCCAACCTTGAAGGGCAAAGTCCACCCCCTCAACTCTTGGGTGGCTGCAATTAATAATACTCATCAGAACATCAAACATTAAGAGTCCATTCCCAAAAAGAATGAGTTGCTCATAGAAATCCAGGAGGATATCTTCTAAAAAGTGAGAAAGAGAAGCCTTAGAAAGGCAGAGGGGGGCAGTTCTATGAAGACTGAATGTTCCTCTTCTTCTCAAGCCTTCAGTGAGGCAGAGCACCTTCCCTCTGCCCACAGGCTGCAGTAGCAAGAAAAGCAGCTGGGATCTCCATCAGCCCATAATGGCAGCTCACAGCCAGGGAAGCAAGCTCCAGGATACTTCCCCCAGAACAGCAAAGACATCTTCCAGTGGTCAAAATGGAGAAGGGCTTATCTATTTTAGCTGCTGTGAAGTGTCTGGATGCCAAAACTGTTTAGAGAAGGGATGTCTCAGCTAGCTAGTCTGCTATTCTGTTAGCAAGGGTGAAACATCAGCTCTGCTTGGCCTCCTACTAGGTTTGCTGCCCAGGCATCATCTAATTGTCACTCCAGTTTACAAGCTGAAGATCTGTGTTTAGATATACTGGATGAACTTTTGGCAGCATGTCCACAGCAGACAGGAAGCCCAGAACTCAAGAAAACTGATTCCATCACCTTCCCAGTCTGAAGTGCTCTTCTGCCCACTGGCAATAGCAGATCTAGAGAAATGGGATAGAGCAGCAAGGATTGTTATGGGTTCAAACAAGTGATTCAACCCCAAATATCAAAAAAGCCTGCTCACTTTGAAATAAACGTACTTGTTTAAAGTGCCAGATGGACCTCACACGCTGATCTCCTTTCAAAGCAGTAAAGCCTGCTTCAGCATACTGTTTATGTGAGTCTGGGGCCAACACCATGGTGGATGGTGCTCTCTTCCCACAGCAAATGGACTTCTTCCCTTACCTAGAAACATCCCTACCACACTCCAAATCACTCCTACTGAGGAATCACATGATGGAGCAGAGATGCCTCTTTGAACCCTTGTGGGTTATACAGACAGAAAATGTCTTGCAAGATCAACCACCCTGAGCCACCTCAGTTGGGATTCATCCTGTCCTACTCTGGACTAAAGTGACAAAACCCTCTGTCCTCACTGCTCATAGACCCTCCCTCTCCAGTTAGATCACCCCTAAAGCACCTGTCTCCATCCTCAGCAAAGGGAGCCCAGACGCAGACAGTCTCCAGCCAAGCCTCACCTGGAACACAGTATGAGCCCATGAACATTCCCATGCGCCTCCCATCCACTGCCATCACACTGACACCCTGCTCCAAACTGGCACACTGAGGGGACTCCTCCAGCTCATCACCACCCCAAAAACCAGCAAGAGGACATGATCTCCATCCCCTAGGGAAACACACTGAACTGTTGGACCAGGTAGGGCCACAGTTAAGAGAAATTACCACTTCCACTGTGTTTGGAAACAGCAAAGCTATCGGAGCTCAAATTTAGAAATCAAGCCAATCAGACTACTGCATATCTGTTTTTGCTCAAATTAGAATGCTTTCTTTTTAAAAAAACAAACCTGTGACTGTACAGTGCCCTAGCACCCCCACTCCATCCCAAACTTAGCAGGCATTTTTCTACGTTACAAATTCCAAAGGCAGCTAATTAGTCAAGACTCAGCAAACTCAGGTTAAAAAAAGAAGCCGCTCCAACTCCATCAGGGAGGCAGATGGCAACGGCGTGTTTCAGACACTGCAGGCTGCATCAGCACTTTCTCCAGCCGATGGTGTCTGAACAGGGAGGGCTGCAGACTAGAGGCAGCACAGCAGTCCCTCTGCCAGAGGGCCACAAACAGGTGACTCACTGCCGCGAAGAATTCTTCCCTGGCCTGCGCCACACAGCCTGGAAAGACACGCTATTGATTTATTAACTTGCAAGAAGTGCTCACCTGCCATGGCTTGACCCTCAAGCCACAGTCCCAGCCTCACAAACACAAGGAGTATTTACTGGGGTGCCCAGAGCCAAGCATTTTACCCTGCCTTTTCCCAGATTGGCTTCCCACCTCACTTGCTGGGATGCTGGAAAACAGGACAACTGCCAATGGTGGGGGGAAGCAAAAATGTACACTGGGAAAACCTGTGCTGGATACACAGAGCAGTGAGACCAGAGCCTATGCAGCCCAGCTGACTCTTCAAAATAATCCCTCATGCCAGCAGGAACCAAGCCAGGTAGGCACAATTTAATTAAAATGACGTCAGCTCACACACAGGAGTCAGAGGTCCCACTGGAGATGGTGCCCAGTGGTTCAGATATTGAGCAGAGATGAGCAGAGGTCAAACTTGCTGGACTCCATCCATCCATCCTCCTTTAATTTCCTCTTGGTTTTAAGCAGGTCTTCACTTCAAACACCCTTCCTTGTGCTCTTCCCAGTGCCCTGAGCTCTCACCAGCACCAAAAGCCATCAGGCTACATCATGAGTAGCGTATTCTATTTGCAGCATCTCCAGTTCCTCTCAATCCTGTCCTACTTCAGGGCTCTGAAGCATGTCCCAGATGAGAAGGAATGGAGAGGGCACAGCAGCATGGGGATGTCAACAAAGTCTCCCTTGGACCCACAGTAGAAAAAAAAGAAATACACAGTGGAGATGGGATGCTGCCTTTGCAAGATCACTCAGCCTCTGAGCCTGAGCAGACCAGAGACAACAGGCAGCTGGTTTTTCAGATGGCCAGTTGAGCATTTGC
Organism: Lichenostomus cassidix; assembly: GCF_008360975.1. Taxonomy (NCBI): domain Eukaryota; kingdom Metazoa; phylum Chordata; class Aves; order Passeriformes; family Meliphagidae; genus Lichenostomus; species Lichenostomus cassidix. The sequence continues at coordinate 9,092,357 of NC_139489.1, read as the reverse complement.
AGGTTCTCCCACTGCTTACAGACACTGCTATGAAAACCTATACCATCTGCAGGCTCACTGCTGCCTTAGCTCAGTTATGGACTGGGTGTTGCACAAAAACGTCTGTCAGGTGAACACACATCACATTCCCAAAGCATCTAAGCAGAGCAGTGAGGAGCAGCTGACCAGTTTCAGCTAGAGCATGACCACGAAAGACCAAGTTCTCCAGGAACACCACAGCCCAGATCCACGGCAGCAAATGTTCTCCCTGCAGTTCTCCAGTTCACTTTGTGCTAGGGATGCAAAGAGCCGCAGCTCAGGGAATTCAGCAGCTAAGGATGCTCCCACTCGCTTCACTACAATGCAGGATGCATCTGCTGACATGTTCTGAGCCCTGTGTGAGGTGAGGAGACCCTAACCACAGGCTAAGCTACCTGTTGTGCTTCGCAGTGCAGGCAAGGAGGGCAACTTCCAGCTGAGAGGGCAAGGGCACCCACGCCCTGCACATCTCACCGGGTCTGACTTGGCAGGGACAGGCCTGGGCTCCTTATCTGTAAGCTTCAAAAGAGTCCAAAAGATAAGGAGGGACCAACTGCCCTGTAAGCACTATTAAAGCCTCTTCAAAACATCCGGCTGGTGCTCCCAGACTTATCGATCGATAGCAATCAATTTCTGCTCACCAGCGGGATTTTGCAAGTGCCTGCTGCTCTCTGGAATGGGGCCATTAGCACCTACAGTCTCAAACTAACAGCCAGTAATGAACATTTTACCTATGCTAATAGCTGGGGGAATGATAAACAGTGATTTCTCTATCATTGTTTATCAGGGCAAGCAAACGTTCTTGCCACAGCAAAGGAGAGAAGACACAGGGAAAGATGGTGCTGGCACTCTAGAAGTTGGCTATTTGGAGTTACTGTGAAGGAACAGGTACCCAAAGAGACCAGGAAGAGGAGCCAGGAAAAAAAGTATTTTTATTACCTAAAAGTAAGTTACTAACATGAACATGGGAGTCTCCAAGACAAAAGGACTAACTGAGCACAATATATGGACCAAACCCAAGAAGAAATACATTTACCCTATCTTTTAATTTAAAAACCTGAGTATTTCCACTGGCATTGGAGAAGCACAGTTCTCAGGGAACCACATCCTCACATGTCCACTAATTTTGCGTAACAACAGGAGTTTTCCCCAATTGCACCGTCTCCCTCCCAGATGGATATTTTGATGTGTGGTAGAAGGTCTGGGTTCACACTGATGCTATTTCCCCCTGGAGATCTACCAGGGACAGGCTTCCCTCCCCTCCTGAGGCCACGCACCTGGTAAGAGTTAAACTTCATGGCTGGTTCCAGCTCCTGCTTTGTGGGTTTAATACGCCCAGAGCTGTCGCAAGGGTGTTAAACTCCCACTCTTCCAGTTCAAAGGCAGCTTTGCAGAGCTGAGCAGTCTTAAAATGCGCAGCTTTTCAGAAGTGTGACCTTTTCACAAGGTTTCCAATTCAGTAAAGGTTTGTTTCCTCCCTTTTCAAGCACGTAACGAATGGTAGTCATGAAACACCTCCTCCAACAGCAGCAGGCAGGCGGGCCAGGCTCCCCACCAGCCTCGAAATGTCATGACCAGTTGCCTTTGGTTATTGCAATGGTGCTTCTGCAAAGGCTCAAGGGCACAGAAAGTCACTGCACCATCATCAGGCATCAAGCCCTTGCACACATCTGCACAACACCTACATCCTGCTGCTGTCCCTGCACAGGGAGCAGCCAGTGCAGGCAGGGAGGGCAGCAGGGTGAAGGACCTAGACCCACCACATTCCCCTGCACAACGTGGTGCTGCCCCATGCACACAACCCCCATCCACCCGCAGCAGGAGGGGTCTCTCAGAAAGCTGTTCAAATCCCTAATTGCCCTCCTCAATAAAATCCACACAATGTCTCTTGCCCGCAGATATCAACCTCAGAGACTTTTCCAGCTCTCCTCAGTGCCAGACTGAGGTCAAATACACAGCTTTCACTGGCCATCTTTCTTCATTCTCACTTGCCCTAGGGCTTCTCCAGGCAAAAGAAGAGTATGAGGAGCATTTTTAAGCATTTGCACCAATAAATCCTACAGCACACCAGAGGGGACACCTTCCAGTGCCAAGCAAACAGATACCCCAGTCCTCACCCTGTGCCCACTGCCCAGTTCATGAGCTCCTGCTCTTGCCCCTCTCCACCAAGCCACTTGCAGCTCCACCTGGAAATCCAAGAATAAAAGCAGCTGCTGGCCAAACAAAGCAACACTCCATGCTGACAGGATGGACTGCATTGCCACCCAAAGGGACTTCTCCATCCTAAATACCTACAAACCCAAAAGCCCCCAAAGAGCTTTGGCACGAGGCACTGCTCCTGGCTCCACCTGCATTGCCATCCCTCTCCTTCCACCCTAAAGAAAGCTAAACCCCTGCACACACCCTGCCTGTCCTCTTCTTTCTTCTCTGTTCACACTGCCTGGAAACCTCTTCCCATTCCCACTCAGAGAGGGAGTTCTTGGGGGCAGCAGACAGTTTTCCCACATCTGGTAAGTGCTTCCATGTGCTACCTAGCCATGCATGAAGCACAGAACCTTTGTACTGCTCCATCAGACTCCCTCTCACATGTAATTTATTTTCCTGCAAATGAGCTCAACATTTCATATTTTGCCCCTTTTTGCCTTGTTTACATGACTGGAGTGGGGGAATGTGCTGTTGTCCTCTCCAAGGGCAGCAATCCAGCTCTCAAAGGCTACCAATCCCAAGGAGACTGCACTGCACACTCCCACCAAAACCAAATCTGTCCCACAGCTTTGTTGCTATTGTTACAACCAAGGACCTCATCTCCAATTACACCCTTATTCCAGGGTGTCCACCTCACCACCATCAGCAAATGACTGGACATGGGTTTCTTTGGAGGGACTCTGTAGAAACATCCACACAGTCCCTACAGCTCAGGAGGCTTATGTTATCTTAAAATACCTGGGATTAGTAACCTAAGGCAGGTCAGGTAGTGCAGGGGGTAGTGCTGCAGAAACTGGCCACAAATCCAGGGCCAGTGAAGTTCAGTGCCATTAAACTGCTGAGAGTCACCAGCACAGATGTGCCAGGTATTTCTGAGCTAACTGATGGGACATGTCACCGGTCCCAAAGTTTACAAACTCCTAATGCAAGGCACTGTCAGCAACACAGCTGATGTTTGGAAGGAACACATTGTTTTTATGCTGACGAAGTTTCTCCAAGTACAGGGTACAACATCACACAGACCAAGTTCAGAGCTTGGGTTATGTGCTTCCCAGAAAAACTTTGGGCCAACCAAGGGGGAACTCCAGCCTTACACCAGACTCCATAAACCTGTCACACAGCTCCAAGGCAAGCTGTGGCTAACCTGCATTTTGGCGTTTTCCCTATTCACTGCATATTTACCACATGGGTTTGTTTGGATGTGTTTTGCTCACGACTTGCTCTTTGGAGCAACTCCAAATCTGCCTCCCTCTTAAGCTGTGCTACAGTATAGTCATTCAAACTGATTGCAAACATCAGAAGCGAGGGTTGATTTCTTCATGTGCTCTAATTCTAGACTAGGTCACCAAAGTATTTTCATAGTTATGTCAGCACTGTCTAGACAAACCATTAAAAACAGGATGCAATGATCATCAGAAATGCAATGTCAAGTTTGTGCCCAGAGACACTACAGGAGCCACAGGGAGAGAAGAAAGGCCAGACTTGTCCAATTCCCATAGGTTTACCGGAGTTGGCTCAGTTGTCACTTTTTGGTTAAAGCGAAACTTTACCAGAGATCACCAGAAAAACATATATTTAACTGCAATCTGAAATAAACAAGCTGACATCAACAAGCCTGGAGAGCAGCAGGATCTTTTGAAGGACTCTCAGTGCAGTCACAAACCCATCTAAAACTGGCTCCTCCATACTACTGGATGCCCACACCTTGCTACCAACACTGAACCCCCACCAAACCACCACATCAGCATCCTCAGGGCACCAGGCAGAGCACCTTAAGCCATGAGTCCCAGCACATACAGCAGAATTTGGCCGTGGGCACTCACCCTCATCAACCTCCACCAGGTTCCCATGCTCACCACCAAACCCACAGCCTCTGCACCCACGGACAGTATCTTGTTAACATCATGCATCCGAACGGCTGCTTCCCGTTCCTTGCCACTTCTTGGCAGGGAACTCTTCCAAACTCCAAGAACATGAGCTGTAATCTTGGCAGAAAGGGACGTGCGTATAAAAATCACCACTCTGTCAAAACAGAAAAATAATGCAGGAGCTGATCTGTGCACATTAATCCGCTGCAGTCATGAGGAGACAATTTCCCTGGAGAAAGTCATACATTAAAAGGAAAAAGAAAAAAAAAAAAAAGGGAAGAAAAAAAGATTAATGTGACTTTGAAATATCACAAGCACCGTTTATCTTCCTCCTACCACCACAGGTTTCTTGTCTATTTTTCTCTCTTTTTTTTAATACAAAGAGCCTTAAAATTCCCTGTGAATACATCCTTTCTGCCTCTGATGTGCAAATATAGGTGCATTACAGTATAGCAAAAATATAAATATAGTACGACCTGTTCTCTCACTATACAATATCAACATTTTTAATTAATTCAATTAAAAAACCACTATTGCTTTTCAGTGGCATAACCTTCTAATTACACTCAGAGTAGATTCATGCTCCTCAGAGCTGCTACTTATGCTTGCAACTCAGTCACACACAAAGTTCAGCCCTTTGTACTTCTGTGTCAGCATGGAAGATGAATGCAAAATGCTGCTCCCCAATATACATTTAGGCACAGATAGAGAGCTCAGGCTTGTGTCATGGGCATGACCAAAAATTCAAGAACGTATTCCTTTTCTAGGGCAGGACTAAAGGATTTTTACAGCTAAAAAAATAAAAATAAATAAGGTTCAATCTATGTAACACAAAGACGACAGACATGCTTAAAACCGAGGTGAATTGCATGAACTCAGCCTGTGGCAATCCTGAAGCAAATGAGCTCACCATACCGTTTAGATTCTCATTTTCCCTTTACACATATCCCATAGATCATAAATACACATTAATAACTGTAACAGTCAAAGTTTACATTCGGCTGTAACATTTAGGATCAATACTCTTCAAATGACCTTTAGTAGTAATGAGCTGCCATAACACTGTCTTGAGGACATTAAATTTTTATTAGAAATACTTTACTACAAAGGTTCAAATCTGTCTCTATGCTCTTGTGCACCCAAATATTCTCCTGTTGTATTTTTCCTTCACAAAAATAAAAAGCAGGTCTTCCAGGGTTTTTGAAAAAACGTGCAGTGTGGAGGCTTTAAATATTTCACATTGTCAGATGTGGGGGTTTTCTTTCCTTGTTGTTTTTTAATCAGAACCCATGAGCCAAGGGTTGGAAAATCAACCACTTTTCAAAGTGATAAATAGGAATTGTTCCCACGTGGTTCAAACAGGACAGGACTGAGCTTCTGATTACCATAAGCCCTCAACTGGATGGGGGTGGAGGAGGTGGGAGAAGCTGATGCTCCACCCGTGGAGGGGTGACCCAGAGCAGAGCTGTGTCTGGCCCTACAGATAACCCCCAGCTCCCCAGGGAAGCCATCCAGGGGCTCAGCTCTGCTCCTGCCTCTGGCTTATGGGGATCTCGATGGGGACCCACCATCAGAACACATCCATCTCATCCAGCTCCGGCCAACTGAAAAGCAAAAAACTGAAAGAGGAGGCAAAGCATCTAGTCATGATCCAGCCTCTCCTTTATTATTTCTTTTCAAAGACTAGTCAAGTTCAAAGTCAGATCATGTCCACGTTTCGCTGCCTATTTTTAAAATTACAAATAATTCACAGGATGGGGGCCTTGTAGTAATTTATTTCTTCACCTGCAGGTCCTGGACTCAAACTAGAGAGAAATCTGATTTTAGCAGAACAATGAAACCGAGTGGATGGAGGTGAAGTCAAACAAAGGAGACACAGGGGAAAGAAAGAAAAATATTTCTCTGCATTGTTATTAGATGTCACCTCTAAGAGTTGCAAATTAAACACATTCAAGGCAGCACCATATACTGCAGTTAATGTCCTTTGAAGAACCGGCCTTGGCTCAGCACATCACCAGGATGCTACAAAGAGCCCAGACCTGGCAGGGAGGGCAGTGAGAGCACGTTCCTGCATTTCATTGTAAATTCCTCAGGAGTCTTGACTCTTCAGAAATATTTCAGTCTTGCCTCTCTTGTTCATACTTATCTTAAGTCTAAAAAGAAATTTTGCTGTTTCTATACTACTTTCTAGACAGCAGTGATCCCACCGGAGGGGCGCACCCCTGTAAAACCACCAGAAAAAGGCAGAAAAGCTGATCAATCAATATTTGCACTCCCCAGACCGGTGATTTTTAGGGAGACATTCTGAAACCTCAGTATGTATCTTTCCATGCCTTCGGAGAGCATCCTTCTTTCAGGCGGAGGTACCAGGAGAGCCAGCAGCAAGCCTGCAGCGCGCACCCTGCCCACAGCACTCTCCTCCCCTCTGTCAGCAGAAGGCAAACCACATCCCCCACCCTCCCAAACCCCTTATCTGGGTCATGGCAGTGGCAGCCCCTCACCACAACCCCCATTTCTCCCTCAGCTCCTGTAGCAGCTCATTAGGGTGGAGAAAGGCTCCAGCGCATCATCTCTGCGGGCTGGTGGAGGGCTGAGCCGCGACGGGTAATTCCCACTGCTTAATGACCTGAGACCAGCCGAGGCACAGGAAAATGGGAAAGGGAATCTTCTCATTTGTTACCCATCCCCACATCCCGATAAAAAGAATGATTACACTTTTAAGTTCGAACAATTCCCTGCAGTTGTAGCCATGTCATATCTAGATTGTCTAATTTACATGCATATTCATAATCCCTGTGTATTTAATTAAATTCTTCAATCCCTGGAGTGTCTTTCCTAAACAATAGTAATTTATCTTGCACAGATAAGGGTGCCCTCGATTTATTCCACTCTGTAGCTAACAGCATTTCCTTCTGATCAAGGCTAGGAAGCAAACTTAAACAGAAGGAATCGTTAAATATATTTAAATTGCAAGATTAGGCTGCTTCTCTTTCTTTCTTTCTCACCCCAAGTTACCCTTTTAAAGAATAAACACTTTCTCCTGGGCTCCAAGGAAAACCTTTCACCCAACCTTCTGACAGCAGCTGCATGTTCCAAATACAGTAATGTTGCCCAAAACCCACAAGGCAAAGAGATCTCACAGACTTGGTGTCAGGAGCTACTGAGTGGCAGCACTTCCATCCAAAGCAGTCCATCCAACATCCTCCGGATGCATCTTCCACCACAGGCTACAAATTCCACTGCAGCTCACAACAAACAAGCCACACGTTAAAAAGTTGCAAACAGGAGGTTGAAGAATTCTTCTTTCCAGCAAATATCCCATACACTTGGGACTATTCTTCCATGGATGACCTTGGGCATCTCAGAGAGAGGGCCAGACATGCAGCAGACACCCCGAGATGAGGCAGCCCTTCAGAGAGCTGCAGCTGCCTCCAGACCGCTAACCCTGTTCAAATATTAGCACAGGGAATTTAACTTGTCCTACAATTAGAGAAGCGTTAAAATATTTAGCAAAGTCAAACTGACAAGAAGATAGTGATGACAAAAGGAAAGAATAGAGTCTGGTGCTACTGCACATTTTTTGACTACACATTCCTCACACCCTGTTAAATCCACAGCTCTTAACAGCTTCACTTACTCTCCCAAACCTCAGCCTGCAGATCTGGGATGGCATCGAAGTGGGGTGAAGAAGTGCTGGTCTCTCCAAAAGCCTGTTTAGCCCCACCAGTGCTGCACCACTGCTGCCTCCCAGAGCAGTGCCAGCGGACCCTGCCAGGGAGGGCCAACCTGATGCCCACAGAAGGGATGCTATGCCCCAAAGACACTCATGGATAATCCCAGTGCTGCAGGAGATGTGGGGCCAGGGCTGCTGTCACAAACCATCTCCTTCTGCATTCACATCGCAGCCGAGGGCCAGGGCAGCCCTTTGGCTGGAGAGACTGCTCACACCAGGGAAGCATCCCTCTGCTCCAGCCCTGCTTCTTAATCTCCTCCCCAAGCATCTGCTGCTGACCACTGCCAGACACAGGGGAACCCAGCCGTTCTGTTCCCAACCAAGCCCTCGAAGCCTTTAGAGATGCTGTTACTATTTATGAAAATAGGGTCAGGATCCTGCTGTCACAGCTCCTTCCTGAGCTGCAGCGTCACCCGTGCTGTTGAGGCAGCTCTGGGAAAGCCCTCAGGAATGTGACCACTGGGACTCAGTGACGGACAGGCACTGAGGCCCAGCCACTAACGCAGCTCTGGAGCAAAATCAACCTCCCCTCACCTAGGTGTCCCTGTGCCCACCTCCCTGGCCAGCTCCATCCTCGTTTCACACACACCACAGCTACCAGGTGAACCTGTGGGCCACCCCCAGAGCCAGCAAACCCCTACTTCACTGGGTCACCACACCACAGCCACAGCTGAACAACCACAGCCCCACACAGCCATGCCTGGCTGACACCACAGCCCCCACCTCTACAGTGAGGTGCTTCTCCTCTCATTTAGCAACAGAGGAAGCAATGGACAAGGAGGGCAGTGGTCTTCTTCAGTGCTGGAACTGGACCTGGCACTGTCCTGAATAGGAAGGAGCTCATGGAGCCATGCTGCCTTGCCAGAGCTGGGCTCTCAGCAGAGCCCACGGGACAGTGAGGTGCGTCCCCCATACACAACGTGGAGCCTGCCCACAAGACATCCTGCCATTGCCAAATCCTCTTCCCCAGGAATTCATAACTGCATTCAGACATTCCCAGCCTGTTACTTATTTCAATGCTTTCAGCTCTCTGGAGTATAGGGACATCCTGTCTTAAACCTGCTGAGCCTCACGCCAAAAGGACATCTGCTTGGAAGGCAGCCCCTCTGGCTGACCCAGCCCTGGAGGGCTGCCTTCCCGTCTCAGCAAGATCCCAAACATACCCTTGAACCCACAAAGCAGAGCCAGCTCACAGCAGAGCCAGGAGCATGAAAAGTTGCTTAGGCAAACCACAGCTCCCATTCCCACTTCAGAAGCATTGCAAGATTTTTAGGCCTTGGAAACATTTTCTTCCTACTCAGGGCATTTTTAGGTTAATCGTTCATCAAACCTCACAGCCCAGGAAACCCTGGTGTAGCTTACCTCTGTGTGGGTGTGGGAATGGGTGGGGGAAAAAACCTTCTTGGGCATCAGGCCTTCCCACAGCATTTGGGCTAAGCTGGGAGCCACCAGAAACAAGCCAAAAAACCAGGCAGGCAGGCAAGGGAAAACCTCACCACTGCCCTGTGCCTCCTTCAGATGCCAGGAATGCCTCGTTCATGGAAAGCATCAATCCCCATTAAGTCATCCTTCCACACCCCTCTTTTCTATAGGGAAAGTTGAGAAGCTGAGTCATGACTAGAAACAACTAACCATTCATCTTTATCCTGTCTAGTTTTGCTAAGTTTTTATGATTTTTCAGAGCCTAAGTCACAGCATATTTTTATCACAACACAGACCGAAAGGTAACAGCAAAATTTCCCTCTGCACCCTTTCCCAGCAAGTACAGCACAAGTGAATTTTATGTAGTGGGATGGGGTCCCTTGAAGCTAAAGCAGACTGAGTCAAACTCAAGGGAAGTAAGAGATGAAGAGAGCTCTAGGAAGGGGAAGTTCAGGGAAAGAACATGGCTAAGCTCCACTCTGTCCAATTTCCGAGGGCATAGCTCAAAAGCACTCTAAACTCCACTGCTCTTTCTTGGTCATCCTCATAAGCACTTGCTTTGTGACTGTTGTTGGTGAGTAATATTTTCCACAGAGGCAGCAACTGAGCAGAAGCAGCACACCACAAGCCACCCAAGTTCACCACCATGCTTTATCACACATTGGTTGCAGTTCCTCTCCATCAAAATGTATCAGAGCTTTTAACGCTTGGCTTCATCGTGAGCCAAAGGGGCAGAAGAGCACATTCCCACATCCCACTCATCACCTCTCCTAGAAGGTATCTGCTTAAAACAGACATTCCTTCCCTCACTCACTTTCCAGTCTCCAGAAGTCATCTCCCAGTGCAACAGGAGGCCAATCAAGGTCAAGTAACCTGGCAGAAGCCACCACAAGAGGAGGTGGCTGGGGACAACACAGGCACTGGAGCCCTCTGAGTGCACTCAAAGCATCTGTCAGTGGTGCCAGTTAACCTCAAAGACAGACAACCTGCTGAGACTCTCAGTTTCTCAGTCCAAGTCTTCGGAGAGCTCAGCTGACCTCAACATTTTCCCAACACACCATGACAACATTTCCAAGTGGAGTTTACAGCCTGATTTTTCAACTTTCAGGCCAGATGCCCCTTGTTTTAGCAAGTACATAAAATATGGCCAGTCCACATCTTACAGATCAAATAAGGCAGGCTTAAAAGAGGGGAGACTCAGAACAGAAAAGATACTTCCCAACAGGAAAAAAAAAGAAAAACCAACTTTTGCCTCAAACATACCAGACACAGGGGACAAATTAAAAAGGGAAACCATAAAATGCTTGCCCAGCTCCTTTTTTTAATCCTTACATCTGCTGCTTTACAGTAAAGTTTCATCTACTGTGTATAATTAGATATATGTTCCATGATTCTGCTCTATACATATTTCTTTGAGACTTATCCGCACATTTTTTAACCCCAACGAAGTTTTAACTGGACCAAAAGCTGCAGTTAGAGCATTGCCTCACTCAAAGTTTTTAGATGTGCTGCAATGTCAGCAGGTTAAAGTTCCAGCCCATGGTCTGCAGACTTTAGCAAGGCAGAAGGAACACACCAGCTCATTGCTGCTCACCTTCAGCTCCAGGAACATTTAAGCTACACAGCATCCCCTGATTACTCTCCAGATCCCACATTCAGTACCATATTACACTACAGCGAGATCAGGGCAAAGCCCAGTAGGTTTTCCAGAAGAGCCCTGTGCTCATCCTGGCCCAACTGCAGAACACAAACCAGCCTTTTTGTTGTTTGCTAGTAGAAGATGAAGCTTGGTTGGGTTTTCTTCATCAGTTAAAGGGTTATTTCCTTAGAGCTGGGAAACAAGACAGGGAGACAAAAGGTTACCAATTCCAGTGTCAAAAATCCAGCAGGCCAAAGAGATGCTGCTGCTGACCTTAAGAAACTCCAAGAGCAGTGGGTCCAGGAGATGAACATGACCCTGACACCAAAGAGCCAGACAACAACACGAGTGGGGGAAAGAGATGAAGAGACCAGGCAATGGGGATGCTCTCAATTTACAATCATTGCCCCATGCTAATTGTTTTGGCAATAAAGGAGATCTCAGTCTCATACACCCAATTTCTAATTAAGCACATAAAATGTGCACAAGGATGGAAGGAAACTGTCTCTATTTGTAAAGCAAGGACCAACAATCCCATGCTTTACTGGGGCAAGGAAAAGAGCATTGCCACTGCAAAGCACCCAAACATACATCCCATTGCACTTAGGACCAATGGTGTGGGCACTCCTGGGAGAAGCTGATCTGCCAGTGTCTCCACCAACCATGAGCAAAATCAAGGAGATAAGCAACTCTAGACATCCACCAGCCGAGCTAAGAGGATGAAGCATTTCTCTGGAAACAATCGGGTTCTCTAATAACAGGGCTGCAGCAGCAGTGTGAAAGGGAGGGAGGAGGAGCAGGCGGGGAGAAAGGGACTAGCTGGATATTTATCCCATCCTCATCTTTGTGTTATCAGTACCCCGGTATCAGCATTGTTCAAAATGGCTGCTTAGATGGTTGCCAGCAGCAACAACAGAATCGGTCCATCTGCTGGCATTCTCCTTAATCTATCTCAAACACTCGTCTTCTTTTTAAATGCACGCAGGGGAAAGAAGGGGGAAAAAAAGTCTGCCTTGTACAAAGAAACAGAATCCTCCTATAACAGAGCCTTTTAACTAGATTTTATGCCACCCCTGTTTCCAGGACACACAGACAAAAGTTAATTTTCCGATAAAAGAACCAGTGTAAGGTGCTTTTTTGTTATGAGATCAGAAAGCAAATGGAATTTGAATTGTCTGCAGTGGCATGTATCTGACAAAGATTAATTTAAACAGATATTGTCTCTGAAACCAAAGTCCATTGAGCGGCTTCACAGCCTATCAACCATGCGAAAGCAGCTCCTTAGCAGCACTGCTGACTCCACCACTTTCTTTAAAAATGGCTTAACCTATTTCTTGTAAGATAAAAGGTCATATATAGTTCTATTTTACAAACCCATAATAGCCAAAGCCACACCAAGCGAGGACAATCGAGAGAAAATAATAACGGGGGGGGATTTCCTCCCCCTTCACAGACAGATGCTCGACACTTGCTGGGTATTTCTCAAAGCACGCCGGCAGCGAGCGGCTGCAGCGCCACCGAAATGTTTCGACACCCTCAGAAAAGAATAAAAACCACAGGGCGTCTGCAGGTCGCCAGTGCAGGATGTAGGAGCCCACCCTGGGGTGGAGATGCTGCAGCAGGACAGCCCACCACCAAGGGCACTTGGCTGAGATATAAAGCCACAAGGCTGTAGGGACAAGCACAGGGATGCCAGCTCCTTGGTCACTGGGCCAAGCAGGCAGGGACAGGCAGGAGGGGAGACGCACTGTGCCCCGGGTGCTCACTCACCCCCCAGCCCCTCTCTGAACACTGGGGTATTATTTCTCCTTTTAATCACAAGAAACAGATCTGTGCATGCCATCAGCGGGCTGGGTGGATGGAGACAGCTGCTCAGACTTCAATGGGACACACACACGCACACACAGAGGGGGAAAAAACTGCAGAAATCCAAATCCTGCAATTTCTTCCCTTTTTATTTCCAGTTTATACAGAGCACCGCAGGGAAAATGCTACCAGACAGTTTCAGAGCATTTGATATAGCAACGACCCAGCTTTGGGAAAAGAACGAAGGAGAAGCAAAATAAAAGATGACAGCCAAAAGCACTTTTAATATAGTTTCAGTACTTTCAAGAGAAAGCTTCTGTACACAGAGCAGCCAATGAACTGTTACCAAAATAAACACAAGTGGCTTTAAAAAAAAAATTAAAAACGTCTTTCTGATGATAAAGAAAATCAAAAGAGATGAAAACTAGTGAGCGAGACAGAAAATGCATTTATTTTTCATCCTCCAGACACACTTCTTTTAATTTGGCATCCAAAGCCACCGTAGTTCATTAATGGAAATTTTATTTATCTCAGGAACCATTTGTTGCTTTGCCACTCCTTTGACAGGGCACTCATCTTCATCAAGGCAGCCACACAAGGCACAGCACGAAGCATCTCCTGCCACCCCAGCCTTTAAACACCACACAGCACCAGTAACGAGGAATGGCTGCGACTGGTGTCACGAGCAGTCACCCACATGCTGGTATCAGTCACAGGTCAGAGGCCAGGGCTACTGGTCAGCATCCAAAACGGGGGCACAGCCTGCCCTGACCTCGCCAAGGTCCCAGACACAAAGCCTTCAGCGTTCCCACGGGGAATCTCCCCGCGCCAGCAGCTGCAGGGCACGGGCACCGTCTCCAGGTGCAAGGACAGCAGCCAGGCAGATACCACGCTGCATCCTGCTGAGCGAACCTCAATAATGATTAGCAGCCCCGGTCAAACGAGCTGGGTGGCAAAGGTGCAGGCAGCTCATTACGGGCATTAGTGACAAGCAGGGCATGGCAAGGGGGACACAGACCCCCGTGTCCCATTTTAACCCGGGGCGACAGCAGCAGGACATTTGCAGACAGCAAGCTGGACCAATATATCTGCATGCAAACCTTCCAAGCTGGCATCCCAGCAGATCTGCTTCCTAAGCACATTCGTGTCTTTGTTTTTAATGAGGGGGAAAGAAAAAAAAAAGGAAAAACCCCTGGCAACACGCACCTACAATGCGACAAGTAAAAGCCCAGGGTTTTATTAATTTGTGCATTACTTTAAATGCACCATTTTAAAAGGACTAACCCCAATCCTGCACAAAATCCTAAGCCATAAGCTTGAGACAAAAAAGCAAATGCTCTTAAAATGCAGCACTAGAAAATCCATTTGGAAAGAAATGTGGTGGTGTCATGCACAGGTGAATCCTCAGCATTTAATAAAACACACCCACCACACCAACCAAGTGGAATCTATTCATATTTAAACATCAAGATTAAAAGAAAAAAAAAAGCCTTTGAAAAATTGAATTTTATTTCTGGGATATTTTATTGTAATACCATGAAGATGCTTTCCTCCTCACATCACCCAAGAAGGGGTTTTGAAGCACCTGTGTCTCTCTGCAAGATGTTATCAGGACCTTTCCCAACATCTGTTGCAAAGACACAAAAGAACTTGAGGGTCAAGCCCACACATCAAACCCTTGTGAACACAGGTGAAAAATGAAATGGGCTCAGTACTTCTCCGCTAAGCGTGGAGGACAGCATCTCCAGGGCCTTGGCAGTACTGTGGGCAGACAGGGAGAGCTTCCCACTGCCATCCCACATCCTGGCTCTAGAAGCTAGATTTGTCCTATTGCACTTATTAGCACAGCCAAGGTTTGAGTTTTTGTTTTTATCGGGAAACAGATCAATTTCTATTGATACTGACGCTGGAGAAAGCCAAGGCTCAGCAGAGGCAGGAACCAGTTACTCAGAGGAGTCATTTTCCTCCCCTCCTCTCATCCCCAAAAGACCAGGACTATGACAATTCCATGACACAACCTCTTCAAGACAGCATCAAATATACAGTAGGGTATACCATAAGTTAATTTTTAACATCCTTCAGACATTCCACACCTCCACCTCCTTGCAAAATAAAGTCACCAGCACCAGCCACAGATGGAGGGACTGATGGAGAAGCACAGGTTCAACCATCACCTGCCTCCTGCTGAGCAAAGCCAGGAGGTGATTCCAGCACCCACCTGCCCAGGTGTCCTCCACTGCCCCACTGATGGAAACAAGCCCGGAAAAGCAAATGCTCCTTCCCCATCACTTCACTCAGGACGCCACATGAGTTTGACTCTTCAGAGAGTAGCCAGAAGAATGAGGTCAAAGCTTCACACCCCTGGGAGAAACAGCACAACTTGCCTCACATCTCCTAAAGAAAACTCACTTGCTTCAAGCACAAAGTAGCACCATGCAGCAACAAGCCTTGGCCTCACACTGAAAATGCCCAGGCTTGGCTGCCTTGAGAGGGAGAAGAAATGCTGCTGCTGTCCCAAAAAAAAACCAAGCCCAGTTCTTCACCTGCATGAGCTACTCCAGCCTCAAGAGCAGCAGGGGAAAACCAGCATCACTACCAAACACAGAGCTATCCATTGTCACCTAAATGCAAAACCTCTGAAAAATAAATGCAAGCACAAGGTTGGCCATGCCATTCATCTGAGCTAACCCCAGAGGGGAGCATGTCTCCCACTGGGAAAGGAGAGCAGGACATAACCCCAGAACCACCAAGAACTCCATCTCCCCCATGGACCAGGTCCTCCTCCAGGGTGAGGTTCCAATATATGCCAAGGAAACATAAGCTCACAAACTCTTCCATCCTATTACCACCAATATTATTTTTTTAACCTTCTTTTTTTCAAAGAAAATTAAAAGCTGACACACCACAAGACAATTTGCAGCTGAATGTGGCTTTACAGAGCTATCAGATAGACAAGCTCATTTAAGTTTTCCAAAAGTCCTATCAGAGGTTTGAGGGACTAATCATAAAACATCTAACATCAAAGCCAGTGTCAAATAACAGCAAAGCACATTCCCTCACACAAAGCTTCAAAAACAAAGCAAGCAGGCACATGTGGTTTATGTTATTGCAGTTTTAGCACAGTTAAATATTTCCTAAAATATTCCCTCTAGATGTGAGCAAAATTAAAATCTGCTGTGAATGACACGCGACTTGGAAGCCAAGAAAGCCAGCATCTCACCTGGACTAAGCTTTATAAAGCACAGGTGAGCTGAGAACAAACTTCTATTGCCAGCTCAAGCCAGAAACTAGGACTGGTCATACTCTAAAAAATTTTTCAAACCTATTTATTCTTAAAGCCAAAACTAAATACTTTATTTCTTGCACTTTATTTTTCAGGTCTCTGGCCTCTAAGTTAGTATCATTTAATTAACCACCTAGTTCAAAAGACATCCCAACCTCAGAGGATCTGTTTATATTCTTCAAAAAAGACTTAAAAGCCAATAAATAAATCTGCTTAAAATAAAAGGTTAAAATTCCAGCTGTCATCTCAGCTCCCCCTGCACTACCAGCAAGAAACTCTGGTGGTTTTCATCATCTTCTATTTCAGTTTCTGTAATACAGTCCAGAACAGGCTCAAGAAATATCTCACCTATGAGGGAGCAGCAATAAACAGATCGTAAGTTCTAATGCCTAATAATACTTTGTTTTAATTATATATGTTAAGGAAAAAATAATTAGGAACCTAAAGAGCTTAATGTATATTTAAAATGTACAAGAGTTTCCATCATGATAGGGCTAATGAACCTCTGCCAGCTCCTTTCATGTGGTTTAAAATATTCTAACACATAGGGTAGGATCAAGTAATCTACCAGTAAAGAAAAACAAAGTAAAAATTAATTAACAAATTGGATACATGTTGCACAACAAGCATCCCACACAAAAACTAAAGAGGATACAGAAAAACTAAACTCCCTTAAGCAGGACTCTGACACAGGACACCAGGATTTAACCTGAAAAAACCTTTCACATCCCATGGCGTTCCTTCCAAACCTGCTCCCACCGGATACAGCTTTAAACCCAGACCCAGGAGGAGACCAATCTTTACACAAAACAAAAGCAACCACAATTCACCCTAGAGAGCCCCATCAAAGTGTTTTCCCCAAAATAAACAGCTCTATAAAGCAAAACACCACTGGATATAAATTTAGACTCTACTCTGTACCACGTCACAGGGGCAGGAAACCAAATGGTTGCCTAAAAGTGAGCATTTTTAGGGGAGAAGAAAAAAAGAAGCTTAAAGCCTAAAAATAGCTTGGAAAAAAAAAAGCCTGAAGTGGTTTCAACCACACTGGAACCCATCGGTATTTTTACCTTTGAAGCTACATTTCAACAGGCATCATTACAGACACACACCACCATAAGCTGAAACTGAAGTGTAATAAAAAGCTTCCAAATCTGAACTCACCCAATTAAAATGCGTTTACAGGTATCATTTACAGGTATCAGGTCTTGCTTAACCTCTGCCAAGTCAGAAGGCTGTTGAGGCAGGGCTAGAAAATCCCCAGCACCTGCATGTCAAGCATGGACACCACACTAGGAAACATGGGAAGGTACCCATGACTGAACTGCAAAGCATCAGATAAAATATCCAGAATTAATTGCAGGTTTGAAAAAAACAGGCTCCCTTCAAGTGTTTACAAAGCCAGGGCATTTTAAAGCCCTGCTTCATTGTTATTCTAACAGCAAAAGTAAATTCTGCCTATGTACTTATGGCTGGACCGCATACCTTCCCATCGGGGCACAAAGGCTTATCTGTGGGTAAGGAGCACATACCATGTAGGTTCCTAAGTGGCTGGTTACAACCCAAAGAACAACACAAAGCTCGATGCTTCCCCTCGTAAGTAATTGTAAAACCAATGGAAAAGGAGAATTCCCCCCTAAAATTACCCAGGACACTTGCCCACCCATCGGCATCCAAGACAACTCGAGGGCAAACCGTATTATACCACACTGGGGAGCGCAGGCGAGAAACATGAATTTGTTCTGCCAGATCACAGCTCACTGTCAAAATCCACCAAAGGTCTTTTTTCTCTCCAAAAACCCAAGAGATAATAGTGAAAAAACTTTTGTTCATAAATATTTATGCAAGTGAACTTGTTAAAAATTAACCGCTGTCGTTAAAGGTTTTGTATCCTTTAGGATTCCCGGCATGCAGTGCAGTTGCATGCTTTATATTAAGCCTGGCATTTCTGCATTCCTTTCCTGCATGCTTTTGTCATTTGTCTAAAAATTAAAAGAAAAAAAACCCACACACCACACACACACAAAGACGGGATCTGTACACATAATAATAAAGCAGTTTTTAAGAAGACAAAGATGCCTGTGTTCAACATCCAAGATCTTTCTTTGAGCAGGGGGAAAAAAAAAATCAATTTAATGACTCCAGTGAGATCAGGGTTTAAGCCTCGTTTAAGTTTTACTAAGCATGAAGGAATTATTGGTTGATAATGTGGCATATATGTTTTTTTCAGACCTGCCAGCTTTGTAAGCACGAAGGAGCCAGAGCCTGAAGCACTTTGTCCCCACGAGCACAACCCTCACCCCTCCACACCATCTTCCATCGCCAGAAGGTCATTCCTCCTGGATTTTGTCTTTCAATTTTTCAAAAGGATTTTTCCAACCACACAGAGAAGGAATTTCACATCTGTACTATCCTTATTTTTTCACAGGTCTGAGTCAGAAACACAACTGTATAAACATCTGATCTTTATTAAGAGCAAATCTCAACTGTGCAAACCTCAGGTCATGGTGCCGGGAGCTGGTGGTGTCCGTTAAAGGGATCCTTAGAGGGGAACAGTAGTTTTGATTTAGTGCTGGAGAGCATCAAGGAAGCCAGGGTTGGGGTTTTATTTTTTTCCAAGACATAATGGTTCCCAAGTTCCTATCTTAATTGCAAACACACACACGCAGCCACAAAGTGTTTGTGTCTCTGGTGGCTGGAGCTCTTCCACCTCACCTTCCAGAGGCATCCACAGGATGGATGTGGAAAGTTGGCAGAGGATATCTCAGCTATGCCTCCTGTCTATAAACACACAGCCCTTCACAGCCTTTTGTTTGATGTAAATTTCTCTCCTCCAGCTCAGGGCTGCAAGGGACTGCTGTGACACGGCTGCTCTGGGGACAAAAACAGAGGTGTCTGACCCCACATCACCCACCCACTGCTGTGTGAAGAGGAGCCACACCACAGCCAAGACCCCAGCCTTCCCCCGCCCCAGCTCCAAAGGCAAATTCCCATGGCGAGCATCCCGCGCGCCCCTTTCGGGCTGCAAAAACAGGAGATAAATCACCCACCGACTTTGCGGCGAGCGCTTCCAGAACATGCTGCTTCATTTAAAAAGCTGACGGCTCGGAGGACAATGAGCACAAGCTCTGATTTCAAAGCTGGGGAGACGGTTTAGACTTGTCAGGGGACATGAAACACCAGAGCCAGGACCATCCTCCCTGTTCCCTGGCTCGTCCAGAGCAGCAGCAGGAAGTGCAGGAAGATGGGGCAGATGGGATGCTGGATACCAGCACTGGACATCACTTTGGGATGGGACTGTTCTGCTGCGTGTCCCGCATGCACCTGACCCCAGCGCTCACCCAGATCCTTCACAGAATTGGGTAAAGGCTCACCAAAGCCATGTTTCAAAGACAAATAAATTTAAAAACTCATTTAAAAAGAAAATTCCTTTGTACAGAACCAGTCCTGCGTTTAGGCAACCATCACCTCTGTCTCCCACTCCCACACCAGCTGCTCACTGCATCCACACCTCGGTGGGCACATCATTAAAATATCACCCTCAGCAAGCTATTATTTTCCCTCCCCCTAATTTTGAAGTTCCTGAAGAGCTACTCCTCTCCTTCTAAAAAAATTATTTGGTTTTGAGTTTCACAGTATTTTAAACAGAATAATTAATCATCTTAACGCAGCCCTTACAAAATATTAATTCACGCCAAAAAAAAGGGTATAATCATATCCTCAGAGAAAAACCTTTTGTGCTTCAGGAATTTTCACTGCATGTCCTCAGAGGTGGGAGGAGAATTCTTCTGCTGCCTCCTATTCTCACATCTCAAATGGAAAATGTTTTGATAATGCTCTTCTGAATGTAAACTGTACCAAATGGGATTTTTATTATTTTTTTAAGCAGCTTTTTTTTCCCCAAAAGGAAGAACGGCTCTTTAAATAAACAGAGCGAACTACCCATTCCTTACAACAAAAACCACCCTCCCTTCACTCATTCACGCCATACCCTGGCACAAGATGAATTTACATTTCGCATTTGCAAAACAAATTCTCGCCTAATGTCATTTTAATGGGAACGCGCATTTCAATCCCTTCCAATAACAACGAGGAGCGGCTTATTTTATGTAAAACACCCCAATTTGTTTCTCTTTAAATATATGCGGATTTCAGATGGGGACAGAGACTAGAAGGACAGGGGAAGAGGAACATTTCCTCTCCGGCAATCCCCCTCCGCCAGCGCACACAAAAGCCACCTGCCCATGGAGAGAAAACACGATGCCATTATTCCCACCATCATTCCCACGGCCCCTTCGACACCGAACGAGCGTGGGAAGGCCGTGCGCATCCGTCCCCGACACGCGCATCACGCCAGGTCACCGTGGTGGCCGCGGGTCCACCCAACTTGTCACCCCCACCGCTCCCCCCGAGCCGGCCCCGCTGGACGTGCTCGTGCAGGGGCTGGGAAGAGGAAAGCGGGGGCTGATGCCACCCCTAGAGATATTCCGAGCAGGGAAAGCCCCGATGGAGAGGACAAAGAGGAACGCTCCGAGCTGCTGGAGAGATGCATTATGTTTATAAGCCTGTCTCCCGGTGGAAGGGACAGGACCCCCGTGGGAGTGCGGGTGGGGGAGCTCGGGGGTGAGACGGACCGCGGCTGCGGGGTCGAGGGGTACGGCAGGGCTGTGTACCCTCAATACAACCCCCCGACGGGCACTTGGGTTGCGGGGGGGAAAGAGGGGTGGTCTTTATCTTCTCCCTCGGACTGGACGGACGCCGTCCAAGCTGCGGGCAGCTGCCGGTGACCCCCGGGCAGACGCACCCCCCGAGGTGGGGGAAGGTCACCCTCGCCCTCCCACCCCCTCAAACCCCAAGCCGGCATCTTCCCGGCGGAGCGCACGGCGGTCCCTGCCCCCGGGGCAGGATTTTCCTGTCAAACCACAACCGCGCCAGACAAAAGGCTTAAGTGCAGAAGAGGATGGGGGGAGTCGGGGGGGAGACGGACACAGACGAGCCCCCGGGGGCCCCGTCCCGGCACTCACCGACTTGCAGCACGTTGTCCACCGCGCCGGTCTCCAGCAGGCGGATGCCGCGGCGGAAGGGCAGCCCCTCGCCCTGCGGCGCGGCGGGGGCGGCGGGCGGCGGCGGGCCGGCGGCGGGGCTCTCCTCGCCGGCCGGGGCGGGGGCGGCGGCGGCCGAGGGTCCCCCCGCGGCGGCGCTGGCGGGGGAGGCGGCGGCGGCGGCGCGGCCGGGCTGGAAGCTGGAGTACATGCAGATCTGCCGCTCGCTGCGGGGGAAGCTCCAGTAGACGATGCGGCGCTGGACGGGCTCGGGGATGCGCTGGAAGCGGCCCTCCACCCGCTCGAAGGCCCAGCTCCCCGCCACCCGCTTGGCCGCCGCGTCCAGCAGCGACTCGGGCTGCAGCAGGCTGCCGGTCCCGCCGCCCCCGCCGCCGCCCCCCGGCCCCGCCGCCGCCGTCGCCAGCCCCGCCGGCCCCGCCGGCCCCGCCGCCGCCGCGGGGCAGCAGCCGGGCAGCGCCGGAGGGGCCCCGCTGGCCCCCGCGCCCGGCCCCGCCGAGCCGGCCCCCGCGGCCCCGGGACGGGGGTGCACGGCCCCGGTGCCCCCCGCCGGGCAGGCCCGGGAGCACAAGCGCTTGGGGCCCGGGGCGCCGGCGGGCAGCGGCGGGCGAAGCAGCTCCTCTCCCTCTCCTCCCTCCGCCATGGCTGCGACCGACTGAGCCGGGCGAGGGGAGGAGAGACGCCGAGGAGGAGGAGGAGAGGGCGGGGACCGGGGGGGTTGGTCCCGCCGGCCCGGAGCCGGCCCCGCCGGGGCGGGACGCTCCGCAGCCCCCCGCCCGCCCCCGCCGCCCGTCGGGGCACCGCTGCTCGTGGCAGCTGCCCGGCTCCCGCCGTGGGGAGAGCATGGCCCTGGGCACCGCCCGCTGTCCTCCCGGCCGTGTCCCCCAAGCGGGAGGGGGACACACAAGGGATCTGTGTCCCCCGTGCCCGGAGGGGAAAGCCCTGCTGTTGCGGGTCCACACGGCGTGGCGACTGAGGGGCTGGCGAGGCCATCCGAGTGCCAGGAGGCTCCACTGAGCGAGCGGGACAAAGGGGTACGTGGCGCTGGAGGTGGCAGCGCTCCCCCGGGGGTGTCCGCGGGATCGGCAGTGCTGCTGCTCCGTGCCCGGCGGTGCCCGGTTCCACCGCCCACAAATCAACATCCAGCCTCACCTGTAAATCACCTCCGGCTTTACATCGAGTAACAGAGCACACAGCAGTGCCCTGCCCTTCCATGGGCATCAGGGTTTGCTTTTTCTTTTAAAGCCCTGCAGTGAAGATGCTCGTCCCATACATCACAGCAGGGTTCTCTGGTACAGGAACCGCCAGGTCCTTTACCACACACGGCCTTTGTGGGAGAAGATGAAAAACACAGGTACTGCTGGCTCCCAGGAGCTCTGTAGTGCTCTCAGGTGGGATTGCATTCAGCACACACTCTCTGAGCTGACACCCCAAATTCCAGGGTGCTGACTCCTCACCAGCCTCTGCTTTCAGCCGAGGGTGATGGCAGCACCCTGGGACCAGCACAGTGCAGGGCTGCTGCAACTGAAGTCCACTTCTCTAGGCCTCTACACCCCCCCCAGGTATGATTGCTTTGCAGCTGTGTCCAGGAGGACACCAATCCAAGATTTTCCACAGAAATACATTCCTGTTTTTGTGTCCTGTCTAAATTTAAGTGACAACCTCTGAGGAAGAGCAGAGCTCACAGGTCTCAGAGTTCAGTTTTCTTGCTATTATTCTCAGTGCTTTGAGAATCCAAGACCGATTCCTTCCTATCTGCAGTTCAGTCACATCTAGACCATTACCGGTTACTCCCTTGTTGCAGAGATCTCCTATTTATTCTTACTGACAGAGCAAGAGTACATTTCCTGGAATAACAGGGCGATGCAATTAGGAAACAGGAAATAATTATGCGCCTTTGCTCTGCCACGAGATACCTCCAAGCCCAAGGTCTCCTCTGCAGGACACAGAGGGAAGGAAGGAATCAGGTCTCAGGCAGGTGGTGAGAGCAGGCAGAGCAACTGCAATGAGAGATCTCCATTTTAGAGAGTAAGCCACAAGCTAATCGATGAAGGTCAGGAAGAGGTTTTCCTTGAAGGCTGAGGTGTTCCTTGCTGCCATTGGTCTTGTTCAAAGTAATGAGTGCTAGCAGTGGCAGGGACTGGCCTGGGGCAGCAGCTGCACACAGATTTCTTTACACACAGATTTTCCCCAGGAATCATGTCCCCATTTCTTTAACCCTGAAGGCCATTTTGCTCTCTCTAAGACTTCGTTGCGACAGAAAGCACTTGCCACAGGAGCACAGCATTTTGCCCATCACCTCTGCTCGCTGTTGTGGTGACAGCACCTGGGGCGACAAGAAGGGCTTTGTCCACCTCTGGTCCTCCTCGGCTGCACAGAGGGACCTCATAGGGCCATTCCAAAGCACCATCCTGGCCCAAGGTAGAGCACACCTTCCTGACAGAGAGCAGTCCAGCAGGATCTCAAGCTTTTCGGATGACAGAAGCTGTGGGCTCTGGTGTCACAGAGTTTCTGCTGGCACCTGTATCTCCCTGCAGCAGCCAGGACTGTTCAGGCAGAGGGTGAGCCTGAATAAGAGCTAGGACACAGCACCCCAGCTTGTCTGGTCCCTCTGTCACCAGTCGCTGCAGAGCTCACCTAGTGACAACCTTGAGTGTCCTTACTTACGTCGTCCCCAGACAGTGCCAATAAAGAGGATTTTAGACTTCAGCCCAAGCAGGGATGTTATTCATTCCCAATGAGCTGACTTTTCATTGCATAAAACATATAATCCAGACTCAAATCAAAGCAAGGTCGGTGCAGTGGCTGGCCAGCCTGTCTCTGGGGGGTTAGCATGTTATTTCAAAGACAAACCAATCTATTTTTTCTCTCCCTCTTCATTCTGAACATTTGTAGCTCCCCGTTCCTCCCCATCTCTCCCTGTGCCTTTCATTACTGCCTTGAATTTTGCAAGGGGGAGAGCTCTCCTCCTCCCAGAGAACATGGGCAAACCTCTTCTCCCTGGGGAAGGATGCAAAATGTCAGCCTCCCGCCCAGCCCCTGATGCTGCTCATTCAGAGCCTGGAAACAGGTACATCAATAATTCACTGCACGCTTTCCTGAGCCCGGCCATTTGCTGAGCCTCTATCACTGGCAGTCCTGGTTTCCCTCCTGGTTTCAAGGCTGTTTGGTCAGGGTCTGCCCATGCTGCTACCCACCAACTCCAGCCTTTCTGGCCTGACCACTGGTGTTATCCGCCAAGTGCTGATTTTTCCTGCTGGCCCCAGGAAGTATTTTTTGTTCGAGTCCCTGGCTAGAAATTGACTGACCAAAGGGGCTGGAGCCTCCGAAGATCTAGACCACATAAAGGCAGCAATGCAATGCAATATCCTGGGCAATTCTTTGGGTGTCAGCTCAATCAGAAGTCCAGCTTTAAGGTGCAGGTGCTGTGGAGTAAGAAAACTGTTTTCATCTTGCTAGAAATTAATTCAAGGGTTGTAAAAGGAGAGAGGACAAGGATGCTGATGAAATGCCTCTGCGGGCTTTCTGGCCCCTGTGCTTTGTTTTATGGCAATCAAGGTAAGTGATGGCTGGTGCTGCATCTCAACCCAAGGGGATGTGACCTCCTTGGCTGCTCCTACGTGCACACCTTCATGTAGCTGCTCTCCTCTCTCCCCACTGTGCCCAAACCCCATCCTCAGCAGAAAGACTGCTTTTCCCTGGGCATCTTCCCCTCTCTTGGATGCTCCCATGCTACTCTGACATTGCTTTGACTCCCAACAGTCAATGCTGTGCCCTCACTAACACGAGTGACACTGACTGAGACTCTAGAGATGGCAGCAGAGCTTTGCAAGGCCCAGGGAGCACCAGGGAAGTCCTGTGGTGACAGATGAAGATATACAAGGGCAGAAGAAGCTTTATAGCCTCATATAGTGATGGGAGAGGAACAGGATAGTAGAGTGCAGGCAGACACCAAGCTCCTGCTCCAGCCATCCAGAAGACTTGCTGCTCCAAAGCAGCCAAAGACAGGCTTATCAGCAGCCAAGCTCCCTGCTCCATCATACGGTACTCATTGCAAGTGTGGCTGTTTCTGCCTTTCCTATGTTGCTGATGCCTTATAGCAGAGGCAGAAGGGAAAGGACACAGGGAATAACTGTAGCTCCCCTGCCTTAATGCATTTGGGAGCAGAGGAATCTGTTGGCCAGTATCTGTTGGATAGTTATTCCTGAGCATCCCCATAGATCTAATGTCCAGGAAGAGAGCTCATTGTCTTATGAAATATTTGGACTTGCAAGCAAGAATAGGAATGCCTTGATTTGGTTGCCCATGAAGTTGAGCACCATTTTTAGATTTTCCAGTGCCTAGTAAGGTCTCAGACAAAGCATAGACTGGAGTTGGAGCTTTTTGCTGTCAAACTGTTCAAATCCCCTGTGGATTCTCCACTGATTCATTAGCACTGAGTTATTGCTGTGCTCCTCTTCCAGCAGGGACTCTAATAAAATGGCTTTTTGCTAGCCAGCCAGTTATTTTATGAAACTTTCCAGAACTGACAAGCTCAAAGACCTCCTTCAGGTGTGACTGCAATTGTCTGTGTACTCAAAGGAGAAATGCAAGGACTGAAAGTACCATTTCCCCTCTCCAGGCACAGGCTGAATTCCAAGATCAGGTGTGGGATGGCTGTTCTCACCCTCACACCGACCCAGGAACAGCTCTGCTTGCCTGTGTGTCCCTATGTTTGCGCAGGCTGGGATGGGACAGACCCAGACTCCCCCTTGCACCTAAACAGAGAGTTCTGGCTGTCAGAAGCTGTTGTTCCCTCTCTCCCACATACATGACATTACGTCTCTGGCTTGCCAGGGTTGCCTTCCCCCAGCCCCTGTAAGATTAGCAAAGTGCTGAGCCTCTGTCTTGCCATGGAGATTTCAGCACCCTTCCAGCAAATGCATTTGCTGTGCAGGCAGCAATTAAACACGGAGGAGCTGCTGGGCAAAGACCCTTGGCTTCCAGAAGGAACAGCCATCTCTCCGGCATGGAGTCTAAAAGCACAGAGTGCTCCAGAAAGTTACTCTGTCCCACACTGGAGAGACGTCCATCCCAGCCAGGCTGGCAGTCTCGGGGCTGAGCTCAGCGGAAAATGGCCCTCTTGGGCTACCACCCCTCCTTTCAGCCACTGAAGTTCCTTCCCCTTAATTAGGGATGCTAAAATAAACGGAATCATTTTGCAGGCTACAAGACTATGAATAAATGATGGCAAAGCAAGGGGTAAACAATGCTCCTGTTAGCCTTTAGCATCAGGTCTGCCCTGGCTTTGGAATGCTAGTGGACAGCAGGGTCCAGCTGGGTGGGAAGTCAGAGTCAGGCATTTTGGCAGCTATTCCAAGCTGTGGTTCCTCAGGTGTTGTAAGGGCCATTGCTGTCGTATCTGTCATCATCCCAGGCTCCTCTCAGCGGTGGCATTTGGGAACCCAGGGTCACACCCAACCTGCCTTGAGGAGAGGCATATGGAGAGAGACACGGCAAATCACCCCTCACACAGCAAAAAAGGATTATCTTGCTGTCTGCTTTCCTGACAGGAGGGCAGGAGGGGAGCCTGAACTTTAGCAAAGCTCCAACAAACACAAGGATCAGTGCAGCATCCAGTCTCAGCCCTGGGCACCTGCCCTGTGCTGCAAATCCATGCATGAGTTGGGCTGGTGAGATGTGTCAGTCCCAGAGTGTGGGCTGGGCTTTTTCTGCTCACACTGGGCTCTTTCAACCCCCTGATCTAAGCTGTAAATAACAGAACCAGACTGTGATGGGTGGACAAAAAGAGAAGGTGAAGCCACAGAAAGCGGTGCAGGGATGAGAGCCTTGGTACCCCATGGGGCTGGGGCTCCAGCTCTGCCTCCCCAAAACCACTCTGGACCCACCAGGAGGAAGGGAAAGAGAGAGTGGGTCTCTTGTAGGTCATCAAATGGCCTGAAGGCTTTTGGAGGAAGGCTTTGCTCAGAATTCAGAGAGGGGACTGCTTTGGGGTGACTGCTCTCCCTCTGCCAGCAAAACATGATGGGGCATGCTAAGCAATGGGGCTTTGAAAACCCAGGGACTGGACTCTGTGCAGCGGGGGGGCATCCTGCCCAGCCTGATATTGAAGAGGGAGATGGGAACAAACACAGGGCCAAAATCTGACTCACTTCTTCAGCCACTGCATCACTTCCACCAACCCGCCTGTGCCGGTGGCCGTGCAGGGACTACGAGTCACTGCTGCTGGCTCATCTCTGCTGCTGTTTCTCTGCTCTGTCCCATCTCCTTGGGCAATGCTACACCAAGATGAGTCTGGGCCTCTTCACCAGAGTCATCAACAAGTTGGCCAAAGCCACGGACGATCTCTCCAAGCCTCGTTCCTCAGCTCCTAACCCACAATGAAGATAGATGGCTGCCATCCCCAGGCAGCAGCAGCCACCCTGACCCCACAGAAGCCAGAGAGGCCCGGCTGGGCTGGACTTGGGGGACAGAAATGCAGCCGCCTGCATTTATTTTGCCTAACAACAGTGATCCCTCTGTATATTTTCATTCTGTTTTCCTAGGCTCAGCTGCCTCCTCAATGAAATGTTTCCAAAGCAGCCTGGCTTGGCAGCACGCCAACCCTGGCTGCCAGATGAATGGGCGGAGGAGGAGGGACCCATTCCTCTTCTTGACACAGCATCGCTGCACAAGAGGCCTCTGTTGACATTAGGACTGGCTGTTCCTCCTTTCCCGAGAGGATCTGCCTGGCCCTCGGCTGGAGAAGCACACAGGGCCAAGGCTTCATGTGATGTGAAACTGGCATCTGTCCTCCTCCAGAGCAGTGGCACAGACATGGGTACCAGGGTACCATGGTGCACCCTCCTCCAGGGTGGTGGCACAGCCACAGATAACAGGGTACCAAGGAACAGCACAGCACTGCCACTGATGACTGAAGTCAGCCCTTGTTTCTGGCCCTTGATGCCCCAGCCAAACCAGCCCTCCAACAGGTGAGGATTCCCCGGAGTTCCCTGACTCTGCTAACACTATCACTCTCCAAGAGATCAGTGACTTAGAGAGCCTGTTTGCTCCCCCAAAACACCTCTTCTCCACCCCACCCAGAGCAAGGTTCTCCCTCAGCATCACAGGAGTACAGACACTGACAGACTTTGCAGAGTTCCAGGTTTCTGGCATCTTTCAGGGATGAACGATGTCACAGGGGCCCCATGCGTGGCACCCCAAACCCTTCAGGTCTTTGGACAGTAATATATGGAATAGGATCAGCTTCACTCTAAATCTTTACCACTACTCAGTCACGTAGGACTTCACCCAAACAATGGCACTGCTCTTTCCCACACCTCAATGTCTCTACTCAAAATATCCACCCAAACTTTCAGGGCCAGAAATTTGTCTGCCAGAAGGTAACCAAAAGGTATTTGTTGCGCTGGACTACACAGCCAGCACCAGATGGGATTCCTCTCTCTGTCATGGCTAATTGCAGAACTGGTCATCAGTGAGAGAATGCAAATTCATGTATGCCACACTCATCACCTGTCACCTTCTTCACAGGGACACCTTTACGAGCTGCACAAGGAAAGGATGTGGAATTTAACACAAAAGCTGAAAATGCATGAGTAGGCAAAAGAAAGAAATAAAAGTCATCCCCCTCATTCCAATCTACACCTCTTCCCCTGACTGGCTCCTCTGGTGTCTCCTGCAGGTGGCCAGCACCCTGCTGAGGCAAGCCAAGGACCAGAGGCTGGATCAGAGCAGCACCCAGCAGCATGTCACAGGAACACAGTCTGCTCCACCAGCTGTGGTGGGGAAAGGGCTCTGCCTGGATCTGGTGGAAAAGAGGCCAACCACACATCGATAAGATGAATTAGTTGTCTCAGCAGCACCGGCAAAATGAGCGAGAGGAGCCGAGCCCGTGAGGCCCGGCCTGCTTTGTTTCAATTACAGCAGCTGCCAGAAGAAAAAGATAACCTCAATATTGATGGCAGGAGCAGCAGACAGAGGTGCCCTTGCAGGCTACTGGGAGCAGGTAGAGGAGGAAGGGGGAGGAGAGATGGAGGAGGGGGAGCAGGGTCTCAGCCAGCATCCTATGGGAGAGCCTGGCTGGTGAGAAAGACACATCTGATCCCATTGCTCTCATTCCCACGAGGAACAGCTCATTTTCACCCTGGTTCTTGTCCCAGTCGCTGTGCAGAGCATCCTCCAGCAGAGGCAGGGGGGAGGGGTGCAGAAATCCAGCAGCAGGACATGGCGCCATGTAACGCTGAGCAGAAAAACATCTCTTTGCTCCCCACTCAGGTTGTGGGGACTGGAGAGGTATGGAGGGGGTTTGTGTGGGATGATGGATGGAGCTGGAGTAAAGGCCAGAGACGGGCCTGGGCCATCTCAAGATGCAGGCAGGCATGACTGCCTGACAGGGACACAGCAGACACAGCACCCACCTGCCTGAGGGCTGGGGAGCCCCATGGTGTGCCTGCAATGGGAACTGGTCCAGACACTGGGGACAAGATGCCCGTGGTGACTTTGGACTGCAAGTGGGAACAAGCAGCAGCTTGGGGCAGGCACCCCAACATCCAGCCAGGCATGAAGGTGCCAAGCCAAACATCCTCCAAGCAGCACAGCATTAATGTCCTGGGCTCCCATGCTGGGAGGCAACCAGAAGGTAGGAAGAGATGGGGTCTCTTCAGTCTTCAATCCCTTTACCTCCAACTCCTGTTCAGGGGATGTAACTCATCACTGGCTGCTGTATTTTGGGGTCTACATCCATCCCTGTGCCCCTCCCTGTGACCAGAGCACAGACCAGTGCTGAGCAAGACACCCACCCGCTCGGGGCCCACCAGAGGCCAGACTGAGCAGTGGTCACTTCACAGAGGTTTTATTCGTACTCCGGATATCCACACTGCCCTCCCACCTCGCTTGCCCCCAGGCGGGAGCTCAGGATCCTCACCCTGTCCTCCTCGGGCTGTGCTCATTGGATTCAGCCCCTGGTCTCCAAGAGGGGACAAGGTCACCATCTTGCGGCCACCCGCCACCACTGCACATACCCGTGTGCACGGTCTGGGGGGTGCCCAGGATGTGACAGCTATGGGGGTACAGGGTTTGGACCATGGGGAGCTGCAACATCCCACCGCTCCTCGCGCCCTCAGTTCCCTGGGACCACATCCTGCAGGGCACATGCCATCCCTCCCCTCGCTCCCTGGACAGGAAACCCAAGGATTCCAGGACACCCAGGAGTGTCTGGACAGGCAGAGGGTGCCAGCAGTGCTGCTGCCATCCCAGCTCTGGCCCCTCCACCCCCACCCTGCTGCTCTGTGCAGTGTCAGCCAGCAGTGACCAGGGACCTCCTGGTTTGCACGGCAGGCTTCATTGAGCACAGAAAGGCAGGCAGAGGCAGAGGAAGGCTCAGAACTGAGCCCTCGGGCTGAAAATACAGCACTGAGCAGGGTCCAAGGGGAATTTCCATCCCTATCACAGCGTAGGAGTGCAACCCACATGGGAGATGCTGGAGGGAGTTGTTAAACCAGCGCTGCTGGTGGCCAGCAGCCCAAAACAAGTCCTTCCATGCCTCTGTGAAGTGAGTTGGGGTGGTCTGCACACTACTGGGTTCTGCAGCCTGGCTTAGTGCTCATCTCCCTCCTTCTGCTTCTTCCCCTTGTGATGGAGCTGGCCATGGTCTCGATGGTGGTGGTGAGCATGGGTGGCAGGTTTGTGGTCCCCACTTGGGTTTGTGTCTTTCTCGCTGCTGACCTCATGATGGTGGTGAGGATGGAGAGGCTTGTGCTGGTGGATGGGGGTCTCTGATTCTGTCCCCTCGTGTTCAGGAAGTGAGCTCGGGGTTACAGGGCCCTCCATGGTACTGTTAGCCTGAGGGAAGTAACACAAGGACTGGTGTGGTATGTGAATGCCCACAGAGCACTGCAGAAAGCCTGAGAGCATGGCTGGGAGCTGGGATGAAGGCAGAAAAGCATCCATAATACAGAAAAATGGGGATCAGAACAAAGGCTCTCCAGCTCTGACCCGGGGCATGGGGAGGACAGGAGAGGCTGGAGCACACAGGGCACAAGCCTCTACACCTGTGTCCCTTGCCTCAAGCTGTCTGTAGTCCAGAAAAGGGACTCAGCATTCAGTATTTCTGGATGTATTTTTCTCCTGGGAAGTGACTAATCGCCTACCGAGCTCAGAGCTACACCCTTTCTTTTGCTCTGAGCTTGCCACCTCTGCATCCATTGCCTGCCCCTTTCTTATATCAGAACAGTCCTAGTTAGCATTCCCAGACCTGGGATATGACCCCTTTAGTCAATTCCTTTTCAACCGGAAAGCTCTGACCTATTTAAGTGCCCTTATTCCAGACCTTTCATCACCTTCCCTCTCAAACAGAGCTGAGGGCAGCTGCCTGGAGCCCGTCCCCAACACGGAGATAAGATTGCTTTTGCTGATGTGCAGTGCCTGAGGACAGAAGGGATACCGGCTCCAGAAAGCAGTCAAGCTTTACCTCCTGGGTAGTGTTGGTGTAGAGGGAGCAGTTGCCACAGAAGTCCTTGACGTGGCTGGAGCGGATGGCTGACTCCACATAGGGGAAGTGGAGGAAGCTGAAGGGCAGCTGGATGTGGAAAGCCAGGCGGCCGCACCTGAGGGGAGAAGTCACGGCCTGGCTCAAGGCTGGTGTTTGGAGCCCCCCAGCCCAGCCGTGAGGGGAGATTTTGGAAGCCCATCGAACGCTCTGTAACGCCCAGAAAAGCCTCAGGCGAGTCGGGGGACACTCACCGGTCATAAACAAGGAAGTCGTCCTTGTCGCCCCCCAGGACCTGCCAGACGTCAGGGTCCTCCCGCTCCGGCTGGAAGACGGGGACGCCGGGCGGGGCATGGCGCCGCAGCTCGGGCAGCATGGCGCGGGACAGCGGCGCCTTCTCGTTGACGATCATGTAGCGGACATGGGCCATGCCCTGCCGGGCCAGCCGCTCCCGCAGGCCCCCGAGGCTGCGGGGAAGAGGCGCTGGGAGGGGTGCTGGGGCAGGAGGCTGCCATACACCCCCGAGCTGCCGGGGATTGCTGTGGGGAGGGGGCGCGGGCTCACCTGTGGGCCTGCATCAGGCAGAACTGTCAGCTGGCCTTCAGCAGGGCTACCACCGTCACCTGCCCTGCCGCCCCCTCCATGGGGTTCGAGCCATTGATGGTCCATGCCGGTGCCTCCTGGCAGATCCGGCTGCTGTTGGCCGCCTCCTCGGAGGCCGAGGCCAGCGCCAGCCCCAGCCAGGTGGCCAGGGCCAGCAGCAGCAGTGCCATCCTGGACCCCAGCCCTGGCAGGGGCACATGGGGTGTTACTCTCCTCCCAGATCACTGCAACCCCAAACTGCCTCCCTGCCCCCCACTCCAGGGCAGACAAGGACTGGTGGGCAGTGTTGGACTGGCTCTGGCACTGGGGGTTCTGGACCCCCAGCCCAGGGGCAAGGAAAGGGGGACGAGGTGGGGAATTGGAGTGCCCAGCTCTTTGCTGCCATCTTTTGTGGGCAACCACTGCCACAGCACGCTGTCCTCCCCCAGCAGTGAACACCCACGCCACACATCAGGAGATGAAGGTGCTCCTCCTCCCATGGGCCTTCTGCACTTCTCTGATCCCACAAAACAAACCCAGCCCCAAACAGAGGTCTGTCTTTGCCCCAGAAAGGAGCAGGGATACAGCCCTCATCATCTCAACCTCCAACATGCAGTCACTGGGACACAGATGGTTTCACCTTCAGGTCACCTTGAGAGTCCTTCATGCCCCTCAAAGTGCTTTGGGGGTACCCAGAGCCTTTAAAACCTTTGCCTCCCAACATCTGCCTGAAGCTCCCTCCCTTCCCTAATCCTGCCACCCCAGGATATTCACCATGCCTCTAGTATCCAGCACATTAAATGGGCAGGGGGGAGGATATGGGTCTGGGGGGGATGATCTGGGGAGGGAGCAGGGGGATGCAGGATCTGGTCAGGGTGGATATGCCCCAAGTCCCCAGCCCCCTCCCCCGTGAGAACGAGCCCTCGATACCACACTTCTCCTCGCTGCCGTCCTCCTTCACTCCCGGTCCCAGCAGCTTTCAGCAACTTCCAGCTGGCCCTGGTCCCCCTTTTATTGCCTGTCCACTCTCTCCGCCCAGAAGGGAGGAGAAGAGCATGGCTGGAGCGGGGACTGCGCCCCGGCCACCACCGCCAGCCTCGAGGGGACAGCAACAAGGCAGGCACTGTCCCCCTCGGTGCCATGTGGCCTCGGGGTGCTGCTGCCACAGCCCAGCCCAAGCCGTGCTGGGACAAAGCGGTGCCTGGTGCCGGGCTGGCGCCAGAGGGTGACAGGCGACGCTGTAGGGAAGAGATGGACACAGCCACTCCAAATCACCTCCCAGGCACAGGAGGGCTGAGGGCATTGCCAAGGGCACTGCTTACACCAAAGGGTCGCACGACTGTGGGTTGACCTCAAACAGCACCATCCATGCACAAGAACCCACAGGAGCCACCAGTGCAGCCAAAAAGAGGGTGCCTCCCTCACACGCTGGGATGCTGGAGCTCCCTGCCCTGTGGGGTGGCACCCCCAAGGCCGTGCTGTTCTGTGTTGTGCCATGGCCACTCTCAGGCGAAGCTTGGCCCCACAGCAAACCCCCAGTGTCCCGTCCCATGTCTTCTGTCCGGCCCCACACTGGTGGGCCTGTGGTGGTGTCAGTGCTCCCTTGGGAAATCACAGCAACACTGGATTCCAACCCCCAACCAAACAAGAGCTCACCACTCTGGCAGGACAAGGACATCTCTGCAAATATTTGAGCAGTTTATTGTACCTGGGCTCTGTACAAAAACATGATAAGGCAGGGAAGGGCAGCAGCCACAGTCACAGTGGGGGCAGAACATGATCCCAGACACACATAGAGGGGGGATTCGTCTGAAAACAGCAGGGAGTGAGGGAATTGCTGCTGGAGGACTGGAGAGGCTCAGACGTATCTGCAAGGATGTGGGGCCGTGGGCTGGACTGGTGAGCCGTCCCATCTCGTGACTGACACTGGACCTACCGCAGAGCTGTCACCCCCCATACACACGCTGCTCCCCCCAAGTCCCCACCGGCTACCCCGGACACCGTGAAGTGCCCAACACCGCGCAGGGACACGTTTCCCCAGTTCATCTCCTCGGATTCGGGATTCGGGCTGGCAGAGAATGACCCAGCACAGACATGAGCTGTATCCCAGAGAGTCCCAGCCACAGCCTGGCAGGCGCTTCCCTCCTCCCCTCGGCTCATCCCGAGCCGCGGTGCCTGCTATTTCCAGCCTGGGTAGCTTTTCGTCCTGCAAACGCAGCCCGGTACCGCCGGGCTCGGTACCAAGTGTGGCACCCGCAGCGGGCGGCGCGTTCTCCGTGTCCCGGCCCCGTCCCTGCCCGGGACGATCGCCCGATCCCCCGCCGGGAGCGCTCCGCGGCCGCCCGCAGCGCCCCGGCAGTGCCGGCGCCGTGCCCGTCCCGCCGTGCCTGGTGCATGCCGGGGCGGAGCGAACTGAACCGCCCCCGGGCCGGCCCTGCCCGGCGTCCCCTTCGCCCGCAGCCTTGACCCCGGTGAGCCGCAGCCAGAGGGCACGGGGGTGGCGGGGCGGGCGGCGGGGAGCGGGGGCGGCGGGAGCGGAGCGGGAGCCGTGCTGATGCTGCTGTGCGCAGCGGGAAGCTGGGAAGAAGGGCCGCGGGGAAGGAGTTCGGCTCCTGCCCATGTGCTCACCGGGACCCCACGCGGTCCCTCCGCCCTGGGCAGGTGGGAAGGAGCAGAGGGAGCTCGGTGCGCAAAGCCCCTTCCAGGCGGGAGGTGAAAGGGAATATTTCAGCAGGTGTGTGGCCCCCAGTACAAGGCACCCTTGTGGGGTCTGGTTGGGGTCTGGCCAGGGTGGTTTATGCATGCCATGGGGTCAGGAAGCCTCCATGGGATGCTCTGGAGAGGTGATGCCGATTGGAGTTTTGGACAGATCTTTTTTCCCCCCTTGAGTGTCACTGATATTTGGATGGGGGGGGGGGAAGGTCACTTTCCCGAAGTGTCCCTCCTCTGTGCCCCTAGGGCAAGGTCATTGTTCCCAGCCTGTAACAGAGAGCATGGTGCCTCCGTGCTGTCCTTGTTGGGAGGAGAAGGGCTAATCAGCCTGTCGTGACCCCACTGCACTCCTCCATTCGTGGGACACACCTGACAGGCGCTGGGACAGCACAGGAGCCTTTTAGCTATAACCAGGGTGTTTTTCCATGTTTACCAGTCCAACCTCCATGTTCCTGGTACAGGACATTCTCATCACAACCCTTGCCCCATAATCTTGCTTACACGTGTAGCACAGCTCCTGCTCCGGGAATCCCCGCTGACCTCCCTGTGGCACTCCCAAAGGACACATGGCTCCAGAGGGGACCCGCTGGGCTGCATCCAGGCTGCTCAGGGCTTCCTTCTCTGGGACCCCAGGCATGGGGCAGGGCAGGCAGCAGAGTGGAGGGCTGGTGGGATGGCTAGGCACCCTTGGGCAGCTCCTTGCAGCTGGTCCCAAAGGTGGGTGCCCTTTCACAGTGCAAATTGGCTCTTGAGACACACTTATTTAAAATACACACAATTAAAAGGTGCGACTTTACTCACAATTGCATTTGTGCTTGCAAACACAGGTGGGCTTTGTGCAAGGTGTGGGAATGGCTTCTTCCCAGGGCCGGCAGCTCCCCTGACCCCCTGCGTGCTCCCTGCAGCCTGCCCAGCCATGGCAGCCTCGCTGAGCCGCCCCTGCTTCATCTCCCTCCACCTGCCCTACAGGCAGGGCTGGGCCCAGCACCTGGCCAACACCTTTCGCTTCCAGCCAGTGGCCATACGGGAGACACCATGTGTCCGGCAGCTGGCCTTGCGACGGGAATCTGCCATCTTCCTCGTCAACGAGCGCCTGGTACCTGCCAGCACCTCATCCCGTGATTTCCTCTATGACATAGACCCCCAGCCCACCTTGGGCACAGCCTCCAACGTCTGCTTCGAGGTGGATGATGTGCCGGGGCTCTGCAAGCAGCTGCAGAGCCAGGGATGCTCGTTGCTGGTGCCCCCCACTGAGCTGAGGGATGATGGTGGTTCTGTCACCTACGGGGTGGTGAGCTCTGTCGTGGGCAACATCAGCCACACCCTTTTGGACCGATCCTGTTACCAGGGACCCTTCCTGCCCGGCTTCCAGCCCATCCAAGGAGCCCCCTCAGCCGCGGGGGATGGGATCAAGATCACACACTTTGACCACATCACGTACGTCTGCCCCCGGGGCGGGGCTCGGGCGGCTCTGGATTGGTACCAGCGCTGCTTCGGCTTCCACCGCTTCCTGCTGAACCCCCAGGAGAGGCCAGCCGAGGGGTACGTGCTGGGGGGGCAGGGGGTGGGCATGCTGCTCCTCGCACTGCAGAGCGCCCAGGACACCCCAGCACAGGGCTGCAAGCTGGTCTTTGCTGAGTCCCTCTCCCAGAATGGCACCAACCAGGTTGACACGTTCCTGGAGCAGCACGGTGGGGCTGGCATCCAGCACGTTGGCCTCTGCACCACTGACATCGTCAGCACGACCAGGGCTCTGCAGCAGCGGGGGGCACGGTTCCTCACACCCCCCACCACGTATTACAGCCAGGGGGGCAAAGCAGAGGAGATCCGGGGGGCTGGGCAGGACCCCCACATGCTGGCAGAGCTTGGCATCCTCCTGGACACTGCAGTGGCTGGGGACAAGGGCCAGCCAGGCACTGGTGCCACAGAGAGTCCCTCTCAGGAATATTTGATGCAGATCTTCACCCATCCTATCTTCTCTGAGGAGACCTTCTTCCTGGAGCTGATTGACCGTCGGGGAGCGCCGGGCTTTGGGGAAGGCAATATCCGGGCGCTGTGGAAAGCTGTGCAGGTCTATATGGACCAGCAGCAGTAGTGCAACACTGCAGTCCTCCTTCCTCAGCTCCCCAGCCTCTCCACTCCAACCCTGGGGCAAGGACCATAGAGATCCTGGTGGGAGCCTGTGGTATGGCCCAGGTGGGCAGGGACCAAGGGAGGGCTCCAGGTCAGTCCAGAGCCAAGTCAGTGTGGGAGCAAGATGCTCAGGGCTGCATCCAGCAGGGCTCTGAGCATGTCCCAGGATGGGTGTGATTGCTCCTCTGCCCTGGGTTCTCAGTGAATTATTGACCACATGTGAAGAACTTTCTGCCTTAGTTTCATCTTAATTTATTGAGATTTGAGCCTGCAGCATGGCCAAGAGCAGTGCTGGCACAGCAACAGCTCCAGATATAGAGGGAAGAGGAGTTGCCTGAGGGGAGTGGATATACCAGAGGCCATGGATACAGCCACTCACTGGCATTTACCACCCAGAGCATGGCTAGTCCTGGGGGGCAAGTGGTGGCCTCTTGCTCCTCTCAATTAAAGAATTAACTTACAAGCACTGCTTTGAGTTTTTAATCCTCCTATTTAAGATGCACCAAGTGCCAGGTGAGGATGAAAGATGCATGTCTGTCACTCAAGGGGTCTTGTTCCCTTAAATTGAAGTCATTGCCCCTTGCACCCACCAGGACTGTCCCCTGTCCTTGCCAGCCCCCAGCATTGTGCCTTTGCAAGGGTGGACCACATCCTTGGCATCATGAACAGTGCTGAACAGCCCAACAGAAAAAACGTAACAGGAGGATAAAAAAAAGCCTACCAAAAGCCCTGGGGGCAGTTGTTCAGCCCTGGGGAGGAGCAACTCATGGGTAGGAGCTGTACAGCTGATGCCTGCCCTCGCAGAAGGGGTGCTCTGGGTGCCTTATTTGGGGTCACCAGCAGTTAATGCTCACCCAAGGGGCTCTTCAGTGCATTAATGAGGAAATCCCTGCTGTCCCTAGCCCAGATGCAGGAATCCTGTTGCCCTATCTTCACGTTCCTCCACAGGCTGCCTGACAGTCCCATCTTAGCACAGGGCAACAGAGACAGAAAGTCACTTAAAAAACACCACACACTTTAGATTTATTATCAGGTCCAGTAAAAAGAAGGGAGTGTACAGCAGCATCCCCAGTCGCTGGCTGGTGGATGAGATGCAGGCAGGGGACAGGGCTGAGGGACCAATGTGGCCACAGCGTTCCCACTGCTGGAGAAAGCCCTATTACCCTGAGTCCATGGTGCCAAAGTGGTGCCAGTATGGGGCTGACACATTGCCAGAAGGGCTCCAGGCAAGGAGGGAGAGCAGGTCTGGCTCCAGGATTAATCCAGGACCAGTGCCCACATCCAGGCACAACTCCTGGGGGAGCCAGGAGAAATGAAGAGTGGGAGACCATTACAGTGCTGTTTCCTGGGCTCACAGCAGCAGCACAGGGACACCATTCCCACACCACGGGCAGGACTCACCTCAGTGTGGGGCTCTGGTATCCCACACGAGGAAGGTGCTCTCACGGGGCAGTTGGTGTACGGAGAAAGGCACGGAGGGAGAGCTGTGTCCCAGGGCAGGTGCTGCCTGCTCTCTGTGCTTTTGCCCCCTGCTTCCGCTTGGAGCCCTGCAGGAGACACACAGCAGGACTAAACCAGACCCCAAGAGACCCCACAGTCTCCAGGGATCATCCCTGGGTACTGGGGACACCCAGAGGCAGTGCCAGTCAGGCAAGTTCCCCTGCCATAGGCTGGCATGCTCCTTGGCCTGGTCCCAAACTCCAGCACGGCTTCAGCACAGCCCAGCAGAAGCTGTCCCACAGCACTGCAAGCCCCAGGCACCCTGGAGCACTGCTCACCTTGACAGGGCTGCTCTCCTTCCTGCGCTGCTTCTCGTGAGCTTTCAGCACCTGAAGGAAAAACAAGAGAGCTCAGAGCTGAACAGTAGCCAGGTCCTGAAGCTGGGACAGCACAGAGAAGTTGAGGGGATGCCAGGGGTTTTCCCAAGATAACTGAGGGAAGAGAGGAAAGGCCCAGGTGGTCCCCATACCTTCTTCATGGCTGTGGACACAGCTGAGGCATGGAACTCATCCTCTGTCACCCAGCGGGATGGGGACAAGGCAGGGTCTAGGGTCACATCCCCATCCAGGGGCAGAGAGTAGACCACATATGTCTGGTGGATGTGGGAGAAGATGTGGATGACCTGTGAGGAGATGGAGAGACACATGAGATGGGCAGCTGGCAGGCAATGGGGGATGCAAAGTGCACTGAGTCTGCCACTGTCTGAGGAGTGGGGCAGAGCTTGGGAGGGGTGACAGTGGGGAAGGGAGACCCTTCTGTGTGCTACATCCCTCATGGCTGAGCACAGGGGGCTCACACTGCAGCCCTCCTGTTCCAGCTCCAGCTCACCTCTCCGATAAACCGCAGGCCTTTGGCTGCCACGGGCTGCCCCATCCAGGCCTGGAGGTGATCAGCCAGCACCTCCCTCTCCTTCTTCTCCTGCAGATTTTCAGCCAGTGGGAGACTTGGGAACTCCCAGAGTCCAGCCAGGAGACCTAGAGAGGAGGAATGACAGAAATGTGAGACAGCAAGGGGACACTGAACCTCATCACAGCCCCAGGGGGCTCCTTTCCCCACCCCAGCAAGCAGTGCCTCTCCCAGGCTGCTCTGTCCCTCATGCAGGTGGGAAGGAGCCATGTGGTGCCTTCATCCCCCTCCTGCCCAGCCCCATTACCCGAACTGGGTCTCTGCACAATGAGGTATTCCAGGGCCCCGTGGCAGCCCCTCCGCTCCAGCACACACGTGGCCGTTCGCATCACCCGCGGCGGCTTCTTCGCTGCTTTCCGGGGAAAGTTCATCACCCCCAGGCTGCTGTCCCACGGCTCGGTGGCTGGGGGGCACAGGGGACAGTCCCCAACACCTGCAAATGCAAACATAACAGTTGCTGCAGGGCCCAGACTTGGAGCTACAACAGGGATCTCTCCACGTGCTTACCACAGTCCTCAACATCAGGCACTGGGGGTGATTTTCCAAGCAGCTTCTGAGAGGCAAAGGCCAGCTCCTTCTCCACCTGCAAGGGAGGACAGGAGTGAGGACAGGCTCATCCACAGCCCACCTTGTCCCCATGCACGGCAAACCCTCAGAGCCACATTCTGGGGTCACACTTACCCTGCACCGTGCTTGGCAGTGCTGCTTCACCGGGCACTCCCCGCACAGAGGGGCCTTGGGCACACACACAGTTGCCCCCAGCTCCATCAGGGCTTGGTTAAAATCCCCTGGCCGACTCCTGTCCACCAGGACATTTGCCATGTCCCTGGAGAAATGGCAGTGAGAGGCACAGGGATCTGTGGGGAGAGCATCCCAGGACCTTTGCCTGCCTCCTGCCTGTCAGGGGGGATGCTCCTAGGCAGCACAGGCAACACAGCTCCTTTCACCACTACTTTCAGAAGCACCAATTTCCCCAGACCCCACGCCTCTCTCCCTTCACAGGCTCAGCTTCCCAAGGTTCCTGAGTGATTCTGCCCTTAGCTATGATGAGCACAGCTCCAAACAGAGACAGAGCATTCCCCTTACCAGAGCTGGTCGATGACAGCCTGGCTGCTGGAGTCAGCACTGATGCATCGCAGGCGGCACAGGACCCGGATCACATTCCCATCCACGACTCCAGTAGCCTGGGACCAGGAGCTGGGGTTACCATTCTGGGATGTGCTCTGGACAAAGGGAGCTCCCAGGATGGAGAGGGACATACACAAGGCCAGCCCACAGGCCAAGCTGGGTGGGGGGAGAGAGGCATCCCAAAGTGGGGAGAGAGGGGAACACAAACCTGGGGAACCCTTAGCTTATAAGAGCCAGCAGCTGGACCCTGCCAGGGGTGAGGCTGGGTAGCAGAGGGGAAGGTGCATCTACTGATGCCCAGCTCTCACCTGTCCATACGAGATGGACGCAATGGCTCCCGCCGTGTATCGACCCACGCCCGGCAGCAGCTTCTGCAGGTCCTCAGCTGTCCTGGGCATCCGGCCAGCCAGCTCGGACACCACCTGGCAGGGAGGGGGCCAGGCTCAGGGAAGCAGCTGGGGTGGGTGTGTGCCAGGTAACCCATTTTGCCCATGGGAAGATGGGATCCAGCCTCTGCAGCCTTGTGCCAGCAGCACAGCCCCAGCGAGGCAGGGCACATGTGAGCCAACCCCAGCCCACCAGCTACAGAGAGGTTTAGAAATGCCCTTTCCCCCCCTCCAGCACCTTCCTTGCTGCCTCCTGCAGACGCTTCCCTCTGGAGTAGTAGCCAAGCCCAGCCCACAGCTCATTCACCTCCTGCTCCAAGAGACACAGCATGGTGTTAATGGAGAGCCACAGGGCAGGGAGAGAACCCAGTCCCAGTGACTCTCACCTCCAGGGATGCCTGTGCCAGAGCCTGCAGTGTCGGCCACTTCTGCGGGACAGAGGGAAGGGGACAAGTCAGGGCCAAGCAGAGTTGTGCCCTGCCACTGGGGATCTGCCACAGGCAGTGGATAAGGTCTCTAAAAGGGGCAGCCTGTGGGCACAGGACTCTGTAAGAAGCAGTCACCTGCATCCAGCGGTTGTAGTAGTCGATCACCGTAGCCACCTGTGTCTGCTGGAGCATGATCTCAGACACCCACACTGCAGGGAGCAGGGCAGGGGTCAAAGCAGAGGCACCAATGCCACCCACACCTCATGCTGTGGCCACGTTAGTACTGGCTACAAGCACTGCACAGCATCCACCTCATGGGACCCCCTCCCACCCCTCACCTTCTCCCCATGCTGCCCCACAGGAGCTCCCCTGGCCCAAGGGGAGCACCTTGCAAGGGGAATCAGTGGCTCTCATGGCCACTTCAGGCAGTTTATTCCATGTATGGCACCAGAAGCCACACCTCACCATGCCAGTCCCTGCTCCTCACCTGCATATCCCCGTCTGTCAGCATCCAGCTCTGTCGCTGCCTGGAAGGGGAAGAAGATGAAGTGTGAGAAACAAGGTGACACAGGACCCCACCACAGAGGGGACCTGCATGTAAAACAAAACAATCCACGGTGTGTTTGGAACACTGCAATGCAATCTGAAATAAAATATTTCCCCCAAGCACTCACAGTTCAGATTAATCAACTAACAGCCAAAGCACCTTCTTGCTGATGAAATCCCAGATGGAGAGTTACTTATGAGGTTCAAAATCTTACAAAGAATTTTCCCATAACTGAGCCTGCACAGGAAGCAATGGGAGGCAAATGCAAATCCCACAGAGGGGCTGTGCAGTTCCTACCATTCAGACAGACTTTGCTGTAAAGCTGATGCTCACCCTCAGCACCACAATCACCCTCGAGCCGCTGCTGCCAGGTTGAGAGCAGAGCAGGCAGGAGCTCTAACAAAAATGTTCAGCAGGCTTAAAACAAATACATGGGAAAACTTTCCCACGCGGGACTCACTGCTACAGAGTATCACAGAGGATTAAACTGGATTAAAAGACAGCTAGACTAACCTTGCCATAGAGAAGTACTCCTGGTTGGAGGTTATGTTTGGAAAGGGTGCCCTGCTTTACTCTTCACACCTAGGGACTGGCTCCAGACCACCCACCACAAAACAGCCAGGACTAGCTGGGAGCACTTCCGTGCAGGTAGGGATGCATCACATAGGGAAAAACTCCGTGGTCACTTCAGCCAGGTTCCCTTAAGGCAGAATACGTAGTTCCCCACCCCCGCTTCCCGCTGTCTCCCCTTACCAGTGCCCTCCAGGGAAGGTCCCGCTTGCATCGGTCGTACCAGGAGAGCAGGTTTCCGCGCAGGGCCTCGATCTCAGCCGGGTCGCTGAAGAGATGCCGGGCGGGCGGCGGAGCGGGCGCTGCAGCCGGGGCTCCTGCAGGGGTCAGCGGGGTCAGCGCAAGGTGCCACACGGCGAAGGGCTGCGGAGCTCCACCGCAACACAGGCGGGAGCCCGACCGAGCCGCTGCCGGGCAGACGCGTACCGAGTATCGGGCTTTACGAGGACCCAGCAAGCACCGGAGACTACCCGGGCTGGCGGCCCAAGCCTCGGAGAGAGCAACCCGCGCTCCCCCAGCCCTCCCGCCACCGGGTACCTTCGCGGGGCGACGCGCGCTTCCTTCTCCGCCCCTGGGGTAGGGCCGCGCTCCCGCCGCTCCGCCGGAGCGCCCCGGCCGCCGCTGCTGCCCGGGCCCGCGCGGGGCTCATGGCGGGACCGGGACCGGGACTGGGACTGGGACTGGGACTGGGACTGCTCCCGCCGCCGAGCAGCTTTCCCGGGAAAACGTTTCCCGCCGCACCCCCGAGCGAGGGCCAATCAGAGCGGGGCGCCCCGCCCCCCGCCCGCCCGCCAGCCAATGGAAGGGAGGCGCACGCAGCAGGCTCGTGCCCGACACCCCCCGGAACACAGCGCGAGGGGCGGGGCCTCCCGGCGCACCGCAGCCAATCAGCAAGCCGGGAGCCAAAGGTGTCCGCCCCTTCTCCCGCCGGGCCGAGCGGCCGCTCGGGAAGGACCCAAAGGAGCTGTCCAAGCTGAACGCCCGTTGACTTAACTCCAAATTTCGGTTGGAAACGGATTTTGAGAACGGTAAAGAACCCCACCGGGGCCGGCAGGAGCCGCGCTGGCCGCGGGGGCGGGCGGCGCTGGGCGTGGGGCGGGCGAGGCGTGCGGGGCCCGCGGCGGGCAGGCGGCGGGCAGGCGCGGCGGCGGAGGGCCCGCGCGGGCGCGGCCATGGCGGGCCCGGTGCGGGTGCCGGTGATAGACGTGCAGAGCGATAACCTGGCGGAGCTGTGGCCCTCCATGGTGCTGGCGCTGCGCTCCGCCACCTTCGTGGCCGTGGATACGGTGAGCCGGGGCGGGGGCGGCGGCGGAGGGGCGCGGCCGGTCCCGCGGGGCCGCTGACGGTGTGTATCTCTCGCAGGAGCTGAGCGGCCTCGGCGCTCGAAAGTCGCTGCTGAGCCCGTGAGTGCCCGGTGGGGTGGGGGGTGTGCCGCTCGGTGCCGGTGCCCGGTGCCCTCCCTCGGGGCTGCGGCCGGCCGGAGCCGTCACGGCGCGTTCTCTCGCCGCCAGGTGCATCGAGGAGCGGTACAAGGCCGTCTGCAGCGCCGCCAGGACGCGCTCGGTGCTGTCCCTCGGCGTCGCCTGCTTCAGGCAGCTCCCGGAGAAGGTGCGTGCGCGGGTCGCAGTGCGGCCGTTTGCTCTCGGTCCTTCCCGGGGAACGGGGAGCATCGGAACACGCTGGGAGATGGAATTCCCCGGTGGAATTGCCCCGGCTGTCTCGGCAGCTCCCTCTGACAGGTGTCCCCGGGCTCTTTGCACGCTCTCCCT
Organism: Lichenostomus cassidix; assembly: GCF_008360975.1. Taxonomy (NCBI): domain Eukaryota; kingdom Metazoa; phylum Chordata; class Aves; order Passeriformes; family Meliphagidae; genus Lichenostomus; species Lichenostomus cassidix. Next base: position 9,048,176 of record NC_139489.1, on the reverse strand, counting down.
GTGCAGTCCGAGAACACGTACCTGTGCCAGATCTACAACCTGACGCTGCTCTGCACCGAGGATTACGTTGTCGAGCCCCAGTCCGTACAGTTCCTGGTGCAGCACGGCTTTGACTTCAACAAGCAATATTCACAGGGGATCCCTTACCACAAGGGCAACGACAAGGTACAATCCCACTCCCTTTCAGACACCTGAGCCTGCTCTGCTACAGGGCTCTGGAAGTGTGCTGGCTTCCCTTGCTCCTTCACAAAGGTGGGCTTGCACTGGGGTCTTGAGTGCAGCATTATTCCTTTCACCTCTCTGCCGCTTTATACCCAGTTGTTGCAGTGGTTTTTCCAAATATTTGTGCCTCTGTTCAGAGCAAGTCGTAGCTGTGGGCATCAGTCTGCTGCTGCAGGCTCTGAGGCTCCCCGGGGTGAGAGCAAGTCAGGGTGCTAAGGCTCACTGACTGCTCCTTCCTCATGCAGGGCAATGAGAGCCAGAGCCTGAGCGTTCGGACACTCTTCCTGGAGCTCATCCGAGCCAAGAAGCCTCTCATTCTCCATAATGGGCTGATCGACCTGGTCTTCCTGTACCAGTGTTTCTATGCTCACCTCCCGGAGAGCCTTGGCACCTTCACTGCTGACCTGTCAGAGATGTTCCCAGCAGGAATATACGACACCAAATACGCCTCAGAGTTTGAGACTCGCTTTGTAGCGAGCTACTTGGAGTACGCCTACAAGAAGTGGTGAGCAGCACTCCAGTACTTGGAGCTTACAGGAGGAAAGGCAAAGGGAAACTCTGTGTGTGTTTATTTTTCCAGGCAGGGGGGCTGTGTCCTTTCACTGTCCCACTGACTGTAGAAAGGTGCTTTTCAGGTGACTCTGCCTTGTGCTTTTTCTGTTTCTAGAGTAGGTTTAGTTTTTAATAGGCCTTATCTGTTTGATGGGCAGCAGCTGAAAGAGACCTTCAGAACTGGTGCCAGCAGAAGACTGACCACAGTGACCTGACCTGAGATCTAATTGGGTAGGCTTGGCTCTGGTCTAGCAGTGCCACAGGGTCACAGCAGGAACACACACAGAACAAAAAAAAACCCAGGGCTGTCCTGCAGGGTCTGCTTGCTGTAATTCTCTTTTGTGAGGGACACTGCAGTTAAAGGGTGGGTGCTCCCTGCACTCCTTGACACTGACCAGCTCTGTCACACGTCCTGTACATGAGATGCCTGTGGCCTGCTCTGACTCCCATCACTTCCTTCCAAGCAAGGGTTGTGCTCTTGTTCAGGATGCACGTCTGTGCTTTGCAGCTTGGCTCCACATTCTGCAGGCCCCACGCAATCTAAACAAGCCCCTGGCAGTGATACAGCCCATGGGATCTCCACAGAGCTCAAGTCATGGTGTTTTGAAGAGAAATGGTATTTTTAGTGACTGTTTTATGTCAGGAAATGCCACTTTGACAGGTCTGAAAACATTCAAGATGGCTGTTCTCAGAACAGGAGAGTGCTTTGTTTTGACAAGATTAAAAAACTTTATAAACTGATGTCTTAAATGTTTTAACCCACAATTCTCATTAGGTAGAGACTTCCAGAAGTTTTGGGCCTTTTAACCAGCTCTTGGGACAAAACAGAGATCAGATTTTGTTCTCATGAGGTGAAAACCCCTTCCTTGTTACCTGCATTGCCCAGATTCAGCCTGCCTGTGTAGTGACTGCTGGATGGGCTGCACAGCACCTCATTTGGGGGCAATTTGTCCATTAACATTGTGAAGACAAACAGATATCTTAGTGCCCTTTTTAGTTAGAAAACCAAACTATGCATCCCTTTCTCTCATTTTCAGCTTCATCAGAGACACTTTTCCCTTCTTGTATGTCAGCATAAAAAAAAAAAGACAACCTTTAAATCAGCATGGAAGCAACTACTTACTAAAGCTGTTCTCCCAGGGCTGGATTTCTTTCTAGCAAGCTGTCGAGCTGGGGCTGGAACTCAAGAGCAGGAAAATCGTGGCGTTGAGAGTTGGTGGAGAGCAGTGTGTTTGCTCCATGCCCTGGTCCTGTCCCACAGTAACTGTGTGCTCCTCTTGTTCCAGCAAGCGAGAGAACTGCAAGCTGAGGGACTCCAGTGGGCAGCACCTCACTGTGGAGTTCTGCAATTACCCTGCCAACATGTCCCGGTACATCGACTACCGCTACTGCTCTCTGGAAGAAGAAAGTCACAATGCTGGAGGGGGCAATAATGTGCCTGTCTGTGAGAAATTTTCGGTAAGTAACGTGAGTCCCCACTCCGTCCCTGGCTCCATGGAAAGAGGCACATGTGGCCTGAGCAAGATGTGGTAGGAAAGCACCTGCGAATTGAATTTCCCCTTGCTTCACAGTACATGGAATATTTTCAAGCTTTAGGTGTTTTTGTGACAGACAGGGCAGTAGCTTGCTCTGCTTGGAGGTGGGGAATCCTACAGGCTTCCTTAGGAAGATTGTGAAAGGCCTAAACACTGGGATAGTGTGAGTTACAGTATCCATTGCTGTCTTGGGAGGGCTGCAAGTTCTGCATTAGTTTGGCTGTTCTACCAGTAAGAAATGCCACCTCTACCCTTCCCTGTATCTTCATTAGATATAAAAAATTACTACCTGTCTGCAGCTTCTGGCGCTGTAGCTTAGGGTGATCCACAACAGCTTGTCCTGGTGTGGCTACAGCAGCAAAGAGCCCATCTGATCAGATCATAACTGGCTTCAGGTGCTTTGTGGAGAAAAGGAGCTCTTCCAGATGTTGCACATTCTGGCACAGAACATAGGTTGAGGAAATATCTGGAAGTTTCTCATCCAACCACCTCCTCAGTGTTGCTCTGAGCCTTATTTGGTAAATTTTGAAATTGTGTAAGGATAGAGATTAAAAAACAACTCCAGGCCCCTGCTCCAGTGCTTGACCACTCTGAAAAATGCTTTCCTTACTTCTGTCTCTCTCCCTAGGCCTATGGCTGGTGTCCAAAAGGGGTGAAGTGTCCACAGTCTCATAACATTGACCTCATCATTGATGAGGATGACAAGCTTTGGGAGAAGCGAAAGAAACGGAAGCAGAGATGGAAGCATCGGAAGAACATGAAAGTGCCTGCAATGGAGTTCGAACAGGAAAGCTCAGGGGAAAAAAAGGAGCAAGCTCAGAACGGGGAGGAGGGACCACCACGGAAACAGAGCTGCTATAAGCCTGCAGCTGCTACAGAGCTGGCACAGATCACACGCAATGGAGAGGGCAGGCCCCCTGGAGGAGAGGGGGAGATCACCATGGACATGGAAACAGAGGTCAGCTCTGACACCAGCACTCAATGGGAAGAGAATCTGGGGAGCACTGAAAGAACTGGTGCCCATGGAGCAGCTGCCCTGAGCCCTTCTGCCAAGGGAAATGCCTCTGACAGTGACCAAGCAGAGAGGAAGTTTCCTGCTGGGTTGGGCTCAGCCAGTCACCCAGCCATCCCTGAGACTGAAGCTGCAGGAAAGGAAAAGGAAACCTATGGCCCTCCTTCGCAGGGGGGCACACACCGAGCTGGCTTTGATGCGTTCATGACTGGCTATATCATGGCTTATGTCTGGATGCTCAAGCAAGGGAAACACACAGATGCTGGTGCAGGGCCCTGGTTGCCAGACTGCCATAATAAACTGTACCTCAGTGGGAAATCAGTGCCACTGCAAATAGTGAAGAGCTTGTTTTCTAAATCTTCCAAAGCTCACAGCGAGAAGATAAAGTTGGCCTGGGACAGTGCATAGAGGTACAAAACTCCTCACTAACCTGGGCTTTTTTTCTCCTCCAAGTTTTGGAGTTCTTTCTTGCACCAAGAACTCGCCAAAAAGGGAACAGTTTTATATTCTTGTTTCTGTTTTAACATCTGACCGATTAAATCGCTCTCAGCTGGAGTTGCCTGTGTTCCTTAGTGGCATGCTTGGATGTGAAAGCAGGGATAAGGCTGAAAAAGGGGGAGAAGTGCACCTTTGGTTACAGCATGCACAGATGAGACCTTTGCTCCTACAGGAGAGAAGGGAAGGAGAAAATTTCTCCCAAATGGGCCAGCTGATTCTAGTGCAGGCGAACTGCATACAGAACCAAGTCATAGCAGGTCTTCAGACTTGTTCCAAGGGGAGATGCAGTAGGGCTAAAAGCCAGATATGTGATCCTGAGAAAGTGCACAGCTTACTGTGCTACTGAAGCTATTTAGGGCTAGAACACAGCAGCCACCATGGCAAGTGTCCTGGAGGCTGCTATCAAAAGCCATCTTATCTGGTAGGTCAACAAGCTATGGCCTGCTCTTTAGAGCAGTGTAACGCAGAGCAGGAAAAAAATCCTTGAGTCTCATGGATTTAATGGTGGAACACTTCAGTGAGATGCAGGAGAGAAATAATACTGACTGAGGATGACAGCTTTCACTGTGTATAGCTCAGCACCAAGTAATAACAAATACGATCTCAAGCCAGGTATAGATGCCAGTTGTAGTTTAAGTAGGCATTTGAGCCAGCTGTTTTAACTTAGAATTGTCCTCTTAATCACAACACTCAGGCCTTGATTTCATTTTTATTTTGAAAGCAAGTTGGGAAAGTTTACAAAACCCGACCAAGAAAAAAATTATGAAAATATTTAAGTGGATTCATCTTTGGTTACTTCTTATTGCAGTTCCAATAAAACATACACCATTTCTATAGTTCAAAAAAGTCAGAAGGTCAATCAACATAAAAACAAGACGTGCTTTCTTTACATATTCATAAATATCCGCAATATTAGAAAAGTTGTTTCGCAAAGATTTTTTTTCTGGCAGTGTTAACTTACTATTATACACAGGCTACAAACTTCTTCCTAAGCCTTTAATTACAAGTTCAGCTATTTACAGACTGCAAAATATTAAGACGTAAAACTCCTTCATAAATACGAAAATAGATCATCTCGCAAAGATCTTTATACTTAATCAAATATCTGGCTGCCCATTCTCCCCAAAAAAAGGTTATTTGTTTTGCATAGAAATGTAGTGACATGCAATATAAACAATAGCATTAAGTGCAAACAGGAATTATTCAAGTGTCTTTAGTTGTACTGGCAAAAAATACCAATGTTCTGTTACACATAATACATCAATGCCTCTCCAGCAAGTACAAGTCTGCTACAGCCCCTTGGCTGTGCTGCTTTTGAGGGGCAGCAATTCACATGCATTCTCTTGGCTGCATTTTATCAACCTGCAACCACGACAAAAATAGCTTATAACAGACATTTAAATGAACTCAACATAGATTTAAAGTGAATTAAAAACATCCTTGATCTCTTCAGGGAGATGTGTAGCAATATGTAGAAAGTACTTTAAAAGAACAAGAACTGTTCCTGTAAAGTCAAAATCATGGTAAAATCCAATCACAATAAAACTTTGTCACATCACTATAGAACAAGTAGTTTGCCGACCACATGTTCAAATTCATGTTTATCAGCAGCTGTCAGAAAATGGCCCTCTGTAGAAAAGCAACATCAGTAGGCAAAAAACCTAGGAGTTACTAAGTGTAGCCTAGATTCAGCTTTACACAGCCAAAGGGATGAGATGTAGTGACTTCCAGCTGCATCCAGACCCTTGGAAGCACTGGGTTTTAGCAACCCCTTTGTGATTTTTAAAATGACCTTTTACTCCAGTTTCATACACATGCCTCTTCCCATGCAGACCAATCCAGGAAAGGCCTGAGCTGCTACTCCTTGGCATTTCTATTTCTGACATCTCCACCTCAGTACAAAGAGCCAGAAAAGTTGATAGTTGTGCCCAATGCATGTCAACTGCTTGTGCTTAGAGCGGACATTTAAGAAAATAAAATTTTAGCTATGCTGCTCTGTAAGAGTTATTAAGGGCAGGGAAACATTGTAAAGACAGCGGTGTAAGAGAACAGTGAGGTCACTGCAATGGGTGCCCCGGAGGTACCCCAAGCCTGACTGCACAAGCTTTGCAGTCAGTGTCAGAGAGGGCAACAGGCTTCGTGATGAGGTGTCAGCACTGACAGCCAGGACTTTCTCACATGAGCCACAGGGCAGTCAGAGGTGTGCGTGTACTCTCCGGTCAGGCTACAGGCTGCTGGGGGATGCTGATCAGCTTCCCTCAGCCTGGTGATCCAAAAGTAAACTACTCATTATTGCTTTTTTGTCTGAAGTCACACACCTAAATTCATCTTGTGACAACAGAAGCTGGTGCAGATGGTTTCTCTCCCAGAACGTACAATTGTAGCAAAGATAAAAAGATTTAACAAAAAAAAAAAAAAAAAAAACAAGAGCAAGCAGGCACCAGGCAGGCAACTCGCTGGCAATTGGTTGGGTTCTGGCATTTGTTTCTCTGTCCTCAAAGAAAGTGACACACAGTGCCAGCCATACAAGCTACTCTGCACTCTACAGACACAATACAGAAGACAGAGACTAGTCTACAGATCAGCACCTTCAAGAAGCAGAGAGGCGTGGGCCAAAAGGGGTGATCTTAGTGAGCACAGGCGTTTTCTCTTTCAAACTGCTAACAACTGCCTAATGTGGCATGGACTGTATTAAACTACTGAGCAACACCAGGTTTCTCATTTCATTCACTGCAAAGGGAAAACTGCTCCTCATGTTAACACATGCTTCACTAGAGGAAGTCATAGTTGTAACTCACAGAATAGCTACTACCTACCCCTCTGGAAAGATACACACCCCAGCCACGAAAGAACTAAGGCTTTCTCCATCCTTTCTTTGAGATGGGAGAAGAATAGAAATACTCTGTCTTCCATCAGAGACTAGCTTACAGCATCCATCCTTACAAGAGATCAGGAAGAGTGTAATAGGCTACCTGGAGGAAATTCTGGACTCTGCTGCATCCCCATCTGCTCAGCAGGTGTGCAATGTTTACTTCACTTAGGAATGATCATATAGGTTAAAAAAACCCCATAAAATAAAAATTTTAAAATCCCATGGTTTTGGGATGATGGTAGTGGAAAAGGGCAGGATGTTGCACAAATGTCACAGAACAAGCTTTCCCATATATTGCATCGCAGAGCAGGGATCACATGCTGGTTCCAGCAAGCAGCATTAGAGGTCATGTTGCTGCTTCCTTTACAGGTACCTGCTGGTGGAAGGAAGTAAATAAATAAAAAAAAATATCATCCTATTCAGTGACAGGAGAAGCCAATAAAGAGAGCAGCTTCTTTCTGCAGAGGAAACAAAGTCAATTTGGGACCAGCTAATTTTCTTCAGTTTGACAATTCAAAGCCCTCTCTGTGAGTTGTTCTCTCTATGAGTACTTGTGGGACTACAACACTGCTGGTGACTTCCCCTGAGCAGGAGATCCCTGTCTTCTGTTAAGCAGGCTGGTGAGAAGCCATCATTACTGCAGTGAAATCAGTCAGATGGGATGTTGTACCAGAGAGGGAGGTGAATGTGACCCTTCTAGCTTAGTGCTAATAGTCAGTTGTGATGTAACTACTGCATTTAATTATTCTGCAGAAACAGATCATGATGTCCACTCAGCTCTTCAGAGATAAGAGCACACCCCCTGCCAAAAGCTCAGTACAGCTGGTACTTTCAGGGGCAGTTTCTTCAGAAGCCCAGAAATGGCAATGCCTGGAATATGCCTCTCTGTGCCCTGGGCAAATCTTCCTCCACATTTGGTCTGAGGTACATAAAGAGCTGTACAAGGAAGAGAGCTTCCCTGCACAAATGTATTAAACATCATTACTAAATCCCAAGGGAAAATGAAACACCAGGGAACAGACTCTTCTTGTTAATTGCAAAGTACTTGTCATGTGACTCAGCCTGCAGATTGTGACCAGCATGAGGGGTTTTGTTTTTGCTGCTTTTCAAAGAAGAGCTTGTTTAATGCTACAACAGCATTCAAAGCAGCTCTGGGACCAGAGAGCATTCCTATCTGCTCAACATAGCTTGGAAAGACTTCTGTGCCTGTTTCTAAAACAGAGGCTCTGACTCACGTGCACTGATGCAGAATGTTAATGAAAAATCTGCAGTGGCTTAGAGCAACTGGTCAGTCAGAGGAAGAGGGAAAAATCTAAGGGTCATTCTTTCTACTCTACATGGAGCTTAAGACCTTAAAATGCCCCATGCTGGAAATTCAGTCAAACTGTTTATATGGTGCCTGCTCTGGCTGCTGCCTCTTGGAAGGGCTGTGGGACCCACATGGCCATTCTGGCTGGAGTAGTTCCCCCTCCTAATGCAAATCAGGAAAGGGAATAAGCACAATTTGATTTAAAGTTTTATAAAATAATCAGTCTCTTCAGACACTGTCTGCAGCTATCTGTATGACAGCCAGCTTCCACCATCCGTTGAGTCTCTTTCAAATGTGAAGCCCAGCACTGCAGAAAAACAGCATTTCAGCAACAGGGAACAACTGTTCCCTCAAGGACACATTCAGCTTGAGCCCTCTCTTTATATGTCACAAGCTGACTTTGTGCTGCCACTTGCTGAGATGTTGGAGGAAGTCTGAGACAACAGGGCAGGACTGTCCCCATCCTGCTCCCTGAAGGGCCATGCCTCTCTCTTCAGCTCAGTGGAGGGGCTAACACTGAACAGAGGCTTTGTAGACTCTAACAGAGTAATTTTCAGTACATCATCTTCTACCTCCATCTCTTCAGAAGGGAGACAACCTGCAAACACTTGTGGGGAGTCATGTCCCTCAGAGTTCACTGAATTCTCAACTGTGAGCTTTTTGTAAGATAGTGGCCCAGACTGGACCAGCACTAATGGCTGATCACATGCTGCATCTCCACACGTGTTCTCAACAGGGCAAAACCCATTTTCCTCCTGGGCCACTGCCCCATCTGAACAGTCCATATCCTCTTCTTGTCCTGGTGCAAGAAGAAACTCTGGTCTGTGAGGCTTGGCATGAAAGGGGGGTATCTCTGACACACCATATTTAGTGCTACTCAAGAGTTTTTGCCGAACCTCTGCACCTAACTGGGCTGGGTCACACCTGCCAACAGTTGAAGACAGTCCCCCAAACAGGCCATATTCCTTGTGTGGTAATTCAGGAGACAGTGGAAGTGATCTGCATCTCCTCCCAGGAAGAAGGGAAAGTTCTTGCCAGTCTGTGCTATATGCCTGCCGGAACTGGGACTGGCTGGCTTTCAGGCCTCCACCTGCCTCTGGAGAATGCAAGTCAAACACGAGGGAAATCACAGACTTGCTTGGCATGTCAAAGAATTTGATCTTTCCCCCTTTGAGGTCCTCCCGGGCACTGAAGGGATTAACTTTCCGGCCTAAGCCTTTGCTTGGTGTGTAGTAGGGGTCCTGCACATTTATCTTCCTGGAAGGCTTGCGGGAGAAGATATCCGACTGGCTGCGTGACAACCAGATATTCCGACGCGGACGGGGTGACTTGGGTGGGATCTTATCATCCAAGGAACTCAAACGTTTTACTCCTGGTCCTTTGTCAATTGATCCTGAATAGAAAAAGAGAAATACTCTTAGCTTAAAGAAGCTCCATATAGCTGTACATCTGCTCACTGACAGAGCCTTCATGACAACTGTAAAGAAAAAAGCTGCATTTCTGATAATCCAAATGACATTCCATAAGCACCTCTGCTCCTTCCTTTTAAGCTCCTGCACAAACACAAGAACACCATTCTCCCCTCCTCAGCATATTTTAGAGCCCCTTCAAACCTCCTTGCTGCCAGTACACTGCCACAGCAGAGATGGCACAGGGTGGTGTTGGAGAAGAACAATTTGCATGTTTACAGATTTATCGTCGTGGCTTGCAGCAGAGGTTGCCCAAGGTATGTTGGTGCTACTGACCACAAAACAGATCCAGTATAAAACATAGTTGCCAAAGAAATTGGGACTTTTTCACCCTAATGGGAAATGTCTAAGACCAAAATAAATGCCCCTCCTTGTACCATGGAGATTTTAAATCATTCCATCCCAGCCTTCCTTCAGCACATTATCCAGTACAAAACTAGGGATATACGAGAGTCTGACCCTAATGAATAGGAGTTTAAAAGTTGTACATATGCCTGTGTATTTGCACTCACTACACACACACACACACACGTTTATAAAGAAAAGCTATATCACTAGAATAGTATGAGCAAATGGTGGATGTTAACTCCTTGAGTGTTTGGAACACGCATCTGTCACGGGCTCTCAAGGTGCCTCTGAAGAGCTGTGTTAGAGCAATAACAAATGAGTATAAAGAAGTGATATCTCATTTTGATTATCATTTCCAGAATAAGCACATATGGATTTTCACTTTTCCCTTTAAATACTGCCATGGTTCAGACTACAGTCTGAAAGAAACTCTGTAGGAAAAGACTATGCAAGTCAAAGAACAGCATGTAACACTTCTTTGAGAAGTACTTGTTTTGTACATGTACTCCAAACGGAGAATGCCAGTAAAATGAAAAGAAACCCCAAGCCCCAAACCAAAAAACCCAACCCAACAAAAAACCCTAAACAAACAAACAAATTTCCTTTTAAACTCACACCTCTTTTTGATGCTTTCCAAGTGTGGGAGAACTACCACATGCATTAACTCTACGTGGTTTGAAGTACAGAATAATTATTTCAATCTATGACTCTATTACAGATCAATAGGTATGTCCATATGTTGCATATCTGTATATCCGCATAATATGAGAAACTATTTTAAATGTACTCTTAAGTTTCTAATGCCAGAAGTGTACTAACATAAAACACCCAAGTCAGAATACGGCCCAGGCTACAAGAGTTTGCTCCCCACACCAGGTGGCACCAGACAGCTTTAGAGAAAACCTTTCAAGGCCAACATTCCCAAGCAGACCTGGGACTCATCTTTTCTCGTCTTTCAGAGTATTTCTAGGTACTTTATAATACTCTTGCATCTTCTGTGCTCTTCCTCCTGAAGGAATTTAAGAAGCCTCTAAATGTTACATGTAACATACACCAAAGAAATTATGTATATGTATGGCAGCGATAAATAAAAAGTTGATAGATTTTCATATACTATTAGCAACTTACAAAACCATTTCCAAATGAATGCTATATTTCCTCCCAAGAGCTTATCAGATAATTTAAAAACAGCTGTTTTTTCAGCAAAGGACACTCTGCAACGCAAAGTATATAGCATTGTTCCAGAATAGTTTTCAAGATTTGTGTAAAATCATTCATAAACTGTAAATTATACTATATACAGCCAAAATGCCAGTTTTCAAAATATGAAGCTTTGTCTCCTCTTGCTGTGACCACACAGCAATGTTTGTGCAATACAGGCACTTACCTTTTGGTTTTCTTTCACTGTTGTCTAGGTTCAAGAACTTTCTGTCTCTCTCTGAGTCCTCATTTCTCAGGCGGTTTAACATTTCCTCCAGTGTTTTGACAATATCAGCAAAAGAAGGACGCAGCTTTGGATCCATCTGTGAATGCACACAAATCAAATAAGTCCATGTGGGTTTGGTACATGTTATTCTGCTTAAACAGTGGACAGACAGAGGGACAATCTGGGGAAACTGAGGAAATTTGAAACAGTTTTAAGTTTGTTGTTGTTGCAAAAAACCCTGTTTAAAGAAGGGGAAAAGCAGTATTCTGTCTATTACACCTCTCACATTCAATTATCAATTTGTAAATATTCTATGAAGAGGATAAATTTTAAATTGAAAAGGTGGGAAACTGTCAGATTCATGGCTGGTGAGGGGGGTTAGTTGGTTTGCTTGAAACAGCTTGCATAGTTCAGGATTGCTTTTTTTCTTTCTTTCTGGACTCTGGTTATGAGAGATTATGTACCTATGTTATTTCAAAAGGATTACACAAAACAACATGGCTATGTCAGTCTTTAAAAGATTGTAATTCTTCCATCATCTCCTTGTGGCTTTAATTAAAATACACCTAAATGGCACTGCTGATTTTAAAGCTGAAAATGTTGTATTTTTCCATCTGTTAATTAGCCATACTACTCAGTGTAGTGGTCTATCTTGTAAGGAAGCAAGGGTGGTTATATAATTTAACAAAGTTATAAATTAGGAAAAAAAAAATCCATCTTTCCCAGGTAAAATATTCCCCCTGCTCATCAGTATGTATTAGCCTGTATTTCTCAGTATGTATTTATATATTCACTCTAGCAGATATGCATCTCTAAACAAAGTCCAACACTAAAATTGTACCACAGGGCAAGCAGCTTCATTTAAGCAGTAACTTTGAAGGCATTTCATCATTTTGAGCATTGACCCTGCATGTATGTTATAGGCTACACTACTGTAGGTAACAACATCTAATTCAGCAGCTGAAAGTTAACTTCATCCCAGTAATAAAAACAATTCTGCTTGATCTGATTGCTGTTTCCAGCCTTCTAAAGGCTTTTACAAAGTGGGCAAGCCCAGACAAATCTCACCTCTGCAACAGGAACAGTGATGCTTTGTACACAACAAACCCCAAATACCTCCCTGATACTGCCCTGCAGGTTCTTTGAGATGGATCTTTCTGAAGAGAACTGGTATGATCAGCAATGCCAGAACACCTTCTAGCAACAAGGGGTAAAGGGCTAAAAATTCCTATGTACAGTAATGAAAACCAAACAAAGAAACCACACTTGAAGAGCTCCAGAGCAGCAAGAAATTGTTCTGAAGCAGCAGCTGCAATTTCCTGGCATTGGAAAACATATTTTTCTGCATTCCGTACTTCACTGAAAGAGTAGGGCAGGGGCAACAGTGAAGCACACACAGTACTCTGACAAACGTACTAATTTGGGAAGCTTAGGGAGCTGTTGCAAGCTACAGAAGTTAGAGGAAGTAAAAAGAGCTCTCTGGCTATTTTCATTTGTGCTAGATAAGATCCAAGACAAGAGCAGCAATGGAAAAGTTACTCAAAGCAGTATTTGCCTCTTCCATCCCTGCACAGTCCAGATTTTGCTCAAATGGAAGAGAAGGTTCCTTTTCAAAGCATCAGTTGCCCACAGCTCAGCTCATCTGGTAAGCTTTTTGCATGATCATTTATGAATAAGTTTATTAAATATTCCCACAAGTAGGCTTATAATTGTTGGGGAGCCTTCCTTGCAGGTGCTTATTTACAAATCTCCCCACTTTATAACAGTAAATTAAATTTTAATCCACTACTCATATGCATTAGTTTCTACTGGTTTTCTTAGGGTGCCTTAAAACACATTTCCTGGCTGTAGAAAATCCCAGGGCTTTGTATATTTGCATATTTTGCATATAAGCTGGGCTATAAAGTTCACACCTTGTTAACCTATTAAATTATCAAAAGCTATATAAATGTCCATGTCTCAGTGCAAATTACCACACTGATCACCTCTTACTGAAGCACAGCATGCTTAGGAAGATATAAGAAAGCCTTATCTGTTTACCCCCTTTTTCCTTCTCCTAGGTGAGTGGTATGTGAATTCCAGCATGCCCCACACTGAAATCAGCATATTAATGGCTGGATCACAAGACAGTAATTTCCATTTCAATTCAGTGAAGGGACATTTATTATACAGGAAGCTGCATTTGACAATAATGAGTGGGAGAAAACCCTTTTTCTCTAAGCACACCAAATTCTCACATGAAAATACAAGGTCACTGCCCCTTCCTTCATGAGCAGTTTACTCTGAATTTCTGAGCTGAAAAATTACTTTGAATCATGCATTGTGTGTTTGGATGCAGTACCATTTCTGGAGTCTGCAGATGGGAGTTGAGATTTCCAAAGTCAAATCCTATTTCTAACCAAACCCTTTAGTGCTCATGTAATCAAAACACTTCATAAACATAAGCCAGATGTACCACTATTCAGGTGAAGCAAGCTCTGCTGTACCAAGGTGAAATAAGAGGAGTTAAATAGCTCGTCCATAGTAAGTTCCACAAACGTTTTTAGAATTAAATTATGCCATGTGGTGTCAAGAGCAGCAGTCAGTCATTTCCTCCATTTTCACCTTTATACCATTCTCTCCTTCAGCACTGGCATTTTTACTAACATAAAGTAAAGAGAGAGGTAGGTCAAAAATAACCATCAAACAGCACATAGAGATGAGACTTCTTAAAAGCACTCACTTGAACAGTGCTGGCATCAGTTCCAGCACAGCCTGGTTGGGAATCCAGGGCCAAGTTTTGTGCAATAAAATTTTTTAAAGTTGCGTTTACTTTAGTTGAACAAACTGGACATTCCCAACTTCAGCTGAAAGTTGTGGAAGCTCAGGTTCTCTTATTTTACATAAACTGGTTTACTGTACAATGGTACTAGGTAACTCTGTTCCAGGACAACCAGCAGAAGAGATCTACTGCCCTGGAGTTTTCACAATCAGGAGCCAGGACGGTATCCAGCACTCTCACAATTTAACTTGAATGATTGCCAGAAAATTTTCTCCATACAGCACATGACCTATAGCCTTACAGATATTAAATCATTTCGGTCCAAGTTTGAATTTTATGACACAGGCTAAGGATTTGGATGTCAAATTCTTTTTCAAAAGGCATCCTATAGACACTTTAGAGTAGTTTAATGCCTGTTTTTGATTTGTTTTCTCTCTCTGTTTGTGAGAGCAACTGAGTCCTTCCTTCATAGCTCAGTAGATTGGTATACAACAACAGCTGGATTTGTCAGTCCGAGGGTTAGCCAGTGTCAATGGCATCAAACTGGTTATGATCAGCCTGAGCAACCTGCAAGAAGCTGTTCAGTGTGCCAGACCTGTTTGTTTGGCATGACAGAACACAGAATTGCAAAAACACAAGACAGACCTTTTTGCAAGGCGAAGGGAAGGATTATAAAAACTGAAAGGGACTTCCTGGGTTGTCAGAAGGTACATTGCTTCTATAGGTAGGCTCTTCAAGTCTCTTCTGTAAATGCTTTAAGCTTTATCTTCAAAAGCCAGAGGGATTTAGAGAACTCCAGTTTAAGCCTCTCCCCTTCAAGTACAATACTCACGTTACAGCAGTTGAAGGCCAGCTGGAGGAAGTCAGGAGGACAGTCTCCCACCATGTGCTGGAAGGAATCATAATCTAATCCAAAATTCTGTACAAATGACAACAAAGCATAGAGAAATTAATGAGGTCTGCTATCTTGCTCGATGCATGTTCTTTTTAGGAGGTCCCTATGTGAAATTATCAGAAATAACCATGAACACCTTCTCAGCAACCACATAACAGAGGAGTCTGAGCAAACTTCATGCACACTCCAAACTGCAGCATTCCCAGTGGGAATTATTGATACAGGATACCTGTAAGAGAACGGGCTGACATCAAAGCCCATCCTTCTTCATGGATTCAAATGCAATCCATTGCACTTGAAATGTTGCCCACATGGATTTAGAAACAATAGCTTATACTGTGATGCTTCACTATAGTGACTTCCATTGTGCAAATTAACAGCCTGCTGTAAAACCAGAGGCTTTGCTATGATGGAAATGTATCAGTTAAAATGGCTAACTTTTCACTGGATGGTAGACTGGTAATACAAATTATCCAGTCCCTTAAGCACACATCTATAAAATCTGAAGGGCAGACTAAAAGAGAATATTTTTATTTTTTGCAGTTCAAGACGTAAACAATTTTCTATTTTCATAAATGGAGGGAGATAGACAATTTGGAATAACCCTCACAGAGGGTCAAAAGCTGCCCTGCAGATGGGACGAATAAAGTGAAAAGTTTCTTTAATTAATCAATTATAACTCAGATCCACAGTGCTTAGCAGAGTCCACACAAAACTAAGGGTGAACTTATTTTTGCTGTTAACACATCTCCTGCCCCTTTCACAAGGGGGAGCTGCTTAGTGCACGCAGTGTGCCAGAAGTGCCTTATTCTGAACCTGGCAAGAAGTCTACATGAGCTATCACTCCACAAAAGGAAGGGTTTGCATTGCAATGCTCTCGATGTCCTGCCAGTTAGGGGCAGAAAGGATTCCCATGAGGATTGCAGCTGCACAAAGTCTCTGAGAAAGTGTCTTCAATGGAGCTTCCTACAGTAACAGCAGAAAGAGCAAAAGCCCTTTACAGGCTATTTTTAATGTCACACCTATTCATCCTATCTTTTGACAGCCGTGGCAGACGTTCTAAAGCCTGGGCCATTATCATGGCAGACTCACCACCTCCCACCAATGTTATAAACATAACCACTTACCTCTGTGCGAGGGAGATAGTCTGGGTCTGCCTGTATTCTTGCTATAATCTCACACAGAATTATGCCATAGGAGAATACATCTGCCTGAGAGAAAAAGAAAAAATTAATAGACACATGGTTCAGCTATGAATACTCAGCATTCTTATCTGCCACTGAGTTTCTCCTTATCCCAAATGGCTATCATAAAACAACGAAACACCACAGCCTTACAACACTGAGCAACTAGATTAGAGCTAACATTTTCCACGTGAAGAAACACAGCCTCATAGAAAGCATTCTTGTTGCAAAAATAACAATGACAACTTTAAAACTTAAAAAAAACCAAAACAAAAACCAAAGCGCTCTTAATTCAGCAGCATAAAAAATTAAAAAATAAATCCTTCCTTGCACAAAGAATGGTGAAGTTCCATTTGATGTCCTACACATCGGAATAATTAAAAACATAACCAAAACATGACATGCCTATATATCACTGTGGTTAGAAAAACAGGTCTAGAATACACATGATCACAGCCTAGCCAGAACATTAATGCTGTTTCTTAAAAAAATTACATTTTTCTCTTCTCACTTCAGTACCTTTGGAGAAAACTGTCTTCCCAAAGCTTGAGATATGTAGCAGCACTGGGTATCAGTGCTCATTTTCCATGACACTTAGTAACCACTTATCTGACTACCCCTGGAGCTGCACAGTTCCTCAGATTTCCACCCACCTGAATTTTTCAGGTAATAAAATTTAGCAAAAATGCGGAATACAAGTCTACACGGCAGAAGCGTGAATCCCTCATCCCTTATGCATCAGGCTGATGCGGTATGAGACCTCATATACTTCCTCTTTAGTCCTCCCTGTGGTAGGGTTAGTGAAGAATGTGGCACCATAGATTTGGGTACTTTATTATTAATTTAGGTCAATTGAAACTCTTTAAAAAGCTTTGAAATGGTAATTATTGCATTCATTACTGAGGTAATTACTGCTTTCCTGCAAGTCAGAAGTACCACCAATCAAACAGATTATTGACTACTAGATATAGAGAGGTACAGGATGTGGGCTTTATCACAGAAAAGGTACATTGACAGGGCTGAAGTAATGGGGAGAAAATCTTGTGTAAAGAAGAGATTGATTGAAAACACTGTTTCTAAAATTCAGTGTGATCTGATCCTCCTCTGAAAGAAACATTTCCCAATGACACAAACAGGAAAACTTACAAGTACCTTTGGAACACATTTTGTCTTATCAAGGTATCTTACCTTAAGACATGATGGTTTATTTTTTATATTTATACACAGACACATACATACATACACCCATATACATACACACACACACATATAGAATTGTGCAAGTTTACATAGACACCTTTTACTTCTACCCCGATTTCACTAGTGTACAGTCAGGGAAGCACCTTCATTATATTTCTCACGAGAATTTGTGAAATTAAATTGTGTTAGGTCAACAAGACATTACCATATTTCAGCATGTGGGGTGTTTCAGAATGGAAATAGCATAGCAGAGAACAATCCTAAAACCAATTCTATTTCCATATATGATTACACACCATGAATTAAATATATAAGCTATTCAACTCTCACTCTTCCTTAGTCTGAATGATCTACAGAATACAGATAAATCACAAGTGAAAATAAGAGTTTTAATATTATGGGAATTCTAAATCATGCATCCAGCTACAGAAGAGAAACATTTGACAACTAACTGTGTTTATATCATGTACCTACCTTTTCATTGTAGGGCTCATCTCTGAGAACTTCAGGTGCCATCCAGAAGGGTGAACCCACAACTGGTAACTTCTCACTATACAGATATGGGATAGATATGGAGGGGAGGTGGTGGGAGAGAAGGAAGAACCATTAATTAAATGCTCAAGCATTGCTAATAACTTTCCCAATCAATTACTTCAGTCAATTACTCATATTTTATTTCCAGTTTTTAAGTGCTCAGTCACTTTAAAAGAATTTTTTATTTTAAGGTTACAGATGTTCAATAGTTTTTATTACCAAACTCTTGGCAGAGTTGGCTCCTTCATCTATATACATCAAAAGGTTTGTAGACATCAGTTTTGGGCTAGATGCCAAGTTCTCCATTCATCCTGCAAGACCTGCAGGTATCCCATCCCTACATGTACATACAGCTCTGCATGAAGTCAAACTGTATTTAAAATAAAATTCTGCAAACTGTATTAAAAAAAAAACCAAAACCAAAACAACTAAAAATCAAGATTGACCAGATGAATTCTTTAATACGGAAAAAATTAAAAGTAATCAGAATAGACTTAATTTGAAAAATCTGCAGTTTCCATAGGGCTGAATACCCAGGCCTTAAGAAAGGCCTCCAGACTGTCACCTAGCTGACCTTGAGAGAATATCTATTAAAAAAAACCCCAAAAAACCAAAAAACCCCCACAACAACAACCACAACAAAACAAAAAACCCACAAAACACCGCTGAAGGCCTCAAAGTAGCATGACTTGTTACCAGCCAATGGGAAAAGAACAAAACTGCATTTGAAAATGGAGGTAAAACTAGATAAAACCAAAATAGTGGCTAATGTTGCAATTATATTGCTTGTTTTATTCTCAAGCTACCTTAACCATACTCTCAGTTTTCAGGGCACCTCAAAGCTGGGTATTAAGGACACCTTAAGCACCTCTAGTGCCTTCCTGATTTTGTGATGGGTTCATCCAAATACAGCTGAAGCTTTCAGCACCTCACAGGGTGCTCCACAACAATTACAAGATACACAGTGGCTGTACTTATCAGTATTTTGGAAATTAGGACGTTCACTTTGTTAAGCTTTTAGATCCAATATTTCACCAATATTAAACCAAGTTTTCAGACCTCTCAAGACATTATTTTAGGATATGTGCATTTTAAAAATGGTGCATAGCTAAGATGAGCTTTTATTGTTTTCTTTGCAGTCAAAAGTGCTGGAAGGCTTTTATTTATTTTACACAGAAGCACACACTGGAGAAAATCTGACAGCACAATTCACAGTCAGAATACTCTGAAATACACAAGTCAATATACAGGGAGAACAATGAAATCCTTGTCCTTGATCCCCCTAATGCAGGGATGACAAAAGGATGATATTCAACTGTGACAGTAGCTTGTGACAGTGACCTGTGCATTTCTCAGATGAGTTAAGATTATTATTTCATCCTAGGGAAAGTAAAATGGTAAGCTACTGTTAGACAGTCATTTTATAATTAATTTTTCTTTACTCTGTTATAAACCTGGATCTTAACAACTAACACAGGTTAAACTAGAATAATGCTGGAATACCACGGGATATGGTTTATGAAAATGGAAAGAAGCTAAAGTTGCTTGAAATCAACAAATGACATTTATTACAAAATCATCCCAACCCAGAATGCTGGACAGTATTTTTGTGTTTGCTTTGTTGTGTTTCAGGTTGTTTTTAAACTCAGAATTCTCAAGTATCAGCTTAAAAGATCTACCAAAAAGCTTGAGCAAATCCTCCAGCAATTGGAACATTTTTGAAGAATAAATGTCACCACTAAATATCAAAATTGACAGTATTTAAGGCTGGAACATTTTGGCTATCCAGCCTGCAGTTCCAGACTGAAGACTGAGGGTATTTTTTGAAAATTCTGTATCAGAGTGCAATAACAGCCTCAGGGAACTGGTTCACTAGAGCTTCTGACCTGCAGCTGTGCTGCAACTCTCACTTCACTTAGATTAACTCACATACCTGTGATCAGGAATTTTCTCTGCTAAACCAAAGTCTCCAACTATTGCTGAGTATCCATTCTCATCATGTTTTATTAAGCAGTTCTGGAAAAAACAAAACAAAACAAAAACTAAATAGAAGAGTTATTGTCTGGGCATGAAATCTCTATAAGATTCCAGATTAAAAAGAGATAAAACAAACAAGACTACAAAATCTAGTTTGGAAGATATTAATCTATGAGAAGCTTTTGTCTGAGAGCAACAACCCTTCTCCCCTACCCTCCCCCTGCACAATCACGTCTGTCAAACTTAAGATGCTGCAAACAGCCTTCCACTTAGCTAATAATCCACTTAAAAACTTGCTGAGAAGGCAGGCAGCCACAGGCAGCACATACCCCACTAGGTTTTAACAAGAATTAAGATGATTTAGCTCCCTTATGCTCAAATATGCAATACATTCTGTTCACTATGACACCTTACAATTTGCCTGTACCTGACCAGAATACAAGATCAGAGCAGACTCTAAATGTCTTTAAATATTTTTTACATTAACTAGTGAAAAGGAACTTGCTGCTTTACAGTGAACTTTCATCAGAAAATACAACTGATCATGACCAAGTTACATGTGCTTTTAGAGTCTCAAACTTCTTTATTTTACAGTACATCATAAAACATAATTTAAGAGAAAAGTCTAATAGGCAAAAGCTGACAGTCTTTTCCTTTCAGATGTGCCCTTCAGTGCCAGGATGGAGGGCAACTTAAGGACACACACAGATAATACTGCTGTAGCAGCACCACATCACACACAGGGTATTATCGATTTCTTTTTGTTATTTATTTACAACTCTGGGAAATATACTTTGACCATTCCAGTACCACATCTTTTCCCATTTCACCAAATGAATAGATAGCTGATTCCCTGCATTTTATTCTGTCCTGCAATAGGTGGAACAAGACAGAGAATTCATTCCTTTCCCACATGCCTGGTTCTGTATCCTTCTGCAGGCAGTACAATAGCAGTGACAGGCAGCAAACCCACTGCTGACTCCTACTGAGTGGTACCCTGCATTAATTAGCTAAACAGCAGGAAACACTTTCTGGCTTTATTGTGCTTGGATATACAAAAGCGCCTTGCTGACCCCAGAGCATTAGCTTGTCTGTATAATGCAACTACCAAGAAAAGTGAGTCCCTTGTCTAAAAGATCAAGTTCAGGTCATCACTGTTTATATTATTCAGAGACAATTGTGGCTCAGGCCATGAAGTGAGTGTTCTTCCTGCCAATTAAAAGGTTAAGCAAGCCACTCCTGGGATCATGTAAAGAAAATGCATGCCAGCCTCTTGAAACACATGCCAGGCTCCTGAGATGCAAAGCTTTATTTGTTTAGCATGACTCAAGTATAATAACTACAGTCAGTTTGGGGATTCACAAACATGTACCAAGTTAAATCAACTGTGCCTGCCCAAAGAGCAGCAAAGCTTCTCAGCTGTGGGCTTTGTTATCTTTTATCAAAGAGCGCATTCATTCAGCTCGCCTCTCTCTAAACATTTGGTCACTGTAAGTGGACTTAAAACTGAGAAGGATAAAACTTTACTGAAAAATCTTACTCAAATGATTCAGACAAGTGGAATTTCACTGCGTACCACATAGGAACAAGTCCATGAGGACACCAAAGATTTTGCAGTGTTCAAGAAGGCAGATACTATTTTATGCAGAAAAAAATTCATGTTACTTTTCAGCCATAAATTTCTCAGAAACTAAGGATGATTCTTAATTCAACATTAAAAAAAACACTTTATAATTCATTAACACTAGTTTTAAAATCTAGAGTTCCTTCTTGCATGATACCTTTGACTATTTACATTTTGTTCATTTTGAGAAGCAAGACTGCAGTACTTAATTTCACCTTCTGGGTTTTATGGATTATTGTTATATTCTCCAATAACCCCTGATCTCCAAAATTTCAGGGAAACATTTAAATCCTTACTAAGAACTATTTGCAACATAACTAAAAATCTGTCCACTGATCTTATCCACAATAATTTACAAGGCTACTTTGATACCAAAAGGAAGCTTAAATGAAACATCATCCTGACAGCAAATATTCCTTCAGCTTCTTACCAGTATCTAATCACATCCCATTAGACAGTGATACATCACCAACTGAAGCTGAACAATCCTACCCCCATGAAGCCCCAGGCAGTCTCAGCTTTCAGGTACAACACTGAACTATTAAACAAGTAGGTTATTCCTAGATAAATCATACATAAAACCAATGCTGCCTGACAGCTCTGAGCCCCTTCCCCGATGAGCAGGATTTGCTCGCAGCAGAGCCAGGCTCCCTTTCAGTGCAAGTGTTTGGAGAGACACACCAGCACAGACACTCCACTGCTGTGGGGTCCACAGGTCCTGCAGGAAAAGGCACTGGGCAAAAGCCTTGGGCAACATTCCTGCTGCAGAGTACTGATGAGATGTTCTGCTGCGGTGGGCTGCACAATGTTAAATTACATAAAGAAGGAAGCTAAATTGTTCTCTCTCATTAGTGGATGTTTGTCTTTTGTTTGTACATGAAGAAGTGCTGAGTGCCAATTTAAATTCATTAGGATACATATTCCAGTACAAGAGTGACTTTTTTATTCATACTTAAATCAGCCACAGGCAGGTGACACGCACCATACAATAAAATTCCAGTGTCACTACAAATGCTCACAGTAGTGAAACTAAACTGATTTAATTCAACTGGGGCAAATTTTTACCTAGCTAAGCACCAATTTCCTGGAACCCAGAAAGAATGAAAGCCTATTCCTAGCAAAATTAGTAGTAATACACTACTACATACACTAGCATGGTCAGATGTCACTTTGCCGCCTGTACTGCTCATTCAGGGCAAGGTTGTGCAGATGGTAAAGCTGCATTCTGTGCTGACATTCTCCAAGTGGTCAAGGTTAACCCTCAGCACCACACTTGCCCCCCTAGCAATGCCATTACACAACACTGTGCCAAACCCACAGCACAGATAATGGAGTTACCAGATTTAAGATGCAATTCATAAAGAGGTGACATAACACAGCCCACCATGGTTCATGTGCACTCAATAAAAGACAAAAAGAATTCACATTGTACCAACAAGATAAATCAAGATCAAAAAGGGACAAAGCTTCATTAGAGACTAAAACATTGAAAAAAGCTTTTGAATTTAATTCTGAGGTGGTATCCAGGTAGGAAAAGTACAATAGTGTAAACTGCACTGTTTCTTCTAACAAAGTGATACTTCTCAGTTTCTCTCAAAAAAAAAAGTGTATCAATGTGGTATGAGGAAGTTTCATTAATGGATTTTGGCTCAGAGATGCAAGACTTCAAACCCCTCACTAGTGCAAAGAGCCTGTCAACCACTGCCTATGAAATGAAATGTCAAGCCGCTTCACAACACGAGCTTTGCGAAAGTACTTTCAACTTACTCTTGCACTATTTGTGTAAGCTGCAAGGCAATTAAACTTGGTGACCTTTTCAGGCTTTCTTTTTGGACCTCTACAGACATGGATGTTCTTTCCTTTGGCTGGTCACACAGTCAAAGAGGGCAGTATTCGACTTGAGTTTTTGAGAGTTTTTCCCCCAAAAGTAGGGACCCCACCAGTCTTTCCTGAGGCAATCTCTTAATAGAAGCAAGGAGCTCTGTACATGACTCCTAAAGAGTTAACAGAGCTGTTTATGCAGACAGATGTGAAAGAACATAAAGCCCCCTTTGTGTGTTACAGGAGCTTAACATCTGCTTTGCACAGCATAATCCTACTAAGACGAATGCAATATTCTACTCTCCCTTTTACATAAACAAAAATGAAAATAGACTCAAGAGTTTCAGAGTTAAAAATAAGTTGTTTAGATGAAGAAACACCATAGTTGTATTTTATGATATTACATAAAAGCTAAACTCCTCAGAGATTTTACTGCACTCCAGAAAACACAGAAATGCTACTGCAGTGTCATTTGCAACCTTCTGATGACTGTTACCAAATTAAAATACTTAAAGGACAATTGAGATGTATCAGCTGTTTTAAAGTGCTATCCCCTAGGAGAAACCCTATTGAGAATTAAATGTGTAACAGGAAGTTTACAGTACTAGATACACTTTTAAAACTATTTTGCTTAAGGGAGAGGGTTCCATTTGGTTCCCAAAGTCTCAGTAGAAGTTTAGTGTTGAGACTATCTCTATAAATAGCCATCTGCAACAGCTAATATTTTCTGTGCAAGCCCTCCCCTGCAGTGCAAAATATCCATACAAGAGCTTATTCCAGCACAAAGGGGACGTTGCAATTGCAGCAGCACTATGAGACTCATCAGACAAAGGTGCTGTTCACAGCCTGGGTTTATTTAAACAAGCAAACAGTAAACAAGGTAGGAAGTCAAGGCATGTCACTTTCAAGCCCAAAGGCAGTGAATTTATGTTACATCAGATAATCCACAGTAATTGCTTACATGCATGGTTCTGTCCCGTATAACTGAGACTACTCCTCTCTCAGTGAGAGAAGGCTGAGCCATTACACACTGTGAAGTGAAAGCAGATGTTGGCAGGAAGACACACATACATATGTGTTTTTATATATGTGCCTAGAGATTACAATTTCTTCATAGATTTTATCAATGGACCTCCCAATGTTCCCTAAAACTGCTCACAACCTAGTATTGATTATAAACCCTTGTTTTCAATTATACAAAATTCTGCAAAACTAAAAGGCATTTGTTAGGAGGTTTGCCTCTTTGTTTTCAATCAAGAGTTTTGGTAGTGGATTTTTAGGGAGGGCGTGTAAACTGTCAAAATATCAGCCTATGGTATCATACTGAATTTGGCATGTTCTCAAGTTGAAATGCAATGAGAGCTCTGTGTAAGATGCTCCTGTTGCCACCTCTGCAAAGAGTAGACTGGGACAGAGTAGAAAGGTATATGCTGTGTGAGGAATTTGAGAGCACCACTAGGGTGACAAGAGAGAGGATAAGCCCAAGCCAGGGATTGGCAGGGACCAAGATCAGGTCCTGAGTCAGGGAGAAAAAAAACCCCAAATACTATTACAAGGACAGAAGAACTGCAAGTACAGCAGACAGGTGGTGGTGGCACAGATCAGAGCTAACCTGAAGCAGCAGAATGTGGGGAGAGCTAAACATACTAAAGACCAAAACACAAAGATACACTCAGTAAAGCATCAAGCAGGAGCAATAGGAAGAGAGTAAATCCAGTCAGCCAGGTAAGGAGTTTAATCAATAAGGCTGGGGGACAGGAACCAGGAACAAGAATAAGAGGGGAAAAAAAAAAAAAAAAGTATGAACAAGGATGAAATGCCTGTTCAGAGGCTCATATTGTACACTAACAGAAAGGATTGGATAGTAACAGAGTACGTGTGATCAGTCTTGGAAAAATGGGCAGACTCCTGGATGTTCACATCTCATTGCCAAGGAGTCTCTTGTTCCCCTCCCTATTCCTCCTCCATAGCAAAAACACAGAATGTGTTTCAGCAATGCTAATTAACAGTAGCAACAAACACAAATTAGAAATACTTCATGTATTAGTTACTGTATTAACTAAAGCAACAGACACCCTCACCATGAATCTTAAGCTTCCAAATCTAAAATGAAGTGCATGCCATTTTTTCCAAAATCGGTAGGAAGGCATATACAACAAACAGTACATCAAAAAAATATTGCCCAAAAGATGGGATGTAAAACTTTCTCAATAACTTTCCTTTTTCCCCTTATGCATACACATTAAGGTAACAGCCTTAATTACATGATCATACAGACAGTTTTCCACCTGGCATCCATGTGTTTTAGTGCACACAATGGATTCACGCTGATGGTGAATTGGGGCTGTAAATAAAACATTTGGACCACAATTTTCAGGATTCTGACCACTCTTCACACAGAAACAGTAGGGTAGCAGAAAGGCTGGGAAGAGATAAAAAGAAAGCCTGGACTGCAGATGAAGCTCTTCTGTCTTGCAGTTAAGACTATTGCAGTGTTACCCTGGGATCTGGATTCTGGCCTTCCTCATCATCACAGTAAGATTCTGTAACAAGGATGCTACTTCAGCGAAATCTTTCACAGATTGTTACTAATCTAGTGCTTTCTCTGCCTCCAGGGGTCAAACCTGACTATTTTATAAGTGCTGAAATGCTTCCAACTGCCTCTGAGGTCAGTGAGCATATTGCTTTGAACTTAAAACATGTAAAATGCAAATACTCCAAATGAAGTCTTGAAGCACATACCCAATATTCACCAGTATTCTTGCTTTTAACCTGTTATAATAAGGCCAAGCTCATTTGTCTCCCTCATCTCAGAAATACTGTAAGAATAATTTTCCTGGTATTAGGGCAGTCATTGGCATAAGCTGACAAGGAAATCAACAGTGCTTCCGGAGCAGGGTTTGAATGCAGTGCAAATACAGCATAAACAAGCTGTTGAAGAAAATCTGTGTAGTAGTAAGACATTTGTTTCAAGGTGTGAAGTAAAAAGGGATTTTGCTATATTCTTTTCGCAGGCTGGACACTTCTTCTTTGTGCTTTCCCAAACACAGCTATTTTAATTGTAGGTTACAACAGCTGGAATGTTGTAAAACCAAGTCAGACTGACAAAACTATATCACAGATCCATGGCTTCTGTTGAAACACATTCATGGTATGATTTCTGTTTTAATGATTGCATTTTCTATGGCTAAGACATTTAGAGTTAAAATTCATAACCAGAGCTCCTTGACAATCGCTGAAAGATTAAGAAAATTCTTATGATTCCAGGATGCAAATCCTCATTCTTCACACTCAACGAGGCCCAAATGAAAAACAATTTGTGGGCTTGTGGTGATATGGATAGGGATGAGGGAATAAGCAAACGAGGCTGGCTGTCAGAACCCATCTATGGCTTAATTTCCACGTAAATATTTTCATGACAAGTCAAAAGCATGGACATCACATTTCCTGACTAATAAAAAGTCAAGTCTCCCTGCCCACACCCCTGCTCTGTGCAGGCTGCAAATGGCCAGTCTGACCACTCGTACCTTCTGACAGATTCAAGCCAGGCTGTTGCTATCAACGGGGGCAGCTCAGCCTGATCAGCTACAGCAGCCCAAGCCCAGAGCCCAGCACTGAGCTGCTCATGACATGGGGAAGTACAGGCTGTCAGGGCAGCACATCCCTTCTAACAAGCGCTGCCTCTCGTTTTGACAGAAGGACATTGGGAAGGGCATCAGTGGGATATGAGGGCTGACATCCCCGTGGGCTGTCACATCGACTATAATGACCTACATCTACTCTTCTCTACCGTTCTCCCCTCTGGCCTCCTGCAGTATCAATGCTGTTCTGCTACTCTCCACATGGTGCAAATAGGAAAAGAGATCACCCTCCTGTATACTAATGGCCCAACCCACTTATTTTTCAATCTTAGACTGGCAGGGGACAGGAACTTTTCTTTCTTTAAATTGTTAGGCATCAAATTCATTGACACATATAATGCTAAGAGCAAGACAACTCTGCTACCACAACTGACACGGTAACATTTATGTATCACACCATCCCCTCCAGGAAGCTGCAGGAATTAGAGGTTTGCCAGAAACAGAAATGTAGAAGTACAGGTCTAAATTAATTAGAAATTATTTTTATAGTAAAATTCATAGTAGAGGGACAGTTTGCAGTGGGCTATTGTCTTAAGTGTAGCAGGTAAAGCACGGAGACATTCCTGCATAGAAAGTCTCAGTTTCATTCTGTTCACACTTCAGTCAAGGCCAGCAAGTCCCACAGAAAAATGCTCCACTCTCCCACCCTGCAAACTCAGAGTCTGTTCTGACTTTTGCAGATGTCTAAACCCTTGTCTTTGCCTTCATTTGAATAATAAAGCCATCCCATCAATTACTGAAGTTTACTGAAGAAAGAAGGACAATACAGAATAGTTTTGAATTAGCCCTTGTTCAATCCAGATTGCAAGTTCTCTCCCAAGGAAAAGTGTCCATGACATCTTCCTTCAGCTTTCTCACACACTGACTGTTTATAAGTAAGAATGAGTAAGAATGAAGACAACTCATCCTATCACCAGCACAGACCTGGTAAAAGCCAAGGCATCTTCTCAAGCAGTAACCAAAAGCCACAATATGAGAACTGAAAATTTTGGTGACAGGTTTTTCCTATGGTTGTCTTCATTGTTTTGCTTTGGAACAAAATGACTTTTTAAAAAGTTAGCCAACCAGCAGGGCAAACATTTGCCTAAAAGGGGAGTAGTTAGCCCAACGGATTTAAAGTTTATTTCATCAATACCTTAATATACTAATAAAATTCATGAGTTGTTTAAGGTGAGTGTTTAAGGCACCACGTGTTTCATCTCCTGGAACAAGGAAAGTGCATACATCATGTTAAAAAAAACCCAAACCAAACAAAGACAAAAACAAAAACCTTACAAACAAATAAAACAAAACAAACAAAAAATACCCCAACAAAAATCCATAAGAGATTGAAAAATACAGACTATAGCTGTCATCTGTTAAATTCTGTATTATTTTTGAAGCTGACAGCTTCCAATGTGACCCACACAGATACTGTAACTTTAGTGCTAAGAACCATCCAAATATAGCATAACTGCTAGTAAATTCTTAGGGTTTGATTTGTTGTTCATTTGTTCCTGAATAACCTTAACCACTTCCCGGTGGCCTCTGATGAGTTTGCTCTTGCCGGGATATCACGCACCCCTCCCAGCGGGTGCAGCTTTCTAAACAATTGGCATTCAACAATAGATAACTGTGAAGCACTGGCAGGGCAGCTCCAGAGAATGACATACAGTTATGTAAAGCTTGGAACAAAGGCATTCACAGGGATCCCAGGAAATGGATTTTCATATGACTGGCCATAACAGAACGTGTTACAATAAATGCTGCAGGCACTGAGTTCTCCTTAGTTACTTTGGTTCATTGCGGTAACTCTCCTCTTAAATGCACTAACATACATCCTGAACTGAAAAAGAAGGGAACACCAAGCTGTCTTTTCAGATATTTTTATGCATCTCTTATATACACACTCCAAGGTGACTGAAATGGAGCTTTCTGAGTGCATCATGTCAAAGTGACATGACTCCAAGTCCGGGCATTTTTCATAAATTTTATATTCTTCCTTGCAGAATTCAGCACCTTTCACTTGAAAGGACAGCCAAGAAAGTATTTTATTACTTCACTGAAATACGTCATTCATCTACCATTTGAACTTCTTTTTCCACCTTGACTAAATGCACATTCTATGTCTGTTTAACACTGCACTGAGGAAGCCTGAAAAAAAAAAAACCCTAAAACTGGATGGAGGACTAGTAGCCACATTGGCAAACACACTCTGTTGTAGTTTTATTTTTAAAAACTCTTTCTAATCTTTAAAAAAAAAAATCCTTTTAGACTAAGATAAAATTCTTCTGAGTGCTTTTGATTGAAGTGACATGATGAAGTCTTCTCAAGAAAAATTTTGAAGGACTTTTATGTTGCAGGTCCCCAGTGAGTTTAAACCAGCTCATTAGCACCAGACAACAGGGCAGACAGGACAGCAAAGCCCTCAGCACAGGCTGCAACGGGTGCTAAGAGCCAGTGAAATACTGGGACAATCTGCTCACACAGCTTAGTGCTCCTATGTCAATATTTCTAGCTGAGCTTGAATTTATCCAGTTACTTCAGCCAACTAAATTCATGCAAGTTGTCACCAAAGCAACTAGGAAAAATAAATCTATCTGCATTGAAAACTCTGCCACCGATATATTATTCTGGAAGAAATTTCAAAATTTGAAAATTTTAGGCAAACTATTTTGATCTTCCTGACTTTAAAAATGAAAGAAACATAAACAAGGCTTGTACACAACACTTAATGCAGAATTAGTAACGAAAGGTCACTCTTCCTACAGAAGATTTGTGAAATAAAAGGGGAAATAAAAACAACAAGGAGATTTTAAAGTGCATTTGTAATAATCTCCTCAATTTGGGTTCTTTATATGATTAACCTGTTCTAAATGTTAGATTGTTGTGCTTAATTATCCAAGGATTTAAATACTTTACTGAACCACAATTCAGAACTAAAAAACTCTGCAGCTGTTTTATGAGAAAGCCTAATCTGAACTTATTTAAGGGATCACCTTCCTTCATGATAATAATTTTCCTAGTTTCCATACGAACGATGAACATATTTTGAGGAAAGTTTTAATTCTATAAACTGCATTTGAATTTGTTTCTCAAAATGTCTTAGATCACACCTTACATAATAGCAATTCTCTTCATGGAATGGAGGAAGGGAGAAAACCCAACAATCAGTTACAGTACCTTCAGTAAAAAGTCCCCTTAATTTTATAAACAGTACCTTGGATGTAAGGTCCCGGTGGAAAATGCCTTTATAGTGAAGATAACTGATTCCCATAGCAATGTCATGTGCCAGTTTCACCCTCACTGTCCAGGGCAGATGCTGGTTACCATCCAGTAGCTGTTCCAGGTTACCACAATTGATGTACTGAAACGACAAAGCAACATCTGTAATTAAGTCTTTAACTTAATATTTTGTCAGGAATGTAAAATTCGTCATTACAAGTGACCTCAGCCCAGTTACACATTAAAACCTTTTTTTCATATGGGCTTGGCAGGCATAAAGTTTGCCGATCAAGAGAGGTTGAAAATGTCTCCCTTCACCACCTGTACCAATGCCCTTATGTTAAAGATGTAACAGCCACCACTGTATTAACTCCATGGTATTTAAATAGACCATTCAGAAACACCTACAATATCATATCACCCTCTCATGTCAGCTTGAGGAAAATTGGAGCAAAAATGGTGAAGAGCTGGCTTTCATATAGAATTAATCAACAAAGAGAGAGCTAAGTATCCAAGTGTAGGTCATGGAGCCTGATCAAGTTCCTTAAACTGAAACTGAAACTTAAACTGAAACAGCATCAAAGAAAAATATTACAATGTGTTGCTGTAAGTTCTATTTTTTCCACTGCTGTATCTACAATTTCTAATCAGCAATCTGATTCCCACTTTGTTCAGTACTACATCAACCCCATCAAATGATAGCCCTTATGAAAAGGAAAGCACATTAAGTAAAAGATAAATGCCACAAGAGACAGTGAAACAAAGCAGCACCTAAATGATACTAAGTAATATAACCCACGTTAAGACATGGCAACTCCAGTGCTTGAATAATCATTACAGCAACACAGCTTATGCTTCATGTATAGACCCTTTATACCACACCAGCAGCTACCTAGTGTTTAAAGGGCTTCTTGGTTTACTCCCAGCCCCACTCCCCCACCAGCAACCAAGCAAAGAGAGTAGCTCACTCCAGAAGGAAAACCAGGCAGCAATGCAGTGATTTCTGTCACGGAAACCCAAGTGAAGCATACAGGACAACTGCTCCCAAGCCTGGCCCACGCATGTAACACTGCATCAGACTGCACCAACTTCTCTGTGTCACACAGGTCTCCAACTCTCTCTCAAATGACTTTCCTGTGTTGCTCACTCAAACAAAACATGTGGCACCATTATCACATTAAAACAAAAATCTTAATTGCATCTCTCGTTTCAGAAACTTGGAACCTGCTTGTATTTTGTAGCTCTTCTTTGTGTCTTGGAGCCTGGGACACAAGGCAAACATGAACCACACACCCTGCAATGTGGATGGATGCAGCTGATCTCCTGAGGCTGTGCTACAGCAAGGAAAGAACGCACACAAGCTGGATTCTACAGCTAAGTCTGGGGATCACAGGTCACCTCCTGAACTGCCTACAAGAAACAGCTTCTTCCTTACAGCTCAGGCCTACCCACTGCTGATCTCACCAGTGAATTTTGAAAACCCTTTCAGCAGATACACAGGTCTCACAGGTAACTATTTGAGGAGGCAAAATTGTCAGGGCAGAGGAGGCACTACGCGATTTTAACCAGCTCAGAGCCTACCGGGAGGGGGCGCCACAAAGCAGCGGGCGCTGCCCTGATCCGAGCCCATGCACAGCAGCCCAGGGCACGACCCTCCCCTCCAAACAACCTGTTCCTTATGCTAGGAGTTCGTGTGCCAGGACAGCAGAGCAGCTCTGCAACAGGTCACTCTGAGGCTATGCAATCTCCATCCTTGGAGATTTTGAAGACCAACTAGAGCTGCAGCCAACCCGGTTCGATGTTAGAAACAATGCTGCTTTGAGCTTTTGCAGCTTTGATCTTTCTCATTTCTTTTATCTGAACCCCCTGGGGAGCTAGATGACCTTACAGAGCATGCAAGGGAAAAAAAAACAAACATGCTCAATAAAATTAGATTTTTTTTTTAAATCATAAATTGCTATCATGCTTAAGGAAAAAATGGTGACTAAAGATTTCTACAGTAACATCTTATATATTCCCAGCCTCCTTGAAACAATGTGAACAGCACTTCTCATCCAGCTATATTCAAATCAGAACAATACTGACCAACCTGGAACAGAAAGCACCAAAGCACCTGGCTGCATAACCCAATTATAAAATGACATTCAGCAATTATCCCAAACTACTTGACCTTTCTGACAGGCCATCCATATAGCATGACCATACTTGAATTCACTGGCAAGACAATGCAAGGGGGGGAATCACTGACCCAGCTTCTGTTTTGTGTTCTCTGAACTGTGCCATTCCATGACAGAAATTGCTCCAGAAATGCTAATAAGCAAGCAGCCCCTAAGAGTATTGACACAAACAATGAAATGGGACAATAGCTAGCTACTATATCGAGCATGCCCTTGCTTTCCTTTTCAATACAGCAGCCTACTGATTTGATCCATTGTTGCCATATTAGCTAAGTGCATCTAATATACCTATTCACCCAGCACTCTTCCAGTCAAACTGGCTTGCAGGGTCATTCACCCATCTTAACTGCAAGGACTAGATTCTGGCATGGGCTGGGAGATATCTGATGCACACATTGGACCCAGCATCCATGAGCTACAAAAGCAAGAGTCAAACCTGTTTTCAGCACATCTATAAAACCTACCAGGACTCCTTTCCAAAACTGCCACCCAGCAAGCGCACAGCCCTCATTTATTAGAGAAGTGAGTTCTGGCGTTGGCTCTAATTTCTTGTGTATGCCTGTGAAGCACAGGAGGCTAATCATCAAGTGAACAACTGAACCAAGATTTACCTAGAGACATCTTTAAGACTTTCGCTGATCTCAGGTTTTAGCTGGCCAGCAAGTAATATTTGCATGCAGTGACCAGAATTGTTCCTAAGGCAAGCACTGCACAGTGCTCCCTCAGTGTCATGTAAGTAATCCAATTCTTCCAGTAATTCAGGCTGATAATGCAAACAGGCAGCCTGATGGCCTATTTTTTTCAGAGCAATTCAACAGTGCCTTTTCAGGACAGACAAAACTATGTACATTATTTCCTAATTGCCAGTGCAACTGAAAGAAAAAAATACTTGTTCTCAATCTCTTACTGGCACAAACCAGCTCTGTGTGGTAAGAATATCCTGGAGGATAGTAAATGCACCTCTCCCAAAGAGAACACTGGATTTTATTTTGTGCCTGACACAGTACTGGTACAGTGAGGCTACAAGCACACACATTATCTCAAAGCATTATTCTACTACAACAACAACAGCCATCACATAAGTTTACAAGCAATTGGAACAGAGATCTTACTGGGCTATGACAATCAAAGCAAAGGGCACTACATTTCGTACAGGCATCACAGCTAAATGGAGCAGTGTTTAGACCTTTTCAAACCCTGTATCATCAGGTTGCAGTGAAACAGCTACCCATTACTCTTCATGCTACCTTTTTGCATGTAACTGGACACTAACAGCCAGCTTATCTGGTGGCCAGTCTGAAAGCAACACCTATAGGTTGTTTATTTTTGCATTTACTACAAATTAACACAGCAAATTGAACACTGGTTTAAAAGACCGTGGCATCTTAGTCCACAGAAACATTCTTTCTTTAAAAAATCTGAGGTCAGAGCTCCTACCTTTGTTGCAAGAACAAAAGTTCAGCAAAACTGCATCTCTTGTACTTCTCCCAAACCTTATGAAGAAACTGGGCAGTAGTTTCTTTAAAGGACAAGTTACTCAGAAGCTCAGCCAAGCACAGACAATTTCTGGATCAAAGAACCTTGAAGAGGTTTCTGATGTTATCGTGTACTGCTATGAAATGCAGAAGCAGCAGTGTATAACTCACCCCCATACAACAGTCAGGGGATAGGGAATCATGCCACTTTAACCTAAAACCAGCATAATAGGGCTGCTGCCTTGTAGCACAGTTGCAGTCACATCATCAGACTCAAGCATATGAAATGAAGAATGGATAGAAATTCAGCATATAACAGTACTTCAGCACAGCATTACATGCTTCATTTCAAGAGACTAATATAATGAACTTCAGCTGTCAGATTTTAGCTTTAAAATTCAAAATAGAAGTTTAAACACTAATATGAGAACTAGAAGCTTTCAAAGAAAAGGCACATCAGATTCACACAATTCTAGCTGTTATTTCTCAAAAACAAGGACTCCAAATATTGCCAAGTCTGAGGGGGAAGAGTGATGGGAATTGCAAAGTTTTCAATGCTATTTTGAAAACCAACGCTATTTCAGTGTGTAGGTCTGATATAAATAAGCCAACAGATACTGCACAGGAAAGCCAGAAAAAAAAGTTGGCCTGCTATTTAGATGACTTTAAATGTCACTGCCTGCCATTCAAAAAGCAACAAATAACCACAATACACCCCTATACTGTAGGCCAAATGTTGCCAAAAACAAGACATTAAGTGGTTAAGAAAAGTAGGTGTGGAGAGTGCATTTAAGGTGACAAACCAAATGAGGCAAGTAAAGAGTAAGAGCTCCAGGAACCCAAAACACTACAAGACAAACACTGAGATAGCAACAAATGAATATACTGCAAATGCACCTTGAAGAAACAGGCAGAGATGCAAGAGGAAAGAGAAACTAGAACAATGGCAGTAGCACCTTCAGCGTGGAGAAGCAAGAGAGATGTCAGAGCAAAAGCCAGAGCAAGTAGCTGTGTTCTGAAAGGAGATCCAGAAAGCAAAATAAAGTATTGCAGATGCTATTGACAAATGTATTGAAGAGCATCGAAATAGAGAGATCTTGCATATTTGTATCACTTCTAATGCTGGGAGTAAGAAGGTAACTCTCCTGCCTAATGAAAGTTAGTTGAGAGCTTTTCACTAAGCTTTCTGCAGAAGTTTAAAACCAGTTTTAAACCACCCATTTCAAGGAGGACACAACCTCATATTCAGTCCTCGTATGTTTAACAGTCATCTGTCACAATTGGCAGTCTCTAAGTGACTACTCTGAAGGCTTCTGTACGAGCTAATGTACCCTTCTGTCACAACTGGCATAATTAGCTACAATGGAAAGAGTGGAAGTTTTCTCCATTCCCCAAACTGCTTTCAAAGCTTCAGCTTTCCCCAAACTGCTTTCTGAAAGAAAGATAGTATCACTGTGTTCCAAACTACGAGATACTACAAATGGATACATTGAGATTCACTATCAGATTAAATTTACTTTTTTTAAAATTTGAAGTTGGTTCATCTACCCTCATTTGTAAAAATCCCACCGTTTAAAAATGTACAAAACCATCTGACCCATGTACCTCTGAGCATTAACCTACCATTTTCATTAAATATGTAACACATTGATTGCATAAAACAAAATAAATTAAAACAGAACAAGTTGGATATTGAATTTGGGCTCTGCGAGTATATTTTTGGTCAGCAGGTCAACTACTGTTGCCAGGGAGAAACACACAAGTACTGAAAGAGAACACAGGTGAGGCAAGCACATTTCAAAACACAGCCCAAACATTTTCATGAGGGATCAGAAGGGCACAAGTGGCTTGGAAAAACAGCTTGATTGAAAGAACAGAAGAAAAGCCAAAAGTCTTCATTTAAAGGCTGCTTTACTTTCCTGCTCCTCAGTTCTTGAAAACCAAAGGAAAAGAATATGTAATCTAAAATCAATTTATTTTCTGCTTTTCAATCAATAGAAATAATTCTGTTATTTAATAAAAAAT
This sequence comes from Lichenostomus cassidix, assembly GCF_008360975.1. Taxonomy (NCBI): domain Eukaryota; kingdom Metazoa; phylum Chordata; class Aves; order Passeriformes; family Meliphagidae; genus Lichenostomus; species Lichenostomus cassidix. The sequence goes on along the minus strand of NC_139489.1, from coordinate 9,012,415 downwards.
TGTGTATTTTCTTTACAGATGTTAACCATTACAGGATTAAAATAAACTTTAAAAGTGCCAGCTATTCAGAGGAGAGGGTCAGCTTTGTAAGCTGCTATGGGCTGGTTACTCATCAGAACTCAGAAGCAAAAGCCAAGAAATGCAACAGATCTACCTCTGTTTCTTCTTCTGTGTCAGTTGTGGCATTGATTAATTCATTGGCTCCTCCTTCTGAAAAGGCATGTACAGGCATGGCTCCTTTTATAAGGGCAAACAAGAATTAACATGCACTAAGGAAGGAGCTGTAATGAAAACCATTTGTTGCATTCCAAACATTCAAGCGTTGGCATGGAAAAGAAATACAGCAAAATTTTTCTTCCTTTAATTCTCTAATTCCAACAGTTCTTATGGTCAGCAAGCTGAATTTAGCCCTGTTCAGTCATTTCATTCAGTCAAAATGTAATGTTCACTTGATTGCCTGCTGCTACAGATTCTTGTTTGTAAGGCTTCAGCTGAGGCACATAGCAACAAAGCACTACTGCAGCCCATATGGATGGAGGAAGTTTTATGGATGCTCACTCATACTCAGGTTTGAAACACTGCAGGAAATAAGCTTATTTTGCTGGAACCGGAAAACACTCCCAGTGTATCTATACAAGCTGACCTTGATAACCATTTTTCCTGTAATTATGTTAGTAGAAAAAACCAGAAACAAGGCCTAACAAAAAGCCCTGCATTTATAATCTGAAGTCACAACCATTTGGATACTAAGTGGAGCCCAGTCTCAGTGCAGATAAGAATCTGAGATATGGCATAAATTAGCACATAGGCATAGAAGAGAAAGTACCTTGTTGCTGATACAGGCAGGAGAAACAGCATCTCTACAATAACACTTCTGTTAAGAGCAGAAGGTTCTATCCACACTGACAGCATTTCGAACATACCAGACTCAGTTCTGCCGAGAAGCTGCAAACTCTGACAAGGTGCTTCTTATTTAAATAAGGTCTTTCTCACCTTCCCCACAAAAATACCAGCAGCAGCCCACAGATTATATGCCTGTGAGATGGCAGAAAAATAACCTCTTTGCTTCATTTTTTGATGTCTGTGAAACAGCTACAAGGACCCACTGAGAGCAAAAATTATAGCACATGAACACCTCTCACAGTACAAACTTTGTTTAAATTCTGCACAAGGAATACTCTTTCTGAGCTGTTTCAGAGTGCTTTTCCAAGCCTCAACACTCCCACGTCCACTCAACACATCCACTCACATTTGAGGGTGCTCAAACACTTTATTGACAATTATAGAAGGCACCAAGATCCTCTATTAATAGTGGTGTGTAAAAGCAAACATTAAAGGAATTTTCTTGTACAACTCAGTTTCTGAATGTTTTGGATGGCTGATAAGTAAAGCAAAATGAGGAAGTGGAACTACAGAACACTTGTTAATTCAAGAGTATGTTTCCTGGGATCCAGGCTGAAGAGTGGGGAATGAAGAGAAAGTACTACATACAAACTCAATTAACTGAAAATATGTAAGAAAAAAATTCCAAGACAAAAATTTAAGTGGCCAGCATCACAGTACCCATCTGGACTGCATCTCTTCATATACAGAAGTAAGAGGAAAATCTAGTGCTTCAGTATTCAGTTCTCCTCCCCTCTCTCCCCCTCATAGTGTAATAGCTGAGATGTTTGTAACTTCTCCCTCTTGTTAACCTAGCCACCAATAAAAGAATTCAGAGGTTGAAATTCAAAAATGTTTTTCTTTTTTTGCTTGAGGCAAAGGCAAATGGTCCAGTAGGTTTACAGAAAGTCTCAAAACACAGATATTAAAAACCCCTCCCCAAGAAAACCCACACAACCCACACACAGAGCACCCACCCGCATGTGTGTGCCTCACACAAGGGGGGAAGGCAGACAAGGAATGAGACAACGGAACTTGCTGTTTGCATTTAAACATTTATCTGCCTCTTATCTTTCATTTATCCTTGAGCCATTCTAAAAAGGAGGAAGAGGTTAGCATCAGCAAGACATTTAGCAATATATGTTCTGTTCCTCAGAACACAATATATTTAGATACACCTGCCTCAAATAAAATAAGGAATAAAAGTTGCTTGTGCACTATTACAGGCTCTGAAGTGATAAAACAAGTCAATCATCCTCCTATGAGAGAGGAGGGGAAAATAATTATAACCAAGGTATGGCCTGCATAGCCAAGATTTAATTTTAAAAAACAGAGGGGGGTAGGGAGGGGAGAAAAAGGAGGTTTAACTGTGAGCTCTTAAGCTCATACACAAGCATTTAATACTAGAATTCCAAAGCTTGCACGTCCAGGAGTTCTCACTGAAATAACTGGTTGCTTATCGCTACTCATCTAGCACCTGCATGCATAATATAGACTGTGCACCTGAATTTAGATCCTTACTTTTAAAGTCTTGGCTTCTGCCTTTACATGAGGACTTCTCCAGCATCTTTGATTATAGTTCTTTCTACATCTGAACTTTCTTTTTGTGAGAACCCACCCTTCTCGCCTAACCACACAGTGCAGATGCATCTAAGCAGCTTCCCACAGACTTCAGCACAACGCAGGGCTCACACAGCTTTTGCTTATTTGCTTTTGGTAAAAGCACAGACTGTCTGGAGAGTTGTCCTCCATGTGTTTAATTTACCCAATCACCACCAGTCCACAGTAAGTTTTTCCTTTAACTGACCTGCCAACACTTCCCTCCTCAGAGAGTGCCTTAATGTCAGCTTGTGTCCTCCAGAAGCCAACATTTTTGTCAGCTTTTTGCTTTTTGTAACTGAGCTTTTTACTGCAACTTTTTGAGAATCGATTCCACCTTTGTCCTCAGAAGAAGTGTCATGACCAGGTACAGCAGCATGTAATTTCCTACCAAACTGAAGGCCTCCACATTCTGTGTGACTGGGTACAACCTACCCAAACAGATGGTAAAAAATGCTCTGTTAAGTGTTGTTCTGGAAACCCAGGTCTTTGATCACTGCAATCAGACAAGAAGGTTAGGTTTCTTTCATTTAAAAAAAAAAAAAAAGTATCAGATGTAAGGGAAAAAGATTTGAAATATCACCTAACTTAAATAAGGTCCTTTATATGCTTTCCAAAAAACCTGACTTTTGATATTTAAGCACTCAAAACTGCACAGCTACAAATCAGAGAGACTTTGCCAAAACTCCTGTGGAGACCTGTATCATTTTTGCTGGAGAAAGAACCAAAGGGTCAAGCACACCACATATGCCACAACATGAAGCTGCAAGAATATGAACAGGAGACGGAATTTCAGTCAGAACACTAAATTTCCTGCCTCCTGTCATTGAAAGCCAGGCCCCCTTGAGTGATTTTAAATGGACTTTTTTGGTATGTGCAGCACATCAAGCTGTGTTTGGGACTGAAGTCTTTTCTTTTTAACAAATTCACAAAAATATTAGGTTCCCAAGGAAAATCTTATAAAGTAAAGAATATGTACTTTGTCTAAATTTCTGTGAAATAACTTCACTGTCCTAGACACATTGCTTTTTTTTTTTGTTACAAAATAATACATGAAGCCTTAAAGTTACAACATAAGGTTTAATCGGTGTGAGATTTTCCAAATACCACCAGCACCCAAATCCCCTTTCTACAAGCTTTTTTAAACCCTACTTACTTTGAACAGTCTAATTTACTTATTACATGTACAGTGTTTAGATTTGATTTTGCATCCACTGGTGATACAAATGTCAGGTTAACACCTACCTTTAATCAACCTGACTCAGATCTCACACGCAAGGTGCCGATGGGTACCAGAGTCTGCAACTCTTCAGCCGTTGGAACAAGCTCAGTGCAAGTGTGTACAGAATCATTGCAACCAAAATGAGACATCTTTAGCTGATAAAACAGATGATGGTGCTCACATTCTTCTGACTCTCACTTCACTTTTTCAGAGGTGATAACCTATATTGAACCATCACTGAAAATAGAATCTTAATTTTTGTTGCTTTCTCGTGCACCCTTTCAAAAAATATAGTTAGTGCAGACACCCCTCCCACTAAGCCAATACAGCTGGTTTAGTTTAGCACTCTCCAATTAATCAGGGCATGGTTACTTCTAGAGGTACCTGTGCTTTGTGACAGCATCAGGGGCACAGGAATGGGTCTCTCTCATTCTGCAAGCTGGTATGTATCTTTCATATGGGTATCTCTCAGGTTGAAGAGAGACATGCTGTACTCCTCTGAGGAGAATAAAACCAGAGGAAAAAGGACAGTGCTTTGAAGAGGAAACAATATGATGCCTTGCATAGCACAGAGAAAGGATGAGGTAGAGCTGGCTGTCAAGCCACAAACTACATTTGCTGAGAGTGCATACAGCCACTTTTTATAAATTAAACTGAAAACCTAAGCGAACTGCTCCAGCAAAACTGAAACTGACAGTCCATATGCTGTGAAGAGTGCAAAAATAAGACCAAATATGGCTCAAGTGTTGACAAGTATTTTAAAAATTCTATTATGAACAGTCAAGACATGAAAGGAAGTGTCTGCACTGAACCAAGTTTATAAAAACAATTATAACTGCATTTCAGAATGATCAAAGTTGTACTAGAAGTCATTTTGCAAGTGGCACACAAACAAGAAAGCCCAAGGTTTACATGTAGTACCAAACAAATAACTTGTCAGGTACATAGACATATACATGTACTTAATATTCAAATTTATAGATCTCTTTTTTTGTCACAATAATTTAAACAAAAGCTAAAAATTATACAAGGGTAATACTTCGTGGTCTTTCTGACTGAGTCCTGGTGTTCATGTGCAATGAAGTAGAAAGCACAGGCAATAGACCTGTCTTTCTGTACAAGTTTAGTTGGTTGAGTTTTTTCAACCCCAAGAGATTAAGTCAATATTCACTTGTGCCAGTAAGTAGGCACACAGTAACAGCTTTTTGCATCTTGTAGGTTTACCTTATCTCTGTTTACCATAGATTTTATTATTTCAATAAAGGATGATAGAATTAACAAGATATTTCAAAGCACCCGCTAACTTGCATGATTTTTCTGTAGCGAGATAAGTGCTTTTTCTCAAGAACAGAAACATAAAGGGCCATCCAGATGATTACAAGGATGAAGCACCTCTTCTATGAGGAAAAGCTGAGAGAATTGGGATTGTTCAAGCTGGAGAAGGCTTCAGGGTGACCTAACCGCAGCCTTCCAGTATCTGAAGGGAACCTACAAGAACAATGGAGAGAGACCTTTTACAAGGCCAAGGAGGAATGTTTTTAAACTGAGAGTAGGTTTAGATATAGATCTTAGGGAAGAAATTCTTTGCTGTGAGGGTGGTGAGACACTGGCACAGGTTGCTCAGAGAAGCTGTGGATGCCCCATCCCTGGAAGTGTTTAAGGCCAGGTTGGATGGGGCTTTGAGCAACCTGGTCTATTGAAAGGTATCCCTGTCCATGGCAGGGGAGTTTGAACCAGGTGATCTTTAAAGGTGCCTTTCAACCCAAAACCATTCTGTGATTCCATGACAAGGTCCTTGGCAACCAGCCCCAGCTGGCTCTAGGTGGCCCTGCTTGAGCAGGTACATTGGACCAGATGACCTCCAGAGGTCCCTTCCAGCCTCAACCATTGTGTGATTCTGTGAAAAAGCACTATACAGAGAGCAAACAGCCCTAAGAGACATCTCATGACCCATTAATTCTAATTTAGTGCTGGAAAAAACAGCAGCAGTAAAATGGAATGATTTCTCACCTTTTACATTACAGACTAGCCTAGTCTTCCTAACACTGGAGCTATTTCCCTGCTCTTTTTTAAACCCTACTTCTGCTGTCATGACTCTTGCTCTTCTTGGGTCCTACAGTGAATTCTCACACAGTCATTAATGGGGAGTGCAACTGCTGCTGCATCAGACAAGGTTACCATTACTCTTCTCTAGAGGTCAAATCCCTGGGCTCTGGATGAATGGTTTTCTCTTGACCCTGAGGCAAGTATATGCAAGGCCTGATTCTTAGTGACTCCTGTAAGAGAACAGCTAAACAACCCAAACAGCCAAATTAACAGAGGAAACAACATGGATATGTGTTGGCTGGGCCTCCAGTCTTATGACAAAAGCAGCAAAAAAGGCAAGCAAATACTAGCAATAGCTACTTCTAGTTTTATACCACATAACTATATCCTTGTCATCAGAGCATATATTCCTGGACCCAAATATATCCAGTTCTAAAACTCAAGTCCATTCCAGGAATGATACAAAATAACCATAGTTTAGCAGAGGACTCAATGCCTCTGATATACTTTCAATAGGGCTAAACTTAACTCTTCTGGTGCTTGGGTTTTATACTTGTAAAGGCTCAGATTAGCTCTGCGTGTTACTTTCCAGCACTAGTACAGCACCACTGAAAGAACTCTTCTTTCATAAACTCAAGCTGTAGCTCCAATGAATGCCACAAAATGTATCTGAACTATGGACACAAAGGATAGAGCCTGCAAGTAGAGGTTTATTACAGTATTAATCCACAGGTCATGTTATTCATTGGCTGAGAGATCACAAGGATCAATCTAATCTGCAGAATTTTACACATACTTAGAGTTCTTATCAAGTTTAAACCACAGTCCTTCTGCTGCACTCTACAGCCAGGAGGCATTTAAAAATTCAGGCTGTCAGTTGTTGAAAGTCATCCTTTGTCATCATCACATGATAATCTTTTTTTTTTTAAGTTACTCCAAAGTAAATGCCCTCTTTTTTACACTATTATGTATCAAGACTCGTTTCCTTAAAGCAAAGAAATTTAGGATTTACAGGTATATTCTGTATCTTTAGAGCTGTCAACAAACACCCAAGAGAAAATTTGCACAGTTCCTCACTTCATTCCTCCAGAAAGTCAAAGCAGTGCCCACTGCCACAAAATCATAAACCAAATAAATTGATAAACTGCCCTGGACCTCTAACACATTCAAGGAAGATGCTTTATGTATGCAAATGAGACCAAATGAGAGCAGAATTAGGTCCCAAGTCTAAAAAATACCTTTAGAGTTCTCCCACCCCTCTGCTTTTTTGCTCCTCCTTTTGAATTTTCTTTTTTCAATACTACAATCAGAAGGACTATATAGAGCCTCTAAGAAAGATTTCAATGAGCAAGGGGAGGTAATGCACAAGCATTAGATAAGTACAAGATATTAAGGAATACAAACTGATCTGGGAGCCTCTACTCAGTATGGCTTCAATGAACACATTAGGTAATAACAAAACCTTTCACCTTACATGAACTCAAAGGCTTCCCTAATAATTCTCTAAATTGTTGGGGTTTTTTGCTAGAAATCAGATGGCAATATCCAGCAGATAAGTAATATTTTCTAATAGGATGAAAATTAGAGTCCTTTACTTCCTTTTAATTTTTTACTTGGTGCCACCTTAAACACAACTTCAATTTTCTCTTCAGTTGTCTCCAAGTTCAGGATTATCAGCTTCACACTACAGCTTTTTTTTTTTTTTTTTTGAGAAACAACCACTGGATCCAAGTTATCCAGGAACTAAATGTCAGCTGGTAAACAGGCAATACCTAAATCAGGAACAACTCCTTTGCTGCATGGAATATTTGCAGAATGACTGATAATAGGAACTACAGCTGCAAAGACACCAAGTTCTCTAGAGCTGACGGCCTACTGCCATCACCAAAGCTGAGTTAAATATTTGCAGTGCTACATGAGTAAAACTAAAATTATTCAAACAATATGAATCACACTGGCAGAACAAAACTAGGGATTAGTGAGTCTTACAGGAGATAAGGAAAGGAGAGAGTACGGAAGGAATGGTATTTCAGGCCTTTTTTAAACCTTCATAAGTGTGCAATTGCCATCTAGAAGGCAATGTATGACTACAATTTTAGCTGTAGCATAAAGGCTCAGAAGAGGGGACCTAAGTAATGTCTGGCTGGCTTTCTCCATTCTAGCATCAAAGACTCTCCACAGAAAGATAATGAAGAACTGAGGGAAGGAAAAAGAATAATTAAATACTTTTAATGATAGATTCTGCTTGTGAAAGCTATATATCAGAAGAACCTTCTCACCTTAAGAACTTACTTTCTATTCCTTGCAAAAGGGCAACTCAGCACAATTGAAACAATTATGAGATTTTTAAGCTTTTAATATTTTTTCTTTCTAATCAGTGCTATCTCCAAGAGTAAAAAAGAAAAATTGCTAAAAAAGGAAGGTCTCCAAAAACCTGAAACTCCACTAATTGCATTTATAGTTAAATTATTGCTGTTGGGAGGGAAATCAGAGAAGGGAAGTTTCCAGTTACCACAGAAGAAACTTATTAAAAAAACCACAAAACCCTCTCTCTTCAAAGGACATGAGCATTTTCATTAAGATGAGCTTTAGCATTTTTTCCCACTGCCACATATACAGCACCTGAAAACCACGGCTGCCCAACTACACTTAGTGCTTCTGATTCCATCCCAAGTATCTGGTGTGGCATTAGATGTTCCATGAGTCTGACTCTGCAGCTCACCAGCAAGGGCCAAATCTGAAAGACTTCAGGAGAGCATCAGGCAGACAGCAAATCCAGATGTTGGCTGAAATAATACTGTCCTACCTCTCCAACAACCACGTGCTCCTAATCACACTGCAACAGCCCTGGTCTCTGCCTGAGAAAGCTCCAATGCATATCAGATCCCTCACTGAGCAAATAAAGTTACAGCTTCAGATTGTGGCAGCAGTGCATTTGCACATTTTTTTTTACTATCATCCAGTATGAATTAACAGCCATAAAACTTCTGTTGCAACAATTAATTATTGTCCCTGAAGCACTGCAATTTCAAGATATCCCAATCAACATATAGTAACTCTCCATTCCTCATCTTCTATACACACAGCTGCCAGAGCTTTCATTTCCTTCAGGAAGGAATTATCAAGCTGTATGACTCATTCTGTGCATACATAAATATACATCGAATTATAACAAGATTTTAGCCTTACCTGTCTCTTAGAAAATCAGATAAACCTGTTTAACTGAGTTCAACAAACAATTTAAGATCTGCAAGAAGGTATTAAGTGGCTTTTATGTGCTAGACTTTATACTGCTACATTATCTGCTTCAGTATAATAGCACAGGCCTATTATATTAAAACTACAAAACACAAATAAATTTGTTTGCCTCCCATCTAAAATGGATGTTTGCTCATGCAGCCATTCCATGGAAATGTGTACGGGATAAAATCACCCACAATTGCTATAGAGCCATGGCTGCTCCACACTGGCTCAGGCTCCATGCCCCCTGAGCACACTCTGTCTGTCTCTTACCTGGCAGCAGCTCCAAGCTGGTCCCTGAATGCTCAGCAGCATCTCATACTGACACCAGAGCCTCTACTACTATGCAAGTTTCTCCAAGACTTAAGATGCTGCTGTGTGCCAGGAAATGGAAGTGACGAGAGTTGTCAGATTAGGAAAGTGGCTGGAAAACACAGAGGCTTGAGAGAGAGGCCGAAATTAGTTTGGAGAGACACGTAAGTACAGCAGGAAGCACTGCACATTCCTGTAGCTAAAGAAACAAACCAGCAGCTTCAGATTAGAGCTGAATGCTGAGAAAGGAAGACTCAGTTTCTGGTTTTAGAGAAAACAAGCACAGCAAATCTGTGCTCATGAGCTCAACATTAGTGAGGCAGTCTAATGCCTGCCAGCTCATCTGGGTGATATACCTATTAAAGCATTTACTTTGCTTTCTTTAAATGTTTCTTAACTTAGTGCTTGCAGGTATAGAGGTCCTTGGCAGCCTAAGCTGTTCTGTCAATCTAAGGATATTGAATTACTTCAGAAGAGGCATATGCCATAGCTTCTGGCTTGAGAACTTCAAAAACAATATTGGATTATCAAAACTGATAAGACTGTGGATTCAGAACAAGGCCAAAGTCCTAGTGCAGTCTATAATTAAACAATTCCATTCTTATTTTGAAAAAACCAAACCAAAATAAACAGAAACTCTCTCTTGCTCAAGAGTTTTAGAAACAAAAGCCACTTGAGAGAGGAAAATTAAAACAACACAAAATGCTGCCAAAAGGGAAAATCCCAAGGCATACATAAGATCAACACCTTCCTCAAGCAAAAAACCTGCTCTGCATGATCCAGTCCTGTGTTTAAGCCTCCTGTGTCTGTAAACATGCAAGAAAAGAAATCTGTAATGCTTTGAACTCTGCCTTCCAATAACGAAAGTACTGCATATTACCAATGTAGCCCCTTAACAGGCTTACAAAATCCTCAAGGCTCCTCTAACTCCATTTGTGGTTGCCCTGCCTGTTAATAGCACAAGTTGTCTAAATTCAGTCACCAAACATTTCGCACAAGTTCTCAATTTCTTCTATTATGGAAACATATACATACATAAAATAAACATGATTTCCCATCATGCTGCCCTCAGACATAAGCTCTAAGTGATGCTGTTTTTGTCTTACATAGGCATATCAACTGTACTCTCAAAACATAAGAAGGGATAATTAAGCTCCTTACAGAACAGGTCCAGCACAGGCGAGCGCAACAGGATTCTCCCTGCAGTGACTCAGACACCTGTTGACCAATGGGCCTCTGAATCAACAGTTTCACCTCCAAAGAAGTGAAACCCTGGCAGAAGTTCTGAGCACTTGTAGCACCAGGCTGGTGTCAATTATGCTGAGCACTGGAAGCAAGAAGACCACCTTTCTGGACCACAAGCTGAAAAAAGCCACGAGACAGTGGCTGATTTGTTTATCCTCCTGGGCTATATTTGAACTGGTGATTCACCCTGTCTGTCTTACTAATAACTCCTTCAGCTCATCATTTCAGCCCTCTTCTCCAACCTCCAGAAGTCTTCAGAATTCAACTATTACTCTACACACATTTGAAGATTAAAGATACCACTACTGTTGCTAGAAAAGACAATTAATCCCCCCACTTGAAACATATACAGTTTTTAACTTCTAAAGGCTCAGTAAAACCAAAGTCAACTATGGTACTGGGCAAAATTGTGTGTGGATTCCCTATAACATCAATTTCTGTCACGGATTTTCCTATGGAAGGCATTAAATGGCCACCTTTGTCTATAGAAGAAAAACAGTAACTAGTAACTATACTCCTACAATATGTCACAAAAGCTATTCTGTTTCTCAAAATGTTGCAGCAAACTTCTTTAGTCTAAAACTTTTCCTTTTTGGTCTCAAGATGCTTCAGGAATCTCTTCAGTTATTCTGAATTATAACTATAAAAAGTAATTCTTTGAAGTCTTTCTTAGATTTATTTGCTTGCCAAGAACTCAAAAATAGCTGAACAAAGCAGTAGCTACGAAGTTAGCTCACTATGAGGAAGCATTTATGCTGTTTTCATTTTCTTGGCTTTTTGGGTGGGGAGGGTTATTTAAATGGTAAACGACTGCTGTGAAGGAAGGGAAAAAACCAGCCTAACAAAATAACCCACATTGAGCAAAATCCGCCAAGTTTTAGTACGGTAAACCATTATGGAGCTCCACCTCTTCTATGATAATGTTTAGTGTGTGGATAATGTTTAGTTTAGTGAAGGCCCAAAACCTCTCTGTTTTAATTGATATCCAGAAGAAATCACCAATAATGTTAGCAAAGCCTGCATGAAAAACTTGATCAGCCATCTTATAAATGTTTCCTCTACTTAGCACAGGGAGGGGGAAAAAAAAAAAAAAAAAATCAAATAAACTGTCCTTCTCATATCAAAGTGCTCACACACGCCGTATCTTGAAATTTCTGCGTCTTTACCTTTGCTCTTACACTAGGAATACAGACACTGAACCAGAGTGCAGCATTCCAACAGCAGCTAGAATGAGAACTGCAAAATTGTCACCCCAGAAGGTGATGAAATTCACTGCCCACATATGTGCATCTTTGCCTCAGCGTTGCATATGTAAGTTACAGAAAGTGATGGTGACACATATCCTGCTAATTGGCATACAGCTCCCCCAGTCTCCTCATTTTACAGTAGTTCTTGGCAAGTACCCCCATACCAGGAACCTGCTTAAATTGCTAATTAATAACAGACTTGTCTTTGGGAGGATGGGAAAGGGTTAACCTTTTAATTGAGCAGTTCCTACAAAACAGAAGTAAATAAGAAACATTAACTTTACAAATCATGAGCTTCCTTTCAGTCCATACTCAAACTAATACAACAGGCAAAGCATTTTATTGATTTTGATTCAAAACAGGCAACACTATCAATAACAAGAGAATACTCTCTTCTTGTTTTTCCCGAGCAGTTTACAGGGGCATTAAACACACAACCCAATAAAGCTGGGTGGGAACTCCTATGAATGGAAACTTCAGCTTCACATTTGATACCTAGATCTTGGCCAGGGTACATGGTCAATGGAATAATTCCTTTTAAGGGGACCCAGATCAAGCTGTAATATGAAAGTGTAAAGTGAAAGTGTAGTGTATTGAATACAATAATATGACCCAGTGGAAATGTTACTGATTCACATGCCCAATGTACAACTGGAGTATAAATAAGATTTAAATACAATGCAATGTCACTGAAACAAATAATATTTAGGGGCAGCTCAATGATAATGCACATCTCTCACTTAGACCACTATCAGTGAAGTTTTATGTTCTTACTGTGAGGTTTTTTTTCACCCTAACAAGTGCTTCTGAGGAGAAAAGACATACAAGGGCTGTGAATGGAGTTCTGAGGACTGATTCTGCAGTCTTCCCTTTGCATAGCAAATAGTGAACAATTAACTCACCAATCACTGTAAAAGAAACTTCACTCCAGGTGAATGGCAATTACAGAATCTGTCCTAAGAACTGAACATTTCATATTCAGTATGTACATGATGAAATAGTCTTACCTCAGTAAGAGCGTGCAGCTGTCCTTTATGCACACAGACACCCATAAACCTACAAAAAAACAAGAAAAGAAAAGTGGTTTGGGCTTTTTTCCCCCCCTCTTCTTTATTCTTTAAAGAAACTAATATAGGATACACCAAAAAAGGAAGAAAGAGAAAAAATTCAGCCTCACAGACTCTGCATACCTCACTGTTGAGTATTTAAACATCTCAGCACAAAACAAAATCATATATCTACACTACAATATAATTTGAATTAGCAGTTCCAAGAGAGCACAGGAGACAGCTCAACCTCAAAATGGAAAAGTTACTAATTTGACTATAAGCAAAGGCCAGCATGTAATGATTTATGCAGAAAGGAACAGTCTCAGAGCTCTGTTTTAAGGAAGTTTAAGCCAAGTAATCAACTGTTGGTCTGCATAGACAGAAAATTACTTCCCTTTGCATTCTGCTGTTTAAGCATAAAGATGTTTCTTCCTATCCCATTCTTAATCACACAGGAATATGAGGGCACATATGCAATGTCTACTTCCCCTCCCCAAACTCCTCTTTCCAACACTTGGCTCAAAGCAAGTTTCAACAGTATCCAATATGCACACATTCCATAAGTGTAACCTACACTTCACAATTTTCAGAATCCTGCTGTTAATAGTAATGATTCACACCCTTGATTCTCCTGGAAAGCGACAGAATGTGCCATACGTTTAGCGTGCATGAAACAAAATGAAAAAGCTCATTTTTACCACCATACAGGCTGAACTTTAAAGTGACAAAATGCAAATTAATACTAGCAGTAAACATCTCCCATGAGAAAATTCAGTAAAGCTGAAAGTTTAAACACTTTAGAGCCTTCCCTGCACAGTTCAAGTATTCTCTATAGATTAACTAGTTCGCAGTTTTACCATTTAGATATTGGTCTCAGCAAGCAAAAACAAATTGGTTTTCATTTCCATAATGTTCAGAAATTTCCATTTTGCAAGTGAGAGGTAGATATGCGTAATTTCATTAAATGTGATGGGAATCTTGTGGACAACAGTTCAAAGGGAAAGGACCTTTTATATCCGGAAACATTTCTGAATTTAAAAACAAAATGATGCAAGACATGCAGTGCTAGTTCAGCTAAGCTGCTTTTGAAGAAATGAATGATCCTCACTGTTCTCTTGTCTAACAGCTGACTGGTAAATTACAAGCAGCCAAAGGAAAATAATATAGGTAAGATCCTTTGCATAAGCTGAGCTGTGGAAATCTGTTTTTCTAACCAAAGAAGCAGCAAGACCTGCATTAGAACATCTACTGCCTGCTCTCACCTCAAACAATATTCCCTGAATATGGGAATTTTAATTTGAGAGACACTGAAAATCCAATCTCCCTTGTTTAATGTAGAATCATAGAGCACTATTAGGTACTCAGGGGAAAGGGAAGAAGCTTCTTTTCAATATAATATCCACTCAAAACATTGCTGTTTCTGAGTTTCACTTAATAAGCAATGAGCATATGAACAATTTTGTAAAGTTGACAAATTAGGCTGAGATCAAGAAACCCAGACTTCTACACAGCAGAAATCTATTTCTTTGTGCATTCTGAAAGTCTCCAGAGCTATCAGGCACAGTGTTAATGGCTTTATTCACAGCAGAAATGGAAAACACACTAATCCAATACACTAATTCTGCTATAAGACAACTTTTTGAAGTATTCTTTTCTCTATCAAAGGTTAACCTGCTGTGGCAATATTTTCATTCAACAAAAACTGAGATTAAGTAATTAAAAATAATAATGTTTTCATCTATATATCAATGCTTCCTTTGTAAAGCACTACTTACAAATTAAGAATTCATTGTATTTGATTTAATTCCAAAAAACAAATGCATTTAAAATTTTATCCAAATTTTGGAAAAATTTAATTTCTTGTCTCATCTTTACCAAACAGGAAAAACATCATTGTCATCTAAAGATTGGTAGAATTGAACACATTCTGCCAACCTGTTTTGGTGAAGGGAAGTCTCAGTGGAAACATATTCACTACTTTTGTGAACCTGTGCTTAAGGCAGCACAAATACATTGAATCAAGTTACTAAGAGTTTAAAAATTCTCAAATGCAACAGAGATACATTTCTAACTTTAAATCAAAAATTAAAACCAAAGCTCCATATAATGATTTCATGGGAAAAAAGCTGGATATAAAGATATATTAATAAATCCCACTTATTTAGAAACTATTATCCAGGAAAAGAGAAACCAGATACACTGATAAAGACACAATTAATGAGTCTACAAGCAACATATTGAAGCTATTTAAATGTCGTGTGAATGAATCTCAGTTTTCAGGCTCTGGAAAACAGATTGATAGAATAAACCTGTAGTGATCCAAATTCCTGGAAAAATTCTGCTTAGCTGTTTTATCAAGCAATAATAAGCCACTTGGTTAAGCCAAGAACTGCTACAAAACATCGTTGGAAAGGATTTTCACTAAAAGATCATACACACAGCTGCTACTGAGAAATACAATTACCAAGCAAGATTTAACATGGTTTCAATTTCTGAGATTGCCCCAGATGAGATTCCAAGTTCTGTGGATAGGAAGCTGACATGCTGGTCCAGCACAGCTGAGATTATTCCTGTTGGCTAGACACACTGTCTCCTGAGCCAAAATATGCTTGTAGGTGAGCTTCAGCAGAATGTCTTGTCAGCCAAAGGTCACACTTCCTATAAGCATTTCTAGCTGGAAGGAGCTCCAATAAGCCAGTCATCCACAAAACAGGAGACCATTTACAGATTTAAGGAAGTTTCTTTTCAAGACAGTGTATCTGGCCTTATCAGCACTGAAGCACTTCCAAAATCTGGTTAGAAAAGTTTTCCTAGAAGCTGCAAATATAAAGGATGATACTTGAGTCCACCCTACTAAATACAGAGCAACATATTTCCACCACCAAGTGCTTTCTAACAAATGTCAGCAATCTACACAGATGTCAGAAATCTCCTTTTATAAACAATCAGTCTGGAAAACCTGTCCTCCCTAAACAAGACCAAGAGAAGTCTGAATATTTCTTAGTCCTTCACAGGAGTTCAGTCAGATGGCAAGGGAGAAAATCCCGGACAGAAGAGCGAAGACTAAATACTGTAGCTTCAGTCTGCAATCTTTGCCTTAATTTATCAAGCAAAACTAATATCCAGATCATACAGCCTCTGTGGATACCCAGACACTGAACACATGCTTCCAGTTAAAAGAACTTCACTGGGACACATTCCTGTTCTGTGGATAAACCTGGGGCAGCTACAGTTCAACAAAAGAAATTGATGCCCTCCAAAACTTACTGCTTCTATGAGAAAATTCAGCACTTTGATAACATCAAAGAAACAAACCAAACACACCAATGCAAAAGTCTCCAAACAAGCTCAGTAACTGAGACAAAAGGCCAGAAGACATATGTTTATTTCATTGCATTGGCTGTTGAAGGAAGAGGGTGAGCAAAAATACTGTGTCTGCATTAAGGCCCTCCTTAATGTTTTTGGCACCATGCTAGATTAAAAATGTATTTTAAGTTTTCTACACTTGCATTTTGATTCTAGACAGAGGTAAGGCTTTTAATCTATCACTTCTGTAACATATTATACACAACACATACAGCCTCTCTTCTGCTGCCTTGCACACTGTATTTCTAATATACTCCTTTTTGATAGCCACATTACACAAAGAAGCAAAAGTAACTTTCTTTCCTGTTAAAGCACTGTTCAGTACAGGACAAAGGATGCTAAAAGACAAAATCCATCCTTCTGGCTATTGTAAGGAAGTCCATCACAAGCAATTTCATAAAATGAAGGTTTGAAAGGATAAAACTACACACGCGCAAAAAAAAAAATCCCTGGTATTGTGTTCCCAGGGTGATATATTTGTCTCAAAGGAGATGAAATAAAATTCTCCTTGAAAGGAGTTCATGGAATATGCACACAGTGTGCTTATTTGTGTGCCTGCACACACAAGAAGGTGGATTTAATCAATGAGTCAATCTGCCTGCATGCTCACAACCAAACACGCAGCAATACCTCCAAGTGCTCCCATGAGAACACTTAAGACATGAGCTAAGACTTTCTGTGTACTGAATGTTTTAAATTAAGTCCCCAAGGTACAGATCAAATAAAGAAATACTTTTTCATGCAAACAATAGTGATATTAAAGACTGAAATTCTACCTCAAAATTGAAGATACACAAACTTAAGAGACAGCACAAGAGATGGAGATTCTTTGTTAGCACACTTCATTTGTGAATATGAGAAAAACACACCTGTAAGACATTACAAAAAAAAAAAAAAAAAGGGTTTCAGACCTCTCAGGCTGCAGTCTGAAGGCTCCCAGCTCAGGACACAAGGATGGAGATTTTTTGAGTCCTTTACAGATGTATTTTCTTATGTTGATTTGGGTAAAAACTCATGCCTACCACAGCACATCAGCATTCAGAGAAATAGAAAAATGGTAAAACACCTTTACAAGCATACACCAGACCTTTCATAACCATGGTACCTGAACATGGTTACCCAACCCTTGAACAGGACTGCACTTTAAATAGGACACAAGCAATAAGGAAGTGGAGAAGTGTTCCAAACCTCTGTTTTCCCTAACCCCAGCAACTACCATCTTGCCATGTATCAGCCAACCTGTATTAAAGTGGCTATAGTAAACATCACATGGTACTAATCCCAACCCCAGCTCACTTTTCCACAACTCCTCTCACCATCTGTCTGAGGGAAGATCTGATAAAACCAGCACATCCTACATCCAAGGCATGAAGAAATGTATATCAAAGGTAGAAAAGCATTTTAGTTCTCCATGTTTAACTTGTATGCAGGACATGAGGTAGGTGGTAGAAGCCGAATAAAACACTCCTTGAACACCATTCATCTGCTTCTGCCTTGCCCACTCCTAAAACGTCCCTAATCTGGACCCTGGAGAAAAAATAGCAAACCAAAAAGATAAGCAGCTCTCATATATAGTTTGCTCTGAACACCAGATAGTGACTGAAAAAAGTTACTACATTGTAGATAACATCTACTCTGCCTACAGAATCACATCTGCTAGCTGAAATAGGAAACAAGAAGAGAGACAAAAAAACTTCCAGATCCCCTTATTTTATACCATCGTGCCTGTGTAGCTGCAAGAGCTGGAGTCTTCTATTCTAAAATATCCTTAACAGACTGAAAAAGAAGTTACATTTTTGCCAAAATAAATCCTCTAATAGAGGGCAGTTTCTCATTTTCTTCATGGAAAATACATTAGAAATTTTTATATACACATATGTTTGACCACTGGAATCTTTATGATCCTACCATGGGGACGGTAGACTTACTGGGGACTTGGTAAGTGAAAACTAAGCTCTTCACTTACATCCATCTTCTAATCAAGATGGATTGACATAGCTGGCCAAAAGCAGAATTTGAGTGCAGAAATACTGAAATGAGTGTGGAGATTTAAAGTTAGCCTTTCACTCAATGGTGAAAAAAGCATGTTGCTTTTAAAGCTTAAATACCCAGACCAATAGCTCACCAAATAAAACTGAAACTCACCAAGAGAAACTGAAACACCTTGACCCCATTCCATCTCCTCAAGATGTACAAATGGGTCCGTAAGATAAAAATACAGGCCTTTCTCTACCGAGGTAAGGAATGGAAGGAAGTCAGCAACTACTGACAAACTCACACTCCAGAACAGTGACCAGAGTCTGGATAAAAACCTCAAAAAGCAACTGCAACTCTGAAAAGGAGTTGAAATAGACAGCACAGAAGCAAAAGCAGCTCCAAATAGTCAGCAATATTTATTAGTCACAACAGTGCAATCAATGGCAAAAATCTTTGCAATATAGTCTTGAAGTTAACTGTGGGCATGTTGGAATTGACAGCCTGTAAAAGGTTGCTATAAATTTTAGAGTACTGGCAAAGGCATGGGTTTTTTAATCACTCAAAGGAAGCCAATTTGGGCTACCAAATGTACTACAAGGAAGAGGAACCTCTTCTCCCTTCCATAATACTTAGTTCATATAAACTACAGAAGAGGTGCTGGACAAAATCACTTAATCAATAACAAGTGTTAAGTATTAAGCATCAGGATGTTCAAAAACACAACCACACTCTCAGCTTAAGGAAGATTTTAGTATAGTAAAATAAATCCCTCATTGGTGAATCTGACATTCACTTTCTAAAACATTAACTTGCTAAGCTGCACATGTTGAAATGGTTTGAGAGCAGATTTTGGAGGCTGTAAAGCCAGTATCTATCCAGTTTCATAATTTTACAAGCCATTTGATGGCAGAGCACCTCACAGCTCTCATCTGCTACAATTAACCACCACACAACATAATCTCAACATTTCAGCCTAAGTAGCCATAAGTATCCTTACTGGCTAACAATATGAAGGAAAGAAACTTGTTTACAGTGAAAATTAACAGCAGATAGTCCCAGAGCTCAGAGAAAATGAAGAAGTTCAGAGATATATTACATAAAAATCAGACTATACCTTCAAGGTATGTGGAGGAGATCCAGTGACTAATCAACAGAAAAGTTAACTTGATGCTAGTGACAAAACACCTTACTCAGTAATATAGAACAACTTCAAAGGAAAGAAACTAAGTGAAGAAATAATATTTAACAGCAAACTGAGATAGCTCATAGCCCCTGGAAAAGTTATATATGAGAATTTCTTGGAAGGGGATGTTCCCTTTAAATACTAATACAAGCTTAAAATTCCCAAAAATAATCCCAGAAAATGTTTCAGTGGGAACATGCTGCTGTAGAATATCTTCCTAGAGACCTCTCAGCAATAAAACTCCAGCTGCTCTTATCTGACAGCACTATGTTGTCAAACAAGCAACACAACCTCTCACCACTTTAAGAGCAAATTACTATTAATTATTATTTTTAATGTGTTTCTAAAGCAGGAAACAGGTTATTTTACAGGTTATTTTTAGTAGAAGCACCAATGATTTATACATTTATGAAACCTTAATAGAGATGCTTGCATGTGTGTTTATAAACACGTATATGAGACACATAGGCAGGTAACATTTAAGAGGGGGAAAATCTGCTCCCAGACATAAAGGGATTGGAAAAACTGCAGTAAAATTTAAACAAAAACTTAAATGACACATAATTAACACACAAAACCATGAAGTTATCTGCTACACAGAAAAGTAGTAGTTTTTACTGTGTATTATAATTCAGTAAAAGAATAAAACTAAATACTGTTTTCTCATTTGCATTTCCTGTAGGAATATCTTTGCTCCCCTTAGCAAGGGGACTTACCTAATAAATTAGGAAAAAAGCAGTATTTTTTACCAGCAAACCTACTTTTTTTGAAGAAGCCTCAAATCAAGTAACTCATAAATCAAATGCAGTTTATTCTTCTAAACAAACTATGCAAAGATAAACTATTTCTTTTTAAGTAATTTATTTCTGATATATTCACTAATAACTGCTTACTTCAGCACACAAAGAAAAAGATTTCCCTATCAATCCTAGGTAATAACTGGAAGACCAAACGAAATTCCTTTTCTGCTTCAGACATAAATCAATACATTATTGTTCTTCCTTCAGGACCATCTGTGTAGCACTGCTGACTTCGAATTATTCATAGGCTCTAAGGCCAGAGGGGACCAGTACATCACAAATATGATCTCTTTTACATCACAAGACACCTTGATTTCAGCAATTACTCAGGACTGAGCACAATAACTTTTGTTCTCAGCAACACCTCTGTAATTCCATTCAAGAGGGGGCAGGGTTACATTAAGGTGCAACTGAATGCTTTTTGCCTGTCAAGATATACTTTTCCTACTCTCCCTCATCCCAACCCAAATTAAATTCTTCATTTTGAACAGAGCTGTAGAGCTAGATTTTTTTTTTTAGTAAGATTTACCAACCACACAAAGTTGATCAAGAAACTACTGAAGTGTACCGAGTTGGTGGTTCTGACAACGATGACAATCTTACTTTGGAAAGTTACTCTTTCCACAAACCTTACTAAAAATCAGCTGTATTAACCCCCAAGATCATATGCTGCTTATCTAAGGATTCAGAAAAAGGGAAATGAGGGAAAAGACAAGAGGGGAGAGATATAAGAAATAACTAATAATCCTGAAATCTAAATAACCAGACAGAGGATATAATTTAAACAAACAAACAAAAAAAAACCAAACAAACAAAAAAAACCCCAACAAACATACAGAAGGAACAGAGAAAACAGACTAAGAATTGTAATTAAGGACAAATTACTACAACACTTGAATAAATATATTGTGCTAAAACTGATACAGTTTACTATGAATAAGAATTCTTTAAGTTCACAGGTTTTTGAGGTTTTAAGAAAAAGAATAATAGAAAACAGACATGAATTAATGGAATGCCTCCTACAGATATTTCAAATGCTTCTGACACATCCTCATATATAGGGAAGGAAACAAACAGGATAATGTTGTTACATATCAGTTGATGAAGACTGAGATAAGATTTCAAGGACCAGAAAAGTTGGTTTTAAAGGATTTTAGGAATCAGCATCATTGTCTGTACTAAGTAACAGAATGGTGAAGAAAAGGAAATTAGATAACAAAATTGACTGTTTCTCCAGAACTTTTCAAAAAGACCTGAGATCAGAAATGGATCCCAGGTAAGCAACAGCAGCTTAGGAGAACTGGTCATTTGGTGCACTGTCATCATATCTTTAAACTTCATAATGTTGTGGCTTCAGCCAATTATGTTAATTGCATGTCCCATCATAACAGAAGAGAAACCAAGACTAAAATTATTCAAGAAATAAGATACACATTGGACCATTTTGGATTTGCATGCAGTAATCTAATGCAAAGCAAGAACTACCTTTTTCCTTTCAGGAGCATATAAATTAGATTAGTTCAACACTAGCTTTTCTTCAGTCCCTCTTATCCCACCCTGCAATACTGCAACAAGAAAATGCTAAAAACTGGGAAGCAGACCTAAGAATAAGAAGCAGCTATGGCACTTTGCATTGTTTAA
Source organism: Lichenostomus cassidix (assembly GCF_008360975.1). Classification (NCBI taxonomy): domain Eukaryota; kingdom Metazoa; phylum Chordata; class Aves; order Passeriformes; family Meliphagidae; genus Lichenostomus; species Lichenostomus cassidix. The sequence continues at coordinate 8,990,606 of NC_139489.1, read as the reverse complement.
TTGTAAGATTAGTAACCATACATTATTGTATAGTATTAAATTTGCAGTAATTTAGATTCACAAAAATAAGTCAAATTTCACTCTTCATATCACTTTGATTCATCAGAAATTTAAAATGCAAGCACTTGGTTTTCTCTGACTTAAGTTACTCATTACTGGCAAACTCCAGATACCAAAATCATATCCATGTTTGTTTTTTTTCTCTCAAGTCTTTTCTTCTTCCTCTCATTCTTCTATTAAATTAGCAACTGATCCTAACACATTCACAACAGATAGATCTACAACAAAAAAAAATTAATAAAGATTGGAAAGAGGAGAGTTCTACTAAAGACAGCCTATCCCTATATGATTCTGAAAAAAGCCAGTGTACCTTAAGATGTTCGGATGTGAGAGTCTATTCATAAGTTGAACCTCTTTCAGCATGTTTGCTCTGTTGCTGTTCAGTGTGTTCATCTTCAAAGCCATTACCTGGTCTGAAGTTCTGTGCCTTACCTATTGGACAGAAACAGAGAACGGTAAGGATATGAAATACAAGACTGAAGAACCAGTATTGTTGTAGTGCATTGTAGAGATCCTTCACAACAAAGGTGATCTATACAACAATTTCTGCAGTCTTTATCACAGAGATGACTTTCTATAAGCATACTATGCAAATATGAAATGGCATTTTGCTCTTCTCTTGCAACTCATGATGATAAAGTTTGAGAATTTGAAAACAAAAATCCCAACTTTCAGCTTCTTAGTACAAGTGAGGGAAGTCATCTATTTGTCTACAGAGAATGAGTTCCCACTCCAAGACCTAGGAAACTCATGTTTATTCCACCCATATCCTTATTATTTTTCCCCCTGTAGTGGTTGCTGTCACTATTCACAGAATGTGTTATGAAAGGACCTGTTGCTTGCAGCTACAGGGCAGATTTCTGAGGTACTCAGCGTTTACTCCTGAAAACAGACTATGATCCAGCACCCACATTCAGTAGACAGAAAGCATTCCTGCCAACCCCTGCTGCAAAGCAGAGCGCTTCCTGCACACAGGATCACCTCACCCAGGGTGTCAGTAGTGGCTGCAGAGCATCAGCAGGAAAAAGAAGATTTCTCTGGCAACTGTGCAGCACCAGCACCTCATTCAGAGTGACTTTCCCCAGTCAGAAACGCAGGACTGTGGCCATTTTTAACTTGGTACTCAAACTAGCCCACCTGTCAGGTGGTATGTAGATGTGTGCTACTATTAGAAAGGAGCTGTCACAATAGTGTAAGGCTTGCCAATCCTCTGAATTTCCTTGCAGTTGGGTATTCCCACACACATACTGGTAGTATTCATGGAAATTATGTTCCCATTTTCTTCCTACATCAGTACCTGCAGCTCATAAATAGAAAACATTTACTTCTCAAAACACTAATTACCCCCCTGGCAAATTCATTGATATTTATGGAGATTAGCTTAGGAAAGGCTGTGTTGCAGGAATTTAAGATGCATCAGCTTTCTAATTTAAAACTGAAATCAACATTATGACATAGGTACAGACAAACTACCTATATTTTAAACAACAGCAGCCTGTCTGCTTTTATTCCAGAAGGCTGTTCACCCTTTTTCAGTAAGAGGCTTCTTTAGCTGTAGTATGTTAATTACATAAAGAACAACTGAACCCATGATAAGCAGATGCAAGAAGAAAGTAGGGTATGGGTCTTGAAGGTAAGGCTCCCTAGTAGCTCTGAGGCAGCAAGCAGTATCTATTTTTAAGTTTTATTTGCACACCCCTATCTGCAAGAAGAGGGGGCATATTTCAGATGAACATTCTCACCTAGACACAAAGCCCATGAATTCAGCACAGGGATGTACTGGGAGGAAAGGGTATCATGTTTCAGGAGCGGGTCTGGTTTAACACTTCTAAGTTGCCTCTTCCCGTCCTAGTTTCAAGTATAAGGTAGCACTGGAAACATCCCAGGTGAGTGTGGTAAACAACATCGAGGGACTAAGTAGAAAAATAGCCCTCAGATGCTTTTCTCCTGCTTCCCTCCCGCTCGTGTACATCAGCTCCTCAGATGCCTCACCTACAGTCACCCAGTAATCCCAGTGCAAGAAGGATCAGAGAAAGGGGGTGGAGAAGGACATAGAAACCAGTGCTAAGTAGAAACCAACAGCAAGTTCACAAGCATGGGACTCCTCCTTTCCATGGTAATATTGGTTTTAAAATAAAACTGGTCGAACTATAGCTTTGGTGCATTACAACAAGATTATCTAGAATCATTCTCAACACAACCTGTCTTGCCTGTTTGGCATGCTTATTGGTTTGAAGCAGGATGATTGCATGTTAAGTTGATGAGGTTTATTGTTACTTGCCAGGTTTCTTGTGTCAGTTGTGTACTTTCATTAATTTTTAATTTTACGCAGCTTTTGCATACCCAGCCAATTTGAATGAACAAACTAAGTTGGACAGGTCAATGTCTAGATACAGCCTTTAAGAACATATTTTAGTTATACAATAGTTTTATTAGGAGTAATGCCTTGGGTGAGGGGAAAAAATTTAAACTGCTTTCATAGACTTAAGAACGAAAATCTTGTTCCAACAATGTAAATTTAAATTAAGAAAAAAGGACTATGTTTTGAACATATACACAGCAGCAGCTAAATCTACACACTTCCTCTGAAAGGAGGGTTAGGAATCTTGGGCATTGTGGTGGAGTAATGTGGCGTTTTCAGGGAATGGTAAAGGATTTGAAGTAACTTAATTCCTACAGTCAGAAATGCTCTCAACAGATCTTCCTCAGAAACGACCTTTCCACTGACAAAGAAGCTTCAAGGTCTGCCAAAAGGGAATGAACAGAGGTAGAAGGTGACCAGGAACTCAGATGGAATGTGGTCTCAAACAGTGTTTGCCTTCTTGTTAACTCTGCCTCTTGTTAACAGCTACCTCTTAATTTCTTGCCCATTTCTATAATTCATTCAGTTTCATGCCAAAATTTCTTGTTCTTTTGCCTCAACTCTGAGGTGAAAGTAGAATTTATCATAGGATTTTTTTCCTTGTTCAGGCTGTCCTTCTTAAGCTACAGAAACCCCAGAAAAGAAGGTGGGTAACTGGGGCACTATGTCCTGCACGCTTCCTGGATTTTCAGGTCTGATACAGTTGTACACAACTGTTTCTCAAAGGTCTGACTGTCCACAGCACGAACTCCACATCCAGAGAAAACTGAGCTGCCTTTGCAGAGACAAAACTTTTCATCCTCTGTTTTACGCTATTCTGCAATCTTTTCAGTCTTGATAGACTGAACAAGGTTCACTTTTGCTTGCTTTATAAAATCACTTTCCCCACACTTGGAAATTTCTCAAATTTCTTACACATAGAGCAGCATGTTCTGTCCAATTAACTGGTCTATAAACAGTACCCAACATTGCACTATGCTTTGTTTCACTGAAAGGGACGCTGTAAGGTAACACCAGCAATTTTATTTCAAGTTCTGTACACTGTTCTGTAGGCTGTTGGAGGATGTATTCCTGCATGATCTGACAGAACAGCAAAATTCCTAATCAAACCAAAGGGGAAATGGGGGGAAAAGGGACTCTTCCTCTCCTGACAGTTATCCTTTAAGCAAGGAGGAAGAAGCAGAACTGGAGGTCAGAGGGCATCTTTCTCAAGAAGACAATACCCAATATTATGAACAAAACCAAGTATCAGCTTATAAATTATGGAGCACAATGCTAATCACTTGGAATATACCTAAGACTAACCACGTTCTCTCCTCTGAAGCACAACTGACAAGCAGCATTTCTACGGCAAGAAAAACTGACAACAAGGAACTGACAGGTTCTGTCTTTAAGGTCTCAGTAAAACTCTGAATCATCAACATGGAAGGAGCTGTCAGCTACACTGCCCTTGGTGCCTACTTACCCATCAGTCATGCCCTAGACAAAATTGGTGTCTATCCTGGCATCCCATGCCAAAGCCCGGCCAAATTACTTAGTTTTAATCCTTCATCTTCTTTCAGGCCACCTCTGTGCCATAAGAACATGGAAGTGAGGTTTCAAGCACCTGACCTCTCCAGAAGGCAAACCAGTAAATATTTTGGCAATACTGCTGATCCAATTTAACATTTGTTTACAAGGCAGTTTGCCTCAGGCATATGCCTGTATACTCAACATAAACAGGGATTCACTCATGTAATTCAAACCTCTTACTGATGCAACTTGCAGATTGCTGTGAAGCTTTTAAAGCTGTTGACATTATTATTAATTATGGCCCCTTGCATATCAGACCAAATAACCTTTCAGCAATGTCTGGATCACGGCGTCTCTGCTTAGTAACATTCTGACAATCCCACAGCTGCTTTGCACACACTTCCAACTTCTCAGTCTGCTTACCTATGTGTGTGACTCCATCTCCAAGGTCACAGTAACCAGATATTGCCTCCCTGTTTTATTGCTGACAGGCAGTTAAACTGTCCCTTTGCACTCTGATTCTCCTAGACCAAAGTACTTTGTACTTTGACCTGGCTATGGCTACCTATGTGGCCTGTCTGCTCATTCCAAACCATGGTCTGATCCTGGACCTTACACCTTTCTTTAGAACAAAGTGGAAAGTAGAGGAAGTCATGGATCCAGGTACAGAAATATTGATGTATTTAAAGGAAATCTCATAATAGTGATTCAGCAGGGCTCACACTCCAGAGAACTAGTCACTATATAAAGTTCATCAGGATTATCATGCAAAAATCGGTAGGTTTAATATTCAGCTTGTTGCTTAGCTGTAAAGTTCTTTATTATTAGAAAAATAAACATAATTTAGATTATTATTTATTTATTTCACCATATAGGTCTGTCATGGCTCTCAAAATCTAAACATTTACATCACTTCCACTTTCTGCGGGACTGAAGGGGAGGCATTTTTAAGCAACAGCTGAAATCTAGCCTGATTTCATCTTTCACATGGTCTTTTTGATCTGTATTCACTGTACCTTTCCAGGTGGCCCTGGAATAAACATCTGAAGAACATTTCCTAACAGTGATATTATAAATCTGCCAACACAGCTTTCAGCTGTGCACCTAGTTTTTCACTGCATTTTCATTATTTTCCAAACCATCATTATATAGTTGGAAGTATTTTGTCACAGTTCTCTTCCAAAACCTCATTTAACTGCTGTCCAGTTTTTCCTTACCTTCCCCTCTTCTGGCATCCAGCCTCACTTCTTAAATACATTTACAGATCTTTACTTATATAGCCTACTCCATAAAATCATGTTGCTGCTCTAGCACACACACCAATTTTTTGTTCATTCTTTTACACACCTTGGTCTTCATCTGGCCATTTCACCTCCACCTTTGCTGCCATGTACCCAAAGCACCATTTTAAAAGCAGTCCCCTCTAGTCCAAATATTTGACCTCCCCTGAGTTTGCTTCTGTCTTCATCTGATTTGCCATTATTTTCTCTTTGTTACAAAGAGATGAAGACATTCCCTTGGTTACCTTTCTAGGCCATTTGCACTATGTTACACATTTAATTTTGATTGACTGAGTTGACAATAAAGCTTGTGAGGCACATGAGATGATAGAAGTAATCACTGTTGAAGAGAAAAGGCTTCATCATAAGAGTGCCTACTAAATGACAGGGAAAGAGTCTTTCACAGGGAAGCAGACAAGCAAGCTGGCTCTGACACAAGACTTCTCTCAAAAACAGACTACTTTCTTGTTGTGACAGCAGAAGCAATCTTAAAAAAAATTAGGGTCAACTGTATTTTGTCCAAGTCTCACAGTCAAGCCACCAAACCATCACACTTACAAGGACCTATATTCATGCCTCGAGGATGAATGTGTTAAAAGAATGCCTTAACTCTGTGGTTGATTGAAAAAAGCTCCCTTCAGCTAAGAAGACAAACCTGTTCTTCAGCTCAGGTCACACTGCTTATAAGTCTATAATCTCACATATTTCTCAACATTAAAATGTACCCACTGTCAGATACACGTATTCATAGCAGTGACGCCTATATCAAGTCAAAAATTTCATGTCACTAGGAAAATTTACAGTGACAAATAGAAGCTTAAAGAAATACATCAGTGCAGATAATACTAAGCTGCTATGTTGATGCCAGGGAGTCAGATGGGTTGTGGCTGTTTTTAGAATAGTAATACAGAATGTCACTATACTCTAACTTCTTGCAGCAAGAGAGAAACCTGCCAAATGTAACAAAACTTTGCCAAACAAAACTAGTCAGCATGTGTTAGAAGAGCTTTAGCACAGGTTCAGAAGATCTACAGAAACTAGACACAAAATAAACCCAAAAACCTGACAGTAATTGTGACTCTACTAATTTCTACTACTAAAAAGAGCTGAGAGAAATACACAAAAAAAGTTGGAGACTTTACTGTTTTCCCTTTAGTACAAAAGCTCGGTATTCGTCAAACAAAGGCCCTAATTTGATAACTTTAGTAACTTCTAGCATCACCAATTCGGCCAAGTAATAAGTTCAATTACTAGAGAATATTCCACATCTACTGTCAAACAAATTCCACAATTTTTTTCCAAATTAAAGTGAATTTCTAATTAGTAAAACAGCAGTACCATTGATGTTTTGTAAATTCACTTGTGTGCCAAAAATCCCTCAATTTTGCTTTTGTATTTTGTTTTTCTTCATTGCCCACTGCAATGTAGAACCAGGGCCCAAAATAGAGCACCTTTTTATTTTAAACAAACCATTTATTGATAGGAATCTGTGCACATATCTCTGCCATTAACTTGATCTCAATCAAGCCATGAAGGCAAAAAGGGACTACAGTCTTATTTTGAGAGAAAGCACAAATTCATCAGAGGACTATTGTTCCACAGTTTGAGATGAGATACAAACAGGCACAGCCCAGGGCGGGGAAGTTGACTGATTTTGTAGCCAGTTCAGCAGAACGTAACCATATAAATTTCCCTCTGCAATCCAGGACATGGAACATGGACACTGGGAGAGCACTGTTTTACCACAACCTCAGTAAACAGCTCAGTCATGTACTTTATACCTGAGTAATATCACAGTCAGGAAAGAAAAAGAAATATTGAGTTTGAAGTACAGAACTGGGAGCTTATTCTTAATTTTAAGTATTAGCTATCCTCAGCTCACTGAGCAGCCCTAAGCGTGCTACTTCCTTTCATCACCTCTCTAACTGATGTACAAAATTGAGGTGATATTATCTACCTGCCAGAAAATGGGAAATAACTGCTGTAACAAAGATAACACATAATCAGATAGTGTATCTTTGTTCCTATTTTCCCATTTAATTTTTAATACTTATGGTTAAATATTTCCCATGTTACTATGGGCTTATCCTGTTTGAAAGATAATGATACTTACATAAACTGCAGATGCATTTGAAGTAAAACAATACTTTGGACTGAGTTTTCCTGAACAAGAAATTGTATCTTCTATCTTTTACAGTATATGAACAGTTTGGCACTGAGCACACAGTCACCCCACTACACTAATGATGTCATCACTGGTATTCAAACACTTTTGTTGGGTTTGTTTTCAAAATCTGTATGGGAGCCTTCACAGAAAGTTCTGTTTGGGGCAGAAATAATTTCCTTAGATTTCCTTTATAAATCTTTCAAATAAACATTCTCATGCATGACTAAGGAAGTCAGTCTCACCTTTCAGAACAGAGCCCACTGACATATACTATTACTATTATAATCACAGCACTAGAACTTGACCACAACCACAAATAAGAAGAGAGCAGGGAGTAGGAAGAAGGCACATATTGCTTATCTGAAGATACTTCAGCTTTTACAAATTGATTCAGTTGATAACCTTCCCATCACAGCCAAAACCAAAAGTTCTAAGTAGTTTCTTGTTATTTAAGCCTTCATGAAACTGCTCATCTTGGGAATTAGGTTCTTCTTCTACAAGTAACTAATTAAATATGTCATGCAATTTCTTATGTCTCACCATCGCCTGTAAAGGCTAGGAAGCACAAGAATTGGATTTGCACGACTTAATTGCAGGCAGCTCATGTGAAAGTTACAAAGCGACAGCAGTGAGCCAGTGTTAGACGCATTGTCAGCTCCGGATTAGCTAATAAAGCAACGCTGTCTCCGTATCGATTACTCTCCAGCGGATGTTTCAGAGCTCTGTCCTCTCCTCAACCCTTAACGCCACCAGATCATCAAACAGAGAGCCCCCACCTTGCAGAGCTGCTGCCAGCACAAAGGGCCCTGCAGACACCCAGAGCACTCCCAGGCCGTGCCAAGCACAGCGAGGGTCAACAGCTGTGGCAGTTCCCAGACACAGGAAGCTCATGGATGGGAGAAGAGGTTCCTACACTTTGGATACGGCCTCAGCATCTACTGAGAAGAGCCAGTTCTGGATCACTTGCATACAGAATGCCAACAACTGGAGCAGGAAAGATTAACAGAAGCCCTGTCATAGAGGCTTTGGCGTTCCTTTCTCTAGTCACTTCCAATGGCTATTAAGGGGCTACGGAGAAGCATTCCCTATGGATCTGAGACTGTAAACATCTCCATTTCATTAGGGCCATCAGTAATAATTTGCAGTTCTCATTTTTGCATTTCGTATTAGGCAGTAACACATATGCATTTGTGTGTATTAACATCACAGACGCTCCCCAGCCACAGGCAGTGAAATCCATCACTGAAATACATTTAACTTTCCCCTGCTGCCAATACTAGTAAATAAGTCTTCAGAGAGGTGCCTCAGAGGTGTCTCACAAAGATTTTAAGTGATGCACTCTTGTTCTCTAGGCGCAGTCATGTTAATACTGGACATATGCCAGCACAGTTATTTGAAGAACAGTAAATCAGCACCTGTCTCTCAGTATCAGCTATGAATGAGCTTACACAAATGTGCATGTTTGCCAGCTGGCAAAACACAGAAAATCCCAGAGCTGCCAACCCAGCACATCTCCATCCAGAACAGAAAACTAAACAGATCTCATTTAACCGTGCTTGAGAAATTATTACAGAAAACAAGACAAAAAGCACACAAACATTTCAGTGCCAAGGGAATCTTGCCACCTGCTTTGCCCTGGGAAAACTGCACAATGATACTCAGATTGGCACAACTTTTCCTACACGAGAAAATCAAAAGCCCAAAGGACTCTGAACTACAGCAGTCACTGTACTAAACACAAAATCCAACCAGGGGGTTATCTCCTATTGCAAGATATTTGTTACAGTATCAGAGTGTCTTTCTTACTGTTGACAGAATTTGTGAGAGTTCTCTCTAGCTGTGCGGACAACAAAAACTTACCTTGGACATTCCACGTATTAGCTGCTCAGCAAGGCTGAGGAGAGACCAAGTTCCAAATAGGTGAAAAATACACTTCAAAACAGACAATGTTACATTGAACTATGTTCCTTTTTTTATTGACTGAGTATTCTTTTAATATCAAGTTTGTTTCAATTATTTTTGTTCTGGATTTTTAGTCAACAAACAAATCCTCCACTTTCGGGGTAGCTCTGCCATATTTTTCAAATATTTCTTTCTTCAGTGGAGAAGCTGTCTGACCCAACTGGAGAAAGTGAAACACAGTGTAAGAACTCTTTCACCTTGTTTTAATTTGTGTTACTCAGTATAGTTCTAGACATTACTGTAGTAATGCCAAGCAGGACTGTAGAAAGAAGCATTATGGAAGTATAGTTTTGAAAGTTATCTTAAAATATCAACACAGCTACAAAAGACAAGGCTTTCATTAAATCTGCTACCTGGTGATGGCTTCTGACTTAATCCCAGTGTTTCCCCAGCTGATGTTATAGGATGATTATAACAAGCATATTTTAAGACTTCTACCCAGAAAATAAAATAACAGAAACCAGAACTTGTTTCAGATAACAAATATGAATTAGCCCTCTATTCTACCTTGTATTTCAAAGCATTCTCAATTCTGCTAAAAGTAACTGCGCCCTGCACTTCAGATATATGCAAATACTGTTAAATTCAGAATTGCCTAAGTGGGGAGGAAGTGAGCATTTTGCCCCTATGGTGCAATCCATAAAAACTAACAACACAGATGAGGTTTTTCATTCCTATATTAATGATCTGTTGGAGTACAGCCTATTTATTACTACTTCTCCCCACAGCCTATGCCCTATAAAAGCATTTGCTAATTAAGTGACAAGGACTAGGATGACAGCAGCTTGGCACCTCAATAGCAAAAAAACCCATTAGCAAGAGGAAGACAACTGTCTGGTTAAGTGGTTACCATACAAATCATCTTAGCAGTTGGAGAAGGGCTCCAAAAGGCTGATACTTCACACATCAGTGTGAGATAAATCAAACTCACAAGAGCTCTACTTCAACCAAGAAAGCTCCAGCAACCTCAGAATTTATGCCTCATCTCAGATCCACAATGATGCTTCTTCCTACTCCTGACAAGAATCAGAATAGAAAGAAATATTAGAATCACCTCTCTGCTACAACTCCAGAGCTTGAGGTGAAGTTTCAGAGTTACTCTAGCCTTCTTGGCCAGACTACATAACACGGAGTGACTGTATTCCCAAATAACTAGTAACTTGTTTTAACATTGCAACTTTACAGAGGAGACCTTTAGCCTCCAATACCTTGCCTCTGTCACCTTGAGCAACGTCAAAGACTTTCCTTCACTAGTCAAAAGGAAAAGATTTTCATCTTAAAATTCGATCCTATAAAAAAATTAGACCCAAAGGCATAGATGGACAAGAAGACTTGCTGTCTCTTTTTCTACCTGGCATTATATCACACAGGGAGGACAGGGACAAGTCCAATGGCTCTACACCAGGGAAGATATGCCCTGGTCAAATGGGCATCACTTTTCAGTCACAAAGCATATTCCCCAAGCCTACTAGATCAAATATTATATCTGCATAACCAAAACGCTGGATATTCCACTTTCTCATTCCCTACTTCTTTTTCACCCTGAAGGATGATTTCTGCCACTATTTGTCATAAGCAGAACTTGAAGTATCTCATTTCACCCGATGTAGCTCCAGCAGTTTCAAGACGAAAAAACCCATACATCAGTTAAAAAAAAAAAAAATCAAATCCAACTGTCTAGACCATTACTTTCCAAAACCAGTGGTCTTAAACTGTGGGAAACTACAACTTTCTCAACACCCTGCCAAGCTTAATCAAGAACAATCTAAAACAAAAGATGGCCACAAATATCACAAATAAAGCAACAGGAGAGAGAAAATTTCTGGTTGGTAAGGTAGGTCCCACAGACACTTAATTTTTTAAAATAAGCACAATTCTTATTACAGCTTGTAGCCCTCGGACTTTATCATGCCTTTCTCATTACACTGAAGAGCACCTTCAAACAGCTATTTCCTTATTGTAAGACTGTTTATGCACTGTAATGACAATTTTTATACAGCAAACGCATTAAGACTGAAGTCATCCACTGAATCACTTCTCTAGTTATTAAGCAAATTTTTATTGTTTCTTTGTTCTCATGTGTTAACACCAAGTGTTACAGTTCTCCCAACTTTAGAAAAGTCAAATATCCAACGTGGAAAAGGTATTTAAAGCCTACAACTTGAAAGTTTCCTACAAATACTTCATAGAATAACTAAAGTACCTTTTAAGCCTATCAAATAGTACCTCAAACATCATGGACACTGTGTGATCTCAACTCTAATGTTTTACAAAGTTTTTGAAGAACACTTATATTTGCTCAGGCCTCTGATCAGTCTTCTAATTTCAGAGGCAAAGAAGATCCTTTTCTAGTGCAAACCTTTTCACTAAATGGTCAAAACACATGAGAAAGTGAGAGAACTTTGAAATGGAAGCCATAAGGACAAAGAAAAAGCATGAGATAGATTTGAGATTTCCAGTGAAATTTCACATTATCAGCTGACTTCTACTTCAGTGCTACTCTCAGAATACTTTTAACTTGAATACCAGAAAACTGTCTTATGCAGAAAGATATTTTTGTTATGTTTCAAATTTCTAAATCTACGGTGTTACTATTTTGTTCCTTAAGACAAAATGACAATATTTCTAGGTAGAAAAGGTATGAGAAAAGCATTTATAGATGATGGAAAGCAATTCTTCTAGATGCTTTCTCAATTCCTCAGTAAATTTCTACCATAACTTTTCCAGAAGGTTCTGCCCTTCCAGCTCAACAGGGTGAATGGACTATCCACACACATGATCTTCACTGGAAGTCAGAGTAGCCTGATCTACTAATGAAGGCTTTTCAGTCCAGTGTGGTTATGATGCAACCACTCCTCTCTTGCTCAATAAAATTGATTCTTCAGAGATACTAACTCCTGGGTACCTCCCACTATAGTCATCTCTACTATCAGTTTTAAAGAATAGGTTAAGGAGTTGTCCACACACAGTAACATAGGAAGCTGCTCTTGCACTGCATCAAAAGGATTAAGAGCAAGATGACACGAAGCCTTTTCCCATTCTATGCTTTTTGACTCCATAAATCTATAAAGCAAAGCAAAACAAAGATTTAAAGTGAGGTAGGAAGGCCTACACAGCAACAGAAATGCCAAACCTTGATGTTAGGCAAAACTTGCAGAAACTAATTATGCCTACTGGGGAAGAAAGAGTTTCCAGGGAAAAGAATGTGATTATCTGCAGTACAGTATTAATGACAAGAGGAGAACTCTTGTTATTCCCTTAAAAGTCTGGGGACGTGATACACACACAGTGTTAACCAAGCTATGGTTCCAACAACACTAAATCTCATGTACAACAGTTACCATAAAGAAAAACACCTACACACAATTAGCCTTCCTTTCTTCCTCTACACAAGCATTCTGCCCAATTAAGTGACTTTACGGGGATATCAATGTCACTTTGAAGCATGTAATGCTGGGCCTAAAGTCTGGTGACAAAACAATGAAACTGTTCATAAGCAAAAGCCAGAGATGTACCGAGTCAAATTTGTTTCTTAGTTTGGTATTAACAAAAAAAGAAACTTCTTCCTGTTGTCAGTGTTTATGCTGGGAGTTTTGAAATAATAATCAAAAGAGTATGATAGGATTAAGAAAGGTTTGCCTCCAGTTGAAATAAGGTTCTCCTTGATTTATGCTGACAACCCTTTCCTCCTCAAAAGGATTCAGCAAGGAAAGTACTAGTTTGACAGTCTTGAAGACTGACATCCCATTTATGCAACTAACAGGCACACAGAGAGGAGAGTAACAACTTGCTTTAGAGTCCTGGGAGAGTGCTGAGGCCCTGTCCTGCAGGTGGGAGCTCCAAGCCAATTCAGTTCTTGGCCATCCTGCAAAGACCAGCAATAATACACAGACTCACATTTAAAACACATTGACAGTTCAAATATCGCAGCACCTGTTCATCTGATAAAACCCAAGTTAATAAAGATTCCAGTTCAGGAAAGTGATGTCTGCAAACTCTGAGACACTGTTTCCAACACCTTCTCCAGTGGGATTTGCTGAGCGTGGGCTCTTGCCTTTTTTCCTGTATCTTTTCCATGTCCTTTTTGCAGTCATAATCTCCTTTTAATCTGAACTGGTATTCCCTGCCTTGCATGTTCATTTTTATAAGTACTCAAATATCTGCTTCCCTCCTTCCACACACTCACAGATATGTTACTCTTCTGACTAAATGCCACAAGAAAACAGAACCCTCTGTCAGTAATGGGTTGCTAGTAGAGTCAATAAGCAAATAAGAAGGACCAGCTGTAGAAACAACTCAAACTGGGAGGTTCTATCTATAAAAGGATCATTTAAAAATAATAAATTATAGCCTGGATGCACCAAAGGAGGTTGTAGAATCTTTTATAAGGGATATCTAAAGGACAAGCCAAAAGTAGCTGCCAAGAACAGACCAGAAATACTTATGCCTGGCTTAGCTAAAGATACTGTAGCAATTCTCATAACACCTCTTCCTAGCTTTACATCAGTTTTCAATTTAGGTAAGAAGCTTGATTAAGCAAAATGCATATATGTTTTGAAATAGCAAAACACTTAGACTTCGGTAAGGCATCTGATTTTATGCCACAACCCACTACAACCAGGTTACAGACTGGCCAGTGACAGCTGAAGATACCCTGCCTTTGTCATGTCCAAGTGTAAGACAGGGGGAGTCTTTTACTGAGCTTCCTGAGGAACAGAGCAAGGTCTTCTTTTACTCAATATTCTGCATTCCCTTCCAGCTCACTGATAGAAGCTGCCACTCAGTACAATTTGAAACTTCTAAGTTTGTAGCCCATTTATGTTATTTCACTAAGTAGTGAAGGACACTTAACATCTTACGCCTATCTGAGCAAAAATTAACATACCCAAATGAAAACTTTCATTACCAACAAGGATTGAAGGCCACAGAACAGGAGATCCACACCCATTAAATATAAGGTACTAATATGCCATGACAGCAACAAGTGATGTGTATTGTAGGAGTGTGACACAAAGCTGAAGGATAGTTTTTACATGCCATTGTTGAGAAAACTAGGGCATGGTACTGTCTTTTAGATCTTTAACTCAGAACTGAATTAAAAATACAGCAAAGGAGGTATACCTGTGCTGTATGTGGTCTCAATATATGCTCTAGACAAAGTTCCAGTAACTGGTAAAATTTAAAGACCTTTGATGATGAGGCTGTGTGTGTAGATGACCCAGGAACTCTTCCAAGCCTTAACTGTTTGAGAAGTTCATAATGCCTTTAGTTTCAGACACAGAGTTCAACTGTGAGACATAATAGGCAAAGTATAATATGAATGTAGATATTCACACCCACCAAGACAAACACTCTTTTTCGGTCAAGTGACCTCTCACAACTTTTAGGTCTGAAAGCTCATGAGTTAATCCCTCGCTTACTCTACCTGTCAGTTCCTACTCTGCACTAGTACTTCTAGTTAGCAAGTCCTGTCAAACCTAGGTCAGAGGCAACAGAAGAAAGTGATATCAAACATTTCTGCACTACACTCCTCAAGGCCTACAAAATTACAGACAAACATAAAGAGAAATATTAATTTGAATGGTAACGAAGTCATAATGTACAAAAAAACCCCTGAGTCACTTGGGAAAGCCAGATCAGTAATGCCTCTCAAATCTACCACAGTCTACCACAAAATGTTCCAGAGATCAAGCCCACCAGCATGACAATGTGCCCATAAGACATAATATCATAAATTAAATGTCATCTAGTATCATTTATGATTGTATGTTTAGAGGTAACAGAACTACCAGTTTTATCCCAAGTGCATCACAAGTACTTGATAAAAAGAATTATATACGTGCTTCTCACAGTACCTCTGAGCCAACTCCACATCAGCCTGGTTTCTCCTTTCACATTAGACAGTTGGATGCTGCTTATCTTTAAACACCTTGAAGACATTAAATAAATACGAGAAACAGGATCCTAGCCTCAGGTACAAGGTACGTATTTGGACAGGCACACCTTTCCTGATCAGTCAGCACTTCTGAAACTCAGAGAACATAAATCTGACCACACAAATAAAGACTAACAACTAATTAATGAATTGAGGACCAGCACTCTGGGGTATTCAAACAGGAGGCCTCACGGTACAAGCACATACAGCATGAATACCCTGAGGATACTGACCTTTTTGCACCTACCACCCATCTCGTTAAGTCATCCAAAAGTATGATCCCTTCTCTTTGTGTTTATATTTGGCCTTGCACCCTGGTAGTGCCAGTTTCATTATGTGTGGAGTCCATACATCACCAAAGAGCACTGACCTATTTCCAGCATTTGTTTCTCAAAGGTTTCCAAGTCATATCAGCACTAAGATTCATTGTATCTTATTTTTCATATGGCTTCAATGTATCTCTCTAAACATCTTCATACAAAAGTCAGATAAATATGATCGAAAAGGAAATACTATAAAGCAGCCATGTAAAACCATAATCAAAAAAGTAGCTTGTGGATCACAGATAAACTTCTAAGATTATCAAGACTGAAGGAACCTCTTGAAAAATTTCGAAATGGGGGGCAACACCAAAAAAAAGTAAATCTGCTGCACAAGAGCAAAACAAAGAAAATCATGCAGCCAGAAGTTCTGCACAAAGGATCTCAAGTTACAGGGGGCCATAAACTGAATAATTATCACATGGCACTGTCAGTAAATATGACAAATGGGAGGGCTGATTTTCATCTCAAAATTTTTCTATGGAGGCACCCATACTCAACTGCTTAGTATTTTTGATCTAAAAGGCATTTGTTCTGCACAGTGCCTTATAAATCTTATATTCACTTTGCCCATCCATCATTACACATGTATTTTATTAATTATGTTTTTTAAAGAATTATGTACCTTTTTCATTGCTCACATAAATAACCCTCCCAGGTGTACACTTTAGATACAAACTATACTGACATATTGCTTCCCAAATGTCCAAAGACTTCACCATTCCTCAACAGTCCAAACCCTCAAACTCCCCAGTGGCCAACCTGTACAGCAACACAACTTCCCAACATACAAACACATAGGACATCGAATTTGTACAATTCCATTTTTGATCAATTACTTCTGTTTTCACGTATACACAAATAATAAACTGCAAAAAGTTAATTTTTAACACTAGAATGTCACAAGTATTTCCAGTCTCTCTCAAAAGTTCAGCTACAGAATGCAGAACCAACAAGAACACCTGAAGGAAATTTACAGCAACTTGAATATTTAATACTGACTTTGAACCAGAAGGTAAATGTGAATAAAAGATCATCCTGGATTTTAGTCTAACTGCTGTTCCGAAACACACATTTTATAATTAATAGTGCCTATTTCCCGATACAATAGTACACTACATTATAATGCTTGAATTCCCCCACAATTCCTTACAGCTTCATCAGTTGGTTTTCCCAACTAGGAGTTTAAGTGTTTGGGATCATGGCTGGGCTCTGTTCATTTATACAAACAGTCTCTGCCGAACTCAGCCTTAAAAGCAAGCCTCAGGGTGCTGCACTTGCCTTTGAAATTTAGAACAGGCATTAGTCAGTCAGCTGTTTCAAATTACATTGCTGGTATTTTGACAAAGTTCAGTTTTTCTAAAGTAGTTGCTATAACATCTAGTATTCAGATGAACATGAATTTGAAATGTTATTGTGATGGCTAACAAAATCAAAATGCTAGTTTAATACTCTGCTCTGAATAAACCACAAATTTTAACATGTTTATGAATAAAGGTGCACTAGAAATGTTAAAAGATCATTCATAGCATATATGACCACTAACATGCAGATCTGAGCTGTAACATATTACAACTGCCAAGGTAAGAGAAGGCAACTTCTATCCACAACAATAGACTATATTTTAAAAGAAGTTTCCACAAAAAAGGATGGAGGGGAAGAAATCACTGAAAAAAATTGTCAGGTACATAGCAAAACAAAAATCCCAAATGCTCAAAACAATCCAAGCATTCCTTGCTAAATCACTTGAGTGAACCCAGTGTAAGATACTCACAAAACAATGGACAAATACATTATTGAAAAAGCTCTGGAGCTTTGGGGGGCTTTGAGACACCTTCGACGATTTAAAGGGAAGGCATCATTAGTCTTGTAAAATTACTCACACAGTAAGTCTACAACTATCCTGGATGTTTCTCAACTTCAATCATTTAGCTCTGAGCCTGCAGATCTGACTGAAATTTAACTGTGTCAAGCCACGAGGCTCTCCTTACTGGAAGCACATCAAGGTTCTCACATGAAATCTGATCATCAGCACAGCAGGATTAATGACAGAGGTGGTCAGGCTGATAAAGCAGCAGAACAGAAACCTGCTTAAATGAGTTTGGAACTGCATCTACGATAAGATCGTAATGCATTCTCACCCCTTCGCACCAGGACTGCAGAGAGACTTTGGTCGAAACTGATGCAAAAGAAAAGACTTTATCACTCATTGTCTGCCTGCAGGAGGACCTGGTTGTTTCTGGGAAAACACACACAAGATACTCAGACTACCACCACTGCTCCCACAGTAATGCCACCAACTCTATCCAACAGCTTGGGATGTCTAGTTTAGCTTACTGCAACAGAAAATATTAGGGGGAGGTTTTTAAAGAATTAGAGGACTCATTTATGCACACAAAAATAAACTGGTTATCAGAGATTTCTCTCAGTCAACATATTCTCAAATGAATCAATTACTATGAATGCTGGAATATCACCTTTACTTTCAGCTACCTTTTTCCCTCCACCTGAATTCTGAAAGTCTCACAAATAAACCAAGGTCTGTTATTTCCTAGTTACTTAGATACAGCCCAAGTCTATTGGTACCTTTTTACACATTACAGCAGCTTTGCCCCAGAAGCTGCAAAGATGAATTCCAGCAACATACAGAACTTCAAAACATCTAACATTAGGAAATATCTCTGTACAAAACCAGTGGCTACAAAATGCATTACAGAAAGTTTTCCAAACAGAGAAATAAGAAAAAAGCAAACTAACAAAAAACACCAAACAAACCCTTGTTTTCAACTGTTACAAAAGTTGGCATTAAAAAGAAATGTCCTTTATCAAGTCTTCTACACACCCCAAATAAACGTCTTCATGTCTACCCATTTGAAAGAATTAAAAATTTGTGTTAATGAAAACTAAAATTTCATATACCTAGCTAAACAGAAAAACTTCCATGGAGTGACTTGCCTTTGCACAAGACAAGATATATACATGGAGATCTGAATGCTTTTGGGTATTAAAGCAACATAAAAATAATTTCCATTTTCAATACAGGTATCTAATTACAGCAATAAAACTGCATAAAAGGTTTTTTGGTTTCACTTCAAGAAAAAAAAAACCACA
This sequence comes from Lichenostomus cassidix, assembly GCF_008360975.1. Classification (NCBI taxonomy): domain Eukaryota; kingdom Metazoa; phylum Chordata; class Aves; order Passeriformes; family Meliphagidae; genus Lichenostomus; species Lichenostomus cassidix. The sequence goes on along the minus strand of NC_139489.1, from coordinate 8,971,897 downwards.
CGAATTGTCATGGAATGAACATCATATACTGTAAGATAGTTCTCTGGCATTTCACTGAAATGGAAATAATGTGGAGGGTAACTTCATGTAAAGTCAGGAACTAGAACAAGAAAACAAATTATTTTTTCAATGCCTAAAAGTCAACTCAGTGGCCTGTTCCTCTACAATAAACCTTACCAGAACAGTCAGAGCAGCAGAAACACTACCAGCACTATAAAACTGGGTTTGACAAGTTGCTTTAAAAAGATCTTTTTCATGTTCCACATTGGTAGCAGCAGGCCATTGAGAGCCTCAGATTTTCTCATACATATTATTTACTTCAAACCAATCTCTGATTATTTGAGTTAGAAGTGTGGCACAAGCAGTAAAGGAAACAGAAGAGCAGTTAATTGTATTGTAATTTCAGTGCAATGAAATCTGTGGCTCCAAATTTAGTAATCATGTATGGAACTCAACACATGCATGTAAGTGTTGTGAGACAAAGACTACCAAAGGAATGTGTATCACCCCACAAAACAAATAAACTAGCTAAATTAAAGGCATTTACACTTACATATGGGAGAACCAATAGCCATCAGTGTTTAACACACTACATGAATGCAAAAATACATGGCAGAGGTCAAAAAATAAACCAGTTACTTTTAGCTTTTTCGTTTTTCCCAAATAGCTCTGTAACTCCTCAAATAAATTAAAAGTGATGAAGGAACAGCTGGAGGAGTGATAGAAGAAATACCTGGGGCCTGAAAGTTCTCCACCACTCATTCATCCTGAGTGAAGGAAATACAAGGACTATCAGTTGACTTCAGTGGAAAGTACTTTGGCCAACACTCTCATCATCAAACATGAAGCAATCAACATTGAGAGGAAAAAAATCTAAACACACACCTTGAACACCTCAGAGAAGAAACCAGAGCCAATTTTCTCACATGTGAAGTCATCAAGACGAGTAAGTCTGGAAAAGGCACTTATCAGGGCTCTGTATGAAGAGGTACAAACTCTTCCTAACTGTGATGCAGTCCCTTCTCCAGTGCCACCATCAAAGTCTTCAGCGCGCTCCAACCGTGGTGGAAATCCTGCTATTGAATTCCGCTTACTTCGGTCCATTTTGAAAAAGAAGATTTTATTTCACTGCGGGAAGACTTCTCACATCTTAGGTAATTTGCTGTCTTGTCTACTCTTGTTGGATCCTGAAATACAAGAAATTGATGTTAGCATTATTGTGAAGATATCTAACAAATTTGATAGAGCTCCAACAAAGCTTACACCAGTTTAAGGGAATGAGAAAAGAATGAAAATATACAAGTAGGGGGACAAAAACTCAAAGAAATAAAACAAACCACCACACAACATCAACAGTAAAGACAGCCACCTAATGAACTTTTCCTTTAGATTCATGGAACACCCTATGCTCTGCCTATTCTGAGATGAATAGCCTTGGAACTCAAAATTTAACTGGTAACAAACAACTTTCAATCCCTTCCCCCCAACCCTTTCTTTTTTTACTTAAGTTCTGGTTGCTAAAGCAAGCAACCAAGCAGGAGGAAATCCACAAAATGGAACATTTTATTCTACTTCAGTTGCAGCTGGTGACCAATCTACTGCTACTGCCAGCAACAATTTCACTTTCAGGAGTGAACAAGGGATCCCCAATGATAAAAAAAATAGATCGACTTTCAACTGACATAAAGTTATTAGCTTGAAGCATTAAAACCTTGTTTTCAAAGCTTCCACTTATGAGTGCTCCAAGACAAATTTCTTACCTGGTAGGAACACAAGTTCATATCGACTGAATGCCTAGCCCCCAAATTTATAAACACACCTACAATCTGGCTATAAAAACAAAGTATTATTATAACAATCTACCAGACAAATTTTCCCCACAAAGATTTTTTTTTAAGCTATATTAATTTCAGTTCTACTGAAAACACAGGAAACAAGCCACATTTGCCAAGTGGGAGAAAAGGAAAATAAAAGGGGGGACCAACAATTTTTTTTATTTTTAAGAGAATGATGAAGTAATCAGGATGACTCTGGAGCCCATCAAATTCAGCTTGGACTGGCAAACTTGACAGGTGGCCTACTTTTTCTTTAAACCTTAGACTTAAGAAGTCATTTATCTTTTCCAAACTCTACTGTTCATTTACAGCAATTTGGTGAACACCTACAAAGCCTGAACAAAGTGAACAGTCACAAAGAGGATACTTTTTTTTCCCCCCCTGAGGGTGAATGAAAAACTAGAGGGAGGGGAAGGAAACAATAAAATAATTTTTTTTTAAAGTGGACAAAATAACCACAGACCAGGCAATTACTTCTATTTACACACAGGTACAGAACCTGAACAATACACTAAATTTGAAAAGCATCTCAAAAACAAATGCACACCAGCTGTCCTCTGACAATACAGCAGTGCTGCTATACACTTGTTTTGTATGCAGTATATTTTTTAAAGATGCTCTGTGTCAGCACATCAGGCAAACACATAGTCCTTCCCTGCTTTCAGAAATAAGCTCTATTGAACTGCCTGGAATTAATTTGAGGTTGTCCTCTCCAAAAAAGAAGGGTGTTTATTTCAACATCTTAACACCTCTCTTTAAAAGGATGTCAGTGGGTATAAGAGGCTCTTACCAAGGCCTGATTATGAAAATTCAATCTCTATCAAATCCCACGTCATGGTTTTCCTACAGAATTTTGTATGCAGACTCACACATGCCTGAGCTGACCTCACTTTTCAGATGATGGTGGCCAACTGCCACACAGGAGATCAGGATCCAGTTTCTGATCTTGTACTCTTGACTCAAGAGCCTAGAGGGTCTGGAAAAGGCACAGAAGCACCACGGAAGAGAAAGCCTGTTATATTTCCTCAATGGAGAAAAATAGCACAAAGAACCTCCTCAGCTATAGACAAGATGCCTAGGAACTTCCAAGGCATGCTTAAATAATTCCTTTTGATCTGAAAAGGACAAGCTATCTTTTGGTTACTTTTCAAGGAGATAAAGAAAGAACTGCATATGGAAGGAGGACAGACAGTGGAAATCATGGTATTAAGGATTAATTTTTTGGATCAGGAGATGCAAGTATCTTTGAAGACTGACCAGAAAATCTACTCTAATTGAATAAACAATTTTTTAGAGCTTATTTCCATCAGAGTAGCACCCACATGCATCAGACACTTTCCATGGAAGGAGGAAAGCATTTGCTCCCACAAATGTACAACCTGACAATCCAGTATCACAGGATACCATGGGATCACCACTACACAGAAAGTGGAGCTTGCAGAGCCCCCCAATAAATCCAGTGAAACAACACAGCCACACTGCAGCCCAGTAAACTAAAGACTGGAAGTTTAAGTTCTCAGGCAAAGCAAAATAAATTTTACAAAAAAGGAAGAAACAAAATAGGAAAGAGTGCTGTTGTCTTAACTAGAGGAAGATGCCAAGTTAGATAAACAGCATTAAACAGGAGGAAAAGCCTAAATCTCTTAACTATCCAGATACCATTAACAAAAGATGGCCTCAACACAGTTTCTACATCTATTTATCAAAGCAAAAAATCTTCCTCACACATACACACATCCTTTTGATTGAAATCACATGGTGAACTTTGCAAAACTCTATACAAATTCCACAATGAAAGAAGAGATCCAATGTACTTCACACAAAATAAAACCCAAAAGGTTTTGCCATCTGGATTCCCAAGTAACCCATTTATTCATTTTTGCCTCCTAGAGTTTACCTTATTTCCAGACAGCTACAAAAAATCCTTGGAAATTATTAGGATACAGCTCCATTTGTCTATTACCCTGCACAGGACTGCATACACAGAATTAGAGGAAAATTTCAAGTGGGCACAATTCCAAGTGGGCCTCCTGTCATTTTGGCCAATTACACTAATGATCACATTCTCAATGAAATCAACCAAGGTTTAATTGACTGTCAAGTCAGTCCAAGGTACTTTAATTTACTACCTTGTATGGTTAATTAAAGTGCACTGAACAGAATCCAAGACTATCCTGCAAATCCTGCAACCAACTAAAAGGTTGTTGGGTGGTTTTTTCATATTAAGGTTCAGCTTAAAAACTCTGAAGCTATGCTCAACAGCCAGTTAAAAAGACACTACACACTAGAAAAAACTTTCCTAATAAATTCTCAGCTTTCAGAACAATTTTTCTGACATCCTTATACAAGAAAAATGCACCCCACTCTGCCAAGACAAAAATAATTCTGAAATTCACCTCTCAAAATGCATATCTGTCCTATTCAGCCACTTCTTACATTACTGAAAAGCACAATTTCAGAATGTTTCATGCCCTACCACATTGTAATTTCTTGTCTTACCAAAACACACTTTGAAGAAAAAAAAAAATCCATATATTAAGATCAGTTTCTTCACTGCATGAATGCATTGACTTTTTAAATTGAAGAAATTACTACAAATACAAATACTATCAGCATTAATTTGGTGAATTAGAGATTTACCTTTCAAAACCAATGCTTGAGCCTGCACTTATTTAAAGATGGAAACCCCACAACAACATATCAAGTTATATCCTACACATCAGTGTCAGACTAAGAAGTGGCATATAACAGCCAGTAATTAACATTTTATACTTCATAGATATAAAAATGGGTAAGGCTCCTCAACTTCAGCAGCATCCCTTTAATGCCTCAGAGCATAAAACAAGATCCTTCCAAAAAAATTTCAACTCATTACTAAGAGGTTTTCTGTCCCCAGTATCTTTATAAATATGCACATATTTGCACTCAAATGTCAAGCTCACAATTTCCTAAAAGATGGCCCTAATAACAACAACCATTTTTAGACACAGAGACAGTCGCTAGGCATTCAGCCTGGAAAGCAATAAATCTGGTGGACGCATGTTATTAATTTGAAAAGGTTCTCTGAAGAACAAGATGCCAAAGCTTTGACAGAAGTAATTTCCCAAAAGTTAACTATTTAAACTTGTAGTCTGATGTATCTTCAACAGCCAGCACTACAAAAACAAAGGAATTATGCTGGCAAGTGTCACTCAAAAAAAATAACTTGAGGGGGAAGAAGACTCCACTGTAGTACTGGGCAAATTTCAGACGGGCTTCAAAGAAATGTAAGGAACAAAATTATCCAAAGACTTGACTGACTGCAGTCCGTAGCCTGAAGAAAAAAAGTTTAAAAATTAAACTGAACAGGTAAAGAGAACCAGGCACTCAATTTTGTTCTCAACTGCTGTCACCTTGTTCCATAACACAGGAAAGTTCCTTGGTTTGCCCCTAACTTATCTTCTTATCCTTGAGAGGAAGACAAAATCAAATATTTACAGATGAGGTAGCTACAAATACCAGAGCTTGGACTATGTTTGGCCCAGCTCATCCTGAACCTGAAGTCTTTTTTGACTACTTTATGGGACATAAAGTCTTCAGGTTCAGTTTACAGTCTTAGTTAAAATACTGCATTTGAACATAAAAACCCCAATACTTTCTATATTCACTTACATAACATTTTGCTTTATTTTCATCTCCCCTGTACAGGATAATTCCCAGCTCTAGCCAGTACTGTCATAGCATAAGCTTCCTGCAAATTAGGACTGACATTCCTTAGAAGAGACCTGCATTAGCCCTATTACACGACTCCAGAAACTGGAAATCTGCTGAACTGCATCACGGTTTTATAATGCAAACAAATCTCCATGAGAGGCTGAGCTGAAACAAACAATTCATTTATTTTCTGACTGTAGCCAAGTTTGAAAAGAGTAAGAGAGACCAGCTATTACTGCAGAACTCAGGATTCAGGGCCAAGGTTGTAGGTTTAAAAATATTTTCATCAGGCATAGGCATAAATCCTAGCACATATTTAGCAGGCAAATATAACTGAGGGGGAATATTAAAAACTCACAAACAAACAGAAAACCACTTGATACATATGACCACAGTGTAACTGCCAACATTTTCTAGGGTCCAGTTACAACACAAAACTAAAGCTCTACCAAAAACCTTACAACCATCCATTCCTCTCTAGCCTGCACTGCACTCCAATCCACAGTGCAGACAGGCTCTAGCCTAGTTACAGAGCATCGTTAGAGTTAAATAACCACTCAAGTAGATCATGTACAAGACACAGCTGCTGCTTCAAATGGATAATTTTAATACATTATGTTTGCTTAACAAAACAGAGCTCAGCAGAGACACTGAGAAGCTGCTCATGCCTTCCAGGTGTCAGCAGGCTGAAATTTGCTGAGCTCTTAAGAAAAAAGAAAGGGAATCAAAGCCTTCTAATACCAACAGGTATTGTAACATCTCAATCTAGGAATTTCCCCCTCAGCCCCTCTGCTGGGTTTGCGATGAAGGCTGACAGCTGTACTAGCACTGGGGGGGTTCACATGAGACTGGAAGCAACTTTTGTTGTTTCAGTGCAGCCAGTGAGACAATCCAGCACTGCAAAGGCAAGAAAAGGGAACACAAATGCCTGGAAGAGGGATGAAGATAAAGTAAACAGGCTGAATTTCATACCTGACTGACCTCTCTTGGATGCAATCTTTTATTTATGCATCATCATACGAGGCAGTCAATATTTGTATTTCCCAGCTAAAAGCATCATCTCCACAAACATTTAAGACACATTCTGTAGTCTACCATTACTAAACACCAGCCTGTGCTGCTGGCTTCACCTTACAGTGAAGCACCAAGTACCTTGTTTACTGCAAGTAGCAGCTGCACAACCGGAACAGACTTCACTAACTTATGAATTTTTGAAGTGAGAACAGGGCTTCCCAAATCCATTGTTCTTTAGGTGCTACAGACACTGAAGTCTGCTGGTGTTTACAAATCAATCTGAAGCTCCCTGTACAATGGAAAACACATAACTCATAGTTTGAGAGTCACAGACCTGGAGTATACAAGGTCAGCCTTCAAAAGCAAAGTTATCTCAACCAACTCCACTCCTGGCTGCAAAAGCTGTTACATTTCTTCAGTGCAACCAACAGGACAATCACACCAGAAAGTGGCTTAGCCACTACCAGCAATGTGTTCAACTTAACAAAAAGTGACAGGATCATATGAAAAGAAGCTTACAATCTAAGTCAGAAAGAAGACTTGGCAACAGACAACAGATGGAGCCAGTGTGATACAGTTGCTGATTATTAGATGGACTTACTGATGAACACACAAGTCCCAATGAATATGTTAGGGAGCTAATAGGCAGGAAAGGGCTTTAAAAAAATTACAAACGTTGACTTTTTATGATATTGCCTAGCACAGCTCTTATTTTTGTGCCAATTTGCAAGATGCCAGGCTGCAAGGACACAATAAAGAGCTTTGCCATTGTGCAAATGCATGGTTGTCTGCTACAGGAAGAACACAGAAAGGGAACCTATGATGCAAGTGAACCACAAGCTTTATTCTTTTCTGCAGCAGACACAGAAACAACAGTCCCCTCCTTCAACTCTGCATTTCTTTCATGAGTTTGTGAAACCATTTGCATAAAGGATTACAATGGCAAAAGCAAATATCTGGAATTAGAGGGTATAACTAGGTTACAGGAGGCCTGTGCCACCAGAGCAGCTCTTTTGGACTAACTCTGTCCTTCCACAGTAACAAAAACATTAAGTACTGAAGCAAGGATTGTTCTGTAGGCCCTATCCTGTACTCAGTCCCACTGCCAGCTGTTCATCCTAATGAAAAGCCACAAAACAAATCAAAGCAAAAAACAAAGGAAGGCAAACACTTGCCACCAGGTACAGGGAACACACTTCTGCCTTCAGTTTAAACTACTTGTTTTGCATGAAAGTTTTACACAAACCAAAACGGACAATGGAATTACTCAGCCATGTCTACAGCTGAACATTGCAAGAATCAGAAAATGACATTTTTATTGGCATGCAACAATAATTTCCAAGGATGATGACTAAATGGAAAGGTTTATGACTAGTCCACAGGGCATGTCAGAGTTTCTCATAAAAAGTCTTATCTTAGGTTGCAAATTCCACTGCCTAATTAAATCCATGGAACTGTAAGTCTGTTGATTTTCCAGACAATAAAATATGCTAGAACTCTGATCTCTATTTAAAAAAAAAAAAAAAAAAAATCAGTTGAAGCACAAAGACTTCTCATAAACTAGTCTAAATGTTAGCTATTGCTTTTTTCAGAGGGGAAAACAGAAAGGTTTAAATAAAATTCAACTCAGTACTCTTCAATTCATTACTCTTGAAATTGTAGTTTTCAATTATTACGGCAACACTTACAGGAATACCCAAGCGGAAAGTCCCCCGTACTTGAAGCAAAAACCCTTCCGACTCTCAAAGGAATACGACATTATGAGTGACCGTCTGCATTTTTATAGCACGTCTTACCTAAAGGCCACAAAGCAAACATATATGCACATACACTAGAACACTCGAGCCTGTCATTAACGCGTGATTCACGTATTCTTACAGGGTAGCACTTAAACAGCAAAACCCGAGCCAAGCCCTCGCACCTCTTGGCACAGCGAACATTTCCAAGACAATCCCGGCCGGGCGAAGATCCGCGCCGGGCGCTGCCAGACCCTTGTCCCCGGCTCGGAGCGCGGCTTTCCCGCAGCGCCCGCGCCCCTCACCTGCCGCCGCCGGGCGGACGCGGCCCCTCCGCGCACCTGCTCCCAGCGCGCCCCGCTCACCTCGCCTCACCGCAGTCAGACCCCTCCGCCAGCAGGCAGCCCCTTCCCCGCAGCGGCCCCGTTCCCCGCCGCCGACCCGCCCGGACCTGCCCCGCGCCGCCCCCGCGCCGGCCGTTACCTGAGCGGCGGCGCCTGCAGGGCCCGCGGGCGGCGCGGGCTTTCATGACCGCATTCCCCTACCCGCGGCCCCTCAGCACCCCGGCGCGGGTTCGCCCCGCCGCTGCGGCCGGCGCGGGGGCCCCATGTGAGGCGGGAGCCCGGCTGCGGGACCCGGGGCCGCGACCGCCGGCTCCGCCTCCTCCTCCTCCTCCTCCTCCTCCTCCTCCTCACGGGCGCCACCGCCCACAGCGCGGGGGGGCGGGAACCGGCCAGGAACCGCCCCTCCCCAGCAGCCAATCGACGCTAGGCGACGCGTGATGGACAGTGCCTCTTGACCAATGGAGAAAGGAAACCGGGCGGAGCTACTCGCAGGTAGTCCACGTGAGTGCCTCTTCCCAATTGGCCGAGAGCTGCTCGAGCGACAGGCGATCTGACCAGTCACGGGAGAGACAACAACTCCCGAGAGACGCGCGGGAGACAGCGGCAGGAAAGAGAGGGGGCGTTGCTAGGGGCGTCTCGCTCTCATTGGTCAATATCCGAGGGCGGGTTATAAATTAGAAAATTAGCCAGTAGGAGAGCGGGATGGCGGTGATGGACGGGCGGGAAAGCCAATCAGCGTGTGTTTATAGCGGCGGGGGCTGAAGCTGTCGGCGGGGCAGGCGTTCGGATGTCCCAGTCCCGGTCCCAGTCCCGGTCTCGGTCTCGGTCTCAGTCTCAATCCCGGTCCCGGTCTCAGTCCCAGTCCCGGTCCCAGTCCCACTCCCACTCCCACCCGTGAGCCCTTCGTGCGCGGCCCTCGGTGACCGCAGCTGGGCTCCGTGACGGCTGTTATTGCCTCTACTCACCCGTCTCTTGCTATGTTTCCCATAGGATTCATCTCTTTCTCTGGTCTCCTCCTCTCTCCATGACTTTCAGCCTTTACTCTTCCCATCCCCGGCGCCCCGCTCCCGCAGTCCCTCACGCTGCTCGCCCTCCTCTCCCCGCCTTGAGCTTGCTTAACCCAGCTCAGATATTCGGAGGGTTCGGCTGCCAAGATGAAGTGAGCCTGGGATTTTTCACATACAAACTGTTATTTTTCAAATTACCACTTATCCATATGTAGGCAGCTTGTAACAGGTATGGAAGAAGATACCTTTCTTCCTGCTGCGACGCACTGGCAGATTCCAAGCACTCATTCCAAAGTACGGCAGGACTAGAACATCTCATTAAATAGTTGTCAGGGGGGATTGGTTTTGTTTTACATTGCCGAGAGGCTGATTTTTTCCCTGACCTCATCTTTGGCAGAGGCTGAGCTATTTTCACTGAAATTCTTCAACAAAGTTCATTTACTATACAGTCTTGGACAGAATAAACAAAACCCAGAGTTAAAAACGAGAAGAGTTGCAACTAGAAAGGGTCAATATTACCATATCAGTAACACATTTTCTCATTATCGTTTGTCATTAATTTTGCATCCAATCTTTTCAGCGTGATCCAAAATGTGCTTGAGAGAGTTTGGTGCTTGAAACATTAGCACCATCTCGAAATACTAAACAGAGACTTATTCTTACAGTTGGATTAAAATCTCTCTACTCTGCAATGTCTTGATTAAATTTAGTCTCCAAATTTCAACTGAGCCTACAGTGAAACTTCCTCCATATGCTTAACTACAAAAAATATCATTATTTTTGCACAGGTAACAGATTGAAAGAACTCTGTATGTGGGCAAAAATGCCCTGTTTTCCCCATTTCCTCCTAGATTTCCTTTACAGGAATTTTTTTCCACACTCAGAAATGTTAAATATCAACCACATCCAAACATCTATTCTAATGACAGCTCAAACACAGGGTGCGGGAAAGCTCTGGTAATTAAGCCATTAAAAAATTATTATCGTATCCATCATATTTTAATGAGTGACAAAGCAGATGGAACTATCCAGATCCGTCAGCGTCTTCTTTCTACACTCAAGCAGAACTGAGTCCCAGAATGGGGCATTTTAGAGAGATTTTTTTTTTTGGACTTTTTTTTTTTAAGTTGAATTTCCGTGCTTCACATTTTCCTGTGATTTATCTAAGCAAGACTTTACAAAGCCACCTCTGGAACATTTCCGTGGTCCCTCACCATGTCAGGGTGCAGTGATCCCTGCGACTTTGTACCCCATTAAAAAACCCAGTGCCTACCCCTTTAACCTCCCTCTTCCCTGCTGGTTTGAGAACTATTAGTTGGCTTTAGGATGACATCTGGTGGTAGGTTTTTATTACTGCTCTTTTTAGGCACTGATCACAGAACTAAGGCAAATGAATTATTTCCCCTGTTCCCCATCGTAATTTTTACCTCTTTCTTGTTTCCCAAGCAAGGTATGTGTAGTCCCTGCCTTTGGCTTGCAAGTGTCTTACTGGTGATAGGCAGGAATAAGCACTTATCTCACAGGCTGGTGCAAAGTAACATTAAAATACACCAGAGCGATCCAGTAAAGAATCTCAGTTGGAAACACTCACCCTGTGTTTCATATAACATTGCATGAGATCCTGTGACTCGTGACATTAATGAGCCCTGTTTCGAGAGGGAAATAAAACCACCTTATTAACCCTCCTGTAGCTTTATCTCAGCGGCAAGTCCTACGTTTTGAAAGCAGAAAAAATTCTACATCGCAGCAGAACTTTGTCTCACAAAGTCTCCGTCCCCTCTCGCAGCTGGCAGAAGCACGGGGGCAAACCTGCAGCCTTGAAATCTGCAGAAGACGAGTGACTTTTGTAGTTTCCTTCTGTCTCCCGGAGAGAGGAAAATGAACATCGCATTGGAAGACTCATCAAAGAGACGCATCAAAGGCAAAATCTCGCAGATGTCACAGCGCACTCGGTTCTACCGACCTCCCCTCGCACGCCAGAAGGATCCCGCACCCTGTAAATGCCTGTGCCCACGGCGGGTATTCTCCTCTCCCCCGGATGCCCCCAGGCTGCTGCATGCAAAGATCAGCCACTACAAAAAGCAGCTCTGTGGCTTTGCGGTTTGCTCCTTTCTGCTCTCAGACTGTCTCTCTCTTCCAGATGGATCACTTTGGCTTTTTTAATGTAACCGGTTTGACAGAAGAGCAGCGGAGGGTTCATTCACGGTTGGACATAAAAATAGACATGAGAAGGTGGGTGAGAGCACGAAGAAGGGGAAATTCCCTTCCTCCGGGCTTTGGAAATGCCCCGGAGGAGAGAAGTTTGGGAGATTTCTCCTTCCCAGGAGAAAGCTGATGCAATGTATCCACGCAAATTTGCCTCCTCTGCAGCAGAGCAGGTGTTTTCCCCAGCAGAGGTTTAGTGGGCTCCAAAATTAAAGTGCCACAGACAGATACCGTCTCACTCCCCTCCCAATGGACCAAGACAGTGGTTGGACCTCGCAGTATTGTAATGAGATTGGGTGTTTTAGTGATTTAACCCATTAAATAGTTTATGTAATGAAAGCTGTAAAGAAAAATCATCTTTGGATAGGATTGGTCAAATTCTGCTCTGATTTACTCCTGTAGAAATCTGAAGTCATGTCATGGGAGCTGGAAGAGAGGGTCCCCATGGGAATGCCAGGAATTTGCTCTTGTCTAATGTCAGCATAGGCCCTTTCCTAGCCCCTGTCCTAGGTGGACATTTAACAGAACAGCCATGAAAAAATGATCCCTTTAGGTTTTCAGTCACACACCAAACCCCTAGATTTTGAAAACCATCTTAATGGGTTCCCTGGGAGGAACAGCCTCCCACCTGTGCTTCCCTCAGCCAGCCTTGGAGGTGGTCTTTCTAAAATGGGGACAGGTTTGCTCATGGGTGAGAGGGCATTGCCCACTACTCTGAGCAGGGGAAAGGGGAAGGCACAGCTGGGGCTGTGCTCCAATCCCCTGCTCCTCCTTGTATCATGCCCGTGCTCCTGGCATCGAGGAGGGCTCCATGGGGGCAGCCTGCATGCTGTCCTCTGGACAAGAATGTACCTGCCTGCTGATGAACTGGGCTAACAATTCTGTCTCACCGACAAGATGGCCAGCACGTCCTTGTGCTCAAAGCCATGTTGCCACATTGGCCCAAACCCAACACCACACATCTCTGCATGAGACCTTGCAACCATGGGAATATCAGAACATCTCCCATGTTCCTCTTCCAGGAGTCTGAGCAGAGCCCAAGCAGGAGGCTGGCACAGCACCAGACATCCTGCCTCAGGAACTGGAAAAGGATTGTTCTAGGGCAGATGGATATGCCCAAATTGACAGCTCCTGTACTGGGACTGGTGCCGCAGTCTTGTGCTCCCCTGCCTGCTCATCATGGCCATCTGCTGCCTTGGCTTCAATTCAGAGCCTGTCCACCCTGCAACAGTGCTGTGGCATGGCTACGACCAAGCTCCTGCAATACCATGGGCATGGAGTGGCACTCAGCTGGCTGGCTTGCTCCAGCCTGCTCTGAGGTGCTCCCAGCCATGTGGCTGTGCAAACACAGGGACAGTGAGCCAGGACTGACCCTGTGTCACTGTGCCTGGGTGGCTTCAGCCCTGGGCAGAGCCTATCAGACCATGCTCCAACCCTTGGGAGCTGAGGAGCAAAGGGTGAGACCCCAGTGCTCAGGGCAGGCCTGGGGCATAGCTTCTCTCAGCAGCCCCTGAATTTTTGAATTGTCTGAATACCAATTTTGTAGGGGAAAACCTTAAATATCTGACAAAGCTATATTCGCTTTGTATTCACACCCAGCACACTGCAGAAATGCAGACTTGCACTATCTTGGACCATGGTGCATACCCAAAGAGGCCACACAGTCCAATTAAGATTGAGGTCCCCAGCCCACATGGCCATCAGTCCCATCTCTCCTGCCCCATGTCAAGGCACAAAAGGGTTTCTGCATTGCCTGGTGCACTGTCCTCACTCCCTGGATAAGCCAACTCATCTCTGGGATGAACGCACAGCTTTTTGCATCCTTGGGCTACACAGAGGTCTCTCCTCCTCTGGTTGTGCTCCTCACACTTGCACTCACTTCTTATCTCTGCAGTTACAACAGTGTAAAGTCTTGTCCCTTTTGTGGCACTGAAATCGGAGACCTGTGCCACCGCAGGGCTCTTCAACTTCTCCTCTGGCCACCCTGGGCTTGGGAACCTCCAGCTCTGCTCCTGCTTTCTCCAGCCCTTTTTGCAGAGCTTCAAGACCTACAAGCATCCAGATGCTATCGGATCCCTACTTGGCTTTCTGAGAGATTCCACTCTCCAATCAGCCTGCCCCCAGATACATTTAGATCTCCCAGACCCTTAATTTTCCCTGGCTCCCTGAGCCAGCAAAGTCCCAGTGTTTATTGTTCCTTGCCCAGAATGATTTTCTGACTTTGATATTTTGCTGTCTGATCCACTTTTCTTTTCTTTCCTTTTTCCTTTTTCCCCCTTTCTTTTTTCTCTGATTTGTTCTTTCTTCACTGGGTTACAAAGCTGTGGAGAGTTTTTGGAACGGAAGATGAGTCAGGACAGATATGCAGAGGGAAGAAGATGATATTCCAGCCTTGAAGTCAGGTTCACTGCCTGCGTCATTGTTATTAAAAATAGATGAATGGCAGTGCTCTTTGCATTGGAGGAGAGACACAGGAGATGTAATATCCCAGGCTGCTGAGCAAATGCTCCCTCTGTCTGCCTGTAAGTCCCCCAGTGGCATCTTCTGCTCTTTGATAAATTCTCTTTTCTTGGCTTTGACTTGTGGGATTTAATTTGCCTTCCATAAAAAAATGGTTTAATGTTTCAGCTTTGGGAGGCAAAAATGACTCACTCAATGATTAGCTCTTCTGCTCCAGTCAGTTGACTTCCAGCTTCCTTGAGCACTGAAAATCCTTACAAGTGCCAAGTTGTGTCCCTCTGAGAGCAGCCCCTCTCCTCATTCTGCACCGAAGTGCTTCTGGAGGATGAGAGCAGCTGTTTGGGGATGACACCTGGGCCTGTCTACCCCAAGACCAGCCCTAACCATGCCAAATCCTCATGAAAAAGCAGGTTTGCAAGGGCACAGGGGTCAGGCTGGGATCTGCTGGGCTCTCTGCAAGGCCAGGTTGAGATGTGCACCAGCCATCTCCAGTGCCCCTGGCAAAGGGCAGAGGGGAGAGAGACCAAAACACAAGAAATGGGATGATTTCCATGAGCCCAGAGCCCAGGTGAACCACCCACATGCCCACAGCCATCCCTCTGCACAGGGCACTCTGCTCTACACTGCTGCAATCACTCACCTCTGGGCTGGTGAAACAGGTGATCACTCTGTAGGTTGTGCAGGGCTGCAGATGATGGTGGCAGGGAAGCCAAAGCTGCGCTTCTGCTCTGCTCACTCAGGGACACTCAGCATGTGTCATACCCTGGGTTGAGAGACACGGCCCGAAAACTGAGTTTATTTATCTTTCCTAAGGCCAACACCTCCTTCCCTCCTACCTATGCCCTTACTTCCCTTCAATTCTTTTGCTGCCACTATTTTCTACTCACTTATTTTCTATTACCTGCTTCTTTCTATTGAATTAACATAATCAACATTATCATCTCTGGTCTGGTCCATGACTTGGCCACCAGCCAGAAAAAGAAGGACAGGAACTGAATAGAGCCACTGCAAGAGGGAGGTGTGACACTGGCAAAGTTGATGTGGTTTTTGAGCACAAAACCTTCTTTCAAAAGTTATTCTAAGTCCTCAAGCCTCGATGTTACCCAGACCTGTCTGATCTAAATGCTGCTAGGGTTTCAAGGGTATTTTTAGTCCTGCTCAAGAACAAGTCAAAAGCGTACAACAGATATGGGGGGCTGCTGCCTGTTGTCTAAGGGGAGTGGTTTTGCTTATTCCATGAGAGAGTAGCTGTGTACCAGTGGGATGTTAAAGTTCCCCTTATTTTTGCTCTCTTCTCCAAGTTGGGACATCGGCAGTATCATCTTAAAGATATTGTCACACAGATGTCACTTTTCTTGCTCCCAATTCCTCCTTTCTTGCTGTGGGGAGCCAAAGGTACCACATTAGTGTGTTAATAATAATCCTAATGAGTGCGGAGATCAGCTAAGTAATAGCAGTGACCTGCAGGGGGGCTCATCTGCCCAGATTTATCGTGCTGCTCACCAACCCCTCCAGAGAATGCCAGCCCCCCTTCCTCCTTGTTCCCCGGCTGTTGAAAATACCCCGTGCAGTGTCTGTGTGCTTAATTAAAGCAGAGGGACTGGTAACCTTGACGACTGCGAGCCACCTTCTATAAGCCAGCTGAGATGGATATCGTTTTGGCGTCTCCAGGGAGAGGCCAGAGGAGAGAAGTGAGTCAAGCGCACAGGCGTTGGACGCGCTCATGAACTGTGGGCACAGCCAGCAGTGCCGACGTCCTTTGGAGCTCATGTCACCTCAGGGGTCCTCTGGAGCTCATGTCACCTCAGGGATGGGTGCCTGGGGAGATGCCCTGGGGAAGTTACTCGCTGGTGAGATGTGGCAGGCTCCTGGGCCGGGTGATGCACACTGCAGCACGAGCCTGTGTGGAGCAAAGCAGGCTTTGCTCTGCCCTGAAGCCTCTGTGGGTAGCAGAAGACTCTTATAACTTACCAAGTAGTTGTAAATATGTTTAAAATAATTCCCCTTAGAAACGGGACATTTGTACAAGCACAATTACCTCTGCCAGAAAACGGTACAGCTAGTTTTCTTGGCAGTAGGTAATAAGCAGCTAGAAATACATTTCCCACGAGGGGCTAAGATTTAATTTTACTTTCTCATATAAAGCTGGTAAAAGGCATGATCAGTTCTGTATCAGATCAACTCTCTTCTACCTCAGAACCGAGGACAGCAAGGAGCCCCATACTGAAAAAGGGAGGCAAAATCCCTTGGGAAACAAAAACATCCATTTCTACTTTCCTCATCTGTCCCATGGTACTGCAGACACAGGTATCTGATGAAGAAGGGGACCCACAGCCCCACCTCTGCCAAAGCAGCCTGAGAGAGTATCAGCACAGACCATGACATAACGTGGAGCCCTTGGATGCCTCCAAGATCCCATTCTCTTTTCATCTTAGGCTCGAAGGGCACTTTCCTAGATCAGAGAAGCCCTAAACTTTGTTTCAATGCAAAGTCTGAAGTATTCAAGTTTCAAAGTTTTCAATTTAAAGCCTGAAACTTGTTTCAATGAGAACACATGAGACCAGACAGCAGGGCTCACCCTGGCTGCATGCCTGAGACTGGAATCAGGGAAGAAGCATCATAACAAGGGATTTGCGAGGAGGTTTTGGACTTTTCAAACTGCCTGGCCACTAACAGCTTCATAATGGAGTTTCTTCTCCAGAAATGCTGGACTGAAGAGAGCAGTCAGACTTCCTGAAGGATGTCTCAGCCCTCATAGTGCCTGGATGGGCCTGGCCAGCCCCTATCCCCCAGGAGGCTGGAAGGGATGTGAAGCCAGGGGATGTCCCAGGGGTGCAGGATGCCCTGAGGAACCAGCACATTGGGCACCTGGCTGAACCCTGGCCAGGGCAGTTATCCGGGGGTGCTTGGAACTGCTCTGCACCCGGCTGTGCCCACACACCCTGAAACTGTCTGGAGGCCCCAGGAATGATACCCGACGTTGGGCTCATCTACTGTCCCTATCCCTGCATGTGGCAGAAATGGGGTGTCAGGCTCAAATGGGAGTGCCAAGGGCAGATTAGGAGGTGGTGAGATCCTGGCCTGGGGGTCACTTGAACCAGTCCGTGGGGTGATGAGGTAATGCAAACCTGGGCTAAGAATTCCTAGAACAGAGAAGAACGGTAGCGGGGGTGTCCTGCCCGAACCAGGAGTGACCGCTCCGGGGATGCCGAGGCCGGAGTCAGACTGGACCAAGGGTGTCCTGCCCTAACCCAGAGTGCGGGGACCAACCGGTGATGCTGGGGGCGGTGCGAACCGAACCGAGGGTGCCGGGGACCGAAACGGGACTGGACCGAGGGTGAGCTGTCCGACACGGAGATGCGGGGTACCGGGCCGGCAGCATGGGGACGGGCAGCTGCCCCCGCCCCGCTCCTCCGGGGCCAGGGCTGGACCACGTGCCGCCCGCCCCGCCCCGGCCGCCGGCCCGCCCCGGCACCGCCCCGGTGCCGCCGGCGGAGCCAGCGCGGATCGGCCCAGCATGGAGGGGACGCGGCGCGCCCTGCTCCACCTCGCCGCCGCCTGCTGCCTGCTCTGCGCCCTGCCAGGTACCGGGGCGGCCGTCGAGGGGTGCCGGGGCGGGGGGGGATGCCCGGGGGATCCCGCCGGTCTCGTCGCGGCAGGGAGCGCAGCGTCGGGACAGCCGTCGGGGCAGCGCCGGGGCCCGGGCTCCTCCGCCCGCTAGTGGGGCTGCGGGAGAAGGGTCTGGGGAGCCCCCCCCAGGGACGGAACCCTCCGGGGAGCAGCGCCCCGAGCCTGGCCCCCTAACACGGGCAAGATGCTCCCGGCCACGGGCGCCGTCGCCCCGGCGGACGCGCGGGTGAGGTGGCCCAAGGATGCTCGGGGGGGTCCCGGGTGAGCCCCGCGCTCCGGGCAGCAGCACGGCCGCCGGTCCCGGCCTTGCCCATACAAGGCAGCTGCCGGCAGCGCTGCTCCCGCCGGCGTAGCTGCCCAGGCTCACCTCCCGCCCGGCGCCCGGCGGGATCCCGAGGGGATGCGCGGGGAGGGGAGCAACGATCCTGGAGGCGCTCACCCGCCGGCATTTAGCCCTGCGAGCTTCCTGCCTCCCTCCCTGCAGCTCTCGGATGCCCACGAGCCGCTGCTGAGCTTCCCCCCGAGGGAAACCCCGGACAAAGCCCGAACTCTGCCGCCTCCCGCAGCACGACGGGACGAGGGCCCTGTGCCTGAGCGGAGAGGAGCAGGACGGATGGAGTTTTTCGGGACGGAGCAAGAGCCAGACCCCGGCCCCAGGCAAATTCTCCCGGGCTGTGTTTCGGCTCTGCTCCACGATCAACACGTCCCCACGTGGGCAGGCGCAGTGTGCAGCGTGGCGCTGACAGCCCCGTCCGCCGACACCACCGAGCTCTGCCGTGTGGCTGCGGTGTGCCCCGAGTCGGGGGGCTGTCACCTTCCCCTTGACCCTGGAAGTGACAAAGCCTCTGTGGCATTTAGGGACTTGCCCAGGTCGCGGGAAGTAAAACGTGTTTTTCCTCTTTGTGGTTGAGAAAAGCCCGTGGACAGACCCTGGTCAGATCGCAGCACCATGACAGCAGCAGCAGAGACCAAGGGGTGACACACAGAAACTCAGTTTCTAATAACTAATTAGGGCTGGTAAAACCATGTAATAGGTGCCTGTGGGGCTGAGCCCCAGCAATGAGAGTAGCACTGAGGATGAGGTTTTGGGTGCCGGATGTGGTTTAGTTGGGTTTGAGGCTAAGCACTGGGAGCAGTCCCAAACCAGCACCCTTTATGTGGGCAAAGCTGCACTCCCCACACGAGAGTGGCTGTGCTGTGGTGGGGTGTGGGGAGGTGACCAGCCACTGGCAAAGGAAGGACTCAGGATTTCCACTGTTGAGAGGAGGAGGAGCTCTGAGATGCCGCTGGCTATGTTGGCCCCATGTCTCACACTCTGGGCACACTGGGAAACCCCAGGGAGCCCCTTGCCCCAGCTGGCTCATAGGAACCCTCTTGCTGCAAAGAGACTCAAACTGCCAGAATATTCCAGAAATTAAGGTGGCACTGAGTTTTTCCTGGGATCTTTGTTGCTTAGTGTCCCAATACAAGATTCTTCACAGTCTCAGGAAATGGTACCTACGCAGCTAACCCAGCCCTTGTCCTCATAGCTTTTGAATTCACTAGCTAATCCCAACTGTGGTTGAAAGAGCAAATGTTTTGTGAAAATAGATGGCATGGAAGAGATGCCACCAATAATAAAATGCCCCATAGCAAGCACAAAACATAATGAGACACCAGAAAATCTCAGCAGGAATGGTTCGCCCAGAGATTGGCCCTGAAATCAGCAATCCCTAGACAAAACTGGGCTTGTCCTAGCTTCATGAGCTGCTCTCTGCACTGCTCCCAGCAGATTCCCTTTGCTCCCCCTGTCCGGCAGCGCCTACTCCCACTCCCTGTCTGGGTTTGCAGAAGGGCCACAGAGCTCAGGCTACTGCGTCTCCTGTGCTCTGCCCACCCCAGCCTCTCAATGCAGCCTTTCTTCACTGCCTGCGGAAGTCCATTTCCTCCAGCACCATTAGCCTTACAAATAAAACCCCGAGTAATTTTGGTCTGGGCATTTTTCTGCCTCTCCCTCCTGTGCCGAGCTGCCTTGCAAGCAGTGAGAGTGGCGCAGGGCTGGGAGCAGCACGAACACATAAAGCTCCGTCTGTCGGCACCACCGGGGCCGTGCACACAGGCGGGCAGTGTGTCCGCTTCAGGGTCCTGCTGCCGATTTGTTGTGATTTTTTTCCCTTTGTTTGCCCAGGGCGAGGAGGAGTGGATGGATTCGACCCCACCCTGACAGGACAGCTCCAGCTCTCCTGCACTCAACTGAGTCACAGCTTGGTGCTCTCCTCAGGGTGGTACCTCCAGCTGTGTGACCCTGCACCCCCTGCCCAGCCTTTCATGTCATGCCATCAGTCTTTGATGCCATTTCTACTTTGTGCTCTTCCCTCAGCCCCAGGTGGCCTTGGCTCCCTGCTGCCCTTGCAAGGTCTGACCTGCTGGGCAAGGGCAAAGCAGTCATCTCCTTCAGCTCCCTTGGCCCCATCCCTCCAGGCAAAGGGGAGCAGGGACAAAGCACAGAGGCCCCTGTCCCTCCTTCCTTTCCATGAAGACCCTCTGAGTGGGCAAACGCAGTTCTTGCTGCAGGGGTTTTCACATGTCTGTGATCATCCCCTCAATGCTTTATGGGGCAGCTTTCACAAGTCTCAGCACAACTGGGGTCACATCCTGAGCCCTGTAGGGGCAGGATGCATCCTCCAAGCCTCACAGCCCATGGAACCAGCAGTTACACAGCTGGAAGGACCTGGGGGCTGGGCAGGGCTGGGCAGGCTTCCTGATGTCCAAACTTCCCCCAGCTCATGCCACACTGCACTGGAGAGTAGGCTCCCTGCTGACATGGGGCTGCTGTTAAGGTAACTGGCTAATTAATTTCTCCTAATGACGTGAATGCTGCCTCCACTGCAGCTGTGACTCCTGAGGTAAGCAGGGCCAGGGCTGTCTGATGCCAGAGCTCCCTGCTGTTGGTGTATTACTGGGGTTACACAACCCCAGAGAAGGGCAGGCTTCCCAGGCCGTGCATGCCATGGGTATGCCCAGCAGCTTGTGGACAAAGGGTCTTCACCACAGCTCAGTCCCTGTCAAGGAACAAAACCAAACAGCATGGGAGTCTCGCAGGCACTTCCCTGCCAAGCAAGGTGCTCCAGAGCTGCATGTGGCCAGTGGAAAATAACTGGCTGCTGTGACAGTGGTAGCTGAGCAAGGCAGCCTGCTCTCCCTTTTCCCTGCCACAGGAATTTTGGATAAGCCCCCTCACCTCTGAATGAGGGATCAGTGATAGAGCTTCCTGCAAACCTGTGGGAAAGAAGTTTGTTGCATCTCTCGCTCCCTTGGCTGGGTGAGGAGGATCTCAGGTGGCAGGGCCAGGCAGAGCCTGACACCCTGGGGTGCTGTGTCCTGCAGGCAGCAATCAGGCTGGTGCTGCCCTACTGCCCAGCTCAGGCTCCAGAACTGCTGCATGCTCTGGGCATGTCCGTGCTGTTTTATGGGTTTTCCTAGTACTGAAGTATCTGTGCTTGGCATTTATGGTGCTGTTTCCAGGGCTGCTCATCCCTGTTCCCACAATTCTTGCTCTGCCATGCCACCATTGGCTGGCTGTCCCTGTCCAGTGTAGTGCCATCTGTCAAGGTGCTAGCACTGCCTCCCCTTTTTGTTCCCCCAGCTTTCAAGCCTGTGGCCAGGTATCCACAGATGCCCTGAGGAGGCATTTTCCTGCCTGCCTGGGCAAGTTGGGTGCTGGGCTGTCCCTCCCCAGCACACACTCGCTTAGCACCCCATATCTAATCTGCCCCTGTCTCGTGCTCTGCTCGTGGCCATCTGCCTTCTCAGTCAGGAGACCTGGTTTCTATTCCTGTCCCTTACCTCAGCTCTTGCTTTGCAGCCTGGCCCGGCAGCTTTCCAGGGCTGGACTAGGTGCTCAGCACCCCCAGTTTGGCACCCCCAGTTTTGCTACCTGCACAGCAGCTCGCAGAGGCCACGAGGGGTGCAGCGAATTAACTTGCTGCCATGAAGAGCTTCACTGTGGTCCCCGAACAGGCTGCAAGGTCGGATCTGTGCCCATGCCTCCCTCCTGAACTCCTCGCAGCAGACAGAGTCTGTTCAGCCTCTCTCAGCCAGGATGGGGATGGGGACAGCCCGGGCATCAGCCCTGGCAGGGAGAGTGCTGGAGCCTGCAGCAGATGCAGCCCTCTGGCATCCTGCCTCCATCGAGGTCCTGCAAGGTATCCAACTGGAGCTGAGTTTACAAAGCAGTTGTCCCTTGTACCAGGTCCTGTCACTGAGCCTCACTTTATCACAGTGTTTGCTCTGCAGCATCCCTGGGTGCATCTGGCACTTTCCTGAAGGGCTCCAGAAATCTCTTCTGGTGCTTGGATTTCTTTTTAATTCCAGGAAAAGAGATCAGGCTCAGCTAGTATCTAATCAGCAGCTATTCCAGTTCTGCTTTTAAATGAAATTAAGAGCCTTGGTTTCAAATCCCACTATATGGTTTTATTTGCATTTATACTCAAGCTCTTTTTCCTTGAAGAGATTGTCTAATTACTGTTGGTTGGTAACCATAAAACATAATAACTGGCAACAAAAGATAATTTCTACATTTAATGAAGTACTTTGCTAAGCAGTAGGATATAACTGTTTTAATACATACAGGTTACCATTTATGCTGTTACTTTTTAAACATTATATTTTTCCATTTTACTAGGTTGTTTGCAAATGGAGCTGTTACACTTAAATGGAAATTGAATTCATTTAGTGCACCAAAATAGCATTGTGGAAGGGTTTGGGTGCCTTTTCAATGAATCAGAGCAGTGGTTTGACATGTATTCTGTAGGAAGCTGATTTAAGTGAGGTGCTATCCTCAGACAGTGACAGCCTATGCAGCAGAATACATCCACACCAGGGAGTCCTGCTCCCACGGGCACTTTGTGCTTACTCATCTTTGTGCTTAGCTCTCACCTGGGTCTCTGTGCACCTTTTCCAATGCTGGCTGCAGCCTGCACCCTGCTGCCCTGCTCTCCCTCAAGCCCCAGCAGCCAGCCTGCCATGGGCTTCCTCACCTTATGTGGCTCTCCTGCATCTCTTCCTAAATGTAATTTTAAAAACAGTGTTCAAGTCTATGGATTGGAGCTAGGTTGGTGTTGATCTTTGGGGAGTTCAGGCTGCTGTTTCTGTCAGACATGAAGGAGGGTGCAGAGGATGCTGCTGAGAGTGGCAGGAGGGTTGTGGCAGAAGCTCGTTGATGGGCTTGTCCAGCTGAGTCCCTGCGCTGTGTCATTGTTTTATTCTGAGAAATAGATGGTGGAGTAGCCGCTGTGGCAGAGGATGGAGGACACTTCCCCACTCTTACTGCCCTGGCACAGCAGTGACTTTGGTTGCTGGTTGTGCAAACCTTCCTCAGCCCCTCGCTTGGCCCCAGCCCTGAATCTTGGGGAGGGAGTGCGAGGCAGGAACGGCCCCATCTCCTGCAGAGCTGGCTTCCTTCACTCCTCTCTGTTACAGTATATTTTTACTGTGTTCTGGAGCTGGTGGGAGCTCGGATTGATGTGTGGAGGTCCCTCAGTGTTGTCAGGCAGTGCTGGAGAGGGGTCGAAGCTGTGGGCTGATGTTCAGAGCCCTCCGTTCCCTCAAGGAGCTGGGAGTGTTTCCCACCCTTGTCCAAGGCAGGGTCTGCTTCTTGGTTGGCTGCAGCGCTCCTCCCTTGGGACCACTCTCTTCCTTTGCCCCTGTTGTTTCCCAGACAGAGGTCACTGCAGTCAGCACAGTCTGATGGGAGCTGCCACTCCAAATCCACCAGCCCTGCCCTAATGTGGTCTGGGATCTCTGGTTCTCACCACGCACAGGCTGAGCCTGGAGGTTAGCACAGACACGGGCAGGAGAGGGGCTGTTAGCCGGGGGACCAGCTTTGCTTCAGCAGGCATCTCAGTATAACCAAAGCAAGCCCAGCCCTGGGTTCCTGTCAGGGAAACAGACATACTCTTATGGTCAGAGGTTCTGCTTTCAGATCCTGGTACAGTCATAGCTGTTTTATTATGGATTCAAGGGGGAGTGCACCTTTACCAGCTGTCATGGGGTGTTGCAGCTGTGAGGTCTTGGAGAATCACAGAAAAAGTGAAGCATCCACACTAACTCTTTCCCTTTACATCTGTAACAAGAACGACATGGTTCCCTCTTGTCTCCAGAAGCAGAAGAGGGCGATGCCTTAGGCATTACAGCCATGGCTTTCCTGGCATGTGGTTCAGGAAGCAGAGCTTCTCCAGGAAGACGCCAGAGGAACGAGTTCTGACCTGCGTCTCTATAGGTAACCGATAAACAGCTAAAACCATCAGCACACAGCGACGGGAGCAGCAACAACAGCGCCGAAGCTGGGGATTTTCCGACCTGTTGGGCACGGAGGCTCCAGAGCAGACCAGGAGCTGGACCCCTGCGGATCCCAGTCCGTGCGGGGTTCGCTGCATCTCCCCCAGCAGAGGCAGCTGTAGCTGCGCTCTGCTCTCCCCTCTGTACAGCAGGGTTTGCGCCGGGTTTTGTTTGCATGGCTGTAGGTTGCCCTCTTGGATGGATGATAAAACTGGCAAACAAAGCTGCAGCATTGTAACAGCGATGTAGCAAATCTTAATGTAAGGCACTTTGGAAGACTGTTTT
Source organism: Lichenostomus cassidix (assembly GCF_008360975.1). Classification (NCBI taxonomy): domain Eukaryota; kingdom Metazoa; phylum Chordata; class Aves; order Passeriformes; family Meliphagidae; genus Lichenostomus; species Lichenostomus cassidix. The sequence continues at coordinate 8,947,370 of NC_139489.1, read as the reverse complement.
TATTTAAAACTGAAGTAAAACTCACTTGTGCTTGTACTCTTAACACCTACAGCTCACAAGCACCAAGTTACGCCTCTGGGGGATTTCCCCAGGTGCTCTGCTTGGTGACCTTGTGCTGGCTTTAGATGTGCCCTTACCCTTTAGGAGCTGACAGACGGGTGATGGGGATCTTTTGTCTGTCTGTCCCCGGGTGATCAGGATTTACTCAGTCCTTTGTTTCCTTGATCATCTTAAGGCTCTTGCCTTCTCTGTCTTCCCACCATCATCTCTTAATGTCTTGAATCTTTGTGTAAGTCTGGATTAGGCTCTCCTTTTTTTCAGGCTCTCCTTTGTTTCCTGAGTTGGGTGTGCTGTGATGTGCTGAGCTGGATGACTTGCTAATTGAGGTGCCATCAACACTTGCCATGCTCAAAGCAAGTCCCTTGTTCCTCCCCAGTCAATTTAAAATCTCTTCTGCAATTCTCTACAAACCAGGTTTTACACACCACAGTGCTGTGTTACACCAGAGCCAGAGCAGCCAATCCACCCAGGGACCATTTCCTTGGCAGTGAAGGACACCAGATAATTTTGTGGGAAGAAGCCAAGGAGCTTCTTGGAGAGAAGAGCTTAGGGAAACACTAGTCCCACCTCTTGCAGACAGCAGGAAGCTGTGCATGCAGTGGGGTGGGGGGAGCTGCTTTGTCCCCACAAACCCTCCTGTCCGACAGCACCTTGTGGCAGGGGTGTCAGTTGCTGGCACTGTGGGGAGATGCCCTGGTGTGCAGGGCCCAGACTCATGTGCCTTCCCTCTGACTTTCCTTTTGTCCAGAAAATCACGCTATGAAAACCCTGTGTCCATTGAGGAGACAGAGGAGTACTGCACCTTTATTCAAATAATAGGAGAGAGCCCACTGGGGCATATCCCCTTGGGGTTTCTCTCTCGAGGCTTCAAAGACACAGCCTCCTTTTATCCTAAACTCCTGATCGAACGTTGCCCTCTTCCTTTCCCCACTGGCTGAGGTACCAGCCTTCCCCCACCACCTACCACATATTACCCCCTTGAACCCCCCATTTGCCCCCAGAAGTTCAGAAATTCAAGCTATCTGGGTTCTGCGGATCCACCAGAAGTTCAGACTTTCTGGGCTCTGCAACAGACTTTGTGCAGACCTGTTTTTCTATTACCATAAAGTTCAGGAGTTCAAACGGTAGTCAAACTGTCTGGGTTCCATAACAATTTGTGCAGCTTGAGGTACGTAGAGACATTAAGACCTGTTTCTCCTGAAAACATTCACACATCGAGTTGCCTGTAAAGACATTAGCACCCATCTTTCCTATCACTTTTCTAATCAGAAACTGGCATGATGGTTTCAGAGTTGCTCAGGCCTTTTTTGCAAGACAGCTCTCCACGAATCTTTCCTCTGCATGACTCAAGTCATGACTTGCCATGCCTTGAGAGGCTGTCCCGGGCACAGGCAAGCTATTCAGAGCAGCACGTAGCCAGGCTTGCCACTGGCCGGGCACCTGGCCACTACCTTTCCTGTTTACCCCACGGTGACAGCATGGCTCTGTGCCTCTCTGGCTGCATAGGAGCAGGTAGTTGGGTGTTTACTGAGCAAGCATCCGCCAGTGCCCAGCCAGCATCCGGAGCTGGTGGGATCCCACCCTGTGGTGATTAGCAGCACTGAGTTTAAGGCTGGAAATTGTCACATGAAGAGCTGTCCCTTTTGGTGCCTGATCCCAGGAAACGCAGTGCTCAGCTCTTTTCCTTCCAGGTGTTATTGGTGTAAGAGCATCCTATGCCTGAGCTCCGTTGCAGTGACTTGCTTTATTTGGAGGCACATTCTGGCCATGAACAGCTGGATCCAGGCGAGGCCAAAGGGAACATCACTTAGGCCTTTGGTCTTCATGTTTAAGTTGCCCCAGCTGGGGTTCCCTGTGAGAGTTTGTTCTCCGAATGTGCTGAGCAGGGTTGTGCATCCCTGCAAGAGCCCTCCTGGGACTGGGGCCCCAGGCCGGGGAAGCACAGCTCCATCAGGCTGCTCCAGAGTTTTGAATTCTCCAGCAGGTCAGAGTACTGCAAAGGTCTTGCCAGAGGGATGTATTGTGTCTTTTTTTGGGGCCTGTTAAGCGCTGTAGCTGGAGAAGAGTTCTGATAACTGTATCTGATCTGAAGAGCTTTTAAAAACTGCTGAAATTTCCCCTAAACAGTATAAGAATGAGCTGCTTTGCTGGTAGATGTATGTTTCTTGGTGACATCATCTACTTTGGATGCTTCTTCAGAAGCAGAGAAGGGACATAATGACAGATTTGCTTCAGTACCTTTGTTTTTTTCTATAACTGGCTCATTAGTCCTCTGTGGCTTGGGTAGAAACTTTAACAGAAATGGTCAAAATATTTACTATGAGATGTTTTTAAATTGGAGAGTCCATCCTGATGTGGCTACATTTCTCTGTTTTCTTCCTGTTTATACCCTGAAAAACCCTCACAGGATCTGTGTTTATGAGCAGGCAGTGTAAGAAAGAGCCTTGTGGTTTTCCTCCTCCCGTATGCTGTCACACTGTTTGGCAGCTGTGGATCTGGGGGGATCCTTGCTTGCTGCAGGTTCCCTTCAGGGAAGCTGGCCCTTTTTGCTGTAGTGGGAGGCTGATTATCTCCCCATTTCTATGACAACAGTTGTACTTCATGGGGGTGATGTGTTCATAAATAGCTCATGAAGGTGGCTTCCAAAGCACACCACCAGCTGTTAGCTGTAGTACTCTCTTGCTACCCATTTCACCTTTCGCTCTAGCAGAATCCCACACTACTACTAAGATGACTTAAAATATATGCTGTACCTTTGCCAGCCACAGTCCTTTTAAATATCACTTTTCTCCACTTCATTGGGCCAGGGGAGCTAGAGGGTCTACATCCACATTTTCTTCATTTGTGTTTTTTCAGCAGCATTTTTGACTCTTTCTCAATGAACCAAAGAAGACTTATCTAAATTTCTTATGGAATCAGGTATCAGGTGGTACTTTTAACAAACCCAAATCCTCTAAAAAAGTTTAAAAGTTGCTCAAGTATAGAGGGATTGGTGATGCTGTCCCTACAGAATAAGAGCACAGGACTTGAGGGGGAGGAGGGTAAAGGGAAAGTCCTCTAGGACAGGTCCCTGCCTCAGAAAGGCCAGGAGGACAGAGAAGCTGTTTGAATCCCTTTCCCAAGTGTGAACCTGTGCTGAAATTAAAGTTAAGGGGATAAAGAGGTTGAGTTTCTGCTCTTCCCCTCTGTTTCTCCTTTCAGTGTGGGATCTCTGACAAACTTCTCTATTCCATAGGAGAGGGTCAGAAGACAGCAGAGCCCTTGGTGACACCATCACCTTTTCCTAGTGCAGTGCTAGCCTCAGATGAGCCAAGCAAAGCCTCTGATTTCAGTCCATTGACTACTGCCATTCCTCAGACCAGCCTGGAGAAAAACTTGACTGCTGTAACACCCAATGCCACTAGGGCCCATGCTACAGAGGTGGAGGATGCCTTCATCCCTACCACCCCCATAGCAGAGAGACCTCAGGCTTCTACCACTGACAGTCCTGGGGACACCATAGTTACACATCCTGAGCATGACAACATGAGCTTGTCAGTCAACAGCAGCACTGCAATCCCCTCCCCTACCTCGACTGCCAGCACTCTGGAAGAAAACCAGCCCAGCCATGAAGCCACAGAGCCTTTGAGCACAACTGAAGAAACGGATGATGCCAGCAGTGCAACTCCCACACCTCCTCTGAACACTGTGCCGGGTAAGGTTTTGCCTTTACTGCCTGTGCACAAAGTCCTGCCTCAAGGATGCACAACCTGGAAACGTCTGAGCACTCTCCTCGTAACTGGGGAGGGGGAGAAGAAGGGCATGAGACACTAAGCAGAGCCAGTTAAATGTGACTTGTTTGCAGAGATGTTAATTCAGCATCCTCTTTGCAAACCCCATTAATTTTGGTATTAATGGTGCTGGCTGCTTTCTGATTAGGACGTTGATTGTGTGCAGGGACATCTTTTATATATCTCATCTGAAACAATGTGCCTTAGCAGTGCTGCTCAGCTGGGCTCTTTCGGCACCAGGGCTGAAGGCTCAATGGGAGCCTTTCTGGCTGCCTAAAGAAGAGGGAAGCAACCCTCCCTTAACACATGGAGATGGGTGTCAGCTCATCCATCCCTGGGTAACCATGGGGAGCCCTACCCTACCTTCAGATCCCGCTGGGCAGGGTGGGGACTGACTGTAGGGTCTGCAATCCCAGGTTTGTTCACCTTGGGGCTTGCCAAGCTGTCACACACCACTAATGCAAGGCGGATATTGGTTGGCCACTAATTTACATGGTGTTCATGTACAACTGCATCATTTGCCCTGGCTTGTGTCACATGAGCCTGCTGTTCTGTGAAACACTGACAAAGAGCCAGCATGTGCTGCTACCCAGTCCCTGGGCAGCTCCTTTTGTGCTCCCTGTAAGGAGGGATGAGAGGCTTTTCCCAGTGTTTGCTCTGGGGTGATCCCCAGCTGTGTGTAGAGTTGCTTGAGCTTCCCTGCTTGTCCTTTGTCCCCAAGGACAGGCCTTGTGGGCCCAGCTGAGGTTGGCTGACATTGCAGATTGGCACATATGAAAACTGAGAGGACTTTCTAAGCACTGTGGCTTATAGTGTGGTGCAGCTGTGGCTGCACTAAAGGTTCTCCTTGTTTTCCAAAGGATTGACAATAAGCTGCTGTTCCTATAGTCCCAGCAGTCTTCCTTACAGTCTTACTTCCATCTTGTCCAGTCCCACAGAACAGTGTGCTTGCACTGGATCCTTTGAAATAATTGCTTCTTCCTATTTTGCAGCAACAACTAACAGCTCTCAGCCAGGGCTTTTTGATGGGCAGACTCAGGGGCCCACAGCAGCAAGGTCTGAAACCAAGCCAGGAACGAGCCCTGTGGGCACCACAGAGGAGAGCACTGTGGAGCCTAGAACTTCCTCTGCTCCCACCTCCACTGTACAGAGCACACCTTTTGCTACTGCCTTCAGTACTGTGACAGTGAAACCCCTCGAGACCAGCTCCACATCTGCCAGCACATCTGCCATCCCCACCAGCACATCTTCACTGGCACAGTCATTGGAGCCCAGGCACGAGAAAGCTTCTGTGGTGGATGTTGGTGATGATGAGAATTCAGGTAAATGCTATGCTTTTTATGGGCTGCTCAGGGAGGTGGTGGAGTCACCATCCATGGAGGTTTTTAAGGAAACACTGGATGTGGCACTCAGTGCCATGGTCTAGCTGCCATGGTGGTGTTCAGTCATAGACTGGACTTGATAATCTCAGAGGTCTTTTCCAACCCAATTGATTCTGTAATTGTTTTGTGCCTGTTCTCACAAAACATGGCAAAGGGCTGGGACTACATCAAATTGCTTCTTGGTTGCACTGAGCAGAACCAGAAAAGACAAAGCTTTGCTGCTCCAGCCCTTGAAGGCTCTCTTTTGGCCTCATTCTCTTGGTCTCCTTGCAGAGCTACCCAATTTGGCTGGTACAACGAGGGCTGATCCCTTGGTAATCACTGTGATCTCCGTCTTCATTGTCATGGTGGGCATCCTGGGCCTGGTGGGCTTCTTGAGATATCGCCAGCACAACAACCGCATGGAGTTCCGGCGCCTGCAGGACCTGCCCATGGTGAGTCACACCTTCAGCCCAGCCTGATGTGGGCTGGCTTGCCACTGACTGCTCTGCAGTTCCCCTTCTACTACATTAGCAATGCTTTGGGCATTTGCAGCAGCACCAATGCTGATCACACACTCCTGTTCCTTCTTAGGTCCCTCTCCTTCCATCCAGGGTTTGAATCAAGACAGCAAGTCTCAAGGCTGGGCACTAAAGAAGCTCTCTGCCTTCCCCTCACTCTGCAGGGGAATGCTGAGAGGTTAAATAGAGAGAGGAACAAGAGCTCCATCCAAACTTGTCCTGAAATGACACCTTCCTAACCTCTCCTCCTGTTTTCTGATATATTTGCTTTGTGACTATGACAAAGCAGATTCTATGCTCTGTTCCAGGGAGGTTGTCTGTCTGTCTGTCTGCATTTGACCCTTTGGGACTATAAAAATATATAAGGGTTTCAGAAGCTGGCCTAGCTCTGGGGAAGCTGCAGCTAGCAAGCAAGCTGATGCTGTTTCAAGCTGAGTGGAGTTTTCAACAGCCAGGGTTTTCCACATCCCTGCAGCAGGCAGGCAGTTCCTGCACACATCTCTTCTCTCCAAATGCTGCAGCAGGAGGGAAGCTGACAGTCCAAAGATCCAGTGACAGCACATTGACAGCATTTAGGTGGATGGCTGGGCAGGTGGCCACACTGTGATGGTGTGGCTGAGAAGGCTGTGCTACCTGCCCAGCAGTCTTCCAGGCTGGGACCATAATGCCGTCATGCAGACATCTCATTAAAGCACCCTCTTCTCTGCTTCTAGGATGACATGATGGAGGACACCCCTCTCTCCCTCTACAGCTACTAGGCAACCAAGCTGTCCACTGCCCAGAGGAAAAGGCCTTGAGGACTTGGTCCCAGACGATCTGCTGAGGAATGAGGGGCTGTGATTTGCACACAACTGAAAGATCACTTTCAGATGGCTTTTGGTTTTAGACATTTTTAATAGTTCAGTGTTGAAGTTTCTATGCTGCGAATCAGAGCCCAAGTCTGGCCCTTTTCTCCAGGCTCTCCTCAAAACAATGCCCTGAAGAGGTGTCTCCTCCTTTTAGTGTGGCAACCAATTAGCCAAGACAACCTTTGCCTGCCATGGTGTTCTGCATGGATCTCTTCTGCTCATCTTGGTGGCTGCTGCTTTCAAAGGAGGTGGGCAAGTGATCCAGACTAGGGCTCTTAACACTGGTGGTGTCAGCACAGTGCTAGCAAAGGAGACTGCTGTTTTCTGAGGAAGCCAAGGATGTGGAAATCAGTTCTCTTGGGCTCCCTCTTGTTCTGTATTTTCAAGATTGTTTGTTTTGGGGTTTTTCTTGCACTTTTTTTTGTTCCTCTTTCAGCTTTAGTCCCAGGATTGGCATTGACCATCCTGAAACACCTACCATGTGGATAAAAGACTGCTCTGCTTCCTTCCTGTATGCATACCTTTTCTCTTTAACGAGGGAAAACAGTTTTGTGGCCACTGGAGAAGTGCCCCTGCTACTTGATGTTGCTTTGAAGTTGCTGGGAGGAAAACGAACATAATTTTAACTTAACAGAGCTTGATAGGACTCAGTCTACTGCCAATTAGACACACTAATTTGGTCTCACCAAAATTAGGAAACTGTGTCTCCTACACTTGATGCTTTCAGCATAAGTGTAAACTCCTTTTCCAGGCTCAATAAATGCTTTAGTCCATTTCCCTGCCTGGACTAACACAAGCCTTTCCTCAGGTACCTCCCATTTTGCTTCTAGAATCTTGTGCTGGAAGCTGTTGTACAAAACTGGTACTTCACTCTCCCTCCTGTGCTATGCAAGATCAATGCTCCTCTATTTTCTGATGTTGGTCTTTTGAGCCAGTTGGTGTCTTGTCATGAGGACAGATCCTGGATGTAGGTGCCTTCCTCCCCTTCCCTTTCTTGGTGTTAGGCTGATTAGATTCTGCACTTTTGCCTCAAAATGTCACTGCTGTAGACTGCGTCAAAGGCTCTTGAGGCCTCTCAAGGAAACCCACAGACCAGAGCCTCTGAGTGTAAGTCAGAGGATCTTTTGGTGCCCTTGCCTCAGAAAGACCAGAATGCGTGTGACATGACAGCCTTCCTGTAATTACACCTGCTCCTCTTTTCTAACTCACATTTGACTGCAGGTGAATGGAACCACATGCCTTCTCTAGGGTGTTTGATTTTTGAGTAAGCCAGTTGCTCCCTCAGGATACAGCAAGGACTAGAGATTATCTGCCACATTGCTCTTACAAGCCACAGTTCCTCCTCTCAGTAGAAACATCACTGAACCCTACAAAGGAGAGGTACCAGGCCTCACTTGCAAAAGTACCTTTTTTTTCCCCAGTGCTGTTATTGGTTGTTGTAGCAGGGAAAGGGGAATTTCCCCATCAGCTGAGCTCAAGTTATCTGGAAAGCCCGAAGATGGAGCAGAACCAGCCTGGGTCAAATAGATGAACTGGGTAAGGCAGCAGTTCCTCCTTCCTGTGTTACTGCTTCCCAAGTGGCTGACAAATGGCTGCAGTGCATTTGGGGTTCAGCTGTTGGCTTTGGCCTTCCATCTGTGTATTGTAAGGATGCCCAGTAAAACAGGAGAAGGTTGGTTCTCTCCTATGATTGCATGAAGACTGAGGAGCAATTGTCACAACTCCAAAGCTTTTGTATCAAGCATTGTCTGCACAGAGCGATCTCCCTAGCTACAGACTTGTTTCCCCTGCCGGAGGGCAGGGTGCTACTGGTTTTCAGCACAAAGTTGGCAAGTTAGCGGTGGAAAATAGAACTTCATCCTGGCTGGAACTGGTGCAGGCTGGCATATCTGGGAAGTGTCTCTGCACTCAATCAAAAGGGCAGGGGCTGGTTGTTCTGGTTTCCCATGCATTGCTGTCCAGGATAAAGGGGTGAGGAAGAAAACTCGCCCAACACCAAAGTGCAACTTTCTTTGTAAAATATGTTGATAGTGGATTTTTTTTCTGCAATAAAGTTACAAAGGCCAGAAGTGTCTCAGTCCTCATGTTTTCATTGCAAACATCTAACTGAAGAGCTTTTATAGATCACAATGAATCCTGTGATAGATAAACAGCAGCAGTTTGGGGCACAATGAGTCACAGAGCTGATACTAGAAAATGCCAGACAGCTATGAACCATAGCTCTGACGGTTCAGAAGGACACCACCCCCTGCCTATGTTCCTTCTTGTCAGGGTCATTCCTGGTCTGGGTTGACTGAGATTAATTTCGGTACAGTTAAATCATAGGAAATCTGTCTTAGAGAACCACACTAGACCAAATAATCTAATCTACACCTTTAGACTCCCTTCCTTTGCCTCTGATTGAAGATATTCTCATGTTGTCATCTGTAACCCCAAACCTTATTTACAGAAATATCCTGAAAGCCAGCGTAATCCAAATCTAAGTCGCATCATCTGTCATGGTTCTTTCTACACTACAACAAACAAAGCAAATTGAAAGGCACCTACTTCTTTTTGTTTAACTTTATAGCTGTTTTGAACTCTTCCCTTCAGAGCTCAGAGCCGCAGGGAGGTAAGTACTCAAAAGCCCAGCTTTTGCTGCAGACCTGGTAAGAGTCTCTCCTGAGCTAACAGTCTTTCCTAGATGTTAAAATACTTTGGCAAAATTGGTCAGCTCATGTCATAGACTGCTTGTATTAAAGATTCTCTATTGCAAAAGCAAAACGTGGTGAGAGAAACTACTTGGTAATTGGGCTTTTGCTGTTTTCTGAAGAATTCCCACAACAAATCTAGAAAAGCAAATCCTTGAAAGATCTAGAGCAAGGGGAGAGCAAACACAGACTTTGTAGCCTAGTAAAGTGCTTGCTGAGTAATCTGAAGACATGAGGGTGAACTCTAAGCCCTGCAGAGATTTCAGTCCTGTCCCAACATACAACCATACAAAACAGAATAACTGTGTAACAGAACAAACATGCCGCAACTAAGCTAGTCTTCTCAGGTCTAAAGTCAGCATTATTCTGGTGGTTTATGTTGGAGTTTTCTCTGTTCTGCTTTTTTACTACTAAACCCACTCAGAGCTGATTCATTCTCTGCAGAACAAACTGCTGAGCTGCCTTGTTGGAGAGGTAACATAGAGCAAAGCTGTGTTAGCTGGAGAGGCAGCAGCAGGACAGGCTTGTGCAGGCAGCCACCCCTGGGACACACGAAGCTTTGTGCCTTTGCCCAGCCAAGTTCTGACCTCACAGCCAGATGATGCAACCTCTGAGGAGGCCAGGTTTGGAGATGAACCATGGGCCAGTTGTGTGGGCTTCACCTTTCCTGTGCAGCAAAAGAACTGACAGAACCAGTAACCAGCTGTTGCCAACTTCTGCATTTCTCCTTGAACATAGATGTTACTTCTGATGAGATTTAGTTTTAATGTTTCCTGGACTAAAACACGAGCATATTACTAATTAGCAAGGGACCAAGAATCAACCAAATCACTTGAGTTTAAGGTTAAATAGAAGGGAAAGAAACCCAGGTAAAAGAAATGCAGAGTTTGAGACCCATTTGCCTCCTCTGTCCTCCCCTCCTCCTCTCCAGACTCATGTTTTGAAGGGAAGGAGATTTGAGCAGCTGAGAAGTGACAGTCCTAGAGCTGCTATACCATGGGCAGGTCTACCTGTGCTTCGTGCCATTTCTCTGCCCACTCAGTTGTCCTTCATGGCTCAGTGCCTGTATTTCAGCTTTAGATTCTCTGTATTTAACCATCATGTCATCCTGCAAGTCTGTAAATAAGGGTACAGACTGTGTTCAGTGACAGAGAAACTGCCATGAGGAGCACTGGAGTGGACAAGGCAGTGTGTAGTTCTTGTAAGACCAACCCTCCCATAAGGCTTTCCCATGGATAATAGTCCTCTGTGCTTGCTACCCCTTAAAGCAGAATGAAAAAGACATTCCACTGATGCAGGGAGCAGGAGTGCAGAAGCAAGCCAGAGAGGCAGAGCAGTAGATTTTCAGTAATGAAGGCTATGAAATGATGCAGAACCTGGGAAGCTTTTAGTATCCAGTGTTCTTTTATGCAGGGAGAACAGAAATGCCTACTGTCATTTCCTGACACCTGTGAAGCAAACAGGAGGCTGCACACCTCCTCATTATTTATACCTAATTTTCTATAACTATATCAAATCAGTATAAATGCAGATTTGTCATGGTGAAAGGGGAGCAGTTTTTCTAAGTGTACCTCCTGAGCCTCTGCCTTTGATGTTCCCATGTACTTGCTACCTCTGCTTCACTGCATAGCAGAAGTGAGACAGGAATCTTATTTCCAATATTCCCTTCCATCTCCCACAAAGAAAACAGAAATCATGCACTTACTGCCCATAAAACAGCCAAATTTTCAGTCCTACTGATACATATGCTTATCACATACCTAAGTGATAAGCAAAGCTGGAAGACCATGACTGCAAATATAAAAATCTCCCAGCAGTTTCCCAAAATTGTTTATGGTTTGGTTTGTTTTAATCCCCCTGAACTTTGTAACATAAAAATGGACTTCAAACTTCCCCACCCAAACACTTTTGAATGAAGACTCTTCCTTGTTTTAATGCAGCAGGGGTCATGATTCCTCACAGATCTGAGAAAAATCAACCTTCAGCCAGAGCACAGCTTCAAAACAATCTCAGAAGACAAAGCACTTAGAATCCCCCAGAAGAGGACCTAACTGTGCCTGGTGATACAGAGCTTGTGAACTTGATCCCCCACCATAGTTAATTCTGCAACACTGGTAAGATGTTATAAGAAATCATTAACTATTACACAAAGGAAGCATAGATAGGTTGATAAATTTGTGCATTTTTAAAGACAAAGGGATCAATTTATTCATCTGCTTGACAGCCTGCACAGTCTTCCTTGTGCTTGTTCCCACTTCCTGTCCAATAAGTATACTTGAAAGACATACTCAACACAGGTCTGCTTCATATTCCCCAGCAGTTTAATATTGGTTAGCCTCAGTTCCTCCATAATATTTTTTCTAGTCAATGACCCATCAGCCAAAGAATCCCCTGAATCACAAAACCAGCTTGATCTTGATCAGACTGAGAGTGGTCACAGCTGCAAGAAAATAAGTATGTGTTTGTTCCTACTGTTCAGCTCCCTCTCTGTTTACAGGTAGACCAGATTCCCCACCCACAATTCAAATAAAGAGCTAAGTAAGTTACCAGAGGTATCCTCCCAGTCATAAAACAGGTCTCCCTGTGATGAACTGCCCAGAATGAATATATCCCTGCAGCAGAAGCCTTTTGCTAGCTCTCTTTGAACTACAATGGAACATCTGTTGACAATCTCCTGCAGGCTAACTTCTCTCCTCCCCTATTTTAACCCTGTCTTTCAGAAGTACATCAGTTGCCACAGGACGACTCTCACAAGCATTAGTGTGTTTCCTTTCACTGGTCCTTCTTGGGACCAGTAGGAAGAGGGATGATCAGTCAGCCCTGTTCAGTATTTTCTTAAAAATTTGCTGTTATGTCTGGACTCCTGAAGCTTTCAATGCTGAATTACAGGTTATGCTTGAAAAAATACAAGGTTCCTGGGTTCTGGAACATGACTTTCAGCCAGATCTAGACACTCATTTGATTCTGACTGAGAAGAGTTTTACTGAGAACAGCTGCAAAATTAGCAAAATGTTCCTTTGAGCTAACCCTGGCTATGCCTTCTGATCACACAGGAGAATAAACACACTAATATGATCATTGCTTCAATTTCCCTTCTCATAAGCTTGGGGACAGGATGAGAAATTTTGCCCACTTTTTCAAAAGGATCTTAATGCTTTCAGGTGGAAGGCAACTGTGGACAATGCTATTTGTGACTGTCTAGCAGAAAGGGAATCTTTCACAAAGGGCTTAGAGAAGCACTGGGAAAAGATCTCCCTTTATTTTGCAGAGTCTAAGCTGGTGTCATTCATTCACCTCTTCCCTTCTCCTTCACCAGACAGCAATTCTAAAATTAAGTTATCTCAGAGGGAAATGGAATAAAAAAATTCAAACCACATAAGGAAATTTCACAGGGCCCTTTTTTGACACTATGGCACTCTATTTTCATAAAACAAACCAGGAACCTCCCCTTTATGGGCGTCATGGAATTTTCTGTTCAAATAACAAGATTTCTCCACCTGTTTTATGCCACACAAGAGGAAGCAATTTACCAGCACTTGTCAAGTCAGCTGCTCCATATTGGGTCTTGTCAGACAGAGTAAATCTATGGTCAGTCTATATCTGTTCTGTTCTTGCTGTGCATAGTCTCCCTAAAAGGAGCAATCCAAGCACAGCTGTACATCGCAGAGCTTTAGTTAGCCAACAGTTTAAGCACAATCCAACATAATCCAAAATTCACAGTTTAACTGGGAATAAAAATGAAACATTTGAAGGCATTAGTAGAAACAACACATCAAATTCTCTCAATTTGTTCTGGCCCACCAAGTGAGAGCTCAGAGGACAGGATCATACATCCCATCCCATGGGAGAGGGCTGAAGCAGAGGACTGCAGCTAGGAATTCTCTGACCCTGGAGGAGGACCCCCATTGCAGCCAAGCACCACAGCATCTCTCCCTCTGCATGCCAGCTGGCAGCTGCCAAAGCTGATTGACACATCACAAATCAGGCCCTGCACTAGTGTCTGTCTCCTGCAGTGAAAGAACAGAACACACAGCATGGTGCTGAAAGGGTAGAAGGGGCAGGTCTGAGCAAGGGGTCACGAGATGGCAAACAGCTCAGGTCGCTGGTAGAGTGAGGGACTGGGCAGATCTATGAATGATTTATCAAAATGGCTGTTTCCCTTACTGCAGTTGCCTCCCTTCAGTCAGCCTCACACCTCACAGCTTTCACTTGTGGAAAATCCAGGCAATAAACAAGTCGAGTTTGCCCACCTAGGGAAGCCAATATCATTTCCATTTTTCAGTTGTTCCCGACAGTAAAGAGTGCATCTTTTAGTTAACATTAAAGGTCATGCAGCTCTAGCCCAGGCAGGTCACTGCTGAGATCATCACTCCATCTATTTCTAGCCACTTCTCCAGCACTGCTTTCTGCCAGCTCAAAACACTGCCTGGAGATACATGTACAATCTATGCCAAAAGACCAAAGAATTATCCTTCCCCAGCCTTCTTACCTCATATGCCAGACCTGAGAACAACAGCAGTCTATGTCTATCCCCTCCAGCACTGCTGGTTCAGTGTGGTCTGCAAGCCGTGTCAAACCCTATTAAAAACATCCTCATTTATCCCCTAATGAAAGAGAAATACCAACAAGCATCCTCACAAGCTATGTAAGCTCAAATAAAAATAGGTGTCCGTGGTTCCAAGTGTCCTACACTAGCGAGCTGCCAACATAGCTACTGGAGGCACCTGCCATAAAAACCCCTGCAGGGTTTCTGATGCTACTATGACATAAATATTTACTACTGATACTACAGGTAATAGTACAGGAACAGGTAACTAGCTGCTTATTTTTAACTGAGGGGGTTTGCTTCAACATTTGATCAGTAAAGCTCTGTACAAGTCCTCACCTGGCATGTGCCTCAGAATAAATGTTAGAGAAAAGCTTAACCCTTTGATGGGACGTGCAGGCTCCTCAGGCATTGCCCTAACAGCAACCTGACATGTTACAACTGCATCTACAAAGCAGTTAATTGTAGCAAGTTTGCTGGTAAAGTCTGAATCAGCAGGATTAGTAAATTGGAAAAACAGCACACAGGGCAGTTTAACATGCCTTACAGCCTCCATTCACAAGAATATTAAGCATCTTACTGAAATAGGGCATGAATTTTTTTTCTTTTAAAGGAACATTAGCCCTTTGTTCCTGATTTCTTTTAATGCTAAGTGTTAATGCAAACACAAGGGAGTTTTATATCCTAAAAGCAAGGCATAAATCCAAAAGGATAAAGAGGCTGAGAGACAAGCCTTCTTGAAGTGAGCAGTTTTCACCTTCTCACTGGCTGTGTGTCAGCATCAAAACAAAAATGGAGCCACATTAAAAAATGGTATCTTGGCACTGTCAGAGGAAGTGATAAGTATTATAATTGGCCCTCACATGCAGCTTTTCATCACCCTGACACTACACTGGGAGGGAGGATGAAAGAACAGACAGGCACACACATGTTATCCATGTCCTGGCATAGCAATACTGCTCTCAGAATGAAGTTTTAAGTCTGGTCCAAGTGCTTGGCGACTACTCCAAACTGTACTGTCTTCCTGCCTTTAGGTGCCTAATACTCTGCTACCAGTAAAATTTGGCACAGCAAATGACCTCTGGAATGTCCTGAACAGTAGAGCTTTGTCATCCACATTACAGCAGGAAACCCTTCCAGGTTCTCCAGATCCCGAGGGTGCAGGATCCAGCCACACTTACCTTCAGGCACCTCCATCTCTGTGGCAGTGGAAAGCTCATTGGAGCTGAAGTGTCTGTGCTGGAAACCTCAGCCAAAGATGTAGAAAACCATTCTGCCTTTCTCAGCAAGTCCTTGCTTCTCTCTAAAGGAAATGGAAAAAGCAGCAGATTAGGCCAAAAGTTCAAGGATAAACTTGCTGAGTCTAAGCCTGCACTGTGTATCTTTTGTGACAGCTGTTACATGTGGATAAACTGCTGTTATTCCGATTTAATAGCATTTTCTTATTTTTACGTGGGTACAAGCAATGGTACAAGGCAGCAGAAAACAGGTTCCATGACAGGCAAAAACACATATTGGCAAAAAGTTTCAGGCATTGGATTTCACCTATCTGTGGCACCAACAGCTGCAGCCAGCTCCACATCATTCAGGTTTAAAACACGAAGAATCATTCACCTAATTTCTGCTCAAAGTCATGGTCACAATGCCAAACTGTTCCAATACAGGGGTCAGTTTGTGTTGGAAAGAGACAACAGGACACCTGACCTGCTCATGAGATCTCTAAACCAAAGAGAGGCTGGAAAACCATATCCCAGACTGTTAATAATGTTGGAGTAAGTGTGAAATCGTTCCCATGATCTCTTCTTTCCCTGCAGGTGCCGTGGATGTTACTTCCTTCCAGAAGAGACTTTTCAGTTGATCTTTCAGATCAGACTGTAAATCTGAGTGAAGGATAACACTGACAATCCCTTAAGTTTAGCAATGCCTACTGGAACACTTACTGGGTGTGGGGATGGGGTGGGCACCACTTTGATGGGGTTTCCAATAGTCATGCCTCATGCAGCAGAAGGCAGCTCTGCTGAGCAATTCAGTTGTGTATTCAGAGATGAACAGTCTGGCAGCAGAACCTCTGCCTCCCCACCTAGCCCTGATCACATTGTTCTCTCAGTTGTGCCAGCACAATTTTTTCCTGCAGCAGCACTGTGAACCACACCACTTCAGGGGGGGAAAAAAAAACCAACAAAAAAGCCCAAACAATGACGCACTTGTTAGAACCAGCTCGGCTCCCTGATCGGATTTACAGCACACCAACAACTGCAGTGGCAGAAATTTGGGAGGCAGTGCACTGTGAGGCCAGGGCAGGAAAAAACAGTGAGGTTGGAATATTTTAAGCTGATGTTGACAGCACAGACAACATTTCATGAAATCAGACCTTAACAGGTGGGAGAGTCACATAATAAGGGAAGGCATTAGGCTTTTATAGAAAGAACTAGGGAATCAATATTTAATTACAGGAGAATGGCAATGAAGTTCCATTATTGAAAACATCTCACTAAGTTGATACAATATTTTTTATCAAAGAAAACCTAATAATAAAGCTACATTGACCTCCAGACAGTGTTCTCCCACTAATAAAAGTAGACATTTATATGCTTATGGTCAAGCGATAGAAAGATCAGAAAAACTGACAAGGAATTTAACTCCATTTCAGTAACCAAATTGCCATGAGTATTCAAACAATTTGTGTCAGTCTCTCTCTCTCACATTAGGCTCCTACCTAATGCAGAGCAATAGTTCTTTAACAGGGTTAGAAAAAGGTTTCAAGGGCTGTGGATGGAAAGCAGAAGGAAAATCCCTTCTGTTACAATCAGTACATCATTGTGTCTTTGTCATTTACTGCTGTGGAGAACAATGAGAACTAATGATCCTTTTTGTATAAATGCTTCATGATGACACCAAATCACACTGTATCCCATGTGACATCAGCATTAGCCTGAGGGGGATGAATGAGAGTGTTGTTTTTCCTAATAACAGAAAAATCCACAAAACCATACCTGGGACACAGACACCTCACGGACACATTGCTGCCTCCCCCCAGGGAAGTGATACATATTCTCTGGATGCTGTTTTACTGTAGCACAAAGCTGTTGTGGGCAGAGAATGCTGGAAACACTGACACGAGTCCTCAGCCAGACCTGTCACAGTTCTGACATCTGGCAGCTGTCCGAGGGCAGCTGGGGTTGGACAGAGGATACAATGAAACAGAGCCAAAAAGATCTAAGGATCCTCAACGAGGAAGCTGAGATGTCACTCATTGCTCTCCAGGGAGCAGCTCAGAGCCCTCGGGTAGGGGTGGGGGGAGAGCAAGGGGCAAGCGAGCAGAGTTTTGAGGCACAAACAAAGCCGGTTCCCACCAGCCGAGCTCAGGGAGAAAGGAATGTGAGGGATGGGGAAACTGGGAAGGAATTAGAGCCCAGGCATTTCAAATGAGCGCCTCTTCTTAAATGCACCAATTATTTCAGTCATTGCAGTAAAATGTAAGTAAGGTACTGTCCAACTAGCAACCAGGAGACTGCCCTGAGAGAGGGCCTGGGTAGGAGACAGCAACACTTCTGATTAAACAAGGCAGATGAGGTGGCTCAGGGAACAGCTCCAAGGACAGCTGTGAAGGGAACAGCAGGTACACATTCTCCACGCCCACGTGGAATGAGCAGATTATGCCAACCCTCAGGATACAAACATCTCAGAAACAGAGGCTGCCATTTAGAATCGTGCAGTATCCTGTGTTGGAAGGAACCCACAAGGATCGCTGAGTCCCACTCCTGGCTCTGCATAGGACAATCCCAAAAATCACCCACGTGTCTGAGAGCATTGTCCAAATGAACTCTGGCAGGCTCAGTGCTGTCACCCCTTCCCTGGGGGTCACCCCCTTCATGAGCTGCCTCAGAAGGACCAAACGCCCTGCCTGCACTTAGCAAGAGATTAACTCAAGGAGAGGGCAGACATTTAAGTCATCCCTGCCTCAAGGTTTGCCAGTTCAGGATTTAAACGGAAGACCTCACCTCACAAAGCTGGCAAATCTGCTAACTTCTGCATCAGTAAAGCTGAAGCCACACATGGAAATGAACTGTGCTCCACAGGCAGGCAAAGGACAGCTGGCAAAAGAGAGCAGCAGGATGAGAGATCAGTCCCCAGCATCTCTGAGCTTGCCAATCCAGCACCTGTGGAAGCAATTGCCACAGCAAGAGCTGTCCTGCAGAGCACTGAGCAGCCGCCAGCCAGCAGCACCCTCCTGTGACACATTCCTGCAGCTCCCAGGCAGCTGCTCCGCTTGGAACCCAGGATCTGCACTTGTCCCTGCAGCATATGTGGCATATGTGAACCTGGGCATCCCCAAATTCCCTGAAGGGGTATCCCCTCCACCTGATGTGGCCAAGCCTCTGTCGAGTGCTCCACACTTCCATCCTGAGTTTGTACAAACTGTAAGACTGTGTTTTTTAAGACTGTACTTTGTGATTGCTCAGCAGATCTAGCACCTGAGAGAGAGGGGACAGTCCCTTCCAAGCATTTTCCAGAGGCAACCTCTGATCCAGCACAGCATTAAACCCTTCAAACACTCTCAGAACCACTGAGAAAAAGAAGGGAGTCGGACATATAACATGCCACCATTGGCAAACACCTCATATTTCCAGCACCAAAGTTGCAAAGCTCTTTCTGCCTTGTATCCAACAATTTGTAGTCACTTGAGCAGGGAGATGGAGCTACCTTGTGCCAGACTACACTCACAGCGTGCTGTTTCTTCAACAGGACTTCAGAAACTCAGATAAGAAGTGATCCTTCTAAGAGGCTCCTGTAGCTATCATTGCTTTGGTTCCACTGCTTTTACTTCCACTACTTCCTAGTTAATGGATCTGCTCCTGCTGGAGCTCTTTCTCCTGTTTTAGTCAATTCACAGACTAAGTGAGATATTCAATGATGTGAGTGGATGGGCAGAAATAAGTTTTGTACCAGGATTACTTATAATTTTGTCCAGGAAAGAACACAGTGGTCTGGGTCACCTTTACAAGCTGGAAATACAGGGAGATCTGGAAAGAACAAACCATAATTCTGAACAAGACCAATGGGATCTTTCTGCCCTCCCAATACAGAAGGGATGGCTACAGTAAGGAAGAACTCTTGGGGTACTAAAAGATATAAGGGAACTCCACAAAGCAATAAGGTTGCATATCTGAGGTAGTTCTGCCCCCAAGAACTTGCACATTTAGTGCCTTGAACTTCATAACACCCAGCACTACAGGCTGGAGAACATTGCACAAGTACTACAAAGATTATGATAAGCAGCTATAAAGATTAGGGTAATGAGATCCAAAGCTGAGGCTTGATCTCCAGTGTGGCAAGCGCATTGGTAGGGAAAAGGGGAGCAGCAAAGAACGGGTACTTTCACACGGGGAGAAAGGATTGCTAGCACAG
Organism: Lichenostomus cassidix; assembly: GCF_008360975.1. Taxonomy (NCBI): domain Eukaryota; kingdom Metazoa; phylum Chordata; class Aves; order Passeriformes; family Meliphagidae; genus Lichenostomus; species Lichenostomus cassidix. Next base: position 8,928,165 of record NC_139489.1, on the reverse strand, counting down.
ACGCCTCGCTGTTCCAGTGAGCAGTACCTACCCACAGCACAGGTGGGGCTTTCCCACAGAGGACCAAGACAGGAAAATGCGCCCAGCCCCTGGCGGTGTAACAGGGCCGGGCACAGGGCCGGGAGCAGCGGGGGACCCCGGCTGGAGCGGGCTGGCTGAGCATGCTGGGACATGGAGTCCCCTCAGGAGGGGACGGCGCGGAGGGAGCGCGCCGCGCACTACAACTCCCAGGGTGCCTTGCGCGCACCGCCGTCTCCTAGGAGACGCGGCGATGTGTGCCGGGGGTCCCGCCAGGCCGGAACTACCGCTCCCGTGGTGCCCCGCGCGCCGGCACCGCCATGGAGCGGCGCGTGGCTGAGCGGCTCAGCGGCGCGCTCGGCCCGCTCGGCCTCGAGGCGCACGCCTTCAAGGTAATGACGTCACCGTGACATCATCGCAGCGACGTCACAGCCCGCGGCGCTGCGGGAGCGGAGGGAGCGCGGGGCGGGGAGCGGAGCGGAGCTGTCCGGGGCACGGGGGGTACCGCGGCCGGTCACCCGGGCAGCTCGGGGCGCCCCTCGGCCGAGCGGTGGCCGGGAGCGCCTCCGAGGAGCCGCCGCGGGTCGATGCGCAGCGCGGGGTCCGGCCGGCCCGCCCGGCAGCGCGGGGCAAGGTGACCGCGGCGGCAGCAGCTGCTCAGGCCCTCGGTGCGTCTGACCGGCGGGTCGGGCAGTTACGTAATGGCACATCTGGCACACGGCAGAGTCCTCTGGGCAAGCTTAAATTTTAATCTGAGCGTGAAAGCACCTGTCCGTGGAGATGCTGAGCACCTCATCGCTCCTCTGAGCTCTGCGCTGCCCGTGGAAGGAGCCGCCCTGCAGCCTGCCGCTGTCCCCTGCTCGGCCGTAGCCGCAGGCGCTCCTTCCGTGCCCGCCCCAGAGGCAATCTGCAGTAAATCAATCTGCGATACGGAATGCAAATCAATCCGCAATAAACGTGCCCTTTCACTGCGGAGTGTTGTATCCGTCACGTGAAATACTTGTATTTCCTGCTGTGATCTTGTTTGCATAAAAAGTACAAGGCAGTGAGGTGATGAGAGAAGTGATGAGAGAAATGCTGCCTCCAGAATATGGAAAATGTAATGCTGCTTTCCTAAAACAAATCAGCAGAATTCCGGGCGGAACACTGATAAAAAGACTGTAGCTGCCAGAGGGGAAGCCTTTTAGCCCTGCAGGTCTGTCTTGATATAATTCTGACACAGCCAGCCCTGGTTCACTGACTGATGTACGCTGGGAAACCAGCAAACCTTAAATTCACACCTCTCTAATTCCTTGTAATATCTCAATTCAGCACCTTAAGAGCCACAAAACTGATTAAACTTGGAGGTTCATATAAGAATGTAAACTATCATAAACCTACTTTTTGTTCTGTGTTTCCAGATGGGCAGTCTGGCTGCCACTGCCAGCTGCAGAGTCATTTTCAGAGTAATTTCACTGATTATTTAGGACAACCAGTACGTTTCATTTTCAGACTTAATGTTACATTACTCAGCATCTCTCTGAATGTTAGACCTGGCCATTGTGGCACCCTGGGGGAGTGGGAGTTGCCATAACCTATGAAGAGATTGATGTTACTGTGCAGGGCATTAGGACTGCGGTGCAGGAGTTGTTTGCAATTTTGTTCTTGGCAGTTGCAGGTCTGAATCCTGTCCTCCTGGTCATGCTTGCTGCTGCCCTGGCTTGATCTCTCATTTCTGGACTGTGTTATAATATGTCCAGCCCTGGAATCAAATATCCTCATGTGGCTGTGTCATAATCCACATGCTACTGGTAATGTTTCTGGGGGGTTAGCAATGCAAGAGCTTCACATCCTTCATTCCACACAAGTGTTTCCTGCAGAAGTAAAACATGCAACTTGTCACAGGAGCAAAACAGAAGCACCAGTTTCTTTCTGGCCCAAGATAAGAACAAAAAACCTGTAAAAGCTTTATCTGAACCAAATCATCTGATTTGCATTGGCAAGACTGATTGCTCATACTTCCCTCTAGGTTTCTGAGCAGAGCTGGATAAAGGGCAGACTGGAGCTGAATGCTGTGTGAGATTCTTATCTCACAGCTCACAGCATTCAGCTTCCCCAGACTGAATCCTGGTGTGCAAAACAACTTGGTTTGAAAGAAAGGCCCTGGGCAGGCTGCCTATCTGGGTTGCAAATGAAGGAGGCTACAGTTATTTCCACTTTTTTACATTCCTGCATGTCCACTAGAGTGGTGTCCCTATTCTAATGGAAATTTGTGTTTCTTTGCCAAAGGTTGGATGGTACAATGCTGTTCTCCAGCCAGCCTTCCACCTCCCCTACCCAGATGACACACTGGCCTTCGTGGTCCTCAGCGCGCCTTCGATGTTTGACAAAGCCCTTAAGCCTTTTGTGAAAAAAGAACGATTAAAAATAATCAGGGATCCTGTGGACCAGTGTGTTTCCCATCATTTATCACGTGTGAAGGAGGTAAGAAGCTGAAATACCGATTCCTTTTAGTGTTGTGACACTTAACCAGGTGAGTTGAGCAGCAGACAAAGCCCTGCAGACTCCTGCCCTGCTCTTTGGAAGGGTGAAACGCTATTCATGAAGGTGAGAGCATCAGCAGGCTGTTGGCTGCTTGCATGTTCTGTCTCTGGGTTACATCCTGCAGCTGTGAGAGCTTTACAGGCACAGGCTGAATGCCCAGGGCCACAAACCTGCTGATAGAATTCAGCAGCAGCATGTGGAAGTCTGCAGGCTTCAAATGTGCCTGATTCGCTGCCATCCAGCAGTTCTGGAGTCGCAAACTTTTTTCCATGAGCCTGGGCTGATGCTTTCAAATTTTCTCAGAAATTCCCTGACCAGAGGATGGATGTCATGTTTGATTACGAGATTCTGCCAAGCCGAAAGCCCAAGTTCCTGGCACAGACAGCTGCCCACGTTGCTGGAGCTGCATATTACTACCAAAGGAAGGATGTGAAGCTTGATCCTTGGGGGAAAAAGGTGAGGCAAAAACACAGTCTGGGAAGAACCACTAAACTGCAACCACTGGATTGTACAACAATTGTTTGCTCACTGGTCACTAGGTCATCTTGCGAGAAATTACGTAGTCCAGAGCACATATAGGTCCATAAAGTGTTTCAGATGGGAATTAAAGCTTCTGAATTTCTTCAGGGTGGTAGGGAGATGTACATGGGACGAATATCTTGATCTGTTAAACCTACTTAGACAGAAGAATAAATGGCGGTGTAAGGGAAAACCTGTTGCTTGGAGCATTACAAATTGGGGGAAAATGCACCGTGGTTAATTTCTGTGTTAGATTTTCAGAAAGAAACTCCTCCTCGCATTCCAGGGAGGTGTGTGTGGGCACAGGAAAATGGGAATGAAATGTAGTGCATCAAACCACAAGTTCAGGGAAGAGTTTTCCTTTCTGCTCTGTACAGCACTTCAACAGAGGGCTTGGGGTGTGAGAAGCTCTAATGCTTTGAACACTAACCTTTATTAGAGACAAAGCAAGGCAGCCTCGGTAATTGTTTTTTTTCCTTCCAGAAGATCTATGGTGTGTGCATCCATCCCAAGTACGGTGGCTGGTTTGCTATCCGGGCTCTCCTCGTCTTCCCAGACATTCAGGTGCCGTTCCTGGAACAGCTTGCCCCTGTTGACTGTGTGAGCACGGACGAGAAAAGGATTCAGTTGCTGGAGCAGTTCAATTTCCACTGGCAGGATGGCCGCTACAGGGACATCATTGAAGTGAAGGAAAGGTACTCGGAGGAGCAAAGAGCCTATTTTGCCACTCCTCCAGCCGAGAGATTGCGGCTGCTGGGGCTCACACAGGAATCCCCGAGAATCACATTTCACTGAGTAACTGGCTCCGCGGAGGGCAGAGGGCAGCAAAGGGTAACTCATCAGCACTGGAGCACTGCAGGAGGAGGAGGATGGTGTGCTGATACAGAGATGCCAAATCAATCCAAACTTCAGCTTCCCGGGGGGGGGGGCGGCACTGCTCCGTGGTCTGGGGGGAGGTGGGAGCAATCCCACTATGCTGCTGCTGATCTGGGGTGTTTTTGGGGAGCCCGGTAAGATGTCAATTGGCCTTTGGTTGGGAATAGTTCAGACACCCTGGCAACTTTAAAACCCATGCTGCTCATCAGAGAAGTCACATTTGTTCTCAAGAATTTTCTTTCCAAGTGTTCTGGTGTTATTAATTGCAAGCGTAAAAAAAGTTTGGTCATTGTACTATTAAGTTTGGTTTTGTTTAAACTCAGGGCAGATACTTTTTTAGATTTATCCAGCATTTTATTGTCTGTCCTGTGTCATGACTTTCCCTGGGGAATAAATGTTCAGTCTTTTCAGTCTTGCTTAGGTCACATTTAAGCATTTATCCATTTATAGAGCAGCTGACTGAAATATTTGGAAAGATGCTGAGTAGTGTCTATGTGAGGGGAGTTTTTACTCCTCTTAAGATAACTGACTGAAGAAGACAATTCTCATGTCCTTTTCTATGGCAAGCAGCATTTGTGTTTAAAGTATTTTTCAGTGCCAGCACACAGCACACACCCCACAGTTACTGCCAGTTTCCTGGTTTGCTTTCTCTGTGGGGAAGATTGTAAACCTGAACACATGTAAAAGCCATGGCACAAAGCCTTGTCACATGCACAGGCAAAACAAGCACAGAAGAAAGGAAAATTTTAATGACATTCATGTTACTTATATTGCTGCATAAAACATGTTCAGACACGTTCAGAACATAACATTCAACGTGTTTCAGAAAACACGTTCAAAAACATAACATTCTTTACATGATTTTGTCCTGTTGGATTTGTCCAGAGGCTACAATGGCACTGGAAATCAGGAATTAATTTATCTTTGATCAGCTTGAGGTTCAGATCTTGTTAAAATAATATAATTCATTAAAATAATACTTTATGGGAGTTGTTTTACTTGACTGCTGCTGCAAATGGCTAAGCACTTTGTTCCTTTTGATGGTATCAACATGGTGATGCAGAAATACTCACTTGGCAGAACTGAGCCCTTTCTCTTTATGTTGGGATTCTTCAAATCTTTTGGAGACTCAAACACAAAGGTTGCCCTCACAATAAGTCACTGCTTAAAACAGTTTCTCATAGTCTATACACTAACTCATTGTAATCCAAATGCAGAATAACAAGTTTGCTTCCCTGTAAACAGAGTAGTGAGCTTGTGATCACTGGGTTTGTTCACCGCGTTTGCTGTTACAAAAAGGTCTTTGTTGCTTTCCATGCTTTGTTCACCTCTGACTAAGGCAGACACCTGACTTAGTGTGTGATAGAGGTAATGTGATTTTTAATTTAAGTAACAGAATGAAATTTGTTTAAATTCTATTCTTTTGTTACAGAATTCTTTCTAGTTGAAATTTGTTTGGTGTTTCAGAACTTTACAACTGAAGTGTAATTTAACAGGGGCTTGAGCTAGTGGCTGATATTAGTAACAAACACAAAATACTGATTCTTTTAGAAGGATAAATATAGATGGGAATCAGATCTATCTTTTTATATTAAAATTTAAGGTAAAATATTTTTGATTTTTGACATTGATTTCTTACAAATATTTAATATTTTGTGTTAATTTATTAAACAGATTACTATAGCCATTGCATTTCAATTTTTGTAATTTATCTCTCTTCAAATGGTATTTTGGTTAATAAAATGCACAAAGCTGTGAGTAAACTTCAGTGTTGAGTATTTTTATTTAAACAATGCAGTTCTTAACTTGTGATGTTCTTGATGTTCTTGTTCTTGATGTGATAACTCAAGATGTTCAAACAAGAATCAATCATGGTGTTTTTAATATCCTGAAAATAGTGAGCTACCTAAGGCATATACAATCCAGTTCATGAAAACTAAGGAAAAAATTGGTTCTCTTAGCAGAAGTTAGTAAACTATTATCACAGGCCCACTTGGGATATAAAAAATAAAACATAGAGCACATTATGAGTAAGTCCAATAAAGGTTTATCTTTCCCAGGTCATTTCAACAAGAGCATTTAACAGCAAACACATGACAATGCACTTTTCATTTCTTCCTCTCTTCTTACAGTAACAGAAGTTCCAGATGTCCAGTGAGACACAACCAAAGGACTTTCCCTCAGTAGCATTAAAGTAAGACCTGCAAGTACTGGAATTTTTACTGGTTAAAACTTATTAGTGAACACTGAGTCACAAATCCGTATTCCTTGTGCTTCTGGAAATACAATTGTGTCAGGCAGAACAAATATTTAGCAATAACCCTTCCTGCTACAGTGATTTTGGAGTGACTTGGATTTGGCATCACTGTCTTTCTCTAAGCCAGTCACTGAGATCCACAGCTGCAGTGAGTGGCTTTCTCCCCTTGCTGCTTGGAGTATTATGGGCTTTGTCTTATGAAGTCTGAGAACCTGTTTGACTTATCTCATCTCTTGGGACAAGACCAGACATAGTAAGGAATGTATCATCCTTGGATCCTGAGGCATTGTGAAGGCATTCTTACAAGTAATTGCAAATACTTGGATAGATTTACTAGTTCAAGTATCACATTTTACATTTTTAGACAAGTTTTTCTCTAAATCCTGATTTTTAAACATTTACCAAAGACTCCTTTTTTCCTCAGTGCAACCAGTAGGGTGAGTATTTAAGAGCTGAACAGGAAAAATAAAAGAAAAATTAAAATCTACTTGAATTTCAATTCAGTTTTAGCAACAAGGTATTCAGTATATTTCAAACTAATAAAATAGTTTATGGAGAATTAACACATTTGCAATATTTTCATACATGTAACATTTACCATTCTTACTGTCCTTCAATTACATTTTCCCTTTTTTTTACTTAATCAACCCTAAAATAACTGAGATTTTTATAAAAATTAAAGATTTGACAGACAATACAAATGACATACAAAGCACAATCAGGTGACCAGCAGCCATCAGGGTTATTGCTCAGAAAAACACCTGAGAAAACCCTGTTGGGGTTTTTGGTGTCAGTTAAATCAGTTGCATCTCAGTGGTGCAAGAATAAGCACTAAAGTTTCTTTGTGGTAAAGTTTCTTTAAGTCTGTGGTATCAGACTTAATCCCTGATACTGCCTTACTTGTTTCTCCCATATAAAGAGTCTCTTGTAATAATCCTGTCTTCTTCTAAATGATGGAAAACTAGAGATGTTTTGCTGTGTAAATCAGTGCTAATGTGTCAGACAAAAATAGCCAACCTTAGGAGAGCAGTGAGCTCTTCTGGCTTGTTTTGTTGGGGGGTTTGAAGTCTGGCTTGGGTTAGTTTTTTTGCTTTGTTTTTGAGGTTTTTTTAGGGCTAGATTGCCCTCCTCTGGATCAGAAGCATAATTTAACTCATTCAGTATAATATTAATGGTCTTTTATTCATTTGTGACTAGAATTATTGTTGGTGTAGCTACTATTTGACATAGGGTTTTTTTGAATCAATTTCAATTCAAGTCAATGTGCATTTTCAGAAATATAACCTGAGTTAAGACTGATGTATTTCTAAAAACAAAGAAGTGGCAGCGACTGAGCAGTGCCAGTGTGGTTATCAGCACTCTTTATTAAGTCTCATGCAAAAAAGTGTATTTAATAAACTAGCTTTGAATACTGACTTAAGCAGCAGCAGTTCAAAATTCTTCCTCTGAGGGGAAGTGGTTTTGCTGTTGACTGCAGCAGAGAAACAGCTGTACCTCTGCAACCTGAACTTGCACAGATCCATCTACCAAAATAGACAAATGTATTCATGAGAGGTTTTTGCTGTTAACTTGGCTTCCTGTGCTATCATATATCCTGTGACAGATCATCCATCACGTTTCCTTCAGAAAACAGAACAGAGCACTTCCCTTCTAGGTTTTCAAGGAGGAAACAGAAAGCACTAAGGAACACAAATGTGCTTTTCTTTTCCCTCTGTGACTGAAAAAAACCCCAGATATATGTTCACATTCCTTAGGAAATATGGTGGGAAACCTGAAAAAAGTAAATATTTTATCATAGAATGAGCATAAGATATTTTTGTGGCATGTTTAAAATGTTTCCAGTAATATGCCAAACTCTGCAAAATGTGATTATATATGCATACAAATATTTGAAATGGCTACTATAATTCATTAATATAATTCATTAATGTTACATCTATAACACAATTCTCATGTTGTCTCTGTTGATGTTTGTACATAACTCAGTGAGAAAGCAACTTTACTTTTAATAACTGCATCTTTTTTTCCCCCAAAACATTTTCAAAAGTTTCTGAAAATCAAACACCTTTACACTAAGTTGCTTGGACCTTATTTCCTCATGAAAAGCAAATAATGGGGAAGGAAAATTCCTTTAAGTGAATTAAAGAAGGGGTGGACGGATTTTTCTGTGTTTCTTAAATTTATGCAGAATTGCTGGTCTTTATATGAATGTATAAACCTTCTTATTCCTTTAAAGGAATTAGGTTTTAATTTCATGTCATAACCTTTTTTCCAGTATTGCTCAGACTAGTCTTCCTGAATCATTCACTGTTGCTTCAGTCTTCCAAAATGTAAAAAACTGCTTTATTTTTGTGAAAAGTGAATTTGATGAATACATTAATCTTAGATTTCATTGTTTTATTAAGTGTCGATTAAAGACTTTTTTTCCTTTCTAGACAAAGGATATTGGTTTCATTTGTCAGTGCAGGTAGTCCAAAAATCTGTTTCTCTGGAATATGGACCATAAATCTGCTGGGCTCAGCTTCAGAGGACAATGCAGACTTAATGACTTCACATATATTTAGTCATGTCTCTGTGCTCAAATGGTTTCTTGCACAGAAACACCCTAGATTCAGACACGAGCCCCATAATACGTACAGTGATTTAAGTTTCAGGTGAAAGAGCCAAATTTCACATTGAAGTCCAAACCTTTCATCACTAGGTGTGGTGAGAATTACTTCCCACAGGCTCAGCTCTTGTTCAGGAGCACTGCAAACAACTCTGAGCCTGTTCTCCTGCAGCCACCCAGAGCTGAGCAGCACACAGCCATTGGTAATGCAGAGTTGTTTGACTCTACATTAAAGGCAAACCCCTGGCTTTTCTTTTCTAGGATTAAAAATAAAGCTAATATATTCATGAGCAAAAAATATCTGCTATTTCTTTGACTTCCTAGTTCAGTGTTCTTTTTAATGTGTGTTTAATGTTCTGTTTAATGTATGTGCCATTAAACTGTATTTTAAACAAAGGAGACAGTAATAGCTGTAACACACTTTTGAATTAATTGTCCTAATGTGCTTCATACACTTTACACTTACCTTATTTAACCCTTTGCAAAGTAGAACCAAGAAATTTCTGGTTTAAGTCTTCTACCTGTCTAGCAACATACATCAGAATATACATTTACAGACTGTCACGTAATACTGAATACTGAAAATTTCAGAGTGTATCTATTTTTCAGACTATTAATACAATAAACCCCATTATTTTAACATAATCTTTACATAACTGTTATTTTGATGTATAACATTACTAAAAGGTACTTTCACAGGCTTTTGCAAACATACTTTCCTATCCAAAGGGCATCATTTTGCAACACCTGTGAGATATAAAATACTTGCTTTTGTTCTTTGAACTGTATTGATTTGTTAGACAGTCCAATAACATATTCAACAGAGGCCTGATAAAGAGGCTGGAGTACTTGCTAAGAAAATAGTACTTTTACAAATTAATCAGCTGTTTTTCAAAGCTACTGAGAGACTCACTTTGTAAAAAAGTGCTAATTCTTTAAACATTAATAGGCAATTTTTTCTTACAGGCACCTAAATATAAATATGCAGTTAATTTTGAAATAACAAACTCATAGAAGCTGCACAAAAATCTAGTGAAGGTTAGGTTCTGTATCATGAGTATTGAACATCACATTCTATGTATGCAATGATAAAAATGTAATATATAGAATTTATGTCTGATGCACAGCTTTGTGTTATACATACCAAAAATATCCTGTTGCTCTTAGACAAATAGTATTATTTGAAAACTTAATTACAAGTATCTGTTGCAGGGCAGGGACATGAGGGAATAAATTTCTTCCTTTTAGGTAATATGAGAAAACACAATGTGTGTGCATTGGGTTTGTGTGACAAAGTTTGGCAGCAGGGGATCACAGGGGTGCCTTCTGTGAGAAGCTCCTCAAAGTTTCCACTGTTCCCAACGGAGCCAATGCCAGCCAGCTCTGGGATAACAGAGTTAAAAAGGGGGGAAATTGTGCAACAAGCTGGAGAGAGGAGTGGGAGAATGTGAGAGAAACAGCTGTGCAGACACCAAGGTCAGTGAAAGAAGGGGAGGAGGTGCTCCAGAGCAGATTCCTCTGCAGCCTCATTATTTGTCATTACACTACTCTGATTCGATTGGTAATAAATTGAGCCAATTTGCCAGGTCTGTTTTGTCTGAGACAGAAACTGGTGAGTGATCTCTCCCTGTCCTTGCCTCAACCCACAAGCATTCCACTCTATTTTCTCTCCCCTGTCCAGCTGAGGAGTGGTTACATAGATCCCCAGGAATCACACCAATCAGCTACAAATTAAGAGATCTAGAAAAGAGACAGTAAGATATATTTCAGTTTCCCTTCACCTGACTATTCTAAATCATTCTAAAGAAATGAATGAATAAATATTATATTTATAATAAGCACCCAAACTAGAGAAACCAATGTGCACTCACACATTTTAAAAAAAGGCAAATATCACATCTATCCTTTCTGATTTACATCTTCAGGGAAAATCCCACTAAGCAGTTCTCTGTCCTGTCACCAAATCCAAGAGCTGCTAGTGGGTTTTTACCTCACTGGGGAATATGGTACCCATTGATTGTGAAAGCAAAAGCAGTTCATAATTGTAATGAAAATACAATATGCATCTTAATATATGGAAAAAAACCCTCAATAAATGAGGATTGTAGTTATTTGAATATCATAAAAATTACATCAGTCAGATGTCATGATGCAAAGAGTGGGGTGTAAGCCCCAGAACACTTACTGGAGATTCCAAGCTACATCTGAATCAATACAGAGCTTAAACAAAGAAATAAACTTAGACTCTACTTGGTTTGAAGAAGTTTTGTGTTACCCATTCTTTTGTGTGTTATGCTCTTGGAAATGCAAGTAATGTAAACATGAAAATGACAACATGGCAAACCTTCCCAGGAATGACTCATGTGGCTGAAGAATAAAATAAAACTGCTTAATTGCATAGATTCCCACTGTCAATCATTTGGTGCAAGCATGTAACACAGTTCTTAATCCACAGGGACTTTGTTTCTTGGCCATTTACCAGTTTCCACAGTATCATCACTCACCTGTGACTGTGATGCTTAAGCAGGTGCAGTTTATAGTCTCTCAGTGTGGGAGCTCGAGGTGTGCAACACAGACAGGAAATTATGGCATACAAAGGAAACTTCTCATGCCAGAGTGGGATGAAGAGATGAAGACAAGGAGTGTTTCTACAGGACACTCCTATGCCCAGATGTCCTGTCAGGGCAGCCCTGAGCTCTCCTCCCACAGCAGCCACAGTGGGACATGGCAACTGCTGGGGTTGGAACCACCCTCAGACCCTCACCTTCCTCCCAGGACCTGGGATGGGTGCATAAAGATTCCCTTGTGGGAGAGACATCCAAAAGCAGAACATGAGAGAAATCCCTTTATCCTCTATATCCAGAGCAGCTACAAAATCACTCTGTACAACTACCTACAAAGGGGGTGTTGTGAGGTGGGTTCAGTCTCTTCTCCCAGGTTACAAGCAATGAGACAAAAGGAATTTGCCTCAAGTTGCACCAGGATTTGGATTAAATACTACGAAAAAATTCCTCACTGAGAGGGTGGTTGGGCATTGAAACAAGCAGCTCAGGGAAGTAGTGCAATTATCATCCAAGAAGTATTAAAAAACTAATACAGATGTGACACTTGGGGACAGTTTAGTTTAGCCACAGAACATGGCTGTGCTGCAGTAACATTTGGACTTGATCTCAAGAGGTCTTTTCCCTCATCCATGGTTCTATGAGGTAATGGCCCAGTGGAATCAGGTGTAGCTTTACTTCTGAGTAAGGGCAGAAGTCACTGGAGTCAGATCATCAGGTTAAAGATCCCCATGCCACAGGGCTAGACCTCACTAATACTGTACCCTCCAACAAACTGCTGTAATCAATTTTACATTTCAAGGCTAATATGAAAACTAATATAAGTTTCACATTAGCTTAGCCCTAACTTTACTCATTTTCACTTGCTAGAAAATAAAGTTTGATGACTTCATGCTCAACCATACTAATTTAAATTCATTTTACTTTGAACCATGGAAATGCTCCTGTTACTTATCAAGCCAGCCTCATTTGTTGAGACTTTGGATTTTTTAAAAATTAAGCAAAAGCAATACAGCTAAATATTACTTTCACATATATCTTCATGGGGATTGGCTATTCTAGTAGTTATTGAAGTATTGGTACTAAGGCTTCTGCCACATACTTTTTGCAGCTGTACAAAACAAGTTTAGTATTCAAGGCATACAACTTTCACTTCTGAGTGACAGAAGTAGCCCTGGGCCTCACCTTTGCTGTTGCTGACTTTAAGCAGGACAGAACTTGTTTACAACTGGAGCTGAAGATGGTTACAAGGTCCAGTAAGAGTTTAATCTTTACAGGCACATGAAGAGCACAGGGCTCTACCTCCCTTACACTGTTAGGCAAGAGCTCATTACCCAAATCCTCTGCTCTGAAGTTCAGCACTACCACAAGCCACCTTGAACTATGAAGCTACACACAGCCACAGCTTTGGTGCAACTTAAGGCCAGTCATGTGCTCTGAGTTTTACATAATCACTTGAAATACAAAGATTAAAGACAAAGCTGAGCACACCTGAGCACCAGATTTTATAATGCCACCCTTTTGATCCAAATCACGTGACTACAAGCTAATGGATAACTGGCAGGTTATCACCCCCTTGACATGTAGTGGGAAAGAGTAGGGACAAATGTGTATCCAAGGAAGTTTGCTTTCCAGAAAGCCCAGTATTCCACTCTCACAGAGACAGCATTCAAATTCAATGCTGGATTCCCACAAATTTAGCATAAACAATCAGTTTTGACTAAAGGGGATGCCAGAACGAGCAAAGTGACATGGTGCATGGAAAGGTGCCCCACCTTTGTCAGTCTCGTCATGCTCCAAGCAATACTACAGTGCCCAGAGCTTAAAACTGACAGCCAGAACATCAAACCATGCTTCTCTACCTAGCAGCAAAGTCATAAAGACTGTGAGGAATACTTTATTACTTCAACATGAAAACCAAGTATTTTTCTTTCCATTCTAGTAAAAGGCCTTTAGGACTCGAGATGTCTACAGAGAGCTCAGCAGGGAAAGCTTTCAGAAGTGCAGCCTGCACTGCTCCCAGGTCTCCTGATGAGTGCACAGAAGAACAGCAGACAATGTGCTCTTTTCACAAGTTTAATAGAGTTACAAAAGGATACCACTGCTCTATGTAACACATGGCTAACCACAGACACAGCATTGTCACTATGGTCAATAGGGCTTGATGTACAGATACTGATCGTTAGGATTTGCTATGAAGGTACTGTCAACAGGACAAACTTTCCTTCAAGTAAAAAAGTTACTGCTTATAACTACAACATGATCCCTTGACTCAGATGCAATGACTTAATCAAAGTTCAGTAACTGATGCTTGCTCTTTATGTAAGGCATACTAGTTTCCACTCAGGCTGAATGCTTATTTCTGCTTGGCGAAATACTCTTTACTTTTCTGAACATCAGGCTTGATTGTGTCACTCCCAGGCTTCCAGCCAGCTGGGCACACTGAAATGATAAGAATATTTAAGTCTTACCAGCTGCTCCTGCAGAACATGTTTTACACAACATTAAAGCAAAGTAGCAATTCAGAACATGCACAGATCTTTGCAATACAGAGACACAGCATTCAGTGTCACATTATATGCTCAGTTTATTTTACTTGTTTCTATTTGTTTACTAGGACCTGAGTAAACCCAGTAAACAAATAGTAGCACCCAAGGAATCAGGTGTCTGCCCAGGCAACAGTGAGTCCTTTACATAAGCACCTCTCCCAGCCCCACTTAAAAGCTTCTGGGAAGTCTGACAGCAAAAGTAACACCAACTCCAGCAGCCCAGGTCAGAAACACTACCACCACAGTACACTTATCTCCTTGGATCCAGTCAAGTCTGTATTTCCCTTATCTTTAATCCACCCTGGTCCCACTCTCCAGTTGAATGGGGTCAGGGAAAAAGCGTTAAACTGTCACTGGTTCCCCTACATGGCTATCAAAAAGCCACCATGGTGTAGAGGTTGCATGGTCTCAAACTTGCAGCAACATTTTTTGGACAGTGCTCCTTGTTTACAGTCATGGAATGCTGGATGCTTGCTCCACTCAGGACTGACCATTTTAGCCACAGTGTGCTCAGCTTCTGAATGTTGCTACACATCTCACTCTGGTCTACCCTGGCTTAGATCTGACTGCAGTCCTAAAGCTCTAAAGGAAAACCTTTTGCCAGGTTTCGACTACTCCAAGGCACAGTAAACCCCAAAAGGCTTCATTTGCATGACATGTGACTGCTCCCTCATCAAATGTTTGGGATGTCTCCTCACATTACCTATGTTTATATGCCACAGTCACGAGAGCAGCTTATTTTAATAAAACCTGCCACTGATTTACCACTTCTGAAGCACATTAAGTATGACCAGCAGCAACACATGTCATTAGTTAATGACAACTGAAGACTACTAACACCAGCATAGAAATTTTGAATTTCCATAACTTGGTTCTAACTTTTCATCTGCAGTATCTTTTTTTTCTCCTTTCATTCCTGCAGAAAAGCTGGCAGTCTCAAACACCTTATTACTCCTGAACTATGGACACAGAAACTCTCATCCATTTTCCCCTCACTATACATTGACAAAGATCAGCACACTTTCTGGGAATTTAAGTACTTTGTCTAGCAGGCTGCATAAAACACTGCATTGGTACTGCTGGTCTCAACCTACCAAATCTGAGAGCAGAATCTACATCACACTTACCCTTGCAGGCTAAGTTACCACATATTCTTTATTTCTGTCTCAAGAATTTTCTGTGTCTAATTGAAAGAGACAAACTGCTACTTGCTGGACAAGACATCCACCTCCAAACTGATTTAAGTGAAACCTCAAAATGAGCAAGTACTCAATGGATAACTAATGGGAATAGGATAAAGCTTTATGGGGTACTTCAACAAGCAGATTTACAGAACTAGCTGCATTTCAACAGGCACAATTACCTGCTGTGCACAGACTGATACATGAACTGACTACCTTTCAGTAACCCTTGATTTAACCTGCCTAGGTAGTACTGTTCTTTAGAGAAAACATTAAATTTAAAAAAAAAAAAAAAAAAAAAAAAATCACTCTTACCTTCTCCATGTTTATCTGTAAACTGGAAGGCCTGGACAAGTCTGAGGGTTTCATCCACAGAACGGCCAACAGGGAGATCATTGATTGTAATCTGCCTCAAGATCCCCTTCTCATCAATGATGAACAGACCCCTAAAAACAAACAAAAAACAGCCCTGAAGTTAAGCACAACTTCTGAAAGGCTGATTAGACTGATGTGAGTTTCAAAAACTCAAGTTCAGTACTTAATTATGGCATTAATAATGGTATTACTGGGACCTCTTCCTAGAAACTAACACCTTTGATGTATGCACAGCAATGAAACAGGAGCAGCTGGAAGCCCAACATTCAGCCTGAACTAGGAGGGACAGGAGGCAAGTCAAAACACTGATAACAGGAGACAAGTGCTTCCTATTTAAGGAACATACAAGCAAGGAAAAAAAAAAAAAGGAAGAGAAACCAAAGGAAAAAAATTCAAGGAGAGGCATTCTCACATTAGAAAACCTCACTACAGACTGTTCTCAAAAAAGACAACCAACAGCTCATCAGTCCTCCAACATCAGGTTAAGAGTTAGCAGAAATTCAGCTCCCTTGCAACCTTTATGAACAGTTGACTAAAGACTTGGGGTTTAATTAATCTGTACTTCGATCACTAGACTAAATACCTGTAATACTTTCATGACTGTAGGTGTTGCATTACCAATGTTTGCAGCTCATCTTCATGAGACTCCTGCGTTGTGCAGCAATCAAAGGGAAGCAGAATTTATCTAACTTAAAAGCACCACAGAGAACCAAGGAGTCCTTTGTGGGAGTGTTTGAAAGCTTGCACAAGTTTACATCTAGAACATCTGCAGGTGTTCAAGTGTACCCAAGCTCTGTACTCATTTCACATGTCCATGTATTGCAACATAACTTTATCAGATCATTTACCTCTGGCACATTAC
Organism: Lichenostomus cassidix; assembly: GCF_008360975.1. Lineage (NCBI taxonomy): Eukaryota > Metazoa > Chordata > Aves > Passeriformes > Meliphagidae > Lichenostomus > Lichenostomus cassidix. The sequence continues at coordinate 8,911,836 of NC_139489.1, read as the reverse complement.
CTGTATGCAATGCCTTCATCCTCCTTCAGCACTCCATACTCTTTAGCAATGGCACGTTTTGTGTCAGAAACCAGGGGGATTTTCATAGTGCCCAACCCCCCCTGCTTCTTAGGAGTGTTGATCCTAAAAGAAAGAAATTTTCATGTTAAAAATATGGGCAGTTCAGCATGAAGGCTACAGGCACAAGAGAAGCTGATCCTTTCTGCAGTGTCATACTCAGTCTGCCATGAGGCAACAAAAGGACTGATGACCAGTATGCTCAGTTCTGTTCAGAAGCACCTGGCACTACCAACACTTTCCAAGTGCCTTTGGATTCACTTCCTGCAAGAACTGAGGCCAGGCAGAACAGTCTATTGGGTAAAAAGGCAGATTCTTACCAGGCAAGGTGACAGAAGTGAGAGTCAACAGAAGCTCCAATTACTTCACAGTTGATTTTCTTGAATTCATCAGCTCTGTCACTGTAGGCAATGATTTCAGTTGGACAGACAAAAGTGAAGTCCAGGGGGTAGAAGAAGAACACAACATATTTTCCTAGAAAAGCAGTACAATCAGTTAATCCTTGTTTTTAGAGAAAAAAAACCAAACAAACAAACCCCACCAAAACACCAGAACACAAACAAACCACCTTAAAAGCAGACTGTGAAATTTAATAGGGAATGCCTCTCTCCTGGGTGTACTCCCACAGGCCTGCCCTGAGTACACCTCTGGGTGTGCAACACCAGAAGACCCTGTGGCTGACCCCCAACAGAAATAACACAGGTCTGAAAAGCTACCAGCCAAGGAGGCATTTTTAAGTCAGTAGGTGAGTAGTCTACACCTACTCCTCACCCTCAAGTAGCCTGCAACATCATGAAATGTATTTCTATAGCCATCAACATCAGTACTCAATTACTTCAGGCTTTCCTTTTGCTTTTAGTTAAGCTTTTTTTGGCAAATCCAATGGCAGCACTCTAGAGAAAGGGACTTTGTTGGTTACATGAAAGAATTTACTTTCCATTGACAAAGACAGGAGAGAAGATGTTGGTTTCCACTGTCTGGAGATGCTACACCAGTCTCAGTATGATATACAGGGCAATAAGCCTGATGCAAGATAACAGTTTAGAGCAGTTTTATGTTACCACAGCTGGGACACTCAAGTCATGCAGCTGACAGCTTCCTAAGCACAATCCAGCCACCACTGCACAAGTCCTGATCCTCAGACATGTGGTCACTATTATTTCAAAACCAAATCAAGATGTATATTCAGATACTCTTCACTCCTTCCTATGGCCAGACTATCTGTGTAATTAGAGCAGCACATGGACTTACCTCTGTAGTCAGAGAGTTTGATGTCTTTGAACTGTCCATCTGGCATTACAGCCGTGGCAGTGAAGTCAGGGGCTGGTTTTCCAATGAAAGCCTTTCCTGAAGACATTTTGATTTAACCTAGACAGGAGTTAACACCAACATACTTTAGATAATAGTACATTTGCACCTGGAAGTAAGAATTCATTCAAAGCATCTTATCAATCTAGACTGAACACCAAAGACAGTTTATCAGCACTTGATCCTGCAACAAGGCTTAAGAGTTAAATGAGTTTTGTCACCCAGGTAGTTGAACCACTATAGAGATTACCATCACTTCAAAATGCATGGCTCATGGCCTCCTGAAGATACAGTAATGGTTATCTAACCAGTAACGGCTCAGAGTCTGGGAAAAGGCTAGCCTAGAGCTTTAGCAGTACTCAAAAAACCATCCCATTCCACCTGGTGGAGTAACAGAAAGTCTGGTTTTTAGAACTTTCAATGAGAAGAACCTTGTTCAATTTTACAAGAGAATTTAAGACCTCAAACTTGAGCTTCATGTTGATTCTGAAAGAAAATAACTTCTGTTAGTCCCCAGGGAACAGTGCTCTGCATAACTGCACTTTAACCTTTTGAACAATTCATCCCTTTTTTATTTGCAACCAGAAAGGCTCGTGGTATACACGGAAATCACATTCTATGTTAATTAAAATTTCACCAAGTCTTAAATCAGTACAGCCAGGTTGTTTTCCCTCTAAGTCTGTTGAAAAAGAATAAAAGGGTGTACAAGGACAAGAGAACTTTACTTCTGGTTGTCTGCCCTAAAAACTCATCATCTGCAACATGCCCTGTGCAGTATTTTTACTCAGTCTGGAAATGCAGTATAACACTTTAGACTTCCAGAGCATGATCTTTCAAATAGGCAACTCTATAAACCTGTTCAGATCACAAAATATTCTTAGAAGTTATTTCACTTCATTCTACACACTGCAGCACTGGCTGCCTCGGAGATAAACACCTCAAAGGTTAGCATGAATCTCATGTTGCCAAGGAAAGCCAAGAGCCAAGGATTGTTCCAAGTTGTGCCTGCAAGGCACTAAGTCAGTTCTAAAAAAGGTTGAGAGCACCTCGTTTCTTGGCTCCTTCCCCCTTGCCAGCCACTTTTTTCCTGGAGAACCAGCCCACAAGTCAAACATTTAGCTCTGAACCCACACTTAGCCATTTTAGCAACGGTTTTGCTTTTGAAAGTTTCTCTTGCACCCCCTGACAGCAACGATCCACCTCTCAGTTTTCACTTTGAGAGGTGCCCACACGTTCAGGATTTCTAACTGCCTTGTGCAACAAAGGCACACGTTCACCCAAGGGTTTAGTCTTCAACTGCAGCAAAGTGCAATTAATTCTGCACGAGGGACAGGGGAACAGCCATTGCACAGCATTTATTTGAGATGCCTCCAACTAGCAAGTTTTATCTTAAAAGCAAGAGCTGCTTGGCCTGGAGTGCATGACCCCACATTTTTATCACTGAATTATTCTTTTCTGCTATCCAAGCTCAAGGTCATCCTTTTGCTCAGTACTATGCCAATCCTTCTATATTTGTTCCATCAGCAATCCTCTGGAGTATTTCACTACGTATTCAAGGTCAGACCGCTCTTTGATACTTCCCCTTTCTAAACGACAAGTTATCACCCCTTTCTTAGGTAACAGTAAAATCTCTCAATATTGGCAGGAGATGTTGGCTGTCTCGCACTGCAAGAGAACCAACCGTGTGCTTTCCTCGGAGCACTCACTGCGACCTGCCAACCCTTCTGCTTTCCCGTGCGGGGCCAGCACGGATTTTTAGCCACAGCATTTCCCAACCCGCAGAGGTGCAGACCACAGAATCATTGTCACTGCCTTTCATTCTGGAGGAAAGTAGAATGAGCCCCGTAAATCAAGCGCACTAGAATCCGGCCAGAGCGCCTTTGTTGCTCATAGCCGCAGACGGTCTCAATTATCTCCGAACTGCAATTATAACAAGCCGGGCCTGCTCTCTTCAACGAGCAATTTCATACCTTTAGGGTGCTTTGAACAAAAGCGAAAGGCCGTTCAAAAACACACCATCAGCCTCCCGCTCTGCCACCTTCAGACTGTCACAGAAATGCGGTCAGGCCACCGCAGCCGCGGTCGGGGAGCGACACCGAGCCGCGGGGACGCGCGGGGAGCGACAGGGGCTGTGAAGCGCCCTCCGAGCCTTCCCCCCGCCCAGCCTGCCGCTACACTGCTGTGGGACAGGGACACCCGCCCCCTGCGTGCCCCCGAGCCGCAGCCAGCACTCGGGTTTGGTTTGTCGCACGGCTCAGGAGCGAGATGCCGCCTCGCCGCTCGGGGAAGGCTCGGCTCTCCGGCAGGCGCCCTGCGCGCTCCCCCCGCGGCTCCTCCCCGCGCGGCGCTGATAAAGGCCGGAGCGTTGGAAAGACTTATCTACCCGCTCTCCCCGCCAAAAAAACCGACCCAAAACGAGGGGAAAAGGAGCGCGGGAAGCCGCAGCAGCGCGATCCTGCGGGACGCGGGCAGCAAGGCTCGCCCTGCGCGCCTCGCTCAAGGGCGCATCTGCGCAGAGGGGGAGGGGAGAGCGAACAAAAAACCCCCCAAACGGCAACAACAAAAAAACCCACTGAAAAAATAATATTAAATTAAAAAATAAATAAATAACAAGCACGGTGCAAAGCCCCCCGCAGCGACCCCGCACACTCACTCGGAGCACCGACCCGGTCCCGCACAGCAAGCTGCCGCAGAAACTCGACCCGGACTGCGGCAGCTCCGCCGCGCCTCCCTTTATAGCAGCGCGGATCTCGCGAGCGGACGGGCGGGGAGGGAACGGGGAGGGAGGGAAGGCGGCAGCGCCTGCAAGGGCAGCATGACTTGGCAGATCTGCGCCCGTCGGCAGCGCCCGGGGGATGCGAGTGAACGCAGATCATTCTCTGGAGAGGGTCCCGGGAGGTGCCGTGGGAATATGCAATGCCATGGTTGTAAACGATTGATGGGCTTGGTGCAAGAAGCGATTGCGGTTTTAGTGCCTCCATCGACCGAGCTGTGGTTGTTTGAAGTCCTCAGAGGGTACGCAGGGCTTTGAGAGAGAGTAAGGAATGAGTGGCGTGTCATTCATGTAAATTCAGTGTTGGCCATTGACAGAAGTAAAAGGAAAGCTGCCCCGAACAGAGCAGTGTGTGTTCACAGTGTTAGAGAGGTGCGGTGTCAAATCTCCATCCTCTGCTCTGCATTACCCACTGCCCCCTCTCCCTGACACTCATCCCCAAGGCTTTCATTGATTCTTCTCCATCAATGGGAACACCGATCCAAAACAAGCGAGTCAGCAAAAGAAAGATCAAGACTGAAGTCTGATCGTTGAGCTTCGGCGGTAGGATGGAAACCCTTGGAAGATAGAGTCACTCACTTCAGGGATTTTTGCATCATTCGCGGGTGAAGCTGCTCGCAGGGACATTTAACTTCATAAACACTGTGTTTGAATCCAGGAGCGAACAAGCAGAGTGGTACTTTCTGAGGACCAAATTCTGAGTTTAAATATGAAAGCTCTATTAAATAATGAATACTAAAGGCCATTAAGCCATATCAAGGACAAAAATGCTTGCTTTTGTCAAAAGTGATAAATGTGTTCACCAACTGTGAACTGTGTTTTGCAGTTTACAGTTGTGTTTCTTATACCTGTCAAAACTTGATTATAAATTGTAATGAGGAGAAAACCACAAAGGATCAACAAACTTTAAATGTTTATAATCAAGATCCCTGTGCAGTGTTGCTGGGTGACCATACCCACGTGTTGGTTCACCCAGAGATTACTCATTTTGGGACCAGGTGAAATTAATCCTTAAATAATGAAAGCAAGTAACATGCACATGTACTCAGGAAAAAATCTGCTCTCGCTTTCATAAAACTAATTTATCTATGGCTGTTTCTATTTTTACAGCGTGCTTAATCTTTTACAGGAAGAAGTTTGCTACCTTCTTAACATCAATGCTGTCATCAGAATTGAGGTCTATAAATTGAGACATGCATGTACCTTCCCGTCACCTCAGGCCAATGAACCTGTGGACAGATTAACCCCTCAAAGGTCAGGCAGTCCTAATTAAAACCTCTAGAACAATGTAGACCTACTGCAACTGTGGCATGTTTACCAATGGACAAAACAGTAATGACTTTCTCAAGGTTTCTGACTCCTTTAAGGCTTATTATGCTAATTTCTCATCTTTCAGATGAACAATATACTCAGAAGGGTCTGCAGTTTGTTCCAGGTTTGTACTGTAAGCATTGCATTTCCATTCATATGTCTGTGGCCTCATTATTTTTTATTAATTTCTAAGCTTGTCTTTCCAGACAACAGTTTTTGGAGGTTTTGGAATAATAAATTGTCAGGGCCACTCCTTGTTCAGTGAGTACCTGGGTTTCTGTAGCATTTTTCAATCTTTAAGATGCTACTTAGATAAAAACAATTATGTTTTCCAGGACAGGAAGGGCATGTCTACCCCGCAGGTGCTGGAAGGATGGAGTTCTCTCCCCAGCTCACTTCTCCACACAGCAGTGTAACTGTGGTGTTGTGTTCTGCTAAAATAGCTGCCAGACAGGATCAGCTTGTACCTGATTAGCATGGAGCATCAGAGCCCAGTGCAGGCCTCTCTGCACCCATCCACACAGACAGGGGCACAATAAATACTTCATCTATCAACAAAGAGGAGCTGGCAGGCCCTGCAGTGCCTGAGCATTGAAACTACCCAACCTGGGAACCAAGCTAGCTTTTACATCCATCATTTTGATCACACTATCTCCCATGTTTCTTGTTTGGGAATGGGCCCCTGATGTGAAAAACAAACACACTGCAATGTGTAAAAAGACAAGCAAAGAAACAGGACTTGTTCCAGAACATTACCACACATTTGGGTTTCCATGCATTTGAGAATGGTTTTGTGTTAAGTGTATCGAAGATTTATGGAGTAAGATAAATTTAGTTGGAACTGTAATGGATTTGGCAACACTGGGCATGTCCCTGGAGCACACAGCAGAGGTAGTCCCTGCATGCCCTCAAAGGCCAGCATGGTGGGACACCCCCACACACTCCCTGTGGAGCTCATCACTTCATATGCCAAAAGCCCACCGAGTCCTGAACATACCAAACCTTCTACATACACATGGTACTGCCACAGGCACAGTCAGAGTAGAGTCCTGGCCATGTGGGGACAATTTAATATAATGTATGTGGAAAGTCAGATGAAAAGTCAACAACTGACAAGTTCCCAAGCCATGGGGCATTTATGCACAAGCAGCTGGTGCACAATCATTTTAATGAAAACAATTAAACAATTGCATAATATTAAATATACAATGCACATATTTGCTTTCCTTGTTTATATCAAGTGAAGATTGTATTTCTAGTTCAAAATGTCTTACACTGCATCTTCTTTCTCTGCAGATTTTTTTTTCAGTTAGGAAGCTTTTGGTGTATGTTTGGATAATCACTGCCTTCTGATGACAAAGATGTTATGGACAAAGACAAAAATGTCATAGTCTTCCTTACCTTTTCCCTTTTACTCTCTATTACATTACTGGAGGCTGAGGTTTGTTAAAGTTTTCACATGTGAGATTTATATAATTCAAGTATCTTCTTTTGCTTGAAGACTGTGGATTTTCAAATGGATTCGTGATTGACAGGGTCTCCATAAAAATAAATCAAATACAGCAGTGATTCCTCTGCCTTTATTCTGTCATTTCCTACTTCCTGTTATTTATAATTGTCATCTTGTCCTTGCACTTTTCTTCCACTTTGTCAAAAGAGGCTGTGCAAGAGAAAAATCTGGTTGCATGCATTCCCGAAAGATTAATTGACCTTTGTGCCTTTAAACCTCCTGAGCAGTTAAAGTCAGAACAGCAAAGGCAGAATCTGAAGCAGAATTATCTTTCTGGAAATAAATAACAGCCTCTTCAAAGCCCCACCAGAGGTATCTATTGCCTTATTTCTGATCTAATCTTTTTCTAATGTTTCTAAATTGCTTGTAAAGATGAAAGCCTGGAGTAAAAGTCAAAACTGATTATCTTTTTTAAGATTGTTTAAGGTGAGTGCTTTTTTAAGGTGTGTTTAAGATTGGGTGCACAGTTATTTCTCGATTACAGGTCAAAGTCTGTTCAGGGGAAGGCTGTGACTTACCAGTAGCAGGACTGTCCCTGACCAGCAGTAAAAGCACTGCTGAATGAGCCTGGTTCAATCTCACTGCAATCCCCAGCAAACAAGGAAATGCATTCCCAGCAACCTGCAAGGACAGCAGCCTTCTCGGAAAGTGCCACTTCTTCCCCTTTATGCACCTTTGAGCATAAAAGCTGAGGCAAAATGACTGTAACAGGCCTTGCACTTTCCCTGGATCCCTGTTGCTTAGGGCTGCAAATAAAACTGGGTAAATTCGGTCTTCCTACGAGCAGAAACGGCTGCAAGAGGCCACAACACACAGCAGTCAGGGAGATGAAAACCCTACATGTCGAATTCAGGGGCCGGGCTCGCCTTTTCTCTCTTTTCCACGTGTGGAGGGGCCATGGCATTTATCACTAATAAAGGACTACTACTACTAGCGGGAGCGGCGAGGCTGGGCTGCCTGAGCTTCCCACGGGAACCAGGCCGGGAGGGCACGGAACATCAGCGGGGCAAACCCCGGCTCGGTGCCGGGAGCCGATGGGTTAGGGGAGCCGATGGATGGGTTAGGGGAGCGGCTCGGTGCCGGGAGCGGGGCTGGCCTGGCTCCGAGCGCCGCCGGGGCAGGGCTGTGCCAGCAGCTCAGCCCCGCTGAACCCCGCGGCTGGACTTTCACATTTGAGCCGCAGGGCCACCCGCGCTGCCCCGGCCCGGCCCGGCGCGCTGCCGGCGGAAGCGGAAGGGCTGGGCAGCACGGGCGGCAGCGGCGCTCGGTCTGTCTGTCGGTCGGTCTGTCTGTCGGTCGGTCTGTCGGCGGTGAGTGTACAACGCGGCCGGGGCTGGGGGGCTCCAGCCCTGCCTTATCGCCCCGCTGTGGCCCCAGGCCGGGCGGGCCCGCCCTGCGCCGCCCCGATAAGGGGCAGGTGGGCGCGCTTGGTGTCTCCGGGGAGCCAGAACAGCGCGGGGTCACCCCGAAATGTGTGATACAGGCTGCTCAGCAGCAGCGGCTTAAGTATTGCCTATATGTACCTGTTTGCATAGCTGTACGTGTTAATAGGATGCATAGCTGTGGGTGTTTTACTGCTGGAAGGCTCTGTGCTTTAGGTTAAAAATGAGCTGTAGCTGTGGGTTGATGCACAGGTGTACATTGCTCTGGTTATTCATGCATCCTCCCAGCCTTACACTGTGTTTGAATTACTCTGAGCTTTCACGTGAATGTGGCAGTAGGTTGGTGATGTTTAGCTGTAACCACATCTTACTTGTCCAGAATTAGTTTGCTTTTATGTTTTTGTCTCTGAACTTCTAAGAAGAGGTGTCCAGCTTTTTAATGAACTGGATAATTATGGCTAACATCATAAATGTGGTTCTCTAAATCCCCTATTTTAGGGAAGAATCTGTGTGGAAAGTATTAATTAATGTATATTCTTCCGGTGTCTGTCATTCTAATGTGTTCCATTCTTCCAGAGGCTGTAGTTCAGATTTCTCTGCAGTGTTAATATACAATGTTACATGAAGCAAGATAGTTCTTAAAAAATGTGCTGATGCTAGTTATTGATTAAACATGTACCTTGTCTTCTGGCCTGAACTCTTACCTTTAAGATGATTGCATAATATGGTTGTGTAAAGTTTATGGTTAGTGTCTTAGTTGTGTTATAGGCCAAAATGAATCAAAAAGCCTGAAGTTTTTAGTTGTGTTGCATGATGTAAGAAGATTTTTTTATTTAGGCAACTAAATTAAGGTAAACAGCACCCACTTGCATGTAGCTGGCTACAAACTGGCTGTGCAAGCTCAGAGGAGAAGAGAATACTGTTGGCACTGTCATTCTGCTTTCTCTGACCTCCTACCCCAATAAAACACATGTGTGCCTGCAGTTTGGTTCACCAGTGCATGTCTTCAGCACCAATATCTGGACTTTGCTCAGTGCAAACCCAGAGCTGTAGGTTTGGTGTAATTATTGTCTTGCACCAGGAGGTGCTGACCCATTACAATCCTGATGAGAAAGGTACTCACACTCTAAAGTATCATCTCAAATGCTGTTTTTAGAGTTAACCCTATAAAGAAAGAGGACAGTTTTAATAACTGTGCATCCCATCAGGTGCTGGAAGCCCCAAGTTGTGCAGCCTTGAGCAGAACTTGCACAGCACAGTGTGCAGACTGTCTGTAGCAGGGGTTACCCTGTTTGGGTCCCTTGAACTGCTAGGGATTCTTTTACAGGAAAACACCTCTATTCATCACTTCTACTGTCAAACAGAAAGGATGCTTGAAGGAGAACTTCCTGCCTTTTTAGATAAAGGCAAGGAAATGTAGTTGGTTTAATTGCAGGTACAAAGCACGAGCTGCCTGCAGACTCCCCTGTTACAGTTTGCTGCTGAGCTTATCCTGCAGCTTGGCATCCCACAGCACAAGGCTGTGTGTGAAGTGCAGCACAAAACAATCCTGGACCTACTCAGGTTATCTGTTCCAGGGATCCCTAGCTCCTTGGTGTACAGTGGCCTTCAGGTCAGGATCACTCCAGCTACTCTTTTGTCTCTGTGAAAAACAAGTGTGGTGTTTGGTGTCTGCTGTTGTAGCTACAAAAGTTTGGCACAAGAAGTTCAAAGTATAAAGTCTGTGTGAATTTATCCATCAGCAGGGACCTAATTATCTGAGGAAAATTACAACACTGAGAAGGCAGAACTATTTTGGGATAGGGCTGTGTGAATGCTCTACTTTGAAAACATCCATTCCTCTTGCATATTCAGCCAATGTTGCATGCTTCCACTCTTGGTTATTTTTGTTGTTGTTTTTTAAACATATAATACTGATGATTGTGGATGTGACAGAACTTGGGAAGTAACTTCCTCAGCTTCTGCTGAAATCAGCTAGCCAGCTTTGGAGCTCATCCTGAATGCAGTTTCTTTTTAACTGTTTGAGCAGAAACATAGAATGTGAGGATGTTTGGCCATGCTGCAAGCCCTTCCTTTTTGATAAAAAAAACTTTGCCATTGTGAGCAGAAAAGGTAACTTATTGCAACTTACAGAATTACTGCAAAACGGTTTGTTCTTTTTATTCCCTAGGCAAAAATGCCTGCAACATGCGACTTTGTCACACTCCACACTGGGCAGAAGATGCCTCTTGTGGGACTGGGAACCTGGAAAAGTGACCGTGGCCAGGTAAGCAGGGGACAGGAGGATATGGTGCTCTCAACTAGTGTGTGTGGTTTGTGCACCTTTTTTTGAAGGTTGGAGATCTGAGGCCTGGGTCCTTTGCTTGAGTTGCTCTAGTCTTGAGTCCACTGAAGTGAGTGGAAGGTATGCATGTGCAAATTTGCATGACTAAGGCCTTAAGGCACTAAGGCAGCAGATCCTTCCAAAAAGGAAGATCGCTTCAGACTTGTTAACCCTGGCCTTGGGCAGTGGTGCTCTGGGGCATAAACCCAGAAAGAGACCAGTGAATGCTGTTTCTATAATATGGTGCTGGACCCTTCCACTGCTAAGTCCTCAGGCTGCCAGCTTGACCAGACACCCGTTTGTTTTAGGCTGATGACTCAGCAGAAAGCATTATTTTGGAAGACAGGAACTCAAGTTGTTCTTGTAATAAGTCCTGTTCCAGCAGCCAGCCAATGGTTAGCAGGAAAACAAAGAACTTGCTTGGGTCAGCCTGCTTGTAGAATAAGACGACTCATGTATCATTAGCCATTCACTCTGCTGCTGAATGCTGTGAATTGGCAAACACCACACTTGGAAACAATTCTGTGTGTTACTACAAACAGTCCTGTTACTACAAGCAGTCTGTGGGAATGTTTGCATGCCCTGCAGTGTGCCTGCTATTGTAATGCTTCTCCCTCTTGTCTGTCTTTTCCATTCTCTTTCATTTAGTTAAAAGATAAATTTTTTGGGGAAGAAATTGTATGTGCTTCCTGTGAAAGGCAATGTCCATTGCTTGGTGGAATTCCTAACTGGTATTCAAAGAAATAGTGGAATCACAGAATGGTCTGGGTTGTAAGAGACCTTAAAGACCATCTATTTCCAACTCCCTGCTGTGGGCAGGGACACCTTCCACTGGACCAGGTTGCTCAGAGGTCAATTCACCCTGGCACTGAGCATTCCCAGGGATGCTAGGTGGGGCATCCACAGCCTCTCTGGATTATGCACACCTATGCATGTCTGTGCAGTAAATGTATGTCTCACTGCTACTCTTGTGCAAGCTTCATGGTGGTTTTTGGATGACGCTGTGCTCATGACTGCGAGGGAAAGTTAAAACCCTTCTCAAGATGTGCTATTCTCTCGTGCAGCTAGAGGAAAAGGTGGGAAACAAGCTGTGAAAATTAAATCTATTCAGAGCCATTTTACTGTGGGTTTTCCTGTCCAAACAACTGTCAGGACGGTGAATCTGTTGGAATAGAAGTTGTACTAATGTAGAAGCTGAGTTAGTGCAAGAGCTCAGTCAACCTCTTAAATGAGGAAAAGGGTGAATGTGCAGCTTTGCCACTTAAAACATCAACTGCCAGCTGAATTAAGTTTATTAACATGCACAAACTTAATGGATGAATTTCTGTGCACTCAAAGCAGTTAAATGTGCTTTGTCTAAAGCAAATGTCTGAACCTAGACAAACAAAACATGAATGTGTTGTTTATTCTGTGAACTAATTGTTCTGAGAAAAGTGTGGCCTTAGAAAGGAGCTGGGACAGATCCTGTTTGTGCATAATTTAAATCTAATTCAGTTGAATTTTGCCATAATAAGCAGTGCTGCTGGCAGTTGATCCCCACAGAGGATCCAGCCATCTTCTCTGGGTTTCCTTGGAAGTCATTAGGGGTCACTTCTTCAGAATTTCTATTGTCTTCAAAGACTTACTTGTAGAAACTATTGAGGGCAAAATCTAGGAAGTGCAGTGAAAAGGGCCAGAGTTACAGAAGTTGCTGCTATTCCTATAGACTAAATAAATCTCTGCTTATCACTTTTGAAAATTCAGGGCATAGCAGCAATTTGGCAGAGTGTCCAGATGATTTACCCTTAAAAGGACATTATGTAGTTCAGGGATAATAATTGCTGTTATGAACTAAAGACTAGGGCCAAAAACCCAGAGAAGCAGAAGAATTAGTATGGATTAGATTTAGTTTTAGCTGTTTCCCAAGTAGAGGCTATTTATCAAAAGCTCTTTTGTTCAAGGGCTGCATTAGAAGTAAGTGTGGAAATGGATGGCTTTTAAATTATTTCGGGTAAATATTTTGCAGAGTGTAATTCTTTCCCTTGCCAAGCTTGAGTAATTTCTTTATTACTGCTGTTACTGTTCTTGATTGTAAACAAGCTGACCTTGTAGACAGATATTAGCAGCCCAGTACAAAGGTGTCATTGCAGCCTTAGTTTCCTAGATATTAAGAATGGGGGAGAAATAATTGAATTTAAATCCATGTTGAAAGACATAGGATGGACACTGTATAAAATAATAGGATGTTTTGTGTTTCACATGGTCAAATGCTAGAAGAGAGATTTGTTTTACATGTTTCCATAGGAATATGAATGGAGAGCTGTTGAATGGAGGGGAGCACAGTATAGAAATTTATGAACTGGCAGCATGAATGAGTTCAAAGAGAAATCCATTCAGACAGGAGCATCAAGAATGTCAGTAGCAGGGCTTTTTGATATTGCAGCTGGATTATCTTTAATCCTTTAATGCTTTGTTCTCTTCTCTCAAGTGTGCCATGCTTTCAACCTGGAGGATTGATCTCCACCTGATGAGCAGCCTAACCTGCAGTGGCAGAGGCTGGTTCTGTGGGAGAGGGAGACACAGGGCTTAGGGAAGTTGTATTTCTGTGTGAAACTTTGGAAAAGCTGAAGAGGAAATGTGCCCATAAGAAAACCAGTCAGACAGGGTGTCTTGTGACAGGATTGCAGTTTCGGGGGAGAATGTTTAATTCTTGAAGTTTGTTAGACAATATAGAGAATCCTGGTTACAGACACAAAAAAAGTCACTACTGTAAAGGAAAGGATTTAAATTCAACATTTGAAGGATAAGAGGCAAACCCCTTTATTTTAGGGAACACCAGCTCTTAAGTTGGCATTACTTATCTGGTGGTGGGAGTTCCTTTTCAGCAAACTTTATTCCAGTATATAGAAACTGATAGAGCAACACTTAGGTTCTGGTCATAGTGCATCTGAATATCATGTACACTGATCATCTGGGTTTTTTCCTTTTCTGTCAGCAAATGTGCTTGGACTGCTGAAATGTGTCAACTTTGTAGGAAGCAGGGGAGGCTTGTCAGAGCCTTTTCTTTCCCAGTAGTATTGAACTGTTAGGGTGGAAATCTCTTCATAATGGTTTGGGGCTATGCAGGAGAGGCTCCTGGGTCACTTGAACTCTGTGTTGCCTGGAAGTATAAAGATGGCTTGTTAGTTTTTTAACCTTGTGAGAGGCAAATTGAAGAACTGGAAATCAATCAAGGGGTATTATAATTAATTGGAACTTACAGATTCTGTTTCTGAATTCTGCCAATGATACTGCATTTGTCCATCTTCAAAACCAAAAGTGAGTGGGTGGCAAGGCCAAGTCCCTTATTAGGATGTTTAAATGGGAGTGTAGTTCTTTGGACTTTGTTATAAAGTGAAGGAGAATTAATCTCCAGCTGCAATACCTGTCTGTTTTGGGGCAAACCATTTGAAGAAAGGCATGAAACAGCTGATGAGGCAGCAGCAGCAGTGGGGCAAGGTTTGGGAGAGGTGAGCTGTGATGAAAGGTGGAAGCACCTACAGTTATGTGGTCAAGAGAGGTTAGAGAGGAGCTGTGCTGGCACTTGGCAAATGTGCAAAAAGTCCTCACAAGGGGCAAGCTGTGGATTTCATGTCTGGGAGGAATGGGATGTGGCATCAGGGCCATCTTTATGAGTCATCTAAAAGACCTGGAGCATAAAGATTTCAAAGCATTGGAATAAACTGCCTGTCACAAGAAGGGCTTTAACAAATGAGTGTAGGAGTGGGTCTGGATTTACTCAGTCCAGTTGTGAGCCATGAGGATAGACTGGATGATGTCTTAAAATCCTTCCAGTCCTACTTTTAGCTAGACTTAACTTTTTAGTTCTGTGGTGATGGATTGGTGAGTCACACTCGAGCTGTGTGACTCAACTTGCCTAAAGTGAACTCACTAAACTCAAGTATATATGGAAAGTTTGAAGGATCCTTTGGCTATTGTTACTTCACAACACCAAAAATCCAGGGGCATTTGAATCTTCAACTGCTTCTGTTGTGTTTTATTTTCCTCTGTCCCCTACCATGAAATATATGTACCTGTCTGAAGTTAACCTCAAAAACACAAAATGTCTTTAAAAAATGTACTTTTCTTAAACTAACATCTATGTAAGGGAAAACTTACATTTTCCCCTTGAAAAATGCCTTTTTTTGTGCACATTTCCTGTTGATTGTTTTCTTTCTGAGTGGAATAGGAGCTCTCAGTTCACATTGGAATGTTTTAGTAGGCTGAGAGTAGTTTACACAAATACAGATTATTTTCTCAGATCCAAACCTTATTTAAAGTTCCAGTTCTTCAGTGCCAAAAATTTATCAAAATGTGCTGATAAAGAAATACAGCCTCTTGTTGATTGCTTTGCAGAGACATATTTGTAGTGCTTTATCTCTGGTTTTCTGTGAGCAGTGCCTACTTTCATTTATTGTGAACTTTGTGCCTATTTGATTAAAAAAAGTATTAATCTGATACAGGAAATAGGGGGTTCCAGACATAGAACATTGCTGCTTTCCCTTTTCCATCCCTCTCCTCAATGCTTACCTCTTCAGAGGATAGATACTGAGTCATAAAAGCCTTTACTATATTTCACATAATTTCAGAATTACCCTGCCCTTTACTTTGTAGTGACCTGAGAAATGTCTTTGTCAGGTGAAACAAGGGCTGTAAGTACCATCCTGCTAGAAAAAGGAAGAGTTCACTGCTGTAATAGAAGTGCTTTGTAATCCAGGCTAAGGGAAACTGAGCTACATTCCAGTTCTCCTCTCAAAATGCCAAAGAATGCAGTCAGAATATCCTGTGTCTGCTTTTACTGCACTTCTTGACAAGAAAAACAAATGAAATCCACCAGTAGGAGAGAGATCTCAAATTTGATTCCCCGTTGCCTTTCAGTAGCATGTGAAAGCAGGACTGTACACATCTATACTTGGTATTTCTAATTTTGTCAGCTTTAAATTTGAAAATACTGGTACTTTAAGTTGAAAGAAATCAATCTCCCTCTAGACTTTGTGGACATAAGTTTTAATCTCATGACAAGAGACGTGTAATCTCAGTAAACACTTATGGCATCTATTGCATCAAGCCTTATACACAGTAATTTACAGTTTCCCACAGTCTTGAGAGACAAGTCAGGGGCAATGTGTAGAAATCCCTGTGCAGATGGGGTGTGTTATTCTTTCTGTAGTACTTCAGATGGACAGATGTAAGAGAGAAGGTGTGCCAACTGTCCACTGGAAGTTAAATGAAATGGATTTTACTAAATGGTCATCAGCATAATGGGAGATGATGACTACACTGGCAACTGTAGTAATTCTTCATTCTTGCACAATCAGTTAGAAAAAAATCTTTATTCCATAGCTCCTTATGAGTCCTCACAAAGGTGCCATTTTGTGTTTCCTTCTGGTTTCTAGGCTTGCTCCATATCTGAGGCCCACATGTGAAGACATTTTGTGCTTTTGCTTCATTAGAGCTTTCAAAAGGAGATACAGATTTGAAGTAAAGAGACTTGGTTCCCAACCATTCTGGCTTTTGTGTAACAATATGGAGCAAGGAATGTGTTGCTGTTGGCAACACCTTCATTGTCAGCAATGTGGAAAGCAAAATGTAATGTTGTGAGCAACATCAGGAGTATCCCAGCAGTATGACTTCCATTGTGCAATCAGTAAGAATGAGACAAGAAATAAAAATGTTCCATAAAAGAGCATTGTCTTGGTAATTAAGTGTGAGTAGCTGAACCAAACCCAAACTATGGTGATTCTGGAGTTAGAAGCCAGAATCTTCTGGCTTCTAACCAATTCTAATTACCGGGAGGGAGAAAATATATTTCAGGTTTGACTGACATTGATTTGTCACTTAGGTGAGAAAGTTTGTCGTGAGTGATTTGAAGACTGCTTCTTAAAGCTCGTTTTCTACTTAAGAAAAGTGTGGCACCTCTAGCAAAGAGCAGGGATTTGTTCCATCTGGTGCATTCTCCATGCTGGTACTGTGTGCATGATCCATTTTCTTGTTCCTCTTGGAATGTCTGCCAGCAGTTGTCTCTTCCCCCCAAAGGCTGTGCCACAGAGACTCCAGACCCTCCTGCCTGAATCTCATGACCTTGTGCAGGTCTGTGGGTGTTCCTCACTGAGCCTCTCAGTGTTTTGTACCTTTTCCCCAGTGCCATGTCTCTGTTCAGTGGCTGTGTCTGTGTTTGCAGGTGAAGGAGGCAGTGAAACATGCCCTCAGCGTGGGCTATCGCCACATCGACTGTGCTGCTGCCTACAGCAACGAGGCCGAGATCGGGGAGGCTTTCCAGGAGTGTGTTGGGCCCAACAAGGTAAAAACACAGCAGTTGTCTGGCTGACTCTGTGCTGTGCCAAAACTTGTGAAGTTAACATTTGTGGCTTTTCCTGCTGGTGTGCCCCAGCTGTTTGCTGTTTATCAAGGGAAGGCGTGAAAGAGGAGTTTCTCTCCTCTTGAAACCCTCCTGGCTGTCGTGGGAAGGAAGGGATATTTGGATGGAAGCTACAGAAATTGCCTCTTCTGTTATTGTTGTTTTTCCCCTTCCTGCCCCTTTTATGCTCACCAAATATCCCAGTTTGGATACTTTGGGGTTCCAGAATCAATAGTTATAATGTAAAATATTTGCCATGATTTATATGAAAAGTTACTC
Organism: Lichenostomus cassidix; assembly: GCF_008360975.1. Taxonomy (NCBI): domain Eukaryota; kingdom Metazoa; phylum Chordata; class Aves; order Passeriformes; family Meliphagidae; genus Lichenostomus; species Lichenostomus cassidix. The sequence continues at coordinate 8,894,517 of NC_139489.1, read as the reverse complement.
TGACTTTCCAGTCTAGCATGCAGTGGTGGGTAGCTGCAGCAAATTTGGTTTTTTGGTTATTGATAAAGTACCAACTGTACATTTTTTTGATAAAATATGAGTAAGTAAATTGTGGTGATTTTTAAAGTTTTTAAACAGTGATTGCATGTGAAGGGTTCATAACTGTGACTCCAGACTCTATACCTTAGAGTCTGAGGTCCAAGTATAATGAAATGTGACAGGCATTCCTATGGATGAGCTGAGGTGGAATCTTAAATTTATTCCCTAAAGGGGCCAAAAGGATTACCTGTACAGCCTCACAGCCCATGGAAAAAAAGTTTTCATGTTCTTTCTTTCCTGCTGCTCTTGCCTTGGCTTTAGGGCAGTCTCTTTGTTATGTGATGTGCTTGAGAGAGGCAGTTTTCAGCTTGCCCCAGGGATTCCTCCCTACTAAACTGTGGTAACTAACAAAGGGAAGCATAGGCCTTTTGTTCAGTTCATATTAGCTGGCTAACTTAGAACTAGAATTTGAATTAAAATTCTTTTAAAAATAATTTTTAAATATCTTCCTTTTAAATACAACATTCTTGTGTGAAACACAGAAATAATTGAATGGTTGGAAGAGAGAAACTAAGGAATGAATAATTCCAAATTTTTCAAAATACAGACTTGAGTGAAATTTTGTCAGACTTAACACAGTGAGAAGCATCCTTTCTGATGGAATCCTGTGCTCCAGTTTGTCTAGTGTGATCTCCCTTTTGTATTTTATGGTCTCTAGTTAACCAGTTCTCCATTGTTTTATTTCTGGTTCTTACCCTTCCAACACAGGGTACAGGGCTCTCAGTTCTTAGTGTGATCCTTCCAAAGCCTAGAAGCTCAAATGCAGAGGTTTGGGGAATCTCTCTTTATTTTCCCACACTCTTTCCACAAGAAGCAATCTTGGTTTATAGCATGTGATGAGTAAGTTAGCTGGTTGGGCCTGGAATATGTGAATTGTTAAATAGAAATGTCAAAATTTACATATGAATAAATTTTATACATATGAATAAGTTGAGTAGTCTTTCTTTTGGCCACATCACACTTAGTAGTGGCTTTAACCCTTGAATTGGAAGGCTTGGAAGAGTGTGTACATGAAAAGGATTGTTTTTTTTTCAGAAGTTCTAATAAATTGCTAAATTATTTAAAATACTTTAGGACTTCCCACTGTGTGTATTTCCTTGGCTCTTCTCCATCCAGTAAATTTTTGAAAGGTTTAATTTGTAAATTTGTAGGTTCCATATGTTATCTTAAAAAAAAAAACCAACCCAAAACCAAAACAAACCACAAAACTTCAGTTATTCTCTTTATTTTAGAACTAATTGGGGAACTGTTGCAATTTTCTTTCTGAACTTGCTCCAGTATATTATGCTCTCCTTCCTTTCCTAAAGGTTATTAAAAGGGAGGACCTGTTTGTAACATCAAAGCTCTGGAATACCAAGCACCACCCAGAAGATGTAGAGCCAGCACTAAGGAAAACACTTGGAGATATGAAACTGGATTACCTGGACCTGTACCTCATGCACTGGCCTCATGCCTTCGAGTAAGTTCTAGATGGAAAGGGCACAGAATGCAGAAACACCAGTTTTACATAAGTGGCTCATGTTATGTCCTGAGGACCTTCTTTCTGAGCTGTGAGTTTCTTCCTGTTTATGCTCCCTGCAAGGTGTTTTTTTGTGTTCAAAGTTTAAAATAATCTAGTGTCTTCATCTGGGCATTGGGGAAGTGTGGCAGCTATTCTTGGTTCTGCCATTGGCCTACTTGGTAACCCTGAGGAGATACCAAAACTGCTTTGTGCCTTAGTTGTCGTGATCTGTAAGATGGGAATTAAGTGCTTCATAAAGACAACACTTTTCATTTGAGTTACTAACTGCACTGGCGTGGACAAGCATATGCATTATCATGGTATCTGTAAGAGGATGAAGTGAAATTACTTCATATGACACTAATTGCAGTAACTCTATGATTTGAGGAAATAAGAGACAAGAAGGTTTTCCAGTTAAGTGCTAAATTCACTTATCATACAATCCCATGAGAAGCACAGTTCCATACTCTATTTCCTTGTAGATGTGGAAGCAGTTGTTCCCCCACCCAAGTACAGTCAGCAAAAAAGCAGGGGGAATAAATCTCCTGACCAGAAGTTTGCATGGAGTCTTTGCTCAAGCCCTGTCAGTTTAAGGGGCCTCTGTTCTGCAAATCTGAGAATGTTTTTTCTCCTTCTAGTCATATGAGCTGAATTTTACAAGTGTCAAATACTAATGATAATATGAAAGATGCTTAAAGTATAAATACATTCCTCAGCATAACAGAATGAGGAAGTGTTTTCAACTAGAATTGGTCTGGAGGAAGAGCTGTTAAAAATTCCCCTGTTGTGCAACAGGTTTGCTTTTCATTTGCTTGAAAAAAACCACCCCATCAAACATTGCTTTGATAATGACACATAACACAAATAATGATTTATGTTTAGATACTACTAATATTTAAATCTAAATGATGTTGTGACACGGTTGACAAAACTGAAAGTCTAATAAAGCAGTTTCATTTCTTTTCTCATTGGAAACTGTACACTCTACAGTTTTCCATTATTTCTACTTGTTGGTAGAAAGAATGGAAATAATTAAGTTAATTAAAAACAGTTAAGTAGAAATAATTATTCATACTCTGCCCTCCAGATTATGTATAAACTTCTAAGAATACTTTGAGAAAGGTATATTTTAGTGAAGAACTAGCATAATATAATGTGGTATGTGTACTTACACTTCACCTTTGATGCTGTAGACGAGGGGACAATCTCTTCCCAAAGAATCCTGATAACACGATGCGTTATGATTACATTGATTACAAGGATACCTGGAAGGCTATGGAGAAACTGGTGGAAAAAGGTCTTGTGAAAGCTATTGGGCTGTCAAACTTCAACAGTCGTCAGATTGATGATGTACTAAGTGTGGCTACTGTGAAACCAGCTGTGCTCCAGGTAAGATTGGTAAAGGAGACAAATACCTTTCCTGTTTGGCCATAAGAGTGAAGAATTTGCAAACCAATGTTATGTGTTTAGCACAAGAGGTCTAGTTTTCTATTTGCAGGGAAGAATATAACCAGCTCTGCAGGAGCAGGCGCACAGAGGCTGTCTTTCTAGGCAGATTAATTTATTGGGAAGGAAGCCTACATCCATGTTCTGTGGGCATTTATACTTGCTTAGTTGAACAGGTCTGTGGAAAAGTTCATCGTCCCTGTGAGGAACAATTTAGTCTGTAAGAAATAAAGATTGTGAGGGTGTAACTTGAATTCCTACTGCAGAGAAGTTCCTTGTTTGTTGGATGGTCTGTTTGGTACTGAGGGAAAGTGCAGCCTCAAGCTTAGGTGATCTGTTCTTTATTTTCTGTAAGCTTAGCCTACCGGACACTTCTTCCTCCTGGTAGTGACTTGAGTTACTAAGGTTAACTTAAACCTTATCCTCATAAGGTTTTCTGGAATCTGGAATGAGCTCCTCTGATATATTTCGTTCTCCTGTGCTTGACTTCGTGTTTCTTCCATTTTATGTTGATGTTTGTTCTGTAGCCACTCATTGTGGGTCATTTTAATAGGTGGAATGCCATCCTTACCTAGCTCAGAACGAGCTGATCGCTCACTGCCAGAAACGAGGACTGGTGGTCACTGCCTACAGTCCCCTTGGCTCTCCGGATCGCATGTGGAAACACCCAGATGAGCCTGTGCTTCTAGAGGAGCCTGGGGTCAAAAAGATTGCAGAAAAACACAGCAAGTCACCTGCACAGATCATTCTCAGGTACAGAACAATTGTGAGAGAGGTGGTGTTTGGGACCCAGCCTTCAAAGCAAAAGATACAAGCTAGAAGGAATCCACTTAAGGTGTGTGTTCTTCCACATCGGGGAGTGGTTAAAATCACAGGGAGTGCCAAAAGCAAGCCCCACATGGTGCTTGTTTTACAAAGCTGGCAGAGTTGGTCCTGCCTTAGGGCAGGTAGACTAGATCAGAGGGGTCCATTCAGGGCCTGGATCTATGTCTGAGGCAGTTGCCGTGGACTGGTCCCATGTCTGGGACAGTACCTTTTTTGCTGGGAAATAGCAGTAGGACAATTAAGGCAGCAGTGTACCATGTCTGAGAGCTGCTCACTGAATTTGTGTGTGGCCAGTTTCTTGAAGCCTCTAGTGCTTGCTGCTGCACTCAGATGGGCTCTCAAGAAGAGGGGCTGAGGCAAAGACCTGCCTCCTTTGCACTGAAGAACTGTTAGCTGTTTTGTTTTTATATAGCCAGCTACTGGATACTGGGAAATTGAGTGATACCCAGAATGTGATCAGCATCTTGTAAAGTAAAGCTGGATTTCTGTCCTTATTTTTCTCAACTGGCTTTGTATCCATCAGTATCACTACTACAGTCTTGGGCAGTAGCAAGTTACCCAGACAGCTGAACATGTTCAAGATTTTGGTGCTCAAGCCACTAGACAGGCACTTCAGGGATCTGGGTTTTCACCTAGTTTCTGAGTGGTTGTCAGGTTAAAACTTGCTTTAAATGCCTAAGTATGTTTTTCTGACTGTTTCTTGGGTTTTTAGCTTAAAATGCTTGAAACCTGGTTGCTTGTTCCAAGGCATGAACATCTTCCCCTCTCTGATTAACTCAGTGGTTACTGTCTTGCTTGAGCTTGGACACACCAGGTCCTAATACAATACAGGGCTGTGCTACTCCTCTTCTAAGGATTTTTATGTCACAGAAGTTCCATCTCTGCTGCCATAGATTATTACTCAACCAAAATAAATACTTTTTGTTCTTGAACTGCACATACAAAGTCTTTTACCTCCTCCTGCAGATGGCAAGTGCAACGTAAAGTGGTTGTCATTCCTAAGAGTGTCACTCCTGCTCGCATTCAGCAGAATCTCCAGGTAAGCTGAAATGGAGGAAAGGAGTTTCAGCAATGCCCTTTTCATGTGAGTAATTGCTATACTGCCCTGCAGCTTGCAGAGCAGCAGGCTGAGGCACTTGGTTCATACTTGTTCATCAATGTATGCACATGCTGGGGAGGGAGGCTAAAGATTTTTTTAATACACAATGTGTTTTAAGCAACTCAGTATGTGAGTGTGTGCAGATGTGCACATGCACAGTCTTGTTATCAGAAGGTAAAGAATGTACTTTGTGGAGGTCTAAATGAAAAATCTGTACTTAAATTTTTTTGAGACACAAATTTATTGAAATAGGGAGTCTTCTAATTATGCTCAGTGATTCTTATTTATGAGTAATAGTTGCTCTATCCTGCAAGTGAGGGTTGGTGACTATTTCTGCAGCAAACTGCCATTCTAGTGATGCTGAAGGATTAAGTGTGATTCACTTCTGCTCTGAAGTAGAGACTTGAGAAATTATTTGAAAACTTTTGATTTTAAATAATCTTGAGGGATGTTTCTGAATCACCTTCTGGGATCTTTTTACCAGCTTCATTACATACTTGTTTTTAAGTTAGGAGTTGTTTCTGTAACTGTTGGTCCCATTGTCCGAATTCTGCTGTGTAATATGCTGCTAGAAATCCCAAGAAATTCCCATAAATTCACTTGAGGTTTAGATCTACATGGAAACAGAATATTTATTAAATAGGCAGCACTTATTATGAGGAACAGTCCCACTGCTATCTCAGTGGCAGAGTGCTATGCAGTACCAGTGTAGGCTTAGAGCTGGCAGGTGTGTGAACACCTCAGACTTTAAGCCTTTGCTTTGGTGTTTGGTAAGAGTTTAATTCCAACTTCATATTTATAAGCAGAAGACAAACTGATGGCAACCTGTGGTTATTGAATAAAGCCTTTGGCTTTTGTTCTCAGGTGTTTGATTTCAGCCTCACAGAAGAGGAGATGAGTCACATTGGAAGCCTGAACAAAAACTGGCGTTACATCGTGCCAATGATTACGGTAAATTTCTTGTGTTTCTGGTAGTTTTCATTATGTGCATATAGCCACCACTTGGGGTTTTTACAGTTTTGTTTTGTTAGTGTTCCCATCAGAACTTCTTACTCATAAGAACTCTGCATCTTCTTAAGGTATCTAAGATGAAAGAAGTTTTCAAAAGCTGGGTACAGAAAAGGCAGCTTATTGAAAACTTTCATCTGCCATTTTGGACATGGGCAGCCCTCTCTTGAGTTTGCATTACTGACTCATCCATGGGTCTTTAAGTCAGAGTCCCATCTTCAAATCTCACCAGACTCCTGCTGATTTGTTCTTCTCAAGTCCAAGCAGGCTAAGCTCCATGGCATTCCTCCAGAAGTACTCCTTGTGCCAGCTGTCACTGTCTACTTTGTACCATAAATCTCCAAGATCAGTGAAAAGTCAGGGTGCTGCTGGTTATCCACGTCCATTGTGGAAGTCACATCGGGGAATTTGTCCCCTCCACTGCATGTCCCCCTTTTCAGAATCTGTTGTAATGACCTTCATCCAATGTAAGGAGTTTGGATTAGGCTGTTATTTTTCCTCCCAAATCCATTAGCTGTGGCATCTTGTAGCATCAGTAATTTACTGTCACACGAACCCTTACCTTGTGTGCTTGCAGACGCTAGTTTGTTTTTAGAGAAACCAGTGCCTTGTAAGTGTTGAAGTCCTCTTGGTCTTTTACTATATTAAGTGACCTAAACTTGTTCCTTTTCCCTCATTGCAAAAAAAAAAAGTCAGTGCCCTGTTGAATCCTGTCTTTATAGTGTTTCTCATTTCTTCTTGTCCTGCTTCTGACTGTCCAACAGAGCTGTTGCCACTCCCTGCATCACTGGCCAGGTTATGGCAACTGTAATGAGTTGCTGTAGTTGTGCTATAATGAATCTGAAGTGCTTGATCCCTTCTCTGCCATACAGTACACCCCATAGATGCAGGAAATCTCAGCAAATTTGGGAGCTGTCAAGCATAGCCTGGCCTCCTCAGTGCTTTGCCTGTAAATTATCCTTCAGTAGTGACCACTGGCTATATGAATTTCTTGGGGAAAGCTTTTCTCATGGATTTATCATTGTGGGTTTTCTGAATACTTGAGAGTATATCAGTGACCAGCCTGGGTTAGGAAAGAGAAGCTGTGAATGTGTGGTGACTGACTGTCTCATATCAAGGCTAGATACAGATTACAGCCTTCACTGTCATGTTTACATGAGCCTCAGGGCCACAATTTTAACTATATGTGTGCATAAATATAAACCCCCACATCCCTGCAGCCAAAATTCTCTGTGTGTTTATGGATCAGGAGTCTGTACACCAAACAAGCTTAGCTGCTGATCTGTGTGAATGGGGTAGTGACAAGCACACCTGCTGCTGACAATGTGTTTCTTTCAAGTGTTTTGCTGCTCATGCTGCAAACAAAGTTGTTTTGATAATGAAACTGCAAAATACCTTAAAACGTAGCCTGGCTTGGATGAGCCAGGGATAATTCATGTGGTTTTGTTACCTGGGGGACCTGATCAGATCACAGAGATTCACAAAGGAGAGATGAAATACAGTTCAAAGTGGCAGTCTATCCAGCTTGAGAAAGGGTGAATGGGATGCAGCTGGGCTTCAAAGATATTGCCATATTGTCAGATAACAAGACAGGAGGAAGCGAGATGAGGAGAGTTAAATCATGGCTCTGTAGCTCTAAGATCTCTAGTGGAGCCTTTTGTCTCCTGCCCATCCTTTCTGGGCTTATTGGAAAGAATTTTCATCAACTGTGAATTAAAATTCCCATCTAACCCTTCATGCCTATCTTCCCTATGAATCTGACTTAGTGTCTGGATTTCAAAGTGTGACATGGCAGTGACATGAGAGCTCCTATCATAACTGATGAGACAGTTCTTCCTTGCTTTACTTCACTGATCTGTAGCCACCAAGTTCTTAAAATTGTGCCACTCTCTTCCTTATTGTGTTTTGTTTAAAGCCTGAGGGGAGGCTACTACATTGCACGTAGACAATTAAAGTTACTTTATACTTTTAACTATTCATTATCTGGATAGAGGTTGGAAATTACCTTGCACCAGTCTGAAATCCAAACTTTTGGAAACACATAATTGGCCAAGGAATATACTTAAGTGAAACTTCAATGACTGTCAAGCCAGGAGATGAGGAGTGTGGTGAGCACATCATGATCTGTTTTTGATAGTTAACTACTGTTAATCTGCAGGTGTGTTCACTGCTGCTTTTATCCCCCCTCCTTCTCTCAAATTCCTGGAGTAGACTGGAATCAGTGATGTGAAACATTGCTTCTGGCAGCTGCTGTCTTGGCCTGCTGTGAACAAGAATGCTTGCCTGTTCTGTGTGGAGAAATATGCAGGGGGATGGAATTGGGGGGTTGGAAAGTGAGGAATTGGAATTCTAGGAACATGAGGAAGCTGTTGGTTCTCAAGAGAACTTGAGGAAACCTGAAGCTGCTTGTGGCAGTTCTGTCCACAGTTTTACGGATTGCTTCATTTCGGGCTTATTTTATTTTAATCGGAGCATTAGTCAAATGTTACACCGTAACATCTTCGTTCCGTGCTCTGCAGTGCCCCCAGGTGACTAATTTCATTTAAACAGTTCATTACCGGGAATTCCAGTCGCTTTGAAATGCAGGTTTTATATTCAAAGCTAATGGGGCTTGCTAGTGGATACTTGGTTTGAAAGTCCCAGTGATTTCCTCTGCACCTGTAACATTTTGATTGATCTCTAACATCACGTTTATATATATAAAAATCAATGATTTCTCTAAAATAACTTTTATTCAGCCATTGGTTGTTTAACAGAAGTTTTAGCTGAATGATGCTTGCCTGACACCTGGAGAGGTGTGTGCTCTGGAACAGTGCTGCACCCAGACTGCCCCAGACATTACAGATGAGGTTCTACGTCAGCTTCTTGGCAGTTGGGGGTGTTGCAATGGACTTAGTGCAACTAGAAATCCAGCTTGTGCATCTGAATTATTCAAGCTGGGATGTAGGAGCTGAGACTCCTGCATGGCCACATCTGGTTCTGGGCCAGCCTGAGCCTCTGGTTATGTGTGAATGTTGGTTTCTGTGCTCCCATTTTACATCTGGACAAGCTGGTCTTCTGTGGAAATGTTCCTAAACGGAGTTCAGTGACACTATAAATACTTCAGTACATGACTCTGAACAAGCCTCTCAATATGTTTTATCTTATCAATCTCTAAAATTGGCAGTCTAGCAATTCTCTATCATAGAAAGATGGACAAAGGCTCCAACTCCAGTAAAGTGTTTTGAAGTGTGCATGTTACAACACTTACTCAATAACAGCTACAAGGCAAAAGGCTTTTAACTATTCTTAATCTAATTCTTCAAGTCTCTGCAGCTTGAAAGACTCTTGCTCTAGGCTACAGAAGTCTGTATTTTCTTTCAAGAAATGCTAAGAGGACTTGGGAGTAGAGGGAGGAGCTCTTGTTTAAGCTGAAAAATATACTCCCAGATGTTTGGAATACAAAGGTTTAGAAATCTAAGTCATGGAGAACTTGAAACTGAGAGTAAGAATGGATTTTGTCTTTCTGACTTTAGTTTCTGTTTTGTTTACTTCACAGGTGGATGGAAAGCTAGTAGCCAGAGATGCTGGACACCCCCACTACCCCTTCAATGACCCCTATTAACTACTGGAAAATAAGGTGTTAAAGGAGCACATTCCTCAGCGTGCCCTTCCACAAAGTAATTGTTGCCACAATTTGTCAAAAGCACTGTCCAAATTAAACCTTCCTTCCCAAGTAGGTTTTCCTACAATGTACTTCTTTTAATTCACCTCCTTTCTGGAGATCCTGTAGCTTCTGTGCCAAAGTTTGTGGATTTATTACAATGACTGCAAGCTGGCTCCTTGAAGCATCAGATCTCTTGGAGATTAGATAAAGAATGGTGGAGTCTAAATCAAATTCCAAACACATCGTTACCAGACTAGGGCATTATTTTGGGTAATTACTTCAGTCACTACTGTGAAATGGTTTTGAAAACTTTAGTTACTACAATGATGAGGGAAACAAAAGAAGGGTGAAGGCATGAAAGTTTATTACGGCTAAAGAACTGCTCAGCCATCAACTTTGATATCTTTATTACTAATTTTTTACACAGGAAAGTGAAATGTGCTACAGTTGCACTATGTCCATAAACCATTCATTAAACCCCAAATAACAGACCATACCCAGTGTTTCTATCCACTTCATATTACTTGTGGGACTTACTCTTTCTTTTAATTTGCCTGTAGATTTGAGCAGAATAAAAGCAGACCCTGGAGCAGGCCTTCAGGGCAGTCCTCTCTCTTGCTTGTTACCATGCTGGGTTTCAGCTCTGACAGTACCTATGATACTCCTACCACAAAGGCCACAGGTCTTGCAGACAAACATCCTGCTTTTCCCGTGAAATTGTCCAGTGTTTCTTTACCAAAGATGTCTATTTTGAGTTCTGGAAGGTCACAAAATTAATTTCTGATTGTACAGTACGTGCAAAGACCTTTCAGAGCTCCCTCTGTTTTAATGTTGCATTTTTGGCTGCTGCCAAAACTGTCTTTGGCTGATGCTTGGGAGAGCTGCTGCTGTCTCCTGCTGTACCACTGAGCTCTGGTAACACGGGATGAGTTATTTGCCTTTTGTGCCTCTATGTTCCTACTTGCCATGTCTCTGTTCCCCCTGGCAGGGACTCATTTGCTGAGTGCTGCTGCACCCTTGAGCAGGACTGCAACTCCAGCTCTAAGCACAGTTTTCATTTTGTTTCAGTTTCTTAATGAACAGCTTGGTCATCTGAGCACAAAGGGATGAGATGTTAGTACCTGACTGTGCTCTGGTGGTGACACCTTCTGTGGCCTTAGCTACATCAACACTTTATTTTGGTCTTCCCTACCTGTTAAATAGGATTAATTTTTTTCCATAGCAGTAGCAAACAATTAGAAAAATAATCTTGTGTATTCAAACAGTTCAAAAATTAAAGAATTAGACATTTTAATTTGGATAACCTCATTTACAATAGGCATATAGCAGATCTGTGTATTCATCTTGAGTGTAATGTTTGCTCAGGTAATTCCTGGCCTGAGCCTCACAGTGTGCAGCTGAACTGCAAAAAACAGTGTGACACCTATTTATCACTCCATGTAATCCATGGACAAAATTGAAGGAACTTCTGTTCCTTGGTAAAATGTTTCCTAATTCCTGATGAATTTGCCTCAGTGGAGGAAGCCACTGCACCTCATTCACGATTCTTTACTAGACTAGATATTTTCTCCTAAGGAAAATGGAATTCCTGTTGTTTTTTTAAAAATTGTTCTAATCTAACACGGCGGCTTTGAATACGGTTCTTGTGGCAATCATTAGGGAAGCAATTGTACTTTAAAGGTGCTCTTGTTGACTGCAGTCATCCTGCCAAGTACAGTGGCTTTTCTTGTTTCACTTGCATGTTTGCTTGTCTTAAATAAATTCTTTACGCATTGTATGACTTCGAGACGTTTTTCCCCCTCTCTTATGTCAAGGCTCTAATTAACTTTGTATAGTTACGTCTCCGAGCGCGAGTACCGAAGTGGGCTGGGAGAATTCCCAAGAGAAGCAGCTTGATTTGCAGCTCTGTGAAGGCCACACTCCCCAGCTCGGTTACTGCAGGGAGGGACAGAGCGGGGCTGAAGCTGGATCATTTTTACCTTGAAGCAGCAGAGCCTGGCGGTCTCGGTGACAGGGCAGCGGCCATGTCAGTGCTGCCTGCTCGGGTACATGTGCCGGGGACAGACTGGGGATCGCCGTGGGCTGGGCCGGAGCTCAGCTAGCCCGGGAGAGGCGGCGGGTGGCTGCAGAGCCGGGCAGAGCTGCCGGAGCCTCCCGGGCTGTGGCGGAGCGGGACTGCACCTCCCGGCATGCCCCGCGGGACCCCGCCTCCCTCCTCGGCACTACACTTCCCAGCGCGCCCCGCGCGGCGGCGCCCCCGGCGTCCCGCGGTGGGGCTGGCGCGCAGCGTGCCGGGAGCGGTAGTTCCCCCGCGGCGCGCGCGCGCCGCCAGGCGGGCCGGGGCGTGTCCTCGGGGGTATATAGTCAGCCGGAGGGGCAGGGGGCTGCACTCCGTCGCCGCCGCCCCTCTCTCCGGCAGCTTCTATGCAATCCTCGGCCGTTGCCGCTCCCCCGTGCGTTGAGCCCGTGGCGGCCTCCCAGACTAGGTAGGGCCGCGCGGGCTGGCCCCGGCACGGTGTGTGCGTGTCGGGGACGGGGGGCATGAGGGCGAGGGGGGGGCGCCTTCGCGCAGCTGGGTGCTGGAGGGGATGGGGGGGTGAGAGGGGCGGTGGGCCGGATTTCCTCAGGGAGAGGGCTGCGGGTTGTGGTCGGGCTGGCGCGGCTGCAACCCCTTCTTCCCCCCCCCCGTTCCTCCCTGCCGGCGGTGGTATCTGCCTCCCCCGTCCGTTCACCCGCCCCCCCCCGCCGGTTGTGGTACCTGCCTCCGCCGTCCCCCCCCGCCGGCGGTGGTACGTGCCGCCGCCCCGTTCCTCCGGCGCCAGCTGGGCCCGCGCGGCTCGCGCGGAGCCACCACGTGACCGCTGCGCGGCCGCCGCCATCTTTGTTGGGGGAAGCCGAAGCCGCGGGGCGGGCTGGGGCTGGGCACGGGCGTCACGTGACCGGCGGCCCGTGAGGAGCCGCCGCCGGGGTTTGGCGCCAAGGGCGGGGGGCGGGGCCGGCGGAAGGCGGGAAAGCTCCCATTGTCTGCGCGGGCCGGCCGGGCAGCGGCTGACAGAGCCCTTGGCAGCCTCCCCGGGAACAATAAACACCGCGCCGAGCAGCCTGAGCCCGACCTCTAATCCAGCACCGCCGAGTGCTCAGCTCCCGCCGTGAAATGGGTGGCCAGTTTTAAACGTGAATAAAAAACCGCTCGATTTTCTGTTTGCAGCATGGAAGAGGAATTGGCAGCTCCTTCCACATCCACAGACAAAACAGACAGGTGAGATGGGAGTTGGAACTGTCAGTTACCAAATAACACGAAGTCCTGGAGTTACTGAGTGAAACACAGAGGTCACCCTTCAGATTGGTTCTTAGTTTTGGAATTAAACTCACATGGGTGCTGTAGGTGCTGAAAATTTGTGCTCACCAGTGGTTTGCACAAATCTAGTGCAGCAAAGCCCTTTCAAGGACCGATGCATACACAAATACCAGCCGTCCTTGAAGCTCTTGAGTTTTGAATTAGTGCTGGAGATGCAGCTGGCATTTGATAGCTGGTATTTCCTTGTCCCTGCCTGAGATGTTGGGTTGGATGTTCTGGAAGTGCTGCTGTGTGAGATGCACTGAATTGAAACTGGCAATTGAATGTATCATTCTCAGATGCACCATGCTGTGCTATGAGCAATTTAAGTTGAGTTTATTCTGCTTTTTCTTGACTTAGCATTGGAGTTTGAAATTGGTGCTCAGTGTTGTGTTGATGTGCAACTCCTAAAGTATATTCTTCAGCAGCCTTTGTCATAGCAGATTCTGATGCTTCTTGCTGTGATTGGATAAAATTTGCTTGTCTTCCCTTGGTTATTGGAACTATCAGTTTTTCCAGATTGACACAAACAAAACCAAACAAATTCCCCCTACCTGGTAGTTCAAACAACTGTAGTGTTTGCCACACAATATTCCATAAAGCTGACTAGTTTTGAAATCTGAAATTATTGTGAAAACTAACAGAATCCTGCATTTGATTTATTTCCCTTTCCTCCAGTATGGATGTGGATGCAGAATCAAAGAAACTTTTGGGTTTGGGACAGAAGCACTTGGTAATGGGAAATATTCCAGCTGCTGTGAATGCATTCCAGGAAGCTGCGAGCTTACTGTGAGTAGAAGAACTTTCTGTTCATTATTTGTTTGAAGCAATGGGAGATGAGCCAAGGAAGTGAATCTTGTGTCTAGGAATACTTAGCTTTCAAGTTCACATATCAAAATATAAAGCAGGCACCGGCAAATAATTCTTTATTATTTTTGTAGGGGTAAAAAGTACGGTGAGACAGCGGATGAGTGTGCAGAAGCTTTTTTTTATTACGGAAAATCTCTCCTGGAGTTGGCAAGGTACAGTGACAGTTTGTCATTTGGTGAAGAGTCTGTCTGGTGTAACAGGATTTTACTCCTTTATGGACAGGGTTGCCCTGGGTGGGATGGGCCATGGCATTGCAGCTTGTGCAGTTCAAATGATGATATTAATAGAGCAAGGGATAACAAACTTCTATTCCCTTTAGAATGGAAAATGGTGTGCTGGGAAATGCCTTAGAAGGGGTGCAGGTGGAAGAGGAAGGAGAAAAAGCAGAAGATGACTCTGCATTGCCAGCTGTTGATGGTATGTAAAGCTGCCTGCCCTGCTTTGGAGGCACCAGGCTGTGTTTTCTTGTTGGAATGATCCAAGTTTAGCCCATTGGTATCTTGGGTAGCCTGAATCGTTCTGTTGAAACTCTTGGCAGTCTGAATGGACTCTGTTTCTGGTTTGGTTTTTTTTTTTTAGTCTTGTTTAAAGATGAGCAAAACCTGTAAAATATCTGCAAGGAGTTGGTCACTGAAAGCATGTGTAAAGGGTCACCAGGTGTCTGTGTCCTAAAACACTGCATTCAAACTTGCTTTTCTAAGCTTCATTGCTGACTCCAGCTGCTTTGTAACCTTGTAGCAGTACAGTGTGTGTAGTCCACAGGTCAGAGTCTCTATAAAAAGTCCCAAGAACAGTGGCTGTTTTATACTGCCCGCAGCTGGAGAGGATACAGGAATTCCTGTCCATCCAGACTGTTAAAACACTGGCACCTCTTGCTTAGCTGTGACTAAAATCGCTGCACAACTGCACACTGCTTGAGCGGCCGCTTGCAATGCTGCAGTCTGGGGAAGGGGAAGGGACTTGCTTAGGTAAAGTGGCTATGTTGGTTGTCTCCTAATTCCTTGTACTTGGAAAATGAAGCTTTTAGGAATGTCATCCAACTTGGTAACAAACCAACACACTGGAGGGTCTGAGGGTGGTGTTGTCAGTGCCCGTTAATGTCTTTATCACTAAACTCGAAGAAATGTTTATGCTTCCTCAATCATGTAGAAGAAGCAAGGGAGGAGTTGAGAGAACAGGTTTATAACGCCATGGGGGAAAAAGAAGAGGTCAAAAAGTCCACGGAAGAGTCTCCAGTACCATCTGAGAAGGAAATGAAAGAAGAAGATGTTGAAATGAAAGAGATTATGGAAGAAAAACCCAAAGAAGCAGCTGCTGACAAGGATGCAAAGCCTGAAGAGGCTGAAGAGAAGACTGAGATGTCTGTGCAAAAAGAAGAAACTTCAGAAGAGCAGAAACAGCAGGTGGCTGTGGAAAAGGAGGCTGTGAAAGAGGAGGCAGCTGTGGAAGAGAAGGATGTAGAAAAAGAGCAGGAGACAGTGCCTGAGGACAAGGTAGAGAAGGCAACAGAGGAGAAGGAGAGAACTACAGAAGAGTTAGACAAGGAGGCAAAGGCAGCTGGGGAAGAGGCTGAAGCAGGAGAAGTGGCTGTGGAAGAGAAGGGAGAGGCAGGAGAACAGGCAGCAAAAGCAACAGAAAAAGAGCCAGCTGTGGAGAAGGGAGAGGCTGTAGAAGGGCAGGCAGAGGCAGCTGTGGAAGAGAAGGCAGAAGCAGAAGAGAAGGCAGAAGCACAGGCAGCAGCTGCTGTGGAACAGAAAGAAGCTGCAGAAGGGGAAGCAGAGGCAGCTGAACAGCAGAAGGCAGAAGAAAAACAAGAGCCAGTAGAGACAGTTACAGAAGAGAAACCAGGTGAATCTAAAGAGACAGAGTCCTCAAAGGAACCTGTGCCCACAGAGGGCAAAGAGCTGCCTAATGACACAGAAGAAAAGGCTGAAGTTGCTGCTAAGGTAGAGAAAGAGGAAAAGAAAGATAACCTGATGGAAGAGGGTGAAGGTGCTAAGGTAGAAAAAGAAGAGAAAGATGACCTGATGGAAGAGGGAGAAGGTAACACTGAGAGGAGAAAAGTACTTGTGGGTGGATGACTTGATGGATTTGGCTAACAATGGGTAAAAAGTGTTCCATTCAGAATTTTCTGTTTGCCTTAGAATAAGGAAAAGGCACAGTAAAGGGGCTCTTGAAGGACTTTACATCCAAGTAAAGTTTCAAGGAATAGTGAATAGTCTCAGTTTTTCTAGACTAACGCTTAACTAACTGCAAAGCAAATCTTACTTGAAAGCAAACTGACAGCCCTGTGAAATGTGTAAGTAATGGCTAGGCTGGTGGAGAATACTGAATGGATGTTCACTTGCATGCATCTGGGTGTATTGCACTAACCTTCACATAACTTGAAGCATAATTTGCCTCTGGTTATAGCTGTGTTTTATTTTTAAATGCTGGTGAGAAAAACAAGAACAGCTGAACACATAACAAAGTAGTAAATTTACTTTTAGTGAAGGAAAGGAACTCTTCAATTGAGTCTTTCTGATGGTCATTACTAGTGAGAATTCAGTTGGAAAATCTAAACTTGATTTGCTGAAGGCTTATTGCTGCTCTAGTACAGTCTTCTGGCTGTCTAGCTTCTGCCCTTCTGCTTCCCTGCTTTATTATAGCTGTTTCTGTTGAGTAACCCAGTAAGACTTGCACCCTTTGGTGCAGTAGTACTTTGTGGCCTTAGTGGGCCTGTGCTTTCTATTGCACAAGTTAACTGATGAGCTGATAAAAGAGTAGTGACCTGCTCCTCACCCTCAGCAGTGAAAGGCTACTTATGCATGCTTACTGCTGCTTTTTGCCCCAGCTCTGGTAATAGGAGGACCCTATTGAACATCCTGGTCTGGTGCTGTGTCATCCCAAACTCCTCTCACTACTTAAATTTTAATGTCTTGACATCTCTTCTGTTTTATGAGGTGTCTTCATGTTGACAGGTTTGGCCCTCTGAGTGGTAGGTGTGTGCTTTTTTGGTTGGTAGACTAGTGAGTTTGCAAGCTCTCTAGTCTCCACCCAATCAAGCTCCTGTTCTGGAATTAGCCAGAGGTCATGATACAGGAATTAATTGTGTGACTTAAGCCTACAGACCAGCCAGTGCTCTGAAGTTACTAGCCATACTCCTTCACTGCACATTTTCCCAAAATGTCTTCTGCTAGAAGAATAGATTATGTGATGCTCCTGCATAGTGTCAGAAGTCAAATTAGTACTACACAAGAGAAGGTTCATTAACATTGACACTTAAATGCCTTGACATGAGGAACATGAACTCAAAAACGGACTAATTTGTGTGCAGCTTGGCAGCTATCTTGCTGCAAACACTTGTTTTCTGTAGCATGAAGTTCAGCAGCTGGCTGGTGCCTCCAGGGCTGGTCAGGATCTTGTGGCTTTGGTGAGAGCTCACAACAGATTTGTGAGAACTAAATTCTATGGAAATTTTGTTACAGATAGTCCATAAGTTCAACTTCTTACTACTTTAGTCTACAGTACTGAACAGTTTCAGCAAGATGGCTGCTGCTGCTGAGAATTTAATGTATCTGCTCTTCTTACATCACACCTCTAACCTCTCACTGGAAGCATAAGGGTTGGATATAACATATTCTGCCTGACTCCATGTCAGGCAAGCACAGTAACAACAAGTGTGCTCATCCATTTGCTTGCCTTCTAGAAACAGAAGAATCTGAAGAAGAAGATAAAGAAAATGATAAAGGTGAAGATGATAAGGAGAATGAATTGACAGTGGAAGATAAGGTGAGGTTGCTGAGCTCTGACACCAGTGCTCATGGAAGGGTACAGTGTAGGCCTAAATATCAGGTTGGTGTCCTTCTAAAAGCTCATTTGTGTTTCTTTTAGTTCTGTGTAGGAAAACACTTTTGAAAGCTGAAATTTCCTCAGGAAGGGCCAATGTTAGGTTTAGTCTGCATTGTAGGAGCTTGCTTAGCTGCATCTGTAAGCTTGGGTTTTTTCAGCTGCTCTGACACAAGTGCATGTGGTGTACTAACGTGGCCTTGTGTGGCACAGGCAGGGAGAGCTGCTCCAGCCTGTCACCACAGTTACATGGAACAGTTGTTTTGTTGTTTCTTCTTGTCCTGTTGTTTCACTGTACATGTTGAATGCTCCTGGGCAAGTGAACTGTGATTAGAATGGGAATTGTTTAAGAAGTGTGGCGCTGCTCAAACCTGAGATGTGCATTGATGTAGCTGGAAAAATCTGCAGCCTCATAGAGTGGCACTAAGCATTCTAGGTAACTGTCTGTCCCTTTCTCAGACTATTCTAACGAAGCTCAAAGCCTCATTAAAAAAAGCTGGACTGTCAACTTTATTTGGTTCATCTAAAGAGCACCTTACAGCACAATCTTGATCTTGAGATAATATTGGTGCTTGGTGCCCTGTTATTTCTCAAAAAAAGTTAAAGCATATCATGAAACAATGTGAGTTCATGTTCCATTGAATCATCTTTACTCCAGGTAAAGTCTTGGTTGATGCAATAACCTCTTCTGCATATGCTTTTTTTTTCTTCTAATGGTAAAAAGTTGGCCTCTTGCAGAAATGGATTCCTTGGCAACACTGGTTAGGAATTTACTGGTGGTGTTTGATGTGATCTGTGACCAAGTCACTTAATCTTTCACGCACTTCTGGTCTTTACAGGAGAGTGAGGAGGATGAAATTGGCAATCTTGAGCTAGCCTGGGACATGCTGGAGTTAGCAAAAGTCATTTACAAGAGGTAAAGACTGAAGTTCTGATTGGGGTATATGCCACAGAAACTCAGTGTCAATTGGAGGGTGGCATAACCTGTTAGTGAATATGGCATACTCTGATCAGGATTTGAATACTACTTTTTCTTCTTGATTTAGACAAGAAACAAAAGAAGCTCAGCTCCATGCAGCTCAAGCTCACCTGAAGTTAGGAGAAGTTAGCATTGAATCTGGTAAGTAATGTTAACTCTCATGTGCAAAGTGTTTGGTTCCACTGTCTGTCACTGGGTTTTGTATTTTAAAATCAGCAGATGTGAGTTAAGGCTGTCAGGATGAGAACAAATTAGACTGATCATGATAGTTGCAGCAATGGGAGAAGCTTTGGAATTAATGGTTGGTGCCTTAAATAGGATAGTCTGTGCATTTGCAGAGCAGTGAAAGAAGAGTTTGAGTAAGAAGTAATGTGTTGCCAGATCAAAGCCAGCCTTGTGTTCTGCTTTCTGAAGTGACAAAACCTTGCTTATGAACTTGACTTACTGAAATAGTCTCTGAGCTTAATTAATAGGAGGTGTCAGTAGCATGCCACTGTCAGAACACAAAGACTGCAAATGAAAAATAGTTGACTCTCTTAGACCTTCCCAAATCCTAGGCTATAGTCAGGAAAAACTCTTGTGTATCACAGCAGAAGAAAGGAGAGGGAAGCAAGCTCCAGGTTTGTGCCTTGTAATGTCTCGCTTGCCTTTCATTTAAAAACGTGTTTTAATCATGTTTAATCGAAGTGTACTCTTTTCTCTGGAGCAAGTGCTGGAAATAACCCAACAGGTTTCTGGGCCAGAGCTACAAAACCAGGGTTGTGTCTTTTGTCACTAGAGCACATTTAGGAGAGAGCTTGGCCAGGAGGGTGGCAGGGGACTGTCCTTAGCTCCTGGTCCATGTTGCAGTTGTGACCAGTTACATTCAATTCATGGTGGCAGGTAAAGCAGGAGAATTTAGTGCCTGTTTTGACTTGGCTGCTCAGTTTTCTGTGCTGAGAGCAGACAAAGCACTTGTGAGAGAACTAGGGGAACTGGCCTAGGCAGTCTCTGAAGGGGAGGCAGTGTTGTCACCTGATGGTCTGAAGGCAGCCCAGCACTGCTGTGTTGAGTGGTGGTTCTGTTTGCAGACTGTATAATGTGTAACAAAACATGGAGTAACCAAACTAGGGGTTAGATTGTTCTGCTGTGGATAATTCCTGCAGTTTGTAAAGACCTTGGGGTTTTTTCTGTAGAAAACTACACACAGGCAATAGAAGAGTTCCAGGCCTGCCTGGCCCTGCAGCAGAAGTACCTGGAGGCTCACGATCGGCTGCTGGCCGAGAGCCACTACCAGCTGGCCCTGGCCTATCACTACAACAGCAACTTCGATGAGGCTGTCCTGCAGTTCGGGAAGTCCATGGAGGTCATAGATAAGAGACTTGGTGAGTGGAATTCTGCAGCTGCTTAGTGAATATCAGAGTTTCACTAGGTGGAGTAGTGAGATGTCCTTGTGGCCTGCTGTGCAATGGTCTGGTCTGGTCTGAAAGCAGTGACAGACTACACCAAGGGGAGAATTGTTAAAACTGTCTGTAAGCAGATGTTTGCCTGGATGTTGGTAACTGGACAGTTATTTGTCTCAGTGTTTTGCCCTGATAACTGTTTCATCCCAGCAATACTGACCGAGCGAATAAAGGCGGCAGACAGTGGGTCCCCCGAGGATGAGAAGGAGATTGAAGAACTGAAAGGATTGCTTCCTGAAATTAAAGAGAAGATAGAAGATTCAAAGGAGTCACAGAAGAGTGCAAAAGTAGCTGAACTGGGACTGAAAGCAACTCTGGTGAGTGTGTCCTGTGGTTTCCTTTTGACCCAGCTCTTCTTCGAGTGGAATTTGAAGTAAATCAGTAATGGGAGGAGCTCAGACTTGATCAGGGGCTGGTGGTTGCTCACAGGTGTTACACCAGGCTGTGGTTGTGAGACAGAAACTGAGGCAGCTGATGTATACAGAGGTGTTTACTAAGTACTCTGACACTAATTGTTCCAAATCAAAAAGAAACTTGAAAGGCTTGTGTGGTATTTAATGTATTTGGGCTGGAAATGATGGGTCGGGCAGACGTGGAGGGCATGTTGTGTCTGTCCTGTGCAGAAGTGCAGAATCCAGTGCTGGAATATGGAGTTGGGCTTTTTGTCCCTACTAAGCTTACATCTACAGTCTTCCACAATCTGGTTTTTTCTTTTTTCTGCTTTTCTTAAGGTTGGAACTACATCTGGCTTTGCACAAAGTGAAGACAGTGGTTCTGTTTCCACAGTAAGTTAATACAAAATGAATGTTGTTTACTCTCTGCTCTAAGGATTACTGGTTCCATTTGCTCACGTGTCAATGTCTGTCTTGTGACAGATTCCAGTAAGGAAAGCAGCTGATGGTGCATCTCAGTGTGTAACAGACATCTCTCATCTAGTCAGGAAAAAGGTGAGTCCAGAAATGACTCATTGAGCAAGCAGTTTGTTGAAGTACCACTGGCTTCCCCTGTGCAATTGGATTTCTTGTCTTAAAGTTTTTTTTTCTTAACTTAGTTGTATAATGGGAAAAAACTCAAAAAGTAAAACTAGCAGTGCATGAAACTCCTTTCCACTGAGAGCCAATCAGTCTGGGAATGATCTGGCCTCCAGGAGACCATTCTTGATGGTTCAACACCCCTGCCTGACTCACACTGGTGTAAATCTGACCCAGTCGTGTGGCTTCTGTAGGTGTTCCTTGTTCAAGGGCTTCCTCTGCTGAGGACCCTCAAGAGCATCAGGGTCACCTGCAGATCCCAAGGAAAAGGCAGGCAACCAGGCTGGGCTGGGTTCCCTCCTTTCCAAAAGAAAATGGGGACTTGGACTTAATAGTAAAGCCACACTGGTGATAATGATAAATTGTCTCTTAAAGAAATCAGGTGTTGAGCACTCAGTTCCTTTAAATGTTACGTGTTCTCTAGAAGTGTTTGCTGATAAAAACTAAGATCCTATATACTTTGAGTTTTATGTTGCCTGTGGCCATGGCTCAGCCTGGCCTCTGTTCTGCTGGCCTCTGTCAGTTTAGGTATGCCTGGAGTGATTTGGGGCTGCTTTACACAGGTGATTTCAAGTGTTGCAGATGCCCTAAGTCTATCCTGGAACAGGCTCAGTGGTTGCACTTTTTCCTTGCCAGACTATAACCAAGGATAGTTCAGCTCTGGAGATGCTGGCACACAAGCAGTGTCACTGTAGTTGAGACCTTGGTGCCAGAGCCTCAGAGCTCTGGTTAAACCCCAGCACTGGGGAGTCTGTCCTGAGCCTGGCAAGCAGAGGTTGGGTAGATGATGTGCAATGACATCTAATGCTAAATATATCAAAAAGATTTAAACTTTGATTTGTACTTAGCAGAAATTATAAACAATTTTTTCTTCAGAGGAAACCAGAGGAGGAGACTCATCAGGGAGACAACGGAGCCAAGAAATCTAAACCAGAACCAGCTGTCAATGGTGGTGGTGGGGATCCTACCCCCAGTGGAAATGAGGTTGCAGAAAAAATGGAAGAGGAGGTGGGCAGCTGAGCCAGGAGTCTGGGCTGTGCTTTTTATTTTATTTCCCCCCCTCTCTGTTCAGGGATGGTTCTGTGCCTGGTAGATGTCCTGGTTTTATTGCCTGCTGGCCTTCACAAGGTTTCCCAGATGACATGAAGAATATTTCTAGTGGGCAGGATGCATGTTGTACTGTGGTGCTGACCCTGTGTTGGCTGGACAGACCCAGCTGTGGAGCCTTGTCACATGTGGGGTGGGACAGAGACAGGTTCTGGGTGGTTTTTTGCTGGGCTCGACTCCAGCACAGGGTCCTTCCCCCAGTTTTTAATGTTCCTGGGTTTTGTTACTTACCCCTGGGCTGCACTTCAATGCTTTAGGGTAGCGTTGGGCTCTGGAGACCAACAAAGCTCACATAGTTAAATCTTCAAATTACAGAATCCTTGGGCTGCTGCATGAGTTGGTGCTGTAAGACTGTGTCTTTTAAAAACAAACCCTTATCTTCTCTTTTAGACAGAGAAAAGGCCACAAGCAGAATCAGGGGCTGCAGTTGAAAGTACAGTATGATAATTCTTAAACCTTGGACACTCCTCTCCTTACAAGGAAAATGGTTTTGTATATAGTGTATTTTTTCACTTTTTGGCAACTTTTGTATGACTTCAATAAAGATTGTAAGCAAATAGGCCCTGTCCTGACCTTCTGTAACACTGTTTTACACGTATTTTTAGCTCTGCTCAACCTCCCCTTTGCACCCAGGACGGGATGCAGGAGCACATCCTGATGGCTCCAGGTGGGGACAGGACTGTCCCCTGAGCCAGCTTGCATGCCCAGGTGGGGCTGGGATCCTGCCCTGGAATGTGTGTGTATATATACAAAAAATGGCCAATGAGCTGGAGGCATTTATTAAACACCATAGCACATGGAGTGTGACACTTTGGAGGTGGGGTCAGAGCAGCCCTGTGGGGACTTGGCCCCTTCCCACTTCACCGTCAGGGACCCGTGGCCTGTGCCAGGGGCTCCTGAGCAGGAGGAGGGTCCTCCAGGGCCACAAAGGGGAAGAGGGGGAGTCCAGAGTGCAAAGGGGCTGTAGGGCTGCCAGGCCCCAGTGCTGGCCCAGGGGCCTCCTGAGAAAGAAAAAGAAGTCAGGAGAGTCATAATGCTGTGATGTCCAGGGACAGTGGGTGGGAGCTGCCCAGCCATGTGGCACTGAGTGTGCAGAGCAAATCACACCTCTGATCCAGCCCGGGGGGACTCACCTGCCCCAGTGGCCCCATTCCCAGCTGCTGTGAAGAGAGCAGTTCCCAAATGTCCCCAAACTCATACCTCCACACCCATCATCCCATCCCAGCAGGCAGCCCACTTCCATCTCCCCTCTCCCACCCTTGGAGAGCTGGAAATCGCCCTAGGCTGAGCTCTTACCATAAAAAGTTCTGGCACAGCCAGGGCTGGTGGCAGTGGGGTGGCTCTGGGGGGTGGCAGGACACGGGGGTGCAGCCATGGCCTTGTCTGCTCTGCGTGGCATCGCAGCATTCCCACCTCTGCCTGGAGCTGGGCCAGCTCCTCTGTGTGCTGCTGGGCCACCCGTGAGCCTGGGCAACAGGATTTGGTCACAGTGGGGTTTACAGCAGTCATTTCCCTGGCACCTCACCAGGCCTGTGTTCAGAGTAGCTGTGGGGCTGGGACCCTTCCTGCTCGCTGTAGAGAGCCCACCCCGAGCTGCAGCTGCCCTCCACTTGCCCAAATTCCCAGGAGCCACGTCCAGCCTAGGAGCTCTGATGGTGCAACCCTTGAAGCAGCCTGGGGCCGTGGGATACAGATGGAGAACCCCCTTCCCTGGGATCCATCACCTACCAGCATCTGCTCTCCTCTCCCTCCTGATCTTCAGTGCCAACAGCTCATCTTCCAGACGCCTGTTCTCCAGCTCCACAGTCAGCAGTGTCTCATCCAGACCGCTTGTGCCGGTGCCAGGGAGCTCTGCGGGCAGAGCCATGGTGCCTCAGGTGCTGCTGGGAGGACAGGGTCCCTGAGGGGGACAGGGTCCCTGAGGGGAGCAGGCCTGGGCCTGGGTTTGGGGCTTACCCATCTGCCTGTCCCTGTGCAGCCCCGCGGTTCCTTTCTCCAGCACCGTAGCCTCCAGCTGGAGCTGCAGGAGCTCGTCCAGGATGGCCGGGTCGTGTCCCCCGGCGCGCAGGTAGGACAGTCGCAGTGCCCTGCCAGAGCCCCGGATCAGCCATCCCAGAGCTCGGCCGGGCGCTCCACTCAGAGCTGCCATTGCCCACAGAGCCTCACCTGGCCTCGGCCGCCAGTGGCCCCGCAGGCGGCAGGAGGAGGTCGGGGCGGAGGGTGGCTCTGGGGAGGAAGCAGGCAAATGGGGCTGAGGGGGGCCTTGATGGAGAGCACCCCACAGGGCCAGGGCTCTGTGTGACCCCCCAGGCCGGGCTCACCTGTGCTGTCCCCTTCGGACCTGCCTCGGCTCCAGCTCCCCCGGCTCGGGCTGGGGCTCCACAGCTGCCCCAGCTTCCAGTGCCGCCAGCCGCTGACACAGCCCTGCGGGATGGTGAGGGGCCGGGGGGCTCGGCACGGCCCCCACAGCCCCACTCTGGGGTTACTGCATCCCACACGTGCTGCCCCACAGCCCCAAAGGTGCTGCCATCGCCTACCCTCTCTCTGCTGCTCCAGCTGCTGGGTCCTGGCCCGGATCTTGGCCACATGGCGTTCGTGGGCTTCCAGCAGCTCCTGCGGTGGCTGCCAGCGCCCCTGCAGTGGGAGCGGCTGCCGGGGTTCACTGCGCAGGAGGGGCTGGACCACCAGCCCTGGGGAGCCACAGGGGTGCTGATGGCCACCCTGGGATTTGGGGTTCATCATACCTCCACTGTCAGCCTCCTGGAAGGGGGGCTGGCCGTGCGGAGCACGGCCCTCTCTCGGGCGGTGAGCACATCCCCCAGGGGAGCCCCCTGTCCCTTCCCTGGTCCCTGCTGTCCCCGCACAGCTGGTGGGACCCCAGGAAGAACAAAGTGATGGCATGGCTCAGTGCGGTCCATATTTTGGGACACTCTAACCTTGCAGACACAAAGGGAAGGAAAGGGTGAAACACCCCCCACTCCCCCCAGTAATATACTTTTCTGTCAGCACCAAGGGCTGCCTGTGTGGTGCAGGGATGGGAGAATGGAGGGCTGCCCCAGATCAGGCCAAGCTCATCATCAGCAAGCACATCAGGATGTGATGCCCTGTTTCCCAGCCCAGCACCTGTTCCTGTCCCTGTCCCTCCTACCGATGCCCATTCTGTGCCAGACCCAGCTTCACACTACCGAGGTATCCTGTGGTTTCCTTGCCGTGCTCCATGCTCCTTCCACGGGCAGAGGGTCCCTCCCACGGAGGCAGGAGCTGCTGGGTGCCGTGAGCCCGAGGCACAGCTTCTCCTGGTGCACCTGCAGCAGTGGTCGGGATCTGAACTCCAAGCGGCAGCGGGGGCAGAAGAAGCCCCCCATGTCCAACACCCTGGCAAGCCGAGTGGGTGGGGGTCACCGTGGGGCCGCCCGCAGGGCTGACACCCCGAGATGAGCTGGATGTGTGCACAGACCTGCTGGAGGTGGCTGCAGTGTTTGAAGCCACTGTTGCTATGCTGGGTGCTGGGCTGGGCAGGGAGGGCCACACCTCTGAACATGGACATTACCACTGTTTACCACGGGCACTGGAATGGGAAAAAACTACGTTGCTGGGCCATCTGAGAAATCCACAGAAAACAACATGAGGGAGGCCCCGCTGAAGTGGGTCCCACAGTGCTCCCACTCCGTGGTTACAAAATGCTCACTGACAGCCATGCCCAGCAAAAGGGGTGTCCCTTTTAGACCTTGCAGCAGCTCCCATTTCCCATTCATACCTCCCAGCTGCTCCATAGCAGACTTTAAGCTAAGGAAGAACCTCCACAATGAGATGAAAAGCCAAGGTTAGGGTTAAGAGATCTAAAGATCCTCAAGCTCGAGGCACACTGGCACTGGAAAAGGCAAGCCAAGGCCATCCTGGCAAAGCCCCAGCATTGCTGCTCATCCCTCTTTCTGAGCTGGATGACCCAGGTACTGGGTGTTGTATGATAGGAAAAGGCTGCAGGCAGCCTAGACCTAAATAAGCTACAGTTGTGCCCCTAAACAAGGGAGATAAACAACTTGTTAGAGAATGAAGCAGAGAAGGCAGATGTGTATGACTAATGAGAAAAGGCACCTGTGGATAGTATACTGAGCAACAGAAATGCAACAAGGAACACCTGTTCTGTATGTGAAGCAAGAGTATAAGAAGGTGCTCGACGGGCAAATAAACAGCAAAAGACTACCACCATCTTGTGCCTCAGCCTTTGAATCCACTGTAACTGTGCTAGGATAAATACCTAAGGGCAGGTTTACACTGAGGGTTAGAGTTGAGAGATCCAAAGAACCTCAAGCTCCAGGCACACTGGCGCTGGAAAGAGCCTGCCAAGGCCATCTTGACAAGGCCCCAGCCTTGCTGCTCCTGCATCTTTCTGTGCTGAAATACCCAGGGACTCTGCTCGGGTAATTAACTAGGGGTAGGGTTAGGGTTATGCCTACGGTTAGGGTTGAGAGATCTAAAGAGCCTTGACGTCCAGCGCCATTTTTGCTGCGAGGAGATCTGCACTGTACTTGAAATTTCTTTGCAGCCCAGGGACATCTGCTACGTGGTTTCAGGTTTTTTTTTTTTTGTTATTGCTACTGTTGTTGCTTCTTCACCTTTTAATAGATACTGCTGGAGAACTGCTATTCCTTTTCTTGTATCTTTACCTGAAAGCCCTTGATTCCAAAGTTAAAATAATTCAGAGGGAACAGTGGTCACATTCTCTATTCTAAGGGAGGTTATCTTCCTTAGCAGACAACTGTCTTTCAAACCAAAACATAAACTTATCCCACTTCTTGATATCAGTGCACACAGATCTGCATTACTTCATTTAAATGGATGGATTTAGAAAATGGATAGGCTTTTCCAAACAAAAGCAGTGTTTGATGGATCAAAGGATGAGGATATTCAAAAAGAACGAGATGGTTTGTGCAATGTCTTACAGGAGCCCCAGCACTTCTCCATGCACTCCGAGGCAGCCTCAGTCTCTGGCACCTGGTTTCCAGAGTGCAGGGATGAAGAAATGCCTCACTGCCCCTCTCACCTGGTGTTCACCGCAGAGCCAGCAGGAGCTGACAGCACAGGCTGCAGAGTCACACCTGATAATGCTGAGCACGTGCCCTGGAATCCAGATGCAAAGATTCAGGGCTAAAACACTGTAATTTCCTTACACCTCTCTCCTCTCTGCCTGGCCAGGAGTGGATTAAGAACACACAGGCACAACCTTGGGACAAACCCCTTCACATGAGTAAGACCAGGTTTCATGTCATTCCATCCAACCCACTTGCAAACAGTGCACAACCCGTGAGCACTTTCCAATCCAAAACCTTTGTGCACAAGCTGAACTTACACCAGACACTAAAATAGCTTAGGCCACAACTGAGTTGTTTGTAAAATTCTTTTTAATCTAATAGAAATGTTTTCATGAATTTTTAAAAAAGATTTCAATGAAAACAGCTTTGGATTCAGACATTCCCTTGCCACGTTGTGAACATAAACAGCAGCATTGCACTAGGAACAAGTGACACCGACCGGTCGAGCTTCACCATTTTGTATGAAGCGGAAAAAAACGCAAACTGCTTTAGTAGAAGATAATTTTGAATTATTTTCTTTAAAAAAATCCCCAAACATGGACTGTCATCTCAGCATTTTTCTCCCTCTCCCTTCTTAAAGGAAGAGTTCAGCTCCTGCAGTCTGAGCACTACAGCAATGTTTGCCAAGTGGAAAAATAGAGCGGGAGAAGAAACTGTTTATCCCCAGTGCTACTAAACCCCCAAAGTTGCAGGTCCCTTAGAGGAAAGCTCTTCTTACATAAGAAAGACAATTAGAATTGGCAAACTGATGCAAAATATTTATTCCAAGTTAGTTATTTTTGATGCAGTAGTTTTTCCCCCTCATACAGACTCAATGTGATAGTCACTTTTTAAAATCTGTAAATAATGTTATCAAAATAATCTTAATCTTTGAAATCTCACAAAAAATTTATATTTTACAATCCACCCTGAATATCAAGGCTGCAAGAAGAAGAACACAAACAATTCCTATATCCAAATATTTTACAGCTGTACCCAAAAAAAAGAAAACCACAAACGCCTGGTTAAGTGATGAAGCTCCCCGAGCCGCCAAAAAAAATAAAATAAAATAAAATATTCATGTTATTAGCATTAATTTAACATAATTAGAACTTCAAAAGCCATTTTGTCATCGACAATGATTGTTTTAGCACACCGTTACCGCGCGCTGGGCAATGCGGCGGCACTGTTAGAAGCTTGTTGTTGCAGAGATCAGTCAGCCACTTGTGTCCTGCTCACACGACTGAACTTGTGCACTGCCCCACAAGGGATTTCTGTCAAAATTTGCTAGCTGCACAAACTTCTAGTAAGCATTAGGGCAAAACCAAAAGAAAAAGCTAAAGAAGCCAATTTCTCTCTTCTTTGGGATACAATTATTTCCCTTGTGCATGAAGTATCAACAACAAAAGAAAAAACTGAACAGACTGGAGACAGAATAAACTCTGTTTAGTTTATACAACCCCAAACACGTGTTGAACTATGAACTGAGTTTATTGGGTTGGTTTTATTTATTTTAAATTTATTGTGCCCAGTTTCAGGCATCGTCATCTGACGTTTCACTGCTACTTGTTTCTGTGTCTGAGTCCTCAATCTTTGTCTTAAAAGTGCTTCCCCAGTGGAACAACAGGCTGGAGCCGCGGCCCTGAAGAAATCCATTCTTCCCAAATCCGTTTCTTCTTCGCTGTAGGAATGAAAGTAAGTTTTAGAACGAGCAAAAGTGTGGGGAGTAACTGTCACCAACCATCTGTGGACACGAATTGCACATTTAACTGTGTATACACACTCGGATAATGCAGAATCATCCATTCTACTACAGCCTCACTTAAATTCTTTGTCCTTTTGAACATCCTTAAGAACAAGCCCTTGAGAAAAGAGAGAGACAAGAGCAGTCACAACTGGCAAGAGCTGTAAACATACCTGCTCTGATTTAATCTGGAACTCTTTGAGCTCATCCTCCGTGAGGGGAAGGTAGTTTTCATCATTTTCAGGATATTCTTGCCATCCCATTTCTTTCAATAACCTGATTGCAGAGAAAATAAAAGGGGTATGGGAACTGAAGCAAGGGAACAATGGCAAAGGAAAGAACACTTTGTCCATGAAGAATGAAGTTTTGTACTAAATCACTCCAAATTCACCAGGGAATCTTCTCTATCACATTTCAACAACCCTTTGTGTTTACCCAACATTTTTCAATGTCTTTTACAAATATTTAACGATCAGCAGTCCTGTACATAACCAGCCTGGTGGAAGGCAGGGATTTGAAATTCTAACTCAAGGACATTGAAGGAGGACATGAGGCAACCAAACCAGTATCACAGCTTAGAATCTCCTAAACCTTACTATCTGCTTGCACCAGATGCTCACACTGCTTACTCACTGACATGAGATACAGCCTGAGATACCAGGCAAATATTTTCTTAACTCTCCGCTTTTACAGCATGTAAAGCAGGCACAGGAGTATTCTAAGTGCAAACAAAGTGTGGTGTGTGTCTTCAAACCATTACATTTAGGACACCTGCTTGTAAATGAACCAGAATCACACTAGGTTCATGCTGACTCCCAGTGTGGGCAGGTAAATATCTCTAGGCAGTATTAACGCATGGGGATGTGGCACTAAAGAAGCACTGGAATTTAATTACAGACCTTGGTAAAGCCTTGGCTCACCTGTCATTGGTGTCTTGTTTTACAATCAAGAAGACTCCACCCAGTCCTGCACCAGTCACACAGCCCACACACCTCCTTCTCTGTACACACAAAGCTACTCTTCCTTCCCAAAACCAGAGTTTTCTTTGGAATTGTTTCCTTCTCCTCACACAGCCCAAGGACCACCTTCTTTACTCCAGACACTTTATTCTGACATTTACTCACCTGTGTTCTGCCTCCAATGAATGGGAGAGGTTTTCCCCCTCCTCCGGCAAAGGGAGAGAAAGGCCATTCTGATGGCAGCTCTCTTCCCAGTTTTCCTTTGGTTCTGGTGTGCTGTTGCTCTCCATCTAAAGAAAAATAAAAGCATCAAAGTATGCTTGCACAGACTGTGCCAACAGCACAGTTCCAGGTTCAAGCTTTCGCCTTTGAAAGTTCAAGCCTTTCACCTTGAGCCAGTGTTTTTTCACAGAAGCTGCAGCAACTTGTACCTGGCTGTGACAGTACAATACAGGATGAAGGACATTTGGTCGCCTGGGCTGCTGTGCCGAGGGAGTGAATGCTGGCATTGCAAAGCCTTCACCAGTGGCTCAGAGTGATAGCAAGAAAACGATGAGAATTAAATGCTCCTAAGGACACATTTTACATGCACATTAAGGTACAGATTTATGCATTTGGGGGTCTGGTCTGAGCCTCTGAGGCTTGAGTCACATTCTTGGACCTTTCACAAGCACGAAATTCTACTTCCTGTGAATTTAGTTTGACAGGGAAGTTGGAAAGCAAAGATGTTAAAGATTGCCCTCCATCACTGCTGTGCACTATTTCCACTGGCACATGTGCCAGGTCAGTGGGACTCATTCCCTTCCTCTTCCAGAGTCTGAACTACATACAGTGCTCAGGGCTTTTTCAGTCCCCAACTCCTTCAATAATAATGATCATATACACACCAAGGACAGTGATCTTACATCATCCAGCTTGTCACATTCCCTGTTTTCTGTTATCTCCCCATTTCTATCATCCTTCAGTGCCTTCAGGAATTCGCTCTTTTTATCAGTGGTCCGGCGCATCAGCTTCGTCAGGCGCGAGGAGCAGATCTCGATGGGAGGGGTGGTGCTGGAAGGACTCTGCACAGGGGAAGGAGAACCCAGAATTCAAACTGCAGTGCTAAAAACCTGGGGCCTCTTCAGTGGCTGTGCTTACACCCTTCAAACACTAATCAGTTCTTTGGATGGCTCTCAGCCCCTCAAAAAACCCCAACATAATGTCAAATTCCCATCAAAATACTGATGGGTGTTGCACATTCAGTTCTCCCATCCATTATCAACTCAATTTCTTTTCTTCCTCTAGGAGGTCAATTGACATGGCCATGAATATTTTTATTTTGTTCCTTTGTAACTTAATTCTCTCAAGCAAGCTGGTGCTTACAAGAGTATTAGGGCAGAAAACTTCATGCAGGATTCCTGCCCTACAAAAATAAGCAAATTAAGCAGATTAGACTCAGTTAAAATTTGTGTTTTAAGACATCCTAACAGACTCTACCCTAAAATTAAGCTGTGGGGAGGTAATCTCCTTTCAGGGAGTGGTCACATCCTTAAATAACCACAACTGGGTGTGGAACAGGCAGCCACAGCCTTGGAATCCTCTCCTGGAGAGAACACTGCCAACTGCTGGCTCTGTACACTCAGCCCAGATGGTTCAGTGTGGAGCCAGACACAGACAGCCCTGTGGGATCTTTGCTCAGCTCAATGCATGAACACAAGGAAACCTCCCGTGCTCTTCCACAACGTTTACGCTTTCTTAATAATCTGGGATCTGTGAACCAGGCACAGAGCACAGCAGCTGACCACTGGCAGTACCCAGCCACAATCCTGCAATAGCAGCATTGCTAACTAAGGTGAGCTTTCAATTTAATCGGCTCCATGTTTTGACTGGACACACAAAATCTAAGAATCTAAGAACATGTTATGTGAAAGTTCCCAGTATCTTAACATCTTGCTGGAGTTCTTGTCTGGCTACTCTAAAACAATGAGGAGTTTAATCATTATTATGGATGCCTGACACCAGAGTCCTGCCTGCAAAGCTACTTTTTTTCTTCATGTACATGCTTTGATTTTTCAAAAATCAGTATTAAACCAGTAGAATTTCTTGAAGTTTGTAATGTTTTTCTCACTACACACTTTTTTAGGCTGAGGGGAAGGTTGCAAATTCAGGCTCTTTAAATGAATCTCTTGTGCCAAAACTTTTTATCACACTCGCAGTGCTCTGGGCAAAGATCAAGGGAACTAGAACAAAAACAAGGCAGTCAACTGCTGCTTACATTTCTAATGCCTGTTGCATGTGAAAAACTGGTGTGAAATAACGCCTGCAAGGAAGTAAGTAAAGCCTGGAAGTAATTTCTCAGGCAGACTTTTCAGATTTTCCCTAATTCAACACAGTAAGAAACAAATCAGCAGTTGTAACAGACCTAACAAGTGACTGCAACTATCAGGATAAAAAGCCAACACAAGAACGAAATTAAGCTTTCAACGTAACTATTATGTAGTTATGTTTGACTGTAGTGACAGAAGGCAACTGTGAACAAAGGAGATGAAAATTAGATGTCTTCTGGTAATCTGAAATACTTAATTTGAACTCTTTGCTAGTGGCTGTTTTAATCTCTAAGAAACTGCTGAGGTACTAAAACATTATTTCTACACATTAGGGGAAGACAGTTATAGCTAAAGTTTAGAAACAACAGATTTCTGAAAGGGAATTCACCTCAATTCTGGGCTTATGCATAACTTTTTGTAGAAGGGTTATGTTTTACAGAACATTCTTCAGCACTAAAATAGTACACTGGCATCTCTTCTAAAGTAAGCTTAGCCCTTTGACAGAAACATCAAGGCATCTCAGTCTTTTGGTGTTGCTTTTTTGTGGGTGTTTGAGTTTTTTTTTAATGAGAGCACTATGCATCACCTCAGATTTGTTCTGATGTCTGTCTGTAACACAGATGGTTACTCTTACAGAAAAGTAATCCTGAATTCATTTTAAGAACTCAGGCTGCATTGTAGCTTGGTTGTCTTAGACTGGCTTGTGGAGACAGGGCCAGTGTTAGTTGGCATCCTTTTAGCTTCCAACACACTGTGCTCCCTTATGAATAAAGGTGCTATTTTTACCACTTCTGCAGGAAGTGCATTATCCCCCTTTCAGAAACAAAAAGCTAGAGACTATTTGTAGTAGTCCTGGGGAACCAGGATTGCAGTACTATCTGCTGGCCACAGACCTGTGTTTTCATACTGTAAGTCTCCCAACAGATTCAAAGAAAAACTTATTGCAAGTGTCCAGTTTAGTTGAAAGGAATTTTTAAGCCCTTGATGATTGTTTAAAGTGTTACGTTTTAACCCCTCAGGTTAGTACCACCATCTTCACTGACTGAAGTTTCACACAAGACCTTCTTGGAGGTGGGCGAAGGAAACACTTGCATTACTCCTGTATGATACACAGTGAATGCCCTTCTCCTGTCTGCTGAGGTGAAAGCCTGTTCAAGTTTACATATATATGCTGTCAATACTGTGCCATGCATTACACAAAAGAAGGCTATCAGCAGCACAAAGAACTAGGTCTGAAGAGAGACAAAAGCAAGGGAAAGGAACAGAGTGTAAGATCTATTTGCCAAAGTGACAGGTGTCTGTTTATTAACTATTTCCTTTAATGGCTGCTTATACACTCAGCTGTGGCTAAGGCAGAAAAGTGCAGGCTGCTGCAAAGTAAAGTCCGCAAAGCAGAGAATCATAAAGATGATAAAGGCCTTATTTTTGAAATAACATCTAGAAAGGAACAAGACAAATGCACACCTAGGAAAAAACCCCCAATTCTACACTTAAAATGTGAACAAGCTAATTTCAGATGTTGTGAATCATCATTTACAGAATCACGGAATCATTAAGGTTGGAAAAGACCTCCAAGATCATCAGTCCAACCTGTAAAGAACTGCTGCATTGGCCAGGAATTTATCACACTCTGTTCTGGTTTTGTTCTTTTTTTCTTGTGCTATGTCATTGTTATTGCTGAAATAGTAAGAGACTTTTATTTCATGGGTCTCTCTCCATACTTCAGACCAAAACCAGAGGCAAGTCAGTTTCCCTCTCAGCAGATTACCTCCTTCCGACATTAAAATTAAAAACAGATACTGCAGCTGAAAAGTCACATGTACACATGTTAAACTCCTTCAACCCCCTCAGAACTCATTGCTTGTGCTGTTATTCAAGAGAAAGGAAATTAGACAGATCACCTTCCTTCCCCTTCCTTTCCTATACTGAAGAACATCATGGGAATCAATTTACCTACCTATTCACATCAGTTCTTGGTAGCTGCACTCCCATAACACCAAGCTGACGTATGTCTTGTTACACAACACCATTTAAAGCGTTAATACTTTTTTTTTTACTGGAAGGAAATTCTAATACAGTTGAACAAGCACCAATGGCTTTCCAACCAGAAAAAACCCCATTTTTATTTCTTTTAGTGTATCACTGATGAGGCAGAATGTGTTAAGAATGTACAAGTGAGTCATCCCTCAAGGGTGCAAAGGTAGGTACCACATGCAGAGAGCGTCTTACAATGATTATGCTCTAGTAGGTGATAATGACAAAAGCTCCCACCCTATCCCTAAGCCAAACCCATACCTCTTTGGGAGAGGTGAGGACTGAGCCACCTGCCAGGACCGCTGGTTTGGTTACAGACACTGGACTGGTAAAGGCAGAGTCACGGGTGGAGGACAGCGAGCCTGGTTTATGTTCACTTCTGTTGGCTTTCCATGGGCTTGGCTGTATTGAAGAGAAAACAAAATACAGGGCAATAAATGGTAAGGCAGAAGGGATTGCTTGCAAATATTGAAGTAAGTAAACAACATTATGTTGGCTATTGTATGGATTTTCTTCTTGCCTCTCCAAGAATAGTCTCAACAGGTTTATTTCAACACCCATCATTTTTCCCCTGGCATCTTCTGTTTTCCCCAAATCACACACAATTTGGTTCAGGGCCCCAATCTCCAGTAAAACACCATTAAGGGTTCAAAGAGAATATCCAGCATTGCCCTTCATTAATTGGAATCACCACGGGGTAAGGCAGTTCATCTTACAGCTACCCACAGATGGAAAATTTAAAAACAATCCCAATTAATTCACATTTCTTACGGGAACACTGCACACCACAAAGAAAGGCTTCCAATTACTTGACAGGAAGTTTCCCTGTGCGAGGAAGAAGCACATCAAGGAACAGTTTTGTTCAGGGTGAGAATGCAAATTATTTATTTCCTGGGGCTCTGAAAGTGTCCATCATTGCACCAATTTAACAACAAAACCAAGAAAAAGGAAAAAGAAGCAAAAGCAGAGCCAGTTTACTACAGTGCAGGATCACTTGCTGTTTTGCCCTGGGTACTCTCTGCATACACATACTCTTTGAATGCACTGGCCAATAGGTTGAAGAGCAAAGACTTCAAGATAAGCTTTTGTTACTTGGAATGTTATTCTTGAAGCTCTCTTATCAGTCAAGGACAAACATTGTGAAGTGAGAGTCTACAAAAACAATCCTAAGAAGAAACATGTATCAAGTAGCATAATGTCAGAACATTAAAACAAACAGATTCCTTTGACTCACTGGACTTCTGAAGCCAGCTTCAAGTCACTAGTAAAATAATTCATACACAAATGGGATTCGGTTAAATCTCAGATGCAACAGATCCTGCAATTTGCTACCAATGAGAACAGAGGCACTATTTCAGTATGTTCTCACTGTCTATTGGGTTCTTCTATAAATTTTTAAATAAATGCATCACATGGGAGGCCATCAGCTTTACTCTTCCACTTCAACTTAAAAACTAGCATCCTGCATTATCAAATGGATTCTATGGCATTCACAGCACACGTTAAAACCATCCCCTTCAAACCCAGAAATATCCTGATCTGCACAATATTGCCTGTACTAAAATTAGGGTGCAGTATGACTCTGACAAAAAGTTTCTCCCTGCAGCTCCAGGGTTGCAGTATTCGATTCCCAGCTCTCAGTTGCCCAGTGCTGTTCTCCAGGCTTCCACAAAGGGGCAGCTCAGACAGATCCAAAGACAGACCCCACTGCTTTCCTAGGAAGGCTGAGTGCGACCTTCACAGAGCTATTAGCCATCTCAATTAGCCAAAAAGAACGCACTTGTTTAAAAAGGAAGAGAACTGGTGGCAGTGAAACTACTTGGTACAACTTAGCAAAACCATTTTTCATTCAGTTTTCCTGTGACAGCTTTCCAATACTGCTGACTTTGTGAAAAGGAATGTTTTGACTCCTCTACTACTTTATGCACTGCAGGAATTATGTACAGGAATTATGCACTGCAATTCCTGTACAACTTTCTAGAAATCATCAGAATAACGCACCCTACCACAGCTGCTTAAGGTTGTGTGACCTTAAAAGACATCAATACACAGTTTTTCTGGCTAAGGATATGCTGATACCCCACCTTCTGGTTTTGCTAATGGTCACCATTCATTAACAAAAGCACTGCTGATGATATCAGCAGACAATTCCCACTGCAATCCCCACCGCTGAGGAATATCACACTGCCCCAGCAATCACAGCACCACGTCAGTGCATAAACACTTAGAAATTACCAGCTAAATCACTAAGTACATATTTATAGCCTGCTTCATGTGACTGATCTCTTGGGCTACATATAAAAAATTAATACCTTTTCCACTAGGCAAAGAACATTTCCCATGTTATCAATACTGTAATATTTCTGGTATAAATCCAGGTGTAATCCAGGCTGATTGACTGGTTCAGTGAAGTAAAAATGTAATTAAAAAGAACTTAGGCAGGTACCACTACATATTGCCATAATCTCTGACTTAAATACAGATAAACAATCTGGAATGCAAATGAACTATGTACCATGTAAAGCAAGCTCACAAAAAAAGCTCTACCACTATTTTTGATGGATGCCGAACCTTCAGATCATAGTCAGTTTTATTAGAACTGTGAGCACTGAATAATGTATTCTTTTTATCTGAAGAATCAAAACCTACATAATCTAATTTCAGAACATGGTTAGGGTATGCTTCAAGAGCAGCTCTCCTTGACTGAATTAATGAAAAAACCCTGTCCATGGGCTTTAGAAGCAGCTACAACAAATGCAACAGTGATTGCACGGCAAGTTCCTCTTTGCTGTAGTCACTGTTGCATTTGTTGCAGCTGCTTCTAAAGCTGCTACATTAGCTAAGCAGACTTTTATGCCTAAATTCTGCAATGTCAAGCAACAGGTATATCATGGCCAGCCAGTAACAACAGACATTCCAATAACTTTCAGAGGTGCATTTTCATCTCTCAATCTCTACATTAGTAAAACATTGACTTTTAGACCTCGGAAGTTATCTTTGCACACAAGAGCCAGTAACACAGACAAGCTATATGCATTGTGGTTCACTAAAATTCAGTTTACTTTGAAGCCAGAGACAATCTAACAGTCTGGTTAGAAATTGTACCTCTGGTTTTTTCTAAGAACACTCAAAACATCTAGACTAAACCCAGGTCAGACTATATATACACATGTACCATTCAAGTTGTAAAAGCAAAAATAAAAACCACAGATGGTTCCCTACCCATTAGATTCTGCATTTTGTTTACCTATTCCAAACAAGAGCATATACAGACCGAAAACTGCATGTAGCATGAAAAATGCCTTATAAATAACCTTTCTAATAGGTCAATTTATCCCATCTGTCATGATCAAGAAGTAGATCAGCTGTCAAATTAAGGGTTTAGGAAAGATTATTTGGTAATAATTTTAACCACTATGATTTTTTCTGTAGCTGGCAGAATTTAACCTGAGTTAACAGAGATTTATAAAAGGGAAAAAAGCTCTAAACTTGCTTTCTTACAAAAAACAAGCTGTGAGTCTCTTATTTTGCTTTCATCTTTGAAGTGCATAAGAATAATCTAATCATGGGAAGATTTTGGCCACATATATATGCCAGTTCTCTGGAAAAATGGGCAAGATTAAGCCTAGAACTAAGAAATAATAAAAAAATAAAATTACCTGGGTTTTTTTTAGCACTACTGTATTTCCTTCAGTAAAAGAACTAGACCACAAAACACACTGCTTTTCCAGGTTGTTTTTAAGGCTCAACTAAATTACACCTGAATTGCAGGACGTTACACTCTAATCTGATTTTAGCCTCAATTGTTCTGGACACATCAAAGTATTGTAACCCTATGAAGATTTTTTGAGGTAGTCACGTGAACAGTTCAAGCATATGGCAGGACACATTCCACCTCTCCAGCAGTGCTTGTTTTGTCTTATTAAGATAAGGATTTGTCTAATGCATGAGGACACACCCATTCAAATACACCTCAGCGTAGTCAGAGGTTAATTTTCTCTCTGGACAAGACCAAAAGGCATTTCAACAGAGAAGAGCAATTTTAGTAGTAAATAAACCTCTACTATACAAGCCACTGCCCCAGAAACTCCTGGATTCCAAATCCTGCTACTTGTTGGGGGGGTGATTCCCTTGATCTGCAGTTCACTAACTTGGTTGGAACTCCCTGTACCTTGGAAGGAGGAGCTGCAGGTTTAGGAACCAGATTTTTGTAGACACTTGGGACAATGGTGGTGGCTTTGTTGCCATTTGCCAGGTGAGAGACAGGTGATGTAAATGCAGCTGAGAAGGCGGCGGAAGGATCCTCTTTTGAAACCTTTTTGATGACCAGCATCTTGGTAGGTTGCTTGGCACTAGGGGGGTTTTCTGTAAAAACAAAACAAGAGATTTTGAAATACAGATGTTCAGTTTCAGAACAGCTTCAGTACACTGCTACAGTCCCTCCCCTCTCCATCTCAGACACTACACATCTGATTCTGAGACTGCTACCAGCTGCTCTTTCATTTCACCTCTGAGCAAAGATACTGGATGTGGATGTCTAAGTCCAATCTTTTCTAATATTAATCTCCCTTAATGCTGAAAAGAAAAACCTACAGTGACATCAGTTAACAGCCTTGCACCATTCTAGAGGAATCAGAACAGATATGAGCATTTTTTGGAGCAAGCATGGATCACCTTTGTTAGCTCACTAACACAACAAAAATACTTTCCATAACTTATACCTCAAAAGACACAGTGCTTTTACAAACAAGCACAGTTAATGTTTCTTAGGCCAAATAAGCATAATAGTTTCTTTTGCATTTGTACTATTTACAGTATCCAACTCAACTAATCCAACTAGGTATTAACAAATCTCTATTTAACTGCTAGAGCTGGTACCTTGTTCCACTTTTTTTTTTTTAAGGCATAGATTCACAGAGTACATAAGGATCAAAAGCAAGGCTGTTCCAAGTTTAAAAAAATCAACTAAATTCAAACCACAAAATTATGACAGTTTTGCTGTATTTCTACTATGAAGATCCCAAATCAGGAAATCATGGAGTTCACTCCAATCAGCTCTGCCCTTCAAGTGATGTCTGTGTGAAATCGTAACTGCAGCACTACAGGAAGTGAACACAGAACAGTGACATTATTGCCACTGGCTGTTTTTTTAATGACATGACAAGCACAGTTTCAAGTAGACAAAAAGGCCAAGAGATTAGTGAAGATTGTGGGAGAAAAACAACAAAAGACAGAAAGCAGCAAACTGCTTCACTTAAGTCTTTAAAATATTTTTGAGTGAAAAACCCAGCATTTAAACACCAGTTACAACCTCCTGCTCCAGCATCACCATTGTGTACAGTGACTTTTACATACCCCACACTCCAGAAGGTGTCCCTAAAGGTTTGTTCTGGTTGTTTTGTCTTCCAGCTTCTGGATTCAAAGATGGCTGTAAAAAGACAATGCAAAGGAATATATGGTTATATCACATATAACAACAACAAAAAAACAGTATTATCATAACATTTTGTTTCTAGGAACCCAGAGTATGGGTAGATTTCTCTGAAGAGCCTCTCAAGTGGAAGAGTGTGCTTTGCCACATGACATCTAAAAATCGAGTTTGCATTCTCCCTGATCTCTGCTGTATTTCAAATGGAACTATCAGAGGGTTCAGAATAAGCTCTCTAGTCTTCTACTATAACTAAGTAGATTCTACCAACCAATACATGTAAAAAACATTAGGCATTTAGTCAGCAGCTGAAAAAATAAACTAGAATCCACATCATCAGTATATGAGGAATCTATCCTCATTTCACAAATATTTTAATACAATAATTATGCATCAGCCAATTAAAAAAGGAAAAGCAATACTAGATTCATAATGTAAAGGAATATATTTACTAACAAAAAAAAAAAACCAAAACAAACTACATTTAAATTTATATCAAACTTCAAAACTTCAAACTCTACTTTTTAGGATAAGCATGCATGCAGACTCAGTGCTCTCTGCAGACTTACCTGACACTCAGTTTCAGAATTCAGCTTGGTGGAACAACTACAGACATGTCCAAGCACAAAGCAGAGTACAGAGAATCTAAGCATTTAATGACAAGTGATCCTGATTAGCTATTCCTCTTCCCCTGTCCCAAATAACCTCAGTTCAAAATACAGCCATCTTTTTCCTCTTTTTAATGAATTCTTCATATGTCAGTTACTATGGTGACAGCATAACTCTCTAATAGTAAGCATCTGAAATAGTAGGTAATCCTGTTCTATAATAGTTAGGAAAAAATGTCACCATAGCATAAATTCCTGCCTCAGTCCCTAGAAAGTCCTCTTTTTAAGTACTTTAGTGTTTAGCTACAGGTCAGTTGTATAGCAAGGGTGCTCACACTTAGACTAACAGCCTGATCTGCAGACCTTTCAGGAACGGCGTTGTCAGCCACACAGGCCTAACAGCTACACACTTAACCACAGCATACATCAGTTTCACCACTATGGCAAAGACAATACAGGAGTTACTAAACAAAGCTTGCTGCTAGCCAGCGTGTGGTATTATCATCTTAAAAATGAGGGAAGTAATTAGAGAAGAAACAGCCACACACTTGGGGAAGGCACTCATCAAGGCACTGGAGAACGAAGTACGTGGAAGAAAGATTTAGACCAAGATAGACAACAACAGATTGCACAGTCACCACCGTTGCAATATGTCAGGCTTCTGACAGTCAG
The DNA here is from genome assembly GCF_008360975.1 of Lichenostomus cassidix. Lineage (NCBI taxonomy): Eukaryota > Metazoa > Chordata > Aves > Passeriformes > Meliphagidae > Lichenostomus > Lichenostomus cassidix. The sequence goes on along the minus strand of NC_139489.1, from coordinate 8,853,473 downwards.
AAAACCAGGCTTATAGAAATCCTGAATTACAGTGTTCTTGAGAAATCAGGTTTAAAAGAAATCCACACACAAGCTTTATCCCTGCTATCCAGCTGTTAACCACCCTGTGATGCAAACTCCTGCTCCAAGCTGCAGCTGAACAAGAGCATGCAATCACTTCCCAGGCACTTCACTGAAAAACCCCAGCAAATTAAATCAAACTGCCTCCTGTGGCAATTTAAGCATAGGCTCTGGATTTTGGCCTGAAACAGCTGTGGGCATTCATATATTTCACTCTGACTCCTAAATTCCTGAGCAGAAGCCATCAAATTGCCACTACAACTTCAGCTGTGAACAGCCTTCCAGAGACAAACGCTGAGTAAGACAGAAAAAAGCTCATGATGATGATACACACAAGTGTGCACACTCTCACCAAAACCTCTCATTACAGGAGGTAGCAAAGGCTTTAGCATTGAAGATGAAGACAGAGGAGTTGCATTAGATGAAGGGACAGAGTTACCAGAACCTTACAGATGCTATTATTCTAATTATACTGGTCAAGAAGAACCTGGAGAGAGCAAGAAATAGATGCAAAAAGAAAAACACATGATCTGATAATAAAGCACCCTTCAGGGGTCAGGAGAAATAGAATTAAAATGAAATGAGAAAGCAGAAAAGGTGCACATCTCTCAAAGCATTAGCATTAAGGAAGGCACACGGTAAGGATGAAAGCCATTAAGTCCAAGCACTATTTGATAAAGTTTGAAAAACTTTATTCCAGTAAAAATAGAGCCAGGATGTAAGAGACTATCATACTGATAAAACCACAACTCAAAATGCTGAATAAGAAGAAAGTTGGTCAACTGGAAATACTGATGGAAGAAATGGCTCAAGAAACCCTGATCCACAGATTAGCAGAGAGGGAGGAAAACACCTCTGATAAAATACTATTCCAGAAGATTCAAGACAGTTGCAAAGGTCTGAGCATGTAATCAACAAGCTTGGGAAGGTTATCACAAACACCAAAATGTATCAGAGTGAAGGAGACAGGAAGACTGAAGCAGGCAGACTGAAGATAAACTGAACAGATGTACTTCCAGGAGCAAAAAAAAACGCTTTGCAAGCAAAGCCACAAAGTCAATACAACTATTTTTCCTCTGTCGCCTTACAGATTTTTTGAAGACCTGGCTTGTATGTTACAATGCCTTCAGTTCACAGTAACCATTTGGCAAAATGTAAGTGCCAAATCCCATAATCCAACAGGTCATCGAGTCCTGAGGGCTCTGGGTACCAATTAGCACCCTATCAGTGCTGGAATAATTTTGTCAAATTTGCTGTGTCTCAAACATGGAATGGAATGCAACTCTAGATCCTCATCCCCTATCAATGCTAACACAAATGAGATCTGAAAAGCCACTTCTCACACCTGCCACTTCTAGTGAGAAGCTACACACTTACAAAGTCTTCCTCCTCAAACTGCAAATGCTCTTTATCTTCCTTCTTCTCTTCCCTGGATTCAACAGGCAGCTTTTCTTGAAAGGCGGAACTTTTCCGAGAATGGAAGTTGCCATTCCAGTGGCGATGAACTCCAGTTCCTCCTCCTCCACGCTGGCTCACACCATCATGGCCCCGTGAGGGACCATGCCAGCCAGGCTGACTGCCAGAAAGCCCAACATGAGCTCCTTTGGAAACACCAGAATCTACAGAATCATGGCGGAGAAGGGACGGCTGATGCCAGCAGTCTAAACAAAAGGAGATAAGGATGCAAATAAAAAAAATCAACACAGTATGCAGAAAATTGGAAATATCAGGTTGTCCTTCTTGTTGCTCAGCCAGTATTCACTTTGTAACTACTGTGCTGAACTTATTAAGTACTGTGTGAGTGTATCAGAAAACAAACCAAGCTACACAGTGCACATACAGCTACTATGAAAACCCCTAAAGGCCTGAGCACATGGCATGGGAGAAGAGAGTAGTACAACTTCCTCATACAGTATTTTGAAAAGGTACAGTTTGGGAAAACGTTTCTATTCTGCAGAATTCTTCATTCTGTAGAATATTTCAAAATTTTTGCTCTCAGGCTGCATTCTGATCCCTCTTACTCACCTCCCGCAGTTCGGAGGGGCCCATTATTGAAAAATCCATCGGAAGAGTTGTGTCTCCTGCGGCTCACGCCAAAGCGGCCCTCTCCTCGTGGAAGATGCTCTCCATGTTTCTCAAAGGTGGCTGCAGGGGACTGTGGGAAGTAAAAGTCATGTAATGAAGCATTCATTTGGACTCTCCAGGAACCTGTCAGTCCAGCAAGGACAGTTTGCTAATTGAAAAAAAAACACTAACCACCACATTCCTGTACAAGTTTTCAATACAGCATCCACATCTGCATGGATTAGCCAGCAATGTCAACGAGCATGGATTTGATCAGAATGGCACACAAATCCATGTATCTCACACAGAATCACAGAGAACCTAAGACACTCATCTTACCCGTGGTCAGACCTGTGAAAGGAGGTGATCTGTATTACTTTTACCTTGGTTGACTGTGGTGTTGAGAAATTAAGCCAGGCAGGAACAAAGTCATGCTGCGCCATTTAGGTCCAGTGTCTCCCTTCAATAAAATGAGGCATCAAACCTCATGGCCAGGATCTGTAAATGAAAAGAACATTCCCTGTCATCTTATCCAAACTGAAATACTAATACAATTTACCTCTCAAAGTTTTGCATATACAAAGAGGAGGGGGAAAGTGCTGAAGCTTTTCATATTATACTTTAGCATTTCTTTTCTTCTGCTGATTTTATTCCTCTGACTGAAACAGGTAAGAACTTCAACATTCCCTGTTACTTTCTGTTTACAATTTACATGCCCATGAAGCTCAGGACAGAATGGGTGTGGAGGGGGAAGAAAACAGAACAATTGGCATAGAAAAGCCATACAAGGCAGACACAAAAATCAAGACATGACAGAATTTGGGGTACAGTCCTTCATTGCTCATTGTCTCACAGGCTGCAAAGGGGTGAACACTGCATGTTTTATTCCAGAGGTTTTAAATCAAATATAACCAACTGGTGATGTTGAGAGACATTCAGAGCAGATCAGAGACCTGAAAGACAACCATATGCCAGCTCCTGCCCCTACAAAGTAAAACTGTATCCAGATCCACCAGTTCCCATACAACAGGGAATGTCCGATGCTGACATGTCTTTCATAGCCAAGAAACCAAATGATGAGGAGCAGGACACAAGCTGATGAAAGGATCCTAATGAAAGTTCAACTGAAAGCCCACAGAGGCATCTCACTGGCAAACCCTAAATCGACTTGTTCTTTCCAACATATCATACAAATTTTTACTGCTCAAAATGAACATTTCACGATTGCTCCATATAACTAAATTCCACCTTTTGTGGAAGGTTCTCCAATTACCATTTTGCTTTATTTTTCAACTTTATCTAGAAACAAGCCAACACTGTATAAGCACAGTAATAAGTACGTATGACCACTTACCCTGAGTTTGGCCTCTGCAGTCCAATGTTCTCAGTTTGTGTGCTTCAGTGACCTCCCAGTTCCTTCCTTCTGCAGAATTCTGGAAGGCCAGCCTTGAGGCAACAGTGCGTCTCAAAGCAGAGCACGAGAGGCCGCACTTCGTGCCAAGTGTGCCCTTCACCCCCTCAGCTGCTCATTTTACCCTCTCTTTGCACTCTCGCTATAAAAAAAAGATACCTAAGAAGGTAATTTATATTTAAAAAAGCCACGCCCACGTTCACCTCATTAAATTTCCTCTGGTCGTGGTAGTACAGAACTCAGCCTCTACATTACAAAAAGGTTTGTCAAGTCTGCATGACAACATTCAGAGCAACATCATGGTTAATACTGAACACATACACTCAAGGCTGCTGGACTGTTCATGATCTGCAGCAGGTCAACCTAAGCACTCTGGAAAAAAAGATGTTACATAAAAATGTTTGCCCTAAATGCTGAGATCTAAACAAGAAGCATCTGCCCAAGAGCTCTTAAAATATAAATTTCATTTTTATCACATACATCTGCTAAAAAAAGGTAGAATATTTTAAAAAATGAATGTTACGATATACTCTAGTCTTCACGTAACTTGGCTACTGCTCCACAGAGCTAAGCACTACTTGATATAAAGCTCAGAAGCAGGCACAAGTGCTCTCCCTGTTTTTCACCATTTACACGCTGAAACACAGGTTACACGAACGAAAAAAGCCAGGTCCAAAAATAATCTCTTCTTCTCAATTTTTTGTAGACTGGGTGCTACTTTTAAAGGGACACAATTAATCCACAAGAGCTTCTTGTTCTACAGTGAAGAGTTCACTTCTGGGTCATAGTCCTCTTCCACCAAAGAGGTGAGACAGGAACTGTAGTCACTGTAAAAAAACAAACAAAACTCCATCAGTACAAGTGGCATAAACATGACAAAGTATGACTAAAGTGAAGAACAGAAAGGGAAATTGAGCAACTATAGTGCAAGTGCTAAAAGCTATTTGATCTCTGATCTAAACAAAACCTGAAATAATCTAATTAAAAAAGAGTCCCTGAAAAGGGCATTTTTGCTTTTAAATAATCACTTCCCAGATTTAGTCCACAAAAGGGCAACAAAAACAATCAGAATAAAGGGAAGAGTGGAGAAACTGCATGCAGCTGATGAAAGCAATTCCACACTTCATAGCAATTTAAAAACCTGCTGCTAAAATAATGAGACTCTGGGCTGCAGGTAGGCTTGGCCATTCCAAATGCCTCATCTCTACATGCCCACATCATTCCTCACCTGCTCCAGTACAGCCAGACTCCCCTCTCAAGGGGATGATGACAGTAATACAACCAGTATTCCATTAACTTCTCCACAGAAAATACCACCAACAACAAAACCTAAGTTATTCCACTATGACCTCTTTTTCCTTGAACCATTCTACCTAACCAGAAGCAAACAGATAGTTTAGTGATCTTGAAACAACTGAGAAGTTTTATTACTGTTTAGTTGCCATCAGCTGTTTTTCTCAGGATGCCTTTAGGTGTGCCTTATTATGCCTTTTTATTTGACTTATCAGAGTTTGTTTCCTTTGTTTGGATATGGTTCCATTCTTTGAGTTTTGGTTTTCATTGCATATGTTATTTCATTCTTTACTCTAAGCATGTGGATTTTTAAAAAAAGTTTTTAAGGTGATTTTGATGAAGGCTCAAAATAAACACACACTGGAAATAGTAAAAGAATAACCACCTTTCATCTTCTGGGTCACCCCTTTAATAAAACCCTTCATTTTTATGCTTTGTTTTTTTCTTTCTGGAACTAGATGTTACTCTTGTATAGAGGAGTTGGTAAAGAGCTTTGCATCTAAGCTCTCAGCCACGATCCCATTTCTGGAGACAAAGAACAAGCAGCCTCACAACCCATACAAACTACCAGCCAAGATGAGGAAAAGCCAGAATGGTCATGGCTATACACAATTACCGACCTGGAAACTAATCTGAGCACCCTACCCTGTGCTACAATCTACTGAGCATCACATCTTGCAAACAACTAAAGTTCTAATCTACAAAGATGTGTTTTTATATTAAAGCACAATTTTTCCATGTGCATAAAGGACATAATGGAACATCTGCTGCAAACAAAACAGATTTCCTATCACACTGAACTCTGTACAGGTACAGAACTCCTTCAGATGTGACCTTCTAAGTCTACTATCAAACATATGAGTAGTAAGCAGAAGACAAAATAGGGACAAAGTCAATGCAGTTGACTATATTTAAACAAGATTCATTACCTTCTGAATAAATATGCTTTTCAGAACAAACTCTATAGCAATTAAGCTATGTCAAACTATTGACAGAAGTTAAAAAATTTAAGAAGTTGATTTAATGAAGCTTGAGAATGGTTCACAGCAATGTGAAAAATGGACCTAAAGAGAGGAAAGTCCACAGAGAATTGCTCTCTGGATTTAAGGTGTCTAAATAAATGAACACCACAGAACTGCAGTTTTCAAGTAAAAACCAGGTCTGAGTACACAACAAAAATAAAAACACCACACAAATACAATACTCAGGTTCCATTTACCAAAACAGTTCCCAGTACCTTTGGAAAAGGCAAGGGAAAAGAAAAGCGTATCAACAGTTTGTGTTGCTGCTTTTATATGTCAGCTCAATCAATGCCAAGGTGAAACATTTTGTACAACTCCAACCACCAGTTTATAGATTATCAACATCACTGGTAGTGTGAGTGCCAGGGCTGCTCATTAAGCAGTGCCTAACATACATGTAACAGTTTAGTACAACTTCTAGACTTGACTCTGCAATTCAGTAGGCACATACACTGCTCTTCTGTCATCACCTACCTGGGCATGTCCCAGCACAAAAAGAATGAGGGATGCAACATTTAGATGCAATACATTTTGCTAAATCGAAAACCTTGTTCGATGAAATACTGTATAGTAGCACTGAAACCCTCTGGTCTCCAGGATTAGCCCACGTGCTGTGCCTCAGAGCCCCCTCCCTCTCACACACACTGAATCCTGTCCAACAGCACATCTGCAGCCTACCTGAGACCACTTCCATAACCTACCACATTACTGACAACAGTAGCACCACAAAATCCTAACAGGCAAGACCCAAAGTCTCTCCATTACCCTCTCTCACGGCAACCTACAATAAATTCTTGAGAAAAAAAGTGCAACACCAAGAACAAATAGCATCAGGACTCCCAGGATACTTTCTCAGACTTTTAAGCTAGAGTCTGTATTACAATTTATTGCCAGTCAGAGCTTCTATGCAAATCTGTTCAGTTGCTTTGTTTTTAGACACATTTATACATCTTTGCCTCCCAAGTGAAAGTGGGCACAGCTAACTTGTGCTTTATGTGGAAGTCAACTTGTAGCTATAAAAAATGTCAGCCTCAATTCAACTGAATATTTTCTTGTGCTGTCAATGTGCCCAACCACATTCTCTTCCGTTTTTTATGATGCTCATGATTTTACACAAGGTATATGGACTCATCAAGTTATGTCTCTTTCAAACTAAAAGTATTCATGGAAGCCTTCTGAACACCTCTAATCACTCTTACGAGACTTTACCCTATTCTTTAGGTATAACGTCACCAAAATGGCATCAAGTGTTCAAGATTTGGGAGCATGGCCCATTTATACAGTGGCAAAACTGTGCATTTGAAAAATTTTCTTCCTAATATCTAACACAGTGGTTTTTTTTCCCCCCTATTACTGCACAGAACTGAAGTGACCTTTGCAAACTACTCAGTTCTTCTCATATTGCATTTACAGTTCAATCGAACTGATCTCTGTTTCACTACAGAAAACACAAGGACAAAGATCATCAGTAGCCACTCCCAATTCCAGAAAAAAAGCAAACAAAAGTGCTTGTCAATGCAAATTTAATTCTCACTCTCCTTTTAAATGAATTAAAATATGAATTATTTCTAGTAATACAAGTCAGAAAAAGACAATAATAGTAGTACCACTAAATGAAATGTTCTCTAAAGGCATACCTCCTTTCAAAACAATGAAATCTGCATTAAAGAGCATTGGTGTAGAAAAAAAAGGTTGTTTAACAACTATCCCAACATATTCTTTCACCCATTAAAATGAGTAAGCTTTTGGCAAGTAATCCAAGTACAAAAAAAAAATTTAAACTCTTTAGCACCTGGGTTCCACTTGTTAACAGTTCTAATTAACCTTTAAAAATAATTTATAATTTTTTACATGTAACATTAAAAATGTCTTAACAGTTACTTCATAGCAACCTCTTTTCATAAGTTTTTGTTGTTCCAAAAGTACAGTTTTCCTTTGGTAAATGCTTAAGTTTCACAACTAAATATCCTCCTGTGTCATTTTTACATGCAAGTAAAAGTGGTTTTTATCACTGAGTCAAACAAAATTGTCAGGTGCTCTTTTATATACCAGATTTTACAGTGTGTTTGTCTAAACAAATATTAAAAACTGGCATGAAAACAGAAGGAACATACAAGCATATTCAATTTAAACAGACAGAGACCACAGTAAGAAACATCTATAGTCAGAGAGAAACCCCCATTCTCCAATACCCCTTCCATAAAGGGTTCTTGCTGCACCACAGTTGCATGGAGTTGCCTGGTTGTTTTCAGCCTTCTGTTTACTTTCATTTCTATTTGTAACATAGACTCCATCAGAGTTAATCTCTAAACCAGAGCTTCTAAATCTTTGACTCTCAAGTTGAGCTTTTCAGATGTACCTGACAGTGGGAACCAAGGACGTGTTCAACATGTAAAGACCTACATTGGCCAGAACATGAGCCTAGAGAGGCAAGCTACAGATAATCAGAGCCACTGAGCTATGAAATTATTCACTGGAAATAGATCAAGATATTTCAAAAGTCCTACGAAACAGAACAGATGAGCCTTAGTAGTGGTGCATTTTTCCTATTACTTCCTCCTCTATCTCTGCCTTGGCCCAAAAGACTGTAAAAACCCAAGGGGAAGCACAGTCTACCCTGCCTGAGCTCCAGCCTGCGTGCTGTGCCATGACGTGCTGTTCCAGCACACCACCTCACTGGGAATACCTGGAACTAGGGCTACCTTGTTCACATTACGGACTGCAGTGCGCATTTCTGAAATGCACACATTTTACTGGGTGCTTTTTCTGCTTCACTGTACCCAGCAAACGTCCCCAGATCCCTTCAGCACTGTTGCCTACCAAGAATCCTATTAATTGCTGTCTCTAGTTCAATTTCTCCTCTCCTGCAACAGCAAATCACAAAAACGTGGAGCCTCTAGCGGAAAACCAGCATAAAAGTAAACTTTTACCCTTCATTACACATTTATCAATCCAGTTAATAGCAGCTGTAAAAGGTCATAAGGACAACACCTGTCTATTGCTGCCACAACTTCAGTTCACTGCATTTCTATCTATTACTCTAAATAAAACATGTTTACTTAAAAAAGAATAGATTTGTTTTTCTAACCAGCTAAGTCAATTGGGATTTCAGTAATATTCCTAAAGATCAGATGTCAGCTGGGCTACAAAAGCATTCAGAAGAATTAGTGAACAATTTAATGGATGCAGAAGGCAGAACAGAATTTACTTCCCTCATCAGTTTTCTTTCTGTGAAACTCTTTTAAAGTTATTTAATCAAGCTGATATGCCCAAACATTCAAAACAGACCACTTTCCACTTAGCTACTTTTCACAGTAGGGCTGCTGAATAGGTGTATGTTAGTTTAGGATAAGGAATTAATACAATACGCATTTGCTAAAATATCTCTTTCTAATAACCTCCAATTCATTCAGTATGTTCACAGAAATAGGGAGCCACAGCCTGGAAGCCCAACTCACAAGCACACTACTGATTTCCTTAAAGATATTAAAAAGCCTCACATGAAATTTCACTATCCTGTTTTCCAGAAGAAAATCCAAACAGACCATGGCTCATGGCTTGGTCTCAACATCATACACATTTTATTGATTAAAATAATCATATTTGGGCACACAGACTTAAAGAACATCTAGTTACAGCCCCTGTGCCATGAGCAGAGACACCTTACACTAGACCAGGTTGCTCACTTCCACTGATGGGGCATCCACAACTTCTCTGGGCAATCTGTGCCAGTGAATTACATTTATAATGTAATTATAAAACTTGCTTCAACCTTGCATGCATTATGAGGTCTTACTATAAAAGACACAAGTGCAACATAACTCATTCAATAGTTGTCACAACAACTGGTGAGCCACAAGCTGAGATCACTCATTTCCAGTTCACCTACATAAAGTATCTACAAAACAAACTTACTTCCCTTTTGCTTTTACTTCCATTAATACAATTGTCTAGACACACCTTCAGCCTGTCTGCACAACTGAAAAACAGCTCCCTTTGGAGAGGGCAAATGCAGATGTTCCGGAATGGCACGTACAACTGGTAGAGCTTACCCACCTGAGGTATTAGGAACCAGAACAACTATACCCCAGATATGCCATCACCACTTGTTTCTTTCCATTATATCCAACAGCCAGCCTTCCAAAATGGCTGCATGAATATAAAGGACAGCCCTATGGATTAAAAATACTGCAAAAAACATTGCTTAAATTGTATCTGTCTGCTGAAAAAAATCTAGCATCTAAAAACGCAAAGCACCACTCATAATAGGTTTTCTAGAATTATAGAAATGTGAGCTCATTTTAGAACACTAAATGATGGATTAAAATGTTAAACATGTACTAAACTAAAATCTTCCCAGATACAGATATTAAATGTTTTAGTGAAAAGCAGCTATTACTGAGAGATTAACACCTTGTTTTTCAAGTTTAAAGCAAATGAATCTATCTTGCAGAGTCATCAAAACTGTTTTGTATTCTAGACAGAACACTACAAATCTATATTCCAAGATGAAAACATGCTAGAAGCTTGGTCATACAAAAGTTCTTCCAGAGTAACAGGCTAGGGGTGGGGGAAAATCATACCAACCTGACCACTTATGCAAACCAGATGACTAAGTGAAATGAACTGGAAATAGGTTAAGAAAGGTACATACAGACACATCTATGTCCTAATCCCCTTTCCTCTACTGACAGTCCTTCCACTGACATCTCCCACAGCTCTGCTTCATAAACAACCTGTCCCTTCCCATACTTACTTTCCACTTCTCCAAGGTCACACTGACCCAGTCTTACCTCCCTCAAAATTTCTGGACAAACACCTACCCCCGCAAAACCACATACCGAGCAAAGCCTTAACAGTCTGGTCTTGTGAATACATACTGAGATCTAGAGTGCAGGGGGGTAAGGAGATGATTTTTTTTCTTTTGTGACAGCAATTAAAGATACAAGGGCATACAAGAATAACAACCAAGTAACAGAGAAAAGTGACTTCTAGTTCTGTAGGAAAGATTCTTGATCGAACAAGAAAAAACCACTAACAAACACCACCTTTAGAAATGTTACTGACTGATCGATACCTGCCCTCCAAGTCTCTGTTGATCCAAGTTTCTGCCAGCAAGGTTACCATGTAAAAGCCAGCAAACTTGTCTTTGGAAGCAAGACATACTTAACTCAGAAGCCCAAAGCACATTTTGGAAAAGGCAGCATCTGGGGAACCTGTACAGAAGCCTGTGTAAGATAAGCCTCTGGACCTCAGCCAGCAAGTGTGATACATCAAAAATGAACCCTTCCAAGGGGTTTTCATGAGTTTACTCCTCAAAGCAACAAGAATACCAAGATAAGGCCATTTTAAACACATAAAATCTAAAAGGCTGAACTTCTCATAAGCACAAAATAGGAGAGCTCACAGTTTCTAGATATTATGCCTCCTACCAATTATTCCTGCATGTTTCACAGTGTGCAGCCCCTGGCAATACTGCCATCCCTTATGCCTCTCTCCTGTGCCTGCTAAGATTCCACTTCCCTCCAACGCCCCTTTAACTGTCTTTAGTACTGTCTATGTTACAGAACTGCAGTACTTACCTGAAATATTAAAACCTGTTTACTGCTCTGCTTTGCTGCAGGGAGCAAGGTTTCAGGGATTGTACACCTCTCTTAAAACGAGTGTATCTATTGACACTACTGATACAAACCAAAGAAATACATTTTAAATAGCATTAGGCTTTAAATGTGAACAATGTTCTGAACTTTCAAACAGCTTTAGCACTTTATTAAATAAGGTATTTTACATCTGGAGAAGGCATCCTACTATTTAAATCAAATCCAAAGGTCCTTTTTGCTCTTTAAGGAACAAAATCCAACATCTATTTTGTACTGCACTTTGATCTACAGACCTTTTGCAAATAAGTCAAGATAAGGCTCTGTTCTGCCCAGAACCTTACACAGCACAGCACCTTGTCATGGCTGCCTTTAAGGTACTACTCTCATCCCCAAACCCTCATGACAGAATGAGTGAAATGGCAGTGAAGAGCCCATCTGTACAGTCTGCCCAAAGCCTTAAGGAACAAAGTCACTTCTACTGCTCAGCAGCACACACCAGGATAATGTTCCCCATCATCAGGAAAGAATTGCAAATATGTAATTACTGGCTTATCCCTGCTGCATGCTACATACCTCCTGCCTACCTGTCTTCCAGAGATGTGGATGGAGCCTAAGTAGAAGTTAAGTAAGTAGTTTTCCAGTACCTTAAAAAAAATATAATGGGATGGGTATTTCCCACTAAGGGTATTTTATAACCCAGTATTTTACCAGGGTTATTATTGCTACTACACCACATTTACATTTAAATATACTCCATTTGGAGTGGCAAAAAAACATTTCCTTTGGAAAAGAGCCTTAAATGCAACCAGACTATTTATCAAATATTTGTGTCAAGGCAAGAGAGACTACAAATCAAGCAGAGGGAAGTACAGATCTGCATTCCAGATGAAGGATAAGCAAGTAGAAGGCATGTCATATGCAAAGAGGAAGGAGAATTGAAAGTCAACAAAACAGAGGACACTCAGAAATAACAGACCATTCTTCAAAGCAGTACTATTGTAATTCTTCCCCTCAATACCATTTCTTGGGTCCTACAAGACCAGCACAAACTGGGAAGGGAGGTGCATTCCAGTTATAGGTACTTCCCCTCCAAGACAACATGCCAAGACTGAGGGACAACTCATACCTTCTCTGCCCCTCCCTGCATCTGGCTTATTTCCAAACCCTTTTACATCAAGACCAGGACAATATGATCAAACTCCACGTTTATTTGCCCATAACTAGGACATGACAAAGATATGTTCACTCAGCACTTTTCAGCATGTGTACAACACCTGCATTACAGTTTGTAAAGTTTACGTTGTCTGCAATGGTTTTCATTCCACTGGTTTACCATTTTCAGCACTTTCTCTGACTGAGAAAGTATTAACAAACATCAATGCAGAAAAGTCACCGAACACAATTCTGTTTAAAACAACTCCTATACATAAAAAATAAATTGCAATTGTAACATATACTCCATTAGTTTGGTCTTGGCCTGAAAAAAAAAAGAAAAAGTGATCTCTAATCCTGTGATCTAACGATTTGCTGCAGCTGGGAGATGTATCCTCTTTGGATGTTCACAGTGTTTTCCTGGAGCTCTCTCTATGATCTAGACTGTGAAACTGAGTTGAAATATAGCAAGGAGTTATGGACAAAATGTCCAGCTGGTCTGAGCTTTGCTTTTAGATCTTGCAGAGATTTATTGTCCTGTTCTTCTGCAGGTAAACTGTGCAGACCAAGATTAAAACACTGCCATTTTTCTATCCTAGTGTCCCACAATAAACTAGGGAATACAAGCAAAACATCTGTGTGAGAAAAAAAAAATCTTCATACATTGCACAGTTAAACAGCTTTTCCTGATATCTCAAAGAATTTAGCTCTACCCTCTTCCATCAGATGTCTCTGAAAGTCAACAAAGCAATGCTCCCCTTCACCAATTTGTACAGTGATCTTCAGCTTCCTAAGGTCCAAATATTAACTGTAAAAATGTCTCATAAAGTATGGGAAAAACAAATTTTTTATCAACATACTGGAATTCATTATGAAGTTATACATACCTCCACCAGAATATTTTTTTTGAAGCTGAAAATCAAACCAGATTAGCATACCAGCATTCTCTAGTGTATCCCTAAAATCTGTTTGGTTATTCTTATGGCTTGAAAGCCTGTCCCAACATCTAATGCCTCACCTGAACATATTCTGCTGCAATTTCAACTCATAACTACTTGTTTTATTCATGATGGATGTGGAAACCTGACTAAATTCTTGCAGGTACCTTTTAAGACATCTTTTCTCCAGATCAATACTTCAGTATTCTCTGACTAAAAGGCAACTTTAGTAGGTGGGTTGTTTTTTTTCTGGGGAAGTCCCACAGATCACCCTGTATCTCAGCACCATTTGGCAGAACAAAAAGGATCTACTATCATATTCTGGGATCAAATATAGCCAAATTAAAAAAAAAAAAAAACCAAAACAACAAACAACCCACCCTCAACCAGTCAAATTTTACTAGCAAAGATCAAGCTTTCAAGTTCAAAGTACCAATGATGAAAAAACTGATGCGACCCACCTACCAAGTGTGACAGCTTGCAGGCAGTGACAGGATGTCAGAGCTGCCTCCCAGTTATACCTGCAGGTAACTTTTTAAAGCTGCTTTTTGTATCACCTGCTAATGTCTGATGAAACACGTTGAATAAAACCACTTTTGAGGTAAACAATCCATTTTTTCCCAATCCTTAGTTATGGTTTCTCTCTTTCACAGACTTTGTTATTTTCTTTGCAGATCTTGTTACACAGCCATAATGTTCCAGAGTATGACACTAACCCAAACTGAACAAGATAGTTCCTGCTGAAGACCTACCACTCCTTGGCAGAATGGAGAAACTGCTTCATTACCTTATTTAAAATGCTCCTATATGTTCCAGTATGACAAGTGAAGTTTCATGACAGCGATGCTGCTGACTCATGATAATTTAGGAACCATTACAACCCCCAGATACTCCCCCACAGAACTGCTGCCCTGCCAGCTGCTACTTGTCTGCGTAGGCAATATACCAAAACACAGTAATTTGAACCCATCTACACCAAAATGGCTGAATCCAAAGCTATTGATTTCAGACCATTTGTTGAATTTGCCAAGATCACATTATCTGTGTGTTAATTAAGAACATCATTGTAATACAGGGAAGTGAAACCATCAAGAAGTACATGACGCAGGACAGACTCCCTAATGTGAACACCCTTCCCCTGGACATACCCAAGTCTTGCCTTTTTTCCAGACATTGTGAGGGAAATGCTCCTCAACTCTTCAGCACCCTGAAACTTTTCCCACCCCCACAGGCTCTCAGCTCCCTAAATACTAGAGGATACTTTCCAGAAGGCCCAGTCAACCTGAAGACATTAAAGTTGTCATTAACCTCTTTCTCTACTTTTAACTGGAGTTCAAAGTAGAGGAAAGACAGTTTTCCCAAACTAACAGTCAAGATCGTAACACATTCAACATTTTCAGGATCAGAGTTCCTTGCTGAGTTTTATTAAGATTACCATCAAAGGTCTTTTCAGATCATCTCCCATGAGTCCTGATTAATCCCTTGATGATGGATGACGCATTGTAACACAATGGCAAAACAAACCTCTCTGCTGAAAGGCTGGAGACCTGTTGTAATCTCTACCATACACCTTCACCGGCAACTTCGTAAATACCAGTAATTTCTGTACCCAGAATAATACCATACCTCCCTGGGAGACTCAGTCCTTTATTTACAAGTTAATTGTTCATCACAAAATGAAGATGACAAAATTCCAAGAGAGTGTCACTCATTGCCACATGCTCTGTATGTTGCAACTATGCTATGGGGAGGGGGTCACACAGACATCCAGAACCTAGAAGACACTGAAAATAAAACTGCTCTAAGGTAAATTAAATTAAAATCCATAATTTCTCCCTGTGTTGAAAAAAGGGGATTCCTAAAACCAAGGACATTAAGACAACATTATACACATACTTTCTTATCAAGAGCCACTAACATCACACCATAGAGCTGTGATCCTCCCTCCAGTGTGCAGGATAAAACTATGCAAAACACTGAACTAGAAATGATCACAAGATTCAAGGAGAAAACAAACCAACACTGGCATTTTTGCTAGAATGTCTGTAAGTCCTAGAACTTCAGCTGCTCCTGACGAACTCCCTAATGTACAACAGTCCCTGAGGCACAAGGTCACATGCTGCAAAATATTTCTTTCTGAGCATCATTTATTGCAGAAAACCTCAAGTTATGTTTGGCTGCACTGGTTCAAAGCATTTTTGTTAAGCCAGACCTTGGAAGTGCAACTATTTCAGATTAGTCATATTATGGAACTGCATACACCAACAATTTGCAAAACTGTTCTGCTGTTTAATTGTAGAAAGGTCTTAGTAGTATAAAGCGTGAAAATTCTTCTCCCGACTTTTGAAGACCAGTTAGAGAAGGAGCTGCATACTTTAATCAGGAATTTCCAGTTTGGAGTGATACAGCCTGATCACTAATATGTATGATCAATTAAGCCTAAATGCTTCCCTCCCTGCTTACTTGTCCTGCTCACAGCCCTGTCTAACCTAGAACTTTTAGGTCTGTGTTTGCACATACACCTATGGGGGAGCAGACACTTAGCCACTATCAATCTCTATCTAAATCCACTCCCAAAAACATGAATTTATCTTCTGACCATACAGTAACTCATGGAAGTTTGGCACATTTTCACAGGAACATATAAAGTTACAGCACACAAGTTAAACAACATCCTGGCTCTCATTAAGTATTCTGAGCAGGACCATATTTCTGCCAACTTCATGCTTTTCATTAAATCTGACGAGCAAAGAGAACATGGACTTCAATTCCTCTTGCTGAAACAAAAGCCACACATGATTTAGTTGGCATCGTGGTCACTATGTAAGTGACAGTAAAATGTCTACCTACATTGCTGAGTTTGCAGAACCAAAACTAAACCACTCCTGCCTCTACAAATAAATTAATATAAAACTTAAAAATCTCAGACAAACTTCCTGGTACACATGCTACCTCATCAACTGCAAAATCCAGTAACTCAGACCTTTCCTTCAGTAAGTTAGAGCAACAGTCTGGTTGTTTCTATGAAGCTGTAAGGAAAAGCTGTGTCCCTGCAATCACAGCCAGCACTCCACTGGAGAGAGGTGCTTTATGCTTCAGTTCTACTGAACAGAGTCAGCCCTTTTCCAATCTCTTCGTACAGACAAACAAACAAAGCACACCCTGGAGTACACTTCACAGCTAAGTCAATTCAGCAGTTACACAACTAACTTCAAACAACTTGTAACACTGAAAAAAAAAGGTAACTTTAGCTCCTGAGCCAATAGTTTTTCTTCACTCTGCAGAGGCAAGAACTACATTATCTGACACCCCATGCTCCTGAAGAAATTCCCAGATCCAACCACAGCATTGTTCTGTATTAAAATAAAGATCCCACAACTCTTGAAATACTGTTTCCATTTAATGAAAATACTAGTGAATATTATTTTTCCTGTAGTGACTTAATTTCCTAATTTAAAACAGGAATTTCAAGATTCAGTAATACACACGTATACAGCAGTCACATATGTGGGGCAAGGTGACCATACCCTGTAAATATCCTCAAAGTATTTTCCTAACATTCATAAAATGTGCACTTCCTTTTGATTTGTTGTATTTCACATCTGCATTCCGCTCCTCATATTTCTGAGACACCGCAGAAAATATAGGATTTGCTTTTTTCTAAAATGCCATCTGTTCCCTGCATATTTTCGCTTTAGGTCCTCGCATGTTATCTGCAATGGAAACTTCTGTGTCATATAGGATTAAGGCTATAAACTAGATGAATATAAAATGCAGAGGGCTGCACTTCCCTACAAATAGCAGTAAAAAAAAAAAAAAAAACCAAACATGAAGTATCACCTGAAGCCTTTCTATTCTAAACGCAACACTCCGAGAAGTTCTTCTTAAAGGGACATTTCTCCAGAAATTATGTGAAAGACTGAGAGAGGAAAAACTGCTCCTCTTAAATCTGGGAATTTTATTTGTTCCTAGCACTGCTCTACAGCTGTTTCCTTCCTGAGTCAGAAACTGGAAGTTCCAAATACCAGTCTCCAAATGGATAAGCACGGGGAACCTTTCACTGAAATACCAGCCATATTCATTCATGAAGTAACATTTGCATAAGCTTTTTTCATAACCACCTAACATTTTTATAGAAGCAATGTCAACTCTACAGAAAACTCAGCTTTGATGGTGCTCCAATTATCTCAGCTGTTATCTCCATTCCCCCTCTTTGCTATTTCCACACTTTGCTCAGGCACTTGCAACGTTTCAGAGTATTATCAACATTACTAACACTTGTGTCACTCACAGCTCGGGGGCGGGGAAAGGCAGGCTGACCTACCTGGTCATGTTAATATAAAAAGATTTTTAAGCAACACTTTAAAACCATTCCACCATTACGTATAAGAATTTAAATAGCTACTGCTCCTCTAAAGCTGTTTAAAAACTCGTAACTTGTGCAGACACCCACTGACTGCTCTAAAATCGTTCCAAAACAGCTCGTTACTAAACTAAACTGAATTCAAAGTCTTAGATGGATATTTGAAACGCTAGGCGCGTTCTGATCAAGTCCAGCCCCAGCCGTTCAAGTTAAACCACGCAAGACCTTAAGCCAAGAGGGCACAAAACACACCGGACACGCGGAAATAACTTTCACACCGGAAAGAGCTGCCTCACGCTCGGGCCAGGCGCTGCTTCCCTACGAGCAGACGGCGAGCGGCACCTGACAAGTTTCCCAGCCTCGCTGGCAGGGCAGAGCGAGCCGGGCCCCGGCTGCCCGCAGCACACGTGTCACTGCCGGGCGCCGACCGCCCCTTCCCGCCGGGGGCAGCCGGGAAGTGCGGCCCCGGAGGGAAGGGAAACGGCTGGGCCAGCAGCGCTCACCCGGTTTCGTTTCCAGCCTACAGCGGGTCGCCCCTGCCCGGCCCCCCGGGACTCGCCCGCCGCCCCGGCCCGCCCCCCCCGCCCCGCTCACGGACGGCCCCATGACAGGAGCTCAGCTCCGGCAGTGTCAGCGCTACGAACTTCCCGGCTGAGCAGGAAACAATAAACCGCAGCGCCCCGGCCCCCGCCGCCCACCCCGGCCCGGCCCTGCCCGCGGGGACCTCGCGCTGCACCCCGCCGGAGCCGCCGCGGCCGCGGGACCGAGCGCGGGGGGGGGCCGGCCTGGCGGGAGGCCGCTCCCGGGCCGCGCCGAGCCCGCGGTGCCGCGGGGGGCGGCGGGGCGGACCTGGGGGCGGCAGGGGCTGGGTGAAGGCGCGGGGGGCGCGGGGGGCGCGGCGGGGGCGGCGCGGGGGCCGCACTCACCGGGCGGGCCCTGGCGCGGCTCCGGCGGCCCCACAACCATAACAAAGCTCTGCCCAAAATGGCCGCCCAGCCCTGCCCGGCCGGGGGCCGGAGGGGGCGGGGCCCGCGCGCGCGCCGGGCGGGGCCGAGCACGCGGAAGGGACACGCCCCCAGGGTTCCCTTCCCTGCCCCCGCCCCGGCCCACGCGCCTCCCGCTCCGCCAATCAGAGGCGGCGGCTCGCACCTCCCTCGTCACCGCCTGTCGGAAGCAGCCGCAGACTACGCGTCCCAGGAGGCCACCCGTTACCTCCAGCACGTAGATAGCCGGGGGTATGCCTCAAGGCACGCTGGGATTTGTAGTCCGCCTGGGAGAGGCTTGCCTGATGCGATGGTACCGGAAGGTAGAAAACAGGAACGGCCGCGGCGCCCCACAGCAGAGGGTCTGTCCCGCGGGCGGGAGAGGAGCGTATCTCTCTTCCGCCAGACCGACCGCGGCCCTCAGGCTGAGAGTGACCGGGGCTGCTGCCCCCGGTATCGGCTCGGGTGTTCTCTGCTCCGGCCTGGCTGAACACGACGAGCCGCACCGGTTCCCGCCCGGACCAGTAGGCTGAGCGCCGGGCGCCGTCGGAGCGCTTACCGGGGCACCGGAAGGCGCCACAGCGAGCGGGTCCGGGGCGGCGGCAGCACCGGGCGAGTCCTGCCCGGTCCCCGGTGTGCAGAGTGGCCCCGCCTCCCTCTCGTGTGTATATAAATATAGATATATATAGTCTCCTCTCCCTTCCCTCTCCGCGAGTGCAGTTTGGTTGCGCGGAGCCTCCTTTTCCTCCCGGCGCAGCGGGACCGGGAGCTGTGCAGTCAAACCCAGGGCGATATCCCGCCCTCCCCGGTGAGTGCCGAGCCCGGCAGCCAGCTGCGATGGCTTCTCCGCTCCTTTGTTATTAATGATCGCCTTTGCCGCGTGTGAGGAATTGCTCATTTATAAGCTTTGTGCAGTGATTTATCCCTTGAAGAGGAGATGATCCGTGAGTGGGAAGCCTGTTCCCTGATTCTTTAACTAGAAATTGTTTTTGCAACAGTTAATACAACTTTAGAACTTCAGTTCATAAAGCTGCCTGAAATTAAATATTCTGTAGTGGGCAAGTACTGATTGAATATATATGTAATATATATACATACATCTCTTTAAATATGTATTTGTGTAAATATATACCTTAAGAGTCTTAAATCTGATATGTGTAGACTGTGACTGAGCTTTGAGCATCAGACCAACTCAGCAATGCATCAGTTTCAGACCTTCTGAATTTTTCTGTTTTAGGGCATTGACAAAAGAAATATGTTTCCTCTCATACAACGATGCTGCTTCCACACATCTTTCAAAGTAAGTTACTGAAGGCTTTTTTTTGCTAATTTTATTTATAAGTAAAATAGCAAAAGATACGACTGGAGCTTTGAAAAAAGGGTGGTGTCTAAGTTGGAGTTTATCACATGTTTATCACTTTGCTTTTCTGGAATAGTTCATAGTTTCTACAGCATGTTTAGGCAAAGCTATTTATTTTATAAAATCAAATTTTATTGTCTCGAGGTCTTTTTTCCTGTCACTTCTTGATGCAGTAGTGAGGGGATGGTAGCTAGTTTCTAGGGTGACCTCATCTTGCTTCTATATGAAACTTACATTTTACTCTGAAAAGGACTGATATATCTTAAAAGTGCCTGAAGAATGCATGTGTGGGGGAAAGGATAGGTGGGCACTGAGTGAGCTTTGCTTATGCACTCTGGAGAGCCCAGTTGCTCTTCATCAGCTGCACTGGGCACCTCCATTGGCTCAGTTAAAACCCCTTGAAGTTCAAGAGGAAGGACAGCTGTGGTGTGACCTGACCTGGAAAACCACTTGGTACAATATTCCATAGCAGCTCAGGTACCTGCAGATCTGTAAGCCTGCACTGTGCAGTGTTCAGAACAAGTTTTGTGCTTGCAGCTCCAGAAGGTGACTGGTGCCAGAGTGCTGCTCTGTGGGAAGAATAAGACATCTTGGTCTTCCTTCGCCCTCCAGCTGCAGAGACATGTGGGTCCTCTCTCAACATCTCTGAACCTCAAACCAGCATCAGTTTACACAACCAAGCTCCAGGGTTTTCACACCTCTCTCCCCGTCTTCAAGAAGAAAACCCCTGCAGAATCTGAGGCAGAATCGCAGAAAAGCCTGGAATCACTGAAGTATTCCCCCAAGCCTGCACTTTACTTAAGCCTTGGGGGACTAATTCCATTTGTGGCTGTGCCCCTGGCCATGGTCATCCAGGGGACCTACTACCCAGGGCTGGCCTTTGCTCAGGTTGCCTATGGTGCTGCCACAGCATCTTTCCTAGGGGGAATGAGGTGGGGGTTTGCTCTCCCAGAAAACAGCCCAGCCAAGCCGGACTGGCTGAACCTGGCTAACGGCACAGTTCCTCCTCTGCTTGCCTGCCAAGCCTTGCTTTTCAAAGATATCACTCAGGGAGCAGTACTGCTCATGGTGGCCTTAGGGATAGCACTGCACTATGACATTTCCCTTCTTCCTACCTACCCCAGGTGGTTTAAAGTACTGAGGTTAGTGGGAACAGTGGTGATGGTATCATCCCTGTTAGCCACTGTAGCACTGAAAGCTTTCTTAGAGGTGGAGCAAAGTGATGACAGAAAAATACAGCAGAACACAAATTAATAAATCAATAGGGAAAAGCTATAATCTGCCAATAAGGTATGGAGTTTCAGGAAAGATAAAGACTGACTTGTGCTTAGAAGTCATATGATAGCAGGGATCAAGATGCTTATTCTTGAAGCAAAATTATTTTTAAACCGATTCTGAAGCTAGAGGAGTAAAGGATTGTAAATAGCAATGATTTCCAAGGCAAGCTTGAGTCTGTCCTTATCTGTAGAACAAAGAATCACTCCTGAATGAGATGTTGCTGCTATAGGAGCTTAGAATGGAGGTTCAAAATGACATGGGTATGAATTGCTCTATGCTGAACTATGAAAGTATCTGGTTTAATTGTAATGTGTGATCATGTTCTGAGGTGGGGAAAACAACAATAACAAGGTGAAAGCAGTTCTAGCTTGGATTTTTAAAGAAGTGGCAGAGAATTATGCAAAAGTGTATCCATACTCACTTGCTGTGTTGTGGGACAAGACTTCTATTTCACTCCTATTTTCAGGAAGGTGCTGAAAATCACAGAATCACAGAATGGTTCAGGTTGGAAGGGACCTTAAATATCATCTTGTTCCAACCCCCTGCTGTATACAGGGGCATCTTCCTCTAGATCAGGTTGCTCAAAGCCCCATCCAGCCTGAACACTTCCAGGGATGCTGTGTGAGGAAGTGCTCAGTGCAGTGTGAGTTTTTTTTGCAGTGGCATGCCAAGTCAGCATTCACCTGAAATGTCTCATTCTGCTGCTGTGCTGGAGTGGGGAAAAGCTGAAGGGGGAACTTTGTATCTTGGACAAGGTACCACAGAAGATAGAAGATAATCTTCCTGGGCCACCTGTTCCTAGGTTTTGTCTTATGCTATGACACAAGGACTCAAGTGCTGGCACTAAGGGATCAGGTAATGGGACTGAAAGTAGCTTCTGTCATCTCCCTCCTAAGAATCCATATATTTGGACATGAACAAGTGGACTTGTAGCCTGCATATCCTCCATGACAAGCCTATTACTGAAACCACTGGAGAAGCATATGCTCTTTCTACTTAATTCTTCCTAGCACATCATTTAGTGGAACAGTGGAAGACCCAGCTTAAGTCATATGGCTTTTCTTTTATAGTGTCAGCTACCTCAAGAAACCTATGAAATGGGAGGGGGGCATATTTCTTGTAAGCTTTTTATCAGAAATATTTAAGTACAGTTTAAGATGCAAGAAGAAAGCTGAAAATGACATCCACACATGGTCTTAGGACCAGATAATCCTCATTGTTCTGTTAAAGCACTATTCTTCATTGTTGTTTTACACCGAATAAAGCACATATTGTCCCCATAAATTTGTTACCTGCTCATTCTGCAAAGCAGATGTTTAAGAAACCTGCCTATCCTGGAGATGGAGCCATCTTATACCATACTGCTGAAACAGCAGATCTGTACACCAGCCTCTCCCTTTGCAACCTGTTAACCTTTGTATCTTAAACAATATATTAAATAATTATGGGTATCAATTGCTCTATGCTGAAGTATGAAAATACCCTATTAAACAATATATTTCAGAGCTTTCTGAATATAAAACAAATAAAATTGAGTTTGTGAATGAAAATGTTTTTTCTATTCCTTCTTACTTAGACATGGCATCTTTTAAGATGGGTCCAGAGAAGAGTCCTGGTTTTGTCTTGATTAGGTAAAAGAGGTGCTGAGGATCAGAGACCATAATCAACCAGCTTCCAAGTTTCATTCAAACATGACAGAATCAGTTAGAAAACCTAGAGAAGGTAACTTCACACAACTGCAGACTCCCTCAAGCTCAATTAAACCAGGAAGTTTACAGGTGGGGATCAGAAGTACACTCCTAGTTCCCAAGCTAATAAAATACAGCTAAGGCAGGGTTTCTCAAACCCATGAGGGATCCTGAAGAAAGCCTAAGAAATATTACCTGTAATTTCATCCCACAGAGGGCTGAATAGAGCTGGCAAGGCAGCCAAATGCCCAAGAAATCTGAGTGATTTTACACTGTGAAGAGAAATGTGATTGCAAATGTGGCTAGCACAGGTTTTTCCCACGAGAATTCTTCTTGTGTTTTATAAATAAAGCTAAAGTTTGGATGTTGTTGGAACAGTGTCCCAAAACTTGGACAGTGCAGGCCTGGCCAATCAGGCCTGGG
Source organism: Lichenostomus cassidix (assembly GCF_008360975.1). NCBI lineage: Eukaryota > Metazoa > Chordata > Aves > Passeriformes > Meliphagidae > Lichenostomus > Lichenostomus cassidix. Next base: position 8,829,838 of record NC_139489.1, on the reverse strand, counting down.
AGAAAGCTTCTGACTAACCAATCTGAGTGACTTTTGAAAACTCTATATATGTGATGAAATCAAAACAATAAAAGTCATTCCTTCTTACCACTGAGAACTAGTACCTTCATTACTCTGCTAGCTGCTCAACAGCAACATGCAGAAACTTGTTACTTTCACCACTCAAACAGTCACAATTTATAACCAATCTTTCCCTAGTGTTCTACTGGGAAATAGGATTTCCAATAAAAAGAAAAAAAAATTGCCTATTATATGAAAGTGGCAGTAATATAATTTACTAAGTTATGAAAGCAACCTATTCAAAACCATTACAGTCAGTTCTGAAAACGCATTTTATTATGAAAAACTATTTAAACAAGCTTATACTTGAAAAAAACCCAAAAACTGAACAACATTAATTCAGACACATAAGAAATCCTTTAAAGTAAAAGCACACACAAGATTATGGAACAATCAGAGAAATTCTCCATCATCTAGCATGTTTTAGCCCAACCCTATGTTGGATTTTAGGACCCAGCTTCTTAAGGTACCTGCAACACTCACCTTTGGAGGATTTATTAATGTATTCATTTGTTAATTTTATACAGGGGATATTGACCTAAACAGCATGAATGTTCCTTTGTCTACACAGTGCCAGGCTTCCTGTTTTGTGACGTTCCAATTGTGGTTATGTGCTCCAGAATAACACTGTCTATCAAAGTTCAAGCAGCCTCACTTCAGAATCACTTTCAGTTGTGCTGAAAATGCAAACAGTGTGCAAAAAACAATTTCAAATACATTAATTAAATGAATCTAAAAATAACTCCAAACTCCTGGTAGTACTGTTCTACGAAGTGTATCTGAGCTAAATACAAACTCCTTAAGAGCACACTGTTATCATCACTTTAATGCTAAATGCAGCTAATTCTATCACAAAAAGCTCCATTAGCTCAAATTTGGATGAGGCAGGATACAAGATGTAGTGAAGGTGAAGGAGTGTGCCTTGTAGAACAGCAAATATTCAATGCCAAGTCTCAGCGTGTGTCACACAGGGTAAAAACACATTTGATTATGGGAAAAAAAATACGGGGGCAAAAGCCTTTCCCTGTGTTTTTATATAAGAACAGTCTAAACAAAACAGCCAATCTAATGAATAGCATTTGCATTTAAAATTCACCAGAGCTTACACAAAAAGAAGCTCTACTGGCATTACTGACACCACTGAGAAGAAAAGCCAGTGCTGAAGAGGAATGGCATTATTAGAACTGTGAGGACAACTTTCCAGAATAGGAAATCCTCATCCACTCACTATTCAAATTTGTGGAGTGGCCAGAAAGTAAAGATCAAATTCATACTTAATGCCCACCATGTCCAGCAACAGAAAACAGGCTCAAATGCATCAAGGTCATAAGTAGAGGCACCAAGTCTTCCCCGTCTGTTACCTTGTCTTCCTTGTTTTCTGCCAGAAAAAGAACTAATGCCATCCAAATCACCCATCTGATCTTACCTACAGGCAACTCCTTGCTGTCGACAATAACCCATTTCCAGATTGCAAGTCTGGCTAAAATGCCAGCTGAGTAACAACCTGATTATGTCTCTAATGTGCTGGAATTATTTCTTCAGATTTTTACAGGGCAAATTCACCATTTATTTCAGTGAGCTTAATCCAGTTATAAGAGGCATTCCTACTCTTAACAGAATACTTCCTGAGACAGACACTGGATAAGCCAATTTACTTTGAAGGGCTTTTCCTTTTGCTCAAGAAAATCCCTCGGATCTAATTCTCCACTGAAGCTCCTGTGTTACAAGAGGTTTCTGGCCAATGAAACCAGAAATCTGAGAAGACACATTTACTCATTCCTTGAACGAGTTTTCTTTGTGTTTTACAGCACAGCCACACCTCCTTCACAGCGGCTGGTGATCATGTTGGCAATTTCAGTCCAGCTGTCCATGTGAGGGTTATAAACTTCAACAGAGTCAGAGGTTACTGGAGCAGCAAAATCAGGACTGGGAGCTCGGCCTCCTGAGGCATAGAGAAGTCCATTTACAGCCACAACACAGACACCAGCTCTTGGGATCTTCATCGATGCAACTTCAACCCACTTCTCCTAACAAGAAGGTGAAAGATCAAGAAATAGTTTTAGGGCAAGCCCTGATTCTGATAAAGTAACTTTTAAAGCTTAAAGATTGAAACATGTACAAAGAACACTATATATACACTTCTTAGGTTTAAGCCTGGTATGTGTACAGCATCAAGAGGATTATCAAACCAGGAATGACAACACTTTCAGGAGGGTCCAAATCGAGTTAGTCACTAAAGATCCCATATTGTCTGTACACAATGCCTCTCCCTTTCTTAAGTCACTGCAAGATGCAGTCAGTCTCCAAAATAGAGAATGGTACAGTTTGAGGCGGGGGTGGAAAGGAAAACTAGATTCAATTTGGAAAGCAAAACAGATTGGCACATGGGATTATGTTCTGCTTTTAACAGTAGCTACTCTTCCAAAGAGCATCCACAGAAACGGGAGCAATAAGAGTCTAGAATAATTTCTTACCTTATTCTAGTCATGCTAAAACACTACTACATTTTGATGCAAAAGAAAGATCCTCAAATTTTGCGACAGAAGATAACTCTTACCTTTACAGTGAGTTTTTTCTCTCTATCCAGATTATTGAGCTTTCTATTGCAGATGGGGAATCTCTCCTCTCGTGTTAATCCTAACAAGTATTTACCAAACCACTGTATATCTGTGCATGGTTAAACCACGGCAACTACTTAGGACAACCCCTGAGATCACCAAAGTTTTGTTTCACTCAAGATCACTGGCCAGAATTGAGAAGGAAATGGAATTTCCAGCTTTTTCTTTTTAAAGAAAGGGAACGGGCTACCGCTATAGCATCTCACACAAAGCTGATGCAATCTACATTTATGAAAAGAAGGGACTCAACCATACCTCCTCAAATGAGTATCTTTCTACACTAGCAAGTGCATCCTGAGATTCATTCCAGCCTCCCACAGCATAGATACAATCGTTGAGAGCAGCTACACCAAGATAGGCTCTTCGGGTACCCATTGGAGCGAGCTCAGACCAACGTTTAGAGATGGGGTCGTAGACTTCAACAGAACGCAGCTCTACTCCTTCACTGCTGATACCACCAACGACATAAATCAAACCTGCAGAAACAGAGTTCCTCCTTTTTTAGGCTTCATAATACAAAGACAGAAAATTACTGTCACAACACAAGTTTCAGTCTGACATTAAATGGGTAAAGAATGACAGAAAATCCTCCTTTTGCTCAGTAGTAGAATACATAAAGGTTTTGCACGAGTAGCTTGAGGCTCAAGCACTAGAAGCTCTGAGGAAAGCAAAAATTTATTAAGCGCAGAGGGAGGAGTTCAGAAGATTGCAACTGCTGACCTGGTCAGGATCAAATACTTAAGAAGTACATTTATTGATCAAATGTTTAGACATGTCTGTCTTAAAATAACCTGTGGCAAGTCTTCAGATTGTCACAAAGAAAAACATGCAAACCCAAATGTGGAAAGTAAATAACAGCAGTATCAGGAAGAACAATCAACTGTTAAAAGACTAACTGGATTTCCCTACTGGCAGCTACATAAAAACTTGTTTTCATGAGATAAAAGGCAGCAGAAAGAGAGAACTTTATAGCCTTTGAATTCTGCAGAATTAAAAATAGATTACCAGAACAACAAACAAGTGAGACACAAGCATGTGTGACTGACAGCTCAGTACAAGACAAAGGTAAGAATTCATTACTGAAACATACAGCTTCAAAATCCAGTGGCTGTTTGAACTATTTATGGATACAAACTTAACAATATTCACCTTGCATTTCACAACACCCAAAGCAGTACCGGGGCTTAGCCATGCTTCCCACCACATCCCAACTATTTTCTTCAGGATCAAATCTTTCAATTGTGTTGCCAATCTCTGCTCCAACCCAGCCTCCTGCAAATGACAGCAAACACATTAATGAATTTAATGGCATGAAATTGTATATTATCTGCATTTTTAGACATACAGTGCACTGTTCCAGGACAAATTCTGAAATCAGCATGCAGTCCACAATGGAAATAAATTATAACTAAACAATAACTAATCCACAAAGATTTAGTATATCTGCTAATACTTACGGACACAGCTGTTTTTCAAAATTAAGTTTACAAATTTGCATCACCAAGATTTAAGATCAAATAAATTTGCATGTTCCATGAATTAACTTCTTTAACTTCACCTAGAAAAATTCCACAACTTACCCAAAGCATAGATAGCACCATAGCACGTGCACACTCCCAGAGCACAACGGGGATGGTTCATGGAAGCCACAGTTGTCCACTGCTTAGTAACAGGATCATAACATTCTGTACAGTCAAAAATCATTGAGTTGTCTTCGCCTGCATAGTAAGAGCAAAAAGAGTCAGGGGAAATGCAATGTTTTGCACTGCAGATATGGAAGCATTATTCCATAACAGGCACCATTTGAATACAAGATTTATCTTTTAGCCAAACAGCCAACATAGCAAAAGCTTCATTTATATCCAGAACTGAATCATCACTAGGAACCACTTTCATCAATAGTTCCCTGAAACATTACTGAAAACATCAGAGGGGTGAACAACCACAGCACTGCATGTTTTACTCTGCAGCACAGCTGACTGGTTTTCAAGAGCAAAGAATGAGCTCTGCGGTGACAAAAACAGTCTGCATATGCATTTTTTCATGATGGGCTGGTCGGGCTACTCATCACATCCTTGTGCAAACATACATAATGAGCCTTTCCAGGCAGGCAGACCACAAGTGGTCTGTCCTGTGCTACTGCCTTTTATGCTATGGGGTTCTGCTAGACTACAAGTGAGAAAAGAAATTCCACTCCTGGTGGTACACAAAGCCCACAGAATAGCCAACATCTCTGAGTATATCTCCTCAAATCCATACAGTCATCTGAGAGTAGCTACATCACGAGGGGAGAGCAGCTTAGTGAAAACTGGCCAGCACAGGAGCCCGAACAGGCACTCACAGAGCAGTGACAGTAGAGAACCAAGGAACCTCAATTCCTTTGTTATTATACCTAAAAGTTGTATTATTCTCAGAACCACTTAAAATAAGCAAAATTTTGAAGGTCTCCATGCCTGAGTTCTCTAGCATTCATGTAAGAAAGCAAGCATATTTCAGCTGTTACCTCCAATGGCATAGACCATTCCTCCCACCACAGCCACCCCCAGCCCGCTCCGGGCCTGGTGGAGAGAGGACACTGTGGTCCAGTAGTGGCTGAAGGTGTCAAATCTCTCCACACAGCTGAGGGCTCTGCTGTCACTCCAGCGACCTCCTTGCAGTCTGGTGTACCCACCTGGAAAGTAAGTGGAAAGGCCAAGTAAGAGCTTCCTGTTAAGCTTCATGCTCTGATATCTAAACCATTAAAAATACTACAGGTACAGCCCTTAGGCACTTTTAGAAGGAATTGGATTCTTCCAAGTGGCTTAGTTTCTCCAGCATACAATGAAGAATGGTTGCCTTGAGGGTCATGGAAATTGTGCTGAGCTGATGCCACAACACTACAAACATTAGAAATCATGTTTTCAGTAAAATACAGAGACCAGCCAACAGCCTTTGCTCTCTAAGCTGGTGTTACTCCCCACAGGGTGAAACAAACATGTTCCTTTCCAATATAAAACTGCAGCTTTGCTGAAAACCTGCAATTTCAAGTATCCCATCACATGAACTAAACTATCCTGCATAAAGAAAACTGCAGCTATCAGAATGTGCAGTGAATTTACATATACCGTTCCAGCAGTGAACCCTGGGTAAATCCTCTGCTGATTTGCAGCTTTCCACCCAAGGCAAATTATTTTGGAACAGCAAATCTGGGCTTTGAATGCCATGTCACAATGACAATAAATGTGAATGCTGGACTCCTGTGCAACTCTACTCAGAAAGTAGCTAACATGGTAACTCAGCCATGATGAAACATTTTGCTATCTTTATATATTTTGATTTTTAAAAAAATCCTCGAGTATCTCCTTAAATACTGCATTCTGAGATATTAATTTGTTTTATAAGGTTCAAACAGCCACATTCTAACCTACTGCATAAAGGTACTTCCTGGCTTTCCTCCGGGGACGACCTTTAGAAGCCTGCAGAAAACTGCTGACCTTGTTCTCTTTGGGAGATTTAGAGACTTCACAATATTCTTTCAACAGAGTTTGCAGGGCCACCCGGAGACTGAAATCTGGAATACCTTGAAGAATAACATAACCAGAATATGAATAAAATAAGCAGAATAGAAAAAAACCACAGTGAAAAGTAACAAACTGTAAGCAATTCAGTTGTAGAAAAATTAGTAGGTTCTCCTAAAACAGCAGACAAATCAAGGTTGCCTACTTTTATAAGACTTTTTCAAAAGCACGTTTTTTAAAGTAAGCTGTGTTTTTTTTTTTAAATAAAGCTTGTTTGTTATAAATATTTCCTCTCATCATGCTACTAGTGAAAAAAATTGTCCCCCAAAGCCCAGGAACTTTGAACACATACAAGCATCTGATATCCCTTCGTTCACTTACTTTCTATGTATTTTAACAGCCTTTGTGCTGGCAGCAGAGGGAATCGAACAGGCTCCAGTACTTCTACCACATATTTCTTCCTTTTCCCCACATCCTTCAGAATCCATTGCATCGCCGCCGTGAAAACCTGGTACTCGTCCTCGATGCTCAGGTCCTCGCTGCGCAGGATCTTGACGAGCTGCTCCTTGGTGAGCGCCAGGAACTCCTCCCCGCTCTGCACCTCCAGGAAGTGCGCGTGGATGTAGCTCTCGGTGAACTCCATCAAGTCGTGACAGGCGATCTGCTCCGAGAACTGGAAGAGGCCGATGCAGTTCAGCGGGTCGATCTGCCCCTTGAGGAACTCGCAGCAGAGCTCCACCACCTCGGTGAGCTGCAGCATGTCCGCGGCGACGATGAGCTCCTGGACGTTGTGCTCCGCGATGCTCACCACCCCTGCGGGCACCAAACCACAGCGGGGCCCCGCTCCAGCCTGCGGCCGCCGGGCACCCGCCCCGAGCCCCCCCGACAGCCCTCACCTGTGTAGATGAAGTCGAGCAGCGTGTGGAAGGTATCCGCCTCCACGCCCGCGATCCGCACCACGTCCCGCCCGGACTCCTTCATGCCGCCCGCGAACAGAGCCGCGAAGTAGGGGCTGCTGGCCGCCAGCACCAGGCGGTGCACGGAGAACGCCTCCGGGCCCACCTCCAGCCGCACGTCGCAGAAGCTGTGGCCGGCGCGCAGCCGGTTGATCTGGGCCAGGAGGAGGCGGGCGTGCCGCTCGGAGCTGGAGATGGAGCCGGAGCCAGAGCCGGCGCCAGAGCCGCCTTTGCCCATCCCGGCACTCGCCGCCATCGCTGCCACAGCACCGGCACCCCCCGGCGCCGGCCTCGCGCCGCGCACGCGCCCCGCGCCTCCCGCCCGGCCCGGCGCGTGCGCTGGAGGGGCGCGCGCTGGGCTGAGGGGGCTCTGTGACAGTGGGGCTGATGGCTCCGTGTGGGCTCCGTGTGGGCTCTGCGTGCCGAGGGTGCTGTGTGCCTCGGGTTCTGTGTGCTGCGCGCCCTCCCCTCAAGCCGGCACTTGCGGCAGGTTCTGGTACTTCTGTCCACTCCTTTGTGTATGCCCCTGCCCGGGCACCTGGCCCCGTGAGGCCCCACAGAAATCACGGAATCATCAAGGTTAGAAGGGAGCTTTAAATATATTCATTCCGACCGTCCACCCAGCACTGCCCTTGTAACCCCTAAACTACTAAACCAAACCACCCAGTGCCAGATCCAGATGCGTCTTAAAACACGGCTGGGGTGGTGAGTCCACCACTTCCCTGGACAACCTATTCCAATGCCTGACCATCCGAACAGTGAAAATGTTTTCCTAACACCTAATCTGAATCTTCCCTGTCTTATCTTAAGGCCATTACCTCTGGTCCTGTCACTGCAGGCACAGTAAAAGACACTGACCTCCGCCTCACTCTAACCTCCTTCCAGGAGCTGTGGAGAGCGATGAGGTCTCCCTGAGCCTCTTCAAGACTGAACAAACCCTGCTGCCTCAGCCACTCCTCATAAGACATGTTTTCTAGCCTTGTTGCCTTCTCCGGGCATGCTCCAGCACCTCGATGCCCAGTGAGGAGTCTCTGTGCACCCCTACAGACACCTCTGGCCACACTGGGCTCGCTCCCTGCTCTGTCAAAACCTTGTCTGTGGTTAAAACTGGTCCCTCAATAGGTTACTCACTTATTCAGTGCTTTCACAACCCCTGTCCCTCAATCCTAGTCCTCTCAGTCATGCTCTTGCAAACTAGGTCCCTGTCCACATCAGTCTGTGCTTGTGAGAAACATGGCTATGTTGGGGAGAAATCACAGCTGCCACCAGCCCAGGGAACCCCAGAGATGGGAGGCAGGGACACTGCCTGTCCTTAGCTCAGGACTGTGGCACCAGACCAGTGCTGACAGAGGAAAAGCATCACATACCGAGGTAAATGAAAATGATCACCAGGTCTGGCAGAGCTGACACTGATTCTGAGAGAAAAGCATCCCTCCTGAGTTTTCCACAACTGTTCCAGGAGCGTGACAGGCAGACCCAGCCCAGCATCCCCTTTGTCCATAGTGTCATGCCATGTTTGGGCCTTCCTCTTCATTCCAGCACAGATGTTTCATCAGTGTCCTGTAGCAGCACTGTGTGGGTCACTGGGCTCAGTACTGATCCTGAGGCAGAGTGTGCTTCCATCTTAGTCTGTGTGATTCCCTGAGTCACTGCATGCCTGAGCACTGATGGGGGATGAGCATCACATACCGAGTTAAAAGCATGCAGTCACCGGGTCCAGCGGAGCTGGCACTAATTCTGAGAGAAAAACATCCCTCTGGAGTTTTCCACAACTGTTCCAGGAGCATAACATTCAGCCAGAGCAAAAAGCAATCAGACAGCCACTTGGAATGCTTCCATATCTATTTACTGTGAGACTGGAAAAGAAAAACATGTCCTCTCACAGTTACAATGGTCATGGCCCCTCAGGCTTTTCTCATGATTCTGCATTTCATTGTAATAACTTTTAAATGTACTTCTGGAAAGAATCTGAATCATGATACCCTCTGGGGGCTATTGGTTTCTCTGTTCATCAGCATTACATTCTAATTACATTTCAAGTTGGTGTTAAAAAAATACCCATAGAAAACATAGATCTAGAGAGAAGGTTTCTGCAAGCACACGCAGTTGGATGCATGCTGATATAACTATATAAATTTTAGGCTCGGCTGAAAAATGCATTGAGGTTTTTCTTTCTTTGATGCATCAGTAAAAGAAACCAGACCCCTCTTGCGCTGACATTTTATTCATCGGAAGTGGCCTGTGAGTAAAAGGCTTAGAATTCTCCTAAATGCCAGTGGCTCGCTAGCTGGCTGATGTCAGCTGTTAGACTCTTGGCCAGCACTAGGATTTCACACCATAGCACCAAATTTATGGACACAAAATAGCATTGCTGAGAGAGCTAATTTTGCCCTAAAGGCCTGTGCAGTGGGTCATAGTTCTGCCCCCAGTGGGTATCTTCTGTGGCCACACAGGAGCTGTACAAGATGGAGCTAATGCTCCCATATACTGTTGTGAATCTCCCAAAACACACTGTAAACTTTCAGAATAAGTCTGAAAGTACCTTTGACAGTGCGAAATTGCACTGCGTAATGAGGAGGCCTTTTGATTAACCAACACCAAGAATGGCAGTCACTGTAGTGAAGGAATTTAAAATGTCTTCAATTTGAATTAACTAGGCTCTAAAAAATGTATTTGCCAATAAGCCAGCTGGATGCTGACTGTCATTATAGGACAGGTGACAAAAAAAGAGGCATTCCCTGTGCTCCTCAACATCTCACCACCCACGCCTGCACAGAAGGTGCCAAAACAGTGAGAAGAACCTCACAAAAAACTGTTCAGGCTTTCTCTTGAAAAACCCCTGTCCCACAGAGGCACACGGCTGCTCAGATTTACCTGGCAGAAGGGTTCTCAGAGAAACCTTTCCAGATGCCGGGATGATATTCTGCGGAGCCGACGGAGGTGTCTGTGCCGCTTTTCCCGAATCCTGCAGGTGCCGCTGTTACCGCAGGGACATGTATTGGAACATCAATAAAACCGGGACTGCAGGGTGACGTATTAGAGCATTAACAAAATCGGGAGGCTGAAAGGTGTTGCATGTGCGGATGCTGAACCTCTTCTCTCTTACAGTGTGATTTGTCTTTTTTTTCCCCCCTGAACTCCATATAGATGGAGAGCTCTTAGTCTTAAAAAACCCGAAAAAACAAACAAAAAAAATCAAAACACCCACCCTAAAACCTAGAAGGATAATTTATTTGAATGTGCAGTTTTGCCTCACTGCTTCTTGTCAGAACCTATCCATTACACTTGCAGTTTTGGGGACCATTTTGACTTAAAACTCCTGACCATACTTGGCTGCTAAAATTCTCTGTTGCAGAGGAGACATGAAACTCAGGTCGTGACTATTTGTAGGTACATCAAATCCCATGGGATGTTTTGTGATAGGGAGCCACTTTCCATGACAACCAGAATGTGCCAGGTCTAATCCCTCCCCCAGTTTAGTGGGTATGAAATCTCTTCCTGTCCAAACTGTGTCTCTGCACTTTGCCCTCTGTAGTAAGGCATCTGCTATAACCTTTCAGTGGTACAGACAGTTGCCATTTTCGTTACTAATTACCCACTATAGTTGTTACTCGTATTGTAATGCACTGGATCTATCAGAGGAGAGGTGTTGTACAGCCTCACCAAAATGGAAAGGAGCTTACTTTTTGTTTTGGTGTGCAGGTCACAAAACCTTCAAAAGATACAACAATTTTTGCTCCACTACCCTAAGTTCCATAAGGATTTGAGCTCAAACTTCTCCCAGGGAAGCCAAAATTGCAGAATTGCAGAGCCACCAAGTGTTCATGAGGAATGGAAGCATCTGCAATGCACTAAGCTACATCTCTTACACTTCCAAAGACACCTTGTCTCTGTTAAGATCTAGGTTTTCCCCAGAAGTCCCATTTACTCTGGATGTCATTGCATGCCCAAAAGCAATGATGTAGATCAGCAGTCTGTGGATGAGCAGCTCGTGGAGTGTTGTTGTGCAGCTCCTTGTAGGGGTAAGACAAGGCAGACTGCTGGACTTCACACTCTCAACGTGGAGGAGAGAAGAGGTTGCCTGGGTACTTGTAAGATATTTCTCAAAGACAGCATTGGTTTACCCCATTATCACTCCAATGGTGATAATCACAACTGCTTATAGTGTTTGTCTACTCAGTCAAAAGCTCCTAATGAGCTAAAGACACTATATTCTAATTAGATATCTTCATAAACCTGTTGTCAGCTTATGCTTTCACGTGATACATAAGCTTCAGTGGATAAAGAAGCTTCCCTTCAGGGTCTGAATGTTCCTAACTGAGTGGTTTGTGCTTCACAGGGAGATAACACATTTTCCAGACTCAAGCCAGGCATGAGAACACTCTCTCTTGACAGGTTTGGGCCAGGCCCAAGAGCTATTACCTTAACTCCTGTGTGGGTTAATGAATTTTGATGAATATGTGTGTATGTGTGTGTAGGGTAGAGGTCTGAACTGGAATTGACCCAAAGACAGAGAGCAAGAGGGGTCCCCAAAGACAGTCTTTCTGTAGAGGCAGCCCCACAATACAGGGCTTGTGTGAAAACATTTAAGTTTTCACACTACCAGCAAGGTGGTGATGGCTCTGTCCATTTGTCAGCTGAACTGTTAATGGCTTGGGAAACTGTGAAGCTCAGGGCCGTGCCATGCTGAGTGCTTCATTTCTCTTCTCTTCTCTTCTCTTCTCTTCTCTTCTCTTCTCTTCTCTTCTCTTCTCTTCTCACTTCTCTCATCTTTAGAAGCCTTTGTGAACTTTTTTGTCTATTTTGAAATTTGTAATTAAGTATTTTTACTATTTTCACTGTAATTTGGCTTGAGGTAAAGGTGGCATTAAGGTAACAGCCTGGTATCAGAGCTGTCAGTCCAGACTGGCTTAGAGTCTTGAGATGGGGATTGAGAAACTCTCCTGAGTATCCACATCACACCAAAGGTGCTGCAGCATAGGCTGTGCTGGCATCCAGTAGAGAATGTTGCCTTCCAGTGACGAGCCATGCCCTGGGGAGCCATTTGTCAGGCAGCAAAAGTGGGGAACACATCTGAGCCTTCACAGGGATTGTGACATTCCCAGTGAGTAATGCACAGATATTGGCTTGTGATTTCAGGAGCACTGGCAGTAATTTCACTGCTGTGCACTCCAGGCTTCGCCTTCACAGTAGCATCAGGTGGCAAGGGGATTGGTGTGTGATAAAAAATAAAAAAATGAGGAAAATACCTTTTTCAGTCTTAAAGTATGCCCTAGCAATGAAAGAATCCTGTCACCTGACCTACTTGTGTGGAGAGGTTTGTGTTCTGGGTACACTTACCTAGCAGGAAGTTTGGAGGAATTCCAGTGAAACAGGGAATGTTGTGAAACATGCATGGCTACAGTTCCCCACCACTTAAGAAGATTCTTGTGTTTAAGCCATAGATCTGGAGCAATTCCAGGCAATTTGATTTAAAGTAAACATCCTGGATGCAGTGTGTCAGATACTCGCACAATATTGTTTTAGTCTTTCTCATTTCTCCCATGGGAATAATCATTCCATGAAGAAGGAAAGTGATCTAATGAGAGAATTAACTCAAGAGCTTGAACATTGAATTAGTCACAGCTGTCTGAGAGGGGAACCAAGGCGAACTCCACAGAGACTTCATTGCATTTCCAAGGAAGGAGGCCAAAAAATACTAGGACTCAGATAGCAGTTGGTGATCAAAACAGAGGCAGAAGAGATATGCTTTTAGTAGCTAAAGGGAAGCAAGCTTCCCTTTAGCAGCAGAGAGGGTTTCCTCCCTCATTTCTCTTTGAAGATAAATCTCAGTAGTAGGGAATCGCTGCAACTTTGTCTTGGAGATGTTGAAAGCTGCCAGATTGTTGAGGTCTGATCCTGACTGGGTCCTCACACTTATTTGAAGCAGATGATTGATTTCATAGCTTGGGTCTTTTTTCTCTGTAGTCTCGAGCTGACCTGCAGCTTCACACTGAATTAGATCTGCTCTCTAGGGTGACTGTATCAAAGGTGCAGGTCTCTTTTTGCCAAAAGGAAAAATGAGTTGTGCTTGAAAACTATCAGTCTTCAGGCATGGGGGAATTCAGTCTTGCCATTAGTAAAGTTTGGAAATGTTTCAAATTGTAATCCAAACCCTAATGCTTTTTGGACTCTTTACTTAACTCTTCTTGTCTAAATCTCAGTGTTTCCTTGGATAATAAAGTAGAGCAAACACACAACAGAGCTGAGCTGTCTGGAGCATGTGGCATTTTTTTTAAAGTAACTCCAAGTTATGCAAAACTTTGGAACAGAAAAAAAGGAGTGAAAATAACCAGAAGATGTGCTTAAATCCAGCTAATTTTATTCCTTTTAAATTATATAGTCATTAGATATATACCAGGAGCATGTTTTCTTCTAGAACATATTGCACTTGTGTTGACAGAGCTTGTGAGCTGATTTCATTGGGAAGATAGATAGAGTTAAACTCTGTCTGATACCCACCACATTCCACAGCCTGGGTGATGCAGTGGGGTCATTCCAGAAGCAGCGCCTCAGTGGAATGTGAGATACGTCACCAGCTCTGAGTAACTGTTAGTAGGATGTCTGTAGGTCCTGCATCTGCTTGCTTGGTGAGTCAAGACTTCCAGGGCTCTGCATATACTGAAGCCTTGAAAGATTAGAAGATCTTCCACATAACATTTCAGCTGTAAATGGCATAGGTTGCTACTAAGCATCCCAACTCCTTGGCTGCTCGGCTGTTGCTTTGTCATGTATTTCCCTGGATGATTTTTTCCAATGATTTACCTTTCCTCAGTGCAAGCATTTTTCATCTCCCTTTTTAGAATTTCACCTTTGGAGGCTTGGTCTAGTTCTTGGGATAGAAAGATAATTTTTATTCTAATCTTGTCCTTCAATGTGCCTGCAAAATCTATACTTCATTGTTTAGGAAAACATAAAGGTTGAATGGATCAAAACAGACCCTTTGGGATTACTAAAAGAAGATCTGTCCAAGTTAAATGACAACAATATATATTAATATATTACTCATAGTAATATATTAATATATTTTTAAACAAGTATGGGGATTTAATTTGCATTTTGGTTTTCTCCGATTACTTATCAGAATATTACATAAATGTTATCAAAAAATGTAAAAAGTCAGATCTAACCTACAGCTTTCCCCTTCAGTTCAGACTGGCTGTCTCTCAGCAAGGCAAATTAGCTTGTTTGACATTATTTGTCTTAAATAGTGCAACAGTTATTATTTGTATCATTTCATTATCCTTCAAGGTTCATGGGAATGCATTGTTTAATAATTTGTTTTGTTTTTTGAATGCTCAAGCTTTTTGTACTCTTTTATTTCATAAAAGCCTGGAGCATCAGACTCAATGATCTTAAAGGTATTTTCAAACCTGAACAATTCTGTGATTCTATAATTTTTGCATAATAACTTTTGCATAATAATTTAACATAATAGCTTTTTTCTGAGGATCATCTTACAAAGTGCAGCTCCATTTGCAATGTGAAAAATGACTGAAACAGAACTTGTCTGTGCTAGTCCTAGTTCTGCAATACTTGCAGTGATAAGTCTTTTTTTAAGTCTCTCCCACTGACAAAGTTTGTTTCTCACTACTTATTTTCTTCTCAGGTATATTTTGAAGATTAATGAATATTTATGAAATTTTTGAGTGAAACCTGCACATGAAAAATGCAACAGAAGTTGAAAATATCATAATTACCGATGATTATTATTTTTTAAAAAGGAAGACTATATGGCAATCAATATCCATGGAAAATTATGAACTACAAAAATAAGAGTGAGGACTCTAAAAGTACTACAAGAAATTGTGGCCTGAGGAAGAAAGCCTTGCAATGGCACAATGAACAGTGGGCAAGTTTTGTTAATAATGCTTAGTATTGAAATATATGCTGGATGGAGTATTTGTATTACAGAAGTATGATGAAATCCTTCTCAGTCTGCAGTTAATTAAGGATGAGGTTCATCATCATCACCATAATAAGTAACATTCATAATTTTAAAGCAGTTGGCTAAGGTAACATACTAAAGAACTCTAACAGAACTGTCATGGGAGATCTAATTTGTAAGAAATCCTGGCATGTCAGTGAAATTTCAGAAGGCTCACAGTATTCTGCCAATGTTTAAGGAAAGAAAATTAAACAAACAGAACAATCAGGATGACCCAGGTTAGCTGGTTAACATGACACCAGGCCCAAGTAGTAGAGGACAAAAGCTGATTCTTAGGTTGTAAATAAGTCAATAATTGGCAATAATTTTTATTTTTATCAACACTGTCTTGTTGACAAGTCAAGTTTAATTTATTGATAAGGGTTTTAAATCTGTTTCCTCAGATTGGCGTAGGAACATATTTCTCAACCTATTTCACAAAGCATTTGACTACCATGTTGACATTTTAATAAAGATCTTAGTCAAGCCTAATGTCACTAAATACAGAGCCATTTCAGTGGGCTGGGCCAGCATGGCTCCAGAGGCAGGATGTGTGCTTTTGGGCTGTGATGCATAGAGGCACTGACCTAATCAGGGCAGCATTAACTGGAGATGTCTGCAGCCACCAGTAACTTGGATCTTTCTTTTCCCTGGTTACCTTCACAGTGTATTGTTGTAGTTTTTTTAGTCACTTGTGTTATTTTTCATTTTGCTTTACCTGACTTATCCTAGTCTTCCTGTAAATTTAAAATACACACTGATAGCACTTCTGAGAGTCACAAAGGTTGTTTAGGGTGTAAATTACTGTTTATATAAAGCAACTAGACAGAGCAAACCAGTGGCTTAAGAAGATTGGTATATTAATGTGAAGTTTTTGTAATACAAGCAAGTGGAAAGCAATGAGCCTGAGAGCTAAGATCGCTGTTCACACCTCTGGGACCAGGGAGCTGTGGACTGGAAAACTCTCCCACAGGAACAACTGAGAAGTTCTTGAATTTTTATCCTAGAAAAGAGATTACCTAAAGAGGAAATATGGTAGCTTTGCAAAATTATTTGGGTCACAAAAGAGTTAAATGTTTTGCTTAGGGTGCATCACAAGTCAGTGGGAAAGTGATAAATAGGAGGAAAATGGTCTTGGTCCTTTATCTTGCAGTAGGACCCAATGCTCTTTAAAAGCATGCAATAACCAGTCTTATGTGTCATCCTGGAATTAAGCACGGAGGAGTTGTTTGTTGAGAGTGATTTCAAGGGTAATTTAGTCAGAGCAAAGAGAAAAAAATGGAATGGGAAGAAAAAAAGCAGAGACACAGGCAGAAACAATTCTGCTATACTTAACAAAAAACATGAAGAAAATGTTTGTCCATGGCAATACAGAAAACGTTGGTGTTAGGGCAATGAAAGGGGATAATTAATTCTTGAATTTTGAGCATAGCAAAGTAAAATGCAGGAAAATTTCTGCTCTGATTCAGGTGCAATAGAGAAGGACAGGAAAGAGCAGTTAGTGAAATAGGAGGAGAAAAGGACTGTCAGAGCTTTACAGAAGACTAAATTCTTGTTCTTCCTTTTCTAACAGTAGAACTGACAAATTGAGTTAGCACAAATACAGATGTGGCAAAGTATCATTCTGAAGACAATTCAATGCTGGTAGGAATTAGTCCATTGTTAAATGTACTGAGAAGCTGGTTGGAAGCAGAGCATGACCTAATGGGTTTAGCATTACTATTGCAGCTGTGTGAAACCATTCCAATAAATAAACAGCTCAGTGAAGAAAGTGCATTAGATTTTTAAGATTCTCCCAGTTTAACAGGATGTGCCAAGTCATTGTTTTAACTGTGGACCAGATCCTGAAATGCTGTAAGGCAACCAGATCCTTGGAAGCACCAAGATGATGCTGATTTTCACAGTCTGATAATGTGACCCTCAAATTCAAATCTTCTCATGGTTTCTGTGGTGATGGCACTGAAAATGTCTGTATAGAATGGCACAGACCTGTCCACTCTACAGTGATGTCAGAGGAAGTATGGACAGATAACTGAAAGCAGGATTTCATTAATCCTTTACCTGATAAATCCTTCTGGGACTGGTGCAGATTTTGTTTTTAGTTTGACTGTAACAGTGATGCTAGGAAGCAGAATTACTGATGTGAAAAACCTGACTAGGGCTGTCCCTGACACTTTGGTTTGTCAGAGATCATTATGTTTAGAATAATTCAGTGGGAATAATTGCACTCAAAATTATGCCTTAAATTTATATATTGTAGAAGACTTTCCTACTGCTCTTGCTTAAGGTAAAAGCCCTGTGCAACAGACCGTGCATGCTATATACTGACAATATTTGGATCCAGGGATTTATGTGGTACACCATAAAGCCCTGTTTTTAAGATACAAAATAAATACATTTTCAGTGGTCAGTAGCCAGGCTCACTGACCTATTTCTGCCTGAAGATTTCTTCTTTATTTGAGTGGAGCCAGGCACAGAGGAACTCATGACAGGAGTGCTGTGCCTGTGCCAGTGAAGTGTTTGGGTTGAAGATTTAGTGCATTACTAGCAGGCATGACCTCCCAGAGGACTCCAGTTCTCACTGTTCCACCTTAAGTCAACAGGGGCTGCCTGTGCCTCTTCTCTTTGAAAGTCAACCCCGAGATGTTTTCTTCAGGCTGTTCAGTTCAAATCACAAGATTATACCTGTGCTAACCTGTCTGGAGCTTTGTGATGCAGATGCAAAAACATCAGAGAAAGATTAATACAACCAGCCATTGATTTATTATGTTCTAAGAAAGCAAGGGATAAAGCAGGCTAGCATGATGCCCCGAGCCCAGCTTCCACGACGATTTCTCTTGTCCTGACATACATCCACTAGCATTTATCTTGTCTGTTCACCTTCCTCCCTCTTTAGTTTCTCAAACTTCAGGAGTTTACTTTGGCAGGCATGTTCCTCACTGCTGCTGCTGCTGCTGCTAGAGCTTTCCTCTGAGCTTTCGGAGAGGAGATACTTGATTGCAATTGTGTCCTTCTTGTTCATTTGCAAGCAGAGGCAGGAGGATTCGCTCACCTTAAATGACTTCCCCCACATACTCTGGCACATGTCAGTCCCATTCGCGTACATCTGCATGTCAAATAAGAAATGCCTCAGTTACGTTTAAAAATAATTGAATTAAAACCAGTTTGTATCAAATTGATAAACATTTATCACTTATAAAAAATTGGTTATAAAAATGCCGTCTGCACTCATTTACTCTCTTGCTGTGTGCTATGCTTCATCTCTTCTGAGATATCTAAAAAGTTACCCACTCCCACAACTGGCAAAAGGGATTTGCCTGTTGTGAAAGCAAGTGGTTACACAAAGTGCAGGACTCAACAGCCACCCATTGTTTCCACCTTCGGGCTGACAGCCCAGCAGCTCTCTGAGGCTGACAGTCCAAAGCTGTGTGAGAGAGCCTGTGCAACTTGTAGCATGTCAGGACACTCTGACATGCCTTGAAATCTGAGTAGTGCTGAAAGTGCCAGCAGTGCTTTGAATATGGGAATGTTTTTATTTACAGGGCAGAGACAGCCCAGTGGAGTCACAGCTCTGAGGGATCTCATTGTGCCTGCTGCAATGTACTTCATGGCTGGGGAGGACCTCACAGGAAAAGAGAAGAGACATAATTTAACAACTGCTTGAAGAGAGTAAGTTTGTGTCAAGCTTCCAATGTGCTTTTTCCAGTGGGGCAATGGCCCTTCTGGCTCAAGAAACTGCGAGTTGCAGCTTCTTGTACTCTCGTCAAGTGAACCTGTTCTGTTCTTGGTACTACAGCATTTTGTAACTCCTGTGTCATAGGGCCTGTCAACCACGCAATAAAGATACTGCTTGTTTGCTGAGCTCACATGGTGACAACCTTCTGCCTACCCAGCTTGAGTTTGTCTAAAGAATATTAGCTTAAGAGTTATCATGTCCAGACACAAAGCACTCAGTTATGTACACTTTATCTTCCCTGCATTTCTCCCATGTGTTTGTGGTTGAGGTTCAATCTTTTCTCTTTCCGAAAAAGAAACTTTAGGTACTCCCAGAAGCAAAGCTAAGAATGAGATTGAGGATGGGAGTGGTGGCAGGAATAGAAGCCTTGGAAATTAAGGAGTAGGAGTGTTAGTAACTGAAACTGTGGGTCAGGCAGCAGCACCACTGGGCTCTGTTGCTGCCTGATTCACCTTGACCACGTCACCAGCATCTCTCTGATGGAAGTTGTGTTTTATCTGTAATAGTACAAGTAATCCTTGCCCATGATCCTGAGTCCTACAGTGTTTATCTTACTGCTGTAATTCCTGGATGTTCTGCTGGTTTACCATCATCACCAGCTCATACAAAGATCTGACACTGTGAATCTCAGAGCAGGTGCCCTGTCTTTGTGTTGGGATAATTCTTTGTGTTGGGATAATTGCTTTGTGTGCAAACATCCCCCCAAAAAACGATTACAGATTCAAGACTATTATGCAGAATTGAAATTGGGTATCTGTAGTCCTTCTTCTGCTTCAGTTATTTTTGTTCTTCGATGTAAGAAGACAACAAGTTCTTCTTACATTCCCTGTTTCCCCATATGCAAAATTATTGACTTTTGCCTTAAAAAACTATCTTTCATGAGTAATACAGAGTCCATTCCAAATAGCCTCAAAGACTCTGTTGTCTTTAAAACAGCTTTTCAGCTCATACCATCTCTAGCCAGGGCTTGCACCAAGGATGCTGCAGGTGCTGGAGAAGGAGTATAGAGGTTGCATAGTGCACCGGGAGCAGGGTCAGAAAAGGAAAGCTCCCTCTATCTAGTTCTTTCCTTGTGTTCTCAGGGCAGGCAGATCTTAAGTCTTTCCTTCCCATTATCCCTATGATTTTAAGTAGCATTAGATATTCTCTTCCAGCTCCTGTGCAGTTCCTGATTTTCCACTGCTCTTAGCTAATCATTCCAGAAAGTATTAAAGCCTGTCATGTGGGTTTGTTTAGGGTCTTTATGCAAGAGATACAACTACATGATACTTGTGTCTCACAGGTTCTGTAACATGTTTGTGCTCTTTTACTTGCCAAACTGGTAATTTTATTTTGACCTTCCTCCTAATTCTCCTTAAAGATCAGAGCATAGTCAGAATGGTGCAGCAAACAAATAGAGCACACAGCCCATTTACCCAACATATCCCTAAATTACTGCAAAGGATTCTGACTCTTAAGCTTCTTGGAAAATGTCCTAGTCTGTGCATAAAAATTGCTTGGGGAGCACCCAGCTGGGAGAATAATGGCAAGGTTAAAGCTGGCCATGGTCAGTTGTGCATCCTTAATATTCAGCATTTGTTCTTTATTCAGCAGTTGTCCCAAATGGGCCTTAGAACCACTTGCATTTGTCACATGTACGGTTGCTGATTGCTCCTCTGTGTGAAAAAAGGAAGGGTCTGCCTACTGTGCTCTGATGTGTGAGAACCCTTCCGTGAGTTGAGTCCAAACCAAGGCAGTCTAGTGTTTGTATATCACCTAATTTTCATATGGGAAATGTGTTTTTTAAATTTCTCTGCAAAAATTTCATCTTTATGCTTACTTACCATGCAAGCCTATTTTTGGTGGAAAACATGGGCAGTTTAGGGTGTGGTTCCATTTAGTTTAGGAATAGCTGTGTCTGGCTTCAAGTGATAAGACCTCAGAATTTGCTGCATGTTTTCCCCTGCAGATGGTATATTTTCTTTAAGAAATAAGTACAAGGGAACTCAAGGTTAAAAACTCCTATCTCTGAAACAGGGACAGTTTGAACAGAGACTGGAGATTATTTACAGAGATTATAATTTTGTTTTTCACTTCATCTGGAACTACTGATGATTTAGCACATCTGGGAAACTAAGCTGTAAGTTTCCACAGCTCATTTGTTTTTGGCCACCTTCCTGAGCCTGCTGATTAGTGTCACTTTTGCAAGGCAGACAGCAATCCTGCACTAACTGGACTGTGTCTTCAACTTATGTTAGTTGCTGAACTGACTTCTGGAAGTACATGCACTTGATTTCAAGACAATGATTTTGCAAGCCTTAATACCAGTCCCTAAGCACTTCAGTTTAATTTTGTTTACTTCTGCAATTTGGGCAGTATTTAATGGACTCAGTGAAGTTCAACTGTTAAAAATATTCAAGTACACTTTTGAACTGTATTATATTGCTCTGATGCTAAACTTGCTTGAGTAATGAGAAAAATCCTGCCTGACTCTGGAAAGGTCAGTAGATCAGGTTCCAGGCAACCTTACTCCTGTAAGTCTTGTCAGTTCTCATTTTATACACTTTTGCTCATAAAATTAGTTATCCAACCTATAAACATTCTCAGAAAGATGGGATGGAGAAGGACATGGTAAAATAGAGAAAAGGGCAAAGATACCTAATAGGCAAGAAGACCTTAAAAATTCTCAAGTGGTTTGGGAATTTACATTCCAATTTAAAAAGACAGAGGTGTGTAGGGCCCCATATTGTGTAAGGAACCTTGTGAAATGCATCACAGTGTCTCTGTATCAACAAAGTTATTTTATCTTTTATTTTCTAAATCCCACTGTGGTTAAAATATCAGTGCTTCTTGAACGTTCATTTCATAAGTGGAATGAAAATGATCAATTAAATGTATACCTACCTAGAGTAAGTGCCATACATAAAAATGAATGTTTGAAAATTTGTATACTTAAAAATGTAGGAATGGCTTGAAACTGCTGAAGTAAAAATAATTTACCAAAGGCATTTTACTCCCATATATTCAGGAAAAAAAATAAAGAACTCCTAATGCCATATTTTCTGCTTCAGTTGATCAGGTTTTCTTACCTCACTGTATGGAACACATTTATTCTTACAGTGGTTTTCTCCACTTTCATCCCATTCCCAGTCTGTCAGCCAGTTACGAACACATATGGAATCATCTTTGCAGGCTTCATACCTTCATGGAGATTAGTGTGGAAGATACAGTTACTTCTCTTACATTTTTCAGTGGACCCAGATTCAACTCAAAGAGGTGTCCAGGGGCTGTGTTGGTAATGTGGTGTGATTTCAGTGCAGCTTAGCAACAGATCTTAAAGAAATGTGCACATTATGTTAGCTTGACAGGTTCATAAACTCTGAGCTGGCCAGGAAGACCTAAATTCCCATGAAAACTAACTCACCACCTTTTATCCTCACAGACTTAAGCAAAGGGCTCATGTTGTGGGTGTTTTCTGCTTGGTTAGATGATACTACTTAGGGGAGGAAATCCTGGGAGGGAGGGAGTTTCGTGAATGCTGCAGTTCAGTATCATGACAGAGCATAGGTATGCTAAGGGTGAGCTGTCACTTGAAGGAGATGTGGGGAAAGTTTGTATTTAGGAATTAATATGAGAGAAGAAGAATGATGTTTCCCAGGCAAGGGAGTTGCTATGGGGAATGTGCACTGAAATAAGGAAATTCCACAAACAACAAGATCACATGAACTAATAGGCTGTCATCCTCAAAATGACATCTTTGAAGAAATTCAAAGGAAAAGAAAAGATAAGAGTCCTGTAGGGTATAGGTCTAAAATCTTAAATTTTAGATTATTTTTAACTTGTGAGAGGCAACATATAAAAAAACCTATAAATGGCCTGGAATGAGTAGAGTTCTCACTGGTCTATGTGATGAGAGATTTCATAATTTACCATTATCCTACCTAATTTCCTCCCTTCCACTTCTCTTTTATGTTGTACTTTTTGGCTCTTACCATTCTTAAGGACTACTTTCTGCAAATCAGTTAACATCTACTTAAAGTTAGTTTCATTGGCTTCTGGAGAACTATTCACACCAGTACCTGAGAGTGCTAAAACAATGAGGCAGAGCTTCCAAAAAGTTAACGTTGTTCAGCATGATATTTGTAATTATTGTCTTTGGATAGATTTTCTGTTTGTTGTTTTTAATCTGCAGGGTCATGTTTCAAAACTGTTTTGATATCATGTGGGCTGCAGCCTTCGATTTTAAAATTAAATTTGTGGGCTGTCACATGGTCACAAGACTACAAGAACTGGATCCTGCAGTAGATTTGCAAATGCAGGAAGGTCAGAAGATGCATATCTGCAGAACCTTCACACTGTTTTTCTGGGCTTTATGGAGGGAGAAAGGGCAACAACAGGTGGAAGGCAACCAGGGCCTGAACTAAACAGCTCAGGGTCAGAAGACATGTACTCTTAATGGATTCATCACCAAATCTGCTGTCAGAGGTAGAGGCTCTGCTGGAAATAAAGGCTTAAATTTGTTAAATTAATATTTATGGTATGCATCTGGTTTCCTCAGGAATCTGAATAACATATATTTATTGGAGTGTTTTTATTTTTTTTCAACATGATTTATTTACTTGTCAGATGAAATTTTTCCTAATCACAATTATGACTGTGGTGTGTTCTATAAGCAGGTGGCAAGGCATAACACTATTGTTAGGAGTTTTTCTTTATCCCAGTGGAAGTAATTATGAAGTCAAGTTTATGAAAATTCATGATTTGTGAATAGCCTAATTTCTGCTGTCCAGAAACCCATAAGCTGTTTCTTCAAACATTAATTAAAACCTGTGAGAAACATAAATACTTTAAAGATCCTCCCTGAAGACATTAGATCCCTTTGTACAATGAGCAGGATATTTTTATTTAAAAGCCTTTTTCCCTGTATTTTTTTATAATTAGCTCTTTCTCTTTTATAGGGCACAGGGCCCATTCACAGGTGAATGAGAGAATGACTTGTACATCGGGCTCTTTCAAAAACAATAGTTTAAGGACCAGTGAGAGCTAGGAATCCTGAAACAATAGGAAGAAAAGGAAGGCCCCAAGGTAGTCAAATGAATTTCTTTTAAACTAAGTCACTGCTCATTCAGAATACTCTGTGCATTTCTGGCCACAAAGACATACAGTATGCAGCAGGCACACTCATAGTACGTAGAGAAAGTAGGTCACATCACCAGCAGTGCTACAGCATGCTAAAGGGACTCCAGTGAATAGAACATGAAAAAATCTTACTTTAAATCACCAGAAAGAGTGGGAATTCTGTCCAGGCTCTTTTCTAGCCTCAGGCCTTAAGCAGGGTGAGGGAATGGGTTTGACATTGGCATTAGGCAGGCACACAGACCAGCATGCAGTACATTTTTGATTCAGGCCAGGCATCTGTGGCAGCAAAAGAGGCAGTAGATCATTGCTCAGGACTTGTTTAGAGCAGATCCTGCTCTCTGCTAGGAGACTCTATACTGCAAAAGGGTCAGTTTTTCCTGTGCAGCTGCTCTCAATCACCCAACCATACTTTCCAGCAAAAAGTTAAAAGTGCTGGTTGCCTGCAGGTTCTGGCAATGCCGAGGAACACTGAGGATTTTGCAAAGTAACATTGACCCATGATCTACACTTTAGTATAAATCTCATATACACTAAAGCTGGCTTAAACTAGTTCATAGATGCAAAATAAACTTACAGCACACATTTTCTTTCATCTTCACACTTCCACTCAATATAAGAGTTTGGTAAAGATTTTCATCCTACCTGTTTTGGGACACATTTGTTTTAGATAATGGTATTTCATCATTTCGTCCATTAGATCTATTCTAAAGCTCGCTGGGAACTCCAGTGCTTTAATATCCAACTGCAAAATTTGGTTCTGAGCTTTAAGATTGATAACACTGAGGGAAATTCAAGGTCTCAGTCTTTATCTTCAAGGAGGTCAATAATCTGGATTCGGTTTAGAAGATTAAAAAAATTTAGCAAGGAAGACTGCACATGACAAATCTGTTCCTGAGGCACATGAAGTTTCTTGACACAGAAGTAAAATTCATTGCTAGAGAAAGCTCTAGGAAAGCTAAGAAATATATCAGCCCTTCTCACTACCTTCCACTACAAATCCAAGATATGCTTCTTGTTTCCTTCACTGGCACAAAGAAATGGAGACATATTTAAAGACAAATCCCACCAAAATTCTGCACTGCATACATGACTTTGCCCTTGGAGGGAATGGAAATGGATCCACAGGACAATAATATTCAAGTTGTATAAGCACTAGGGAAGCATGGCAGTGAGCAGCCCAAGAGAACCCTACCATGCCCTGTGTTCTGTATTTTCTGAACATTTTTAGAAGTATCATAATGATTTTCCATGATTTTCAGAGCAGCCTAAGGGATCCAGACATTCACAGTCCATTACTTTAATGGAAAGCTAGCAGTTATAATCCTATAGTGTGAACACAGCCTGTGGTGTTTGTGCTGTGCTTCACACACACATCCAGACAAGTTACTCCAGTGACTAGGCACAACATTCATAATGTGCTGACTGAGTTTATATGACCCATGGTGGTGTAATTTAAGATCCAACATGTCAAAACAGAGAGGGAAAGGAGAGAGAAAGGGAGGGAGAGATATATGCTGGATAAGTACCAGTGGAAAAATCTCAGTACCCTATATGGATATAATGCTCCTGCCCCAAGACTAAGGACAGATGGGTGCTGGGTTGTCCCACCACGTGTCTTGCACTTGGAAAATAATGTAGTTCTCTGATGCTGTGTTTTGGTAAACAAAATTCAATGCTATTATGCTGCTCATTGCTGTTAAGAATTTTAGCATTACCTGGTTGCAATTGTCTCAGATATTAAGGCTTTTAGAAGAAATTTTAGAGAGTGTGATGATAGACAGGAGAAGGTCAAGGGTGAAAAATTAAGGAATGGAGCTAATTTGTTACCTCAATTAGTTGAAATCCCACATGAAGTGCCATCTTTCCTGATTTTGTAGAGCATTTTATACATACAAAACAAATGTATCATATAATGATCAATTATTCAGATTGAAAATGCTAATTACATAAATGCTGCCTCACAGACATGGACTTTGCAAAGAGTGGGCAGGCTGTTGTTGCTACCAGTGCCTGTCAGTGTGGCAGGAGCTCCCCTATCCTGATGCCACTGCACTGCATCCTCACCCAGAGCAGGGCAGTGCTGTCCCCGAGTCACTAAACTCATCCTAGCATTTCCACCCTGCATTCACAGCCTGTTGTTGTTATTATTTTGGGGACAGCAGCTTAGCAGAAGAAAAGCTAGAGATGGCAAACAAGAAATTAAGAAGTAGAACAAGAGGAGAGGTGCAACACCACTGAATCACCGGCATTTTAAAACTAAGTAAAAATACTTAGATTAAAAAGCTGAACCTACCAGTCATCACAAAAGCTTTGGCACAATGGAACAGCCCGAATAGCAGCAGTGTCGTTGGGATGGATCCAGCGAGCAGCATGTGGAGAACACCGGTAAAAGCACTCGATTTTCTTTGTGAAATCTTCACAGCTGAGGTGGGTGAGAAAAGCCACAAATAAGCCTGTTTGTGAGCATCAAGGCTACAGCTTCAGGTTTCTAGGCCTGCTTTGATGTGGATGCAATACTACAGATTAGGAGAAAAACACAGAGAAGCATCCTTTGGCCCTGTTAGTGCCTAAGTTTGAAACTCATTCCTCTGGCATTGTGTACAGACTCTGACCGTGCAATTACCACAGCCAGCTACAGCACAAATGTTTCCATGCATATTTCAGCCCTATTTGTGTAAGCTTTCCGTAAACTTTTGAGGCCTTGAGTTTTCCTGGCAACAACGATTACAGGCAATAATAAAATGTAGTTTAAAACTATAGTACAAAACTTTGTCTGTGCTGTAGCCTCACAGTTTCACTAATCTTCAGATTTTTCCCACAGCCCAGCTGAAGTTGCTTAAAATCGCATACTGTGCTGCTCTCCTGGGAGTGGCAGGCAAGAGCTGTTACTTTTTCACATCTGTTTTTGCTTAATTGTTTTGTACTTCCATCCCTTTATTTCTATAATTTGCCATGTTTCACAGCTTTAACATCTAACGGGGTACTAAAAATCTTAATTAAGGAGACATTCTTCATGGTTACAAAACCCACAGGACTACAAGAATTTTTATTCTAAATTTTCAGACGTTTCATTTCTGGACTCTTGTGCTTTTCTTTGGTGAGATTTAATAATCTAGTTGATGTGCTTTCTAAACAAAGGAAGAAGCCTGGTCTCTATTCATTACAGACCACACTCACTAGTGGGTGATGGTTGGAGAGCTACAGATGTGTGGTGGCTTTATAAACCTACTGGGTTTATGACTGGTTTGCATTGCTAGATCTGGTTCTATACTGAAAGCAAACTTGAAAAAAAACATAACCCTGTCTTGATGAAATGGCATAAATATAATAGACTTAGGGATTTGTGGGTTTGTGTGAGAGGAGAAGAAGAGTCAGAGGTTGGTAAGGTATAGAGAAAAGGTGAAGGGAGCTAGGCTGGGTGACATCATCTCTAGGGCAACCTAATGTCCATCAGCAGCTGGTGGCTGCTTCAGCCCAGATCTGTGGAACCAGGACACAGAAAACATCAAAGCTGACTTACGATTTACTGAGCTGCCCACATCTGTTCCAGTAGCTGTTGCTTACTTTAATTACCGGGGAATGAGCCAATTGCTCTGTGAAGTCTGCATAGCAACAGGAAGCTGTTGGGAATAAAACAAAGATCTTGCAATAAGTATTCCTTTTTAACACTGTATTTAGAAGACACAAAATGTAAGATGAATCTGGTTTGGACCATAATATGATAAAGTCTCTTGGTACTAACTAGAAGATGTGCTCAAATTCTAATATTTTTGGGTGTGAAAGTGTAAATGCTAAGTGAGGTGGACTGGCATAAACACTGCTTTGTGAAGTTGTGCCCAGAGAGTCCCAAGAATTTTACAAATGTTCTGCCCAATGCCACATCCCGAGGGATACTAACTTTGAAAACTGCCAAACATAAAAAAAAATAAAAAAGAGTTGAAGAAATGTAATGGGTACTGTACTTCACTTACAATGGAATTTTGATTTCAACTTTTTCCATTTGGTGTCTGCTACAATTAATTTTTCTACTTAATTACAATAAACCAAAATAATCTTTGCTGTAAACATATTTAAGCAGATGGAACTACAAGAAAGACAAACTGCATCAGAATTTTGAAAAGAAAATAAGTAAATGAGAGTTTTAGACCTGGCTTTGTTAAGACCTAGAGTCTTACTCTTGGTTTCCATGCAGCAAAATGCCAGCAAAGGAAGCTTTTAAAATAAAATGTATACTGCATCTTATATATTTTTGAGAAATTAGGGGAACTGCCAAAACAATTAGTGTGTACAATGCTATACTTCTTGACCATATTTGGAAAAAATTAAACCACTCTTACATTTAGAGTACAGAGTGCACTCTTGCATGTTTGGCTCAGGACTTGGCTTCAGTTTTTGGGTGTCCCCTTCCAGACATCCATATTGTTGGCAGGTGGATGATGTTATGACAGCAAGGAGGGTGATAGCAAACCTCAGCATTGTTCTTCAGCTCTTTTTCCTGTTCAGAAAGAAGTCTTTGTTTGCATCCTTTATTTCTAGGAGAACTCCTAACATTAAAAGGAAGGACTGCATTTAAAATACTACATGTATAATCAAATAAAATATGCTCAGAGAGATGCACACAGAAATACTAAGACACATTCTCCCTTCCTTTCTGCTTATAACTGAACACTTACCCTTCTGTTACATATTTCTGAGGTTTGGTGGCAAGTGATAAAAGTCATCAATATTTCAGGCTTTGTATGAAAACGTTACAATTTCCAGTATTTAAGAAAATTATTTTGAATTTCTTATACTGAGCTGAATTTTTAATTCTTCCAAAAGACATTTGTATGTTTCACTAGATTTGAAGAAAATATTGATTAATTCTAAAACCTGAAGAGGTTTTTTGCACACTTGGAAATTACACATTAAATACAACTGCAAGTGAGATAGCAGTGGTCACCACCTGATCTGGATAAATTACATTGAATACTTGCCTTTGTTGAAGCTATGATAATTTATATTTAAGAATCTGATCAGTTATTTCTGGTCAGCCTCTTTTGTAGAGTTTGGTCAAAAATGCAAGATAAAAACATTTTGTCTTTTTGACTAAAATTTCTTTAAAGACTGTACAGGCTACAAAGCCTGTATTAGTATTAGCTACAAAGATAAATATAAAACTTGTTACATAAATCAATGCATTATTCTTTATACATGTTATTAATTTAATCCTTCATTCTTTAGTTAAATATTCCTGTTAACTTTTTGGAATAATTTTGCCTGAATAACCACTGCTGTTCTTCTATATACCTAGACTTTTCAGATATAAAAAACAACTTATACAGAGGAAAAAAATGATCTCTTCAATTTCTCAGTAATTTCTCACCTCTTTTGCTTTCCTTCTGGGTGATACTTCTCCCTGGAACAGGAGCACAGTAAATTGCTTTTCCCATTTTCCACTTTATATACACACCATCTGGCATCAGTGCTCCAGAATTTGTTTGCCCTGGAAGAGTTCCTTGACCCTTTGGAATGCTAACACAGATTTATCTCAAAAGCAGATGCAATGACCAGCACATAATGCCCTTTTATTGCTTGCAAACGTCGACATGATAAAGAGGAAAGTACAAACATGGGTTAGAATTAGAAAAAAACCAGCTCTCCTAAATTCCAAATGCCATTAACCCCTCCTGCCTGATTTTTCAATGATTCCTTGCATTATTAATTTCTACAACAGTTTCATGGAACTCTTATAATGAATTCAGGCTTCAGTGAATTCAAGACATTAAATGCTTCTTATTTCAGCCTGACTGGCTTTATTCCGACTAATGGCTTGCCTTGTTAAACAGTAATTTTACTCCATTCCCTGGAAGATAGTCCATGTCTCCTGATTCCCAATTCTTTGCTCTCTCTTCACATGATCCCTTAAAAACCTGCTGCTGTTCACCCTGGTTGCTACACCCATCTCATAGGTACCTTACACCCAGTCTCACAAGCACTACCAGAAATGGTTGATGGTACCACTGATAGTGGCTCCTGATGGGATTTCACTGGGTGATCTGCTTTCTGCAAAGAGCATTTGCATCTAAACATAAACCATTGCTTAAGGTAGACATGGTGATGACATATAGTTGCACTCATTTTCACAGATTGTCTTGCTGTACTGTGAAGAGCAGCACCCCTCAGTACCTTGCAATTATTTAGATACATAAGGAAAGCAGCATCTGTTGTTTTGTGTTTTAAATAGATTGATTTGTCAGATAATACTCTGAGGCCATTATCTACTAACCTTTTTTTTTTGAAAATACAAACATTGGCACAGTAGAAGTGTGGTATGATTCTCAGTGAGCAAAGGCACGAGCATGATAATAAAACAATTTCTGTAAGCTATAAGCACTGATTCCTATTCTAGCTCTAGTAAATGCCTCAAGGTGAAAGTCTTGCTGGCCTAAAAAGAGCCTTTTCCAGATCAGTGGAAATGGAGCAATTTTTATGTTCCAGAATGAATTTAATTAAGACAAGTTTAGAGAATGAATTTAATTAAGGCAAGTTTAAAAAGGCATAAAGTAACTAGGAGAAAATGAAGTAAATCTAATGGCTTATTACCCCTGCTTTCACCTCATGTGGCTTGATCTAGTTTTGGCTGAAATTCATGGAGCTCCTTGCTGCTTTGTAAAGTAAAGGATTCATGTGTGCTGCTTGGCACTTGCATCTGTGTATTATACAAAATAAAAACCAATGTATAATGTGAACATTCACTTTCAACACTGTGAGGAGTGAATGGGCTGACCAGCCTGGTGAAAGGCACAGAAAAAGTCCATGCTCTGCTCCTTACTGCTCGGTTTGTGTGAAATACGTGGCCACTGGTGAGGTGTCAGCATGCCAGGAGGTTCTTGTAATGCCTCTGCTCACTGAATTGGCATACAAATTATATTAAGCTATAGGAAACTAGGATTGCTCTCAGGCTTTGAGTATGAGCCAAATGGGACCACTTGCTGGGAGATTAGGCAGAGTTTCTAGCAGCGGGAAGGAAAATTGTCATATGTTTGTGATTTCCTGGACTTGGCTTTGGTTAGCAGCACATGTAAGCAGGCTCAGGCTAAGGAGCTTTTAGTGATCTCGGCTATACATCTTCATGTCCTGAGAAGTGAATCTTGATTCTTTTTTTCTAGAAGTGTTCTCTCCCAGTTGTTTTGTCTGATGTTTTAACTGGGAAATTTGTTAAAGGAATTTTCTTATCTCTTGGGTCATTTACTTGTACAAAATTTAACTTACTTTTGAGCACTCAGTGATATTCTTGTACTTTTAAGACTCCTACTACCATTTAGTTTTAACTTCAATAGCAGTACCCGGTAACCTCTATTCATCTTTTCAGAAGCTAGAGTGAAAGCATGTTGTTGACGTATTGCCATAGACAACAATTCAGGCACCACAACAGTAAATTATTAGCATCTGATCTAATTGATAGTGGTCAATGGTGTTAGCAAAACCATGCATCTCTTCCAAAACCACAAACACTGCTATTCTAGGTCTCAAGAGCCATTTACCTGAGCAATTTCCTTCTGGCATGAGCCATTGGCAGAAAATTAGGGGAGAAATGTTTAAAAAATATAGTTTCTAACTTCCCAGCTTCTGGCAATCAGTTTAGTAACTCTGTGAACTGACATCTAACTTAACAGAGTGATTTCTGCTTTGTGAGTCAGATCTCTTTAATGACTGCAGCAAGCTTTCATGCTTTTATATTCTTGGTAGCTGCAAAGCCCGATGTGGTTAAGGGAAAAATTGTTTCTGCTTCCAACCAGTAACAATTGCCAGATCCATTTCCCTTCTTGGCACCCTGAAAGCGCAATAACAGTGTGACTGGAGGGAGACTGAGTTTCAGGAGTGTAAATTAGAGCATTTGGACTGTTATAGCTTTATTAGACATGGCAATGTGTGCTAATGAAATTAATCTGTTTGTTCCTCATGTCTCAGCATGAGTCTGCATGCTCAGAGGTTGGAAGTGTTTTTCTTGTTAACAGTAACAAGAAATGTAATTAGGAGCACAGGTTGTTGTCTGATTTAGTGAAGCTCCTTTAAATGCAGAACTGCATTTAAAGTTGCAGCAAGAGCATGTTATTTGATGATCAGTGAAGTGAATAAGCTGGACTGTCAGTACATTAGACTTTAGAACTAAGAGTTTGTCTTCACAAGTCCTGGTTGAATGTATCATGTCACAAGTCAAGCTGAATGCCAAGGGAGACATTCCAGATGGACTCAGTCTGGCACTTCTGACTCTGGAAAAAAAACCAGCTGAGGTCAAATATTAATGCTACTGAATCTGAGGTGTGATTTGTTTCAGTTTACTTCTGTGGGGGTGGGATTTTCTCCTATTTTTTTTTTCTCTTATTGTAAGGAATGCATCACAGAATGAAGTAAGCTTACTTGCTTTATTTGAGTGTACAAATGTTGCTGAGCTAGTTCTCCAACACAGCACAGGAATGACAAAAGCAGCAGTAATTTCATATAATGAAGAGAGTGAGTCAGTGGTGGGTAAAAAAGCAGATATTTTAATGAATAGTAGGTTTAAAAAGAAATCACAACCCAAACCAACAAAATTAGAATTGTAAAAATGTCATTTTAAGCCTCACGTTAGGCGTTTCAAAATTAAAGGGGACAAAAACCTACTTATTTCAGCTTATTTCTGAGTTGAAAGCACCTCTTGAAAGCATAACAGAATGCTTTTCTTTTGCCCTAGTCTTTCATTTGCTTTTTACATTCTGCTAGTCTGTTACTGTGGGGTTCCTTGAACCACTAACAACTACTGCTAGTTTTTCTATAAAGAAGGGGCTTTGGTTTGGGTAGCTCCTGACTGGTGTGAAGGGGGCTCTCACAAGTGACAAAGAAAATCTGTGTCCAGTTTGACCTGTACTCCAGAAATAACCAGCTGCAATCTTATTTTGAATTTAGACCATTAATATTTTATTGAATTTTCTACAATCACTTATAAATGATGAATTTCCTCTTAGGG
Organism: Lichenostomus cassidix; assembly: GCF_008360975.1. Classification (NCBI taxonomy): domain Eukaryota; kingdom Metazoa; phylum Chordata; class Aves; order Passeriformes; family Meliphagidae; genus Lichenostomus; species Lichenostomus cassidix. The sequence goes on along the minus strand of NC_139489.1, from coordinate 8,796,898 downwards.
GAATATAATTTTGTTTTTTTTTCTAATTTACACTTGTATTATGAGTATTCATTATTTGAATAGAGATAATGCCTAGATGTCCCTGCTTAAAGTTGTGGTGTAATGTTTTAAAGTAGTTGGTGCCAATACTGGATTCTACATGGCCATGTCCCACAGCCCCCTTTTCTGCCTTGATCCTGTATTGCCCCTTTCCCTCCATTGTCCTGAGACAACTCACATGGGGTTGTGCACCCAAGCAGATGGGGAAACTGATCTAGCAAAAAGAAATCTAGTGCTCCCCCTTGCCTCCCTTGTTTCTGGGTGAATCAGTTTCAATTTATAGCTCAGCTGAAGAAGAGTTTTGTGGCAGAAAAGGGTGGTGTCACATTGAGAGAGACACACGTGAGGGTAGGACTGGCAGTACTTTCAGTCAGAACTGCCAGCCTCTGAGCCCCACTGTGTTGACATTGTGTTGTTTTTTTTAACTGTTCTGTTGAACACCTTGTAATCAAAATGAAGAGCTGACAGGTCTATAGAGAAAACAAATAATGCAAGAACAAGGTAACAGTGAGCTCATACTGGTCAACATATTAAAAGGCAGTGACTGGAAACCACCAGATGAGTCATTCCTGAGCTTTTCCTGTTAGTATAACTGCAGGGATGAATGTTAAGGAGGACATGGTTGAAGCCCATGTTGTGTCTCCGATGAATGACTCCCATACATGCCATATTAGTCTTAGATAGCTTGACTCATTGTCCTGTGATGATTCTGTGGTTAGAAAATTGACCACAACACTCATGAAACAGGTATTTTTTTGCCCAGTACCTTTGTTTACATTGTCATCTCTCTGCAACTCTCAAATGGCTCTGCTCTATGTTGTATCAACCAAGACTGGTTCTTGCTTCCAAATCCCTTCTCAGCTATCTGTGCCCTCTTTGACTGTTCTCTTTCAACACAGACACCTTAAATCTCTTAAAGTATCCCCGTGCCAGCCTTCATAGCACACCTGTTGGATTTCCATGGTTGCTGTTTTGCATTTGTCATCTCCTATTTGGGATGTGTTTCTGTAAGTAACAGTAGAACCTTGTGTAATCCTCCCACTGGCCCTTCTTAAATCTCACCTTTGTTTGGGTGCCAAAGAAAGGGTGACAACAGTTAGGATCTAAATCTACTCTTGCTGGCCAATATCTCTCCCTTCCCAAAGAACTTTCTCTTTCAGAAATACACACAAATATACGTCTTTATGTGCGTATGTAATTTGTCCTCTGTTAACACCCATGGTAACAGCTCTGCTGTGGAAATTGCTGTACAATCAAGTCCAAGTTGACAGTGAAAGCAGCACATTCACTGTCTCTTCCTCTCTTTAAAGCTCTAATGTGTTTGATGAGCTTTTGTTGCTAGGAAGTGCTGTTAACTATTGCACTAAGCTCTCCCGATACTTCACAGCCATAATTTTTAACTTCTATTACATATTTGCATATTTATGTCTTCTACTTCCTTATCAGATGTAAACATGATACCTAGAACAAGGTTAGAGCAGTGCAAAGCTGTCACTTTGACATACTGCATCACTGCAAACAAGGATACTTGTCCTTCATGGTATATGAAGAAGGAAAATAACTATTGGAAAGCAAATCATATCCAGTCATGACTGGAATTTTGTTATATCTGGATCTAATAATTGCCATCCAAGTGTCAGTTGGCTTACTTCATTAGTCTGTCCCTAAAACAGTGGTAGTTTCCAGTGAAGATGCATCAGAATAATATATGGTATAATACACTTTTATGGAAAAACCTGCTAGTAAGAAATTTCTTCCTAATCCTCCTTAATTCAATGTTTAGTTTGTGCCTTGAAACATGACTGTTCACAACCTCCCTGTAAAAAGTCCTTATGTAACTATGAGTATTTTTATTAATTACACAAATGTCTAAAGTGGACTGAGATGGGCTCAGTTGGTCAGAGCATGGTGCTGATAATGCCATGGCTGTGGGTTCAATCCCTGTGTGGACCATTCCCTTCAGAGTTGGACTTGTGGGTCCCTTCCAACTCAAAATATTCCGTGATTCTCAAATAGCAGACCTCACTAGATCCAGACAATGAGTAAATTTTGCCTAGATTGTGTCAAGGTCCCAGATTTACTAACTCTCCTATGTTCTTTTGGAAAATCCTTTGTTTCTTACCATTTCCATGGAGCTTGGGGATGGTGATGGGAAGCTGTACTCTGTGGCTGCAGTCCCGTGCTGTGCAGGCAGCATGCAGTGCCAGTGTGGCAGGGCTGGGATAGGGATCTTGAATTTTGTTGAACAAAATGATGCCTCATTCTGTAAAGAGTTATGGACTAGTCTCAGTCAAAGCTTTGCCCAGCACATCTCACTAGGCTCCATGGGACTACTTTGTTACCTGTATTTTGTATTTTGCTTATAATTTGTATTCTCTAGTTGTATCATGCTGGTGGTTTTTTTTTTTTCTTTTTCTTTTTTTTTTGGTGAATCTTGAAGAAAGAATGCTGTCACAGGCATGGAGCTGGGGAAACAGGCAGGAGTCATGGTGATGACATGCAGCCTGTTAATTACTTGTCATTACTGACATTCTGTGCAGGTACAGCACCACATGCCGCAGTCCTGTGCCTTCCTCCTGCCTGACTGCACATTGCCAATTGCCAAGCATTAGTATTCCAGTGTAAAGCCCAAAACTTGTCTGTGAATACCATTAGAACTGGGTCACTAACAGAAAGTGCGTGACAGATTCACATGCAGAACAACCAAAGCCATTTCCTCTGTCTCGTACAGAGCACAAATACTGAGAGGGAAGGTTGTGTCTACAGTGTGAGTGGAATGACAAATGACAGGATGCAGTGATAGACTTGTTTGGTGGCATTAGTGATACAGCTCTGCCTTGGAAACAGGTGATCAGCTGGGTTATGGGTGGCACTGATTTTGCCAAATGGTCAAATTTAATAGGAATTCAAATGATTAAGTATTTCATTTTGAAGAGGAAATTCTCATGCTCAGCAAAATGACTTCTACTGTTTAGCATTTTCTATTCTGTTTGGAATAAAGAGGTTTTAACCTCAGAGCTTCAGGCTGCATATCTCTATTCCAGCTCCAGGAATTATTGCTGTAGCTGTGTGCTAAGCAGTCATAAAAATGTTGCAGAGGAATTTGTCATTCCAGAAAACATTGTGTAGTGAGTTCAAGTAGACTGTGTTCTGCCTTACCAAAGTCCCTTTAAACCAGCTAGAGAAGAATGGGTGGGAACTTTTCCTGATAGTATCATTCCAGATACCTTCTGAATCAGAAGGGCATGCTGAGACCTTTTTAATGAAGAAAATGCAAGGTGAAAGCTAGGGAAAGGAAATATCTGGAACTACAAAGAGAAACTGCATTATTACATTATTACAAAGAGTATCAGCACATGAGCTACACAGACTCTCTGTGGTGCCCTGCTCTGTGTTAGTCAGACTGGATAACATAAGAATCATCCCTTTTATAAGCCTTTATTAATTACTCTTCTATCTTTTTTTGATGTGACAAAAGACTTCTGGAGACAAACACCTGAGCATGGATGTGGCACCATGCTATGCTCTGCCTCATTCATCTGTACCCCTTTTCCCTCAAAGTCTTTCATGATTTGTTCACTTTTATTTAAAGCTGAAAAAAAGTACCGAAAACTAGCTCATATGGAAAAGAAAAATCAGGTCACTCAGACTGGTCTGCAGATTCAGGTCATATTCAGTGACAAATGTAAATGGAAAAATTGTGGGAGAAAGAGTAAAATGAGGAGTATTTTTCCTATTCTGTTAACATGAAACCTCACTGTTCTTTTGTTTCAAAAATACTGGAAAGACATTTTGAGTCCAAAATACTAAACAGGGATTAAACAGAGAAGGAAATAAGCCAGAAGCAAACCAAACACAATCTCTTCACAAGTAAAATGTCCTATTAACCCTCAAATGACTTCTTGAGTTGGAGAGATAAAAGATTTTTATTATTAAAAGACAAAATCAGAAGGCAATTATTTGCAATTCTGTCTAACAACTGAAGATTTGTTTCTAATATGTTTATTTGTTTAATATGTTAGATAGGTAACGTTATCCATATCCTCACTGTGATGTTTTTTCCTGTACACATGAATTCCTTTCTAGCACATGAAGCGAACAGGTGTGAGCCAGAGCAAGGTGTCCCACAGGCCATAACCAACAAATAGCTAATTGGCATCTGTGTTGCAACAGGGCAAAGATCCAGCCAAATTATGACGAGGCACTGTGCCATCCTAATAGACTCACATTAACAAGGATGCCAAGATTCCATAAATTTGCATTATTTACATTTAGTTAGAGCAGGATTCCCAGCTGGGAAGTTCCACATGGTTGTCCATCCCCAGCATATACAATTATGATGGAAAAAGATCTCTGTGACTAATCCTGCATCCTGAAATAGTTTTCAGCAAGCATTTAAAAATTAATAATTACTTAAAAATGCTCCCACTCTTCTACCTCAATAAATCGTTGGGAAGTGTATTTTTGCTTTCTCTGTACAAAATAAATAAAAAATTTATACAATTAAATTTCCTGGTTGAAGATGTATAAGCCTTTTCAGCTTGGTAAAAAAGGAAAATGAGTTATTTTTTCTGCAGCAGCAAAGTTCCTGACTATGTAATAGTGAAGAAAAAAACCCCAAACTTTGAAGTTGCTTTTGTGAAAAATGAATGCAGAAACTGGTAACTTAAACCCTCAGGAAATAATGTGCAAAGACAAAAATGCCAAGAGGATGTGAATTATTGAGATGAAACACAAGACGATGATATTCTCTGACTACTCATTGCAGTAATGAATCTCTGAAGGTTTGTCTTTTCTGCTGAGAAGATGGTGAACTACATCTTAATCCATCCTGTAAGAAGCGGAGGAGCACAGCTGGTGAACATTCTTCTGCAGCTCAGAGCTCCTGTAGAGGGATGAATGATGCCCAGAGAGGCTCCACTCACCTGAGCACTGCAGGGCTGGGCTTGGATCCCACTGTGTCCTGCTGGAGGAACTCTGGGGCATTTGTCCAGTGCGACTGTCTACGTGTACCACCAGCGGGAAGGTCCTGCGCCCACCCAGCATTTTCAGGGACAATTAAGTTTATTAACTGGGAAGCTGGATTCTGCTGGATATCTGAGCTAATCCTGTATCGTGATAACAGGGACAGGATGACGCACAGAAAGCTCTACCTGAATATGAGGAAGAACTTTGCGGGTGACCACACACTTGTACAGATCGCCCAGAGAGATTGTGGAGTCTCCCTCCCTGGGGATATTCCAGAGCCGTCTGCATGCAAGGCTCATTCTGTGATTCAAAGAATCGCAGAACTGTAGAATTACAGCGGTTCAAGTTGGAAGGGACCACAGTGGTCATCTGGTCGAACCTCCCAGCTCGAGCAGGATCGCCGCAGAGCACGTGGCACTCACTGCATCCAGGGGCGCTGGAGTATCGCCAGCGAGGGAAACTGACTCTGTGGGACACAAGCGCTGCCCTCACGCCCGCATGGCGCATCACACCTCCCATTCTCCTGCTGTGAGGCAGCTCTGGCATGCACGCAGAGGCTGTTGGGGCCACAGCGGTCCCCGCTGGCCGGACAGCCCTACCTGCAGCCGGACAGCACAACCACCCCCCAGCTCTCCCGCCCACCCGCCCTCAGTGCCCCCAAGTCTCGCTCCTCCCCGCCGCGAGCCCGCTGCTCTCGCGATAGCGGCCGGCACGCGGGGCGGGAGGGGGGGCGGTGCCGCGGCGGCCGCGCTCGCTGACAGGCGGCGGGAGCGGGAGCGCGCGGCATGTCCGCGCCCGCGCGCCCCGCGCGCAGGTGCCCGCGGCCGCCCCGCCGCCCCGGCGCTCCGTGACCGCCGCCCGCCCTGCCCGCCATGGGACCCCGGCCGTGCCGCCGCCGCTGAGGAGGAGGAGGAGAAGGAGAAGCCGCCGCGATGAGGAAGGGCCGCTCTCGGGGGGACAAAGCGGCGCCGCCGCCGCCGGCGCGGAGGGAGCCCGGGCGGGCGGTGTCCGGCAGCGCGGCGGAGCGCAGAGCCGCCCTGCTGGGGGGCGGCGGCAGGAAGGAGCCGGAGGACGCCCGGGCCGCGGGGGCGGCGGAGCGGGTAAAGCCGGGGCGCGGGGCGGGGGTCGCCGTTGTTATGGAGACGCGCCCCGCGTGGCGGGCCGGGCCGGGCTGGCTCCGCGGCGCTCCGGCGGGAGAGCGGCCGGGGGAGCGGGAGGGGCGCGGGGCGGGAGCGGCGGGGCGGCGGGGCGGCGGCAGCCTCCGAGCATCCTCGCAGCCTCCGTGCGCTGCCGCAGGTAGATGCCCCCGAAGAGGGAAGGGTGGCAGCGGTGGCGTGTCCGTGTCACTGCTGACGGCGTGGCGGGAGTGAGAGAGAGAGTGGTGCGGGAGCCGCCGCGCCGGGAGTGTGCCGCGTGCCGGGGAGGGCGAGGGAGGATGCGGTGAAATCGGGTGTGTGCTGTGTGCTGACTGCTCTTACTAATCACCGAACACATCCTTCTAGTAACCCTCTGTAGGTCACTCCTGACCGTGATGGTAATTAGCATGCATTTCCCAGCATTTTTAGGTCTTAATTCCAGAAGTGGTTTATTTAGGAAACACACCTTTGCAGAGACTTGAAAATGCACAGGCTTGTTACATGTGAGAGTGTGTAAGTTCAGTATGTCCACTTCTATGTCTTTCATAGCCACAAAAATAGGATCTACTGGTTGGTGCTCAGGATTACAAGAATGAGAGACCAGAGAGATCCTGAACCAAAGTTCAGGATCATCAACACTTGGTTTTGATAGTCCTAGCTTTGCAAGAGATAAAAATGGGGGATGACACTTTGCAGATGAAAAACGTAGGTGAGAACTAATGTTTTTTTTTTGTTTATTTGAAGAGAAGGAGAAAGTATCACAAGTATGAAGATTCCTGGGATCTCTGTTTTGCCATTTTTGGGAGCAAAGAGAAAAACTAGGTTCTTTGTCAAAAAGGTGTCTTAAGTTTACGTCATTGTTGCAGGTGCACAGGTTTATGCTCTTTTTAAAATAATTTCTTAGCTGTTTTTCTCTAGAAAAGCTGCATTGCGTTTTCTTCAATTATAGGAGCCTTGGATTTTGTCTTTGACTAGTGGATATCTCTCGAATACACATTTATCAGACTGGGCCCTTGAAGAAGAGACATCTATTATTTTATTCTCTGGTGCTTTGTTAAGCCAGGTGGTTAAGAGGTGCTGCTGCTTTTGATGTTTATTCTTTCCTGAAACAATTAAGGAATGCTACAGTCTTTATTCAGGAAAAATCTAAAATCAGAAGAGGTCACTTGGTATCTTCCCAGCTGTCCATTACATGGGCAGATTTGTAGAGCTACCAAGTGCAATAGCAAGGTGTTTGTTGTACTGTGTTGACACATTGTTAATGATATTGACATGGAAATTGAAGGAAATTATTTCCATTCTCGGTAGTTGTGAACGAAACTTACAAATCGTGCATACGGAATATTCTGTGATTTGGAATAATGTATTGAACACTTGGGAAGTTTCACCAAAACAGCCCCAATGCTGCAAACCAGGGAAGGCTGCAAATTCAGAAGTGTCAGTTTTTGAGATGCACAAGGCTTTTTAATGGGGGATAGTGCCAATTTGTGTTTAATTTGTGCTCTGACTAGGACCTGATGTGACTTGTGAGAGCAGATCTTTGTGTGCTGACAGGTGTTTGGTGTGATGGAGGAGGAATTTTTCAGCTCAAGTTGAGAAAGCTTCTACTCAGCCATGTGTGAGAAGCCCCCCAAACTTCTAAGGAGAGCCTCTCATCCCCCTCTCTTTTGTCTGTCATTTGAGGTTTTGTAAGTGTGTAAACAACTGCAAATAAATGGGTATGTTGGACAAATGCAACAAACAGCATTTCTGTCTTTAATAGCAGTAATTCAGTGTTTATTTAAATGTTGGTTGTTGGTAGTGTGTGTGTTGTAAAAAAGGCCTTCTGAGTTGCAAAAGGCTGTGAGATACTCCATTTTCACTGATCCAGCTTGTAGCTTGACAGGTATTTCCTTTGGTGCCACTTCTGATTTGAGTAGCCCTGTTGTTTCCAAGCCTCTAACATGCCTTCAGCAGTGCCAGTGCAACAGTGTGCACAGCTGCAACAAACCATTCTGGATTAAATTCAGATCTCTTTGTTTGCCATACATTTGCACAAGTCTGTGGCTGGGAGAGGCTAAGCTACTCTAGTGTTGAAGAAAGTCCTTATCAAGCTGTGACTGCAGCAGCTAATCACTGTACTGACCTTAAGGCCTTTGAAAATCTGGTCCTTTGCTGTGCTTATGGTTCCGACATACATACGATTAATGTTTGCACTTTCTTGTGAATTGCGCAAGAATGTAAAAATGACTGTACTTGGTGGCACTAAAGATCCCTCTCGCCCAGTGTCCTGCCTCTCCGAGCTGCCAAAAACAGATGCTTGGAGAAAAGTATAGTGTGTATTGAGGAAATGCCTCTCCCAGCCTCCAGTAATTTGTGGCTCACAGGTTTCCGGAACCAGAGGTGATATTTGTTTTTAGAGCCCCCAGTGGGTTTTTTCTCCTATGAATTTGTCCAATCAGTGTTTGAAGCCATGTATGCTTGTAGCATCCACAACATCCTGTGGCTGAGTTGTAGGGCTTAAACACATTTTGTGTGGAAAAAACACTTATTTTTGTTTGCTTTTAAACTTTCTCCCTGCTTGGTTTCATGCATTGCTTATTACTTCTTGTATTGGAAGAGGCAGTGAAAAAGAGAATCCGTGTTATTCTGTGTGACTTAGGGGTTGATGACTTTAATTTACCATCCCTTGCTTGTGTCTGTTCCAGAGGCATTTCAGAAGTGACTCTACCCCTTTGATTGTCCTTGCTGTCTTCTTTTCACCTTTTGCAGGTGTTCCTGATGGGAGACAGTGATGCAGGAATCTGAGGAACAGGGTAGGGTTACAGTAACCCGGACCAGCTACAGTATTTTGGTGTATGCCACCCAGTAAACTTGGCATGTTAGGTTTTGTTCTTTAATCTTCTGCCTGCTTTTTCTTGGCAATCTTTAAGCAGTGAGTTGGCACTTCTGTGGAGCTGTGATAACTCCAGTCACTCTTTTAAGTGGTAATAACTAGTTTGGAATTTGTCCTTGTGTACAGAAGCTTTTATTTTTTTATACTATGCATCACTTTACATTTATCTGCTATTTTACAGCTCACTTAAGCAGAATCATTACAGTCTTCTTCAGATCCTTGGGCCATTGCTTTTGCAACCTTTGGTAACTTTAAGCATTGTCAGCAAACTCTGTCACGTAAGTGTCAAGCTTCTTTGCTAGATTTTGCTTTAAAATATGGAAAGTGTTGATCCCAGAAGAGATCCTTGTGAGACTCCCCTGGTGATCCTTCTGTTTTGGGAAAAAAGCCAATTGCTTCAACTCATTTCCTGTTCATCAGTCATTAATTCATGACTGAATTGTCCTTACCCCGCAACAGTTTAGTTTCATTGAGTGAGGGTGTCTTTGTCAAACACAGCCCACTTGGATTTCCATAAAGGAGCATCTTAATCATTGTACATTTGCTGACTGCATTGAAGGAGAAAAATGGGAAGTTGAGGTGAAAGTGATTGTTGCTTATGAATGATAGTCACCCTCATCCAGAGGCATATTTCAAGCACTATCTGTTTCCTTATCATGCTGACATAGCTGGTTTTCAGCATTGTGATATTTATAGTGAAAGATTTCACATGGATCATAGCCAATATTTGTCAGAGTTGCTTTTATTAGCATTTTCTGCTTCAGGTAGAAGACGAAGTCCTCATAGAAAGGATTCTCCAGTTTCTAGAAGAGATGGCTGTAGAGGGCTGTGATGGAGTTATACAAGACTGTGGTTGGTCTGCAGAGGGTAGGTAGCAAACAGCAAATCACTGTTTCCTCTAGTATCAAGTGATGACTCAGGCTTTACAAGAGGTGGATCCTCGTGCAAAAGGAAATGCATGTATTTTTTATTTTCCCCCAAGGGATGTAATAGCTGCAAAGGAGGAGATTAGGACTGAAAATCATTTAATAGGTAGACTGGATCCACCTGAGGAAAACACCTGAAATCAGCTATAATCTAGGAAAACATTGGAATTGGGCAAATACATGATGCTTCGTTTTGCTTGTCTGTATGGAATGCCTTTGTTATTTTTATAAGTTCTTTTCCATGAGGAGTGGGTGTTAACGTGTCCCTAACAAATCTAAATGCTGTCTTCCTTTGAAAGCAGAGGGATGATAAACAGATGTGAGGAAAACTGAAGTATTGTGGCAGCTCTAGAGGGATGGAGGTTGAGAGTCAGAGAGTAAAAATAGCCAATACTGAGTACTGAGCATCACTGATGACATTTCCTGCTCTAAAGGCATGCAGGGAACTAGTGAGTGCTACCCAGGGGTGCTTGCTTGGAGATGTGGCAAGGTGAGGGAACAGAAACAGACCCCATCACTTCTGACAAGCTTCCCTCTCTTGCTGGGGTTGACCATGGAGGGATATCTGAGTAGATCACAAGACTTTGTGGCTTTGTTAGTTAGTAAGAGATGAAGGGGAGAATAGTAGCAGAATCTCAACAAGCAGTCTAAGGGGCTGGTAGAGGGACTGCAAGTTGTAGAGGCAGGATTTTGGGGTAGATGGAACCATTTGTTGTGTACAGAGCTTAACTCAGCTGCTGCTCATGAAGAGCTGGACTGAAATGTTGCTAAACCTGAAGGCTCCCCTGCTGTGTCTGTTGTATAGGAAATGTTCAGCTGATGCCAGCAGGAAAACTGCAAACAGTACAGAGAAAGGCCAAAAACCTCTTTAGTCCAGCTTAGATTTGTATTGGAGAGCCCTTTCTTTAGGGCAGTCAGTGCAGTGGGTTACCTCCAGCTGTAAATGTTGACCTACCTGAAGAAGGGAGATCCTGTGTGTTCCCCAGACAGTACATTTAGTAATTTCTGCTCGGGTAGGAAGTCGTTCCTGAGCTTTGAACAAGCAGACTTGCAATCAATTCATTTAACAATGACTGTCTCTTGGAACTATAGTGCTACAAGCTTTCTGAGAGTAGCAAAAATACTCCTTTTTCTCTGTCTTTGGGACTTTATTGATCTTTATGTCCCAAAGCCAAAATGGAATACTGAGGTTATCCAATGTGATTTCCCCTCATGTGCAGTCTGTGGAGCTTACCTGAAAGACAAATTAAAACATCTCTCCTAGAGATTGATCTTATCTTAGCCTTAGATCACGGTGTGTTTGTCACCTCGTCTGAAAGCTCTGCCAATATTTAATTATTCCTGCCGTTAGAAAACTAAACGACATCTTATTTCAACGCTTGTTTTGTCTAATGGCCAACTTTCAGCTGGGGAATATGCCTGTGCTAGCACAGGCAGTAAAAATTCTCTACTATCTGATCTCTTTTCCATGTAGAAGAATTTGAAATGTTAAATTAAGCTTTGGTTGGAATAGAAGACACAGTTCTTTTGCTTCTAGAACTCTGTGCTTTTCCCTCTTGATTGTTCCTGGAGTGTGTGCCAAACCCAGGTAATATTCTGGCAGCAGCCTGGAATAGTGTAATTGCAGACAAGTTTCCTTCTTCACTACTCTGATACTTGTCTTTTTACAATTTTGGGGATTGCATTACCACAGCTGGGTGTGTCATATGAGAGAGGATTTTGTAACATTATGCATATGTGGATATTTCTCCTCCATCTATGAGTAAAATCATGCAAATTGGTCCAAGACTACTTACAAACGATAGGTTAGAAAGCTTATTACTCCTTTCGTGTTGTCATTGTGTTTTGATTCCTTTTTTTCTTGGAAGGAATGGCAAAGGATCTTTTCCACTGACTTCTCACCCTGTTCTTTTTTGGAAAGCAGTCAGTCACCAGCAGGGAGAAACTGGCCAAACACCAGAGTGCTACTCAGATTTATTTTGTCTCCACAGCTGCAGAGAAGCTGTTACCATGCTTTCCTTGCTGCGTGGCAAGCCTGGAAACTGAAGAGATCTTTCTTTTTTTCCTAATTAGAACTTCTGTGCTTCAAATATAATACATTTTTTCTTTTCTTTTCCCTTTAGGTGACATCAGTGCTAGTAAAGGCAGTGCAGTACCTCTGTTGTGATGAGCGCTGTATGTAGACTGCAGAACAGTTTGGTGTTCTTTAATTATTTCTGCCGTGAGTCTTCCCTTTTGATTGACAAGTGAAGAATAAAGCTTTTGGACTTCAGTTGGCACTTTGCTTCTGAGTTTTCTGTACAGCTCTGACTTTCAGGTTGCTGATCACAGCTCTGTTGCAGCTCCCCTCTCCTTGGAGCCTGTGAGTAACAGCTCACAACACTCAAAGCTGTTTTTCTTAACTTCATGTCAAAACCTACAAGCAGGGTTGAAACTTAATCTGAAGAAGATGGAAGTTTATTTTCAAAATTCAAGCAAATAAACAGAATCAAATGGAATTATTGCTAGCAATGCAGATTGCATTTGCAATCAAGTGTAGTTTTTACTATTCACATTCCATAAAGGCAAATATAGATTAATCATAGCCAAATATGTTCTGTAAATGTCCTTGCTTCTTCTTATCAAAGGAGGGATGGAGTGCTGCTAGCTTCTAGAAGATCAGGAACCATCTGGTAACATAAATGCTTACTGCCACCTGTTCTGTGATGTTCTTTAGGGTTGACTTTAGGGTAATTCTCTCCTGTGCCTCTTTTGTCAACGGAGCTAAAGAAAGTTCTTAAGGAGGACATTGGTAAAGACTCCTAAATAACAAGCTGTGCTTGTGGCATGCCAATTAAAACTCAGTTACTGTTTGCAGACCTCAGACTTCCTTTTCTCATCTTCCTTTGTTGCGGTCTAGCTCTCTTTCTTATGACAGGAAGAGCACAAAAATTAAGTGTTGTTCTCTAATAAGAAGATGCCCAGTTCCAGTCTATGGAGCTTCTAATATGGTAAACCAAAATCCAGAGTGTATGGTTGGCTGGCAAGCATTCTTAGTTATCCTCAGACTTTATTTTCTGAAGTTTATCCCCTTCTCTGTATAGAAATAAAGGTAATGAGGAAGCCAGGATGTAGCTGTGGAAGAATCAGCTGCTTCCTTATGACATGCATGGTTCTGTCTTTGTCTTCTTCTCTGTCCTTTTTCTGAAGAGGCAGGAAAAGAAACCAGAAAGAACAAACCTCTCAGTGCCCCATAGGTGTGTCTCACTGCCTGCCATAAACTGATTGTTGTTGATTCCAGAGCTACTCCGGCCTGATTTCTGCATTAGCCATAGGTTTGCCTTTCTGTGTCCTCATTGAGCAGAAATGGGAGCTCCTGGCGACCTGTTCCTCTGAGTTCACTTGTGTGTTCATACTAATGTTTAAAAGTGTGGGGTGCTGAAAAAGTGACTGAGGGAAAGAGTCATCTAAAAGCAGGCAGAGGGGAATAGAGTCAAAGAATCAATTCTGTAATGTGCTTATTAGATAATAATAGAATTGAGCCAAAAGATAAATCCAGACGCAGACAAAAAGGGATGTAGAGTCAAGTGACTGATTCTGCAATGGGCTTGTTAGATAAGAGCAAAGTGGCACTAGAGGGCTGATGGCACTTGTCTGGCCTGAGAAAATAGAATCATCACTTCTCTCGAAGTTGAGTATTAATGGACAAATCTCTTTTGTGTAAATCAATAAGTAGGTAGGCATTGCATCAGCAGCTTGGATGATTCAGCTTGTCCATGCGAGATTTCGATTTCCTGTCACAAGTGAAGAGTAAGAGCAAATACTGTGTATTAGCCACATTAATTTAATATCTTGCATATTAGAATAGCTAAGCAGACACTGGAGAGATGCAGTGCACTGCATTTCTTGTCCAAAAGCAGTATAGAAGTGAAGGAACCAAGAGAATTCTGTCAGAAGTGCCTGGGTTTGGTGTGGTGCTGCTTGTCTTTAGAATAATTATTGGCCTTAAGATGCTGCTACTACTTGCTGTTTGTTACAGAGCTCTTGAGGATAACAGTGGGGTACTGTCCAAGCCTAGGATTAGGCAGCTACAAAACACTCAAAGATTTTGGATATATTCCTGACTGGATGCTTTGGGAAACCAAATAATATCCAAGGGTATCGTATTGGTAGAATGGGTGTGTGTTATTGAATTTACACCTAGCAGTTGACTTATTGAGCAAGCTCATCTGCCTTGCAGCACAGAGTGTGAATGTTGTCCTGCCTGTCAAGGTAGTTCTTAAGAGTCTCTAGAAGGGGCAATTCTTTATTTGTCTCTGATAGATATTTTTTATTGCCCATGCTGCCTGCCGTAAGCCAGCATAGCTTCAGTGCTTATAAGAAATGCAGTGGATTATTGTAGATATGATGATAGGCATTTATTTAAAATAAAAGGGTTTTTTAAGTCTTATTAAATTCTTATTCATGGAAGCTGAGTAGCTGAAGCTAATGAAGCAGTGAAGACCACCAGGCTGGTGAACTAATTGAGGCTAAACCAAAATGCTTTATCACCCAGCAAGACTTTGTTCCTCAAAAGCCACAATAGATAAATGGACAGGTCACATACAGGCTCAGTGATTTCATTTCCACATCAAATAATGATGTGCTGTGGTTAGTGTGTTTTTGTAGTGATGTAGTAGTGTTTGAAGCCTGGTGAAAATTCTGCTCTTTGAAGGGAGGAACTGAGTCCATGGACATTCAAAAAACTACCTTTGAAACCGGATTTAGAACTTTTTAATTTGCTTTTTCTCTAAGATGTGTTTTTTGTGACTTTTTTATTTAACTTACTGCTTGGATCCCATAAACCCTAAATCTAGTTATCTGTCAGAAGTTATTTTCAAATGTTCTGTTATAAATACGCATTACAGTGCAGTGAGAGAAGAGGGTTCAAGACTGACAGCCTAGCAATAATTTGGAAGTCTAGCTTACAATTTTTTTTCCTATTTGAAATTGCTCTAGTGTTAATGGAGTCCATTATGTACATGGAAAATGGGATGGTGCTGTATTTTTTTCCAGGAAAATACGGTCTTTGCTATTGGAGTTGCGTCGTAAATAGCTTCATTTTTTGTTATACATACAGTAAGCACTTCTACCAATAAAACATCTTTTAAAACCTTGTAGTTGGTCTGGATTTTCGTGAATGTAAAAGCAAGACAGCAATTCAAAACATTCCATGTACATGTTTAAATTTCCAGAAGCAGATGGCACTGTTGAGGTTGAACTGTGGGGAGTGTAAGAATTTTGAAATGTAATTTCTGATTCAGTTTCAGTCCACACATGTCCATGTGAGCTGTCTATATGGGAAGATTGTCTCTAATGTTTCTTGTTATATGGTGTGACGAGTAATCCACCATAAACATTCTCAGCTGTTAGTAGCCAAAATAAGTTAATTAGTTAATGGATTGATTGATACTTGGATAATTTTATCTTGACATTTACTGAGTCATGCTGTGTTCTGAAACTCTTTTTGTAGGTGTTTGACATATCAGCTAATTCAGCTAATAGTGAAAATACTTAATAGGAGTTGTAATAAGAAGCTGATTTTCAGTGCACTTCTGGAATGCACCTTCCAGTATCTGCTCATTGTCCAAACACCCAGCAATCTATTCAGGACAGATTTCCAGTGAAATTTTTGCTTCTTTGGAGCTCATTCAGCTAGTCCTAACTTCTTGCAGTGACTGTGAGCTGTCTTGTGGAAATTAGCTGAATATACACTGTGTGTGTTTATCACTTGGATATATTAGCTGCTAGCACAACAGGATTAAAAAACAATAATAGATTGTGTAGGTCCTGCCACCCCCCTGTTGAATTTCCCCTATGGGATTTGATGGAAGAGTTCAGAGTAGATTCTTTCAGGATGGAAGAGAAAGTACAGAAAGGTTACAGTGGTAAACAAATGCTGGCCTGCAGCATATGGAAGGCTGTTGTGCCAAAGACTAAATTGTGTGTGCAGTTAGACCCAAACTTGAGACACTTGGTTGTGTTTTCTTAATCCAGACCAACAAAAACTAAGCAGAAAAGGTACATCCCCCAAAGAGTGAGGGGAATTCTGTCTTGGGATGAAAACTTGAGAAAGCATTACAGCTGCATTTCAGAAAGCTTGAAGACTTTTATGAAATGCAATACTTGTCAGATTGATTAATTGATGCTCAAGTCTGTTTTCCTTTTATCCTTTGAAAATACAGCTGTCATGCTTTGAGCTCAATAATAACTATTTAAAACCCCTAGTTTTCTAATATATTATTTTTCTAATATGCCTTTCTGGTGCTGTGTATAATGGGAACTTGGTGCTGCTGCCTCTGCAGGTTATTTTCATCCCATCAGGATC
Organism: Lichenostomus cassidix; assembly: GCF_008360975.1. NCBI lineage: Eukaryota > Metazoa > Chordata > Aves > Passeriformes > Meliphagidae > Lichenostomus > Lichenostomus cassidix. Next base: position 8,780,608 of record NC_139489.1, on the reverse strand, counting down.
ATACACATGCAGAGGGACTGCACAACACCTGAGTTAGATTCTGCAAATGGTTTAAACAAATGGGTAAAGACTGTCTCCCTGTGCATGTGGAGCTCTTTTAGTGGAGTCTGTTGGGACAGGACAAGGGGTGATGGTTTTAAACTGAAGGAGAGTTGATGTAGATTAGATTTAAGAAAGAAGTTTTTTACAAAGAGTGGCACACACTGGGATAGGTTGCTAAGAGGTGGTGGATACCCTATCCCTGGAGGGGTTCAAGGTCAGATTTGAGGGGACTTTAAACAACCTGGTCTAGTGAAAGTGTCCTTGCCCCTGGTAGTGGGGCTGGAACTAGGTGGTCTTTAAAAATCACTTCTAACTGAAGACTGTGTATGATTCTATGATTTTCAGATATCCCAGGTGCTAAACTAGGGGTTTGCTTTTTTTTGCATTGAAGAGTGCATAGCTCACAATCATCAAATTGCTTTTCCATTCACTCTTTGTTCTTAGAAAACAATTTGTTCTTACAAAGCAAGTACACAAATGACAAAACTACCTTTGTCTTCTCTGCAGCTTTCAAAGAATCCAACTTCGCTAATGCAAGCAAAGTGTTAAGCTCTAGGAAGGACAAAACTGGACAAGAGTGTGTAATGTAGACATGTGATGCTACATGGAGAAAATGCACTGATAGTGAAGTAATTTCATGTCTAGCAATGTTTCTTTGATGTTTGTTCTCTCAAATCTGGTAGTTGCATGTCCTCTGTTCACTGAGGACTAGCAGCTGCTCTTCTTATGACTGTATCATACTCCAGTTTTATTGTAAAGAAGGTTTTATAATGCCCCAGAGCAAGGAAATGTCTCAAAAATGGAATGCCTAGTAATTGAAACAGATTTATTAGTTGCTGAAATCATACCCTTCAATATTTAGTAGATTTACAAGCATTTTATTATCATAAAAATAACATTTTAATATGGAGCCTTAGTAAAGACCCTTAGAAGGAAATGAGGTAGCCAGAACTGATGTCAAGTGTTCAGGACAGCACCAGAAGATCAGAGAACAAATGAATAAATTATAGTCACTGTTTTAGAGAAAAGCTTATAAATGAGTTGTATGGTTATTGCAGTGACTGAAGGCATTTAGATGTTTAAATATCCAGGCATAGATGAATGCAGTGACATGTCAGTAGCAACTAGGGCTTTATTAATTGACTTAAATTGGACCTGTGCAGTATGAAGGTGGCAGAAATATGACCGTAAAAGTTAAAATTATGCATTCATTTAGTTAGTTGTATATTCTTTGACATTTACATTAATCCCTGTTTTTAGGATAGAGGAGATTCTGTTTTCATTGTTGTTTTGCCAGTTTAGCAGATGCTTTAGCAGAAGTGTCTGCTGACTCCACTCTTTGTTTGTGCTCAAGGCATGGTGGTGTTCATGAACCTAACACTTGGGCATTGATTTTGTTCTCAGGCAGATGGGAAGAAATACGTCTTGTCCTTGAAAAAATTTTGGCTTTTGTTCCTTTGTGATGGAGCTGTATTACACTACTTGGTGAGGAGAAGCTTTTGTGCAGATTATAGAGTCTCCATTTCTTTGTGCAGACATTGATAAGAATTGTGAATTAGTTTATCTTCGACTGCCATTTAATGGGATTTCTGTTACGAGAAGCTAAGGACTAGGCATTTGTTGTGTTTCCAAAGCCTGACTTAATTTCATTTAGGTCTAAAGCCACTGGTAATTTTATTTTCAGCTTTATAATAAAATGGTAATGTTTTTTCCATTCTCTACATGCCGATCTGCTGTTGAGTTTAAAGGAAAATTTGTTCTCAGGAAAACTTCACACAAGTGCTTCTTATTTTTGGCTCTGAATCGATCTGCTTATCTCCTTTGTGGTAGGAAGTGAGAAGGTTGCAGATGGTTCATGGAAACAAAAGTATTGATGCCTAAGCATTGGAACTTCTACAATTTTTTTTTTTTAATGCTGCAAATAGAGTTCATCCTCAGTGATGATAACACCAGATTAAATTGTGTCTTGGTCTCCCTTTGTCATGTATATGAACAAATAGTATTCTAACTCTTACCAGTCCATTAGTTTTTGTTATATTTTATTTTGCCAGTGATCTCTGTCTAACTGTGGATGGTTCCACCACTACTATTGTTCATATCTGTGATACACAAAAAAACATCCTGGGCAAAAAAAATAGCGTTGCTAAAGTAGATTTCTGTTGTGTTTTCCAGTTTCATACTTTCCTTTGTGCAATATTTGCTATTCAAGTGAGCTTTAACTGTTAATGACCAAGTCTTAAGTTGTATTACACATCTGTAAGTAGCCAAAGAATCTCTGATTAGAAAGGCCCCTTGAGCTCACCTGAGTGATTCTCCACCGAAGTTCAGTTCATGGGTTGCTTTTTTATTTTCTTTGTAGGCAGCTTCATTTGAAACAAGCCTTGGAATAGCAGTTGGGCATGGATTTCTTTCCTCTTGCCCCCTTAGTCTTGGGACAGTTTTTTAAGGGCAATATCTCATTCTGGGCCAATAGATAATTTTATTTGAGACTGTGCTCCAAACTTAATGGATCTTAACATTTTTCTTTGGAAAGTGCTTTTTGCAAAACAAGATTAGAACTCTGCATCATTGATAAAAAGTAATTTTTATACAGCACACACATTTTAATACACTGTTATTGTTTGCTTGTCAAACTTTGTATTTTCAGCTGTTATTTTAATTTAAAAATATTTTCTTTGTGCCTTAGACATAGAAGGGTCTATATTGTTTTGGGTCAAGAACCAGATATGAATACAGATAACATCTCTTAGTTTTTCCAACTCAACCTGGAGGATTCTCTCTGAAATGTATAAAATCAGATGAAATGTTCTTCCTGATCCTGTTGCTATGAAGCAATTGTTTGTGTGAATTGAATGAACTTAAAACTTACCACTAGGTTTTGTTCATCTCTGTCCCTAAAAAACCAGAGTTTACATTCCACATGAAAATTAACTAGATTGTAATATTTTAATGGGCATAAAACAGAATTTACACAGGTATAGATAGGTGTTTTATGTTGGTTTGTTCTTTCTCTGTGAACGAGACAGAGAGACAATGTAATGTGCACAAAAATCAATATAGTTGGATGTCTGAAACCTCCAAAGTGAGCATCGGTGTTAGAGGGAATGAAGGTGCCCTGCAGAATGCTCTGGTAAGTCTTCTTTTTGTAGCCAATATGAAATCATAGGTTTCTTTGCCTGCACAGGTTAAAATGCAGCCTTTTCTGCTGCTTGCCTGGTTCCATGAGCAGTTCCCATTCTAGTCTGTCTCATAATTGTAGTAGAAGGTGTTAATCAGTGTTTTCTGTGTAATAAATATCCAAATAAATCTGTAAGGAGCGGAGAAACATTTTCTTTGCTGATGATGTGGATTATGGTCTTTAGCAAATCTAAACATGCGCCTCTATTTAACCATATAAAATCTAATAGACAAGAATAGAGAAGATAAGGGAGTATTTGATAACACACAGGATGTTCAAGAGAACTTGCAGTAATTCTAGTCAGTGATGTTGGGACACATCACATGCTTGGCACACCTTTTGAGTGCATTGAAAGAAAATCTTCAGAAAGAAGGTGTTTTGATGTCTTATAAGATCAAATTTTATTACAAATACCTTTTTTTTTTTCTTTGGGGAGAGGGTCATATTTCTTTTAATCCTTACAGCATATGAGTAAGGATGATGAATTATAGAGTTGTTTTGTTTTATCTGGCCAGGAGTTAATATCCCTGCTCAATACAACCTTTTAATGTTTGTAATACTCACACTAGAAGAGCAATGATAAAGGAATGATGTGGCCTTAATGCTCAGTGTCTTTGTTCAGACTGGTTTTGTTGTCAGTGCAGCTACTGAGCCTGGTGTGAGGTTTGGAGTTTTGATAGAGTGATAGTGGTTTCTTTGAGCCTCTGTGAAGTCTGATACAGTCTTTAGAGGCTCTGTTTCTTTTTCTTTCCTTGAAGAAATTCATTTGGCTTTAGGCATTTACAAGCTGAATTCAATAATTACTCTTTACTTTTTGCTGTTGGGGAGATCTTGAAGTAGGATTGAATACTTTGTTTAAGCCATTTGATTTTTTTATGTAAGGACCAAACATTCAAACTGATACAATTTAACCATCAATGACCTTGTCTTTTAGACTGTGGTTCCATTAGGAATAAAATGATTCTGCATCTCAATGGTCCTCAGAAAGGGGCTAATAATGTACACAGTTGTAAATATTTACCTTTTCTTTTTAACAAGCTTTTTCATGTGATCCTACAGCTGGGACACTTCATAACAAAGTTAACAGCACTAACTTCCCTGATGAAACATTAAATCTTCTGATTCATTAGTTCTAATCAAACATACCCTGTAGTTGTTCCTGGAAGAGTTAACAAGGAAAAAAAAAACCTCATTGAAAGAGCAAGATAAGGAGTGTGTATCTGACAGTATAGGCTTCTGATACTGGGTCTTTCAGGGAGCATTCCTTTTTATCTTGTTTGTTTGGTTTTAACTGTGGGATTTTTTTTATCATGAAGTTTTGAGTTTGTGACTTTTTTTGTCATCTGTGTTATAACTGCAGCTGAGTGTACAGAGGAAGCTGTAGGTACTCAGGATGGTAAATGGTGTTTAAAACATCACTGTGGCGAGTAACAGTTGGCTTTGCAGTCATTTCGAAAACTTGATATTGACACCAAATTAAGGTTATATATTTACTGGAATATTGGAATTTATTATTAAGGAATGTTGGAATTTATTGCAAAGTTCCTCAAATAAGTCTACTGCAGAGAAAAATAATGTACAACTCTCCTCTGTCTTTAAAATACTGGCACTTTTATAGAATGTAATGCATTCTGTAAAGCTTCTCTCTCTTGATGATGTCATAAACCAATACATTATAGATCCTAAGAGGCTATGTTGATTTACTGTAATTTTCCTTGATTCTGCTGTCTCTGACATTTTTCAGGGTGCTGCTGGCAAGTACATGAGTTAAGCAGATACAGTTAAAAAGAGACTTAGTTGCAAATTCTTATTTAGTCTACAATTTTGGTCACATGTGGGTTCACCCCAGCTTCCTGGTAAACTGCTGGTCCTCTCCTCTCAATGTGTAATGTCCAGACTGGAAAGTTAAGGCAAATTTCAGTGCTAGATACTAAAGCATAAATACTATGATTCCATTGCACTAATTGCTACTTATATAGATAGATATTTGGTTTGTGATCTATTCCCTAGGCCTTTAATTTTCAGTATATTTTAGAGTATATTAGAGCAGGCCTAATGACAGGATCAGGTTTATCTTTCATTAAGGGTATGCACACAGATTATATAAAGTGATGAGGAAAGGCTGAGGAGAAGAAGAATGCTGCTCAGATATGCACAGAGCCCTGACACAACAGGCTTTTATCTTTTAAAGGACAAACAGTACTGTGTTAAAAAATAGAAAATGCAGCTTTCAATGTTGACTATTTCTGATGCTTTCAAAAAATTCAGAAAGTATCAAGTTACCCTCAAGTTACATTGCTCATTGGTTATCTTCTTTACAAGATGGGCTAATAAAAGTGAATTCTTGGCCAGTTTATTGTAGTTAAATCTTCATTCTTCCGTCCAACACTTTGCTAGGATTCACTTCCAGATGACCTGAGGTTGTTATGCTCGTTAGGCTTCAAAAGAAAGATTTCTCGTTTTTCTTATTAATGGATTTCCTGTTCATAGAAAACTTTTGTGTAGATTCCCCACCCCCTGGCTAACAATTTAACATGTTTTGACCTGCAGACTTGAATATTTGTCAGTCACAGTTGAGTGTTTTGCTCTTGTAGAGATCACGAGGCAGTTTATGTGTTAGTTATAACACAGTCACATGTAAGGAAGTGTCCTTTGGATGATCTGTTACATCCTAAATGTAGGTCATAAAACAGGGCTTGAGAAGTTTTATCCCAGCATTGGTCTGATGCTGATGTGTCAGTCTCACTAATTGTGTGATACTTCACCTGGCAGTCCAAGGAAAACAGGAATCTGCATGGAATTTGCAAGTATTCACTGTATACTGCAGGAATTTGCAGTATTCACCTGCCTTTTGTAGATTAAAGACCTGTGTTATGCTGCTCTGCTGCAGCACCATTAAATGAACAGTGGGGAAACAAAAGAGCTTCTGAAGATCCTTGTGGTGGTTTATGTGCTGGTTCTTTTATTTCCTGCTTTAATTGCTTGGAACCTTTCCTGTGCAGTGGGACAGAGAGGATGACTGAGAAGGTTCCTTGGAGCTATGTTCTGAAATTAGCAGATCAGGATTTTAACAGGGGATATTAGTGTGATCAGGCACATTGAGAAGCACATATTGCTTCTTGTCGTTTGTCTGCTGCTCCTGTCACAATCTGGTTCTCCATCCAGCTGAGTGTGATAACCCCACTGTGAGATTTCAGGCAAGAGAAACAGACTTGTGTGTTATTCCAGTATCAGAGCTATTTTAATGCTTTTTCTGTGCAAGTGTGGTGACTGAGCTGAGAAATGCAGAGCCTCTTGATAGTCAAGAAAAGCTTTGGCCATTCTTCTTCATATCCTGCTATTTCAAGTTATGTGAGCAAACTTTTGTGTACCTTTGTACATTGTACAGGGACTGATAGCAATAATCTTTGCCTAGCAAATCAAGATTATGTGACACTTTTATCTTCTGTCCTAAGCTTTGCAGGAATCAGTTGGCTGTTTGAACCAGACTTTTTAGCTTGTGGCAAAAGCCACAAGCCCAAAATAAATTAAGTTTTTTATCACCTTTGAAAAGAAATGAATGGAGAGAGGCTCATAGTCCTTTTCACACGGTGTGGGCAAAGTGTTACGTGCTTACTAATGCTTTCATCTCTAGAGTTGTAAAATTTTTTTCTTTTGAAAAGTGGAAGTGGAGTACTTAAAATTATGGCAGTTTGTGCTATGTAATCTCTTGTTCAACCACTTGCTCTGATAGATTAATTTAGTAGTTTGAAAACATGTAAGCAAAATTTTGCTCCATCGCTGCAAAGAGTTTCTTTATTCATCGATTTGGAATGTTGTGTAAGATTTTTGTGTTCTTTGTATGCATTGCTTTGGGGCAAGGACAGGGAAAGATCTCTTCCTCTAGGCTTTTTTCCTTCCTTGTTTAAGAGTGGTAATGTAATCTACTGCTATTTCCATGCAGTTCATCTGTGATCTGCAATATCAAAGCAGGTTTTGATGGATGAGTGAAGTAAATTGCAGTCTTATGAAAGACATCTCTATTGTTGTCAAGCTAAAACTTTCCCTCTTTATTGTTTTGCTGACACAATATGGGCACAGCTCTTAGAAAATGAAATTTTGAACTGGCTGTGTTGCACTTAGCATTTTTTAAAACATAACAGGCTTTCTCAGAACAGTGCACTTTTTCCCCCCACTTTTTAAATATATATTTGAAAAGTGAGCTAAACAGTGTATAAACCTGCAGAATGTGGTTGGAGGCCTTTTCTTCCAGACATGCAACACCTCTGTAGTCATCTGAGTATTGCCCAAGTGTTTAATGTGCTTATCAAAAAAAGAGTTGATGAAGAATTTTCCGTATGTAATATGTACCAAATCCACTTTGTCTAGAAGTGTGGATTCTTTGGTGAGCGTGGGAAGCTGTTTTTACTTTTCTACTGTTCCTTCCCTATCTCTGTGGTCAAAGTCTGGTTGGAAAGCTGAAGCTGGGGACAGCTGACACATGGAATGGCTTTTTGAGAAGGAGCTTGTGCCATTGGGTTGACCTCAAAGGTGTGTGTAGGCAGAGTATTGTAGCTGATCAGATACTGTGGTAGGAGTAGGTGTGCCCTTCAGCTGGGGAACTTTTGATTTAGATGTTATCAGATCTAAAGACTTGTGTACTGTAACTCAAGAAGACACATTAAGACTTTGTAATTATTTTTGCCAATAAAAAGAGGCTGTGTATAGAGGGAAAAGGGGAAGGGTAGGGAAGTGGGCACATTCTTTGCCTGGTAGGGCTATGTGAATATCTGTGTATTATGTGAAGAGAGATGTAAAATAGAGAAATTGCTTGTAACGTTACTCACTACTTTTCTTTCTGACTTCAGTGCCTTTCCTTACCTAATGTGCCAAGTGAATGAATGTTCTTATTTAGTTGCAGTTCACTGAGAAGGACTGGGGAGAGGTGTATATGTGTGTGTTTGTGTATGTGTTGAAGGGGAGGAGAATATGCACCTGCAGGGGAAAAACCAAAACAACAAAACAAAACCTCCAAACCACCAACAAACACCCCCAAAACTTTGAACAAAGACGTCCCAGTTAGAACACTTCCCTTCTTGTTAGTCTTTGACATTTTAATTTTAACTGCTGATAATGTGCATGGGGCCTTTCAACACATGACTAGCTTCAAGGGAGAAGCTGGATACTGACGGATACTGGGAACATTTGAAATTGAAGCATGAGGTGTGTGAGAGGGTAGGCTGGATTAGGTTCTTAAGTAATTTGTTTGTACCCTAGAGTGCCCATGTTTGTGGGTTTGTTTTTTTTTGAGGTGTGGTAACTTCAGACTGTCAGAGGTGGTAAACATGTGCTGGATTTCAGACATTATAGGCATTTAGGACAGGCCTTATTAAAAGTGTGTATATGTTTCTGTATGTCTGCTTTTATATATATATATATATATATATATATATATATATACACATACATATATATATATATATATATACACATACATATACACAGATTTAACCATGTTCTGCCATCCTGAATAGAAGCAGCAAAGGCTCTCTGCCCTTGGCCTCTGTAGCTTTCAGAGTCCCCTGTGCTGGGGTACTGCTAATGCTGCAATTTAATATTATTTAGCTTACTCTCAAGTTCAAAGAGAAAGACAGGTAGATGCCTTTTCAGCTCTACAAATGGCAGAAAAGCAGAAGTGTAGGCTGCTGGAAACGAAAGACCTCAATACCTTTGTGGGGAAGGTCAGAGACAAATGAAAATGTGACACTCTTTGCTCCAAAACGTGTACAAGGAACCATAAGATTAAAACAGTTTTCAGCTTGAGCAGTTTTCTCTACCTCAGATCACTTGTTTTTGAGCCTCTCCCCACTCCTGCACCAACACAGCTGTTTGCAGCTGTATGGTGAGCTGGGTGGGTGAACTGACCTGCTCTGGTACCCAGGTGTCTCTCTAGGTCTGGTTTAGGTGCTATGGAGACTGAAAGTGTGACCAGAACTAGAGAAGAAATTGTATCCAGAGCAGCCTGGGAAACGTGCACCACTGAAGCTGATGTGGAGCAAAGCACTGCTGTCCCTCAAACAATAACAATAAAGTTATTCAGTATTATGAGGTGCCAAAAGATTTCATGATTAGAAGGAGATGGGGTCTAAGAAAGGTTGAGAATGAGTGACTCAGAGCTAAATGAGAATTCTATTTCAAATCCCAAGTCAGATTTTTTTTCATGTAAAAACACTTTATTTGCCTCCTTCCCCCCCCACTCCTTTCCCTTTGAGGTTTTTAAAGTGTGTAGTCCTGGTCTGGATTTGACAGTTTGAGGTATAACACTGTAGACTGAATAGATTTGAATTAATGACTTCAGAAATAGATTTTGACTGGAATCTGCAAGTTTTAATTAAAAACCGTAACTGGTAAACTAGTTTTTGATTTAAACATAATTTTAAACTATGTTAAATAATGTGGTAATGTATCATGCAGGGAACGTTTATTTTTCTGCCTCAGATGAGATTTTTATGAGGATAAGCATGACTTGAAGTGCTGTATAGCTAATGAGAGACATTTGAAATAAAATGGAGTAGTCCATTAAAACAAGTGGAATGTTTCACACTGCTGCAGAGAAGGGAGAACTTGAGCAGTTCATCTATATGGGCTGTAATGGAAAGTGTCACATCTTCAGATCCATGTCTGATAGCAATGCTGGTAGTTCTTCCTTGGGTGTGGAATGAGAGTTTGACACCTCCAGAACAATGAAAAACACGAGGAAAGAACTGTGGTTGAGCTTGACACTGCTCTGCCTACACTATTGTGACTGAAATTTTTCTGTATGCTGTGAAAGGAATTCACATGTGTGGGAGTGTTTCTGACAAATACATGTCTAATTTTGTTTGTAGTAATAACAAAGACATGACATAAAGGCTGATCATTATCCTAATTATTATTTAGTTATGCATATGGTCTTCATAGAGCTGTAACTTATAATAGGAGTTTTGGGTTGCAATAGACATTGCAACAGTTTCTTTACAGGTGTTACTCATAGACTGGAATAAAGATTGAAGAAGATTGGAGAGAGTACTTTTGCTTTAGCAGGAAATAGCTTTAATCAAAGCTGAGCCTGTTTTTTCAGTACCCTTTTTCCCTACATACTGTAAGAGAAAAAAGCTGCTGTAGCATAATTGCCTTTTTCTGACTGTTATTAATGGTGTTTCTTACAGCAGTGGTGTTCAAGGACTGCAGTTGACTGGGACCTTGTGGTGTGCTTTCTGTGCAGCCGTGGGGCACCAAAGAGGGGGATTTAATGTTAAATGTTGGTTGTTTTTGTTGGTTTTTTTTTTTTTTTTGGAGGGGGGGAAGTGGGGTGGGGTGTGTTTCTTTATGTTTTTTTTAAACAGCCTCCTTTATGCCTTGGAGATTGCATGTTTCTGACAAGGGATACTTGGCTGTCATTAACAAAATTCTGCCTGTTTTTCTTTCTCCAGGAGATGATAACAGAGTCCACTCCGCTGCGTTGCAGGAAGCTCAGCAATCCTGACATCTTTTCATCTGCTGGGAAAACCAAACTCCACCGACAGCTAAGTCAAGATGACTGCAAGCTACGAAGAGGTAGCTTGGCAAGTTCTTTGTCAGGTATGCCATTTTGTGAAGACAATATGACACTTTGTTAGTATTAAAGATGCAGCATTGTTGGCATAATTGTAACAAAAGATACTGGTAAGTCACTGGTAAGGTGACCTCTTGTTGGCAGGGCATACAAAATTTTATGTAAGAAAAAGATGCAAAAAGAAATGTTAGTAGAAAAGACTGAAAAAACTTGGATTTAGAGGGAAATTTTGTATATTGCCCAGACGGAAAAGTTAGAAGCTAAGATTCAATATGCAAAGTTGAAAGAATGGAGTGGTGGAACTTTGGGTGACACATCAATGCATTCTTGCCCCTTTTAACATCAGCACTGAGTGTAAGCTTGCCCACTTTGCCATATTGTTTCTTATTGGGAAGCTGACTTTTCTATCAGGTTCAAATTATTTAGTTTCTTTGGGTTCCAAAAGCACTGTAGGCAACTGGGATTCAAAGTAAAAATCTTGGTTACTAACTAGATGTTTTTTCAGTTTGTATAAAGTTTGTTTTTTTCTTGTGAACATAATGTTTAACCCTGTAATAGAATTTAGTTTGTCAGCTGTAGAACCATGGAGCAAGCATAGGTGAGTAAATAGCCAAAACCAGACCAAATTCAGTAGTTTACTTTTTTTCCAAGACTTTGCTAGTGGGCTAGGGGATGGTTTCACAACTGCTGAAAGCGGATATCAAAGTCTGTGATGCTGGAATAGAGCATAGAGAGCTGCATGATCAGTCTAGAATGAAAGAGCTGATATGCCTGAATGCCACTGTTGTTCTGGAGGGTTAACTTGCAGCCCATTTCCTCCCTAATTAGGCTGACTGTTTGCCTATTTGCATGTTAGTGCAAGAGCTAGAAGAGTTGGAAATTCTCAGGTGGAGGGGAAGAGGAAGAAGGTGAAACCACCTTTTTTGGCATCAGCATGTGCTTGATTTACATGATTGTGAAAATACATCCAGTCCCTCAACTTTTATCAGAGGAAGATAAATATTTTCATGTTTGAGGTGTTAGGTGTAATAGAATTAAATAAGCAGTAAAGTATGTATGTTTTGTTTTGGCTTGGCTTTGGCTTAGTGTTTTGCTTGTAGTAAGTGGCTAGTTTCTGAAAAATGGAAACATTCATAATGCTTTGTATGCATGTAAGTTTGTTCTTCAAGTTAGGTTAATCACTAGAGGAAAACAGAAGTTTATCAACTACACAGCTGTTGAATGACTGCAATAGCCCAAGTTAGTACTGTAGTTTTCTTTTTTTCCTCCTTTGAGTAGAAGAAAGCAAACAGGAGGAAGCAGGAAAACTGGAAGTTCTGTTCTATTTTAAAAATAATTTTTATGTTTGGAGATTATAGTTTCAGAACAGAAAATTTACAGGAATGCCATATTCTCCAGAACCTGTTGATTCATCTTAATGATTTTTCAATGTACTATATCTGATTTAGGAAAGGGTAAAGAACCCCAACAAGATCAGTCTGACCCAACTGGATAAACAAATGTACATGTTTAGATGTTTATTTTCAGTGTGGGTGTTTGGAATGTGTGCAGAACTTCAGGCACGGCAGGGAAAGGCTTTAGCTTAAAGCTCCATCCTAAAAATGATTCCACCTTATTTTTGCCGCAGAATCAAAAAAGTTTATTTGTAGATTTAGATTTATTTTAGGTGTAGATGATTGTGCATGCAAACTGGTTGGCTGAGATTTGGCTCTTGATGGAATTCTGCCCTCCTGGATTTAGGTTTGGTGGAACTAAAAGGAGCTATTGATAACTATATCTTATAGAGACTTAAATAAAGTTATTTTTGCTCTCAAGCACAGGTATTTTAAACTGCTAGATAATTATATTATTTGATCTGCTATTTTAGGATATCTTTGCCAGTGCTGTACAGAGATAAATACAGCAGTGTACATTTCTGTAGTTTTAGATCTCTGCAGGCAAAATGAGTAATTGTATTTATACATTATCTTGAAAGTGATCAAACCATGAAAATCATGTCCACAGCTCTAAGCAACTTTAGTGGGACTAAGAAAAGGGTACTAATATGCTGCTTCTCTGTTTGCCAGACAAAGTTGAGCTTACTCATCTCTCATACACTTTGACTCATTCTGTTGCTGTGTGCTTGGCCCATTGCTTGTAACTGTCATACAAAATTAATGTAAACAAGTTAAAAAAAGAAAAAAAAGACACCACTTCCACTCTCCACCCTACCCCCAGCATTATGGCTGATCCCATTACGTGACAGTCTTCCAAATATTGCAGCCACTTTTATGGAACTAATGTAATAATTCACATCTAGTTCCAAGGTGAAGTTGAATTTGTAAATAGTTTTCTGTCTCTGAGAGAACAAGTATTTTTCTACAGCATATATGTGATTAAAGGTGTAGATTTCCTGCTACTTATCGCAATAAATGATTCCTGAGCATGTAATACTCCACTGAATACAAGAATCTTTACTGTGCTTGAAGGGAAGGGGTGTGGGGGGGGTGTTGTTATTTAGTCCCATAATCCTAACTTTAAGGAAGACAGGTATTATCCACTCCCATTTTGAACTTGGTGAAATTGAAGTACAGGGGTTGACTGACCAGACTTACAGAGTAAGTCATCTGGAAGCTAATAACTAAACCCAGATTCACAGACTTCTTCACTTATGTGTTTTTAACCACAGAAACATCTTCATTCTCTTTTTTCTTTGTGAATGACATTGTACATAAAAGGAAGCTGTCAAGCTCCATGAAGTCAAAGTATGACCTACTTTGACTTTGGTTCTTTCTCATTGTGGAAATTTACTGCTTGATGTTTTTCAAAAAGGAGTGTTGCATTGACTAGAAAATATGTATTGAGCGAAAAAATCCATCCGTGGTTCAAAGGAAGACAATATTTAAACATACACTATATTACGTTACAGCTGCATGAAATGCAGTGCTGAATGTTCCAGAGGTAGAAGAAAGTGGGGATGTGTAGATGACTAAGCTATTTAGAGGAGATAGTATTTTACAATTAGGAATGCAATTTCATAAGAATTTTAAAAATGACACTGAAGAGATTTTGCCTTCCTATAAGACAGCAAATATTTTTTCCCTTTTAAGCTGTGTGGAATATGAAAAGTTATAAAGTGACTGCAGTCTGTTTTTAGAAGGTTTTTGCATTTCCCCATTATCTCATAATGCAAAGTAGATTTTTTGGCAATCATTAGTTATGAAACATAATGAATATACTGGTAGGGTGCTCTTACAAGTTCTAACCTACCAAAATCTTGAAATTGCTTTTTTATTAAATGCTTTTTCTTCACATCCAGTATTTGTTCTCAGCTTTGTACTTTGAATTTGCAGACTTGTTTAAAAACAAGCTGATGGTATTTTGATTTTATTTTTAAAGGAAAACAGCTACTTCCATTATCAAATAGTGTCCACAGTGGAGTTGGCCAGACGATATGGCAGCCTCCTGGAGATACCTCCAACCTGGTCCGCATGAGAAATCAGTCTCTAGGACAATCTGCTCCTTCCCTTACTGCTGGTTTGGTGAGTGAGTCTGGGAATACTCGTGGTGCTTTCATGCTATAAAAAGTGATGTGATCCTGTGCTTTAGTTTTTACCTTGTTTTCCCTGCTCCTGCTTGGTGAAAGCAGCATTTTGTTCCTGTGGGACTTTCTAGGATACAGGGTGAACTAGGAAGCTAATATGTTCAATCTGCTTTTGACAGCAAGAAAAAAATTGCGTTGGAGAATAATATCTTTTTGGGGACATTCCTTCTCAGTGCTACTTAAGTTGCCTGATTCCTGAAGAAAATACCACTGGAAGTCTAGGAGATGTGAACATAGGAGCCTAACCATTTCATACAAGTTTAACTGTGATGCAGCTTTCTGAAGAGCTACCTCTGCCTATTTCCCTAGGGAATAGCTAGGGGGATGAATCCGAAAGGGATAACTGTCCGAGGAATTGAAGAGCTGGAACTGACATCTGCTCTTCCTTGTGGTTTCTGTCAAAAGATTTTGGTAAAGTGAAAGTATTTTTGAGGAATTTTGCATCAGTTAAATTAGTATTTTTTAAGAACAGGGTATTCTGTATGGGGACACACACTCGGATGGCTACAGTCAAGTCTGAATTGCATACAAAAAGGAACATGTTTTGTTTGTAGATGTTCCTTATTACCTCTAAAAATCTAAAATCACTGAAGTGTGAGTAGATGAGAAATACAAGAGTAGGAAAAGACAGTTACTTGTGAGTAGGCATATATGCAACAAAAATTGTTGGTAAGTATTAGACTAAAAGCAAAGTTGAAATTTTTTTGCTGACTATCTACAGAGTTAACTTGTGTAACAACTTCTACTCAAGTTAGGAATTTTGGCGTGTGCTACTAAGAGAGCTGCAAGTAACTGGGTAAATTTGTTACATTGTAAGACTGTTTTGAAGCAATGGCCCCTTAAGTAAAAGGGTGTACCTTGGATATAGCCCTGAGAATTTTCTGGGGGTTCCTAGACAGTTTGGCACCATCACACTATGAAACGAAACTAAAATCTTTAATGTTCAAAAAGCCACACATTTGTGTTACAACTAATTTTGATTTCACAATGAAGTAATTGTAGTCTTGACATTTTCAGACATGTTACTATTTTGAAATTCTTCTGATTTGATTTAATTGTATTGTGTCTTATTTTGGTGCCTGTTCAGAGTTTACCTTAAATTTATGCTCTCATCAGTGGTTCTAAGTTCAATGATAACAGAAAGGGAGAATGCTCATGTGAACTTGGCATATAAGTATTTATCTGATGGGGATTAGAAAAAGTAATATGTTAAAACACAGGCCTGTTCTCTAGAGGCAGATAAATGCCTTGAAACTCCGTAGCTTAGGGTAATGAAAATAACTGTGCTTTAAAACAAAGCATTAATTCTCAGATATTTAATTTGGAATACTAGGTTGTTGCTTAACAGCTGTGTGCAGCTCAGCAAGCTGCAGATGTTTGCATATTATAATTCTGCATATTACTCATATGCTGTGTTTTCAGTTTGTCATGGCAGTGTTTGTGCTGTCTATCAAATGTTCTGATAGAAAACACACCACCAATGAGTTATTTTAAAATAGATTAAAATTCTCTGTTTCCTAAGTAAAAACAGAAAAAAATAATCTGTAAATCCAGGTTTTGTCCCTCTGTGATGGTGTTTAGGTGCTGAACTGTACTGTCACTTTTCCATCTCTGTATATTCTATGATGGGCTGTGTGTTCATTACAGTTGCAGTTAATTAAGCCTAGACATTAAAAATTTTTATATGAAGTGGGTTTCAAAAGCAGTGACTAAAGAACATCACAAGATGAACACTTAATTAAATGCAGTGAGTCCTGGGATCTTGGAGCTAGTTACATGTTTGCAGCTGTTTTAATATGCTTGTGGTATTGAAATACGTTTCACAAATTAGAATAGCAAAAGGTCTCTTGCCAGTATAATTAATCTCCTTTGAAGAATAGCTCTATTAGGAGATGAGTAAGTTCAGTAATGCAGAGTGTCATTTAATATGCCAGCCTTGACTGCTAGAGCATTTAATTCTTCTATTATTTGTTGTAATACAGTAGTTGGATAGCTAGAGAGAAGTGGAGTGTGATTAGAAAAGCCAGGAAAGCTGTGTGCATTGTTTCTGCTCCCTCTTTCTGGCACTGCAGGTATCAGTAGATTTTCCTTTGCTAAATTACTTTCTGGCATTCAGTAATGTAGATTTGTGCTTTCTAACTACTACTAATCCTACAGATTTTTTTACTGTGCTTAAATTGCATGCTTTTCTGCTTTGAAAATATTTGCAAGGCAAAACAAAAAGCTAACAATGGCAAATCTACAGAAATTAGTTTCCAGCTTCTGAAACAAGACTGATAGCTAGGCTACTTATCAGCAAAGACTCCAGAACTGGAGATACATCAAACTCTAACTTGCTAAACTATATAAATACAATTTATTGTTGGGCAGAATCTTTCAGTTTGTACATATGTGATAATCTGGATTAATGTGCCTGCACAGCAGTTGTCACTAGGTCCTTGACTTGTGAAAGAAGCCAGGGCAGAGTGAATGCTGAGTGCTATCATCATGGAATGATAGGTGTTGATCTGATCTCTGTGCCTTCTAAATATATGTGAGGATTTCAGAGGATGACCTTCAGCTCATCATCTACCTTAAGACGAATGGCTCTGATCCTTTGAGATTGAATTCTGGTTGGGAGTATCCTATTTAAGACTTTTAAATCCTTAAGATAGCTGAGGAAGTAATCAGAGGAAAACACATAAAGCATCATCGTGGGCATCTCAGTGGTGTTTCCTGCTGTCAAGACCCAAATATGGTAATAAAATTGGGTGTCGGGAATATGTATAGAGTGTGTGTTTAAGGAACAGAAGGGTAATTTTATGGAAAATCTTTTACGACTTTGAGGGTTTATCTGAGATCTTACCCTGTCATAAAAAGAGTTAGACCTTGGACTGTGTTTTTTTTAAGGGAGGTGGTAGAATCACAGAATCCTACAATATGCTGAGTTGGAAGGGACGCACCAGGATCATTGAGTCCAACTCCTGGCCCTGTGCAGGACACCCCAAAAGTCACACCACTTCCTGAGAGTGTTGTCCAAACACTCCTCGAATTCAGACAGCCTTGGTGCTGTGACCACTCCCCTGGGGAGCCTATTCCAGTGCTCAGCCATCCTCTGGGTGAAAAACTTCTTCCTGATAGCCAACCTAAACCTCTCCTGACTCAGCTTCATCCTGTTTCCCAGAGTCCTGTCACTGGTGATGCAAAAGATCAGTAATGTGGATGCATTCTCTTATGAGGGAAGGCATAAAGAGCATCAAGGTTTCTAAATTTTAGAAAGAAAAAGAACCTTGTGAAGAGATGCTTGTGATTGTTGTAGAGGTAGACTGGGAGTGTCTTTCTTTCAACCATTAATTTTGACAAAACTCAGTGTGAATGAAATTGATTGCCAGAAGCAATGTTCTAATGTTCTAAAGGTGCTAATGTTCCACAGCTGAACATTTATGGGTGGGCAAGGGGTGACTTTCCCCTCATGTTTATTAGGGACAAGATGCTCAACTAGAGCACTACACTAATGCTGAATATTCATCCATATTTGTGGAGAGAGATTTTTGTGTGTGTGTGTGTCCCATGCCCTGACCCCTCACAGAGAGCATCTGAAGCACTCTCTCCAGGGTTTGTGAAAGAAACATCTGACAATGTGCAATTCATTAATTAGGACTACATCTCATATGCATTGCTCACCATCTAATGCCTGGAAAAGTTTGAGATGTTCCAGGAATAAGAAACTATGCATGATACTTCTGCCAACTCTGGCAATAGGAAAACATTTGAAGAAGCCTGTCAGTGGAAACTTATTTTGTGAAAGAGATTTTGAAACTCTTTTTAAAAATAGTTCACTTTTCTGAAGAGCTCCCAGTATTGACCTGAAACTTGTGGTACTCCTTGAACTGAAAAACTGAACATTATTTTTGAAAATGAGGTTGAGGATTTCAGCCTGGTGATTGCAGTTCTATTTAGTGTAAACTTTCTTCCTTATATTCTGTACCACATGGGATGTGGTCAGAGCCATTTCTTCATCTTCAGAGATGAAGGCTGCTGACTAAGCAGTTGGTTCTCTGTTAATCCTCTGATGCCAGACTTGCAAGATTTCCTTGTAGGGTCAGTCTCATCTTCACAGGATAATTTCTCATGACTTAGGGTTTGACATTTGTTTTTGAAGGTAATGGTTGAAACAAAGTGAAATAATCGCATATTTGTTGTAGTTTCTCACAGTTCCAGAGAGTTCACCTTGGCCTCAACTTGTTCTGGTAGAAATGGTTAAAAACCCAAGCCTCTGAGATTTTGAATAATGATCTGGAGGGTAGACAGGCTCAAATGCAAAGATTTGCAATAACTTTCAAGCCAAGCAACTTCCTCAGTTGAATAACATTCTGCCTGATTTATTGTGAATGCTCAGTTCCCCAAAGCTGTGTGGATTAGGCAACACTGAGTGGAATGGGGAGAATGGGTCATCCTTGTGATGTTAGGGCCTTGGCTGGGCAAGGAAGGGGTTGGGAGCTGGTAACAGACAGACCTTGCACTGTGGCTGGGTCCAAGTTGGGGTGTGCTTTTTAGATGAAGGAGATAATACTGACTACTTATTTTCCGAATTTTTGCTCCTTTACTTTTTTAAAATTTCATATTAACTATGTTAGGCATAGAATCAGCTGTACCTAATATGTAAACTTCCCCTAACAGTGTATTTCCCATGTGCAGGATACTGTTTATTAAAAAGAAAATTAAAATTTGTATCGTTCCTGGCTATGAGGAAGAGTGGCTAATTGGCTACAGATTTGAGTTAGTGAGTGAGATTATTACAAGGCAGGTAATTCCATTTAAATTCATGAGGAATTGGAATCCAAAGGCTGTTTTATTCAAGCCTGTAGAGGGTCTGTGGAGCTGGGTTGCCATCTGCTGGTGTGCGAGGGGCTGGGGACAGCAATCGTGAACTCCACCATCCAGGGGAGTTTTTGTCAAAGGGTTTTAGAGATCCCTGTAATCGTCGGTGATTCACAGCAGGGGTATGCTCGTTCTGATCCCATGTCCCACAGGAACCACATGTCAACAACTGGCCTTTCTCTTTCAGCTGGAGTATGAATTCACTTTGTAATGCTGTGTGTGGTTTGCAGCACCCTTCCGCTGGTAACAGAGTGGTTGTGAGAGTTATGAAGAAAATAAGATGTAAAAAAAAAACCCCTGAACTATTATTTGCAGCCGATTCTATACATATAATTCGGAATTTTTGCGTCGCGCTGCGTGGGTTGCATTTCGGTCTATGGCCTGGCGGTGGCGCCGCAGCCCCGGCGTGCCTCGAGTCGCATTTCCCTCACGGAATGTCGCCGTGGCTGCGGGACGAGCCGGGCTGCGGCCAGGCATGCTTCCCCTAGCTAAAGGAGACCTTAATGCTGTGCTGTTTGCCAGTTCAGTGCGGAAATTAATAATTGAAAAGGCCTGGTTAAGTGCAGTGGAACTAGAAGTTCCAGATTCAAACCCCCGCCTAGTTATGGAGGAAAATTCTATCTCCGCATCTCCTGCTTAGTCCCCAGTGCTTTAATTAATTTGCTGTTTATTATTTAGGATCTGCTTTGTGCAGGCAGCTGGCTAGTGGTTGTTAAACTCACAGGGATGAGGTGTTGGGAGGAATAGGGTTTGCAGTGGCTGGCAGACGGCAGGTATGTGACTAACAAATGAAACATTAGTTTGCAAGGTACAACATCTGCTCTCCACCTCTGTGCTCATTATGGCTGCTGGCAGTGGGGTGAGTGCACGGAGCTTAGAATTCCACCGCCTCACAAAAGAGTTGGATATGATCTCTTTTTATTGAAAAACACAGTACTGGTTCAGGGACAAACCATTAATTCCAGTTGTGCATTGTGCTACCTCCTGCTGATTGCCTGGATACTTATTACAAAAGCAGGAATTCGAATCCGATGGGAAAACTTCATTTACATTTGTGTCTTCTAAAACACGCAGCTGCTCTTTTCCCAAAATGTTTTGTCATAGATAATGTTACTTTTAGTTTTCATTTTAGGAGGTAACGTGTTAACTATTTAAATGTTGCTCAATACAGATGAAAATGGTTTTGTTAAGGAATAATCATGAAAGTTATAGCTGATGAAGGCCATAAATTATTTCAGGGAGTAAAGAACTTTCAATACTTGACTGTGTAAGTAGGATTTATTATTTTTATGTTGGTAGAAGAGGAAAGACAGCAGGAACTATGGCTTCATGAATGAACCGATTTTTATTACTGTATGAAGGCATGGAAATTTCATTTTAAATTGGCAGTTGTAATAACCTGAGATAGGAAATAAGTGGATTTCCACATTAAGGCCATGTGTGAAGTCTAAGTTTATGCATACTAATTAGACATTTGCATTTACAGACAGTGCAGAGTCTGTTAGTGAATCTGTGGGTACATTATCAATTTTGGAATTTGGACAGGGTCTGAGGAAGAAATATGGAGCAAGCTCTAGATATCTGGCAATGTTTAGAGTGCTTTCAGGGACTTACCTTTGTCACAGCTTTTAAGGGGTCTCTGGTAGGAAAACAAAAACAGATGTGCTATAACTGCGTGTTTTTATGATAGATTCAGAACACTTGCTTCACAGTGGCATCCAAAACTGATAGTCCTGATTGGTTTTTCACTAGCAAACGTCATTCTGAATAATTCATGTAAAGAACAGGAAATTATTGTGATAAATTCTGTACTAAAGTTATATTTACTATATAGTTCATATTACTTAAGCACAGTCAGCATCTTGCTCTGAAGAAACTTCAGCATATTACTTAAAACACAGTCAGCATCTTTTTACTCACTTCAGTTAAGTGAATTCCATTTTGGAGTGGACTCATTGGCTTAAAGGAGATTTTTGTATTTGAAAGAAAATGTGAACACCCTTCTGTGTAACCTGAGGCTTGTCATTGTAGGAAATATGAATTCATAAAACTTGCCTTGTGATAATTGTTAGGCACTAGACTGTCAGTTTGAATGATTGCACTTCTCATTATCTTCAGATGCTGCATGTTATTTTTTTGTCTGTGAATATGTTGAATTGATTTTTGGCACATGCAGTCACTTCTCTTCCTGACAGCAGCAGTATTGTAGGTGTAAAGTGAGAAACTGCTGTAGTGTGCATGGAAAATTAGCTTTTTTGCTTGGGGAGCTGTGGGGAACTTAAAATACAGTTATTCAGACTGTCTTGAACATGCATTGTTGAAGAGCAAGGCTTTGTTCCATGAGTGTTATTCTGTGGTTCTTAATGACCTCTCTATAAAAACATACTGATGTAGATAATGAAAATTCTGGGTTTTATTTAAAGTAGTTGAAAACTGACTGTTTTATTTCGGTGATTTTTGGCAGATATTTCCATAGAAAGGCAATGTGAGATGTCTGTATTTAGTGTTTTAATATGGCTGCCTTCTGTGTCTGGTAATACTTCTTGAAATAGCATCCTAGGATGTGATAATAGGAGGATTGGTCTTAAAACATGAAATAGTTTGCTTAAATTTCAATCTACTTTCTGCCAGAAATGCAAACTGTTTTGAGCCTTAGGACATTTATAAGAATCCCTTGTAGCATTTTGACTAAGCAAGAGCTTTGGACATGCTCTGTAATTAGTAGCCTAATCCTCCATGTTTGGCTGCCACTCTTTGTTTGGTCTGTGTTCCTGCACTGTGTCACTTTGGTTTTTCCAAGCCATGCAATGTGTCTTTCCAGCAATCCCTTTTCAGCCCCAGAGACACAGTGATTGCTTATTTTACCACTTGCAGGACAGTGGGAATACAGAGGTTTATGTGCATCACCTCTGAAGAGCTGCAGCTCAGAATCTTTCCTAACAGTTAATCTAAAATCCTTATTGCTTCGAGATTACTAGAGGGGGAGAGGTGAAATCTCTTGGCAGAGATAAGGGTAGCCTTGTAAGTGAAACACAAGACCAGGACTTATGCAACAATCCTGATATCTGAACTTTGATAAGCTAAGGTACAGAGAGGTTCAGTCCCTTGGTCACCTGGAGAACTGAAAGTAAGCACGTCTCACAGACTTTCTGTAAACCTCAGTTTATTAATGTTTAGCAGATGTTTGGAGCTCAAATGGATGGTACTGTGGAATAATTTAGTGCTGCAGTGACCATATACAGTGTGCCAGTATAATTTTCTTATTCTCATTGTGTTTATATTTAGATTTTCAAGTCAGTTGTTCAAGAGCTGAGGCATACCATGACCCCTTACCTGCCCTTGCTGGGTTATTATTGATAACCTGAGCATTTCTGCATTAGTTGTGAGTTTCAGACTCTTCCCTGGTGGGAACTGCAGAGTCCTTGTGCTGTGAGAACATGAGGTACGGAGTCAGAATAACCAATATATTAGCAAGCTTGATTTAGAGTCAATATTTGAAGTTCTTCCCTTTGTGAACAGAAACTAGGGCAAATAACGGCTGGGTAGTTTTTATTTTGTTTTCAAATTGTTGTTTATTATAGGAATAGATGAGAAGAATTCCTGTATTATGGCATTTTGGATTGATCAGAATTAGAATTATTTTCACTGAAAGCACTTGTGGCCAACGAAGTATGAATAGTGCAAAATTTGCTGAGAGGGTGCCTTATGTATTCAAAACAAACAAGTTTTACCTGAGCTGTTTTCTTAGTAAATAGTGTGGAACAACTGACTGAGGGGCTTCTGCTTTTGTTATTTATTACAATCCATTAAAAAAACAAGATTCTGTGTTCATCATGAATATAAAATACTGTCATGTTGAGACTGGAGTGTGAGTATGCAAAAATGTGTGTCATTGTGAACTCTAAGCTCTTGGCAAAGGGGAATGTTTATAAAAGAGGATTGAAAGATGTGCAGGGTTTCAGATCTGTCAGAAAAGGATGTGAAATGTAATTAACCTAAAATAACCTTTAAAATATTTTTTGAGCCTGATAAATTAAATGAGCTGTTGAGATAACTTAATGAGAGATTTTAATTTTATACCTTAAATAATATCCTATTAAAATCCTCAAGATTTTGCTTTGTGATGGAACCCACTGAGATTTATATTTTCACAATGACCTCATGATTCAGTAACATTGTTAATATATTTGCTGCATATTTGAGGGGTAAGGTCTAGGTTAATGGCTGCGTTTATTCTTTAAGTGCTCGAAGCCACAAAGCTCTAATTGAAGATAGGAATGTTCAAACCTCATTATTTTAATGTGGTCATACAGTATAGTGACACTAAAAGTAGTTATATGATGAACTCCTATGGCAGGGTTCATAATTTGTCCATGAAAACAAATTATTATGTGAAACTTTGAATTAAAATTCTCTGCCTTAGAATTTAAATAAAACATGAAACTTCAGGTCTAACATGGTTTCTATATTCGTCTTTGCTCAAATTAGCAATAAGCATTTGCATACCTTTTAACACAGAGAATTCTGCTGTGAATTGTTTACACAAAGTTACAGTGCATGCACTAAATCTCTCACACAAAGCTGCTGCAGTAGGTACTGTGTGACGTTTTTTATTTCAGGAGGTTAAGACTGCAGAGATAGTTTTGGCAAATCTTCATCTCAAATTTTCTAAGTATTGGTAATTGAAGTACTTTAACGGATGAGCTGTTGTTAAGGATAATACAGTTCTTATCACAGTGTCAGGAATCCAAGGGTTGGAGACAAAGGTCGGAATGTTCATTCCTGCCTGCATTTCATCAGTGCTGCTAACCTTGGTTCTAGCAGCTTTCACTCTGTGCTGTCTCTAGTCCAAGCTAGATCCTTTTTAAGACCCTCCTGCCTGTTTGATGTTCCTAAGCTCTCTTTTCCCTCCTGTGTTCTCCCAGAAGTGTTTTTCTCCATGGCTTTCCCTACCCCCAGAAAAAACATCCCCACAGTAAAATTCAGTTCTTATTACTTGATGATAGCCAGAAAGTTCTGGCTAATTGTGAATTTGGGCTGCTTTGTGCACAGGTATACTTCTGCTGTGACCTCCTTAATCCCTCTCCACTGTCAAGTCCTTGGGCTGTGGGCTCCTGGTCTGGGAATCTTTGTGTGAACACTACAGAGTTGTGTCCTTTTTGAGCAGCTGTAAAGCTGCAATAATTTGCACTCCCCTTTTTTACTGTGCATTTACTAGTTTTGGTACTACCTTTATTTTTTACTATCTTCTTGCTAAATGAAAAATGTTCTGAGTCATGGGCTTTTGATCCACAAGCTCTTTGACTCTATTCAAATGATAGTATGCAATGTAAAAAGTCAAGTTTGTGGGTATTATTAAATCTATCAATAACTATTTGTTTGGCTTTAGGTAAGGTTTTTATCTTCTGCCATAAAAATTCACCTATCAAATATTGCCTTTTAAAGTAAAATGTAGAGTGCTATGAATTTAAAATGCATCAATTTCTCATCAAAGTTAATTCTTAAATCTTATAGGAATGAAACTGGGTAATGAGAGAGAAGTTTGGCAAGATAAAATGATTATGTATTTGAAAGGAAAGAGGAACAGTGTGTAATACAGCAAACATGCAGAACTATCTGAATTGAGAGGAAAAGTACTATGTCAGCAATGCCAGATTATATTGATCAGGCATCAGCATCAATCCTGATTAAATAGGCAGCTGTTTAAAGTGGTGCATTTGACAGTGACATCTTTTATTTTCTATATGATTACTGGCCTGCTGACATGTTTACTTTCTCAATGTAATTTACATATTGTGTTTAAAATGTTGCTGACTGAGAAACAGCTGAATTATACAAGGCATAGTAAAAAAGAAAATCAGGCCTTCTTATGTCTGATATGAACATGTATGAATATCAGCTAATACCTACAAACAAACCAGTTGATTTATGTACCAACTTAATTCCAAGAGAGCTCTCCAATAAATTGAATGGCTTGCTTATCTTCTTATTTTTTTATGATAAATGTGATGTAGAAATCAGTTTCATACACACAAATACGTGTACACACACACACACACACACACACACATATATGAGATTTAAAAATAAAATGGTTACAAATTTCTGTATAAATGAGAGGTGTTGAAACCCTTGGGAGACCCTGTTCCATGTGGTTTATTGTCAGACAAATCTGTTGTATCAACTTCCCTGAGGAAGTGTCAAGAATGGATTAAAAACCATTTAAGGGTGCTTGGCCATTAAACTTGGATCTGCAGTGAAGTGATAGATATTCCCTTACTGTTCTAATTGCTTAATTTCTCTATTTTTCAATAAGCAAAGGGTGAACTGCTTTTCCCCCTGGCTTATTATAAATTGCAATAATTTCAAGGGAAAGGTATGATGGTGCCTAACTTCTTCAGTGAAGTACATTAATGATGCATACCCTTCCATCTGCTGTTGGATTTCTTTTTTGTCCCATTATCCGCAAGGATTTTATCAAGTTTTGCTTGCATTGCATGGAATCTCCATCTGAGAATAGGCATGGACAACTGTTTGAAATGGTCCATTTTTCCTTCCACAACAGGAAATATCTCCAGTAGTTTGGGTATTTAGAGGTAGGTAACCACAATTTCACATTCTGGAGCAAGCAATGAGAGGTTTTTAAGCTCCATTTTGTGTTACGTAAAAAGGATAAAGTTGATTTAACTCCATTTCACCTAAGCTACATGATTGAGCTTATGCTTTGTGTTACAAGCTTCTGCTCTGTGTTGAATCCCCCAGTTCAGAGTAGTGGAAAGCATACAATAATGTTCACTGTCCATAAGTATAATTATTGCACTATCCACTGTATGTGTTACAAATAATTACTTTAATCCCTTAAAATGCTCAAATTCTGTCATGACTATGCTGAGGAATGCCTGTCTCATTTACATGCAGTTCTGTGTCCAATATCATGTTCTCAGACTACATGGGAAAGGTTATGGAACCTGGGATTGTGGCTGAGTGGTGCTGCGTGTTTAAAGAATTTCCTCTCTGCTCCCTTTTGAAAGAGGCAAAGCAGCAGTGGGTAGCACAGACCACCAAGCCTTGAAGCTTGGGTTTAATTAAGACACAGTAATTGTGAGGCCTGTATTACCCACTGTATGGCAGGGGATGCTGCTTGCAGTGTGCTGAGGAGGATTGGACACCCTGGAACAAAATGTTGGTGGGAGAATTCACTTACTTCTCTGCAGATTGGACTCATGCCATGCTGGGACATGATGGGAGCAGACTTTACATGTTCAGTGACTGTTTCATACGACAGATCAAGCTCCAGCAAAGATCCCATGGGAGGAGGAGTAACATTGTTTATGTCCTTAGCAGTGCTCAGTTCTGGTTCAAAAATGTAAGTCAAAAAAACACCCTAAAAGCTGAAACAGAAATAGAGGTAGGCGAAGCTAAAAACAGTAAAAAAACCTGCTAAAGTTACTGTGAGTTTCAAAAAGATGAACTGATTTAGAAAGAGAAGCTTGAAGAACAAGCAATATCAGTGAAGGGACCTGCATCTTTATTGTCTTCACAGAACTGAATTAAGGACTACTTCTTCAAGACAGAGAAATGTAGTGTTTCCGCATCCTACCTCTGAATAAGAATTAAGAGTGGTCAAAAGGAAACCAAAAAAAATAGGAACAGACCTAGAGTAGGTTGTTAATTCAGTGAGTAAAAGGAGAAAATGACACAGCTTTAAAATAATTCAAAGATGAAATGTGTGAACTACTATTTGTGCAGTATAGCCAATTGCTTAGAATAGTTTGAGAATTGGAAAATGGCAAAGTGAGTACCAGTATTTTAAAAAAGGGATCCATCAGAGATTCACGGAGTTAGAATTGCAGATGTTCTCTTCATGATGTAGTTGCCTAAATCCTAATTCCTACGAGTGTAATTTACCATTTGGTTGCATTAACACAGTATGTGCACAGAACAAGTCATTCAGATCACTCTGACAGTGGTGACCTCACTGTTTATACTCTGCTATTAGAATACATTTGTCATCAGTGGCGTTATATTTATTTCTAGGTCTCCCATTTAAATAATGGAATCATAGAATGGTTTGTGTTGAATGGGGCCTTGAAGACCACCTTGTTTCACCCCCCTGCAATGGGCAGGGACACCTTCCACTGGACAAGGTTATTTAAAGCTCCATCCAACCTGGACTTGAACACTTCCAGAGATGTGACATCCACAACTTCTCTGGGCCAGTGCCTCCCCACCCTCATAGTGAGTAATTTCTTCCTTGCATCTAATGTGATATGCATGGCTGTTCTTTTGACATAGAAAGGTCACATTCCCTAGCAATTCTTCCGACAGCTACTTTTTAAAATTCAATTGATTGGCAGGTTCTTAACCCAGAAAGTTTTGCTGTTTCATAGAGATGAGTTTTCTTTACAAATGTAGTTTGCAGTCAAGCTAAAAGCTCTGAAGAATTCTAAGCCTGATGTTTACATGTTTACTTGATCAGCAGAGGCAGTAATTTAAACACCCCAACCTCTACCTCTCCCATCTAAAAGCACCTAAGAACTCTTCTCAGAAGCAACAGTGATTTATTTGCAACCCTTTTTTTTTTCCCCCCCATGAAAATCTCAACAACTAATGCTACAATTCTACTTCTACTTGCTCTTTGGAAGAGCTGATACAGGACTAAAATAATTATTTTGTCTGGGACTGATATTGTCCTAGCTGATCTGAAACCTCCTCGATAATCTGCTTACTTGTTTGGCTGGGTAGGAATGGACTTTGGCTTTTCCTCTGCTTCCTGTTGCAAAAGCAGCTTTGAAGGCAGTACTGAGAAGGAAAGGGAGCTGCTAGTGTGAGAAATTCAGGAGCACAGGACAGAGAAAACTGCTACAATCAACTGATAATGCTGATGTCTGATAACTTTGAGGTATATTTAGAATGCTGCTGCTGTTTTCATGTTTGTGTTTTGTCCATTGCAGCTCACACTTACATTTAGTTGCGTTCTACTTCAGTGACTTCAGAAGGAAACCTAAGGAGACAGGGGTTTCTTCAGCTTCATTAACTATTCTGGAAAGAGCTTCTCCTTCCCTTGAATTCCACCTTGACTGTACAGATTTGTGTTCTGCTATGAGATCATTCTGTCAATACAGGCTTGTTTACTTCACAACTTCAGCAGTTTTGGAAGGCTCCTTTCAATATTAAAACATCCACCTTTTCCACTAACAGATTCTTTTTCAGCATGGAACTGTGAATTGCTGCTGCTGATTGTCAGTGTTTGTTTCTTCTAAGAAGACCTAATGTTTTGGTAGAATTGAATTCTCTGTTTTCTAATGTAGTTTCCTGTGTTAATTGGTTTCTTGCTGGATCCTGTCAGACTCAGTATGATACCCCCCTTCTGAGAAGCTTATTTTGTTGATGCATTTAGAAAAGGCTCTCCTTCTTTCATGGAAAGAATTTTCTCTAGGGATGCTGCCAAGTCTCAGAAGACCAAGAAATGTTATGGCTTTGTATTTGAGTGTAATCAAACTGGCATTCATCATCATTTTGTCTCTTTAGAGCAGGAACAGCTCTGTAGATGAATATGTATTTTTGGCATTGGCTTTAACCAAAATTGAAAGTAATGGTATAAATGATCATGACTGCCAGAAACACTGAACAGTAGTAGGGAATCAAAGTTTCTGCAATTGTTCCTTCTTTCCTAGTAACTTCTAAGCCACTGGCTAATTTCATCCAGGCTTGGAAAGAATAAGAAATGTCAAAAATAACTGTAATTGCAATACTATAAGAATTGGAACTGAGTAGGAGACACCCCCTCACATTCTCTCGGTGACAGTCAGTTCGTTGTTTATTGTGGTTTGCCAGCACTGGTTGACACTCAAATATGACAGTGCTGGATTAACTGGGGGAGGTGCTGCCTCCAGCTGGGTGGAAGTAAAACAGGACAGCCAGAGTTACCTCTGTCAGGATTATGGGAGGGAGCAAGAGACAAAAAGCCAAACTCAAGCCTGTAAGAAATTGACTGTCTTTAATTCTTGCTGCTCGAGAAGCAGCTTGTTTATATTGCAGTAACGAAAGGATCTGTCATCCTTGTTTCCAAAAACACTGATGTTCATGGCCTAACTCTGGGCAAGGTTGAAAGGGCAGCTTTTGAAATACTTATTGAAATGCTTCCTTTTTGTCAGTTTGGCATGTTGCTTTTGCTGTGGAAGGAACGGTGGGATGCTACTCCAGCAAACTGAAGATCTTTCCATGTGGTTGCCTTTGCATTGTCCTGTGGTTGTCCCATGCTGGGACTGCACTGCAGGGTCAGCACAAGGAAGTGATGGATGTCTTCCATGGACTGTAAATCTGACCTTCCAGAAGGGAGGAAAGGGAACCCTCACGTTTTGGTTGTGCATATTGGAGCTGAGCATACTTGTGGCATCATCTGCAGTTTATTTCTTTGCTTTTCACTACTAACGATATTAAAAAAATTAGTATTCTACAAGCTTGAAAGACAGACTATTATCTAATTGGCTTTTGGTTAGGAGGATACTGATTTCTAGGTCAATGTAAAACAAATGAGCATTTAAATTGAAGAGGAGCAGCTGTTCCAAAGCCCCTTTCCACAGTGCCTGGTTTTGTTAAGGATAATTATGTCTAATTTTAAATTATGATAGCTTTGAGTATTGAGCTTTGCCTTGTTAGATCCACTATCTCATTCTCCTTCATCAGTAAGAACGTTCTATCATGGAGCTAGGTTTCTGATTGGACTTATTTTTCTGGGCCTTTTGAATTATGAAGAGAAATTCAGCTTTAAGGATGGGGTTTTCAACGCTTTCATGCCAATGCTACCACACTCACATTTTCTTTTTCGAGGTCTCAAAACTGATACAGCGTGTCTGATTCCTGTGGAAAGATACTGCTGGGAAAATACATATTTATGTAAAAGTGTAAGATTTTTGTTCGTATTTTTAGCTTGAAAATGGAAACGTCAGACTCAAGTGCTGAAAAATCCAAGAAAGCTCTTGTCAGCCTTGGAAGGAAACATATGCTAAAGATGTCCTGTGGATTACGTACTGCTTGTTTCAATTAACACATTGATATTCTCTGTCAGTTCTAGAGACAAAAAGCCCAGGTGACAATTCAAATGATGCATGAAAATCATATTTCAATTTTTTTCTGGTGAGCTCAGATTTTTTTTTTAAACAAAGAACAAAAGATTTCAACTGCTTTGGTCAACGTTATATTAGTAACTCAGTAGTATGTCTGAATGCTTTGAAGAACATACAGTGTAAAGATACTGCTGCTGCCATGAAGCACATTTCTTTTTATGAAATGTTTGCTGCTGGACATGACAGTATTTTAGTGTCATGTGTAAGAATTTTGTGTTTGAGTTTAATTTGGAGTAAAGCATAACTGTATCAAGAAATGTAAAATATGTATATTTACATATTAAATTGAAATCCACGCATTTTTTTTACCTGCTACTTTTATGGAAGGAGACATGTCTTTACATGCCATTTAAAATAATTAATATCACACTTTTCCTCTGAGAAATATTCTTTGAGTCCTTAAGTCAACAATTTTGCTGTCTTTTGTTTCCTGTCCCCTGATTGAATGTAATTGATTCTATTAAAAAAAAATAACCCAACAAAAAAAGTTTGAGAGATCACCAAATTATTATTATGTCTCTACTTTTTTTAAAATTAAAAATGGCTTTAAAAGAAAAAACCAACCAGGAGAACTCATAAAAATGGGAGGTCTGATGCATATCTTGGAGGAGAGGGAGAATTGAAAAAAGAATTTATCATTGTACCGTAAATCTTTGAAATCTTGAATGAATTTAATCCTTCTATCTTTCTTTCAGTATTTGTTCTAGTTTAGTGGATAAATGTTGGAAAAAGGGATATCTATAAAAAAGCCTTTAACTTGTCCAACACTTGAAGGGGATGACAAAATTGTGAGAAATCAATAGCAAAGTTTTGTATGAGACCAGAAGCTGAAGAATAAAAATCTGTCAAAGTCCATCAGTAAAAAACTGCTGTGCGATGTCTCCCTAGATACTGATGAAAGCGTAGTCAGGTATAAACAAGGAGAGCAAGAGAGAACAAAACCCTCTAATTCCAAATGTTTTGGCTTATCTTCAAGGATTTATTTCAAAGGCAGTGTGTGAATGTATATCATGTTGGTCTTAAGCCAGCAAAATGGTACAACCTTTGGAGTTCTTGTTTAAGCACTTCAATGTCAGCTGGAAACCAAGGTAAAATTCATGGTATATTGAAATGAATTCCATGTGGATTAAGTTGGAAAAATATATTCAGTGCTGTAGACTCTGTTCTGAGCAGAATAATTAAAAAAAAAGCAGTTGTTGACTTTCATGTCACTTTTCCTCATGGGTTTTTTCCTAACGAGTGTATATCATAGCGTGAATCATTATTTGTAACTATTTTGCCAGTGTAATAGATGAGGTTTCTTGTCTCATGAAGCATCAAGTGTTTGTTCTGCAAAAATGAGTGTAAATGAGTGTCCAAAACGACAAATATCCCACAGATAGAAGTGGGAGGAAGATACAGTGAAACACAGCTTGGTTTAGTCTCATACCTCTGCAATTTGTTATCCTTAAAACTCTTTAATTGTAAAGTAAGTGCTACCTCTTGATGAAAATTGTCTATCTTGTACTTCAAAGTGAAATGTAGCTCTATTGATGAAGTAAGAATTGGAAGCAGAAAAGTTTGGGAGGCATTTACTGAAAAGGGAAGTCTGTATATGCAAACCACTGCTACTGTGGTCAGGCTGCAGGAAGAGTGCTGCTAGTCAGGAGTGTGGATAGTGGAGGAAATCTTTTGTGTATAGTAAAATTTTGGGAGTGTTTATCAGCATGTGTTTGCATGAGATATGAGGTGCATCTGTAATTTGTAGCTTTATAGAGCTAGTTTCTAAGGCAAAATAGCTTCTGGGCTAACTGGATTCATAATGTCTTTCCTGTGGGATTCTTGAAACTACAGGCTTTGTTTCTATAAACTTTTCTGTAAATGTCAATAGCTTCATTTGGGAAATACACAAGCTGGTATTGAGTCCTTGAGCTTTGGGTTTGTTTCCATTGTGATCCAAGTTACTCATTGCTGAGGTTTTACTCATTGCTGAGGTTTAAGTCCTTATGTCTCTAAAGCATGAGGGTTGTCAATAATAAAGTAAGAGAAACTTGATTTTGGTAATGTCACCAAAATGTTTACTAAACAGAAATTATATTTTCCTCAGGTTTAAATTTGCAGCCTATATTGAAAAAGGCTTTTCTGCCTATCAAAACCATGTTTCTTTTAAAAATGGCATTGTATTTGAACTCTAGCATGAGAGGAGCTGGTTTCCATTCTGTTCTAGTGGCAGTACAACTCCTGAACATGAATTTGCATAGTGACCCCAACATTTTCTATAAATATAAATTCAACTGAAGATTCCTTTCCAAAGATGTTGGTTTTCAAAGGGGCTTGAGCCAAGGCTCTGCCTGTAAGCTGGTGTCTCTTCTGCAAACACCTTGTCTGGTACAGTATGGAAGCAGTTGGTCTGTAGATGAATGAACTCTTTCCTCCAGCCTTGTCGGCAGCAAATTTACATTTGTATGGAAGATGAGTGGGAGTGCAGCCTTTCATAAGGCACTGGATGTGGGGGGTGGGGCAGTCTGGCCCAGGAATCTGAACCTAACAAACTGGGAACAGAAAATGCACTGTGAAAGCCTGAATATTGTGTAAACCTTGAGGATTTTAGACATTGTTTCCACGTTTCTTTTTCTGGGACCAAGCCTCGTAAGCGGTGGTTCAGGATGAGTTCCTGCTGTGGTTCATTGCTAATGCACAGCTTTGCTCCAAAGGTCTTACTTTATCAAACTGAATCTTGTAAATAGGCAAGACATCCAGAAGAAATTCAGACAAGCTGTCAGGCGAGTTTCCTTAGGTTGGCTGCCAAGTTGTTGGTTTTTTTCTTTTTTTTTAAACAAGTTACCTCATCAACCTTCCTGGTTTCAGTAGTCTGTCAGTGTATCTCAAAGAGACACATTTTAAAATCTCCAGATAAACACAGCTTGATCAAAATAAATAAAAAAGCCCCAAGCACTTAAGTTACAGTTTGACAGTGAAACATTTGGCTCATTTTTTTTGCACAGATAAATGTTACCAGAGACTTAAAAAAAAATGCATTGAAATTGTCAGCTTATAAAATTTTGGAAAGTGATCTTTTTTTCCCATCAGACAATATGTTATGTAAGGAAATGTTATAGCTTTAAAGTTTCCCACAGCTTGATGTCTTGTTGCTTTTATTTTTGATTAAATAGAGTAAAAATTATAATGAACTGGGAATTATGAAAAATGTAAATTTTGAATATCAGTGTTTTAAATCAGGGAATTAATTCAAAAAGTTCCTTGATAATAAAACATGTAATTAAAAACACTGCATCTTGCTGCAGAAAATTGAAAAGCTGTTGGTCTTTTTAGCCTGATTTTTGGATGGGAGCATTCTTTGTATGGCAAAACATGAATTGGTCTTCATCACAAGATCATTCTTTTGTGTAGTGCTGACAACCTTCACACCACATCTCCAGTGATGGGGCCCTAGCTGTGTGAGAGACTTTCTGGTGTTCTTGTAGTTAATATGAAATACCAAAAGTATCAAAGTGGTCAGTATAAGTGGACTTAGACCTCTAGAGTTACAAGTCTAAGGCGTCCAACAGTTGGATTCACTTAACATGTACTAGGCAGCATACACATTTTTGATCCACAGTGTGATGATTTGATTGCCAAGATGACCAGTATGCTTTTATGGTAATGGTAGGTTTTAATTCTGATGCAACAGTATGAACCCCAAAAGACGTCAGGATGCAGTGCAAAAAGCCTGAAATGACTAGGAAGTCATAGCAAAATTGTTTTCTCTATTTTAGTTAATTCTTAGTTTTTCATGGATGTTGAGTGATACCTGAAATACACTTCAAATTTCAATTGCAATTTAAGATACGTAGAAACTGTTTTATATTCAGCATAGAAAGTACAATATGCAAAATGAACACAGCTCAGAGATGAGCCATGTGATTCTACACAGATATGTCTTTGTGCATATGTAAATGTACTCTCTAATATAGTAGATACAGACTCCTTTCTTATTTATCCTCCTTTGCAGTTGCTCTGGTGAGTAGAAAACATGAATAATAGGATAATAGCTTATTCAGGATTTCTCAATTATGTTTTAGCAAAATGTATTGTACACAGGAACAATCACAGGACTTCATAGTGACTTCCTGTGGTCATTGCTTTCCTGACTGTGAAATTGGTCTGCCCTTGGTCATCTTCCACTGATGCTATTTGAAAAACCCATGGGCTACAGAACAGCTTGAAAGAATTGTTGTTTGGTTATACTGAAGTTAATAGATGGAAAACTCCATTTTCACCTGGGAAATGTTCTAACTTCTTGGATTTTTTTTCTTCTACTAGACAGAGAAGTGATAGAGTTCGGTAGCAGGCAGTGGAATGGGGTCTGAATCAGCATGAATGAGAAGATATTTCTTCTTTTCAAAAGAAATGAAATGCTAACCAGAATCCAAGCACAGCCCCCTCCTAGGGACCTCTGTGAGGTAGGGTTAGCTGCTGTCCAGCATGTAAAAAGTAAAATTCCAAGTCCTCTTAATGTTCTTCAGTGTCTTGTCATACTTGTGGTCTTTCCTGGGATAATTAAAGGAGATTGACTTTCTGATGTTTTTTCAAGAAAAACCTTGATGTTTTTCTACCCTGAAAACATTTATTTTGGATCTTTCATTTTCTCAATATCCATCTTGAAATATAGGTAACAGACATGATTTTCCATGGTGATATCATCAATATCATATCTAGAGACAGTACCACTCAGTTATGATGTATAAGTTCTTTTGGTCTCATAAGAGCTTCCTTGAACTGTCATAGCTACATGCTAATTTTAGAATTACTTTTCAGTTTACAAATTTACTGTTACAACTCTTTCCCTTTTGAAATTGATGCCTTTTAGAATGCAAGACACTGTTGTCCTCAGCAAGCACTACCTTTGTACTTTCTACCCAAACAAACTTATGATTACACTGGCTGAGCCCAGTAGGTTCTCAGGTGTCTAAGGCAGAGTCGCTTCCCAGAGCACTTGCAACTGTTTGTGACTCCGGGTCATCTTTGGTGTGTTCCCCTCTTTTAAGAGTTCTTGGCAGATTCTTCAATGAATTGTTTGCACTGAAGAAGGGAAGGGGAAGGGGAAGCTGGAGGAAAAGCCGTGCCTGCTTTTTTTCAGCAGCCCCAATTGGCTTCTCTACCCAGAAACTGGGTAAGTGTGGCAGGCAGCCAATTAGAAAGCATCCTCCCCAAGAAAGCTTGAAATTTGGAAGAGAGCAGATGATTCTCATGGTATTTTGAGACTCATGCCAGCCTCAATCAATTACAAGTCACTTGTGAAGACATATTGAGAATTGGCAATGCCTGAATATTAGGGTAAATAATCCAGGGAGGATTAGATGTAAATGTGCCAGTAAGAACACTTCCAGTTATGTTATGGAAATAAGTTATGGTTATATACTACCGTTATCTGGCTTAAAGATTTTCATTTAGTGACTGATTTAGGAGGAGCATACTGTGAGAATGGCGTTGCATAATTGTTAAGATGCCTTGATTCCTCTCACGGAATGTGTTGTTTATTGCTGGTGGCCTTAGAAGAGGTAAGATCAGTGATCTGGCTAGTGCATGGTCTAATATAAATATTTCTAAGATCTACTGTAGATCTTAGAATTTTGCATGTAAATTACATGCAAAGTGCATGTAATGTATGTGAACATGCATGCCAAAATGTTGTGTTTCTATGAGGTTTTCTTAAGTAAAAATAGAATTTGTTTGGTACTGTCTGGTAACTGAAGTTAGCATGTTGTATTTTTTTTTTCCTGAGGAAGCTTATTTGATGGCAAAATGCAGGACATGAGATCGAAATCCATCATAAATATTATCACAGTGAAGTCCCGTGATCTTTTAATGTTCCTGTCTGCTTTTAAACAGACGTTTATCTGTATTTTCCTGCTGCCGTTCTCCCCGCTGACACATCCTTAACTTCTCACGCAGAGTTTCGCGGCTGGCTCGCTATTCCCCAGCCACATTCGCAAAAGAAGATGCTGTTCCTTTAAAATGAAGTGGCTCATGGAGTTGTTTTCAGTAGCGCAGGTTTTTCTATGGTACAGTAGACTCGATGCAAATGAGCTGCCTGCCCTCTCCGGAGCGCACAAAGCGCTGCAGCCTCACTCGGCATCGCCTTGTTTAAAACGGCAGATGGAAGGAGGGACGGCAGCAGGAGGATTTATTAGCTACTCGCAATAAAAGACCACACTCGCTCCGCGGAGGATCAGAAAAAAGCCTGGTGAATGGGATTGAGTTGTATCTGCTTTCAGCTGACTTTACAATGATGTGTTTAGCTCATGTGACTCGCTCACTTAGCATGAAGATGAACTAAAGATTTCCGTGTAAATCTCTGTTCCTTTAAGCACCGCCAACCTGTGTGCTTGTATGGAGACTCTTTTTGGTTTGCAGCTGTCATAACTGTGGGAACAGCAACACTCCATCGAGCTGTGGGCAGCCCACAGTCTGGGCTCTGCTTGATGCTGCATTTGCACACTTGAGGATGTCTGGCTGAAATCCCCTCATACACACAGCTCTCGATGAAGTGTGATTTATATATCTCATGAAATCCTTCAGAGGCTGAAGTTAGGTTCTTTTTAAATACAGTGTTTATGTTCAGAAGTTATAAATAGACTCTTCCTAAGCTTTTATCGGGAGATGAAATCTGTTGCTTTAGCTTTCTGCTAAAAAATTGAAGGTTGTTGCGGCAGTAGATTGTTCATTATATTTGCAATATTTTCTTTTTTCCTTTTTAATATAGAAGGGGCATGTGTAGGACAAAGGGTTCTTGACATGTTCAGTAATTTAAATGATACTGGGATGAACATACCTAGATTTTTATTTTTACTGAAATGGTGTTCGATATAGCTAGAAGCTTTATTGTTGTTTTATTTTTCAACATATGCTGTATGCTCATGTTTTAAAATGGGATTGGCATAATGGACCTATAGGGGCAAAGCCTTTTTTGACCTCGCTGGAGTTGTCTGTGTAAAGGGAGCTGGAAAACAGAAACTGCAGGACAGACTGAAAAAGCCTCAGCTTGAACTGTGCTTTTTCATTTTTAAAAAAATTTTTCCCCTGCCTTTTTGCCATGGCTGACGATGAGGGAAGGGCTACTTCAGACAGCTCTGTCAGTGATGAATAGATGAATGAATTCTTAAATGTTCAGAACTTGCAACATGTGTTCCAGACCCTCCAGCACATGAGAGTTGCAAGATCTCAGCAATGAGCTGAAGAATGCGCCGTGCCTGCTGCATAGAGGAGCCCAGCATACCTCAGAGATAGCAGAAACAAAAGAATGTGTGACAGTATCTGAAGAATCTGACAGTTGCTTTGTCTTGCAAAGGAGTAAAGGAATTTTTCAGAATTGGGAAAAATAAAATTTCCGTGTTTTTCATAGTGAGATTTTTCTGTATTTTAGGTGCCAGGGTATCCTGTGTGCCCACAGTATTGCTTTTTTAGTTAGTGTGACTAGGTGTTTTTTAAAGGAAATGTGACCTGGATTTTGTGAGCTTATTATACACAGTAAACGAAGGCAGCTGTTTTAGTTTACTGATCCCTTCTAACAGCTCAAGTACGAAATAAAGAAAAATACATATGTATGGGATCTGAATTAAATTCCACTCTTCGGCCATACGTGGAGTTGTGGATTATTATTACATATTTGTAGCCAGTTGTGTGTATGAGGGGAATGAGACATCCAACCTTGAAAAGATTTAGGAAAGTCGAACAGATTTTTTCCAATGTGACCTGCTAAATCTGCCACAGAGAGGCAGGCAAAATTACGTACAGATAGTCAGAGACTGTGGCTGCAGTTCTTCATGACAGGCAAGTGAAAGACCATGTCCTATTTTTAGCAAGTGGACGGAGAGGGAGTGGGAGGGGGAGAAAAGTTTGAAAATAATGGACTTCTTTAACAGATAGAGAGCAAAGCTAGTGAGAAGCAAGTGAGTTTTAGTGATCAGCAGTGGAAATATGGATGATTCAAGTATTCTTCGAAGAAGAGGGCTGCAGGTAAGTGTAACTTCAGCCTTCTTTTATTTGTTCTTCTGCTTGTAATGTTGGCAGTCTCATAACAATGCTGACAATTGTTTGGCGTAAATCAGGTGGACTGAGTACATAACAAGGATACTAGAATTTAAGCTTTTCTGTTTTCACCTAGTGTATGTTTTATTAATCAAAAGCAGGATTTTGTATACAGTAATAAATATATATTTTTAAATATTTTGCATTATGTCCAATAGTTTTGTGACTATATTTCTACAGTTAGAAGTGAAGTATATAAACTATGAGGCTTACCTTATTTTTGGAACTTCACTTTTACAGATACATACAAAAATCTGTTACATATCTTGTCAGACTTGCCCTAGCATAGCCATTTTTCTTGAGCATTAATTAAAAATTAAATGTCAAGTTGAATATTGACATTTTGAAAAATTGAATTGATTGACATTTGAAAATTGAATTGATTGAATACTCTCATTTATTTTAGACATATGCTGCTTTATTGCTTCAAAGTACAGTAATCCAAAACCAGAATTCAGCAATGCAAATAATATTTATATTTTACTTTCAACAACTATCGTTGTTGAAATAAATACTCAAATTTGTTTTGAACTCAAACATACTAGTGAAGTTTTATTTTGTACTGGTGCTGTGGAAGTTGTACTCAGTTGCAGTGGTATGACAAACAGTAATCTTTGCCAGTGTCAGTGGCGTGTGATAACTGAACTGATGCTTATGGAATAAAACTGCTGGGAGTGAGTGGGCTCCAAAATCTTGTGTGAGATGGACAGGGAATAGATTTGTGCTTGAAAGCACCATATTCTTCCCCCCCTCCTTTGCATTGTACTGGGATGGGATATAGCCTGTTACATACTTGCTAGCATAAGTAATTGTTTATAGACCATGAATGTTGCCTATTAAATTAACCATGCCTGTCCTATTGTTTAACTTCCTTTGAGGAAAATAAATTTGCCATTTTAACATACTGCTATTCATACCTTGCTGATGCTTTAAGGCAATTACAACGTAGTTGTTGCCCTATGTGAGTATGTTCTACGTATCACATTTTTATATTTTGGTATTTTTTTTGGCCAGCTTATTAATATTACTGAAATAGCTTAACACCGTGTGCTGCATATGCCATGGTGACAGTGGATTAGGATAGTGCACTTCCTCATCATAAAACTAGCTGTATTTACTTTCTGTATAACTGAGTATATAGGAGTAAGTACGTTTGTTTGGGGTTAAATTTTTAGATAAATTGATACTTATTTTCGATTATTTAATTAGTCAGAGTTTCATAACCAAGAAGATTGTGTCTGACAACAGATAATCAAAATTTTTTCAAGCCATTTATTGCTTTCCTGAACCTAGAATTTCTCGGGGATGTTGTATCTGTTTGACCTGTCAGGGAGTGGTTTTCTTGGTGATTCTTCAGGGGAGTATTGGGAAAGGAGGGGAAGTTGGAGGACCCAAATGTCCACCAGGGTCAGCAGAAGACCCTGCTGGGAATGAGAATGCATTTCCCTGGTTGAATTGTGTAGTAGGTGGAATTCCATCATTTTGGTGGTCTTGAGTATTTACTGTCTGTATGTGATGTTGTCTGTCCCCAGTTGGGTAGGTATGTGGAAATGCATATGCTTTGATATATAGATCTAACCAGTATCTACGCTAAAAGGACATCAGGAAATAAGGCAGATGTCCAGTAAGTCCAAAGGGAAGTTAATGCTGGATTTTTAAATTTTTTTTATCACTCTGTATCTTAGAATAGAATTTTTGGAAGAAAATGTGGCTTGGAAAAGTGACCATTTTATAGTCAATTTCAACTTCATAAATTAGGAAAAATTAAAAAGCTGTTGGTGCATTGCCAAGGCAATATGTTTAATTACTTCCCTTGGAGAGGTGGGTGATACTAATTTGGAAAGCCACTGATGAAAAAATTAGTTTCTTAATTCAAACTGAATGTTGATGGCTTTTAAAATGAACATCACAGCCCAAATTAGGTCCTCTAATCCAACCTCTCCACTCAAAGCAATGCTAATTCCAAAGTTAGATCAGGTTGCTGAAGGACTTGTCCAGGCTGGTTTTGAGTATTTCTAGGGATGGAGATTTTGCAGCCTTTTTTGGCACCTGTTGTACTTGATCATGTGCACTGTGAAAACCTTGTTTCCTTTATATTTCAATACAGGATGCTTTCCAAATGCATGCATATGTTTTCCTCGTGCTTCCTTTTCCCTCCATCACCTGAAATACATGTGATATCAACACTGCCATGCTTTGTTTTCTCAGGGAACTCTCTCAGCCCTAATCCCTGCAGTAAATAGCCACGGACTAGTGGCAGCAAATAACCTAAAGGAACAGGAATGTTCCTACATGCAAAGTCAACATATTGGTGTGTGGCCCTTCTGTATCACCTTCTTCATTTGTTCAGTCTGCTTTTGTTGCATCCTGTTTGGTGCCACACGTTTGGTCTACAAATTTGTAATGGTGAAATGTGTGGAAATTCAAGGTCCAGGAGAGGTAAATCAGATTTTTCTGTATACATGTTATGTACTTATAAATATACACACACATAGCATGCTTGCAGTTCAATAGCATTGAGAAAAGGCTGAGAAAGAGCTTCTAATAATGGAATATTCTTTTAATTTCTAGGCTTTCATTTAAGGTAATGAACTTGGACTTTTGACATAAATTACTGCCTAGGGACAGGTGCTAATGTAAGTGGTGGAGCTGTTTCTGCTGCACTGAGGAAAGATCTGCATTTGGATTTTTAAGCTATTTTTTCTTACATAAAATACATTGTGACGTAGCCACAAATGTTAGGGGGCTAGCTAGGTTTGTTATTGTTCCCTGTTTATGTGTATCATTTGTTGTTGATGATATTTTAGTGCAGATCAAAAGCCGTAGTACACAGTGAATCCCTGTGAAGATTAACTGGTATTTTGAACATCATCTTGTACTAGAAAATTGTGGGGTTTTTTGTTTCTTTTGCATTGCAGAACCTGGTGCATGTGTGCTTTTACTCTTCTCACACATGCAAGAAATTGGAGTTTCTATCCCCAAAATCCTGATGAGCAAATGCAAATAAAGAAAGTAATGGAAAGTGTGATATTCCAAATTTCAGATAGTTGCATGGAGCTTATATTCTGCATTTGTGTACGTGAGCAGCATTCAGATGTGGTTGGACATTATCACCACAGCTCCCTGCATCCATCTTTTCTTCAGTGTGATATCTCCCTTTCATTTTCTGCTGAAATCTGGGCTAAGTTCAACCAGGTCATTTACTTTGTGGGACCACTTTTGTGCTGGCTTCAGTGGTGATCTGAAAGACAAATTGCATCACAGGATTTGAATGTGTTTATCTTGGCTAGTGTTTTCTACTGCACAGACTGTTTGGCTAAAATACAACATATATTAAAAATTCTACACCCCCCCAGGCCCCCCTCCCCAAGAATGATTTATTAATTTTAAAGATAAATCTAACATTTTCCTCCTGGTGGCAGGGGGGAGATAGGACATGGAGACTATAATCTCAGAGTATTTGGTGGGCTTGTTCTTGAGCTGATTTATTTTACTCTGAGGACTGAGCACTTTTTTGTTTGGTTTTATGTGTAAAAGGAATCAGAAAATCAGTGGAAACTCTAAGCTTCAATATATTTAACAAGAGAAGGCTGACTATACCATACAGTTTCATACAGTTTAAACCTTCTCTAGTGCATCTTTGGCCACAATTTAGAGACCCTTAAACTTGACATGCTCTTCAATTTTGTCTCCTAAAGAGCGACGTTTAGAATTATTGAAGACATTTTTTGCTAACTACAAAGCTTGATACAAGATCTAGTAAAAATAATGTTAGTAAGAATGTTGCTTTTTACAGTACTTTTATAAAAAGTAGAAATTGCTCTGTAAAGGAATATCAGTTGTTTACAGTGAAGGGACATGCTGATTGGGACTCAATTTGATTTTTCTGTTCAGCTTGTAAAAACTTTCGGAATATATATATTAACTGAATAATTAGTATCTACTTGTTAAACTGAAGGTTAATTTTGTGAGTTTAGCATGGAAATACATGCACACATGCACATGTAAAGATCTTCAGATGTTACGAGTCTCCTGGATTTGAGTTTTTGGAACTGTTTGCTGCAGGGGAGCCTGCTATGGGAAATGTATTAACAAGACTTATTTCATACTGCTCACAGATTTACCAGGAACATAACTGAACCCACAGGTCAGATGTCTGCTGAAGAGCTTCCAACAGTGATGATGTAGGCAGTCACCACTTATACTGACGTCTGAGGAAGAGGTGATAACATGAAAAGATAAATAAAAATTGTTTATTCAGATACTGAACTTACAAATTCATCTTAGAATACCAGACAGTGCATACCAGTTTTCTTTTGAGAAATATTAGTTAAAGAAAAATAATATTTTCAGGTTAACTTCCAAAAGAAGCAAGATTTATGTTCAGGCTTGGTTCCTGTTCTCTCAATAAATTTTCAGCACCTGAGATTAATGAAAAAGATAGTCTTAAGTTCTTTAGCATCTGTGAAAATTGGCAGCTGACAGGAGGAGTGGGATCTGCGTTGGTGTTACCATGGTGGGGAAAGGAAATGACCTCTCTCTTGTACCGAGGTTGATGGCAATGTGCTCTGCCTTCTCAGGAGTGTTGGAAGAGAAGGATTGGGGAACACTGACTGCAGATGAATGGTTGCTAGAATTCATTAACTAGATCTGTCATAGGCAACTTGTTTTGACTAAAGTCAGTGGAAACGGTGAAGCTTTATTATATGAGTCTATTTTAATCTTGTGCTGGGATGCTTTATGTTGTGGGAAAATGGGTTGCTGTGAAGCCTGTGAGTATGTTACATCTCATTGCAGGGCTGAGGATTCATGCTCAGACAGGTATGAAGCCTTGTGGGTCGTTGGTCGATGTCTTCTGGGCATGTCAGCTTTTTCCCACTGGGTTGATTTTTCAGGATTGGTGCTGGTGGTCCACTTGGCAATGGAGAAGGAAAGGGAACTCAATTTGGGGAGCATATGCTTCTGGCATTCACTTTGAGGACACTAGAAAATATACCAAGGGAAAAATGTGAAACCTTGTCAGAATAAAAAGTCCTTGAAATATGGACAAGGATAAAAGGTTAAATGGTTTGCTCAGGCAGAAAAAATGGCATTTAGCTGCTGTCTTCGGGGTATTGTTAAATTGGTCTGATAATTTGCTGTAGTTATGCTTAAATAAATGCTTTCAGTTTGTCAGTAAGGACTTTGTGAATGCTTGTACAGCTGAACTAAACTTTTTATTTTCAGGCTGTGAGAAAAGATAAAAATACCAGTAATTAATTCTACTACTTCAGGGAGAAAGGTTTTGTTAGCAGGTGACTGCATGAACGAATGCATCCATGTGTGTGAATCTGAGCCTAAGGAAACGTTGTATGGAGGGATTCTTCCCAAAGATAAACAGTAATATATGTTTCTTACATTTCATTGGCTTGAACATGTGAGGTAGACTTGCTTGTTGCCCTGAATGGTGTTTGCTGCTGGTGACAGGGGTTGCTGTGCAGAGTGGGAGTGTTTCTCCTCCTCGCCATCAGCCGCTTTGCACGTTTCACTGGTGTTAATATCGCTGCATTTTGTGCTTCCTTAATGCTGGAAATCCCAAATCTTAAAGGGAAACCAGTTTTCCAGCCTAGCAACATAACATAATGCTGCCATGCTGCAGGACTGGTGTTTAATCTGCTTATCTTTAATAGTCTTCACTGCTTACACAGACCCACTTACCTCTTTAATGAGAAGAAATGTCCTGCAGTGAAGCAGTGTGTATTTTGCTTCTAGGCTTATGTCATCAGCCTGGAAGTTGAAATTGGTTAGAGCACTTTTTTATTTTCCTGTCAGTTCTGCTGGTTATGGTTGCCTCTTCAGTTTCTCAAACACATTGAAAAAATTTTGTTTTTTTTTTTTTTTGGTGAAAGGAAACCTAATTAAAACATACCAAGTGAAAATGTAATTTTGAAAAACTATCACTATTCATTGGGGGCAGGTCATCCTCTTATATTTTCAACAGATAAATGTCAAGTATCTTTGCATTCTGAATATTCGTAAATTGTGGATAGTAGTCACATAAGTGACAAAAAATATTTGAGGAGTAGCAGTATTTTAGTAACACCTGGAAAAGGCTCTCTAAAATGTCAAGAGACATTTAAAGTCAAATGCAAATATGTAGCAGTATTTCCCATCGCGTTTATTGGTTGGTCCGCTTTAATTTTGTATTGAGTTGCTTTACCCAAGCCATTAGTATTTATCTGACCTGTAGAAGGTATGGGATTTTACCATTTCTGGGATCAAGACAGGATAGGCTTTTCAGGGTTGGTGATTCTTGAATTTCTAGGAGCTACTATTAAAAACATGAAGTAATTTGTCGACTCCAAAGTGTTTCAGTGTTATTCTCTGAAGGAGATGATACTAAATCTTCAAATGTTTCTTTTGA
The DNA here is from genome assembly GCF_008360975.1 of Lichenostomus cassidix. NCBI lineage: Eukaryota > Metazoa > Chordata > Aves > Passeriformes > Meliphagidae > Lichenostomus > Lichenostomus cassidix. Next base: position 8,735,770 of record NC_139489.1, on the reverse strand, counting down.
AGAATTGCATACCTGAGACTTTTTGGTGTGCATTCTTAGCACAACAGTGAGAGGCAAGAAACTGGATTACTCTATTCCGCGTTGTTAAACTAGGTTTAATGTAAGCAGGTATGCTTTAGAAATATGACTTTTCACTTTACTCACATCTTGTGAAAGCATTGTATTTATACTGTAAATAATGCCGTGCAGAGTTCCTTAAACTTGGCTTATGAGCTTTAAAATCATAATTTCTATTTAAAGATTTGCTATGAATCACACTTCGTAGTTTTGTGATTCAGAGTCTAAAAGTCTATTCCATATCAGAAAGCTAATTTCGGCTTGAATTCAATTATTATATACTGTAGTACAAATATATAATACATGAAACTTTACATAAATGCTTCTGTATGATTAAACCGTGAAGTTTCTCTTTTTTTGTTTCAAGGATCAAGAATGAGATCCACTAAAAAGTATTAAGTTTTTTCAGATTTTGATGGTCTTTTTTCTAACATTCAGCCTTACTGTCCATAACTGTTCTCCAGTATCAATTTTATTGATATGTGTGAAGGTAATAAGATCAATTTTTCCATGGATACTGACATGTCTGCTGTGGGCCTTTGGCTGAAGTGCTATACTTCAGGCATGTCATAACATAGTGAATTAAGGGTTCAACTCCTCTATTTTCTATGTAGAACACTTCCTGACATAGTCTTTGCTGTCCTTTGATTTTCTTATTTCTTAAATAAATAATTGCATTTATAGGTATGTATTGTTTCTCTTTAGAGATTATCTATCTGTATTTATATACCTGTATATCTATCTTTAAAATCTGGGCTTTGAAGTTATCAGCAATTCATTTTTCAATACATTCTCTGGATGGAAAGTGGTTCAGCTTTGTGTTTACCTGCTCAAATCTATAAATCAGATCTATAAATGACTCATTTTGCTAATAGCAATGCTCCCTTTAAATCGAATTGTTAAAGCACAACAGATGCTTTTGTAGTCAAAGGTTTCTCTTTTCAAAATGCTCTTGGATATTAGTGTGAATGAGTATAAATATTACCTATTGTATGGCACAGCTTAAACAACTGTAACCTGATATAATTACTTCTAAATTACTTTCCTCAAAAGATGAAAGTATTAATTGGCTTTGACATTTATCACTTGTTTTACATCAGCATAGGCTAATAAATGTCACTTGTACTGCTAGCCAAAAAAAAAGAAATCATATCAGATGTCACTGGGGTAGGTTGGTGTAGTTTGTGAAAAAGGTCCTTTCTGCTCCACTGGTCCGTGAGCTGTGGTTTGCTCGTGCTGCTGACGACTCCAGGCTGCAGTGGTCTCAAATGGAGCAAGCCAAGCCCATGGCCATCACTTTCCAGCAAATCTGTGGCCCTGAGAGTGTTTCAAAATGCTTCCAGTTTTTTTTTCCTTAGGTATATGTAGTGATCGCCTTTTAAAAATGTGTGTTTGGCTTTATTTTTCATAATTACAGTGAACAATCTGGCCAAGGTGGAAGAATGTGTGCTGACTGGTAGAGAGTTCCCCTGGGGGGGCTAATTGTGAGGTGCCTGTTGGGAGGCAATTAGGATCTTAAAAAACCTAAACAATGGGGATAAATTTAAAGGCTGGAGGAATGGATTGTTGTGAGCTATGGGCAAGAAAAAGATTGGAGGTGACTTAAACAGGGGCATGAGTGATTTTACATTTGAGATTGATTTCAGATTGCAAAGGCTGTGGACTGTCAGTTTATTCTCTCTAATGGTCCCCAGTCATTTACTATCTGTTTTTCTAGCTTTTATTTTTTCCTCTTTCAGATGTATCAGGCAGCTTCCTGTTCTGAGCTTGTTGATCCTTTTGGTAGGCTCTACCTTAAAACTCTGCAGACCAAGTTTAAACCTGGCAGTTCTGTTGCACTTTGTCTTGAAAACATTTATTCGTGAACTAGCACCCAAAACTTCTTGTACTGAAAGGGGCAAACATTAAAGCTTTTTTAAACAGTTTTATAGTCTGGGACAGTTTTGCTCGGTGCTGGTGACCACCTGCTTGTAAATTTTGAGAGTTTGACAGTGTCAAGCTGATATTTTTCTTCCAAAGTGGCTACCATGAAGAAAGCCCCTCAGGGACATGAGACTGCTGTAGACTTTCAGAAAGCAATGTTGTGCTTGATTAAGTTTAGACAGATGATGGAGTGATGTAGTAAAATAATTTTTGTTAAGGCATAATACAACATAGAATCCAATGTAGTACCATTGGGACTGATAAAAATGAAATACTAAAGAAAAACCATGCCCTTACATGCAGCTTTCAGCAGCAGATGCAATAGGTGTAATTTAGTTGAGTGGTGCTGGGAACATAATATTGATTTACCATGAATCAAGAGAAATAGCTTGTACCTTGCCTGGTTGTATGGATTGCAGCAATTGTGGGGAAACCAGTTACCTAAAAATGGTGCTGTAACAGAATCCCTTCATTTTGATAACAGTGGGGAGGTGATTATAGCCAGGTGAAAAATCCAGTAACATGTCTAAATGGGGAGGTGAGAGGTCCTTATGTGCTGTTGCTGGGAATTGCCAATTTTCCATGTACTTAGCTCACTTTTTTTGATAAGAACGGTTTCTTGAAAGCAAGCCCTTGCATAACTTGCATAGAATTGAAGGCAGTGGAATGAGAGAGGGGTTTGGGGTAGTGCTTGCTTTGCATTACTTGCACAAATAATTTCAGTTTTTTGTGTAGCATTTGTGCACCACAAGATAAAGATATTTTTTCTCTGTTTAAAAAAATATCAAGCAGAATAGCGTTTGAGGTAAAGTTGCAGTGACTTCAGAGAAGGTTAGTCTGGTCACTGTGGCATATAAGTTCTTTCTGGATAGTAGTTCTCTTGGTCTTTAATAAGAGAATTACTGGATGAAGTGATTACTGTTTGTTGTTTGTGTTTTTTTGGAAGACGGTATAATGCTGCCAAAGAGTTTTACTAACTTCACCTTTCAACCAGAAACAGCTGTATTATCTTATTGTTTGAGAGACTGGTGTATGGCTTTCATTCATTTACCCCTTAATCCTCAGGTGACCTACTTTATCCTGAAGTAAGATGGCTTTAAATGCCCTTGACATAGACCCTGATATTTGAAACAAAGCAGTCCAGTATTGGTGTCTTGGGTCTCTTTGTGTGCTCATGACTAGTATCAGGTGAAAGTGAGTATTTCAAGAAACTACTACTTTTTTAAATTTTGTTTATGAACTTAAAAAAAAAATAAATCTCTATTGTAGGCAAATTAAAGCCTTGTCACAAGAGGGCTTTGCCTCCCCTCATTATTCCTCATTTATCCATATGCTACTGTGCAGATCCAGATCCCAGTTGTTCTGCTGGTGAAGTCAAACAGAACTGTGTATATTGTATGATGGGACTCAAAAGGAGGCTTCATTCTTTAGTTTTTTCTGTTTTCTGAAAACTTCGGAGTTTAACAACCATCATTTCAATATTCTCTGCTTTTCTTTCAGGAAGTGAGCTTGATTAGGGGGCTGCTAAATTAATGTCAGCAGGGTGCACTGTGCAAATGAAACCTGACCACTTTAGAGCAGAAGGGATGTTTTAAATGGAATGGTTGCATTTTTTTTTTTTCCCTCCCAGCTAGCAACCTCAATTTCTCCCTGAGTATTCTTGGTGAAGAAATAGTGCTTCCAAACTCCTAGAAGGCAGATTTCAGAAAGCATTAAAATGATTCCTCTTGGTATTTCAAGAGCCCCCCTGCCCTCTTGGAAAAAAACCAAAACAAAACCCAAAAAGTCAAACCAGCAAGATACTTAGCTGTAAAAATAAAAATAGGCCACATTTGTGCCTGAGCTGGGTTTTTGGGTCTTTGCTGAAGGTTTTAATGGAAATGGTTGATTTGGCTTTTGTTAATTTTATAAAAAAAGAAATGAACGAATGCTGTTTGTTTTCAGGAACCAATGACAGGCATAAATTTACATTGGTCTTGTGTGGAACAAGTTGTGGTTAGGATGGGTAAAGATGGGTAAACCAAATTATATGTGAAAGCTGCAAGCACTCAAACAGTTTGGGATGCTGAGATAGTTCTGATAGAACACTCAAAAAATGGAATTCCTATTTAATATTTATGTAACAAGCAGGTTTAGGGAGTGTATTGCACTACACAAAGGCGGGGAGAAAAACCTCTTCACCACTTTTCATCTTGGATGTGTGCCAATTTTAAAAAAGCAAAAATAGAATAAAATCCTTTTATTAGTGTAACAGATCATGATTGATAGTTGTTATGGCTAGAAATTGGTTTTAAGCACTGTATTTTGGAACAGCATGAGCAATATTATAGGCTTTTATTTAACATGCCTCTCTTAAAATCTTGCTTCTGTGCTCACAGTTATTCAACCATGCAGAGATATATTTGGACAAGGTATCTATTTTTCATCTATTTGAAATAACATTCATTTTGCTGTTGAATAAGCAGTCCTCTTTTTTTGCCCTCTGAATCTAGCCTTTATTTATGTAGTTCTAAACTGCTTCATAGCAGCCAGAAAACCACAATGAATCAGAAAATGAAAACCAATGAAGACAAAAATATTTGTAAATATATTTTAAGTAGTAGTAAAAAACTGTGTTTAATTCCTTGAATGGATAAAGATTTTTCCCAATGGAGGGCATGGTAAAGATTTGTGCTTAGAAAACCTAGCCAAAATATTTCTAAAGATCATAACATGCAGCTGAGAGAGCAATAAGGTAAACATTCATAGCATTTGAGCATGATACTAGTTTTTTAAAGGTTAAAATTTTAAATGCAGAGGAAATATTTTTAAATTAAATATGAGGTAATGTGAGAAAAATGAATGTTGAAATAGATGTTGCACTCAGAGTTGTGGTCAATGGCTTGATGTCCAAGTGGAGATCAATGACGAGAGGTTTCCTCAGGGTTTCTGCATCCAAAGCACCATGGGCAGCAGGGGAGGGAGGAGATTATTCCCCTCTGCTCTGCTCTGGTGAGACCCACCTGGAGCACTGCATCCAGCTCTGGGATCCCCAGCACAAGAGGGATGTGGACCTGTCAGTAAAAGACAAGGAGATGTTTGAAGCAGCATTTTGGTAGTGGCTGAGCGAGATCTCCATGAAGTTAACCGAAAATTAAGGAGACAGGAAGATGAGTTCCAAATGCCAGGCTGTAGGAGCTCTAAGAACCCAGAAGGTCCAGAGTCTTTCAATGCCTTCCCACATGAATCTTTATGCACAATGTTAATTCTTCCTACAGTGAAATGAATTCCTGAGTCAGTGGCAGGTAAAGTGAGCAGTTTGAAATCTCAGGTAAAGAGAGATACCTGTCAATCTGCTAAGAAGTGTTTGCCTTTATAAATTAAACAGAAATCAAAGTCAATGAAACAAAAATGAAAAAGTAGAAGCTTAACTTTAGATTTAAGTACTAAAGATATACGAAAGATAGTACTAAGATATTTAGAGTTATTCACCATTGCTGCTGTGAAGTAAGCTGGTAGGTTACTGAATTGTGATTGGAAAAAATTACTTTAGAAATAATACACCAACTTCTAAGGTCAGGCAGGCTAAACCAATGTTTTTAGAATTGGTTTCTCAAGTAACTGTCAATTTCTTAGGGAAAAACAGAATTAAAAAGAGTAAAAACCTCATAGGTGGAAACCAACAACATGCTGCATCCAAATAATTGAATAAGTTTACATGAGAGAAATACTGAAGGGATTGCTTTGGAAATATGTTCCTTGTGTTTTAATTGCCTGTCAGAGAATATGATCTTGTTTTGTTTCCCATGTTAAAATCTATGTTTGGGTCCTGTAAGTGATTCCATACACCATGTATTCCGTATTATCTTTTACTAAACAATTGAATTGGTTTCAAATTCATATTATGGACGAAAGGTTGCAGTAAATGTTGAATCTGATCATATGGATATACTGTCTTTTGAACATTTCTGGAAGCAAATCTTATTTTGCTGCTTTAATATGTTTGAAGTCCAAATTAATCTTACACCTAGATTAGCATTACTGGGATGTGATAATGGATTAAGTACTGATCTTTTCTGCCCCCTGTTTCATCAGCTGCTTTCTTCTGCAGGAGTGGTAATTGCTTTGGAATGGAAATCTTCAAATAGTATTTCAGTTGATAAAGATTTGTGCAATATCCATGCAGATAGTCTTTTGCATTAAAAAGGATTTTTCTACTATTTATTTTGACACATGTTAAATAGTGTAAGAGATATCAGAATGTGAATCATAATTCCTTAAAGAACTCATGTAATAGCTATATGAGTCGTCTTGCAGAAATAAAAAATCATAACATGGAGATCAGCTCATGAAAATCTTAAAGCAAAACTATGAGTATCAAATAAGAAATAGAACACTTATCCTACAAAATACCTAATGCCACAGGACTGACAACATACAAAGCAGAACAATGATAAGGGGACAATGTGCAGTATTATCTCAGCAAGAGAAATACAAACATTAGTGCTAACATTACAAGAAAAGTGTTAATGTTACAAATGTGAATAAAGTCTCCTATATTTTTATACAGGTAAAAATTCATCTTTACTACTTTGATCTGGACCATTAAAAGACAAAGCTGACAATCTGATGGAGTTCCAAATTGAAACGTAACATAATTCCAATTTGGAGTTCAAATAGAAACACAAGTCAGCTTTCAACATCAGCTGAATTCTCCAGGGCAGGCAAGTGTTAAGAAAGTTAATGAAGATAATGTAAGTAAGGCTTTTAATGGACTTGCTGTGCATGTGGCCACCTACTGCATCTCATGAGATGTGGCAGCTTTGTGTGCTGTCCTTACCTGGTCACCTGCAGTCATTTGACCATGGCCTGGTTTGCAGACAGTTTGAGAATTCACTGAGAAATGAGACCATTTATGGTGTTCCTCAAGGACAGCCTCAAAACAATAGGAAAAACTCAATAGCTATTTCTAAGTGCAGCCAGTATGCCAGTGAGGCTGCAATAGTAACTCCAGGCTGCAGGAAAGAGATTACAACTTCACTAGCAGCAAAATATTAAATAAGAACACTTGCTAAAAACAATTTGAACTTTCAACAGAGAAAAAACATAATTTTACCAGAAATTGATTTTTGGACATGGGAGGTTGCCTTCTGATGCACAAGACAGAATAACAAGCTAGTGCTAAAAGAATGGCAGGATTGCTCCCTTTCTCCCCTGATGCTGGACAAAGTAGAACTTTCTCCAAAGTACATAGAATTTTAATTTTTACAGGTAGTACAAGATGCTGATGGATTAACAACACTGCCAGCAGTCAGTATTAGAAGATCTGAAATAATCCTTTCTCAGTTCAGAAAGGTTGCATCTTCATCTCCAGAAACTGTTCAGGAGATTCCTGCCACTCTCCTCCTGTTGCAGTATTAATTGGTGGAGATTAACCAATCTGTATTTCCAAAGTCCATATCATAAGTATGTGCAATATGAAATTTAATAACCAAGCCCAAAATTCAAGTAAATATTTTCACTGATTAACATAAAGGTGCTAATTCCTTTCTCAATGGTGAAAAACTCAGTGATTAGAGATGCAAAAACCTGAAGTAACAGCTCCTAATAGTTGCTGGTGGAATGGCAGTCAAATGACAAAGCCTTTGGATTCTTGGTAGCTCATCATGCTCCTGGAAAAAATCCACAGTGTCTTCAGGAGTTTGATTCCTTCTCCTGGAGTGCATCCTCTTGTGAAAAGATGTGGTGATTTAGCTCCATCCATCCCAAATGACACATTTGTGGCACAAGAAGTATTTCAGCTGAGACCTCTGTGTGTCAGCAGCAGATGGATCCTTCTGTAGTCCTCATTTGCTGGAAAGTGGGGCTGAGAGTCTTGCAGCAAATCCCTCAAAAGTAAACTGTAGTGCAGTAGAATAATGGAGTGGAGTAAAAAAAGCCAAAAAGGTTGATTGTAACTAGAGGGGATTCACTGAAGGTGGGCCATAAAACAAACAAAAAAGTGCTCCCACAGAAAATGGCAATGGCAGCCGTAAAATCAGATAATAAAGGAATCCTACCATGAAGACAAAAAAGCAAAAAACAATTAAGCTCCCCCAGAGAATCAAACTAAACAGAAAACAAAAAGCAAGCAGGCTTAGGGCAGGGAGACACAGGCATATAGCAGCAGCCATGTTGCCACTAAAAAAATCCTGTGCTTAAGCAGATTAGGAAAATTCCTCTTGCCCTAAGCTTTCACAGTTTGCCTGCTATATTTAATGTAGGCTGTCTTTGAATGCCTCCATAAATTGCACATCTAGAAAATGCATTCCAGAAACCTGTGGCTTTCAAGCCTTTTGTTTTCCAAAGAAAGAAGTCAGTTGTAAAAGAAGATGTTGGAAATAATACTGTGGTGCATCAGTGCATTGGAACAAAATTTGCTATTGTGGTGTCTTTGAAGTTTTTATATCTACAAATGAAAATGTGTGAGCTTTCAATTTATCAAAGGAAAACAGTGTCTCTTTGTTTCTGTGTATTCATAGAAATTGTGTGTGTATATCCATATGTACAAAATAATATATATATACATGCTGTCCAGTTGTATCTTTTTAGGACCACAGAGAGTGTAGGCACTTCATTGCACTGTTTTAGAAGCAGGGTCTTCTGAAAATCAGAAACTTTTATTTTCCATTTTGAGCACACACCTATTTGTATGCATAATTTATTGTGCCAGCATTGTCCTTTGTTCTGAATAGTTTTCCTTCCATGGGATTTCTTCACTCACTGAATCCATGAGACTGTCCTCGCTGCAGCCAAAGACTTCTTTTGCTGGAATTCTGGCTGCCAGCATTTGAATATTTATTTTAGATGAACTTGAGACACTCCTTGCTGAGCTGGAGAAGACATTGCTTAATGCCTGTGTTGTCACATTGCAGGCATTTGAAGTTACCTCTCTTCTTTTGGCTAGAAAGACGAGTTACTTCCTCTCTTATGAAAACTTGGTCCTTGGTGGTTGGAGGTTTTTTCCCTAGTTCCAAGCTCAAGTGTATATTCCGTAAGAAAATGAATTTCAAGGATAGTAGCGAGCTGTCTTGGCCAGGAGTCTGGGATTTGTCTTTGTGAATGACATGCCCAGAACCAGACCTGGCATCATAGCTGCTGTTGTGCTTCTGATTGAGCTAATGCCATTATCATAATTTCCATATTATGTTCCATCCCGTTCTTGATGCTGCCTAACAGCTTGTTTGCCTTTTATTCCCCAATTACAGCTGCCCATGGTCTTCACAGCTTCTCCTCTGTCCTTTTTCAAATTAGTGCTGGTTTGGCTGTATGTGAGTGTGTGAGTAGTTAGTTGTGTATATCCTGATTCTGTCATTGTGTTGACCACTTGCCTGATAAATTCCTCACGCTGCCAGGGATTTACAGGAAACCCATGTTTGGCTCTGTGCAGTGCAGTGTTTGCTGGAATTAATAGAAAACTCAATCTGAATGGAAAACTCAATCTCAAAGCTTCTATCTAATGTTTTGCTGTAATAAAATAACACACTTCTGATCTTCTGCATTTGTTGTTTGGGGTTGTTTTAAATTCTGTATGTAAGATTTTTGACACACCTACAACATTAGCCAGCTTCCTGCCTGATCCTCTGGGATACTGAGAATGCCTAGTCTGTTCAGAGATGCAGGAGCGAAAGTAACAGAATTTTCTAGTTTATATCTGGAACAGGGGAGAACAGAAAGGTTGGCTGTCATCAGGGAAAAGAGAGAATGCCTCAAGTCAGCATTTAAGAAGAAACCTATAAATGCAACAAGCCAAACTTGCTTTTGGATAGATCTCACCTGTTTCTAAATTACTTAATAAAAGTAGAACAGGGTGGGAAGAGAGTAAGCTTTATCACTTAAAGGAGAAGCTTGATTAACATCAGGTTCCAATACCTAACACATTGTTAAACACAAGATACAGGCAAAAATCTGGTGTCTTATGGGTAGGGTTCTCCAGTTTTTGCAGAGAATGCAGAACACTGAGGATGAACCTGATCTTGTGGACAGGATCCACCTTCCAGACAGTGTCACTGTCCTCTGTACTGAGGAGGCTCCTGCAGCAGGGATGATCTCTGAGGGTAAGGGGAAGCTGATTGTGTTAGTGGGTGATTCTGTGAATAAATGCAGTTAAATGGGTTTCTGTGGAGGAGGTTCAAGGAGGGATGCTTTGAGGGTAGCTTGAGGTTGCCAAGTGGGACATTGAAATACAAGATTTCTGTGATAACATTCTGTGTAAAACCAGCCAGCTCTATGTGTGGGAATCTGTAGACAAGAGAGCAGCCCACATGTGTGGGTGACATGACAGAGTAAAAAGAAGGAATTAGGTGTAATGGGAACTGATTAACCCTTTGGGACTGAAGGCTTCTGCCCAGGAGGGATGCTGCACTGCAGTCAGGACAGAATCACGCTGTGGGCACTAAAAACGAAAAGGAATGTGGAAGGCTGGGGACAAATCCAAAATAGCTTCTCTTTTTGGAGTTCAAACTGGTCTTCCATTGTTGCAGTGAAGTACTAGCCCAAACTGAAAACTTACACTCCTGTGACTTCTCCTAACTTTGCAGCTTCCCCAGATCTTACTTGATGTTTCCTAATTGTTGTCGTTGCCTTGAACTGAGAATTGGTAGCACAGCCCTGGAACTGTATTTCTGCTATTATAGGCTGGGTTTCCTGCCCAAGGGGATTCTGTGATGTATTTCTTCTGTAATATTTTTATCCTGGTAAACTTCATCTGCAGAGCATCTTCCCTGCTCCCACAGCCTAATCCATCAATCCTGATAAGTAGATACTGACAACACTATCCCATAGATTATCCTCCTGTGGGCAGGTGTGTGGGATGTCTGTTACAGAGGGTGGTTGTTTGATGCCAAATATACTTTTGTTTTATTTTTCAGACTTCTAGAATTAAAGCACTCGTAAGTTCTGCTTTGCTTTATGCTCAGTATTGCTCTCTGACATTGTAGGCAGATTTATTTCCCTTTCCTGCATCTTGCTGTTATATTGTTTATTTGCCTGTTGGCTTTTTGAGGACTTTTTTTTGCTCCCTGCCTTTCCTAGGCTCCAGAGACTTACTTGCTTTGATAGGAATACCTTTTTGTGAAGCAAAAAACCTTCTAGGCATGAAGGGAACCATATATGGAAATTTTCAGACAGTATAATGAACCTAATTTCCCACCTTTTCCATTGAAATTAATGGACATTTGTGAAGTGAGGTTCCAGTATTGTTTTGAAAATACTATTTTTGGTCAGTCATTTTCTTTAATAGTTTCTAGGTCTGAACAGGCAGTGTAATGCTATTTAAATACACTGAAATTAGCAAAACTTGAGATATTAAGATTGAAAATAAGGTTTAGTGCTCCTCAGTATGGTAATTTTAAAAACAATTCTTTCAAGTTTTTGTAACAGTACAGATTCTGCTTCCTAGAACCAGTACACACTTAAATGCTCTGTGTCCATTTGCATGTAATGTTAAACTTGGCTAGAGAGGCTTATAAATATTCAATTAGAATAACTCAGAAAATGAAAAGAATATTTTATTAATCTATAATGTCTATTGATTTTGAAATAAGTAAGCATAATGTCTATCGATTTTATTTTTTTAAGCAGGCTGTACATTGCAATTTAAGCACTCTGGATGTAAATGCTGGGCAGCTTCTTACAGCTTCAGGTGGGGGAGGGAATATGACTTGAGTTGCTTTACCTTCATCTGAAAAATAACACAACACCATGTTAACAAAGCAATAGACTTTCCCAGGGGCTCACCTAGTAAGACAGCAGGCTCACTACACCTGAAAAACTGCTTTTTTTCCTCTGAAGAGAAATGTTTTTGTTGCCCATTCTCTGGTAGTTTTTGTGTCTGGGTGAGCCATCTGAGGATTTTCTTAAATAAATATCAAGCTGACTTTTAAATTTGTTTCAGAGATAAATACTTACATAAAAATAATAGTGATAGGCAGAAAAGAAATGGTATTCATTATTTAAGAAGCTCTGTGGAATTAAAACCAGTGAAAATACTGCTTCCAGTGAAAATCCTGCTTCCTGTGATACACCTTTTTTTTTTAGTCATATAAGTGAGAGAAGATCATTTGAGATGTTAAGTCTAAATTGGCACTTAGCACATACATAAATCTGGACTAAGCCCAGGAGCTGCACTGGGATTGTTTTGGGTGTTACAGAAACCCCCCTATAGCCAGTCATCTGTAATTCCTTGACTAGATGGTGGGTTTGCTTTCTGATATTAAAATTCTGAATTCAACAAGTACTGAGTCCATATTAAAAATAAACCCTTAAATCTCCAAAGTTTCTCTCCTCTGATGTAAACTGAAATGCTTAAAATATAGTGGTGAATTTGGAGCAATGTTTCAGCTCCAAGAATAGGATTTTAATGGGAATCACCATCTTGCCTTTTCTTTGCTGTGTGTTTTACTTTGTGAGAAATTAAAAAGTGAAATATTTTAGAAGAGCTTTGAGCCTGTTTCAGTCAGACCACATTGGAACTATTTTATCCGTTAGTAAACTCTTTCATTGAAATGAAAAATAACAGTTATCAAATAATTTGAATTCAGAGGAGAATGAAATTAATTCAGCTTTTGTGTATGCACTGAATGATTTTGCAGGATCATTTCAATGCTTTTTCTAATCCTTTGTTCTGGCTGCTGAAGTTGCACTTCTGTTGTGAGAATTTGTGAGCACCAGTACAGCTTTTAGTAGCCCTGCCCAAGAGAAAACATTGTGGAAATAGGGATTGAGGAGTTAAACATCTAAGGGAAATAAACCAAGAATTTTATTGATTAAAAAGACAAATTACCATACCAAGGAGCATGGGTAGATGGTTGCTACCAGGAAGTGAAACCTTGAGTTATTTCTTCACAGATGGTCACTAAACTTTCATCTTTTCAGTTATGTCTTTGCAATTTGGTCCCTCTCAAAAAATACAACAAGTTCAGTGAAAAGTCTCATTAGGTGGTTTTCTTCATTAGTTATCATCATAAAAGTTAAGTGTTTTATCATCCACAGCAAACATTCTTTGTATAGAAAGTCCTCTAACTCACATGGCAGCACATCAAAACGGGAACTTCTACTCTGAGAAAAGCTGTTGAGTTGGGGCTGATTCTTAGTGGGGTGGGATAGGGAAAAGAAAATTACAACAAAACTTCAAAAAAAAAAAAAACCAGTGGGAAGGCTTGTGCAGAAGTATAGACCTGGTTTTTAGGTGCTTTCACTACTTTTGTACTTAAATATTTCAATGTACTGAAGCTTTTTGCCTGTTAGATGGTTTGCAGTTTCCATGCTGCTTTTTCTTTCCCATATGAGCAGCTCTTTTTGTAGCTTTTATGAAATAGCTACCAGAGAGGCACAGATTTGGCTCTGGTATTTGAGTTCTCCTATAGTACATTACAGACATTGAGTTAAAAACAATGTATTAAAGACTTTCTGGCTCCCCAGAAGCTATTCTGAGCTGAATGCTTTAATCATGCATTGAATTCAACCTGAAAGTCTGAACAAGGCCATTGATTAGACTTGCTGTTTTGAGATCTGTCAAGTTGAGGAAAAGCCCTTTCCCAAATCCCCTTTGAAGAAGGAGACTGTTCAGTGACAATTGGTATGAATTTTCAGGTCTTGCAAAGTCTTTGGAAATTTCTTCTGCACCCATAAATGCAAACAGGAATATACCTTAAAACCTGAGTTTGAAGCCAACAGCTGAATTAAAAAGAATCTTGCAGTTTCTTCTAAAAGGAATAGAGAATGAAGAGGAACATACAGAAGAGAAATTACAGTACAGACAGTCCTGAGCACCTGCAGGGCTTTTCCTGGTGATGAAGTCAGTGTTTGGTCTAATTTGGTATGGTAAAGGACAGAAGACAGAAGTTTTAGATATTGATTAATACCTTTCGTCTTGATATATTTTCAAGAGGGTCCATATTTATAATTTAAAAGCAACAGAAAGAGAATCCTAGCCAGAACATGTCCTTGTAATAGAATCAGCTGTTTCTGTCAGTCCATTACAGAGCACACTAATCGCCCATCAGAACTAAAAGTCATTAGGCACAGTCTGCAGTTTCTCAAATCTGTGCTTTGGGAGTGAATGCCTGTATTTTACCAGTACTCTAATTGGGGATGAATTTTCCCTTACTCTAAAACAGATCTCTTGGCACTGAGTAAACCTGAATTATCCAACTGTATTAAATGTAGGGTTGTTCATAAATAAATCTGTGAAGGATGCTTAGATATATCCCATGCTTTTTCATAGGAGAAATCTGAGTGATCCAAAAACTTCAGTTCACTTGACATTTGCAGAATTTATGATATACTTGAAGAACAGGGCTGGATGTGGTTATTTAAAAATATGCCAAGGGATGAGGTTGGTCAGTTCCTATGGCTCCCAGCTCACCTGTCTTTCATTTTGAAAGCAATAAATGCTGCTTTTGTGATATATATTCTGCCTCCTGTAAGCCTGAAGATTGTCTTACATACACCAGTAGAAAACTTTGCCCACATTGGGTTTGATCTGTAAATTAATAATGGATTTGGCTTAGCACCACTTTGCAATTTTCCATTTTTTGTTCTATCTTAGAGCATTGTCACATGTGAACATGACAGGCACTGTTGTACCCTTGAAATTAATATAAGATTAAGCTTTAAAATTAGAGTTGAATTGGTGATTATTACAGTTCTGTCTCACCAAATCTGAGAGGACCATTTAATTGCTTTTTTCTAGTATATTTTTTGTCTTTATGATTAATTTAAATATGCTTAAGCAGAAAAAAAAGCAACAAAAAAACTTGTTTGAAAGTATGTGAGAAAGATGATAGGAAAGCATGTTGCAATTTAATGTTTGGTTTTTTCACTGAAATTATTGTTTTTTAGAACTAAAAATAAAATATTTGTGGTATAAAGGTTTTGTATTATAGTTCTGAAATGAGTCATGCTAGGTGTGTAACCATTTTATTTATCTAGGGGGTGAATATCTCTTCCTGTACACATAATATGTGTAAATATCAAATATCTGTGGCTTTTGCTTTTGTTGTAAAAAAATATTTATTTTTTGGGAATGAAGCAACAGAGCCCTTTCTTTCATCACTTTTGTCAAGGGTTTATGTTCCAGTTTGGAGCCCAGCAGGCATAAGCAATATCAGACACTATTCACATTTGAGGGCAGAAAGAAGTTAAAATTCTGTTGTCTGCTTACAAAGGTGTAAATACTGTCTGGCATCTGATTATTCCAAATTTTCACATGGTGCTCAGCATGTGGATTTCTTCATTAAGTGGATGATGGCCTGTAACTATTCCTTTGCAAAAAATGATCAGAGCACCCTGTCTGTCCCTCCTTCCGTGTTTTTGTGAGAAGCAGTGATTTGAGAGGGGTAGGCTGAAGTGCCTCATGTAGCTTAGCTAAGCAATGGAAAATTACATCTGCTTGTTCTGTAAATAATGTCCAGTCAGAGCAGATGTAATTAACTACTGAACTTAATGGATGCCTCGTGAGGTTACTGATGCTATCAGTCATAAACTAGATGAAGGCAAGGGAGCTTTATTTGCTTGGAATTCCTTTTAGGACTAATTACTAAATATCTTTAAAATTGATTGCTTATGCTTTCAATTTCTGAGAGTGTTTTCCCATGATCTATGTGGCATGGACTTGATGCAGCTTTAAGGAAGGATGCCTCTTTATTGTTGAGGCTTTTTGAGAAACTAAAGAGTTTTTCTTCCCTGGGACTTTCTCCCAAAGCTTTGTTATTAGGAAACTTGTCCTTATTTTAGGGCTGCCCAAGCTGTCCAACTGTCTGGCAGCACTGGTCTGACACATTTTTCTTTTTGTCTAAATTAATTGAGAAATAGACAATTGCAGAGATGAAATTCTGTTGCTGGGTCACAAGTCATGGCCTAACATTGACAAAGCAGTTGGAGACATGGGGAGTGCCTCTCAAAAACAGCCACTAGATTTAATTTCTGCCTGTTTGCTTTCAAACACTTTACAACTGGGGAGTCAGTGAGAAACCAACCTGGCAGAATAGGCAGAACCCTTTGGACTGGTGGGAGACCTGCTGCTGGTGTTAACACTGAACTGACCATGTATCTTTTCTTGCTTCAACTGCAGTGTGGAACAATGTCCAATTTCTTTTAATATAACATCCAATGTATTTCAATATAATTTTTGGGGATAACTGTTGATTTTTGCTCATGGTCTGTATTAACAGTGCACTGAATGGAATTTTTATGAAATGCACATTGTTTTATATAACTTTTATGTAGGATGAAACAGAAAGGTTCTGAACTCACCAAAATTTTGTTGATTATTCAGTTTTAAGGGATATTTAAAGAGTTTTATGAGTCAAGTTGGTTGTCAGGTAGCCTTGAGGACAGTTAATTCATGTAGAAACAACCTTTTAAGGAGTAGATGCATGTATAGTAGAAATGTCAACTGACTTAATCATAGATTAATATTAGTATGAGCCTACAAGGGAGAGAATAAAACTGGATTTGTTTATTTGTAATGCTCTTGGCATTTTTAGCAGCTGTGGCTGTTTCCTTGTGATCACTGCATGCCCAGTCTTGAAGGAATTTTTGGTGCAAGTCAAGACAGAGTAATTTTAAGACCAGCTTCTAACAATAGCATTACAACTGCAGTCCTGTATGGCTCTGAGATGAGACTCTTTTCTGCATTTTCCAAAATTTTGCAGAACGTGACCTTTTGACTTAAATTTCTGAAAGTGGCGCCGTCTGGCAAAATGAAAGAGAATTTTGAACAGTTGCTCACATTATCTTGGATGACTGTTCAGTGCTGGGCAGGCTCTTTCACACATCAGGAATCTGCTTCATGGCCTTGTAAAACTAGAATTAAGTAATGAGAAAGATTAATGAGCTGTCTAAGCTGTGTGCTTTATTACTCTCAGTGTTCCTTCGCCCTTAGGCTAATTTGTGAAAAAATATATAAGGAAGATTTGGAGCATTTATTATTGGTGTTATTTCTCAGGTTTTAAAGTATAACCTTGTATTTACAGAGGACTATCATGTGTTTTACTTTGTTGATCCACACAGCCATTTTGGGTTACTGCTATTGTTTAATTCAGGGAATAAGTTATCATAATGGTCTTCTGGAGCTACTGCTGTTGTAATTTATGGATTGTCTGTTAGGAGAGCAAATTCATAATTTTTCTTCTGTGCTGCTTTTTTTCTATGCTCCTGCACCACATCTAGGACTCTGGGTTGCAAAATTCAAGCTGTAATATTTAAATTTACTTTTTCCTGCAAGTGAAATCACACCTTAAAAACATTGTCTTTTATATGCTCTGTAACATTTAAAGGTAAGTTTGGCAAGTGAACTTGAAGAGGGCTGCTGCTATGGTTGGTTTTATTTTTGAGCCTTGAGGAAAACAATCAAGTTAATAGTAAATTAGTTTGCTGATGTCTAAGGATTGAACAGCTGAGTTACTGTATCCCTATTATTGTGACCAGAGTTCTTAGAGGTCGTCTCAATTTTTCAGAAACCGCTGACTGTTTAACCCCAGCTGAAAAGCTTGGGTTTGAATATGAAACTAGCAATTGTCTTTCCTGTGGAAAGGAAGAGACTGCTGCTTGACTGAAGGCATGAAATCAGAATGACCCTGTGCTCCTGGTCCTGAGAAACAGAGCTGGGAACGAATCCTGGGGAGGAAATGAGTTGGAGGACTGCAAGTCCCTCCGTGCTCTGGCTGCTGAGGGATGTGTGGGTGCCACCCTGCCCACTCAGCCCTGGCAGCTGGCTTTTCCTGGGGCTGGGCAGCTCTTCATTCATCCCTTGGGAATGTGGTTTGCATCCATTGTTTTTATTGCCATCCGCCTGTCCAAGCCATGACGTGTGGTTTCAGTCCTGTTACCATAAGCAATTTCAGTGTGGTCCATGGTGCACTGTGTAATGTTGTATTTTGGGATGGAAAATATGATGTAATGTACAAAATATGGAGTAGACACTCCGGCTTGCTAAAATACATATATTATATATTCACATGGGAGTGGGCACTGAAAATATTCTGAGGAAAGTGTGAATTCTTGCCTGTTTTCAGATGTATTCTGGAATTATTTTAGGTCAAGTAACCAAAACCCATAATCTTATGGAAAGCCCTGAGGTTAAGTGATATGAAAGGTTAGTGAGAAGCTTTTGGTCACATATATTCTTGACAGGTTAATGCACAGATGTGACCTGGATCCTTAGCTTTGCTTACCAAGGAATAACTTTCTGTTGTCCTGCCAGAAGGGCTGGTGGGGGAGGGAAAATAATTTGCTGTGTTTGAGAATTTTGCTTAAAGTTTAAAGGGCTTTTAGCTTTATTTCCTTCTGCAGCAACTCTAATTTGAAATAAATCCAAAGGCTTTTTATTTTGCTGACTAGTAAGGGATTTCTAAGCTGAAGAGAAAAGAAAGACTGGAAGATCTAAAAGCATGAAATGCATCATTGGCTGATTCGTGACCTGTGGGTTGGGTGACTGATATATACTGAATATTTAGAGAAATAGGGCTGCCTGTTAGTTAAACAGCTGAGGGTTTTTTCCCCATTTGGTTTTATATGTTAGAATACTTCACAAATGGCATTTTTACTGATGCAACTTCTGTTGAGATAGAAAATGAATGGACACAATAATTTAATTTTGCTTTGAACTTATGTGTTTAGGGTAGCACTGGGTGAACAGATAACACTGTTGACTATTCTAGTGTCACACACCTTTTTCTAGAGGCTGTGGCACTTTGTCACCATATAGATGAGATTTCTTAGGAAAGGGTGGTTCTAGGCAGTTTGGCTAGTACTGGGAATATAGGGAGGTGCCATGGGACTAAGCTATCCATGGCATTTCAGAATTTGTGGCAGACATAAATTCAGCAGAGTGCAGAGAAAGGTCTGGGAATGAAACCCTGTGTCCTCTGAATATTTTGAATGGTATTGGCAAGAGGCTGGGTATTCATTTTCTGTATTTTAAGTGTCTCTGTAGCTAGGCAGATGATCTAACAGTACGATCCTGAATTTAGTTTCTGAAAAGTCAGTAAATTATAGAAAATATCTGCAGCATGTTCCATAGGTTCATCTGACCTTCAATTCAGATACGGTTTTAGTGTTGCTGTTTAAAATTCTTCACTGATGAGTTTGGGAAACAAGTTCAGATGTAATCATCTCTAGAAAGAGAAATTGAGAAGTGCTGTTTTTAATAACCATTCACAGTGATATGGTGAAAAGAAGGAAATTATTTTTCCTGACAGATTCTGATAGGAGAAAGAAAAGCTTAGCATGGGGCTTTTTTTTTTTTTTTTAATCACCATGAAAAATTCCTTCCTGTTAATCTGATGGATGGATTACAGTTTGTCCTTGCACGGCCAGGTTGTACTTTCCATCAGAACTGGAGATTCCAACCCTCATTATATCATTTCTGTAATGCAAATGGTTATGTATAGAAGGAGATTTAATTAATCCCCTGCTGGTTGGTAGTATACCCTAAAGCAAACATAGTCAGCAAAGGAAAAAAAATTAAAACATGAGTGCATGGTACCAGGTCACTGACTGTCAGTGGAATTTCATCATCTGTGAAATATTAACTTATTAACTGAAATGTATTTACTCTTATAGCTGTAAAAATATTTGTCTATTGTCCCAACTGGTATGATAGTGAGCTACCTTGCAAGGGAGCCAAGGTCAAAGGCAATCTCAGGAATCATGCTGTCTGCTCTGGCAAAAATATGGAACATCCTGTGTGGCAATGGTTCTCATTTTAATTTGCAAGGACTCCATTTAAGCTGCCATCAGTGCAGGCTCCAGAATCCAACTTTGCCTGTGGGTCTGTGCCATATGCGCAGATACATATTCAAGGACAAATTACAAGACTGAGAGAAAGTGACAAATTTGAGTGATGGGTTCCTGTTTTTTCACACTTTTATAACGTAACGTATCTGCTGGAACGGTGTGGGTTGTATTGTAGGTCAATGAACAAATAGATTTCCAGACTTTATTTCTGCTCCATATTGTGTGCACACACCTATGCAAAAAGCCAGCACTCTTGCTGCTGCCTGAAACATTCCTGTTTTCAGATGCAGTGTCTGTGTATAAAAGATCACAACTGAATAAATTTTTCAATATCTATGTGCTAAACAATATATTTTGCAAACAGAAAAATGATGTTTAAAATGGCTGGTATTTTTTCTCTTTTAGCCTTCTTGCTGCCTCTAAAATGAGGATCTAGTCCTATTTGTGAAACCTCTTCTGTAGCATGATATGGTGTTCAGCTGATTTTATAGCCTCATGATTGAGGTGATGAACTTAAGATAAAAGGAAATATAAGGAGCTCTTTTGAAGGCAGATATTTGAATCAGCTTTTTATAAATTCTGGGATGCTGAATTTCTTTCTCAAGGTTCCTTTTAACTGCTTGTCTGAAAATCTGCTGCTTCTTTTGTCATGTGGAGATCAAGTTGCATGTTTAATAATTATGGCTTGAAATGTGGAACTGATACAAAAAATTAACTTTCAGAACAGTCTGTTCTTGTCATTTGGGTACTGCAAGATTTAATACACTCCTTATTTTTTAGAATCTGTGAAAGTAGTTCTTTATTTCCACTTCTGAAAGTTCTTTGTGAATAATGTGCACCAATATTTTAGAATGTTCTTACGCTATTTAGCACTTCACATAAATCAAATATAAATGTAAGCCTCTATTTTGAGGGTTATATTGTTGACCTAGAGAGCAGGTGGCATGGAGGCTGGCTGGAGTAATAATGGTAATATAAATATAGCTACTGGCAGCACAAGTGCTCATGGAGGCAGATGTGCTGTCAGAAGGGGCAGTTTGGAATCTTGTGGGTTCATGTGTTGTTCTCATCAGAAGGGTGGTCTTAAATGAAAAATGTCCTTCAGGATAAACTAGCATATTGAAAGGATTGCAGCTGCACCCTGTAAATAGTGTTTCAGAGCAAGCAGTCACAGCTCAGCACTCTTTTATTAGTTATCTCACCTCTTAAAATGTGGTTTATTTTTTCAGGATACATGGACATGTAATGCCAAACTTCTTTGTGGTGTGAGTGGAAACCAGTTAAATCATACCACCTACCTCATAATTGACTAACTAAAGCATTTAATCTCTACTATAAATGATTCTGAGTAGACTTTAACCTTTACTTGTGCTTGTGAAATGCTGTTGGACTTTTCTCTTACATTTTTCATAATTATTGAATCACTGTTTTTGTGGTGTTACTTCCTATGTTTGAAACTGCCCTATCATTTTAAGACATAAACTCTCAGTTGGTCCAGTTGCACACCTTGAAGTGTTGAGTTGTCTTAAGACCCAGCCGAATCTCGACCCTGTGAGTGTATCCCTATCTTTGGGAGGCATTTTCATTGTCCACTCAATTCCCCAGAGAGCTGCAGTGTCCTCCTGGCAGTGGACATCCTCAAATAAGTGCCTGGAAATAGCTCATCGGTTGTCTGCAGTCTGCTCCCTCCTTCCTTCCATCTCCAGGTATTTTCTGGCTGGGATGTCACTTTTCCACACACGAACTTGCTGGTGATTTGGGAGAAGCAAAGCTCATAATCACTCTGCTTGTGGTTGTTTAAGATCCAGCTCTGGTGCTTTTGTTTGGGCCCCACCATTCATGGTCTGTTTTGGGGGATTACAGGGGCTGTTACCAGCTTTGGAGAGGCAGAAAAGGGCAAAGAGCTGGGAAGGTGCATTGTCATTTCTCCAGAGGACTGGAAAAGTGCTGCAGAGGCCAGAACGTGGCAGGCTGTGTGGCTGCTAGGGTTTGTGAAGGGGATTTTGAGACTAACATGAAATGAGGCATAGTGGAACAACAGGTATAAAAATTGATTGTTTTGATTGTGCTCTTTGTTGTCAAGACCACAGAGGTATTAAATGTGAACTGCTGCCTATTGATTCCACAGCTGCACTGTATTTGTCAAGGTGGAGGTGCAGAATGAAGACAATTCCTCTATGGATAGGATAATATTTCAATTGCATTGAGATGTCATCTG
Organism: Lichenostomus cassidix; assembly: GCF_008360975.1. NCBI lineage: Eukaryota > Metazoa > Chordata > Aves > Passeriformes > Meliphagidae > Lichenostomus > Lichenostomus cassidix. The sequence continues at coordinate 8,713,812 of NC_139489.1, read as the reverse complement.
CTAGGACTTTCTTCCTTCCTTATTTGGAAACTCAGTTTCCAAGGGATGCTTTCAGGAACAAAGCCCAAGGCAGTCATCTTTCTAATCTTGCATGCATTTAATCCTGAATTACCTGCATTATAGGAAGTATTAAAGGTCATATTGTTTGAGTAAAACAAGCGTTCAGTAAAGGAAAGGATTTGTCCATTCCTGTTCCTGGACCGTGTTCTTGTGATGTATGTCTGGTAATTTTAAGTCACAATTATCGAAGAGCTGTGCTGCTGCAAGGGAGTGTTCTCTCTTTAAATGACTTTTCAGCTTTAATGACTAGAGCAAAGCTTGTAAAAATGAGCCCTGAAAGTTAAAAAACTAGGAGGTAGTTAGAGAGATTTAAAGGTCACTGTTTTGCTTTTTCATCCAGTACCATGAAATTCCAGAGCTTTATAGATTTCTTCTAAAAATTTCTGGGGCTGACTGTGTTGGAATAAACAGAAATACGTCATTTGAATAGAAAAAACGCCTTTTGCCAAGAGGTGCCATCTTCTTGAAAAAGCATAAATTAAATACAGCTGCTCATATGATGAAAGAGATGTATATGGATGTCTAAGTAACATACTATCTAGACAAGCAGAATAATGTATAATACCTATATCTTACCTGCTTTTTTATTCATTTGCAGTGGCAAAAAGCTGTCCTTGCTACGTAGGCTTGCAGTTGGAAACTAATTCTTTCTAACAAATGAGTGGAAGAAGTACCTTTCTTAGAATATAAACCACACAACCTGTTATAGATGCTAATGATTTATTATCTTACGCACTTGAAGTGTTTTGATTAGATCTTGACAAGTTTGTCTGACGACAGGAATTTATTTCTCCATCCTGTAAGCTGTCAGCCTTGTGATAATTCACACATGGAATTTGCTTGGTACTGTTAAACTGTAATGAAATTTCAAATTATGGAGAACTCATACTTGAAAAGAATAACAGCATGTATGGGTTATTTGTTTATTAGTTTTTACTGGCTGTAACTTTTCAATATCTTTGAAAAACTTTTAAGTCAAATCCCATGTATGATCAGACCACTCACTGCCTGTCAATAACATTGTTAGTCATGTCAGTCAGCACAGACACTGTAACTAAAGATAGAAAAAAGATTACCTTACCAGATTTTATGGATTTAATACTTTTCCTATTGATTGTTTTGGGTTTTTTGCCCAGTATTCAGTGAAAACACGGATTTTTTTTTTTTTCTTAAAAGGGATGAGAAACACATCCCGTAGACCAGTTCCCTCACAGGCAGCTGGTATTGGCTGTGCTGGCGCTTGCTGGGATCAGCCGAGGATGAGCACAGCTCGTCCGAGGTTCCGCCCATCCCGATGTTTTAAGGATAAAATCACAGATTTGGGGCTGCGGCGGGGCCGGGGCGGCGGCCGCGGCTGCCATCTGGCGGTGCCCGGCGGGAGTGCAGCCCCGGGAGCCGGGCGGGGCCGCGAACTGCGGAGAGATGCGCTGTGTCCAGCGCTGGGCAGTGCGGAGAGATGCGCTGTGTCCAGCGCCGGGCAGTGCGGAGGGATGCGCTGGGCTGTCGACTGAAATAAAATCCATAAAATCCCCCGTCTTGCCTTTGCTTGTGCTGCTGAAATGCAAAATGCTGCTGAGCAGTGGGAGTTCTGTTTGGCCTCGGATTTTTTGTGATAATACATAACACAACTAACGTGTATGTTAAAATAAAAAACAACACCCAAACCACCCCCAAAAATCCACTCTATTGCATTAATTCCTCCTTTTGGTGAGAGTGTGAGACCAGACTGCGGCAGCTGCAGGCACACCACGTTCCACACTTCTGGAAGTGGTTCGGTCTGATGCTGATGAGGTATGTAGGACAGAATTAATTACTGCCTTATCTGTGCTCAGGCTTGAATTTCAAAGTTATGTTTGCTCTGTTGAGTGCTTATGATTTTTTGACTACAAAGGCAATGATTGTTTAGGCAAAATGAGCAACTTTTGTACCCCAGACTGTGCATTGTGAATGTGTAGCACCAGTGCTGTGCAGTTCTATACTGAGCATGCGCTGGGACATGGCCAGCTCTTTATTCATTTCACATCACTCATTTAATGATTAATAAATTAGTAATATATATTAAAAAGTAAAATTAACGCATGGTTTTCATTTTTTTTTTTCCAGAAAGAGCTCAGTCTCCCCAGAAGAGGAAGCTTGTAAGTATAATTATTCTTTATTCATCTCTTGGTTTGTTTTGAACATAGATAGCTGTTCAGTTGTGGAAGTAATTTAGATGGGCAGATGCTCTGTTTTCTCTCTTGGCATTTTCAAGAATCTGTCATGGACTTGGAAACAGCTAGCTTGGATTTCTCTGAGACTGAGGCCTCTATTCATTTCCTTAAGTGTAGTAGGAAAAGCAGTGGTAGTGTAAGCTTACTTCTAATTACCAGCTCGAGCTGATCCTGATATGGAAGTAGCTGTGGTGTTGAGTGTTGCCACTCAGACATCGCTGAAGTGACTCCAGAGAAGTCACTGATTATTTATGTGACATGGACAACTTTGATCACTGCTCTTCAAACAGTCTGTTGACAGAAGTCTAAGCACACAGCTCCTGGGCCATGCAGGTCAGGTGTGTGTGGAGCAGGCAGCCTGATAGAGGTATTTCCATAAAGTAGCACATGTCAGGAAAAGTAGACTTTTAAAACTGGGATTTAAACAAACAGCAATTTTAAAAAATGCATTATGATGCTTAAAGAATTTTAGTGAACTAACTTGTGTTTCAGTGATATTATAAGAGCTTAGCTTCTGCTGTGCTTACAGATTTATGGTGGAAGAAATTGCATTATTGATTGTATTATATAAGAGAGAAAGCTTTTGTACTGCCTGCTATTGCATTATGATTTAAAATTGTTTCCCAAAGCTTGTGGACTACAGACACAGAGCTCACAAAAGCTTATAACCTTTCTTCCTCAGGTTTCTGGTTCTAATGAGAAATGATTTTCAGTCTTTCAGTGTAAGCTATCTCCTTTGTATAAGAAACAGTGTTTGGAAAATGCTGTGTTGAGCCAGTGATTCAGGGCCGAACAATACAGTGGATCAAAAGGTCTTTTTTTAAAAGTGGGGCATGACCAGACCTTTTTGTTTCGTTCATATGACAATGATAAACCAGTCAGGGAGTTATTTAAAGAACATGAAGCACTGACTGGTTTTGGTTTTTTTTTAACCAGTATGCCTCAAGGGCTGGCTTAACGAGATTTGAGAGATATCTGAGACAGGTGGTGTTCATCATTTGAAGATTATGAAGGTTCTTTGATCAAATAGTGGAGCAGTGAGTTACCAGTAAGTTTTTTGGTAAATGTAACTTAGATATTTTTGCACAAAACTTTTGGAATTGAAATTGAGGATGCCAGAGATATTCCAGCTCGTTCCAGCATGGAGGTGGGTATGACACAAGACTACTCATGTATTTTCATTTGAGATATCTAAGATACAAATGAAGTGCTTCAAATGTGTAGTGTTTTAGTTACTGGTAACTAAATCAAGTGACTGAATATTTTATTTCTGTATTACTTAACTCCTGCAATTTTCATTACTTCACTTTAGTTTTCTTCCACAAGTGAGTGCCTTTTAAGCTGTCATTATGTGAAGAAATTTAGCAAGAAGAACTGTGCCAAGAAGATCCAGGCCATAAATTTTAAGCACAAGGTTGCAGCTTTTAGTGAGACTAAAAATCTGTGAAGAATTGAAGTGTCTTAGTTGCCTGTGTTATCCAGCTGATTATTTGATTGTAGTTTCTGGAATTACAGATTCTGTGGTCAAGTCAAGTACCAAGTGTAGTCAAGAACCAGATGATTTCTTGTTGTTTGAGAAGTTTGACTGTTCATGAAGTCAGTAGTGCATTGTGGCAGACATGGAGCTGTGTTGATGCTGTAATATGAATTGTACAGGCTCACTGAAAAGGGTCTTATGGAGTTGATCTACATGATCTTGCATATCCCAGTATCAGAGTGCCTACTTGATTTTTAAAAAAATCCTCTTCGTTTTTGAATTAGAAATTAGAGAAATTTATATCAAGGAAATAATTATATGCATATAAAAATATGCTTATACTACGTATACATTTGTTCAACCATTCTCACAAAAAGGATGGCATTACAACTGTAGGCTCTTCTCAGTTCTTCTGGAGGCTTTTCCTCTGCTTGAATCAACAGTAAACCCTGTAAATAAAAATAAATTCTGAAGATAAAATTTATTCTGGAAAGCTGCTGCTGTGCTGTGGCTGATGAGTAGGGATAGTTATGGGTGTAGCCATGTCCTGATTCATTGACTGTCAGCCATTGACTTTTGTTCACCGACAGAGGCAGAAGCAGAAATGGACAGGAGGATGAAGTACCTGGCTTGGAGCCAGAAACCCTCAAGAGGTGCATCCATTTTCTGCACAAACTCCAGCCTTTGCAGCAGCTCAGTAGCAATTGTACTATATACGAACATCAGCCATTCAGCATTTTTCTGTGTGCTAGTCTGGAGGTTGGGGTGCACTTCCTACTGTAAAAAAAATCATATTTGGGGAGTAATAATTATTTACTGCTAAATGGAAAAGGATGAGCTATTCCTGACAATGCTTCTAACTTTTTCTTTGTTTGACTCTCAATGCTTCATATTTCCTGGGTCAGTGTGAGTAATTTCTGTTCTATTGCAGGAACTGATTGTAGGCAGGGAGAGCAACCATTGCCATGCTTGTTTGTGCTGAGGAAAAGGAGTGGAGTTTCATGTCTCACTGTTTTTGTCAGGAAAACATGAGAAATTTTGTCACCTAAAGAAGGTCTTGGGTAGAAGCTGAAGAGAAGGAATGGTGGGATGGAGCCTGTGGAGTCTGGTGATGAGTGTTGATGACTGTTTCCATATTAGCAGAAGGAAACCCAGGCACTGTAAAGGATGGCTTTGCACTTGAATATCTTGCAATCTTAATTTTGAAATAATCAGCACAGAGTGAGCAGACATGTAAAACAGATGGGGGAATTGTATGCAGGGTGACATTAAGAGAAATGCCTTATAATTTAGATACCATTTTGTTGTTAATGTGCTGAAAGTGTTTGTGTTTCTGTAGGGGGTTATGTTTAATGCACTAAAGGAAATCATATTCAGCTGAATTGTAGGCTGCTAAGAGTTTGAATAGTTAGAGAACAGGAATAAGTAGTTATATTTTGTCTCTGGTGTGGTTCAATAATAAGAGTTCAAAGTTTTCCTTTAATGAATTATGCATACAAATGTATTGGTTATGTTTTTCCCCATGCTTTGTTCACAAAAGAAATAATTACCATTCATGAATATTTTCTTTAGTTTCAAATAGCGAATATGGAGTGATAGACTCAAACTTTGATCTGCAGCCTATTAGTCGAAGTGGTTTAATTACTTTCAGCCATTATCCTGTTCTGTTCTCTGTACAGAGATTGGGTTTTGTATTGTTGGCTGCAGCTCTCACATGGTTTTGCTGTGCACCTGCACGTGAATCACACTAGAGATGTTCCAGACGTGAAAGGACAAAGGTGGGGACTTTGCAGCAGGAGGAGGCCTTTGGTGAAGCACCTCTGTGAGTTCTTGTGCTTAAAACCAGTTCAGCATCCAGAGGACCAAGCTGCAAACTGCAGTTTTTATTTTGTCTGTAGGATGCACAGCACCAGCCTGAAGCTCACTATTGCTTCTGGTTGCCCCCTTGGCTGATCAGTAGTCTGTAAATCCAGCTGGGGTTGCCCTTGAGCCATCTGGTTTCTTGTTCAGTATCCCAATAATAATAAATTAATAATAAATTCAATGCTTTATAGTATGACCTTCACTGGTTTGTTCAGCCTTTTTAATGAAAAATTTGTGTTTCTAATGGTTTCTCATGGTTTCTAAGGCAGGGTTAATGGTGTGGGTTGCTGTAATTTTTGTGCTATCTAAATGTAAAATTTTCTAAAAAGAAAATATGCTTTTCCCATATTATATCCAAATTTGAAAAGAGTAATTTCCTCAGCAAACTAAATTTGCTAAACCAGTTTCTAACTTAAGCTATAAATTGTTTTTGTTAATTATTTCCTGCTATCAACCATCTGTATCAAATACACTTTTGAAGTCTGTACAAATGGAAAAAGAGCATGGAGGCATAAGAAACATGAAAAAATAATTTTAATCCAGAGTATATCCCGTAAAAATACACATTTATATGAACCAAATATTACAGACTGCTGTTTGGATGGTGATTGGTGCTGGCAAAGAGTAGTATTTACCTGAAGTTTTTATGTCAGTCTCTGAAATATGGTAAGCAACATAAAAACGTTTGCTAAAGACATGTGCAAGCTTTTTATGGTGGTCTTTATTCCTTCTAATCACTTTTTAAGGCAGTTTATGTCCCCTGTGGGATTTGTTTTCTCTCATTCTTTCCCTCCTTCTCTGCACTACCCTTGTACTTATAAACCTCTGAAGATTCTTAGTTTCTGCTGCCCTAGACATTTCTGAGGGAGTTTCATTAAACAACTCTTCATCATAATTTGTTAAACTTACCCCCAGCTTCCTGACAGTAGAATAACACACAAACACACCAAGGAATTTATCTGGGGGGATGTGTTGAACTAGTTGTATTCTTGTAATGTTTAGACCTTGGAAAAATAAGAAGTTTGATGGCAGGAAAGAAAATTTCTGGCCTTTAGTGCTGGTTTACATCTTCGTGCTGCCATGCTCAGGTGCTGTGGGAATTTCCTCTGTATCTGCAGAGAAATGGAGTATATAATTCAGTTTCTGCTCGTCTTGGCGGGTGAGTGTTTCTGCTGGTGATGGATCGATGCCATTTCCCTGCCAGGAGCAACTGCCATTGTCCCAGGAGTGGAAAAGCCAAAGTGCTGGAAGTGGATGAAAAATGGCTCTGAAAAGAAGTAGGGAATTTTGCTACTTTTGCACTCTGTTCTGATTTGGATCTGGAAATAAAATAAGAAATAATGCCTCCAGTCAATGCATTCTGCTTGTGGTGCTGTACAGAGATGTGGAGATACAGAGGTGGTGTTTTCTCACCACCACATCCTTCTGTGAGTGTGTAGAAGCAGCTCATAAGCAGTAGGTCAAAAATAACCTGCTGCTCTTTAGCTGATCTATGGGGCTGGTTCTGGAGGTGGAACCTGCTGAATTATTCTTATGGGGTTTCATAGCAGTGCTGCTATTTGTGTATTGGGCTTCAAAAATGATTCGAAAGCATTGTTTCTCTCAAAGAAGTGATTTGGCGAATCAGGAGTATTTTAGTTTTCTGTATAGCCTCTAATCTCAGAGACAAAGAATTTATGGAAGTTTTCATTAAGGATTTAAAAGTGGAAAAAGTATTTTGTGCAGTTTTTATTGTCAAGTTTCCACTGCTTAATCCATGTTCTCATTTAATATGAGTAATACAATTATACATAGCAACCCAAATTTGTACGTTTTGTTGCTTGCTGTGCTGTCTTTACTCCAAAGGCAAGGTGTGGGGTGCAGGGGCTCTGGCTGTGTAAGGAACAGCCACCCTGCCCCTTCCTCCTGAGCCTGGCAGTCTGTTTTCCTCACTGTTGAGGGATTGGGATTTTGTAGTGTGGGGCTGTGATCAGAATCATGGGAGGGTCTGAAGATAGGAGTTGCCACCTGGAATTTGAGTTGGTTGACGAGTGCTTGTGAATGACACTCTAAATTACAGCCTTTAGCACTTTAAATCCTATCAAACATGTATGTGGAAGTTTTTAGGGGGAAAGTGACATTCTTAAAAGTACACATTTAAAAAGTGTTGGACCTTATTTGGGGCAGTTTTGTTAATAGCATGAAATTGATTTTGAGCTGATTGAAGTTGCTGTTTGCAAGCAGAACCGCCAGACTTTCACTGTAAAGGGAACATTTCCTCCTAAATGAAAGTGTTCCCCCTTCCTCCCGTTCAGCATCCGGCTCCCCAGGCTGCTGCTCTGTTCGCAGTGCTGGAATCCATAAAGTTTGTAGCTGGAACACAGCTTGGGAGTTCCGGGAAGAATTTTTAAGATGCGAGTTGCGCGTGTAGTTTCGGGGATTGATTTCCCAACGAGGAATGGTTCACGTGTCCCCCAGCCGGGAGCAGCTGCTCCTCACACACCGCCCAGGACTCTGCCAGCCTTTGGGTGCGAGCAGAGCCTCTGTTCCTATCGCCCTGTGAGTTTTCAAGCTGCTCTGCGAGATTCCTGCCAGGATCCTCTCAAGTGTGCCATCGCTCCCGTTGGCGTTCCGCTGTCTCTCTGGTTTGGTGAGGAGGGCTGCTGCTGCTCCTGGGAGCCCAGGAGTTGGTGGCTGATTTGCGGCGAGCTCAGCCGGAGCGTGGCAGGACCATATTGCTGCCTGTGTGACAGGTCAGATGGCCCCTCTGTGCCCTGGGCTTGGCAGCACCTTCCTTTCCTTCTGGTGGGCTCCGTTCCTTTTTGCTGGATGCTGCGAATAGGCTCGCGGAAGATTTTTTTAATCTGAATTTTTTTTTTATAAATAATTAGGATTTTGACATGAGCTGTGCGGTTAATTGGGACCATTACTGAACTCCCGAGGTCTCTCTGACACTGGGGGTATATGAAGAGCTTGGAACTGCACTGATTGTTCTGTGCTCTGCGTTGGAGTGATAACAGTGGCCTCTCCTTCCCAGCTCTAAGCCTCTTATGCTGGGAAGAGGCATATCAGTGTATCAGCACAATGATGAAACGGAGGAAACAAAAGCTTGGAGCCCCATCTCTGCGGATCCAGTAAGGACTGTTGTGAAAAATAAATTGCACTTAATCATTTCAAATTGAAGTGATGAAGGAAAGCTGGCCAGAATTTTCTGTGGCCAATAGACGTTGCTTTGATTTGTTAGAACTTTCTTTATCTGTCATGGTTATTTGGCTGTACAGGAAATTTCATTTTGGAAGCTTTAATATTTTACTTTTGTGGAGTATTAACCATGAAGTATAGCCAAAAGAAGGAATTTTTAAATGTTTTTAACTGGGATATGTTGTGGTTAGATTCTGTCCCAAGCGTTAGTGTAGTAAAACTGAATGTTTGTAACTGTCCTTCTAGTTTGATCATACTTCAGATTTAAAAAGCACTTCTAATAATCTGTCAGAAAGCTGTCACAGCATTAAAATCTTCAGAAACCTTTGCTACCATTGCTATCTTCTAGAATTAAGAATACTATTGTAAACTGCTAGATTCAAAGCAAGAAATCTTTACTTACATTGCCACATGTATTTCTACAAATGGAATTTTTACAAGCAATTTCTCTATAATGCTTGTGTCCTTTGTAAATGCTTTGAAATCTACTAATGGAAAATGCTATTTATGATGTTCATAATTATATTTATTATTCCTAGTGGGTACAGTTAAGGAAATTGTATATTTAATTCCATGTTCATAAGTAAAGGAGTTGAATCTATCGTGTAGTCAGTGGAGGGAGGAGCAGGGTAAGAGGCAGGCTTAACCTTTTCTGTCTGCAGACTGTAAAGCTCATCAGCTGTTTAAGCAGAGATTGCTAGTGGGGAGGACTTCCAGTATGTAAAGGTTGCTTTATGGATAAGTATTTGGATTCATTAGGAAATGTAAAGCTAGGATCATGGACAAACATGCTTGACTTCAGGACTTCTAGTGTAAAATATCTGAATTCTAAACAAAACTGAAGCATGCCTCAAATTTCCATTTTGCTTGCTTTTACGTTTATATATGGTAAATAGAAGCTTTCTGTGATCCCTCAGTCAAAAATCAAATTAACAGTTGTAAGAATACAACGACACTATTTTGTATTCTAACCTAACCATACTTTGTAATACCAATAATTGTAAGTCAACTTTTACTTTATTTCTAGCGAAGGACATCTCATCGTGTATAGCTCTCTAAAGTAGGTGTTAGAACCTCTGCTCTGTGTTTATGTAGAAGTCTGTTTGCAGCTTTCTGAAAAGCAGCTACTTTGAGACCTTTTCTGTGCCCTGTGTGTATAGAAATGTGCATTGGCTACTGACCCTGCAAAGGCAGGATGGTTCACAGAGCTGAGCACAGAGCTGGGCATCAGCAGCCTCAGCTGCAATCCTGATGTGCTGTGGACGTGTCATTTAACCTCTTCATGCCTCAGTTTCCCCCCTGCTAAAATTAGAATAAAGCCATTTTGCAGTGCTGCTTTCAGGCTTAATTAGTTGTTGCTCTAAAACAACTGCCACTGCTAAATGTTGTTTTGTAGTTAATGGTTTGTGTAATCCATATTTTCACAGTCGTGTATTTTGGTTATTGCCACAGCCATGGCGTGGAACCATGGCTTCCAAATTGTGAGGGCAGTGATACAAATGGTCTGTGTTTGCTGCTGATGCCATTACCAATTTGTTCTTTTTTCTCAGTTAAACATTTTACATTAGAGATTGACAGTGGTGGGTATTCCAGAAGGCCTGGAAATCACTGAAGGAAAGGATTTGGAGAATTCCATATTGGAAGATTTTTGTAGTGGAAAAATAACATCTAATAGATATTAAATTGACTGAAAAATACATTTTGGTTTTGGTGATAATGGAAAGGAATGACTTTTGACCACTTCGTTTATTGCATTTGTTTAAAAGATATAACTTGTATTTTGGGATTATATTATTTTTCTTTATTGAAACAGAAGATGTGATATTGACCCTGTTTTTTTTTCTACTGTGGTACCTTGTCAGAATCTCCTCTCCTTTGTACTCCCACTGCCGAGGAAATGATGTTCATCAGCACATGTTCTCTCCTACATCTGCTCCAGGTCTGCAGCATCTTAAATTCCCATTTAGTGCTGACTGTGCACTTGTCACTTCTCCTCTAGTATTTTACCTGAACTCACAAGCCCAGAGCAATCCATCTAGTCCATGCTACAGCCATCCTTTCCAGTGGAGGTAAGGAGAGGTTTCAACGAGGAATTTCTAACAGTTTGGTGTTGGCATAACCAGCTACGAATTTAACAGCTTTACAGTTCAAGAGAATAACATCTAACAGAAGGAAACAGCTTCCTAGTCACAGCTTAACTTCCAGCCATTTAGTATTCAAGTTGATGTTGCTTATTGGTACAAATTTTTTGTAGCTTGTGTGTAAGGAAGAAGACAAAATGGATTAAGGAGTAGAAACCTGTCTGCTGGTGTGTGCATGCCAGTTCCTGGCAGTACATTGTGTTAGCACAGGTGCAACTTGTACCATACAAAAGAGGAACCCTCACAGGCGTGTCTGGTGTGAGGAAAACCTTAAAACAGCCTGGAGTGGGGTCCTTAAAAACCCCTGTCTAAATTGTGTGTCTGTGCTAAATACTGCACCCTGTTCTATTCACTGGAAATCCACTCTGCATTCTTAGAGAGGCTGCCAGGCTGAAGTCTCCAAGCACAGGGTATACAAAGGATAAGGAGTAGAATCAAACCTGTTGTTAGCAGGCTTGAGTGAAGGATACAAGAGTTTCTAAACCAAAAATAGCCCAAACCAGCTCGGTTTACATGAAAGCACTTAACAACTCAACTGATACATTTTTCCTTCAGGATTAGCTCTTGCTCCTCATTGTGCTCACATGGGACAAGCACAGCTATCAGCAGCCCCAGTGGAAATCTTCATGAAGCTTCTTCACTAAGAGGCAACTTCACCAACTCTCAGGGGAACAGTCCCAGACAAAGGCTCACACATGCTGGAGATCTCTGTGTGTGCAGTTATGAAACCAGAGCTCAGTGGTACCTACTTAAAACTTGAGCCAACATAGCACCAGAGGGCTGGTTTTGAAGTTCACATGCTGCAGGGTGGATGTGACTGGTCAAATTTCAGTTACTCATCAGGTGGTAATGCAATAGCCCCTCAATCTAGATGTTATTTCAGAGGGAGGTTGCTCTTGCTGGCCAGCTCTGGTAGGAGTAATCAGAAAATGTGAAGTTGAACTATTTTAGGCTTCTGCCTCCCTAATGCAGAGTAATGTGTACGACATCTGTTGAGTGGAAATCAGGTTGTCAGCAGAGGAAAGGGACATTACATGTGTCTGTCCTTGTTGTGCATGGCCATGGAGAGAGGCTTGCCCAGCATCTGCTGCTTTCCCTGCACGTTGGGCAGCAATTGGTGACAGTTCTTAATAAGGTGCTCACTTTGGCAGTGCTTTTGGGAAAGTGAAGGGCAGCAACTACAGAGCAGTCTCCTAACATTTCAATGTCATTGCCATCAACCTAATTTTAAAAGAATTCTTATTATTTAAAGGCTGGTATTGGGTAATGTTCCTTTAAACAAGGGTGATTAAACTCGATTAAATGCTGTTTAGCCTTGGGGCTAATTAACAGACTGGTAAGTGGCAATTAAATATCAAGATTAGATTATTGCTAAAGTCAGTTGAGAACTGTTCTTTTTGGAGATGAGATCTGATGATTATCGATTATTTTCAAAAGCCCTTTTGGTACTTACTGCTCTTTCTTCCTCTGAGAAACCTTCCTTTTTCAGGCTTCTGACATGGGTCAGTGAATAATTTTCTGCTTAAGAACAGTTCATATAAAAGTCTTAATAGCAAGCTTTATTCCACTGTTACTATGGACTCCTTGATGATAATATTTTTCACATATGGGGACCTTGCAGCCATCTGCTCTTTAAATACTGAATGGTTGATAATTCACAGATACATGGTTCTGTGTAAGAGCTTAGGTTGACTATAATAAGTTTTTATTTTCATCGTCGTTGCTTTCACCTGTGCAGCTCTTGATCCTGTTTTATCCTGTCTTTCTTTGTTGTACTTTTGTTTACTTGGTTACGGTGCCAGTGATAGCCATTCCTGCTTGCTTAGAGCAAAGGTTCATCTTGGCAAGTTACCACTGTCATTGATCTACTCAGCTTAACACCTCAGGTTAGCCAGGCAGTGATTCATTTCCATGGCTGTTCAGGGAACTGCTGGAAAATGTAACAAGAAAAGCTTCTTGTTTTTCCTTCACGTTAAATCTTCCTCACTTTTTGCCTTTGGTATATTGCATTTTCAAGAATTTGCACAGATTTCCCTCCTTCCTTGTATTTCGTGGTGTCATTGATAATTTTATGTTGACAGATGAACAACTGTTGGTGCATCTGATGTCAAGACAGATGGCATGGAAGTTCATGGCTTCTGAAAGAATTAATCTAATTAAGATTGAAAATATTTTATACATAACCTTGGAACAAATGAAAATAATGTAAACCTTTCAAAAGAGTAAAAGGAAATGTCGTTTGATTACAATAAAAACAAATTGATAACAGGTGGAATAAGACTGCTCTAGTTGATGGAAATGTGGGTTGGAATTAAGGTCATACATCTTTTGGAAGAAAAGAGAATTATGTCCAAAATTAAACAAGTGCTGAGTCTTGTCTTTAGGACCTGGCTTGCACTCTTCTGGGGGTAACAGGAAAGTCAAATTACTGAAGAAGAAAATGAGGCCATGTTTCACAGCTAGTCCTCTTTATGAGCTGGCAAATCTTTGTGCACCCATATTTGTCCTTTAATTTAATCAAAATATGAATCTACAGCAATTTTTGATCTCAAGTTGCTCGAGAGATGTCATGAATTGATTGTTCTAACTTGGAAGTGATGAACCGTGAGATTAAAGGAGAGTGCAATTACACTCATTCCAGAAAATGTTACATTCTGTGTAACACCCTCAGTAAGATAGAAGACATTTTCAGTAATTCTAGAAACAGTTTAATTTGTTTGTGGCAAGAAGGATGAAAGTGTTCAGGAGCTGTTATTCTGGCATCTCTGAGTGCTGCAGGTGAGGTGAAGTCTCAGTGGAAATTTGCTTCAATTTCCTAACAAACCAAGGGAAGGGTTGGCTTCAGCTGCATCATTCAAGGGGCATTTTCTCGTGCTATTTCAATTTCATGCATTCATGCCAGTTGTGGAACATGTTCTTACAGGGATGTATGGTGGAGGTTATTTTTATAGGAATGTTTTCCCTTGGAAATTCTAGCTTTAATGAAGTCTATTGGAAATAGCCATTAATTTTTTTATAGCTTTGCAGAATAGTTTAATAGAATTTTTTCCTAGCCTGTACAAAATCTGGTCACCATTTGTGGATGTGATGGTGACCAGACCCTAGCTGTCTTACTTAAGTAAAACAAAATGAGAAACCTAATGTTGCTCCAAAATAGTCTTAAGGCACAGTACATAATTACTGGATCAGTGTGTAATAACAGTGTTATGAGTTTTATATAATTAGGATTTTATGGACATCTGTGATATAATTTAAGAATGTATTAATTTATTTACATAAAAAAGCCTATTCTAGGAAACAAGCCTTTAATCAATAACTGTGGTAAGTAACAAGAATATGTTATACACAAGCATTCAGCAAATGTTCTGGAGGGTTGCCTGCCTTTCTTTAAAGCCTTTTTTGTACAAGCTGTTGCAATGGATGAGGGGAGACCTATATTTAGAGCCATGGCTTGTTTGGGTGTATGAGTGAGGTTGGGTGGGCAGTGTTTTGGGCAGGTGTGCTCCATTGCAGTGAATCAGGTGGGCTTTCCAGATTTGCAGGGTGCTGGTCAGCAAATCCTCACCAAAGGGTGGGGATGGAGACTTCCACCTTCTTGGAATGGGTCTCCTGTTAGACTGTGGCTCTTTGTCTTGTGTGTCAGGATTGCTGGTGTGCCTCAGTGAGAGTCTTGTAACTCCAGTCCTGCTGCTTCAAGGCAGATGCAGAAATCATTTCCACAGAATAAGGATGTATTCTTGGCACACACATCCCCAGATCACCTGTGGTTTGGGTTTTGAAGACTGCATGTATTTTACAATATCAGGGCAGCAGCTGTAAACAGAAGTTCTGTATTTTTAGGGAAGATCACAGACATTTCAGGAGTCAGACCTGATGAGTTTCTTTATTTTTATTTTGAAATACCTCAGGGCTTATCAAAAGTTGTTGATGGTTTCCTATCTTTGCTTAAATTTTGCTTGGTGTAGTCTCTTGATATGATGCAGGTTTTATGAGGTTCTTTGTTAGTTAGAAATACCTATTAGACAAGTGTTGGATGATTAATGAAGAGGCCTATATTCAGTTTGAATGACATTTGGAAATTGTTCTGGTTTTGCAGTAAATGTTATCCTCCTGGTTTAGTGCTTGATTTGATACAGGTTCTGCTTTCTTAAATGTGCTAAATAATTGGTCAGAATTGACTGCAAGACAGCATAATGTCACTTTTGGAAACAGTGTAGATCAGCAATTCAAGAATAATGAGAGACAGAACAACTTTGTGGATATATCATTATGCATAATGTGAAATGATGAATTTTGAGTAGGTAAGCTTTTGGCAACTGAATTCTAATCTACATCTCACACTGAATGAATGAGTTTCCCAGAATTAATTTCTTTTTTAATGGAAATTTTTCTCCTTATTCCTTTTCTTTTGTACTGGTTATTATTCTTGGGAATCATTTTTCCCATCTAAGGAACTACATGGGAGGGACATACTGGTGATACCTGAAACGTGACGGGCTCAGATAACTCCTTGTGTGTCTTGGGCTGACGGGAAACTGTTTGTTTACTTTAATATGGTTGGGAATATGGAGGCATGGTGGCCTGAATGGTATAATTTTTTCATGTGAAGGCATTATGTAAATGCAAAAATCCCTGCATCCTGCCTGGAGCTGCAGTAGCAGAAGAGTTAAACCCTGGGGTTTGGAGCTCGAGGTGTGAATTCTTGTCTCCTTCCAGGCTCACCATTTGGCTGCCCTCCATGGAACCACTTGTAAATCATAACCTGGTGGTTTGACCTGGGAAATTGGAGGCTCCCAGAGGGGAGCTTGTACTTGTGACTTCAGAAGTTGGAGGGCTTTACTGTTTGTTGGCCATTTCACCTATAAACCATATAAGGTTATGGTTCATAACTGGTTTTTCTCTATAATCGTGTTGGAAGGCTGTGATCTGCTGGTGCACCTGTGTATGAGCTGATTCATTTGCCACCCCTGCACTGTTTAGAGATTGGGATAGCTGGGACAAGTCAGCAACTTCTAGGGAGGAACAAAAATCTCAGAAGGTTCTTAAGAGACTGTAGTAAATATTGAAGCCTTTCTTTTTCTGTCCTTATCCTCAAATAACAGTGAGTTCCTCAAATGACAGCAGTGTGCTCAGTTCTGTATAAAATATTTTCTTCCAAGTAGTCTCTCCTTCAAAGACCTTTTGATCTTGAATACAGATACAGAAACAACCAGAGCACTGAAAGATTCCTGGCAAGGGAATAGTTCTGAGAAAGAAATATAAATTCTTAACCAGAGAGTCATGTGTTTATTATTGTTGATAGGCAGTGCCATGCATTTTCCAAGATTTGTTTTTAATTGGACTGTGAGGCAACCAGGTGCTATTTTTAGTTTTAATTTGGAAAATCAGTGAGTGTGCAAAGAGGCCTGTTAATGCCCTGTGCTAAAGCACTAATAGTAGAGATGTACTAACAGTGAGTACCTGGTGTCACCTTCACGGCCTGGAGCTGGGGGAAACAGAGGTTATTTTGCACAGCTGTGTGTGTCAGCACAGAAGTGTTCCTGCCTATGAGCAGCAGGTTCCTTTCCAATGTGTTTCCTTAAAAAATTGCTGTTTGAAGACGTGTTACGGTTTTAATTTAGTTAGATAAACCATTTAGCGATCAATATTAACCTGAAAGCTTAAGGGAAGTTTAGAATGTAAAGAAGGAAAGAGGATTGCAGGGTAACTTTTCACCGATTTTTGGAATGGAATCCCATTTCAGCTGTGTCTTGCTGTGGTGAACTTTTGTCTCAAATTTATGCTCTTGTTTGAATATTCATAACTAGCATGCCAGAGGGCCTGCAGAGCTTCATCTTCTGTAAATGGACCCACTCATGCTCTCTTTCTACAGGCTGCATCTGTGCTCCCCTTTTCTTTCAGTATCTCTCTATTCCTGTTTTTGTTCATTCATCTTGAATATGCTTCTTTTAGTGCTCTAAGTTCTCTCTTCCCCTCATTTATCTCCTGAAATTTTGCTGCTTTGGCTAGTTGTTATTATTCTGTCATTCAATCCCTTGTGTGGTACTTGAGAGCATAATCTTCTAACCTAGTTTACATTACACTGTCATTATGAATTATTAATGTTCTAAAATAAAATCTTCAAACCGTAATCTTTGCCGTGGTGAAAGAGCTCTGTGTGCTTTTGTTTCCTTCCTGTTCTCCCTGTCCTTCCCTTTCTTCAGACCTTTAGGTCTTTAGAGCAGGGATGTTATTGATCCAGCTGTCTGGGAAAGGCTTGCTGTGCACTGAGAATTGCATTGTCACATCTCTGGGCTGAGATGGGCATTTATTTATATAAACACTAAAAAAAAGCCATTTTTGGAAGTAATTCTTTTGATTCTCATCAAAGACTTGCTGCACAAGTAGAAGTGATCATGTATGTTTGGGTTATAGCTTGCCTGAGAAGGTGAATATTATTTTTTGTACTCTTTATTACAATTCTAGTTTTGTTCCTGAGATTCTCACTTCTATTTATGAGCAGATGAGAAATTTAAAATAGCAGAACAGGTCAAGTTATAATTCTCAGCAAACTTTTAGGGCAAAATTTTCCACTGAAAGAAATCTTGTAAAACTCCCCATTAGCTTTCCTCCACACTTCATTTCAATGCAACTGCTTGCCCATTCCGCTTCCGAGGGACTAGAAGCTTCCAGAATCACTAAACATCCAATTTTCCGAGTGAATCAACACACAAATATTGACCAGAAGCGTTCCTTTAAAGCCACGAGCGCCTGCATCACCCTTGCAGAGAACTTGCAATTAGTTAGGGCAGAAGGCAGTCGATTAGAGCTGCGTTTGTCTCTGGCATGGAGGAGCAGCCCTGGGGACGTGTCCCAGCCTGTGCCCCATGGCTGAGCGCGCACAGCCTGCGCTCGTGGCGAGATGGAGCACAGAACTGGGACCTGTCGCTTCTGCAACTTTCCCCTCCTCGCCAAGAGCAAGGGCGGCTGCAGACTGCGCCGCAGGACGCCGCGGTCGGTGTTCTACATCGTGCTCTTGTGAGTGGTCGCTGATGAGAGAAGTGTTTCTTAGCTGTGGAGTGTTGTGTTGTCTCTGCAGGAAGGGTGTTCTCTGGACGCGCAGGTGGTGTTGGTTTGCACGCGTGATCTGGGCTCTCTCTGCTTTGTTTAGAAGCCTGTGGCTTGTTCTGAATTCTTTGGCCAACTGGAAATAGGATTTGCTTTTCTTACTGGATACATTTTAGTAGGTAGTGCAGAAAATGTTTGCTGGAAAATGTTTAAAAAAATTGCATACATTTTAACGTAAATTTTGATATTTTTTTCTTTCCCTAATCTATAAAATCTGTATAATGCTACATCTCCTAATAAAAATTTTGGTAGAAAAGAAAATAAAGTGACTAAAAGATGGATATTGCCATTTATCAACACTTTCTCTCTTTCTTTGTATCTGAGATGGCTTAAAAGGTCATTGGTGAGGTGGGTTATGAAAGTAATTTATTTTAAACTCAAGCAATTTCGTTACATATTTTTGTTTCTAGCTATATTATTTAGATTTATTTGTGCCATTTTTAATGTTACAGTAGAGTGTAGTAAGATTTAGCATTGCAAACTGATAAATTTTGGGTTTAGTATTTCAACATGAATGTTTCTCTGGAGACTGCAGAAATCATTAAGAGTTCCATATCTGTCCATTCTGTACTTTATTTCAAAGCTGAGAATTCAGGTTGAGTCAATTTATCTTAATTTATTAAATCTGCTTCTGTGTTACATTTATGTCTCCACTTAAATATAGTCAGACACACATGTTAGAAGTCATATATAAAATAAATGTCTTCGTTCAAGACCTTCTAAATATTATGTGTATTTTAGGAAACCTTGGCTTTGTAAGGCACCTTTCTGGGTTTCTCGGAATTACTGTAAAACAGTTGATAGAGTTGTATCAATTTGTAGTTACTTAAACATCTGTGGTCCAGGCTTGCTCTCATGTTGGATCTGTTTATATGATATATATTTTTCTGAGGCTCACAACCTGGAGTAATTTGTTTGCCTGACAGCTCATGACATCACAGTTTTCCCAGACTTTAAGATTAAAAGCTAAGATTTTGCTGTGAAGATTCATAGTATTCCAGAGGAATGGCTAAAATAGGGGCCAATTTCTGTTAAAAAATCATGTCCAAATAAGGATGTAATTCTGCCTTTAAAACTAGATAAACTTTTTATCCTTTTTTTTTGTGTGTGTGTGTCTACTAGCACCCCTGATGTTTCCCAAGCATGGTTTTGGTTTCTCATGTCTCTTCTGTACCATGCTTATTTTGTAAAGTCTATTCTTATCCCATGCTCTAACTTCATTAAGAATTTATGCTTGAAAATGTAAAATTCATCCTCTTCGTCTGTTCATTACATTAGCATTCCCCTTGCTCCCAGAATAACTCTTCTTAGCCAACATCCCACAAAATAAGCTTTTTGTCTCAGAAAAGCCGTGGTAAATACGAGGGCTTTACAATATCCTCAACATTTCAGCTGAGCCCTGAGTGTGTCAACCAGGGAAAGAGGAAACGAGCAGTGGAGTGGAACGTCCTGCACCGGAGATTTGGGTTGGAGCAAACAGCCTGAATCATACTGAGACGCAAATCAGATGCCAGAGCTTGTTTCAGAGTTCAGGCTTGATTTGGTCTTCTGGGTAATACGCTGTGAAACAGGTGACAGCACTCCCTGCTCGCTGCTCACCACGTGTGCCCTGAGCCTGGGGCACCATGGTGATCTTGGCACAGAGTCTGCCCAGCCTGCTGCCCTGGAGCTTTGTGGGCTTGCATAGATGTGGGGAGCCCTTCTTGCTTTTGTGAGTGGTAATTGAGAGCTCAGTAACTCAAAGCCCTCTAATTCACCCACTGAAGTACAGCTCAGTTCCCTCTCTTTGTTGTTTGCTTTGTTCTTTTTACCTTAATTACTTGCCTGTTGTCTTGGTTTAGTTTTAGCCATCCGCTGGTATTTATTCTCCAGTCCTCACTCCCTGTGAAGACACAAAGTCTGCCAGCCACCTTTGCTGCTGCTCTTACCCTTTGTCTGTCCTTTAGGCTCTGCACTGTGGCTTCTCCATAAAATGGGGGGAATATCACCTGACTTTTCAAATCTGCTTTGCTGACATAGTTTTGTTGGAACAGTTGTGACCATGTCTGTCAAGGAATGTGTGTTACAGCTCTTTGGGATATATACAAAACCCATGTTACAGGAGAATTAGCAAGAACCTGGTGGTGTTACTCAAGTACAGGGAGTGAGAGGTGGAAAAATTCTGCAAAGAGCTGAAGTGCTGCACTTCTTCATGGAGAGGCTGCTGCAAGCTGGAGTGGCAGGAGAAGAGATTAAGTTATCTTTCTGCTTGCAAATCCAGTTGCACAGTGAATTCATTAAGACTGTATTACAGGTTAAAAAAGAAGTTTTAAGTGCTTCAGGATAAATAATACATGACAAAGATGAGGAAACGCTATGGTGGCAAGAGGAGGCTCAATCCATGTTTTCCTTTGGATAAATTTTGGCTGGTGAAGAGGAGGGAGAACTTTTGGATGAGGATGTTGGGGTTACAGCAGCACTCTGTGATGCTGTGTTTCTCACAAGTGCTACTGAATGTCCTTAACAACATTTTGGATAAAACATTAGAAGATTTCTGTGTAAACAGGAAGTGACATTTTCAGATCTGACTTTCAGTATTGTTGTTTTTCAAATAACATTTCTCAATTTTTATGGCATTTGAATCACATATGGAGGTTACATTTGATTAAATTGGACAACTGACATTTGAATCGCACATGCAGAAGGCAGGGCTAGGGGAAGAATGCATGATCTAGTAACTTATTTAAAGAGGATAATTGACCTTTCGATGGCATCTGAGCCCAATTGTCAAGTCTGTGAGTTTGAAATTATGTTAAGCTTATGTTATATTGGAGTTACCAAGATTCTTACTAGTATTACTTGGGAAGGGTAGTGTTGGGTGGAATATTAACATATTAATAAGTGATACTTTTGTAAATAAAAACACAAAGAAAGAATATTTCTTATTAATATTCATAGGGTTTGGGGCACAATTAACATGGTGTTTTAGCACTGCTCACTTCTTACCGCTATTTAGCAGTGTTTTCACTTTGAAGATACTGATTGTGATGATGGAGCTGTAGTTGGCATCCTCT
Organism: Lichenostomus cassidix; assembly: GCF_008360975.1. Lineage (NCBI taxonomy): Eukaryota > Metazoa > Chordata > Aves > Passeriformes > Meliphagidae > Lichenostomus > Lichenostomus cassidix. The sequence continues at coordinate 8,692,721 of NC_139489.1, read as the reverse complement.
ATATCTGAGTGAGTACGATTTCGTGAGAGTTGTTTTAGACTGAAATCAGAGCAGTTGCTTGTGCTTAACTGTGCAGTGATATTGTAGTACATTAGATAGCATTTCAGGCTGTCCACTAGGATGGCAACCCCTGTTAGTTCAGTAACTGTGCCTGATTAAAGTTACATGAGGCGTTGGCAGCTTCCAAGCAGGTGCAGTGCCTGATAGCTGCTTCAGTAAATGTTTCTGATCCTTTCAGTCATTAACTAGTGCAGTCACTAGGATGTTCCCTGCATAGGGAATGCACACCAGAGGGAAGGCTAGTTCCCCAAAACCCTTGGCCATCAGCTCTTTGTTTATTCTCACGTAGATACGTCTTTGGGAGCTCTTTTATACTGATTTAGCAATTGAAATCCATGGGAGACATTGTAAAGCAGCATGGCTCTTTAGTTCTGGGGTGGTGGCTTGGTCATTTCTGCCCAAAAAGGAGGAAATCCATGGTTTTATAACCTAGGAAATGATAGAAAAGTGAACCTTGAAGATACATTCAACTAATATTTTCTGTCAGACCGTTACGAGTCTCGCGATTGCAGGCAGCTCAAAGACAGTCTGTTCTTCCCTTGCGTAGGTCACTGTTCAAATAATAATGATGCCCCAAATAGCTCAACACACATCTCCCATGTAGGCTTTTTTCATAAAGGAACCTTCCTTATTTAAAAAAAAAAAAAGCATAAAGGAAGAACTTTCTCCTTTCTCTCTATTGAAAACCCAAAATCTTCTGCTGGAGTTTTTACACCTTGCACACTTTTCACTGTGTGGTGATACAGAGCAGGTCTCTCTTCACCAGTGTTAATTTATGCTTACCTATAGTAGAATAATTTTCTGTGCTTGTTTGGCATACAATTTAAAGTTTAAAATAAAGTCAACATGTTCTTTATAGAGTTAGACTGTATCTTCTTTTGTTGTGACTTCTCTAAAGAATTTGCCTTTGCCAGCAGAATGGTTTAAGTTTGGGTATTTCTAGTGAATTACTCATGGGTTTGAGTCAATAACTATTTTAAAAAGTTATGTCTGAAAGTGTCATTTTCCTAGGGGAAGCTTAATACAATGTAACCTTTCAAGTGAGGGAATAATTAGGAAGAGGTACATTTTTCCCAGTTAGTATTTCAACTGGTTTCCATTATAAGCTTTCCTTTACCACAGTGTAACTCATGAAACTCGTCTTCATTTGAAAACTACTTCACTATTACATGGTTCATCCTGGTTGAAGTGTTTAAAAATATAGTAAATACTTTGTGGAAACTTTTCTTGATACATAGTCAACCTAAAATGTAGTCAATCACAAGAGTTTTAACCTTTGGGATATGCTTTTTCAAAATTACCTCATTGATGTGCTTGGTACTGCTTCAAAATTTTGAGGAAGTTTGTCTCACTTCTAAAATGACAGATTTTATTTAAAAGAAGGTGATCTTATACCAAGGAAATTTATTTAATGATAAATGTAGCTGCTATGAAAAAAGGTCCAGAAAGCAATGGGTTTCATGTAGACTGTTTGCCTAATTGCATTCTCATCTAATGTCAGGCTTAATTAATGTCCTACTTCGGTAATGGTAAAGATGAGAAATTGGGAAGGTCGTTGACACTGACTATTTATAACTGTCCAGTGGATGCAGTGTCATTAGGAGGGCCCTGGAAACTGTACATTTGGTTGACAGGGAAATACTCCATCATCACAGGAGCTGCTGAAATGTTCTGCAGGTGGTCTTTTCAGAGGACAAGTTGGGTGTAAAGTGGAGAAGGTGCATTAGCAAGATTGATGGAGACTAAATATCCCGAAAGGCAAGTGGAAGAATGTTATAAAGAAAGAGGTTTCTTCAGACTGGGAATAACTCAGGGCCTGGAATTCACAAAGATGGGTTAATATTATTATGAATTAAATAAAATAGAAAACTCATAACCTATTGTGTGAGTGTGCTGTTGGCATGTTTTGTCATATACAGATATGGTATATTTTTGAATTAGTGAGAAGTTTCTGGTCCAGGTTCTCCAAAATGTTTTGCTGATTGTGCAGAGACAGTAAGAGAGTTCCTTTGAAGGATTTCATTTGTCATTGTAGATGTGAGAAAATCCTTATGCTTCCTATATTTGTTGCTAATATAGACAATTCTGCAAATGTTGACACTATCATATTTTAAGACATGAGTTATTTTAAAAGCTTTTTGATGGTCTGTGTTCTTCTGTTTTGCTAACAAAAACACTACATCTCCAAGTGTGATGTCTTCACATTTCTTTGGATACTCTGAACTTCTCTGGAGTCCCTTGGTCCCAAAATTGCACATTGCAGGTGCTGATTTGCAGGATTAGAGCTTGTCACTTCCATGTGGAACAGGCATTTTGAAAAGCAGGAATATAAAGTGTTAAAATAAATTTCTCCTGGTCTTGAAGCATTGTAACATAATTCTCAAAGTGCTTTTTGCAGTTTTTGGGTAAAAGCTCTCCAGAATCGCGTTTAACGGGTGGACAGACGGGTTTCTGATGATAGCAAGCACCCCATCCCCTTCCCTGCTTGGGGTGCCCTGTGGTCCCCAGGAACAGCAGAGGATGGACAGCGTTTAGCTGGATTAACATTGCTGTAGGGCTGTCAGTCACTGATGCCCATGGAGAAATGTTCTCCTAAAATGGCTTCTCCTTTTTGTGTCCTTCCTGCAAGAGATGTGAAAGTGCTGCTGCTGAGTGCAGTGATAATGAGCAATATGTCTTCAACTACTGAGTTTTCAATCATTTTTGAAAAAGGCGTGACTAATACAGATTTAGGGGTGTTAGCTGATTGTGATCTTATTTGCTAACTATAAGCAGTCAGGAATTTATTTCAGTTGTGATAGGTTTATTTTGTTAGTTAGCTGAGCACTTTTTTCCACCATGATTGCTCCTGAATTTCAATTCATATTTTAGCTGACAGAGTAAAATTTTCATGCCTTTTCAAAACCAGGGTTTGTTAGGATTGGAAGGTCACATAATATCCTGAATATAATTCTAAAAGGCTAGTGTTCAGTTTCTACTTGATTGGTATATGATATTATGGGGACACAAAAATGAATATATTTATTCTTTCTCATCAGTAGTAGACAGTGGCAGAGTTTGGTTCAGTTGTACTTTAACTTTGTGAAATCAAACCACTGTGTGATTTAAATTAATTCTGTAAAAATGTTTAAAAGCACTAGAAAAGATGGTTGTGTTGAGCAGAGATACTAAAAATCTGTTTTGAAGCCTAGATGGAAGGGAATACTTTGCTTGGTCAGATACTGTGATTCTTGATAAATATATTTATTAAAAATATGTCATTATTTAATGGAAAATTATGAAGACAATCTAATTTTTCCATGAGATTCTGTGGAAAGCTAAAGGGAATCTAGTGGGATGTCTTTCTCCCAGACATTTTTGTATATTTGTTTAAGGGCTGTGTTGTGCATGGAAAGCTGTGCCAGCTGTTGATTGTCATCTTTCTCATGTCTGTGATAAAAAGCCACTCAAGAAGGCTGAAATATGAGAACATCATTAGCTTTGCTACTGGCAGAAGTGCTTAAAAAAGCCACAATAGAAAGAACATAGATTGCATACTGAAATTAAAAAAGAAAACAAAAACAAAACAAAAAAAAAGGCAGCTCCAGTGAGGTTTTGTTTTGTTTAGACCCTGGAAAAAGCAAAAACATGGCAAGAAGCTTCTACAGGCACAAAGGGGAGCAGTGAACTTGTGGCTGATGTTCAAGGGGGTGTGTGGGAAACCTCTGATGTGCATCACGCAAGCCCTGCTTGCGTTTTGTTGTCAGAATTCAGCTGGTTGAGTTGTTTTTGGGCACCAGGTGCTATGTAGGAGTTTGTGTTTACTGTGACTGACGTGGATGTGGTGTGGCTGACTTCAGGGGGAGAATGGATTTCTGGTTTTAAACTGATCTTTGGAGGCACTGGAATCTTCTTTTTTTTTTTTTTAATTAAAAATCCGCTTGGGTTACTAAAGATGAAAGATGGGATTTGTTTAAAGGTAGAAGATTAATTAAGAAAAATAAACAAAATGCCCCTGATGAGTCTCATGTAGTTAGGAAAAGAAAAGCCACCATGTCAGAATAAAAACACAAACTAGGCAGTGGTGCTTTCTGTGCAGACATGGCTTAAACCCCCCTGTGTTATTCAGGAATGCAAACAGAGCCCAGTTATGGTTTTGAAAATATTGAAAATATTTTGTTTGTAATTAGATGAACACAGAGAGATGTACAGAAAGCATGTATGCTGTGTATTCTGTAAACTCCAGGTTTAAAGTGTATCTATTAGGAAGAGAATAAATATCTCATTTTGCACTGCCTCCTAAGGTGGAGGGAGGGAGGCAGGGATGGAGCAGGGAGAAAACAGAGGCAGTGGAAACAGCAGCAATATGTACGCTTGCCTGCCTGTCTCACATTAATGGAACAGCTTGCAAGGTCTACAGGGAATTTGCATTGGCTCTGTCACTGGTATTATTTAGTTCCTTATTTATTGCTAGTGGCTTGATTGTGCTGTATTTTCCCAGCAATGAAAGCTTTTAAAGATCATGTCTGACTCCTTTTGGACAGTGCTGTCCAATTTCTCTCTGCCTGCTACCAGCATGTTGAGACGATCCAAAAGGTAATCTAAGGATTTTGCGAGTAATTCTTACGATATTTTTCTGAGCTACTTGTTTTAATACTGCTTAGTCTTGCCTTTTTTTCTGTTTTAACCGACTAAATCATATTCCTAGTACGTTAGATATGATTTCTTAATTTCTGAATGATTTGTGATTGTATTCATTGTAAAAATCATACTGTGCAGATCCACCGATCGTTCTTTTTAAAGATATTTATTTAAATGCATTGTTCCTTCTCATACTATGTGAATGTGATAAGGGGTTTGTTTCAACAAAATGATGGATAGATGCTTACTGGGAGCAAGCTGCTTTATTATTTGAAGTAGCAAAACAGTATTATGTTGAAATAGGCAGCACCATGAAAGACTTGCAAATATTTTGACTTACAGCACTTACAGTCTTCACAGAGATGTGCATAACCTTAAATTTTAAATAATGTTTAATGCATTTAGCATTTTTTTTATTCATTATTTGAATATATTAATGTAGCAGTAAATAGTATGAGCGTTTGTATTTACACTGCTCTCTCGATTTTGATAAAATCACATTGAAGTGTGTGAACTAATGAATGGTATCGGATCTGATGCAGTACAGGGGTGTCCCTTCAAGACTGGGAAATATCAACATAATTATCGCTCATCAGGTGCTCTGTGGAGCTTAACGTTTGTAGCCTGGAAACTTACTGGTGAGACTGGTAGGCAGCTAATCCTAACTAAAGCAGTATATTCAGATTTATGAGTAAACAGTTGCAGCTGGTATCAGAATTTCTCAGCAGCTGGTTTGTTGATACAGTTAATAATCTATGTAAGACTCAGAATATAAGCTTTGACTTGACTTTTAGGGTGAATTTTGTTCATCAGCTGTCAGAAATTACATTAATCTTTTTTGGAGGATTGTAGCTTCTACCAAGTAATATTTTGGGGGACTCATCATTTCTTGTTATTATTCCACATTTGTGATTTAAATATTATCATAGTTGTGTTCTGTGCTGCCAGTGACTTCTAGAAATCTTAGTGGCAATGAAAAAGATTTTGTAAATAAATAGAGATTTTAGTTGCCAGGAATTGCATTAGCAACGCAATGTTAATTAGCGATGTTCTTTTCAAAATTGTTGTCTTTAGCCTGTTTTTTAAAGAGCTCCTTGAGATTCAGGTTGTGTGTTGATGTCTCTGCTCCAAGCAGTAACTTTCACACCCACTGAGCACTTGCAGCAGGGGTTTGATGGAGTGACAGACACAAAGCTCCATATTTTCTTACAGATTTCTTGATTTTGGGTGGGGAGAGGGAAGGAAGGCAAATTGTTGTCCTGTGCCTCCATTTCTAAAGGCTAAGGTAAGTTGGACTTGGCTTTCAGGTGCTCTTGGCCACCAACCTGTGGGCATGGGAGCAGCCTGGTGTAATGAGATCTGGCTGGCTGTGAGAGCCAGGAGGGAAGGAGCTGGTTTGGGGCAGGTGAGGGAGGACACTGCTGTGGAAAGAAATAACCTGTGTTACACCTGCATGTTCTGGATCCATTTATTGCTCTTGTTTGCAGAACTTTGGTTTCCTAAAGCTCACTCTTAAAGCTCATTCTGTTCCAGATGGTGTCCAGCATGCCTAAGGGTAGTATTTTGTGAAAATTCAACAATAGTGGTCTTCCAAACAGAGTGGACACCCAGAGTGTCTGTCATAACAAAAATTAACTATCCTAGGTTTTCAATATCTTGTTAGTGTGCCATTTTGAATTTAAAATTACGCATCAAGGACAGAAACAATTTGAGAGGTACTAACAAGGTTTCAGGGGTGATATGTTGTCAGAAAACTCCTACACAAAATTTACAATTCCATTTATTTGTTAGTAGTTGAAGTACAAAAAGCAAGAAATTGATCTGTAAATCCGCTGAGCATCTTAATGGAAAAGAGATGACTTTTTATTGATTTAATCACATAAACGAGTATTAGGTATTTCAAAATGATCAAACAGCACTATGAGGATTCAGAGCAGAGAGCTGCTGCACGAAGTCATGTGGAAATCCTATTTCGCACAGGATGGAAACCGCAGCCTTCAGCCAGCCTCAGAAATGAAATATTTGAGCATGTGTGACAGTTTGCTGGGAATATCACCTTCTGCCGAGCCGGGCTGGCAGCCTTCCAGCTCTTTGCCTGCCATTCTGGGGGAGATGGGTGGGCAGGTTGGCTGGTCTGAGCAGTATTGTGATAAATCACTGTGATGTTGTGATGCTGGCCAGGATGTCTGTCCTGAAATCCTGTGTCTGTGGATGCAATAACATTGCTCCTGAGAGTGTCTGGGCTGTGAGAGTGGTCACTGCATATGGAGTGTGTTGCAGTGCCATGACCTGGGTGTTTCTGTGGGCTAATGTTCTCAGGGTTGTGGCATCTGGGGACTTGGAATGGAGTACTCTGATACTAAATAAATAAATATTTTTCCATTTTAATTGGCCCCCTTTTAAAGCATAATGTTCACTTCTTAGTGCACTTCTTTTAAAAATCATGATTGCAATTTAAATTTCTCTTGTAACTGTGCAATCTTGGGCATGTTTAGTAGCAGAGAATTTTTTGCTGTGACAAATGCTTGATACAGCTTTCCTCTGCTCTGTTTGTAAAACTTCTGTATGGTCCTGTTGCATTAGTGATAGCTTGTGTGCTCTTAATTCTGGGCTTCTCCACCTTTGATTTCTCTCAGTTTTAATTTGGTTTCACATTGCAAGAAAGGGTTACCAGTGGTATTCTGACTACTGAGCTATGGCACATTTCTCTATAATGGCTTCTGATATGTACTAAAAATCCTAGAGGGCTTGACTCCCATATGGCTTCTCCTGCATTAGGAGGCAAATGGGAAGGACTCCTCTTTCTCCTCGGTGCATTTTGTTGAAATGAGCTCTCTGGTGCAGCTGGTGGGATTCTCGCCGCAGCTAATGGCTCTGGAAAAGTGAACCATCTGCTCCTCCGGTCAAAGTGGCTGGATTGTTTCTTCTTGAATGTATTCCCAGAAGGATAGAGAAAGTCAAGAGCAAACTGTAAATACATAAGTTTCTCATGGGAGGGGTGACATAAACATAAATCACATTTACCTGTCAAACTGGTTCTGTATAAATATTTATGAGTTTAAACTATAGGAGAAATATGAGAACTCCTTGGTTCAAAGGGCATATGGGGCTGTTATTCTGATATCAGCTCTACTGAGGCATTGCCTATTGAAATTGGATTATGGAAAGATAAAGCATAATTATGGCGTATTTGAATTAAATGTCTCTGGATTTAAGTCCTTTTGTTTCTTTGAACTTTGGGTGTATCTTGAATATAGGCTTGCAATTTGATATTAATAGCGCTGTAGAATTGTGTAAGTGAATGTTTGTTGGTCTTGTAAAACAGAATGCTGATTTCTGATGTTTCCTCATTTTTTTCATTTTAATCCTCTCTGGGTGGAACAGGCTGTGCCTGTGGGTTTTAATGATTTCACTTTTGTCTAGTAACTTCCTCTTTGCAAAGTTAAGGTGGAAAATTTGTGTGTTGAAGCGACTTAAAAGATAATTCTGGAGGATGAAAAAAGGTGGATTTCTGTGAGGAAGGACGGCTTGGATTTGTATCCACAATGGCCATTGATGCTTTAATTCTCTTTCTTCTTCTCCTTTCAGTGAATTAGTGATATAGTAATTTGTTAAAATCACAAGAATTAACTACACTTAAAGTGTAAAGCAATCTCTAGTAGCAATACACCTCTAAAATCAGTGATTCTATGGAAGTCATTGTATTTCATTACAAACAGTTCCTTGGTAACTAAGAAAATTGGTATTCATTATTGAAATACAAACAGTAAGAGAAACCACCTTTCAGTGGTATGTAAATGAGTGAGTGGAAATAATCAGGTGGTCAAGAGCACATAAATGGTACTTTCTGATGCATTGGTGTTTTTCTGGTGACTTCTTCATCTGCCATAACAGGACCACATTAGACAGTGAGTCCGTACATATCACCCCAAATGTATTCAGTGTCTTTTTGTGCTGATTCATCTAGATTGACATTAAAAGCTGTGCGTGTCAGAAGGATGCCACCTCCTCCATATATACGTTGTCACTTGGAAGAAAAACAATTAGTTTGATGCTAGCAGAATGCTTACGTTTTTGTGGTAACATAAAGCTAACATTAAAAATGTGAGTCTATACTATAATTAAGTTTAAAGTGACAGCTGTCACACCACACATTTCCTTGCTCAAATGAATAACATAAGAAATGTTTTCCGTATGTTGGGAAGGATGGGAAAGACCTGGAAATCTGATGCTTTTGCTAATACTTAGCTCAATTTTTTTTGCCCATCTCAGCATATTAAATGACCTCCTGACACTCATAATTGGAGAGGAAATTTCATTCAAATTACTTCTACTAGGTATTTGAATATGGCCTAAGGACAAAAGCACTGCTTGGGGGAGAAAATTTCCACCTTATCTTCTGGAAATCTCTTTATGACAATAGTCTGCTGGATTGCATGGAAATGTAATGGGTATTTTGTTCAGTAATGGATGGATTTTGGGGAGCTTCCAATACACTCTCTTTTACAGGCTATTTGCACTACTTAAATACAGTGAAAGAGGCTGGTCCAATGAATGGAAGAAAGGTCCTCCTAAAACCCCAAAACATTTGTAACAATTCAGGCAACCCACCTGGATTGTTTATAATTTCTAGTTTATCTGGGATTCTGTGTAAATCATATTTCATATCCATTTTGAATACAGTTGGCAGCTTCCCTGCTCAACTAAAACCCAAGGGTCTTAGAGGGTTAACACTGAAGTTTTGAGCCTTGAAAGCTTTTTGTTCGGATCGAAACTCTCTCTTGTATGAACATTTGGCTATTGCCCAGGACAAACCAGTTTTTCAAGTCAAAACCTTTGTGGAGAGGAAACGAAGCAACACACAAAGTGCGGACAATTTAATGAATTATTTGGATCCTTCACGTGAAGGAGACTGCTGAGTATAAAATAATTTTGCACTGGTGTTTTAAGTGAGCTAAATGAAATACTGGGGTAAGAGACTGGTTTGAGGAGAGGTATGAGGAAAAGGGAGATCCTGAACTTTACAGAGGACACTCAGAGCTGTTCAGTGCTACTGTGGAAAGTAAGATAGAGAGTACATACTGGCACGTGATTGGCCTGGAAATGTGCAGTTCTTGTGTTTAATTGAAGTCGACACATTTGGGTGTTGGAATCCTTACAAAGTCTGTGCATCTGCTCATTTTGACTGTTTTTTGTCTCTGACAAGTGCGTTTTAAATCCGAGCGCCCACCAGCCTAAAGCTCCGGGATGGACTTGGGGATGTGTCTGGTTCTGAGGAACCTCTGCCCATACCATGATGTTACTCTTTGCAGGTCCTTGCTCTTTGGAGAGGTGTAAATGAAGTTGTGGTCAGGAGCAAAGTGAGAGGCATTCTCCAGTGCACTTGGGATTCTTGTTATTTTGCTGGCAGCTGAATGCTGACGTTAGCAAGGAGCTGCACACCTTAGAGCAAAATGGTTTTAATGAAAAGGAGACCTTATTTAAGGAGCTGAGAGATACAGTGTATGGCATGTCATCTTCTATCATCAGACACCTACTTGGAGAGAAATGACTTTGTTTTCAGTCGGGTGCTGAACACTTTGTATTGGCCACCATCTCAGTTACCATACTGAGCAAGTAAACATATTTTCAAAGCATTTAGGAAAACACTTTTGAAGTGATTTGATTCTACATTTGTAGCTAATTATCAGATAATCCCTGAATATTTTTTCTCCACTCATAGTCCAATTATCTTTTTTTATTCATATTATTTTGAGGACTACAGAGTAATATCTAAGTATTCTTTAGAGTAGATTCGCAGATAAAACCTATTCTGTAGTGAAATATCCTAGTTTATTCCAGGCCTCTTAAAAATTTAGTTTTGAAGACTGTTCTAGTGTATTTGTTTTTGATTCAATGTCAGCTGAAGGTAGAAGGGTCCAGAAAACTGGGATTCAGAAGGGGGATGGTGATGAGTCCTGTGCAGGGGAGTCCTTGTGCCAGCTATGAAATCCAAGCCACCTGATACCAGTCTCTCTTGTCTATTGTTTTAGGCAATGCTATGCAGTAAGCTGGACATGTTGAGATTGTCAGCTGAATCAATCACCATCTTTTCCACAAAAATGCCTCGACTTTGGTATTCAACTGTCACATTTAAATGAAGACAAAACTTAGTCATATATTGAAAATCTAAACAAATGTTATGCTTGTATATCAATATGATGCTCGCATCAGTCTCTTCATATTCATTACTGCCTGCTGTGCTGATGCAGTACTAAGCATATAATTTAAACTCCTTCAGAATTAATAGCAGATGTAAACGTCACTTGACGTGTTCTGTTTGATGTTGGAGGAGTTACTTCTGGTATCATGCGACACTGGCAAGTGAGCATGTGCCAGAGGAGAGACTCACAGTGACGTGAGATAAAAATCTTCTGCAGGCACACATGAGAACAGTCTTTCCCTGAATCTTTGTTCTCTGAGGAAGCGAGCTTGAATCCTGCAGTGGCATTTGAAATTACTTATTTCCAGTATATCGGGTGTTTTCCTGTCCTTTAACTTTGTTCCAGTCTTGATTGCGTGGTAAATGAGTGTGTTACAATTAGCAGACTTAAATTAGGCATGATTGCTATGGAATTTGAATACCTGACTTTCTGTAAGTGTTTGGCATTTGTCTTCCTCTGTGTCTTCATTTGTGTATGTTCTGCAATTTTCATGGGTCTCATTTGGTTTCATGCTGGCCATGCTGGTTTCAGATTATGGGTAGAACAGAACTGCTGCATCAAGAACACTGGGATATCACAATACATGGCTCCCAGAAATGAGTCTTGCAACACTCTGTTACTTATACATCAATAGGCTACTGTTATTTAACAGCCTTATCTCTCCCCACTTTGTCTCAGAGAAAATTAGGGTTATGTTTGCCTGTGCTTGTGAGTTTCTGCTAAAGTTTGTTACACACCAATTGTAAAAATAATGCTTACCTGTCCTTAGTTCCTTTGGTTATGAATAAGTACATAAAGCATTCAAAAAGCTTTTAGTAGTTTCTTCGCTTGCATTCTGATCCAATTTTACATGAGGTACATTTATTAAATATCTGCTTTTTTAACAACTGTGTAAATTATGGCTCTGATTTTACTTGGTTTTAGTTTTTTCCTACTTTTTTTTCTGATGTCTTTTTGTTCTCACTGCTACCATCCATTAATTTTTGATACTTTCATGTATTTGTATTTACTGCTTTCTACTATCTTACTGTAAGTGGAATTGATTTTAATTTTACTTTTTAGTCTTCTTAAGTAGAATACCTCTTTAAGCAACTACCCTTTCTTGGCAGTGGGGAACTGCTTCACCCTTTGGATGTACTGCATGAACAAGCTTTAGCTGCTTGTGACTTCTAGTGTTTGCTTGTAACTTCTAATGTTTGTATTTTTCTTCTGCTCAGTTTTGTGACTGGTTATTCCATCTTCAGTCCACTAAAATTTCAAAACCCTGTGAGTGCACATCTATTTGTAGTACACATTTGTATAGTTATTAAACGGGAACAGCCATCCTTGTATGAAAAATTGATGGCTGTTGGATAATGAACATTTGGCTCAGCAAGTAGGCTTTACACAAAAGAATGAGGTTTAACATGTAATCAGGCTTGATTGTTCCAGAAACTTCCCCTTGCTGCAGATCTGAGGGCTGCTCTGTGTGCCAGGGCAGGATCTGCACCCAGAGCCTCCTCCTCTTCTCCTGCCTTTTGTGGTTTTCTTGCTCCATTAACATGAAATGCCTTCTACAGGTGTATTTCCTTGTTATTTTAGTAGTCAGCTTATTTGATCTGATACATACTGCAGTATAGCTATCTAGCGTATTTTGGTAAATAATTTTTTCATGTCTTTCTAAGTGTGTTGTTTCTATCCGAGATGGTGGTTTATCGACAGACCTGTCTCTGTAAATGAGTAAGGGCCACATAAAATGAACACTTTATTTCCAACACTGCAGTGTATCTCTCTACATGAATTTATACCAGTTTTATTGGCTACACTGAGGATTTTCCACGCCCACAGAACTTCAGGGGCTGTCCATCCCCTTCTTTGATGTTTAGAGCTAACTCTTATCTTGGTAGCATCTTTTCCCTCTCTGCCATTATTGAGTGCATTGATTAGAAAGGTCCAAAGCAGCATTTCTTCTTCCAAAGCTGAAGGGAACAACATGAGCAATCTGTATTCTCTCTTGGTGTTTTGAATTAAAGCACCACATTGGCACACACACCTCACCTTTGTCATGTTCTGATGGGGAACTGCTCTGCTCAGCCCTGGTGGAGTGCAGGCAGGCAGAGCATGGCATTTTCCTGTCTAAGACAGCTTAGTCCTGGATAAATGTCAAAAGTTTTTTAGGCTGCCTACTGTGATTAGTTTTGTTAAGCCTGGATATTTTCCTAATATGTCCATTGGGCTATTGTCAGTCTACCTTAGAACATTCATGCATTGCTGTTACTTTTTAGAGATGTTTTCATGGATTTTTTCCCATCTTTGTGTGTTTGCAAACATGATGTGCAACAAATTGGTTTTGATGCTTCTATTTGAAGGCCTTTAGAGACTGAATGTTTGTCTGTGTGTACATGTACACATACTTTAATACTTTCACAGAAAAATGGTTTTCCCCTCTTGAGGAAATAAACCTTTCTTCATTGGACTGTCTTTTAGAAGTATCTTTTTTTTTAAATTTTTTTTTTTATTTTAAGTTGATGCTGATTTTTTTCTTTAGGTTTTATTTTGTAAGAAGCTTCTAAGAGTTGGAAAACATTATTGCTTTAGAAAGGGGAGAGCCTTCTTAATGAAAATAGAAAGCGCATTCTCAGATTTTAGATCTAGAAACAAAAGTATAAATTTAAGTGATCATTATAAAGTAGGCAAATTGAGAGTGAGACTTTAATTTTCTGGATTTATATTGTTATCTACTACACTTTGCTACGAGGGATGAATTTGAGAATTGTTTACCTATTCAGTGAATATTTTTTTGTATGTTGAAACTCTGCAAAATTAAGAAATGTAAAACAGAAATCCCAATAAGATAAAAGAGCATGAGTCTTGTAGCAGGCAATGGTTAGGGCAGTGCCTGGGTCAAAAGAGGTAGGAGGGATGAGAGTATTGATCTATCAGTGGTGCAAAGCATGATAATATACATGTTGCAGCTTACCTTGTGGTTTTGGGTATTTTTTAAAAGGTCAGGTATTTTGGTCCCTTTAGCTTCTGAGTTAAATCCAAAGTACCTACGAAGTCCTTCTGCCAAAAGGTATATAGAATTGAAAAAATTGAGAAATGGCAATTTTACAAAAAGCTACCTAAAGTGGTGAGGAATTTGTTTCAGATGAGGACCCAGGGAGTCAGTTTGTTGTCTAACAACATGTTCTCTTTGTTGTCTGCTCTTCTGGCACGTTTGTCCCTATGCAGTGCCACGTTCTGTTCAGGGTTTTCTGTGCTCTGATATGCTGGAAGCTGCTTGGAAGTTAAATATGCAGGGTGGTTCTTAAGGCAGTTGATACTGGAGAGCTCAGGATGGCAGTAAGTGAGGCTCATGTGCAAAATAGCAGAGGTACCAGGGGTGGAAGCATGGCCCAGCACTTGTCTGAAAGCCAAAGCAGAGTTGTGATTCCAACTGGTAGGAAAGCACATCCTAAGTGTGACATTCTGCCAAGCAGGGACAAACCCTGACCCTCTGCAGTGGGGTTGTTATTGTTGGTGTCCACAGCTGGAAAGGTGAGTCTTACCAACAGAGCAAAACCTTTCCAGCAGAGCTCAGGAGAGCACCTTCAGAACGTGTATTTTTGAAATGTGCAAATAATTTGATTGCAAACACCCTAGTCCTGTTTAGAGTGTTCCCATCCTGGTTCTGCTCTGCTGTTCTGCTGTGTGAAAATCTGTGCTCTGTGCAGTAGAGGCAACTCCCCTGACAGTCTGATTTGGAGATTATTTCTAAAATAGTGTATTGTTAGAATAGATTTAAAATTAGATCAGTAATTAATCCTCATGCCGAGATTTGGAACCGCAGGTAGCTGGTAATGAGCTCATTTGTAACATTTGATTCTTAAACTAAGAAAATGCTCTGAAACAAAATGAAGAGAATTGTTCATCTTGAATGCTACAAAGCAACCAAATGAGTTTCCATATTATTTTATGTAACATTTACATTAAACCTGGAAAACTTTCTTTCCATTTTCAGCTCATTTATTTTGTTTCCTGGATGCATCTTTGGGGAGAATGTTTAGAGAAAGTTTGTTACATTGCACACCTGTATGTAATTGTATGCTCCACGGTTAGAGGATCTGAAACAATATAAAATCACTTTGTCATTTCATTTTGGAATTTGTTTGCTTAGATTTTTTGGAGGAAAAGAAATGTGATAAACTATCTTCTGTGAGAATTGCCAAGTAGAGAATTACTTAAAAAGCAGCCATGCTACGTGAAGCATTTAATAATAGATTTGGAGGAAATGGGAAATGAAAGTATGCAGTTATGCTTAGCTTTCATTAAATCAGCCTTTCACACTTTGTGATGTAACTTTATGGCAGTGTAATGCATAACACAACTGAAGTAGGAGATAAGAATGCTTGAGAAGGTTTGTTTTATGTTTTTGCCCATTAAATGATGTCTCTATTTATTCTGGGGTCTCCCTTCCATAATCAGAGATTTTTTCTTACTTTTGTTCTTTTATGAAAAACAAAGATAGGTTTGGAGAGTGTTCAGAATAAAGTGGATTCATGCACTTGAGAATGGCTGTACCAGTCATTGTAATTTGTTGTGACATCTCATTTTGTTTGGCTTTGCAGAGTTGTTCCTATGTTGTTAATAATGCAGAAGGTCTGGACTATACAGCGTGGTGTAAGCAGGTGTGCACCAGCCTCAAGCATTAGGCAAATTAGACATAAATTTGGTGTTCACTGGCAATTTCAGCCTTTTCTTTTGTAATTTCTTAGCTTGCAGTGATGCTGCTTCTTCAATTTGAGCTCTAAATGAGGTAGGAGGGCTTGTCTAACATTTAGCTTGGTTTAGATGAAAGGAAAATGGTCTTCCATGCACTAAGTTAATTCCTAAGTACAAAGATGTTAATCTTCCTTAAAACAAAAGAACCATCTGCACCCATTTTACTCCTTGCTTTGTAAGCCTTGCATTGCTCGACTCAGTGTTCACCTCGGGTAATGTGTTTGTTAGCATGCTGAAAGGTGTGGTGACATAATGGAAAACTATGTCCTTTGTGTGTTTTACCCCCCTGCACTCTCTGGAAATCTGTACAGAAGTGCAACCCACACTTCACAAATTGACTGCATCGTTTTACTCTGTGCTCCTCTCTTTTTGTCCAGTTTATTTTGTCTCATGAGCTTCAAAACAATGGTCAACACAAATTTGAGTAGAGCCTGGCTTGCTGAACAACTTGCATCTGTTTCTGTGGTTGTAGTAATTGACTACTCCATGCAAAGATCTTGTGGAAGAGGACCCTGCACTCAGGCAGTTGGTTTTCATTGTCGTTTTTATTTGGGTTCCAAAGTTCAGACCCCTTTTGAAGTTCTTCAGAAAGGTGGTGGAAACAGGAATACTGCAATCCAGTCTCAAGGTCATGGGAGTTAGGGATTGATATTATAGAGGAGCGAATGGCAGGGAAAGATTGTCCAGAGATGCACTGGAGAAAGGCTCCTTAGTTGTTTAGTCTGGACAAAATAACCAGCGAGGAATCCAAATTCAGGATGTTTCCTTGCTCCTGGGACTTTAATGACAAGAAATAAAATGCAGTTTTCCTCTGTGATGTTGGGAAGAAAATAGCTCTGTGTCTGTTGTGATGGAGACTCTGCCTGCAATATGTAGGAAGTTGCTTGGTGGTCTTGTGCTTCCATCCCTCACATCTTAGCTGTGTGTAATTGTATTTCTTTACAACAAAAGAAGTGTTTATTGTAGGAATGTGCAACCCCCCAAACCTACACCCTGAATAATAACACTTTTTTCCCCAGTTATTCTAGGATGAATAACTCTTAAACTATTCTTGAATGTTAAAAAAAAGAAATCAGTTGAACCAGATGCTTACTTATCTATTTTAGAGAACTAATTATCCCTGTTGTTGGTAGTGCTAAAGCTTACAAAATTGCTTCCATCTTTGAATTACTATAATTAAGACGATAACTTCCACATCTAGTTAACATTGCTGCACAGCTGCTGCATTCATTGACATGCAGATTTTGGATTTTTTAAATTTTCTGTCATTGTGAATAAAAATTTTAAATACTTATTTTCATTTCCAAAATGTCTGTTTCTCATAAAGAATTCTTTGTAAAGCAAATCAACTGAAACCAAACTTCTGTAACATCAGAGGAGAATCTGGTGAAGTTTGGTTAGGTGATATTGCATGTTAGGAAAATATGTAACCACAAATAACTTTTGTAGATCTGATCGCTCTGAATTTTGTATCCCAGTTCATAGGGATTTGGGGTCACTGAATTGAATATCAAATCTGGAACAAGTCTGATGTTTGACTTCTGAAATGTTGTTTTGAAAGAAGTTAATGCAAGAGTTAATCTGGCATTCTCACAACCTGAGGTACATTACAAAATTCAAAAATTAAAATTTTTGGTCAAAAGTTGGGCTTGATTATTTTGGAGGTCTTTTCCAACCTTAGTAATTCTATTATGAATCAATAATACGAATAAAATATGTTCATGAATGCTACCCAAAATATGATTTGTGCTATACTTTTTCCATATATCTTATTTAAGTTGATTTCTGTCAAAGTCAATGAGAAGGTTTGTGCAATCAGTGTTATCTTGTTTACTTACATATTCCAACAGCTTCAGGTGTGAAATTCCTCAAGGCCTATAAATTCAGATAGATTTTGAGAAACTTCTTTATCATTACTCATTTATAATGACCATTATTCATTTATAACCAGCATCGCTATGAAATTACGTGATAGTGTTGGTTGATTATTTAGATTTACATTGTTTTTCCTGTGCCTCTCACTTTCATTACATGAACGCCTCATGGGCATTAATCAGTTTTGCTCAGTGAGTTAAAGATGTCCCTGGAGTAAGCTGCTAAAATAAAGAATCAAATATCGATTTATGCTGAAACAGAGACATTGATTTCTTTTTCAGACCGATTATGCATGTGAAACAAGGAGCACTCATGGTGCTCATTTTAGAGCCTTGCCCTGGCATTGTCTGGGGGTGAGGAGGAGAAAGAGGAGGAGAGTAGTTGGAGTGCAGCTGAAGAGCTGTGGGCTGCATGCAGGTCACAGGTACAAAGCCAAATGTGCTCAGAAATAACTCTGGGCAAGGGTTCTGGCTCGTGGGCACATTTCAGTGGGTCCAACAGCAGTGTCCAGTTACCAGAGCCACGTCCGATGTCCTGCAGTGTTCAGTTTCAGGAACACACTGGGGACACTTCAGTTCACGTAACAAATGATATTTTTACTGCAGGCAGAGAGGTTAACTCTGGAAATAGTAAAAGCTGTGTTTCCACAGTGATGCCAAGGCATTGTTTCAACTATTTCAATATAAAATATCCATTTTACTATGTGTTTTCAGAATTCAGTCGAGGTGCTCCTGTGTTCTCACAGGTTTTTGACTCAAGTTTGGCTGTGTGGGTGTTCGACCAGGGCAGGGAGGGCAGCACTTCCAGAGCTCAGCCCTACAGCTCTGGGCCCTACAGAAACTCTGCACTATTAAAATCGTGTTATGCCTAAGCTGGAAGACCTGGAGGGGATTTTCTCTCTGAAATTATGAAGTGGGATCTGAGAAAAAAAAAGGTTAACAAGACCCATAGCAAAATGTGAGAGGAAAGGAAGCTCAGGGCAGGGCTCGCCTTGTGTTTAATGAAAACAGCAAAACTCTGGCTTATAAACAAATAATAATGCTTGAAATCTCTCTGGACTGGTTAAAAACTGGCTTTTTTATAGTTAAAAAGTAAGAGAGGTATAGCCAACCTTTTCCCCTTTTACTTTCCCCTATTACTCCTGTTTTCTTATGTAGATTGAATTAATTTTTGAGCAAGAAGACATACAGTATTGTTTTGAGAATTTGTGAACAGTAATGAATAATAATTAATGCAATTTAAAGGATTAACAATATGATCTCCTCATTATCATTGGCCTGGTGGCTCAATTTTGAACCCAGCACTGTCTGGCTAGAATGCATCTTCCAGGAAATAATTTTTTCTTCATTGGAACTGTTTCTGCCAGCACTTAAATTGACTAGTTTGAATCTCTTTGGCACAACGCCCTGCTTAAAGCCAGCTTTGCTTCTTTCTTATTTCACTGTTCTTCTTTAGGAGGTGCTCAAATGCTGTTGTAGTGACTTGTAGGGGGAGAGGTCATCCCACTGAAGTCTGCCTGTTACCTCCTCCCTTCACCCTTTTTTTGTGTTTTAGTGACTAGCAGAACTTTGTCACTCTTGTTCTGCATTTCATCTAGGATTTCTAAATCTGTTAAAAGTTTTTTCTCTATATTCAGAGAGCTCTCCTCAGACGGTAGAGAGTATGACTGTACTTGTATATTTTTCTCAACATATAACATGAATTTAAGCAGTTGGGTGTTGTGTTGTGTTTTTAGTCTCTGTGTTCAAGCTTTGCCTTATTGCCAACACACATAACTCATAGAAATGGCTAAACAGACCCAAGTGGTGTTTCTCTTTTGCAGATGAGAGATCCAGGAAAATTAAAAGTTATCCAATGTTGAGGGTGCAAAGAGAACAATGTTTTATTCCCAACTTGAGGCTAGGCGTTCACTCCAAGCCGTTCCCTCCTCTGGGTACATTTGTGTAAACCTGACCTATTTTAAGGGGTCTCAGCTGTGTGCTTGCTCTCCAGCCCCTTAACCCTTTCTCTTTTGGCTCCTTATCTTGGCAAAGACAGCAGAGAAAATGGGTTTGTAAAACTCTGTTCAATTTGGAAAATGCAGCAACTAGTTAAAAAACTCTGAGTTTGGGACAGTTCACTTCCCCTGTTACACTGTGGTTTAAATATACCAAGTTTCCATAGCCAGCTCCAGACATTGCTGTGGTAAAGTGTACTTTAGGAACTCTCTTTAGCAAAGAGATACAACTGTAGAGAATGGAGCTCTGTTTTCTCCACTGTACTAGTGGTTTATATTGAGCAAGATCTTAAATTCCTATAGTATATTTTATAGTAAAATGCCCAGGATTTTTTTTTTTACTTTTTACATGGTAATATATATTACACTAGAATGTTCAGGAATTTCATGTTGCAAGAGAGATTTTGTGCTAATATAAACAATGATTATCTGGTATTAATGTTGGAATTGAGTATTCTGGTTTATTTCAGCAGTTACTGGAATAAAGTAACTTAAAACATGTTAAAAATATCCATGAACTGAGATTTTAAGCTTCTTAAAATCAGGCTGTTAGTTTTTCCATGAGATGTGCACAATGGCAATCAGTTTTTGGATGGACTGTTGTTGAATAATACATGAATGTAAATGGAGATTGTATGGAATCAGTTGGATAATTTTGAGGAATGCTTTAAGTACACTAAAGAGCCTGAATAGCAGTTAATGGTGCTTCAACTTTATTACTGTTTATTATAGTTGGCAGTTCACTTGTATTTTTTTCTGCATCAAGTTCTCTAGTTTCCTATAGAACAGCAATAAAATAAGCTTACAAATAATAATAGTCAGATGCACTGTATCCTGTGGCAGCAAAATACTTTTGCATTAAATTGTAGCTCTTGGCAGCCCGAGTGTGTTTATTGTTGGGCAGCTCCAGCAGATCAGTCAGTGCAGGAAGGACCTGGCAGACGTCAGCTTTTGGGGTCTGCAAGCAAAGAGGCTTTGCCTGTGCCTGGGGAGCCCAGTGTGGAGCTTCACAGGGCACCCCTGGAGCAGGGCCAGCGAGCTCCTTGCTCAGCCTTTGCTCAGCCTTCCCTGCTCCTGGCTATTCTCCCACCCCTATCAACACCAGTGGGATTTTTGTCACGTTTTGAGAACTGCTGAAGTAAGCAGGAATGTTTCTGCCATCTAGGAAGCAAGCTGGAGGTACAATGAATAGATGTATGTAGCTGTAATACTTGGTCAGTTGTAAGATTTTGCTGGGAGCTTCATTTGTTCTGTTTGAACAGAAAAAATGGCAATCACAAAGGGATTTAACTGTCTAGCTGCTCTTCTTCACAGCTCCCATGATACAAAAATACTTCCCTCGCCCATTGCAATTCCTTTTATCACCTTCAGAGCTAAATGTTTGCTACCAGCAGTCACAAGCTGGGAAGCAAATGGAGAAACACATCCTTCTCTTCATTTGGCTCAGCTCTGAAACTCCAACAGGGGAAAAATAAGTCTGAACTGTCCCATAAGAAGTGTCACTTTCCTTGCTGGAACAAAGTCATGGCAGTGAGTGGAGTTGATGTGGTGGAAGCATGTCTGAAACTTGTGGAGTTTTCCATCGGTATTGCCACATGTGTTCACAAAGATTTTTGGATCCCAGGTTTTAAGTTTGATTAGTAATCCTGCTCATCTGCTGGGTTGTGCTAACACTGCTCTGTAATTTTAACTCTGCCCTAAGGAATATGCTCTGGTTTGTTATAACCAAGCCAATAATTGTAACGGATTTATTTGCTAGGTTGGATATTGGTAAGAGTATCCAAAGCACTCAGGGGTATTTTACATTGTTTTCTGCTTTTTGTGTGAGTTGTAAAGCATGAATTGCACATGTTCTGTGAATCAGGAATGAGTTACCAGCTATCTCCAGTAGCCTGTGCAGTAAATGCTTCCAGGGGGTTAAAACACTGCTGTCTCTGAACATTTCCTCCTTTGCAGGGTCACTACTGAAATCGAGAGTGTGAGAAAATTCCACCCTAAATACTGAGATTCTTCCTTGTCTGAAAGAGACACTGCAGAACCTGCCTCGAGGTGCTGTTGTTCACCTGACCATGCCTTATCATTTCTCTTTCTTTCTTTCTTCCTTTCAGCTGTCGGACGAGCAACAGGAAGAGTTTGATTGTAACATCCAGCACATCTCCAACTCTCCCACGGCCACATTCCCCTCTTCATGGACATGCAGGTAATTCCTTAGGACTGCTCCACCTGGGAATTGTTAGCATAAATGTCAGTAGTCACTGTAGTGAGTTTGAACATACTGATACTCAGCATCAAAATATGCCCTTTGGAAATTATTCTGAATATAGTTTTTCACCTTCTCTAACTTTTAAGAGGGTCCTTGTGGTTTCAAGATAAATGTTTTATGTTCTGTGCTTTCAAGTTTGCTTCCCTATCCATCCTCCACTCTTCCTGGGGGATTCAATCCTCTTACGTCCTGCGAAAGAGCCTGAGATGGAAAACGAATCCAAATAAAATTAGATAAATACATTTAAATACATCTCTTGTTTTGAGTCTCTGAGCATGGTTAATTTGTGCCAGTGATTTAGCTGCAGTTCTCATGAGGAGGAACATCCTGCTTGTTTCCGTGTGCCTCCGGCAGCCTGGCAGCTGTGCAGTGTGCCATCTTATGGTCTCTGTCTGCTACTCACGGCAGCAGGAGGTGTTTGGGATTTTTATTTCTTTTTTACATTGCTGCCAATTTTACCATGGCAGCAACTGGGAAATGCTCATTTCAGAGCACATGGGCAGGGGCTTGTTAGTCATTGAAATGAAGTGTGTGGAGATGTTCTTCCAATAGAAAAGAAGAAAGATTCTTCAGAAAGGGTCACACATACAGATTCAACAGCTTGCCTGAACAGCATGTTCCCTTGATGCTTTTGTTGCTGAGGGAGGTAGGTGATGTGTGAGGACTTTGTTTTCGCTGTTTCAAAATGCCAGAGAAGATGGTTGGGCTCCAGGTATGTCCCTGATGGGCAGCAGTCAGGAGCATGAAACAGCTGAACGTTTGTGGCTCATCATCCACAGCAGAGCCTCTCTGGAAACACGTCACTGCTGCGTGTAAGACAAGGAGTGCTGCTTTCATTACAATCAGACTGTCTTCCTCCTACATGGCAGTATGTTCTGTAAATGCTTTCTGGAGACTGGAACCAAGAAAATGCTGAGAAAGAACAGCAAATTGACAGTAGCTCATCTAGAAGGAGCCATCTGCTTCTGTTTGCAGAGCTTTGCATTTCAAGAGGTGACATCCAGCCTGTTGAAGAGAAAAGGAAGGCTAAAGTTATTGTTCAGGGATGCCTGTAAAAGCCTCATTCACTCTTAAGTTTTTGTAAAAATCTGTCACATTTTCCTGGGATGCTATAAAAAAAACAGCCATGGAAGGCTAGGAAGATGCTTTAATTACACTGTTTTTCTAAAATGACCCATGATTTTGAAATTAAAATGTTAACAAAATCTTACAGGTGGTACATTAAAACAATTTTCTGCTTCAGAATCTGAAATGAAACACATGGCTAAAAATTTGTGTAGGACCATCCCTTTTCACTTCAAACTCCCTTTTTTCTGTCCTGTGTGGTTATGGTGGTGATAACTTTGTAAAATTTTGTTTCAACAAGGCTTTATTCTTGGTAGAGTTTCTCCACTTAGTTACATTGTGGTTTTTGCTTTGAATTCCGATATGTGCTGGTTTCACTAAATTCTAATTCAGCTCTACAAGCCTTTATTGAGGCAAAGAAATGTCCTTGCTTGGGAGGTTGCAACAAGATATTGACATGATCATTGCTCAGAAAACAAATGCAGAAATATTCATAAACAAACATTTATATTTTCTTTTCTTTTGATTTGCTTTTCTCTTCTGTCTATTAAAAAGATTAAAAGTTCCTTCTGGGGGTTTTGATGCTGTTTCAGGCTTTATAAGCTTATAATTTATTAGAAGTACATGTGTGTCTTCTAAAAAGAAGAGTAACTACTCATTGGTGTGCCGCCTTACTTTAACACTAATTGTCAAATATTTCCTTTTTTTTCTGATGTTGCATCTGGGATTTAAAATTATTAAGTAAAAGGATATCCTTTGTTACCTGCAAGAGTAGCCAGTAGCATAAGAAGATAAGTTACTTGTAATTTGAGTTCTCTACCCGTACTATATTTAGGTATCTTCCCTGGGAAAAAAAATAATTTATTCAAGAGACAAAAGTAGATGAAATTTAGAGTAGAGTCACAAATATTTTCTTAAGAAATATCATATATGAGGGGTGAATCTGAGAACAGGCTGTGATATTTGTTTAGTATTTGAACAGAATCTATCAATCTGTTTGTTCAGGCACATGTGGTGATAAGTTACTAAGAAATACTGGTCCCTTTTGTCTTGAACTTTTGTCTTGTCTCCTTAATGCTCATATTGAACCTCTCCTACAAATCGAAGGAACAGCAAGCATGCAGGGAAACCAGGGATGCTTTCTAAACTGTTTCTGTTCAGACACCACACAGAAATGAAGTCCTGTATGGCAGTAATCTCAGGAGTTATTCTTCTGTACATAATGTAAAAGTCAGTGGGTGAGATACAGCACAGTTGTCTTTCTGTCAGGCAAACCTACCTCCTCATGAGCACCGATCCAGGCACAGGGACTGCCTGTCTCAAATAGCATCACAACAAGATGCCAGGCAATTTCATGTCCTAGAATATTTGGAAGTATTACTTAAAGAGTTCTCAACATTTGAGAAAGAAGAATATCTGAACAATTTTAGCTCTGCCATGAAATCACTTCTGAACCAAGAACACTTAAGTGTGCTAGTTCAGTTTTCAAACTGTATGAAATAGCATTTTCCAGAATGAGCTGCTACCTTGACATAAAAAGATGCAGCTTGTGGGGAAGTCACTCTGCTGGTTTAGTCTCCCAAACTTGTAGTGGCCAGTTTTAGGAATGCAAGTTTGAAAATTTTGCTTTTATTCTAAATTTTTTTTTGTTTTGAAAATAAAGGGAAAAAAGAGGTGCACACATGTGTATTCCTTACATTTTTTTTCTATTTCTTTAAATCTGTTTTTTAAAATATGAAAATTACAAAGATGTTACACCATGAGGTTGGTAACTACGTTGCCATCAGATTATATTTTAAATCAAAAAGCTTAAAATCAAAGTAGTACCATTATAATTAGTAAAGAGATGGGTGCTTACAGCTGGAAAATTGAAGCTCAGGCTCTTTTAAAATTTACTTTCCACAGCTGTAAGGTAGCCAGGTTGCTCTCTGGCTTCCAGTGGAGGAACTTGTCACTGCTGAGACCTTTGCCCTGCTCCCATCTGTAATGGCACATGGATGGAGCTGCTCACAGGCAGCACTGTGCTGCTGAATTAAATGATTCTGCTCTTACACTGCAAGTTCAGTTCCACCTTCTGGCAGAAAAATGGCTGTTGCTGAGGTGTCCATTTATTTATTATTTTTAGAGTGTGCAGAATATGTAACATCCCTCCCTAGATCCTGCCCTGGTTATCAGAGCTGAGGTTCATCAGCACGTCATGCCTGTGATCCTTGGATGGTGTGAGAGCACCATGGCATTCATTTTTTATGAGGCTGGTGGAACACAGGGTGCTTTAAATATTTTGATCATTTTGAAATTTGCGTGTGCTGGAAGGCATCTAATTCTGCAGCGTGCCTTATGACCTTTAGCTGCTCGCTTTAATATTCAGCAAAGAATTTGAATATCCTAAAAAGAAGACCACATTTTATATTTTGTATTTATTATTAATTTTTATGGCTCTCAGAAGCAGGTTTTACAACATGGTTCTGTTGTGAGTTCTTGGACTCATAGCCTATCTGATGAGTATCATGTTTGTAGGGGGTAGCTGAGACTTTCATTGCCCATAAG
Source organism: Lichenostomus cassidix (assembly GCF_008360975.1). Lineage (NCBI taxonomy): Eukaryota > Metazoa > Chordata > Aves > Passeriformes > Meliphagidae > Lichenostomus > Lichenostomus cassidix. Next base: position 8,667,349 of record NC_139489.1, on the reverse strand, counting down.
GTCTTGTTTTGTGTTTTGAATGTAGTGGATTTACAAATGCTTTGGCTGCATCCTTCTTCCTCTGTCTGGAAGATGTAAAGGTTCCTGCCTGAATTATTGGCATTGGTGTAGCTGTGTTGATTTACCTAATGGGCAATCATTCTGTGTAACAGCCTCCCTTGAGACAAAGGCATTTCAGGTTCAGTAGTAGCCAACTATAACCCTGGAGCAGCAGGGGAATCTACCTTTGCTACAGAATAAATAGGGTTTCGATCAGCCTCGGTGAACGAGACCATTGCACTAAGGCTTCTCTTATTAAAATGCCTTCTTCTAGAGCAGATGCAGCAGTGCTGGGAAATTCTAGGGAAAGTAGTAATTCCCTTTCTCCCTGTTGTTGTTTTAAAAGCTTCACCCAGACTTGAATTGAGTAGAAAAACTAATTGCTTTTCATTTTAAAACTAGAAGCAGATCACAAGGGATCTAATTAAAATTCCAGCGTCTGAAAGGAAATATGGCATATACATCTGAAAAAGTAGTTGCTCAAAAATTAGTAGTATCTCTGTACCACACAGTGCAGGCTCAGAAGAGTTTGAACACCCACATACTTAATTTCAAAATTTAAAAACTGTCATTACCCAATTTGCTCCGTTACTCTGAAATTCTATTTTCATCATACCCCGAAAAGTTCAAAGATTGATGAAGATATAAAAAGGCAATGACAGTACATTGCTTGTTTATAACAACATTGGGCAATGAGCTTTTCGTTCAAAACTATAATCTTGACACAGCAGTGTTCATTTTTAGTAAAACTTGAAAAATGAGGAGGCAAAGACCAAGGTTCCCACCACAGCTGGCAGCCTTCCTTGGTTTATTAGATCAACTGCAAAACCATGGAAAGGCCTCACTCCTGCTGCATCCTAAAACACTCCTTCAGCTTTCTGCTTGCAAGTGATTGGTGACCATCACCCCAAACCATGTGCTGCTACCAGGATCTTTATATTCGTGCATGACTGACTTGTTCACTTTGGTGACTTCTTAAATCCTCCTTGTAGCTTGCAGTGCCTCCTAGACTGGGACTGTCAAACCTCTCCATCTTCCTGTGGTTCAAAAGTAGCAAAATGGTTCTGTTTTTCCACTGTGACCATAAAAATTAAAATGAGTACAAGTTTAATACATGAAAGCACCAAAAATTAGCTATTGGTTTCTTATCACTCTCTCCTCTCTGCACCTGGGATATGCTGGGAATAGGTTAAACATTATCCAGTTTGGGATGAAGACTTGAATTGTGTTATATTAAACTGTGAACTTGTTGTTACTCTTAACTAACAACACAAAAGAAAACCAAACCATAGCAAAACAAACCTGTTGCTCTAACTCTTTGTTTTTAATTTAGTTTGCTCTTGATGAAGCAGATTGTGGAGTGGTCTAGAATTCACTTACCTCTCCAGTTCTCTCATCACCCCATGACACATGTTACATCAGCCTGGGGCTGGTTTAATCTCAACCAGCTGCTGTTTTTCCCCTCGTAGACTTGCAGACCAGATGGATTTTGCTGGCCTGTGCTGCACTGTGGCCATCCTCATACCCCAGGAGGTATCAGCCTATTCCTCCTCTCCTCCTCCTCCCTCCCTGCCCCAACATAAGTGCCAGGTGTGCACACCTTGCTCACAGAAGGTGTGCAGAGAAGCTGCAGCAGAGTTTTGTGACCCATTTGTGAGGCTGAAGTGCGAGGAAATGTTACCTTCAACTGAGCACTGTGGTTACATTCTGCTCCTGCTCAGTGGAACAGCTAGCAGGTGTAGATGACTTGGATTGAAATTAATGTGACTTAATTATAAGCTTATGGTGGTTGAAATTGTTTTGGACTGTTTATTTTTGCTTTCCTAAACAGGTAGCAGCCCCTTGGACAGTCCCAGGAACTTCTCTCCAAATGCACCTGCTCATTTTTCCTTTGTTCCTGCCCGAAGGTAAGGCAGGATCCATTCTCTTTGGAATGGAAAGCAAATAGTCTATACACATTTGTTTAGAAATGGCCTATGGGTTAGAACATTTTTGGCTGTGTTTTACTTTCTTTGATGTTTACAATTTTATTTTATTTTACTCCTTATGGATTACATCTTGGCAGGATCAGAATGTATTAGGTACTTCTCAGACACAGAAAAAGATAAAGTTAATTAAGTAGTTAATGATGCCTAGGGAGGAAGCAGCATTATCCCAGAAGGATGACAGGTGTAGGGCATGTGATATGACAAATAATTTAGTCGTAGTGACATTAAAGCCGTTCATGTTTAGGATAATTGTAATTTAGTTGTAGATGCTGCTCTCACTGATGTGTATTGAAAATGTACTGATCTTCTTTGCCATGTCTACACAAAGATATAAACATACCTTGAATTAGCTGTGCACAGCTCTGTGCTTTCATTCCCTACCTTCTGACTGGTAGTGACTCTTGAGTTTTCTCTGCTGTCTTGGGCATTGGTGTCAAGAGAACATTACTGCTCTAATGACAAAAACAGCTGATAATTGAAATTGCAAGTCTACAAGAACCTCTAGAAGAGCAGCACTGAGAGACCTGAATGTGAAGCTGTCATCTGTCCTGCAGCCAGGGCTGGACAGGTGCTGGTCATGTGGTGTATCAAACTGCTGGAAAGAAATCTGATGCCACAGGGGTGGATTTAGTGTTAAGAACAGGAGAGAAAGAATAGAGACAGGTGGGAAAAGCAGAAAAATGGTGATTTGAATGTGGAATCCCAGCAGGTAGGCAGAAATGGATAATGAAACAGAAAGCTATGTTTTGTGGGAAAGAAAGAACAGGGAAATTAGAGAGATCCCTAGCAGGGTTTGTGCATAGGAGGTGGGTTATTAGATTAAGTGTGGGAAGGTATTTTGGAGTTGTTAAACTCCTTTGCCTTGGCTGAAAAAACCCAGTCTGTGTTAAAATGATTGGAGAATGGGAAATGTGTGATCATCCTGAGAGGAAGAAAGTTTTATGAGAATGACAGATTTAGCTTGAGGACTAGTTAGAAAAAAAAGTTAAGTCTGAAAACTTCAAAGAAGAATAAAGGGTTAGGATTTGATGAAGTAAGGTACACCCTTTATGTGAATGGCAGGAAAATCCTGGAGCATTTCTCCATTGAGGTGATTTTCTAGAAGACCTGGTATCCTTGAATTCTGTTTGAAGTAGATTTTGGTCTTCTGGTCTTACGTAAGAAAAAGCTTTCTAATAGCATGTGAAATGCAAAAGACTGGATATGCATTTTTCTCTTGCCTCAGAGGGAAAATTAGTGCTTTACTTGCTGGTGAGACAATTCAAATGGACTCACAGCATCCACCTTTGTTTTTAAAGCCTGATCTGGGTGTATTCAATAAGATCTGTTGAACTGAAATGAACTTTTACCAGCTTTCACAGTATCTGGAGTATCTCACAGGAATTCTGGACCTTGGAACACAGTAGAAAAGTTGCAGCAGAAACCATTGTCAAAACTTAACATAATTTTTAAACGTCATGTTTCAACCTGATGCTTCAGTGTTACGGCTTTCTAAAAGTTCAGACAGCAAATAAATGAGTGTTTTAATAATAAAACCTGAAGAGTGCCCTTTCATACTTTCCCACTTTTTAAATCTATTTTTTTAAGAAATAGGTGAATAAAGGTTAAGCCTGTCCTGTTGAGTACAATGGTTCATTTTAGAGCATGCATGTTCCTCTCTATACTTTTTCTACCAGGGAAAAGAACAGTTAAGCACTGCTTCTTTTAGAAACCTGTTTCTATTTTCTGCTTGCATTACACCCTGAATAGCTATGCCAGCAGTAACAACAGATACATGCTAGATTACCCCATAGTGGTATCAGATTAACTTGTATATGATGGAATTAAGGAATTGCAAGTGTGGTGCCAGAGAAATGGATATTTCACAGTACCCTTTTCATTGACATTGTGTGGGGCTTAAGAGATGGCCCTTACCTCATTTCCTGCCATTGCCATCACAGGAATTACTTGTTGCTGGTTTTTTGCCTTTTATTACTGGTATAATTTCTTCATTTATTATCCTGTTTGGACATCATTTGTGATTTCCATTCTTTCATTATAGCCCTGTGATGAGTTCATTCTTGAGATGGAATAGGAAAGTTGTTTGCAAAGCTTGTTATTGTAAAGTCACTACAGTTTACTGCAAGGTTATCCTTAGTCTGACTTTTGATTAACCATAAATCCCTTGTCAGATGCCCTTTCAATGATTGTGTCATAGCTACAACACTGGCAGGAATCCTCCTGTTGGAATAAGGAAATGTATGGTTAATTCTGCTCATATTCACTGAAACTGATCTTGGAGGAATACCACTAACAGAAGATGAAGGGGTTTTGTTTTTTTTTTTTTTTTTTTAGAATTCACATGCATCTTTTACTGCTCCCTCTCTCATAATAATTGTACAATTTTTTCCACACAGCCATGGACACAGAGCTGACAGGTAATGTGTATCCCATTGCTGCTGTTTGTGTGTGTGAACTGTGCTTCTGTGCAGCTGAGCACGTGTCCCTAACCAGTTTATGCTGTAACAACCCCATTTAGGCATTCAGCTTCTAGTCTTTGTAATAGAAACAGAAAATCTTTACATTTTGGCTTAAAATGATAAACAGGTAGCGCTCTGGAGAAGATGTGTTGTTTTTCTAACTCCTTCTTGTTTGAAATTGATCTGCTTCTTCATGAAATAGCATTTAGCTGCTATAAAAACACCTCCTTAATTAACTAATTAAAATGTCATTTTAGAGGCAAAATTTGTTGTTTGCATGTCTTTGTTGTGCTAGCAAAGGGTCTATAATAAATAAAAAAAAGAAGATTTCTTTCCAAGTGTCTTTTTCTGAAGTAAAATTGCATGTTGTCTCTCTAAAAATATGTTTATTAACAAAACACTGATATGGCTTTGAAATGTTTTGCATAAATGCAGGAGGAATTTGCTTTTAAAGTCTTTTCCCCTTCCTTTGATTTGGAAGATTTTCACTCTTGTCCCACTTCTTCCTGCTAGAGTATAGCTGATATGTGTGTCCTGACTGCTTAGCACATTGCTTCCCTTGGTTGCATCAGCAGAAAATAGCCCAAGCATGAAGAGGTGTGCTGGAATTTTTTAAGTGAGAAAGATATTTTCTTTTAACTTGGTCAAAATGAAAGTTCTGAAGTTATTTCAATACACCATTTAGATGATTCAATAAAAAAGTAATTAAGCTTTCCTTTTGCAAGAAATGAGTGATTTGTAGAGCAAGCAACAGTGTTTTGCTTTGGGACTGAGGGTCCAAAGTGAGGTTGAATCATTGACCTCAATATTTCCCCAGTGCCCCTGTCACAAGAAGCTGAATTGTCATTGAAGTTTGGTGTTCAGTCACTTACCACAGCATGCAACAACTTTATAATGATTATAGTTGTTGTTTTTCAGGGTTAAGAAAGGAATTAAATTTCTCCTGAAATTATTTTGGAGTTGTTCTTTAGCATTTTATTGTCTTGCCAGAGAAAACATCACCTGTGGCTAAATGGGGTTTAGCTGTAACATATGCATGCAATAAAAATCTGCATTACAGACTTACTATTTTTTTTTTATGCATGAAGCATGAGTATTTTTAAAACTCTGTTGACATAATATTCTTCCAGTGATGTGGAACAGTGAGTTTATTTCCTTCTCATTCTAAGATAGGTGTCAAGGAGTGGTGTGTATCAGTGCCTGAAAATAAAAGGAACTAGGGCTGGAAAAACTGTAAACAAGGATTTTTGTCTTGGTGGGCACTGAACTTTTTTCTGGAGATGAAACTTATGGGTATGGATAGTGGGATGAGAAATACTACTGTGAAGATAACAGTTGAGGTTTTTATAATCACTGTTTCAGACCTGTACTGTTTCATCCTATTTTATAATGCACTTACATAGATGCACTGTATCTATGGGTACCAAACCCTCCCACTTCTTTCCAAAGCAAGTTAGAACAGTGAACTGTTCTAATTGAACTTCATGTTATGACCACTAACTGATAATCTACTTCAAGAAAAAAATGAAGCAAATGGAAATTGTTGTGAGGAAGAGGCTTTTCAGCATCTGTCCTGTTGTGCGACAGGACATGGTTGTCCATGAAGGACACAAAATCCATGAAATCAGATAAGAGACAGAAAAAGTGCTGTGAGACTGAGCTGAGTGTAGCTCAGTTTTCATTCTCACTGAGACACGGTTTGGGGGAAGAAGAGGATTTCAAGAGTTTCTTGATTCTTCTCAAAGCTTTTGTGTAGTTCCTCAATTCCTTACTTTTGACATTGGCAAAACAAGACCTTTCTGCAGTATCTCCACAATGGTTCGGATGTTTTCCCTCAGGGACATGTTTATTTGGCTCCCATAGGGAAATAACTACTAGTATTATATTGACTGGAGGAGAAAGGACTCTAGGTGAGATTTCTGTGATTTATGCCTGTATTTTGAGTGAGCCCCTTGGCTCTGTTCCTATCTGCTGTTGTGGGTTTAACTTCCCAGCCGTGCCAGGCAATGTGCTAGGCAGAATGCCCTCTGCCTAGGTAAACAGATTAGTCTGCTTTCAGTTGATTCTTGATCTAAAGTGATTTTTTTAGTCCTCAGTCTGAATCTTCATTTAGAAGACAAGGAGCTGCATAAGTAATTATGTTAGGCATGAGTGTCTTTTTCAGAGAAGTTTGCAAGGAGCTGTTTTTATTTGTCTGTTTTAGAAAGTCCAATTTTCGTACAAATACAAAGCATCTACTTAATACAGGATTCTGGTGTCCCTTTGCTTTATCTTTTCCAAGGTCACCTAGTTTTGCTTTTAAAACTCACTCCAACTGCTTCTCCACAAATGTGATTGTAAATAGGATACCTGATTTATCTGAATAACTCAAGACATCAATAAAAGCATGAGGTTAGGAGATATGGAGGAGAAAATTGCTTATTTCTCTCAAGAATTGGCCACAATATGCTCCTGACTGTAATTTCCCTTACATCTTTTCCCCAGAACGGATGGACGCCGCTGGTCCTTGGCCTCCCTTCCTTCATCTGGATATGGAACAAACACTCCCAGCTCAACAGTTTCAGTAAGTGACACAGACTTTTCCAAGCAATTCAGTTTGTACAAATACACCCTAACAAATCAGCTTCTGAGTCTCTACTAAAATACTGGATCTTTCTTCATTGTTTTGCTAACATTATTTAATATACTAATGATTTTAAAAATTATTTTAATTATTGGTTCTGCTGCTTTTTTTCTCCATTTCCCAGCTCCTATCATCTTGCACTTTGCCTTTAGCATTGGTGAAATCCCAGTGCAGCACTTGGCTCGAGTGATCATTTGAGAGGCACAAAGTTTCTAAAGTGGCAGGACTCAGAGATAGTGCATAAATACCTTCCAGCTCTCAGCTTTTTGTAACTGGGAAATTAAACTCTTGTCTGCTCTCAAGTACTTAGTCTGAAAACCTCTGCTATCAGGCTAGCAGAAAGAAAAACTGATAAGCCACATCTGTTATTCTGCTCCAATAATTTGAACCTCCTAATGAAGCTTTTCAATTCTTACACCTGTCATTTGAAAGACTGGCTGCTGTTTGTTTGATTTCTGTCAGTAACACCACTAAGCTGGCAGCACCACGTTAGCCCTTGTAACTCTGACATGCTTCCTAAAATGACTCTTACTCTGTAGTTTAACTCAGCTAGGTGTTGTGGTTATCCACACAAGAACCTTGCAAAGACAAGCATGGAAACATTAGAACTATAAAGGCTGTCTGTACAGACTTAATGTAACATGCTTTTGTATGTGTGTTATGGTGTCTTCAGCTGTGTGGTAACATCTCACTGCCTCTTTCCATAACACTGATCATTTGGGTTTGTATGAATTATTTAGAGTCTGTTCCTAATAATTATAACACCTTCGTTAACTAGGACTCAGTACTCTGCGTTATGCAAATCTTACACTGTATCATTGTTTTCCTTGGGAACTGTTCTAAGCTCATCTATAAACTTTCTAGTGCCTCTTAAACACAAATTTATCAGTTTCTTTGGAGGTGAGTGTTAAACTCAGTCTATACAGAAAGAGAAGAAATTGGGGTCAAAAGTTTCCTTTTAGTATAAGTTGATATGATTAAAATTTGATTTTGCAATGTTAACCTTATCCCTATAACTTCATTTGTTCAGACACATTCTTGCAAACTGTAGTTCACACAATTTCTACCATTTGTTATCTTTTGAACTTCAAGGCACTTGTTTCCTTGTTGAGTTTGGAGGTTTTTTGGCCTCCCAAGAAAGCAGGTGATTTGATATCAGTGTGCATACGGATATGTGGGCAGGAGCACAGAAAAATGTAGAAGGATTCACAATCAACATGAAAAAGATGTCCCTGGTTTCACTGCCACACATAATAATATATTCAAGTATCTAAGAGCAGCTGTTAAAAAGGGGCTCTGCTTTGGCCTTTATAATCTTTAGGCTAAATCTTTATGGGCATAATCCATGTCTAAGTCCTCTTCTGGGAGCAAGCTGTGAGAATGTGGAGCAAGTACAGTTACTTTCCATATGTCATCCAAATAGTTTGATCATTGACAGTCACAGCTGCCAAGATGTCTGTGGAGACAACACCTTTGGAGGCCAAACTGCAGGTTTTCAAGAGTTTATAGTTTGACCAGACTTTAGGTGGATGTCCACGGAGAGAGCAAAAGTAACAACACCAAAAATCTGTTGGAAGTATCAGTTCTTGCTTTGAAATCAGGACATCAAGGCTACTTTTAGAAAGTCCTCAGCTTTCTGGCATGGGAAATAAAGCATATTTGTCTCTTGTCATGTTTCCAGAAATAGCTAGATCATTTTGATTGATGTTTTCTCATGAAAAAAACAAACAATCCTACAAATCTGAGATAGACTTGTCACATAGAAAGCATCAGTTCAAATGGTAATTTTTGAAAGTGTAACAGGGAGGTGTAATGAGAAGTGTAAAGTGATAGTCATAGGTAGACCTGAATTCACTTCCTGCACAAAATAGTTAGGTTGAAACATGTAATTCCAAGACCTTTATTTTTTTTTCTAAATTACTAAGTTTCTCATCTCTAGTCCTTTCGCTGCTTCGTGTTACAATCTAGAAAGACATTGAAATGGACTGTTTAGTAAGTAGTGATGCAATTGTTGGAGCTATTAAACCTGGTATTACATTTCTAAGCCAATCCTATTATCGTAGTATTTCACAGATTAGAATTAATTTGAATTGATCTGAATAACACCTCTAAGGTTGATAAGCAGTGTTATTCCTGCGTAGACTTTGGAACTGTAGTAAGAGGTGGTGAAGGGACTTGTCAAAAGGACACGATGAATCAGTGCTGCAGATGTGAAGTTAACAGAATTTTGGGCTTCCATTTCTTATGATCAGTGCTCAAGATTGTATTTCCTTCTCAAGTGAGATGGAAGGAAGCCAGTAGACCTTTGTTCTGGTGTATGTGTCAGTGAGAAATGAGGAGGGCATTTTCCCTTCTGTGTCTTGCTGATTGAGTTTTTTTATGAGAGCAAGCGCTGACCCTCATCTCTGTGGTCATAGATCACCTGCTCTACCAACCTACTGAACAAACCACAACATTTACCCAGTCTAAGGTCAGTGAGAACCTGTAGATTCTGCTTTATTTTTTGCTTCCAAATGAGGTATGGCACTTCAGTAAAAAACAAACCACATTTACCCTTTCTGTACAAAATCAGGAAGACCAGATACATCATCAGACCAACACTGAAAAAGCTGGAGAAGACCTTCTTTCAAGTTAGGTGAGCATAAAATAATCAGCCAGATGAGCCAATACACAATTATTTTTAAGAAGTTAATCTGCTATTCATTTTCTAGATTCAGAGTTATTTTACAAGCTACTGTAGTATAGCTTGATCTTATTTATTTTTTTTACTGGAGAAGAGTTGGCTAATTCTGTATCTGTAATTAAGACACCAGGGGGATATTTGTATTAGTCTGCTGCAAATATTGAGTACTGTGGTGTGATTACCTGAAAATCAATATGTCAGAAGTGTTTCACTTTGCTTTCATGCTTTTTCATTGAAAGGTTATACACCTTAATACTGCTAGAGAAGCCCTTGGCAGAGAAAAGTCCATGGTCTTTATCTTCAGGGCTTTCATTAATTATACTCTGGAATTCTAAACTTTGTGATCCGATTGCTTTTAAGGAGAGAAAGTGGAGGGAGAGTTTTGTTGGGCCAGCTGTGCATCGACTAGCACTTCTTCCCCAATGACTTTGCTGTTGGAAAACATAAGGTTTTTAATGATTTTTCTAGATGATAAGTTTTGATTTTTCCTTTTTCTAATTTAAATAACTACGTGCTAACCTTCCTTAATTTGTTTTGGGTCAGACATGTATTTGCAATGCCAGAACTTGGGTATCTGTTAATGCAGGTCTGTAAGATGATGTTTTTAGTACTTCCTGCTCCACTGCAGGATCTGCTTTATTCACCCTGAAGGGGATTTCAGCTGCCATGGAACTTTTTCTTTGAGGTTTTTTCATAGGCAGGTACTTCTTCCTGCTCCTTGTATTGTGTGAGACACAAAGAAAGACATCAAAGAAATCTCTGAAAATCAAAACAGGACTTGCATAATTCTGTACTTAAGGGAGACAATAGTCACTATATTTGGCATAAACAGTTTGAGCAGCAGAACAGCTGTGGGCAAAGGGGCAAATACCCACCCTTGTCTTGGCCTCTGAGTGAGCTAAGCCATCTGGGTAATCATCAGTGTGTGGACACTGGGCTGGAAGTGACATCCCAACAAGATCCTTCCACACAGACCTGCCTGAAAAAAATGTTGGAAGTGGTGAATTCCAGTTCCAGGCACACTGGGGAAGTTTGTGCACATCCCAAGGCTTTCAAGGGGTGGCATTTTCTATAAATGCCTCTGTGCAGTGCAGTGGGAGCAGATCTGGGATCTGGAGCCAGTTAAAGTTTTATGTAAGAATGGGATATTTAGGTTTATAAGTTCTTATGTCATCCCGTTTTCTGTTGGTTATAATACTTAGAATAATTACACCATTTGAACAGATGCATTTTATGTGACTTGTTTATTTCAGATTTGTTGGTTGGTTGGGTTTTTTCCCTCAGAAAATGTCAATCCAAACGATTTAGCTATATGGCAAGAGACAGATATGCTTTCTTTCCCATGCTAGGTGAGTTACAACTTCAGTCATATGTGTTATATCATGTGTAATTCCCTCCTACCAATACTTCTGGTACTAGGATGTGGTGCTTCCAGTCTGAATGAGGGTTATTGTAACAAAAGGAAAAGTTTTTCTGCTGGAACAGTGTACATAAATAATTTCATCAGATAATTAGGAGCTGTGGAACTTAGGTCAGGGTGATGTTTTTAATAAGGCCCACTGGTGTTATTCAGTGCTATTCTGATTATTCAGCACCTTTTTTTCCCTTCTTTTTCCCTTTTGTTTATAAAGAGAATTTTTAATTTGTCCTTACATAATATATTTTCTTACTTCTGGAAAATGGAATGGGGCATTGAAGAATCACACACAAAAAATACATTTGTTAGTTGACCTTCAGCTTTTTCCCCTGGAATGTCCAACTTTGATGTTATTAGCATTTCCCACAAATACTTGTTTTAATCTTAGGTCTTATGAGGTTCACAAATCAAAACAATTTCTTGTCTATTATTATCACAGGACATGTGTCATATAAATGCATCAACTTATTTACAGAAGAATAAGCTGTTTAACTCAATAACAAGAAACTGTTAATCTTAAAACAAAGTCAGATACTTTAGTTTATTATTGCCTCCCTGGTTAGAAAAGAAGCCTGATGGTTAGTGAAAAGGGGAACTAAAATCCTGACCATTTACAATAGCAATTTCCAGTAAGAGCCAATAACCAGCAGAAAACTTACGTCTACACAGCTCCATAGCATTCTGCATGCCAGTGAAACTCCTGAGCTAAAAGAGCATGAGGGAAAAGGAAAGAAAGTTGCTCACCACTCCAGGAACCTCCTTGTCCTTTTCAGAGTAGTGCTGTCACTCACGTGCCTTCCTTTCTGTCTCCTGATAGTAAATTATCTGCATGATGAGATGTACTGGTTCCAGAATCAGATGCAGTGATTCCCTAGCCCCATCCCCAAGTTTTCCTGATCTCACCAGCTCTGTCATTGAATGTAAGGGTTGGCTTAGCCTAATGAGAACAACAAAAAGAGGCACCTGGTCTGATAAATAGCTTTCTTTTCCGCTGGAGTGCGCAGTGTCTGGCAGAATCCGTTCCTCTTCCATTCATTAGCTGACCCCTATGCATGCGTTTAGTGCATTTCTTTTCTGTATTTTTTTCTGTACTCAGTCATCATGCTCATCTCAGGAGAAGCTGCACCAGCTGCCCTTTCAGCCCACGGCAGATGAACTTCATTTCCTGACAAAGCATTTCAGTACCGAGAGCATCACTGATGAGGAAGGGCGCCACTCTCCAGCCTTGAGGCCTCGATCTCGCAGTCTCAGGTGAGCTTTGGATCCTCTGTTGAATTCTTAAGATGTTGGACACGTGTATTGCATTTCTATATGTGCTTTCAGGTCTGAGAATAGTCATTTGTAGTGTCTTTGTTACATGTTTTTGAAATTAGTTTAATCAACGTTTAGCTCATCTCATCTGATCAGAAGGGACTTTTTTCTCACATTTGATGCTGAGGTTTTGGATTGCAAAGTGTTTGGTGTACTCTGCTTTTGCATTTTCACAATAACTCTATGAAAACATGACCCACAAATGTCTCAAACTAAATACATGGGATGTAGATTTCCTTTAGTGAAGTTTCTGCTCAGAATTTTGCTACAATAACATAAGGATGTGGTTACAGCCACGTCTAATAACTTTTCCGGTATTGCTTCTGAAGGGGCTTGAAAACCAGAGTAGATAAAGTCAAAACCTTAAATGGAATTGCACCCCAGAGCAATTTTGTAGTAGTACTGAAAATGTTTCTCCTGCATTAGTAGTTGAGTAATTTTACTGTTACTGCAGAGAACTGGTTGTTCACAGATAACTATCCAGGGTTATTTCCTTGTGTAGTTGATTTTTCCATACATAAAACCAGAAGCAACTAGAATTTCATCTTTCACAGAACTACACAGTGGCTGAGGTTGGAAGGGATCTCTGGAGGTCATCCTGGTCCAAAGTCCTGTTCAAGCAGACTGCCCAGGATCATGTCCATATGGCTTTTGAATATCTCCAAGGACAGAGATTCCACAAACTCTCTGGGCTATCTTCCTTGCAGATCTCTAGCAACTATATGGAATAAATTCATAAGCATTTTGTATCATGGCAAAAGCTTGAAGTTTTGCTTTGCCTTTAGTGCTGGACTAAGTGAATGAAAGTCTGGGTAAAGTCTAGACACACCTTGTGATAGAAAAAGAGTTTTTACAAGCAGGGTTGAAGGAGGTAAAGCCTTCATTCATCTGAGGGTGTCAGAGATAGATAGTACCTTTAAATTAATGGACAGTATTCAAAAACTCTGCCAGCTGCAAATGCTGAATTGGTGTGCCCAGCTCAGGACCTGGGTTGGGGTTTGTAAAAAAAAGAAAGTCAAACAAGCCAGGATAATAACACAATCCATGGTGAATATCATGTCATGGCAGAGCTGACCTTTCATGATTATTTGTAATTATTTGTATGTTCTGAACTTCAGTGCAGGCTGCATGGTAATTGCATATGGATCTACTAAGTGTAGTTACACAGTAATCTACAGGAGCAGGTGAGTACTGTGGGTAGTGGCACACTTAGCCAGCGACCTCCTCAGTGCCATGTAGTGAAAGACTAATTATACAATTTGTACTAAGCCCCTTTCAACAATAGTCCTACTTCAGTCCTCTGCTGCCACTCTTAACGCTGACTCCTGCTGAGTAGTGTAGCTGTAGTGGTACTAATTCTCTAGAGGTGAGGCAGTTGCTGTAGGTAGACAACACATGCTAAGGTCATTATTGTCCTTTAACACAGGTGTCATCCTGTTGGAGACACTTTTGCTAATGCAAGAATGATATACACAACCATGTGAAGAGCCCAATTTTATTTTCTTTCTTGTTAATATGGGTTATCAGGTTGCAGAGAATTTTGCCTCTGAGCCAATTTGAAGCAGACTTATCATGGAGTAGGTTTGTAATTTGTGGTGGGATGAAATTAATTCTGTGTGTCGTATAGCTGATTAATCTTCCTCCTCTCTTGAATACTTTCTCTAGTGCTCTCTGGTTTTCAGTGTGGTAATGGCCAGCCTTATTGGTATTCCAAAGCTTAGAATGAAGTAATTTAATTTTTTCAACTCACCGTGCCTCATTTGGTTTTCATTTTGCTTATTGCCAGTACTGTGATGCTGCATGACTCTGAAGCACCCTTGCCACTGCCAAGCATTCATGATGGCCCTTGCACCTCTAAGGAAAATTGATATGTCAATCCAATCAACAGGAGCAATGTTTGCAGGAGTAAATACCTTCTTTGACAGAGGGCAGCCTGTACTTGTAAACAAACAAGTACTAAAACATGCAAAAACCAGACCTTGTTCAATGCACAAAGCTTGCTTATTTGTTTGCCCACACCTTAGAGTTAGCTCCCTTGGTGAGAAGATATTTTCACTTACTTAAAAAATAAAAGCTGAGAACAGCTTTTGGTTTTCAACGTTAAATTAAATTAAGCAGTAATTTCCTAAAAATGTGTTTTTTTCATAAGCATTCAGTGGTCCTGTTTGATCAGTTTTAATGAAAAACAGACAAGCAAAATACATCAGACGTTTCCCTTAACTGGTAGCCATGGCTTTGTAATTTAAAAGATGGTCTGATTGTTAACACGTATATTTATTTTTCATTCTATATGACTGCAGCCTTAAATCTCTTCTTGAGAGGAGCTGGCATTTTGAGATGTCACTGTCAAATGCTGGGACTGGTTTTTTTGTCTCTGTAACCCAAAATTTTTTTTTAGACATGTCAGATGATCCTTTTATGCTCCTAGATATAGAATATTGTCTAGATGTAACTTTTGGAAAAATACACTTCCTTCTTTGGCCAGAAATGTACCATTTTCTTGTACCTAGCTGCAAATGCTCTGTTCATACAGAGCACTCTTAATGATCAAACTGGATGATAAAACTTCTCAGAGTGTGCAGTCAGGGAGGGTGCACTGACAGGTTGGTAGCACCTCTGCTGCTGGAGGTGTTCTGCCAGTGTGCCTTGAAGATACTCATCATTTATCTAATCATGCCTTGTTTGAAATGCCCTGAATTTCTGCCCTGAAGAACTGGCACTGGTTCTTTCCCAGCTGCTTTCTTATGCAGGGGGAAGTAGGGAGCATGAGAATACAAAGGTGTGATGTCCTTACAAAGCTGCTTGCAAAATCCAGGAGCCTGTCTCTCATCTGTCTTGAAAAGATCCAGTACTCCCATGCTCAGTCAAAGAACATGTTTCCATGTGACCCACTTGTTTTGGTGCTTGCAGTGTGTCTTCAGTAGAAGAAAATATTTATTTGTTACCTGCAGAAGTAGTTCCTAAATATCATCTCTCAACTTTTTTTTTTTTTTTTTTTGGTAATGCAGCCTTCAAATCCTTCAAGTTATTGACCAACAGAGAGATCCCCAGGCTGCATTCACTTTGTTTAGAACAATCCTGGGCTTTACCTGAACAAGATCTTTTCTCCCTGGAGTAAAATGCATGAAAAGTTGTGAATTCTTGCACTAAACTTGGCATCGTTACTCTTTTTAAGTTAGAGACATGCTGCCTTCCATCTTTTCCCAGTTCTCTTTACTTGTCATCTTTAGCAGTTGCTCACATGTGGGAATGTGTGGAGAATGTCAGAGATAAAAGTAGAGTTAACTAATAACGACTTCTTCAGGAGCTGCCTTTGTGCAGTCACTCAGCCCACCAATCTGCCCATTTTTCTTGATCTTTTTTTTGTGTTTCAGGATAATGTTGTCTAGGGAAAAAGGGTTGAAGTTTGTTGCAGTGAATTTTTGTATAGCTGAAGTAGATGAGATCATCCTTAATCAAATATGCTTCTTCATCTCTTGGCTGGGTAATGCTTTTTATAAGCAATCCCCCAACCTGACTTTCAGCATGCTGGATCCTGCCATCAAGAATAAACAGACAAAACTCGTAGAAAATGCCAGTTGCCAAAAAAGACTTCTGAAGATAAAATGCCCAAGAAGGAATAGGTGCTGTGAATCCACACCAGTGGCCTGCAGAGTCCATTTTTATCTTTCATCCTGCAGGCTGTGGGGCTCTCTCATCTCAGTGCACTTCAGAGGCAGCTTTAACCACTTGAGTAATCGTGGTGGTTTCATCACTTCACACTGCTGCTCTCAGACAGCACTGTCCACCACAAGCTGTGGAACAGGGATTCACACAGCCATGGATTTGGGGAAGGAAAATAATTTTATGTTCTACAGCATAAGGCATCTGTTTCTTCTGAAAACACTTTTTAACTGCATTACAGATAATGTTGTTCTCTGTTTTCTCTCTCAAGACAGTGAGTCCTGTGAACTTGAAACAGTTCTTCAAAGTGATTGGTTTTAAATTTGTTAACTTCTGGGTTCACTCACCATTTTCATGGTTTCCTATTATGAAGAAAACTGGGTGTTCTTATTTGTCCTTTGTACTGCTCATTACTCCGACTTTCTACTTTCATTCTAAAGCAGTCTCAGTCTTTGCTAGCATGCATAAAACCTCTGAAATATTGGAAAGAGCAAGTTGCAGCCCCTGCTGCTGAGGTAGTTTTCTGACTTCCAGTGTTAATGTAATTTTCATTAGCTCTAAGATTTAAATAATTTTATTTCTTGAGAGAAGAGGAAGGCTCACCTTTAGTAGAAGGCTTTTCTTAATGTCTATTTCATCTAACTTTAGCTCTCTAGTTTTCACATTCCTTATTTTGTGTGTCGGGAAATGACAGAAAATTAAAGTCTATAGTTTTAAGTCTCCTTTGAGAGCTGATTTTAGTAATGTCCTGTAAATACAACCTAATGAAACCTGTATGTACAGTGTGAAAGCAGAGGGAAGCACAGTGCTTTTAGCTTCTCTGCTTTTTCCTAATAAATACAGCTGTCACAGTGAAGCAAAAATAACGTATTCATAAACATCTTGGTTTTATTTAGTCACACTTAAACTAGATTTTGTGATATTTAAGTTATTGCTATAAATGTTGCTCCTTGAAATAGCTGTCTATAAGCTATTTTCACTTTCAAGCATCAGATAAAGACACACAAGTTTTGACAAGTTGAAGGCAACAGAAATCTGTGGGAGATGGATATCCCTGAAAATCATCATCTCATAAAGTGGAGGGAGCATGAAGAAGGGGAAAAGAGAGAGTAGTTTCTCATTCTGCTGTTAAGCTTAAGGGGACAGATATTATTCTTCTAATGTCTGCTCTGCTGAAATGAAAAACTTACTGCCAATAATAATTTCTTTGACCTACCTATCTGCACCAAGAAAAGGGAAGGAGCCTGCCTTTTGTCTTAAAATGTTATGCACATGCACAGCATGTGTCCTCTGTTTTGCAGAAAATAATCTGTTCCTTTGTGAGCCTTGAAATGTTAGACCAATTTGATTCTGTCTGTGAAATTTTTGGTGCTGGATAGATGTGTGAAGCTTTTGCATTTGAAAAGATGTCATGCCAGTAAAATGTATTAAACTCCCTCTATCTTTTTTTTCTAAATTTCCTTATGTTCTCCCTTGGTGGCATTCAGTTATCTGCCCAGTCCTTGTTTCTTTTTCACCTGGTTGCATCCCAGAGGTGCTGTAAAGTACCCAGCAGTGCTTGGCAGACAGCCTTTGGTTAGGTTGTCAGTAATCCAGCTAATTAGTTCCTTCGTTTTCCAAGCTAAGGATCAACATTAAAAATTATGATGCAGTATATTATGTTGCAGTCTTGCTGTGGTCAGCTAGACATTTAATTTGACCTAGTATATTGAGCAAATTTTGTTTTGAATAACAATGTGAGCCTTGATCCGAGGTTTTATCAAGAGTTTTATGGGTACTCTGTTGTTTTGGTTGGTAAGAAGTGGTGTTGATGAGCTTCCAAAGGTGAGAGACAAAACTTCAAATGCCCAAGGAGGGATTTTAAATGTTTACTTTCTTGCCAATTGGTGTGCACAGAAATTGCTTTGTGAAAAACAAAAGCAAACCCAATAAATTCTCCTTTCATCATGGTTCTCCCTAAGGAAATGCTACATCTGCTGGCAGGACAGCTCAAGTAGCTTGATTTCTGCATAGCTCTTAATTTCCTGTATCCATATAAGTAAAGTGCCTTGAAAGCAAAAGGCAAAATCCCTCATGTTTTATTGTTGCCCTGAGACAGCAAATACTTAAGCATGCACAAATTTTAGTGTTAAAATGAAGTATCTGTGTGCCTCAGAATTTCTGTGTAAGTAGCAAAGGTCTTATATAATTTATACCTCACTTAGATCATGGAGACAAAAATTACATTAAAGAAAAATAAATTCTTCAGTAACTGTTCACCAAGTCCTTGAGCTCCATATGAAGTACCAGTAAACAAGTGTTGTGTTTGTATCAGCTTGTTTGGTCTCAGAAAAAAAAGGGCTATAGCAGGCTAGATGTGCAGGGGAATTTGCTTATAAGTCTGCAATTTAAATGTTCTTACCCTTCTGTTTAATTGTGTCATACATTACATATGAATATAAATGTAAGCTTCTTTTTAAAGAAAATTCTCCTTGATTAAAAATAGCTGTCTACCAGGCTAAGGGAAGTTGATGAAAATGTCTTTTTACTTGCTATTCATAACATCCAAATCAGTTTTCTTCTCCTTCAGCATAAGAATTCAATGACAGATTTAATCTGAAGTGCATTTTCTCAAGCTAAGGGATGAACAGTAATAAAAACAAGACATGATGTAATTCATGGGATTTCAGTACAAGGCATGAAAAGAGATTGGTACTGCTCTAGTCTGTGAGCCAATGAGTTAAATTTTCTTTGAATTGTTAATGTATGTTGCCAAAAGAATGTTTTTCCTCTAAATAGGTTAGCAGCAAGGTAGTAACTGTAATGCATTCCAAGTTTAAAATGCATTTATTCCATTTAGAGAGATTCATTTCATCCTTCACTAGAAAGTTTGAAATGTTTGAACTCATTCAAGATAAAATTGTAGCTTTTTTGACATAGAGTATTTTTAGCATTACTTAGTACTCCTAAAATCATAGGGACAATGATCATTTAAGATGCCAAATAACTGAAGCCCTTGCTTGTCTTGAGCACTGAAAGAAGGTAACTGGAGAAATGAGATGCTGCAGGCGATCTGTAGCTGGGGATTATCTGCATTACCTCATCCTGCTGTCCTCGGTGGCACAGTGAGTCAGAGCCCTGCACACCATCAGATGTGATGAAACAAGATGCAACCCTTCTTTAAAAAAAACCACCCAAACAGTAATGTGAATGCAGCTTGTCAAGATTTAGTGCCCTGGTTTTTTGGTGTGCATTGAAGTTTCTTGCTAACCCATGCGTAGATGCATATGGATGTGTGGTGTAATGTGCATCAGGGGAGTGCAGCTTTCATAAAAGTACTCTGTCCCTGCTGCCTGTAGTATTTTATATAAGATTTAGCCAAATAACAGTGATCATGCATCCCTCCTCTAGTGCAGTATCCCTCAGACAAAGGAAAAACAAATAATCTCAACTTCCTTACTTCCTATTGCTCTGCTCCCTTCTGGTGCTGGAGACTCCAGAGCTCACCATGATTTCTCTGGAGCAGGGCTGCTCCTGTTGCCATGGAGGGCAGTAGCACAATGAGGAGAATAACAAATGCATCTGCAATAAATGCACTTTGGTTTTCAAGCACCTATGTAAGGGTTTGCATTCACTGGAAATAGGTGGATTTCTGTGGAGACAGGGGTGTCAGCAGTCTCCAGGTGACTGCAGGCTGTCACTGCTTGCCAGGATCTTCTCTGAAGTTCAGCATCTCCATGCTACTGAAGTGAACTCAAATCTTTGAAAGGGCTGTAGTCAATGTGGCAGCATTATGACCAGCACTGGGTTTTGAGAGGTTTTGGTGTGGTATCTGCAAATGATAACATAATTTCTTTTCTCCTCTAGCCCGGGTCGCTCTCCAGTTTCCTTTGACAGTGAAATAATAATGATGAATCATGTGTACAAAGAAAGGTTTCCAAAGGTAAAGAATCACTTTTTGAATAATGCATTCCATGAACTTGTGCCCAAGCTCAGAATTAGTTTGTAGAGCTTGTTGGAGAAGGAGCCCAGCTCTGACATCTCATTTCCAAGCAGTGAAGTTTGCTACAGTTTGAAGCTGCCTTCTCATCTTCATATGTTAATTCTGTAGTAGAAGAAATAGATTTAGTTTATACAGAGATTAGGGTGGAAAAGGCTGATTTTTTTTTTTTTTTATGAATTTCGTATTTGCTAAATTTCTGATGTCTTCTATTGGCATGAGAGATTCTCACAAGAGTGAGAAAAAGTGCCATGCTGTGGCTTTTTCAAAAGCTGAATATTGAAATCTGTGGAAGCAAGTTAAAAGTTAACATCTCATTGAAAGGAGTGGAGAAGATTGTGTATCCCACAGCTGTCAATATGGCCATTCCTTCCTGTTCCACCACCAGCAAAAATAGATGTTTCTCTGGAGACAGGATATCAGGGCTTATAGCGATAGAAACACTGTGTGTTTATTGCTTGGGGCAATGATTTTCAGCTTCCACAGTCTTGTCTAAAAGTTCTGAAAACTGCCTCACATCTTACATCCTTACTCTGGAGACCCAGGGAGTAATACAGCCTCAGGATCAAGATATTTTCATGGTCATTTACATTTTCAGAAAGTGTGTTTTGATTAATTTTTGTTGTTTGCTCATGTGAACATAAGTTTTGCCTATGCTATGCTATCTTTATTCTCAAAAAAACGCTACTGTATTTTGGAATATTTTTTAAGCCTCGTGCAGTTTTGAATTGCAAATGTTACTTTAGCACCCTACTTGTTTATGCTTTAAGGTCCATGTCAGTAAAATTTAGGAGTAATTTCTCTTTATTCTGCACTTTTAGGCCACGGCACAGATGGAAGAACGGCTGGCTGAGTTTATTGCCTCGAATGCTCCAGAGAATGTGCTGCAATTAGCGGATGGGGTCCTAAGTTTCATTCATCATCAAGTTATTGAACTGGCCAGAGATTGCCTTGATAAATCACGTGAAGGTCTTATTACTTCTCGGTACTTTTATGAGCTGCAGGAGAACTTAGAGAAACTTCTCCAGGATGTAAGTGCTCTCTGGAACATAGAATATGTTATTTTAATTGAAACTTTAGCCAGTAAGCCAGAGCTTTGATTGTAGGAGAGACAATGTGGATTCCAAGGGAGGGGCAGCAGGTGGGGGTGTCAGGAGATCTGAGCTGTTTCAGACTTCTGTTATTCTGCTTCTGTTATTCTGCTATGATTTGAGTAAATCACTTCACCTGAACTTTGTTTGTACAGAAATTAAATGTGCATGTGAGTGAGTCAAAGGCAGTCTTGACCATTTATGAAAATTGGGTTTATTCAGATAAACGAAATTACTGAAATATTTTTTCATGAACTTCAGGACTCTGAATGACTTACTAATTACAATAGTGCCTTCAAGGAGTGAAAACACCATAGTTCTCGTTGCTGTAAATTTTTCACAAAAGATTTTCTTGAGCTGAACTTAATCCAGTTGTGGGTTTTTAATACTTCATTATGTTCTGTGGCATTCAGAGCCTACAAAAATACACAAGGGGGCACAATTTTAATGCATCATCAGTAAGCTTCAGCTACTCATTAAAAATTGCTCTTTTCCTTTAAAATGGAAATAATCCTACATTGCAAAAATCTCTTAGAATTTGTATTGTAACTATTGTGAAGGGTCAGGGCTATTGCCAGCTGCTGGGTCCAGACCTCTGTTTAGGAATATCTTCCTAATTCTCTGCTTTGATTTAATGATATAGCAAGCTGAAAAAACCAGGTTTTATAAAGATTGCAGTCTCAGATAACAAATATCACAGAGATACCTGCAAACAGAACATCTGAAATAGTTTGGTTTCTGTTATAAGTTTTATTTTATTTTATTTTTACTGATCAGTTTGCCAACTCACTGGCATGAATTGCTTGTGCTTCTTTGCCACTCTTTTCAGACATTAGAAAAAGGCAGATGAATAAAAATACTATATTGATATACAATTGTTGTATGAAAAAGCTTTGTGAAAGCTGCAGAAATTTCCCTTGTATCAGCTAAATGTTTTGGCTACCCCATTTATATAAGTATGGCTGTAATTTTTCTGGTATTTGTTATGCTTGAGAGGAAAATGACCCATGTTTGGATTTGTGGTGTTCTGCCTGAATGGGGAATGTAGTTTTGACAGACCAAGAGAGGTAGGGAATAACTTCTAAGGGCCTGAATGATTGTCTGCCTGTGGGATATCAGCAACCACTTGTGGATCCCCCTTGTATCTCCGGAGTCTGGCAGCAGGATTTTGCACCCATCAGCTGTGAAATAAGGGATCAGGCCTCTCTGGGTGATAGTTTGGAAGTTGGAAAGGTTTCATTAAAAGTGGTTATGTATGCTCAGCAAAATCCCTTACGTTTCAGGGGCACAGGGAGACTACAGAGTGTTTTACTGCTTCTGGTAGCAGATCCTTGGAGCTTGAAATTCTCCCTCTGCCTGACTTTCCTCCTCTCTGTGTGGACAGTGATTTCTTACTACGTAAGGAACTGAGAGAGCCATAAATTGGGGCTGGCCACTTCCAGTCTGCATTTCAGTCCTGTCTTCTGGCCTGAAGAGGTTAATCAGGGTCTTGGAGGAAGTGTGGGTCAGATAAATCAGCTTTTTCCTTTTCTCCCATTTCCCTCAGAACAAATCCTCAAAATACACTTCTAAAATGTCCCTTTCCCCTTGGTCCTACAGGCATTATTCTGCTGCTCTGAAATACTGGGAAAGGTGACATTGAACTGTTATTAGAGGAGATACAATGGTCGTCTCTGAGCTTGTTCAGGAATTGACATTTGGGGCTTCCTTTGCTCTCTTCCTCCTTAACATCTTCTGCAGAGCTGGGGCGAGAGAAGGGTCAGCTCTTCAGTTTGATTGATTTACTGTAGGAAGTAAGGTGGGCTAGAGGTGATTACAAGGAAAGTTTAGAGAGGCAAGAGAGGCAGAACAGGCTGGGAAGGAAGAGAACAAAAACATTTAAGACATCAGAGGAAAGCCAAAGGCTTCATTCCACATCTTTCTCATTTGTTTTTTGGGGTTTTTTTTCTGTCCTATGGCTTTTTCTGTTCCTTAGCTTATTTTTTAGATTTTAATATTTAAAAGCTGCTTGTTTCTTCTGCTTGCCTAGTCTGTGCTTTGCCCTTCAGACTGCATTCTGCAAGGAAATAATTGGGACATTTTAGTCAAAATATATAGAAATTGGTGATACTATTTCTTTTGGAGGGCTCACTTGAAATGCAATACATTTTGGAGTCAAGTTTAGAGTATTCCAAATTTGATGGCAGGATCTTAACCTTTGCTTAGGTTGTAAAGTGTAATAAATAGTAAGTCCATAAATAATACCAATTGGAAGGTCATTCAAAAGCTATTTGACTTAGGCAGTTGTATGGTCTGTGCATTAAGCTATGGAGTCTTTTGGTATATTTTTATAACATATTAAAGTATTGGAAAGGTATTTTATTGGTGAATGAGGCCAGCAAGTGGCAGAAATACCCACAGATTTTCTTAAAATTTTACTGTGAAGGAATGGATTGTCCTGAGAATCTTTTTTAAGGTGTTGATTCTGATACCTGGTAACAAACTAAACTTGCACAGCGTTTCAAAGCATGAAAAGGAAACTTGATTTAATATATTGTAGTTTGAATAAAAATGTAAAACAGACTATTTAGGTATGCAAATAATGAGCTGTTTAAATGCACCAAACCAGAAAGCTTTTGGAAGATTTTTAGATCTTAGCTTTTATAATAACATGCCAACAAATCTCATTAGCTATGGCAAATGAGATATTTTCCCTTGTTTGGAGCATGAAATACTGTCTTTTAGCCAGAAAAACTTATCACATCATTGAAATGATCATGAGGTAAAAATGAATTCAAGAGATTTTCTCCATTTTGGAAAACATGAACTTGAATGTTGTACTTCACATCAAAGTAAAAATACTGAAAAACAGAATTAAAAACCGATATACAAAAGAACATGTGACATTCTGTTTTTTCTGTGTTACCATGGGTTAGAACCTCAAGTTCCTCTGAGGAACAAAAGGTTATAATCAGCTATTGATTTGCTGAATTCTAGAAGTAGCCAAAAGAAGTTGTGTAGGTGTAGCCAGTTGGGCAGGAAGGTGAAGGATTACAGGTGTTTCTGTGCATGGAACAAAAGAAGCAGGGGAAGGTATGAGTATTACACAGCAGTGACTGATGCTGCACACTGGCAAATGGATATTCTGATTGGAGTTGCTTTCTTGGTAGGAATCTGAGTGTAAATTTATCAGTCCTTGCCTTTGCAGGTCTATTGTTTTGGTTTCCATCAGTATATTAGCTCAATTACAGCGTTGTGACTTGCATATCCCAGTTATTGGTCCTGCTGAACCCCAGGGGAGGACAGTGATTTTAATTTCATGCCCCAGCAGCCACAGTTAGTGACGGATGGGTCTTTCAGATGAGCGAATCGGTTTGTAAATTACCCATCGCTCCCTCCCGTACACGTGTCACCGGCAATGTGCGCAAGAATGGCATCAGCCTCTTCCCAAACGCCACCACGGGAGGAGAGGGAAACCCTGGGATGCCACCAGCAGCCTGGAGGCGAGCACAGGGTGCTGGGGAAGTGCTGCTGAGGTGGCACAGCTGGTGCCCAGCTGATGGGAGCAGCGCTTGGCTGGACAAGGACAAGCCTGGCGTTCCCGGGTTCTGGACGTGGGACACTCTGGAAACAAGGAGCCTTAGGGATGTCTGGGCTGTCCTGTGTGAGGAGGGAAGAAGAGGAGGCAGTTTCGCTGAGTATCTTGGAAGAGCAGCGCTGTGCAGAGATGATGGCTGAGTGGCTCTTACAAGTTGTGTTTGGTTTTTGTAAACGCTTTTTTTACTCCTTTTGCTTTTCCATGTCATTTGGCGGTCATGGTCTGACTTTTCGTTTTCAAAACAATCACCTGATTAAATTAGTTCCATTTTAAAATTATTTTGCCTGAATTGTCATAGGTGAGAAAGGGAGAAAACAAAAGGACTTGATTTAAAATGCTAAGTTCTGTTTAACAGTGTAAATGGATGTAAAATGATTAATTATATATATTATATTAAATTTTTTGCATAATATAACCTATGTGGTGGGGAAGAAAAGGACTTTTCAATCGCATGGCTCATATTTCAAATAATACAAAGTTGTCGATGTTTTATTTATCCATTTCAATGCAGCTAACCTGTGGTGACCAGGAATGGTTTTTAAAACATGAAAGCATTATTTTTCTTCTAAAATTCATATTGTAACTTATAAGTTTGCACAATGCATTAGAGGACACAAAGTAAATATTAATAATTTTCATTACAGTTATTTTCTATTTTATAATTTAAAAAATATTTTAATTAGGAAAAAAATTTGAAACTTATTTCAGTATTTCCAAAATAATCTTCTTTTTAAGGCTATATAGCCAGAAAGGATCTCTGATGTTGCTTTTAGATAATGAATTAGCAGGTACATCACTCTCCTCAAGGTTAAAATTCTAGCCCCAGCTAATCAGTATAGAAGGAGACAATCAACATTTCTATTCCGACCTGTGTCAAAATAAGAAGTACTGAACCTTTTAATTTTTTTTGTTTGGTAGCAAAATATCAGAGATATGTTATTTTAAATGCTGCCTGTATATTTACAGTTCTGAATTTTTGCTTCACTGTGTTTTTATTGCTCTTTTAGGTGGTCACCAGTGTGATTTGGCTTCTCAGACACACACACATATATATATATATATATGTCTTTTTCTTAGATGGTTCTAATGGACAACACTAAATGAACCTTTTAGTTTATGGCTGCTTGTACTGTTGTTGATAAAATATCGTTCCTATAAGTAACTGGCTTATTGCTAGCAAAAGCTCATTTATTATATTCTGGACTCTATATTTGTGGCTATGTTAAAGCACAAGTTTTAGACCTTGGGGAAAAATAGCTGTACTTTGTTTAAGAGTTTTTGCGTGCCATTGTGACCATTTTTTTATCACTCTGCAATGAAATACTATTATATTTCTGCTCCAGGACTCATTATGTAGCCATTGTGTGCTTCATCAAGAGAAGAGTAATTTGGGAGGCTTTTTGTGTGTTGCTCTTTTATTTTAATTATTATTATTATTTTGGTGTGATTCCTGTTATAAAAAGACATCCCATCACACAAATACATGCACACATATATCTTGAAAGTAAGACTTGAATTTATACTGAAATCTGGTAGAGTGACAGGCAGGACTAAATCCTCTGAATTAAGATTTTATATGCTCTTTTCTTTGCTTATCTACTTGGTCCTACATAATGTACAGTGCAATGCTTGACTTGTTCAACAGGACTGATAAAATTGAAAAAGGAGAAACTGAGGTTAAGCTTTTCTTGATGATGAAGAGAAGTAGTTCAAATTCTAGCTGAAAGTGAAGCCCAGAAATATGTGTCTGTTAGTCATTACCTAGACATCAGTGTTGTGTGGAAGGTAAAATTGAAAAAATCAGAACTCCTCTTTTCATTAAAAAAAAAACCCACTAAAACTGCATTGTATCTATTATAATTGATAGGTGATATAATGCAAATAGAGCCTTTGAAATATCTCCTGCATGGCAATGGGAGTCAGTTGTGATGGAAAAGCCATGTGTAACTTGGCATCCTTGAGTGAGCTGAGCTCAGCTTGCCCTGACTCAGTCATGCTTTTGCTGCTGAATTAGTTACTGACCTGGTGATTGCATCTGACATACAGAAATGAAGAGGTCACTGCTAGGACCATAATGTGCTGTTCTGCTCCCCACAGGCCCACGAGAGATCCGAGAGCTCCGAGGTTGCCTTTGTCACCCAGCTTGTGAAGAAGCTGATGATCATCATCGCCCGGCCAGCCCGGCTGCTCGAGTGCCTGGTGAGTGTGATCCTGGGAGAGCCTGTGCAGCATCTAAAGAGTGCTGTGCACTTGAGGAGATAAGGAACACAAAGCATTCAAAAGAAAGCTTTCAATTCTCATTAAAATACCGAGGAAAAATAAATTGATATATTTTAAAAAAAAGTACTAAGTGGGTTTTGCGTTAATATAGAAGTAGCTCAGCAATGGAGTGTCACCTGCAACAGCAGCTAAATTGTATTTCAGTATAAAGTTTATGGCTGAGGGGCCAGATGTAGCTGTGGACATCCTTCCATCCTACTTGATGCCACTGGATTTTCCTCATGTTGTTAATAGCTACTGCAAGGAGCCTGTAAATGTCTGTATGGTGTGTGCCCTGTGTCCAGAGTGCTGTGCTACAGAAGAGCTGGCACTCAGGAAGAAGTGCCTTACCATGACATAGATGGTGTTTGGGCTCTGGGACTCAAACCCTTCCTTCTGACCCAGCAATTGCAGCTGGTGTCAGATTTTCCAGCTGTGAACTCACAGTGGGATAGACCAGTGTGAAATCCAAGTGCCTTTGGGAGCCTGGGTTTGAAGTCCTGTTTGGTGCTATTGGAATACAAGCAAAAGCAATTCCCACTGCTCTTTTATAACTTGGCTAATAATAATGCGTTTTTTAGAATTTAATGCTAAAAAATGGTGAAAATTGTTTAGGCAATCCTAGTGAAATAAGCCACTGTGTCCTGAAGTTCTGCAACTACAAAAATATTTTCTGGGCATGGTGAAGAAGCAGCTTGAAAACCTGTGTTCTCACTGTCATGCCATGCCAAGAGGATTAATATACACTTTCAGTAGAGAAAGAAGTGTACACAATTATGTGGTGGATATTGATTATAGGATTAAATTCAGTGACTGTATTTCAAAAGTATGTTGAAAAATTGGTGAGAGTGTAGGAAAGTCACCAAAAACTGTGAGGTGTCACAAAGCTACAGTGAAAACTTAGCTAATGACAGGATGAAATTCCCTGGTGTGTAGGAGCACACACAGGGTGGTTCTATGTGGACATAAAAGTGACAAGGGTGCTACAGGTGTTTGAGGCATCAGCGAAGTTGGCTGGATTAAGAATCTGTGGCTGGCTATAAATGCACAGTTAACATGTGGATTATGTTGTGGACAGTGTGTCCATGGGTGAGTTTTATCCCTGGAGTCACTAGAAGGTGAGTGAGTTTTGTGGAGCTTTCTTTGACAAAATAGACAATAGTGGTCCAATCTTACCAATGATACCAGTTTTTGAAAACACATGCAGAAGTACTGAGAACCAGGAGAGTTTGGAGGGTTCCCTTATTCCTCCTCCATGGCTGTCAGATGGGTTGCTTTGCTGGGAACCCTACATGGCCAGGAAGGCCACTGTCAGTGATGAAGTGACAACCAGCAAGACAAATATCTTCACTTACTGATACAAGAAATCTCTGCCAGACTACACTGAAAATCCTGGGCACAGCTCCATTCAGACTGGGAATTCTTTGGCTTTCAAAACCATTTTTGTGATTTAGATGAGTTTTTGTGACTCTCAGTTATCTTCCAGCACTTCTTCAAAATTTATTCTGGAAGTGAAGACAATAGAGAGTGGAGATAAATTTAAACTTACTGTGTTTGTTTCTGCTGCATTCACCATTGTCATTTATGCTTGGGCACACTCATCCTCTAGGAAAACGTGGAACCTCAGAAAGCCTTGTGCACCCATGTCTATACCTGCAAAGAGTTCCAAACTCAAGGCAGCTTTTAGCTGCAAGTCAACAGAACTCTAGGTTCTTCTATGTCTTCTCCACCTGATGTTCTGCAAAGTGAGTGGGAGCAGGTGGAAGCAGTGAAGTCACTGAGATTTGAGTAATGAATTCCAAAGTATGTGTTGACAACCTTGACAATGAAGTGGCTAGAGTCCAGAGTATAGAAATAATAACTGGAGCTGTGTGTTAGCTTTCCCTGTTTTTTTCAACCTGCATTGCCTTTCTAGCAATTTTTTTCCCCAAATACATATTTTAATCTGGTGACATGAAAATTGATGTTCAATTTACCCCATAAATAAATATGATATTTATTTATATAAATATAAATAAATATAAGTAAATATAAATATTGATGTTCAATTTACCCCATAAATATTGATGTTCATTTTACCCCATAAAACAAGAAATATAGTAATGAATAGCCAACTATTTAAATAGCTTTTGAGAACTAAATTTCATTTTTATTTTTAACATACTTTTCTGTAATTCAACCTTTAACTTCAATTAGATGTGAATTTATAAACAGTTTCTGTACAGCTTAATATTAAGGTTAATTTTAGTAACCCAGCTCATTCTTCTTTCTTTCTGGTAAATGAAATAAGTGACTGTATAGGCAGTGCTTGTGATGGTTGTGATTATTTTAATACAGGTGAAGGCATTTAATTATTCTAGACTTCAGCTATTTGGCTTTGGTCTTTGTATTACCTGTTGGACTGTGAAATGTTTATTAACAGACTGAATCTGTGGGGCTCCAAGAAAATAATCATGTGATTTGTGCATCTCTGAAACCATCTTTGGGAAAAAGAATTAATTTTTTTTCAGTTGATTTTTCCATAGCACCTGCCTCTCCTTAGTAGGAGTCATTCTTCTGTATTCAGATGATTAACTCTACTGTAAAGAAGTCAGAACTGGAATTCATATAGTTCCTTAATGCTTTGTATGGGGTTTATTTGTCACCAAGTTGCTTTTTTTTTCTATCCTTTACTCACCAATAAACGACCTGCAGTTGTACCTTGAGAAGTCCTTCCTTGACTCCACTGTCCCTTTCACTGCATTCTCACCCTCTCTCTCTGTGATCCTGTCAGGTCTGGCTCCTGCTCTCTGCAAGTTCTGAGACTGTTGATTAATCCTTTTTCAGAGGAGATAGGAAGGAACTTTATTTCTTGCATTGTTGCTGTCTTTGGTGACATCATTTATCCAGGCAGCATTGGAGCAATCATGGAAAAGTGCATCTCTTCTCTGTTTCTCCAGCCATTCAATTATCTTTGCCTCACTACAAGCTCTAATTTCCTTTTCTTGTTTGCAGTTCTGTGCTCTTTTTCTCTTTGGTTGCTGACCACACACCACTTCTTTACTGATGCCCTCCCTGTTATCTGTGCATGCTCAGCTGTGTGCTGAAACTCTTCCCCCTTCACCCTCCCATTGCACTGGAAAATTTTTGAAGAGTGTTGGCGAAGCTGCTCATTGCTGGTGAATGATGAGGTTGGTAGGGGGGAGAGCTAAAGTTAACTGGTGAACTTGTTTCTAAGCAGAGTGTTCCTGCTGCCCAAAGCTTGTCTTTTATTTCTTGCTGTATCTGTTAGTCCAGTACAAGAGATCACACCTTCCATAACCTTTTCTGGCCTGAGAGATCACATGCACCAAGACTGAGTTGCTAAAGTGATCCTGTACTGTATAGTATGAGAAATAGGGCAGCACTACTTCTTATGTAGAAAGTTGTTTTATTGATAGTTTTATTAGCAATTGCTAAGGTTAGGACAGTGACAGGATGGGGTGGGTGTGTGGTTTGATCAGAAGTGACAGGAAGGGCTTGTATTGGGTTAACTCACCTGTCAGGTGGAGGTGGCTGAAGGTGATGCCTCTGTTCTCATCACAGACCTTTCCCTGGCACGTCTCAGGGTGACAGAACTGGCAGGTGTGTCCAAACTGATGCTTATATTAACAAGACCATTTTATCTGAAAGTTGGGTTCAGTTCATACAAAGTCCCTACAGTCCTTGTCCTGTTTTGATTTGCAGATCTAAACCCATGGACACCCCATAGAATGTGAATGTCTGTTGTTTTTGCAGAGCAGAGTGGGGGTTGTTGACTTGCTTGTTGTAACTGGAAATGTTTTGCATCACTGCTGAGCCCAGAATTAACTTCGGATGTTTCTGAGGATTCCCTTCTATGAGGGAGAAACCTTTCCTAATTGTACAGCTGCATCATTTACCTCTCTCTGTCTCTCTCACCGCTTTGCTGTAGGAGTTTGATCCTGAAGAGTTCTACCATTTGTTGGAAGCTGCAGAAGGCCATGCCAAGGAAGGGCAAGGAATTAAATGTGACATTCCTCGTTATATTATCAGCCAGCTGGGACTCACCAGGGATCCCCTGGAGGGTGAGAGCTCCTGTTATGTACTTTCCAAACTGTTGAAAGGATAGTCACATCTCCTGGTCACTACAAAGCTGAAGGATGCTTTTATTTTATTGCTTTAATTTCTAGGCCATTTTTCCTTATTTTCCTGTTTGCTGTCAAATTCTAGACTGTCCTTTCCAGCCCCATGTCTCAAAGGAATGTTTCTGGGGTAAGGATGGCACATCAATAGTGACAGTTCTTTACTTATGATGTTCATAATGTCTCCCTGTATTATCACTGAAACAATGTTAGAAAATGGCTTTATGATTTAACTGTTTTCTCTGTGC
Source organism: Lichenostomus cassidix (assembly GCF_008360975.1). Classification (NCBI taxonomy): domain Eukaryota; kingdom Metazoa; phylum Chordata; class Aves; order Passeriformes; family Meliphagidae; genus Lichenostomus; species Lichenostomus cassidix. Next base: position 8,635,891 of record NC_139489.1, on the reverse strand, counting down.
TGTTGGACAGTAAAAATAAATTTACCTGTTATTTTTCTGATCTGCCTGGTTGGAAAGTATTCTGTCATCCCACTTGATTGTCCTCTTTGGAAAAGTGTGGGTTTTGTCATTTTCCGTAAGAAACCAGGATGAGTATGAAGTTCTAGCTGGAGGTGAGATTGAAGTTTTACGTCTTGTGTAGTAGCCAAACCAAAGAGAGCAATGTAAGGACAGAAACAGCTTTTCTGCAAGGTGCCAGAATTGCATGTGGTAAACTTAATATGGACATACATTGGCCCAGAAGATTGTGGCTTTAGAATCAGTGAGTTAATATTTCTGCCTGGCACTTTGCTGGTTGAAATGACAAGTTCTCCAAGCATGCACAGCTTGTTCAGCAACAATAGAAAGTGTGACAGAGACTGGAGGTTACTGCAGAATATTTCAGTGATTGAACCATACTTTTTGTTATCTCAGGAGAGCATAATTTTAGCATAAATTAGTAGTCTGGCTAGGACTAGTTTAACTTCTCTGGTGTTTACTGGAATGACAGTGACAGGTTGACTTCAAGTGAAGAGCTCTTCGGGAAAATTTCTACCAAAGATTGCTAAATGCAATTTAATAGCATTTGTTGAAATCTGACATTAAAGGGAAATTTCCTTTGATCCCTGTCATGGGAGAGAACCTTTCCATCGCTAATTCCCCTTACTAAAGTCAAATTTTCTTTAGAAATGTGTGGAGATGTCAAGGTGCCTTATTTCCTTTCTGTAAGGAGGGCACCCAGAAATGTCAGTGATATCTTTTCAGAGACTCGTAGCTAGCGTAGGAATTGGGCTTGCAAAGTTTACAGCATCTCCTGCGATAGCTGAGTGGCCTAAACTAAGTGACTTTCCTCCACTTTGCTGCTGCTCAGCATTTTGCAGAATCAGCCACATCACATGGAGGGCAGCTGTTTGAAATGTGATGCTTTTTCTTCTTGGAGCACAGAGGTGCCAGCAAGCTACATGCAGACATATATGTATGGAGTAGGTTTTAATATTAACTAGACAGCACTTTCCCCAAACACACATTTATTGCTTTTACTTATTATAGAAACCATCTAGAGTAAGTCAGACTGAAATTAGAACAATTAATTATATTCATCTTTATATGAAATACTGCCTGCAGCGTACAAGATGTTAAAGGTTATCACTGTATAATTGGGGTGACTTTTTACAGAGGGAGAAAATGTCCTTCATCATCCACCAGCACCTCTTAAAATCCTGTTTTTCTTGTATAAACAAAGAGAACAGTGTTTGATTGAGATCATTAGGAGTAATCTTTCCTCTTTCTTTTCAGAAATGGCCCAGTTGAATAGCTATGACAGCCCAGACACTCCTGAGACAGATGATTCAGTTGAGGTAAAGTAGTAATACACTCACTCTGTCTAGCACTTTTTTTCTTTCAAAAGAAGTAGTCTACAGTAAAGAATTAATTATAATGCAGAGTAATTGTAATTTAGAAAAAAAAAGTGCTGACATTTAAAAGCTCATATTAAAACTAGAGTACTTGCTCATAAAAATGTGAAAATCTTTATACAATGGTGGTAGAATGCTTAAAAAATGCAAATAGGCATTATTACCAAGTTTTGGTTGGTTTTTTTTTATTTTATTCTTAGAGTTTTAAATGGAAATCATCTGGAGGAATTCTTTATATCTACATTTGTAAAATGTGATGGGTATTGAAAAGAGTTGACTTTAGTAAAACCACTGGAAAAATGTAATTATGTAACTGGCGTTGTTTCAAAGATCTTTATTTTATTGTTCTTTTTTAAAAAACATAATGTTAAGAAATGGCTTGAATCCCCCAGTCCACTGACTTTTTCTGCTAATAATTGTGGAGGGAATCTGCAAACACCCTAAGGATACAGACAATTGTCCTAAAGCTGAGGGCTCCAGAAGTTTAGAGATGGATTGAGTTTGAGTTAATGGGCGCTTAAAGAAGAAAAGGACAAAAAAAAACCCATATAAAATTAAGTCATTCCTGCTCCTGATTTCCATTTTCTTGTCATCTTTCCCCAGAGCCGTGGGGCTTCTGTCCAGTCAAAGAAGACTCCATCTGAAGAAGAGTTTGAAACTATTAAACTGATCAGTAATGGTGCTTATGGGTAAGACTTTTAGACTTCAAATTAGAAGAAAATGTTATTATTGTCCTACTTAGCAAAGGGCTATAGCAAAGTGTGGCAAATGTCTGGGTTTTGTTGGGTCCAAAGCACAAAGTGATTTCACTTGGGTCTTACAGAGGTTCCACACTTGTGGTGTCTTCTGCATTCTTCTGGGAGATACCATTTCTTTCATGTATTGAGATTATATATATGTATAAAAAACATATGTGGCTGTTTGTGAGCACTTGGAATGCTAAAAGAAGTGCTAGAATTACACTGGGGTAAATCTACTGTGAGGAGCAATGCGTTAAAAAAGCTATTAGATTTTATTATGCATTGAAGAATCAAGTATCAGTTCAGTCGGTTACAGTTTTAACCACACATACAAACCTACCCAGAATTTTAAAAGGCGGTTCCTGACTCTTTGCAGTTCATAAATCCTTACCAGTGAGGTCATTGGGCTGTTACTGAAAAGCAGTGATACTCAGTAGGTCATAACAACAAAACCTGAGCATGTGCTTGAGTGTTTTGTGGAAGTGGGTGCTTAGTTAACAACAACTCACTTTTTAAAAATTATATGTGGGAAAAGTGTAAGCATGGTTTTTAGTGAGTGAAGACACAATAGAACATGTAGAAGAGTCATATTATTAGACAAAAGGATTTTATATCTCTTCAGTCGTATTTCTGCACAACCCCATGTAACTTTGTAAAAAGGGGAGAGAGAGGAGGTAGTTTAGCTGTTAGTCACATGTCTTTATCCTGGGTTTATTTTATAGTCAGTGGCTGGTGAGACACAATACCATGTTAAATGTAATGTACTCCAGAGAAAAGGAAACAAGTACTGATTCAATAAGGCAGGCAGACTGGATGAAAATTTTATTTGCAAACTGTATTATTAACGTGCAGGAATCTAATGATCTGCAAATGATAGAAGTGTAAGAGATACTTTACTGAAGGAAATCCCTGGTGACAGTGCTGCGTCAAATTAATTTTATGGAGCTTGGAAAGAAATCGTGCTGATTCCACAGGTTTTGGACAATTTTTTAAGTGAAATGGTGACTGTAGTGTTGAAAAATACATGCTGCTCTGCAGTGGTGCTTAGGGAAGTTTGTGACATTTGTGTTTGAAATAGGTCCTTGTTTGTCACATCAGCAAAAATGCTGGTTTATTCAAGAAGGCAGAGTAGCTTTGGGAAGGAAGCATCATGGGGTTCCTTCTTTCTAGGGAAGCTTGCCACCAAAACAGCATTTTATGGCGTCATGGATAAGTCTGTCAAGATCTGTCCAAAACAGTTATAATCATTGTTTAAAAAACCCCAACAAAACAACAAAACCACAAGGAGCTCCAGACCTAAACCCACAACAAACCAGTTTGAGCTGAAAATGGACTTTTTCCTCTTGGTGTGTGGTTTTGCAGAGCGGTGTATTTGGTGCGGCACAAGACCACCCGCCAGCGCTTTGCCATGAAGAAGATCAACAAGCAGAACCTGATCCTGAGGAACCAGATCCAGCAGGCCTTTGTGGAGAGAGATATCCTGACGTTTGCCGAGAACCCCTTCGTGGTCAGCATGTTCTGCTCCTTTGAGACCAAGAGGCACCTGTGCATGGTGATGGAGTATGTGGAAGGTATGGTTGTCATTATCTACACCTCCAGAGGGGCCTCAGCTGGGGTGGATGTGGGGTGTGAATCCCTGGGATGATATGAAATGTTTGTAGTGGAGCTGAGCCTCACTGCTGAGTTCAAAAGTCAGCATGAACTTTCCAGTCTCCATTGGAAAGGAAACCCTCCCTCTCTCCTGTGGCTGGATTCATAGCACATTTGATTGATGTTGCAGTTAGAAAAAGACATTTAATAAGAAACATAGTCTTTGTTCTTTAGCAGCCTTTTTAAAAATAAAGTGCTATTTTGTGTTGGGGTTGGTTTTTTAGGTTGTTTGGTTTGCTTATTCTTTGAAACATAATTTGATTTTACATTATCAGTATATCTTATTATAAGCAATATCCACTGGTGGATAGGATTAATTTCTTATGCCTGGCTTGCTTGACTGAATGTTTGAGAAATAAGATTATAGTTATTGTATCACTGCTCTTTCAGATAAATGAGTGGAATGAAATCAGATGTATTGACAATAGTAAATTTTAGTGTTAATTCCTCTTTGCAAATAGAAATGAAGGTCAAGTGAAATTTGTGGCCAGTGTTCCTTAGGAAGCTTGACTCAGGAGTCCACAGACTTATTTTCTTCAAGTCTTCCTTCATTTTGCAAATGGTATCTGTACAATTCCTGTCCAAGCCTGTCCAACATACATGGATCTCAGTTTTCCTAGGATTTTAATATTTGATTTTAAGTTCAAGACAGTATAGAGAGAGCTTTAGAATTCCTTCTAACAAGGTTGTGAGAGACAGCCTTTAGAAAACTTAGTCTAATCTTGTATTGCAGACCCATAGCTGTTTTTTCTTGCTGATATTTGCCATTTCAACCTGACATATGTACAACTTCCTTCTTTTTCTAGGAGGTGATTGTGCTACCCTTCTCAAGAACATTGGTGCCCTACCTGTTGATATGGCTAGGATGTATTTTGCTGAGACTGTTCTGGCACTGGAGTACCTACACAATTATGGGATTGTTCACCGTGACCTAAAGCCTGATAAGTAAGTCTTTAGCCCCTCAGGGGGAACAGAGCTAATCCTTCAGAGGCTTCCTCTGTAGGCAACAGGACAGGGGAGCTAGAGACAGCATTGATCTTCAACAGCATCTGACATGTAGGAGGTTTTATGGAGTCTCTTGCTACTGATGTAGAACTAGATAGACACTGAGAAAGGGTGAGAAGAATGTTTTCAGACATTATCTCAAAGCTGTTGCTACACTGATGAAATTAAGGCAGCAGAAAGTAGTCTCACTCCTTGTTGCCTTGTCTGCTCTGTGATTTCTGGTTGCATAGGAGGTTTTTTCCAGGTATTTAATGGGGTTGTAATACTGAGATTGTCCTTAGCATTATCCTGTTTTCTTTTTGTTTTAAATTGCTTTTGGGAAACAATTAAATGAATGTTGCATTATTTTACTTCTCTTTCTTTTAGTCTCCTTATAACTTCAATGGGTCACATTAAACTAACAGACTTTGGACTGTCCAAAATCGGGTTAATGAGTCTCACAACTAATCTTTATGAGGGCCACATTGAGAAGGATACCAGGGAATTCCTGGACAAGCAGGTAAGCTGAAAAATTTTGTCTGTTAATGTAGGATCAGATGGAGGGTCCTGTCTTGGGATAGAATCAGTTTGTAGCACTTCTCCTCTGCCATATGCTGTGCTGTGCTTTGTAAAATGGGAGGAAAAAATACAAGTCTGTTCTCGTGTTTCAACATAAAGTGGCATTGTGTGTTATTTCAGCTTCTTGTTTTGGAGTGATGCACTTCACCTCTTACTTTAGGACACTCAAAGGGTGGCCCAGGCAGCAGTGCAGGTGTAAACAGAAGTTGGTTTAGGGATGTGACATGGATTTTGCTGGAAGGTTGTTCCACGATCTCCCCCTTCTGGTGCTTAGAAAGTTCATGGCAAGTTTCTGTATGTTTCTTGTAGTTTTATCTAACAGCTTAAACATTGATTTTTATCCCCATGATATTTACTAAGGGTCATTTTTCTGCTTAGCCTTCATTTTGCTAGGCTTAACCAGCTAAATTCTTCTAGCTAACGAGGTAGATTTTCCTTTGATGAATGAATAGCTCTTCCATGTAACTCTTTCAGTTTGAGCTGATACTTTCTGGACACAGTTGAAGGAACTGTTCTGGATGCAGGCTCACCAGTGCCTTGTATAATGGATTAAAAAATACTTCTCTCTTCTAAAAACACCTAGGATCACAGCAGAATTTTTCATCTTTAGTTGTGCCAAGAGCTAATTCGTAATCATCCTGTGGGTTGTCTTCCTTTGCTTCTGAGTAAGGAAGTTCTGCTTTTTCTAGCAGAACCCTCTTTGGTCACTCACTCGATCATATTCTTGCACTTTACAGTGTTATATTTTTTTTACAACTATTTTGTTATTGTTGCTGCTTCTAAGCCTCAGGCAACTTAGATCTTCCAAGGTAATTTCCTTAGCCATTGTCCGTGCCAGCTGTACCTCCCAAGTTTAAGGCTGAAGTGTGTAATCATGCTGTGCTGCTAATTCTGCATCTGTGAAACCAAGTTCTGTTAGCACGGAGATGTGAGAGGTTTGTCAAAACTCAGTTCCTGATAGCTGTAGCTGTGCCAGCAGACATCCATCAAGCTGTCAGACCTAAACACACAGAATATGCATTTTTCCCATATGCTTTCCTGTGCATGCACCAAAGAACTACTTAGCTGGCATGTCCACACTAGGAACATTTAATTTCATGTGATGTTATTTCTGTGCAGGTAATGTGTTCTTCAAATATAGACTCTTGCTCCATGGAAGTAGTTCACAACATGAAGTGGTTAGTGGCAAAACATTAATAACTTCCTTGTAAAGCTCTGAGGGGGGAAAGAAAAAAAAAAAAAGACAAAATAAGCTTTGACGTGAATTTGGCAGTTTGTAAATTTATTGCTTTCTTGCATGGTTCTCTTGAGGTGTGTGGGACTCCAGAGTACATTGCACCAGAAGTGATCCTGCGCCAGGGCTATGGGAAGCCTGTGGATTGGTGGGCAATGGGAATTATCCTGTACGAGTTCCTGGTGGGCTGTGTTCCTTTCTTTGGGGACACACCTGAGGAGCTGTTTGGACAAGTGATCAGTGGTAAGCTTCTGCTCTGGCTCTGATGGGGTTTCAAAATGTGCTTTAAAAATACTGAGGATCCACAGTTTAGTTGGGAAAGATTAGGTATAAAATAATGGAGTTTAATTTCAAAGTTTCTAACTTGCTGTGTCAAAGTAGCTTCCACCTGATTTCAGCTAGGGAAAGTTGTTGTGTTGCTTAACATCTTACTAAATGGTTCTGTCATGGTGTGGGAGTCATACAAATCCTTGTGGGAGTGGGAAAAAATATTTGGGGATTTTTCTGTTCTTTTAACTTAAGTGATGGAGAATATGAAAAGAGCAGCCACCAGCTGGTCTAATTCAGGCTGATTTTGGTTATTGTTTTCATAGGTCCAAATGCCAGTCAATTAGTAATTTTATATAAGTGAAATGAAAGGAAATTCTGAGTACAATGCATTGAAGCTGTTGTACTCAGTACTTTCATGTCTTGTGGCTTTTTAAACCTGTCTCATGCTTGGAGTTGGACAGACAATTGCTTTGTGCTCCCTCGGTGAATATGCCAGTGAAATCATTTCCTATTGGGAATGCTTTCTGAAGCAGTAAATTTTTAACACACTTGGCAAACGTCCTTTGTAAAAAGCAAATTTCAGCAAAGCACTAAATATGATGCATGAAATCGTTACCTGTGAATTGTTCTCTCTGTTCCAAGTGTAACGACTGTGGAATGTGCAGGCAGGAGATACAGCCACAGTATTGTCACTGTCTTTGTTTATGGATTGTCATGGAAGTCCCATTTCATACTTTATTAATAGAGTCCTTAAAGCTTTTTTTTTTTCCTCCACAAGCACTGCTTAGATTGACAGCAGCTTTAGCTGATGCTGAATTTTATGCATTTTGGAAAATGTCAATGCTTGAATTATATTAAGCTGCTGAATTCAAGGTATTTACGCTTCTGGGGCAGTTCTCAATGCTGCACTTTGAGGTATAGGAGTGTGAATGGTTATTCAAATTAGTTGGGAAGCTGGGAGAAAATGTCAAGTCTCTTTTTGTCCCCAGATGAAATTGCCTGGCCAGAAGGAGATGATGCACTGCCACCTGATGCCCAGGACCTCATTTCTAAGCTTCTCCGCCAAAATCCTCTGGAAAGAATGGGAACAGGTAAGAACCTTGTGCACAGGAATGCACTGTCCAGAGGCAGGAGCTGAAGATACCTTCCCAGTGAGGTACAGCCACTTGTGTTGAACAATGCTCATCTAGAGCTCTCTAACAGTTTATACTGGATTCAGAGTGGTGGGGCTCTGGGAATTAGTGTCAAATGTCCATGAGCCAGGCAGGTATTACTGTCTTGTTTGGGAACAGGAAAGGGGCACTGTCAGCTTGGCAACAGAACTTCTCTGATTTGTGTTGTTCCATTATGGGCTTGAGGGTTGTGTCTCCATTTGAGCAGTGTATCATCAGATTTTCTTAAAGTTCTCTTTGACTAGGGGCTTAATCCCTGCCATGGATGTGAATTCCTGGGTGTAATAAAATAAATGAAAACTTTCCCATTCCTAGAGGCCTGTAGTGTAGAATTCTCCAAACATACAGCAAAGTCTGATAGTCATTTTGGCAAAGTCAGATATGTATGTCAGTCTTTCTGTGTTAAAATGTCAGATTTAAAGTTTCACAAGCCAACCCTTCTCGTTTCCTCATAATAAATAATCATAAACAATCTCTAGCTACACTCTTGTTTTAAAATAATTTGTGCAACACTGGCTTCACAGCACAGCTCATCTTTCATTGATTTGATTAGTTTAATTTACTTTGGGATTTTTGATTCAAAACTACACTTTAAGGGTAAAAAAAAAAGCTTAGAGATAAATATATAACAGTTCCAAAAGGCACATGTATTCAGCAGACTTAGCTCATGTGCACACAAGGGTGATGAATAGATCATGAATGAATAATGATATCAGATGGTTTTCACATGTTTTTCTCTACTTAAAATCCATGTACTTGAAAGATGTTGCTGTCATGGAAAAGATGTAGAGTTTCTTGCCTTATAAAATGAGTTGATGGACTGATTTTTTTTTTGATTTCTTATATACCTGTAGTGCTGAGATTGCTATTTCACTTGGCATGTTGTAGTGCCACTGGCACTCAGCAAACCTTTTATCTCTTTTCCTCTGCTCTTTTCTTTTCTAAAAAGACAGTAGCTTCTGCTATGAATATTAATTTCATTTGAAAAAAATGCACATACTGGTAGACAGATAGTCTTTACTTTTTCTTCTGGGTACCCAAGCTTCTGAGCTTAATAACAAAAGATACTAATTCAGGAAGATAGGTGAGCCCTGTCTTGTTCTAGGCACATGAATGAGTTTATTCACAGCAGTGGAGCCACTCACATTCTAAGTGCCTCTCTGAGTTTGCTCTCTTTATTCAGTTATGAACAAGATGGTGTTTAGAGTTTGAAAATTTTAAATTAAGGTGTTAGTTCATCATCTTGCAACTCACTGTGGAATGCAACAGCAGATGCTGTTTTCCAGCCAGTTTAGTCATGTGTTGTTGCTAAATAGGAAGAAGAGGAGGTGGGAAGGAGGAAATCTTGTTCAGGTTTTATCCTGCATGACCACTTTGGTAAAAGGATAAGTTGTTTCTCAAGATTCCTGGAAAATATGTGACTTAAAAGTACTCGAGTACATTCTCTTAGGCTCTTGATATTTTTAGAGTTTGTTTTTCATGTTATGCAAATGCTGAAAGAAATACTCTGCAATAAAAGGTGTCTTTTTCAGGTAGTGCCTTTGAAGTGAAGCAGCATCGGTTCTTTAAAGATTTGGACTGGAATGGATTACTCCGGCAGAAAGCTGAATTCATCCCACAGCTGGAATCTGAGGATGACACAAGCTATTTTGACAGTAAGACCAAAGATTTGGCCTAAAAGGCATCATATTTCTTGTGCATATTTCATTTTTGAAATTGTTAGAGATAAGTCATTTCAGAAATCGAATAAAACACGTGATGGAAATTGCTTTTAAAAGTTTCTGTTGAATGCCAAGTAAGGTTTCTTTGAAGGCAAATTAATTTTAAATGAAAAAATGTTGCTGCTGGAGTCAGTTGGCCTTTCACTGGTGCCTGTGGTCCTGCCAGCCATGGCCCTGCAGTGAGAGGTGCTGCCATTGTCATGCTGGGTTTATTAAACTTCTTCCAAAGCATTTGGTAAATCCAAATTCCTTGAGTTTTTGAGCAATATGATCTTTCCCTAGTGACTGTTTTCAGCCAATAAATGTTTTTAAAAAAACCCAAAACAAACCCTAGACCTTGAAGACAAGTATGTGTGGAAAATTCTTAAGAGATTTAAAGTAATTTAAATTATTTTCACTGCAAGCATATCACTTTATTTTAGTATTATTAACTCTAATGAGATATGAAGTGAAGTGTCTGTCTGGTGTGTATAAATGTCTGGGAACTGCCATGGTATCAGTGCTGTGTAAGATTCCTGGTATTTCAAGATAAGCACCAGACAAACTCAGTGCTCCTGGGAAAGAAGGGAGGAGTGTCACAGGAGGGATGGAGAAATCTCTGTTCCCAGAGCCTCTGTTCCCTAACTTTTCTTGTTTAACTTGGGGAGCTGAGCAGGTGAAAAGGGCTTGGTCAGGGTGAGGTGTTTTCTCCTCTCCAGCTGCAGAACAGCATACTGGCCTGTTTCAGTTCCCTGAGATATGGAAATTTTTGCCCTGCATCAATGGAATCTCTCCCATCCCAGGGCCATGGGACTGGTGGAATGTCTATGAAGCACATTTTTGCTCAGCTCCTGTGCTTTGGTGAGGGTGAAGGGAGGGAGAGAGTAGCTGCATCCAGCCCTTTGGCTCTCAAATTGCACAAGCAGTGGTTCCATAGATAGTGCTCTTCCTGTTTGGGGAAGGGGCTTTTAGGCTGGGGCTTGTTTGGAGAGGTAGGATGGGAGAGAGGGATAGATTGAGAAATCTCTGTGTGGTTGCTGCAGAGACTAATTGGAGTCAGGCTGTGCAGAGGGAGCAGAGGTGAGGTTTCTGCATGAATTGAGGTTGCACTGGTACAACATCCATGGAGAAACTGATGTGGTGGGGTGTTCTCACCACTAACTGCACTTAGTGGATGTGGAAACTTGAGCTTTGGTCACTGGGTTGGGTCAGGGACTGGCAGAGGTCCAGTGCAGCAGCCACAAGCAGATCCTGGTTGGTAAAAGCAGCACGTTGTGTCCAGGGCTGCAAACCACTGGGTCTGTCAAGTCAGAATGATGAGAAACTCCCCATGTGCCCAGCAGGTTGTGAGGGTGACCTTGATGTGAGTCTTTTATAAAGGCTTGAATTCTCACATCAGGAAATATCTCACACAGACACTGATAAGAGTTGGCATTGCTGTTATAAACCCTAATGCAGAAAATGTTAGAATTTATAAAAGTAGCTTTCTGGCTGATGTGGTGCAGCAAATTTGGCGCAGTGTAGCTATCAGCTTTCTGTAGCCAAACTTATTAGTGCCCACCCCACAAAATCCAATGTGGCTGGCTTAGAAATCCAGTGCTGCAAATCTCAAAGCACAAAATCTCTTTGGAGAAAGTTTTTGCATTAAAAATAGCTTTGCATATTGGCTGCTTGCCCATTTTCTTTCACAAAATCTAATCCTTTTCCTAGTTGCAGGAGAGAAAAGAGATTTTTTTTGAGGGGGTAAATATTTTTATTTTTTTAAGTAGGCTTGTGTGTGTGTGTGTGTGTATGCAGGACAGATTTTGTACAATCAAAAAGCTGTTTATTGAAAAGTGGGACAGTGAATTGTTTTCATGTCTCCTTCCATATGATTGTTCACTGTAGGGAAGAAATATTTCTGCCATGAAGGGTCTGCAGGATTAGACACCTTTGGAGTATCAGCTGCTTCCAGAATGGAATACAGCTGACAGGATAAGATAAATTCAGTGCCAAGCAGATATTCTTCACTGGCAATTGCATGGGATGAGCAAAAACTGGCTGGATATGTTTCAGTATTAAGGGAAATACCCTGCATGGTGTGTATAAACACTCAAAGTCCTTTAACCAGGAGCAATGGTTGAGGTGTGAGTTATCAGCACTCCCGACACTGATGCAAGTGCCATGTCTCGTTCCCAGCCCGCTCAGAACGGTACCAACACCTGGATTCAGAAGAAGAGGAGGACACTAATGATGATGATCATGTGGAAATCCGGCAGTTTTCCTCGTGCTCGCCCAGGTTCAGCAAGGTAGGGACAAGTTCCTCGTGCTAACTTGTTGAAAGAAAAATCTAGAGAGGAGCACAGTTTCTTTGCTGCGTACAGGGCAGGTTTTAATCATGTGGATGGTCTGTGGGATCTCAGGGTATGTAGTATTCCCTGAGGAAAGAGAACTCTATGAGTTGGTTGATCTGGGGTAGTTAGGAGCTTGTTAGAAGGTGAGTACCAGAATAATTGGTGAATGACATTTTATATTTCTTAATGTTTCACCAATATGCAGGGTACTGTGTAAGTCTCTTCAGCATCTGATACAGTTTGGTGTTTTTACCAATGACTTAGCTGGCATAAGGAGTATCCAAAGCTTATTTGCTCTGGGAAATATCATTCTGAAAGGGCCTTCCATAGGTGACAAGATGGTATTGGGATGAAAATGGATTCTAACATTTGGAATAAGGGTCTAAAATCAAAGCGGGTAAGACCATCAGTGAAGTCTACATCTCTGGGGTTGTTCATTGTCTCAAATACAGCCTGAGGAACGAAAGGCAAGGTGACAATTTCAAAGAGGAGGGTCTGGGTACATAATCCATCATGAATTAGATGTGCCAGATTATTGAAGCCATCATTTTCCATACTGGGCTTACCAATAGGAAGGCCACAGCTGGGGTATTTGGGTCTGTTCTGGGCAATGTTCTTGAAAATGAACATGGACCAGTAAAAGAGAGTCCAGAGGAAAGCTGCAAGAATGACCTGAGTTACACAAAACATAAAACCTCTGGTGTTTTCAAATACATAACTGCTAGAAAGAAAGGACTACATTGGTCTTCCTGATGAAACATAATATGTTTGGGAGGGACAGAAGAGAGAAGAAATGCTGTTTTGAGGCAGCCGCTTTCTGAATTGTGTTTTTCTTTTAGTGAGATGGGAATAGGAATTTTACTTAGGAGTCCTCTGAAAGGTATTTTAGTTTTTCATGACAGTTCCTCCAGTTTTCCACTGCTAAAGTCAGTTTTTAAGGACCAATTTGTTCTTCTTTGTCCTCAACCAGGCTGCAGTGGTTTAAATAACAGTTACTCTTAATTTTATGGAGTTGCTCCTGATTTGCATCACTAAAAGTATGTTTAAAATTGGACCTGAGGATTAGTTGGTATTTTGAAAAAGTTCTCATGAGTTCGTAAGGGTTTCTTTTCTCTGCCTTTTTTCACCATGAGTATTACTCATTTGTTCAACTGAAGCTTTTCTTTAGGGTTCAGTGTTTTTGCCACAAAGAGAGAAAGTTCACTTTTAATGAATTTATTTTAAGACCTGGAAAATTATACAGCATTTGTAATGTGGGAGGCATAAAAGGCTCATTATATTTTGAAATTCTTGTCTGACAATTCAGCCATATGATTTATTAATAGTTATCTTGTTGATGCTCTGAATTTTTAATAACATTATTTTCATTAATCTCTTCTTATGTAAATTAGGTCCACAGTCAAGTGTAGTTTTTAAAGGATGGATTTTTTTGCTTAATCATTTAATTATTTAAAGACGGCTGTAAAACCAAGAAAGGCACTTTCATTAAGCTGTCAGCATTATAGTAGATTCCTTGAGGAGGGCAGGACTTTTTTGTTCTGAAATGAGCTTGGGGCAATGCTGATAGACTGATGATAATGAAATGGGGTCATGAGCGTGATGCCTATCACTGAAGTGAATTTGTGCAGCAAGATTTCAAGATGCAGATGCCAGCCCTCAAGAGTTGTGGAGCTGTCTTTAGCAGCAGCTCCTCTTAGATTGGAGAATCGCTAAAACCGAAAATCAAGTGATTTCAAAAAGTTTGTCAGTATTTCTGTTGTGTTTTCAAAGGGGAGGTGTTGGGTGCTGTTGTAGAAAAGCATTTTGGTGTTTCTGAATCTGGGCCTTTTTCCTTTCCTCCCTGGCACACCTTGAGCCTGTCACACCTGCGCTGTGCTACTTGTTCAAAGAACATTACCAAGTTCATGCTTTCAGGGGGAAATTTGGAAAAGAGATTTTTTTGTCCCTTGCTCACAATAGGCCCCATAGGTTGGTTTTCCCTGCACAGAAGGATCTTTTGCCTCACACAGGTGTACAGCAGCATGGAAAGACTTTCCATCCACGAGGAGAGGAAGACTCCACCACCAACCAAACGGAGCCTGAGTGAGGAAAAAGATGATCGGCTGGACAGCCTGGGGGGCTTGAAGAGCCGGGACCGCAGCTGGGTCATTGGGTCTCCTGAAATGTGAGTTCTGTGCCACTGAGTCTGCTGTTTTCCCACAGCAGCGAAGGAAGACCAGCCAAAACTTTCTATGACCAGTGTTAGGTCAGAAGAGCTTCATATGTTGTATTTCCACAGGAGAAGCCTGGACTGAATAGCTAAAAATGAACGTGTAGGAGTGATATGGTCTTTAAATGTATCTAATTAAGTACTAACATCTTCTAAATTTGGAGCAAATACTTTTCATGAATTTAAAGGTATTCTAACCTTAAGGGCAGATTTCTTACGTTACATTAGAGATGTATCCACATCAGGTTTTTTTCTTAAATTAATGCAAAGTCTGGTGTTGCCAGACTTTGACCTTTTGTTACAAAGTAGAGAAATCATTAGGAAAGTTCAGAGTTTCAAAAGTTCAGAATATGCCCAAAAAATTCTTGTGCTCTAATAAAAAATGTCAGTAAAATATGTGAATACCCAGAATTTGGATACCTGCCATGTTCCTGGCATTACTGAAAACTTACCTTATAAAAGGAGGTGTCTCTCATTTTATGCAACCCCTGTAAAGCTTTTACACTAATGTTTGGCATTAGGGAGAGCATAAAATGTGGCTCTGACCTAGTCAGTATGACTCCATTAAAAACAAAAACATTTTATAGATTACATTCATACCTGAGGTGCACTTCATTTTGCATGAGGCTTTCCTGGCTTCTAATTTAGAGGAACTTCAAAAGAAAAATTGATGTAATTCCAAAAGGAGCGTGGATGATGATTTGCATTTTGCAATTGTGATTTTTAAAAAAAAAATTATATTTAATACCGTGTTCATTGTACTGTATTTTTCTTTGGGTTCATCCCTGCCTTTCCTAGAAGCTTAATGATTAATCTAAACTCAGGTTTTAAACACATCACTCAGGTGATGCCCAAGCCTTTGTTTTACCTCCCAATGTTGTAGCTTGCTCACCAAACCTCACCTTAAATCAGCTTTAGATGAGCAAGTCGAATCTGTGCCCTGTTTTCACCCTTTAAAGCTGATTTTGATCTGGCTCACCTATCCTGTCTCTCCCCCCAGCCTGCGCAAGCGCCTGTCCATGTCCGAATCCTCTCACACCGAGAGCGACTCCAGCCCTCCGCTGACCGTGCGGCGCCGCTGCTCGGGGCTGCTGGACATGCCTCGCTTTGCCATCTCTGCTGAGGACGAGGGAGCAGCCCTCAAACGCCCTCAGTCCGAGGGGATGCTCCTGTCCACCGTACAGTCGCGGGAAGGGCTGCCTGTGCCCATCCCAGAGCAGCCTGTGGAGCACGAGCTGCAGCTGGAAGGGGATGCTGGAGCCACCACCCCATCCACAGCCGCCTCGACGCTGACAGGTAGGTGAAAAATCACCCTGCTCCATGTGGTGGTGGCTGTGGTCCCCAAGAAGGCAGTGTTACCTTGCACAGACTAACTCTGTAAAACAGTCTGGGTGTTGGGATGTGACTGCCTCACGCTAAGTAGATATTTCAGCATGGTTTTGTGGGTGTGTTTGCCTTAGAAAATATATCAATGGTTTCATCTCTTCAAAACTGCTTCTTAGATTTCAAGCCCTGTCACTTCAAATTGATTTAGGTCTTCTGATGGTTGAGATTCATATGGTCTATGCCTACTTACAGCCACTGGGTGCCTACCTGAGACAGCATTAATTTAAGCATTAATCAGAACAGATCACTGCTGAGTTGGAGCTGGAGAACATGGGTGTCAGCCATACCAGCAGATCCCTGCTTCCTATTGTTTTGCCCATCCCAAGACTTTGGAGAGACTTGAAATATGCTGTGGAAGTGGGGCTTGTGTCAGGGACATGCTACTTAATTTAACAGCCAAATATGCCGAAATTAATCCAGTTGCAGGCTTAGGAAAGTGCAGCCTAAATTTAGTAGACTGGCTCTTAGAAGTCAGTGTTTGATTTCTCAGCAACTTTGACTGTCCTGGGGCTTTTCTCCAGCTCTGGGCTGAGCTGAACCTTCCTGCAATGGTACCCTGGGCTGCTGCAGTGAAGGACTGGGCTCTGGGTGCTGGAGTGTTCCCAGCTCCTGCCCCTTTCAGGGCATGGGGAAGGCAGGGGGTGAAGCTGCCTGTTCCTGGGAACAGAGGATGCCAGAGCTGGGAACTGTTGGGAAGCAGTAAGGAGAAAAAAAAAGGAAATTTAGAACAATGGAAGAAAGAGGGGAAGTTGAAATGAAGGTTAGCAAAAGAAAATTTGAGAAAGAAGGCATATTTAGGGGTAGGACTAGATTGTAGGATTGAATAGCAAGGACTAACTGGATAAGAAAATAAGGAACAAGTTGCTGGGAGAAACTGGGAGCAAACAGGCAAAGCAATTGTGATGCATTGAGAATGGAGAGGAAGGGGGGGCTGAGGAAGTAGTCAGAATGGCAGCAAGAATGGACAAGGTGGAGGGCACTGGGCAGATGTGATGGGGAGCTGATAGGGGAAGGTGGAAATGCCTTAGAAGAAATTTGCCTCCAGAGTAAAGCCAAAGATCCCCCATATCTCATTATGTCTCTTCTAGAATCCAGTCTGTGAAATTCCTTTAAAATCGTCCCATTCCCCTTTATCTTCCATGCTCCCTGGTGCTGCCATCATGTGCTTCATTAAGCCAATGGGAAAAGGTGCAAGAGTGAAGGAAGGAAGCTGCCTCATGCTTACTTGGCACAGGTGCCATAAGTGAAACCTTTGGTTCTCAGTTTCACGCTAAAAGCCTAGAAACATGCTGTTAAAAATGGCAAGAACACTTTCATTGCTAATTCAAGTATCTGCAATGTGAGATTGGCGAGAATGAGGCTCCCCTGGGCAGCCTACTCCCCTGAGCTCAATATGTTAGAGCAGTCTTTGATCTAGTGCTTGGGATCCAGGGATACCAGTGCTTCAGTGTCCCCAGGTGAGAGGCTTGAAAGGAGTTTAATTCCTACTGCTGTCTCGGAGTGCTCCTCTAATTTATGTGGCACCTTTTCCCATGCAACCTCCAAATCCGGGTTCCTCATTGTCTGGGAGCCTGATTTGAAACTCTGTGGCTCTTAAGTGTTGAACAGGCATCTGGTCCTGAGGTCTGTGGGAATGGTGCTTTGAATTTTTATTTTCGTGGTACTTCCTGCTTCACTTAGTATGCAGAGCAGTGGTGCCCACTTAAATAACAATGATCAATGTTTTGTTCTGTCCTCATTGTTCAAAATGTGGCCCTTAGGCTTTATTTATTGCATGCTGCTTAAAATTTGCTTTTGAAGACAGAATGATTAATTTCCCTTGTGGACTTGCTGTGATGCTCACCACTTTCATTTCTAAGCACCTTGTAAATTCTAATTACTATATTTTCACAGTGCCCCTTTAAGGTATCACATGAGGAACTGAGGCACTGGCCTTGAGTACAGGACCCCCAACCCCCAGCATCTGCTGTTGTTACATGCCTGGTCTGATCTTCAAGAATACTTTGCATTTTATATATAATTATAGCAGGTTAAGTAATTCAAGACTAAATTGCAATGGTGCACCGAAGGGGGCAGATTAAGGTTGTCTTTGCAATCCACATTTTTACTTTCCCTTAAAGTGGATTTTTTATGTGTAACTCCAGTAGAACTTGGCTCTTCTATTACAGGCAGTTTTAACTTAAAGATTGACAATTCTTGCTGGTTGTAAAAGTGGAGCACTTTCTATAAACCTGTTTTCATCTGTGAACGATCCCATTGAAATGGTGTGCAGAAGTGCACCACAGCTTTAGAATTCATGGAACTGCCACTGAGCAATGTGCTTTCATTAGCGAGCTTTTCCACAGAACAGAAGCCTCTAATTTTCTGTGTTCGGAATAACACCATTTCTGTAAATAAAAATTCAAGCCCTGGGGTTTCTTCTTAGGAAAATTTACTCTTGGACTTCATGTAAACATGACTTTGATTTAATGTATTTTGCCTGTAGGGGAATAGACTGTTAGGAATTCCCTGTGGTTCTAATCTGTTTTAATTTAAACTGTAGCTGGGAGCACTGCAGATTTCTCTGATCCACGAGCTCGCAGTAATAGCAATGAAGGCCCAGACTTTACCACTCCAAAAGCCATCAGCGATTTGGCAGTGCGGCGGGCACGACACAGGTTGCTCTCTGGGGAATCAGGGGAGAAACGTACCTCAAGACCTGTCAATAAAGTGATTAAATCAGCATCCGCTACTGCCTTGTCTCTCCTGATTCCCTCAGGTAAGAAATGCCTTGAGTGAGGCATTGTCAGAATCTGCAAGCACTAAACAAAAGGTCTGCAGAGAGATCCTCCCCCTTCGCTCTCCTGGAATAATGCTTTGGCTGGCAGGAGGGGAGAGATCTAACTTTTACAATCTGTTTAGTATTTCCTGCTCACAGGTTGATGAGCACTGCTGTGCCACAGACAGGAGCATTGTGTGTGTGGTCTGACTGCAGCTTCTGCAAATGGCATCTGGGCACTGGTTTTGTTTAAATTGACTCCTAGCTGGTCTCTGGACAATGGTGCAGCAAGGAGGTGTAGAGACACAGAATGACTTTAACCTTCTAGGTGCTATTTTTTGGGGTCACATGCTAATTACAGTGCTATTTGGGAACAAAATGTGTGTGGTGCATTTATGCACCAGGAAGTTTCAGAAACTCCAAGTAACTTGGTTGAGATTGAGTGTTCAAGAATTTAATAGTGTAAGTAACTCAGTAAGTCAGTGCTGAGCTGCTCACCCTGTTGGCACAGCTCTGTCTGCAAGCAGAGCCAGACCTTTACAATTCCCAATTCCACATGGTACGTCCTAGAGAGCAGCTCAACTATGCTGAGCTGTGACACACTGGTTCAGCAGGAGGAGTTTCCCCCCACAGGGATTTTGTCCCTCTTTCCAGAGGATAAGACAATGCTGTATTTCCATGCTCTGCCTGTCTCTGCCTGGATGGGAGCAGAGAATGCAGCTGTGCCATGAGCAGAGCTGGAGGCAGGGATGCACCTGCTCTTGGCACCCTCGTGCTGATGCACATCACATTTCTTGTGCTTTGGGCATCAGTTGCTTTTTGAACTACCAACTCCCTCATGAAAATCTCTAAAATGTGTATTTAATCACCCAGCAAAGGTTCCTCCAGAGCTGCTCTCATCTGCCAGGTAAATATGTGCTGGGCGATTCAGCAGGTGTTTCTTAATGGATTAGAGATTACCTTCTACAGCTGCATTTAATATTCCTGCTCTTTGGGTTTATTTTACTGATGTTGACCAGCTTCACTTTAAAATGAGAGTTCTGTATTTGCTTTATATTTTAAAAAGTGGATGTTGTTCCACCAGCAAGCAGAGTCAGGTAGTTTATCTGGCAGCCCAGCCCACAGCTGTTCATTTGGGAAACTCACTCAAAAGTATACCTGTGATGTTGTTCTTCAGTAGCAAAGTCCCTGCAGTCACTAATTTTTTAGGGTTAAATATTTTTGCCCCTGTGAATCTAAAACACTTCCAAAACTGCCCACATGTAGTTGTTGTCTGATTGCCTACTCAATTTTTTTGTGTTAATACTAACTGGTTTGGATTTATCTCAACACCAATGTTTTTGTACCAAGTATTTGTACCAAGATCTAGAGACAACCGATCTTTTGGAGAAGGATAATATGTCATAACCTGGAAATTGGGTTTTGCAGGATTGTGCCTAGAGCAAATGCTTATGATGGGTTGTAAATCCTGGAAAGAGAAGCGGAAAACACTGTGACACAATCATAATCCTATATGAGCAGTGCTGCTGTATTAAATACACACCTCCAAATGTGCCTTTTTGGAAGCTCTATTTGTATTATGAAGCATGAATTAGTTTAAGCTGCAGACAAACCCAGCTCTGGCAAAGGCCACAAGCTTTAAGAGTATTGGGAGATACAGTTTCGTAGCTGTTCTCTAACAAGAATTTTCTCTTCTTTGGAGGCCTGGTTTCCTAACTTTTTCCCACCTTTGTGTCATCACTGTAGATCACCACACGTGTTCTCCATTGGCCAGTCCAATGTCACCTCATTCTCTCTCCTCCAACCCATCTTCGAGGGACTCCTCACCCAGCCGCGACTTTTCTCCTGCTATCGCAAACCTGAAACCACCAATCATCATCCATCGGGCTGGAAAGAAATACGGTTTCACTCTGCGCGCCATTCGCGTCTATATGGGTGACAGTGATATCTACACTGTGCATCACATGGTCTGGGTATGTCTATGCTCTTCTAAAAGGAGGACCCTTGGGGCCACAAATGCATCTAGCCAGGGGTGTGGGGTTTAGCTTTGGAAGTTGTGTTTTGCCACCCTGTTTTCTCTCTCCTTATTCACACCCGAAGTTATCTTTCTGGGTTGGGGGAAACCCTTTATGAATAAGTAAATAAATAACAGCACTTTGGGTTTTCCTGTAGGAGTTTTCAAGCCCATTACAGAACCACAGCAACCTCTCTTTCCTTCTTTTTTCCCTGGTTACATAAATCCACCTTCTTTCACCTGCAGCACATACTTTAAAGCATGTTTCTGTGTACATACCCTCTTTTTCTTTATTGGGGTTGTTGCATGAGGGCCCATTATAGCTAATTTATTCAGACTTGTGTTAGTGATTATAACCTGCTTCTGATCAGTTCAGTCTGCTGGGGTTTTCCAAGCAGTCACTTGGAATTGATTACAAGCCTTAAAGCATCACTGCTGCTATGCTGATTGCCGTGGGATTTAGCTGTTGGCTTAGTTGTGAGCTGTGCTAAAAGGTCTGGTTTCCATGTCTGTATCACTTCCTTCCCACTACTGCTGGTACTTGATCTCTGTGTTCCTTTTTTGTTGGTGTAGATGACTTCTAGGAATGATCCATTCCCTGAAGCAGTGTTGTTAGGATTGTGTGGTTAGGGAGAATGCAGTCAGGGTAAAGGTGGTTTGTTCTTTTCTTTGTACTTCTGTGTTTATTAGATAATATGGCCTTGACTCGCTTTGGTCCTTATTTAATACTCATTCTTATCTAGGGAAATAATTTGAAACTGATTTTTTTCCTTGCCCCTCTCTTGCTTTTCTTGAAAAATGCTGAGTTTACCAAGATATTCATTTGGAGTCTTCCCTGGCTAGAGGGAGAGTTGCTGCATTCCCCAGCGCATGGTGAAGGAGGCTGGCATTCCTGACCAGGGACAGGGGAAAGGCAGTGTGTTCACAGGGGAAAAGTCTGGTGTTGGATAGGTTAATAAAGGATGGAAAGTGGAAAAAGAAACTCTGTTTGGGATGAGATGCAATTAGGCACCTTAAACATATGGCAGAGTCTTCCTTAAAAGTTGCCGGCCACTTTGGGTTTCATAATGTACATGGAAGAATGCTGGATTTGGGATGGCAAAGAAATTGAAAAAAGATTGAATGTTTGTCTGGAAATCAAGAGCATCTAGTTAACATTCCTAAGTGCTGAAAATTTCTGGAAGTGTGTTAAGCTTTGTGCTTTGGGAAGAGCTGGTCTCTTGATCAGCTTAACCATCCTGGCTGCCTTGGATCAGGATAAGACTGGTGGGATGCTGGGGAGGAGTGGAAGAGCACAGGGTTTTGTGCTTGGCTCTGCCTGGGGTGGTTTCTCTCACTCTTCTCTGAAGCAGCTGACCCTGGCTGTGGCAGGAGGTGAGATGGATGGGCTTTGAGTATGATCTGGGCCAGTGGTCTTGCACATTCCCCTTCTCAAACCAGTCCCCCCTTGTCGTTGGCAGCACGTGGAGGAAGGGGGTCCTGCCAACGAAGCAGGTCTGCGGGAAGGGGATCTGATCACCCACGTCAACGGGGAGCCTGTCCATGGGCTGGTACACACTGAAGTGGTGGAGCTGATTCTGAAGGTAGGGGCTCAGCACTGTTACATTTTGGAAAACGTGAGCAGCTTGTTTAAAATGTATGTATTTGGCATTGTCTGAAATACAAGTGTGTACACAGTGCCTGGTGGTGTTTAAGAGCAGATTTGTACTTGATGGTGTTAAAATTATCCAGTTAAATGACTTGTGTTTGATACCTCTCTGAGCAGAATCCATTTACAGAAAAAAAACCCAAAATTCTGGGCTGTTCGAAGAGACAGAAGTCTTTGGGATTGCAAATAGAGGAGGAGTCAGGATTATTATTTTTTTAAGATGAGTGAGACAAGCCATGCTGTGTGTTGTAGATTCATCATGATAGATGCCTGATATGCTCACATCTGCCATCAGTCAGAGCATTGGGAATAGGATTGGTGACAGAATATCACTTTGTTCAAGTTTCCAAGTATTACAAGTATTAAATTGAGTCATTTGGGATCTCAATGGGAGAGGTCAGATGGTGTGTTCTGTCTGCTCTGGGAAGCTTTACCTACCAGCTGGGGTCTGAGCTAATCATTTGTGAAAGCCTGACTAACGAGGGCTCTCTCTCGGCAATTCCTTAATAAATGATAGGTGGAAAGGCTGAGGGGAAAAATGGAGTTGGACAAAGGATTACAAAATGGCAGGCAGCAATAAACCAGCAGCCTACCGGCTTTGCCTGCAGATCTGCTTCAAATAACCATGTTTTAAGCAATGTCTCTTTGTCTTGTGTCTGACAGAGTGGAAATAAAGTGTCCATCTCCACCACACCATTTGAGAACACGTCCATCAAAGTTGGTCCAGCTCGGAAAGCCAGCTACAAATCCAAGATGGCTCGTAGGAACAAGAAGAGCAAAACAAAGGATGGCCAGGAAAGGTTCGTTTTGATGTTTGTCTGTCAAAGAGTAACCAAGATAATGTAAGAGAGGTCTTGTCAAATCTGTTTACAGATAATGTATATCAGCAGGTACATCCTGCAGGTGTTGTGTTTTTGTTTTCTGTTGGTTTTTTGTTCTTTTACTGTGACACAAAATTGATTGAAATATGCTAGTAAAGGTAAAAAAATCATTTGGGCTTGTAAACAATGTTTGAATTCTCTTCCCTAGTAAGAAGAAGAGTTCTCTGTTGAGGAAGATCACTAAACAAGCATCGCTGCTTCACACCAGCCGGAGTTTATCGTCCCTGAACCGATCCCTGTCATCTGGAGAAAGTGTGCCTGGCTCTCCAACTCACAACCTGTCTCCTCGGTCACCAACCCAGAGCTACAGATCCACTCCTGAGTCTGTACACTCAGGTAAAAAAAAAAAAAAAAAAGAAATAAAACAAAGCAAAACAAAGCCAAAAAATCCAGTCAACCCGGAAAAAAAATCTTGGAGGAGACTTTTGCTGATTGAATAATTTTGGAAATAAAATACACAGCAGCAGGTAGTAGGTCTCTTTGTGAAGCAAATGACAGCAGTGATGTTGGTTACCTTAAGGATGGATGTGTTCTTCTTCATTGATTCATTTAAAAATGAAAATCCATACATCCTTTTAAGAATGCATTTGCTGTACTATAGCATCCTTTCACTTTGATGAAAATGTGTGTTGTAAGTTGCAATCTTTTCATAGCAGTTTGACACATTTTCTGTGTTCAGAGAAAAGAAATCAAAACAGTGTGGCAAAGTCATATTTGAAAATTGAATCAGCTGCTGGAATAAAGAGATTTGCATCTGGAGAATAGCAATGAAACACGTGGTTTGTCTGATCAAAGGTTTTTTTTTCAGAAAAGTGTTCTCATAGCTGCGTGTTTTCTTACTGTGCTCTGGTGTTGGGTGCTAATGATGTGAATTTCCATCAGAAGCCTGGCAATGTTACCTTCAATATTACTGCTGTGCTTTGGAGTAACATGGCATTGTGTCTTGATTTATTTTCAGTAACTTCTTTTAATGGCCAAATATATATTAATATTCTTGGTATTTTTTTGTTCTTTTTTTTTTCTTTTAAGTTGGTGGCAATTCTTCGCAGAGCAGCTCTCCCAGTTCCAGTGTTCCCAATTCTCCAGCCAGCTCTGGACACATCCGCCCCAGCTCTCTGCACGGCCTGGCACCAAAGCTCCAGAGGCAGTACAGATCTCCAAGACGTAAATCTGCAGGAAACATCCCTCTGTCCCCCCTGGCTCACACTCCGTCACCAACCCCACAGTCCACGTCACCGCAGCGCTCCCCATCTCCCTTACCAGGACACTCGATTGGCAGCTCCAGCATTATTCAGTCTTTCCCAGTAAAACTACACTCCTCTCCACCACTGGTGAGACAAATTTCTCGCCCCAAAAGTGCCGAGCCCCCTCGGTCTCCTTTGCTGAAGAGAGTGCAGTCGGCTGAGAAACTGGCTGCCTCTCTGTCCTCCTCTGAGAAGAAGCTGGGCTCCTCACGGAAGCACAGCTTGGATATCTCTCACTCTGAGTTTAAGAAGGAGATGTTGCAGCGGGATCCCAGCCTCCAGAGCTTACAGGAATCTGCCAACGAAACCACGAGCAGCAAACTTGGGCTGGCAGAAAAAGGGATGCTGCAGAAGCCAGGCTCGCGGAAGCTGGGCGCCATCCGGCAGGACAGGGTGGAAAGGAGGGAGTCTCTGCAAAAGCAGGAAGCCATCAGGGAAGTAGATTCTTCAGAAGATGAGACAGATGATGGTTCGGAAGATAGTCAGGATGGGAGAAGGCTGGACAAGCCCCGTGGCAGTGGAGACCAAGGCTCAGATTCTTTTAATGAGGATAATAAGTTTTCATCTAAATTGGAAAGCAAGGATAGTATTGAAGATGATGCCTTTCTACCTGAAGATCCAAAAGGTACAGAAGATTTGCAGAAGGGAAACACTCAACAAGCCAAGCCTGTTTCAGAGCCACTGCAAATCAGTGTGCGCCCTTCCCCGCCAGAGCTTCCCTCAAGAACTTCTCCAGAAAAACTAGCTAATTCAGAAAAGCCATTCCTAAAATCAGAAACAACTGCAAAGGAGCACAGATTGCCAGAAAACAAAACTTTTGAGTGTTTTGGTTCAAAAGACAGGTCTTCTGAAGCAATCAAAGATCTAGGGAGAACTACAGGTACTCAAAAACCAGTAGATCGCACAGAACATACGCAGTGCCCGTCTATCAAACTCCTGGAACTTGAAGAAGGTGATTCCCCCGGGGCCTCCTGTGGTAAACTTGACTTGAAAGAGCCTGTGCTAACAGACAGCAGTCAGAAAAAACAGGATTCCAAACCTCTGCTGGCACTTTCCTCGTGGAGCACAGCAAACACGAGCACTCCTGTCGTGGTGAGCCCCCCAGACTGCAGTGAGAAGGGTCACAAGGAGACGCCTCAGCCTGTGGAACAGCACAGCTCCTCATTTCTGTCTCCTGGGAGCGCCAGTGAAACATCCCAAAGAAGTCCTAGCACCGAAAAGCAGCAGCCCAGCTCATCCCAGGCAGAGGGTGCTTTAAGCTCCAGCAAAACGAGCCCAGCAGGAGCTGTGTCCTCCCCACTCCCCATCCCCGGTGCCATCGAGCGCGCGCTCTCCGTGTCCCAGCTGGTGCCCCTGGCCCAGAGCGTGTTGGGCCCTTTGAAGCTCAGTATGTCTGGGTCTGGAGAGGTGGAAAAGAAAAAGGATTTGGGTGCCTCCTGTAAAGAGGAGAGAGATTTGAAACAAAAAAGGCAGGAAATTTCACAAGTAGGAGAATGTCAAGAGAAAGCCAAACTCTCTAGCACAGATGGTCTGACCACGAGGAGCGTGTCCTGTGCAGAGTCCTTACACCCAGCAAAGCCCTGGGAGGCAGCATGTCCCGTGGGGGCCAAAAAGGAGGCAACATGTCCTGTGGTAGTCAAAAAGGAGGCACCTTTTTGCAGTGCTAAAGCATCTGAAGCATTGGCAGGTAGCTGCAAAATCACTCCATCAAAAGAGCTGTCTCATGCTCTTGGACAGGCAGCTCTGAGAGCCTCTCCTCTGCCAGATGGCAGCACAAGGCCCTGTAAAGAAGGGACTCTGGCACAAGCAAAAAGCAAAGAGGCTGGAAATCAATTAAAAATACAAGACTTTCCCCTGTCACATGATGATGCTGTAAAGAAAACATAGCAGCATCGCTGGTACTCATGGACTGGAGAATTCTACATTCAAAATAGAGACTGCATGTTTGAATTTTGTAATATACACTAATATAAAATAGAACTTGTGTACATCTATTTTTGGGAGGGTTTTTTTCATACTGTTTTTTGTGTTTTTTCATCCTTGCTATTCTATTTTTGTACACAGTAATGCTTGCTGTTTGAGGTCTCTTTAGAACAGGGTATCTTTAAAGCAGGGCTTAAGAAACAGTTTGTTTTTTTTTTTTTTCCTTCCAGACCTTTTATTTTGCCTGAGTTTAGAGCTTGATGTGCTCTTCCCTCTAATCCTGCATTTATTTGAGATCCCAAAAATTCTGAGTGCAAAAAAGGCAGCTTGATTTTAAATTTCTGCTTTTTAAGCATTCTCTTTGAAATTCCATTGAAATTCACAAATGTCAAGTTTTTGCTGCAGTTTTACAATCTGATGTCCCTTGACAAGAATAAGAACCTCCTCTCTTGTCTGCAAGTCATTGTGGAACTACAGACCCTCTTTGGTGCAAGTGCAACCTCTTTGTCTGTCTTCACAGTCCTGTGTCCTTAGAGGATATGGAGACAAAGGACTTGGCTGGAGAGGCTGGACAGAGAGAGATCTCTCTTTAAAACAAGGAAGAGTATTTTTCAATGGAATTATCAGAAAGAGAAATCTCCAATCCGTAAGCTGGCTTTTTTGGGGATTGTTTTTACTTATCCTTTGTGGGACACATGGCAACTTTTCCCTGTGTTTTTAAAATTTTAGTGATGTTTTATCTTCCTTTCTCTGGCTTCAATTCATAACTTGCCCTGCCTCAGAGTAAGTGGCCCCAGGAAAGGGGTGCCTGTAGGTTGGTTTTAAAGTAGAGAAATTCGTAGTTGCGTATTCTCCAGTGTGTCTGACAAAGTTATCTCAATGAAAAACGACCTTTGGAGACTTTTCCTTCTCTTGGTGAGTCTAAATAGGTAGGGATTTTAAGGTGTCCCTTAACATTTCTGAACTGGGGCTTGGGAAACTTGCTGAGTTTTCCAAATCTGCCCATTTGAAAAACAAAGGAACCTATGAAGAGTTCAGACTCCTCGAGTTCTGTGGTCAAGCTGCAAGCAGACTTCAAAACACATGTGATATTTTCAGATTTCAGCTTTGATAGCTAGATCATTTCCACTGCTGAGGCCACTTTCCATTAAAAACTTACTCTTTGCTCTTAGGTTTAGACATCGCTTTGCTTTAAATGTGACCGACTCTGGGTGACAGTGCTCCTTGCTGAGGATTAGATCAGTAATAATGCACCAATAAATGTGTCAAGTGGTGATACCTGTAGCACTGTAAGCCATTTCTTCATCTGATTGAAGGTTCCTCTCAATGAACACTCCCATCATTTGTCCCAGATTGTGCTCAGCTTGTATCCTAGTCTTGTCTGAGTGGATCTCCCTGCGGATCACCTGTGAGGGATAGTGCCCTACTCACTGGCTTACTCTGTTAGAAGCAGAATGTCTGTGCAACAGTATTCCAGGCTAAAACCCATCTCTGTTGGTCTGATTTCCTTACACTGCTGCTTCCTTCACTGTCCTGGCTGTCTCTGAACTTGAAACTTTGATTCGCTTCCCCTAAATGCAAATATCTTTATTATATAGGAATATATTTTCTCCAACTCTTTCAACCTGATTTCAGTTCAATCCACAACTCGCAAAAATCTCTGGAATCTCACCCTGCTTCTTTCTGTGTAGCAGTTGCTTCCCCCCATTATATACTTGATTTTGGCTGCTTGGATTTCATTTCTGGACCAAGTTTTGTTTTGGTTTGAGCTTTTTTTTTTTTTTTTTTTTTTTAAACTTGTTTAAATGAGTGTTTACTCTGTGTGTCTGTGTGAACCTGTATGGTGTTGCTACTACACTAACCAAAGCCTCAGCGCTCCCGGGTAACACCTTAATAAACCTTGCTGTGGTGGTATTGAGAGCAGAGCCTGCTGTGCTGTCTCTCTGCTCTTTTTCCTGGAATTCGTAGGCTGCTCGTATACACTTGGTTTTCAGTTATAAACCACAGTATTTCCACTGCTTTGTCAGGGTCCTGGGTGCCTCCAGCCTCTCCAAGCACTCTTGGTGGTGAGCGTCATTCAGCGCTGATTTGGAGCAATAGCAAGTAAGGAACAGACTTGGCAGGGTCTGGTACTCATCTGGCTGCTTTTCTCCCTGATGGGTTGATCTACTAAAGAATTGCTGAGGAGCAGTGCAGGATATTATGGCATGGACAGGAATAGTGAAAAATGGATTTGGCATCCTGAGTCTGTGGTAATTACAAAGACAAGCCTCAGGCTGATCTCCTGAGAGCACCTGACCTTGGCGAGATGGAAGTGTCTGTGTAAATTAAGGAGTGAGCCTGGAGTGGTGCGAGGACATGGTCTGGGCTGGCTGTTCCCTTGGTGGCAGGTCCCCCCTTTCCTTCTGTGTTTAAAAAACCTGAGGAGAAAACCGACCACTGCTCCTAGGAGTTGAGCACGGGGTGAGCCAGGCTGGGTAACCTGGTTCATCCCACACTGGCAGGGATGGGACCCTGTGATGGTACCAGCTGTAAGCTGCTGACTCCCTGCCTTTGCAGCCACTGCTTCCCATGCTGAAATGCAGAATTATCCTTTCCTAGGCGTAAAAAGAGGAGTGAAAACCCTTGCTATGTCACAGCTTTTGCTGCTTTTGCCTGTGTTGGCCAAAGAAAAGGTGAGGTATGTGTTTCGTTGCCTCTTTTGTAGCTACGGTACAGAAAGTGGTCAGTGCAATTAAAAATCCCTGGTTTTTTTGGAAGCCAAAGCCAAACAGCATTGCCAGGAAAGCATTCTAGTGAAGCCCTGTATCCCCTGCTTGTGGTCAGTCCTGCAGTTTCCCTTGGTGTGCCAGGTGCCCCATCATCCCAGTTCCACCTTCTGTCAAATTTATATGGCGCACTTTAGCAAAAAGACCTTTTCTATTACATTTTGTTAATAAGCCAGGTAGATACACCAAGACTTATTCCTTGCTCTGCTACAAATTCCTTAAATACCTTCTCAAATAAGCTTGTGAAATGCTCTGGGGAGGAACAGGAAGTGGGAAAAGCTGTGTCTGAGGAGCAAGAGTGTGTTCCTAGTGCCGACTCAGACCTGTGGTGCCCAAGGGAAGCACTGGCCAGCCCAGCCCTTGGTCTGCCTGGGTAATCCCAAGTCAGGCAGGCAGGAGGTGGAAGTCACGAGCATGAGGTGTGTGTTTGGTGAATGAGATGTGTATGTCACCATCCAAATATGCTGCTTTCCCGCTTCGTTCCCCTCTTCCCTTCTGTCAGCTTGGATGTGTCTCCTGCTCCTCGTCCATGTTGGGATGGCAACAACTAAGCTGGTTCAGCCTCCACAGCTCCTCTCTGCTCCTGCATCCAGCTGGCACATCCCTGCCCCGTGCCTCAGTGTTATTTTTCCCTTTGTCTCTTACTGTTGCAAACTAAGAGAAATGGATGGTATTTATTGTAAATATTAGACTTTAGCGTTGTTCTGGCCACTCCTGGGTCCGAATGTTGGAGGCCTTTGGCTGCTGCTGTACTAAAGAGCGCTTGTGGGGAAGGGGTAGGAGTGACCAGTGGGTTTGTTTGCCACACTTGCATTAAGGTGTGATTTGGAGTAATTTTTTTTTGTTTGTTTGTTTGTTTTTATTTTTTTTTTCTTCTGAAGAGGGGAGGATAAAGTCTTTCTCTGGTTTTCTCTTACTGGATGTGAAGGATAATTCTGTACTTCTAGTAGAAGATTTGACAGAAGTGTGTGTTTACGTTGTGTTCGATTACCATATCCAGGTGGCTGTGAGAGCACCTCCTGCGCTGGGCTCTGCCAAGCCTTGTCACTGAGCACTTAGCTAGATAAGAGAAAGTGTGGAATTTCTGTGTTTTTAGAAACTTGAACAATTGCCACATAATAGCGGTGCAATAATTTTTATTCATGTTGTACCTGCATGTCGATGTTCAAATCCTCCTCCAAAATAAATAATTTTTTTTTTTTACATAAATCCAAACTCGTGTTTGTCTCTTGGTTGGTCTCCCCTCACTTTCCCACAGTGCCAGAGGTGGCTGTTTTCCCCCCAGCTGCCTGCTCAACCAGCTGCTTGATGGGGCAGAAAATGGCCTGTGGAGTGTCTGGGTATCGGAGTAACTCTGCCAGGCTTTTTGGGATTTTCTGCTCCATAGGCCAGGTGTGTGGCTAAGCCAAAGCTTTCCACTCTGAAGCTCAAGCCCAGAATTTACCACCCTCCACCGAGTCCATAAATTTATAGTGTCTTGTGTCCCTGCTAACACAGGGTCCAGGTGGTAAAAACATAAAAGGGGTAAAAGCATGTAAGACTTGAAACTTGCTTGAGCAAGATGAGGATGTGACTGGCCACAAGCACACACCATGGCTGATGGATTCAGGAATTGGATGCACAATAAAATCCGAAGGGCAGGGGCTTGACATTGGCTTGGATCAGCCAAGGGGCAAGAGCCAGCAGGTGCTATGTAGCCCCTTTTTCACCCACTAATTTAGGCAGCCTTGATGCTGCACCACCCAAAACCTTTCCAGAAACAGCCCTTTGCTTTTAACACTTGCAGGTGTGTGCTCTCCACGTGGAAAAGCCTTCAAAGGCTATTTCTGTCCTTGGAAATAGAGCTGGGGAGACATTTGTGTCTGGGGGGATTGGACTAATCCTCATTCACTGCTGCCAAGGATGCTCAAAATATCCCACGTCTCCGTGCTCCAGAGAAGCTACGGAGCAGGAATCGGGGGCGAAGCTCGGCTCCATCCACAGGAGATTTGCAGTGCCTCCGCCGGCAGCCGCTCGCCGTGTCACCAGGCGTCACCGCTGACGTGGGCTCATGAAAGAGTGATGTCCCTGCCCACGCCGAGCGGGACCCGCGGCCCGGAGGGACGGTAAGACAAGGAAAGGACACTGGAGGGATGGAAGCACAAGGAAAGGACACCTCTGCCTCTCCTGCAGTGCTGAACTGACCGGCCTGGCTGGCGTGGCAAAGGCTCCCTGCTCCATGCAGGGACCTGCCCCTTGGATCAGCAGAGTTGTGGTGCAAAGGCTTTTCTCACATCTTCATTGAAACATACATATTTTTCTCGTTTTTAAAGGCTCGCTAGCTGGAGTTTAATTAGGGTTAAGTTTAATGTCCACAGCCATCCTGTAGAAGATTCCCCAGTCAGGCATAAATAACTCTTAGTCCACAACAGTTTATTCTTCTAGAGGATTAAGGCACAACAACTAAAGGCTTTTTTTTCCTCCCAAATTATGCCATGCAAGTGGCAGCCCAGCAGGCTTTGGTGCCCTCTTGCCAACACCTAGATTTGACTCCTTACCCCAGGATCAGAGGGTGTGAGTGAGTCTCTGGGCAAAGTTCCACTGCCAACAGCCTGGCTGCCTGCAGTTAACCTGGAACCTCCAAGATGGGAACAGTGGGGAAAGCCAGAGCATCGTGCACAGGTGTTTGGCATCCCACTGTAGCTCTAGAGCACAGAGCTGATAACACCAAGGCTGTGGGTTCAATCCCTGTATGAATTCCCTGAACAGTTGGACTCATGATCCTTGTGCATCCCTTCCAACTCAGAATAATCTGTGATTCTGCAGACAGCCTGCCCTGAACAGAAGCCACAGCTGGAATTGCTGTTGGATGCACCAGGATCTCGAGAGGAATCTGGGGCCCCTGGTGTGTTGCACCCCACATTGCTGCCCGTGTCTGATGTGGATCCAGGTGGGGCACTGAGTGCAGGGGCTGAGCTCTGGGGGGATGTGCAGATGGCCCTGTGGCTCCACAGGGTTTAACTCTTCATATCCACCTCTGTCTGTGCAGCCTCATTCCCTGTGACCATGGAAGCACCCAGGACTGGCCTGCAGCCACCCCCTCTCCAGCCTCCATCATGTGCCAGTGGGCTTTATATTTTAAACGCTGATTAGGGCTGACCTCATATTTCAGAGCTTACTTCATAGTCACTAATGAGGGATTAGGAATGTTAAGCTAATTAGCAATCAGCAAACGAGGGCTCAGTCAGTCTTCTCAGCCTGACATGCTGTCAATGAACAAGTTATTTGATGATTATCGTAAACCTGCTCAAACGGGCTGCCTAATTCTGATGGGCAGCAGGGAACCAGGGTGAGCTGCAGCCCAGGTGATGGGAGCCCATGGCCTCACACAGCCCTGGCCACTCTCCACGGACTGGAGGGTGTGGAACACCTGCTCCTGGAGTCAAAGGATTTCAATAGGTAAAGAAATTGGGGTGGGGTTTTTTTTCCATCTCAAATTTATTGAGTTATGGTCCAAACTTTCCAGCCTCACTGTTTTGGGAGAGGTTTTACCTGCTGGGCCACATAAGGAGGAATTGGGCCACTCCTGGATGCTGTTCAGCTCCAAAAATACCCTCAAACCAAACCTTCCCTGCTGGGAAACCTCCTCCCAGGCCAGCCAGAGCAGTCTGGCTTTCAGTTGGGTTTCAATTCCCTGGGTCATTAATTATCCCATTATTTTGATTTGCTCCCACACCCCACCCTCTGGTCCATGAGGGAAGCAGGGCAGCCAGGAGGTATAGTGGGGTGGGAGGTAAGCTTAGCAGAGACCTGATCAATATTTCACACTGGACAGAGGAAAAAAACCAAACCCCAAAATATAAAACTGCAGAGCACTTGTGGGAATGAAGCAAAGGGGGAAATGAATGTGACTAATGGACTGTCCTGATCCAGGAGGGCTGCAGAGATCCTGGGCTCTGTCCTTCCTGCTGTTTCTCCACTCTTTTCAGGGTA
Organism: Lichenostomus cassidix; assembly: GCF_008360975.1. Classification (NCBI taxonomy): domain Eukaryota; kingdom Metazoa; phylum Chordata; class Aves; order Passeriformes; family Meliphagidae; genus Lichenostomus; species Lichenostomus cassidix. Next base: position 8,602,993 of record NC_139489.1, on the reverse strand, counting down.
CTTAAGACCCAAGAAAGCTCCTCACCTGCTGATGGCCCATGTGGACAGGGGCTCAGCCATGTGCCACACTCCTGCTGTGTTGAGGGTCAGTATGGGAAAAAAGAAGGGATGGGGACCAGTGGCATTGCTGCCAGGCCAGTGCCATTGCAGAGGGATGGGTCTCTGAGGATGGGGGAGCTGCCTCTGCCCTGGCCAGCTGTGCTTTTTGCTGGCTGATTCCAAAAAGGGCCATTTTCAACTCCTGGATATCAGGGTCTGGATGGTGGCAAAGGCTGGATGGATCTGGGGCAGAGACTGGGCAGGGGTGCTCCTGTTGCTCCCTGAAACCCATTTTCCTGGGGGGAGAAAAACCCCCTTTTTCTTCCTTTGCAGCCAGTTTGGACAGAGGTTTCCTTCCCCCAGCGTTGGCCAGGACAAGGAGCAGTGACCTCCTTGCTGCTGGGGACAGATCCATCCTGCCTTGCGTCCGTGCCCTTCCCCATGTGCCACCTCAGCCTGGCAGACTGGGAGCTAAAAATAAGTGAAATGCAGGGGATAACCGGGTGCCTAAATATATCCCTTCTTTAATTAGCACCAGGCGACTGCCTCGCAGTCACGTCCGTCTGCCCACTAATCCCGCTAAGCTGCTCCCGCGTCACGGGGCTCCCCGAAGAGCCTCCCGTGAGCTCGGGCACGGAGCATCCTTCCCCGGATTATTCCCACTCACCCTCCCCTGGCCTCTGCGGCAGGGCAGGCTGCCGGGGATGGCCCGGCGTGGGAGGGTGACACGGCACAGGGGTGAAATCGGTGTGAACAGGGTCAGGGGTGAGGCGGGAGCATCGTGCTGCCGCTCCTGAGGTGGGGGACGGGCTGTGCCGGGAATGGTGCTGCCATGGGGTGGGAATCTCTCCGGCAGTGGGATGCTCTCCCACGGCACTGCCTGCGGAGCTGCTCCGTGCAGGGCTGAACTCGGTGGGGTCAGGCTGGGTGAGCTCCCTTCTCCCCCGGATCTCGGCGGGAGCATCCCTGGCTCTCCCTGCTGCTCACCCGGGCAGTGGCTCCGGCAATATCTAACCAGCACCGTTCTCCCACATGGGGCTGTGGTTTGGGGCTCCCCTGGGGCTGTGGGGTGGCTGCTCCCCTTCCCAGACACTGCTGGTGGTACAGTGGGTTCTCCGGCTGGATTCCAGTGCCGGGAAGCGGGGCGACCCCTTCCCACCCCCAGGTGCTCCCCTGGAAAGCCCAGAGCTGCGGCAGGAGCAGGGTTTGGCTGCTGTCCCTGTGCGCAGGCAGTGATGGATTCCAGATGGCCACGGGCGCACGGAGCTCACCACAGCACTTTTTCGGCAGCTGGGCTGCAAGAGGTGTTATCCAAAGGCAACATCCGTCAGAAGGCAGGCGGTGGGACCAGGAGGAGAAGGATGAGGAGAAGGATGAGGAGAAGCAGGAGAAGGAGCAAGAGGATGGGGATGGTTTCATTCCCTTGGCCACCGTAGCGACCTCTCAGGGCTGACTCCATTTCTCCATCCCATCTGTCTCCTCCCATCCCTGCATGGCACCAGCAAAGATGTGTTTCCAACTGCCTGAAAATATCTGGGATGTGGGCAGTGGGCAGGGGAGGCTTGGCCTGCCCTACCCGGGGTGTCAGGTGTGCCCCACACTGTGTGAGTGAACAGCCTTGTGGAGAAACATTACCTGTGCTGCAGGCTGTGAGAGCCCAGGCCTGGGCACGGCTTCAGCTGGGGAAGGTGGGTTTGTGCATCTCCTCCCTCCACATTTGGGGTAGGGGACCAGATTTTAGGCAGGTGACAGAAGAACTGTTTGGAAGCCAGCAGGTTTGGGGGCTGCTCAGGAGGAAGGTGCTTGTCCCCATCACCTGGGGAGTCTGAAAGGCCACCTGAGCATGTAAACCACCTAGTCCCCTGGAAGGGACGTGGTTTGGTAGGAAGGTACGAAGCTGTGGAGCTGTTTCAGTTTCCCATCCTCAGTGAGGCTGGGATTTATCAGACATGCTCAGAAAACAACCTCTGAACTGAAAATGATGGTGATGGATACCTGTGCCTCCAGTGAGTCCCAGAGGAGGGATTTTTCTCCCTCAGGAGACAGGTGAAGGGGCCACACAGCATCTGCATCTTGCTCCCAGCAGAAGGTTTTCCTTCCCAGAGCGGCAAGAAAATTCTCCTAGAAATTGTAGACACTTACAAAAATTATGCCTTGAAGTAGGAAGGAAAAAAAAATAAAGAGCAACGAAAAGAAGGAAAGGAAAAACACCAACAACCCACCCTGTGCCTGAGATCAAAGCTGGGAGCCGTTTGGGAACCCTTGGACACGAATATTCCCCGGTTCCTTTGGCCAAGCCGCTGCTGTGAAAGGCTGCTTTGTTCCCAAGGCCTTAGCCTCGCTGCTCCTGCTGTGGACTTTGCTCCCACTGCTGGCTGGGCAGGTGAACCTGGGCAGGTGAGAAGGGGCAGGTGAGCCTGGGCAGGTGAGAAGGGGAAGGTGAGCCTGGGCAAGTGCTGGGGCTGGGGAGCTGCCAGTTGTGCTGCAGCAGCAGTGCTTTGATGGGAGCAGAGCAGCAGGATGAGGAGCCCCAGCTGCTCCTCTCCCCACCCACCACTGAGGGCAGGTATAAAATACCCAGAGCTATTTATTCCATGAGTGATGTGTGTCCAAGTGCCTTTACACTCCTCACTCCCTCTTCCACCCTGAATCCTGCCTTCTCAGGTTTTCACAAATTTTAGGCCAAAGCAACACTTGCCTCTTTTTTTTTTTTTAAGTCTCTCTCTCTTTTTTTTTTTTTTTAATCACCTCTGTTTGTTGTCCTGGCTTGGTGTTGAGCTGCACCACTCCATGACACTGGAATTTCCCTTCCACAGATCCTTCTGGGTTATAGAACCTCACCACCTCTGTCTGCAGTGCTGGGACAGTCAGGTTTGGCCAAAATTCCCCTTGCCAAAAGTAAGGAGCAGCGAGGTCCAACAGCCTCTAGGTCTCCAATCTCCCGGGTTCTACATCCCCAAATGCCACATCTCAAGCACGGGAGGGACTCTGAGGCTGACTTAGCCCCTTTAACTCTGAGATGTCTCACGTCAGGTCAGCCTAAATCCTCCCCAGGTGCCGGAGGTGGTCACACTGCCTGGTTTCTGTGGGTCTAGCGTGGGGCAGGAAGGGCGGCTCTGGCCGGAGCCCAGCCCGGAAAGCTCAGCCGGGCCTTTGCTCAGCCCGGCAGTGTGGTGGGGAAAGCTGCCCAGAACAGACCAGCCCTGTGCAAAAATGGGAACCTGTGTTGCCGATGAAAAGTGCTTTCTTTGGGGAGGATGTTTGTGTTTCCTTTGGCAGAGTGACGGCGGGAGCGTGGACAGCACCTGCCCAGGGCGGCTGGCTCTGCTCTCAGTGCACCCATCCTGCCCCTTCCCTTGGAAGTGTGAGCAAAGGGAAAAGGTTTGGGAAATGCTCCAGCCACAGTTCTGCTTGAAAAAGGCTTGTGACTATCGAGTACCTCTCCTGGGCACAGGAGCAGCCAGAAAAGCCAGGATCTTCCCCAGAAGCTCAGGGAGAGGTTTTTGGGATGGAGGGGCACATCCTGGCCCTCTGCCCTCCTGGCATCCTAGTCTGCCTGAAGATGCTCCACCATGGGACATGGCTTTGCCAGCCCCTGAGGCCTTGTGACAGCTCATGCTCCTCTTCCTGCCCCTTATCCCTCTCTTCTGGGAGCCAGACCTTGAGTTGCTCTAGTTTGCATTTACCCATCACTTCTCTGCAAAGCAAATTAGATCTCCTCAGGGAGAAAGACTTGCCATCAGAAAGAACAGATTTGATGAAAACAGCAGTCAGGAGAAAATCTGGAGAAAATAGTAGCCAGGAAAGTGGATTATGTTGGTCAGGGTGAAACCTCTGTCCTTCAAACTCTTCTGGGCTCACAGATAACATTAGCACAGAAAGGCTAATGCTGGTGTGGGACTGTGCCAGCTCAACCAAAATCAGTGTGGGATGTCTTTTCCCCCCTTGAAAGTATTGTCCAGAGTCAAATTTTGTATATTAACATTTTGTTCCAATTTGGATGAAACCTGACAAGCAAGATGATGAAATTTCCCATGAAATGGGGATTCTGGGTCTGTGGCCAACCCTAATCCACCAGTTTACTTGAAAGCTGCTGACTGCTGCTCCAAGCTTGGATTCGATGCTCCAAGGAGTGAAATGCTGCATCTCATGTCTCAGCAGGATGAATTGCAGCCATGGTAAGGGTGAACACAGCCCCATCTTCATGTCTCCTGGGGTTTCAGCCAGATTGTGCATCCTTGGGAGAAGTCCTGTTCCCAAGGGGATTCAGGCTTCAATCTCCATCTTTGCACCCACCCCAACCCCAAACCCAGCGGGACTGGTGTGAGAAGCAGCTGCCCCAGATGCATTTCCAGGGCTCAGGTGTTTCATTCATGGCAGAGGCACCTGATGGATCCCACACCCCTGCTGTGCATGCTGGGGTGGGATGGAGGGGACAGGCAATCACATCCCTCATGGATTTTGGGGCTGCTCAAGGCGATGTGCTGCACACTCACCACCCTGCCTTTCATTTATGGCTGTGCTACTCCGAGCTACGGCTGTGGTTGTGTTGCTCCTGCTGCCCAGCAACACGGTGTCTATTAAACTAAACTATTAGACTAAAATAAGTCTATTTTGAGAGCTGAAACCAAGGAGGAGAAGTGGAGCAGCTCGGTTGCTGCAACAAGCCTGGGGTTTCAAACCAAATCCTCATCCCTCACATCAAGGCATTCTGGCTGGGGGAGGATGGGCTTTTGGAGGTATTTGGATTTTTCCCGCCAGATTTTTGGCAAGACCCTGGCATGAATCTCCATTACAGTGGGCTCCTGCATGGGGGTGAACAGAAACCCCATGAAAGCAGCCTGTGGACATCTGTCCATCCATCCTGCACCCCTGCCCTGCGGTGCCACGCCTGGGGGTGCCAAGGCCATTGCCTGCCCCTGGGAAGGGTCCTGTGTGAGCAGGGGGGAACCCAGGGGACTTGCAGGAAGCTCTGTGGAATTGCTGAGGATGGAAAAATCCCCGGGATCTGCCCTTTCTCTGAGAAGACATCTGAGCTGGGAGGTGTTTTTCTTTCCATCCAGTCAGCACGGCCGCTTGGAAATTTCCTACGCCGGCTCGGGCGGTGATGTTTTCATAACACAACGAACAGTCTGGCAAAGCCCTGGAAAACTATTCGCCAATTAGTGACTTACATCTTCCCTGCAATTCTACCTCATTAGCCCTTATTAAAAAGAAATAAATTAAATAATAATAAAAAAGAGCCAGGCCCCCGGAGCACGTTGCTGAGTCCTCCCGGTTTCTTGCTGATGTTTTCCCTTTGCTCTCCTCTAGCCTGGGGGTGCCAATGCAGTGAACACTGCCTCACAAAGCCCATGGCTCATCCATTGGGTACCACGTGGCTCCTGCTGTTCCAGGTGATGTTTCTGAGTGGCTGCATCCCTCCAGTGCTGTGCCACTTCCTCGTGGGCAGGATGGCAGGGAGCACCCTGAGGTGCTGTGACATGGGGGGAGCTCCCTGCTGGGTGTAAGGACAGAAGCCTGAGTTAGCCCTCAGGGTCCATTCGTGTGCTCCCAGCTCCTCTGCACCATGATCAGGGACTTGGCTGCCCAGTTGGGTGCTCCCTGCCTGCTGGTGGAGGGGCTTGTGGTGTGGGTGATGGAGGGAATGCTGACTCAGCAGCTGAAAAGGCTCACTCGGTCCTGTGAAAAATGCTGATGCAGCATTTAAAAAAAAATGGTTGACTCAGGAGGTTGGAAAAATGTTGCTCGTCAGTTTGCAAAAACGTCGACTCATGGGGCTGCAAAAACACTGAGCCAGGCACAGCCCCTGCCCTGCCCTCATTTTCTGAGGATGCTGGCATGGCATCCATCCGACCCCCAAGTTTAAAGGGCAAAACATCTCCTCCAGTTTGCCCTCCTGCCATCACCCGTGTTTGGAATGAAAGAGCATCAGCAACATCACCTCAACTCACTGATTTTTCAGTGGTTCCACTGCCTGGTGCTCATGAAGGAACTGGGAGAGCAAACAGTGATTTCCCATGCTCCTGCAAAATCGAGATGAGTGGATGCAGCTGAGCCCCATCTTTCCTAAGTCTGCTCCAGTGGTACATTCCCTCTTCTCCTCCCAGCACCAGCAGTGGCATCACCAAATGTGGTTTTTCCCTGATGGCAGAGGAAGCAGTGAGCCATGCAGGAACACTGCTGATGGCTCCTGCTCCCTTGGAAGACGCTGTAAAAGGAACGCAGGGAAGGCTCCGCTAAGGACTGTGCGTGTGCTACGTGTATTCCTCCCTCCTCCCAGCCCCAGGAGGGGCTTTCTCTCCAGCCTAGAGGAAATCAGACCTCTGCAAGTCTTTTTTAAAGCTTCTCTTAGAGATGATGCCCATGGCCTCGGCTGGGAGACAGACACAGCTACACCATGGCAGCCCGACCACGCTGCAGTTTGGAATTTATTAGAAACAGCTGTCAGTACATCCTTCTAAAACATTACATGTCAATGTGCTTTATTGCAATTTTTTTTTATTGCATTTTTTTTTATCTAGAGCAAGTAGGCCCAGGATGCTTAGTGTCTGGGATTTAAAAGCCCAACCATCTAGTAAAAGAAAGTACAGCAAAATTGTAACACACCCGGTGACAAGTACAGTGTTGCATTACTGAGCTAGAAACTACAGGATGACTTGTCAGAAAACACTAACATACACTTGGTTTCCTTATGAAGCAGTTTGTTTCTTTTCTTTAAAAGTTAAACTACATGAATTCCTTTTTTATTTTTAATCTTTTCTTCCCCCCACCCCCCTCCCCGACTACACCATAAACGACAGAAGAACAGATTTTACACAAATAACAAACAAGAGTACCAAAGTTACATGCTGGAATTCATCTGGAAAACAAAATAATTCAATAGCTTCTGAAGAAGCAGGTTCTTAACAGATGCAGTTTCCCTTAAAGAAAATAGAAGTCAAAGAAAAGCAGAAACATTGATGCAAAGGTTGTACAAAGGAGTGTGCTGTTATTTCAGCCCTCGACACAAGATCAAACACCCACTCATGCTTTACATTGAACCACACCTTGTACAAAGAGTCCACTCACAAAGGGACACGCACCAACACCACCCATTGCACATCAGCTCTGGACAGGGGGCACTGAGGGGCCACTGAAACGTGCAAACAATCACTGCGTCTCACAGGAGAGCAAGAGGGGTTTCTTCTGCTAAGCCTTTGCCTGGGACATGGTTGAATGCTTTGTCCCAGAGCAACACCCCAAATCAACTCTGTTTACAAATACAGTAGCAACCCCCCCGAAGGAAATCCAGAGTTCAGCATTTCAGAAGCACATATGCAAGATGAACACAATAAACTCCTTTTCATTTGACAAAAAAACCAACCCAATTCTGCCTAAACGCGTGGCAGAATGCGCTAACAGTGAGTTTTGTTTTATTTTCAAGGGGCAGTGCCACTTACAGCTAATGCATATAAATGTGTACGTGAATATATTTTACATATATCTATATACATACAGTACATATACACACACACGCACGCGCACACACACACGGATGATGCAGACCATTACAATCCCATGGTGCAATAAACAGCCAGATATACAAAATTAACAGGTTTCATCAAACAGATCTTTGCTGGATGTAGAAGTCACTCACGAAAACAAAACAGATCCAAACCCCGACCCGGCCGACTGAACGTGAGCCTCCCCTGCAGCCAGCAGATACCCGGGGGCAGCTCGGGGCCGGCCCCAGCATCCCACAGCCCCCTGCCAGGGGGTGACAGCCACCCTCAGAGACCTCTCTTTGTCTTTGGATGCAGTAACTTTCTCCAAACGATCCCGAGCCTCTTGCTACAAGCACTTGGGAAGTGCGTGGGAACGGCGTTGCTGGATGCAGGGGGAGATGTCCCTCCCCTCATTTGCCAATGCCGATCTCACAGAAGCAATCCCAAGGGAAGGTGGTGGAGGGGGGCATCAAATTAAAGCTGCTTTCTCTAATACAGGTTGATCAACGAAGCGTTTTTTCTATCAAAAAGGGCCTGTTTCAGTTTTTTTTTCTTGCCTCTGAAGCTCGTATTACATTTTTTGAAGGCAAACTTTAGAACAAATGCCGAGTCTAGTCATAAAATACAGTGAGTCTATGCCAATAGCAATTTAAAAAATGCAAATTCTGCATTAATTGTATGGAGCCAGCCCCAAAGACCAGCACTTCTAGCACTGTCATCATCTAAACAGTTAACAAGCTAAAGCTCCCAATCTGCCCCTTTGAACAAACAGGAAGGAACTGAAAAGATTTCAAGAGAGATTTTTCTTTTTTTTTTTTTTTCCCTTCCCATTCGGTGGAAAGTATTTCTGCCCACAGAACGCAAGATTCACAAAAATGTTGGCCAAACTTCACGTAACCCCATCCAAAGCTTCTGCTCACGCAGTGCTGAACTGGCCGAGCTGCCTGACGAACAGCCTGGCGCTCCTCTGGGCCGGTCCTTCCCTTTCCCGGCTGCTCGTGTGCCAAGGGAAACAAGGGGATCAGCAATGCAAGCTCCCTTCCCATACAGAAAGGGCAGCAGCTCCTCAAGGACTGAGATCAATTCCCTAAACCCTTTCCTGGCGTGTGTATTTAAGGAGAGTACAACTGGTTATTCCAAAGGGAAGGGTCTGCTCTGGTGTCTCCTCTTATTTTGTGGTTCCAGGCAGAGGTTTCTGCTTCATGGTCTGTCTCCTGCTTCATCGAACTACAACCAGAGGGATGCTTTAGGGTGCTGATCCTTCCTCTCCACTAAAGCTGTTTGCTTTGAATGCTGAATTTGAGCAAGCCTGACCCCCCTCCCCTCACAGCATCTTTGTTCTTCGGGAATGTTATTTTGATTTTGCTATTGCAAAAGCAGAGGTTGCAAATTAACTATAAGGAAACTATACATAAGAAAACTCGATTTTAAATATGGTCTAAACAAAACAACCCCCAACCCATCTTAGTGCTTTGTAAAACTGCATTTTGAACCTGTCTCTTACCCCTCCTGATCCACAAGCAGTACCTGTTTCATGTCTGCACAATGCAGCAAGCATACAAGACTCACTAACATTTCAGATTTTTATTCCCTGTTAGTGTAACAAAAAATAAAAAATAAACAGACATTCAAAAACAGAAGCGAGATTGTTCAAGTACCAAATAAGGGGCTTTTCCAAACTTAAAGTGTGACACTCCTATAGCAATTCTGCTGTTTTAAACAGCCACAGCGTTCTGTTACAGACACGGTGCCACCTAAGCCTGCAGAGAGCCCAGGATTTGGGGCAACCAAGACCCTCCTCCTCCTCCTGTCCTCCCCAAAACAGCACTAAGTGTCAACATTCATTTCCACAGTCCCATTACAGTTGCCTGGCTTTGTGAAGGAAAATCTTTGATTTTTGCCCTGCTGTGACTAGAATTCAGCTATGATTAAATGTAAGCTCTTTTCCTGGGAATGGCTTTTGGTTGTGGAAGTCTTGCTAACACTAGTGTCAGCGAGAAAAGAATCAGGCCCATCACATTAAATGGAAAACTTCTTGAACATCTGTCACCTCAAGGGAGATGAGCGTGGAAAGAGCATTTTATTTTTGGCATAAGACAGAGGGCTGCACTGGATATACCTCTAGGTTGCAACTACCAATGGTGCAAAGCAGCCAACCCACTTCACTGCTGATGGGAATGAAATAAAAACCCAAATACAACCCCCAAAACTAGAGCACTCCAGTATCAGAAGGTGGACAATCGCACATTACTGCTTCACACACTAGTGAAGCATCTGTTGGGACATCCCTCTGTTTCTAGGCTGGTTCTTCCCATGCTCAGATTACTTGTAATCAATAAAGAAACTAGTGGGAAAAGACTTATAACTTAGTAACTTCAAAAACATGGCACTCGTGGCTGACACAATGGGGCCAATGGCAACTGTGGAAGCAGACCTGATTTCCATCTATCCCAATACAAAATACTGAATCACCCCTAATTCCCTGCAAATATACTTCAAAACAGATTAGAAGAAACTGTGCATATTCGAGTTTCAACATCCCCTTCCCCCCTCCCCCCCATTTAACACTGTGCAAAAGTTATTTATTTAACTCTACATATATATTTAATACAATATGGGTCAATGAGATCAATGCTCCTCCAACTGCAGCCTGGTACCAGATGGCTGCCACAACAGTGAGGCTGCTTCCCCCTTTCCTCCTGATGTTCTGACTCTTAAAATTAAAACCTTCTTCACATCTCACTGTTTTAAAAGAACTTGAGTTTCTTTGTTTTGCCTCTATGTTCACATTTCCTGTATTTGTTTCAGGCTTACCAGCTGCTTTTCATCCTGGGGTGTAATCCTGCACCTCACAGGTCCATTTCTGATTCCTCAGCCATGCAAGTGTAGCTCCTGGAAGCTGTGGGTTTTCTCACAGGTCTAATGCTACTGAGCAAACAGAATTAGGCCAAGCACAATGAGAGGTGCAGGACCAAGCCCTTGCCCCACAGATCACACCAGCTTCACGTGTCAGTTGGTTTTATACCAATTTTAATTTGCTCTGTGAGCACAAAATGGATGCAAAAAGAATCTGTGCAATAGCATGTGTGAGTCAAGGGGGAGCAATGGCAGCAGCTGGGACTTCAGGTGCCTAAACCAAACACAGATACAGTGGCAAAACAGCCTCAGGGAGACTGCTCAGAATAATGGAGCCAGTACAAGGAATGCAGGCTCAGTCTGCCCATAGCCCTGGTCTGAGGGTTTGGGCAAAACAGAACTTCAAAGAACACTTCAGGATGGCTTATTGGCTCTGGGTCCCTCATTCATAGCAAACACATTACCTCTGATCAGCAAAAAGGTCTCAGGGAACAAAGGGCCAAGAGTCCCAACTCACTCACACCACGATAAAGCCAAGCTACCTTCAGAGATGCTGATGGAATTACACTGTATTTACCTTGGCAGAGCCAGGGCTGGAGCCTGGACCAAGACCTCACAGGATCAGACAGATTCCACTACAGGGACACTTCAGACAGCGCTGCTCTGTTATCCCACTGCTGTCAGGACTGCAAGGGTGTGCCAGGATTTATGAGCCTGGAAGTAGATCTGTGCCTCTTTAAAACAAAACTGAAATTGGGGCAGATGTGAAACATTCTGGCCAGGTTATCTCTGACCCAAAAGCAGGGATCAGGAACATGAGCCTCATCAGCCTCGAATGTTAACACTGTCAGTGAGGAGAGTGCAGAGAGATCACAAGGGCAGGGGAAACAATCAGACACTCCTCTCACACAGGTTTTTTTACAGGCATGAGGCACCTGGCTATCATTTGGGCCTTTGAATTGATTTCCCTCATCGGGCATTTGGTCTCAGCCCAGCATCAAGGGAATGCTAGATGCCCAAGAGGTGTGAGAATGACAGCTTTACAGCTACCAGATTAGAAGTGCAAATTAGCCAAGATGTAGAGGCAAGTTTCTTTATAAAGAAAAAATTCCATGTCCACAGACCACTGAGGAAACCATTCAAGATTTCCACTAACAGCAAAGGCTATGTCTCATTTTGGCTTTTCCTGGGGAAGTAGAAGGGACACATCAGCAGATGTGGTTCCTTTTGACAGAGCAGCTTATGTGAATTTTATTCTTCTCTCACACAGTTTTGTTAATGTTTTGTAGGGTATCATTTAAATGAGAAAACTGGCATCTACAGAATTCCTTGCCTGAAGATTGAACTCTGGCCTATTAGGAAGTGCCTGGGATGCGTCAGGGTCATCAGTGCAAAATAAAAAATGTCATGGCATGCCAGGCAACCAGACTACCCTTCCTGAAATGGCTGTCAGTGCTCCAGCCTTGTCACTTCCCTGCCTGTGAATTCAAGACATTCAGTGAAATAATACTTCTCGTGTAAACATTATACATCAACAAGCCTGGCACTACTGCCCAGGCATTACAGAAAAAAGCTATTTGAACAGGAAATCAGCCCCAGGGTCAGAAATGGGTCTCCAGCATTCTCAGACCTGCATGACTGTCTACTTCCTGTCCTGCACAATGGCTGCATTGCAAGGGAAACGCTTCCAGTAATGGGAACAAAAGTAACTTTCAAGGTTGCACACTGAACAATGACTTTGCCAGTTGTGCTTTGATGCCAAGTGGTTCAGTTTGCCAAACTTAGCTCTTTTTCATTTCAGAAGCTTAAGGAATGGAAATAAGCTGCTTTGTACACTTTCCAGGGAGGGGATTTATTTGATGATTGCTGTAGTTGGTGAAGCCCAGGACTACCCATTCCAGTATATGACAGCAGCCCTTGCCAAAGGATGGTACCAGACATTCAATAACTGAGGAGTATGGCTCTCTTCCCATCCTGTGTTTTCCATCATGTCTAAAATAACTACAAGGGAATTTAGATTCTACCAGAGTAAAATCTTGCTTGGCTGCAGTGGTGTGAGAGTTCAGAAACCAGCTTGCAAAGAACAAATCAGAGGAGATCTATGATTATTAGCATGCTAATTTCTTACAACTGGAAGTGACTATAGCCCACCAATGAATTTGGTACAATAAGCCATCCAGAAGCATTTGATTACACCGACCTCTTCTGTACCCAAATCAAGTGTTACAAGAGTCTATCATTGTTCAGCAAGAGACCTGCAGCAGGCGAGTGCAAGCTTCATTCTGGTTTACATTCTGAAGCACAGTATCATTAAAAATCTGAAAACAGAATCCCAAGCTGAGGAACGGCAGGAACAGGGGGTGAAGAAAGGGCAGAGTGAGCAATTACATCAGATCAGACAAATTTAGTGTTCTGAAGCCACACAACGTTTAGCTTTTCCTTTTATTTGTTTCAAGTTTTGGTGCAGAAAGTATGTGCGGATGCTAATGCAACCTCCCCCGTAAGTGCTCAATCTAGCAACGAACAAAGTTTTGGTGTGTTCAATTTGGTTACGTTTCCTTTAAGCGAAGACCTGTAGTGCCATTGAAACCAAAACTTTGTTACCATTGGCAAAAAAATAAAGCAACTTTCCTTTTACAAGCGTTTTTCCATTTAAATAAGAACCTGAAACTTCCCCATAATTCCTTTGGTCTTCTCTCACCAAATTCCATGCTACCTCAAGACAAGCCCTCTTTTGGAAGTCCGGCTGAATCGCAGTGAAGCTGCTAAAATTAGCAGAGAAGAATTGCTGTGGCAGAGTTTCCCCCTAGTTTGTTGGGAGTTTAAGACTGAAAGACATTACCAGTGCCTCAGGTAGAGGCTTCAAATTGTGTCTACTAGAACAAGAGAAAACAAAATCCAATTAGGAGTTCCACTGAAGGTGCCTGGCAAAAAATCATCTCCATAAAATGATGCTTTGCTTCCAGTATTTTCGTATGCATTGGGTTGAGTTTATTCCCCTCATAAGGAAACAAAAGTATCGGTGTAAAAGCACAGCTGAGCTTTTAAGGTAGCACCAGGACACCTACACCCAAGTTGTCGTCTTGTTGCTGCTAGGCCTCTTTTTGATTCACATTCACAGAATCACTTCTTGTGCAAAACAAGCAGTCTAAGGAGAAAGAATGCCCTCCGAGTTCTAATAAAAATCGTAGAAAAGAATCCAAGATAGCCAACGCTTTCCTCCTCCCCAAAATTTACCTGCAGAGAGAGGGGGGCATCTGTGCGTAGACAGGATAGGCAAGCCTGACATTTAGGGAATCATTGTGTTGGACAAGAGATGTCTGCTGGTAATGAAGAACCAAATCCTTAAGTGTGCTGTACAGGTTGTATGGTTCTGCAAACCCATAACCTCTTGGAGTGCTGTAGATCACACAGTGTTTCACCTCTCCATCAGCTCTGCAAGGAAAGGAAAGAGGAGAGTTTAACATAAAAGGACAAACCCAAAGTGACAGTCTATTAACAATTAACTAATGCAGCAACTCTGCCAGTCACTGGATTACATAATGGAGGACCCAGCAGATGCAAGTGAAGGAGATTAATATAGTCTGTGAAGAAACAGTGCTTCAGGGCATGCGATTAAACTCTCTTGCATAATAATCCACATAAGAGGGCTCTTCCATCCCAGCAGTACAATTCCCTACTGCATTGTTCTCCAAATGTTCCTTGGAAAAAAAGTCAAGAGCTGAACCAAGAAGATAAGCACCCGAAGTCAGCAATGACTTTGTGCTCAACTTACCTAGAAACCTTTCCACTGAGCAAAGAAACCAAAACCCACAAATTCTCAGGACCTACAAAGTATTCCATGAAATACAGTGCTAACCTCCCATGGGCATTTTTTAATGTTAAGCATGGGACAGGTTCGAGCTGATTCATTATCTGAAGCCATAGCGACCGAATCTCTAACTTGGCAAAGCAGCTACTGGAACACAGCAATTCCAAAGCTGCTAGAAAACCTTATCTGCCAGAAACATCAGGTATTATGTAATCCCTGTACTGGAGCCTGTTACAATCCCAGTCACATGTAGGAACAGGTTACTTTATGCCACCCTTTTTCGAGCCTGTAGCACGATCCCAACCAAACAGAAGCATCTGATGAACTCAACACTAGAGTGACTGCAATGAACAGAACACTGAACACAGCAAATCCTACCATCTTCAGTTACCTTGAGATGCTAAACTTTTATATATTCATTTCTCAGACTTGTGCTCAGAAGCAATTAACCTCATGTGAAATAAATCAGTGAAAGCCATTTTGGACTCCAGGACAGGCTTGAAGGATTTTTAGATAATGGAGTCAGAGTATTTCTGACCTTCATTACACCAGCATAAAATGAAGTGAAATACAAGAAATCAATGCAAGGCTGTGTGAATGTCATCAAAACCACTGCTCACAAATAATCCTCTGAAGCATCACCAATTACCTTACACATACAAGAGAAAGATCCAGAGTTGGGCATGACTGAAAATGAGAATGGAAGTTATCACACCTTTACAGCCCTGCTTTATTTCATCCCATGTGTCCCTTAGCAGGGAATAATATAGGAGAATTAGACCCTAACTTACTTACAGACTACAGAGCTTCAAGTTGGAATGTTTCAGAATTTTGTACTAACTACTGTGGGAACTGCAGGGCTACAGTTATTGCACATTCAAAGCACATTTTTGTTACAAAGCTTTTACCATGCCAGTCTTCCTGCAAACATGCAACACATTCCAAAGGGTAGGCCTAAGCTAGGCCTGGCTTTTGTTCTCCAAAATAAAGAGCTTTGGTAGAGATTTATGAATTGAGTAGTTAGAACAAAAAGAAAAACAGACTTACACCACAGAACAAGCATAACATCCTTTCTTGCTACTCTCACGAATTAAAAATGCTCCATCAGGTTTCCCACAGAGCAAGTCTTCTGCTTGGACACGATTGAGATCCCCAACAAACCAAGTTTTCTCATCGTGATGTGGCAGGTTTTCATCTTCTTCATTCACAAAGTATGTGCTGAGAGGATAAATTTGTTAACCAGTGATCAGTAAAGGAGTTAATAAGCAGAGTCACTTACTTTTGCAGAAATCGTACAAAGAAATACCAGAATTGCCCAAACTGGGAGGTTGGGCTCCTAACAAACATATATTAAAGGCTTCCACTTAGAACTTAATTTTAATCCTAAATGTTTCAGCAGAGTTGCTGCCTCACATGACATCAAGTTCCCCTAGAGACTTTCTCCAGTCCTTTATTGAGAAACTGGTGGGTTTTGTTACCATCCCCACAAGAGAAAACACTTACTAATGGAACACTTCTCAATAAAATCATATGTATAGTGACACTTACTCATCAATATTTTCATTTTTGATCCCCAGCCAGTCATTTATTCGCTTCTGTCTCACCCCCTTGTGATTGAGCCATCTGCCAGAAGAAAAGAACATTAATACATTACTTAGAGCATGTGTATGGGTTTTCTTAGTGAGCAAGCTCAAGCTCAGACACAAGAGAAACAGTCTGTGTCCAGCCCAAGGACATTAGGAGTTGGCTAACAGTGGTGGTGAAATCAAGTGTAGGTAGAAGCAACATCTGAGACACCCAACAAAAAAAGTACTAACCTCTGCTGTATTAGCAGCCACAGGTTTTGTTTATAACTAATTTTGCTTACATTTTTTTATTTACAGGAGTTGCAAAATGTGCACCTACTTGTGGCTGGCTCTTTAAATAATGAAGTCATGAAGAAGCCAACCAGTACTCAGACATCCCCTGCCAGACTGTAGCACCTTAGCACTTACAGAACTTTGGTTATGAAAAGAAAATTAAATTCTCATTATCCTGATGGAAACAGCCATTAATCAGATTCATCAGAGACACTATTCTGAGGTACGGGTCAGGCTTACTTACACAAGATACTGATCTCTGATTTTGCGGAGCTGAATTAGGTCAGGCTTGATGCTGTTCATTTTCTTATCAGTCTCCCTGTTGTCCAGAGCTTGTTTCTTCAAGTCTTGTTCCAGGCGCATTTTACTGTCATGGATCTCACCCAGGCGTGATTTTAATTTTTCATAGTTCATCATTATCCTGCAAATGAGTACAAGAGAAGAGGTCAAACTAGTCTAGAAGTACACTTACAGAGCAGTATCCCCAGAACTATCATAACAGCAGCTTCTCCCTTTGACCACCTCACCTTTACATGAAAATTACTGTAAGAGTGAAGCAAAGACCTCTTGCCAGAAGCCCTGCAACCTTCAGTTTACCTTAATATATTTCCTTCTGGCAGAGATGCAGGAACAAATTACCTGCAGGAGGGTAAGCTAGAACAGATTCCTCCTTCATTGTCAGATTCAGTTTTTGTTTCATCAATTAGGAGAGCCCACCATAGGTATCAGCAATAGCAAGATTTCAAATGCAGACTTCACTTACTATCAAGAGCTACCAGGAAGTAATGCTGCCTGTCTCTTCATTCAAGATTAGCTTGCAGGTTTTGTGTAATTCAGAAAAATTACATCTTTTGCTTGTTAATTGTCTTTACTGAGAATGAAGCACCACAATTGCATAGAGAGATTGTTACAGGTAACTGTCTCTGGTCCAAAAACCTTACAGTTACCCTGTGTGGTTCATAAAACACTATGTCAAGTAAGGCATTATACCTGGCCTTTTTTCAAAGGCCCAGATCCAGCTTTTTCTGCTAATACCCTCTCAGAAGGGCAGTTTCAAACACTGCACTTACTGAATTTGTTAGATGACAGCTACTAAATATTGATCTTCTTTGAAAGCAACTAAAACTGACTATGGACAATGTGATTTACCAGATCTATGTGTATTTCACAGTTTGCAAATAAAGACTTCTCTGAATTATTTTCTAAGCAAATCCATACAGAAATGGGATAAGCAAGTCAAATTATTATTTCCTATTCTTTCCTGGTCCTAATCACAGTATCTCGATTTACTGAAGTTAAGAGAGGATAATCCAGAGATTTTCCAGCTCTGCAATTCCTTGAGAGAAGAGAGCTTTACCGAAGGCTGAGATACCTTGCGGGAATGTCTCAGAAAATACTGAGCTTACAAAGTGGTTTATGTGCTGCTGTAATGGCAGAGTCAAGGTGGACACCAGTTTTTCCAGGTAAGCAGACACAGCCTAAGAGCTCACCGTTCAATTTCCTTTTCATTCCCCTCCCTGCGGAATCGCTCGATGTATTCTTTGCTGTATCGCTCTTGTGAGTGGCACTGTTCCTCAAATATCTTAATGGTTTCATTAAATGCTTCAATTGCAGTTCTCTTCATCTGAATTTCCTATGTAAGGAAAGAGTCCTTCATCATTGGTTCATAATACAGATGACAATGCAAGACTCGATTATGTTCCCTAAAGTGACTGAGAAGACGATCTTTTCTCCCCCCGTAGGTCAAAATGGGATTAATCAGCTTTAAATTCAGTCAAATGTCTGAGCAGGGTCAGGGAAGAACTGGGCAGACTTACTCCCTGTAAGTCTACCCTCCTCCCTTACACGATGCTCTCTATTAGGCTGCAAACTCCTCAAATATTTTAGTCATATTTTCCATCTTAGTTTGCAGGAAGAGTGCCAGCAAACCTCCTCCCCATATATGAACTATCTTATTTTACAAGAAGCAGTCCAAATACTGTATTCACACTTCCTTAATGCATAATATCTGGTAACTGACTTGCACATGACTTCACAAAAAACCTGGACAAACCCCTCTACAGTTCTCACTGCAGCATGTGGCAGCTGGAAATACTCAGCAGCCAAGGAAGAAGCTTGCAGTGTAAAGCTTGGAGGTGTTGGCCTTCTGCACAGCTTTACCTTATACTGGAAAGTTCAGCTCCTCTTTCTTCCTTGCCTCCCCACCTTACTTCTAGGACTATCAGCAACATGGAGAAATATTCACTGTTTCCATCAAATCTGAAACTTCCTTGCTCTATTCCACAATTTACTAACATTGCCTTTATTAGGTTTAACAGGTTAAAATAATTTTCTTTGCTTTTTAAACAACAAGAAACAGATTCTATAAAGAGCTAAATCAGAACTAACCTGTGATGTTCTGGTATATTCTTCATACAGTTTGTCATACTCTTTGCTCTTTTCCTGATACTGAGCATGGTATTCTTGAAGCTTTTTTCCTACTGCATCTATATTATCTTCTTTCACCAACTGATCCTGCACATACAAAGAGCTATTAAGTCTTCAAGCAAAGCAGCTTTTCCTTAAGAGTATTCATTTGTCCACTTATGCACATTTGCATTTTACAGATATTAGCATCATGTTTATAATCCAGTTTCTAGAGAACACTGTGTCTAAATCCACCTTCTTTTGTGCAACATGTTCCACAGTTTACAGACAGTAGGAACTGGAACTGTGGGCCATCAAGAGCCATGCCAAAATACTAAGCTTCCAAAACCACACCACACCTTACTTTCACGATTGCTATCCCCTATTCAAGAAAGAAGGAAGCAAATTGCTTAGAATCTTAAGTTAAAGATCAGAAGTTTGTTTTTTTTCCTCCCAAAACCTCCACAGTTCTTTTTCCTTAATGCAAAGATGTGTTTTGGGCTACTGAATAAAAGTTTAAAAAATGTTCTTGAAAAATGTAGATGGCTATGCACAGAGTGAGCAGCTGCTCAGCTCATATGGGTAGCACTGGCTAGAACAGTGCTCAGGGGGTCCACGAAGGTCCAAGGGGAAATTAAAAGGCTTCTCAGAGGCTCAACTCCACTGCATGTCAGGGTTTCAATTCTCTATTAAGCTAAGGTGATGACTGGAAACTTGGTAAAATGAAGCAGCTTAGATGGTTAAACAATTTGGAAGACACAAGTGAGGCCAAATACGAAAATTCACCTTTTTCTTTTCCTGTTTAAAAAAAAACCCCAAACCCAAAAGATGCAAGCTGTTGATAAAGAAACCCCAAAATTATACACACATCTGCAATTTTTTTCTTGTCTGCACTAACAGCTATTGGGGTCAGATGAAGATCTTACCTGCTGGTACCGGGACACTGGGTACATCAACTTCACATCAAGCTTGGGGTTGTACTGAGCAAGAGACTCATTGCGGTAGTGGTTAATGAGTTCCACAACTGAATTAAATGTCAGTGGATCAGAAAAGCCATATTTTCCATCCCGATGATAGATCTTTATCAGTTTGTTGTTGCCACCCTTCCTGTAAAGTACATTCAGAGGTTTTACTGTGTCACTCCCATCCCTCCTCAGCACTGAGTCTGCTAACAAAGACACCAGTGAAATTCCTGGGCAAGTGGCTTTCACACTGCACACCTTCACGGTGATTCTTTACACAGTAGCAGTATTAAGTAGTTTAAGAGTCAATACACACAGAATTATCATCAGATTATTTGAACAGGAGCAAAGCCCAAAGTAAATCTCTTCCTATGTGTTCTTTCTGGAGCCAGCTTATGATATTTAAGTCCTAGCTTTGCCAGAAGTTTTGCGAGGGAAAAGGAGGATGCTGAAGGCTGAATAAAGGAGCCATAAGAAAACCCAAACCCATAATTTCCTGCAATTCAGGGTCACTAATAGTATACCACTGAATACAGATTTATACAATTATTTACGAATCTTTTTGAGTTATGGGTGCTAATACAAGATACATGAACCTAAACAAAATCCTTTGAGGATTACAAGATGGTTGTAAATTCAGGACTTTATGTTATCCGGATTTATATGTTCACAGTGCTTATTTCTTCCTTTTGTTTTTCCCCCAACAGACTGTTCAGACACTGTCCTGTCTTTCTCCTGCATCTACAATTTTGCTTCCTAAAGACAGCTGCATTCAGTAAAATAACCAAATCATGCCAAACCTTAGCACACAGGCTGTGAACTTCGAGGCAGACGTTAAAGCAGAATTTTAACTACACCCTTGGGATCAAACCTACCATTAAGGCAACGGAATTTCACAGCAGGATCAAATACCTGCCGTATCACAGTAACTCCCAAGGGTGTGCTACAAAGGCAGTGGCTTCTGTGCCTCACCCACTTGCCTCTAACAGCCAGCCTTGGGAGCCTGTCAGAGGCAAGTGGCTGGGCAGGCTGGGCAAGGCACCAGAGCCAGTCACATGAGGTCTCTGCCTAACTGCAGCAGACAGGGCTGGGGCAGCTCTGGGAAACCTGCCACTTGCAGACGATTTTAATGAAGAAAAGAACACGGCTCCAAGTCAATATTTCCTAAGCTTTAGATCAGAAAGCACAAGATACTCTTTTTACCAAGACACTGTGTTCTCTGGAGCTGCACGCTGATGAGGTATTCAACACTCTCCCATTAATCAAAGCCCTAGCTTACAAACACCTTTTACCTTAGCAGTTCTGCAACTATGAAGCACTCCTGAGCAGCTCTCCTCCCTGAGCTCCATCTCATCTACAGAGATCCTCCGGGTAGTGTTTAGAGAGGGACAGGATTCAATGCACAGAGCAGAACTGTCAGACCTGGCTCTTTATTTGCTTGTTCTGTGATGTGGAGAACTGGGAACATCTCTCAGCTTGAGCCACATGAGCTTTACACAGCCAGGGCTGTCACTGGCATGGCAATAGCTCCTCAGGGTTTTGCTGAGGGGACCACAAGTGCTCAGTGCTCACCGGAGTGTCAGAGTGTAGTCTCCCTGCATCTTGGTCGATGCGTCGCGCACCAGGAATGTTCCATCCGGCATGTCTCGTAATTTGTCATTGACTTCTTCCCTGGAGAATGGAAAGGGAGGCAAAATTAGAAGTGCTAAGGACATGATCATCTTTGCCACAGGTGAAACACTGGAGCCAGTAACACCAGCATGTGTAGAGTTCAATCTTTCACGCTCAGCCTCTCCAGTTTTTTAGGCCATCTAAAGCAAGTTTCAACTTGCATAGCTGTACTAAAGAAAAGTAGCTACAGCCAACTGACACTTAGGAAGGAGTCTCTGTTTAAACAACAGTAGCAGCTGTGACTCAGTTCACAACCTTTCCCTGTAATCTGCTCAGGTTTTAAAGTCCACGCTGGAACAGGTGCCCTTTAAGAAGCCAGTCCTGACCTCTTAAGACATGGTCTCTAGAATCACAGCTCAAAGGTGCCTAGAGTTTAGCACAGTTTTAGTCTCAAGAGGCTCATTATTGGCTTAACTCTGATCTTATTTACAGCCCCTTTAAACCACTACAACCTTGCTAGCTTCAGTGCAACTTTTCCTTATTTACAACTGAGACAGAAGGATACTCAGTCCAGAGCTTTAAGCTAAACCAAGAAATCTTTCAGTGAAAGTGAGTTACTGTAAGCACTAAGAAAATTATTTCAGCTGAAGAGATATGCATCTTCCTTATGAGCATTTCACCTAGATTATGTATCTCACTTTACAACAGTTCCCACAAAGGTTGTGGAAGCACTAAGCACTTTTTAATACAATAATTTTGAAACTAAAGTTTCCCGGTAGCCTCAACATTCTTTAAGTGCTGTAGGAAGCCTAGTTAAATCTTACATAGAAAAATTAACAGCAGGGTTTTTTTCTTGTTCAAATAACAAGGAACAAAAGTATTCAAAAGAATAACAAAAGAATAGCCTTAGCTTTGATTTAGCTACCTGAAAACTATTCTGTTAGTAAAACTCACTCCTATGGAGTATCACATGCATATCCATTTACTCCTCTCAGACCATTTAACAGACTGTACCCAGTTAACTCCTTTTTGAATGGACAGATATGACCTACAGGTTTGTGCCTGCAAGATGCACCCTGGAGCTCATGACAGAATTTTCAGCACAAGTTCTTGACTGAGGAACATTGCTCCTGCCCTGGTAGCCTGATGCAGCCTGTACCTGCTGGCTGCCAACCAGGGTCATAAACAATTCCATCTTTACATGAGCGGGTATCAAGTTTTAATCTAATAAAGCCACTCCAATGCGATTTGTAGTGCATTAGCTCCTGACATCATGTGCACTGGTAATTGAGGGACAAATCCACAGTCAATAAACTGATACCAATATTGAGCGGTTTTAAACAAACTCTGCCTAGTGGCTTTTGTGAACAGGTTTTGCCATTCTGCTTCAACTTAAAATTAACAGAAAAATATCTCTGCCAAGGCCCTTCAAAAGCAAGATCTATGAGGGTTTACTTTATAAAAAGATAAGGGTGGTACAATAAAGATATGAAAACTTTATTTCCCTCCTCAGAACGTCAATGAGCTCATGTGGCAAACATGCTCTTCTTGCCTCTATCTGCCAAAGTGCTTCAAAGTATTATGTGCACAAGTTTGAGCAATTCCTGCTCACACTCCCAGCACGCTCGCCTGTCTTCTTACAGCTCCAAATTCTAGACTGTTCAGAAGTACCTTAAGAGGGTAAGAGAGGACTGAACACTTCAGTTCTTTTGTGCAATTAAGTATATAAAAACAGGCCTTTCATTTTCTGAACCAAACCCAAGCCATCTATTTTATCAAGTGCACAGAAAAGGGTTTTCTTAACAGGCAAAACTTAATTTGTTTGGTATGTGTCTCTATCATCTGCTCAGTATAGCTGGGTGATGGTTAGCATTTGTAGGGACTATTTTTTATACCACGATGTAATAGAAATTAATACAGACGCAATTTTAAACAAACATAAAGAAACCAAAATTAGGAATGCAACTCTTTTGATTCTGAAATATTATTTTTATACAGAAATTTTGCTGAACTGCATGCATTCCAAGATTGCATGCTTACAGCACTTTATTAAATATCAGATTCAGAAGCACTTTTCTTCTTTTTAAAGATTGTGTATCTGGACAAATTTAGAAACTCAAAAATTACTGTCACCAAGAGTAGCAATATCTGCACCAGAAGAGCAGTAACCTAAATATTCTGAACCCAGCTGAATACTTCTAGTTAGGTGTTTTGTCAAGCATAGTCCTAAAGCACTCCTCTCCTGTAAAATACTGCCTGAAATAGGCATGTTCTTTTTGTCTTGAATTCTAGCAGGCTAATCCTATTTTAACAACTTGTATTAATACATTTTAATTAATATATTTTAGCAATATTGCTTACCTTGAGATGTCCCCCCAGTACCACTCTGCTTCCTGCAGAGAGCAACTGGCATTGTCCTTCATTCCATTTGTATTGACTGGAGTCATTGGTTTGGGGGGCTTTGGAGGAAGAGCTGAAAATGAAAAACAGATTAACAAAAGGTAAACAGGAGAAAATAATCACTAAGTTGTTAATGAAATATGACAGTAAAAAACCAAGAGAAAATGTGTATCTTGAACTCAGCTTTCAAGCTCTCTCAAACCAAATGGAGCTGGTGATTACAAAGGAAGTCTGAAGTCAACTGTTCCACTGTGATTGAAGATTTTCTAGTATCAAACACCTGAGGGAGGGGAATAGGAATAAGTATGAGGAAACATGAGTTTTTGTTAAAAGAAGACTGGTGCAGGCACGACTACAAGGGCAGGTGCCGCCTAAAGCTCCAAACAAATGACAAAGGTGTATTGTGTTTGAAAGCCACAGCCTGGAGAGCACTGGGCACCACTGTGGAAAAACTTCAGTTGCTCAGGCATCACCAGACCTGAAACCAACCCACAAAAGCAAACAGGTGAACTCTTCAGAGGGAAAAACACTGCTAGAGAGCAGTGGTGGCTGGGCAGGGCTGTATCTGTCATAGACCCAAGGTTTATGTTTCACACTGGGTTTGTCATTTAGGGTCCTGTTTGGAACAAAGGCTGTGACTCTTTGAATACTGCAGGACACGAGGTGGTAAGGGAAGGGGACAAGGATGCCAGATAATTATTGGACTGCCTGCTCCACTTTGCATGAAGTGTTTACCACAGGAAAAAGGTTGCTACAGAAGTCCAACAGACAGGCAGAACTGCAGATCTGCAGGCCTGGTGCACACCTGCCCAGAATTCCCCTATCCTGAATTCATGGCAAACAGACTTTTACTTCCATTCTCAAAATTGGTTACACAATGTAAGGGTGTACAAGACACCAAAGCTGTTTCTGTTTGGCTAGTTTTTGCTCAAACAACTTTACTGTGAACCTGACTGTGAACCCTGAATCAGAAATTCAGCAGCCACAGGCACATCCATGTACTGGGAGAGACTGGTCTCTCAGCAGAAAGGTATTATACATTTTTCTTTCTCATTTGCTTTGAGAATGATGTCCTGAGTGCTCTCCCCTGTTTTGCAAAGACTGGATGCTTCATCAAGAACATTGCCACTGAAACTGAGCACTTCTTTGGCATTTCAGGAGATGGTTTTATAGAGGGACAGGTCACATTCGCATTCAGAGCAAAAAAGCAGCTCCACCACATTGATTTGCTGCTAGCATGTTTCTAAGTCAGATCCTGAACATCTGTGCTCCCAGCCCTGTGCCCTTGCCATCAGATTACACAAGCCCCAGCGAGCAGGCCTGACAAAGTGACAACAGCCATCTTTCAGATGCACAATCCCTGTGTACACACAGAAACACAAATAAAGGCAGCAGAAAGAAGATCTTGATCTCCAGCTCCAGCATGGAATGGCTTAGCACTGAGAGGTGTGCTACTTGGCACCATCCATCTGCTCACCTCCGAGCCACGCCTCCCACATGAAAGAAGAGAAAACAGGCTTCCAACTGCAGTTCCAAATACCATTTCATGCTGAATATCCAACACAGTAACTTCACTGTTCTCTGACAAACCAGTAGATGCTTTAATTGAGCCAATCTAAACTAAATCTGAACCTTGACCCAGACGTTTGCACCCTGGGGTTGCTGACCAAACACCTGATTCAGATAGCAGCATTCATTCTGCGGGCCCGAGAATTAAACTGTAGCATACAGGTTCTTTTTATGGGCTGAGCTGGGAACTTTCAGGTGTGCACACATCTAGTGAGGCAGTAACAGGTCTTGTTGTAAAAGGAAGGTGAAAACCTTCGGATTCAGTGAAGTAGCTTCCTGGTTAGGAAGCTTCAGTTATTCGTAGCTCAACTACGATGGTTGGTTGTGTAGCACACAAGTATTTGCACAAAGCACCATTGAGAGTAAGACACGGCTCTAAACCTACTTTGCTTCAAGCTCCCAGCCCCATTCAGGGTCACAGGAACATATATCCAGGCTAAGCCTGTAGAATCAATTGTATTTACTGTGCTGTTCCATCTCCCCCATTCAAAGTTCCTGAACTAAAATGTCTTCAGGTTCTCCCTGCTCCCAACATCACATCTGGGACAGGACAGATCCAGCAGTTCTGAGTCTCATCAGTGTCTGCACATGACAGTAAATTTGAGTTCAGAAAATCTGTAGATGTTCTGACCCACTCCAGAACCTTCTGTAGGCTCTGAGTCTTCAAAAAGCCTGTGAAGTTTTATATAAAAAACATACAAGAGTGCAAAGAGTTCTTTGAAAACTGTACCAGTACCTGATACTATTTCACTGGGTCTTTCAAATTAAGGCCTGGACATATCAAAAACTTCAAGGTATTTTACAATGTAAAAAGCCTGTTTTACACTGGTTATAGGGGCTTTCCAGAAGAGGCTTTCAAGTGTTCTCTAGACTACTTGAATACTTCTCTAGCCCTCCTTGTAAGATTAAGTCTTGCTCCTTTATACACTGTGGGATTATTTAGCAGCTTTGTTAGGGCTCACTCCAAAGCACTGGCTACAGAAAAGCAAACTAACAAAGACCAGAAAGGTAAGGAATGGGAGTTTGGACACGGAGCACTAGACATTACACCGAGTGTCCCTACTACAGGTGGGAGTTTCTCCTTTCTCTCAATAGGCAGATATCAGTTCTCACTATCAGGAGGTTGCCTGCAAAACTTCATTCTGCATGAGAAAACTGGAAGGAAATTCTTTCAGGGAGAAGAATAAGGCTTGGATCAGTTCCTGTAAAACCTGACTCATGGAAGCCAGTCCTTTACACAATAGACTTTTGAAAAATGCTTTTTAATAGCTTGCACATTTCAAAAATACAAAACTATTTGCAAGGGTGGATCCTGTTTCCAGAGAGCTATGTATCTTATTCTTTACTTTCAATGCTTTGAGCTCTTTGAGTCACAATAGATTTTCCCCTGTACTGATAGAGAACCAGGCCCTTGCTATCAGTTTACCCCATAGACCAACGTGCCCATCCATTTCAGCTTTTCTTGGCTACCCTCTCAGCCCACAGACTGTAGTCTGTACAAACAGTGAACACTCACGAAGGTAGCTTAAAAAGCCTCAGAGTCCAGTGACAAGAGCTCAACCTCAGAGCCTGCAATGACACAAAGGGAATATTTTGTATTAGCATGGCAAGTCTACTGCAACAGAGCAGCATCCACCACACTGCTGCTCTCATAACATTGGCCCAATGGGTAGCTGGAAGAGGCATCCTAAAACAGTTTTTGCTAGTACCTAGCTGGTACTGACAATCCTGCTAGAAGAAATCCTGCAATGTTTCCATGAGAAGCCACAAAGAGCCTCAAAGAGTCCACAGATTTTGATTTAAATTCAAAATAATCCAGTTTTATATATCTTATTCGATGAATATTAGAGAGCTAAAATCCTAGAGTAAAGTAAAATAAGACTTGCTTGAAGTCAACAGAAATGCTTTCAAGAGCAGCCGTGTTTCTTTCCATGTCACTGAGTCTAACTCTCATCTAGCCACAGGCATAATCTTACTTTATCTCAAAACCAGCACTGATTAAAGTGAATGATCCTGATGGTTTCTTGCCTCCTTTTTCCTGGGAGAGAAAGAACACTGATCACAAGTGATTAACAGCACAACGGATCTATCCGTTCTAATAAAGAGCTTTCTCTTAGCACCACATGCACAAGCATCCTTCCCCTAGCATGCCTCTAGGACAGCTTTAGAGCACAGATCTTTCCAAATCACAAAAGGTGACAGCTCAGTTGTACCCTTCCTCTCCCACATGAGAAGATTCCAAATATCAGGTTCAGCCTTCAGTGACCACCTGGCAATGAGAGCAGACTGGCTCTCCCTCACACATTCATGGGCATATCTGGTTTTAATTCCTTTTAGCAACTCTAGTTTCCTGTTTCTAGCTTTCCCAGGCAGACTAGCTAGAGCTAAATCCCAATCCCAGCTCAGTGTCACTTAGAAGGGGGAAATAAAAACGAGCTGGTGATGGAGCAGAGGGATGGCAGCCAATGCGTGCCGGGCGCAGGATCGGATGTTGCTGACGTCAGGGCCCAAAGGCTGCCGTGCCATTTCCAGCACGTATCTTCAGCTGAGCTGCTCCCAGAGCTGCTGCCCAGGGCTTTGGAGAGAAAAGCCTATGGATTGGGATCTGCCAAAGGTAGTTTTGGGATGCTCTCTTGACTGCACAGAATTGTTTTTTGGAAAAGGCGACGCGTGACTTTAACCGACTCGATCCTCTGGAATTCAAAGCGCCTCCAACACCAAGGCAAGCAGGAAAGCTGGCAAGTGGCTGAAGTCCAACGCCGCTCTGTTTCTTTTAAAGTCCCTCGTAAAAAATCGTAGGCTGTATTAATCCTGAATTTAACTCCAGCAAAGTAGGCTGTGAGTTCAATGAGATACACACGTTCCCCAGTCAGGTTTTGAATAAAAAATTTTACAAGTTTACATGATCTAAGAGCCACCGAGCCCCTATGTGTGAGGGTTTTGAATGGCACTGATTCAGGAGTAAAACAGGAAGAATGCCTTGGTTCTCCAAGTGCTATATCCCCTGCAGTATCCAGTCAAGCGGCCTGTTTCTTCTCTGGCTGCAGTGTTTGTGTACAAGACCAACCTGCCAGTTAATGAAACTCTAATTTTCAGTTTTAAGGCAGATGCCACTTAGCCTAAGTATGGCTCCACAGCTTATTTCTTCCAGTACTTTCCAAGAGCTTCAAGCCAGATACTTAAAAGCATAGCAGGTTTAAATGCAGCATTAAGTCTACCATACTGTTACAAATAATCACAACTACAAGTATTCTGATAAAGTCAATTTTAAGTCCCTCAGCACTTCCACTGACTTGTTTACTAGCCTTCTTTCTGACGCTCTCAATCTACTCTCCCTCCACATTGTGACAAGCAGAAAACAGATCAGAGGATTTCCAAGACAGTTACTCAGTTTCAAAAAGGCTGATGTACAGTAGATACCCTGCAAACTGTAATACAAAGCTCTACAAAGTGTCATTGCTATGGAAACATGCAAGTAATCTGTGGTTAGGCCAGCTAACATTTTAATGACAAAGTCCTTGAGGAGAGAAGGGTTTTCCCTTTGGAGATATAGATGAAGACTTGGAATGAAAATGTAGGCTAGCTTTTTTGAAGAGAAAAACTCTCTCCAGTCTTCAACTGCTCTTTGCCGTCTTACTCAATTTCCCAAACACTCTTCTCAATTTCTCTAACACATTTCAGGCAAAGCCTCAAAATCTTTCCCTCCCTCAGGAGCCCTGTACTCGTCCCTGCTGCATGAGAACCCCTCAAAGACATCTGTGAAAAGAGCACAGGCTTTTGCAGAGGTTTTCCAGCTGACAGAGGAGGGTCGTGCACACCTGCTGACAGCAGCTCATTCCCCACCACTGGCAGGTAAATTATCTTGGCAGCTCCACGTCTCAGTTCTCTTGCCAAGACCCCTCTTGCAGAGCGTTGAGCACCGATGCCCTTCGAAGCTGCCCTTCCTCAAAGGGCAGCAAATGTGCATGGAGAACTGCTCTGGGAATGGGGAAGGAAGCTCCTGATGGAATTATTGCTGGCCACAGAACCTCAGGCATGCTCACATTTTCGCTCTCCTCCCCCAAAACAGGCAGGATGCCAAAGAGTAAGACATATTCAAAGAATTGAAGTCTTTCAATATCTCATTACAGAAAACAGCAGACAAGTTGGCAGAAAGCCAGGCAGGCTTCCAATGAAAACACTCCCATTTATAGCTTTGCTTGTGTTTCTATGAACTTTCATAAAAAACAACACCTTTAAGAAATATTTCAGTTTTGATTAATTGGCTTTTTTGATAAAGATCTGTTTTGTTTGAAAACTCCCCAGCTATCCAGCCCTCTCCCACACCTCCCAGTCACTGTTTCACCTCCTGTAGCCTGCCAGGCTTCTGCTGCACTCTGTTCCTCATGAGCATCCACAGCTACTGCACAGGTTAAAAATTATCTGCTCTGGGACACCTGCAGGACAGTGGACAACAACAGTGTGTGAAGAGGCTGGCTCAAATTCAGCATTCTTTTTGGCATTTCAAAAGCATCTCTCACTGCTTTGCAAGTCCTGTTACTTCATGGGCTGAGATAGAAAAAAATGGAAGGTACTCACAGTCAGAGAAATGACATGGGGATCTCTGACTTCTGTGCTATAACACTGCTCCTCCCTTTCATTCCTTCCTTTGCATGGAGGTGCAAAGCCAAAAAAACCTCAGCTTCCTAATTATTTTCACTGCCCAGTCCTTCCAACCCAGAGCATACAGCAGTGTCAGAGGTTCCATGATCAGCAGGGTTGAGGTGACAGTCCCAAAATTAACATGAGGAGGATAAAAAGGATAAGCCCTCTTCTACCTACCAGGCATAATTAGCACACTCTTAATAAACTGGAGAAGTTTTAGACCTTTTGCCATGTTTTATCACTTAAAGATTGTCACTACCCAGCATCACATGCCTGGCTTGCACAAGGAGAGAATAACTTTATCATGTAGCCAGCAGACTCAGGCTTTTGCCAACTCTGGATGAAAGTCCATGATAGACATTTTATTGCCATGGAAATTTCAGACATTTAACACAAATGTCATACTTTACAGTATCAAATGTCAAGTCTAGAAGACTATACAGCAAAAGTAAATGTACAGTGCAAGGAGCAAGTAGTCTCTCCTTTTCACTTCCTAACTAAAGCAGCTCATCTGCCCTCACAGAAGAAATACCACAACATGTCTTCTACCCCTCCACAGACAGAGTCTTCAAACCACTATTAAAAGTATTCTTTGGTCAACACGTGGGAACAGATTTTTTGATAAGCAAAGAAATCACAAAATTTGGAATAAGCAAAGAACTACAGTGACCAAGAATGGAGAACTGGCTTTTCATTGTGGAAGAGAGGGAATGAAGTCAGGCCCAAGCAGTGACAGCTATGGCTAGGAGACATACCAAAGCCAAAAAGAAAAAGCCCTTTTAAATAATAACTAATTTTAAATAATAAATAATTTAAAGAAAAACAGCCTAGGGCTGTTTTCCCCAGATATTTCAAAGACTAAACATCCATCCAGATGTCAGGTACAGGCCTCACAGGAGAGCCAATTCACAGAAATAATTGGTGCTACTGAGAAGTTTGCTGCACAAGAGGCTATTTAAAAATAATAATAATACAGCTGCAAATGCATATGATTCTTGCTGCTCTAAGCAGCATTTTATTTCAGCTTACCACTACCCCCAATCTTTCAGAGCAATATGTAAAATTGCTCCTCATACAGTACCTGTCCTTGTGCTATGTCAAACCATTTTCTAGCTACCAAAGCACAAATATTTCAACACTGCCTAAATTGCTAAGAGTGAGCCATCTAAATCAAGATCAAAAGGTGCATTTTAAAATCAAGTCTCCAGAACAAATTTGAAGGCAAAAAAGTATTCAGAGGGGATCTGTTGAATACTTTGTCATGAGTCATCTTTTTTAAGCACCTTGATGTTGAAGAAAGCTCCACTGAGGCAGAAGTCCCAATCCATAGGATCCTACAAAGTGCCTGCAGCAGAAGGGGAGATTCAGAGCAGACATGGAATAGTCAAGCCTGGCCATTGTTCATACTCAGATCTCAAGGTGTAACAAAAGAAAAGGAAATAATCTCCTTATTCTGTACATGGTGATCTTCAAAGTATTTTAATGAAATCCATTTCAGAGCAGCAGCTTGACTTCTTTCACTGCCCCAAAATTTATCAGTGAGAGTGTACTGTACACTTCAAAACTGAAAGGATCTTAAACACTCCTCTCATTGATTCAAGCTGCCTTGTATCCTTCAACAGGCACTGTTGGAGACAGGAGATAAATCAGGGTAACAAAGCCAAAACCACCAAAGACTTCTAATTTGACACTTGGGAGCAGTTCCCTGAGGGCTAAGGATGTAGATTCTGACAATGTCCCCAGGACGACTACACAGGGCAGAGCAGCAGGAGTACTGACAGCCTGGGAAATTCAATGTAAAAATTCAGGTTGTAACACACACAGACAACAGAACTTACAGGCATAATATTGCCAATGAACTTCTCATCCATCCCACCTCTAAGACATTTTCCTGGGACAGGTGTTGAGGCAAGCCCTACTGCCCACACTCAAAAAACCCCACATGTCAACAGTGAGCCAAGTTCCCCCATTACAGCAATTTTATTTGAACTCCATTGCTGCAGGTGTGGCTTCGGGGGTTTTGTTCGCATTTTTTAAGGGGGGGATTCAAGGAAAGAAAGAATTCCTCCAAAAGAAAAGATGACTGTGTGCAGCATCAGATTTTAGGGACTGCAAAGTTAGGATGAAGCTACAGAAGGTAAAAACCTGAAACAATGGCTCCAAGTAGATTTTCTTCTTTCAAGAGTTAGAGGAAGAAACTAACAGAGAGTAAGCAGTAGTTAATAAAAGCAAAGAGGAGGTTTATGTTTGGATGGAGAAAACTGACCTAAAGTACAAGAGTCACACAGTGACACTGACTCAAAAGTCAAGTTTTTCTGTAGCAAAAGAACAAACAATATTAAGGGGATAAGGAGCAGATTGGTTATAATTCTTCCAAACCCGCTGATTTTTGTGCAGAGAACTGTGACGTTTTTGAAGCCATTTCTAGATCTGTGGGTCATCTTGAGGGATATGTGCTTTTAGAAGTAACGTTCCTATGAACTATCACTAAAATCACAAAAACTGGTAGAGTCTGGGTGAATGCTGAAAGCAGTCACAGGCTAACACAGTTGAAGTATTTAATCTCCTTTTTCAAAGTGCTCTGGATGGAAGGCATCCATCTTGAGTGTGCTGCTGGACTCAAAGCCAGAGAAGATCCTGGATCCTGTTCAGCCACAGGAAAGCTTCAGAGCTCATTGTGCTTCGGCATCAGGATTTACCAGGCAGCTGGTTGGTGTTCAGCAGGGCAGCTGGAGTCCTTTTTGGCAAGGGCTACAAGAGGCACCACCTGCACTTTGCCTTTTTTTGTACTGTATGAATCCTTATCAAACTCCCTGTATATAGACACTTTCCTTCAGAACTAGAAAAACTTAAGGTACTGGAATACATTCACTGGAACATTGCAGAGTCTTTGCCTATTGAGTGGAGGACACAGCAAACATGAAGGACAATGAAAATATCTACTAAAGAAGTTACATCCACTCACACTGTTTGGGGACCCAGCACCAGCTCATTGCTGTAGTTTATATTATGTGGAGAAATGAATTCTTGCTTACTTAGCTATTGTGCAGACTTTAACCTGTCAGAAGAAATGAGATAAAAAGCAGAAGAAAAAAAAGACAATCTGACTCATTTCCATAGGGGCACTTAGTACATGAGCAGAGATTGTTCTTTAAGCATTACTCAGCAACCTACTTTACAAAAATGACTTTCCCAAAAAATCCAGCTAGAGCACACCTATTGCTTTAATGGGACTGAAGTTTTACAGCAACCTGTTTCAACACAGTTAACAGTCTTTCTGACAATAATAAAACCTAAGCTTTAAAACACACACGGCATGCTGATAAAGGTATTCTTTATGCTCTTCTAGCTCTCTGCCCAAAAAGTGACTCACTAAACAACCAACATGAGGTGATGTAAGGCACCCAACTGTGTTCAGTCCTGGGCGCAGATGTGTATGACCAGCTATGCCTCTGTTTTCCCAAGCTGTAGAGCAAAGATAAGCTCAAATAGCTTCAGTCTGGAATAAGATAATCATGCAGGCAATGGCGAAGACAGAAGTCAACTCTGCTGCTTGAGAAAGCAACAGCCCCCACAGGAAATTCCAGGAAGACTTTTCTCCTTTAAAACAGGTGAGACAGAAGAAACACTATGATTAACTCCTGTCAGGTACAGAAATAATGCAATACACAAAAGTGTTTGGAACAATTGCAGAAATAACATTTGCTGCAAGAACACATGTTGAAGAGCTTGGTTTCTTCTCAGAATGTCCCCTCATGTTTTAGTTTGCATAAGCTTATAGCTTTACAGAGCACAGTGCTGAACAACTCCCCTTAGCAAGCTTTCCCTCCCCAACTATTTCTACATAATCTAAAAACCTCATGATAAACACAAATGTCAGCCTTTTAAAAAAGGCTCTCTCATCTCAAGCAAAACATAATTTCACTTTCTATTAATGATGCTATTTTTTGTGTTCATGTATTTAATTGAAAGCTGATGATTGATACTCTTTAACAGAGCCATCAAACTGAAAATGAAATGCAAAGAATGCAAAAGCAAGCCTAAAAATGCAATCAGAAATAAAAAATGGTTACAGCAGTCATTAAATGAAAACACCAGTAGAGAAAACTAGGTGTAACAAGAACAGAATATAAACATTTCACACCACTGTCCTCATAAGAGCCGAGACTCCAATTCAAACCATTTTCCCAGATATGCAGAATACAGTGACTAAGCCTTACTTACTCCCTGATCTACCCCAAATCAGTCTGCACAAACTTCCCTTCTGTAAAAAGGAAGCTCTCAATCCCAAACAGTTACTTTTTTTTAAAATATGATTTCCAGCAAGACTTAAATTTGCAAAAAAGACAGTTGAAGCTACAGTGCTGTTGTTTTGAATACACACACTAGTAGAACAATTTTTTTTTATTTTTAAGATGTGTAAGAACAGAACTTTTCTTTGATAAGCTTCTGGAGTGAGCTCAGATAAACTGAAGGACAACACTGACAATGCTATTCAAATTTGCATCTGTTCTCCCACTGG
This sequence comes from Lichenostomus cassidix, assembly GCF_008360975.1. Classification (NCBI taxonomy): domain Eukaryota; kingdom Metazoa; phylum Chordata; class Aves; order Passeriformes; family Meliphagidae; genus Lichenostomus; species Lichenostomus cassidix. The sequence goes on along the minus strand of NC_139489.1, from coordinate 8,568,827 downwards.
AAAACTAGTCAGGCATAGACAGGCAGTGCTCACCTACATCTGGCTACTGTGTACCACAAACCCAATTTGAGCAGCCACAGTCAGTTTCCACTATAACACTGATAATGATACAGCATGCCTGCTATCCCAGTAAACACTGCCCTTGAGCTCAGAACCCTGTGTTTTCCAAATTACAATTATAGTATCGCTCCCCTAAAATAAGGGTTGTCAAATTATATATGAGAAGAAAATAGAAACTATAATGAATAAATACAGTTTTTCCCTTGAATACTTGTCTCACTCATACACTGGCAGTGCTGCTTCTACAAAGCAGACTAAACTAAACAGCCCATAGATTATTGCTGCCCCCACTTAATTATCAAAAGATTTTGTAGCAACAGCATTATTACAGCACATGAGGCAAGGCAATTCTCTGTTCTTGAAAAAGAGAGCTGGATCAAGTTATAAATGTAGTTGGTCATATTTCAGGGTTCAAACAGGTAGCTTCCATATAGCTTCAGGTTAAAGAGTTATTGTACTATCTGTTCATAGACAGAATGGTCTGCATTAGGAAGCCTACCTTAAAATTGTGGTTTTCTGCATAACCCACACAAATGAAACTAACCTCTAATTTGTAGTTGAGCCAAGTATCTTTGCTGACATCTGTATCAGAAATCCCAATGGAACATTCTTACTGATTTTCATCCAACTGTGACAAAATGTATTCAGTGATTACACATTTTATCATCAACATAACTGATAATATATCCCAGATCTACAGGGGAAAAGACATTACTCAGCCCTACTAAATAGAAGTGAAGCAATAGATAGGTAGTGGTGCTTTAGATACTCTGGTAGCTTTTGGAATCAATTTGAAATCCTCTGTTCAAAAACTTAACTTCTGGCAGTAACAACTTTTTGCAGACCTGAACTGGTGTTGTCAAATAACATACTAAATTCAACCCAGAACCTATTTTCTTGTCTTTTCACATAGCAAGACCCACAGCAACAACAAACATGAGTGAACCCCTGACAGTTTCCTAATGCCATAGCCAGCACATGATGCTGCTATAGCCACAGTACTCTAACTTAATCCATTATTAGAAAGTTGAGAAGCTGCTATGTTAGCTATATGCAACTGATGGTGCCAGTTGTGTATTCAGATACTGAAAGTTATTTGTTGCATGTAGTATTATTTGCCACAAAGAGATCCTACCTTATGCCAGTGATGCATGTATAAATGCAAAGTAGAACGTAAGCAGAAGGAAAAAAGCATGAGGTAACAGGAGTCACCCTGCTGCTTGTCACCACTGTGGCTCCTGTGTTAGTTGTTCTGCTCTGAATGATGCTTTGTGAGGCTGGCAGAGCTGAATCCCTAGCTCCACCACTCTTTTTGGAAAAACTGTCCCACTCCTGTGTTTAGGATGGATTAAAGCCTAGCAGAAAGCTTGCAGTCCCTTGTTGCCTGACTGCTTCTGCTCGAGTTAGGAAAAACTCATGTGAGAGACAGGCGTTATTATTTTTATTTCTGAACTTCAGAGCAAGGCTTGTAGCAGAGAGGCTCCAGGACCTGCTCTGAACATCCATTTACACCTACAGCCCTGAACAGCAAACACGAGCACACTGATAAGCTGGTGCAGGTGCACTGAGGCCTGACAGAAGCTCCGGCTGCGCTGCAGGCTGCCTGCCATCACCAGATTTTATTTCTGCATTATTATTGGGCAACGCTAAGGTGGGTATTAAGACAACCTGCCAAGATAAATTAAAGGTCTACTGGCCCTTAACGAGAAACAGTATCCCCACCCTCAGCTCGGAGGTTACGGGTGACACCACACATTATGTTCACCTTGCTTTTGTCTTCTGCCTCAAGTTTAGACGCAGTAAAATGTAATCAGGAGCAGCCATGCGTGATCCCAGACACTTGGCTCCCGGTATCCGCCAGTTCCCGGTGCTGCAGCACAAAACCCAACCAGGGCTCTCTCCACTCAAGTTGTGGGAACAAAAGAGCGCTCCTGCTGCCTCGGCAGCGGGGCTGCACATCGCTGCTCTGGGCGCTGCCGAGGGAACTGTGCCACCACTCAGCCTCCCAGGAGCTCCGGCCACCGTGCTGGGAATGCTACACCGAAAACCTTCGCGAATTTTGGTTGGAAGTGGGCCAAATGGAGCTGTGGTTGTTACCGGGTGCAAGCGCAGTGACTTTATCCCAAGGCATGCCGAGTGTTTAAGCCTCCCAAATAAATTCCTCCACACTCCCCTTAGGGATGACCTATCGTCCCAGACCAGAAAACGCTTTCCCACCCTGCCTTTGAACAGGGAGAAAGCAGAGCCCCTCTGCCAGGCTCTCCCTCCCCCTGCAATTTAAAAGTTACAGTTCCACGAAATCAGGACATACAGATGGGGATTATCCCATGCATCATTTCCAGCTCTGGCCCGTCTAGTTTAAAAATATGAAAGATAAAGTTACTGAACACTTCAGGGATCAGCCTGTAACATGAAGTCCTTTTGCTAACTGGTGTTTGGACTGTGCAGAGCCTTGATCCTTGACAAGAGGGCTCCAATGATGGAAGTACTGGCATTATTAATGATAGAAGAGCTGCTACTTAAAGTAAACTTTGAAAGGCTTCCTAAGAATTTTGCACAGCCAAATTCCTGCAGAAGCACTGGAAAGTTGTTTCCTGACTAGTTCAGTTTGTCCAGCTCCTTTTAGCAACCTCCTTGTACTAAGCCATTCAAGGGGCTTTTTTTTTTTATAACAAAACCCCACACTAATTGCTTTAAGTCACCTACAATGGGACTGGGGTTTTTGTTCACTTGATACAAGCACACACAAATACTAACCTCATGAATAGTTAAAAATCAAAAGCATTTACAAGAAAGATATCCTTTGAAATTCAGGGAAGGAAAGCGATTTGACTGAACTTTAGGCTTTCAGGAGTAACATCTAAAAATAGGTAGTGTCAGCTATACAAGAATTTAATGAGTAGTGGCCACCAGTATTGTGTGTCTGAGAGATCTGTCCAATTTTTAAAGCATCAGAGTTACCAAAGGAAGCGAGTACAGGTCCTTGAGATCCAAAAATCACCTCCTCCTGTTTTAATTAAAGTACCACATACCTCCAGAGAGAAAAATACAGCTCACTCTGCTGAAACAAAGAGAATAAACCACACTTGCAGATACATGCCATGATTCAGGCACAGGTTGAAAAGCACATTCTGAAAGTACATGCCCCATAAAAGACACCATTTAGCAGCACTTATTTGCTATCCATTTCTCTGCAGGCTAAGACTTTTGGTGCATATTTTACTGTACCTTCTGGCTGTACAGATCAGAGAACTGAGAAGATAAAGGCCCTTCAATTACCTTACTGCTCTCAGGCTGTTTGACTCTTACACGTATAGATACAGTTTCACCAGTCCCCATTTATGCTCACTTTAATTCATTACCAAAGAAAGGCTCAACCTCTCCTCCTCACAAGCCTTCCCTCCCTTTACAGACACAAAGGAAACTTTCTGTCCCATCTAAAAACTTCAGGCAAGCGAGGGATAATACATTTCCCCATTTTCAGCACTAGCAATCCATGGAGGGGGGGGAAGAAAAAGTGCATCAAATCCTTTTGAACAAGGTTATTAAGTGCTATCAAAGTAACTGTGCCTCCAGGGATGGATTCCAGCCTGTTCCCAAGTATTATCCCCCCCACCACCAAAACCCAGCAACAACACACACCTCATCTGTCACTGCTGGAAGAGAGCTGGGGAGAAAAGGGTCTTGGAGACTGTAAAAGCGATTAAACTGGAACTGAATGGAGGTGGGTAAATCACCACCATCAAAGTGTTACAGGCACATAAAGGCACACAGGTGAAGAGGATAATAAAAGCGCTCCTCTAGGAGCGAATACAGCCGAAATATACGCTTTTCAATAAAGGCTTTAAAAGAAGGAGACACGGGAGAGGGGCTGAGAGCAGCTCTCCTCCCCCTGCCTCCTTCCATCTCCCAAAAGGCACCATAAAATGCTCCTATCCTCCCACCTCCCCCACAAAAAACCCCAGTATTAAAATACTTTTGCCCAAGAGACAGCGAGCTCAAGTCCCTGGGAAGTTTACACAAAGTTTAACTACAGATATTAATTTCCCCCCCATCACCCCCCCCTTTTATTTTAAAAGGGTAAAGTCTGCATGGGGAGGGAGGACGGGGATGGGGGAAAAGTCTGCCAGGGGTGCGGGGGCAGCTCGCAGGTTTGGCTGCCTACCTGGAGGGTCCATTTCAATGTAAAATATCAGCTCAGTGGAATAGGGCATCATCACTTCCCTCCAGTCCGTGTCATCGCGGTCCATATCCCACACCGTGTTGTACATCGCGACAGCCAAGTCCCGGCAGGGTGAGAAATGAGAGGCTGGATAGCTCGGCTTTTAATCGAGAGGTAAAAGGGGTGTAAAAAAAAACCCCAAAAAACAAAGCCGAGAAGAATCCACCTCCCTGTAAAATAATACTTTGATCAAAAAGAAAAAAAAATCTAAAATATCGTAAAATTCAACTTAATTAAAAAAAAAAAAAACCTCCACGCAAGTCACCTCAGCAGCTGCCCTGCAGGAACTAAAGATAGGTAGTTATATATATAATATATATAGAGAGTGCTTCTTTTTGTTTAAAAAGACACCTTTCCACAGAAAAGCCACTTTCCTGAATTCTCTCTAAAAATCGCCGTTTTCGGGGTATTTTTAAAACACAAGCCAAAGAAGCCCCCCACAGGAAAGCGGGGGGATGGTGGGAAGCAGCGGCTAAAAAGGGGCGATTTCAGTCTCTGGATGAATTCTTTCCGCCGGCGGAGGACGAGAACGGAGGCAGCGGCGGCGGGCAACAATACGGGCGGGCGCGGAGCCCGAGCGGGGCGGGCGGCGCTGTGCCCGCGGTGCGCTGCGCTGGGTGCGCGGGGCTCAGCGGCGGGCGGGCGGCCCGCGGCGGGGCCCGCCGTGCCCTGCAGGCGGCGCGGGGCAGCGGGCGGCGGCGGCGGGCGGCGGTGCCAGACTCGGAGCGGCCGCGCTCGGTGACATTTTAAGCGGCTCTGAGGGGCCCGGCCGCCGCCACCCGCCTCTTGCCGGGGACCGGGCCACGCCCCCCCGGCGACAGGGGGCGGGGCTTCGCGCCGGCTTTTTAACCCCTTGGAGGTGAACGGGGGTGTGTGTGAGCGGGCGCTTCCACGAAGCAGAAGGAGGGGTGGGCAGAAAAAAAGACATAAAGGAGAAACGTCTCTTTTCGCGCCGGCGGGGCACGCCCACACAGAAAGCTTGGCATAGAGTAAAAATCTACTTCTCCCTTTTTCTACATTTTACCCGGCTCGCTTTCGCCACTTTTCTCGACGCCTTTTCGTAGTGACCCCCCCTCTCTGAGGCGCGCAGCGGAGGTGGTAGGTCCCTGGGCTGGCCGGCCGCCAAGGGGCCGCTGCCGCGGAGCACGCGCGGGGGGCGGGGGGAGCGGAGCGCAGTTGCCAGAGCTGCTGCCTTTGTCTGAGGGAGCAGCGAGCGCCGGGATTGGTGGAGAGCTGCGGGCGGCCCAGCCAATCAGCGCGCGGCGGGGCCGGCCGGCTCGATGACGATTGGCCATGAGCGCCGGTTACCAAGCGGGACAAAGGAAGGCGAGCGCTGAGGCGAGAGCGGGGCTCAGGGGGCGCGGGGTGACCCGGCCCCGCATCCCGGCCCCACATCCCGGCCCCACATCCCGGCCCCGCAGCTCCCCGACACCGCAGGCCCTAGCACTGCCCCTGGGGAAACGCTTCCTGCCCGCACCGCCGGCGGTGCTGCCCCCGCCCCGAGCCGGTGCACCGCAGCGCCGGGTCTACCTGCCACCCTCCAGCCCGGCCCGGCCGCCCTGTGGGTATGGGGCCTGCGGGAGAGCCGGGCACAGGGGCCCCTGTGCAGGTGGAGCCGCTGGCCACTTCCCTGACCCCTCAGCCGCTGCACTGGCTACAAACATGGGCTCTCCTCCCTCCTCTGCAGGGCCCTGGCAGCTGCCTGCTGTGTGAGCCACGTAATCCACGTAATAACCTGACCATTTTAGAGGGCACCGTAACTAACGAGTGTGACCCCCCGAGAAAAAAACCGACGCGCTTACTAGTGACATAACCAGCGGAAATAAAAAAACCCCTACAGGATAACGCACCAAACTGGATGTCTGCCTTTCACAAGGTTTGGGATAGGTCTGAGCTGCTAACACACCCGAAATGGAACCTCAGCCCGCCTGGCAGCCACATCCCGATGGGCAGCCGCAGCCCACAGGCACCGGCGGGAGGCAGAAGTGCAGCCAGCTCGGCACTCAGCCTTGGTTTTAGCGCGGCGAAGCACCCTTAGAGAAAGGCTGCTGCTGAGAAATTAAGGAAAAGTCCTTTCCAGAGACTCCCAAGAGTCACAGGCTGTCACAGGCACAAGGATGGACAACACCTTGATCTGCTGTGGAGATGTCAGGGAATGCTGGAAAACCCAGCACTGAAGTTGTCTGCTTTATTTGCACTTCAAAGCATAGAAGAGCAAGTGACGAATAATTTGTCCTGCTCTGGCTCTAGGAAGCAGCTCCTTAGAACACCTTTCTGGCTTGGATGAACTGTAGGGTGACTGTGACATTGAACAACTACAAGGCTGTACCCGACAGAAGAGTATGAGGGAAGATCTGAAGTTTGCTGATGTATCACAACTTCCACAATTGAGAGCAGTCTGCTTCAGGAACAGGGCTCCTTGAGGGACAGATGGCTGCAGAGGAGCACAGGGCTTTGATTCAAGTCACTCACTGTATATAAATTAATTTTATAAGCCCATCCGCAAACTCTGATTAATCCACGATAACCAGATACGATTCTGTTTTTTAATTTTTAAATTAAATTATTGAGCTGATACCATGTATCAGCTCCAGCTTCTTCAAAGGGAAATGCCCTCCTTGAAAGCACAGCTGGCTCCCCCAGTGAAATTTAACTTGGTGCTTTGGGTACAAGCCATCTGCTGCCCACTGGTAGGATGTGGGGCATCCCACAAGGGTCGGGTATGGGTGCAGGTGCAGAGGTGGATGCTGCTTTGCAGGCCCTGCCGAGCTAAAATAGGGGGCTGCAGTCCATATAGCAGCCCCCAAACTTAGATTAGCAGCTGTGGCAGAGAGGGGGGAGGAGGCAGACTCAGGCTGAAATTCATTTCCCCCCTTCCTGCACCTCATTATAAGTTCCACCCACATAAGACCTAATTACTTGGCTTTTATGCTGGCAAAGTGGATTTCATCCTTGCTGTTTCCCATGGTGGTTGCCTTCATTTTCATGGCGGCACTGATGGTTACAGCTTATTGATGTTTTCACTTTAGTGATTTAAAGCAGAATACATTTTGTTATTAGCACTAGTTTCTCTCATTGCTGCTTTAATCAAAGATGCAATTTAAGGCAAAGGATTGTGTGTAATGGTAAACAGTAGGATAATGCCTTGAGAGAACAGAATATTAATGTGTTTTTATTTCTCAAAACTGTGCTTATAATTTATCCAGGATTGCTTGGCTCCCAAAACACACCTATGGGGTGCTCCCCTTCCTACCACACTGCCTGCCTTGCACCAGGGATGAGGATGATGTGCATGTGTGTGCCCAGGGGGAAGAAGGAGGCAATGTGCTGCCTTACACACTTGCTAACCCCCCTCTGCCTGTGCCTCTCCTCCACAGGCACAAAGTCTGACCACTGGAGAGCAGAGACAAAACCGGGAGCATGCCAAGGGCTCAGGGATGCTCAAGGTCTGGGAGCACTCCCACTGCCAAAACCTGGCCGTGCAAACCCAATACATCAACCCAAGACAGGAAAAGCTACATTCAAACACAGAAACAAAATAATGGTGATTTGGCAGTGCCTGAGCAGGGGTCAAAGTGCTGGAGGAGGGGGCCTGGTGCCTCACTCTCAGGATGAAAGACAAGAAGTGAGCCCAGTGCCTGCTGCCTTCCCGACATCCCTTGTCCACAGCCGTGCATTCGCTCACTTTCCTTTCCTTGGATCTGACAATTTGCATTTCAAGGCAAGATTAAATATTGAAGTTTTGAGCGCTTCCATGTGCTTCAGGAGGAGCTGAACAGACCTGCGCTGGAACAGACTGAACACAGAAAAGCCATTTGTGCCAAACTGCTTGGTTTCCTCTTTGCCGAGCCATGATAATGTGATATCTGACAGCTGAATGTAGGCCACAACAGGCTTTTATAGTTGGAGGGGTGGAAGAGGGAGGGGGGCTGAATCCACAGTGCTGCCAGCCAAATGCACGAAAATGATGAGAGACTTTGGGGGCAGGCTGGAGACTCCTGGCCACTCCTGAGATCCAGATATTAGCTTCACTGTTAGCATAAGCTCAGGGGCTGCTGGAGGGGAGCCTGGAGAAGGTAGAGCTGCATTCACATCAGAAAGGACAACTCCCTGGCCATCAGTAGATGTGACCTGAAATTACTGGCCTTTTGCTGCACAGACACTGGGATTTTTGGAGAATGTGCTGTGGCTGGTGACCAGCTTTCCACGGGGGCAGTCACACCTTGCAAGGAACAGCACAAGAACAACCAGTTGTGGCAGTTTGGTTTAGTTAACGGATTCTTCCTGCCTGTTTCTCAGCTCCTGGTGATGAGGAGATGAGGAAAGGTGGGAGGGTTGGTCTGCTTTGGCTCAGACACTGTCACTGGGGTCTTGGCGTGGCTCAGTGTGCTGCACACCAACCCTGGGGCTTGCTGGCAGGAGAAGAGGTGTTGGGAATGGCAGAGGTTCATCCTGCCTTCCTGAACCACGGAGACAGTGCAAGCACCATCTTCCCCTTCGATGGTACAGTCTGAGTACCACAGTACCACAGTGTACCAGAGTACAAAAGTACCACAGAGACCACAAAGCATTTGCCACAAGATTAAGAGTATTAATCCCTGCAGGGGTGAAGTAGTAGCAGTTTGCTTCCCTGCATCCTCCAGCACCTTCATGTGAAATGTAATGGGTGTTTTTAACAAGGACTGTGCTTCCTCTCTCTGCTTTATAGTCATTTTATGTCCTGACAGGCTGCAAAACAGTTGCCTCACTCCACCCCAGATGCGGCCACATTTCTGTGGTGAGGAAAAACTCTGGCAAGTGTGCCGAAGTCGGGTTGCTTTGGTTTGAAAATTATACATTGCATTAAAAACCTGTATTAAAGAATAATATGCGGTCTGCAAAAAACATTCAAATGAAATGCTTCAGTGTTAGGAAGTGTCTTATTTACAGCAGTGGGAGCAGCTTGTGCCCTTTTCCCTCCCGTGTCCACAGGGTAAGGGAAGAGTTTGAAATAGGGGCTCATGTCCATAAAGGTCGGAACACAAGGCATGCACACAGAGCTGAGCTTGCGAGGAATCATACATTAGGCATTTCCTAACTTAAAAGCACTTGGCTTTGCATTATAAACAACATTCTTTTAACATAGGAAATAACATTTAAAAAAAAAAAAAGATCTTTTAAATAAATGTCTATAACGTAGGTTGTTGCAGCTGGACTGAAGGTATCGCTCAGTGAGGCTTGGACTGGCCTTTCCTCCCTGCTCTGGAGGCTTCTGCCCAAAAAGTTGCGGGAGTAACGGTCTGGGATGGAAGCAGAAAGCTGCTCTCCTGTGAGGGGAGAGGAGGTGTGTGTGGCTTTTGCAGCTGGACAGTGGATGCTAGCCCCAGGCTCTGCACACCCCTATTTGGGGTGGACATATCTGCACCTGGAGGGTGCCCAGGGATGGGTGTGCAAGGGGTTGGGCACGGGGTGGGGGGGAGGTGAGGGAAAGGATATGCTGCACTGAGCTGTGCTGAATTGCTGCTTTGGCAGACAGCACCGGGCCAGCTCTTTAGAAAGTTCACGTTCAGTTATTGTTTTGACAGGCTGCCAAAGTTTTCCTGAGGAATGCAGGCAGCAGAAGGGAAATGGTGATTTTCAAACTTTTTTTTTATAACTCAGCCAAACCAGAGTGGAATTTCATGGGAAAAGTGAAAGGTACATCTCTAGCCTCGGGGCATCGTTGCTGCCAAGTTTCAGGGTCTGGCTGCAAACAATGGAGGTGTCGGAGCATCTCCAAAGCAGTGCACCCTTGCACGCACTCACGTGTGCTCACGCACACTCACACACACGCTGGAAGCATCTTCTCTAATGGTGACTGCTCCCACCCGCACCCAGTGCTCCCAGAAAACTGACATTAACCCTCAGAGCTTTAAAAAAGAGTAGCTGTGATGTAAAAGCAGTGGACAAAGCTCTTTTGCGGCTGATGAAAGGTTTGTGACTTGGGAGGACACTTAGGTGCTCTCCCCACTGCAATCCCGGCCATGGGGACACCCTTCTCTCCACATGCTCTTCTCTAGGTCAGGCCCAGAGTCACAGGGTATTTTTGCAAGTCTTCCTACCCCTAGGAAGGGCAGGAGGTTGCAAGCTCCCCTCCTCCTCCTCCTCCTCCTCCACGGAGGGAGGAGAGCAGCCGGTGAGCTGGGTTCTGGCGCTGCAGCACCCCGGGGTCTGCAGAACCGGGCTGGGGAACTGCCAGTTACCTTATATTTTCCAGTACACTAATTTCTCTTGTCATCTTGCCAGTGACAAACAGAGAGAGTTAAACAGAGCAATCCATTAAAGAAGCAGCCTGACAGACCGATTGTTAAGGGTTTCAGCGATCCCCATTTACAGTGGCTTGAAAAAAAATTTTGCCTCGAGCAGCTCCAATTACAGAATTATCGGACCACACTCTGGTCCCTTTGTGCACTTCGCATCTCTGTCATCGTTCCAGGCCCCTCTCTATTTAGTTGCTTAGAAATGGTGAGTAAAATGGAAGGAGACTTGTAACAAGTTCAGAGAAATTAGAGGGGGAAAAAAAGAGAGAGAAAAAAGCTCCTTCCCTGATTCTAATGTCCTAAACCAGGACACTTTTAAAATGTAACACTGTATAGGAATTTAAAATATTTTTCACTTCCTCTATTCATTGCTTTAATGCACTGGAACTACTTGCTTAGATTTTTTTCCCCCAAGGAATGTACAATAACCACTCTGTAAATTCCTCAGGTCTGATTTTAAGAGGAACTGTAGAACTTTATTCATGGAGGAAAGAAATAATCCCAATACCTTCCTGCAGAAACTCTCTTTAATAAACATTGCAGTGTATGTTTTGACCCCAGCCAGTGATGCAAGCAGCAGGAAGAGGAAATCAACAGCACCTCTAGGAAAAGCAAGGTCTCAGCCCTACTCTGCTGACATTGCATTTGGTGACCTTCAGGCTGGATTGCCAGCATGGGTTTGAAGGTGGCACCATTCCCGGTAAGAGGAATTCTGAAAAGCCCAGAGGACTTTTCACGTCTGCAAAAGCAAAGCTTGAACTCTGTAGATTTGTTATTATTACGAAAAAACCCCCCAAAAAACAGCACAACAGTTTTCCTGCCCTAGGATGCAAAGCTGAAGGGTTTCCTAACCCTTCACCCATGGCTGAGCCATGCAGGGTCCCCCCATGATGCAGCAGCTACATGATGTGGACATTATGCCCCCAACCCAGTGTGGCATTGCCTGTTTATCTTCCGGCAAACTCTCCCATTCCTGACCTCCCAAACGATTTTACCATCCCTCTGCTAATGTTATCCTGGTAGTGTTAGCCTCATATATCCATAACATGTTGCCCCACAGTAAGAACTTCCCCCTTTCCTTGCAGTGGAGATCATCTGGTTTTGCAGGGAGGGAAAGTGAACAAAGCCACTCCTGGGCAGTACTGGAAGAGGCTGAGATCAAACTTCAGTCCTAATGCACCAGGGAATGCTGCCTTCCATCTGGCCCAAAACAGAAGGAAGTTTCTCATGTGTGAGTCCCCAGTCCTGCCATGCAACTTCTTTGCCCCCATCCCTTTCTGTGGGATTTGGTGGCACTGAGCAATTGCTTTATGTCCAGAAAGTTCACTGCAGCACATCCATACTCAGAGCTCTGTCCAGCTGCAGGACCGGAGACTCCCACCCTAGATTTTGGGTGGAGATTGAAAGCAGGAGAAAAACCCCCAGAACAACCCAGGGAGCTCTCAGAGGTATTGAAAAGTCCTCTCCTTTCTTATTAATCACTTAGGCCAAGAATTCAAGTGTCGGCAGTGTGTTGGCTGGGGCTGTTTTCCTTGCAGTTATCCACATGCAATTCATGCCTTGGAAAATGACCCATTTACCATCATGCATTGTTGCTTAGCTACACGCGCTTTCCCTCTAAGTTTTCCCAAATGGAAACATGGCTCTATTTGCTTTGGAGATCATTTTCCCTGGCTTTCTCTGCTTTATGGTAAATAAGCACAAGAAGAGGAGCCTCTGAACGTTGAGCAGGGAAATAAAACAAACAGTATAGGTGTAGGGTGAGCGTTTAAAATCCAGCATGTGAATGCGATGCCTTCGTTGTCCAGCCAAGGTGATGGGCAGGGAATGTTTGAGCAAAGGCAATTTGCACATCAGGTTCATTAAGACCCTTTTTTGTCTGTCCTTTGCATTAAGGTTCTTTCCCTGCTGAAGACTTCCAAACAATTTGCTTGAGTAATTATGTGTTCCCAAAAGGAAGGGTATTATGTCCCTGGAAGACAGGTGGGACTTCAGGGCACTGAGAACTCTGTGTCTCTGCTGCCATCCCTGCCTTGTGAAATCCTAGGTATCCTCTAGAAACATGCAGGGAAACACCTCCCTTATACCTGCAAACCAGCACACTACTTTGTGCCACTGGACAAGACTTTATCCATCAAACCCCAAAATTTCTCACATTCGCAAAATCCTGACCACAGTGGCATAGCAGGCAGTGGGCACAAACTGGCAGATCAGCCACTGCAGCATGAAGTTCAGCTTCCCAGTACATCAGGCAAATCTTTGGGCCATTTGCTGGAATCCTGAGCCTACCAGTGCCTATGCTGCACAGATGTCCTCAAGACATACAAATCCAGAGTTTTTGGAAAGTATCAGCTTTACAGCCCATGCATGGAGGGACTGTGCAGCACATGTATGGCTGTGTCCTGGGATCACTGGTCTTGCTCAGCATGTGCCTTAGGGCTGAGTTATGCAGGCATGGTGCTTGTGTCCAGGATTTCCAGATGTCCAGTAGTTCATCTGTTCCTCAAGGATCAGACAAAACTTGCAACATCTTCAGATTTTACTGAGGACAAAGCTTTTGCGTAAAAAGGCAGCTGAATCTCTCTCACAACACGTAGGTTAGTAGAGGACTCTGTGGAAAAACTTTTGTTTCCTGGTGCCATGAATGTGCTAGACATGAGCTCTTTGTGGAGAGTAGACACAGCCTTCAGCTGCCAGAGCACTGGGTCCCTGCAGCTGCCAGGAGTGGGACATTCTGAAGGGTGCTGACAAAACATTAAGTGCCATATTCTCTCCAAAAAGAAAAAGGGGAGAAACAAAATCGTGTGATGCTGATCACCAGGCCAAAACACTGAACTAAAGTTTAATACAACAGTTTTCAGGGTGCCAGGAAGTGAAGAGGGATATTGTACCTATGCAAATCCCAGCTGGTGGGTTGACACATCCTAAACACTGTGCTCTGTGAGAGCTGCCAGCACCTGAAGAAGCACCTTTACTCCTCTGTCGCTGGGAAGCTCTTATCTTGCTTTGACCAAGCATACACAATACAGCTTTGTTTTGGGCGATACCTCCCAGATGAACGGCCTCTTAGAAGTGCTTTGAGGAATTAAATGAGTGAAAACAGTAGGAGAGGGAGAGGGAGAGGGAGAGGGAGAAGAGAGGGAGAGGGAGAGGGAGAGGGAGAGGGAGAGGGAGAGGGAGAGGGAGAGGGAGAGGGAGAGGGAGAGGGAGGGACAAAAACTTGTGCTGCACTACAGGAGGCAAAGTCAGTGGATACTAAACCCACTAAATAAGGAGCTGGCATCTATGTCAGACTGAAAGAAGCAAATGTGTGACCAGGCTCCCTGCCACCAGAGGCACCTCAAGACAATGGCTCAGTCCCAAAGTGGGAATCCACTTCACTGTCCCCTGTGTCCCTGCTGCAAGGGTGGGGATGCTTGCAGGTGCTATCCAGGTGCACCTGCTAAGCAAGGTGTTGCTTGCAGATGCTATCCAGGTCTGTGGTGCTCCAGCCTCCACCTCCCCACACACCTAGCTCAGGCACATCATCCTCATCCTCCTGGTATGGCCCATGGCCCCATCTCTCTGCAGTGGGTGTGTTTCTGCACAGGCATTTTTGGGAGCCCAGCAGGTGATGGTAACAGACAGTGTGTCCTCTCCTTCCTTTTGCCACTGCATTTCTGCAGCTGAGTTCAAATCCTGCTTCTTGCAATCCCCTCTGGTCTCTTTGGTTGATGGGAGATGCCAGGTCTTTCTTGTGTTGGGCAAAGGGTCGCTCTGGCTCAGTGCAGGCTGGGCATCTGCCTTAGATCCTGGAGCTGAATCAGGCCAAGGGCAGTTTGCATGAATGGAAATCCCCCTGGTTTTATTGACTTTGAAGCCTGGAAACACCTGCCTGTTGCTCAGAGAAACAAGGCAGGCAGGATAAGGGTCTGGCAGCACCTCCCCTTTGTTCCATGTCCTTCCTGGGCACCCTTTGGAGCCCAACCCTGCCAATGCCCTGTGCCCCCATGGCTGGTTAGGAGTTGGCCCTGTGAAAATCAAACATCAAAGGGCTCTTCCAGCAAGGGCTATTTCCACATCAAATGCCTACCTCCAGTCCTGAGCCATTGGGGAGAGAGCTCTTCATAAAAGGAGAGGGAAGATTAATATTATTTTTCAAAAGTATAATGGGAGGTTTTCACTCCCCAAGCACTTCAGAGTTGGTTTTTGCACAAAGCCAGAATAATTTCAACCCCAAAGGAAAAAGAAAAATATGTTAGAGGAGGTTATAAATGCCTGAAAAAATAGTTGGTCTGAATAGAAATGTTCAGGTCACTGTCACTTTTGGGGCTGGAAGAGCCTGCTTCTGGGAAAGCCTGACTTTCCCACAGGAATGCTTGTCCTCCATCCTCACTCAGAGCAGCAGGGTTGTTCTGGATGCCTGCTTGAGCACAGAAAATGGGCAAAGCCAAAGATGTGCTGTTGGAACTGCACACTGGTGGGAACAGGAAAGAGAGGACATGGGATGGAGAAGAGGCTGGAAGCACTCTGTTGGGCAAGTGGAACAGGGAAAACCCCTCTGTGAAGTACAGCCCTCCCTGAGACTTTCCGAGAGAAAGGCGGCATGAATCCGGCCGAGCGACAGGCTGGCAGCATGCCTGGAGCGTGGCAGAGCTCTGCCTTGGAAAGGCACCTGCAGCCTCAGCATCTTCCTCTTACAAACATGCCACAGCATCACGGGGGAACCACAGTCCTGAAGCCTGACAGCCAGTTTCTGCTCTGTGAGCATGAGCCATTGGGCCAGACGAGTGTATGAACAATTATTTGATCATTTCCACTGCAGGAACCGACTTGACAAATACCTCCGATTCACAAGCTTGCAGTCTGCTTCTGAAAAACCAGACTAGGAGCAAGCTTCCACCCTGGAAAATCCCTTGCCTGTGTCTGCTCTGCATCCTTTCCCATGCTGGGAAAGGTTGGGCAAAATGCAGAAGGTGCCATGGAGCTGGCAAAGCTGCTCTGGGGCAATATCCCCAGGCTGGTGGGTCAGGCAGGGCTTAGCCCCTGGGAGGTGGTCTGTCCTTGAGTGACTTAGTGCCTTACTTGTTTTCTGCTTCTTGGTCATTCAACAGAATGAAATTTTGCTAGTGTGTTTTGCTCACCTTCCTCTGGACTTGGGGTACAGATGTGACACAAAGTGTGGGACAATCCTTGCAGCCCCAAGCCTCACAGTCTCGGGTGACATGCAACCCTCAGTGATTTTCTCCTGAAAAGTGAGTAGGGAGAAATTATTTGTGGATAAGGAAATGCAAAATATGATCCTGAGGGCTCAGGGAAACTGTTAGGTAAGCCAAATCTTGCCTTTCCCCAATGCTTGAAGTTACCAATCCATGAAAAGGGGCTGGAGCAGGCATCTTCACCACATAAATCCCACTTAAGCCATAATGAAAATGCTTCAGTAGTGCTTCAGGTTCATCTGCTGGCCACCATAGGGACAAAGGCTTCACACTGTCCCAAGAAAGCAGAAAAATCCCCCAGTCCCTCCACTAGAGACTGGAACAGATGGCCAGAGGGCAGTGATGGGAGAAAGCAGCAGCAAAAAGGTAGGTTGGGCAGCAGTTTGTGGGACTATGCTGGCATCACTTTGTAACCCAGTATGCTTCCTCTCCAGCTTTCCTGTGCACCTGGAGCCAAAGGGGAGGGCAGATGCTTCTCCCCTCCCCTAGACACTGCCTGTCACCAGGAAGGTGGGGGAGCCCCGGGAAAGTGGCTTCGTGCTGATGCCGGGGTCAGACACGCGTCGGGTCAGTGCTGGGAAAGCCAAGGGGTGCTGGAAACAGGAGACGCCTGCGGCAGGCGACGGTGCCAGGAGGACACAGCCAGTTTGCTGCCCGCGGGACTGCGAATGCCCTGCCCAAAACAACTCACTCAGATTTACTGTAAGCGGCAGCCCGGCCGGCCATAGCTTGTGGTGAACATACCAGCCCTGCCTGCAGAAAGGGCTGCGGAAGCCAAGCTGGCCCCTTGCCCGGCAGGCTGGAGGAGGGGAGTGGGGTTGCTCTGCAGCCCTGCCCCGGCACAGCACCCTCAGCCCTCACCCTCTGCCTGCCGCAGGCCCCAGAGCCTGCTCCAGAAACACACGAGGAGGATTTTCTCTTACCAGGTGCTTTCTGCACCCAGCGTAAAGACAGGGTGATGCTGTGGATGGAGCCCCCATATTGATCCCACTGCGGCGGCACTGGGGCAGCTGGAGGAAAGGCAGGGAATTCCTGACTGCGGCAGAAGCCCCTTGAGCGGCACAGCAAAGGGACTCAGAGGCCAGGCTGGGTGCCACTGGCTGGCAGCCAGCTCATCCCTGGGCACTTGGGGCCACAGCCGAGCCGGGAAACCCCCCGGCTGCACCCAGCTTCCTGCCTTTGTGCGCGGAGCCGGTGGCGGGGCGGTGGCAGTGGGATGGCTGCCATCATGTCACCCTGGCCCGGGCTGCGATGGAGGCTCGGTGTCCCTGCAGCCCGAGAGGTGCTGCCGGATGGAGGGAGACCACGCAAAGTCTGGCTGAGGGGACTTGCCGTCCCCTCCCACGCAGCCGTGCCGGGAGGGAAGTTTCCGATACTGCCGGCTTCCCAGAAGTCAGGGGAGGTTTCATCCCTGGCTCTGCTATCTCAGCTCACGCGTCTTTCCCGGCTCAGCCTGTGACCCTGGCGTGTGAGGCTTGGTGCCAGCGGCATGGGGCGAGACCAAGGGTGGGCAGCCTATCGGGCCAGGCTATGTGGAGCCAGACACAGAGCTCCGGCCCTTGTCCTGGCCGCTCTCCCAGTCAGACCATTTTAGCTGGTGGGTCTCTCACAGTGCCACGTGCTGCCCAACACCAGCCAGCTCAGTGACATCAGCACGTGCCACGTCCCTGTCCCCCTGCCCCGAAGCCTCACACCAAAATCCCCTATTGAGGCACTGTGACCCCCAGCAGTGTCACAGTCACTGTGCTGGGGGTGCCATAGGGATGTGCTGCAGGGCCAAGGGCCAGTTTTGTCTCTCCCCTTGCCAGCATGGATGCAAAGCATCCTGCAAGGGAATGCTCAAACAGGGAGGGATTCTGCTGGCATGAGCCACAGAGCTGGTGCCCACCAGTGGGCATTGTGCCCTGGGCTCTGAGGATCAATGTGCCTGGCCCTGTGCAGGCAGTGGAGAATGTCGCTGCTCCAGGGTGGGATGGGGGAATCAGGGGACATGGGCCATGTGTCAGGGGATACAGGGTGTTCGGAGTATGGCCATATCCTACAACAGCCATTCCAGCCTTGCCCAGCCACCCAGCACTGGCTATGGATGTTTTCTGTTCTTACAAGAAATCCAGCTAAAAACAAGAGGGGCTGTACTAGCCACATGGCTCCTCCAGAGCTTTTACCTCTGCTCTTTGTTTAAGCAGCAGAGATTTTTGCTCAGAAATGTCCAATTTTTGCTCTGCATAGGCTCTAATTTTGAGGTCTCAGGGACTGAAGGCCTCCTGGCACCTTCCCATCCCCTGTCTGTCCTGACTGCAGGACCTGTCGCCAGAAAAAAACTGAGTCTGGGACTCAAATGTCTGGCCCAAACCTGAGAGGAGGAGCGCTGACCCTGACCTGTGCAGCCCTCCAGCACCAGCTCAGGCTTAACTCTCTCCTCTGCAGGAAGATTTGAAGCCTTCCAGTTAAATCCGGGAAGGAGTTAGCAAGTCTTTGTGGCAGGCGGATTAGAGGCAGAGGTAAATGCTCCTGCTAAGTGTAATCTGGCTGGTTAAAAGCTCAGCTCAGCCTCTATCCCAGCATTGTCCTTGCTTCTTGTAAGAGACAATTCTGCAAACACAGACTTTTCCTATTGCCACGCAAGGCAGTGGCGAGAGCCTGTTGCCCTCCCCCTATCCCCAGGACACCATTAGGATTTATTACCACCCCCCCAGTGCCCTCCTTTCTCTGGGGTGGGTTGGACACTGGCAGCCTCTGATCCTGCGGGTGCAGCAGGAGGGAGATTACAGCTCGTGGGGCCACAGGTCAAGGCAGGTAAAGGCAGCAGAAGCTCCTGATGTTGGGGAAATGGGACTTGGGGCAGAGCCAGAGCTCTCTTTCACCCCACAATCCAGGGGTTCCTAATCCAGGGGTTCCTCCAATCCCGTACCCTGGGCAGCCCTCTGGATGGGATGGTGTAGGAGCTAGGAGGGGATAGGGACTGGGAAGCTAGGAGTTCTGCTCACTGGGGAGCATATAGTAACTCAAACCAGAAATTTAAAATTATCATGACTATGTAAAAATAGTTCACAGGTACCTGGTTCTCTCTGAAAACTTCTGTTCTGGAGCTGGTGGCACTAAGGGGGTACAGGAGGGTGGCAGTTCCACCTGTGGCCTTTCCTACCCTGGCCATCCCACCCCGTGACAGGAGCATCTCTGTCCCTGCTGGTGACAGGAGCATCTCTGGGCAGTACTAGCCAGGACCCTGTGTGCCAACCTCAGGAGTTTGTGGGTGTCCTGGAGAGTGTCCCTTGCTCCCACAACTGGAGGGTGCACAGATGATCTCTCCCAGAGGATTATGGCTGAACTGGGGGGCTTTCACAGGAAGCATGAGGAGGCAGGGATCAGGGTCTTACCAGGATTAAGGTATTTTCCATGCATTTAAACTAGTTGTCACGAACCCAGAGCTGACCCAGAGCACAGCACCTGGGGGACAGGGGAGAAGAGTGGGGAGAAGCTCATGCCCACCCCAAAACCTATCCCAGGGCTTGCAGGGAGCAGGGGGGAGGTGGCCACAGAGGCTTGGAAGCCCCCAAAGCCCCCGAGATGATTTGTGGTTCCCAATTTGAGGAGAGATGAACCCTAATGCTGCATGACCCCAGTGAGGTGCTTGCTGATGGAAGAAAGCTTGGGGGGCTCGAGGGGACAGCAGCAAGTCCCAGGGAGACAGCAGAGCCCTGTGCCCTCTCTGGGACCAGGACAGAGGGGTCCATTGTGGGAGACGTGAGAGCTGGGTGGCTCCAGGAGCTTGGTAACCTTAATCCTCCCTTGGATTAATGCTTAGGGGAGCTGGGGACAGTGTTTAAACCTGCCAGAGTGAGCCCTCGAGTTGAGTGCAGCCCTGTAGCGGGGTCGGAAGGGGAGAGAGGGCACAGGTTGAGGACCAGAAGAGGGTTAGGCAGTCCTGTGACCTAATCTGACATGCAGCCTCAGATTCTGGGGGCGTGTTCCTGGGCTCTGCCCTCCCTGGGAGCAAAGGGATGGGCAGTGTGAGGACCAGCTATGTGCCAGGGTCACGTCTGGCTACACTGCCTGGCTCTGAGAGGCTGCTGCAGCTCTGGCTCTGCAGGGCCACTGCAGGCTGAACCCCTTGAGCCAGCCCAAGGTGGAAGCCATCTGCCCTTGGAAGGATTCTCTTCTGGGGGAATGTCTGCCTGTAGTGAAGTGTCTGGGATGAAATCCCTCTCTCAGGATAAACTGGCTTCCCTGGAGCTGAGCTTTCAGCCTAGCTCAGAGGAGCACTGCAGGGATGCTCAGGGATGCTCAGACAGCCCATGTTCCTACCCCCACAGAACCCAGACTGAGCCCAGACCCCAGCAGAGGATCCCCTAGCTTGTGGCATTAGGAGCCATCCTCCTCTGTAGCCACTGGCCGTGCTGGGGGGCTTGCAAGGCCACACAGAGGCAGAGCAGCCCCAGCTCTTCCCCTAAAGCACCTGGTCCCAGTCTACAAGGACCCCACACCAGTCCCCAGCCCCAGCTGAGCACAAATGGCACATGGATACCGTTAGAGGAGGTTCCCAGCCCCGGCAGTGTGGGTACAGCTCTCTCCTGGTTGCAGCTGTTTTGCTAGGCATCTGGCTTCATCATGAAGGTGCCCTTGGACCCCAAGGACTAGTTGTACTTCCTCTGCCCCTCCAAAGGCTTGGCCCCTCATTAGAATCCCCTATTCTGCACCTAATTCAGACCATGGCCCTATGCTCCCCAAACCTGCCACCAGTCCCAGGGAGATGCCACCGGACATTGTCATCCATCCTGATGTGCCCAGTGTCACCTTGGGTGCCTCCCTGGTGGGATGGGAGTGGCCTTGCAGGGGCTGCAGGTGCTGTGTGCCTGTCCCCTGGGGCAGTGAGGCAGGATGGGATGTACTGTCCTAAGTGGCATCTTAACTAGATCTGATCCAGCCTTGCAAAGCCACAGCGCCTTCAATTCCCTTAGCACTCCAAATCTGCTACTGTGCATCTAAGCGGATTATTTTAAATACCCCATGATGGACTGCTCCTTTGTAATATAAACCAGCCTCATGTGTCCCATTCCCCTCCTATTTGCTGTGATTTAGCTGCAGCTGTGACAGCTAGAAGTCTACCCAGCTCCCCCTGCTCCCTAGGAAACATCCCTTGTACCAGCCCCTTCCCCAGATCCTCTCTCCCCTGTGCTGCTGGATCCTGGAATTGCTCCCCTCCACGCAGCCTTTCACATCTTGGGGTGAGTAATGGCTGTAGGATGTGCTACCCCAGAGCTGCTTCATCTCTATCCAGAGCTGAGCCCTGCACCAGCATCACCCCACCTGCACCTCAGGGCCAGGTCGTGCTTTCACCCAGAGAGGGGCCGTGCAGGAGCCCTTTTGGTTGGGTTTTGCCAGTTTTCAGGTTTTTTGCTTGAGCTGGCTGGCTCTGACACCTCAGTCCTGCCATGAAGTCAGCCAAGCGAGAGTATCCTGCCTCCCACTCCCACTTGAGGGGGGGTTTGGGGAGCACAGGGGCTGGCCTGGAGCCCACCCAGCCCCACTCGGCAATGGCAAAGAAGCCGCCACTTTTCCAAGCGCTCCCCTTTGGGGCTTGTCTGATTAATGAGGGCTTGTTATTTCCAAACTGTTTGAAATCATGTTTATTTTATCTGCCGCTGGATTCCTCTGACTCAGGGCTCATCGTTAACTGCCAAAGATGAGTGACAGATCCTGCTAATTACAGCTAATGATGGCCTTAAAGGATCTCTGCACACACACGTGTGTTTGTGTGCACACATGCCAAGGGCCATTTATAATTTAAAGTGGGAAGAGTCGTTAGCATAAACCATGCCCGGATTAATTGCAGAGAGCGGCCTCTCCAGGGAGGATGTTCACCAAGAGGTTGTGGTTTCAAGCACTGGATGCTGAGGACAGCAAAGGCTGCCTGGGCAGTGGCAGCATGGTCCTGAGCCGAGTGTCAGCCTCGGGGACACCAAATCAAATGCACCACCCAGGAAATATTTGGTGCAGAGCAGTTGGTAGGGACTGGGGATACCAATATGTGGCATGGACACGAGAGGCTCAGAGCCATGCAGGGCCAATGGGAGCTGTGTCCAGCCCCTGGAAGAGCTCTGTGGGGTGTTGTCTAGTTGTGAGGAGGACCATGCCCAAGAGACTCAGTTCTCCCACAGTTTCTGTGGGAACAAGCAACTAGAGGAATGGGAGACTTTTTATGGCTTTACTGAGGATAAAGCTGCAGGAGCACCAACCCCTTACTAGACACCAGAAACCTCACCTGGGGGGTTGAGGTTAGTAGTGCCTTCACTTTGGGGAAACCTCTCCCCTCTTTAGTCCCTGAGTAATCCAGCCCTGGAGTGATGACTTTGGTTTTATGTTTTTCCCCAGGAAGAAAAGAGGGAGGATGGAGACAACAAGGCTTTTCCCCACCCCTGGGCTGGAAAATGAAGAATGAGAAGCAGTGGCTGCAGGAGCTCGTGGCCACCACCCTGGAAAGGGGATGGACAGAGTGAGCTCATACCATGGACAGACTGACTGGGGGCTTCCACAGTGAGGTTTGTTCCAAGCCCTTCCCTAAACCAGCTCTTCACTTGCCTGGGCTTTCACCCACTCCTGCAAAGAGGGCACACAGGGACAGACCCATGCATCCCCTGGCTCCATCTCCTCATCCTTCCCACTCCTTGGGGGTCCTAGTGATGCCCTTGCCCCTCTCCCAGTCCTGCCATCTCATGGAACTGGTATCCAGAAGGAAACCAAAAGCTGTTCCAGATGGCAGAAGGCTCAGCAGAGCAGAACAACTTATTCCCCAGTCCTTATCTTTCTGCAAACCAAATCCACCTTTCTTGGAAAAAAGTAATTCAAGCTCCTCAGTCCTCCTTGGAGCTGGTGAGCAGCAAGAGCGAAGCACCAGCACCAGCTCCCCAGGGAGGGGAAGTGCCATCCTGCAAAGTGCTTCTATATTGGTCTCTGCCATGAGCAGGTCTAAATTGGAAGTGATGGCAGCAGCAAGCGCCGGGATGCTGAGATGGACTCTGGGGCCTGCACAAAGTGATTTCAGGGTTGGCTGTGCTTGGCCCGGGGGATGCCTGCCAGCACAGGACACTGCAGTTCTAATCCCACTAAAAGCTGGGTGGAAACAACTTGGACAAGTGCTTTTGTCATCCTTGCTGAAAAGACCAGATTCCGGTCAAGACTGATGGCTTGTGAATTTGTCTAGGATCTTTTGAATTGTTCTGGTCCCCAAAACACTCAGGTTTCTCTTTCTGAAACATCCCCAATGTTTCCGTTTAAGGCTCCTGCAGAAGCAGCTGATAGGAGCTGCAGAGCAGAGCTTCCTTCAGACATGTACAGCCCCTCGGTGGTTGTGACTGTTCCTGAAACTGTCCAGGGAGGCTGTGGGGCAGGGCCAGCTCTGGCTTGTACTTTTTGCATTACCAAACCCCTGCCACTGTCCTCCAAACCCTGTTCACTCAGAGGTCCTGGGCGTTCGTGCTCTCCTGACCCCACTGTCCCTCCTGGCATGGCTTCCTTTGCTGTGGTTCCCCACTGGCATTTTACAAAGCCTTCTCCAGGCCACCTTCCCCATAGCTTTAAATCCCACTGGAGCAGGCTCAGGAGGCAAGGAGAGATGCTCTGGAGGAGACACAGGCTGGGAGCAGGAAGGACTGTCGCGGAAACGAGAGCAGTGCCAGCCATGCTGGGTACCCGTTTCACCACACTCAGCACCATTTTGCTGCAGACCCAGAGCTCTGGCGGCATTGGTGACCTTGGGGACATCAATCGGTAGACTCCATGTCCATGGTACATGGAGCTGTACAGCCCACAGGAAATGGGTGGCTTTGAGGTCCCAGGGCAACTTTGAGGTGTGCAGAGCTGAGCAGTCACTCCCAAGTCCAGGTGATATGTTTTTCCCTCTATTTTTCCCTCTATGTTTTTCCCTGTGGCCAGGGAGGGTCAGAGCCATGTGAGGTGTGGGGCACATGACAGGGCAGGCCATCATGAGGTCCTGGGTCTGGGCACTGTGCTACAAGCTGCTTGCTCAGCAGTGTGCTGAACGCTGCCCAAATAGCCCCTGTGATCACCATCACCCAGTGAAAGAGCCCAATTGCAAAGAAAACAGGGAAGCAGCTGAAAAAATAAAGGCGTTGCTATGGCACTGTGAGCACCAGGTCGGAAATTTGGGTTGGTGCCGAAGCACAGCCCCGAATGCTCCTCCTGCCCCAGGGTATGAAGAGCCAACACATGGAGAGAGAAGCAGAAAGAAGAGGTGCCAGAAGGAAGAGGGAAGACACTCTCCTGGGGTGGGCAGTCAGGGCTTCTGGGTCCTCCAGGTATTTGGGAAGAGCCAAGGATGCTGCAGCCACATCTGTGTGGTGTGAGGTGAAAATCTAGCCCTCACTCCCTGTCTCCTGGGGATGACACGATGGCAGGCTGTTCAGTCTCTGTGGGTACCCCAGCCCCTTCACCACCTGCAGCCCTCCCCAAATGCCAAAAGTATCCAAACGTTGGAGAAATCTACTTTGCCAAAGAATGGCCACAAGTTCCCAGAGCCTTGGTGTAGCCCTGGCCACGGGGCAGTGACTTTTTTGAGCTGAAAGATGAGTAGAGACAAACTGGGCAGACACAGCTTTGCTGGGAGAGCTGGAAGGTCATGCAGCCTCGAGGTCAGGATCAGAGGCAATGCCAGTGCCTGCCTCGCAACCCTGCACGTACTACTGGCAGACTGAGACTGCCAAACTCATTGCACCTCTGCCCTGTGCCTCTGGTTATCTCCAGCATCAGGTGGCCTGGGGCAGGACAGGTCATGGCCCAGCTCGGTGGCCCTGGCCCTGGTGGCGTGGGCAGGGTGTGGGTGGAGGCAGCAGTCCCTGCCCTATCTGCCAGCCTCTGGGATTAGCTGTGCGCATCGGGAGCAGCTCTAGCAGTGCCTGGGTAAGAACAGATAGACACAGATAAGGCAACCTGAATCCTGGGGACGGCGAGCCAGCTTCATTAATCCCCGTGCATCCAGGCACTGACGAAGATGCTATCATCTCCTTTCCCTCCCCAGCAGCTTACATGTGGCTGTCAGTCCTGGCTCACGCAAGGACAAAACTCGGCGCTTGCATGGGTGGCCCCTCTCTCCCAGAGCTGCTAAGTGGCTCCCATGGGGACACTACTGGTACAGGGACACAGCTGATGCAGGGATGCACAACCCACACAAGGATAGAGCTGGTATAGGCATCCACAGCCAGCGTGGGATCCCAGAGCCAGTACAGAGAACTATGGACAGGGCAGGGATGTGCAGCCAGCATGGAAACCACCAGCAGTATGAGGAACACAGCCGGGATGGTGACCCAGCTGGCATGGGGACACATGTGGGGAGACCCTGTAGAGCCCTGGGGCATAGTGATGCTGCAGGGCAGAGGATGACCTGCAGCATCACCCACCCCTGTGATGACTTGGGCTCCATCCCCACATCCCTACCTAGGCTCCAGCTCTCGAGCTGCAGCGAGCAGGAGGGTTCAGCACTGTGCAGGCACACGGAGGGAGAAAAGCACTGCCAAGCCCCTGCTGTGTCCCCATCGTTGGCACGCTGCAGGCTGCTCGGGATGGGTGCAGCACGGCACTCCCCATCCCGTTAGCGCCGGCATGAAAGCGCCGCCGCTGCGGCAGCCGGGCCTGGCCGTGATCTCCACTTCCAGGTAAACAGATGAAACAAGCGGCTCGCCTTCCCTCCCCCCGGCATTCCCGGCCACACAGACCCACCATTCAGCCCCGCCGCCCCGCACAAACCTCCAGTGTTTGGGAGAGGGCTCCTGCTCCCGGTGGAGCACCGGGGGGGACACGCTGCGGCCGGGCAGTTGACACCTGGCCAGGCTGGCGCGGGGCCAGCGGGCGCAGAAAGGGACGCTGTGTTTTGGCCGGATCCTGCCGTGCTAGGGCAGGGGCAGAAAGGACCCCTTGTGCTCATGGGACCCAGGGATGCCCCCATGGCTTGGCTGCAACCAGGGTCCCATGAGGCTGTGGCTGTGGTCACCAGTGGCTCCGTGGGGTGGGAGCCTAAAGGGGTGAGGGGGTCAAAGGTGAGGATGGCTTGCTGCCATCCAAAAGATTTGCAGAAACTCACAAAAGCAGTGGGGACGATTAACCAGAGGCACATGCAAGTGATGGCAGAGGCAGGAGCAGGAAGCAGCTTTCCCTGGGCATCACCTTGCGGTTTACAAAGATGAGAAAAGAGTGCCAGCTCCTGCCCATTGAGCTCTTCTCCTCCTCCAGCCTCTCAACCCTCTCCCCACATTTTCCTAGGCACTGCTGGAAGTCCATCCTGCAACACGGCCTGGGATGCTGTGGCCACAGAGGGGGTCCAGAGGGCTGCTCATCCCTCCAGGGAGCCTGACACCAAGCTGAGCACATCCCTGCCTCAGCCATTATGGCTAGGGGCTAGGCTGAAATGGAGGGGGGAAAGCAGGAGGCAGAGCCATGATGCTCCAGCATCCCAGCTGTTCCTCCTGCCTTTTCTATCACCCAAAAGCAGCCATAAGTGCTGTTGCTGGGGACATTGTCCCCTCCTCCATGCCTGGCACCTTCCTCCCTTGCTGTCCCTGAGAAGGTGGTTTTCCTCCCCAAGGAATGCAGGGAAAGCATTTTCCACCACGGCAGATGAAAATGGATTCCAATCCAATTTTACCCTAGTACCACTTCAGTGATTTTGATGGAGCTGCTCTGGATGGGTGCCGGTTGGAGCCAGAGGACAGCTGTCGTGGCTCCATAGACCAGGGGTTTCTTATCTGTGTCACCTTTGATTACTGTAATTGAAATCCTGCTCTGATCTGAGCCATGCCCGAATGTTTCTGCTGCCTGTGCGGCTCTCGGCTCGAACAGCAAAATGACGTTAATAGATTTTAAAGCCAGGCAAGGCCTGTAAGAGCATTTCTGCCTGACCTCCCGGATAGCAGCCGACAGCCACCGCTTACCCCAGCCCCGCGCTCCGCTGCTGGCACAGCCCTGTCATCCCCCTGTGACTCATTTTCCCTCCTGGAAGCACAGATCCTGCCTTTCCCCAGAGCTGCTCATGTGTCTGTGTCGGGTAGCCTGCCTCCTCCCACCCCTTCGGAGCAGAGCCGGAGTGCTCTCGAGGGAGGCAAGGTCCAGGGGTGCTGGTGGGATCACGGGGGGATCAGCTCCCCTACTCCAGAATGAGATTCCCCATGGGAAGCTTTGCCCTTTTCTGGCATCTCCTGGCCAAAAGGGCAGCAGGGGGCCATGCTACTGCCTATCCTCTGCCAGGCAGGAGGCAGGGGATGGAAATGCCACTGCACAGGAGAGGATGCTCCTGGCTTTGGTGCCAAGCTGGACAATCAGCTGTGGCTGGCGGTGTGACCGGTGCTTTGTCACCCTCCCCATCTTCTTTCATGAGGCTGCCGGTGGTGTTTAGCCAGAGCCACTGCAGAAAGGGTGAGTCCAACCCAGACAGTGTCTGAGGGCCAGAGCTGGGAGGACACGCATGCTGGCACACACATTCCCGCAGTCTGGCTTGGCGAGCAGCCGGCACAGGGAGCGAGCCAGCCATGACCGGTGTGGGACAGCAAAGCTGGTGGTTCCCTCTGGGTTGGGGAGGTTTTGCTTAGTCAGTCCTCTGAGAGCTGCCCTCTGGAACAGGCAGAGGTGTCCCAGGTTCAAAGCTCCATCTGAAGAGCCCTGCAAACCCTGCCCATGCCCGACAATCACCCTGAAACCCCAAGTTTTTCATGCTAGCAGCCGAGAGCCGCCAGCGTGTGCTGACACAGCAACCTGGGCTTGCACCAATGATGATCTGACAGAGCCATCCCAAAACTTCTTGTGCTGGCCAAAGGGAAGGCAGGCTGGCCAGACAGCAGGGCACTCCAGCACACTGTCACCGGCACACAGTCTCCCCCTGAATCCTGGCTGGCTGAGCAGCAGTGTTTCCTCTCACGCTGGCGGGTCATGGGCCGGCGGAACACACAATGCTTGGGGTTATCCAGGCCTTATCAGCTCTGGCCACGCAGTGCCGGCAGGAAAAGGGTTTCAATCCCAGCCAAGCCCTGTTTCCGTCAGAAGCCATTCCCTCTGTCACGAGGGAGGGCTGGACCATGCTGTGCTTTTGACACTGCGACCAGTGGAGCTGGGCTGTGGGGAGAGCAGGACCACAGGGCTCTCACACTGTACCCCAAAAGCATTGCCAGGGTCCCTCCTTGTGCCAGGAAGTTGTTCCTGCCCCGACTTTACACAGCAGAGCTGGTGGCTCCCAGGAGAGGGGCTGCCATTAGAGCATGCAGCAAAGGCCTGGGCTGGCTGAGACATCCCTTGCTGGGGTTTACTGCTCCCCACCCCAGGAAGGCATTCCAGAGCTCTGGCATGCCAGGAAAATGCCTGGTCAGAGCTGTACAGGCAACCTGAGAAATTCCACAGCAAAGGTCACTGCTGCCAGCCACAGGGGGGAAACTGAGGCATGAGGAGATAACATCCTCCTCAGGGCTGCCCCAGCTTCTTAAAAGTGACTGGAGGAAGATGACGGTGGCACAGGATCTCTCCTATTTCCTCATCCCAAAATCACAGGACCGGGGAATGCCCTGTGAATGCCCAGCCCCAGCTCCTCCAAACCCTGGAGCAGCACACATGGCATGGAAAGGGGAGCTGCTGGAGGCACCGGCAAAGGCTGGGCTTGCTGTGATCCCTTCCCGTTCCATGATTAATTGAACACAGGCTAAAATTAGCTGCGGAGGCAGCACCCCTGGGGTCTCCCAGCAGCATCCCACTGCCCGCTGGCTGCCTGCAAGTTGGTCAGGCAGCAGCTTCCTCCCAGCTGGGCACCCTGGGTGTTTGGCAGACCCCCATCCTCTGCTGAAGGTGGGAGCATTGCCCCTGGCTCCATGGCACAGCTCCACACCTCTCGCCTCCCCCCTGCTGCCCTTCTCGGAGGCTTTTCCCTCTCTGGATTCACCGGGCAGGGCTGCGTCATGAGGAGCAGCTGGGAAGGCACAAGGCTGCCTTTTGGGATGGCAGGAGTGTGGATCCCCGTCATGTTCCTCCCCATGCCTTCAGGGATCTGTTATTTTTAGCCGCTCTCCCTACCTCATGTTGCTAGCTCGGCTCTGGCTCTTTTCCCTCCCCTTCCCCAGCGTTAATTTGTTTTCTCTGTATTATTTGCAGATTCGGGGAGGCAGAACGAGGTGTTTTGGCACAGGGGACCACTCAGCCATGGCTTCGTTGTGCCGCTCTCCACCCAGGGTTTTTTAGTTGGGTTTACTGCTGGCTATTTTCAACCCACACCAGCAGCTCCAAGGGGATGAAACACCAAGGGGTAATGCAAATTTGAGGTTCCCTGTGGCTGATGTGCCAGGCTAGGTGGGAGGAGGCTCACGGCTGTGCAGGGATGCTCCCATGGAGGCAGGGCAGCACCTGGACACAGCCCCCAGCTGCACCCTCTGTGCTGGATTACACACCAAGCCCCCTGCTCCCTCCTGACCCCCTGCACATCCAAGTCTGCAACCTCCATCGTGACACACAAGCTGGGGAGAGCGGGAGGCTGGGCTTTTCCCTTGGATCCAGAAGAAAGCAAACAGGGAAAAAGTTAATTAAAAACTTCAAAGCCAGATCCTTCTAATTTGGCTTAACACGGCAGTCCTGCTCAGTGTTGATGCTGTCCCAGAGGTGCCTGAATGGGGCTCAGGCTGGGAAGTGCCCAGAGTGTCACATCACAGGATGTTCACAGGATTGTCACCCACCACTGCTACCCCTGCAGCCCTGCTGAGCACTGCTGAGGGGGTATGGGGTGCCATGGAGCTGGGCTTGGGGCTGGGCATCTGGGGTCCAACCTTCCCAGAGGCTGGATTCTGAAGCCACTGGAAGGGTGATTCCATGGGGAAGCTGTGCCTCAGTTTCCTGACGGCCCAGGGCTGCCAAACCTGCTTGTTGGGAAGGTGTTTTCAAGGCACCTGGGCTGGGACTGATCCCCATCTCCCAGCACATGTGGCAGAGCAGGGCAGGGCTGGGGGTCCTGGGGGGAAGCAGGGGGTGTCTGCCTCATCTGGGTCCAACAAAACAGTGGCCCTGATCCTGTAGTGAGGAGGGGACCCTAGCACTGCTGGTCCTGTCCCCTCCAGCCACTTCTCTGAAGGAGGAAGGGGACATCTTCCTTGCCCAGTTCTCACTCCTTTCTCCAAAAGGAGCCAAAAATCCTCTCATTTTTTCCTGAAAGCTACGTCACAGGACGGCGATGCTCCTGCCCAAGCACTCTGCAGCCTTACTCTGCCTCCTGCCCCCGCTTTTGGGTTTTTTTGGTGGTGGGTTAAGGGTTTATTTTCAGAACTTTGGTCTGCATGGTGAGTAAAGGCATCCTGCTGTCTGAGGGCTAACGGCTTGTTGGAGAGATAATAAAGCAAAGGGGAGTAAATTAAAGTGACTATAAATAGCACCAGGAGAGGAAAAGGAGATGAAGTCATCTTCCTTCAGCTGAGCTGGTATTTGCATCACTTCTTCCCTTTGCCTTCCCCTGCCCCCTCACCCTGCTCGGGAAACAGTCCTTTCCAGACACTGGGATCCTGCTGTGGGCTGTCTGTGCCCCCCTGGGCCACCATAGGGCTGAGAAATGTCCCCCTGGAGTGTCTGCCCAGTGCTGGGAACTTGCTGGGAAGCACAGCAAGGTGGCCTGAATGCAGTCACTCAGCCCCAGGCTCCAGCTTTGCCACGAGTCTCTGGCATTGCCCTATGCAAACCAGCTCCTCCAGCATGACTCCAGTGCTGCATCCCAGGAAGAACTTTCAGAAGCCATCAGAGCCATCAGAGACCCATTTTCTCCTTTGCAGCCCACAAAGGCAGTTAAAGAGACACACACCCCTCACCTAGCAGCATCTGGAGGAAGGCATGCTGCAAACTCAACAACAGCAAGTTCGCCCAGAGAAGCCCCTCCAGGAACCAAATTCCATTAATTTACGTTTTTATTCTTTCAGATTTTAACATCCACGACTCAAAGACTCCCCCATCTGTCCCAGGACACATGGGAGAGGAGGTATCCTGGCCCTGCGGGAGCCTCCCTGGAGTTAGCAGAGAGCTTCAGATCTCTCCCAAAACCTCTCCCTGCCGAGGAGGCCACTGTCCCTGCAGCCCCAAGCCCCTCAGCTGCCCCCTCACATGAGGTATATTTACATCTGAGTCAGAATGAGGTCACACCACGGTTTCCTTATGTCAGCTACCGACTCCTATTCCTGTGCTATGCGCACACAGCCGCCGTGTTATTGCAGGGTATTTATAGCTGTTTTACATGTATAATTATAAAACCACAACTCCACACACGCACGAAAATAATCACGGTGCCGGGATGCAGGGGAGTGGGGCCAGGGTGATGGGAGCAGGACCAGGGCATGGACAGCACCACTAATAATAATTCTTTGCACTTTATATATAGCCCCTTTCATCCACAGCTCTCCAAATCGCTTTGCAGGCATTTAATTAAGCTTCCCAACATCCTAATGTGATGACAGCCAAGTAATAATATCCTCGCTTTTAGGTACAAAGAGAGGGGAGGTGGCGGGACTTGCCTGAAGTCCCACAGCAAGTCCAGGTGTCCTGTGTCCTGCCCCACACTTGTGGGGTGCCAACAGGGGAGATTTTGACTCTGAAAGGGGATGAGGACCTCAGGGTCCTGCCCAACCCCTCTGCTCAGTTTGGGGTGGTGACAACCAATGACATTACAAAGTCTGGGGCCGGCAGTGGTGACCCCAGGGACTGCTGGGCTGCAGCTGCCCATCAGCTGGATCAGCAGGTGGGAGAGACAGATGTATCCTGACAAACTCATGGGTGAGAGCTCGGGGCAGAGCAATAAATGAGATGACAGGTCTGAAAGGGCTGATTTATGAGGAATATTAAGAGTTGTAATCCTGCCTGGCCTGGCCATCCCCCAGGGAGGCAGGGTGGTGACAAGGACCCAGAGACATCACAAACCAACAGGATTCACTGGGGACAGTGCCAACACATCTCCAAGCAGGAGGGCTGGAAGCAATTGTGGCTCTCAGGCATCTGGGCAGCTCGGTGTGGGGGAACAGACGGGTCTCAGTGCCAGCCTGAAGATGGGATCCTGCAAGGATGGGTCTCTGTGGTCCTCAAGGTCTGCAGTTTGTGCCTCCCTGAGCACCCTCCCTGCTTCCCATGTACATCCCTGCTTGGAAAGGCCACTTGCCCCCCATTCTTGGAGTGCTGCAGAGAGCACAAAGGAGCATGTGCTTCAGTTTTGGACACTGATGGGATCACAAGATGCCACCCAGCAAGAGGGACACGGCAAGAGAAGGTGGCCAGCAGAGCAAAAGACTGAAGAGGTGCTGGAGACAAACGCTGGTGTTGGTGATGAAAGGGGCAGGACTGCAGCCCTGGGGGTGAGGCTCATTAACATCTGCAGGAAAACCCCTCCTGGCTGCTGTCCATGCAGGGAGAGGTGGGGACAAGTGCCTGTCCTCACCCCCACCCTGGCGATGCCCTGTGGGGGAAGCAGCAGTGGATGCAGTGTGATTCTGCACACATGGGGACTAAATGGAAGTCAAAAATGATAAACCTTGATGGGATCCTGCAGCAAGCACCATCCTGCCATTTTATGGTCATGCTGCTATTTTTTCCTCCCAGATTATATCCAGATCCCTGCTCACTGAAACAAGCTGCACATCAGCCCTCCACCAAGAGCCCCCAAGATGGGGGAGCAGAACCTGTTTGCATCACAAACTCAGGGACCAGAGCGCAATGATGAGACATGAAGCCAAAAAACAGCTGCAGACCTTCTGAGGGGCTGCAAAGAAATGCCCTAAAATCAGTGTCTCTGAGGAGAAAGGAGAGGGAAATGGGAGAGGAAGCCCGATCAGCCTGGGCACTGCCACAGGGACACAAGCACCTTCTTGTCACTGCCACTGAAACTGCCCCATGACCTGTTGTTATCACTGCCCTGAATGTCACACCCCCTGTCCCCCCTCCGCCGCCAGCTGGACATCTCTTACCAGGAGCTGCTGGCAGCTCTGCCACCTCACTGGCCATGATGAAGGACTCGAGGATCCTTGCACGGAGCTCAGGGCCTGCCTCGGTGCTGTGAGGAGAAGGAGAGGTGTGTGAGGATGCCAGGAGTTCAACCTCCCTGGAGACACCCAACCCCTTGGGACAATAGCATGCTGCCCCAATGGCTCTGCTGTGGGACAGAGGCAATGCTGTGTGTCCCAGTCCCGTGTGTGCACCATGCCTGGTCACCTTGGGAATGGGTGTGATGTCTGACCACCACAGCTGGAATGGCAACTTCCACATCTGGCCTCCCCCTTCGGAGAACCCTGTGGCTAGGGCAGTGGTGTGCTGTCACACAGCAAACCCAGCTTTGTTAGGACCAGCCTGTCCATGGGCATCCTCCTGTCACCCGCCCTGTCCCGTGCGTGGCAGGGGAGCTCACCTGGCTGCCGCAGGGCAGAGGAGCAGCTCCCCGAAGAGCTCCCCGAGGAGGCGGGGCGAGAGGCGGCTGCGGTGGCTGCCCTGGCAGAGGCGGCAGAAGTGGCGAGCGAGCTGGCGCAGGAGCAGTGCCTGGGGCTGTGGCAGGGCCGGCGGGGCCAGCAGGGCTCTGGCTCGCTGGCCACACTCCTCCAGGCCTGGGGTCTCTGCAGCAGAAGGAACACAGGAGAAAAATGATCAGTTTGGGAGTTTAGGGCATCCCCTTGCCTGTTGTGGGAGCCCAGCACCTGCCAGCACCCATGGCATAAGCTGTGGTAGTTCTCTACTCCCCCGAGAGACCCCAAAAAGCCTGACCTCGCCCTCTCCTATAACTATTTCTTTGCAGCCCATCCACTCCCAGACAGCCCGTGGGACTCATGGATATCCTAGGATGTGCAGAGATGACGTCTTCAGGATCTTGGCCACCTCTTTCTGGGGTTTGCCTTACCCACTCACTCCACCCCAGATCAGGTTGTCAGGTGCCTTTAGCACATTCCCCCTCTCAGCACAGCCAGGAAGGGAGCTCAGGGGGCTGAGCTGCTCACCTGGTAAGGGCTGCACCTCAAAAATCCCTCACTTCTGCCTGAATGGAGAAGAGTGAGAGCCCTGCCCTGGTGCACAGCAAAGCTATAGTAAAGGCAAAGCAAAGCAGAGAAGATCTGCTGAATTTAAAGGCTCAGCCCTCCCTTGCAGGAACAGCAAGTTGGGAAGGAAAAGGCCTTTTAGGAAGTAAAAATAATGTGCCCCTGGGCTGCAGATGGGGCTGCAGTGAGCCTCATGGTCTCACACCCCACGAAACACAGCCCAGGGAGGGCTGACTGGGGTACAGCTGCTTCCAGTGATACTGGAATTGCCCCTGTGAATAAAATCAGGCACGTAATGGCACTGCACATCACGGAGGTACTGCCAGAAACACCATCGGGTGCCCCGAGCAGCCCATGAGCTCGCACCAGTCCCTGCTGCCCTCTGGCAGTCTTGGCTGGGGCTCCCCGGTCTTGTGAGCTGTGAGCTCAGCGCCCTGGGACTGCGATCCTGCCCCAGGCACAGGAAACAGCCACTCTCCAGCCATCCTCCATTCCTGCCTTGTCCCAGCCCTTTTATCTGCTGGGGACAGGGAAGTCCCCAGGGCTGCGTTGCTCTCAGCTGGCTTCAAAGCCCTGCTCGGCCAGGGGCTGATTCAGCTCCCCGCGGCTCTTTGCACCAGGACTGAGGCTTGGCCAATGCCCAGCCAGCCCCCGACATCCCTCCTTGGAGCCAGGGTGTACCGGAGCTGGAGGGGCAGGGGCTGGGATGCCCTCCAAAGCAGGTCCCAGCCTTGTTGGTGATGGGGTGTTTGTAAGCCCTTGTATCCCACAAGCTGCTCCTGAGGGATGTTTGGCTTTTCTCCAGGCCTCCCCTGCTGCAATTCCTGGTTTTTTTGCACTTTTTTGCACCTAGAGGATCCTGCAGGAGAAGGCTGACAGCCAAGGGGAGAATTTGAGGATGTTTTCCCCCTCTTTTTGAAGGTGGTCATCCTGCTGCTTACCCAGCTCTCAGCCTCCAGCAGGGCAGAGGAATCTTGCAGGGCAGGCTGCCAAAACCTAGCACCGTCTCCTCAAAGACTTATATTTTAATTTTTTCCCCAGAGAAATCCTCTTCCCATTGGTTTCCCCTCCGTTCTGCCCCCTCCTCCTCCTGCCCCTGTTGTGCCAGGAGCAGAGCCCGCTGCAGCACAGGCTGCAGGGAAAGGCGCTTCCCTTTGAAGTTGCTTAACGAGGCAACCCAGCTAATTGCTTCCTAATTGCGTTTTTATCCTTGGAAGGGAGGCAGCCTTTGATTTCTCCTCTGACGGGTGAGGGGAAGGCAGCTTCTCTGTGCCACCAGCCCCAGGGGTATTTCTTCTGGCTCTGTGTCTCAGCACAGGGCAGGGAGGATGGGGTGTGAGTTATCCCTCACCTTGTCCGTGTGTCCCTCCTGCCTTGCTGGAGGCCACAAAGAGCCCGTGGGCTGTTCCTGTCAGGATGTGATAGGAAAAGGCCACGCTGGTCTGGCCACGGGTGATCTTTTAGTGCCTCTTAAGGCAGCCGAGAAAGTGATCTGCCCAAGCACTAATCTGGCTTAGGATGGGGAGGTGATGCACAGGGATGGAGGATGCTGCAGCAACCAGCAGTGACGTGAGAGCTGCTGTGGAAGGGGAAATCGTGGTTTCACAGGCAGCAAGAGGTTCAGGTCCTGTCTAACACAGTGGGCAAGGGCTTCATGTGTCTCATGGCACCTCAAGCTGGGAGGGGCTGAGAGGCTCTATGAGGACTCACTTGAAATGGGTTTTGGTCCAGGCTCACTGTTGAGATGGACTGAGGGCTCTGCTGACCTGGGTGTGAGCCATGCTCTGTTTATTTGAAAAGAAATCAAATAAAACCAAAACCTTGATAGTCTCATACATTTGCACAGAGGCAGAAAAGCTTGCAGGGATCTAAAGGCATTTCCTAATGGTACTAAGCTGGAAAAGCTGAGAATTTTCTGTGCCCATATAAAGCCAGGAGTTAATGAGATTACAGGAAAATATTCCCAGGCAGCAGAGCCAAAATATTATAATAACGCTTTCTTCTGGGGCCAGCATCACCCAGCCTTGGCAGCTGCCTGTCCTGGCAGGCAGCACCTCCTCCTCTGGGCACTGCAGAGGGAGAAGACCATGCTGTGGTGAGGGAAAATCAACCCCCTGGATCTCCCCTTCTCCCAGAGTATCTCCCAAATATTCCCATGCTGCTCTGGTGCAGGTGATGTTCCCAGTGGCCCTTCTCAGAATCTGCCCTTAGTGCAGCACTTGGCAGGGGATGGGGTCAGAGCCACCCTGGAGATGATGGAAAGCCTTTCTGGGGGCTTCCCAAAGTTTCTCCAGCCACACAAAGGCCCCAGGTGTGGGGGAGCCCAGCTGTGCTCACCTTGAGCCATGTGCACCAGGTCACTGTAGAGAGCTGCAGGGATGAGGGGCATGGGCAGCTCCTGGAGGTACCACTTCAGGGCATCTGCCAGCGTCTGGGCCTCGTACAGGTCCATGTCCACGGCTGAGGCATCTGCAGGGAGAGACACAGAGGCAACCCTGAGCCTGAGGTTCTTCCCCTCTGGCACAGAGCTCGGAGCTCTACCATCCCTGTGGGCCTTCCTCCAGACATTGAGGATTTCTTCCCCCATGCCCCCATCTCCCCAGTGTGGCTGCACATGATTTCACTGCCACTGCTCCCCCAGCAAACATTCCTGTCCCAATTTCCACTGACCCTGAGTTCCACGTGCCCAAGGAGAGCACGAGGCAGCATCTCTGCTTTGTGTGAACTGTTCATCCAGTGTGTGGCACATGGAGTGTCACCATTCCACTGAGGTCCCACTGCAGGATAGGACCCATGGGAAGGACTGAGCAACTGCCCCAGGAACCGTCCAGCCAGGTGCCATGTGCCAACCCCAGCCCAGCGGGAACTGCTTGGAAAATGCATCCATGGAATGGGGTTATGGTTCTCAGGCAGTTCATGTTGCTAAAGGCCCATGTGATTCCCAGTGATCCTGAAATGCTGTGGATGTGCCCCAATTGGCATCACTTCTCCCAGCCCTGAAAGGCAGCTGTCCTGGGGAGGTGGTGAAGGATGCCTCAGGAATGGGGGAAAGCACACAGCCTGGGCTTGGGGGCTCAGGGGTCCTGAGCTCAGGCCAGGGACAGTGTTAGGAGCAGAAGTGTCCCACGGTCTGTCAGGAGTCAGAGGGTGGGATGTGTTTGTCTGAGCCCCATGGCCAGGCCAGCACAGGGACATTGTTTCACCATGGTCCAGGGGGAAGAGCCCTTTCAGCATCCTTTGGTATTGCCTCATGTGTTTGTCTTGGAGGTCTCCCATCCTGGCTGTCTGGAGGGTGATGGTGCCTTTTGCAAAGATCTGAAGGTTTCAAAATCAGGCGTTGATTCAAACTGGACCCAAATGCAATATTTTGAAATTCTCCTTGTAGGAGAACTTGGAGGGTGAGGGGTATGGGGGGGAATAATAAAAAAGATGAAGGTATTTGGGATGGTTTAAGATGGTTAATTTAAAAAAAAAAAAAAAAAAAGTCACTTTCTTAAAGATGCTGTATCAGGCCCCAAAAGACTGAGCAGAGAATGGGCTTGCCCTGCTCTGAGCCCTCTTCCACTCCCCTCCCTGGGTCTTTACCCCCAGATGCAGATTTACTGAAATTGGTGCCATTTTGGGAGATGCTCCATCTCCCAGCCCAGCATTTTCCAGCAGAAAACTTTGTGAGTCTCCAGCCATTCCAGCTGTGCTTCCTTCTGGGGCAATAAACCCAAAAGAGGGGAGAAATGCTATTTCCTAGGACAAGGCTTTAGAGACACACATCCAGCAGGGCTGGGATGGGGAACAGCTGAGAAAAGCTGGTTTTGAGCACCTTGACCTTGATCTCCTCTAGTTGGAATGTCCCTGCTGAGGGCCAGGCAGCCTGGGAGCCTGGGAACATGAAGCTGTAGCAGGTCCCTCATGGCCAGTGCCTTCCATTTGGCTCCCAGACGGAGAGCAAACAGATTGACCAATGCCCGAAGCGAAGCCTTTAACCCAGCGTTGGAGACGCTACCTCATTTCCAGGAGCAAGCACCCAGCCGGCTGGGAACTGTGTCCTGGGGCAGCGTGGGGACAGCTGGGAGAGATGCCATCATGCTGGGGTAGGCAGCCATCCAGCATGGCCAAACATGACCCAGGGCAAATGGGGTGCTGCCTTTCTGGCACCCCACTAAGTCACAGCATGGACCACTCTGCCCTTGGCATCCTTGAGGTGGGCAAGGCTGGGCCAGCTGCACCCCAGCCCCACTCTGGTCTGTGGTCATGCTCCCATCTCCCAGCCACCCTGCTGGACCTTCCTGGCTGGCCAAAAGGGTTATTTCTAGCAGGGTTTGTGGGGGGATGACAGTCAATTACCCATTTTTGCTAGCACTTGCTCTGGAGAAGTGAGCTGGCAGGTTGTCTTGAGCTGGACAGGTGGAGGAGGGTGGGGTCAGGGATCCCACAAGATGATCCAACACCTGTTTTGGGCTGAATACTCGCAGTGCATGGCCAAAACCCAGGGATGCTGCTGCGGGATCTCAGGGTCTCATTGCACTGCAGAGAGCTTCTCCCATCGGTGGAATGCACCGAAAAACCCCAAAGCCCTTCCCAACCACCACGAAGGTTTCTGCAGGGACCTGTCACTCGCCTTAAGGATGCTGGCACGGATTGAGGAGAGCAGCCACAAGCTGTTCCTGCGCAGGGAAGGGGCTGCTGCCGGGCGCTGGCCCCAGGCGATCAGCCCCGGGCTCCACCGTGGCCTAATTAGCTTGTTTGTCTCGTTAGGCATGAGCCTGGGGGGGTGTTCAAAGGGAAGGCTCAGCCGGTTTCAAAGCGAGACTCACAAACATCTTTACACCCAGAGAGAGGCGTGATGGGGAGACCAGGGGGATTCACACGGCGCTGACAGGGACTGATTGCCGATGGCACCATTCTCCGTGGCATGTGGGCTAGATGTTGCCCCCATCCTCCTGGAAATGCAGCGGCATCCCCCTGCCCCAGGAGGAGCTCTCCTCCTTCCCCAGGAGCTGCCCTGGCGAGCTGGGCTCCCCATCAGGCTGAGAGCACAACCGGGGGATGCTCGGAGCTGTTCCCCAGCGCTGGCTGTGCCCGGGCAGCTCAGGGAGGCTCAGCCGGCAGCTGGGGAAGGGTTAACCCTGGAGCCTTCCCAGACAATTACCGCCGGCCTGACCCCACGGATGCTGCTCTCTTCTTATCTGAGGGAGATGATAACCAGCTATAAGAAGTTAATGAAGCTGCAGGATGAGTCAATGCTCTCCTGCTGCTCTCCAGATGTTCCCATCCTTTCCCCAGGGGAATGATGGAGGAATGACGGAGGGATTCCATCTGCCTGCCATAAATAGAAGGAAAACACCCCAAAACCCCAACCTCGACCCCATACAACCCCCTTCAGCACACAACCTGCTTGCGTGACCTGCTGGCAGAGCAAGCATCCGGGGACAGGCAGAGAGCATGCCTTGCCCAGGGAAGGGTGAAAAGCAGGAATAAATTTGGGACTGGGGACAGGGTGCGTGGGATGACCACTGGCCCAGAGGGAACAAGTCCCAGCCTCCTCTCACTGGGATTCCAGAGCCCACATCCCAGCGGAGGCAGAAAGGTGCCGGAGCTTTGGGCTGAGTCAGGCTGGGCAGGAAACTCCAGGATCTCTCCCGCAGCTGCAGGCAGCCGGGGAGGTGTGAGTAAGCCCAGGGTTTCGGTAAATGCGGAGGATGTTTAGCCAGGAGGGGTTGTGGGGGGGTGTGGGGGTTGTTTTGAAAGAGAGGCTTGAATGGGCCCTGGTACCCAGCTGTCCCCTGCATGTGGCCACAGGTGACAGCTGCTCCCCCAGCCCGAGCAATGGGTGACAGGGTGCAGACCCTGCCCAGCACCCAGGGTCTCTCTGCCAGCAGGGAGTGCAACAGGCTAAGCTGGACCTTGGCCCCCGAGTGCTGCTGCAGTGAGATGCTCTCAGGTGCATGGTCCTTGTGACAGAGGGGCACCCAAACCACCCTGGGGGTGACTGAAACACTGACTTGGGATTTTCCATACCCCTTCCAGACCTTTTAGTTTTAATTGTCAGTGGGTGCTTTAGAGATGTCCTTGCTGTCCAATCGTGAGGGCAGAACGTTCCCATCCACACCGATGCTGCCTGTCTGAGGACCTGACCAGGCATTCAGGCTCCTGGGCATCTCACAGTGAGGATTTACTGGGAAACGGTGCGCCAAATCAGGGAATATTTCCCAGCTTTGACTCAGCATCAGTGTAACATCTCCCAGCCAGCCTGCTGGTACCTCGTGCTGGGGACTTGGCAGCTGCCAGGACACCCCCTGCCCATGCACAGGAGTTCCTGGCAGCCCCAAACACTCTCCCAGCTGGATTTCAACTCACCATACCCTTAGCTTGCACTCAGCCAGGGTAGGGGTGCTGGGATCCCCTTTGAGGGTGCCCAGTGAGACTGCCTTCCCCCACCTCACCTTCCCTAAGGCAATCCCCTTCCTCAGTTTTCCCAGCAGGTATGCGAGGGGATGGCAAAAACTCACCCCCAGTTCTCCCTGACGGGCCTGGCAGGGATGGCTCTGCTGCTGCCGTTTATTTACCCTTCTTTCATCACCACCAAATATAAGAGATGAGCTCATGCCTCTCGCCAGGCTCTGACGACACGGGGTTTATTTCCACTGCAGGTATAAATAAAAAGCAGTGCCGCAGGCACCGGGGCGCCTGGCGCTCGGGAGGAAAGTCATCCTGGTGGAGTGAGCTCGGCCAGGGGAAACCACAGCCCTTGGGGGCTCCGACCCCTCTGGCATCCCAGGGATGAGGATGAGGATGCTCTCCCTCCCTGGGCATCCACACTGTGGTGATGGGGGGAGCGGCGTGAGGCCCCCCAAGCCGCCCCTCACTGCCCGACCCTTTCTGCCTAGCAGCAGCTCCTGGCAGCCCCAGCGAAGCCCCGGGACCCACCATCGCTAGCTAATCCCCACCGAGACCTGACCTAATTCCCGGGCACGTGAGCGTGTCTCCAGGCAGACTGCTGTGCGCCCGGGCCAGATCAAAGCGCGCAGGATGGCAGCGCAGCCCGGCACGCCTGGAGACACCGGCTCCAATCCGCCGTGCGCTGCCGACGCGTTCTCCCTGGCACCCCGAGCTGCCGCCGGCTCCTGCCCGGCCCTGACAACAGCGCAGCCTTTCCCATTGCTGCTCTTGTATCCGGGGAAGGGTCTCTCGGTGTTTACGTCTGCGGCTGGGCTGCGGAGCCCCGAGCAGAGCAGGGGTTATCCAAAGTGCGGGAGAGGTTTCGGTGCTTTGTTGCCATCCCAGATGGGCTCAGCCCCAATCCGAGCCACGGGGAGCACCCACCGACCAGTGGGGTGAGGGTCCTGCGGGGTCTCTGTGCACTGTGCCCCACCAGGGAGGAGGGGTGAGGATGCACGCCGTCCCTGCTCAGCGGCAAAGCACTGCCCGACCATTACAGAGAGCACTTCGCAGCCATCCCCGAGCCAAACCTGCCCCAGCTCAGTCCCTCAGCTCCAGCACCCACCAGCCCACCCACAGCTCTGCTGCTATTGCCAGAGAAGGTCCCAAATTTCCAGCAGCAGCTGTGAGAGGGCTGCCTAGCATATCCCAAGGGGAGAGGGGTGTAGACAGGACACTGAGAAATCTTTGAGGGGAGAAGACATCAGGAATGGGCACAGAAGAGGCTCTTACACCTCGTGTTCCCAGGCGCTGGGGACTTGGCAGGGGATTTGCCCCATCCCTTGTGCTCCAAACAGCCCCTGAGCTGCACACAGGGGACAGCAGGAGTGCTGGGAGCCAGAAAGGGCTGCTGTGGTCAGCCTGTGGCCCCACACCACAGAAATTCCCTAGGGCATGGAGCAGCCCCCAGGCAGGCACTGCAGGGACTGCTAGGGGCAGCGGGGTGAGTGCTGTACCCAGATGCTGCTGTTTAAAGCTCTGCTTTATTCCTCTTTTTCTGACCACACTCTTTCCCTGACACTGCAGCAGGGCTCGTGGCTGGCTGATCACCTCCCACCCTTTGGTGAGCTTCCCCCAGCCCCCTGTGGAGCTGCAGCATTTCTTTAAGTCCCTTTTTGGTGCCAGCACGTGACTGATTCTCATGTTCAGAGATGCTGCATGCCCCCCTCGCCTCTCTTAATTTTTCTTGCACCATCCGACATGGAAATACCAATTTTGGTGCACAGGTTCTGGACAGGAGCCAGATGCCACCGACCTGCAGAGCATCAGCAGTGCCAGGATGGGGACAGGCTCAGCTCAGGCTGTGGAGCCATGTGGAACTGCTCTGTCCAATGCTACCTCGAGGATGGGAAACCTCCATCCCAAACCTGGGAGATGTTTGCTCAGGGGCTGCCCACAGTTAAGATCCTCCATGGGTAAGGGCTCTGAAAGGGCCAGGGATGGGAAAAGGGTTCAACCAGCACAGCTCAGATGAGTGCCTGCACTGCCAGCCGCAGGGACACAGTGCCCATGGGCTCCAGGGCTGCTGTGACTTGCATGGCTCCTTGTCTCCCAAGTTCTTCCTCTTCCTCCCCACTGGAAGTTCAGATGCTCTTTCAGTACAGTAAAATGTGCTGAATTCTCCTACACACTGGGATTTGGGGGTTAAAAAAAACAACATCTGAACTTTTCCAGCCCTTGCTCCTTTTTCCTTGCACTCTCTAGCAGCTTTC
Organism: Lichenostomus cassidix; assembly: GCF_008360975.1. Classification (NCBI taxonomy): domain Eukaryota; kingdom Metazoa; phylum Chordata; class Aves; order Passeriformes; family Meliphagidae; genus Lichenostomus; species Lichenostomus cassidix. The sequence continues at coordinate 8,526,401 of NC_139489.1, read as the reverse complement.
CTGCCACCACTGCCCAACACCAGAGTGATTTGGGTATTCACAGGGAAGCTGAAACCCCCGGTGGGAAGCTGGTTTTCTCCCCAGCCGAGACATGGTTTGGTTCCAGCCGCCACCAACCCCGGCTCTGATTTCTCCCCATTCCCCAGGATAAGGCTTGGCTTTTGCAGGCAGGCTGCTGGCAGAGATGGGACACTGGAGGGATGAACAACCAGGAACACGGGAGGAATGGGAATGTGACTCTCACCTCCGTCTCCTCACACAATCTTTGGGCAAGCAAACTCCAATATTCTGGAAGAGATGTTTTACTCCACCAAATGCAATGAAAGGGCTTCTATGGGAGCCAAAGCAGAGATGCTGTCTTGCTCTCCCCTATCCCAGCAGGGTCCTGGAAAAGCACCACTGGGTCTGTGGTCTGCAGGAGGTTGCAGTAGGAGCAGGCTGCCAAGCTTGGCTGCTGCTGGCATGCTTGACCCTGGCAGGAATGTTATTCCCATCCTGTTGGAAAGCATCCCTCTGGCAGGGCTGAGCATCAGCCCCTTCAGCTGAGGACTGGTAAGTGTGAGACTTGTCCTACCCCCTCCAGCTCTGAATAGTTCTGATTTTGCCCAGCTCAGTGTTGCTGAGCACATGGGGCAGCCCCCTGAGGTGTCCAATTAAAGATTTTGGTCCCAGAGATGTGGGTTTGGGAGTATCAAGTCTCCCAGGGCTGCTGGTGATTTTTCAGGGCTCTCGAATGGTTTGAAAACCACAATGGCATTTCTCTGACCAGTGCTGGGCCCTGCTGTGGGAGATGGACAGATCTGGACAGACCCAGTAGAGCCCAGAGCTCCAGCCCAGGCTCTGCCCGAGCCAGTGGGGTTTGCCCCTGGGCTGGCAGAATCTCCTAAGGCTGACCAGGATTTTGGCAGCAACTGCTGTGGTGCTGCCCCGTGGGGAGCCCTGGACCTGCCTGGGATGCTGCACCAGGCGCATGGGAAGAATGGAGGACCCATAACTCCTGCGTGCTTGGAAAACAAAGCATCCTTTTCACGCTGTTGCTGCTGCCCCTGCCCAGCCTAGGCACCGCTGCCCAGGGCAGTCCAGTGGGTTGCTCTTGGATGCCTTAACCTCCTCCAGAGCTCAGCCAGGAAATCTGAGCCGGGGTACAAGGCTGTGAAGAGGATCACTCACTGCTCCGGGCTTCCTCAGCCCACAGCTGGAGGAGAAGAGTGGGGTGGTGGGGTGCCCCGAACCCGCATCAGCTCCGGGGGGAGCACAGCCCTCTTCGGGCAGTGGGGAAGGAGCATCCCTGGGAGCTCCAGCTCTCCTCTCCTGCATCCCTCCTTCCCCGCCCGGCGGGACTCGGCTCCCGGTGCGCGGGAAGCGATGAGGTCATGGTGCTTAATATAGCGATTTCATCACAGCCCTTCTCCCCAGCAACACCGCTCGGCTCCCGCCGCCCCCCGGCCGGCAGCGCCCGGGATGCGGTGGGATGCGGGGCCGGCCCGGGGCTGTGCGGGGCAGCCCGTGCCTGGTGTCACAGTGCCGCCCTCTGGGCACTGCGGCCGGAGGATGGGGATGCTCCATGCACCCCCCAACCCCCCAAATACCCAGATCGGAGCGGCACACTGGATCCATCGCGTCCCCCCGCCCCCGCCGTGTGCCATCCTATCCCCGCCGTGGATTTAGAAGCAGGTATGTGGAGATGGTTTTCCCCTCCTCCCCACCCCGCTCATGCCCCCAAGTCCTGCAAACAGCTTCCCATTCTTGTAAATAATATGCTTTTCCTTTCCTCTTTCTTTTTCCCTATCCATGAGAGGCTTTCTCCCTGCCCTGCTTCTCAGATACAAACCCTAGAGATTTAAAAACCCAAGTATTTTTCTTCTCCCCACCCCTCCAAAAATAGAACTATTAGTGAAGGGCCCCAGCTGTGCACCTGCATCCCTTCTGGCTGCATCACCCGGGGAGAAGAGGAGGGTCTGCATGCAGGCAGGGCCTCACAGAGCTGGGATTAGGGCTGTAATGATATTGGAGTCACAACCCTACCCTGCCAGGGCAGGATCACCTGCACAGTCCCGTTTTCCCCCGGGAATACGGGCAGGGATGTGGCTCTGGGACTCACCAGCCAGAAGGGCCTGTTTCAGCTCAGCATCCCCCAGCACACCAGGGCCAGACCTGTAGAGCACCTCACTGTCGAGCCCTGGGGAACAACCAGGAGAGAGAGGTCAGTGCGGAGCCCCACATCCTCCTTTGCGACACAGGGGACGTGGGCAGGGACTGAGAGCACCACCCTCCCTCGCCCTGTCTGCAGGAGCTGGGGCCATGGGGAGAGGTTTGGCTCTAGAGATGCTCTCAGGGCGCCCTGAGCAGGGCAGATCAGGTGGCTGTGTGTGCCCCGGGGGTGCCCTGCGGGTGAGTGCTGTGGTTCTCCATACCTTGTTTTTCCAGCGCCTCGATGAGCCTGGCCACGGTGGGCAGTGCCTGCTCGGGGAGGGTGGGGTGCTCGCTGAGCTCTGCCTGCCCGGGGAGCCCTGTGAGGAAAGAAGGGGAGAAGGGGTTTGGAAATGCCTGCCGGCAGGAATTCCAGGCTCTTTCCTCAGCTGCCCCAGGACAGGATCAAGCTGCTGCTTTGGCACAGCCACAACCAACACTCCGTCTCATGCGTGTCTAATTTTGGAGCACTTCTCTCTTTATTTTATCCTCTTTTTGCAATAAGAGTCACCGTTGGGGGCTCAGCTGCTTGCTGAGATGCAAAGACCTGCTCAGGCATGTGCCCTGCCTGTGGGGAGCATCGCATCCCAGGCATGGAGATCCTCCAGGCCAAATTGGCTTCCCCACCTCTCCTCTCACGGCACCGAGACTGTCCCCTCTCATCACCCACAGCCCACAGTGACACCAGACAGGGCCCAGGCACCCAGATCTGTACCCAGCACAGACTTCTCTCTCTGCAGCTCTCACCTGCTTGTATTCTCTGGTGTGCACAACAGGGTTGAGCACAGGCCAGGGAGGACTCAGTATCCCCTTGGCTGGTGCAGACCTCCCTCAGCCCTTGAAGAGCCCTTCAGACAAACAAGACTCAGGCTTCCCACAGCACAAATCCCCATGTGCTGCTGAGTTTTAGACCAAGGACACCTCACACCAGACCATGGCAGAGAGGAGCAAACCCCTTGGCAGGCAGGAGAGCACCTGTCCTTACCCCAGTGTATGTTGTATCCATCCATCCATCCATCCATCCATCCATCCATCCATCCATCCCTTTTTATCACCCCAGCTGATAAACCCGTCCTGTGTGGGTTAAACCCAGTGGCAACCTTGGCAGCGGACTACTGGGATTTCTCCCTACTGTCTCTTTAGTGGCCTTTAGACCCCCAGAGAGGCAGCAGGCAGGGGCTGCCACTGGCTGCAGCACACCAGGGCCATGTACGACTGCTGCAGCACGGACAGCATGTGGAAAGGATAAAAAAAAATAAAAGAGGGACTTTGGGCAGGGCCACACTGCCTTCAGTTTTTTGTAAAAAAATTGCGACAGGTAGATCCAGGCTCTGATCCTCACCAGGGTGATGCCCTGGTGCCCCCTGGAGAACAGGGAGGGATGCAAACCTCCCCCTGTGGGTGGTTGATCCAGTCCCCAGGCATGGCCACAACCCCCAGGCACAGCAAGAGGGTCCCCTCTGCCACCCAGTGAGGATGTGTGGGTGCCTTGGGTGGGAACAGGGAAGATTTCAGGGTTAAAAGCAAAGTACATCATTGGAAGCTCATGTAAAAATGTCCCTGCTGTGTGAGTGGTTTTGTAATTAGGGAAAACTGGGCTTTTCCTCCAAACCAATGGCTTAGGGAAAAGGTGGTGACTGCAAAAATATAATTGTTGTCTGTTTCTCCTTGCTGGGAATGGCAGGAATGGCCCCAAGCTGTGCCAGGCTGGACCCCAGCATCCTGATGGCCCACTCGACTCCAGCCCCAGGTGAAGTGGAGATGATGCCTCCTGGCAGTGATGCTGCCCAGGACAACGAGCCAGGGGCAAAACAGCCACTGAGCTCTTGGAAGTCCCCTGGGATTCGGAATCTGCTGCAGAGCTGTTTTTGGGATGTTATTTAATTAAATAAAGGACCATTCCTGGCTTGAAGGCATGGCTGGGACATGCAGTATCTGTCATTCAGGGCTTCCTCCATGGCTTGAGCCAGCTCAGGGTCCCTGTGTGCTAGCAGGGCTCAGTGGGAACTGAGGGCACTCGGGGGGTGGAGTAGAGTGGGTACACTGCTGTCGCAGAAAAATAAATTAGGGCTTGCCAAAAAAACGTCCCTCAAACCTCCATCTGGAAATGGAATCAGTATGGGAAGAATTAAAAAAAAAAACCCCAAACCAAAAAAACCCAAACCAAAAGAAAAGTACCTTCTCTTCCAAGAGGACATTGGAGATTTTCACTCTAAGAGAAATCCTGTGAGCTGGGAGGTTTGGGTTTAAACTGACACAAAATGGCACACACTGCTCCCGTGCCGCAGAAAGATGTGGTCGTGGGACGGAATGTCCCCTACTGAGGTCCCTGCACAGCCTGGCATTGCCCCAGGAAAGGCACCCCATGGAGGAGCACCCCACGGCACAGCACCCCGTGTCCCCCTGAATGTGGGGCTGGACACCTGGCCATGGCCAGAGCACATCTTGCAGATGGCGGCACCCTCCCCAGCCTACCCCAAAACCTGGCTTTAGGGCTTTTTTCCCTACTAAAAACTGTGGATTTTACATTCTTAAAAATTCTGTTATCCTTCCACCTGAGTACCTGCAGGGCTGGGGTGCCTGCAGTGAGACCTTCCACATGGGCCAGGCTCTCCAGCCAGGATGTGCTGCGGATGTTCCTTGATTTGTAGGGAATCACCTCGTCCCCAGAACCTGCAGGCATGGGGTCCCTGGGCACATGTCCCTCAGAGAGGAGCCCATGCCACCCCCTGCATGCAGCAGGGCAGTGGTGAGAGGCAGCAAAGGCAGAAACAAGAAGGTGGCTTCACATTCCCTGGTGAGCGGGACTGGAGAGCCCTGGGATCTGCTCCTGTCTGACCCGAAATCTCCACACAGCACCGAGTTTGCCAGGGCTCTGCCTGCTGACCAGGCAGAGGGTTCACCACTGAGCCAGACTGAGCAGGGGGCTCAAACCCCTCTTCTGGCAGCTAAACACCCCCAAAAAGTGGCCTCCACCCTCCTGCAAATCCAGCACGTAGCTGCTCACGGAGCCTCCCCAGCGCTGCTGGGACTGCGGCTGCCTTGGCGCACTGGTCGGGGAGGAGCACCTGCATTTTGGTGAGGGGAGGTGGCAGGGGGGCCCAGGATCCTTCCCAAGGGGCTGTGGGGGCTGCACGTCAGGAGCAGCATGGCAACCCCACACATGGACATGGATGGTGCCCTGCTCAGCCCGGGAGCCAGGTGGTGCCCACCTCAAATCACGGTGGCAAGGGGGTACTGGACTGTGTTGTGAAGGGAGACAGACTCTGCATCAGTGGGTGTCCCTCCAAACCCAGACTAAGGCACTTGCAATGCCCAGACAGCACAGGGGCTGCTCCTTTGGGTGCCACACTGGTCCCAAAATGGGCAAGGAGGGTGCCTGAGGTGCCAGACCAGCAGCTGGGCAGGTTTTCCTGCCATGGCTGAAGGTGATGCTGCTATCCCAGCCCCAGGCCACACGGACAGCCATTTCTGCTCCATGCCTCCCAGAGCAGGAGAGCACCGTAGCTTTGGCTGGGGTCACCACGACGTGCCTGGCTGGAAGGGGGGATTCTTACTTTGGTTTTATTTTTTTTTAGCTAGTGTACACTGTGCAACTGCTGTGAAATCCCTCCAGGCCCCAATGCACTTGGCCATGATGAGTGGCCAGGGCAGAGCAGGCTGCACAAGCTCGGCAGATCCTGGCAGAGAACGGCTGGAGGCCCCTGTGCCAGGAAGGGTCCTGCCAAATATCCCTCCCCAGAGCTGTGCTGCAGCGCCCAGGGACAGAGGAGCCCCCCAGGGACTAACCACACCGCTTGCCAAGACTGTCCCCTGTCCCAGCTTGCACAAAGTGACAGTGAGGCTGGGAGCTGGCCTAGGGCCAGCACTCGCCTGGGCACTGAGAGCAGCCTGAATCAGGTGCCGCAGTGGTGGGGAGAGGAGCAGTTGGAAAAAAGGTCCCCAGGGACCACCATGGGGCTTTCTGCTCCTCTCTGAGGGGCCAAAGGGGCCTTGCATCTTCTCCAGTGCTCTCGTGGATGTGGATCCCCTTGGACACCCCATGCCAGCACAGCAGCCAGCCTGGGATGCTGGTGAGGAACAATCCCTGCAGCATGTTTGCCTGGGTATAGCGACACTCTGGGCACCCCCAGCCCCTCCAGGCTGCCTCCATACACCAGGGCAGGTAATTCCCAGGCCAGTTCCTCCTTCTGGGGCCAGATCCCCCTCCCGAGCGTGGATTCCCACCAAGCCACCTCAACTGCAAGCATCCACCCAGCCTCCACACCACCCTCGCCCTAGGCTCCTGGGCTCCCACCTTCCTGCTCCCCTCACACTCACCCCAGGGCGTGGGGGTCCCAGCGGGTGGCAGGGGCAGTGGCCTCGGTCTGGCCTTGGTGGCGGCGGTGGCGATGCGGGTGGGACCCAGGTACTCCACGTAGGTACCGGGGAAGTCTCCGCGCTCCTTGGTGCGCTCGTTGACGCCGTGCAGCCAACCCTGGGGGTTGCGCTCGTCGCCGTCCTTGTAGTTGGGGCTGCTGAGCAGCCCGGCCCTGCTGACCGTCAGCACGTCCCCGGGGCACAGCGCCAGGTCCTCCTCCCGGTCCTTCTGGTACTCGTAGAGAGCCCGGTACTGCAGCCCGTCCGAGGAGGCCATGGCGACAGCGTGGCGTGGCTCACACCGCCGCTGGCCAGCCGGGCATCAGGGCTTGGGGTGCCCACACGGGGCTGGGGCAGTGCGGGGTTGGGAGCGCTGCTGTCCCTGCACAGGCAGGAGGAAAACCTCAGTGGTGGAAAATCTCCGAGATGGAGAGCGGCTCCTGACCCTCCGACCCCAAAATTGCAGTGGAGCCACACCAGCGCCTGGGACTGGTCAGCGTTGGCTCAGGTGTGGGTAAGGAGCTGTTTCTTCACCAGGGCAAACGGAGGAGATGAGGCTAACGGGGGTAGAGGGGACAAACGTGGGTCCTCCTCAGCCTGGCCTCATCCGCACGGTGCTGGGGACATCCCTGCTCTGCCGGAGAGAAAGGCAGCGCGTTAGTGACCAAACCTCTGCCTTGACCTCAACCTCTTGCCCGTCCCCCCATCCCATCTCCCGGGTGAGCCCAGCGGCTCGCTGGGCTCCTGCTTCCCAGGGAGCTCCCGCCAGCAGGGCTCGGCCACTGCACGCAAGGAAAGTACCGGCAAGAGTCTGGAAAGTAGGGCAAGAGATCACGCCACGGGTTTTTAAAATAGACATATGTGCTGAGAAACCTCCTGCCGCACGCAGCTCCCCTCCGGCAGCTCCAGCCTAGCAATGCTGCACGGAGCTGGCAGATGAAGATGTAGGCTTTTCATGTGGGTTTGGGTTTTTTATTTTTTTTTTTTTTAATTTTTTTTGGTGCATTTTTATATATTCCTCCAAGAGTGACATCATCCCTAGGGGGAAAGACTGTGCTGCCGCCGACCCACTGCCCCCCAGCTTCCAGCAGGACCCCGTGGAAGAGGGATGGAGGGATGATGAGCAGCAGCCGTCTGTCTGTCCATCCATCCATCCGCCTCCCAGAGCCCTCCCGCCGCCCCTCCAGCCTTACCGGGCGCGGTGGCTCCAGCGGCGGGAGCGGAGAACGGGAGCGGAGCGGAGCCGGCTCCCGGCCCCGCCGAGCCGCGCTCCGGCGGTGATGTCAGCGTCCCTCCTCCTCCTCCTCCTCCTGCTCGGTAGCCGGGCGGCCCCCCCGCCGCAGCGCGTCGGGAGGGGGGGTGGGGGGGCCCGACTACCGAGCAGGAGGAGGGAGAATTGTAGGAGTAGGTGGATGACTTCATCCCCAGATGCAGCATCTCTGCTCCCAAATTGCATCCTCTGTAGGATGGAGATCTCCCATCTGTGGGTTTCCATCCATCCTTAGGGGTGCTAAAGGACAGGAGAGGAGCAGCACCCCATAGACATCCCCCTTATGCCAGCCAGCTCTCCCTGTGCACCCACATAGAATCCCATCCCTTAGTCAGGCTACAAAACATGCACAGGACAGGCAGGAGACGTCATGGAGAATCCCAGCTCAGGGATGCTCTGGTTCCTCGCTCTCCTCCTGAGCTTGGACAAGCTATCCCAGTATTTGTCTGTCTGTGAGGCACAGAGAGGTGGATGTGATGTTCCCAGAGGCTCCAAGGCTTGTTTTGGTTCTATTTTTTTTTTTTTTTAATCCTTGCTTCTCACGCTGACTTCTCTGAAATGGTCGTGGCTCCTTGTCTTTGCTGCAGGTTGGACATCCTAAAAATAGATGGTACCTAAAACACAGGCTCTGGGAAATGCACGCTGGCTGAATCCAAGCCACTGCAGGCAGCAGTGCAGGGGTGGCACGAAGTCCAAGGAGGAATCCCAAGTGCTGGGAAAACTGAGGAAACAGACACAGAGGCCAGCAGAGCAATGCAGGAGATGTATGGCCCTTCTCATCCATAATTTCAGCAAAGCCCCCCTCCTTTCCCTGCAGCACATGGCCTGATGGTGCAGGGCAGCATCATCCTGGGGGATTTCTCCCCAGCTGCACTTCCTTGGGCAGCATGCAGCCCCCATTGCCCCACTCCCCAAGCTGGATCCAGCCCAGCTGCTGGTTGTTGCAGATTAAAAGGGATTTTTCTCTCCCTCGTCCCACTTCTGCTGGCACCATGCTGCTGTTGCTGGTGCTGGGACAGAGTTAGAGTTGGCTGTGAACAGCCAGATGCTGCCCTCCCCTGAGTCATGCTTCCCCAGTCATGTTCCCTGTGCCCCATCAGGGGTGGAGAGCTTTTGCTGAGTGTCTAAAGCCCTTCTTGGTGTCCCCAGAGTGTCCCACGGGGCTGTGAAGTCAACCAGGCTGAGCACAGTGTCAGTGCTCTGGGGGCTGCCTGGGGGAAGGCAAGGAGGTGTTTCCCTCCTGGGACAGGATTGGAGCTGGGGAGGCTGGTGGGTACCACCCATCCTATCCCAGGATCAATCCAATTTATAGGCCAGGAATTAACACAGTCCTGGGGCTCAGGGGCAGGGGAACAACCTGGCGTGACACCCATCATCTCTCCTTCCCAGCAGTAGGTATTTTCACTCATGATGTACCTTGGGGTCCCCAAACACAAAGGCACCATCTCCTGCTGGAGCCAAGTTCCATTGCCCCCAACAACCCCGCTGTTGGATGGGGCTGAGCATCACCCCAGCCCTCCCTGGCTGGCTCCTGTCCCAAGAACCTTCAGAGCACCCCTTACATCGCATCCCAGCTGCACCAGGATCATTCTCATTCTCTGCACCCTGGGCTACCCCTCACCCTGTGTCACCCCTACCTGGTTAATTTAAACCCCCACACCACTCCATCCCCCAAGGTGGGCAGAGAGCCCTCAGAGAGCACCCTGTCAAGATGCAAGAGGTGCTTCAGGCCTTCACTGCTATTGATTGAGCCAGAGGAGCTGCCTGTCAGGCCCTGATTAATCCATCCTTGCTGGATTAATGAGCAGCACTCATGGCCATGAGTGGCCTTGACTGTGTTCTGTGGAGGATGCAGGAGGAGCCATCCTTGCTCCCTGTACCCCACAGTCCCTTTCAGGCTGCCCTTTGCTCTCTGTGTGGGCAGCCCAGGATGGGTCTGTGGGGATGAGAGTGATATCTCCTCCCTGGGGTCCCCATAACCTTCTGCAGCTTCTCTCCTCTCCTGGCTGGAGGGATAACCCTTGGTGGGAGCATCTCCAGGGGATGCTCAGCATCCACCTTGGCTCTTTGTCCTGGCCTTTCCAAAGTGACTACTCAAGGTCCTACTGCTCCCCTCTTTGCTTTTGGGGGCTGCCATGCTCGTGTCCAGGAAAGTTGGCCACATGGCTGTGAATAAATAGAGCATAAATAGAGTTGTTAACATGCCCGGCTGGAGAAAGTGAGGCTGCAGGACTGGGCTGAGCCCTTCCCAGCCAGAGAAAACGGAAAGATTTTTTATTTCCTTTGACATTTCAGAGCTGGCTTTTTTGATATCACCACTGTTTCCCCAATTCAGAATGGGCCATGCTTTGCTTTCTCCTTAGGAGCAGGAAAATTCCCTCTCTCTTGGTTTTCTTCCAGAGTGCCCAGCATTGAGCTCTGGCTTCTGTGGGTTTTGGTTAGGGAGAGCCAAGTGCTTCTCCAAACAACTCCCAGTGTGGTATCCGTGGACAACCTCTTGCTGCTCTCTCCCACAGCCGTGCTCTGCCACCACCACCAGACTGCTTGCCGGGCTGGAGCTAACCCGGGGCTGGGGAGGGAGAGGCTGGACAAAACCCAAGGAACATGAGGAAAGGCTGGAGGTGCTGCTGGGGCTCTTCCCCATGCTACTCTGCAGGGCTGAAGCTCCCCAGCACGGCAGCTGCCAGGGCTGCAGGAGGGGGGCTGGCAGGGCACCCCAGAGTGGCACTGGGGACCCAGGGGTCTCAATGCCATCTCCCTGGGCAGCGGGCACAGCACATCCCAGGAGCTGAGCTCGGCCAGGTCCCACATCCCAACGTGGGGAGAAAGCTCCACCACCCATCCAGCCCTGGCCATCCTCACTGGCGAGACAGCGATGGAGACTTCACCGCCTGGCTCTCGCCTGCAGCAGCCCCCGGAGTGTCGGCGCTGAGGCATGGAGCTGTCCTGATGTGACCCTGCAGCGCAGCCCTTCGCATCCCCGAACCTGCCCGGCTGGGCTTTACGGCAGCTGCCGCCTCGCCGTGGCCCTTGGAAATTAATTCAGGAGGGATTTGCCCGCCTGGGCACTCGTGGGAAACAAGGAAATGTGATCCGGAGGGGTGGGCAGGCAGCCAGAGGCAGGGCAGCCTCGGGGGACTCGTTGTAGGGGAGAAATGCACGGGGAGAAGCTCAGCCCGGTACGAAGGAGGGAGGTTGTCATCGAGCCCCTCGTTAGTTGCGTTATTAACAGCTGGAGCATCGTCGGGATTAACATCGGCTCCGTGAGGCACAGGGACACACCAGGGCTGGGGCACACTGGCAACCCCCCTCAGCACCCCTGCATTTACACCCCGGGCCCCACATGGCACAGATCATGGCACCAGAAGGGGCAGCTCCTGCTTTCGGGACTCGAGTTGTGGTTTTGCACTAGCCGCAGGAATGGGGAGGATCGCCCCGGAAGCGGGAGCTGCAGCTGCAGGGAAATCGGTGTGGTCCCACTGCCTGCTCCCTCCCAACGTGGGGGAATTGGGATTTCCCCAGCTCTCCAGCCAAAATGCTTTGAGTCCTTTCGAAGCTGAGAACTGAAATACTTCAAGACATCAAAAACTTTTGGCTGATGTAGATATTTATTTCTCCGCATCAGGAGGTGGGAAGTGATGAATTCAGCACAAATCTGCTACATTCAGTAACTTCTGTCTGCAAATCCAAAGCTGGGCTCATAGCTGGCACATTGCAGTGTGTCCATCCATAAGTGCTGCCCCAGGTGTCTGGATGCTGGACAGACAGATGGGTACATGCTGCCAGCCCAAAACAGACATGGGAATGCCCTTTGCAAGGGACTCACCTGGCTGGGGATATCCTGACATCCTGTCAGTCACAGACCTGGCTGATCTCCATGGCTGGCAGTGCCCAGGACTTCATGCTCAGTGCTTTACCAGGAGGGAAACTGAGGCCACTTCCCTGCTCTTGGTCTCCCAGGGCCAGAGGAGGAGCTTTGCTGCCCATGCCCTGGTGAGAGGCATCTCCATGCTCCAGAGAAGGGGATGCTTGGGATCCAGCTGGCCTGGGTGAGAGGATGGGGACAGCGGGGAGATGGCGTGGCCTTGCTGGGCAGGAGGGACATGGGAATGTCACCAGACTTGTCCTTCTGTGGTCGGGTCAGGCCTTCCCAGAGAACCAGAAAATCCAGCCTGGCTCCCCTTTGAGGCTCAGGTGGATGATGCTGGGGAGCAGCCAAACCCCAAGCTGCTGCACCAGGGACTGGAGGAGGTGAGGGGACCAGTCCACAGCTTGGCCTCTGATTTTCCCCTGTGGCTGGCAATGACTGGGAAGGAGAGCAAGTATTTATATGTTTGCCAAAAATTATTTTTGGGGGGGGGGATTGTGTCCAGCAAAGAGGGTCAGGCTGGGATGGGGCAACTTTTGGGAGAGGGGCAATATGAGGGAGGGTTTAGGAGCAGCTGTCCCCCTTTGGGAGAGGAATGAAGGCTTGGCCCCTGGCTCTGAGCAGCTTCCTGGCAGCTGCTGCAGAGAAGGGCTGAGGCTAAGGCACAGGGGGGTGAGGGCTGCAGCCCCCAGCTGCAGCACGGGCTGTGGTAATACCCAGGGTGCCTGGGAGGCTTGGAGGCTTCCCCCAAATACCACCGGGATTTGGCTGGAGCCCAATGGGGCTGACTTCACCCTGCTGAAATGTATCATTACAGCCAGGCAGGGAATGTGCTGTGGGGTTTTAGGGGAGCCTGGTGTGGGGTGGAGCGTGCCAAGCACACAGAACCTAGTTTCCTGCAGGATGAGGTCTCCCCTGCCTCCCGAATTGCTCTGTGGTTTGATGACAAGCTAAAGAGACACGCTGTGGGTGCTGGGGAGGGGACCAGCACAAGCTCCTGCCCCAAAGCTGCCCTGGACAGGCAAGGGACACCGCCAGGGCCAGGCCTGGGGAGGCAGCATCCCCCCGTGTGCGGTGTGGCTCTCTTGCAGCCCTCCTCTGTGGGAAACCAGCTCTGTTTCAAAGCATCTTTTCAAAGAAAATCACTTTTGGCAGCCCTTAGGCAATGGCAGGTCTCCGCTGACTGCTCCAGCGCTGGCATCTGTCATGGCTGTCACTGTCCTCTCCCGCCGTCACCCTGCTGTGTCCCCGCCAGCAAAAATCCAGCTCCCTGTGCAGCAGTTGGGGACAGCCCGGGCAGCTTTGGCTTTTCCTCTGCAAACAGGCTAGTGCGGCCGTTCCCCAGCGCCCTCCTTTGCCTGCTTCTCTTTTGGCCCAGGATGCTGGAGATTTGGGCTTTGGAGAGATCCCTGACAGAGTGGTGCTGAGGAGGGGAACCAGCAGGACACCCGCAGAGCCAGCCTGGGACCATGGATGCCTCAGCCTTGGCTGGCAGAGGGAGGCTGTGAGTGCTGGGGGTGCCCAGAGCTGGGAAATCGCAATCACAGTGCCCGGCGTGCGGAGGAGGGCGGCAGGGTGATACCCACGGCTACAGGGTGATACCCACGGCTACAGGGTGATACCCACGGCTACAGGGTGATACCCACGGCTGCAGGGTGATACCCACGGCTGCAGGGTGATACCCACCGCTACAGGGTGATCCCCCACGGCTGCAGGGTGATACCCACGGCTACAGGGTGATACCCACGGCTACAGGGTGATACCCACGGCTGCAGGGTGATACCCACGGCTGCAGCATCGGGCAGAGGGTGAAATCCCCCGGGCTGCCTTCGCTCCGTCGCAGCAGGGACCTCGCGGGGACACGGGCAGGGAGCCGGGTGTGAGTCCCACGGAGGCTGCCAGCAGCAGAGGGCAGCAGGGCTCCGGGCTCCCCGCGACACCCAGGGGTGGCCCAGGAGGGCCGGACGGGGCGGGGGGCTCCGGTGGCGGGGGCGGCCCCGGAACCGCGCCCGGTTAAAGGGCGGCACCGGCGGGGTGGGGGAGACAGAGCGGGCTGGGTAAGGACGGGTCGGGGTGCTGCGAGCTGCTCTCCGCTCAGGTGAGTTGGATGCTGTCCCTCCCCGCCCGTGGGAACCCCACGGATTTCCCTGGAAGGGCGCTGGGCTGGCTGGACGGCAGGAGCTGTGCTGGGTGGGGATTCCCCGGTAACCCCTCTACTCTCTCCAGGTGCAAAGATGGGGTTCTTCACCTTTATCAAGGTCATGATGATCCTCTTCAACCTGGCCATCTTCGTAAGTGCGCCCCGGGGGTTGGGGTCTGCCGGAGGGGGTCCCGGGGAGCTCCCGGAGCCGGGTGGGTCTGGCTGGGCTCTCCTTTCCCTCCGTGTTCCTTTCTGTGGGTGATGGTGTGGAGAGTGTGGGCAGGTGAGTGTAGGTGGGACCTGCAAAGCCCAGGGCTGTGCCGTGCTCTGGGGACAGTGGCTGTTGCATCAGCTGCCCCTGTCCCTCGCTGTGCTGAAGCTTGGCAAGGGGTGCTGAGTACCCCAGAAAAGAGGGTTTGCTGGGTGCTCTATTTTTGTAGGGGAGCAGCCCATGTGTGTGACTGTGACCTGTGGTGTTGGGGTTCCTGGATGTTGGGAATTCAGAGCACATGCAGGCTCTACTCCCACCCAGGGCAAAACGTAGTGGAGCTCCCAAGAGCTGCCCTGGCTCTGCTGGAGCCACCTGGAGAAGGGTGTGATAGGATACAGCCTTGGGAAGGAGAGGATGCAGAGCCTTCAGGCTCGCTCTGGTGAAACACTCACTCCGTAAAGCTCCTGCCAGGATTTGAGTGTGGTGGGGAAGGTTGAGCAGGCAGAGGGGAGGGCTGGGACAGGCTTGGGCAGCCCAGAGTTCACCTTCACCATGAATACTTGACTGGCTGGGGCTGCTCAGATTCTCCTCTGCGTTGGGGGCAGTGTCATGGTGGCCAGTGTCTGAAGTGGCCATGTGGGCCCCTCGGGGATCATGGTGGGGCTTGGTGGCACTGCTGGCTTGGCTGGCCCTCTGCTGGCACTGAAACCCTCTGGCTGGGGAGAGGGGCAGCTGTGACACTGCGTGGGGGATGTGCTGGTGGTGGGGTGTGTTTCAGGGTACTGACCCATCTGGCAATGCCCTGAGCTGCCTGCAGTGATGCAAAGTCTTGCTTTGGTGTGGTGAAAAACTGCCGAGGGGAGAAACACCTGTGCCAGGGCCTTCCCCAAATATCAAACCTCGTGCCTATCTGGAAGCTGACATTGCCTCTCTCCTCCCAGCTCGCTGGTGGGACCCTGCTGGGAGTTGGCATCTGGGTCAAAGTGGATCAAGATTCATTCCTGGGTATATTTGGGACAATCTCTGCCAGCATCATGCAGGTTGTGAATGTGAGCTACCTTCTCATTGTCATCGGTGCCATCCTGCTGGTGATCGGCTTCCTCGGGTGCTATGGCGCCCAGAAGGAGAGCAAATGTCTCCTGATGATGGTATGGACCTGACTGACCTTATCAAGCCTTGTTTGAGCTGAGTCTGGGGTGGGGGGACCCGATGGGTGGATTTCTCTGTGGATATGTGCTCTGTGGATGTTTCCATGTGGTGGAGTCTGGGTGGGCCTTGGAAAGGTGGTGTTGGACTCCAAGTCTGCCCCAGGAAAGGGTGAGAGGAGGCAGGAGGGGGTGCTGAGGTCTCTTTTGGAGCATGTCCAGAGAGCTCAGCCCCATGCAGGTGGAGGGCTGGAGGACCCCAAGGTTGTGCTGCTCCCGCCTTGGAGCAGAGCTGAAGGCAGTGAGGCAGGAGGGCTTGAGCCCTGGGGAAGCAGATGAGTTCCTGGGGCCCCTGAGGATTCTGGCTGTTGGTTTGACCTCCCTCCCCTTGCTGTGTCCTAGTTCTTCTCAGTGGTGTTGATCATCTTCATCGTCGAAGTTGTTGCTGCTGTGGTGGCTCTGATCTACACAGGTCTTGTGAGTGGAATACCTGAATCTCGGGTTGGGCTGATCTGGGACCTGTCCTACCCCCTGGGAAAACAGGAGACATGGGCTGGCAGTGCTGCCCATGGGTGGGGAAGCTGCCCAGTGGTCAGTGCTGCAGGAGGATGTTGGTCACTGCTGGCACCAGCTAACTGGGCAGGCTGAAGTAGCCTGGCTGGCCTGAGGATGCTGTGAAGAGGTGTTCCTGTTACATCATAATCCTAATTTTTTTAGAACAAGTTTTTGCCTGCTTCTTTCTGTCCAGCCCCTCAGTCCCTAACCAGCTTAGGCTTGACGCCTCCCCACCTCTGAGGGCAGCAGCCTCTGGTGGAGGAAGTCCCTATTGCCTCATGCTGAGCAAACTCACCCCCTCATTAGGCACCTGAGAAACCACCTGGGGAGAAAGGTGGCTGCCTCATTAGGCACTGGAGAAGTCAACCGCAGGGCAAACGTCATTCCTGGCTCCCTCACCTAACACTGCTTATCAGATGATTCACTGGTCAGAAGTGACCTTGGTGCATAACGCACTGGTTACTGGGGCAGGGGACAAACTGTGGGTCAAATGGACATGGTGTGACTTCTGCCCATGCAGGGTCTTTTTGGTCTCCTCTCCATAGGCTGAGACTTGGATGGGGGTGCTCAGCTCTGTGGTGCTCCCCAGGGCCTTTTCTGATACTGTTTTTGTTCCCTTTCTTCCAGGCAGAAACGTTGCTGAATGGTCTGGTGACCCCTCTGCTGAAGCAGAAGTATGGGGCGGATGACACATTCACACACATCTGGAATGTCACCATGAACGAGGTGTGCTGAGCCCTGGGGCCCTCACCTGTGGGCTGGGATCCTCCCAACATGGGCTAGGTGGTGCACATCTGGGTGGGACAGTGAGATAGCAGTGGGGACACATAGCAATCCTGGATGTGCTGAGCTGTCACTGCCTTCTCGACTTCCCAGGTGTCTCAGAACTACCTGCTTGGGACCTAGTGGGGTGAGAGCTGTATGTGGTGGTGTGTGGGGCAAAATCCTGGTCTCAGGATGACTACTGAGCAGCCCACCAAAGCAGGGTTGAGCTGGGTGACACCCGCCATGAGCCAGCAGGGTCCAGATGGTGTCAGAGTCTGGAGGGAAACCTGAAGGATGCTCTTCCCATCCCTTCCTCTCTCTCCCTCTTAGGTCCACTGCTGTGGCCTGAATAACTACACAGACTTCAATGACTCCTACTGGTACAAGACACATGGCAACTACCCCGAGCAGTGCTGTGACATGAACAAGTTCTGCAACAGCACGTTGGCTGAACTGTACAATATCAAGGTACATGTGGTGGTGGCTCTTGCCTGACTTGGGGTGTGCCTGAGCATGGGGAGGGAGCTCTCCTGTAGCTCCAGCTCTGGACACAGTGGTCCCATGGGCTTTAAATTCTGGGGGAATGCTGTGGTGTCCTTTTGTCCCTGGTAGAGACAAGTAAAGTTATGATGCTCTGGTCTTAAAGAAAAAAGAGTGGTATGCCTGATGCTGAGCATGAACCCAGGCACCATTCTGCCTTTTTGGGTGATTTCCCTGCTTTGTCCATTCCTTTCCTTGCTCCCCACCCAATATTTGATCTGAGAAGTGGCTGAGTTGCCCCATGAATCCCCCAGACCTTCTCCATGGCTGTGTGCTCTGGGTTGGAGAAGCAGTATCTCCCTTTGTGGGGGATGCTGTGCCCTGGCAGTTGGGGTATCATCACCTCTTGCTCACCCTCACCTGCCTGGTTGCCTCCTGCAGGGCTGTTTCCCACAGATCTTGGAGGAAATCAGGACCCATGCAGGAGTGGTGGGCGGCGTGGCAGCCGGCATTGCTGCCTTGGAGGTGAGTGCCTGAGCACTGCTGTGCTGCTTCCTCCTTGTGCCTGGAGCTGGGGCTGGGACCAGCCTGGGGCCCAGGGGCTGGTGCAGCTCCATGGACCACCTGCAGCTGCAGGCTACTGAGCCTTCTTTGCTGGGCACATGCAGCCCTTCCCCCTTGGTGCACTGGGGATGGTGGGCTGTGACCCACACCCGTGTTGGGAAAGGGAGGAGGGTGCACATTGGAGGGGGCTGACTTGCACCTTGTCCCCCACAGATTGCAGCCATGGCAGTTTCCATGTACCTGTACTGTAGGCTGGATGAGAAGTGACCTCTCGAGGCAGGAGGATGACCTGCCACCTCCCCATGCTGGGGTGCACCCGTGGCGTGCCATGCTCTCAGGGGGACGTCATCCCTCCCTGCGTCTGATGTTGTCCTGTGCACTGTGATTTATAGCTGTATTTTGATCTACTGAGCTGGGATCTGTAGAGTTTGTCTATATTTTTGTACTGATATGATATATGGAGTCTGTACATAGAGTTTTGGGGTGTTTCTTGATGGAGGGTGGGGTTGGGAGAAGCTGCTTTGTCTGTTTGGCTGATACCAGCAGGAGATAAAGCAGCACAGGACAGCTCAGGGCTGCTGATCTGGCAATGGCACAGTGATGCCTTGATAAAGTCCTGCAGGTGGGTGATGTACCTCTCTCACAGTGTCCTACTTTGTCCCCCTGCATCAGTTTCAGGTGGTAACTACATCCTCACAGGGGGATATATCTATTCCTGCACCCATTTTAAGCCAGCCCTGGTCCTGTTGCCATGTTGTCCCCTGAAAGAGGGTCTGGCTGGGTGCTGGCTGGTCTCTGCCCCTTCCTTCCCTGGCATGAAGACAGCCCTGCTGCTCCCTGGCTTCCCCTTACCCCCTGTCATTTTGTGCCTGAGCCCCACTCCATGCTGTAAGAGAAATGCAATAAATTTTTCATCTTGGATACAAATTGTTTTCTGGAGTTGATCTTGGTTCTGCTTTTAATAAATACCCTCTGCTGGGGGTTGCAGGGGTGAGGCCTGCCTTGCCTCCTCCTCACCTTCCCTTCCACATCCTTGTGGGTAGCACAGCCCTGCCTACAGCCTTTCTGCCCTCTAGGCAGTGAAGGACAGGGGCAGTGGCTGGAGGCCAGTGTGTAAACAGCCTCCCTGTGTGCTGCCTGGCTCCGTGCACACCATGGCACCCCCTTATCAGCTCCTGCCCAGGCATGGGGCTGTGCTGAGGCACTGCCGTGGTCTGGCATGTCCCTTGTGCCATCCAGTACCTGTCACACTGGCAGGAGCAGGCAGGGGACAGTGAGACAGGCATGGGCACCCACTCCCCACCCTGGGATACTCAGCCCTGGGGACATGGGATTTGACCCTGCTCTATGGCAAGGTGTGGGAGGAAGCTGCCAGAAAATAGCCTCATTCCTTCCTGGACAAGTGAATAAGCCCCAGTTGCACCATAAACTGGTGTCACTTCATGGGTGACGTCAGGGCTTTTATGCCTCTTTCCCCTCTCCAAGTACACAGGAGCTGCCAGCTTTCCTAGAGGTGTTGTGCCCAGGAACCAGCTGGCACAGAGCTGGGCACACCTACCCATGGCCTCTTCTGTTCCCTGTTTTTGGTATGCCTTGCAGAGCTGGCTCCTGGCACACACCCTCTCACCATCTCACTGTGGGATGGAGTGGTTTCAGGGGCGATGCCTGGCCAGCTGGTGGCTTTTGCCTTTGCAACTCCTCCTGGCCATGGGGTTTCCATGGGACAGAACAGGCTCTCTCTGTGGCACTGAGTTTTGTAAATAACCCTGCAACCACTGGCTCGGTTCCTCCCCTCCACCTGCTGGGAAAACTTGAAGGACCAGTTTCTCCTTGCGGATATGATTCCTCCCAATTGCCCTTTGCGGCTCTTGGCTACCCTGGCAGCTAAAAACAGAGCAGTGGGGGGTAAACCAGACTGGCACAGCCTCCCTGTGCTCCCACTGTGCCTTCCACTTCCACTGCCCAAGCACTGCCACAGCCTTTGGGCTCTCCAAGGAGATCCCATTCCTGCTGGTTCCCCACCAGCACCACAGCACATCCCAGCCCACCACCCATCCCCACCAACCCATGTGGTGCCACCAGGCACCTCTGCACCTTGTACCCCTACGACTTGCCTAGTTATCCCAGACAGGCACTCTGGGGCAATCAGAAGCTTACAGCACAGGCTGAAAGGTCCTTCAGGGCTTGTGGCAGGAAACAGAAACTTCCTTATTGCCCCCGAGAAGATGGCAGGAAACGGCCCGAGCATCTGGCATGTCTGGGTGTGTGCCAGAATGGGGGTTTTTCTTTTCCACCTGGGATACAGGGTGAGGGAGGGCAGGAGGGCAAAGTCTCCCTGCAGGGCCATTGGGCAAGCAGCCAGTGCCATGATGGGAGCTGCACACAGACCAGAATTCCTGGAGATTTGTAAGGTGCACCCTCCACCAGCATCACTTTGCCCCAGGACACAGCAGGCGAAACCCTGTGTGGTGCAGGCGTCTGTGCTGGCAGGGAGTGGGCAGGAATCAGCGATTTAGGAAAGGAACCACCCCCTCCTTCCTGGGAATTAGCATTGATGGGAACAGGTGCATGAAAGCAGGGAGGAACTGCACGTCTTTGGGTTTGTGCTGATAAATGGGGTAAATAAGAAGCAAAAGCAAACTCCTCTAGCATCAGCTGCTCAAGGAGTGCCCACTGTGGGGAATTTCCCCTGCCTACTGTAACAAGGTGGCCACGATGTTCCCAGCTTGGGGAGGAGAGGACAACCTTGAAGGGTGCAGGCTGGTGCAGGGGAAGAAGTGAGGCAATCATAAGTTCTCTGGCACAGACTTCCTGCCTGGCTCCCCTTCTCCTCTTCCTCAGAGATAAACTTAGTGTTGGCCTAACCCCAATGGTGCTTTCTAGGCAGCTCCCTCCCTGATAATTTGCCGGGATATCAGAGGAGGTGATGCCAGGGCTATTCAAAAGGCAGGAGCTGACCTTGAACCTGGGTGTTAATAATTAATTCTGCACTGGGCAGGAATGGCACAATAACCATCACAGCAACAGTTCTGGACACCCAGTTGAAGATTAATTCACTGCCAGCCTTAGGAGTGGGCATAGGAGGTGGCAGCCCTGTGTCCATAGGCACAGCAGGGAACAGGGACGGGCTGTGTGCAGGGGAAGGACCTCCCTTACCGCTGGGATCAAGGGGAGAAGCCAAGTAGAACCCCTTCCTGGGAGCAGTTTGGGCACCCTGGCATTTATGAATTTTTATTCATAAATGCACTTGGCATTTATGACTTTTTATGAAGGAGAGGGTGCTGAAAATGTAAGATGTGTTCCCTGGGCTGGGATGCAAACGGCTGGACACAGCACCAGTGCCTCCCTGCCACGCAGGGAAGGAGATGGGACCAGCACACCTGAGATCTCTCCATTCAAGAGGACTGGGGATGTTATCCCAGAGGACTCTGGCTGGAAAGTGCTTCCCTCCATCTGTGGGGCACAGAGGAACTGATGTGCCATGGGAAGGGTCAGCCTGGACCTCATCTCCCACATACCACCCTGTCATCAGAGCACAGGGACTTCCTTCTTCCCCAGCACAGAGATCTCCAACAAAAAAAAAGCCCAAAACATAACACACAAAAATAAACACCACCAGAAATTATGCAAAATTCCCCACCCCCCCACAAGCTCTGGAAAGGTCAAGTTTCATGCCAACGCTATTTTGCTTTTGTTTAATTATCAGCCAGCGCCCGGGAGGTGGAGCAGCCCGGACAGGTTCTCCTTTGTAGGGCTGCACAAAGCCAGGGAGGCCGGGCTGGGGGGGCTGCAGGGGCTGGGTGAGATCTGCAGCTCGGGCAGCACATGCTACAGCTGCTGCCACATGGGGCTGAGCTGTGGCAGCCCCTGGATCAGACTTCCAGGGAAGGCAGGAGAGGGGCCTGTTGCCTGGCCAGCTCCTGGGCAGCTGGGAATGCTCCAGCACCTGCAGGCTGTGCCCGGAAGTGAATGACACCCCAAAAAAAGGGCAGGATGAGGAGCGAGCTGGCTACACTCACAAGCTCCCCGGGCCTGGCCCCTTGGGTAATGAACCTTGGCATCACCAGCACCTGGGGGCAATGAGCTGAGGCTCTCCCTCGGTGGCACAGGTGCTCCCTTTCCAGGGGTTTAACCTGCTTCTACTCTCATCCCTCTGTTTCAGGAGGGGAGGCTCCTACAAAGGCTGCAGTTTGCACATACTGGCTCCCTGAGGTGGGCACTACAGGAGGGTGTCAGACCTGAGCCCACAGCACTCTGCAGGGCTCTGCCCTCGGGCACTCAGACCCAGCAGGTGGATCCTCGCCTCGCCCACAGTACCCTGGAGGAGGCTCAGCGCTGCGGGGTTTGGCCTCAGCAGGAGGCGGATGTGGAGGCTGCTAGGAGGTGACAGCCCCTCCGGCATTGCCAAGCCAAGCCCCAGGAGATATGCAAAAAGCTTCTGCTAGAGGGTTGCCCTGCCAGAAGGCTGTGCTTGGTCCTGGGGAGGGGCTGGCAGCACAGCCTGGCTGCAGAGATCAGGTAGGGGAGGAGCAGGCAGCAGGTCTGGGGTGCAGGTTGCAGCTGCTCCATGACACTCTCCCTCTGCCACTTTATTTCAGTTCTGTGGTCTCTGCCCCCAGAAATAGGTGCAGCCCCAGCTCCCCCAGGGCTCCCTGCCCCACAGGGGCAGAAATTGGGAATGATCAAGAGGGTGACAAGGCTGTAGTTCTGCAGGCACAGCAGCTGGAGGTGCCAGGAGGAAGACGGGGCAAGGCACCAGGCAGCTCGTCAGAGTTTCCATCCGTTGCTGAACTCAAGATAAAAGTGATAAAGCTCAAGGAGGAAACAACTTCCAAACCTGTGCCAGCCCTGCTGGCACTGCCTGGCACCACACAGAGGACCTCTGCTGGCACAGGCCTGGGGCCACTGTTAGCCATGACCAGGCCTGCGCTGCACTGGGCAGCATGAGACACCAGAGGACAGGGGTCTGTCTTTTTCAGGCAGGACCCCAGAGCCAGGGAGCCTGGACCCTGCACGAGGCCAGCTATGAAACACAGGAGGCTCAACAGCTTTGCAATGTTTACTCTTGAAAAAATAATTCAATTCAGAAAGCGTCAAACCCTGGTGATGCCACACACCCAGCCCTGCCATGGCTGCCACCCTGGAGCCCTGCTGGGGATATGGGGAGGGCTGGAGAACAGCACCCCACAGGCTGTGGTGTGTGGAGAAGGGGGAGCCTGAAGCCCACCAGTCACGTCCTGCTGTCACTGAGAGCTGGGAGCCACAGACATGAGGTCACACATGGCTGGCAGGAGAGGAGAGTGAACTCATGTTTAGCCATCTCCTATCCCTAGGACCACCTTCCCCAGCCCCAAGAGGAGATGGGAGGAAGCCAAGCCTGGGCTCTACTTGAGAAAGGGAAGAGAATGCATTTAGTTTCAAGGGAAAGAGAAACTGAGCCTTGGGAACAGAACTGCCAAGGAAAGGGTAGGGGAGAGCCATGAAGTTTTTCCAAAGCTACTTTTTCTCAGCAAGAAGCCAAGTCCCTTTTCCATCCTCTTAAAAGACCTGCTTTACCCTGAGGGCCAGCACAGGGGCCACCTGCCCACTGGCTGCCAGAGCAGAGTCCCACTGAGGGGCAGCTCTGGGGGCAGCTGGGGAGGGCAGGGCTGAACCCCAGATTGGTACTGCAGCCTCAAGGGTGTCAGCCTCATGCTCTTGTTCCCCTCCTGCATCCATCCCATCCCATCCCTGCTGCTGGGGCAGGCATGCAAGGGACTGAGTGTCAGAGTCCCTGCAGTCATGCTAGAGCTGGGCTGCATCCACACTGGGATCATCTCAGCCAAAGAGGAGTTCACAAGTTTTCACTCCTTTTCTGGGCAAGGGAGGAAAGCAGTGAATATAGAGGGTGGAGCCAGGGGGACAAGAGACAAACCTCCCATGACTGCCCCTGAATAGGCTGGGGGCTGCCAGCTCTCCATGCTGCCTCCTGTTATCTGCCCCCTCTCAGAAGCAATAAATAAATAAATTAGTGTAGTGTAGACCCCGATGCTCAGTTCACAGTGACAAAATGAAGGGGAAGAGCCCCTGTGACCTCAAGGAAAGGGCTGAGCAGCAGCTCCTCTTCCCAAAGGCAAGCCAGAGCACTGCATCCCTGCCCCAGGCTGGGGAACGGGCAGAGAACAGATCTCTTGCTGCACAGATGAGAGGGGAAGCTGTACTGAGCAAGGGGACCAGGACTGTGCCCCTGGGGTGCAGGGACATTAGTACCGAATGGCTGGGGATGGCAGGGGGCCCTGGGGTGCTTCCTAAGGCACAGAACCCCCTCCCCCTCTCCCTCTGCACGAGGGGTGTACCACAGCGGGAGGGCTGGGCTGCCCATCCCAGACCAGCTCACAGCTTCCCTGACAGCAACTTTCCACGGTAAGGGTGGGGATTCAGGAGAAGAATCTCCCTCTGCCTTCAGCAAAAGCAGGAGATACCTGGGCAGGGAGGGTGGAGAGACAGGGTGCAGTACCACAGGCAAGGACCATAGTGCAGCATCTCTCACTCCAGGGGACCCCGGCCCAGCCTGCCCCTGCAGCCAGGGGATGCCTGCTGGCTGCTCCCATCTTGCTCTGCAAGGCACTTTCACCCCCTCTCCCACGACTCAGGGGCAGGGCTGCTCCCCACAGAGAAGGTGGATGAGGACAGTCTGAGCCAGAGCACACAGCCTGGTCCACTTCCATTTACAGTCACCTCCAGCTTCCAGAACTGACTGCCCTTGTGCTGGCTGTGGGGTGTTCCCTATGTGTCTACAGCAAGTCCAGCTCCTCTTCAGCATTCCCTTTTCTGTGCACCAGTACCTGCAGCCCACAAAGCAAAGCCAGTGTGCAGGAAGATGTCCAGCCCACGCACAGTCTTCAAGGTGCATCCATTGTGCAGGTAACAGCAGAGATGCTGGAATATCCCCTCTTCAGCACTGTGTTTACCATGGGGCACAAAGCCAGCCAGGGAAGAGTTAATAAATAACACCCAGCTGGTAGGCTGAAGCACTTGCACCATGCTGCCTTCTCAGGACTTCAGGGCCAAAAAGGAGAGCAGAGGTGTTTTTTGAGGCCCCCTCCTTCCTCCAGCCTTGCCCAGCCAGGGGGCAAAAGGAGCAGCGTTAGTAGAGTGTCTGTGTTAAAAAAACAAAGTTCCTGGGATGGGGGTGGCATTATCTACAGTGAAGGACCCTGTCCTGTGCAAGGGAGAGGGAAACCACAACAGGGGGCTGGAGGGAGCCCAACATCTCCTTTTGCAGCCCAAAACAGGAGTCTATATCCAGTCACCAGCCTCCGAGAGCCGCTGCCAACTCTGTCTCTGCACCGTGGGGATCTCTGTGCTCCCCAGATCCCTTTTGCTTCCAGCTGCCAGCCTCACGTCTGCTCTGCTGCTGCAACTGCTGGCACTGCTGCTGCCCCTTCCTCCTTGGCAGGAGGCTCCATGTAGATTGGTGTCACCGATGAGGGCTTCTTGGACCTGCAGGGGAGGGGGCAGGATGGGAACAGGCAGGGCTGGTGGTCCTTCAGGACCCCAATTCCCAACAGCACTGCCTGGTATGATCTCCTTCCCACTGTCAATCTCCAGCCCTGTGAATATATCCTGTCCCCTCTCCCACCACAGTTAATAAGAAGTGAGGGTGGGGTCCCCAGGACTGGGCTGGGACTGAGGTGGATGATGGAGTGTGCCAGGCAGGGGACAGTGCTGTAAGGATGGGGCATTGCTCAGACATTCCTGTCCCTGATACTCACGAGTAGGGGGAGGCAGGGACCCCCACCACAAGGAAGTGGTTCTTCTTACGGAAGAGCCGCCACAGCCCCTTGTGGTTCCCACGGACGTCCAGGTCCCAGATGTGGAGGCACTAGGATGGTGGGGAGGGAGGAAAAGGCATCAGAGCCTGGGGACACCAGGGCCAGGTGTCCCCTGGCATGGGAGGAGCCACAACCCCTGCCCTCACTGACACATAGCAGAGAGGGCTGCACCCCTCCAGCCACACCAAGAACTTCAACATCATCCAGGGACAGCAAGAATCCATTTGCTGAGCTGTGTCAATGCCATGGGCAAACCCAAGAACAACAGCCACGTGTTTCCCAGCGATGCAGAGACCAGTGCAGGGATGAGGACAGGCCGTGTCAGGGGCCTCACCTTGGCAAGTTGAGTCCAGCTGGTGAAATCTGCTTCCTGCTCCATCCTTATGAACATGACGTAGACCTTGCCCTCAGTGTCGGGCACGAAGGAGTCCTCACAGGGGTTTTTGCTGTGGTCCAAGACCTCAGCCTCACTGTGGAAACAGAACAGGGAGTGAGAGGGGACCCCACCTTCTCCCTGTTCCCACTGCAGAGTACTTCAGACATGCAGGATGTGGCTGGGGCCACCAGGGCCATCTCTACCCTTCCTTCTGTTCTGGTTGGCTCACCCAGTGTGCCCTGTGGTCTGCCCACCTTCCAGCAGGCACTCACCCCAGGAGCCGATGGATTTCAGTCTCATAGTTATCCTTCCTCAAGCTGTTGGAGGAGAAGAGAACACAGAGGTCAGGGCAAAGTCAGTTTGATAAGCAGGGAACATCCAAAATTATCCAAATTTTAACACTGAAGGCAGCTGGAACCAATAAATGGAGAGCAGGCACTGCCACACATTATTGAGATGTGGCAGCAAAAACATGACCCTTCAACATGTCCACCTGAAGCACAGGGTAGCCAAACCCAACCTTGCAAAAACCACTGCCAGGACTCCCCAGCAGAGGCCAGTGTGTTGATGCAGGAGGTTATGGCTGCTCCAGAGGGGAGATCACTCCAGCACAAGGAGACAAGGGTGAGGCCAAGCAATTGTTTCATAAAGATCTCATTGTGACCAGCACTCACCTCTCCACATTTTTAAGCTGGACATTTGGAACTGTGTTGAACTTGTGCTTCTTGAAATAGGCTTCCTGGGAAGAAGAGAGAGGGGAGGGAAGGAAAACCAGGTGAGATCATGTGTCAGCAATACCTGGAATTGACCTCAAGCATCTCCACTATCTGGGGAGGTGTCCGAGTCAGAGCTCAGCACCAGGATGGGGTCTGGGGGATGTGGGAGGTCACTCACGTGGAAGTAGCCGTTCATGTTGAGCCCCACGATGCCGAAGTGGTAGGAGCGCGAGATGTCCGGGATGATGCACTCCCGGCCCTTCCGCTGCTCAGGCATCCGCATCCACATGTCCCAGTCCCAGAGCTGGGGAGGGGAAACTGCTACTCACACTCAAGTCTGGGGACAGGGCTTGGAAGTGTGGCCACCCAAGGACCCTTCTGGGTGCACACACCAGCCCCTTTGGCCCCAGCTCTGGCTAGTTATGTGCCTCATCAAGTTACTGTCTGTCCCAAATCCATTCTGCTTGGGCATCCTTCCCAGTATAAACACAGGCACAGCCCCTCCAAGAGCTGTACACCCAGGGACTGGGTGAAGATCAGGGATTGCTGATGGGCAGGGATGGGGGTGCAGAAGACAGGGTCCCTCTAGGGTACTCACCTTCTCAGGAGTTGGCCACTTAGGCTCCAGCTCATCCTTGTACAGACTCTTCCGGAGCACCCATCCCAGGCCTGGCATGGTTTCCACACGGTACAGGAGCGAGGGGTCCTCAGCTGTGTGCTCATAGCCCTGCAATGTGGGAGTGTTCAGCATCCTTACCCACCAAAAAAGGGAGTGCTCCATTGAGTTTCTCATGATGGGAAAAAGGGAACAGCCACTGGGAAGCAAATGGCAGGGACAGGATGGTGATTTGCAGGGGCACTTCTGAAGAGTCCAGGGCTGGGGAGACAAACCCACTTAGGATGACAGTGGGGACACACATCCTGCTTTAAAGATGGAACCTGGACCCCAGCCTGATGTGTGAGCAACACAGGGCAGAGGTGACCTTGCTCCACCATCCTTCCCTGACCCACCTGGTCATTCCAAGCAGAGATGCAGTACAGGCTCTCATCCTCCTCCAGAAGGTGGATTGACTGGCTCAGAAAGCTGAGGAAAGAGCAGACCAGTCAAACACCTTTCTACCATGGAAACCAAGGCAAACCCTCCACCAAGAGATGAGCCACCCCCTGGATGAGCAACTGCTGGAACCACTTATCCCAATTTTTGGACTGAGATAACTGATGCTGGTGTGAGACCAGGGGAGGAGCACCCAAACAAGCTAAGCTGCATCTCACCATGGGGAAAGGACAGCATTGTCTCCTGCCCATCAGTCTCTTCTCCTTAAGAAGAAACAGGAGCCCCATTAGACGCTGCCCCTGTCCTCTGGCTATGGGGCAGCCCCAACCATGTGTGCATAGAATGGATCAGTGTCCCCAAAAAGCAAACCAGGAAGAGATCCCCAACCCTGAAGTCACCCTGCACTGAGTGCCAGGACACTGGCCTCAACACTCTGAATGCAGAGCTCCGTTATGGCTGTTATATGGGGACTGCTCAGCCTCAGATAAGTGAGCTACAGCTGGCAGGGGATCTGGCTTCTCCTGAGCATTCAGAGAGCTTCCAGGAAATGGTTCCACCCAGGAACCCCCAACTTTACCTGAAGAAGTCAACAGAAATGTCAAGATCTTCCTCCAGAACCACAGCAAATTTAGCATCCTGCGGGGTAAGGAGAACACCAGAAGGATGGAGATGAACAGGACAGAGCAGAGCCACAAGCAGTGTCCCCTGCCTGTGTGGTTCCTTGCCCTGGACATCTGATCCCAGCTCCTGTGGGACAGGGATCACAAATGCCAGGGAAAGTCTGCACTGCAGCAGTCTCACTCACCGGAAAAAGGTTGAAGGTTGCAGTCAGACTGGCTTTGTAGTGCTGTAAGAAAAGACAATTGTTGCCTGTGTTAGCATCAACCTGGCACAGATCTGGGGCTAAACCTGCCTCTGTCATATGCTATCCCAGGTCTCTGGAAATAACTGTCCCAGGATTTTGGAAAGCTCTCTCACCTGGGAAACTCTGGCATTTTTAATGCTGATGGGAGTGTGCTGTATTCCTGAGAGGCCAAACAGCTCCACAACATCCATTGGCTCCTGCAATGGAAAAGTAAAAAACTCACCAAACGCATGGGCCATTCTTCCTTCCCCTGCCATTGTCAGCTCCCCAGGACAACAGGAACATCCCCTGCATGTGGCTGTCTTCTTGGGGACTAGTGAGGCTCAAAGTGATGCTGAGCTATAGATCCTGCAGCACAGAACTTGCCAAACTCTCATGGCCCTTCAGTATCACCATGACTTTGTTAGCCCTTTTTGCAGACCCAGAGTTGTATCCAAAAATATCTGAGAGGTCCCAAATTCTCAGTCCCACAAAGACAGTGCAGAAAGAAAACAGCTATAGCCAGGACCACCTAGTAGCTGCTTAATGGCAAGACCACAGTCAACTCCATTTTCTCTCACAGTTACCAAGAAAAGGACCTTTCTGACCAAGCACATCTGCTCTGGAGTCAGAAATAATCCAAATTTGGGATGACATATCTCTGCCCCAAAAAGGAGCCACCAAGGCCTTCTCCTTACTGTGCATCCCACCTCCTAGCTATAAAAGAGAGAAGGAGCTCCCATTGTACCAATCCTTCCCCCTTTCCCTGGTATCCACCATGGCAGCTTGAGCATCCAGGCTGCCCCCTTGTAGCTAAGGGATGCTGCTCCAGTTGCCATGGCAATGGATGCTGCTATCTTTAACTGCTCTGATGTGGTGCAGCAAGAGTCTGCATAAACAAGCCAGCTTCCCCCAGCCCCACAACGTGGCAGTGGTGGGAGAGGCCTGCAAGGGAACAACTGTCTCCATCCCAGGACAGCCAGGCAGTACCTCACTGGATGCTGCAGAGATGAGGCCTAGCAAGCTCCTGAGACCTACTAAGATCCCACATGCCTGTCCCAAAGTACATTCCACTGCCAGAGAGACAGGGTTTTCCCTCTAAAAGGCCAGTTCTCCTCCACCTGGCCCCAGCTTCTGTGAGCCCCAAGCTTTGAGCCTTGGGAAAACATAGTTTTGGGTCTTTTCACCGCTTAGTGAGAATGGAGCTGGACAGGCATGGCTGGACTGGTGTGTTCCTCTCCATGTGAGGGGGCTGGACAGGTGGTGTCACACCCAGAGCCTGCTCAAGGTAATGGCGATACTCATTAAGTGAAAAAAACAGATTGGGAGAGCCCATCATGACCACCACAGGTCATTCCTGCACACCAAGCCCTTTCTGACATGAGGATATCAGCCCTGGGATTTGGAAAAGACCAAGGCAGCTTTATCCACACCCACGGCTTGGCTAAGCTGACTGACTTTGCACAGGAGCAGGTTAGAAGCAGTGTGACACACAGCAGGAGGAAGGTGACAAGGCTCTTCACTTGCCACCCTCCAAGGACTGGGCCAGCACTGGGCTGGGGGACCATAGAGCTGACCACAGGCATCTCTGGAAATGCTCTCACCTCGTAGTACCCATCGATGAAGACTGTGATCATCTGTGGATTGACGCCCTGAGCCGACAGCAAGGAACGCAGCATCCTGAGGAGAGACGGAGGGGCCTGAGCGCAGCACAGCCCCAGTGGGCACAGGCCCTTCAGCACAGGGGTATGGATCCCTTGGCATGGGGGAAAGTGGGCATGATTAGGGAACAGGACCTACCTACGCCTTCCCTTCCCCTCCCCCAAGGTCTGCCCTTGGTGCTCATGCATCCCCAGGAGGAGGCTGATCCTGCCAGCAGGACAAAGGGAAGGGCCTGGGCCATGCCTGGTCTTGTGGCACAGAGCAGAGTAGCCGTGCCCTCTGGGAGTGCTTACCTGTACAGGTAGTTAGGGCGGTTCCCGGCAATGACAGCTACAGGCACATCAAAGACTTTATTGTCTTTGAGCTGGAAGAGAACAATGTGTGTGAGTGGGGGTGGGAGAGGCCATGCAAACCAAAATGACGCACTGGGAGCAGGATCCAAGGGATAGGGACCTGCTGCTAAGATAGCAGAGCTGCATAGTCCTACCTCCTGGCTCAGGGCCACACCAACCAACCAGGATGCCCTCATCACTACTGAAGACCTTGACAGCTTCCCTCCTTCACCCTACCTCTGTCCCAGCTCCAAAATCCCAGTATGGATCCACTCAGAGATTGGGTCTGAATCCTTCAGTACTGTGCCAAGGACAGCCCAAAAGTCACGATAGCTGCTCTGTCTCTAAATGTTCAGGCTCTGCTGCTTACACTGATTTCCCTAGAACAGGGTAACCTGGCAGCTCAGGGCAAAGGAATTCCCCTTCCCCAGCATGGCCCACCCCCAGGTATTCACCTCACCTTTGCTGGGGCTAAGGGCTTGCCAAACTGCTGGGGCAGTTTGCATCACTGAGCTGATGCTTAAGGACAGTTCTCTGCATCTGAGCTACAAAACACACCTGGTCCAGCCCAGCCCTCCCTCCTGGAGCCTCCTCTGAACACTCTGCCCCGGCACTCACAGGATCAGGGTTGAACTCGATGGGTGTGGGATCCTTGCAGCTGCACACACTGCCATAACCTTCCACTTTGCTGCAGAACCTCTTGCGGCGCCGGTTCAGCTCCGTGTCGGGCCAGTGGCATTCAGCATCTGGATGCACCAAGGAGAAAAAACAGATCTGTCATCCCCACAGACTCACCTGGAGTGTGCTCCAGGATGGGATACCACACACATGGCTCTCCCTGGCCTCAGCACCAAGCCAGTCCTTGGTACTGTGAACAAGCAACGCTTCTGGATGCCAGATACAACTTCAGGAGCCATTCAGAGCCCAGCCCCACCTCTGGCTGCTCTGAGCAGCAATGCATTGTTCATGGCTAACAGTCAGAAAAGACCAGGCCAGGTCTGGTTTGGAGAGGTGGCAACTGGCCAGACCATGTTCCCACTTCTTCATCCTCACCCTTGTCAACAACCATGCCTGGAATTGCCATGGAGGCAGGAAGAAAGGGAGCTAAGCCCTTTTTAAGTTACC
This sequence comes from Lichenostomus cassidix, assembly GCF_008360975.1. Lineage (NCBI taxonomy): Eukaryota > Metazoa > Chordata > Aves > Passeriformes > Meliphagidae > Lichenostomus > Lichenostomus cassidix. The sequence continues at coordinate 8,494,931 of NC_139489.1, read as the reverse complement.
ATCATCATCTCAAAAAGCCTTAAATACAGACCCATGGTTTTGACTTAAACCAGGCAGCAGGGAGACATCTCCCAGAGACACCACAGAGCAGATTGTACTTCCTACCTTCCACAGATGTCAGGTGAACTTCTGTCTTCAGCAGCACGGGGTCACCCCACGTGGAGAGGGCAGGTGACTTGGCATGTTTCTCCCCATATACTTCCCCTGGAGCAGAACACAGGGTCAGGACTGTCTGGACGAGCTCAGCCCTCCTGTGTCAAGGCATGACCAGGGGCTGTCAGCCTGGGGGACAGCTTGGCACCTTTTACCATTGGCCTCTGGCAAACTGCTGAAGGAACATGCTCTGCTTCCATACCCTCCCTCGACCCCAGGAATGGAGCTGCCAATCTCTGCAACTTGTTCCCTGCTCACAGAGTCTGTTGGGGATGGGCTGGGTTTGTCTTCACCTGGCTTCTCCAAAATAAAGAAGCCACAAACCCTCTCCCAGGCTGTGCAAGACTCACCTCCCTTCTTCCCCACAAATGTCCACATGTCTCTCCAGCTCAAGAATGGTGCAACTTGGCTCCCCAGGCTTTTCAGGACATTCTTGGCTGTCTCCTTGAGGTGAAAGGAGCCTTCATCCTGGAACAAAAAACAACTCTATAGCTGAGGCCTGGCTCCTGACAGGGCAAGTCTCTCACCAATACCAAAGGGTAACAGGGCCCACTCCTACCTTTGAATCAGTTGAGCCAAAAACCTTCAAGGTCTCTGTACCACTTAACCTTCTGGTGGCTTCATCATGACCCACTGGGAGGTCAAAGGAGTCATGAACTCCTGTTTCCTTGAGACCAAATTGTTCTCAAGCAGGGCCATGTGTTAAGTAACACTTCACACAGCTAAACCTGAAAGCCTGAAGCAGTGCTGCTTGTACAGCAGCCTGGACCCAGCACAGTCCACAGGGCCCCTATAAAGCCTGGAACTGGGAGCCAGAAGGATCCCACCACATCCTTATATTTCCTTATGTCCACTCTCCACCTAACCCCTTGTCTACTGCTGTGGGCTCTGACACATTTGCTTTTTGATCTCCTGCTTTGCTGCACACGGTAGTACCTAAAGCAACAGGGGAGAGCAAGAGGACAAGGGAGGTGATCCAGACAGGGAGTCAGAGCCCCATGGGAATGTGACATTTAGTCCTGGGAATGCCTGATGACATTCAGGAGGCTATTGCCCAGATAAGCTTCAGGACATCCTGACTCAAGATGACTTTTTTTTTTGACACGAGGGTCACATACCTTAATGGTGAAGATCAGGATCCGGCCCCGGGCAACCATGTTGAGGAAAAGTACCATGGCTTCATCTTCATGGGGAGAATAGGTGTCAAAGACCCTCTTGGCCATCACATGACCCTGTTGGTATTCGCACGTCAGATGGATGTTAAATACTACATGGTATGGACACACAGAATTATGGAAATCTGTCCTGGGAGCCTCATTCCCTGAGCAACACAGGGAGTGGCTTTTCCGGTATGCCAGGGAGTTAGTCCCCAGGCAAGCTCAGCCCTCAGGCCTTCCTGCATGGAGGTCCATGGGAAGCATCACCCAACCTCACAACTCCTCCCCTGCCTGCTCCCCAAGGACAGCAGGCAGCACAAGGAAACCCTGCAGGGACTCTCTGGGTGACAGTGTCATGCTCTGCAAACTGCACACAAAAAACATTCAGGGACTTCCATCCTGGCTGCCCCCAGCTTCAGGCACCCAACAGTTTAAGAGCAAGGATGAACTGCCCATTAAGAATGACATGGGGATGTTTTACCGTGGCCTGATTTAAGACGATGACATGGATTCCTCTTCCCTGCTCCCGAGCCTCATCTTCCAGGACCTGCAAGCAAAAAAATGATGAGAATCATATGCCAAGACCTCTTTTTATTCCCTGCCCATTCAGCACAGCAGAGCCCCCAAACAAGAGGCAAGTTTCTTTGGCTTTGCTCACAGCAGTGATGGGTGCCAGAGCAGAAGTCCTGGAAGCAGAACTTGCCAGCCACTGAAGTGCTCTCACCACTGCTGTATGTGGCTTCACCATTCAGCTCTGTCCATCCTCTGCTCCCAGGGACAGCCAGCACCTGTCACTCACCGTTGTCCCATCCACAGCCACGTAGACCTTCGACCGACTGGAGTACACCTCGACATCCAGGACCTTCTTGTTGTTGACAGGGTGCCTGGGGACCTCCACATTCAGCATCTCATCATCTACAGCGGGGAAATTCCCAATTTCAACCAGTCAAGGCACCTCTAGCTTGTCCCCACTCTGTGCTAGCCCAGCCAAACCTCCAGAAGGGCATGCCCACCAGGAATCCCAGCCCAAGGAGTCATGGGTCAGAATTTACAGGGATGGTAAGTAATGGCAACAGGTCTGGACTCAGCTCTGCAGCCAAATGTGCTGAAGCCTTCAGTAGACAGACCAGGAAGGGAGCAGAATTTTCTACTAATTTTTGTTAAACCCACAAGCACAGACCTGTCTCTCATTATATTGCTGGTCACAAGTTAGCCCTGACTTAAAGGGACCCTCTGGTTTCCTTGCTTTCAATGCACAACAGGATGCTGCCCCTCACCATAGTCCTGTGCAGACTCCTCTTCCTCCTCATAAGCAGCTCTCCTGGTGTCCAAGATCAGCTTGATGTTCACAATTACAGTCACAAGCAGGAAGAGAACAGCACCTGTCTGCAATGCAGGATGTTTTGTGTTAGAAATTTGTGACTAACAACCCCAAACCCAGTCCACCTTAGCACAGGCTGCAGGACACCCCAAGGAGATCTTGCATGGGATCACAAGCATCTGTCATTTTCCCTGCTTTTCTCTGAGGAAAGCAAAGAGAAAGAAATACAGGTGACCGAGTTTCATGGTGAAATGCATTCATCAGCTGGAGAGCACTGACTCCTTGATATGTGAGAATTAACCCACTTCCAACGTATCCCTGCTTCCAGATCTGTGAGCAGATTCCTGCTAAATTATTGCATCAATGTTGAGAGTCCCTGCAGGCAAAGAGTTTGGTAATTCAGAGTTACAGCTCCCAGGGTAACCTTAACTTCTGCCTCTGCTGCAGCATCACTACTCTCATCCATCCCTCTGGAACCAGAGGATGCACTCAGGGTATTCAGAGGAGAGGAGATGCTGTGCAGCTGAATCAAACAAAGGGAAGCAGCTGAGGTCTGATTTCAGGAAACTGCACTGTACCACAGGCTGCAGAGACCAGCCTGCAGCCTTACTGTCTGCAGCAAACTTCAATGCAACCCTCGTGGGTGCTGACACAGAGGGCTGTGGGAAGGTCCAGGGGCTGTAGACCAGACCCTTGATTCTCTGAGGTGTATAATGGGGCTGGGATCACACACTGGCCTGCCCTTGGTGAGAAGCACTAAAAGGATTCCTGCCCTGTCTGTCCAGCTACTGCCTCAAAGCTCCGTGCTGCTGCTATCTCTGCCAAGCAGCCAAACAGGTTCAAAGAGTAACTGAGGAAAAAAACCAGCAATGAGACAATACGATGGTATAAATGTCACTATGGCATTTTGGCTTGTTAATTTGCTGTTGACTCAGGAGTACGAGCACCTTTTGGGATCTCTGCACAGAGAGCTTTTAATTAGGCACGAACAGAGCCGTGGGCTCACAGAGAGGCAGCAAGGCCACCTCACCAACCTGCCCAGACATTCTGCCCTGGTCAGCACTGGGGACATGAGGGAAAAGACCTGGTGACCAAAGTGAATAGGGCAATAAGGAATAAGAACTCAGCAAGACCAGCAGCCAGGTCCAGCAAAGCTGGCTCAGTCAAAGCTACTGATGGATGTGTGGCTGCTGCAGACCTGGTTACTCCATACCTACAGCTCTGATCTACCTATTCTAAGCCAAATTTTCATCTGTGTTTTGAGCCACAGAAGTGCCACAAAGTACAGAGATCACAACGTGCAGGTTCTAGCCCATTACCCCAGCATGGTGAGCAATGCCTGCCTGAATGACTAGAACCATGCCCAAGCCTTGAACACCCCATCAGACACAGAACTGAGCAGTCTCCTTGTCCAAGACCAAGGACCCAAGGACCTCCAAGCCACAGGCAAAACTTCCCCTGCTCCCTCCTACAGCAACCAACTGCCAGATCTCATGAGCTCCTCTCAGGAAAGGCCCCTTTTCTGTGTTTTGCTGCCATGGGGCCAAACCTTCCTGTCCTTACAGCCGCAGACACCCCCCAGGATGCCGTCTCCACCAAGGATTAGCTGTTTCACAGCACAACCAACCAAGCCTGAGGCTTTCCCAGACGCCAGCTGCCTCTGGGGCACGAGATCCTGTTACCAAGCCCTATTTTCTCTGTCCACCTGTCGTGCCTTATACCAGGCTTGGTTTGCAAATCAAACAGCTCAAAGCTGAGCCCTGCAGCACTCAGCATGGGTCCAGAGCAAGGATGGGAGGAATCAGCTGGTTTCTAGCTGAAAGCCTTCCAAATCCACCTGGATAATTGTATCTCCTCCCATAGCCACTCAACAGGTCTGCTGGCAGCTCAAACGAGCTGCTACACATAGCAGACCCTTCCACACAAAGGCATTTGGAGGCAGCATCTTGGGGACCAAATTATGCTTCCTCAGCATGTCAGGTCACCCAGACTGCCAGCAGACACACTTCCACCCATGCAGCTGCTCCATAAACTCATAAATCCTGCAGATTATCCCTCCTAATCTACTGCAGGGCCGCGGGTGACTCACCTGACACAGCTTCCGCAGCGCACGCTGGTTCATCAGCTTGTACTTCCAGGCAAGGTACCAGCTCCGCTTTTTGTGGGGCTTCACAGTGGGGTTGGGCTTCCACTCGTCCATAGTCCCGGGAGCTGGCAGTGTGGGGCAGGGGTCAGGATGTGTGCTGCTCCAGTCTCATGTCCATCGGGGCTCCCTGCCAGGATGGGATGGGTGCAGGGTGAGAGAGGTGCCTTCAAACCCTCTCCCCAGCAAAGACAGAGCCTGGCACAAGCAGCAGCCACACACAGCATAGATGTGTCACTAGCAAAAGTCCTTTGAAGCCTCCATCCCTGCCAAAACTCCTGCTGGGAGCGATGCAGGAGGCCAGGCTTCGATCCGGGGCTGTGAGAAGGATGAGGCCCGATAACTCATGGGCCAGTGACAGCCTCTGCTCCAGGCCAACCCCTCAGCGAGGCTGCTGCAGTGCCATGGGCCCATTCCCACGCTCTGGGAAGGAAACGCAGCCCAAAGTCACAAGCATACAATAGCCCTTGGACCGGCAGGTGTTATGGAATGGGCCATCGCTGGCTGTATGTGCCACAGGGGTCCGTGGTGGAGTGACACCCTCCACACTCACAGGCCGATCCCCGCTATCGGGGCGCAGCCAGCCCAGACACGGGGAGCAGCACCGGGCCAGCGTCCTGCTGGAGCTCCCAGCACCCCGGGCAGAGGAGCTGTGCCAGCGGGAGGCCGGGCTCCCTGCGGAGAGCGAACCGCTGGGCCTGGGCGGGATGTGGAGTTCCGGCGGAGCCAGGGACCTGTCTGGAGCGCAGCGTGCCCCGACAAGGCCAGGCACGGCGGGGAGACAAGCGCTGAGGGGCCCAGAGGCACTGGGGGGCAGCGGTGGCGAAGGGCACCCAGGGCGGGGGGAAGCCGGGTGTCTGAGGGCGGCAATGAGCGGCGGCGGGGAGAGGGGGACCCGGGCGCTTCGGGACCGCGGGGAGTCCAGGGGGGTGCCGGAGGGCGTGTGGCGGCGGCGCTACTCACGGGGAGGCTGAGGCGGGGCCGGGAAGGGCCGGAAAGGGCCGGGCCGGGCCGGGCCGGGCCGGGCCGGGCTGGGCTGGGCTGGGCTGGGCTGGGCTAGGCTGGGCTGGGCAGGGCTGGGCTGGGCCGGTCCCGTCCCGGCTCGGCGCTGCCGCCGCCGCCCCGCGCACCCTCCGCGCCGCTTCCGGCGCCGCAGCGACACCGCGGGGGCGTGGTCAGGGCTAGCCCCGCCCCTAACCCCGCCCCCCGCCGCTCTGCGCGCCCCGGCGGACCTCGCTGGTGCGCGGGCAGGTGGCGGCAGGGGGCGTGGCGAGGGGCGTGGCCGCGGCAGGGGGCGTGTCCGAGCGCGGGCCGCGGTGACAGCGCGGCCGCCGCCGCCCCACCCGCATGGAGGGCGGCGGGGAGGCGCTGCCCGCGGACCTGCGGGACCTGGCGGGCAAGGTGGGACGGCGCCCGCCCGCCGTGCTGCTGCGGGGGCTGCGGGCCGACACCGCCCCCGCGCCTCCTGCGCCGCCCGCGCCGCCTGCGACACCCGCACCGGCCCGCGGTGCCCACCCGCCGCTCGCCGAACGCCTCCGGACGCTCCGCCTCGAGCTGGTGAGTGCCGCGGTACCGGCAGCGCTGCCGGCCATCCCCGGTAGCTGACCGTCCCACCCCGCGGTCGCCGCATCCACCCCGGGTAGCCGCTTGCCATCCCCGGTGGCAGTCCCGAATAGTGCCCGCGCTCTGCCTGCATTTTGGGGAGCCCCCGCCTTGTTCCTCCGCGTACGGGTTAAACTCTCCAGCTCTTACCCCTTCCCTGGCTCACACAGCATTCACCCCCGGGGTCCCGCGGACCCCTCTGCCACCTCCGTCCTGCGCCCCTCGCCCCGCGCTGCCCCAGCCGCCGGCTCCGGCGGGCATCGCGCTGTCCCGGGATCAGAATTTAGGGCAGGGACCTTCGCCAAGGGCATGGTGGTGGATCTCCTCTCCCCCGGGTGTGACCCTCGGGGTGACAAGGCACAAGCATCGCTGGGAGCTTTCCCGGCGTTCGGTTCCTGCTGGGGCTTCTCGGGAGGCTCGTAAAGGGTTGCGCTGCGGTGGCAGCCTTTCCCGGGGACCGTGGGAGTGCCGGTGGCAGCCTTCTCGCCTCCCTCTTTCGTGGAGGGAGCAAATACCGGCGATGCCTGCGCCTCCGGGAAACGTGGCGAGATTGGGCAATGGGTTCAAGTGCAGCTGGGGGGAAGGGACTCTCCCACGCATGAACATGCCGAGTGGGTGGGAATGAGCATTGTTTCCATAGGGAAACAGGATAAATACGCCTGCATCCCCGCGTGCCCCCGGGGGACTGGAGCACCACCCAGCCTGAGCCCTCCACTTTGGCTGATTCAATATTCCCATCGGTGCAAGAGCTTTCATCCTCCCTCTGCTTTCATCCTCCCTCTGCGCCAGCTTCCAGGCTGCACCCTGACCGGGGGAGAAAGGTCTCTGGGGCAGTGTGGTGTTTGCCCTGCCCAGGTGCAAGCAGGCTCAGCCTATGGCCAGCAAGGCCTGGCTCGGGCCGGGCATTATTCACCTTGGCTCAGAAAAGCATTTCCTTGTCCTGCCCTGACTCTTCTTGCTGGCCAGTGAAGAAGTGGGGACACTTCACACGCAGATCAGCAGCTCGGGATTGGGACCCAGGTGCCAAAACCCAGCACGGGGCTCCCCTCATCTCCCCATCCCCATGAACGTGAACCAGAATTCCCCCCCACCCCGAGCAGCAGGAAACCAGCAAACCCCATGCTCAGAGGATAAGCTGGCCTGGGAGTGGGCGGTGGGAGGAGAATTTAGCAAATTCCCACTCTCGCCTCCTGATCGGAGGAGGAAGATTTATCCCTAGAGCTAGATATCTTCAAAGGAGAAGGCGCCTGAGGTTTCTTGCATGCTGGGGAGGGGAGCAGGGCTGTATGTGCCCCTGGAGAGCGTGAGGAGGAGTGTGACAGTCCCCTGTATGGCTGTCCTTGTCGTGAGGTCGTGCAGTGAACTTCAGTGCATCTGGAGGAGTATAGAGAGCAGGCTGTGCTGGGTCTCCTCCCACAATAACCTTGACCTGCTGGAGAAGGGGTTTCTTGGAGTGCGACGGGGAGGTCAGGCTTGCCTGAACTAGCAGCAAATTGATGGCCAATCCCTTCCAGCAAACAGTGTGGAAAGCGGGGAGTGTTATCCCGCCCTCTGCTTTTGGGGTGGCTTCCCTGGCATCTCTGACAGCTGCATGAGGCAGAGAAAAATGGGGAACCCCCCACCAGGGGTTTCCAGCCCTCCTCCTCCTTCATCGTCTCCCTGCCAAGACCAGATGCTTTAGCAGTGCGTGCAGAAAAGTCCATTGTAGGCAGTTTTTAAAATAACTTGCCTAGAAAGGAAATTTCTGCACTTGGAAGCTGGCTCCTGCCCCAATCCGGGCACATCACTTCTATTTTTTATTTAAATCCAGCTTGAGGAGTGTGGGGAAGGGGGTGGGGGGCTGGTGTTGGATCTTTACAAATCTTTGACCCTTTTTTTTGGTGTTGACTGGAGTGAGAGGTGTCACATGGCAAAATCCTGGCTGGAGTTTTCCCAGGCTCCTTTCTCGGATGCTTCTGTTGCCGTGCTGGCTGTGGGACCGGAGATGGGGGTCTCAGGAGACTGTGGGGTCACCGTGGGCGGACGGGTGACTCCCAGGGTACCGGATGCTGAGGACTGGGCGCTGTGCTGAAAAATGATCCCAGGGGATCGCCTGGATTTCAGTCACAGCTTGCTGATGCTGGCCATGGGATGTGTTTGTGGAGGAGGCCATGGGCATCTGCAGCCCCCAGGCTGCCTGTACCTGCCCTGCAGTGGGTTTTCTCCCTTTCTCCCCATCGTGGCCTTATTTCCTTTCCTGGCAAAATATTTGCGTCCTGTGTAGGGGAAATCCAGTGGCTTTTGGCGGGCAGTATCACGCAGACAGGAATGTCTTGGCACACAGGGCTTTCCATTAGGAAAACAGATGTTTCTGCAGCAACTGAGGTTTGCAAAGAGCTTCCCCAGGCTTGGAGGGGCAGGAGTCAGTGAGGCGAGTGGTGTGATGAGCAAGGCCTGTCCTCCTTGTCCTCCCATTTTGGGAGTGATTTGGGTCACCAAATCTTGCCATGTGACAGTGTCACCAAGCTTGGTTCAGACCCAAGAAACAAAGAAGTAAAGGGATGAAGGGGCCAGCCTGGGGAGGTCCCTGAGTAATGCCTGATCCTCTTGCCCTGCCAGCAGCCTCCCAGGTCTTGGAGGATGCTCTGGGATCAGATTTGCATCCAGTACCTCCAGTTCCTTGCTTACTCATTGTTCCCATAGGAGACAGCAACATAAGTGCCCTGGATTTATTTCCCCGAGGGGGTTGGTGGCTGTTGGTCATCGATGGCAGCGTCCCCAGATCTTGGACATAGTGCCCTAGGATAGTTCTCTGCAGAGTGCTCTTCCATACTGTGCTCTTCATCAAGCAGGAGACCTGTGGCCACCGCGGTGACACCCGGCCGGGCTGGGCTGGGACATGGAGCCCCTGGGTCACCTCAACCCGCCGTGCTTTCTGTCTCCCCCCAGGCTTACCTGCGAGCGGTTGACGTGAAGATCCTGCAGCAGCTGGTGGTGGTGAACGAGGGCATCGAGGCGGTGAAGTGGCTGCTGGAGGAGCGCAGCACCCTGACCAGCCGCTGCAGCAGCCTGGCCAGCAGCCAGTACAGCCTGGTGGAGAGCCAGGAGGCCTCACGGCGGGGCAGCTGGGACAGCCTGCAGGACCCCAACGACAGGCTGGACAGCATCTCCGTCGGCAGCTACCTGGACACCTTGGCTGATGACATGGATGAGTATTCCCAGAACGCTGCCGAAACTGCCGCTGCATCCACATCGGGCAGAGCCCTGGCCAGGGCAGAGCAGGATTGGGTCAGGATCGACCCCGAGAGGGGTCTTGCAAAGCAAGAGAAGGACAAAGAGGAGCATGAGTGGCCCCATGTGGACCTCTCCCCACCCGGGTTGCCCCAGGATCACCGGTTTGCTAAGGAGCCCCAGGTGCCCAACGGGTTTTTGGGCCAGCAGTCCCCCTCTCTGGAACCAGACAGAGACACCAAATCACCACCGGGGGCTGGGGAGAGGCTGGGGAAGGGGAATCCGGATGGGAAGGCTTGGAAAGCTGAGTCTGACCTCGAGAACTGCAAACTCAACAGCAAACTGCACCTGGAGTATGATGCCCACTGGCGCTGGCTCCAGTCACAGGATGATGTGACATTCTTATAGCCCGTGGCTTCGCCTTTCCAGTCCAGCTCTCCCAACTGCCCACTCTGCTTCACTTGTCTGTGCTTGGGAGAGTTGGGGTGGCTGGAGGGGGGGGCAGGCTGGGTGGGGGTGTTGCACTGTTCCTCTGATCACCCCAACAGCATTTGGTGATGCAGCCATAAGGGACTGGGTGCCTGCCCTGCAGCACATTTCTGGGAGAGGTGGGATGAGGTGGGTCCTGGTGGATTTAATCCTTTGCTCTAGGGTGGTGCTTGCAGGTGGCTGGACACTCCTTATTGTCCCTGATGGTGGTGGTGGGGAAACCTGGGACAGTGGGATTCCTGGGATCTCTCTCTCTAATCCTCAGCTTCCTGTGTGCAAAAACTGGGGACCCTTCCCCCAAAATGACTACCCAGAGAGGACAGGAGACACTGCTATGCATCCACAGCTCAGTGGCACCAGCATGCTCACTGTGGGGCAGGAACATGAGTAGGGCATCCCTGTTGGATCTGCTAATTTCCATCACTGTCTTCAAGGCCAGTGTCCATCCGGGACAGGGCTGACCTGGGGTTTGGCCCCAGCATATGATGGATGCTAAAAACCCCTTCCCTGCAGGTGCAGCCCTGCCTGGTTTAAATGCCTCTGTGAAGCCAGTCTGAGGTGGGGCTGAGGAGCCTTTGCCCGTGCCCTGTGGAGGAAGGATGATGGTGCAGACTTCCTGACGTGATGACATGAGAATGACAAAGCACTGGGTGGGAAATGGAAATCCAGTTCTCCCAGTTTGTTCCTGGACTGTCTTCCACCTTGGGAGCAGTCCTGCAGAATCCCTGGGATGTGGCAGTGCATGGGCAGCCAGGCAGAGCCTGCAGGGCTCAGACTCTGAGAGGTTCCTGCTCTCCCCTGACACAGTGTGATGGTGGTGAAGGCTGGGTTTCTCTGTGTGATGAATGGTGTCAGGTCTCTGCCTCCTACCAGCAACCGAAACACGAAGCTGCTCTGTTGGGGTGGATTTGCAGTGACTCTGGTCTGGAGACATCTTCTCTGTCTTTTTAGCCTTGGCTTCTGCCCGTGCCTTTTGCTGTCCCCACCACGCCTCCCAGCATGCTGGCTTGTGGAGCATGGCTTGCAGCTGGAGCCATGTGAGAGCTTGGGCAGGACCTGCTGCTTTCACCAGATGATGCAGAGAAGGACCTGAGCTTCATTCAAGGAGCCAGACTCTTCCACATTTGTGGATAAGCCTGGAGTGTCCTTCAGAACCCGTGGGTACATCTGGCCCCAGCCAAGTGCTGTGATGGCTTTGCTCTCACTATCGTGCTTCATTGTTCCCTTCCCTGCATGGGTCACAGCTTGGATCTTTCCTTGCTGGGGCAGTAGGAGTGAGGACATCATTTTGTGATGTCGGTGGGAAGCTGAGAGAGAGGGAAGCAACTGGCTGTGACTTCCCAGATGTGAGATGTGAGCTGGTTAGGAAGGTGGTTGGGGGCACAACAGGTTCAGCTTGGTGTCTCTGAAGCAGCACCTTCAGTGGAAATTACCCTCTGAGAGCCCCGAGCACCCTCCCTTCCCCTGCAGATCCTCAGGATTTCCCTGGATGGATGTGGAGAGCAGGACAATACCCAAAACTCAGAGACAGTACCTGCTGAGGACTTGGGGGAATCCCAGCAAAGTGGGACTGGGTTGCACTATGCAAGCATCTATCTGCCTGCCCCGGAGCAGCTGTGCTTGGCTTGCCATTGCCTGCTTGTGGCTCCCTGCATAGCTGTGCTGCTGACTCTGAGCCACCATGTCCCCAAGGCTGGCTGTTCCCTGCTTTCCTGCTAACCCTGCATGCAATGAATCAGCTGAGGGTCCCTGGGGGAGACAGGGTAAGTCCTTCGGCGCTGTTAAAATCATTCTCAACAAAAAATAGCTGGCTTAATAAATGTTCATGTTTCTCCCAGGCCCCACTGTTGGTGCTTTGCTGAGCTTACAGTTGTTTCTAGGGGAAGGGGAGACGATCTGGGATGGAATGCCCTGCAGCCTCTGGCAGCCCTGCAGAAGGGCAGGTTTAGCTTCAGCCCTGAAATAGGCACAGACCAAATGTCTGGGGCTCTGTCCCTTCTCACATCAGTGTGGTGGCACATAAAAGTCACTTTGCCTGAAGCAGCTGGGTACCAGTGCACATTTGCTGGGAGCAGTGGTGACTGTATTGATCTCGGCTGAACTATGGGTCAAATAGCAGCTTCACCCTTCCTGCCACAAATTTCCAAGGAAGATCATTTTAGGTGTTTGCCAGCCCTGTTAGCTGTGCTGGAGTCTTTGTTTGCTTCCTGTGTTCTGCAGTGGCAGCTTTGGCTCCCGTGGCTTCCTCCACCCAGGAGGTGCAGTGTGGATCTGGGTGTAGAGCAGAGACTTCTCTGTCCCAGCCGGGGTGGGAGCAGCACAGCTCTGATATCAGGCTGTTGGGATTTGCTCCTGGGTGGATCCCTTTAAAACCACTAGAGCCAGTGCTCATGCAAACATCAGCTTTTCCAAAGCAAACGCAATCGGCTTATCCAGCCCTGCCATCCCAGCCTCAGCATCCCTTCCGGCTCACAGCTTTGACACCGTGAGCTTTTGCAAATGGGGAACTGGATGCTGGAGCCAGCAGGACTCAGCAGGATTTCCCCAGTTTCTGCTGGGCTGAGGTAAAAAATAGAATAATGAAGAAAATCTCAGAAATGAAATGCCCTGCCTATTTCTCTTCCAAATCCAGACCTCAGCAGTTGGACAGACCTGTATTGCTGCAGAAAAACTTTTGCTGGGGCTCCCCTGGGCATGGACTCTTCAGCCTGGCTTACATCAGCCCAAGGTGCCCACAGCCCCAAAATCTGTGTATTCCCCAAATCCCATCCCTTGGAGCTGGCAGGATGGATGGAACCTCATGGTTTTATCCCAGCTCTGTCTCTGGGCTGCATAGATGAGGGATCACCCCCCTTTGGGCTTTCCCCAGGCATGGGCAGAGCCAAACCTTCCCTGGGGAAACACCCCGGGGACCTGCATCTCGCTGAAAGGTGGGTGCAGCAATGGGGTGCAGAGCTCCCATGGGTGGGAAGAAGCCCAGAGCTTCCCTCCTGGTCTACCTGGCCCTGACCCTGCCTGCTGCTGCCCTTGAGCTGCTCTTGGGCTGTTCAGTGCTGGTATCAGGTAAGAAAACAAGCAGATAAAGCAGGCGGGATCCCAGCCGTGCCAGAAAACACCCACCTCTGTTACAATAAAAACACCAGCAAGCCAATTTTTTTTTCCAGATATACACAGAGATTAGACTGCCTTAACGAGGCAGTAAAAGACTTCAATAGCTCTCCTTGCTTGTTATTAAAATGTCCCCTGGGCTTTCCCTTCCCTGCGTGCAGCTCAGCTCTGAAGGGGCCTGTCCCCAGAGCAATGCAGCCATTTAAGCAATTTCTGTTAGTTCCTGTGGGGAGGAAGCATGAAAATATCCTTTTCCCAGAGGAAAAGGAGCATGGTCCCCATGGTCAGAAGGAAGGTGGCCAAGCTCTGTGGCCTTTGGCCTGGCAGGCCTGTGGCCCCACACCATCCCATGGGCTCACTGCCATGGGGAGCAGCACTATGGGGGGACCCTGGGAGCAGGTGCAGGGGGTATGTGGGTGCAAGCACAGCCTGTGGGGCTGATCACAGCACCCCCACCCTCCTCTTATCTGGAGATGGATGCTCCCTGTTGACCCTTGTACCGTTCCCTGCACAGCTCCCACACACCCCGGTTGTCTGTAACCCTTTCTGGGGAGCAGCACTGTGAGCAGAGCTCTCGTTTTGTGCTGCCTGACCCACTGCAGACAGCACGGGGCAAGAGAGGCCAATACACGGGACAGGAAGGGCTCATGTAGCTGCCAACCCCTGCTCTCAGCCCACCCTGTTGTGGCTGGGGGGATGTTGTGATGGCCTCCTGAGCAAGGCTGAAGTGTTGGTGCTGGTTGCAGCATAATGGTGATGCCCAGATCCCCAGGAAGAGCCCTGTGATGCCAAAGCTCTCTCCAATTTAGGACAATTGAATTCATTCCACTCCTTTGGGACATGGCACTCATTTGGCCCCATCACTCAGCTCTCCTCCAGCCTGCTCCCCATGCTGTGCCCAGGACCCCCCAGTGCTGGATTAAATCAGCCCAGTGTAGGATTCCTGTGTCCTGAATTTCCAAATAGTTTCCGTCTTTTCCTTCCCACTGCTCCTGGGTCACAGGTCTCCAAAGGTGGGAACTTCCTACAGGTTTTGTGCAAAGAGGAGAGACAAGAGACATCCCCCTCCCTGTACCTGTCTTCTACTGAACCTCTTCTACACCCTGGAGGAGCCATGCTGGACAGAGGATACTCTGTCCAGGGAAGCTCAGATACCTGGTGGGGTCTCCTGGTAACCTCCTGCCTCCTCCCCCCTTTGGGAAGCCCCTCCTGAGATTCTTGGTGTCTGCAGGTGAGTGTGAGTCTGCTGAACAGGAGTACAAAGTCAGAGTGTGACCCAGGAATGAGCTGAGCCTTTGGGAAATGCCTCCCCAGGCTGTTTGTTCCCTGCCAGAGGCTGGCAGCTGGCCAGGCCTTTGCTTTGGAGAATAATCCACTGGCTCTAGAGCTTCCCAGCACTCCTTGGGAGTGAAAAACAAGTGTGACTGCTCAGGGCCTCGTGGGTCTGTGGGCACGGGTGGGTGACAAGGACAGGCACAGGGCTTCATTCCCTGCCTGTGCCCTGCTCCAGCCCAGCCAAGGGGCCAGGAGGGAGTGTTGGCACAGCTTTCCCCTTGCTCCTCCCTGGGTGCTGGACACCCACCCTGGCCCATCAGCATCCCTGATATCCCACCTTCTTCCCACTTACATCACCCATCGCTTGGCAAGGATCCTGCTACACCTCCCATGTAGGACTTGGATGAGGGGACATCCTGCCCAGTGCCACCCCAGGGGTGACAACCAAAACCTGTGTATCGCCAGGAGATGAGTGTGCTCCTGCCACCAGCTCTGCCTCGGTCCCCAGTGGGGAGCAGAAGAAAAATCTGAATTGCTCTTCTGAGAAATTAATCTTCTTTTCCGGTCTTAGCTCAGCCTGACCTAGAAGAACCAGCCCCTGGGGTTGTTTTTTTTCCCCTGTCGGGTGCTTAAAGGAAAAATTACAGCAAATGTGTTGAAAAGAAGCTGTGGGAGACAAGGACCAGACCTACAGCAGGGCAAAGTGGGCAGGCAATGGTTTTAGGAAGGATTTGCCAGGCTTCCCTCTCCTGCAAGACCCTCTGGTCGGGGCTGGGTGGGCAGAGAAAATTCCATCTGCCCAACCATGGGTGCTAAAACAGAAGCAGTAAAAGGCTGAGAGCTGTGCTAGGTTCCTCCTGGCAGGGTGCAGAGTCAGGGGGACTTTCGGCTGGAGGGAAGTAAAATCTGAGCTGCTGGAGAGAGAAATGGCAATGGGAACAAAGAGCTGCACTGCTCCTGCCCTTCCTTGGTGGCTGTGGTCCTGGGGTGGCGACAGGGACTGGGGTTGGGTGCAAGGACAGCACTGACCACCAGGAGAGGGACAGGAGGTGAAATATGCCTCTACCAGGACCTGCTCCTCCCCCACCAAACCTCCCACTGCTCCATTTCACATCGCTTTTCCTCAATCCCTTTCAGGCCCAGGGATGAAGCCTGGATGGCCCAAGTGGCATCCCTGCCTTTGGAGGCACAAGCTGGGTGAGGGAAACCAGCCACCCCAGCACCACAATGATCCTGATAAAATGTTTAAGCTCATGTCCTGGGGGTTACATCTAAGTAAAGGCTTCAGCTGTCCTGAAGGACTCTACTCCTGGGCTGAAGGGCCAGGAGCCCTTTCCCTGCTGCCTCGCTGCCTCAGTTTCCCTTTTGTAAAGTTGGGGGAGATAGAAAGGAAAGAAATCCTCAGTTTCCTCTTGTGCCTGTGGATTTTCTTGTGGCTGTGCTGTGGGGCTGGTTCCAGTTCCACAAGTCTTGGAGGAGAGCAGGGAGGCCAAGCAGTTGTTGTGGTGCTCATCCATGTGTGTCTGTTCATCTGTCTGCCTGTCCCTCCTTGTCAGACTGCAGCACCTGTGGCCATCAAACACCTTCTGCAAAGGGGTCTTGAGCCCAGAACCAACCCCAGCTGGGATGTGTGGGCTGGGAGAGAGGCAATGCTGGGAGCCAAAGGGGTTTGAGGCAGTTTTTGGGCAGTAGCCCTCATTTTGGAGGCTCAGCCCTGAGTCTTGGGGCAGGAGGTGCAGGCAGTGTGAGCAGCAGGGATTATGGCTGCTATAAAAAGCACCAGCATCTCTCGTCTCTGCTCCCTAAGGCGCTTAGGGGAGGAAAGAGGGAATTAAAGAGCAACCTTCTGCACTGAAGAGGTGCAGAGATGGCAGCAGTCAGAACAGCCCAGCACAATCATCAGACCCCTTCCCCCTCAGCATCCCCAAAAACCTCCCCTGGGCAAAGAAGTCCCCCCATGCTCTTTCTGGGTTCCTGCTGTTGGATCACCAGAGATTTGTTCCCTGCTTAGAGGTTGTGGGGGGCAAGGAGAGGGCTGAGGGGGACAGCCAAGCCTGGAGAGGGGCTCCTTGTGGGTGAGAAGAGCACATGAGGGTGCTGTACCATTTGCACAACCCAAACAAAAACATTGAGCTCTCCCTTCCCCATCTTTGCAGCCTCACTCATCTGTCTGGTCCTGTCCTGCCACCTCACTTCAAAGGTCCTCTGAGGGTACTGGAAATGTCCTCCAAAATGCAGTGAGCTGCCTGGGCACCCGGCTGGACAGAAAAACACTGAATTCTTGGAGAGACAGGCACTGTTGCAGCCAAAAGCCATGCCCTGTCTCCAGTGTCCCGAGAAAAAATGGCTCAGTGATCTTGGGACTCTGACAGGCTCACAGTCATCCTCAGAGCTCAGCACCAGTGCAGGCTCTGGTGACATGTTTGGGGACAAGTTAGGGGGAAGGCAGGTGCCAGATGATGGCAATGATGCAGGGATGGGGTATGTGAAGGAAGGTGGCATGGGAAATTGCTATCCTCTGTGGCTTTTCCCTGTATGTGGCAGGTTCCAGTGGGGTCACTTCCAAAAACAGCTACAGACACAGGATCCTGTGGCTCTGGTGCCAGCCCTCGTTCCTGGCATTGATCAGGTGTGACCCTGCAGCTCAGGGAGGTGGTTGGTGTTTTCCCTCACCACGGACACTGCTGGAACTCCACCCAGAGCTCGGCCAGCCCGGGATATGGACACAGCACCAGGATCCCTCCTGGACCTCTGCAAATGAGGGGCTTCAACGAGGCTGCGGGGAGTGGGCTGAGGGCATTTCCTCTCCAGCCCCTTCCCAGAACAGAGCAGCCTGGCAGACCCCGGTGCAGGTGGCCACAGGAGGGAGCTGGGCTCCTTCCTTCTGCTCCCGCTCAGAGGACAGTGACAGGCTGGGTGACAGCCCTGGGTGCGAGTTGCTGCTTGGAGCAGGAGCATTTCCTGGGGTCTAACCACGTCACGTGGGACCCCAAATGTCTCAGGAAGGGAGCAAGAGCCCGGCTGGAGTGGAGGTGGCTGCCTCCATGCCCAGGGAAGCCTCCACCTTATTTCCAGCAGTTGGTGGGTGATGGGTTGGCAGTGCAGATGAGTCGCTGGGCTGTTGCTGCAGCCGTGGGGAGACCAGTTGTGCCCAGAGAGTGGCATGTCCCCATGGCAGGGACCAGTCCCTCTGCAAGCAGTGCCACTGTGAGACAGAGTCTCACTGTCCCTCCCGAGCAGTGGCCAGAGGCACCTGGGTGACCTCCATGTCCAGCCTCCTGATGTTGAAAGAGCAGGGCAGCAAGGAAACCAGCCCCTGCCTGTACAACCTCCTGTCCCCCAGCAATCTGGACCTTGCCAGTTTCCCCAGCCCACAGCCAGCTCTGGTGCTGCAACCCTATCTCCAGGGGCTGACAGTTACTGGTGGCATCATCCCCCAGCATCACCCCTCACCCAGTGGGGCATCACTGTCCAGCCCCCCTCCACAGCCCCAGCAGCACAGGAGGAGCCTGGCAGGTGCCAGAGCAGCCACACTATAAACCCAGGGCCAAAAACATGGAGAAAAATGATGGTGGCAGAACACTGTCTGATCGGAAATGGTTAATTATGGGGGGCAGGTCTGAGGTCCTATCCCCTGCCTTTGCTTGCTGCAAAGCCAACAAAGCCCCAGCGTGGGACTGCTGGTAATGGCTCTCATTAAAGCTGCTGGAGCAGGAGTTTGAAACCACATCCATTTTCCCTAACCACTTTCAGAAGGGGAAAATGCTGTTCTGACCCCTGCTATTTGTGGTGTGCTGGGTACAGCAGGCTGGGAGAAGGCAGGGTTTGTCTCCCTGAATGCAGAGGCAGAAGTCTGGACCATGGCTTTTTCTCAGGACTGGGTCTGTGGCACAGCAGTATAACCTTTTTTTAAAGTTAGGGGAAGATGTGGAGAGAAAAGGGATCTTCATCAGGGAGAGGCACAAGGAATGACATTGGTCCCTGTGCCTTCACTCTGCTGTACAGAGAAATTATGGATCTTGGTTTAAAACCCTGAGTGGGATAAGAGCTGACCTTAAAATAGCAATGAAGCCATCAGGATGCTCCTTTTCCCACATGGTTTGGGAGCTTGCCTCCACCTTTTCCCCTGAGCCCCTTAAAAAGCAGGGATCTGCCTGGAGCTAGAAATGGGAAAGAATGTCTTTGGGCAGACAGAAATGCAGTTTTTGTTGGTGGTGCTCTGGCAGGGAAGAGGAAAGCATCCAGGGAGAAAAAGGGAGGTCTCTCCACTCCATCAATGCACATGGGGCTGACCCCAGTACAGAGCCAGCACCCCTCAGGGGGGGCAGAAATTGGGGCTGACGTAGAAGGTAGTCATGCTGGGATGAGTCTGAAGGATGCAGACATATAAGGGCTATTTTCGCCCATGAAGAGTTGGGATTTCATGCAGGTGGGTCCCTGTCCTCCTCTCCAGCAATACTCCCCAGAAAAAGGGGTTTTGCCCAGTCCCAACAGGGCTGTTCCCAGTCAGGGGGTGCTGGGTTCAAGCAGAGATGTGGTGGAGGGAGTGTGATGGCCCTGGCAGGGCCACAGGCGTGGAGGAAGAAGGCTCCCTGGGGAGTTTGGGCTGTCACCCTGCTGTCCCAGAGCTACAGGGCACACCTGCTGAAATGGGCTCTGAGCTGGAGCTGCAAAACTAAAGGCAGGAGTGATGGCCCAGGCAGGTCACCAATGAACTGGGCCGTTTGTTCCCTACTGACCTTTCTGTGCCTTTCTGCAGCTCCCAGCTCCCTGCTGTGCCTTGGGCCTGTCCCCAGAAATGCAGACACCCCCATTTCTCTGCAGCCTCCTTGTCTCCTTTGCCCTTTCCCCACCCCAATCCCACGCCAAAGGACCGCCCAGCCTCTCTCCGGCTCATTTCTCTTGCAAGCTTTGTTTGGTGGGTGTATTTTGCATTTGCTTTTTCTTTTTTGCTATTCACAGGGAACAAAGAGGGGGTCACAAACCCAAGGGCAGACGTCAGGACAGGGCTGACAAGCCTGGGAGAAGGGGTGATGCCACCCACCCCGGCAAGGTCCTTAGAGGCTGGTAAAACCAGGGGGAGAAGGGCTTTGCTCCACGGTGCCGGCTCTGCCCATCCCTTCCTCTCCCTGCCCGGTCCTGCAAGGTGGCTGCTGCACTCTTTCACTGCTCCATCTTTCCGCTCCATCCCTCTGCTCCATCCCTCCTCTCCATCCTTCTGCTCCATCTCCATCCCGCCTGGCCCGGACGTGGCGCCGGTCACGTCTGCTGCGGCAAGTGGCAAGTCTCGCCGATGGCAATGACCACGTCCTGGGGATGGCGCTCCCGGTGCCGCGACGCCTCGGGCATCTCGCTCATCTCGTTGACGCTGTTGCTGATGCAGTTGATGTCGCTCTTGTTGCTGTTGTCATCCGGGCTGGGGCCAAAGATCCAGTCTGGAGGAGGGGAAAGCACAAAACAGGCCCCTGGTTACCTCCGGCTGTTCCCAGAGTTCAAGGTGGCTGGGAAATTGCTGCCTCCTGCTGTATCCTACCCTTAGGTCTGTGTCCCTTGCCCAACCCTGCCCCTTCAGCTTCACTCCCCTGGTGCTGAGATCTCTGCTCTTCCCAGCTCTGGGCTGATTTTCAGGCTGCTGGTTTCTGGAAGCCCTCCCAGCTTAGGGAAATGAAATCACCCTGTTAATCCCAAAAAATGAGAATGAAGTGCCTCCAAAGTGAAGTGTGCATCTGGGGTCTTTAGTAATGTATTTTATATAATGGGTTTTTACTGTCAGACAGAGTGAATGATTAAATAACTACGTGACATGGGGCAATAACTCCAAATGGGGCTGGAGACATGTCTGGGAACATGGCTTTTCTGCCTTGAGAGTATATTATAGCCATGCCAGGGCCTCAAACCTCCATGGCAGCTTCAGGGCTGCATTTATTGCTGGTCACCAGAGCACTAGGACGTGGGTCTGAGTTGATCCAGCCACTGCCACAACTCTGGGAGTGACTGATGCCACTCCAAAGTACAGTGTCACTGCTGGATGACAGCGTGACCGAAACATCCTGTGCAGCACAAGGGGCTGCAGCTGAGTGAAGGCAGGTGGTGCTGCTTCCCAAACAGCTATCTTTAAAAAATTTGGTTTTTTGGGCAGTGAAAGGCCATGCCCAGCCGAGATGGGGAAGCACCAGTAATGAGGATACCCAAAGCTGGGGAAACCCAGGCAAGGGGAGAGTAGCCCCAGGTGCTGCTGGTGGTGGTGGGCAGTGGAGCACCAGCACCCCTCTGCTTTAGCTCTGCTACCAAAATAAAGCAGAGGTGGCTATCAGGAGGCAGACAAAAGGATCAGCCTGGTTTCATTGTTCCTGAGGAACTGTGCTTATTCTCCAATGGACCTCGAGGAATACCATTTCTCTTTTGTGGTGTGGGGTGTTTTCTGTCCCCACAGTTACAGCTCTCCAGTGGAGGGCACAGGCTTCCTGATGGAGCAGGGACAGAGAAATGCCATCCCATCCCAGTGAGATTATGTATTTCTCATGGGCTGCAGAAAAAAGTTTTGCAGCAAAACTGGGGCTGTATGATGACAAATGCCAGGAAGGGATGCCAGGTGTGAAGGGAATGGAAGATCTAATTTCTTGGCTCACCAGTGGTGTCCAGACATTCTTCAGGTGTGAGCAGAGAGACAGAAATGACCTGTTGGCCTCCCTGTGCTCAGTGTGTGCACTGTAGGTCAAATTTTGGGCTTTTTTGAAAGCCCCAAAGCTTCTCCTTCTTCTTCTTTTTTTTTTTTTTTTTTTTTTTTTTAAGAATAGCTAAAAGTTTTGTTGTTTTTGCAATGCAATATTTCTTCTCCAGCCTGAAGCCATTTGGCCACACCATCTCAAAGAATACAGAACATGACTTCCAGAGTGATATGCTATGAAGCCAGGGTAGGTGACCACACTGGCAGGGGAACTGGTCAGGGAGTGGAGGGGGTTGTGCCCCACTGCCAGCATGGTTTTTCTATTTCCTTCACCTTCATCACTGTGCTAGCAGGGTTTGCTGGTTGCTCAATGGGAAAAGCAGGAGAAGAACAACCAAAGTTCCCTCAGCTACCACAGTGCTGGCAAGAGTGATTGGGAAATTCAGCAAAGAAGTGTTCCAAAGGTTTTTGGGGAGCCCTGCATCTGCCCTGAGTCCCAACCAGGACATTTAGCTTTCACTTGCATAACCCACAGCTCCCTCCAGAGACTGAGCTCCCCATCACATCCCAAGGAAATCAGCCAAGCCCAGAACGCTCATTTAGGTCTTTTTTCCTTTATAGCTTTGATTCTGTTTGGCTTTACTGGGTTTAGACTAAAGCCAAACACTCCAACACCTTCTTCCAGGTCTAGCCCTGCCTGATCCATCCCAGACAAGAGCCTCTTGCCCGCAAGACCTTGCAGGCTCCTCCAGTCCCCATGCAGCCACTTGCCGTGAGGAGAATCCGAGGGCAGTAACAAGATTGCCTCCTACAAATACTATTAAAGTTCTCAGCTTGCTTTCCTTGACGTCAGCTGTAAAACTCCAGTAGGAGCAGCAGGGAAGAAGGGGAAGAACCTGTAGAAAAAGTGGTGATGGGTCCTCAAATATCTTGGGAGGACCTGGATGAGGATTTCTGTGTGCAACAGAAAGCAAAGAGCATTGCATGCCTGTGAGTAGGGGCAAGTGGCATTTGGTGGCCAGATGATGAACCCCTGGTGATATTTGCAGGCAGGACAAGAAGCCAGAGCTGGATGAGGCACTGTGGTAAAAGTAGAAATGCAGGGGATGGATACTTTGGGAGAGTGCTGAGGGCACCAGCAAAAGCCGTTTGAATGGGAGAAGTGTCACAGTGCATTGTCACCAAAGGGGATGTGGCTGGCCAGGGTGCCCGGGGAAGGTGGCTCGTGTGAGCTGCTGCAGTCTAATTCCTGGGTAGGAGCAGGCTGGATTGTACGCGCTAATCCGAACCACCGCTTCCCTGGGAATTATTTCTGGAGCCTGCTGGATCTAATTACCCAGTAATCTGCAGGAAGATGTAATTAGGCTGTCATTAGAGGGTATTTACTGCGATGCCTTTATGATTTGACTGTGTAAGTAAGGAGTGAAGTAATTACACAATTACATGTTATTTGTGGCCATTTATGGCCTGTAACTTCAGTGTATTGCCATGTGTGTGGAAGAGGGGAGCAAGGCCCTGTGGAGCTGGCAGAGGATCTCCTGCCAGCAGGACCCTGTAGAAACAACAATAAAAATGTCAGCACCCTCATGTCCACTGCCAGCCGCTGCCAGCTCCGTCCCAGCCACACACAATCCTCCCCAGTTTCTCCCTCTGGCTCCTCTCGGCTTGTGGGTGAGAAACCAAGGTGTCCCAGGGTCACCCATGGCGTGTCTGGGGAGGGATGAAGGAGAGCAGAGAGGAGACCTGCACATCTTTGGCGTCAATGGGATTAAAGCTCGCCCTGATGCGGAAGGAATTTTGCAGGGATGGGAGGCACAGCCTCACGTCATGCGCAAACACACACTGGAAACCTCGGGCAATGAACCCTGCAGGGGAGTGCAATAGGGTAAGGGGGGGTGGCAGAGGGCTGGGAGCCAAGGGGTGGTGGTGAGTGGCTGAAGGGAGCTGCAGCCTTCAGCATCATGTCAGGTATTTCTCTCTCCATCCCTTAAAGCTGTCAGGGGGGATGTATGAGCAGCAAAAAATAGACACAATTGCCACCAAGAGGAAAACAAAATCCTCTTTGGGATCAAAGTCCACATATAGGTTCGCACCATCTCCAGGCAGGAGGTGAGCAAAGTCAGGCTGAACCAGGACACCCAACGGACCTGGGACAGCAGAGGGCAGAGCAGGGATCACACGGTGTGCTCCTGGGGCAGTGGCATGTCCTCATCCAGGATAGTCGCACTTTGGAGAGAAGGAAAAGCATTGCCTGCCCCTACCCAGCCACTGGAAGGAGCTCGTAACACATGCTGCAAAATCCAGGGCATGCACACAGCTGTGTATGTGGCTGTCTTGGATAAAAGAGAGGGACAAAGTGACTTTCTCAGCCAGGCTGGGAGAGCAGCATCTAACCCAGAGACACCTCTTCCCACTTGTCAGATGCTGCCAAGGCTCAGTGTGCCTGCTGGGGTCTGCAGGGCCAATGGAGAGGTGGGAAGTGCTGAGCTGGGGTGAGATCAATACGGAGTGATTGATCCAAAGCAGCTGGAGAGAGGAGATAAAGCAGACTGGGCAAATCAGGAGCTGTGGAATAGCAACTATATTATTATTATTATTATTATTATTATTTTTATTTTTAATTTTTGTTTTTATTTTTCTTCTTATTTTCCCTAAGTAGCAGAGCGATGTGGCTCAAAATGCCCCCACACCTCCCTGGCTCTGTCCAAGTCTCCAACAGCACCCCTGGAAGCAGGACTCCTAGGATATGCTGTATTTTTGGGGACAGAGAAACACTGGGGATGCCCAGATGTTGGAGAGTGCCCTTCTTGTACCAGCAGAATGAGGGATAGTCCTTGCTCAGAAACCCCTGGCAGGGAGCAGCCTCCTGCTGTCTGTGTGCACTCTCATCCCACTGGGGTAGTCAGGTTCCCTGCATTCACTGGTAGGAGGGTGGGATGTCCACAAGGCACTTCAGCTGCTGGAAATGAGACATCCCAAGCAGAAGAGCAGAAGGAGGTGGGAGAAAGGGCTGAAATTTAAATGCAGCCTGGTGAGTGAGACATTCACAGTCCCTGTAGAGATGGAAACAAGCAAAGGAAGGGGCAACATGTTCGATGAACAATCAAACTCGTGCTCTAGTTTTGCTTTAAATGGAGCTGGGTGTGAAAGCAGCTGCTAAAAAAGCTCCTTTCCCATCAGCAGGAGCAGAAGAACCTCTTTCTTTGAAATGAGTTCTAACCTAGCAATCACATTGTGCTCTGCAGCAAGGCAGGGCCAGCTCTGGCCGGAGCATTCCCACTGGACATGAGTTCAAGGGTATCCCTCATGTCTTTGACATGATGCAGCAGTCGCAGCTGGACATGATGTCTGTCTCATTTGCAGGACAGACTCTACTTATTCATTAGCAAAATCAGCAGATAACTCCCAGGTTTGTTCTGATGGAAAATCTACCTCTGCCCCTGGCAACAGCAATTTGTCAGAAATCCCCTTTTCCCCCTCAGATTCACGTCTTTTAAAATGAATTTGATGTTGGGATTTGTTCTCCCTTCCCTGTTTGGCAGAAATTCATCAGCTCTGCTGTGCTGGCTGAGTCAAAATTGTCCTGCCCCCCAAAGAGCATGACCACACTGCTTTGCCTATGGACAGGTAAGGACACTGTCCCTCTGCAGAGCTGTCACCAGCATGAAGCATCTGGGGGGGAAAGGGGTGACATGGAAAAGG
The DNA here is from genome assembly GCF_008360975.1 of Lichenostomus cassidix. Classification (NCBI taxonomy): domain Eukaryota; kingdom Metazoa; phylum Chordata; class Aves; order Passeriformes; family Meliphagidae; genus Lichenostomus; species Lichenostomus cassidix. Next base: position 8,470,104 of record NC_139489.1, on the reverse strand, counting down.
CACTCAATTAATTATGATATTCTCTTAAAAACAGCTTCTCTGCACCAGAGCAACCCTGGACCAAGCCTGCATTTGATCTCAATCCCATCCTTCAGGCAGTATTGCTGCTCCAGAGAGGGTGTTTCTGAGATGGTGGTGACTCAGGTGTGGTAGGTGGGAGGCAGGCATGCTCCTGGGGATGGATATTTGCTGTCCATAGCTTCCAGCCTTAGATCTTCCCCCCTGAGGCAGAGTGAAGGTGACCAGAGACTGAGGAGCCAGGCTTGGTCTCAGCTCAAGGAAGACCAGCGCTTGCAGAGCAGTAGAAAGACACAGTCCTTGCCCCAAGAACCTGACACAGCCTGTCCCTGGACCACAGGACAGCAGGAGTGGGAAGGCTGCTGTGGGATGACACATCCCTGAGGCCTCGGTCAATCCCTGACAGTGTGTGCTGGATGTCATCCCTGTGCTCTGGCTCTGAGCTCCAAAGGTTTGGCTGCAAATGCAGCTGTTCTGGAGTCAGCCCTTTCTGCAGGGCCAGACCACTGTGGCTGCTTGTTCGGCCAACAGCCCCAGCCTGTGAGAGGGAGTGGGAATGATCCTGGTGAAAGCCATCCTACAGCAGCCACCCCTTCCCTAAACTAAGCTAAGGAACCCCTGATGCACCCCCATGCACCAGAAGTGAAACAGGCAGGGGATTAGTTTCAGAGGTGGGTTAGAATCAAGAGGGGGAAATAGAAGGGAACCTGATGTGGTCTCTTGCTTTTCCCACAACTTTGGGAGGCAAAGGAATTATTCTCAAAACAGAGCTAGAAAACAAGACGTATAAGTCCTCTCTGACAGGCTCAAGACGCTGTCTGCAATCCCTGCCGTGGGTTGAATTATCCTCAGAGCCCTGCAGTTCTGTGTGGAGCAATTAAAAGTGGATCCCGTGTCCCTGCAGGATCACCCAGCAGCTATTTTCAGCAATGCTACATTCAAACACAGTTTCTTTGTTCAAGGAGACCGTTTCCTAAAGAAGACTGAAATGTGGCAGTTGGAGATAAGGCTAAAAAAATAAAAATATGGCTCGTGGGTCAAAAGGGCAAAAAAAAAGAAAGACCCTGCTCCAAGGATGGTGTAGAGTTTTCAGCAGTCCCAAAGCCATCGACCAGCACTGCCCTGCCGGTGTCAGTGAACCTGCCCTGCCTTGCCCCAGCTGGGCATCTGCATTCCCAAAGGAAAAGTTCCCTCCGAGTTCTTCTCTGGAGATCAGCAGCGCAGAGGAGACCTTGGCTGAACAGGGTGACACCAGCCAAGGTCTCCCTGCAAAGCGCTGCTCCCACGCAGCCCGTCAGACCCTTCCCGTGTGGTTCCCGGGCAGGAGCGAGATGCTTTCCCCTTTCCCGGGGACCGCACGCGTGCAGTCTCCATGGCAACAGCTTTGTTTCTAGTCAAACTTTTTATTTTTTCCCCCTTTTCCTCCTTTTTTTTTTTCTTTTTCATGTTTAAATAAGAGCGATATTCAGTGAACTGCTGGGGATGGAGGAGGGAGGGCGGGCTGATTCCCAAGGATTGCAGTAATTAGGCGCCTCGTACGTTGGTGACAGGCTTGTCATTTGCCAAGCCAGCTCTTCGCCGCAGCGCCGGCTCTGGCAGCTCTCCAGCGCTTCCGAGTTAAGCAGCTTTCCAAATGCTTCGACCCAATTTGCCTGAACTGGTGGTCGGCTCTGAGCCGTGCTCATGCAAGAGCCTGCCTCCCACCCTCTTTGCGAGGCTCACATCCAACCCCAAGCAGAGACATCTGATGAGTTTTGGGAAAGTCAAACATGAGACTTTGCCAGCTCAGAACAAGCAGGGAGGGACTGGAGAGAAATTAAGGTGTTTGGGGCTCTCCTTGGCCAGATCTCCCCAGGAAGAGCTGAAGAGGGGCTCTTTCAGAGTCCTCTTATCCATATCCAGCTGCTCTGCCTTCCTCTCTCCGACAATGCACCTTTTCTCCTTCCCCAATGCAACCTCCCATTTTCCACTCCTCCCCAGCCTGCTGGGCAACACAGCAGTGTTCATCTCCCCCTGGGGATGCCTGGGCAAGCTTTAACTGATTTTTTAAGAAGCATCTGCAAGAGAGGTGTCAGTGTCTCAAATACCCGTTTAGATTTCGCAGGGGAAGAGCTTGGCAGCATCCCGAGAACCCCTTTGCCATCTGAAACTGAGTCCAGCACCTGCTTCTCATTGTTCCTCCAAGTGCAAGGGCTGGGTGATGCTTTGACTCCCCAAGCCGTGTCCAACAAGCTGTTATTGAGGAGTCATAATCATCCCTGATGCCTCTGAGTGACTGTTTAAAGTAGCGATTAACTATTCACACTTTAATCTCCCTGAAACAGGCTCCAGCCCTTTGGCATCTTATTTCCATCTCTCCCTGTATATTTCTAAACGTGATTAGTGCAGAAACGCTGATAGCAGAGGCTGGAGCTGCTGCCGAGTATATAAATCCAGGCATTGTGATAAGGCAGCTAATGGAGCAGCTTCTTATTTACTATCCCTTGGTCTCTCTGTCCTGTCCCTAAAGTAATTTTATGCAAACTCATTCAAATGAAACCTGCTCTTTAAAGGCTGTTCCTTGGCAGTGTTCACAAACACGGTCTCGTCCGCTCTCCTCCGAGGACTGGCTCATTTTAAGTGTATAAACTGTGGGAAGATGGGCCTGGAGTGCTAACTAGGATGAGCTGGAGGCAGCCTTCGGCACTGAGGGATGCTGCTGGAGTTTGGGAAATGCCTTCTCCTCTCTGCCTGGAGGGGGAAGAAGCTCAGATCTGGATTTCTGACCTTAACTCAGAGAGATATTACCTGCACCCGGGGCAGGGAGGATGCTCTACCCTCAGCAAGGGATGTTAAAATGGAAAAGGCTTCTTCCAAAGTGGCAGGAAGCAGGCAGTCCCTGTGCTTGTCCCTGTGCTTGTCCAGCTCCTGGGATGGCCATGGTGCTGTGAAAAGCTGTGGAAGTCCCTTTGCAGGCTTTGCACCCTGCTGACCTCATCCCACGCAGAGGCTAAAGTTAAAGGTCACCAGGGAGCGTCGATGCTGAGTTGGAAACAGCACATCAGGGGCATAGAACCCAAGCGTGGCTGCAGCCTCCCTTCCTGCCTGGAGAGCATGGCATTTATGTGGATTTTGGCCCTGCTTTGCAGTATCCACCCAAGGGGTGGTGTTTGAGCACCCACATCTGTGCTCTCCTTCATCAGGTACCCCAGCAATGGGGGCAGAGGCATCTGTTCTGTGGGGGCACTGGGACTAGACCAGCCCCTGCCTCGGGGGAGCTTCTGACCTGGCCTGACCTGGTCCTTTGAGCATCTTGGGGCAGGAGCAAGTATATTTTTAGGTGCTGTCTCCACTGCCTACCTTTGTGGGGAAGGCAACGCTGAATCAGACGAGTGGCAGAGTAAGGTGATGTTACAGCCCCAGCAAGCTGCTGATTAAGTGTTGAATTTGACACTTAAAGACAATATATCCCTTCCTTTCCATCTGGGGTGAAGAAAGACTCCTCAACAGCAGCTCCCTGCCGTTTTCCTGGCTCAGCCTCATGTGAGACCCCAGGTACTGCTCCCTGCCAGGAGGTTTGACCTTTCTTGTCCCAAGTAACTCCTCTCTAAATCCCTGTGCTCTGGATCTGCCAGTCCTTGCCCAGTCATGACCCTCTGCCCAAAGGACTTGGCTTGCCCTCCCATCAGCAAGGCAGGGGTGCTGCCCACCCGCAGGCACTGCTCGGAGTTCTGGCTGGCGTGTATCTCCTGTGTCCCAGGAGCAGGGAGATAAAGCAGAATCGTGAATGAACACGTGGATTTTGTTCCAGATGAGTGTGATCTCCCTCCCCCTGCAGAGAAAGAGCCTGCAGGGCTTCAACCCTTACTGGGGGTCAGACTCAGAGCAAAGATGTGCAAAGGGATTTCAGCCCTGCTCCCCTGTGGGAGACATTGCTCCCCGCAGCTTTTGGAGGACATATGTACAGATATGCACATCTGCAGGAGCCAGGAGCTTAAATCTCTCTGGGGATCCCTTCTGGCTCCCTATTCAAGCTGGAAAACTGTCACCAGCACCCTGAAGCAAGGTCCTGACCCCCAAAAGGACACGGTGAACTGGCTGTCAGGATGTGAGGGCCAAAAGTACCAGGGATTCGGAAGGGAATTGGGCATGTTCACACTCCCCAGCAAGACCAGCCTTACAAATTACAGGGCAAAGAGCAAGACTATCACAGAGGACTTGCCATAAGCAGCCAAGCACCTCTGCCTGCACCACTTTCTGACCACAGCAGTCAGCAGAGTGTTTGTGCTCTCATCCCCGATGGTGAGGGACAGTGTTCATCAGCAACAGGATGAAACCAAAGAGCCAGCAAGGCAAATCTCAAAACAGTACACCTTCTTTGGGCTGTCATTGCATAGATTTGTTGCAGGGGCTGTGATGGCTGTTCTAAGGGAACCAGACTGCTGAGTTGTGTTTCCTAGGAGTTTGTGGATTCACTGGTGTCTAATAAGGGGTTAAGATCATATGGCAGCTTTTCTTTCACAGTGCACTAGTGGGCTGTTATCCTGTGCTGAGGTATCTGTTGCCATGAAACTTTTCCTGTTGGAGACCTCTAATCCAAGCTCAGCTGAAACTGGCCAGGGGATTTTCCAGTCCTTTGGCAGCACAGCCTCACGCACGCACATTTGCACACACGCACAGGGGCACGAGATCTGTTCCTTTAGGAAGGGGGCTAAACCCAGAGATTTCCTCTGGGAAGATGGTCAACACAGAGCTCAGTTTGGAGAACCCAGCACATTAAATAATCTAACACCCTCGCAAATGTGAAAGGGACAAGGCTTAGTCTAAACCCCACTCAAATCAAAGGAGACACAAACCATCACGTCCAGGCTTGGCACCAGGCTCTTTCTGGCCACAAGCACACAGCACATGAAGCCCACACTCACCTACAAAGTCGTAAATGAGGTCCTTGATGAGATGCCCAACGATGGCGTATGCCACTGCCACCACCACCAGGGCTGCCATGAGAAGGTAGAGGACAGCCTTGGGCAGAGGAATGGCATCTCGAGGTGGGGGTTTGTACTCCTTGTAGAGTTGGTCATTGTCTGAGTATGAGTACTGGAACAAGTGGTCCAGGCCAGCTGTGAAGTTGCTGGAGTTCATGGACTGGCTATTGGACAGGTAGTTGTCCTGTTCGGGGTCCTGGAGGACACTTACCACCGAGCTGGTGGTGGCTTCCACTTGCTGTACCAAGTTCAGAGTCTTGTTAACGCTGGGGAGAATTTGGGAAAGGAAAGTGCTCCAATCTTTGATGGCACTGATGTTGCAAATAATCATAATTGCAATGAGGAAAGAGGTCTCCAAGCTCAAGAGACTTAAAAAGGAGAGAAAGAGGTGAGAATTGCTGTGCTTACACCAAACCATGTACTGCAAAGCGGGCAGAGAAGGTCTGGATGGGGTAGGTTTGTCATTTGCAAATTCTTACATGATCCGGTAGGGATGCATCTGTGGTACCTCGGTCTCACTCCTGGAAATGCCCGCAGAAAAGCCCTATGGGCATGAAGTTCCTTAGGAAAAAGTAGATGCCGGAATAATTTTGACCGATATCATTTTTATTCCTCAGCCATCTCTCTCTTATGCTACTCACTGATGAAAATCGGAGAGACAGGATCCTGTAGATATTTTCAGTCATCTGGAAAAGAAAGATAAATTGCCCTTCTCCAGCTTTTTTTTTTTTTTCTTCAGAGGCGATGGTCCTTGGCGAGACAGCAATCCCCCCTTGGCTCTGCCCCGGGCTCGGTCAGGCACAAGGTGTGCGGTGCCGTCCTGACTCTCCCGTTAGCGCTGCCCAGAGCGTTCGCAGAGCAGAAAAATGTTCAGACCCCACAAAGTTCAGCTGCTCCCGGTGTGTGACGGGCCCGGCGGCGCGCAGCTCCTGGCCATTCCAGCTTGGCTTTCAGCAACTTCTTCTACCGGCATCTCCCGATCGATTCCTTTGAAAACAGAACCAAGTCAGAGACGACGAGCACGCCGGCAGAGAGTCCAGCACCCGCTCCCCAGCCCAGCCCAGGAGCGGCCGGGCTCGGGTTTTACCTTAAAGACTTTTGCGAGCGAACAGCTCCTCTCGCCTGATGCTCCAGCTTGTTTTATTCAGGGCTGGGCTCCCTGCGGAGCTCCCCGCCAGCAGCCGCCGCGCCGGTGCCGCTGCCCGATGCCGTGTGCGGGGTGTTGGTGCACGCGTGTGCGGACACTCCTCCCCGTCCTCTTCCCTCCTGTCCCTTCACCCTGCAGCCCTGCCGGCTCTTCCCAGCCTCCCCGGCTCCAGCAGCGAGGGGGATTAGCTGCCGGGAGGTTGGCTCCACAACTCCTGAGCGTGCTGTGAAGCAGGCGATGCGTGGCGGGAGCGTAGGCTCAGCCTCCGCCGCTGCTTCCCCGGGGAGTTAATCCTTTCGATGACAAAAGATGAGCTTTGATCCGTCTGCTGGATGTTCCCGGGGAGGTGGAGGGGAAGGTGGGGAGCGGCCGGAGCGCTCGCGTGGGCGCGCGTGGGTAGCCCAGGTCCAGCCGCCCGCGGGCGCTGAGCTCAGCCTTTGTCTGGGAGCGGAGCCGCCGGCAGGGAGAAATCACATCGCGGGCGCTGCCGGGAGCGGGAGGACATCATCAATCCCACCGCCAGCATCCCGGAGTGATGCGCCCCACAGCCCCGCTCTCTCCCCGGCAGCCTCCGCCCGGCAAAGTTTTGGCATCGGAAGGATGCCTGGTTTGCAGAAAGCATGGAGGGTTTGAGGCTGAGCTCCTTCACCGTCTCCCCTCCCTGGTAAGCTGTCTGTGCCAAATGGGAAGAGCCAGCCTGTCCTTGGTCACCTTGATAATGGTCTTAAACTGGTTCATGTTCCCTACAGATACATCTCATCTGCCTTGCTGGTGGGATCTCTGGGATCACTGGGGTGCTGGCTTGGTTTGAAGGCAGTGGAACACATTTAAAGAGGAGGAAGAGGAAACCTTAGAGAGGGGGAAATTGTCTTTCTATATTTGGAGGTGAAAATAAATCACAGCTCCATTTTTCACTTTTTTTTTTTTTGGGTGCTGTTTCCCCATATAAAAAACAGCTGTCATGAGGGCAAGGAAATCACCACATTAGGCCTGAAAGCAGTAAAATAGAGCTTCTGAGAAATAATAGCAAAAGATTAACTTTGTGTGTGTGTGTGACTGTGTGTGTATTACCAGCCAGCAGCAATCCTGCCAGCTGCCTGGGGGTTGGAAGAGTATAGAATAAAATGGCAACATCTCTCCTGTACAGTAATACCACCAGGGTTGGGGTTGGTGATGGACAAATTGTACAGCCCAGGAGCAAAGAAAATGTGGAGAAAAAACCTTTTCTGCCCTCCCTGAATGTGCATGGACCATGTGACAGTCACTTCTGGTGCCCAGGACCATTTAACAATATCCTAAAATTTCTTCTCATGAGTGACAGAGCCATGACTGGTTACAGAAGGATGTCTGGGAAGCTGCATGGATACACATCCTGCAGTGGGATAGGTCCTGATGTCCCCCTGTTCCAGCATCTTGATGCCTGGAGTTGGAGCTCTGCCTCCAGAGCATGACACTTCAGAGATGCTTTGAGGGCCACACTCCTCCACTTTGAGGAGTCAGGAGCTAAGGGCACATGGCTCCTCTGTCAGACTCTCAGTCCTCCCACACCAGATTTTATCCTTCCAAGATGGAAAATTTGGCAAGATTATTTTTTTGTAAGAACTTTTCAATGTGCAGTGAGTTTTGGGCTCTGTGCAGGGGTACCACAGTGCAGTCTGGCTTTGCCCTGCTCAGAGGCACATCTTTTGTCTGGGGTTCTTAGGAGGAAGGGACAATCCCCAGCACATGCCCACTGGCCGTTGGGGACAGAAGCTGCTCTGTAGCTGTACTTTCACCACAGCTGTTTGGTGTTAGCAGTTGCCATGGCACCAGTGCATCAACCAGAAGGAACAGGAGAGAATCTGGTCCAGGCTGACCCATCCCTGTGCCTGGCTCTGGCTGCAGCTGTCCCAGGCAGGCTCCCACCATGCTGTGCCTCTTTATTCCCAGGAGGGGATGGAGCCAAGTGATTTGGGGCAAAGGGCTTGCAAGAGGTTTTTGTATCTGGGGAGATTAAACTGTGCTGAGGGCAACAGGGGCAACTCTGTGTGCCTGGGGACAGCTGGTGACAACAGCCCAGACCTTGCTCCAGTGGGACACAGAGCAAACCCTCTCCATTTCCTAGACCTCCACTGAGTATTTCTGGGAAGAGGCTGGAAAAGCACTCAGGGGAAGCTCTGAGTTCTGCTACAGATGCTGTCTCCACTAAAGGGGCTTAGGGCAATACCAAAAAAAGACACGCCCTCCTCCCCAATTTGTATTTCCCTGCAGCGGAAATAGAGTTGGCTCCTTTCATTTTCATTAACACTCTTATCAATTCAAAGTGACTAAATAGATGCTTAACTGTTCATTATACACTCGCTGCATCTCCGGTCTGAAAGGGAGCCTTTATTTCCACAATTATGGTTTCCAACCCATTAGAGAGGGAGAGAGCATGGAGAAATATACAAGTGTGGATTTTAATAACCTTATATTTCAAACTCTCTGTTATTAAAAAAAATGTTTGCATTTACTGTGATGGGGGGAAGATTAAAAGGATTGCCATGGATTCCACTTAGGGAACATCACTAATGATTTCAATAAATCACTTTAAATAAAAATCACAATCTCCACAATTCCACCCAAATGCCATTTGGCAGAGGGGTTGATTATGGGAGCAAAATGAATTTCAGAATTAGCTGCTTGTCCTAATGCAATTGGACAAATTAAATTTAGGGATACACACATATTCAATGACACACATATCTCATACCGAAGAGCAGTGTTTTGGCCCCTGGGAAAAAGAACAAATAATGTTTTAGTGGGTCAAGACAGTTCTTGTCCCTCATGATGGATGTCAAGTGTTTGTTTCAGCTATTTCCTTAGTATTTTTATTTTATGGCTTACCCTCTATGAGGCTACAGAGCACTGGTGTTTTATTTCCACCAAGGCAACTGACTACTGGGACATGGCTATGATCATGTGGTGTCCGTGCACAGCTGAAAACCCACTCTGACACATCACTAGCAATGCCCAGAGCAGACAGTCTGGATTTCTGTCTGTGACTGGGATCAGATCCCAGGATCTGCACAGAGGGTGAAGCCCAGGTTCTACACCATCTCTGGAGGTCTGATGCTGCTCTGCTGGCTGTGTGTGACATGTGAGGGACATGGAGGCCACAGGCTGTGTATGCAGCAACACCTGCCAGGTGCAAACAGAGCTGCAGGGGTGGAGAGCAAAGTAGGAGTTTATTGCTGTGCACTGTGCTGTGACTTGGGAAGGCTTTGTGCCTCTCCCTGGCTCAGAGCTATCCAGAAGTTGGCCAAAAATATAATCAAGAGGTGCAGCTCCAGCAACAATAACTCCATCTGTACTTTTGAGTGAGACATTTGTCTGCCCAAGAGTCATTTTTACAGCCTGAATGGTTTTTTTGTGTCTCTCTTCTGTGCTGGCTGCCTACTCCAAACCCTGATCCCCACCAGAGAAACCCCTGCACCTGATCAGTGGAACAAACACTGCGATTTACACCCTCATATGGCACAAACAGTCAGCACAGGAGTTCTTCAAACCATTCAGATTTTAGCTGTGCAGGGTGACATCCACATTCCTATCCAGATGCTGGCTTGTGGGGGCTGCACAGCTCCTGTTCCAGTCCCTGCAGCCTTCCCATGGATGAGGCATGCTGACCTTCATTCATCCCTGGATGGTCCAGATGCTCTTCCCTGCCTCCCTGCCTGGCTGTGCTTGGCTGCTGCACTACACCTTGGAGCAGCAACTTCATTTCTAAGCAAATTCCAGACCTGTACCAAAGTTTTGACAGCAATCTTCCTGCATGACAAGAAGTTGTGAAATACAGGCTTATCCTGTATTCCCATTCCTAGCAGTCATCTTGCCCAGCGATTTCTGCTTGAACAAAATAAACAAACAAACAAGGAGCAGCAGCAATTTTTAGCAGATGAATCAGAGTGAGCTATCTTTATCTATCTATATATAAAAACACCTTTTAAATTTTTTTTTATGCTGTATTATTCATGTTCCCAAAGCCAAAGAAGTCCAGATTATAATAATAATAATAGACATCATAAATATGCCATATTAAGTGCAGTGCCTAGGAAGTCTGTTCCCTATCTGCTGTCTCTGGTAAGCAAAGTAGGGTTTTAACTCTGCGTGTGGCACCATCTCATGGACAGCTTGGCTTATTCAAAGGACGTGAGAGGCTGAAGGCAAGCACAAAATTATCCAGCATGAAAAGCTTGCTTCATGAAAGAAAGGGGAACATTTCCCAAATAAACAAATCCAGGGCAACAGGAGTAGTTGCAGTGGAGGTGAGGTGGGAAGAATGAATTACATGTTTTGTTTGCATTTTTAGAAAGTGCTGCTTGGCCAGAGAATACATAAAAATAGCTGAAAAGCATTTGTGGGGGTTAGCTGTGGGAAAATCTGACACAAAGCAGAACAGGAAGGCCTTATCCCAACAGGTGGGAAAGTACTGTTTTTCCACATCTCTTTCCACTCACAGCTTTGCTATCCTGAAATCCAGTGAGAAAGTGAGCCAGGCTGTGTTCATCCAACACTTCCCAAAGCCTCTCAAAGGGATCTGGAGGGAGAAACTGGCAGTCTCTACATTTTCTAACTTCTCTGCCATCTAAACTGGGTATGTAGATCCAAAAAAACCCCTCTCACCTGCTGTTTCTTTCAAGCAAAATGGAGGAAAAACTGTATGGATGCAAACCTGTTGGAGTTTTCAGAGAGCTTGAAAGGGTAGGACTGAAGTGCCTGTCCACCTGCTGATATCTGGGCTTCAGGAGGAAATTTTGAGTGTCAGCAATGGCAGGGGAAAGGAAGAAATGAAGGAATTGAGCAAGGCAAATAGGAAAACTTACCTCCTTCCCTGAAATATCCCCCTCATTGCAGGCAGAGGTACAGGAGCAGAGACCTCCCCAGATCCTCATTCTCTACAGACACATCCAGGAGTGGCTCTGCTGCCTGTCCTTGCTCCAGTGTTTTCTCCTCCCAGAGCAGGACCCTCTTCTAACAAGGGACCTGTAAAGTTATGCTGGTGTTTCAGGTGTGGAGGGAGAGCTGGGTAGGGTTTAGAAATGCTGCTGGGTTGCCAGGCAGGTTACAAATGCACTCTGTGACTCCTGATTAATCTGCCACCTCACACGAGAGGTGATGCAGTGCTCTCTTCTGCATTGCAGATTGTGCTCCCGCCGTGCCCTTTCCCCACCACCTTTCAGAACCCTCACCTGCCGTTTCCCAGGCACTCATTCAGTGTCTCACAGTGCATTCATTGCATGCCTGAGCCGTGTGTTGTTGCCTGCCCAGGCTGTAAGTGTGTCTGCAGACTGATCCCAACCTCACAGGTAGGAAAACAGCCCCTGAGGACACGTCCTGGCCATCCCTGCCACACCAGGCACGCTCACATTAAAGGAACTGATGGCAGAGGGGGACTGTAACATTTGCCTGTGTCCCGAATGGGAGTGGATAACACTCCCTTTCCTGAGATCCAAAGCAATGAGTGCAGATGGTGGATCCCAGATGGGAATATCCAGCTGCTGTGGGTGGTGGAACAGAGGAAAGAAGTGGGCACAGCCCTCCTGGATTGAAAGCTGACAATGGGTGAGAGAATCCCCTTTCCCCGTTCAGGTCTGGCAAGGTCAGCCAACTCCCGGTGAACTGTAGGAGCCCCGGACTGAGTGACAGGAGCATGAAACAGCTCCAGCCTGGACTGAGCTCTGCTGCATCCCAGCAGGGGCATTGCCTCGAGCATCCCGTGGTGCTCCAGCTCTAGCGGCAACGCTTCTCTTGTCAGCAGCAGGCAGCTGTGATTGGCAGTGGCAGCAAAACGCTTGATTACTTTGGGGTAGGATAAACGCAGGAGCAGAACCAGGAAAAGAAAAAGATGTTTTCAACAAGCATGGAAGCCACTTTTAACCCACGTGCAACCAGAGGTGGGATTGCATTCCTTCCACCCTTTTATTTTGTGATGGAAGTGCTGCATGTTATTTTTTTTTACCAATCTGCCTGCCTATTGCTACCAAGGATTAATTTAGACAGGGAAATGTTCACTTCAAGTTTGACTTGAAGCCCCAGGAGAAGTCTGAAATTAAGAGTGAAGGTGACATTCCTAATGAGCAGGGCAGGATTTTTTTGGCATAGGCTGTTAACCACACAGAGACAGAACCCTTTGACTCCTGCACTTTACTGCTATGAAGGTATTAAATGTCTACTAATGTTACATCAAACTGTCCACAGCTCACCAAAGCTCTTGGTGTTTAAAATCTTGGTTGCACTGTGTGCTCTTCTGGCTGAACCTGCTGCTCCTCTGACAAAGGAGGTCTCCCACCAGTGAGGAGCTTTGCAGTTGGTTCCTGTCCTTCAGTGTTCAGTTATGGCTTTTCCTGGTGAATCCAGCTTGAGTCTTCTCAACTGCAATTGGAATCCACATCTTTGTCCCATCAAACACAGGGAGCTTCATATTTCGTTCTTCTCTGGAGCATCCTTTGATGCTTTTGATGGACAGAGCAATCTACAGATTAGAGTAAAACTGACATTACATGCTTTATTTCTTTTATCAGAGAGAAGAGCAAAAAATTAAGCCACATCCACTAAGTCCGTGCACATTCAGACAATTCAGGAAGAGCAGGTGAGTGATGGAACAGCAGCCCCTCTGTTCATGGTGGTGCTGAGCTTCAATGACATTGCACAAAGACCTTTTCTCCAGAATGGGACTCTGCTGAAGGTGACCCTGGGATCTGAGCAGTGAGAGAGCTCAAATGCTGAGATTTCTGTCTCAAAACCAGTTATGTCTGTGGAGCTGTGCCTCAAGGAAAGGAAGCCTGACCCCAGCAGACAGACATCCTATAGTTCCCATCCTAAGTCATGTCTGCTTTCACTTACCCTGTGCAACTATTACTTGCTCATGCCAACGAAGCAGAAGTCTCCCCTTCCAACAGCTGAATGCACTCTGCTCCTCTGCACATCTCCTCCTATTCCCTGACCTGCCTTCCCTGCCCCGAGGCATCCTGCACACCGACTTTCTGTCCTCAGATTTGTTTTGCTGTCATGTTTTGTCTGTGCCAGCCTCTCAGCAGAGAGCAGACAAGCAGCCCTTCATCCACCACTCGCATGATTTATAACCCTGCCAACACCTCCAGGGCTTCCAGTCACTGCATGGGTTAATGGCTGCCACCAGAAGACTTTGCAGCTTAAGGCTTTCTTTAACAAGTGTCCAACATGCACCTGAAATGTAAGTGCTTTGTTTGATTATTCTTTGGTTCAGCTCAGTCCAAGGTCATAGCTAAGAACAACACAGAGAAGCAATAGTAAAACACACAAAAGCCCTCTGCAAACTTCTCTGCAGGGCTCCAAAGCACAAGTGTATTTTTATTCTCCCTGTGGCTTTCAGAGGGAAGCTGGGAACAGTGTCCCTGTGTCACAGATGGGGAAGCTGAGGCACACAGCAGCTGAGCACTAGATCCCAAACTCATTCAAAACAGGGATTAGATTCTCCTTGGTTTCAGTTGACTTCAGTTCCCAGAAATTTAGGTGAGATGCCCAGCTTGCTCACAATAAACAAGCTTTCCTAACCAAAACCAAGGCTGTTTCTTTAATGCAGGAAAGTGGCAGTACTGGGAGGGAAGGAAGCATGGCAGTGGAACTGAGCTGCTGAGCCTGTGCGAGGAGGGAGGGGCAAATAGAGAGATCTCATATCTGAGACCCCAGCATTAATTCATATGTTGATGAATGCCATAAATTAGATTGCAATCAGTCTGCATTCTCCAGGGACCTATTCCATGTAACGAGGCAGAGTCAAGTCTGTTCCAAATCCAGAGAACTTCTGGAGACTCCAAGCACGGTTCCTTCCTTCCCCACCCTCAATAAATAAATGACGTTAGAAAAGAGGAAGGTATTAGCTGTGAATGGATTTTAATTGGCACAATGGTAAATTCATTTCATAATCTTTAATTAGCAGAGATGCTTGCCGGAAATGTAATTTACAGGAAACTTGCTCCATTGCTTGGAAATCACTGGAATATCCTGGTGATGGTTCTGAAAAGAGGCTGTGGTCTCTGTAAATAATGCAGGAAGGCCCAGGATGAAGGAGTTGAAGCAGACAGAGCAGGCAGATTCTGATCCTGGCTCCAGTCAAACCTCAGTCCAGCTTCCAGCTGCAGCTGAGAATCAAGCAGGAAAAGATGATTTATGTCAGATGATGGCCGGGTTTGATGGTCCAAGTCTGTGGTTATCCAACCTTCACACACACAGCTCCGCTGCAGCTCCTGACCTTATCCTGAACCTCACTGCTTCCTGCAAGCTGTATCCCGTCCTTTTGTTTTTCTCAGTCTCCTGAGATCCTATGGATCCCCTCCTCCTGCTGTCTTCCATGAACCCTGACCCACACAGGTCCCAGAGTCTATCTCCTGGCACAGCTGACTTGGTGAAGGGGGCTGGGGAGTTTTTCCAGAGCAGCCAAGAGAGCAGGCAACTGTTGAAGCTACTCTTCTTCCTTCAACATGTTCTCTGCTGCAGGAAGCTTTCTCACCTCAGGACCCATTCAAAGCTCATCATATGGGAACACGACAGGTCATGAGGGAACCCAAGCAAATTCTGAGAGCAAATAATGAGGGGTTGAATGGGAGACATCCAGAGGTCCCTTGCAGCCAATGAGCCTCTGAGCCTCTGAAACCAAATTACCCTGTCTGGAGCTCCCAGTGAAAGAAATGGCTATGAGTCATGAGTGGTGATTAAGGACAGCTTTAGGTGCAGAGACTCAAAATGAAATCACAGTGCTCGCTTCTCTGCTTGTCTTCTCTCTGTTCATGCTCCACTTCTTGCCTGCTTATGCTGGGATGAAAGCAAGCTTCCTTTTATCTCAATTCCTCGCAGAGCTAGAGTTGTCCCAGCAAAGGGAATGCGAGCCGGCTCTACTCCTGAAGTCTGTTGACATGTTGCTATAAAAAACCCCAATTATTAGGAGATGAGGAAGAGAAAGAAAAGATATTCTGCTTTTCCATGTTGAAACCTTTGTGGGGTGTAATTGAGAGATCAAAACTACCTTGGCAAATAATTGTTGCCAGCTGGGAAGAATTAGCTTGACGTGTGAATCCCATGTTGGGTTTGTTAAGCCAGTCATGAGAAACCAAGCCCTTCCCTGGTAATCTGAAAGCACTTTGCAAGGAAGCCATGGGGAGAGCATTCTCTGTGCCTTTTAATCAAGCATGGTCTTCATACGTTTGTGTAACACATCCCCTGTGCCTCAGTTTCTCCTTGATGGCACTGAATTTCTGGGTGTAGAGCTCCTGGGGTGTGTGGGTGTGGTTGGAGGGGGGTAAGATCTTGGTATCCCATATTTGCACCCATGGCCAGCAGCCTCTGCCCACCTGGGTGAGGGCCTGGGAAGTTATCCCAAAGCTGGGGACTGTGCCTGTGGGTCCCTGGCTGCAGGGAGAGCTTCATTTGGGGGATATTGGAGCATCCCTCATGAGACCCAGGGATGGGCTGTTGTGGGGGATGGATAGGTCCAGCGTCCCTCATTCCCGTAAATAAAGGGAAAGAAGCAAAACTGAAAAGAGACAGCTTTCTGGACACAGCAGGGAGCTCCTGTTTTCTTTCCCCTTCATTAAATACTGTGTTTTCCTCTAATGAAGGGGCCATCCAGAGCAATAATGAAACTCTTCTCACATCTCAGTGCTTCAAATGCCACTTCCTCTTCCCGCACCGAGAAGAACCCAGGCTTCAGCAGCTCTGAGGGTGGGCTCCGTGCTGCTGCCTTGCTGTTTCTCTAGCAAAATAAAAGCAAAATTAGTTCCCCTCCAAGAACTGCAAAGTACCCGTGCAGGGGGTTGTTTCATTCATCCCTTTTCCTCCTACATCAATAATGCCTTAATCTCCTTCCCGCTGGGCTCTGCCACGTGCTGCCTCGATGGAGGAGGGCAGCATGGTGCTCCTGCAGGGCTTTAGAGCTGCCTTTTCCACACACAGGCTGCTCTGCCACTATCCATGTTACCCAGCAGGAAGTCACCACTGGGACGCAGATCAATCTGACTGGTCTGTGCTTCACCTGAGGTCTTGGTTTTGGGTGTGTTTCTATGGGGCATATGATCACCAGGGTGTACCATCCCCAGGTACAGGGAAATCTTACATTTCCGAGGTTACCCAGCAACCCCGGGGATATCTGAGCAGCCCAGCTCTCCACAGTGTCCCCTCTTCATGTTAGGGGTGATTATGTCCCCTCAAAGCTATGAGCATCCTCTCCTCTGTTAGAGCTCCAGCAGCTAGTGCCTGCCTACTGAAAGTGTCTGGGAGCTGCAGAAAATGCGAACAAAAGCAATGTGATGAGCCCAAGGGTGCTTCAGGAAGAAAATGTGCCAGGTATCTCATCAGCTCCAGGCATCCCATCAGCTCCAGGCGTTTGCCCCTCAGATATTCTTGATTTTGCTCAGGATGGGGCAGCCCCTCTGCTGTGAGGATGGGTAGGGATGGAAGCAGTTCCAGGAGTGACTGTGCAGACACAGCGGATGGCCTGTAAGTGTCTCCTCATCTATCATCAACATGAAGTTCAATTACAGCCTATTGGGGTTTTCTCGATTTGCCAGTTAATTAATAAAATCTGCATCGCAGATGAGTTCTATTTACATAAGAGCTGAAGGAGGCAAGTCTTCATCTTAATAGCAGTGAATATTCAGATGTCAGATTAACTCGTTGCTCTCTGTTCTAAATTGTTATTTACTTGGTTGTGTTTTAAAGATATTCTGAATTTCCACTTCCTTATTGTGAAAGAGGCAGTAATGGGATGTTTGTTTTCTTGAGTCCTGGTTGTTTTATTGAAACAACTTCCAATAAGCTGCGAAATTGGTTCTGTGCGAAGGTGGGACAAGATGCCTGAAGGGACAATGACAGAGACCTCTCATATCATGGAAAATAGGGAGCTGTGAGGGAAAGATTGCTGCTCTCTCCTCATAACTAGGTGTTTCTGAAAGCAGGCAAGCAGCAGATTTGATACCAACAGAAACAAGTCCTTTTTGCATTCCCATGGAATGTGATTGCATTGCCCATCCCGTTGCTACACGTGTCCACATGGGATTTGACAAAACACCGATGGATGTTAAACCCCATAAGCTGAGTATGGCTTTGAACTGATGAAGACCTTTGAACCACAGACCACCAAAGATGGGAAGAATGGGCCAAGACCCCTTTGTACATGCCCTCTTTCCCTTGATTTCTTTGCATCTGCTACAGCCTCTGAACAAGCTGCATGGGCCATTGGTCTAAACCATAAAGCCATGTCTACAGCAATTTAGCTGATAATTTGAAGAAAAGGCAATATGGGCCCCTTTGCTTCTGTAGTTGCTGGGAATCAAGCAGATGTGTCTGAGGAGGCTGGCATGTAGGAACATCCTGAGTGCTGATGGGTTTTTATCTGCCTTTAGAGTTGACATGAGCAACATTTCAGGGTGACAACACCACTAGCCAGTCTACTATATAGAGTAACAGAGCCCAGGAAAGAGTTTCCCTTTGGATAAAATCCACATCTGACCTCTCTCTGTTAGTGCCTCAGCATTGTCCTTGTCTGATGAGCTTCTTGAAGGACTGAGGAATTAAGAGGTTGTGGCAGTGCCAAAAGAAATTAGGGAATGTGATTGGGAAGGAAACCTGGGAAATGAACCTTGCTTTTTAATCAACGTACCAAGCAAAGCAGGGCTAATCAGCATTAATCAAGTAGAGCACTGTTGTTAGATGGAGGCCCTGCTTTAGAATAGGGGGCTCTACTAATGACCCAGAAAAAGCAGGAGAGTCTTTCTAGCTAGAATTCCCTTGCTCAAGACAGTGATTGATCTGCTGATCATGTATTGGCCTGCTTTCCCAAGTGCACAGCCGCTCAGGCTCTGCATCGTTTCTTCTTTTTGCAACAGAAGTGCCTTGTGGCCTCCCCTGGAAGTGACTCACATGGCAGCAACCACCAGTCAGGCAATAAAACAGCATCCAGGGGGAGCGAGGCATTTTTGTTTTCATTATTCAGACAGCATGTGGGTGTGTGGCTCTGCCCCAGCAGCAGCTGTCATCTCCTAGGCAGTACCCGCACTCTGCTAGAGCAGGAATTCCCTTGGAGAGCAGCCACCACCCCACAGAGATGCCCAGGTGGTGTGGGACAGGCTGAACACAGCGACGCTGAAACCATTTCCCTCAGAGACGCTTTCAACTCAGCTCCTTGTGAGCCCAAGCTGGACACCTGCAACCCGAGCTGCAGTTGAACAGGGGGACAGAAAGGAATGTCCTTTTACCCCCAGGGCATAGAGACTGCCCCAGAGGGGCCATAGTGGCCATTTCCACACTAGGCCGGAGAGAGCCAGCGCAGTGTCCCACAGTGGTCTGCCCTCTTCCATCATTAACTCCCAACTAACATCCTAGGGGCAGCAACTCAACACAGCTATGGGGACAGGAAGGCCAGGACCTGTTCCCATGGGACAGTATGGGTGAAGTCACCTGGCTCTGAGGAGAGCTTTTGGCTAGACCCTCGGACGTGGGCTGTACTATGGCCACTGGCCAATGACCAGAACCAGGCCTGTTTTATTCGGGTAGCTACAGCTCAAGGGGCTGTTGTGCTGGATACTCTCCTTCTGCCTCGTGGGAGCCATTCCCAGATGAAACAGTGGAGAAACTGAGGCACTTAAAGGACTTGTCTGGAGTCAGTGGCAGAGGTAGGAGCTCAGGCTTCTCAGAATGTGTCACATCCCTCTCCACACCTATCAGGAACCTGCAAGAATGGATTTCACCCTCTGAGGTCATGTTCCATGCTGCCTTTCAGTGAGTGATGTGGGTGCTATCTCTCCCACTTCCACAATTAATGGTTTACAAATGATTACTGTCGGTGCTGTTGAGCCTGGGCCTGTGGGTGATAACCTGGAGGCTGAGCACAGTGGGAAGGCTGAGACATGCTCTGCTTCCCAGATGAGGCAGCTAT
The DNA here is from genome assembly GCF_008360975.1 of Lichenostomus cassidix. NCBI lineage: Eukaryota > Metazoa > Chordata > Aves > Passeriformes > Meliphagidae > Lichenostomus > Lichenostomus cassidix. Next base: position 8,451,050 of record NC_139489.1, on the reverse strand, counting down.
AATTTCTGGAGCCCTTGTTTCATTCCATTAGGAAAATTCTCCCCCTGCCTTGCTGTCCCTGACGTTTGAAGTGCCAGGCATGAAAGCAAAGACAAGTCAGTCAGATGTGCAGAGGCCTACTGGAGATAATTGCTAGGCTCTCTCCCAGACAGCTGAGTCAGCTAGGGAGAGGAACATCACAGAAGTGATGTCACCAATTCCTCTGTGATCTCTTCTTCTTGAGCAGAAATGGTCTGAAAAACAGCTTCTGAAGAAGCCATGGGGAAAAAAACCAACAAATCTGGTCTTAAGGGAGTTGGGCAGATGGTCCCATCATCTGCCAGGGAGGAAGGGATGGCTGTCTGGGCAGTGTGGGCAGCCATGGATGTGCTCAGGAGGCTTTTGCAAGGAATTGATGGGGAAATCAAAGCCAGGCTCTTTGCAGTGGAACATCCTGTGGAACAAGTCAAATGGACATCCTGTGGAACAAGAGAGGATCAGGCTGGTTATATATACATCGTCCTTAGATTATATACACATCCCCCTTATAGAACACAAACTTTTCATGTGAGGGCAGACAAGCAGTGGGACAGGTACCCAGAAAGGCTGTGTAGTCTCAGCCCATGGAGGATTTTAAGCCCCAAGAAGACAAAGCCCTGAACATCCTGGTCTCACCTCAGAGCTGACCTTGCTTTGGGCAGGAAGTTGGACATAAAGACCCCATAAGATCCCTTTCCACTCAAATTGTCCTATGGCCCTAGGAACACATCCGTCTCAGTGCCTGAGGGGACAGGGAAAGAGGAGGTTCAGAGATTGAGGCTGTACACCAAAGAAAGCCTTTCCAGAAATATGTGAAGGTAAATAGAGAGATGCCTTGACATGGAAATGGCAGTTTATGAATCACTGGAAATTTCTAGGAACAGACTAGATGCATGTAGGATCAGAATCATATGGGCAGACTTAACGTGACCTTGTGTGCCTTCCTGTGTGAGCTTTGGTCTCTGAGGTGACATTCCTGGTCTCCTGCCATCCCAGCATTGAGCTGGACCTTCCTGAGGTTGAGTGCTGCTCCTCTGCCTTTCACCTTCAGCACACTTGGGCTCTTGAGGGTATCATGCCTTTCTCAACCTCTCCTGACCTTCTCTCCAGGTCTGCTGCTACCCTCCCCTGTTCTTCCCCTTCAAAACCAGCACTGGCAGAGCTTTCTAGCAACATTGCCAGTGCTTTGTAGGTATCTCCATTTCCTTTCTTGACATTATCCTTGGTTCTTTCCAGCAATTTTCCTCATTTCTTTTCAGGAATTTCCACATTGCTTTCTAGGAATGTCCCAGCCCATTTTCCAGTAGTGCCCCATTGATTTCTATAAATTTTCAAACAAATTTGAGAGAATTTTTGCTTTCTAAGAATTTCTGCTTTGTTTTCTCCGAATGTTCTGCAGTGGTTTTTGGGAACACATTGTAAGTTTTCTCTGAATATTCCACAGTTCTTTCTAGGAAGCTCCATGTAGTTTCTGGAAATTTCTCAGGTTGTTTTCCAGGAATTTTTCCCTGGCCTTCTAGGATTGTCCCCAGATGCTTTCCAGAAATTTCACATTTGATTTCTGGAAACTTCCCCGATGTTTTCTAGACATTTTTCTACCACTGGTGTTACTTTCCAGAAATCTCTGCTTTCTAGAAATGTCCCAGGATGTTTTCCAATAATTTTGCTTTTCCTGGAATGTCTCCTTTGATTTATTTTGAATTTTATCAGGATGCTTCCAAAGAAGTAAGCATCCAAAGGAATTTTTTTTGGTTCCTTCCAAGGAATATCTCTGTATGATTTCTGAAATTCTTATACTACTTTCCAGGACTTCCTAAATTTCTTCCCAGAAATTTCCACATTACTTGCTAGAAATCTCCCTTTTGCTTTTCCAGGATGTTCATGTTGTTTTTAAGCCATTTCTCATTTTGCTTTCTAGATATGTCCTAGAATGCTTATCAGGGACTTTGCAAATACTTTCTCAGTTTCTTCAAGGATTCTTTGTAGGAAAAAAAAAAATTGTGTTCTAGGAAATTCTTTTCTTTCTAGGAATTTTATGTCACTTTGGAGGATTTTGCCTGGATGCTTTCTAGGAATTCTACAAATCCCTTTTTGTTGTTTTACTAGATCCCTTCCTCCTTCACGTGTCTTTTTGAGGCTGTTTTCCCAACACTGGCATGGGGAAGTGGCTGAGGTGGCTCCATGGAGCCAACTTTCCTTTTTTTTCCTTCTATGACAACTTTTGTGTAGAAGTGTGTTTGTTATAACACACTGGGAACTATTTCCTGGCTGTGTTATTGTCATCACTGCCTTTGTGGAGTCCTCAGAGCTGCATGTTCCTTTCTGCCACTGCTGCCTTCAAGCCTTTCGATGAGGGAACCACCAGTTCCTGTGCAATATGGTCCCATTAATCTCCCAAGCAGGTAATGTGGTTTCCATGTAATGCCTGGGGATGAAAGATGGGCTGGAGATTTCAAGTCATTAGTGAAATTCTGGGGTTATGAAAGGCAATAGCAAATACCAGCAAGGAATACAGAACTCATCCTATAGTTTCAAACCTTTAATGTGATGGTAATTTAGTGAGTGACCTTGGTTTCCAACCAGATTTGGGCATTACCTTTCTCTCTCCTTGTCTCTGTGTCAAAAGGGTAGCAAATCTATTGAAGTGGAACCTTTTTTTTTGGGTAAAGAAAGAACACCTTGGACAAATGTCTCATTTAAAAAAGAGCCCTCAAATTCTAGAAAAGTCCCCCTTTGAAAACCAAGATTTTTAGTTTTCTAATTTGAAACACCGTTGTTCTGCCATTTAAGCTTATTATTAACAGCATGTTCAGAAGCTACTGAAACAAAACATTTTAATTGGCCCAAACCAGGTGGCTTTATTTTTGTTTAGCTTCATAGGAGCTTGGTATTTTCAGGAGCTTCGGCTGAAACAGGAGAGGAAAAAAAAAATCTCCAGAAGCTTGTGAAGTAAACCCTTTTCCCAGCCTGCTCTTAGCACTAGTACATGGAAGAAAGTCTCATGTCTTTCTGTCTTTGCCTGTTGCAGGGCTTGCTAAAGCTCCCTCTCTTCCAGCTAAGACCAGCAGCTCTCAGCTGGCTGTTGTCTTGCAAGTAAAGACACTCAGAGGTGACCTGAATGAAGCCTGGGCACACATCTCTTTCAGCTGCTCTGTTGGCAAGTAACATCTCCCAGCGTAGCAGGCAGGTATGCGGAAAAAGTCGTGTTTTCCCCTGAAAGGTTCCTAACCTGGATTTCTAAGGTTGCTGTTGTTTTTTCCTCTGTGGGAAAAAAGAGATAAAAGCCTGTCTTACCCTTCCCCCTGAAGGTGCCTGTCCAGCTCCCTGCCAGGCTCACGCATGAGGCAGTGCAGAGTCCCCGTGCAGAGGGACCAGATGACCTTTTGCCGTACTCATCCAAGTGTGTGCAGCGCAGCTCTCGGGGCGAGCGTGGCAGATGTAAACACACAGCTCATCTGAATGCTGAGCCTTCCGTGACGAGGGAGAGCTCTCAGGCATGCTAAGGGGCACATATTTGTTTTCCACAGCCCCCCCTGAGCTTTCCAATTAGCCAGGGAGATGGCGGTGGAGGGATCTTCCTTAGAAGGAGTTGCACAAGCTCTGTGCTGCCCTGCGCTCCTCTGCCATGGGGTGGTACAAGACGCAGCTTTTTCCAGGGAGGGAAGCTGCCTAATCCCCTGGAGGGAAAGCCCACCAGCCCCAGCATGTGGACAGACACCTGACTGATGAAAGTCAGGTCTGTAGAGCAGTGTCTGGAGTGCTTGGTAACTGCAGCAGGGAGGTTTCTGGTTCTTTGAGAAGCTGATCTTAGCAGTTCACTGGGATATTCACTGGGGAATATCACGTGGGACCATTCCTTGAGCTGGTGGGATTCCATGTGGCACTCACAGAGGAGATTCAAATAGGACTTTGACTTGATATTGGACACAATGGGTGGTGTAGCAGGTCTGTCAACGTGCCAGCTTTCTGCTAAGGTCATCCAGAATCTATTTAGCATAATTTGGCATTTCATAACTCTTAAAATTCTTTCCTATGGTTCTCTAAATGGCATGCAGAAACAAAGACTTTGGAAGGAGAAAATAAAAATAATAATAATAAAAAGGGCAAGTTAACAACCTTTTAACAAAAATTATGCACGGGGCTGCATGGCAAAGGGAGATATTCATCCTCCAACTGCTTCACTTAATATGGAAATAAAGGGCAATTGATCAGTGCCAGTCACCCCCACAGTGCTGAGCAAGGAAAGGCCAGGCTGACAGTGTGGGGGAAGACACAACAGAAAGAGGCAGCTCTAAATGTTTCATTTTAATGTTCTCCCCCTGTAGCCCTTTTTGCCTTTTGTGTAGTGCCTCTTCCAGGTCTGCTCAGGGAACTGGCACTGGCCTGGGGATGTGCAGCCAGCTGGGGAGGGGCTGTGGGGCTGCAGCTTGAGAACCAGGAGCTCACAGGTACAAACCTGGCACAGAACCCCTGCCCCAGAAAAAAATAGTGGTCCTCATGAATCTGCTCTTCACCTGAGACCAAACTGCCCTGACCCCAGAGGGTTTTCTTGAAGCAGAACTTTATAATTCATCGGTTGCTTTCAGACAATTTCTTTCAAATTTTTGGGATCCCTCTGTCAGGTGACAACTCAAGGTCATGTTTTCAAGCCCTCATGGCCCCAGAGAGAAGCTTCCAAGCCAAACGATTGACTCCAGCAATGCCCATGCCAGTATGAGCATCCTCTTGAGTGTGTCCATGCTTGGGGCTGCTTTGTAGCCCAGCCAAGGGCAGAGGTGGCAGTGCTTAGCAGAAGCTTGACATCAGCTTAGGTAATGGGATTATCTAGGGATGAAGAGGGAGAGGGAAGATGAATGGGAACGGTGACATCAGAGCAGGGATGAAGGGGGAGAGGGAGGGCTGTGTGCTGTCTGAGGGGAAACCTGTCCCCAGGGACAGGCTAGCCCTTGGGACAGCAAACCTGTCCTGCTGTCACTCAGCTTCCCAGTGCTGCTGTGGGTCCATCTCTCAGACTCCCTCCCTGAGAAGTGAGCTGCTGGCAGGCAAATACTCTGTAAGAGGGCCAGAGAAATATGTTATGCTCTAAGTCTGTCTCTAGAGGCTGTGAGATACTGCCAAGGTATTAGAAGGACACAGTCCCATGGTCCCTTTCCTCTCTGCCACTGACAGTCCCTGTGACCGCTGGAAACTCAAGCTTTCCATTTTCTGAGCCTTGATTTCCCTGGCCTGAAAAACAGTGCTGATTATTCCACCTCCCTCTGCTTTCCTGGCTGATTTCTAACAGTTTTCAAGAAGGCGAATTTGACAGAGGAAATAAAGGCTTTTTTTGACTGCATAGCAGCAGCAGGGCAAAGTTTACCTAACTCAGGAGGCCAGGAGGAGGAGGACAGGCAGACAGCTGAGGAGAAGCAGCTCAGAGTATCAAACTGTGAATGATCTCCCTGTTCCTTAATCCTGGCTATTAGTTCTTCTCTCTGGGGCACAGATGATCATTTCCAGAAACACCAATCATTTGGAAAGGTGCAAAATATTTTCATCAAACAGGGAATCACTCATGAGAAAACAACCAACAGCACAGAAAACAGCGGAACCAACTCATCAGGTTCAAGCAGGTTGAGAGTACTGGGGAATGGTGTGACACAAAGTGAGTTCAGGGGACTTGCTGTTGTGCTTCATGCCTGGATGCCCAGCTCACATCCAGCTTCAAAACCTCCCACTCCTGCAGCTTGCGTGGCGACCAGGGCATCAGCTCTGGGGATGAGGAGATCTTAGTGTCAGGGATGATGCTAAGTGATGGGTTTTGTTGAGGTGATGAATGGGGGTGGGCTTGTTTCCATTTTGCCTCGATTGACAGCAGGCAGATGGTGAGTGAAAAGCACCTGGTTGTTGGCTGTGACTGCTGTGGAAATGTTCAGCTTGGTTCTTTAAGAAGTTTCAGCTGCAGCACTGATGTTTGCTTTCATTTACAAACAAGCAGACATTTGGGTCATGGGAGTGAGCAGAATTCAGTGACACCCAAACCAAGAGGAGCCCGGTGTGATCAGCAATGAGTGAAAGAGCCATCTTTTCCACTTGAAAATAGATCACATTTGATGTGAACTCTGGTGGCACACCACAGTGTCTCTGTGGAAAGGCTTTTCAAATCAGAAGTGCACGTTCATGTAATTTTTAATATATTTTCCCAGAACTGGCAGCTCAGGGCAGAGTAGAAATCCATCCTGACTCCATCCACAGAGCATCTCCTGTAGCCAGAGCAAATTGCCTTTGAACTTCTCATGAGACTGTAACTGCAGGGAGACAAATACTCCAGATGCAAATGTGAGGGAAAGTACAGAATTATTCAGGGCTCAGTTGAAGGTGTTCTGTACATGTTTAGTGGGAAAGCTGACACACGTGTGATGCCAGGAGCTGGGCCATGGCAGACTAAGCTTTGACGTGGAGGATGCTCACCTGGCAGAGGAGCCATGGTGGGCAGGGATTAAACAGTCAACACTACTCACAGGGGCTTGCAGGGCTCTGGCCATGCCCAGGCTTTGCTTTATGCTCATGCTGAAGGACAGATATTATGTCCCAGCAGTTTGGTCTCAGGAAAACTAATGGGGTGGTGTCAGTAAGCAAGAAAATCAACTCTTGGCTCTAACACTCATGCCATGCAAAATATCCTCTTTTTCTTTTTTTTCCTGAAAGAGGGTGAGGTGGGTGTTGATCTCTCTTTCCAAGTAATATGTGATAGAATGAGAGGAAATGCCTAAAATTGTGCCAGGTACTCCTAGCAAATGGGAGCCTAAGGAAGTGGGAGGTTCAGCTAGTGAAAGGTGTAGGCTAGTTTCCAAGCACCAAATAAAAGTATGGATGGAAAAGGAGCACAAAAGGGAATGATAATTTGGATTAAATCAGCCTGTGGACAGTCCTACAGGTAATCTTTTCACTTTCATCCCACTGGTTTTCTGAGGGATGGTGATGAAGGGGGTGCCTTACCCCAGAGCAAGGACAGCCAGGAATGTAGAGGAGCTTGTATGAAGCATAATCAGTATTTGTCTTCCACTGAAATTTAGTTTGGAGGGGTCCTTAAGCAAAGAACTGGAGGGAGACATGACTTTTGCATGGCTCCTCGTGGCCATTTTGGAGATGGTGATGCACTCACCAGGCACAGGGATGGTTCCACACTGCTTTTGATCTAGGGATCTTCTGCTCAGGTGTAAACTCAACCCAAGCCAGGGAGCAGAGATGTCTCCAGCTGGGATGGCAGACCACCAGAGACTAACACTTCCCAAATCAATTCTTTAAGCCAAAAAGTGCATTGCCTTAATCAGAACAACACAGTGCATGTCCAAGTAAATTAGGCTTCTTATTATTCATCTTATATAACGCAGGGGACAGTGGTGTTTCCTGGAAGAGGGACACCAAGTCCATGACTGTGCAGGGAGAAGAGCCCAGTCTGACCAAGGGACATGGAAAAACCATGGACGTGGGCCATGGCTCAGGCTAAGCACTGCCTCAGGGGAGGAACAAGGGGTGCAAAAGGCCAGCAGGGCAGCTGCTCCGAGCCAGTCTGTCCACAAAGCCATAATGCAGCTTAGTGGTGCAATCCTAAAATAGCCTGCTTGTCCAGCGAGAAACCCTAAATCGGCCGGTGTGTTTATTTAAGGAGACACTAATTTCTTTCAGCCTGGCTTCCCTGGCTTCAGTGACCGAATAATCACCTGTCAAGTGGCTTACACGGTGACAGACTGGAGGAGGGAGCACAGAGCAATGAGGAATCATCGCTCCAGGTGATTTTTAATATCCAAGAGGTGGTGGCAGACAGGAAAGTGATGGAAAAGTGTGGACACTGGCTGCACATCTGTCAGGAGCTGCCTGTCCTGCAGGTTGACAGATGGGCTTTTCACCGTGTTTCATCAGGAGAGTAACCTGCAAGACGGCATGAAAGGGGAGAGAAGCACCAAAGGGTGAAGACCTATCCAAGGAGGACAGGACACCACAGTGTCCCTGCAGTCAGTTGGGGCTCAAAGAGGCTGTTTGATCTCTTCTTCTGAAGAGATTGGCAGATACTGGGCTGGATGAGGCCCACATAGTTATAAATTTTAGCTAAGTTTGTGTAAGGAGGGTGTTTGGGCAGTGTGTGTGAGCTGGGGTGTGCAGCCTCCCTGCCCTCTTTGGGGACAGGGGTAGCAGGAGGGGATTTTCAAAGTGTGAAGATCTGATCATATAGATTTTGGTTTCTTCCTACTGGGACCTTTCTTACATAGCCAGCAAAAGGACTGGGATTAAGTCACTCCCACGTGGGCACAGTAATACCTTCCTTATCTTTGGGTGCTCCTTTGGGAGCTTTTTTCCAGGCTGCAAGTCTGCATGGCTTTGAGGATCTTGTGCCCCAAGCTCCAGTTCTGAACTGTCCCTGCAGTGCAGTGCAAGGGGCTGTTCCCAAGGTCTGTACTTGCTTCCCTAATCCATAGCCTCAGCTGCAAGAGGACTGTGAAGGCAAAGTTCCCTGGATACTCCCAGACAGATGCTGTGTTTGCTGCTTGCACCATGCTCCAGCTCAGCAGATAAGCAGTGTGTTTGGTCTGTACAGGCTGTCCAAGATATGGCCACTGGGAGCACCTGAACATTGGCTTTTAATGCAGCTGAGAGAAAGTGTTGCCCTCAATCCCAAAATCCAGTGTTTTGTTTCCAACAGTGCCTAAGCCACAATGAGTCTCTGGTTACTCATTGCCAGGGCATGCCCCAGCATGAATTTGCCTAGCAAATATCACAATTACCAGTTCTATTGATATATTTCACAAACATGTTCCCTCTTTTTTTTAGTGTACACCTCAATTTCTGCCATGACTTTGGGAGACCGTAGCTATAATTTATTTCTTTTTCCCTTTCCAACCATCTAGGGAAATATGTTCACATTTCAGGGCTGAATGTACCTTGGAAACAGATTTTCTATTTCATTACCCTACTCAGCACCTCTGAGAAGGTATGACAAGAAGCGAATTCTTCCCTCGTTTGTATTTCTGGCAGGCAATAAGATATGAAAAAAAAATCTGGAAACACCCCTTGCTACTTTAGATTTATTTTTACTTGTCTCTCTGCACCTGATTTATCACTTTGCCTTAACTGGGTTGTCAGTGGATCTGACATCAGCACCTGCTCTGCTCCTCCTGTTCAGGTGCTGGGGCTCCCTCCACCTCTGCTCCCAGCTCACTCTCCCTCAGGAGCACCCAGGCTCTTGGTGCTCTCTGCCACCAGCCTGCTTTTGTTTCCAACTGAATTGTGATTGGCAAATGCACAGATATAGATGTTAGCGTGAGTATTTACTGAAGGGATTAAGTGTCCTTCCACCTCCTCTTTTTTTGGTTACTTCTATCCCATTACCTGGTATAGCTCTAGTTAAGCCCCTTTCACCAGTTAAATGGGTGCTGTCCTGTCCCTCACCTGAGAGCAGGACCTGGACCTTCACCTCCAAAGCTGGTTATTCTCCTTTGGCAGCTGAAGGAACAAGTGTGTTTTTATCTTCCTCCTGATACAAACCTAAATTGTCTTTTTCCGCAATTAAAACTACTCAAACTGTCCCCTGTGTGAAAAGCAAACTGAGCTGGTTGCAGCCAAGAGATTCTCTGGATGGATTTGTGTCAATATAACAGAGCTTCTTCCATATGTGTCCTGCTGGTGCCATTAGCATTGAAAAATATTCTTATTTCCTACAGGCTCATGCTTCCATGGCCTGCAGATGGATGATCCTAGGGAAGGCTAGAGACACCTCACTTTCTTCAAGGGCCCTGACATTTCTGTCTCCTCTGGGAAAGTTGTATTTTTCCAAATGCAGGACTTGGGAAATTGGAATGCCTTCTTCTCTGAATGTTTGGGGGCTGGATGGGTCCTCCTGGCTCAGAAAGGAATTTTTCCAGCGTTTTGATGTTACTGTGCCAAACAGCTCCAGTGCTGCTCTGAATGCATGGGTGTGTAAATCAGAGAGATGTGGGTAGGAATAAAGGAGCTGAAAGATGAATGAAGGGGTGGATGTACGAGAAAAAAGACAAGTGTGGTGTAGACAGACCAAAGTCTTTCAGTGTGTTACAGGGTCTCTTGTTCCACTTAAGGGTCTGTTGGCTGGGACCTTGTCTCAGACTCCCAAAGTAATGGGGGGAGAAGTTCCTACCTGATTCCATGAGGATTTGTTCAGTTACCATCACTGTATCTCTGTATTTCTCTGTGTGTATCCAAATCCTGCTGCCTGTAATAGCATCTGGCCAAGGGGAGGGTGTTCTGACCCTGAGCAGAGCACACATTCCTCCCCAAAGCACCTGCCTTTCTCTGAGGTCTATTTCTGTCCTCCAGTGTCCTTTCATCCCCACTTCCAGGGGATGCTCTGACTCCATTTTCTGCTTCTTTTTTTTTTTTTTTTTCTTTTTTCCCCTTGCTGTTAAATAAGGATTTTACTTTAAAGTGAGAAGACAGGGGTGAGCAGAAAGGTTAAACCAGTGACTCTGGCACCTAGTGAGAAACCCATTCCCATCTACACTAGGGAGTGTATTATTTTGACAGCTGTTCCAGGTTGCTTAATTCCTCATTCCCTTTGGGGAGCTGGCAATATTATTAGATTTGCATCTGGTTTGCAGATGATTTTGCACATCTTCCCTCTGGTGCCTGTCTCATAAGGTTCCTCATAGCTCCCAGCATGACAGAAGGGACTGTGCACTGTGTGGTGCCACATGACAGTCAGGGGGCTCGGGGTCACCAGCTCCAGGCCCTTTCTGCTTTTCAGAGTGTCTGACACAGGGGAAGAGAGGATTTGATCCTAAGCACCAGTCCCACACATGAACTTAGCTCTAGGCAGTGGATCCAAATGCTTTTAAGCAGACCTTGGCATCTCCTGGAAGTTGTGTTTGAGTTCAGTCCCCACTTCCAGCAGGTTTTTGATTTGGGGGCATAAGTTCTGCCTCTTTTTTGAGGGGGGAGAGGAAATAGGACTTTTGGCAGGGTTTGGCTTGTAGGTGCAGAAAGATTCTCTTCCAGTCAGCAGGCTTTAACTGGGCTGGAGCTTTCCTCCCTTGGGTTCTCAGCTATTCAGGCCACTGTGCAGATCAGACTCTGTGCTCTCCTGTTCCCAGCTGATCACTTCAGCACGGGCTGGTGCAGCTGTGGAGCTGCAGCTTTTTCAAGGCAGACTCTCCCCCAGTGTCTCTCATTTGCACCCAGTGGAGTTTATTGCTCACAGGCTCTCAGGTCTGAGACTTTGCTCTGATTTTCCTCTCTACACCCCCCTGCTGGGTGCTTTCTGGTCCCTCCCCAGCTCACTCTGTAATCAGATCAGTTCCCTGCAGGGATCCATGGAGGGACACTCATTCTCAGTGTCTCACTGATTGGGTTTGTTTCAACACAGGCTGATTGTGAAGAGGTTTTCTCAGGGCTGTGTGGTAGCTCTGCCTTTGGAAATGGAAACGCCCTGCTACTTCAGCATTTAATCATGGCCCTTTGCTGATGAGCCCTGGCTGAGGTTTGCACAGAGGTTTTTCTTTGGAAGGTTTTTATTCCAGGTGGTGTGGGTTGGAGTTTTTTTTGTTTTTTGGTTTGGTTTTTTTTGTGTGTGTGTGGTATGTATTTTTCTGTTCCCCCTCCTGTCTGAGGCTGCAGGAGGAAACAAGAAAAAGGGCAAGCATCAACCTGCAGCCAAATATCTCAGCTTGACTTCCACGATCAGATTCCTCCTTTTGGAGGATGTGGCCCTGGGGCTGACCTACTATTTTCTTGATTTGTAGCTTGCATTTTGAAGTGGCTCTCACCTGGATCAGAGTTGCTTGCCTTTTTAATGAGTCTGTTGCAGGTCTCTTTGGAGTTCATCTGTCGTAAGAGGTTTCAGTTATCCAGCTACATCTTGACTCTGGTCCTCTGCAAATTCTGTGACCAGTCATCCCCCTCGCAGACCACTCAAAGGCCAATGTGCCCCAGTGATGACAGCAGTGGAGGTATGAGCTCAAGCTCTGGCAGGGTGGTTTAGCTCAAGATCCCACCTGGAGGTAGGAAAATGTCTCTTGGTGTTCCCTGTGTTGGGCACATTCTTCTTGCACTGGAAACTTTTTGGTCTTCTAGAGGGCTGTAGAAAATCAGTTTCTTACTTTCCCCAAAAGGAGGATATGCTCAATAAAACAGACTGTGCTCCCTGCTCAATCTCCAGACAATTGTATTCCCCTCATGGGCTTTCCTGTTGTTTAAGGCAACAGTCCAGGCCTTCTCCCAGTGAGCTCAGTCTCCTTTCTGCTGTTTCTATAGCAACATCTTATCCTAAAGGAGCCTGAAATCCCTTTGTAAACACAGCTTGAGGATATGCCCACAAACACACGAGGGAGGGAGGATGGCAGGTGCCCCAGAGCCCAGAGGGGCACCCAAGAGGAAGTCAAGAGTCATCTTGTGTCACTCTGGTTTTGCAGGCGGATTGGAGAGATTTATTTCTGCCAGCCCAGCTGGTGCTTTAATAACTGTGCTGCTGTTCTGCACTCAGAGGAAAAGGGTCAGGAGGAGACCTGTGGTGCCTGTAAGTGGCTGTGGCTCTGGACTACCAGAGGATGTGCACTGCTCACAGCCCTTGGCCTCCTCCTGGCAGCCCTGCATCTAAGGAAGCCTTGATCCAGCATCTCTGAACAGCAAAGAAGAGATTTCCTTGAGTTTAGTGGGGATGGCTCACATGTGGTACGAGCAGGGCCCAGCCTGCTTTCTCTGAGTGGTTGTGAATCCAAGCATTGCCATTGGAATGGAAACATTAGTGAACTCAAATGTGGTCCCATATTTGGGATGGACCATAAATCCTTGTTGGTCCCCTGGTTAAATCCAGCATGGATCACAGTTTCTTTGAATACAACTTTGCTGGTGCTCCCCTGCTCCCCAGAGATCCTGAATCTGGCTGAGACACTGGGTGACCAGTGTGTGCTGAATGCTCACAGTTACTGGTTTTAATTTGCCTGGTGATTGCACACAAAGGCACCAAGGGTTGGTGGCAGTGTGAAGAGCAGATCACACAGGTCTGCTTTCAGGGATACAGAGGTTCATCTTGCCTCTGGCCATACTGAGATCCTTGAGTTCCTCAATGGCTCTATGGACTTTAACTACTCAGAGACTTTTTTTTACCCTTGCCTGTGGGTTTTTGTCCTGAAATTTTCTGGAGGAAATCTCATGCCAGAAAGACCATATTGTCCTATCTTCTGCCTGGGATAGATAAAGGGGTGGCATGGATTCCACATGGGTGCTCTGAAGGAAAGCCTTCTGTTCCCCCATCACCACTAAGCCCAGTAAGCAATGAATGGATGCCCACAATATGTTTCCAGAATGGGTTTCATGAGGCAGTACAGAGCAACTGATTTTCCCCAGCATGCAGGCATTCCAAGCCATCTGGAAGCTGAAATACGTGTTTGATGATGAAAATGTCAGGAAAAACACATCTATAGAGGTGTCAAATTCTGCAGTCCTCAGGCAGGCACGGTTGACACACATGGGTAAGCTGATGGGGTCCTTTCAGAGTTACCCAGTCACAACCTCTTCTCAGTAAACTTGCCTTGGAAGGCCTCAAACATTGGCTGTGCTTGACTTTAATGTGCCAGTGATACATCCTTCTGAGGATGTGTTTCTGTCTGTGCCCAGCTCTGTCACAACACCAGTTGTGTAAATGATTCTGAGGATGTGGAAGTCGTGGTTAAGCACTTAATCAATTTCATTAAAAGTAGCAAAGGAGTTGGGTAGCAGAGGAACACAGAATATCTGTGGTGTGAAAACACAAAACAATTGGCATGAAATTATGCTGATTATTCATATATTAATTGGAAAAAAGACAAGCTCTGGAGGAGGTTCCGATTGCTAATTCCCCTCCTGAGACAGGCACAGAAAGGTCTCTTGGAGCAAAATCCACCCCCTGGGAAGCCCTTCCTCAGCCTAAGAGAGGGAACATTAATAACACACGCCCAGAGAACTTGTCCTGGGGTTAGTGTGATTGTTCAGTCAGGATGAGGTGGCAGTGTCTTATCACACGCTTTTGTGCCACTTCCCTTCCCAGGGATAAGTCTGTGTGGAAACAAGAACCCGTCTTGTTGACACTTGGGCATCAGCCCAGACACTGTCACCATCTGTTCAGCCCTAGAATGGAGTTGGGAATCTTCGCAGGTGGGGGCTGAGAGCTGACGGTGAGACATAAACCAAGAGCTGTCACCTCTGCAGGTGAAAAGATCGTCCTCATGCTAGACTGAAGCATCAGCCCTTGCCAGGCAGCCCTCGCTGTGGGGAGCCTTGTTTGTTCGCAAGATCTCTGCCAGCTGTGAGGTGCTGGAAGGGGAGCAAGGTGGAGAAGACACGGTTGTTGCTGGGAGACGGGGAAAATGACAACGGGAAAAGTCACTTCCCTGGTTTGTTGGTTTTGTTGTGGCTTTTTCCCCCCCTCACAGACTTGTGACTCTCTGTACCTGTGAAGAACAGACTCTGAAAGCCAAAACACAGGAGAGAGAGTGGTGTGAAAATCCTGACCTTAAAGGTGCAGGGAGTTTGATTGTTTCGGTGACTTCATTTATTTTGCTGCTTTACTCCAAGGGTGTACTGCTGTGCAGCTTAAACCCTGGCCAGAAGTTCAGCTCAGTTTCAAGCCCTTGGTGTATATTGATCTTTAGTTCCCACTCCTTTTTCTTTATGGTTGCTTATTGCCAGTTCAAACAGCCTGGTGCTCAGACCTGCTTCACCCCAGAGGTGATCCAGGTCCTTGGAGTTTCTCACCATAAGGAAGTTGGTCAACCCTTGAACAGTGTTTGTGCACTACACTCAGCAATTTGGTGTGGGTCAGGGATTAAACTGTTGGGCAGGGTGAAATTGTTCCTTCCTGCCACCACTGAGGGGACAGGAGAACCTCAGTCATGGGAGCAACGACTGAGATTTTGCTAGAGGAAGGACAGTTATGAAGGCCTTAATCTGCCTCAACAGACTGACATCAGGGCAACCTTGCTTTCAACAAGCAGCATGTAAAGTAGCAATAAAGCAGATTATTTGCTTTAGTAATGAAGGAAGAAAATATGAGCAAGAACAAACTGCTGCAGACCTACTGTTCAGGCTGTGCATGTGCTGCTAAACATTTAGAAGCCTGGTCACAGCTGTGTGGGAGTGGGCTGAAGTGACAGACCAAAACGTGAGCTTCAGGTAACGGATGGAGAGCTCTCCCTGCTCTTCAGGGAGCGTGAGGAGCAAGGACTCTTGGCTGAATTGTGCCCATGGCTTGGACTGACTTCAGCCTTCCATGGGAAACCCTCCCTGTGCTTGCCAGTCTGGCTGCTTGCCTGGGTTGGTGCCTGGGTGATGGATGGTGGTTTGGATGTCACCCAGGCAACAGAACCTTGGTGGTGTGCTCCTGGACACGTGGCACTGCCTGTGGTTGTGCAAGGAGACTCATTCCCTGCTCTTCCCCATGGCTCTTGAAGGATATGGGCAACTCTGACCTCCCTGGAGAAAAGTTAATGTGCTTCCTTGAGCAGGCCATAGCAAACCAACAGTCCTAGGGACAATTATTTGGGGAGTGGGGAGAGATGAAATGGAAAGCCTTTGAGAGCCAGTGCCCAAACAGGTGTGACTGGGAAGCATGGTGTTAGCAGTGGGGCTGAGTTGTGTGTGTTGGAGGAATGACCATGAAGAGGGATGGCCGACTGCTCCAACCAGCCCTGGGTCCCTTGAGGGGAGCCCTGTGCAGCTGCTGAGCTTGGGTTGGGGTGACCAGTCACCCCTGTAGAGCCAGCCCAGCCTGGAGGGCCTGAAACATCCTTGGGAGTCTCTGGGACATGGGATGTGTCAGTGCTTGTACCAAACCAAGGCTTTGGGAACTGCCTGCTGGCAGTGCTGTGACAGAACCATGTGGACAAAGAGCTCAGGCCCAGCCTCCCCTGGGTCCTGGAGCTTGATGCTGGCTCCATCCTGGGCCACAGGATCAATGAGAGCTTAAAAAAGCCCACATCCTGTCTTTTTATGCTTCCCTGAGGTCTAAAATATATGAGGTGGGGATTGCTCTCACAGGGTACTCTCTGGTGTCTAGTAAGGGGCTCATCTGTCCCCAGAGGCTGTCCAGCTGGGTGTTCACTGGGGCTCTGCCTGTCCCTCTGCCTGTTCTGGTGGCACGTGCACAGACTGAGGCTTCTGGCAGCCTCCACCTTCTGAGCCCTGTGGGTTGAAATTAGCTGACCAATTGAGGAGTTACAAGGGTAGGCTGACACACTGATGGGTACACGTGGTGTTCTGTTGCCTTTCTTCAGAAAACCAGGTTAATAACAGTAATAAAGCCTTCAGCTTTGTTGCTCTGGTGAGGTATCAGCATGCTGTCATGCTCTGATGGTAAAACACTTCAATCCAAGTGAGCAGAAGGTGATGGGCCTGTGGAGAGACATATGTTCCTGCTCTATTATTTTTATTGCTCTTAATAGCAGTGTTTTTAAAAGCCCTCCATTTCCTGATCACACCTTTAAGTGACAAAAGCCACTCTCCATGGAGGTGAAAGGCAGGAGCAGAGACCTGGAGGAGGCAGGCACAGGTACAGCCTCTCAGACAGTGGCTGTTTAAGCTCTGTGACTGTGGAGATCACAGTGTTCCCAAGAAACCACTTGCTTTGTGCTTCACCCTCCCTGGCTGCTCTGAGCAGGGTGTGCTGCAGGAGCCCTGCCATGCTTGATACCCCATCTGTGTCCAAGCTGCCTGGAAGAGGACTCGGCTCTCAGCAGGGCAGTGAGAGCCCATCTGGACTGATTCACAGGCAGAAGGAGCACCTGGGCTGGTTTCTTTGCTGTCCTCTGCAGAGCCATCATTGACACTTCTCTCTTGAAGCACCAGGATCTTGGGAGCCAGCTTCAGCTCAGCTGGCATCATAGACCAGGAGGGGGAGAGGGTGCATTTAACCCCTGCTGCCCCCAGCTCCTAATCAAAGTAGGAATGAAGGGTGCAGCCCCCCCCAGCAGTCTGATGGAGCAGGATGCCTCTAAAACTGTATTTTTTGCTGAGTGTTGACAAATTCCTCCCTGTCAGGGGTGATCAAATTATTTAGCAGAGCCAGGGGCTGGGGTCCCTCACTGTAGTTTCACACCAGTTTTTACTGACACACAGAACATTGCCCATGGGCTGTCACCTAGGTAGGGTGGAAATCTGCTCTGTGCTCAGAAATCCTCAGAAGCTGCTAAATCAGAGACTCTTGGAGAGATCAGAAGGAATCTGTAATGCCCGTGCTGAGACTTTTGGCATGACAATGTCCACTTCTAAGAATTAGAAAAAAATGTCCCCCTGCGATAACAGTAGAGAGTGCACCTGGCCCTGGGCTGGTGATGAATTACAAATCACTGGTGTTTTGTAACAGGACATCTTCTTGCTCTTCTCTCCACCCCCAGGAAGAGACATCTCTCCTGCAGATCAAAACAAAATAGATTGAAGTAACAGTTCAGATGAAGGAGCCTGTCCACCCAGGGAACCCTGCAAATTGCTCTGCCATCTCCCAGAGAGAACAGAGGGATACACATGTATTTGCTCTCCATTTCCAAAGAAAATGCAACGCAGTGAGGCTTGGAGGCAGAGAGATGGAGTTCAGAAGAGACCTGCCTGTGTGGGTGGAAGCGCTGACAACCAGGAAACCTCCAGTCTAATAGAAAATGCAACCTGATGGATGCATTTAATGACAAGGAAATCTGGGGTTTCAATGCCTGACAATCCAATGTGCGTGTTTCTATGGATGGAGGCTGCTGAGCAGAGTCCTGATCCAGCAGCTCCTCTGTGCAGGTGAAAAGCAGGATCTGCCAGGGGATTTAAAGCTAAGCTGTGCCTAAGTGATGGTTTGAGCAGAACTGACTTACAAGTGGGTTCAGCCTTCCTCAATAAATTCAGGATATTTCCTTTCAGATGCATTAGTACAGGGGTCCCTGCCCATCCCAAGCCCACCCTGATTTGCAGCACAGCCCCAGGGCAGCACTGTGCCTGGGCCAAGCTCTCTGAACCCAAAATGCAGGATGAGCTACACGACCTTTACAACCTTCATGGCCCTCAGCCAGGGCATTTCACTCTATTTTTTTCATGCTGGCCAATGCAAAAATGACCATCTTTTGCTCTGCAAAATGCTTGGAGCACCAGCAGGAAGAAAGAAACCAGTTTTGTCTGAATGGAGAGAGGAGGAAGGGGAGAAATGAAAGGACATGTCCCTGGCAGTCTGTGAGCTGGGCTGGTTTCAGTGATCAAAGGTGACTTTAGAGCAGTGCTGGGAGAGGAACTGCTTTAAATAAGTGGGTTTCATCTTAATTGCATCTTTCTAAAGCCAGTGTAGCTGTTGTGCAATGAAACCTTTCTGAGCCAGAGCCTGATTGAGAGGATGGAACAAAGGAAGAAGGAGAAGGGGAAAAGCACAGCCGTGTCCCCAGCCTTTGGTAAGGAGGGCTGGAGGAGGCTGAGATTTGTCAGAGCACAGTGGTGTGTGTGTGTGTCTGGCACTCAGCTGTACTGGGGTCTTGGCTTTGAGATCTCCTTGGGGAAGCTGTCAGGATGACAGACCCAACAGGAAGAGCAGTAGCTTCTTCAGGAAGTCTCCAGAGACTGCAGGTAGCCCAGGGGGATTTCTGTCCCTTGGCACAGTTGTGAAGGAGGAGGAATGAGACCATGGTGAGTCCTCTGCCTCTCCAGGACCTGACCCTGGGAGCTGCCACATCCATAGAAACATGGAAAGGAGTGGCTCTAGCACTGATGGTCCCTGTTGCCTCCATCTGAGGGGTCAGGTCTCTCAGGGTCCAAAATTCCTTGTCTGAGAGTCAGAGGCACAGCTCTGTGGTGATCAATCCACAGTCTGAAAGAGACTCATATCTGCTGGGATGAGATTTGCTTGCCAGATCCCAGCTGTGCCCTGGAGAGCCCTTCTCCATCTGTGAGCAAAACCAAGTGGGGACAACAACAGAGCTGAGGATCTTTGACATCCCCAGATGACAGAGTTGGCCATATACCATGGCGCTGGTGTTTTATCAGCTGAAGCCAAGCAACCCTAATGAGCAGCTGATTAGTATAATCACAGCTTCACCTGTTCATCAGGAATGGAGCACTTCCTAATCAGCTACAGGAGGGGCCCTGAAAAGGGTCCAAGGTCAAGGAATTTGAAATATAACTCAGCAGGCAGGAAGGGGACACTGGTCTTTGCAGGTGCTGGACACGATTTCCTTTTTTGTTGTTGTTTAGGTACCCTTTAGGTTTGGTAGCAGCCTGAGAGCATTTGGTCAGAGCGCATTTCTGCTTCTCTGTAACACATTGGCTGGATGGTCACATCCAGAGGGTGTTGGTCAATGGCTCAGAGTCATGATGGACATCAGTGACAAGTGGTGTCCCCCAAGGGTGAGTGTTATTTAATATCTTCATTAATGACATAGATGAAGGGATTGAGTGCACCCTCAGCAAGTGTGCAGATGACACCAAGCCACTCTGCCCAGTTCTGGTGAGACCCACTTGGAATGCTGCATCAAACTCTGGGGTCTCCAGCACAAGAGGGGCATTGATCTCTTGGAGCAAGTCTAGAGGAGGCCACCAGGAGGATTAGGGGGATGGAGCACCTCTGCTATGATGACAGGATGAGAGAATTGGGATTGTTCAGCCTGGAGAAGAGAAGGCTTTAGGATGACCTGATTGCAGCCTTCCAGAGCCTGAAGGGAGCCTACAGGGAAGGTGTAGGGGAATATTTGCAAGGGCCTGGAGTGACAGGACAAGGGGGAATGGCTTCAAACTGACAGAGCGTAGGTTTGGATTAGATATTAAGAAACTCTTTACTGTGAGGGTGGTGAGGACAGGTTGCCCAGAGAAATTGTGGATTCCCCATCCTTGGAAGTGTTCAAGGCTGGGCTGGATGGGGCTCTGAGCAACCTGATCTACTGGAGGTGTCCCTGTCCATGGCACAGAAGTTTGAACTGGATGATTTTTAAGGTCCCTTCCAACCCAAACCATTCAGTGATTCGATGATTTTTGCTCAAGATGTGTCTGTAGTCAGAAATGGAAAATGCTTTGCCTGCTGCAGGAATGCAGTTGTCCCAGAGAGCAGCACCACCTTTCACATCACCAAGAACTGCTTAAGAATTGCCTTAAGGTTCAAGGCACAGCACAGACTGTGCAGTCTCTCTGTGCCTCAGTTTCCCCACGGGGTTTGATTGCTCCTAGAAGTTGCCCTGAAAGTGCCCCTTCAGTTGAAGCCACCAGACCTCCCACCCCTTCTAGCTGCTGCCCTGGGGTGGGGAGCATCCCTAAACTGTGCTCTGGGTCTTCTGTGCCAAAGCTCAGCTGCGAGGGAAGAGCTGAGCCTTCTTCCCTAAGAGAAGCTTCTCACGCCTTCAGCCTCACACAGAGGCATCTGCTTTACCTTCTGTTTTTACCTGCCTTTGGCTTTCAAGCCCACTTCTCCCGAGCTCTCCTGCTCCTCAGCCCCACTCTGTGCCTCCTGCCAGCCCGGCTGTGCCGCCGCGGGAGGACGGGGACGATTGCATAAGCCACTCTCTGTCCTCCAGCCCGCTCCTGCATCGGCATTCATGCTGCACAGCCCCTATTATTGGGCTTGCAAATGACACTCATTTCCCTTCCCAAGCCCTCCCTATAATTTAGCAGCAATGTCCTGTACTCGGATATTATTAGCTGTGTCTTACGTGAACAGTTGCCCTCTTTCTGTTGGTGGGGGGAGATAATGAATTTGATAGGGACGGCAGACCCGCACCAAGTGCCTTTGTCTTTATTTTTTAATTGACCTGGCTGGCTGGGTTGGAATGGCATTACACAGGCTCTGCTTCAGCCAGCCTCATTCCTCCTGAGCTGTCACTGTCAGCTCAGAGGGGATCCCCAGACCTCTGCACTACAGGAGCAGGATGTCTCACGAAGCGGCCAGCGAAGGCAATGGACAGAGGGCTTTCTAAGCTCCAGGTAGCTGTGATCTATTTCAAGTTCCTTCACTCCTTGAGAGGCTCAAAGCCACCCAGCTCTTTTGTTATACCCCGTTCCTTTAAGATTTCACTGTGCTGGGCTGAATACAAGGTGACCTTGAACCTTAGGCACAGCACACATACACCTGAGCAGGTTTTGTCAAGAGTAGAGAGAAAAAGGAGCCATGAAAGGATGAGCTCCAGATACACTGACCTGCCCCAAGCCAGGGCCATCCATGCTGTGAGTAGCTCAGCCCATGCTGTGCTGCCTTCCTGTCCTTTCCTGCCCATGCCTCCTCTCCAGCCAGCGCACCCTTTCCAATCCAGTACAGGATGCTATACAGGGAATTTCTCGTGGCTCCATAACCATGTAATAACTCATAGTTTGCCCTCCAGTTCCTCCTGCTCCTCCAGCATAGATCAGACATATGAGAACAGATAAATGCTGTCAGTGTCCCTACCACCTTCCAAGTGACACTTTGTCCTTGCCCCAGCAAGCAGTAAGGTAGCCATCAGATGTTTCTAATCAACAGAGTGGTCACTAGGATGCTTCTCTAGTTCCCATCAGGGAAAATAACCTCCAGCCAGGAGGTTAATCAGGCAGGAGGAAGCAGGATTATCTCCAGCAGGCACAGGATGCCCAGGTGAGGGGTCTATACCCCAGGCTGCTGCTGTAGTGCTCTTTCATCTGCTTCTGAGCTCACTTGGAGACCAGAGAATCATAGAATATCCTGAGTTGAAAGAGACCCACAAGGATCATCAGAGTCCAACTGCTGACCCTCAAATGGTTCTGCACTTCATGCCATTCCCTTGTTTTGAGGCTCTCCTGCCTTAGCTCCCAGAGTTAGCCACGGGCAAACTCTGCTGCTGGGTGTGGGCAAGGGCAAGACTCAACCCCTGGGGGCCCAAGGAAGGAGCAGCCCAGGAGCAGATCAGGGAAGGAGAGAAGCCAGGAGAGAGAGAAAAGCAGTGAGGTGCTGGACGGGATTTCTTGGTTATGAACTGCAGAGCACTGCTGGAAACTCAGCTTTGTTTCCCTGGACACTGGAAAGAGCAAATTTTCCTTCCTCCCACGTAGTCACCAGGAGTCTCACACTGGTGATAGACGAGGAATTGATGCTCCAGCTTTGTTAATTTGCTGTGCGTGCTTGTCCTCAGCAGTGCCATGAGTTTGCGAAAAGGATTTGCATCTGGCTAAGTAAACATATTAGAGATTCAGTCTATAGAGGAAGACTTAGAAGATCATCTTCTGTTGACCCCTCTCCTCCTGATTACCAGCCCTCCCTCGAGCAGATGCTCTGCTGTGCAGCAGGGATCACAGATGCTGGCTTTTTCTCAGCTCAGTTTCTGCAGGAATATAATATTCCTGCTGATAATTAAAGATAAAATCCAGGGCTTTGCCACAGGCCATCTCTGCTGGTGACCCAGGAACTTAATCTGAAGCTTAGCAAAGGTTTTGCTAATTTTAAACCTGGAAGGGCTATTGGGCTGGGCTCAGTAACAGAGGGAGGGAGAAAGCCCAGACAGACTGAGTCGGATCAGCTTGTGCTGTCATTTCTTCTGGCTTTGATTCAGTTCTCCTGGGAAGACACCCAGCTGGGCCCTGCTCCTTCTCCATGTCACCTGAGGTTGATCCACCAGCTGTCTTCAAAGCTTCAGTACTGGCAGTGATCTCTTTGAAATATTCTGTGTTCACCCGAGAATATGAAAAATAAAAGGAAGAGGAGGAAGAAAGCAGGGAGAAGAAAAGCTCCGTGGGTTTTTGGAAACGTATGATGGATGTGCCCCCTGCCAGCTGTGTGCTGGATCAGCTGTACAAATCCTGGGGGCTTTGAGAAGATCCACCCACCTGTTCTCAAAAGGATTCAGGTTGGGGAGACAGAGCAGAGTGGCTGGAGAGGACAGGACCAAGCACTGGTGTCACCAGAACCCTTCCAGGACCTGCCAGTCCTTGAGGTTGCTCCTGGCACCCGGCTGACAGGAAGGAACTGAGCTGGTTTGGTTACAGGGGGTCGGGCAGGGATCGGGACTGCAGGGATGAGACACTGATGCTAGGAGCCGCTGCTGGGAGTTTCCGTGCAATATCACAGCTGTTGATCTCTAGTGGCTGGCTGGGAGGATGTGGTGGTGATGACAGCTCCTCTTTCCTGGCCAAGATCCTTCCGGGGGGTGGATTAGCAGTGGTTTCTGTGCTTCTTGGCATATTAAGAAACCTCCCAAACAAACGAGTGAATGGAGGAGGTGAGCTCATGCTGGTGTTTATCACCACTCCCATCAGAGACACTCTATAATTGTGTGGTCTTTGTCGGAGATAATGAGGTGATCCTTATCACTGCTGAAATCAGCTGTGTCTACCCCCTCGTGGAGGAGAAAAACCGGGCAAACCCTGCTGCCTCCCTTCTGTCTCTCCTGCAGGCCAGCAAAAGCAATTTACACATCGAGTGTGAAGTCTGGAGGAGCATCTCTGGGTGTGATACCTCCCTGGTGCTGCCAATGGCTGTCCCCTCCCTTGGCAGCAGGGTTTTATTTTTCCCTGTTAACCTGTATTTTCCCACCTGATGCCTCTTATCTCCTGGGGAAAGAGGTGGAAATGCCCTCTCTAAAAGTTTTGGAACTTGGTTTTCATCAGGTGATCTCTCAGGATGTTTTCCCCTCTTGCTTTCTTCAGTATACTGATACAAAGATCCTTCCCCTGCTCCTCAAACGATCAACCATTAAAAACAATAATCTGATGCCATGAAATTTTTCAGCAGCTATAAACAGGTTTTAATGTAGCTTCAGCTATTTACACCAGTCTGGCCTTTTGTGTCTGGAGTGAGAAAAAAAAATTAAAAAGAACAAAGAAAAAGAACCCAGATTGCAAATACCATCTTTTCTCTTTCCTTCAGTTAGAGAAGAATGACTCCTATCAAGGCCACAAGGCCACCAGCCCCTTTGTCTGCCAAAACACTCACAGCTGTACATGAATCTTGTCTTCTAATCCTCTGGTCCTAACATCTAAGTAACTACATGGACAGTGAACAGGAGAGGCCAGCAGCATCATACCATAGGGGTGATGTGTGTGGAAAGGAACCATTGTGCTAATTCCCAAGCCCTGACATCCCATGAGCCTGCCAAAATTTCCTGTGGTCTGGCAGCAGATTGTGCCCAGGAATATTGCTAATGAAACAGCTTTTAGAAGTGGGGAAGGCTGGGAGTTGCAGTGCATTCCCTGGAGGGGTGTCTGGGCTTCTGGAGTTTACAGAAGCTGTGGGGAGAAGGTCCTGAAATGTGAGGGTGAGATTTCTTCTGAAGTTTGGTCATGACTTTGGAACTGGATCTCAGTTTGCAAAGCACAGGTTTGCAAAGCACTCTTGTGACCTCTCCTGTTCCTGCACAGAGTTATTAGGGAAGGACAAACGAGAGCAGGGAATGTCTTTGAGCCACTGTATAAATCCATGAACGTGAATCTTGAAGATTGGGTTTCATCCCCACACCCAAAGCGCTCAACTCCAAAGGCATGGCAGGACTGGGAGAGGCAGCAGGGACCAGTGTGTGATGTGTCTGTGCAAAGGACAAAGGGGACAGGACTGTTTGGCCTTGGAGCAGAAACATGTTTTAACTTGGGACCTTTTCTCTTTCCTGATGCTCCTGATATGAAATCAAATGTGCCTTGATTGAGCAAAACAAGGAGGAAATGGGAAATGCACAGCACAGGGCTGATGACAGGACATGTCTCTGGAGACTGCTTTCCCCAACCTTGCCATGCACCGAGCTCTTCTAGAGAAGCAGGAGATGTTCTCTGCAGCAGTCGGACACGGAGCTCTCAATGCCAGGCACACGGGTGCCACATTCACAGCCTCTGAGGGATCTCTGGGTTTGTTCCACTTGGGAGGTGGTGTCTGCTCCCCGAGCCTACAGCCGGAGTGTTTCAGGCACTGGAGGCCAATTACCTTTCACGTCGAGCAATTTGCGAGTGATTTCACGCTCCCTGGGCGTACCAAAGCCGTGCCCGGAGAACCCGTGCTCTTGGAGCAGGGATGCTAAACATCAAACAGGACTTGAAGTTTCCAGCGTTTAATTTCCCATTTAGCCAAGGCAATTAAAAGCATCACCATGTAAAGTGGCGGATTTTCTCCTGCATTTTTATTTGCCTTAAAGAGGGTGGCTCAGAAGTAATCCATCGTACTGCAGCAGGAACAAGGCCATCTCCTTGCCCCTGTCAAGGGCATCTCAATGTTTGCTCTATATTTACACAGCCCTGGAAGCCTGGTCTGTAAGAGGATGTCCTAATCCACCTGAAGAACCACCCTGCAGGCACATCTCCATACGAGATGGCTCTTCTGCTGCTGGGATAGCCAGCAAGGCAGCAAGGGGAAGAGGATGAAAATTAATTTTGAGAACAGGGCCACTGACTGGGGTGAGAAGGTGGAGCAAGACTCTTCTTGGAGATACCAAGTGAAAGAAAGAGAGCAATGGATGCAAGTTGTGGCCAGTGAAATTCCAGTTAGATGTTAGGAGAGAAATTCACCCTTGGGATGGTGACACACTAGCACAGGGGCCCAGGAAGGTGGTGAGTCTCAGTCCTTAGAGATACTCAAGCCTTGACTGGACAAAGCTGCTGTCAGAGAGGTGCTGGCTGGCTACCTTTGAGCTCTGCTGTCTGGTTTATAGGTCTGAAGGCATCAACTTCTCTCTAAAAAAAATAAGAACAGCACTGATGACTCTAAAACTGGTGAGAGGCACCTGAATGGGATGGTGAAGGTGCTCCTGAAAGCACCCTAGGAATAAGCCAGCTCTCCAGCATTTCTCTCTGAGTGCAGGTCATCCCTGCAGCTGGCCATTCCCTGGTCACTGGATGTTCCACTGGGCACATCCCGGTATTTCCTCTCAGTGCTGGCTCTTGGAGGGCTTTGAAGTGCATTTCCTTTCATTCAACTATCTCTGGGAGCTCTGAAGTGTGGTGGCAGAGGTGGCTGTATCAGTTCATTTGTTCCCCAGTGGCCTGACAGGTTTTTAACCAAGTAATTAAGGGTTGTTTTCACTTGTACCTGAGAATCAACCAGTGAGGCAGAGATAAGGTAATGGCATCACAGCAGGTCCTCCACTATTATTTCTGGCTATGAATTAATCACAGCCACTGAGGCCCTGTGAATAAGTGCATTGATCATTAGCTATAACAATAAGAATTTCAACCAGTTACGCTCTTTTCCTCTCTAGAAATACTTTGGAAACTGCTGACTTAATGAGCATGAGTCCAGGCTCTTCCCAGAACACTAATAGCATCCATTAAAAAAAAAAAAAGTCCAGCCCTTTACTTTGTGGCTGCTGAAAAGCCTGTCACTGTTAACTGCCCATGTCTGGGCTCTGCTGAGGGAGACTGAACTCTCCAATTCACAGGAGGATCCAAGCTGTTCCCTCAGAGAGGCTGGGGAAGATTAAAAGCAGCTGAAAGCAAACCATGCTGGCTCGATGAATGGCATTTGGATGCTGTCATGTTGTGGCTGCTGGCATTGTCTTCCTTGAGAGCTGTAGCGTGAGCCTCATAAATACCACTGATTGGGGTAAAGCCTTGAGGAGCCATGGGGTGAGCTGAGGATCCCACTTTGCCTTTCTGCTTGGGTTTTTAGAGCTTCACAGTGATGGGATGAAATCCCAAATTGAGAAATGTGGTCCGATGGCTCAGAGGGAAAAAAATGAGTAAAATGGATTATTATCTTTTGAAGCCATGCATGTGCTTTTTGAACCTTTGAAATTCACTGTCTGGAGTGAGGAAGGAGGGTGAACTCAAGACTGGTCATTCCTTTACCTAGAACAGGACAAGCCTGTGCCTTGGGGGCTTTAATACAACACATTGTTTATTTAATCATCCTGCCACTGCCCACAGGGATTGTCTCCATGGCACGAATGCTATGGGGCTGGGATGCCATGGATGCAGATAAAGCCAGGCTTTGTCATTCCTGCTTTCCAGAAAAGCATCCCTGGTGGGGCTGAGCAAACAGCCTGATGTGCATCCCAACAGGAATGACTCCAGCATGTGCTCAGGAGCCCACTCTTGGGATGGGTGGCACAGCTGTGAGTGACAACAGGGACAGTCTGCCTGGACCAGAATCCTCTCCAGATGGCTGCTGTCACGTTTATATCCTCACGTGGCTTCCAAGGAATAAAAGTGATTAAACACAACTGTGGAAAAGCCACATTTAACAGTGTGTTTCCCTCATCCCTAAGTAGGTACTTGAGGAAAAAAGTTCATGATGTTAAGGGATGTTTTGGGCAAGTTTTTTTCCCTCTTGCAAGAGGGATGATCTACTCAAAATAACAGATTCAGAAAATCAAAGC
This sequence comes from Lichenostomus cassidix, assembly GCF_008360975.1. Classification (NCBI taxonomy): domain Eukaryota; kingdom Metazoa; phylum Chordata; class Aves; order Passeriformes; family Meliphagidae; genus Lichenostomus; species Lichenostomus cassidix. The sequence continues at coordinate 8,423,805 of NC_139489.1, read as the reverse complement.
TAAGTTCTGTGCAGGCTCTCTAGCCCTGACTGGAATAATCAAATTCCAGATTTTAAGGCTCTGGCCTTTATTCTGGACTTGGTAAAACAGGGCTAACGATCTGTGGTTTGTGTATTTACCCTGCAAACACTTCCACATCAAGATTACCTCCTAGCTTGTCCAGCTGGGAATTGTTGGTCTAATTTTCACATGGAAACTGGGCACATGCTGTTTTGTGGCAAACAGTGAAGAAAATTCCCATATGTCCCTAATGACTGGAATAGGCAGGATTATTCACTCAGGTTTCCCACCCAAACAAACAGAGGAAACAGCTGTCACAACTAAAATACCTTTCAAGAGCTGGAAAAAACTTTCGAAGCATGGGCTGGGCTGGAAAGCTGAACATTGACTTTTGTTACACTACCAAACTACTTAATCCTCAGCATGGGCCAAGTAATATGTTTATTTTAGATACTCTGGTATGTTTTATTTTCTTTTTTTGATAGTTAAACTTTATTTGAACCTTTATTTAATAAATTTATTAAATTGAAAAGATTAACAGTTTTAAAAAAAGCTGATGTCCGAAACTGGATTTTTTTTTAAAATTTCTATGGCCATATGGAAAATGACAAAATGTGGACTCAATCAGAGTGCTTTTTTGGTTTGGTTTGGGTTTTTTTTTTTTTGTTGTTTTTTTGGGGGGGGTTGTCTGTTTGATTTTTTGGTCAGTTTTTTTGGTTGGCTTTTTTTTCTGTGTTTGTTTCAGACAAAATAGCTACCTTCAGCAGGATTTGGCAAACATTTGGCAGGGTGACCCATATTTGGCCCACTTTTCCCATCTGTAGATGGACTCCAATTACAACAGCTGATGGAGTTAAGGAGGAAGAAGATGGGTCTGGTCACAGTAGGATTCACTCACTCACTGATAAACACCCATTACTGACAGAGAATTATTTCCTACACTTCACCATAACTGTAACTGTATGCTGAATAATCTGCCTTATTTGCCAGACAGCACGATCCAAGAAATTCCTTCATGTTCAAGTAGCAAATATTTAAATACTGGTTTCACCAGCAAATAGCCCCTGGGCCAGAAAGGACTTGCTTGGTTTATTTGTTAATAGTTTTCTTTTATTGAACACAGATGTACAGAGGGAAAAAAGGAGAAAACACAGCAATACTAAAGAGGGAGCTGCCCAGACATGCCAGGAGAATCCAGACTTAGAAACCCCTTATCACCAAACAGGAGGGATTCAGATGAGAAACACAGAAATTAGTGCTTAGAAGTTCTTTTGCTTGAGCTTAGTGTCTGTTCTCCAGAGATGTTTGAGTTAGAAATAGGTCAAATTAAAATTAAAAAATAAGAGTTTTCCTGGCCAATCCAAGATAAGGCAAATCCAAAATAATAGCATTTTCTCACATACTATTTGTATATACAAAATGGTGGGAGAGAAGCCTCAACAGTCTTGAACAGCACAAAGAAATGGCCATTAGTAAATATATTATGCTCCTCTCACAAAAAAAAAAAAAAAAAAAAAAGGTGCCAGTGAGGATCAGAGGATTTGAGACAAGCAAAAAAAAATATATACTTTTCCGCACATTGAGTTATTAAGTGATGAATGTTATTGCTCCAGGCAAAAACAGCCTGAAGTTTTCATGGGAGAAGCACCAGGGCCTTTTAATAGCTGTGTGTCAACTTCCACTTCAGGAGTCCATCAGTCACAAATTGCTTGAAAGAAGTAACAAATTCCAAGGAAAAATCACTCCAGACTTGAGTTTTTTTATTTTAAAAACCTCTCTGCTAGAGATCCCTACCATTGCCAGATACAGGTGCAGGACCAGATGGACTTCTGGTAATCTTTTTTGGTTTTTGCTTCTCATTGGCATTGGCTTAATTCCTACCCCTGACAGCTTTTCCTTCCACTAGACAGGAACTTCTCACCAGCACATGGCTGGTCCATTGCCAGGAGGAAGAGGCTCAGCCCACCAAGCCTTTGGAAGCCCAGGACTCCAGGATTCAGTTCTGACTTAGAAACCATGAACACTGAGCTGAGTTCTTCCTGGTGACTGAACCAGGCTTTGCCCAAAACCTGTGCTCAAACATTTTTCTGTCCTGACATGACCAAGGAACTTGGATTTTCTTGCGTTTAGGAGACAAAGAAATGCCAGAGCACTTTATTCATGTACTCATGTACCACAGGCTTCTAAATGCCGCCTTGGAACCAGCCCTGCTCCTCTCTGGCTCAAGTAGTGTATCCAGCTCCCACTTGAAGGCACCCAGAAATACTGAGGCCATTCTCCTTGAGTTTGCTCTTCCCATTTATCTCCCCTCTGCTAAAGATATGCTCCCCGTGTCTTATTTGCATTTGTCTGCCTTCGCCTCTCAGCCACTGGCTCTTGTTCTGGCTTTCTCTGATAGATTAAAAAGCTCTTTAGAAACTGGTGTTTTCTTCCGCTGACGGCACTTAGGCACTGTAATCAAATCACCTCTTGACCTCCTTTCTGATAAGCTAAATAGACTCTTTCAAGGTCTTGTTGAAATTTTTTCTGTTGCTCTCAGATTATTTGCAAGCTCTCTTGGGCAGCACTCAGCCTGTATGCAGCACTCCTGGCCTCCTCCTAGGATGGGGAGGGGAAAAATGGGTTTTTTAAAGAAATGGGAAAAATTGTGGCATAGCTGAGGCTTTGGCTTAGGGTCTGACTTTTCTACAAGGGCATCTACCTCCCCACAGCCTGATGCTCATGGCATGCTCCCCCTTTCATCTACACGTGCCCAAACTCACCCTCCATCAAATGAATCACACTTGGCCCTCCTATGGATGGCACAAATGGTCTCAGCATGTGTCAGCCCCAATTCCCAGGCAGGAATCCTTCTCTTCACCTCGAGCACTCAACACCCACCGAACAGACCAGCCAAAGAGTTTCCTGTGGACTTGAGACAGAGTTGTGCCCCAACACATCTGGTTCTGGCTGCTCCTCTCTCCAGCTGGCTCTTCCCAGAGCAAATCTTCTTCCTCCCTTCTCCTCCACGCTTCACCCCCTTTATGGGCCTGCAGCCCTTCTTCTCAGGACACAACAGCAGCATCCTCACCCTGCACATGTCCCTTGCAGAGGTGTCTCCCTCCCTCAGTGCCCTTCCTTTGCCGCAGGATGACCAAGCATCTTCTCTGCAATATTAGAAGAACTGCAGGATATGGAAGATCCTGCTTTTGGCAGCCAGACGTTGCCAGCCTTTAGTTTCTAGCACTGTTTTTATTAGAGATCCTCCACTGCTCCCACAGCCTCTGCATTTTTTCACTGATGAAGCAACCAGCCCCAGATCTGAAGCCCTTCCTAAGTGTGTCAGACTTGGAATGACTCCACTAACTTCTCCCACTGCTCAGAGGCATTCAAAAGATATTTAATTAAACCCACATCAGACTGCTGTTAGCAAGCTTTCTCCAATTAGCAAGGCGGAGAGGACTACATGTCATGGGGAGAAATGAGCAGACATGAAATGGTTTTGTTGCCTGTGCCTTCCTCAGTGTCAGATTAATTGGCACTTTTCTTCCAATTTGAGGCAGAGCTCCGAGTGCACACGGGTCACAGCATTGCAGAGCAATCCCATCCCATTTTGTAGTTTCCTCTCTCTCTCAGTATGATTGAAAATTTCCTTAGACACTTGAATCTTGTTGCGCTCTATCTGCCAGAGGAAAAAAAAAGAAGGAAAATTAGAGGTGCTCAGACTGGTCCTAGGCAGGGCTCTTTCAGGATCTCTTCTCTTCCTTACCCATTCTGTGTGCAAGTGTGCTGGCTTTTTGTGCTGTTTTAACACATGCCCCAAACCCCAGCTAGTTGAAATCAACCTCAAATGGACTTGCAGTGGCTCAGGCCCTCTCTGCATGGAACAAGTTGAGTTAGTCAGATGGTGATCCACTGAGAATCTGCCTCCATGTTTGTCACTTTGAGCGAGTCAGTTGTCACTTGAGACAGTTTTGTCACTGATCCCTGCAAGCAGAGCTGCCCCTTCAAAAGCAGTAACAAGAGATATGCCTAGAAGAGGAGCTCTCCCTGTGTCCCCAAGGACCTGCTGGCTCTCAGGACATGTGTGTGATACTTAAGTCCTGTCACAGCCAGTTGGGGCTGAGTTTGCATCCTTGGAACTCCTGACAGGGGTGTCCTGGGGTGTTGACAATCAGCTCCATTTCTTCCTCCCACAGTTACAATTCCAACAACACAACAAATTCTCTTCTATCAAATCAGGGCACCAGGTTTTGTTTATTATTTGGAAATTGCAAACCAGCCCTACCTCGATGTGTGAGCCCACGATGGGGACATGCTGCTATGACAACAACATGAGGCTGAATCATCCAGACAGACAAGACACATATAATTGTGTGATCACCTGTTCCCGCCTGTTCAAAGGAAATTTTATTAGTGCTGCTGAAGGTACATTAGTGAACAAAGCATAAAACATCCACACATCAGTCAGGGCTCAGCTAATTGGTGCAAGCACGGCCTGAGCCTGGTGCCTCACTGTTTTGCCACTCAGCATTTCACAGGATTCAGAATAGGATTTACAGAAACCTGTGCCTACATGTGAGAGATTGAGAGAAACTCAGCTTCTACTAATATGAAACATTTATACCTCTTGGGTCTTGTTGAGAACATTGGAGTTTTGACTGTAAGATATTTGTGGTCAGTGGAGGGACAGTCTGGATCCAGGATGATGGTTAGAGAATGGTCATGACTGATGGAAAACATAACTTTGTTAACATTAAAAATGCCAAACCAACAATAATTAAGAATGGTAGGTGAGAGACAAAAGATGGTCTGTTGTATTGCAGATGAACAGGAATATGCAGGGTCACAATTCACTCAGGAATACACATAAATCTAAATGTGTTTGTGCTGTGCAGGTGCATCAACCACAACATCCACTTCCAGCTGCTGAGAGCACAATTCCACTTGTTTCCTTGCTCCCTTATTCCTCCCAACATGAGGGTGCCAAAATTACAACTCCAATCACAGGACTGCTTTGTATGCCCTTTTTTAGCCATATAACCCCTGGGTAGCACAAAAATGGCTTAATGTCAGTTCCAGAATGCCCCTAAAAGGGGATTTTTAATCCTCTGTCTTTTCCAAATCAGTTGGTGGTTTTGCTTCCTGAAGTCTTTCATACCTTAATCTTGTTCACCCAGAAGACTCCAGAAGGTATAAAGGGCTGCTCAAGTGGAAAAAAGAAGCCCATTGTGCTTATTAATCACACTCTTTTTGAAAAGGTGGTCAAAACATTCAAAAGGAACTTTTTTTTCTTCCCCAGGCTTTTTGTCAAGATTTCAACACACAGTGACAAAAAAAAAAGCCATTTCAATAGTGTATTTACAGCATTTGAACATTTTCTACCAGGAGAATCAATAGCATTTTTACATGACTCGGGGAATTTTCTGCCAGTGCTCCATTCTGATAGTGCCCAAATAAATATCAGTCAAATTTCCCCAGAAGCTGACAGGGGGCATTGTTGGCAGCAGCAATAAGACCCGAGATGTGGATATTTCCTCTGTAGATAATGCACATGCATGAGTGTCTCACTGAGAACATTTCCATCTGCTCCATGGTGAGCGGAAAATGTGGGTATTCCACAGGAGCCATGCTGAGACCACTCAATCAACCACTAATAAAAGCAGCCCTGGAGTAATCTGAAAACAAGAGGCTCAGATGCACAGACATGAAACATCACTGGATGAGCCTGTGCTACAAACCAGGCCATTCCAGTGAGAGCAGCTCTCCCACTTGCCCCTGCATGTGACACCAAGGTGTAGCCAGGTGCTAAACAGGGACTGCTTGAAAGTCAGCTTCAAAAGGCATTGAGGAAGGAAAAAAAGACCCAGGAAGGAGAATAGTGAAGCATGACAACAGATTTGCAGGCAAAAGCAAGACCTCTGTGTTGAACAGTGAAGTGCATTGAAAACTGTCTGAAGGGCCATTCCAGAGGGTGGGGATCATCAGCACGACGTCTGGTTGGAGTCCAGAAGATAGCAGTGTGCCCCAGAGGTCAGTACTGGACCAAATCCTGTTCAACGTCTTTCTTAATGGTCTGGTTGATGGGGCAAGAGTGGACCCTCAGCAAATCTGCTGATGATACAAAACTAGGAGGAGTGGGTGATACACTGGAGGATCATGCTGCCAGCCAGAGGGACCTTGACATGCTGGAGAGATGGCTGACAGGAACCCCGTGAAGTTCAGCGCAAAAGAAAAGTCCTGCACCTGGGGAACTACCTCAGGCACCACTCCGGTGGTTCAGCACTGGTACAGGGTGCCCAGAGAGGTTTTAGAGTCTCCATCCCTGGAGATATTAAAAAGGTGACTGGACATGGTCCTGGGCAAACAGCTGTAGGTGGCCCTGCTTGAGTCGTGCAGACAACTTGACCTTCAGTCCCTGTCAGCCTCAACCATCCTGTAACTCTGTGATTCTGAGGAGGTTTTAAAGGGGAGGTTAAACAAATAAATGTTCAGACTCTTTTAGGAGAACAGACTAACCTTGTGAAGGCTCCCCCAGTCCTGCCTGGATTCTGGCTGGGGTTGAGACGAGTATGTTCACACCAGGTCTACACGAGCTGGCAGTGTCTCTCAGACTGCCACTGGACCAAATCTAGCAGCTGTGTTTGCTCAGTGACACTGTGCTGTTAATAGGAATCTTCAAGAACAGATGGTGCCAAGAGATTTCTGCTTAAGAATGGGGGAAATCTTGATTGCTTTGTTAATATTTGAACTGATAGCTGTGTGGGAAAAAAAAAAAAAAAAGAAACATTCCACACTCTTTCTGATTTTGGGTTTCTTCTGCAGCTCCATCTCCAGTCAGAAGATCATAATCTTGTTGAAGAGCTACAAAAGAAGAGGGGCACCTTTAGGCATGGCTGTCACCTCTTTGCATGTTCTTGGTGCTACAGGTCCAAATTCTAAACCAGGAATCTCAAAAAAAAAAAAAAAAAAAGACATCAGGACATCAAGAAGCAATCCTATGACCTTGTATTGCTTAGAAATCTGGAGATGCCTTTTGATGGCATCCTCTTGCCACAGGTGAGGCAACCTTGTGCATTAGCCTTTAAGCTCAGTTTTCTTCCACAGCTTGGCAGATGGATTTCATGATTTGGAAAGGTCTGACTAAGCTGCAGAGAATGAATGTGCCTCAGATCTCTGCCTTGAACCCTTCTCCTGTCAAACAAAATGCAGGAGATGGACACAGCATGAAGTGTGGGGGTGGCTGTCATTCTGCTACATCATGTCATCAGTCCTCTCCTCTCCCCAACCTGGGAAAGATGGGATCCTCCCTACCTGTCTCAGTGAACAGAGCCTGGGGAGCACAAACACATACAGCAGAGAACAGAAGTAACCTAACCTGGCAGAAAGCAGGCAGGCTGTCACACCTCCAAGGGGAAAACTGATACAGCCTCTTGCTTCTGTTTCAAAATCAATTTCAAGCTGGTTCCACAAAAGAAATGGCATAAAGGGCATTAGGTCTGGCAACAGAGGGTGCTGTTCCCAGGATGATGTATGGGAGATGAGTACAATTACCTGCATGCCTAGAGCTGGTACACAGCCTTTTAGGTTCAGCAGACTCTGGCTGTCCCTCCCCAACAGCAGGAAGATCAAAACAAATTCTGCAGAGCCTCTTATGGGGCTGGGCTTGTCTCTGCTCCAGCTATCTTGGAGCACAGAACAAGGAGCAGCAGTGGCAGCAGCTCAGAAAGGACCATCTGTAATGCTGTCCCAAAGATGATCCCCTGCACAGGGATGCAGGAGAACCTCTTGTGCATCAGCAATGCAGTGCCATGGCTGCTCTGCCACTCTTCCCTCTACCTGGCATCCCTCTCTCCCAAACTCACCATTCCCTTCCCTTCTGCACCTTTATCTCCATCTGATGGCCCTGGTTTTACTCAGGCCAGCAAAAGCTTGGAGATCTGTAGCCCATTTAGGAGAGACTGGGTCGATGGCGTCTCATGTTATTTGGTGAAATTAATGAAGTCTAATCTTTTTTTTTTTTCCTCTTGAAAATTTAAATGCCTTGGGAAAACTGTATCCTCTGTCTCGTGGCTACAGGCAGCTCTCCTGAATAAGCTATTGTCAGGCCTCAGAGATGTGAGTCACAGCATCTTTAATCTCTGGGCGGGAGCGTTCTCCATGGCTTTCATGCTTTGGAATAAATCTTCAGAGATGTTCCCAAATTAAGCACGATTCCTTTCTAATCTCCTTGCACTTCTTCCTCTCCCCATTTTATCAGCCAGGCTCAAACACATTTCGCATGGCCTACTTCGAAGCAAACTGATTAATGTGATCGCTTCAGGTTTTAGGAGGGATCAGTGCTTACAGCACGGGAAAGGGCTCCTACTGTTGCCAGCAGCCCCAGCTCCACAGCAGCCTGGGGGGCTTAGAGGGATCTGCCTGTGAGCAGAGCTGACAGCACAGGGTGGAATCACACCCTTATCAAGTCCAGCAGGACCCAGTGTCCAGGCAACTCCTGGATCCTTCAAGGATCAGAAGAAGCATCACACTGTATAATGTGGCTGGTGCCTCCTGGGCTTGGGGGAGAAGGAAGGAGGAGCTGCTGGCCTGCAGAAGGGATGTGCTGTGCCTTTGGCAGCAGCTGGGTACCACAACCTCTGCCTGCTCTGTCAGCCAGAGGCAGCTGATCGCATCTTGTGCTGCTCTGCTGCAGCTGGCACACATCTGGTGTGGAACAGAGGGCTTGGATCTGCATCACTGCCATGTGGGATTCAGGCCTAGCTGTGGGGTGTGAAAAGCTTGAGTCAGGAAGCAGTTGTCTGAATATCAGTCAGGGATAGAAAGTGATGTTGGAACGGGGTGGTGAGATGCTGTGGGAAGAACACTAACTCTGGATCCATATGTGTGTATTGATGTTGCTCACAGAGAGAAAGCTGCTCCTCTCAGCTTTTGTGAATCAATTTTTCTGATAAAAGATGCAATCTCTCTCTGCCAACCTGCCTGTGTTCAACTCATGCAGGTCATCTTCTGTTGTCTGACAGAGGGGCTGCTCGCCTGCAGTGTCCTTGGACAGCCCCCAAGAGCTCACAGCCTACTCAGACAAAAGCTGAGCAGTGATTTGCTGTGTTTTACAGACAAGGAGCTAGAGAAGGGAGAAGTGTGAAGGAAGGAATCTCTCTCTGCAACTGCTGTTTTGAAGCAAGAGGATCCTGAGCCCAGGGCTACATTTGCCTGGGGCTGGGAGACTCAGAAGTGTAAGGGTCCTTTGATTTGTTACCAGGCTTCAGAGTGGGACAGGCTACAGTTTCTGAAGGTGAATGAAATAATAATTAAAATGCTGAAGCAAAACAATAGGACATATTGATGGGTTACACCAAAATGGGACATTGCCCATGCAAAGCTGAACCTCATGGAGTTCCACAGAGCTCGTGGAGCACAATAAATATTGATGGTGGAGGGGATGGGAGAAGCACAACTTAAAAAGAAGTCTTGACAGTTGTGGGCCTCCTGAAGCTGCTTGTTTGCTGGAGAGGCTCTGCCTTGAGCAGAGCAGGGTGATGAGGAGCCCTAGAGCTCCTGCCTTTGCAGTCTGGCCCATGTATCTACAGTCTTGTGTATTTCTTTTTCTTGATTGACAAGAGTGAAGGACCCTCGTGCTTTAGTGAGTGTATAATGGCTGCCTTGATGTCATTTATTGAAGCTTTGGAATAGCTGTTCTTTCTAATTACTTCTTCCCACCTGCCTGAAGAGCACCTTTTGCTTTCAGATTAACTTCTTGCTGTCTCTTTGAACCTGTGCCTCTGTACTCCTAACACCCTGGGTTTTGTGAGATCAAGGCAGGCTTGGTTAAGGTAAAAGGCAAGTAGTGATCAAGGTAGTTTTTATTGCCTTTCCTCCACAGAGACGTGCCAGGTTTGCTGATTAGACTGTGTGTGGCACAATCAGAGCCCTTGTGCCTTCAAAGAGACCCTCTAAGAAGAACGAGTTAGTAAGTGGCCTTTGAAGGGGAAAAGCCTTCTTCCTAATCTTCAGAGGGGCACCAGTAGTGTTCAGCATGAGCATCCATATGCACTGCACATATATCCTGGATGTGAGCAGTGACTTCTCTGCTCTGGCAAGCAGACAGATTTGGGGTCTGTCTGATAGGTTCCTCCTATGTGAATGATGTTTTGCAATTCAAATTGCAAGCGTTGATTTACTGCAGACAATCAAATGTCCTGCATAGAAATGCCAAAGTCCAGATTCAGACAGAAATTCTCCACTATATAGTGGGATAGTGGTTTGACTGAGTTTAAATTGGCAGCAATCCCATTGTTCTTACTGAATACTCGTTCAACAGAGCTTTTAAAATGCCAATTCACAGTAGTTTAGTTGTGGCATAGAGGGAAGCCCTAAGGTTTTCCTGAATACAGATAGGACACTTGGGCATGAATGGTAATCTGGAATTTGCAGTATCCTTATTGTCCAGAGCAATGGGGCAGGAGTTGCCTTTGGGCTTTGTGCAGCCCTGAGCACACCAGGCAAGCTGATAAAATGGCATCCTCTCTTCTGAGTTTTGTATCCTGCCCATCTATTTCAAACAGAGCACTTAAGCTGCTGATGGTCTCCTCAGAGATGGTGGTTCTTTATGGAAAATTAGAAGTTAAGTCAGGAGGGAGGTCTAGGGGTCACTTCCACCCAAAGCATAAACCCACCTGAAGGTTGTACTGCCTTCTCTTAAAAACTGCAGAGGTGGAAGGCCATCCTTGTCCAGACAAGGTTCTCCTTAATTTCTAGACCGTACACATCCTCTTGAGCTGCAACTGAAGCCCACCACTTCCTCTCCTACTTGTTGTCACCACAGAGAAGGTGCTCTTCTTTGCAAAAACTTCTTATAAATTTGGAGGTTGCTCTCATATTTCCTGTTCCTGAGACTAGAACAATCACAGCCTTTTCAGTCTCCCTCTGCACTTCCTATTTTCAAGGGCTTTGATAATGCTGCTCACCCTCCTCACCTCCTAACACACTGAGACTGAGTACCCAAAATTGGACATGGAACTGCAGCATTGAGGGAAAGGATGCTGTGTTGCACCTGGTTTATGCCTGATGATGCAGTCCAGGATGCAGCAGAGCTCTTTAACAGCTGCACGTGTGGTGCCTCCAGCAGCTCAGGACTAAAGGAACCCTGAGCACAACCTCCATCCCTGCTAAAAATCATCACTGCTTATGCACAAGCATTGCTCAGAGCAAACTGCAAAACCCTGCTGTAAAGCAGGACGACTTACTTGGGAAGCACATGGGCTGAACCAAGCACAGCCTGTTTCCCATGGAGTTATTCCTGGAGGCTGAGTTCTGCTGGGAGTCCATGGTGTCCTGTAAATGAGATGTTTCATGCTCCAGTGTGGCTGTGGATGAGAGGCATTTTGCACTAGCAGAGTTTCTCTCTCCTCTCCCCAGCTGCCTGTTTACTCCAGACCTGTCAGAACTGCATGTCTAGTTCCCCTGTGAAAAATTTGGTGCAAGCAGCCAAAGGATTTAAAAGTTATTAGGAAAAAAAAAAAAAAAAGAAAAAAAAGAGAACAGCAGCATAATTCTGCTTCCTTCAAAAATAAAGCTTAAAAAAGATGAAAGGTATTTGCCTTCACTCTCTGTAGGCTCTAACTCGACAGCCAGCTGGAGAGAATTTGGGAAAGCAATTCCAGGAGCCCAGAGCTCTTAGCATCAGTAAAACCTGCTGCTGGGACAGCGAAGCCATCTCACTGCAATCCGCTTTCCTCTGCTTCCTGGCACTTTCAGCTTTTTTATAGTGGTTTTTTTTGGAGCTGAAAGTCTCCCAGTAGCTTGATCTACTTCCTGTGCAAGATGGCAAGTGATTGCCCACAAATGGCAAGTCAATTCCCTGCCTAGCAGTCCAGGCTGTGGCTTTGAAGTTCTTCCTATTTGTTTGGTTTTTTGTTATGTTTTTTTTTGCTGCAGAGACTCATAAATAGTCTTGTACAGGGGGAGAAAACGATGACAAACAAGGTGTCACAGCTTTAGAGTACATCTTGTGGTGGGGCTCAGCATCTCCAGCATGGCTGGTTTGCATGAGGCTGGTTGGGAAAACACTCACTCAATTATTCATGTCCCTACTGTGGACAGAGCCTAAAGGTTTCACAAAGTTCTGGCCCACATCTATTCCTTTTAAAGGCTACTTCCCCCATGACTGTAGATGCCACTGCACATCCCACATCTCCTTCCATGACAATCCCAGGGCAGTGAGAGGCATTAGGGCACTGAACCAGAAGGCTGAAAACTTGAGTCAGTGTGAGTGGGACGAAGGTGCTGGAGTGTCCATCCTCAGAGATCCTCAAAGTTTGACCAGAAAATGCCCAGAGCAAACTGATTTAATCTTTGAAACTTGTCCTTGGAAGCTGGAACATGAACTTGGACCAGAGACTGCCAAAGGTCCCTCCTTACCTAAACGAGTCTCTGATTGCAGGCATGGTTTGGGTTAAAACTCATCTTTCTGGTCCTGAGGTCTCCATCTCTGGTAGAAGGAAAAGTCACCTTCCTGATTCTGCATTACCCATCCAGCTGAAATCATAAAGCGGAAAGTCAAAAATAAAATACCCAATCCCTTTTTTCAAGGCTGGAAAGATTGTTGTGCTTGTCAGACATTTCATTTTTTATGACATTTTCACTGATTTTTTTTTCCCCTGAAAATGTTATTGCTTTTTAGCTTGACTGAAAACCCTGCTTTCAGAGAGAACTTCTCAATAGCCATCTTGATAACGCTTTCTGTTGTTTTTTTAAAAACCCCAAATGATTAAAAGCCCTCATTACAAATGCTGAAAAATCCCTCACAGTCTGCCTGTTTTGAACCCAGCAAAATGAGAACAACAGATAGTTCTGTATTTTTCATGAAATAGTTCTTCCCCTTTATTTTTTTAAGTCTTTCCATTCAGACTGTGAGCTTTTCAGGGCAAAAATTGCCTCTTTAACAATGTCATTTTCCAGCTCCCTCTTCAACAAGGTTTTCAATTTGGATGGGAGCTCTAAGTCAGATAATCATTGAAGGCCACAGTTTCTGGTTCAAAGCAGTGCTGGCCATTTGAGCTCACAGCTCCAAACTAAGTTTCAGAAAGCCCTAAGTTTGAACATGTTTTTTGGATTTTTTTTCCCGAGTTGCTTTGTTCACTGGTGCCCTGTTTGTTTTGCTAGCTATTATAAAAAAGCAATTGTTTTTTCAGGGAGATGCTGTAAGTTCTTCGCTTTTCAGGAATTGCAGCTATCAGAAATGATTATCTTAGTGCCTAAGAGATCTATCATGTCTGCCCCTTCCCTTAATACTTACAAACATGTATCATGTTGATGAATTTAGATGGTCATTTAAAGGCAAATTGCTTGTCCTACTTTTTGCTTCTTATTGATTGTCATATAATTAACTGATTCATTTCGTTAATATAATCCAGAGTGCCTGTAACCCACTTAATCAGCAGAGCCTGATCGGAAGACTTGGGTTTAATTAGACTGCTCTAATTGCCCCAATGAAATGATGTTTCCTCTGTCCTGAGCCATTACTTATAGAAGCCAAATTTTTTTTATTTTTATATTGAGATTTAATCAGGGGCAGAGAAAATAATATTTTGCCGCCTGGAGGGAGGACTTCTCTAAGCAAAGACAAAGGGGTTAGGGAGAGCAATCCCACATGGTTAGAGGTGACACATCCCTTATTACCTGGTGAGGATCCCAGCAGGATCAGGGGCTGTCCATGGTCCAGAAGGCTGAAATCTGCCCTTGGATTTGCTCTGAAGCTCTCCGAGTACTCTGTAAATGTCTGAGCTTGGCAAGGAAAATGGTAACTGATTGTAAATTTCTTGCAAAAATGGACCTTCAGCAGGGCTGAGCCAATTTGCAAAATCAAGGTGAATTAGGGAAGCCATTTCAGCTTCCCATCTTCTCCATAAGAAATGAGGGATGTGTTTTTGGAAGTGCCAGTATAGCTTGACTCTGATGCTTCCTAAATCCAGGCTTTTTCATATTCACAAGTTGTGTTGTTGACTTGCATGTGCTTATAAAGGTGAGCGAGATAAGACTGGCTAATTAGCTTGTAAACAAAATAGAACATTTTGCTTTGCATCAAATGAAATATTTTGGGTTGCTGAGTCAGACTTATGCATGTTTAAAAACATTTTGGCAAAAAAAATTCAATTAGACGCAAAGGTGGTGCAGGGGAAAATACCCTGTGGGGATTGCCTTCCTCTCGAATGAAGGGCTGGCTGCTGAAAGCAGCCTCGTGGAGTGGGAACATGCCTGAAGCACTCAAGCTGCTGATGGTTTTTCTCTGAGTGGGGGGATATCACTCGGTGGGTGAGCCTCTGTTCACAGGTACTTTTCAGCCAGGGCCATGAGCCTGAAGAGGAATCAGCTGATTAATGTTAAATTAGTGCCAGAGACTGTGATTAATGCTGGATGCAGCAACAACACAGAAGGAGAAAGCTCCCGGTTTAGTCTCTGGAGGAAGCTGTTGCATTAGCTGGAGGCCACCTCTCTTCCTGCTATCCCACCAATGCCACATCCTCCTCCTGTCCCTGTGCCACTGGTCCCTTCTCCATCTCATGACTCTCAAGCCATGGCCTGTGGCTCAGCAAGGTGTGGAGGTCTCTGCCCTCAAGGGGAGGGCAGCTTGATTTCAGCACAGGTACAAGGAGGTATTTGGAGAGGGATGCAGCAAACCCATATGGAAGAAAGTGAGTTTGCAGCATTTCTGGAGCTCAGAGGAGCAGCAGCTATGGAGATTTTTCCCTGCTCCTTTTGCCTTTGCTGTTTTAAGGAAATAGGATTGTGTGTGTCTCTTTTCTTTTTTTTTTCCTTTTTTTTTTTTTTTTGTAAATAAACAAGATTAGCAAAGATTTATTTTTTCTCTTCTAACAGTAATAAGGATTAGATACCACTGGAGCCAAAGGAACAGCAGTCAAATGAACCCAAAGAAACAGTGAAACCTGGTAGGTAATGTTTGATAGTGAAGAGCCCCAGGAGTGACTCGGGCAGGGTCACCCAGCTGTGCCACCCCACCGAGGGACACAGAGCTGTGCCCTGGGCATGCTCAGGCTGCAGAGGGTGATGGAGGGTGTGAGGGTGGGATGTGGGAGAGCCCCTCAGTCCTTCCCTGGCAGGCACAGCTGTAAGAACTGGAGGCTCAGCAGCCAGACCAGCCGGATGGGATGTGGATCAGCAGCCTGACTCACATCACTGCAGGCTCATGATTGAATTCTTTTCGGTGATCATCATGCCAAGAGCAGCAGCAGTGCTGGGATCCTTGCTGCCCATCTCCTGTCTCCTTCCAGCCTGCGCCCTGGCTGTG
Organism: Lichenostomus cassidix; assembly: GCF_008360975.1. Classification (NCBI taxonomy): domain Eukaryota; kingdom Metazoa; phylum Chordata; class Aves; order Passeriformes; family Meliphagidae; genus Lichenostomus; species Lichenostomus cassidix. The sequence goes on along the minus strand of NC_139489.1, from coordinate 8,408,519 downwards.
TGTTGAATGGCACCTGGCCTCTGGAAAGGAAAAGGATTTTTCTCCCTGAAGTTAATACTTTCAAGGCACTCAGTTTTTCCCCTCTCGGTAAGTGGATCTGTTGGAAAGGCAGATGAGCTGTCTCTGGTGGTGATGAGATGGGATCACAACTCCAGCTGGCAGTAACTTGGTATGATCATACTCAGTTTCCCTCTCGTGGTTTGCAAAGGAATTAACTGGAAGGATATTTAATTACTTTTTCTAGGTGAATATGGTCAAGCTATGCTGGTGCAGAGGGATCCTCATCCTGCAGTCCTAGTCCCTTCAGAACTTCACCTGAGAAGGTCCAGGTGGAACTGCTGAATTTTGTTAAAGCTGTAGCTCTGCCCTTCTGGTCGTAATTACAGATTTTTGCCTCTGCTTTACATTGCAGAATGGCTGAAGCTGTTAGAACCCTCTGAAGTGTCCTTCCATTAGGATAGATTTTCTTATGTTATCTCTCCCTCATGCTGTTTTCTGCCTGCTATAAAGGTCAGAGGCTCTCTTGCATAGGACCTGTCCTTATTCCTGCTGGTGAAGAGCTGGGTAAGAGGTCCCAGTTCCTCCAAAGCATTTCTTACAAGTTTCTGTGGGGAACTGGGGAAGGCCTGTGTTCCACAGAAAAGAGAAGGAGCCTCAAAAATAAAAGAAAAAATGGTGTAAAAGAAGGGTGATCCCACAACTCAGGGAGGTCAGTGGAGAGCCACAGCATCCAGCAGGGTCTGAGTGCAACAGGGGTCCTGGGGAGATATGATGGTGGTTGACATCCAGGGAGTGTCACAAGCTCATGCCATGGTGGTGGCTGGAAGACAGGCTCTGTTTGATGTGGACAAGCAATATAAACAATAAATATTTTTGACTGCTTTTTTTGCCTAATTCTAGAATCCCTGAGGAAGATGTTTGGTATCCTCCCCTCTCCTTGCTTGTACTGGAGGGACTCAGTATCCTGCAGAGACAGCAAGGGAAATGACAGGATTATTCCCCATGGTGATTATCCTGTGATCTCTCAGGGCTGTATAAATGGGAGCTGATTACAGCAGAAAAGGAGTAAATTGTGTAATTAGAGAGGGGGAAGGGGGAGGACTTAACCTCTGCCTGAAGGTGCTGGTTTGGAGAGAAGAGTGGAAAATAGAACACTGAGCAATGTTTTTATTGGGACCCACAGCCCTGAGAAGAGCTGACCTAGTGCCTGGCAGCTCCTGTTGCTTTGGGTGAGACCTTTGATCTCCCCTTCTGGAGAAAGAACAAGATATTTCTTTCTGCTGGGACTCTTAGCCAGTTTCTTTGTAGAGGAAATCCCTCGTGCATGTCCACCTTGCCTCAGGCTTGCAGTGTGGCTGCCTTATGAGGGGATTCAGACATTGGCATCACCCCAAATGTCCCTCTGGGACTTGTCATGAATGGTTAGAAGAGAAAAGCTGTTGCAGGATGGAACCCACAGCAGTTCTGTGTTGGGTATAAGATGGCTAAGGTCTTCCCTGCTGCTCTACATGGAGCAGGAATTTTGCCTCCCCTCTCCTTTATTATTGACCCAGCCTGGCCTGGGCCATAAAGTGTGTCTGTTCCCATTGCAGGGAAAAAGCACACAGCAGAACTGCTCTCAGAGCCATGGAGAGGGAGGCTATTAATGTGAATATTATTCATGCCAGGAAAAATAGCCAATTACCTTCCTATAGAACCACTCTCTGCCCAGTGAGCCAGTAATTGCAACATCTAACATTCATCACGGAGCTCTGAAAGCACTTCGGGAATAAAATCCTGGCAAATGGATGGGCTTGAAAAAGACAGGGGAAAAAGTAAAGTTAAGGCACTAGAGATTCAGGGGGTGTAAAATGGCTGCAAGGAATCTGTGTCCACTTACACCTCAAGTCATGCAGATGTAAGAATTTGGCTTTGTCTTATATCCACTCTATTTTATGTTTTAAAGGTGCTATTAATGTAGATGTTTAATAAACTGCAGAGTAAAATAGGATGTAACTGAGGTGGGGAGACTGCCAAAGGGGATTTCTTGTTATTTAAGGAGGTCAGCTGTGCAACTGTAAGGGAACGAAGTAATTTTTTGCATTCAATTTATTTCCCATGTTTACCAGTGAAGCAACCAACAAAGGGATAATCCATCCTCTCCTTTCTCCATTTCCTCCTTGGAGGAGGAAGAGAAGACAAAGTACTTTCAAGAGCTGCAGGACATTGAATATATTTGCTCTGCTGGACTGCACTGAAGGTCCTGCCTGCCCCCAGGTGCTCCATGGACATTTATCCATGGACATTTATGGCTCTGGAGATTTATCAGGTTTCCCAAGATCTATTAATGCTGTCAGCTCTGAGGCCCCCAGGAGCCCCCAGGCTCTGAGTGAAGTGCTCCAAGGCCTGTGAGCAGCACCTCTTCCCCAGAAGCTATTTGGGAATCTCATCCTGATGAGGATTCCTTTCCTAGCTGACAACGGAAGGGTTAACTGCTTGTGACAGAGGACTTGGCTTATTTCACCGAGTTAGTTGGGGTTTTTCCTGTGTAGCCAGAAGGATAATTTAGCTGTGTGTCTCCAAAACGCTGTGGTTTTGCACCCTATAAAACGTCTGTCCTTTAAATTGGTTGGTGAGCACCAGCCCTCATTTATCATGTCAGCTGTGATCCATGGAGCAGCAGCAGCCTCGCTCTTTCCTGAGGACTAGCCTGCCCTTCTCTCTGAAGGAAAACAAATCTACGCTGAAATTGCTGCTGCCCTGAGCTTGCTTTTTCACCCTGAGCCCTCACCAACACCCTCTAGGGTGCTCCAAAGGGATTTTCTCTTTGTTCCATGAGTGCAGAAAACAATGCTGGCCCATAAGCAGAGATTTTGGGTCACCCATAGTGTCATATACAATATATGTAACATCAAACCTGTTAGAACAGGTAAGCTTGCAAAATAACCTAAGACTGTGCCAAATGGAGACACGACTGTAAAGGGACAGCTCCTCCCTCTGCACTGCTCTGTCCTGGGTGCCAAGGGTGACCTGCCTGCTCCTGTCACAACACCCAGGGCTGTAATTCCTGCTGCCAGCATTCACTGCAGCCATGCCCACACTCTTGTCTTCGCACCTCTGTGTGGAGATGTCTCCCTTCATCTCCCTGCCAGAGCCACTAAAGAGCCAAAAGGAATGATGTAATTGCATATTCCTTCGGACTGACTTCCCTACTACAGTCCTACACTCTGACTTTTTTTGTGGCACAGCTTCTGTAGGCTAGCACTGCTTTTCACCCTTGCTTGAACTGAACAGACTTGGCAGGATCTTTCTTTGGAAAGAAAAAAAAACCCACGTTTTTTTCCTCCTTCTTCTTTCCCAGTCCCCCTCTGAGCAGCTCTACTTGACACAGAAATTCATGATAAATCTCAAGTCCTCTTATTGCTATATATATATATGCATACATACATATATGTGTGGGTGTGTATATCTAAAAGCAGTGGATTGCATTTCTTTTCCATAACCCCTTCCTTCCTCCCTTCTCTTCTTTCCCTCTCCCCCTCCCTTCTTCCTGCTCTCCTTTCCCTCCTTCTCTTCTTCCCTCCTCTCCTTTCCTCTCTTTCCTTTCCTTCTTTCTCTTCTTCCCCTCTCTCCTTTCCCTCCTTCTCTTCTTCCCCCTCTCCTTTCCTTCTCTTCTTCCCTCCTCTCCTTTCCCCTCTCCTTCCTTTCCTTCCCTTCTTTCCCCTTCTTTCCCCTTCTTTTCCCTTCCCTTCCCCTTCCCCTTCCCTCCGCGGAGCCCCGAGCGGGTCGATGCGGCTCGGTGCTGCTCGGCGCTCGTTTGGCCGTGCCTGCGCTCGCGGGGCGGGGCGTGCCCGGCGCTTTTCCCGCCAGCGGCGCGCGCGGGCTGTTAGCGGGAGCGCGCGCTGCCGTGAGGCGATGGTGGGTGTGAGGGGAGCGCAGTGGGGCAGCGGGCCGAGCTGGGCCGGGCCGGGCCGGGGGGTCTGTGCCGGGAACCTCCCGGCCCGTCACTCGGTGTGTGTGCTGTGCCTCTCTTCCAGAGGAGGAGCCTGGCCCCCAGCCAGCTGGCCAAGAGGAAGGCGGGCGATGAAGACGAGGATGATGAGGAGGAGGACTGGCGTCCCCCGACGGTGAGCGGGGGGCCCGGGAGGTGGCCCCGTGTGTTCTCGGCCCCGTGTGGCCCCGCGGCCATGGGCAGGGGGATGCGGGGCGGCTCTGCGTCCAAGCCGCTCCCTGGTGTCTGATCCTCCCCCATCCCCTGGGCATCACACTGCCGGTTTATGCTGCGGTATAACTTAGTGTTTCGGCTTGTGGTCGGTGGAAGAACTTCGTTATGTACAGATGGTGCTTCGTGGTTATGGGAAAACTTATCCCCGGGAGAGCTTCTGAGTGCTGTGTGAAAGGAGGGATAACGGGGTAACTAGGAATAGGTCAATGTTTTAGACAAAACTGAGTGTTACAGTCCTTTGTAACAGGACACGGGAGGATCAGCTTCACCGATTGTTTGTAAGAGACAGTAAAGACCTCATTTAGCCATTCATGATAACACTAGTTCCATTCCTAATCCTAATTTACAGTTATGTTCTAAGCCATACAGGTCAAAGAGTCTCACCTAGTGTTTTCTGTGTCAAATCAATTTTTCTGTGCCAGCAGGTGGTTGAAACCATGGCTCATGGTGAAGAGGACTGTGTTAAATCTGGAAACAGATCAACAACTTATTTATTTTCATGCTTTTCTAAGTGTTTGAAATGTAAGGTTCAGTGCAAGGCCTTTCACCTGCATAACACCAGCTGCCATGGAGTCTTCAGGGACTTTGATGTAGTTGGTTCCATGCTATTGACCCTTCCTTTTCTTAATTCGGCTTTTTTTGAGCAATGGGACAGGACAAATCTTAGCATGGACAAGCCTGCCCCTTTACAGGTCAGAAAGATGTAGTTATTTTCTTAACTAGGAGAACATTTTAAGCTTCATGTAAATTCAACTTCAGGGCACAGTGACCTTGGTGGTGTTGCTGAGTCCTTTGGCAGTAGGGGTGAGTGATGGTTGTGTGTGCTCAGAGCTGCTCAGCTGCCTGGGCAATGGTCTGTGTGGTTTGGTGCTTACTGAGTGTGACAGCAGAGCATCTTGTGGTTTCCCCAGCTGCCCCTGAGTTACATAGTTACGGTTCTGTTTTGCAGAGCCGGAAGAGGCAGAAGGCAGCCAGTGAGACGGAGAGTGGAGAATGCTACAGGTCGCCTTTCCGCAAGCCCTTGGCTCAGCTGACCAACAGACCCCACTGCCTGGACAGCAGTCAGCACGTGAGTGGGGAGTGCTGCTGGCACACACACAGCTCACTCATCAAAGAAGTCCAAGTGCTTCCATGGTCTCATTTAATCAGTGGTGTTATGGAAGTGCCACGCAGACACAAAGTCTTTTGGAGAGGCTTTTTGTCACCTCCAGCCCTTTAATGTTGAGGGAGATGTGGTGGGGGAACTTCCTATATTGGAGAACGTGGACAAGGCAGTTCTGTGGGGCCCAGGTGAAGAACAGTAGCCAGAGATGTGAGGTGCTTTCCACCCAGGTGGGTCAAGTGCTGTCTGCCATCCCAGTTCTCTCTGGGCTTCCACTGCTGGAGACCAGATGCTGGACTAGCTGGGTGCTTGCTGGTCCAGCATGGATGTTCCTGCAATGGTAACCCAGCTCCTTTACAGGAAATGAGTTGCCTGACTGAATTACCAAGGCAGGGGAGAGCAATAGCTTTTAAAGAAGTGAATAAAGCCAGTGGGCTTAGGAAGATGGAAGCTATGAAAAATCAATTTCATGTGTTAGAAAACCCAAAGGAAAATAGTTTTGAAAAGCAGAACTGGTGGAGGAAATTGTGCTGATTTGTTACTTTTTTCCTTTTGGATAGTCTTGAAAATAGTTGGAGTGGAAGCTTGAATAGATTAAGTAGAGGGACTCTGAGTACTTGGCAAAACTGAGTTCTCAAAAAATGTTCTGGACTTGCCTTCTTGAGCAATCTGTGATTTCAGACTTCTGAAACATGTTTTCTTTCTGAATTCCTAGGAGGCTTTTATCCGCAGCATTTTGTCCAAACCCTTCAAAGTCCCCATTCCAAATTATAAAGGTAAGATGAGGAGGTTTAAGGATTGTCTGTATTGGCTGACTCGGGTAAAACAGATGATGCTTAGGCCTGTCAAATATATCTGTGGGGATTATTGTTATTTTTTTCACTGATGCATATGTTCCAGAAATCCTGACTTAATTTTGTAAGAAAAATACTGGCATATTAGCAAAGTCTTCATATTTCTTATTAGTGTTTAGTTTGGATAATCCTACATTTCAGAATTGGATTTTGCAGTCTTACTGCTATGTATTTGATGTAGTGCCAGGAGATTTTACACCATATCACAAATACAAAAGCAAAATGAATTCCAAGCCACAAAGGTTTATCATTTAAATAATGATGCTAACAGACAGAAGGCTGAGGTGAAAAAGATTGTGCCAGTTTTGTTTCTACTTGGCTTGGTGTGTTGAGCCTCAAGGTGATCTTCAAAACAAGATCATTTTGAAGTTGAAAGCCTCAGCTGGTTTGAATCAGTGAAACACAAGATCTCACAGACAAATGGCCCTGTTCATGTCCCCTGTTTCTCCTTCACCCTCCAGCTGAAAAACTCAAATGCAGATCAAATCAGTTTCACTCAAATTTGAGTTCTAAAAATGCCTGTAAGCAGCCACTGAATATGGAATTACAAGCCCCAAAAGAGTTTGGCAAAGCCAGTTTCTGGAGAAGCAGATTGTCAGGAGCCTCAAAGAGAACTGTAACTGGGAGAGCTGCTTTCTGTGGCTGTTACCTTGCTCTCTTAATTGGGAAAAGTGGCTGTTCAGTGTGCTCTTTCTTGCTGTGTGTGCACTGCTGCCTCAGCCTTGTGATACACTCCTGTTTAGCAAGGAGTTTTAGCAGGCAGTGGACAAATAGACTGATTGAATCTTTTTCAAGCAAAATCAATCCTGGGAGCACAGTTGCCTGAGTTTTGATGGGAAAAGGGATTTATATATGTGTTCTTGTGTTCGTCTCCATTTCAAAACTGGGACATCAGGAGAAGGGACTCATGCTTGGTTTCTGCTTTTCACAGAAATTAGCTCCAAGGCCAAACATCTCCTAATGCTCAGCAGAGAGAAAATAATACCCCAGAGCAGGTAGTGACAATATGATGCTGACTGTGATACTGTAGAATTTCATCACTGTTAAAGATCAATTATTGACCTTGCATCAAAGATACAACCCTGGCTAAGTGTGGGTTAGGTGACCCCAAAAGAGAATTTCACCCAACATATTCAATATGTGGGAGTGTATTTGTTGAGCTGTTCAGATGTACATTCTGAAACACTCCTTGGCTTTCAGAAAGCTCAACCACCTTGGGCGAGCAGTGCCATTGCTCCATCTTTGCCCCTGTTCTCTCGTTCTGTTTTTCCTGCCGCAGAGCTTCCCACTGTGTGCTGCCAGAGTGCTGCCAAACAACAGCCCTGCTTAGGTTTGCTGCGTGCACCTCCACTCCAGCACCCAATTAATTCACTGTTCCTAAGTGTAATCAGCCTCTGCTGCAAGGCTCTGCTTTCTTCCAGGAAGATGTTGTTGTTTGAGTTGTGCCTTTGTTTGTTTCAGGGCCCCTGGGCTTGCGCTCGCTGGGTGTCAAACGGGCAGGAGTGAGGAGTCCTCTCCATGACCCATTTGAGGAAGGAGCTCTGGTTCTGTATGAGCCCCCAGTGCTGAGTGCCCATGACCAGCTGAAAATAGACAAGTGAGTCATCACCTGGCACAAATGCTGCAGCTCTGACTTTCTTCTGGGTGTAGGTTTATGTGCTTTTCTCCCAAATGTGTTTGAGCTGGGGTCTGAACATCAAGGGAAGTTTGATTCCAAGTATTTTGCCTTGATTGGTTCAGGTATGGTTACAATCAACTAAGGAATGTACCCATGTGGGATTGTTTGTGTTTTTCCACAGACTGTTTAATCTCCAATGTACCAAAATTTAAGCCTGTTGCAGGGAACGAGCATGCACCCATGGAGAAGTTGCTTAGAAAATCTTACAGCATAGTCATTAGTCAGGAAACATCAGCATCTAAGGACAAGCAAATGGAGATGACTGTCAAATGTTAGGCTACCTATTGGTTTTTTTTCTGAGGTAGTCTCTGTTGTTCTATTCTTATGACTTAAAAGAGCTGTCAAGTGGATCTTCATGGACAGAGGAGGTGGTTTCTCTCTACAGAAATGCAGTTACAATATTGTTACAGAAACAAGAAAAATAATTCTGACTTTTTAACTGTGTTTCTGAACCGCATTCTGCCCTTGTTTTAACCACAGCCCATATACATGGTTTCGCTGATGTTTCAGACTGTGGGTAGGTCTCTGTAACTTCATTCTCAAAGCTGAATTATTCCATTTGTCACTTTCTTGTTCACAGTTGCTTCTCCTGTGCCACAGGGGAGTCCTAAGTATAGTAGTGAGATTTAACAAAACCTAAACACGTGCTGAATTCATTAATCACATTCTCTTCTTCCTTAACTGCCTCCTGCAGGGACAAAGCACCTGTCCATGTTGTGGTGGATCCTGTCCTCAGCCGTGTTTTACGACCCCATCAGAGAGAAGTAAGTTTTCCATTGGGACCTGAGGGTGTGGCTGGAGGATTTGGTCCATTCCAAAAAGCCTCAAAAAAAGACTCATTAGCTCTGCTGGGTGGAATTCAGTGTGGAAAGTGATGGGATATACTTGTAATAAACTATGTTGCAGCCCAGTCTTAAGTCAGGCAGGGCAGACTGTCTGCCACTGTTTTACTGGTCAGCAGAATTGATTGGATCTGCAATCCCTGAGCCAGGAAACACTGATGCTCCAATTTCTGGTATCATGGTTCCCAGAAAAGTGTAGAGTATGTTCCTACTTCAGTGTGCTTTGGTTGGAGGCTGCCCTTGGTAAGTGTGAGCTGTCCCTGACCTATGCAGACTTGAAATTTGTCAGTGGGGACTGCCAAGAAATGTTTTATGTTGTCAATATGTGCAACATTGTAATATGGCAGCAGTGGGTACAACTATCCAAATATCTGATGTAGGCTTCTGGACAGCTTGAAGTTCATCCCAGATGCAGTATAGTATTTAAGCCTGGAGGCATCACAGATGGAAGCTGTGATTGCTGATCTTGCAGGCTAAGCAGGCCAAGCTGGATGTGTCCCTGCATGGGAGATCTTCAGATGGCTCTGAGAGCATTGTAGGCTGCTCACTGGTTGTAGTTTTATCTCAGATCTGATACTGAACCTGTGACCCAGAGTAATGCGCATTTCTGGGTACATAGCTGGAGGCTGGTTTTGGATTAGCTACTGCCTGCTGGTGCTTTTGTCAAGTAATCAAAGTTATGTTGGTGTCCTAGGCACACTGGTTTTTGGCAGGTAAATACTGATGATAAAGCAGCGTCTGTCCTGACTTATAAGTCTCTGCCTGCTAAGATTCCTATGCTACTTTATTCAGCTGATGCTCCTAAATTATTGTACAGCTCTGCTCCAGCTTTGTTGTAACTTTTGCCCAGGTGCTGGTTCTGCAGCCAAATGCAGTCTTGTAGTCCGTGATGCACTTCATAACTGTTCAACTGGCTTAAATAAATTCCATTAACCTATTACTAAAGGCCTAAGAAGGAAAGAAAAGAACTTGAAAGTGCAAGTTAAGGTGCTCCATCTTCAAGTGCTAAATAGTGGAAAAGAGAGGAGTGAATCGTTGCAGGTGTGTTTAGCTTGTGTCCCACACGTCTTGCACTGTTTGCACAATGCAGGTAGTTTGTACATTCCTAGCACAATGCCCTGGTTTTCTCTGACTCCCTTATCACATGGTACCAGAACATTTTGCAGTTTTTTTTTTTTTTCCTTTCTCCCCCCTGCTTTTATCTGTCTCAGTGATGTGTCAGAGCCTAATGCAAGGCTGAGCTCTTCTCCTACCATGTGACGTGGGTTATAACCTCAGTCCCATGTCTTCTCTAAAGCTAAAGCTGCTTTGGACCTTGAGCCCCCAGGTGAGTCACTGCTTCTAGGCAGAAGTGATGAGGGCTGCTGATGGTATTCTGAGAATTAATCAGGCAGCAGAAACAACTCTGTTCCCTCTGATTGTTTAAAATTACCTGACTGGGTGTTGTTAAGGTTATAAACCTCTTTGAAATGATTGATGCATGTTAGTTCATGGCCGGGGCCTGTCTAATGCAGCCAAGGGTAGAAATTTCTGGGAATTCATGTCAGGAAGCTAGTTACAATTGTACAAGTAAAATGTGTAGCAAGATTTTCTGCATGTTATGAGGTACATGTTGGCACCAGTAATGCTGTTCCACTCCAGATGCGGCAGCATTTTATCTATGCCTTGGGTGATTTCCCTCTGTCTCATTAGAACACTGCATGTCCTCAGGGATGTGTGTGCCACAGAGATCTGCTCTTTGTTGTACCATCCTTCCTGTGCACTGTGGTAATGGAGTTGTCATTCTGCTGATGTCCCCATCCTGCTCTGAGACAACAATTTTTTGGCAGGGGGTGAAATTCCTCTGGGACTGTGTGACGAGCCGGCGGATCCCTGGGAGCCATGGCTGTATCATGGCAGACGAAATGGGGCTGGGCAAAACTCTCCAGTGCATCACACTCATGTGGACGCTTCTCCGGCAAAGCCCAGACTGCAAGCCTGAAATCGAGAAAGCCGTGGTGGTGTCTCCCTCCAGCCTGGTGAGAAACTGGTACAATGAAGTAGAGAAATGGCTGGGGGGAAGGATCCAGCCACTGGCCATTGATGGAGGCTCCAAAGAAGAGATTGACCGTAAACTAGGTACAGAAATGTTTGCAATCTGGGTGTTCAGCTGGTTTAGGTCAAAGTCTTGCACTGGAAGAAGCCTGCAGCAGCTTGTGTGAGCATCTCTGAGCTGTCACTGGATCTCTGCACACTTCTGCCTGTCTCTCCACTAACATGTTTAGATCAGACCCTTGCATGTTTGGTAATAGTTGGTCTTTTGGCATAATCCAAATCGAGTTACATGGTAAAGTTAGGGTAATCTCAGTGCTCTTACTTTGCTCCAGCCAGAAGGCAGGAAAGGAGATGGAAGGGACAGGGAAATGGGAACAGTTGTGGGGAACGGGAATGGGTGTGTGTGGGTGGAAGGCTTTTCCTAGATTTTTAAGACAAAAGTTTTGACTATTTGACCTCCATTTCTATTAGTTTTCCTCATCCTCTTTTTTTTTTTTCCTTTTTTTCCTTCTCCCTCTTCCCATCTGCAGTTGGCTTTATGAACCAGCGTGGCCTGCGAGTGCCTTCACCCATCCTGATTATCTCCTATGAGACCTTCCGACTCCACGCCGAGGTGCTGCAGAAGGGCAGCGTTGGGCTGGTCATATGTGATGAGGTAGGGGGGTGCTTTTAAGGAGAACCCATTCCTGGTATTTTCTCAAGATCTGGCTGAAACTGGATCTTTTTTCTCAAAAGGAAAGTGGACAGTGGGAAACAGGACTTAGCTCTAGATAGCACCCATTCTGGTGTTTCAGAGGCTCTAAGTAATAAGATCAACCATACTGTGTGAGCCTGAACAGGAGAGATGTCTTCATGAGGAAAATCCAGTTCATGGTAACTGTGGCCCCTTTATAGGTCTCTGGTAGGTAGGGGCTACTAGGGTCCTCTCCTTGTGAAATATGTACCAGAAAAGAGGTCCATGCCTGTCTCTGCCTCTGTTGGGATGGCAGTGCCTTGGCTTCCTGGTTTTCATTCACTGGTGTATGTCTTTGTTAAAGTGAGAAATACTTTCTGTTTGGCCTGGCCTCATGTTCTGCACAGTAATTTTTAACTTGACTCTGTTTGGAACAAGAAGTTGAACTGGAGACCTCTAAGGTGTCTCCCAACCTAATTCTGTGATTCAGCATGCTCTTGTGAGTAATGTTGGCTGCTGTCAGTCATTTTACCTGGCCATCTCATTCTGTGCTTGTGGGTGAGTTTGAAGAGTGCTCCCATGGCAGGACCTTCTCTCTCTGGTCTCACACCTGGAGCAGAGGTAGGAGAGCTGGGCAAGGAGTTACCTCATTGTTCAAGAGGAGACAGAGCTGGCTTGACTCCTTGCTCACTGGGTCAGGCTTTGCCCAGCCTGTGTTGTCAGGCTCTGCTTTCACATGGCTTAAATTGAGTTGTTTTTTCATTTTTCATCCCCTTTTTTTGATTGTAGGTAGTGAGAGCCAGAGATGCTTTGAAGGACAAAATAAAGTGTCCTTTGCCTCCTTGAAATGATCGAGCTGGGGCCTGGCAGGGGTTGAGGTGTCCTCTGCTGCTGGGTAGAGGGGATTTATTAAATTGCGGTGCCACCCAGTGGTTTGGCTTTGTATTTGCCAGGACAGTGCCGAGAGAGGCTTGAAAAGAATGACTGTCCTCCGGAGTGTAACTCCCATAAACCCTTTATGTATGAGTCCATGACTACCCACACCTCTCAGTGCCCCTGGAATGGGGTCACACCTAGGGAGCCTGGGAACCCATGTCCTTGGCCTTGGGGCTTCTGTACGTTTCCGGTAAATACTCATCTCTGCAGCTGTCTGGCACTTGTAAAAAGCATCTTATCACTTGTGCTTTGTCCTATACAGCCCTCAGATGCTAATAAAGTTGCTTTTTCTAGGCATGAGAAATGGGGCCTCTATTCAGATTACCCCTGTAAGAAGTGCAGAAACTCTTTTTATTAGTGTACAAAGGTCTGGCAATCCTCAGATTGCCTGTACTGGCAATCCTCTGTATAGGTGGTCTGAGTGGCTTGTGATCTTGACCTTGGGTAAAACAGTTTTACTGGTCCAGAGTTCAGTGCTTTTGTTGCTAGCTGAAAACATTCCCGTCTTTAGACAGGAAACAGTTCTTAGTTATACTATGTGGTGGTTGTTATTTTCATGGTAGACCTTCTTGCCTGATTGGAGCTCAGGTATTCCTGGGCTCCTGGGAAGCTTGTAATGTCTTGTTTCCTCACATAATGACTTCGGGTTTTTCACTAGATCCTTGCCTTTGAAACAAGTCTGTTGCAACACTTGCTCCACTATCAGGAATGGGAAAATGCTGAGATGCCTTTTGTCAGTGCTGATGAGGCTCTCCAAGCTGCTTCCTAACAGGACCACTGGATTTATCAGCCTTACTCCTTTTTTCTGTTTTTTAAAGGGCCATAGACTGAAGAACTCTGAAAACCAAACTTACCAGGCTCTCAACAGCTTAAACACACCTCGCCGAGTCCTTATCTCAGGCACCCCTATTCAGAATGACCTGCTTGAGTATTTCAGCCTGGTGCACTTCGTCAATTCGGGCATCCTGGGTAAGACATGAATGTGTGGGAGACGTGAGGGAGGGGAAGGTGCTGGTCAGGCTTCCCCCAATGCCAGCAAAAGCAACAACCAAGACACGAGTGAAAGATCGTGTTAGGCGCTCAGAACTAGATGATCTGTAAGGTCTCTTCCACCTCAAACCATTCTGTGATTCTATGAGACTTAGTCTCTTTCAGTTTGTATCCAGAAAGCCTAGGTCAGTGTGCCCTGTTCTAGAGGCTTTGTATCATCTGAACTCTGTTTCAACAAGATTGTAATGCAAAGTACATCAGTGTAACAGGAATTTTGGAAGGGGAATCAATTATGGTAAAATGAATATGTGAAACTGAGTACTACTGTACATTTTTTCTTTGTTGCTGTAACTTGTCACCCATGATTGTCTCAGGTTGTTTGGCATCCAGTCCAAGAGGCATCTCATTAATTCTAGTGCATGCACAACTGTAGTTAAAAACAATTCATCAGATTCTTAATCTTGCAAGCAGAATTTGGGCTGTATCTTTTTCTATTCACCTGTTCTGCCCCCAGGAGTTCTCAAGGAAAGGATGGAATGGGGTGGTAGATGTTCTACATCTGCTTTTTCCATGTGCTTCAATTTAGGGTAGTTATTGCAGGGAGCTGATGGGATTGATGGGATTTCACCTGCCCCCCTTGACCTGTACTTTGGGCAAGATTACTCTTCCTGTACTTGCAGTTCGTTCTTTCTGAGATGAGGTTAATAGTGTAACTACTGCAGCAAAGCTTCATGCACTCAGTAGGCATTTTTCCCACTTTCAGCCTGTGGCCAGTAATAAGCAACTGATTACACATAATTTTGGAGTAGGCACAGATAATGCCTGTGCTGTTGTTTGCAAGGACAAAATCTGTGAATAAAAATAAAACTGGAATGTGAACAAAAGCAGTATGTGCCTGACTGTTTAGGTAAAATTGTATGACCTTTGGCTGTACACTGTTGTTGGACTACAAAATTATTTTCTTTTGTACTCATTTGCCTGCCTTGTTTGAGTCTTTCCTGGCTAGAAAGAAAAGCAAATCTTATGGATGGGGGTGAGGGTTTATTTTATCTGCTGGGCTCTGTGCTTGGGGTGTGATAACTGGGGCTGTGGGATGCTGATCAAAGGTTCTTTGGTAGTAGTTGTCACCTTTTCACTTCTGTTTTATATAGGTACTGCGCAGGAATTTAAAAGACATTTTGAAATGCCCATCTTGAAAGGAAGAGATGCAGATGCAAGTGAAGCTGAGCGACACAAGGGAGAAGAGAGGCTTAAAGAGCTGATCAGTATTGTGAACAGGTGAACTTCATCCCTCTTCTCTTTGCAGAGCTTTTGCATGAGCCCTTTGCATAAACCCTGCTATCTTTCCAAATTATAGTTGTAGCTGTAATGAATTCTCTTGCCTGTTATGTCTATTCAGCAAGTGATTGTGCAAGTATTTATTGCGTAAGAAATCCACATAGCATGGAGCTTTAGTCTGATAAATGGCACTGACATGGCACAGGCAGCTGCAGTCACCCCCAAGCAGTACTCTCAGGCACTGAATTATCATTTGACTCCTATGTTTCTGCTTTCTCTTGGGATCTGAATCATCAGGCAGCATCCTTTTATTTATGTTAAGATAACTACAAATGTGGGCTGGATCAGGCTTGATATCCATCCAGCCCAGATGTTGAGTAGCAGAAGGAGTATAAGGAATTCTGCTGTTGATTGCCCAAGTCACAAAGAGTCCAGCTCACACTTCCATAGTTTTGTTGGCTCTGTAGGGCTGATAGGACAGACTACAAGTGTCAGAGATGGGACTTCTGACCCCCAAGACACACCTGTGATGTGAAGTGCTGTCTTACTAATCTTTGGTTGATTTTTGGTGTTTGTTTAAACCTGTTTTTTCTTAGTGAATACAACCA
This sequence comes from Lichenostomus cassidix, assembly GCF_008360975.1. Lineage (NCBI taxonomy): Eukaryota > Metazoa > Chordata > Aves > Passeriformes > Meliphagidae > Lichenostomus > Lichenostomus cassidix. The sequence goes on along the minus strand of NC_139489.1, from coordinate 8,393,320 downwards.
GTTTATCCACATCTGCTGGCAATTGCTTGGCTCTCTCTGACAACTCTTTCTAGAAAAGACTCTTGAATTATCAGTATTGCTAGTGTGTTCAGGTTTTTTTTGATTGTTTGTGGGTTTTGTTTGGTTGGGGTTTTTTTTTATCTGATCTTTTGCAGCCATCACAAATACAATCCTGCAGTTCATAGTCATGGTAAATTGAATTTCACTCTAAGCAGTCACTCTGTAGAGACAGTCCTGACCTTGACTCAAATCAGTTTGCAGAAGCCTAAGAAAAAGGAACGGTTAGGATGAGAAAAGCTTATTCCTTCTTGAGGTGCATTTATTTCTTTTTATAGTTGATGGAAAATGGGTGTAAAAACGTGCTCAGGGATGCCTGTGCCTAGCTTTCTTGAGGTCTGTGTCCTTTCCTTTATTGTGCAACAGTCATGATACACATATAGGGAAGACAAAGCACAAAACTAGTAACAGATGAATCTGTTGAATTTGTTAGCAATTGCAAATGGAACAGTGATGTGAAGATGTATGGAATCATAGAAGTAAGGCTGGAAGGGCCTTGGAGAAGGCATCTGGTCAGTCTTGCTATCCTAAGGTAGAAGGTATTAGACTTAAACCATCTCTTAACCCCCACCCAGCATTGAAGACCTTGCAATTTTCCTAGGACACCTTTTCCAGGGCATTGCTGTCTTTGCAGTTAGAAAATGCTCTTAATGTGTAACATAAATCTTCCTTACTGCAGTTTAAGCCTATTACTTTTCATCCTGCTGCTTATGGGTTCGGAGACCAGATTATTCCTTTATTTACCAGACTTTGACTGATTTTGGGTTTGTCATATATCCCTGCTACCTTTCTTCCGCAGGTTTTGTAACATATTTTTGATGTTTCCTGGCAGAACTGGGTTTCTGCACCTCTTATTCTGGTTGCTCAGCTCAGCACATTTTCTAGTCCACCCCACCTTTTCTGAAGTGTGGCAACACTGCTCCATGGGGCATTTCCAGAGCCCCAAAGGACATGTCCTTTGCTGGAATCTTGGGCCAGGCAATGAGCCCATCTTGGCTAAGGATGGCTACTGAGTTACTAAATGGGGAATTGCCTGCCTGTACTTAGTGTTATGCTCACAGTTTGTGGTGGATGATTCCTGTTCTTGTTTGCTCTCCATGCTGCTGCTCTGTTGTAGCTCAAATTGCAAATGCCTTTGGCAGTCTGAGAAAAAGAGCAGAATCTCTCTTCTGACTGAGCTCTGTGTAGGTGGAATCATGTCTGATCCCTCCAAATCTCATGAACCACATTTGGAAGCCTTGCAAAGACCGTGGCTTATATGGGGCTCTGTATCATGGCTTTGTGTAGATGGTGGGTGCCTGGCCTTTGCCCTGTGTTGGACTGTCACAGACCTTTGGAGAGAAGATATCAAAGGGACTATGTGTTGACCACTTGAGGAATAATAGTGATAAAACAGACTAAAAGTTATTCAAGAGTTATCCAAGCATCTCAATTTCTCTCTCTGCAGGTGTTTGATTCGGAGAACTTCAGACATCCTGTCCAAATACCTGCCAGTGAAGATTGAACAGGTGGTCTGCTGCAGGTACCAAAAAGCATCTACTATGTCTGGGAAATAGTGGGAGCAACAGGAAGGACTGAAAAATTGTAAAAAGACCTTCAATTCTTGTGTTGACTGCTTCCCGGTAGGAATTGATGTTGTAGCCATTGGCAATGTTCCTTTTCCTCCTGAAGCCACAACCCACAAGTGGTGGTTCTGTCAGCTAGCTGGTGAGCTCTGGGCTGCCACATAGAGCAGAGCCCTGGGCTGTGTAGTCTCTGCAAGCTTCTCCTCCAGCTCTGGAAGATAGCAATGCTCTACCAGAAGCTTTGGGGGCAGTTCTGGGCTCTCTGCACTTTAGCTAAAAAAACTGAGCTGAGAGGAACACACTGTGTAGATGGAGCAGGATGGGTTTTTGTTTGGCTGCAGGCTGGGACTGCAGAGCTCTTGTTGTCTTTCAGACTGACACCTCTGCAGAATCAACTGTACAAGAACTTCCTGAAGCAAGCCAAGCCGGTGGAGGAGCTGAAGGAGGGCAAAATCAGTGTATCATCTCTCTCTTCCATCACTTCCTTGAAGAAGCTCTGTAATCGTGAGTTGTTCACTTGGGTTTGGGTTTTGCACTGTTGGTGGAGCTTTCTTGGGCTTCCCTTGTGCACTCCGTGGTCTCTGAGCTCTGTTTATTCTCCAGATCCTGCTCTTATCTATGATAAATGTGTGGAAGAGGAAGAAGGATTTATGGGAGCCCTGGACTTGTTCCCTGCTGGCTACAGCACCAAATCTGTGGAGCCCCAGCTTTCAGGTACTGTGGAACTCAGCAGTACACATGTGCTGCCTAACACAGGCAACCATGAGATTGTATTTAGCATCTTACCAAGTGCCCCTCCACGGTCTGGTATTTGGGAATTTCTGCTCTAGCTTTTTCTTTCTTTCCTTTTTATCCAGGAAAGATGCTGGTTTTGGATTACATCCTTGCTGTTACCAAAAGCACCAGTAATGACAAGGTGGTTTTAGTGTCAAACTACACTCAGACACTGGATCTATTTGAAAAGCTCTGCAGGAGCAGAAGGTTTGTCTTTGGGTTTTGCTGGTTTAATCCTGCTAGACTGTACTTGTAGCCTGTGCTGTAAAAGAACTGGCTGTTTCTACACTTTCTATCAGCAGGAACTTGTGATCTGTCTTATACCTCAGGTTTACCTGAACTGGAACTAATGTGGCTTGTGCTTTGTCTGCTGGGGTCACTCAGCAGAAAATCTCTGGCCTTCTGCTAAAGTTTCTAAAGCCCATTCTGTTGTTATAAGGCTGATGGTGACAGACTTTTCTCTTTTAAGTAGGATGCTCTGAAGATGGCAGCAGTCTGACTGTAGTAAATGCTGTATGTTCCAGGTATTTGTATGTCCGGCTAGACGGCACCATGTCCATTAAAAAGAGAGCAAAGATTGTGGAGCGATTCAACAGCCCCTCGGTGAGTAGAACCTGCCAGATGTGAGCAGCTCTCCTGCCGGTTCTGAGTGCTGTGAGTAAAAGCATGGCTGCCTCTGTGCTCTAATCCAAACCTGCCTTTTTGCAGAGCCCTGAGTTCATCTTCATGTTAAGCAGCAAAGCAGGTGGCTGTGGTTTGAACCTGATCGGAGCCAACAGGCTGGTGATGTTTGACCCCGACTGGAACCCAGCCAACGACGAGCAGGCCATGGCTCGTGTCTGGCGGGATGGCCAAAAGAAGATGTGCTACATCTACCGACTGCTTTCGGTGAGGCAAACTGCTCTCCCCTCCTCAGCATGGAGCTCTGGGTGCCAGCCCAGACTGCAGCTGCTCTGACTGGGGCCAGAAGGGAAAGAACTCTTTTGTGTTGGTGACCAGAATTGATTGGAACTTAATTGCTTCCTACCCTTAGATGTGTTGCCATGGAAAACCATGAAGGTTCTAGCTGGAGGGTCATTACTGCAGCCCTTGGTTTCTAGCAAGTGGCTGGCTTCTGAGAAATAGAAACAACTGTGGCTTTGCAGATAAGATGTTCCTTTGAAGTCATTTAGGCATCTGACTTCTTTAATTTCATGGGGTGTCTGATGCCGAAGTTGCTGTTTTCCAGTCAGGCTGCAATCTGTTTTAGTTGGGTGTACGTGTACCTAAGGAACAGCAAGTACATTCCTGGAATTACTAGCAGCATTTGGGATGGGGCTGCCAGTTAGCAGGTGGGATAGCTGGTAGAGGAAAGCCATGAAGGAGACTAATCTTTTCAGGCTACGCTAACACTTTGTACAGCAGTGCCAGTAGTGATTAGTGCTCAGAAATATCTCCTCTCTGCCATGTTCACCTTCACCTCTCATTAGTTCAGACTTTGGGGGGGTTTTTGTTTTGTTTGTGGGGGAAGTTGTTGGGGGGGTTTTTTGTATGTGGGTTTTGTTGGTTGGTTTTTTTTTTAATGTAAGCTTGGCTTCCTTGGTCAATTATTATTTTTACTTTGACAAAACAGACATTCAAACATCTTTTCGTTACGGAGCTCATCTCTGACCTGGCTGCGCTTGGAAGCAGAGAGCTCCTTTACTGTTAGAAATATCAAACCAGTGTGCAAATCACAGCTAATCACCCACCTCCTTGGTGTTACATTCATTTGCAAAACACACATTTTGGTCTTAGATTTTTGCCTTAGAAATACAGCATGCTGGGCTTTCTGCACATCTGTTCTGGAAGCAGACATCTCCCTCCAGACAGGATATGATTGGTCTGTGTGTGGGTGAACCAGCAAATACTGCTGATGCTTGTGTCACCCAGGGCTAGACCTTGTTGCTGCTTCTTGGGAGGATTGTGGTTGAGATTTTTTGCCAGGGAGCAGCTGTATCTACTCAGCTCTTTTCCCTTCCTTCCTGTCAGCACAATCTGGTGCAGTCAAGAGTTTTAGCCATGAGTGGCAGTTCCACCTCTTCCTCATCCATATCTCCACTGGATCTACTGTAGCCACAGGGAAAGACAGGCAGAGTTGGGTTAGATCTGCAACAAAACAGATGTGGTTTGGAGTACAGCTACTAAAACTTGCCTGTCATCTGTACTGGCAAGGCAGTGAGTGGTCCTGGCAGCTTAGTGCCATTTGATCTGTGACACTTTCCCAATGCACCAGCGTTCCAACTGTGCTTCATCTCTGACTCTCCTGTAGACAGGAACCATAGAGGAGAAGATTTTCCAACGCCAGACCCACAAGAAGGCCTTGAGCAGCTGCGTGGTGGATGAAGAGCAGGATGTAGAAAGGCATTTCTCACTTGGGGAGCTGAAGGAGCTCTTCACATTGAATGAGACCACCACCAGTGACACCCATGACAAGTGAGTATTCTGAATGACCAATGGCTAGGATAGCAAAAAAGAACCACTCCATAGTTTGGTCATGTAATTCAGGGGCTTCCCAAGCAGCAGGAGGAAGTCCAGAGAGTAAGCCTCAAGTGTCTCTGCTTCTGAGGCCATTACCCACCTAGACATGAACACTTCTTGCTGTCCTCCCTTTTTGTGGTTTTAGAAAAGCAGTGCTGGCTGGACAAGTGAGCAAACTATCTTGTAGCTGCCTGTTTTGGAGACTGCAGCTAATGAAAAGAATGATCAGAACTGTTCAAATTGGTGGAGCCTAACTGGTCCTTCCTTGCTGCTCTCTTCAAGAGAGATCTGTGATCTCCAAAACCTGAATTGTTTCCATACCAGGGCTTCTCCATTGGCTAAGGATTCATGAAGCCAGCTCAAGTACTGTTCTGGGAACTAAAAGAATCCTCCATTGTCTGCCCTTCTCCCCAGCCCAAAGACCTGTAGTATTACAGCCATCAGAAAGAGGACAGGGAGTGCAGGAAAAATGCTTCACTGTGAAAATTAAGACTCTTAGTTCAGGCAAGATGTGAAGAGGATTAGTTTTAAGCTGACTCAAAGCTTAGCCCGGTGTAGGTATCCATTCTGCATGGCAACAGCCCTTGCTGGCAGGGCTGCTGCTGCTCTTTGTCTCCTGAAGTGACAGCTCAGTAGGGCATCTCCAAAGCAGCATGAGCACAACCTGGTGGCTGTGGTGGGAGCCAGGATGGAGCATTTTGGAGCATGGTGTGCTCTTCTGGATTCAGGAATCCTGATGCAATACTAATAAGGTGTTAGCAGCAGTCACTTGGAATCTGCCTTAAGCAACATCCCACACCTTTCAAGAGAAACTCCTCCTGAACTTCTGGGTCCTGCTGGACTATTCTCACATGGTTAAACACAAAGATGGACTGCCATTAGAAACAGAACACCCAGGTTTTCCAAATATTTGTCACTTGTCATCAGTCACACACACACCCACCAGAATGTAGCATAGAATGCAGTAGTAATTCAGAAAATGAAAATCCAGCTCCAGGGGAGTCAATCCAAATATTACTGGGCTGCAGTTTTAAAGAGCCCATACACAGAAGCAGCAGAGGAGCCTTGCACTGACCTTGCACTGCCCTGGTTCCAGGATCAAGTGTCGTCGCTGTGTGAACGGGCACCAGGTTCGGCCTCCTCCCGACGGCTCCGACTGCACCTCGGACGTGTCCCAGTGGCACCACTGTGCAGACAAGCGGGGCCTGCAGGACTCTGTGCTGAAGGCTGCCTGGGATGCTGCCGTCACCTTCACCTTCCACCATCACTCCCATGAGGAGCAGCGAGGGATTCCCTAACAGGTTGCTGTCCCCTGTGGGGGCAAGGGCAGGCTGTAGTGGCAGCCTGCCCCACTTTAATCCCTTTCAAGGAAAGGGGCAGTGGGTAGCTGTGTATGCTGGACTGTTGTGTGGCTGTGGAATAGCTGAATAGCCTGGCTTCTGAGTGGCTGGAAGGCTCTTGGCAGTGTTCAGTCTACTGCAATAGCAAGGAGTCCATGGCTTTTTCTCTGCTGTTGCACTGCGTGCCTGAAAAACAGCCCCTTGGGAACTGGGAATAACCTTGCATGCTTGAGCATATTTAGCACTGGTTCTCTTGCCTTTGGTGTCTGTGCCTTCTACTCAGCCAGGCTTTGTCTTCAAGTTTAAGTTAAGCCAGGAGTTTTACAGCACTTGATGTGCAGTCAGGTTTTTTTGCTTGACAGCTCTGGATTACAGCTGCTGATCAAGACTTGCAGGATCCATTTCTGCTGTGAAATGTGAACCTTGCAGGATCCATTTTTACTGTGAAATTAAACTGATTACTTGGGAGCAAGAGGATTTTGTACAAGGGGAAAAAAATTTTAGCTTGTATGTTGAACATCTGGCCTGAAAGATCATGCAAACAGTATGAAGTCAGGCTCTATTCCAGTAACTCCATTGCTAAAACTACTTGCTTTGTTATGGCCAGGATCCCCTGATCTAGAAGTGTTTCAATGAGATCACATTACATGACAGTAATAAAATGCACATTTTGGTACATTATGGGTCTTAATTATAATTTTATTATAAAAATGTTACAAAATAACAAAGTATTCAAAACCTCTGTAAATGACCACACATATTGGAAAAGGGCAGTGTGATTGCAAATAAACAGCAAGCTACTTGGTACATGAAGAATTTTTTTGGTAAAAAGTAAAACTTTCCAAATGGAAAAGGTCAAGGTGGGGGCCTTCTTAGCTTGTTTTCTACTCCCTTTAAGTGGATGAAGGAGTTCTTACTTCACAGATCACAGAAGGATAAAGTTGGAAGGGATGTCAGGTGATATTGTGCAATACCCCTCCTCAAAAACAAGATCACCTAGAGCTGGTTGCCAAGGACCACAGCTTGATGGCTTTTGAGTTTCTCCCATGCTGGTGATGGTTATTGGTGAGACATTGGCTGAAACAACATGCAATTTGTCACAATACCCAGTGACATCAACAGCTGTTTGTTCAGAAGCTCATTTGATACATGTCCCACTTAAAATACTCAAAAAGATGGTAGAGTTAGATCACCTGGAAATACAGCTGTTGGCCCACGTGGTCTGGTGTTCATGTCAAGTGTCACACCCCTTCTTCAAATGAACAGCACAGTGAAAAGAACAACTCTGTACTGCTTGAACTGGGGAAGAAACCCCCACCTGTGCTGTGGAATCACAACTGCTTCATTCAAGCTGATGGGTTTTCTCCTGTTCCTGTGTCCATCACATGACACTGATGTAGTCAGCAAAGGCCTGGGAGGAGTCCCACGAGTCGTTGACTACAGTGCACACGGCTTTGAGACGCCGCAGTGCCTCCTGAGCTGTTTCTGCATCCTGGTCCAGCCAATTCTGGAAGAGGCGGAGGTGTGTGAATGGAATCTGTCCCCCTCTCTGCTGGATGTGGCCTTCCAGCTTCTTTGTGAACTCCAGGAGTCCATCAGGTTTGATGCAATTTGAGCTTTCCAGGGAAAGAAGAAAAAGCCATTAAGAGTCTAGGCTCAAATTTGAGCTGTTTAAATTACTGTTCCTTCTGGTAACTGCCAGCGCAGGTACCTGAGGATGTTTCAAGGCAAAGTGTACCTTTCTTCAGCACTAAAAAGTGTGTTTCTTGTGAAAAACAAAACTGAGTATGAAGGGCTGGAAACTTCTTTAAACCAAGGTGGTAATGCCTGACAAGTTAAACTCATTATCCAGACCTCTTTACTGACTTACGTAGACATAGCTGCAGCCGTAAAATGTTGCTGGACCCAAGCTGCTGCCTTTGCAGTGCCAGAAGCATTTCAGTCTCACAGCAGCTGTCAACTGCCTGGACCAAGGGGCCTGGCCCAACCTACAGGTCCCAGTGCAAGACTCAGCAGTAAGTGATCATTTATCTCTCCCTGCTGAGAAAATCTGAAGAGCATGTGTCAGGTCCTGGTGTTTCTAGGAGATTTAAAGGTCAATTCCCCAGCATAGATGCATAAATAAATATCAAATTGCATGCTGGACTTAAATCTTGTCAGAGGCACAGTAACAATCAGGCTTCAAGCCTGCTGAAGGAGTGGCCATGGTTAAATAAATTGTCAAGCCTGTGTACTCTGAGCAACCTGAGCCACTGCGATGTAAAGAAGGGGAGCAGAATCCAGCAGTTTTTAGTCTTTGCAGAAATGTCACCCCCATGTGCTTCATGAAGGTTACTGCCTCTCTGTAGGGCAGAATACCTGACATCCAGCTGGCAGAGAGAAGAGGAGGAATCTTCAGAGAAAATATCTGCAAGGGCAACCAGCCTGTGATTCCCTGAAAGGGAAGAAATGCACCTGTTAGATGCAAATTTGAAACAGTCATAAATTTTAAGTGGCCACAGGGCTGGGATCATAGTGCAAAAAGGAGTCTAAGCATATGAACACAGCACAAAGGGGACACCTCTGCACCCTCAGTTTGTCACCCTTAGTGGCATAAAGAGAGTTCATCCCCCTGAGCACAGTGTTCAAGACCATGAAAACATTTGCTCATAGGGCAGTTTGTTTCCCTAGAAAAATCCTGGTTTTGTTTGAGAAGTCTGTATGCAGTTTTTAGAAATTAAGTGTATTTAGGTTATCCCAAGCTTTCCTGTTTTAATTTGTTAAAAGAACAGAAAACAATATTCTGGATTTATTTGAAATTAGTTTTTCAAACATTTCTACTTGGCCTGTGATCCAAAAAATCTATCACTTCTGTAAATTCAGTTCTACTATGTTGACACAAACTCCTACTTATTCTCATCCTTCCAATGGCTGTGAACAGCTGTTAAGACACAAATTGCCTAAACTTGGGCAAAATCTGTGCCTCTGAATTACAGGCAGTGCACCTGCTGCTGGATCTCTTCCCGTTAAAGTCTGAAGCAGATCAGTGTCCAGTCAAATCTGGAGACCTGCTGGACTTGCTTTTGCTGCAGAGAAAAGCAGCCATAATTCCTGCACAGCACCTGGGCCCTTGGTACACCGCTGAATGCAACTGAAATTCTGCCTTTAAAAAATTGATCCAGTCCTCCTTGCTTTGTGAGCTAAATCCACTCTGTTCCTGCATGTGTAAGTTCAGCACTGTGGTCACCAGCTCTCAATGGTCCTGACTCCACCCTGAAGTTCCCCCCAGGAGAGCTGCTCTAAGGCCCCACAGCACCACTCAGTACACACCAAGGCGATTCCCAGGCAGTTTGAGGCTCTTCAGGGATGAATTTCTTTTCACGGTATTGATTATTTCTGACAAAAACTCAGCAGTAGAGCTTTCAAATAGCCGGCAGAAGGAAAATGTGATTTCTGTGGAAGGAATCAATTGACAGTACATATGAGTACTCCCTGTGCTTCATTATTCCATAATGACATTCTGCAGCCAGCTCCAGTCCCTAATCCTTAACATGCAAGAACAAAGCTCCCCCAGCAGTGGATTGCATATAACAGCACTTCTGCTGTGTCAGGAAGAGAGCAGAGATCACACCCAGGCAAGTGGCTCTGCCAGCTCACCCAGTTAAAGGCTGGTGTGCTCTCCTGGTTAGAAGTGTTTTATAGCTGAGACTACAGACTCATCCCAACAGCATACATGAGCCTTGCAGCTGCTCCTCTGCTCTGCTGGCACAAAGAATCAGGCATGTTACCACTCTGCCAAGAGCTGCAGATCTGCTCTATGGACTGTGACATTTGGCTAAACCTTACATAGCCCAAGATCACCTCTTAAATGTCAGCCAGCCAAAAGCAGCCACTTGCAGCACCTTTCCAAGCAACAGCACCCAGGAGTTGGCTGTACCTTGCAGGCCAGGATCCTGAAGCAAAAGCAGAACTTCTTTCTGGTGCTCAGCCAGGTTCACATCGTGAATACTCAGTTTCTTCAAATTTGGAGTACACTCTAAAAGCAAAACAAGTTCTCAGGGAAAGCACTGCACATCCTTGGGATAATAAGACCCTGACCCAGCTACTGGCTAACACCCAGAAACTGACTTAAACTGTGGGTAATTTGTGCTGGATTGTGGATAATTAAAAAGGAATTAATTGTGCTGTGCAGGATCATCCACATAGCACAGAATGTGGGATGGCTGACACCCATTTCCTTTTCTTGGGAGCCTTCAAGGATGTCCACACTGAAAAAATAGCTCCACCTAAGCTGGCTTTATGCTAGAGCATGGAAGACCACAGCATGGAAGCTACAGTTTGTACCCCAGTGATGCTGCCCACAGGTTAGCAGAGTACCTTTGAGCACCTCCAAAAGGAGCCCGAGCTCCTGAGGGCAAGGCAGTGTGGCACTGTCAAGGGACAGCTGCTGGAGGGACTTTGATGCCTTGAGCACCGGCAGCAGGAATGCGGTGTGAAGAGGTTCCCTGGGGAATCGGATCTCCAGCACCTCCAGGCAGCTTTCTGAGGGAAGAAAAACAATGAAAGAGTTTGCTCTGGCACGGCTGTCTTCAATGTAGCTGGTCCTACAGCAAGCAGGAAGCCTGTATGCCCAACATCACTATCCTTTAGATTGGCAGAAATTGCCTAAGCAACGTGCCCAGAGGAGCTCTGGCAACTCAGCGCTGGGGTGATGTCAGTCACATTTCATTCCAGGATTCCTGCCAGACTACAGGGCCACCGATTTCTACTGTGCTGCTCAACAATACTTGAGAAAAGGTCACCCTTTTATGCACAAACCAGTCAGTGTCTTCTCAGAGCACAGGTCTTTTCTGACCCAGTTCCAAACTCGCTCAGGCTTTGCTTACTGCTTTTCTGGCAATTCAAGGGCTAATAAGGATGATGGAGACCTGTAAGCTGAGCCCACACTGCTGTAGCTCCTAGGCTGTAATCCAAAGGCTTCGGCAGTGTTTTGCTGTCACCTGTGGTACTGTGATGATCACAGGATGCTCCCAATCAATTTACAGATCTGGTGGGATACGCTCCCCAAGGACAGTCACAGGTAGCAGGTTATGACTGGCCCTGTACAAAGCTGATGTTGCAGCAGGCTGGGATACAGCAATGAAACATTTCCTACAAGATTCCAGCTCCACAGAACACCTCAGACTGGAAGTGACAAACTGCAACATCTAAATCAGAAAGGTGAGGCTGTAATTGCCTAATAACAAACCACCATACAGTATAAAGTGAAGCGTCTGCCAAGCTTTTATAATGCTGTCTGCCTGCCAAGTCCTGGTCATCACTCAGAATGATGATTCCTACCTGGGATTTCTGCCTCACTGCAGCTTGGATTCCCCTCTGGCCTGTTGCCCTCCAGCTGGTTTTTGAGGTCAAAGCTGACTGAGAGCGTGTGGAGCCGGGGAAGGGCACTCAGGACACAGCGAACGAGCTCCATGCAGGGCATGTGGGAGAAGATGTCGCTCACGCGCAGCACGCGCAGGCGGCATTCCGGGTGGCTGGACAAGGCTCGGAGCCCGGACAGGATGCAGGAGATGTTGGCATCCAGGCCTGGAACAGCATTTGTACAGAAGAGTGTCAGCTGTGCCTGTACAGCACCGATACACGCAGCTGGAGCTGCACCAATGGCAGCCCAAGCCAAAGGCTAAACTCACAGACAGCTTTATCCACACATCCTTAAGCTACGTTGTGTACATGGGAGATGGAGGTCTGGCTCTTCCCTTCGCCCTTCTCTGAAGAGTGTTTAAGCACAAAGCCAGGGGCTGTTCTGGGGCAGAGGGAACAATCTTTCCCTCAAGTCCCCACACTCAGTAAGCATCTCACCCAACATCTCTCTCAAGATGGGGCACCAATAATCTTACAGTACCCCTTCCAGTGAAAATAAACCCAGGGTAAACCCAAGCAGTAAGTCAGACCATTAGAGCAGGGCTGGAAGGAAGTGCCCTATTCACAGCACTGACCGTTGTAAGACAGAACCAGGTTTTCTAAAGACACCCAGGAGCTCAGTAGGTTACTCAGAGTCCGACATGTCTCCCCAGTCAAAGGAATGGAGAACAATTCCAGTGTGGAGACACTTCGGAAGCGGTGAGCAGCTTTCAGAGAAAAGATTCCAGCAGGTCCTCTTCTCTTACAGCCAGCATGGCCAGTGCCTGGAGATCCTGGGGAGGAACTAGTCCAGTTCTCAGTGTTCTCTCCCTCTGTGGTCCTGGTTTTCTCCAGTAAACCTGAATTATCCTCTCTAGCAACAGTAAAAACAAAATCATAGAGATCTTCTGGGTCAGCATAGTGTCCCCTGCTCCGCCTGAGGCAGCGACGTTTCCTCCCCACTGCAGGTTTCAGCCGTCTGCGTGTCTTTCGAGGAACAGGGTGACAGGACAGCTGCTCTGAGCTGCAACAAAGGGGACATCCTCCCTGAATGCTGGTGTGGTCACAGGGCACCTCACTGCTTGTCTCCTCACATGCTGGGTTTTGCAGGGGAGTTCTGGGGCCAGAGAGGACAGAGTTTGTGTGAGCATCAGCCTCTTCTGGGGATCCCTTCTGGTTTTCACCATCGCACCCCTCCCGCTCAGCATTACAGCCCTTCTCTGCTCCCTCCTGGCTCTGGGCTTTGTCCTCCTCTCTGCAAAGCTCACACAGGTTGCCATGATAGGCGAGGGCATTTCCCGAGCGCCAAAACCCAGCGCTCATGCTCAGGATGAGAACGAGAAGAACCGTGTCAGGAACAGGCCAGGAATACATGGACACCTGGCTGACAGAGCCATGGTGGATCAGCCGGTGAAGGAGCAAAACCAGCGAGTGCCTGATGGATTGGTCGCAGGAGAGGAGGTGCTGGAACTTCAGGATGCGCAGGGAGCCGGCCAGGTTTTCAAGCACTTTGTGGTTGTGCTTGGCAGTGAGTTCCACAGCCCCCTGGAGCATGTTGCACAGGGTGAGCTGGGAAACGTGTGGGGAGCTGTGCAGCAGCGGAGAAAAGTGACGGTCGTTGAGGCGCCAGTCAGAGGAAACGTCCAAGACACCGTGGAGGACGTTGGAGAAGAATGTTTCAAGGAACTTCTTCCTCCAACAGGTTATGCTCTGCAATTAAACAACAGGGCATAGGAACAAAAAATCAGCATTCATTTTTCTCATTCTTTTTAAGTTAAATTATTGCTGTCTGCTAACCTGATATCCAAAAAACTCCTCCTGCTAGCTCTGCTGAGACCACCTCTCTAGTTCTTAGCATCCTTCCTCAGTGGAAAACCTGAGTGAATCACATTGTTCTCTTCATCCTTCTGGCCTAATTTAAACACTCAGTAGTTTGAAGCTGGGCCATTTTTTTTGCCTATTAAAAACCACGTCACCAGCAATTTTCTTCCAGAACATCTATTTACACGCTGTCATTAAGTTGTCAATGATTCTTTTACGATGATGAAGCAATGAAATTGCTTCAGTTTTTCTACATAATATCATTCCCCACACTCACTGTCTTCTGTATTTTTCTCATGCTTTCTAAAACATCAGCATATTTTATTTGCCAGCGTGGGTGTAAACATGATGTAAGATACTGTTTTTATCCTCTGTTTCACTGAGAATCTCTGAAGACAGAGACTTGCTCTTCTGGCAAACTCACTGTTGGGAGATGAAGGGTGTGGCTGTGCACTACAGCTCCTTTTTGAACCTTGTTTCCCAAAATATTTGTACTACCAGGGTCACACCTTGGTCCGGAGCTCTACGAACACTTATAAACCAGGAAGCAGTGCCAGGAATAGCTTGGAGGCAGCCAGAAACAAAACCTCATGGAAAATAGCAGAAACAAGACACCTGTGTGAAGCCCTTTTCTCACCAGAGTGTCTCCTCACCTCCGAGTTGGGTGGCCTGGTTTTCATCACATCATCCCACAGCTTGCGCCAGATGGGCTGTGTCGAGAGGCCTGGGGGGAAAAAATCATTAATCGGGCGCTTTCGCTGCTGTCCTTTCCCAGTGTGCTACTCCAGGGCTTGATGGGGTGCTGGAGGCACAGCCTCAACCCCCGCCCGGGTGTGGGATACAGCGGGTGTCCCAGCTCCCCGGGACCGCTCTGGGCCGGAGGTCCGATTTCCAGCCTGGAGCAGCTCCTCTCTCCAGCTGAGGGTCGCTGCGCTGCGGGGCTCCTCCCGCCGGGTCTGGGGGATCCCCCAGTCTCTCACCCCATCAGTTTGAGGGACCCATCCCTCCCGCCCGGGGGTGTCCCCATGGCTTTATCGCAGTCCCCGCCGGTGTCACCTGCTCTCCGCGCGGCGTCCTCGGCCCGCTCGAGGTGGAAGACGGTGAGGAGCGGCAGGAGGCCCCGCAGGAGGTGTCCGGGCAGCGCTGCGGAGAGCCAGAGGGAGAGGGCGGCAGGGTGCGGGCAGGCCCGGGCCCCGCGCCCCGCCGCCCCGCGCCGCCCGCGCCTTACCCCACACGTCCTGCTCCAGGGCGGCCATGCTGCGGCTCACGGCGGCCGCGCTCAGCGCGAACAGGCTGCGCGGCCGCTCCGCCGCCATCGCCTCCTCGGGCACGGAAAGCCCGCCCGGCGCCGCCATCTTGGGAGGCGGCGGGAGCGGGCGGCCATGTTGGGAAGGTCACATCGAGTAGCGGGGCCGGATAGGCCGGCGGCGGCAGCCAGGCCGAACCGGCTCCAAGGCCGAGACCCACAGGGAGAAGGGAAAAGAAAGGCAAGCAGCGCAGCAATGGCCGTCTTGGCGCGGCAACACGCTCGGCCGCTGCCGGCTGCCATGTTTGGAAGGGCCGCGCCCCGGGTGCAAACACCGCCCTGCAGAGGGGGCGCTTCCGCTTCCGGCTTGATCAGGCGCGCTTCCGGCGGGTGACCCTGCGGAGTCCTTCTGTGCTGCGGAGCGATGGGGCGGCACGGCGAGCCCGAGGTGAGCGCGGGGCGGCAGCGGCTCCGGGACCGCACGGGATCCCCGCACGGGCAGGCGGGCCGTAACGCTGTTCTCTCTCTTCTTTCCGCAGGAGGAAGAGGAAGAGCTCGTGGTAAGACGGGGAGCCGCGGCGGGGTCTCGCAGCTGCCGGGGGCGGCTGCCCGAGGCCGGCAGCGCCGACAGCCAGGCTCGGGGGGCTCGGGCCGGGCCGGGGCGATCCGGAGCTCCGCGGGGATGCGGGGCTCTCTCCTGAAGCGCTGAGGCTCGGGGGGAGGCGGTGTGCGGGGTGTCCCTGTGCTCACCGCAGCCCCGTGTCCGCAGGACCCCCTGACCACGCTGCGGGAGCACTGCGAGCAGACGGAGAAATGCGTGAAGGCGCGGGAGCGGCTGGAGCTGTGTGACGCGCGGGTGTCCTCCCGCTCCGAGACAGAGGAGCAGTGCACAGAGGAGCTCTTCGACTTCCTGCACGCCAGGGACCACTGTGTAAGTGCAGCGTCCCTGCTGCGGCTCTGAGCAGAGCTGCCTTCAGCCACGCCGCTGACAGTGCTGTCAGGTCGAGTGGGAGCTGTGGTGGCTGTTCAGTCGCTTTTCCTTGTTTAGTGTTTGGTTCCTCTTGTTACAGTAGATCTAGCTGGGATTTGGAATGTTCTTAAACAGTTAAATAACTCAAGCCCATTGTTTGTGCCCTGCAAATGGCATTCGGCTATTTCAGCCTTCTGTTGGCCATTTTAAAGTTAAACCTTTTTAACCTGAGCTTAAACTTTGTAAGGCATCGTAGTAGTTTTCCTGAATGACTTGTTGCAGAACAACAAGAGCCAGGGGCTGTGGGGCTGTGTGCATTGGTGGCCCAGAAAACCAAGAGGCAGGTGGTAACACCCTGCAGATTTCCTCTAAACCATGAGTTGCTGAGGGCTCTCTCTCTTTGCAGGTTGCTCACAAACTTTTCACTAAGCTGAAGTGAAGGGAGGCGTGATTGTCCATCTGCTTCCACAGCCAGTGCCAGTGGTTCCTGGATCACAGTTCAGCTTCCTGCAGTCCATCCTCCATGCTGAGCGTGAACGAAACGGCTTCCTGGCAGCCTGTCACTGCCTCTTGTGCTCCTGGAAGATGTGCAGCTGTGAAAACAAAACAAAACAAAAACGTGTTGATGTTCTGTAATTTTCCATATTAAATGTTGAGAGTTCCTGTGGAAGTGCCCTGTGTTTATTTCCTAGTTCTTGTGTTTCTGTCTTGTACTGGGTTAAAATGAAATCACTGGGTGTCAGAGCCCAGGTAAGGGGGTGAGAGTTTTCCTCACTTGTGGGAATGTCCTTTTTGTGCTGCCGTGATGGACAGCTTGCTGTAGTCCAATCCCAGGGGGTAAAAAATGTCTGTTAAAGCCACAAAGGTTATTTCCAAGCCCCTCAAGACCGCTGTTGTTCAAACACTATGTTCTGACTAAATTAGACTGAAGGGAGTGACCCTTTTCCTAGGAAAGAAAAGTTCCTCCCCACCCTCGGGGGAAAGCTGTCACCTGTCCCTCACTGTCTCCTGCTGCTGCCAGCGGCTGGAAGAGCCTCCTGGCTGCAGCCAGCTCTGCATTCGTGCCCGGGAAACCAAACACGTGGCTGTGGAGGCGCATGGTGCTGGTTTAACTGCTCAAAACCCGGTCAGGGTCACCTGGGGGGAAATAAAACCTTTCTGTGTGAGTTACCAGCCCATTCTGCTCACCCGGGACTGTCCTGCCCTTGCTCTGCCTGCTCTTTTTGCGAGAGAGAATATTTAGTAGCAGGAAAACTAGGATCTTCCACGGGGCAGAGAATTTCTCGGCTATTTTTCGAAGTTGAATAAAAACCACCACCTTATAAATTTGGCTGTTTTTTATCCATGTAGTGGTTCATAGTCCTTTTCCTAACGGGGTGAGCGTACCATGTAAATTCCGTGAGGTTTTGCTGTGGCTTTTTCGGTGTTTTTTTTTTTTCCCCTTTGGCACAGGGCAGGGTCAAGCCGTGCCCACGCGTTTCTGCTGCAAAGCGCGTTTGTTGCCAGATCCCTTTCAGCAGCTGACGCCCAAACGCAGCCCGGTAATCGCTGAACATTTAGGCTGAAAGGGAACTCAATGACCATTGAGTAGCACCCCCCGGACACGGACACTCCCCGAGCGCAGGTCGCTCGGAGCTCTTTCCAGCCGCACCGAGAGCACTTCCCGGTCGCGCCCCGGAAGGTACCACGGCGATGGCGGCGATGGCGGCGATGGGCGGGCGGGCGGTGGGAGCGCTGCTGCGGCGGGGACCGGGACCGGGAACGGGATTGGGAACGGGAACGGGAACGGTACCGGGAGCCGTGCTGGGAGCGGGGCCGCGGCGGCACCGGCACAAGGAGAAGTGGGTGAGCGCGGCCGGGGCGGGACCAGAGCACCCCTACCTCGCACCCCGCTTTGTCCCTAGCTATTCCTTTCGCACCCCACTGCAAATCCCCTCTAATCCCCCCATTTCACTCTCTCGGCGCCTCTCTGTGTGCAGCCCCGGGCCGCAACACCGTTTGGCCATTCACAGAATCCAGGAATCAATGAATTTCCTGAGTTGGAAGGGATGCATCCGGATGCAGCTCCTGGCCCTGCGCAGGACACTCCAGCAATCCCACCCTGTGCCTGACAGCACTGTCCAAATGCTTCTTGAGCTCTGTCAGGCTTGGTGCTGTGACCACTTCCCTGGGGAGCTGTTCCAGTGCCCTCCACCCTCTGGGTGAAAAGCCTTTTCTTGTTACCCACCATAAAGCCCTCATCACAGCTTCGTGCCATTCCCTCCATCCTGTCACACTCTCAATCCGGGAACGTCCCATTGCCTTCTGGCTGCACAGAACCCAGTGCTGGATTCTCCCAGAAAACCACGGAGGCTGGGAGGGCGTGGGTATTGGGATGTCGAGGCATTTTGTCTGTTAACACCTCTGTTCTTTCCCCACCAGGCTGCCACGGCCCCACGCATCCCCTCCACGCGGCTGGCCCTGCACCACTTCGACACGAGCTACGGCCTGCAGCTGGGTGCCCTGTGGCCCTCGGTCCGCGCTGGGCTGCTCTGCGAGCACAAGTACGGAGCTCTCCTCAACAACTTCGCTGCCGCCGACCACGTCCCCCAAGAGCTGGAGCTGCTCAACGCCGCCGATTTCGTGTCTGAGGCCCTGCAGAAGGCGCGGCAATGGCAGCATGGTGTGGCTGTGGGGGAAGCGGCCAGAGGGTGCCAGCAGGGGTCCGGTGAGGGCAGGACTGTGATGCAGGGGGGCATGCTGACACAGGCAGAGATGTCCCCACCGCTTTGCGCCTCCATCATCTCCAAAATCAAGTGTTACACCTTCCCCAGGGGTGACATCACACGCTTTCGCCCTGCACGGTGAGACACCCCTGGACAGACCAAAGACTGCCCCATCCTTGCCAGCCTCAGGGGCTGCTGCCGTGTGTCTCCAGCCTCACTTCCAACTGCTCTTTTGTTTTATTTTCTCCTCGAACGTTTGCTTTTGTTATGCAAACTGATGATTTCCAGGCCGGATGCTCTGGGACTCCTTGACTATTACCTCATGGATGCAGCATCTCTCCTGCCTGTCCTGGCGCTCAACGTGCAGCTGGATGACTTTGTCCTCGACCTCTGTGCAGCTCCTGGTGGGAAGACTCTGGCTCTGCTGCAGACTGGGTTTTGTGGTGAGTGGAGTTGGGTGTTCCCTTGTTCCTGTGTGTAAAACAGGGCTGGAAGAGTGTGCTGTGCCCTTTAATGTCTGACTGTTAATAATTTCTGGGTGCGGGAGTTGGGAATCAGGTGTGTTTTTGTAAAAGTGACATTCCCAGTGTGTCTGTTCTGTCCTGTCAGGGCATCTGGCAGCCAACGACATCTCCGTCTCCCGGACAAAGAGGCTGTACCAGATTCTCCACAGCTATGTCCCCAGAGAAGTCAGGGAAACTGTGAGTGTCACATCCTACGACGGAAGGGACTGGCAGCAGGTGAAAGGTGGCACTTTCCATAAGGTAGGTGTTTGGGAACCAGTGAAGATAAACCCATCAAATTTACTTCCCTCCTCTTTCGAGGAGGACAGCAGCTTATCCTTCTGTATAATTGTGTAGTTTTCCATAATCTTAAATGCAGAGAAGGAGAAAACCAAGCTACATAAGGAGTAATATTTCCTCCTTCTATCCCTTCCTGGAGGATCTTGTGCTGACGTGCACAAGAATTGTACCTTTATTTGCCTATGTAATACCCCATAGAAATCCAGTTCTTGTCCATCACCTGGAAGGGGTTAATTGTGAAGATTACATAATTCTGGCTTCTCAGCCATGTCCAGCCACAGGGGCTGGGTTTGGTACTCCTGGGGCTGGGCTGGCTGCTCCAGGAGACGTCACTGCATCAGCACTGGCTGTGTGTGCTGCAGGAATGTCTGCCAGGGACCCACGCAGAGCTGGGACATTAAGTGAGGACACATTTTAGTGCAGGATGTTTTCCACCATTCTTGCACGTTCCCAAAATGCCAGAACAGCCAGATGATTGCATTTCAGTGTGGTGCACACCTGTGCTCAGGTACTGAGAGCTGCTGGCAGGGGTGGAGGAGGTGGGCACGCAAGGGGACTCGCTGGGCTTGACCTGGGCAGGGGGCTGAGGTGGTTCTCTGCTGGTGCAGGTGTTGGTGGATGTGCCCTGCACAACAGACAGACACTCTGCCATGGAGGAGGACAACAACATCTTCCACAAGAGGCGAACCAAGGAGCGTCAGATGCTGCCCATGCTGCAGCTGCAGCTGCTGATGTGAGTGAGCTCAGTTGTGTTGTGTTCCCTGGGTGCTGGGAGCAGATCTCGAGCACTGAAACCTTTTCTTAGTCTGTCCCGATTTCCAATGGGAACCATGTGTAGTTTTCTGGAAGGGCAATAGTTGGAACACATCAAATCACAGTAAGCATAAGAATATGCAAATACATATGCAAATGCATATGCAATAAGCATATGCAAATGTTCTTGGTGAGATCACATATCCTTCCTGTCCCCAGCAGTAGCTGTAGGATATAGGGAGAAGGGTCTAAGGAACAGGATGGGCACAGCTGTTTTGGGTGGTGATCTCGTGGGTCCTGGCAGTCAGCCCTGGAGGATTCCTGAGTGCCCACTTCTCCCAGCACACAGGAGGACATGGGGTCTCTTCCCCTGTGCATATATCCCATTCCCATGGACATGACTGCTGGATTATGCTGTCCAGCTGCTCTCTAGTAACATCTCTCCCATGTTAAATTCTTTATCAATACAAGTATCTAATAATATAATATATAATAACAATATATTTAAGAATTGACTCATTGCCCTGGCCTAAGACACTCCTCATGTTGCAGTGACACAGACTGCCAAGCCTGTGGAGTTCAAGGGGCTTTGTCTGTCCCTTCCTATGAGTTCCCTGGTGGCTTCCCAATTTCTGTGGGTGGGAATGTCTGTGTCCCTCAGAGTCCTCCCCATCCCGTGACAATGTGTGTGTTCACCTTGCCTGCAGGGCTGGGATCCTGGCTGCCAAGCCGGGAGGGGAGGTGGTGTATTCCACGTGCTCCCTCTCCCCGCTGCAGAACGAGTGTGTGGTGCAGAGGGCGCTGGAAATCGCAGAATCTCAGTTCAATATCAATATCCACGTTGAGGACTTGAGCCACTTCCGGACACTTTTCCAGGACACATTTTCATTCTTCTCGGACTGCCGGCTCGGGGAGCTTGTCCTGCCTCACCTCACAGCCAACTTTGGGCCATTGTACTTCTGCAAATTACGTCGGATGTAGAAGGGGCAACAGACTCTGTCCATCTGCTGTCAGGGAATACCCTAACATTTGAGGGAGAGCAGAACTGCTTTATATTTATTTTTCTCTCTAAAATGTCCCAAAGGAAGTCTGCTTTTTTACTGCAGATATAGGGAATAAATGAGAAAGACCTGCTGTGGCGTCTCCTGAATATTTATCTGCTTGAGATTGAGGTGTTTAATCTAGGAAAGAGAGAGAGGTCTTATCAGAAGGAGCGATTTATCCGTCTGTGTGGGACAGGATAAATGGCCCTGCTCTCTCCCTCCTGTCTGACTGCTTTGATCCTACATGAGCAGGTTTGGGTTAATAAACACCATCTGGGGATCTCAGCCTTTCTGCCCCAGATCTCACCATCTGCATAAACGAGTTGCATCTGTCTCTGCTTATCTGCTGCTTTTGGAGAGAGCAGCCTGAGGTCCTGAAATCAGAGGTTTCTAAGAGTGCCCTTCCTGTGGGGTTGGAAATGTGTTTGAGATGCTGGAGATCTGGTGCTGTGGAGAGGCCAGTGACTGTTGCCATCCCTCACAGATAGGAAGGCTGGGGGAAAGTGTGAATGTTCACATGCTAGATGCCATTTAATATCCAGTGGGCAGGTGTTGGTATGATTTTGAGTAATAACTTCATTTACAGAATGATCGTCATCAGTGAAGGATTACTGGAGTTTATGGTAAGAGTTGCTTAATAGTTACATTTTTATTTTTGTGAGCCAAATACAGTGATGGGAAGGGTGGACATGGCTGTATTCCTCATGGAGCAGCCCATAGTTACATCCATATGAAGTTACTCCAGTGCCAGCAAGAAAATACTATCGAACTTCTGTAATCCTTTCCTCTCAGCACCGCCCTGCTGCTGGCAAGAGGCAGCACTGATGGAATTGGAGGTGAAGGAGTGAACCCAAATCCATGGCCATCCTTGCAGGAAGGTGCATGCCTAGATTTATCACTGTTTGAACCTATCTTAAGCCAGTCCTGCATGGCATCTTGGTTCCTTACAGGATCTGTTCTTATTGGCAAGGAGGGGTCAGGAGGTGGCATTTCCTTCCTCCTGCCCTCTTCACTGCAGTCTGTGCGCTGCTGGTGGCAGTTGTGCAGTGCTGTCCCTTCTCCTTGGGGACTGTGGTGACTATGCCACTCTCTTGTCACGGCTGAGGGTCTCCACCTCCTTCATGAAGCGCAGGCACAGCTCCTCCTGCCATGGCAAGGCCACACACTGCACAGCCACAGGCATCCCCACAGCTCCTGACACAGCCTGCAGCAGGTGCACAAACATGAGGGGTCACCCGGGGGGCTCAGACCTCCAGCAGATTTTGGGAACTTGGTTTAGGCTCATCCCAGACAGTGGGGAGGTTGGAGTTGGAGCCCTCTTGGTGTGCTGGGCAGAGGGAAGGCTCTTGCTCTTCTGTGGTAGAAATGGTTGCCAAGTCTTGGGTAGCATTTTTGAGACACCCTCACCCCCACACACCCCAGCCAGCTCTGCTTTGAGCTGTCTTGTAGCCAGATGCCTTTTCCTTCAGCATCCTCGTTCCTGATCCATGCTTCACTGACAGCCTGGGCCTGGCTGAAGGCATCATGGAGCAGGAGGAAAATGCAGTGCAGAGCTGTGGAGTGTGGCTGTCACAAGGACCTGCTCCCAGAAGCTTTGTTGCATGGCTCCTTGCTGGCTTCAGCCTATAACCCAGCCTGGGGTGAACTCCTTTAGTCCCCCAAAGCTTAGCGACTTACCTTTTAGGGGTCTGGGGAGAAAAGCCAGGGATACATGCAAGGTGGATTTCGGGATTAGCAAGGGGTGTATAAAGATTTTTTTTGCTGTGCCCATACCAATGTAGATATTTAGGAGCCCCTGATATCAGTGAAACTGTTTCCTGAACACCCTTCAGCAGCCTCTGCTCCACCCCTTCCCATACCTGTTTCAGTGTCCGGTCCCAGGGGTCATCACAGCATCCTTGGTAAAGCTTTAGCTCTTCCTCATCAGCCTCTGTCACGGTGCTGACAGGAACAACCCCAGCAGGGAAGTTCAAGACGTTGTACAGCATTGTGGAGGAGATGGCAGCTGAGAGAAGCAGGAGAGGATGCAGGCAGTCACAGCCTCCTGTCTTACTTCAAACTCACCCATTCCATGTTCACTGAAGCCCCTGAGAACTGTGTGTCTGTCTCCACCTGCTCAGAGAGCTCTATTGTAGTAACTTTTCCTTCCTAATTCCCATAAAATGCTTAGGTAGTGGATGTTTCCCTCCAGACTCTGCCACTATGGTTCCCTGCCCTCCTGGGAAGGCCCAGACTCACTTACTGAGGAGTTTCCCAGGGTATCCCAGGGTGAAGGCAGGCCCCAGGACAGGGCACAGCACAACGTCCAGCTGGAGCTCCTTCCACTGGCTGGTGAACTGGGAGCAGTAGACCTGGGGGAGGAGAGGGGATGCCATGGGGTCATGTCCATGCCTGGAGCATCTCAGCCTCTCCAGGCACAGCTGAGGAGGCAGCAGCAGGCAGTGGTGCTCAAGGAAAGAGGCAGAGGAGTGTGTTTGCTCCACAGCAGGTGGCCAGCCCATGGTGTCCCTCTTTAGCCATCCCCACTTCACTGTGCCTGGGCATCAGCACTGTAGGCAACCAGTGAAGTCCTGTCTGGCTGACTCAAAAGCCCATCTGCCCCATTTCTCACCTTCTTTTGTGCCTTTCTCTCCATCCTATCTCTTCCCCAGCAACCTCTCCCCTGCACAATCCCTTTCCAAACAAATGGCTCTGCGACCTGGCACTTGCCAAAAAGCCTCAGCTTGTAGCATGGTGCCACAGAGGAAAGGCCTCAAAACACACCTGTATTTGATGGTGATGATTCCACATCTCCTTCACTGACCTGCAGGTGGAAATCACAGCAACACCTTTAAGCTTTAAGAGGAGGAATTGCGTAAATAGTCCTCTGGGTTGATACGCCCTGGTGATTTTAGCAATTGCTTAAAACAATACAGCTTTCACAATCTGCCTAAACTTTCCTTTGGCATCTGGCCAAGCAATTAAGCAGCAAATGTCTGGAAGTGCTGGAAGGAAGGGTTCCCTGATGGGCCTGGATTTAATACTCATCTCCTCCGCAGGCTTCCTGTAATGACCTTATCCATTCAAGTGCCTCATTCCTGTCAGGATATCACTAGGGGCAGTGAAGCCATGTCCAGGAATGAAGGACAACACCTGCAGAAAGCAGATCACAACCTGCCATGAATCCAGTCCCTCCCAGCCATGGACACCTAGAGGAGAAGGTGTCACCCATTTCCATGGCCATCCCTGGGGACAATGCCATCCTACCTCATTCCAGCCGAGGCACTCAGGAAGTCAGCCAGGCGGGGAAACTGGAAAGGCAAGAGTTTCCTTAGGGACATGACATGGGGGTGCAGTAACTTGTGTCACCCTGGGAAGCCCCTATTCCTGTCCTGATGGACAGGGACTCACCAGTGGTTTCAGCAGCAGAGCCAGCAGCTTCTTCACTAGCCTCGGGATCTTGAAGGGATTCACCTGTGGTTTCAAGCCTGGATCTACAATATTTCCTGTGCTGAGAGACAACAAGAGGATGGGGTCATGCCATCCTCAGAGAAGCTGTTTGCTCTATCCCACAGACCTGAGTATTGCCTGTTTGGGGTGGGAGAGCTGGTTTTGTTGTGCCTGTGCCCTGCTCACAGCGTGGGGATGGAGGTTTTGGCAGCACCATGGCCAGAGAGCTCCTACTTACAACACATCCAACCAGGCACGGCCTCCATCGGCAAAAAACGACTTCATAAACAGCTCAGTCATGACATAGGGGATCCGAGGTGGAGAAAAGGGCACCAGCTGCACCAAAACACAAGATTATGTGGCGGCCTGGGGATGTGAATAGTTTCCAGGACCCAAAAGTGGGGGTGGTGGTGCTCACCTGGTGCCCAGCTGCCTGCAGAGCACTCCTGGTTTCCTTCACTGCCCTCCTCATGCAGGGGGGCAGTGGGAAGTAGCCATCAGTGTCATAGTACCCAACCCGCAGGGGAGTGGAGCTGGAGTACACCTGGAGCAAAGAGACACCAGTTTAGTGTTCCTATTCCTAATGGGATTGCTGTGAAAATCCTTTAGACATACACCCTTGACCGGATCTGGGACTGAGATTGGATCCAGCCACACCCACGCTCCATGAAGAAAGCAAGGGGAATCCTTGCTGAACCTTGTCACCCACTGGAGGTTCTCCCCTATTTCTTGTATTTCCCTATTAAATTCTTAGATATGAACTGTTGACCAGCCTGAGACTAGGATTGGAATCAGCTGCACCCAGGCTCTGTCAGGAATTTAGAAAGCCAAGGGGGTCCTTTCTGAGCCTTGTGACTCAATGCAAGGGTCTTCCCTACCCTTTTCACCCTTGTCCTTTGCATCCCCAGACTCCATGCTCATCATTCCAAAGTGACTCTAAGCTGATTTTCCTTTGTGTGCTTCATCTATGTAATAAGTAACAGAGTGGGCCCTGCCATCGAACTTTGTCACCCTTTTGCAAATTGATATTAATACCTGCTTGTTCCACTGCCTTTGACAGTGATTCTTTAAGTGACCCAAATCACTCATTCATGACACCCACCCTGCTGGGGGTAGATCTGCTAACATGCTGACACCCACTGCAGAAGGGGGCGAAAGCTCCAAGTATTAAGGATTAACTAATTTTCTGGTTCATTAATTAGAGGTACCTTTTCCAAATGCCTACCCCTGCCTTTTTCTCCAACCTCCCCTTCATCTTACTCTTCAGAAAGAGCACAGCCACTCCAAACCAGTGGATTCAACCACTGCTAGAAAGGGTGGAGGTGAAAAAACCTCCTGAAGCTGGTCTGCTGCAGACAGAAGGGGAGCACCCTCAGTTAAGAGATTTGCTGCAGCTGTGTCTGATCTTGTCTCATCTTCCCCTAAAAATCAGCTATTTGCTCCCAGTGTTGCCTTCTTCCCCACTCTGTCCTGAGTTCTCTCAATTCCATAAGCTGCATTCGAGCTGAGAAGACAGACAGGATGACCACTGGTTAAACCACCTGGGTTTTTTTCATAATAATTATGAGTGATGCCCTCAAAGAAAACTGTGTCACTGAAAACCACTACTGTAAAGATAACTGGACCCTTCAGGAAGGTGTGCAGCACCCTGGAAGAAACCAGGGCTTGCTGACTGAAGGCCTCACCTCCTCATTGAAGGGGATGGGGGGCACAGAGGGGTCCAGCTGGAACATCTCCTGGCACAGCAGTGCCTTCATGCACAGAGCCAGGCTGTCCACGTCCCTTGCCATGGGCCCCAGGGCACAAGAGACTGCAGGGGACAAGAGCAAACAGCCACAGTGAGCAGACAGATGTGCCAAACACTGGCCCAGCCCTCTGCATAGCTGTGTTGGGGTGAGCAGGCAGTGAGGGGGGATGTTTCAGATCTGTCAGGTCTTTGTTGTCTCAGGTTTTTCTCTGGCCTACAGGAGAGCATCAGGATCTTCACAGGATATAGATAAAAGGATATAGAGAAAAGCAATGAAAAATTTATGTACCTGCCAGGATGCCATCGATAGGGCCAGTCACTCCAGACAGGCTGTGGGGAAAGAAAAAAGAAGTATATAGTTATTTCAGTAATGGGGAGATATTGCCAGTATGTTTGAATAGCATAGAGGGGTCTCCACCTCAGCACCAGAAACAGACAGAAGTTATTTCAAGGATTTGAATTGAGTCATGCGAAACAGGAAATTTTGGCAAAAAAACCCCACCAACCAACCAACCAACAACAAAAAAATAAAACCACAAAAAAACCCCAAACCCCCAAAATATAACCAAAACAAACAAAAAAAACCCCCAAAAACCCCTAAACAAAAAAACCCAACAACAGCAAAACCAAAAACCCACCCCGAACAAACCTAAACCCCACCTAATCTTAATTTTGGTTTAACCAAAACTGTTCAATTTTGGCATTATTTAACCACTTTAACCCCTTTTTACTTTTAACTGCAGGCTAGATTTACAATGAAAATATGCCCATTTCCCACTAAATCTACCCATGCTGTCTCCTGGGAGAGGTTTTGAGCAAAGCAAGCCACCTTTCTGGACCCACCCTCTCTCTCCCCTCCAAGCAGTCTCCCGGTAGTTTTCCCTTCAGCCAAGCCTGACCACGGGCAGGGTTGGCAGGGCAAATCCAGCACCCACCTGAGCCTCCCTGCCGTGGGTTTGAGGCCACAGAGCCCGCAGAAGCTGGAGGGCAGGCGGATGCTGCCGCCGATGTCGGAGCCAATGCCCAGGATGGAGCCTCCGCCTGCGATCAGAGCTCCCTCCCCTCCCGAGGAGCCCCCGGGGCTCTTCTGGGGGTTGAGAGGGTTCAGGGTCTGGCCGAAGATGGGGTTGCTGCAGTCGTAGCTGGGGAGAAGAAAGCTGGCTGTGAGGAGCAGCTGAATGCCTTGGGTTTGTTTGCTTTCCCCTGCAGAGAGCCTGTGTGGCATAGCCAACCCCATCCTTTCATCCCAAAAATCCCTCAGGACATGGCTCATTCCCACGAGCTTCTGCTTTCCCTCCCAGGCACAAGTGCACTTCAATTCTCTTAACCCGTGGTAAGTTTTTCCCCCACTTAATCTTATCTGAAAACTATGTCACTTGAGATTTCTGCCAGATAAGGGAAGAGAGACTCTCCAGGACACGTCTCAGGAGCCAGGGAGCAGCCTGTCCAGTGACCTACAGGCTGGGCTTTTCCTTCAGAAGCACAACCAGCCAAGAGGGAAGACTTTTAATGATGTGTGTCACCTGAAGAGGGACTGTGGCACGTTGGTCATTGCAAATGGGATGGCCCCTTGTCTCTTCAGGACCTTGACCAGGACGCTGTCCTCCTCCATCACAGTGCCCAGGCACTGCACAAGCCCACAGGTCGCCAAGTGCCCCTGCAGAGGGGAGAAGTGACCAGGGACAAGGTCAGTGCAGTTCCCTTGCTCTTGTGGAAGGATCATCTGGTGTTCCTTCAGGGGTTGTGTGTTTGATACCAACCCACTCCCTTGTGAGCCCTTGCTCAAAGCCAAGGGCTCCCTCTCCTTCCATCCATGGACGAGGGCTTGCCAAGCACTCACTGGGTTAAAGCTTCTCCTGAAGCTGTCCTTGCTCTTTTCAATGCTCCTTTTCTCCCCTGAACCAAATGCAACTCCATAGGTGCACCAGCTCAGGATCAAACCCAACGTCCTGCTGTCCAAGTGAATTCACCAGTGGGTGTTCAGGGGAGAAATAATCCCAGGAAAGCAGAGTGTGAGCCTTTTTCAGTTAGCCTTGGTATCTGGGGCTTGCTGTGGGCTTAGAGCCCTCAGCCTTAGTGCAGCCCATACTGTGTCACATATCAGAGGAAAAATCATTTGTGTCTGTAACTATTCATCCCTGCTTTTCTTCTGCCTATGGAGGTTTGTGCTACTTTTGGTTTGGGTAGAATTTGGTTTTTTCACAGTAGCTACTACAGGGCTGTGTTTTGGATTTTGTGCTGTAAACAGTGTTGATAACACAGGGATGTTATTGTTATCCCTGAGCAGGGCTTGCACAGAGCTTCTCATACTGCCTCACCAGCCAGCAGGCTGGGGGTGCACAAGCAATTGGGAGGGGTCAGCCAGAATAGCTAATCCCATCTGACCAGAGGGACATTCCATACCATATTCAGTCATGCTCAGCATATAGAGCTGGGGAAAGAAGCAGGAAGCTGAGATGTTTGGGGTGATGGTGTGTGCCTTTCCCAGTTGCCATCACACATGATGGAGCCCTGCTCTCCTGGGGATGGCTGAACACCTGCCTGCCTGAAGTAGTGAATGAGTTACTTGGTTTGCTTTGCTTGTGTGCAGTTTACCTAATAAACTGTCTTTATCTTAACCCACAAGTTTTCTCACTTTTACCCTTTCTATTCTCCCTCCCCCATCCTGCTGGGTTTAGGGCAAGTGAGTGAGTGCCCACTGGGTTGCACAGCCAGGTTTCCTGGGGTGCAGGCAGGGAGGAATTGGACCTTTTCCCCATCCTGTGTCCCACCACTTCACCACCCAGCCCAGCCCACAATGGGACACTCTGCAAGCACAAAGGGAAGAACCTTGTGGCCGATGTGATCCTTGATGCTGACGGGAACACCATAGAGCAGCCCTTTCTCCTTGTGCTGTTGTATTTCCTGGAGCTGCTCCTCACACTCTGTGATGAAGTGTCTCAAGCAGTTTGTCTGCTGGTTCACTTCCAGGGCCTGTGTTGGACATGTGGAGGAATAGGTGTTTGATAAGAACAGCATCATTACACAGCTGCATTCAGTAGCTACCTTGATCTATGAAACATGGCATGAATAACCCCTCCCCAGAGTGTCCCAGCTCAAGCCATCTCAAAAAACTGTCCAGTGATGGATCTGACCCAGGAGACAGACCATGCTTTTCTCTTAATATCTGCTATATTAAAGGCTTGTCACAATCCAGCTCCAAAAAGCCTTTTCAGCCACCAGCACACACCATGGCATGGAGAATGTGATTTGTTTTGTCCATCTCACTGTGGACAGACACTCACCTTCTCTAAGTAGGTGTAGAGGACAGTCTTGGGGGACAGAGACCCTTCCTGGAGCTTTCCAGTGAGTTCCATCAGGGGCAGGGACAGGATGGCATCCGTCTGGACACTGGGGACCTGCAGAGGGAGGATGGAGGAGATCCAGGGCAGCAGCTCCAGGTACCCTTTGGCTCAGGGGATAAGGCTCAGAGCTTGCTGGAGAGGCAGATCCTGCCTGTGGGGGTTCAGACCTTGCGCTGCCAAATGTTTTATCCTGAGTTTGGATATCACAAGCAGGATGCAAACACAGGAACACAGGTGTAGAAGGACTTCGTCCATCCACTGCAGCACAGGACATGGCAATGCCTTCCTCCTGGCATGGAGGGGTTTACCCACTGTCCAAGATAAAACCTCAGCTGAGCAAACACTGCCTGGGGCAGAAGGTACCAAAGTCCTTGCACACAAGTCTCAGGCTGTCCTTTCATCCCTCAGAACAGGTACAGGCAGTGCAGGACAGCCCAGGCTGAGAACAAACATTTAGTGGCTCAAGCCCATCAAACTACAGGTAAGTCAGCAGGGACTTAGAGGTGGAAAAGATCTACTCAGGTAAAGAAGACTGGCAGTTCTCAGTGCCACCAGATTTTTAAAGGTTTTATACCATATATTTATATTTGTATAGATATATATTTAAGGAAAAAATGTTGTAGAGATACATGTCACTTGTAGCTGGTATGCTTTATCTCCAGGTATGTTATCTGTGTCAGCATGAGCTAGTTTGCCCAGTATGTATTCAAATGTGAATGGAGCAGAAAGGGAAGGTGGTTAGAAATGAATGTTGCAGTAGGAATTCAGGAATATGCTGGCTGGATGCCTGGCTCATTCACCCCCATGTCACATCCTGGTTGCTCCCAGGGGACATTGAAAACCCTGTGCTTCATCAATGCTAAGTTAGAGCAGGCATCTTCTGGGCAGCCTGGTGGGAGGTGCCACTGTCTGGGAACGCTGCAAAAGTTCTTCTGGAGAAACCCCAAGAGCTGTCCAGACGCCGGGTCTTAGAGACAAAGGTATAGGGGTGTGAACAGATGTGCAAATTTAAAGTAGAGGAAAAAGATTTCTTGCTTCTACCCATTATGGTCAAGAGACATTTCCAGATTGTGAAAAAATTGGGGTTTGGATCAATGAAGATCTGGTGCATCATCACCTGTGTTGTTCTAAAACCTCTTCTGAGTGAATAATTCACATTCCCCAAGCTGTAGACTCCCACCACATCTCATCCAGCTTGGGAAGGGATCTCCCTTTCTCCCAAGGCAGCCTTTCCTCTTGTCGAGGGCTGCTGGCACATCTCCTCCTTATGAAAGCTATGGGGCCATGAGCTGGAAGGAGCAGCTGAAGGACATCAGCAGACACCCTATGGGGACTCAGACCCGCCAGAAGGATGGGTTACCTGCTCCCTGAACTGCTGGACAGCCTTTGCCATTTTCTTCATGCCCTCATCCCGGGTCCTCCGAGCCTCTTCCATTTTCTTCTGGATCATCTTTTTGCCCAGCCATTTCCAGACCACCACTGCTGCCACGGAGCCACTGAGCAGGGCAAGGGCAGCAGGAGTCTCCACCTTCCTGTCTGGCAGGAGCTGTCTCAGCTGCTGCTGGATCACCATGTGTATTTCTGGTCTCCAGGGATGGAGTGAGAGAGAAAAGCAAGGCAGGTGCAGGAGACCTTCCCTGACTCCCCAGGCCCATCCCTCCCCAGCACCACTGTCCTGGGTCAGCAAATAGTTCAGATAGTCCAGTCCAAAGCTGACCCCTGCAAAGCTACTGTAGGTGGAGTGTGCAGTGAAAATGATTAACCAAGAAATGGAGAATGTCAAGCTTGGCCAATGAACCTTGTATTCATTGGGGTGTTGGGTTTATAGGGGATTTCTGGACTGTGGGAAGCTCTCCGCTGGGGAGGGCTGTAGGATCAACTGAACAAATGAAGCAAAGAAATAGCTGCTCTCCTATTTCCTGTGTAGCCTGAGAGGACAACGGGAGAAGAGGAAAAAACAGCTTGAAATAACAAGGCTTCCCTGCACAGGGCTGGGGAATGGTATAGCTGTGGGGTACCCTGGGCTCACCAAATCCCTTCTGCTGCTCCCATGGTGGCCAGAGGCTGTTCTGGCACTGCCATGGTGTCCCCAGCACCAGAAGGAGAGGCTGTTCCACCCTGTGACAAAGCACACTGCTATTGCCTTAGGAGTGGAAAATCCCACAGGCCAGAAGCAAACTATTTCCTCCAGACATTGGAATGGCTGGTGCCTGACATCTTTCCAGCACTGATGCCTTTGCACAAGCTACAAGCATCAGGAGCCACACACTGAGCTGAAGGCAGCAGCCCAGCCAACATCAGCCATGGTCTGTCTGCAGTCTCCTCTGTTGGTTTTGGATGCTGGGTCCTCCCTATGGATCCTCTCCTTGGGAAAAATGTTTGAGCAGCTATGGACTGTGCAGAACAAAACTTTGCAAGCTTCCAGCAGAGTGTGGAACTGGATATGGAATGGAGGCTGAAGAGCCCTCTTCCTTCAGGGCTGTGTGGTCCTCTAGTGCTCAGTTGTCCATTGTTGTGTCCATTCTCAGCAGTTACAAGAATTCACTGTTGTTTTTTGTCACAATTTGTGTCAGCTGGGAATGTTCTTATCTTAGCTCTTAACTAGAGAAATTTATGGACTCTGAACAAAATTGGCTCTGGCGCCCTCGAGGAAACATTCTGGAGCTGGCAGCAGTGTGATAACAAATCCAGCTAGACTTTTCCTGTGTCCCCCCTGCCTTGGGGGATGCCTCCTCAGCTGTGGCACTGCTGGTGTGATGAGAGCTGCAGCATGGGGACTCTCCTGCAGCTCCTCCTGCTCCATGGTGCTGGCTGCAGCAGGAGCTTCCAGAAGGTACATGTCAGCAGGGTCAGCGTGCAGCAGTGCCCAGTGCTTTCCCAGCCTCCAGGAATCCATGCCAGCACTTCCTGAGGCATGGGAGGTTCTGTGCCTGTGGGACAGCACCACAGCCTCTGTGATGGGCTGAGCAGATGTGGGAGGGTTTTCTCCCTGGGCTGGGAAGTGCCAGGGCTCTGGCCTCCCACATCTGCCTGTGCCGTGGGGTCTGTGCCCTGCTCCTGCCCTTTAGACACTTGGTAAATGTTTAACAGAGACAGCTGTGTCCAGACTGACTTGGCATTTCAAAGGGCAGATTTTTCAGCAGCACAGCTGCGTTTCCAGACGGCTGGATGCTGCTGAGGAAACCCCTTTTCCTATCAATCCATCTCCACGTCTTTCATGAACCCGAGGTGTGGCTCCTCCTGCTACCACAAGGCCACAAATCCTACGGAAATTAAAGGAGGGAAGTAAAGGGATGTCCCAAGTTAAATCCCAAGTCCATAGCAGAGGAGACAGACCTGCCAAACTCGCAGGTCAATATTCACTCCTCCGTGTTGTTTTTGTCACCTGAATTGATCCAGGTCCAAGGTCAAACCCTCTAGTGGAGTTCAGATGAAAGCCATGACCCTTTTCACAAGGAGAGCCAGCCTGTAATAGCTGGTCTGGGGTTTCACTGGGGCATCCACATGTCCTTCACTTTGGACAATCCCAGAAAAAAGCAGTTAAACCAAGTCAGAGAGTCCCTCCTGTTCCCAGAAAGGGCAGCACCATCTTTGCTTGCAAGAGCAAAACTGCACTGATTCACTGTCAGCAGGTTCAGCTCTCCAGCAGGCTGGGTCTTGTCAGAGATTTTTAAAATGGAACTGTTTTCTCTCTAAATTGAGAAATATTTTAAAGTCAGCTTTGAGTCCGTTTTGATTAAAATGAAAAAGAATAAATCCTGACAGCTCTGTCTTGTGTTCATGTATTTGT
Organism: Lichenostomus cassidix; assembly: GCF_008360975.1. Lineage (NCBI taxonomy): Eukaryota > Metazoa > Chordata > Aves > Passeriformes > Meliphagidae > Lichenostomus > Lichenostomus cassidix. The sequence goes on along the minus strand of NC_139489.1, from coordinate 8,360,055 downwards.
AACCAAACACTGATGCTCTTTTTCAAAACAATTTTCGAAACAAGGCATGTTAACTGTGCTGCTCTGAAAGAATTTTAAAGACATTTCACAAAATACTGAAATCATAGTGAAATGGGCTGGTCCCCTCTGGGGAACTTGTCGAAGTTGGCTCAGAGGGCTGAATAAATGTTTTCTGGGAACTCTCCAGTTTTCTGACTCATTTCAGCCTGGAATATCCATAGGAAACCTAAGACTTTCCTCAGTTCCTGTCCAACTCCACCAGCACTCACAGAACATAACAGCTGCTAAGAAACTTGCCACTTCTGAACCTGCACCTTTCCAAACACCAAGAACATCAGCTGAGAGGTGAGGGTCTGCCTCTATCAACTCTTTTTCATGTTGCTCAGCCAGGACCCTGTTGGCTTTTCCTGGATGGGATGGGAAGAGAGAACTCCCATAGCAACCCTCACACCTCTGACAGCAAGGGCTGCTTTCTCTCCTGACCATCTCCACATCTTTCCCATTTTCATGGGTATTGCACTATTTTCCTTCAGCCTTTCCACAGCCACGTGGCTTGTATGGATCCTACTTACAACTTCTCCAGAAGGCAGAGACATGATCATGAAAGGTGCTGCAGGGAGTTGTTAGTTCTTCTCCAGAAGTCCAGGAGCATTCATTCCTACTTCATCCATCATGCCTGGTGTCTTGCACAGGTCTGTCCCCACTGGGTGACAGCAGAGACTTCAGTGCCCTGATGGTGAGGGATTGGGATGTTCCCAACTGCACCATGAGTGGCACAAAGCTTACAGCAGGAAGTTGGGCTTTTCACAGACTCCCGAGGGCAAGCAGGGAATGTGGGAAGCCAGGTGATTGGAGTGCACACCAGGAGAACAGTAACAGGAAAGAAAAAGGAATAAAGAGAGAGCAGATTGAGACCATGTTTGAAGGGATGATGATTTGTGCAGCAAGCAGCTGTTTCAGAGTGAAAAATGTACCAACCCTAATTCTTGCTTTTTTTGTGTTTCAAGGGTGAGCCTTGTTATGTCCAGGTGTTTCATCTCACCTGCTTTTTAAACATTTGCTTTGAGCTACTTCAGCTACCACCTTCCCTGAAACTTGTTTGAAGTGAGTATCTGAGATCCTGGGAATGTTTGTGTCCATAATGTTCTCTGCCACTGCTTGCAACACAGAACAAAGCTCTATGTGCTTTGGATACTGTAAGGGGACAGCTGACCCATTCTAACCACTCATGTTTTGGTGGTATAAGTCCTTCTGGAGAGTTTTATTTGCTCCCAGTGCTGTGACTATGCAACAATGTGACCTGCAAACTAAAGAAAAAGTCCTACAAAATAAAGTAGAAAAAAAACCCGGTGGATTTTTCTGATTTTTTTCAATCTCTCAACCTTGCTTGGTTATTTATCTGGCTGCAGAAAGAAATGTGGATTAAGGAGAGCAGATTTAAATTATTAAAATCAAGACAGAGGAGGAAAAATGATCAAAGACCACAGACAGGATATTGTGCTGAAGATGAAAGAAACTAGGAAAAACAAAGCCCTTTTGGCCCAAGCAGCATTTGTACATAATTCTCTGAGACAGACCAAAGCCTGGACTTTGGTCACTGCCTCTGCAAACACACGGTGCAGGTCTGCAAGGGCTGCACAGCCTGAGCCAACAGCTCTTGGTGAAGGAGCTGCAGAAGGGCTGGAAACAGCAGCACTGTGCTGGTGGGTGTGGAAGGGGCTGACATTCCTTCTCTAGCCTGGAGGAGGTCTGGAGGAAGAACTCTCCTGAAAACCTAAAGTTATGACCTACTAAAGGCCTTTCTCTGCTTGCATTTCAGCACCTGAGCTCACCAGACTGCTCTCAGCATCACACTTCCCACTTTCTCTCCCCATTTATGCATCAATGACAGCTGATGTTATGGACAATCTGGTTTGGGAAGGGCCCTGAGTTTTACTCAGAAAGGTGCTTTTCTCTCTGCCCAGCTGAGGCACTTACCTGCTCTTTAAATTCTGGAATAGACCCCTAAATCAGGTCCAAATGTGTGTCTTGTTTCCCCCACACTGTGTCCACCTTCTTCTTTGCCACCCCATCTAGTTCAGTGCCAGGAGAGCTTTATCTGAGCATCCATGCACTTTGCTTCAGCACCTGCTGGATCACAGGGAGAAATTCTCTTTGGGTGCTGGATCTGGGAGTGAGTACTGCAGGATGCTGAGATCTAGGGACTGGCTGGAGGCAGGAGAGAGGTGAGAGGGAGGAACAGCAAATCCTTTCTAGAGCCATCCATAAGGAGCAGCTGGAATGCAGGGCACAAGTTTGCCTGGGGAAATTCCTTTTAGGAACAGGACTCTTTCACTTGGCTCAGCCTTGCAAAGATGGGGAGAGATACAGGAGTGAAGGACACAGTTCTTTCCTTGCAAAACAAGGTCTGTGCATGCTCAGATCTGGGTAGCCAGGAATGCTACCCTGGCAGATGACCTGTTTAATGGAGAGCTCCCATCTTCCCTTTGAGAGGACAGCTAAAACCCCTTTGCTCCTGGCCTGAGAGATTCACAGTCACTCCACAGGCTCCCCCCAGGCAGGGGCTCCATGGCTGGTGCCCCCAGCAGCAATCCTGCAGGGGAAGGGCATCTCCTGGGAGCAGGGCTGTGCCATAGACCTTCTCCCAGCCCCGCAGGGATCCGAGGGTGGTGACTCAGGCTGTGTGACTGTCACACTCCCTGTGTGACTCAGACCTGCTGGTGACCACGGGAAGCAGCTGGATGGCTGCAGCATCCCTGCTAGACCCAGGGAGGCAGATGAATCCAAGGGCAGTGCCACCCCTTGCCTCTCTCCTGGAGAAATACACAGGCTTGGGGAAGAAATCGCTGCTAATGATCATCACTAATGAGTGTTAGTTTCAACACACACTTGCTTATTCAAATCATCTCCTTCATCACTCCCACCTTCTTCTCCAGCCCCTTTCTCCACCTTGAGAGTGAGGGATGGGTTTAGAAACAGCACACAATTGTCACAGTGCTGTTGGAAGCACCAAACAGTGGAATGGCCTAAGTGTAGCCACAGAAATACTTTCTCAGTTTTCCCTGATGCGTTTGTAGATAATAAACACCCATCTTTTCCCATTGCTTAACTGGAAGAAATAACGAGGAACAGGAGTGATGGCAGACCAGTTAACATTTCTCACAGCTTATGGTTAAACAAACAATATTAAGCTTTGCACGACTCCCTGCACAGTTCAACTGCTGGATGGTGTGGAGATCTAGACAGCAAATGAGTTCAGGAAGGGGACAAGTTTGTGGAGGAGAGCTCTCTTGGCAGCTATTTAAACCCATGGGCTGACTGCAAGTCTTTGCCAAAATGTCTCTTGGCCAAACAATGGCACAGCCAGAGAGGGAATCCTGCAGTTACCAGGTTATACTCTCCCACAAACATCTGCTCCTACCCACTGTTGGAAGTAAAATATTGCAATAAACAGCTCTTTGGTCTCACACCATATGACAGACATCACTAAACTGTTGTTATTGCATTCCTTTGGTCCAGCATTAACTCTCACTCCTTCATTTTGTTTTCTTGACTCAGTTTAACTCTAACAGTGAAGAACAATTTAGACAGAGATGAGATTTTTGCTGACTATTTTTAAACAGGATTTAGTGCCACTTTATTGAAACATTAGTTCATAGAGTTTTCAGCTCACTATCTACTTTACTGTGTATCAGGTAGAAGGTGGCTGGATGGAAGGGCAGGGACTGAAAAGCCATCACATCAGAGGCTGGTTCCCAGAAATCACACATTTCTCTTCGTGCCATGGGCAAGACTCTCCACCTCCTTCATGAAGCACAGGCACAGCTCTTCCTGCCACGGCAGAGCCACACACTGCACGGCCACAGGGAGCCCCACAGCTCCTGACACAGCCTGAAAAATCAAGGACTGGACTGTGTCAGGGCACCAGGGCACCCAGGAAGGCCCAGGACATGGCAGAAAGGGAGGGCAGAGGAATTAAAGTGAGAACACGCAGGGTAGAGGCACAGCGGATGCAAATTGCACTATTAAACAAACCCCCACTCTCATCAGGAGATGTAGACAAGACAATGTCCCAGAGGTGTCACTCTGCCCCTTGCTAAGACTTAAACCTTTTTCCTGCTGACCTCTTTCAGCCTCTTGTCCCAAGGATCTCCATAGTGCCCTCGGTAGTCCTTCAGTTCTTCTTCATCAGCTCTTGTGACCGTGCTGACCAGCACCACCCCAGCCGGGAAATTCAGCACATTGTACAGATTGGTGTAGGAGGTTGCAGCTGCAAAAGGTCACACAGAGCATACCAAATGGCAACATTTCATGTGCTGGGCCAGCAATGACCTTCAGATGATCATCTGAGTTGCAGGAATTGCAGACTGGAGCTGCTGGTCCTGAGGGGACCCTGAAAATGTGCTGCTCCAGAGGGACTTTTGATGGAGAAGTTTGAGTGCCAGAGAGCAGAGAGTGACCTGTGTCTTCACCTGTCACTCATGTGGAGATTGGATGTGCTCTGGGAGGGACCAATTCAGAGTCTGCATCTACCCATCACTGGGGAAAAATCCTTTGGAAAAATATTTCCAATATATTCCTGATGTCCAGTTATGTAACACCACTGTGGGGATTTTGGATTCCAAAAGGTCATTGCTAGAGGGATGGAGGACCCTGACTGTTTGCGAGAAGCTATTAAAAAAATGCTTTTTTCTGCAAGTCACACACAGTGAGACTTCCTGCTGTTTGCAAAGTCTTGGGAAATGTGAGACAGCTGCATCCACAAAAGGCTGGTCCTGCACCAAAGTGTCCCAGAGCTGTCCTCATGCCACTCTCTGCTGCAGGAGTGGCTCTGGGGCTTTCTGCAGTGCAGACAGAGCAGGGAAAACTCACCCCTGAACCACTGGGATAGATGGACCACGAATTACTGCCCCAGAATAATCCAAACATCTGCAGCTCACATGAGGTGTGGGTGTGAGAAGACACACCCAGAGACCTCTCCTTTGCTCTCTGGCACAGAGGGAAGAGGGAGCATCACGCAGGGTTTGGGGAATGCCCAAGGGACCCTGGGACCCTGGCTGTGTGCAGAGCCTCCTCAGGGGACATTACCAAAGAGCTTCCCAGCGTAGCCATGGTTAAAGGCTGGCCCTAGAGCAGAACAAAGGATCACATCCAGCCTCAGCTCCCTCCACTTGGCAATGAATTTGGTGCAGTAAGCCTGGAAGGAAAGGCAGAGGAGATGACAAAAGTGTCCACTGGACAGCAGTGGCAGATCTATGCTACTACGCAGGAAAAGGAGGGAAAAGGCCTTCCTGGATACAACAACAAAAAAAATTAAGATAAAATCTGAGCTGTGCTTTGACAGGGTCAAAGGATTTTGTTGTTCCACTTTTAGGTTTCCTGTCAGAATACCATGTGTTGTCCAGACCTAGACATTAATCCTAGGTGTGCATTTTGGAACCGATTTCTTTGAGTATTAACCCAATCCTTTCCATGAACAACTTCATTTTATAATTAAATTTTCATTTAGAATTGAATGGACATCAACAGCAGTTTGTTTAGATGACTAAAAATTCAATTTCCTGAAAGCTTTGGTTATTCCTGTAGAAGCATCTAGAAGATACGAACCTAAAATACTTCCACAAAGCCTTCTTTCATTTTGCATGAGCATACAGGTAAGGAAAATAATCAGAAAGAGACATTTAGGCAAGCCCCAGGATGTCCCCCACAACACAGGATATTGTGCTGCAGCTCCACGAGAGATCCAGATCTGTAGTCTGGTTTACCACAGCTTTGCTGAATATCACTCAATGAATAAATCCATCCTCAAAGAGATGTCCTACTTCCTCTAATCCAACAGACATGGATGGAACCACAGTATGGCTGTTTCTGCAGCCATTTTCTGCCTACAGGGACACATCTGTCCCATGGTCTGGCCCTGTCCTGCACAACCCTTTCACAGCAAGTTTTCTGTACAGGACTCTTCCACATCTCTCACAAAAGACCTGGCCTTGGGGCTATTTTTCAGTCTGACGTCAATTTCCACCTGCAGTCTGAGATCCTTCCTGCTGAAAGTTCAACAAATGAGATGTGTTTCCAGGAAATACAGTCAGTGCAGCTAACCTGATTTTTTTTTTTTTTTCTGAGAGAAAAGCTGGTCACTAGCCAAAAGTTTTGAATCAGCTCTTGTTTGCAGTAGATGAAAATATGTGAATACGGTTTCACTGAACTAAAACAATTCAAAATATTTTTGAAGAAATCAGCCTTCTAAAATTTTTTCTTTTTGGCTTTTTGGGGTGATTGGTTTTTGGTTTTGTGTTTTTTGTGGTTTTTTTAATGGTACCTCTTTTTTGTGTGCTTTTTGTGGGTTTGTTTGTCTTGCTTCTTTCTATGTTTATTTGTTGGGTTTGGTTTTCTGTGGGGATTTTTTTGGGGAGTGGGAGAGGAATCTGTTTTCACCTTAAAAAAACCCCAAGACCATTTCCTTCTAAACACACCCTCCAGCCCAGTGACCAGGCAGCTTTTCAGGAGTTTTTCCTCTGCCCTGTAATTTCTGTAATTTGTTAAACCAGAGTGCACATCCATGGAGTGTCTGGCACTGATGGAGGCTGGTGGGATATTTCTCCTCAGGGAGGATTGTGAGGGTGTCCCAGGGAACACAGATCCTGCCTTGTGGGAGGACACCAAAACAGCCTCTTCAGCGTTGCAAAACACCAGCTGAAAGAGGATACTCGCTATAAATAGACCGAGGCAGCGGAAAATACCAGAGAGGAGAGGTGCTATTTAAACTCAAGGACAAAAATAAAATCAGGATAAAGTGGAAGGGAATAAAGAGCACAGGAAACATGAAGGTTTTTTAGAGCAGGGAGAAGAGGAGCCAGTCAATAAAACCAAATTGAAGCATAAAATTTAACTGGTTTAAAAGAGGAACCTGGCCAGTTTGTGGCAGCACTGGATGCAGCTGTCCAGGAAAAAGCTTCCTGTCTGAGGTTCCTGATCTCAAATGAGTTCATAAGGAAGCTACCTAAGTCATAGAGTTCATAAACACCATTTTTGACTCCTAATGTCTCTGCTTGATGGTTCAAGCATGGCCTTAGCTCAATACAATAACACCTAATACCTGAAATGAAGAATTCACACTAAGAGACAGAAAAGCCAAAATGAAGCCTCATCCTTTGTGGCTTTTCCTATGCTATTTTTGCTTGGACAATGCAGGGCAAAGGCTGATGATTAATTTCCAACCCCAAGTCCATCACAGAGTGCAAAACAGTTGCTTAGAAACTTTGCAGATCTCTCACTATAGTAAGGAAAATAAAATGAAAGCCACATTACTGCCACTGCGCTGCATGCTGATCCCAGAGGTTTTTGGCAGATCTGGAAACGTGGCAGAATTAATCAGCTTTGTGACTGTGGCAACAGAAAACAATTGAGAAAATGCACAGACAGCCCATTTTTATGGTCACTGCATGACCGTTTTGGGAACAAGCAATGGTACCACCCAGGTGATTCCCCAGGTTCACATGTGCTTACAGGTACCTCGAAACAGCTTATGTTAGAGCATGCCAGAACACCTGGATAAAAATAATTTCTAAACTCATTTGCTAGAGTTTGGTGTGGCTGTGCCTCTTTTGGAGGTGCAGGTACCTCACTCCACACCGCACAGGCATGCAGAGAGCTCTGCATTAACTTGGCACAGGATGCTCTGAGTACCAACTAAACAGCCCTCCATGGAGTCATCCTTGCTCTGTCACCCTGTGGATCCTCAAGCTCTAAAAATAACTTCAGGCTGATCAGCCCGGGATAAGCCAGTGCTGAGCCCAGGTCGTGCAGAAGCAGCACACACTGTCCTGGCTCAGCCTGAGCCCCACAGCCCTGTGGCAGAGCTCTGCACAGCCAGCTGTGTCCTGCTTGGACACTTCCAAGCACATCTCCTTTCTCCAGAGCCACCTCAGTGTGTCTTACCCCACTCCACAGAGACCGCTGAGATCCCGGGCAATTCGTGGGTACTTTTGGAGGGAAAAAATATGGGATTAGACAACAATGATGTAGCTGAAATTGTTCTCTATGCTTTGATTGCATTTTGGGCACACATCTTGTCTTAGCGGCAGTGGCTCTGAAGAACAGGCCAGTTTCTGTGAAGTGGGTTTACTCCCCTGTTAATTTATACATTTAATCACAACAACCCATACAAATAAAGCTCTAGATCACAGTACTGGTCCTGGAGAGCATCTTCTGGATGTGGGAATGCTGTTCAGATCCTTCCATTCTATCCCTTCTCCAGGAGCTCATTGCTGGATGAGCTGTATGGCTCACAGGTTTCCTGAGAAAGGATCATATTTCAGCCTCCCCACACAAAACTCCCACAAAAGTCTGTCAGACTCACTTGAAAAGTTCAGCCTGGGTTTAGAGATTAAATGTATTTCACTATGAAGCCCCTCAGGCACCTCACATGAAGCAGCAAAGCATTCCTGGGTGGTAGGACTTACCTCCCTGCACAAAGAAGCCTCCCCACCTTGCAGATTTCCTCTAACACAGGTGAGACTCATCCACACACTTACTATGGGCTTCAAAATGACAGCCAAGATCCTTTTCACCAGAGCAGGAAGCCTGTGAGTATTGAACTGGGATTTCAGGTTGGGATCCACCATGTCTCCTTTGCTGGAAGGGCAGAGAGTGAATCAGTCAGGACAAGCCACCTGCATCAGAGTAACAGCAACAGCAATGCTGCTTCCAAGGCAGGGTTGTCTTGGAGGGGAGTTGCTGGTAGACAAAATCTGCCTGTTCCACAGGAAAACACTGAACAGTAGATGCTGAGGTGTAAATGTGTGTTGCAAAAGTTTCAGATAAATCAGTATTTTACTGCCTGTGTCATCAAAAAGTTGTGCAAAGCACAACCCTGGGCATGCTGAGGTGAGTGAGAGGCTGGTTGGGCACCCACCACATTACCTTTGTGTGTGTGAACTGGCTGCTGCTCGTGCTAAATCCATCCTGCCAGAAGCTGCTCCTCTGCTGCTCATTATTCAGTTTGCACCCACAATATAAATACTGTGGATGCAGCCACTGGCCCCACAGCTCCAGGTTCCACAGCCCACACCACAGTGGGGTTTTAGTCACAAGCAGTCCACCAGGTGGGCAGCTCCATCTGAGAAAATCCCTCTGGTGAACAACTCATCCACCACATAGTCAATCTTGGGTGGTGCAAAGGGAATGAGCTGCAAGAAAACCAGCCCTGTCCAAGAGGCAGCAAAGATTAATGACTCCCAGAGCCCACTGTGAGCCTCCCTGCCTTGCCAGTGGTCACCAGAGCCCAGTGGGAAGTGGTGGGAAATTTACACCCTCCTTTGCTGCTGTAGGACAGCAAGACCTCATTTTCACCTGCCTGCTGTCCTTTCCTGTTAGTCCCATCCAAGACATTAACACAAACTGGGACCTGACACAGGCTCCACTCCTCCATGTGTTAGAGAATTCTTGGAAAATTCAAACCACCAATTTTTAAAATTATTTTTTATATTAATTTGCATTACTGGAACAGCTCCCATATAGAAATCTCCACTGGTCAAACCACAGAAAAATGTAGGCTAAAAGAAGTCTCTGGAGGGTCTAGTGTTCCAGCTCCTTCCCACTTACCCACTAAGAAATCTGTAAAAGTTGTGTTTAACAGCTGAGGGATCATGGAAACTGTTGTGAGTTTGACATTTATGGGAACACCAAACGTGATGGAAAAAATGGTGCTTGGGTAGACTTGGAGATATCTGAACATAATTATCACATCTGTTTGGCCAGAAATGTAAACAAGATCAGTTTGGAAAACAAGCTGTTGCAGTTGCCTTTCTCTTTTACGAGGAGCAAAAGTGGAAATGGAAAGTGATTTGCCAAGACTTTGTAAGGAGCTGGGTAACAGCTCTGAGCAACTACAGGCATGGAAACCCACCGTGTGCCCTGCATCCTGGAGGAGCTTCCTGGTGTGCTGGACAGCCCTTTTCATGCTGGGCGAGGGCTGGAAGTAACCATCTCCTTCGTAATAGCCGATGTGGAGAGGCTTTGAGCTGCTGTAAACCTGTGAGAAGAGGAGCCACGGCTTGCAAACAGGAGAAGAACAAGGTTGGACTGTTCCCAGGGCTCAGGGAGGCAGAACTGAGGTCTCCTGGGTGGGGGGAATGATGGGAGCAATAGGGCTGGTGAAAAGCAGTGTTGTCCAGAACACAGGTCTGCAGCAGTGGTCTTTGGTATGGCCTTTTTGACATGACCTCCTGCCTGCCGGCCCTGCTGTGTGGCTGCTTCTTGGGATCACCCATGCTGGGTGTCCTCTGTCCACAAGGATGTGTATTTCCCTGGATTCTTTGCTATCTTGGTACATGAAACCGGATAGGAAACTGCTGAGATTGAACTTTGTTGCTGTGCAAATGGAGACATGGGAGTGCCTGTGAGCCCTACCTCCTCGTTGAAGGGGATGGGGGGCACAGAGGGGTCCAGCTGGAGCATCTCCTGGCACAGCAGTGCCTTCATGCACAGAGCCAGGCTGTCCACGTCCCTCGCCATGGGCCCCAGCATCCCTGTCACTGCGGGCACAAAGCGCCTGTCACTGCTGGCACAGTTACTAGGAGGGCTCCAGCATGGGGAATTTCAGGTCAGGGAGGAGGAATGGGGAATGCAGAGCAGTGGAAGCCTAATGAGCCTAATGACCTCTTGGCCCAGGCTTCTGCAGGCACGAGGAGGGAGGGCTGCAGCTTTCCTGCCATCCCAGCCCTTTGGGATGCACATCTCACACCTCTCCTCCTGCTCATTGCATTGCCTGATTCCATTCTGTCATTGCACTGATTTCATCCTGCTGAGGTTCAGCCATCACCCAGAACAGTGAATGGTGCAAAAAGGTTATAACTCACGGCTGTTTTAATAGGTCACTGCTTTGCCATGAGGCACAGAGCTGAACAAGCACACTCTGGCATTTCAGTGGTAGGGGATGTAAGAGGCAAAGGTTTGATGTCACAGCATCATCTGGATGACACAGTAAAATCATCATGGACTTACCTGATTGCATTCCTATGAGAGGAGAGACGACTCCCTGTTTGCTGGGAACATAATGGGAGAAGCAGATTAGCAGCAGCTCTGGCTGTAAGGCAGATCACCACACTGAGCTGCAAACTTGCCATCTACCCCCAGACAAAACCAAGAGGGCAAAAGTTCCTGCAAACACTTGACCCTTCCTGGGCTAGGAAGACTTACATGGTCTGTGAGCTGCTAGGGACAGTATTTATAATCTCTTTCTCCTGCTGCAGTTTATTCCTTATCTATGGACAAACTGCCTCTGATAAACAGAAAAGTCTTACAAGCAAAGCAAGGGCTGGGAAATATCTGCAAAGGAGATCATCCTGTAGCATTTGCTTTCAGCTTCTTGGCCAGGCCTATTAAAAACGGAATAAGTCTTTGTTGTGATAACAGATTGAAGCCGTCTTGTGTCATTAATAGGACAAGTTCAATGCTAACTTAACCCTGGAGGAAACCATGGACACTACTCCAAAATTTGATGCACTGTGGGGCACACTTTGCTATCTCCACAGTGGGTGGAAGAAGAAGATGGAGGTTGGGATGTACCTGATCCTGTTGCCTGTGGGTTTGAGGCCACAGAGCCCGCAGAAGCTGGAGGGCAGGCGGATGCTCCCAGCCACATCAGAGCCAATGCCCAGGATGGAACCTCCCCCTGCGATCAGAGCTCCCTCCCCTCCCGAGGAGCCCCCGGGGCTCTTCTGGGGGTTGAGAGGGTTCAGCGTCTGGCCAAACATGGGGTTGCTGCAGTCGTAGCTGGGGAGAGGAAGATCAGAAGGTGAGTGAGGCACTTCTGCCCCTGTGGTTTATATAAACCACAAATACAGGGCATGGAGCACCCATGCAGGGATGAGTGTAGAATTAATCCCTGCAGGTAGAATCAGCATGAAGTACATTTTGAGACAGCTAAATTTAAGAAAAAAGAGACATCAAATACAAAAGAAATCATTTTAGATTGCAGTAACAAGGCAATTAACGTGTGTGATTAGCTTGGATAGCAAGAGTCACTCGTCACAAAGTCACTTGCATGAAGGCAAACATGCCATTACTTTATCATGGTCTGCGGGATGTTGGTTTTCACAAAGGGGATTCCCCCTGGTGCTTTAGAACCTGGACAATGACGCTGTCTTCTTCCTTCACTTGGCCCAGAAATTTCACCATCCCTCCAGAGGAGATGTGGCCCTTGGAGATGGGAAACAAATCTCTTAAGTTGCAGGAAAGATGCTGTTTGGAGCTGTGACAGTAACAGACCTAAGTCGTGATGCCTCTTGTGGCAAAGTTCCCCCCTAACTTTTCTCAGAGGCAGAATACAGCCTGATTATCCCATGGAAACCCAGATCAGAAGAGGTTAGAAATTTCTGCAGAAACCAAAATTTTCATCCTGAGAAAAGCAGGTTTGCTGGTCCCACAATATTGGCTCCAGAACATCCTTGTCTGAGGGAGCTCTTAGCCAGTTCTGATGAGGCCAGGTGACATCCTGGCCTGTTCCCAGCCCCAAGGCAAAAGGCAGAGGAACTGGGGATGTACCTTGCAGTTAATGTGGTCCTTGATGCTGATGGGAATGCCATAGAGCAGCCCCTTCTCCTTTTGCTTCTTCAGTTTCTGGAGATGATCCTCACATCCATGAATGAAGTCTGTCACACAGTTCACCTCCTGGTTAACCTCCAGAGCCTCTCCAGAATAGACAGGAGTAGCAGGACAGATGAATGGATAGAAGGAGATCTTAGATACTGAGCTTCCAAGCTAAATTTCAAGCTCAAAACATCAATATTTATTACTCAGATCCTATGTATAAACTTTAGATGTTTCTTTCTGAGATGTTTTTATGCCCTGGTTCTCTGTCCTGCTTATTTGCCTGTAAGCCACCCTTCAGACATCACAGTTCTGACAAATTGTAATGCCCAATATTGCTGGTTCTCTCAGCAAATGAGCTGATTTTTAATTTGAAAGTCCCACTGTAGGAGAGCCCTACAGCATCTCTGCCATGCTGGAAGTATCACTCACTTTGTCCGTGTAGGAGTAGAGGACACTTTCTGGGGACAGGGACCCCTCCTTCAGCTTCTCTGCCAGCTCCACCATTGGCAGTGAGAGGATATGAGAGGTCTGGGTGCCTGAGTTCTGCAAAGGGTGGGAAATTGGGTACAGAGGGAAGGAAAAAACAGAAGAGTTTGGTTGAGGCTACAAATACCCAATTCTAGCATCTGCCCAGCAATCACCTTGAAGGGAAAATTTTAGGAGACATACTCTGTAGACATGCAGACCTCCCACAGAGCACTGTGTGTGCTGGAGTGGGGAATTTGCTGACGGGGAATTTGCTGAGTCTTAGTTCATAAAACCAGAACCAAAATAGGCAGAAAACTGCACCTTGACTGGAGAGCTGCATGAACCTGTAAGAGTGGTTTGACCTGTCTCTGTTTACTCTCTTACAGACCTACACTCCCCTTCTAACTCTAACTCACTGAATAGCAGTTCAACCAGCTAAAGTTTTACAAAATTTATCATTAACATGGGGAAAAAAATGTGTGTGAGCTGTTTGCAACCTCCCATCTAAGGAAAGAATAGCAGGAGGTATTCCTTAAAAGTTTAAGACAAATCCCAGTTCCAAGGGTCTAACCTCCTAAAATCCAGGGGCTGTTTTGCCTGGGCAGGGACAGGAGGAAATAGATTTTAGTCACTGATGTGCAGGTGTTGGAGGGGTGTGAATCCCCCTTGTACTTTGAGGATGATGGGGCAGACAGGTCCCCTTGGAGAGGCAGAGAAAAGAGGATTGGAAAGGAAAGGTTTGGCAGTAGGGATAGATGAGGAGAATGGACACTGGGGGTGATCTGATTGAGAAGGTCCCAAGCTCCAATCTTTCTCTCATCTTCAGGATTTCCTCAATGGGTGTGCATTGAGAAATACTTAATTTACACTGTCTTTTATGGGAGGACCTTTTAAGACAATGGAGAGTGATGACCCTCAAAAAACTGGGTTGGTGATGCTCCAAAAGGTGCACATGCTCCAACCACCATCCACAGAGGGATTGATCAGAGCTCCCCCATTTCTTTGGTTATCCAAAATATAATCTCTTCCTCCCGTATACCCCAAATTTACCTCTTGCTGAAGCCTGTGAGCTGCCTTCTCCATCCTCTCCAGGGCCAGATCCCAAGCCCTCCTTGCCTCCTCCATCTTCTGCTGGACCTTCCTCCATCCCCTCCATCTCAGAAGCACCATGGCTGCAGCTGAGCTGCAGAGCAGAGCTGACAGGGCACGAGGGTCTCCCCAGGATGGATCCAGGACCTGCCACAGTCGCTCTTGGGTCATGATTTTTCTCTCTCAAGTCCAGCTGCAGACACCTGGCTCTCCCACCTTCTCAGAGGGCTGATGAAGCAGACTCTGCTCTCTCCTGCTGTCCAGGGTCAGCTCTGAAGCAGAGCTGCTTTAACAAAGTCCAGGAATGGACTTTCCATACTGTGGACTTTGAAAGGGTCTGGCTGCTGGAGCAGCATTGTGGGTCAGGCTGCAAAGCAGTGTGCTCAGATCACTCAGTTTGGGGGTTTCCCCAGGGTAGGGGTGTCCCCAAGGCCATGTCCCCCCCCTCCAGCAGCTGCTGCTGTACCTGGCTGTGCTCAGAGCTGAATGCCAGCAATGCCCAGCTCTGGGCTAACCCTGCTATAGCTACATGTAATAATTAATTAACACTTAAGCCCATTAACTAGAGGTGCTCAGCCATTATCCCTGTCCCTCAGGCAGCATCACCTGCAGCGCTTTGAGCCTGGGAAAAAGAAGCTCTGCTTGTCCTGGGGAATCTCATGCAGGAGAGAAACTGTCCCTGTGGAGAGGTGGGAGCTCAGGAGTTTCAAGGGCATGAAGGTGCAACAGTGACTGCATTGTGGAACTATCTGAGGATGCCTTCAAGGACTATGACTGCTCTGTATCATTTTCAAGCCAAGCCCCTTCCAAAAGCATTTTGGCAACCTAGAGCAGAGGGTGAGCATTTTTGGGAAATCCCCTCTGGTGGATCCAGAGTCCTTCTGCTCTCCTGTTTCTAACCCATCCTCCAGCCAGCAGAATGCAAAGGAGGTGGACCATGCAGTCTTACCAGCTGCCCCTTGCCATGAGGGAAGGGACAGGGGATGCCTCTGAGAGCTCATAGCCAAGGTGCAAGGCAACAGCATCCAGGGTAACCCTTGCAGCCTGAAGTCCCCAAAGCCACCCAGCAGCTCCAGCCCTGCCTGGTGCACTTCCATGGTTGTGAGTGTGGCTTGCTGGAGTTCTACACTCAGGGCTTCCAGAGAGGAACAATTACATGTTCAGGTTCACTGGTGACTCCATGGCTTGGACTCCTGCACCCTGCCTACCTCCAGGCCAGGGAGAGAGTGGTTAAATCATCAGTGATGTGGTGCTTGGCTCTGGGAGCAGGAGTGCAGGTGGCACTGCCTTTCCTGGGCCAAGTCCTCCAGGCTCAAATTTTGAAACAGATAGTCCCATCCAGTATTTTCTGTGTGGGAAGACAGCACCTATAACCCCACCCAGGCCCTTGAGGGCTTGGCTTTACATAGCATTCAGTCCTGGGATGCCTGGAGCTCCCTCCTTCCTGTTTTCAAAGCCTGCTGCTAAAGAATGAGGGTCCTTGGGGGCTGCTTTCTCCTTGGCTGTGATAAACACTATCTCAGCCCTTGAAAAGACTCCATACTTTTGCATGGCTCTACAATAATGCATTAAAATCCCAAACATTAATCTTGCCAGAGGTTTGTTACAATCTGCTTTTGACACTCCCGCATTGGGAAAACACTTTGGCAGTGTGGTATTCCTTTCTGGAACACCCTTGGAAACCTGCCGGGAGCAGCCAGTGCTGCCAATCTCAGCGACAGTGGCTGCCAGTGGCTGGAAAACCCTGCTGGAAAACCTGGCATGGGCCAAATGGGAGGAGAAAGCATGCAGGGCAGGCTGTCCACTGTCCATCCAACCATGGCACGCTGCTTAATACAGGCCTCAAACTCAAAGGGGTGGGTTTAGGTAAGATATAGGAAGAAATTCTTTCCTTGGGGGTGCTGAGGCCCTGGCACAGGCTGCCCAGAGAAGCTGTGGATGCCTCATTCCTGGAAGTGTTCACAACCAGGTTGGGTGGGGCTCTGAGACACCTGGTCTAGTGCAAGGTGTCCCTGCCCTTGAAGTGAATTGGGACGAGATGATTTCTAAGGCCCCTTCCAACCCCAGCTATTCTGTGATTCCATGATTTCTCCTTCATGCTGAGCAGGGTGCCAGCAGCCCTGTGCAGTGGGAAGTGGGCCAGCTCCCTCCCTGCTTGCCAGAGTCTGCTTACAAGCTCAGCATTCCCTTCTGATTGCTTGTCTGTGCTAGGGAAAACGCCAGATTTCATCCCCAGGGTGCTGAGAACAGAGGGGAAAATCCCTGTTTCTACAGCACTCCAAGTAGTAGTCTGAGCATCTCAGACAGAAACAGTTCCCCCAGCCCCCAGTTTCCACATTTGTAAGAAAAAGATAATGTTCTTGTATTTCCCTGGGGTGATTAAAGCCCACCCCAACCCCCCACACAAACACAGACTTGAAATAACAGACCCAGATAATAAAAAGTACTGTATTAGGACAATGATTGGAAGAGCTCCACTACATCAGAGCTCACCTTGCTTTCCCCTTGCCCCCAAAGCCAGCAGCCAGCCCAGCCATCACTGCATCCTCAGTGAGGGGAACGAAAGTCCTGTGGGTTGGACCAAAGGATGACCCACGCTGGTGTTAGCTGAGATCCTGCTCTGGCTGAGTGCCTGGGGCTCAGAAGAAACTGTTTTTCTTCAGGCTGAGGGTCTCCACCTCCTTCATGAAGCGCAGGCACAGCTCCTCCTGCCATGGCAAGGCCACGCACTGCACAGCCACAGGCATCCCCACACTGTCACGGAAAGCCTGCAGCACAGAGAGTGGGAGAGGGTTTGGGAATGTCCAGGGGATGGGATGGGATGGGATAACTCATGGCCCTGGAGAACCTGGCACCACTCACCTTCGCCAGGGTCCGGTCCCACCAGTCCTGGTAGTATCCCTTGTAGGCCTTCAGCTCCTCCTCATCCTCCTCTGTCACCAGCGTCACAGGGACCACGCCAGCAGGGAAGTCCAAGGCGTTGTAGAGCATGGTGTAGCTGACTGCCACTGCGGGAGAGAAGAAGCTTGCAGTGCCAGCCTGCCCAGGAAAAGCCTTCACCCCCTCTGTGGATGGGAGATTCCAGCTAATGGGGCATTTGCACTGGGAACTCAGGGGCTGAGGGATGGAAATTGGCCCTGTGGCCCCCACTACACCAGGGGGATGTGAGGGGAGGAGGAATGCTGCTCATGGATGCTGGCAGTGCCACAGAAAGGTCCCCTGTTGGTCTCCTACCTGAGAGCTTTGCAGGGTAGCCGATGCGGAGAGCTGGGCCCAGCATGGGACAAAGCATGACGTCCAAATTCAGCTTTTTCCACTGGGTGATGAACTGGTGGCAAAAGTCCTGAGGAGGAAATGCATAGGTGGTCAGTGGGGTGAATGCACTGCCCCACAGCTGCCAGGCCACCTGTCTGGGCTCTTGGCCCTTCCCTGGGAGCAGCCAACTGGCCTGATCCTGCTAAAATCCAGCAACCCTTTGCTGCCTGGAAAATAATTCTTCCCAGCTTACAAAGCACCCTCTCCCTGGTAAACTGGGGAAAGACTGAGTGCACAGGCACATGGTGACCTGGGATATGGGCATGGGTCTTTGGAAAACCAGAAGGGAAATAAAGACAAGTCTGATGGCCTGTATTTTTATATGTTGGTGTCAAAAATTCAGGTCTTCTTTGGCATCATCAACTTGCCTACATGTAGTCCTAATCTTTAAATATGCTGAGAACTTGCACATCCAAGTGGGATCTGTTGGGGAGTGACATGTCCCCACCTTACATCACCAGTGACCTGATCATCTCCTAACCTCAGTGGGTGCTGAGTCTGCCTCTTCCCACAGAGAAATCAAACCAAAACTATTGAACCCCAAACTGCAATACTTTACCTCGATTTCATGATGAAGACTCCAGACTTCATCCACTGTGCTGTAAAAGGAAACAAACACAATGAAAGCCATCCTGCCTTGCATACACCTTCTTTCTGCCATACAGGGTCCCTACCTCTTGGCATGATGGATGCATAAACCAGTACTGCAGCCAACATCATATTTCATTCCCACAGGCTTCATCCTCTACCTAAGCAAAAGGCTGTGACTCCTGCTCTCATTCCCACCCTAAATACTGGAACAGTTTTCCAAACCCAGCAGGGTTACAGTGTTGACACAAACTGCTCTCCATTTGCTTCCACCCCAGTGTTTTCTGCTCTGCATTCTCTCAGACACATGCAGCTGTGGCAGTGTCAATAATGTAGCAAACACTGCTGCAAACCAAACTTTCACACATTTGCTCAGGCTCAGATTTACTCACTTTTCTTTCATACTTCTTATGATACTTGAAAGTCGAGGCACCTGAGAAGGAGAAAGTAAAAAAAAAAAGGAAAATAATTTATAGGAATCCCAGCTCTGTCCTCTGAGACAGCTCAGTCACAAATACAAGCTGTTTACTCAGTGTTCAGGCAGGACTTGTGGATTTTCCCCAAAGAGAGGAGAGAAGGAACAAAAATAGCATCACTCCAGTTTGGAGATGTGTCTGAGCACAGCCAGGAAGCAATGCCTGGAGACTTCATTATGAGAAAGCCTTACTGCAATGGGACACAAGTTATTCACCACATATAGCTTAACTCTGTCTACACTAGAAAGAAATGGACCTTACGAAAGGTTTGGCAATCCAGCAGAGGAGAGTTTTCAGGCAGTGCGGTGCCTTTGCCACCCAGAAGAACATCCCCGTGCTGCCCTTCTCCATCTCCCCTTTGCTGAAAGGCAAAGGGGGGGTTTAGCTGAGCAGAAGTTGGAAGCAATCACAGTAGATCAGCTTTTCCCAGGCCAGCCCCTCTGAACAGCCTATCAAAGTGACAAAAAGAGGTTTGCTCCATTCTGTTGGGCAACACTTGATTCTCACAGCATTTATAGGATATCAGCTCCTCTTTTCAAGGCTGTTAACAATCCCAAATAGAATCAAGGTGCAGCTGAATCACTTGATGTTAAGCTCTCCAGAGCCCATCAGACCCCAGGGAGGATTTTTACAGACAGGCACCAATCCCACCAAACCATTCTGGGCCATACTTACAATTTCCTGACGAAGGATTTGCCTCCATCTGCGAACATTCCCCTGACGCAGTAGTTAAAGATCACATAGTCCACATTTGTGAGTTCAAAGGGCACCAGCTGGAAGGACAACAGTGAAAGGTATCAGTGCAACAGCCACTGCGTGGGAAAAGCCATTGAGGTCTGAAACAGGCTGAGTTGGGTTGAGGATTTCCTGACAAGCCCTCAGGAAAACCTCCATTCTTCCCTGAAAACAATGTTTCCCCTTTGAGCAACAACTGGTGAGTCAAAAGACACAGGATGGGCTTGTCCCCCTGTCCCAGCAGCCCCAGGCTCCTACCGTGTGGCCAGCCTCCTCCAGGAGCTGCTTGGTCTCACGGACAGCACGTCTCATGGCAGGGCTGGGCATGGTGAAGAAATCGGTTTCGTAGTAGCCAATGCGGAGGGGTTTTGTGCTGGAATACACCTGCAGGGACAGGGAGATGCCAGCTCAGGGGTGCCAGCAGAGCCAGCAGCACACCCATGACATGGGGCAAGTCTGGAAAGCAGCACTTGCTTTGCCCAGGTGCCCACCATGGGTCAGGTGATTTCAGCCTGCAGCTCTCCCCAGAGACCCCCAACAACCCCTTGGAGGTTCTGTACCTCTTCATTGAAGGGGAGGGGTGGCACTGTGCTGTCCAGGCTGAACATGTCCTCGCTCAGGAGAGCCCGCAGGCACAGCGCCAGGCTCTCCACGTCTTTTGCCAGTGGTCCCACTGCTGCAGCCACTGGAAGAGACCACAACAGAGCACCCATGGCTGAGGGTCTTTCAAGGGCATGTTCTGCAAAACCAGACCTCTTGGCATTGCTTTGTCTTAGTCTAGTGTTGGCAACAGCTCCTCTTTAAGAGCTGGGCAGGGGATGCTCACAAGTGTCTTCCCACCAGCAGGTCCATCATTATGGACCCAGAGGTGTTACCATTAATATGTGCCCTGGTGTCCTCATTTCATGACTCACAAAAAATAAACAAAAAGCTTTGTCAATCATGACACGAAGACAACATCAGACACCCCCTTTGACTGCTAATCCCATTTCCAGTGGCAGACAAGGTCACACCCTGTGGATAACAGGGTGTATTGTGGTTTATGCTACACAAACTGCTCCTCCCAGTTCCAGTGTATTTCAATTCTCAGAAATCACAGTATGGGGGCAGCTCTCTGGAAAAGGCCCTGAAAGGGAACCTGCTTCTTTCTAAAGGTGATGATGGAAAAAGCCCCCCATAACCAGCTGAGGATCCTTCTCACCCCTGTCCTGCTGCTGGGGGACAGATGTCAATTCCTACCTGCCTTCTGCCCAACGACTCCAGCCATTATTCCTCTTTTGCTGCAAAGAAAAGAGACACAGAAAATATAGCAGCTGAATAGTTTTCATTAAATGGAAAGGCTTTAAGCAGTAGCAAGCATTAATTAAAACTGCAGAAATGAAGGTTGGCAGAAGGAAGAGCTGATGGAAGCCCAAGAGAGACTCAGCCTAGGCCTGACAGATTCAGGCCCTGTCAGTCAGGAACAACCATCCCCTTAGAATGCAGATGAAGAGGTTTCCCCACCTCCATTTGGGTAGGAACCTCCTTACAGACCTCAGAAATTGCCCAGGTAGGATGGATGAACAAGCCCTTCCCAGTTCCTCCCAAGAATGCCTTGCCCACAGGATCATCCAGCACAGTGGTTGGTAGAGTGGGTCTCACCCAGATGCTGCATTTCTCACGGTACCTGAGTCTGTTCCCAGTGGGTTTGATTGCACAGATCCCACAGAAGGCAGCAGGAAAGCGTAGGCTCCCTCCTACATCCGTGCCAATGCCCAAGATGGACCCACCACCTCCTACAAGTGCCCCTTCTCCACCAGAGGAGCCTCCAGGGGTTCTGGTGTAGAGCAGAGGGTTGCGTGTCTGGCCAAAGATTAAGTTCTTGCAGTCATAGCTGAAGAGAGAGAGAGAGATTGCAAATGAGGAATGCAGGTATCTGCTGCTGGGGAGCCCTATCACTACAGAAAGACTTTGAGCAGGCAATCAGGTAATTCACTAATTGTTAAATTGACATCACTTAATGTGAGGGAGGTTCTCACCAGCCTTTTCCCGGTGGTCCCAGGACCTGAATTCACTGACAGCTAATTTCAGTGTCATTAAGCCTGTCCCAGAGGGAACCTCTGGCAGCACAAACACATCAACCCTCCTGGAAAGTCTCCCTGTTCAGGCAGTCCTGAGTGCCACAGGACTCCCAAAGCTAAGCCCCTGCTTGACACCAGGCCAAATGCCAACTGCAGAGATATTTGACACTGGACTTCCCCAGAAAGTGGTGCAAAATCTGATAATCCCTTGGGCAACCTCTTCACGTGGTTTTTCTGAACCATGGTCAGTTATTGCCACACCACCTTAAGGAAGGCATTTCATAGGGCTTGGGCAATGGCCACTCACAGAGGAGCTCTGCCAGAGCTCACCTGGCAGGACACAGGGACAATAGAAGTGTGGCTGTCCAGCAGAGCACACCTGAGCTCACCCCATATCAATGACACCAAGAAGGGTCCTGCCAGATACAACAGGAGGTTTGGGGTCAGCTTCTCCTTCCTTCTGTTGGTACCATAGAGTTAATAGGATCACCTCAGAGGTTAATTTAAAGAAAGATAAAAAGAAAAGGGATTTAAAACCACCCAGTACAGGACAGAAGGGAAACAGTTTCTCTCCTCTCCTCTGCCTCTTCTGCTTTTTTATTTCATTTGGAACTAGAGTTAATTTTCATCCTCAGTGTAAATGTATTTACTTTTTAAGTGAAACTTGTAGACACAAAGAATGGGGACCAGGTGTTGTTATATAAAAAGAAGTGGGAAATGAGAATGAGACTAGATGGAAATTCTCCCTTGAGAAGAGGAAGGGAGCACTGCTGCTGTGCTGAGGGAATGGAGCACCCACCTACCTGATGAGGGACTGGGGAACATTGGTTTTGACAAATGGAATTGCCCCCTGTCTCTTGAGCACCTGCACCACCACGCTGTCCTCTGCTGCAGGTTTATTGAGGTTTTTTATGAACCCCAATGTGGAATCATGACCCTGGGAACACAGCACAATGAGGTTTTCAGATGGAGGACTGCAATTCCCCCTGCCCCTGTACTTTCATCTGTACATTTAAGCACATACATGCACCTCCAACAACCCACCCATCACACACGTGTTGCATGGCGTATCGATGGTAAATCTCATGGGAGACAAGCAGCAAAGCCCCTCCCCTGCCCAGGCAGCCCATCCCACATCAGCTATGACAAAGTCAAGCCAGGTGCTGAGGTCAAAGCTCCCTTCACCACCAAACTTCAACCCACAGGGATTTTGGGAGACACGTGGAATTGTGCTTGTGGTACCTGGCAGTCGATGGAGTCTTTGATGCTGACTGGCACCCCATAGAGCAGACCTCGCTCTTCTTTCCCCACCAGCTTGGCTTTCCGGACCTGGGTCTCGCTTTCCTGAAGATATTCTGTGATGCAGTTGGTTTCTGTGGCCAATTGGAGGGCCTTGGGGAAAGCAGGAAAAGCCCTCAGGTGAGTCACAGCTTGCAGCACTGCACAGTGACCTTCTGCTCTGCAAAGGACGCCTGCCTCTTCCCCCTTTTCCACCTCCCCATCTGCACAGCTGGTATCAAGAC
Source organism: Lichenostomus cassidix (assembly GCF_008360975.1). Classification (NCBI taxonomy): domain Eukaryota; kingdom Metazoa; phylum Chordata; class Aves; order Passeriformes; family Meliphagidae; genus Lichenostomus; species Lichenostomus cassidix. The sequence goes on along the minus strand of NC_139489.1, from coordinate 8,337,204 downwards.
AGCCCTTCATGCTACTTTTCAAGCCATTATCATGCCAAACTCCGAAATTATTTCTGGACACAGCAGGGCCATAGTGCCTGCTTATGTGTGATGAAGGGAGGCACTCAGCTCAGAAAAATACCATGGACCATTCTCTTGTTTGACCTTCTGGGGTGGCGTAACTGATAATCCCAAAGAGGGAACTCAGGAAGTGATCAGAACATCATGGCAAAAGTAGAGAATGAACATGACTTTTTGAGGTTTAACAACCCATCTGGAGATGGAGGGGAAACAACAGCAGCACTCTGCAACTTCCCTACAGGTGTACCTACCCTAGGGAAGCTGTGGGCTCCCCCAGGAAGGTATGGGCTCTGCAGATGCTGCTTGCTGCTCCTTTTTCCTCCATACCAAGCTGAGAGCTATGGCAGTCACATGCCCAGCCCTCTGATCACTCACAGAAAAGCACACAAAGGCCCATCACGTACCAGTAAGCAGTGACAGCTCAGCAGCATTTGAGCCCTTGTGCTGGGCTCCTCCCAAAAAAAGCCAAGCCCCACCATGGGTGAGATGCTGCCCCGCTGCCCTTGCTCCTCACCTTGCCCACATAGGCATAGAAGACGTGGTCTGGAGGGAGAGAGCCATCTCGGAGTTTCCTGGAGAGCTCTGGCAAAGGCAGAGAGAGGATGGAGGCCACGTTCACGGAAGGATGCTACGGGAAAGGTTGAACAGGCAATGACACACCTCTACTTCAGCTGATGGCTTCCTCCTTTCTCCTTGGTTCCCTCTGTAACTCACCCAAAAAATATCTGCCATTTAGTCACTGAAGGTAGTGTCTGCCCCAAGACCACATCCTGCTATACCTGACACCAGTGAGCACAGTGTGAAACACTCAGGGACACTACTAGCCCGGGCTTTCTCAGCCTTCCTTCCTGTTCAGATCAGTCACACCAAGCACCTGCTAATTCAGACAAAGCCTTTCAGGCAGCCTTGTTCAGACAGGTCATGGCTGGGCCTGGGGGAATGTCTTAGCGCAATGTTCTTGATGAATTACAATGGGAGCTGGAATCATGCTTATAGACATTGTTCCATCAAGGAATGAAACCAGACCTGGACTGACCTCTTCACCTGGCACCACCAAGGTATTTGCACAGGGAAGTGCAAAAACCAGGGAGCCCCTTGGCTGATCATTTTTGTGTCAGCAGAGATTTCTTCACCATCGACTAAACACCATGAAAAACGTATCGAACCTCACGCCTGCACTGGACTCTGAACCTGAGCGAGTGTGCTGCAGCCCGAGGCCGGGCTGCCTGCCGGGATCGCGGGGCACCATCGCATCCCTGCCTGCGGCTGCGGCTGCGGCTGCACTTTGGCCTCTGCTGATAACACATCGCCTGTCGCCTCTCCCTGCTGCCTCCTCAACCAGCCCGAGCCTCCCACCACGGCGATGGGGCCGGGAAGCTGTCAGACAGGGATTTTCCCTTCCTTCCCGCATGTGACTGTCATCCCGTTATCCCCCGCTGCTCCAGGTAGCGTTTCCTCCCCATCCCTGCGACAGCGGCGATCGCTGCGATGCTGAGGGGCACACGCACACACTGACTTAGAAAGGGAAAATAACAACACTAAATCGCCGTGGGTCCATATAAAGAGCCGGGAGAGCACCTGACAGCCGGGCGAGCAGGGGTGAGCGGTGGGAAGGGGCCCAGGTGAGGAGCCCTGGGATGGAGCGGGGCCGCGGCTGCCGGCGCTCACCTGCTCCCGAAAGCGCCGCGCCGCCTCCTCCATCCGCACCAGGCTGCGCTCCTGCCGCTCCTGCGCCTCCGCCACCTTCCTCCAGAGCGCCCGGCGCCTCCGCCATCGCAGCAGCAGCAGCAGCAGCGCCGAGCCGCCGAGCAGGGCGGGCAGAGGCACTCGCATGGCGGGGCTGAGGCTGCGGGACCCCGGCGGCAGCGCAGCCCGGCGCTGGCCGCACCCCGCTGCTCTCCGCTGCGCTGCGCTCCGCCCGCACCCCGCCCGGCACGGCCAAGGGCACCCGCCCGCCGCCCGTGGGCAGAGCGAGGCAAAACCTGGGCGGGATTCCGAGCCGGACAGGGATTTAACCGGTTTGCTGCCGTGCGAGCGCAGCGCGGGCGGGGAGGGGGAGGTTCGGGAGCAGGAAAAGCTGCTGGGTGACAGCTCGCCCCTCCCTGTGCTGGGTGGGCTCTATCTGATAAGGCTGAAGTTGGTTTTCCGTTCCTCGAGTGAGGCTTTGATCTCCCCGTAATTTTTCAGCCCCTCTGGGAGCAGCCTTGGCTGGCAGGATCGAGGCAGCACGTAGGGGAGTCCCAAAGGTAGCCGGCTCTTTTGCTTTTCCTGGAGCCAAGCGGCTGTGTGGAGAAAAGAAACAATAAATGTCGCAGGCTCTGCCCAGCGGAGTTCACTTGTCACTGGCAGAGCATGGGTGTGCCTGTGCTTTGCAAGGTGCCGACGCTTCTAACAGAGATACCTGCCATCCCTGCTCTCTGCGGCCAAGCACTTCCTTTTGAGGGTAACTCCAGAATTATTCCTGTGTCACCAGCCCCACATGGGGTCTGTCCTTGAAAAAAACCCACTCACTACTTCCAAAAGTTCATCAGCAAATATTTCAAGCTATTCAGTTTAGATACTGCCCATAGGATTGTGAAAAACCTGTTGGGAAGGACCTGGGGTGTTTCCTCACTTCCCAGAGGGATGAGCTGTTCCTATGCCACCCCTGGGCAGATGCTAAACTAGAAAATATGGTGGAGTTAGATGCACCCGGACTTGATTTTCCAGGCCACTGGCTTTATTTATTTCAGTCTTCAGGATCTGAGGGCTACTCTGGCAGCACCCGAGCCACTTGTGCCAGGGCCTGGCTCCCTCGGAGGGAGCTGCTGTGCTGTACATCCACAATGTCCTGGGGGGTGCTGGATGTACTCCATGTCCTGGGGCTCTTTGCTGATGGGTGTTGAAGCCTGAAAAATACTCAGCCCTCCATGAACTCAATGGCCTTCTTGCTCTGAGGTTATGCAGCTGCCTGGTATCTGCGTCAAGGAAATCACATGCAAGAACAGCAGTTTTCCCTGCAGTTTTTTTTCTTTTACTTCTTTTTTTCCTTCCCCCTCCCTGCCATTTTTTTCAGACTGTGGGGTTCAAATACAAGATTGTAAACTCCCAAGGGCACTGCAATGTGCTCACAAGAGAGAAGCAGGTTGGCAGGAGTGCCCTTGTGAGTCAAGAGGATGTGATCAGCTCCAGGTTGGCAGAGCACATGCTGTCTGTGATCTCTGACTCCCTTTTCCTTCTTTCTCACCCTGGAGGCTCTGGCCCCCTGCACTGATCTCACCCCATGGCAGCACAGTGCCAAAATGGGGCTGTTCCCTTGCAGGCTATAAAACCACGTGCACTGAGAACACGTGAGAGCAAGAAAGGTGGGGAACTTTGGAGAAACAGAAGTTAGAGCTAGTTCTTGTGGAAGAAAAAATTACTTCTCCAGCCTTCTTTACCCTAATTTAAATCCTGCTTAAAATCTTTCATGCAGAGACAATTTTCACCTTCTGCAGTTCAGCTTTGTGAAAGGGAAGAAAACAAAGTAGGAGAGTTATGCCTGGAACACTTGCAGCTCCAGGAGCTGCTGCCAGAGACTCTCCTTCTCCCCTTTCCTGGGGAAGTGTATGGGGTGAATATGTGGGGTTGAAGCATCAGGGAGAACAGTGGTAAGACTTGGGTCTCTGCTGAGGCTGGCCAGCTCCAGGAGGTTAACTCAGGGCATGGGAAATCCCAAAACACAGCAGGTCCATGCTGTGGCCCACCTGCCAGCAGAGATGGTCCAGCAGGTGACACAGGGCAGTGGATGGGGAGCTGCAGCGTATGCAGGTGGTGGCTGGGGATGCCCTGTCTAGGAGGATGTGTCTGGGACTGTCTTAGAGAGGTAAAATGGGTCTGATCTTGCTCCCCATGGGTTGGGCTGGTGGCCAGCTGCTGGCTTGTGGGGCAAGTGATGCCCTAATATCTCTCTGTAACACTGCTGTGTCCTTACCAGATGAGCAAGTGTCACTTTTCTGCTGTTGTGCCCATAGGGCTGCCCATGGGCTGCTGAAATGGGGCTTGAATCTTGGAGTGCTGAAGTTGAGCACTGATCCTACCCCTGCTCCTCCTCCACTGCCTGGCAGGGCTGGAGCCTGTGGCTAAGAGAGGACAAAAGGATCAGCTGGTTCTGTGAAGGCTTCTCTCCCTACTGCCCACAAACCTCCCTGTGTCCACAGAGCTGTGGCTGGGTGGGTGCCACCACACCCCAGAGATGCTGGAACCCCACAGTTACCAAAGGAGTGGCACAAAGTCGTCATCCTTTTCTGTGTGTGACAAATCACACACGGTTAGCCAGACTGGAGCAGCTAGTTCCTGTTCACCTGGCACCAGAGCAGTGCCAAGAGCACAGTAAACATGCCGCTGTGATTTCCATAGCACTGTCTCCTGGCATCCGGAATGCTGTGACTCCTCAAGCCAGAGTTAGGTTGGAGTGACTAATAGCTGTGTGCTCACAGAGATGTTTCTTGTGTGAAGCAATCCGATTCTGGCACTCACGGCATCCTGGAGAAGGGAGATCCATGGTTTATCCATGTGTTGTAGGGAAGCAGCATCTCCTGTTGGCCTTCCACAGCTGATTTAATTCACTCTCCTTATTTCCAAGGAGGAAATAAGAGACTGTTCACTATTCACCCAGGGATTTTACATTTCTGTTCTTCCATCTCCTCTCACTGCTTTTAGACTGTTTCCTAGAGATTAACAACCTTCTCCTGCCACCATCTGCCAGTCACTTGCTTCCTGCGATCTGGCTCTCTGGAAAAAGATCCAAGCTACATTTCCAACAGCCAGCAGTCCTTCTTGCTTCTTTTCTCCTCTCCTTGCAGTTTCCTGACTCTTGAGTGGAATTAGTCAACATGGTCTGCAAGAAGGTGAAGCAACTCCTCCCAGAGCTGGAGTTTAACCCCTGCAAGAAGGTTGTTCAGCAGCTTGGGCAAGAGGTAGTGCCACATGGGAGTGATTTCTTTTGTCCCTGCAAGAAAACTGCATGTTTCATCCTAGTTGCTCACTCAGTGATGCTTTTATTTTCTACTTTGTAGTCACTTCTGCCTTTAAAAGATACTTGTCCTCCTCACTCCCTGTGCTGCAGAGCTCTGTCAGTGCAAGGGCTGGTTGCTCCCAAATCTTCTTCAAGCTGGAGTATGTGAGTTACCATAATCAGTTTGAACACATGGTTTGTGCCAGCTTTGTAGACTCTGTTCTGAAGGAGATTAGGAAATGCTCACATGTTTTCTCCACCAGCAGAGTGGAGGAGGAGCTGCCCTGGAAGAGGACCATGACTTGCACGTGCAACTTGCCCTTGCACAAACTCTCTAGCTCCTTGTGTATGTAGCAGCTGTTGCATGGTAGCTTGAAAGAAAAGCTGAAGAAATCATAGCAAAAGGGTCCCTAGGATGGAAGGGACCCCTTGGGAGATCCTTGAGATTGCTGAAGACACCTTAAGCAATAGCCTCTCAAAAGCTTCTTTCTATGTAAATGAGGGAGTGGGGACTTATTTCTAGTAGTATCTGTGTTACAGTGATCTGAGTCCAAACAGCTTTGCATTAAAAAATAAATAAGGGGGGGGGGGAAAGAAATTTTAAGTGAGTAAAATTACTCCTGTAGTTGTTTTACACAGCTCAATGAAGATAATTTTATTGGCAATTGTGAGTGATTACAGTATTATCTACCATCAAAAAAGTTATTTTTTTGAACGCTAAAGGAATTAATGATACATAAAACTGTGCTTAGATTGAGTGCATTCATCAGCAGAAATGCCTTGTGCTGGCACTGGTGCACTGTAATTACTCTGTCTGCTCAGAGGAGGAGAGCAGGAGATGGGGGTGTTGTGTGTACTGTCACAGATTTACATACACTTACACACTGAGCAGCTCGGGCAGGGGGGAGCAGAGCCAGGGCAGCAAAGCTGGTGAGCAGGGAGACAAGTTTCACCTGTCTTTTTTCTTTATTGTGCATTACAGAGAGAAAAATGGGGGTAATTTCTGTTTGAAACTTTATAGGGTGGAGCCAGTATGGAGAAGATGGTTAAATGCTCCTCAGAATATCAAGGAATGAGTCCAGTCTTTGTAGCAGGGTGCTTTCCATGGTACAAAGGCTTTGGAAGGGCTTTTAAAGGCAGGGTGCTGGGTTGCAGCCCCTCCAGTGATGGACACATGCTCTCAGGAAAAGGAAAACCCTCCGTGATCTCCATCTCCTTGTGCACAGCTGCCTTCTGAGCTGAACCTTTAGCTAAATAAATATAGAAAATAGAACGTTTCCAGTCCAGGTGGAGCACCGGGGAGCATTCCCTGCTGCACCGAGGACACATCGCTGCTGGATGCGTTTGGCCGTTCGGGTGTAGCCACCAGAGAGCAGGATTGAGCTGCGGTCCTGGAAGGAATCGCCTGCTGGGAGACTTTTGCGCCCTAAACCTTGTGTTACATGCTCTAAACTTGGAGTATTGTACTAGCAGAAAGCGATTTTCGGGCTCTTTGGGTGATGAGACATCCCTAGCTTTTGTGGGGAGCAGCGCTGTGATTTCAGGTGGTTTAAAGTGCTCTTGTAAAGCGCTGGGAGTTCTGCTCTTCTGTTCTGCAATTGGTCCATTGGGGCCAGGTTGTTTTTGCTCAGGAGAACATCCCAGCAGAGCTTGATTTTGCAAATTGTCAGCTCTGCTGCTGCCAGGATTTGTTGCCGTGGACAGCACCGTGCCTCAGGTCTTCCCCTTCCCCTTCCCCTTCCCCTTCCCCTTCCCCTTCCCCTTCCCCTTCCCCTTCCCCTTCCCCTTCCCCTTCCCCTTCCCCTTCCCCTTCCCTTCCCTTCCCCTTCCTTCCCCTTCCCCTTCCCCTCCTCTGCTTTTTCGAGATTCCTGTTTTCTGAACAGGCCAGGAGAGGGAGACAGCCAGCCAGTTACAGCACAGCCCAGATTTCCAGCTCTCCCCGTTTGCCGTGGGATGAAAGCTAATACACTTTAAATATACTCACCGATTTTCCCGGGGGGAAGGTTTGATCTGTGCAGCCCTCCCAGCTGACCTGCAATTTACATTGACCCAAGCAAGGTGGGCACTGGGCAGGAGGGGAAACTGAGGCATGGGGCAGGACCATGCCTGGAGGGATGTGGTTGGTGGCATCCTTTGTGATGACCTCCTGGCCCTGCTGCAGGTTGGGATTGCTCTGTGTTGACCAGTGCAAACATCCCTGTGGTCTGAGGTGGGTCCTCAGGTGGTCTGGGGGGTGCATTAGAGCATCACCACAGATGTCACCTCTACAGGGACACACAGTGCACCACAGAGTGGCATCCACAGAGTGGCATCCCCTGCCCCGTCCATGCTGAGTGTCTCTGCAGTGTCTGTTCAACCAGCAGCTGGTTGCAGACCCCTGATGGAGCAGTGGTGGGGACCCCTGCCCATGTCAAGCTGGTTTTGGTGAGCTCATCCCATCACTGTGGAGGTTTTAGGGGAAGACATGTGCATGGAAAGTGGTGGGGAGGCCCTTGGTGGCTCCTGCCATGGCATCTTCCTGGAGCCATTGGAAAGCCACAAAGCATCATGGCTCATGTTCACAACAAACACTTCCATTGACTGATCAGCCTCTCCCATTGCCTGTGTCTTCCCTTCCCCTCTCATCCCTCCTGGGCCAGCACCACCGAAAGACTGGTGAGATCACCCCTGTGCTGAAAATAAATAAATAAATAACCAAATAAAAATGCTGACGTGGAGAAGTCAATCAGCTTTGTGTGGCCTTGTAATATCTCATTTTATCCGCGCCACGCTTTATTAAATTCTCATAAACCTGTCAATGAGGACAGATACCATTTCAGTTTACCCCATTAGTTCTACACAATGACATCGGGGGAGAGAAAGACGGGGAGGTGGCGGGGAGGCACTCGGCGTGGAGAAAAGAGGAATGAATTTAAAGAAAGAAAAAAAAAGAGAAACCGAGAGCCAAAACTCATCTTCGTGACAATAATGTAATAACATCAGCGCTCAGGGAAACTAATTGAATTAAGTGGCTTTTGTTAATGGTTTTAAGACTTAGAAATGTAAATAATAGGTAGGACTCTTTAGTGGGACTCTAGTTTAGGTAACTGCATCCCTGAGAATAAGAAATGCTTTGCTGTTAAATGTGATGTCAGATAGTTTTGTTACTCCTCCGGTTTCATGCCTGCAAAGCATATTTTGCAGTTTTAAAGCCGGGTGTGTTTATCATCTTTCCTTTCTAACTTCAGACGGAGCTTAATTCAGGAGTATTTGCATGAACCCTTCTTAGCCAGTCCCTATCAGTTATTTGCACCGCCAGGAATAAAGTATTATTTCTGCCGAGCTGCTTTGGAGAACTTCCTGACTGCAGGGTTGCTGTGCTCCAGAGCCTCCTGCCTATTTACATGTTCATTAAAGGCAGCAGCAGCGCTGCTCTCTGCAGCAGGGCCAGACTCAGCTCCTGGAGTAACAGCCCTGGCAGCAGGGATGTTACACCAGGCTTAGGCCAGTGGGGATGGAGAATCCAGCCGACAGGTAGGATGAGCCGAGCGATTTAGAAATTACTTTCATGGGAACTCGTTCTGCTTAAAATATTATTGGATTTTCATTTAGGAACCTATCAAAGTGCAAGAATGAAGTCTGAGCTGCCTAACCCACATAGGTCTAAACAAACAGCCCATCCTTCTGCTCTGGGATCTGTCGGCTCGCGGATTGGAAAAGGTCCTTCGGTAAGGCATGGGCTGAGTCTCAGGGAAACCTACTGTGCCAGGCAGAATAGGGGGCTTTGCATTTATTCAGGCTGAAAATCTTCCCCTCTGCAGGATGAAGGCTCTCCCTGCTCTGTGCCACGGGGATGCTGCCGTCCCCATTTGTCCCCTCAGCTCTACCTGCAGCTGTGTGGGCAGTAGCAGCACAGGGAGGCAAAAATTCTCCCATGCTTTTGCTCCAATCCCACTGCAAGTGGGCCGCTCTGCCTGCACCAGATCACTCTGACATCCTTTGGGGACTTCCCTGCTGGCTTCACCTGTGACCTGTAGTGATCTCTGCTGGTGATGGCTTCAGCTGTGCCACTGTGGCTGGAGAGCCTTCCTTGTAGCTGCCAGCTGCTTCCCATCCAGTGGGATCTCAGGACCCACACAGCCTCAAACACCTTCCTCCATCATCCTTATAAGCCTTCTCCCACCACCTTCCAAAGCCTGTCCCCATCACCTTCCAATGCCTTTCCCCATCACCTTTACAGGCTTAGCTAGAAAGAGCCCAAATGTCCCAAGCCCAAGCCAAACCTGACCCAGCTCATATGGGCAAAGGAGAGAGAGAGTTGTCAAATTATAAATGCAAAAATAGAGGGTGAAAGCAAGTAAAACATTTTCCTTGGGGTGTTTCTTAAGCAGATTGTTTAAAAAAAAAAAAAAAAAAGAAAAAAAAAGAAAAGTTCAGTCCTCCTGGAGAACTTGATGACATTTCTTACTGCTGTCCATTTGCCATATTGCTGTAAAGGGAAGCTGGGGTAGAACAGAAGGGTTTGTTTCTTCCCTTATGGGAAAATAAAATAAGAACAAGAAGAATATTGCAGTTAAAAAACCAAATCCTTCACTATTCTCCCTGCAGTAGGAAAGAAAACCCAAGCACCTTATTAATGATAAAATTCTTAAAACCAGCTCCTGCCTTAGCAACATCCCTCTGACAGATCCTTTTTTTCTGACTGTACCACTGTGGCAGAGGGAGAGGCAGCTGCAGGCTGGGATCCTGCCCTGGGCTCTCCTGAGGATGCTGTGGTTGTGTGCAAGGTGCTGGGGTGGGATCAGTGGCTTTCCCTTCTCTGAAAACAAATGAAACTCTGGCTCCCTGCCTAGAAGGAGATGGGACAGCAAAGGCTGCAGTTTGTGGCTCAGCTTTGCAAGTTGAGGTGCTCAGCAATGCAGCAAGATAACAGCTGGAAGGAGACTTACACAGCCCTATAGACAGGGAAGGAGTTTTTGCTTGGAGATCCATTAAATAATTTGCCATGGTAAGACCCAGGCGTTACTATTTTCTGCAGATAAAAAGCAGGTTATTTTTCATGAGCTGCAAAATGCTGCTGGTGGTGCCAAAGCTTGCCACCGGGTCTGTAGCTCGACAGAACACGAGCAGATAGGAGCAATATCATAAAAATAACTGAAATCCACTAAGGGCTCTGTTGAGCTGCCTTTTTAAAGTGCATCAGGTGAAGCAAAAAGGAGTGGGATAACCCTGATTCAAGAAATAGTGCCAGTGGATTGGGAAGTGCATTCACATTGTTCAGGAGATGTGAGCATGCCAGAGCTACCCCAGTCTGCTTGAACTGGGTGTGGATGGCAGCCTTGCCCTGGCTGCAGCATTCTGTCCAAGCAAGGCTGAATTGAAGTTTTTCTGGTGGGACTGTCCTGGTGCTGTCTTCACTGACAAGGTCCCTGCTGAGCCAGGAGCCTGCTAGAAGCAGACAAGGAAAGAACAGCCCTGTGAGCCAAAGAAATCAGACTCCAGATGATTTACATGGAGCATGAGGGGCACCAGAAGGGCAGCCAGCCCAGAAAATGAGATTATAAACTATCATCCCCTGTTACACGCTGGGACATGGCTACAGGGTGGCCCTCTGGCATCATTCGGGGAGGCAGCCGTGGTTTGGTGTTGAAAGCAGAAGGCTTTTGTCTCATCAGATTGGAAAAGCCTACATCCTGAGGAGTGTCTGGGAATGCATGCAGCTCTGCCTTCCCTCCTGCAGCCTTTTCCTGGCCTGTGTGCAGTGCCTGACACCTTCAGAGGCCACAAGAACATCCTAACTGGTCACTGCCACACCCTGCTGACCCCATGGCATGGTCTGGGGAGGTGTGTGAAGCAGCAGTCTGGTGGACTGAGATGGTGGAAGAGAAGAGACCTTTTCTCCAGGTGGCCAGGCCCTACAGAGGGCAGTGCTTGAGGTGGACCCACTCCTGCATTCAAATTTGCTGTTCTGGTGCAGGTGGTACCTGCTGGGCATCACCCCCAAGTAGTTTAAACATTGCCTCTTTTGGGGTAAGAAGAGGAGAAAAGAGCCTGGAAAGGGGATACAGCAGCCATAATGTGGATGCACCCACCTTTTTAAAGTGATTTAGGGTTCAAGCCAGGTCAGTGTTACATATGAGCCAAAAAAATGCAAAATATTCCGTTTGCTCATGCAAGTGTGAAACCTGCTGGTAGAGGTTTGGGTTTGATGTTCTTCACCTCTGCGATGTGAACCCACAGGAGGGGAAAAGCAGCACAAAAAGAGTCCTCAGAAGCAGCAGAGCCCAGTGTTTTATCAGAGCTGGCATGGATGTGGTTAATAAGATAATCTCCGGACCCTCCAACACAAAGGGAAAGTGAGTTTTCTGATCCATAAAGGATCAGTCTGCAGGAAGCCCCATCAGACTCCTCAGCGTGAAATTACACCACAGCAGGGGGGTACAGTCCTGCTACTGTACAACATTAGAGAGATGAATTAGGACTTGACATTCATGTGCTTAATATGCCTATTCCTGGCATTATCCCACAAGGACCAGTCACCACCAAGGACTTACGGTCACCGGGTCTAGGAAGGTATTTAGGGGTGCTCATTTTCTTGCTTCCAGAGCTATCAGGCTTCCCCATCAAATATCTCCTCATCAGGAGCAGGGGGAGAGCACAGCCCAGCTCTTCTATCTCACAGCAATCTGGTCTGGGGAATAACCACCAAGTGCACCTTTGTTGCTGAATAAATCACAGCGATGCTCTGCACGGGTGAGTGTGGAATGAGGGGAAAAAACACATAAAATCATGACTTGGTCCTCAAGAAGCTGAGAAAAGGGGAAAGAGCCAACCCCAAAAGTATGTCTCTTGCATAGTTGCTGCTAACAAAAACAAATATTTACTGGAATGGGATGTCTCAGCAGGTCTGTGTTAGGAATTATTCAAACTGGGCTTGCCTCTCCAGTGTTAAAGTGGTTGGAGGTGTCCCTTGGACAAACATGGGCACTCTGAGCTACTTTACCAAATGGGCTTTGTCAAGAAGCCAGAGTATTTCCAAGCCCCAGGTCTGGGCTGTGTGAAAATTCCTGCCTGTTTGAACTCTGAGCCAGGATAGAGTGCTTTTGGTTTGTTTTTTATCCATGAAATATTTTGTTGAGAACAAAATTTTAGGGGGAGGGGGAGAATCTGCTCTGAATTCTGGAAGAAATAAAAAGAAAAAATGTTGGCTACAAGGCCAAATAGTTTTTGAACTGATCATTTTCCAAGAAAAAATCCAAAAAGATTTTTTTTTCAGAAAGTAGCTGTCCTGCAGGAAATTCCTGATTTCATGGACATGCCGCACTTCTGGCAAGTGCACTTGTGATCAAACTGATTGAAAAGCCATTTAATTTGAACTGTTTTCAGAATGCAGAATGAGCTAAAACTTGGCAAAGCTAATGGGGGGAAGCATGGACAGACCCAGGAGAAATAAATGAGAAGCAGAATCCTCCCAGAAGCTGATTTTGCAATGGTCTGGCATGGAGAAAGGGCAAGAGGCTCACCAGCATGAGGACATCCTTATGGCTGTGATCACATTGTATGGCATGTGGGCACTTTGTGGCTCACAAATCCTGCTCCTTCGACTCTCCTCTTCAACTGTTTTCCCTGGAAAAGGGGAGCAGGAATATGGTGGATCCTGGGACTCATCTGGCCATGGAAGTGGTGCACAGCCTGAAAATGCAGGTTCATCCTAAACCTGGCCGTAGAGAAACATCTCTTGCTCTGGACACAAACTAGCCCAAATTTGTAGCCCATTTCTAACCCATGGGGGTGGAGGTGAGGATTTCCATGGGCTCTTTATTCCTTAAGCACAAATTTTGTGGGAATATTAAATCTAAATCAGATCTGATGTTGCCATGGGTGAAATCAAATAACAGTGCATCTACCCAGATATCCTTACTCTTTCCCATGGGATGGGAGTTCTGGATCTGGGCTCCTACACATTGTGACACCAAGCCAGGTGTGGACATAATTCTTGGCCATGGAGAGCAGACTCTGGTGCAGAATGCAGTTGCACATGGATGGATAACCCATCCCTATGGATAGGATGAGCTTCCCTCTGTTGTTTCCTCTGCCTGGTGGCACCATCTGGCTGAGTCACAAGTATTCACCACTCCACCTCCCAAATCTTCAGCAATCTAGTCCTCAAGTCCAAATAAACACTTCCAGGATGATACAAGAAAGGAGCCTTGAAAACTGAAAACTTCACAATGTTTTTGTTGTTCTGCTGTCCAGGCAAGCCAAACACAAAGTATTCCCAAAGCCATTCTGCTGATTTAAAATAAATCCCAAGACAAACATCCCTAAATAAACCAATGTGTAGAGGCTAATGGAGCACTTCCCACCCGAATGATAAATTCCTGTTCTCCAAGAGAGTGACAATTTTTTTAGCATGCTTGGCTTTTGTCTCCTATGAAACCAGAAGTCTCCCACTGAGGGTTGGGTTTCATGTCTGGGTCATAGTTTCTACAGAAAGGAATTTTCATTATGGTCTTGGAAACACTTAAGCCTCCCTGTGCAACTGATCTATCTGAGCTTTTCATATCCATCAGGACCATGGATGCCATCAGCAATCAGGGGTGAAATCTCAAGCAACCTGAGAAGGAGGTATGAGCCTTAGGATGAGACAGGATCTCATAGTGAGATTAACATGGGCTGAGAGGGTAATTAACCACAGTAATTATTTGCTGAAGGTGAGGTGGGGGTACTTCCTTGTTGGCAGACTTTAGACTGGAGGATGGATTCCCTGTTTAAAGGGGGAGCCAATTCACTGAAGTCTTTTGGCTTGTGATGTGCAGAGTGACAGACTAGATTAGGAAGATGAAACAGAGGTTTGGGGACCAATCGAGCAATAGCTGAGTCCTCAGGCCACACAAAGTGTCAGAAGTAAATATAACTATTCCCAACATATCAAATAACTTGGGAGAGAGAGAGTATCTCAGAGAGACAGGAGACCTAGGAAATGCTAACAGGGCAGTAAGCCTGAGATGCATCCTGAATAGCAAAATTCAAAGATTCTATTTCTAAGCCTGGATCTTGCCCCATTTTTTGAGAACATAGTAAATGGACCAGTTCCTGCCCTAAAACAGCCCTTTATGTAGTTACAGCATCCGTGCATCTGAAACTCCCTTTGCTTCCTCTTTCCAGGTTACACAACATCAATAATCTTAATTTTTTATTATGGATGCTGTTTTCCAGTTATTATCATTATTTTTCTCTGGACTCTCTCCAGCTAATACATATCTTTCTTGAACTGGTTCTCAAAACCAGACATGTTTTTCCATCTCAGGTTTAACCAGACATGAGCAGAAAGAAGATGCATTCCCATATCCTATGGGCTCTCCCAGGGCTGTCCATGGTTGCAAAAGCACCTTGTGGGTGTTGTATGGCTTTAATCAAGCAGTTACACCAAAAATCTGTGACAGGGGCTGTGTAGGTTGGAAATGGGACACTCTTTTGTGACTTCTTCTTTTTTGTTGAACATGATGGAAATGTGGAATGTGTCTCCTCCCACCCACCCCCAACTTTCTCTGCATAGGTGAGATGCCAAAACTACAAAATGAGTTAAAAGAAAACTGTTTAACAAAACTGTTTAACAAAACTGTTGTAAGGTGAACGTCTTCATCAGTGTGCTATATTCGAAGGTTTTCTGCATCAAACAAAACAGGTTTTGACATAGAATTGCAAGAGAAAGGAGCTGAAAGGACTCCACCATAGCTCATACCTTGATAACAGGTGAGGATTCATGGCAATCCAGGTAGACCCTTGAGATTTGGGGTAAATCTGATATGCTGTGAATCTCCTGCATCAATGAATGTACAAGGATATTCAACCTCCTTTGACAAACAGGAAAACCAGAACCAAGAATATGAAGCTTTTTCTCCAAACCACACGTAATGGGGCAGCAGAGATGACAGTAGCAAGCCAGGCATCTCTGCCCTGCTCAAGGTCAAGGCTGTCCTGTTTCCTAACAGAAAGATAATCCTTTAGTGTGGGTGGTGGGAGCTCTATTTTTAGGTCTCTATTCTTTTATAGCTCATCAGATTTTTACCTCCTGGAAGCTGCTATGCAGTCTCAGAATGCTCCTCTTGCAACAGCTTTTTTTTTTTTTTTTTTTTTCCTTCCAGAATAAAACGTCTTTTTGAACATTTGGGAACTGACGAGCATGCTTGGGTGGGGTTAGGGCACCTCTGAGCAATCCAAACCCACCCTGCTGCCAATCCAGGTCAAAGCTGTGTTTACCCAAGTTTCATGACTGCTAGAAAGGGTGAGAAGAAATGGAGTTTGTGTGAAAATATCTGTGAACTTGGGCCAGCAGGAAGGATCGTGATCCCAGGAGAGTTGGGAAGGGGATGATTTTGCAGTGATGGGAATAAGTTAGCTCTCTCAATTTTCTGCACTCTCTTTACCAATTCAATTTTTTTGTGCCCTGTTGTAAGTCAGTTCCTCTTGAACCACAGTGTTTACAGCAGTAATTTGGGTTAGAAGGGGTCTTTGGAGGATGTCTGGTCCAGATATCACCTTGGTCATGTCAGACATCATGTGAAGTTGGGAGTGGTAGGAGCTCATCCTCTTTCACTGGCTGCACAGTGAGCAGAGAGCCCTGATTTCCAGAGGACTGAAGTGAGACAGGATGGAAAGGCTGGCACTGTCCTCAGAATCCCACCTTTTGCTGAGTCCTGGAGGTTGTATATCAGAGGAGCCCCACAGTTTTGTGACAAATATGAATGGCTTCCCATGGGCTCACATGGAGGCTCCTCCCAAGCTGGTGTTGGCAACCTGTTGGAAGCTCTTTAGGGAAGGTAATGGGATTGTGTCTCTGAGCGTCTCCTGCATCTGATGGGAATTACTGGGAGCTTCCAAATGATGTTCTCTCATTTAATCTCTTCAGCAGACTTCTCATGTGCTGCTGGGCAAATCCATTGGTTCTCCCCATTTCTGCTTCCTACCAGGAAAATATCCACTTTCTCTCACCTCCATCTACTCCATTTAGGTGATGCACCTCTCTGGGGAAGGGGTGTTTTATTTTACACACTGTGGCTGTGTACAGAGCTTTGCATGACTGGCCTTTCTTACTCCCAAGGGAAAAAAAAAAAAGCCTCAAACAGCATAAAAAATAAATAAACCCTAAAAATAGCACTCTGCTGAGCAGGTTTGGGGGGCTGCTTTGCAGACAGGAATGCAACCAGGGCGAGGGGAGAGCCAGCCCTCTCCACCAGCCCCCACCTGCCCCTCTTCCCCCCACTGTGTGAACCTACTGTAGATTTCTTGAATTTCCCTTTGATGTTTATCTCCCCCCAGTAATTCTCTTTGGGGGGATTTGCTGGAGCGACAGTTAGAAGAATATAGCCTGGAATAGGGCGGCCGAAGGGCGAGAGAATGTTAGAAACAGGATTAAGATCATATTCTACAAGCGGTTGTCAGTCGCTGAATAGGGCTAAAGTTTCTTATCGGGCCAGGGTGCCAGAATGCCTTTGGATTCTTCTCCCCTCTTTCCCTCCCCTCTGCACAGGGCTTTCAGCATGGTGGGGAAAGCACAATTCTGGCCCTGAAAGGGGAGGTGGGCTCTGGGGAGCTTCACCCCATGGAGCAGGAGCTGGGAGAGGAGGTCAGGGCATTGCTGTGGGTCTCATGGGCAGCCAGCACGGTAGCCTGGGAAAAATAAAAATTAAAAAAAAAAAAAGTGGTGGTGGTTAATGCTGAAATGGCTGGAGGATTTTTAGGTGCAAATCTCTATATTGAGGGAGAATATTCCCTTCTGAATGTCTCAAGCTTGGTTTCTTGATTTTTTTTTTTTTCTGGCATGGGATTTCATGGCTTTCATTGGGCATTTTAGTTGTTGGATTTTATTCTTTTTCTCCTTCTTTTCTTAAGGTGGAATTGGAATCCTGGTGGGAACTTAACTGGAAATATTTGGGGTTTGCTTATGAACATTCCAGGTGATATGAAACAGAAGTGCAAGAAAAGCAGAATTCTGAACTAATGAGGGGGGAAAAAACCCAGAAAGTGTGTTTCAAAAACTCAAAGTGTGTTTTGAAAATGGAGAGGCAAAAATAGTTGCGAAAGAGAAAAAATTTTGGAAACTTTTGAAGCTACTTTCATATAAAACAAAAACACAAGCACACTGACTTTTCCTGGGCAATGGAATCAAGTAGTATTAAATTCCCCTGTGTGCTCATTTCAGAAAGCTAAGGACATGCAGGCTTTTGATGTTTCCACATTGAAGATGATTTTGTCTTTTTACAGGTTAGGACATTATGATAGAGAAGATTTTGAAGGGGCCAATGTCCTCACCTTTCCCAGCCTGAAACATGACAAATGGCCCCATGTGAATCCTCTCAGATCCGTATGTTTCAGTAGAAAATAAGTGTTTCTGGTAAAATGTTCAGATTCATTTAGGAAAATCTGGGTTTCGTTTGACTCTGTGGGTGTGGAATGTTTTTCACTTGTTCTGCACAAAGCAAACAGAAACCTTGCCATCGCTTCTGGTTTGTGTTGGAAAAGGAAGTCCTGCAGGTAATGTCATTTCTGGGCTGCTGGAAATAGCTGGGGAAAGGAACAACTTCTTTCTTTTCAACTTTCTGGATCATGACCACCTGTAGCTATTCTATAGTGAGGGATTGTGGTTTTCTGGAGCCTTTGCCTGATTAAAAGCACCAGGAAAGCTTTGTCAAGTGACCTGCTGATGAACAAGAATTTCCCCAAAGCTGTAGAAATTCAGCAAGAAGAACTCTGCCCAGAATTTGCACTGTTTGAGGAGTGAGGGGGTGAAAGCCAAAGGGGTTAAAATCCAACTCCTGGAGACCTGTGAATATGGAAGCACCTCTGCTTTTAAATGGGTTTCTGCCTTGTGGCTTACAGAAATTTGACAGTTGACTACAGAAGTCAAGTTGTCCTTTATATACATGACAAAATCTCATTAATAATTTTAGAAACATGAGAGTAACTTTATGCCTGTGGCTGGCAGTGTTATGAAACTTGAGTGAAACAGAGGCTGAGTGACTTTACCATGTCCAGAAGCAATGAGGTTCAGGAAAGTTAAATAGCCCACACAAAATGATGTAAAATAAATTAGATTTTTAAAATTCTTACTGTTTCTCACAGACCTTAACAAATAATGCTTTCAAGTCAAATTACAAGGCTACATTTTGTAGTTCCTATTGATTTCAGTTGTAACTTTGCCTAAATAAAATATTGCCTTTTATTAATTTATTTTGACTCTTTAAATCCATTATTTCTTGCTATTATTCCTAGACTTTTTCAGCTCACTCCTTGCTAGAATCAGCCCTTCTTGTGTGAGGCCAATCTACTTTCATGCCCCAAGAGCTCCTGCCCCAAAGACCTCACAAACTGCCCTATTTTTGCATTTAAAACTTACATTTCCAAAACCTCTTGGTCCTTTAAAGTACCAGAATATGAACAATATTCATGCAGAGCTCAAGGAGACAGTGTTTATGGGAGGAGAAGGGATCATCACAAGGGCTGTTTGAGCAGAAGGTGCTCTGAGGTCGATGCCCACAGGTATCACTTACCTGTTCCATCTCCCATTCTGCTCCTGGCTCAGTGTTTTTGATGTAACCTGAGGGTTTATACACAGTGAATGGATTATGCCAGTTAAAGGCTGTGTTATTCCCTTCCTCTCACAGCTCAGGAAATCAGAGCCTTGTCAAAGAAGCATCAATAAATCGCAGTAACTCTGCTGAGGTGACCCAGGGTACAGGAATGCTCCTTCCTCAGCAAACTCTTCCCCAGGAATATTTCCAGGACTTTCCCTCCTGTTTGCATTTGCCTGTGATTGTACAGGCAAATTGTACAGCTTCTCCTGAGCATCCACTTCTGAGTGCAAGTGGGAGATGTCAGGTCAGCTTCCCGAGGAATTTTCCAACTTTTGAAAACTTCTTCCGACTTTTGGAAGTCGACCGAATGCAAAGCAAGGCTAGACTTGGCAGCGTTCAGTTAATGGCTGGTCCAGATGATCTTAGAGGCCTTATCCAACCTAAATGATTCTGTGATTCTGGATCTGGCACCTTAATGCCCATAATCCCAGTTTTGCAGCAATGCCCCCACCTGTGCAGAGGCAGATTCATGTCAAGTCCCACCCTGTGACTCAAGCAGGTAAAACAATATCAAGTATTTCATAGAACACCTCATAATATATAAAATCTGTTTGGCCCTTTTAACCACCTTTCTTTTTTTCTAAACAATCTTGAGACATTATAAAGCAAGAAGCAGCACTTTTGGAAGAGGAGAAACCTTTTCAAGATACTCGGGGATATGGACTGTTATCCCAAATCCATAAAGGACAAGAAGATCAGTGAAAAATTTGCTTTCACCTCATAGATTTTTGATTCAACTCTCTGCCTTTAGCTCCAGCTGGTTTTACCACTGCCAGCACAGTGCAAAGTGCTCCTCATTGCGTCCCTCAGTGTCACCACGAGACTCATCCAAGCAGAAACCCAAATGCTGAGTTTCTCTCCCCACAGTGCTGGCCTGGGCCATCTAGAGCCATTCTAAGGCTGTTGAGCTTGCTGGTGGCAATCAGCAGCAGCAAACAACTGGCCAGCACCAGGTGACATTCAGGGGGACAGCTGGGAGCCTGTGAGGGGGACAGGAGGCTCTAAACACATGTTTAAACATGGCACTATTTGCCCAATAATCAGTAACATGGAGAGGGCGACATTAAACAAAATAATAAATCGTGTGCTGGCCCTCAAATTGGATCCCTTTCTTTAAAATTTGATTTTGCTAGGATTTATTCCATTTGACAAACCATGCTGTTTAGAATACAATGGTGGCATAATCACAGCCTGGGGCCCTCATTCTTCAAGATAATGGGATACTTATTCATCTAAGGCAGGTACAAGTCTGTCCTTGGCTTTCATTTTACAAGATTACTTGTATTTCTGTCTCATTTGCAAGAGGTGATATCTGTCAGAAAGCAATTTTCACCCAATTTGGGGTTCTTAATATTTTGTCTTTAAACTGCTTTGTTGTTGATTTTTCCTCCCCCCAACACTTGACAAGCATTTTGCAAGCAACCTATGGACAACCTACTTTTTATTTCCCCCCCTTTTTTAAACAAACAAATAAAGAGCATCCCTGGCCCTGTTTACACAGCTCGATAATTTATTAGTTAGGTGTGACAGCACAGGAATTTTTCAATGTATGAGGCATCCTGACTGGTGTGTGTTCCACTTCAGCCTCAAGAAAAAGAAAGCAGTGCTCACTTCTGTTTGGCCTGACAGTCTGAAAGTTCAGAGGTAGGAGCCCCTTGTGCCCCCAGAAATGTGGCAAAAATCAGTGTTTTAAAGGCCAACTGAAAGGCCTAAACTGAGGTCCTGATTCAGGCTTTGAGGGCTTAACCTCAGCATTTTTTTCAAGTAAAAATGAATGAAAAGCAAGTCGCTAGTTTTTTGGTTTGGTTTCTTTTTTTCTTTTTTTTTTGTTTGTTTGTTTGTTTGTTTTTTGGAAAAGATTTTTGCAGGTATTGTTGGGAAATTAAAACAAAAAAAAAGCCAAACTGGTCCACTAGCAAGATTCTACTTAGTGCTAAAAAGAAGTATTTGGAGGTATTTTTTCAAGTTAAAAATGAAGTGAAATGGGGAAAAATATGTGATAATGTGTTTGAACCTAAAACGCATTTAGATAAAATTCTAAGTATTTGGGATTTCAGCCCTTCCAGATTCCCTGTGTGAAAAGCTCTAGCTCTTCTCCTTTCCTTGCTTCCTATTTTCCCCTTGCTCAGCCTGCAGCCCTCCCTGCTGTGTTTGGATACCCCAGCTCAATTTGTCCTTAAATTTTATTTGGAAAATGCAATTGATCTAGCTGAAAGCTGCAGGAACATGGGCAGAGGTGAAACCCTCTCCCATCCCTGACCTGATGGAGATGTGACACATTCCTGCAGAGAACAGCCCTGCAAACGTCCTGGGAGGTGCAGGGATTTAAAAACCCAGGTGGAAGCAAAGCAAACAAACAAAATTGGTGAAATGGGGCTGAAATCAAAAGCACATCTCTCGTCTCTCTTTGCTTAAGCTGTTTAGAGGAGCTCTGTGTGAAAAGGAATTACTTTGAGGTAACTCAGACACCTTTCTTTTCTCTGTGGGTGTCTCTGAAGGCAAAACTAATTCACTTCTGCTCCACCAGGTCCCCCCTCTATTGTTCCCCACTAATGTAATTTTTTTTTTGTCTTCAGAAACATTCCTGCCTGTGTAATCATCTCCAGCACAGAGAGCAAGGAGAGGAAATTAAGATGTTATTGAGGGTTTGAGAGATATCTCATGTTTCAGAGTAGATCAGAGGGCTTTTTTTTTTTTTTTTTCTCCTTTAAGGTGCCTGTTATGGGGAGGTGAGGCAAATATGTTGCATGGCTTAGCTGGGTTGAGAGCACTGGGGTGAAGCAGGGCTGGTCTCTAGGAAGCTGTGGTGCATCTCTCTTCTCTTGACACAGCCATAAATATGTCCTTAATTCCACATGTGGGTCTTCCTACAGCAGATAATCTCTTGGGGGAAGAGTTTTATCTCTGGTGGTCTCCACAGGGCAATCCCAAGGTTTTACTAAACAGCTCCCAGTTCTACTGGGGGAAGAGAGGATTGCACTATATGAGGCATCAGACAAGATTTTTTTTTTTTTTTTTTTGGTGGCATGAAGCAAAACTGAAGCTGACAAATAACTTCTGAGTATTTTTTTTTGCCTTCAACAAGGCCAAGCTGAAGGGAGCTGAGCTGCTTCCACCAGGCGAGTGATTTATCTTCTTATAGGAAAGTTCATTTTTTAACTAAAGAATGAGACTGTGCACATGAAAATCCATCAGCAAAGGTTTTTCCAGGGTAGCACAGCGTATTTCAGTTTTCCTCATGTTTCCCAGGGCAGCTGTGGAGACCTGAATGGAGATTTTAAGGTGGCATTGGAAGTGCTTTGTGTTTCTCTGCTTCTTTTCATGATGTCATTGGAGGGATGGTCACCTGTCTCCACGCTGGCCATGGCCACCAAACCACCGAGATGGACACTTGGCTTAACTCCCAGAGACTTTGTGATGCTCATGACCTATTAATGGACTCCATAAGAAAGAAATAATGGGAAAATTAGCATAAGTATTGCATGTCAGATTAAACTGCTTGCAGCTGCCTTTGAAATGAGGGGTGGTGTAAAGTTTACTGTGCAAAAATGAGAGCTAAAAGGTCAGCCTGGGAATAGCAGGTGCCTCAACTGAGCTCCCTGATGGTGGTGTGGCCCCATGGGTCACCTCATGGACATCGCTCCATGTGGAAGAACTCCAATCAGATTCCATCCCCATGCCCAAAACCATGTCACTTTTAGCCTCCCAATGTCCTGCAGGAAGGAATTGCCCTACCTAATGATGCTCTCTGTAAATGAAACCCCTCTAGATTGCCATTCAGGTGACAGCCTGACCCTGGGATTGTTCATTCAGTGCCCCCATTGTCCCCATTGCAAGAGGAACAGCCCCAGGGTTTGGGGGCTTTGCAAAGTGTACATGAGCAGTGCTGGGAGCTGGGCAGTCACAGTGTGGGGTGGTGTGGAGTGGAGAACAGTGCTGCACAGACAGTGTTACCCACACGGAGCACTTTAAGTCCATTTACATCATTTCAGGCTGGCTGTTATTTCCCTGTCGTGTCCCAGAGTGGACCAGCCATTGTGTGATGTGTTTTTTCCAGTATGAAGCCAATAAAAACATAAGGAGGAAGTCTGATCTCTCAGGAGATGAAAAACCCAACCAACATCACCTTTCACTGGAGCTTGAGTTCTGCTGAAATAACCTCACACTGCCATGGATCAGTTTGCCCATGTGTTTTCCTGTGGATATGGTGCAGTCCAGCACTGATATTTCACCTCACTAATGCAGAGAGAATGTGCTGGAAAGAAAGCCAAGCTGGAGGAAATCCCTGCCTTGCTTTTTGCATCTGAGTGTGAGAGAACTAACTTTGCTTCAGGCCATTGCATTTCCTGCTCAGCACTTGTTAGGGAAGATGATTTGGAAAACCATGTGGAGTGGATGCTGCTGGAGGCTCAAAGGTCTGTGAATATGGTCTCTGCTCTGGTGGCTCCCAGAAAAACCATAGTTGAGAAATGGGCTTGGATTGTCCCAGCACTGCCCTGCTCCCAGCAGGAAAACCACTTGGGGTGCAGCTTTGTGAAAGAGGAGCAGGATTTGGGCTGCCAGGTCAATGCAGTCACCCTGCTGCTGGTCCTGCAACATGGATGTGAGCCTGGGACAAACTGGACTTGGCTGAGCCACCTGGATCAGCCCTTGGGAAATCAGGGCTTGGAGGAAACTCTTTCACTGACATCTGTTGATTTCTGTGGAAGTCAGAGAGTTAGACACCTTCCAGGCTTTGTGTCTAGTCTGGTGATGCTGGTGCAGGCAAGATGCAATCCCACCATTTCTGCAGCTGGACACTCTTCCACCGCCCTGGGAATGAAAATATTTTCCTCCATCAGCTGCAAAAGGCAAAGAACAGGCTGCAGCCTGGCAGAGGAGAGGCTTGGATTTATCATTCCCATCCCCATCATCCCCCATCCTCACCTGGGGGTGCTGCTCTGACCATTCCTGGTGGTGGGAGAGACTGGAGGGTTGGTGCTGCAGAATTTCCTGGGGCTGAGCTAAAAGCCAGCTTTCATCCAAAAAATACAAATCATGAAGACACCAGGTAAAAAGTAAGCAAAAGCCCCAAGTGATATACAGACAAAAGCTGCAGGTTTTTAAGTCACTTAGGCATTATCAATAGATGGGTTTCTCTGACATGTGCCTTGCAGCAGATTAAAATAAAATACCAGCATGGTCCCTGCTGGACTTGCAGCTCCTGAAAACAGAGGCAGCCCCAGTGTATAATAGGATCTTCACTGCTGTTCTGGGGCTTGAATAACATTATGGTGACTTTGCATAGATTTTGCCCTTCATGCAAATAGGGAGATGATTTTCTAATCAGGTAAGATAAGGCTGAAACATGATAGAGTGTGGTTTGTTAATGAAATACAAAGAAGTAGCCTGTACCTTTGTAAACTATTCTTAAAAACAATGCAATATTAAAAAAAAATTGGTTTCTTTGGCTACCCCTCATGTGAGAGAGCCTTGATGCAAATCTTTGTAATGAGTGCATTTCGATGAGCATTTGAAAAATATATATGTATTTATTTGCATTGATATGTTTATATGGCTTTACATATCAACTTAGTCAGGAAAAATTGAATAAAATGTCTCAGGTCTGGGAAATGAGAAGAGATTATGAAAAGCAGATTTAATATAGCACCGTTTTTTGATGTTTGTGGCACATTTCATCATATTGCCAGAGACACCCAATTACACAGCTTGCAGAGTAATCAGCAAATGGGGAATCCGAAGGAGAATATTAACTGTGGTCTTTTTTTTCCCCTTCCTCCTCCTCCTTCTTTAGCAAATATTATGTTATGCCTTATGGAAATGGATCAAAATGCCACATGTGCAGTTAATACTGAGCTCTGGAGCTCTTTCAAATCTTATTTTTCCCCTCACATTGTATTTTTCTGGAACAAACCTCCTGATAACTTTAGGACATGGTCTTCAAGGCCAAAACACCACCTTAAACTTCCTGCAAGTTTGGGTTTCAGTTTTTCACTTTACCTCATCAGCCTTGTGTGAGGGAAAAATTGAGTTATTAATTGAAGATAACCACATGCAAGGATGTGATCACAGCTCATCCATTCATTTCCCTCTTTGTGAAGGCAGGAATTTTCTGAGCTATTTGGTGTCCTTGATGGTCACAGACACTCCTTACCCACAGGGTTTTTAATATTCAAAGCAGACCTGTAAATGCAGTGAAAAAGGAGATCTAATGATTAATATTTCCCTTATTGTGGAGTAAAAAAAATAGCAACGGCTGCAGCGTAGGGCAGCTGTGGCTGGCTGATATTTTGGGTGCATGGGATCAAACAGTCTTCAAAGGCACTGATGGAACTGGGTCAACACTATTAGCACTAAAATTTTTGCAGGTAGGGGTGTTCCCAGTCTCTGCCCACATTCCCACTGTTCTGGTTCTCTGCCTGGTTTAAGAAAAAGTCACTTTCCTTGAGAATGTCTGAAAAATTATTAATCATTGTTACAAATGCACTTGCATTTCCCTCTAGATTACTTTTTCCCTTCTATATCTATGTGTTTTCCTCTACAATGTTTCTACAGCTGGGAAAAGAAATTAGGGAATAGTATTAATGGGGGATGACAATCTGAAATGGAATAATTTGGGGTTTTTTTAAGAGCTTTGTCAGATGACTTCAGGAGAATATAGATAAACTCAGAACTTTTTTTCATCAGGCTTCAAATTGGGCCTGCAGCCAAGATGAAAACCTCATGCCATTACTGCCAACTTGTTGCCCAAGGAGCACTTTCACCTTCCAGGCTCAAACTAACCCTGAAGGAACAGGAGGCAGAGGAACAAGTCTGTAGAAGCTTCTCTACCACCTTCTGGAGCACAGCCCATCATGGCTAGGTGTAGAAAAGAGGACAGGTTTTCCACCAAAAGAACAAAACATCCTCAAAATCACATGGAAACCCCAACTGTTTGAGAATGGTCAAATTTATCCTGCAGCACCATCTTTAGAAATGCATTCTCTTGTCAGGTCTTTCCTATCATCACCTCACCAGACAGGAATTTTTTCCTGGCTTGTTCTGGAAGGTGACGAGAGGTGCTTTAGCCACTGTGTATTTAGTGTCTTGTGGCCAAGGGAGACTTTTCACCTGCCACCCCAGCTGAGGATGTTGACCCCAAAACCAATAAGCTGTTATTCAGCACCTTTCCTTGCTGCTTTTTCCATGTGGTCCCAGCCTCAGGTAGTGGTTAATGAATGATTCGCAAAATACATTTTCCTTGATTTTTTCCTTTTTATTAGTGGAGTATGAAAACAGGCAATAATTTTACAGAAAGCGGGACTGGCACAATCGGTACATAGCATCATGCTGCAGCTTTTCAGAAATGAATATAAACTCTTTTTTTTTCTTCTTTTACCTACCAGAATAAATAAATATGATACATGTTTGAGTTCCTCAATAGTGAATTCTAAAGCACAAGGTCTTACACTACAGCTCAATTTTACAGCGAT
Source organism: Lichenostomus cassidix (assembly GCF_008360975.1). Classification (NCBI taxonomy): domain Eukaryota; kingdom Metazoa; phylum Chordata; class Aves; order Passeriformes; family Meliphagidae; genus Lichenostomus; species Lichenostomus cassidix. The sequence continues at coordinate 8,311,080 of NC_139489.1, read as the reverse complement.
CTGTACAGTATATTACTTTGATTTCCTTTTTGCAATTTAAAAGCCTTTGTTCCTTTGCAAGATGGGTTTGACATACAAACACGGATACACTTTGGAGCTAACTGTACACCTTGGGTCAGAACCTGGGAAAAAAAGAATAAATTGACTGCCTCCTGGCATGAGAAAATAAACCAAAAAGTTATTTTCCATCGTACAGACACATCTAAAGTTCTGCCTTATGCGATGGCCCCACTCAATTGCCAGAGCAGTTAGAAAAGGCTTTGGCCATTCACAGGGCACCAGCTGCACCATTTAATTTGCTGTGTGTTTAATGTATGTCTGAAAGAGATTTTGCAGAGGACTTCCAGCCTGGAACCCAGACTATTAAAAATATAATGACGTTTTTGTTTGCATGTGAAGAACTATACATTCTTTCCAAATTAACGTGGGTTAAGGGTTGTCCTCAGCTGTGGCATTGCTCCACTGAAGCTGGTGCAGTAACTCCACTCTTGCATCACTGCAGTGATGAGGCTCTGTCTTTGTGCAGTCTCTGGGTCTCACCCTACAAATCCCAGCAGGTTCCTCTGGAACCAGCCAGGCCTGGGACACATCCTGACCTTTGCACAAGGTCCTGGGGCCAAACTCAGCGCTGGCATTGACCAGAGCCTGCCCTAATGGGATTCACCCCTGTGCAGAGGAGGCACCTCAGCCTGTGCATCTCTTCCCCAGGAGCCCGAGGAAGGCAGGGACAATGTGGATGCTGCCATCTGGGAAGCAAACAGCATCTGCAAAGTCTGTGGAAAACAGGGAACCTTAATCACTGCTGGGCTGTTGTGTAACACGGTGGGAAAGTTGCAGCCGCACGGCAGAGCAGGGGGTTTTCTGTTTGTTTGATCCTGCATTGCTGAAATTTTTGGGGGTTTTTCTTTTTGTTGTTTATTGCACCGACCTCTTCTTATCCTTCCACTCTGGATTTGGGCTGAGAGCAGACCTACACAGAGAAATAGCTTTTTTTTTCTTCACTCAAAAGAAAAAAAAATGCAAGAGACATATTATGCTGCTCTAGAACAGATCATAAAAAACCAGCAAGGGGCACATGGAGGGCTAAGAAGGGAGGAAAAGAAAAATCAACACAGCTTGTAAAAACCAGCAGGAAAGTTCTGTAATTGACTTTTTTCAAGCTTAATTGAATTATGTTTCATAGCTACTGTAATTAAACTAATAGAATATGGTGGATTTTAATTTGCATTCCTTTTCTGCAGAGGTTTACTTAATCTTTTATGTATGAACTCTTCAGAAATGTCCTGATGTTGCTCAGAATTGTCATGTCAATGGAAGTGTCACATGAGGCACACAGGGACAGAAATAACTATAGTTCCCTCCTCTGTGTCCACCTACTTTGGTGATTTTTCAGCAAAAATGAACATCTCCTTAGTTGGCTGCAGTGGCAACAACATACCTAGAGCTGGTTAAAATTCTTCACATGGTGAAATACCTAAATGAGAAGGGAAATGTGGAGGGATCTGCTTGCTGATGGTTATTTTCATATTTGGCAGCATTTTTTGTGTTTCCTGCACAGCAAATGATGATTTTTGTGGAGGAAACATAGGGAAAAAAAAATCTCTCTTTATTCTCATATTCACCATCAAGGACATTTCCCCTTTTTAGCCAAAAAAATAAAAAAGACAAAAAAGAAGGGAAAAAATATGTTTCTTTTCAGCCTCCCAGCATCATTATTGAATATTTTCTCATTTAGCATTTCTCCTGCACTGTTTAAACTTTTTTTTTTTTTTTTTAAATTTTTACTAGACTTCTCTTGCATGGTAGAAGAAATTTAACTGCAAACTTTTGTCCTGATTATTGTCACTGGTTTTCTCCTGGGCCTTGGTCCTGCAAGGACCATTTATAAAACCTTTAAAAATTTGCTAAGGAGGTTTTGGAGCTGTAGCTGGTTCACTAAGGGGAGGCGAACTAAACAAAGCCACTGGAAAGGGAAAAGACCAGCAGAGGAAATCTCCAGATCTATAACCTGTTTCCAAACAGGAACTAGGGAGACTTTTTCCAGAGTTTCTATCACTGTTTTTAAAGGACTGGGCATATTATTTTCCCAGCCTCCATGTCTTGCTGTGCATTTGTCTGGCATTCCTTCCATACATTAAAATCACAACTTGATCATCTGCATCACAGAGCACAAAATGTTGCTTCCCTTTTTGCCTTTAACCTCCCTGTGGGTGAAGCTGTCTCAGGGATGTTCTGCCCTGGCAGCAGGCTGGCACAGCACCCAGAGAGGGTGGATAACTCTTTTTCTCCCCTATAATAATTCATCTGTCTGGCGAGGTAGGACCTCTGTGTTACACCCCAAGCATTTTATGCCTGTAATGGAAGAAACCACACTATATCCAACTGCAGTGTTTATTAAGAAGTGTCAGACCTCTGCCTGGAATTGAGGAGAGGGGATCCTCAATCTGTTTTGACTCTGAGACTCATCAGTGACCTCATTTTCCTAAATAGCTGGGGCTGGTGGAAGGAAAGGGGACAAGCAGACCTCACATCATAAACTGGGAGATTCGCTGGAGTTCTGCCCACCTGAAGAAACATCCAGCTTTGCAAAGTTCAAAGAAGAATTATGCAGAAGCATTCCCTTCAGTCTTCCTAACACATACACAGGATTAAATTGAATAGGGATTTTCTCCCTATGTTTTTTAACTTTTTAAATTTTTTTTGGTCAGAAATAGCCCAAAAGCTCAGAGACTTTACAACAATATGTAGGAAAAAGTCCATTTTGACAGAAAATTGATTATTAATCTTTTGCAAGCCGTGAGCCTAAAATCTTGCATTTCCAAATCAATTTTGGCTTCTCATGTCAGCTCACTCCCCTCATTGATGTTCAAGTTTGACTGTAACAAGGTAAAACTGAAACTTTATATAAAATATGTCAGGGGCTCATATGTATTTAAGGCAATCTCTTATTTTTCTGTTTATTTTTAAATTTTAGATATTTTCATCCTGATTCAGAACAGGAGAAATGACCTCCAGGTGGGAATTATTCACATGCCCTGGTCCAGGACCAGCTGCACCTCAGCTGCTGCACCTCACAGAGGCAGACGAGGATGATGCTAAACAGACACTCCTATGGACTGATGGAGATCTGGAAGTCTCCTGTCCCAGCCTGCTTCCTGAGCTGTGCTGGCCTCATCCTGATGTTGGTGGTTTTAATGGTGTGAGAGATACTCCATTGGGCAACTCCCAGGAGCAGCAGAAGGATATCAGCAGTGACACGGGGCATGGAAGGGGTCATGCTCCAGGGCTGGCTGAGATGTGTGAAGGCTGTGAATGTTAAAATGAATTTTTGCACCCAGGCACAGGGAAGAGTTTCCCTCCTTGGCTCAGAGGGGAAGGTCTGTCTCCCTCAGGAGGATCATGGCAAATCTAGTGCTGGATCAAGCAAGCTTATCTGCTGTGCTGCCTGTCCTCACCTTGCAGGAGCAGACCTTAAATCCATCTGTTCTGACCTTCCTCTGGCAGGTGCTGTGGCACTGTGAACTATGGTAAGGCTGTATCTGCCCTCATCTGAGCTGATGCCTCTCTTTCCAGCCCCTGGGCAGAGAAGAGATGCCTGTCTTACCTGGGATGGCACAAGAGCAACTGTAACCCTCTGCTCTCTGCCTGAAACACCCACTGACACAAGCTGCAGGTTCATGGGCATCTTTTATTAATTAAAAAAGAGCTGAAGTGCAGATCTGATCTCACACCCAATTACATCACTTGTTCCCTGGCATCAGGGAACAACATCAGAAGGGGTGTTATTTAAATTTGTGTTTGCCCTGCTCTGGTAAAGCAGCTCCACAGCCTATATAGGTGCAGAGGTTAGCAGGGCACCGTAAAAATATTGGTGAATAGAGCCTTTCAAGGAAGGAGGAGGAAAATTAAAGCTTTGTTTGAGTGTCCCTGGTTTGGGTGACAGGCTTCAGAAAATGAAAGCTGAGACTTTATTTTTTTGGACAGAGTAAATGTGCTTTGGTGGTTTTAATTTATTCAGATTCCTTTGAAAGCATCAGCCAAAAATCTGCTTCTTACAAATACATTTGGTTTTGGCAAAGCAGAGAATTCTGCCGGTCACGGGGGCTGATTTGACACAGTCAGGAAAACCAAAGCATGAGAGAAAAGCCCCAAACGGAAGTGTTTGGCATGACAGAAATATTTATGGAAGACACTACATTTTCCCTGGAAGCTGGTGCAGCTGATGAGCTGCCCCCTCCGGAGGTCTGCTCCAGCTACAGCTTTATGAGGGATAAAACACTATTTCCCATCAAACTTGGCTATTCTTACGTCTCTGTTTGCAGGAGTTGATGCTTTTTCAAGAAGCATTAATGTAGCTGAAAACACTCTTTCCTTCCATGTTTGAAGAGGTAATTTGACCCCTGGCTGCTGCCCCAGTATGAAGCAAGGTGGGAGTGAGAGGGGCCACAGGCTGTGGGTCAGCTCTTCATGGGTAAATAAATTCTGATTATTTGCAGAGAGATAGCACAGCTCTGCCCAGCCTGTTAATGACACACCCAGTCAACACTCCTGGGCTACAAGCATACCACCTGCCCCAGAGTCACTCTGGATTTTTTGGTCCTAGGAAATATTAGAGATTAGATCTGGATACCATCCCTCCCTAAGGCTCAGAGTAAGAGCAGTGGGTCCAAAATGTTTATTTGGTTTGGCACAAAAAAAAAACCAAAAAAAAATCAAGAAAAAGAAAAAAAAGGTGATTTAAGTTGGCAGAAACATTCCTTCTCAACAAGGAAAACCACCCAAGGGTGAATGATGGGTCATTCTAATGAAACGAGACTGAAACTGTTCAGTGCAATAATTTTGAAGCTGGTGCATTTTGGCTACTTGGAAACCCAGCATTTTTGGCAAGTTCATCTATCCCCCCCTCAGTTCTGAAGAGAATTTAAAGCCCCTGCTTACACCTGCTTTGCCTCCAGCAGTACAGCATTTTTCACTTGTTACATTTTCACTTGATAACCACTTTCTGAACTGAGGGCTTGAGGACAGAATTTGGTGATCAGAGATTTTTTTCTAGACACAGCTTGCATTAATCAAGTTTTTTTGTCAAAGAACCATAAAATCCATGGTGTATGAACACACCAGGAGTCCATATGAAATTTTTACTATTATCTATTGTCAAAGTAAGACCAAAATGCTCTCCAAAAAGAAAACCCTGGAATTTGTAAATAAAGTTTACACTTCACTAAAGATCAAAGTGGAAATAATATAGATTCAAAATAATCCTGCAAATTTGGCCTTCATTTTCTCTCAGCCAGCAGCATTTGGCCAATATTTCACCCTCTTTGAGCAAGTGCTATTAAAAAGAAAACGGAAAATGCCTGCCTTATAGGAAGTGCTTAAACAGGAAATTCACCTTCAGATAATTTCCCAGTTGTTAAAAAATTAGCTTTAGCAGAGAAGGGAGAAGTGGAGTGGTGAAGTGCACAATCATTTCTCTTCCTCGTGAACACCTTTAGGAGGCTGACCCAAGAAGAGCAACTAGCTTCCAGCTGGGGTCGGGAGGATGGCTGGTTTGTAACTCTGATACTAGCTACTAAAATTGAAAAGGAAAGGGGAATAAAAGCAAAAGAGGTCACAGTTCTGTAACACTGACAGTAACACACAGGTGATGGGTGCTGTCAACATTATAAACTATATACAAGACAAAGCAGGACTCTTTCTTCCCCAAGGAACGCAACAACAACAAAAAAACAGGTGAATATAACACAGTTGGCACCTTATTGAGGGGATGAGGACAGGGAGTTCCTCCTGAACATTACAGGCTTAACTCATGGCAGTCCAGAGGACAGTTCATCTGTCTAAACATAGATCCTTTCCCCCTTCCTCATTAAATATTTAGTGAAGACCAAGCCAGTAGCAATGTCTGACACAACCGTGGTGCTAACGAGACGTTAATAAATGCAAAGTTTTCCCTGCAAGGGTGCACCTTACTCCAGAAGAGGTGTGGGGTGCATGGGGATTCAAGGAGTGCCGTGTGTAGTGCCAACCTCTGGTGCATCTTCCCGTGGGGTCAGTCAGTTGGGGAGCGTGTCCAGCCCCAGCGACGCCGCGTGCTGCTTCGCCCGGAGCCTCAGGTTCTCAATGCTCGTGGTTTTACTGTTCAGGCTTGGCAGGGAGCTGGAGGCCTGCAGGATGGGGGAGGACCAGACCTGCTGAGCGTGGGACAGCGACTGGTAATAGGACTGACAGTGCAGGGAGCTGAGCGGGGCCATGTTGACGTTCATGCCCAAGTAGGGCATGGCAGACGGTGTCCCCATTTCAAAGGAGGAGTAATGCACCAAGTTGTTGGTGGCTGCCATGTGCTGGCGGAACTGCTCCTGCAGGCGGAAGAGGCTCAGGGGCGAGGAGGAGTAGGAGTGAGTCTGGGCCAGGCCGCTGCTGGATGAAGGCGTCACCGTCGCGCTGATAGGGGACTCTGTGGCAGGAGACACAGGGGATGGGGTTATTCCCACAGGCTGGATGTTTATTCACACCCTAGAAAGGTTTGGGCAGCAGCATGGGCTTCTCTCTTGCAATGGAGGACAAATGGGAGCTAAATGTGTGCCTTTCCCACACTCAGCACCTCAGAGTGTAGAAATGGGGTGTGTTGTGGGGCAGAAAGGCCTTGCAAAGTGAGGGCCTTGTTACCCTTGTAAAATCCTTGCTCACTTCTGTTACTTTGGCTAACTGGAAAAGCATTCTGGGAACGACTCAGCTAAACTAGAGGTGAAAAACAAGTTACATAATTGTGAAACAATTAATGGAACCAATAAGTGCTTGCACTGTGGGCCTGGTGGTTGGTTACACCTGATGCCTGTTCCTATCATGGTCTATGGTGGTTAGTTAAGCACATTTGTTGTGCCTCACAAGTATAACAAACTAACAGTCTAAGAACCCTGGATTTTTGCAATAAAGTGTCTTCTCCATAGCATCGTGGAGAGTGTGTGTTTAACACCGCAGGGGCTGAGCTCTCTGCTGCTGCTGGGCACTGCTCTCCCCAAGATCTAGCCAGAGCAGAAGGCCTTTTCTCTTTCAGTGCTCCATCTACCATGGACATCATGTCCTCTGCGGGGCCTGTCCAGTGATGACAAGGTGACAAGCCTGGGCAGCTTATCTGGACGCATTCACCCCACAGGGAATATGGGACTGTACCCAACCACCAGCATCCCCCTTGGAAAAGGGTTCTGACCACCAACCTGCCAGGTGCTGACACCAACCCCACCAAGATGCTGCCCTCACCTGCTTTTGGGCTCGCTCTCTTGCAGTTCAAGGCCTTGCTGTCCACACCAGGGCTCTTGTCCACTTTGGCCTCATCCAAGGTGCTCTTGAACTCCTCCTCTCTGTCGGTCTGGTCCTCAGGTGCCGACTCGCTGGCCGACTGCTCTGACAGGGTCAGGTTGAGGTCTGTGCCGACCTCGCTGGGGAGGCTCTGGACCTTCTCGGTGTCTGGGGTGGGAGCCTGGGTCTCCAGCACGGGTGGCTCCATCTTTCCCTCACTGTGGCTTCCCTCACAGTCCTTCTGCTTCTGCAGCTGCTCTTTCTGCAGGCTACGCTGCTTCTTCCGGAATTTGGCTCTCCGGTTCTTGAACCAGACCTTCAGTGCCACAAGCAGCAAGGGAGAGAAACCAGTGAGAATCCTGCTTAGTGCCAAATTCATCACCATTGAGCCAGGGAGCTTCAGGGGAACCCCAAATAATGAGGTACTGCAGACCCACTGTGCCCAAAGGCCATTCCACTTTGCTGGACCTTAGAGCTCTCCTGTTCTCAGTGCATCTACATATAACATATCAAACATATTTTAGAAAATATCCAGCGTCTCTGTTGATTCTTTAAGATGCTCCACTGCTGGTGGTTTTTGGGTTTTGTTAGTTTTTTTTCCCCCTAAATTGGCTAGGCAGCTGCATCCAAACAGAATGTTTTGCAGCTGTAATGTCTGTAATGTCTGATGACATTGCATTGGCTTACAGTCTGTTAGGTTTCTAAAACCATTTGGTTTTAAGTGTATCAAAACGATGGTGGCAACACTGAAAGTAAGAAATTAGAAGCATAGGCTGTTATCTGGGAACAGCATTTAGGAAAGGAGGAGAGGAGACATGGATTAGAAGAAATATATTTGCAAATCTTGTTCATGTTGTTTGGTTGGTTAGATAAGGCAACAAACTGTTTTTTAGATCAAAATGTCTTGATATATAAAAGAACAAATTTTTTTCGACTACTTTTTCTCCTCACAGTGAAGAACTTGCTATTTGCCTTTTAACAGACAAGAGTCTCTCCACCAGCAGGTTATGAACTAGCACATTTCACTAGTTGAAACTAAAAAAGAAAAGGAAACAAAAACAAAAAGCAAACCCAAACCTTGGCCCGAGATGTTACAAATATTGACACTGGTGGAAAAGAGCAGCTGGAATTACTTGGGTCTCTATTTTTTTGAGAAAGCCAGAAAAGCCTTGCAAATAAATAAATAAGTAGACTTCTGTTGCTGTTTCTGAAATTTCCTCCAAAGAAATGTGAAAGAACAAATGAAAACCAGTGTACACTTCAGACAATCCTAAATTTAAAAAATGTGCGCGTGGATTATAAGTTTCTTAAGAAGATGTGTGACTTCAGATGATTTTATCCTCCCCGCCCCCAACTCTAACAACTTCACTGCTCCAAAATCTTTGGTTCCACTGCATGAATCCTGGAAGGTCAAGGGAGCTGTCAACCCACTGGGAACACCACTGTGTTCTTTTAAACATCCCCACTCACAAACCCACAAAATATCAGTACCTGGACTCTGGCTTCAGGCAGGTTTGTGCACATGGCCAGCCGCTCTCTCATCACCACATCAGGGTAGTGAGTCTTCTGGAAAGTCTTCTCCAAAGCCTCCAGCTGCTGGGCGGTGAAGGCCGTGCGACTTCGCCTTTGTTTGCGGTGCTGGGATCCATAACGTGCCTCCAAAATGATGTCTTGAAATGTACAGCCGTTGGAAGACAAGAAAAGTGGCCAATTTAATTATTGGAATTTGTACGCTGACAGTCGAGTAAAGCCCTTGCTAACATCAGACAAAACTACAAAATGTTTTTGCCATTGCTTTGGAGTTAATAAAACACATATGTATGGATTTTGCTAGTTAATTGAGGTGGTCGAAGAGATAAAATCATAGCAGGGGGTTAAAATTAGATGACCTTTGAGACAACTTCCAGCCCAAAACATTCTATGATTCTAAAAGCCTGTTCTGGAGAGAGAACTTCTTTCTGTGCCAGCTGTGGAAGCTGTTGAGACTCCAGCACTGAATTTGGCTGAAATAAGTCAATCTGCTCCAACATCAGCGAGGCCGGACATGCAAATGTCCAGACCCCACCATGGCATAAGCACCTTCCATTAAGAAACACAATTAAAAACACTGTGGGGACATTCACCATTGCACTTCTTTAATGTCTCATATGTAGCTCACTGCAGTCTTCAAGGCATGATATTGGAGAGCTGTTCTGGGCTCCAGTTCAGAGAGCATTTAAGCTCACGTGCTTTTGTGCATTTAGCTCCAAAGCACATCCTTTGCTGAGCACGGACACTTCAGCATCTGGGGTGGAAATGCTAGCCAGGGCCACATCCAGCCCCACTGGTTGCAAGCCCAGAGCTCATGTGCTGAGCTCTTCTCAGCAGAGCACCTATTCACAAAGTCTGACTTTACAAACAGAACTCGGAAAATTGAGGGCAGAGAAGAAATTCAGACTGGGGAAAATCTGAGGCCAACAGTAAAGGGCTTATTATTTCACCAGAGGCGATATTATTGCACAACAGTTAGTGGGAGTAGAAAGATCTTAAATCAATGAAAATAAGTTACTTGAAAATGAAAAAAACCCCACCCTTTATTATGCAAGTTGGGACACGCTGTGCTACAGCCCTGGAATGAAACAGTCTGGCAAGAGGTTTGCTCTCAAAGCGGAAATGCAGAATGAGCAGTGTCTGGTATCATTTTTAATTCGGTTAAGAATGTGACTTCCAGTAGAAGGGAGGAATGAACACACGAGAAAACAACCTAACAGGGAGAAAAGCTGGCACTATCAGCATGAGGAGCCCGATGGAGGCTCTGGCTGCTGTTTATTTGCGCATTTGTCACGAGCATCGTGACATGAATCTAAACTACAAACCAAAACCTGCTGCGGGGCCACCCCCAGCACCACACAGCCAGGTTCCAGATCCACTGGCTAACGAGCGTAGCAAATCAGCTTTGCACCACTCAAACATTCCTCTTCCAAAACTTCCAGCTGTTCCATTCTAGGTCAGCACTCGCAGCGCCCTTCTGGGGGATTGCCAAAGCTGCGTGGTTTTGGCAGCCTGGCAAAGATGTGATCAGGCTAAAGGTCTTTGACAATATATGCTGGTTGCACACAAGAAACTTTCATGTTTGAGGCACCAGAGCTCCTCGGGGAGTTCAAACGCTGGTGAAAAAGCTGCCCCTCTGGAGGCAAAGGGACCATCCTTGATGCATCCAGGCACAGCTCACTGTGCAGCCAGGTGAGGAGAAGGGATGTTCCAGCACAAGAAATCAAATTGAAGCTGCCCCAAAACATTTTACAAAGCTAACATTTGAATTTCAAGTACACGAAAACAGGAGAAAGGGCACTGGTTAAACACCCTACCTGCAGGCTGGAATATTCCCAAATTTCTGGAGTAGAGGTTAGACCTACCAGCTCCCCAGAGGCAGCAGCTCATGCATTAAGTTTGGCCACTCCAACGAGAGGCAGCCAGCAATTATTTTAATGTTTTAACTATGTTTTCAGGCTTTGTGCAAGATGGAGAATATAAATTGCAGGTGAGGCTTTGCAGTTACAATCAGAAACCTCTGTTTTCTGACTTAAGGTCATTTGCTTTTGTGGTGCTTTATTCTGACTGTCCCTGGAAGGCAAATGAGATCTATAACCTGCACTGAAAGATATTCAGAAGTAACAGAATGTGAAGCAACTGCAAAGGAAACAGCTTGTAGGTATACAATGCCTACCCTGCCAATGATAAGCAGACAAGGGGACTGTGGGATTTAATTTGGAAATTCTTCCAAGTGGGTTATTAATTTTAAAGATAAGAGGTCAGGCAACCAATTGAATCTTCTGGTCAAGAATATGAGAATAGCTTTTTTATTCTTTTTTTATCTCACTCCGCTTTAGCCTAGTTAGGGTCAAAGACATTAAGTCCTCCATGCTCTACTCTAAAAGATACAGGAGATCACAAACTTTCAAGAGATCCTTGCAGCTAGAAAAGGGGCACCTTGAGACACAGGGTCTGCAAGGTACATTGCAGAGTTCAGGGTCATCTTCTCCCATATGTTTAATTTTTACTTTAATATCAGACAACTAGAAAGCTCTCTTAGAACAGATACACATTTTCAGTCGAGGAAGATTATTCCATTCTGGGAAGGTTTCTAGAATCACATGTATGGCAACTTTTTACTTTAGCTTTCTTGTCCTGGTTGTCAGGTCTGCTTTACATCACTGCATCCAAGTCCAGACCAAAACAGTGATGCTCCAGCTGTTGATCTCTTGCACTGCAGGAACCTTTGATGATCTCAGCCAGCTCTGGATATTTTGTGGCAGGCTGAAATTTAGAGCAGATATATGTGCCCTACCATACTGAATATTCTCAGGTCTCCATCCATTATTTTTGGACAATTACCTCTACCAAATCAAAAATACTATCTTGGCTTTGCACTTCTTGTTAAGGAGAGCATCGATGCAGTGCTGTTACAGCCATGGCTGAACACAGAAAACCAGCTCAGATGCTCTGGACCAGCAGCTTCTGTCCTGCTGTCCCACCATCAACAGTGCTGTGTAAATGGCATTGCCTCAGTAAAGTCACATGTGATTTGATTTGAGCTAAAAAGGCTCCTTTATGGAAGACGACGGGATCTGCAGGAAAGTGTCACCCAAGGCAAGGTCTAGGATCCCCAGGAAGAAACAGGTCAAGGTGAAATGCAAAGATGATCCAAATGAAGATCATTTCCCATAGAGAAAGAGTGTTTTTTAGGACAGAAGTGGAAAATAGTTGCATGAAGGGACAGCATGGAGAAACAAGCCATGGCCTGGGCTGGTAGGAGGTGGCTGGAGAATCCAATTTACTTTGTGATCACATTCATTCTGCCCTTATTTACTGACAAGACAGTAAAATTCTTTGCTGTTTTCTGTTTGCTTGTTACATTTCAGCATCTTTTTAATTCTCTCTTTTAAATGCCATGTAGTGGAGCCACATCCCATCTCTTCCATGGGTTTTCCAGAAGAGTTTCACTCAATGCAAGCAACAAGGGTTTTTGGTTTTTTTTGTGGTGGGGTTTTTGTTTTTGGGGTTTTTTTGAGTTTTTTTTGGGGGGGTGGGTTTTTTTGTGCTAGGGAAGGGCAAAAGCCATGAGTGGTTCTTACCAGCCAGTCTCTCTGCCAGGGTGAGGGCGTGCACCGAGGGCCGGTAGTCGGGGGCGTGCTGTGCCTGCTGAGCTGCCTGCTGGTGGAGGTTGTACATGGCGCTCAGCGAGTTCATGGCGTGCAGCGAGTAGCCGTTCACTCCATAGTGCTGCATGGTGACATAAACCTGCAAAACATCAGCCACAGGAGAAAGGGGCTTAGGGACGTGCTGTTCCAGCATCCTGGTGTCTCAGCAGAGCTTTGGAAATGCTGAGCTCAAAATTAAAGTGCTGCATGCGAGGCTCGTGTCCGACCTCCAACAGGTTCTCGATGGGAATCAAAATATCTCCTGTACACCTAAACCACCACCAACACCAGTCTGAATTCCAAGTCTAAAACCCCATATCTGACCCATGATATGCTGATCAAAGGATGGGAAATTAATTTTTTTGCATACCGCAATACAATTTATCTTATTACTGTAGCTTTTAATGCATTGACCTAGCTCTATCCCAGCGCTTGCTGGGATTTTGTCCCTGTCAGTTCCTACAGTGGACTGTTCTGTAATCCTATTGCTGGAATGTCAAATGATGTTTCTTTTTGGAACTCACTCATTTATAATTTGTTTCCATTCATTATTCATTTTTCTTACAAGTCTCCTTAAGAAAACACAAATGATACAGGGGGAAAAAAAGAGCATGTGGTGTGAAAGAAAATAAATCTGTAGCATAATAGCGCCAAAAATGTTATGGCTAAAGAGGGAATAAGGTTTGCAATAAATACTGACATTTCATAGTTCAATAGCAAGGAAATTATTTCAGAAAACTAATGGCTATTTTTTTTCTAGTGTGGGCTCTACATGAAACTTCAAGCTCTTTTTCCTTACAGACCATCTGTAAAACTGAGCTAATATTGATCTCAAAAGCCGAGCAATGCTTCATTCATCCCTGTTGTAAATGACTGAGGGCCTCCAGGATGTCGTTTCTGCAGTTTGTAAGACATCAGAAAAGAAGTTGTGAAATATTAGCCACAAAATAAATTTTTTAAACCACCGTTTACATCAGAAAGTCAGTGCAATGAACAAACGTTCAGGGAAAAATGGTCAGCTGGACTAACTCAAGGAAAGCAGACATCTTTTCAGGCAACCTCTTAGAAAACAATTTTAACACTGGAGGGAGGTGATGATTTTAGGAGGAATGCCCATGGTTTTAGGAGGAACAGTGAAAATTTGGAAGAACAATTATCTGCTGTATTTTCTGTACTGAGAAAAGACCTTCATATTTTCCCGTAAATGATTTATGACATGGAGGGACAGACTCGTGGTGAAGAGGGAGAAATGGAAATTAGTTGCTCCCACTGCCCCTCCTGCTTTAAACTCCTGTTCTCTTACATCTTGATGTAAGAAGCACAAGCATGGAGTGACCTTTTCTAACAGCCAGAGACCAAGTCAGAATTCCTTGAAAAAGCAGCTGAATTTTGTACTGCAGATTCTGGGGCATCTCGTGGCTTCATCCCTGCAAGCATCTCTCCATTGCAGTGCCCAGGAATGGGGGAGGGAAACGTGCAGCTGGAGTTTGGTCACACGCTCTGCCAGTGCAGGGATGACCCGCAGAAATGTGAATTCAGTTTTTGGGATTGTCTTCTCAAAGAGGCTGCAGTAACTGTAAACCCCTAATTTTGGAATTCAGCACTCAGCCTCATTCCTGTTTGCCCAAGTCCCTCATGCTCTTCCACTGCACCATTTCAGCGCTGAGAGCACCGATGGAGGATGGCAGATCCAGGTGTGGTTACACCACAAAAATCTGACACCCTGATGCCATCTTCATCTGCTCTGTGTCTAGCTGTTCACACACTCTGGAATTCACTCCCCACTATTCTAAGCTGAACTGTGAAACTGGACTTTTTTGGTTCAGATGCCAACTGAAACACAAGAATGCTATAGCTCTGCTCCAATGGAGCTTAGGGAAGATCTAAGCAATGACAAAATTGTTTGCTGGTTCTCTGATCAACGTGAGGGACTTTGCATACCAGCAGATTTTTGGCATTTGAATTTGTTTTCCTCACAAAGGGTTCACAGCAAAATTTCAGCTGTGATGTTGCTTTCCTGGACTGCAAAGTTTTGCTGCTGGTGGCATGGGGTAAAGGACATGTCCCAGTGACACCTAGCATTGACATGGCCACGGAGGACATCTCCCATCACCTGGGAAAGACTGATCTGTGCTGCAGCCTCACCCCATCCTTGGTGTGGCTCATTTCCCAAGAGCACCATCCCACCCAACGATGTTGTTTGCTGCCTTGCTGTCACAGACAAGGACAGGACTGGCTTTTCTGGCCAGCACAGGCAGCAAATCAAAGATTTGCAACTTCATTCTGCCTCCTTCCCCTGCCGGCACACTTGTGAACCAGCTGGCTGGTTGCACCAGCTTTGGCCAGCGGGGTGGAGGTCTCAAAGCTTATTAAGTTCCTGCGTGTTTCGTGAAAACCATTTGAGGACACAGAACCTATTAACTGCCCTGGGCTGCTGCCAGACCTCTGTCCTTAATAGATGCTGGAGAATCCACACCGGGGCTCAGCCTTGCCAGAAGATACGTGGGAGGCCAAGTGTCTTTGACTCCCAACTCACAGAAATGCCTGTTTTCCTTTTCTAATCCCCCTTGCATGTCGTCGGCTGTGTAGCAAGCTGGCAAATGAAAGGAAAAATGAAGAGGGAGAGGAGGGGAATTTTCCCATACTATACAGTCTTCTAAGGATGCTGCCAATGGTGTTGTGTCTGGAGCCCAGTGTTTCCACTGAAACACTTGCTCCAGGAATATTTCAGTGTATGTGATTGTTAAAAGATGATTGTACGTGTATGGTTTTGGGTGGCCTAGAAGAAAATGCATTAAAAAGATAAAAAAAAAAAGAAAGAAAAAAGAGAAGGATTTCACAAGGATGGGCTCAGGATGGGAGTCACGGCTTTGGTGATAACTGCCTGTTATGCTGCAGTGCAGACAACAGGCAGAACTTCTTACTCACTTGTGCAGCAAATGTATCATCCCAGATTCAGTATAAAAAATGAGGGAATTTACTGAGCGAGACGGTTCAGCCGGGTAAGCAAAGTTAACTGAGACCACAAATAGCTCCTGTTTAACTGTCAGCTCCGAGCTCACTCCAACCCCAATAAATTAAATATTTAAAAGACATCATGCAGCAATTTTTTTTAATGGAGAAAGCCATTCATCAAGCCACCGCTGTGTTTCACAAGCTGTCGAATAGTGCTTACACTGGTTAAAATAATCTTTATATTTCATTAAGCAACCAAATAAGCTGATCCTTTCCCACTGGCTGTATAGATGGTTTTAATTTTCAAAATCTGCAAATGCATCTTTTATGTCTCTGCGTGGCTGGAGGGCCTCAGGAAAAGCCACAGCCAGAAGGAGGATGAGACCAAAGGTTGAACTCCTGCATTGCTACCTCAGAGTCCAAACCCCTCCTATGGCTTTTACCTCTCACTTATGTTTTCACTATGGAAGACTCATGGATGCTGTGCCTATTTTTCTTCCCAAGCCTGCAGAATTTGCAGACTGCAGGAGCTGTGAGGATGTGGGATTCCCCTTAGCTTTAACTGCTGCTGTCTATGAGAAATGCAGATTTCTCCATCCCTGCATTGCTCTGAGGCCAGGTAATGTAGGATTCTGCCCAGCCCAGACCAATCCAGGGACCCGACACTGCATTCAGCTGCTGCTGTTCAATCTGATGCAAAACAATTTGCACATTTACCAGCCAGAAAAAGGAGCTCTGTTATCCCAGAGCAGAGCTGCATTGCTCCAACCACCGTGAATCCCATACACCCCTTCCCAGCACTGGCTGTGAAACCGTCATGTTCCCATGAAGTCATATGGCACAGGAGCAGTGCAATTTACTGTGCAACACTTCACAGTGTGGCACAGAGGGGAGATCTGACCCTGGGTTTTAATATTCTCAGCTTTGTACAAGACTTTGGGTTTCCCTATTTAACTGGTAACTAATTTTTTATAATTTTCCGTGTAAATCTGTCCTGAGAAGATGTGAAGAGAGATGCATGCATTTCCTTGCCAGATGAAAACTCCTGTTCCTAGTGGCCTGTGTGTATGTGGAATTTAAACAGATCTGAGAACAATTAAAAAAAGGAAATTTTGAAGTTTTCTGAAAAGTAGCTGGCAAGAAAACACCTAAATTTTTCCTTCGGGTAAAAAACCCAAACAAACAACAAATCACCAAAACAAAACCACAGAATTCACCCTGGAGCTGTATTGAGTACACCCAAGAATTTGAAATAAGGGCCACTTTCTGCCCTCTCCTGTCCCCATTTCATTCCTTTACTTCCCCTATCAAAACACCATCAGTCTGTACTTGGCTTCACCTGCCAGTCACACATGAAGTCTTTAGCAAAATTACAGAACTGACAAAACTCATTAAAGGAGAGGTAGATCTACCCCACCGCAGCCTGCAAGCTCAAGGGTCCCTTGTGCTGGCCACAGAGCTCTTGTCAATGCTGGCAAATTTAATTTCCAATTTCTTCATCCCAAGCTGTCCTGAACAAGGGCATCCACAGCAGCTCCCTGTGCCAGCACTGCTCTGGACGAAAGGAGCTTTATTTAAACTGAGACACTGGTTTTGCTCCCCAAATCTAAACTGAGATGAGATGGAGGAATTTTCTTCAATAGCTTATTCTGACCAGTTTTCCCAGGTAGCAAAAGATGCCTAGGACAAGACATTCCCCCTTCTTGAGCAAATACTGCCAGGCAAGATGAGGCTGAGGCTGGATGTAGGATTAGCAGCTTTGCAGGGGCTTTGGACCATTTTCTCTTTTCCCTCCAAACAGTGAGTCATCCCAAACTCTAAGAAATACTGAGACTAAATTCACTGATCTACACAAGACACTCAGGTGCCATCATGAAGAATGGGGTGATAAAACCTATGAGTTAGAAATACTGAATTATTCCTAGAGGTCTCAAGAAGAGGCTATCAGAGTTTACTTTTGCCTGGTGGACACCTGGGGCTGTTTCTTTATCACTTTATCAAAGCTGTTCCCCAAATGGGAGGGTTGGTGGAGGTGGGGAGGGTGTATGATGCCTTTTTCATATGGGAAATAAACTGTATTAAAAAAAAAAAAAAAGGGTAAAATCTAGACTTTGGAAAGTCACTTTCAGAAGGGAATTTCAACACTATAGTTCATTGTTTATGAAGAGAGATTCACCACAGATGCATTTAAAGTTTGGAAGAGCTCAGCACAGCCTCGGGTGTGTGACCTGTTGAAGGCACAGCTGGAGCACAAGAAAAGGATCAGTTGTAAAAAAACAAAACAAGCATGAAACAGAAGTCTGGTGCACTTGTTTGGTGTTCAGCATTCTGCAGATAACAGAAAAAAATAGGAGTAGCTCTGTCAGGTAAAAAGAAAGTTGTGGTCTTCAGCCTGAGCATCTGCAAAGGTACTACAAATCACTGCTGGTGTTTATGCAAAGCACAGGAACCTATGGTTCATTACTAGCAGAGAATAACAGCAAACAGTTTGTGCTGCAACATCCTTTCCCCCTTATTACCACTACCAATAAACATCATTGAAAATAAAATCACAACCGAATATCCCAGCTCACTTTCCCCAGAGCTGTTCTGCGTTATGATTTTATGCTTTAATTCCTTATTCAGAAGCACTTCAAATCAGAAAGATAAATAACAGATCTCTGACTCTGTGTAACTCACATTCTAGGAAAACAGGCTCACTCCATAGACAGACATTGGGTTTATATGTATTTGGTACTAAATGAATTACATACCTGGGGGGTTATGAATAAATGATCCTAGCAAGAGCTTTTATTCAATCTTTCTTTTTTTTTTTTAACATATCCCTAAATCTTTTAGATATATAAAGGCCCAAAATCACGTAAGATAATAACCAACATGTTATAAATCAGTTTTGTTCCTCACGTGAGATTACCGAATGTCTAAGGAAACAATTTCACCTTTGTAGTGGATGAAATATAAATAATTTGAAATACTGCAACACATCATAGTTTCTCATTCAAACGTCAAAGTCCGAGAGCATGCACCATAAAAACAGGCTTCCAAAAGCCTTTCCTTATAACTGAAATAAGGAATTGAGAACAGCTCCTGAAAAAAACCCAGGACTCTGCATTTCTGGTCTTCCTGAAATGTTTTTACACCTGTGTAAATCCCTGGATTTAAATTGAGTTAATTTCTTAGTGCAGAGCCAGATCTTAATTAGACGGGCTGTAATTAAACAAGTCACAACCCACTGAAAGCAAAACCTGACCAATTACACCAATTCTTGCAGCTCACGCTCAGCTTTTCCTAGTGACCTTGGTATAAATAAAGAGATCTTTTTCTTAAAACCAGGAGGATTGCTAGTGGCTGAAATTTGGAAATACCTCCAGCCATGGACAGCATCATTATTTTTTGGGTAGATCTTGCCAAATAACTGCCTCCTTGAGTCTATGCTGCTGATGAGCACAGCAACTGTGTTTGTAATGCTCATCTATTTGTAGTGGAAATATAATAGGATGTGAGAAGGCTTGTTGATTTTATAAAACAAACCTCAGAGCATCCTGCTGAGACAAAGAAGTTTTCTGCAGGACCCTACAAATTCTCGACACCGGGTTGTGAGTGGCTGAGGTAACAGGCTCTGGCTGGCAAAGGAAACCCTCATCACCTGCTGTGATTTTTTTTTTTTTAAGGCTTTTGTGAAATATTGTTTTTCACCCAAAAGCCCCAGACAACAGAACCAAGTGATTGATTAGATACTTCCTGGCAAAAGACTTTCCAATGCCTCTGTTTGCAGAGGCATTCTTCAGAGGGCAGACCTACTAGGTCCAAAATAAAATAAAATAAAGACATCCTTAAAGTCTCTGTTTTTAAGTGAGGGATAAGTTTTAGGGCTTGCAGCCCACCAACTTGCAGTGTAGAGCCAGAAAGAGTGGCATCACTAAACATCACTGTGGTGCTAAATCCTTCCCTTGTTGTAATTTACACCAGTGCTTACAGATCAAACCAGGACAAACCTCCCTTCTCCCCTTCGGAGCAGCACTCAAGCCTCAGTAAAAGCTCTTGGAATTTATATTGAAGTTGAGCATTTTCCTGGCTAAACAAGTAAACCTTTTAACATGAAGACCACTTTGACTCTGATTTCTCATCTCATTCTGCTTCCGGATCAGTCAGCAACCCAAAAAAAAAAAGCAAGCATTTGAGGTTTCTCATCATTAACACCACAATGGAAACTGAACCTACAGCCTAGCTCTGCCAGCGTTGCTGGCTATGAATATATCTCATGGTTCCATGGATATGAAGTGCAGCTGCATCCCACTGCAGCCAGGATCGCATGTCCCTGTGCTACCAACCTCCTTCCCCTCTCCAGACCCTACAGCATCCCTGCCTCTGGACTGCTTGGCTTCAGGACTTGGAGTAGCCTCAGAGTACCCTGCAATCAAACTACTGAATTCACAAACTGCTTAAAGGGTTTATCTTTGGTATTTGTATGAAAAAAAACAAAACAAAAAAACAAAACCAAAAGAACCCGAAGTACCTGCTGAGCCCTTCGCCTCACTTCTGTGAAAAAGGCTTTCTTGAGAAGCACCTTTTTGTTTTCCCTAATGCTGGGAAAGGAAATTTTCCAAATCAGACTCCCCAGTCTCTGCCCTTCCCCAGGACTGCTGGGATCATGAGGGTGGCTTGCTGCTTGCTCTCTGCCCCCAAAACAGCTTTTGCCTGCAGCACATTTGAAGATTGTTCCTATGAGCAAACTCACCGTCTTGAAGGCAGCCTCTTGGGGCTTCTGGTTCAGGAATCTCCCCTGTCCCTGGAAGACAGAGCAATATCCTGGAGGATTTTACCCATGACAGTCTCATTAAGAAGACAAGGATCTACAGTTCTGTGTCAAAATATGTTTTTAAGCCTGTGACCTTTAGTGGCAAGGACCTCTGTCTGTCCTGACCACCACAGCCATGGTGCTGATCTGACAATCCAGCACTGAGCCCTAACAAGGGAGACCAAACACTGCAAGAAGTGCGCAGATAAGATTTTAAAGATCTGCTGAAGCAGTTCCTAAAGAATTCCTAGTTCTTCCTGCTTCTCCCAGGTGCTGCAAGCCCAACAGCCAGGCTGGCAGAAGGGAATGCAAGCTTGCTGCAGACACTCCCAGGGCAATGCCACAGCTCAGATGGTCCATGGGCAGGCACTGGGATGAGGCACGGAGGGAGGCTGATTTCTCCACCCACGACCACTGCTCATCAAGTAGAAAGTAAAAAGCTGGAGCTGTAAGTTCTGGGTGTTGAGCTGGGAGCAGTTAGGTACACACAGGAGGAGGGGAGTCAGTGTGTCTTTGTGAAATGTAATGCTTTCTGCCACATTGCTGGAGTTCAACCCCGCTGGCACAGAAGGACTTCCCTAGGAATTCTTTCAGCTAGTTACATGGAAAGCTGTGAGGTTGTGATGCCAAGTGCAATTCTGCTCGAAGGTGATTTGAAGAGATATAAAGAGCAAGCAAATTTTGAAAGAATGGAAGCTGAGAGCCTGAACTCAGGATGTTTCTGCAACTTCAGGTAGACTCTGCCGCTGCAGATGATCCTTAAAGCACTCAAAACAACACTCACAAAACACGCTGTGGCAACTGCTTCTGCTCAGACTTAAATCAGCTATAACGCAAAATAACAATCCTCCTTTGGTCAAAACTGAAAAAAAAAAGGTCCTGAAAGGCAGCTCCACAAGCCATGCAATTGTGGGGGACTTCTAATACATTAAAAGAATAAACCAGAAGCTTTAGGTTTTTCTTCTTTACAACTGATAACATCATTTTTCATCCTACCACTAAAAAAGCTCTTTGAGCTCAGTGGCTTTTCCAAGGAGGGGCTGGGGTGGGGGGAAGACTTGTGCCACCTTAAAACAGGGCCACAAACCGGAGTTAGTGGCAGCAGCAGTGCCAGGGGCTGGGGAGCACTCACAAGGCTTCCTTTCCTGTAAACCTTTGGATCCCTACACCGAATTAAGTGCAGCTGCCAAGGCAAGCAATGTATTTTGGCCACCAGCAGGTGATCTGTGCTTTAAAGAGCTGTGTGCTGTAAAGCAGGCAGAGCTGCTAAATGTCTGGTGGGTTTTGTGGGGAGATGTGATGTCCCTCAGCAGAGGCACATTCACCCACCTTGGACTAACACATGCCAAGAGCTCGGTGTGCTGCTCCCTGCTCGATCCACCTGGTGCTCAGCTGGAGACATCAGGTTCCCACAGCTCCTTTGGGAAGATCATTGTCTCCCTGTCGAGATCTATCAGCTCATTTCCCCCAGTGCAACTGTTACTCTTTCCCTGGAAGATGCTAGTGGAGTTCCCAAGCACCACACTCACACTTTTGGTTTTAGAGCACGTTTTCTCAGGTCACTATTTGCTCTGACCATACAGAGGCTGAGAGTCCCTCAGACTCTCTCCTTCCCATGAGCTGTAATTTCACCAGACCTGCTTTAGGAAACAGAAGAAGTCTGATCCAAAACGTAATGAAGTTAAAAGGATTTAAAAAAATTCTATTTCAATAACTCCTAGAGTGAAATAAACTGGTGGGAAACGTCCTAGGGTTTGGCTAACCCCCGGTGCACCATGAATTAATTCCTGACTATTTGGCTACATTTCCAAATTCTCCACCCGCTTCACAACCAGCATATTTTGATGGAAATTCCCCCGAAGTAGGTTAGTTTATTAGTAGCTGTATAGGATTGGAAAATTTGGGATTTATTAAATCCATGTTCTTCAGCATTTTCCCTACTCCTGTGTTTTTCCAAATGAAGCAAGGTAGCTATAAATGTCCTGTTCAGACATGAGTTGTGAAAATCAGCACTCAACCTTTTGAAATGGTTTAAGCCCAACTGGCATTATTCAGTGCCTCAGTAGAAGCATTTTCAATTTGACAAGCTCAATTTTGAGATGCCCCTGAAAAACCACTAGAATCTTGGAAAACATAGGCTACTTCAAGCTGAAGAGTTTACCCATAGCATCACCAGTAAAACCAGCAGGTAGCTTTATCAGAAGAGCTTGGTCCTGGACTTTCTCTGCAGCGCCTTTGTTTTGCCAGAGCTGGTTGTGATAATGACAGAGGAAAAAGAAACCGTTCACTCTGGCTTCTTTTCCTCCAGTTTCCCTCTTTCTCGGCAAAACATTCTTTTAAAGGATAAGGACACTGGGAACAAAACCCTCTGCAGTCACTCCCTCTACAACTGTATTGTGCAAAAGTTGCCTGGCCAGCCTGTCCTACTCTCTGATTTGTGGGAAGCTCCTTTGACTCCGTTTCTTTCGGCACTAAGGAAAAGCAATATCTGCACCAGCTCTGTGAAACAGAGCTGTGCCTTCTGATACAGCAATAAGATCCCTGCAGGAGCCTGCTCATGTGTGTGAGCATGAGGAGAGTCTCCCATTTAGACACCAAGTACTCTTTAAATTAGCAGGAAAAGCTGGAGAGCTGATCTAAACTGGCTTTCTGTGTACTGAGGGTACAATTTTGGGTGTATTTTTGCATTAGGCATGTTGGTGTAATTTAATACAACCGCTCCCCAGTCATGGGGTAACTCAGAGTTGAAGTCACTCTTATCCTTTCAGGAATTTTGTGCCCATTACTGTTCTTAGTTAGAATGGAAAAACTGATTTTAGAAACACAGTCCAAAAGCCTAAAGGTTGTAGGTTCAAGTCTCTCTGGCTGGGGCTAGCAAGGAAGCAGGATTGACTTGCATCAACTTACTCATGGGTGAAAAGTGAACACGGAAGGGAAAAGCTAAACAGTCAGCGAGCCAGTCGTGAGATGTGGTCAAGAGAAACACGGAGTGAGAAACTGCATATTCTCTCCCTGGCCACCAGTGCACGGGGAGTGTGGGCCAGGGAGGATGTAGAACCTCTCATCCTCAGGGTGAGCCCCATCCTGCTCTCCCTAGGACAGGCAGGGCAGAGGAACAGCCTTATCTGCACTAGATCACCCCATGGGGTTCAGCCTTTGCCCTTCATCGAGAGCACAACCCACGTCCTGTGGGTGGATGAGGAGCCCAGCAGGGTCAGCTGTCCCCGGCTTGGAAACACAGGGAATGGAGCAGATATTGCTCGAAAAGCTGGAGAGGGTGGGTGCTGAAGGCAACTTCACAACCCTCCTCGCTGAGCCCCGGGCAAGCTGGGAAGAGGCCAGCGGCTCCCCCAGCCTGAAGAGAGTCCACCCGACCCAGCTAAGAGCAGATTTCGCTTCTCTCTTGCTTTGTGTCCATGCAGAGGTGAGGGAGAGAGAGGGTAAATAAACCCCAAACCCTCCAGCCCTGCCTTTGGGGGAGCGGGAGGCTACTTCAGACAAAACTGTTATCCATTAACATCCAATTATCACTTGGTCCAAGCCATTAATTATAAATCAGCCTCCTAATTGGGATAATTAGCTCTCTGCTACTTAATGTAGTATGACTGATGCGTTTGGAAAGAAGGTAATCAGTCCATTTGTTTAGCGTTAGGCGAACAAATCCAACTCTCATGGTTTAATTTCAGCCGCAGCCTTCCCACCGCCTTTCCCCCCCTCGGCCCACCATCAGCATTCAAAGCTCATCGCAGCTCCATTAATTGTTTGGGAATCACGGCGGGGATGGGCACACGCATCTCCGCGGGGCTTTCGGGACAGCAGCCCCCAACCCGGCGATGCGGCCGGACTCGCCACTCCCTCGAGGGGAATTGCTGGGATTTTGGGGAGGGGGTTAATTAGAGGGGACGGGTTTGAACCTGAGCGCGACCCCGCAGTTGGGATCGCTCCGCAGGATCGAGGGGCTCACATCCCCCCGTCACCTCGGCCGGGCCTCGCCTCTAGAAACCATTCGGGGACAGCGGAAAAACTTTCCGTTTTATTTTTTTTCCCCCTCTCCTTTCCCCCACTTCCCCTGGATGTCTCATTAATGCCGGCTGCTCGGCGAGCCGCCGATAGCTGCGGGACATGATTAGATATTTATTACTGTCATTTACATGGAAAACTTGAGCTAACCAAGTGGAACTGGAGGGGGCCGCCGGAGGGGACGGGATGAGGCGGAGCGGGGACATTTCTTTTTCCCCGGCGCTGAAAGCGGAGCCGGAATGCGGGACACAGCCGGAGCGCGGCCGGCCGGAGCAGCGGGTGCGGGAAAAGCCCCGCAAAGCCCCAGCCAGGGACGGGGCTGCTGGGCCGAACCCTCCCCGGGTCTGGGGCTGCGGTGCCACCTCTCTCCGTCCGCGTTTCGTTTCGAAAGGCAGCGGGCAGCTCTCGGTGCGGGAATCCCACCGGGAAACGGGGGATGTTGCCCCCTCCCTCCTTTCTGCTGACGGCCTCGCCTAGGTGACCCTCGGGGACACAGAGGACTTGTCCCGGGATGCGCTGACCCCTTTCCCCCACCAGGAGCCTGAGGTCGCCGCCTGGAAATAAATGGAAAGCTGAACCGACCGCAGGGACCGGATGGCTCCGTATGGGCACTTCTTGCCCCTTCTCTTCCCAAATAAAGGGACAGCCACGGCAAGTGTCGCAGCCAAACCCCATCTCCATCGGAAGAGCAACTTCCCCAGGGCCTTGCTTTGGACTAGACCAGCCCGTGTGTCCCGTCCCCCCGCAAGGCTTCTGGGGAGGTCACCCTCGCCCCGTCCTTGCCCCCTGCAAGGGGGACGGGTCCCGAGTGCCCCGGGCAGCCAGCACCGAGTGGGGGGACACGGACTTCTTTCCGCTCAAGTGCTGGCCGCGGCGGAGCACAACCCACCCCCCTTCCCTATCTGTTATCCCATGGCCCGAGGGGCGACTGTGGCGGAGATGTATGAGATCTCTTGCGGTAAAAATATGCATGCGGATCCCCATTTGGTTAGCCCTATAATGGAGGTGTAAATAGGTTTCGACTGCGAAGCCCTTAATTTATCAAGAAGGGCTGACAGCGCAGGTCCAGGATTTATACAGCCCTTAAAGAGGGAGAGCTCGGAGCGGGGGCAAAGACCGGCCTGCCATCTCCTCACAGAAGGATCCCTGTCCCTTTTGCTGTCTAACCTCTCAACGAGGTGATGTGGGGCTGTGATTTAGCCTAGAAAGGCTTCCTAGCGCTGCCGGCATCGTGCCGTCCCTTGCCGCCCCTTCCGCGCTCAACTTCCAGCCGCACCAGAAAGAAAAAACAAGCCCGGAGCCACCCCCAGCGGGGCCATCGCAGGGGTCCCCGGCTCCCGGCCCCGCTCTGGGAGGGTTTCTGCCCTCGGCAGTTCTCTCCAGGCTGCGGAGCTTACTAAAACATCATTATGTAAATAAGGGGAAAGTTGCCCTCCCCTCCCGCGGAGCGCGGCTCAGGGATGCGCGTCCCTCACCATTCGCCGAGCCCCGTTACAACCCTCGCATCCCCGCCAGCTGCCTAAACCCTCACCGGAGCGGGCTGGGAGTTGGAGTCAATAGGGAACGAGGCCCCGATCTGGTAGTGGGGGTTTGCATTAATTTTTTGTTTTCGCGGTGACTTGGATTTTTTTTTTTTTTTTGAAGCGTGGTAGACGCCACATAAACAAACCAAAGAAAGAAAAAAAACAAAATAAAGGAAAAGAAAAAAAAAAAAAAAAGGGACAAGAGGAGACAGGATTTGCGCTGGAGCCCGGGCTGGGCTTCTCCTCCTCGGCGGTGCGCGCATCCCTGCCAGCGGTCCCTCCGCCGGCCGCGCATTCTCCCACGGAGAGATTCCCCCATCCTCGCAAACAGTCCCCAAAGTCCTCTCCTTTCCCCGTCGGCATCCCCAGCCCGCCGGACCCGCGCTGCCCGGGGGGTTCTTACCTGGGGCGGTGGGGCAGCCTCTCGGCCCGCCGTGGGAGCGGGGACACGCGTGGGAGCGCGGCGCTGCGCCCCGGCCCGCCCTACTCCATCCGCCCGCGCTGCCTGCGCGCTGCCTGCGCGCCCGGCGGAGCTGCCATCTACCGGGAGTCAGCATTGGAGAAGGATTTTTAAAAGGAGCTTCATAGCGACCCGGGAGCTACCCTGCAAGATTTTCAATGGTCCTCCACCCTGTCAATCAAAACGGGGCTGCTGATACACCCCCCACCCCCCCCAACACTTCTTACTAGTCATTTACTCCAAGCCGAGGTGTAAACGCCTAATTAAATCCCTGGAAGCGGACGGGATGCCGGTGAAGGGAGGAGGGCTAGAGCCAGGACCGGGGGGGCGATGGGGTCCGTAAGGCACAGGCAAGGGAAGCCGTGCCTCTCTCCGCGCCCCCCGCTTAGCACCACGCTGGATCAGACCCTGAAGTTTCCCTTTCCCCCGACGGCCCCTGGGTGGTGATGCTGGTGGGGGATAATCTCCCAACCTTAATTACAGAGCGACCGCGGCCCCCCCACCCTCCTCCTGGCCGTCTCGTTGTCCCAGCTTAGCCTGCTGCACCCCTCGACTACTCTTTAAAAGGGGGGGATGGGGGAACGGACACGGTCACTACACGGAGAGATAAAATAGGAGCCGTGGAAGGAGCTCGGAGGAGCGGTGGGCGACGGATTCGCCTCCCGCCCCGTCGGGGAAGCTCCACTGCGGCAGCCGGGAGCGCACGGGCGACCCTGCAGGGACAGGGGAGCCGGGGAAGGCAGAGGGAGGGACAGCGGGCAGGGGGGACCCCGCGGAGCTTCGACGGGGAAGGAACGAGCACTTAACGCATCTCCCCGCTCGTGATTTTTTTTTTCACACTTTCCCCAGAAATACTTTTCGGTATGTAAAACGTGGAAAACCAGCTTTTCCTTTCCCCGCATTTCCTTTTCTTTCCCTTTTCCTCTCTCTGCGGGATTTTCGCAGGTACCTTCCCGTCCAGCGGCCGGGCTGGTTATCTGGCGGAGCTCACTAACTGGAGCGGTGGTTGTGTTTGCTTTTCAGCTTTGCCATGCCTTCGCAGCAGAAAGAGCAGTTTAAAGCCTTTAGAGAGATTGCTAATAGATGCCAGTTCCTTGCCTTTAGATTCTCTCCCAGCCCAGGAGGATTTAGGATGGGATTGGGAGACGAGACGCCATTTCAGGCTCCAAAACACCCTGTTTTAAAATGACTGCGGGTAAGAGGATTAAAACAATAATACCCTTCTCTTCTTGAAGGTTTTTTTTTCCTCTCTCCCTCCTATAGAAAAGATTTCTTCTCCCAGAGCAAAACCGTTTAGACAGGAATTAAGGGAACAAGAAAGAATAAGAGGGGGGGGGAGAGGACCTTTTAATTTGAGCTTGATATTTTGTACAAATTCTGACCAAAAAAAAAAAAAAAAAAAGAAGGGATTGGTCTGGCTCGGGACACCAGAAGGCTCCAAGTGCCACTTTCTTGTATTTATTTTTATTGTATATATTTATTCTTTTCTTCTTTAACCAGAGGTTATGGGGTACCAAGTGATCGTCTCGGGAAAGAGGGAGGGGGTGAACCTATTGAAATCTATTCCAACCTATTGCTGCCCTCTCTCCGCCGAAGTCCCGCTGGCCCCAGGAGCGAGGAGAGCCCCTCGCCCTGTGCCTTTCTCCCGCACCCTCTAAACCAACCACCCGCTTTTGGTCAGGAAACCGATTGGGCGAAACTCGGCGCATAGATCGCCGTGATCGCTTTCGGGGACGTTTTTCGGGGACCCGAACCCGGGCTGGCCTGGGCACCACCCCGCAAAACCAAGGCGGAGTGGCCCTTCTTGCTTTTTTTGAGGTGACTCCGCAAAGGACACCACCACTGCCACCGCTCCCGAGTTTGCCACCAGCTCCTTCCCTCCCTCCTGCGCTAATCGCAACGACTCGCAGCAGGGCACGGCGGGGAGCCGGCAGGCGACGCTTCCCAAAATTCAGCGACCCCCGTGGAAGCTCCTCCTCGCCCCTCAAAACCTGCTGGCGAGCAGCCCCGCCGACCTGTAGCTCTCGGCATCTGGGGCACAAACATCAACCCCGGGGGGCAAAAACCTCCTCCAAAGCCGGCAAACTTGGCGGGGCTGCGGCGCTCCGTGCAGCGCGAAGGGGTTCCCCGTGTGCCGGGGGGGCTGTGCCTGTCCGGGGAGGGGGCTGCGCCTCTTCTCAGTTGTTTCTGAATTGTCGCTTGCAGCCAGGCACGAATTGCCAACCCCTCCGACCGCGGTGTCACCATTGTCTCGACTCTCTGCTCGCTGAGAGCACGGCAAATTTTGCAAATTACTTGGAAGAAAAAGCCTGTTTTAATTCCCCCCTACCCCTCGAAGAAATAATAAGAGTTTCCCCTCTGTCTTCAGAATACCTTCCCGAGCTCTCCAGCGACGGGATTTCTGCCGTTTAACCGGCCCCCATCAATAAATTATTGCGTCTAATTCACCTCTTCTCCGCAGAAACGAGTAAACAGCGCATTTAGCGCAGCTCGCAAAAGTGACCCCAGTTTGTCTGCAGAACTGATTTATCACATCTCCCCCCCGCCCCGAGGTATCGATGGGGGCAAAGCATCAGGGAATCGGCACCGGTCGCGTCCAGATCACAGGGGTTTCTCCTCCAAAACGCGGGGAAGCGAGGGAGGGATGCGGGATGCGCAGGAAGAGGGAAGGCAGCCCCGGGAAGAGGCTGGTGGCAGAGGGGGGACATCGCCAGGAGCCCCCCGCTCCCCCCAACAGCCTCCCCATCCACCCCGGGGCTCCTCAAACTTGTGTTTGGCACCGGATCCGACACGAAACCTCGGCTCGGCTGGGCGAGAAATGGTTCTTTTTACCCCTGCCAAAATGAATAACAATAATAATAATAATAATAATAATAGTAAAAAACAACGGGGGAGAAGAGGGTAGAAATCGGGCAATTTTTGCGCTGTAACTTTTGCCTCACAGAACAAAATGAAATATGAAAATAAATAAATCTTCCACCCAGACTTGATCCCGGACTTTGAGACAGGGTGGGAGGAATTTATTAGTTCGCCACGTAGAAAGGATATTTTAAGTTTCCGTGATATTAACGGTAATATTTTTGGCAAACTGTCTGGGTCTATACATGTACAAAAAAAATCCCCTTCAAAGACCATTTTTAATGTCTTTCCTGAGTAAACCGTGAATTTCAGGTTTCCACGTAGACTTTAAGCACCTCACCTGCATGACGGGAAGGACAGCTGCTACTTTTAACTTGAAAACTGCTTTTTTTTTTTTTGTGGGGAAAAAACCAAACAAAACAAAAAACCCCTAACCAAACAACAAAACAAACGGTGGAACGCTCAGGGAATAATGGTAGAAGAAAATTGTGGTCTTCTCATTTTATTTAGAAATACATGTAATTTCCCTATCTTGAGTATTGAACACACACCCCTCATCCCCATCCACACAGCATTATGTGTTTGCATTTGCACAGAAATCGTGGCTGTTTCCCCCAGAACAACTAAAACCAAAGCCAAGCTGGTTATGTTTTAAACAGCTAATGCATTAACTCCCTCCTTCTCTCTCTCGCTTTGTGTTTGGGTTTTTTTGTTTTGGTTTTTTTTTTGTTGTTTGTTTGTTTGGTGGGGTTTTTTTGGGTTTTTTTGGTGAATTTTATAATATCTCTCGCCAGGACAGTAAACTGTGTTACAGAAGTGAAAATTTAATTTTAGGTAGAATATAGAGAAATAAAGCTCCATCTTTGGAAGCTGAACAAGGAAGAAAACTCAGAAACACTGACAAACCTCCTTACCCCAGATCTACAGCAAATACAGTGCAAGACATTTCTACTTGCCTCAAATTATAATGGCAACAAGGTCTTAAAATAGCTACTTAACTAAATCAAGGCCACTTTGCTGCTTGGTTTTGTTTTGGATTGTTTTGGGGTTTTTCACCCCCCCACACCTCTCGGTTTTTTTTTCTTTTATTTTTTTTTTTATTTTGGTATGGGGCATCTTTTGGGGGTTTGAAATGTTCCAGACATTGTCCAGTACTTTGTCCCCGACGCCAACCGCATTCGTGTGAGACCGAAAGGGGATTAACTTGTGAACTTTTAAAAATCAGAACTTAAATGAGAGGCAAATCTAGGCCACAGCTCATTGTGGGAACCGTTTCTTAAGCAATTAAAGCGAGAAGAAATTCCTCGCAGCCTTTTTCCTTAAAGCAGCTTTCTGAAGGATTTAAGGAGGACTAGTGTCCGGTCCATCAAGAAAGATTTAAACTGCACAGTGATATAGAAAATCTCCACTTGCTCTTATTTAAAGGGGCACTATCACCATTTCCATAAGACCCTTGACATTGTTTCTTTAATCTTGTTTATAAACTTAAACAGATTTAAAAAGTTTTTTTTCTCTTCTCTGCCTCCTTTTTTTTTTTTTTTCTCCATGAATTCATTGAAAATATATTTGATGCACTATTTGAAAAGAGACCAAAA
The DNA here is from genome assembly GCF_008360975.1 of Lichenostomus cassidix. Taxonomy (NCBI): domain Eukaryota; kingdom Metazoa; phylum Chordata; class Aves; order Passeriformes; family Meliphagidae; genus Lichenostomus; species Lichenostomus cassidix. The sequence goes on along the minus strand of NC_139489.1, from coordinate 8,280,394 downwards.
CAGGCTCACAGTTGGCTCACAGTTAAGGATTTTCTGTTACTAAAAAGTCTCAAGCCACAGCTTGCTACATTTCTCCTTTTGCTCTTGGAGGTTTGGAGAAAAGTGAGATTAGTGGGAAGAGGAATTTATATTTTTTTTCCCTCTGGGGTCAAGTATGCAATAAAAGTTTCTTTCTCCCCAAATTAAGAGGACACAAAGCACCTTTCCCCCCCAGATCAACTCAAACCTTCATGCAATGTTTGCGGTTTAGCACATTTTCCTTTGGCTGATGGCAGAATTATATTCTAAGCAGCCTCCTGCAATGTCAGGTTTCTTTCTTTTATTCCCTTCTTTCTTTTTCTTTGCCCCACTAGTGCTCCGTCCTTAAGTCCTGGCTGTTGGGGCTGTTTCCTGCCCATATTTAGAAGTCAGCCAGTATTTCTTACAGTTTTTCCAATTTAAGCTCCTTGACAAGGTTTTCTCCACTGCATTCAAAAAAATACCTGCTAACCTTATTCCAGCAAAACCAGTTGTTCCCCCTTAAGTCTTAAAAAGAAGAAGGAAAAAAAAAAGAAAGTGAACACCTTGGAGTCACCAAAGCTTTTGGTGCTTATAGCTAATTAATAGCCCTAATGATATTTTTCCAAGTCCATGAATACATTATGTTTGCAATCCAAAAAGCGTTAGCCCCATTCAAGGGTACTTCAACATCTGCTCATTTAAGGGCAATTAATCATTTTGATATATGGTTTAAAATTGACTGCTTCCAAGGGACTTTTTTTTTTGACAAGAATAACAAAGCAATTTGCCAGGAGCCATCTTCTGGACATGTTATTAGCAGAGCCTTCATCTTAAAGAGGGTTTAAAAAAAAAAAATCCTCAGATTTAGGTACCTGCTTTAAAGGGAACCCAACACCTTCTCCCTCCTGCTTGCTTTCTTACAGCTCCTCCAATTCTTCATCCAGCCCTTCATTCCTCTGACAAGAGTTAGAGAACACTTCTGTCTAGACCTGAAGTTTATACCTTGACTACAGAGGCATGTGAGTTTATAATTTTGCTCCTCGAGGAGAATGTGAGCTGAATATTACAAAATACAGAGCAAGCTCAGCTCCTCCTCCCATTTCCGCTCTTCCTTAATTGTGATAATAACTAGTTTTATGGTTTTGAGTAAAAAATGCTTCATATTCCCTCATTGATCTCAACCTTCTCTCAAATGCAGCTGAGGAATTTTTTTTTTTTTTTTTTGCTATCAACTGCAGTTTGTAACTGTAATAAGCCATTCCTTAGTTTAGCCTATTTTTCAAAAAATACCTGTAAGGAATCAAATCTACCAAGAGCATTAGGTGAAAACAGCCAAAAAGATCAATTTTTTCAGCCTGTGGTTCCTGGTAAAAGTGTTAGCTGAGAGAATGTAAAGGGGAAGTCTCTTCCGTGCAGGGAATTTAAAGTATAGTTATGACAGGCAGATCTACTTATTTATTTATTCAGTGAATCCCAGCTGTGTTCAGAGGCTCCTGCCAAACAGGGGGCTTTTTCCAGCCCAGGAGCTGCAGATGAAGGAGGGCATCCAGGGCAAAGGAGATAAGCAGGAAAGGTGATGAGAAAAGGCAAATAAATAGAGGAATGATGTGCCCAGCAGAGGCAGAGTCGGGAGGAGAGATCTCCCTCAGCCCAGTCCCTGCCCTCCTGGGGGAAATGGATTTCAGGGTCCATCTTCCCTTGGGGACACTCCACTTCTGGACTGCTCTGTCACAAAGGCACAGGTGGTTCACCTCCTGTCTTCTCACAGGCTGCTTAGAAAGAACCAGCAAAGTCGAAATCTTGCAATAATATGTCAGGAGGGTTCCTGTTTAATTTAAAATGTTATTTATTTTATTTTCTGGCTTGATGCGCCAAAAATTCCCTTTGTGTTAACACCTTGGTTGGATTCAGAGCCCTTTATCTGTGGCTTTATGCTGGTCTGGGGCCATCCAGTGCCCAAGCTACTCCTTATCCTCATGCAATTTTTATCCATCAGTCTATAGCAAATGAAATGTCATTATTTGCTTAAAAAAGGTTGTGTAAATGAGTTGAGGTGGTTTTTAAAAAGTGCCCCTTACAGAAGATTTGGGTTTTCATCAGCAAATTGAGGGCACCCTCCAAGTAAATAAATAGCCTGGAAAATAAAATCCAACCAGGGAAGAAATGTGGGTGGTTCTGGGTTGACCTTGCTGTTGTAGTTTGGGTATGAAACATCTCTTCTGCAGATGACAGCACCCAGGTCATGTGGGGGACATTGCATGGGTGGGAGGACCAATTGTCAACACATGGCCAAAAAGACCTGGTAGCTCCTTGGTTTTGAGGTCTTCTGAGAAAAATGTTCTTCCCCCCCAGTGAGGCTGGAGAAATGAAAACTTAATGTCATTGCAGACTGTTCACATTCATATTTTGCTGATTTTGAAAAAAATATATATTTTACTGTGTTTTACAGACAAAAGGCAATGAAACATCTGAAAACATGCCGCTTTTCAGTCAGTCCCATAGTTCACAACCATCCTTTATGGCTAAGGTCTGCCTGGAATTTTAATATTCTCCCCACTCATGGGATGCACAGTGGGATGCTGCCTCTCCTCTTACAAATGTTTCCTTGCCAGAAAAGCCTTTCCTTGCTTGTTTGAGAGGCGAAGAGCTCTCCACGTGGCAACTGGTTTGTCATTCAAACCCTGATGGGACTCGTGGAGAGAAATGTGAATGTGGAGGAAGGCTGTGACAGGGATGTTACAGACCCTGGAGCCAGGTTCTCCAGCTCCTGGGGTGCTGGGAATGTTATCCAAGCAGAACAGAAATTCCAGAAAGTTGCTTAAATTCAGGCCCTCCCCATGGCTTTGGCATGGACAGACTGGATTTTCTAGCTTGAGACTCTTCCCATATGAGTGGCAAAGGTGGTTAAGTAGCAAGTCAGTCTCTGCTTGGCTTCTCTTTGCTACATCCCATAATTTGGGCAGCTGTTGATAGCTGGGGGGACTTTTTGTTTGTTTTTAAGAGCACAAAGTAAATCCATAAGAAGACTTGCTTTCTCTGGGAACAACATGGTGCACCCACCTTTTTGGGCACAAGTTGAGTAACATGTTTTGGGCAATGAAGGTGTTTCTGACCCTGATTTTTCTGCACCCTTGAGCCCCTGCTGTATTTGTGGTTTGCCATTGTTGTATAATGTGCTTTGCCATTGGGACCATTAGTCCCTCACCAGCAGATCAGACCCAGAGCTGGATCTTCCTAACCATCTTTTCAGAAAGGAGCCCAAATGTTGATCTCTTGGACACCAGAGCAGGCTCTGCCTGTCCTGGCAGTGAGGCTGCATGCAGTTCAGCTCTCTTTTGCTGGTGTAAACCCCAAGTAATTTATTCAAAAGCGATGATATTTATCTAGATTTACATCATTTAGCACTAAGTTCGCTCCTTCGGTAACGGATGCTCAAATGCATGACTGCATTTATTTTGTCCCTACCTCTGAGCAAAATGACAGATACGTTTCCTGGGGGATGAAATCCATCTCCCAGGCACACAGCCAGGCTGGCTGTGTTTTCTGCAGCAGAAATTTCAAGGACATGAGAGGACTGGGGAAAAGGAAGTTTTCCTCCCAGATCAGGAGCATGACCACCACCAGCACTTGTGCACCAGTGGCTGCAGCCCTTGTGCTGGGTGGTTTGAGCAGCTGGAGAAAGGGTTTCAACCCAATTTCCTGGCACTGGTCCCAGTTTTGGGGATGCCTAGGCCATGCCATCTCCTGTGCACCCCACCTCAGTGGGTTTCTCCACGGGGGTGACAGAGGAGGGGAAAGGAAAATGAGCCCTGCTCAGTTTTGTGTAACACATGACATGAAATATGTTAGGTAAACACCTTATTAGAAATGATTTGTCATCCCTCTGCCTCTCTCAGCTGCATGTAACTCTATCTCCAGACTATTATAGTATCAAATATATTTTACAAGAGTTTTACCTACAGGTGACTTGCTCTTCATTACTGGATGTAGGCAAAATCAATACTTTAGTAACTAGAAGATCATTTATTTTGCTTTTTGAAACATTTTTCAACAGTGGGAGAGCAGCTAAAGCCTGCGAAGCTATGATTAAGAACCCCAAACTCTACCTTCCTTTCCTTCTCTGCCTCCTAACCCATTTATTGACTTAAATAGGTAATTTCCAAACCCAGAACATCATCCTGAGCAGCCACTGCTGTTGCACAGTTTTCTTTTCTCTTTTTTTTTTTTCTCCTTGCAGACAGATAATTCTTTAAACTTGGATAATTTCAAGGGGGAATCAACTTAATATAAATGTACCTGTCACTAGTTGAAATAGAAGCAGATTCTGGCCTTTCAATAAGGCCACTTCTGCAGTCCCACACTGGGGAAAAATCAAAAATTGCTCAGAACTGATAATGCATTCCTCCAGCTCCACAGCCCTGATGGAGTTCAGTCAGGCCAGATACCCTGGCTGCTTTTATGTGTTTATTTTACCTTCTGATTTGTTTTGAAGGTCATATGATGCAAAGATGTTGGAGAGGAAATGCTGCTTGTTTAAAGAGGTTCATCCCTGAGTCACAGTGCTCTGCTGCTCCACAAGGAAAGGAAAATGCTACTGGGCTGGTGCAGAGGAGAGAGAGGCTTTTGCCTCTTCTACCCATCCACAAAGGCTTTGTTATCCTTCAGGTTTGTGGCTCCTCTTGCAGCTGATAGAGCACTTAATCAATAAGGAAACAATCTCAGGCTGAAATATCCACGTGCTCTGATGCTTGGGAGGATGGATTCGGAGGGAATGAGTGACATTGCTCTATCCATGGAGGTGAGGGCTGCTTGGATAAAAACTCGGACTTAAGCTGTACAAGAAAAAGTTGAATATCTACACTCCACATCAGCCTGGGCTTTTATCTGCCCTCCTGTGAGCCAAGGAGAAGGACATTCCCCCATGCAGAGGTGGGGAGGAGCAGCCAGGCACCATCAAGAACGATGAGGAAACCCTTTCCTCCAGAGAACCATCTCTCCAAGCACCTTCCACCCACCCTGGGATGCACTTCCCACCCATCCCACTACCTCTGGCCACTCTGCAAGCGGCTGGTCCAGCAAGACCCTGTCATGTGGTCACTTTGGTGTCAGCCAGGCCACCCAGGGTCCTGCTCCCATCTCATTCTCCCTTCCAGCAGCAGGAACAGGACTTGTCTTATGGCAAAGCAAAGGGAAAAGCAAAATAGAACAGATTTTTGCTCATCATCCCTTTGGTTCAAACAAAACTTCTCAATCAGCCATTTGGTATCAAATGAGCAAAGGTGTTTACTTTAAAAAGTACATATGGATATATTTGTGTACCCATGTTCAAATACATGTGCAAGTGTATGACCTACAGTCTTTAGATGATAACATTTATCACCTGGAATGTCTTTTGATGAAGTCAAACACCTTCTGAGTCACTTAATTTTCCAGAAAAATCTGATATAATAGTCTGCTTGTGACAAGAGGGATTTTTAAGGTTTCTTTTTAATGGGTATTATCTCTTTCAGTAAGATATAATTTCCCATTTTAGATGGAAGAACTTGATTCCCTCACTCCATTAAAGCAAGGATACTTCTTTTTTCACTCTGGCACAGCTGCACAGGGTCACACACACTGGGGTTTAGAGGATGAGGATCCTCTAGACCCTGCAGCCCAACGTGGTGTTACATCTGTAGTCTCACAGCTCTGTTACAAGTGCTGTGGGTATCAAGGCATGATCCCATGTCCCCCAAAATAAAGAGCGAGCAGGGGACATATATAAATGGCCACAGGATGGAAATAAGTTGTCATTCAGGAGTTTTGCTGGATTTAAGTTGGGTTTTATTTTTTTCTTGCTCCTCATCCCTGCTTTTGAAATGATCTTGTCATGCTGGCAAGTGCAATGACTCTTTGTATTTTGACTTGGGTTGGGGTAAATCTCCCATAAGTGTAAAACCTTAGGGGTTTGGAGGTTCTCTGTTTCCTGCCAAAAACCCCCACAGTCGTCTCCTAATGCTTGGAAATCCTGTTGGCAGGGAAAATGAAGAGCCATCACCACTTGGTCTTGATTTATTTCTATTTTACTTACAGCGTTTTTACAAGGATATCATTACATGAGGCTTTTCCAGTTTATTCTGCTTCCTGCCAGAGTCATGGCAGAGGAGCTGGGTTTGGCTGATGGGGACATCTCACCAGCACATGCTAAGATTTAAACATCTCCCAAAGGTGGGAAGGCTGAGGATCACTGTTCCCTTACCCAGCGGGCTGGTGTTTGAATAAATGAAATTCACTTGTCTCCAACACAGGGCTCCAGCATGTCTGGAGCAGTGCTGTGGCTTCTTTTCACCACGGTTTGCTGATGATGGTCCAAGTTTCACTCAGGAGAAATGCTGCCCAAGCCCCGGTGAGGCTTTGCCTTCCCCTCCACTTTTCTCTTGCCAGCCCCAGCTGAATTTTGCTGATTTTGGAGGAGAATCCATGGCAGGAGCCTGGGAGGTGGCAGCTCAGTCAGCCTCACCCTCTCTGCTCCACTGTTCCCACTCCAGGTCTGGCCATCTCACATTCACAACGTGTCCAGCAAAGTTTGTGTCAGGGGGTTTAAACTTTAGATTTGTGTGACCAAGGAATTCCCAATTCTGTTGCATGTGTTCCCCTGTCTCTCCCTCTCCCCCCGTCTTTCTCTTGGCTGTGAAACAGCACAAGGAGACTCTTTGTATGCTCCTAATCCTGAAGCAACACAGCTTTAGCAACATCCAGGGATAAAAGCACCATCAAACCACAACTTTATGGGGGCAAATCTCCTCTAATCCCTCGCTTTAGCTAAACAAAGCTTCTTGCCCTAATCCGCTATCGCTTTAAAAAAAAAAAAAAAGCTCAGATTTTGTTTTTAGTAAGAAGATGATCCAAAGGACTAATTTTAAGAGAGACTAACCAACTCTGACAGCTTTTAAAATAGACAAGAAAATAGATGCAAACTTTCCTCTCAATTCAAGGGTTTTCAGGCTATGCAATAAGAAAAATATCCAGGGTTTAACTGCTTTCCTTTAAGCTCACTTTTATTGTATTAAATGCTCTGACCAACTCAGATTCAAATCACCAGGCCTAAATGCCATTTGATCTTTAAAGAGAGAGTTAAAAAGTGTGCATATTATTCCCAGGAAGGCCATCCAAGGAAAATCAATTATCATAAACAAGGATTATATTACACACACGGTCAATATGGAAAAACAAACACGATGCTGATAATGGGCCGTGGAAGTGGCTCACATCTGAAGCCACTTTGACTGCATTAGAGTTAGTTCTTTATTAATTTCAGGATGCGTGTGTGTAAGTATGGTAGTGAGAAGAAACCAAGCTCTTAAACAGTCAGGCCAAGCTTTCACTCCAAACATGAACCAAATGTTGAATTTTTCTTCCTTTTAAAAATTTTCTTGCTCGTGGGGTGTAGAAGTGTTACAGTTTGACTTGGGGGCTCAGTGTGAGCGTGAGGCTTAGCGCTGCTTGGCTTCAAATGTGGGAAAATTCTGGGCTTGGAGGAATCATGGGGAACCACCATGGTTCCCTGGGGACCCTGCTGGTTTGAGCCTCTGCAGTGAGCAGGTGCCTGTCTCACTCCCATCATGTTCCCTGGGCATTGCAGGAAACCAGTTAAATCCACTGGTTTGTTCCTCTGGTTTATGTCTCGGCACCTGATAGAATGAGGAATTCTCATTATCCATCAGCATCCAGTCTGACATCCAGCAATCTGCCTGAAGGGAGAGGAGGATGGAGAGTAGGGTTGTTACAGCATCATGGTTCCATCCACACTCATGCTTTGCTCCTAGGGAGTAAGAGAAATCTGTACCCTTGTTTTTCCATCATGTTTGGTGCATCCTGACCACCTTGCTGATGTGAGGAGGGAACATCAGCACTTCTCTGTTCCCTCAGCACACCTGGGTAGGAAGGGAGGGATGGATGGGGTTGCTCACCCATCTACTCCCATGCTGTGACCTTGCTCCTGAGTGGGGATGGGACCTTTCCTCATCACAGATCCTTCCTTCAAGATGCCTGGGGAGCAGCAAAAAAATACCCCAAAGTAACATTTCTGTTTCCAGGGGAATTCCAGCACTCGGAAATGTGCTTTGGTGCAAATACCACTGGGAAGTTAAAATTATCTGTAGATGATTTTGGCATTCTGATGTCAAAGGGTGTGAGCAAACACCAAATACAGCATGAACGTGGTACTAAATGAAATTGAAGTTGAGGGAATATTTTGACATAGTATAAATATAGAAGCTAAATAAAGTGAGGAAACTCCCCCCCGTGTGGAAACTTGCTGAAATGAAGCAGTTTTGATGCTCAGCATGCTGAGAAAGCCTGAGCAGATTCTTTGGATGTTCTCCTGTTATGAAAGGCTGTCGAGCATGACATCTTTTTGCCACGTGTTGTCTGATTGCAGCCAGATGTGGAACAGCTCTGCCCGAGTTGTTGGGAACATTCCCCATGGATCCAGCTCGTGGGGGAGCCCCAAACCCCTTCTTCCTGCCAGTCAGCCCAGCCTGCCCCAAGGGCTGTGGATCCCATTTGAGGAAAGCCGCCGATGATCTCCCAGATGTTCTCCTGGTCCCCTGTGCTGGCACTGCACCCGCTGGCTGCACTTGACTCCCTGTGCAGCTGTGACAGGAGTGTGCTTCCCCGAGGCCCTTGGCTGCCTGGGGGCTTTGTCCTCGACCAGAGAGACGTGTATAATCTTTGGCTAAGCTCCCCCAGGACCCCCAGCCTCTCTCTGCTCAGCCACACTGAAAGCCCTTTTGAAGTCTGCCCGGCAGTGCGGGGTGTGTTTGCCCATGGACAGTGTATGAAACCAGTAAACACCATTTCTGGGCAGAAATCTCCAAAGTCCATATAGTTTCAGCCTTAAAGTTTCCCTTTCTCATTGACCTGTGCCCAGAAGTGACTCCTGATTTGAATAGCAAATAGCTGTCTTTCCCTCCGCAGCTAAGCTGTTTTCTTTTCTTCCTCCCAAAGCAAGGTGGGAGCTTTTCACTTCCCTCTTTAGAGGGGAAGGGGAGGCAGCAGAGTTGGTGGGTGCTGAGTGGAGCACACATCCTGCTCATGCAAAGGGAATTTGATGGACCTGTTTTCCCCTCTGTAGCAGTGGTTTTCCACCAGGTAACCATGACCCTCAGAAGTGTCATGGCACAGGACTGGGATTTTTTGGAAGAAGCCTTTGGTTTGGCCAGCACGGGACTAGACGGCTCAGTGACTGATTGATTTTATAGCACCTCGTGTCACCTGCTGATCTGTTGTGTATTCAGCACCAGACATGGAATAGGGAAACCCCAGTGGAGGACGATGATCAGCAGGAAACTTTAATGCTTCAAACCTCAGAACACAGGCAGAGTGAAAATACAGCTCCACCCCTGCCCCAGCCCCATGCTGCAGAGCAGGAATGAGGCAGTGGGTTGGGTCTTGTAGCCCAGGCCCAGGAGATCAAATGTCAGGTGGGACTGAGCTTTTGAAAGGCACTAACTGGATTTTTTCTCCCACTAGGCTTCTCTTCCCTGCTGGCCTTTGGAAAAACTGTGATTTTCACAGACCCTGGAGGATGCAGCCCTGAGGCTGAGGACTTTGCCCTTCCCAAAACAGCCACAGGAAGCTGACAGGTAAAGGGGGTTCAAAAGAGCTCAACTGAGAGTCAGGGAGGGAAAGGGATGTTTTCTGTCCCTCTGATGGAGCAGCCTGGGAGAGTTTCCACAGGTCACTGGCACTTCGCCTTTTCAGTGCTCTTCCACTGGAGCAGCACAATGGGGAAAGCGCCTTCATTTGCTTTTGTGCTAATGAAGTCAAACAAGCATCAGGGAATTTGCACTGGGGCTCTGTCTTAGGGGTTTGATCTGTATTAAAAAAAAAAAAAAAAGACAGCTCTTTGGGTAAAGCTTATCCCAAAAAGCATCTGGTAGGCTGAGGGCATCTCCTTTGTTTTCAGAAGTTGGATAGTGACTGGGAGTGGGGGATATTTTTCCCCTAGATTTAGATTTGAATCCGTATTTTTTCTCTGTTCAAGGGGGAAGTGATGGGATGTGGAAATACCCAGTTCGAGCTCAGTGCTGGTAATCAATCTGTTCACTGAAAAGAAAGTTGCAAAAGCCTACAGCCTGGTGAGCAATCCCATTTGTTCTCCATCCTTAAATCTCCAGGTCCAGGAGTCATGTGATAGTGCTAGACTCTCCACTTCGACTTTTAATCAAGCTGCAGGAAGGGACCTATGTATCATTTCAAAAGTCCAAAAGCCAGAAAGGAAATGTGTGACATTATGCTTTATTTTTCTTTCTTATGATGTCTTGACTTTAAAGTCCAAGCTATAAACAAAGGCACTGAACAACCTGGTGGGAACATTTTGAGGCTTAATGCAATTATTCAGCATGATGAGATATTTTGTAAGATTGTAAAATCCTCTTTTTTGTTGTCTAGATGAACCTGTCTGAAATCTATGGAGCTCACCGTATCACTGCTACTGGGATATCACTTCTACTTTTCACCCTAAAAAATTGACTGGGAGCTGACTCTCAGCTCTAGGTTTTGAGTCTGAAGCCTGGAGCATCCAGCTCTCTCTTTCAGCCTTTTCTACTTTCTATTGCTTTTCCTAACACTGGATGTGAATAACTCACAAAACCGCCTGCAAACAGCAAGCAAGCAGCAAACCCAAACATGTCCCCATTGCAGCAAATGCTGGAAGAAATAAATTTAGCTGAAAAATCCCTGTCTTGGTTTTTTGTTATATTTCTTTCTCTTGGATAAGGCAAAAGAAGGGGGAAAAATTAAAATCCCTTGGTTGCAAAAATGCCTTCAGTCAAGTTCTCTCTCTTACTGACAGCTCAGTTCCAGCTACAGAAGTCTTAATGATATTTTGGCCATAATGCCGAGAGAAGCAAGAAAGCCCCTTCTGACACTGGGAGCTTTCACCCGAGTGGAGCAGTAAGTAGACAGCTGAAATGTATCTTTGAACTCAGGCAGGCAGAACTAGTTTGTTGTGGTGTCCCTCCTCCTGCCCACATCCATCTCTCCACATTGGCACAGCAGTGGCACGTGTGCCAGTGGCTCAGGGCTGTCCCCACAGCGTGGCCAGGATGGAGGATTTGGTGCCACCAGGTTCCACTCTGTCTGAGGTATGTCCTCCATCTGGCCTGGAGGTGCTGGTGGGGCACACTGGGTGTAGCCTTTGCCTTTTTTGTGTGGGTTGTGGATGTCACTCTCGTCACCAGCAACATGTGATTCCCAAGGTTCCCATGGAGTGAAAGCAGCTGGAGCTTCCCTGGCCAGCAGCTGATCACCATACCTGTCTCAGTGGCACCTTGTGGGCTTGAGCACTGGGATGTGTTAAACTGAGGATGGGCTGGGGAGAGGCAAGTGTGGGTCTTCCAGGGCCTCCAGCTCCCCACTGCTCCAGGTGGACTTGGGTTGGATATTAGAAAAAGGCTCTTCACCCAGAGGGTTGTTGGGCACTGGAACAGAGAAATGGTCACAGCACCAATTCACTGGAACAGAGAAATGGTCACAGCACCAACCTGACAGAGTTCAAGAAGTATTTGGACAATGCTCTTGGGCACATGGTGGGATTCTTTGAGATGGTCCTGTGCAGGCCCAGGAGTTGGTCTCGATGATCCTAGTAAGTCCCTTCCCACTCAGGATATTCTGTGACTCTGTGAAGTGCCCCAGAGCTTGGGTTAACTGCACTAAGCCCTCAGTGGCTGTGTCTGGCAAATGAGACTGATCTCCTACCCCTGATTTTGGACCTATACTCATTGTTTTTCTGCTGCTGACACCCAACCTGCAGGCTGTTTCTCATGGTGACCCTGTTCTTGGAGCGACTCCAAGGTAATATGGTATTGTCTTCAAGGATGTTCAACTTGTGGGCACTAAGGGTATTGCTGTGCAGACTCCCTGTACCTCTGCCTTAAGAGGCTCTCAGAAATGTCCCCTCCTCTGTTCCCCCTTCCTTGTGTCCTCCCCAGGACTGAAGGCAACCCCAAGCCATCTGGTGAAGGTGTTTAGAAGTGACATCTCAGTGCTCCCTGAGGCCAGCCCTGATGCTGCTGGGCACTGTCTCACCCCTGCTGGGTTTGGCAGTGGACTGGGGTGCTCAGTTAAGACCCCAAACACAGAGGGTAAGCCCCAGGCTGGAGAGGAGAGTGCTGTACTTGCAATGCTTTGGGTGCTCACTGAAAGTAATTTTCAAAAATGATCTTTTACCCCTTAATCAAAGTCTTTATCCATATGTTTTAGCTGCCCTTAAGCCCCAGCTGGAACCATTTGCAGATCTCTCTTGGCTATTGGCTGATCCTAAGTAATAAGCACTAATGTTTGAGCTTCAAAATCACTTGCAAAGTTGCAGTCTGGTAAAGCCATCTGGTTGAAATCTGTCAGTATTTATTATCCACTGGAAGTTTCTCTTTGGGCAGCTCTGATGCTGCCTTTCATTATCATGGAAAGCTGATCATATTAAACTAATTACAGGGAATAGCTGGTGACAAGTTGCTCTTTAATCTGCAATCTTTTTTTGAATCAGAATTAAGGTCATTCTCCAAGGCCTTGATTTTGGAAACTCCCTGGCAGCAGTTGTTAGCTGGGTTAAAATATTTACAAATCCGTATATCTTCTGTTGCTCCCGTTAGGAATTAATAAGCAGGGATTTGTTAGTGGGGCTGAAATTCACCATTGTTTTAGAGGTACTAAGTACTGTTCCCTTGTACTGCTTACACCACGTGGGGTGGATAAGAGGGACTTTCACACATTCAAGCTTGCCAAGTCAATTTTTCTTAGGCAATGTGAGGTTGTCTTTAAATCCACATAATTTGTTTCCCAACCCTAGACTTGGACATACCAAAATAATGCCAGTCTGGTCTGAAAACGAGACCTGGATAGCAGCTTCTCTGCCATGGCACTTCAACTTCTCACCTGCCTTTTTCCTCCCATGTGGATTTACAGGAGAGGAAGGTTTTGGTTCTTAATGTTTGTACAGCCTGGGGAGGACACAGCTTTCCAATTACCTCAATACTTTACAAATTACTTTCCTGTAATATGATGTAATGTGTAGCTTGAGCTTGCTGCCAGGTCCCTAGGATGTAACTTGGTATGACTGCATCCATCCATGCAAACAGGAGCAACTGGAGTCCTTCCCTGAGGGCTTACTCAAATACACTATATTTAATAAGAGTTAATCCCTTTAACACAGTTGCTGGCCTTGCCTTTTAAAATTGGATTAAGACTGATGCACTATAGAGAGTTTTTAATGCCAATGAACCCAACCTGTTCTAGAAAATGGAAGTTGTAAACATGGTACGGATGCTAAGATCAGTCTAACCTTAGGAATTGGCCTCGGGAAGAGCTGCACAAAGGCCTTTTTTACACCTTTAACTCGGCAGGACCTGAAGGCAAATCTGCAGAGAGATGAGCAAGGCTATCAGGAGTTCAGCTGATTCTCTGCTGCACAATTAAATGGCAGCAAGGCAGAGAAAACACTTCCCGTGCAAGTGTCTTGAGGAGGAAAAGCACCAGGATTAGGAGACTGGAGAAGCCAAACCCAAGAATTGACCTTAAAATTGAGTAAAAGTGATGCAGATCTGAATTATTGCTGGATTGGAAACGTGAAACAAATACAATCTGTGGTGACTGGCAAAGGGTTGTGACATCTGTAGGCTAAAAAGAGCTGTAGAAGAAATAGTTTTCATTCTCCTAGAAATGCCTCTGAGAAAAAATGCTAAGCTGCACGCTTTTGAATTAATTTTCTGAAAAGTTTAGATATTCTTTTCTCCCATATTTGGGGACAAAGTATTTTACCTATAAATTTTAAATGTAAATTATGGATTCATATTTGAGCTTCAAGGGAGAAATAAGGCACTAAGAAATAATGGACAACACCTGGACTGCATGTCACAGTCAGGACTCATGGATGAGGTTTGTCTCCTGGTCCTGAGCAAGGCTGTACCCATGGGCAGCCAGGGCTTGCTTTTATTTATTTCCTCCATACCTTTCATGCTTTTTCTAACATCTTCCTGAAGCAGCAAGCGGAAAGAGGTGTTTGCTTAGCCTCCTTTGTTTGCCCCATCATTTGTGATATGAAGCCATAAAATCAAACCCAGGATATCTCTAGGACTGGCCTAGGACAGGCATTGGCAATCTCAGATCCCTTCCCCTAAATAGAAGGGGCAGTTCACTGACACAAGCAAATGCCAGACTGCAGTGGTATTTGGATGGGAAGGAGGAAAAAAAAAAATGGAATAAACAGACCTGGGGAACTCCAGTTTTGACATAAAAAACAACGTGATGGATAGTCCACAGTGACCACTGGCTCCAGTGGCTGGAGGACAAGAGAAAAAAAAAAGCAAGCAAGAAAAAAAGCCAGGACAAGCAATCTGCAACCAGCCTAGGAAGATTACTGCCATAAAAGCAATGCTGGAAGGGGCTAGTTATCAAGTGGAAAACAAGAAAGTACAACTCGCTCCCCAGTCACCAGATTTAGGGGACTCTGGTTGGAAGGTTCATACTCTGGTGGGCCATTAGAGCAGAAACAGAAATGGATGCAGTAATCCAGAACATATTGAGTCTCTAGGTTGCCATGAAATATAATGCAGGGAGAAATGAATTATTTTCTGAGGGAAGCTGTAGAAAGCACATATATAGACTTTTTTTTATTGGGACTGTGTTATCAACAGTCTCTCTTAATAGTCGAAAACAGCTTCTTATGTTTTTTATAGAGTTTTAAAGATCCCTCTGGACGTGTCTGGAGGGGCTGGATGGGGGGACCTGCAGGAGGAGGGAGCAGGGGAAGAGGAGAAGGGAGGGAAGTGCTGTCAGAGGGAGCATGGTGCTGATTTCCCCCTGCTGTCTCAGCGTTTGGGTGTGGTGCTGCATTCTGTTAATTTTGCCTCATTCCTTGTACAGAAACAATGACACATCAAAGCTGTTCCATGTGGAGCCATGCTGGCCTGGGTGTTTTCTTTTGCAGGAAGGTGAACCAACATCTCTCCAAAAATTAGAGGTAAAAAAGTGTGACTTAAAGCTGTTTCCATCCAGCCTGGAGCATCCACAGGGAATGGTGGAAAGGGAGCTGGAGAAGCCCAAGGGGAGCTAAGCTGCTCCTAGTTTTGGAGGTTCAGGATCATCTCCTTGTTCTCCTAAGCACACATTTAAAGAACGAAAGAATCTTGTGAAATCCCTCTCGTGACATTTATGGGACTTCAAATGTTTTGGGGTGAAAATATTAAGGCAGATCTAAGAGGTTTTGGTGGGTTTTTCCATGCATGAAGAGCAGTTTTATATTTTAATACCTGTATCCACTTGTAATACTAACTTCTGGTGATGGAGCTGCTGCTGGTGACATGAAGTTGTCTCAAAATGAATCTTGAGATTATAAAAATACTGTGTAGTAAGGTCTCTTTTGCCTTGTCACCTGCTTTTGAGGCTCTGTCCTGTGTGCAGGTCATGTTTGCAAGGCTTTTTTTGACAACCACGAGTAAAACAAAGAGGAAAGAGAAGGGGAAGAAGAAGGGAAGGGGAAGGGGACAGTGAAGGGACAAGAAAGGGGTAGACCCAAGCAAGCTGTATTGTCTGTCTCACAGGAGCTGAGGTTTGAAGAGATGAGAGCCAGGGACTCAAATCATAAGAGCTCATAGCAGAGATTTTTAGTCACAGCAGAGTCCTTCCAAGAGAAAAAAAAAGCTGAGTTCCCATGACAGACAGAGCACACAAAAGCATGAAAATCACTTTGCTTTGCAATAGCCTGCCTGTGTCTGGAATTGGGAAGCTGCCTCTAGAAGCAGCCTCTGAAATGTAAAGACTTCTGCATGCAGGAACCAATCCACCAGCCAGGAGTGTGGGGATATTTTCCTCAAAACACAAAGTTGGACTACTTGGAGTAAGAGATAAAATAGAAAAAAAAATGGAAAAAAGAAAGAATCATCAGTCTAAACCTCAGAAATTTCTTGAAAAAATCTTGGATAGAAAACTTGATTGATGCTCTCTGTCTGGCCACTTAATACTCCTGTGCTTTCTTTCCCCTGTAACTCCACAAAGCTGTTCAGCAGAAGAGTTCACAGTTGCAGTTTTTACTGTTTCAATACTTTTAAAAAGTGCCTTTCTCATTAGATTCCTTAAAGTTCAGCTGATGCTATACACAATATTTATAAAAGAATATGGCTGGATAGTACATAGAGTCTCACTTCATCCATTTCTGGGGAGATGCTCATGGCAGGGTGAACTAATATAAACAAAGTGAATTTTGCACTAAGTACAGATCTAAATAATTTCAGAGACCCAGGCACTGATCTGGCACACTGTGCAGTCTAAGTCACTTTTATTTTTTAACAGCCAGAGAGATGCTTATCTCAGCTTAGCCTTCACCACTTGGATTGTACCCCTGCCAAAAACCACCTCCTGCCCCAAGAACCAGCCCTGCAGCCCTGTGGGTGATGGGAGCCCTGGCAAAGCCCCTTGGAAAGCTGTGGGATGTGGATGCTGAAGCGTGGATTGCTGAATGGGCAGACGGGTGGCTGTGCTGTCTTCCTGCAGAGCAGGGGGTTCCTCCAGCTGCTGGGACTGAGATCCCGGCGTGGCACGTGCTGGAATTTCTTTCTTGCTGTGCCAGCTTCCAGGTCTTGTGGGAGCATTTGGGGTGGCGGTGGGGGCAGATTGGCACAGATTTATATGCCAGGCTTGTCTCTAGCCCTGACTCTGCTGTTCCGCCTGGGCGTCCTTCATTTAGAGTCCTTTGTTACCAAATGTAATGGATATTGCCCTAGGAGCCGTTTTCAATTGCTCGTGACGACGTAAGAAACAATTAGGCAAAGCATATTTTTGTTTATATCCTCACTGCCTCCTTTCCTGGGAGAGATTTAGAGATCCCTGGCTGGTCAGGTTATTAAAATGTTGCTCAGTCTGAATCTTGCAGGCTGGGTTGGGGTTGTGGCTCCCCCTGAGCTGCACAGGGGTTTGGAGGAGTAAGGCAAGGGGAGAAACAGGAACCAAAAATAACAAAGTAAGTGGAAAACCAGAGTTTAATTTTTCATTTTGTTCAAAAATGTTTCCAAAGCTGCCCTAAGGGCAGTTTGTAGGCTGGTATTGTTCTGCTGAGAAAACCTGCATTGGGCACTTCAAACTGTGCCGTGTTTGGACCTGGGGCTGAAATCCACATTTCAGTGCTTGTGGCTGAAATGGCAGAGATGATCCAGCAAGGGTGGAAAAAGTGGTGGTGTGGGAGGAAAGGATGGCAACGCTGCTCCCTGAGCTGCAGAATGGTGATGCTGAGGGAATCTCATGCCTTGAGTTGTTGGGTTGAAAGCTGAATGCAGTGGGATGTGCCTGGACATGGGATCCTGGTCCTGTGTGTGTTGAGGAGGTATAGAAAGGGATTGAGAGAGAGCAGGAATCCTCTTGCCTCTCTTGCTCCCCCGAGGGATGCTGATGGTGGGTGTGAGGTGCCTTGGGTGTTCTGGGGTGGAAAAGTGTGTTCTCCACTCAGGTACCCAGCAGGAATGGGTGTCAGGCAGATCCTTTCCAGTGACAATACGGCCAAAAGAGAGCCCAAGAGGGAGAGGAACTGCTGAATGGGAGGGAGGAAGGGGAGAAAGTCCCACCGCTGCTTAGGGACAGAGTGACAGAAAGTGACAGCCCGAAACACCATCATGAGCATGTGAGTCCATGGCTGAGGGTAAGGACAGGCTCCGTGTCAGGATATCTCAGTATACAATCCCAAAAGTTGCTAAATACTGAGGCCTTCCAGAGAGAAGACAAGGAGCAGAAATTGCTGTCATGTGCACTGTGGGGACATCAAGCTTGAACTGATCAGGCTGATCCCTCCATCCTTCCGACTGATCCATGAAATCAGTCAGAAGGATCATCAGTGGATGTCACCTGTCTCCTCCAAAACAACCCAAATAACGTGGTTTTCTGGAGTCACCCTTTGGGAAGAGGGCTCCCCATCTATTGATTGTCGCTGTGTTTGGACCCTGCTCATAAACGAAAAAGCAGCCAGGAGCAGTCAATGGCAGCGATGAGATGCTCCTCTCTGTGCGGGCAGAGCCAGCGCAGCCCCCTGGCCCCATTAGGGAGGGCAAACCTTCATCAGCTTAACGAGCCCCGCGATCTGCATGCAAACAAGGCGGGCGGGGGGCGGCATTCATCACGGCAGAGAAGGGCTCGGGGATGCTCGCAACACATGGCTTGTCCTTGGGAAATTGTAGCCCGAGGATAACATAGCATTTCGGACCTTCATCTGGCACAGGGAATAAACTGGAAGCTGCCTTCCCCAGTCATTGCAAATAAATCTCAGTTACTGATACAAAAGGCTCTCAGGGGGTCATTGATAAACCTCAGTGTGAAACCCAAACAGCGCCGCTGCCTCCTGGTGAGGAAGGAGCAGGTTTAGAATGGGTTAATTAGAAAGATAATGAGCTAACAAGGCTTCATTTCTGTTCAGTGGCTCAATGAGGAATTCATTAGAAAGGCTTAATCTAACTGAACAATCCCGGGGCTTAGAGAGATTGCCCATTGATTGCCAGCCCAAACTGTTTATTTACAGGTTTTTTGCTGGCTGAAAGGTCTCATTCCTTTATTTCTAAGGCCATTCGGATGTGCCATAAGGATGCTGGGTGTACCCAGCAAAAAGCAGCAGCAATAAAAATGTGGCAGTAAGGCCAGATGGGAAGGAGAAAGGGATCGATGAGCCCAGTAACACCAACCATGTAATTTTGGTGTGTTTCCCCAGCTAGGGATGAGGGCAAGGGAGTTTATATATAGCAGTTGGGTGCTGCTGGAAAGACCAGGAGGACTGAAACATTAGGAGAGAAAAAAATGGAGCACAAACACCATGTAACTGTGGAGAGGGGCTGAGGCTAATCCCTCCAGGCTTTTCTCTGTTTCTCACATCTTATCATAAAATGGATATCATTTTGCAAGTCTTTTTCAGGGGCTTTCAAACACCCTGGGGAACCCTCCCATCTTGGGAGTGTGAGGTTCCTCCACAGGGTCAGGGAGAAGCCAGGAATGTGCCACTGGAGGAAATCTCATAATTAAATCTCTGCAGGCAAATCCCCTTTCCCTTTAGCCCTTTAGGAGCTACATTCTCTCCCTTCCTTTATGGCAGGAGGTGGAACTTTGCAATGGAAGGGCACAGGGATGGGCACCTTTCCCACCACAGGACATGAGTCTCCAGCTTGTCAGGCACCAGTGAGATTTTCTGCAGCCCTCCATGGTTGGTTCCCTGTTCAGTTTGTAAAAACACACTTTTCATGTTTTTACAAGCTGAGTTGATGCCGGGCTGGGCTGCACAGAAATCCCAGGAGGATTCTCTGGTTGAGATCAGCCTCTGATGGTGCTTGTCCCCTGAGAACTGACAGGCTGGTGAAATTTCAAGTCAAAACCTGTGGTAATGCATCCTTTTGGCAATCTGGGTAATTTTAGAGGCATGTCCTTCACTGCTGTGTTGGGTTGTTGGTTTTGTTTGTTTGTTTGTTTGTTTGTTTTTCCACATGGAAGCAAAGCTGTGTGTTCTTCTCCTGGAGACAAACCAATGTGGTTCATGTCCAGGAATCTTGGACCAGAACCTCATGACCTTGCACACCCTTTCAGTGGTGCTTTTTACCAGCATGTGACAGGACTGTATTTAGTAGGGAAATGAGTGTCCTGGACTAGGGTACAGCACCTTTGACAAGGCCATCTGCCATCCTCAGAGAAATGACAGGATGATGAGCCTAGACACGAGCAAAGTTGAGAGTTGGAGGCCTTCAAAGATCCCTTGGGCATCTTTCCAGTGGAGTAAAAGTGAAAAATCCTAGAGTGCCTTTAAATAAATAGGAGACTGATGCTGATGTGCCTGCAGTCTTTGTAAGCTCTCTGTGGTTGGTGAACATGACATGTCCATCAGAACCATTATTGTTTGCACCAGTGAACGAGGCTGGTGGTAATTTCTAGATGGAGTATGTTAGAGTCATATTATATTTGCTGAGCTTTTAAAAATCTTGATAGATTAATAGCCTTTAAAAAAAAAAAAAAGTCTGTTTTAGTGCCACATTAACCACAGGCCACAGTGTATTAACTGACAAAACCCAAATTGTTCTTTAATATTCCTAAAGCTGGTGTTAAGCACAATAAGAACAATTTTCACTTTCAATAAGAAACTGACCCTGGCTTTGCCCTCTGCCCTGACCTGGGTCTTTCTCTACAACCATGAGGGACCATGTGGAGACATTCTGTTCTCACTTGAAATGATGATAATTAAAAAGCATTTGCTTTCAGATTTTTCTTCCATCTGATTATCACTTCCCCTTTGGTCTCTATTCCCTTCTGGATGTGCAAGTGGATTTTCCATTTTTTTTTTTGTGAATTACTAGTGAATTCCTCTGTTCTTTTGGTGAATCACAGCACACAGCAGTCCAGCTTTTATTTACTGCTACATTGGGCTTCCTGAGGTTTATTTATGGCAGAGGGAAGCAGCACAGCCCACTGTTCAGTGTGTTATTCTGTGGATGTGCTTGCTAGCTCAGGGCAAGTAAATGGCTTTCTCTCACCTCAGTCTGTTTGCCCATGTTGTGAAGTTTGAACACCAATACCTGTCTGGAAAGCACAGGGTGAGGTTTTAACTGGGTAACTTTAACTGTAATTACAGTGAAGGAGGTGTAAAATGTAGGAAAAAATTAACAGTGAGAAGCAGAGGCTTTTTTCCCCTCCTTGCAATGTGTTATTAAAAGGAAGAGCTTCATATGTCTCTGGTGCTGATATCTCAACATTTTCATGGTTAGCTTCAATGACAGTCAGTGATTTGTAAGGGATATGAAACCTGATGCTTCAGGGTTTAAACTGATCTCCAGGTGTTAGGATATTTCTGTGTAGTCATGGTCTGTCTGCCACCAAACAGTGTTACAGCACCTCCTTCTAAAGCCACTGATTCCTGGTTGGGATGGTAGATTTGAGCCAGAATGTGGTAACTCCTGGCCACCTAAAATTGCAACCACAAGGGGAAAATTTGGAGGAAATAATTAGTTTCCTAATTACATCAGTTACATCACTGTTTAACAACATCTTGGGAAACAGTCACCTTTCTCCCTGTCTGCCCTGCTGTCTTTCCCTGCCCTGTCAGTGCTGGGGCACTGCTGTTATCTCAGGGACCAAAACAATAAAGCTTAAAAATGCTCTTCTTTGCTTTTTTTTTTTTGAGGACAGATTTAATCCCAGATCAATTGGCTGATCAGCGTGGAGGGGATGGATGGGTAGAAACTTCTTAAGCCAACCCTAAGGAGTGGCTGGGCCTCCCATATTTAGAGCAACTGAGGAAATCAGGGCATCTTCTTCTGGACAGGGAATTTTTCTCTGCCATTCAGAACCAAAGCAGCTGTTACACATCTTGGACAATCATCCCTTGGAAATGCTGAAAGGGAGAAAAGGGACTTGCAGAACCCAATCTGTTTTCCTAAGTGACCGACAAATCTGCATGCTTCAAAAATAAGTACAGAAAGCAGAGATTGCCTATGCAAATAGAGCAAAATGAAAAGGGGAAAATAAGTAACTTCATTTACTGATTTATTCAGAGCAGAGCAGACAAACAACACTATTGTCAGTTTGGACAGCTTCTGTAAGGGAAAGAAAACACTCAGATTTCAGCATTTCTGACAGTCTACTTCTTTAAAATCCTTTAAAGTCCTGTACCTGGAGCTCCCCTAAGAGCAAGCTGATGTAATTCACTACCTGCAGTGACTGTGGCCAGGGTCTGTTTTATGGGTTTGGCTGCTGCAATATAAAATCAGAGCATGGGTAGATTTGTATTTTCTTTCATCAGAGGACTCGATAATGCTGCGCTGGTGCAATACGGCAAAATATTTATTAGCTCAGAGAAGAGCAAGGGAAGAATTGTTAAAAGCAGAATTGATGCTCCTCACTTGAAGTTTTCTTTGCTCTTGTTTTCAGGTACCTGCTCTCCAAGAGAAGTAGTTGGGGGGGTGGAAAGAGCAAAGTGCATTGTCTCTGTGTTTCCCATGCATTGTTCCCTATGAAAGCATCTCCCTGCAACCTTTACCTTCTGTTCAGACGGCCCCAGCCTGTGAGGAGAGAATGGCAGATTTGTGCTTTCTAAGCTCCAGATGGGGCTCCTTTCTTCTTCCTCTGTAAGTTAATGGTGTCTTGCTGAGACCAACTGGGCATGTAAAGATTTGGGCAAAACTCACAGCAGTGGTCTCATAACCTCAAGGCTTCACAGTCTCATCCCAACGTGACGGCCAGTCCCCAGCGGAGCTTGGCTGTGCCTCTGATGTGGTGCCAAAGGAGATGGGGAAGGTTGTGTTGATTACATCTGTTTACCAATGGTTAAATAAATTAAAAGCCCATTGCAGACCACCAGCAGGCGAGGGTTCTGCAGCCCCTGCTTTCTGCCCAAGGTGCTGTTTGCACTCTGGTGTTGCTCTCTGTGTGTCAGTATTGCTAAAACGGCTCTGGTTTGGTCAGGGTGGATCTTAAAATAAAAATAGGTGAGATATGAGCTTACTCCTTCCAGCAACACCAAGCAGCTGGGACAGATCCTCTCATCAGAGCAGGGTCACACCAGTGAAGTCACTGGCTGGGCTGATTTGCACCACAGGGCAGCTGGACCAGATCCCTCCTTGCCCACATCCTATGTTAAAGACAAAGATGGAAAGAAACATTTGTGGGATCCCATCTAAGACCTTGGCAATCCCTGGAAGAGGACAAAAATCCTCCTGCAGGAGGATTTTGTACTTTGTTGTCACTGTTGGCCCAGCACAGGAAGGGTCTACCCCTGATCATGGTCCCTGCATGGGACCCCCATGGTCCCTGGGCTTTGTGGTCTGGATAGGTGGGAGCAGAAATGAGGCAGCAAGAGAAGTGGCTGCAGGGAGGGGAGGCTGGGGAAGAGCTTGGAAGAGGATGTGATTTCCACTCATGAGTCTGATCCACTTCTGTCACTCCAGCTGGCAGAATCCTGTGGGAAGGAGGCCTGGAGGGTGAGGAAGACTAAGTGGCCAGCTAGGGTTCCTCTGCCTCTAATTTCTTTGATTCGCTCAGCTAAGCCGTCAGATCCCTATTTGAGGATTTTTTTATAATTCATTCCTAAGCAGCCAGATTACCAGCCATATGGACAAAGGATACTAGAGAAAGATTATTAAGATTATTAAAACAGATTATTTTTGCCATTGGAGTAGAAGTTGTGTTCAGTGGGAAAGGCTTGAGCCAGGCAACTAAGACAAGAGCTTTCATACTTTTACTTACCCAACCTAACCTCAGAGCTGCTGGTGGTTTCTTGAGCAGAGTTGGGCAATCTGTTCTACTGGGAAGTCTCTGGGTGGATGATATCAGGTGCTGCCTGTTACCAGAGATGGGGAAAGGGATGTTCTGAAGACCTCAGATGTACCCATACATCACTGTATGCATGTATGGAGATTATATGTGTGAGTCCTGTTTGCTCTGATAGAAACTTGTGTTGTAGGAAACCCTTTGGCAGAGAAAGAATCTGTTCTCTGCCTGCTCACCCTTTTGGAGAGATGATCTCCCTTCCTTCACATCATCCATCACCATATCTGGGATGCCATAAGCTGGCACAGCTGACCCCAACTGACCAGAGGGACATTCCAGACCATATGGTGTCATGTCCAGTATACAAGGCTGGGGGAAGAAGGAGTAAGGGGGTGATGTTTGGAGAGGCAATGTTTGCCTTCCCAAGTGAGCGTTGTGTGTGATAGACCCCGGCTTTCCTGGAGATGGCTGTCCATGGGAAGTGGTGAATGAATTCCTTGCTTTGCTTGCACATGTGGCTTTCACTTCACCTATTAAACTGTCTCTATCTCAACCCATGAGTTTTCTCACTTTTACCCTTCCAATTCTCTCTCCCATCCCACACAGGGAGTGAGCGAGAGGTGGTGTGGAGCTGATTTGCCAGCTGGGGTTAGACCATGGCAGAAGGCTCAGCCACAAGTCACTACAGAGAGACTTGCAGAGCTGCCAGGCACAGACATTGTTATTTTTGGTATAAGTGTTCTTGTTTCAAGTTTTTTCAGGTGTGAAGTTTCCCTGTTCGACAGCCCATCAATCACATAGGGGACACCATCAATAAATCTGTCCATTATTCTCCCTTGAGCCTGAAGAAAGAAAAACCTCCAACTGTTAACAATTATTATAGAAAATTAACTCCATGGCTTTAAACAAAGTTTCAAGGCTGGTTATTTTTGCATCCTAAGGAGTGGGGGCGAAAGAATCACCCTCCGATATACAATATGAATTTAAATTTCTTTGAAAGAAACAGACAGCTGACAGAAGTTTAATCCTGGAAGTAGAGGCAACTTCAATGGCTTCTCATTGATGTTTTTCTGCTGCCTCCATATGCTGACTGGACACTGCAGAATGGTATAATGGGAGTCACCAGCATTACATTTAAAAAGCCAGCAAGGCCTGCTGTAAATTTATAGGGTCACCCCATAAAAAGTATTTCCCTGTCCTTCCTGAACCTCTTACAGCATTTTTTGGCCAAGCTTGGCTGTGTCTTTTAGAAAGCCTCTGCTCCTGGTTTCCTGACTGTCAGTAATAAAGAAGTGATGGAGGGTTCCTTCCAACTCCTAGCAATTCACAACAATTCATAGCAGAGGTCTCCTCTTCCCACCCAAGTGCTTTTTAGGACCTCATTGCAACCTTCCTGTGTCCCTGCTCCTCCCAAATCTCCCCATGCAGTGTCTTTTGCTTCCCTCTGTCTCTGTCAGAAGCTTTCTCTGGGTTGATGAATCCATGCACAGCAGTAGGTTATATTCATTTGTCTTGTTCTCCAGTTCATTTATCACCATGAGTGCTCTGTTGTGGAGAATCCTGATAGAAAGTCCTCTTATTCTCCTGCTTGGCTGAAATGCGGCATTTTAATCAGCTGATTGCTCATTACTCTGGCCTTGCTGGCAAATCTAGGCAGCACCCAGAAGGGTGGGCATGGGGGTCTCCCTTTGTCACTCTTCTCACGTGGAAGAACGACAATAGCATTTTAATTTCTCTCCTACTGTCTGCTCTAAAGAGTTTTGCCTTGGCTTTTATTTTCCCGTTGTTTATTTTCCCCTGTAGAGTCAGGCTGGCCATGGTTGTGGCAGGGCTTGAACACCTCTAAGGATGGAGATCCCCCACCTCTGTGTCCTGTCTGAGTGCTGCACCTCCTGTGTGCTATTTAGCTGATATTTAGCTGTTTCCTACTTTCCAACACGAGCCTCCCAAGCCACAGTTTGTGGATATTTCTCCATCTTATATCATTTGGCACTGATGAGAAGTGTTCTGGCTCTGTTGCTTTTCTGAACACTCAGTTAGCTGTAAGAAGCATTAGATCCCTGCTTAGAAACACAGGGATAAGTGACCTCTGAAGTGCCTTTCACCTTAACTTCTGTGAGTAGGAGATCCACACTGTGAAACCATTCCAGCTGCCCCAAGCACTTGGATAGGGACATCTGCAGAGCTGCTCCATGGTGAAAATGGGTGTGATTTTCTCTGATTCCTTCTAGCACAAATGATGCCTGCTCGTGTTTTGGGTTGTGCATGTGACACATTTACCCTGTCACAGCCACACCAAGAGCCCTGTCAGTCCTTACAAAGCACACATTACTTGCAGGTTCAGTCTTGCAAACACATGCATGGGTTTAACCTTAGGCATGGCAACAGACAGGATATTTGTACTATTCCATGGTACATCTCACCATGATATAAATGTGGGTGCTACTCTTTAATACTTTCCCCTGCATCCATCCATTCAACAGCAAAAGACACAGTAGAGGAACATGATGCAGCCTGAGCTCTTCCCCATCACCAGTGAGAACAAATGGATTCCAGTAGCAAAGCACAGCATGGCTTTATCATTCTTTTGACAGGTAATTTTCTCCCTGGTGAATATACCCAAGACTCCTGCAAAACATTCTCAGGGGCTGGAATGTTGTTTCACTCCTGGCAGTGCAGAATGAGCCTGGCAGTGGCACTGGCTTGCTGCTCTGTGTCTCTTCCAAGCCCCACACTCCTGAAAGCCTGGTGAGACTCTTTATTATCCCCTGATTATGTCATGTGTCCTCACTTGCCTGTTATGACCATCAGGCATGTTATTTATTACAGTGTTTTTCCGGTGACCTGTTGTAGTCCCTTCTCCAAGGCATTTCACACAGCACTGGGAGATAATGTTCTCTCCCAAGAGTTTGCAGCAGAAAGGCTTACTCAGCTGTAAACCCAGTTAAGTGCTGCCCCTCACTTGCTAGCCAAACCAAAATTCAGGTGCAAGAGCGGCTGTGGTGTGCTACTGAATGCAAAAAGGCAGATACAGCCTCCACTGCAGGGAGAATCAGCACCACAGGTTGAAATGAGCTGGTAGGGATGCACAGCAAAGAGAAAATTCAGGCAAGGAAATAGGGGAATAGGCCTAGAGAGAAACTGGGGAAAGAAGTAGAGGCTCCAGCAGAAAAACTTGGGCTATACAGTAAAAAGGAGGATAAGAACCTTTCCAGCTCTCACAGAATGCCAATAGGCTACCATCACTGAGGCCCTCTGGGAGGCTTCAAGTCTCCCCAAAAGAACTTAAAATCCCAGCATCCCAAGCCAGGGTGGAGAAGTGGTCCTGCAGGGGCACCTGCAGAGCCATTCAGCTTCAGTGCTGTATCAAAGCAAGGGCTTGAGCTCCATCTCTGGGTTTGCTTGCCCAGGAGGAACCCAAACAACAAACAAGGTGGTTTAACACAGTGATATTTCCCAGAGGAAGTGTGTTTTGCTTAGGATAAATGCTTAGTTTTTCCTCTCCCTCTTCCTGCCTTCTCGCCCACCCCCTTGCTCTTTTAGTTTTCAGTCAGAACAATTCCTTGAGCTGACACAACTTCCCAAGGAGGAAAAAGGAAGGTGACTCCAGGAATACTCAGGACTGTAGTATGGGAAGACCACAGCTGTTCTTAAAAAAAAAGAGGCTTTAGCTCGGGCAGAACCTCTCCTGAACAGGTGAATGATTATAGAAAAGACAAAATTGCTTGTTGGACATTGTTTTTTAAAGCTTTTCCACTGGGATTTCAGTAAATCCCTTTTGGAATCAGGGTCTGCTATACTGGAAAGCCATTATTCCCAGTGAAGCTGCAATGCTGAGGCTGTGCAGAACTGAGCACCTGCTAGAGAAGCCTGATCCTGCCACTTCCAGCTCAGGGCCCCAGGAAACCCAGCCCTTTGCTTGTCACCTTGCTTGTCTCTCTGTATCTCTCTTCAATCAGTCCAACTGGCTCTGACAGCATTGGAAAGCTTTCCTCCCTCCAGGCCTTCGTGGGTCAGTGCCTGAGTCTGAGACCTGCTAGTAATGAGCCTTATAAAGAAATAATGAGCTGGAAAGAGAGGAAGAAATGGAGGAGAAATTCCTCCAGACATTTGAGGGTTTTATTGCATGTTGTTGTTGGTGTTGGGTTTTGGGGTTTTTTGCTATAGCTGTGATCAAGACTTGCAAAGGTCACTTTTCTGTGGGAGATGTTTTGCCACCTTAATGCCCACCCCACTGGTTCCCTTGCTGCCCTCTGTAAGATTTAATTTTTATTAAAATATAGGAGTCTTGAGCAACTGAATGGTCTGAATTTCACCACTGGAGCAAAGCTGCTGAATTGATTCATTAAATACCTGGGAAGCAGGTTGCTCCCTGGATGGGTCAAAGAATGGCAAACACATTTTTGGCACCATGGTTCAGGTCCTGGGAACACAGAGAAAGCAAATGATGCTGGGGGCACCTTGTGAAGTCATTGCTCCTCAGGGCTGCAGGGAGCACAAGGTGCTGAAAGCATCCTGGGGTTGCTATAAGTCCCTCCTCCTTTGCAACAGCCTTGTGTGGGTGCTAGTGGTCACTGTGCAGGGCTGGGGGAATATTTTTCCAGCTGGGAATTTTTATTTTGAGACATAAATCAGCCTCTTTTGGTGCTGGGTTGCCAATGTGGCCCAGAATCCTGCACCTGGTCCCTGTTGAATCCCTTGTCCTACTCACAGTCTCTGAGCTGAGCAGCAACCCCATTTTAGTGTTGCTTTTAGTGGGATCCAAAGCCACCAGTGTCTTGCTTTTCCAAGTGTGAGAGCTCTGCCTGACTCCTTTGCTGGGGCAGACTGCAAAGGGAGGAAGGCTGGGCTGTGTTTCCTGACCAGCTGCACTGGGTTTGCCAAGCTTTGGTACTGGGGAGGCTACAGGGGTGACTTCTGTGAGAAGCTGCCAGATGCTTCCTCCATGTCCAGCAGAGCCAATCCCTGGTGGCTCCAGAGGATGGACGTGCTGCTGGCCAAGGCTGGGCCAATTAGAGGTGGTGGTGACGCCTCTGTGATAACAGGTTTGAGAAGAAAGAAAAAAAAGTTGTTGCGCAGTTGTGATTGCGGCCAGAGAAGAGCAGAGTGAGAATGTGTGAGATGAACAACTCTGCAGAGACCAAGGTCAGTGGAGAAAGAGGGGGAGGAGGTGCTCCAGGCACCAGAGCTGGGATTCCTCTGCAGACTGGGGTGAAGACCATGGTGAAGCAGCTGTGCCCCTGCAGCCCATGGAGATCCACTGGGATGCAGAGATCACCTGCAGACTGTGGAGCAGGTGGATACCTGAGAGAGGGCTGTGATCCTGTGGGAGACCTGTGGAGAGAGAAGCTCACCCTGGAGCAGCCTGTCCTTGAAGGAGGAATGGCCCTGCTGCAGGAGTTTGAAGGGGATGGTTGCCCATGGGATGGACTCATGCTGGAGAAATTTATGGAGAGCTGTTCCTCGTGAGATGGTCTCAAGTTGGAGAAGTTCATGGAGAGTGGTCTCCCATGCCAGGGAACCCACGCTGGAGCAGGGGAATGACTCCTCTCCCTGAGCAGCAGGAGGAACCACAGGTGATGAACTGACTGTAACCCCCATTACCTGTCTCCCTGCACTGCTGAGGTAGGAGGTAGAGCTGGGAAAGAGGAAGTGGTGGAGGATAAGTTGTGTTTAGGGTTTTCTTTTACTTCTCATGTTCTGATTTTGTTAGCAATAAATTAATTTATTATCTCTAATTTGAGCCTGATTTGTCTGTGATGGTGTTTGATGAGTGATCTCCCCCAGTCCTTATCTCAACCCATGAAGTCTTCATTTTATTTTCTCTCTCTGCCCAGCTGCACAGGGGAGTGAGAGAGAGGCTTTGGTGGGCACCTGGCATCTGGGCACTGCCAACCCACGACACCAGCACAGGGGCAGCTGCCAGGGTTTGCTGAAGGGGGTGAATGATGCCCAAAGGAGCAGCTGAGGGAAAGGAGGGAGTTTGTCCCTTCTTGCAACTCCCAGCTGAGCTGGGCAAGTTGTGCTGGTGGGTTGCTGGTCTGGAGGAGCCCAGGAAGGGGGCAGGTTGGGCTGCAGCACCGATCCTCTGCTCCATGCACCCCTCTCCCAGGCCTCCCCCAGCTCCCCAGGACACAGCCCCAGCCTAGTGAGCCTGGGCAGCTCTGCTCAATTTGTGCAGACCTATTTAAAATTCAGCTGGGAGATGGGCTCTGGCTTGTTACGACGCCGTTGCTGGAAATGGAGTCATCACTGGAGACTATTCCTTTTTACAACTTTAGATATATAGATTTCCTCTCGATTCAATTTATTTTTATATAGTGTCTTTAATACACTGTCTCTCCAAACGCTTTAGCAGATAGAATGGAAATAATGAGCTAACGCTTTGCAGGAGTGTGTGCAGCCGCTCTCAGACAGGCAGCGAGGTAAAGCAATAGATGGAGATGGAGCAGAGAGTGCAAGGTGCAGGCTGCATCACCACTAATATGAGCAAACATTCACGCAGACTATTTATGGTGAGCACAAGGGCTGATGGATATGGAGAAAAGCAAGCAGGCAGGTGTGATGGAAAAGGAGGAATTAAGGAGTAATTTCGACTGAAGAAAGATGGCTCTAAAAGGGAATGAGTTCGAGGGAGGGATGTTCTCAGCCAAATGGATCAAAGGCAGGGAAAGCAATCCTTGATTCTCTCTGTTCATCAGGAATGGAAGTCTTGTTTGCTCCTCTGTCGCTGCAATATGAAACAGAGATGGAGATGTGTAGATACTGCAGCTCCACTCCACACAAGTGCTGAAATTGCTGCGTTGCCCTATTGACTTCCCTGGAAATGGCCAAGTGTGCAAAGATGCAAATGCACACAGCTGGAAATTTCTCTCTGAGCCTGTTTTCGACAGATAATGTTGATATGAGAAGCGCAAAAGGTTTTAGAGGAGAAGAACTGGTCAGAAGG
This sequence comes from Lichenostomus cassidix, assembly GCF_008360975.1. Taxonomy (NCBI): domain Eukaryota; kingdom Metazoa; phylum Chordata; class Aves; order Passeriformes; family Meliphagidae; genus Lichenostomus; species Lichenostomus cassidix. The sequence goes on along the minus strand of NC_139489.1, from coordinate 8,250,189 downwards.
GAAAACTGTTTCAGTCATATTAACACAGGAGTGACAGGACAGACTGTGACAGGACATGTGTTGGTTAAAAATAAACATAAACACAAAATTCTTTGGTGGAAAATGTAAACAAAATTTAAAAGGAAACTTAATTTAATCCACTTCATGTGGCTTTTACTCAGCAGGGAAGAGCAGCATGAGAAATTGCAAGACTTTTTGTTTTCATTACAGTTTGGACTGGCAGGGAAAATGAAATCATCGGTTTTCCTGTAAAAGGGACACTCCTGTCACCTCAGCCACAGTGAGTGACGGGAGAAAAGTTGAAAATCTTTCTTGGACTGGGATTTCTGGGCCTAGCCAGTGATGACTGAACCCAAGGGTAGTTTCACTGGGACTTCTTAAAGGATAAATCTTGAGTGACAGGGAAAGCTGTGAGCAGTCAGAGGCTGCTACTCTGAGATCAGGCAAGAAGATGGAGCAAGCTCATGACACTCTGTGGTACCAAACGGATTCAAATCTCACCTGGAAAGGAACAGGGAGCTGGGGGGGGTTGGTGAACACAACTTTGCACTGAGACAATATTCCCCTGCAGCTGTAGAGATAGGCCTGGGGAATGGAATTATTGATGGTGCAACCCAGGGTGACTCCATTTTTTGGGGAGCCTCTAACTCTCTGACATGCTTGCTAGGTTCCCTTCTTAACACCACCTCCCTTTCACTGGACCAAGCTGTCTTTCCTCAGTACTCAGTGGTTCTCACCAACATCAGGATGATGGATGGATGGATGGGTGGATGGAACAGCAGGGGGCAAACCATTCCAGCTCAGTGGGGTTATAACTGGGACCTGTCTCAAATACTGTGGCAGTCCAGCTGAAAATATCAGAAGGCAGACTGTGGGGAGAAGGCAGGGATTGCTTCTCTTCCCAGGGCCTGCAGGAGCAGAGCTCAGGAGGGCCCTTGGTTTGCCAGCTAATTCTCCTTTTCCACACCTGCCATTCAAAGCTCAGTGAAATTTCTTATTTGTTCTGAACATAACAGTGTTTTAGGTAATGTGAAGGTGAAGTGGACATCTCCTGCACAAGAAATTCCAAGCTGGATCCCTGTTTCTCAGTGATCTTCAAAACTTGAAAGAGTTTTACCCTTGCAGAGGATGGGTGGTAGCTCTGAAAGCAGAGGTGATCCAAGCTGGAAGTGTTGGGAGCTAGGGCTCTGATTTGGAAATAAAGGAAAAGGTATAGAAATGTGAATTTTGATTATGTTTCATTTAATGAGTTTTGAAAAGATTTGGAGCTGAATTAAAAGTAACAAAAAGCCAGGGAGATGAATGACCCTTATATTAAATTCAATTGGCTTTTGTGCAATTTGTTGCATAGAGAAGCCTCGTTAATACATTTTGCAGGTGGTTGGGTCATTTGTCATCAGAATCACACTTTATGGAAAGCAACTTTTCTCCCTCTTTGGTTATTTTGCTTTGAAATGAGTTTCCCTGGGTCCTGTCTGCTGGCAGGAGCTGAATTGGCTTCAGAGGAGCCACAGGGTTTCATGGAAAAGAAGAATCTGGCCTGTTATTTTCTATATATTATTAAGATATTGGTATATAACACTCTACAGTTAATATCCCGAGTATATGTAGCCATAGCCCTCATCCATTAGAAAAAGCCCTGCCCTATATTATTGTTAGTAACATTTATTGTTTCCTTTTGTTTTTCCTAAGAGCCAGGGCAGCTTCTCTCTCCAGAGGGAAGAAAGGCTGGGGAAAAAAAAAAAAAAAGGAAAGAAAAAGCTTATTTTGTTTGCATTTTCCTAATTTGCTTTTCTCTGGCTCAGACATGTGTTGCCTATAAGCTATTAAAACTCTTTCTCTAGGGTTATTCTCCCCCCTCCATCCCCCATCTGATATTCACAACTTCATTCTGCCTGGATCAATGACTGCAAATTTGCTTTATGACAACTTGAACAAACCCATGATGGATCAGAAAGGACCTCAAAGTAGGCTGAAGCCTACTCAAGTCAAGAGCACCAGACACGTTTGTTAAAGACCTCATTGGCCTCTGATCCTTGGGTTGCTGCAGTATTGATTTTTGGGGTCCAAGCTCAATTGTGCTGGAAGTCGAGTCATATGGAGTCGCATGCTCGTGGGGGAGACAGGAGCTTTATAATGGGAACGGATCGATGGGGAATGATTTAGCACAGAGGGAGCTGGAGGCTTGGCAGGAAAGTTAAGCAATAATCGAGTTCTGGGCTCAGAGCCGTCTCAGGCTGGCGTGCTGCCTGTCTCAGGCTGTGTGCAGAGCTCAGGGGCTGGGCTGGCACTGGCCCTGCTCTGTCTGTGTGGGGAGGCACGGCACTGGAAGTGTGAATTTTTTGCTTCCCCCACACTCTCTAGGTTTAAAATGAACCAAATTGGATCCTCAGCTGCTGTGCACCAGGAGCTGGTGGTAGTGTGCTGCGACTCTGGGCTAAACCCATAAGCAACCCTAAGGAGGCAGAGGCTGAACATGGAAAGCAGAGCACCTGAATAAGGAGCACCTTTTGTGCAGCCTTGTAAATGTGGGTTTTTATTTTTAAACTGTGACTTTCTTGTAAACAGAAATATTTTCCGTTTTGTGCCCCCTTCTCCATCAGTATGGGTGGGGAATGAGAGACACTTGGGCAGGGATTGGCTTTCTGCTGTGTGCTGACATGCAGCATATCCCAGGGCCCTGGTCTATATTTGGGTTGCCCCTAAGTGATAGAACACAAAAATCCAAGCAATTCCACTGGAAAGAAAAGTAGACAGGTCCAACTTACATTTCCCTCTCCCCTGCTGCATGCCTCAGTTTACCTCTGTGGTGTGTAAGTAAAGACCTGCTTTGAGATGGAGGTGGCACCTCTGTAGTGTTTCCGTGTGTGACACACACAGGTAGATTTTCTAAAGCAAACTGGGTTTATGTCTAAGGTGACTGTGAGCAAATTACCTCCAGGAGCCTTTCTTTTCTGTCTGAGCCCTAAGGTCATCAGCATTGTGGCTCTGCCTGATCTATGGTGGCACATTTGACCTCATTTGAGTCCTAAGGGTTTCATGGAGTGGGGAGTTGTCAGAGATGGAGCTAGAGGGGTAAAATCCAGTCACCATCCCAGCAAAGTTCTTCCTCTTCTGACTCATTTCAGGGGCATTGAGGTGCCCCAGTTCCAGCCACGAGCCAGGATTTTCCCATTCAGGGGTTCTGGCACAGCACAAAACTCATGGGTGTAGGGGGAGATAAAATGTGCAATAAGAGCAGAAAAGAGGCTTTTCCTGCTCAGCTCAAGTGCAGGTAATTTCCTTCTCCTGCAAGGAACCTGGGCCTGGGTCTAATTAATAAAGCTCTATTCCCTAATAGCAGTCCCTCTGCAGCCTGTGCTGCTGCCTGCAGGCACTGAGATGGACTGGCAGGATGGACTGGGACTTTTCCCAAGGGATGGCATGTGCACAACTGATTTCCTACAGCAGAGTGTATGTGTGGGGTGTTAGGTGAGCTGGACAGAAGCAGATGAACACTGATATTTTGGGCTTTCTCTCCTTCCCACCAGAGGCTGAGGGTTTTCCATCCTTGGAGACACTCAAAACTCAGCTGGACAAGGCTCTGAGCAACCTGATAAAATGCCAAAATTGGATCCAACCTCAGAGTGGTCCCTGTTTGGAGCAGGAGGCTGAACTAAAGGCTGGACAAATCCCTACCCATCTAAATTATTGTTATCCTATCAAGCTGTACATGAAGCTTGGTTTGATTGTTTCAGGCCCCTCTGCTCCAACTAGAAAGACTGTTTCAAGGTATTTCTCTTGGTGAAAAGGTTCCTTTTTCCCAGTCTGGGGATATCAGTGATCACTTCCCAACCACTCAGTGTCCCTATCTCAGCCTCACCTACCCCTCACGTGTGATGGTGGCTGGGTCTGGTAGAAACAGGTGAATCTCCCTAACCTGACAAAGCTCAAAGCCCAAGGGACTCTAAACAAAGACAACTTGCCTAGATTTGTTTAGACTCCATGTTAATTTTTCATTTTTTCAGATAGCTAATTCTAAGCAAAGCCAAGCCCTCAGTGCCCACATTTCCCACAGTTTTTGCTGCAAATAAACACATTTCCCCTGTGCATTTTCCAGGTTTTCCAGGTCATGTAGCCCTTTCTACTGGGGATGTATTTGGAGGCTGTATAAAATTCCAAGCAGTATTTCTCTGAGGGCTTTTGCCTTTCCCCTCCCTGGATAAACAACTCGTTCCATGCCACTGATGCTAACTGACTGCTGGCAACATCCGGATAAGTGCAACTAGCAAATCCTCGCTTGGCAACTCACAATATTTTGGGGGAAAAAAAAAAAAGACAGAGAGGTGTCTTAGCACAGTGACAGCTAGGTGCAGCTTGTGCTCAGAAATCTTCCTGCAGAGGTGGGAAGAGGCAGCCAGGTTTCATCCGGACGGGCAGATTAGGAAGTGTGGGGATTAGCAGGGAGTAATTACAGTGCCTCCACTGTATATTAAGTGTGTGAAACAATATACAGGCACTCAGCGCACGGCAGGCATTATGGCTGGGTGTCAGAGTTGACGTTTTTAATATCCATTATTCAAAAATTGATTCCATGCCTGACTATCAAGCGGCATCCAGCTATAATATGGGTGTAGCACCACACAACAGCACTGTCATCTGCTAAGAGCTTTACAAACATTAGATAATTCTGCCTACCCTCTCCATCAGAGACAGGTAAGGGCTGCTATTTCTGACTGTCTGAATCCCCAGGGAGGGCTGGGATTAGAGGAAGGTGTTCTGGGGAAGCTGCTGGAGATGATGAGGCCAAAGCAGCCACAGGCATATGGGGACAAGCAGCACGGAGCATGGCCATAACTTGGAATGACCCCCAAAATCCTCCAAACCTGAAGAAAAACATTTGCAGTGCTAAGAGATGCTGAAAATACAGGACCTTTAACAAATCCCATGTTTTGTGCTCAATTTTTTTTTTAAAGCATTTTAAGGAAAGTTTTTCATTTTGACCTTTCGCAAGAACCTCTGAGAAAGGTTTTCACTTGGAAATTCTTTTCTGCTTATCTTTGTTTTCCTTTGTCACTTTGGCCCTCAGGAAAGGTAAAAGTAAGGACAAAAAAGGTAGGGAAATAAATAAGTAGGTGAGGGTGGAGGGAACCCAAACAAGATAATAAAGATTTTTCTTAAGTGAAAAAAAATGCACATTGTCAAAAAGACTTTTTTTTTTTTTTGGCTATTGAAATTATCTGATGAGGGGCAGGGGGGAAGGGTTTTTTCCTCTACTGAAAATACCTATGACTCCACAGATGAACTGATTTGTGGTCCCTAAGTGAAGGCAGCAGTGTTATCTCAGGGAGCCTGGCTGATTTTTGGTGGGTCCACATCTCCTTGACGGCTGTTGACAAACCAGATTTCATCTTCCTCTTCCACCCCGACTTGACTCCAGGAATTTCCATTCCCAAACCTCTTTAGGCAAATCCTCTCTGAAGATTACCTACATTATCTGCTTCTCCCCGGAGACAGCTTCCTCTCCTTTGCTATCAATTAACAACAGCTCTCACCAACCCCTCGGTTTAATTGCACCATCTTTAAAAGCAGCCCTGACGTTGACGTGCCTTTTCCTCCTATTTTAGTTTCTCCCTCTGAATTATTCTGTTGATTCTGACTGCAAGCAACAGCACTGAAATCCTGGGGGATTGATGGACTCCTGCCCTCCTCTCTTGGCTTCAGGAGCCTCCTCCCCACACCTGTGCCAGCACCACACCTGAGGGCATGAATTCTCTGTGGCTTGTAGCTCAAACCCAAGCAGCCTCGTGAAACCAAAGAAGGTGACTGCATGGAAAAGCTGTTTTCCAGGTCGTGTAGCCCTTTCTGCTGGGGATGTATTTGGAGGTTGTATAAAAAGTATAAAGTGCATGTCTGTGTGAAGGGTAGGCTCTGACTTATCCCAACAATCTGCACTGAGGCTGTAAATGTGGAATGCAGAGCCAGGAAAGGATCAGGTGGGATATTAATCACAACAGCAACAAAAGAAAATGCAGTGCAGACTCTTCATAACCTGTTTGTACCAAAACCAGGGTCAAACTGCTCCTTGTGTGCTCCTGCTCCCTTCCTAGGTTGCCTCTCTCTCCTTTTGTTCCACAGGAAGGCTGGGAGTGAATTTTGCTCAAACTTGGGTGCCTCAGCCTTTCCAAGAAACATTTGTTCCCTGAAAGGATGGTTTCCCAGTGGGGAAAACCAATTGATTTTGGTGAAAACTCTCTGTATGTGCCTGGTTCAAGCAGAAGCAGGACTGAGTGTCCTGCTGCTGTGGAAATCTAAGGCTCAGTGTCTCTTTCCAGCTGGTGGGGTTTCCTGCTGTGGGGTGAGGACAGGACCCCCCAATACCCACCAGGGTACCCCAACTCCTGCTCCAGTGCACACACCTCCAGCACATTTAGAGAAACACAGACATGCCCTTGGGTCCAGCCTCATTTGAAGGTTAAAAATAACACAAAGGTGCTTAGAAAAGTAAAAAAAAAAAAAAAATAGAAATTAAACCACCCCCACACTTGAAAGAAAGCTACCCCTTTAAGAAAGGATTGAACGTAATCTATTTCCAGCGTACGAGAGATCGGCTAAGGATTGCTGGGACATTTTCACTGACACAAATCTACATAATCGTTTTAAACTTCTCACCATTTCTTCCGATTATTCTCTTTCTGTCACTTTAGGAAGCTCTAAAACTGATTTTCTCTCCGTAATCTTCCAGTATTGCTTAGCACCCAAATCTCTAATATTTTAAGAAGATTATTTCATTTATAATTGATTGAGTGTATTTGCCAGTTTGCTACTTCAAAGATGTTGTGCTTTAAGGGGTTCAGGTAGAGCATTACTAAGTTTCCACCCCTTACCCCCCATCCAAAAAAAAAAAGAGGCAGAAAAATTTTGCATCCTGCCTGACACTTGATGCTTTTTTTTTTTTTATTATTATTGGTATTATTTACATTGTCAGCATGATGAATAGCTAAAAAAAGGGATCTCCAGAGATGAAAGGCAAAGGGAGCTGTCTTCAGCTGCAGGCTTGGGCTGTGGTTTCCATTGCAGGGAGCAGTTTGATGAGCAGTGATTGCAGCACCACATCTCCCTGGGCACCAGCCTTCTCTCCCAGGGCCTGGCTGCCCACCTCACTGTTCTCACTGGGAAATGGACTGGAGAGCTGAGAGGAGCTAAAATATGTTTTATTTTAATTTTTTGCCTTTCAATGGACAGGGTGCTTTTCAGCCATTATCTGCTCCCTGGGGTTGTTTTCTGCATCGAGACAGAATGTACAACATGGTGGTGAAGAAAGGGGCAGGAGAAATGGGTGTGGGTGAAGGGCATTCCTGAAACACTTTGCTGCTGGAAGTTGTCTTCATGCAGCTCAGGACTGGGATGTGATAGCTGCTGCCTGTGGGTCAGTGGCATCCATCACTCAAGGCTGGATGTTTTCTTGCAGAGTGCTGAGAAAGGGCTTGAGAGAGGGGGAAAGGTGCAATAGGGAATATTTACTAAGGGCAAAGGCAGCAGGATGTCTGCAAGCAGAACTGGGGAGGCAGAGAGCCCATTTAGTGCATTGCCACTGCCCAGTGTGAAACCAAGAAGCCTCAGAAATCAGGGGGAGATTTCCCCATTCTCAGCCCTGCTCTGCTCTTCGTTCTTTATCACCTGTGAACTAGTGAGGAGATGCATGGCACAATGCTCAAAGGAAAGCTCTGAGCCCTCTTTTAGGGCTGGCAGAGACTTAGTGATGCTCTGTCACAGTCATTTCGGGGAATGGAGCAGCTATCAACTAACAAGAATGAATTTCAAGGCTGATCACCTGCAAGCCAGGGATAATGGGAGGTCTGCACAATCAAACACGTCTCCTGTTATAGTAAAACAAGCAACACTTGGAAAAGACATGGAAACAGGCTTCTTTAAATCCAATTCAGGGATTTGGAATCCCCACTAAACGCTTAATTAATTTTTGATTAGCTGAGAACCCATTAAACAGACTGATTCTTCTAGCTTTATAAGTAACGGCAGCATGCTGCTTTAATTAAATTAATACTAAGAGATGTTCATTTTCAAATCCTTATGTTGGTTATTTGAGAAAAAATCATTTCATTCCCTTCCCTAAGAGGTTTACCATTTTCTTTTATCCCAATGCAGTATCTCTTCCTATTCTGTTTGTGTTGCTCTTGGTTCTCCCAAAGGCAGGATCTGTAGTGGCCCTGAATTTGTTCTGCCCAAGGGACATGGGGGTGTCCCAGAAGTTTCAGGACCAAGAATCTCATATTCCTATAGGGGTTCACCATATGGGTGTGAGCAATCTGACTTTTTGGGGTCTCCCAGACTGTTTGGGTTCTCCCAGCCACTCTCCCTGTGGAGCTACCACTGGCTATTTCCTATGTCAGGTACTGGACATGAATCCTGATTCTTCTTCCACAACACAACGAGTAGCTGTCAATTATCACCTCCTCTTTTGAGGGTCAGAGCCTGTCCAGGTCTCTGCTGTGACTCCACTGTGTATCAGGGAATACACCATGGCTTGTTCACTCATGGTTTTCAAACCTTCAGGGCTTTCTCTGTTTCCCAGTGGAAGTCAGAGTTGCTGTCCACCCTTGGCTTCTTGCCCAATGACCAATACTTTCCTGTGTGTGCTGGATTCTCTGGTGATGGAAGGGATGCACTCAGCCCTCAGGCCATTCCTTGGTGGTGGAGATGTGGAATGGACACAGGAGGCATCACTGTGTGTGATTAGATCAGGAGCCAGGACTCACTCTTGGGGTGACTCCTTTTATGGGAGGATTCAAAACCTCCCCTCTGCCTTCTCCTCCACCCCCAGCAAGATCTGAAATTGAATTTTGCAGCCTTCTCCAGCTGCCATAAGGGGTGAAAAGCTCCTCCCTGCTCATTGCAGGGCCAGCATGTTAAAGTTTGCAGCTTGAGGCTCTCCTTGCTTCAGTCCTGGGTCGTGCTCAACCTCTGAGCCATCCCCCAGCCTGAGACCAGTGTGAGCCTCTGAGCTCCTTGCCTCTGCTGAGGTCCTTGCCTCTCCATGAGCACCCAGGCAGCCAGGGAGTGAAGCCTAGAGCAGCCAGGGAATTTCCATATCTATTTATTTATGCAGATGCACTGTGCCCAGCTCAGAGACCTGCCAGCCACACGGATCCCATATGACGACATTGCCTCCATGACACTACAGAACAGCTTTACATTGATTATGATCCTATAAGTGGGAATCCTTTCCTGTCGTCTGAGGGTTGGGATTATTTTTTCCCTTTTTTAAGCTTCTTCCATTTGGCAGAAGAAGAACTTCTGCAAAAGTAGCTCACAAGAACCCACTGCTCGGATGAACCACTTGGGAATAAAACCAGGCTTGGTGCAGGTGTGATTTTTCTTCTTCCATCTCCACATTGTTTTGGCTTGGTGTCCATCCCATGCTCCATCTGCTCTGAGCACAACTGGATTAAGCAGAGAACTTGTTTCACTCCTTGCTCTGTTTGTCCCAATAAATTAAGGTTGAAACAGGGCTTGCAAGCCACCAGTGTCCCCTTTACCACAGCCTGTGCAGAGCTTGGATGTCACCTAAATCCCAGCTGCAGGAACAATGAACAGGTCCACACTGGGCTGGTCCCCAAGGATTTAATCACAGACACATCAGCAAACAGTGCCATTACACAGGACCTGGAGAGGGGGGCTTGGAGAGCAGCTAACCCCTCATACCTTCACCCTCCTGCTAAGCTCCCCTTGCCTCCCCTCTTCGCACTGCTCACTCCTTGTTAGGAGCTGTCGGAGGCAGCTGGCTGCTCGTGCATTAAATTAGCAGATGTTGCTGCTACACAACATTAAACACAACAATACTGTTAATGTGCCCTCCGGAGCCCTCTGCCTCCTCCTCACCGGGCCTCGCCAGACACAGCCTCTCCGGAGGCAGATTAATTTCAACTCTCTGGATCATAATAAATTAATTTTTATTAGAAAAGGCGGCGGGGGGGTGGAGGGGTTCGGGACTGATCTCCTGAGCTGTGGAGATTTAAGCCAGCTGTCGACCGTCTCCTGGCATTTGGGTTAGGAAGTAAATACAGGAGGAGGGGATTTTTACAAAACACCCATCAGCCCTCCTTGCTGGGAGGAGTGTGAGGGAGGCTTGGAGGTAAGGGAGAAAACCCAGTGTTGTGGGGTTAATGCTGTACAGAGTCCAGGGCTAAACAAACTGGAAAGGGGATATTTTCTTTCTTACTCCTGTGGGACACTTCCATCACATAATCCTGACAACAACCCTCCCTGGATGTGAGGCTGTGAGGTCCCAGAGTCCTCACACCCCACAAGCCCTCCTTTGCTAGGAACCCCCTTTCCCACATGATGCTTATTGGAATCGAATTTACCAGCTTTGCATTGTCACCACTTTTGGAGGTGCATGGCTCAGTTCCCAGAGCATCCCCACCCCATCCCCAACATCTGCTCTGTGCCCAGCCCAGCTTCCCAGCCACAGCCAGGCAGCAGATCACTGGAAGCTGATGACTCTGTAGTACCACAGAGCAGAGGAGATTTTGACAGTTCAGCCTCGTTGCCTTGGACGCTGAAGGCTCAGAGCTCCTCTTGGCTTAAGTCTGGGCTGTCTGTACTCAGCACTTATGAAAATCAGCCCTGGGTCTTTGCTCAGATTAATGATCAGTGTGAGCACAGCGGCTGTGGGAAGCCCAGATCTTCATTTATTATTGGGGAATGTGTTGCCAGTCATGGATTTGGAGGATGTGGGAGTTGGGCTCTGGCTGGCAATCCTTACCTTCACTAGTGAGCTGAAAACTTGGACCTGATGATTTTAGTATCAATCAAAATAATTGCTGAGGAATCCAGACCCTGGCAGGGTGGTGGACAGGAATGTGTTATCTATTAGTGCTGTGTGAAATGACAGTGACATTTCCACTGGTCATTTCAAAGGCCAATAAATGTAGCCAATCTCTATGCAAAGGCTGATCCCTCCCAGCATCCTGTCTCCAGCTGTGGCCAGCACTGAGCACTGATGAAGGAATGTCACACCAGAAACTCATAGTGATCCTTCACCAGAATGCTCTCCCAAACCCCAGATGTGTGGCTGAGGGACTTTCCAATGTAACCAAAATTAATTTCTTTCCTTGATCAATTTCTCCAGTTGCCTTTGATCATTCACAACATCCAGTGGTGAGAAGCTATACAGACTTAACAGGCTTTGTGTGAGAAATTATTTTTCCTTTTCCAGCTGGTCTGCAAGTTTCAGCTGCTGCCTTCCAGTTCTTCTAGAGGGAGAAAGGGTGAATTCTCTGTTTTCTTCCTTCAGCCCATTTTATTTTTATCACTTCCCTCCTCAATAATTTCTTTTCCAGAGATAAGAAAACCTTGTGACTGCTACTGTTCCTTACACAGACACTGTTCTGTGCTTTGTTGGAAGCTGCCTCAAATAATAAGACACCTCCTGGATGTTCAGCTAGTCTCTGGTTGCTGCTTTGATGAAAAATTCTGTGGTTTTGGTTGTGTAACTGTGGAGTTATCCTGCAGTGTGAGAGCAATAAAAAATCCTGTCCTCCTCACCCATTTTTCTCCTTTCCATCTTGATATGATCTAGGCTAATAATAACTCATGGTTATGGAGAAGGGTTAATTTATAACCTGCAGCCATTTGATTTCTTGGTTTCCAGCCCACACCTGGTGGTGAACTGGAGCAAGGCAGAGAGGGGTAAGCAATTTTCACAGCAGAAATGATGAAAACAGAGCTCTGAAGGCAGGGCTAGAGCTGGGAGCTGGTTAGGCTGGAGCATGAGTGTCCAGCTGAGATGCTCCTGGGTCAATCCTTGGGCAAAGGCTTGCCCCTGCCAAAGCCTTTGGAGCTGCTGGGATGCATCGCCTGTGCTCTAAGCCCATGAGCATCTTGTTTACACAGACTGTGCCAACACCTGAAGCTGTCACCCCACACAGCTCTCCTGAATTTCCCTTTGATGGGAGATCTTGGGCAAAAGCAAACCAGTGCCTCTGAGTGGAGGATGGAAAGGAAAGTGGTGCTTGTGATAACACAAGATCAGGTTTCACCGAGTCCTTTTTCAAGCACCAATTGAAAACCCCTCCTGCCACTTGACAAGTTTCCAAAATCCTCTTTCTTTCCAGGATCTACCCATGGCCCTTGAGTAGGGAGAAGAGGCTGTGAAATGAAAGACCTGTTTGCACTATGAAAGAACTTGACAATGTGTTGAGAGAAAGTGATACTCACTGCCTTCAGAGCATTCAGAAAGGCGTCCATTTATCTCTCTCTTTTCTTTTTTCACCCATTCTTCTTCTAAGGAATCTCTGGTTGTAATCCCTCTCTGGGATTTTTCACAGTAGTCTGATAATGTTAATATTTATCCTGGCTCAGAGATGAACTGACAGCATTGTGTTCTCTCCTCTCTCGTTTTATCTCGGTACATCTCTCAGGTGTTCTGTACGTAATTTCATCAACACCCAGCTTGGTGCAGTGACAGGTAAAATCACCCTCCATCACCCTTCACCTCCCTCACCTCCAGTGGTTTATTTTCTCTGTTTGTTTTTATTATTTTATTAAAAGTGTAGAGATTTTAGGTAATTCTAGAAGCAGTTATAAATGGTTAAGGGTTTGGGGGGGTTCCTAGATTAGTCCTTTGCCTATATTAAAAAGCTGATTGTAGACTTTTGGCAGAAGGGTTGAGGGGACATAGAGACTTTTTTTTTTTTCCCCAGGAGTTCAGTTCTGGAAGAAAACGACCCATGAAGTGGTGGAGTTTTCTTCTACTGATGGTCAGAGTCCTGGAGCCTGACCATACAGGTCAGTGAAGGGTTTGTGTTGCCCTTGGAAGAGATGCTGGTGGAATAACAACAACCAGACATAATTTGTCATGGAAAAAAAACCCCAGAATTTCTCTCTCTGGGGTACAGCACAAACAAGTGGAAAAGGGTAATAGTGGAGTTTCTCTGTATGGAATTAATGCCTGCCAACACTGGTTGAACATCTGTATTTATCTTAAAGCCCCTCCTGCCTGGGAGGCAGATGAATACAGGAAGATCCTGGTTTGCATTTGTATAAAAGTGAGTTTTTCAGTCTCATGTGTGCTAAGTACACCCAAGAAACAAGTAAGAAGGTATCTAAACTAGCTTGAAAACTCTATAATGGCTAAAGTAATCTTGCAATTGCCATGAAGAACCTGACTGAAAAAAAAATGGGTATGTTTGCAGCTGGCTGCAGTTCCTAAGTGACCTCTGCAGTATCAATCATCCACCCTCATACAGGCATGAGGATGATGTGGAAGCAGGAAATGTCCCTGAAACCACTCACAACAGGATAGACACCCAAAGTAACTGATTTCACCTCAAACATTTATTGATGCAGTGAGTAACCTCAGTGGAGACCACCGGTAAGAGTTTGCTGGTAATAAAATTTTGGAGGTATTTTCTCTAATTTATTGCTGTAGGATTAGATCTAGCAATGTGTGAAATTGCATTGAACAGGTAGAGCAACAGTTTGTGTAGAGCATGGTTTTACATGCAAACACATCATCTTTGTAGGACTGAAGTTTTATCTTTATCAATTCTGCTCCACCCAGAGCTGAGCTCATTTTAATCTTCCAAACCTTCTCTCATATGATAAGGCTGACCTCATGTCTCCCCAAAACTACTATTTGTCCTCTAAACCGCTATTTCTCCTCCTAGGATGCTCCAGATTACATAATTTCATCTTATTTTTATTCATCTCTCATCTTCAGTGGCACAGGAGAAAGAGTTTGAAGAGCCTTAGAGTGTTATGAAGATTTTCCTACAGATGACACCAGAGGTAATTAAGACTCATTACAGTCATTCCAAAAGCTGAACATTTTCATCTGCAGCTCCTAGGATTTTTCCTTCTTTCGTACACAATCAGTTTTGAATATCTGTTGACCCCTGATTAGAAAAAAACCCTCAACCCTCTGTTGATCATCAGGTTTCTAGGGAAAGGCAGGAAGTTCAGCAGTGTCTGCAGTTATAAAATAAAGGAAATGTGAAACTACATTTTAGTTACAGTGAGGTGAGATCCAGCAGCAACAATAAAGATGGTGTGATCACTAAGTGTTTATCACTTTTCCAAACTGAGGCAGAAGGGAATCAGACCAGAAATATCAAAGGGAACAAATATTTAGGGAAGGCTGACAATGTCAATAGCGCAAAGATCAGAGCTCCTTTTTTTTGAGATCTATGCTGAAAGCTGCAACCTCCAGAGAAAATCCAATTGCTTACAGTCCCTAGTGCACTGCAGACTCACAAATGTGTTACTTGACGTGTCAGCACACCCATCTGAGGGCTCTTTACCTCCCCATGAAATCACTGGATCACACAGAAGAGTATCACTCCATATACAAATTCCATCAGGCTGCATCAGGACTGACCTGGGAAATCACTGCTACCAAATTGTACCACAGCTGCAGCCACGCTAGGAAGTGCCAGTCCTGCATTGCTCCAAATTGAAGAAAAATGCTTATATTAATGTTACACCAGAAAATTCACGTGCTCGTTATTTATAATTAATTAATTCTTACGTTGCACCCAGACATGGCTACTTCACTGCCTGCTGAACTCCTCCCATCAGCTGACCTGACTGCTCTAAGTGAGTCTCCTCAGTTAAACCAATGGAGCTTTTTCCAGCTCTTCCACTGGATCTGCAAAATATATGTAGATTTATACAGTGAGGCACAGACTAAATACTCCGGGGGAAGGAGTAAAATAGACATTAATCAGATATTAAAGGACTTGTGAGACAGGGAGAAATATACATTTGGGCATAGTTTGTGGTTGGTTTTGAATGTTATGTATACATATATACAATTAGTACATGTATGTATGTATTATTGTTCTGTTTTAAACAACTGGATTGGATAGGATAAGAAGAAAAAAGGAAGAGGCAGGAGTTAAATACCAAATAACACTAATGTTAGGGAACTGTGGCTAATTTGCAAATGGATACCACATGGAAACATGCTTCCTTTAATCTGTGTTGCTTTAAAAAGGAAAAAAAAAAGGAGGAGGAGGAGGCTGGGGTTAGTGAGCTATCTGACAGTCTGAGCAGCTCATCTGTTTGCAGGGATTGGGTCGGGAGCAGATATTCCCAAGTGCCTTGAGTATCAAGTGCATTGGATATGGCTTTTGATGGGGGGGCAAGGTGCTGCCTTCTCCTCCCTGGGATTATTCCCACTGGAGGTAAGTACCTCCCGATGGAGGAAGAACAGAGGGTTTGGTGGCAGTGAAAGGGACTGGGACAGCTCTGCATTGTGTGTTTACACCAGACCCTGGCCTTTCCCCTGCCTGTGTTCCTTGTAATTTCTGGAAATCAGAAATAAGCTGATGTGATTAGAGAAGAACAGATCTGGCTTAGTGCTCTTCAAGCTTAAAAAGGTGTTAAAGCCTTGACAAATTACAAATACAGAACTAATGGAGATCCTAAATAAGTATGGTTACCTAATTCCTTTACACTGAGAGACAAAAATGAAGGGTGGCATTACTGTGATTGATGGACATATAGCAGCCTGGCCAGGGAAAAATAGCTGAGAGCTGAGACACATTAAAAAAACATTTTACACCCAGCCCAGTCCTAATCTGGGTAAGGGAGGACGAGTTTTTGCTGGCTCTTAGCTTTGTTGATGGTTTGATACTGGTGACCCAGTGGAAAAAGAGTTTTTGTGGTGTTATTTCTCCTCAGGGAGGGGCCAGGCTTGGTTTTCTTTAGGTTACACTTTTTCTTTGTTCTTTTTATTTTTTTTTTCTTTTTTCAATGCAATCTCAAAGTCATCTTGCATTAATTAGCCGTCATCTTAACGACACTGTTGCATGTTAGACGAAGAGATCTCTGAATTCAAATAAGACTTGACCCTAAGAGGGACCAGCTCCCTGGCTTTTTCTTCTCATCTCCTTAAATCTAAAAATTGCTAAGTGATCTCTGAGGCTCAGGCTTTCCTCGGAGATTAGTGTAAGAAAAGCCCCAACATCTGCAAAAGTGACTGCTTTTGACAACCGTACAGATATCTTAAAGAGCAGGAATTTCCCTAATAAAACCCCTTAAAATAAGTCTTCTTAAGATTTCTTAATGCCACAGTGATCAGTTTGCATGTTTCAGAAATTCAAGAATTTTTTATCTGCTTTGGAAAGTTATGAAAAAAAAATGAAGCAGGTTTATTTAAAGGGGAGAAGTATTTGAGATGCAGGAGAGACGGGGTAGAAAAGCTTAGGAACTGGTGATAAAACCATAAATTGTATAGCTCAGGGAATTTGTGGACTGACTAAAAATGACAAAGCAAAGCAGCCCAAGTTGGTCATCAGAATAATAACAAAGAGGACTTTTACCAAGGAAAAGAAAAAAAAAAAAGCACGTGGACCCTCTGGCATTCCATAGGCAATTTAAATAGCTTAATTCGGCATTGTTGTGATAGCCATATGCCTGATAGCCTGTGGGCCAGATCCTCTGCTGGTGTAAAGCTGAGGCTTTTCCACCTATTCAGCAAAGCATCCCTGTTAAAGACAGCGTTTAGGCATCTGCTGGAATGTTAAGGGAGTGCTTAGATCCCAACAAAGACACTGAGAGCTCAGCATCGCCAGGAAGCTGCTCTGGCACATGGAGAGGTTTAAATCAGTGTATTCTGGAGCTGGGGCATGAGCCCCTGCCCCAAATTTGCCATGGATTTCCAAGCTCTTGGATGCTGGCACAAAAGGCCAGGCTGCCTGTGAGATGCCAAAGCACAGAGGGATGTTGCTGGATGTATCTGGAGGATTCTGGGGATTGATCCTGCCCTCCTTTCCCTGCCTGCAGTAAATACATGGATTTGCAGCATGTGGCAGGAGCAGGTGTAGTGTGCTGTCAGACCTTTGTGTGCAGGGTGGGCTGGGGTGCTGCTGCTTCCAGGGATAAAATTCATCCTGCTATTATCCCTGCCCTTGAATTAAACTTCCATGAAAAGGTCCCCTTGAGGCCAGAATTACTAGAAAATTTGGGGGAGTTGTTTGGTCAGGCCCTTTTTTTTTTTCTTCTTTTTTTTTTTTTTTTTGCCAGTTTGTGGGTCTCCAATAAGGACAGAAATTGAGGTGTCTGAATTTCTGGTACCTTCCTGCTTGCCTGCTCATGTACTTCATCCCCATAAGGTAGGGTTTCAGCAGTAGGTTTCAGCATCAGATATTCCCATTTAACACTCTGTTTCCTTCCATTTTGATTTCATGTTCTAGAAAGATCAGAAGGAATCCAGGCAAGTTACAAGCACTCACTCTGGTGATTTCTGTCGCAACTAGAGAGAAGAATAAAATGGAATTCTATCAGGGATAAACTATACAGGGATACACATTTAATTTGCAGAAGGATGATGCTGATGATCTGTATCTCCTGGTCCACAAGCCCACAATCAACAAGGTGAAGGGACTATTGGGGTACAGCATGGAATATTCTGCAAGATGGATGGATATAGGTCCAGGATATTTGTTGAGGATACATCCCATTCACCTCAGGCACTGTGGAATAAGGCAGCAGGAACCAACATACAAAACCCCACACAATTACTTTTCCTCCTCCTTTCCCTTCATGGGACACTTTCCAGCTCCACTTCAGAGCAGAGGGACACACTGGAATTACAGAATAACCCACTGAAACCAAGAAATCTGGTGCATGCCCAGCCCTAGCAAAGGTGGAGCAGGAAACAGACCAGGGATTAGACCCACGGAGGGACAGAGGTTCACAATTACCATGTTAAGCCCTTCAGTCCAGCTGTAAAGCCTCCGAGCCACTACCCAGCTCCTGCTTGACCCTGGGCGCCCCTGAAATCTTTTTGGTGTGCTGGTTTGCAATGCTAAAATTCCCAGGTGCTGAGAGATGGGTCACTCCTGGGAGCAGCCCTGTGGTGCCTTGGCTGAGCAGCTCAGTGCCCCTTTGCTGGTGCTGGAGGTGTTTCTCAGCCTTCCTCACCCATGAAGTCCAGCTAAAGACAACTCCCAAACGAAGTACAAACAGTGATGGGGGTGGTAGGGATCAGGGAGGGTGGTGGAAAACCTTGTGGCTGCCATTTTTATCCTCTTTATTTGTGTGTCTTTGCTCTGGTCCAGTGAATTGGCAAGCAATTTTAAGAAGTGCTATAGGTTAGAACATAGAAGAGGATATTTCATTTGGAAGGGACCTACAATGACCATCTAGGTGAGCTCTCTGACCACTTCAGGGCTGACTAAAATTAAAAGCAAATCCTAGAGTTAAGGTTATCCTAGAGCTGAATACATGAGTGCCTGTAGGTGGGAGATATTAGGTCAACAAATAAATTGGGGTGTAAATAAATACCTTGAGGGAGTGTAACAAGGCATGTGATGCTGTGGGATCAGCCTTAGGATTCTGAAATATTTATTGCAAAGCTTAATAGTTTTTCTGACAAAATGTGGGGCTTTGGGGTTTTTTGTTTGTGTGAAGCTGTTTTGGTTTGGGGGTGTTTTTTTTTTGGTTTGGTTTGGTTTGTTGTTTTTTTAAGAAGGAAAGCAGGACATTTTGTTAATAGGAGCATCTCAGATTGCAAGCCTCAGAGGGGAAAACCAGACCTGGCCAATTCACCTCTCAACCCCTCTGTGTCTCAGTTTCTTTACCTGTGAAATGGGCACCAGATTGCTTAGACTGCCTCTTCCAATGTGCCCCTACTCTGTAGGCTTCAAAATGATGTAGAAGGTCCAAATGAAGACTCAGGTGTCTTATCCCTATGCAGCAGGATCAAAAATACTGCTCTGAGTGAGAAAAAATTGTGCCACCATAAGGAGAGTTTTATTTAGGACACTGCAGATCCGGATTTGCTGCCAGCAGCCTAAAACTAACAAGAACTTGGAGTGGGAAAAAAAAAATCCTTTCTGGTTTTATATCTCAATCAAGAAGAACTGTCCTTTTTAATTCAAATGCCGGGGTCTAGAGTTGTTTTCCCTGCAGATGCCGCGTTGTATTGGGAATATCAGGAGCTGCCAATTGCAATAACAGTTTCTAATTCCAAATTAATTCAGTGTAAATGAACTGTCAAGAGAAGATTGATTTGTTTTGGTAATTGCCCTGATGCAGGCTGCTGGGTGACAGCGGGAAAGAGCAAAGAAGGGAGCTTTGGCAGGTCTGGCTGAGCCTAAGGGTGGATTGAGGAGACGGAGACCTAGCTGCAAATATCATCTGTCAGGACCACTGCTGAGCCCAATGCTTTTTTCCAGCCTTCAACTGTGTCTTCAGGAATGAAGCCGACGCTGCAAAATGCTCCTTGAGTTAAAGACCTTGGTGTGTTAGGCAGTTAGGGAAGGGGGGAAAAATGAGAGATCCCTTCACTGGAAGGTCAGCTCGTTGTTCTGCCCCCTCCTCTGTGGGTCACCAGCCCTCACCTCCTCTCTGGTGGCCAAGTGACAGTGACACTCTGCCTGGTGGCTGGGAAAGGCTGACAACGAGGCACCTGGGGCCAGGTGAGGCTGTGACTGCCACATGGGACATTTCATGCTGTCTGAGACAGATGGAAGGCTTTTGGATCCCTGAGCAGCTGCATGTGGATGTGTGTGATGTGCTGAGCCCTTCTCAAGGGCTTCACCTGCCACCAAAGCGTGTGGAATCCACCTGTACACAGACCTGCAGCAGCACCACTCAAGCCCTTTATAATTTGGGTCCACCCAAACGAGGTATTTTTGCAAGAAATTCAATATTACACTCCCAGCAGTGAGGGAAAAGGCTGAACAACCCAGCACATCAGGAAGCTGCACAGCCTGTAACCCAAAAGCAGATTTTGGAGGGTAGGCGTGTGGCATTAGCTAATCCAGCAATGTGTAGGTTTGCCTCAAAAAGAGCAATGACCATATGAATTTTAATCCATATTACAGATAAATATATAAATATATATTTGCTCAAATGACTCCACAGATACAGCATTCTGGCTATTACTGCAGTCTGTAAAACAGCAAGGCAAGAAAACTCCCAGAGCAAATGACACAGTAAACTCTGAAATGTTAATGAAGTTGCTTGCTAAAGAACTGCCAAACAAACTAGCTTTTGCTTGCTGTATTTTTGGGGTTTGTTTTTGTGCGTGTGCTTAAATTCCCTGATCAATACAGGTGCTGTGTGACTGAATTGCTAATGGAGTCTGTAGATTAGTTTATCAATAGCATTTAAATACTTTTCACACTTGCAGTAGATTTTGAATTATTTATTTGTTTCTGGTCAATTGCTTATGATCTCATTAGCATTTGTCTGTGAAGTGATACTAGACATGTTAAAGATTTCATGGCTCTGCAACTTTGTCTGGGAGAAGGAGGTGTCAGGGCTAAAACTCACAAAATCCTACAGTCCCTTTTAAGGCAGGGGCTCTGCTTGCAGGAGGGGAACGCTCAGAATCTGCTTTTTGGGGAAAAAATGGAAGCAAATTTGTAGGTAGACTGCTGCCCTGGAAAGTTCAACCTTTATAGTGATTCCCAAAAGTGGGAGGAAAGAGAACTGCCATGTTCTTTCTGAATTTTGGGCACAGAACATTTCATAGGTATTTCTGGGATGCCACAGAAACCCTACAGATGAGCTAGAACATGAACTGAAGCCTCTTGAGTCCTTTTCTTTAGTCTTTATAACAAATCCATTCATCTTCCTAATTACAATAGTCACAAATATGCTAAACCATCTCATTTCATATGTTGTGTAATTCTGATTTGATGGAGGAGGGGTTGCAGGGTCCTGACAGACATTACATTTGTCTTTTAGTCTTTTGATATGCCACATGTAGACTGCACACCAAGCTTATAACAAGATGAATGCATCTCAGAAGGGGAGAGGTTTTGCCTTAAAAAACATTGAAAATATATAATTTATAAGTGTTATCAATGGTCTTCCAGAAGGGGAGAGCAGATTAAACGTAAAGCCAGGATAGAAACCAATAGGAAGAGCCAGCAGAAATGTCAGTTGTAGAAGGCTGTGGAAGGAGGAGACTGTTTAACCCTTAGCAATGGCCTGGGATGTCCCAGCACACATTCACAAAGATGAAAGCTGGGGAAAAAAACCAGGACTTTACTCCATGGCTACTCCACTGCTCTGTGCAGGGGCAGATGGATTGCTCTCCTCCCACATCTCATCCCTGGCAACTTTGTCTTGGAGACAACTGACTGCAGCCAGGTTGAAGCAGAGGTCCAAAACCTCCAAGATCTTCCTCACCTCTTACAGACGAATCCACAAAACTTCTTCTATTGGATTTACAGCCAATCCTCCCACTCTGAGGACTCATCACACACTAAAGACACATCTCATCGTGTGCTGAGCTATTGCTGATTTTAGAGACATTGGCAGCACTATAGAGATACTTCACCAAATTTTCAGCTTCAGAACATCTTCTGCAGTGGCCTGTGCAATTCACCTTCACCAGCTGCTAAGAAAAAATGAAACAACGCCCAGAGTTGTGTTTTCTGTCATCACCCTGAGCACCTCTGAACACAGCAGGCATGATGGAGAGCCCTGTTTTGGTGTCAGGATACTTCTTTTTAGTTCAAATTAGATTATGTTCCTAAGTATAACCATAGCTATGACTCAACCAGGACCACAAACTGCTGTCAAGTGTCATTTCTACTTCTGTAGTCACCATCATTTGTAATCTGTTTCCTTTTTCCCTCAATGTCTGCTTGGCTTTTTCCCTGGTCAAGGCAAAGTGGGAAGTTTGAAAGGTTTTCTATGTTTTTTGGCTGTTCTGGTGGAATAACCAGGACTGGAAGCTAAATCCACTGGAAATTTGGTGGACACTGGTCATGGAGAGTGAGAAGAGGGAGTCAGAGACATGTCCCTGTAAAATGCCCCTAGTTTCCTGGGGAATCCCCTGAGAATTTGCAAATGTGGAGTGCCATGTGTGCTGTACACCTTCAGCAGAGAAACCCAGAAGAGATTTTGTGACAACGAGGGACACCTCCCAAAAAGGAGGTCAGAGAGTCCCACTGAACCCCCTGGGGAAGGGTTGGCAGAGCAATCACAAGTGACTTGAATACTGTAAGACAAATATGGTGTTGTTTTTGGCAGATACACATATTTTCTGCCCTCTAAAGGCTTTGGGACCATGCAAGACACTGAGTCAACTGGATCACAAATACAACACTTTTTCCTTTCTTTCCTTTTTGTCTTCTTTTCTTTCCCCTCTCTTTCTTTCTCTTTTTTCAGTTCAGCCTAAATAATGAACTAGGACAGCACTGTCTCTTTAAAGGTGGCCTTTTTAACTGCAACCTAATCTTCTTCTATCCACTTGGACCTTGGATTTAAAAAATTTCACCAATCCGGATTTCCAAATCCTTGCAGATTCTGAGGGGGCTTGTTTATGGAAGTATCCTTTAGAAAACGGCTTAGACTTTAAGATGAGGAAACGCAGGGAGCTAATGTGAAGATTTAGGACTTTCTAGGAAGCTTGCAGTGCCTAAGCCCTGCTTGCTTGAGCAGTCTGAAGGTCCTTTTGCAGACTAAGAGGGATTAATACCCCTTTAACCAGCGGGGCTATGCACACATTCATAAATATACCATCTCTCCCTAATCGCTTCGCTCTCTAATCCACAATGATTTCTTAGGAATTATCATTTTATCTCAGCTAAATAAGCACATTCCTTGTGCTTTCCTGTAGAAAAATAAAATATTTCAGAAGATTTTCTTTTCAGCTGTGGTGCCATGAAAATCAAGCTTTTATTTAAGACCTTGAGTAAATAAAGGAAACTTTGTTTATTTGCTTCTCAAGCGGAGGGCGATCGGTCACATCCGCTGAGCTGATCCACCCACTCCCAGTCCAAAGGACTCCCCTGGAGTCAGGATCAGGCTTATTTGTTTGCCCAACACCTCGTGAAGTGACAGAACCTCTCTGTATGCACAAGACTCAGGTGGAAAAGGTTTTTGCAAATTACTGCTAATACCGATGTGAGGATTGTTGAAAGAGACCATTTTTGAGAATCCCATATAGTTTTTCATGTTTATTCAGTAGATCTTTCTCTAACACTTTTGCTTCTCAGGTTTGGTGGGGTTTTCATATGGTTTTAATTTTTGTATTTCACTTGCCCCAGCTCAGCTACCTTACACAGAACTATCAGTCTCCATTTCAGGGTACATCACCCTTATTTTTTTTTTGCACCCTACCACTCTCTGGGTTCTCCTGCAGCAATATCCTGCTGGCTGTAAGCACAGCTGGTTGCATGGGGTTGATCTTGGGGCAGGGAGGAACTACAAGTAATATGGAATCTGACTTCTAATGGCATTTTGAAAAGAAAAGAAAATAGTTCTTTTTATTGCTAAGAATATTGCACAGAAGTGACTATTTCTCTGGTAAATCATTCCCCACTTAGGCTTTGGTTTCTAAGATCACTTTCAAATCCAGAAATGAGTTCAGGCAAATTCCAGCTGAAGTGAAACACTCAGCTCTGGGAAAGGCTTTAATATAAAAAAAGCCTCTGAATTTCCTCTATTTCTAATTCTTACTCAGTTAAACTCTGGCCTTCTATCACAAAAAATTCACATAACCTTGAGAATCACTACAGCTGTGCTGCATGGGGAGCTCTAGCACCTATAGGTTTCGATGTTCACAGGTCAAAAAAGTTGTGGTAAAATATTTATTCTGGAGGATTTTTTTTTTTTAAATAAAATCCTCCAGAATTAATAGGGCCAATATGAAAAATAGTTGTAGAAAATCAAAACTGTTTTGGAGCAGCTCTGTTTGTTTAACAAAAACATTTCAAAAATAATTTGGGGTGTGAATACAAAAATACATCTCTTCCCTTAGTAGATGTAATAATGATAAATGAAGAATTAGATCTACCTCCAAGTATTTCTAAGAGTTCAGAGGTATTTGAATCTGTGTTTTCTTTTATGTCTCTCTCTACTGGGACCATTCAATTTAATAAAAAGTGAAATAGTGTGACAAATCTGCTGCAGCCTTTTATTACTTACAGTCCCTATGGGCTTTATATTTTTTTCTTGTCCCTTGCCTCTTCCTCATGCACTCTGTGGTCAGAAGAGAAACACAGAAGCCATGACATGGAAATGTATGAAATGCAGATGGCCTACAATGAAACCTTTGTCCTGGCAGGTGTGTTTGCAGTGAGCACCCCAGCACTGACCCTGACCAAGGAGATGTGGAAGAGTCCCACTCCCTCTCTTGGCCAGGAGATCCTTCAGTATTTGCTGTGCCTGCAGCTGGGCTCAATGTAGATTTGGCTTCTACATGGGGACCTGGATTTGTGTTCCATGCAGGCTCAGGGATGAGACAGACTGAACTGAAGCACTGTGGGGATGTGTGTGACAGCTTCCAAGTGAAATCTGCTCTCACTGCAAGGCCATCCTTGGTGGAGAGGTGCCTCCAGTTGTTTTTGGAGGGTGTTACCCAACCACAGCTCTGCCCCCTGGCATCTGACACCTTCTTTTGCTGTAGTTGGAAGGTCTTCAAAGCACCCAGACCAACAGAGGGCTGATGTTCATGGCGCTGGCTTTTAACCTGTGTTTCCCTGCTGATTCTAGTGAGTTCCCCTTTGGTATTAAAGGACTTGGAGCTCTTCTGCCATGAGGATGTCTCCAGTGCTGCTTCCTAAAGTCTTCTTGCAACAACCAAAATATCCACTGTGCTCCAAAGGCGCTCAGTTAAACCTGAGATTGATCTGATTTAAGGGGGATTTCTACCTGGGCTGAGATCCAGGCTTCACATCTCTCCACACAATGCTTTGCCCTAATGCTCGTTGAAAGCCTGAAAGTGGCTGGGAGGATTAGCTAATGGGTAATTTAAATGGGTCATTTCATAAGAGATGTGTATGATAGGCAAGCTTGAAGCCTTGCTTAAACCCTGTAGCTTTGTCTTGTCTCTGTGTGTCTCTTTGTGCCCTTGCCATATGTCTCTTTGCTACTTTTTCTGTTCACATCTTCCACCCCATCAACTGCAGAGATTTTTTTCTTTGTATTCTCAGCCAGTCTCAGCTAAAGCCCATTTTTGTCAATGGGAGGCATGGACTAGGCCTTCAAACTCCATCTGACAAGGAATCTACCCCACATGGAAACAGAGAAAAAAGATAAGTCTGGGGAAAAGAGCTTTATATGTGCCTGGACATACATACACAGATTTATTCTTTCATTGCTTATCTTTGTGTTTCTCTTTCAGACTGAAAGATCTAAAGGGCAGGAAATTTGTGAAAGTGAGCCTGGAAAAGTATATATAAAGGCTGCTAATGACAAACATATTTACTGTATGCCCTGCACTCAATAATCCTCATTAGAGCTGGAAAAACAAACATATTATGCCTCAAACTGTAAGAATGTCTTCTAATGGAATTTGAGGAATTAAAACATGGAACCAAGGTTTATCAGCCTGTTGCTAGGAGAGCTGCAGTCTGTGTTTGCTTAGGGAATCATCATCAATAATCCCTTAATCTAATCGCAAAATATAGGAAGCTGCTGCACTGGAATGACCCTATTGGATGCAAGCAGTAAGCAACAGAAGAGAGCTACAGGGTTACCCAATAGCAGCTGTTGAGTTGTGGCTGTATCCAGGACAAGGCCATGTTTGCAGGCACCTTGGAAGCGTATGAGGAGACTTTTTGTCACCAAATGGACCCCAAAACAACAACCAACCACGCTGTGGGATTTGCCCAGGAACAAAAGGATCTAAGTGCACCAGAATGGGCACACAGCATCAGGCCAAAAAGCTGCTGGAAACAGGGTTGACCCTATTTCTGACAGTGCCCAAAAGGGAGGGTACAGGGAAGAATGGGGAACAATTTTCCAGAATACTCTCTGTCACTTTGTTGTTTAGACCTAGAGAGCCAGCAGTGGTATCTTGGAATGAAACATCTCAGTTTTCTCCATGAATTTGTTCAGTTGCCTTTTGAAGTGAAATAAAATCTTAACATCCAAACCATCGCTTACTGTGGACTTCCATAATGTATTCACAAGCTCTGACTGTGTTTAATTTGGATCACTGTTAGTGTCATTAGATTATGTCTACTTCTTGTGCTGGAAGAGACAGTGAACAAACATCCTTTATTTGCTGTCTCTGAGCTTCCTGCCACTTTGTAGAGATACAAGAGCAATTTCAGATGCCTTCCCAGAAGTATATGAGCACAAGGAATACAAAGAATTCCCTGAATCTTATATAATGTTGTTTCCATCTCTCTGAAAGGCCTAAATACTGAGTTTGCAATCAAGACACCTAAATAAAATAATGTGTAAAAATGGTGCAGTCATTTAAATTCAGATTTGAAATATTGTAAACCTTGATTTGTTTTGATGTGTGGATAACACACAGTGGTGTTTGTGGGCTTGTCAAAGGAGAGGTGGCAGAGTGCAGAAGTAAATTTCCACTTAACCCACTGGACAGTTGGCAGTCTTTTTTGAGCAGACACGACAGAGCAAAAAAGAACTTCTAAAACTGTCTGCACCAACCCACAAATGTTTCTGATAACTTTTTTTTGCTTGTAAAGTCCTCTGAAGAACCATTCTGGCAGCAAAGCTGGAGACTTCAGTTTCTTTTCATGAGACAGTCCTGAAAGGTGAAGGCTCCATTTCAAGGTGAGCATACTGGCCCTGGGTCAAATCTCTCATAAATCACTGTCTAACTCTTGCATCACCCAGCCAGTGCCTGGGATGAGCTTTGTGATTTACTGCTTAATTCAGAACTTGATCCAAAGACAATTGAAGTCAGGAGGTTGGCACCAAGAAGTTCAGCCCCTAGGGCTGTTTAAGCAGGACTTATTGAGGGAGGGACTTACAGACATGAACCTTCTGTTGCCCTTTTTTCACCATTTTTTATTTTGATCTATGGCTCTGTGTTTCTCTCTCCCATCCCACCTCCTGGATTTCTGACCTCTATGGTGACTCCAAAATCTGCAAAGCACTCAATGTCAAAGTTTCTCTTGTCATCCCATGAGAGAGGGGACAGGCTGGCAGGAAGTGCCCACAAGGACAGGTGAAGTGTGGGGATATTCTCCTTCTGCCAAAGCTGACTTGAGCTGAATCTGAGGAATATCCAAGGTTTCAACTTGTGTATTGCACCCTGAACATCTACATTTCCTACCCAACTGGAGAAACTGCTGCTGTCTTTAACACCCATCCTTCTCCCCACTGAGAGATGTCTGAGATTAGGCTGTACAATCTCATTCTGCTACACCCTTCCCCAGTTCCTGAGATAATTCAAGGTCCATTCTTCCATCTTGTCCCTGAGACTAGACCCTCCAAGCCTCTGGGCTCTGAATGACCTCAGCACTTCAGGTAGCCAGCAGCCTTGCTTCTTCTGCCATAGAGACCTGGATGGGGCTTTAGGGATCTGCCTGAACCTAATAGTGCTGGGAACTCCTGCTACACCATGAACTCTGAAGCCTGTTTGAGAGGTGAGATCACTGCTGTGCCACTCATCTGTCTGGAGTCTGAGATGTTCAATAAGGTCCCAGCCTCTCTCTCCTGCGAGAACTGCTAAGGTCTTTCTGCTCTTCCAGGCCAGGTGTTTTCCAGAAACTTGCAGAAGCTTCCCAGCTCTCTAGGTAAAGCACCTCTTGGAGACCTTGGTGGCTGACATTGCCAATGGATTCAGAAGAGATTTTGGGGAGGGAAAGTGGGGAAGGAGCTGGGAAGAACATGGATACACACACACATTGGCTGATTGCAATCAATCTCTTTTTCAGCAAATCATGGCAAGGTGTGACTACAGCAACACAAGGGCTTCCAGGGGCATTCCTCAGACATCACTGCAGTGGGCAGAACAGCCCACCTGCTTAGAGATGAGAGGAAACAAACACGGATAATCTCAAGGTTCATCCACTGCTCACTTTGGTTAATCCCTACCAACAGTGCTGCTGCAGGACTGTGAGGCTCCAGCCACCCCTGGACACTGCCAGCCCACTGGGCAAGCAGCAGCCAATCCACAGCCAGCTCTTCTGCCCAAAAGTGTGTTCCTATGCAAATTTCTGCCATCCCATTGGCCCCTGGTAAGCACAGGCTGGTCAGTCCATGGCTGGTTCCACACAGTCTGGCAGGAGACACGGAGAGCCAGAGGAGGGATGAGCCTGGGTGGCCTCTGTTCTGACCATATGGCTACATGAATCTTGTCTAACAGTGATTTTCCTTAAATGCAATCCTTTAAGGTGTTAAATCTTGCTTTAACTTATTTGGCTGATCCAACTTAGATCAGATTATGTTTGTATTTATTGGGATTTATGGATGTATGATTGCCTCTGAGCCCATATGGACAGCTAATTTGTCAATTAGAGCAATGCTGATCATTGCAGAAGCATGGCAGAGGCTGTTAAGCACCATTATCGGTTTCAACCTGGTCTGACCTTGAGACACACATTTATTTTGTCTGACAACCTTTTATTCTCACTGCCGGATTACAGATGTGTAAATTGGGCTAAAACCTTGAATATTCATCTTAGGTACGTCAAAAAAAAAAAAAAAAATCAGAACTTGTTGGAGATGAAGAATATGACAGGGAGAGCTGTTGAGCTGCATGCAGAGAATGGGACCTGCTTAGATCATTCTTTGTGTTGTGCTTGTGGCAGAGGTGGAGTTTGGGACCAGGATGGCAGGATAGTGCCCTGGGAGTCTAATTAAAAACAATGGCCATTTTTCAGACAGAAAGAGTTCAGCTCTGATTGCTAATTAAAGGCTATTATTCCTATTTTGTAGTAACTATAGCAAGGACAATTTTCCCCTAAATCATAGGTGAAGACTGGTGTAGATTGGTGACTTCAGTACATGGCAGTAACAGTCAATATCTCCATGCCAGCATCATCCCCGTGACAATAGAAAGGCTGGGACAGTCCTGTCATTTTGGGCTGCAAGGATGCATCATTGGATCACGTTCAGCTTTTCATCCATGAGAACATCCAAGTGCTTTTCCACAGGGCTGCCCTCAATGATATCTTCTCCCAGTCCACACCCATGTCTGGCATTGCCCTGACTCAGCTGCAGCACCTGGCACTTGGACTTGCTGATCTTCATTATTTCCCATGGGTCCAGTTCTCAAGTTCATCCAGGTCTCCCTGGATAACATCCCATCCTCCAGGAGTGTCACCTGCCCCACTCAGCTTGGTGTCACCTGCAAACTTGCTGAGGGTGCACTCAATGTCACTGTGTGTGTGTCCCATTAAAGAGTGCCAGTCCCATGACACAGCTCTGAGGGACACTGCTGGTCACCTGCCTCCAGCTGGACACAGAGCCACTGTCCTCAGTGATGGCATGCTGGCTATCTCAGAAGGGGCTGGTCCCAGAGGTGTGTTAGAAATCTGGGTGAGAGGCAAAGAAATTCCTGAAGTCAGCCCTCCTTCTCCTGGCCCAGCTCAGATATACCATGGTGAGCTGAGCTGCATGGAAGTGTGAATGTCAGATATATTTGGGGCCATAGGTTAAATGGGTACTTAGGGTTTTGTCTCATCTGTGTAGAAATCAGGTGTCTAGGCATCTGCTAGACTGTGGGATGGGATATCTGCAGGTTTATAATGCCTGATAGAGGGAGGAATGAATCATCATCTGCAGCTGCTGATCTCCCCATGCATTGAGAAGGAACTTTGACTACTGGCTTAAATGAAATGCCTAAATTTTAAACAGCTACCTTCAAGTGAGATGAATGCTACTGTGGGTATGGGATGCAAATGTGGGCCTGGAGAGCGGAGCTAAGTGCTTCTTAACCAGCTTCCTTGCCTTCCTCTCAGGCTCCCGTGACCACATTAGTCAGATACTTCATAAATCATGTGTCTGAAAGAGAAATTGTTCCACACACGTCTCAGTGATTCTGCACTCGTCACCTTGACCCTGGTGCTTTACAGAGAACAAAAATCATACCCACACCTGTTAAAGGACAAGACTAGGAACTAAGGAATAGGATTGTTTTAGCAATATGCCCCCAGCTGTACTGGTTGTAAGGGACTTCATCCTGTAGATGATTAAGAGGACTGAATTTGTCAATTTGCCATCAATACTGAATTATTTCTATTGCAATCATCGAGTCTAGAATCTAAATCGAGGGGGATGTTGTTTGTTGGTTGTTTTTTTTCCTTTAAGAAAGTATAGATTTGGAGGAACATGAGAGTAGGAAATCTTATCAGTTTTGTCAAACTGCTTAATAAATTGATAAAAGGGAAAGACAGGAACATTTAATTTCAGTGATTCTCAACTGGCCATTGCTCCCCATGAAACTCTTTTGTTTCTCTACCAAAGAAAGGAAAATATTTTTGATGCTGCTTTGCCTGGAGAGATGCATTGGCTGGAGTCCCACAGCATGAGCACCTTGGGTGCAAAAATATCCCACAGTGGAACAACTCAACCCTAAAAATAAAAAGCATGAAAATATTAACTCTTCAGAGTGAACAGTGTGGTTGCTTGTTTACCAAATGGGATGTGTAAACCCATTACGTAAAATGTCTTTCATCGCCCATATGCTTTCCAAACTAATCAGCTTTGAATCCTGCTAAATCCCTGATTGAGATAACAAATGAAGAGCTCAGCTCGCTGGAAGAAAGGCAGCCTCTTTCTGCTGGGTATTAAAAAGAGTTAAAGGTCACATATTCCCCATGTGGATCACCCAAAAAAGAGATCATGCCGATAACACCTATGGCTTTTGCGTGCTAAGTAAGTATTACTGGAAGTGAAATTCATGTCTAACACAACTAAAGGGCAGAGTTTCAGATTAAAACTCACGTGATGGCTTTGTACAGGATGGAACATCATATCCTAAAAGGAGATTTTGCCTTCCCAGTCATACAGTGGTGGTGTTTACGAGGCCAGATGAAGAAGCTCTTGGCTGACATGTCAAACCAACACAAACATCAGGCCTTTGGCTCTGCCCAGATTTCTCCTGGGCTGCATTCAGGGTGACCATTCTGCTGGCTGTCACCAGGGGCAGGCCACTGCTTCTTGCTGTGAGAGGTGGATCCATGAGGATGACCATTGTCATTTGGAAAGCAGATGGGGTGGCTCACAAAGGCCTGGTGTGCAGGGAGTGCACATTTGAAATTTCTGTCAGTGTCAAATAACTTTCATCACAGCTATTTCTCTCCCAAAATATCACTTTTGGATTGCCCCTCACATGCCTTCTTTTTTTCTTCTCAAACTTGAAATTCTTCCTCCCCTTTTAAAAATTTTTATTCTTGCAGTGAAAACTTTGCTTGTCAGCTGTCAATTGCTTTAAAAAAAAATGCAAGTGTAAGCACAAAGTTTTCAGTGACTGCAAAAATTGTTGATTGATCAACAGTTTTCCCAGAGGATGGATCTGTGCTTTTCCATAAGGCTGTCAAATTTATACTGACAAGGGTCCTATAAGGTCTTCTCATGAATATTTTTATTTATCTGTGCCTACAATCAACAGATTCCTTGCCAGGAATTAAAGAAAATGACCAGTCCAGCACAGTCATATCTCATATTTGCTCCCCTTTTGTCCAGTGTTTATCAAATAATTTAAAGCTTCAGTGGTTTTTTGGGATCTGAGCACAGAATACCTCCTTGGGCACTGAAGTACCAGATGCCAAACCCTGTCTTGTCTTAGTTCCTCCAGATCACCTAAGCAAGAGCACTTCTTCTGTGTTAAATTTGGGCTTCTCCACCCCAGGAAGATGGGCTAAACCCATCCCTGGCCCCACACTGTGTTTGCACAGGGTGGATGGAGATAGGACTGGGATCCAACTCCCAGGTTTGCTGGCAGTGTTGATGTACCCTTGCTATTTTCTGGTCATTGGAGAACCATTGGCGCTCCTGTTGCTTTAGATTTGGTGTTCCATAAGTTGAAATTTTAGGAAAAGCCTCTACACAGATCAGTTCTTAAATGCCAAGGAGGGTATCATCACCCACTCTCATCATTCTGCTATTGCATAACAGTGTTCCAGCTAGATTTAGCTCATCTGTTGGAGTTAACAAAGAGAAGGTTAAATGGTGACTTGATTTTCATCTATAAATACTTTCCCAGGAAGCAAAGTTCTGGTAGCAGACAGCTTTTTAATCCAGCAGACAAAAGCTGAACAAAGCCCAGTGGTTAGAAGATAAAGCAGATGAATTTAGAGCAGAAAGGAGGGACAGATTTTTGGGAGGGAGAAGGATTATCCATTAATGAGCCTTTCCAAAGAGTATTGGGTTCTCTGCTTTCCCCTTCTTGGTGGCACCAACTTTCTGTTTGCCCAGACTGGAATCCTGGAAAAACAGGTTGTAACAGGACTTTGTGGAAGGATGAAACATTTTCAGTTTCCTTCCCCATCATACCTCTGTTTGCACGAGCTCATCTTTCCACTTGTGCTTCCTTCCCTGCAGCTCATCCCGGTGCTCAAAATTAGGCTGGGAGAGGCTGGACATGAAAACTGAGCTGCCAGATTCAGATTACAGTTATTCCTAAACTTTGCATCAGAAACACACTTTTGATTATAGGTTTTCAAATAATTTCATCACAGTGGAACTGATTGTGAAAATTAATATGAAAAATGGTAGATTTTTGAGTCAGCAATAAACATAACCTGCAAAAGAAAATCAAAAGTTCAAGGGGAAAAAAATGTTTGTAGTTTGAACCAATCCTAAAGGTAAGAAATTTTTTCCTTCTTTTTTTTTTAATGTGTATATATATATATATTATTTTTTTTTTTTCTTCTAGGGAAGCTTCACATTGGATGAAAAAGAGGGGAAATGATAGCACTTTATTGAGGCTTTTCAATAATATGCAATAAATTGAAGAGTAAAAGATAGAAAGAAAGCCAGCCCACCAAACTCTGTAACTAGCTTTACACTTCAGATTAAAACCAAACTCAGACTATTTAGGGGCTTGTGTTAAGGCATTTTTTAGTGGTGATGCTGTCAACCTTTCTCTGTTTGGCTAAGGAATTTTTAGTTTAGGGAAGGTCTGTTTTCAACTTTCCTAAATCATCTGGTAAACAAGGTGAGGAGATGAAGACAATAAATTTAAAAACAAGAAAAGATTTAGTTAGGACACCTAATTAGGATTTCTAATCAGGAGTCATCAAGACCTATAATTAGCAGGGTTGTTCAGACTCATTGCTTTCTCTTTAATGGCCATAGGACATCCAAATGGTTTTAAATTATGTACCATGGGCTCCTAATCAGTTTATTGAACATCATAAATTGTTAAAAGGAGTTAATAGCTTGTGTTTCTTGGTAGAAAGTGCTAATACTCGAGGCAGAGAACTCATCAAATGAACCTCGTTAGAGAGGGGAGGAGGGAGATTGCATCTCAGTGTCTCATTTTGTTTTAGTAATTAGCTTTTACTGGATTATCCGATCCAAATCTTTATTCAGTTTACTCTGTCAAATCTAGTTTGCATTTTAAATGGAAAATTGACACGTGGAACAATTTGTCTCCTGACTGGGTTAACGGGTCCAGCTGGCAGGAGGCTCCTGCAGGATGGGGATTGTCACCAGAGCTGTGGTTGGGGCACCAGCCAGGGGTTTCCCCAGCACTTGATGTCCTCCAGCCTCCACCCTCAGCTTCTGCCCCAGCAGCATTTCCTAAATCAACACAAGGTCTCTGGTCCCTGGGGTGTGGGTGTCAACATCCACCTTAACTGCCAGGACAGAATGCATTAAAATTCCAAAATACTCACTGTTTTACTGGCTGACTTTGGGACCTCTCTGCACATGGGTTTGCCTGACAAAAAATTAAGGATTTGGTGCAAAACGTTAACTTCTAAAAGCCATCACTGTAAAGGTGCTGCTGTGAGCCCAGCTCAGTGGATTCAGCACCAAGCTCTGGTTCTTCCCTACACTGGAAAGTTCCAGATGTCAAAGCAAAGCCTCCCATTGCCACCCCATTGCACTTTCCATCACACAGTAGTGGTCTCAGCTAATAATTGGTTGATTAAAATCTGGAGGGACAACCACACCATAACCCTGTTTTCAGGAGCCCATTCCCAGGACTCTGATAGTTTATGCTTTTCTCTTTTACCTTTGCATGACACCTTTATGACATTTGAGAAACCAGTGACTGACTTCCAGTGGCTGAGTATGTATGAAGAGGAGGAGGAGGCTGATGCTGGAATGACCAAGGTGTGTTGGTGTTGGAGATTCCAGGGCTGCAGTGCAGAATAATGGGATTTACCTCCCCTGAGGTAAATACAAGTTACTCACTTGCATGGGTCACATCTGCAGCTGGAGGAATGAGGTCCTGTGACTCCAATGGTGCAAAACCCCCAGGCCTGACCTGAGTGGGGATCCTCTAGTGCCCTTCACTGAGCAGCAGCCCCTGTGGAGTTGATGAGGAAACAGTGACATCCCCAAAATCACCCGAGGAAACCACTAGCAGAGCAGGGACCCATGGCTTTTTTGTGTCTTATAAAGCCATCTTCTCCCACTGCTCTCCCCCCTTCAGGAGAGCAGCTCAGCTGCATTCTGCAGGAGAGAGACATCCCTGGCTCAGACATTGCATCCCCTGCTGGCTTTCAGGAGCCACCTGGGAATGAGATTGCAGCAAATACCACATCTCTTGCAAGCCACCCTGAACCCACGGAACAAGACAAAAGAGATTCATCCCCCTCTTCCTGCTTGAGAAGAGGGGCTGGGAAAGTGAGTCTTTCCATGCTAATGTCACACAATTACTTCTTAACTGCCAAAACAAATGGCAGAAACGGGGAAAGTGACACCAAATCAAAAATGTCACAGGTGATCGATTCATGTCATCTACCGTCGCCGCAGCCCAGGCTGGCGAGAGAGACACAGTGATAACACAACACTAATATTATATTACAGCCTTCACGGCGCTGAATGCCAAGTGATGAATATGTGTCACTTTATGTGTCGCTCACTCTCCGGGCCTGGGCGGGCGAGCATGGAAAATGGAGTGCTCAGGATTAATGATATCGAAAATGATAGAGAGCAGATTGAAAATTCCTTCCTTCCTGAACCATGCAGATTGAAATGTACCTCAGAGCTATCTCTTGCTGCCCTCCTCCTCCGCCCACTTTTTAAAGGTCTTTTGTGCAGCGTTTTG
Source organism: Lichenostomus cassidix (assembly GCF_008360975.1). Lineage (NCBI taxonomy): Eukaryota > Metazoa > Chordata > Aves > Passeriformes > Meliphagidae > Lichenostomus > Lichenostomus cassidix. Next base: position 8,215,283 of record NC_139489.1, on the reverse strand, counting down.
GAGATGAAAGGAAAAAGGAAAAAATAAAGAAAAAAAAAGGAAGGGAAAAAAAGGCAAAAGTTGGAAAGAAAAGATGACATTAAAAAGACATAAGATTAAAAGACAAGTGTCGAAAAGACAAGAGATGAAAAGAGAAGAGAGAAAGAAGAGAAGAGAAGAGAAGAGAAGAGAAGAGAAGAGAAGAGAAGAGAAGAGAAGAGAAGAGAAGAGAAGAGAAGAGAAGAGAAGAAGAGAGGAGAAGAGAGAAAGGTGTTTTACTTGGAAATTTCTTCCTCTGCTCCTCATGGTTTGATTTATGAGCAAGATTTCCCATACTCAGGTATTCTCTCACATACAGATATAGTCCAGAATATGTCCATGATTTTAGCCCAGAACCACCACTTCTCAGCTAAAAACCTGATGCAGCCAGAAGGTTGTGGCTGGATTGAGGTCTGTGCATGATGTGTTATAATTAGCAAGTGATCTGTCTGAACATTGTCAGTGAAAACCAGAGCATCCTGTTTTGCAGTCTTCAGAAATTTCAGGTGAAAATCAGAGTCCCACAGTGCTGGCAATTTTCCACATCTAACGAGAAGACCTGATAACTGAGAAGATGGGTCCAGCACTAAAGTGACCTGTCCAATGTCACAGGCAGAGCTGAGCTGATGCATGGTGAGGCTGGAGAAGGTTACAGATGCACATTTACATAGCTGCAGGTTTAGATCCTCTCAGCCCATGGACAGATGGCTCCATGCAGACATTCCCTCATCCTGGCCTCTGGCTGATGCTGGTTCTGGGAGCTGCAAGGCCCTGTGGCAGTGTCTGGAGTTGTTGTGTGAGGTGTTTGCAAGACTTGTCCAGGTCCTGGTGAGATGGGGGACCTGGAGGGAGCTTATCCAGGGACAATTCACCCTCTGTGTCTGACAGTGGGCACTTGTGACCATCCTGGTTTTGAGGAGAAAGGTTACCTCCAGTCCTGGAGCTTCTGTTTGGGTTTATCCTGGATTTTGGCAAGGAAGCCTTGAACCTTTGATATAGAAAGCAAAAGAAGGAAAGAAAGTTTTAAATACCTTTTCTCCTATACTTTTTCCTTTAACATTTATTTTTACCTCCTGGTTACTTTAATTGGGTCACCTCCCCAGGTGGGATGAGGGCTTATTCCTTCCTTCTAGCTACAGTGGAAACCATCTACTGCCTTGCTGTGTCCTCACCTGATATTCCACATGCTGCTCTTCCCATGGAGCTTGGAGCTTTCTGTCTTTGAGGCACAGTTAATGGAGACAGAGTTTTGTTAAGCAGCCAATGCTGCATAATGGAACAGCTTTTTTCCCCCCTTTCTTTCTCTCATGTTAACCCACTGCAACTCCTGGAGGAAGTGTTTCACACAGAAAAGATATGTGAGTGAAATAACAGAAAGTTGAAATGGGATGCAAAATTTGTTTGAGCATCACGTTAAAAAAATGCTTCCTGACTGCCAAACACCTGCCTGACTTTATCATTAACCTCTCCTGCAGAATGAGCACTAATGGAGAATGATCTTAAGCACTCACAGCCATTAGTTTCATATGGCAATAGACTGAGATTGGAGGAAGAAACCCAGAATCAACTGAGAGTACCTAATTAATTGGATTATAATTACATTTGGAAAGCTAAAAGGTAATAGATCTGTTTGAATTATGATCATCACAGGCTCTTCAGGGACAGAGTGTGCAGTGTGAATCACTTGTATGCGATCACCAGAGACATGGAGAATTAAATGACTGCAAATATTTTAAATAAGAGCACGTGTTCACTAGTGGGAATATTGGCTGCCAAGCTTGGCTGGCATGAACATGTTTGCTTTGAGGTGGCAGTCACTGCTCTTTTGTATTCTAATTTTTTTTGAAGGATACCTGAGCCAAAAATACTACCTTTGGTGTGGTTCATCTCTGGAAGAAGGATCAAGCCTAAAGACAAATGAGGGCCTGGAGATTAAATTTACATGTGCTGGTGCTTTCCTGAATTGTAACTCAGAGGGGCCACACATTATCATTGGACACATATTTTTGTCTGTCTTTCCTGACTCTTTTATCTTTCTCCTGTCCCCCTGAGCATGCAGTGCTGACTTCCCCAGCCTTGAATATATACTTTTTTTTTGCACAAATCCTTCTGATGATAAAAGAAAAAAAAAGAAAAAGATAATGGGACAGAAAGAAAAGAGGCATTTCAGAGATACAGAGCATTAACAAAAGCCTGTAGATTTCCAGCATAGAGTAACAGGGCGGTGGAAGTATTCGATCAGAGCCATAAATCTAATGAGATTGTAATGATATGCAAATTAACAGCACCATGAGCCAAATGGGTAAAGTTTCTTTATGGAGCATATTAAGAGGCATTTTGCCTAAGTGGAATGGTTGGGTGAACAATAAATGGTGAGCCACAATCTGCAAGTATTGGTTGACAACAGCTGTAAGATAAATAAAAACAGATGAAGACAAGTCTTATTCCTCCATTTAAAAGGACAGATGCTGCAAATGAAATCTCACTGCCCTCCTGCAGTGGGAAACTGCAGCTATGCAGCCTCCATAAAATGCCAGGGATTTTTGATTGCTCTTGTTCAAATTAATACTCACAGGAAACTTCTCAAAAACACAGTTTTGATCCAGCATTTATATATTCAGGGATGGACAAGAAAATGTGAAACCTCAGGCCAAATTGTTTTCTAGTGTAAATTAGGCAGCCCCCATTAGCTCTACCAGTTTATGCTAGCTTTGGATCTGGATCCCAAACTGTACCTGCCAGCATCTGACTCTTGATAAATATTGAGTGGTCTCACTATGACATTTTAATTATAACATTATGGATTTCAGGAGGAGGGGGAGCAAAAGCAGAGAAAGCAGTTATTTTTGGTTTTAAGCTTAAAGGAAAAAAAAGATAGAGGAAGGAAATAACATCTCCCCAGATCCCAAGGGATTTAGTGGAGATCAGCTAAATCTCAGTTCTTATAATTTTCGAGGGCTCCATCCAACCTTATTTTAACTTCCTTACCATGGGCACCTACTTTGCAATTTTCACCTGGGATAGTTTGAGATCTCTTAGTGCTTTCATTGGCCAAGCGAATGACTTCTGAGCCAAAAGCGATGGTGGTGAAACCATGTCTGTGTATGGCAGAGGGACTCACTCCTTTGGAATTTGCATCATGACGTGGTGGGGTGCAAAATCTTAACCTTTACCTGTGATTCAGGCTGTCCTGTGATCCAAGAACCACAGCAAGGCTGAAGGGTTTGAGAAATGTTGTTCAACAGATTGCACGTCGATCTAGGAGTTAAGCAACATGGTTTCTGCTCCTCAGTGCAATTTCTTTATAAAGCCCTTTCAGATCTGTGGAAGAAAAATAAGATTCATGGAAGCTAAAACCAGAAGTGTTATAGCAGTGTAAATGTGGGTGCATGGCATTTCCCCTTCAGAGCTTACTAATAAAAATAGCCACCTCCATCCGTGGTCAAGTTTAATATCTGGCAAAATCCATTCTGTTCACCTCTATTTCACCATCTGGGCTGCCCTGTCAATTATTAGCATTGTGCTCAATGGAGCTGACACACAGCTCATTTTTGTGTTTACTAGCTTAGTAAATAAATGTGTCACACTAAACATCATGACTTCTAAGGGAGCTCGAGAGCAAACGGACAAGCAAATAGGTGCAAAACTACATTAAAGCTACCACCCTCCTCCCACACAGACTGCTAGGCTCCTTGTTCTGTGAGTGACAGAAGGGATGGAGCCTCTTGCTGTCTGAATGGTGGGGTCCCCCCTACCCTAAGCTTAGTCCCCACATCTCTGAGGGCAGCCCCAGACCCTCAGTGTGCTGGCCCAGCACACAGCTGCATGTTGCTAACAGGTTTTTTAGGAGGTGTGTAAGGCTTTGCCTTCAAGATGCTGCATCCTGGCTGCTGAAGAGGATGCTGAACAGAGCAGCTGAGAGCTGAATTCAGTTTGACTTTTCTCTCAGCAGCACTGCAGCCATTGGCTCTCCCAGTGATGTCTGATGGTTGCACCATCAGAATGGCCAGGGGCATCGGAGAGGGGAAATGAAGGATAGACCAGCAGTGCTCATCCATGCAGCTGGAGCATGGTTAGGAGCCAAGGGGAAAGAGAGGCACTGCTCTGGGCCTTCTGAAATATTTCAAATCCAGGGTAGGCTCAGTGGTGAAGATGGGGCTGATGGGTTTGAGTTTTACTGTTGATTTGGGTGTTTTTTGCCAGATAATGAATCAGTCTCATGGCAGGGATATCCAGCCTGCCCGTGCAGTGCATGGCCAGCTTGGTCTAGTTCAGTGTCTGCACCCATTGTATTTATGTGTTCAGTGTCTGCCAGGTTTGTTGTGCCTCATGCAGTAGGGTCACTGAGGAATAAAGAAGTCAAACCAGGAGCTCAGGATGCTCAGTGCTTTGCTGAAGAAGGTTTTATTAATGAACATCTCCAATTTGGCCACCTGCAAAGAGAAGATGGAAGCAGTTGCACCACAAGGCAAGCATGGGCTGTTGCACAAACCAAATATTCTTTATGCTGCCTGAAGCACTTTGCCTGTGGTTGATCACTGGTACTTGGGGAGAAGATTAAGTCTGGCCCCATTCTCCTGTTCTCTTTTTGGGATGATGGGAACGAGGTCACCCTGAGGGTCATGCCCTTTATGTGGAAATCTCACTCCTGAGGATTAGCTCCAGAACTCTCCTGAAGAACTGATTTGGATTGATGTCCAGCAGGCAGAGACAGAAAAACAGATCCAGTACACATTTGTCCTGCCTGTTTATTCCCTGCTCCAGCCTCGTTTTGAGGCTGTTTAATCCTTCACATGCAACTGGAAATTCAAACAAATCACAGAAATGTCGAATGAGACTGGCTTGCAGAATGAGGGCAGCCTGTTTCTGAGCTCAGCTGAGATTGCTGAAGAAAATAACACCTTAGCAGGCAGCTACAGTCAAAATTTGTATAATAAAAGGTGTTACTGCTACCTGCAAGCCTCACCTTCTCTTTCTGCCTTCTTCACCAACATTCCACATGAATGCAGCAAGGGCAGCTTCATCTCTCAAAAGCCAAAGATCTTCTCCACAGCCAAATCCCCACGTAACCTGAGCCCTTGCACAGCACCTGAGGTGGAGATCCCCCTGTAGAGATTTACCTCTCCATGCTGAGCCAGCATGAAGCCAATTCAGTGCTAAATGCAATGTTTCCCCCATATGTTCCTGCAGATAGAGCAATATTATCCTGTATTAGGGAAGTGCCTGACTATGTCACTTGCAACATGCCAAAAGCCATAAGACTATATTGGTTTTCAGACCCCTGCTGTGTTGGCTTGGGCATTTTCTGTTCTCCTCTATCAGAGCACTCTGTTTTCGGCAGAGATGTCAGGACGCCAATGAGCCAATGAAAGGAATCTCCTTGGCATTTATCCCTTAGTATTTCTAGGCTCTTAATCTTGGGATGGGAAATCTAGTGCTGGAAGATGGAAGTTAAAAGGATGGCTGATTTATTCTCTTACTGACAATATGTGTGTGGTGTTTTTATGGGCAGTGGCACTGACTGTGACTTAGGTCTTGCACAGTCAAAATGTCAGTGTGATGGGATCTCAACCTGGATATTTCTTCTACTCACTTTCAGCAGTGAGTGAAATGTGGGATGAATAGGGAAAAAATAAAAGCTTGCTTCAGAAATTCTTCAGTAAACAAGTTTTGCTCTTGTGTAAGTTTGCTGAGCTGGTGGGTAGCAGGAAATGGAGATAGAGACAGAGCCAAAGGCAAATTCATGGCCAAACCACTACCTTGGCACTAGCAGGAAAATCAGACTTCCTCAGCAAGTCACTCATCCACAGGGAATATTCTGAATAAGCCAGATGTGGCCCTTGTTTGTGCTGAAATAACTCCAGGGTAATGTCCTGACATCAGTGGAGTGACTCCAACTTCAAAGTCATGTAAGTGGCATCTCAATCAAGCCTGGGAACCAGTTGCCTCAGGGTGAAGTTGGGAACTGCCACAGTGGGACTTGTGAAGGTCTGGAGCATCACTTGAGCTGGATGCTGCATCCCAAAAGAGCCTTCATGAAGGAGGTGTGGCTGTCCAGGGTACACTGCTGAGCTTCCTGCTCTGCTAAAAGAGAACAAAAGGGAGCTCCAGACTGGGATGAGGACTCTAACAAGATCTCACATAATCCCTCCAGACACCACCCACCAAAGTCTAAAAGGAGTCATGGTGATTATATTCTGGAGACAGCAATCTTCCTTTTTCCAACAAGACAGGCAGAGATTGTCCAGCATGAGTTCCTGTCCAGGAGCTTGACATGCACAGCAGAGACCAACTTAGAGTGTTCCCAGCAGGTTCTCCACCTCTCTGCTTCCTACTATTTGTGTCTAGCTAATTAGTCCCACAGGTAGTACTTTCCTTAAACATTTCAACCACCAGTTCTCAGTGCTCTGTGACTTCTGCTCTGGCCCAAAGAAAAAAAAAGAAGGAGCTTTATCTATCAGTCTTTTTCTCCCTTCACAACCATGGTATTGCTTTTTTTCTTTTTTAACTTCATTTTGCATTTCTGTTGACCTGTACTTAAACAACTGTAGCTGGATCAAAAACCAATGTGAAAGTCATTGCATTCCAGTGGGGGATCAGTTCCCAGAAACTATGGAACTTTTGTACAACTACCCACCTTGTCTCCTTCTTGCTAAATTCTCCCAATACACTGGACTCTGTCATTTCCATGGTGTGAAAGGTTTTATTTCATTCTTACTGTTCTTGCTGGATTTGCAGGCTAAGTGCAAACATTTAAGTGATGTCCTGATGTAAATGCTGCTTCCCACCCGAGATGAGGCTTCAAAAAATATTTGATATGCTCTACCAACAACCCTGAGACACACAGCTGTCCTTCATTCTATTTCTTTCTCCTAAATTCCACCCTTTTTTTGTCATTCACAAACAAAAATGTACATCCCAAATCCCATCTTTCATCATGCCAACCCCTGATTGCTGGAAACCTTAGGTGAGATGCTGGGACAGAACATGAACTGCCTTGTCTCCTTTATGTGCCCCCGAGGGAGGGAATGGGATTGGGAAGGACCATCCCAAAGGGTGAGATGCAATTGAAGGTGTTAAAAGAAAAAAAAAAAAAGGATACAGAAATATATAAAGAATAAGAAAATAAGTCTTCTTGGTGGAACACAAATGGAGTTCTAGCTAGGTATCATTTGCTGAGGAAATTGCATTTCTATTTGGGAATAAATGAATGTAAAACTTGTTTGAGACCCAGGTAATAATAGAACAGGGGAGGAAATTGAAATTTATGACTTTGCAAATGACTCCTGTAGCAAAAAGAGAGACACACATCAGAGATGTCTTTTTATCCCCCCTCCTCCTCCTTCCCTCCCGCCTTGTTTTCTCTTCTTCCCACAGATGAGGAGGACAGGTCTGCAATAAAACAGGTCTAAGCTGTGCCGGCCCGGAGATGCTGCGGGGGGAGAGGGGACATTAGCGCTGCTCTAACGTTGTCACTGCCTATGTAAATGGCCGCGCTACATAGTCAACAAGACACACTTGGCTGCCTGCAAGTGGGAAGTACTTAAATCTTGGCACTGATAAATGAAATATTTTTAAGGGAGCTAATCAGTGAAAATGGGGTTTCATCAGGCACTGACATGTCTCGCTTGCTTCAGCGAGTCCGAGAGAGAAAAATGATCGCGCGGTGCGGGTCGGAGCCAGCTGGGGATGGGGAGCGAGGGAAGGGGGGTGGCTGGAGATGCTCGAGGGGCACAAGCCGTGGGGACCAGAGCTGGTGGCAGCCCCGCCTCGGCCACCCCCGGCCCCTGCCAGCCCCCCGGGGCTCTCACCCCGGGCTGCGCTTCGCCCGGCCGTGATGGATGGGCTGGCACGGAACGGGCTCCCTGCAAATCCCCAATCTGCAGCCTGCTGGGCTCACTTGGATCAGCAGCAGGCTAGCTGGTATTTCTGGATAAACACTAATAAATCTTCCTTTTCTTCATGGCAAGTGGTGCTTCCTCTGCCTCCCCAGCCCTGCGACTTTCCTCCTCTCAAGCTGGTGCGAGGGGAGAGGGAGGAGAGGTGAATTGAGGGTGCAGGGAGCTCGATGGGGATGGGAGAGGGAGGAGAGGTGAATTCAGGGTGCAGGGAGCTCGATGGGGATGTGAGAGGGAGGAGAGGTGAATTCAGGGTGCAGGGAGCTCGATGGGGATGGCAGCTCAGCCCTGAGGTGGGCAGGGATCTGCCTGGGGAAAACCTCTGAAATAGGAGCTTGCAAAGCCTCCCACCAGCCCTGCCACCTCCAGTTCTGCTGCTGGCTCAGCGGGGACTCAGTTTCACCTCTCTGCAGTCGTGATGGTCATCCACATCCCAAAGCCTGGATGACCTGTGGGTACAAAGGGGCTCCCAGGAATTTGGGGTTGGCCCTTAACATGGTTCAGGGGGTTGTGTTCAGCATTTTCAGCTCAGAGCTTCACAGTGGCTCTTGTCTTGGGTTTCATGAGTGTGCTGGGGCTAAGAGCCACTTGAGTCAATGTGTGGGGAAACAGAGAAATTAAATAGTCTGGGAAAAGTGGCTCTGACCCAGCTTTTCCTCCTGAGCCAGACCCTGATGTACACAACTCCATGGAGGTTCCCACTGGACTCAGCAGTGAGTGACCACAAAGATCCCATCAAGACAAGGCAGATTTTTTACCCACATCAGCCAAAATCCAGTAGCTTTTTACCAACTTACCTCTAAATGACCTCAAAATCCCCTGTAAACCAAAATACAATCAGTAGGAGAGGCAGCTCCTACCACGTCCTAGCTCTGTACCGATGAGGGACATACCAGGATTTGCTCTCATCTGAAAGGAGAGATCCATGCATGTGAAAATTATCACTGAATGAAACTGTCTCGACAGACTGGCAGAGGGAAGAAATACATAAATTAAAAGATGGAAGAACAAAAAAAAAAAAAGAAAAAAAAAGAAAGAAAGCCCGGTGCTTACATCATTTAGTCATAAAGGTTCAAAGAAGGATTCCCTCAGTAATCAGGAAATGAAAATGTCCTTCAATTACGGAGCATTTTAAGACATGATTATTTCATGTGCATGCTATTAAGAAAATGACAGTGGAAAATTCATCATGAAATAAATTAATACTTAAACATTTTTGAAAGGTTCCCTGGTGTATTCTTATCCTCCTCCCCTTCTGACACAATAATGTGTTGTTTCTAAAGAAAATTTTATTGGACTAGAGATGATAAAATACACAATGAAAAATACATTTGGAAAGCAAATTCATAACTACTTTTTTTTAAAGGAGGCAGCTTAGCTGAAAATACGCAAAAAACCACAAGGACTATTTATTATTTTCTGCTAGTGGAAAAGAGACTTTTTTTTTCCCTTCATAAACTCAACCATGCTGGTGTTTGAATAATTGCCTCCCAAATTCACACAAGCCAACAATTTTGGCTATATTTGGGGTTGTTTTTTTCTAATTCTGCCTGTCTCCACCCTGCCAATGCAGCATATTGCCACATGTCACATTACAGCATGAATTTATTGCCACCATGGCAAAAGCTGATGCTCGCTGAAAAATGCAGATAGCCCTAAGAATTGTTTGATTTGATCTGATTCCAAGTGAATTGGTGCTGGGGAGAGATACAACAGTGTGGCAATGGACACCTGAGCTCTCCAAATGTGTCTGTTCCAGAGTCTGCTGAAGCCAAGACTTTTTTTTTTTTTTTTTGGCATGGATTTCAATGGAATTTTTCTTAACAGGTGCCTTGTGGGAGCAACATGGTGATCCACATTTTTACCTCTCTTGGCTGAGAGGTCCAAGCTATGATGAAACAAGGTTGAGTTGAGGTTGAGGAGCTTCAAGGCAAGGTGAGAACCTCATGAAGGCTCTGTAGGCAAACCATGAAGAAACAGAAACTGCAACCTGAAACCAGAGAATGGTGTTTATTTATGTAGGAGACTCAGCTGTGCAACCTGCCCCTGTTGATCTTCAGTGCAAATGGGGCTGTGGGTGCAGCCAGCAGGGCAAGCTGGGATTGGCTCCTGTGATGGGAACATCACTTTTGGGAGACTCTGTCAAAGCTAAAGGCAAGGTCAGGCAAACCCTGCAGCTCCTTGCAACATGGGAAAATTGTTTGAGGGCTCCCCAGAAATATGAACTTCTACTCCCTGATAACCACAGGAGACCCCTGCACAGCCAGGGTATGTTTTTGTAGGACAGCATGCAAGATCCTACCTTGAATTTTATCTAAGTTGGTAGTCAGCTGAAAAAACAAAAGAATGCAAGTCCAGCAGTGAAATGGGTATTGTTACCCCAATCTGCTCCTGCTTAAGGCAAGCAGGGGGAGAGTTCACCTTGCTTTGAACAGATAAATACATCTGTTTTTCTTGAGGGGAGCTGGACTCGATGATCCTTATGAGTCCACTCCAATCTGAGATATTTGATGCTTCTATGATTACAAGCCTGTTCTGCCACTGCGCATTTTGAGCCATTTTTATATGGTTGTGGAGTATCTATTTTGCTGTTCTGTGGCTCATATTTTGAGGAAGGACCATAATTCATGAGGGGTGCCTGCCTAGATAACTCACAAGTGGGATATACATGGCTGTCTCTTAGTGAACCACATATTGCTGCTAACATGTATTATATTTGTACCATGCCAGAGGGGGTGTCTGCAGGTCTAAAAATGTTGGTTATAACAGCTACTCATGCTATTAGTATAGTTGTAGATATTATATGATTTATTGATGTGTTTTTATTTCCCACTGGTATGGTATAAATATATTTATTTCACAAAAGTGGCCAATAAATTTCCCTTATGAATCCTGTTATCTGCACCATTAACCATTGATCATTTTTATGAGGTCACAACTTAAGGTGTACATGAATTTACACCTTAATTTGTGACCCTTTCCAAAATAATACATGGCCACTTCTGAACTATTCACCTCACAAGAGGCACTGCTCATTTTTGCTGCTTCCTACTGCACTCAATATTTGTTTCTCATCAGACAGTGTCCCAGCATCACGTGCCATTCAACTGTTTCATCCTCTCAACACACACTCAGAGAAGTGGATAAAACATTGATGGCATGAAACTTTCCTGTACCCAGTTCATTCTTTATGGAACGCTGGAATTTAACAAGAAAATAAGATGACAAATCAACACTAAATAACCCAAGGACACACTTTAGTCTCCCTGCTATCTATTCCTCCTTCTTTCCTTTCATTTAACCCCTTCTCCTCCCTGGAGCTGTGTTTGCCCAGCCATCCCCTTACTCTGAAGTGTGTCCACTTTGTCTCCAGTCCATCCCTCTCCATCTCCTTCTCATCAGCTGGGCAAGTTCTCACACAGGCTTGGCAAGTCCATCCCTGCTGCTAGAACTTCCTGCAGAGAATATCCCAAATAAGATCCAGAGTCCAAGTGTGTTCCTGGGGTTGTACATGATGGTCCTGTACACACTTTGTATGGTAAGTGGCTGTGCAAAGTCCATGTTTATAGATATTCCAGTGCCCTCAGTTGGTGGAAATGCAGCCTTTAGTGGCCTGGTTGATGACAGCTACAGATCTGCCACCACTCTGTGCTGCCTCTTTTCAGCCAGCCTGTCTGTCTGTGCCCCACTTGGTGCCCAGCTTGGCCATGGACATTCCACCAGACACTGCAGCAAAGAGCATGGCACTCTTCACCAGTGGACATGGCACACAACACGGGTGACACTCTCATCATGTGTTACTGTCAGGGACGAAACACAGGAAAGCTTTGAAATCATAGGTGGGGGAAAACCTGAAAACCTTTGATGCCAAATGTGTGCTGCAGCAGAGAAATTAGTGCTAGGTTTTAAACAACAGGCACAGCATGAGCCAGAGCCCTCCTTCCCCACGCCCCCTCCTTGGCTCTCTTCTCACCCAGAGTTTGGCTGCACAGACTTTTTATTTGCACACAGTTGTCCTTAAAAATAATAAGTGACTATTTGCCTGTTCAAAGCCAGAAACAAGTTGACCAATTGCTGCTGTGTTTTACTTCAGGGTATCCATCTAAAGGCAGGGAGAGAGAATCAGGCTATAATGGTTTGCCTGGCTCGAAAACTCCATTTTGGGCCGCGGAGAGTCATATTTCAGAGAGTATTGATCACAGTGCAGTTTGTGTTTCCTCACGTCCATGATCCTGTTTGCAGCCCTGTAAAATAATAACAGTACTCATGTCAGTAAGGTAATTACCATTGATCTAACACACTGTGACAAATTTTTCAGTCATGCCACTTGATTCATACTTAAAGTTATGGCACTGCTGACTGCTCCTTAAATAATTGAAGGATGCCCTTTGTAAATCAGCGCACTCTTGCCAAAAAGTGGCAGTTTCTTCTTTGTTCCAGGCCTTGTTTCTTAGCTTCATCAGGGATTTTAAAATTAAACAGACAGCTTTCCACAGCCCACATAGTTCACACTTGGAGCAAATATCATCTGAGCTGGCAAATCACTTATGACACCTTTGTTCGAGAAAAGAGGGAAAAAATAAGAAGAAAAAAGGTTAAACTACAGGGAAGATCAGAGTCTGTGTGGCTGGGGAGGAGGGTTGCTAGCAGGTGGTAACAACCAGAGAGACAAAGCCAAATTTGGGTAATTCAAAACACTCGTGAAAGCACTCATCATCCTCTTGTGGTTGGGATTTTCGAAGGCCAGAGATGAGCAGTGAGCAGTGCCATGCCAGCAGTGAGGACAGTCCTGGTCTCCTGCTCCTGGATCCACTGGCTACCCATGCAGGTGAGCCTGCCATCCTCTCCCCTGAGGAATTGTGAGGGATCTGCACCTCCACTAAACCAATTCCCAGGATCCTGAGGGAAGCACCACAGCTTCTTGGCTTTGGCTCTCCCGGCTGGTGCGCCCAGAAAGTATTTGAGTCTTTGACCTGCTTGTAATATGGACATTAAATAAGATTCTAAATAAGATTCTTTTCATCAAACTATCCTCCTTGGTTGCCAAGGAAGCCTTGGAATCAGTTTAAATTGGACATCAAACACCATGAAGGAGGCATTTCTCATGGACATTGATGTTTACTTTGGCTCTGGAGTACCTTCTGGAATAGCCACTCTCATTTTCCATAAAATATGAAGATCATAGGGAGGTCACCTAGTTGCTTTCCAAAGATGTGCCTGCCCATGACAGGGGGGTTGGAACAAGATGATGTTTAATGTCCTTTCCAACACAATTCTAAGATTCCATGAGGTTTGGTGGCTCTCAAAGGACTCCCATGCTCGGGGAGCACGCAGACCTGCAATAGCCACTGTGGCATTACAGCCTTTGGAGGACAAATTGAATGAACTGTCCTCCAGGAGAGCCTCAAGCCTGTCCCTTTGGCATTGTTGGGACACACAAAGCAGTGGCTCTGCCTTTGATCCACTCTGCTACCTGTAAAGTGTCCTCTTTTGTGGGCATTCTTGTACCTGCTTGAGATGAGGCCAGAACAAACAGAAAGCACCTTAAAGGAGCTTACTGAATAAGTCTAGGATTGAGCAAACAGCATATTCGAGGGGTCAAATTTAATTCCTTCCTTCCTTTTGTATTCAGATTAGAGGCCAAGGTAGATTTGTGGAAGCCAGGACTCCTCAGCTAATGCTGCTTTTGCACTTAACCTGCAATTTACCTGTCAGTAACAAATACATAAAAGGCTGGCTAAGCTCTTCAAACTTCCAAACAATTTACCGCTCCATCAGATGGGCTCTTCAGCATCCAAGAGCACAACAGTCTGTTCACACCTAAGGAAAACATCTGCTGCCTAAAAGAATCCTCCTCAAAAATGCATCTGGCGAAATAAATGTGCATATTTAAGGCAGTGGCATGTTTTAAGCCAATCAAGCCCCTCAAAAATAATAATAAAAAGCCTTCCAAAGAGACTACTTGCCAGTGATGTATTGGCTTGGTTAAGAAGGGCTGTGTTTTCAGAGCCTCCTAAATTCCTCAACTCAAGTGCTGAGTGGAGGTTTATTAAGTGACCTGTCTGGATGTATATCAGCCTTGTCCCTAGTGGGGGTCCTATGTTAAATTCCATCATTAAAACCTATTACCGAGCTATCAAAACCCGCTGTAATTCCATCTAATGACCTCATTTCCCTAAGCATAACTCAGCTCAAGGTTTGCTGATGCGGAGTTGCCTCTTGGTGGGCTGCAGCCCCTGAGCAGAGCAGGGGGTGGGAGGGGAGAGAGGGAGAAATCAATGTCTGCGGAGATGACAAGGCACACGGCCAGAGACTGGGGACCGAGAAACTATCCAATATCCCATTTCCTATCCAGTCTATTAGCAGCTGAAGGCAGCCAGGGCTCAGGGTTTGATTGAAGGCTTAGCTGAGACCAGATAGAGGAGGAGAAGCCCAGGCAACATGGCCACCAGGCGAGGCTCCTTCCCAGCCAGCTGGAATCGCTCCTAAAAGTCGCTGGATATAAAAATGGATTACCGCGTTAAAAGTTCAAAATGTTCTTTTTATTTCATTTTAATTTTTTTTTCTCGGGGTGGACATGAAGAAAAAGGGAAAGAAAAAAAAAAATCCTATCCTTTCTCCCCCTCCCTCAATCCCCCTTCCACACACACCTCTACTTGCCATGAAATCATTTCGTAAATACAAAAAAGGCCCCTCAGGCTATTGGTGCCCAGACACTCATTTTTAGAGTGGATAATTGACTCCTTTCAGTTGATAATTCATAGCTTGCATATGCCAGCTAATACATCAGTGCCCAGAGACTCAGCGAGAGCCCCAAGCACAAATGGGAGAGAGGGAAAGGAAAAGGAAAAAAAAAAAAGGAAGGAAAAAAAAGAAATATTTCGGATGATAGATGAGTGCATTACGGCTTTATGAATGAATTATGTCCTGCAAATACCTTGAGCAGGAGAGACTGTCGGCCTGTATCTATACTAATCTGGGAGGAATTATGACGATTTTCACATTAAAAAGGGAAAAGGGAAAGAATTAATTGAGCAATTGGGCCATTAAAAATGTATGTCAGCATGTTCTGTATGTCCATTTTCCAATTTATCATACGCTAGGAAGCTTCCTCCCAGGGTGACTGCCATTTTTCTTCTCTTTCTTGTGTTTGATCTTTTTTTTTATTTATTGTGGGTTCCTGTCATACAAAACCAGCTCAAGATCATTTCGACAAGACAAAGTCTGGGAATTTTTTGCAGGGAGAAGTTGTCTTTGTGCTTGTGCTCCCTGTCAAAAAATAGGAGTGGGGATACCCTAATGAATTTCTTCTTTGCATCCCACAGCTCCTATAGTCAGTGTGCATAACTTAAAAAAGAAATTATTTCACCCTGTAGATTTTTATTCCTTTCCCATCTGAGAAAGTTTGAGACAAAGTTTGGCCACAGGTGAGCAGATCAAGATGAGGTTTTATTTAAAAAGTAGTTTGCTAAGGCTTGCTCATCTAGCAGCACTAAGGGTGAGTGCCAGCACATGCAAACACCTGCTCTGCACATGTGTGAAATGCCACACAACACTGCTTGAAAAATTCACTGACACCGATGCTGCATTGCCCAGCCCTGGCATTGAGCTGTGGATCATATCCATTGCTGGCCAAAAATGTGTTCTGCGTGGTTGTAGTGTTTGTATTCCACTTAAGAACCCTGTAGAAAGTGCTAATTATTTTCAGATCTGAGAAATAATTTAGTAGATTAAAAGTGTTTGCCAGTGGGAAAATGTTTTTCGAATAACAGCAATGTTAGGAATTGTTTCCAACTCTGTAATTAGTAGGATTGTTTAAATAGCTGAAATAAGAACAAAATATATTTTTTCTGCTTTCATATACAGAATATATTCCATTATATTGGCTCAAAATTTTAGTACCCTTAAAAAACCAAATTTTAGAGACTACCAAAAAGATATCAGTAATTCAATCAATGTAAAAAAAAAAATCCCATTTCAGACCTGCCATCAAATTTCAAGCAGCCTGACCAACACATACTGTTTAACCTATGTCTTCAGCTTTCTAATCCAGGAATTATGCTTCACCTGAACTTCCTCTAATACAATTAGCGTGGTGTATTTGCTGTAACATAATGCCTTTAACAGAATAATGTTTTATGCTGCAAAGCATATCTAATCTCTTCACGCAAGCCACTCTATGGCAAATCATTTTATAATATGCAGAAAATTTTTGATGTTGTTTATGTTCTCGTGTTTATGAGGTCTTTAATTGATTGTAAGCTGCTCTTTAAGTACTTAAAGATGTTTTTTCAATACTATTAATTTTTCTTGTCTTTTTTTTTTTTTCCCGGACTTGTTAAATATTTGCTCATGGGGTGGCTGAGACACGAGAGGGCTGGAGGAGAATTTCAGCAAATTATTGGGTTTGTATTCAGGACATTTACGTGGGATATACAGGTATATTTATTTAGGTCTTGTTTAAAGTGCAGCAAGCCCTTAAATTCCCCTTGATCAAGGTGTACCTGGGACTGGGGATTTTGCTGTGGGTTTGATTTAGTTATTCTCTGCTCTGGTACACAATGAAGAGGAAAGCACATCTCAGTGCAAATGTCACCCTCCTGGATATCAATGCTTTTTCAGCAGCTATTCCGCTGTGGAAGCTTTTGGGAGGTCTTAACAACCCCTGTGAGAAGGCTGATGTGTACAAAAGGGATGTGAAGTAGATTTCTGCCACTGCAAATCTTTCTGTGTAAGATACCTGCATTCTCCAAGACTCCACAGTTTTGTACAGGGGAAAAAGCAGAGACACCCACTGAGCAGCACCCAGAACCATCTCCAGTTCTTGCTGCCACCTGACAAAGTGCCCTGTGCTCCCAGGCAGATCCCAACCCAGTTATTCCCCTCCTCCCACTCAGGTGGAAGCCCTCTTCTCCAGCCAGGCTGGTCTTGGAGAGCTTGCATCCCTGTGGACATTTTTGTCTTCAGCAAAATGACCCTTTTTCCTCCAAAAACAACCACAGCATTTTGTCAGTAAATCAAGGCTCAGAAAGAAAATAGGAGGCAAGATCGAAAGCAACCTGCCTCCCCTCTGAGCTTGCCTGTGGCAGCAGGCTCACCACCATGGCCAAGTGTGAGATTTGGGATCCTACATGAATGCAGCCTGGAGGAGACCACCTGAGTGACTGCTGGGAGAGGCAGGACACCCCTTCTCCCTCTGCTTTCTGTCAGCATCCTTCACTCCAGCTTGCTGAGCTGAACTGCTCGACAGAGATGAGGCTGAGCCACATGGCAGGAGAGGGACAAAGGTGTAGGGTGCAGTGCAGGTACAGAGAGGGAACCTGGTGGGTTTGTGCCAGGCCATGCATGGGTGCCAAATCCTGCTTGGCTCCTCCTGGGACAATGGGATACAGCTCAGCAATGAGCCACAGTCCCATCTCCCTTCACACATTGCCTGGCTCTTCTTGTCCTTGTCACCCCCACCCTGAAGCACAGGAAGAATTTCACTGTGGGGTAAAATACCCAATAATATTCACTTCTTCCCTCTGGGGATCTTAATTTTCTAAAACCTCCATATCAGAAATGAATCAGACAGTGGGACATCACCATGCAGTGCTACTGAAGAGCCTGCTGCAGCACACAGTTTTTGGCCAGTCACCTTATCTGCCTGTGCCTCCATCCCCAGAGGAAGATGAGGGAATTCTGCCTCTGGCTGGGGATGTCTCCTCACTCTGGCTCTGCACAGTGAATTAACCCAGCAGGGCCTTCCACACCATGGCAACTGAACATAGTTCATCCAAAAACCAGCACATCAGTCTTGCTGATTGCACATGCCTTCTTCTGGAAACACACATCTCAGTAAAGGATTAATGACAGCCAGAATCCCATTAGGAAAGAAACACAAGTTCCCCAGCTTACTTAATATCAGGTTTCTCGCACCTGGCTCGCTGAAGTGGGACATAACCTGCAGAATATAAAATGTCCTGTTCCTGCCTTTGCCACTGACAAGCACAGAGAGGTGTGTGAGGAGCAGACATTTATAATCCAGCCTCCCTCAGACCTGCTAAGGCATGCACAGACCTGAAGGTTGCACATAAACTTTGCAGCAAGGTTGCTGCTGTGTTCTCCCTGTGACTTAGCTGCTCGTGTTTCAGATGGGGATGCAGAAATATGGAGTTTTTTCTCAGTGTGTCCCACAAAAAGGCATCAGTGAATGTTCTTCTGGACAACTCCATGGAAACCTTGCACACAAAGGTCTCAGCTGGTTGAGGCATTGAAGACACCAATGCTAGGAAAGGTGTGAACATGTAGATTCTGTGGTTTTTCAGCATCTTTCCTCTTCTGCTGGAGCCCAAGGAAAGCTGCTCAAACCAGGCGATTGTTTATCCACAAAGAAATTATTCCCATGGGGTTTTTTTTTCTCATGGCTTTTCAGCAGAATTTGGGTGCCTCTAATCTCAAAGCTATCTCAGACCAGACATTGCTGAAAATGTTCCCTAAAATGCAGCCTGAATAGGGAACAAGGGAGCAGCCTTCTGAGTCAAAGAGAATTTTCCCTGCCCTGCTTCCTGGAGGACTTTACCTGGGGAAAAAATTCACCTTCAGAGGACCTTATTTTAGTATCAGATTATTCTATGCCTTTTGCCTGATGTATTTATCATTTTATAGTTACAGCAAGCATGATAAAGTCTAAATAAATATGGAGAAATAAATCAATATGGTACAAAGATAGTAGTATTTTTTTTTCCCCTTGAGATGAAAGAGTTCAGTAACAGACTAAAAAAATGTTGCCTTTTGTTTTATTTTAAAAAAGATTATTTGCTTTAAAAAGTGTCACATTTTAAGGAATATCTATAAGTAGTTATAACTCTTGTGTCCCAAAAATACAGGACTGGGTCTTGTGATCTGTAGGAAATGCATGAAGATCACTGCCCTTCCTGGAAAAAAAAAAAAAGTGGAAATTAAGTAAAAGTTAGGATATCTGGAGAAGCACTTTCAATGGGAAGTTTCTTGCTGGAGTCAACAGCCACACCAGCCACACCCTGACTGAAGTGAATCTCCTGCTGTTTCAGTACCTGAGATGACTCTCTACACTCATATGATCCACCCAGCTACTCAGCAGGATTTAAGAATCAATTAGACATAATTTGCCTACTTTTTGTCAAGCCTCTATCCCCAGCAGTGCCTCCTACTGCATTTCCACAGTGGGACAGAACATTTCCTCAGTGGCTGTGTAGTGCTGTGGTGCCCAGAAGACTCCTGCATCCAGCCAAAAAAATGGGTCAGGGATGTGGCACCTCTCCAAAGCAACCACTGAAAACCACCAGAAAATGCCATTTCTCCACCGAGCTTTATACCAGGTCCTTTCCATGGTGAGGATTTTTTTGAGAGAAGGATTCCTTATTATTAGTGATAATGAAATCAGCCATGCCCTTTTCTCCACCTGCCTCCCCCTAAATCTCTCTGTTTGGTTACCTGCTGCTTCAGGGATCCCACACTCAACCTGTGCTGATAACTCAGGGATGGCACCTTTCTTATTGAACAAGGTGGGAAAAGCAGCTTCCAGTGTCAGGAATTTCTTCCAGACGTTCAGCATCTGTATTTAAATTAAGAGGCTTAAAGCTCTCCTGAACTTTTCCAGGTTTTTAATTTTTAGTTTAACTTCAGGGGCGAAGTTTTAAGCCTGGAATGTCATATCCGGAGTGCCATCTACCGTGGCTTCCAGGGACTGCCATGAAACCATGCCTGCGCCTGGAGGAACCTGGAATTCTGGATGCAGGCGTTTGAGTGCAGGTAGGGGTGGGAGAAACTCAGCTGTGTGCTCAGGAACACTAAAAATAGTGTGAATGGAGGGTTTTTTTCTGAAGGATGTGAGGTAATGTGGGTTAACCCCAGCCCCACACAGCCACTTGCTCACTCCCTACCCAGTGGGATGGGGGAGAGAGAGAATTGAAAGGGTAAAAGTAAGAAAACTCATGGGTTGAGATAAAGACAGTTTAATAGCAAAAGCTCTGTGCGCAGGTGAAGAAAAATAAGGAATTAATTTGCTACTTCCCATGGGCAGGCAGGTGCTGAGACACCCCCAGGACAGCTGGGCTCCTTCATATGTAGAAGTGACTTGGGAAGACAAACTCCACCACTCCAAACATCCCCTTTCCTCCTTCTTCACACAGCTTTTATTGCTGAGCACAACATCACACGGTCTGGGTTATCCCTGTGGTCACTGTGGTCAGCTGTCCTGGCTGTGTCCCCTCCCAGCTCTTTGTGCTCCCTCAGCCTCCTCACAAAGAGGTGTGAGAAGCAGAAAAGTCCTTGTCCTGTGTAAGCCCTGCTCAGCAATAGCTCCAGCATCCCCGTATCCCTCCAGTTCTGGTCACAAATGCACAACAGAGAACCATCCCAACTGCTTGGAAAAATATTAATTCCATCCCAGACAAAACCAGCACAGCTGAAGAGAAAAAAATAAAAGTTTCTGCTTCTTGTGCCTTGAAGTTATTGCAAATGTGTGAAAATAAAAAGCAAAAAAAAGCCTTTCAATGTACTGAAAGACAAAATAAAAGATTCACTTACCCTTTAACTTCAAGGCATCTTGTGATGACCTGACACACAAAAAAGTGATTAGATTCAAAACCCCAGTGCTGGTGAAGTGAGATCATGGCCAAGAGAGAAGGCCAGGGTTTCTCCAGCACTGCCACATCCATCACTCATGGCCACAGCTTTCCTGTCCTTGAGAGGCGAGCAGAGCACCAGAGAGCCTCTGTCAGCTGGGACACCTCTGTGGGACCCTTCGGAGCTCAGCTTTTAACTTGCTGAACTCAAGCTTGTCATTTCGGCCAGGTATTTTGGTAATTTTAGTAGCCAAATCTCCTTGAGGTCTAGCCCTTGGGCTGCTCAGTGGGGCAGAGACTCTCTGATTTTAATTGGCAGCACAACCACCTTGCAAGAAACATGGTAAAAACGGAGATGGCCTGGATTTACCCAAATCGAGAAGATGTAGCAGATGCTGCACAGCTGCCTCAGCTGTGGGTGAGCTCGTCAGGGTGCAGGGCACCCACAGCCTCAGGGCAGGCAAATCCCAGCTCCAGGTGAGAAAATGTGAGGAATTGTTCATACCAGCGGAGCGAGCTCCATCTGCTGCACAAATCCGAGCGAGCAGGAGGCAGAGCCGCAGCCTTTTTTGCCTGCATCCTCTCAAAAGCAAAATGCTGTTGTCTGCGGAGCAGGACCAGCTTCATCCCATAAATTCAATTCCTATTCCTGACCATCATCACCGGGAGCCTCCTACCATCAGCATTCCCTCTCCCAGCCCCTGCTACCCCTCAGAAGCATCCCTGGGCTACATGGCTCAGCCTGGCCTGGGTTGCTACCCTGGTTTCAAGCTGGTGGGGATCACAGCACAGTGAGGTCACAGCTCATCGGGGTCACAACGTGTTGGGATCACATCTCATTGGGATCCCAGCACATCTGTCCACCTGCAACCGAGTAAAATATTTACCCTGTGTTCTTGCTGTTGCTCCCAACCATAATTAATTACAGCAGAAGGGTGAACTGCCTGTCTTGTGGGTGATTTCTTGCAGGCAGATCACATGGGTCTGTATAGCTATGTGGGTCTCTGGCTTTGGCTGAAGGATTGCTGTAATCCCTATAAATTCATTAGCATTTATCAGCTCCCTGTTTGTGGCTTTACTGCTCTGTCTCCCCCTTTCTTGCCCTTCTCCTTCCATGGAGTAAAAATTTATCGCGGCATTAAAGCCGGAGAGCTCCTGGCCGATGAGCTGGGGAAGGAGGATAATTCTATTACTTGTCAGAGCGGTTGAGGGGGAAGTTGTGTGCAATAATCACAGCTCAGAGCACAGGCTTCAGAAGTCCAAGCTTGTGAAATGGCATAGGGGGGAAAAATGGGAAAAAAAAAAAAGGACAAACGCACCCTTGTTCCTGCCCCTCCTCATCACTGGCAGTAGCAATTATGGGACAGAGCAGGGAACTGCCATTCATTTAAGAGCTGGACTCAATGATCCTTCTGGGTCCCTTCCAGCTCAGAGTAATCTGTGATTCTGTGATGCTATTGACTGAACCAACAGGAAATTAACATTTTTGGAGTAGAAAAGGAGATCAGATGAGAATTTTCAGCCAGAGCAGGTTGCCGGTATGGATAGAAAGAAGGGGTCAGCTGTGACAGTGGAGGCAGAACCCTCTTTGTAGCTGTGGGGTGGACAAAAACCAGCTGGAAGTGACTATCAGGCCATGGGCCAACCCCTCTGAGCTCAGGTTGGGCTCGATAAGTGTGTCTGCCTCAGCTACTCTGTCAGCAGCTGCTCACATTTTGCTGCAAAGTTCTCAAGCAAACTGTTACATCTGCTTATCCTGGGTGACCAGAACCCATTTCCACTGTCCTTTACTGTTTATTGTGCTCTCAACAACAAGCAAATGCCATTTGTGGACAGTAACTTCACTGGGGGACAAAAGACACCAGAGTGCTCTGGCTGTCACCCAGTCATGAGCCCAAACTGGCTAGTGCAATATCTGTAGTTTCCCAGTATTGTGCTGTGCCAAAAATGCACACCCCGACCCAGCAGTGAAGGCTTGATAGGGAAATCTGAACTGAACATTCCTGCTCTTCTTTCTGCAGTTGTACTTATTGCTAGTGACACCTACCAGCTCCATCTGGTAGCACAATGAGAGCTGCCACGTTTCTGTGTGCTCTGAGCAGGATTTGTATTTCCTACAGCTCTCTGTGCCCAGAATGCTGCATCAGGCCTTAGCCAAGGTTATATTTTAGTCTGGGGGTCCCTGTTCAGCCCCAGGGTCCTTTCCACCTCACAAGTTCAGCAAAGCTCTCTGGCTGATCTGCTTGGGGGTGTCAGGGGTTGTGCTGCTTTTTGCCAAGGGTGGGGAAGGATTCTCGGGATGAGGATGGGTTGTGGGAAATAAATGACCTCCAAGGTTGTCCTGTGAGTCTAGAAAGTCTCAGACATCCCCAGATCTGCATTGCTGGGGGCTAAAATGCCTCCAGAAAAATTTCTCCAGCAGTGTTTGGCTCTCACCTTTTGAGATTTGAGGATTTTGAGGCATCAGATGCTCAGGCGTCACCCATCACTCACCAGAGGCCGTTTGCTGAGCTGAGGACTCTCCTGGCTGATGGCACTCCCCACTGTGCTGTGCCCAGCTGCTGGTGCCACCCTGCAGGGTCACAGCCTGCCACTGCTGTGCCCCAGGATATTTCTGAGCACACGCCAGCTCTTGCAAAATTTAAGAACTAAAATGCCAGTTGAGGATCTCCTCTGGTGTTTGCAATTTGTCAGGTCAGAGGCTTTGGACTAGAGGCTGTGCTGTGCTCAGGGAGGTCGGTGTAACAGCAGGATGAGATCTGGTCATCTACCTCCAGCAATTGCTGCTGAAAGGCTGAGGGGATTTATTTCCCAAGGACTTCTCTTGCAGCCTTGGGTATAAATTTCCTTCCGTTTATTCATTAAAGGCTCTGCTCCTGTGCTGTGTTTAGGCTGTCAGTGGTTGCCTTCGACATTTAGGTCAATCACAGATATTATTTCAGTCTCTGGAGCTGGCAGCTCTCATCCTGGGCCTTCAGCTCTGTGCCTTGCCTATAAATAAAACCCCATCCATCCTCAGCACAGTGGGAAGAGGCAGTGATGAGCTGGAAGTGCTGCTTTCACAGGGAGGGGTGCTCGTTTCGAATCGCTCGACCCCTGGAAGAATTATCAAGCCCTCTATTAAGCATCCCTATTGCTTTAAGAGGAAGCCTGGTGAGAATTAGAGGTATAAA
Source organism: Lichenostomus cassidix (assembly GCF_008360975.1). Classification (NCBI taxonomy): domain Eukaryota; kingdom Metazoa; phylum Chordata; class Aves; order Passeriformes; family Meliphagidae; genus Lichenostomus; species Lichenostomus cassidix. Next base: position 8,191,607 of record NC_139489.1, on the reverse strand, counting down.
AATAGGCATTAGAGCTGTGGGGTAAGGCAACTTGTATTTGCAGCTCATCATTCATGGGCTGAACAAAAGTGTGCGTGGTGGAGACTGGGAATGACTGGGGAAGGAGGGCAGGCAAAGGCAGAGCCTGAGGGGTGCAGAAACACTTCTGGTTGCTTTTAGTCCTTGCAAGTGCTGGTTTATCATACATCTGACATTCCTGGAGGGAATGAGCCCCCAGAAGCAGGAATCTCACTGATCCAAAGGCTTCAGGACCATGGATCAGGCTGGTCAATGTTCTTATTGCTGACCAATACCAGTTCCCACACCCAATCTGACTGCAGAGCCTTTTCCTCTGCAGGTGAATGTATTGACATAAAAATCCCCACAATGAACAACTTTTAAATATAAGTACTGAACAGGGGTGTCTTCTGGTGGATAGTGGGTTGCTCAGCTCAGAGGGTTTTGGAGGCAGCCTTGTTGGCTGTAGAGGCAATAATTAGTTGTTAATTTGGGTGATGATCATTCTGCAGCCATTTCTGCTCCAATGGACTATGGATGCAGATCTACTCACTGGTAAGTGGAAGAGGATGTAAGTAGATGGGGGCCAGGTTTATTCACATTATTCTGGCTACAAACCAATTTAGAGCATTGGCTAGGAAGGGGAAAAGAGAAAACCTGCAAGACTGCTAAACAACACATCAGGCAGGTGTCTTTTACTGTGAATTATTCCTACCCCAAGGCAGCAGTGATTATAAGCTCTAGGTCTTTGTTGAATCTCTTATTTCCTTAGGAGGGCATGCATATTGTTTTGTCATTTATTGGAGTCATTTTGCAAAGTGGATCCAGGGTGTTTCCACAAAGGGTTTACATTGCACATGATTGACTGAGCTGATTCCCTTCCAGACACTCACGTATCTCCCTGCTGCATATGTTAGAGCTGAGCACTTTTTATTTCCTTGCAAGGGAAATGAGCTCTGACAAACGGGGATGAGATGAACATCACATTATTTGGGGGCTGAGACAAGGGCAGGGGCCACAGAGGAGACATTTCTCTGGGTTTTCCTGGTTCTCAATCTTCTCTCTTTTTGTGTTTTTGTTTTTTTTTTTTGCACCACCATGCTGTAATATTTGTTTTCTACATTGAAATAACATCCCAGGCACCTGGTGATTATGTATTATTGCATTGCAATGCTCAAAACAACTGCCTGCCCTGTGCCTTTGGATTACCAACCACAACAATGAAGTATAGGCCAGATTTTGGCAGGGGTATCCTGAGAAGCTGCTGGGGGGAGGATTGTGAAGCATCTGCTGTGCCTGAAGGCAGGTGGAGCAGTCCTGCTGCCACCCTGCATTCCAGCATCCCTCCTGAGCTTTGCCTTTGGCCTAGCTCAGGGTCTGCTCTGCCACACTGCTCAGCATGGATTAATCCCCCCATCCTGCTCAGAAACAGATTTCCCTATTAGCTGCAGTTCCTACTCATTGATGATAAATCCACCAGTGAGAGCCCCAGCTCTTTCTAACTGGTTTGTGTGTCCCCCCTAATTAGTCCATATTTAGCCATTACAGTTAATAAAAGGCAGGGACACGTCGCAGCCATCCTCAAAATCATCTTTTGTCCAGATGGCCCACAAAGTACATTATAAACCTCATTAACAGATTGCACCAATTAATTAGCTGATATGGGAATCACTTTGCTCACCCTGCCTCCAGGAGGGAGCACAGCCAGGGAAAAACCTGCAAAACTCATCCCCAGCTGAAGGCCAGGGAAGGGATCAGGGTCAGCAACACCAGACTTTGCTACTGTCTTTCCCAAATTTTTAACTATTTAAAAATCTGGTTTTTGAGGGAAATTCCAGCTATTTTCCTGAAAGATTTAGCCACGTCTGTCCCAAACTGGGAACCATGTGGCTGGAAATGGATCTACCTTTTAGACCTTGCCAACACCAGGGAGCACTTCATTCATGACATTACATGTATTTTAGCTGTGTGAATTTGCATCTCTTTTTTTACTCCAAAGTAAGCAGATTATACAATTTTTTTACCTCAGTCTAAAACTCAGTACCTATTGATAAATCTGTAATGAATTTGTACTGTAGGCTATTAATTGCCTTGCAGATGTTTAACCATAGGATTCCAGTGCAGAAGGAGATCAATATACGTTGAGATTAAATTATCCAACTGTTCTGAAACCCAAATAATCACTGCTTGAGCTTGTTTAGTTTGGGCCCAGGACAAAAGTCAATTCCTTCCCTGTGGACATTTCTATAAAATACAGTTGACATAAGAAATGATGAGACTCTGGAAAACTAGATTGAGCCATAAATATTCATCTCTGCAGTGGATCCAAGAACAATAATTTAACTTTCTTTAATGCCCAGCTCTTGGGTGCTTAACAAACTCTCTATTCTTGACAATCCTCAGATGTTTAACAATTCAGAGCCCCTAATCCATAACTTGGGAGGGAAAAATTAAGATTTGGTTCGAATAAACCCCTGGCTGATGGAGTTAGAAGAGCTTTGCTGTGGCATTTGCAATCAGCTGAAAAGATCAGAAAAAGATGGAAAAGACTGTCCCTGTCTGTTGGTGTCTGTAGCTACTTCAGATAAGCTCTCCAACCATTTTTTCCCTGCTTTTTTCTCTGCTTCCTAGGATAAGCATCCTCTACAAGCATTTGCATGTCCTTGCCAGCAGTTTCCACCTCCTCTCCCTCACCTGAGCCCTCCCTGGCTCTCTTTAGCCCAAGGAACCACAGCAGTCCCTCTCCTGCTGCTGAAACATCTGTGCTCAGGGACAGGGGAAACCTTTCCTGGCCAGCTGCAGTCTCAGGAAGGTGTGACATCCATTTATCCTCTGAAAGTGCCTGGTTTGCCCATCAGAGCCTTGACACCTGCCTCCTTCTTGGCTGGAATGGGAATTTTGCTGTGTGAATGAGTCCTGGCAGCAGCTCAGTCACTGGGGACCAGCGATGCCAAAGTCAGTGTGTTTCTGTGATGGTTTTTCACCTGAGCAGGGCAAACATTCACTCAGGAGATCTGCTCTGTGTGCTCCATGGGGAGGGAAGGTCCTGCAGCACTTCCTGAGCAGATTTGGGACCCGAATGCCTCCTTCCCCCAGAGATGTGCTTCTCCTTCGTGTTCTTCTGCCTCATCCTGCCCCTCACAGGGATAACACCACACAGAGCAGGGGGAGCCTCTCTACTGAATTCTCCCTTGGTTTTTCCAGTACCTTTTTCCTTCATTTCTTGCTGGCAAAGAGCTCAGTTGTTGTTATAGCAACCTCAGTGTGGTTAAGTCTCTAGAGGCAAGGTTTATAGGGAGAGACAATATATTTTATTAGACCGGCTGATAAAGCTAAAAGAGGAATATAAAAGAGAAAGAAAAAAAAAAAAAAGAGGGAGAGAGAGCAGCTCCCTGGTTCACAAGCTCATTGCAGGTCCCCAGAGCTGTGGGCAGAGGGGAAAAGAGCAGGTACAGAGGACAAGGAAGTGACACCTGGGGACTCGTTGTGGGCATCAGGGAAGGGGCAGACATGCTTGGCCAGGCTGACAGGACAGCAGCCCAATAGCCCAGGAGTGGCAAGGATGCTAAATCTGGTTTTATCTGGTGGAAAACAGCGACTTGGTGGGAAAAGAGACTCATAAGCAATGTTGTCTCTTCCTGCCAAACACTAGCACTGTGCTGGTTTGCCTTCACTGCCCCAGTACCTTCCCAGCATCTCTCAGACTGCTGCAAGAACCACTGTATCCAGTGCCAAATGACTCCAGTCATTCTTTGGGCATCTGATTTTAACCTCTGGTGAGGCTGCTCAGAGCAAACCTTGGCAATTTCCCCCCTAAATGGTCCTCTGGGATGCACTCCCCACCTGATGTATCAAAGGCAGCAGAAAACACTTCTGGCCCAATCCCCAGCCTTAATTCCAGCCCCTTGGCTGAGCCTGGTGGCTCTCAGCTCTTCTTCCAGTGCATCTCCAGAAGCACTGAGTGTCTCCTTGCTTGGATCCCACCTGATCTTCTCTGCTCCTCAGGATCTGATCTCTGGCATCCATCAAAGCCAAGCCATGGCTTTAAGGTGCCTCATTCCTCAAGCAGACAGCTCCTGATGTTGGTACCTCCTCATCAATCAGTCTGGATAAAACCCACTTTCTGTACAGCTGGTGCTCTCCTGAATGGGATCCATTTCATGTGCTGACTGCTGGGAAGTCTGTCATTCAGACTGTCAGTTTTCAGTTAAATTCATGGCTTGATGAAAATTTTATGTAAACACTGAACTCAGGGCAGAAAGCTTTGCAGGCAGTGATGTAAGAGCTCTTTTCTTGCTGCCTGGTGTTTCTAAACTTCAGTATTGCTCAACGGATAAGTCACCTTTCATTTTGCATATTCTGCTCTGTTTAACGAGGCCCCTGTAACCTCCTGAACAGAAAAGCAATAACTCATAGCCTGTCTGCTGAAGCAAACACAAGCACTTAAAAGGAATGTAAATTAATTCAGCATTAAACAGGTGGCTCTGGGGAAGGATGGGCTTGCTAGCAGCCCAGCAGACTGATGTAGGATGGAGTCAGGTCCCCAGGGTCAAAACCTAAAAGAGAAGCAAGATCTGTGGTGGCTGATTTCTTCTTTGTAAGAAGAGGGGAAGTTGCACAACATTAGCTAAGGTAGTGCAAGGCTTCCTATATTTTAATAGCTGCAGAAATTTTTGGTTTGAGAGGTGACCACAGATGCTCAGGGATGACACCATCATTTGAGGTGATGCTGGGTGATTCTGGGGGCAATTTGTCCCTAAGATTGCAGGGACTGGGCTCTGGAAAAAGGGCAGGATCCAGACTGGGACCAGCAAAGAGTTGTGCAGACAAAAGTACACAGCAAACAGGGGAACCAGCTGTTCACTGGTCCTTCCATGAGCACCATTAACAGAGCACCAAAAAAACAACAGGGAGCATCCATGCACCAATGAGACGATGTGACAGCCTTGTCTACGTGACACACAAGAGTTACAGGCTCAGCCTTTTGCAGACACTGAAGTGCTTTTTGAGGCACTGAGGACTTTCACCTTAATCACAGAAAGGGATAGAAGGGATCACACAGAAGGATGATGACACTTTATCCTAGATAAGGGAAGGTTGCAGTCTTTCAGCATTGCATTTCCTTGTCCTGAGTGCTGCTGCACCCAGGCTGGATGGTGCTATCCTGTCCTGGTACTGCCTAATTGGATCAAACTGGCTCTGATTACATTTAGGGAGCTGATAAATGGCATATCTGAAAGCCACCGGCGCGTTACAGCCCAAGTGTCTCTTGCTGTAGGAGTTAATTAAAGCCAAGGCTATAAAGCTCTTTTTGCTGCTGTGGAACTCTGCTTTTGGGGGCAGCTGGAGGCGTCAGACTGAATGGAAACAATCTGAGGAGCCCACACAGGCTTGCTTTCATTTAGAAGCAGAGTTATCACAGCAGTCCCAATAAAGGGTGAAGCTGAAATGTGAAACCTTTCTCAGAGCTTGTCTAGAACTCATCACCAAAGCAGGTTTCACTAGAAATATGTTGACTCCTTGACACTAATATGTTCAGTGAGAGTCCTTGGTTTCCACTACATCATCTTTCTACCTACAGAAATGTGTTTTATCACTCCTGCTCTGCAAACTGAAACAAAACCTTTTCCTCACAGCTTGGAAAACAACAGAATAAAAAAGCCCTGCAGAAACCCACCCTCCCAGGCTGGACTGTGCACTGTTGATGTGAACTTTTGCTCTGCCATTTGCCTGCAGGCACTGAGCCTTGGGCAGAGGAAGGACAGGGAATTGATGCCTTTCTGTCATTGCAGCTACAAGTCTGTCTGGAAGTGTGGCTGTGTGCCTCCTGCACAAAGCACATCTAGAAAAAAGGGAAGGCTGGTGGGTAAATCACAGCAGGATGCAGTACCTCTAAGCAGTGTTTTCTCTTCTGCCGCCAAATCCTTATGTGACCTCACTTCATCTCCTAGTACATCCAGTTCCCTACCTCCAAAACATCCCTTTTGCCTGTTTATTTCTGCTCAGACTCCTAGGTTTTGTTGGCACAGCTTCCTGCCATGCCTCGTACCTACAGATGCCAGCACCTCTGGGTCCCTTTATCAGTCTGAGCACTGATGTAGCAAAACCCAGACTGCCTGTCTTTTAAATGCCCTTAAAAATGTGAGGAGCAAGATGTACACCCTTACTCCTACTCTCTCCCTCCACCTGCTGCTACCTTTTTCCCTGTGGAGAATAATGAGGCAAAATATTTCCTATGGAATGGGCTCTCTCCTTTTCTCTCCTCAGCAAACTCACTTTGCACCTGCTCATTAATGAATGTACATGGAGTGGGGCTGGTGGTGAATTGAACTTTGAATGCCTTTCCAGTGCCACAGCCTCGTTAATAATTACTTGTGTGACTCACTCAACTCCATGCTGCTGGAGCGCCATTAGGAGAATTGACAGCAAAATAACAGAAACATTAAACCTAATGATGCTGCGAGTGTTAGTCCTGATAAAGTGCTCCCAGTGTCACCAAAGAAGAGCCTTTCCCTTTAGCAGTTGTCCCTCCCAGGGGGGTGTTCTCTTCCCATCCCTGGTGTCACAGAGGAAGGTCAGCTGGCTGGTGCTTTGATTTTTGGCAGTAGGAACTGAGGTGCCCACATGTGCCCTGTGTGCTCAGGGGGTGATCCATTCCCATTTCAGAATGGAATAATGGAATCTGTTGGGTTGGAAGGGACATTAAACATCATCCAGTTCCAGCCCTGCTGCCTTGGGCAGGGATGCCACCCACTAGACCAGGTTGCTCAGAGCCCCATCCAGCCTGGCCTCGAGCACTCCCAGGGATGGGGAATCCACAATTTCTCTGGGCAGCCTATTCCAGTGTCTCACCACTTTCTGAGTAAGGAATTTCTTGCTAATATCTAAATCTCTCCTCTTCTAGTTTTAAAATATGTTTTTAAAACCACTTCCACCCTGTTCTATCACTATTTCCCTGTGTAAAAACTTGCTCTAACAAATATTGTTGTTCCCAACCAGCAAACTGTGACATCTTCAGTTTCAGTGTTGTCCTGCAGCTCTCCACCATCCTGGAATGCCCCTCCACCAACCATGCCCTGCCAGAAGCCCAGTTAGCTTGCCTAAGTCCTCAGGGGAAACACACTTTCCTGGCTTTTCCTCCCTGTTCCACAGGGACAGAGGGTTGCCCACAGCCTTGCTGATGGGTGAATGGTAACTACCATGATCACAAAACTTTTTGAATGTTGCAACAAACCGAATAGGTTTAATGAGAGGTTTTGGTTCAAGCAGGGAGTTTCCTCCATTGATATTCCCAAAAGCAAAGCTGTTTCTGTGAAATAGGCATTTCCCTTTCTCTTAACAGGAAAATTCAATTTCTTCTCTCTTTTTCTTAGCCAGTTCCTCCTCTTTGCCTTCATTGCCACAAATTCCCTAATCTCGTTATTCTTGGGTGTTGGAAAAGTGTAATCATCTGAGCCATGAAATCGAAGACAACAGCATCACTTCCAGGGAGGTGACTTAAGTCAGAGGAATTAATTCTCCCAGCAGACAGCTCTTATTTAGAACAAATGTGATTTTCAGAACTGAAGCTATGCCTTTAATGAGGCTCTATGAAAATATATGTAGCCCAGATCTGCTGGGAAATTCAGCCTTGTGCCAGAGAAATGCATCAAATCAGGAAAACAACAGCCAGCAGGATTGTTCAGTCACTTCATTCCTCAGTTCCCTGCAGAGAAAACCCATCTGCCCTCACTGCTGCCCTCAACAAGGGAATCTACATGCATTTATTGAGTGCCCGAAGCTGGCCCACCCGAAAGGTGCATTTTGAGCTCTAATCAAGGTAAGAGATGGTGTTTCCTCACTCTCCTTCAAAGGAAGCCAGCACATATGAGCATGTGGACCTCCACACAACACAGGATTAAGGCATGGAAGTCCTTGCCCTGGGATGCTACAGATGTTGAGAGCTGTGGCTTTATTCTTTCCCTGGGAAAAGCTGAGACCCTCTTTTCAGCTCTGGCCCTCAATTTCCTCTCCCACATGTTGTCTTTCTCTTTACCCAGAGCAGGGACTGCCCTACTTGCATCCACACAGCAAAACACCAGGGGCATGGACAGGACTGCTGGTCATCTCCATGCTGTCACACCACATTCAGAGAGATTTCCAGAGTTTTATGGCCATGGAAATCCACTTATCCAGCAAGGATGCAGCAAAAGTTTTGTGGCAGATTGGTATTTTCAGACAAAAGATAGGAAAGAAAAGCCATTTGTAGACCACCATGTGGGATGAAGCTGGGAGGGAAGCGTTGGGGATCTTTCCATGCTCTGCTGCCTGGGTTTACCTCCCCAGAGCAAACAGCTCTGCCACTCCCAGGTGCAGCTGGATTTACCAGATAAAGGTGATTTTTCTCCAGTGAACTCCATGGCCCCGTGAGAGGTTCCAAAAAACAAATCTGGCTCCTGATTTGCCCAAGCAGCCTTGGGGTGCAGACAGCAGCACTGTGCCCACCCCTCAGTGATCTGCAGAACCCCTGGGTTTGCCTGCAGCAAGTCCTTCCCACATGTAAAATCTGCCTCCAAATGGAGAGTGTAGAGACCCAGAGACAGCAAACAGGATAAAGCACCAGCTGCTTGCCATGGGAGAAGGAGGATCAACTCCTAATGACAGCATTGTGTTTGCCTGGCTCAGCTGGAGATAAAAAGATGAACCATGGATCATACTGATTTCTCGTGCCGAGATAGCAACAGAAAGGGATTTGTCTCCAAAAGAAGCATCTTTTCTGCCTGTGTTCCAGCAAAAGAAATCATTTTTCCATCTGACTTTATAACTTCATCAAATATCCATCTGGCACCAGGCCAGAGAACTAATATGAAGTTGTATTTGCTATCACAGCAGATGAATGTGAGAAACTCCAGTGAAGATTTCAGAGGGAGAGACCTACTGTGATGATTTTGGGAGGGTACACAGATCTCCATAGGCACAGCTCATTAAAAGCACTGTTGCAGAGAAATCTGGCTTTTTGGATTTGATTGAAAACAGGGGTTCTGATAAAGAACTGTAGTCCCAAAGCTGCCTTTGAAGTTTGGTCCTGATGCAGAGACAGAGTTCAGCAAGATCTTTTTTTAGGGGTGCCTGGAGGATTGAGTAATAGAGCAATTCTCAAGTGTTCAGATCGGAAATTTCATCTGGAACCTGGGAAGTTTATTTCCTGGCAAAAGCACCATGAGAACCAGTGTATTCTCAGGACAGGCCAATTTCAAGAAATCAAAATTTCCAGATGACTATGGGCTCCCTGGAAAAACTCCTGGGGACTCTGTGTGCATGGATGAAAAACGTCATCTGTCCTCGCAGGCCTGACACTCTCTGTGCTCTGAGAATTCAAAGCTGTGTCAGCATGGGCTGATCCTGCAGAGACAGGCTGAGGGTGATGATGAGTAGCAGGAGATCTGCTGATGGAAACAGTGAAATCTCCTCTGTGGAGGCTTTGTGAATGAGATGGAACAGAGCTGTGGGAAGGAGCAATCCTTGCTGACCAGCCCTGTACTGTCACTTCACATCCCCCTGGGGACACATGGCTGGGTGTCACTGTAAGGCCACCCCAAACAAGGAGCTCCTTGGGGTCATCAGTCTGAAAACCAGGAGTTTTAAAGAAATATGCAAACCTCTGCCAGAGCATGTTGTAGTGGGGCTGCTGGTTGTGTCTGAGAGTTTCTCCCATGGCTTCTGAAAGCTCAGCTGAGCTGACAGCATCTGACAGTTGGAGAAAACCAGCCTTTCAGCCTTTAAATTGAGCACATTTGCCATGGGCTCAGTGGAGACTAATGACATAAAAGCTCATTTTATTTTTTTTTTTAACAGAGGGACTCTGCAAATGGAAATTTCACATTTTCATGGATATTTTCGATCTTTCATGGATTTTTTTTCCTCTTCCAGGACTTATCCAAGGACAAATGCCCAATTTCTTGCACAAAACAGACCTGGAAAGTTTGTACTTTGCTGTGGACTTGTGAATCCTGCAAAAGAATGGCTGTTTAGGAGCATTCATGGAGCTCCTGAGCCAAAATCAGAGAAATAAGGTCTCCTGGGCAAAGGTGAGCATTTCACAGGAGGGAAGGATGGAAGGGGTCAGCCAGCTCAGCCTGATGAAAGGAAAATTCTAGGAAATCTGCAGCAAATCTAAAAATGTTTCAGGGATAAAAATTTCCGGAGGTAAAAAGATATCTTGGTTAAAAGCTATTGTTGGTACAAGGATAAAAGGAAATAAACCAGCCACAGATAAATTTGGGCTGGAAATTTTAAAAAGCTAATTACATTTTGTATAATGTTCCTGGTTTATTCTTCCAGATGGAAAGAGAAGCTCAGGTTAGTGTAGAGCAGCTGCTGTGGCAGGAATGCTACAGGCTGCAAGTCCAGAAGGATGGCAGGGGATGCTCAGCAAACCCTCCTCCGGTCCCACTTTTAAAAAAGAAAAACCTTTCCAGGGAGTTTTCCCTAATGGCTAAAAAAAATCCTTTCTGAAGGGAAAAGGTTTTCATTTTACACACATTGTCAGTGGAGCCTTCTTAGCCAGCTCATTTCTCAGGTCTTTAACCAGCCAGCCTGCCTGGAATGGAGAGATTTCCTCTCATCTCCAATCACTAGGCTGCACATGGGAGAGAAGCCCTTTGACGAGGTGAATTTGCAAGGCTCTCAAATCCTCTTTATTCTCGCAGTGCTATCCCTCCTTGACTCATCTCCAAGAGACCATGTTGGGCTAAGCCCAGGACGAGCACGGAAAGGTGACAGCACCAATCCTAGACACACAGCAGCACACACAGATACAGCTCCCACCCCTTCCCTGCACCAGAAATTAAATATCATCTCTACCCAGGACTGGGGAGGATCATCTGAAATAATCCAGTGCAGCTCTCCATCAGCAGAGAGGCTGAATCTGTGAGCCCATAGTCCTCACCCACCCCAAACCACAGCCCTGCTCCTCCTGTGTCCCTGAGAAGCCAGAGGCCCACAATTCACACCTGGCCTGTTCAGGTACCCAGCTGGGGGTTAAACACACACATGCAGAAAAAGGCTGAATTTGGCTATTCCTGTGTTAGTCAAAGCAGTGATAGTGGGAGTTTGCAGTGGGACATGTGTTTAGGCAAGCAGGACTTCAAGGAAAACTGGCATTTAAGAGGCAACATGAATTCTTAGGGATGCTTTTTCATTGCAGCTTCTTGCATTGTCTGGGAAATCAAGCAGGAGACTGAGGAGTACAAGGCAAAATGAACACAGGCAGGATTGGGGCACACACAGTCTGGGGATAAGGGAGAAGGTGGTTATTAGAGTGAAAAAGCAGGCAGGCCAAATGCTTTCTGAGTGCAATTATTTTAATGTGTCTGTCTTTTCCAAATTCCACATTGCACACACGGAAATAGCAATTTTTAAAAAAAAGACTCACACCAGAAATGCTGACCTGGAGAACAAGGAACTCTCCCTATCTCCCACTACACAAGGAGGCACGAGATTCACAACAACATCAGTCACAGCTGATCATGGAGGTGGACAGACAGACAGACATGGAAATTACAAAAGACAGAAAAAGGCAAGAGCAGGAGGGCAGCAGATGTTCTCATGGCCACCTTGCTGGGCAGGCAGGCAGCTGGGCTCACAGCTTGGTGGGCAGGAACACCCCTCCAGGGAATCAGCATCTCACTGGTCTTATCCCTCTGCCTGCCCAGCTGCCATCTCTGCTGGTTGTCATCTCTTGGTCAGCCATTGATTATCCATCACTTGTAGTATTTCAAAGGGCAGCTGTGGTAAGGAGTAATTCCAGGATGCACTCCAGACTTGGCTTTGAAGCCCTCAGCAAACAAAGAAAGGAGTTGTATGGTTATCACTTGATTTTAAGTTTTTGGCTCCAAGTGCTCAAAGTGCTGCAGTAACTATATTCACACGGGAAATGCCTCTAAAAGACTTCCTACCTGTTGTAATCTAGTGAGGCCAGCAAACTGGGACTCAAACCACACCAGCAAGCTGTTCTGCTTAATTGCTACAGCACTTATGGGCAGGCAAAAATCACAGGAGCCTGTTGCCCAGCACAGCAATTCCTGCATTCCAAAGGGCAGGCAGTGCTGGAGGCAAAGCTCCCCAAGAAAATGAGCTCTAAAGGAAATCACACAGGGGTCAGGTACAGAACCATCCACCTTGGAGCAATCGCCAGGCTCAGGTGTTCTGATACCAACCCTGCTCCTTGGCAACGCTCATCCTCAAAGCAGCTTTCCGTGGAGCTGGGGGCAGGTTTTTGCCCTCTCACAGCACAATTAAATGATTTTCCCAGGATCTGGAGGCTGTACCAAAGAGCCCACATCTACCCAAACCCACACAAACATCCTTCTCCCAAGTCTGCCTCTTCTCCTCCTAACCAGCATAGACCAGCCCTGCTGAAACCACAGATGTAATTCCTTGATGGAGAAGGAGCTGTTGAAGGCAGCAAACTGCTGGAGTAGTCAAAGCCTTACATTAAGACTGAGTGTTTGGTTAATCTTTCATCAAGGAATTATTTCAATTCAACCTCATCCTGAGCTCATGAAGGGACCATCAGCTGCCCAGTGGCTCCCCAGAGCAACCAGGATACCTCAGGCATGGTCTGTTCAGCACTGTGGCTTTTCTCTCCAGCTCCTTCATGGCCACACAAGGTCCATGGCACAGCATCCCTGTGGCTCTCACAGCCTGGCCACACCCAGGTAGCTGGTGGCACAGGGGAGCCTTGGTCATGTCACAATCCCTCTCTCTCCTGCAGCATTTCCCCTTCAGCCCTCCCATCTCTCTCTTCACACATTTCTGACGGCTAAAGCCTCAGGGCTGTGTTGTCCTCAGCCAAGCAAGCAGCTGATGCTGGGCTAAATGGGAAGTGTTACCTCCCTCTCGCTACAGGAGATGTAAAGTACTGTAAGAAAGAGATGACTGAAGGGCACATGACATAGAAAACACAGCTCAGAAAACCTGAATAGTGGCGAGAGCATGGACTGTTTGCTGACCCTTCTAACCTGGGGAATTTGGGGCATCAAAGGGCATTAGTAGGATGCAGGATGCAAATAAGCCAAACTGTGCATCTCCCTGCTGCAGGATCACAAATGATGATAACTGACAGACAGTCAAGGTGCAACTGGATTATTTTGTGGAGAAGAAATCCATTCAGGGCTACTACATACAGGCACCAATTCCAGCTCAGGAAGTTCCTAAGCAATGGCACACTGGAAGCTGGGAATGCACTTTGGGCAAGCAACATCCTGGTTTTTCCCTGTCTTTATGGTCTTCTCCAGACCTTGCTCTCAGCCTTGTCAGAAATTGGATTCTGAGCTGGCTGAGCCACTGTAGAGATCTGGTATGGTCCAGATGATTTCCTAGTCAGTCAAAGTCCAAAAAACCTCATTTCAAATGTAGAGTTACCATAAACAGAGGACTTATGCAGCCATTCCTTCTCAAAATCTATTCTCCTGCTGCTGCCTCCCCACACAGGTCCTGCCTAGCAGTGCTGTCCTTCCCCACACTGGTCCCACATCCCACACGTGAACAGGAGTTAGAGCCAAAGCCCATCAGCACAGCACTGTGTTCCCAGCCAGAATCACCCAGAGAAGAATACAAATCCTTTGCAGCATTAATCCATCAGATTAGGGTCTTTCTGAGGCAGAGGGTGTGTCTTTGCTTGGAACAGCTCTTAATAAATTCTCATCTACAAGCTCATCCCACTGCTTTGCAAACCCACTGAGCAGCCCATTTCCTGCACCAAGGATCCATTCCTGGGCAATGGATCTCACAGTCACTTCAGGGAAGGAGATACTGTCACCATCTTCCAGCACAGCTGTACTGAAGCACATAGAGTTATCTACCCACGGCCCCAGGGTGATGTGTGTCCTAGGCCAGCCTTCCACAAAAATATGGGAAGGAAACTGCCTGGGACTCAGTATATAATCATTGCTCAAAAATTCCATTTGCAGGCATCTGTTGATCTCTGGTTACCCCAGGAGTTTGTCCCCAAGGATTCAGCCTGACTGATCTTCCAAGACATGTATTGCAAGGAGTAGTACAGCTGCAGCTCAAACCCATTAACACGAGAGGAAAATACCAGTGCTAATTGTGATCCTTGTGGTTCCTTCTCTTAAAATGGGCAGTAAAATCACCTGAATGAAGGCAAGATGGGGAAAGAATTTTCAGCAGAGGGGAGATGGTTTCACACTGCTTTTCCAGTAGCAAACACACAGCTTTGTCCCTACTGCCAAAAGGTCTGGCACTAAAAATGCTGAAATCTTTTTGTGACTGAGTGGCAGCAAGCTGTAATTTACTGCATTCTTGCTTCTTTTATGTCCAAGAATTGCTTCACTTCTGAGAAGAAAGAGCTGTCATTTGTCAGTCCCATGTAGCCTCTCCTTCCAACTGTCATATTTCCACGTTATAGCAGACAAATTAATTCATTCCCCTCTTCCTATCTGTTCCCCAAAAATGCCAGAATATTTCTAGGAACTGAGAGTCATCTTTTCACAGCAGCATCATTATCAATTTTCTTTTTAAAACCACATAATGGGCATGTTTCAGCAAAAAATCTGGATGATTTTTCTTCCTGCTGTCGCATCTGTCTCCCTTAAAGTGGTTCAGAGAGACCTGACTGTCTGCTGGCTTTTCACAAGCACTTTCCCAACACTTCTGACTGATGGTACATCTCCAGCCCACCCACCGCAGCATTTGGCAGGCTGCTGACAAAAGCTTTGCTCAGGTTTAGGATGTGGCCATATCCCTGGGCAGGTTGAGCTGTATGGCCTCTCCTCCTGTGGTGTATTTGGCCACCGGCCCGTTGCCTTCCATGGTGAAGAGTTTGCAGGCCTTGGCGTTCTCATGGACCGGCGTGGACTTTTTGGAGGAGATGGGGGAGTTGGTGGGACTGAGCTGGACAGCAGTGGTGTCCTGCACCGTGTGCTCGCTGGTTTCAATCTCAAAGGCCGTGTTGCCGGGTTTGATGAGGCCGATGTTGGAGCCTGGCTTGGATTTGCGGGCCCCGTGTGCCGGGGGCCTCCGGCTGCAGATGCAGCAGGCGCCGAAGAATGTGAAGGCCACCACCAGCAAGATGGGCCCAATGATGATGGGAGGGTTGTTCACAGGGAGGAAGGTCCCGAAGGCAAAAGCTCCCACCAGAGTGATGTTGATCCCTGCTAGCATGATGCAGAGTCCACAGGCGCAGCACAGAGCAGGGGAGGGGAGGCCCTGGGGTCGGGTCTTTTTCTGGGTGGGTTTTTGGGACAAAGAGGCGCTGCTCTTTTCACTGAACATGCTGGGAAGAGTCTTGGAGGTCCTTTCAGTCCTCACAGGGTGAATGCTGTGTTGGGAAGGCTGGTTCCAGTTTCCTGCTGCCTTGAAATCCTGGAGAGGAATGAAGAAGCAGCTGTTAGAGCAATGAACCAAAGCACATTTCCTCCACCATTTCTGGTGACCAGCATCTTCTCTGGGTTTGCTGGTGCCAGCAACTAAACGCAAATCCAAGCCTGCACTCAAGTCTGAGCCCTCCCTGGCTGTGGTGGTCACATGTGGTCACCCTCAGGCTGGAGCACTGAGCACAGTGTGCTCTGTGGCCTTTGCTATTCCTGTGGACGATGCCCAAGTGAATCCAAGTTTGCAATGGCCAGAAACTGTGCTGTAGCTGGTCTCACCACCCCAAAAAACCTGCCAAAACTGACAACAGAACCCAGTGCTGCCCTGAACATCCCTCAAAATATGAGGGTGATACATTTTTGGATGGGTAATGGTCCACAATTGTAACAGAAAGGTGGACTCTTTGCTCCACATCTCAGTTTTCCAGCAACAGAAACAAGTCATCCAGGTTGCCTTTACATGCAGTGGAGAATAAAAAGTCCCAGAAGATGACCCAGAAAATCCCAAAATAAGTCCATACTGGAGGGCTGAGCTGACTACAGACAGAACCTTAGAGCTGACTCGAGCAGGTAACACTTAGATGCACAGTGACACAGATGCCACCTGCAGATGCTGAATGACACCCTGTCAGTCACAGAAGTCTATAAGAACATGGAGCAAGTCTGGGTCTTTTGCCAGTGTGGGTCTTTTGCCAGCTGGACCATGCTTTCTACCATCTTCAATGTGATCGCAGGAGATCCTACAAAAAGGAACCAGGAATCTTGTTTGGCCTGGCAACCATAAATCCAAACTTCCACGAGGTTTGTGCACAATCAACACCAGCTCCAGGGTGGAGGCTCATGGGAACTGAGATGCTAAAGTTGAAAAAGAGTCTGTGTGGGGATCTGTCTAGAACCCAAGGCAGAAACACTTAGCCTTGAGTGACAGTAGCAGCTTCTCCATGGAGGAGATTATTGGATGTGATGAGAGCTGGCTTTGTGTTTGCCGTACTTGCTGGGGAGTCAAATTGCCAGAAGCCAATTTGTCAGCAGTTTGCTGGTGATGTCTTTGATTTTACAGGCAGGAGAGCATTTCTCTTTCCAGCCTGATGGCAAACAATAGCAGTCTGCTCTTCCTTACTCCCCTGCCTAGCTCCCTAGCTTCTTCCCTCCTCTCCTGTCAAATCCCCTTCAAAAGTGTTGTCAGTGAAAAACTGATACCACTCAGTTTCTATGGCAAGAGCCAAGAATCACTGCTGAGCTATCAACACGCTGTAGCCACTAAATTAAAAAAAAAAAAAATTCACAAAAAGCCAAACAATAAGCCATCACCCATCACACTGAAATGTGCCAGTGGGATCAGCCGGGCATTTTCAACACGTTTCCTAGATTAGAAAATTTTCCAGCACCTCCAGCTGAGACAAAGCTCTCTGCTGCTCTATCAGGTGTCTTATCTCATTTCCTTGACTTGGGCTTTTGTTTAGACCTGAATGTATGCAGCAATGAACTTTCAGTGGAGTTCCTATTCAGTGAGACATCAGCTGGAGCTGACAGGGACAGGTGCATGAAAGGATTAAATCCTTCCTCATCTGGGGATGCCTGACTGGGGAGGAGTCTCTCAGCAGGCAAAGATTTTTCAGGATATTGAGAGTGTGTGAGAGAGAAAGACCATTTTCTCCGTTAGCCAGGCTAACATATACACATATTTCCCCAGCAGTGTCTTTTTGTTCTGTCTGGGAACCCTGGCATACTGATGTGAGCTTCAGCTCTGATTCTGCCTCCTTCACCAGCCCTGGACCAGCAGCAAGACAGCTTTTGGTTAAAGACACACATGCACACACTGTTTGCAGAGCAGCTCCTGCAGATGCCAGTCTGAACCTTTGGCACACAGAGACTGTAGACACCTCAGTGTGGCTCTTCCCCTTGGTTTGCCCCACATTCTCTCATTGCAAAGTGCTCACCAGGGAACTGCATGGCTTCTCGTGGTTAAAAACCATCACAGAGTCACTCCACCAGCTTTCTTCCTCCTGCCTTCTCAGCACTCACCTGCTTTCAGTCTGAAAGAATTTTCCCTCCTGGAAGAGCCAGGCAGCTCCAGCAGGACACCAAACAAGCCAGCTGCTTCTGCTCTGAGGCAAGGCATCACCAGAGGTCAGGCTGCCACTGAGATTTTCAAGAGGAGCTTCAACCTGTTGCCCATCACATCTACAGTGGGCACCTGTAGCCACTCCAAAGAGACAATGCTCATTTCTGGCTGCTTTCAAGGCTGCAGAAATGTCACCCAGCATGGTCCCTGGTAGCTCATTTTGTCTGCCTGGCAATTTTTATTTATCATTACAAATCACTGAGCACAGGGGCTTAAAGCTTGGGCAAAATTCTGACCAGACATCCCCAGGCTGTAAGGGAAGGAGTGGGACAAGAGGCACCACTGGCAATGATAAATCAGGGCAGCCCACCCAAGGGCAGCTCACTCCAGCAGGTAAAAGAGAACCACAGCTCCGCTCTAGAGGATAAGTGACACAAGAAAATGATCCAGCTGAGCTCACAGTGGCTACAGTCACCATCAGCTTTGCAGGCATTCACAGTTCCTTCCCACAAGGAGAGGGAACCAGACCCACAGTAGAGAAATAGGGATGTGGCACATAAAGACTGAGACCTCCCAGTGCAGCTTGACTGGAGGTCATTGGCTCCTCCTTGGGTACCCCTAGGACACCTGAGAGGTTGTGCCCAGTGACTGCTCAGGGAAAAGCCACTGCCTTCTCCTGGCAAGTGACAAGGGAAGAAAGGATTCAGGGCTAAGATCTCATCTAAAGTGTGTGAGCAGTTTTGGGACTTGTCAGACCCTTTCTACAGCTGCACCATGAGTGATCTGGCCATGCTTTGTCCAAGGAAAAACTTCTTTCCTCTCCTCTTTTCTTGCAGCACCTACATGGGGTAGTGGACCTTTCCTGGCAGAAAGCAATGGACTCACTGCAGATTCCTGCCTGGAACGTCTCCCATCAGCTCGGGGTCAGAAGATCTCAGAAGTCAAGCATGACTACAGGGCTAGGACATGATGTGAACACACATCACAGGGTGACCAAGAGCACGTAGAAGACAGTGTGTTTGGACTGGGAACATTTAAAAAGTAGATCACTGGCTGCTTTTATCTTGATCTCCATATGAAACATCAGGGATTATACACAAGGGATTCCTGTTAGGAAACCAGATGACATAGGAATGAGAAAGCCAAGAGAGCAGTGGAGGATAAAGCAAAAAACAAACCAAAGCCACAGGACACATTATGCTATCCTCTACCTAGTAAGTCCCCACAACAACATAAAGCCCATGTTTATTCTGATTGTCATGTACAACAGAAGCATCTTTGCTCTTCTGTCATCTCCTAAAGCACAGGCTGATGCTTCTCCATTCCCTTGCCAGCCGCGAGAATGGGCTGGTGTGGGTCAGCTCTCACTGCTGACCCACCTGAGGATATCTGTCAGCTTTTACCTTTCACCACAATGAAATCAATGGCTTAAAAAATTACCTACTTTTCAGCCAAATAATTCTGTTCAAAATGTCCAACTTCTGTTCCATCAGGAGTGGATAAAGTTCTCTTTGGGCTCTTTGTTTGAAACAGCTTCCTTTCTTATCAGTTAGAGTGAAGGTTTCTTCTCCAAACAATATTTCAGCTTGAAATGCACTGCTGCAAGCAGTGCCGTGCAAAAATCAAAGCTGCACACTGAAGCTGGCATGATGGAAATCGAGAGGCTATAATGATTCCTTCCAGGGGAATATCCATGCCTCCCTATACTCTCAGGGAGAGAGAGACTTTCATCTGTATCTCTAAGAGTTCCTAGAGCTTGAAGGGCATACTGACATATTCAGCCAGCAATTTAGGAGCATCATTTAAAGCCATGGCAGCAGCACCAGCAGCATGTACTGCTAAGCATGCTTCCCTCTTAGTTGTGGTGGAGAGAAATTGAGCTGTCATCCTTCCACACTGTCTCATTGCAGCAGCACAACCAAAATATTTGACAGAGCCCAGATGAGTCTCCTTTCTAGAGGTGTGATGGCACAGAAAAATAATGACAGCGATCAGCAAACAGAAATTGCAGTCAGACAGCTACAACCACCCCACACACACAGGCAGGCTCACAACCACACAGGCACAAAACGTTTAGCTATCAGGAGAAGCTCAGGACTTTTTTTCCTGGGCAAAGTGCTGGGAAACTCTCCAGCAGGGCCAGAGAGAGTCTCGATGTCTGGAAGGGGAGGATACTTACCTGGGCTGGATCGTGGAGCCAGGGAAGGCGATGGAGAGAGCGTGTGCCTGGGGTATCCCCTTCACCCTTCAGTCGGGAATGACAAAGCCATGGCTAGTTCCAGTAGGAAGGGGGCTGGAAGCCCAGCTGTGCGCTGAGGGGAGCAGGATCTCACATCCCTCCTCCCCTCTCGTCACCGAGCTCAGGAAACTTTGCTGGGGTGTCAGTCCTTGGCAGCGCTCAGCGGGCTCTGTGCGAGTTCTGTTGCTTTCTCCCCACTTTCCTCCTTCCCCTCGGAGGATGATGCTGTTCTCCTCAGGCAGACGGGTGTTCAGCCGCATCATCCCTGCCCCTCCGCATCCTCTCCTCCTCCTCCTCCTCCCCGAGCCGCGGTCCCCGGGAGGCTCAGCCCACCGCTGTCCGGCACAGCTCACCCTCTCCCCGCTGCTTTTCCTTCTTCCTTTTCTACTTCAAGGCTGCAGCTCCCGCCCCCTTCAGCTGACAGCGGTGCTCGGAGCAGAACAGCCCCTTTTTTTCCCCGGGGAGACGAAAAACCCAGGGGCGCATCGCCGCCGAGGGTCATCCCAGCCCCGGGGCGGAGAACGGAGCGCCGGGGAGAGAGGGAGACACCGCCAAACGCCGAGGAATAGGATGCAGGCTCGCCGATGCTGCAGCGAGGCACGGATCTCTCGAAGGTTTGAAACACATGTAATGAATAATAAAAAAAAAAATACAACCAGTGTGGGGGGATGCCAGAGGGATGCGTGCGGGGAGTCTTTGCTGGGCGGCTGGCAGTGAGAGGTGCTGAGACAGGATCTCCAGAGGTGCAACGTTCAGGGTGTGGGGAGGTGCTGGAAAAATAAAAAAAAAAAAAAAACAACCCATCCCCAGATGCAAAACTGATGTTTCAAAGCAGCAATCAGATCTATGGTACACTTACTTGGAGGTACTTGGTCTAAAACCGTGCCTCATGCCAGACCCTGTTGCAAGCACAGCCAAGTCTTAACTCCCATATTAAGAGGCCAATCTCTGTCTGTTTGCAGAGTTGGTGACCACAGGGAATGTGGCAAACTGTGAGTTATGCACTGGATAGAGTATAGATAATTCTCCCAGAGCTTAAGAGGTGCTGACACCCAGATGTCCTCGTCTGCTCTCCGTTTCCACACTGCTGTAACCAGCCCGGCTGCTGCCAGTGACAGCTCTTCTCCAATTTATTGCTGAAGGATCCTGTATGAACCAGGCTGGAGCTGATGGAACATCGATCATGTTCCCCTCTCTTTTAGACTGTTGATTCATGAGAGAGAAAGAGAGAGAGGAGAAAGGTAGCAGAGGCGATGAAAAGCAAAGGTCAACAAGAGAAATCATTGAGGAGGAATGAACACTTCTTTCTATTCTCCAGGCACCACTTCAGCCTGAGGATTCTTAATACAGCAGCATCCTCTATTGCACCACATTGCATTTCACCTTACAGGTCATCCTAGAAATTCAGGCAAAAAAAAAACTTCATAGAAAGGGGTTCAGCAGTTTTCTCCTCAGCTTGAGTAGTACCAAAAGCACACTGCCTGGCTTGAGCAAGAGGGCAGGAGGGTACACTAATCAGATGTGTTGACTGCCTGGGCTTATAGAAAGAAATAACTGGGAAATTTCATTTCAGACCTTTCCAGAGATGCAGCATCTCCTCTAGGGGTTCCCTGGACCTGTAAGATGAAGTTCAAAATGGCTCAGTATACTCAACCCTACCAGAAAAGTGAGGAGAGAATGCACGATGAAAGGTTGAAAGATGAAAGGAGAAAATCTCCCCCTGGCACCTCGGAGAGAGACAGTTCCACATGTGGCAGAGCTGGTGTTTGGTGTTTGCTGACTGTTGCTGGGTAGAAAACCAGAGTGGCTGAACTCATTCTTGGTGTAATTCCCCGGAGTTCAGCAGGAACACTCCAATAAGCCATGTTTATGTAGGAACAGTGGCTGTCGGAGAGGAAGAGACCGTCAGGGTCATTGATTTGAGCCCACTGCTCTCACATTGTGTAATAGCATTCATAAAGCTCAGGCTCCAAGGGGGCCAATTAATACTGAATGACCTGTCAGTTGCTCCCTAATTGCACAAAGCAGTGATGAAGAAGGCTGCTCCTGCTTCCCTTTGGCTGTTGCATGACTTTCCATCACACTTTCTTCTTAATGGTCCACAAACTCCCCAAAAAAAGGCTTTACTGGAACATTACATATTTTGGGCTCCACTGAAGCAGTAATTCTGTGTTTCGCATATGTGGCCCTGACAACTGGCAGACTGCATTCATGTGATTAAAACAACTGCTAATTCAAGAACTAAAATTAAAGGCTAGATTTCCCACTGGTATAAATCAGAGCAGATTCATTTCCTTGCAGAGCTTTGATAGCTCATGAGCATTCATGATTTGCCAAGGGGATTCTGGCAGACTGATGGCTTCTAGCTTCAAACTTGCCAGCAACTGGGAAGCCCTGCCTTCTTTAGAGGAAAGATCCCAACCCTGTGCTAACTAGAAATAATATTCCTCTGGGAGAAACTGTTTGTTCCCAGCTTCTGCTGAATTCAGAAATTAGCTGAAATCAGAAATTTCTGAATGTGAGGCAACACTGCCTGCTTGCCTTTTCCCATTGTCAGTTCCTGGTTTCAGGACTCTGGTTTCAGCCCTAAGAAATCTGTCCCAGACACTCTTGCCCAGACACCCACAAAGGTTGGGCTTCAGTGCCACCACCTCGTGGCCTGAAGCAGGTCAGGATGGTGACTGCCACAACATGAAGCCCTTAGATATCACACTGGTTATGTGGGGTTTTTCCTCTATGCAAGAATGCCTGAAAAAAGGTGGGAAGGGTGAGAATGATCAGTAGAGGTTTCAAAGGATTTTGGCTGGGACTAAGACTTGAGGGAAAGCACATAAGCAGCATTCCTGAGGACAGCAACAGGCCAGCAGCCTGATCCCTCAGCACAACAGGACCAAACTGCACAGCCCATGCTGCTGCCTGCCAAACCATGCCCATCAGAGACACAGAATGGCAGGGAATTTATGTCCCTTAATAAGATCATTAGACAAAGGTCACTGCAGAAATGTCCCCCTGCAGATTTCCATGAGGTCTCCAGATCTGGCACCTCTCTGTGAGTTTACAGTTTAATTGCCTCTTAAGGGAAGGAAATGCCAGGCTGAACCTGCTGTTGTTTCAAATCAGCTCTAAATGCCACCATATCTGTGTGAAAGTTTGCACTATGGCAGGATCCTTGCTGGCTCATGGTTCTGTTCTCTGTGCTGTCTCTGGAAATTCAGAAGAGGCAAAGGCCAATTTCTGCAATGTTTATGCATCTATAACATCAAAAAGGAGGCAAAAAAATAGTATTTGTCAGTCCTAGAGGCAGCTGTGAAATTACTATGCAGAAGATCTAAACCCATGAAGGACACACCTCCTTGTACACTGTGTAATTAAAATCACAGGACTCTATTGTGGACAACACCAGTATTAATGTGCTCAGATCCAGAACACAGACACAGCTGGACCTCTGAGCAACAGCTGCCCAGTTGAGCCATGGACAACCTCAGAGCCTGACTGCAAACATGCTCTCAGATGCCTCAGGTGCAAATACATTCATTTCTCTCATTCCCGTGGGGAAAGGCACCCACATGGTGATTTAGACCAACAGAATCTATTTCCCAGTGGAAGCAGGCTAAGATAGATACCATGGGTAAAATGATGGATTATACAACATTCAACCTGTCCCTGGACATGGAGACCAAACCCTGTTTGGAACACATCTGATGCTGCTTTGTGAGCCAACAAAAATAAATTTAATTTGTGCCTGTTACATCCACCTGATGGTCAACTTGTAGCATGCCAGACCACAAGAGATACTAATTTACCAGCAGCACAAATCACATTACTCTCGCCAGCTTGGATTCCTGGAAAATCTAGCTTTGAGGGATGTCAGACTCAACATCATGAACAGATGGTGTTTCAGTCTCAAGAGGAGACATGTCCTTGATCAGTCTGTCACTGCTTAGGGCGCTGATGCTTTTGTTTCTCATCCAACAGTCTTCACCCAAGGGCTGAGGCTTTACAAGGCAGCACACAGTCTACAAGGATGACTAAGACCTGGAAATACAGGCAGAAAAGTCATGTCAGGGTGAGAGAATTTATGTGTCTTCGAAATATCTGACAGCTTGGACACAGGTGGGATCTCTTAAAAGTTTTTGTGGCTTGCAGAACTCTTGGGCCCCCCATGGCTTGATCTGCAGTATAACAGAATACTTCTTAAGGTGAGTCCTCAACTCTTCAGAGCAGCAAAATAAGCAAGAATTAAGTGAAAATTAAAGATCAGAATTGGAAGTCCTTATGTGAAGTTCTGGAAAGCTTTTCAATGAGTATCTTATCTCCTCAACTGCAGGGTACAGAAAAAAACAGACTGTTCAGATCCTTCCGTGGCTTATCCAGATCCCACAGAACTTCATGGAAGTGGTTGCAGTGACTTCAGCAGGCTGTGAACAAGGTCTGTAGGATGCTGCCTTGTGAATATTTACCCTCTGGTAGAGAGCAGATGTCTGCCACCTCAACATGGGCTATCAAGTTATACCATGACAAAGCACAGGTCATTAATCACATCCTTCAGTGAAGTGTTTATAAGGTCATCGCGTCAAACCCTGCCTAGCACCCTTGTGCCTGCACAAGTTTTATTTTACACAGAGCCTGGGGAAGCATCTGTTTAAAACACTTGACTCCAACTCATTAGCTGTGCCACAAAGCCTCTCTCCTAATACACTTAATCTTTCTGCCTCTCTGTTCCTACATCACCCTCCCAGCGTCATCAGTGGACAAGGTGAGCAGCTTCTCGTCTCCCTCCAAGAACCTGCTGTCAGGAGGGACTCAGCCCTCAGACACCACAGACCAGAAGTCCTGTGTTTACCTGTAGCACACACAGAGAAGCACAACCCCCTCAAGTCCCCATATCCACCCTCTGGTCTGTAGGGAGCAACTGCTTCCCACATGTTTGGGATTCGCTGCATGTGGTAGATGTGCAACTAATGCCTTCAAGAGCAGGATCCAGAGAAGGAAAAGAAATCCCTTAATAATTGTGTGCCATGAAAACGATGGCAGCTCATACATGATTAACTCAGCAGGCTTTGGAATCAGATCCTCAGTAGAGACCAGCAGTATCATCTATAACCCTTGCAGAGTTTTATCTACGGTAGCTGAAGAGAGAGGTGAAGTACCTGAAGTCAAACAAGTTCCAGCTCCTGCAGAGAGCAGTCACCTCTTCTTTTAAGCAACAGGCACAGAGCAGAGGTTATTTCACCACACCACTTACAAAGTGATGGGATCCATAAAGCAGTGAATTAGGAAATGTACCTCTCTCCTGTGACACCACTTCAGAGATGTGTCAGGAGGTGCTGTGTCGAGGGGTTCAGAGCAGAGGGATCTGGATGAGCACCACCAGCCTGTAACTCTGCCAGCAGATGTGAGGAAGTGCTGCTGAGTGAGTAACTGATGGGACAGGACAGGAGCCAGACAGGGACACCTTTCTGGAGACACTGTTTAGTGCTGTTTAATTTTGTAAGTTGCTGAAATGGCACATTTTGCTTTCCCTCCCCATGTACAGACAGTGCAGGCAGGGAAAAGCTGCCTTGGGCATCAGTGAGACCCTGCTAACTCCTCACCCTCAGCTATCATCACTACCAGGATATGTGAAATTCTGATTAAATCTGACATGCTCTTTAGCAAGATGTGTAGAATGTGTAGAGCTGAGAAACCATAGCGTGCTACTGAAAGCAGATGTTGGTTTAGCAGGAGCACTTTTCCAGCACCACAGATGTGGTCAGAGCCACACAACTCTTCTCTCATCACCTTTCAGTCTGCTTTTTGTAAGACTAACATTTCATCCCTTCCACACAGCTCAGGGACCATATGTGTATTTATGTGCCAGGTGCTACATAAACACAGGGATGTAAGGGATTTCTGTCTCAAAGAGCACAGGGGAATGGTGAGACACTCATTTGGCAGAGGAGAAAACTGAGGTGCAGAGGCTTCCCAGAGTTTGTGCATCATCCAGAGACACAGCACAGCTGCAAAGGTACTGTGAATATCCCAGCCCACCCCACTGCCCAGGGGACTGGCAACCACCAGCTGAGGACTCAGACCCTCTAAGGTCTGCAGAAGATAAAGGGTTTCACACTTTTCCCCACTAAATTATTTGTAAAAAGAGAGTAAGGACACTTAACCTGTCTGTGTGAGGAGTCACTGTTTATCCATTCCTTTGGCAGCAGAAGTGGTGCCTAGAAATATTCACCACTATTTTAAGCAAATTGGGAAAAAAATAGTCCATGTATGCAACATCTTGAAGATCGAACTGTGCAATAAACAAAGCAGCAGCTCAGGCTGAGAGTAAGAAACTGAGACTGGGAGAGAAAGCCTGTCTGGCACTGTTTGAGGGAGGTGGTTAGTGCTAAAGCAAACTGCTGGGGAAAGATCTGCAGGACCTAATGAAGGCAGGCTGGAATTGCAACCATTTCTCATGCCCAGCAAGTGAGAGATTGCCCTAAAAATACTGCAACGTGTTTGGACACAGGATGAACTCACCAGCCGTTTTCTGAAAAGCCTGAGATGCTGCAAACATGATTAAGGAAGAGAAAGAAAAATGAATAAACCCAGCTGATGGAAAGACATTGGAAGACTGTTCCTGTGATCATACAGAAGGAGCAAAATAGTCTCCTCTGAACACAAGGTTCCCCTTCATCTTTCTCATGTGATCTTTAATTGATCATTATTTGCTCTAAAAGAGGACAGGGGGTATGGAAGAATTCCCCTGGCTTTCTGGTAAGATGAGGACTGAATGTTCCCTGCCTCCTCAGAGACAGGGATGGGGATCTGAGCTTCTGCCTAGTGTGTATTTGCAGTTCTGACCTGCAGCCCCTGCCCAGCCAGCACAGAGTTTTTCTCCACCGAAGAAACTCCCTTCTTAACGACTGCTGTTGGTTTCCATGCAGACTTGCTTCTCTCATCCCTTCTCAGGATCTGACTCTGCCCACTCCCATCCCTTCCCAATTAGGGGCTGAACTGTGTCAGCAGCATCATGCATCAGTTTTACTGTGCCTGGCACAGGCTGGGAGCACACAGAGGCAGCTCTGGAGATTCAGCTAACAAGGGGCACCTCATTAGGTACCATGGGGAGAGCTTTCAGCTGATGTGTTTTCCTTTGCACCCAAGACAAATGCCTGAAGCATTCTCCTGGAGGGCTGAAAGGAGCTGCTCACGACTGCTATCTCATTAAGTGCAGCAGCTCAGTGACTTGCCAGATCTTTATATATGTCTGTAAATAATGAAGCATTTCCTTTATTGCTACTTGCTGCTCCCTTAGCAAGTTTTCTAGCCTAGCCATCACCTTGTTGTCATCTTCCCTCTAATGAAATTACTGGGGGGTGGAATTATGTGTGCCCCAGTGTCTTGACACCCAGCCTTTCCCCTCTGCTCCCCCAGCTCCCAGGCTGCCTCTGAGAGAAACTGGCACTGCCTTGGCAGGGAGGAAGCTCATCAGATGTTCTCCAGCATCTTCTCCCAGGCCTCCATCCTCCTGACAACCTCCACCCTACCAAGGGCCTCACATCTCGGTCTCCAGGCTTTTACCACCAGCTCACCTACATGGAAGCTAATCCTTCATCTGTGCCAGGAACTGCCCAGGACATCTCCAGGCACAGAAGGATCACAGTCTCACCTGGTTGTTTGTCACTTTTAACGCTATTTTATAAAATTGGAAGCAAATGCTCACCCAATCCCTTACTCACCCAGGAGGAATCTTCTGCTGGCTCCTCTGTGTGTTCAAATGGGTGCAATTTGCTGCTGGGTGGATTGAAAGTGCCCTGGCACTTCCCTGTAAGATTTTCTGCTCGCTGCTGGGGCTTGTACAACACCTACTCATCTCAGTGGGAAATGCTATATGCTTCATAGAAAGAGGAGAAAGCCAGAGTACTGAGTATGTGCATTTTTCAAATAGTTCCTTATGCAACTGCAGCTTATTCCTGATTCAATAACATGGTGATCCCAGCTTCTGGAGTGAAGGATTAAATCAATGATTAATTTAAAGTAATTTATACCTTTTATAACCATTCAAGACTATTTCCCAGACCTGAGACCTGCAAGCCCTGGTGAATCAATGCCTGGAAATCTATGAGCATTATTCCAGGTGTAACTATTTGTCCCCCATAACATAGCAACATCCTTGCTGCTAAGGGAACAGTTCAGCCCTTGCCTCAGACAGAGTGCTGTTTTCTGGCATTTTGGGTCCTGTTTACTTCTTTGCTCCTTCCAGGGATCATCCAGCAGGTCTGGTACAAGTGCAGTACATGCACTACAGACAGAGATGCTTTTCTCATCTAACTCACCCCTGTGGTTCTTCCAGAGCTGCTCCTGTACAGCCTCAACTCATTTCTGACTGGAAGCCAAGGACCAGGGCCCCTGAGGTTCAAAGCTCCCTGCAGGCAAACTCTCAAGAGGCTCTGGAGCAGCTCAGGGATCAACAGGCACTCACAGGCTCGAATCCTCCCTGTGCTAGTTATGCAACAGAGTTTTGGTTGATTTTCCTAACCAGGAGATTTTACTCAGCTCCTGTTTATTACCACACCACCCACAGCACAGAACAGGGATTCCTGCACCAGACAGGAATTGAGAAAATATTGTTGTGACTTAGGGAATGAGGGGATGTGCCCTTTTCTTCCTACCTCTGCCCCAAATCCCACACAGCACCTTTGGAATGACATGATCTCTCTGCACCTTGCTCACCCCTTCTGCAACACATGGCCAAGTACATTGTGAGCCTCTCAATCTCCCTGGCTCATCTGTCCAGCCATGAACTCTCCTGCTCTGCATCTTGCTCCACGTCTGCAGCCATCTGAATGACCAGAGGAATAGAAACAGCTGCAGAGAGACTGAGTGGACAATGACCTGGTTTTATAGACAACATAAAGTCCACTCTGATACCCTTTATTGTCTGTGTGGGGAGGGAGGAGCAGAAGAATTGACTGCAGGGGAAATAAAAATTTTAAAACAATTAATGCAACACACATTCCCTGGCTAGCGCTTGACTGGCTTGTTCTGTCACAAGTGGTAAGTTTGTTAGAAAGCACTAATAAAATCTGCAGTATAATCCAGGAGAATTCATAGGAAACATTACATGAGAATTTATGGGTTTGCTGCAAAGTTTTATATTCTCAGCACTGAGGCTCATTTCTAGAAGAGAGACTCTTGGGTGGGCTGGAAGCTTTCTCTGCTCTTCAGGCAGGAGAAGGAAAATAGGGGGAGAGAAGCCTCCTTTGGGGTGGCAGGAATCTCTGTGGGATTTAGCACTCTTCCAGTAAGGTATCAGAGTATTTGAATTGGCTGCTGGTCCCCTTCAAGGCAGACGGAATTGCCCCACACATTGATTCAGGTTTTGATGTGGTTTTTTCACCTGCCAGAGCAGAAAATTAGTATTTTATTTGATCCCTCCCAAATGTACCCCCAGTCCTTGTGAGAGCAGGATGCAGGGCAAGGAAGAGCAGCACACCCTCAGCACAGAGCAGAGATGAACAGAGAGAGAAACAAAAGCAAAGCAGGGAGACACATGAAGACACATCAACAGCACCGTGTGAGCCTCAGTTCTGAGGGAAACCTGGCCAAAAATATAATTAAGACCTATTCATATCCTTGCCAGTTGGACCCAGCAACAGGCATGTGCCTCTGCCCAGGCATTTCAGAGCTCTGCTTCTGTGAGTCCCCAGCCACAGGTCTGTGGCATTGAGCAGCCAGGTGTGGTGGGGATGGGACAAGGGAGAGGTGATGCTCTGAGTCTCCACCTCAGGGTGGTCTCTCTGAGCCACCAGGCACCTCCCCCAGCACGGCTGCCTCCAGCCCCACCAGGCACCCAGAGATCCTCCTGCAGCAAAGCCAAGGGAAGGAAGTCCATGTAAAAGATGGAGAAAAATAGCAGGAGTCAGCCAAGAGTTAAATACCCTGAGAAAGTGCCAGCAACCACCCCTCTGCTTTTTATCATTCTTTTTCCATTTGCTTTTCATTTGCTCAACCTATAATTTGTTAAGCAGGCTGCCCAGTAGGTATCATCTCAGACTGCTATGCAGGTGCTGCTTCTAGCCTGGAGCAGAGAGAAACATATCAACACCCAGACTGGGACACAGCCAGGAGAGCTGCTGATTTCACTGAGAAAATACTGAACATAACCCGAGTCCTGCTTCCTGCTGCTAACAGCAGCATTAAAAATCACAATGCAGCCAGGACAGCACACAGACCAAAGATAAAATATGACAGGAGTAGTGCAGGGACACAGATCACACAGGGGACCCACCTGGAACCCAGATGGACCAACCCACACTGAGAGTCCCAATTTTTCAAGGCAGGAAGCTGTGTCTCTGCTCTGCATTTGCAGTGCAGCACTGGACACCAGGGTTCCTTGAGTGGAAGTGTGAGTAGCAGAACCAGGCAGAGCTGATCAGAAGCCTTTCACACCCTTGTTGCACCAATAAAACCGTACAGGGCTTCATCCAAAACATCTTACATTCCATGAATCTCAGCTGATTTTTTTTTGCAAAGACTGATTTTTTTGTCTACTTTCCTCCTAAATTGCCCAAGGACTGGCACCAGGTCCTGCAGCCTGCTGGCATGTAGATTAAACAGGGCAGAGATCTCAGCTTTCAAGCAGAGACCTTGGAGCCTGGAAATGACTACAGAGATCCCACAGAAGCATCAACCCCTAAAAGGCTCCAGCAGCTACTAAAGGAAACCACAGTCAGTGTAAAACCCACAGACACCCCAAGCAGATATGAGGTCCAAGAGCATCAAGCTCTCACAAAAATATGTCCAAACTGAAGTCTTCTATCCTGAAGAAAAAATGGATTTTTAAGCTTGCTTTAGACTCACAGAGAGCTGCAATCCCCAAACATAAATAACAAGATCTATTTGGCTGCTTAGATGTTTTGTGATGAGAGGAAAGTGGCATGACTGAGACCAGAACAGCCAGCAGTTTATTTGGAAAAAGAATCCACAATAAGGTATTGGCTTCTGACACCTGCTGAAGCTTTATTTTCCCTGCTGAGTGTCCATGGACACCCAGTGAATGTTGGACACCCAGGGCGTGAGGGGAATTCATTGGGATGTGAAGGACACAAATTGACTTCAGGTCAGTTTGCAAAATGAGCCCAAGCTCACACTTTCCCTTTTTTTCTTTTGCTTTCTGTAAAATTCTCTTGGCTAGGCAGCACTGCTGTATTTTAGACCCATCTAAAGACATTCCTTTTAGCTCTTTTTCATGCTTTTTGGAGTGCAGCCCCCTGTCTCCAGCACTGCAGGCTGCCACCCCCACTGAGTTGGTGTCCCCAGTCCTGCTGTGTGAGGCACTCATTCAGGTCCAGCTGTGGACATAAACAGTGTGTCAGAAGCAATTTCTGTCAAACAACACACAGCTCAGCTGAACCCACAGAAAGCAAAGGAGTAGAGGCACGTGGTCAGCCTGCATGCTCTTTATAAATCAGGATCCTGTATATTCCTACAGAGCAGGTACTGCCAGGTGCAATTCCCAGAGCCTGCACTCTGCAGGTGTGTTAGAAATGCTGTTTGTCTCCTCTTTCTCCCTGCTTTTCAATGACACAAGACAGTTTTGTGGCCAGCAGTTCCCATCAGCTCCAGCCAGAACAACCCCTTTGGCTGTAGGTGTGAGGATGGGAGAGACAGTTCTGGCATTAACCAAGACCATTCCCCCCAGAGCAGCATCCCACCTCACCCTGCCAAGCTGAGCTCTGAGAGCCTCACCACCCTTTTGTAGCAGCATAATTCCCTTCTCTCTTTCCCACCCATAGCCTCCTTGACCCCCACACTGGTCTCCTTCCTCTGCTTCCTGCACAGATAGCCCCATCCTTGTCTCAGAGAGGCAGAGCAAGGCTGCCTGGGGAAGGGGTCACAAGGGAGAGGAAGACTTTGTGACTGGTTTTGGTGAAGATCTGCCACCAGAATGCAGAAGATGGAGACAGATATTCGTTCCCTGCTGAGCTGACCTGGTTGGTCACTGATTCAGAAGGCAGGAGCTCTTCCCAAGACTGCAGCTGACACATCCTGCTTGGAAGGCTCTGAGTTTGCAAGTGATTATTTCAGGATGAAAATGAGCTGCTGTTTGTCTCTGCAAGTCTTATGAGAGCAGAATGACCCAGTGTTTTTCACTCACCCTCCTCCCATTTTCCTATGTCATAGGAAGCAAACATCAGCTCTCTGAGCCCAGACAACTTCTACTCAGGTTTCATCACCAACTAATTATTACTAAGGGGTAGGAAATAGAAACCAGCCTGGGATCGTATCAGATGTGGGCTAGGAAAATTCTCAAGTTCATCTTCTGCAGTTAAGCTCCCTTATACAAGCTGAACAAGAAAGATTATCAAAGATAATTGTTATTGCAGTTTTGAGCCAACAGAGACAGCTTGTACTGGGAAGCACAACACATTGTGCTGTAAGCATTGGATTACATTTGCTCAGAAAAGTATAAAGCTGAAAGATGGAAAGGCTCAAATCTTTGGTCCAGCAAAACAAAGAGAGAGCTGAATGCCCCTGGAAGTGGGGGAGATCAGGCAGAGCAATAGCAAGTGTGGCTGCACTAAGACTTTTAGACACTCCTAAGCCAGAGCTGCACGGGGAATTAAAGCCAGGGGCTGCAGCAGTGAGGGATAACAGAAACTACCTGTTCCCCTGCTTCTGATGAGCAAGGCCAGCTCTGTGTCACACATTCAGGCCTTGCAAATGTTACTGGGGTGGGCATGACCACTGTGGTCAGCGCAGCTGTATCTGCTCCTCAGGACAGGATCCAGTCCCTACAGGAGATGCTGACATGCAGCTTGGATGTGCCACAAAGAAAATCCTCCTGGCCCTGTTTTATCTGCTGAGATGAAGTGACTTGTGTTGGATCTCATCTCTAGGCTGTAGTGGGGCTCAGGACTAAAAGTGCTCTTTTTCCAGCCATTCTCCCTCACCCATATCATACTGATACTGTTTTTTTCCCCATTTTCTCTCCCTGTAGCAAACCATATACCAACTGGTCGATCTGAATCTGAGCAGGTTTTCTCATTCTGGTGAGACAAAGATGCAACAACAGTACAAGGAAAGGTTCTGAAATGAGCAGGCAAACACAAGCATTGCTGACCTGCACATAGCACACACATCTTCCTTCCTGCAGCAGCTTTTGCTAATTTTACAAGTGACATTTAACTCAAGAGAGATTTTATTTCAGGTTTTACTAGCTCTGACCCCTCCACTTGTTTCACCTTTTGGATTAACTGTCAAGATGCTCAGAGCAGAAGAGGATGAGGTTCTCAGATAGCTCATGAGCCCCCCAGCCAGTATGGGAGAGAGGTGGTGTTCTTACAAGTTTTTAAAAAAACAGGCTGCTAAGCAGGGAGAGAGAAATGCTCTTGCTGAGAAAAGGGAAACAGTTGGCTACTGTTGAGGGAATCCAGACAGAAAATGAGAAGGTCTTGGCCAGGTCAGACTGAGGCTGCTCTGCAAATGCTTTATGCTAAGGCAGCCAAGGATTGCATGGGTAGGAGACAGGAGCTGGCACAGGTACCCTTCAAACCCTCCAGTCCCTCCCCACGGGGACTCACTTGGTAACAAACCACAAACACAAGAGATAATGCTTTCTGCAGCCTAAGGAGACACCCAGGGCTCTGCATCGCTGCGAGAGTCCTTAACAGCCCATAAATAGAGCACTTGTGCTGAGAGACAGCTCATTCCTCCCTCTTAGAGCTGCCCTCTCCTCCCCACCACAAGAGCACTGTGCAATGAAGGACCTTGCCCCTTGGAGCCTTGTGTGAGCTGCAGCAGCGAGGCCCTGGTGACTGGGAAGGAGGAAAAAGGAACAAACAGAGCCTTGTTTTAGCTGCAGCAGCAAGGCCCTGGTGGCTGGGAAGGAGGAAAAAGGAACAAACAGTGGTGGGAGCTTTGTGGAACTAACAGCGATGCTCCCCATGAAATGCTCTTGGGGTCTGAGCTGAGCAGGAGGGGCTGAAAGGAGAAGAAACAGCAATGACAGTAAACAGCACAGCTTATCCCTGGAGCCAGAGAGGATCTCCACTGTCCAGGAGTCCTCCCAGACCATACAGAGGAGCACCTCTTTAGTGCTGACATTGCTTTGTCAGAGTGAAAAAAGGGCAGTCCCATTGTGTTAGACTAGGCAAAGACACAGATTAAGATCCTGAAGACTGGATGTCCCAAATAAAACAAGGAGAGGGAGGAATATTAGTTATCCCATTTCCTTTCTTGAAATTGGAGGTAAACTGAGGCAGAAAGCAGTTCCCAGGACAGGCATCTCTGTGCACAGCTCAAGTTAGGAGAACTAAAGAAAGTTAACATGCTTCATGCCTCAAAATCCCTAGGGAATCAATCCAAAGGAAAGGAATATTGCTTTCAGTGACTGCATTTCAAAAATACTTCGGGTATTTTATTACATTTCAGAAATCACAGCACGTATGTTCTTGTGCTGCACAGACTTGACCCCTGTCA
Source organism: Lichenostomus cassidix (assembly GCF_008360975.1). Taxonomy (NCBI): domain Eukaryota; kingdom Metazoa; phylum Chordata; class Aves; order Passeriformes; family Meliphagidae; genus Lichenostomus; species Lichenostomus cassidix. The sequence continues at coordinate 8,157,472 of NC_139489.1, read as the reverse complement.
GCCTCCAGCTTCTGTCTGGAAATAAAACAATGGGGAAAATCTGCATTCCTCTCTGGAAACGTTCCCACAAACAGCAGCACAACTTTAATTAATGTAATTAGCACTCATAATATATTCTGTTCTTACAGCTGTGATAACACAGACACCTCAGTCTATACTGCAGCCTCTCTGGTGTGAGCTGGGACATTTTGTCCTTTTTCAGCATGTTATGCCACTGCCCCAAAGGAAGTTCTTCCTGATGGGTTTTTTAAGGGAAAATCAGGACAATGGATGATTTGACGTTTCACAAGGGCCTCTGGTTCCCCATCCCAACTTTAGAAACAGACTTGTTACATCCAGTCCTGACCACACAGCTGAGAAGCCCCAAGCTGTTTCCCACTCCCTCAAGTGGACAAGCAGGTGCCATAGTCTACATCCCTGGAAAAGGCTGCAAGAAACCCTGAGCTGGGCTCCCAGCTGGGAGGGCTGAGGTGTGCTGTCAGGCAGCTTCACACATTGCTAGACAGATCAAAAGGGATTGATTTTTACGAACAAGCCAGATACAGAGAGCTGAGGTGTTATTAAACTTATTTTCCACTTCCCCTTTGCAAAACACCCTGCCAGGGTCTGTGGGGTTTTGAGTTGGTGGGTTGTTCAATCTCTGAATGAACTAGATGCCTGATGTTCCTAAGGGTAGCATTTTTTTCTGGAAGTGGGGGTTTAAAATACATTTGTTTACAAGACAAAGACAAAAATGGAAGGGAGCAATGGGTAGGAAATGTGGGAAGAGTGCAGGCAGAGGCACCCCAGACCTTCCCTTCTCACCTTTTCATCACCAGCAGGCTCACAGCTGTGCCCTTTGCACTGCAAGATGCAACCTTGAGAGCTCTGATAGCTCTGGAGTAAATTCTGAGAAAGGACCAAGGATGCAGATTGAAAGACAACATGAATATGTGCCTGATGGGCAAGAGCCAAAACCACCCATTATCCCTGTGGAGTGCACAGACACGCAGCAGCAATCATTAACTGCAGCCAAGTGTATTATCTCTTCATATGCTCTTCTCCTGCACACCCAACAATTCATCTCATCCTACACCTTCCAACATCCCATAGCTGGGAGATGCAATGAGTGACATCTCACACCACAAGACATCATTAGTCTGACTACATCCACTCAAGGCTGTTTATTTTTCTTCAATACAAAGCAGAAACATTTAAAACCTTGACGTACAGTCATGAGAACAAGTGAACCGAGCGCCCAGCACATCTGACAGTTCCCCTCTTCTGCACACTTTGCTAATTCATGACTGCTGATGTTGTGTGACAATTCTCCCCCTCATTAGCAATTACTTATTAGCTACAGAACTCACTCAGCCTCCTCACTGATGCCCTGTGAGATCCTGGCTGCTCCCATTCCCAAGGGGGAAAACACTCCTCTCACAGCCTCACTATCCCCTAGACCAGACTTTTTCCTTATCCTCCTCCTCTTTTTATTGTTGTTGTTGTTGTTTGTTGTTGTTAAGAAAAAGAATTAAAATGAAAATGAGATTTTTGCTACCAAGAAATGGTGTCAGCACCTCTGAAGCTTTTATGAATTAAACGTCAAAGAGGATAAGCCTGTTGGGAATTGAACGATATCACTTGCTGTCATCAGAGGACCTCCTGGGAAGAGCTGAGCCCTGAGTGTCCCAAAAATTAAGAGTGCAAATTGATACGTGCTCCTTTGCTTCACAGAATCTGTGCGTCATATGAAGTAGGGGTAGCTGTTACCACGGTAACTAATCTAATCTTTATTTTAATTTTTGCTGTAGTCAGATCACAACAGATAGGAAATAGCTATGCTCAGAATTAGAGTGATTGTATGTGCAAACACGTGCACGGAAAACATGCAATTGCACACGTGGCTGTAACTAAATGTAAAAAAAAAATCTCTTAAAATGGGGAATATACTTTTTAAGGAAACAGAACCAAATTTGACTTGACCTCAGAGACACACAGAACAGAGATATCTCCATGCACAGCTGTTGTGTGCAGTGTAACTGAATCAATTGCTGTTCTAGAGAAAGGGCAGTGTACAACTTCTGTACCTTCCTTTTGGAGAAGCACCTTATCCCATCCAAAACTGCCTGTCAGCTCATTCTCCTTCCCTTCCTGTGGAGGAGAAACACAGGGAACTCTCAGTTGTGTCCTAATACAGAAGCTCTCATATCAAGCATGTTCCCAGAGATCCAGGTATCTGAGTGATGCCCTAGTTTTGGCTGGGATAGAGTTAATTTTCTTCCAAGGAGCTGGTATAGTGCTTTGGTATAGTGGTTTGGATTTAATGTGAGAATACTGTTGCTAACTGATGTTTCGGCTGTTGCCAAGCACTGCTTACACTTAGTGCTTGACACTAAGTCAAGGCCTTTTCTGCTTTCCCTACCACCCCAGCAGCAAGCAGGCTTGGGGTGCAGGAGAAATTGGAAGGGGACAGTCGGGACAGCTGACCCCAACTGACCAGAGGGACATTCCATGCCATACGGAGCCATGCTCGGCATATAGAGCTGGGGGAAGAAGAAGAAGGGGAGATGTTTGGAGTGATGGTGTTTGCCTTTCCCAGTTGCCATCACACACAATGGATCCCTGCTCTCCTGGGAATGGCTGAACACCTGCCTGCCCATGGGATGTGGTGAATTAATTCCTTGTTTTGCTTTGCTGGTGTTCACAGCTCTTGCTTTGCCTGTTAAACTGTTTTATCTCAACCCGTGAGTTTCCTCGTTTTCACTCTTTCAATTCTCTCTCCCATCCCACGCAGGGGGAGTGAGCAGCTGTGTGGGGCTGAGCTTCCCACAGGGGTTAAACCATGACAGTGGTCACCACTCAGGTACCACTTCAGGCCACTGTCACCACCACAGGCTGCCAGTGTGACAAGCCAGATCCTCTCCTGCTCTGAACTGAGATAGTTTTCATGACATCATCAACAAAGCTCAGTTGTTTTACATTAACTCATTTTCATCAAAGACTCCTTTTACAATGACTCTCGAGTTGGCTTTTGTTTTGTTGTTGTTTCCTTTTACCTGGAGAGCAGGCTTTTCCATGAAAAGCTCCCAGCCAGAACACCACACTCTGACACCTCTATCAATCCAAATCTTGAGGGCAGCTTGCCAATTTACAGCTTAAGGAGATGGCACACAGCAACACTCAGCACCAACAGGACTCACCCTGAAGCATCCTGACTCCAGAGCAACATCAGCTAAAATTCAGCCTGTGTTCTGAGCCATGAGACTGCAGGAGAGTTGTGCCATGGGTGAACCAGACAGGAAGGAAACACAGAATAGGAGGTCTTCTTCAAATTTCATACAGACAACAAACATCTCTGCCTTCTCCTGACTGCACAGCACACATGTCCTTAAGCTGCTGATTGCCAGAGGCTGGGGGTTACCAGCAGGAAAAGCACAGAAATCACATGTCTTCTTTCAACATGTGCAACTGGCCTCTGACTGAAAAAGGATCCAGAGTTACACAGGATTCAGCTTGACCCAAACCAGCCCTTCTAATTCTCAGCAAGAGGCCAGGATGTTCCAACAGCCAGTTTAGAGGATGATGGCATTATCAACCTCCCCTTCAGCTATTACCAAGCCAGACCCTATCTTGAGGGCCAAATCTCCTGTTAGCGCAGGAGGAGGCAAGACAGGACTGTGGAATAAAAAGTCCCTAAAGATGAAGTTCTTCTTTGAAGCATTGACTTAATTTGGGCTGAGGAGAGAGGTGTTTAGAGAGAGATGGATGTTTGTGCCTGGAACAAGAACAAGCAGAGGAAGCAGCTCAGTAAATGATATGATTTCAGGTATTTTTAGTAAGGTAATGCAGCAGTAAGAGGAAAACAAAGAAGAAAGAGCAAGAAACTACAGAAATCAGTTTGGCTTCAAACAAGTACACTGGGGGTGCATCAAAGCAAGTTCCTGGTCACCACCTTTATGGGCAAAAATAAACCCATTCCTATGATCCCATTGTCCGACACAAAGCCTAAACCCAGAGTGGGATTAAAATCCATCCCAGTGTATTTTAATCATACCCCACCAAGACATGTCTCTCTTCATCCATCTGCTCCCGGTTGCTGCTGGGAGCTCTCCCATCACCTCTGCAAAAACAGCAGCTGCAATTTAATAATGTGGAGACACTCTCAAATGCTTGTCTTGGCAGCCATCTGGCTTCACATCACACAAGTCCCTGCCAGGGAAAGCAAAGGATATTTCATCTCCTGCCTCCAGGAGCTGAAGGATGGACTGAGACACGAGCAAGACTGATGTGAAACAGGAGACAGATTATAACTGAGAAAGGAGCAGAGGGAATGTGCTCAGCAATACATCCATGCAAACAAAAGGGGATCTGTCTTCCAGAAGCAACAATTGTGAGTTTGCATTCCCTGAGGGCCCATTTTGAACAATGCTCCATGAGCTCTCACTCGCTCTTTTTGTCTGCTTTCCCCTGTTTTTCCTTGCCATCATCATTTTTGCTCATCTCAATTTCCCTTCTCCAGGCTTTGAGTGCAAACAAACACAAGTCGGATCTTTAACCATTCTAATCTGATGCAATTCCCTGGATGTCCATATAGCAAGGTTGATTTAACTCAGCCTTGTATCTTCAAAGGACCCTTTAATAGCAATTACAAGCCAGATGAGTGGGATTTTATTTTCCAATCAAGCCAGGTTAGCTCAATTCAGAAGTGCCAAATTTTTCCCAGCTGTGGCATTCAGCTCAGAGTTCTGCATTTCATGCAAATGCTGGCAACACAACAGGAAAGAAATGAGAAAACACACTTCCTGAGATCAGAACAATCTCTTGGGCCCTGGTTTGTACAGTACCTAGTGTAACTGGGACCTTGCCATCTGTGAGGTTTTTAGATGTACATTTTTAGGTCAGTATTTGAGATAAAATGCTCTTGTCAAATTAAGCATCTGTTCCTACATCCACTGGTGACAATTTGACCCCAAGACTAAGATCAGTATCTTCCCTGCATTGCAGAAAACATCACGAAATTAACAATGTCAAACTCAGGTGCTGCACTGGGTGTAATTTTAATTCAGCTGCAGAATTTCATTGGGCAAGAATTTGAGATGAGAGTTCTGGTCTCAGGCAAGATGCTGGCTTGAGGGAGGACTCATCTGAGCCACAGCAGCTTGACTTTTTGCCTGCTCCCCACTTGTGACACTTAGTGTCCTGCAAAGGAGATGAGGGACCTTGCAAATGTGCTCCCTAGTGGGACTTCTCAGGCACCCAGAGCTGCTGCCCCCTGCTCTGGTAAGCAAGGCTGGAAAGGACAAATCAGGGAGTACCTGCTAAACTGGGCTAAACTGCTCATCTGAAATATGTCAGTGTGAATCTTGATCTGAACAAACTCAAGGCAAAGTGATGTCAATGCCATTTTAAAGGGGATTAATCAATGTACAAACAGGCATCACATACTTATTTTTTTTAAATCCCATCTCTGTCACATGGACCATAAAGCATCCAGCTTTTTAGAAAGTAATAAAGTTGGCAAAAAAAAAAAAGCTTTCTATACAAAACTTTATTCATTAAAACAAGGCAAGAAACAGAGCTGCCAACAACTACACCTACACTCATCCTCTGAATTAGGTCTCTTCAGCAAGTTAACATCCTTTCTCCCATACATCTTTCCTGCTTGCAGATATTGAGACAGAATGAGGTTGCAAAGAGATTTCTATTACCATCACTTCCTTCCACGCACACTCCACTTTCACACTTTGTTTTCCCAGGCAGGGCTTGGGTTTCTTTTGTTCTGTTTATCTTTTTCTTCCTCGCCTGCTTAAGTTAAGACAACAACATTTTGTTCTGTATTTCCACGGCTCTTCCATGGTGATTTGTTAATAATGTTGGGTTTGCAGTCAAACGACTGGAAAGATAAAAAGCTGGCAAGCTGCTTCCCTCATTAGGGAGCAGCTCTCAAGCACTCCAGTGCCAGCCTATTAGCTGAATTATTCAACAGAAGAAAAAACACACGACAAATAAAAATAATAAAAAGCTACAGGACTAGGGAGGGAAGGGCAGTTCATCGACTTTGGTGCTGTTGTAAAGGTTTGGCAGCATTCCTCAAAACTCATTTTGGGATTAAACCCATCTAAGGAACTCCGGCAAGGCTGAATGGCTGCACAGCAGCAGACAGAGGCTGGCATTCATAATTCAGATATAGGACTGTATTGTTGCTGTCTTGAACAGATAATGAAGAAGCCCAAGGGGGGAATATTTCCAAAACCATAATGTAAGGGATCTGTTTGTGTGCAGTTTGTGAGTAGCTGGTGGTGTTGGAAATCTTCCATATCCAGCCACAGGCTTTAAGCATTGAAACAACTCACCATGAGGAGTCACACTAATAGCCTCTGTGTGTGTGTTCTTATTGTGCAATAAATACTGTGTAATTCAGGAGAGCTTAACCACCCATGGCAGAGGAGAGTGCTGCCTTGCTTGTGCCAATGGCAAGAGGAGCTGACATGTGGCAGCTTGTGCCACAACAAAGCTGTGAACTGGACCAAAAACTCTGATGGGGAAGTTGAGATTGCCCAGCACCTGTTCTCATGTAGCCTAAAAAGAGAAAGTGCTTGATTCAGGCACAGAATTAAGCAGGGTGGTCAAGACCCTGAGGATCCTCATCTTGCCAGGTAACTGCATGAAAGTGGGAAAAACTGGGATCTCAGTCTTGACTCCTGAGGGAGGTGACTAAGGGCAGCTTCTGGTAAGAGATTTCCTCCACCTGAGAGGTAAAACAGAGCTGGTAACCTGGAGATGCCTTCAGATTATGGACAAAGTCCTTCCCTGGAGCAGTCAGTATGCAGACTGGGTGGCACAGAAGAGCATGGACAACTGTCCATAGTCCAGAAGCAACAGGGACAGGGGAGAAGGGTGTGAGTTGAAGCATAAACAGGGACTGTATGATTTAGGTATCAACTGGTTATCAAAAGGAGGAGGAATTTGGACTTGTCAAAGCAAAAATACTAAAAATTGTGAAGAAAACAGAAAAACACACGTGACATCTCTACTTTTTTTTTACAGCTGTGTATTATTTCCTGTGCTAAAGCAAAAGGCACTGAGTTTTAAAAAACTTCCTAGGCTATAGGGATCTGCTTATTTTAACTGGCTTGTGATGTTAGGAAGGTAAAACCTGAATCTGGAGGACAGGAAAGCACATCCTTTAGCTACTGCAGAGCCTGAAAGAGCAGCACTGCTTATGCAGCAGGCTGCCACCCACACACTCATTCCCAGGCAGGTTCTTCCTTCCACCCAGAAACACTGCACTAATAGATTTGTGTATATTTTTATGAGGAGATTGGTCATACATACATTTGTGTAAAAGCAACTTCAGTGATGTGAGCCCCTGAGAGAAATTTGCACAGAAACTAGAATTTTTCGCCGTGGTTGCACTGACAGGACAGGTTCTAACAAATGAGGAGAAAGCAGGAACAATGGAATTCATCAAGCAATTAAATCACTTTAGCTGATCACCCAGACAGAAAGAGAAGTCAGGCAGTGAGGTCTGGTGATGACACTAAGCCCTCATTTAGAAGAGAACCAGAATATCACTAGCATGATATTAAAGAGCACCTCAGTAATGTATCAGGGCTGAAAGTCAACAGCAGACAGCCCTGCTCTTAGGGAGCAATTAGCTTTTTTGCTGTGAAAATTTGACCTCCGGTCTATTCTTCCCAGAGGGGAGGAAAGTACTGGATATGCAGAACCAAGTTAGTGACTGCAGATAGCAAGATATCAGAGAAATCTTAACTCAGTCGGGTGAGAAATTTCTGTGGAGCAGGGAGGCATCAGGGAAGTGTGTAAGGCACTGATTTGGCTCAGGGAGCACAGCTGGAACCAGAACTGGGGGGTAAAGGGCACAGGGTATTTAGCTGGACATGCAAGGGCTCAGAAGGAATGTGCTTACAAGGAATAACACTTAGAAAAGTACAGATATTTACATTGGAAGATGAGGTCATTGCATGAACTGAGGGGTAGAGAGTGGCTACAGATGTGTTCAGATGGTCCCTTCAGGCTCTCATCCAACCTTCACAACAGCCCAAACCTTTCATGGCATCTGGACATGGCTTTGAAAGGGAAAAAGGTGAGCAGCCCTGACTCCCAACACACAAATTGAGCTAGAGGGCTTACATCACTTCCAGCAAAGAAGGGAAGGGAAGCCATGAGGAACAGGCTGAACAGATGGAGCATCTTGGAGAAGCTCTGGTGCCAGCTTTGTGTCTTCCCCAGAGACCCCCTAGAATCACCATCCTTTGGGAGAGCGTGTGGAAGGAAATCACACCAAATCCTAACAGGATCACTTTCAGGTGGCAGTGTTTGGTGAATGCTTGCAATGCTACACTGAATAACAGCTGCTATCTCCATACCAGTGTGACCAGTCCAATTGCCATCTAATTTCCTCAAAGTCTCCCTCCTCATCCCCTTTTTTTTTTTTTTTAGAATCAAAAGCAAAATGGCTTCAAATATTTGGCTGAGATTTTTGTAAATTACTACACAGAATCAACAATGCAGGAGAGGAACTGTTGGTGCTGAGGAATGTTTGGCTTTGCCATTGATTAAAGTAAAGGCCTTGCTGTTCCACACACCTCAGGCAATGCTTTTGGCAGTAGGAAGTGTGCTGACATGGCTCAACAAAGGGTGATTAATCAGCAGCCAGTGTAATTGATCACTCCCACTGCTGTTCAATTAATCTGATCACTTCCCCTATAAATTCACCATCCCTGCCTGTGACTGCAGCAGACCTCATTGATATGCCAGCAAGGTTTCCAGTTCGGATCAGACAGACTGTTCTGGCATTTCCAGCCCAAGCTTTAGGGCTGTGCTCATGCCACCAGCACAGATACCACTGCTGGCTCCCTGCAATGCAACTGCATGGGGAAATCAGCTGCTCCAGCAGCACATTTGGTGAAAAATAGCAGGATGAAGACCTTCAAAGCTGCCCAAGCTGTTGAAAAGAAGTGAGAGAGTCAAACCCTGTAGGGCCCTCATGGTATTTCCTACAGGAGCTGGAGCCTGCTCCAGTTTCAAGTAAATCTTGACGTAAATTGCTCAGAACAGGGCAGTTTCACAGCTGCCCTTTCCTGCATTGCAATGGATCTGAGAGCAGGTGTAGGGATGGGAGGGAACACACTCTGTGCTGATGAAGCACCGCAAAAATGGCTTTTCAGGGCATCATAGCACTGTGAGGCAGCTTGAGGCAGCTCATGAGGAAAAGCTGCAAGTGGATCTAGAGCTGTTGGAAGAACATCAGGGTGAAAAATAGGGTGAAACAAGGAAATGAAAATAGTAGGAAATAGATGAGGCAGCTCTGCTTTCCCCACAGGTAGCCTGGAGCTCGGTGCAGGCATTCCAATTCTTCAGGCAGCTGACAAGAAAAATTCTCAAGTCCTGAGGGTGATGATTTTGGGCAAGGGAACAATGAGGTAAGTAAGATTCACAGCCATACACACACACAGTGTTGCCACAGGACTCTAATCAGATGTGGTCCCAGGTCACAAGCTTTGTTCTGGATCGAAGAGAAAGCAAAAACATAGAACATCTGACTCCAAGCTCCTCTGTACCCTTTGCCCTGCAGAGTCCTTGCCCTTGCCCTGCTTCTTGCTCAGCAAAACATTTCAGGAGGCCCAATTCTCCCTTCCCTCCCACTCCAGGCTGAATCAGAGCAAAGTTGCTGAACTGGGGCTGCTTGTCAGCTTGCCAAACTTTGCTAGCCAATCTTAGTGTGAAAGCAGCTGTGACAAGCAGCAACAGAAAATCTGGTGTCAAATTAATTAACTGGAAGGGACCCAGCAAAACACTGGTATCAAGGCTCACAACCCCTGGATGAGTCAATTCTCACCCTCCTCAGTATTACAGATGTCGGGTTGGGTGCAGAGTCCAATTCCCTGAGCTAGCCCATGCCAGCAAGTCCCCACAAAACAATTTAAAGATGAAGTATTTATTTGTAAATTGTGTTTTTTTCTTCCCCATTGGAAGAGAATTTGTGTCTCACTGACATCTCCCTCCAGACTCGAAAGAGCTTTTTTTTCCCAAACAATGGCAGTGAAATGGCACCATTGGTTTTACAACTTTATTTGTTTTCTTCCCAGAGAAGTGAATTTCTGTGCTTGGAGCATTTTAAATGTGCATATGGAATGTGGCAGGGGTAACTAAACGGACACATTGTGGGGAGGGAAGGAGGAAGGAAGGAAGGAAGGAAGGAAGGAAGGAAGGAAGGAAGGAAGGAAGGAAGGAAGGAAGGAAGGAAGGAAGGAAGGTAGGTAGGTTGGTTGGTTGTCAGGCCTTTCAGTTACCATGGCAGTATGTTTCCATGGAAGCCAAATTTGAAGCCTGTTGCTGCCACTGGAGTGGCCTGAAGAAAATTATTAGTTTTGAAAATTAACAAAGCTACTCACTACCTTGAAAGCCAGCCCACCCACAGCCCTCCAAATAACAAAGGCATCTTTGCATCCCTGATAAAGGATTCAATAAACATGTGGGGAAGGAAGAGAGAGCAGAAAAAATACCACACAATGGAAAACAGGAGCTTCCTTTTATGCAACCAACAATGCAGAAACCACGCTGGTAAGCACAAGGCTGAATGCACCTTGTGAAATATTGCACATAAAGGTCAGCAAAATCCTACAGAGCACCCTGTGTCACTGGCTCCTGAGGGGACTGAAGGGGAGTGCTTTGAGACTAGAGAGCTTGGTTGCCATTTGTTTGAAATTAGTTCCCCACAAATCATGCTGATGGCTCTCCCTTGGTTTGCTCACCCACCTCCCAGGAAAACCTTGGGGAGGCAAAGCAGAATTTTCTTGTGGCTTGCCTAATCAACATTAAGGACCAGTTTAGCTGCTCCAATTCTCTCCTTGCTGGTCAGAATATCTTTTTTAATTCTTGAAAGCCACTTTTTGCCTTGACAACCCCATTTCCTCACCAAGAAAGCCAGGGAGCTTCAGAAGCCAGGGAGCCCAGATAAGCTGCCTGGTGTAGTTTATCATCTGTAACTGAAAAAGCATGGCACAGATTCAGCCCTTCCCAAAGGGGAGGCATTGGGATTCAGTGATGAAGCAGTCATGCTCCACAGGCTGCCAAACAAGAGACTTGCAGGCGACACAAGCAAACCCAGTGCTACCGCAAAAGGACAGATCACAGAGTACCTGATTTAGTGACTTTCCACCTGGAAGCCTTTTCCTCACTGACATGAAAAGAGCATCATGAAGGCCTTCCAAATTAAGCCCTCTGGGGATAATTCACCTGAAGAATGCTGAACTCTCAGGGAAAGGTAAACATCAGAGGGAAAGAGGCACCTCTTGGATCATCAGCAGAATCTGGCTTCTTTGAGGCAAAGAAAGATCTAAGACCTGCCCCAGTGAAACATCAGTTCTTTACCCCTGCCACAAGGTCTCCTGTGCTCTCTGCTATGTCTCTTGTCCAGGAGGAAAAGGGAAGGAAAAGCAGATCATTCTTAAGCACAGTTCAACCAAAAGTGTTTGGTGTGAATATAGCACATTTCCTTTGGAAGGAAGGCGAGTACAAATAAAGGGCCTGGCAGCTGGTTTGGGATTCCTGCTCTGTTCAGATTTCACTCAAGGCAGGAGCTGCACAGAGCACTGGGAGTGCTGCATCCCATCCCGCTGGGAAAACAACCTTCCCCACCCCAGAGCCACAGACCTCCAAAGAAACTGAAAAATTACTCTGCAAGAGATACTCAGAACTAGACTACACATGAGAGCAGAACAATTGGCTTAAGTTAACACCTCTTCCCTGCTTGGGGCGCTTTTCCCAGTTCCCAGGAAGAAATCTGAGATCAGAGACTGATAAATAAAATAAATCAAAGGAAGAGGGAGATATGCCTAATCTTCAGAGACTTCAACTGTCTTAAATCCAATGTCACACAAAGAAGTAATTCTCTGTTCTTCCATGTCACCAAAAATAAAGAGGAAAAAAACCACAAAGAACTGCCAAATGTGTTAAATACATAACTTAGGGCATTTTAATAAAAAAAGCAAAATACATTTCATCATTCATTGGCTGGCACAATGTATAAAAACCTTTAAATAACAACTTTAATATTAGTCACAAAATACAGCATGTTTTATAAAAATAGCTGTATGCACTGATATTACTGATAATGTAAAACCACTCTGAACAGGCCATGCAAAGACATTCAGCTTTGACCTTTCAATTTCCAAGTGCTTGTCACATCTGCTACTTTATTCCTTCTCACTCTGCTTGGGAGGGTTTTGTGTTGGCATTTGGGGGCCTCCTCCTCCCCCCTGCACACAAAGCCCTGGCAAATGGTTTCAGAAAGGGCTGACAAGTTAAGGTGCATCATGGGCATCTTAGTGGCCCAATTTTCACAGCTTATGTTTCAGAAAGTGCTCAACATCTGCGTCCTTCTCCATGGACCTCCCTTTGGTCACTTAAAATCTTCAGCCTTTCAGCCAAAACCCTTCCAAATTATTCTTTGTTCTGTTGCACTACAGTATTGAAACTGGAAGCGAAAATCTAGATGCCCAGCCTGAGATTACTGGAGGAGGCAGAATTCAACGGCTGCAGCACCATTTTTGTACAGCTGTACCTCTGCTTTGGGCATTTCTAAATTATTCACACACCAAAATTAACTGATTTCTATCCAGTCACATTAGGAACTGCAGCCAGGACACACAAAAGGTCATGGAGAAATACAAATTAACAGAAAGGAAGGTTTAGCTGAGGATAGTATTAATATAATAAAACCCCACATTCATATTAAAAACCCTAATTAACAGTAATATAAACTGTTGCATAAACAGTCTGTTACATCTGTGGTTACCAGAGTTAAGAATGCAACTGTTTGAAGGGGACAAAATGGACACCAAACTCCAGAAAATTAAATAAGAGATGGCATGGTGTACATTACGGTTAAGAGCAAAGATATGTCAGACAAAAACCCCACCCCTCCCAGTTTTCACCCCACATGCTGACACAGAAATTATCAACACCATAAAAAAATTACAAGGTTCTCTCCATCTCAAGAATCATGAGCAATCCTTGCACCTTTACAGTACCATCCTCATTCCATTTAAGCCCAATGAAGGTAATGGAGACAAGAGGTCCACCCAGCCATCATCTTCATTCCTGAGTGTACAGAAAGAGAGGAGGGCACTGTTGGTTGAGAACAGTCCCTACTGCTGACACTAACAGCAGCACCTCCTCAATGTGCCATCAAGGAGAGCAGCCATTGGCAGGGAGAGGCTTGATGCTCTAGGCAAAGTGCGGGTTTTTTCCTGATGTTTTCAAGTTTGCATTTTAAACTGTGCTCTTCTAAGAAGAAAATGAGGAAAATTTAGTGATTTATAACCTCAGATAATACCGCAGCCAACTCATCTTCTGCAGTTTAAAAAAATCAGTTGAATTATCTTAATGCACTAAATCTGACAGGCAAAAAACATTCCCATAAAAAGCTGTCCCCTTAAAGTTACAAGTCACATCACAAGAGCAAGCTCCTAATCAAAGTGTCAGAAGCAGAGCAGCTTTCATCAGCGCCGAGAATCCAAACAAGAACACAGACTGATCTTGCCCCCCCCGGCAGGCAGATTAAAAGGCTTTATGGGGAACTGGCTGGAAGTCAGTGGTTTTGGTGGCATGTGCCATGGCCCTGCGCTTGGCCAGGCGGGATTTGGAGGGAGGGGACAGTTTCATGGAGCACACAGCATGGGCAGTGCTCTCCTGCTCCGCGCTCAGCTCGCTCTCGTGCTGCGACAGCTGCCGGTTCAGGGCGATGGCCTCGGCTGCAAACAGGGTCAGGTCCTTCGTGCTGCTGTTCCTGTCCAGGGAAGAAAAAGGAGGAAGCAATTTCAACACTGTCACTTCACCCACTTGCCCTCACAGTAGAGGATCTATTTCCAGGTGCCTCTGCTTCTTCTATCAAATCACTGATACAGCAGGCAAAACGACCAGTTAATACTGGCATTTATCCTCACTCAGACGACCAGCAATACATGACAAAAACAGTCTGGGATTTTGGAAATGGCCACAGTTCTACTCCTCCTTTAGCCAAGGACTTCTGATATAAACCCAGGAAGCCACCTGAGGTGTCATCCCTAACATGGTCTCAAAGGCTGGGCACACAGGGCCATACTGCTGGCTTTCTTTAGAGAACTGCAGTCCCACTATAACTGCACCTCTGGCTTAAGGAAATACATTTCTGATGGGAAGAACCACCTGGAATTGCCAGCAGCAGACATGGAAATAGAAACATAAGTGTGACTCAGACTCTCTGGCATACAGAATCTCCCAGCAAATCACTTCCATGAGGCTTGCCCTGCTCCCAGTAAATGGATACTGTGATTACCACCAACTACAATGAAAGTCAGATCCAAGTCTGTGTTTATGGTGATTATTCACCCATCAGAAAGCAGTCTCTTTGGGTAACACATGCCTTTATGCCTTTTCCTCCCCCTCCTGGGCAGCAAGCTGACAAAACCATCATTATATCCTGTAAGATTAACACTGCACTGCAGGAATTCCCTCTAATGCTTTTCCCATAAACAAGCAAGATTAGATCATAAAGAAAACTCAGAGCTTTAATATTTCTGATGTTCTTAACAAAATTAGTGCTGCATGTTTATGAAGTTCTGTTCTCATCTAGGGACGTTGCATCCTAATTTGTCAACTCCCCACTCTCACCCATTCTTTCAGTAATTATTCTTGGCCAAGTTTACAAATGTGTAGAAAATAAACTCTACCTTTGGAGAACTTGAGGGGTAGGCAATCCCCTTTCAGGAGCCTGCTAGAAGAAGCAGTTAAGAGAAGTTAGTTATATATTAGCAGCTGGGAACCAAGCTTTCCCCAGAGTGACAAAAACCAGGAGAATCCCCCAAATCTTTACAACAAATAGATATTGCATATAAACTAATTCTCTGCGGCCTTACAAATCACTGTTTGTTTGCAAAACATATTTCATAATCTGTCTCCCCTCACAAGAAGATTTCACAGCTTGCAGGTACAAGACTACAGCTTTGGAAGCTCTCCAGAGGGTCTATTCCTTCTTTCCTGAACTGGGAACTGAAGCAAAAGAGGACACTGCTGTTCTTTTATAACCGTATTTACCAGCATTCTGTATTACTGTATTAACACAATAATTTGTGTACTGCAGTGCTTGCTATTCACAAGAAAGCCATTTAAAATGCACAAAGCAATAATTAAACAAAACAAAACAAACACTTAAAGGCTGACATATTAATCCAAATATTTACCACACAGAAAAAATAAAGCCACTGTGTATCATTTAATTAATCAAGATATGAGCACTAAAACACACAAGGACTCTAATAAAAAGTTCAGAGACAGGGAACAGCTTGTTTGTCACTTTGGAAGAAAAATAACCCTCAAAATAATATAAAGGGGGATACATACTCCTTGAACCCATGAATGTTGCAAAACTTGAGCAGCACTAAGTCGTTCTTTGGCATCACAAACCAGCAGCTTTGAGATGAGATCTTTGGCCTCAGAGGAAATATGCGACCAGTCCTTGTCAGGAAATTCATACTTGCCTTCCTGAATGCTCTCAAAAAGCTTGTTCTAGTAAAGGAAAATTTATTTAATTGAAATACACTGCAACCAGAAGTTTTTTCAGGTGAGACTTCTCACTCACTTGAATTCACCCAACGTGGAGGGCAACAACTGAAACCATCCAGTGTCCCTATGGAGTCAATGGAGAGTGACAGGCAGCTCCACAGAGTGTTTCAGTGCATCTTAAGATGGACACAATACACTGTCTGCTGGAAACACTTTCCCCCTCCCCACCCCACCCATAAGAGGGCAGCTAAAATACTCAGGCTTTAGAAAGAATAAATTCAGGCCCTGCATGGTGACTCTCCCAGGGGCTCAACTTTTATCTGAGGAATTGCAGTGACTACCATAAACCAGATCAAGGATTACAGAACAAGGGAGGATTGCAGGGTGGGGGAGAGGATGAGGAGGAGCTCTGAGATCTCACTGCAGGAGGAAGGAGAGGCAGCTGCCCAACCTCACTTTAGAAACTGGTATCATTTAACTTCTATACTGCCACCCTCACTTCTCAGTGACATCATCCTCCCAGCTACCTGCCAGGGTCAGGCACAGCTCTCCACTGGTGCCATTATGGCAAGTCCTACACCCAAAGCTCACGGGAGAACTCTGCACTCCCCACATGGCCAAGACATGCACATTCACCTGGCAAACTCTGCAGACTTCTCCTCTGTCCCAGCCACAGTCTGTGCCACAGTTGCCCACAAAAGGGGGGTAACCACTGAGCATGATGTACAGAATCACTCCCAGGCTCCACAGATCACACCTCTTGTCATAGAATGTGGCCTCCTCCATGAAGACTTCCACCACTTCAGGTGCCATGTATTCTGCAGAGCCACACTAGGAAACCAAATTCAACTGAGTTTTCAAAGGGAGGGTCACATCAAAACAAAACTCAGGTTTATCATTTTCCACTCTTTATACCAAGTGGCTTGGTCTAAAAGCAGAAATCAGGCATCAGTGACTACAGAAGCTCCTACAGTTCTTTAGCAGCACCATAAACTGTTCCATATGACTGTGAACCTTTAATCCAAGGTCATATACTAATTTATATCTTTCAGGTTTTTAAATCTTATCCATCAGTTAGCAGACAAGTGTATCAGGGAATAGATTTCTGTCAAGACTTCTGCAACACTATCAGATTTTTCTTTCAGAGTAAACGGCAAAAGCATAGGACTGTAGTTTTTCAAACTAGTGTGTATTATAAAGCCACACACTGACTACAGAGCTTGCATTCTCCTTAGCTCATTGGCTTAGCAACAAAAACAAAACATGGGGAAATGAACACTAATATGGGGAAATGAACACAAAACTAGGGTTAAAAGTCTTTCCATAAGCACACAAAAATTGTGCACAAGAAGTTTCCCCATTTGATTGTGTAAGAGATAAGCAGGACCAATGTGTCACTTGCTGGCCAACAGAAGAATTAATACTGTAAGCTCCTGGGCTTTTGTATTTGTCCTGTCACTGGGAAAGCAAGACAGTATTCATCACACATACACTTGCTTGAAATGAAGTATCCAACACTGGTTGTAGTGGCAGTAGAGATAAGACAAATTGGTTTAAGGTAGAACAACAGGAAAAAAAAAGCACAAAGCCACAGTAAATCTCTCACCGGCGTTGTTAATTCAGGAGTAGTTATGGGAGTACATGCACTGTTCAGCTTCACCCCACTGCCAAGATCAAAGTCACATATTTTTACTGGTGAGATCTAAAAAAAATAAGAGGTCAGGAAGACCGGGATTAATACAAAATATATGAATATATATACAGATGAAGTAGAAAAACCCAGGACAGAACATGAGTCCCTATCAAGACCCAATCTCTTACAGCCACCTTCCACATTCACCTGCCCTACCCCAGCTGCACCCACACCACCAGCATCTGACCCTGCTACATTATTTTTTTATTTGGTTAGGCAAGTGCCAGTACACATCAGGGCACTTGGGAAATTGGTCATATAATGTGACCAGCTGGCCTCGAAATGCTGCTTGTCCATCTGGGTACTGGCTCAGAACAGATGAGGCACTAGGGTATCACTGCCATGCTCTCTCTAAGGGCAGTTGGCTGTTTATCTCTTAGCCAGATGTTCACATTTTCACAGCTCTAAGAAGAATTTAGTCTCTTTTAGGCTTCAGTTCTGTTAAATTTAGTTGAAGTTCACTAATGGGTTCAGAAGTTGTCACGAAGAGAAAAACCACAAAGACTGTTTTTGGGAACCAAGTTAAAAAATACAGTTCAGAAGGTTAAGAGACCAGAGCAGCACCTTTTCTGGAGACTCACACAGGATATTTTCAGGCTTCAGGTCCCTGTGAGCAATACCTAAGCAGAGAGTACAAATGTTCATTAGAAAGGACACTCCCTTGTTTTATTTCTCATAACTTCTCTTTATTAGAAGGTGGACTGGGAAATATTCTAGGTCTGAGCATGCTACACACACCTGTCCCCCTTAAATATAATAATTTAACTGTAAAGTACAATTTAAAAGTTAAAAGTTGTACTTTACAATTGTTAAATATTGCATCCTGTTATACTGTTATCATCCTTAATTGTACAGGAGAGTCTGTTAAGCAAATAAGACCCTGCTCACACCAGCATTTTTGTTAGCCCAAATTAATTATGCTCCTAAAAACCAGCATATTGAGATGACTGACCTGTAGGAAAGTTTAATTCTTTACACAGTTTAATTAAAATATTTTTGTGCCTTTCACAGTAAAATTCTTCTTTCCAGATGGGTCAACTGGCTTGCTGAACTCCTACCAGAACAGATAATACTTGAAGAACTCTCCCCTGCAAAAAACTTCCCAGAGTTCCCAGACAAAAATATCCCTTTGAGGTACAGACTCATTGCTGAAGCAAATGAAAAATTAAACATTCAGTTGGAGACACAAAAGAAAAGCTAAAGGAAAACAAGCAAAGTGCTTTTTCATTCAACTGCTATCAGAACAGGCAAACCTAACAGGGAAACACAAAGTTATCCATGTAATCCACATGCAAAGGTGGTTCTGTGTTGTAGAACAGTTCTTCAAATGCCAAAATACACAATTTCTGGAAGTTCTCAATTTAATATGATCAAACTCTATCGAAAGACAGAACATGAGAGGTAAAAAAAAAGTAAAATCAAATTAGCAACTTGCCTGTAAATTTACCTTCACTCTAGCTTTGATTTAAAACCTTACACTCCAAGCACTCCTGGCACTACTTCAGAGTACAAGAAGGAAAATCCCACCAAGCTCTAGGCAAGAGAGTATTTAATGTCTTTTCTTCAGCACACTCCACAAGACATGGCTTAAAACATAATAGCAGAGCCCCAGTCTAAAGGAATTAAGAGTGTTCATAATGACATGGTTTTGGCACAGGAGATGGCACAATGAACCCACTGAGGTGGCCTGTGCTGATATTTACAAGGCCAGTGAAACTCCCAACAGTTGGCTTGGCTTGCAATGGGAAAGCCAACAATGTTTTTTTGTATTATTGTTTGAATTCAAATGTCTGATTATGTAACACTTGATTTTGCAGTTGCAGAGCACTGAGAAAACTGCCCTTAAACACCCCTCCAGTAGATTATTAGCAATAAAGCACACACATCTCAAGCGGGTGTAAGGCACTATTATCATCCAGCTGAGTTTTAAACTACTCCTGGCAAAAGAATTAGCTGTCCTCATTCCAATTTTTTTAAAAGCATTTAGCTATAGCACTTCACCATTAAGCTGTGCAATAAAACTGCTTTAATTTCCTGTTTACTTTAGTGCTCTGTATCCTACTTACTAATTATTTTAATGTCACACGGAAGAACCATAGAAAGAGCAATAAAATGGAAAGGGGATGGATGTTGCTGTAGCTGATTCTGCAAGCCACATCCCCACTGTCCCAGTTCACAGCAAACAACAAGAAATCAGATTGCTGCTCTACAGCCATTTTAATGAATCACCCTCCTCTTGTTTGGGGCAAAGGGAATTAAAACTAAAAGCTGAAAAAAAACATACAGGAAGTGTTAGCTGAGTTGATGTTAAACCTCTTGAATGGGCTACCTGGACTTTCAGCTATTAAGAAACTCACTACAGCCGTAGCACATTAAATAAGATTTTTTCCATATATTCAGCCCAAATTTCCTGTTCCTTATTTGCCCCATATATCAAAGTCAAAATCTGCTAAACACAGGAGTTCAAGAAGTATCTTCTCTGAAGTTTTAAAGTTGAGTTATCACATAGACAGGCTATGATAATTACCAAAACTCTTAATCCAAACTAAGTTTGGGCTCACACTCAAATTAACTTCTCTGGTACCTCCTGTTGAGGTACCAGAGCTGTGATTCCAGCTCAGCATATAAACAGTCCTGTGAGTTAAAAGTACAGATTACAACTAAACCTTTATTGAACTGGGGACAGTGCTAATCAGCTTATGTAGCAAAAGCAGATCTGCTGAGATCTACCAGGCTAATCAGAGTGGCAAAAAAGAGGAGAGAAAAAATGTATCAAAATGAATAATCAATGAACAGTCTCCAGTTACATGCCATTCTATTCAGAACTAGTCACTGTAACACCAACTGAAGCTGCAAAGCTAAGTAATCATGATACAGGGAAGACTTCAAAAGTATCCATCACATTCAGCCCAAAAATATATTCTGGGATGGCCACACTGCACAGAAAATTTGGAATTTAAAGAAAAGTATTCCCAACTTGAAAAAGCAGCAGAAAAACACTTTAACATAAAAAAAATCCCTATAAACATAACTGCTTTTAAATCTAAGCAAAATTCCAAATGAATTGAGGACACCTTCAAACAAAGGACTATGGTTCACTTAGGTCTCTCAGTTTAACAGTGAGAGTCTAAATGTGGGGGCTAAAAGCTACTACAAACCAACACGTCTTGTGACTAGCAGAAATTCTGACTAATTACAAAAAAGTAACTCTGTTGACCTGAAAGAAGAAGAAATTAAAATCTTATTAGATCCCTTCTGAGCAACCTTTATATAGTGGCTTGTGTAACAGGAACAAACAGACTCAACCCTAATGTTAACGCTCCCTGGATGCTGATTTAAGTTTTGTTCTTGAAAAGGCTGTACCATCTTAACCCAATTATGTAAAATACTACAAGATGAAAACAATATTATAGAGGAAATCAGCTTAAATCATCTGGCTTTGCTGTAAATGGAAACACTAGCAAAAGCTGGCCACTTACAGATAAATGTGCTTCATAACCCACAGTATCAACCAGCAAAGATGGAGGCAGCCTTCTCTTACCTTTTGTATGAAGAAAATCCAGAGCAGAGGCAATGTCTCTCACCACTTTGCTAGCTTCTCGTTCATTGAAGTGCTTCCTCTTCTGTATATGGGCCAGGATTGAACCTGTCAGGGTAACAGGTGAAAGGGAAAACCTCAGTATGAATGCTGAACTAGTTCTAAGTATCATTAATCCATAACCTCATTTTCACACTTTATAACAGCCTTTCACAGCAAGAAACTTCTGGGGAGAAAAGAGGAGAATGACTAAGAAGAAAAAGGCACAACTGAGCAGCTTCACCACTTAAGTGTGCTAGAACATAATTTTCAAACAGTGCAGCTCTCTAGTTTAAGCACAGCATGAGAGGCAATCACTTTTTACTGCCCCAAGACATGAGTAGTCTGTTTTCCACACACTGTGACAGCAGAGATTTGCCAACAGGACCAGTAAAACTCAAACACCAACTAAGGAGATACATAAACACTTCAGCAAAACCCAACCTACCCCAGGGCATGGGTGGTCATGCTCAAACTCTCCTGATTTTCTACATCACCACTGAAACCCTGCACTGAAAGTCAATTTTGTGCCTCAACACCATCAAAGTAAAAAAAAAAAAAAAAAAGATTCAACCTTTAAATACACATCAAATTTCCCACTGGCATCAAGGCAAGGCTCATACAGTGACTTAAGGCAAAATTTGCCCAGAGATATAAAATCTGACAAAAGACCTCTAAATTAAAATATACTGAAGGGCTGGTAGCTTGCAGGCAGAGCCTCACTGGCATCCCTTCAACAAAGAATAAAGGGAGGTTTGATTCCTTATCTTCCTAAACTAAATTCAATCAATCTTTTCAAAAGATTAAAAACGTCTTTCAAAAACCAATTAGATGCAGTCTACAGAGATCCAAGCCCCCTAAGTAGCCTTACCGTTGCCTTCTATTTTCTTATTCAGAGAGGTATATTTGTAAAAGCAATCAGGCAAAGAAATTCAAGAAGTAACTGCTGTTTGTTATTAACCCAAGACATTTTCTGTCTCAGGTGATTTCACTTTTATTCTTCAGTTCTAGATGTAGAAGGAAATCTCCCACTGGTTAATTTCTATTCTTATACCATCAATGTTACTGCCACTCCTCCACAGTGAGGACTCAGAGAGGGAAGAGGAAGGACATTCAAAAAGAAGAGAGATGGACAAAAGACTCCTCAGATATGCACAGCCATGCTGTGTCAGATGGGTGGAGGAAGACCAGTTTGGAC
The DNA here is from genome assembly GCF_008360975.1 of Lichenostomus cassidix. NCBI lineage: Eukaryota > Metazoa > Chordata > Aves > Passeriformes > Meliphagidae > Lichenostomus > Lichenostomus cassidix. The sequence goes on along the minus strand of NC_139489.1, from coordinate 8,135,455 downwards.
CAGGTTATTAGATTCCAAGTAAGTTTTCCCTTGCCAAAAACACTTTCTAGTTTGCTACAGATTTCTTGAGGACATAAGGTTCAAAGGGGTTTCCTGGTATTTGCACCTTTAGAAAACAGTAACAATTCTTCAGTGTTTCCATTCCTGTGGAAAAGATCCCACACTTTGCAGGAAACAATAGTGAGCCACCTGAAGCGCTCATTTCACTCAGGTGGTTTATTTGAAATTACCTTTCTGAATAGAGCTGATGTCCAAACTCTCCCAGATGAGAGTTATATCAATATCAATGAAAATATACTCTACTGACTTTATATTCAGCCCACGTACAGAATTTTCACAAAGACAGAATAGCAGGGCCACAGTTGTTCCTACCTCTCCAGTACTCATCAGAGAGAAAGCATCATGTAGCACCTCTCAAAATGCATTTCAGTGGAAAAAAAAATGAGGAAAAGACTCTTAAATCATGCAAGTTCAGTATAATCAGCTGGATTTTAACTCTTTCAATTATAAAAAGCTGTCAGACAAGGATATTAGAGGGATTCTCCGCATCACAGTGAACTGAACACAGATAAAAGAGGAACAGATCTCCTTCAATTACATCAGCTACAAGAAGGCAAAGGTGCAAATGGAAACCCCAAATTATGCTCCAACACTGTAAGTAATACCACGCCCTGAGACTGGAGTTACAGAAGTAAGGCTTGCATTGAAGATTATTGCTCTCATTTTTGCCAGCCATGCCACTCACATCAGAATATGCTGTGTGTCAGATCTGACCCCTAATTCCTGTCTCTGTCTTCAAACCACATGCCAAACACTTCAAACAGTGGTGGTTTGGTTTTTTTTAAGAAAACTAGCTTCAGTCCTAGTTGACCCTGTTAAAAGTGTAGCTAAGAGGGCAGGAGTAGCATTATTATCCTCTCAGCAGCCATGCAGGTACACTAACTCACAAAGAAGAGGGTTAACTAATGGAAGAATGTGGAGATGAGAAAAAAGACAAATGCAGATTCATCTCAATCAAGCCCCATTACAGCTAATTTGTCAGAGAAGTCTGTGCATTAAGACAAAGTGTTATGGGAAATCACAATGAAAAGACACAGCAATTTTGAGAGAAGTTAAACAAAAGCTTTTACCCAGGGAAAATACACATCCATCTCTTTTAAATGTAGTTCTGCATCTATGCAGAAAGAATTTGTATTTCTTGCACATAGTTGCTCCTGGAAACTTTCTTGATGAGAAACAACAGATGATGTTCTCTGGACAGCAGGATACTCCAGCAGCTCAGTTTTCCTTTGAAGGGTTTGCCACATTAAGTCATGGTTTTGCACGACCATGCAATTAGTGGGCACAGTAATTATATGCAACACAGGCAAATGGGAGAAAGTACACAAAGTGCTTGCTGCAGCTTTCTCACTCCCCAGGTGAGTGGGAAGTGCTGGAGCCCAGTGACCACTCAGACTCACCCGATGGGCTCTCAAACACCTACAAGCATAACTGGTTTCAATTACAGCAACCCCAGGCACAGGCAAGATGATTTTCAGAACAGAGTTCCATGAGTTTCACGAAATGAAGTCAATCCTACATCAAGGTAAAACTCTGGTAGAGAATACAGATGCTGCACTAGAATCACATGTAATACCTGACATCCTGTGTGTCTACCCTTGCCTGAAGGTATTGTGACCTACTGACTGTATTTCAAACCTTCCACTTTAATAGAGCTGACATTTCCATCACTCAGCTACAGAAATGGATTGCAAATGCATGACCAAACCCATCAATACTCAAGAGTAACTATACTTCAAGTTCTGTGGAATACTTCCTCTTCTTCTTGTCTTGAAATTCTCAAGCATTTTAAACAAGTTCTTCATTTTCAACTTTAAAACAGAAGCAAACAGGAGTCAGAATGATTCAATGAACAAAGGCACAGTTTCTGCACAGTACCTCCTCGCAGCTTCTCAAAGACCAGGTAGTATCTTGTGTCATCTTCAAAAAATTCTATTAACTCCAAAATGTTCCTTTAAAAAAAGAAACCAAAAAAAGGAAATAGAAGAAACAAGCACAGAGTATACACACAGCAACGAAGAGTTTCAGCAGGGATAACTAAGAAGTCCCAGGAACACCCAAAAAACCAAGGTCTCAATAAACTTTTGTTGCCTATGGCATTAAAACCACATTTCAAACTCACACTGTAATTTAAGCATGGGAAACAGGCCAAACACCACACTCAGAAGGATTGTGAGAGCTCTGCTACTGCTCAATTGACAGGAAGATAACTGGTAATAGGTTGTATTTAATAATTCAAAACATTGCATTTCTGCTGAAGGCAGAAAAAAAAAAGAAAAATAATTAAATTGGCATTCTTTCTCTCTGGAAATCACAAAACAAAACACACAGGGCTCAAAGTAGACAGGCATCTGTCAACAGGATATTAAATCCAGCTCCTTAGTTGCCATTTTTAGACTCACTCCTGTTCAGCTCATGTAAATTCTTTGCACAAACACTTCATGTTTCTTTGAGGATGTCAAATGTGTAAGTCAGAATTTTCTACATTTAATGGTACACACAGTACCATTAAATGTAGAAAATGGTACATTAAATGTAGGAAATGGTAACCCAAATTCTGCATGTGGTTGTGAGAGATCAAGTTCTTCATCAGTTGTGTAGTGGATTACCATATGCTCTTAACCTCACAAAGAAGAAAGACATGGTCTGCTTCTCTACACCACAACATAAGCCCATCAGTTTGGTAAACAAGTCGGTTTTAAAATTATTTCTGCATGTTATATTAAGAATTTGTTTGAAAAAGCTCAATATAAGCTGCACCACTGCAATACAGGTAACAGCTGTTGTACATTCATTCTAGATTAACAGAGACATCTGAAAGTAGCTTCAGAATTGGCTCAAGCCCATCACAGAGCTCCCAGAGCATGCTGCCAGTGCCTGCACTACTTTTCTTCCTCTTCAGACATGAGTAGCAGCTTTACAGTTGCTTCATCCTATGGCTACATGAAGTCAGGAGAGATCCAAATGAGAACTAAATTAGCTTTTCGCTGAGCTAAGAGTTCCAGGGCAAAAGCAGGAAGGCTGATACAAGGAGGAGGACAAACCACACATCAGAGAAAGGAATGGCAAGACTTCCACAGCAGCTGGTATCAGGTCAGCTTTTGCTGATGGTGAAATCATAGGGGAGAGTGGCAAAATGTTAATTCCTCATCTGAACAAAAGCCATGCATCACTGAAGCACAATCAGGCTACACTGACCTGGCTGCTAACTGAGTTATGTAACTTTTATTCTGTAAATAGTTCCCCTAAATTTCACAGGTAAGAGAAGAAGAAATTCTTATTCTGAATAGGTCAAGTCGAAATTTCAACTGTTTCTAAGGAGACTACCCACAAAGCTTCTAACCTTGTCACACATAAAAATTTGAACAAAAATAATCAAGACCCTTTAAATAAACAAAGATAAGACTATACTTACTTGTTGCCCTGGCATTGGTACAGAGTTTCTATTTCACGAAAAACTCGACTCCGACTATGCCCAGCATTTTTTTCAATGATCTGTGAAAAAGAGTTAAGACCTCATATTTGAAAAATTACTGCAGTAACTATGCATGTAACTCTGGAATTAGGTAACTGTTCCAAGGTTTGAATCTAGGGCATGCCCACTAGAGAAAAACATTCCACCTTTGTTTGTTTGTTTAATTTCTCATCTGGCATTTGTTTGCAGAGCAGAGCAGTGTCAGCAGAGCTCTGGAAGGCATTCAAAGGACAAGAGAAATTAGGACAGGAAGAGAAGAAAGGAACTAAATCCTCACGCTACACAGCCACTGACCAGCCACCACAAGCTTTTCCTTGCATAATTTTAACATTGCAATGTGCAGAACAAGATATCTTTTTGAGTTTTAATAAAAATATATATGATAACCACAAATCTGTTAATGAGCCCTAACACTTTACAATGGTATTACAGAAGATTGGCTTTTATCAAAAAATAGACAGCTTTCCATGAACCTGTTACAGTAAGTGATGCTCTCTGAACTCAGAGCAGCACCCAAAAGCTTGCTCTATTTGGTAGGCCATGCTGTATAATGACTCAGTCTCTTCTTTCATAAGAAGAGACAAAGGTAGGACTACAACCAAACCAGGGCATGAGAGGAAAGCCTGGCCTGAGATCTAACCAGCACAGTGATTTGCTGTTTGTGACTTCTATCTGCAGCTGATACACCAGCTCACTCTGGAGGCACAACACCTAAGGTCACAGGTTTTCTCAACAGTTATAAAACAGGCTCATTTCAAGCATCAAAAATTTCCTAGGTTTTCCTATTACCCACTCTGTTGCAGGTTTTCACTCAGAGGGAGAAGACAGATCACAGACAGAAGCAATGCTGCTTTTACTCTTTACTTACTTTAACTGCATACTCTTTTCCAGTTTGGAGACTGACAGCACCCTGAACTTTAGCATATGCTCCCTCACCAAGCAGCTCAGCCGTCAGCTTGTACAAGTCTGCCAAAGAAACCCAGAAGAAAGGACACATCTGTCAAAGCATTTTAGTGAATAACATCAAGACAAGCTCTTTATCTGATAAGCATCCTTCAGATTTATGTAGTATTAAAATAGATATGCCAGTCTTAGCTATGCTTCATTTTTCATCTCCCTCTTTCAAGTTCTAGAAAAATTAAAAGTAAACTTCATAACAGCATCAAAATCACACACTTGTTCACACTAGTAATGTTTTATATCTCAGGAATATCTAGGATCTCAGCTGCCTTCTCTGTCTTCATGTAAAACTCAGAAACAATTTGTTCAGGTGGAAAACAATTCACTCTTTGATCAGGAAATGCCTATCATACATAATCTACTTGCAGACAGTGTTTTAAGTATAACAAACTTGAACATTTAAACCTAGAACAATACTACCACCTTTATATGCAATGTACCTTCCATTGCTACTTGCCCACTAAGAAGTTTTATACTGCTCAGTTTTCTGACTAAACTATATTTTACTTACAAAGCTTCACAATATTTGTGCTCGCATCTATTCAAACAAAACATTTTGACATCAGCACAATTTCTACCAAAAAACCAATGTTTGGCTAAGAAAACTGAGAAAAACAGCAGAGGCAAAGCAGACCATTAAAAGCTTATAAATTGTCACCAACCTTCAAACTTCCCAGGGACCTGATCTGTGGCTCTGGTTCTTTTTTTCTTTTTCCTTTTCCCACCGTCTGCTATGGGGACAGGCTGACTGCTGACCATCTCTGTGTGGCAGAACATAGAGGCGACTTTAACAATCAATTACTTTAGGAGAAAATACACATGCTGCGTGTTTATGTTGTTATCTATCCAAAAGTTTTTCTGCTTGTCTTCAGCACAGGCTGCCACCTCTCCTCCAAATACCAGAGAAAAACTAAAAAGGCAATTTGGGTGCCAATAGATAGTTCTGGGGAGGTTTGATAAATGTAAAAACAGGAGGAAACAGCAATGCATCTATACTGAATCCTTATCTCACAGCACAGTAAGCCAAAGCACAGAAATAACCCACAACAGAACACGTGCCCTGATACCAGACAGTGCTTACAGCCCTCACAAGGGCACTCTGAGCTATTCTGCTGGTTTACAAACAGATTTTTTTTCTCATCAGCTCAAGAAAATGAGCCTCCAAAACAGCAGGAAAGTGTGGGGAAGTTTCAAACCACTCAGTGAAACAAAGCAACCACAGGAGTTAAGATATCAGAGGAGCAATCTAGGTCAGTTTATGCTGCCAGAAGTCCAGAAAGAAAACCATTTCTCACAGAACCATAATGTACCTTTCTAAACCACAGAGCAGTGGGTAATTTATGCTCCAAAGCAGGAAGTGTTTATGGCATTTAGATTTTTTTCCTTACATTACTAGCTGCAGATACTACAAGAGCTTAGTCTGAGATAACAATTCACTGATGCAAGATAATACAGCAGAAAAAAACACCTCCATATTGTTACTGAAGGCCTAAATAAAAACACTGTCATATTGTACAGCTAACCTATCTTCAAAAAGGTTAAATGATTCTACACTGAGATACCAAGAGGGAACACTTCACACCAGTCACACCCAGCCAAGTTTGCCTTAATAGTTTAAAGCCTCAGCTCAAAGTCTTCAGGGCAGTAGGAAAGTGCAGCTAAGACATTTTACAACCAGGAGGAATTCTGACTAAATTCACTTTTAAAGATCTTGTACTACAGAAAAAACGAAATCCACAGGAATAGCGTAATTATGAGAATACTGGTATTGAAAGAGCAACTCCCAAGAACTTCTGTCAATTCCCTTTTAACAAAGATTATGAATAGCAGTTTTTCTGCCTTTCACTATTTCTAAAGGACCCATAAAACATGGGAGAAGCTCCAAGGCAGAAAACATTACACAACCATCTAACAATACATGAAGTACTTTTTCTTTGATCCATGACATTTTTCTTGTTCACATCTGTCAGTAATAGCTACTATGAGTGCCACTTAGAACCCACATGTCTGAAAATTTAAGGCAAGTGTTATTTTGAAAGTCCTTTCTCCTTAACAACTTACTGAAACACTTAGAAAGGTATCACTCAAAGCATCAAAGAGTAAACTCTCATTTTCAAGTCTTAGGCAGAATATGTTCAGAAATTATCATGATGGATGTCATATGTGACTTCTTAAGTACAGTAATATAAAGCACATTTTACCAACTTCTGAAGAAAAAGCTTCTTTTTAACTCAAACTGATACACACACAGTTTCAAATTTTATCATAAAGAGAAGGTGAGCCTTTGACAGCTAATCCGAGCTCTCCTCTTTTTCAATTCAACCTGCATCAGGAATTATTCAGAACCGGGACTGAAATGACACACACTAAGCTGCTCAGAGAGAAGGCTGGTCTACTTGAAGGAGGTGCTTGATTTCCACAAGGTCTCAAAAAAGTAACTTTAATGACCTGACCTTCTACAAGCCATATCTAGACAGGTTCTATTCCATTTCAAATATCACACAGTTTCAGAGCTTGTAACAGACTAAAATCAGCAAAAAACCCAGGATGTGAATCCTGTCTCTTAGCACAGCTGACATATTCCTTCACAACCAACTCCTGCACTCTAGCAGCTGGCTCTGATATATACAGTCAGCTGTTTAATAACTCACTACATCATTTCAATTCCCTTTAGTCTGACTCAATTCCTAAATTACAGAGAATTGCTTCCCTGAAAACAGGAAGTTCACTAGTCATGTATACAGAAACCAAATTGCTGAAAAGTTGACATTTTTTTAACCTGCAGTCTTGACTAAATTGGCCATCAAAATAATGCATGAAATGTTTGCTATATTAGATTCTTATTACTTCTCTGGTCTGCTATTTTACATCACTGTGTAGTTCACTTCTGCCAACACAGAGAGAGAGCTCAAGGACTGGATGGACTGCTCTGCAGGGAAATGGCCCATGGACACATCAGGTCCAAGACAAATGTCTCCAAATTCTGATCTGTCCTTCTCCAGTCAGGTTAGGATTATTGCTTGAAGGGTAATGTAACCAGCAAAATCCACACTGTAAGCAAAATGAGAGCAAGTTTCTGTCTTAGCTGCAGTTCTGTTGAAGCCCCTGAATTTTATTATTGTCATAACTCAGTGTTGAGGCAATGTTTAACACACACATTATTCAGAGCCTGTGTGAGAAGGCAGTCACAGCCTTTCCCTCTTGCTGTAAAGAAAACTTGAAAACAAAGCCAAGAGAAGAAGAAAGGGAACAATTACCACAAGTTTCACTTCATTCAGACCTTAAGCTGTCTTTCATCTTGCTTCCATATATGAACATGCTAAAGTCCACTACCCAGACCTAACTCCCCCTCTCATTCTAATCTGCTTCCCAAAGGAAGGAAGAGTATATTTGGAAAAGAAGCACATGTGTGTAACAGGAAGCACTTGGAGGACACAGTAGAAATGCCCTTTCCTATTAAGAAGAAAATACCTTGTTTGAGTGTTTGATCTTAGTGGAAGAAAGCAGAGTCCAAGTACCACCACTGCTTCAAAACTGGGTCTTGCTTGAGCCAGGTTGTTCTGCAGGTGAAAAACACCATCACATTACCTCAGAAATCATGAAAACATTGTTACATATATTCAGATAGTACCCAGAGCCTAAAGACATTGCAAGGACCTGTTGTGCTGGGCTCCATATGAACACACAGCAAAAGCACACCCCTACAATTTCAATGGAACAAAATGAAAACAGACTTCAGTCTAGTTTTCCTCCCAGCTCAGTGTCTCACACCATTCTTGGACCCTCCCTTCTTCATCAACACTGACTCCTGCAGATGTCCAGCTCATAATGAAACAGGACACACTCAGCAGGTGCTGATTCTACAAAAACCATCTAGTTGCAGGAAGCTCAGAACAGTCCAAACTACCTTTATAAAGCAACTACGTAGTGATTAATTGTGTTTGCAATGTTACACATCAAGAGAGATACAATTTGAAAAGGAAGAATATACACTGTTTCATGACAGCCCTGTGTCAAATAAGAAAGATTATTTTATACTCATTAAGTATATTAATTTTAAAATTGTAAGAAGTGAATATTCTAAATTAGTCTTTGCACTAGTTTGCCCCAATTCATTCTTAGCTGTCAGAGTTACCTTCTCATTCCACCTACAATAAAACTTTTAGTTTCATTTCATCTGCATTATCCTTGAAGGGAGAGGAACTTAAAAACATTCCAACATCTTCTCGCTAATATACAGGAGCATTAACATTTTAAAATGAACATCCAAAAGTTCACAGGAAGCCCAAGCAATCCAATTTCATGAAAGAGCAAGTCTGACAAAAATTATCAGTCCAGCCTTATCACGGCATTGCTGTACCGACTCAGAGTGTCACAGCTGACACCACCTGCCTGAAACCCTTCATGCTGGGGAAAAGGTTACAGCAACCTTTCTCTTTACCTCCACACTTCCCTCTGCCATTCCCTCTGTCACACTTTCAGAAATCAGCGTCACATTATCTCCTGCTTGCGCAATTTGCAGAGCAACTTTTCAGTTCTCCCAGCTAGACACTTCCCTTGCAAACTAAATGGGGGTTTCTGAGGTTCTGGGTCAAGCCCTCCAGCAATGAGTGGATCTCACTTTTCAGGATCTTCTCCTGAAATCAGCCTGTGTTTCCCCAAGCACACATGCATTTCTTTAAAAGCATTAGTTATCATGCAGAAAAACAGCAGAAGAACTGTTATCATTCCCACTGGAAAGACAAAGGCAAACAAGAGAAGTGTACTGAGCCAGCCATGAGTTAGCAAGTAAGGACAACAAATGAGACTGAAGGTGGCTTAAAAACACACTGTAATCTCTTTAGTTTCTTATTCAAGGGCAAGGTGTCTCCAAGGCAGCCACATGGATGGCAGGATAAAATAGGGTGTATTTCACAGGGCTAACAAATAAACGTGAATTGTGAGCCCTGTCAGGAACAACATTGCCCACACGCTGGTTATTGCACTAAAAATCATCCTCTCTCCTTCCACATCCAGCAGAACAGCCAAACAGGGTATTTAATGCTACTGACCACTGGCAGACAGTTCATATTTAAGACTTACTATCACAGGGCAGTAGGAACTTAGCAGCAAAGTTATTTTAAACTCCATCACACACATTCTAAATGAGAAAACTCCTAGCAATAGTGCTTTGACTCAACTACTTAAAGCTTCTCCAACCCCTAGAGCACTTTTAAATTAAGGAGGTAGACAATGTAAGTAGGTTCTGAGGGCCACTTACTAAACAGAAAGCTGTTTACTCTCTTCTACATCTGATGGCATCAACAACTTCCAGAAGACTGTCTCTGCATCACCAAGTAGGTCCTCTAATTCACCCCAGCTCCCTTGCCTCTCCCCTTGCCAAAGACAAAAACTTCTTAGAAGACTTTTCATTTTGTACAGATGCAATACCATTTCCTGCCCTTGCTCCACACCCCACAAACGATCAATCAGATAATCATATTTGTCACTGGAAAAAAAAAAGCCACACAACATACACCCATATCAGCAAGCAGCCTTGTTTGGAGACGTTAATCTAACTTAATGCGTTTTTAAACTTTGAAGCAAGACTGATTTTTCCTTATTTTCTCCTCCTCTGTGCTTTCAACTCTAAAATTAAGTCATTAAACTCCACTGTATTGTCACATGTGATGTCACGTAAGATTTGTACCAGTGTTTTAACGTTTGTTACCAGGAAGGTACTGGAAAAAGAGAAGAAATTCCTCATAGCAGTAAATACCTTTTTTTTAATCATTATGGAGTATTGGTATAGCATTCATAGCATGAAATAATGTCACAGAAGCACTTTGGTTGGAAAAGACCTTTAAAGAACCAAGGAAGGTTCAAGTGCACAAGGCACCCTGCTTTACCTGGAAGGCTGCCAATACCAAACCCAGACACCTTTAGAACTGCAGTGAAAGAGGTTCAGCTCTGCAGGAGTGCTTTGCCTTGCTTCCATCCAGCACCTGGGAGGCATGAAGAGGAGCTCTGTTTAGGTAATAAAAAAAAGGCAAATGATAGTTCTTTGAAGTTATCAGAATGTACGCCAATCTTCCCAAGCCAATTGTGAGGCAAAACCCTGTATGATAGAGGCTTTTAGAAGTGAGTTTACAAGTCAACTTGTAAACGGGGGAAAAAAAAAACAAAAGGCAGTGGCTTATTTCTGAACAAATCTGACACTTCGCAGACAAGTGCCAGTGGTGTCAGGGGAATGGGCTGATTTTTGGCTATCGCAAGCACTGTTGATGCCAGCAGCTCAAGCTGTCACCCAGGGCTGTCCCGCTGCTTCTGGTGCCTCAGAAGGTCACCCAGCTCAAACTAACACCGCAAAGTACACTTCAGGCAGATTTTCAGTGCTCCTCGGGGTTCGCATGCCGGATGAAATATACAAGAACTAAAAGATTTCTCGTGATCGCATCTAGGAACTTGTTCATTCGCCTTCGCCTGCTCTTCTCCCACTCCAGCAATGTCCTCAACAGAAAGCAGCTGCCGCAGGAGTGCACAGACTCACCACTCTTTATTGAAAAGCGCACTATCTACGAAACACAGCACTTTAAACCTTCGTGAGACAAATTTCCAGCTCCAGACACGAGGAAACTTAGGGATTTCTTAGTGAGGGCCCCCAGACCCAAAGGTGCCGGAGAGCTGAGGCACCCTGCAGCCGGGGCTGCCGCGGCTCCCGAGCGCTCTGCCCTCCGCACTCCCGAAGGAGCAGCGGGAGCCCAGCGGCTCCTGCGGGGATGAAGCGAACCTCGCAGGGCTGCCCTCCCTCGCCTCCCCTCAGCTGACCTAGCCGGGATCGCCCTGCCCGCAGCCCCCTCCCTCACCTCCATGGCGCCGCGGGTCCCTGCTCGGCGGGGCGGCACTGCTCGCCCCCGCCCTGCGAGTGTGGGCAGCGGCGGGAGCGCGCCTGCGCCTGCGCGCGGCACCGCCCCTCACAGCGCCGCGGGAGCGCGCCGGGCGGGGCCGCGCCTCTGAGGGGACGAGCGGGCCGGGGATGGTCCGTGAGGGACAGCGGGACTGGGATCTGCTTGTAGTGTTCTCCTGGACCCGAAACAGCCCCCAAAAAAACCAAAAATGGATCCAAAACCCCGAAAAAATGAACTTGCCGACCCCCAAAACCCCAGGGAGCCCAAAATCCCCAAATATGAACCCAAAATGAGAAAAAAAACCCCAAAAAATTAACCGAAAATGGACCCCAAACAACCAAAAAACCCTCCAAAATGAAACTGAAAACCAAAAAATGAACTTCCCGACCCCCAAACCCCCGGGGAGCCAAAATCCTAAAAAATGAACCCAAAATAAGAAAAAGCCCTAAATATTAACCCAAAACTAACCAAAAATGGACCCCGAACCAACAAAAAAAAACCCAAAATGAACCCAAAATGAGAAAAAAAACCCCCAGAATGAAATGAAGCCCAAAAAAATGAACTTCCCCACCCCAAAAAACCCCAGGGAGCCCAAAATCCCCAAAAATGAACCCAAAATGAGAAAAAACCGCAAAAAATTAACTCAAAACCAACAAAAAGGACCCAAACCCTACAAAAACCCCAAAAATGGATCCAAAACAACACAAAAAACTCCAAAATGAAACTGAAACCCCCAAAAATGAACTTCCCGACCCCAAAAACCCCAGAGGAGCCAAAATCCTAAAAAAACGAACCCAAAATAAGAAAAAACCCCAAAAATTAACGCAAAGCTGGCCTAAAATGGACCCTAAACCAACAAAAAATCCCCAAAATGACAAAAAAACCCACAATGAAACTGAAACCCAAAAAAATGAACTTCCCGACCCCAAAAAACCCCAGGGAGCCCAAAATCCCCAAAAATGAACCCAAAATGAGAAAGAAGCGCAAAAAATTAACTCAAAACCAACAAAAAAGGACCCAAAACCTACAAAAAACCCAAAAAATGAACCCAAAACAATACAAAAAAACTCCAAAATGAAACTGAAACCCAACAAAATGAACTTTCCGACCCCAAAAACCCCCAGGGAGCCCAGAATGAACTCAAGGTGTCACAAAACTGCTTCGGCTGGACAGCCCAACATCATCGAGTTCAATCCATGACTGAACACCGCAGTTTCACAGCCAGTGTTTCCTTAAACACCTCACATTCAGTAAGCCAGGTGTGCCTTCAGGCAGGGCAGGCTAAGAATGGAATGGAAAAGAAAATTAACAACAGAGAGCTTGGGATAAACCTAGAGAGGCACAGCATGGAAACCCTGCTGTTGGACAAAATGTCCAAAGGACTCCTCAAAGGTGGTGCTGAACACTTTCTCCTCAGCAGCAGCTCTATATCTCACCCTCTCTTGCTCCTAGCTCCTTTGGGATAATCAAAGTCCTTCTACATCTTTTCTACTCTTCTGGGAATAATTTAGATGCTGCCTATTTTCCTCCATCTAATTCCTTACCACCCCAGGGCTGATCCCTCTTTTTATATGGCAGTGAAGCATAAGTCCCCTTTGTAGCTAAAAACTACAGAAGAGATGCAGCAGTGTAAGAACAGTGGGGAAAAGACACACATGCCACTCAAATATTTTTAAAATATTTCTAACAATTAGTATTGAATTAGGCTTTTAATTTTGTCAGTTTTATCCCTTTTTAGGTTGGTTATATTGCCTGAAAATGTATTTGATTGGAAAAACAATCAGATTTTCTTCTCAGCAGGGACACAAGGCACCTGCTGTGTACAAGAGCTCCAAGAGGAAAAAGGTTCACTAATAGCAGAAACCTTGCTTTGGAGTTTGCAGATTAATCCCTTCTTTCAGTTTTACCAAGAAAAGTTCTGATCTACTTCACAGGTGTTAAAAAGGCTCAGGAAGAGAAAGTTGTGAATGCTATTTCCCATTGTAAGGCTGAGTAAGAAGGTGGATTCATTTGTGGAGAAGATGGGAACAAATAGCTCATTTCCATATTAATTCAGATTGACATTATATTAGGTTATGCTCAGTTGGGGTGATATTTCAGCTCTCTGCTCATTTTAGTAGAATAAAGGAAAATATGTAAACTTGGTAAATTTAGAGTTTGTATTAAAAAGAAGGAAAGAGTAAACTGAAATGAAGTCCAAGATAAAATCCTGTGAGATACTACTCCCTGCCTCGTTTGTGATCTAATCTTTTACATCAGGGTTGCAAACATCCATGTGAGAGCAACCTCTTTTAGCTGTACTGGCCCAAATCTTTCAACTCTGCTGCCACATATAAGGTCAATAACTTGCTGGTAACAATATTTTTCACCCAAAGCAGTTCAATTCCTCTAGTGTTTGCTGTTGTTGAAAAGACTCAGGTTGAAGCACAAAATTCGGCTTAGTTAACAAATTACAGCTTTAACCTATGGTCATCCTGGCACTGTACAGTTTCCATTTGGACAGGCAGCTTGATATCCACAACTCTCAAAGCCACAAGCTCAACAAATCCAAGGCAAGTTAAGACATATTTTACCTACTCTTGCTGACCTCTCTGCCAAGGGGCCAGGAAGATGCACCACAGTTCAAGACACCAATTCCTTTTACCTGAGGTCAAAGCACACAGCTCAGAAGCAGAGCAGTGCCCAAGACAGCCAAAGCCCACAGGTCCTGGGACAGGATGGGGTTACTGAGCATCAGTGGCATCTCTGTGGTATCCTCTCCCAGGATGAAAGCATGCTTTGTTCTTGCCACCAAGCTGGCAGTATAAACAGCAGAAGCATTGAAGCCTGTTTTCTGAGGGATGCACTCATGTGCAGTGCTCTGATGTCTAACAAGGTGAATATTTCTCCACAGCAAAGCCAGTCCCAGCAGCTGTTCCCCACAGGAATCTCTGGTAGCACATCCAGGCTGAGGATGCTCCTATTTCCCTCTCTCCCCTCAGGGAAGCTATTAGTAGTCTTAGCTCTCCACTAGCTGCCCACCTATTTCCACAACACATCAAAACCTTTTATACTTGAAGGGTTCAGGACATATGTCTGCACATGTTCATCTCTGCCAACAGAAGTGAAGGGTAGACTGCGAGAGTAACTCAAATCCATGCAACCACATTCAGACTCTCAACATGTAGAACTGCATCAGTTCTGGGGAGGTCACATCAAACTTTTGTAAAGTGTTTTCAAATTGAATTCATTGTGGTTTTTAATGCCCATCCATTGCTTCTTGTTCCGCCTTTTTCTACTGGGTTAAAGAGCTCTTACACAAAACAGCATCTTCTTACTGTGGGAGCAGAAGTCTGTTCTCAAAGCAAGGTGTACATACTTGAGTTGTTTTTCTGTCCCTTTCGTTCCTTGCAACGTAACCCAGCTGCACAACACACTTAACCAGAGGGCAAATCTTGTTTCAATCTAGTCTGTTATAAAGCAGGAAGGGAAAATATAACAAAAAATAAAAAATATTTTGAGTTCCATTTTGTTGCCTTTAATAGAATAGACATGGTATTTCTGGGAAATGTTTATGCTAATATTTCAGGGGCAAATCCCATGAAGAGTGAAGAAGAAAGCGCCTCCTCAAGCAGTATAATTAGCTTATTAGCTACAATAAGTCGTTCTTCCACATGACTTTTCCTTTTATTTTTTAATAGCTTTTCAAGTGCATGGCTGCTTTTTACCCATGCAGCATGCAGCAGAGAAGGAGCCATCTGTGTTGGCTGTTAGGCAAAATAAGAAGTAATTACCAAAGCTAGTTTTGATTTAGCAGTGTTACAAATGGATCACAGTACTTTGGCCTAGCCTATGTTTTACTACTGAAATTATTTCAAGCCTTGATTAGAATTATTCTGCTCTTGTCTGCCCACAGCCAAGCACCTGAATCTATATTTAAGCACCTGCAATCTATTCTGATTTTCAGGACACACAGCATGTACTGTTCCCTCTGCTGTTCAAGGAATTTTTACAGGCTCAGTTTCTCTGAAAATTTAGGCTGTTAAACCCAGGGAGAGGCCTATGCAATCACATTTGCCAGGATCAAGCTTTTGTGTCATTCCTTTGTTGTGAATGTCCGTTCTTCACCCCCACCCCACTCCCTAAAACACACCAGAAAAAAAGAGAAAAAGCACTGTTTCTTGCAGGAAACGTGATTCGCGTGCAGTGTATCAGTAGAATGGGATATCTCTATCCCTACAGACCATGTTTCAGTGTTCCATCTGGCAAAGCTGTTCACATCGGGGGACAAGGAAAAATTCTCAAAATAGGCATTAAAAATTTCTGTGTGGATGTGAATGCCAGGCTGAAACCTGCTTTTCCTGTAGCCAAATCCATGAGGAGTTCTCGCAGCTTCACAGTGCCACCCCACTGCCCACTGAGACAGAAATCCTGAACAGACTCTATTTAATGGAGAGTAACGTGGGACCTGGAGAACGTGTGGCCTTCTGGAGAGCAACAGGCCAAACCTTCTGGAAACAAGCAGGAAAATGCTTGTGTCCACTGTACAAGCAGAGCATTGGAGGCTGTTACTGCACACCCCTGAACTACCCCATCTACCCCAAGCAGCTTCTCAGCTCCAGCAGTGACTTCTACCAGTTCAGATTGCATTTCATCATCAACAGTTCCTCACTGGGCAAGAGGGGTGAGATCAAGGGATGTTACACGTGGTGTTTTGATGATATATTCCTATTAGAATCAACAGGGCTAAGCTGTCTCATGCCCTTGGGTTTCCTGGGATATTACCCAGATGAGTAACAACCTCTTTGGCCAATTTTCTGGATGCTGCAGTTTTATCCCATGACACTGTGCATGCTACATCTCCCTGAGCTGTCTAGAGGTTTAGGCAGTATTTGAAAATAGATAGAAGTCTTGGGGCCAGGGATGAGAAACACGCTCAGAAAGCCCATTTGACAAGTGAGGGTTGATAACTTGATCCTGCCCAAGTGGGTTCTTCAGACATGAGAGGTGCTGCTGTACAAGTGATCAGCACCAAAGAGGGAGGCTCTCAGAGTCTTCTTTTTCACGCTTGTACGGAAGGAACTTCTTTAATCCTCCTATTGCTATGGGCTTGTTACAAGATAGTGTAATATAAAAGTGTCTGTGAGTTTTAATGAATTTGTAAGTCATAGCACAAAAAGGGTGTCTTGGGGAGAAAATTGTTGTCACTGCCAGAAACAGAAGTGGGAAGATGATTTTCCCTCTGAGTCGTAACATTTTCAAACGCAGAATCCCATTTTCATCTCATTGTGTTCCTGATCTATTTAGGAATTTATTTTTGCATCAGAGAGCAGTAATACCCAGCAAATTTCTGCTGGAGGATTACCCAAATGGCAGTGAAGCTTCTCCTTTTAACACAGGCTGAAGAGTCATACAAGTTGAAGAATCCTGAAAATATAGATCCTCTTTCCTCATGATTATTGTACCTGGCAGAAGGTTGCTAAATATGGACTAATCTGTGTCCAGCAGACAGCACTTGGACCCAAATGTTCTGCAAAAAACCCCTTTCAATCCAGGATTCCTACAAAGACCCAAAATTCCTTCAAGTTTTCCACAAAACACGATTTGGGAGAACAAGTGGCAAATACTTTTAAGAGCGGCAGTTGTGGAGCTGCTGTACTCCCTTGGTATCCAATGGGTATCATCTGAACAGTGCTATCCCAGTTGTCCTTGTTGCTCCAAGGAAGCTGTGGCTAGCCCTACTGGTGAGCCAGCTTGGATGGGTGAATGGTTGGGTGAGCTCAGGCATTGGGAGAGACCAGAGATGATGGGGCACGCAAAGTGTGGTCAGCACAGAGTGACTACACAGGCAGTGAGTCCTGCCCTATGGGTGTCACTAGCAGATGACATCACCTGGAATCTCCAAAGCATAAACGTAAGGTGCCTCATTGGAGATGAATGGGTTGTGTTCCACTGAAACCTTCAAGAAATTTGCAGGCAGACCATGCTTTTGTTTCCCTCACAGCCACCTCTGCAGCAAGAAATTCTCTCACATGAAAGAGCTCAAGATGTTTTGTTCTCCATGCAGACATGGCATTTCAGCTCTGATTCAGGATCTCTTTACAACAGGGACCTGAATGCTGCACTCTTGCTTCAGGGTTTTCTTGACAGTTATGAGCCGCTTGTCCTTCTTTTCCCAGGGAACTTGGCTGACCAGGCTGCGTTAGCAAAGCCATCACTCCCCAGAAAGTAAAAGTTGCACACATGGAAAAGAAGCACTCTTGTTGCTAGTTGTGGAAGTCTTTTGAGTCATATTAGCTCAGTTCCGAAAGGGTGAACCAGGAATTGTTAGCGTTTTAAGTATTGTAACAGCAGCCATTAAGTTCCACAAAGCCCTTTTTCTCCCATCCAAAGCTATTCCTAAATTCCTCAATGTCTACATATATTGCCTGGCACAGTCTGTCTCATGCCAGCCTCTATCTGACCTGGTAACCTTTTGTTCAGTCCCAAAGGAAATGTTGGCTGCAGAGACGAAGAACAAAATGCTGGCAGTAGCACATCTGCCCTTCATCCGAAGAACCAAGGAATTCTGCATAGGGACAGATGAGTCCCAAACACCTGGCAGGCAGCTGAGCAGATGAGTCATTTGAGGAGCTGGGGCTAACAAGTGATATGTGCATATTTAATGTATCCCAGGGTTCCTGCCTGTTTGCAAATTGTTCAGGGATGTTTGTTGAAGCTCTGGGGATGTTGGAGACTCACAGGCACTCTCCAGCCTCCTGAAAGGAGAAGTGTGAATTCTCAGCATTTTCTGCTTCTTAAATGCTGTGCTCAGGCATTAAACTCTCCCGGCTGGGAGGCACTCAGATTAGGCCTGTCTTAATACAGATGAATCAGGGAAGAATGAAGTACACCAGGCTTATAAATGTTTCTTTAATTAGTAACAGAACAAGTATGTCTGGACTTTGATTATTTTACACAGAAAATATTGGAATGATGTATCAGGTGGTTTTGTATCCATTTTGCTCTGTTTTATTTCCATGTAAAAATATACATCTGGTACACAAGATTTAAAAAAATAGCTTTTCACAACAAAATAAGTGCTTTGAGCACTAAAAAGTCACTTGTGCACTTTAATGTTGGCCTGAATATTTACATTTTCTAGCCACATCCCCTCCCTACCCCAAAAATGGGCAAACCCCAGATTATAAATATTATCTATATCAGATATAGAAAACTTTCCCAGAAAAAGAGCAGGAAGCACAAATGTAACAATATTGTGGCTCAGACAAATTGACTTTCACTCCCCCAAAACAGTAAAAAAAGAAAAATATTTTTGTCACAATTAAAATGGCACAGGGAAGACAACACTAATTATTAGACACTGCAAGCAGAAAGGGAAAAAATTTTGAGACATTATACCTTTCAGAGGAGTAATGGCACAGACCAGGTAGCAATAGTATGCTTGCAGATGGTCAAAAACATTTAAGAATCACAGAATAATATTGGGTTGGAAGGGGACTTCAAGAACAGAGTAGAGATGTCTCTTATGAGTCCTTCTTCACCTGCTTAAGGTTTGGTAATCGAAACCAACAATTTCTACAGCCAGCATCTGCCCATCTTGAGCCAAGACAACATATCAGGAAATGCTGATATGTTGAAAATGATGTTTTCTGGCAACAGTTTCTTTCCACCAGTTTCGGAGATTTTCTCAGGTAGACTCTGTTGATCACACTGAATAGTGACCTAGTTCACCTCCTCAGTCTGGGACCACTTGCCATTAGTCCAAGCATCTTGGATGCATCTTAGAACATCATCAAGTCCCTTCTTCCAAATGTGAAAAGTCCCTTGAAGGGAAAAATGATCCCTTTGGTAAAGCATGAATTAGGGCAGAAGGAGACATTCACAGCTCATGGTTAAAAACAGCACATCAACAACTAGACATGTGAAGGCGATGGGATGAAATGCCAGCAGCTTAGCAGGGCTGATCTCAGGTGTTATCACCTCTGCATGTGGGAAAGGCAACAGGCATTACCTGGTAGCCAAGATCACACCTGCTCACAGGACAGGAATTGCTAATAAAATATTTAGAGATCAATATAGCTGAGGACAAAACAAGAGGAAAGGTTGCTGAAAATTTGATACCAGACATGGGATTGAGTCTTAAAAATTCCCAGTGTGCAAAAGTAAACCAGACTTGCCTCGTCCTCCAGTAAGTCAGTGGCTTTCTAAAACAGGAACCATACAACAGAGACTGGGTTGTATAAAAAGAAGAAAAATCTGTCCAGAGGTTCTTGGAAAACTTAGGATTCAGCCCTGGCCTGAAGAGGCTCTTCTGCAGTGTTCATAGTTCAGTGAGTTGGAATTCCCAGAGCAAGTCCTTGGGAAGAGGTGTCCCACCACAGGCTGTCTTGTCCCACCAGACTCTGAATGAGCCAGCTGAGTTAGCCTGCCAGAAGACTTCAGTGGCAAATTCTTTCTGTCATTTCTTTCTGCATTGAAGGGAGAGAGAAAAGAAAGAAACGATAAGTGCCAAAGACAGGTTTGAGTAGTGTGATGTGTCAGGCAGTTTGGGAGGTATCCAAAACCAACCCAGGAGTACAGTTGTGGGAGTCCCAGCGAGCCTTTTTCTATTTCCCATGCCAGCCCTCCTGGGAACTCAGCTGCCTCAGCAGCTCCATCCTGGCACTCTCCCCGGTCTCTGTGGCACAAGGTTATTTTGGCTGTGCCCTAGCCTTGAGAGCAGTCCAAGGAAAGAGCTTTGGCTGAGATGTTGAAAGAGGAAAGTCCTGCTCCTGGCCCAGCTGTAGAGCAGCCAGACAAGGTGATGCCACTCTCAGAGCCTCTCTCTACAGCTGCCTTGGGAGGTGGATGTGGAGCTGCTCCCAGTTCTTGCTCCAGGAGCTGACCTCAGCCCACCCAGAGGACCTGTGGTTTCAGCATGGGATGCAATGCAGATGAGCACTAATAACAGAGGCCATAGGAAACCTCCAGCCAGACCAAGCTCTGTTTAGGACAACAGACTGTTTTCTTTAGCCAGAATGGCATCGTGCCAGCTACATTAGGAAGGCGTCCAGCTTTCAGCTGGTGGAAGATGGTATTGGTCTTTGCCTTAAAAAGCTCAACTAATATCTTGTAAATCCTGCACTAAGGAAAGTGTGATTCTGGCTCATCACGTTCACGGCTTGTGAATCTGTGTGTGCCCACAGGTCCCCTCATGCACCCCAGAGGAAGGTTTGCACATTAAAATGTACTCCTAAAATAGATCTGAAGTAGGACTGGTCCATGGAGGAGGAAGAATGTAACTCTGCAAAAAGAAGAACTAGGAAAGTAGGATGACCCTTGAGTAACCCTATAAAAAGCCCTTTAGTGATATAACCAAGGGAGACAGAAGCAGCAAACTCTGCTCTTCAGTGCTGAGGACATTGTTTTTCAAATCCATTGGGGACAGTAGCAAAGGGAGCACTTTTCTGTAGGAGTAACATGAAAAATCACTCAAGCACAGAATCTGGCCATCAAATGAAAAGTTGATGCTCTGCTACAAAATCACATTGCAAACAGGAAATGTTTGCAAACATCTTGGAAGGAAGAGGGTGAGAGCACTGTGAATATCCTCTTGCAACAGCACTGAGCCCACCCCATTAGCACAACATCAGGCACAAAACCAGCCATGAACAGGAGGGATTGCAGTGACTAGTGGGCTGGTAAGTCACCAGTGAAGTCCTCAGACTGGCCCCAAATGTCCAAGGCATTTCTCCCATTGGAAATCCTCACAGCTCTGCCTTAGTGCATAACCAGCTGGACCTCTGCCAGTGCTGCAGCCCAGCACCACGACCTGCCCTTGTCAAGGACACAAGTGCATGGCTTCTCTCTGCTCCCATATTCCTTGATTTATTAACAGTGAATCACTGCCTTTTACTAGTTCTGCCATACAAAGGATCTCATTCTCAGTTCCCAAGATTTGCTGCTAAGAAATCACATCCCACAGAAGTTTGAAAAAGGGGAAATTGAAGCAGCAAAGGGAGATTCAGCCAGAGGAAAGCTTAGAAGTCATGGGATTCATGGGGACTAACTAAATGCAAGGTTAGGACAGTGGTCTGGGCTCATGAGGCAGCCTGGCTGCAGGACACTCTCATACACATCTATAGCAACTCACTGCCTGAGGGAACGAGACTCTTCCTCCTCCCTGGTCCTTCTACCCAACCCTGTGGTTGGGTCTGCTTGAGGCTTGGCTGCCAGGCAGTGAGACACACACCAGGGGCAAATGGGTCTCATTTCCTTGTAGTTGAACACTGCTGCATCACAGGGAAAAAATCTGTTCACCTTAGATTCATGCAGACCCATCAATCATCTCATGTTGCCTGAGTCACTGGCATTGAAAACCTATTTAGCAATGTCAGCCTCTGCTTTGGCTACCAGGGGTTAATTATTTACATTAGCAAGCAGCAGTTCAAGAGGATGACACTATTATGGACTGGATAGCAATGCTGAAGAGGTTTGTCCTGAGGAATACTGACAGAGGGCAGACTGATGCTGAGCTGCCATTTTCTGGAGCTGAGGGCAATTGTGATAATATGTGTCACAACTGAATTCTACAAAATAATTAAAGTCGATACTGTTGTCATTCAAGTCTCCCCTGATTAGATCATCCTCTTTTCATCCCCCAAAATCATGATTAGAACAGACAGGCAGCAAACTGACTGAGACAAATGAAAGCAGAGGAGTAAAGTGCTTAGCACTTAGGGGCAGGGGTGTCTCCCCCACCTCCAGATCCTAAGCAAGCAGCTGGGACTCTCCTCAGCCCTTTCTCACATTATATCCTTTTGGTCTTCCCTGACTCTCTGCTGCTGGATATGGCCTTTTCTCAACCCAGCCCTTATCACAGCATGCAAACTGCTGGGTTTCCCATTAATTCTTCTGCCACTGCAACATGTCCTCTCTATGTCAGACCACACTCAACCTTATCTGTGACAAACTTGCTTCTCTTACAAACCAACTACATGCATTTTCTACTTTATGTGCCCCGGGCTGTCTGGCCTCTGCTTCTCACCAATCCTGCTTTACTCAAGGACTCTCACCTTCTGCCTGGCTAACTGCTTCCAAAGGGAGGCTGTAGGGAAACTGGGAGCTCCAGTGAGGTCTCTCCAGTGTGGCCTTGATAGCTGTTGTCTAAAGTCTATCGGGGCTTGCCTTCCCTGCAGCCTCACTGTAATCCACACTAGGATCTCAGGCAGGGAATGCTAAAAGAAAAACTGTGCAGAAAAGGCTTTGACTCAAATCTGACTCCTGAAAGCCATGTGGCCACAACTGCCTGGAAACACTTTGATGTGCAAATTGCACTAGAGTTACCAAGTCAGTATGGAGGGACAATACCCTGTGGTGGCCCTGAGAGTACCCAAGAGCAATTCACAGACATGACAGCAGAGGCAAAGGTTAAGAAAGGTTCAGTGGTTTCCTTGGTGCTGCTGAGAATTTCTCTCTCACAGCACTAAGGCTGACAATCCCAGGACAGTGAACATGACTGTGTGTCTGAGGCAGGGTGGCCAAAAGAGTCCAGAGAGGGTTGCTGCACTGCTCAGAGTCCAGCCCCAACCTGAACCTACCAGTGCTGTTTCCAGCCCACACCACTCTCACCCTCCACCTCCCCATCCCAGGGGCATCCTTACCAAAGGCTCCAGCTCCCGGTGGTCAATGAGACTGAACTCCCTGATGAAATAGTAAAAGTGCTTGTAGCAGGTGTTGACGTGAGCCTCAGCACCCATGTTGATGATGCTGTCAAAGTGGTGGATGTAGACATGGACAAACACACGGAAGAGGCGGGTGAGAATCTTGGTGCAAACTTGCTGGAACTGCTTGGGGAAGGGAACACCTGCAAAGCAGAAGCAAATTGGAAGCCATTTGAACATTTCCGAAAAATAAAACCAGTTAGCATTTAAATGCCCCTGTCCTGCTTAACAGGCAGCCATAGAGGACAAGGAAGGACACCCTTGGCTAATGTCAAGAGTGACAGCTACACTGGGGCACTGTGCCATCGAGCTCTTCCCACATATTCCCTCATTGCCCAGCTAGCAACTTAACACAGGCATGGGCTGAGGATTTGCAGAGTTGCCCCAGGAGAGAAAATTTGTCATCCGTTTGAGAAGGCCACAACTCTCCACATCTGGCTCAATCCAGAGTAATGTGGCAGAAGATCCTTCTGCCCTCTCTCCCTGCCTTTCCCCTACAAGCCTGTGCAGGCACAGCATAAGTCAAATTGTATTTACCCAGGTCCATGAACAACACAAAAAGACCTCCCAGTAGAAAAGATACCTACCTCTGAACCCAAAAGCTTGGTTCATACTGTTTTTCTTCCTCCTCACACCCTCAAACATCACTTCTGATGCATCAACAGAAATGAGTCGGGTTTCTACCTTTTTCCTGATCCTTATTTCAATAAAACATCTCATTAAATCAGAAAGAAAACTGCCTATCTTAATGATGTTTGGGTTGTAATTTCACTGCACCTGTATGATCCTGAGATGTCCTTCTAGGATGGTGAAGAATGGGACCCACCACACATGGCTATATACTTTCAGCTTTGTCCTGCACAAGGATGCAGTGTGGGATATTTCCATCCTTGTCAAAATACGCTGCTATCACAGTGAAAATCTCAGGGGTGTGATACCATCACCACCAACAGCCTTGGGGTAAGTCTCCAAAGGAAACATGCCTTTGAAACACTAAACTTTTTGGGGCTTTTTGTGAGAAGGAGAATGAAACAACTGATATTTGTTTTCCTGAAGCTTCTTCCTCTCCCCAGAGCAATTCAATGCAAATACACAAAGAACAAAATAAAAACCTCCCTTCCCACGGTTGTGCCAGCCTCCTCCCTTAGCTTCTTATTAATGCAACACATAACCTCTTGAAAATCCTTCCAAACAAACTCTGCTCAACCATGGCCAGCTCACACGATTCGCGCCAGGGAAAGCGTCAGCAAATCTCTTAGCTAAAAAATTTAAAATGATAATTTTATCTTTGAATCTTTCTCATCAGCCTTGCTAGGCAATTAAAACTGTTTTTCCCAAAGGCTCCTGGCAGTTTTATTTCCCAGCAGCAGTGCCGAGCCGCTCTCCTGAGTGGGTGGCAAACGCAGAGGTTCCGTCCTTCCGACATCACGTGTGGAGCCTGTTTTCAATCACCAGGGTTGGGCAGGTGCTGGGTTTAGAACTCATAAAAGAAAATTATTTTTGGTCTAAACCAGAGTCACCCTGAGCCCAGTCTCCCTTTCCTTCATGCACAGTGTCAGAGCAGTGGGCAGGGATGAAACATCTGTGCTCATGCCACATCTGGAAGTCCCAGCCACCACTTGGAGGAGGACACAGATCTTGGCTCAGCATCACACAGAGAGGTTTTGAGACTGATTGGTGGCCACTGCTCTGCACAACGACGAGCTCACTGCAGCCCCAGGGCTGCTCCCAAAGCAGGGACCTCAGCATGACCTGTTTCACTGCCAGCTCTGACAGATCCTGTTAGGACTTTCCAGGAAAGGTGTTCACATCTGACAAAGTACAACCAGGCTGTCCCTATGCCAACACCTAAGACATGGTACTGGAGATTTGCTTCTGCCCATCACCCCTGGCTACAGAGCTCCTTGCCTTCTAGTCTGACACAGGCAGGGATCAGAGAGATCTCCACGTTCCCCTGCAGTCAGGAGGGGCACAGAACTTGATCAATGGCTTCATTTGAACTTTCTGCACTGAGTGACGATTTGCTGAGCAAATAAAAGCTGGAATCACCCAGCTGGGGATGCAGACATGCCATTAGAGTGGCCCCTGCAGAGCAGCTTGGAAGAACTGGTCAAGACACTTTTTATTTAATAAAGCTCATCACAACAAATAACTTCTGGTGAATGCACATTTCTGGGCTGTGGCTATTCCAAACAGCCTGGCCCTGGGACAAGGGCTGAGCAGCTGGGATCTCAGCAAGGTGCCCAGGGGCAGGCAGGAATGTGTTTGCTGCCTCCAGTTTGTCACCAGCCCCTGTCACCAGTCACCAACTGCCTCCCCAGTCAAAGCAGGCAGTGAGGGAGGAATCAGACCTAACCATCCCTGGGAATTTACTGCCAAACTGCAAAGAGTAATAAGTGAAGAAAACCTCAACCCAGTCCTGAGCTGGGAAGGAAAGAAGATCAGAGAGTGAACAGCAGATCAAACAGATCTCAGGCTCCCATAGCTGATAGCATCTATGGTGCAGATACCGCTATCAGATGAGCCACCTCCAGACATGG
Organism: Lichenostomus cassidix; assembly: GCF_008360975.1. NCBI lineage: Eukaryota > Metazoa > Chordata > Aves > Passeriformes > Meliphagidae > Lichenostomus > Lichenostomus cassidix. The sequence continues at coordinate 8,109,849 of NC_139489.1, read as the reverse complement.
CAGATGGTGACAAATGGCTTTCCACAGCTTTTGTCCTGAGGTTAGCCAGGAACTGTCTTGCCTTTTACATCTGTCACCAGCAAGTCCTCATGGACATGCTGACAGCTGAGAGACTTAGAGGGGAGACACCTCCAAAAGCAGCTTTTGCATCAGAGAACAGAGATTTAGCATAAATCACAGAATGAAAGAATAGTTTGGGTTAGAAGGAATCTTTAAAAGTTATCTAATTAAAATCTCATAGCCATCAGCAACTATGGGATCTGCAGATGGGATCAGCAGCTATGGGATCTCCTATACCTAATGATGTATGGAAAGATACCATCAAGCTGCCAGGACCTCCAAGACTACTCGACCACTATGTTTCACATGAAGCAGGAGCATCGGAAGCTGCCGGGAGGTGAAGCTGAGCTGCCCTTCTTTGTGTCCATCACCAGGTGTCAGTGTGTGGCTATCCCCACCAGACATGACCACGCTGTAGTGGTGACTGCCTGGATTTCTACAGGTCACCCCTCACCCTACCATGGCAGGACACCACAACCCACTACGGTCCTTTGGCACCAGGGACCACTGGGCTCTGGCTCTTTTACTCCCTTTCTCTCCTCTCTCTCGCACACCTGCCCAGGGAGGCACAGCAGGGTTCTGTTTCCTCCCCCCGTGCTGCAGCCACGTGTGTCTCCTGTGCCAGGACCCTTGACACAGACTATGGATGCTTGACTGGACCCTGCATCTGGCACAGGGCTCAGTGCCAGCTGATCAAAGCACTTCCCTCGGGAAGGAAGCAGGGCGGATATGTGATATGCAGATTGCCTCTACCAGCAGTGGTGCCCTGCTGTTGATCTCCAGTGGCTTGGAAAGCAACCCACAGCAGCCCCAGCAGGCACTGGCCATGCTGGTGAGGAGCTGGAGAAATTCCTCATTCCCTCACCTAGAGCTGAAAGAAAAGGGCTCTGCACAAAAGGCTGCATCTGAGAGCAGCAGAAAGATCCAACATAAATCCGGCTTGCCCTGGGTCAGGGCTGCTGGCGCAGCGGATGTCCAGCAGACAACGCATGTGACATCCTCTCCAGCACGTGAGGAGACACAGCCAGGACAGGCTGTGCCTCCTCCCTGCAGCCAGGCACGCACTGCAGTCAGCATGTCCCAGCAAGGGGAAAGCCGTGGCACAGGGATCTCTGGCCACATGTAGCCATCCTGCCCTCACAGGTGTTTAGCTTTACACTGAGCGGCAACACAAGGTCAGCTCTTCTCTTCCATCCCTGATCACAGGCTGCACACAGACCAGCCAGCATCTGGGAACACCACCTGTCCCAGGGCAGAGACAGCCAGTTCCAGGAGCAGTGGAGCAGAGCAGCCATCCACAGCAGAGGAAAAGGGAGAACTTTACCCCTGCTCCAAGCCTGGGCAAAAGCTGTAAGTACAGCAGGTACAATTTCACTCCAAGCAGCGTGACTCACAGCCCTGAAATGAATTGGCACCTTTAGTTTGTCTTGGATGTTTTGCCTGAAAATCCCAAGACATGATCTAAAGCTCCAAGGAATCTGTTTTCCTCACTCTGAGCTGATTGCTTCAAAACATAAGGAAACCATGTGTAAAAGGAAATGAAAATGAGAGGTAACAAAGTGCCTGTGCTTATGGTAAGGGATTGCCAATGGGTCCTGAATCTTTCCTGCCATCTCCTATCCCTAACACTTGTGCACCAGCCAATTTAATTTTTTCATGATGAATCAGTACTGGGAAGCTATTTTGCTTCTTGGCAATTGTATTTTTTTTTTCCTCTGCAAATGTAGTAATTCAGTGAACTTTGTGATGAATTGTTGTTGTTATTTCTCAATTTCATTTTGGCCACCGTGGTGTTCGGTGATTCATTTTTCCTAAAAATAAGTCTTTAAAGCCCTGTTGAAAACTAATGGCGTGATGGCAGCTGCAAGCTGGTGTGGTATTAATTTTGGAAGAAAAAAGGCAGGGGAAAAAAACCCCCAACAAATTATGTAAAAAAGAGCCAGCTGAGAGAACACCAATAATTAGCTGAATTCTGAACATTTTTCTCCTGTTGTTATGGCAAGAAAGTATCGGATAATTTCACACCAGGTTTTCTCTGGTTTTTATAATTGTTTTGGGACCGTGCTTGAATGACAGACTTGAGTTCTGAAAAGCTTTCCAAGAACTGTTCCAAAACCTCCTGTGCCTGTGCTCTGTCGAGCCGCAGGCAGATCTGGCAGAGAGCACAGGGTGTTTCCGGCGCTGGGTCTGCTCCAAACCCTGTGTCTGCACTGATTTAAGAATGGGGAGGTTTCAGCAGCCACGATGGTGCTGACGGAGGACACCTGGCCTTGTGCAACCAGCAGCCTGAGGCTGGGCTGACCAGTGCAGACACAGCCATGGACCCTGGAAACCCTATCCAGCCAACCTTCCTCCTCAGCAGCGGCTCCCTAAAACCAGGCACCACAGGGCAGAACAATTACTGGGAGGAGATGATATTTTCCAGGTGATAATTTGTTCATGTGGCCACTCACTGAATAAATCTACTGATATAGTTTTACCAGCTGGTGAAAGTGCACCTGTAGAATCATTTATTCTTCTCCCTGCCTGGGAAAAATGCTTACTCTCCATTTAAATGTATTTTTCAGGACACCTACATTGGTTGGAAGAGTGGAAACAAAGCACTAGCACACACAAAATGATATGGGTTGTCTGGGAAAGCTGCTGCTTCTGTAGATTTATAGCCATCAGGTTGGCATAGCTCACCCCATGCAGGGATTTGTCTCATTTTAACTGGCTGACAAACAGGTTCCCACTCCAGAGAAAGGATTAGACAGTGGGATGGAGCCCTGCAGATGGATTTCCCTGGGCATGGGGAAGACACAGTACTCCCCCCAACCCTTGCTGTGGTATGCAGGGGGCTTGGCAGCCCCCCAGCACTATTAATAATCTCCACTATAGGGATTTTCTACTGGTGCCATCTGAGAACTGTGGTGCTGCTGGTTACCCCTGCCAGGTCACAAACTGCTGGTGTCAGGCTCCCTTCCTGCCACGTCACATGCCATTTGTCCCTCTGGCCTCACTGCAGAGCTGGCCAAGCTCTGCATCACGCAGCTTGGCTAAACCAAAGGCGTTTATCACTCTGCTCCCCTCGCACCTCTGACATGTGCTGAGGAGCAGATGCTTTAGTGGTGCAAAGCAGTCCAGCTCTGCTCTGATCACCGGAGCTGTGACCATTTACCCCAGCCAAGGTCTCCCTTGTGATGCCTAAGGACCCTGTGAGCCCACAAGCCAGTGAACCATCTCTGCTCTTTTCCATCTGAGCCTCAGGTGAAAGATTTACCCCCACCCCTGACCCATGAGATATCTCTCCCTGAACTGTCAGGAGCCTCTGAGCAAGCCCTGCTGAATCATGTGCTGCTTCAGGCTGTGTAGCTCTTGGATGGAGGAGGATGCTGAGGTTAGCCTCAGGCAATGTTAGTGAGTTTGGGGAACACTTGCTGTTTCTAAGAAAAACAAACTGCACATGGCAAAGAGGGGCCAGGAGGGAAAGCTAAGATGCACAAAGCTCATGAAATACTTGCTGAGATGGTGGGCAGCTGTACCCAGGGACCTGTCCAGCACAAGCAGGAGTGAAATGAACCTTCACACTAAATCCCATCTCTGCTGCTAACATCCAAGAGCCTCACCACAACTCCAAAGCATGACATTTGCAATTTCCCCTCATCACCTCATCAAACTTCTTTCTCCTCCTTAAAACAGCTCACATCTCCTCTGTGTCCTCTCAGTGCCTTATTCCCCTTCTTCTGGATCTCTTCCCAAGGTCTTTTCCTTCAGCCAAACACCTCCATCTTCTGAAATGCCAGAGCTGCCAAGCAATTATCCAATGAAAAGGAAGGCCAGTGAAAGGCAGATAACTGGGGAAAAACTGATGATAAAGTGCCACCAGCTCCCTGCCTCCCCAGAAGACTTTAATGTGTTTTAGAGTGCAACCTTGTGCACTCTTGCAGAGACCCACAACTGCTCTCAGACTCCAAGGGCCAGAGACTTTCCTTAAAAAGACACACAACTACATGTACAGCACTGCCAAATGAGGGTACAACAGAGAGTAATCCCAGTAATCCCACCCAGACCATTTTCTTCAAAGTTTTCCAGCATATTAATGATAATCTTGATCATAAGCTGCACTGATTTCATACAGCTCTGTCTGCGTGGCAAAACAAAAAAGGTCAAGCAGACGTGCAAAGCCATGACTTTCCCCCACAAGATCCTTAAATCTTTTTTTTACATTCAAGTAGTTTCAAGTTCCATCTGAAAAACAACCACTCCAAGGCACGACCTGAGACTCTGGAAGATACATCAGCTCCAACCCTTGAACTCATCTCCCCAAATGACAAAAAAGCAGCTAAGTAGCAGCTAATATCAGCCTTGGCAGCTGCTGAGCATTGCAGGTCAGCGGCAGAAGGGTTAGTCTGCAAGCTCTGTTGCCTTTGGCAGCTGCTGCAAGCTCCTAAAGCCAAACTTTTTGAAGAGGTGTATTGTACACCCTGGGCCTTGGCAGTGGAAATGCCACATCCTGGGGACAGGCATCTCTGCTCAAGCAGTGCCTCAGCTAGGTAGCATGATGTGATGTATAATCAGGACTGAGAAAGAAGGGGGCTGAGGACTGAAGCAGCAAGACTGGACAAGGGTTGGACCTGGGGACCATGAACCAACGAGAAAAACCAGGAAGAAACTGAGTTGATCAGCTGAGAGAAGAACAGGGGTGTGATGACCACCTCCAACCAGCCCTGCAGCTCAACTTCTTGAGGAAAGGCAAGGAAAATAATGACCTAGCAGCCTTCATTTCTCACAAACACAGAGTAAGTTCAAGCACAGAAACACTGTATTCCACATCCCCTAGTGTCAGGATGAGAAATCCCAAACTCAATTTGCAGCAAAAAGACAGACAGACACTGAGGAAGACTTAGAAGAGGAACAGTACTTGGAATTGCAAAGTTCATCAATACCAACCCTGAGGTGCACCAGCAGCTTGGGAACCTGCACCAGCTACAACCCCAGCAAGGAACCAGAGCACACTCACCTATCCTGGTGGGGAAGATGTCCTCGTTGTTAATGAGCATCTCGATCCAGTCCATCAGCATGCACATGTACTGCGGGGCCGACAGCTTGGTCGGCTTCTTGTACTTGCTGTCGTCCTGCCACCTGTACTCGTACTTGAGCCCCCCAGACATGATGGGGCAGCTCCTCTCCGTGCAGTACTCTGACATGGTGCCGTAGATGAGGTTGATGCGGTTGAAGAAGTCCACCACGTGCACAGCGATCCAGTCGTTGATGCTCTCTCCAGGAGGCAGCTGCACCACTGCCTTCAGGTCCAGCCCGGACTTGAGGGAGGCCTGGGCTTTCTTGTACAGCTCAAAGCGTTGCGTGCCAGGCTCAAACTTCTTCCGGGGACGAAACGTTTTGTCTTTGTTGAAGACTTGCTTGAGACACAGGGCCATTGCGGGCAGGGCCAGCCAGGGTGAGGGCAGAGGCTCAGAGCAACAGGAAACCCACGGCTGGGCTCTTCAGGGCTGCAGGTTTCTGGGAGGAGAAAGAGAAACATTTTAGTCACACGTGAAGCCAGCTGCATGTGTGGATACGCTCTGAGGGGTTCACATCAGAATGCTCTGACAGCACATGGGAACAGAGATTTGGAGTGAGCTTCTGGCCCCTCCACGTCCACCAGAGTGACCTAGAGCAGCTGCTGCCACCTCACACAGCAGCTCCTGGCACTGGACAGAGTGAGTGTTGCCACATGTGCCCCATGCAAGGCTTGATGGCAGACAGAGCTCTTCCTCCCTCCTGAGCACCTCAGGAGCTCACCAGGCTCCAGCCAACCCCTTTCCTCCAGGCTTTTACCAACTGCTACTGCAATAAACTGAGAGCCACAATATCAGCAGAGCTCACCAGCTTGGGCAGTCCTAACCTGGTGACCCTTTCCTCTCCTAGCAAAGGGGAAGCATTTCTTTCCCAGGTATTTCTCAGTACAAACAACCCCTGACTCTGCAGCAGCAGCTGGCAAGCAAGGTCCTGGGGACCATGCTGTGAGCACAGCTGGCTGCTGGTTCACACAGCCCCAGCGCCAGGATCAGTGGGAAAAGGGGGGATTATTTTTGTTGTTCTGCCTCGTGTGTTTGTCTAAAAGAACAAAACCCACATCCGAAGAAGGGAAACGCAGCCCAGCACAACAGAACAACATTGCCAGGATGCCGCCAGCTCTCCAGGCATGCACACAATGCACAGGCAGCCCTTGGGCTGGTGGAGCTGATGCTCCGGGTGACTCCAGGGCTCAGCAAAGTGCTGAGCTCACCCCTTCCTGCCCAAGATTAGCAGCACAGATGAGGGCTGAAGTATTTTCCTTTTCCTCTCTGAAATCCAGTGGAAATCCCACCCCCGCCAAGGCTGTCCTGGACAGGCTGAAATTGTGCATTTTGTTGCCTGCACTAATCACCAGTGGTGTTTATGAGAGACCAAGGCCTCCGTGTGCTAAATACCTTGCTGAGGCTTAGGGAAGAGAAAGTCCTCCAACAGCCTCCCCCTGAGAGGAGGAGATGAAGGAGCAATTAAGAAAAAGGAAGGAAAATATTTATGCAAAAGGGAAGTGACTGACCCAAAGTCACAAGCAGGAGGGATGCAAACTTTGGATGCACATTCATCATTAGAAAGACAACTTTAGTCAAAATCTTGTTATTTAAACTCTGTTTTCTAAACTCTGTCTTCTAAACTCTGTCCTGAGCCCCAGGCAAATCCTATTTTGTGAACAGCTAAACATCTCTCAAGTGAAACTCTCTGCTCTCTTTAAAGCTCACCCCTGGGGGCATCACTGGGAAGCAGCATCATCCCAAATGCCTGCAGGATGTGCCTGGCAGGGATTTCTATACCGCAGCCAGCACATGGAAAACCCTGGCATGGATGCACACCCTGGTGTGGGTGGGAAGCCCAGCACTAATGCCATTATGCACAACCACAGCCTTTCCCACAGGCTGGAGCCTGAGCTTTGCCACCCTTATACGGTTCACAGCACAGGGGCACCAAACTCCACCATGCTCTGCTGTACCCAGGCACAACCAGACCTGAAAATCTATGTTTTCAGGTGCTTTCTGCCCCACGGAGAGGGTCACAGCCATCACACCATGTTATGCAGTATGACTTCAAAACCAGGGTATCTGCAGACCTTCCCCACCTCATGTGGCTGGGTGGGATTTTAATGGCCACATCCCTGTTGCCCTCATTTGCTGCCCCAGGGCAATGACTGGGGGATGTTTCTTGGATGCTTTTTCTTCCCCTGTTCAAACCAATTGGCTCCAAATATGGCAAAGAGCTTGTTTCCCACTTCATAAAAAGAGCACAATCTCTCCAAAATGCCAACTGATGGAGCTGGCATGATGTCATGACTCCTATCTGTCCCTAGGGAGTGGCCTGTGCTACAGCAGTCCTTATGGATCCCACGGGAGTCCAGGGGTCTGTGGGCACAGTGAGGCTCTAAAGAAAAGCCCTTATCCAGGGCTTCCTGGATTCCACATATTCAGGCACATCCTGTTGATAGCACCTCTAAAAAAAGCCTTCTGAGCAGTTTGCTAACACATAACACTTTCAAAAATATGTATGCATACATACATATCTATTTATATATAACTACTGCAACAGGGATCCTAATCTAGGAATGTAGGAAGCGCTGGGATACCCTTGGGATGAGGCACTCAGCAGGGTTTTGCCTCTAGTGCAAAGCAGGAATGATGGGGCTGAGCAGTGCCTGGCCCTGCAGCCAGGTTTCCCTGGAATTTCAGCAAGGCCAGTCATGCCCATTTCTCTGTGTCACCATTTTTCTGGCCTTGGCTCCATCTGCTCTGCTTCAGGAGCTGTTGCTGTTTGCAGATTCTTCCATGCAGAGACTGGGCTGCTCCATGAGCAGCACCATGGCAGACGACATCCCATCAAACAGGTCTCTTGCAGGGGCTGACAGCAGTGAAATCAGTTCTCCTTTAGTGCCTCACACTGCAAGTCCTCTGCAAACACTGAGCTACTCACTGGGAAATAATCTCATCTCCTGAAGCCAGACCTGTAACTCATCTACAGCTGCATCCCTGCATCATCCACAGCTGGATCTCTGTGCTACCCTGCAAGCTGCTCTCACTCATCAGGCAGGTGGGAATGTGCTTCATGGTTCAGCACCATCTGAATAAAAAAAAAAAAAAGAGCAGCAAACCTGCTAAACATCTGCCAGATGTTTTCCCACCATGCACCTGTTACAGTGGGAATGGGGGAGCAAAACCCATCACTACCCAAGTGCTCAGAGCTCACCTGTCCCTGAGGCTGCAGGACCCAGCACAGCACCACAGCCTCCCTGCTCCCCAGGTAGAGGTTTTTTTTTCAGGATCAGGATCACCACTACAAATCACCACATCATTAAAAGACCTTGTTAATCTTTACTGGAGAAAAAGGCTCTCCAGAAATTACATTTAACACAAAACCAAAAATACATCCTGGGATTTATGACCTGAAGAAGCAGAGAGAGGCACTGAGCCAAAGAACAGTTTGAACAGAACTCTGAAGTTCTCTACCTCACTTCAGAGCTTTCACTGCCAAGAAAGATTGATGTAGAGGGAAGGATGGGAGCAGTGGTGGTCAGGACCAGGACATGAGATCCCAGCTCTGGCCCTTGCTGGGGCACTGAGATGGGATGCACTCAGAGCAAGCAGGCTTTGCAAAGCCACCAATGCCTCAGATGCCCCTCAGACAGAAACCCAGCAGCCATCCCTGTTTTCTGGGAAGAAAAGCAAAATCCTTTGTGAATGGACCCAGACACAGCCTGTGTCTAACTGGTGGAAAAGGGCCTCAGCCAATGCAAAACCAGATTTCCCCAGTTTCCACCTTCATTCATCCGACTCGGCTGGTGCTCTTCCATCACTGACCAAATATTTGGGGCAGATCCATGTAAAGAGATGGAAAATGGGAACTCTTCCAAGGTTTAGCTGCTGTGCGAAGTTCAGCTGAGTCTGATGTTCAGGGCTGTCGTGTTCCTGGAAATCATGGTGTGCTCCACTGGGGTTTGAGGTGGGGCAGGAGACCCATCTGAGTCCAAATTGCTGCTCACACTGCCTGTTTTGGGAAATCCTAAGGGCGAGCTGCCATCCAACAAGCTCAGACAGCAGCTTCCCACAACAAGACCTGACAGATCCTACTCCAGCCGGTGCCGGCAGGGCCTGGGCCAGTGCCATGGCAGCAGCCTGAAGGTCTCTGCCTTCAGTACCCACATGCACAATCACAGCTTTTGCAAGGGGAACCTTGGCAAAGGCTGCAAACCCCCTTCCCTATCACAGTTCCCATCACAGGGTGGTGCTGGCACTCCAGGGGTCTACAAATCCCTTTCTGAAGCATCAGCAAACCCCCAGATCAAACCTCATCCTGTGCTTGGGAGTGAACAAGGAGTGAAGCAGGTGGAGCTGGAGACTTTCCCTGCTGTCACCCTGTGTCCCCACAAAGGACCATCAGAAGAGGATGAGCAAAGCTTCTGGTAGGAAAGAGACTGCCATTTCCCATGGGACATCCACACCATGGCATACACAGTGCCTACCCCCATCCATGCTCCCAGAATAGCCTTGGCTTTGCAGAGCTTGGCTACAAACCCAGCTGAGTGGCCACAAAAATCCCATCCCTGGCCATGAAGGCTGCTGGCTTCAGTCCTGCCCCTGGTTTTAAAAGCAGCAGCAGAAGCAAAACTCAGTGGGGATTAGCAAGAACCAAACTAGCACAGGGTTAAGCTGTGCAAGGACAAGGCAGAGCCACTGCTGGGGAGGTAACAGGCACAGGCATGTGAAAAACTGATGTCCTAGATTGCTGGCAGGTCCAGAAACGAGAGGAAATTAACTGGATGGGAGGGGTGCATGTTCAGGGTCAGACTAAATTGCTAATTTCAGATTTGAGGGTTGGTTTTGTTTTTTATCTAAACCAGCTTTCTTTCTTTCTTACTTTCTTTCTTATCATTTGAAAACCACAGAGGAACACAACAAGGCGAAGGCTTTGCTGTAAATTAAAAAAACTCTGAAAGGTCTGTTTAGAAACGACAAAACAAAAGGGGAGAGAGCAGTCAGAGCTGCAGGAGGGTGGCTTCCTCCTCCCAGTTCTCCAGGCGTGGGGGCAAGGTCACTACAGAAAACCACTGGTTTTGACCTCAAATAAGCTTTAGTCAGAAACCCAGCAGGAAGGACCAGACAGACACACTGCCAGACTCCAGGATGATGGTCAAAATGATAGTCCCAAGCTCCCTGCCTCAGTCCTCAAGCTCCTGCCTCCAAACTGATTTCCCTCCCCAGGCTCCCTTTATATTAAGGGCTGCAAAAGCAAAGGCTTCAGGTGGAAAAGTTCTTTGCAAGTGTCCCTGGGAAGCCCTAATGACTATGGAGGGTAAGGAGAGAGGAAAGATCTGACACCAGCACCTCCCATGGCTCCAGTGCCAAGTGCATCCTCCCTGGATCCATCCTCAGACAGTGACACACTTGAAGAAGCATCTGCCTGGAAACTGCTGCATTAACAGCACAGCATGCTCCAATCCTCGTGGGCTGTGCAACTGGGGAGCACAACGAGGGGTCCAGCACTGTGGATCTGCAGGGAGACTCCAGTTCTCACTGCTTTGGGAAGAGGCCAAAGAGGCAGAGCACAGAGCTGTCCAGCTCCAGGCACCTTGGAGCAAATTGTAGGTTTAAGTACTACCAGCTCTGCATATTCCCCCCGGGCTTCCCCCGGGGGATCTTGCCTTTGGGGCACCAAGATATCTATTGTTTCTCCACTTTAGGGGATTCCTTTTTCCCCCCTGCTGCCTCTCAGTGTAAAAGTCCCACCTAGCCCTGTCCCAGGCAGAAGAATGGGACTGCATCAGCTCAGCCACCATGTGCCAGAGCCCTGAGACAGCCAGCCAGCCTCCAGATGGACAGTCTGCCCAGAAATCTGCTGGCCCCAGGGCACAGCTGGCTTTTTACTGCTCTAGGAAGCCTCACTGCCTGGCTGAGGAGTTGGGAGCTATGTCTCTGAGCTTCTCTTCAAGCCCCAAAGAAATCCAGAGGCAGTTTGGTCTTCAGCCTGTCCTAGAGCATCTTTGCAACCAACACTACTTCTTGGTGGACTCACACCCCAAAGACAGAGGCTGCTTCTCCCAAGCTACCCTTGAATTGCAGCCACTGCGCCCACGATGCAGGGAGAGACAGTGGGCAGTGGTGCTTCCAGGGAAGGGAGTGTATTCCCTCTTTTCTAGCCTTTCCAGCCTTGGAATCATCTAAGGAAGGGGGGCTGCAGAAGGAGGATGCTGGGGAGCAGAGTCCTGGGGCACTGGCCCCACTCCCTCTGTGCTTCCCGCTGGAGCCAAGCCCCAGCTGGGCTGTCCGTGAGAAACGGGGTTATTGGCTGCTGATCCCAAATATAACCCAAACGATGGAAAATTCCAGGAAATGAGCCAAGACAAGATGCCAGGAGGGGGATCAAGGCTCAGCACACGGGCTGGGGGAGCTTCAGAGAAGCTGTGGGCTCTCAGCAGCATCTCCCTGCTGCTAAACCTTCCTTGAGCAAACTCCCCTGCTGCCTCACAGACCCATGAGAGCATCCATGAGCACCCATGTCTGGAGCAGAGCAGGACTGAGAGCCCCACACTCCAGCTGGACACAGCTGCCAGCAGGAAACTGTGCTGGTGCTTCCCCCAACTCACATGGTGCTTGGAAATCCCCAGCTCATCAAAAACGGATCTTGATGGTTTCCAGGAACCGGACCACTTACACCCTGGCTCGCCTCACAGTTGTCCCCTGCTGTCCCCCTGCTCTGTCCTGCTCCTTGCCCTGCCTCCCCACCACACCACCAGCAAACCAAAGCCTGGCTCAAACGCCTCAAAAAAGTTTTTCTCAAGTCACACAAGCCACCTCCAAGCAAAAAAACAAAGTGTCATCTCTCCAAGTTAGAGGCAGCACGTCCAGTTCATTTCAGGCGTGACAGCTAGTGCGGCTGGGGGCTTTTTGGGGTACCTCATTCCTGGGGGCTGAGATCTCGCTGCTGCTACCAGTAACTTGCTGCGAGCCCTGCAAAGAGGGATCCAGTGGCCTCGGTGGCGTCCAACAGCTCTGCTTTAGTCCCAAGGGTGATCACTCAGTTGTCAGGGCCGTAATTCCAATCACGGGAGCTCCCGGCCTGTGAGCTCAGGGCAGAAGACGAGAGAGATAAGCCAGCTGCTGAACACCCATCTCCACCGCTTGCTCTCACCCAGTTCCCCCGCCCACAACTTTCCGCCCTCCCTCCGACACCGGCAAAGCCGCTGCCGGGGCTGTCCCGGTTGGGTAACGCGTGTGCTGCCTTCCCCTGCCTGTCCCCCTTCCCCTGCCTGTCCCCCTGCCCCTGCCTGTCCCCCTGGCCCTGAGGGACCCACTTTCCCCGCACACCGCCGGCCATTTACAGGGATCCCTGCCCAGCATCCCCAAAACAGCCTCCCTGGTATTTACACGCTGGCTGCTGAGCTGGGACACCCCAGAGGAAGGGGAAGAGCCTTCTGCAGGCGTCCATAGATCGGCTAGGTGAAAAATTGCTCTTTCCCACACTAATCCCCACCCAGGGCTCGCCCATCTCGTGCTTAAAAGCACCCCAGGAGCATCCCCAGGGGTGCGGTGTTGGTTTTTCACATCCCCAGGACTCACCTCATCCCCGGCACGGCGGCGTCCAGTCTCAAATCCCTCCGCTGCACTTTCTACTCTTATTCAGGGAAAACGAAAGAAATATTAGAAAGATAAAAGTTCAAGCCAGGCTCTATTTCGGGGCTGTTGGCAGTTCAGGGACCGCAGCAGCAGGGAGAACTGCCTCGCTCCAGCGCGGCTCACTGGGGTTTCGTTAGAGAAACGCGGGGCCGAGGGTTTTTCTCCGGTCAGTGATGTCACATCCTGACCCTGCCGGCAGCTCCAGCTGTCCCTGGAAAACCCGCTTGGAAGAGGGCCTGCCACCCCCACCATCCGCCGCCGTGGGCTCGCAGCTCATGGGTGGGCACTCACACTCACACCCACACCCCCGCGCCATTCCTGCATGCTGACATCCTTCTTGGCGTGCAGTCCCGTGCCGCTGGCTGGCTCCGGCTTTCACAGGACAGCAGGGAGCTGGGGGAGAGGAGATGAAATACCGGAGTGTTTTCCCCTCTCCCCCCCATCTTTTGACAGTCCGTCTCCCTTCATCCTCCCCCTCCCTCTGCACACACACAAAAAACAGCCGGGGGTTTCCATGCCAGGCCGAGCTGGATGCCATCCAAAAGAGAAAAGCCGGAGAGAGGGGAAAGAAAAAAAGAGAAAAACTTTCTCTGCACAGAGCACTTACTTTCCGTCTCTGTCGGAGGTGGGGTGAGCTCTGAAGCGCGTTGCGGTATTTAAATCCTGCTCAGCAAAGGCAAGCCTGAGCCAGCACGCTCGGCGCCGGCAGGAGCGGCCAGCCAGCGTGGGATGGCTTGGCAGGAGCCGGGATCTGCTTTGGGGTCAGACTGTGGGGGGTAACAGCGGTGTGCACCCCCGAGTGATGCTGATGGTGTCGCAGAGCGTGGCCCTGGCACTCGCGGTTCCCTTCCTGGCACGGTGTCGCTCCCAAGGGATGAGCACGCCTCAAGCCCTAGTGAGATGAGGTACTCCAGCCTGACCGAAACGTCTGCAAATTGTTTGGCACTTGGACAGTTCTAGTGAGAAATGTTTCTAGGCTTTCTTACACGTGTGTAAAACTCATGTCAAGCCAAAGGTGTGCAGGTGATGGGGTGAGCTGGGGAGGGGGGCACAGGGCAAGGTGGGTGAAGGAGCAGAAGTGTGAGAAAGGAAACCACAAGCCCAGCAGCCTGAGATGGTGGGAGGATGTGTCTGCCGGGCACGTTTGTGTAAAGCTGGAGGGTTTAGAATGAGGGTTTGATCACCTGAACCCTGCCTGGCATCTCCTACTGCTGCAGCCATGGATTTATCTCCTGATAAACCATGAGTGAATTTATTAATGAGTGAATCTCTCACAGTCATTGCAGGTCAAAAGTATCACCCCTAAAGTCAGGATCAAGCTCAAGTAATCCCGCAGACTCTTCCTGGTCACTGGCAAACCAGCCGGATTCCTGGCTCCAGAGGGTTCAGGCAAAGTCTTTCTCATCCCCAGTGCTGGATGCTCATTGCAGTCACCCCGACTCCCAGCAAGGGCTGAGCAACCCTGCTGCCCTCTGTCCTGGGGACCGGGTATGCAGGAAACAAAATTTCCTCAGACCCCAGGAGCAGGAGGTGGAGGTCTGTGGAGCAGATGTAACTCCCAACACCAAATGCCAAGCCAGGAGGAAACTTTCAACTGAAATCCCAGCAAAAAATGGGCAAAAATCCAAAAGTGAGGGGGCTTGGCCGAATAGCAAAGATCCCAAAGGCAACTCATAGCCAGGATTTACATCCAGGCGAGATGGAGCCAAAATACTTGGAGGCGAGATGGGGTCCTCCCATCTCAGCAGTCTGGAGCCAAAGGAGAGGGGCCAGGAGAACAGCACGAAGGCTGGAGTTACGTCAGCTGCAGCCCCACAAGTCCACAGGGGTGAGCAGCACCTCCAGCTCAGGGAGTTACCCCCTTGCACGAGGTTTTGGAAACCTCACAGAGCTGAGAGCCCACAGTCCCGGAGCCTCCCAGTGTCCCAGCTGTGGGGAGGGAAGCAGGAGCCACTTGGGAGAGAGGAAAAGGTCCGAGGGACAGGTTTGGGGCAGGAGGGATGTGTTATTGTGAAGAGGGCATTTGTCTGCCCTGGAGGAAGGAAGAGGGGAATGTTGGCCTCGCTCCTGAAGGCAGGTGCACGGCTGAATTTATCGGGGGGAAGGAAGCAGGGACGGAAGCGAGCCCGGAGCACTGGGCGGCTCCATCGGAGCTCACGGGCAGTCACGGGAAGAGGCCCAGGGCAGCGATGCAGCTTCACAAGGCTTGTCAGGACATGGCTGCACTGAGGGGAGGCTGGGTGAGCCCTCTGCCAGCCTCACCACTGCTCTGGGCTCTCACACAGTGCCCTGCACGGCACCTCATCGGCACAGCCCCTTCAGCAGCTGGAGAGATGCTTGTTGCCAGGCAGGGCTGGAAGGCTCTGAATGCCTGGGCACACCACAAGACACAGCAAGGGGAGCAGTGGGTTTGCTCTGGTTATTCCCAGAGAAGAAAAGGATGTGCCCAAAGTTTGCCTCAGCTATGCAGCATCAGGAACAGTCAGTTCTCCTGCTCTGCTCCACCACGTCCCGCAAACTCAGGGAGTGAGAACTTGTTCAGCCGTGGATCAGAGGGCACTGTATGGAGTTTTGCCATTTTCTAAGGCACAGGGAAAAAAGCCAGGTGCAGATGAAAAAGCACTGAAGTCATCATTTTCAGTGAGAGTAAGCACCATCCTTCAATCGGCACTTCCTTGATTGCTTCAACTGCCACCTTCCTCCCTGGGGAGCAGGATGGGCTCTGGGTTTATCTCTCCAGCATGACAGGGGTGGGTGGGCAAGCCAGAGGTTTGAGATGCTGGTAACAAAGAGCTTCTGGCTGCAAAACTTGCTCCACCACTCCAGGCAGGAATTCCTGCCACATCCCAGCCCTGGGCTCTCCTCCAGCTGGAGGCAGACCACAGCCAGCACTGAGGGGGCTCCTATAGCACCTGGCTCAGCCAGCAAGTCTGTGCTGCAGGATGCTGCAGGGGCTGAAGTTTTCATGGGGCCACTTGGAGTCTTGGGCTTCTCCTCCATGAGAGAAAACCAGACACATTCATCTTGGGAAGATCCTAGCCCAAAAATGACTGGCAATCAGCAAAACATGCTGGGAAACTACTGCAGGATGTTTGCCCTCTCCAAGGCAGCTTCAGTGGGATCTACGACCCAGGGCTGGTGGAACTGTGGGCTGAACTGAGCACAGCTCAGCTCGTTATGGACCATGCAGGAGCAGCCTGGGCATCTAAAGTGTTCTCAGCCCACAGCTCACAAAGTTCACAAAGCTGAGCAGACAGGCTCAGGCAGGCTGTGTGTGTGCCCAGAGCTCAGAATCAGGAGACAAACCTTCCCTCTAGTGGCTGGATGGCACATGAGTCCCACAATCACCTCTCGCTTTGTCAAGCTAACAGTGTTATTTTTCACCAGCCAAGATCCTAAGTGCATCAAATCTTACAAATCCTATGTGAGTTTTTAGTGGTTTAAAACTGGCACAGCTGCTGATTTGCACAAAGTCAAACAGCCCCAGAGGTCTGTGTCCACTCTGCAGCTTGTAGTGTCCATCCATGCCCGTGGTCAGCCCATGCCAAGGCTGTGCCAGGCAGCACAGTTCATGCACAAGTGCATCCCAGGCACTGGAGAAGTCACACAGCCTCGAATCACTGCTGGTTTCTGCACCATGGGTGGTTTGTAGGGCCTGTTCTTCAGCTGAGTTACTCCCCCTTACAGCAGTCATTCAGTGGGGCAGAGTATCAGGCCTAGATTTTCTCTTGGACCTTTTTTATTATGGGGCTAGTATCCCAGCTTCAAGCTCATCACTGGCCATTTCTGCCTTTTTTAACCCCCTGGAAAAGTCCTTATCTTAGGAAAAATCACACGATGGGTTGAAACCACCACCACTCGAAATGACAGGTAGTAACCTCTACAGACTTATACTTGAGACTTCGGTCTTTTAAGCTCAGTAAGAGGCTGAGGTGTAGATTTGGAAGCCTTGGATTTCACTCCCAGGGATGTTACATTATAGCTCTATTAAAAATGAATGCAGCAACTTTGACTTCTTCAAAGCAGGAAGTGAATAATTAATCAAAACAGCCCTTTTATCAGCTAAGGAAAAATGATAAATGGAGCATGAAGACTATAAACCAGAAGCAGAAATGCTTTTTAATAAAGGTGATTTGCTGTTCAGATTATCACAGCCCTATCCACACCTCCTCTGATTGATTATTCCCCTGCTATGCAGACTGCTATGTACACACTCAATGAACAGAAGCAAAAATATGTTAGCAGGGAGCAATACCATCTCCTTGCAGCAAACCAAGAGAAGATGTGCCTCTTCTAGAAACATCCTGCAATTTCCTGGAAGGACAGGAGTTCACACCCAACATCTAAGAGTTGGTGATGAAATAGACCCCACCATAATACTGCACTGTGCAGTTCACATCATAAAATCAGAGAATGGGCTAGGTTGGAAGGGACCTTTTAAAGGCCATGAAGTGCAAAGAATGGGCTGAGAAAGCATGGAGTGACAGTGGGCATTACAGCAACAGGGTCCTACAACTACAGACACCAAACAGACAGTGTAAGAAACCTCGGTAATTCATCACAGCTCCCTATCAGGTCGTGGTGTTTAACAATGCTGTGTTAAAGGAGCTCTGCATGTTCATACCAAGACACTTATTTTCATGAGCTGTCACTTGACAAACAAGAAGCTGGCTGGTGACTCTCTCTCTCTTACTATGCCAGTCCATCTTTTATTATGGATAGTGCCTTTCCCGAAGTGGGAACAAGAGTTATTTTTTGTTCCTTCAAATACCATTTGTGAGCTGGCTGACTAGATGCCAGTCAGAGAAAAATTAATCCTGTAAAACAGGCAATGATTCCTCCACACTACTAAAAATATACCAAAAAAATAAAACCATGTTCGTAATAACCTACTGCTCAAAAATAACATCTCAAAGACAGAAACACAGCAACAGGATACAATTAATATATCAATTAAGAAGCACAAAATTCCCAGAACAAATCTAGTGGCTCTGTTTTTTTAATCCTGAGAAAAACTCAGACCACAATATACATCTGTGTAAGAAACCTCACAAAGAAACAAAGAGGTGTCTGTTGTAGACCACTGCTTCTATTCTTTCTTCTTGATGGCCAAGCCTCTGTGAATTCCACAGAGATTAAAAAGTACTGAACCATGCAATTATAATGGTGGAAGGCATTTAAAATGCGTTTACTGAGAAGAAACATTGGTTGTCATCTCCCTCCTGATGTCAGTGCAGCCCGTTACATAGTTCCCTTTCTGTCACTTTATTTCAGATTTCCACAATCCAACAGGCAGCAGGAAGTTACAGGATAGGGAAAATGGTTCTTTCTGATGAAGTTACACTGAAGTACTGGGCTCCATTTTTTGGCAATTAGTTACTGTTGTTCAAATGGCTCAAGCACTCATCTGGCATCAGTGCCAGACAGGCTTGACTATCACACTCCCAGGATGTCTCCAGACTCTTTCTGTAGCCAAATCCAAGTTGTAAAACAGAAGACACAGGACCATCCCTCCTAGGACCCTCTGCCTGCTGCTGGCTCCTTTCACCCCCAGGCCAGGCTCTACGACTTGTCAGAAACCTGCCCAGGGCTCAGTTCTCTTCCAAGCCCGCTTTGCTCAAGCTCTGCTATAACTGCCATGTATTTAAATTCACTGGATCTGTGGTTGAAGGTCTCCACTAATCCGTAGGTCTCGGAGCGATCGGTGGCATAGAACAGCTGCACCTGGTTGGCCAAGCACTGGGCATCATGGACCACCTGGGAGTGAAAACAGAGCTGTTACCATCGGGGTGGGGCTGTGCCAGTGTCCCACTGAAAAAGAAAGGCCACAGTCCTACTCATCACATGGCTCAACTCCAGGTCACCTTAGTTTAGCATATCTCTTACCAAACGACCTCCCTGCTGTTTCTGACCTACTTAAACACTTCAGCACCACGTGTTTTAGCAACTCTCCTGCTGTGCATCTGCCTCAGAGGTCAAGTGTGTCTTTTGTGATCCCTGCCCACTCTAAGATGCACCAAGTCCTCATTTTTCCCTTCTTACAGCTGACCTACTTGCAAAGATCGATTGTTTCCTCTGAGATCCAACAGGGCAAAAGCATTACCAGTTACTCCCCTTATTGTTTCAGAAAGGTTGTAAGGAGGTCAGTTAGAGCAAGGACATTTTAGTCATCTTGTTCCACTACTCAGTCCCCAGTGCCACCAGTCCAGGCACTGGTACAGATATGCCAATAATGATGTGCCCAAACAGAGGGAAAGAGCACAGGAGTGCACAAACTGAACACACAGCTCTGGAGTCTCCTGCTTTGACAAACAGGATTAAGCTTCAAAACACTGTTTTAACTTGTTGTAGGTAACAACAGCTTTCATTTAAATTTGCTTCTGTTAGTAAGAAAAACAGAAGCTTTGTTCTTTTACAACAATAAATTGTAATACCCAAATTTTAAAAAAAGAATGCATGAACTGAAATCAACAAAGACTGATGATTCCCTTCTAGCTTTCTCTAGCCTTCAGGACATTAGGTTAAAGAAAGACAGTAAGACCATTCTTTGGCAAAGGGTCTTTGAAAGGCTTCACTGTCATTTGCTTTTGATTCAAAACTGTAGGAAGAGTTGCAGCATAAAATGAAGGAAGCCCAAGAGACTTCTCTTACCAAGAACTTGGAGTCCATTTCTGCTGTCATTAGTACTAGCCCTTTCTCCTTCTGCAGATCAGGATAATGGTACAAGACCAACTGGCTTGGAGCAGTTTCACCTTGGGTCTGAAGGAGAGAAAGAAACCTGTCAGTATCCCATAAAAAACCTTCACTCCACTGCAGACCTGGGTGCTTGATTACAAAACTTTGAGCATTTACTGCCACAGAGGTGGTTACTTTTCAGGGCTTAAGGGTCAGCTCTAATTGAAAGTTCATTATTCTTGGTATTTACAGAAAACAAGGGATTTGCAGAGTTATGTTGTTTGTTTTTTTTTTCCTTGACTAAAGACTATTTAGCATTTAAAAAAACCCACAATTTTTAGAAAGGTATTTCATCTTACAGCATCTGCTATTTTAAGTAGCTTGCACAAACAGTTCTACAGAGTTTGGCTCTTGCTTATGTTTTGAAACTACTGAATTTCTACCTCATTCTCCTTTATACTAGAGAGACACTTAATACCCATAACTACTAATTTACCTGTAACTAATGTACTAATTAACCCATAATTAACGGCAGCTTTTGTCATGATAATTCTTTTCAAGTTAAGCTACACAACCTGTCGATTAAACTATTTGGCAAATACCATATATTGCAATATGCTGATATTATATATTTCTGAATTCTAAGTCAATTTTCAACTTCTTATCTCAAACACTCACCTGAACATTTATCAGGGAAGTGAAGTGTAATTCTGTTCCAGACCACTGCCCCACAAAGAACTCATAGCCTTCTTTTCTTGGCAAAGCATACAGAAACTGCAGAGAAATTATAAAAAAAACAAACCAATTTTCCCTTACACAGAACAAAATGATGCCTGTGTCACACTAGCCTCCAGCATTAATGCTTTAGTGAGAGAACCACAACAGAAGAAAGCGTTTCTTTGCCCCACAAGGACTAAAAGGACAGCAAGAACCAGGCTTCAAAGCACACAATGAAGTAGAATTACCCTATCACTATTACTTAATTAGCAAGTATGTTGGCAAATACTTTTATCAGTATTTTGAGACACATAAAAAGGAAAGAGCAGTGGAGAACATTTAGACTCTGACCTTTTTTGTTCTCACCTAGAAAACTAACAGCAGAAATGGTCAAATACAAGGTAAGGAGTATTTAATACTGTCACTTCACCAGCTGCTCCAGAACAGGCAGCATCTTCTCTCTAGAGATTTACAGTCTATCCAGCTCCACAGGCTACAGACTTGCTCGTTTTCCCACACCAAGGGAAAGGACATGGGAGCAGAAAATCATGCAGCATACCTGACTGAATGCCAGTGCACTGTACAGAAACTGCACTTCAGGCTATAAATAACTTCCCAATCTCCAAGTAGCTCAGGAAGACAGATACATTTGATCTTGCTCTTGGCAAGTGAAGTATGTAGGACTAATCCATCAACCCAGTAAAGTCTCCATTCCCTGGGAGATATTGTGCTGCTGTTTTCTTAACCCTCCATCTATTCTATCTAGATCAAACTGGTTCATGTATTTGAATAGCCATTGCTTTATCTGAGCACTAGGACAAGTATTTGAACACCTGGATTTTACTGAACAGGCTGATACAATGAGTATGAACACAGGAGGGTCAAAAGTTTATGGATTAGGCTTTGAAGAGGAGAAGCATTACAGCTCTACAATCACGCACTGCCATACGTACCGACGGACAGTTCTGGGCTCTCTTCCAGATCAAATCAAACTTGTCTGCCTTTGGGGAAGGAGAAAGAGAAGTTCAGTTTTTATAACACAAACGTGGATGCAGAGTTGTTCACAATCACCTCATTAACCTTTACAGGGTACAGTTTCCATCTGGAGAAGGTCCCACTGTGGGGACAGGTGGCAATGAGTGTGGAAAGCTGCATTTAGTTCTTATTTACCTACAAGTCATCAGCATCCTGTTTTAACAATGCTGTCTCTAAGATGCAGCACCAAACTCCTTGGGTCCAGAGCTTTATTCCTTGGATGTGGAGGCCCCAAGCCTCAGGCTTACATTACATCCTCTTTCAGTAATTGCTCCACTGCATCATGTAGTGTCAACAGCTGAACGAGACAACATATCCCTGGCTCCAAATTGCGGATTTACATCATTGTCATCTGTTCTTCAGTATAAAAATGCAGCCCATATATTCACTCAATAACATACTCATTGCTTAGGTTTAAATTAAAACCACAACCCTATTTGGTCAGCCCTGATGAAACCTGGCAATCTCATTCACATGTTCTCTGTGTTTCCCCAAATCTTTTGCCTAATTTTTTTTGCTTCCTAGCACTATATTAATATCTACTCTTAGGTGTTCAGGAAAGAAAACATATGCCATTCATCAACCAGAAATTCCTTCGTGTGTACTTTTGAGCGCTGGAGAATTATGCAAGGCCTCTCTTCCAGCCAGCAAAAAGCTTCTGGCAAAAGACAAAGGGTTTCTTTCCCCTCGATGACACCATGAACTGCTTCCTAATGTGCCTGGGATCTGGTTTGCATTGAAGTCTTAAAAAGCTTCCAGCACTCCTCCTAAAACACTGCACCAAAGCACAGTGCCAGCCCCACTAATGAAAGACCTACATCATTTTAACTGGAGTCCCTGGCTTTGGCCCTCTGCTACAGTAAATGCGCAAGTAAAACTATTTTCACAACATCCACATGTTGGGAAAGCCAAAACACGAAGCTCCTTGACTTAAAATCCCACATTGCCAGAGCCTACAGCACATCACACATTTAAAATACTGCCTCCCACTGAATTCAGTCGCAGCTCAAAGGGCCAAATACAATTGCAAATCAGAGTCCAGATCTAAATGAGGTTTCAAGAACTCAAGGAACACACAGTTGTGAAAAGACAGATTTAAGAGATTGCGATCGCAGAATGACCCTGAAGAAAAGAATAAAGAGAAATCCCCAAAGTGAAAAAACCCTCCTTCAGCCTAACGCAAATTAAGAACAATTAACATCTGGAAAACTTATCAAGAGTAAGAAATATGATCTTATCTCAGGAAACACCCAGCAATCTCAATGAAAGACAGTGCTGCCAATAATTGTAAATGTATGAAAGTAAGTCATAAGTGCTTAGCCATGTGCAAGTTACCAGCCAAGTGCTCTAGGATTGCCACATTAACCTTGAGGCAGCTGCTTGTGCTGTAGGGAAGAGGGCAAAGAAACAAGCAACTCTGAGAAAAAGCAAATAACTCTCAAAATACAAATGCCACTTAATAAACACTAGGGCTTTGCAAAGAGTATTGGATACTTGTAATAAAATAAGCCTGGAAATTCCAGCCAGGTGTACAGAAAAAGGTCCTTGATTTATTGAAATTTCTCTGAGTGAGAAAAAGAGGGATATGCATTTTTGGAAACAAAAGCCTTTTTCTGGGGCAAAGAAATCGCTCAACCCAGAAAGTAAGTTTGTTCTTGAAACCCCATTTCCCTTTAATGACTGCTTTTAAGAGCAGCAGAACCACAGTTGGAAAGGAAAGCTTTGCATGCTGGCTTTTCAAGTGCATAACTACAGGAGAACTACTTACTGGAATAACAGCATAAACCGTGTCTTTTGCAGAAAAATACTGATTCCAAATCTGTAGGAAAAAAAAGGAGATACAGTTGAAGTCCAGCATCTAGCAGTAATATGAAGTGCTTTGAAGTGTCAACTAACCTTAGTAAGCATTTTGAGAAGTCATTTTTAAATCAAGCCCAACTGACTTTCCTGCTAAAGCAACACACTTCTCTTAAGGCTCCTGAGTACTTGTACCAAATTATGGATTCCAACTAGGTCACTGAAATCAGCAGTGGGCTCAGAGGTGGCTCAGTATTTATTAACCATCAGAACTGCTTCTTACATTTTTCTCAACAATCACACCAATGAGTTTTGGTTGGGCTTTTTGGTGGTGGTGGTATTCTTAATAAAAAACATACAAAACATTTTCAACAGAAGACAAGCCTTTGCATAATGCTCCTCTGTGTTGACAGTCTTTTTCTTCACCACAGCAGGATGGCAATACCACAGTGTACCTGCATCTCCTAGTACATCCTAGGATGACTTACCTAGATGGAGAACATTCTATCTTCTCCTATGGATAACCACGTGAATGTGCTTTTTATAAACATACATCCACAGCTGTGTTTTATTTTTCAGTCTAAGTAAAATTTCCATCCTTACATGCAGATTACTATTAAGCACAGATGAGAAGCAAAGTTTATTCTATTTAAATCCATCACCTGTGTTATCTCCTCTGCTGATTTTTCTTTCACCATCTCAACATTAAGAATTGAATCAAGTGTCTGCAAGAGAAAGCATAAAGACTTTGGCATGATGGCAGTTCTCTGATTCATGTAATAATCCAGAATGAAGGGATGCAATTACAGAGAACAAAATCAACCTAGAGGAACTTCATTTGATTTATAGCATGACTTAGTCCCTTTAATTGCCAAATAAACTAGTAAAATCCAGCAGCAACACATTGAGAAGTGGATTCACACACTGAGCACAGCCATGCTTTGCTCCTGTTGTGCAGATCTCTACTGAAGCTGCAAGGAGCAGCAGCCTTTTGCCTCCAGCCAGCTCAAACAGGTGCTCTTTGGCAGATTTACACTGAGGATTTACCAAAATAAAAGAATGTGAAAGAGAATTCTCCTGTCCCTGGGCTGGCTGATCACTGGAAATGTATTTCCATGCTGTAAAAGCAGCTTAACCCTTTCTATTTATTTTTCAGAACAGATCTTCCAAGTTTTAAGGTTGAACATGATCCCAATAGTAAACTAAAATCTTACCCTCAAATGAAGCATAAGGAACACCAGGTTTATATCAAAGTGTTCTAGGCTGAAGGGCTGACTGTGGCAATACAAGCTAATCTATATCCTTGCCTTGCTACAATGTCTCCTCCTAAACACTTAGGTTCATTTCCCTTACCTTATCCTTTGTGAATCCTCCCTTCAATGCCTTGGTGCCCAAGCCTTCTGCCTGCAAGAAAACATTCTTCTTAGTTTTGCAGCTAATGCTTTAATAACATTTATTTGCCTTCCCTGCCACACATAACATGCCTGCTGATAAAAATCTCTCTGGGAGCTCAAGATACTTGAAGATCACTGTGGTGTATTTTTAATAAAATAAGTGATTGATTAGGTGAAGTAACTTAATGTGAATTAGGAATTTCAAGGCCAGAAAGGATTAGTGAAAAACAAACTATTACGCATTTTGGATCCAATATTATTGAACAGTTTTCTTGCATTCACTAAAAAATGACAAATGCAGGATTTTGTCACTCCTCTGGCCAAACTAATCTGGAACTAATTAAAGTTTTAAGCAGGGAATTAACATTCTAAAAAATAACACATGGGAATACAGAACAGTATATTTAGACATCAGACTGAAATTCCAGGGCTCCAACTGATAGGGATGCTGCAAGTTTGTGACATTATGCTGATACCACATAAATAACATTACAGCTTTAATGTATGTGATTTACAAAGAAAATCGGCCTTGCCTTTTCCTCCATGCATCTGATAAACTCCCCTTGCTTGGAATGTCCCACAGGCTGCTTTTTCACTTCATTTCTTTTCTCCATACGGGATTCAAACACATCTGGACTGGACCTGAATTGGAAAAGGGACTATTAACAGTACAACAGAGCAATAGAACAGCTCAAGCTGGAAGGGACCCATAAGGATCATCCAAGTCCAACTCCCTGCTCCTTGTCCAACTGGACATAAATTCATATAACTAAAACATTCCAGTTTGCTTTTAAATAATCTTAAGTTTTCAATTATGACAATAAACAGGAAAAATCAATGCAGTCAAGAAACTGTGAAAGCTATTGCACAATATCTCCTATGACCCAAGGCTTTGGATTTGTTTTTGGCACTGGATTCCAACAAGATCAGGATGGATGGGGCTCTGAGCAACCTGACCTAGTGGAAGTTGTCCTTGCCCATGGCAGGAGGATTGGAAGTAGTTGATCTCCAAGGTGTTTTCCAACCTAAGCCATTCCACGGTTCTGTGAGTAAATCTATGTAGTCTTTTGCTTCATTTATTTATATTGCTAAGTAACGTGACCCACCTTTATGATAGTAATAACAATAATGATGATAATGATAATAATAATAATACAACCATGATTCTTCCATGGGCAGTTCCAACTGTGGCTTTGCCAGCAGGTGGACTTACACTTAAAATAAGACCAACTACTCCTGTTCAAATCCTCCTTTATAATACAATGAAAGACTAGAAGCTGGACTATTCTTTGCCTGCTCCAATGGTTTCCGAAGGTGTAATACTCTTCGCCTGCTCCAATAGTTTCCAAAGGTGAAGACCTGTGCTGGGTGATTAACGTCATTTGGCCTTTTAAAATGTTTGCTATGATACTGCTTCATGTTCCTCACTTTAAATTTTTATTTCATCTTCTCTAAACTGTGTCTTATCAAGCTGACCACGTTGGGAGATGACACTCACTGACCTGATGCCGGCCACATGTGCATTTCAAGGCGGCTGGCCTAAACTAATCGAATTCCACATGAGGGCGAAAAGCTAAAACATCTCTCCTTCAGGAAAGAGCTCCCCTAGCATGCCCTTTCCGCAAACACAGCCCGCCCATCCCCTTCCGCTGCCGCCTCCCTCAGGGCCCACCTCCTCAGCTCCTGGATCTTGTGTCGGTATTTCCCATAGAAGGGGTTCTCTTCCAGCGCCGCCTCTCCCGATCCCGTTCCCTCTCCCGTTCCCGCTGCCGGCCCCAGCACC
The DNA here is from genome assembly GCF_008360975.1 of Lichenostomus cassidix. NCBI lineage: Eukaryota > Metazoa > Chordata > Aves > Passeriformes > Meliphagidae > Lichenostomus > Lichenostomus cassidix. The sequence continues at coordinate 8,083,702 of NC_139489.1, read as the reverse complement.
CCCCGTGCCGGCGGTGCCAGCAGCCCGAGCGGCCGGAGCGCGGCGCGGCTCCTCAGGGCTGCCCCCAGGCCCCAGGCCTGGCACAGCGGGCCCGCCATGGCTCCGGCTGCCCTCAGCCCGCCCCGCGCTCCGCCCGTTCCCCTCAGCCCGCCCCGCGCTCCGCCCGCTGCCATCAGCCCGGCCCGGCCCGGCACCTCCCCTCCGCCCACCCTGCACTCCGCTCCCCTCAGCCCGCCCCGCTCCGCCTGCTCCCCTCAGCCCATCCCGCTCCACCTGCTCCCCTCAGCCCGCTCCGGCCCCCTCCGCCTCCCCCGCCAGGAACCGGCCGGAGCCGCACGCTGGACAGGAGCTTTTATTGAGACAAACTAAAAGGCGCGTTACACGATGGAGCGCTTGGAGCGAACAAGCGCGCTGGGCACAGCCCCGCTCCCCGCGCAGCTCGGTGCCCGCAGGGAAGGTACACAGTGCGCACAGGGCTCCCTACGCGGGGATCGCCTAAACCCACAGGTACAGTCCGAAAGCGAACCCAGAAATCACGGCACAACAGCAACACCTCTGTTCCTGCTACAGCTTGCTCTCACCGCTTCAGTGCTTTTGGATTTCAAGCAGATACCGCTTTTTTCTCAAGGATTCACTGCCCGTCTGGTAGCCTGTCTGGTAGTCCACCAGCAGCAGGCATGAGTTAGGGCAGGGAGCTGATCTGGATGAGTGTATTCACTACACTCGCGGCTTTTCATCAGCACCGTGAATGAACACAGCAACGAAACCCTGCCAACACCTGGTTTTGGGAAGCATGCGGGATGGAGAGCGGTGGCGTAGCAGAAACCTCGCAGGGATGGGGCCAGTGAGCCCAGGCTGCAGCACAGAAGAGACCACTGAACTCAGAGATGATCAGATTTCGTCTAATTGACAGCACAAGCCCATCCACAGCAATTAGGCATCAACTCTGTCCTCCACATGCAAGCTCAGAAGCACCCCTGGGCAGCTGTGTCCCAGCACTGACCAGCTCAGCTCCCTGGGCACAGGCAAAGGACATGGGCAGTGGAACAGCACACATCAGGTCTAGCTGGCGTTTTCACTACCCTGCTGAAGAACCTTCTAAAAGTAAAGCAGACTGCAACAAAACAAAACACTAGAAGATTCACAAGGCGATACCACAATCTTTTAAATTTTAAGGTAAATTTCATACAAATAAACTTCCAAAAATATTTTGAAAACTCTGGCATATGGCTATGATACAGTATGTACAAATAAAATATCAGAATGGTTACATTTTATTGCTTTTTTTTATTTGGTTAAGGAATTATACAGTAGCGTATAAAAGGGTATGGGAAGTGGCAAGAAGACAGTGTTGGTTTCTTGTCCTCTCTAAAGCCAAGGTTGGTTGGTTTTGTTTTGTTTTTAAATACTGAGTTTTCAAACGTCACATCAAAAGCATTTTGGTACTGGGTGACATCTGCATTACCCAAACAGGATAGGAGAGCAACAGTGAAAGAAGTCTAGGAAATGGGTAATAGGACTCCATTTTTTACATTCCTTTGCTGATTCATACTTCCAAAATACAGTTATTGATAAAACATCCAGTCTAAAGTTATATAAAGTCAACAATTATGAACTGACTTCTACATAAACTGATGTTTCAGCGAGGTGGGCAACTTCAAGTCACTAATCATGCAAAAAACTCTTAACAAGATCAGTGATATTTGTGAGCAAGATCACCCAACTTGGCCCTGATCTAGCCTGCAAGAGAGAATCCCCTCTGCAAAAGTAATTTTTCTGTGTTCCAGGAAGTAATAAATACACACTGTATTTAGATCCACTACTATGAGCAGATCTTTAAGTTCCTCCGTAGTAAGGAAACCTCACTTACAGACCAGGTGTCAGTACAGAATGATGATGCCATTGCACATGCCTACACAGCTTTTTACAGCCTTCTGTTGGCAAGAAGACAAAAAAATAAAGGTACCAAGAAGGGATCACATTCACAATAGTCAGGGAAGAGCTCACAAAGTCTGTTCTGGGCCTTCCCACCCGCTCACACTCCTGGAGTGTATCTGAGCACCACTGAGGCATGAACTGCTCAGGTGCTGCTCAGCAGGCTGCATTGTAGGCTTTTACCTCTTAAGCATCTATTAAAGCTATTCAATATGTTCATTTAAAAAAAATAAATAGACAGGCTCATCTCACAAAATATAATCTGAATGCAACACCGCAAAGCCTAAAGAATGCTGAAGTGAAAACCCAAGCACTTGGCGAGTTAATTGCTCCTGTAGGCTCATGATATAAAAACATTTTCAACTCTTCCCTTTAAAAATACATCCTGCTATAGGTGGGCATGACTTACCCCTCCTGCTTTCCTCTGACTGAGGCCAAATTTATTAATGGATATACTTAGTCAAAATCAGTAATTTAGCTGAAGCTCTTAACCCCCACATTCCAGGCTCAGTCTCTCATTATAAACAGCTTACTACCAACACAGCCCCTGACACAAACTTCTCCTTAAATATGCATAATTTACTCTATCTCAAATATTTACAAGCAGAAGCAGCCCATCTTTACAAGACAGATTTCCTCCTGCTCTACATAAAGTGCAGCTCTCTAATTTAAGGCAAATTTCAGTGAAATATAAAACCATAGATTTATTTTAGTATGTACACATTTTAAATTATAACCAATAACTCCCTTGAAAAGGAAATAAAGAGAGGAAAATGTTTCCAAGTTTGGGAATTTTCTGGATTTTAACAAAGCCCCAATATTATGTCCTACTGACATATAAATTTGTAAATTTCTTTTCAATAAATGCAAATTAAAAAAAGAGGTGGCAATGTGTACAGTAATTTAGCTCCAAAGATCAGTAAAACACTGGGAAAGTGCAGCCATAGTTTTTTATGTCCTGTAGCTTCCTTTAGCTACAGTAACATCCAACAGTATCACATCCCTAAATATATACCCTATACACCTAATGCTAATCTCAGTTCCTTTAGTGTGTATTTCTCATCTCCATCTGTATCAAACTCCTTAAAGCTCTGTGACTCTTGGGCTGTGGAGCCAAGCAGATTTTGAAGATCTTTATATGAGAGTTTTCCATCAGCATCCTCAGGTGCTTTTTCAAACAACTTCTGAAGATCTGCAAAGAGAACAAGGATTGAGAAACAGCTCCTTTAAGTACACAGGAATATCCTGTAAGCTGCTTTCCCACTTTTACAGCACTGTGTCTTGCCACCCAGTAATTAAATACAGCATCCCTGAGTGTGGAGTTTGCCTCCTATGCTGTCACAAGCTGCTGGTAACAGTTTAGGAGGAAAAAGCATGAACATTTCTGGATTAAATGACACTAAATCTGAAAAAAAGTAATCCCTATTTCTAGCCACAACTAACAGCCCATTTTACAACCACTAACTGCATACAGATGCAGTTATCCCCCACAAAAGCAAGCTCTGAATGACTGTTGCTATACCAACAGGACATGATATAAAGGAGAAAGTGTCTATTCACTTCCTGATGCAAAGAGTTGCCCTTTCAGGAGCTGAAGAGACTGAACAGCAAGATCCAGAAACCATTCATCTGACCAGGCAGAGTTCTCTTGGAAAAAAAAATACAGAAAGAAAAAAGCCCTAGAACATACACACTCATAGCTACTTCTTTTTCCTTCAGCATGTTAATTCTGCCCTTGACTTCTCTCCCACTCTCTGAGGCACTTGATATAACACTTTGGTATAATGCACACCTCCTGCTTAAATCTCAGTTTCTTTTCCATGCTATTCTTTCCTTTCAGTTTTCTTTTTAATTGCCTTTTTTTCTTTTAAGCTCACAGTCCTCAAGCTTTTAAAACTGACCTCACTTCTCCCAGAATGTTTATACTTATCCTCTCCTAAACATTTACATGAAATACAGAAGAAAAGGTCAGCCTAGAAAGGACATACCTTCAATGCTGGAAATTCCTGGTAAGGACAGATGGCTCAGCTGCCCATTCCTCTCTGTGTTGTCACCAGCTGACCTTGAAGCCAGCCTTGAAAGGTCTGTGGGCTTTGCTGTAGTACTCTGACTACTTTCAACTGTTACAAAACAATTTATATTAGTCTTACTAATTCCACAGAATTACAGCCAGCAAAACCAAACAAAAATCCAATAAAACAATTTTTTTTCTCCTAATCATGGTAGCTGCATGGGATAAGAATGCTGCAATATATCAGAATATAGCAGTGTTGTTCCCTTTTACCAATAATTGAAAGGACAGTTTTTGGACAGTCATACAGCTTTAATTTTTCATTCTGTACTAGGAGATATGTATTTGTAAACTCCCATACAAAGAATGACTTGGGAGTGCTTTCTGCTCCCCACTCTGAGGGTGCTGAAGAACCTTCATTAAGCAAATTACATCTGCCCACCTGGGTTGTTTTCACCTTAGCAATATCAATATTCCCCAACAGCAAGGTCTAAATTTCCAAGCTCCTGCTTGGAATGAACAAGGAGCACAGTTCTATTGTAATGAAGTATTTAAAAATCTGTTGTTCAGCAGAAGTGCAGAACTGAAGTCAACAGAGGCAGAGACCTTTCCTCTGTGTTACACTTACATTTTGACAAAGCAAACCCAGATGTTACTGGGTAGAAAGCTCTACACGTTAATCACTGCCTGCCTTCAAACACCAGATATTGATCCACATGGATCCTGCCATACACATTGTAAGTCACCTTCAACCTTCTGGAGTCATAAAGTTTTCTGCTTTAGAAACAACAGTTTTCTACCACTTTAACTAAAAAAACCTTCATCAGAATCTTAAGGAACAGTCTAAATTATCCACCCTAATTATTCTTTGAATTACAAAGGGAACCTCCAGGTTTATAGACTACTATGACAAGACATTCTTACCATTCTTTGATGCCTCAATGTCATTTTCTGGCTTGCCTGTGAGAGCACTGATCAGCTGAAGAGTCTCTTTTAGTTTTGATACCTGAGAATCTTTAGTTCCTGTTTCCTGCATATGCACAGAAAAAAAAAAAATCAAAATTCACCCCTTCAGTAAATGTAGAAAATCAGAAAAAGCAGTAATTTAAAATATGTAAGCACTTTTGGCTAACTTAGATGTACCCAGGCTGATAAAGTTTAAAATTATAAACAAGATTTTAAAACAAAAAATAAGTAAATAAAAATCTGTGAGAAAATGTAATGAATAAATTCACGTGGTCTGTAGGAAAACAACAGAATCAGTACCTCAACCTGAAAAACAGACAATTATTTTGTATACACCCATTTCAAAAGAATCTGACATTTACTTTCTGTATTTCTACAGAAAAGAGCAAGAGACTGAAAATCTGTAATATAAAACAGTCAAGCACACTTAGAGTGAACACTTTTATACATTAACTGAATTGCTTAATTTGTTTGAAAGATTTGTCTGCAGTAGTGACTACCTTTGTGCAGGAGCCACTACATTTCTCATTCACATCATTCACATCAATACAAGCCCAGAACTAATAGTGCAGCCTGTTCACTTACCCACCTTCTTTGCAGCAGATGGAAACTAAACTCAGCAGCATCCCCTCCTCTCCCCAGACTACAATTTGGTCATTCAGTTAAACTCACTCCCTGCCAGTGACAGACCATTACTGAGAGGGGCTTTCAGCAAGTCCTTGACTCCACTAGTGCCTCTCTGCAGACCTTTGCTCAATTAAGGTCCATTTAAAACATGTTTAGAAAGACAATTACATGCTCTATTAATCCAATGTAATTTGTATTTCCTTACTTTACCTTCAGTTCTTTATTTGACTGAGTTTCACTATCTGGTTGATCTTCATTTTCCACTTTTTGAGAGGTAGTTGCATCATTCCCCTACAGAAAAAAAACAAAGCAGAGTTTTACTCATGTGCTTTTTATTTTCTATAACAGAGTTTCTTTCCTTCAAATTTGGCAGACACGAAGCAGAGATAAACCAGGGCAGATACACTGCAGAATAAACATGAAGTCATAAAAATGGGTTATATAATTTATCACAGCAACGCAAGCATGTTCTTTTATTGCTAAACATACAGAACATGATCTCACAGACTGGCCCCACTATGGCAAACAGAAAGCACTGCAAGGATTTATGTACTTATTTAGGAGGGTTTTTTTAATTATTGGGGTTTTTTTAGCATTTAGGCATTGTTGAACAAGGCAGAGTCACACTTAGTTCCTCACTGGGTCTCAAAAGACCAATGACAGAGTGATATCTGAAACATAGCTCAGTTTGTGAATCCTGCCTCATAAAGTAACCAACCAACTCTTAAATATCACAGTGTTTTCAACATTTTTCTTTAGACACTGCAGGGAAGAAATGATATACTGCTTCTGAGACACTCTTCATGCTGGTTATCTGTTCAAAAACAAATTCCAGCCTAATGAACGCCTAAGCACCTCCAGTTTCACTCTGACATTTTCTTAAGCTAGGTCTGAAAAGCTGTATCTGCAGTGTAAGGGAAGCAGTAGCCTGAGTAGACACCCTGAGCCATCAAATACTTACCACGATGGTAGAGTTCTCTCTTTTGTCCAGATTTTTCACAAGGGGAGAGTTTTCCAACAGCGTAACTTTCCGGCTGAGGTTACCAATGGCTGAATCCACATTTAGAAGCTTGATGTCATTCAACTTTTGGTATACCACTACAGTATTATTTAGCTGCTCCAAAGCTGCATGCAGTGCCTGACTTTCCTGAAATATAAACAGAGCATGTGTCAGTTTACCCAACCTCTGCAGCAACTCCTGCTATTAACAACATGACTGACCCAGTTTAACTGGGCAGATTTCAGACCGGCTCTCCACTGACACTGCTGAAAACATCCAACTGGAAGCTTCCAGAAAGTTATTCCAACTTTCAAAGTTTGAAACTGAGATTCTTCCTCAGGGCTAACCTCTTTGTTGCTAATGTAGTCACTTGAGCTGTGCCAGTGAACACAGAAGGCCTATTCATCTCATTTTCCAGGTCAAGCTTTGTAAGCACAACAATGATTTTTCCCAAGAAAGGACGTCCTGGGCATATTTGTATACAGGATTCAATTTTTGAGGAAGATATTGACTGTATTAAATGTAAGTAAGTGCAGTCATTCTGTTCCAACACGTTAACTTTTTTTTTTGGTTGCTAAATTACTGCTTTCCACACCTCATTACATGGAGGGTGACTCAGTACATGCCACACCCAAGTTTGCTCAGATTAGCAAGTACCTGCCATAAAATCCACTCCTTTAAAAGCCTTTAACCCACTTTCATTTACTTTAGCAAAATACACCTATAATTTGTCAGATACTGGTTTCACTCTTTTTACTCCTCACCCAGTCAGAACACAAAACCATCCCTTCTCAGACCAGGGAACTTTCCTATTTTTACATATACAGGAACAAACTACGGCAAAATTATCTTGTGCTTTGTTTTGAAGGATTATTATCCGTATTTTCTTGAAAAAAAACATACGTTTTTGCACACTGCAAAACCCATAGGTAAGTTAGGTATCCATGACACTCCTACAAAAATTTCTTATGCAAGGGAGAAAAATACCTTTTTGCAGCATTCTGTCTGATTTCCCTCAGTCCTTGGCACAACAGTGGAGGGAAGTGAAGGCAGCTGTTTTAATTCCTTCTAAGGAAAGAAGTAGAAAATAGTGTTACAAAATCCCTGCAAATAAGTGTTTAATAACTGGCAGACTGTGGCTAAGGATGTTTTGGTACAATTACAGTCACTCACATATGCTGTGCATGCAGTATTTTAAATAGGCCAATAGTTTTCTCTTTCAAACACAATGTCCAAATTTCTTTTCATTAAACACTCCTAATTAAGTCTTCTCCATTTAATGAAGTATTATGATACACATTTCACTGCTACCATACACACTGCCATATCTGCAATGTTTTCAGAGCACCCACTGACTGAATCAAGCTTCATTATGTGTCTAATTTAGATTTTATCTGCAAGAATTCTTGTATTGCAGTTTAGCTAAAAAACTGTAATTATTGGCTCAGTTTGTTAACCCCAAGTGAGAGGTCAGGATAAATATAGTGAGTAGTTTCTACTAAAGACAGTCAGTAATTTCATCCTTATATGGAGTCTTAGTTTGTTGGTTGAATTATCTCAATTTTTCTAACATCCTCAAACCTAAAATAGTGCAGACAGTTTTCATAAGCAGTACCCTGCATTATACAGAAGCATTTCCCAAAGCCCTACATCTGTGGAATTGGAAACAAAAATATGCAGGCTAAGAAGTCTAGTAGGGAAGAACAATTCTGGCTTGAGAAATATGTACTTGGTACTATATAGGAGATGTCACACAGGGATTAGAAGATTAAGAAATTAATCTACCAACCTACTGAAACCTCAGAATTATTTCAAAGGTAAAAGGCAAAACCCCATAGATTTCTTTAACTTGCTTTGTATTAGGCAGGTAACCATTAAAGCACAGTGTTAAATCAGTGCATTTTTCTTACCACATCATTCTGGAGTATTTCTATGGATTTCTTGTATTCCTCAATAGCTGTCTGTATATTTTCAACATCATGAGCCACACTGGTAAGGGTGCTACCTATGTTGGCTACAGTCTGCAATAAGAAAGATGACACAAATGTCAGCCTTCCTCAAACTGCACTGCCCCAAAGCACCAATCTGCTAAACACTAATGTTTTGTTAGTGAAACTGCAGGCAGAATGCCACAAAAATATGCACATGAGTTTGAAGAATTTGGAACTTTCTCTGCACTCAAAACTACAAATTATACCCAAAGCAACCTCTGCCCTGGAGGACCTCAGGACACCTTTAGCACCCTTCACCACTATGAACAAAAGCCACTGCCCAAGAGGAACTCCCTCAGTAATCCTTCAGAACTGGACACAGGATCTGAGGTTTGGCCTCACCAGTGCAGAGTGCAGGGGGACAATCACTGGCCTGATCCTGCTGGCCATGCTACTCCTGATAACAGCATGCCCTAAGACTTGCTTCTGACAGGACACAGTGAAAATCCAGCCAGCTTGTAGCAGCAAATAAGGAGCTTAGGAAACAGATTTGTACTCCTCCCAGAAAAAGAAATCCTGGCAGCTCTATCAGCCAAACCACACTCATTGCTTTGTGTATCACCAGCTTGTTGATTATACATTAATTTTGTAGGGAGAGGAAATGAGATGTGGAAACCCATAATGTCACGAAGACAGGACTCACATTAGGTGTCAGCCCAACATAAATGTTTATTGCTAAATAAACAGAACTGCCATGGAAGAGCCAGGCAAGTTTCAACAAGCCATTCTTTTTACCAAAATAAACAGGGCAGTTCTTTGGTAAAGAATGCTCAGCTGAGGCACACAGACATTGTATTAACAGAAAGCAATACACTTCCTTTTCCAATTAAAAATCTAAACAAACCACCTATTTCCATGCAGTTATAACACTACAGACAGATCTTTTCCATGTCTCACATGATATTAAGATTAACAGCTTGAAGGAAAGTAAGCAGAAAGATCAGCTCCAAGGTACAGATGGGGCAGCATGATACAAACAAATGCATCTCCAAAAGGGATAAACAAGGCCATTAAATATTTTACCTGACATACATTATCATAGGACCATACAATATATGAAGTCAAATTTTAAACACAAGAGAAGCAAATATTCCTTGCAATTCAGGTAGCTCCTGTTGTCACTACCGTCCCCAAGAGCCCAGCTGCAGCTTAGCACACAGAACACACTCAGTGATAGCCACATTTGCAGTACTTGCCTTCTGAAGTTTCTCTACTGTGAGAGGAAGAGAAATCAGGTCAGCAGCAGACTTTACATTGTTTTTGAGATGATTTACTGTTGAGGTCAATAGTGTGATCTAAAACCAAAAAGGAATACTTGGAATTATGCAACATAGTCCTGATTCTGACCTTCCTCAATACTGATGGCTTAATGTGTAACATTAAAACATAAGGCAATACAAAATTATAAATGTACACACACAAAACACCCCTGTCTCTAAGTTAGAAGTGCTGCCTAGGCTACATTAAAATTATTCTGCCTCTTGCAAAAGAGCAAGTTTTTATTTAATTTTTTTTTTAACTAAATGAAAGCCACAGAAGACCCTTCTTTTCAATAAGGTACCCTCTGCCAGTTTTAAATTCATCCCCTTAGAGAGAGGCTGTTGGCCAAGAAAGACTTAAAAAATTGTGCAAGAAGTACTTATGAGGAGGAAACTATTACCCACTTTTGTATTTAGCAATGAAACCTGCCTGGCAAAACTCAGCAAAGCCATGCAACTTCTCATGTAGCTGAGTGATGGGCAAAGAAGCTGCACCTACCACCCAAACCCTCTGCTGCACAAGTAGAACAGTGACTAAAATCCACTTCCTTCTGGTTAAAAAACAAAGTTGTTTTGCAAGTTGAGGAAATGGGCAAGATCCTGATTTTACATTAGGTCAATGTTGATCAGCTGGCATGCAGAATCTCTAGTTCCACAGCTGTGAACACTGGCTGGGATTATTCCCAGCAGTGCCTCCTAACAATTCATGGATAAAAACACAGAAAGAAAATTTTGATCCCCAGAAGATCTGGCTCAGACTGTAACCAGACCCTGAAGTAATTCGAGGGCCTGCAAGAACCACGTGCAAGTATCTTTAACATCCAGGTGCAGATAAGAGCATTTTAAAAGTCTCACGAAGAGCCTAAATAACTGTGGCTAAAACAGCCAGCGAGATGCTAAAGAAAGCAAATCAAATTTTCAGATGTGCCCCAGTAAGCACTTAACCACCACATGGGACTGAAGAAAAATCAATGAGAGCAGGCACCTCAGCACTCTTACAAATTAAACCAGAGCACCTGTGTCAAGGAGAGTTCCCCCACAAACACCTCTCAACACCATTCACTGTGAGCAGTTCGGAACTTTTACCCTCCAGGGCAAAAATTTCAGTAAAAGCTTTGCTGGATCCTTCATTTGAAGGGTGAGTTAATAGAGCAGCTGAGCAAAGAGCACTCTGGTAAGTGGCTTAGTTCTAGCCCCATCAGCAATGCCAAGATTTACACCAGCTCAGTGTGTGTTAGCAGGTTTTACGTTCACAGGACACCAGGCCTTCGTTTGTAGCAACAGGAGCTTGTACTGAGTCAGGTAACTCTTTTCCACACTTAGAAAAATGCTCTCAGAAATTTGAAATGTCAAATCTCTCATCATAATCATCACAACTATTTTGGCAGGAAAATTAAGAACTGCACAGTTCTCAGGTTCTTTTAAATTCTGCCTGAACTCCTTCCACCAGTTATGCAATTTCTCCTCTTGTGATCAGTCTCCAGCCCAGCTGGATGCTCAATCTGTTTTTCACTTGTTTATAATGAGGTTTATACTCGATTTTAATTTTTAAAATAAAAGTTACGCATATGGTCAGAGAAGTCCTTAGACAAAATTGATTTCCATTTAAAAAATTTTGAATGGAATATTTTATTATTTTTCAAAACCAAGGACTGATGCCCTCTCACCTGTTTATTGATCTCAGTGATATTTATCCAAATTTTACTCAGCCCCAGTTCTCCAGTCTCAATTTGTTCTAGCTGCTTTTGGTTCTGCACCAAATCTTCATTCAGTTTAGGAATTTCTTGGAATGATGTCTTTTGATTGGATTCCACTAAAAGAATGAAAAAAATAAGTATGTTTAAAAACCAAACCAAAACAAAAATCCAGGTAAACAACACTGGAAGGCAGAAAACAAATTACAAACAGCAATATCCACAGCACTGAAAGAAGGCAGTAACAGTTTCTACATACAGGTTTATTGCCAGTTCTGGATTCAGTGTTTGCTCAGAATGACAGCTCTTTTTTGTTTTAAGAGTACCAATATCTGCAGAGAGAACCCAGAGAGACTGTACTAAATTTAACACTTTGCACAGTCCTGTCATTCTGGCAAGCCTCAGTAGGTCTTTATTTAGTGCAGTTATTTTGCATTACCTCCACAGGGGAACATGAAATAGTAATGGGCCTGTGAATTAGAATTGCCAACAGTCCCAGGGCAAAGGAGGCAGGTGAAATGAACCTCAGTGCCCTTTTCGAGCCTCCAAAGGGGCTGCTGACAATGAAGTGAATTCCAAGGAGATTAATGTAATTAGTTGCTCTGTGTGGCAGAAAGACAACTGAAAAAAAAATAATGTAGAAGTTTATATACTAATGCCTGCTGGTAAACAAATCAGTAAACAAGGCCCTTGGAAATAAAGTCAGTTATTACTGCAATTAATACTACGGGAAGGGGGAAACATACAGCTCAAAGCAATTCCAGTGAGCCTCAGAAATGCAGTTCTTCCAGATCTGCAGTGACTAAGCTGTTTAGCTGATCTATGAGGCAATCCTAAATTCCTGGCTCTGAGAAACAAATAAACAAAGGTTTTGAGATGGAGGTGACAGTTCTCCAAAATCTGCACCTCCACCCTGTGAGGCAGCTCTGGAAAGCTCTACAACAAACAGCCACCGTTCAGACCAGACTGCCAAGAGCAGTGGGACCTGTGTGATGTGCAGCTGACAGATCCCAGAACAAATTTCCATGTGTGACCCATCCAGTCAAAAGGAGAAGCCTGTGGAGTGGATGCCCGAACAGACAAAACTGGAAAGCTGTAAATCTTCAAAAACCCACCTCACTTCTCTTGAAGCAAGTTCTCCAAGTACTTTCTAGGAGCAAAGTAATCTGCATTGGATCACCCAAGGTGCAAACAATACTTTTGGATAAGACCTTGAAAATTATATTTTAGCCAAAACAGACTGAGAGCTAATCATGCATTTGACACAAGCAGTTCACACTGAACCTTATGTTTTCATAGGCTCTGTTAGACAAATTATATTCAGTTTTGCCACTCTCATTGTGTACAGTCAGACTATGCCTGAAGTGTTTTTTGCAGCACAAGGAAGGCTAAATGCCACATGTGTTCTTAGCATCATTACTGACAACTGAAGGGAAAACATTACATGGCTTCCTCCTATTCCAAGCATACTTGATACAAAGATGAGTTGTTTATAAAAAGTACTCATACCATACTCACTTTGTGCAAAGGATGGCACAACATAACAAATCGTGCCACGAGCATCTGTCGTTATGGGGAAAAAAGTGTGGATGAAGATTCAGAGAAAGGTTCCTTTTCCAAACTCACTGTAAGACAGATGGGTCACCTGCCTTTGTTTCTCTGCTCACCCACACATTTCACCAAGGCAAAATGTTACCTTTTTGAACCACGCTGTTCTTGCTGCCTGCTTTTTTATGTTGTATTTAAATGCTGTGCCTCATTATGAGGCTCCCATCCACCTCCTAGGCATGCTATTATGGTGGCAAAGAAATCTGACACGTTTATCCCCAGACAAAGCATTAAATGCACAGCTTTTCTATCAGAGCTATTAAGAAGAAAACAAGCCCATCTGTAATTGCCAGACAGGGAGAACACGCTCAGGGAGAACAGCTGCTTTAACAAAGAGGTCTGTGTTGAACAGGAATGATGAAACTTAACTACACCAAAGCCAACAAATGTTGTCCTCCTGCAAAACATTTACAACCAGTACACCCTTGAAGGGGAGCAGTCCACGAAGGGCAGCAGTTGCTGACCCAGAACACAGAAAGAGTCACTGCAGAGCTGCTGGGAACACTCACAGCCACAAAGCAGCACCCGGAACTGAAGGTATCCTGCATAACTGGTGGACAGCAGCAACAGCTAACTTTTAGAGTTCAATTAATACAAAAGCACATCTATCAGCAGTTCTCTCTCTCACACCCAGCCAGCCTGTTCCACCTTGGCAGGCAACTCCCCACCTCACATGCCTGAACAGGAAGACCTGAACACCAATAGCAAAGAATTTCTACACACATTTCCTCAATGCCTCTTTCACCACAAGCAAAACAACACCTTTGCTTACCTTTTTCAATATACACAGGATCTTAAACACTACTAACATAAGGCACCAAAATACATCTGTGCCTCAGCTCTGGGCACAAGAGAACCAAGAGCATACCTTACATGCATATATCACCATTTGTTACAGCACAGCTCTACAGAAGTTATTATATTGAAATCTTGGCATGGGAATTTTGACATGGACAGAGAAAACCTGAGCCCTACAAGCAAAACACTTCATCTTAACTCCATGCTTCAAAGTATTAAACATATTAACTCTACACCACATGTAATCTGACATAGAAGTTGAACAAGAACATGTTAATGTGAGCAATATAAATATTCAGATACAGAGAGAAAATTTGAATGAAGCAACATTCACATTGCAGTAACTCCAGAGCAAGTGTCAGAGGTTTTTAAGAGGTCAAGACAAGAACATAATTTTCCTTTTTTTCCCCCCAGAATTCCCTAGACTGCTTTGACTGAGCTGATCAGACTTTTTAAACAGGGTCTTTCATTGACCAAAGTCAGGAGTTTTAGAAATTTTAGCAACTATAGGCCCACCCAGTCCAGTGTCCCTGCTCCTCAGAAGATACAGAGCAGGCAAGAATATATAATGTTCACCTTAGATTTACAAAGTCTGTGTGTTCTTGGCTCACAGCACTCAATTCAGAGGTAATTTGTCTACTCAATACTTTCAGACTTTGACTGAGCAGACAAGCAACTAAAGCTCTTCACATTGCCCAAAGAAAATGTGAAATAGCAGTTACATTTATACTCACTAGTTCGAAACTTCTCCTTTATTGCATCCAAATCCTCCTTGAGAGCCACCTGCATCCAGACTAAGCCAACACACGCGACCACACAAGCAGCAAGAATGACAAACGCACATAAAGGGTAACAGAACTTGCAGCATCGCAAGTAGTCTCCCCTGCAAAAAAACAAAGTAACAGATTGTGACTATACAGCAGAGCCTAGAAAAGTTTTATTTTAAATGCTGTTCTAGCAAAGTAAGGGACAGCGTTGTAACAGCACACGTTTTGGTTGACAAGAGCCAACGAAGAGCGTTTTCAGGAATAAGTAAGGCTATAAAGTCAGGTCAGGGCTGTTACTGTCTCTTCAGTTTATCCTCGGGAGGCACATCTAGCATATTTAAAAGCAGCTGTCAGGTTTCCTTTACTAAAATATCCTGCTCGGCTGACATAAACTTATGTCAGGCACATCTGCTTGATAGCTTATAAAACACGCTTCAAGACAGGGTATTACCATAACGTTACGACAAGTACTTCTAGAGCGTTCCCAATTGTGAAAGCCCAAGTTTGCCTGAGACATGCCGGCTTTCAGGTATGCACAGAGACCCAATTATTGCTGCTGTTACTTAACTGAAAAGCTTATTTACTGGCAAAAGCACAGCACGTCCCTGGGAAAGCCAGCACTGCGCCAGCTCGGACTGTGGCACGCTGAGCACACACACGCACGGATAACTGCGCTCAGCATCGCCAGAAGCTGCCCCTGAGTTTAGTCCTTACAGCACAAGGGCTTGTGCTGCGGTGAGCACAAGATAAAACCAAAAAGAGCAAAGCCACGGGATGCTCCAGCGGGAGCTGTCCCTGTCCATGGCTGCGGGTTGGAATTAGATGATCTTTAAGGTCCCTTCCAACCCAAACCATGCTGTGACTCTATGATTCTTCTATCCCCAGACAGGCGACCTGCGAGGTGGGACACACTCTGCAGCTCCGGCTGTCCCCCGGCAGTCCCCAGCCCCACACTCGCCTTGACCCCCCCGCCGCTAGCCCGACCCGCCGAGGGCAGCGCAGCGCCGGGACTCACTTTCCGCAGCGGCCCCGCGCCCCGGCGAACTCGTCCTCCTCGGAGCTCGACTCGGACTCGGAGTCGGGCGGCTCGGTGCGCAGCAGCCGGTGGCCCGAGCCCTTCTTGGCGGGCTTCTTCCTGCGGCCGTCGGCGGCCAGGCCGATGAGGGCGTTCAGCTCCTTCCGCTTCTTCATCCTCTTGTGGGGCGGCGGCGCGGCCGGCGGCTGGCTCCCGCCTGCCTCCTCCTCCTTCTCCTCGGCCGCCGCCGCCGCCAGCGCGCCCCGGCTCGCCAGCCTGCGGCCCGGCGGCGGCTACAGGCGCTCCGCGGGGCCGCGGCTGTTGCTCCCCCGCCGGCCCCGCGGCGGCTCGCCCGGCCCCGCGGCCGCCGCCCGCCCCGCCCGCGCCATGGCCGCTCGGGCCGCGCCGCGCCCGCCTGCCAGCAAGCCGCGCTCCCACTGGCCGCCGCGGGACCGCCCCGCGCGGGCCGCCGAGCGCGGGTAGGGCCGCGGGTTCGAGTCCCGCCCCCGGCGCCTGCGACGGGCGGGGAAGGGGGCGGTGAGGGCGGCGGGGCGCTGCATGGCCCGGCTGGTGCTGCCCCCGCGGCTCCGCTCCGGCCCCTCGCCCACCGAGCTCGGCGGGGGCTGCTGCTCGCAAAGATAGCGCCGGCAGGGAAGCGGTGTTGCCCGGCAGCTGCCTGCCCTCTACCTGCCACCCAGCCGTGCCAAAGCTGTGCCAAAGCTGTGCCAAAGCTGCCACGGCAGCCGGCCTTCGGCATCGCCAGCCCGGCGCGGTGCGGCATTCCCTGCCGGAAAGTGCTGTCCCGGTCGGCGCTGGGATGCGGCTCCCAGTGCCGGCAGAGGGGAGGGAGACAGGGAAGGACGGCGGGAGTTGTCAGCCGGGATGCGGGATGGGAATGGGTGGAAATGAGGGTGAAACCTCGTGAGGCAGGACTGTGTGATGAAGACCTCGGGAGGAGGAATCCCAGCGTACGGTCTTCCCCTCTCTCCTCAGCCTGCAGTCCCGGTGCGGAGCCAGCCGGTGCCGGCGGCGGGGACTGGGGGCGGGCGGCAGCTCCCAGCCGGTGCGGCGGCGAGCGGAGCGTTCCCGCGGGATGCTCCCCTTCCCTTCCTTTCCCTTCCCTCCCAACAAGCGCCGCCGTGATTTGGCAGCCGCTCGGACTCTGGACCTGCCTCTCCGCCCCGCATTGGCTGCCGCGGCCGGTGCCGCCGGGGCGCGGGGGCACACCGGAGGCAGCCGCCGGCGGCTCTCACCGGGACCATGAAGCTCCTGTGGCTGGGCGTGGATGTCTCCAGGGTGCTGCACCTGGCCGCCGTGTTCTGCCTGACCTGCGTGCTGCTGAAAGCCATCCAGCTGTTCCACCGGCGGCGGGAGCTGCTCCGGGCGCTGGCCGACTTCCCCGGGCACCCAACCCACTGGCTCTTCGGCCACGTCCACGAGGTGGGGGAGAGCCGGGTCTGCGCTGCCGGGAGCGAGGGGGAGTGCGGGGAGCAGCTTTCCTGAGGGGTGTGTGGAAATGATGCCGGTGGGATCTATCCCTGTGGTTCGGGAGAATTGCTGCTCCCGGTCCGCGGGCTGGGTGAGAGATGTGCATCCCTTTTCTCAGCCAGACCAATGTGCTTTCCTTGTCTGTGATGCTTGGAGAGAGCGTGGCTCACGCATAGCTCCCGCAGGCTGCTGCAGACTGCACGGTGGAAAAGGGTGGTGGCTGGCTCGCAGTAAAGAAAGCGGTAATACAGTGTGCCGTGGGCAAGGTCATCCCGGGTAGCGAGCCGGCATTGGTCAGGAGGCAGCAGAGCCGCGCTGCTCTGTCCCAGGGCAGCTCCACTGTCACCTCTCTGCTCCTCCGAAAGCCGGGGCAGGGCCGCTGCAGCTCTCCCTGCGGCGCTGAGCTGATGAGATGCTGAGCAGATGCTGCCGGCATCCAGAGGCACTTTCTCTCCCCTGCCAGCTTGCATCGGCCTCAGGGCCAGGTGGGGCAGACACTGATCATGGTGAGTCGCGTTTAAGCCACAAAACACATCACAGGCATTGCATCCCGCGCAGGGGCTGTGGATCTTCTTACAGCTGCATTAAGGTCACGAATAACTAAACCCACGATCATGGGCAAGCCTTGTTCTGGTCACTGGTGGCAGGGATGACTGTTCCGTGAGGCATGTGCTTGCCCACGCAGATCACCAGGCTGCCTTGGCAAAGAGATTTTCACAACTCATCAGCAGCTTCTTGAGGAGTAACTGAGCTTGCCTGATGCAAAAGGCTTTTCCATTCATGCTTAAAGCTGCTTAAAATCACCTTGCCCTCTGCTGGGCTCTGCTGATGTCCTGCTAATCTGTGGCACATTAAATAACTGGCACCCTGGAAAGTATCTGGGAAATCAGGAGGAGACCTCCCAGGGCTTGTGCCTGTGCTGTGGCAGTGCCAGTTTTGCTGTGCTGGATGGGACAAGCAGTCTTTTGGCAATGTAAGCATGAAGATGGGCCAGTTCAGGGCTTTGTTGCACTGCCAGTTAGACTTTAAAACTGCAATTAAATAAAGTATGTTCTCCTGTTTGCTAGCTGTGGCTATTTGTCCTGGAAGGGGATTTAACCATTTGTGCCAATCACTCACTGTCATCATAACTAGGTTGTTCGTGGCTCAACTTTTACCACACACAGTGTTTTTTTGAGAATTTCTCAAAGATTCAATAATTTCCTGATTAATGTTGCTGAATTCTCCAAAGTCTAACAGTTCATCGAGCCAGCAAAGAAACTGGCAATGCTCTGAGCACACACTGAATTCGAAGTTTGCACGTACCTTGAGGAAAACCTGAGAGCTGTATTCAGGGAGGGCACTGACATTTCCTGTTCTGTTGATTTAACTGATTATTTGCCAGTTTGCATCCAGGACGGTTTAGAATCTCAAATATATTTGTCATACTCTGGGTGGATCTCCTGGGGATACATCACTTTGTTTTAAAGCATTCTCTGGCTATTAGTCTCTACTTAGTCAGATCACTCAGTAGAAATGGCATTAAAATATCAGGAAGAGATTTCTTGGAGCTGTTCAGCCTCACTGCAGCAGCACGACTTAGTTAAAACCCACAGTGGCAGCCTTGAACTGACCCAACTGATGTCCCAAGGCCAGGGTTGAAGGGAGGGTGGTGCAGGGAGCCCTTTGCCCTCTTCTGCCCTGTGTGGGGAGGAGCCAGCCTGGCTCTGGCTGCTTGCAGCACAGCCTCATGCTCAGATTTCAGCTCCTGTGTTTTCTCTTTCATTTGCTATCACTCTGTCATCATTAAAAGTGCCCTTAAGCCTCTTCCCAGATGCTTTTAGTGTTGGATCCATTTCAAAACTTGCATTTCAGCATGAGATCAAGCAATTACCTTTCTTAGATCCAAGTGGGGGGTTATACTTTTCTTCTCAAGCCCCCAGGGGAGGAAGAAGTAGAAGTAATGGTCTTTCATGCAGAGCCTGGTAGCTGGAGCCCTGATTCAGGAGTGGGAACTTTCTATTCCTCTGCAGCTCACAGAACTTTATACCCTCTGCTCCAGGAGTGCTCTGTGCAGCAGGTTACTCACCTTGAGGGTAATCTCTCAAATAAACAAATTCAACCCTCTGCCAGCACAGGGATGGTTCTTGACAGCACAAGCCAAGGCTGATGCTCCAAAACCAAGCTGGATGCAAAGGCTTCTAGTATTAGGACTTCTGCCTGCAAGACTTGCTCAGCATCTCCCAGTTACTTCCATTTATGCTTTTTGTGATTCATGACAGAAGCAGCACAAGCAGCTGTATCAAAGGGACTCTCACATGTTCAAGTGTCACTTGGCTAAAGGCATCATGCCAAGCCCTGCTTCTGATGGCATTGGTGAAGGGGTGGGCACTGAGGAGGGCTGCCTCCTTTTGCCCCCAAAATTGATCCTTCAAATCAGAGAAACTGATGGTTCTGTTTATTAAGTTCAAAATCTTGAACTTGAGTAAGCGAAGGTTGAAGGTGAGTTTTCTGTGATAACTGGATGTAGTTCATCATTCTCCTGAATGTGGGAGACACACAGGATGTGCTGCAGGGACCCCCCAGCTCATGAGGAAGGGGGGAGTTCAGCCTTGGAGCTGAGCCTGGATGTGCTCCCACATGGCCTGTGCAGTCCCCTGGCAGACACCCAATGACTCCTGAGTGTCCTCTCTGAGGCAAGCCAAACGTGCCTGATTATTTAAAGTGGGTGATTATTTGAGTACAAGCCATGTCCTGGGTTGAGAAACACCAGCCAGACCAAAAGCTGAGATAACTCAGCACCAAAGCAACTGAGCAAATATTCACTTGATACAGTCAATAGGGTGACTTTGAGGCTCATTTCTGCACCAGTACGCTGATTTAATTAAACTTCAAGCTTCAAGTCAAAGCAGCAGCTGCAGCTATGTCAGATCTAGCTTACCAAAATCCTTCCCTCTACATATTGGTCCCAAATAGTTTCTGTTCAAAGAATAAAGAACTCGTACATAGTGTTTTCTATGTGATTTTTTTCCTCTACCTGTGGCTGTGGATCTTTCCACCAATCTTTCCATGTATTCTTTGTCTATTGCCCGTATATAACAACACAGGCTATAAAAGCAATAAAGCAGTGATCACTCTGGAGTGAACCTGCCAGTGCTGCTGATATGAATGCTGGTTCTCATGCTGCTCCTCAGATTGCAGTTTCCAAGGACTGGAGATAAACCTTTCTGGGAGCACCAGCTCTTCATTGCCTATAAAATTCAACTCTTGGAAATCAATGAATTCTTAATGTAATATTATTAACCAACATTCCCTTCTCTGTACAATCCATGACTTTGGACTCATTCTGTTGAATTTTGCCTGGACACTGGCCTTCTCCACCTAAATGTCTGGAGGAAGCTGTGATTTCCCAGTTGGGAGGCATTGCTGCACTGGGGAGGACCCAGCAGCAATGCTGTTGGCTGCTGTAAAAGTGCTGCTGTATTTCCTCACAACTGCAGGCTGCTAATTGCTCAGCCATGTGCAAGTGAGAGTCTATTTGCATGCCACAAAATGCAAATGCTGTCTGGGGCACAGCTGAGTCTTCTATGGGGTGGCCATGGAAAAAGCAGATAATGTATTTGAGCTGATAGGCACCACCACAGTGCCTAAGGATGTTCTCTATCTTAAGGTAAAGTGATAAGGAAGAATTATTTTATATGAGCTTTAAAAGTAGCAAACATCTCTACTTCCCATGCTTTGCAAACACACAGGAACAACATCTTGTTTGTCCTTATCTGGTTTTGTGATCAGAAAGACCTTGGATTTTTACGACAGTGTGTTGGGAGATTTTTTTCCTCTCCAAATCTATATATTCTTTCTCTTTTTGCTTCTCCACAACTAGTTTCTCAAGGAGGAAGAGGTGCTGGACAAGGCAGAGCTCTGGGCACAGAAGTACCCACATGCTCACCCTATGTGGTTTGGGAGTTTCTCAGCATTCCTGGTTGTCACCAATCCCGACTATGCCAAGGCTCTGCTGGCCAGAGGAGGTGAGAGATTATGGCTTCAGCTGTGGAGCAGCAAACACAGCCTGCAGATTTCCCATGCCAGCCTCAAAATTTACAGCAAGGCAGGGTTTCACAGAGAGGTTTTCTTGCAGAAATCACCTAAAGGCATGGAGAGATACCTCTCTTTCATGCTGTGCCCTGAGTGCTTCAGGCACAGCGCTGCAGGGCTGACCTGACTCCAAATCCATTGCTGGAAAATCAGAATTCCTTAAGTGTTCCTTGAAAAGTTAATTACTCAGTGCCTGATCCCAGCAAGGAGATGACACCTGGGACTTTTTCTGTCAGCTTAGAGCTCTGGCTCCTACTGCAGAGAAGTATCTTCAGTGTGTCAAGAAGAAAAGGCTCTGAACAGTAGTGTCTGAGGGGGTTAATCATTTATCACACTGTACAGACTTTGGACTACCAATTTTCTTGTTTTTTCCAGTGTGGGCATCTGCTTTTATATGTTTTTATTGAAGCTGGCAGAGACAAAGTTGTTTGTTATGAAATACTGGGAATTCTGCACGGATGCCACCGATTTTGCTTCATACCCATCCAAAAGTGAGAGCCAGAGGGAGCTTTCAGCTGTAAACCAGTGGGTTCATGCTATTGAAACATCTACCATTTTATTTTCTCTTTCTTTATGGTTACTTTTTTTTTTTTTACAGACCCCAAGGATAACATCAGCTATAAACACCTTGTCCCATGGATTGGTATGTATTCCCAGGGCTTTGCCTACCAGGAATGATTCTGAAGTTAGTCAAAACCATGCTATAAATAAACAACATTGTACTTGCTCCTTGATGGAGTTATAGCTAAAAGCTTACTGAAATTATTACATTTATTGAAAAAGGTGCTAAGTAGTTCTATTTATTTTCAAGGAAGGAAAGTTCAGACATAACATATGTACAAATGAGAGCCACATACATGTCTGTACATAACAAAGGGTGGTGATGGGAGAAGCTTAGATTCATGGAGGACAGGTGAAAAACACATCTGCTGTTCTCAACATCTCTGCTCTAGCAGGATTGATGTTTCTGGGTGACCATTGTGCCATTTCACTGAGCAGGGCTTTGCTTAGCTCTGAAAACCCTGGAGCTGATGACATTTGGAAATACCCTCTGGCATCAGCTCAGCCAGCAGATCTAATCATGCTCCCTGCAGGATGGGGCTGTGTCTGCAGGCAGGTAAAAGCAGCCTGGCTGTGCCCAGCAAAACTTGCCTTGCCTCTGTTTCCCCAGGGAATGGATTGCTGATCTTACATGGGCCAAAGTGGCACCAACACAGAAAACTCCTCACCCCAGGGTTTCATTACGACGTCTTGAAGCCATATGTGGGCCTGATGGCAGAATCCACTAATGTGATGCTGGTAGGACTCATGATGCTCTTCTCCCTGCCCTGTTTTCTTTTCCCCATCCTGTCTGGTTAGGAGGTAAATGCTGGAGCAGTGTTTTCTTTGCCTGGTAATTATAAGGACATGCTGTGTCCTGGTGGTCAATCTTTCTGAGTCACCCCAAATCCCTGCCCTTGAAGGGATGAGCATCCCTTGGAAGGGATGAGCAGGTTGAGCCTCCCTACAGTGATAATGTCTCTGATATTGCCTTGGGATCCGTGGCTGAGATTTCAGGATAAATGTCACTGCCATCCCCAAACTGTGCATGATCTCAGTTCCAACAGAAACTTCTTACAAGGTATTTTTCTAAATGAAGAATTGTAGTAAATAAAGGTTCACAATAAATCCCCGAAAAATAAAAGTTGGAGCAGAACTATATTGTGACCTAAGGTGAAAGGGTATTATTTCCTGCCCTTATACCCATGAATGGATTGCAATCTGCATGCACTGTTCTTCCATCCACTGGTGCTGGGCAGGATGGAAACCAGTAGGAATTACAGGGTAAAGGCACCAGCCTTTTTGCATGTGAACTGGCAGGAGTCTGGCTGCTGCCTCTATTCCTTCTCCTTCACCTCCCTCACGTCAACCTCCCCAGCAGCTTCAGATGGATCCTGGATTCCTCCTGCTGGCCCAGGGAGCAGCCAGGAGCCAGGGGCTGGAGAAGCTTTTGCAATGCTCTGGGAATTTGGGATTCCTTGTGCACAATGCAAACGCCAGCTGTGGGAGCCTGTGCCACCAGGTGGCAATCGTTGTATGTGCTACAGACTGCTTCTGTCCCTATAAGCCTGGTTTGGTGCTGTGGCAGCTCAGACGAGACCGTGCTCCTCTCTCTCCTCCCTTTCTCAGTTTTTAAGTCCACTGGCTCCTTACACCCGCGAGGGGACAGAGGATTCCACACCATTCCATGTCTGCTGGGGAAGAGAGACAGGATTTATAGTTTCTCTAGGAATTAGAGCTCAGCAAGAGCTCCTGTATTACATGCCGGGAAAACACACTGGCACAGAGATTGTGGGATAGAGAAAACAACCTTGCTCCAGAGTTTGCATCTTGGGCACCAAGCTCATATGTGCTCGAGAACAGACCCAGTGGAGCCCAATGCCAGCATATACTGCTCTTGTACAGAAAACATGCTGCATCCTAACAAAGACCTAGGTAACTCCCCATCACCCAGAAATGCTCCTGTTCTGGGCTTCTCCAGAGTGCCCTTGCCTCAGGATAAGGTGTAGCAGGGCTCACCACCACCAGGATCCAAGAATAGCAGCTGCCTGAGTCAAATCTTGTATTAGCCATCCCTCTTGTGGCTTCTCTTCTCTGGGATTTTGATGGCAACAAAGAGATCCACTTCTTTTTTTTTCCATTTCTCTGGGATGTATCTCTATCTGAGCATTCATTTCACCGGGGGTGACTGCAGATCATGCAGAACTGACCCCTGCCTTCTTATTTCTGTCTCCTTTGTGCTCTAGGATAAATGGGAGAAGCTGACTGCAGACGAGAAGCCAGTGGAGCTCTTTGAGCACGTCAGCTTGATGACTCTCGATAGCATCATGAAATGTGCCTTCAGTTGTCACAGCAACTGCCAGACCAACAGGTCAGTGCTGGCTGCCCCAAGCCCTGGCAGGAAGTTTGCAGCTCAGAAGGGAAATGGGCAAATTGCTTGTCACAGTGCTCCCAAATTTACAAGCTTCCACTATTCCCCTGTCCCCAGGAAAAACACGTACATCCAGGCTGTCTATGACCTCTGCCACATGGTGCACCAGCGCCTCCGCATCTTCCCCTACCACAATGACATCATTTACTGGCTCAGCCCCCATGGATACCAGTTCAGGAAGGCCTGCAGGCTTGCTCATGACCACACAGGTATTCCCTGCTGTCATCCTCTTCCAAAATTTTGGACAAAAGCAGTCAGGTTACCTCCTTGCCTGTGCAGCGATCCTGTCCAGAGGCTCAGAGCTGGGATCCAAGCAGAGTGTCAGCTTGCAGTAGTGGTCTGATCTAGGCATGAAGCAAAGGGATCTCACAGCTCTTGGGTTATTGAACTGGACTAGTGGAGGAATTCCTCTCTGGGAGCACTCCTGTAAAATGGCCACAGACTACTGAGGCAAGAGATGGGCACTGCAGGCAACACCAAGGCAAGGAAATACTTTGTTTTCCAAGCCAGGTATGATTTTAGTGCATGAGGGGTGTGTAAAATAGACTGAGAAGTCTATGGTGAGCAAAGAAATTAGTAGAAAAGAATGGCAATATCTGTGGAATTTGTTGCTGTGCTGCTGAAAAAGCCAAAGTGCCTGGGATGCAGAAGCACAAGTCAAATGCATCATGGACTGAGCAGTGCTCACCCCCTTGGGTGAGCTTTGCATTCAAAGGAAGGACAGTTTTGGAGTTTGGCATCTCCTGAGCCTGCTGAACCTTTAATCCTTTCTTCCCCAGACAAGGTCATCCAGGAGAGAAAGGAATCCCTTAAAGATGAACGGGAATTTGAAAAGATCCAGAAGAAGAGACATTTGGACTTCTTGGACATCCTGCTGTGTGCCAAAGTGAGTGGTGAGGAGTGTGGTAGGGCACAGGGTGCAAAAACCAGTCAGTGTTTGCAGGGGTGCCACAAATCACCAGAGACCCTCAGGACTGCAAAAACTATTAAAAAAAATTAGCCCCAGTCCCACACAGCTGAAGAGAGGCCAAGGTGATCCAATTTTCCATTGTTGAAATGTTGGCAGTGTCTTTTTGGGTATACAGCTTGCAGAGGGATTTTGTAGTGCTGATGGTTTGATATGGTGGGGGATAAAGGGATTTAAAAGTGAAGGGAAAGGGGCCCTGAATCCAGTGTAAACAGACCCTGATTTTGTTTATATGTATCCCACAGGCATCATCACACCCCTTTTACAATAGCTGAAAGAATATAATGCCCCCTACTGGGATATTTATATTTTTTTTTATATATGTGTGTGTGTTACTATAATACATATATAAATTTTAAATTTATGGGTGACTGAGAATATCTCTGGACTGTTAGGATGAGAATGGAGCTGCACTGTCAGATGAGGACCTGCGTGCTGAGGTGGACACCTTCATGTTTGAGGGCCATGACACAACAGCCAGTGGCATCTCCTGGCTCTTCTACTGCCTGGCAATGTACCCTGAGCACCAGCAACGGTGCAGGGAGGAGATCCAGGGGATCCTGGGGGATCGGGAGACAATTCAGTGGTAAGGCTGCACATTTCCTCTGCTGGTAACTTTTTTCCTGTTGCTGCCATTTCTAAGTGAGCAATGTCTCTGAGGTTCAAAAGCTGAGTTGCTAAAGGTTGCTGCATGCACAGGGACTTCACAGGATGGAGCAGATCCTCCTGCCACCCTGGAAGGGACATTCTGGATGCCATACCATGCCCTGGGCCACCAGCACTGCTCTTTGCTCTCTCCTGTTTTCTCACTGCAGGACATCATGGTCACAGCTTTCCCCCTTTCACTGTCACTTTGCACTTGAGCTTGTTTAGAGATTGTTCAGGTTGTTCAGAGGTGTCCTGGCAGCCTCAGCCTCTGGCAGCTTGTGGTTGGACATTGTGGGTCCCTCAGTTCACCCAGTCTGCTGCAGGGGGATCTGCTCAGGAGGGTGATGGCTGTGGGTGAAGGCACTCCCAGCACAGGCAGTGTGGGGCTCAGCCTGCTGTCCCAACAGGGAGGACCTGGGCAAGATGAATTACAGCACCATGTGCATCAAGGAGAGCCTTCGCCTTTATCCCCCCGTGCCTGGTGTGGCTCGGCAGCTCAGCAAGCCCATCACCTTCCCTGATGGACGCACTTTGCCGGAAGGTCTGTACATCCCATTCCTGCCTCACAAAGCTGTGCTCCAGGCACCAGCTGCATCCTCACTGGCACAGATGTTCAGACAGGGCTGTGCAGATGTTGGCTTGTTTCTTTGTCACTGAGCCTTTCTCTTCTTCTCAATTGTTTTCCAGGCAGTGTCACTGCAATAAGCATTTACCTCATTCACAGAAACCCTGAAGTATGGAAAGATCCTTTGGTGAGTTTTCTTGTGCTCTCCTAATAATTCATCCCCTTCATGATGTGCCTCTTGCCGTGTCCCCCTTCACCTGTTGTCAGGAGAGAATTCTCTGTCCTGTGGAGCTCATAAATTAAGGGGTGCCACATTTCTGAAGATACTGGTCAGTACTGTGTTCCTTAAATAATTACTTTTTCCTTGCTGTGTATTCTTCATTTCCAGGTGTTTGACCCTTCGCGTTTTTCCCCGGAGAATGTCTCTGGCAGGCACTCTCATGCCTTTCTACCTTTTTCTGCTGGAATGAGGTAAAGGGAATTGAACACTGAAGGAGTAGTGGGCAGAGACCACCAGCTGTAGTCCTGGTCCTGCAGCATTAAAAGGTTAAATAGTTAAATGAGGATATAACAAGTGTTTGTGCAACAGAGGGGTTCTGATACCAGCTGGCAAACGGGGAAGGCAGCATTGCCAAGCCCCTTCTGGGGACAGGGAACTCGGTCCCAAAGCTGTGGAACGTCCTGCTGGCATCTTGTGGGGAGCCTGCAGCATTGTGAGCTCACCTGCTCTCCTCCTCTCCTTGATGCAGAGACCCTATCCCACCCTCCTGCCCTTTGAGTCCCCTTTTCTCCTTCCCCCATTCCTTCCCTTTGCTCTTCCCTTCAAGGCAAACAGCTTGCAGACCTTCCCTCCTTGGAGACCCACCACCTCATCCCTGCTAGCTTCTCCTTTGGCTTCCCGTCTCCCTCCCTCTCCATGCTCTTTGAACACACATTCACGAATTCCCAATGTTCCTCTAAATTCCTCCTGCTCAGCCCATGCCCCTGGTTTCACTGCCCAAAGCACTGCCTGGGGCCCCCTGAGCTGCAGAGGGCAGGTTGTGTGCAGGTTTGGGAGAACGGGCATGGGCTGTGGGGATTTGCTGTGCCCAGCACTGGGGTGGAGTTGGCTGAGCTGCTCTGTTTCCCTGCAGGAATTGCATCGGGCAGCAGTTTGCCATGAACGAGATGAAGGTGGCACTGGCTCTGACCCTGCGGCGCTTCGAGCTCTTGCCCGACCCTGCCCAGCCTCCCCTCAAAATCACCCGGATCATCCTTCGCTCCAAGAATGGGATTCACCTGTATTTAAAGAAAATCCGCTGATGCTGGAAAACTTCCTGCCTTCACCAGAGGGAGGGACCAAGCAGATGACAGGACAATGTTTCTCTGGGGCAGAAGTGCAGGGCAGGATTTGGGAATGAGGATTCCTGATTTCTGTGTGTTGTCTAGCAGCTGAAAGCCCGTTTCAGGTTAGGCCCAGGTAGCTGGGATGATATTGCACAGACCCACTGCCTTCTGCTCCAGGGCACTGATCTCAGAGCAGCTGGGCATGGCCATGCTGTCTGTCCCCTTGCACTGCCATAAGGGCTGGCCTGGGAACATCTGCAGGTCCTGCCAGCTTCCTTCTTACCAAATCCTGCCTCCCTACTTGTCTCCTGGCCAAATCCATGACCATTTCCAGCCCTGCTCTGTTGTCAGCACCTTCCTCAGTGCCTAGAGGTCAGCCCTCCTCTCCTGCAGTGGGGACAGCCTGTGGCAAACCTCTGTCTCACTTCTCACACTCAGTGGGCCTCTGTTTTGTTGAAAGCACTGATTCCAGTTTGGGCTCTGGAATTTTGCCCAAACTGCAAAATACTCTGTAATTTTTGTCTTAATAAACCAGTAATTTTTCCTGCAACAGCAGCTGTGTTGTTTATATTGCTGGTGCTTGTCTGCTTCATCACAAATGCAGTGTAAAACCTCTTTAGAAATGGGAGATGGAGAGGAAGCCCATGAGCACCAAGAGACTCCCCTGGAGAGGCCAGGAAACTGCCTGTGGGTCTCGAGCCACAGCCAACACAGCATCTCCTTCCATGGGCAACTCTTTAACAGGGGCCAGTCAGCAATCCTCAGTCAAAATTCTGATAATTACAAAGTGTGTGTGGAGGTGGGGAGGTTCCCTCTTTTTTTTTTTTTTAATATTGTTTTATTTTCTTAAGCTGATAAAGTCCTGAGAGTTGGTACACTGGAGGACACTAGCGAGCTGTGCTCTGCAGGAATCATTATTGGGATAGGATATCACACATCACACTGTGAAATCCCAAAAGCTGCTGTTGCAATTACCATCACAGTGCTGTCAGCTGCAGTTCCAGGATTGTGAGAAGGCTGCTGTGCAGTCAGACAGCAGCTGACTTCACACAGCTCCCATCTGCAGAGGCTGCTCTGCAGGGATGTGCTGGGACAGCCCAGGAGAAAATCCACTTGCTCCAGCTGCCTGTCTTCCCTTCAGACACGAGGTGCAGCTCTGGAGCTGAAATCAGAATTATGCAAGGGAGAGAAATGGAGTATGCTTATCAAAATGTATCAAGTTATGAAACTATGAGACAACACAAGCTCTTTGGAGGGCCACATCAGGATACAAAACTATCTTGATAAATTGAAAAACTGCAGCAGTGAATGGAATGCGAGTCCATAAGCACAAGAGCAGGCAGAGGTATTGAACACAACCAAGAGAGGAAATGACTGACAGGCAGCAATCTCATCAGTGGGGATTCTGTAGACAGAGAGACAGGAAAGGTAATATGCATCAATGATATCCTGCTGTTTCAATCAAAGCAAACATCATACTTGGGTGCATAAACACAAATATTTCTCAAAAATTTTTCACTTGCTTCTCTTTCACCAGAGGAAATGAGACAGTGTCCTTCAACCCTGTTTGGAGATCTAAGTATAAAAGCAACCACATCTACTCCAAGCTTAGATACTCAAAAGCGCAAAATGAGAAAATTTTTAATCAAAATAACTGAAGTTACCAGAAGCAAATTATGTACATCTCTGTATTGGATGCAATTTTCTTTTATAGACAAGATTTGAAAAAAATACCATCTAAAGAGGAATGGATGAACCTTGGCATTCCAATGTGAAAGATTAAAGCAAGAGCATCTAATGAGCAAGAGCAAAAGCTGAAATCATGGTGTACCCACTGAAAGAGAGTAGGCTAAAGGGTATCAAACTAGGGGAACTTGGCATAACAGTCCTCATGTAAAAAAATGGCAGCTACTAAATTGCTTTTTGGTAGATACAGATCACATAGCAGCAAGCACTCCCTAAAATTTCTAGAGCCCTGACATAGGTTGTCTGGGTAATCTGCATTTTCAGAGGTTTTAAGAGCTGGTGGCAGGTTTTACTGCATACTCCAAAAGCCCAAAGGAGGTAATGGATGTGGTCTAAAGCTGGGGCAAGCTACCTCTGGTCTATTTTTTGTGAGTGGACTGAAGTGGGGTACAGGAAAAGCTGCACTGCTGCTTTCCCAACTGGATTGTCCAACACATGAATGCTCCTGGCCCTGGGATGGAAAAGCCTGACTGCTCCTGTCTTCATCCTGTCCAGTCATTGCTCCTCTCATGCTTTTAGGATTCACTAAAAATCTGCTTCTTTGTATCTGAAGACGAAGAGGAAAGATGCTCTGCAGCATTCTCAGCATCCTCTCTGTGTTGTGCTTGTGCTTCTTTGCATGAGAAGGGAGCAGAGCCACCCAAACCCAGCATAAGATCTGCTCACAAATCCCTCCTTGGTGCTACCACCCTGCAAGACCAGGACCTGGAGTCACACCCTCCCAAAAAACACCACACACAGCAGCCCAGATCCCAAATTCCCTGAGCCACTGCATGCCAGCCCAGCTCTCTCAGCCAGCCTGCATCCCACATCCTGCATCCCATATCTCACATCCTGCATCATCCCACATCCTGCATCCTCTCACGTCCTGCCTCACACATCTTCCATGGCTGCCCTGCTGGAGAGCTGGCCTAAGGTTGCAACAAAGCTTCTGGGTCTGCTGTGCCCCAGTGCCAGAGTGAGGTAGATCTTTCCAGAACGTGATTCCTGAGGGTAATTCCCCCCAGTCACCTTTCCCCTCCTAGGTATTAGAGACATGGTAATAATAAAAAGGTCTGGTCACATGGATTGTGTTGCTTACAGCCATAAAGGCAGTCAAGGACCAGCTGCAGAGAGCTTACCTCATCCTTTAATCCTCCTCTAATTTCTGCAGAAAGGGTGATTGCAAAGATGATGGGTTGACCTTGGACTGCCTCATTCAGACCATCAGAAAGCTATTTTAACAAGAATTCATGGGAGGGGCTATATGAGGGTAAGGGGGGTTTTTTCAGTTAAAAATATCTTGGATTTTTCTCATTGGGGCTTGGTCTTTCTCACTGGGGAAGAGCAAAGATGCCACCTATTCCCAGCAATTCCTTTCCCCACAGACTGTCACTGGCACTGTGCAGCCACATCCAGGTCACATGAAGGGTGTCTGTCCATCTCAGCTCAGTGGTGGCATTTTTCAGATGCTGCCAGGGATGCTGGAAACAGCAGGACCAGCAGGGAGAGCAGTTGGCTCACAGCACTGGCAATGCAGTCCCTGCACAGGACCCACGCTGCTCTCCAGGCAAATTCACTGTCAGATGGCACCAGCAATTTCCATCTAAACTCCGCTGGGATTTTACACTGGAAGCAGCCTGTAAATTGAATAAATATTGCAACATATTTGTAAGACAGCTGTATTAAATGCTTCCAGATATACATTCATCCTCTAGACATGTGTGGTCAGACGGGATCCAGGCAGCTTGCAATACTCTGCAACACTTGCTGGGCTCTTGCCATGATTTTCTCATCTATCATGTCTTTGGAAGCTTGAAATGTTATTATTTTTTTTGGCATTACTGCTACATTTCATCTGTCAGCACTGAGTGCTGCAGGAACACCCAGGGACAGATGGGCCTGGACTCTTCTTCCTCTCTGAACAAACACAGGCACAACCAGGGAAGGCAGCTGCTGCAAGGTCATGCTCTGGGGCAAAGTTCCCATTTGCCACCTAAATTTCACCTGCTTAGTAAAGCAGTCCTTCTGCAATGAATTCTAACAATGTGAGTTAAATCACTGAGGAAAATCCTCACTGCTTCTGCTTCTCCTTAGGTGTCTAAAGCAAATGGAGAAATTCCCAAGACCCAGAAAGCAAATTCCACAGCCTGCTGTGTCCATGGTTGTAATATGGGATGGAAATTCTTCAGTGAAAGGGGTTTTTTAATGCTGATGGCCTGACCTGTCGTGACCCCACTGCCATCACATGGACATCCACAGCATTGAACCAACCCTCCAGAGGCTCTCTGCAAATAATTGACAACCTTCCAAGTGTCCTTTAACACCCAACTGCAGTTTCACCAGCCTTAAATGTCCAGAAGGTCAAGACAAGCTCCTGTTCTCCCTGCCAGCCTCCCCAGACTGCTGTGGCTATCAGGAGACCCTTGTACCTGATTTTTCATGCTGAGATCTCCTGAAGCCCTCCAGCAACAGGGCTGTAGATTCTCCTGGTGCTGACAGATTGTTCTGGCTTTATCCCAAGCCTTTACAGTGATCAAACCAATGCTGTCCCTTTTCACTTTTCTCCACTTGCAGCTTTGCAGCAACTTCACTTTCCTTTTTGAATTATCATGGTTTGTTCCCATGCAAAACCCCCTGAGTTATCTTTCCCAGGCTGTGAGTGTTCATGGCCCCTCTTGCTGTGAAAACTCTGAAATACAGTAGAAAGGTTTTTCTCTCCCCTCTACCAGTGAAATACAGAATGCAGAGGCTGGAGGCTGGATTAAGCACCCAGTTTTGCTATCACACTAACTCAGATTCTTGCTCCAAATCCCCATAAATGTGGGTTCAGCCACTCTGTCCCCTATGTTCCCTCCATATCAGCTTAGCAGTTGACATCTCACTTGACCTTCACAACAACCCATATCTCTTGGCCTCATGCTCAACAGTTGTTACTGGTTATTTTATAACTATAAAGGAGCCAGTTTGGTAAAAATTGACCCTGTTCATGGTCAAACCCACTCTCCAGGGACTTTGTCACCACTGAGAATTTCTGGATTGTTATAAAAGTTTAATCTGTGGCTGCACCAGAAATTTCACCCTGTGGGTTTGGGGGTATTTATGAGGTTTTTGGTAGGTTTTTGCTGAAAGGTGCCAGCCAAATCCAGATTGGTCAGTCTGGTGATTGGACAGGTGCCACAGGACCTTCCAAACAGCTCCACTGACACTAAAGAAAGGCTCAGCCCTCAGACCTCTCTGTTTTCCTGTGCAGACCTTGTAAGGGACCCAACTACACAGCATCATTAGATTTACAAATGTGCTGCAGGTCTTCACATGAGACTTTGTCATGGCAAACTGAGTCCCTCATGCTCTGGCTACACCCAAAGCTTTCCTTGAGAGATGCCAAACCTGACAGATTGCAGCATTCTGCCTCCTAAAGATCAACCTTTAACTCTCCTCTGAACTTTCACACAGCTCCAGCTGGCTCAGCATAATGAGATACACTTAATTTTCATGAAGGTGGCCAAATGTGTGAAAAGGTAACACTGCTCAGTGTAATGCCTACCAGGGATGCTCTCCAAGGCAGCAACAATGAACATCAGATAAACCGAAGTTTTTACCAACAAAATGACTCTACGAACAGAAAACATGGGACATGGCATATTTTAGACTAAAAACTAAAGGAAAGTGCCCAAACATCAGAAGTCTTCTGTCTCAGAGATGTGTTACATTGGAGAGAATCACTCATAAAGTTCAGCTGCTCCTGTGTTGCAGCCTGTCAGACTGTCGCTCTCCACAGCTGATAACCAATTTAATCCTTGGAATATCCCAGTACACAAATGGGAAATTATTTCAGCTCATCTGGGGATCCTCCTCTTCACAATGGGTGGAAGTCACCCCCACACATCAGAATTTCAGCCCCAGTTCTCCACCAACTCCACATCGTCATTCCAGTTTTCTGGGCTTACTGGGCTTTCTGAGCCCAGGTAACCAGCAGGATCTGCACAGGCATTCCTAGGAGGGTCCTACCTGGGCCCCAACCAAGCACTGCACTGGAGAGGTTAATGCAGTGATGCAGAGCCTTTTTTGGAAAAGTTGAGTTGCCATGTGGACAGAGGAAGGAGGACTCACCAGGACAGTTGAGAAAACATGACCTTCCTTCACCCCTCCCTATCATGTGCCCTCAGCCTTGCTGCAACTCACTTTACTGCTCTGCAGCTTTTCCTCTCCTTGCCTCATCTACTGGCCATGGTAATTCCTCTGGACAGCAGCAGTTTTGTCTCCTGGCTTGACTGTGGTTGGAGACCTTGGGAAACAGAACCACATCCCTTGTGTGCTGTTTGGTTACGTCCATTCTCTGGATTGCAGCCCAGCAGAGCTGGGTGGTGCTGCAGTCACCCAGAGTGCTGCTTTCACAGATGAAGGTGGCTAAACCCACCCAGCACACTCATTGGCATCTGTGTGTTCCTCACTCCATGTGAGCAGGTGAATACCTTCTGTACCTGAACTCTCTGAGGACAGCACAGAGCTCAGCTAGAGCCCCAGCTTGGATATCTCTCACCTCCTTCCTCCTTTGGCTCTATCCACCTGGGCATGGAGGACTGGGAGTGTGTGTGACAGCCCTGCTGGCCCTTCAGAGAAAGCAGGAATATTCATTCAGAGGCTGTTTGTTATACAGGTTGCAGGGACAGGCTGCAGAAAGCAGGTCAAAGGGTGAGTGGGAGAGCAGTCCGTGGGGCTGAGCTGACGCAGTGTTTGCCATGATGTTGCAGCAGCTATAAATTGCTCTCAGCTCCACTTCACCAGGCTCAGCTCCAGCAGAGCAGGAGAGAGAGGATTTTTACCTGCACTGAGCTCCCCACCTGGCTCAGGAGTGAGAGGAACAGACAAGAAACAGGCAGGAGAAGGCAGCGCAAGGACCAGTATGGCATCTCTGCTGGACAGCATTGCCAGACCTTCTGCTGTTGTCCTGCAGCTGTCTGTGCTGCTCGGTGTAATCTTTGTGCTGCTGAAGGTGCTCCAGTTCTACTGGGAGAGGAAGAAACTCCTCAAAGCTCTGGAGGCATTCCCTGGTCCCCCGAAACACTGGCTCTATGGCCACAATCACCTGGTAAGCAGTGAGCTGGGCTCAGCCAGGGTGGGTTTGTCCCAGCTGTGCAAAGTACCAGGCAGGATGAGGACTGGATGGGATGTGGGTGTTCCCTGCTCTTGTCTCTTCCTGCAGGAGAGGACCCCTGCCCAGGGAGTGCCAAGGCTCCTATAGGGAAGGAGGGAAGGGTGCCTGGATATGAGGTGTGCATCATTTGGAAAAAAAAGTCATGCTTTTTTTCAATTGTGTCCTTGAACATAGTTTTATGGGACTTCCAAACATGAGAAGTCCTCTGTCTCAGAGATGTGTTATATTGAAGAGAACCACCCATAAAGTTCAGCTGCCCCTATGGTGTAGCCTATCATACTATCACTCTCCACAGCTGATAACCAATTTAATCCTTGTAATAATCCTTCCTTAAATGAAGTTATTTAAATATGAGCAACCATAAAATGTCTCTCTGCTACATGAAACCTTCTACCAATAAGAGTGTCTTGTTCTATAGCCAATGAAGAAGACACAGCCACAAAAGCAGAATATTTAAATGCAGCCATTTTCATCATTCTATAGAGAAGATGTTTTTCTTTCACACTACATGCCCATCTTGCACTGTCTTAGTCCCCCTGGCCTGTCCACCAGGCACCCTGGTGTTGTCCATGCCAGCTGTAGCTCCCAAGTGCAACACCAAATTGCTCCAGGCTGTCCTCAGGTGGCTCAGCTGCAGCCAGCCCAGCAAGGGACTCTCCGTGGAGCTGCCTTGTGCTGCAGGGGTGTGGTGGCTTGTGCACAGCCCCTTTGCAATGCTCATCCTCTCCTCCTCCTGCAGCACAAAAGCCCCTGTGTGGCAGGTCTGCCCACTCTTCCTTCATTTCCCAAGAGAGGATGCCTTGCATGTGCTTTCCATGAGAGTGCAAGTTTAACCTCTCCTCTCCCTGGCATGTCCCTCTTTTTCTGCATTTATTAATCCCTGATTAACTCTCATTGCAGATATGCTCTGAGAAATTATTGCATCAGATAGTGTCATGGGGAGAAGAATATCCCTATGCCTTTCCCAGGTGGTTTGGACCAGTCCTGCCTTCTCTGATAGTCCATCATCCTGAATATGCCAAAAGCATACTGGGCCGAACAGGTGAGTCTCTACATCTGGTTTTGAGAAGCCTTTGACACTTTTACTACCAGGAAAATAATGGGAAACTTGCCTGGAGTAATCCCTTCTTCCAGGTTCCTTCACAGCTTTTGCAATCCCTCTTTTGCTCCTCCTCACAAACTCCCAGCCTGCCTCAGGTAGAACAGAGCAGTTTGTGTTGTTGTGCAAAACAGTGACCAGGTGCCTGTTCCTTCCAGTTTCCTGTCAGTTCCCAGTTTGAGGGTCATCTGTTTCATTGTCTTCTGTGGCTTCTACCAGCACAATATTTGTGCTTTCCAGTAAACCCAGTAAAAAGTGTGAGCTGGCATGGCAATGGTTCTCAGAAAGCATTTTATGTCTTCTCCTCTGCTCCCACCTGTGGAGAATGAGTGGTAAACACATGGCCATTCCCAGTAACTCCCATCCACTGCTCTGTTTTGAAATTTGCCATGGCTGTTTCTTTTCCACACACTTTTTTTTTGTGCTAACTTACTCTTTTTTTTTTCAACTCCACTGTGGTCATGTTTGTAGATGACCACTTTTAAACTCTACCTGTAGTGGTACAATATTTTACATATTGAAATGAGATTAATTCTATCTTGTGACTTAGAGGATGAAATCTAACATCAATTTATCCAGAATTTTCTCTTTTATTACATGGAATTCATTAGTTATTCACACATTTCTGATATCTGTCCTGTTTTACAGACCCCAAGGCTAGTGTACCCTACAGATTCCTGCATCCCTGGATTGGTAAGCCAGAAGCAGCAGTAAGGATGTCAGAGCCATGACCAGAGCCTGCAGGAACTGATTGTGCCTTTGCTGTTTGTGCCTTCAGGGAAGGGGCTGCTGGTCTTGGAAGGAAGCAAATGGTTCCAGCACCGGAAGATGATCACCCCAGCCTTTCATTATGATGTTCTGAAATCTTACGTGACCCTGATGTCAGACTCAGTCAAAGTGATGCTGGTAAAAATCCCCACTCCTGCTACTTTTACCTTTCAGCTGTAAAACAATGAAAATAATCAGATGTGCAAATGAGTGAGAGAAAGAAACTGCACTTAGAGAGTTTCTAGAATTTCACTGAATTTTTGGAGTAGTTTTGAAGTTCTGAAATTGCTCCCTTCACCTTCAGTGTCTCTTTGGACACTTCACTTATTCTTTATTTTTGCCAATAAGATCAACTACTGCAAGAACATCCTTTCATAGCTTGATGTGATATGCCTGGAAAAAGAAATGCATAGAGTTAGAAAGAGTTAGATTAGAGAAAGAGTTAGATTAGATTCACAGAGTATATTATGAATTAAGGCCTCTGCTTGCAGGGAAAGTAATTAGCAGTGTAGATCTGGGAAGAGGGACAGGAAAATATGACCTGTCTGTCCCTCCTTGCCTCTCTTTCCACCTCTAGGATAAATGGGACAAGAGGATCACAGAGAGGAAGTCAGTGGAGCTCTTTCAAGACGTCAGCTTGATGACACTAGACAGCATCATGAAATGTGCCTTCAGCTTTGATTCCAGCTGCCAGACTCAGAGGTCAGTGCCTGAATTTCCAAACCCTGGGAAAGCAAGTGCTCCTGTCTCACCACTCATTTTGCTAATGCCAGCTCTAACCTCGGCCTCCTTACAGCAACTCCCACTATTATATTAGAGCTGTTTATGACCTGAGCTGCCTCCTGAGCAATAGAATCCAGACTTTTTCCTTTAAGGATGTCTTCTACGACCTGACTCGCAAAGGCCGTGAGTTCCAGGATGCCTGCAAGCTGGCTCACACCCACACAGGTATTCCTGCCCCTTTCTCCCCACTCCTGCCTCCCAGCTGAACCTCTCCCCCCCTTGCCCCTGGAGCAGCTCAGAGTGGGGTGGCAGCCTGGACTGGCAACAGGGTTACACATTAAACAGAGTCCAAGCTGATGACCAAGTGGTCAAGTACATGAGGGTACTCAGGATGCACCTAACTGATTGCTCTTCTGTGCAGATAAGGTAATACAAGAAAGAAAGACGCTGCTCTCTGATGAGAAGGAGCTTGACAAGATCCAGAAGAAGAGGCACCTGGATTTTCTGGACATTCTTCTTTGTAGCAAGGTGAATGTTTGAAATGATCATACCAAATGCCAAAGAACACACCTGTGTGGCACTGAGGGTGCATCAGCACAGGGGAGCACAAGAGACACCATCAGTGAGGAGCACAAGAAACACATCATGCAAGTCCTTTGGGTATAAAAATAAAAGACCTGTGTGCTTAAGAATCATATGCTTTCCTCTTTATTAGGACACAAATGGAGTTGGACTGTCTGATGAGGACCTGCGTGCTGAGGTGGACACCTTCATGTTTGAGGGTCATGATACCACAGCCAGTGGGATCTCCTGGCTCTTCTACTGCCTGTCATTGCACCCTGAGCACCAGCAACGGTGCAGGGAGGAGATCCAGGGGATCCTGGGGGATCGGGACACCATTGAGTGGTGAGCTAGGACTTCTTATTCCTTTGTCTTAAACTCTTCTCACTTACCCTTAAGGCCTTTGACATGGACCCCCCAACATCCTTCTCTCTAAATTGGAAAGATAAGGCTTTTATGGTTGGACTAGTCTACGACTGAGGAATTGTTTGGAAGGTGGCATCCAGAAGGTAGTGGTCAATGGCTCAAAGTCCAGATCAGTGACAAATGGTGTCCCTCAGGGTCCATACTGGTGCCAATACTGTTTATTATCTGCACCAGTGACATAGTCAAAGGCATTGAGTGCACCCTCAGCAAGTCTGTTTTCAGGGAGGACCTTGGGAAGATGACCTACACCACAATGTGCATCAAGGAGAGCTTGCGCCTCTTCCCACCAGTTCCTTCAGTGTCCCGACAGCTCTCCAAACCCATCACATTTCCTGATGGACGCAGCTTGCCAGCAGGTCTGTTGAATTTGTTCATCCCCCATGCTGCTGTCTGTGACAAGCAGGGCTTCCTTGTTCTGTGTGGAGGGGCTGGAGGATCTTCCAGCCTCCCTTCTCTGTCCTGTAGCTGTACAGAGTTACTACAGCTTGCCACCACAGTGAGCCTGGAAAGGGCAGCCAGGCAGAGTCTAAGGACATGCTCCAGGGCTGTGGGGTGCTCACAGAGCTCAGAGGGGACTTGCAGAGTGTTGTTCCTGGCCAAGTCAAAGTGATACACTGATATGAAAAAGCTCTGAGGCCATGGTTTTGTTTGTGTGAGGTTTTCGGGAGAAGCCTGCCAGATCTCCTGCTACAGCCCCTGCAGAGCCCTAGGAGGGAGAACATCCCAAAAACACCCCTCCTGCATCTTCACTGTGAGGTGTCATGAGCTTTTTCTCATTTTCCTTTTACAGGCTGCCAGGTTGGACTGAACATATTTGCTATTCACAGGAACCGGGATGTCTGGGAGGACCCTGAGGTATTTCACCTTTATAATATGAAAAGGAAGATGATCTCTGAGCCCAGACATCCATTCCCCTTGATCAAGGCAGCCTGTGCCTCCCTGCTATGGTTTCTCTTGTCCCTTGTCATTCCAACAATCCACATCTAAATGCAAAGTTCAGTCGAGTTGCTAAACACCTGAAAGGTTTGAACATGACAAAGTGCTGGGAAAGGATGTTCAGGAGTCTCTGTGCATGGTGACACAGAGATGCTCTGACTGCTTTCAGCTGTCCTGCACACACTTAGATCTCAGAATGGTATGAGAAGTCCCAAGCCCTACAGGCAGTGTGTGATTTGAAGACAATATTTTAGAGGTTTCAAGAAATAACTGGAAAATCTGAAGAAGGGTGCACAACTGCATCTCTCTAGTAGCTCTCTAGAGAGAATCAGACATCCCTGGAATGGAGGGAGTCTGACTTGAACATTGCTGCCACGGATGACAAAAGACCTGCAGGCATCATGGGCATTGTAGTGGCTGACCTGGATATCTCCAACAGGAAGATCCATCCACCCAGCAGCCTCGTAAAGAGATGATTGTCACCTGCAGCTCCCCCAGGAAGAGCAGAGGCCACATCCAGCCCTAGCCTGGGGACCAGGGAAGAACCTGGTGCTGCTCATATCAGACCAAACACTGACCAAATGGTCTCTGTTGCTCCCACAGGTTTATGATCCCCTGAGGTTTTCTCCAGAGAACTCCACACAGAGGCACTCCCATGCTTTCCTGCCTTTCTCTGCAGGATCCAGGTGGGAGATCCTTTATCCCTCTCCTTCCCATCAGGCTGCCTTGCATGAGAGTCCTAGCTCAGAGTCAGGCTCCTGAAACTAATCCTCCCTCAGTCTCCGTGAGCCAAGCTGGCTTGGCCAACCCAAGCAGGCTTTCCATAATAGGATCTCCTATTACAGCATCTCCTATAACAGGATTTCCATGCTCCATCAGCTCCAGGGAACTACCCACACCCCAAGCTCTGTGGTCACTGTAGGATTTCACACATTTTTCTTGTGGCTTTGTGGAGATGTTTACATTTTCTCTTGCCTGCACTGGGAACACAACTCCCTTGTTTAGGGGTGAATCCCAGTGCTCCTCCAAGCCAAGCTGGGCCCACCTCTCTGTGGTTCCCATGCTGTATCAATAGACAGATTCAGGTTACTGAGGTCTCAGTAACTTGCAAGAGGATCACCACACAGAGCCAGAAATAACCTTTTGAAGGTGTCTGGGCTTTTAGCTGGATCCTGGCTGCACTTCCTAGTGAAGTAAGCCCCTGTTCTCTCAATCTCATATCTTTTTTCAATGCTTATTAATAAATAAAAAAAAAAGCAATACCCCACCACAGAGTGGGGTACATCAGGAACTTTCTAGACAAGCTGTGGTGCCATCCTCACAGCAGCTGGAGGTCCCCCAGCTCAGACTTGGGGTGAATCCAGCCTGAGTGTGGTCGGGGACAGAGGCAGCAATGGGAGCATTTGTCACCCTCTCCCCAGGAACTGCATCGGGCAGCAGTTTGCCATGAATGAGATGAAAGTGGCTCTGGCCTTGACTCTGCTCCGCTTTGAGCTCCGCCCAGACCCATCCAAGCTGCCCATAATGGTCCAGCAGATCGTCCTCAGGTCCAGCAATGGGATACACCTGCATCTGAAGAAGATTCACTGATCTCATAGGGTACCTCAGCAGGAGGGCAAGAGCTCTCCCAAGGGACACTTTCCAACCAGAGGTTTAAGAGTGGAACACCAAACAGACCCACAGTGACCACAATGGTCCTCTCCTGTATGAACCCTGTCCTGCTGCTGTCCAGAGGGGCTCACTGAACCCACAGACACCAAACTCAGCAGGTCCAAGTCCCCTCCTGGCATGGGGAGCAGCACTGCCAAGGGGGTTCCACAGCACGGCTGTGGCTCATCCTTCACCTCCACAGGCATCCTCCACGTCCTGTTCATCTCCTCACATCCAACCTGCCCTCAAACAATCCCTGACACAACTTCTGTCACCTGCCTGTGGATTTATCCCATTGTCAGCTCCCCACTTGGGCTTGGCAGTGACCAACACCCAGCACGGTTTGCTCAGATGTCTAAAGCCTGGGCACTGCCCCAGCACTGAGTCCCTGCCCTGCCTCCAGCCCGGGTGTGCCAGGGCAGGAGAGCTCCTCCCGGCAGCCTCACTGCATCCCCACACACCACCCTGCAAACAATTCCTGTTCTGGGGCTGGCACTGTGCCCACCATTATGGAGATGAATGCCTGTGGCTCTTTTCTGCCCCAGCTCTGAACTTCCTTGAGCTGAGGGTGCACAGAAACATGCCACCAGCTCACCTGGAGGAAGCACTTGGCACACTGGAAACTGTGTGTGAACAGCCTTGTTCTCCTCCCTGAAATAAGAATAAAGCCCTGTGGGGATGATCTCCAAGCATGGCTTTGGCTTCCTTTACATTTGGGGTCCAGCAGGGTACGAGAGGAGTCCCAGCAGGCCAGACACAATGATGCCTTATCAAGCTGGTGAAAATATGAAGCAGACACAGCAGTATAGGGGAAAAGGGTATTACTTTGGTTTTAATAGGATCCTAGGTGCACACTTGTCAAAGGTGGAAAACACTGAGAAGCACACCGTGTACAATGTGTATACAGATTTATGGACCTCACAAATTAGCATAACTACCTAAAATCCCCCAATAAGAAACTTAATAAATGAAGTAATTGTCCCCCTATTCTAATTATCCCCTCAAAGGTGAGACTACACCTTAGTTTACAAAACCATGTCCCGGAGAGGAAGCTCTGTCCAAGGTTGGAGCCTCTAGTTTTGAGATAGTTATAAATGTTCTATATTCCCCTCTGGAGAACCCCCAAACTAAGGTAAATATCAGACTGCAGGAGTTATAAACATGTAGGGCTAAGGTCTACATAACACAGGGTTTGTGAAGGGTACAAGGAGAGGGAAAGGCTATAAAAATGTATTAAAAGGGTATAAAAAGAAAGGACGAGAAATCATCAGGCATGAGCAAGGCTGTGCCCAAGGGTGCAGCCCTGTCAGTGTTTTGTCAAGCCACAAGTGTTCTTTCCATGGGTAGAGCACCCTATTGAGCCTGAGGAGCTTGTTCCCACATATCCCACACCATCCAGCACCAAGCCCTCACCTTGGACTCCAGGAGTTTCTATGGTATGGAAACAACTGAAATGATCTGTGGTCAAACAAAGCAAAACAGAAATACACACCACACACACAAAAGTCCTGGTGGTAGGAACAAAATCAGCTTGCAAAGCAAAGCAAGTCCCAAACGCTGTTCTGCAGAGGCTGAGAACTGACTGCTCAGTTCATGAGTGGCCTGCCCAAGGGGTGCAGGTGAGCACTGGCCCTGGGATGGGGTTTGTTGTGGGGTACAGGAGTCTTTCCTCAGCACCAGCCAAGTGGACCATCGGGATGAGCTGCAGGTCCGGGGTGTGAAGTGAATCACTAGGTGGCAGTGGGAGACCCAGGAAAAGTCCTCCGTTTTCCCTGGTAAAACCCCCTGGGCTTGGCAGGGAGCACAGCCAGGCCCAGCAAGGTGGATGATGTGCCC
The DNA here is from genome assembly GCF_008360975.1 of Lichenostomus cassidix. NCBI lineage: Eukaryota > Metazoa > Chordata > Aves > Passeriformes > Meliphagidae > Lichenostomus > Lichenostomus cassidix. Next base: position 8,041,110 of record NC_139489.1, on the reverse strand, counting down.
TATGCCTGGGGACATCCCTGTCCCCACCCTCGGCAGAGCAGGCACTGCTGTCACAGACCCCAGTGTGTTGGTGACATTACCCACAGCCCAGGGGAAGTTTGTCACTGTGAGGGCCTGGGCACTCAGCAGGCATCAGGGGAAACTGAGGCATGAAGGCTTCATGTGTGCCATGCCGTGGTGACAGACATGCTGTGCACCCACCAGAATCACTGCAGGCACTAGTGTATCCAATCCATGTCTGTCTGTCTGTCTGTCTGGGCAGCTCTCTGCTGATGGCCAGATCAGGTCAGCCAAATCTGACCATCTCCCCATCTGACTGAGCTCCTGCAGCCCTCCTGCTCCCCATCTCTGCTGCCTGCTGCATCCTCAGTTTGAGAAGCAAAACTCTGCTCAGGCTGGATCCAGCCCTTTGTTTTAGCTGCTTGGGTATCTAAAGGGACATGGATGCTGAGAGTAACCGGCAAGGTGCAGCTTGTATTTATTTTGCAAGGCACCTGGAGACCAAGTTCCTCTTCTCCCTGACCCTTCCCTTCTCACCCCCAGAAGGAGACTGGAGCAGGAGACTCCCCAGCTCCAGCACAGTGAGGCCTTCAGGAGTTTGATTTTTTTATTGGTGAAAAATTCTCTTTGTCAGACATTTCAGGTGCCCATCTGGGAGCATGCAAACCACCTTGAAGCTCTGCTCATCTATTCTCCAGCAGGTGGTCCAGGAAATGAGCTTCAGGTGCACTTGGCCACAAAGACCCACCCCAGTCTCCTTGGTGGTGGTTGCAAAGGAAACCAGGTGGCACTTAAAGGTGTCACTACAGCACCTTCTGGTTTGGGAATGGGGGCATAGGACTGCCAGCTGCTGTTTAGCCCATGGTCTATGTGGTGCCCTGTGTTTTTGGGGCCATCACCCTCCTCACTGCCATGACCAAAGCTGCTCATTTGGTTTCCGAGAATCTTTCTGATTTTTAGACTATTATGAATGGCCAAACCCCAACCACATCCAGCAAAGACTTTCTCCACGGGAAACTGCTCTTGGAAATCTGCTTGGGAAAGAGAGGAGAAACTGCTGCCATTTTTTGATGCAAAAATGGATTGTTATTCTGGGCAGCTATGACAGTAATTGAGGTAACCTGAGCCAAACACTTTAAAATCTCTTCCTGTTAAGAACTGTGCTTAAACCAGGTTTGCGGTTTGAAGAGCCAAAGCTCTTGAAGGAAGGTCTCACAGCACCAGTGCACCGTGGAGCCTGAAAGCAGCACAACCAGGAGAAAATCCTTCCACTTTTCAGCTCAGCCAGGTCAAACTGAGCAGCACAAACATCCCCCCACCTTCAGACGGTGGCATTTTGTGGACAGCAGCGTGTACAAGATAAGCTCCTCTGCCAAGCCACCCCCAAACGGTTGGGAGAGCAGCAGAGGAGCAGTGTGAGGAGCCGGGCAGCAGCCAGCGACACAGATCTAATCACCCACACGTTTGCCCCGAACGTCTCCCTGCCAGGCAGTGACATTTCTGCGCTGTCTCAGCTCGCTCCTCCATCACCATGGCTACAGCAGCCGCCAATCCACGGGTGAGTCCTTCCCGAGTACCAGCAAACCCTCTGGGAGATGCTACGAGAGCCAGCCCCTTTGGCAGGGAGACACTTCGGGGACCCCGGGACAATCCATAGCGCAAAAAAAAAAAATCCCCTTTTTCTTCTTTCCCTTCTCCTTTTTGTTTTCTCTTTTTTTTTTTTTATTTTTTCCTCTTTTTTTTTCCCTTTTTTTTTTTTTTGAAGCGCAAACAATGGAGCTAAAAGGTTGGGTATCAGGCCGATAATCATGAATGACGTGTCGTTATTACACACCACACATTCATTATCTCCCACTCCAGCCATGTCACAGGCGGCTGGAGGAGGGCAGATAACGGGGTGCCTTCATGCAGATGGCTTATTATCAGGATGTTCCAGGAGGGGCTTTAAGACAGTTAGTGATGCTGTTTGCCAGTTAAAGATTAGAGACCCCAGAGAATAATTAACAATCCCAAAACCCAGTTTTTCTGCTGGATTCTTCAGCTTTCTCCCCCCTCCCCCATCCTCTTTAATCTATTCACTCTAGCAGGTGTAATAAAGTGATAAGGACAGGCTCGGGGGATGTTTGTTTGGCTACTACGGGTGTATAAACCAACAATGGATGGTATTTTACTTCTGGCTTTCAGGGGCTTGAGTCGAGACCAAAAACTTTGCAGCCCCCTTGCCCACACACAGCCACCCCTCCATGCTGTGCTCCCAGCTTCCCCCTGGGTGGCTGAGCTCCTTCCCCACCCAAAGGACCACAATGGTGGGATAAGCTCCCTTTTTACCCCTGGAGATCCAAATTACACCTCTTGGTGTCAAGGTGCCCCATGCCAGGATATAAACCCCAGGCTACACTCATCATGTGCAGGGCTAGAGGTGGTGCTGCTTCCAGCAGCAGTTATCCTGAATACAGCAAGTCTTTAATTAAATTACCTCGGGATAATTTATATATGGCAGGTGTCCTCTTGCCCAAACTGCTCCAGGGTTGTAGTTACAGCTGAAACAGAAACATCTCAATTCCTCACAACTAAAGAGCCTCAGGAGAGATTGGGGGAGCATCAGAGTAAAGGTGGCTTTCAACAACATACCCTATTATTTGGGGGTCCAAGAGATGGGTTGCACCCTCCTAGGTCGCAAAGAAAAGCTGTGATACATCTTGGAGCAAGGTGGGAATGCAAATATCTACTGCCCAAAAGGATACTATCCTGTCTACAGAAGAACCCAAGCCTGAATGTGTTCCTGAAGCCCAAATCTTCAGAGATAATGTCATTATGGAGGGGGGGTAGGATGGAGCACCCATGATGTCCTTCCCCTTCACTGGGAAGCAGTGGGGTGGCATGGGGTGGCTTGTGAAAGACACCTTCATCCCCCCATGCTACATGGAGAGAGGTGTTGGGGAGGGCTTGTCCCTCAGGAAAATTAGCTCAGGGCCCTGCAGAGAGGTCAACAAGGCTGTGGGAGGTGCCCATCACCTGGGGGCTCTCAGCTGCAGCCCTGACTCTGGAGGACATTCCCCAGCTCACAGGAGGAAGGCAGGAGCACTGGAACGCCAGAAGTTGTCTTCCCAATCACGCTCATCCTGCCAGGGAGGGATGAGAGAGCATTGTGCTTTAAAGAGCATCCCGACCCTATCAGCAAGAGATGAGATATCCTAATTATGGCAGTACAGGCGAGGATCTGGGCTGTATCAGCCAGTACAGAAAGGTAAACAAGAAATATAACAATGGACCCTTAACACTCATTAGCTGTGTCAGATAATACCTCACTTTTCTCCCTTTGGGGCTTAAAATCTAATTAAGATTTTCCAACAATAAATTTCATTTATGCTCGCTCCCTTTTGTTCTTTTTAGGATCACACCGAGAAGCATCTGCCAGCCGGCTGCACAGCTCGTGGGAAGGCAGCTTCAGTCAGCCTCAGCTTGTGCTTCCCAGACAAGGGAAACTGAGGCAGGACAGCACCATGGACAGTGCAGAGGTGAGATCCCACTAGGACACAGCACTGGCTCCTGCATGAGGTGTTTTCTCCAGGGAAATGGACTCCAAAGAGGCACTGGTTGGGATAAGACCGAGAATGGAAGCTCCTGGGCAAGGCCAGCAGTAAAGCCCCATCCCTCTCCTTGCTTGGACCTACAGCCATGGCAGGGATCCATGGGGAAAGGGACACTGACACCCAGTGAGCCCTCAGCACACCTTCACCCCAAACCCACATGCAGGCAGTGCAGCGAGAACAGCTCGGGTATTTGTCACACATTCACTGTGTGCACAGGGCAGGGAATTAACCCCTGCTGTTACTCATTATAAGGGTGTCACTGCTAACTTATTTTGCAACTGAGAGGTAAAAAATTAATGGATTCTCTTCCTCTCACCACACCCCCAGCCCAAGTGCTGACACGGCAGGAACAGGCAATGACTAATCCCTAAACCCTGCTGAGTGCAGCAGTACCACTGAACCTTGGGGAGCTTGTTTTTTTCCAAACCCATGTGACATTTGGCACCTGCAAGAGGAAAGTCAGGGCAGCAGCACCCATCAGGGGCATGAGTGGGGTGATCCAGGACCCATCCTAGGGCTGGCTCAGCCTCCAGCTGCCCAGGGGTGGGTGGTAGATGGAAACAGCTCTGATGGGACAATGGGGATGCAGCCATCCTGCCTCCACATCTGAGGGCTTGACCCCTCTAACCCTTATGCCTGTTTTCTTCCACTCCCACGCAATTTCTCAACGGGAGCTGTGATTTCTCAATGCCAAGTGTTTGAGGGCATTTTTGAAATACTCAGCTACCTGGAGCTCTAGGGGAAATGCATTTCAAGGTGGGTCTCTTACTGGAAAGCTCCTGCCTGGATTTTTGTGTCACCACCTGCTAGGGACATCAGCAACTTCACCTGTTGGAAGTGCACAGCAGAGCCCTAAAAACGCCCTGCTCCCCCCAAAACCAGGGGCTGCCAAAAATGTCCCTCTTATAAACCTCCCATCCCAGAGCTGCTCCAGCTGGGCTGCCCTTGACTGAAGAGTCCCTTAATCCTTTCCTTGGTGGTCAGAAAGAGGACCCTGCATGCCACTGGAGTAACTCATGTTCTGGGAATGGCCAAGGTATCAGAGGTCTCTCGTTTCAATCTACAGATGCCACAGCTTAAAAATGCTCCTTGTTCCCATGGTGGCCCTGGCACTGTCCCCACCACAACAAAAGCCAGACCCCAGTTAATGAACAGCCTGGCAGGAGCAGGTTGCACTATGGCCAGCTGTCCCATGGTAGCCAGCACTGCCCTGAGCACCCCCTGGTCACTTCCTGGCAGCATTGGGAAGTGACTGCCATTCACATCCTCCAGCCCTGGGAATGGCCCCCAGCTGGCTGTAGGGCTGCACGTTGTGGTCAGTGGGATTCAGTGAGTGCTGCCTTTCACTCATTAAGCAGCACTGGGAAGTGCTGGATTGTTTCCATGCCTCAGTTACCCCACCTGGCAAATGGAGGGGAATGATGCTCTCACCTCCCTGTATGTCCCTTTGAGGCTCTGGGGCAGTCCAAATGCTGAGCATTCCCTGATGTCCTTCATTCTCTCAAGAGCCTGAAGGCTGGGAGAGCTGTGAGATGCCAGAAAGTCCTTTGGCTGATTAGCAGAATGACCCTCTTTGCTGTCATAGGCAACAATTCTCTTTATTGCTCACTGGGAAGATATGTACAGGGGGGAAGGTTTGTTCTGACATTAAAATGCATGGTGTAGGTCATAAAAAGGAGGGTGAACTGGGGAAAAAGAGCAGGTTTTCCATCAGCAGCTCCCTGGAGGGCAGCTGGGGGCGTGGGGAAGTCCCAGGCACCCAGCAGGATCCCCTCTGTGTCTTGAGCAGGTCAACACCCTCCTGGGACTTGGGGCATCAACCTCACCAGCCAGGTGGGGTGACCACCAGGCAGGAGAGGTGGCACCTCCAGACCTCTCCATGTGCACACAGCCCCAGAGGCAGAGGAGCATATCCCACGGGTGGGAAAGGGAAAGATCAGGAGGTGGTGGTGCCGTGGAGAGGTCAGGGCCCCATCACACACGGGGGTGCCAGTGCAGAGGGTCTCTGTGGAAATGCCCATTGCAACAGCGGGAAGCAAATTGAGAGGAAGAGGAGGGTGGCTGGTGGGTGCTGCTACATGGCTGTGGTGATCACCTTCTCCTCAGGCTCCACGGTGTTCTCGTAGGCATGCTGGTTCTCTTTGGACCTGCAGCAAGAGGGAGAAGCACAGTGCTGAGCTCTCTCCCAGCAAGATCAGCCTCCCAAAGCCTCCACTGGGGTCCTGACCTTGCTGGTACCAGCTGTGCACTGAGTGAGGGGTGAGGTGGGCAGAACAGGGGGGGTTGCTCTGCCAGGAGGAGAGCCAAGCACACGATGGGAATTGCTCTAATTTTTAGTGGGGGCTGTTTTGACTGTCACCACCCACATGGTGACTTGTGGTCAGTTTTGGTGGTTTCCTCTGTTGGAAAGGTGTGATGCAGCATAAGAGAAATGTGGTGCAGCGGGCTGTGAGGTGGTGGATGGATCATGGGGTTCGACTGCAGGGACGGGGAGAGATGAGGGAGAAGAGGATACTCCCTCACTGCCTTCTGCTTAGCCCCTGGAAAGGATAAAAGCCCCAAAAGCAGGTGCATGGGACATATAAGACCCTGAGTGGGTGAGACCACAGCTCTGCATGTCTGAGCTGTCCCCAAGGGGACAGAACAGAGCCTGGGAGCCCTGGGAGGAGTTCTCAGCAGGTTCTTCACCTGAAGTCAGCTGCAGCTGATAGGTATCTCCCTTCGTGGCCATTGGACGTGACAGCATCCGGCTTGTCCTCCACACTCACCACGTTCTCAGGATTTTCCCTGCGGGAGAGAAGAGAGGAGCTGAGACAGAGCAACAAAGGAGCAGTGCTGGAGAGCAGCCTCTTAGTGGTGATGGCACTAGAGAGACAATAAAGGACCTGGATGTGATTCTCTCCCAGGACACCCTGCTCAGCCTCCCTCCCAGCAGGACAAGGAAAGGAGAAACACCCTCACTGCAGGTTTGTAGAGGCTGTGCCAAGTGCCAACCCCTCTCTCTGCAGTTGTGACTCCCAGTGCCGTGCTGGCAGTCAGCAGGACTCATTGTCAATACGTGGGATTGTTTTCTCCCACTAACTGGTTTTTCCAGTCTGTTGCAAAAGAGTCCCCTGTGTATCCCAATGGACATGAAGAGAGCAGTCAAGGCTCTGCTGGTGCTGCAGCCCTGGTGCAGGAGAGCTGTCCTTGGGCACGTCTGTGTGAGCAAAACCGAGCTGCTCTCTCTCAAAAATGAGTCTGGATCGCTTGCAGAAGGAACCACTGGACAGAGATGGGATGTTCAGCCTCAGCCAGACTCCAAAAGCTCAGCTCCAGAGCAAGCCTGTAGCCTGAGCAGCGACAGGGGGTTTAGCTGCAGAGGGTGAGTGCAGGTCCACCCTGTGTGTGCATCCCTGCCTCCTCCAGAGCTCGCCCAAGGGCGATTCCAGAGGCTTCTCCAAAGAACAGCCTGGCATAAACAGGCAGCGGCTGGAGCTGATAGCTGCTGTCACGGTGACAGCGCAGAGCTGGCAGGGCTCCAGGCTGCTCCTGCTCTTCTGAAGAAAGGCCAGATTAATTAAAACAAGGCACCATCCCTCCTCAGGCCCTCCTCAGCATCCTCTGCCTCCAGGCTGGGAAAAGGCAGCCAGGCACGGGCAGCAGTGGGAAACACCATCCTGTGGGCTGGAGGCTCCTTCAGTTTGAGGACAAAGGATCCTCTTTGGGAAACAAAGACTGCAGCGGCAAATCAGACCATATTTAAAAAAAAAAAAATATATATATATACACACACATTGTATTATGCATTGGTGTGGAATGCACCCCAAAGGGACCCACTTTAAATGCATGTGGGGCTAAAGCTGAACTGCTGAGCATCAGAGTACGTCTCAATTCCCCAATTCCTCAGCCTGGAGAGGCTGCAGGAATGCACAGGTACAACAAGACTCCAGCACCTTTGGGTGCAAAGCCTAAAGTGACCCCACCAGTGCAGAGGAGCCAGAAAACAGGTGTGGGGTGCTTTTGGTCTTCATCCCCTGTTGCCTTTGGGCTCAGATTCAAGATCAGGTCACTGCAACTTAGCCAATTGGCCTTGCTGAGCTGAGCAGGAGCAGCAGATGGTGGCTTTGCTTGTCCAGCAGCAGACAAGAGGTAGCCCATCCCACAGGGCCTTTTTTAGATGAATAAAGACACCTCGTTTGCCTGCACTGTGGGCTCCAGGTAGAGAGCACTGCCCCAGCTTGGCTGCCTCCCTCTTCTCCCAGCTCCTCTCAGAGAGTTCCCACCACTTGTCTCTGTCTGCTTTGCAAACAGAGCTGGTTTGGGATAATTATCCCAGGGATATAAGGCACACAGCTCCCCCAAAGCCACAGAAAACCAGGCCTGGGCCAGTCCCCTGACCATGTGCCAGTGTAATCCAGCCATCATGCTGTGGCCCTCCTGTTCCCAGCACGGGGTTCTCATGGCAGCATTTGTATGGTGCAAGCTCACACCTGGCAATCAGTAACAGGGATCAGAGAGCAGGACAGGGAGATGAGGACAGGGAGATGAGGACAGGGAGTCTTTGCTCTCCCCGCCCACCTCCCAGCACAGCAAGCATGGTGTTCCCAGCCCTGGCACAAGCACAGAGGTTGCAAGAAGTGACACATGCCAAGGCTAAGGCCAACCCAAAGCAAGCCCCCACACTTACACTTTATCCTTACACCAGAACCTGTTGACCACGAAGGCGATGGCCACCAGGACTAGAAACACAACCACTGCGATGACACCCTGTGACCACGGCTGGAGGCTGCCCCGGGCTGCAGGGAAACAAGAGCACATGGGTTAGAAATTCATCCTCAGGCTTTATCTGCTGAGCTTCTCCCATCCAGCTCCAGCAAGGCCCAGCTGAGAGCTTGACCCTGCAAAGCTGAGCAAAACACGTTGCTGTCAATTCAGGCAGGTTTTCCTGGGTGATAGCAATGAAATAAAGTGCAAATAACAGTGGTTTTGGTGGTGTTTGCATGTGGAATGTGGTGCCTTGCAGCATTGGGGCCCCATATACACTGACACATACATACATACATATGCTCTGTGGGAGGCTGATGATTCTGTGATTGGGGAAAAAAGGGCTGGGGGACATGAGGGAGGGAGGGAGAATGTTTGCCAAAGGGAAGAAGGCAGAGGGGTTTCAGCAAACTGCTTATTCTCCATCCCCAGATGCCACAGACATCATTCCCGGGCTATTTTCCAAATACCGACTGGTAAAATAAGGACCCTATAACATGGAGAGTGTAAAATTCAGTTGTCTCACAGCAAAAAGTTGTCATTGTGGATTTTGGGAAAATGCATCATTCAACAAATTTGCAGAGCAGATAACAATTTGTGACAGAAATTAAAGGTCAATGCATTCAGAGGAATAACCTCAGCACAAAGGCCAGGCAGGGCTGGTGGTGGCCCAAGCAGCACTGGGGTGGTGGTGGGGCACTGAGAGCTGACTGGAACATCCCCATTTCCCCCAGGGATGGAATAGACTCACAAGTTCATTTTTCTCTATCCAGACCTAGGCAGGAATCCAGCCATGGGTGGGAAGGCTGTGAGATGCATTCCTGGATGTGGGAAGAATGCAAGGGCAGGGTGATAAGAAGAGGAAACCTTGTCCTAGCCCTTGCTGGGATGGCTGCTCCTTGCCTCTCACTGGCTTTTGGACAGTGGAGCATTCAGATGTAGTCAAACCCATCCTGAAGTGTTGTCACATCAGCACCAAAGGACACCTTGTCCATACAGCCACATCCCTTTGAGATTTAATTACTATTTACTCAGATCTGGCTTTTCCTCATCTGCTGATCAAAACACCAACCCTTGCACATGTCATGGTCCTTCTGCATGGGCAGGTGGAGGGTGATACCTGCCAGCCCCAGAGTCAGCCTTGGGACGCTCAAACCAGACCTGGCCAGGGACAACTGCAAGGCTGACCTGCCCCAGGATGAGCAATTGGTACTTCAATCTCACTCAGGAACTTTCCACGAGCTGAACACTTCCTCTGTCTCACAGGAGACAAACCTCTGCTATAAACAGAAAATAATCTTTACTAGCAGTAATAAGAGCAGGCTGTGTGCTCCACATGTGCAAACTTCTCAGCCACAGCCAGCTTCACACTTGGTCTGCTGCTAACAGCTCTCCTCTCCTCCCTCTGATTTTGGGGAGGGGGACTGTCCTCTGGTAAGACCCCCAGCTCCTTGAGTCTTTACCACAAGAGAATTTTATTTAAAAAAATAATAAATAAAAAAACAATGACAAAACCTCAAACCCCAAAACAGAGCTCCTTTTTTCCTCCTGGAAGTGAAATCAGCCTGGCCAGCTGACTCCCCAGCAGTGCCAGTCTGGAAAGCAGTGGCACTCCCGGGCAAGGGGCTGTGAGAACAGCCCTGAGTTGCATCTCTCAGCCCTCTCTCCCCACAGAGACATTTGGTGTTTACTGCAAGGTCAGGGGCAGGAACTCAGGGAGGAGGATTTCAGATGGAAAGTCCCTCTTGTATCAGCGTGTTTCGACTGAAATACCACTGTATCATCAGGCAACTGCTGGTGGTAGCAGGGGCTGATGGCACCCAGGGGTGGTGGCAGGGGGGAAGAGCAGGGCTTGGTCCCCTCCTGCCCTACCTGGTGGGCAAAGATGCTCTTGCTCTGCTGCCCACACCCCTGTGAGTGCAGCCCTGAGCATACCTACTGCCTCCTGGCAGAATTTTGGCTCACTCTGCATCCTCCCTCGCTCTGCCCTTGGCTGTTGGCCACATTTATTTATTTATTAGCTGTAGTTTATTTTGCCTGCCAGAACAAGGGTTTCCAGCCCAAGCCCAGGAGGGGGTGGTCAGGTCCAGCCCTTGGTGAGGTTTCTGCTGGGGTTAAGGGAGTTCAAGGTCAACCAAGGAATGGAGTCAGCAATGCCTTAAATTGCCAAATTTGCATCTCGTGATCTTCCAGCGAAGGAGGGGAGAAGAAAAGTGATAGGAAACCTCCTTAGAGCAACCATGCTCAGTAGGATGTTTTTGCAAGTGAAATCTCACTCAGAGGTTTCCACCAGATTCCGGAGCATCCAAAGCCGAAAGGGAAAACACCAAACCAAAATCAAGGGGTTCTGGCTTTGAGAGACCATGTAGGGCCAGGCTGCAAGGGGAGATAAGGGTGGTAGGGGAACTGCAAATGCTTCTGCCTTGGGCTGAAATACCGAAAATGCCCATGCTGGGAAACTTGCATGGGCAGAAGAAAGGAGGAATGAGAATCAGGCAGAAGCAAGAGCTTGATAAGATCTATTCAGGGCAAAAATATTTGGGTCCCAGCCCTTGGGGGCACTGCCTGGCTGGAGCCCCACCAAGCACACCTTGCTGGCCTGGCAGAATGGATTGCTGAAAGGATGAGTCTCACCTGTGGAAACAGGGCTGTGTTCCTGGAAAAATGCTTTGCTGGGGATGCCCCTCCTGGGACAGCCTGTCCCTCAGGCTCTGCCACCTCCTCTCGGTTTCGCCCCACGGTAATGATGGGGTTTTCCCTCACAAACAAACCTCCTCAGCCAAACTAAACAGCGTGGAATCTGCAGCCCTGGCAGATGTGTCTGCACACATCTGCAGCTGCAAACCACAGCAAGGGAAGTGCCAGTGCCAAAATAAGCCCATGCACTTGTTGCAACTCCATTTCCATAATCAACAGCTAATTTGAAGACACAGACCTGCTTTTTAGTACATCTTCCCTGAGTGCTTGGAAAGCTTTGGCTGGCCCATCTTCACCCTCTGAGGAAGCTATGCCAGGCTCTGAATCCTCTTTAAAGGGTTTCTTTTATTTTTTTTTACTCTTTCCAAGCAACAGCAAAACTTTCAACCCTGCTGACAATGGACACCCCAGACTGTTAAATCCTCAGCAAGCTGGTAAACAAACACAGGAAGAGCGGTCAGGGCTGGGGCATCAGGAGGAGAAAGGGGGAGGGAATTTTCCGGGACTTTGGCAGCACCAGATGAGTTTTTATTACTCCTCATTATTTCCAGCATTAGAGGAGCCCTTCAGTGAGTTTCCTAAAAATAATACCCTAGCCATAGGAAGTTTCTCTGCTAAATCTTTGGGAAGAGAAGGGGGCAATTTGCAGAGGAAAATATTTGCTCCCTCTCCTCAGCAATGATCAAAATTACAGATTAACAGGAGGATCCGAGAGCTCAGGGAGCGACCCAGAACAACACTTGCCCAAGGATAAGAGTGAGAAAAAAGAAAGAAAGAAAAAAAAAGCCTTAAGAAAACAGATTACTCATCCCAGAGCACAGTCCTGCCAGAGGTAAATCAGAGCAGTTTATCTCCGTGCAAGCAGCTAAGACAAACATCAGGTGGCAGCTTCAGCCTTCAGCAAATCAGGTAGAAAATCTCAATGTCCCAGCTCCAGCAAAACCCCTCAACCCGCTGGACACCCACCCATCCTGATGTGAAGCAGAGGATGTATTTTCCCTTCCCAAGGGGCTCTTCCACAGTTGTCCCTTGTCCCCACCAAGCAGCCCCCACCCTCCCGGGCTCAGCGCACCTTCCTGCCTTTCCCTTGCCTGTTTCCCGGGATGTCAGCTCTTACCTTCCTGGCAGAAGGCAGGCTGCAGCTGGAGGAGCAGCCCCAGGAGGAGCAGGCAGCGGGCAGGCATGGTGGCAGCAGGGCTGGGGCTGCGGAGAAGAGCCGGGCTGCGCTCGGGCACGGCGCCCTGCCGCAGGAATGAGCGCCTGGTCAATTATCAAACACCTTAACGAGGGAGGCCGATGCTCTCACCTGGTTATTCAAATCCTGCTGCGGGAAGGAGGTGCTTCTCTGCTTTCTCCCGCGGAAGCTGGAGGGGAATTCGGGGCACGGTGACTTGAACCTGACAGTTCCCTGAGGTAGGGTGTGGAAGGGAAGTCAGGCACAAAATATTTACGTCGGCCCAGGAGGAAAAAAGACACCCAGATGAGTAAAACTCTTCCCCAGTGAAGCTGTGGTGCTTGGGGAGTGTGGTGTCCCCCAAGTCCTCTCACACAGGAGGAGAACAGGGGATCTGTTCATGCAGCAATGCCCCAGCCCTGATATCCCTTCCCACCCTGTGGGACCCTCACTCCCTTGCTCTTTTCTTCTTAGCAAGTGTCACTGACAACCCAGCAAAACACATTTGACTTGAAAACATCCAATTATTAAACCAGACTCACTGCCTGTCCTCTCCCACGCCTTATTTAATGATGACTCTGTTAAACAGAGCAAACCCAGCCTTCATTTCATTGAGTCTTCAGGGCTGTCTCCAAAATTTCTTCAACACCAAAAGAGGTAGAAACACCTGAAGAGCTGCAGCAGACAGCAAGGTTTGCCCTTCAAGAAAGCTGCACAGATGCTGCAGCACAGACAATGTTGCAGGTCCAAAAATAAGCTGTTTTCCAGCCCATGTCAGGTTTGGATGGCTGGCAAAGCCACCCCATAGGAAGAATAGGAGATATTTGCCTTCACAGCTGAGAAACTTCAGTTGCTCCTGAAGGAAACTATAAAATTGTGAGCCAAAGGTTTCACAGTGGCTCTTCTTGTGGTGTGTCACAGCATCTCTGTGACCCCTCAGCAGCATCTGAGCTCCCAGCCTCTGGGTCTGGTGATTCCCCCTCCAGGGACCCTGCCTGGGTTCTCCATCCTGAGCAGAAAATAACACTTCATCCACATGGGACCCGTGTTCAGGAATGGGCAGCACCCTCAGGAATACACACCCGTGACAGAAGGATTGCCCTCCTTCATCTCAACTCTCTACCCTGTATTTACAATAATATAATTTATCCTGAAAACGAACCAGATCTGACTCGAGCTGTACAAGATCGAAGGCCATTCCCAGCTCTTTCCCAAATTCCTTTCCATGGCCAGGTCCCCAGCTGCAATGTGGGATAATCCCATTCTCAGCCCTGCTAATTTTTGCTTGCAGACTCAGTGGGACAGGGACTTTCCTGCTGCACCCGGCAAGGAAGTGTCACAACAGGGGCTGGCCCATAACAAGGCCCTGTAAAACAATCTAACCACATTACAGAGGAAGAGGAATGGCTTGTGAATAAGTAAAAACGAGAGTGAACTTTGGGTTCCCCATGATTTGCTTCCACATTATCCTGGAGAGCATACAGAGCTTGCCACCTCTGCTGCCTGCCTGCTGCTCATCCCTTTGCAAAAGCCCAGCAGAAACAGCCTGGGTGTTGGGAGCAGAAGGCTTTATCAGCAGATCAGAAGTCCCAGAGAAGCCGGTCCTGCTGCTGCCCCCGGGAAATTCAAGGTCTGGGACATTCTGCTGATGTCCTCCACTCCCTTGTCATGCCTGGGGCAGGGTCGTGAGGTTCCTTCTCCTCCCCATGCACCCTGGGCTGTTTTATCACCCCAGGGCTCTGCCCAGCCCAGCTCCAGGGACTCTGGGCTGATTTCCCAAAGCCAGGGATGTCTCAAGGATTCACCCACAGGCTGTGGTGTGTTGGGGTGATAGGACAGACAGACCAGGCCCTGGGATGAAGGCAGGGCTCTGTGCCTTCCACACAGGGGTTTTGCTGTCAGCTCCATCCTGAGAAGCAAATAACACTTTACCCATCGCGTGTTCTCACACTTACATGAGATTTAAGACAATTCAATGATTCAATCGTTCTGGGCTCCCTGACAAGGCCAGGGAATCACTCAGGGCTTATCTCAAAGCTCCCCTGTGCTCCAAAGCATGTTTAGCCCCTGCAGCTATTAGGAAGGTATGTGCCTTTGTGACAAAACTCCCATGGCACCTCCTGGGCTGCATATCCCCAGGTCTGGCCTGGAGGGAAGAGAAGCAGCAAGTCACTGTAGCAGCCTCACTGCAGGGGCAAAGTCTGAAATTTCAACAAATTATTTGCCAGCCAGGTTTTCATTTTGTCATCCTGGCCGTGGCTTGAGACCTGCAATGACAAGCATCTGTGTATTTCTGCTTCAATGGGATGGAAATCTTGCTGTCCCTCTCATTTAAGCCTTCAGCATCACCCTGCCACGGTGAGTCAAAGCCCTACAGGTCCATTTTTGAGGTGAGGGAAACCGAGGCACAGAAGGACAAAGCACCCTGGCAGCATTTAGTCAAAGCCAAGTGGAGCCAGAGGCAGCTCAATGCTCTCTCAAGGACCCATGTGAGAAGTTGCCTGTAAAACAGATCTTGCAGGGATTGGAATTTCAGGCTTTACATTGATATATTCCAAAATTTTATTATTTCCCCTTAAAAAAATATGCAGCTTTGAGAAAAAATTAATGTTTGCTCAAAGCAGCATTCCTGGATGATACATCTCAGAGCACAGATGCCAGTTCCTCTTTGAAAAACATTGTGGGACTTTGTGTTTTAATGGAAATTGTTTTTCTTTCTCGTTCACTTCCTTCCTTCCTCTCTCTTTCCTTCCCTCTTTCATCGTCTCCATTTCCTCCCCATGTATCAGGGCCATAAAACCAAAAAAAAAAAAGAAAGAGCAAACCTGAGCATACCCTTAAGAAGAGATTGTATTTTTTCTAAAAAAGAAAAGTAATTCTAATTAAATTTGTCACATTTCAATAGCTGCTACAAAACATTAAAAATCCTAACAAAAAACCCCCCAAAAACCAAAAAACCCCCCACAAATTAAAAAAACCCCACGAACCCAATTTTAACTGCTTGTTTCTTTTAAAAGTTGCCATCCAAACCAAATATTGCTTGTGCCAGAATTCTCTCATTTCCCGTTGACACTTGTCTTTCAAATCCTGCCTGCTATGGATGCTGCCAGGAGAGAACCAGGAGCTACAACCACTGTGAAAAGGGCATTTTCTTGGCCCAATGTGGATATAAGGCAGCAGAAAAAGACAGCTCCTGCTCCAGGTTTTCATCTACAGCTCTGTACCCCACTTAACCTCTTTAAAAATGCCTTTAAACTGAAATATATCTCTAATATATGTGCTGGTGAAAACACCAGTACCAATGGTGTGGGAAAAGGGCATTGTCCCACACTGGCCTCAGCCTGGCATGGCCTTCACTTGCTCTTGAGATCTGCTCAGCAGCACCACTGTGGCCCAGGAGTATTTCATGGGACCCTCTGGAGGATATTTTTCACACCAGTTGATTTTGGGGTGGATCTCTGGGCAGCATTCCCACCTCCACTCTCTGTGCTGGGGCCTGAAGCTGCTGCTCTCTAAGAGCAGCACTGAGCTCTCTCCCCTGTCCACTGTTCCCTCTGAGCTCCCTACTCCTCTGTACACCAAGAGCTGCCAGGGCTCTGACATCACATTCAGGTCCGATAACCTTGGAAAATTAGGCTGAGAAAACACCTACCTGATCTGCCCTGGGCTGGGAGGAATCGAACTAAAAATCCCTGAAACAAGAAGCAAACCCACCTGCCTCTGCTCTGCCTTACTGTTGGGAGACAAGGCTGCATCTGTGATTCCCCCTGGCTTTTCCATCTGCTCAGAGGGAATATTGCCCCCCTAATCACCTCTGAGTGTCAGGGAAAGCACTGCTGCTTTCCTGGAGTGGCAGATAGGAAGGATCCCAATGTGTGATGCTCAGAAAGGGAGAAAGGAGCTGACTTTGCTCTGGATATTCCCTCCTGCCCAGAGATATCGAATGGAATGAATAATTTGCTATCCGATCATCTCTAATCTTCATCCCATAAAATCAGCAGCAAGCTGGGAGGGTTTTTGAAGCCTCCAGCTGCATTTGCTGATAAGACATGAGGCAGGAAAGATTGGAAGCCCATAAAAATGATAATCTCAGGCTTCAGTGTAACTTGGTGGAAGGGTTTTCTCCTGTCCTTTCATTAAGGATGGATTTCATGATCTTCCTTAAATAACAACAAGCCTTCTCACGAGGAATCTCCCACCCGAAAACTGATTGCATCATCATTAGGAAATAGGAGACCAAGAAGCCATGAAAAAATAGATGGAGCCCAGCTGAGCACAAGGCTAAGGCCAAGGGATGGGAGGAAGAGAGGGAATTGGAAAAAAATTCTGAACACAGAGAGAATCTTTAGGCATCTGGGAGAGATGTCAGTGCCACTGGCACCATGTCAGGCTACTGGGCACAAGCCTGACCATGAGCCTGGCTGTGGAGTAAAGCCTCATCCTCCTCATCTTTCACCTCCTTGGCATGAAGAGAAATATCATGTTCTGTTTCAGTGTGGTTTGATATGGTATCCTCTTCTCTGGCCCCAGATTGAGTGAATATGGAGAGAAGAAGGGAAAGGAAAAAACCCAACTTATCGACCATTTCCTTGTGAATCTCAACCAAGATGGCCAGAGGACGAAAAGGAAAAGGTGGCTGGCTTGGTGGGGATGGAAAGTTTCAAGAAACAATTATTTCAGATGCCAGAATGGGAGAAAATTAAAAGTGTAAACTATAATCAGATGTTAAGTTGCTTTTCTTCAGCTAATTGAAATAATGTTTTCTCTGCTACCCACCACTCTACCCCTTTCAGATGCTAATCCCTATCAAACATGGACTTACAATTACAAATTCATAGGCATTTTTCCCAGGAGCAGAAATTGCTTTGCCCTGTAACCTCCAAGATGAGGTCTTAATAGGAATTCACGAGCAGTCTCTGGTAAAGCTTCATTAGCTGGAGAGAATAGACAAGGGCAAGTTGCAGTGCTCCCTAACCACTCTAGGGAAAAATTAATTTAAATTACTTCGTAAAGTAACAAGGCCAGATAATGTGTTTCCTTCTTGGATTATTGTTTTCCAACACCCTAATGTGTGGGCAGATTAGGTTACTTTGCCTGTCTGGATGGTGGTCCATGCTAAGTTGTGATTTATGGAGCGCAGAAGATTTTGGCAGCACTGACCCCTTGGGCCAGAGCTGGATGGAGCTGGAGTGAGGACCTGACAGTGAGGACATCTCACCAGGCTGGGCTGCTTGGAGGCTCTTGGGGAGGCAGGAGCAGCCACATCCAGCACAACTTCAGCACATCCTAGAGGACAATCCTGGCTGTTGAAGGTGGCACTTCAGCCTTTCTCTGGTTGACAACTGATCCAAGAGTCCTGCTGCTTTGGGGCAGCTCTAGATTAGTTTTGTGGAGGTGAAACCCTGAGTGATGCTGAATCCCATGTTTCCAAGGGCTGGACCAGCATGGAAAACATCTTCCAGAAGTCTCTCAGCAAAGCTACTGCATGGGATTGATTCCCAACCAGCTAAAACATAAAATGCACTAAAATATGCTGAAAATCAAGCCTGCAGCCCCAGGAGGGGGGAGTGTGATTTCATACCCCTTGCCAAACCTTCCCAAAAAGAGCTATAATTCTCCTCCCCTGGCACCAGGCTCTTCATGCTGGTGTGGGTTTATGGAGCTTTGCAGAGAGCCAAGTGAGGGGCCACAGGAAGATGTGGTGATAAAAGCTTTGAGAGAGGCTGTGACTCTTCTCAGCACCCTGGGCTCGCAGACAGGCTTTGGTGGGCTCTGCCAGCTCCTGGCATCGTGAACCTGACACTTGTCACACAGAATGGGCCAGTCTGGCTAAACCCTCCCGGGATTCAAGCATCATTCAACGAGGAGACAAAGAGTTCAAAGGGCCTTTCGGCAACAAGCAGCACTGATCATCTCAGCTGATTAAATAGGTTCCCAACTGATGTGGGAGTCCTAGGAGACCAGCCTGAAGCTGGGAAGATTTATGGGCAGCTACCTGAATTGGAGAGGGAATGTATTGATTTTATTCCTGGCTTCTGAAGGGGATTGCTGCTGTTTTTCAGAGCAAAGAGTGCTGGTGAGAGATGCATCGAGACAGAGGGATAGATAGGGAGGTGGAGGGAAGCATGGACAGAATTCCAACCCATCTAATAATTTCCTTGTCCCCACTTACCTGGGGGAAGACAAAACCCCCATGGTACTACCTTCTGTCATTCTCCCACCCAAAACTGCAACACTTCAAAATGAGATTATAACCCCCAAGGATGAGGATTTATGTCATCCCAACTCCTGTAGTCACTTGAATTTCTTTCCTCCCCATCAGCAACCCGTTGCTGTCCAAGCTCTGACGAATTCTGGGGCTCCTTTGCTGGTGGCAAACCCCGTGTTTTGATAGCTACAAGCACAATTAAGTGTGCCCTTGAGTCTTCTTAACTTTGCTGTCTCACAACAGGCAGGACCAAGCCTCGTGGAAGGTAGGGGAGCTTTGGGGAAGGTCATGTCCCATGAGGAGGACACCCCTGCATGACTGTCTAGGTCCCCAATGGGCAGAGAAGAGCCTGATTTCAGTAGGACATCCCTGCTCAGCACCATCTAGGATGGTGATTTCCTTCCTCCAGCCCCACAACCTTACTGAGAAAAAGGAAAGGCCCTGGGCAGAGTGAGGATCATCCCCAGAACAGGACGTCAGCCTGAGCATCCTGGATCTCTGGGGTCCAATCAACCAGAACTCTGCCAGCAGGCACCAGCCCTATGTATTCCCATGGTCAGCAGCAGAGGCAGTAGATTTTCATGTGGCATTTCTCTCCTCTCCCTCCTCAGCACCAGGGGTTTTGCCTGGACTATGAAGGGAAGAAAATCATAGAGCCATCGGCAGCAAGTGAAATGAATCTAATAACCTCCACTTCTTTTCAACGAGCTCCAGTTGTTGCTTTACAAGTGTACTCCAGCCCCGGCGAGTGCCAAACAAAAGCTCCCCTCTCCTTCTCCGTGCCTGTCAAACAGCCTTTTTATTTCAGCCAGCCGCATCTGCTGGGTGGCAGCCGCGATTACCATAACACAGGGGCACGATTTGGCCGGGATGCTTCCCCCTCGATCCTGCAACAGGCGGGAGCCTTGGGCTGGTAGAAAAAGAAATGAAAAATAAAGGGCAGGGGAAAAGGATCGAGTGCATGAAGTCACATTTCTGGCTGCCATGCAAGCAAACAGATGCAGGTAACGGAGGAGATGGGAAATGTCATGTCATCATCTCCTCTGAGCAGTGGCTTCTGTTGCTGGAGCAGGGAGTGGGAGGGACATGGAAAGGCCAGAGGGATTTCACGGGAGTCCAAGGGCCGAAAGAGGCATTTCTCAGAGAATATTGAACTTAGGGAAGCTTTTTGGGAACCTTAAGCCATTCCTGAAGACTTGAAAGTTAAAGGCTGCCAGCTGCCCCAGGATGCTGCTGCAGCCAAGCTGGGTACCATGAGATGGGGACAGAGATCCTGGGCTGCTGCAGGAGGGACAGGTTTGATGGGAAAGGGCTGAACAGTGCCAAACTGTGCTGAACAGCTCAGAACAGGCTGCGCTCTCATCCAGCCCTGAACAGGTTTTGAGGACAGAAGGTGAAGACCCCTGAGAGATGCCTTTGCCTGGGACTGAGGAGGAGAGGCTGTTTCCAGGACTGGGCAGGACATTAATTAGAGCTCAGTAAATAACAGGGCATTGGCACAGCCACCAGTGCTCCCTCTGGGAAGTGTGAGTCTTCACAGGGTCACCTCACCTCTGCTGAAATCCCCGGAGACTCAGCTGCCTGTGCTCCTCTGGCAGAACCAACAGGGAACTGGTGACCACAGACACAGAACCCTCTGCCCTCACATTCCAGGGTGTGGGGACCTGCAGACAGCACTGAGACCTCCAGAGCCCCAACCTGTCTCTCTATCTTTCTACCCCACAATAGAAAATTCTGCTGGAAAATAGCTTCAGTGTTCAAATAGATTGGGTTTAACACGATTGTCGGTGTGTGGTAACCGCAGGAAGACCTGTACAGGGTGGAAGTCGGGAAAAGTAGAGGGAGGAATGGAGAACGGGAGAAAGGGAGAAAGGGGATGGAAGAGAGGAGAGAAAGCGCATGGAGAGGGAGGAATGGAGAACGGGAGGACGGGAGAAAGGGAGAAAGGGGATGGGAGAAAGTAGAGAAGAAAGGAGAAGGAAAAAGAAAAAGGAAGAAAGGAAAGGACAGTCTCGAACACACTTTATTTGCAAAACTCCAAGAAAACATTAAACTCTGCTATTAAAACTCGATGCGGACGCTGCGCTCCCGCGGGGCTGCTCGGGGCGGGGGCGGCGCCCTCTGGCGGCAGCGGCGGGGAGTGGTGGGTGGGTCCGCTCCGGCTCCAGCTCTACTCCGGCTCTGCTCCGGCTCTACTCCGGCTCTACTCCGGGTCCGGCTCCACTTTCGCTCTGCCCCGGTTCCGCCCCGGCTCTGCTTTAGAGCTGCTCCGAGTCTGCTCCGGCACCGCTTTGGCTCTGCCCCCGTTCCGCCCCGGCTCGGCCTCGCCCCGCGGGCAGGAAGCGCTGGTGCTGCGGTGGGTTTGATGTGCCATTTATCTGCCAGCAGGGCTTCCCCCAGACCTGTTCAAAGGAGGCTCCAGCCCGGCGGCGGCGGCCCGGGGAGAGCAGCGGCCGCCCGGGCTCGGCGAGGGGCTCGGGTGGGACCCCGCGTGGGACAGACCCGATGCGACCCGCGGGACATGGCACTGGGAAGGCGCAGCCTGCGAGCTCCTGCTGGAGAGCCGAGCAGCGGGCAGGGCTGTGGCGTTGGCATTGCCAGCGAAGGGAGAGTGTCCCGCTGGAGGGAACAGACGCTCCGGCTCACACCACCCTTCTGCCTGCCCCTTAGGGTGTGTGGCTGTAGGGCTTTATCCCCATCCCGCCGCACCTGCACGCTGCGATAGAGGGGAGCAGCTCGGAGCGGGGTGGAGGCAGCTGGAGGGTGGTGGTCCCAGGGACGGGCAGAGAGCCGAGATAGGAGCAACGGCTCAGCTCAGCTCAGCCTTCCTGCCGCCCTGGAAACACCCTGGGAAAAACATCCAGCACCTACTCTTGTTCGTTTGGGGCCACTTGAGGGGAAAAAGCAGCTCAGGGTTTGCTAGGATGAGGCAGGGAGCAGCTTGTGAGTGATTTCTGCTCAGGTCAGGCAAAGGCAAAAGCATCCTGGTGTTTTCTCTGGTGGGGACAACCAGCAGGGCAGCGTGCAGGGGGCAGGGGACACACGTATGAGCATGTCATGGGCTCCATTCCCGGGGATGGAGCAATTGGATGCTCAGAGCAGCAGCGCTGCCATGCTGGGTGGTTGCAGGACACATGACTGAGATGGTGTTGATGTCTTTTTTCAGCCTCAGCAGTGTGTGAAGGGATATCACAGCAGGTGAAGTGCTCTGGAGATGGGACAGCTGCTGTAAAGCATTCCCTTGCTTACATGCCCTTCTGGGCAGCCTAAAAAGGGCAGCAGGTGAAACCATGGCTGGACCCTTCAGACGTGCAGAAGGACCTTGCCTCTGGTTTCTGTGAGCTCTGGGCAAACCCTGGGCAGCAGGGCTGTTGGTATCCTAGGGCCTGTGCTGCAGGTGGGACAGTGGTGGAAGCAGAACAGCTGCAGGACTGGACACACTCCCTTCCCTTCCCTGGCCTTTGGCCATCTTCCCAGACTTACATCTGGAGCGGGACTCTGCTGTTCCCTGCCACAAACACAAGGTGCACAGAGCATGCAGGCAGCCGCGCTTCCCCAGCTGCTCTAGGCTGTGATGCTTGGCATTTTTTGAGCCATTCACTCCCGGCCAGCCCAGCTCCAGGTCTCACATCAGGAAGGACCGAGGTTTGACACCACCTCACACGAAGACCTGCCACCTCCAGCCTGCTCATTTCGCGTGATGCAACCCAGGATGCTCTGCTTTCCCGGACTGCCTTGGGCAAGTCCTTAAACCTCTCCTAGCCCAGTCCGCAAGTCACCTCCTTCCCTTCTTTCCAGCACTCCTCGAGCAGCGCAATGCCCACAGAACGCTGCCTTTCATTGTGCGGTGCCTGCACTGGGGAGTGCAGCACCACAGCGGCTTTGCCAGCCTCTTTACCAAAATCCCTTTGCTGCAGGAGCCATTCCCGCCTTGGCACGGCCAGGTTAAGCTGGTGCCGAGCAGGATTTACCAGAGGGATGGGCAGACAGAGAAGCCCCAAGGCCCCACCACGTGCTGCCGGACGGATTCGGCCACAGCACATCAAAGCGCCGGGGCAGTTCTAGCCTTGCTCCAGACGCTCCCTCCCATTTCCTGCTGGATTCCCGTCTCGCTCCCTGCGCCCGCATCAGCAAAACAGAGTGTAAAAATAGAGGCCGGGCTTCACCAAAACACAATAGTAAATTGTTCCCCGGAAAGGTCACTGGGGCGGCTGAGAATAGCTCCGAGAGCAGGGGAAAAGGAACGTCTACCGGGGGGACAAGTTTGAAATTGCCTGTTGGACACCCCGCCCCGCTCAGGAGGTTTCCTGCATCCCCATCAGCGCTGCAGGTCCCCCACTCCTGAGCCCCTGCGGTTTCAGAGCATCCTCAGTCTTTCCCATCCATCCCTAGCTCTGCTCTCCCATCCCGATTTTGGGATGGAAACTAAAAGAAAACGAGGAGTGAGAAATAAGGCGAAAGGAGAGACTGGAGGACCAGAGAGAAAGAATAAGGCTGGGAGGAGAGAGAGAGAGAGAGAATCCTGCTCGCTTCTCATCTCCTTTCTGCGTGTGACAGCGCGGTGTCCCCTGGGCACCTCCGGCCGGCTGCAGCCTTTGTGTGGCGGTGGGAATGTCAGGGATGAGCCCCGGGATGAAGAGCAGATCGAGCAGTCCCAGAGAGCCATAAATTACTCCCTCCTGTTGTCACTGGTCCGTCGCAGCGAAGAGGAGAAGCTTTCTCATCGGCTGCCGGGGTGGGAATGTTTGGGTCCTGTCGTTTCCGTGAGCATATTTGATTCAATTATGTGGGAATGCCCTTAATGAAGCAGGTCCTTGCTCCTGGCTTCGGCGGTGTTCCCAGGCAGGGCTGCCAGTGCAGGCTGCCCTCAACGTGGCTTTGCCAGAAAGGCTGTAATTAAAAACTGAAAATAGAAGCTGCCCAAATTTAGGGGTGATTTTGGGGTTTTGTGTTTCTTGTTTCTTTGTCTTGGACATATGCAATCCTCCCACCTTCTCTCTGGTTTTTAATTCGATTCTGTCTCAATGTCAAGTCCCCTCTGTTCTCACTCCCCAGAGTCATCCATGCACTGGTAAGGGAAATTTTCTGCCACTGGAAGCCTGAATGTCACCGAGTTCCTGGGACATATTAGAAAACTGCATGAACAAAATACTACTAAATGCATCTGTTTCAAGGTTGTGAAGGTACCACTCTTTGCCCAAAAATTTCCTGCACTCCAGACCAGAACCCCCATCCCCTTGTGGTGCCACCAGTGAGAGGTGAACCCCAGCACTGCCCCAGCTGGGGGCAATGCCATCCATGACAACCAGGCTATTGCCCTGCTGCACTGATTCCTCCTGTGCTGTGAAAACCAGGACCTTAGGGTGTTTTTCCCAACTTTCTTTTCTGTTTTGCATAAACAGAGAGAAAACCAGGTTGGTTTGGGGTTTTTCACCATGTATTTGAATCCACAGAGCAGTGCACATCACCATTTGCAATGCAACGTGATTGTAAAAGGAAATTCCCATTTTATGAGAAATTAATTAAATTTTCCATTGGAAGACAAGAATGGGAAGGGCTTTCAAAAAATTATTTTTTAAAAGGAACACAAAGGCAGGTGATGTCTGCTGCCTTCTGTGACATTTGCATCTTGGTGGCCAAGCAGCAGGAAGGTCCAGATACCCTGAGGAAGAGGATGCTGGAAGAAGGATGCTCTTTCCAGCATGGCCAACATGAAGCCACCAACCCTGGGGACACAGCCCTGGAGCCTGTCCCAGCAGAGCAGCACCCAGGGTCACCCCACAACCAGGGGCAACCAGGAGAGATGCACATTGACCATCCCACCATGGAGCAGGTGGCATTGGAAGCCTTTCAGCTCTTTCCACAGGTTATAGAACCTATAAATGTGCACAGAGTGGTTTGAAGCCTTCAGCCTGAGGGTGTTTTTCCCTTTGCTGGTTGCAAAAGACTTGTGGCCATCAAGGACATTTTACTTGAAGAAAACAAACAAGCAGAAGGAGGAGGGGAAAGGAGAATTGTCCTGGCAATGGAAGGAGGGAGGGAGAGAGCCAGAGGTGGGAGGCAGAGATAACTGGAGGGTGAGCTATCAGCTCTTGCTGGGCTGGCAGTAGGATGGGAGACAGGCGTTAAACCAGATGTGCAGCCGTGATCTCCCAAGTCCAGATAAACACCCAGCAGCCACACACTGCCCCACACCTGCCCCACGCCTTGTCCCAGTGCCTGGGATGAAACCAGCCCTGTCCTGGCTGCAGGGGCTTTGCTCAACCTGGCTGTGGAGGGAACCCCCATGCCCTTCATCTGTGTCTGGACAGGGCTCCCTGCACCCCAGGCTGAAGGGGTTCCCTCTTTCACCTTGGGGGGAAATCTCACCCAGAAATTTTAAAAGCAAGTATTGGCTGCCAGGCTGCTGGGGAGGAGGGGTTAGCAGCTAAGCTTTTGGGGGGGATGCTTTAAAAAAAGCACGAGATGCTCTAAAGAGCTCTGTTTAAACAGATAATGACTCTGAAATTCATAGAAATTAAAGACAAGAAAATACTTGTGGTGCAATTCCTGCTCATCTGCTCCGTGCTCAGTATGGTGTCAGCCATCAGCAGCATGGTGCTGTAGGTACATAGATAAAAAATATATATAAAAGAAATGTAGATATAGATATATGTAAACACACGCATGTTTAATGGACCACTTAGCCTGTAAACACTCCCTAATTAATGCTGTATTTTTTAAAAAGCACTTATGCACATGGCTGTGATAATTTCCTTCTAAAAAAAAGAGGAATTACTCTCGTTGCCTGTTAAATCATGGCCGAATGCTTGCCAGGGTGCAAAGGGAAGCAGCATGGCCCCCAGCAGCCCCTTCCTTGCACAGTCAGCCTTGCCAAAAGAAGGGAAAAGGCCACTGGAGCCTTTGGGGGACCTGCAAAAAACACTCTGGGGGTAAGGTGGGGGTGGCTGGTAACGCTCGCCTGCGGCTGGGCATTGCTTCATCGCCCGCCTTCCTTCCTGCCGGCCCCGCGCTCTTCCTCCCGCCTGCTCCCTCTGCACAAGCCCAGCCCAGGCTGGACGGTGTGAGTCAAGCAAGAAAAAAAGATTAGCAGATCCTTTTGCAACGTTTTTTGCTGCCTGTTTGTGTCTTTGGCTGGCTTGGGGATGGGCGACCCTGGCATCTTCATCCCATGTTTCAGGGATGAAATACCAAAGTAATGATGGATTCAGATGGTGAGGTGGGACAGAGGCAGACAGCGAGTGGAGGCTGCTTTGTAAAACTTTATTTAGAAATATTCTTGATATATTCATTATATATATATATTTATATATACACACACATTACAACAAATGTGTTGTCTAAATAGCACATCCACAGTGGGTTGAGACTCAGGGTACCAGGTCTGGTTACTTCATTTCTGCAGAAAAAATGCAGAAATCCAAGGGGAGGGCGGCAGAGAAAGGGACGGGGCTGAAAAAACCAAAATTCGTAAGGCAGGAAATTCACTCACACGGTACGACATTGCCCCAGGGCGCTGCTTCCAACGGGGATGGGGGATGATGGTCCACACAGCGAGAGATGAAGCAGGCAGGAGGAGAGGTGGGCAGAGGAAATGTACCATTCAAATCACAATTAAAGTACAACTGTACATACCCCGGGAGGCCCGCGGCACTCCCTGCAGGGGCGTTTGGGGATGCTGCCACGGTTGTACCATTTTCCCAACTGTTCAGCTACCGAGGAGTAATGAGTTTGTGTGGAATGAGGAGTTTCTGAGGATGGGTGAATTCTTTTTTCTAGTGATGCTTTAATAACAAAACCCTACATACCTCATCACCCAGGGGTATTTTGGAACCAGGAACGGCTTTACCTGTGTGACAGCACCTCCCTCCCCCCTGGCAGCCCTCCCTGCTTGTCTCTCCTACCCCTGGCACCAGTACCAGTCCAAACCTCTTCCTCAGCACTGCTTCCTCACCTGCCAGCACCTTCCCTGGCCCAGCTCTGCAGGTAACTCCCTCGAGTGAAAACCCCCATGCACAGGCAATCCAGACCCAAGAATTTTCCTCCTTCCCCTCATTTTAAGATGGGAGAGATTGGTGCTTTCCAAGAATTACGGGACTGTGCTAGAAATCCTTTCATGGGCCAGGATCCCTTCCCAGGCAACTAATTCTGCCTAACATGCCAAGCCACACGCCAGACTCTTACCTATTATTTACAAAGAGGCATCAAAACCAAGCAGGGATGGAAATGACAGGGCTCTGAATTAAGCCTTGCAGACACCCACTCAAATTCTCTGTGTTCCCTTGTACCTCAGCATCCTTGGGAAGGCATGAGTGCAGTGGAAAATACCCCTGCTCGAAAAGATTTATTCCCTTCCAAAGGATGTTTGTGTGTGGGTGTTTTGTTTTGTTTTTTTAACGTATCATAGTAGAAATTTCTGTGCCTTGGCATCTCTGCAGAGGGAGAGGATGGGCTTGGGGCAATTGCTCCATCAGGCACCAGGAGGGGTGCTGGTGAGGGATGCAGGTGATGGCACAGTGTGGTTCTCAGCTCCCAGCCACCACAGCAGCAGCCTCCTGCTCCCCTGTGCTCCTGTTTCCCAAACACCCTCCTGGGGGGCAGCAGGATCAGAGGGATCAGCTCAGCCACAGAGCTCAGTTTTGCAGCAGTTTGAGCACTCAGGAATGGAGGCTAATCCCACCACTGTTTTTACTGCTTCCCTACAAGATTCAGAGAGGCTGTGGATTCCCATCAGCCTCGACAGGTGAGGACCTTCCTAATGCCAGCATAAATTCAGCACTATTGTCCACACTGTGGGCATCAGCACAGCTGAACCACCATTTTCACACAATAAAACCAAAAAAATCAAAGCATGTCATTAAAACCCTTTTATAACCCTATGTACACACTGTTGATACATCATTGACTCCTTTTCCCTTTTTTTTTTCTTTTTTTTTTAATTTAAAAATCCCCAGTCCAAGGAGATACTTCACTAGCAAATATTGTTTTCCCTTACCAACTCTGAGATTCGTCTTTCTTGAGAGAAGCTCTGGCCCTACAGAAACCACAGGGAAAAGTCTAGGAGAGCACAGCAGGCTTGAAACACAGCTGCTGAGTGTTACCAGCAGAAAAATCAGGGACTGGGAGGGTGGCAGAAAACACCTATGTACCTTTTCATTCAGTGGATACTGCATGACAGTGTTAAACAGAAGTAATCCTACGCCATAAATACAACAACCCCAAACAATCCAAAATTAGATAGAAGGGAAAGGAAGAAAGGGAGGAAGAAAAAAAAGAAAAAAGAAAAAAGGAGAGAAAAAGAAATAGTCTAAATCCTTTTAATAGTTCTTATGCTGAGGGTGTTTTTTCACCTCTTTAAAAAGATACAGTCAGAAGCTCTCGGACAGCAGGAGCATGTGGCCAAGCTCCTGCTCAGACCAGCTGGATGTGCCACAGGCTGGAGAAGTGCTGCAAAGCTGGTGTGATGCAGCAGTTTCCAGCACCACGTGGAGCTGGAAAGCACCGGTGACCTCCTCCGGCAGGGATAGAGGAGTTCCATGTCTCACCCAGATGACTGTTTGAAAAGAGACGTCATCAAGCGGTCTGAGAACCCTCTAAATGCTGGAGAGGCACCAGCCACGTCTCCTTGCCCTCCTCAGAGTCCCATCCCGAGCAGTTCTGTACAACGAAGATGACTTCAACGCTTTTCTTCTTTGTACGGTCGCGTACCTAAACCCCCAACGTCCATCTGGGTTGCTCTTGTCCTCAGCCAACGCGCCGGCCGCTCCACCCCGGGCTGGGGAGAGCAGGCAGCCCAAGCTCCCAGGGAAAGGCAGAGTCACAAATCCCACAAGCACAAGTTCCAGCAACTGCACAGCCAGGCCTGGCCTCTCCTCCGTGGTGCTTCGGGAGCAGAGTGAGGATCATCACCGCTGCGCGTTGCCTTCTACGGGGAGGATGGCGTGGTGCAGGTTCCGCGTGTGCTTCGAGTCCAGCGCCTCGTGCTCTTCCGTGAAGCTGTCCGGGCTCGCCGCTCCGTCCAGAGAACTTCCACAGCTAGAGTTGGGGGACAACATGTCCTGCAGGAGGTCTTCCTGGACTATCCCCGAGTCTTTGTTCACTTTGCCCCTTTGGTTTCCTTCTTCCTCCTGGTCGTTGAGCAGCTTGGCCAGGAAGTTGATGTATTTCATGGCCAGGCGCAAAATCTCGTTCTTGCTCAGTTTTTTGTCGGGCGGGTGGGTGGGGATGAGCTTGCGCAGCTCTGCGAAGGCCCCGTTGACGTTCTGCTGCCTCCATCTCTCCCTGCTGTTGGTAAAAATGCGGCGAACCACTTTCGTGTGGGGACCTGCAATTCCAACCATGCAGAATTAGGAGCTGGGCTTAACAGGTCAGGTGTTACTTTGCTGAATAGGTCACTGTTTCCCAAATCAGCTAACTGACTAATTTTAGTGAGGTTTAATCAGCAAGGTAGTGAAAAAAGGGTTTCTGGCTAACTGGAAGCTGACTCGTTGAGCTGAGAAAGTCGTAACTTCTGTTCAATCCAGTGGAAGGGAAAAATGGAGCTGCATCTCTTTGGATGATATCCAAATAACATCCAAAGATGCTCAGATATCTAAATTTGCCTCTCCAAGGAAGAAGGCTTAGGCCATGATATGCATGCAGAAAGCTACTATAATTTTAGGGTATCTCAACTCATCAACAAGGGTAGCTCAGCAACAAAGGTCCTATTAAAAGTTTATCTCACCAGATGGCTTTATTTTGTATCCCAAAGTTATCTAAAGGACACACCATTGGGACAGGAGGAAATTAGCTTGAGCAGAGGCTATGACAAATGAGATCCAGAGGTCTTCCCTGCTGAGAGAGACCACAGGATTGCCACCAGCCCTCTGAATGAGACAGGGTGGTGGGATTCACCCTGTAGTAATGAGGACAGGCAGGAATGTGACCCACAGAGTGAAGGCAGTGTCCTGCTGGAAGGGTGATCACAGGGGAGGATGAAACAGTTTCACAGCTGACCTGAGGGCTGCCTGCTCTCTCTATGTATCTCTGCCACAGGGCAAAAACTCCCTCAGATACTAATTGGAGAAAGGGCTGTCAATTGCTAGAGGTGTCCATTTGGCCTAATTATATGTAACCTCCAATTAAACCTGAGAAATTGTACAGCCATGTTTCTGACAGAGGATGCTACAAAGGATGAATGCACAAAACACACCAATTCTCCTTTCAGCACATTAGGGTAGCTCCAGTTAGCATGAGGAAAGTTTTGTCTCTGTGCTAGAAGAAGCCCAAAAGCACATCTATCCAAAAGTACTGTGCTGTAAATCAGGATTGCAGGTCCTTGAGTCCATGGAAAGCAGCTCATGTGAAGGAACACTACTATAAGGTGCTTTTGTTATTACATTCTTTCCATCATCTCCTCTAGGAGACATCAACAATGGAAGGTTACAACAATCTCATGAAAATCTGGAAGAATGACCATGGCAGAAACTCCCACAGGACAGGAAGCATCACAGACAATGAAAATCATCACAGAGTGGGAAGTAAAGACTTGCAGGTAGCACATCAGTGAGTCTCACTCCAAAGGACTGTGGAATCCCCATTCCCACAATCTCTCCCCTGTATTCCCCACTGTGAAACACCTGCCTAACTTCTCCCTCCTGCTGGGAACAAGTCCCTGGCCCTGGTGAGCAATTTAAGGCACAGCTCTGACAGCACCCAGTGAAAACAGCACCTCAGGGCACAATTAAACACCTTTATTCTTATCTAGCAAAACTCTCAGCTGCCTTGACTGTGACTTTTTATAATCATCCTAGAGAAGCTACACCTCCAGGTCCCACCTTGCACAGCAGAAGAGGAATCCCTTGTCCTAACTGATTAGATACCATCACACTTTCCTCCCTTCAAGGGAAGCTGAGTCCACACAGAACAAAAATAAAATCTCAATAGACTTCCAGTCTTCACAGGCTGCAAACATGTGTCTCTGTTCACTGAAAGTTGATGACTAAAAGACATCTATTCATAAATAGGTCAGGAATTAGGGAAAAAAAGACCTGCTCATTTTCATCCAGGGGCACACAAATCAAGCTTCAGGATATAGCACAAATTCTGACACCACTCAAATTTTTGATTTCTGCACCAAGTGAATTAAACATATCTTTTAGAAAGAGATCAGGTTTTGGCCAAAATGTGTCATGCCATGGAGAAAATTAAAATGCCCCATAGCTGTGTTATAATGGAAAATCTATTTCTCATAAAGAAACTTGCCTCATAATTAATTCAAGCAATTGGATGAGAATTCTTGCCTGCATTTTTTCCTTATATATTGACTGGTGCTTTTTAAATTGTAATTAGAAATATGAGGAAAAGCAATAAAAAAATGAGCCACCAAAGTTCCAGGATATACTTTTTTATAGATACTTTTTACATTTTTATGTCCACTTCTAGCTATTTTTAAAGAAGGTATTAAATGGAACAAAATTTCCATAAAACAGATAAAGAAATACTTGCAAAAACCCCACCACTCGTTTTCTTACAGAAAAAAAACACAAAGTGTCTGGCACGACTTTCCTGCCCTTCTGCATCTCCCAAGGGCTGAGGACCCTTAAGAGTGATGCTGCTGTGTGCTGTGGATGTCACACAGCAGGTGACCATCAGAGCAACAAGCAAAGCCCCTCAGACCACACAGATACCTCAATTGCTCCTGTTTAGACAACAAAATCTGATACCTATTTTTCCCCAAAAAAATGTTGAGTCCAGTCTTGGAAATTCACACGAACCAGAACCTGCAGGCTTGGGCCCAATCTGTACACCTGCATCAAACCACATGTTCAAAAACGTGGTTACAACCAAGTATTTCTGTAATCCTTAATACCTAATTTAATAGCAAGTCTAAAGCTTTAGTCAGACACTGAGATTTGATGGACTTTTCTCCGTAACTGCTAAGCCTCAGGATGAAAACCCAGACAAAAAGCCCTTCTTGTGCTGGGGCTGTGACATCCCCTGTCCCACGGGGCTGCAGTCTGAAAGGAGCAGGAGGGCAGAGAGTGGGGAGAGGAGGACTGATGGATGCAGATAACACCCTGAGCCTGTCATTTCGGGATGTATTATTTCAGAGTGATGCAGATTATGATTTGATCTTAGATTAGCTGGGTAGAAGGAAAGGGACAGCTAGCTGGAAAGGAGGGAAATTAATTGTCCAGCAATTGGCGTACAGTGTTTAGAGTTGCTAAAGAGAAAACACATTTCAACGAATCTCATGTGCATGGGCTATTAGCTCCGCAGATAAACAGGGCAGCTTTCAACGTGCAAATTGTGCTTGCAAATGTCCCTTTGCCTGGGCAGCACCCTGTGGGCAAATATCCCCTTGCACACAGCATCCCACACCCCATGCCTGCTGCCGGGAGCAGGCAGCAGATCCTGCCCTGCCCTCTCCCTGCCTTCCGTTCTCTGAAATTGTCCTGCTGCTCCAACAGGGATGCCCGCGCTTGGGATCTCTGCTGAAACACCAGAATGTCACCTTCCACATCTCCTCCCAGGCTCTGCCGCGGGATATTTCTCCATGGCAGACGGGAACAGCGTGTGGATTTACACTGAATTAAGGGACCGGCCACGATCCCATCGTGCTGCTGCAGACCTCAGCACAGGGCTAGCTCTGTGCCCCCAGGCGCTTTACAAGCAGGTTGTCCTTTCTGCCCAAGGCTGTGGTCTGCAGTGCGAACGTCTCCTGTCTGAAAGGGTTTACAGACGCAGCATCTCACTGCAGTGGCCCTGATCTGCACTTCAACAAAGACTTAAATTTAGTGTCTTCTTTCGGGTTTAATCTCTAAGCGATTTGCAGAGCAGGGATGTAATTAGCCACGGGCTGAACTGCTTTGCTGGGGGAAGGCAAACCCACCGAGCACGCTGCTGGGGACCTCTGTGGGCTCTGCTCACCGGAGAGCCACCCTGACTCTTTGGGCATCCCATTCGTGTTTTACGGTTTGGGGCTTTAGCCCTTTTGTTATTTGGGGGTTTAATCCCCGAGTGTGGCATCGTGCAGGAACTTTCCCCCCTCAGAGATGGAGACCCCCCAAGAGGCGGCGCAGGGGCGAAATGCTCTCACCGTCGGTGATCTCCATCTCGTAAGGAGAGGGTCTCCGCTTCACCCGGTTGCTGCCGTACATGGAGAAGGAGTCCGGTTCGCCGAAAAACCCGCTGCAAAGAAAGGCAGAGAGGCCGTGAGGACACACCGACACCCCCCGGCCCGGCCCCTGCCAGAAGGGCTGCGTCCGGAGCCGGCGGGAAGCGGAGCTGCTCCGTGACCTCGGACAGAGCTCACGGCTCACGAATCCCAGCCCGGGGTCGTGCGGCGACACCACACGCTGCCGCCCGGGGACACGCAGCCGGGGACGCCTGCCCGGTGTGGGATGTGAGCGGCGTGGGGCTTCCAGACCGGCGTTTTAGGGCAAAATCCACCCCATTCCCGCGGCTTGGTGCTCCCCCGCAGGCGGGCACGCACGTCCACCCGGGCCGGAACCGCACCGCAGCTTTCCCTAGGACGGGAAGCGGGAATCCGTCCCCGCACACCCCCCGGGATGGCTCAGCCCTGTCAGAGCCTCTGCTGTCCCTTGCTCTTATCTGCGGGACTCGTCAGAGGACAGAGAGAGCCCGGGGAGCTCCGAAGAGCTAAACCAGTTCTCGTCCATTTACTGACGGACCCCTTCTCTCTGCCCAGGACCTTTCCACTGTAAATATTTTTCATTCGAGAAACGAGTTTTGCTTTTTTTTTTTTTCTTTTTATGTTTCCTCCTTTTCCCTTTCTTTGCAAAGTTGCGTGCAAACCGGCGATGACTAAGCGACGAGCCCCGCGCTCGGAGGAAGGGATGCTGCTGCTGCTGCTGGCTCCGCATCTCCGCCCCGCGCCTCCCGCCGCCCCGCCACCGAGCAGCCCTCGGGAAGCCGCGCCGGGATGGGATGGGATAGGGGAGACACGGACCTGTTGATGGTGGCCAGCGGCTGGCCCAGGTTGTAGAGCATGGCCCTGCCGGGGGGCTGCAGCGGGAGCGCGGGGGGGCTCAGCTGCACCATGCGGGCCTCGCAGGCGGCCTCGGCGGCGCGGCACGGCTCGGCTCCCGGCGCTCTCTGCATCGCCTCCCCCGCCGCCTCACGGCTTTTTATGTCCAGGGAGCCCCCCCGGCGCACCAGCTCGATGACGGGCACAGGGGCGGCGGGGGGCCCGGGGGAGGGCCGGCCCGCCTCCTTGGCCGCCCCGTTGAGCAGCAGCTGGGGGTCCGCCGGCGCCTCCATGCCCCCGCGGCTGCTCTCCGGCTCGCTCGTGGTCTCCGCTTCCGAGTCGTGCCGCCGGGCGGGGCGGGCATCGCGGGGGTCACTGGGGGGCGGCGGGGCGGGCGGCCTGTCCATCGTCCTGCGGAGAGAGGCAGCGGTCAGGGGCGGCCCCGGCCGGGCACCGGGGGGGCTTTGCCCTTCCGCGGGCACCGCCCCGACGGGGGGAACGCTTCGGGGCTTAGACCTCGTCCGTGAGAAACGGGGGAGTCACCGGTCACCCCAAACCATTCGGAGTTTGCCGGCGGGACCGGGGGGGTTCTGCTGGCCCACCCCGCCGAGCCGTGCGGTGCCGTGACGTCACGGGGCGCCCCGGCCCTGCCGTGACGTCACGGAGCCTGGCGGAGCGGCGCTTTGACGTCTCGCAGCGCTCCTGTCCCGCACGACAGGGACAGGCAGGACCCACCTTCCCTTTCCCTGCTCCCGGCGCCCCGCGGGGATCACACCGGCCACACTGGCCCCATCGGGGCGGCTGCTGCAGCCAGGGCGGCTCGGCCAGCGCCCGGAGCGCCGCCGAGGGTGCGGGTTAAATTATGCGGCCAAATTACGGAGGAGGCTCAGCACACACGCTCTTATTTTGGGGCTATTTCTCCCCGTTTTGAGCTCCCCGGCGGTGTTTGCTGCCCTGCGAAGCCAGTCCAGCCGCGGCCCGGCCTGCCTGCAGCGGCCTTAGCCTCACGGGCGGCCCCTTCTACTCCCATGATTATTTTTATTGTTATTTATAAACTATCGAAATACACCTGAAATCACTTTTTGGGGGAGAGGGGGTTAAAGCAGCGCCTAACGGAGCCAATCCCCCCGCGCATTCACTACCGCAGGAAGGAGGAAGGGGCCCGGCCGCGGCCGAGCACAGCATTGTCCCCCTTCTGCCATGGAACAAATGCTGTCGCGACAGGGCACCTCTCGCCGAGGGCAGGCAGCGATGTCGTGACTATTTCTATGCTTTATCTCCCACGTATCCCCTCGTTCGTTTTTGGATTTTTTTTGTTTGTTTGGTTGGTTATTCTTTTCTATATAAGTAAGGAGCTTTACGGAGCAGAGAGCTGCCACCCATCCTTCTCGCTCCTTCGCCTCAGGTAATTTTTTATTTCGTTTCTGATAGGCTGAGTCGCGAGGAAAAAAGACCAAACCAATTTTTTGGCCATATCTCACTATCGCGCTGGAAAATAAAATTAAAAAAAAAAATACAACTACCCACCCTGAAGCACAAGTTCTCTGCCTTCCTTCCAGCCCCCTTCCCGCCAGCCCTCTAGAAAGAAAAATCTAATTGCCTATTCCGATATTGTATAGGAAGAGATTACTCACATGTGTCATATTTAAGTAGGGACACCGCAAGTCTCTCCTGTTTCAACAAAAGCGCTCTCAGTGTCAGGCTGAATTTACTCCTCCCACCTCAAGGTACTTACGACTTTACAGAGAGGAAGGACACCCGCATCGGGATAAAACTGCTAAATCCTGGGAGGAAGAGAAGAGGGGGAGGAAAAAAAATAAAGGAGAGGGTGGATCTCGTGGGTCCGGATTGCCAGACATCAGTGGAGGGAGAAAGGTGCAGGGGAGAGGGAAGGAGGGGACAGCACCCCGGGGAGGCCCCTGTGACAGGGGACAGCGGCCACCCCCGGGTCCCCCCCGCCGCCGCCGGGAGCCACCGCCGCGAGCACGGGGCCACAACCAGCCACGGCCATGGCCTGGCGTGCAAAAACAAATAAACACAGAGAAAAAAAGGCGTGAAAAAAAAAGCGCCCTATATTTGGGGTGAATTGGGCGGCTTTTTGGACACATTGCAAGCCCGGTCTTCCCGGGAGGAAATCACAGACGGGGCCGGACGCGGGGTTGTTTTTCTCCCTTTGGGCTCGCACGAAGCGGCGACCGCGGCGGTGTTTGTCCCGCGTCCGGCTGGAAAATTTAATTCCTAAAGGGGCAAATTAAATTCCTCAAGGGGCCGTTTACCGGCCGCGCTCCCGGCCGAGGAATCGCGACAGCAGACACCGGGCGGGCGGCGGAGTGAGCCCGCTCCCCGCCGCCGAGAGACAGGAAGGCGAGGCCGGTTCACCCCGCCAACGAAATCACGAAAAATTAGGTTTTCCCCGTCGTAAAAAAAGAAATAATCCCGATGGCGTCTGCTCCCGCTTTCGTTAAAAAACGAAATACAAAAAACCGCGAAGATATCGGCCGTATTTTGCCTTAAATTGGGGTGGTTTCGTTTGGAAAAAATGGAGGGGGGGGCATTAAATCCCCGCCCGCTGGTTTCTGCTCCGCAAAATCCTTTTGTTTTCCAGCAGCCGATCGGCAGGAAATTTCCAACCCGAAAGCGCACCTCTCCTGCCGGCCCTTTGTAGGGAAATCGCCCCAAATGGAAGGGGCGGGAGGGATATGGGGGACCCCCTCTCGGGGAGAAGCGCTCGGGTTCTGGCAGTCGGCCGGGCCGTGTCCTGGTGTTTTTCCCTGGGGAGAGGCTGGGGGTCCCGGGCCCGGTGGGCTCTTCGCTCCCTGCTCCCCCTCGGCCGGTTCCAGCCGCTGCCGCAGCCCGGGGGTCCCGGGGCGATGGGGGTGCCGCACCCCACAATTTCAAAGGAGAAGACTCTCCTCCTCACCCACCCCGCATCAAAGAATAAAAAAGATTAAAATCCAACCGCGGAGAAGATTTTGTGTCTTTTTTCCCCACTCGCCTGTCTCTCCCGTGGGGCAGAAGCCCCCCAAAGCCCACCCGCTGCCCTTCGGAGCCCCCCAAAACCACATCCCGCTGCCCCCAGCGCCCAGCGCTCTGCAGAGCCGATTCCTCTTTACTCACCATTTGCTTTTCATTGGGAAAAGTGAGTGGAGCCATTTTGTGGCCTACGCATCGCGGCTATATTTGTAGTAAGTGTTGGGTGGCTTCAGCTGGGTAGGCTCTAATTCCACATCACGTCCAGTTTCCTATTTAGTATGGAGAGCGGAACACTACTGCAATGTGGCCGAGAGAGATAAAACCCCAGCAGTGGCCCGCCTGCCCTGATAAGCTTCTAAACCCATTATTTATGAAATGATTCATTATTATTTGGCAATTTTATCGAAGGAAAGCGGAAAATTATTGCAGGGATATGCATAGGAATAACTCCGGAATGCATGCCTTCTAGCTTTTTATGTGTGTGTGCTTAGATGCTCTTAAAAAGACACTGCAAGAGAAAAAAAAAAAAAAAAAAAAAAAAAAGCTAAAAAAAAAGTAATAAAAAATTGCACTGTGGCTGCCCGCATCTGAATAGCAATTCTTTATTTTAGTCCTCTTGGAGGTTATTATGCCCCTGGTTTGTTTTTTTTCCCTGGGTTTTTTTTTTTATTATTATTAAATATGGAACACCTACTCCGTTCTTAATTAAATTTAATGAGCCAAAATAAATTGTTGGAGATGTTGAGAGAGGGGGAAGGGGTGTGGGCTGCTTTGGGACAAGAGGAGGTAAATAAAACACATCGAATGAGATGTTTTGGAGAAAAGTGGCCCTGTCCCCAGCCTTTCTCCCCCCACACTGTGTATTTTTGCTGAAGGGCTGAATTGGGGCGAGCTCCGTGTCTCGTCTCCCGTTCTGGGGTGGGAGGAGGCCGAGCATCCTTGACGAGCTGGGGGATGCTGGGGACTGTGAGCAGAGCGGGTACCGAGCGGGCACCTCTTGCCTTCGAGAAATTTGGGATGTGAGCGGGGGAGCCTGGAGGAGAGGGGCTGGCGGAAGGGGAAAAAGGGCCC
Source organism: Lichenostomus cassidix (assembly GCF_008360975.1). Taxonomy (NCBI): domain Eukaryota; kingdom Metazoa; phylum Chordata; class Aves; order Passeriformes; family Meliphagidae; genus Lichenostomus; species Lichenostomus cassidix. The sequence goes on along the minus strand of NC_139489.1, from coordinate 8,003,677 downwards.
TGGATCGCGCCGTGGCAGTGTAGGGCAGTCAGAGGGGCTGCGGGACCCGTCAGGGCTGGAGCTCGGGATCGCCTGCTCGCCCCGTCGGGGAAGAGAGAGGGGAAGGGGCTCAGCCAGGCGATGGCGAGCTCCGGGCCCGGGCGGACAGGGACCCCCGGGCCTGGCCAAAGCCGCCGTGCCCCCGGAGCGGCTCGTGGGGACGGGAGGCGGGCGGTGCGGGGGTCGCCGTGCCCGGTGCGGAGCTCGCAACGAGACGGGACGCGTGAAAACCTCCCCGAAATGCCAGGGGCTCCCCGCATGGAAAGGGGGAAGGCGGGGGTCGCTGGAGGGTCCCAGAGCCGCTCCTCTGGGCACCCACAGGTAAAGCGGCCCTGAAGGCAGCGGCGGGGAGCGGATTTGGACAGCTCGGGGATCTGCCCGCACGGGAACCCGAAAATCAACGAAATCACCCCCGGCGCGTGGCGGGGAGGATGAGGCCCGGGATGAGCCCCTCCCGGGACGCCCCCCGCTCCCTTCTGCGGGGCTTGGGCCAGTCAGCGGCCCCCGGCCGTGCGCGGGGCTCGGGGGAGAAGCGGCGGCGAGCACCGGCCGCACCTGCCGAGCGTACCGGGGGCGGCGGCGGGGTCGGGGTGCGGGGGTCGCTATTGTCCCCCCGCCACCTGCGCGCCCTCCCGCAGCGGGAAATGCCGGAGCTGTTATTCTTCCTTTCACTCCTTCCCCTCAGCCTCCCGCTCTGGACGCGGCCGTGGGAGAGGTTTCCACAAGCTCCGGGCGCTCCCCCCGCCGTGTCCCGGCCGGCAGGAGCCCGCACGATGCCGGCGGCGTGCGTGGCAGGGACGGTCACGACGCGCCGGAGAGCCCGCCGTGCCTCCCGCCAGGAAACACGACCATTTTCGAGCCGGCTCCTCTCACCGACAGGAAGCGTTAAAGATAGAACAGCCGGGGCTGGGCGGGGGAGATTAGGAAGCCGAGCATCTTCTGAGCACTCAGGGCCGCTGCGGGGCCATTCCCGGCCCTGCCTGTGCCCGCTGCGGTGGGAGCCGCGGCCGTGCTCAACCCACCTCTGCCCGCACTTTTACCTCTGTAAAAGGTAAAAGAGAAGAGGGATCAACCCCTTCAGTCAGGGTGGGGAGCACCAAAATGATCCAGAGTGAGGCCAGTGGTGCTCCGAGCAGGCCCAGCACCTTTTCAGCTAGCACTATAAATATCTTCCTTTAATCATAATAAAAAATAGCTAGAAACAATAATAGAAAAAAACCCTAAAAACGAAATCAATAAAGCCTTAATGTTGCTCCATTACCCATGTCATTACCTGACGAGCCGGCGCTTGAGCTTGGGCCCCACTGCTCAGTGAACAAAGCCAGACCTGGCTTTCTGTGTGATTTTTACCTTAAATTGCAATAGATGCTTCAGGGGAAAAAAAAATATCTAGACATCTTGAAATTACTCAGCACCAGACAACAAAAGGAAAATGCTGTGTAAGGAAGGGGTGTTTTTTGTTGCTTTGGTGCAGTAAATTAACATTTTGCTCACTCTGACGTTTCTGCCCAGGATTATATGATTTGTGTAACTTAATATAACACCACACCCTTGTCCTGAGCTGTGTGCAAGTAGTTTGGCTTTTGTTTTCAAATTGTTTCTAGCCCTTAAGCATTTGAAGAAAGTCTTTAAAATATTAACCAATACAACTGTCATCTTCCTGTGTTTCCAGACATTTTACAATAGGAAACAAAGAACAAAACCCTGCAACAATAGCTCAGAGGTATGAATTGCCTCATTCATCTCACTGGAATGTTCAAAAACATTAACTATTTTTTGACTGATTCAGCAGAAAATGTGCTGGCAGATAATAAGCTTATGCCTGATCCAGGGGAGATTCAGGGACTCAGAAAGGTTTTATTTTTCAGCACAGCAAAGTAGCACCTTTCCTGAAAGGAAGCAAATATCCCTGTTGATGGAAGAGGCTGCGTGAGAGGAGAAATTCTGACACGGCTTAAAGGGAGCTGCTGCCTTCCTTTCTCTGTACTGGCTTCAAAATGGCACATGGCTTATCTCAGCCCAATTCTGTAATAAATTAATTAGCAAATAGTGCCCACTCAAACATACCATGAACTAACACTGCAGTCCTTTGGATTTGACTGGGAAAGGCCCAGGGTTTCAGTGGGAGGTGTTTTAATCTCTAGTTCAACACTCAGAACAGGAAAGGCAAGGTCAGCACCACAGGCTGAGCTGCTGTTGAGACAATGCCATCGCTAAAACAAAGTTGGAGCTTGTTGGAGAATGCTGATGCACTTAGGGCAGTGAGAAAACACATGGCTTGACCATCATTCCACTGTCCTTCCACCAGGAATGGTGGGAATGGGAATGCATCACCACTTCCAGCCAAATTCTTCACCGTGTGCAATATTATCATCACAAGGTTATGGAGATGAGCTGTTTCAATAACAGACTGTAGTGGTTGGTGACAGAATGTTTATGTGTTAATTCAGAACAGAGTAAATCTATTCTTTTTGCTTACCCCTCCAGCCAGTATTAGATTCTTGAGGAGTTCAGTAGCAGGTGAACCAGTGAACTTCAAGTTAACAATTCTAACAGTGACTGGGAAGCCATATGTGTCTTAAATAAAGGCAGCATCAGGCAACTGAAGATTAATTTTTTTTAATGGAACCTTTGACCTTTATGAACAGTATGTAATTTTAAATAAATAGAAAACATTGAGGGAAAAATACCAGTAAAGTTTTAAAAGTGCCAACACTTTCCCCTATTTCCTTCAAAGATTTCATGATACAGAGAGTTACATGTGCCATTTTGGCTGAATTCAGAATAATTTTATGCAAAGTAAAGCCAAAGTTATACTTCCCTTCCCCCACAGACACAACCCCCACACACTAATCCAATCATTTCAACAGATTTCTAGAAATAAGTGCTTTAGCTCTGTTACCCCTGCTCTGCCACACACAGTATCAGTGGCTCACAGTTGGCACAAATATATAAAAATCTGTGTTTTTAAAAAGTCGACAGAAGAACACTTCAGTAATTACCATTGTTAAAATTAATATATATTAAGAGTGCATCTTGGGCTCAGGTTGATTCACCTTCAACATGCTTTAAAATCACACCTAACTAAATAAAAGTGCACACATATGTCAGTGCTGATCAGCACTGCCTCAGCCAGGCACTTGGAGGTGGCTGTCCCTGAGCTGGGTTGAGAACTGAGTTCTGCAAGTTTTACATTGCTACAACAGAGTGACCTCTTCAAAGACAGCTCAATCTGTGGTTTCCTGTAGTCTTTCACAGAGAGGTCTCTCTGATTTGAAGCAGTGGTTGCAGCCATCTCAGGGGATGTTCAGAAGAGCTTTGGTAATTGCCTGAGTTGTTTCACATCGAGAATGGTGCCAACAGAATTTATGCTGTTTGACTGGTTTAACATTTCAAGAGTTGGAGTGTGCACATTTCCACGGAAGGCCTGACTATCTCCTTCATCCTTCCTGACAGGTTGTTCTGTGAATTCAACCCTCCCAGGTAACAATCTGGGTTTTGATTTAAAATCCTTTAGAAACTGAAGCGAGTTTTCATCTGTTTTATCTGTTCTGGGAGGAAAAATTTCATTTGTAATATTTCTTAACACTGGGCTGTTTGATTCTGGTGGAGAAGCATTAGTAGTCAACTCTTTTCTGTGACCTTTTAGGTGAATGGGAAGTCTTCCATCAATTCTTTTGGATAATTCAGTCCAGTGGCTGAAGCTGTCCAACACGGAGGTACAGTTTTTGTCTGGCATCCTTTCGCTTTTGACAGCGCCAAAATTGCCATCTTGAGCCTGCAGTTCCTCCTCATCCTCACTGCTATCACTGCCCTGTATCAGCCCATATCGCTTCATGTACTTCTTGGTTGCAAAGGACATATTGTTGGGTGAAATTAAACTCAGACCCACCATGCTCTTGTCCGTGTTTGTTTGCAAGATGTCCTGGAAGAAGAAATCTGCAGGAGGATTTTGGCCTGAGCGACTGAGAGACAGCCGGGATAACTGATTTTCACTGAGATATTTCAGTGCTATGGCATTTGCTTCCATGCTCAGATCAACAACGTTGGGACACATGCTGGCATTGGCAAGTGACATAGAATTTAATCCAGGCACCACCGCTTCAGGACTTATGCACGCCAAGATGCTGAAATAAAGCATCAAGAAGTTAGCTTAGCAGTAGAGGAAAAGTATGAATTTCACAATTTTGCTCACTGTACTGATTTTTCCTTTCTTCTGAACACCACAGCCCCATCAGGACTGAGATTATATTATCTGCACATACTGAAAAGCAGCTACTCAACCCCACAGCATCCAGAGACTGTGTGAGAGGATGGATGATATTCCCTTCTCCTTCAGTACACAATACCCTCATATGAAGAGCCCATCCCTAGCAGGTTACAGAGCTGGTTTTGGTTTTAAAATAGATTTGAGCTCCTGGTCTTTTCTCACCAATGAATGTGACATTATGTGTGTCTGATCCTACAATTCTAAATTCTACTATCCAACCCAAATTTTATAGCTAGAAATACAAGCCAAATGACTGGCACCAAGAACATCTTCCCCAGTGCGTGGAAATTCCAGGATTTTTTTTTTTTATAGAAAGTCTGACATAATATGTGTTTCTGGAAGCCTGCAAGGTTCTAGTTTTTGAAGTATCTTCAAATGGGAAATGTTCATTTGTTCTGTTGCCTGGTACAGCAATTTCTTGTATACATATCAAGCATTTAATGACTGAAAGAACAAGCTCTGGTACACCAGTAGTGGCTGTAAACCACTGCAGTTAGTTCACACATCATATACTAGTTCACAAACCCAAGCTCCTCATATTAAGAATTAAGAGGCTTCCTATTTCACCAAGCACAAATTCTGAAGTTTGCTCAGGGAGAAGAAACTGGCTCAGAACAACAACCACATATGCTATGGAGCTACACTGTTGTTTCCTTCTCTACTGAGCTGTAAACCTTTTCTCAGAATTGTTTATCAGTCTTGAAAGTGGCAGAAGGAAGAACTCCACCCCTCTCCCCAAGTTTGAAGGAAAAAACCCCAAGAGTTCCAGTTTTGCCTTATGGGTTCACGTATTAGCACGTTATTGACATTAAAAGAACACGGACAGACTCTCCAGCCAGGAAGATAGCTCAGAAATTCCACAAAAACACCCAATAAAATACCACTCAAAAGGAGAGAAAAGAGGTTAGAAACTGTATGACTGGAAACAGCTTTTGATACATGGCAGAAGAGAAGATTAATTAGGAGGTGGTTAGATTTTTTGTTTACATAATAGCTACAAACTAGGATCAAGAAGACAATAAGGATGAAAGTGAAGCTGTACCAGGCAGTCAGCCTATGCCTAAGCAGCTACACAAGTAAATTCCTGTGCCTAAAAATCCTCCTTCAGAAGTTACTTCTGTTCCTTCCTCTGTTTCAACAAGGCTGTTTCCCTCCCCAGCACTTTCTCTGCTCAAGGCACAGCACCCACAGTAACAAACAATTAGGACAGAACTAGTTTTGATTAGATACCAAAGCCATGATAACAATTTCCCATATACTGATAAAGTGCAAGATAAAGGTTAAGAAGCAATGAAAAAATACACAGCTGCTAAATGTTCAGCCTCCCAAGTCCAGAGTTTCTCTGGAATACTTTGGTCAAAGAATTGCCCAAAGCTTCCTTGTTGTTCTGGGGAATTGCATGCTACTGCATGCACAATAGTTTAAGATTCATCAGATGGTCTAACAGCTAGAGCTACTTGTGTTATATTTAAATAATCTGAGTTTTGCTAGTAGAGCTCTTAAACCTCTCTGAAATGCCCACAGACTGAGCCACTGTTTCAATTTTGCAGGAAATGTAGATCAAGTTGCACCCAAATCCCCAGTGGCAGTGAACACAGTCTCTTCTCTTGACTCACTGAGCCAAATCTTCGTTTTCAGTTGGATCTACACACTCAAAACCACTAGTATTTTACCTGGCATTATCCACTTTGTGCGTATTTTTCTTCATATTGCCAGGTGAGTCCATTGTCACTCCAAGACTCTTCAGCTGTCTGAGTGTGGCACTAATGACACTCTCTTTGTCCACCACTCTTGTGTCAGTCTCTGAAGCCACTGCTGCTGTATCAACATCCTGAGACTTAGGACCATCATCATTAACAAATCCTGATTTTACAGGCAAGTGATCTTGCTCTTCTGAGGACTTTAAGAGGTGGTTTACTTGGCCCTACAGAAAAAGGGAGCAGGGAAGAGACCACATGGCAAAAACATTATGACAGGCAGGAGCTGTCAAACACCAAAATCCTGGTTTATTCTTACACAACTTCAAATACAACTCAGATTCAGTTCACATGCAATCACTTAAACTCACAGCAGCGTAGTCAAACATGGGAACATCTTACACTTCAAGCTTTCTATAAGAGCCTGTTCTGAATTTAAACACATCATATACTCCTATTCTTCAAGATTAAAGTATCTGCCCTTTAAGGGACTTGAAGGTAAAATGCTGTGTTATTTTAAAGGCCACTATTTTGGGAAGTTATCAGGCGATGTCTTTGAATTAAAGAATTATTATTTCTTAGATAATAGACAGTGCTCATGTATGCATGAAAGAGAAGTACAAAATAACCACTTAACCATGTAAAAAAAATTGAAGGACCACAAACTTGGAGCTTTCTGTAGAGCACAACCTGAATTTGAAAACCACACACAGTCTTCATTCGTGCCAATACCACATCATAACTTTAGCAGGGTGCTATTCTGATTGTTGCCTTCTGTGCAGAATATAAAATGTGCATGAATTACCAGTAAGTCCTGGTAAAGCTTCTGCTCCTCTGAGGGCTGCCGAGGCAGCAGCGAGGCAGGAGGCTCAGAGCTCTGCTCACTTGTTACCACCACCTGGCTCCTGGCTCCCTCCGATGGCTCTTTCTGTAAAGACACACCGACACTTTCTTCCAAGGATGAGCCCCGAACAAGTGCTTGGGAAACGTTTCCATTTCTGGAAGAGAACACCAAGATAGCTCGAGACTTCCTTGAAACAGAAAGAGCATCATTATCACTACATATACTTTATTTTTTCATGAACATCAGAGGAGAACAATAGAATACTGGAAACAGATCCTAAAAGTTTTTAGTTTGCCTGCTGCTTGAGGCTTTGCTCCTTTCTGCAGCTGCTTTCTTTCAAAAGGCATTTGAGGACTGAGGAAATACACTTCCCAGTGTGCAACTACAACAGCCCAACTAGTTTTTCAAAAGATGATTTGAAAGTGGCAATGGCATCTCTGGATAGCCAAAAACTCAGTGACACTCTATGACTTAACCTTAAACCAGATGAAAGGAAAGTTATAAGCCTTTAGGAACAAATATCTTTCATATGCTCTGACATATGACTTACTCAAAAAGCTACTTTTACCAAGGTAAATAACTTGTTGTGGGATTCCTGTGGCAGTTTAAAAACTTCTCAAAGACAATTACAAGTACACACACGCACACTGAATATCATGAACTGAGAGCAAACACCTAGTTGAAATATTTTTTAATAACAGATGTGAAATAGGAGCCATAGAGGGTAAAAAGGGGAAATTCTCTGAATGAATTACAACACAATGCCCTGCACCCCCTCAGCTGCTGTGTGCATTGCATAAGCCTTTGGAGACCAGACATATCAATACTACTATCATCCCAGGAAGATCCTTAAGCAACCCTCCTCCCCCTTCCTGTTCCTCCTGAGGAGACAAGTGTAAGATAAGGGAATTTCAGAACTCAACTGATCAATTGCCTGTGTTGAAAGCGATAAGATTTAAAGCACGTGACATACCAGATAGTCAATGTAGGTTATCAGCTACTGTTACACCAGCAATTATTCATCATTCCCAAAAACATTCCCCTCCTCCTCAGAGAAATCTGGGTGATGCTCTACATTCTTACTATAAGATACTTTACAGCTATTTTACGGGTTTATGAGTCCAAGCTGAAGAGAAACTTAAGATGGCATTGTCCTAAAATACAATGTTCATAAGATTGATCTGAATCCATAACATTTGTGGTAGCAGTATATGTTTGCAGACAGTACTTTAATCAAGGACTATGAATAGTTAAGTTATAGTTTAATTACCATAATCTTTCCCAATATGAATATTTTAGAAATGTAATTTAACTGGAAGGTTATTCCCCCTCCTTTGGCTTTCTATACGTAGAAAATATTAGATCACAAAAGTACTAAATTGTTGAGCTATTCCCTATGTAGAAATAGCATCCATATAGATAATTAAAAATATTTTTAAAATCACTTCCCAAATTAGTCTGAGATTAGTCACTGCACTATGCAGAATCTGAGCTTCAAAATAATTTAATTAACAACAGTGAAGTCAGTACCTGCATGCACTACACACAAAGTAATTAGGCACAAAATAAAGATAAATTCAGAGAACAGCCCCATAATCATAAACGCCTCATCCCAAGCCCCTCAGAACTGGAAGGGTTCTGAATGCTAACAAGGAAATGCCACTGTAGGAAAACAACTGACTATAGCTGCATCCCCTTTTCCAGTCAGGATTTAAGGTAAGAAAAGGAATGCTGCCAGCACAGTACATGCTTTTCCAAGTTAAAGGTTTTTGCCATCAGCTTCTGCTGATAGGTAGGCAAGCTAAACCTGCAGGACTGATAAATGCAGACTCTAAAGGCAAAACTGTTTTGGTGAGCTGCACAATTCGAAGCATAATTAAAAAATAAAGAAGGGAGAGAACACAACAACTGAAGGCAGACTATTTATAACTCCTGAAGAAAAAAAAAATTACAGAATTAATAACTTATGTAAGGTAGTTCAGCCCCTTATGTGAGCTTTCCACCCTTTCCAGAACAGGGTGTTCCTGCTTACTTACTGGGGAGTGTTCTGATCAGTTCCTTCTTCCACAAGGTGAACACTCTCTACAAAGCTGGGCATGTCAACCACCCTTAAGGAAGAAGCAATACTTGTATTACTTGCATCTTGCTCAGCATTAATTGAAATATTTATGTCCTCCTTAGAAATCTCTCCATCTTCTTTTTTCCCTCGTGGTATGGAGTTGCCTTGTTTTTCTGAGGCTGTATTCCAAAATAAACTAGCACCTAGGACAAAATTAGAGATGTAACTGTTTAGGAAAAGTCATTACTTTCTCCTGAGACCCTTTGGCTTTGTAAAGCTAGAGGAATAATTTCCTTCTGTTCATGTATTTTTCACCATTTTAAAAATGATTAATAGTTTAAATCAGCTAAAAGTTGCCAAAACATCATTCAAGTCCTAGTTTCTTCCATAGCATACTTGATGAAAAGAAATGGTTGCAATAAATAATTTTAATGCATTGTTCTTGAGCCTGTTTCAATGTTTCCTCCAGACTAACTACAACATTTCCATGGATTTAACAGGAACCAATATGTTAATTACTTGCCTAAATTAAATCAAATAAAATCTCCTCTTCATGCATGATTTACAAACATCATCAATAATATATTTATCAGAACACTATATGGCATAGAAACTATTACTTTTCAAAACAGTGTTTTAATTCAAAAAAGATGCAGAGTTTTGTTTCAATAAGACACAATTAAAAATAGAACACCTTTCTAAAGCTATTGGAAAAATAATTCTTTCAGTGATGGCAATCAAAACCAAAAGTAACTCCAACCTCAACTTGCAAATAACACCTAGACAACTTAGGTGGTTTTTGGATCGAGGTGAATGTTTGCACAGCTTCAGCATTTCTGCAAAACATTTCCCCCATGTCCAAACAAACCACAGAAACGTCCAGAAAGAGTGGTGCCAGTCTCTTCTAAAAGAATGAAGCGTTACCTGTGCTCACAGCAACGCTCACACTTTTCCTCTTGTGGGAAGGCGGTGATGTCTGTGTTTCCATGGAAACGAGGTCCCCTGGCTTCTCCTGCTGCTGAGCCTGGCTGGCTGCTGGTGGCTCTGAGGAACCAGCCTGGCGAGCCTGTGCTTCCAGCAAGCGTTGGATCTGTAAGAGCCAGCACAAAGTTATGATCTGCACAAGAAAATATAAACTGTAACAGGCAAAAGTGAATTACTAAATTGGGTTCTGCTAAGATCTGGATTCAAATCCAGGCTGCAGCGCCACAGCAGTCTGATCACCTTCCAGTTCTCAGCAGTGCACACAGCATAAATCAAAACACTAATTTTGATGCTGGCAGAGCTAGCAAAGAAGATTTTTAAGCACATTGGCAGAGCCAGCACCAAGACAACTTGGGTAAAGCCTATTTGCACCACACATGCTGGAAGTATTCCTTCCCTTTCATTCACATACAAAGCCTATTAACCGACTTACCAGCCAAGCATTTTATATGCCAACTGTCTCTACACCAAGTTTGTATTAATTACAAAGCTAAGCAATTAAATGATAAAATTAAGGTTGCCAGGCAATCTTCACTCTAGGATTTTCATCAACCCTGTTCACCGATTAGTTTGCAGCTCCACAGAGAAATATAGTAACAGTAAGGAGAGGTTTCCCTGATGCACAACCCACACTTTGACTTACATACAAGAACTATACCAAAAACATATTCCAGCTGTAATTTTCTAATTTAAGTACTGCAAACTTTCCTATTTGTGTTGTTCACTACCAGCAGCAAAATGTAAACTCTGGCTTTTCAGCCCCAAATCATACCCTGCAAAACACAGGGCCAGCAGGTTAATCAAGGGGCTGGTATTTTGAAGAAACTTAACCTGGTGAGGTAACAGAACTCAGCAAGACACCCAGTTTTTTAGCACAGCAACGAAGCCTTGATGAGTCAGGAATTGATGCTGACAACTGAAGTTTTCAAAGCAACAGCTCAGGGAGCTGCAGGCTTGAAGATGGGAAAAGCAACATATGAGAACATTCTGTGCTTCATCTGTATGTTTACAATAATTCCAAAGCCTGTAGCCTATGCAGTTTTTTTTTTTAAACAGACAAGCATGTCTATAGGAAAGCATTTATACAGAAAGTGTATCAGTTTGCATTATGAACAGTCTACTAAAAAGAAACCTTCATGTTATGAACATATAACAAAAATAAATGCAAAATTTGTATTAGATATGAGTCAAATAATTCTTATTTAAGAGATACCAATTGGTAGAGCTAATTGAGTTCCCTCTCCATGCCCAGACTGCAGCTAGTGTGACAGGTTCCCTTGCTCCAACATGGACATAAAACAGTTAATTTAATTCCTTTGGCAGGGGAACTATCAAAGCATAATCACTAAGAGGGCAGAGAAGAAAGCTGACATTTCCACAAACCTGGGCTTGAAGTAATTTGAGTTGTCTGTCTTGCTCAGTAAGAAGCCGGTATGCATCTGGAGATAATCCCATCATTCCATTATCTGATGCTGCTGCAGGAGCAGGTGTATGCAGGCATGGGGAGTGGGCTGCACAGCACTGGGGACTCGAGGGGCTGGCACTTGATGGCATCCTCATTCCAGGTGATAAGCCACTGTCAAGAGAACAGCTCCCTGTTTTCCCAGGATATCTCATGTTTATAGGGCTGCTTGTGGCATACCCTGGGTTGCAGCAAACATTTGGGCAAACGATGTTTTGATGGAAAACCGCACAAGGACTTTGCTGAGCCATCTCTGACTGGATTTCCACGCCATGTTTGGGGCTCATTTTACCAATTCCTTGCCACGAGTTCATGGGATTGTATTGGAGAGAAGCAGGACACTGACAGCTGCATGCTGGACAGCAAGGTGGCACTTGAAGTGGCACCTGCAGGTCTGGTGGCTGTCTGCAGCTCTGTGGTGACAAAGCAGAGTTGTGGAGGACTGGCTGTGTAACAGCAGGAAGCTGCTTGGAACCAGATATTGATGTTCTCCTAACTGGAGGCTCTCCCTGTGGTGTGACACTTTCAGGATTTAACACAAGTTTGTCCAATGACTTTCTGGGGTGGTGCACAGATGTATCTGGGGAAGGCCCACTACAAGTGGTGGAAGGAGAAGATGATCCTGAACTTTTTCTTGATTGAGGGCAAGGCTTCTTACACTGCACCTGTTGCTGTAGTAGAGCTTGATTTCCTCTAGAAGGCATTGATGCTGGAATTTTCTGGCTTATAGGATTTGGTAACTGCCTCAAAGAGGGATCTCCCATATTAGCAGAAAAGTTCTGCCTGTCTTCAGAGTGCTGGCTGGGGTGATGTGTAGATCTCATGCACCACTTCTTTTTGATAGGCTGATTTGGCACTGAGGGCAGACTTTTAGCGTTTGAAGATCCCACAGGCTTAGAGGATTGTCCTGGTTCTGTGAAACTCCCATCCAAAACAAGTGACAGCTCTGGCACCGAAGGAAAAATTCTGGTAACCTGAAGGGACAATTACACATATGTATGATAATTTAAAAACATTGTCTGCTCTTTGTATGCAAAATTTCCTCCAATAAAATGTTTTAACTTAAAATCAACATATGCTGATTATCAGCTTCAAACCAACTACATGTTAAACACAGTCCTAAAAGACTAGAGAATCCAGATACAGAAAAAGCAGCAGAATATCTAGGATCACTCTTAAAGGACAAAATTGCTTTCATACAGCATAACAGCCATATCGGCCCAACAAATGCTCCATGTCATTTGGGAGCACATTTCAGAATATGGATATTGCCCTTCCAGAAGTGGACTAATATGTTCCCTCTTAATATGCTTAGACCCAGGAGATATGTTCTGTTGTACCTATTTCATATACAACTGTCACATCCTTCTGGACCTATACTGAACAAGGGCTGGTATTGTATTTGTATACAATTCAGGAAAAAAAGGACAGAGCAGCACTTTTTTTTTGGGTAAATTAAATAAAAAAACCTGTCTCCGTCTCAGACACTACAGCTCTTCCATTCAACAACAGCAACAGAAACTACTCTCTCTGTTCCCAAATCATAGCATATACAGGAATTAAAGTGTCATGAATCCTGGAAAAATGGCAGGTTAACTAGAGCAGGAGTTGGGACTTTGGGTTCATTTCTTCAATTCTGTTTTGCCCTGCAAGCACTTAGAGAGAAGCCTTCAACTCTTCAGTCCCCTTACAAAGAGTTTTGCTGCTCTAGGTGTCACATCTCAGATACCCAGAACAACTATTTCTTTAGTTACCTGTTGACTCACTGGGTGAGGACTTGGAATTGGTCTGGGGGATAAATCCTCATCTTCCACACCAGAGTCGTGATCACTTGCTGACAACTTGCTGGGTGACAAGCCTTGGGGAGGACTAAAACAAAAATAAATCAAAATAAAAAAGTTTGCTTGTCAGATTTGGCAGCAGTAACATGCAACTTCATGTTTTTCAATGTGCCATCTACAGTGTACCATTTTTCCAAGAAGCAGTTGCTATCCATCTTCTCCCTGGATAGCTAGGGAGTTCACCCAGCAAACAGTTCTAAGATCAAACAATGAAAATACAAATGCTGCTTTTGGGCAGAGATACAAACCTTCCCTCCCCACAGCCTCACACATACACACCTTTGAAGTGACATTCTAACAGCAAAGCACTGATTTATATTAGAAAGATAGAAGTGCCACAGTAAAGATTGTAACATTGTTTGAAGGAAAATAAAGGCCATCTCATAGTCACAGATAAAAATATGATGGATAAGCCAGGTTTTTAAAAATCAGTAAGTTTCAACCTATCCAGGTCTTGAAGCTCTGAGAAGTGGGAAAGATAAAAAGGAAATTTTACCAACTTAAGTAGATTTCAATTAGAGATTTGCTTTAAAGGACACATCTCACTTTAAGCTTAATACAGTGAACTAAACTTCATCAGTGAGGAAGCCTTTTTAGAGACATCCACTGTATAAATTATGACCACCAGTACCAAGTAGGTTTTTTTTTAATACAGTCAGCTTGACCATCTTACTTGAAAAATATTAACACTAGGAATAAACAAAGCACATACACAGATTTTAATGCAAGAATATGTATGCACAGCTTACAGATAAAACTGTCATCCAATAAATATTTTATTTTTGTGTATAATTGGCATCTGAATGATTTACCTTTTGATTGGAAGTTTCTTGCAAATTCTGCTGAAGAACTCAGTTTCTGCATTTTGGTTTTCTGCACTCAACTCAAACTGGATAGGGCTCTTGTCTGATGGTTCAACGTTCTGGAATGAAATGTTCCATATTTGTGAAGCACAAAACCCTCCAACTTTCAATCACTGAGGTAGTACTTGCAAAGAAACAGCTTTAAGGACATTTATATGATTATTTGCTGCTTGCCCTCTACTTGCAAATTTTTCACCACTACAAGGAAGCAGGCAACTTCCCTTCCTGTTTAACACTGCTCCCCTGCTACTCTGTGAAGTAGTTGGGCTAATTATAGCCATGAGCAGATGCTTCCTCACTGTAACTGCTCACATACTCCTCCACAGGCTTTCACCACTACAGGAAACAGCAAGCAAACGTTCCTGCACTGTTTCACACACCACAGCTGGGCAACTCCTGGAGGCAACAGGAGTGAGCTTCTGCTGAGAGAGCTGTCATCTTCAGAAGGCTAAGCTGCTCCTAGGCTAAAGGTGGAAGGCAGCCCTGAACAAGGAAATTCAGTTGGGAAGAGAACTGAGTATACAGCATAGAACACACATTACACTCACTGCTTCTCTGAAAGAGCAGAGCAGCATTTACTGAGCAAATTAAGAGTTCAACTTCAGGTTCTGTACAAGCATAGGAAAACAAATGAGGAACTAGGAGTTCCTAGAATTTCCTCAAACCTTACTAGCCATCACTGAGACATAATATCAAATTCTTTTGAAGAGTTACTTTGCACAAAGATAAAATCTGCAATTGATAAAACTGTGATAAAATTAATAACCACTGAATTCCTTTTTGCATTCAACTTCAAGCAAAGCACAACACTCAGCTTTGCTCTCCAGCAAGCATCACCCAGAGCAGCTGTTAGATGTGGCCAAGGGGCACACAGCACACCAGAGTAACAAATGCTACAGGAAGTCTGAGTCTCTGTTCCTAAGGCCAGAAGGTCACTAGTAGGAAGGAACACTAACCAAGTTCAACACAGCACAGTAGATTTAAAAGACAGATGCTTAATGTTATTAGAAGAGTGAGCAATGCTGGCTTTGGAAGTAATTTCTCAATTTGAGGGACAAACTGAATTTACAGTAATCACTGGGAAAAGCAGCTTTACAGAGCTATCTCATTTTCAAACACTGCAGGTCCATTTGGGTCACATCATAATGACTCCTTTAAGGCAAATTCTGAAGCACCACAATGCAGCAGGAAAGCAAGACACTTACTTTGAAGAGCTGAACTGTTTCATGGCAAGTTAGGATCTGAAACCCCAGATCACTCTGTCCACTGCATGGAACACACTCATAAAACTCTGGTTCCTTGTGTGTCAATGCATACAGCACAATAAGAAAACTTCCAGATTCTGAAAACACCCTAAAATAGAAGAAAATCGTGTCTTTAAATAACTTACACAGGAGGAAGGCCCTTAGATTATTAATATAGTGAGCAAATTATCACACAATTTAGTAAGCTGGTGGATCATAGCATTTTGAGTGGTGCTGAGCTATAGATAGTGCAGATGGATCTACGACTGAAGCCACATGCAAGAAAAGAAAAGTAGAGAAATGGGAATAATTAATCTCCTTTGTATTTCAAACCTTCATGATCACTTAGTACTTCAAATGAATTCCTGGAAGACTTCAAGCATAACACAGAAGAAAACATCTGTAAGAATGATACCGTGTTTTTTTTTTCTTTTTAGCTTTCAGCTGAAGATGCATTGTAAAGACACTTAGTGACTCGCTTATTCCTAAGCATTCAAAAAACATTCCTTAGCAAACATTTTTAAAAGAAAAATTACATTGAAGTCTTTTTCTACAGGTTGAGAATTGTGAGTAACCACAGGCAGCATTTAACACAGGTTCAAGGATAACAACAATAATGTGTTTCCAGGAAAATGTAGCAATAAGTTTCTGAACAGTTTTTCTTTTCATAGCAGTTGTAACATGCTTGATTGGGGATTTTTTTATTTGTTTGCTTTTCATTAAATAACATATGCAATAGAAACGCTTGAAAAACACATTCACAGATCTCCAAAATTATACTACAACTTAAAGAGTTAAAAATGCATGATGCATAGATTAAGCAGTTAGTCTGCAGAGGTTAATGCTGTTTGCATGGTTCATCAAATCTCTAATCCACTTCCATGATGGAATCAGTGAAAGTTAATGAGAGTCAAGCATCTAACTTGCTTATCTAATAATCTAATTGGTCTCTTATCTGTGTTTGGACATATTTAAGTTGTTAAGGGAAAAGAAGTCTATTTTGTAATTGCAGACACATCTGTTCACCAAACGTGGTTTTATTTCATAATTTAAAAACAAGTGTGGTCAATCAGAAGTGCTTATGCACACAGCATGTTTTAAAGTCTCATTTACCTGAGGTGCAGTTTTAAATTCTCTCCCAGCTTTTACAGAAATAGAACTTGGCCATATTAAAGGTGAAAAGACATAGACAATGAGGAATGATTAACCACTAACATCACAATGAAAAAATACCTCAGAATGCAAACAGTACTAAAAAAACTGAATGTTTAATTGGAAGTTAGGACAGCATAGGCTGCAAATCAATATGCTTCAATATGTTGGTCAGGCACAACCAGGAAGAAAACTTGTCTCAAAGCAAATACCCCTAATAAAAGTTCAAAACCAAAACCCCACAACTGTTTAAACTACTGTTTCCTGCTTGTGGCTTCTTATTTAAACTAAAATGCAGTGACCTTAATGATATTAATGTTTACCCTCTTCTAACTTTGAGATATCAGCCCAGCTTTCCAACACTTTGGTTACAGGAAATTTTTGTGCAGAAGCCAAAACCAAAGAGAACATTTAAACCAGATAGCATTACCTCTATATAACATGTAAATCACAGAATTTCCTCAAATATCTTTGAGCAGAGCCCATGTTGTCATGCATTTCTGTGGAACACTTTTTGAGTATTTTTTTAGGCAGCCAATAGCTTCTATGTTTTACCTACAAAAGTGACTTGCCTTTCTTGAATTGAAGAACTGAATAAATATCTCAAGCAACAGGCCCAGACTTGAGGACTACAGATATGAGTAACTCCACTCAGCCAACTAGAAATAAGAAAAAAAAAATCTAATTAGAGATAGTTCTGTTACCAAGTTTCCACTGTGTAATCTCTCAGATACATCTCAAATCAATGAGTGTATTAATCTGGGCAAACACTTACACTCCAACTAATGGCAGAGCATAAGCCTTGGGATCAGACTCAAGCAGCAAAAGCAATTTCCGTGTTTGGTCCATAGTAAGGTAGCTGAAAGAAAGCAAATTAGGGGTATTGTTTACTATTTTGGAAGATGGTTTTTCAGAAAAAAAATCCTGATGAGTCAAATACAAGCTTGGAAGATACTGTAAGAAAATTCACTTTGGGAGAAAAAAAAAATTAAAAAAATCAAAACTACTCATACTCCACACACTTACAGCAACTCTTCAGCTTTTCATCAATTCCCTGTGTATCAAACAATTATCAAGGACACAATTTACTTAGTATTAGCTCTAATTCTAGTATTTTAGTGCATAGTAGAAGAGTATTCATAACAAATCCAGAAGTACAAGTCATGTTAAGTTTGAAGAGTAACTTTCAGAGAGGCATTCATAAAGTCTCTCTACAAATAAAATGACTCAGTTGCTTGAAATTATTTCCCTGATCTATCCTTAGTTCATCCTACTAAATTAATTACCAGTCAGATTGATAACTCCCCAGTAGTATCTCAGAAATATGATTAACAAAAAAAAAAGCTTTGGTTTGCATTAATCTGATTTTTATTGTAGGGAAAGCACTGATGTTGTTTAAAGAGCTGGAAGCTGTTTATATTTATTATGTGAAGTGGAGGTGTGCCCCAGTAGGAAGATCCTTTTACTGAAGCCAAAAGCAAGGACTCGTATTGAACCAGATAATGTTTTTGTTCCACCCCATTTCCTGTTTCTTGTTCATAACTTTTTATATTTTTCCAAGACCAGAAGTTATGTTATTTTTATGCCAGTTATTTTACTAAAAGATACAGCTGAGATCTCTCCTACCTAGCTCCTTTAGGAAAGGCAACAAACTGCCAAGCAACTTTGGCACCACCCTTTACTCACCCACATTTGTAAGTTCCTTGAACTTGTGCAATATTCATGGGACTGTTCAAATTTCTTGCTAGGGCTGTTGGAATGATTGGGACAGACTTCACAGGGGTGTATTCCAAAATATTTGCCACAGTAAGAGAAGCCCAGTGAAAATTAAAGTGTAGATTATCCAGGTTTTCTGTGAAAACAATGTGAGCTCTAAGAGTGAGCAGTTTAGAAAGATCCAGAGATTCTTTACTGCATAGACTCTGCTGCAGACCCTAGAAGTAAGAAAAAAAAAGTTAAATATATGAAATTATTTTCATATGATTACCACAATTCAAGATGTTATTACACTAGGAACTCAAATCATTCATCTGCTACAGCTACTATTGCAATAGGTACTACACAAAAAGCCATTAACCCAGGTCTTCAAAGCTCACTGCACTACTGAATATAATGAATAATGCAGAATACTTGAAAATTAGCTACACACACCTTAGCATTGTTTTATGATGTATCAGAAAACCTGGGGTTACTTCAATTATGTAAAAATTAATATAATAATAGACAACTAAAAGGCTCAAGCTGATCTTTCAAAGTTTTCTTACTTGCAGTCAAGAAATTTGTAATTTAACATCTGGATGTATCATCATGAGAAAGTTCCGATATGAAGCACGCTTAATTTGTATTTAAAAATACATTCTACAACAACTACAGGGAAAATTCTACAGGAATGGAAAGTGTATTTAGGAGATTATATGTCTACAGCAGAGCACAGAAGCAACAGTCATACATTTCAACCACGGCTTCTAACCTGCTCAGGGCTTTACACGTTTTGGGCGGGTCACCTGCCTAGCAACACTTCAGCAACAACTGCCAAATACTGAAATTCATTAGTGACAATTTTGAAGAAAACAAGCTGTTTTTTTAAGACTTCTTTTTTTTTTATTTATTTTTTTAGACTTTTAAGTCTACTGCAATCACTTTTGCTTTGCTGATTTTGGTGATTAGACCAACTGAAGAACTTTGCTCAGACAACAAGATTTTTAGTCCAAGATTAAAGACTGTGTGAGCCTTAAACACCTGTGAAGAGTAACTGATTTTAACAGTTTCCAATACACTTTTCAACAACACTCAAGCAGCTCATTTCACGCAATTAACTATATGTAGTCCTGCTTCAGCCATAGCCTTGCTGTGTTGGGAATCAAGCCATGGGGATAGTCCAGCCTCTTGCCTAGCAGACACTTTAATAAGAGACCCAAAAGTTGCTAAGAGCTGCCTACCTTGAAAGCCAAGCTGATATCTTCAGCACTGTGCACTATAATATTATCTGAACAAGGTCCCCAGGCATTAACTGTACATGAAATCAGAAAGTCTCCAGGAAGGGATGCAGTTGGAATTTTGCCTGATCCAGCAGCAACTTCTCGACCAGGATCAAAGCGGTCTATTGTTAGCGTTATGCCTTCCCCATCTTCAAAAAAATAAATAAAGTTAGAGTCCAAGAGCAACAACAGAGGCTCCTTATGACATCTTACTCAACCAACCAATATTGCCTGTCTACCTTATGTTTAAAATTACCTTCATTTACTGCCAGGGTCCCGAGCAAAAAACAGGAAAATGATTTCTTTTCATTCTGCTTGGCATGGCGATAGGCAAGCCGCAAGGTTTTCTCCATCAGAGATAACTTGGGGTTTCTAAGAAGAGACAGTAAGCAAGTTTATTAACAAATTCTTTTTAATGCTTGTTTTAAAAAAGTATTTGTTATACTGCAATAGATTTCATGGGGTTTTTTTCCCCTCCATCCTTAAAAAAAAATATATATATAGAAAAGCCAAAGGCATAAACAAGATAAAAGTGAGAATTAACAGTGTATAAAATGTCAATGGAATTTTAGCTCCTGTCACCCCAAGCCACTGGACTGTGTTACAGCATGGAAAGGGAATCTCAAATCTTTCCAATGAAAATCCCTATATGCTTCCTATTCCTTTTTACCTTATCATATACAATAGAACCAAATGATAAAATGAGGCTTTGCACCACACAATTCATAATTTATTTTAATGCTTAGCTTCCCCCCAAAGGTTGTTGATACCTGTAATAGGTGATGTGTGCGCCAATGACATCGCCCATGGGGATTGGATCCCAAAGTGCACACTTGGACAGGGGGAAACTGAAAGGGACCATCCTTCCAGGAGCAAATCTGGGAAGAGGAACACAGAGATAAAAAAAAAGGGATTAAGGTACATCATTATGTATAAAATGTTTTTTATAAATTTTTATAAAATGATGTATAAACATCATGATGTTTAAAAGAAGGAACAAAGGCATGACACCATAACAAAAACAAGAAACAGGGTGCATAAACTGTAGGTACTTTTTTTGTTTCAAGTCCAGATCAACAAAGCAGAAAGTTTTGCTTTGTTTGTCCTATGAAGTTGTCAGAGTTACAAAGTTAACAGAAAACTTTTATTTTCCACCTGACAGTTTCTTTGGGCAACCTTGGAAGATGTATAGGCCAAAATACAAGTTTGCAGATAAAACTCAAGAAAAAGCTGTGATGGATATAGTTTACAGAAGAGTTATCCCTAATAAGAAATTCCCATGGCACACAAAAAATTATCTAGCAAATTTAACACTAGATCAGCTTTCCAAAGCCCTGTTTCAGTCTCTGTATTTCAAGTGAGCATTCAAACCACTTAAGCTTTGAAAACTTCTGAAACAGTCTTGGTTTAACTCAAATAATATAGTGCAAAACTTGCTATCAGACTTCAAAGAGCCCTGAAGAAATTAGCATGTAATCACATTAATTTATTTACACGAGCAGGATTAGATTTTTTTGAGTTGCCTAAACAAATTAACATACAAAACAACCAACAGCCCATATCATTTGGCAAATATCTCACTACCTCTTAACAAATAGGCAAGAAGTCTCTTTGTAGTTATCTCAAGCATGAAACTTTGCCAAGCAAAGGTGTTTCCTCTGCGTTTCAAGCTGCCAGGAAAGAACTTTGTTTTTAAGGCAGTCCTCCAAGGAACTCAGCCACCTCCCGTGTTTCCAGCGGCAGTTAATTAATTCCCATTAAAAGCCAAGCAAATCTCAAGATTGTAAAAGGAATTTTTTTAAAGCTCCACTGTTTTAAAGCTCCACTGTTTCCACCCCGCCTCCCGAAGCTCTGTACACCCACAGCCGCACTCGCCGAGGGCAGCGGGCGCGGTGCTCCCGGCGGGGCTGGCGGCGATGCGCGGCCTCCCGGTAACCAGCGGGTACCTCAGATCCGGGCCGAACGGCGTCCGAGCAGGGCCGCAGCGCTGCCCCCTCCTCTTCTCCCGCTCCCTGGCGCGGGGCCCGCCCGCTGCAGCCCCCGGGCAGGGGCCGTGAGGGAGGAGCGGAGCGGCACCGGCGGCACGGCAGACTCGAACTGCACCGCCGCTCCCGCCGCGTCCCGCCCGCCCCGGCGCCTTCTGCGGCCCCTGGCGGCCCCCGCTCCGCGCCGGCCAATCAGAGCGCAGAGCCCTCCCCCTCCGCCCGCCCCGGCCCAATCAGCGCGCGGCGAGGAACGGCCCGCTCGGCCAATCAGAGCGCGCCCCGGGGAAACCAACCGCCAGCGCGCGCGCAGGGGGTTTAAAAATGCCAGCGGGCGGGGAGTGCGCAGGCGCAGTGCGGCGATGCGGCGGCGTTGCCGTGGCAACGGGGGCGCCGCCGCCGCCGCTGCCGCTGGGCCGGGCCAGGCCATGCCGGGAAGGGCTGCGGCGGGTGGAACAGTAAACCGACACGCCCGGTCCCCTTGGAGCGCCGCGCCGGCCCGGGCCTTCCCCAGCCGGGCTCCGGGGCCGTGAGCTCCGGCAGAGCCGCCACTGCCAGCCCCGCGCCCACGTGCCCGCCCCGCCCCGCCCGGGACCCGGAAGCACTTTCCCTCCGCGGGGACAGCGCGGCGGCGGCAGTGCCACAGTCACAGTCCCGGTCACAGCCCCGGCCTCGGCTCCCGCCTCTCCCCGGCCGCCCCACGGCCGCCGCCCCGCCGCCGCTGTCCTGCTGCTGCAACGCCGCCGCCTCCTTCTCCTCATGAAGCCCGTCGTCGTCTTCGTCCTCGGCGGGCCCGGGGCGGGCAAGGGGACGCAGTGCGCTCGCATCGTGGAGGTGAGGCGGAGGGGGTGCGGGCTGCGCGGCCTGGCGAGCTGCGGGACCCGGCCGCGGGGGGCCCTGGGAGTTGTAGGATCCCCCTTTGGGGTCCGTGACCCTCTTTGGGGTGGTCGCTTGGGGATCTTGTCCTGCTCCGCTGGGTGGCCTGACCCTCATCTGCCTTTCGCTCTGGTTTCTTGTCGAGCTTCCATCCGTTCGTCGCCCCTTCGAGGAAATAAATAAAAATAACTGACCCACATCTCCCCGTTAGTGGGTGAAGTGGTGGGGCAGCCCTCACTCCAGCTTCACCCTGTCAGGCCGCCCAGCCTGTTCCCTTCTCCTTCCTTTTCCCTCAGCCCCGCGGGATCACACTCCACTGGTGGGTCTGCCTGCTTTGGCACCCACCCTGGGGACACCGCTGGGGTTTTTGCATCCACTCTGGGCTCTGCAGGCTGCCCCAGTGTGGGCCGCGAGCACCGGCTGCCCGCTGTGTTTGGCGGGGGGTCAGGAAGGACAGCGGCCCTGGAGAAGTTAGTTCCCGGCCGCCCGGGCGGTGCTGTCTTGTCAGGCCAGTCCAGCCGCCCATCCCGGTGGGTGGCTCCTTACACGTCTGCACGGCCACGTAGGTGGCTGCAGGGTTGCCACCCGGATGCTCAGGCAGCCGGGGTTGTGGCCTGGGAGAGGAGGTGAGTTGTCTCACAGCGATTGGGAATACGTGGACTTGAAATGGATCAAGGTCCATATCTTCTGAGGTCTGTCCCATGAATGTTACAGCTGGTACAGCAGACATTGCAGGGCGTTGGCTTTTTGACCCTGTGCCATGTCAGTAAGTTGTGGAAGTAAAATGTTAAAAATAGAATGAATTTTTTTCTGTGACAAAATATGATAGCAGTCAAAGGATATCCTGATCCCATGGATGGTTTGTCTTGTTCCTTCTTTTTAAACAGCCTAAGACTGACAGTATAATTTGACTAAACTTTCAGTTATATTATCAAATTTTCAGTTTTCCAAATACATTTTTCCCAACATCTTGAGACAACAAATATCTAAGAAAGCACTGTGAGTGATACATGGTGTAGTACTGTCCTTTTAAAAACCAAAAACCACAAGGGTAATTACAATTATCCAGGTGGATAATTACGGAAGTAGTTAAGGCTGAGTGCTCTCAAACATGTGTGTATGTTGGATTTGAAACAGTTCTTTTATCTTTTTTTTCCTTTTTTTTTTTCCTGAACAATTGTGTGTGTTTTTCTTATTAAAAGCCATATAGCATCAAAGTTTATCCATACCCTCACTAAAAGAAATGGCTAAGAATTGTGATGCCCGTGCTCCTGAAACTATTGGTGGGAAAGAACCCCAAAACTCCTGGAACAGACACGCTGTGTGTGTCCTCTGTTCTGTGCTGCTCTGGGACTGCTGTTACAGTTTATCCACGCTGCTGTTATGTCCCAGACCTCAGTGTTGTATAACTTAGTTAAGTGAATTTGGTCCAGACTAAAAAATACCGTTATGACTTTAGTTCTGAAGGATTTAAACCTCAAATTACAGACTTGCGTTCAAACCAGCATATTCATTAAATTAAATTGTGGGATGGAAAGTTCACAGTGCTCATAAAGCCTTTTTGGTAAGGTCAAACTCAGCCCCTGGCACGTAACAAACAAATGAGCTTAAACTATAGGGGAACCTTGTAGGCTGTCATTAATGGCTTTCACCAAACCATTAGTGTAGCCTCAGGGCTGAAGTACCTTGTGTGGCTGCTGGCCTGTGTTTAGAAGGATAAATGCCCATGGCTGGATAGGCTGATATAATTGGATAAAGACCACTTTATTAGGAGGAGTTCAAATGAGCCATTGCTACTCAAATTGTGTTTCCAGCTAGAAAGAAAAGAAGACAAACCTTGCTTGTGCTGTATTTATTTTCTTCCCTAAGCCTGGAGAGGGAAATCCAACTTCGAATAAATGCAAATTTGCTTTAATTCTGCTAATCCTGTTGACTACATGGAAAGAAGTTTATTGAAGTCAGTGGGCTGACAGTAGAGCACTCAGACCTGCTGACTGCAAAGGACAACCTTCCTGCTGGCTCAGGCACCTCCACCAGAGTCACTGGCTGAACTGAGGGGCGCAAAGGGTCTGGAGTAGTTTAAAGAACAGTTGGACTGATGCAAGTGTGCTGGAAAACTTTAGAAAAAGGGCACATGAACAGAGAGGTGTGGGTGAAACACAGCAGAGGTAGTGGAGAGCAGCAGCTTTTCTAAGCACAAATCCTTGGCCTGGCCCCTGGCAGCCCCCAGAGAGCCCTGGTGCAGGCAAGTGAGCAGCCTGTGTGCAGTCAATGCTGCCTTCAGGTTGGAAGTATATTTTTATTTGTATTTTAAACCCTGTTGGCAGCTTGCCACAGAAAAAAAGGGGGCTGTAGCTGAGTAATAATAAACCTCATTCATCCTTGTTGTAAAAGGATTGAATAATATTAGTTTGCATTTGGAATGAATCTGACCCAGTATCTTGCTGTGAATCTGAAGGTTATGCTGAACAAAAAGTCAGTATGAGCTATAAATATGCCTTGGTTGCTATTCCTACTGGAGATTTGGGACAGAGCACATCACATGTGGAAGGAGTCTCATTTGGCTGAGGTGAGATCTTGTATGATTTTAGCATCAAACAATTTTTATTAAAAACCAAGTGTGTCTGTGTTTTGTAGAGTAAAAGGGATATTATGTACTTACTACCTAGGAGCGATTTCACAAAGGAGTGTTGTAATTTTTTTGCTGATTATGCTTTACATTCCCAAAAAAGGGAGATGGGTATCCCATGTTGCAGGTGAAACATGTATTTAAGTACTAGTCTAAATTATAACTGCTCAGTGTGTGCTGAAGTCCCTGAATGTGGAGAAGGCATATATTCAAGCCAAATTTGGGACACAAATGGAGAAATGATTTGAGGGAAGAAGACCTAATGAGTGAAAATGGGTATTGACACAGTAAGAAAGGGAACAGTGGGTAAATGATTAGGATTCTTTATCTCCACAGATAAGGTTGGATGAGACAGCTGAACCAGGCTGGTTTTCTCCGATATGGAGGGAAGACTCAACTCCTGTATGTTCCACAGACACACAGAATTGCCAGGGAAATGCAAATACAGCAGAACTGCTGCTGTTCTGGAGCAGTTCCTCCTATTTAGAGAGGGATGAAGCAGAATTCCCTCTTAAGTTCTTATCCTCTCCCTTCCAGCTCTGCAGATTAACTCCTGAAACCTTCCCCAGCTTTATTAGGTGGAGCTTGCCATCATCTGGGACTGTTGCATAGCTGTCATGTGAGTTAGAATATTTGAGCTATAGTTGAATGATGTCATTTGAATGCAGGTTCTTGCAATAACCTTCATGCTTTCCATAGTGTATCTTCTGTGACTGTGAGATAATGAAATGTGCTTTAGTGCTGACTTCTGAACTTTGCTTGTAAAATCATTACAGTAAAGTCAAGGAAAAAAAGGCATTCGGCAAATCTGCACAAAATACGCTTTTTTTGTGCTTAAATTTTAAATCCTTATAACCTCTGCCTGAGATGCAAAGCTCTTTGGTCGGTGGGAAGAATAATAACTAAATCATTTGTCTCTATTCCAAGCAAGATTTGAGTTGTATTTTTTTGTCTGTTTGTTTTGGCAAGGTGATCTGTAGAGACTTGAGGTATAGAAGACATCACTCTCTGTACACCTAAAATATAATTCACCTTCACCACAGCCCTGTCCTGTATGTTTGTGGTTAAATCTAAAATTATTTCTACAAGGTGGGATGCTGAGCCTTCTTGTTTTTATAAGAGCATAAGTTAATATCCAAATGGAAGAAGCTGTTAAGTTGCTTTGGGATATATGATAAGGAGATTTCCTAGGGTGAAGGAAACAATGCAAAGAAGAACTCACTGTATCAGAAATGCTCCTCCTGAAGCAGCAGAGGATTTAGGTTTTGCTGTCATGTGTTAATTGTCTTCTAGAAGTCTGCTGAGAGACAGCATTAACTTCCTTGAAATAAAAACAGGGTTTAAATTGTTTGCTTTAGACTCATAATCTGAAATCTTTTTAACGTTTGTCAAGTATTCTACTTAGCCTTAAGTTCTCACAGTTGATTTTCAGAATACAAATTTATATTTCTGAACTGTAGGGTGCCTATTATTGAGTCAGTGCTCCTGAAGCACTCGGGTGCTTTGTTTGCCTCCCTCTCCCTTGAAGGCGCTGTCAGTGGGATCTCCACTGTGTGTTTTGGTTTGTTAATGCAGGGGTTTTGTTTGTTTTTCTTTCCCAGAGACAAAAACATATTTCAAACTAAGAAAATTTCTTCCTTTTTTTTAATTGGAATAAGCAGACAGAAGGTCTATTACTGCATTATAGTCTGTACCCCAAAGATTTAATTCCATGTGCTAATGGGACAAACAAAAGCTTTCTAGGCTGAAAAAGTCCCAAAGGCTGCAGGGCTTTACATGGTTCTATTTTTATTTAACTAGTTCTTGAATGGTGTATGTAGCAAATTTTGGTTGTTTATTAAGGTTGCCCAAGATACGACAGGTCAGAACTAGGGCAATAAAAGTTTGTATTTTATTTGTTTAAATCTTAAGCCCTGTGACTTTCATTTTCAAACTAACAGTGATAAGCCAAGATAGGAGTCAAGGTCAAAGCAGTAATTTGTGTTTCTCCTGCTTCTTGGCTTCTGCTCCCTTAAGGAAGTCTCAAGCTGTGTGTTTAGTGGGGAGATGTGTTGCTGGACCACCCAGGGCTGAATCAGAAATAAACCCTGTGCCCCTGGGAAGGGGCTGTGGAAGGAGTCCCAGCGGCAGCTGCTGCTCACCACTGCTCCTTGCTGACACTTCTGATCCCTCCTGACTGCCCGAGATTGCTGGGGCAGCTCCGCCCGGTTCGAGCGTGACACAGATGTGACTCATGGATTTCCAGTCCTATTCATCTGTTTATTGTATTTACTGAAAACAAAGCGTGTTCTGTCTGCCGAGTGAAAGTTGCAAATCCTGGCTGACAGAAGAAAGCTGGAAGGGCTGGAGGGCAGGGGTGGGAAGGGCATCCCGGGGAGGCTGCAGTCTCGGGTTGGAATTTGGAGATGTGGAGCACACAGCTTGTGTGTCCCAGTGTGTCCTGCTGCGTGGGGACTGAGCCACCAGGCAGAGAGAGACAAACAGCAAGTGCTGTTCTGATCTGCTCTATCTACTACTGCTGTCCTGGGGTTGATGGAAACTTGAGCTTGCCTTTCCATTTCACTGTGTTTTGTTTTGTTTTGGATTTTTAAATTATTTTTATGTTTTTGGTTTTTTAAAGCGAAAGATGTCTAGAGTGGTGCTGAAGACAGCAATTTTTCATTCACAATTGATTTTTATAAGTGCTATTTGGAGACCCATAATACAAAAAAATAGTTTTAAAGATAATGAGAGCTTGTATAATAAGTAGGTGTGGTGCTGCTCACACTACTCTTGGCAGTTTTAATCAAGACAATCAGGACACAGAATCTTCTTTCACTTTAGGTGAGACAAACCCTCAGCAAATGTCCTGAATTGGAGCAAATCATCACAGCGCCAAGAACTTTCACTCCTTGTGTAATAATGAGAACTTGTGTAATAGTAACTTACTGATTTAATTTTTTTTTTCTTCTTCTAGATCACATCAGTCTCACAGTATAGCAGAAAACATTATCTCTGAAATACATTTTAGAATAGTTAATTCTGTATTTTCTTTTTTCTTCTCTGAAATCTCAAAACCTCTCCAGATTTTAGGTGCCTGGCGTCCAAGTATTTGGAAATTTCTTTTTGACCTAATTTCTATTTCAGTTCTTCCTTTCAGTCTGACATTATGTGTCTAGCAAGAACAGGGGGAACCGCTTTTTCATAGTTTGGCAATCACAGTCCTGCTCCCTTTTTGATTGCAGAGAAGAAGGATTAGGCAGGAGTGGCAATGAGTCACATTCTGGGGATTGCATCAAGATGTGCTTGGCACTGCTGAAAGTCCTGCTGGCACAAGGCAGACCTTGTCAAGACGTGAGAGTGTTTTGACCCCAGTTTTGTGCAGTTACATCACAGTCTCTTCTGCAAGCCCTTGGCCCTGCAATGATTTGCTCCAACACAGGGTGCTTGCTGCGAGTTCATCTCACCTAAAATGAAAGAAAACTTTGTGTCCTGAATGCCTTGATTAAAACTGGCAAGGGTAGCGTGAGCACCACGTCTCTGAAGCCTTCTGTGTGTGGAACAGCAGCCAAGCCCTTCTCCCCCCTTGTTTGCATTGTTTAAACCGACGTGTTTTCTTTGGCTCTTGGCTCAGTACAGTTAACAAATAGATGTTTTGCCCCTGAAGGAGAGGTTTGTTTTTCTTATTGCCTGGTTAAGCCATTCTGAGGGTTAGTCTTGAATACAATTTATTATTATCTCAAACAAGTCTGTTTGTGTAACAGCACTTTAAAACACTTCTGTCTTTTACTTTCCAGTTCAGCCGTTAAAAACTACTTTAGTTTGCTCTTGCAAAAGATGGAGAATTCCAAAAATTGTCTGACTCAATTTTGTTTTCATGCATGAAAAGGGAAATGCCAAGGAAAATTAAATGGTTTGGTAATCCTCTAAAACCTAAGGGATTATATTTTCCTCCTGTTTTCTCCTTTGTAGAAACCTGATGTTAAAAAAATCATCATTCTTTAACTTTAGCAAGAAGGACGATGTGTTAATTTAGCATTCAGCAGAGTAATGTTTCTTGCATATAAGGAACGATTTATTCTGGTTTATGGCTACCGTAGGTTATAAATATTTAGATTTGCAATTAGTTAGGCATATCCAAATGCAATGTACATTAAAGCAAGGGTACAAGCTCTGAGCTTACAGAGGATGTCTGTGGAGCTTTTCCTTCACAGTTACTTGCAGCAAAATCTTGCTTCTGTTTTTTGCCAACTGTGTACAGTTTTGGAGATTTAGGTAATTATATCCCTTCTTAAATTATGACTATGGCAGAGCTAACTTTCCATGCTTTTGTGGGTGAAATTGGAAAGCAACTGAAATGTTTTAAAGTCACTTAGTGGGTTGTGTAATATTTCTGTTGTACTTAGTTCAGTAGCCAAGTTTTTAAATCCTAAGTTCACAGCCTCACAAAGTGTGTAGTCACTTTATTATGCCTCTCAGACACCTTGTTTGAAATTTGCTTTGGATGTTGCTGCATCCAAACTGATAACCCTGAAGTTTTTTGCTGCTACTTTTGTTTTGTGTAAAATCTCAGATGAGAACATATATGTGTGCTCTGTTTTGGGTGTATAGCTAGTTTAGGTAATCACCAAGAAGATGTCTTTATTGCCTGTTTTTATGGACTATATTTGGTCGAGGAGCATGGTACACTTTGTTAGTTTTCTTGTGGTGTTAAATGAGCTGAGAAAATTATTATTTTGTGCTGTGAAATTTCCTTTGTAACAACGCATTTCTCTTTGGTAGGTATGTATTGGTATGCTTGCATTAGGTATCTATTTACAATGATAAATGCCTGAGAAATTCAAATGCGATAAATACTTCCCATCAGTATTTTTTACTAGTGACTGTTTTGGCTGTTTGAGATGATAGAGAAGAGCAATGGTGTGTGCTGTTTTCTTGCATGCTGCTATCAGACTGATAGATCTGAACCTATCTCTCTGAGATCAGATCTCTCTGCTCTCTGCTGTACTTGGTGTGACAGAGGGTGGTACCAGTGTAGCTATTTACCTTCATCTGCCACATCATCCTTAGGAGAAGTCACTGTTTTTCCCAAGGGATGCTCTGAGTTTGTCATGGTCATCCCAGGGAAGGAGATAGCAGGGACAGGAGGAGTGTTTGTGCAGCTGCCATGTGATAGGTCAATTCACCAAGATAGGGGAGAAAGTTGGTGCCAGAACCACAACATGAACAGAGGGATTTCTGACTTATCCTGTGCTTGGGACATTCCTCCAGCTCCAAAGGACCTGCCATCACCTAATGTGTTTTCTTTAAGTAGGTAAATAAACAAAATTCTTGTCTTGTCTTCTTTCCAAACGTAACAAAAATGCCTTTGAAAACTGTACACAAATAAAATTGTACACAAATACCTGACAAAAGCCCTGTTGAGCATTTTCAGAAGGATGTCCAGTTCTGGGCCCTTCACTTCAAAAAGACATTGGAATAATGCTGGAGTGTGTCCAGAGAAGGGTAATGGAGGTGGGAAAGGGTCTAGAGAGTAAGTCCTGTAAGTCCTGCAGCTGAGGGAGCTGGAGGTGTTTAGCCTGAAGAAAAGGAGGCATGGGGGAAACCTTGTCACTCTGCAACTCCCTGACAGGAGTTTGTACTAAGATAGCAGTCAGCCTTCTCTCCCAGGCAACCAGCAACAGGATAAGAGGAAGTGGCCTCAAGTTGGGCAGGTAGAGGTTCAGGGTGGACATCAGGAAGAATTTCATCCCTGAAATGATTGTCAGGCATTGGAACAAGCTGCCCAGGGAGGTGGTGGAGTCACCATTCCTGGAAGCATTGAAGAAACGAGTGCATGTGGCACTTAGAGCTCTGGTTTAGTTGTCATGATGGTGTTTGGCCAAAGGTGTTGGACTCAGTGATCTTGGAGGTCTTTTCCATCCTTAAAGACTCTGTAATTCTTACTGTGTGTGCTCTGTAAATGGTGTGCTCTATTGTCAGATTGCACACTGTGGATGGAACAGATCCATCACTAGCAAGATGCTAGTGTGCTTTTCTATTGCAATACAAGGATAAATAGGGCTGACACTGTTGACTGATGTGAAGTTTGCACAAGTGCTGTAATTGAAAGGAGCCTGTTTTTGTTTTGCCTGTTGCAGAAGTATGGCTACACACACCTTTCTGCTGGTGACCTCCTCCGGGATGAGCGGAAAAGGCCGGGCTCCCAGTATGGAGAACTCATTGAGAACTACATCAAGGAGGGGGAAATTGTACCAGTTGAAATAACAATCAGCTTGCTGAAGAGGGTAAGGAAAGGGGTATTTCCTTGCAGGGTCACTATTACAGCCCAAGCAACAAAGCAGTGGCTGTATTCTGACAGAACTGCCTTTCCTCCAGTGGGAGAGGTAGCAATGGGCAGACACTGAGGTGCTTCTCTCAGCAATCACTTGTGTTTCTTTCTGACTGCTGGAGAGCTGATGGTCTCTGATACTGGGGATCTGTGAGAATGGGTTATTTTTATTTTCTTTGATTTTTTAGTAGCTCTTGGAAAATCAATGAAACTGTGTTTTTTCTTTCTCTGCACTAGCTTTTGGACCTCTTGGTCCGCTTGGTCATATTTGATTGGAGGGTCGAGGCCTTAAATGCACTAATATTTGTAAGCTTTATTAAAATAGATAGTCAGGTGAAGGAGAAGAGCACCTATTGATGTTCTTCTGAAAGGAAAAGCTCCAGCCTTTATCCTTATTGGATGGCCTTGAAAACAGTGAGTATCTCCTTTGAGACAAAAAGTTCATGGCACTAAATTTATCTGGAGCTTTTCCCTTAGAATTAACTCCAGATCAGGGATGTTTTGATGTCTTACTGTGTAAAGACACTTCCCAGTATCTTGTAGAAAATCAGCTTTAAGCTGGAATTGTGTTATGAGATTTTGAGCTTTTTGAAATAATGAATTCAGTTTGAACAATAGCTATGTTGGTGCATCAGTGAATTAACCGGCATGCATTGAAAGTGAAACAAAAGCACGTTTTGTAAATCTGCAATAATCCTAAGATAAGTGCTTCTCAACTTACCATGTCAACATTTTGGTGGTAAATTAATAAGTAGATACATCAGTGTATGTGCAGGAGAATGTGAATTGAATTATCTTTTATCAGGCTATGGATCAAACAATGGCTGCCAATTCCCAGAAGAACAAGTTTTTGATTGATGGATTTCCCAGGAATGAAGATAATCTTCAAGGCTGGAATAAGACTATGGATGGAAAGGCGGATGTTTCCTTTGTTCTCTTTTTTGATTGTGACAATGAGGTAATGAAATGTGTAATTCTGTAACTTCCTTTCTTGCAATATTGTGGGAATCATTCAAGAAGAACAATTAAACTCTGACAGGTAGAATGGACTCCTGTAAGAGTAGAAGGAAAACTTGGCCTGTGAGTTTGAAGGATTTTTGGGCAACTTGTTTTAGCCAATGAAAAACTGCATGTTTATTAAAATAGACAGCTAATGACACTTAGTAAAATAATATGTTAATAAATTCTATTGAGGAAGTACTCCAGGCAATTGAATTCTTAAAGAAAACTTATCAAAACTTTAAATACATTTTACAAAATTATTTGGTTACTTTTCAGAAACTGTTACTCTATTTACTCTTTGTAATTTGTTGTTTAGTCCAAAATGAACTTGATATAATGTCTGCTTTAATTCTAAAGTGCAGCAGCAATCTTTATTTTCAAAGTTACAAGCTGTGCTGTGGGATAGTCAGCATTCAACATTTTATTTAGCAAGTCATTAAATTACAAGGGCATTTTGACAGTGATGCATTACATTCATTTAGCAAGTGCCATGAGGTGCTGTCTTTTTAATGTGTCAGTGCCCTTGAGCATAAAAACTCATAGGAGTACCCCAGCAACTTAAGCTGACTTATTTCCTTTTACCCCTTTCCCCAACTTTGGAGATTTTGTTTTTCTTCTTAAATTATCTGCAATTATTTTGTAATCTTAAAGAGCACGTGAGGGATTATTATTTTTCTGTTAAAACATTGAATAGGACTAAATTATTTTTTTCACTTGGTGGGGTGGTAATTTTGGGATTTTAAATTTTTTACTAGATCTAAAAATAAACAATGCCTAAATGATCTATACCATGTTTGTATTGTGTAGGAAGAAGTAATTTGTAACCATTGTCCTCTTGCATGAGTAGGATAAATGTATTCATGGAGTGTACATGTGTCAACTTGCTTATTTTACTGGAGATTTAAAAAAGTTAGTTCATTGGTACACTTCTAGCTATGGTTAGTTCTAAATTTTTTACTTAGATTTTGAAGTCTTCATTATAGCAATGTTAGGTAAGAACATTTCAACTGACAATAACTCAGTACTGTCAGTTTGCCTTACAAAATACTTGAGAGAACATACAGTGACTTTCTTTCAGTGTTGACATATATTAATAGTCTTATTTGACATGCTGCTTTTCAGAAGGCTTGAACACATTCTTGAAAATCAGGTGGTTTTTTTTTTTAGTGTCTCAGGTTGGAGATCCAGTCAAACCACAGAGCTTGATGCTGCTTTTACTTCCTCTGACTCCAATCCCATTTTAATAAACTGAAGAGTAAATCATCATCCTTCTTCTCTGGAAGAATCTAAATTCCTGTATGAGTTCTGCTTACATCCACCAGATGTGGTCTGTGTTTTGTATACCAGGCCAATTTAGATGTACAGAATTTTTATTTGCTCCTGCTCTCAGGATGATGGCAGCTTGTGTTCCTGGTTGTAGTCATCTGTTTGATGTTTTTTTGTAGATCTGTATTGGTCGCTGTCTTGAAAGAGGCAAGAGCAGTGGTAGGAGTGATGATAATCGGGAGAGCCTGGAAAAGAGGTACTATCTTCAAAATTTTCAGTTCCCTTCTCTTTATATTTTACTGTGTAATGTGTTTTTTTTCTCCCTGTGCTTTCTCTTAGAATTCATACATATCTGCAATCTACTAAGCCTATAATAGATTTGTATGAGAGAATGGGAAAAGTCAGAAAAGTTGATGCCTCTAAATCTGTTGACGAAGTAAGTACATGAGCTGAAAAGACATGGGGATGACAGTGGCTGGGTCATATTTTTGGCATTTTTCTGAGATGTGTGTTTGTGTAGTTAGTCTGCTAGTTAACTGAGGGACGTTGTGGAACTCTTGATTTGACTCTTGAAGGACCGAGTAAGATGTGAATAACTTTAGGAAATTGATTTGTTCTGCTTGAGTGTGAGCTGAACTAAACACATTTCCAGTGTTTCTGTGTTAACAGTGTCTTGCCTTTTTCATTTTCATGAGCTTTTGCTCTTCTGAAGTAGTGTTGCTCTTCTGTCTGCTTCCCAGAATTGATGCCAATTTCACTGTTAAAGAATTACTGTGAATGTTCTAAAAACACCCATATATATTTTTTAAAATACTCTCAAATAGTATTTATGTTGGTTTAACTCAAAGTAACTGTTTGAATGCTTCATAAAATTCTTCTTTATCTTTTTAGGTTTTTGAAAAAGTTGTACAAATTTTCGACAAAGAAGGCTAATTCCCAACTTGAAACTTCATTTAAACTTGTGCTTGAATCTTGCTTGAATAGCTGCTACTGCAGTCCACTCTTTGTAATTATTTTAAAAGATTTTAAAATTTTTTTTTCACATATCTAATGATGATTGGAAAAAGCAGTTGATTAGAAATGGATCTGTTTTTTAAATAGGAAATCATTTCTTGTGGCTATAGTATACAAGTTTCAGGGTTCTCCATTAGTGCAAGTTCAGTTACTCACATGGCAGAATCACAGTTAATACATCTTTCTGAAGAAGCTGTTTATTCTGCCACAGTTCTGTGCCTGTCATGGGCAGTCCTTCTTTCTTATTGCCATACACCTACTTTTTGTTTTTAAGGATCAACTAAACAGCAGCATTAAGCAATGAAGGACCCATGTACCCTTTGTTTTTTGGATACTTGGACCAAATTTAGCAGGTTGTTTTTGGTTTGTTTTTTTTTTTCCAAAGCATAATTTTGTCCAGAATTCCCTTATATCGCCAAACCTGAGTTCTCTAAGTCAAGCTACAGTTAGTATGAGAATCTGTTTTAGCAGTTCTCAAAAAACTATTAAATATGCTTTTCAGGAATAGACAAACAAAGTACTTTATGGAAAGTGGTGCTTCCTTATGACTCTGGATGTAAACTGTCTTGTAAGTTCTTGGATGACACGGCCCTGGATTTCACCTTGTTTTCATTTGCAAAAGGTTCAGAAAGTTCAGTATTTCAATACTCATTTATCTTAAATGATAGTTATGTTCTTAACTACAGCATGGTCTTCACAAGATGGCAAAGCTCTTTAATAGTGTACAGTAAGGAAAATCTTCAAACAGTTCTTTTGTAACAAGTGAAAGGATTTTTCTTTATTATTATTATTATTATTGAAATACTGTGTTACCAAATGCTTTAAGGTTTGTTACCTGGGGAAATATTTTTATGGTTAAACTAGTGAATTTGTTTCCCTAAAAATGTGTAATTTTAATAGCTGTTTGTTTGAGAAGTTTGTAAGTTATTGCACTTTTGTTATGATGTGGTGAGCTGAGGGGAAGAGAACTGCAGAAAAAAGTTCCATTCCCTTAAACAGAGTCCTGCTTCACCATGTTCTCTTGAATTAGCCAAGTGCAGTCAGCAGCAATAGCTGGGGTGAGCAGGGAACTGGTTGAAACAAACTGGTTGAAATGTTTGCACAGATGTGGTGCAATTTTGTCTTTTGTTTAAGCTTTTTTGTCCCCTATATACTATGCGTAGGTCTGGGGGGGCCCAACCATGCATTCCTGGCATGCCCTAAGCTTCCACTGAAGACCTGAAGATGAGAGTTTAAATTAATTTTAGTAATAGAGTGGTTGTTCCTACATTAACTGATGCTATAATTGGTTTGTGACATGCTAATTACGCAGAATTGCAATTTGGAAATCTTGACGTTCAGCTTTTCTTTAGTTGTGACTTTATTTAGGAAAAGGTTTAAATTAAGCATAGCTTTTCATTAGAATCAGATGTGTTGGTCCTCATTCTGCAGTCAGATTTGTATTTTCAGGAATTCTCATCTCTCTGAGGTTGTTGAGGCTGCTGGCCTGGGGAAGAGATGAGTACAGAAACAAGTGTAAACTGCAGTAGCTTTTCCAGTCTGGTAGGAGTTCAGGCAATGGACTGGCCACAAACAGCTGTTTACTACTGCAGAACATATGGACCATGACTGCTTTTGTGAGTGTGGGAGGCTGATGCTCTCACTTTATGAATTTCCCCTTTAAAAAGAAAAGAAAACTTGGAATTTAATTCTTACTGTATAAGTATGCTGACATGGATAGGATCCAGCGAAACTGCATGTTTTAATATGAAGGTTAGAATCAGGGCTTTTCAAAAAATACTTCAAGCTGGATTCTTTAATCCAATTAGAGAGATTTAATTAACTCTTGATTTAAGTTACTGTTTTTTACAAGTTCTGTTCAGAATAGAGTATCCATTTTCTCTCATCATATACTTTTCTGTGTATTTAAGTGCTGAAACAAAAAATAAAAACCTCTGGAGCAAGTTCTAGAAAAACACCCAACAACGTTTTGGCAATATTTGGAGTGGATTGTAATGTGTCTTCGCAAGGACTAGATTTTTTGTTATTTTATTTATTAAAGATGCCATTAAATGTGTTACCACTTCTTTCAAGATGGACTTATGAATGAAATAAAGATTAAAGGCAATATGCCAATGTGTTTGTGTCCATTTAGCAGCACAACTGTATACAGAATTTGAGGAGATCCAATAAACTTTGTTCTGTGGCTTAATGAGTGCTTGCTTACAGTTACCTGTCACAAGGGATACTTTTCATATAATATACCCATCTATAGAAAGTGAGTATTTATTGGAGTTAGATACTTCACATGGCCACCTGCACAGGTATGTGTATAAAAGTTCAGTTTTCACCATCAACACGGAAGTCCTGATG
Organism: Lichenostomus cassidix; assembly: GCF_008360975.1. NCBI lineage: Eukaryota > Metazoa > Chordata > Aves > Passeriformes > Meliphagidae > Lichenostomus > Lichenostomus cassidix. The sequence goes on along the minus strand of NC_139489.1, from coordinate 7,966,813 downwards.
ATCCTTTTAAGCAATAATTCCATTGCATGTGGAATTGGTACCTTTTCTTGACTATACAGGTTTATCTGATGACTCTATTCATATAGTTGTGCTGTGATAATTCATTTGGCACATGTGTGAAAGAAAACGGATTTGAAGTGGTCTAGGAAACACAAACCTGTTGTGCACCTGCTGTTGGAGTCATATTTTGTCTGGATTTCTCGTGATTCCTTGCTCAATCAGCAGCTGATCTCCTGAATGCCCTTGTGCTGGCTCTGCAGCACATGCCTACAAGCTGTACTCCAGACTGTTCTTAAAGGAGATAGGTACAGCATAATATTCTCTATAAAAGAAACTGAGAGGTTGCCAGGCTTATTTTAAAATAACTCATTTTATGTAAAGCTTGGTTACAAAACAGGTTGTTTTGTAACATGCAGGTTCCCAGTGAACAACATGTTGAACTTAGAATCATAGAATCATTTGGGTTGGAATAGACTTCTGAGATCATCGAGTCCAACCCTTCCAACTTGAAACTTTACTCTGGAAAGATTTGCAGAGCTGGTCTGAAAGGGGTGGGAAAAGCAGGGTATTTTTCAGCAGGTGTGAGTACCTTTTTGCTGGTAAAACTGGAGAGACCAAACTGCTGCTGAAACCTCACCCTGAAGTTGTAGCATCTCCTCAGGGATGGACTGACAGGGGCAAAGCTGCCCATCAAATTGGCACCTTTTGGACAGAGATTTTGAGTTGTCTCCCACTGTGGGAGTAGGAGCAGGCAGAGAAGACTATAAGCATTCACTTGAGGATTGCCTCAGTGTAGGACAACTAGCAACATTTGTCCTTAATAAGAAGAGCTGGCTCATGAGGGAGTTCCAGGGTCTTGTGGAAAATTCTGTCTTACAACACTGGGGCCATCTGTGTGCTGCTGCCCAGGCTGAACTGGGGAGAAGGGGAGAGTTAAACGGAAAAAACCCTCAGTTCAGACCAGAGCTGCCAGCTGTCGTTACCGGTTGGCAGTTTCTGGCTGCCAGCATTTAGGAAAGTTGCAGCTTAGGGGATTACTTTCCTCCTCTAGTGTGAGGTTCAGTACCAGTTCGGTCCCTGTTGTGGCACAGATGTCTCTGAAGGCTACGATCTGTGACAGCTCTGCTGGCCTTTGCTCTGGGGGGCAACGTTTGGCTCCTTGGAACAATCAAGTTATTTCTTCAAGCTGTGGTGCAGCAGGACTTGGAGAGCTGGGGCTGTTCCCTTACCACAGTCCAGACTTCCCAGGGTTAACAGCTGATAATGAAAACTTCAAGACAACGTGAAGAGGATTCACCTGATCAGGTAATAAAGGAGACAGTAAATATTAAATATAATTATATTAATACTTGGTTTCATATAGCAGCAGTGTGCACACTCTTTTGATCTGCAGATCTTTGTAAGCCTTCCAGTGGAGATACGGGAGCATGGAAGAATTTAATCTTCTATCTCTGCTATTTTTCATGGATTGCTTAGTTTAGGATGGTGGTTTTCAGCCTGTGCGTAGAGTAGAGTATTTCTGTTGGTAACAATAGGCGTCTTTATTGAGTCGTCTAATCTGCTTAGCTGAGGTATGCTCTATCCTCTTTGCTTTCTGCCTTTTAATGCCTTTTCCTTACCTTTCTGAATTGCAGATGCTCTTTAGGATAGGGAAGAGGGTGCTCTTGCCAATCTCTATGTGCCTTGTTAAATAAAGAAAACCTTTAAACCTTCACCTGGAGCAATCTGAACCTGTTTCTGACATGAACTTGGGTACTTAAGCTGTTGCAACACTGACATAAAGCACATTGCCTTTTTTTCTTTTTCCAGCTACAGGAAATCTCTGTGTAGTACCTCTGCTCTTTTCTCCTGTATGAGTCAGATCAGCTGTGTCTGCCTTGCTTCAGCACTGTGTTTAGCAGCAGTTGCATGAGAAACCTCCTCAATCACTAGATGTTAAACCAGCAGTGATCAGTTACGCATCAATGGAGGCAAGTGAGATGGTTGAGGAGTGGAGGGAATGTGCTTAGAGAAGCTCAGTCAATTCTGCTTCACTCATCAGACTTCAGCTTTAGATAAATACCTGTTCCATGGGGCAGTGATGCTTGAGGAGTCCAGCTATTTCATTATTGTACTGTAGAGAAATTAGTGCAGAAGCTCTCCCTGCCTGCAAGTTCCCTGTCTCCCCTCATTGATTCTGCCACCTTTAATTCTGGGGGTTGTGGAGAGAGGGATTTTTCTTCAGGATAACACTGTAGAAACGAAACTGGGCAGGGTGAAGGCAACATAAGCCTTGCATGTGAAGCATGAGAGGCACAATGTATTTCACTTTGGGCAGCAATGCCAGGCTGTTTTGTCATCCTGGCTTAGAACTGCATTCAGGCAGCAAAGCAGAAATTTTCTCTTCCCCCTCAAATGCTTGGCAGAAAGCTTGCTTTTGTCTAAAATGCTTCTTAAGCACTGTGTGAACCATTCAGTCCTAAACCAAATACCAGTTTGAGTTGTGCTTTTTCTATCCAATTTACAAATAGGAGGGTTTGGTTTAGTTGCTTGTAATAACTGCTGCAGAGAGACAACTCTTAGAAAATACAAGGCATCATCCCAAAAGATATTATCTGCTTTACTCTGGAGGGCTTTTTAGCACAATGCTGTTTCTGTGTGGTAAGAAATGGCAATGAGTGCTGTGTGACTACCAAAGTGTGATGGGGTGGGTATGGTACATGAAAATGGTATCTTGGACAACTTCTGTTCTCAGCATGCACTTTTATTTAGTGCCATGAGGGATAAAAAGAGATGTGGGGATAGAATTAGATCAAATCTTAGGAGTAAAGATTAATCTATCATGGAGGTTTTCAGGGACTATCAGGATCTATCAGAGTACGTGGAGGATGTAATATCTGGTGGTCCTCTTTCCTGACTAAGCGTAGGGCAACTCTAGGTTTCTGTTCAGGGCATTACTACTGTTGTCTTCTAAAATGAGAACGAGCTGAAGTTCCCAGCTGTGGTCACCAAGTATCCTGAGGTCTGTCTTATGCTTTAACTCAAATATCTCTGTTCTGTCTGAACACCCCCTCTAGCTTCATTTAGATGGGATGGGAATCATCAGGGAGAGAACTGGCACAGTTAAACTGCTGCTGTGTCTCATATTCCACACACAAACTTCTGTGAGAGCGAGATACTTTCTGGGAGCTGTAGAGGCTTCTTTATTTCCGTTTTCCCTTCCAGGCCATGCATCCTGGATGCACAAGATTTCCCAAGGTATTGCAGTATCTCCATACTCCAAGAGGGGAGGTGGTAGCTGGGCCATGGAAGAAGCCCTTTGGCATTGGAGACAACAATAGCATGAAACATTCTGTGTGCATTTTTCAAATGAAAGTACAATCAGGAGCCACTTTTTTTGCCGGGTAATCAAAATACCCATGGAAAAGAAACAGGGATGATTTCACCATATTCTTTCTAATTTAAAATTTTCTGTGGAAAGAAAGTGCATTTGACCACTTCCTTGCAACAGCAGGGTTTTAAGTGCTGTTCCTGAAGCAAGCACTGCTTTTGGCTTACTATGTGTGACTCCTTGTGAAGCTTCCCTGGGCTCTTGGATGCTGCTCTTGCCAGCGAGAGCAGATTGCTTCCAGCAATAAACATCCCACAAAATTATGTATGTTCTTTAAGAAAAGTACCAAGATTTTCTGCTAATTGCAAAAATACATAATGGATGCTTTCAGCATCTGTTATTTATTCTCTAACCAGCTTTCATCCAAAAGTAACCTTTAAACAAACATTAAGATTGAGGAGTGTAACTGTTTCAATGTGTCACACACGTCTACTCCCTCCAGTTTAATGATGTCTGAAACGTGTGCTTGGAGTTGACTTCTAGTAAGAAGCAGAAGTTGTTTATACCTCTAGCTTGGAGACGTTCACAACACGGAGAAGGTGGTGCTTGGTGCCAGAGCTGATGGATGTCTCAGTGCTTTTTTGGGAGCCAAAGCCCAGCCGAGAGGATTTTGATCACACGACAGTTGCTTCGATGCACCACAAGGAGGGGTGCAAGGCTCGCGGAGAGCAGGATGCAGCTTGGAAGTGGCATTCGTGGGATGTACAGTACTTCCCGTATATGGAAAGACCTTTTTTTTTAGTTAAAAAGCCTGATTATTTTTAACGGTGTAAGTTTAAAAACAAAAAAAATGCACATAAAGAAATGGGGTTTTTTAAATGAATTTTTTGTTGCACTGAGATTGATCTGCTATGTTGGTAAATTGACAACAGTCAATGTCACGCCTCTTTAATTTTAGTCAGTTTGTTTAATTGTATCTAATGAGAACAACCAGGTGGGGCCAACTTAATTATTTTGGCTGTTCTGTGCAACTACATTCGTGACAGCATGGACCACAGGGGCCAAAAGGTAACTTTACGAGATAACCTTGAGTGAGAGCTTTCCACTGGTGAAGCAGTTTTATACCTGGTAATATAGCAGAGCATTCCTGGTGTCTCTCCATCCCAGAAGTGAGTTCTATCCTGAGCTAGCAGAGGAAGCACTAAAAGTGAAGCTGCTGGGAAAAGGTGAGTGGTGAGCACCCAATTCCTTTTCATGGGTGCATTGCATCCAATCCCTTCCACGGGAAATGTTTAGGGAGAAAAAACTGTAGCAATGCAGTCAAAACCTTAATTGCCTTGTCTGTCGATTAATGTTTTTAGTCAAAATTTTCTAGTTGCCCTTCCATCCTATTATTCCTTCCAAATGACTCTGATGGAAAAGCATGGATTAGTTTACTCCTTCAGGCATGGCTGTGCAGATGCTACCTGAGTTAAGCAAATTCTGCTGTTTTTCCAAAGGGCTGAGATGAGAGAGGTACTTTTCAGGGAAATACATCAATGCAGTTTTTAGGGCACCTGCTGATGCTGGCAGAGAAGTGCCTCAAGAGCAAGTTAACATAGTTGTGGACAGAGTCAGAACCAAAACTGGCTTGGAAGTCCAGTCTTCCTTGAAGGATGTGACATCTGTCAGCAGTCATGTCCAACCTGCTAATGTCCACCTGCACTGCAGAATGAAAGAGTACATAATTATATTTTGGATAACGTGTGCTTTTAAAAGTTAAGAAGAACATCAGTTAATGAAAATGATAAGGCACAAGTGACATTGTCATTAATAATAATAATTAAAAGTCATGGCCTTAATTTTGAAAATTAGGGAAAAAATAATGCATTCATTAACTGACACTGTGATAGATTTTGCTCTGGAGAAGGGAGATTTCGAGTCTCTTTGGGAGAGCAGGTAGGTTTCTGCTGTCTGAGTAGGCACAGGGTCACTGCAGCAGCTAATGAAGGTTGGAGGAGGCATATGAAGACCCTTAATTGCTGAGTTGTTCTTCTTCCATCATGAGCAATTCATTAACTCTTGCCTTATCTACGCTGCTGTTCCCTCCCTGAACTGCACAGTCCCTTACAAGATGAGCTCTGGGGGAAAAGGATAAAAGTGGGGAGATGAGAGCCCCACAAACAGCAGAGGAGATGCTGAAGGGCGCAGAAATGGATAAGGTCTTCAGCAAATACCCACATGTGAGAGTCCTTAGCACAAACCAGAATAACCCTGATGTGCTGTTAATTGTTCTAATTGGTTCCAGCAACGAACCCAGCCCAGATGGGTGAGGACAGGCATTTACTAACTGAGCTCCTACTCATCCCCAGAAGTCTGTGGAATTGCTGACAGGATATTACACACAGCAAAGAAAGCACTGGTCCGGCAGCCCTAGCTTTGGGATCCAGGGAAGGAGCAGAGGTGAGACCTCTGGGTTTGGTTGTTACTGCATTGGTTTGCTCAGGGGCAAAGTTGCTGGATCCTTTGGATTGTCTAAGACAGGCGGGCTGGGTGAGGGGAAGGTGCTGGGGTGTTTTTGACCAGTGCTGAGCACATTTGGCTGAGGAGCTCCTCTGTATTTCTCAGGGCATTATTGGAGATAGAGTGGGGATCAGAGCCCAAAGCTTTGGGGTCCCTTGGGCAGAGGTCTCCATCAAGCTCAAATCTTTCCCATACTCCTGGACCCTTTTCCCCACCAGTAAATGCCCCGAAGCTCTAAGTTGCTGTGGAGTTTGATAACTGAAGAGTTAAGGGGAGGGACTTTGATGGCCAAAAACCTTCGTGACTGGAAAGCCTGCCAGGCACTCAGAGAGCATGAAATCCAGTTAGAAATCATCTGAAGCTTGGTTTAGGGTTTGGGGGTTTTTTTGTATTTTTTTTTTTCTTCTTTGTTTCCTTTTTTTTTTTTTTGTTTGTTTCTGTCCAACAGACACAAGGAGTAGGAAAGATGGCTTTGATTTTTTTTTTTTCCTTAAGTGGACTCAGATTTCTGCATCATCTCTTGGAGCTTTTTTTAAAGGAAAAAAAAAAAAGTCCTACCCAATTCCCTCTCACTCCAGTATGCAAAGCTTTAAGGGAGAGTTGCTAGCTCTATTCAGTGGGAAAACTCCCCATCCTGTCTCTGTACTGCAGGCTTGAAATTTAAATGGAGAAAATGAGTAAAGGATAACAGGTGAAAGAAATGCTGAATATTAAATGAGTTGTCACACAGCTGTAGCAAGTCAGTGAACCTTGCTTGCTTAAGAGCTGCCCTGGTTTATCAGACTCTTGGTAAGATCTTCCTGCCAGGGCTCTGCCCTGCCCACAGATCAGCAGCTTGTGTGATGCTGAGGAGTTGGTCTTTTCTTGGCTCAGTTTTAAGTCAGAGCCAGCTCTAAGTAATGGACAAGTGAGCTGCGTGAGTAAAGCCTGACCCCTCCTCTGCAGGTGGCAGAGGTGAGACAGAAAGACCATGATCCACCAGCCCTATTCTCTGTTTCATGTACAGCTGATGCCATTTTCCCTTTTCTGCTGCAAAAAGATGTTTTAAACACCAGAGAGGCATAAGAGGAATGAAAACTGTTTGCCACAGTGCTGAGATGCTGCTGCATGCAAATGGGTTGTTTGTGTGCCTAAAATTGGGTGTTGTTAAAACATGGCTGTGTCTAGTGGGTCTGTGGAGATGGAAAGGAAGAATTGTGCTGCTGCTGCTGGGGACCATGGGCAGAGACGCTGTTTCAGTCTTACCCTGCCTGGTGTAGGACCCACACAGCATGGGGACAGTGGAGAAGCAGTACTGGGCTGTGTACTGTGGGTGTGAGACCCTGTCTAGGGGAGGGATTCACCAGGTGGGCATCTATGGGGACATGGGACTGTCCCTGCCTGGGCTCTGCTCGCCCCATGCCTACACACACACAGACCCTGGCCCCCAAAACCTCCTTCTTTAGGGTTGACATTACCAGCTTCCCTAGAGGTCCTTGGGGGTGAAGTCACCACCAGCAGAGTTAAAAAGCCTTTCTGGAGGTAAATAAAGCCCCAAGCTCTCCTATTATTTTAAAGAAGCTGCCTCCCACCTGTGACCTTGGGGTGTGTGTTGATGGGAGCCTGCCGCAAGGGTTTAGTCTGAAACAAAATCCCCTCTCCCTCTGCCTTTCTCCCCTGAAATGGGAGCTGTCATCATCCTGTTCAATCTTTTAAGTCGGCCTGAATGCTGATTGTCTCTTTTTACTAAAAAGAAAGCGTCTGGGATGCTGCATGAGGCTGTGGCTCTGGTTTAAGGTGTGCTCTCACTTGCTCTTTGGTATTTGCCTGGTCTCCTCTGCCCTGTGACTCCGGTGAAGGTGCATTCCTGATGAAAGGTTTGTTTAAGTGAAAGTGGGGCAAATGGCAGGGCCTGCAGGTCTGTGAACAGAGCTGTTGTTGAGGCCACTGTAGTCTCTTAGAGTGGGCAGCTGTTGGCAGGGAGGGCAGGAATGACAGGCAGCTGGGGTGGCTGCAGGTTTCTTTCTCTCTGTGGGTGAGAGGAACCCTGGGTGTCACCCCCCACTTTATGGGTGAGACAGGCAGAAATCGGGCTCTTGCTGCTCCCTGATAGAAAATACAACTGTGAAACTGCTTTAAACACCCATCATAAGTAACAAACCCACCGGCAGCTGCCAGGAAGCTTTTGGGGATAGAGCAGCATGGGGGTGTTCTCTGCTGAGCCCTAGCTTGAGAGCAACAGGTTGATTCAATGGGGAGATGGTATATCTCAGGTGAAACATAATCCCTCTGACAGGGATGAAATCAGCTCTCTCAGCAGGTACCTTTCCCTGCTGACTGTGGCCTTTCCCCTCTTTGGCCCCAGACCAAAGCTTACTTGACAGGGACATCTTTAAGCAAGTCAAAGGATAGTGGAGAGGATAAGGTAAACATGATGTTCTGTGATACAAAATATCTATTTAGCCAGTTTGGGTCAGCTCTTCTGGCCACGCTCCCTCCCAGCTTTCTGTGCCTCTCTTCACTGGCAGAGTATGGGAAATGGAAAAGTGCTTGACTCAGAGTAAGCTCCACTTAGCAACAACTAAAACATCAGCATGTTATGAACATTATTCTCTAGATTACTAAATACAAAACACAGAACTGGACCAGCTACTAGGAAGAAAAATAACTCAATCCAAATCAAAACCAGTTGCTGTCTGGGGTTAAACCATGACACTCAGGTGAAACACAATCCCTCTGCCAGGGATGAAATAAGCTCTCACAGCAGGTAGATTTCTCTGCTGACTGTGGTCTTTTCCCTTTTCGCCCCCAGACCACAGCCTACTTGACAGGGACATCTTTAACTGTGTCAATCACAGTGCAGTGGAGAAGAGAAGGCAAACAGGAAGAGCACAGTGGAAGGGCAAGTTTCAGAGTGACCTGATGATGGGGTGGGGACCCAAATCATTGGAGCGTGGGTGAAATGAATGGCTCCAGCAATGAAATGCTCAGTCTTTCAGTGAACACGAGGAGGGAAAAACCGTCTGGCTCCAGGAAAATACCTGACGACTTGTGTAGAGGAAGAGCTCTGGCACTGACCAATGCATGAGGCTGATGAGAAGTGATCTGGGCAGGTCATTCAGAAAATCTTGGTTGCTGGCCTGGGAAGGACATAATCTCCTTGGGCTGATGTTATCTGGGAGGCTGTATTGAGTAGGAGGCAGTGAAATGGGGAGGCAAGCAGGAGCCTCTGGCTCAAAGTCAAGCCTTGAGGTCCCAAGGAGAGGTGATGCTGATGGGAGAGGGGATTTGAGTCACCTGTGCTGGGGAGGGATGCAAGGCATGGGAGGAGCTGGCTGGGCTGAGTCTGCTTCAAGCTGGCTCAGCTTCATGTGTGTCCTTTCTGATGCTGGGTGCAATAGTTTTCAGTTCTGTTTCTAAGCTTGTTGTTTTAATGTGGTTGGTAACTTGAACCTCCCTCCCCCAAAATGAAATTTCATCAAAATTTGTAATTTTTAAGGAAAATTTTCATTTTTATCTGCATGCACACCTTTGAATCTAGGTGTTAGCATACCATACCCACCTGGCTGGGCAAGGGTGAGCCTCTGAACATCACGGTGCAGTGAGGTGGCCCCAAATCCCACAAGATCACAAAATGTGGCTCTCTGTGGGAACTAAGCTTCTAGCCCCTGGTAAGTTGAGCTGGAGTGACTTTCCCAAGGGATCTGGGGCATAAAAAGTAAAAGACTCCAAATGTCCCACCCAATGTAAAAGCACCAAAGCATCTTGTCCCCTCCTTAGCCTGCATTAACAGGCAATAAACTCATGGTACCTATTGGCATAAAACCTTGTTCATAACAGCAGTTTAACACTGAAATTGGTGTCTTTCTAAGTTAATCACAAAAATGTCTTGGTTTATTATTATTTTCAATGACATTCTTATTTTCAGATGGCAACATCATGAATAGGAGGGACCTGCTGAATAAACAGCTATTGCCTTTCTTTGTGAAGAGATTATGTTTTGTTGTGCTTGCAAAAATGACTTCTGCTGCCATGTGTTGCCCTTTAAAAGCTAAAGAATAATAAATGAGCAAGAACAAGCATCTCAGATACTTTTTGTATCAGTGCCTATTTGGAAGGAAAGATCAGGTTTGGTATTGTGTGCGTCGTTCAATTTACTTTATATTAATTTGATCTTTTTCTTTTTTATTTTAGTGTAGCCTGATTAGTTCCACATGTTTTCCCCTAAGGATTGGACAGTAAAACTGCTTGCCTGAGTCATCAAGTAGATAAATAATTGGCAAATTCAAGGTCTCATCTCCTAAATCATTCCACAGTTGCTTGTGGCCCTCACAGAGCTCGGTTGCTTGTGCACTCGAGGCAGCGGTTCAGTCCCCAGTCTGGGCTTTCACTGCTCCCAGGAGACCAACAAAGCTCCGATGACGGAGCCTCACATCAGCTTGTCTTGGCACATCTGCTGGAAGAATGCAGGGAGCTGCTGGGATCCTGAGCTCAGGGCTGGTATTTACAGCCGGGGTGGAGGAGCTTTCCTGAAATGGGCACCCTGGAGTGCACACCTGGCAGCTGTGCCACCCCCTGCATGGGGCTGGGGCCATCTCCTCTGTGGAGCTGCTGGGGCTTCTCCTTCTCGCTGGGTTTCCTGAGCCCACAGTTTGGGAGGTGCTGACCTGCCACACAGGGATGCCTGGGGATGCCACACTGACCTCTGTGATTTAACAAGCTGATCCTAAAATGGGCCATCCCAGCATCCTTGTCTTCTCCAACTGCAAGTATCACTCCCAAGTCTAGCTGGCCTAAATATAACCCCACTTGTTAGTCCTGCAGAGTAGCCATGGGATGGGAAATGAGAACATGAATACAGCCCCTGGGGTCCAGCCATGTGTGAGCATCAAGGGATTTGAGATAGATACGTACCTGCTTCTTCAAATGTGTGGATTGTCTGGTTTCTGAGAGAAGCATGAATCCCTCTACTTGAGTAAGAGAGATGTTGGACTTCTGCTTTCCTGTCCCTGTGGGTTATTTCTGGCTTGGATTATTTATTTAAGGGATGCCATTTGTGGCTAGTGGAAATCATATCCAAAGTGTAACCCCACCACTGTTGGAGTAGTTGTACTGCTGTCCTGGGAATGTTAAAGGAGCTGAACTGGATGGTCCCTTGTGTGGATATGTTGTTTTTGTTGGTTTGTTTTGGGGGAGGGAGTATGATTGCAGTTTAAAGTGAAAGAAAGTGCCAAAAGCAGAATGAGAGACAGCTCAGTGATGATGTCTGAGCTTGGGAAAAAACAGTATAAATCTGGAACAGGCCCATCGTCATCAGAGCGGGCTCCAGGCTTCTTAGCAGGAGAGTCACAGTTTCTGCAGAATTGGAAAAATAAAGCAGCCCAAATGCCCCTCGTGAGAGGTCCTGGCCCCTTGGCTCCATTCAGGTGTGTTTGCAGCAAACCTGATGCCTTGAAGGGGAAGCCAGTGAGCCCAAGATCACTGGGGATTCTGGGCATGGGGGATGCAGAGCCCTCCCCTCCTTTGGATGGTGTCGAGGAGTTAAAGGAAGTGAAGCTGAAGGAGAATGAGTGGATTGTGCTTTGCTGGAAAAAAAGGTCACCCTAACACACTGCAACGTGTGATGGTGACACCTGGGAAAGTTAAATCAGCTCATTGAGTTAAAGCTGAGGAAAGCTGTGTGCTTTTGTGTATGTGTCCCCATCAGGGTTTTGTCTACCTTGGCTTTTGGGGTGACAGTTTTGGATGGGAGCATCCAGAGCCCACTTAAGTCCTTTTTTAGCTGGTGCTTGGTTTGGATGCTGGGTGCAGGCACTGCTGATAGTGTGGACACCTGCTTGTCTGGGGAGGTGACCCAGTTCTTGTGGTAGCACTAAGCAGCAACCAGAATGTTGTCCTCTGTAATGCCTACATTATCCCAATTTTAAAAAATGGACACCTTCCTACAGGGACTAACCACTGGTCTGTGGAGGTCTGTCTTTGGTCCTCTCCTTGCTTCCTCTGTTTTCCCAGGAAGTAGATTCTTTGTGCATCTGAGAGCTTTATTTTGGTAGGTCTTGCTTTCTTTTTAATTATCAAGATCTTGCTGTTTGGGGAATGGTTTCCTAAGAGAGCATACTGTGTCCATGTACAGCATGCACCAAGGGGTGTCAGCATGGGGCTGGGATGGGGAGTTTCACCTCAGTCCTGGGGGTGTCTAGGTGCTTCCAAGAGCTCATCAGCCACTCTGGGCCAGGGGAAAGGAGCTGAGCCAGCCCCTTTCCTGGATATTTCCCGTGCAAATGGTGAACTACCCTGGCAAGCCAACTCAGAGACAGCCAGCAAGTCTCATTCTCTTCCCTGATAATCATCTTAATACAAGCTTTCTTCCTTCTCTCTGACCTCTTAGCATTTGGGTTTGAGTCTAGGTCTAGCTTTTCAAGAGAACAGCTCTCCTCTCAACTGGCTGCTTACGCCCTTCTCATCCTCCTCTTCCAGCTCAGGGACTGGGATGGTTCATATTCTTCTTGTGGGTCTAGAGGGTCCCTTCATGTACAGTGAATATCTGGTGGTGCAGAAGGGTCAAAAAGCAGCAGAGGACTGGAAGAAGCAATTTGGCAGCCAGTGCAACTGGCTGGCTTGGATTATGTGTTAAAGTTTTGCCAGTTGTCAGTGTGCTGAGCATTTTGTATCATTATAAGGTTTTAGGAGTCCCAATGCAGATTTTCTATATTTTGTTTTCTGAGATTTGTGTGGTTTTTCTCTTGCAGAAAGAAAACTTGCCCAGCAATTTGCTGCACACATTTATGCCCATTTTTTTTAATCTACAGTGGAAACGAGCATCTGAAATCATTCTCCTGACAGCAACATCTGTAAAACCTTAATGCTGGAAGGAGGCAGGAACCAAGAGATTTATAACCCCCTGCTGAAATATTGGAACGACCTTATTTCCCAGCAATTAGCTTTGCTCAAAACATTTTTGTTTCCTATTAGAAGCAATCTACTAACATTTACATTGATGTGTTTAATAGTTGTTGGCCATCCCTGAATTCAAGCAGGCAAGGCAGGAGGAAAGGGAATGAACATGCTTTGTAAACCGTGAGAGTATTTGTGTTGCATCGTGTGCTGATAGTGGTGAAAACATCCATCATGCTCTGCTCCAGAATGGGAATGACATATTTTGGGAAAGAGAACTGAAGTTTGGCCAAAGCATCTCTATCACTGCAGCATATCAGGATCAGCTCCAGCACCTTTGCTGGAGAGTGGATCTTGATTCAGCTGAAACCCCTGAAGAGTGGAGAGGTGAGGAAGGAGGAGGAAGGAGCAGCAGCTACAAGCTAGATGCTACAGAATGAGTCAGGTCAAATGGTGAGGAGTTAGGTTAAGGAATGGGTGAATGAGTGAATCATTCCCCTTCTTCAGTGGATGCATTGATGTCCAGCAGAGACAGCAGCTCCTGAGACCTCTCTGGGGCCATCAGCAAGAAGTAGATTTTTGATTAGGTGGCTGAGTTCGGGTTTGTTTGGATTTTTTTTTGTTGTTGATTTTTTTTCTTATTATGTTGAGAGCATGATGTAATGGGATGAGACTGAGAATCAGATATTTTAGGTTGAGTTGCAACATGAGGAAAGCCTAATGTCTGAATGCATTGATAGCCTGGGTTGGAAGTGGCAGCAAATACTGTGGCAGTATTGTTTTGTAGGACCAGAGGAAAGAAATGCCTATTTTCTCCTTGGCTTTGAGATCAGGAAGATTAATGTGTATCTAGATGAGGTCCCGAGTGGATCTGAAAAAGATGAATTGTTTAATTGTTGAAAAAACGCAATTTTAAGGATGTTGAAACAAAGTTGAACTTGAAATATTGGGGATGTTTAAGGACAGTGTCTTGTGTCTTTGTTTTGAAATTAACGTGCCTTGAAAATGGAAAGAACATAAAAATTCCAATTTAGGATATTGTTAACTGGCTGTGGGATGTCCCTGTGAGGGGCAGCATGGAAGAGAAGTTTCTTGGGGAAATGCCATAGCCCTGCAGGTGATGGATGATCACCCTTGGCATTCCACAGGCTTTTGTTGTATTTGCTTTCTGGAGGTTTCCTTCGCCATGAGATACCATTTTAGAAGTTTGCTCCAGGACGGTCAGCAGATGGTGTCAACTCAATTTTGCTGAAGTCATGCATGATTCACTCACTTTGGCTGAAAATGAGCTTTTCCTGGCCCAGTTGCTCTTCCTGCTATGCCTCAGTTCCCTATCCCTTATGGTGTGTGGCTGTGTTTCATAAGGCCAAGCCTTTAGCTGGATACCCAAATGGTCTGGGTTAAAAACTAATCCCTTTTGGAGGTGTGGCAGTGAACTGTAGCCTGGAGCTGCAGGCATTTGGGATGGTAACTTCTCAATCTGGCTCTGCTTTTTGCAGAGTTGTAAGTGAATGTTCCATCATTCAGATGATCTCTCTCCATAAACCATCCCGATGGCCAGCTGCTTCCTCAGTCATTGATGTGTTCTAGCAAAAGTAGAGGTGAAGATGGTCTTTTGACAACCTTGGGGAGCAAAGATGTGTGCCCCAAAAGGCAGTGGTTACCCTCTACTGCCCTGGGGACTCTGGTTGGGCTCTTAGTGGGGTTTGGGGAACCTCTGCTGCATCTGACTAGTGGGGGGAGAGAAGTGAGGGTTGATAAATCTCTCAGTGGTATCACATCCAACTCCTGCTAGTTCCTTAGCCTCCATGGATGGCTGGAGCATGAAAATGCAAGCTGAGGAGTGAGACATCAAGCCTCCACTGATGTGTGGAGACAGCAGGGGCTGAGATGAACCCACCTCTCCTGCTCTTTGCCACAGCCTGCTGCAGAAGGAGGGTGCTGCTGTCAGTCGTCAGCCTGTCTCACTCCAGGCATTCCTGGCACAAGTCTCTTCAGGTTTGCTTCTTTGTGCACAGTCTGGTAATTCCTTCTCTGTGGAGTTTATTTGTCTTTTCTTTTTCTTTCTGAGAGGCTGGAGCAACTCCCTGCTCCCCATCCTCCCCTCCTGAGACACAGCCTGAAAAATTACCTAGCCCTTCAGCTGCAGACAGGATCCCTGGCACATGCCTTGGGCTGTCCTGCACTATCCTTGCCCAGCCAGCTCCCTGCAACAGCAGAAAAAACTTATTTAAGCACCAGCAGGAGCAGCACTGTGGCTGAACACCAATGGGGAGAAGGAGAGCTGTTCAGGAATGATGTTAGTTCCCCCAGAAAGGGATAAACAGGCCATGGACCAACTTATGCTTTAAGCATCAGAAGGTGAAAAGCTGAAGGCAATCAATGTAGGATGTGGTGAGAGGCAAAAACTCAAGTGAGTTTGATAGTACAGCTTGGTGCTTTTCTGAAAGGGACAAGTTGCCTTAAGAACTCTTTTAATGCATCTTTCTCTGTGGACTTCTTTCAATATTATCCACCCTACACAGACTACATGCCCCCTTAAACAGTGCTGTGGTTAGAGGAACACCAGGGAGGCTTTTTTTCCTCATTACCAGGTCTGTACATTCCCTTTCATCCCCCAGACTGTGACTGTTGTCCCTGTGCTGTGCTGCTGGTACTCCAAGGGCAGCGGGAGGACCAAGCCAAGGTTGGATTGGACTCTGGCAGCTTGTTTGGTTTGGATCTTGTTGCCAGAGCATCATCTGGTCACAAGAGATGTGTGTAGCTGGGAGAAAGGATGCAGAGATGGAAACTGCTCCCCACTCTTCAATAGCTGGAAATATTTGGGGAAGATGATGTGTTTATCTCACACATGGCACCAAGGACTTGTCCCATTCAAAACTGTTGTGCTTGCAGCTGGCCTGGGACAGCTTCCACATGCTCTCCCCTGAGATGGAGGGTGCCCTGCCTTACTCATCATCTGCTGGACAAAGAGGCTTTTCAGCAGCGGACATATCTTAATTCAACTGAGTATTTTAACTGAAGGATGTTGCTCTGTGCTTTGGGTGTTCTTTTGTGCCAGAAACTGTCACACAATATGTGGGAAAGTCCCCTTTCCCTTTTCCTGAAGGACAGGTTTCTTTTCACCTCCCAGCTGCAGGCAGGCTCAGCACACAGATTTATTTGGGGCCAGGGATGTGTGCGTGAATGTGTTTATTTTACTTTTTTTTTGAAAGAACAATGTTGTGGCGGCCGACAGCTAATCCTAAATTTGGGATACCTGACATGGTAATGAGAAAACAAACCTTCCTGCACTTAAAGTGAGTGACAGGCCAGGTTTGGCCCCAGCAACCTTCAGAACTGGTTTGACCTTGCAACCAGATCTCCTGGGCTGACTGACAGCTTTTTACAGCCGCATTAGGGCTGAGCTGACCTTGTTTATCTGGGGATTCACCTGGGAGACAGCAGACATGTCCAGGGATATTAAGTCTCAAGCTGAAAATGTTTGCTCAGGTATTAGGGGGAGAGTTAATTTAGACTGAATACCTCCTATGTGGCACCAGCCACTGCTCTGAGGGACATTGTGCCCCCTGGCCGATGACAGTTGGTTTAGTTCTTTAGAAAGTGGAGTCTCCTTTGAGTGGAGCAATGCAGAGCCCAACTCGCTCTGAATTTCCCTTCACATTTAATATTTTTGGGGTTTTAGTAAAAAAGAGCCCAGGTGAAGGTGCAGGCTGATCTTCCTGCAAAGAGGTCTTGCTGCTGGCACCAGAAGTGTATTGGACTGGCTGAACTAACTTTTGTTTTATAAAATATGACTCGTGTGAGTTGACATCTATCCCAGCTGTGGTTTGTATCCCCTTTACCTCATACCTACCAGGTCCTTTGCCATGCAGGGGGATGTACTTCCCCTGCTGCAGTGACTCAGGAAAAGGCTAAGGAATAGCAGCTCTTCCTCTTTGCTTCTGTAGATCCAGAAATGAGGACCAAGCCCCAGAGCTGCCCTCCTCCTGCACCCCGAGGATGGGCAGAAGGGGAGTACCCTGTAGATGGTGCTCTGCCCTGTCTGCTCCTATCTACACATTTGGGAGCCTGCAAGGGATGCTTTTCTCTGACTGACACAGTTCCACAAAAATTTTGAGACCAGAGAGGACAATCTGAAATCCCTCACGATAGGCTCAACTTCGTTCAAATATCATGTTGTGCTTGAGTTTAAAGTTAGCTGCTGCTCTAAGGGACAGCCAGCAGCCAGCCACAGAGCCTTCTGTCTGCACCACATGAGAGCTGTGTCCCTTTCCTCTGCATTGTTTCTGTCTAGCACAGGGTCTCAGCTCCCCAAGGAGCCTCTCCTGAGGTTCCCAATTCCACAATGTCCCCTGGTAAACAAGGGAGGAAGGCACAGATGAAAAGCTCCCAAGGAGGAGTAGGATGTGATGGTGCATTGCACAACTGGAGAAAGAGCAAGAAGCTCACCAGGTTATGCAAGTGCCCCAAATCCCGAATATTTGTTTCTCTTCCTGACCCACCCTGCTTTGCCTTCCTCTGCATCAAGGTCATCAAGGTCTGGCAGGTCTCTAAAGGCAGCAAATTCACATGGGCAGGAAAAATTCTTCATATCAACCTGGATGTCCACAGTAACTGGTGTTCCTATATATTGCTCCTGGCAGCTGGTGGGGAAACATAAGCTGAAAGTGCCCTCTGGATATGTGGATCCTCAGCACAGCATGGGCACTGCTGTTGGTCCCTCCTGAACCAGTCCACCCTCAGTAATGAGTCCAGCAAAGAGGAGAAGCATTGCAGCAGTTTGGCCTGGAGGGCTGGAAATGTGGCTGCTGCAGCGTGAAGCCTCCCTGTGCTGGGGGAGGCTGGGATCCTGCTGCTGAGCTATTTATTTAAGAAAAAAAATATTATCATTTCAGGCGTTGGCAGTGTGGGGTGTATCAGCCATTGTATCAAAGATGTGGTTTTAATGCACTTTCCTCCGCTTAAATGCTATTTGCCTTCTCCTTCAGGCAATTGAATTTAAGAAAACTCTGGTTGCCCAGGTTTTGTTGAACAAATTGGTCCCTGCACACACAATTCCCAGGAGGAGCCAGCTCTGCAGAAACTCTGGGAGCTGTCACTTCAGTGCATGGCTGGGATGGGCTGAACGGATTACCCAGCTCTGCATCGTCTGCTCTTTTATCTGTCTCAAAGCAATGGGAAGCCAGGAATAACCCCTCGGGGTTCCTCTGAGCCCGGCGGTTTCTGGAGCCCGGGGTCAGATGACTGTTATTGTAGCTAAAGGTGTTTAACCCCAATTGATTTTGACAAGCCCTATTAGCGAATCCCACAATTACTTATTGGGTTTGGAGAGGAACGTTGTCGATTTAAGGCTGGACGCTCTAACCTGAGTGCTGCTGACAGGATGCCATAGGCATTTGTGCAGAAATCGATAAGAAAAACTCCCCGTCAATTTTTGGGGCCAAATTCTGGCCCTTCCCCAGGGCTCAGCAGCTCTCAGGAGAGTCAGAGTCAGCCCCAAAAAACAACGGGTTGGAAGATGTATGAAGCCTCCTACTCTGCAAAGTACAGACCATCCCTTAAATAAGCCTTGTTTGTACCACAGCTGCCTGCATCCCAGCCCTGGGGAATGGTGCAGGAGCCATGGGACCTGGGGCAAAGCATAGGAGAGTCCTTGGAAAGCTCCCCAGAACAGGCTGAGGGTCGTTTCTGCTCCCCTTCAGACCTGACCTGGCCCCAGCTCGGTTCAGAGAAGGGAGCTGAGGGTGTCTGGTACCAGTGGCTGCATGAGCAGAGGGAGACTA
Organism: Lichenostomus cassidix; assembly: GCF_008360975.1. Classification (NCBI taxonomy): domain Eukaryota; kingdom Metazoa; phylum Chordata; class Aves; order Passeriformes; family Meliphagidae; genus Lichenostomus; species Lichenostomus cassidix. The sequence goes on along the minus strand of NC_139489.1, from coordinate 7,948,342 downwards.
CTCAGCATCTTTGCGTGCTCAGAACCATGTTTATCCCATGGGATCGAGTTCAGAGCCCTGCAGGCTGGAGCCACTGCTGGGCAGGCAGAGAAACTGCATGGAGACTTGTGTCTGTGAGAACTATCAAGTGATGAATTCTCTGAGGCTCATATCCCAAAGACGCCTGAGATCATTTGGATGTGAATGGCAGTTATGTGACTAAGTAATCTCAGAGGATCTGGGCTTAACAGAATTGCTGAATTTCTTTTTTTTTAAATTTTTTTTTCCATAATGCAGCAACTGGGGAAATAAAAGCATGATCTAAGGAAGGAAATCACTGCATTAGTCCAACATTTTACTGAAGCTCTCTTGCTCTGCAGGTCAGGTGTAGGTGTTTGCAGGTGGCAGGCACCAGCCTGCTCGTCACCCATCCCGGGACACAGAAATGTGGCTGTCACACGTGCGAATGCAGCTTAGCCCACAAATTGCTGTCGGGCAGCAGAGCAAGCAGCCTCTTGGAAGCCCTGCAAGTTTCACACTTGCTTTTGCTTCTTGGTTGCTTGGGGAGAGGAGTGAGGCGCTCAGGGAAAACAAAGAGCCTGCATCGCCTCCTGGCCGGGCTGCAGAGAGCGCCTGGAGCTGCCGTGAGACTGCGCCGAGCCCTCCGGGAGGTTTTGTAACAAACACCTTGTAAAACGCAAATATTTGAATAGCGACGTTCACGGCTAATGTGCCAGGTCGAGGAATAACTGCTTATATGCTTTTTGCTGGTTGTTTGAAAGTTAAGGGTGAATTTAAGGATTTTCCAGAGACAAAAGCATTGAATATGCTATTTACATGCTCATCCTGCAGTTAGTGGACAAGATTATGAGCTATTTATTTAACAAAGAGACCCTAGCTAATCAGCGGTCTATTTATTGTTTCTTCATCATTTGGCAGTAATTTGTAACTATGTCTTGTTTTTCATTATGGGCACAATTGCACTAAGTGTGCTTGCTCCCCATGCACCATCTCTGAAATTTATTTTCCCTTTGAAAATTGCTCATATTTTTAAATAAAGGACCATATTTAAATGGAAAATATTTATTTCAGATGATTGCTTTCAAAAGAACCAGTTCCTCGCCCTGTTCTGGGTTATTACATGATTTTGTTGGTTTTATTGCAGGCTTTTTTAGCTCAGCCTCCAGAAACCTGGGCAGCAGAGGAAGCAGCTGTCAGTGCTCTAAAGCACTTGGGGTCAACTTTGGTCATCAATGTCCTGTGTAACCTGGGTCAAGTCGCTGAATACCTAAAGGTAAGGAGGCTTTTTATGCTGATTTCGGGGGGATTATTAGTTATTATTAGTTATTATCTGGCAATGTGTCCCTGGTCTCTCTGCCTACCTGTGGGGTGTGAAGAAGGGCTGAAGGAGCTGTGCTGCTCCCAGCCTCGCCAGCCTGCTCTTGACTCTGGCGAGGTCCAAGCCTGACTGAAGGAACTCCAGACTGGAGTTTATTGACCTCCATGCCCAAACTGCTTGGCTGGCATTTTGGTTTTCACCTGGACATCCTGAACCACTGAGGTGCTGTTATCCCTCCTTGAACACAGAAGTCATTCCTCCTTCTCCATGTGCTTGTCTGACCTCAGGACTCTTGATTTCCTGTTGTGTGAGGATTTGCCTGCTCCCACTGCCAGGCAGAGAGCTGAGGCAGCAGCATGGCCAGAGAACCATTCCTGGGGTGGTCAGTGCCAGTGTGAATCAGGCCATAGTGACCTGGAAAGCCTTGTCCTGAGTATTATCTCTTCTCCCACCAACCACAATATTCAGGGGAATGATGGTATCAATGAGAAAACTCTTGGTGGTGGCTGGGACAGAAACAAATTACTTTCCCACTAGGAAAAGGTCATCTGTGAGATTTCATGGACAGTCCCCCCCTCTTGTTAAACACCCCCTTCACTTGTCTTTTTTCTTTTTTTTTAATTTTATTATTATTTTTTTTAATGCTTGTAATTGCGTGTCAGACCAAGTGCACTCAGAATGTGAGCAGGGTCTGATACAAGGAGGGTGAAATGAGATAATCCATGTTTTCATCATCCATAGGCCTCTCTTTTCACGGGCCGTGGGCCGTACTTTATTAGGCTGAGCAGCTCTGGGCCTGCAAGAAAGAGGAGCCCTTTCTCATCCCGATGAGAATAGTGCAGTGAATGGATTCCAAGTGTTTACTCAGCATTTGTCTCGTGGTTTATCAAAGGAATGAGGAGGAGGTGCCGACAGACCTTTTGTCCTGCTGATGTGTTATGACAATGTTCCATGAATATGCAGAATGGCAGAAGGGATTAGAGCCAGTACAATTCCCCTCCGGCGCTTTTTTTTTCTTTTTCTGCCTTTTTTTTTTTTTTTTTTTTTTTTGCCTGGGATGTTCAGGGGTTTAAGAGTGACCTGCTCACAGTCAGGGCACTAAACATCAGATTTTCCTGCAGATAGGGGTGTAAAAATCCCACACTTGTCCAAAGCTGTTAGCATCTGACTTGAAGGTTGGGCTGTCTTAGTCACTCGCTGCTCTTTATGAAATTTCGGCTGGCAGGAACTGCCTGGCTGAAAGCTTTGTGTTTTGGGAGACATGGAGATATTGGGGCATAATTAAAACTTGAGTCAATCAGTGACACGTGAAGCCCAGGGCCAGTGGGGATGTGACTGCTGCTCTCTGCTCTGCTGCTCTTGGTGTAGGCTGGCTGTAGTACCTTGCTGTGTTCTCCTGTTGCTTCCCAGAGCCTTGGCCCAGGAGTTTGGGTGTGATTTAGTAAATGGTGCTGACATTAGGCATCTTCATGTGCTGTTTTAGGTGGACAGGTTAATGGGTTAACCCTTGTACACACCTCTGAGGCTATGAACATTATCTCTGTTTTCAGTATGGGGAAACTACAGTGGCATGGTTGGAGTAGACACACTTTTCCACAGGTGTGAATCCAACCTTTGGTGTTACTGACTCTTCATCAGCTGGAAGTGTTCTTTTTTAGGTGCAATTATGCAAAGATGTCCCACAGGAGAAATTACTCTCCATTGGTTTCCTACATACCAAGAATGTTTTCTACCCTGCTGCTTAAATGATCTAGGAGGAAGCTCCCCAGATACATAAGGGGAATGATGACTTTGTGTCCATGTTGGGCCTTACCCTGGGAAGAAGGGTGTGGGACATGCTCAGCACTGGTCTGTTTTTCTCTCATCCAAGACAATAGATCAAAGCACTGCTGAGCTGTTAAATCCACCTGAACTTCCCCTACCCCAGCCAGAGGGTTGAAACCAGCCTGTTCCACCACTGCCACATCCATGTAAACTGATTGCTCTGGCCTTTCTAGCATGTTCTGCCTTTCTGTGTGGGGTTTTGGTTGCTCTTTGGAGTATCTACAAGATATTTGGTTTGAGTCAGAAGAGAGGTGGGACATGGTCTGCTCTCACCAAGCCCATGGGAATCCCCCTGGCTGTGATGACCACAACATCTGCTGTGGGGACATCCAGCAAAGAGCATTGTGTATCCCTGCTGTGCAGAGATATTTGTGTAACGATGCTCTGAAGGTGGTCAAGGACACCAGGCTGCTCTGTTCCTGCCCCCATGGAATATGTGCTGTGCAGGGCTGAGGTCTGGATCCTGCACAGAGCATCCCATGAAAAATTGTTGCTTTACCTGCAACAATTGTTGCCACTGTTTCTCCCTGGAATGGGTAGCAATGGGGGAATTTCTGCACAAGAATCAACCTGAACAAGGCCTGTGAGACCCTCTGGGGCATCGAGTTTCTGTTTGCAGAATGAGGCATTTGCTGAGCAGAGGGTTGGCAGGTTAGTAATTTGAGTGTGTGTTGGGGAAACAGGGAAGCGGCAGAGCCTCTTGTCAAGACCTGGTGCTGGCTGTGCAGAGGTACCTCCTGCTGTTGGGGTGTGCTTTTTCTCCTTGCTGCAGTCCCTGTCCACCAGCCTGGGAGCACAAGAAATAATTAGGTTAATGGGTTTTGATGCAGTGATCCCAAGCCCAGCTCCTGGCTGGTGGCCCCATGACAGCAGCTGGCAATGGCTCCTGCTGACAGAGGGTGTGTGCTCTGATTTGCTCCCTAGGGAGGCTCTTGGTTGGTCTTGGTTTTGGTGGAAAACCCAACCAGTGCTGATATCCCTTCTGTGGGATCTGCTCAGCACTGGGATGTGTTGATGATGCAGCTGATGAGGGGAACCCGAGGTACCTCAGGCTTAGCTCTTAGGCCAGCCAAATTCTTGAGACTGGATTAAAAAGAAAAAGAGCATTTTACCCCATCTTCCAGCTCTCACCACCATCAGCAACAGAGGATCTTCCTTTGACCTCTGGGGAGGTGCATGAAAGATCTCACAGTTTTCAGAGTGTCCTTTGCAATCTGGACTCCTCAGTTGTGTAAAGAGTAAAGAAACCAAAACAGCTAAGTGGGAACAAATAATTCCCACTCTGAGAAATCTGTGATGAAAACACAAGTGTTGACAGCCCTGGGAAGGAGGCCAACCTTGGTCCCACAGGGAATTTACAGCACAGACACCCCACTGTTGAAGCAGCCTTCCATTCTCTGCTCATTTTATCCTCTGGGATTATGTTATGGCTGCAGGCTGTATCTGAGTCCCTTATCCTTAGGGGTGGACTAAACAGTGGAAGAACAAGCCCATGGCAGACACCAACCTCTGGATTTTGTGTGTCTTACAAGGTAAAGCCATTGGGACCTGTTTGCAACCTGCTAATTCTGTGGTGGAATCTGCTGAACCCTCTGGTGGGACCTGGCATGCTGCTGGCTGCCCACCCTGGCACCCCATAACTCCTTCATCCCTGTGGAAAAGTACATATCTCAAACACCTCTGTGTTGATGTGCTGCTCATCTGGACTTCACTCAGTTCTGTTGACTTCTACTTCACTTTAATGTGTTTGGGCCTCTTAGGACTGCTTTTTGTTGCTGCTGATTTTTTATTTTTCTTTAGGAACTTTATGGCAGGATGTAAGTACCCAGTTCTTGCTGGTCTGGATGGAAGCTGGATTCCTAACTTGCTTTTGCAAATTCCTCCCAGACTCTTTATGCTGGAAAAATGAGGACCATAGCCTATTTTTTTTTCTCTTTTGACCCAGTCCCAGATTTGGCCCAGGTTTCCTGTGTCTCTGTCTGCCTCAGTTTCCCTCCCTGTGTGGTGGGAGACAAGTTGCCTCTTTCTAATCTTTTAGGTCACGAAGATTTGCTGTGCCTGCTGAGAAAAACACTAGGCCAGAAAATGTGTGTAAAATTTGTATTCTTCAACTTTGGTGTAAAGAAAATGGATAATATTCAATCCTCTGATCATCTGTCAAAGGAGAGTGGGTACTGCAGCAAATTGACTGAGAAAGGGAAAGGAAGCAGTTGATTCTAAATTTTGTCTCCTGACCTGTCCTGTGGCTTCATGAATCTGTATCAGCCTCTGTGTCTCCCCCTGTTATCTCCTGGAGACCTACAGATGTTGTTTTCTAGTCGATGATTTCATGTCATTTTGAAGAGGATTTCTTCCCATAGCACTAAGGGATGGCACCTCCCTCCCAGCCTGGCCCCCATCCTGAAGTTCTACTCAAGTATTTAACTCAATATTTATTCTGCAAGGATGAGGCAAACTCTTGGTCATCCCTGGGGAGAAATCCCTCCCTCCCTTCCCCTGACATCTCAGCATCTCGGGTCTCAGTCATATACCACAGATGGCCTCCTCACCACTGACACTTCTTAAGCCCATCAAATGGAGCAGGCAGAGAAAAAGGTGAGATAAATACTGAAGTTTTGGCTGCAGTGGAAAAAGAATGATGTTCTGCTCTCTTACCATAGGTTTTTCATTCGGAAAACTTGATCACAGCTTGTTATTCACCCATTCCTATTCAAAAGCTGAATTATGATGGTTAAGCCACCAGCTGCATCGTAGAGAATCTAGAAAATCTTTTTAATGCAAACAAAAAAAACATAATGTATGCAATATATATCCTTATGTATGTGGGGAAAGCTTCCAGAGATGCCAATTAGATGCATCTGCAAAGCCAATATGAGTATGATTCTTGGTTCCATCAGAGAGTATTTGGATGGCAGTTGTGATGATGTCCCTGCCTTGCTGCATTGCTCCAGATGAGTCAGTTCTTTATGCTCTACTTGCATTTAGAAATGGACAAAATAATTTCTGACCTTTCCCCAAGAACATACTGTACTGGACATTTTTAAGGGTGCTTGATGTTGACATCATGTGATCTTCATTCCTTGCTCATGGGCTCTCCTTGAGGCTGAGATCACGTGAAAGCAGAGCTCTCCTTCATGCTCAGCTGGTAAGGAAGGTCAGTGTCTCTTTTTGCATCTATCCTCTTGAGTAACCAAGATCCAAGCCAGGTTTCAAGTCCAAATCCACCTCCTTCATTGTTTATACTCAAGATGGCACTACCAGATGGAGTTTGCCTCATTGTTAACCTTCTAAATGGACCCTAAGACCACTACCTACATGCTGCTGCCTCCATGCATCAAAAACTGCCTGTGAGACAGAGATTCCCACCTCAGCTGGAGGACTCCAGTGCCCACAGCTTTTCAGCAGATGGAAGTGAATTCACTGACTCTCCATGGAGCCCCAAAATAGAGAAATGCCTGTGTTGATTCTCCCAGTCCCAAGTAGCACCATGCAGGGATGGTTTTGGCTAGAAGGAATGTGAGACAAATTCTGTGATTCATACTTGTCCAGTCTGATTTGAATCTGAATCATCTCTCTCCCCTTCTCACTGGGAAATGATGTGATGAACACCAGCCTGTCATGGCTGGAGACCTTTTTCCTGCACCACGTGCACTTTGAAGTAATTGCACAAATTCTTAGGTTTTGCTCATTTGGGGAACCTCAGCCATCTTCACCACCCCTACAGACATGTGGTGAACACTTTCCATGTGGGGCAAAAGGGCTGGGCAGTGGCCAGGTGTGAGCATCTGTGCTCTTCTTCCCCCTCAGATCACCATCTCATGGCTTCACCTCTGTGTCCTGCTCCATCCCCACCATCTCATGAGACCCTATTTCCTACATAGCCTCCATTCACCTGCTCCCACCAGCTTATGGGGTGCCCTGTACTTCCTGCTGAGGTTAGTGCTCTCCCTGCACTACCAGGAGGGGATTCCCAGAGGTGCCTGGCTGGGCTGGGGAGATTAGGGACTCTTTGTTTCAAAAGCATTTTAAGTGGTGAGAAGAAAAACAACCTGCAGGTCAGGCTGAAGGTACAAGACAGGAGGGAAATTTTTCATGGCAGAGGTGTGCTCTTGGCCTAAGGGGAGGAAAAAGGCTATTGTGGTTGTAGTCAATGAAATCACTGCTGGCAGGAGCATTAAACAGAGGAAAAAGAGAGCAGGTACTGAGCTAGCAAGGTGGGGTTTTAACCATCTGCCTGGGCTTGCAGCTGGTGGTTTTAAGGGAGTAGAAAATCGACAAGGAAAAGGATAAGTTTTGCAGTGAAATCCTTGCCTGGGAGCCCTGGTGTGCAGCATCTGAGGCATTTGGGCATCAGTTCCCTGATTTAATTGACAAACCTCAGCAGGCTTGGGGAGCTGGCTGGAGAGAGGGTTTGGGCAGCAGGAAAGCTTTTCTCATGGCAACTAGGAAGCACAGGGAAGAGGCAGAACTTCCCAGTGTGTGGAAGGCTTGGAATATGGGATCAGGGGAAGGGAAATAGTGTGGCAATGCACAAACCACTCCTTCTGCAATGCTCCTGTCCAGACTAAGTTTTCCTGCCAGTTTCTGTCCATCCTTGTGATCTTCAGGTGGATTTGTAGTGGCTTCAGGCACATCCAGTGTGCCAGGTTCTCCCATGGACCTGGCTGCCTATTTCTATAGTGAAAGCATCAAAATTTCTGGGTAGGGGTCAGAACCAGCCCTATAGAATGAACCAGCCCTGGTTTTTTTCCTCCCATCCCCTTTGTTTCTATAGGAATAAAAGAAAACTTAAAAAATATTACATCAAAATGAATTTGGGGGAAAAAATCCAAAAGTTGCCCAGAGAGGTGAAGAATAGTTTACAAGTTTCTTTCTTTCTTTAGCATTTTTCCTTGATGTTCCACAGTTTTTGTAAATGCTTTACCCATACTTTTTGTGAAGAAATGACTTTGCCTGGACCTTCCTGCACAGTTGTCTACAAATATATAAGTGAGTCAAAGAGCTAGTTCTCAGGAAGGATTTATTTGCTTTGGTTATCAGTTTCCTGCATCTTAAAGAAATGGAATAGCTCAGGAAGGGTGTTGAATCATGGCTTCTTTGACCCCAGTCGTTGCCTGGTGTCCTGGGCTGGTTTTTGCATGGCTGCTGGTCCTGTAGCTGGGCAGTGTGGTGGCTCCACTCCTGCACGTGTGCTGGCTGTGGTCACAAACCACAGAGTGGACCTCCAGACCTGCTGTTTCACTCTCATTGCTGTTCTGTGTCAGATGTTCCACCTCTGAGAGGTGGCATCCCTTGAGGGAAATGTCCCAGGAGGAAAGGATTTCTCACACTTCCCCAAGCTGTTGTCACTTCATACAAACGTGCTGAGCTCTTCCATGGCTCTCCTTGGTGGTGCCAAGCAATAGGACAAGAGGCAATGGGCAGAAAATGATGCATGGGGAGTTCCACCTGCGTATGAGGAAGAACTTTTCTACTGTGTGACTGAGCACCCTAACAGGCTGTCCAGAGGTACAGATACCTAGGCTATTGTTTCACCAAACCAGGCAAAACTACAGGTCTCTTAGCATGGCTGCCTTAAAGATCATGAACCTCCCACCCAGTTACCCTCAGACTGCATGTGGTTTAGCAGAAGATTATTTTGCTCTGGGGCAAGAAAATGCACATTTTTCTAACCCAAACGATTGCCAAACATAGCTTGGAAATGTGGCCTCAGTATCACTGGTGCAATGCCTACCTGGGTGCATGAGGGGCTTAAAACAGGAGCTCACTGGGGGTGCACAGCCCCATTCCTCTGCAGTGAAGCAAGTTCACCTGTGCTGTAAAAAGAATTGTGTGTGCAACGTTTCTAGAGGAGGCTGCAGCTTCAGAGCAAAACAGTTCAGGAGCTGGAGGTTGAAATCACTCTGAATGATCAGGATGAACTGATGCAGAAGGCAGCAGATGCTGGCAAAACTTACACTTGCTTAGTAAATGTGATTTACTCCCTTCTCATCACCTCATTTTAAAGAGAGTTCCAGATCACGTTTGTTTGGTAGCTACCTTTATTATTGTCTTCCACTTTTTAATAATAGATCTGAGCCAAAGAGCACCCTGAGTGAGAAAGCATATGTGGGAATCAGAGTCTGTGTGTTCTGTCCATCCTTATTCTATGGTAAAACACAGATTGTTTCCTGTCTGTGTGCTCCAGTCCACCTCTGTCCTGCTGTTTTATCTGTCTGTCAAAGCTATTTTGACATCTGGGTCTTAACCCACTGAAGTTGAGAGCTGTTTGAATGGTCCTGTCAGCTTTAAAGTAACTACTCACCAGCTGGAGTCTGAGCCAACCCACAGCCCCAGATGGGGCCAAGGCTTCTCCCACTGTGTGTAAAATGACATCAGATCAGGACCTGGGACTATAAACACTTAAAGCAGTTGGGTCTTCATGGCCCATTGTCCACATGAGATGTCTCTGCATTTGTTAAATGTGATCTCAGATGCAGGCAGCTCCAGATCCAACCACACTGTAGGGTTTTCTTTTTCAACTAATTCTCAGTTGTTAAGACTAATAAGAAAAAAAAATAAAAAAGAGAAAGTCAGTGATAAGTAATGGCTGTTTGATATGATTGAGAAAAGCTGTTCCTTTTTTGCACTCCATAACCCTTTTCCCTCCCAAACCCATTCTTGCTAGATCAGAATACATTAAATTCCTTGCATCAACATGAAAATCTCACCAGCTAATGTTTGCAAAGCTGAAGGTTTCCATCTCCCTCAGCTGGGAGGAGTTATCTTGGGTATCTGTCCTGCTGCCCTCTTCAGTAAGTGGAAAAGTCAGATCCTCAGGCTGAAATTAACCACCTCTATTCAGATGCTTGCTTGATTTAAATGCACTCTTCAGGAGAAATATGAATCTTCCATTCTTTTTCTCTTGGCTCTTACAAGGTGAATGAATGGTCCCAGCTGTGCTTTTCATTCTCTTTCCTCCCTGAAAATCTATGTCTGGAGAAGGGCACCTTTCTCCAAGGCTGTGTTTCACCCTTTTTCACCTGCTCTCTGTCCTCCAGCCAGCACCTAGACTCCTTTTATCCTCATGTGGCAGAGGGAAAACTGAGGCAGTTAACTGCAACAGCACTTGTCAGACCAGGACTGGACCCACGATTCCCTGGCCCTGGGGAGTGGAAGAAGAGCCACAGATATCTGCAGGAAAAATAAAGCAAGAACAAAACCACATGGAGGCTCAAGACGGGGAATGAGCAATGGTTGGAGATTATCTGGATGGTGAATTTAAAACCACTAGGAAATGCTTAAAGGAAAGGGCTGGAGACACTTTTCCAAAAGGCTGGGTAGTGCTTTAGTTTAAAAAGGAAGGGAGGAGGATGAGAGGACCCAGTCAAGATCACCTGCCTGTCTCTATGGGAAAAGCCTTTCATTGTGTTCTGCTATTGGAAATACTTTCAAACAAGTTACAAAGCCAAAAGATTCAAGTTTTACTCCAGAGGGACACCTGAAGGGATCTGCCACTGCATTCATGGTAGACTTTTCCATCTGTCTCCCCAGGACATGGACACATAGCTACACCTAAAGCTGTGATCTGGCCGTAACTGTTCCCCCGGGCTTGTCCAGCCCACCCTTACACAGTGGCTCCCTTCCCTGCTCTGGGCTGGGGTCTCCTTGGGCAGGCATTTGGCTTAGAGGAGACTCTCAACAGCAAAGGGTGAGCACAGTGTGAAAGTGCAGATTTTTTGGTGCTGCTAAAGCAGCCAGCAGCCCCTCAGCCCTGGTAGCGGCATGTCAGGGATGGAAGGCAGCAGCTCTGCCCAGCCAGCTCGCTCTGGAGAATTGAAGAGGTTTTCCTGAAACCCAGTAGGGAATTCGGAGACTGGTGTTTTCCTTCAGCTTCATACTCTCGCAGGCATAAAGAGACCCTCACTTTCCCTGTCCATCTCCAAAGCACTGTCCCTGTCCCACGTCCCTTGCCAGCACTGCGGGAGCTACATCTGGGTACCACTGAGCTCTGCAGACCATTTCCCTTTCTCCTGGGAAAAAGAAAAAACGTTTTCCCAGGATTTCCTTACCTAAGAGGTCTCCCCAAACTCCAAAGTAGCTAAACCGACGGGCTTGGTTTCGGGGAGAGCCCCTACCTCTTGCCGGCGCTGAGTTGGGGCACCTCTGAGCGCTTTTCACAGCGAAAAAGACAACGAAATCTAAGCGCAGGAGGGGTCCCGGAGGGAGGTTACCTGCTCTACTGCTGCGGGCTGGCGGCGGCACCAAACTCGCCCCGGGCTGGCCGTCGGGACTCGTTTTGTTTGGTTTTTCTCCTGGGAGGAAGCGCCAGTTCCGAGCAAAGCGAAGCGCCGCAGAGAAGGGCCGGGAGGAGAGCCGGCCGCAGCGCTGGCCCCGGGACCCCCGGGGGAGGGACCGCTCGGGGGCATGGCTGTGGAAGGAACCCCAGGAGAGGCTGGGGGATTTAGCCGTGGGAGTCGGGACCCCTCCCCGGGGGCCTCCTCCTCCCGCCGGGGAAGAGGGGCCGGGCGGGCCAGCACCGCACGCCCCTCCGGGGGGGCGACAGCCCTATATATTGCCAAGCGGCTCGGGACCGACCTCCCCATCGCGGGGAGCTGCCGCCGAGCCTGCCCCCCTCCCCTTCCCCTCCCTCTCCCCTTCCCCTCCCCTCGGGGGGGCTCTTTCTCCCGCCGCTCCCCCCCATCCTCCGAGGAGGAGGAGGAGGAAGGCGAGGGCCGTATATGAACGCGGCCGGCTTCCCCTGCCTGCGAGGCATGTGCACGCTGCCTGCTCCCAGCCCCGCGGCCGCGGCCAGCCCCGGCTCCCCCGGGCCGCCCCGGGGGTCTCCGCAGGCGCCGCCGGTGAAGCCGGAGCCGCGGGGCGCTGGGAGCAGCCCGGCCCCGCCGCCGCCCGACGAGCCGCCGCCTCCCGCCGGGGGCCGCCGGAGGAAGCGGCCGGTGCAGCGGGGCAAGCCCCCGTACTCCTACATCGCCCTCATCGCCATGGCCATCGCCAACGCCGCCGAGAGGAAGCTCACCTTGGGGGGCATCTACAAGTTCATCACCGAGCGCTTCCCCTTCTACCGGGAGAACCCGAAGAAGTGGCAGAACAGCATCCGCCACAACCTCACCCTCAACGACTGCTTCGTCAAGATCCCCCGGGAGCCCGGACATCCCGGCAAGGGCAACTACTGGACACTGGATCCGGCCGCAGAGGACATGTTCGACAACGGGAGCTTCCTGCGCCGGAGGAAGCGCTTCAAGCGCACCGACATCACCACCTACCCCGGCTACATGCAGAACTCCAGCGCCTTCACTCCCCCGCCCGCCGGCCGCCCCACGGCACCCACAGCGCCCTACCCCAATGCCCTCTGCTCGCCCGGCTACGGCCCCCAGCTCTCCAGCACCGTCTTCCACCCCTATGCAGCCGGGGCAGCACCGCCGGCACAGCATCCCAGGATGTTCAGCATCGACAGCCTCATCAGCGGGCAGCAGGCCCTGCAACCCTCACCGCCCTCCGAGCTGGGCCACCCATCGCTGGGCTTGCCCGGAGCCGAGCTGGCTCCTGCCTGCTCTGCCGGCAGCTCCGAGCCTCCCTGCTTCCAGGCGCAGCCTGTCAGCCCCGGCTTGCTGGGCCGGGCCGGCCCCAACTCCCTGCCGTACCCCTATGCCGCCTCGCCCCCGCACCTGCCCGTGGCTCAGGGCAGCTACTCGCCCAGCAGCCCGCAGCTCTACGGGGCTCCCAACAGACTGGCCCTGCCGGCCATGCGGCCCCCGGCCTGTGCCGAGCACGGCGAGCAGCTCCTGGGGCTCTCCGCCTCTCCCCTCGGCCAGTTCGGCTCCAGCAACACCTACATGAGGCAGCCCAACTTCCCCGCTGGCCTGGAGCGCTACATGTGATGGGGCTGAGGGGGCTTGGCTGGACATCCCTGGGCTCCCACCAGCGGCTCTGGACAAGTGGACTTCTCCCTGCTGTAGGGGTCAGCTGGGGTGGAGTCAGGGGTCTCTGGTCCCTGGCTGTGTGCGGACACACAGGTGTGGGAGGACTCCATTCCTCTCTTTCCCGGCTAATTTTGAAGTGGAGGCAAGGTGATCTATTTTTCTGCTCCATGTCTTCCTGGAAAAGGTGGTCTCTGGCTGCATCTGCCAGGCAGGGCTTCCCACGCTTGCCCTTGTGCCCAGCCTGGCCCCGGGGATGCACACCGGGTCACCCCCAGGGCGAGGAGGAGCACACTCAGGAGGTGGGTGCGTGGTGGAACATGCAGGAACTCTCTCACAAATGGGCTTTCTCCTCTCTTCCCTGAGTGCCTCCTGTGTAACTGGAAGGAAAGTTATCAAAAAAAAAACCCAAACCACTAAACAAGTTCACTGGATTTTAAATGAATATTTAAGATGTTTATCATTTCCTTTCCCTGTAGGAAAAGAAACCCCCAACTTGACTACTTCTTTTTACTATTTTTAAAAATTACTTTTATTGTTAGAAAGGACTTTTTTAAAATAAAGCTTTTTCTTCCAACATGACCAGTGCTGCTGTTCCTCTGGCTCTGGATGGATCTTGGCAAGAGGAAATTATAGTCTTGTAACTGGTGGGAGATGGAGTTGTGCTGCTGTTGTGACACCGCCACATCTTACATTTTTTGTGACACTTTCAAAAACTCTATTTTATTATGATTTTCTTAAAACCAAATGGTAACTCCTGCAAGGCTTGCCCATGCACCTCTTACTGGACTTGATAGTTTCCATTTGCATAGAGAGAATGTGTCTTCCCTCCAAGGTATCCCTTGCAGATGAAATTCTGATTTAGTATATCACATTAGGAGATCATAGTTTTTCTTCCTAGCAACAAAATCAATTAAAATTCTAACCTGTTCACTGGCTGGGCTGCTGCTATTTATTTACAGGACTCCCAGCCAGAGCACCTGACAAGGTTTAGAGGGAGAATTCCTCATCCCCTGATTTAGATTTTTTTTAAAATTTAAACATCCTTTGGGTAAAAGTGCCAAGCTAGGATTTCTCTTCTGTTTTTCAAGGGTGTCTTCTGAAGCAGAGCAGTTTCTGTAGCTCCTATTGTATCTTTCTCTCTAAGGAGTTGGATGACAACTGAGTTTTGGTGTAAAACAGCATCTCATTCCCCCAAAATTCATGACCAAAAGCTGGTGGGCAGACAGGTACCCATGGAGTCGGTTTTTGTCCACAGCTTGGGACCTTGTGGCTTTTCATCCTTTCATTCTGTGTTGTCCACAGAAATTGAGAGTGGGGTTAGTATGAGAGGGGAGGGAAGAAAATGTTTTTTTGTCTTCTTGGCTTCCTTAAAATTTGACCTCCATCTGTCCCTATAAACTGGCCTAGCTCTAGTCTGCTGCCTTCAGCTGAGTTGCTGAGTCTCCTCTCTTGTCCTTCCAGCTTCACCCTTTCAGCTTTCACACTGGTCCCAGCAGCAGCTTCTGTGCCTTTCCCCTGGCAATAGCCCTGCTCAGAAAGTGCATTGTGAAAGAACTTATCCCTTGAAATACTTTGGCTCTCTCCACACGATATCTACAGGCAGACATCTTCTGTCTGATGGAAATTTGCAACGTGCCATGCCTGCCTGTGACACACAGTCTGCAGAGATCACTTAGAGGGGTGCTGAAACAATCACTTGCAAGGACAGTCAGCAGAAAGGACATTTGTCATAGCTCACATTCATTCCCAGGGCCCGATCCTGCAATGTTTTGCTAACTAAAGACGTTTTGAAATCTTGCCTAAGTACCCAGGGTGTCAGAGCCAGACATGTGCCGGAAGCACTGGGTCTGCTGGCTGATGGGGCTGTGACTCCACTGGGATTGCACCCTGAGCAGGAGGGCTGCTGAGGCAGGGGACAACCAGGTACTGGCCTGAAAGAAAAACAATATTGGCTGCAGAGGGTGGGCTGGAGATGCTGTGCTCTGCCTGGGTGGGATAAACTGGGAAGAGTTGACCAAACCGTGACAACTCAGACCAAGCTGAGCTGGCTCATCCCCAGTCACCCTGGAGACTTGCAGGAGCAGGCAGCTGGTGCTGAAAAAGGCTTTCCAAATTCCTGATGTCTCTGAGCATTAACTCAGGTGTTGGTGGAGCCAAGGGCACTGTGCTGAAGTGGAGCTGAGCTGTGACTTTCTCCTATCCCCAGCTGCCTGTGTCCTCCTGCCATGGGGCTCTCTGGAGAGTGGCATCCAGCTCCAGATTTAGGGATGTGTCTGCAAGAGAACCCTCCCACCCCTGTGCCTGTGCAAGAGGGGTCTCTTCAGCCAGGCTCTGGTGTGAAACAGGAGTCACCACAGTGGACTGAATCCCTGAAAACCTGGCTTTGAGAGAGCAGGTGACCCCATCCCAGCGTGTTGGACGACTCCTGGTGTGCAGCACCGGGTGGCACATCTTCCCAGGACACTGTATATCCCTGTCTGCCAGACAGAACTAGCCCAGAGGCCCCTGCAAGCATCAATAAGCTACCCTCACCGTGGGCCTTACACTGCCAAACAGCTGGAAAGCAGGGGGAACAAACCCCTTTTCTTCTTTTCCCTGTAGATATTAATCCTCACATGCACAAAACTCTGGCAGCTTGCGCTGTGATTGTCATTAAACTAATGCCTTAAGAGTGTCTTCTTGGTTAAGTTAATGTATCCCAACGAGGCTTTTAAGCTTCCATTTCAAAGCTTTGTTTACAGTTAGGGTGAATCTAGCAAATGAGTAGGATTAAGGTGTCATGTAAAGCATGAGCCTTGCTGGGACAGAGTAGTTTTAAGCTTTGTAAAGTTTATACCTGAGCCCTTCATCTGTTTTAGTGTCTTTTCGATGTCCCTCTTTAGTGAATAAGAGGGATTTGAATGAAACAGCAGTAATTATCACTCAGATTTCAGTTGTGAAACCAAGTCGCCTTTGAAATCCTCCCCTCTTTATTTAGGGAGTTTAGGGAATATTATGTAATGACATTTGTAACAATCTTGAGCTCACACAGAAGGCAGAGACAAAACTTTTTGTGCTCTCTGAGATTGTACAAAGAATACCTCAGGGTGATGGCAAGAGGTACCTTGGACTTCCCATGGTGGGGAGAGCCCTGTCCCGAGCCCGTGAGATGTGACAAGGGAGGTGGAATTGATCCTGAGCACCAAAGAGATTTAGCAGTGATCTGGGCAATCTTGCCTGACTTCCCAGGGAGTAACTCTTTGCAAATGAGGCTGATTTCAGATAACTCAGGCTGCACGTTCAGCAACACACGGCCAAAATGAGCTGTCACTTCGAAAAGATGTTTGTTTTTCACTGGGAAACACTGGCTACCCAGGGAGGACCAGCTGAGCTGCCGTGCCTGTCGGTGTACAACAGCGTTCTGCGTGTTTCATGCTCGTACCACCTTCCTGCTGCTTCCAACAGGTTCAAACAAGCAGTAAGAAATGCCCTTTCCAGATTAGATTCCCAAGCAATAAATAGTGTTTTCCACCCTGTTACAAACAGACACAGCACCAGCTGAAATTTTAGTTGAAACACATTTCCTGCAGAAATTATCGGTCCCTGTGGTAGTGTTAGGTTTTGTCTGGATGCTGCCAGCTGCTCACTGACAGTCTCTGTGCTGGAAATGTTACACCATAACTTGCTGCTATTCTGTGCAATACTTTGCCCTTTGCAAACACACAGCTTGAAGACATTCAGTGGTGTTTCTTGGAGGTCGGGATTGAGTGGGTAAAGTCAGACAGTGATGGGGAGATGGGCAGTGGGTGCAATGGGACCAACTGAGATTGGCTTTGCCAAGTAATAATGAGTTTTTAGCAAATTATCATGTGGGAGTCAACACTGCCCAAGCTCTGAGCTACATCTCGAAGTATTGGGGGGTCAATCACCACTTCTGCTATGACATGTTTAGATCCTTTCTATGTGGAAAGTTCATATAAGGACTGCAAGTCCCACAGGGGCAGATGATGCAGCTGCTGTGTTTATACAGGGCAAGAGCAATTCTGCGCTGCCCTCCGCCGCCTCACTGCAGGGGTGTAACGCCGCGACAGGGGGGTGGCAGGGCAGGGATGGCCCGGAGTGACAGCGGCGTGCTCAGGCCAACACTGACCTCCAGTGGAAAGCCCAGGGAAGCCGCTCCCGGCTCCCGGGGGTGCTCAGCATGTCCCGGCAGCAGCCCGGCCTTTGAGGTCCTGTTCACGGCCGCGGAGGATCAGGACACCGGCGAGTTTTGGGGTACGGTCAGGACGAGACTGAGGGAAGCTTGTTCAAGGAGGGTCGTTATGAAACAGAGTGGGCTGGATAAAATCTCCAGGCTTAAACCACCAGTTGCTCACTCTGGGGAGGTTTCAGAGAGGAAGGGTGTCTCTGGCTATTCCTTCTTTTACTCTTTTCCTAAGCCATCGCAGGGCACAGGATACACGATTGGGCTGTGTTGGCTGTCCCCTGCAGCTCTTCTCCCTAGAGTGAAAATAGGGAAACGAGTGGAAGCACAGTGAGAATCTGTGCCCTTGATGGAAGGGGAGGGGTCGGTGATGACAGGTCACTCCTCAGCAGCAGCCAGTCTCGCTGGCAGCCTGACTTTGTGTTTGAAATGTGCTACACGGTGTTTGAAGGGCAGAGCTGGGGGCTGGCCTGGCTCTTAACAGCGCCCAAAGTGCCAGGCAAAGCAGCAGAGCCTGAGCATTGGCAGCACAACACCTACAAGCTCTTGGGAGAACATCTGGGGTGCAGTCATTTTGCAGCCTTTGTGCTGTGGTTGCTGAAGTGGTTACACTGCAGCAGTGGGGTTTATGAATGTAATGAATCAACTGTGCCATCCCAGTGCCAGCAAGCAGCTCTGGCTTGTGGCAGCTCAGGGTGCTGCATGGAGAAAAGGTGCACTTTAGCTACTTTCATTTGTGGCTGGGGAAAAAGTTAATTTTCTATTTACATCAGCATTGCTGAGTCAAAGGCAGAAGTGTATGGCCTCTGCAGAGAGTGGGCTCGATGGCCTCAGACGTTTTGGGTGCTTTCCATCTGCACCAGAGTCATCTCATCTTGGTTTTAAAACTCCCCTGCTAATCAGGTGCTGGAAACCAAACCAAATCTGTAGACCCATTTTCAGCAAGTTTCAGGTGATCTGATCTGGCTGGAGCAAATGGACCTCAAAAAGCACAAAAGTGTACAAGCTCACTGGCCACCATGGCTCTTGGCTCAGAGCAGGCCATGGGTTTCAACAGAGGAATTAAATCACCTGTGTAGGTCAGGACAACCCAGATTTGGTTATACTCTTTTCAGATGTTCTCTGCTTGAAAGACAGGAGACTGAGTAAACCTAAGGGGACTCTGCTGTGCCTCATTATTTTCAGTTTCAGAAAGATTCTTATAGCTGTAACTCCCTCTCAAGAGCATCCCAACCAGCACTTCTCCACAACAGAGATGCATTTACCCACGGGAAAACAGGAGGCTGCCAAACCAATCTCATCCTTTAGAGTCTTTACCCTCAAGAAATCACAACTTTTGCCATCCCAAGGACACAATTAGGGAACATTTCTTGCCAGACCCCAAAGGCATCCCAGCAGACTTCCGTGTTTCCTAGAGATGGCAAAACTGGCCACTTGGTCGAGATGCTCCTTCCAAGTCACCCTGGAAGTGATGGAAGGGGAGTTTGGTTTTGCCTCCTGCACTGTAGGCAGCACCCACGAGGTGGCAGCCAGGTGACACCCTGGCCAGACCGTGTGGCCCACCCTCAGCTCTCCTGCCCACACCCCACCAGCTACACACCCTCTCCGAGCAGCATTTACTCCTCCCTGGTTACTTATTGTTAGGTTTCCCACAGTGTTGGTTTAAGCACGTATCCATCCTCCCCCGGCTCGAAGCCCTTTCTTTCCAGGCTGTCTGCTGCTTGGATTCTCCCCGAGCTGATGCTCACCCTCTAAGTATAATTGCAATACAAAGTAGTTTCAGAATAGCGTGCAATAGTGGCTAATTATTTGGAACAATTATACATAACAAAGACAGAGCCAAGCAGCAAGAGGGCTTAATTGTCTGGCCAAGCATGAAATAGCACAGGATTATCGCTCACAGGGGGAGGGGAGGCAACAGAGGAGAATTGCCCCATAGAATAGGCAAGAATCCAGCCTGCTCTGGAAGACAAAGTTTACTGAAGAACTTGAAAATTCCCCGTTGAAGCATCTTCTGAGATGGCAGAGAAGACATGAAAAGGATAATGACCCAGAATATGGGCTTAAGGCACAAATCCCTCCACTGACAGACTCCAGGCCTACAGGCGCTTAAGAACATGCTTAAATTTTAAGCACATGAATAGTCCCCTTTGACGGCTCACGTGCTTAGAGTTAAGCTCAGGCATAAGTGTTCGTAGGATTGGAGCCCAGATTTTTATTGCAACTAGGCTCTTCTCAGTAATGACAGGAAATAAGAGATGTGTAAAGTGCACAAGCTCCCCGGGCAGTGCCATGAAGCCCTTTGCTCCATGTGAGCGACAAGGACCTGTGGTGAGCTGTGGCAACATCCACGCCTTTCCTACCTGCCACAGAGCTGGGAGAGGGAAAAACAACTGTGCTGTGGTGAGGGCAGAATCTCCAAGTCGTGAGTTGAGCCTGAGAGCCCACAGGTGTGGGTGAGAAGGTGAGGAGGGTGCAAAATGGAAAAAAAATCACCATTAAAACCTAAAAAGTGCTGTGCGTGTTGCTGGAGTTCAGCCTTGCTTGAGAGCACCAGAGAGCATTGTCTTGGAGAGCTTCTGAGTTGGTGTGGAAAATAAGAATAATTTTCAGTGAAAGTGATGAAAATATAGAAGAAAAAATCCTGCAGAATATGAAATCGATTCAATAGCAGTTCCTCCCCATATATTCTCTGCTTATGCATGCACCTGCTATTTCTGCAGAGTAAGTTTTGTCTCTTGTGAGATCTTCCTTGCTCTTTCTCCATATCTGAAAGGGTGTTTTTTGCAAGGCTTCCCATTTCTACATGACAACTACCTACTGGGCACTAGTACTTGTCCCTCTGCTTGAACCTAGTTCACTGTTTTTCAATTGTCTTTATGACTGGAAGGATTTGTTTTTGTTAGTGGGACAACAGCTTCGTGCTGGTGACTGCAGGTGTGCTGTAGTGGTAGAAAAAGTGGCAGGTGTGGGATACCCACAGAGTGGGAGCTGCTAGAGGAGGAGGTGACCCCACCACTGCCTCCTGCAGTGCGCCTGGGACCTCAGCTGTGGCTTGGGCATCAGCACCCACGGGTGCAGGAAAGCTGCCAGCAGCCACTGCAGGGCATTATATGATACATACAGCCTTCTTACCCAGCCACATGTGCAGCCTCCTGCCTTTCTCAGGCACAGACACGAGCTATGCAAACACCCACATCCCCTGTTTCTCCTTCACGCCCATGCGGGGTGGGGAATGAGGGACTGGGCAGTGACATCCCCTCTGGGGAAGAGTCAGGCCAGCCTATGCCAATGTGGGCTGAGATGTCCCTCAACCACTCAGGACCTTGCCAAACCACCCCGATGCCTCAGTGCATCACCAGCCTGCCAAGACGTGCCTGTGCAGCAGCTCAGAGCAGCAGGGCACGGGTGGAGGATTTTCTCTGAAGCCAGAGGTTAATTATGCTTTATTGGATAATTTTCAGCTGCCAGCGCTGGCAATAAAAGGGATTTCCTCTAGATGGCACGCTTATCTCTGCACTGGGAGGGAAGCCCACTAGTCTGCATCCCCCGCAGGACCCCAGCCATGTATTTGCAGGGAACAGATAACTTATGTCCTCTTATATCACAGTTTCAATTCTCAATATCTATACAAAAGCCTGGGAAATGGTAATTAGCAAAAGACATTTCATATTGACCCCTGTTGGGATCCAGTTAGCTCAGTGATGCTAAGTATCCATTTTGAAGAACTCTGGTCTTTCCAAGTAATATAAAACCAAATGTAAAACATCAGCCATTCCTTCATCAGCCCTAAGTGTTGCTTCTTCCATATGAGTGATCCAGTTTCCTCTTCCCAGCAAGAATAAGCAGAGGCTTACCTGCAGTAAGTGAAAGAAGTGGGGATGTGTGTGTATGTGAAGCCTCAACACCCCCAGAGTGGCTGGATTAGTTTTAATCTGTGTGTCGACAGGTTTTCCCATCTCTTGCCCCTGTGCAGCTTGGGGTAGCAATTTCTTGCAGTGGTTTGAAGAAAGGAACAGAAGTTCACTCCAGTGTGGAGCTGGGATTCACCCTTCTGTGCAGATTCAGCCACAGATATTAAAGTGGTTCCCAGTTTGATAATTTTTCCACTTGGCAGTTTTTCACTCGGTGAGGGGAGAGGGTTAAGGGTTCTGCCTCTGCTTCTCTAAGTGTGTGAGATACCTCACCTCCCTTCCCAAACTTTATGTTGCAAATTTTTCTCTGTTTATTCAACTCCTTCCCAAGATGGGAACAGGGAAAAGGAGCCCCGTGCTGTATTTCTGTGCAATCTAATATAAGGTCAAGAAGCACAATATATTTATGAACCTCTTTATGAGACAGATCTGGATATATCAGCATGTACATGCAGGGCTGATATTTCAGAAGGATACAGCAGAGATACCCAAATCTGATCCCTAGGTGGACATTGCTGGATACTTCCAAATGCAAAGACTCCTATCTTCAACTGTTTTCTATAGTAAAAAAAAAAAGCTTAACACTTTTTATACTGATCAAGCTGTATTCCAGTAATTTTCCACCTTCTCTGTCATTTCCTCATTTGAAGGCCCTCTCTGTACTGCCTCTGGCACCCAAGTTGAAGGTCCTCAGCTGGCACTTCTGACAGAGCTGGACTTTTGTGATCTCATTGAGTGAAGTGGGCATGAGCTGCTGAACTGCTGAGTGCAGAAAACTCAGCATCAAGGATTTCCTGGACATGTTTGGCATGATCAGATGCTAACATGGAAAACCTGGACTCAGAAACCTCATCATGAGTTTCTAAATCCTTGTGGATCTGGCCATTTATTTAGGTTCTTGCACTGGTGCACCCACTTTTGGAAAATCTGATTCCCTCCCACATATATCTCTCACCTCCCAAAAATCCCCTAAAAATCCTTCCTTCTATTTTCAGGGGATTTTGGAAAGAATGAAGTGATTTAGCAGGCTTGTTTTCACAGGGATATTTTTCCTTGTGTGGTAGGCACAGTTACCAGGCTGTTCTACACACATTGCCATGTGCCAGAGCATAATTGCCTTCCACATGCATCAGCCTTTGGCTAATGTGTTTTTTATGGCAACCAGGAGAGCTGGCTTTGGTGAGTCTCAAAAGCGCACCTGGTGGTTTATGGCTTGAAATCGCTGCGTTCCTCTGAGTCATGGAAGTGTGTGTATCTCTTTTCATGTCGGATTGCTCAAGAACAGTACCAAAAAAGGGCTTTTAGCAAGTCAGAGTTAATCAGTTGAGTGTTAAGCTGTGCATGAGTTTGCCTAGTGGGCTTCAAACCCACATGGGATGGAATCGGTATGAATAGAGAGCAGGAGGCAAAGTTCTGGAACTGCAAGCCCCAAAGTAAGGTCCTAAAGTCAGATCAGAGCACTTAAATAAACTTGTTTTTAAGATATTTCCCACTCATCTGAGGAGCAGAAAAGACAGGGATAATTGTGCTCCAAAGTTTCATGGAGACTCAGCCCTGCACATGGGGTTCTGGGGAAAAGCCTTCATTGAAATCCAGGCCTTTTTTGGTGTGGATTTTGAGACACCTGCATTTGTAAAGTCAACAAACCCGAGCTGTCCAACATCTGAACGCTGCAGGGATGGATATTGGCACTTGGCTCCGGTGGTTTCCAAACCGGGAATTTCACATATCTCTCACTATCTGTCACCACCATTCCCACTGACCTCCCTGTGCTGGGAGCTCGTGGTGTGCAGGCTGCAAACTGATCTTTGCAAGCTGGGAGCTGGCAGTACGGGGCTGGAAAAAAGGTTGAACTGCAGGGAGCACTGAAGGTCTGAGCCTTGGATATGGAAAGAAGAGAAATAATATCAAAGGAAATCGCATAAGTGGAAAAAGAGCCCCCTGGGGCAGCCCAGGCAACAGCAGGTCTGTCTTGTTCATGTTTTTAGAGAAGTTAGAGGTCAGCCAAGCTTGATAACGAGGTAATAAAGAAAAATCCATCACTGAGCCTTGGGGGACTTGTAGATGCGGTTCTCATCAGAATAAACGAATTTAGATGCTGCTCGGCAGAAGCAACAAGAACGATTATGTATCACAAACCAAACAGATCATCTAGAAGGGTCTGGGAACAGCGACGGCTGGGCTGGACCTGAACCTTCCACATTGCCCAAGGGCTTCACTTCCCGAGGCTTTGCCCCCCGCTAAACCCCCGCGCCGGGAGATGCTCCGGGCAGGAGCAGCGATCGCACCCTGCGGTGCTCCGGGCTTCGTCTTCCTGCCCTCCGACTGCACCCCCTAGCAAGTAACAGTCTGGGCGGACGGTCAGGGAAAGAGTTTTTCCCTGTGGGGAAAAAAATTTCCAAAAGTTCCTGGTCGTTGTGGCCAGTTTTGCAGCTTTCAGGAGCTCCGAGCCGGGCGGAGGCACCGGGAGATCCGGGGGGGAAACCTCGGCCGTGGGGATCCACCTGCTGAAGCCGTTAGCAGGGCATCAAACGCCGATCCCACACGCCTGGATCAAACGCCTCATTAAGACAGGCGGGGAAGACAGTGAAAATCAACTTAAAGGAGAAAAAGGAATCATCATGAGCGGCTGATGGCCTTTATTATTTTTTTTCCCTACTTTTGAGACTTTCTGGAGAGTCTCTCCACTCCAGCTGCACTCATTCCCACTCGCGTTTGATTCTGCAATTTAACGTGAGATGTAAAGCAGAGTTGGGTTCAAACGGGAAGCGACTCTGTCTGTAAGGAAATACTGCAGAGAGGAGAGCAGAAAAATTAAAAATCTGCCCAAGGAAAAATGCTTTCCTCCCAGCCCAGCGCGCTCGGGCTCGGCGGGGCGATGACAAGGCAATCATTTCGGGTAGATCAATAGGGTTTTTCTTTCGGGAGACCACATCATTTCTTACCCCGGCGCACATTAAAACGCGCCCGTCGCTCCGCGTGTGCATGCACGGCCGGAGTGTGTCTGTGAGCGTGTGTGTGTGAGCGTGTGTGTGCACCGTGTCTGCGATCCGACCATCTGGTTTGTTTCAATCCAGGGTTTCCCTTTGCTAAATCATCTCAGGACGGGTGTAGTTTAGGTACTTTTTCTCGTTTTGATTTGTTTCTGCAGCCGATCTTTCGTGGCGAAGCCGAGGCTCAGACCGACTCGGCGAACAGAAGCCGTTCGGAGACGGAGGGAGCGGAATTCCCTCACTGGCGTTTCATTGTGGGTCATTCTCGACTTAAACGGGGACAATACTGCGCCTCGAAACAGGCAGAAATCGTGTCGGTGGTGGGCGATGGGGACGCGCTGTTTCCCGAGCTGCGGCGCTCTGGGTGAGCGGTGCTGCCGGGGAGAGCCAGGTCCGGGCGGCAGCAGGACAAGGCACCGGCCGCATCCCATCAGCAGCGCCTCGGATCTACCCTGCTCGCCTCCCCCTTACATTTTCGGCCTCCTCGGGGTCCCCATGGCCACGACTACAGCAGCAAGCGGCTCCACCCGAGTTCCCCGTTGCCAGGGGCACCCCCGAGGTCTGCCCACCTCTCCAGCCGAGGGGAGAGCCGGCAGCCGGGGCAGGGCAGGGGTGGGCAGGCAGCAGACACCCACATCTGTTTCACTTCGAACCGTGCGGGACCAGCCTCCAGACGGAGCGATCGGGAGGCAGCCGCCCTGAGACTGCCGCGGGGGCGCGGAGGGGCGCGGGGGGCGGCGGAGCATCTTGTCCCCCGGAGCATCCCCCGAGCTGTCCTCTGCCCTCGGCCGCTCGCAGCGCGTCATTTTGCTGCCCCCCCGCCCTCCCCTGCGCCGCCCTGCAGAGGCACAAGGCGCAGCTCCCGGCGGTTCCTCGCTGCCATGAAATGCACCAAGTGGAAATTCAATCGCCCCGTTGTGTGTGTGGTCGAAATCTCTGGCAGCTGCTTCGGAATTTTTTATGACACTTTCGTTTATGTAGGGGAGGCATAACTATTATTTTACTTAATAAAAATGGAAAGCGGCTCGGGTCTTTTCCCTCTCCGCTCTCTTCCATTTGTTCTTCCCATCGCCTTTCCACCGGGCTGATGAACGGAGAGTTTAAACAATGTCGGTAGGAAAGATGCGGCATCTTCGAGGCATTTCTCCGTGTTAGATAATTAAATATACATGTATATATGAAAAAAATGTATATCAGGAAAATAAAGAATATAAATATAGGTATAGCTGAATATATATACATATATATATACATATATATACAGGCAAACAAATGAGAGGGAGATACATGCATATGTGTTGTGAACACATGATAGGAGCATCGAAGAAGTGTAAAAGTGAAAGCTCAGGAAAGCTACCCCAGGGCTGACACACGCCCGCGGGTCAGACTTCCCACCTTCCTGACAAACTCTCAGCACAGTTTTCCCCTCTATTTTTCCCCTTCGATCGAGAAATTGTCCCCGCTGGCCGCACTGGCGGCGAGGGAGGAGGATGAGACCGACTCCGTGCAGAGGCTCCGGCTCTGTAATCGCTGCTTCCACTGGAGATGTGCGGACCAAGACGTCCCCTTCTGCCCTCTCCTCGGGGTCCCTCCGAATTCTCCGAGCCTGTGCACCGAGTCGTTAGGGCTTGAGTAATTGTGACCGGCATTTGGAAGCGGGGCCGCGCAGCTGTTTGGCCCGGCTCCCCGGTATTAGTGCTGGAGATTTTATCACCAAATGCTCGCACCTGTTAACGGCAGAGACTGGCAATTCATCACCGCAGATTCTCACACTGCTGAACGTGGCCCTGGCGGGGGGACATCTCCTCATGGTACCCCTTTGGAGGAACCCATCCCCTTCCTCCCTCCCCAAGCATCCTCCCACGGGAAAGCAGGTACGTGTTTGCAGAGCGTCCAAGGGAAAAAGCCAAACCGAACCAAACAAAAACCTAACGGTGCGAGCGTGGTTCAGAGTGTCTGCGGTAGAGACAGGGACAACCTGCTGTCACAGCCACCCACGGAACATGGGGTGGGCAGCTTCAGCCGTGGATGTGTCCCCCGGACTGCGCCAGGGCGGCTGCAAGAGGGGCAGCGGGGCTCTGCCACCCACGGGGACACTGCTGTGGCTCCCGGGGACCTTGCTTGCCTCTGTTTGGAAGAAATTTCTCCCGCTTCGCCTGCAGCCCGCGACAAGGTGGGTGTCTGCTGCCCACCACCTCCTCTTGCCAGCCGACAGGGAAGCGGAGGCGGGAGAGCGGCAGACAGGAGATGCCGAGGCCGCAGGATATTCCCCTTCCCGAAGGGCTCCTGGGGCCTGGCCGGGCTGTGGGTGGGCCGCCTCGGAAAGTGGTACCCGGCCGGGCCAGCCCCTTCGGGCGGAGATGCGGGGACTCGGGCGCGGTCCCAGCACCCCTCGGACAGGCACAGCCTTTGCTTTGGTTATCTCTCGTAGCGGGGAAGGCTCGGCGGAGCGCTGCTCCTCGCCCTCCGGCCCGCACCTGCCCGGCGCAGCATCCCTTGCGCGGGCGGGAGCCCTCGGAGGAGGCGGGTTTCCAGCAGGGTGCTCCGGCCTCGCTGACGTGTCGGTGACGTAAGCGCGTGGAGAAGGGGAGCGGGGATCCCCAAATTCACACGACCCCTCAAGGGGGCCGAAGGCTCGGTCGTGGCGGAGTGAGGGTCCCTGTCGGCGAGACTGCGGGAGGTCTGCGGCTCATCCCCCAGCTTCGGGGATGGGCAGCCCTCCGGGAGACAAGGGACCCTCCGCGGAGCCCGCGCAGAGGAAGGCGACCTTCGCATCCCGCAGGAATGGGGTCTGAGAGCCTCCAGCATCGCGGGGCTCTTGGGGCTGGGAGGGGCTTTATCCGGCGTCGATCCCCCACTCCTGCAGCAGCCGGCTCCAGACGAAGCCGGGGGCATCCGAGCGCCAGGGGAATGGGCAGCGCCTTTCCTCGAAAGCATCCCGGGCGGGGGACACGCTCCCCGGGGACCGGGCCGGGCCGGGCAGCCCCTCGCCGTGCCCCGTGGGGTCTGCGGCGGGCGCCACGTGATGCCGGGGCGGCCGTATAAAGGCCTGGGGAGCGCTGGCAGCAGGCGCAGTGTGGGAGCGTTTCCACCGGGTCCCAGCTCGGGAGGGGTGGGGAGGGGGGAGCCGCCTTCCCCACTTCTGCCCTCCCCCCTCCCTCTTCCCCTGCCCCTCCCTTCCCCCTCCCACTCCCTCCCCCCAGCCAGGCAAAGAGCCGTCGCAAACCCCACTTTTTTTTTTAACCTTTTATTTTTTTCCTCTTTTTTTTTTTTCCCCCTGGTTCTCTCCTTTTATTATCATTATCACCATTATTTATTATCGCTGCTCCCAAGCTCCCTGCCCAGCCCACGGGCGCCCCGTCCCCCCGCCCCCGCCCCGCGCCCCCTCCGCCGCCCCTCCCTCCGCAGCCACCACCCCGCAGCCACCACCGCGGCCCCGCCAGCAGCGGCGCGGCGAGCGGGGCGCGGAGCGGAGCGGCGGCGCCGGGGCGCGGAGTCCCAGCGGCGGCCGCAGCCCTCCGGCACGGCCCCGGGCCCATCCCGGGAGCCGCCGCTAGGTGGGAGGGGGAGCCCGGCCCCGGCCGCCCCGGCCGCACAACAATGACTTTGGGCAGCAGCGGCGGCGGCGGCTGCGGGATCATGTCCGAGCGCTCCCCGGAGGAAGAGCCGCTCTCCGAGGTGGAGGACGCGGATATCGACGTGGTGGGCCCGCCCCAGGATGGGGGCAAGTACAGCGAGGAGGAGGAGGACGAC
This sequence comes from Lichenostomus cassidix, assembly GCF_008360975.1. NCBI lineage: Eukaryota > Metazoa > Chordata > Aves > Passeriformes > Meliphagidae > Lichenostomus > Lichenostomus cassidix. The sequence goes on along the minus strand of NC_139489.1, from coordinate 7,920,437 downwards.
GACGAGGACGAGGAGGACGAGGAGGACGGCGGCGATCCGCTGGGGCTGGCGCTGCCGCGGAGCGGGGCCGCCAAGGCGCGCATGGGGGGGTCCCCGGAGCGGCTGTCCCCCGCCGGCGGCTCGGAGCCGGCCTGCGCCCGCGGCGCCGCGCCCGGGGAGAAGGCGCCCGCGGGCGGCGGCGGCGGCGGCGCGGGGGGGAAGAACCCGCTGGTGAAGCCGCCCTACTCCTACATCGCCCTCATCACCATGGCCATCCTGCAGAGCCCCAAGAAGCGGCTGACGCTGAGCGAGATCTGCGAGTTCATCAGCGGGCGCTTCCCGTACTACCGGGAGAAGTTCCCCGCCTGGCAGAACAGCATCCGCCACAACCTCTCCCTCAACGACTGCTTCGTCAAGATCCCCCGGGAGCCCGGCAACCCGGGCAAGGGCAACTACTGGACGCTGGACCCCGAGTCCGCCGACATGTTCGACAACGGGAGCTTCCTGCGCCGGAGGAAGCGCTTCAAGCGGCAGCAGCAGCTGCACCCGCCGCACCCCGAGCTGCTGCTGCGGGCCGGGGCAGCCGACCCCGCCGCCTTCCTGCCCGGCTTCGCCTACGGACCCTACGGCTACAACTACGGCCTGCAGCTCCAGGGTTACCCCCACCACCACCACCACCATCCCGGTGGCGGAGGCGGCGGCGCCGCGGGCGCCTTCCCCTTCCCGGCGCCGCACTGCCCGTTACCGGCTCCGCCGCCTCCCGCCGCCGCCTCCGTCTTCTCCGCCGCCTCGGGGCTGCCCTCCTTCCTGGGCGGCGAGCTGAACTGCAGGAAGTCCTTCTACCACCCCCAGCTGAGCCCCACCGCCCTGCCCGCCGCCCTCCTCCAGACCCTCAAGCCGGACCCCTCGCCCGCCGGCGGCGGCGGCGGCGGCAGCGGCGGCACCAACCACCCCTCCCGGCCCTCTTTTTCCATAGACAACATCATCGGGGGGGCCGTGCCCCCGCCGCCCAGCACCAACCCCAGCGTCGCGCCCGCCGCGCCCTACCCCGCCGGCCAGGCGGGCCCCCCGGCGCAGGTCCTGGCCGTGCTCAGCCCCGCCTTGGCCCCGGCACAGCCCCAGGTCAGCCTGGCACACGAGCCGCTCCTCCAGCCGGCCCAGAACTTTTCCAGTAAAATCACAACCCTCAGCAGCTGTCATTTTTAAAGTGTGCTGGGGACTGGGGAAGGGGAGGGGGATGGGGGGGAGAGTCGCGAAGCAAACGGCCCCTTTCCAGCTCTCCCCCACTCCTCCGAAACTGCTCCCCTTCCCTCTCCCCGTGTCCCCCCCATCTCCTCCTGTTGTGTTTTAAGGTAGGAAATATTTCCTTTTTTTTCTTTTTTTTTTTTAATTTTTTTTTTTAAATTTTTACTTTATTTCCAGGCTCAGTGGCATCCAGATCTGTTTGTCTCTCTTTGCTCGGGGGAAAAAAAAAATAAATCAATAAATCGGGAGGGCGGGAGGAGGGAAAGACTAACACGATTTGGTCCTACAAGCGCCAAAGCGTATTTATAAAGTGGCCGTAACATAAGCTGGGACCTGGGCTGGTTGAACATGCAACGTCTTGTGAGGGGCGGAGGGGGAGCATGTGAAGAACGAAACGGTCTTAGGGTCAGAAATGTTTCCTTTGAGAGGTGCGGGTTTTCCGCGGGGCTCCCCCAGATCGCCTGGGAAAGCGGCCAGGGGAGCTGCGGACGCCCCCGGTCGCAGCGAGCCCGTTTTCGTTCCTGCAAGTCTCTCTGCCGGGTGGTTTTGCCATGTGTGTCTGTCTCTCCCCTGCTCTCAAAGAAAATGTTTTAATGGTCCGATCTTATTTTTGGTTTCTTTGAAGCTTCGGATTTGGTTTTAAAAGGCACTGTTTAAGGTTTCTTTGTTTTTAAGAAGAAGAAAAGTCGGTGAAACTCAGGACTGCGGTTTATTTTTTTTTTATTTCTTTTTTTTTTTTTTTTTTCAATTAGACATTGAAATGCACGTTGAAAAGAAAATCCGATCCGTCAGGAAGTTTGGAGAATTCCCATACTATTTTTTTTTTAATTCCCGTTTTCCCACCCCCTCTGTGCGTGGGTTTTTTGGTGTATTGGTAATTATTTGTATATAGATTATTCGGGAGCTAATGAGCGGAGTCCAGTTAACTCTTCACTGGTTGTGCATCCGTCATATCTATTTTATTGAGAGAATCTGTGCATAATTTGATGTGGAAAAGGCAACAGAATTTTGTCCACCGTTGGTGTAAATTAATAAATGTTTGTGACCTGGTTAAAAAAAAAAAAAAACAATAATCCAAATCGTTCTTTGCGATGTCTTTTGTCACGCTGAGAGCCGAGAGCCCCTCTCGGGCCTCAGGCGAGCGAGTGGCTCCCAGCCTCGGGCCGGCGACACTCGGGCGTTCGGCAGGGGCTGAGCGGCTCTTCCGCGGCCTGGCGCGCAGCCTGCGCGGGGCTGCTCCGCGCCGCCCCCCTGCCCACCGCTGCGCGCTGCCACACCGCCCGGGCCACCGTGGCCGTCCCCGCTGTGGGTCCGCGGGAGGGCAAGAGAAAGGATCCCCGGATATATTTTTTTTTGGTTGTTGTTAATTTTATTTTTTTGTTTCTTGGATTTTGGTGTCTGTCAGCAAAAAAAACTAAAACAAAACCAAACCAAAGCAAAAACCCCAAACCTGCGTGTTTTCACGGGGAAGGAGGTGGGGGCCGGGAGAAAGGTTCTCCCTTCTTCACCCTCTTTCCCCCCCACCTCCTTTTATTTTGTTTGGAAAAGTTGACACATGAGAAAATAAGTTGGAGGGTTTCCTCCCCGCACACACGTCCCCCTTGGGCCTGCAGCATTTGAATGACCGAATGAAACTTGATCGCTGCCTAAATTTTGCAACAACTTACAAAGTAAATAAACATCTTAAAGCGCTCCCTTCTCTTCCAAACTTACCCCCCCCCATTTATTTATTTCAGGGACCAAACGTGGCTCTTTGGTTTGTTTGTTGGCAGGGACCCTGATCGAAAGAATCGAGGCCTTTCTGACCGGGCAGCCAGCTGAAGGAGAAGGAGAAAAAGGAAAAAAAAAAAAAAAAAAAAAAAAGCTGAGACGTACGAGGCAGGGAGCGGGGGACGGAGCCGGTCCGCGGGCAGCGGGGCTTTGTGCGGAGCCCGCCGGGGCTCAGGCAGGAGCAGGAGCCGGGCGGTGTGCGCCGGGGAGCAGGGGGGGATCGGCTTTTCTTTTCTCTTCCCGCACCCATCCCTTTTTTATCCCCCCTCCTCTGCCCCTGTCTGTGCCACCTCGAACCTCCGCGCAGTTTGTTGATGTTGTTCCTGAACGTGCCGCCTCCCCGCAGCGAGCGGTCTCACATCTCGCCTTCACACACATTTGCTTTTGAAAAGCGATCTTCGTGTCCGGCACTTGGTTGTCTCCCTTTCATGTCCAGCTCCTACAAAAGGGGCTACAAGACTCGACATGGGAGAAAAGAGGAGGCCAATGAATCTATTTTCCAGATTGCCAAGCACATGGTTGGAAATTGAAGGGGCTTTTGTAGCATTTCCCCTTCCTCCCTCCCTCCCCTCTCCTTTTCTTTTGCTTGTGTGCAAATTGTTCAATTGCTCTGGCAGGGGTGTTCCTGACAAGCTCATTACTAGAAGGTGCCAGACCCCTCCTCTCCCTCTCCCCCGAAGTCTTTGATGAAGTTAAAATGCGCTGATAGCTGCTCTCGGGGCTATCTTTGTTCAGCCTCTTTTAATAACCGAGCCTGCTTTGAGGAGACGGGATCCGAGGGAAGAAAGCGATGTGCAGCGAGGCTGGGTGGTGGTTGTGCGCCTGGCAGAAGGGGAGCCTGGTTATTTTAACATAAAGTAGCGATTTTTAATAATTTTTGGCTTGTTTGTTTGTGAAGCGCAGGAGGAAAAGGAGCCAAGGGTGCCAGGAGCGGATGAGAAATGGCAGTCGATGCCCGTAGGGATGAAGGAGGCGTGTGGCCCCTGCAGTCCCGCCGGTGCAATGGGTTCTCCAAGTTGGTGGTCTCAGGGCTTGAAGGGATGGAGGGGGGTCCTCTGCAGGGAAGCAGTGTTTCCCTGGAGAGCCCCCTGCCCCCACACGCTCAGGAGAGGGGGCTCGGGGGGGCTGCCTGGGACTGGGACACCTTTTCCCGGCTCCGTTCATCTCCTTTTGCCTGGCGGAGTCATTGTAGGTTTTTAAGCCGCGGTGGCCGGACAGGATTGAAGCTGAACTGACTGGGGAGAGGGGGGTTTTCGCCCCCTTAACCGGGAGTCGCGGTGCCCATGCGGGAAGGGTCGGGCTCAGCTCCCACGGACCTGCGGGGACTGCGAGTGCGAGCACTGTCGAGGTTTTATTTTGGGGGGAAGATTCCCAAGCGTCTCTAAAATTGGAATTTCCCCCATTCCTTTGAATTCCCCTGAAGCACCGCAGCTCCTTCCGTGCCCCGATCAGCCTCACGCCGCCTGCAAGTGTGTGTGTCGCTCGGGGAGGGTCGGCGGAGCCCCCCGGGAACAAGCTCTCCCCCGTCCACCGGATAGAGGGGGGCAGGGAAGGACCTGGGGGTCTCCCCTGGGTCCGGAATACCCAGGCCGGGCTCGCTTCGGGGGTTTCACCAGGAATTTTGCCGCGGCGAAGCAGGACGGCTAATGGCCCCTAATTACGGGGCTGGCTGGCTCCGCGGCCCCGATCTTCACGGGACATTATTTTTAAGCGTTCAGCGAGGATCATTTTTCACGCCTCGCTGCCTAAAGTAGGGTTTTATTTATTTATTGGAGGGGAGGCGAGGAGGACACCAGCAATAACCGAGCACTGAAAGGAAAATAATTAGCTGTTGCAGTCGCTGCTTGGGAGTCCCTGGCCAAAAAGGCGACTTGGCATTTCCCTTTCCCTCCCCTCCCGTGCTCAGGTTCTCGGGGCTGCTTTCGGGGGTTGACTTTGTCAGTGCTAAAACCCGGGCAAAGCGCTCCATGACCCCCATCCTTTTTTGCAGGTTTGGGATTTTTTTCCCTTCTCCCTTTTGGATCGGCGGCTGTTTCCGAGTAGGACCAGGGGGATCCGGATTCCCCTGCTTTGTTTTGGCTTTGGTCAAGCATCCATGGAGATATTTTTTGTTTTATTTATTTATTTTTTTTTTTAACGTGCCCCCACTCCTCTATTTTCTGCACGTCAGATGAAAGGGTTGTGGCAAAACCGCGACGCTCTCCGCGCGGTTAGTCCGCGGCGGATTTCCGTGTGTGCGCAGCCCGGGAGAGGCGGAAAACGGGGGATTCTCTTCGGGTTTTTCGGGGCGGGATAAAACGATCCTGCCCCGGAATATCCCCGTCGGGACCACAGCGGGAGGGCTGTATGTGTGTAATTTCTTTCTCTGCTTTCGCTTAACTAAGCCCGTGTTAAGCGGTGCGGATCCCGAGGAGGGAAGCGAGTGGCCCTTTCCTCGCCCGCTGCGGGTGCGGGTGCGGGACCCCGGCCCGCCCGGCCCCGCTGCTCCGCCCGCTCGGCCCTCACCTCCTGCCTCTTCCCCTGGCACCTTCTGCTTTCCATTACTGCTGATTTGGAGAATTAGGAAAGGTCAAGATCTTATTCCTTTCTCCGGTAGTTTTTTTGTGTTTTCTCTTTCTAGTTTCTCGCAGCCCCCGAACAAAAATAAATCAGCCTGGATTATAAAAACCACCTTTAGACATCAGGAACGTCTTTTCCAATAGTTTGATCCTTCTTCCAGGACTGCCCTGGCCTTTCCCTGTGGCTGCGCAGAAACTCCCGTTTTCACGGTGAATTTAGAATTTAATAATAATGTCCAATCTCCTTGTGCCCCAGTGCCCGACCTGAAAACGTTGCCCTGTCTCGCAGTTTCGGAAAAGCACCCTTCCAGCATCTTCTTTTCCTCCTCATGCCTCTTTCGTTTCTTTCCTTCCCCGAGGAGAACGCAGGGAATAGATTAAAAAAAAAAATTAAAAAAAAAATCCCGTTTTCCGATCTGGAGAAGGCAGGAAGAACTGTCGGAGCCAGCTCAGCCGCGGGAAAATTGCTTTGGAAATTATGCTGGTGCTTTTGAAATCTCCTCGAGATGTTCGCGGTAGGTCAGGGACCTGTGCTCGCCCCGTGTCTGTCTGTCAGGCGAGGAGAGGGGCAGGGGCTCTGCGCTGTCCCCTCACCTCCCAGACTACGGCTCGTCTGTCCTTCCTTTTCTTCGTAGCTTTTTATTTCTCATCCGCTCTTTTTGCACTTTTTATTTCTCCTATGTCATTTCCCCTCTTCTTTCTTTCTTCCTTTCTTTCCTTCTTTCTAGAATTATTTTTCTCTTTCTCTCGTTGTCTTTCTCTCTTCTACTCTCCTAATTTCTCTCTCTCTTTCTTTCTTTCGTCTTTCTTTCTTTCGTCTCTCTTTCTTTCTCTCTCTCTCTCTCTCTTTCTCTTTCTTTCTTTCTTTCTTTCTCTCTTTCTTTTTCTTTTTCTTTCTTTCTTTCTTTCTCTCTCTCTCTCTCTTTCTTTCTCTCTTTCTCTCTCTCTTTCTTTCTTCTTTCTCGCTCTTTCTCTCTCTCGCTCTTTCTCTCTTTCTTTCTCTCTCTCTTTCTCTCTCTCTTTCTCTCTCTCTTTCTCTCTCTCTTTCTTTCTCTTCCTCTTTCTCTCTTTCTTTCTTTCTCTTCCTCTTTCTCTTTTCCTCTCTTTCTCTCTCTTTCCCTTTTCTTTTCCTCTTTTTCTATCTCCCCCCTTCTTAAATTCCCTTCTGTTTTGGTTTTTCCCACTTTCCCCCTCTTTAACCATTTAAATTTATTTTGGTTAGTTTTACTCTCTTTCCTTCTCTCCTCTTTTCCATCTTTCTCCCTCTCTTTTTTTCTTGTCCTCTCTCTTTTGCTCCTACTCTGTATAACTATTTTCCTTTTTATTTTTCAGCCTCTTTTGCTTCCACCCACTTCCTCCCTTTTTACATCTTTCTCCCTCTTTCTTTTTTCCTCTCTCATTCTCTCCCTGTCTGTCTCTCCTGCCTCACCTCCTTCATCTGGGGTTCACCGCGAGCCGCTTTCCCAATCTATCCAGGAGATTTCCAGCTATGCCCACCCCCGGGAATCTCTCGCTTGGCCGCAGCGAGGGGTGTCTCCCCTCCTTCGAACAAGGAGAGATTCCGTCGGGCGCGTTTTCTGGAGCCCGGGACCCCGGAGCACACACCCCACACCTCCTTTTTCCCGCCCGTGCGTTCACCGGGGAGCTCGGTGCGGGACGCGGCGGCCCATGCGGGGTTGCGGGGTGACAGTGTCCCCGTGCCAGCTCCCCCCGGGCTCGGGGGGGACCGTGATGGACCAATTCTCACTTTATTCTTTAATTAAATGAGATGCCCATTGGCACCCTGGCAGCAACAGGTGACCCTGAGATCCAGGACGGGACAAAACCTACTCTCGGCAGGGTTTTGTCCGCGCGTTTCCAACCCTTCCTCATCATTCAGATGCTAATGACATCCTCGGGTGAGCAGCACCGGGATGCGCCCGCCCGCGGCCCGGAAGGGGCTCAGCCCCGCTGGGCAGCCGGTACCGGGCAGTCTGGAGCCCGGCAGCCTTTCCCGGCCGCGGGCAGGCAGGATTCCTGGCTTCCTAAGCGCCCTGGCTGCCTGCATCCCTTCCCCTGGGATCCGGGAAAATTAGGTACATGGATATGGCGAGAATCATAGTCATCCCTCCCTGCCACTGCATGATGAAAACCTGCAAGGGATACAATCTCCCCGATGAGAGATCGGGAGGGAAACCCAAGGGTTGTAATGAATTTGTCCGTCAGTTTCTCCTTGGGATACTTCGTGTCGGTGCCTTGGGATCTTTCTAATTATTCTTGGGATCTTTAGTGGTATTTCTCCCACCCTCGATCCTTTTTGGCTACCGAGGCTCGGACTCCATGACGCAGGGTGACAGAGAAAGGCTTTTTGGGGGCGTCTTTATCCGTTTTATTCATATTTCGTTTTCCCTGCTTCAACTCGCCTTTTAAGTGAAATTAGATTCCTCTTTCGCCTGTACCGCGGGTTTGAAACGGCTTGAAACAACAACACCGGCGATTCCTTTCACTCTCACAAAAATTCCCAGATACTTCACTTTTCCCTGCCGACAGAGGCGAGCGGAGAGCACTCGGAGAGCCCGTGGATGAGCCCCCCAGTCACCCCCCGCCCTCGCAAATCACTCTGCAGCAGTGAGAGCCTTCTGCGGGGCACACGATCGCCTTTCATTCCAGCTGCACTCCCAGCAAAGTCCGTGGGAATTTTTCCCCCCACACGGACCAGATTAGCTGGGAGGCCCCCATAATGCCCCCCCAGCAGCCCTCGCCAGAGGGAGAAGCGGGGACAGAGGACAAGATCTCGGCTGTGGGGAAACTCCGCGGCCGGGTGGGAGCGGAGCTGTGCTGGGGGCAGGACCCCCGGCGGGCCGGGGATGGAGCTGCCGCCGCTTTCCCTTTCAATTGAAACAAACTAAATGTAGAGAAGCAAAACCTTCCTCCGTCTGAGGACGGGGCCGAAAAAATTCGGGGTCCAGACCGACAGGCTCTCCTCCCCCCTGACCGCGGCTGCCTTCCGCGGCAGGTCTCTGTGGGGGACAGAGGAGCGAGGGGAGCGAGATGGGAATCAGCTAGCGGGGCAGTGCAGACCCCCCCGCTTCGGCCTGCAGAGCTCCTGCTATCTCCTCGTTCCAGGAGAGAAACGTGGCCACAAAATAAAGACAACAAAAGGAGCGCACGGGGCCGGGCAGGCTGCAGAGCCGAGCACCCACCGCCGGCCCTGGGAGATGTGGGGGGCAATCCCTTCCCTGGGCTAGCAGGGTCTCCCAGAGGCTCGCTCCTGGATCTGTGCCCCCCAGCACACCTTCCCACCCCGAACCCCCTTAGATTTTATCAGCGTTATTTCTAAAACGCTCTTCTCTGTTCTTCCCCCACCCCTTTTTTTACTCTTTTTTCTATTTTTTTCCCCCTGTTTAATTACTTCTCTTGCAAAACCAGAGGCCGCTGCCACCTAACGCGGCACTGAAATCCACGTCTCCTCTGTGACTTACAACCCAAATCCCAATCCCATGACCTTTCTCTTCCTCCAACCCCCCCTCCCCGGGTCCCCCACCCTCGGTCATGTGGGACACGAGTAAATTTATCCACCCTAGTGGAAAGGCCTCCCTTCTGCAGTTGCTCCGGAGAAGCCCGACACGTTTCACAAGGAGGATAATTTCGGTTGCTCACCTTTCTGTCTCTTTCCTCCTTCTTTTAAACTCGGTTTTAATTTCGTTTTCCCCCCTGTCTCACGAGGCTCCCATCTCCCCTCGGGCATACTCCTACTCTGCATGTCTTTCAAGAGGCCCCTGCCAAGAGGGTCACTTCAGAGGGACGTTTTTGACCGCTCTTGAGCTCAGGAGATCATCGCAAGGAGCATTTCTGGTCTCTACGGAGCCGGAGCGAGCTGAGCCCAGGCTGTGTCCCTTGCAACCCATGCCCTCCCCGGGGTTCCCCTCCCGCCGCACAGCGGAGGGTCCCATACCGGGGAGGTGGATATGTGGCTGGGGACAAGGACCCTCTCTTGGCCCTGCCGTAGGGGACAGCCACCCGCGGCCCCCTCTCCGTCTCTCCCGCGGCTCCGGCCGGTCCTTTCTCACCATTTCGGCTGCTCTTCCCCACCCCAGCTCCTGTGGGGGGACCGCACCCTCGGGTCCCCCCGGGAACGGCCACTGGCACAACCGCCCACCCTGGGTGACCCAAATCCCAGTCCGAGCGCGTTTTCCAGCAGCAGCCAGAGGTGGGGAACCTCCGGCCAAACTGCGGGGTGGTCCCCGCGTCCCACCCTCGCCACCTCCGCTGAGCTGTGGGTGGCACTAGGAACAGGACCCCCCCGCTCCCGGGGGTAGCACGGCAGCCGCAGAGGTTGTGTGAGGGGGAGGCAGCTCCGGAGGGTCGTGCAGCTTTCAGGAGGCCAGGCCAGCGCTGCCCTCAGACCCTGCAGCCCCGGGCGCTCCGAGGGGCAGTTCGGAGCATCCCCCGGTGTGGCCTTTTCTCTGACGCAGCTCCGCCGTCGGGCCGGCCGGAGGAAGCTGCTCCAGCGCCGCACACCGCCTGTGAACCGGCTGCGGGCGGCGACTCTTCGGGTCGAGCAGAATTCCCCCCCCCTTCCTTTATTATTTTTAAACTTTTTTCGGCTCTGCCAGCTGTGGGCACGCTCCCTTTTCTTCCCGGAGTGGGGATTCACCCCAATGGCAGGCAGGTGTTGGGCACGTTTTGGTGGAGTTAATGAAACCGCGGCTCTGGGTGGAGCTGTCAGGTTTTCCCACTCTGTCCTTGGTAGGCAAACTCTCGCCCACGGGCTCACACGGAAAAAAAAAATGGCGAGAAATTGACAGAATCTATTCGTTTCCCGGCCTCACTGAGAGATCGGGAAAAATATTTCGGAAAGCGTCACTGAAATCCTGCAGAGCCGTTTTCAGGCTATCAGCTGTCGACGATGAAAGACGGACAGTACAGTCTCCTATATGGAAAATAAACATATTGGATCTCCCGCTAGATCCAGCTGATATTATAGTCGATATTCTCAGAATTTTCCCTTTGCTTTTGCACAGTATTTCTTGGTCGCATTTATTTATGTGCCTGGGACAGACAGAAGAAGAATATTCATCGAGAGGGGAGGGTGTCTTGTGATAATCGGAAACAGGGGTCCTCTTTTTAAACATCTTTTGTGGCCCCAAAATTCGTGGGGAAAAATAAAAATGCGTGAAGGCGCTGTAGCAGCACCGATGAGAAACAATAAAGGCAAATTAATCGGAAACCAACGTTTGCCGGAAAACCAACAAGCGGTGCAAAGCGGATCTCCAGCGCGGGGCCGGGCCGAGCGAGAGGCTCTCACCGCCCGACCCGCAGGTGCCTCGGAGAGGGTTTAGAACCCTCAGGTTTGTGCCCTTTTCCCTGCTCCCGCCGAGTGCTCGGGGCAGGGCTGGATCCCGCCTCAGTCCCGCTCCCCAGCCCCGGGCTCCGCCGCCTGGACATTGTCCACGTTGGTCATTTTCGCCTCCCGTGAACGCGGGAATTTCGCGCGGCTCCCGCCGCCTTTCGGACTTCCCTCGGCCGCTTTTCCTGGGAAGGTTTGATACAAAACAACCTCCCGCCCAACACACTTTGTTTTCCGCTCGGTACCCGTGTTATTTGCCGGGCAGCCCCGACGGGAAGGTGCGGAATTTTGCCGGGTTGCTGCCGGTTTTTAAAGGAGGGAGAAGAGGGGAAGGAGGTGGGGGGGCGGCGGCTGCCGCCTCTATTTTAATGTCATTATTGTTGCCGTGGCAACCCATTGGATCACTCCTCCTGGAATGAACCTTGTGACAATGGCTGGTTTGCGAGAAATCGGTAAATGTGCAACCGGGGGACACAGCTACATTACCGCGAACAACAGGGAGGGTTTAACATGTGACCCTTCCAATTATGCTGATGATACCTCGGTGCAGCCGCCTCCGCCTGGCTGCGAAGATGTGGCTCTTTGGGGGAGGTTGGGGAAGGTTCCCGGGGCTGTTTCAGGGCACAGCCCGGTGCGGATGGGGCAGCAGCCCTCACCGCCTCCGCCCCGAGAGGGGAACAGCATCTCTTCGCCGGGATGGCGAATGTGGTCCCAACCACTCAAAGAGAAAAAAAAAAAAAGGAAGAAGAAAAAGCCTCTTCGGGAGAATGTGGAGGAAGTTGAATATGCGAAGGGGTTGTGGCTGCGGGGCTGTGGAATAAGGACCTGCCTTGGGGAGTGGGCAGAGACCCACCGCCTCTGGAGCACACAGGATGGAGGCACATCTGTGGCACGGCTGCAGGGAGGATTGGACGAAACCCGCCCCCTCCCAGAAAAAAAAAATAAAAATAGTTCGAAGCCTTAAAATATGGTTCAGAGAATTACAAGTAATCAGAGCTGCGGGGGTCAGCAGTGCAAACTTTTTAAGACTAATGTTTATTTAGAAAAGTGAGTGGTGTCTGCGTTGCTTTTCTAGTGCCCCAGCACAAAAGTCCTAATGGCTTTTGCAGACTTTCCATCACAAACTCCTGCACAGGGCGCAGGGACCACCGCCGAAAGCAACCCCAAGCCTCCCCTTTCAAAGGTATAAAGGCCCAGGGTATATAATCCCCTCGCCCCCTCTTTCCGTGAATCAGTGACGATATTTTCTGCACCCCGCTCCCCAGTTTTGCCCCTCTTTCGCGTTTGTTTGGTGTAACCCGAACCCTCGATAATACTGTGGAGGAGAAATCGGGGGATGGGAAAGGCGATCCCCACCTCCCCCCCGAATCCCATTCAGCTCCGAACGGCTGCGGTCCTGAAAGCAGCGCGGGGCTTCAGCCGAGCTGGAAACCTCGTTAGGAAGAACCCGGGGGCAGAGGCAGGAACCGGAGCGGGGCGGGCTGGCTGGTGTCCTGGGAGGAGGCAGAGCTGGCAAATCCATTCTCCCGTCTCACCCCTTCCAGCGGCTCTCCCGGGAGCCCAGCCACAGCACCAGCCCTTCTGTAGTGCTGGGTGTCTCTGCTGAGCCCATCCAAAACCCATCCCGTGGACAAAACACGATCGCCAGTTGGGATTTGACTGCCTTAGCAGGCAGTCCGAGGCTCCGTCTGTTGTCAGGGCTGGGAGGATAAAACCAGCAACTTCGCACACCTCTTGGGGCAATCCTGCCTCGACTTCAAACAGGAGGTGGATACAGGGGAAACGCAGACCTGGAATCTCACTGAAAGCCAGTAGCATCAGCCCTAGGTGCCTTGCAGCAGGGTGGGGAGAACTCAGCTGTGCTCCGTTCCTTCCCACATCACCTTCCTGCCCTTGACAGGTGTCAGGATCTGGGATGGATGAGGACAACCCCTCTCCCATCATTAGGGTTCACAGCTCACCATCAGACACCAAGAGCAGCACTGCAGTGGGATGTGCAGGAGAGAAAGAGGGTGGCAAAAGGAATGGGATGGAAGGGAAAGAGAAGGGCTGGATCTCACCCCCTTTCCAGCCAAGGGACTGTCTTGTCCTGATCCTGAAAAGGTAAGCTCAGTTTAACACCTTTGGTCTGCATAAGGAAAAACATGTATCTCAAACCTGGAAAGGCTGAATCAAGAAATGGCAGCTGAAAGTGTCCCAGGAAACACACACACCTGAGGCCTGATCCTGGCTCCCCCTGTCTGAGTCAAGCACAGATGCTCAGCTCTGTCAGACCAGGTCCAGGGCTGATGTCGCAGGTGGTGCTTTGAGGCAGAGTGTGGTGGAGGGAGGACAGTGCAATTTATAAACTGCTGAAATGTGCCTGACACTTGAGGGAAGATCATCTCCTCTCCCTCAAGGGCTTTCATTTGAAGGGCTTGACTCTGCTTTCGAAGAAGTTGATAAGACATTCCGGCCTTCCGACTCCCATTATCTCCCCAAGGGCTCTGCACCGCCCTCCTCACCGAGGTGATGGAGCACCCAGACCATATTGCTGTAATTGCTCAGGAGTGGAGGACCCAGGCAGGACCTGGCACTTCTCTTCAAGGTTTGGAAACCTGGTGCAAAGCCAGGTAGTGGAAAGGGGCTGGGTGGCACCAGCCCTTTGCTTTTCTGTATCCCCCCATCCCCCTTACAAAGCAAAAGTGCTGGGAGCACTGTTCAGCCCTAAATTTGGCTCATTTGGGCTGGCATCTTTTGGACACATTTGAAGAGGGGAAGCAGAGAAGAAGGGTACAGAGAGTGGCATGAGAAGGAGAAGGAGCTACAGCCTTGCTGGCATGATGGGACAGCTCCTGTCCCTTTGTGGCTGTTATCTGTCACTGTACCCAGGAGATGCTGCAACCACATGCAGGTGAGGCTCAGCCATGCAAGGAGCATCCCACAGATATCATAACCCTGCAGCCACTTGCCTGGCCCCTCTGTTTGAACCAAGCCTGTACTTCTCCCTGCTAGGGAAGGGCTGGGAATTTCAACCAGCTTCTCCTGCAGATGTGTTCTTCTCCCCAGGACCTTGCTGGATGGAGATGTGTGTGTGACATCATGGGTGATGCTGAGAGATGGAGCAGGTGCCAATGGGTGACCCAGAGAGCCCATGGACCAGTGCAGCAAAGTCCCTCCATCCCCAGGGGCTAGGGCCAGTCTGATGCTCCAGCAAGGTTTTATATCTCCCTCCTCGATGTCAGCAGAGCATGAAGGCAGGGGAGAGGTCAACCCCTCTGTTAATACATGTGTTTTAAATAACTGGTATTTTTATTTCTTCTCTTCAGTGCCGTGGGCTTGGCACTCATCTTTGTTTGCACAATTGTCCTGCCTACACGTTCTGTTGCCCAAGTAAGGAGAAAAAGATCCCATGTGTGATCTGGAGGTGTGCTTTGCATGGTTCTGACATGTAAATATCAATCACGAAATGACAACAAAGAGACAAAAAAAATCCCTCCTACCCTTGAACCCCTTCAGATCCCTTTATTGTCCAGGCATTTGTTGCACTTGGACTGGCTTTTCACTTTCTCCTCTCAGAGAGGCTGGCTCCAGCAATGGTCCCCAGATTCCTCAGCTACATCCTACTGAGGGAAAACATTTATTGAAGTTTTCAGCTTATTAGGGAAATACATATTTCTGCTTCTTTTCCAAACTCCACTGATATCTTTTCTAAGCCAGCCCTGCATGTCAGCATGGGGGCAGGCAAGGCATTCCCCCTCTCCTCTTGCAGCTGTATGAACTCTGAGTACCCCAAAACTCTGTGGAGGGGGAATTCCTACCACCACCATGTGCTCCATTAGTGGACAAAAACGGTGAGTATGTGTGTAGATTATTTTCCTCCATAAAGCTGTGCTTCAGCTCACTCACACCTCTGAAGAAACAGGGTTATTTGGACACATCATCCAGCCTCTCAGACAGCCACATTTCAGATGAACTTTGACAAGGCAGCACTGATGAGGTTGAGGGCACAAGGAGGTGTCCAGTGAGAGAACTGGACAGCCTGTTTCACATGAAGAAGAGGAAATACTTTCCCTGGGACATCCTGTAAAAGTCACTGTCGTGGCTCTCACTCTGCTGGCAGGTTCTTAGGTGGTAACTAACTACCAAGTGCTCAAGTCTGGATGTGGCCTTTAACTTCAGATGTCCTTCGGGCTTCAATTGCCAGAGGTTGGCAGAGAGTAACAGGGAGACAATCATTCTGTGCTCACTGTTTCTTTTATT
Source organism: Lichenostomus cassidix (assembly GCF_008360975.1). Taxonomy (NCBI): domain Eukaryota; kingdom Metazoa; phylum Chordata; class Aves; order Passeriformes; family Meliphagidae; genus Lichenostomus; species Lichenostomus cassidix. The sequence goes on along the minus strand of NC_139489.1, from coordinate 7,905,314 downwards.
TTCTTTTTAAGCATCCATCCACAGACACTGCTGGAGACGAGATTCTGGATCTTTGGATGAAATCCCACAAATTTTCATGGAAGCAGAACAGCAGGAAGGCAAACAGGAAAGAAGAGGAGTAATATACTAATCTCAGGGGCACTTGTTGCTTTTCTCTCTTTTCTTTGCTGCCCTGTTTCCTTTTCCTCCAGCCACATACTACAGGATTACAGCAAATGAATTAAGGGATTAAACCATAAGGGAGAATTAGAATCTTGCTGATTTAGAAGCAGAAAACCAGATGGGCTCATTGAACTCTAGATGATGCAAGAGAATCTTGGGTAGTGCTGTGAATGTAGGTCGTAGGATAATTCAGGTTGTTGGGAGCTTCTGAAGGTCTCTGGTCCAATAGCCCCAAAGCAAAGTCAGCTTAGACCAGATTGCCCAGGGCTTTGTCCAGTGAAGTTTTGAATGTCCCCAGGGATGGAGATTCCCCCACAGCTCTGGTCCTCTGTGTTTAACCACCCTCAGTGTAAATTTTCCCCCAAGATCTAACCCAAGCTTTCCCTTCTGAAACTTGTATTCTGTTCCTCTCCTTTCATGTCTGTGTGTATGCCAGGGAGATGTCCACCTTTATCAGGACCCACTCAGGCCTTGCTGTAGCTGCCTTGTAAACCAGATTGTTGGGCACAGGTTTCATAGGTGGCCCCATCTTACACAGTGAGTTCTGGGCCTCCTGAGCACCTTGGATTCTCCCAGTGGGAGTAGTCCTGGATGGGAGGTTTTTGAATCACTCTCACCTGTGTAACAGGGTGAGGATTTGCTGTTACTAGGACTGGAGACATCCCAAGCAACATCCAAAGGTTGCTCCCACAGCCCACTACCAGGGTCACCCAGGAGGTGAGGGTCTGGAAAAAAGGACATATGGTGGCCTTTGGCCTGCTGCATCCACCTGGGGAAACAAAGACATGGATAATAAAGGTCACCTGTTCACCTTCATTGCTGACAACTGAGCCAAGAAATTCCTTCTCCCCAGTGCCCTGAGCACTCCTCCAGACTGCCTGGGGTCACACAGCATGAGGCCATGCTCAGACACAGCTTTTGGTGACAGGCTCACAGGCAGGTGGACCTCTTCCAGTACATTTTGGCAGCTGGGAGTCATCTCGGTGAAAGACAGAGCTGTGACGTGTTTGGCTGCGCCTTGCAGAAGAGAAGAGAAAATTAAAAAAAAAAAAAAGAAAAAAGAAAAGAGAAAAGAAAAGAGAAAACCTAAAAAGTTGTCTACAACATCCCAGCCTGTCCCTGATCCTGGGAATGGATGTGAGGGCTTGTTCAAGGAAAAGGTAGCCTGGCTCTGTGCAGTGAGAAAGGGAGAGGCAGAAGTCATGAAACAGGGCTCTGTTTGGAATCAAATTCGATTTGCATGGTTAAAACTTGCTGATCCCATACAAGGTTCTCCTGGCTGGGAACTGAACTTGGTTCCACAGCCAAGCTTTCTTCTTTTCCAGAGTGTTCAGCATAAATCAGACTTTCACAGCCGTCTTTGAGTGGAAGGAGCAAGAAATCACGTTTTGTCTCCTGTCCAGGATCTCTGGGAGAAAGGGGCTGTCAGAAACCCAGGAACCAGCCCAGCTCTGCTGACATGTGCTCTGTGAATCCTTCTGCCTGGCACTGCCTTCACCCATCTGCTATAATGTCTCCATCAGCTCCTATGTTCTGCTTTTCCCAGAGTAGATCCCAGCCAGGCTGCTGACACCACAGTGGACCTGTGCCCCAAGCAAGGGATACTGAAACATCTTTTGGGCTGAGTTAGACTCGGCCCTGCATCTCACCCAAGCCATTAAGAGGGTTTTAACACAGACCCACATCTGGTGTGGTGCCCTGCTGTGACCACTTGCACACCCCTGGGGTCAAATCTTTAGGGTCTTCTTTTCCCTAGAGGATCAGCCCAGAGAAGTCACCCTTCCACATGCTTTTCTAGCTCTCTTGTCACTTGTACCACTAGGAATTATTTTTGGAATATCTAGGTAGAATTTCTCTAGCTGAGCCTTGTGTCCACTGCCTCCCATGTGCTTCCAGGAGGATGTTGGCTCTGTTGTCTCCCTAACCACCCATGAGCCTTCTCTGACTGAACAACTCCATCTCTCTCCACATCTTCCAGCTTGGCATAGTACTGCTAATTTGTCTTGTACAGCTTCATAAGCATTTGAGGAAGAGGGACAAATTCTGCACAAACTTGTGGGAACTACATGGATCATGTCCATCCCAGCATCTCCCAGCAGGAGGGGAGGGTTTGGTGGAGGCAGCTGCAGAAATCCTACCAACACCTGCAGTGGAGTTGAGCAAGGGACCAAAAGCCCTATTGCTGATCCTGTTGAAACAGAGGGTTAAAGGCTCTCTGCTAGAGCCATTCCCTGCTAGTGAGATCCATACAGTCCATAAAAATTAGGGATCTTATTATGGGCTATATAAAAAAGGTAAAGAGGAAATGAGAACCTTATGAAGGGTTTCCTATGTGTGCAGATGGCAAGGGCATCTGAGGCTAAGAAAGCCTTTCCAACAGGCTTTTCCTAAACAGAAATGCTTACTTTACAGGGTTTCCTCTCTTTTAAAAAGAGATAAATAGATGCAGGTGTATCTCTTCTGCACAATTCACACTTGCTTACCAGCCACACTGTCCTCAGGATGGAGAAATGGACCCTTAAACCCATATCATTCTCTGTCCTGGTTTCAGCTGGGATAGAGTTAATTTTGTTCCTAGTAGCTGGTCCAGTGCTGTGTTTTGGGTTTAGTATGAGAATAATGTTGATAACATACTGCTGTTTTAGCTGTTGCTAAGTAGTGCTTACCCTAAGTCAAGGACTTTTCAGTTTCCCATGCTCTGCCAGCGTGGAGGTGCACGAGAAGCTGGGAGGGAGCATGGCCAGGACAGCTGACCCGAAGTGGCTGAAGGGATAATCCATACCATAGATCATCACACTGGGTATATAAACTGGGGGGAGTTGGCCAGGAGCCACTTATCACTGCCTGGTGATGGGATGGTGAGCAATTGCATTGTGCATCACTTGTTTCTCTTGGGTTTTAGTCCTCTCTCTCTCTCTTTTTGTTATCTCCCTCACTATTATTAACTAATTAATATTATATTGTAACTAATTTCAATTATTAAACTGTTCTCTACCCATGGGTTTTCTCCTCCCTACCCCACTGGGGTGAGGGGGACTGAGCAAGGATCTTCACAGCACTTAGCTGTCTGCTGGGGTTAAGCCAAGACATGCTGTCAGGAGCACAGTCTCCTTTTCCCCCAGCACCAAATTCAGCTTTCAAATGCACCTGTAGGTCACACTCAGCTCTCTCCCAAATCAGAGGGAGCAGGCTGTGTTTGCTGCCTCCTGCAGCCTAATTGAGGACTGGTAACACATCCTTCAGCACACAGGAGTTGTTTGAGTTTGTTGACTAGCATCAGGAGCACTGAGAGCTGGCCAAAACTGGGAATTCAGCCTTCCAGCAGTGGCCACTGCTCTGCCTCTGTTTCAAAGCAACAGAAACCAGGGATCTCAAACATGAATGGACTTGGTGTCTGCAGCAGAACCAGAGACCCTCAGAGTCTGGGCATCCATTTGTTTGATCTAACCACCTCCTGGGACGTTTTTAACCTGTCTCATCCTGTCTCCCTGTGCATGGCTGCTCTGTCACATGGCAGTGCCAGAGTGAGAAAAGGTCCCAGAGCTGCTCTCTGAATCTGTAAGAATCCTGTGGGAACATTTTAGGGGCCTGAAAAAATCAGAGACTGGAAGCATCCTTGGAGCACGATCCTTACTTATACAAAAGTATAATCTTTCTCTAAAGGTGTTGTAGGGGAGTGATTTGTGTCCCCCTGTGCAGGCTGAGAGCTGAAGCACAGTGAGGCTGAGTGACATGAGAAGTGGGGGTGCAGGTAACCTGCAGCAGAGTGAGAACAGCAGCCCAGCTGTGCTGTGAGCCCTTGTCACTGCTGCTTGTCACCGCTGCTCGGTGTCACAGCTCTGGCCACCTTGCCTCCCTGCCCACCCAGTCAGGCAGCCCACTCCTTTCTCCTTCAGACTCTTAAAATAAGACTCGCAAAGCCTCGAGCGTGGTTTCGATTTCATTAATAAATCCCTGCTTGCACTTGAAGCTGCTGTGCCTTTTAAAACATTATCCATGGCTCTGGTTACACTCCTGATGAAAGCAGGCATGGCCCTATTAGTTTTCATGGCAAACAGCACTGCCACGTCCTGCGATCCTTTATGCACTCAGTGTAACCCAAGTTTCACAGGAAAGGGAGGGGGCAAAAAAGGCATCTTGGAAAGGCAGTGTCCTTCTCCTTCACTGCAGACCGAGGGCATTGCATGCTTGAATCCCTCCCAGAAACAGCTTTTATTAATCCATATAAATTTTTTAAACTGTTTTTTAATTTTTTTAAAATTGCTACCAACAAATACCTCCTGTCTCTGCAACTCCCACCTGATGCCTGTGTCCCTCCAGCCCTGGGGAGGGGCTGTACAAAGGGGTGGGAATGGGCATGGGTGTGGAGAAGAGAAACAGGAGCTGCTTGAACTGTGAGGAGCAACAGCTGCTCTGCAGTGCTGTCTCCTCTTCATGGCTCAGAGAGGAGGTGTTTTACTGGGGAGCAGAGTTAAGTGTCCTCAGCCAACCAGTGGGAAAAATCCCCCCCATGGCAGCAGGTTTGGTCCGAGTCATTAATCCCAGATATGCAGATGGGTAAACTGAGGCACAAAGGGGTTAATGTTCCCTAGTGGGAAAGCATGGGGAGAAGAAGGGGAACTGTTCCAAAAGTGCTGGGGTGAGATTTGAAATGCCTTCAGCTTTGCTCTGTCCCTTAGGCAATGCTCAGTGAACTTTTTGGAAGTGGTTTGCAGTAAAGGCACAGAGACTGCTCAAACAGGGCAGCAGGAAGCAAGAACAGAGATGAAGGACTGTGGCAGAGATGAAAGGAAATAAAAGAGGGGAAGAGGAAAGGAAAGGAAGGAAAGGGAAAAGAGGCAGAAGGAGAAAGATACTAAAAAAGAGAGAATAATAAAATGAGAAAAGAAGTGAGAATAAGGAGGAAGGAGGGAGGAAAGTGAGGAAACCCCTTTGCATCTCCCAGAGTGGACAGGTGCCGAGGGCCATCCTCCCTTTCTCCCGCTCTGGATCACACATCTCCACCTGTGTCCCAGTGTGTTCCCTGCCCCACAGAAGTGCTGGCTGCCCTGCCCACCCCAGAGCCAAGCCTGGCAGCTGTCAGATGGGCTGGATGGCCAAGCCCTGGCCTGACTCGCTGCTCACACAGAGCAGCCGGGAGAGGGTGGCAGGTGAGCGAGGCACAGTCATTGCTACAACAGATGGCAGAGGCATGACATTACACGGCAGGGCTATTATTTACTGAGTGCTCGTGTTTGTCATGGCTGAAGATGACATCTTATTAAAGAGTCATGACACTGAGCGATTTTTTTAAGCCTGGGGGCCAAGAAGGCTAATGATCAGGGATAGCTCCAGGAATAGATGGAGGGAAGTGCTGTTTTCAGGTCACAGGCAAAGCTGACTAATGTTTCACTGACCTGATTTCTGGGAGATTTCCAGGCACATCTCACTCCTGCTGATTAGGGATGGATGCTTTGTGCCATGACCATGCTGGCTCAGGGGGAAGCAGCTCTCTCTTGAGATGCTGCTGCAAGGGAGCAAAGCCTGCGATGTGTCATGAAAAACTCCCACCCACGGATAGCCAAACACCGGTACTCCTGCAAACAAGGACATGTGTCAGGCAATGGCTTTGGACAGGTTTCCCCAAGTCTCACCTCGCAGGAGATTTGGAGAAAGGCTCTCAGAGACCACAGGCACTAGCTGGGGGAGCGTGGGAAGCAGGACCCTGCTTGTCGCTGTGGCACTGTCACTCCTGTGTGATGCTTGTCAGGACAGCTAGACCAAAAGCAGGGCTTCGTGGCTCATCTTGACCCCTTCAGCCTGCCCTGGCACCATCTCTGCAGGACTTGCCCTCCTCAGCCTGAAACAAGAGCTGTCTCCCTGCAGCTCCCATGCACTGGCTCCTTATCTCTGACCCGCTCTGTCAGTGCAGATGCTTGACTAATGTTCCCTTGTAAAATGTTGTGTTAAGCACATTCCAGGCGCTGACATTAAATACTTGGGCCAGGGCAGTGCTCACCCTCCGGCGGACGCAGCGCTGAGCCAGCCCCAGCCACACGCCGGTGCTGCTGCAGCCAAATTTGCTTTTTTCTGCCCCATCCCCACCTCGCCCTGCCCTCCCTCCGGCACAGCCAGCGTGGGCAGGGGGGGAAGGAGGCAGCGGGCAGGACCACGGCTGTCTGGCAGATGAAATAATAATTACCCCGGCCGCCTCCGGCCTCCCTCGCATTCCTCTGTGCTAACAGCTCGGCTTATTTTGTTTTCATCCGCAAATATTGACTCGCTGGGTTCTTTTCACCTCGTGCCTATTAAAAAGGCATTGCTTAGAGTATTGTTATTGAATTTGTTCTGCAGCTGCGAGAAGCATCCAGCAGCTTTAAGGGATTCACCCACGCTGTAGCACAGGCCTTGTGTGCCCTCAGTACCCTCCGAAAATCCTTTGCCAGCTGCTCTCCAAGGGACAGGACCTGGGTCTGGCTCAGCAAGGCTTCTGCTCAGCCTTTCCACCAAGGGGGAGATCAAGATGGTGCTGGGAGTGGGGCAGAGCTATGATCTGCTTTGGGGGGATGCTGCTTTGCTGCTCTGTGCCTCAGTTTGCCTTGTGATTCCTGACCATTTTCGTAATGTGTTGGGAGTGTTAATTATAGATGTGCGATTTAACAGCCTGACCTTTTGTTGCTGCAACTTGTGCTTCAATATTCGCTTCAGCTTGAAGATGTGGGAGTTGTTTCCAGATGCCTTAACCTGGCTGGAGCAATAACCAGAAAAATAAATCCCTTCATTTCTCACTGAGCTGAATTATCTGGGTAATTAGTGAGCGTGACAGCAATGCTCACACAGCTCCAGCGTGAGAATTTGGGATCGTGGTTGTGGGGGCTTGTTGATGCCTCTCCCCCCTGCAGGGGGTGTTTGGGGTGCAGGAGAGGGATGTATAATCTCTCCCCACTTTCCCCACAGCGTTCAGGCAAGGGCAGAGGCTGAGGGAGAGCAGCCTGCTCGTGAGGAAAGCCCCTGTTTCGGCAGCTGCACTCAGCTTTGGCATCTCTCCCAGAATAAAATTGACTGGCACCACATTCCCAGGGACTGCCCTCTGTCCCCAGCCCTCCCTCCAGGGGAAATCCCAGGGATACTGGCACTGTGTCAGCAGATCTCACCTGATTCCCAAATGGGAATAGGAATTGGGACAGGTGAGAAAGGTTGAAGGGTCAGAGGGCACCCTGGGGTGGGTGTCCTTATTGAAAGCTGTCCCTGTCACCCATGAGTGTCCCAATGGACCCTTCTCCATCAGGGGTCTGACAGATGCTTGTTCCTGTGGGTGGGCTGGGGTGTGGTGACCCTTGGGCTCCTCTTTTTGCACACCTATGGCAGGATCCTTGGCTCACCTTCTTCACCCTTCTAACCTCCTCCAGATGCCTTTTTAACCTCTTCCAGCGTGAAAAGAGCCAGCAGGTGAAGTCCCAGCTCACCACCCCTGCCTGCCCCCCAGTGATAGTCACCATCTGAGCATGGGACATCAGGAAGAGCTGTGACCCCTTGGTGGAGGGATGCTCTTTCCAGGGAAGGGCTGCAGGGTGTGTGGCACATGATCCCAAACTCCCTGCATTGACCAGGTCACCTCCGGCCTCGTGACCAGCCTGCAGAAAGGAACACGTCTGCCTCCTTCTCCCTGTTTGTGGAGAGCAAATGTCAGTGCTGTCATGCCCAAGTGTTTATTTTGGAAACAGCCAGGGGCCTGGCCAGCAGGCACGGGGGACATGATCTCCTTCATGGCAAGGAGGATCAGCCACTGGCGGCAGCTCCTACCATGACCCACCGAGGATGTGGCTTGGCCAGAGGGCACTTTCCTGCTGCCTTCAGCCTGCACCACGTCAGGTCTGCCCTTGATACTGACCAGGCACAGGGAGAGCATCATGCTGGGCACTGGTGGCAGCCAAAACCTGGAGGACACAGACCTGCCTGTGGGTACCACTGAACCTCGGGGTGACCCATAAGGGCGCTGGCTCTGGCTGACACCCTGGGTCATTCCTGGCATAGCAGTTCCATGTCCCTGCCTGGGGTGGGAAGAAAATCATCTCTGAGAAGTGTCCTGTTCTCCTGACCTTTGCTCTCCAAATATTTAGGATCCCACAGCGCACAGTCACAAGCCTTGTTCAGCTTCAGTGTGATGCCATTTGCCTCCTGTCTCAGCTGTCCCCAGTAATTCATCTCTGGCTTGCTGATCTGGGGATGGGGAAGATCCTCTAGCACCACCAGGCTTCCCTGAGGTGAGTGCAGGCAGCAGAGCACCCTCCCAAGCCCTGTCTGTGCCTTGTTCCCTGCACACCCACAGCTCCCCCTTGTCACAGACTGATGGTCACTGGGAATTGAAGGGACCATCCATGGCAGGCAGTCCCCTGTCCCTGGCAGAATTCACTCTTCCCTCCCTGGTTTGCATCTGTCACTATCCCAGCAGTGACAAGGGAGAGCTCAAGCATGGTCAGAGCAACCAAACTTTGCATTAGGGAAGATGCTGGGTAAGTGCTTTTGGGGAAGTCTGTGTAACAAGCAGGAGAAGAAAACTGGGATTTACATGAGCCAGCAGTGAAGCAGAGAAGCAAACCCACACCCAACATAGCCTGGGGTGTTTTGGTCAAGGGCAAGGACTGGTGGCTTTGGGCAGGCTCAGACTGAGCCCTTGGAGGGTCTGAGCTTGCTAGCATAAATTAAGAAGGATGCTCTTTTCTCCTGGGGGGGTTGTAGATTTACTAGCCCTGTTTCATGAGTTCCTAAAGGTATCTATGCTTCATTGACAAAAGGGGAGTTTTTAAAGATCTTTTAAAATGAAAATTTATGAAACTAAATTATCACTAATTATATTTTCCATACTTTTTATTGAATTAGAGGTGATTTTTCAGTATGCTCTTTGAAATCTTGATGGTAATTCTTTTATTGGCCAGACACTTCATTTTCCTACCAAAAGCCATATTTCTGATGGTTTCCAGAAATAACAATAACTTCAACACAAAATACTGATGAAAAATCACGGAAAAGGTGGCAGTTTAAAAAAAAAAAAGTGAAGTTTTTTCTTTTTCAGGTGGATTTGTTTTCTTCAGAGAAAAGAAACCCCAAGTGATCACAGCAACATGCCTGAGATTTTCAGCTGGTGCAAGTCAGCTCATCCCCACAGGGGCTGGCACTGTGTTGCATGGAGGGAAGATTTAGCCCTGGGTGTTTCTGTGATGTCTTCACCCCTCTCCATTTGCTGTGAAACCACTGGTAGCACTCCTGTCTGCACCAAGAGTGCTGCAACTGAACGCTGTAGAGGAAAACAACCCTATGGAGATAGAGGGAAAATCATAAGCAAATGCAAAATGGAAGTTGAAAGGTGAGGTTTGAGGAGAGGAAGTGACTCAGGGGTTGGGAATGAGGGATGGGGTCTTGGGGAGGCTCGGCAGCTCGAGCTTCAGTGACCCCCAACTGTGAGGAGTCGTGGGGAGGATGGAGGAGAGGCCAAGCATGGAGCAGTGAAATGAACAGTCGAGCCCAGAGAGAGCTGTGAAACCCTGGAAGACAAGTCCATGGCGGTCATGCAGAAAGGGGAGGAATACCCAGCCTTTCCAGACTGCCTAAGATCTTTATCCTTCCCTCTGCTTTGGCTGGGGGCTGTGCGAGACACGACGAGGTAGAGACCTGAGGGAAGCCAGGAAAGCTGATGCATCTACAGCAATGGCTTAAAGCTGTGTTCAAGCTCCTGGCTCTGCATGTGCTGTGCTGTGCTGTGAAGGGAAAGGTGCAGCATTTCCTACACCACTGCAGCATAAAGGAATGGAGCAGTATGTTTGAAATTGTCTGGGTATCCTCAAATGAACCCTGTGACCTCCCCCTGCAAAAGCCATCAGAGCCCAGCTGAGCCATCAGGTGTGCAGTCAGGGCTGGGTGAGCTGGCAGAGGACGTGTGGATGCAGAGGTGGCACAAAGGTACCACATCAAGCAATGCAAATATGGGGGGCAGTCAGGGCTGCTGTCCACACCACCCTCCAGGAAATCTGGGTCTGTGTCTAGTGGGGCTTGGTGTGATTGCATCTGGTTGTAAAAGAAGCAATTTGGATGCCTGCTGTGCCTTAGGAAATGATGCCTGAAATACCACAAAGCCCTCGTGCCCACAAAATGGGGCTGCCTCAGGAATCAGAGAGCTTCCTGCAAAGGTCACCAGGAATTGAGGGGACCATTCATGGAGGTGAACCCTGGCAGGGCTCACTCTTCCTGGCTTGCAGCTGGAGACCAAGCTGCATGCTCACCCACTGGTGCTCTCTGCCTTCCCTAACCCCATCTCCCTGCTGCCTGCACCCTCCTGGGCTGCTCCACACTGCTCCTGTGGCATCCTCACAGCTCTGAGATCACACAGAGGGCAAATGCCAACAGGCATCCTTGGTCTCTCCTCTCTTTGGAAACACTGAGCTGTTCTTGGCTTCATTAGAGCCTGATTTGCATAGAAGGGAAATACTTCTAATTGACTTAGTCTGGGCATGGTTTTCAGAGGGACACAATGCTTACCAGCAAGTTGTGGAGCAAAGTGACTTTTTCCACCATTCAGGGGAAGGAACTATACATATATTGATAATAGATGTCTGCTTTTGCAGCTAAATAAAAGTTTTCATTTCAACTCATTGCAATGAAAACAGACTTTACCTTAAGCTAGGGCAGGAGTTTGTGTCATTTATTGTATGAATATCCAGATACATCTCTGCCATTCATGCATGGTTTGACTGATGTATTTCTAGGGGCAAAGCAGGCTGGAGATGCTGCTTTCTCAGGAGAATGCAGCAGTTACCTGGAAACCCTATTGGTGTCTGAGTTGCCACGTGCCAGGACACTAAAAAGATTTAATTCAGGGTCTGTTCCCTGAATTCCCTGTTGTGTATAACACAACCTCAAGGAAATGGAACTGAAGGGGATCTCTTGGTCCTTCAAACTCTGTATCTGATCACTGCTTCTGGGGATAGAGAAGGAAGAATCCTGTTATTTGGAACATGAAATTATTAACTCCAGTTATTGCAGCACAGAGATGCTCTGTTTCCCAGGTTTTAGCACAGATGCAGAAAAGCACAGTTTTTAATGATTTCTTCTGGGTGGAAAGTCCCAGAAATACCACACAGAGCCTACCAAAGCTCTGGCTGGGCTTCTGCTGTCATGGAGTGGTTTCCACACTCACATCCAAAAGGCTTGTGGCCAACCTCGTTTAAACCCAGCATGTGATGGAGCTCAGCATGGAGAAGAGAGCCAGTCAAGGTATGCTCAACACTTCCCATCTCTTCTGATAAATCTGCAGCACTCATGAACTAACACTGAGCTTTTGCAGGCTGTCTAAGGGAATTTCTCTCTTGCTTTCCAAGGCCAGCACTTGGATGAGGCTTGGCAGAAGTTTTAGTGTGGATTCTACTGGGCATAATACTGGAGACTTTAATTGTTGTAGGAGTTGGCTTGGAGTCCTCTGTTTCTTGAATGCTGCTGAGACAAATATTCTGGCCGAGGAATCAACCCAGGCACCCACTAACTTGGAGGCAGCATGTAGGGCCAAGAATTGCTGTGGAGCACTGAACTGCTGTGGAATCCTGTCCCATTCAGCCTGGCTGTGTCCTTCCACAGAGCCAGGAGGTGCCACCACTTTGGGCCACGATGGGATTGTTGAGCCTGGAGAATTGAAGGCTCCAGGAAGAGCTCACTGCAGCCTTTCAGTACCTGAAGGGAGCATGTAAAACAGAGGGTGAGTGACTTTTTACACAGGCAGATAGTGACAGGACAAGGAGGAATGGTTTTAAACTAGAAGAGATTTAGATTAGACACTGGGAAGAGATTCTTTGCTGGGTGGTGAGGTCCTGGCACGGGCTGCCCAGAGAAGCTGTGGATTCCCCATTCCTGGCAGTGCTCAAGGCCAGGTTGGATGGGGCTTGGAGCAGCCTGGTCCAGTGGAAGGTGTTCCTGCCCATGGCAGGAGGGTTGGAACTGGGTGATCTTTAAGGTCCCTTCCAACCCAAACCATTCTATGATTCTATGATGATTCTAGGATTCTAGGATTCTAGGATTCTAGGCTCTGATGATGTATGAACAGACCCCACCCCTTAACAACAGTCCCTGCCCTGTGACAACAATCCCAGCCCAGGACACCTCTTCCCACAGCAGTCTCAGCTGTGCAGAAGGTGCTGAACAGGGGGAGGATGGAGGCCTGTTTGGTGCCCTGTTTGGAGCGGGAGAATAGAATATTTAGGTTGCCAGCAAACCTTGTGCAAGTTTTTCTTCTGCCCATCCTCCAGTTAGGCAGGCAATCTCACTCAGCTGCTTGGAAAGTAATCTCTGGGATATTCACCAGGGATGGATTTGTTGATTAGGGGGATTTAGGATTAGGGATTCTGACCTTGGATGTAGCTCTTTCCGAGGTTGTGACTGCAGGTTGGTGTTTTAGCTGGAAAGCAGACATTTTTGAGCTAGCAAGTAACAATAAACGAGCTTAATATTGGTTTATTATGCCACTGTTAGAAGGACTTTAAATGTGTAGCCCTAATTGGAAAGAGCACCAGGTTAAAACTCAGTAAGAGAAGTTCATTGAAGGGCTTTTTAATTTTTTTTTTCCTAAAAACTTGATTTTTTTTTCTGAGGAAAAAAGTGTTTTACTCACTTTCTGAATCTATTTTTGATGGAATTAAAAAGCATCTGAACTCTTTGCTTAAGTGGCATTTCCTCTTTTACTATGCTAAAATGATAGGGGAAAGGTAAAGGAGCTGGGAGAGAAGAAAAAATTGTTTTAAAAAGATTAGACCCTCTCCCCTAGTCTTTTTGATAAAAGTATTTCCAAAATATTTTTAGAGAACAATCATTATTTCTTCTAGAAGTACATGGGATGGAAAGACTTGTATTGTGGTGGAATGAGCCTTTTGCTTTTTAAAAGAAATTTTGGCAAAATATCCGTAGTTTAACTGAAGGATTTTAAATTGCAGTCATCTTGAATGCTCAGAAGTCCTTTCATTATCTTCTGAAAACTCTGACATCTGTATATATATATTTTTAAGGCATAGCAGTTGAGAGATGCTGCTGAAGAGACATTCCTTTTTTTTCTGATGATCCTCCAAACCTGCCTGTGCTGTAAGTCAATGATGGAATAATTGTAGTCTGGATAAAGCTTTTAATGCTGAGCATGAAAAAATAAGCAATGGGAATGGGGCTAATTTTTCACTCCCCTTGGAGAAGGAAGACTCTTGTGGCCTAGTTGCCATAGTGTCAGCCAGAACTGATTTGCAAATGAAGGGTCTGAAACTCTAGATGAGCCTGTGGCTGCTCCAAGAGTTCATCCCATAATTTTCTCTGGGCTTTTGTCTGCTTTATTGCTCAGGGGTATGGCCAGGTGCCAGCAATATGACAGCAAGGGGTGAACACTGCCAGCAAATCCATTTTGGGCTTAGTTATGAGTGTCCCAGGTGAAAAGTGTTAGCTAACTCAATCTGACTGAAGTGTCAGTCTCCATCTCCAGGAGTTAACTCCACCTGGGATGCTATTTGAGGAAGGGAAGGATCTGCCTTGGATTCTTCCACCCATTTGCAGTGGGATGTTGTCTGCAGCTTTTGAGCCTCCATTACCAGGGCAGTCCCTGCTCCATGTACCCAACAGGATTTGCTTTAGAAAGAGGTTCTTGGCAGATGGAGTTGGAATATGGATGGAGAGGAACACTTCGGCCATTTGGTCCATGTTTTGCCTTCTGCCCAGGTACTCTGATGTGCCAGCAGCTGGGATTGGTGGTCAATCAGGACAACAGTACCTGGCCATAAACTTCACTTGTAAGGTAAGGACCTGGGCATGTTTTACTCCCCAGGAAGAAACTCCACCAGCCATGCAGCCACCTCATCCTCATGACCTTGTGTGTCACCATCTGCCATGGGCTCACAGGTGAGAAACATTTGCTTTTCCTGGAGAGATGAGTTTAAAGGTGAAGCTGATTTTTGTCATATATTTATTGCTATTGCTTTGTTGTACCCATGTGGAGCTTATCGCGGTGTTATCCCATTAATATATATTCACAATTCTCCTTTGGTGTTACAAAAATTCATTCTGGCTAAGTTCTTTGTGGTTTTGCTTAGGGCAACTTTGTCCCTGTCTGATGAGTAGGGACCTCTTCTAGGTTTGAGGACTGAGATGTGACATGGATAGCAGTTACTTTGATTTATGTTGTCAAAGGGAAAGTTAAAAAGTTGACTTCATGTGTGTTTTGTAAGCAAAATCTGATGGGAATGTGGATTTTTCTTTTTCAGCAAAGAAATGTTTTGGTTTTTTACATTGTGAAAACTTTTTAAGAGCAGTCTTTGAAAGCATTCTGAAGATAAAGGGCTGGATATATTTGTGTTGTCAGCTGTCCCATGTGGTAGTGCAGGCTGGTGGGATGGGAGGAGGTCACCTGCAGAATCTGAGGTTTCATGATGAAAAAAACATCTGACCACACATGCCAATCTGTGATTTGCTTGCAATGATCCAGAATAGCAGAAGAAGCATTTCATAGCATGTGAGCCTGCTTTTGAACTGTTATTTTTCAGTTTTTCTTGTCCAGACCTGCTGATTTAGGACAAGTGGGTGATTTGCTACAGGTGCTCCTCATGGGATGGTGAGTGAGCAGTGAAGGGCATCAGGTGTGGCTGGGAGCATAACCAAATACCAATTCAACAAACCAGGACTTTTGGCTCTGTGAAACCACCCTGAAATGATTTATTTTCCTCTTGGGGAAGGATGTTTGCAGCATCTGGGATTTCTGGGAATTCTTCCTTCTGGATGGGTTAAACCACAAGTAGAGCAGAAGCTGTGCTCATCTCCTGTTCCTGTCCATGCAGCTCCACCCAGAGCCCTCACAGGGTGCTTCTTGCAGCTGAAACCAAGTCCTGGGATTGAGCAGTGTCTAATGGCACAACAACAAAATTAGTTTCAGACTGAAGCTACTGAAAGTTGGGGAATACATCTGCTCCTCCTGTTGGTTTCATGTTCTGCTGAGATTTCCTGGAATAGTCTCATTCAGTTGTTCATCTGAGTCTCTGGACAAGGCATTGGGCATTTTGTTTGAGAAGGGGTGAAGGTGGTGCATCAGTGGAACAGAAGGACTGGAAGAAATTTGGGAATGATATTGTTTCTGTTGTTTCATTGTTTTTATTTCTTTGTTTTGTTTTTCCCTGGGTTACTTGCCTCCTTGACTAACTGAGGGTCAAGATAGCAGTTGGTTCAACTTTCTGTTGAGTTTTTGGATGGTTTGGGGTATCATTTAGCCCTGTATAATATATGTTCTATAAATAAAACAGCTATTTATATTTTAGCAGGTTTCATATTAGTACAAAGATGGTAATCCTAACAAATCCCTTTTCCTTAAGTTAGTAAGTAAACCGCAGACTAAAATCCTCACTGATTGGAGAGAAAAAAAAATCCTGCTGATATTTCTTGACCCTGCTTTATGTCCTAGTGTTTGTTTCCAGTCATTGGCACAATCAGAGAGCTTCATTACAACAGCTGAAACCAGAGTCTCTAAAATGTGGAGTGGTATGTTTGACCTGGTGTTAATTGTACTTGTCAGTGGTATTTAAGTGGCAGAGTGAGGGCAGATGTGTTATAGATAGCTTTCCCGAGCCAAGAGTCAGTAGCAAAACAGGATGTGGCTTTCATAAAGGGAATCCCTGTATCTGGCAACATCAGCTTCAGATCCTGGAAACCAGCACCCACAAAAATGGACAATGCTGGGGTTTGCTTTGATGCTGGAAGGCAGCAGTAGATCAGATATTGTAGGAGGTGGGGGGAAAAGGAGGTTTGAGTATCAGCCTGATGCACTTGGCTTTGGAGCAGGAGAGCTGAGATGATGCCTTGTTCTTAGGTAGGGATGTCTTCTGCTGGGAATGGGATCAGCTGCTTCACCATCTCTTGACCTGCTGTCTGACATGGGAGCTCCAGATTGTATCCTGGAAATATGCAGCTGAAACAGAAAGGCTGTTTCTGATCCTATTCTTGAAATGTAAGAAAATTCTACTTTAACAAAGGAAAATAAGGTTTTTTTTGAGAAATGAATGCAATGTAATCATAGTTACAACATTTACTCTCATCTGTATTTTTTTCTCCAAAATGCATTCTCATTTCCCTGATTTCCTAATGATTCTCTGGGCAGCAGTGTGCATAAGATGCATCTGGTTCTGAGCCCTTTGTGGTGTTTAGCTGATCGTATTTCCATGTGTGTGGGACAGTTGAACAGTTTTTGTTTCCTTTGTCTTGATGGACATAAACTAGAGTTTCTTCCTTTTTCTCCTTTGTTTCTGCTCCCTCCCTACCCAATTCACAGCAGCTTTATTTTTTTAAGTTCAGTAAAGTCTGATCAAAGGGTATAAAAAGTGGGAGAATATTTTTGACCTTTCTACAGGGATGGAGAGATCAACAGCATCAGTGCATCAATATCTTTGGAGTTAGCTCTTGAGGTTAAGAGAATAAAATTAAATGTTCTCATCTCAGAAAGATGAAATTAATATTACTTTGTCAGTACATGGACTGCTATTGCCAGGAGGAAATGTAACTATTAATCTCCTTTGGGGGTGTTTGAATAAAACCAGCACCTGATTACCAGACCTATATTCAAAGGAGAATTAAAGAATATTCCTATTTTATTTGAACAGCGAGGAGCAAGCTGCACAGAGAAATCTGGAAGTTACTGGGCTCAGTGCAGAGGTAACTGGGTTAAGTACTGTTCTAGGTTTTACTTTGGAGGGTCTTGCCTGCTCCTCCACATCTCTGAAATGCAACACACAAGCCAGAAGACTTTGCAGTAACATGTGGGGCAGGTTCTTGTAGGGACTGGTCTATTAATCTGCATGTGTTAGCAACCCAAAACCAGAGATCAGGGGGATTACAGGGCCTCATTCAAGGCTTTTTCTGTCTGGAAAAACTGAATTTGCAGTGTGTGGGACAAATAGCAGTTCACATGTGAGTGTCTCTCACTGCTGGAGCACTGGCAGGGTTGAAGCCAAGCTGGGTTAGAAGCTGGCTGCAGTGAGTGGTACAGTTTCCTTGAGCTGCCCAGGCTTCCTTCTAGATTTCTTGTCTAAGTTTCTGCCTTCATTCTGTAGGCTCCTCTCATATATTGCAAGTCAATAATAAAGCTTGTAAGAAAAGGTATACTGGGAGAAGGAACATGCTGTCCTAGTCTGGATCTTCTATTGTTTCTGACTCTTCTGTGGTCCCATGGCAACTGTTGGCCAACAGATAGGATTTTGTAGCTGCTCCAGGGTCAAGGCTGACCCACATATAATCTAGGCCTTTCATTTGGCTTGTCTTGGGTTTCAGGGGAGTGGATGTTTATGCTGTGTTTGTTCTGCACCCTGTGTCTAACTCAAAGTTCTCCTAGATGCCTTGTGACCACAAGTTTTTTCTGAAAAATGGAACAGGACACCTTTTTGGCTGCCTTTAAACCATGGAAATTTTGCTGAGATTTTTCTGTGAAAGAGGAACAATACAATCTCAACAGAGAAGTTAATTATAGCAATGGAAATTTTTCTTAAAGACTTTCTGATGTGAGGCTGGCATTGCTTTTCAGCAGGATAGAACTCTCAGAAATGCCACTTCTAATGAAAAATGCTTTAGTGGCAAATACTTTCCACAGTGTAATGGTTATTCTTGGGTTTGTCTGTAGCATATTGAACCTCTGTATTTCTTTGTGGAGTTGTGTAACATGGTTTGGCTCTGCCTTTTCACTCTTGCTCAAGTGCAGTGCTGGTCTAGGTGAGGTGGGTGCCAGGGAAGTCATGAGAACAGAATATGGTAGTGTTGTACTTAGGCTGTGATTTTTGTTGAGCTGCTGTAGGGAGTAAGAGAATTCTGAACCTTGGACTCAGGGATATTTGCTTCTGCTGCCTTGGCCCCTCTGAAATCATATGCCTTATTCTCATCTCTGTCTTAAACTCCATCTAGATTGAGCTACTCCTGATATACCTGGGTTTAAATAGGTGATAATTCTCCTAAGAATTGATCCTGTAGGCTGATTGCCAGGGAAAGGCTGCCTTGGATATAAACAACAGGTCTCATCTTACACAGATATAAACCTAAAGCAGGGTTCTGGCAATAGAACACTTTCTTTTTTCCTCTGTAATGACGATGTTTTTGAGGAGAAGGCAGAGATTTTCATATGGCTGAGGTATCCCATCTGTCCTTACCCTATTCCATCTCTGCACTGTCTAAACAGTACTTTATTTTCTGAGTTTGTGGTGTCAGTCTTGCTGAGTTCCCTCTCTTTTCTGGAAGTCTCCACAACTGTGAATAAGGAAGGCTTATGCTGGCTGGGGAGGTGTGAAGCAAGTGGCCAGGCTGGGACATGGTATCAGATTGCCACTGGCACTAATAAAAGGACTGATAATCTCATCATGTTTTTGAATACTCAAGCAACTTCTGCGGCCTTAATACAGGGGAGAGGAGGGGAAGGGAGTAGAGAAGGGACTGTCCACAAGTAAGTTCACCTGTAGAATAAAAGAACTCAGGGGCTTCGTAGGGTCTCTGTAATGCTCTCTTTGGGATCTCATGCTGCAGTGAGAATTCAGAGGCTGTGGCCAGAGCTGGCACAACTCCCATGCTGTGCTGGGCCTGGCAGGCACCTGCCTTTGCTCCACCAGAGGTAGTGAGGTGGTGGGATTTTGCCATGATTTGGTGCCAGGATGACTGTGAGTACAAGTGGCATCAAAGGGATTAGATGAAGAAGGAGCTCATCAGTGGCTGTTGGTCATGCAAACATTTACTTTGTAGGAAATTGTTCAGAAAGAGGTTCTGCACTCAGATGGACCTTTGCTGTTAAGTGCTGGGGCTCTTAAAGTCTGGGCTCTGCTACAGCACTGAGGCAGCCCCATTTTGGGAATGCTGAGACTTCATCCCAAGGGTGGCTTTTGGCTCACAGCTAAGTGTCTCATGTCTGCATCTCCTGGAGGACCAGCAGATGTGCTCCAGGTGTGTCTAGGATCACTGCAATGGCACTGAGCAAGGGTGTGGAGAGCTGTCCTCTCCCTTCTGAGCATCTTAATGGCTGGGCATGTATGTGAGGCTCTTGGGGTTCCTATGGCTTCTACTTCTAGGGCTACTTTTCCACGGTAACTAGTCATTGGGTAACTAGTCTTGGATCCAAAAGAAATGTTTAGCCCTAGAGCCAGAGCTCAGCACTTCTCAGACCACAGGACAAAATCTGGTCACTGCTTGCTTTTCTCTTCTGGGCCCTGTGAGTCTGGTGAGGAAACGTGGTCTGAGGGAACCCTTCATTTCTGGAGGGTGTGGATGGAGAGTGCAGGCTTCAGTTCCTCCTGGCTCTGCAAGTGAGGATGTCTGTCACCAAGTGTCTGTCCAAGGTCTGGGATGCCTCTTTCTCCTGAGCTTTGGGGGGAAAAATGGAGTTTATCCATGCCCATAGAATTGTGTCAAGCTCCTACTGCAGGAACAAATTAAGGGTGAATCCACCAGTTGGAGGCCTGTTGTGGCAGAAGCTTCTGTTTACTGCCTGAAAAGTTATAGACTCAGCAACATGAGTTATGGAGCCTTCTCTAGCACCCATAAATCTTGGAGGAGAATCAGTCTTCAACCATGTACCCACCCAGGCTAATACCATTCCTTGCAGCTGGAATTAATCATGGCATTAGGCAAACAACGGGGGTTCATTAGGACCAAAGGTGACTTTAATTTAATTGAAATATAACTTGGCAAGTAAAGAGGCGATCCAGTTCACAACACCTAATGGGAGGTCTGGGTTATATATGGAAAAGTTAATGGCCGTAAAAATATCCAAACAACATATTTGTGCACGTGTTCCAGTAAAAGTCTGAGCCAACTACTTTTTAATGGTTTGGGTTTTCAGATGTATATATTCACGTTCTTAAAATAAGAATAAGGCTATATGAGAGTGCACAGCAGAGAAATATGAGGTGGGTGAGGGTATGAGGGAGAGGAACCTTATGGTCAGGACAGCGTTGGTGAAAGCCACCTTCCTCCTTGTGCTGGAGGAGGCTGCTGAACATCTTCTCTCCCCAGAGGATTTGTCTGTGTGATGGATGTTACAGCCTTGCTCTTAGAGGATGAGGAATAAAGGTTCTTACCTGTTTCTTTGTGGTGTTTTGGGTAAAGGCGCCATACAAAAGTACCCCAAACGGATGTTTGGAGTTTTTGGCAGTTTCATGTATTTAGATTTCATACAACTACATGAGCCCAAGAAATAAATGAAAACCCTTTAAAGAAAGATATTGGCATTCCCTTGTGAATGACCACCCACATCCCCCAAAATAATCATATTTAAATACCAGTTAAATCAGCCTGTAAATCAGTGTGACAACACAGGTCTTTTAACCTTCCCTCTCTCCTGTTGAACAGGTCCTCCCATTTCTGCATACACACAGCCTCATAAACTGACTCCTACATAAAATATTATTTATATTTTATTAGGTAAATATATGACAGTATGCACACATCGGTGGGCTGTGACTTCATAGGGCCAGCCTGCAGAGTATGTACTATGTAGCTTTATACCTATTTTATTCCCCAGGCTGTTTTTCATAGAGAAGGGGCCATCTATATTTTCATGGGCATGCAATCTGTATATCCAGCAATGAACGTGAATCTCTACTTTGGAACAGACCACTGGAAATAAAATTATATACCCACAGTTTTTTCCCCCTGCCCTTTCTCACTGGTGTTTTTCCTTCCCCTAAATTTCTTGTGAAAGAGCTCATCTGATGGGCCATGATGGGATATCATGTTGTAATTGATTTCTCAGGAATTGGCAAGTGCTGGTAGTGTGATGCCAGCAGTGTGGAAGCTTGTGAGATGCTTGATTCTTTAGTGCTTGTATTGAGAACCATGCAACCAGTAAGGTTGGAAAAGACCTTCAAGATCATAGAGTCCAACCTTCAACATATCTGCCAGGTTCAGCACCAAACCATGTCCCTAAATGCCACCAAAAAACATCTATGTGTTTTTTGGACGCTTCTAGGAACAATGATTCCACCACTTCTGTGGGCAGCTTGTTTTATGCCTGACCATCCTTCCAGTAAAGAAATTTTTCCTAATATCCAGTAGGTGAAAGTAAAGAGTCTTAGGTGATGGTTGAGTTCGGAGTGAATAGTGGAAGAATATTTATTCATGGAAACTGAAAAAAAAGGTGGAGGGGGGGAAACAGAAGCAAGATAGAGGACAGGGAAAGAAAAGGGTCTTGTAGGAGGTTTTAGCTTGGTGTTTTCACTTTGGGCAGGTCACTTGGGATGCTTCTCTGCTGGAAGGGTCTGCAACGAGGCGCTTGGAGAGCACACAGGCAGGCGCCGGGTAGGAAAAGAATCCATCTCTTGATGGCTCGGCTGAGATTGCCATATGGTTTTGCTTAGATGGTGCCTCTTGGGGTTTGCTCTGTCTTTCGGTGGCCTGTGTGCCTGTTTCTCATTTCAGCAGTTTCTCTGATGGTTTTATCTCCACGTCCTTTGGGTTTTGGACTATTGGGGAAAAGACAGCCTTTTCACCAGCTGACTCGAGCCTTCAGCAGGGCTCACCTTGTAGTCAAGCTGGCTTTAAGCATTTCCTTTTCAGTAAAGCAGGTCTCTCAGAAGTTTTGTGAAACCCACAGTTTTTAAGCAGGAAAAGAAAAATGAGATAAAGCGACAAATGAAAAACTTGCTGCAGACAGGAGATGGTGGACTTCCAAGCCCCAGGGGAGGAGAGGGAGTGAATGTTCATAGTATAGAGAACCCCTTTCATTATTGCCACAGCAGATGAGAGATAGGCAGTAATTTCTTCTCTTATCTCTGGTTTTAGCACGGAAATGTGTCTGCCAGACACCTCCTCCCTGTGCTGGAGCTGTCTCCAAAGGGATCTCCCCAAAAGGGGGAGCTTTTAGCCCACCATATGGTGTGTCCCCCACTGGCTGGCCTGTTTCACTGTGTTGGAGACTCTGTTGGACAAAAGTGTGTTTTGCACCTTGCGTTTACCCCTGAAACTCATCCATCCTCTTTGGTATGGGGGAAATGGGGTGAGAAAGCAGCCACATTTCACCTAGAAAGCCATGGCTTGAGTTCCTTCTTATCAGAGCTCTGCCACCCCTTAGGACTTGGAAAAGTTTCCCCAGAGGAGGTTATTTGTCTTCTGTTACTGCAGGGAAAGAGCAGCACAGGGAGGTGAACTGACTTTGAGGTCTCAGTAGGGTCCCACATGACAGCTCTTCCCACGCCTCCTCCTCCTGACATCTGTTAACATCCCTGTCTCTATGGTGCCTCAAAAGGCCAAAATGCCAGAAGAAGTGTGTTTATTTTTAACTGCTGATGGCATATTTGACCTTCCCCAGCACTTTTTGGCACCTGGTGTCTTGACTACCTTCACATGTGTGACCCTGCATCTGTGAAGCAACCTTAAAGGACTTGACTTTGGCTGTCAATCAGTGTGTGGGAGCCTGATCCTGTCACCTTTGCTGGCCTGATGCTGCCCAAGCCAGCTCTACCCTTTTTCCCAGTGCCAGCTGGTGCCTGGCACAGTTCCCCTCTGCAGCACACGGACTCCATGCTGCCTTCTCTGTGCTTGGTGTATGGCAGAGGGGTGCAAGCAGAAAAACCTTTGCAAACCCTCTGTGGTGGGTGTGCTTGCTCAGCACTGTGGTGGCCTGGTGCTGGCTTGGTGCCCTTCAGCTTGGCAGAGAAGCTAGGCAGAGTGAAAGTGAGCCAGTTGGTTCTTAGAAATTTCCTTGGAAGTAATCTAGGTTGGTCTCAGTCCTACCCTGCTCCAGCAGAGCTCCTAAGTGCCTTGCGCTGGAAGTGTGGCTCTCCTCACAGGCATTGCTCTGACTCCCTGAAGCCTCCAGGGCCAAGCCTCTGTGGCTTTTCCTGATCCATAGGGCATAGGAAGCTGTGGGAGGCACCACAGCTCAGGCAGGGATGGAGTGAGGAGTGGACTGAACAAGATGCTGACATGACAAATGTACTCTGGCTCCTCCATTGCTTCACCCTCAGCTTTCTTACAAGGATGGATGTGACTATTGTTTCAAGCTTGTTTGTGTGCAAACCTGGGGGCACTGAAGGGTGTTGAGCTCAACCTCAAGCTCCTGCCCACATTTTGGGGGCTGAACGTGTCTGTCCTGGCCCCTTTCTCACTTCTCAGCCTGAACTTGCTACTCACTAAGCAAAGCCAGCAGTGGGGCTGAAAACCAAGGAGTTGATGGGGCTCAATTTGCTTTTCTGGGCTTCTGTGCAACGTAGCATTTGTCAGAAGGCAAATGAGGTAAACTAGTTCCTAATTAGTCTGCACAAAGGGTCTAATGCTATAAATGTGGAGTGAGCACTATAAATCCAGCTTCGAGCTGGCTGCGCGGTAATTTCCCTGTACAGACAAGCCTCAAGTCACAATTCATTATGGCTCTGCTTCATAGACCCTCCGATGTTGTGCTTCCCCTTTGCTGAGGGCAGATTGTCAAGCTGTGACCCTGCCTTAGTTAATTAACCTTCAAATGGGATTTATTTTCCCTTAGTTACTTGTGTGTGCACACATTTGGTAATAATGACTGTCCGCTTTCCTCGCGCTCGCTAAAAGGGGAGCAAGTCATTTATTACAGCGTTTTACCAGGGGTAAAAAAAGAAAATTAAAAAAAAAAAAAAATCCAGGCTTCAACTTTCATGGAAAATTGATAGCTTTATGCCAGAAAGAGACAGTTCCATCACAGCCACTTCTTCAGCTGTCTGCAAATATTTGAAACCCTGAGATATTTAATGTTTTTCAGATGGCGATAAATCTGCAATAGTGTGGGCTCACTCGAGCTTAGTGAGAGATGAAGTGAGATAGGAGAAAACACATGAGCCAGCACGGGAGAGGTATTGCTGCTCACACTTCTGCTGATGTCAGGACAGGTTTTCAGGACCTTCCAACATACCAGCTGGCTTCTCTTCGCCAGGGAAAAATATACACAAATGTGAGCTTCCAGTTCATTTCCCATCCAGTTGTGAGCTAAATGTTTGCTTTTTTTGTCTACTCTCCCCCCCCATGCCCCCTTTTTTTTTATTATTTTTGCAATCTGACATTAAAAATATGAACCTACAGCTGGGGAAGGAGAAATATTGCTGGTAAAAGCTTTTTTTTTTTTTCTCTTTTTTTTGCATCTGTCAAGCCTGAGACATTACTTGGGGTTTATTTGTTTAACCTTTTGTTTGCTGTGCAGAACCTTGGTGGCAAGTTGCAGAATGTGGTTTGATTGCAGCTGTGTTGGTGTTTTACATTGGTTTTTTTAAGGAGGAAAAATAGTCAAATCATCTCCATGTGCTTTGCTTGCAGCATTGCCTCTGCCTGGGGTAAGCCTTGGATATCTTTATCTGCTCCTCTGATACACCTGATGTGCCTAGGAGTTGGTCTGTAGGGAGGTACATGGGCCAGGGGAAGGCTCTGGGATTGGCAGGGATGTTGAGGGCAGGAATGAGGTCTCATCTGTGGCATATCCATCAGGAATGAGTGCTGAGAAGGGACAGGAGAGGATTCTGTCTGGCTTTAAGGATGCTGGGGCTGTGCATGTCTCCCAAGCAGAGCAGTGTGGTGACAGTCTGGGGAAATATGATGAGGTGCAGATGCTTAACTGAGCAAATTGTCAACATCCTCCAGAAATATGGCAAGCTGGATATGGATGTCCAGAAATATGGATGGCAAGCTGCAGCAGAGCCTGGTAGCACTGGAACTGGAGGCCACCTGAATATTTTCTTACTTATTTTCCTTTGGAAGTATGGAGTAAAACAGCTATTGCAGAAAATGCTGCTTTATTTGTTGGGAGGAATCGAAAAGCAGTCTGATTCTCCAGATAGCCAGCACCTTTCGCAGCAAGTGAAGGAGGTGTGGGTGATTCCAGGGGGATTGAATGCTGTGAGCAGCCTGGAGTGGCAGAGGGACTGGGCTGGATCCCAGTTGGGGTTTCTTGCTTTCAGCCTGCCATGGCTAAATCGAGTCCCCCCCACTGCAGCTGTGATTCACTGATGGGTTTTGTCCAAGTGTCTGTTCGTGGAGTTTTAAAGAGACAGAAACACCTCAGCAATTTGATTTTGGCAAACAGCTGTGAGCCAAGTGTGGAACAACAACAAAAAAAAATCCCTGTAAAAATCAGGGAAAATGCCTGCAAATTTCCACACATTTCACAGAGGTGGTGTGGTCTCGAAGGCAGCAGGGTGGTCTGGATGTTTTAGCACTGGTGTAGAAAACAGGCTCTCCTGTGCTCAAATGCCAGCTCCACTACTGATGTGCCATTTCACCTTGGCGAGGGCACTTGACCTTTCCATGTCTTGGTTCCTCTCCTCTTCCCTTTCCCCTTTTTTACTTCAAAAATGAGAATTAGTGGCCCCAAATCTGGGTGGTGGCCAGCGTGGGCCTGGCACAGCCAGGGAAGGTGGGGCAAAGGTGGCTGTGTTCCCAGGTTTCAAGGGAGGCCAGGGACTGGGGATGTTCCAGGAATGAAGAGTGTCTTTGACCTCGACAGATCCTGTAGCACAAGCTGTTAATGCTTAGCTACCTCCCACCTCCCTGCTCTGCTCGAGTATCCCAGGGAAGGGAAGAGGCTTTTCTAGCACCCGGGCAGCCTGGGTTTGGCAAGGCCTGTGCAGTCTCCACACCCTGCTTTTACATATTCATGCCTATCCAAAATGTTCCCTTCTGGGCTGGACTTTCCCAGGCTTCACCTCTGCTCTGTGAGATCATGAATCATGGGGAAGGAAACTCTTTTGAAAAGGGTGAAATTTTTTTGGGCAGCGCTGCAGCAGCTAAAGTGGCCTAATGCTGTCTGCAAAGGTGGGGTGAAGGGGGAACAGCTGTGGGGAGGTGCAGGGGCTTGTTGGGCTGTGAGTTTGGGGAAGAGAGATGAGAAAGCAACCCAGGCATCCTGGCTGTCCTCTTTCCTGCTCAGTTGCCTTCCCTGCCTGTCTTCTTACTGACAATCACAATTTCTCTGCTGTTGAATGAATGGAAAAGCTCCAATAGGAATTGATTCAGGCCCTAAATTTTGAGCTCTCTGAGGACATCCAGAGCCTACTGCCAAGTTCAGCAGAGCTTTGTAAAATGTGCGTTTCAGTTACTTCTGCTTTTTTATCTTCTGGTGTTTCAAGAACAGGATTAGGAATTTAGGTGAAATAACCTGGGAGAAACAGGAATAATTGGTAGCTCAGATGTACCAAAGTTGAGGAAAAGCTGAATATTTTTTTTCTCCTATTTGTTACCCTGCTGGTGCTCATGGCACAAAACCTGCAGCTGAGGAGGACCTGCTGTGCTTAGGATTTTATCCTCTTTCTGCCAGTGAGCATCCCTGAATGGCTGCTGGCAGAGAGCTGCCAGGCGCCTGAACAATTGTAAATCAGAGCCCCTCTAGGGCAATTCAAACTTGCATCCAGAGCTGGTTTTGGTATCACAGAGTCTAAAGGATATGAGGTGCTCTCTATCTCTCCTCTCTTCTCCTGGGCTTCCACCCATTGCAGTTACTGTAGAACAAACAGGGTATGTGGTGGAGGCTTTTTTGACTGAGACCATCTGAATTGGAAACACCAACATGATTTAAGGCTTCTGACTTTTTTTTAACTTGTACTGGTTTTATTCTGGACTTAACTTTCTCATCTGCAATTATTCAGCTTAACAGAGACCTAGCCACAAGTCAGGCTGCCTTACCTCAGTGCTAGCTCCTGCCAGCTCCACTGAAAAGTGAATAACTGGAGAGCTACCTGGCAGAATAGTCAACGAATGCTCCATGTAGCTCTTTTGGAAGCAAGTATTATTTGCTTTCCTAGATCCACCCAAATAATGTTGTTTGTTCTGCATAATTGGCTTAAAAAGAACTAACTGTGTATCATCTTAATACTATGAAAATGTACTGTAAGTAACTATGGAAAGTTCTTGCCTATTGGAATCAGAGTATGAGCTGCGTGACTTGAATTTTAATAATGATCTTTGCTCAATAAAAGTGCCTTTCTCTCTGATGAGGAATCCAACATGTCCTTATATTCCAATAGCTGCATTTCCTGGAAATTTCCACTTTCTTGTAGCTTGCTGTTCTAGGGCAGTTAAGCAGAAAGCATGAAGTATTTTGTTGTAAGATGATGTTATTTTTACAGGCTGTAGCCACAATGCTTTTCCTGACGTTTTATGATATATAATTAATAGCAATGGGAACCAAAATACTTTTGCCAAGGATTGAAATGATTCTAATATGTTTCGTAGCATGTTGTCCGTGCTTTTTATCCTTTCTCTTATTTCTTTATATCCAGGTCCAACAAAGCACTTAAAGAAAGCACTATGAGAATTCTTTGACAACCCATTTCCCCCTTGCTGTCCCTTAACCCCTGTTTGGAAACTGAAGCCTTTGTCAAAAAAGGAAATTTTTAACAGAAAATTACTGCTTTCCTGTGTTTTCTGCGGGAAGTGATTCTTCCCAGCAGCACTTTGTCAGACATGAAAATGGGACATTGGAGTGGCTCTGGACATTACTGCTCTGGGAGAGGTGTGGTGTTGGGGCCAAGGCCCCCCTGGGAGCAGAGCAGTCTCCAGTGGGTCAGAGTTGGTGATCTGGTTCTCCTGCAAGCCTTGGTTTGGGCTGTTCAGGGTTTTCTGAAGAGAATAGTGCTTTGAGGTCTGACTTGCTGCACTCTTTATAGCAGCCTTGGACTCTATAAGGAGGTGTTTGCACCTCATCTTTGTCACACTTGAAACCAGTCAGCAGTAAATGTATCTGAATACATGTGGTGTTTTTCCATTTCCCTGTGTGTAGGGAAACCCTGCTATCATCTAGAAAGCTTTATAGGCTCTTTGCCTGCTTTTTGCCTGAAATTTAGGGTTTTTTTAAATTCCTTTAAGCTACCAGAGCCTCCTTTCTTGAGAGGAGCAGCAAGTGCCAATGCTACTTAACATGGGAAATACACGGTTTTGGTCTAGACATTTAAAGGAGAGCCTGAGCACTGCTCAAGGAACAAGAACCTTGTACTGGAGGAGCAAAGAATTTCCACTGAAAGCCTGTCCCACTGTGCTGAACAGCCCCTTCACCATCTCATGGAGCTGCAGCACTCTGGGGACATTCTCCATGTTATAAATGGACTTCATGGCCTCTCGTGTGCATCCAAGTGAAGCACAGGCAGGGCTGAACGCGTATTTTGACAACTTTAAATTAACATACCATAGCTGCTTGAGTGTTATGACAATGTTCTGTGATCACAGGCCTCAAGGGACATTTAATGCTTTGGAACAAACCAGTCTCTGGCCTGAAGTGTCTCAGGTTAGCTGGGGTTGCACCATTGATGGATTTGACCCTGTGAGTTCAGTGGCTCCAGCAGGCTGTTTGCAAGAGTCAAACTCTGGCAAATGATCGACTCTGAGCTCAGTTGGAAAAGCTTGTGAAATGAAATCACAGCGCATTGCCCATTAGGCTTGGGATGAAAAGCGAGCCTGAGAGCTGCCAGTGGCTCATATTTCATGTGCAGAGATTTACTTGTATTAGTTAAAGATTGCGATGAGTTTGAGAAAGAGAGAGGGAGACAATTTGTAAGCCAACACAGAAATAATACTTCCCTATAGTAAGTGCATAATGAGAACTGGTGCTTTTATTGGATGGAATAAGTTCAGATTGTTTTTAAGATATACATGTTTTGAACAGTGAGCTGTATCACTTGTGATTGACCTCCTGTGTTATTTTTACATCACTTCTTATTTCTCTACATCCTGAGTTTGCTTCTGAGATTTTCATTCCTATTCCTCTGCTCTTTTCCTTTCACACCTCTTCCCTTAATCTTTCCTGCTCTGGCTTTGGAAGCCTGTTTGCTTTTAATGGACATCTAATATTTGTCATAGAGAGCACACACTTTGCACTAAGCAGGTCTCTAGATGTGATTACAGCACACGTAAGCAAACTTGAGCTGGTTTTAATCAGAAAGCAATGTAACCACGGCATCAAAGAGCCCTGCAGAGCTTTACTTGTGCTGTGGTTTGCAGCAAATACGTTGACCACTGCAGCAGTGTCTTTCATTGCCTTGTGCTTGCTGTGGTAGCTCAGGTCATCTGGCAATTAGATCTGGTAGAAAGAGCAAATTCATTTGCAATGCTGAGTCTGGCAGAGTCCTCACCACAGTTGCATGCCACAGTCCTGCCTGGTTGCTGACAGATTTCTCTGTAACTTGAAGGTTTTGGCTCTTGAATCCGATGGCTGAGGTCAAGAATTTAATTAAACTTTGGATAGAATAAGGCTGCCCATCTACTGGATCCCTTCCAGAACAAGTGAGCTCTCTCACAGTAAGCAAGGGAGGCTATTTCAACTGATTTAATGTTCCTTGGCTTTGGATGTTACTTCCTCTTTGGTATGGGATTTTATTTTTTCCGTGCTTTGCATTTGGTGACCAGAATGAGATACAGATCCTGCCAGTTTCTTTGGGAAAGGGTAGATGTGTTTCAAATCAGGGAGGGCAGCTGTTGGGCTTGGGCAGGTGATTTCAGACTGACTTTATGAGAAACAGGGGTTTGACTGCTCAATTTGGACTTCAAGGGGCCTGATTTTTGGAACAAACTGAGGCTCTATCTGTCTTCTGAACACCTTCTAATGCTCCCTACAGAGCAGCCTCCAGTACTGTTGACCCTTAACAAGCAGTGGGAATGAGAATGCAGTATGGTTTATTATTTACCTGTGCTTCCATTTGACTCAGGAACAGATGGGAGAGACCAGTCTGTGAGCAGGAAAAATCCAACCACCAGATCAGTCTTGCCCAAACTCCCAAACTAGTCCTGATCTGTCTTCCCCAACTCACTGTAGGCAAGCAGGAATGGCTAGGAATATTGGAGTCAGTGAATAAATGTAGTGGTCCAGAGGTTACACTGAATTTTAGAGTAAGAGACGGAGTTAAGAGTAGGAGGGAAATTTATATACATATCAATTTTTTCATTTTGAAATTCCACTGCTGCTTGCCCTGTGTGGAAGTACTCATCCATACCTATGGTGGATGTGCTGGTGGTACACTTGCAGATGGAGCATAAAGAGATCAGAAAATTCCTCAGATCTCATTTATAGCAGGACTAGGTACCAAGCTGGTTTTAAAGAGGGTTACATTGAAACTGTTGAAAAGCTGTTGAGTAGCTTCTGACAGAAAACTGGGATTTCAACCAAGAGGATTTGGTTCCCCTGGGTAATTTCTGGTTTTCATCAGGCCCTGATCACACAGTTTAGCTCTCCATTGTTCATCAAACTGGGCAGCCATGAAATATTTTTTGCCCCAAATACCTTTTGCCAAAATTTCTGGGTTTATATATATACATATATATAAGGAAAGCTGATTATTATTGTTACCAGCTCTCCCTTTTCTGCCTTTGTGTGCATAAAGCCTCTATAATACACCATGTTCAGATAGGATACCTCCAGGTGGGCTCATTGCTGTGCTGAATAACCATGGAAAGTGAGAGGTAAGCAGCAGTGTCCCTCTTGCAGCATAACTTCATGCCCCTCCAAGGGTTTGGAGAGCAGTTACAAAGCACTCAGCTACAAGAGGAAGAGGCCAGGATAAATTAGAATAGTGAGGGTAGAGTTTGCCTTTGATTGTGACTGTGGCAGCAAAGCCATGTAGTGTCAGATCTGCTGGGAAGTTTCTGCCCATGGGTGAAGACAAAGTGGAATGAAATCCCCAGCATGAGGGACCAGGGTGTTTCAAGGCACAGAATGGTATCCCTGGTCCTTGGGTCACACTTGTATCCATGTGGTTCCTGAGCAGTTCATATCAAATTGCTTGAGTTTCTTCCTAGGTTGGGGGGAATATCCTCTGCTCAGTTGTAATCTAGAGGTAGGGTGGGTCCATGAGAACATTCCTGTGTTTTTTAGTTTTAAGTCTTCGTTAGGAATCTGTTTGACAAACATCTCTTGCAGGCTGTTTTCAGACAAAGATCCTGCCAGGGGTTTGTGGTGCAGGTCACTCCAAACCTGGTGATGTTACCCTTGTCCCTGCCCCTCACTTTGCAAATGTTTTTTTCATTTGTTCCATCGTGACTTTTGAACTGCCCCTGTTTTAAGACTGAAATGAGAGAGATAAAATGTTTTTAATTTTAATTAAAACAAAGTTTATTTTATTTCATTAGCCAGCCATGTTATTTCAGGGCTTGACAGTAAAGTTATATGTTACCCTGTGGGTACTTCTAATCGTGTTACGAGGTTTCTAGCTCATTCTGTCCAGAACAGTTTGACTCCTGTGCTGAGCTCCATCCTCCCACAGCCTTGAACCAGCCCAGCTAATGAAAAACACTCCAGTAATAACAGGGGGCTCTCAAGGGCTCCAGATAATTGGGGAAAGGTACTATTAATTTTACTGGAAGGCAAGCTGGCTGAGCTCTGAGAGCCTACTGCTAAAGATACCAAGAAATAGGGCCTGATCGCTTTGGAGGAAAGATAAGAATGTGGAAGCTGGTCAAAGTAAACCTACAGATCTAGAGAAAACATTCTGTCTGTAAATATCAATGTAGGGATGTGTCAGACTGAGGCAGCCCTTGGTCTAGTCAATTCCTGTGAGTGAGACAGGAGATGAGATCCTCTCCTGCCATGCTGTGGGGAGATGCATTCCTGATGGTGCAGCTTCTAAGACACCAGTGGGGAAAATATCAAGCTCAAGGTGAAAATTTGGACTGTCAAGGCTTTTTTTTTTTTCCCTCTGTATGCAAGAATAGTTTCTGCTCCATCCTGGGGCTATTTGGGCCAGTCCTGGACTCCTGGTCCCTCTTCTGCTTCTGCCAGCCTCGGCATAATAGACTTGGAAAAGAGAGATAGGAGACCAAGAGGAGGCTGCTGGGGGTCATGCTCCCTGCACACAAAGCCCTTTCCCATTCATTAGGAGTTACAGATTTGCTTAAATCCCAGTCATAAATCCTGGTATCTTGTGCAGTGTGAACCAGGGGGGCTGTAAAACACTTTTGCAGGGGAACCTGAATAGAGAATTACACCGATTTAGAGGTGTTTTGTCTGCTGTCCCTGGTATAGCTGCAGTCACTGCTGCTGAAGTTTTGGTGCCTGGAATTTATTTGCTCCAGCAGAGAAGGTGCAAAGGGAGAGGTGTGACAGTTTAATTCTTCTCTTGTGTTCCTTGCACAGTTATAATGTTTTCAAGAGAATATTTAATAGGGGTTTAAAGCTAAATGCATCATGTGTGAAGTGGAAGGGTGTTTTGAGGATAGCTGGTAAAGCAGGACGGAGGAGGTTCAAGTTCCCTTACTTTGTCCTAGGGATCAGGACTACAGAAGGCAGATAGGAGCCTAATTTCCAGTGAGCCAGCCAAATACCTCTGACTCAGTGGGTCAAATCTCTTTATGTTTCTTTTCTGTCCTATTTGGTGGTGCATGGAGAAGTATTATCTCAAGCTTGGGTAGTGCATCAGCTGGCTTGCTAATTTTTCTCCTTGTTTCTCTTGTTGGTTGGCATTGCAGACTTACATAATTTTGTAAAAATATGAAATTCTTTTAAGTTGTTTGATCCAGTTTGGATTTCAAACCAGATTGCACTGTACTTAACCTTCAGTATATTATTGTTTTAGTAGTTTTGTCCAATATGAATAACACCTTATAGCATAACATCCTCAGTGGATGTAGGAAGAAGTTCCAGAAAGAACTGGAAAGGGTTCCAGGAAAGTCAAGCTCTATGGCTTGTTTGATTTTTCTGTTTAGCCTCTTAAAGTAGCCAGAGAAGGGGGAATAAAAACATTACAAAGGATACGTTTCTGGATAAAAGATATTCCATTACAAACCCTGTCAACATTAATAACTTGCATTTCTTCAACAGTGCTCCGAGCTGTCAATAAGAAACAGGAATGAACCAAGATTAAAACTGATCTGTCAGAAAGCAGATTGTATCAGAAAGATAATAGAATCAAATTAATTTATGATGAGGAGGTTTCACAACAGACAATGAGACAATACTGAAAACCACAGTCCAATGTAATCCCTTTGAAGAAACGTTGTACTTATTACAGCTGTGATGATTGCAAATGTTTGGATTAAAAGTCTATGTTGCAGTCTGGAAGAAAAAACCCAGGCTATTTATGGTCTCCAGTTTTTAAAGATGGGAGCTAAAGAAAATAAGCCTGGAGAAATATGAGCTGAAGCTTAATATTTCCGTCTTCATTTAAGAAGGGGTGGTTAGAAAATAGACCTGCCAGCCTGAGGGAAATTTGGATGTGTCAACATTTCATTCGGTTTTTAAAATTTTTGGTTCCTGGTTAAGATTAAAAAGTCAAAACAACCTCTATCCAGGGAATAAGAAGTTTTGATTTGATAGTGTCAAAATATTTAACTCTGTAATTCTCTTCACAAAGTTAGACTGCTTCAAAACAATTCTCATTTGCAATGACCATTTTGACTTGGAAAAGGATGATTTTAAACTCAGCTTGGTCCAGGATACTTCACTTTCAGCTGGAAAGTGCAACATTGTGTTTTGAAAGGATGCTTTCCATTTCATAGCTGTATTTTCCTAGAATTTGACATTTTCTCATGTTTGGTGAAAACAGCAGCTTGTGGGGATGGGGTCTTGTTTTGCTCTGACTGTACCACGACCCAAAGGAAGGCTGCACCTGTGGTTTAGAGAGCAAGAAGATGATGCCTGGAGCTGTCCTTCCCATGCCAGGAAGGACGTGTGTGTGTTGCTGAGAGAAGCCCTGCTGGCTGTTTTGGAGCAGGTGCTGTGTGTGGGGGAGACATTGCTCCCTCCCCTTCCTCCTCCACCCTCTTTCATCGCCAGCAAAGGGACCTGTGCTCCAGCTGAATTGAACTTCCTCCAGTGGCTCCAGATGTGTTTGAGGAGTCTGTCTCTTTTCACCACCCCATCCTTTTTTTGCTGGAAGTTTCTGCCATCAGTGCGGCTGGATGTGGAAATCTGTGGCTGCAATCAGACTGGGAGGTGGGAGTACTCAGGACAGAAATCAGAGAGGGGAAATATGTGCCTTCTCCCTCACCCCCTGTGTTGCTTACAAATCAAAATAAGCAACCTGAATTGAAACGGTGCTTTTCAAGGGATAAATCCCTTGGTTCCTTCTTGCTTGTGCTGGTGCCTGCCAGGCTGTGTGTGGGCACCACCGCAGTGCACTTAGCACTGACTCCCCTCCGGCTTAATGACAAGTTCTCACTTTGTTTGTTGTTGTTTGTTTTGTTTTGTTTTTTCTCCTTCCAGCCAAGCTGACATTTAATTCTGCCTCAGCCGGTTAAATATAACCCTGAAACCTGTGGGTGAGAAAATGTGGCTCTCTGTCACGCTCATTTCAGAGGAGCCAATTAGCAATGGTGATCCTTGGGACTTGGCAGCCTCTTCCCGGGCACCTGGCAGCCCTGGCCCTGCCTGTCATTCTTGGGATAATGTGCTAGGAAATGGTCTTGTGGTTTACTAAGAAAAGCAAAACAAACTCCTTCTTCCCCGCCTTTGCAACCCAACAACCTGTGGGCATAATTGATTTGCAAGATTTGCAGTCAGGATGTGGCTTTGTTGGAGAGGAAACTGGTGAATAGCCTGCTCCTTGCTGGCTCTTTGCCCGATTCCTCTTGGTCCAGCAATTTTCCACATCCAAAGGCATCCAGTTTGGAGCTGCTGATGGGACATAGCTCCCTCTTTTACCTCAGCTCTTCTATTATCACCTTAATTCCCCTTCCCTCTTTCCCTGCTGCAGTGCTGGTGCCATGCCTCCTGTCTGTCTGACCTCTTTATCAAGGACTGCTCTTCTCCCAGGAGCAAATACAACACACACTGTGCTGGATGAGTCCGTGGTGTGTCCAACCCAGTGCTGTGTGTGGGTCTGCTTGCTGGAGTTGGGAAAAATGAGGAGAGAGCAGAGTGATTCTTCTCCTGACACTTCCTTTATGCTGGAAGTTTAGCAGTGTGGTGGGGTGGAATCAGTGATTGGCATTTAATTTGTCTTGTCCTCTTTATATTTTTTTACTATTTTAACTCAACTCTGAAAGGGTTCTTTGTCTCCACAGTGCCCTGCTAACGGCTTCTGCTGCTGCTGTCCATTTTTCTGATTTCTTCAGGAGTGATTCTTTTCTTGAAATACTGTGAGAAACTGGTTAATTTTGTCCCCCAGTGTCCTGTGTGGTTCGTCCTCTCCTTGCATGGAAAACATCAGAAGCAATGGGTCAGTGCAAATGTTCTTTTCTGAGTTCGCAGGTAGTGGAATCACACACACACCTAAAAAAAAAAAAAAAAAAAGACAGGAAAGCTGGGCTAGTTTAAGCCATTTATGGCTGGTTTATGCAGATTCCTGCTGTGTCTGAGCCAGGGCTCTCTCTCCTCCCCAGATATGCTCCTCCCTGACTCCCTCATGCCTTTAGAACCTGCGTTTTCATTTGCAGTTTCCTACTTCTGGCTTGATTCCTGCCCTCTCCCCCTTCTGCCAAGCTGAGTAAGGTGAACCTCCAGGGTGGAGGACACCTGTGTTGTCCATTAGGTGCTGGTGAATGGGGACAGCTGGGGCTGCCATCAACCCTCTGACCTGTGTGCAGTTGGCTCCTGGTGGGAGCAAGCCCTGCTGATCACAGAGCAGGCAACACAATGGCAATCCAGCGAACAGATGAACATATGATATTCATAAAAAAGCAGGGGTGATTCCCCGTCTTCTGCAGCAGGAATCTAGGATTAACTCTGTGCTGGTCTCTGGGGTTTGTTTAGCTGCTGTCTGTTATCACTTCTTATCTGGCAGTCCCGTGTGTTGCCACATAACATCTGTTCTTGTATCTTTTTGGTACCTGGCTATGGGGTGGCGTTATCCAAAATTCCCTGCAGGTGAGGGAGATGGGGAGACTGCCTGAAACCACCTGGACTTAGTGCCCACAGGCTTATATTGGTGTGGAGACAGAGTGATGGTGTGAAGGCTCTCCAAACCCATCTCCAGTTCCCAGCGCATGTCTGGGGGACAGCCCAGCTTTGGTTTTCTGACTTAAAATGAGGCATGATGGATATCTTGTGCATGGTGCTTAGACATCATCGTCACTTCTGTGTTTTACATTTGGCTGTGGATTATCTTCAAAACATTTGCGGCAAAATAGCTCCTCAAAACAATGTTTCCTCTTAGTGTTGAGACTTATTTTCTTTGTGCTGCTTTGATTTTTATCTTCTCCACATTCTCTGTACGTCACCCTAACAAGTGGTGGAGGCTGGACAGTGTCCATATCACATCAATACTGAATTTCATTATATACAAACATCAATCTGGCTCTGGGCTGCCTTTTTAAACTGTCATCCAACCTGGTGGTATTCAGTTTCTGTTTAGGTCTGACCGTGGAAAAGCATCGGTTCAAAGCTTGTTCCCCATAATGTTCAGATCAAAACAGTTCCTCTGTGTGTTTATAATAAAAATATATTTTCACCAGCTCTTGGGAGCATTGACATTTTCATCAAGGCAATT
Source organism: Lichenostomus cassidix (assembly GCF_008360975.1). Lineage (NCBI taxonomy): Eukaryota > Metazoa > Chordata > Aves > Passeriformes > Meliphagidae > Lichenostomus > Lichenostomus cassidix. Next base: position 7,868,790 of record NC_139489.1, on the reverse strand, counting down.
TTCTATGGCCCCAATCCATCACAGCACACGAGCTGTTCCATTGGTTCCAATACGACTACTCATTGCTTAAAGTAAATTGTTTGCTTAAAAGCTTGTTGGATCAGGGCCTATAAGCGAGAAAAGATTGCTGATTAGAAAGCACATTCGTTTCTGTTGTGGGATTTGATGGCAAATTAAGGACACTAGGAGGATTCCAAGATTAATACCTCTGTATTTTGGGAAAGAAATATTTTAATACTTTCACATTATCGAGGCCCTGTAATAAACAGAGATTATGCAAATGGGACACTAAACACCAAATCCCAGACATTAATGGGGTTCAGTGAGAGCAAACTGGAGGCAGAATTAATCTCTGAGAAAACTAAATGGCTATTTTCATGCTTATGAACTTAACATACTTTCAACTCCACCTTAATGAAAGACACACTCAGCTCACTGTTAAAAGAGGCACTTAAAAGGTATTAGAGGCATAAGTCCAGCTGTTACAGACTCCAATAAATTTAGATTAGGTCTCCACTGTTTGAGTTGCGTGTGTGGGTGCCTGACCTCAAAGCAAGTTGTTGGTTTTTTAACTTATTGATATATAGCATTACATCAGGTTAATTACGCCTCGCTGTATTTCATGTCGTCTCGGTGCAAACCCGTGTGCATCGTGCCATGGCGTTGGAGAGCAGGGATTCGGGAGCCCTTGGAGGGCTGGGGTGTGCTGGCCACCCGCCCACCACCAGCCCTCCCTGGAGATGGATGCTTTGCAGAGGCGGCTGCTTGGTTTTACAGTACACAACTGGCTCCCTGCCCTCCCTTCTCCACCCCATTCCATATTTTCATTCCCTGGGGTAACTTCCCTTCACCTCGCTTGATAGCAGAGCATATTTTAAAATTTTTTTGTGGTGTGTTGGAGCAAAATGCCTGACATCATAGGGCAGAATTAAGAGTTTGAATTGATGGGGCTTTGCAAATTTTGTCGTACTGGATCAAATATTTGTTTCTTGTGCTGTTTTGCTATGAATTCCTGGCCACCCATGAAAGGGATCATGCATGGGTAGAGCACGTTCAGATTTATGGCTGCATCTGTGTAGATGGGTCTAGATAACAGCAAACCTTTTGCTCTGAAGGCACTGCAGCCACCACGACAAAAGAGATGGCTTAAAATTGCATTTCCATTTAAAGTAACACCAAGCAAGCCAGCCCAGCCATGTGAGGGAAATATAAAGCTCCGCGATAGGGAGCGAATGAGGAGAGGGGGGGAAAAAAACCTGGGTAGCAAGTAACTAAAATAGATGAAGTGGAACAGTTGGAAATCCCAAGCTGAGTGACAAGGGAGAAAGAAGAGATCCAAAGTCAGCAGCAGATGACTCCAGTCTCACATCCCATCTCTCTCCCCCATCCCTTGCCACCGTTGCCGCCGCTTTCCCAGCAAAGGCAAGAAAAAAACAGAACGCCTTTTCCAGATTGGGGGCTGAGCGGCCTCACATGTTGACACAGCAATAATTTTTAATGAGAAATTTTTAGTATTTGTGTGGGAGAAGTTAGCGTTGTGTACACAGATGCCTCTCTGGCCACCACACCGTGGTCTGGGCTCGGCCACATCCCCCTCCGGCACGGCCCGCAGGGTCCCAAGGCAGATTCCTTTCAGGCGAAGGGAAACATTTAGGCTTGCTCACCTTTGAACTGCATGCGATGGTGTTTACCTTGGCAAGACAAAGTGGCAGTTTTACAGATATTAAAAACAGTCCTGAGGGGAATCTGGAGGCCTTCCTATATTTTAATCACCCAATTTAGCCAGCCTGAGGACTCGGCTGGAGGGAAAACGTGTGGCAAATCTTTGTTGTGTTTTGTTTTATCTTTTAAAAAGGAGGTTTAAGAGAAAAATAGCCCAGCGCTAAAACAAGATGGGAGAAAAATAATGTGCATTTTGTTTTTTATTCCCTTCCCTCTGAAAAAAAAAGAAAAAAGTGGGAATTCTCATATTAATCCATAGCACCTCCACGCTCCATATGGTTTCTTTTTCGGCATTTCCTGCTGGGCTGCGCTCTACCTCAGCTAACCCCATTCCCCTTGCCCTCTCCAAGTGCGTTCCTATTCTAATTTGATTTCTACCTGTCAGGAAAGATGGGTGCAAATGGGTTTTGCCCACATCTTGAGGCAAGATATCCCTTCCTTGCCAGCACTCCCTCTGGTGTGCGTGATTAAAAAGAAAATTGGGTTTTTGTGGGGGAAGAGATTCAAAGGAGTCATGAGTGATGTCTGAAGTTATGCTGAGGTCAGGACCTCGCTTATTGATTTTCTAACACAGCAGAACCATGTACAAAAGGAAGAGACCTCCTTGCCTCCCCCTGATCCAAGATACTCCTCCAGCTTGTAAAATAAAAAAAAATAAATTAAAAAAAAAATCTGGCTGCAAGCAGTCAGGCTTCAACCGGCCTGTCAGACAGCTCTCTGCAGGAACACAATCCATGTTGATTTTACAGAGAAGGTTGTTATCCACATTTCACCACTGATTTATTGTTTTTTAACCAGCTCCTTATGCTAGACTTTTTTTTTTTTTTTGTAAAAAAAAAGGTCCTTTTGCACTTTGCAAGCAAGGGGATTCACTGGAGGTGGGATGGAGGTGGAGGTGCTGGCACCCTGCTCCTGTCAAGCTGGGCAGGGTGGGGGTAGCACTGCCATCCTCCAGCCCCTGCTACCAACCACCTGTGATGCTCTCCTTAATATTTGCCAGGATTTATAAATGCCACGGCTAATGCCCAGTTAACACACTCATGAGTCTCCTCTGCCCATGGGCTGCTGTGGGGCAGCCTGGCTTTGAGATGCTGAGAGCTCTTCAGTTGCTTGAAGAGCAAGATGGGTACTTTGGAGACAGCTCTGAGGAAGCCCTGCAGAACTGAAGTGGCCAAACGCGTCCCGTCGCCTACATCTGCAGAATTCATTAGGCGAGCTTGATTGGCCTTTGTTAAACAAAGATGGGATAAGGTTTCATACTTTTTCTGTGGGAGTCGAGCTAGAGTTTCAGGCTGATGATTTAGTCAGGTGTAAGCATGAAGTTTCCAATTTAGAGAAATAAATCTAAAGTGATTTTATTATCCTCTGTTTTACCCTGACACCCTGCTTCACCCCGACTCCCTGTCAGAGCACGCATGACGTGTTTATACAGCCTGCACTGTAATCGACTGGCAGCCAATATAACACGAGACACAAAATGCATCTTCTGCCTAACACAGGCTTTGGTAGCTTCTATGTTTCATCATCTTCCTGCTCCTCTGCCGGCAACTCTTCCTTTCTCTGAATCTCTTGCATTCTGCCTGGCAAGAACTGTGTGCCCTGGCTCTGTGGAAAGATTTGTCAGTGTGCCGAGACACAGAGTTTTGGATCTCCTTGTGTAGCCACAACTTTGTTTTCCTTCATTCCATGCATCTTCCAAGGAGATCCTTGGATCAGACTAGGCATCCTGTGGCTGGAGTAATTTTAACAAATTTCTGTGCTTGAAACACCCAAAAAAAATTTTTTTTAGTGGCAGTTGGTAAAATTTTAAATAGAAAATTTCTTGTTTACTTAGTTTCTGCATTAGGAGAAAATATTCTATGAAAACTCTATGAAGATTTTGACAGTATGCTCATGAAAAAAAATTATGTGATTAAATTGGCTGAAAATACCTGCTTTCAAAAGTTACTTAAAGAGAAAGCAATATAAAAGTACAGACAGCAATGCTGGGGGTAAGAAAGCAAACTGCTTTGGCCAGGTTCTCTGATCCTGTTGATTAGGAGTCTGTGCAATTTAGTTATTAGCTAGAACATAAGGACATGAAATACAATAGGTCAAATTCATTTCTTCATCTCAGATATATCCCTGTTGACTTCAGTGAAGTTCCTTTAATGATGAATTTGTCCTGCTGGCTCAAAGATAAAAAGAGAAGTTATTTTTGTTTAATATTTCAACAAGGGGAAGAGGTTAGCGAGGGAATTCGGTTTGCACAAGTTGTGTTTTTCCATGAAGTTTAGCAAGGGCAGCCACCACCTAGCCAGCCCTGCTGTATATTTGTCTTTTTGAGGGCTGATTGCTTTCTCTATGGACTCTCCCAAACCCTTGCAAGGCAATTTTTGCCAGATGCAACCCGCAGAGGACACTTGCAGCCATGGTTTGTTTGTGTTGCTGTTGGGCTCTGCCCTCCTTCAGGTGCCTGCTGATCTGATTTCATTTGTGGGAAGGCTTTGGGAGGCAGAGCTGTGTCTGTCTGTTGTCCCTGGCACCGCAGCAACTGAGTGCCACCACCTGGTGCTCCCAGCAACGTGCCTAACCCTGGTCCCATCGTGGTTGAACTTTTCCTGGGTGAGTCTCTTGTTGCTGGGCTTGTGTTTGCCTTAATGCACAGTTTTGACCAATGCAATGCCCTTGGCTTTCCCGTACTTTTCTCTTCCTTCTTAGAAGGACTGAATTCAGATTTTTTCCACCTCCATCAGGCCCTTCTGGTTGAGGGCAGAACAGTGAGAGAAGCTAGGACTCCACAAAATGTGGAAGTTTTGTGCCTTTGGAGACTGCATGAGGCAAAAGCAGCTCCAACCAGGCTGCTTCCTCCTGTATCTAGATTGCGTGGAAGAACAGGATTGCATATTCCCTGTTCAAGCCAGACCTGCGTGTATGATGGGCAGATAACTGAGCAGGCTTGGCTTTCTTGTGGGACCAAACTCTGGGTGAACTTGGTGATGTGAGAATCCCTCCTCTGCACTCCCAGGAGCAGACAGCTTGTGCTGCGGTGTTTGGCTGTTGTGATGTGTCTACACGGCTGTTGAGTGGCGTGGGTTAAGTTTATGGATGTTGGACAGGTATTCATGGAGAGTTGTTTCACCACCTCATTCTTGCTCCAGAAAAAATGGCCTCTTGCCCAGGCAAGAAGTTAAAAGCTTCACTGGTCACTCTCCCTCCTGGAGTTTGAGGCACCTGGCAGGTTTCTCTAAGCCTTGGCGAAGAGTAGCCTCTCTGCTGTGAGCAGTATTGCTTTTAAACCTGGGAGGAAAATGTTTTTATGAAAGAGAAGGAAACCTTTCCTGTGCTTTTCTCATCCTTTTATCCCTGGGTGCTTTCCAGAGTCATTCAAAACCATTGCAACTCGACAAATGGAAACACCAAGCACTGCAGTGTGTGGTTTGGCAAACTTCTCTATTTAAAGTAACTTCTAGGGAGACCCCAACTTTCTCGAAGGAAAAAGGACCTTTAAATAGTAACATTTCTGGAAGAGAACTGCCATTTTTTGAGATGCTTACTTGAGTGTGTTTTGTGAAATAGTAGTGTTGCTTTATTTCCCTCTTGGTCCACTGTTCCCTGAGTTGGCCATCCTGATGTATTGTCCACGGCTACCTGTGAGAAGGCCCTCAGTGCTGGGGAATCTGCGAGAAATTTTCTTAGGAGAACCTTAAGTTCTTGGCTGTGCTTGCATTTTCCCATGATGAATGCTGCTCTTCATCCCTAGGTTCCAATAGCGTGTGGAAATCTGGATAAGGGATGAGCATCTTTGGGCATGGGATTTGGATGTGCCCAGGCACTGTTCCTTGATACAAGGATTGGCAACCATTTCTGGATCTCCTAGCTGTGTGGGCCCCATGGCTGCCTCTGCGTAGGACAGAAGACTTTTGGGACACAAAGGGAGAGAAAAGCCTAGAGAAAACAGATGTAAGGGGTTGAATGAAAAGTTAGAGGTTAAAACCTTGATGTAGCCACATGGCTGTGAGGGAGAAGGCAAAGGTAGAAGCTGGCAGCGTGCTCATGTGGTGCTTCCCTGCACTGACCCAGAGTCACTGCCCTCAGCATCTCCTGCTGTCCTGCTTCCTCCTGCCTTACCCAGTGGCCCTCATGCCAGCATGTCCCTGCTGCCACTCAAGTGGATGAGCATCAGGCCAGGGGACCACACGTGAACTCCTTGTGAGGTACAGATGTTACAGAGTCAAAGCCTGGCCACCCTTGGTCTAGGAGGGACTTGGGTTTCCAGTGCCCCGGAGAAGCAGGAAGTGCAGGAGACATGGATATCATGAGAAAAGAATCGATAGTCCCCCCTCAGCCTGACCAAATATTGATTTTGCCATTCGGTTCGTATCGTTTTTCACCGCCTCGCCAGCCCTCGGGGTGGGAGCTCCTGCTCACAGCCCCACCAAGGGTGTTTTGGGAAGGGAGGGAGGCAGAGGGACCAGACCTCTCACCGGGCAGGGTGAGGACAAGGATCAGTCACCTTCTGAACTGATCCTGGCTGGGGGGCTGGCGGTGGTGGGGAGGGGAGCTTTTGTCATCCACTTCTCCCCAAAACCTCCAAAACTGTCCCATTGCTAATGCTATTGAGAGAGCTTACGTTGGACGAGATTTACGGTCTTGCATTCCCCGTCAAATTCCCCCCACTGTGCTATGACTCTACTCTATGTTTAAGGCTTGATATAAAATCCAGGGAATGCAAAGGATCTTCCTGCCTTTCGTCAGTTTTGGAGTAGACACTTAATTTTTAAATCCAATCATTAATAAATGCAGTGATTGGCAACCACAACTCAGCCTTCCCCAGCAATTCCTGCTACCACAACTTTGCAGGAGTGCTGCTATCCAAACACTCACAAATTATGATTTTTAACTCAAAATTATATCTTCCACTGCTGGAGGTAAAACTATTAATATATAAATAAAGGCTAATTCTGTCCTGGTTGTTTTTCTTCATGAGGTCACCAGTCCCTGAGGAATTATAAGCAAAATAGCAGAGTGCCTAATAAGAAATAGAAAAAAAAAAATCTCTCATGGCATGAAAAAGAAAGATGTTTGGAATGTTTTTAAAGGATGTTCTTTAGCTTTCTTTGGTTGCAGCTTCTACCACATATATTATGTTTTCCTGGGATTGAAAATGACAGTCTTCTGTTGCTGTTGCTAAAAGCCAGGCTTGCTGGGAATGATGTAGCCAGTTAGTTTTTCTTTTTTTTTTTATTTGTAACTGATTTATATATTGATATAATCCCCCAAAACCAGTTTGAATCTCCATTAAAACAACAATTTTCAAAAATTCTGTGGTCTCAAGAAAATACTGACTTGTCATCTTCACAAATCTGTGGCTTAATTATAAGTTATGTTACCTGATGGGAAAATAGTCTTTAAAACAGGAAATATGGTGTATGGATTTTTTTTTTTTTCAGACAGCTTTGGGCAGGGTTTCTGTGTAAACCAAAAAACCAACCAGCCTTAAAAAAACATCAAAACACCAATAAGTATCAGAGTTGTGTGTTTATATGATGTGAGCCACCTGTTGCAAAGTAAAACTAGACAGAGAAGAAAAACCCTCTAGAGAACAACTCCCGAATTCTTACCCCTAGAGAATGGGGACACTGAGCTCTTCTTGGGTTCTGTAGCTTTCTGGCCATGCTGAAGAAAGCACTTATAGTGGTTGTTGCTGTGTTTCATGGGCCCACAGATGAAAATTAGAGTATGAATCCTGGCCCTGCACTGACCTCCTCATGCAATGCTCCTTTTGCTTGTAGAGTGGCAGAATAAGGAGTGAGAGAGTCCTAAGCCATGCTGTCCTTGGCTGTCACAGTGCCCATGACCAGGCTGGTCATGGGGACAGATGGACTGTACAAGATCCTGTGATCAGCTGCATTTACCTGCCTGGGCTTTTAGTCCACTGTGGATAGAACCCATATTTCAGGATAATCCTCAACATCATAAATTTACCTGTGCAGATGGGACCCAAAGGGAGTATTGGAACAAAGGAGGGGGGAAAAATCAAGGAAAAAATGTACCTATTAGGTAATGTGAACCTTTGTGCAGCCTTCTTTACTACTAGCAAGGTTATAGTTACTTTTAATCATTCAACTAACTGTACTAGTGAAAACCTTCAACTTTCAACCATTTAAATTGGAAAGGTCTTTAAAATATTTATTATTACTTTAAATCACGCCATTTAGGGTCAAAGCAGAAGCATTTGTTGGATTTGTGCAGGATCCCAAGTTGTTTTCTTACCTGGAGGTTGAGTCCTGGTGGAAATGTCTGTGTTTCTAATTTTGCTGCGCTATTTCGTTACTATGACATGATGGGAACACCATTATGGCTGTGCTATTTTCTATTTCTTAATTGGCTGTTCATACACAGGTCTGGCTGGAGCTGAAAATCTCAGGGAAAAAACCATTAACACCTGCATGTTTGACCTGCAGTTTATAAATCAGAACATATGTTTTCATATTTCTAACCCCTGAAACACAGAGAAATGTGTTAGTGGATATTTGCAGCACACACCGATGCACGTTGTCTTCCCAGTGTCAGCAGGCCACAGTGTCAAAAGGTATAAATCATTGCAATTACATGGATTTTGCCTGAGGTCTAGCCTTGATTGATGTCTCTCCTAAAGAAGATATTACTGGGGATGTGAAACATGCACACCTCTTAACCTGCTGTGTTAAGGTTGCAAAATGCCGCTCTTGCTCTCTTTGTGTGTGTGTAGCGCATTTAACAGTCTTGGTGGATTTCTCCGTGTTATTTGAGTGATGACTGGCATTCTAGATGGTTTATTTAGCTTGCTATTGTGGAAAACACTTCAGCAGATAGTTGCATCCTGTCACAATCCCTGTTGAAATTGGCAAGGCTGACTTTTGCACTTGCAGTTCGTCGCAATTTAGCTGAATGGGATCATTTACAAATCCTGTGAAAGTGTGGTGGGAGAAATGCTCTCCTCTTTCAACCCCAAAGCAGACCTACCTAAGCATTGCTCTGAGCTGCCTGACTCATCCTGTCCTTCCCTCCTGTGATGAGCACACCTTCTGCCAATACACTCCCTGCTCTGCTTTTATCAGCCCTTGGAGCTGCTCCTGGTGCTCACCTGAGAGCATAAGGAATCCCAACCTCCACAAAGGTTTTCAGTATTTTTAACACTGGTGTTTTGTTTTATGGTTTGGCTCAAGAAAATTGTGCTTGTAGGGTTGGCTGGACTGAAAAAGTTAGGGTAGCAACTGCTGTGACCTGGATCAGAGCGGGAGAAGTGGGATGATTTCTTCAAGGTGATGTCTTGAGATCACACTGACTTCCAGAAAGCAAAGGTTGGCCCTCGTCACATCCCTGAGCTGAAAACTTTCATCTGTAAGAAAATAGCAATTTGCATTATTTCCAGATTTGGTTTTGTATTTAGGCTGTACATATAAAAAAAATCCCCAGATAATGGATCAGTGGATCACAATTAAAAAAAATTGTTTGTATATGAAAGAAAAAGAAAATTAACAATCTGCTTGGGAGTATTACACCTTTAAAAAGCTTCTACCCCTGTTGTCCTGTCATTTTAGATAACAAAAATATAGCTTTTTTTTCAAGCAAGGATTAAAGCAGAAGGAAAAAGAAGCAACTTTAGGTTTTGTTTTTCTTTTCTTTTTTTTTTCTTTTTTCCTACAGTAATGGTACTTACTTGAAAATCATTTTAATGGTTAACTTACCCTTTAAGACCAAAAGTTCTAACTTGAGTCAATGTACTTAGCTAAAAATCCCTGTAGAGATTCAGGTTTCTTGCTCGAGCTGCCTGGAGTGGTGAGTTCAGGCCTTTGCAGTGATTGTCAGCAAGGAGAACATTAATGGAGTATTAGAAAAATGAAGTCCTCGACCCCTCCTCCCCTTCTGGCTGGTTGTTTCTACATGGTGGGAAGGAAAACATTTTCCCCGTCAGCCATTTACTGTGCAACAGGGGGAAACTGTCAGTTTGCTATGAGCAAACCCCTGCAAGATAAGTCAAAATGATTTACCCTGTAAATAAAGTGGGCTGTTTTCTTTACTTGGAAGAATTGCCCATGTGGCGAGACTTCCTATGGGAGGGGATGTGGTTGGCCCTTCGCATTTATCCACTGTGTTTGTCTTTTTTGAAAAAGCAACATTGGAAAGATTAACAAGTCTGTCACTGAAGGAACTGATCTATCAAAGCTGTGGAGACAAAGCAGGCCATTCATTCCTTACGTTTCTGAAATCTCACTTCCAGTGCAAACCAGGTCTTCCCATTTAGATGGAGATGAAAGGAGGGATTTCCCTCTTCCTTCTTCTCCCCAAAGACTTGGGGGTTTTTATATATTTTTGTGTGCACATATATATATATAAATAAATGTGTGTATATGTGTGTCCATGTGCACATGCTCACTTTGTGCTTTGCTTCAGAGCCCTCCCAGGCTGGAGAGTTATTGGCCACTCAGGGAGAGGCCATGGGGTGCAGGGAAATGGGAGCAACCTGAACGTAGTATTAGACCTGAGGGATTATTATTCACTGAGGGATCACTATTCACTGAGGGATCACTGACAGTCACAGAAATTTAGGATATCTCTCAGTATTTTTTTAAAAAATTTATTGTTTTTAATCTAACCATGAGAGGTCTTGGGGGTGAGGAGGGATATAAGAGAGGGCCATAAGAGAGGGGATATAAGGATATAAGAGAGGGACATGGATGCCTGGAGAGCCCTTCCAGCTGGGTGGCTGTGACTTAGTGATTACTAAGGTTTTGCTCCATGCAGAAAATCAGGTATGGAAATACCCACATGAAAAGCATGTCTGACAGGTACTGGCTAGGTGGGATTTACAGCATGTGGAACATATGCACACAGATCATATTGATTAGGGTGTATGCACTGGAGAGGAAAAATTCAGTTATCTCCTCAGGCTGCAGGATGTTCTGAAATTTCTGATGTGGTGTTGGGTCCACATCATAATTTCTAGGGAGAAGAAAGGAATGTGCAAAGGACAACCTGGAGATGTGGCAGTCCCAGTGTGCAATCATTGCTTGGCAGATAGAAATGCTTTCTAGTGACATGACTTTAGATATTTTCAGTTGTTTACTTTAGTTGATCACCTGTGTGTATATGTTCTTCCACCTAAGGTAAAGAAACACAGGAGTGTGGTTTTTCCCCCCAGTGCCAGAAATACTGTTTTAAAACTCTGATGTGCATAAACAGCTGGTGTCCAGAGAAGGATCTCAGCACTGGGAAAAACCCAACAACACTATTTAAAATTGCCATATGCTCGTGATGAGCATATTCAGCAGAGGCAAGAGGATGAGTGCAGCCTGCTGTCCAGGATGTTACTTCTGTCACACTCGGACTTGGGAAAAAGCCCTCTGCTGAGAGGTGCTGCATCCCCAGGTGTGCTCGATTACATCTGGAGAGCAAAACTCTGCTTTTCCTAGGCCTCCTTTTTCTGTTGGCCTGCAGAGTTTCAGCCACCTGCCCCATCACCCTTGTTTATGCCTCAGGCAGGGCAATGCACGTGTCCCAGGCTCTGGAGGTGTTTCTGTGATGGTTGTTGCTGCTGGAGAACGTTACCCAAACAGGAAGGTTTTGTATGTGGTGCTGCAGCAGGTACTGACCCTTCTCTGTACCAGTGGGGTAGGAAAGTCCTCCCCACAGGGAAAGCTCCTACAGAGCACAAAAATATTCAGTGCTGGGTCAACGCTGGACCTTTATTTATTGCACCTCAGTCAGTGCAAACTTCAGTGACAGGCTTTTATATGACCTTGGGCTATATTCTTACCTGAATAAATGGAAAGTGTTTCTCTTTTGAACACCTGGGGTTGTATTTTATATAAAATATGTACATCTGGAGCAAACAGTAAATATGGCCGTGAACTCCTGAGATCGAGTTTCTTCATCAAACATCCACCACTTCCCCAAGGTAAAAAAGAAAAAAAAAATCCCAGAAAATGCTGAAGCCTCCCTGTACAAATGACAATAAAATATGATTGCCAGGCACAATTCCATCAAGTTTTACAACAATTGCTTTTGAGCTGTTAAGTATGCTGTGCTTTAGTCAAGGATCTTGTGCTTTTGTACACAAGCTTCATGTTTGGTGACATTGAACCTTCACATGCAGATACTGATTATTCAAACGGGGGGGGAAAAAGAAAACATGGGAAAGCTACTTTACATTTGTACTGCAGATTGTTCCCTTTAATCTGCAATCAGAACAAAGACTCGCTCCATTTTTATTACAGTCCTCTTGGAGGCTGTTAGCTACAGTGTGAACCTCTCTGGGGTTAAAGTGAAGAAAAATGGGGAGATGCTTGTGGTTTTGACAGAGAAGTGGAAGATTTCACTGAGAGAAAGGTTGGTACCTCTGTTGGAGAGTAACAGGAGACAGTGTTAAGTGAAAGACGTTAGCTCATTTACAATCACTTTAGTTCAATTTACTCACCGAGGTCACCATCCTGCAGAGTTCTGCGCAGGCTTTATGCTTTTCTGTATGAATAGTTTCACTGAAGTCCTTAGCTTAACCAAATCGTTATCTGTAAAGATGAGCCAGGGCAGGGTGAGGGAGGTGCTCCTATTGTTAGCCAGGTATACATAATACATACCCTGCTTGCATTGTCCAGAGCTGTGGCTGAATACCATGGATTTCACATGGAAATACTTCTGAGTTGTTTTTTTTTTCCTTTTTTTTTTTTATTCTGAGCTTTTCCATTAGACCGTTTATATTGCTCTCCATATTCTGCACTTTTGCACCTGCCTGTACAGGGAACAGGCTTCTGCAACAGGTGACCTGGTTACTAGCTTGAGACAGCAGTGGTCTAGGCCAAAAACACCTGATGATGAATCAGGAAAAATGACACAGAGCTTATTTTTAATTGCTGGGTTTGCTTTAAATTTTCTGGCTCAGAGAAGTTTTTTTCTCGAGTAAGAAGAGTGAGAAGTCATTGCTGGATGCTATTCCTGTCTGGAGAGGCAGCTGACCTCTGTGTCACTCGGCAGAGTGAGTGGGCACAAAGCATCCTTGCACCTTTTTCTGAAGCCTGTCTGCACGGGGAGGGCAGAGCACTTGGCTTCCCGGTGGTTGCAGGGCTGGGCTGGACGAAGGGCATTGCCAATGCCTGTGTCCCTCTTCCCAGCATGGCTTGCCAGGTGAACATAGGCACAGAATAAATACCATGGGAGCCTGGGTGTCTGAGAGAGCTCGGAGAAAGGCTCCTGATGGCTCAGCAACAACAGAAGCTGTTAAAAGAACATGTAAGCTCACACTGGATGTAAGAGTGTCTATCCACGATCAGTGGGACCTTCCAGACCAGGCTGACAGCTGAAGGGGTGGCACCAGGAAAGTGAGCTCCTCTGCAGCAGAATTTAGGATTTAAATGGCAGGGTTACTTTGAATGACACAGCATCTCTTATAATTCCCTATTCCTATGTTCTAACTCTGAGTGCCCAGACATTAGTGGACCAGTCCTGTTTGCTTCCCATCAGTCATTTTATTCAGGGTGACTTAAAAAGAAAAAAAGTGAAAGGAGTTGTGCTTTCAAGCTGTTTTTTCTAAGTTGTAGGACTCATAACAGACACAACTGGTGAATGCTTCTTAATTCTGTCAGTCGTGAGCAGCAGAGGATAAGCAATTATTTTTCCTACCATGCCTCAGTTTCCCTGCTCATATTTAACATGCACGTGCCTTCCCCATCTGATGCTCCGGGTGTAATGATATTGTTAATTAGTCCCACGTTTAATGGCACTGATTCATGTACCATATTTCAGGAGGGGGTGCTAACAATCAGTCCTGGACCTCTGTTAATGAGCTGCATTGTGTTGCAAGAAGGGGTTAAACCCATCCAGAAAAAAAAATCACCTCCTTTGTAACCTTTGTTTCAAAATCTTGACAACCCAAGGATGTTTGCTTTTCTCCCTGAAGGTTAAGTTGTCCTAACAGGTGCTAATTTTGTGTTTTCTTATGGAGATTTGTCCATATTAGAAGCAACTGTGAGCAAACAAAAAAGCCAATTAGAGTGCAAGGGTATTCTTCCTCCTCCTTGATTGCATGTAGTCCCCAGCTATCTTTATTGGTCACTTTAAGCCATAGACTTATCCTTTCAAACCTTCTTGAGATTCAGTAGACTTGTGCCCTCTTTGGAGGAAAAAACATCCTTTTAATGTCATGGGAAAAATACTGTCATGGGCAAGTAGATGATCCATGCTAACTGGGGTTTGTCATCAGCTTTGGCAATCTGTGTAGCAGGGTTTGAGATTAATGGAGCCAAAGACTTTAAGCAAATATTGTTGGCGTGTAGTTAAACTGTCAAGAGAGCAAGAAAAAGACTTGCTCTGCAGCCACTAAATAAAGATTTGTATTCACCAAACACAGTGAACCTTTTATTAGCAATTATTTGCAGCTCACTACCTTCCAAAAAGGAAACAATTCGGTGTAACTTATTGTCAAGGGTTTATTTGCAGTTTAGGGCATTTTTTTCCCCTTTTCATACTCTCTATTTTGAGAGTTTAATTTGAGCAGGACTGAAGCTTTATTATCTCTATTTTCAAAACTCTATGGGCCAAATCTTTTGTGTCATAAATAGTTCATTTAATTTCAGAGAGATCTGAGTCTTTGGCCAAATTTGTACAGGCTGTAAAAATAATAAATCCCCTCCCCCGCCAAAACCCCAACAAACAAAACCCCATACTGAAATTCTCCAAATCCAAATAATGGCTATTAATTATTACAATATGCTAACATGAGGTCCAAAATGTTTTCTTCCACGTATTCAACTATCTCGTTTGTGAGAAGTAATAAACTAGAACAGCGCATCAATTATAATATTTTATGATTATTTTATACTCTTGGCAAAACGCATGTGGCGTTATCTCAAACCTTATTAAAGCTCAGCTGATTAGAGGTTGAAGTTTTTACATAAGTTATTGATGTTGCTTCTTTTATTCAAACATTTTCATAACAAACTAGCTAGGAAAATATTTTTCTTGGCCAGAACCTTAAGATGAGAAACTTGTGTTGAAGGTAAGAGTATGCAACTGTTTGTTTGGACTAAGAATGCTGAACAAACAGCTCTGTGCATCTGTCTTTGAAACAATTCTGTAGCACAATACACAGTTTCTAAAATGAGATCAGTACTTTCTGCTCAGATAATGGGCTATTTAAAAATGACTTGTATAGATTGCTTGTGACTATCAGACTCCTTGGTTATACAATGGCTGTTTAGCTCCCCTTTCACAGAAATTTCTGATCTATCTACTGCCTTAAAATCCAGTGATGCTGGTTTTTCCCTGAAGTAGAACCAACCTGCACTGGTGTGGTTTATCGGCTTTTTTTTACCCTTCTGTCTGCCTGTTCCCCCTTACCCACTGGGGTAAGAGGACACTTAGTCTGATTTATACCTGACAGGAAAATAAGCATAGAGATAGAGAGATGTGATGTAGCTTTTGTAAAGTCCTACAAGCAGCTTGTGACAAAAGGGAATTGGATCCAGGTCTCCTGAGCTTCTAGGCCACCCTCTCAGGAGTGCTTGGGTAGTTGGTGGCACAGAGAAAAGCAAGAGAACACTGTTGGAAAACTTTGGTGATTGGAGAGGGACAAGAATTGGCATCAAGGCTGTGCGAGGAAAGGCGCCTTTCCTGTGAACAGAATTTAGAAAACTCTGTGTGGCCGAAACTTGTTTTCTTTAGCTGTATCAGCTGATCCGGGAAAAGATCATCGTTTAGAAACCTCATTGCTCTATTTGCAGACCATCATAGCTACAGCAACACTACTCACTGGGAGAAAGTACTCTCTGAAGAATTATTTTTGGGTCAGTATGTAAATTTCTGCTTCTGCCTTCGAATGTTTCTCTGGATTCTGGGAAAAAAAGTCTAGAGCCAGCCTATTATAGAAATGCCACTTAATTTCCCTTCACCCTTTTGACATGGAAAATACATATCTGATGGAGGTTATTTGTTTTCACTTGCCATGTGTTAGGAAAGTTTATACTTTGCAAGTATTACCAATCTAAACAACACAGGCTAATTGGTGTCCTTGTAAAAACAGAACAACATGGTTGTTTGAAGGATTGTCATGTGTTTCAGAGTGGAAATGTTTAAATGTCAAAAAGATTCAGTGTCTGTGATTGAACTTTCATCTATCTTCTGAGTTTATAGCTATAGGAAGCCCTTCATCTCTGTGTCGTCTTCAAGCATGACTTAATGCAAAGATTTGGATTCTGTATACTTAAAGGATTCTTTTTTAATAGACAAAAGGTCTTTGTATAGAGCCATTAATGATCCTGGTCACACATGTAGTGATCTGTATTGACAAAGTGATGGAGGATATTTGGAAAGTGTTTCTTAACACTTCAGAGGCAAGTCACAACAGCACAAGTGAGGAAAGACAAACGGCTGCTGAACAGCCTCCTGCAACACATGATGTTCTGTGTATTCAACGTGTCTTGTAAGGAGTTAGTGCTGTGGAAGGTCCCATGTGTCAGCTTCTCCACAGTAAATGTTTGACAGCTGAAAGACCTGCTTTCAGTTCCTTGGTGGTGCTCAGAGTAGCTTTGTAGTAGCCAAAGGACTTGACTGTAGCAATATTTTACCTCTGCAGTCCTGCTGGGTCTTTGAGGCTGTGCAATATCCTGTTTATGGCTGTGCTAACACAGGGATAGAAGTTCCTGTTCACATGGGCTGATGTGAGCCAGCAGCAGAAGTAGCTGCACTGCAATCAGGTATCACCAAGGCAAGCAGTGACCCAGACACACTTCTTGTTGAGCTAGACTTGGTATATGCTGCTGGGCATAAAAAAGGGAAACTGAGCATAAATAGTGTGTCATTTCACTTTGCTCTATGCCACTGGCCACAGAAAGCAGAACACCCAATTCCCATTAGCCAAAGAGGCTGAATCCTTAGCATGGAAAAACTTTCACACAGGATGCTTCTCTTGTCATATCTTGAGCATCCCTTGGAAGCCCTGGGCAGTTTAGGCCCAATGGGCGAGGAAGCAGAGCCCTGTTGTGCATGCTCAATGTATCTGGAGATTTTGGTGTCATAGGCCACACTTGTGGTATAGACCTTCCTTAAAGTATGGCATGACAACTAGGGATGCCCAGAAGGTGTAGAAAGCCCCAAGGAACAGCACAAAGGCTTGGGCAGCAGTGATGGTTATCCCTGCAGTAGCTCTTCTCCTGGACTCTTTATCAAAGGATTTTCCCTTGTCTGTGGAAGATGTTCTTGGTTCTTACTGATGCCTTGCTGCCATCTCCCTTAAAGACTCTGCTAAAGAAGAAGGAAGAACAATATCACCAGAAATGGTCTGGAAAATATCTGAAGGTGTAATTGGATGGTTGGACCATGTGAAAAGCTGAGTGGAATTGGAAAAATGGTTTGTGTGAGTTTAGCTTACAGGAGAAGATGCTTCTGGAGCATCAAGTCCTGACCAATGCAATTCAAGTGTTGAAATGAAGGATTCTGGTCTGAAGTACTTCCTTAGGTGCTGGGCTCAGCCTTAATTGCTCTGGAGCACTTTGTGTGTGCTTATTAACTGTTTCTGAAGCTCTTTTTTGGGTCCAAGAGTGTGCAAAGCTACCTGTGAATATGCCACAGGTTTTTACACCTTGAGGAGCTGTGAAGAAGCTGCCTTTGACCTGAGTGAAGCGGGCTAGCAGCTGTAGCTGTGAAGACCTGTGAGCTCAGATCCCAACAGCGGTGCTGGGTGGAGGTGCAGTCCTGGCTGAGTTTGGGGAACCCAAGGCATCAGCCTCTGCAGAAAGGAGTGCTTCAGGCTGGTGGGAGAGTGGGCAGAGAAGGCTGAGGTGGTTCCCAGCAGAAGCTCACATCACATAAGCTATTTCCTCTCCAGCCCATCTCAGGACGTTCCTTGTTGACATATGTGTTTCCATTTACGCTGCAGTATGTTTGCCAGAGGGCAATTGCTCCTTTAACCCCAGCCCTTCTCTTTGTGCCTTCTCTGTTTGCTCATTTTAACCCTGTTCCCTTTATCACTGCCCATCCCTCCCCTTCTCTCTCCTCCACCTCTGATTCCTATTTCTTCATCTGCCTTGGTTTTTCACCCTTTGGGGTTTTTTCCCCACTTCCTCCCTCGCTCTGAATTCCCCATCTGTCCCCTCCACTTGACTGCTCTCTTCTATCCTTTCCCCTCATTCTTTCTCTTGTTCTTTTTTTCTTTGCTCACAGTGGACTAAAGGTCATTCTCATGTGGAAAAAAATGGCCTTCTTGGGGTCACACCTCTGTCTTTGGTTTCATTTCATCATATTTGAGGTTCTAGGAGCCTAGAATTTCCTTTTTTTTTTTTTTTTTTTGGGTAGCATTTGAAATATACTCCAGGTGTTCCCAGAGATAACAGGTAGCCTCTATGTAAACTCCAAAACAAACCCCCAAAATGGGAAAATCTGGGGTTGTGTGCACACCAATATAGGATGTCTGGTTTAGTGGAGCTGTGCCAGCCACACCAGTTAAGGACCTAGTTCAGGACTGGGTTACTTCCCTTGTTCAAAGAAATGGCTCACAGTATTTGCAACATTTTCCTGGATTGTGTACGCGAGCTAGATTTTCAGCATTTCCTATTTTCAATTACTTAGACTGAGCTTGGAACCAGTCCCCAGCCTCATATAATAATGCCTTTTGTATCTCCACTTGGCACTCCCAGCCAAATCTGCGCAAAGAATCATTTCTGGTGGAACAGCATTGCAGAGAGGAATGGTTTTTCATAAAAAAAAATTTAAATATATGTGTATATATATGTGTGTTGGCAAATGCTGCATAAATGTTATAGCTTATCCTGGCAAAACAGCACTTCTGCAGTTACAGGGGATTTCCTTAGGGAAACTGGTATAAATTATCCCAGCGGAAGCATCCTTTTTGCTGGTTGTGAGGAAGGTGGGTCCAAGAGCAGTGCCAGTAAGGCATTACTAACACAGCTTTGGACTTGGAACTGACTCAGCATTGTTCAGACTTGTGCCGAGGAGGTTGGTGTGTTTAAAATCTGAGCCAGAGCATCTGTGCAGCATTTTACATGTGTGTTTTTTCGTAATGACAATTTTTTTATTCGCATCTCTTTCAGGGAAAGATGTAAATAGGCTCTGTGAGTAAATCTGTGTTAAAATGAAAGAAGCCAAGATTGGCTTTAATGGTGACCCAGGCTCTTTTTCACTCTTTCTTTCCCAAGGAATTTAGGGATCAACATCACCCCCTCCAAAAGACACTTTGGTATCAGTGCTTCTAGGCTATTGTATTTTAAAGGCTTCATTGCATCCAGGAGTTGTAGAAAATCATGCTGGAAAGCAGAGTGAGTAGGAGATATCTGCATTCACGTGGCTGTGGGATCTGAGGGCTGGTGGAACAGCTCCACGTGCTGCAGAGCCATCACTTCCCTGTGTAGTGGAGTTGTCGTAGCGCAAAAATCACTCCCTGTGGGTTGCGGCTGGAGAGGTCAAAGTCATCTCCCATTTTGGGAGGTGGGGTTTGAGCTCGTGTGTGCCCTGGATTTATACTTTGGACCCCAATCTGCTTGTTGTTGTATCAGGGCTGTGTTAAGCCCAAGTAAAAATAATTTGAGCCGTGGCGTTACGAGCTCATTGTGCCTTAATAAAGAAAACAACACCACATTCACTCATCACACTTTGAAATGAAAGCTGTAATGTCATAAAAGGGAACTTTTATTGTTTTCAGAGAACATAAAAGCCCTTGGAACAAAGTCAGAAGGGTATTTTGATGAATAAGGTCAAAGTCTGGTGTACATAAAGTGAGCATTGTACAGCATTATAGGTTGTACTGAGTGTCAGCAAGTTACCAGAAGCTCTGATCCTGTCAACACTCAAGTGTGTGCGTGAGTTTGCCCTTGTAAATACCCTCATTCAAGTACAACTGCAGCAAAGTTATACTCAAGCATAAGTGTCGTAGGAATCAGCATTTTCCTAGTAAAATGTGAAGTTATCAACATTGTGAAATTCCAAATTGTCCTCAAAGAGCCAAAATGTGGATTTTTCAATTAAATTTTCAAAGCTCTCTGAGCTTTTCTGTAGACAATCTCAAGCATTTCATCTTGATGTTCATGGCATTTTTTATAACGTCCAATAGTCATTTGAAAGAACAAATATTGTAACTGTAAAAAAACCAAAAATTACATAATGACATTCCAGAAATGCTTTCTTTTAATTTTTTCCCCTCTGTTTCATAAAATTTACTTATAAAATTTCCTTTCTTACCAAGTTTGGGGAGAAAGAATTAACTTTGGCACAAATGTCCTTTCTCAATATTTTTATGATGAGTTCTAGTATTTGAGACAACTGGAAATCTGCTTTCCTGACAAAAAATTGTAATGGTAAAATTGTTTTCAAGCCCTATCTAGAGTGGATAAAATGATTTTTGAAAAAAATCTGCTTCCTGTATTTTTCTAAAAGCAAAATAATATTAAAACCTCCCCAGGCTTATCTTAAAACGTATAGATTTGGAGTGTACAAAATATTTTTGTAGCTATTTTTGTATGTTCTTCCAAATTATTTTGAAATTAAAAAACAGCCTAAATAGCACTTCCTGAAAGAGAGGGCAATTCAATCACGAGAAAATACTTTTTGTGGATGAAAAGACAAAAAATGCATTTAATTGCCTAAATTTCAGCAGAGACTAATATCCAAACCTTTGAAAGGTGTAAGTTTCCTCCTTTGGCTTTAGCTGGTGGAGGATGAGGTTCATCTCTGTTGCTCTGTGATGGTTTGTCCCCTTCGTGCTGGGTGACATGCAGCTCCATTCCCCAGCTGTTGCAGGAATTCCTGCCCCATAAATAGGCAGTATTTAACTTGTGGTACCTCACCATGGCCCAGATTTCCAGCCAAAGCAAGGAGGACCCTTGGTATGGATTTTCCCCATCCAGGGGACCCAAGAGATGCAGCAGGAGGAGAAGAGGAACAGGAGAAGCAGAGGTTGGCAGCCTAGCTCCCTGCCAGCTCCATCTCAGCTCTTTGAAGCTTTAAGCAATTTGAATAACGACTCTGAAGGGTGGAATAAAAGGTGGCAAGGAGATCTTGTTGAAACAAATAAGATTTTTCCTTTTTTTCCCCCTCTCCACATGAGAGAAGGCAGACTGCGACTTACAATGAGTGGTATGAGTCACTGAGACAGAAAAAACCCACCAAGCCACAGCGTGTTTGCTCGTGCAGTGGCTGTGCTGCTGCCCTCCTCCATCCCTTCCCTGTTTTTCCCCTGAGCCCACATGGCAGACATTATACGCCGATCTATTCTTGAACTGTTTCTGGTTTCTTTGTGGCACCAGCTGCAGGGGAGAGGAGTCACGCGAGCAAAGGCAGGATGTTTGGTGGCTCTGCCAGCTGTGCCCAGCCTCCTGGTCGCCCCACAGTCTGGCACAAAATATGGAGGCAACCCTCATCCACCAGATTTCTCAGCTTTTCCCAAAGCGAGTGTCTGCATTTCTCCCTGGGTGAGGGGGGGAAAAAGAACTGAAGAAGAAAAAGAAAAGAAAAAGAAAGGATCAAAGTGTTAATTGTAAGACATCTTGTGGTGCCAGGTGGAAATGAAAGCAGGGTGATGAGTGAAATAATCGGTGGGGATGTAACTGAAGTGCATTTTCCAGCAGCTCATTAGAATAACGAGGAACCCACAAAGGATATGGAAGATGCAAACAAGCTTTGTTGCCCTGTCATTATTTTTAGGGGCAATGTGATACCACTGAGGACTGGGTTAATAACAGATAATTGCTGGCTTTATTCTTGCTTTTCTCTCTCTTTTTCCCCTCCCCTCTTCCCTGAATGGTTTTATGGGATATGGACTTAGTAATGTTGTGGCAAAGTGTCATTTCCTGTTTTATTGGAATGACTCAAGTGTGCGCTGTGGTGGAGGTCAGGAGCACGTTTATGAAGTTTGCACTGTGGTTAATTAGTAGGAGTGGGCAAGCTTCCTTCTCCCTCTTTGCTCCTGTGGGTGGATGGAACAAACTCTCCATAAATTTGCCTGGACCATGTTGTTCTCACACAAGTTTGATCCCAAAATGATGCCCAGTAAATCAGGCTGTGCCTCCTCCCAGCACTCCCTATCCCTGTGCTGTGCTCATGATCCACAGGGCCTGCAAACCTGCTTGTGTGAAGCTCATTGAAACCCTTGGATTTTGGACTGCAGTGGAATTTGAGCAACCAGCTGCTCTTCCTTCTTTGCCTCGGCCACTTGAGTGACATTTGGCAAACACTTTTCTGCCTGTGGCTGATTTTCACTCCTGCTCTGGGTTTGCCTTTGTCAGGCTGCACAGGATGCTGCTGGTCCCAGGTCCCTCCCAGCTCAGGTGGGAGGAACTCCTTCCCATGATTGTGTCCTGGTTGTTCAGGCCCAATGCAGAGGCAGCTGTTGGGCAGACACAGATCCAGGATAGGGGAAGGGGAAAAGAAAAGTGCTTTTATGGTTGGTGGTATTGCAATAAAACAAACTTGCTGTTTCTGACAAGTTTAGGTCACTATTTCAATAAAAGCTTCATATTGTTATATTAGTTGATACAATGATTCATTTTTATTTTATGTTTTTATTATCTTAAGGCCAACTTTTGGCTTTATTTTATAGCCTTGATTTAGCTGTCTGACTTCCTGGGACTGCAGAGAGATTCTCAGCTGTCATCGAAGAGCTCTCAATTGCTCATGAGTTTGTACTTAGCTCATGGGTTCTGAACTTCCACAGCAGTGTTGAAGGACTCCATGAGAAAAGTATGGCCATCGATGGCTCTTGGGTGCCAGAAAGGGAAATATTTAACAGCACAGCCAATTGAAATGTGCAGCTGCTTGGAGAAGAATTCAAAATGCTTAAATTTGGTGGAGTTGAACAGGAGTAAATAGCAGAATGATCAAGGAGAAATGGGGTTTTCCACAAATCAGAAGAAGAAAGCTCATTAAATTAGAAAGGTTTTTAATTTTTGACCCAGTGATTTTTCAAGAGACTTATGTGCAGAAAAGCTGAGGCAGAGAGTTTTATGTTTCTTTTAAATTATATGACTTGGCCTGAACCTGTATAAATTCAAGCTGAAAATGAAAAATAATTTTTTGTTGTATTTCAGTGCCCTGCTTCTTTAAGAAATAATCAGAGTACAGATTAATAAAAGGCTTCTGGAAGTACAATTGTTTAGATCTGACCTGGGTTACACTAGTAGAAAATCCAGAATGTAGTCATAAAGTGTGTTAATACCTACCAAAAGAATATTAGTGAAGAGATTTGCTCTTTTTAATAAGATACATCAAGTAGAATATTTTACAGTGAAGGGGAGGTAAGCACACAGTTTAACTTTAAAGCTATCTACGTGGGCAAATAATTTATAGCCATAATGTAGGGCTGCAAAATGTGGACCTTGAGGTTGGGAGTCAATATTTTATTTCAGCCTGCTCCATAGTCTGAGTGTGATGGACAAAAGAGCTGCTAGAGCTCCATTCAGGCCACATGCTCAGAGATGAAGTCTGAAATATTTCATGGGGTGGTTGTGATGGGATGTCCAGCCCCAAGTTTGGCTTTCTCACATTCTTCAGAGCAATGCTGCAGGCAATGAATGTATTAGAACTGTTGTGTCTGAAGCTGCAGGTTTGGGAAGCAGCAGAGAAGAGTCATCTGAAGGGATGCAGATGGAGAAAGTGACATGGAAAAGGCAAGGAAATGTTTGGACCAACAGAAAGTCAACAAAGCTATTGCTAGCTTGGCTGTCAGGATTCCTTTGAGATAAACTCTCAGTGGAGCAGAGGCACTGTTTGCCTGCTGCAACCCTAAAGTTTTCCTCATCTTTTTATGCCACATTTGATTTATAGAGGCACTTAGTGCCTAGATGTGAGGGTATAAGCATCAGTCAGAGGGACACTAATATATTCTCTTCTCTGTTTCTAATGAATGTCCAAGTATTTAGTCTCATGTTCTGAATTGCATATTGTGAATGTGGGTTAAATTAATCAGTAACTGATCAGCAGAGGTGTTCAGAGGAAGCCTAAAACCCAAAAAAGCAACTCGTGTTCAAATCACGTTAAGACTGGAGTGGAATCATCAAAAGGAGGGAAATTAAAATTGAAAGCAATCTTAACTTGTGCTATTAGAGATGGGGGACCTGGAAACACAATATGTCTGAAAGTGACCTTAAGGTGATGCTGAACAGCAGATGAAATCCAAGTTCTTTACACAATGCCAAAGGCAGGGAACAAAATAGCTCTTTTAAGACCTCCCACCACTGAGCTTCTGCCCACATGACTACAATGAGCACTGACATCTTGGTGCTGGACAAAAGTGACAACAAGCCAGGTTTTAGAGAACAGGTCATGTTTAAAAATCTCTGGGGACTGAACCATGGGCAAAGCAGAGAGGCAGTGCTTATGAAGAAAATTAATATCAAAGGGACAACCACTGCTGATGAAAAACACTGGATAAATTACAAACAAAGGAAGAAAACAGAATCATTCAATCATTCGACTTGGTGTAGGTTTAAGGAATGGAACTCCTGTGGATGCAGCTATATAAAAGGATAAAGAGAAGTCTTTTGGAGCAGGCAGCAGCATAAGTAGTGGATGAATTTCAACTAGTGGCACACTGAAGCTCAGTCTTGAATCAAAGGTCTAATTTGATCCCTGGTCACTCTGTTCAAGGGACATGAAGGGAAATGCCAGGCTTTAGGGAGAAGCCAGATCACTTCCAGATTGTAGCTTGCTGGAGTGTTACAACTCCAGGATCATCTCTGTTTTGCAAAACAAGGAATGTTGACATAGAGTGACTGTAGGGATGCTATAATGGCAGCTGGGCACCAGAGTTGAAGTTCTAACATGGGAAGACAACACAGGGTATGGACTACGTGCAGTATTCTGCCTACTCAGCTTATGGTAGGTGGTCCAGGTTTCTTCACTCTCCCGGGCACAGTTGAGTCTCCCAGAAAAAAAAAAAAAATTCAAAAATTGTTTGTGCCTTTAATAATTGAGCCACCCTTGGTGGCACACGAGGGAGAGCATGCATTTTAAATTACATGAAAAAAAGAAGTGGTTCACAATCTTATCCCAGTTTGTAAACCCACCAAAGTGTCTGAGAGCCTTGAACAGCCTCCAGCATCACAATGTTTGCCTATCCCAACTTTGTCTCATTATTTTCCTTTCCTTGCACCTCTGTGCGTCTGGAGCCCAGCTGAGAATGAAATGAGCAGCGCCGAAGGACTGTGAGAAAGACGAGTTGTGTGGTAAACCCAGCACAGCCAGAAGCAGGAAGTACCAGATTTATCATGGGAAATCCTCTTCTTGTTAGATGTTTCCAGCCTACTTCTCCAGGCTTAAGCTATCTCAGTGCTGCATGTAGGCCCTGGTTCAACAGGGATGCTCTGCATTTGCCAGACTTGAAATGCATGAAGTTAATTAGCACCCTGTTAAATCAAGGCTCTGTCACTGTGTCAGACAATCCTCATTGACTCAGAGCTGCTTGAAAATTTCCTGTCTCCTGGGATAGCATAATAAAGCTACAGAGGGAGTTTAAGTTACTCAAGATGGGGTTGGATTCCCCACGCTCTCCTTTGGAAATGTTCTTTCTGCCCCACTCCAGCCCTGGTCCTATGTAATACATGTGGCTTTGGGGCTCCAGCCCACATCCTGAGGAGCAGGTCCTCTGCCTGCCATCCCTGTGGCAGCTCTGCAGTCAGTCACCACCTCCCTGAGGCTGGTCCTCACATCACATCCAGACTTCGGAGTCCATTTTCTTTCTTTCTCATGCTACCGAGTGGTTCTGAATCAGTGGTGCCTTCAGGCCAAGCTGTGGACAATACCTGTGTGTATCCCTTTTCTCTGCTGTTGTGGACAAAGACAAGCCCAGTCCTCCATCCCTGTCTTCTTCTCTGGCTGCCCTTAAAGGTGGGTTGTCACACCTTGGCCCTGGAGATGGACCCAGAGGTCTTAGAAACTTTCTGTATGTGCAGCCACTGGCAAAAGGGAGTTGCACAGCTTCCCTGTGCACAGTGTGGAGGAGAATGTTTGTCTGCTTTCTCTTTATTCTGCTTCCTGCTGGGTCTCTTTGATGATTATTAAGTAGGAAGAGATGGTTAGATCACTAACTATGTGCTTTCTCTGTTATTCAGGGTTTATGTATCTCCCATCATAGTCCATTCATCTGCCTTTGTGTTTCAGGGTACCTGCTTTTCTCTGGATGAGCCTCTGTCACTGCTGTACTGGTCTGAGTTGTATGCAAATTAGCACTAATCAAGAGGAATAAGCCAGCCAACAGCTAGGACATAGCAGGCTGTCATGAATGATTTATAATTATTTCCTCCTAAAACCACTTGACATTTGCCATTACTTGAAGTCTGTTTGCTGTGCTTGAATCAGGCAGAAACAGATCTCCCGTTGAACATAATGGGGGTCATTCCAGCAAGCAAAACTGTATGTACTGTCTATGGCTACAGTATAATTTTATTGATTTAAAGTGTTTTAAGTAAAGGCATGATTTCAAGCCTGGAGATAAAGGTGGCTCGTTGGTGTAATTGCACAGTAATCTTGTTCAGTGCCCCAAATAACACTGTGATGTCTCCTAATTTATGGACAGCGTGTAGATGAAGTGATTAGAGGTCTGGGATGATGAGGCTGCAGTATGGAGGGCATGAATGAGTGGGAGGAGATGGCAGAGTCCTAGGCAGAGGCACTTCATGAGGGCAGCCAGCTCCGCTTCACACTTGGCCAATGTTCTGCTTGTGGCTACTGCTCATCACAGGGGAGCAGAGGTCAGAAGAGAAGACTCTGAGCTATGCAGGTTGGATGTGAGTCTCTCAGGAGGTTCACAAAAATTTTGGGGGTGTCTAGAGCTGGATTTTTGAGTCAGGCTCGTTTCCAAGCTCTTCTGTTTATAACGTAGCACTCTGTTTTCATTGTGGATGGTGCATATTTTCATGGAACTGCCTTTCATGACAAAATGAAACCAAAGGGAGGCTGAAGGTTGTTGCAGGCATTACGCTAATGACTTGCTTTCTTAAGCTTTGGTGATTGTTTATTCAAATTAAGAACTTTTGCCGTATTGCTCTTCAAAGCATACACCTGGATGCTGGTCTAGATCCTCTGGGAATGGATGTGTTCTATCTCATGGGTGTCAAACATTGCACCACGCTGGCTGTAGGATTCTTGTGGCTGTGAGATCCCAAATCTGGGAGAGGACAATATAGGAGAAGCCCTGAAGGTCAGGATTACAGTGTTTTTAGGCCAAGAAATTTCAAACCACATGAGCTGAGTGTAAGGGGACTCAGCACAGCAGGTTGAGGATGCTGAGCAGGAGCAAGCTGGCCTGTGACCCTGAGTTTCCATACTGTTGTATTTTGCTTTGATACCATAGTGACTATTAAAAAAAAAAAAAAAGTGAGAAGTGATAGATTACAACAGAATGCATGCAAATCTCTTGTGTTATTTTAGCAAGTTAATATGTGCCTAGCACATCCCAGTGGGATGCCAGTGGCTTCCATGGAATTTTATTGGAAATGAACTGGGTACATCTGGTCAGAGAGGGAAGCCTCAGGCTGCTGGCAAACTTTTGCTCCCTCTCTGATTATTTTATTTAGATAGATATAGGTATGTATGTATACACAGTAATTTAAGGCTAAAAATGTTGTATTGACAATAATTTTCAAAGGGTTTTGAAAGAAAACAGGAGCTTTGTTGCCTTGCAACTGAGCTAGGGAAGTTGAGCTGAGGTGAGTCTTCTCTAATGTGTCTGTAAGGATGGCTTGAGAGAATACTCAGGGACTGATCATTGTAATTTCATTGTCCAACTTTCACACTACAGGCTGGGAGATCTTGAGGGCTCTATTCTAGACTAGTTGCTACAAAATTCTTTCCTTACCATCTGGGATGGTGGAAAGAGGGACATACCTATTAATTTTGAAGTTGTCCCTGAAGAGCTGCTGAGGCCAACTTTAAAGCATAAGTGAGTTTGGCAAAGCACAATCTGAGAGGAGAATTTTTGTTAAAGACAAGGGCAAGGTATGGCAGGAGAAATCAGCTGCATGAAGACACCTTATACAGCAGCTCTGCAGAAAAGCTGGAGTTGAGAATTAAGCAAAAACTTAGGTGCAAGTCAGCTAAGGTGTGCTGATGCAAAACCACCAAAAAACCTCAACAAAACATGCAAACAGCCCATCGAGGCATGCAAGTATCACATCAGACACAGGGAAGGATCCTTTAGTTGGCTGTGTGTAGTGAAAACTTTTCAACAAAGTCCAGAATAACACCGTTGCTTGGAGGCCAAGACCATAGGAATTGTGTGGAAGGGTTGGAGGAAATGGATTGTTCAGTTTGGAAAAAAAAGAATGGCGAGATATGATACAAACATTCCAATATATTGAGGTTGCTGCAGTGGCAAGAAATAATCTGTTGCCCACATTCATTAGGGTTCAGGCAGAGGATCATGGATTCAAATACAGTCAGGGAAACCAGTGGAGCTCTTCATCAAGTTCTCATTGCTCATGTCACCTATCCAGAAAGAAGCCTCTTAGCTTCTGGGGCTGGAGGTTTCAAGGTGTCTGCATAGGTCTGTTTGCTACCTGCCATGTCATGGGTGAAAAAGATAAGGATCCCCTCTCTGCCAAGGGACTGGGCTGCAGGAGGTAGGATTTTTTTTTTTTTTTTTTCACTTGCTGCTTTATAGACATGTGTCAGAGAGCTGGCTCAACAGGGAGGTCTTGTTGCACTATTGCTGTGTCAGCACCAAGCATGGACAGAATATGCTTCCATTTGCCTGAAATGACTGTGAAGATACCACACTGCCCTCTGAGAAGGCAGATGCTTGCACACACCACCCATGTGAAAGAGGGATGATGTGCCGTAATGGAATTTGCTTTGCCATGGATTGGAAACCCAACTTTATTGGTTGGTTGGGCCACAGGGCCATAATCCTCTCCTAATGAGAACATCTCTGCTAAGAATGACTAGAACCACTGCAGCCTTCTCCCTCTCATTTTCTGTGACAGTGATGAGACAGTAAAAGCAGTCCCCTCTTAGGGTTTTGACTTTATAACGTTTTGGCTTTGGAGGATTTTTGGAATCTGACCAGTCAGAAATAGAAAGAAAAGCCTCTAGAGTGGTGTGCAGGGCATATGAAAATGTCCATCAATTTCTCTCTACTTGGGTGTGTGCTTCAAGGGCAAAGATGGCTGTGGTAAAAGCATAATCGATTATGAGGCCTTAATTGCTTTTGAAATGACCACAATCTTTTTATTACCACAGCGAAACGTGCTTTGGACTCCACTGTGGCCAGTGTTTAGATTGAGGCAGACCACAGGATGAAAAGAGCATGACCCTGCTACTCAGTTCCCCACGCTCCTGTCTAAAAACAGATAGACAAAAAAAGAAAAAAGAAATTTTCCACATATTCTAGTCCTCGGAGCTGTGCAAGCTGCATCTAGCTGTAGGCTGCAGTGTTTGAGGTCCTGTGTTACTAATTTTGTGGAGCAGAGGATTTGCATTTCCTCACTTGTCCATGAAGTCTGGAGGCTGTTTGCTGGCCATTTGCTGTCCTCGGAGAATTTTTTTGCCCATTTCTTCAAGAAGAAGGAGCCCTTTAGCCTATTTTAGAGGCAAGACCAAAGCAAAGCCTTCACATGTAACAGCTGATGCTGGAGAGCCCCTCTGGAGATAGAGTCAAGGCCCAAGACATTGCCCAGCTGGGTGTTGAGTATCTCCAGGCATGGATCTTTCTGGTCAACCTGTTTCAGTGCTTGACCACCCTCACCAAAAAACAAAGCAAAAAAATTTGTTTCTCTTTGGATTTAATTGAAGAGAGTGAAACGTGGACTCGAGTTTTGGCTCATGTAGCTCTGTGCTGTCTGCATTGCATACCTTGGCTTCTCTTTGTGGAGGCCAAATTGAAAGCGACAGTCTCACACTTCTGTGGCTGATGTTAATGCCTGAAATCTGGCTCCCTGGGACGCAGGTTTTGCCTTACCTCTGGCATTTCAGGCATCTCACATTCCTTATTCTCCGACGTTTTTAGCCTCCACTGGGCCAGCTTCACAGACTGCTCCTTTACAGCAGAGAGGAATCATTCCCATTTCTTCTCACCTGAAGCGTGGTCCAGTTGTTTTATGAGGTTACAACAAATCTGTATATGGTGAAGGATGTTTATAGGCCCAACCCAAGCCCTTCATATTGCCTAGAAATAATTTTCTCCTTCACTCGCTCCCTTTTCCTCTCTCATGCTCTTGGGAATTCAGTGGGACTTGTGACAAGGGAATGGTGAGTGGAGCCTGGCTACAGAGGGTTGCACTTGTGAAATATCTCCATTTTAATCCACATGTTTGTTCCAGCTAGACTATTTTCACAGCTGCTTCAGGAGGAAAAAAGGGACACTAACAAATCTTGTGAGAGACCTCTTCAGTGCTTCAGTTTCTCATTTCTAAACATCCTTGTAAAAGAAATCACATCCACTTACTTACACAAATGCCCCAAATAGACTTTTCTGTAAACTGAGGGTGAAAAAAAATATTCAGTCTCTAGTTGGAATTTAATTCAACAAAGGGCTGAACCCTCCCAGCACTGGAGCTGTTCCACATTTGCATCCGTTGAGGATGTGACCCCCAGCCCTCAGCCCTAGCTGAACTTTCTCAGTAGTTTTATACAACAGTAGGACACACAAGCTAAAAAATAAATGAAGATTTCAATGGGAAGCATTTACAAATCTGTATTGTTTCCTTAGTTTCACTGCAACTATAGTTTTAACTCTAATGATAAAAGCTGTAGTATTACTAAGATATAGTTTTGGGTTTTTTTTTTCCCTTTCTGGTCTTGGGTGGTCTAGAATGTGCAGTAATTCATGTTCTCAGCTGGGTTTCCACCACATTTCTGATTGACCTGATTACTTTCCCAATGACAGAATCCAAAATTGAAACCACATCAGAACTCGCTGGAGTTGGCTCTGTTTTTGATGTTCCTGGAGCTTCTCTGGTGGCTCAGCAGGATATATGTCTTCATGGGGGTTGTTTTAACCCCTTCTTTTTTTCTTTTTTTTTTTTTTTTTTTCTTCTCATGGTGGGCTTACACTTGGGACATGAATTATTTAGGGAAGTCCTGAAGAGAGGACAACAAGGGAGGAGAGAATTCAATAGAGATTATATTTTAGGACATAATTTTGCACAGTAGCATGCATGGCTTGAGGGGACTATGCAGAGAAAAGGGCTTTTTCTGCAGAAAAAAGGATCTCTCATGACATTTTATGTTATTGCACTAATCCCTACCTTCCTTCCTCCCTCCATCCTCTGGAAGGGTGGACACATATCATGGAAGTCAAGTATTTAATTTTTTTATCACCTTTGCTGTAAAAGGAGAGACTGGGACAAGCTGGGCTGAATTTCTTATAGTGAAGAGTGCTTATGATGGCATTGGGAAGGTTCCTCACTCAGTGTCCTGAATCTCAACGTGATTGACTGGGGAGATTTGTTTACTTTCTTTTCCTTCCTGTCCCAGCTTCTTCCTGGCAGAGCAAAGGAACCGAGCAAAGTGCAATGGGCTCTTCCCCCACACTGGGGCTGGTTCCCCTCCTCTTTCTCTCGCTCCCAACAAGACATAAAGTCATTAGGGCAGTATGTGATGTGGGGTTGGAGCTGCTCCAACTTACACCGAGGACTTCCTCGCGCCCCAGCACCCACATCTTTGAACAGTTAATATCCACATTTGCATGACACGGGTAAGGTTGCTCCGAGGGGAGCATGTGCCATATTAGGTAGTGTTAATGGTGCTGGCACCTTCTCCTATTTCCTCTGCTCCCTAAAAGAGTTTGGAGGTGGGAAAGCCAAGCTGCGCGCGCTGTGTTTCCATGCGGTCATGGACAACGCGGATCCAGAGGACATCTAGTTTGTGCTCAGCTCAGTAGCTCCTCCTAGCAGGAAATCCTCGCTCTGAGGTGTATTGTTTTCTGAGCCCTTTTCAGAAGGTGGAAAAAGCATTTTGCAAAACAATAGGAAGTGGATAGTGTCGTGAAAACACGCTCCAGCTGAGATTTGGCACCAGCAACAGAAAACTTAAAGAATCTTGTCCAACTCTTCATGGCTTTCAAAATGAACATCGCAATGCTGTAAGTCAAATAACATTGTCCAACCCTTTTCATCCTGTTTGTAATTCCACTAGGGACATCATTACCGTAACCAGCTGCTCTGGGATTCTCTAATGAAAACTTTGTTTCTGAATAGAATAATTAAACCTTCATATTCAATTGTCAAACAGCTCCATCTTTGCTCAGTGCATGGATGTGATTAGGCACAGCAAACCATTCTGCAGCTTAAACTCACAATTGCATCTAGTATAAAAATGATTAATTAGGCGACGTGCTGTTTGGGAAGTTTACAAGCAGATCAATGAATAATGTTTAAGTGAAAATTTTATGGAGACGTTACGGGCACTGCAGGTTGTGTGGAAGCCTTGCTGATGGCTTATGGATGTGTGTGTTCATGTTCCATGAAGAAATTCTACATCATGGAGACAGGTTCAGCAGTTATATATGGGTAGGGAAACCCTGAGGTTTTTGGAGTTTTCTTTCTGTGAATGTTTTTGACAGAAACTCGGTCCTTTTCCCTCTCTTAAAGCAAAGTTTCTAATGTGAGCAATATTTTCCCAATTCTGTTAAAAGGATTATTTTTTTTTCTTGTGTGTTTTCTTCATTTTTGTGCTGAATGGGGGTACAAATGGGAAAGATTGAAGATGCCTGGGAAAATCACCTGTGAACCTGATAATCCCATGTTTGAGGCATTAAGAACAATAATTGATCAATTCAAATGAAGTGATCCCTGCCCTTAATTTAATTTTATTTTTTTTTGCCTGCAGAGAAATGCACAGTAATGCACAGTTGTGTTTTGATATTGAAGCTAATTTTATTATGTCATTCATAAACTTTTCCAGCTTCCCTTAACATGTATATTTCCTGTGCCCATCATCCTTGTGGCTTACTGACTTCTTATATCAGAGATGAATTAGGGCTTTTAACAGAATCTTACAGCTACATATTATCTTATATTGTTCTCTGTAGCTGGTTTGGATAATTTCTTTAGGAAAAGCTGTTAATGCTTTTAATTCAATTAGAGTGGTCCCTTGTGGTGTAGGAATACCACAGTGGAGCAGCTTTAAGAGGTCTTTGTCACCCTTCATTTTGGTTCCCACCAAAGTATCACAGTTTTCTGCTCCTTGCAGCAGCAGCCACTCCTTCAGCTCTGGTCACAGAGATTTTTTGGGTTCGGTGTTGGGTTTTCTGAGCTCTTTTCCTACAGAAATCTCAGAAAGGACCTAGGAGGGAGGCAAAAATGGATTCTCGAAGAAAGATTAATTCTGTCTTGTGTGCATGGTCCTACAGATGGCCCTACATAAAGACTTTTGATTTGCACCTTGGTTGTCTTTTGCATTGACAATCACAGTCTTTCTCTGAAGTTACTTCCAATATATCTTTCTCCCCGTTTGCAGCCCTGAGGATAAAGACAAATAAACAAAGGCAAGCAAGCTCATTTCTATCCTGTACCGTAGGTTGCCAAAAATAGTAGTCAGATGGAAAAGATTTTTCCAGAAGTCTTCTGCTGCATAATCTGTTTCAAATAAAGATAATAAAATAAACAACTGTTTATAAAGAGAATGTGAACGAACAGGGCTCCCCTGCTGCCTGTTGCGAGGGCGCTCAGTGCAGACGTTGTCTGCGAGAATTCCTGATCTGGCATACAAAGTTCTGGTTTTTATCTCCAGACCCCCAGCTCTGAAGCACTAGGGACAGATTTCAGGAAATCTGTGTTAAATATAGCCCCCCAGGAAACTCCCAAGCTCTGGTGTGAGCAGGGAAGTTTCGTGATGCAGGCCCCTGGATTGCCATCTCCATCATCTGCAGGCAAGGTATTCGAGTGGTCCCTCTCTGTCTCTCTGGCTCAGTGGTGGGAAATGTGGACTGGGAGATTTATCAGTTAACTTTGCTATCAGGCACTGCAGAGCAAACTGTGATACCTGTAAATACTGACACAGCCAGAGAGGTGTCACTTTGATGGAGCTGCTTCTCAGTTCTGCTTTACTATGAATGTTCACGAGCTCCTGGAGATATGAGTATGGCCACTTTCCAGAGCTCTGTATTTCCCTTCCAGCATTTCTGTGGAGGTCTTCGAAAGCTAGCTCTGTTTGCAGATTTTCAACTCATCTTGCATTGAGACTGGTGGCCAGAAATTCTTACAGAGTGGCCTTTCACACCACATACATTTAAGAAAGTCTGCCTCTGATCCTGGCCACAAAGCTTGAAAAGCAGAGGAGCAAAAAATGAACAAGAGCCAGGGCATGTGAGAAAGGAAAAAGTGACCCAAACTTGCGATTGGTTTTTCCTTCTTTGTTATTCCTCTTTTTTTTTTTCTTTTTCTGGGAAAATTTGATTCAAATTTTGGTCTTTGCTTTGGACCCATTTGCCTATTAAAAATTAAAAAAAACTAAACCCCAAACCTAAATACACAGTGAAACAGATTTCCCGTCACAGGAAAAGAGGAGAGCGGACCTACATGGCAAGCACAGGGGAGAAGATTGCCAGAGGTGGAAATTTTCTGGGATCTGCAAGTTGGGTTCAGCTGGTTACGAGTAAGAGGGGCTAGATGTGAATATTGGATCCTTCTCTAATTTGATTCTTATGGCAGTGATTATATTTATATACAGCCTGCAGACTCCAACCAAGTGTGGCGTCTCCAGGGATGGCACAGCCACACGCAAAAGTGTTCCTACCCTAAATTGTCTGTAGTCTAAGCCAACAACAACTGAGAAGGGAAATGGAAGAAGAGAAAAAGGGGTGGTCACCAGGAAGGTTTGGACATGAGGTTTTGATTCAGGCTCCCCTCCTGCCAGAGAATCTGCCTCGATCTCTGCAAATCTCATCCCTTTTTCACCTTGCCCTTGGCTCTGCTGCCTGTGTGCTGATCCTGCTGCCTGATCTCCAGCCTTCAAGGTTTTGCTGAGATTTGGGGTAACAAGCTCTTGGTGGCACCCTGTGACTCTGTGTTGTGGGAATGATTCAGGAGCAGGAGGACAGGCAACTGTCTTTTCCCTTGGAAACCCAGAACCTGGGCCCCATGCCTGGATGGGGGCCTGAAAATGTGAATCTCTTTATAAACTTGGGTTATCCAGTTTATAGTACAATTCCCAGGCAATGTATCTTCCAATGGGCTTTTTTTCCCCTTTGTTTATCACAACTTTTCATTATTCATTGTATAGTTCTGTTTAATTAGGGTAAGTTTACATGTTATGGGCAGTGTAAGGTTGGATAAAACAGAAAGAAAGAGTTGCTTTTAGTTTAGAGTAATTAAAAAATTACTGCCTGAACTCAGGGCTATGAGAAGATCAGTATTTGCAGCTTGTGCCTTTTGCTGGGTATTTTTAAGTCAAAAATTTTGGAAGGATAGTAATTGCTCTCTCTACTCCCTCCCTGCCTTCTCACCTCTCCTAAATATTTTATTTATCTGTGGAGTGGTTCTGCAAACCGGTTCCCTTCTCACCCACCCACTCTAACTGCATCCAAGCTTTCCTTTTAGGAACAAGGAAGGGAGGCAGGCTTGGCTTTTGCTTTCCCATCCAGTCATTTCTGGGCTTTATTTAATTTTTAGCTGTTTTATTTAAACGTTCATAAACTTGGGGCCTGAGCCGGGCTTAAGAGTGCACCGGGAAAGCGTTAAAAAAACACATCTTGAGCAAGGCTGAGAAGAATTCATTGATGCCAGGGCAATGTGTGTTTGATAAACATATGGACTTAAAGGCAGATAGGAGCAAGGAGGCACTTTGCCTGCATGTAGCTGTATTATTTATGGATGTCTTTGCTGTGCAGCAAGGACCAGGTTCTGTTTAGCTCCTCTCTTTGGGTGGTCCACGAGAGATTCTGAGTAGCCTTCAGTAGCCTTCAGGCATAATTGCCAGGCATGCTCTTGTATCTGAGATAGCTTAATAAAGCATTACATATCTTACTGCTTCTATATTTTATTACCTAACCCAGTGCATGCGGTCAGCGGGTAATTAAATTCAGCTGTGTTTTTACTCTCTGTTTTAAGGTCGAAGTATGAATTTCTCCACGAATTCTTTGAAACGGACTAATACGATGCATGCATGATAAAGGCAAGGCTAATCAGAGCCAGACTGTTAGTGCAATATAAGGTTGCCCCAGGTGTAATTTATTTTCATATTATTGGTGGTTTTACTGTTGAACATATTAGAAGACGAAGAAGAAATAATAATTCTTTTCCGTGTATGGCCAGAAAGCTACAGGCTGGGTTGAGAAGCTGGGTTTTCTTTTCATTTCTATTTTATGCCACGTTTCGGCTCAACCACTTGTGCTCCGTACTGAAGTCGATTTCAATTAACCTATTCCTTCATTAACTCACTCTCTAAGTGCAGGAGGATATTGCTAGATTGCTCCATGCCATTACGAAAAGGATTGTGGTGCAGCCTTTATTAAAAGTAATGTCTGCAGTGGAATGTATGCTGGAAAAAGCTTAAACAAATCTTTTTCTTGGATTTGACCAACTGGGGCTGGAGTGGCTGCGTGGGCTCCAGGAGGTGGAGTATTTTCACTGGGGGTGAGATTGGGTTGGAAGCCTGAGGTGGCTGTGGGGTGGAGAGGAGGAAAGGGGCAGCTGGCCTCAGTCTTGTGTCTCAAATCACAGAGTTTGGGCAATACCCTTTGTGTTTGGGGCTCTGTGGTTGTCATGTTAGAGGTGAGGGTTGGCTGAGTGAAAGGGAGAGGCAGAAAAATCATGAATGCAGGACCCAGCTCTGCTGCTCTCAGGGGATTGGTTACCTGGGGAACTAATTGCAGGAGGAAAATTGGATGTTGGTAAAGTTCTCTGGGAATATCCAGAGTTACAATGAAGTTGCTGTGGGGGTTTTTTTGCCCTAGTCGGACCTCTTTTACAACTGATATTCACTCTCCCTTCAAAACTGGCCTTATCTCCTTAGACCACCCCATGTGCAATCTTGCTGTTGCTGCGACATACCAGTTGTCAGTGCCAGAAAAGAAAATTGTTTCATGAGCAGCAAAAACAGAGACCTAAAGTTCTGGAGACTGGTGCTCCAGGGTCAGCACAAAAAGCATCTCAGGTGCCTGCTAGTCACTGAGCCTTAACCTCACTTCTTTCCTCAGTGACCATTAGAAAACTTACAGGAACTTAAGATGTGATTCACCTCTGTGCCAGAGGGAAAAAAGAAAAGAAAAGCAAGTCAGCACCACGTTTTGTGGTGGGGAGAGATGAGCACATTCAGGATGCACTCATCTGACTCAGTTTCTTTAAAACATGCCCAATAACATGGGTTTACATTATGGGATTAACAACAGGAGCAGAAGGCATCACATTAGTCTTGATGAACATTTAGGGTCTTCCTCCATGGGTAAAGATGCATTTGGGATTAACCACTGGATTGAAATCCACTGGAGATGATTCCTTGTGTGCACATAAGGCTACATAGACATCATGGAAGAAAGCTGTGAAAACCTGTGATTTTCGAAGGGAGGACTCAAGTATTAACCCCTGACCAAACATGGCAAAGCTGTGGCAAATTTGCCAGATGAAGAGCCGCAATTTACCCCGATGTTGCCCTCGTTCATACCTGCCTAGTGACCCAATGCCTTGGATAAAACCCTTCTTTGCTGAAGCTCTACTCCAGAGCCGGGGAAAACCATCCTGCAGGTAAAGCCACCCCACCCTGGCATTCCTTTTGGCATTGTTCTTTCAGCCAGGTGGCTTTTGACCGCAGTTGGGGCAGAGGGCTGGACAAAGGGAGGGCACAGAGCTGCTCGTGAATCTGCATGATCACTTGGGCAAAGCCCTGGGGTCTGTAATCCAGCATTGCCCAGGTGAGGTCCAGAAGCAGCAGAAAGCCTGGTTTAACACACAGGAACTCAGGCTGATGTTTGACCTCTGCTTCTCCTTCCCCAGCTGTGAAGCAGTGAAAGAAATGTCCCCTCTCTCACAGCCTACTTTTGCCTCTGAATTAATGTTTGCAAAATACTCAGAGCTCCCAAACTGATGGGGTTGCAAACCACACAGCTCGACTCTGCTGTCACCAATTGGAAAGAACCATGCTGGGTTTGGGATTTAGTCCTATAGAATTAAGATTATTTTATTGTTCTAGGAACGATAGGGTGGTCTATCTGCTAAATTACAATACTCCCTGGGCTGGGCCAGTGCTTTCCCTGCCTGTTTGGGGTCAGGATATGGCCCTTTCTGGTTTCATGTTTTCCTACTGAACTCATGAACCTGTATCAAATGTCGAAGCAACAAGAACTTGATGGTGATATTCTGCCAGCAAGAGAGGGCTTCCCAAAAATCAGAGCTTTCCTTCCACTGAACTCAATCCTTTTTTCCCCCCTCTTTCCTTGCTGTCTCCTCCATCCCATCCCTGTCAACCCAATAGAAAACCACCCCCTGAAGCTGGTGGGCCCTAGAAGTGCCTGGGATCCAGGGAAGCTTGATAGTGTGCAGATGCTGTTCTGTCTCTCGGCAATATTTACTTTTCAGATGGATCTTAAGTTAGCGTGAGGCCAGGAGACACTGGAGCTTTTCTCAACATGATGAAATGGTCATCACCTCATCCAGCTGGAGGTGGGAAGCCCTTCCCTAAATTTTCTCACCCTCCTAGGCCTTGCTTGGGGAGCGGGTGGAGCTGGACCAGCACCCCTGTTCCTTGACCCCTGACTCACTCAGTGACCTGGGTGTGGAGGAGAAAAAATCTGCTTCTCCTCTCCAGCCCCCCCTCCCCAAACACAGTGTGGGATTTATTCAGGCACTGTGATATTGGGATTAACTTTGCTCCATCTCCTCTTCAGCCTGTGTCCCACAGGCAGTGCTGGGGGCATGGAAATGCCTGGAGTGAGCAGAGGGGGATGCTCTCCCTGCAGAGGGCATGAAGGGGATGCATTTGGGGAGGGTGAGGAAGCAAAGGGCTGCCTGAGGCTGTGCTTCCCAGGCATGGCTGTGGGATGTGCCCAGCCCTTGCCGTGCAAAGGCATGTCCCAGGGCCCCGGCGAGCTCTTTGGGGATTTGAGGTTTTCTCCAAGCCCATCTCTGATGTTGGGATCCGACGGGAACACATGCGGCAAGCTAATCGCATGCATCTGTGCCTTTTAAAAGCGCGGTCGCCTGCTGATTGGGTTTAATTCTTTATCTTATTCCTGCTAATCCGTTTTCCAATCTGGTTCCCATTTGGAGACAAATTCCCCCAAACCCCAGCCACTGGTGGGATGGATGTGCAGCAGCAGGGGCGAGGCGGGGAGAGAGCGTAGTGGTGCTTTCTGTGGGGCAGTGAGAGGCCAAGGAGAGGACACTCTGCCCTCTTCAATGCTGGGCAACAAAACCCCACCCAACTAGTGCCACAAATCCATAACAGCCTCATAAGTGGCTCTGCTTGGGATCCCACCTCCTGCAGGCTGCTATTGCCATGAAAACGTGACAGCAGCGCTCTGCCAAGCATCCGAGGAAATAATGGCCTGAGGATTTTATTGCGTGGAAGGATTCCTTCAAACGCACCCTGGAGCTGGCCTGGTGGTCCAGCAGCAGTGTAACAACCTGGGCTGCTGTGGGTTTTACAGCTGGTAGGTGGCAGTGCCCCTGAGTTTGCTGTAGGGGTGGTGAGTCCCTGGTGGCTGTGCTGACCCCTTGGCAGCAGCCAGTGCTTCCCAGCCAGGGAAAGATGTGCTGGATGCATCAGCTGTTCTCCTTCCTCCCCTTGCTCTCTGTCCTTGCCCTGGCCTCCAGCGTTTTCATGCTCAGAAGCTGCCAACAAGGGGGAAAAAGACATTTTTCCCCTGCCAAGGGAGAGAGGGGAGATCTGCAGTCTCAGGGCTCAGAAATCCTGACCCTGCCACTCTTCTGGCCTTTGAAAAATCACGAACTGTTGCACCTCTACTTCTCCTCCTTTCTCCTCTTGGTTAACCTCTGTTCCACCTCAAATCTCTGCTGCAGATTCTGGTTCTCCTCAGTTGCAAGTTTTCTGGGGGCAGAAGCCCCTGTGATGTGCTTCTGTCATGGAATATTTCTCAGGACTTACAGTACTGTTTTTCACTTGGGAAAAGTGGATGTTTTTAATATGATGGACTTAACACCAGGTGAAATCTGTGTGACCAGCTGTGTTTTGGTATAAGCTGAACGTGCATCCCTGTGCCTACAGATCTTCAGCTTGTCCTGCTACTTAGATCAATACTCAGTTTCCTATGCTTTTAACCCAGATGTGTAACCTCCAGGGTTGTTTTCTAGTACAGATCAAACCCAACCATCACATAAAGCCCTTCCAATTTCTCAGTATTAAAGATCAGCAGCAAAAATTTAGATTCACAAAGGAAAAAAAACCCAAATTCTGCAAACAAGGCATCGATTCCTGGTATAGAGTATTCTGGGACCTGTTTTGGGACCTGTGTTTCCCCAGGTGAATGTAGCAGCTCTGATTCCTTGCTTGGTATCCAAGTATGGGTTCCATTCTCCCAGCATCCCATACCACCCATAGGGTAATACACAGATTTTTTTGTCTTGAAAAATACACCCCTCTGTAAGAATACCTTGCAATTTGCAGAAAGATAGGAGGGATATGGGTGGGAAGTAACAGGAAAATACAGGAGGCAAATGGGAAATGGCTGATTTATTCTGCTGTAATAAAGGTCCAGAAGATGTATGTCTTGTTCCCAGATTTATCACTGGTTTGCTCTGTGGCCTTGAACGAGCCATTTCACTTCCTTCTGTCTCTGCTTCTCCTCCTGCTCTTTGGCCCTCAAGCAGGCTCTGCCTTGTGCTCATTCAGCAGGATCAGCACCCACAACCCTAAGCTCCTGTTTGGGTGCTGTTGGGACCTAAGTGTTGGTACAGCACTGCATGTGCAGAGAGCTGGGATCCTCAGGAACTGGGTAATAAATAAGGTTTTTTTAAAAAATGCAGAAATTTAGCTGAAACAAAGGAACGGTAGGAAATAACCATTTCAGAGCTCTCAGAGGACAAACAGAAAACCTAGCATGATTATGTTTTTTTCCTGATCCTGCAGCATTAGCAAACCACGGGATCGATGGGTGATGAGTTTGAAAGAACTGTGTATTTTTAATCTGTTTCCAAGTGTATGTGTGTGCACATGCATAAAATCCACAGCACATTTTATAGGCTGGCCAAAAGGCACATGAGGGAAACAGCACGTGATGTGGCCGTCGAAAGAACCCGTCACCCAGCCCAGGAAAAAAATTATGGCTGTGGCTCTAACCATTTTTTATCGCTTCCATCTCTATTGACTGACATGTATTTTCTTCCTTCCCTGACCCAGAACACCAGGACTCTGAAACTACTGAAATGTTTGCACAATCTTGAAGCATTTATTTAAAAGTTGCTTTTCCCTGAAGGGTAGGTACTACAGCCAGATTCAAAGTCAGATCAAAAAAACCAAACAAATACTATCTTTACAAGCCCTTCATATCGGTATGTACCAGAGGACCTATCAGCTTCCTTTTCTTTTTGGCATGCTGACAACAGCCCAGTGCCTCAGGCAGAGAGCTGGAGTACGTGTTTACAACCCTTTCAAATTCACAGGCCAAACAGGAAAAGAAGGAAAATGTCAAAAATTACAAATAAAACAGTTGATCTTCAAAAGCAACGAGGCCTGCAAATGAATAATTTTTAGGCATGCTGTATCGGATTTCTTAAATATTTGTCACAGCTGTGAGCTGCATAGTGCAGTGTTTGTTAACCTTAGAACTTGTCTTAAGTGCTCTCACGAATAAATTTATTTATACTGAAAAATCCAAGTGTCTTAATAACTAAAACGTTTTTCAGAGGAGCTTTTCCTCTTTTTTTTTTTTTTTAAATGCTGCTGCAGAGAATCCTTCCCCATGTGCTCAACATATTGCAGCTTTTCTTCAGCAGAGGACAGGAGTGATGATAGAGATAATGAGAAGAGGGGAAAAAAAAAACATTGGGAAAGCAAGAGGTGGAAAAATGATGGGATTTGTACATTTAGTGGGGTTTTGGCATGGACCCACTGTTATGTGATGTCTTTTGGGTTGCAGGTACATCATGGCCTTGGATGTGCTGCTTTTCTAAACCCTTCTGGTCTTTGTGGAGATCTTGTCTGAGGAACTGAGGCACAGAAGGGTTTGCAGTGGGAATGGTCTTGCATAGGTTTGGAGGCATCTGGCCATGGTTAGTTTAGATTTCCCCTGCAGTCAATGGGGACAGACTGCAGCTCCACAGGGTGATCCTTCTTATCCTGAGAAATTGCTCTGAGGAACGTATTTTTCCCTAGTGGCTATTGTGAGATCCCGAATGACTAGTTTGGATGAGACAGAAGCTGGAGTCACTGGAGATGAATCCCACTTTTCCCAGTTTTTGGGGAAAGTGATGGAAAGCAGATGGATCTTGGTCCAAGTGCTTGGTCAGGTACTGAAGGCAGTGTGTGTAAAGGGTTTGGGTTTACCCAAACTCCCAGAAGAATGACTGCAGAGATATTATTTGGCAATCTGCTCTGTGCAAAGAGAGCACTGATGCTTTCTGCTCAGCCTGGGCAGGCAGATGTGATTTGAGCAAGCTACTTTTTAGATCCAAGTTTTGTCATATTGAAGGGAGAAAGAAAATGTTACAGCTTACACAGCCTATCAGATATGGTTTGGAAAAGCAGCACAGCTTGTTTGCCCAAGAAACTGTGGAAAGAGTCTGAAAGCAGAGTACAACTCGTACCTGTCAGAGTAGCTGGGGAGGAGATGGAGTGGCCATCACTGGAAGTCTTCAAGAATTACGTAAGGGTGTTTTTCCCCCCCTGCTTTTTGATAGTGAAATGTGTCCTAAAATATCTTCTCATTTGTACTCTGTGGATCTGCAGATCTTGGTGTACCCTACAGATGGCAATTTCAGGTCCAGCTAAAGGACACAATTCCAGAGAGGGATCACCATCAGTCATTTGCTGCTGTAGTGCTGCTGTGGTCTAGCCCAGCTGACAGTGTATCTCTGCTAGCCAGCATGGTATTGATTAAGAAATCCCTACTGTGATGCACAGAGTAAAAAGAGATGTATTTAAAACCACTCTTTTGGCAGTACTTGCGAACTTTTTTGTTTTGTTTTGTTGAGAAAAGCAATCCAGTGTGAATAATCTTTTCCTGTAAACGCGTAGAAAACCTTTAATCAAATACAAATTAGTTCTAGGCATGAGAAATAAACGTTTGATGAAAACGTATCTTAGTCATGGCACATAAATAGCTCTTCACAGTCAGTATATAATCTTGCATCATTATGAAAGGAAGTGATCATTAAAAATATAATTTGGAGAGCAATATTTTACCTCCTAGTTGTCACAAGACCCCCCCTTTCTGCATACAGTTCTGGACAGGGTTAATCCCCAAATGACTTGCACCACTGTAAATCAGGAGTAACAAACCCTGACTTCAAGCAAAGGTTCTTGGTGTAAAACACAGGAGGATCTAATCCTGTTGCCTGAGAAAAAAAATGAAAATGTCTTAGGAAAATACAACTTCATTGGCACTGCGGAGAGAAAAAATAAAGCAAAATACTTTAAACTTCTAAAGTAATAATTCTTTTCAGCTTCACCTGTGCTTTTAGTCCTCTAAATCAGTAAGATGTTATAAAGGAAAATTATATGTTCCAATCTCCTGGTGAATTGTGTACTGAGATTTTGCATTAGTAACCATGAGCATTTACACTTCCCTAAGATTAAAGGCAGTTTTCCAAAGCTGTGTCTGCTTATTAATTAGTGTCTGATGAAGACAGATTGCAGACAGAAATAGTGGTTAGAAAATGGTGCTAACCTTTAAGACTAAATTAATCTCAGTTTTAATGGGTTTAGTATGATTTACAGGTTTTGGACATTCTCTGGTAAATTTCCAAAAGAAATGAAAGTGGGTACAAGGACAAAAAAAGGAGGCTGAGTAAACATGGTGAGAGCAGATCCTTAAGAATGGCAGATCCATCATAATCTGCTAGAATGGCCTTGTAAATCTCTGTGAGTGAACAGCGATGGCAGAGGTTTTGAGGGATCAGATCTGCAGTCCAGTATCACCTGCAGAGCTCTGTTGCACTCCCAGGGCAGCCCCAGCTGGTACCAGTGTGGACCAACCTCTCTCATGGCAACTTTCCTCCAACAAAATGGGAACAGGACCAAGGCTGAATAGGGGTATCCTCAGGGATATCTTTATAAGGGGAAGTTTCTTCCTAACAACTTTGTTTTGAGGGTTGTGCTGCCTTACCCCTTGGAGGTGTACCTGGAGAAATTGATTAGACTCTCTGTGCCTGGTAGAAAGTGAAAGCTGAGTTAACAGAAGTGTGACCCCACTGCTGTGTCTTAAAGAGAGGCCATGAATTTTTTCCCTAGTTCTCCTAAAATCAGCAGCTGTTTTATTTTCTAGCATTTAATTTTTATATTGTGCTGTCAGGCATCATGTGACGTTAAAAGCAATGATAACAAAGCATGAGGGAGAGTTGGCTTTGGGGGAAAACCTGTTCTTGTAGAACTAGTTAACATGTGTTTCCATAAATCTGCAAATCTACTTCGGTGTGCTTTGAACCTAATCTGGGC
Organism: Lichenostomus cassidix; assembly: GCF_008360975.1. Classification (NCBI taxonomy): domain Eukaryota; kingdom Metazoa; phylum Chordata; class Aves; order Passeriformes; family Meliphagidae; genus Lichenostomus; species Lichenostomus cassidix. The sequence goes on along the minus strand of NC_139489.1, from coordinate 7,824,564 downwards.
CTAGTAAAATTCAGTCAATTACACATCCATTTTAATTGTAAACCAAGTTTCAGAATACTTGTATTGTTACGTAAGTGCTTATAATACTCTTATTTCTATCATATTTCCTTGGCACCTCATTTGAATTTATATCTATCTGAGGTCATAACTGGAATGGAGGCTCTGCTTTTGGTTAACTTTGGAACATGGATCAGCTATCATGAGTTTAATGGAAACGTTGTCATTTTAGCAGCTTGCTACAGAAAAGTCAATGACTGTTCCCTTCTGTCAGTGCAGGACTGTTGTGTCATAACATACTATGGAACTGCCACTGCAGATAAGCCTATCTGTTACCCTAAATCAGAATGATTTCATGGGTCTGTGCCATGGTGGTCTTGTTTTTGCTCTTTGAGGGTCTAGCCCAGCAGGGATGGGCAGGTGGAGTTTACTTGGAGATGATAGAAAAAGCAGGTGAAATTGCAATAAGGAGTGAGATCAGAAATGTGCACCAGCTTTGGGGTGCCCAGATTCATGAGCCCTTTTACACTTAGGATTTGACACTCTTCTAGTTCCATCAAAATTGGTTATTTTTTATTTCTAGTGAGGTCTATCTAAACTCTGTTTTGGGACAGTGGGTAAAGTCAACTCCAAATATCCCTGCAGGTTATGGTTGGAAGTATGATTTTCAGTCTGTGCTTTCCCAGCCTCTGGCACCTCCAGTGATTGTATAGACAGCACAAACTGCAAATAAAGGGTCCGAACTGCACTCTATTTCCAGCTCTGAAAACACACTAAAAGGCAAATAGCTCTGTTCTTTTCCTTCTCCTTGATTGATTTGATGTTCCTGCCAGAGGAAAAAAGCAAGCTTTTTTTTTTAATTTATTAAAATAAAATCTACTTTAAATAATTTTAGAGTTCCGAGATAACAAACAGCAAGACAAAGATCACAGCTGAAGGCTTTTATGCCATCAGAATTGTTAGTCATTGTCTTTGAGCTTTGTATAAATAAATGATTGATGCCTCAAAACAAGACCCTTGAAGGTGTTTTTACAAGGCCACAAATGTGTCAAGCAGACTTATTAGATGTGAAGGGAATGATTATTTGTACAAAGTGAAATGAACATGTGCAATAATATTGTAAAATGTTTATTAGTCTAGAGTGTGCTGAATTTTCCTAAAATATATCAGGTTCTCAGTTTGCACTTAATGTAGTGTTAGGTATGACGCTATATCCTTCCTAGGCTATTTTCAGTGAGCGTTATGCTTTTTGCAGAGTAAATCATGGGTTTGTGTCCTTTATAACAAGGGTATTATCAAACGTGAGGCAATGCTACCTGTCTAGAAACCCAGTGTGAAGGAAAACACGTGCTGATCAAAGGGTGGTTGATCGGATCGTGTCTGTTGAGCAAATCTTTGTGGAGCAAGCAGGATAAAAAGCCCTGGGAATGCTTGAGAATCTCTCCTCTTTGGTGGCTGTCCATGCAGCCAGGTCCCAAAGGATGAGCTCCCTTGCTGGTAACTCTGTTTGTGTATGGCTCCAGCATCATGAGTTACATTTCCAGTCAAAAGAGGGGATTCTGTCCAGTGATGTTTTTGAGTAGAGCTATAAAGGGGCGATTAGTCACACACTTGAGTCCCCTCCTTCGCACTGTCATCTGTTAGTGTAGGGTAAGACTTTGTCCAACCGGTTCCCCACTAACTCGCAGTCCCTCTTGCTCCATGTCTGCAGGTATGGGGCACCTGCATGTTTTGGGTAGTTAGGAATTAACCTCTGAGGACCTGGCTTAAATACTCAGTGATGCTCTGGGACACTGTGTGCCTCCTCTGAGCTAGAAATCTTGTGGGGGTGTTGAATGTGGGGTCTCGGTAGTCTGTTGGACCATTCTTAGGATGGATAAGTTTTGCTGGGTTTTATTCTCTCCCTTTTCAATCAGGGTATCATCCCTGAAGTTGAGTTTTTCATTGGTTCAGTGCTCTGTCCCCTGGCTCTTTTAGGTGTTTAATGACACACTTGTGATGGAATCGCAACTTAAGTCATGCAATTCATTTTGTCTTCTCTTCAGAGATACACCCAGTTAATTGGCTTCAACTGGACAGGACCTGTCAGTCCTTCTTCAGGAAGGACATTTAGGGAGTCTTTGCTAACAGACAACCTGAAACAGAGCATCCCACATTAATGACACAAAGCCTACTCCAGATCTGGGGCTTCATATAGAAGGCCTTCTGCAGACCATCACTGTGGGATTAGATTTCAAAATGACTGATGGCTGTACTACTTTTTTCTTCCTTTACTGTGCCCTGCTCAAGGATACAAGTTAGTGGTGCTATTAGTTGCAGAAAGTTTTACATGGAAGTTTAGCACAAGTGTTATCCTTTTAATTTTTTAAGGCACATGGTTTTAAAATAACATGTCTTGAAAATTCCGTGGGGAACTCCATGGAAAGCATCCACTTGGAGCTCGTATACTTACACAAATTTTAATGCATTTCAAATAATTGTCACAAGGTTGCTTTTTGGTTCTGTCAGTTCAAAGAACTGCTCGGATTTAACAAAGAAATTAGGGGATCACACCTAGGGAATAAAGCTTGCTGTGAAATGTTTTCTGTGAAAGCCAGGACCAGGTGAAAATCACTTAGTTTCAGGTTTCATTACAAATTTGAAAACCATATCTCAGGTTCACTGAAAGGTTGGTTAAGGGTCATGCTGCAGGGCCTGGTTTGGAATGAGTGTGGCTGATTTACGTTGTTTGCAGCAGAACTTGGTTTCATTCATTGCTTTGACCCAGGTTCAGGGGTCTGCTCCTCTAAGCTCTCCTTGTGTGCTGCAGTCAATGGGAATTCCCTCCACAGAGGCCTTGGAGGATCCATCTCCATGAGAAACTCAGGTTTTTGATTGCTTTAAATGCCGGCTTTATTTCAACCCCTCACCACCTCCTCTGGTGGAAGTCAGCCTGATTCCATGTTCGCCAGATGAACTGCTCTGCTGCCCCCAGGTGCAGATCCAACCTGAACTGCAGAACCCAGGAGTCAAATAATCCAACCAGAAGTTTGCACAAATCCATCTGTGCTGAAATCCCTGACTCCCACACAGCCCTGCTAGAGGGTTCCACTGCCATTCTGCAGGCAGTCAGACCCACAGGTTAAAAGCTAGACCAGCTTGGTTGAATATTAGCCACATCTTTGACTAATGAGCATCTGGTTTCCCTTACCATTAAGAATATCCATGAGACTCACAGACAAGGTCTTGCAGACCTGGCTGTTGGTACAGAAGGATCAGTCACTTCATTTCCATTCCCCAGGGCTGCTGATCTTTCCCACTCATGCTTCCAGGCAGTTCTTCATGTCTGTGCATTGGAAAGGCAAGCAGAGAGTGATAAGAAGACAATACCATCTTGACACTTCTTGACACCCCAGAAGCATCCACTGGAGCCTCGTCACCAACTGGAACCTTTTTGTCTTGCTCTTTTCTAGTTATTAATCACTTGCAGATGATCCCACAGCAGCGTTCCTGTGGGAGACTATCGATGTCAGCATGGATTCCTTGCCTCAGTGTTACCAGAGTAAGAAAAAAAGCTGCCCTGAAGTTCTGATTAATCCCTCAAAAGCAAGGACATTTACTCATGTGGCAAACCTGGAAGGCTAGGCTAGCAATTTGCCTTTGAGAAGCTGCAGCAATGCTGAACATTCATCTTGAAACCAGAGGCTGGGCTCACTAAACTTGGTGCCTAAGCTGGGATCTGTAAACATTACACTGGAAATTAACCTGGAAAGCTGATTGGTTTGCCCAACCAACAACGCAAAACTGAATTGCTTCACTTGATTTCTGCTTTTACTTCCATGGGAGCGTCTTTGCTTCCCAAACCAATAGTGTAGACAAGACATGAACCAGTCAGAACCTTCTCAGCATTGAAGACATCCATGTGATCTCTTGGCTGGAAAGTGCACCCCAAAAATCAGATTATGACCAAAACCTTGTCAGTTGGGTGGGATGTGTGGGAAGCTCAAACAGACAGAAAGGTCTTGTCCTGTGGGGCTCAGGTGAACTCTGTAACACACAGCCAGTGGTCTCTGCCACAGGGCTCAGCAGAACCTTGGCTCCTGGTGACTACCTTTGAGATAACTTTGTGCATATGTATTTTGGCCACTGGCAAACATGAAACTACTCAATTCAATTTAACCCTCCTTCTGGGTGGGTTAAATTAATCCAAATTACCTCATGTTTGCTGCAGGCTGGGAACACACACAGGCTGGTGCTGTGGTGGTTCCCATAATGTCAGGCTGGCTGTGCTGGGTAGTGCCAAAGGCCTCCCTAACATGGTAACTCTGCCACTGGTGGTGGCCAACAGGGAACTCCAAGGAAAAGCTACAGCAACAGGGCAAGCATCTGGAGACATTTTTCCAGTATCTCTCTTTTGACCTTCAGCATTTTAAGGCCCAAACACACATCAGACAAAGGTGGTGTTTTGTATTCAAGGGAGTGGAGTTTTTTCCTCTGAGGAATTTGGCTGATCACTTTTTGATCCCACGTACATTTTGCAGCACCCCATGCAAGGAATTCTTTAGCTTCACCAAGTGGTGTGGGAAGAGCTATTTGCTTTCATTTCTTCTCGGTCTGCTCTTTGTTGTTTTCTCCACTCTTTCCCAGGATGTGCTGGAAAGGAGAGTAAACAACTCATCCCTACTCATTGTCACCAGGATCCCACTGATTTGTCACATCCCATCTCAGCCATATCTTCTAACTTGAGAAGTTCTTCTCTGTTGAATCATGTCTCATGCAGCAGACACTCAAGACCTTGTATCATGCTTGTCATGTTGTTGGTCTAAATGTGGATGCATGTAAATGTCATATGAATTAGGGGTTTTTATTTAGGTCTCTGTCCACTCATAACTTTGAAGAACAAATCACATGAAAAAATAAAGCAGCCTGTAATAAATCTATAATAGTATAATAAATAAAGATGTCTAAGCCCAGCTGAATCTGGTTGGTTTCATGCTGATGCCCTCCCCATCTCTTTCATTAATCATGAGTCAGAGCACCATCAGCAATGCTCTTCATTACTGATTGCCTCTGTTTCCCATGTATCTGAGCCTTGGGAATGAAGGGTAGGAAGGCAAAATGTCATATTAAGAAGTTCTCTACAAATTTAATGGAGGAAATAGGATTGTTTGTCTTTTTAAAAATTGTGGTTGGCTTCTGCCTTTTATCAGAGGTTATTCCTGTTAATTTGCTTAAAAGGCTTGGACTATTTGGCACTTGAAGGCTCCAGGGTGGGGTAGGGAAGATGTTCAGAATGTCTGCACCTCATTACTGAGACACACTGAGCAGGAACCCAACTCCCAACCTCTCTGTGGCCTTTCTGTTTTACATGCTATGGACAAGTACATTACTGTTTCAACAGTCGACTTCCTGTGAAAGGGAAAGCTGGATTTTTATTAATCTTGTGCTGTTTCAAATCCACCTACTCTCAGCTGCATGGTGCTCACTTGGAAAGCATCTGACGGGATGTTCCTGGAAAAACCTCACTCTGTGGAACAATACAATGCTTCTTTGTTTGTCGTCTTCTCGCTGAGGCCAGCCCTATTGAATGAACATCAGATGTTTTGATTTGTTCTTTGGTGAAAGTTTATATGACTTAAGCTATCTTTTTAGCCTTCCCGCCTTCCTCTTTGGGTTTCTTCTAAAGAACAAAGCCATTTGAATTAAATTGCTCTGTATTGGGATTTCGGATATTAATGAATGTTGTTTCAAAGTGTTATCTCATTTGGGGCCTGAAATGATGACGGGCCACCATTCTTGTGCCAGTAGAAGAGTCTCTGTGGCTTTGGGATTGTTTGCTATTTCTTTAAACAGATCGGCACTTTGAAAGGGTCATTTGTTTCCATCCATTTCTTATTATAAAAGCAAAAATAATGAACAGCTAGAAGGCCAGCATAAAGCAGCTGTATTATATGTGCTGGGAGATGCAATGTGTAGTCTAGCTATTGAAACAGTAGACTGAGGATTATTAAAAAAAAGAACCCTTGCTACTATTTTTGAGACCTACAGGCATTGCAGCTGTTTATTTTATGTAGGTAAGAAGCCAAATTCTTTGCAGTGGAGCACCTCCGCTTCCCTGGAATCACAGAGATGAAGATGGCCTTCTGACATGGTGTATTAAAGATCTTAATTTAAATAATGTGTCCCTGGATAAAAACCTTGATGTGAACATTTCAGGCTCCCTCTGAAATCACAGTGCAAAGGCTGTGTGTAAAAGCAGATGTTTGCAGTACATATACTTCCTGTGGAGTTCAGTGGCAACAAATATTATGTTAAAAAAGGAAGTTTTTCCTTTTTTTTCCCCCCAGATTTTTTAATTTTTTTTTTTTTAATTTTGTGAATAGAAGAAACTGTTGGTTAGCATTCATGGTAATGGATGACTATGGTCAAGTCAGGTCCTTTATTGATAATAATCCCAGTTCCTGTGTCATTGAGAACAGTTTCTATAGGTACAAATGAGTTGGTATAAAGGAAGCCAGCATAATACATCAGGGCTGGGTGGGAGATTACTTCATTTAACTTCCGCCTTCCTTTCTTTGAGGTCCTATTAAGCTGAATAATGGCAGTCTATAAAATGAAGGATTGATTGAAGTGTGCCTGCCAACCAATTATATCATTCTGGACACGGTCTCCAGGACTCTTTATAGATGTATATGAACATGTATGAGTGTCTTGTCTCTCTTGGCTGGGACTCTGACTCTCTTGAAACTGCTGTTTTATGTGCAGTTTATTGTGAGAGTCTTTGGTTTTCAGAATTGTTGCTTTTATTCTTTCCTCCCTCCTTAACCGCCAGTTGTGTTTTGTGTCACAAAAGGTTTTCTGGAGGGCTGTGCTCTGACTGTCAAGTTTAGAACTGCAACTTGCATTTTGGTCCTCCAGCAAAATCCCTGCTAGCTCTGTCTGAAGAGGTGGGGAAAAAAGATGAAAAAGATGTTTTGATGAATGTGCACCTTGCTTCAATTGCCTCTCTGGGAAAGCCAGGGGTGAAAGGGATATATGGGGTTAGGCCTGCGAGGGAAAACATGAAAAGATACTTCACACCAAAGCCAAATATTGATTCCTTGCATGAGAGAGAGCAGGCTGGTGAGACCCATCATAACAGGTCATGACCTATTTAGTCCTTTCTTTGAGTGAGACCAATAATAGAGGTAAAGTTCAAAAATCCATAGCAGATAGTTTTGTATGAAGACATGAGAGAAATAAATTTTGTACTCACATACAACAAATATTGCTTTAGAGAAGACTGAAGGCATTTTATCTATCATGGAAGAGTTACTTAAAATTTCCATCAGATGTCATCCTTTCTCATATCTAGTGGGACTCTCAGATCAGGTGATGTTGTGGCAGAGGAAGTCCCATGGGTCAGTGGAGTAAGGAGTCAAGAAATAAAACACCTTGCAGATTTGCACACTCGTCAACTGCCCTTCTTTTAAGATGTGATGGAAGAGAGTAAACACAAAGCCAGCATGTCTTTTCCATGGTCTGTGAAGTGGCTGTCTCTGCAACTTTGGGGTGGGAAAAGCCAGGGAAGAGTGGACCCCCACCAAACAACTTATAAACTCTGCTATCAAGTCTGTATATCATTCTGATGAGGTTTAGATAAAATAAATCTATCTCTGGCCCGTCATGAAGCATGAAATAATCACAGGGTTATGCCATTTCTAGCCACCTAAATGCAAACAGTGTATAGAACAGATCAAGTGAGATGGATGGGGCTGTGTAAATCATTAGAGATTTAGTTCAATAAGACCAAAACTGCAAAGAAGTTATCCAAATAGGTGTACTGTGACCCATGATCAAACATCACAGCTACAAAAATGAGGCTACATAGCATGGAATTTGGCTCCTTGCTTGCTTTACACTACCATCAATGATTTTGTCTTGCACAAAATCCCAAGATTATGTGTGTATGTTGCTTTTCATAAAAAATCTACTTAGGAGTGTTTGCTAAGCATTACCAGGTGATTAATAGATGTTTTAAAAAATATCAGAAACTGTTATGGAAGCCAAGAAATTGTGTAGAATCACTGCTCAGAGCTGACTTTTCTAAGGGCTTTGTAACGGTCTGTGCCTCATGGTACTTTTGCTCATCACCACATTACTACACATATTAATAATCTCTTGGCTCCTTTTAAAAAGCTTCTAAGCATAACCTTTGCAGGAAGTGAGACAGACATGTCTGTGTATCTGTCTGTTTTATAATGGGAATGTTGCTGTAGCTGTGATGGTATAAAAATATATTAGAGTTAAAACCACCCTTTTGTAGTTTATGGTATTATATTATGGGAGAAGTGAGATTGTCACTGAGATGAAGTGGGAACTTACATTTAAACCTTTGTTTCAGTCCTTTAAAAACTTGAGTTCAAAACGGTATTTGGAGGCCATATTTTTGTCTTATATATCTACATATATTTCTTTTAACATCTACAATGATTCTATGTCCAGACATCCCTTTGGGCTCATGGAGGGTTAAATCAAGTGTTGGTGGTCTTGCCATTTGGGAAAAATCTAGTTGCAAAGGCAATTTCAAGATGATGAACTGTTTCAAAGTAATTGCTGTTAGGGTCGGTAGGCACTGTCAGTCTGCTGGACTAGGATGCACAGATCTCTCTTCCTTTCTCACATCTCCTTTCCCATTACAGGTTATCCTCCCTTTGTATGTATAAAGATGCACTTCATATGCTCAGCCTTCCAGTTCCTTTAATTAATACCAAAGCATTTTGTACTTGTCAGCTGGTCCACTTAGGTGGAAATGTTCCTTATATCTGCAGCCAGCTCCTTGGAGAAACAGATTGGTGAGCCTTTGGTTCCTGAAGCAGCCAGGATTGATTGTTTTTATAATTTGTTTTTAACTGTCTAAATTTACTGAAAAACTGTAGAGACAGTAGAGTGCCCTGGGACAGTTTGTAAGGTCATGAAGAAATTCTATTTCCATAATTATGCCTGGTTGGTTGTCTTCCAAATATACTGCACATGATTGGTCTCAGCAAGTCTTGTGTGCTGGGACAGTGACTGAAGTAGAAATTGTGTGGAAAAAAAAACCTGATAGAGGGTGATGTATTTAAAGACTCTTTCATAACATAGACAGGAGCAATGCAAAATTTACACAGCCATTCTCAATTTCGGCATTTCCTGACTTCAGATCACTTGACCTGTGCAGGTTTAATGTTCTCTCTAAGAAAGTTATTTTTGAGTGCAATAGGTGCTTATATTCTCGATTGATGTATAACTCACAAAAATTTCCATGCCAGTATCAGTATTTATATACAGAGATAACTGTTGCTATGGTTGTGTGGTGTCCTGAAAATGCTTGGTCTTTTTTTTCCTATTTATGTTTCAAACAGGGCTTGGTCAAGTAAAGTAAATATCTTGCCTTAATTTAGGTTTTATGTATGCTGTAAAACTTGTATAACAAAAAAAAGAGAAACATTAGCATTTCACAGCAGAAACACAAAAATTTTACATTACCAGGCAAGTCGACTTTGGCATTTTTCCTTTCAGTCAGTTTGTTTTTCTAATATAAAACTAATATGACATAATGTATAATCTAATTTGGAAATTACAATTTACTTGGAAGGATTATGCTGCCAGCCAATACCAACAAAGAAAGAAATTATTTGAGAATGTTTCTTTCCTTCTTAACGTGGTTGATAATTTATTTTTCCTTCAGAAGATTACTTTTTTTCTTTACGACATTTCCTGCTGGTGTGATTTGCATTAGGATTAAATAATATGTTCCATGCTTAACTTATGCACCAAAAAAGTGAATTATTCCTCAAATTAAAAAAAAAAAAAGGTGCAAATTACTATCTTGTTATGGACTTCACTTTGCTTACTTCGCAGTGAACAGTGTTGATCATTTTCAGATGGCTTGGCAGTAATTACTTTATTTGTCCTGACAGTATTTACATGAAAGGGCAAATTGAAATGGGTAGATCTGTGCCTTTTATGAATAAAGGCCACTAAGATGGCTTAGAACAGAAGAAGTTGAAAAATGGTAATCCAACCGTGGTAATTCCGACTAACACTGAATTACCATGTTGACTCTCGTTAACCACAAAAGTTCAAGCATTCATCCAACACGTTGTGCTACAGGGCTGTGGCATTTCTTCAGGAGCTTCCCATTCACAGCAACGTGCTGGGAGTGTATTAAGTTGTATTAAATGTTCCCATATCTCCTGCGGATGCTTCAGAGGGAGCAGCTTTGTTAGCCTGGAGCATGTAAAGGAGCATTAAGGAAAAGGGGGGTGCCCAGTTTTTTGGAACAAGTTTGTGCCTGGCACAGCACCTAATAGTGCAGCCTCTAGGTTAGGTGGAGAAAATTAGACACAATGGACCCATTTTATGAAAAATGCACAGTCCTGAGGAAAATGTGCCATCGACTAAATAAGAGAGTTCCTAAAAAAAAAGGAAATACGTGTCCACTTCTGATTTCTACAGTTCAATTACAAGTGGGATCCAACTGTAACATTATTAAGACTAATTTAAAGGGAAGTCTTCCACTGGATTTGGGTGGTATTGGAATTGGATTTGGAAAATCTGGACTCAGTTACGGCTCTGCCACAGACTTTTAATTTCAGCCTCTGGCAAATCACTTATCCTTGGCATTCCTCAGTTTCCCATCTGTAAAAGCAGGGTCGTGTAATTTCCCCCCATTCTTTCCCTCTTGCCTATTTAGTTTTGAGTTTCTTTAGGGGGCGGTTTCTTGCAGTGTATTTCTAGTTGTTTTTTACAAGTGTCCTGCACAATGAGACCTTAGTCTCAGTTGGGATCTTTGCTGTAATACAGATAATATTATTGTTGACAGCTGTTGTTGTATCTGTGTAATGTAGTAGCATAAAGCAATAAAGCTTCCTCCCCTCCTGGTATTTAAAACTTAGAGAACAGTTTTGTTGACTCTTCTTCTTGTTTGTGCTTTAATAAAGTTAGCTCAAAGCTATTTTCTGGAAGGCTATCTGAGTACTCATGGTAGTAAACCAGGACTTTGAATGAACTCAGGGAACTGCCATGCTGCTGTAAAGATCTGCCTTGTGTTGTAGTTCCTTATCTTGAAACCTTGAAGATATGCTGATATCATAGCAGGTCATCTACAGAGTAGGTAATTGGGATCATCATTTTAAGCAGTTTGTTTGAGTTTTTAAAACGTTTTTTCCTGCTGTAAGTTATTCTGTTCTTCTGAAGTTGAAAATTAAACTGTGTGAATTTTCAGTTTGTTTACCTTGTTCCAGTATGTAATCTCTCTGTTTGTCCTCATTTCCACTGACCTGTTGGATTTGGTGGAAAAACTGACACCTAGCTGAAGGTCTTAAACCTCAAAAAAACTACTTACCAGATTAATGAAATCCTGAAGCTGCATGAAGGAAAGAAAATGTCTTAGCTTCCTCAGCTAGACCTCCAGCTTGAGCTCAGCCTGAGCATTGACACTGGAAAATCAAGACCACTTGGGGCAATGGATTTCACAGGCTCTGCCTCTAATGAAACTTCCTAACATGGCAGGATTTGCTCCAAGTGCAGCAAGACCTGGTGTATTCTCCCAAACATAAAATGTTTTTGACTGTATTGAAGGTGCAAAAGCACCATGCAAGTCTGCCCCTTCCCCAAGGGATCTGGTGTGTAAATACCTGCAGGAACCACAAACCATCTTGGAATAACTTGAATTCCAGCCAGAATAAGCACAGAAAAACCCTTTTGTTTGGACATAAATATCATCGACCTTCTACTGTGGTTGCTGGTGTCAAGTTTAGTGCCAAAGTCCGAGGGCAGTTGATATGGCAGCAGCAGACAGAGAAGTTCAGGGCAGGCTGTAAAGATCTCTGTGTTGCTGCTGCTGTTTCCAGCCTTCATTGTCAGATTTGAAGATAGAAAATAACGCAGAAATAAGGCAAGTGATCTCACTTTTATTGAGTGAGTTTGGCCTTGGGGATTGCCCACTCCACAACTTCACCTAAAAGTCAGTCTTTGAGAGATTCGGGAAGGCTTAATGAAGCTGTGAAATGTATTTGGAAAATGAGTATGGACGCGCTGAAACACCCTCCAGTATATCCCACCATAAAAGATGCGTATCGGGTTCCTTGTGTGGCATTTGAGGACTATAAACATGTTGCCATGATTTGCTGTGTTTCCTGAGGGTTCACAAAAAAACGTGGCCCTTTTAGGGGATTGCCATATTGAGATTGACAATTTGATGTAAACCATGGCCCAGCATCGAATGTTCTGTTTAATGCAATTCTGTGTTTGTCAGCTGTAACCAATTACGCTTTTCATTGTGCTCAGTGACACCGACATGGCTCCTTTTTACCAAGTTGTTGCTAATACCATTTTATACACCTTCCATGGCCGAGCCCTGTTGGAAGCTGTGTTATATGTATGACCTGCTGCTCCTTTCCCTGTGTGCTGGCAAAGTGTGAGATACCCAGAGCAGCTTGGAGATCTAGGAACTCTTTTGTGTGGCTTGGGGAACAGGGCCTTGAGGAAAGCAGAGGGATCTGGAGCTGAGTAGCAATGGGATAATAATTTGTAGCTAAAAACTGCAGCTGGGATGTTTCTAGAGGATTGTGCCTGTATATTCAGGCTGCTAATCCTGGTTTGTGACTGCAGTAGGAAGCTAAACTGGAAACAAGTCAAAGCATTAATATCATCTGGTTTTCCCTCCAACCCACGAACGCAAAGGCCATGAAAACCTTAATCCTCACGGTCCCCAGTGTAGTCCTGCATGGTTTTGCAGTGAAGTCTAGGACCTGAAAGGACCCTGGAGAGGCAGGGATGAGTATGCCTGTGGAGAGAGATTTCTGGCACAGAGTATTCCTATGCGATGAGTGTCTTTATACTAAGGGCTATTTTCTTGCTGTCCTTTTCCCAAAAAAAGATACCCCTACTATGGAAAAAGTTCAATTGTGGCGTGGTTAATTTTCAATGGCTTGTTGTTTGTGAACCTGTCAGACAGGAATCTGGCTCTGTGCAGGTCCATGTCTGTCAGAGATGTGGGGCATGGAGCAGCTCTACATCTCCAACACATTTGCTCCTGTTGCCCTTTGTTTGGAGTTGGGCAGCTTCTCTGGAGGTGGTGGGAGGATCTCCAGGTGTGAGGGCAGCTGAAGCCAGGGCATCCCTCCAGGGAGCATTTCAGGATTTTGATTTCATACTCAGAGCTGGCCATCCTGAGTTTTCATCTAACAAAGCATCTTGTCTCTGGCTGAGGCTGCTAGTGGGTACAAAAAAAAAAAGGAAAGGTTTAGGGCAAGCATGCAGGACACTTCCAAACACTCTGCATCCTCCAAGGACCTCCTGGACTAGAGGTGGTTTAAGCTTTCTTAAAAAATGTCAGGTTTTGGTTTTTCTCTTGAACTCATGCCAGTCTCCATTTGACCTTTATTGTCTGTTAATTGTGCATCCTGGGATAGACACATAGCTTAACTCCATAGCTTAACTCCAAGCTGCATTTGAACCATCCAACCTATTTCTTTGTGTTTGCTTTGAACCTGCCACCTTTGAACCTCTGAAAATTTAATTTGATGTTCCTAAAAATTCCAATTCTGGTTGTGGAAGAGACAGTGAACAATTGGTTCTTGCCCAATCCAGGATTTTGTACAAACAATTCATATTTCCTCTTACGTATCTTCTTTCCAGCTAGAGGCCTCATTAGTCATTCTTTATATCAAGACCATTGGCTATTTAACTCTCTTCTCCTTGGGCAAAACAGGCACAGGATCAAGTCCCTGAGACCCAGATGTTTTGCATGAAGCAGCAAACTGTCTCACCCTGACAAATGGAAATGTCCTGTTTCTCTCTCCCCTGCTTTCTTTTCCCAGTGTCAGCCAGCAGTCGTGGTATAAACTTGATTACATTGCAACCAGAGTTGGAATTATTCCACTTACAGGAGGTCTTGTTGCAGTTCCCCATTTGTTCATAGTCTGCTTGCAAGTTTTATGAGGCAGTGGATTTGGAGATGCTGCAACTGGAAAAGGGATACAGTTTGGAAAATGTTATTAATTTTTGACCTTCAGTTCTACCAAGACAGTGAGTGTGGATTTCCCCAAGGAGCTTGGATGGGTGTCTTCAGCCTGACAATGCTGCAGAGAGCCTGGGATTATGGGACAAATCTGCTACCAACATATCCAAGTAATCCTTCGAAGAGCTGGGAAGAAACCAGGTTACCTTCACACTGCAGCCATGGCTTTGCTTGTCCTTAGAATAAATGAAAGTACTTCACTTCTTCATATCGTAAATAAATCATTAAATCCAAGCTTGGAGGGAGCAAACAGAATAACACTTTACAAAAGTGGTGTTGTTTCCTCTGAGATTGTCTATCATCTTGTCTGTTGGCTTCAAACCCAGGATTTAGCTGCAGCTTGTTTAAAAACAATGTCAGCCCTGCTGCAGTGCCATAAACTTTCAGAAAATTGGAAAGACCCTCATAGTATGAGTGAGATTTTTATATCTGCTGAGTTTACAGCAAATCCATGAGAAGTCTGGATGAGTGACTCAACAATTGGTTTTAATTTTAATCACTTTCCCAGTAGAAAGTAATTTTTTAGCAAAGTAAATAGCAGGGGGAAAAATTGTATTTAAAATTTTCATTTTTCCCCCATGAGGCTTTGGTTTTAAAAAGCTGTAAAAACATCTTTTGCTTCCTTTGCTTTTGGCAAATGGCTGGTTTCTAGAAATGTGATATGACATTTTGGGCCAGTATGGCACAAAATAATAAAAATATTAAAATGAAGAACAATTTTATTTTAATTCAAGCAAAAATCCCCAACCAAACCCCACCCTTTTCCCCTTTTATCCATATTTTTCACTGTAGAAGATTCTTCAACTGAGACCCAGACCCATGTGGCTGTGGCATGGAGGTTTCCACTTTCCCACCACATACTGTGCTCTTTGAGCCATGCATTGCTGGCTGTGAAATGATATTTCAAAACCATTAATACCAAAACATCAGGGCTGGCTCTACACCCCAACAAATGACCCAGTTGTTGGGACCAGGCTGTTTCCCAGGGCAGCAAACAGCTCTGTTTGGTGAGAGAGCCTGGCAGGAGCATGGCCATGTCCCCCAGCTCAGCCCTCTGGGCTCTTGGGCTCCTCAGCCTGGTGCTGCCTCTGCTCAGTAAAGACACAACCTCAAAGCTGTTAAACAGCAAGGGTCATAGCTGGTCTTCTTGTCCCCTTTTATTCGCTGCTGAGTTTGGCTCCCTTCTCTCTGAGTAGCACCAGTATGATTTCTTGGCTTTGCGCACTGGTGTTGGTGAATTAGCTCTTTGTTCTTCCAGGAGAAAGGATGGATCTCCAGGACCTACAGGGAGGCTACCATCTCACTCACACTTGGGTGTTTCCTCCTTAGGGGTGGCCACTGCTTGTGGTCCCTTGTCAGTGCTTGGTGGGCACAAAGCACAGGCATCACTGTGTGATGGCACATGTGGGGAGGGTCCTTCCAGTCCCTCTGTATGCCATGACAGAGCCAGAGAAAGTCATCACAGCATGGAGTGGGCTTCCCTGGAGCAAAGAACCTGTGAAGGAGGGTTTTCCAGATGGTATTGGGAGAGGGGCTGCTCCCCACAAGGATTCAGCAGCTGGGAGGGAGCTGGGTGCTGGACTGCTGAGATTGAAGGGAGATCAGGTGCTTTTGACTCCCATTTGAACTTCCTGTGATCTTCACAGAGTTCCTCACCTGGGAGAGAAAATTCTCTGGAAAGACAAGGAATAGAAGCATGGAGGGGCTCAGCATGGCTAGGGAGGCTTCATCCCCCATGTTGGGCACTTTGGCTCATGCAGAAACTTCAGGGAGTTTCAGCTGAAAGAAATCCATTTAGGAGAACATCATCTCCTGCCTTTCACTGCCCAAATGTCCTGGTAAGGAGGTGTCTGAGAACGACCTTTGTCTCCAGCCAGAGCCCTAATAAGAGTGCCTGGCCCCAGCAAGCCCTGCAGGTCAGGTGAGATGTGGCTGGATGAGATCTCTGCCCTGTGGAGGCATCTTGAGGGGTTCATGGTGCAAAGGCTGGAGGTCCACCTAGCGTGTAAGAGGAGCACACTCCTCATCTCTCCATGTCACTGTGTGCCATCAGCCAGCCGGGCTCTGCTGTTCCTCTCAGGCAGCTGTCACAGGATTTCCAAGCACTTTTAAAGGAAAAAGGAAGAAAATGTGCGTGGAGTTTTACCAAGTGTGACCAGTAACAGACCATTAGCTGAAAGCTAATTTTCCAGATAATGGATGTTGCTTTAAAGATTACTGCTGGAATCTTATGCTTGCCCATAAAAAACATCAAGATTACACTTCATGATGATAATGCTTTGTCTCTCTGAGAGTGCCCTTCATCTCATTTCTACTAGAGCTCTTCAAATGCTCATTTAAGCTTTGAACAACCCTGTGAAGCAGATTTTTTATTTTTAAGCAGCAGATTGACCCAAGCTGAGGCATTCTGAAGTATGGGCACTTATTTTCAAGACCTGCAAGGCAGCTTGTGGCAGAGTTGGGAAGTGAGCTACCCCTTCTTCCACCCTCAGCTGTTAACAGTGTCAGTGCTGCCTTTGGATGGTGTCATTTGTAGGAGGAAGGCAGTTAGTTGTCCCCCATAAATGTATCCTATGTTTCTTTCCTGTCATAGTTTATATTTCTCTTCTCCTTTTCCCCACCTACTATTTTATTCCTCTCTTACTATCTTGAAATAAAAGTAGAGAAAACAGCATATAGGTAGCAGGTTTTTCCACTGGGCAAGGAAATCTTCCTCTCCACAGTCTGGCAGCACAGCAGAGGGGATGGAGAGCTTGGAGCACGACTAGAGGGATGGGGGAGAAAAGCTTTCCATTGGGAAGAGAGTGAAACCATGGCTTTTATTACCATAGGAGGATTCTGAAAGCAGATCTGTGCTGTTTGCCTGCACTCAGAGGGATGGAGCAGGCAATCTTGAAAAGCCCTGTATTTTTGTGATGCTGTTTGCACCATGTCCAGAAGTGACCAGGAATGACCATATGGGGTGGTGAGGCTGTATAAAATGTTACCTCTCTTCTCTGCCAGCAGGGGATGCATTTAAAGGCTGGTAGGCTGTTTTTCAAGTGGAGGGAAAAAGAAAATTGATACAGGAGTTTCTAGGGGACCTTTGCTTATTTGATGTGCCGCAAAGAAACTGAGCACAGAAGTGATTGAAACCAGCAGTCAGGGACAAAAACCAGTGACAAAGAGCCAACTTCCTCCCAAATCTTAGCTTGGTTTGAGCTTCTGGTTCCTGGGAAGCAACTCTGCTCTGCAAGACATGGTAGGGATTCATGGACTTCTATTCCAGTCTCTGTCCACCCTGCATGGAGTAAATGTCTCCCAGGAGGGAAATGCTGGTTGTTTGCCTAATGGGAATTGCTCTGAATCACCAGGTTTTAGGGGCAAATTCACAAACTCATACTGCCTCTGGAAGTGATGGCTCTACTTTTTCCTTACCCTGGGTATGAATGTTGGGCAGTGCAGTGTGTGGGATTCGTGAAGAAATGTGACCTCATCCTCACTGCCTGCTTTTAAACTTTGTACAGCAGGAGGCAGAAAGTGTGTGTGTGTGATACATGCTCTTATGAGCATAAATAATAGACATAAAGGAGTCTGTTACATTTTTGCTATATTTTGGTGGCCTATAGGGTTTGAATAAATGTTGATTTTCCTTTTCCTTGATTTCTGTTCCATCTTCTAGCTGAGGTTATGTTCTTGGGAAAGGGTTTTCCATTTCCTTGATGTCTTTTATCACCCACAGTGCGCATGTAAGCAAAATAGCACTAATCAGAGGGAAAACCAGAGAACAGTGTAAGCCAGGCAATTGAGAAGAAACTTTGCTTATTTGTCAAAGGAGTCACTTCTGTGCCTGTAAAGCTGGAGCACTGCTGGAGACCTCCTGAAAATAATACATGTTAATGAAGCACGGAAATACATGGCAAAGTCTATGTTTCTCTGCAGCACCTGTGATCTATAGAGTGCATAGAACAATCTTTGTTAGCCTCTTAAAACAAACTCCTTATTTGAGAGAAACTCTTCTTTGTTTTTACTAGGTGAGATAAATGCGTTTCTTGTTCAGACACATGGTAGAAATGATTCTTAGCAATCTTTTTTTCCCCTTTTTTTTCTAAAAATAAGCTGTGACGCTCAAATCATCTGCCCCCAATTTACTCCTGTGTGACCCTAAGACCCTGATCTGTCAGATCTGTCCACATCTGTGCCCACCACCGAAGAATGTGGCAGATTCAACACAACATATGGCTGAAGCAGTGCATATGATATTCATGGGAAATGGAAGAAGCATCACCATTTCCTTCGTACCAAACACCTCCTTGAGCTATTTGTGCCCTGCACTCACAGAGATTCCAGGATTTCGCTCTGCCGTGAATTACACTCAGCAATTGAAATTTCAGTGCAACTGTTTGCAGATGCCTTTCCAGGGATTTCTTTAAGACATACTAGTTGCTGAGTTTTCCTAGCAAATAAATGAGCTTAGAAACAAGGCATGTTTTCAAGCCGTGACACCATTCCGAGGATGTGGCAAGACCCTTCTGGTTAGGGAATTCATTTTGCATGCTATGAGGTTTAACTTATTTCCCTTTAAATCCTCACTTTCTCTTCTCCACTTCTTTGGATGAGGGGTGGGAAATCCTAGAGACTTAGGCTTTTGCAAAGCTATAGCTCAAGCCAGGATTGAAAAATAACTTAGTGTTGTGTGTTTCAAACTCGGGGTTACCTGACCCCCAACACCAGCTGTGATTTTTGGATTTCAGCATCACAAAAATGTCAACAGACTTTGAAACTTGTCGGGGCTGCTCTGCTCCCCAGAGTTACCCTCTTTAGGGGATCTGTGCACAGTTTAAGCTGTGCCAGCCTTAGGCTAGCACTGTCTGGGGTGAGTTCTATGTCAGGGCAGTGCATTGTCACACCTTGTCACTGCTGAGCCAGGTAATTGCTGCAGGGTCTGAGCCCACCTCAGACACAAGCCAGATCACAGCCTCAGCCTCTAAAAAGAGCCAAGGGCAACTAATTTTGGCTTATGCTCTTCTTTGGAGGACACACACGTGGCTGTTTATTGTCATCCCACTGACACGTGGTAGTCTGTTCAAATGCAGGAATTCAAATGTGTTTTTAAATTTGGGGTGCAAGGAAGCTGTTTGCCAGTTTCCCAAGAAGAGCTGGCATAGTGTAGTGTAACCATATCCACACTGAGGAGTGGCACAAGTGGAAGGGTATTGGTTAAAAAACCCTTAATCTCCAATGGAAATTGGTTTATGCTACAAAAGTTGTGTAGCACAAACTCTACAAGAAAGGGTCACGAGTCATCAGCTCTGTAATCCCAGGACAGAGAATAGTTTTGCACTTTTCTTAGGTAAGTTTGGTGTGATTCATGGCTCTCATTTATTCTCCCAGTGGGAAAAAAACCTTGTATAGTTACAACAAATGCCTTAAAATAGAGAAGCGTGACTTAACAATTATTTCTTCAGATTTTTTTTCCTTTTAGTATATTCAGAGAAGGGTAGTGTTGCCAGGAGAGGTGGAATGAAACAGTGTCAAACCATTTTTCAGTTCTGCAGGCAGCCTCTTACCCAGGAAGAATGCAAATTGCTTTTTAATTGTTGACAAAACAAATGGTTTTGTGGATTTTTAGGTGGGAGGGAGTCTGTGAATGTGACTCTTTTGGTCTCTCTTGGAATGGGAAGAGCTTATGGGGACACTTGTGTCCTGTAAAACACACAAATGTGCTCAGTGTTGGAGTGTGCAAACTGATGGTGTTTGACAGATAAAAGCAGACCCAGCCTGTGAGGTGGGGGATTTGCACACCTGAAGTCTGGATGCAGTTCTGGCTCTGGATGTTTTGTACAGCTGAAACCAACCCCGAGCAGAGAAACCTCGATATCATCTCCACCCACGAGTGAGGGTTGAGGGGTGTGATTTTATGCAGTTCCCAAGGCTATTCCCATCCAGGAGGGCTCTGGATGGATGTTTTAAGGCAGCCTCAATGCACCTCCCTGCTTCTCTTTTCCTCAGCTGAGCTGGGCTCTGGGCACAGCCTCACAGTGCCCCAGTCCTCACTGCTTTGTTTGTACACTGGTCTCCGGGCAGAGATAATGGGACTGATCCAAAGCCAGCTCCAAAGCAATCACAAGTCTTTCCTTTGTCTTCAGTGGGGTTTGGACCAGGCCCAAAGCTCATAAGCAGTTTTCCACCAAGAGTTCCCGGCACTTATGTCAGTCACTGGCAACAAGGGAAGGGATAAATCCAGCATCGGCTGCTTCAGATGCCAGGCACATTCAGAGTGTGTGTGTGTGTCACAGGGCTGTATATAAACTCACAGAGGCCGGCTGGCTTCCTGCTAAACTGCATGACAGCTTGCAAAGGGCAGGCAGCTACAGGGCTGCTTCCAGGACAGACCTCGACAGATTTCAGGGAGTTGGGAAGTTCTGTGCAGTGCCCAGGAAAACCTTTCTCGGGTGCAGCTGCCTGGGCACAGGGAAGGAGCTGGGATGGCAGCCTGGTTGGTCTGGCACAGAGCGGTGAGGATTTCCTCAGCATCCCCGAAGGCAAGGCAGAGGGAAGGTAAGCATGGAAAGCATGGACAGCTTCATCTCCCATGGGGCTCCCTGTGCTCCCCAAACCTGTTTGTTTTCTCTCCAGGGCATTAAAGCTGCTTTTGGCCTGAGGGCGGGTGGTCCGTGGGGGGCACATGAGCTTGCCCACACCAGTGGGAGTCTCTCGACAGCCTCTGGTAGCCTTTGGATGCCATCCCGGGTGTGTTTCAGGACTGGGTGTTCATTTAGCATGAACCTCAGCCAGCCCCAGCTGTGTGCGGGAGGAAGAGCCATGGGGGGACATGAGGAGGGAGAGGGGGAGGTGTTTTTCTTAGGGAAAAGGCAAGCAGAAATAGACACCCCTTGTCATTTTTTTTGGCAGGCGTGGGGAGTTTTGGGAGGGCTGGAGGTCAGAGGGGCTAGATCTTCGCCTGGGTCTTTAATTGTTTTTTTGGCAACCCGATTGTTTTAATCCCCTCCTTTCAGGGGGGATAGGGGAGCCCTCCTGCCCCCTTCCTGTGCTGGGAGCAGGGCAGGAGCTGCTCTGTCACCTGCAGAGCTGTTTTCAGAGCAAGGTGCGGGCAGCTGGGATTTCCTGATGCAAAATGCAGCAGGAAAGCTGGGCTCTCCAGGCCAAGGAATTAATGACACTGTTAGGGGGGAATTTGAGTTTCCACATCACTAAGAAAAGGAACTGGATACCCGAGGCAATAGACCAAAGTCAAGCAATAAAGTAATTACATTTCTCCCTGCGTTTCATGTGTTTGTTTAATTTTAGTGTTTAAAGGGAAAGGTTTCCTGAAAGCACTGTGCCAGCAACTCTAAAAAATAATTGTGTGTCTTTCTTTAACATATATTCTGGCAGGAATATCCTGCCTATATTTTTTTGGCAGATGCTTTTACTTTATCATTAGTATTTTGACTATGGTTTTAAGTTAGATTTGAGGTTGATAAGATGGCAAAAACCAGCATTTCTGGGTTGTCACCTCCATCTCTCACCCTTTACCTGTAGGGCTCTGGGGCACTTTGCTATCCTGTGCTGTGTTAATCCCAGTTCCTCCCAGCAGGCAAGAGGAGTTTGCACAGCCATCTTTTGGCATTGCTACCTGCCTGGCTGGATTGAATTGCGAAAAACTGCAGACCTTTAAAACGAATCTTGTGAAGACACCAGGCCAGCACTTTGCTTTCCACTCTGCCCCTGTTTCTGGGTTGAGGCAGGGCTGCACCTGCAGCTGACTCAGGATGCTGTGGGATG
The DNA here is from genome assembly GCF_008360975.1 of Lichenostomus cassidix. Classification (NCBI taxonomy): domain Eukaryota; kingdom Metazoa; phylum Chordata; class Aves; order Passeriformes; family Meliphagidae; genus Lichenostomus; species Lichenostomus cassidix. Next base: position 7,802,774 of record NC_139489.1, on the reverse strand, counting down.
CTCCATCCTGCAGACTCTCCCTGTGCCTGAAACACAGTGCTGACTGTGAAGTGAGGGTATCCCTGATCCCACACAGAATTCCCTTGAAAGGAGGGAGAGGTTTTCTCTAAGATTTGCATATTTTTGGTGTTCCTTTCTATGAATGACTTTTCTGTTTTAATAGTCTATGAGGGCAGAAGAGCAACCATACTGCAGGACCTTCTCTTGCCAAGGTGACAGCTTTGTAAGGGTATTTTGCAGTGCTGAAGCAGACCTGGCTGTGGTTCATGAGCCACTTCTGGGAGTATTTTTCTCTTAGACATTTTATAAATCCTGTCCCTCTGCCTTTTGGCAGAGCTGCTCTTCACAGGGTCATGACAACCACAGACTGATGCTGGACTTGGAAACATCAGGTGAACCAACCAAAATTGCCATCTAGCACCTGTGAAAGAAGCCCCAGCCCCTGGCAGGAGGAGGGGAATGTGTGCCTGGAGCAGCCTGTGGCTGGGGACAAGGCAGGTTGTCTCTCACCCTGTCATAATGAGAAGCATGTCATCCACATAGCTTGCAAGGCGAGCAATTCCTACTCTCATAGGCAAAACCATGCCTAAATCCCTACCCATGGAAATACACTGACATGCTGTGCATGTTAACACACCCTTCAGTGAGCTGGGTAGCATGGAGGAGAGGTCAGTAAATGGGGGAAATAAAAGGAATATGGTAGAATGTGCAAAAATATGTTCATGCAAGAGTTACTCATTTTGGGAATTTTTAAAAATTTTTTTAAAATTTTTTTAGATTAGAGGTTCCTTTTATTTGGTGCAAGAGTGAAACAGGAGAAAGCATATTTAGGCATATAATGAAATGGAACCATTGGAAAAGCACGTGGCTCAGTGGAATGACATGGAAAATGGCACAGCTGTTTTCATCCACTCACTGTAAGCTGATGATGTGAGTGACTGTGCAGAGCCCTGTGCTGAGAGAGATCCAGCCCAAGCTTTATTGACAGCAGCCTAATTCTTTGTACTTCAGGAAGCAGTGAGCATTTTTATTTCATGGTCAATTCAGTATGAGTGGAAGGGCTCACCCCAGCATCTCTAAAGATGGAAATCCAGTGCTCCTAAAGCTGCATGGTTAATTGGGGGTGTTTGGGGATACAAGGAAGCTGCTTAATTAATGCAATTGAAATAATTTGATAAGATTTAAAGCCAGTCACTTCTCACAGCTAAACCCACAAACCAACAGCAATGTAGAATCTCTGTGCAGCTGGGAGATGCGTAAAAGTACCCTTGAAGAATGAGATGTGATCATCAAAAACAGGGAACAGAAGTGCTTTGTAATGCAAAGTTTCCTGTCATGCCTGCTTTTGTGTAGAATGCAGATCATCTTAAAGTGTTATTGAGATAAGTGGGGTAGACTGAGCTAGGGTGTATTGCTAAAGGTATATCTTTGTATTTCTGGAGTAGCTGCAGATTTGGATGTTAAACCTTATCCGTAATGTGTTTGAGTATTCTGCACTCTGCTAGTTTTCCCCCACGAAGCTCTTCAGTCCATTCTGTTGAAAAGTCCAGGGTGTAGTTGATTTTCTATGATTATTCAGTGGGAGCTGACTCCACTGTTACCCCTGGTTTGGTAAGGTTAGAGAAAAGCAGGTTTTTGAAGCTGTTGAGAGGATGCAATAACATTTTGATGCCTGTCATTTTAAAATTTGCCATTCCCTTCAATCATGTGTTCATTCATGACTCATGCATACAGACACAAAGCAGGTGTCCTGTGCAGTAACAAACCTGTCTCCTTTGAGAAGTTTTGGCACTAGGACTGTGTATGACAAAACACATGGGCTTTCCATGATGGGAAAGTGCAGAATTAGGAACAAAACTTGCTGCAGTCATCCTTTAGCAGCACTGATAGTGAAGTCATGTAGTTTCCCCTTATTGGTATGACATACCCCAAAAGAATCATCCCTTTTGTCAATAAAGACTTTCTCCTTTTTCCTTCCCCTCCCCCTTGGTCAATTATCATTGCTTGAAATTTAAGATAATTCCTGATCTCTTGTCTAGACAGTGGGTTTTAATTTTCTGACGTGTAGGGAGTTTCCTGGCCCTTCTTCACGCGGTTTTTCCTGCAGTCACAAGCTTTGTTGTACTCACAGGGGAGATGCATTGATTTGCAGCTGAATTCTCTGAGGCTCTACCTGTGCTGGGTGATGCTGCAGAGGGCATGAGGGTTATAGCAAATATATCCCCAAACCAGAGCAGGGGGTGTATTTGATATAACCTAAACTATTTCAGGGAAGGCAGTGGCTGTTCTTTCCTTGCAGGCAGAAAAGTCTTTGCTTCACATATGTGAGCTGTGATTCCCAAGATCCAAGAATTGTTCATCGAGATCCAGGCTGTGACTGAGAGCTTAGCTGTGGGCAGCCTCTTCAGAGAGTAGAAAAACTGCCCTGATGGAGAGGTGCATGCAGCCTGGACCCTGCTGCCAGCAGTAGTTCTCCAGCATCCTCCAGCTGATGCAATTTGTATTTGGACCTCAATGTCCACTAGCTGCAGATAGAGCTGTCCTCTCCAAATGTGTCCTATCATATCTTGAACATATTTATACTCCCAGTCACCACTGCACGCATGAGAAATGGGCATTGCCAATTTACAAAGCGTTGGTGATGCCCATGACTTTAGCAGGAGTTTCTCCAGCTGGGATTTCTTTCCTGAAAGCCTCAGCCTCTGAGGTGTGCAATGCAAAGGGCAAATACAGATTTCAGGAACAGAAAACTAGAATTTCTGCTGCTCCAGGTTGCAAGGAACAGTGATTCTTAAGGGTTAAAAACTTCCTAGATATTGTATAGTTAAAATCACATGAATATTTATGCTATACCCATGACTTTGTGGGGAAATGATTTCCAGCCAGAGGGTCTCTGGATAGCAGCCGTGTGAGAGTTTTGAGAGCAGACTTTGATTTACTGCTGCAATTCACTACACCTCATGCGTACCATTAGCATACTCAAAATTATGGTGTTTTCTAATCTGACTATCTCTGCCCTCTCATTACATCTTCCTGCCATGTCTTTTTATCCTGTCAGCTGTTTCAGTGGGTGATTGGTGTAGCAGTGAGATGCTTTGCTGTTTGGTGTCCTGGTCTGTTTGGTGTTGAGCTTGGGGTACTCCAGAAATAATAACAGACACAAACTGCTTTGTGTGAGAAATTAAAGCTGAAATTCAGAAGTCTTGAAACATGAGAGTTAAAGCCTTATCTGTGGCCTTCCTCACCTTCTTGTGCATATATTTTATCTATGCTTTTAACATATATTATTGCCAGACTACCTTTGCTCATTTTTCTGCCTCATCCCAATTCCTTGATGTCATATCAAGCATCCCTATGGGATCAATCTCTCCTCCCAGGTGTTTGCTGCTGGCTTCTCCCTGGTCCTTGCCCCATTTCTCCTGCTTTGAAGTTTTGTTATTTTCCTCTTTACTTGATTTGGGCAGTGAGGGAGATGGTGAGATGACAGAGATGGCTTTTTTGCTCTCTCTTCTGGTGCCCAGAGCCGCAGTCATGTCCAGCAGCCAAGAAGGGAATTATAGCAAGGAATGCCCTGAGCAATCCCCAGAAGAAGCAAGCCCTAGAAGCCCCAAAATGGAGCAAGATCAAGGCAGACAGAATCTGTAGAGGTTTTTCTCCCAAAGGCTAATAAATCTTCAGTGGGATTCAAAGGCTTTTCACTTTGCCAAATTCGGATGTAAAAGGCACATCCCTGTTCCCAGGGTGACACCAAATTTCCAGTCTCCTTTCCAGAAGATGGAGGCGTGAGAGGAACTCCAAAAAAATAATTGTTAGAATTTCTATATCGACTAAGCACTTTTCTCTAATCTTGTGTTGGAAAACTGCCAGGCCTCCCCCTGTCCCACCCTCCTTGTGATTTCCTAGGAAACTCTGCTGGTGGCAGACTCCTGGCAAAGGAGAATTTCAGCCCCAAAAGTTTCAACGTGGTGAAACAGGGGGCTCCTGGTGGCATATGTTTAGGGTATCTCTACTGAGTGCTAACACTTTTCTGGCATCCCAGTGCTGCACTGCACATCTCCCACCAGCCTGAGCTCAGGGACTCATGATAGAAAACTCATTCCTTGTCACTTTGAGCAGGGTAAATGGGAGATGTAAAAACACTTTGCAGTGTTCAGGGAGTATCAGGCGTGAGTGCAAATGGGAAGACCACAGCAAGTGCTCCCTGCCTGTGCTGCAAGGTAACCCTGCCAGCCTGCACCGCCTCCTTGCAAATGCCATGCAACGTTTTTCACTCTCTGCTGGAGGAAAAAGCCGCCCTAAGAAAAGCAGAATGAGGGCTGATGTTTTGAAAGGTGTCCAAGAGTAACAGAACTCAACTCTCCAGGGCTGAGTTTCGCCTCTTGTGTTTCTCAACTAGGGTGGTTGAATGTGTTACAGACCTATCAGAAATTTTGCTACAAATGCACAAATATTAATCTACAGCCATTTCCTTTGCTTTCTTAAGCATGAATGAGGATTTTTGTCTCTTTCTCCCTCCATAAATTGTTCATGGTCAGAGGGGGCATGTTCCGTGTCAAAGTCTTGACCGCCAGGATCAAACAAAAAACCCTTGTGAACTCAGAAGTGGAGACAAATAAATGACTATTACTTTTTTTTTCCTTTTGCCTGGAGTTAAACCTTTTCTCTGTCAACAATATTGACTTTGTTCACTTGGAAGGAAACAGAGGGAGAGAGAGAGAGGGAGATTTCTCTAGATGCTGCACAGAAAAAAAACATTTTGGAAGGAGGAATGAAAAAAGACAGAGGTTACAGGAAATGGTAGACATTTTTTGTTGAATTAAACCATTAGGAGTGACCCAAAAACCAACGGGAAAGAAAGGAAACAACTGGATACATTTAGGTCACAAGAACCAGCCAAACGGGGAGCTGAAACCAATTATCATAAATGAATGTTTCTCTTTTATTCATGACCACCGTGTATGCTCCCATGATGCTCTTTGTCTTATTATAAAAACAGATGAAACTATTTCGTTTTGTTCTTATACTTATTAGCTAATGCAACTTTTGGGCAATTTATCAAACACTAACACATGTTGTGATTAATAAGCTCAGAGAATTAATCACAGCTAAAGCCCCTTAAAAAACAGAGGATGTCGGGTCCCTCTTAAATATATGTTTGTGCAGGATTATGTAACTTAAGCAGTGACATCCAGTTTTGATGCATATTCATGCATTTTACACGCAGAAAGATCCCTGAAACCATATGTTCAGGCAGGCTGTAATTACAGTAACTTCCATTTCTGTGAGACTTTGCCCTGCAGCATGGGCAGAGCAAACCCTGCTTGCCCCAGACATAGGTGCTGGGGTGGTGCACAGAGCCCACCCCTCACTGCCAGCATTTGGGGTTTGGACTGTCACTGCTGGACTTCAAAGGGGAGATGTCACAGCTGCTGTGGACCACAGAAAAAACCCCATCTGCTCCTTTTGAGGTTCTTTCCCAGAGGTCTTGCTGCCCCCTTGAATTCAGATACCATTGAGGGGGGAGGAAAATGCCACTAAACCTGGCCATAGCAGCTCTCAGCACCTTCCTCACTCCCACTAACCCAGCACAGCCTCTAATGAGCCATAACTGGCTCTTAAGTGCCCCTAACTGCTTCACTGAGGTTCGAATAAATTTCTAAATGGGGAAGAGGAAAGGCAGAGGCAGACAGCATCTCCTGCAGCCTCACTGAGGTGTGGAGAAGCCTCTTCTGTGGCGTGAGATGCAGCTCCAGGGCTGCGGGAGCCTCCACGGGAGCAGCTGGGCAAAGAGCTGGAGCTTTACTTTAGGGTGGTCTTCTTGGTAGGGAGAAAACCCCCAGACACAGAGGGGATCAGGGGGAATGCTTTTCACTGGAGCATTCGGAGTTGTGGAAACAGATGTTGTGGGAGTTTGGGTGTCGTTTTCCATAGGCGGATCTGAGTGTCTGCAGTGAGGAGGGATGTGGGGAAGTGGTCACTTGGGCACTGGCAGGGGCTGAATTGCTTATAAATATCTCCCAACAGAAGCACTGAAAAGCCTTGCTGTGGCCTGGCTGAGCAACACTGTCCAAAGAGTGACATGAAGTATTTGAGAATATTTGTTCTTCACTGAAATATATACGCATATACATATTTTGGACTTTGCATCCCACCTCCAGGCAAGACCAAATCTTATCCTTGAGCATCACAATGGATGGAAAGTCTGTTGTTTCACTGGTATAAAAATGAAGAAGTGTATCCCTGTTTCTAAGCTCCCAAGTACAGTAATGCAGCTCCCTGAGGTTCTGCTCAGCGAGGTACTTGCTGTGTCAACATCCAGTTGACTTCAGCAGGAACAAAGTATTTGTTTAAGTGCTTTTATTGACTAGGGAGAGACTAGTTATTTAAACAGTAAGCATGTGTTTAAATGCTTTCTAGAACTAAAGCATAAATGCTTTATTCTCAAAGCCCAGCAAAATAATGGGGCTGGTCATCAGTCAAGCATAAATTCTAGACTGTGCTGCAGGAGTAGCTGAGCAAAATTCTATAGTATGTGTCAGACCAGATTTTCAAAATGATCCTAAAATATCTGTACCTCTTCATAGATTGCAATGAGATTTAAGTCTCAGACTTAAAAAAAAAAAGAAAAAAGGGGAAAGGAAAGTGAAGTTATTATCCTCTGTGGTCAAGGCATCTGAATAAACTATTTTTTGCACATTAATGGCTGCAAAATGGAATTTACGCAAGTTTATGCAGTTAATTTGTCAAGCATTCAACAAAATATGCAAAAGGATGCCGCCAGGCCTGCTTGTGTGGAAATACTCTGGCATTTAAGAAGAAAGAAACATCCCTGGACAACACCTGCTGGCATTTTCCACGAGAACAAGATCTTTTGCTGTGCCTCTCACATGTCAGCAAATTAATTTTTTTTTTTCTCCCAGCTGAGGAGTATTTTTTCTTTCCCCTAAAATAGATGCATGCCACCAAAACGTTTTTGGTGTGTGTTAACAACATGTTGGCCCTATGGGCTACATTTCTTCTGGGGAAGATAGACGACCTTCTTTTACTTCGAGTTTCCAACCGAGTTCGCCAGCAAAAGAAAATTAAAAAGCAGGCTTTTCGTTTTCGTCTTTCGGCAACCCTGATGTGGTTGCCGAGGCATTGCTTAGAAACACAAACATTACAGCACATATGGAAGTCTACTGTCGAGTGGAACCGAGTCCTAAAGCAACATGTTAAGTCGGAAAAATTTATGTTCATGCTAAAGCGGCAGTGTGGTAATCGGTTTCAATGGAAGTAAAAGGAATGCATCGGAGATGAAAATGGCTCTCTCCCTTGGATGCAAGTGCAGGAATTGAAACCCATGGTCTGGGATGATTGCGTGAAGAGGAAGTTGCTTTTGTTAGTCGGGGCAAATCAGGCTTGTGGCGACTGTACTCCTCTCCCTGCACATGCATCTGTTTGCATAGAAGCAGCTTTATTTCGTGCAATTGTTTAGGACTAAAAGACCTTTAAGACCATCAAGTCACATATGCCCATTTATATATGACCAAAATACCCTTTTTTTTTTTTCTTTAGTTGGATGTAAATGAGGTAGTTTCAAGCTTGCTGAGGGCAATGGAGGCATAAGTCCAAATTATTGCTTTGCCAAGACAAGCCATTCAACTCTTTCCAGGGGCCTTATCAGGGTTGCTTTTTTAGGTACCTTTGTCTTAAGAAATAGAGAGATAGGTGTGTCCAGGCAGAGATTCACTGTGACTCTTTTAGGATGGTCTGAATAGTCTCATGTTGGTACCCTCTTCAATGGATTCAATCAAAAAAGAGCCTGGAAAACTTGCTTCGACAAGATGTGATACCTTAAAACTAATAAATCACATTAAATACTTCCTCTCTGGAAAAAATGGTTTGCACTCATGTCTACAAAAAGCTCTTGCCTATCTTGTTCAATATCTAAATATCTTCAAAAAGCCCAAATACCCTTACTTTCTCATAATTATGTACCTCAGGTTCTTGCTCGTGAACTTGAACCTCCTTATCTAATGAGAACAGTGTAATTTTAAATAATGATGGCTGTGAATTTTTCAGATATTAGGAAGACTTGTGGTTTAAAAATATTTCAGGGACAGAGCTTATAATACTATCAGGAAAAAAAAATGAGGACAATATTTTTTGCTGCTTGAGGTGTGTAGTCACAGTCTCAGCACTTGCTAGTCAACAGGCTAAAGCATTTTTGCAGAAATAATTGCCTTGAAGATTAGTGTTTGCCTTTCTCCATCCCCAGGGAGGCTGCCTGCCTAGAGACTCCTAGGTTTTGGAGTCTAGAGGTGGATCAAGCATGGTGGAGACCAAACATGGTTTTGAGGGTGAAAATTGTTGGGAAAAGGCAACTGCCCTGCCCTTCACCTGTGCCATCCCTGAAGCACCATCACCACCACTGCAGTGCCAAGGGCAGGATAAAGTGCCAAGCTCCAGCTGATCCTTGTCCCCATGGATATCACATCCCTGGCCTCAGCAGAGCTGAAAGCTTGTGCCACCTGGGTTAGACATGCAGGTAGCCCAGGGCTGGGCTGAGCCCAACACTGAGGAGCTGCTGGGGCAAAAGCAGCAAGTGTCTTGCGGGAGAGAAGGAGGGTTTGAGGACCTAGCACACAAATCCTTTGTATCCCAGTTTTATCAGCTTGCCTGCTGAGGGAATAGCTTGCTTTTTAAGTTGCTTATTGTTTCAGGCCTACAGCTAATCCTCTAAGAAAGTAATTTCTGTTGCTCATGGCTAATACCCCATCCTGCATTGAGAGTTATATCAGAGCAGAATTGCTGCTTAGTCAGTGGCTGCTTTTCAGCCAAAGAAACATCATGGGTTCTGGATTATTGTGTTTTTTAATTTTTTTTCTCTCTCTCTCTTGTTTTTTTAATCCAGATAAATATTTAGATGTCATTTTTGATGTTCAATTCCTTGATTTTGCCCAGTTGAAAAAAGCCACCTATTTATTTGAAAAATATTTTTGGAAGCCTGAAGATAACCACGTCGCTGCCATGGTTAAAATGTTTTATATAAAACTTGTTATTACCATAGATCAATGGGATATGTACAGAATATGTTACAATGGGGCCTGTGTTAAGGATTTGTCAAGATTTCCATTATAAACCACTATTTTCGAGGGTTTATAACTCAGTCATAAAAATTCATTCCAAGCTAAAACTTGGCAAACAAAATGTCAACCCAGGAGAGATTTTCTTTTACCAGATTTACTTTAATGCTTTAAACTGATTTGTCTATTTTAAAATTATACGAGTGCCCTGTTTTATAGACTTTCTGCGTATACAGGGTGCATGTGTGCTAATATAACACACATACCAAGGAAAAAACAACGTTAAAAGCACATTAGCACAGCAAATCAGAGCTCCAAAAAGCCCACAAGGTTACAAATGAGGTTGGATTTGCAGTTTGTGGAATCTTAAGCTTTGGGATGCCAACTTTGAGCTAAATTTTCAACCGGTAGGCTCAGCTGGTGGGAGCTGAGCTGCTGTCCTGTTATGACACCACCCAAGGTGTGACACCTCCAGGCATCTGAAAAAGCTGCTGTTGAAAATTGGTGGAAAACATGATGCTAAGGTGAGGGGTGGCTAGAGAGGATCGAGGACCTTCTCAGGGCAGCTGGTGTGACAGGGAGCAGATGTTCAGCTGATCTCCCATCCAGTGATCCTGGCTGATCTTGATGGTCAAAGGGAAGAGGTGGGTGTGACAATGAGGTGCCAAGATTAGATGACTGAAGCACAGCTCTCAGTCTCTTCCCTGTGGTTAAGGAGCCAGAATGTGGCATCATCGTGTAGTAGGTGGCCTGAGCTGCTCATCACTCTTAGACACCAATGTCATTGTCAACACCTACTAGGTCAACACCTCCTAGGTGCCATGGGACCTGGTGCAAGTATTCCTTCCCAGGTGCTCTGTCTTTGGCTGTGACAGATGAAGTGTGGCTCATCCCACTCACAGCCCAAAGCCCTGCCTTGCAGAAGGGCCTGGTGTAGAGGAGGACATGCAACTGGGTTTGCAAACACCCATCCTGAGCCCCTGAACTGGGACAGGCAGCAGAGAAGCATGAAAGCCTCCAACAGATGTTGGAGGGGATTTCTAAGGCCTGAGGGAGCTGATTGCTGTTCTTTGACTGTAGCAGGGGTCTCAGGTAACTCTGCTCCCAGTCTGTGGGCCTCAGCTGGCTGCCTAAAACCTTGAGGTGAATCCAAGCCTTGGCTCTTTGTAGGACTGAACTTTAGACACAGAGGATCTGACCAGCTTTCCTCTCTCTGGAAGGAGATGTGCAAGATTTGAGTCTGGCATCCTTCTCCGGTTCACTGAAATCTTCACTGATTCCGTTTCTCCTGAAATCTTGGGCTGTGAACTCTTTCTCCTGATAAAACCAGGCTATTTGTCATCTCCAGGTATCACTAGGCTGTGTTACACTCTGCTCCAGCAACCCCCTCCTGGGATCTTTTGTGGGGCTTGGTGTTGAGTCCCTCTTGCTCGTGGGTTTTGTTAATTGAGGGCAGAAGTAGGTTCCCCTCTCTGCTATAAAACCAGCGCGCACACACACGCACTTGTAAGATATTTAGAAAAACTCTACTCTGCGTATCTTAAATGTGTGTGTGGGGGGGTGGGGAGTAAAGAAAAGCAATAAAGAGCCTACATTATACCACATGTGTGAGCAGAGGGCTGTGGTTAACTCCCTTCAGATAGATTTCAACCAGGGCCCCTTTGTAACAGCCCCCAGAAGACTACTGAAAAGTCGGCATCCATAGTTTTAAATAGGTTAATTTAAAAAATAAATTGTATTAGAGACTTTTCCTCCCCCCACCTCTGCAAACCACATACACAAGTGGCACAAACAGGGAAAAGTGCAGTTGGTTGTGGCTTGCATGGGGTAGCCAGGTTCTCCTGGCACACTGGGGACAATGGCAGTGGAGCAGGAGGGAAGAGCACCATGAGTGCCTCTACCTGGCAGTCCCTCTGTGCTGGGAGAAAATGGTAATTTTGGGATCAATGCTCTGGAGAGGTACTATGTTGAATAGGTTGGTGAACATTTCTTGATGCATATGGGATAAAAACAAAGCCTTGACCTAAATTATAGAGAGGAGGGTACTACAACCCCTGTATCCTTTTTCCTTCCTGTCCTGCCTCACCTTCCCTTCACTTAGGAGTGGTGACAAGCTATTGCTTTTCCTACTGCTTACATTACTGCTGATTATGGGGTCCTCTGCCTCTCCTGATGTGCCTGTGCAGCCCCCAGCCCCACCTGTCCCCACAGTGTGCCCACAGATAGATGTGACACACGGTGACACAAAGCACCGCGACACGTCCCGTGCTGGCTGAGCACACAGGAGATTAAGGGACATTAATAAGAATCAGATTGAGAATAAAGTGAGTTGACAACTGGGCTTTGATTTTCCAAAGTGCTTTTTGGATGAAAAATGCTTCTCTTTTTTTTTTTTTCCTTCTCCTCTGGATGTTGTTTGGCACAAAGAATGACATTATTTGCATTGGCACCTTTTCCAGATCAGCTCCCAGAACACTTCCAATCTAGGATTGCTGATTTTTCACTTGTCAAGAAAACAAAACAAACCAGAGTAGAAATGATGGGTTTGGCTTTCGCTTTGTGTGTTGTGAAAAACAAATAAACAAAACAAATATTTTTCCAAATTTTTAATGGAAAATCAAATTCCCATGCTTACCAGAGTTGCTAATTAAGCAAGCCAGAAGGAGGACACTACACCCTGGGACGTGCAGTGTTTCCTCATAGCCAGTCAGGCTGTTTATGAGCATAAGAAACATATCTCAAACATGTCTCTGCATCATTTTATCCATCACTGGTGTTAAAAATTGAACCATTGGATCAGTGGAAGTGATATCTCACTTTTCAACTGAACCTTAAGTCAGAAATAAAACAGCTTCTCAGAGAACAATATAGCCACAGTGGAGGGAGCGGGGTCACCTTTTGGTGAATTTAAATGAGTTCTTAATGAAAAGGGGAATAAATTTTTCACACATTCCTCTGCATTAAAGAGGGGTCAGAGTCTAGCATCAAGGTGAGCCAAAACTCAGGAAAGACACAAAGGGAATTCCTGAGCTGCTGACAGAAATGTCTCTCCAATCTGCCAGGAGCCAAAATGCTACTGCTGGAAAAACAGCAGGCAGGGTGGAAATCTGGGTCCAATGAAGGAGCAGCAAGGGAAGCTGCAGAGTGAGGTCGCAGAGGGGGGAAGATAAACAGCATCCCCCCACCCCAGAGGTCAAGCTTATTACAGAGATGAGGCTGGTGGTGGGTGTGAATAGGTTCAGCCAGATGGCAGGGACCAGCAACTCTGTCCCCCATTAATGAAACTTTGCAGCATCCAGTCCTCATTGTAAAGATGTGATGCTTTTGAACACTGGCTGTCAGGATTTATTAAAAATGTGTGACCTCAGGCAAGTTACCAAGTTCTCCGTGTCTCAGTTTGGCTATTTCTAAAATGGGCTGTTACTCCAAGGGAATTGCTGTAAGGATTAGCAATGGAAGTGGACAGGACAGCTTTTCCTGAGAGTTAATTTATATTTATTTATTTGATGGAGACTTTAAATGCCAATGCAATTGACTTTAAAAATATAGATGTCATCTCTAAAGTAGTGATCCTGAGCTGTGTATAGTGCTTTCCTGCTCTGTGTTGTTGCTCAAAGGTGCTGCCAGTCAGATTTAAGCAATGATCTTGCAGGGAGTGGTGGTGGGTACTGAGTAGCGAGGCATCTCCAGGAATAGGGCTTGGCTTTGTTTTGAGTCTCATTCCTAAATTAGGCCCATAATTACTTGGGTCTTTCCAGCATTAATAAGGGACAGGCATCTCCAGAGGGCTGCTCAGACCTGAGGTGTGTGAAGCCCTCCTTGATATGGAAAGGGGACCAGTTAGGTTCCTAATTTAGGCTTCTTGAAGGTTGAGAACTTCACATTTGGTGCAAAAACTCTCAGTCTTTGGGGATAAGTCTTTGGGATAAGCATAAGAAAACATGTTAAATCCTGCAAATATCCCCTATTGCTGATAGTGCCCAGGAGAGTTATCTCCTCTGAGAATGGCAATCATCCTCCTTCCCTGAACTTTCTGGGGGGAAATCAGGGATCTGTTGGAGGTGGATGGTGCTGAGCTGCCTTCCCCGAGTACCCCGTTCTTTTTCTATTATAACTTTATTTAAAGGGAGGGGCAGAGAGCAGTGGGGAGACAAGGAAAATATTTGTGTAAGAAAACTCCACTTTAAAAGACAGCTTAAAACTGGGATTAATAAGTCTGTTTTTATGGAAGCATTTCTACATGTTGTAAAACATTTTTTAAAACATTGTAAAAACTACAGAGTTTCATGTTAAATATGGCTGATTTTCTTTATAGAGCTGACCTGCTTCCCAGAGGTGATGTATACACACCATATGACACAGGGGTTGCTAGGGTAGGCAATGTTTTTACATTGATTACTGTAGTAAATAATAATGTAAAACTGTGTATAAATAGGGAGTTCAATCCAGAGCTACCCCTGGGGTCTGCAGTTCTTTACACATGGCCCATTTTTCATCACTTCTGTGATTATTTTATTTTATATTTTTGGAGGAAGAAGGAAAAGGGGGAGGGAATGTGCTGGGTTATTTTTTTTTCCTTTTTTTTTTGTCTCAAAAGAGTATCTCCTCTTGGGTCAGCTGTTGAGCAGATGCCAAAAATGCTGGTCAACGCTATGGGGAATTTGTTCCCTCTGCAACTCAAGAGTTCAGAAGAAAAACAACAAGGAGCTGAGGTGGCCAAAGAAGAGTGGGCAGATGAAGTGCATGCTGTAGTTTAGACACTGGGAAGACATGAGAATATTATCCAGATATCCCACAGGGATAACCTCTAAATGAATAACCTCTCCTCCCTGCCTGCCATGGGTAATGTGAAGTGGCAAGCTTAGACTGCAAAAAGGTGGCTTCATATCCTTCAAAAGAACTTTATAACTGGATGGATGGAGAAGTGCTGGGAGCAGGTCGATGAGTGTCTGGCTGGCTGCTCAGGGATGAGCCCCACTGCTGGGATATACCCACTGCCACCAGCAGCTCTGGGCAGAGAGATTTCAGCTCCCCTTTAATGGAGATACAATTAATCACCCCTTAAATATATGCTTTGATGGCATTGCCCCTTAGACAGGGCTTGTCCCAGCTGGAGGAGGGTGGAGGGGAAACGAGGACCTTCCTGGCTGGTCTAATAGCCTTGCTGTCCCTGGTGGAATTATTGGCCACCACTTAACGCAATTTGTTTCATTTTGCAATTATTCTTCAGGGGGATTTTATAAGCTCCTGTAATAAGTCACTTCTGCTAGGATCCGGGGAGGAAGTGACCTGCATTAGAGGCAGAGGCATTAGCTCAGCCTCCCCTCCACACTGCCTTGGGATCCCAGCACAGTGCTCTCCACACTCCTGCATATGGAAGTCTGTGTAGGTGTGCATGTGTATGGATACATGTATAGCTCTAGAAATGACTTTTTATATATAGATACATGTGTGTGCTGCATATGGAAGCAGAGGTGCTTGGGTTTTAGGGGCTGAGAAGCACAGAAACCAGCTGAGATCTCTGGTATTTCTACTACAGAGGGATGTGGCAGTAGAAAACTGTTGCCTGCTGGTTTTCCTTGGCCAGGATTGGAGGTGATTCACCACAAGTGCTCATTCTCCCAAATCCATGGTTGTGGCTGAGCTCCTGCTCTCCAGTTGACATTCTCCCTTCAAGGTATGCTGTGAGCTGGCTTTCCCAGGGGAAGTTTTCAGCTTGTGTTGGTGGAGCTGGGTGATCCTTCAGCCCAATCTTGGGTTTTCCTGCATGGACAGACGTCAGGCTCGGGCAGCTTCCCACGGGTGTAAGGCAGGCAGAGGCCACAAACAACACACCATTTCCACACAAGCAAAAGCCCCACGCGTGCACACTCACCATAAACATGTCACCCTGTCCCAACCACACACGCAGCGACTCACACACGCTCCTCTTCCAGATTCCAGCGGGGCTGCTAGTTTTAACTACCTAAATTAAAAACAGATTCTAGCCTCCAGTGGGGAGATGCCAGGAACTCGTCTTTTCCCCCTCCCCGACTTTTCTCTCCCAAATGCATTGGGGAAAAAATACATGCAGTTCTCCAAAGGGGCAAATGGTTTCTCAGCATGCAGAGAGGTTGAGGGTGGGGGCAGGGGGACACAGGGAGGAGGAAAAGGGAATGCACAGAATTACTTTCTAGTGGTAGAAGAATAAACAGCTTAAGTTAATAAAGTTGAGGCCGAGGAGAACTATTTGGAGAGCGTGGAGGAAGTCAGGGATTAGTGAGAAAATAGGAGTGCAACATCAGGAAATAGTGTGGCAGCGCAGTGGACCTGAAGGGAGAGCAGAGGATGGAGGGATGGAGAGACTTGGCCAACATGGCAGGGATGAGAGTGGGAAACGGAAGGGCTGTCAGCTCTGTCACAGCACTGCAGAAGGCACATCACCTTGTGTTCATCAAAATCTGCCTAGGGAGCCAAAATCTCTACCAAAAACTATGCAACCTATTTTTAGGAGTGGGTTTACTGACGGAGATGCCTTCTTTGTTGTGAGGCATGTGTAGCAGAAATGAAAAGGAAAGAAACTAAGAGGAGAAAGGGGAGCTCTGGGGTGAGAGGACAATGCCAGCCCCATGGGAGAACACCAAAGCTCACAGCCCTCCAGTCCCTGCCTGTCCCAAGCCCCGTCTGACAGTGCTGCTGTCCCAGGCCCTTTGAGTGACAGCCCTGAGCGCCAGGCGCGTTGCTGACTCGATGACTTTTTGCAACTGTCGGAGAAGCTTAGCAGATAAGCACACAACAGTTTTTATTATTCCAAGAGGCAGAAGACTCGCCTTAGTGAGCGGTAACAAATACGGACATTCACGACCAGGATTAGAACAAACTGCACTGGTGGGCAAGGGCCAAAGGCAGCACGGAGCTGCAGTGTAACCCAAAACCTCCACAGCTGTTTTCATTTTCCTCCCTTCAACACAGTCCCTGTGTGGTACTTCAGGGAGAATTATGAAAGTGGCGTGTAATTCAGAGAAGTAATGTCTTTCTTTTTTTTTTCCCTCCCTTCTCTCTTGCTCTCTTTTTCTTGGAGTAATGAAAATTGCTGTGGTAGATGATTGTTTTGGATTCAAGGGAAATATCAGACTCTATTTTCTGCAGCATCTCACTCATCCCTCAGCAGTCAAAACCATAAATTTAATTTAAAAATAATTAAAAAGAAAAAGGTGAAGAGCTTAGAAATGCTGGACATTGTGCAAATGAATGCAGTGACTTCAGGGACCTTGGTGGCCTGAGAAAGACTTGCTGCTTTCATTCCAGCACAAAGCTTGGTCTGTACAAATCTCCACTCTGGAGAAGGGGATTCTACTGCCATGAAGTCCCGCTGGCTCCCGCCGGCATTTTGATGGGAATTGTTTAAAAAGCGTAAGGCCACATCCTCTGCTGTATCCTGGTGATTCACACCAGCCTGGAGGATGCTCTACCTCTAAGAAAAAAGGATTATTTTCCTTCTGGAGGACAAATCCTCACCTGATCTAAGTGCTCTTTGCTCTGCTGGGCTTAGGCCAGCAGAGATTTAGCTTTCTTGTTTTTAAACAGAAATGATCACGTTGTTTTTCCTCTGTCCTGTTGCTGGCACAGTTTTCCAGGAGTTGATGAATTTTGAGTCATTAAAATCTCTGATTTTTGCATGTACAAAAAATCTGAAAAAAATTCCTCCTTTTCATCAACTAAAATATTTTGTTTATAGCATTTTGAGGCCTTTCCTTTTAATTTTGCAGCTTAAAAAAAACCCCAAAATGTATTTAAGTCAGAAAAGATACTTATCTTAATTGTCTAAATATTTCAATCCAGCTTTATCAAATATGTTACAGAAAACAAAAGGTAATTTTTTCATCTTCCCTTGCTGTGACTTAAAAAGAAAACCACCAAAAAACCAAGCTAATATAGTAGCATTAAAAAAACCAAAAAAACAACAAACCAAAACAAACCAACAAATGAAACCCCCCAGAGCCCTCAGCTGCACTCCAGGAAATACTCCACCTCCAGCAAATATTAGGAAGAAGTGCTGAAAAGTTATATTTCTTGCCTGAAATTGTTGGGATTGTTCAAAAACCTTAGATAGCTGTTGCATCTTGTTATCAAATTCTGTTGGTCTTTCCTTTAATGGG
This sequence comes from Lichenostomus cassidix, assembly GCF_008360975.1. Lineage (NCBI taxonomy): Eukaryota > Metazoa > Chordata > Aves > Passeriformes > Meliphagidae > Lichenostomus > Lichenostomus cassidix. The sequence continues at coordinate 7,785,568 of NC_139489.1, read as the reverse complement.
TTTCACATGATTTTTATTCAACAAGAAAATAACTCAAAGAGCAACTGGAAACACTTAACGTGTGTACCCTGACACATCTGCACATACCATAATAGACACATGAATTTAATGCTCAGTTGATTCAATGCAGGGAGTGGAATTTAGTGTCAAGTCAATTAAAATATCCTGTTCCCACCCCCCCCCAGCCCCCCTCTTTTTTTTTTTTTCCCCTTCCCCCTGAAGTATTTATCAGGATGGCTGCATGGGAGGTATGTGGTGTGGAAGTTGTGGGAGTGCTCGGCGCACTCCGCTCGTGACGTGGTGTTTGTGCAGCGCAGAGGCGAACATCCTCGCTCTGCTGCCGTAACCCGTGCTAAAATCACCACAACTGCACCAAGGCAGAACTCTGCTGGGCCACAGAGGACAGGAGCAGGGATGGTAAAAGGATGCCCGCATGCTGTGGTCCCCACGCTGTCCTGGCTGGGCAGCGAAGCAGCGAATTTGGCAGAGTGAGCACAGCAGACACAAACCCCATCCCGCTGCCCTGAGCGAGTCTGGAAGGCTACTGGAGGCAAACAAGCGTTATAAAACAAACTGTTATGAGCAGCTTATAAATACAGCATGAAAAAGATTAATGGCTAGGCAGCTGGGGTGTAGAAATACACTGCTTTCCATCTTGACATGGGTTGTTTTGGTTTTCCTAGAAGCTTATCCGTAGGTCTGTTGCATCCTGTCTGGGATTTCATGCCCGCGATCCAAAGAGCTCAGGATGAGGGCTGTGTGTATCGTGCTGTTGATAGAGTGTGTGGCACTGTCATGGTGCTGGGAGGCACTGAGCAATGTGAGGAAAATGCACAATTTACAGATCCTTTATTTGCCAGTGATAATGCCAGGGATGCTGCAAAAGCAACATCATCTTTGCAGTGATTTTGAAATCAGTTTTGGTTTCAGTTTGGGAGATCGGCAGAGCTGGATTCCTGGTCTGCTACAACGTCCCCTTTAAGTCAATGGGTTTTCCTGAACTGACGTGTGTGAATTTTGGGTACAGAAATTTATTATTAACATCTGCACCTTGTACATCAGAAAAAACATGGGGCAAAGACTAAGTATATTTAAAGACCAATACATTCGGATGCACACATAATTTTTTTAACCAAGAGGATAAACAATTGTCCTGTTTTCTATTGTTTTAGTATTTCTTCCGGTGTAGACAACCTATGCAGAACAAAGCTGTCTTTGTAAAACTAAGTCCTTCAGCATGTGAATATGTGCACATGTCCTTCACTGTTTAACTGGAGTCAGAATGAGCTTAAAGCTTGGAGATAAAGCTTGTATGTGAGTCTTTGTAGAACTGGAAGTGATCCTGTGCTGTGCCAGTGCAGTGATCCCAGCACACCAAACCGTGTCTGGTTCACGTTTGGGGCCAGTCCTGATGTATAATTCATACACAACATTTTATTAACTGGCAAATTTCCCCCTGAACCCGCCCCCGCAAATTCTCCAGACTGTAAGGAAGGAATTTGTTGTGCGGTGGCCTCTTCCCCCTCTCCTTGCCCATTTTTTTATGACTGAGGAAACCCTTTTATTGTATGCGAAATAAAAGCTTGATGTGGTCTGCCATTTTTTAATTTACCGTGGTATTAAATACAAAATGTATCCGCTTACAGAAGGTGGTTCATGGCTTGTGGTCTGGGGTTGATCCAGTGCCTGTCGTGACTAGTTGTAGGGGGACAGGGAGAAGGTAAAAGCTTCTCCAAGGTCTGGGCAGAGATCAGTGGGGTGAAGGCATGAGATCCTCATCCTCTCTTGCAGAGTTTATCACCCCTGTGATTTTTCTTGTGTTGTGCAATGGCTGCCCCTCAGTGCTGCAGGGTTAATGGCATTCTCCTGGGCTGAGGGTGACAAAGTGACCCTGAGAACCAGCCAGAAGCAAAAATGCCAGGTCAAAGTCTGCTTTTCCGGTGGAACAAAGTGCAAAAACCCAGATCAGCTGCAGCGGTGGGTGGTAAGAAGATGCTGTGGGTGACAGCGAGGAGATAGCACAACCAGCCTCTTGTGAACAATGAATCTGTGGTTCCTCAGATGGAGGAAGGCTACGCAGGCGGCCAGGATGCTCGTGTGGGGTTTGGGAAGGCACAGGCTCGTTTTGAGGCAGTTCTGTTGTGCCTCCTTGCCTTGGTTTCGCATTTGCTAAATGTCGCGGGCTTGTGGTACGGCGCTAACAAAAATCGGATGAAGAGGTCTGGGCAGCCTGGGTGCTGATGGCTCTGTCTCCATAAAGTGCTATAAATATTATTTGGGGCTTTGAATACAAAGATCTCTGACTCCAGAAGGCAGAATAAAAGACATGAAAGCATCTGAAACACAAAATATTAGGGCTTTTGCTTTTGAACGATCTTCCTTTATACTGCTCCATTGTCATGAAACCCCTTTCTGACCATGGTTAGACAATGTTAGAGATGGCGAAACTGCCTTTTCTGGGAAAGGGAAGTTTTAATGAAGACAGATTTGGGCTCTCTCCGCTACTGTTATTGCTGGATTCCAATTTTCTTTCTGAAAGGAGAAAGCGAAATCCAGTCCCAAAGAAAAGCACATATGAAAAGGAAAGAGAAGAGAAGAGCAATGCCAGAAAACAGCTTCTGAAGCTGAGTCACGGCGAGGCGTCCATGCTGGAGAGGGGCTGCTCCCTGCCTTGGCAGCACCAGGCAAACTCCACCATGGGCAAGCTACTCAAGGCTTTGCTTTTTGTTGCCTTTTTAGTTGCAGGCTCACAGAAAAAACAGCTACATAAATAAATAGAAATAGTAATTTAACCTTGGCTGACTAAATCGGATATACGTGTATATTTTAATATATAGCAGGCTAGAGAGAGAAGGATTAAGTTATAGACGGAACAGAAGACATGGAAGAGAAAAGGAGATCAGGAATGGGAATCAGGGCAGCACATGGCATGTTCCCGGGGCTGATGGAGAAGGAAATATCATCTGCTGCTTTCCAGGGTGGGTTGGGTCAGCTCTCAGGATGTGGGTGCTGAAGCAGTGGGATCTCCAACGAAGACTTTAGGAAGCTGTAGCACTTAGTCAGGACAGACTGCAGTATTGTCTTCAAATGGCTCTGGAGTGATGTGTTTTGCAAGGGGAAGAATAAACAAATCAGATTCTTTACATTTTTCATCATGTAATCCTGATTACAATCCTTTTTATCCAGCTCTGAAAATGGTTATTTATTACAGGATCAGAAACTCACACTTTGAAGCTTACATTGATATAATTACTCCGTGTAACTAGTCCACAGTCATGATTTTTATTAAGTTCTTATGTATGGACAATCTTGAAAATAGATATTCTGGCAAAGCCATTAGTAATTATCAAAAGAAAGAACTCAAGTGTCTTGTCTGGTTGGTGTAATATGTTTAGCACTAAACCATTGCTTTTTTAGTTTAAAATCTGTTTCAGGCAGCACAGGCAGTTTCTCTGCCCAGTGAAAGTGCTCCAAAACTTTCACCAAGACATTGAGATAAGTAGTGAGTGCTGGGGCCATCTTCTCTCTGCTGAAACACTTTGAAGCAACAATCAGGTAAAGAAGATCAAGAGTTGATGGGAAATAATTAGAAGCTGTTAAGCTGGCTGTTACCTGGGCCCGTGGATGCTCTGCTGTTCATGCCATTTCACTTTGGAAGGTTAGACTCACCAAAATAATTGCAAGCCAATCTCGGGGCAATTATTGTTGTAACAAAATATCAGGGCTGTAATTTTCTTCATGAAGGGAAAGCTAAAAACACCATTTTGGCTTTTTGCTGATAAGAGCATTTAATGGCACACAAGCAGTTTTTGAGGCAGTTTCTCCTTCCCTCTTGAGTCTTTCCCCACTCAGTTTCACAGACCATCAGGTCTCCTGGACTTATCCTCAGTTGGCTGAGGTCTGTGGCAGAAACCATAATTTTTCTGGTTATGGACATAAGCGTGGCCGTTGCTCAGCTAGGGTGAGATGGTCCAAATGCTCAGCTAGATGAAGGTTTAAATGTCTATTATCCATGTTCTCTGTCCATGCTGCTGGAGCTTAGCTGACCCATGGCTTGGGCTTCCTCCTGTGGGAGGTGTTGGTGCTGCCAGTGCCCAGCAGCTCACGGAGCAGCCCATCCCAGGCTGTGAAATGGGATCCCAGCTTCTTCTGTTCAGCAGTGGCTGCTGGCAGCTGGGCTCAGACAGGGTTTGAGGTGCTCCTGTGCCCCATCCTCAGGCCCCCAGACGCCCCATCTTGAGTGGCTTCCTTGGGGACAGCCCTTGTCAGGGGATGGCTTGTCCCCAGAGGTGATGAGGGTGAGCTCAGGTCACAGGATCAACCTCTCTATACGTGTAGCTATTGTTGTATCCCATTACCCACATCACAGGGAAAGCTTTCAAAGCTGAGCATTCCCTGTGCATGTGCAGGAGCTGTTTCTAAAACATAAATAGTGTGGCCATTTACTGAGGCTTTTCCTTTTTTTGGTTGTTGTTGCTTAAAGACAGTTCATATTATGTACTCAATGTTTTTCAAATTAAACCATTATTTATCCAGAGGTAGCCAAAAATGTAGCCAAAAAAACACCTCTGATTACTTTTGACCTCTCTAAGGCTAATAATCTGCTAAAACGTCTTTAAACCATCTTAAAAAAAACAGAAACACCACTGCTGACAACTCACATACCTACTTTTTAATGCAGTGTTATTTTAAATGGCTGCGTTTATAAACCTCTAAAGACTGAGGTTTGCAATAGAAATGCTGACAGATCCTTAACACTCCATCCCATAATAACAATGTTTTGAGAAAGAATGGGCATGTGGACACCACTATCCCTGTTATGGAGCTGGGAATTTATTCCCCTTGTATTGATTTAACACATGTAGCCAGAAAACTGTTTTTCCTGTGGATTTGGGGTGAGGACAGAACTGAGATGGCAGAGCCCAGATGTTGCTGTGGGGTGGCTGAGAAGCTCACCTCTGCCTCCACCATGGGCTGGGCCTACCAGAACTTTTCCTTCTACATTGCTTTTGCAAAAAATCCTCATGGGAATAAGCCTCAGTGACAGGAGGGTGGTTTGTGGGGCTCTGCACCAAATGGACCACATTCCCAGGTGAGAATCCTCCTCCACATCAACCTCCACAGTCCTCTGCCTGTAGCCTGGCACAAGGAGTTTAGGGAAAAGTATTAATTACACTAGACTGCAGCATTTCTCAGGAATGGGTGCTTTTCAGAGTCACTGCCCACATAAGAAGCGCCTTATTTGCATCCAGGTGGATAACTTTATCCTGCTTTCTGGCCTGTAAAACTCCCTGAGGGGGAAGAAATGCTAAATGAGATTTATGTCCTCAGAAAGCAATGTGATAATTTGTGCTGTGCAGTGGGGAGGGGATGCTACCATATCATCATTAAATTAAGATGTGCAGGCCAGATGTGAAATCTTGATAAGGAGCTTTATAGGGCAATGTGGCTCAGCTTGTGATTGGCTTTACCAGGAGAGCATGTAGAGCTGCAGGCAGCCCAAAATGCCACCATGTCCTCAAGTCATTATCTGGCTCTGATCGTGGGCTTATTTGATCTCTGCACTCTGTGATCTCTCTGTGAGCTCTCCCAGGTCTCCCATAAAGAGCACCCATGTCCTGTGGAAAGTCCAGGCTGCTTGGAAACGCAGATGGTGTGGTTTTGTCCATCCCACCACTGTCAGGCTCTGGTTCCGAGGGCGTTCCTTGGGAAAGAGGGCTTTTTGAATGTTGTTTTTCTTTCATTTTATTTTTAAATCTGGCCATCTGGCTCTGTCTCCTTTTCCTCAAGTTAACTGATGGATGTGCACTGAATTTTTGTTGGCTTTATTGCTGGGCTTTCAGTGTCCTGAAATATAAAGGCAGTGGCTCATGGAATGCAGGCAGGTATTTACACCTAGTCCAGGCTCCCTGGGTATTTCCACTGAGGTCTGGGCTTTGATGAGCACTGTGTGGCACAAATCAGGACAGACCAAGTGAAACTGGGGCTTTTGTGCCTTTGAATATCACAGCCTCAGCTTTCTCCCCATGTTTTCCCAAGAAAAGTGAAGCAGCCTCGAAAACTGCTTGGGTTTGTTTGTTTGTTTCAAGCTTTAGAGTGAAGGGAGTGGCAAAACATAATGCATTAACTGCCCCCCAAAAAAATTAGGGAGGAAAGAGACATGGGAAGAGCACTCAATATTAAGTTGTGTCATTCTCCTACCTGCAAGGAAAGCACAGCATCCTCAGACCTGCTTTTGGAAACCACATTAGGCCAAACCTATACATCACCAGCGTTTAAATGCAAATTTTTCCTTTATCATAAGCCTTTAAGCACCAAAGAGCAGGGGACTGCTTTTAGCTTGTTTTTCTGTAAACAGTGTTCTCATCTCTATTGCTGGTGTGGGATGCCAAGCTGTAATATGGAGGGTCTTGTTTATAATTTTGCAAAGATTTCAGCAGCAGGGCTGTATTTTTGCCTATGTCTTTGGCTTGGCTTGCCACAGTCAAACAGCTGGGATCACTGTATGTGTGTGTGGTCAAATTTACTGTGAACCGATTAGGATATTAAACAAAATGAAATAAACATGTAAATCTCAAAAACCATCTTGGAGTTGAGGTTTACTTCTATGGAAAGAATACAGATGGAAAAAGTAACATAAAATTAAAGACATTCCTAATGGAAGGCTTGTTTTTTTTTTTTTTTTCCCTGTTGCTGCTATTTTATTTTCAAGGAAAATAAATAGAAGGAAAATAATTTAAAGGAAAATAAATAGAAATTACACTTTTTTAATAGAAAAGGGCCTGCATCTCTAAGGAAAATACTGCGGAGTAGAAAAGCTTGTTTAAAATAATTATATTGCTGTATGTATTTGTGTACTCTTCCATGTGACCAAATATCTTTAGGCAGAAAGTGAAGGAAGCTTTTATTGATTTGGTTTTTTTCATCTTTTTGTTTCCAAAAGTCATCAGCTACAGCCTTGGCTGTCCAAAAGTGATTTCAGAAGACTGACAGGGATCTGATATGATCTAATCTAATCGATCTGTGGATGAGAAAAGCTTTTCTTTTCGTGCCAGTTTGTTTGCTTAGCAAAAATGTGCCTCCAAGAATGGCAGGGACCACCAGGAATAAAGGAAATATCCTTGAAAAGTCAAGTCCAGTTTTCTTTTGCTTTTTTGGGTGGCCTGTTAATGATTCAGGTTAAATGAAGGGATTGGATTTTTAGTAGGACAGCTTAATCAGAACATTAATTATTTGTTATTCCTGGTGTTCCATAGAGGACAGATCTTCTCCCTGGCAAAAATTTCAAACTCAATGTCTGGCTTTATTCTGTTTCTGAAAATGAAGTGCTCAGCTTTCAAATTTACCACTAAAGGGGGTTTCTAAATCCCTTTTGATCTTAGTTGTCTTTTTTTAGCTCAAACCTCCTTTTAAAAAAGGAAATAAAAATGTGGTTTTGTTTTAATTTTTGTTTTTAGTTTACTTGGTGTTGTGCATGTTATCTAATGAGTAAATGTGTTTTAAAAGGACAAATAGAGTTTCTCCCAAAAGAAAAATCAAAGTATTTTATTAAAAATTGCTGACATTAGGTTTTTTATGTTCTCACAACATTTTCTGTTTTGGTTTCTCCAAAATAAAATTCCAGCTAGTTTGGAAGCAGGCAGGTACTCTCCTCCTTGCAGTTCCTATATCCCTGGATTAAGATTTTCTGAAAATTGATCAAGATTGAAGCTTTTTCCTTTGGTGTCATCTTTTTCTCTGTTTTGCACCTCAGGGATCTCAAAATTCTTCCAAGATGTGACTTTTCAAAGCAAGCCAGTTCTTTCTCTTCTACCTTGACAGTTTTCTGGCATGCAGATTTTCTCAGAATTTTTTTTTTTGGCAAATTTCTGCCTCAACTCTTCTCCTTACTTTTTCTGCCAGATCTCCTACTTACATCTGTGTTGTATGAAATCCTACTGTATTTTTTGTGAAGTAAGTGTCTTGGTGTTTTTTGGCCTAGAAATGCCAATGATGGGCTCAGAAAACAATTTTGGGTCTAGTCTACTGCTTTTTTCTTTTCATCTTCATGGAAAGCCACCAACTTTACTTGTTGCCACCAACAAAAGGAGGGACATGTTTAGTAATATGAAGGTATGATGGAATTAGGAAAAACTAAACTGTTTTTGCCATATATGGAATAACACATTCAAACCTCCTAGAGTAGGGGTTTTTTTTTAGGAAAAAAAATAAAAGATCAAATTTCTTAATTTTAAACCCATTGTTAATGTTGGATCCTAATATGATTCTAAGAGAAGTGCTGAAAATAGATATTAAATTTCATCTTTCTGGATATGGGCTTGTTTATATGAGTTACTTTCCACAAATCCTTTGAAGAGAATCTACAGAACTCCAGCTTCTACTCTGCCTCCTTTCTGTTCTTGCTCTGTTGCATCTTATATAGATGGGTTTGGTCAAAAGGGCAACAATTCTGACAAATATGTGCTACTAGATAAATTGCCCTGGCTTTTCTGATGCATAAAAATATGCAGCCTAGACTTTTGTCACAATTTTGATACAGATTTTTAAGAAGAACACTTTAAAAAAAAATAAAAGTGGCAGAAGATAAAATTTCTCTTGCTGTTTTGGTCTGATGGAAAATAGCCTGGAGTGTCAAATATGTGTGTGAATTCTCTTGGAGTTATCTTGGACCTCGTACCCATTCTTTGGTGGTTCTTTTGCCTTTCTCATTTTCTTTAAAAAAATATTTTAACACCTGACATTTCTGTTGCTTAGCCACTGAGACAGGGGCAACTTTTGAACTTTTCGATATGCCAGACAGAGGGAATTCTTTGAATTTCTTCAGTCTTCAAGTCATTTCATCGCTACTGTCTGCCCATCTCAGAAAGATTTTAGGTCACAGCTATAGCACTCAGAGTCCAGGAAAAGGAAAGAAGGGAAAGCCTGAACACTGGGCTTGAAACACAACGGTGTCTTAATAGGTCTGAATCCTGTTTTCCCTCTGGTATTGATCCAGCCTCATTTCCATAATGTCCCTTTCACCCCTGCTTTTTCAAGAGGAATATTTTGAATATGAATATTTACATGTGTATGCAGTCTCCAGTACCACTTGTAAGTGAAAAATTCAGACTGACATAATAGAAAGAAAAGACCACATCTTTTTTTCTGGAGAAAATTAGCTCCCCCTTTCTTCAGCCTCGTATAAGAATTTTGCGATCTTGTGACAATTTGGGAGTTATTTAAAACAGTCTCATTCAGTTATTCAGCTTTGTTTTCTCTCCTTCTTTTTCCTAACGCCTGTGCTGCTTTGTTCTCCAAGAACCAATTGCACTGCAGTGACTTTTTTCGGGAAAAACCAAAGGCAGGCTTTAATGGAAAAAAATGATAAACCATATTCTAACAACCGAGGGAATCTCTTGGGGAACATGATCCCCTGAAATTTCTGGGTTAAACCAATCTGGATACACTTGTATAAGTACCCATCCATCTCTCCAAGGAGTTGCATCCCCGGGGGAAGTTTCAAGGAGTGTAGCATGTCCTGCAAAACCATCTTTGCCAGAACCTGAAGCTCATCGGTGCTAGTTTGGGATTTTGTTACAAACTCCAGTGCAGGTGCACAGGTCAGCAGATGCTGACAAATGGATTAACTTTGCTTCACTCAATGTAAGGTTTTTCCAAAGGAACGCAACAAGCAGAGCTCCACTGCCTGGCTGTGAACTGGGGGTAAGAGATGAAGAACAAGACTGTTATGTCTAGAATTGCATTTCCTATTTAGCTTCTTGGAAGCTAAAATTTATACTGACATCCTGGGTGATTCAGGGCCATGTAAAATGAAAGTGGGGATTTCTTCCTCAGGGGCCACATTTGTGATCTGTGAATGCCCCAGTTTTGTGCTGTTCTGTCTTGGGGTCCTCCTTGAGCAGGTCAGCTCTAGGAAAGAAATTTAAAAATAAGATCTCTGAAATCATAAGCATCAAGTTTATTATTTTCTGGAATAAACCAAGTGCTGCTTTTATTCTGATTATGTTGATTAACTGTGTATTCAGTATTCTTCATTATATATTCAGTGTCTAGTGAACCAACCACTGGACTAGTGGAAATGAAATGCAAGAAGGCTTTCCTGTGAAATATATTACATATCTAAACAATATTACATAGTAATAATTTCATGGAGAGACATGCTAGTCATTTAGATCCAGGTACAAGCAGATAATTTATTTTATTTTGTTGTTTATCCTCTGTGCTCCCATCTTCCATATTTGTGTTCCTGCAGAAGATAATCCTGTGATTAAAACAAGACCTATATATACACAAATAAATATGTCCTTACCCCTAGAGAAATCAGGCTGTCTCTAGTCTCATACAGATCTCTGTTTCCTCTTTCTCTCTCCAGCTATCCATTCAGATGTAAGGGTGAGAAAGAGCTTAAAATGAATTAATTGTTCTGCAGGAATTACTGAGAATTGTGAAAAACACTCTCCTTGTAAAAAAAAAAAAAAAAGGTATTTTTTCAGCCTTTTGTGTTATAGGCATGGGAAAGTGGGCATCAGGTTATTTCAGGGAAAGGCAAACTGGATGAGCCAACATGGAGAATACAAACTCCCACTTCTGCAAATCCAGAATCCCTCTTGTGTGGTGCTGGTCAGATCCAGGACAGACTTGATCCTCATCTATTAAAAATGTAGTTAAAAAGAACAGCGACAGGTAAAAACAGTAACACAAGCTGCACCAGATCTCCCCTTTCCCAGTCGTCTCCTAACACACTGACTCCAGGAGGATGCCATGTCCTTGTCTCCCATGGCACAGAAGCCAGGCAGATCCACAGCAGAGGAAAAGGCATGCTGGAAATATCTGCTTTGCTGATATTTGCAGGGTACCTTGTGACCCTGGCAGGGACCAGCCTCCCGCAGCCCCCATTGTCTCCTGCTCTGCTCCCCATTGTTCCCTTGCAATCGGAGATGATGCACACAGCGTGAGCTGATAGTGCTCACTGCGTGACATAATTTAGGTCAATCAGCATCAGTTACACCATCTGGAAGGGGAATGGCTTCTTAATGCTTCATTACTGGAGGTCTCAGTTCCCTGCATGCCGTGGTCTTCCTCCAGTGGGGTATCACGGGGGTAGCAAACATCTATCAGGGAGTGGTGGTCGCGCTGCAGGGTTGGTTTTGTGGGCTGAGAAGCTCCAAAGAGTGACTTTCTCAACGACCATCCTTGTTTCCTGGACTTTACATTTTCAATGTGCTCCCCCTGCACTGACTGCCTAAGCTCAAGCCTTTCTTTCCTCTCCCACAACCCCCTTGTAGAATTTATTTGACAGTCCTCGTGTCACTTAATTTCGTTAGTAGATTGGGATGGAAAGTTTATAAGACAGCAATAAAAACAAGGAGATTATTCCTTTCAGGCAGAACAGGACTTAAAGTGATTTAACTGAGAAGGGATCCAGGCCCTGGCTTGTGTGCCTTCTGCAGATGCTAAAATCATTACCGCCATGTAAAAATATATCTATAAATTTCCACTTTGCATTTCCTTGCTGCAGTGGACTGTGGGCTGTGATGCCATTTTCCGCCTATTTCTAAGTCCAGCAGCTGTTTCATCTCGCCCCCAACTCCCTCCCTAGACCTTTCCACAGCTCTTTTGCTGACAGTGTGCTGTGCTGGGTGTCTGCAGGAGGCCAGGCTGGATTGTCTCTGTCAGCAATTCATCATCCTGCTGAGGAATGAGTTATTCCAAGTGAGAATAATTCTGCTCATCTCTGCTTTCTTCTCACTGTCTTCATGGTGGTTTCTTAGCAGCTTTGCTTAACCAACACCGAATTAAGGAGAGCTGTGCAGTGCAGACAGTGGTACCATCAGTAGTTATGGCTCTCATGGCATGAAAATGGCTTGCAGAGAGGAGAGGGCTGCTCTGCCAGCCAGAGCAGGCAGAGCTGAGGGACCTGTGGGACTAATGAAACCTTGAATAACTATTTGGAAAATGAAGATGCTTTGCAGATAAATATTTGCTTAGGGTTGCTTTGGTTATTTTTTGGATTGGAGTATTGAAAAAATTGCTCTTTCTCCCTTGACTTTCCCTTCATTCTCTCTTTATTCCTAAAAACCATATGAGACAGGAGAGAAAAAAGCATCCTTAGTCCTCTTTCCTCCTCCTTTCCTCCTTTTTCTCAAAAAAGTAAAGAGAGAAACAACAAAGAGTATTAAAAGAGGGAAGGGGGCATTCAGAGAATAAAAAATTGGAATGAGAAATTCAAGCAGCTTAGTAGTAATTGCTGGAACAGTAACATTAAACTGTCTCTCTGTAGTATCCCTTAGCTCTGGTCTCATAATTCTGGGTAGGAAACAAAAGGTGTAACTGCAGCCAGTGGATTTTCTTTTCTATAGCTAAGATCACTGTAAGGAAGTTCAGTTTTTCAATAACATGGCTCCTGTTTTACCTATAAAGTACCTAAATATGGTGTTGGCCTTGTAAGATGCTTAGATCAGGAATGAGCCAGTGGTCCCCCTGAGAAACCAAAATGTGTTTTGAATTGGAAAGGATGACAGTGCTTTAAGAACCTTTTGCAAAAGAAAAAAAAATAGAAAAGGCATTATTTCTTGGAGTAAGTTCATTGCCTTGGAAAACTCTTATTTTGCAGCTCTCCAATGAATCCTCCTATCATAGCCCATCAAAGTCTGTAGTAAAAATAAACCCAAACACATTGAGTTTATCTCTCTAAAGACAGAAGTGATGCCTGGAAAGAAATTCTTCCATTGTGATTTTAAAGATGCTTTTAATTACCTGGGCAAACATCCATTCCAAAGTAGCTGGTTTATCACCCAAGAGTATCATTGAGGGAAATTCTGTCACACATCTGCGAAGTTGCTGGTGAACCTTCTTGCTAATCACAGATTTGTGCTTTGTGCACACGCATGATATGCAGGGATATTCTACTATGAATACATGAAGAAAAACAAGAATAATATACTGTTATACACATTTGTGGCACATGTATGATACCTCTGTGCCACACCTAACGCAGTACCTTAGGAGTTACTAAAATCAGATCAACTTTTATTTTTCATTTACCAACCCTGTATTTCATTGAACAGAAGCTTTCTGTTAAACTGAAACAGATGATGTTTTAAACTAATACTAATTGATTCCATTCCTGGAGTTCACAGTGGTAGCAAGTAAAATAGCTCCCTGACCCTGCCGGTGAATTCAGATCTAAGACTGTGCTGCGTTTTGACTTCTCTTTTGCTTTTCAGTGTCCACACAGCCCCGTGTTGGCTCCCAGCATCACTCCCCAAAACACCATGCTGCTTAAGGAGGGGGTTGTGCTGTGATGAATGAGTGGTAGGCAGGTTCCCAGCACCACTGGGGACACCCTGGGGGAGTTACTTCATCCTTGCTGGACTTCCCCCTTGGTGGAGTAAGGATAAATATGCACTGCCTTTGTGTAAAGGTAGGATGAAATCCACCGGTGATTATGAGGAGCTTTGTTACAGTGAGGCTTGTTTGAGAGTCACCTCATATATCTCATTAATAACTGAGGTTCCCTGTTCCACAAGGAAAGGAATCAGGTGCTATTTCTTCTTTTCTTTGCTGCCGGTAACATAAACTACACTCCAAAAAATACCACCTAAGCCCTCTCAAAAATATAAATATTGGGGATGCTTGCCTTGGTCTGCAGAAAGGACCTCTAATTCTTTCAGCCAACCACATCATAAAAACGTGAACACTAATGCTGGGAACAAAATCTCCTTGTGTTACTGAGGTAGGAAAGTCAAATGTCTCATGCTGAGACCAAGGGTTCTGCACTCTCTAAGGTCTGTGCACTTACAGTCTTTAAATCAGCATCTCTCCAGAAGCCTCCGTGCTGGCACTGTGCTTTGCTGACCCTTTTTGCCAGGGAAATGGGTGACTTCTGCTGACCAAGGGACTGCCTTTCCAAAGGGACTGAATTGAATATCCCAGCAGGAGTGGGATACTGCTGGGCAAGGCTTGGAGGAAAGCACCATGGGAATGAGACAAGTGGTTTGTTTTCATGCTGTCCAACACCAGCCCCACCACTCAGAGACCTCCCTTATCCCTGAGGATGCCTGAGCTCCCACCACAGAGAAGGGGAAGAGACTTTATGCCAGGTAATGAGGGGGCTTGGGTGATTACAGCCCTGCCAGCTGTGTCCACAGCTGGGTGGCACAAATCCCATTGAAAGCATCTTAATTATATTATAAACTTACAGGCAATTAACCTCCCCTCTTTGACACACAGAGATTTAATTGACAAGCCATTACTAATTTTTTTATGCTCCCTTGGTGTTTGCTTTTGTTCTCTTTTCGGAATGGGGCCTGGATCAGGCCCTTTGGTATTAAATATATTTGGCTAGAAAGTCCTCAAATGGATCAAAACAATCTTGATCTGTGGAAAGTTTTTGACATGGAGCTGGGTTTTACAGTGTGCATGTGTGCCTGAAGTGTTTCTTCTGCAATGTTCAAATAGAGGGTTCATTTCACTTTAAGATCATAAAAAATGGAGTTATTTAATAGGGCCCTTGGTTGGGTAATTACGAAGCAAAGGAAAAGCAGACAATCCACCCAGGGGGTGTGTGTGTTTTTTCTTCAGTGGTGTTAAATACTATTTGGATTATTCACTGAATAAACATTAAATAATGTAATTTGGAAACCAGGTCCCATTAGGGATTTAAATGTGTAGTTTGTCACTGGTAAAGGATTAAGATATTAGTGCATTAATGTAATATCAAAAGCTGTGGATTCCTTCTGTGTAGCTTAAGTGCTTTCTGATCAAACATGTTTGAACAGTTTGTTGGTTTCTTTTTTTTTTTTTAATTGCTTGTTTCATGCTGTAGTGAAAGTGAGGATGGATATAGCCCAGTGTTTGAGTCTGCCTGCTTAGCCTGAAACTCTACAAAAAAAAGAGCCTGTGGACCTAATCCACCACAGTCTGAGACTGGAGGAACTTGGCAGACCCAGACCTTCATATTTGTTTGCAAAGAGCTGATCACGCTTTGGCGTTGTAAAAACTCCCCTTCACTGCATCTCTCCCCTGTCCTGCTCCTGTCCCCAGTGCCACATAAACAAATGCTTTGTGCTTTGGACATTTCTGCTGCATTTCATCCTAGAGGTTTCTAGGGACGAGGTGCTCCTACAAGCCATGAACCACAATGAGTAGATATGGCTTTTCAGAGATCCAGAGTCTTTTCAGTCTGACTCAATCCTATATCAAGGCCAAGACTGGAAGCTGAGAGGTCCTGGGTAACCCTTTAGAGTTTCAGGAACTTTTCCACCTACAGTCCCTTTTGGAAATGGGTTTTATGTGAGTTCAGTGTGTGAGGCTCTTTCCACCCCTGTGCAGAAGCATTCAGCAGGTTAATTGTGTTTATGCTGTTAGAGGTGGAAAACACAGCTTGATTTTGCAATAAGCATTTACACCCTGGAGAGTTTGCAGATGTTGATTGCCATTGAGCAGCAAGCCCTAGGTGTCTACAACAGCACCACCAGAAGCACACTCTGACAAAATGAGCTCCTGGGTTTAAAAGTGCTTCCTTCTGTTGTGTGTTTATGATGTTCACCTGAAATGGCCATTGCTGTCACTGGGAAAACCTCAACATCATATATTTTGGAGATGAGTCCAGAGACAGGAGCATATCAAGCCTTTTCTTAAGCAATCTCTTAATGATTTGAACACCTTGGATTCCCTTTCAAGTGACAGACACTTTGCTGCTGAGGGAGGGTGGAAGTGTGGGCTTGGCAAGTTGGATTGGCTTTCATCCCCTCAGGATCCAGGCTGAAGAGTGTATTACCAGGGAAAAATATGAAAAAATAGAATTGCTTTTGTTCTGAGCTGAGCACATCCTATTGGCTTCTGAAGAAACACACAGCTTAAAATAAAATGTATGTGTTTGTTTAAGCTGTGTCAGTGGTGAATCTAAATCAACAGCTCATCCAAGTCAAAAAATGTGTGCTCCATATCTGTAGACAATCAAGCATTTTATTTTCGATAACCAGTCACTGTTTATTGTAGTATACAGCAATGTTTTAAAAAGAACAAGAGTGTTCCTGCTCACTGGGTCAATTCCAAGTACTGCATTTCAGCAAATGAAGCAGGAACTCAAGTTGATGAAATTTGCAAACAAATCCCTGTGGAATCCCGTCCATTAAAAATTAGCACTAAATTAGATATTACAAACAGCCCTGGAAAATGGTCTCTGTAGCTATTGTCTTGAAAGTCCTTGGTGTAATAAAAATTTCCCATTTTCTGTAAACGAGGGGAAAAAACCAGAGTTGCTGGAAAACACTTCAGTTCACCTAATTGGAAAATATAATTCAAATATTCATAATGATTCCTCTTAAAAATGGATGAAAAGAACATTCTTGAATATTATTTTGGAAGCAAGTCAAAATATGCACTTGTCGTTACTATGGCAATAAGCAAAAAGCAGAGAAAAACCCCTAACAACAGAAAAAAAACCCCTCAGGTTTGAAAGGAACTTGCCATGTATGATTATTTTTATGATCACAAACCCCTTGCAGCAACCAATTTGCTGAGTATAAGTGATCTAATTGAGGGCAATCGTTGTCAGAGGGACCAAAAATATACTAGGCCTCCATTTTCATATTAAAATGCCATGCCTTGGTTTAACATTTCCAAGTGGTTATTTTAGTCCTTTTTTAAAAAACAAAAGCCTGTTGAGGGTAGGGTAACTCTGTTGACCAGTACATTATTGAACTTGTTTATCTCTGGGAAATGGGACCACCTGATCTCAATAGAGTTTTTCTTTTTTTTTTCCCCCCCTCTCTTTCCCCATCCCCCTTAACCCCCCTTCCCACCTCCCACCCCCACCTCCAATTGCTCGAAACATTTCACAATTAAAGCAGAAGAGGCTTGTTCTGCGGTTCTCACCTTTTGTCCTGAATAGCCTGGAAACAGAGGGACACTTTCCCCGTTGAAGTCTGGTGTAATTTCCCCTTGAATGGGCTCTCATGATAAGAACAGGGGTCACTGGATGGGATGGTATGCAATAAAGCTTGTGATTGCATGGTTCTTCATCGTCACAAAACAGCCCAACACTCTGCTTTATGATAGCACAATTGGTGCACACAATGGCTTGGGTAGAAAGCTAGAGAAACAGAGAGAAGGGTATAGATACTGAGATGGAGATATCAGTCAAGCGATTGTCCCTCTTGGTGTGTTTCAAGTGCTGAAGTGTACAAGTGGCTGAGAACAGGGTCCCCAAACATTATGCTGAAAAGCGGTGAATGAATAAAAAGGGATGGCAGGAGTGGATGAATCTTGCCTATAGAATGCACCTTTGTGGTCAAATGTATAAGATAATATATAGCAGCTGTGTTATAAGCCAGCAAAGGGAATTGAACTTACAAAGCACAGGCTTTCAATAGCTTCCCTTGTGGGAACACCAAAAGTTTAAGAGGTGGAGGAGGGCTTATTGCTGACTAACGCCCACACTTAATAAGAGTTGCCTTGCATGCTGTGGAACCTATCCTTTGGGCTGGTTCCTAAAGTCCTTATTTACTTCCCCTAAGCGAGAGCTTTGATTGAGTAAAGGCTGAGTAAAACCTGGATAAAGACTCAGGAATTGGCTGGATGTGAAGTTGGTTGCCACGAGCCAGCATTTAGAGCGTCCAGTTCTGGAAGAGCTGGCAGTTCCCATGGACTTAATCGGGAGCTGCAAGGGCTTAGTGTTGGAGGAGGTTTTAACAAATACTGGAACTTTTTAACGATAATACCAAAAACCCGGAAACATTTGCTCCCGCTTCTTCTTTCCAAAAGTTTTATTAAAAGCAAACCCAAGCATCATAAAGCAGGCCCTCAGTTTTTCAGGAGAAATCTCTCCTTTCCTTCTTCTCCCCTCAGTTCCATAAATCAGTGAGAAATAGTTTTTTATGAGCTCAGTCGGTGCTGTGTGCGTTTTGGCCCCAGTAATAGCTAGAAATTGCCTTCTAGTGATGCAGGAGGAAAATCATACACCATTTTTTGTTTTTCAGAGCCCCATTCTACCCTTTCTGTAAATCTTCTGTGGATGCTGAGGGTGGGAGTGAGGTCAAGGGAAGTGTCTGTTAGAAGAGGAGTTACAAAACTCCTAAAGGGAGCTAAAATAGTCTTTGAGTCAAATAGTGGGATATTCATAAAGGACCAGCTGCTTTTCAACATAAACAACACAGGAGAAAAATAGTAATGGAGCATACTGCTTTCACACCAAGGTCATGGACAAAAAGAGCTTTTAAAGTAAGTATGGAGTGCTGAGAAAATTTGATTGCAATAGATTTCTACACAGATTACCTGAAAACTCTTTAGTTTTGGAAATGAGCTGATATAAAAGGTTTGTCCTGGACTAATCTCAAGACCAAAGATAGGGTCTGACACATAAGAACAGAATGATAAAATTGTTACCTCCTACTAACAACTGTACATAAAAAGAGATTGCAAGTGTTTACAGGTGTCTCCTTTGTGTCAAATCTGGTTGTATTCTAGTCACGATGCTCTGTGTTCAGCAATGCAACAATCCGTCAATATCAGGTTGAAATCCCAATTTGTCTTCCAGCTCAGTAGTACCTGTAGCTCTTCTATATATCTACAAAACAGACACATCTGTAATTGTATCTTTCTACTTCTTAAGCCTCTTTTCTGGCCTTTAGGAGAAAATATCTTTCCAGATATATGAATTATGGGCCACTGTTTTTGATAATGATAATTATGGGCAATTATCATTTTTGATTGAGTAATGGTTTCATGGATACGCAGAAATTGTTGTGGGATTGTCCATTTAATAGGTTGATTTCTCACTTGGCTCTGTGGTTGCTGAGGCCCTCTGGTAATTCTTCACCCTTGGGGAGAGGATTTCATAATCTAGATTTGGCTTCTAAGGGAGGTGGATATGGATTCAGGAGAGTGCAAGGTTTGTCAAACTCAGAGTTTGTCTTTCTCTGGAATACCAAGGAGAATGTGGTAATGGATTTTTTAAGAGATGGTCATGTGGTGAAGGATCTTGGCAATGTATTAATGCTTTGTACTTTATAATCATAAAGGGACATATAAATTGCAATGATTATCCAGTGTATGCTTGGATTAATGTAATTGTAGGTGAATGTGAATACATGTATGATGGATGTATGCTATAGTCTGTGTCTCCAGGAATAAATATCCCCATCTGAAACCAGATAGGAAATTGTTAAACAATACAAAGGTAGATCATTGTTTTGGTTTCTGCTGCTTACTTCTAGCCTAATATAAACTAAGCAAGGAATCAAATCTAAGTAGTATCCATGATTCTCACTTTTTGGAAGACTTCAAATTAAGAGAATCCTCTGTGATATATTGGTTTGTGCAACTTGCTCTTAGAAGTCTTTGGGATTATCAACTTAAATGCAGCTTTTCAGGAAAAGAATCCATTAATGCCAATTGAGTACACTTTAAAAAACCCACCTTGATTTCCCTTGGTTGAGGAGGGAGCTTTTAAACTGATCATTGTTGTTTATGTGCTGTTTTGTAACTGAAGAAAAATAATTTGTTCTTTTGGAAAAAGAAAAGGTCTTTTAGTGTCAGTGAAAAGTGCTACAGAAAGCACTTTTTTAGATGAGGGGAAAATTTTATATGATACAATATAATCCTTCTATTAGTACACATAGGGTAACAGTCATGCACACTTTTTGCAGTCAGAGTAGCTGGAAATAGATTTCTGAAAACATACTTAGCTAAAAAGGAACCATAATGTCCCAGGGCACGTGTAGTGTCTTAGGCTTTGAAAAATCCTGAGGTCTGGACAACTTGTGTTTTCACCTCTTTCCATACATTTATTCTCTGTGGATCTGGTCCAGAGCTGATGGGGCAAAGTTGAGTCCCACTGCACAGGTTGTGTTCACAGCATCGTGTGAAGTCAGGGCACATTACACTGATCCCTGTACCTCAGAGGGGTGTTGTCAAAGCAAATTTTTACCAGGGCAACATTCTGAAAATGAACAGTTCTGAAAATTTTGTTTTCCAAGGCAGCCTGTGGCCAACTTAAGCCAGAAAGCCTTTGTACTTTCTCAAAATGCAGACAGACTTTGGACCAGCCTCTGACTAAGCTTCAGTGGAGAAATTACTACTGGACATGAGTTGCTGCTCATTTGTGTTTTTTAGAGACAAGTTTGACCTGTGAAAGTTGGCTTCAGACTTCAAATCTTCCAAAAAAGGAGAACATTTATAACCGTTCCAAAACAGTATCTGATTATTCTTTGGTTTTGCATAGTTTTTATCATGGTGAAATCTAATTAATGCAGGAGGACTTTGATCTTGCAGAAGACAATCCTTAAAACAACATCAGTGTGATGATAATCAACTGCCATGCTGCAGAGTGATAGAATAAATACAGATGCACAGATATACATACAAACAGCATATTTTGTTTCATGCCACATCTATATTTTGTACTCAGAATATGTATCTCAACTTGAATCTTAAGTAGTACAAATAACCACAAAAATAAGTACCTCAAAAATATTTTGTTTCAGTAGAGCCATCTGTCCCAGAGAATTAGGAGAAGGAATGAAAAAAGTACTTTGACCTTCATGGACTGAATGCGAGAGGAACCATTACTGGAGAAAGCAATTTGAATGGAAGATTTGGGGGGAATGATATAAAATAAGAGCAGAGGAATAAAATATGGAACAAACCAAATGAAAAAGTCCACTTGGGAGAGCCG
The DNA here is from genome assembly GCF_008360975.1 of Lichenostomus cassidix. Lineage (NCBI taxonomy): Eukaryota > Metazoa > Chordata > Aves > Passeriformes > Meliphagidae > Lichenostomus > Lichenostomus cassidix. The sequence continues at coordinate 7,764,888 of NC_139489.1, read as the reverse complement.
AGTGCTTCCAGCCAGACCACACTGCTGGCCAGACATCATCTTAAATAGATTATTCAAACAAATATTAATTTGAGTTGCTAGGATGGAATATCTGGTTTAACTGTTATAAAGCACTGTATTAATGTGCAAGCCAGTGATTAATAACAAATGCACTCCCAGAGAACAAAATGTAAATTTAAGGAATGTTGTACAAAACTCTTGCAAGGAGTGGGATGTGCTTGCTCCAAAGAGTTTCAAAGCCAGCCCAGGACTCACTGACTGTGTGGTCACACTGGGTTTGCCTCAGTGCTGGCAACATATCTGAGTCTGGGATCATCACCAAAATAGCCATTTTAACTGGCTCAGTGACGAGGAAATCCAGTCTTCTGCCTTCCTACCTTGCCAGGATCTCAGAATGAAAGGAAAAAAAGGAAAGCAAGAGATAAAGACACGGGGAAAGGAGGATGGGGGGGGGGGGACGACAGAGGGGAGAAAGTTCTCTCATGAAAGAGGGTGAATGTGAAAGATAAAGCCAGTGCTATTTTAGGAAGACATTGGTTTTTCACTAAACTTCCAGGCACTGGCTCTTGAACAACAAGCAAGAGACAGGGTTCAGTTGTTGGTAGCAGCAGAAGCTTCACTCAGCCCTTGCTCTCTAAGCATTGAAATTTTCTGCTGAAACACCTTGAGGTGACTCCTTTAGTCCTCATGCGTGATGCAGCCCACTTGAAGAACCTAAAGTCTCCAGAAGGGTGATTGAAGTTACAATGACATATCTGCTTTTGGCTCTTTACTCCAAATTCATAGAATCATGGAATGGTTTGGATTCCAAGGGACCTTAAAGATTATCTTATTCCAACACCCCCCATATTCTTATATCAAAGCTCACACCCTGACCCCTGGTAATGTAATACTTCCAGATATTCATTCCCAGTAGGGTTAATTTGGGACAGTTTACAGTATAAAATCCAAGTGCAGTTTGGGTTGGCACCTTTGGACTGATAGGAAACCCCCTCAACCAATCTGCCACTCCAGTTCCTCCCTGAGGGGGAGAAAAAGTGCCACTGAGCTGTTCTGACCTAGTCCTGAGATCTCAGACTGGGTGACAGGAGCTAGCAGAAACCCATCAAATCCTTCCCCAGCCTTGGGATGTGAACCTCTTCTGCTTCCTGCTCCAGATATGGATTCTCCTGTGTGTTTTGTGAGGTTTGCAGACCACCTTTGTCACTAAAATGAAGCCATCAAACAGGCTGGTGAGAAAAAATGAAGCACTACTGAAATTACCAAATCTCTGTGTGCAACAAAGAAAACCCTCTTTCCAAACAGAAACCCCCTTTCAAAGCCAAGTCCCTCAGCTGAGGCATTCAGTATGAAAAGAGCATTTTAGGTAATTGTCCTTAGTGGGAAAAAACATTTCTCGTTTAAAGTTGTCCTTCCCCCGGCATTACCTGATGCTTCCAATTTTTCTCCCTCCCAAAAAAAGATCTGAGCAGCTTCACACGTCAGCTTAAAGAAGGGAGCTGATGGAATAAGCTCAAGAGACACCATGGGTTTTTTTCTATGTGATGTTTTATCTGAAGAGTCCAACAAAGATATTCAAGTATTTTTTTCCTCCTTTTTTTTAAGCTGGAAAGAAACCTTGATTGTATTTCAGTTCCTTTAATTATTTTGTCTAGCAGTGAGATCAAAGGCCTAGGTCTCAAAAGGAATCAATCCTGGGCCAAGCACTCCAAAGTGGGTCCTCCAAGTTCATAAAAAAAATACCATATTTAGTCATCTAACTTAGTCTGCTATTCAGAAATATTTGGGCCTGCTGCTCCTTAGCCAGACATGGTAAGCTGCCCCAAGATTATCAGATGACTTGTGCTGAATGAGCAGCAAGTACTTATGTGCCTGTTTTCTGTGGGTTTATTTGGGGTAGTCCCAGATAATCCTGAGGAATGGCTGCTTTCTGTTTTTCAGTATCAGCTCAGTCTCTTTCTGGTCAGGTCTCTGTTGGGGTGGATGTGAGGGAAGGACTGGAGGGAGGTGGGGGAACCAACAGTTTCCTCTGCCCCCTTTGATATAACTTCACTTGCCCATGTGGTGATGCAGCTTTCAGATAATGCTTTTATCTGGCTCCCTTTTCCATCCCTCTGTCCCTGCATTTGTTATTCTTTGTGCACATGAATAAACAGAGCCTCTGGAAGGACCTTGTGGAAGGATAACACCTTTAGCAACAGTTTGGGAAATGGAGGCTCACAGAACTGAACTATTTGCAAAGGAGGAATTCCTACAACCAGCTCTGGGGCTGACCATGGGTGTGCTCACTGAACTTCAGGCTGCCACACTTGGGAGGTGGGTCTGAACAACTCACTAAGGTTATTCAGAAAATCAACAGCAGATTCAAGGTACAAGAATCCAGGTCTCCAGTCTCCCCGTACTGTAAAACAAGCCATAAATCTAATGCCCAAATCACCAACATCCATCACAAAGAGCTTATCTCTTGAGTTGCACGAGCTATGAGGAGGACTGCCCTAGAAATGAAGTAAAGGACCTGAACTCTTGTTTGGGATCCAGAATTCCCACCTATTCGAAATCCCAGATCTCTTCTAACTGGGCTGGCCATTTCCCAGATCCCTATTTTGTCTGTGGCCATCACCATCCTCAGTAATTTCTGTTTCATATCTGTCTGTCTGGGGTGCCATGTCTTCTGCAGCCTGTACTACTCCCTCACCACATATTTCATGCCAAGCTCCTTTTGGAAACCCCATGGGTTTTGCAATACTTCAACATCAGCTGTCAGACCACAGTGTAATGAATCTCCTGCAGCACTTCTTTCCCTAAGCAGCTGTTTACAAATCCATCATATTTGGCCCATATTTTAAGACTTAATTTAAAGTGGAGACAGGAGGGCTCTAGTCTGTGTGCCATGATTGACACTGGTAATGCCCCATAGAGGCTGGAAGGAATCTCTCTGCACATCCTCTGTGGGCTTGTGTGGGCTGGATGAAACCTAAGTGATGAGTGTGACTGTGCAAAAGCTCTCCCCTGGGAATGCTTGTTTGGCTGTGGAGAGAGGAACCATCTTCCTTTGTCACCTGCAGAGCTGGGGTTACAGAGTAAGAGGGGAAACAGGGCTACATAAATTCAAACCTTTCTTCAGCTTCTTCCTTGTATGCCTCAAAAAACACCAGGGTATGATCATGACCTCCAGCATCTGGGAGATGATGTTCTCCAGCAAGGAGCTGCCAGCAGCCCCAGTGCCTCCAGAGGAGCTGTGGGAAGAAGTTAGGACTGATTTGGGCTGCAGAAAACCCTACCCCAGAGGCATCCTGCAGCAGATTTGTTCTGCTGCAGCTCCCAGCCTGATGAATTAAATTAAATCAATGTTGTGACATTACAATGCCAAGCGGCAAGTGCTGGAGGTGTAAAAGCAAACAGGTCTCCTGTCCATCAACCTCTGCTGGAAAGACCTCAGCTTCCAGGGAAGGGCTGGGATCAGTACTTGGGTTTTGCAGGTACCAAAGACCTCAGCCTGCCCTAGTGGTAGGAAGCCTTGGCATAGACCCCAAGGGAGGCAGTTTTTGTGGGTGTGAAACTTCCCATTTTCAGTGAGAACATCCATATAATCAGTGACCATGGTCCAGAGGGGTGCTGGGAGCTTCTTGAGCCATGCTAATTAATCACAGAATGGTTTGGGTTGGAAAAGACCTTAAAGATCATCGTTCCAAAGCCCCTCCCATGGGCAGAGACGCCACTCTCTCAATCTGGTTGCTCAAAGTCCCATCCAGACTGGCTTTGAACACTTCCCAGAATGTGGCACCCACGACATCTCTGAGCAACCTGTGCCAATGCCTCACCATCCTCTGAGCAAAGAATCTCTTCCCAGCATCAAATCCAAATCTCTTCCCTTTTAGTTTGAATCTGCTCCCCCTTGTCCTGTCACTCTCTGCGTGTGTAAGCACTATACCAGATATATCTGGATGACTTCAGGTAACTCTCCCACCATGCCATGCTCTCCTAGCTCAGTGCTGAAGTTTATTACCTCCTAATTTGTAGGACTGAATCAATATTTTACTGTGTCTTTTCTTCTCTCAGCCATTTCTGCATCTGTTTAATCTGCAGGCTCTTCAGGTCAGGTCTGCTGCTCACTAAGCCACAGTGGCATCTTGATCTTGCCTGGGTCACCTCAGGTCTCCTGTGTTACCCTTGATGATGATGGACTGGGGTTTGATGTATCTCAAGACATTGGGATAATCCAGCTCCTGTGCTAAGCGACTCTTCTCTGCTCCCCTGGGTGCAACAGTAAATTAGAAGATTTTTGAGGCAAGGACAGTCTTTCAAATAAACATCAGTAAAATACCCAGCACATGGGTTCCTGATAGACATTCATAGGCTTTAGTGGGTACAAGTATTTTATTACTACTGGCAATGACAAGAGCATAATAATAATGGGAGTAATAATAACAACAGCCACAATCTAATACAAAACCATTTTCTGTTGCTTTGAAGTCAAATGAAAAAATCCCCTTCTAATGTTTATTTGAAATATCTTTCACTTTCGTTCATCTGCAGTTTATTTACATTTCAAGATTCTCAGGTTTTTATTTCAAAATTTTGTAGATTGATAGTTTAAAAAAAAGAAGTGGAGAAATGTGAATACTTTATTTTCAAAATCTAGAATTTCACTAAAATTTGAAAAGAGGATGTCCAGCTGTTCTCCACTTGAACTTTCTTCTGCATAGGATTTGAATGCCATGTGTTTAGTGTGAGAACTAACATATTAAACACTAAAAAATTTCACTTTATTACAGAATGTACATTCTCAGTCCATTTCTTTCTACAATAACTGCACCCCAGGGTTTCTTTAAGCACAGCTAAGACCCCCAATGCACACAAATTTCACTTACTAGCAGGAGGAGAGCACAGTCATGTGCATGTGACTTTTTCAGGATGGCTGTGATTGAGTAAGTGTGTTAGAACACATTAAGTGATGCAAGAGTCAGCGCCGGTGCAGTTGCTTTTCTTTAGGCACAGGAGTTGTGCTCTGCATCTCAATTTTTAGAGCAGAGTGGGTTGTGTTATTGCTGTGCTGCTTTGTCCCGAGCTGTAACTCATGCTTAAACTTCCCAGATGGCCCTGGGCCAGACCTCTGCTTTTTGGGTGTTTCAACCAAAGTTTGCACAAGAGGGACCCAGGCTATGACTGAAGCCTCTCATCACGTAAAGAAATATTGTTGTAGTTAGCAAAAGAGGAAGGAGCTATCCCAGAGAGGTTTGAAACATATACAACAACCTATGACACTGAATGACAAGTTGTGCAGAAGTGTTGCTGCTCTGGTTGGGCGCTGGTAACTTCTGAACCATTGGCATAAGTGCCACTGAAGAGTTAAAACCTAGGGAAGAGATGTTACTCTAGTGGTCATGGCTAAAATAACAACTGAACCTTCAACATCTTCCCCCCAAAATTCCTTTTCCTTTGTATGAACATACAAAGCTGAGACTTCAATGCATAAATGTTGTGCTTCCACATTTGAGGGTCTTTCACTCCATTCTGTTCCATTCTTGAGGGCACTGTAATAATTTATTCTCTCTGCCTTCTTCTTCTTTTTGTGTAATTATTACTCTTTAAGTTAATCACTTGCTGAAAGTAAATAAATTCCTCTCAAGGTCCTGAGCTGCAATTTTCTCATGTGGAGGGCAATGGGTTTCCACATTACTCACTCAGAGTGAGAGTACTTCTAATTCAAATCTGTGACGCTGCGTGTTCATTTTCCTTCAGCACCCTTTGACCAAAACTTGTTGAAATTAATTGTGCTGCACTGATTTCATGTCACGGAAATATGAAGGAGAAATATTAATCAGTTTATTAAAAATCCAGCAAATGTCAGGGTATTACCAGCCTTAATTAATATGTGTTTAAATTCTCTGCCCTGGGCCCTCCAGTCTTTTATTTTGTTTAAACTGAAGCTTGACATTTTCAGTCAGCGCATTATTGTCTAACAGCAGGAGAGTGAAAGCTATACCCCTTTCCTTAAACACACCAGGCTGTGGAATGTGCTCTGTCTCTCTCCCATTCCCCTTCCATTTGTTAGGTACTGGACATGAGACCCTGACTCTGTTTGAGAGATTGCTTTCCTTTGACTAAAAGGAAAGAGTCAAGCATCAAACCACCCCTGTAGCCAGAGCCCAAAAGCTGTATTTCAGGACTTCAAGGACCTCAGAGGGTAAAATCCTTTAGTGCTGTCAGGAAGGATTTTTTTTCTGTACCAAACCAGTAATACTATGTATTTATTGGTTCAGAGTTTTTCAAACTTGCACCATAAATCATAGCTAAACAAACTGAATAAAAAATCCCAGGTGATAGCAACTGATGGTTCTGTCAATAAAAATGGACAAAAGCCTGAAGGAATATTTTCATGCCACCCACAAAATATTTCTGCTGGGAGCAATTTGACTTTCTCACTGTGGTGCCATCCTGACATCATGTCTATTATTATGTGCTTTCTCCTTCATGTCGGTTCTTCCAATTAGTCCCAAAACTGTGAAGCCTGAGGCACTGATGAGGAGCTGTTCCTGAGCCTGCACTCATACCCTAATTCTTCTCTGTGGAGATACATGTGTGTGTCATTTGTCGGGGTAAAATATAAATACATACTGAATATAGGAAATATATTGAAAATAGAACACAGGCAAGTGGGTGCATTATGTCTGTTACTTAATAGACTTATTTGGCTAGTCCTCATTTGCATCAGCTGTTACTCTCACCACTTTGTCAACCTGCATTTTACCCTGGGAAATCATGGATGAATCCTGCCAAGCACTCCAAAGCAGCATCCTACATCTCACCTCCCCCAACCCAGTTCTTCAGATATGTGTTCAGGCTTGTTTCAGCTGGACTGAAGCATTATAAAGGCTGTTTATGGATAGTTTCTTGTGAGCCTGGGTCTGGCTATGGAAGTAGTTTGGTTCTTTCTGGGTGGATGGGCCACAAGAATTCCACCTGTCTCTTCAGACATTGGTTGAACCTTTCTCCCAACCTCCCCATGGCAGGAACACCTGGGTTTAGTTTGCTAAGTGTACTCTCATGTGCACATAATTTGCCCCAGAAGACCCATGGCCTGTGCTGTTCTCTGCCTCCCAAATCTGATTTTCCTAGGCTTCTCTTCCTTCACTGGATGATGTGGAAAGAAGTCTCCAGTGAATCCATATAGGCAGTGTCCATAAAAAAATGTGTTCAAGTGCCTTTCCCTTCTGAGATGGACATCTTTGATCCACTGTTATTAAACCTCCCAAAATGTTTTCCAGCTTTGCTCTGACTTTCCACAATCTGTCCTTTATTGTCTAACCCGGCTCTAGCACAGTGATCAAATTGTCACTGTCCTCTCTCCATGTTCCTGTCTGGATCCCCATGGATCCCAGCTATCCAGCTCCCACCAGCACAGCTCCAAGCTGCCTCCTGCTCTTGGAGGAGAAGGAAAACAAAAGGATCATGAAAGATCTTGCTTCCAGAAAAGCAAAAATATCATGGTGGAGACTGATTTTCTCGGTGGTGGGCAAACCACATAACCACAAACCCATCCTTCCTGACACTCTGCTGTGCCTCTGCTCATCACCCCACAGGCATGGGGGGATCACATCCACTGTGGCCTCAGGCAGCTCTTCATCTGTGCTCCACCCCATATCAAGTGTTCTGAGAGCAGGGGTGACAGCAGACAGAAAGGAAGTGTGGAACATGTAGCACCAGCCTGCTCAGTGAGCTGTGGGGCCTCAGGAGTCATGTGCCCTGCAGCTTTGGGTCTTGTGGCTGGACTTGCTGTTGTCCAACTTTGGAGCACTCTGGGCTGCTTCTGTGCCACAGTTTCTCGGAGAAACTTAGTATTTCAGGGGGTCAGGCAGCTAGAAAATCTTATTCTGTCTGTCCAGTCATTTCATGTTTTGGAACTGGCAGATGTGTTGGAGCTCAACACTTAACAGTTTTCAGATAATAGGCAGCGAAAGGTTCACTGCTGGTTTAAAGACCTCCCAGATATCTGTGTGGATTTCTTGTTTCAGAGGAATGGATTATTTTTCTTATGCTAATGGTCTCATCTACATAGTGTATTTGTGCTTGGGATTCCTGGAAATACCATACTTGATTATGTCTCCTTACCAATATAAGGTCCCAAATAAAAAAGAAAAAAACCATGAATGCAAAAGCTTAGAATTTTGGGGTGCTCCAAGTCCAAATATGAATTGATCACCTTGTAGTCTTTTCTAGGAACAAACCTCAAGTGCAGAAAAATTACCTTCATGGTTAAAATCATCCCTCTATCAGTTCTGCCCTTGTGCCTTGCTCTCATGGATGGCAGGCTCTTGGACCGCAGCAAGAAAGCAGCAGCTTTATTTGTGCTCAGCAGTGCTCAGCAAAACAAGGCTCCTAACCTGAAAGCAGTCTTTAAGACCCTTTAAAGAAAAGAAATATGGTTTAAATATTCCTCTTTTCTAGAGGGTTTGACTCAGCCAGCTCTGGGAAAGCCCACCTTGTTTCCTTCTCTCTGCTGATGTTGGATCGGGTTGTTTCCCTTCCCTCCCTCTTCACTTGGATGAGGAGTGACCTCCCTTCCCCCAGAGCCTGGGATGTCCCAGATCTTGTTTTCTCAGTCAACACGAAGCCCATAACACCAGAAAAGTGCTGCTTCTTGCACAGCATTGCTCAGGGACAGAAAGATAAAGTACCCACCTGTCAATCCCACCTTCTCTGTCAGCCTGTATGCAGGCTAAAAAACACTTTCAGAAAACACTGTGTCCTTGTTCAGCTCTGTTGCTACTCTGAGTGATTAAACTAGGGCTTGTAAACAAACATCACCAACCATTTCACTGCAAAAACCCTCTTGAGAAACACACTTAACATTTGGTCAACATGGCAGAGAGAAACTCTCCCCCAAGCTTAGCAAAGGAGATGAGTCATTTCCACCACTGCCTGGGACAGAAGGAGAGTTTACTTAGCATAGCCCCATTTGATGGTTTTCTCCTTTGTGAGTCATCACAGCTTTCTTTTCAGCTGGTCACCAACAGCGAGTGGCTCTGCTGACAAGTGGGCTGTGTACAAGGGAGAGTTGGCCCTGGCCTTGGGCAGCCAACTTTCTCTTCTGCCCCACTGGAGCAGGGCAGCCCGAGCTAGAAAACCCTGTTCAATATTCTTGTCACACATCTGGTGGGAGATGTGGGATTTATGGAGGGATGGCAACTTGCTTATTTAAGTTAACCATGGTTTTAAGACATGTAGTCCCTCTGCATCGTGATTGGTGTCCCTCCAGCTCCATCTGGCTCTGCAGCATGCGGACCTGAGTGGCACATGGGAGTAGCCTGCAAGCCAGATGCCTAACATTTATTTTTAGTGATGAATAAACTTTGTAAGCATCTCATTATATAGTCGCCTGCCCTAATTAGTAACATTCAGACAAGCATTAATCTGCAAAAACACTTAGCGGTGCTGAGAGTTCTCAGTGGAGCTCTGAGGAGACATCTTCTTTGTGGAGGGATGGAGGGGAGGGCATTAGTGGAAACAAATGGATGCCTGGGGCTTTGGTTGGATCTAGTTAGGTGTTCCAGGAATTTCCAGTGAATTGGGTTCTCCTGAGTGATTTAAGAGCAGCTCTTTGCTGAACTGCTTTGCAGGTCCAGTGGGTTCACTTACAAAGAGGGAATTTGATTTTGGCCTTGTGATTTCCATCATCATCCTGAAAAGAGCAAACCATCAAATGATCTTGTATTAATTTCCAGTGATGTTTGCCCTCCCTCTGCTGCCTTCATCCTGCTGCTCTGAAAGTGTGAACAGAGAGTGAAGGTAGGACAGAATTGCCTGGTCTTTGGGCTCCTGGTCCTCTCCCAAGCCCAACAGTCCCAAACACCTGGGTCTCATTGTTTCCTGTCTTGTGTCTGTGAATGAAACCTGGGCCCAGCAAGGAGCCCTGTGCTGGCAAAGCCCAGGTGCCACCACAAACCCACTCTTTGAGGAGGATGTTCCTCTTGGACATCCATCAAACCAAACGTTTCCCATGCTGTTGGATGAAAGATGAACACCCTGTTATCTCTTGCTGGAGGAAAGCTTATATTACAGTAGACCCATAGTCCCTCAGTGTACACAGACAGTTATTCTGAGAGGTAAAGCAATAACTCTAATGCAAGACAGAAGACATAACAAGCAAGTGGAAATCTTTACATAAAAGAAAATATCTGACACTGCAACAGATATTAATGAACTGAGAAAACAGACATATGTACGTTAGGGATTTGAGTGATACCTGGGAGCATATTTTACTTTATTTTGTTCATATTTTTACATCTGGCACTTTCACCATATTAATGATTTAAGGAATAATTATTGTAAGGTTGAGTTTCCTTTTAAAAACTTTCAGTGTTCCATCCTGGAATTCGTTCCAGATGCTGGTAACTAAAACTGAAGAAACATACTTCAAAATGATAGTCTTCTCCAAGTCAGGATGACAGCAAAATATGTAAACTACCAATGGCTCTTCTAGCTGCTTGGTTCTTTATGAGCTATCTGATTCCCTTCCAGTTTGTTTAAAATATTTACCATGCAGATGTTCCTTTGGGTGACCAATTTTTATAGTTTTGAAAAGATTATATCAGTTTTCCATGGTATTGTGTTACTGTATTTCTTGGATTTTTTAATAGCACTTGAAAGGCTAATTTCTTAATCAGACATTACTAGTGGAATGTAGAAAGAGAGGTTAAAAAGCCAAACTGGCACTGAGAATTAAACACAGGTTCGTAATAATATGAAAGGAAAACAAAAAGCATCAACTCAAGGATGTTGTTATTGAATGAAAGTTGAGAAAACTGCTAGGAACATGCATTTTTTATTATTATCAAAGGTGTTAAAATATATACATAGCATATGTTTGGCACTGAATTGTTGTTACACAGTTCTGTAGTATTCAGCTGTCTTGGATAAAAACTATCACTTTGATACTGGAAAATTATTATGAAAATGTTAGTTTTGGGCCTACTAGTAAAAAGCAAAGATTGTCTTGCATGCCAGTGAGGTTTCAGTGAAGGGTTTGCACTGTTTCCAGAAACCATCTTTGGCAGCCACCAACTTTCACCTCAGTCAACAAGCCTGCATAACATTTTGTCCTTCTTTATCCTTGTCAGGAGAGCTGATGGGGAGACAAGGGATTGGGCTTGGCTTCACACCCTGAAATTCAGAGACAAATTTCAAGCAGCACTTTAGGATTATAAGTAGCAGCTGAAACAGGATTTAAGAAATGCTGGTGCAAACATTAAGAAATACTCTGAAAGAAGGGAAAAAGGCATTTCCACTATAGGGTTATTCTGTTTTCCTTCAAAGTAAACATGAATGCTGTTATATTGACACACAGCTTACGTAGATGCATGGTTTGGGTCCAGTCCAGTGCTACCATAATTGCAACAGCCAGACCAGAGGCAGGTTGTTTTAATTTTTATTTTTTTTTTTTCAACTGTTCCCAAATTCCACGTTTCTTCAGCTCAGGGTCTTGAGCTGGGCTCATCCCTCCAACAGGTATGCTGTTTCCAAATTCTTCAGAGAGTATCTTATTTCTGGAAGCTTAGGGTTCAGAATGGGCCGCCTATTTCCCGCAGAGTAGTTTCCATTGAGTCATATCATGTTCATGGGAACAAAAAAACAAACCAGAGCTCTGTTAGTTTATAACGTTGTGTAAATGTTACGTAAGTTGGCTTCTGAAAGTTTTCTTTACCTTCTTCTGGAGCTCTGGAAATTGGCCCCAGCCAGCGGCAGGACGCGGGGCTGGTTGTGTTGGCGCTCCAGCTGGTGTTAGCATTTTCTCTGGCGCCTGTTCAGGGAGTCCTGCTCCCACAACCAGCACTAAATCATCAAGCTTAGGGTCAGGCATAAGTTTTTCGTCGGATGACAGAGTCAGGGACCTGTCACCTCTCCTTTGCCTTCACCCACAGCACGGAGCACAGCCCAGTGCTGAGGATCAGCTCAGAATTAGCACCTAACAAATTCCTGTGCTGCTTGCAGGAGCCCTAGGCATCTCTGTGCTTGTTAGCTCTCCTGCTCTCCTCCTGTTTTGTCTTGTAGTTTGTGGCTTTGGGTCTTTTCTGCAGCTTGTTTTAAGCTTGTTACAAGTTTGGGGGGAAATGTTTTGCAGCTTCCTCTGTGTATGAGCAGGGAAACAGGAGCAGAAATGCTGTATATCTTACATTTCAATCACATCTGCACTTGCAGAGGACTTGGTCTCTTTTTGGTCCTCCATTCCTGGGTAGAGATGCACTTTGCAGCAGGAAATGAGTAAGTGTGATGGAGAAGCATTGATCTTCTCTGTGCTGGGGTTTAGTGCCTATTGTGTGTGAAAAGCCAACCACACACTCTGCTCATTGGATTAGAGATGAGTACAAATCCTCAAACATGGTGATTTCTCTGAGTCACTGGGAAACAACTACCAACTTATTTCTGTCCCCTGCTTTTCAAAACACTCCTCAGTGCTGAACAGTTGTGCTGCTGCCCAAAGATCTTTGCCTACATTATCATGCAAAGAGTTTTGGAGCAGAGGTGCTGCTTGGGTCCTCAAGGAGAGGTGAGGTTTCCTGGGGAAAAGCTGCCCAGAGCAGGCCAGCACTAGCCAAGGTTCCTAAGTGCCTCATTTCCACTGCTATGAAATCCATGCACACACAACGCTGCAAGCCAAACCACAGGTCGCAAATCAGATTTGCTTCTAAAAATCACCAGCAACCCAAGCTGGCATTTTCTTTTTTGGTGCATTTTATTTCTCAAACTCTCAAGGAAGGGGGTGGCTATCTTGCCTTCTGCTCAGTAGCCTTTGAGGTCAGAGCAGCTGCCTGAGCTCAGATACACATCCCAAAGGCTCTGCCTGCATAGATCTTGTACTGAGAGAGTGCAGCTCTGGGAAGGCCATTAAGAGCTGAATCCTATCCAGTACAATTAGAAATAAGTCAAGCATTTCTAAGCCTTCCAGCAAACTTGATCAAAACATAGCAAATCTCTTTCCTCAGCTGCTATCTTCCACCCCTTTTCCTCCCACTTCAGCCTGAATTAAGTGAAGCCATCCATAGATTCACATGAGGAGGGAGCCTGTGCAGTTTCCATGCCAGTCATATGGACTCTCACTAGATTTACCAGGAACTGACTTGTTTGGTATGAAAAAACTATAAATATTTTTATAAGTCTGAAGTAAAACAAATAGACTTTAAAGAACCAAAATCTGGGACCTCTGCAGCTAGGAGGAAGAGAATGCTACAACCAGATGTGCTGTAGGAAAAGGGCAAGAAGAACATATTTCCTCAGATCCCTCTGAACTTGAGGGGTGACAGCTCAATAGATTAGGGATAGCTCTAGCTCTCTGAAAAGAGTTTACAGATACTAGAATGATATTTCTGGTTGCTGTGGCTACATCTTGGACCTGGCATTTTTGTTCCCATGCATTTATGCCAGGGTAGAATTGACCTTACGCCATGCTCATCTCTATTCCAAGCGTGCTGTTCTCTGAGGGAAGAGAAATGGAGACACTTTAGGTAGCATTTTGTTTCCTACACTCTTCCCACTTAAGTGAGAAATCAAGGAGCTGGCTTAATAAAAGACAGTAAAGAGAAATATAGGTATTTTTATAATGTGGTGTATGTTGCAAGAAAAAATTTAATTGGGAATTAATGTAATTTTCTCAAAAATACAAAATAATTTGGATTGTGAAAGGGTTATTAGGGTTGAGAAAATAAACATTTCCTGTTGTGGTTTCTGCAAAATATCTCCAGTGGAAGTTTTAGAGTCATCTATAATTTGTGTTCTCTGGGGAAATATTTCTGTGATTACATATAGGTCTGAAAGTTACAGTAAGTATGTCTCTCCTGGATCAATGAGCCCTGGAAATCTTTATCTTCATTAGTTATAGCCTCTGTCATTCCAGGGCTCTGAAGGATACATTTAAAGTACCAAGCATAGTCATTATAATGCAATAGGAAATAGTCTAATAAATTATCTGTCCTGTTATTGTTTCTAGGACAAATATTGGATGTAGGAAAGATTTATTAGACGGATATATTTGTGAATTTATCTTATAAATTAAACTTTTTGGAAACTGGGTCTATTATTAACACCAAGACCCCACAAGGATTTAATTAAAGGCCCATTAGTCAAACTAATTCCTGACATGACATAGGTTTGTATTACACAAACATATTTGACTTTCCAAACATGCTTGTGAGATTTGGCATTTTGCTGAGAGATACTTATTGATAAACATAACTGGGAGAAATTACTGAAAAGAAATTCTGGCTTCCACTGGATGTATAAATTATTTCCTATTACTGGTGCCTGGGAAAAAATGAACATATTGTAGAATAATCCACCATTATAAAATCACTTCTAGTAAGACACACACAGAATATTGGCCATGACCCTAAATTTAAAGAGCAAAAGGATAAAGGCCACACACACTTCCAAATCAGACTCAAATTTTCAAGATACGAGTGCGAAAGCTCAGTCTGTGCTGTAACAGAGTGGAGCAAAATGTCAAGAGGAGCTCAGCACCACTGGCAGCAACACAGACCTGGGAGTTGGGATATCTGAGCTCCCTCCCACCTCCATCACAGATTGGATCATAAAACCACAGAATGGTTTGGGTTGGAAGGGACCTTAAAGATCATCTGGTTCCAACCCTCCAGGAAGCCCTGGCCAGGGACACCTTGCACCAGACCAGGTTGTTCCTTTCCACAAGATATTGGGATTTAAGCCAGAGTCCTATTTGGATCTTGCTCAGGACCTTGTGATTGCATGTTTCCAGGGCTGTAGAGAAACTAGGCATGGTCTGAATCTTTCATCACTCTTTTAAATGCAGAAAGCATTGGCCATGGTATCTCCACGGGACAATTGCTGGGATCGCTGTGCCATTTCACGCTCACCTGTAGAAGAGATGTAACAACATTTCCAGGCACTTCTCTCTGGATTTTATGGATTCTCTCTGTATGGATTTTAGAGCAGAGACTGGGAAACGTGAAGTCATAATGGGGTTTTGGTCTCTGTACCAATCCCAGCATCAGTGGATGCAGTCAGGGTAACTGAGGGCTGTGCATGAGACCATTGGTGAAAGTCAGACCTGGCAGAAGTTAAGAAGAGCAAATATAATCACAGTTCTTCCTTCAGTCAGGCAGTGCAGTGTGAGTGGATACTGCTTAGCCTGGCTGAGGTTTAGGCACAGCTCATCTGCCTTGGGGTCTCTTCCAGTGCTGGTTTCTTTGACTCTCTTAGATGTTTTCACACAGAGGCTTTGCAGTGTCTGCTGATGCATCACATCTTGGCTAATTCAGCAGACACCTTGGTACAATTAGTAAGAAGATATTCCCCTATCGCATCTAAAATGAAGCTCATTTTACAGCTTCTTGGCACAGACAGTATTTTGCTAACCTCTTACACCAGAGCCATAGAGGTAGAATTCATCAGATTAACATTTTAGCACCGTGGCTTCACCAGAAGGGTCTGTTGTGGTCTGCATCTCCTGAAGGGGCACTGATCCCCCTCCAACACCCGTGTGTTAGCTCAAGAGCACATCAGACAGGTTTCAAAGGCAGCCTTGCTCTTACCAGATAATTAATAAGGAAGGATTTTCACACCAGTTCCCATCTATAATCCTGTGGATTTAGGTCATGCTGTCTCACTTTTGGTGAGTGTGACACAGGCAGAAGAATCCAACCTTGCCCTCCCACTGCTGGTGCATGGATTGTGCCAGCAGTGGGCAAAGGTGCCACTTGTCACCTGTGGTGTGGTTCAGGGCCACCCTGGTGACAAACTTCTTGTGGAGGAGAATGGCTCTGAGCCAGCACACCGGGCTGGGGGATTTTCAGTGAAAATGTAATTAATGAAAAAGCTTTCTGCAGCCAGCCTAGTGTTAGTTAAAGCATGGCTTGATGTTTTAAAAATTTATCTGAAGTTGTTTTTGAAAAATCCTGCATGTTTATTCAAACCTTTTTTTTTTCCATTAACAAAATCTATATGAAAAAACAAATATATAGTTTTGAGATTTTTTGGTGGACAAAGAAACCAAAGTCCTGCCCTTGTCCTGTATCCCTAAAGCCTCAATGTAAACATCTGTGGACTTTTGTATTTAATTTCTCTCTCTACTTTTCTTTTTTCCTTTTCACATCAGTTGGAACAGGACTGAATTTAAAAACACACAAACAAACAAAAATTATAGTGAAAATTATTGTTTGAGCTGCAGCAAGGCCTGTTGGTGAGACTTCAGTATGGAAAATGTAGAGGAAGCAGAGTGGAATCCGTAAAAGTATCCACACTTTGGAGAGCTACAGAGATTAATAAAGTAATTGTCCATCATCTTGGCTCTTCCCAGGACAAAATAATCCTAGTTAACTACCTCCCATCAGACAAAGATTAGCCTCACCACCTTCAGCAGGGCCAAGTGAGTGGAGGCAACTCCATCTGCTTTGAAAAAAGTGAGGACTGGAACACGACTATCATCAGTAGTGTGGATAGATGTGAAGACATCAAAGGAGAAATAATTGCGCAGAAATTGGGAGCTCAGTGGGTTTTTTAGGCTTGATTTAAGGCAGAAGAGGGAAGCAGATGATGTTGGCTTTAGTCCTGGCAGTGGTGGTGAAAGTGGGGGCTGTTTCAAGCCCTGCAGTCCTCTGTGAGAAACTAAAGGATATTTCTCTGCAGACTTTAATGGAAAATGTTCTCTGCTTTTTAGTCTCATTCTTGTTGAAAGTGGAAAATTTTTCTAGAAATTAAACTTCAATGGAAAACAGGGGTTTTGAAACTTTGAACTTGTCTGTTTTCCAGGAAACCCTTCATTAATAGCCAGCATTATTAGAGAGGACAGATGAGTCATGAAAACCTCAAGAAATTTTGAGCATGAACTAGCAAATAATGAAAAAGAAACAAATTGTGTAAGAATGTGATAGAACTTTTTTGGTTTTTTATCTTCCCTCTAAATGTCAATGATATGGAAGATTTGAGCCAATATTAATCACCTTTTCCAGCCCAGAAAATGAGACTGAATTCTCCTGCCAGCCCACTGGGTGACACTGCTTTGCAGTCACCAGCACAGAGCCAGTTCACACCAGACTTCCATTTGGCTCTGAATCTCCTGCTCATGTGGTATTTGAACATCATGTCTCCCTGCACCCTGACCAGATTAAGAGCAGGATTTAAGGAGATTATAGTCATCACCAGATCAAGGCAAAATTCATACTATGTATTTGCAGTGCACTGGAAGGAAAATTATATCTTAGTAAAGCTAATAAAAGCAAAAGATCTCATTAATTTCTTTATTTTCTCCTGGCTTCAGCCCCGGGGCTATAATTAACTTGTGGTAAATGCATATAAATCTCAGACTCTACTACAATTCATCCTCCTGATGTCCTTTCTGAACGGTAACAAAACCCTCGATGAAAAGCCTCAGAAGACCACTAAATATCATTGCCAGTGCAGTTCTAGGTGCTACCCTCGTGTCCATCAGTTGTCAGTTCATCTCAAGGCTTGAAGAGATCAAGATGCTGTTGGAGATGGGAGAGGTCTTTGCACCAATGGTCCTGTGACTCAAAATGCTGAGGGAAATGCACTGATTGCAGAAGGTACTCAAGCACCTTTAAGATCACAGTCATTTTTCATCCTTAATGATCATCGTCCCTTCTTATGGGTTGATTCTTGGGATTAAAATACCACTTTGTCCTTTGCCAGATAGCTGTGTCATAATTATTTTTTCCCCTGGACCTGCTGAATCTGTAGGCTGTGCAGTGATTTCCACTTTCCCTCCTCATTTTGATTGTCATGACTATTGTCAAAGAATTGGCTTTTCCTGCCACAGCCCAGGGTCCTGAGGGCAGCACTAATGCCAGTCAGTGCTGAAGACTGATCCATGTATCCCAGAGAAAGATTGCTGCTCCCAAACTCCTTTAGAAATACCAATCAATGTTGCCATCTGGAGGACACACGGCTTTACAGTAGACCCTGTTTCCATTTTATGCTGCTGCTGTGATACCCCCATCATGAAAGCCCAGCTCACCACAAACAGTTGTTACTCTGCTTTTCATGTCCCAGATTTTCTTCAGCTCCTTCTGCAACTGATTATCTGTTAGTCTTTTTTTTGTATGTTCCGTGAAGCCTATCATTATTGTATTACTTTTACATCTGAGAAATTGTTGCTATTATCATTATTAAATAATAACAACCATATCTGGTATCTTGATTTGTCAGAAACACAAAAAACCCAACCAAACCCTGTGTTTGCTTTACAAATGATTTCTGGCATCTTGGAAAAGCGTTTCCCCTCCAAGCAAGGGCTGTGCAGCATGGCAGGCTCAGAGCAGGCAGAGCTCTGGCTTGCTCTCTTGGAAAAGTCAGAGAGCAAATTTTGCATGAAACTGAGTCATGTATATAAAGTGCTGAGACAGAAAGGACTTTTACACTGGTCAATTTATCACATTAGTTTGCAATATTCCTAAGGAGAGGATATTATCTGACAGAGATGATTATAGAAAATAAATGTCTAACATCATCTAGGCTTCTCTAGCCTGTAGGGTGACAGTGGTGTCTCCAAGGGATGGTTCATCTGACTTACCCAGGCATCTGCTGTAGGAAGAACTAAGAGCTCTCAGCTCTCCTTTTCCCACTGACTTTAGAGAGAGGTCTAGAGCAGTCTTGTCAAAGAGAAGTTCAATTACTAGATAGCTGAAGGTGACTGAACTGAACACATGCATCTGCCAAAGCTAGGTTGAAACATTTATCTTTAAAACTGATTTAACTAATCTGGACCAAGGCAGGTTCTCCCTGTTCTGCTCTAAGACAGTGAATCTTTTGTGATATAAAGATAATATTAACCTTTATAAATTTAGAACTTATGTAGTTGGTTTTGTAATGATTTTATAAACGGTCACAAGGATGAAAGAGGTAATCCAAGCATGTGTGTGTTTCATACTAGGTGCTCCAAAGAAATTCACTGCTGTGGTTCACCAGTAATAACTTGTATCACAGAAGTGATTCTGCAGCTGTACCCCAACATGCACCTGATATTCTGATTTATGTTGAAACCTAACACAATAATTTAAAAAACCCTCTGGATTTTCTGCTTCTGAGCTACTTTCTCATCACTCAGGCTATTTTATATTTTACATGAGGTCCATTACTCTAAGAGAAGATTTCTTCTCACCTTCATGAGCTCTGGATGTGGTTCCATTTCTTGTGCTGTAGTTACATGGAGGAGGTGTGGTTGGTGTGGCTGTTCTAGCTCCTTGGGTCTGAATTAATTCTGGACAGGAGTTTAAGTTAGCACCTTCTAAGGAAGACACTCAACCTGAAGCACCACAGGTTACTTGAACTGTACTAGAAACAGCAATAGTGCTGGAAATGACCTTCAGAGGTCATCTTTGCCCACTTCCTGCCCCAAGCTCTGCCTAACCCTCTTGCTCAGAAGTTAGTTTAACCTGCTCTCAACAGCCCTAACTTCCAGAGATCCCACCACCACCTCCCCAGACAGCCTCTTCCAGGGTCTCACAGTCCTTCCTGTTTAAAAGAGTTGCTCTTTTCCCCTAATGTTTTATCCAAACTTTCCCTGCAGTGTCACACTATCACTCCCCACCTTATCCTGCACTGACACAAAGCTAGAAATCGCAGAGCCGAGAAAACAGAACAGTGATTTTTCTTTACCAGTTGAGACAGAGACATCAAACACAGTTGTCAACGTCAATTTGGGCAACACAGATGGCCCCTCTTCGAACATCAGTCAGATCAGAAAGTGATTTCTGGTTCTCAGTGGAAACAACATCCCCAAGTTGTCGGATCCTGTGAGCTCCCTGGGATAATAGCTTCCAGCAACAGACACCATGTACAGGCTTTGGTGTGCCAAAGCTCCCGTGACCTGAGGGCAATAACTCCAGTAGACACTGCCAGAGGATGGATATTGCAAGGTTCAGTGGGAGTGGGCTCTGTAAAAATTAATTGATTTTGGAACAAATTGCATCCCAGAAGATCTTGACAGTGGGATCCCAGGAGGAAATGGGCAGCCATCTATTCTGTAACCTCCACAGCTTTTGTCAGCTTGCAAGTTAGGTTCCCTGCTCCATAGGGTGTTTATAAATCGAATGTGGGAGTCTGTATGGACACATATAGAGACATATGGAGACCTTGTGTTCTCTGGCCCAGGCTCTCCTATACTTCTTTAATTTAAAGGAATGCCTCTGTTCCTAGCTGGCCTTTCAATGATTCATGGAGTAGTCCTTCAGTATTCCTGTTTTAAAACTGGAATGCAAGTTTAGCAGGGACACTCTTGTAAGCAGAATGACATTAACTTCATGGAAATGAATTTATTTTAAAGGCAACATAATTTCTTACTTGATGTCCTGCCAAGTGATCTTGTAAATAATTTTATTCTCTACTTGGTATACTGGGGTTGAGCACAGCCCTAATTATGTGCTTAATCTTCTACTTTGATGTATTAGCAGCCTTCTTAGTAATACCTGTTTGTAAACAGTGGGAAGTTGGAAACCAGGATATGCTCATATATTTTCAAAACCACTGTGATAAACATCCCTTGTAAATCTCAAAAAAGGCTATAAAAGGGTTTTCCCATGGCTTGCACCAGAGTCCTGATGGAAACTGAGGCACAGTGCAGTGATGGGATTTGGTCCAACAGGACTATTGAATCCCTCCTGTGCCCCTCTCCGTGCTGGTGTCCTTGCTAATGGTGCTCAGGGGTTTAAAGATGCCTGTACCAGTTTTGTGCCTTTGTCTCCACCACTGAATTGTGAGTTAAATTCAGATAAAACTTCCACAGTGGCCTCAGAGGGCATGGAGACGACCTTTGTGTATATCTCCAGGTAGATGTCTGGACAGGCTGGTACACTGTGACCACATCAACAAAAACTGTGGTGGAACCACTTTCTGCTGTCTTGGAAACTTCTGTGTTTAAAGGAATAATTTTGCTATCGCCACTGTTTTCTTTTGTATTCCTCCCCCAAAATTGAGCAATATTTCAGCCCACATTAAATGGGCTGTCGTTTCCAGAGCAGCACATTTGACTCCTGTGTGTGACTTTGCCATTTTTGTCTTGTTGAATACTCTCTGTCGGACTATGATGAATGATTGCAGAGCAAAGTAAAAAAAATAGGCTGAAATCAAAATGTTTCAGCTTTGTTGAAAAAACACATTCCAGTTCAGCCAAAGTGGGTTTTTCAAGGAAGTTTCCTAATGGGGAAATTGTAATTGTGAGCAGGGGGAATTGTAAGCTGCTCCAGGGATTTAGTAAAAATATTTATTTTTGCAAAGGATCTTGCAGGAACCTTTTCCATAAACGACCCCCAACAGAGATGCACTAACCTCTCTCCTCATCCTTTTGAGGATCAGAATGTTTCTTGAGACTTTGGGGGCTGGGAGCCTTTGGAGAGGAGTGTGCAGTTCTCACTATGCTCTACCACAATATATTGCATTTATCCCACTTCAATGTGCAAAACGTGTCTTTAATTTCCAGTGAACAAAGATTTGGTTTCTAGTTCTGCCTTGTTTTCACCATATATTTTGCAAAACCATGGTTTTTTTTCTGTTAATGTTCACCTTTAACCTATTGATTTGCTATAAAAACAAGCCCTTTTATAAAGGAAAGGTAAAAGGAAATGAGGGAAAACATAAACACATTGCAAAAGCAAGGATTTCCCAGAATAAACCCACATATAACACAAATATATGATGTAGCTTCTTTTATTAGCACTGTAAAAAAGAAGGCAGGGAAAAATGTGAAAATACATTGGGGATTTTAACGGCAAGCAAATCAATTAGTCATTACTGACATAAATTTCCCTTTCTTGGGGACGTTCAACCTTCTCATATCCCGTGGATGAACTCTAAAGCACCTGTAGTAGATCTGTTTTCAGTAAAGAGATTTAAACTACTGTAGATGTTTTTCCAAGGAAAATACAATGTTGACAGAATAATGCGTGGAAGAAGAGGCTACTAAGGCAGCTGCTATAAATTGCCAGCCTTGTAATCCCTCTTGCAACACGCCCAGCTTCACAGGATGTGCATTTGTTGATGCTCTACATATGGTTTTGAGCAAAAGTAATTCCCCCCCGCAACATGACAAAAGCTAAGCATGCCCCTGCAATTGCACAGGAAGGGTCATCCCCTCACTTCCCTGCTTTCCCCGAGCCCTGGGATAATGGTGCTCATTTTGGAAAGCAGCATCATGTTTTTGCACATATCTCCATCAGCTGGGTGGATGTTGGTGGCAGTGGCAGGGGTTAGGACATGAGTGTTCCCAGCTGGAAACACTGCAGCCCCTGGCCATGTGCTGAGGACTCTGATGGTCTCCTCAGGATGACCAGCTTGTCCTGTGCTGCCAGTGAAGGTGGATCTCTGAGAGTATCCCCCACCATGGTTATATTGCTCTTCCCATGGCTCTCCCACATCTACCAAGGCAGAAAATCATGTGGGAGAGATGGTGGAAACCTCTTCCACCATCCTGGTGTACTTTGGCTGTTCAGCCTTTCCCCTCCGACATACTTTTCCACAAAGCAATTTTAGCATTTTGGCCTTGGACACAGTAAGGTGTTTATAGACCGTTTTCATAGTCAAAGCTGATTCTGTGCTATTACAAGCTTTTTCCTTTTTTTTTATTAATATTATAATTTAAGCATTTCCAACCTTTCTCCTGGTGGATGCACCCCTAAACCCCACTCTTTGTAGCTGGATTAATTTTCTGACAGATAATTTTCTCTGTCTTCTTCTCTGTGTGGCGACAGAAAGAGCTGCCCATTACTGGTTCAGACCAACTGCTGCTCCTCAGGAAATCTCTGCTCAGGGCTTCCTGATCTGGCATGGGTTTGGGATCCCTCAGGAATGATCTGATGAATGAGTGCTCTGAATCCCTAAGCTCACAAAAATATCCCTGGAGTAGAACTGTAAAACAGGTAAGGGAAAGGATTTTGTGGAAGAGCCCACACCATGCTGAGAGAGCAAGAGTAGGTGCATGAGGAGGCAACCACTGCGCTCTCCCAGCTGCTGTCCTTTGCAGGATCCTTGCTCTGTCTCCTCAGCTACTCTGGTCTCAGCTCCAAGAATTATTTCTACTATGTGTTCTAATCCATGTAAAATGCTTTAGCAACTGCAGCAGTGATCAGCACCCAGGAGCCTTCTCCAGCACCCTTGAGCAGATGCAGTGAAGCCAAACTCTCTCTTTTGATCCCTTATTCACAGCAGCTTTTGAGCTTCCTCCTACAGTACCACATGGAGAGGGCTCAGGATGCTCCCACCCTCTCCCTGCCCGTGTGCTTTTGGGGGCTGTGAGTCTGAGCCTCTCCAGGATGAGGCGTGAACTGGAAACAACCCTCTGCCTTCTCCAGTGGGAGTGCCCAAACTGAGGCTGCAGTGAGGGATCTGGGACGTGCCATTCAGGAGCAGCTCAGAAGCAGCTCCCACACTGGTGCTGCTGCATGTAAGAAACCAAATTCAATCCATGGCAGTAAGTGAGCAGCCAGGGCTGTGTGTCAGCCTGGCACTGCTGAACCCATGGGAGAGGTGAGAATAGGAGGATAAATAAACTGCCACTGGCATCAGGCGTCAGGAGGGTTTCACTGCTTGACAGGGGAATTTCCATTTTTTAAGTCAGGCAAAGTTTTTTTTTTCTGTTTGTGTTTTTTTGTTTCTTGACGTTTTTTTAATTCACTCTAAATAAAAAGGAATGTTTCCTATAGAAACCAATTTCTATAGAAAAAAAAATAATAGATGTGTTTCACACACACAGAGACACAAACCATGCAGTTAGTGGGAATCCCATTGTCTCTGGAAGATCAACATAGATGGATGTTTCTGGCTGTTTGCAATGAGCCCCCAGGCTGATGGCTCTGGTCTGACCCTCCCCAGCATGAAAGTCTCAGGAGGAAAAGTCTCCCTGTGCTCTTCCATTTTGAGTTCTGCTGCCTCCTGGGGACTTCCCAGGGACTGTGGGATACCCATGGGGAGGGACAAAAAGCTGGGACCCGGGTGTGGGAGCTAGAGAATCAAATACACTTTAGTTTGGCAAAGTGTGGATGGCCACAGGGCTCCTGGGCGATGCCTTTTGGCCCAGGGTTTGATATTTACCGGTTCGCACTTGCTCCATGGGTCTGTGACCTCTTTTTGAAACTTCTTCTTTACGAGTTTATTTTGGCTGGGCTCAGGCATTCATAAAATTCCTAGGGAACGGGAGGCTTGAAGCATGGCTTGTAAAAGGAGGAGTGGGGAGGTGGGAGAACGGATTGAGGAGGAGAGTTTTCCATTACCCTGTCATAGCCTCCCTAGCGCAGGTCTTACGCCTCTGAGCTCCTTTCCAAAGCTGCAGGCATCTGAAAAGAGGAGAGAGAAAGGGAGGAGAGAGGGGGGAAAGCTTCCTTTCCCATTTGGGAGGCAGGATCCATCCCTAAGTATATAGGTCTTTCTCCAGTTTCCCTTGTCAGTCATCCTTCTGCAGCTTTTGGTCTTCGCAGCAGGTCAGCAGAGTTGGTGAATAGCTCGGCAAGCACAAGGCATCTGAAACAAATTAGATCTCTTATAGCCACCCAGAGACTGATGATGGATGGAGGTCTGTATTTACAGCAAAACTAATTGGCAACATACACAGACATCCAAAAAAGTATATTATTTTGCCAGACTTTGGAGTCGCTAGGCCCTTTATTTTTTATTGCAGAACATTATACAGCTAGAGATAAAAAAGAACAGTGAAAGTTTTAAATCTAATAAAAGCATTTGACTGCAGAGTAAAAATAACATACACAGAGAAGTTTGATTTGGAATCGAATTTTATTAATGGTCTTTTCTCCGCAAAATGTTTCCAATTAAAAAACAATTCTGAAGTGATGCATTAATAAACTGCTCCCCCCTCTCCTTTGGAGGGCCTAAGAGT
Source organism: Lichenostomus cassidix (assembly GCF_008360975.1). Classification (NCBI taxonomy): domain Eukaryota; kingdom Metazoa; phylum Chordata; class Aves; order Passeriformes; family Meliphagidae; genus Lichenostomus; species Lichenostomus cassidix. The sequence goes on along the minus strand of NC_139489.1, from coordinate 7,740,020 downwards.
TTTAAAGGCTGAGGTGGATAAAAAAATCCAGTGGATGTTATTAAAACATAATTTAATATAACCTAAATATAGTGCTTGCATACCACAGAGAGAGAACCGGCAGTATAATTGAATTCGAAACAATGATAGTATGTTGACTTTTCAAAGAGAAATATTATCAGATTGTAAGCTGCTGTTCAAAAGAGGGGTCTTCTTTAAACACTGAGGCATGTAAGAAGCAATAAAGAGGAAAATCAGCTATGTTTCCCTGGACAGCATGTGGCAGATTTAGATTTCTGAAAGGCACGAATATATGTGAAATTGGGAGCATGCAGTAGATGAAGGGTCTGGATTCCAACAAGTCATTTGTTTGATTTTTAGATGAATGATCTCTTTGCTTAGAAAAGAGAAGAGAAGGAAAAATACAGGGAGAGACAGATAAAATGGATGTTGCAGATCTGGTCTCCCAAAAGCGTTTGAGAAAATTGTGTGTTTCTATCTGTTGATGTCATTGGGCAGAGCTTGGCTATGAGTGATGAAAGCTCTTGTAAAGTGTTTTCCCTGGGCTGGGAGCATTGTTCCCTGATAGACATATTTGCATGAGAAATAGGTGAGCTCTAGAGAAGGTCAAACACATGCATGATGAGGGGGCTTTGGGATGGGGGGGAGACTCTCATTCCCCTGACCACCTACACTTCTGTAGAGCCTTCCTTAATTTTGTTTTGAAGCAGGAATGAGCAGACACCGACCAGATGATCTGCGTTACCATCTTTCTCTGCTAAAAATCCAACTTGGCTCAGGCAGAAAAGAACAAGTTCCTTTGCCTCCCCAAACACCAAAATCTCCACCATCAGGAATCCTCCTCCTCAAGCCAGAGACTGCAGCAGACACGGTGGGACCAGGGAGGACCTGCACCCTGTGGCACCTCAGCTGGCACAGAGCCAGAGGAAAGGGGTCCTCCTCATCCCACCACGGCAGGGTGAAGACCTCTCTACACCCAACCATATCATTTGCATCCACTTCAACGCCCCTTTCCCCAGCAGCACCGTGTGAAGGGATCTAAGTGCAAATAGGAATTAGACCCATGATTTTCCTCCGAAGGATTATCCCTGATCGCACATTATTACTATTATTACTGTGTTTGCTGGGGCGGGTTTTCTTATTCTAAGCTTTTTTTTTTTCCTCTTTTTTTTTTTTTTTTTTTTGGCTGCATCTGGGAAGCCGTCCTTTGTGTAAACAGCTATCAGAGTGAGCAGGAGTATGTGATCCATTAGCTCCGCTGAAAACACAATCATTGTGTTATTCCAAGCTGATGAAAACGTCCTCTGTAGTTTTCTCTCCCAATGTCCACATGCCAATCAGCATTTGTCAGTGATATAATTTTCTCGCATAAACACATCCGTTGTGCAACTTCCACCCCGAGTAAATAGACATAATTCCAAAACCAAATAACACACTTGGAGGGGAATGGGAGATTAGACAGACAAGGAGGTGGAGGGGGAGTGGAGGGGAGTGAAACTGCAAGGAGAGATCAGCTTTAATTGCAAAGGGGGAAGACGGAAAATTCTCAGGAACAGGCAACACGACTGGTTTATTTCTTCATAGAGCAAAAAAGGCTGGGAAGGCGAATAGTTGGGGCTATTTTTTTTAATGAACATTTGTGAACGAGGACCACCATGAATTGCTGAAAGAAGGATTGCTGTTGTTTATGGAATTGGGAAAACATTTTTTTTTCCCAATTTGAAACAGAATAGACAATACGCTATAAGTGGGGAGGTGCCATTTCCCCGTTTTCACCAGAAGGCCTGCTCAGACATGCTACATTTTTCCCCTCCTTGTTCAAAGCTTACATAACCTCCGGGTAATTGTATCTTTGAATCCAATATTGCAGACTTATGCAGAAGAATGTTTTCCATCCCATATGTTTCCAGTGTGTTTGGTGTGTCTGTGTTTGTGTGTAAGGAAATTTGTAAAATAAATCCTTTATTTACATGAGTTCCCAGACTTGGCAGACCATGGCTGTGCCATGTGCATCCATACAGGATTGGTCCGTGGCTGTATGCAGTGTTTATTTAAATATATCCTCTGCCTACACCCTGTACAAAAGGCATATGTGTACATCAGAAAATATTATATGTCAGTAGAAAATATGTCTGTTCTTTATAGAAATGTCTTATGTATGATCCTGTAGGAGAATGATTAAAAAAAATTAGGCTAGGGCAGCAGAAGGGGTAAAAAAGTACAATTATGTACGTTTGTGTACACATACGTACATTTTGTGTGTCTCCCCAGGTCAAAATCCTTCCAAAACTGATATCTGAGAGGGCTCCTACATGAAACAGCACCTACCTCTTGTCCTGAGGCAGAATTAAACCTCTGAACCATTTTCCAAACCAATTCACGCTGCCAAAAACACGGTTCTCTGCTCATATCTGCGTGCGCGCTTCTCTCGGAAGGCACGAACCTTAAATTCTGCACTGCCTTAGAGAACGACCTGGGGTGATTTCAGGGCCACCCCGAGCCCGAGGGCCCAACAGGACAGTCCCATGCCTCCCTCCCCGCCCAAACCACGCTGTCCGGAGATGCTTTCCACGATTTCCATCCTCCCGCCGGGCGATGCCGTGGGTGTGCACCGCTGGCCAGCTGTGCCGCAGCTCACGGGTGAGCATCTCCCCGCGTGGGAGGGCGGCAGCGGCTGAGCCAGGGTCCCCGCTAGCTTCCACAAAGCTCCTCCGCTCACCGGGAGGCGGCAACATCCCGAAATGCCTCCCAGCTGCGGTGTGCCCAAACATCACCGCTCCTGCCGAGAGCGATCTCGGCTGTCGCCCTTCCCGCCCTGAGCAGCGGCGATCCCAAAGCCACTCGTGTCCCCCACCGCCAGTGCCCTGAGCAGGGCTGCCTGGCTGCTCCGCACACGGGGAGGGCACGGCGACGCAAACTTTTATGTGATCCCACGGGAACCGATCTGGTTTCAAACACAAGCGCTGGATCACCTGATTTGCATTTTTCCCCATTCGAGGGTCCCAGGCTAGGGGAGGGGAGAGCTGAAACCCTAAACCGCTTTGTGCTTATTTGCTTTATGATCCTGTTGGGTGCAGTGTTTACTCAAATCCGGCAAGCATCTGGATTAGATAATTTGTTGGAAATTAGCAGTGTTTGATGGTTATCGGCCCTTGCGTGATTAAAACCCGGCTGTCAGCATCGTGTTTGGGTTTCGGGAAGGCAGGGACACCAGCTGCAGGAATCCCCACGCTCAGCGCTGTGGGGAGCAGTGGGGCTCACACCACCCTGGAGATCATCCAAGAGTCCCCTGCACTGATGTGGGGCTTTCCAGGAGAGGCAGAGGGGCAAAAGTGCTGAAAATAATTCTGTTCAGCACCTACTGACACATGGAGGAGAAGGGAGGGAACGGGTGCAGGCGGCTGGGGGCTGTGTCTTCTGTCTTACAATTATTTCAGCTGCTTCTACCAGGTCTGTGCTTTGTCCTTCATTATTTACACCAAAGGCGGGAACAGCAGGAATGCAGAACAGCTTTGCTTGCTTTCTACACTTCAGTTTCGATTTTTCCTGTTTAAGGAACTATTTGTGCATCCCTTCCCATCCCTGCATTCCCACATCCAAGCACAAGGAACATTCCCCCTCTTTCCTCCTCTTTCCTCCTCTTTCCTCCTCTTTCCTCCTCTTTCCTCCACCCTTCCCTTTGGGGTTGGATCTTGCTCCCTTTAAGCTAAGAGGGGTTTTAAAGCTGGATTAAATGGTGACAAGCCCAAACCCTGCTGGAGGACTTTCATCATCATTATATTAATATGCGCATTTTTTCACAAGGCTTCACGGAGCAGCTCAGCAAAACACTCATGGCATAGCAGATGTTTTGCTGGTCAAAGGGACAGGGAAGTATTAAAGACATTGCTTCATCCCCTTTGGGCCAGTGGGACTCTGAGTGCAGGGCCCAAGTGATTTTTGTAGAAGAGGGTCAGTACCCTGAGCTGGGGCAAAATTTGGACTTCCAGACAGGTGCTATGTGCATGCTCTTCCTGGTGGGATATTCACCAGCAGGAAAAACCAACAGAATGCTTAGGAAGTTGAATAATTACAGGTAGACATCAGGTAGATAAATGACTAAGAGCAAACTGTATGTATATTTTGCATGATGGTGAGAGATGTGCATTTATAAAGATATTTTATATATATTATACAGGGTTTTAAAGTATGCTTCTTCCTATGGTGCCTCTCAAGAATTAATATTTTCAGCTGTATAGATATATTCAATGTACATTATGAACCACATAAGATTGACTCAGTCATAGTAAATAAGCAGACCTGAAATAAAAAGGATATAAATTGTAATATAAACTATAAATATAAACCTTTTGACTCTATTTTTTTAACATAGTGTAATGAGTTCTCTTAAGAAAGGGCACCAAATAATAAATAATCTCTACAGTCACATTCTGAAATTGGACCTACCACTTGCTCCCAACAGTGTTTGCTGCAGCAGTGCCTGGAGCTTCCCTTTACAAGAGTGGGATGGGAGGTTGTTTGGTCATCTTTGCAAAGAGACACAGGGATGTGCCAGTGCCATCGTGGGGAGCCTGCACTGCTGAACCTCATGCAGACCTGCAGGTTGGTCCCACCTGGGCTGCCAGCCTTGTCCAAGCAGGATCTGAGCATTGTAAATTTATCCAGGCAAGCCCAGAAGGAGTTCTGGTGTCATACAGGAATGGGTGTTATCTTTCATCCCCTCATTTTCAAATTGCTGTTATGCATTTAAAAACCATTTCTCTAGTTTTCAGTAGTCAGCTGAAGGACCTGGCTCTGTCTGCAGGTATCCCTGCCTGGGATGCCCTTAGGCTGGTCCATCCCATGGCAGTACATCCATTTGGACCAACACATGGTCCCACAGTACCTGCATTCAGGGCAGTTGGGATATGGGGCAACCCTAGACCAGGCTTTGTATGTGTGTGTTCTCTGCAGGCTTCTGGACTAGGGAAATTATCAAATCATCACCCTTTAAACCTTTCCAATCACTTCCCGCCCACAGCTTGATTTCTGGGGCCTTCGGAACTCCAGGCAAGTTTGCTGCCTCTCGCTAATGAATACCGCACTGAGTGAAAACTCTATCTGCACATCTTTAAATTAAACCAAACCACACACACACACACACAGAAATCATTTCAGCCTACCCACTGGGTTTTTGCCTTGCTGCATGTGCAGGATTTCTTATTGATGTGGGAACCGTGCAGCAGAAGAAACTCCTTAAATGCGCATCAGGAGCAGTAATTTCTCCCTGTTGCCTGCAGCATGGGTTCAGACGATATGATCATGAAAAAGGGAATGATTTCCTGCCCTGTAGAATTTAATTTTGTGAATGGAGCCGTGTAACGCAGCATAGTAGCTTTAAAAAAATAACCACCATAAAAGACACGAGTGGAGAAAACAAGTTATACACCACTCTGTCACATGGAAAACAAAGCTAACTTACATGGATTGACTTCCTTGTTTGCCCTTTCATTGTTCCTTGATGGTAAAACTCTTGCGTTATGATTTTCAGAAGCACACAGCACTGAAGGGTTTATGGTGTTTACTTAGCATATAGGACAATAGATGGAAAGGCGCCATAATTTGTGACGCTGACTGCAAAATAAACCTACCATCGTTCACACAGAGTGCTGTTCCTCTGCATAAACAGCCACGTTGCTGCTTGGCAGGAACAGACCATCGTCTCCCGGGTCCTGCTTGCTGGAGCTGCACATCTTCGGGCCTCGAGCCATTGGTGTTTGAACAGAGATGCCTTTTGACTCCAGTGGGGCAGTGCTGGCACTGCACAAGCTCTTTGTCCCTATTTTGATAAAATAAAGACCCCTGAAAGGCCTCCCAGCTTAAACCCCCCCATGTGTTGCTCCACAATAGCTGCTGACATGGTAAAGTCGCAGAGAGGGTCCCTGCCAGCAGTTTGGATGTAAATGTCTTGGGGCCAGGGGCAGTTGGGATGTGGAGCTGTGTCCACATTGTAGCCCTGCTCCCAGCTCTGTGTTTGATTTACTAGGGTAGGAAATCTCCTCATCCCCACTTTGCTCTGTGAAACATCTCCGGTGCATCAAGGTGGATTGGAGTCCAAAGTGATTGAACAGTGCTTTTTCTGTGAGACTTTGAGTAAGGCCTTGTCCAAAGAGCAGAGTTGAATCATGAGTGTGTCTGAGGAAGTGTGTCCAGTGAGTTTCATATATGCTTGAATTAACAAATCTTAGAAGACAAAGTGGGAAATGACCTTGAGAAGGTACTGAATTTTTTCTCCTCATCCAGGACCTAAACAGCCAGCCCCAAACCCATTCCTGCCACATGCACATCAAACCTCTTAAAACTCCCTAATTATGGAGGTACCATAAACTCCTTCAGCAAACCCTTCCAGTGCTCCCTTGTCTTTTGAACAACTTTCAGAAGTTCTTACAACTGTTCTTCTTGAACACATTTCTCTGTGATGTCTAATGTCAGCCTACCCTTGCTTCAGCTCAAGGACAAGGCTCCTCCTGTCCTCTCCATAGGAGACACAAAGGTCTATAACCTCCCTCTTCTCACTCAGGGTTTTATGGACTGTCACATTGTGTCATCTTTGCATTTCTTAGACTGAACAAACCCACGCTTTTTTGACCATTTCTCATATTAAGTTTTCTAGGTTTCTGATCCACTTTTTGTGGCTGTTCTGCTCCTCTGAATTCCAGTAGCTTTGTGCTTTTCTTAAGGACCTCCCCCAGGGTCTGACTATCCCTGGATTTTATCATCTCTGATCAAAAGTTGGTTGTGGACTATCTGTGTGGTTTTGACTTGAACTGGATCCATAGCAAATGAATCCCATGGCATTTTTTCCCATTGGTTTCTTGGGATGTGGCAGTTTTAAAGCAGTTGCAGAAGATAAGCACAGGGGAGACCTGCCTGGCAGTGAGCAGTGGGACAGGCTTAGCTCATGTGTCTTGCAGAAGATACCCTGGGTTATTAATTTCAGTGTGAGGCTGAGTTTTTCTCTTTGGCATTCACAGTGGCTTTTGATCACCCAGGAGCAATGGCACAGAGGAGAGGGAGGAACTGTGCAGGTGCTGAACTTTGCCCACAGCCACACTGAAATAACAGCTCTCCTGGTTTGTTTTGTCTTGCATCACCCAGCTCACCAACAGCAACCTGCCAGAGTCCAGACAGACTCTATAAAACCCCACTGAATGTGTCCTGTTCCACATGGGTGTCCACTCTGGAAGTGGTTTTTAGCTGGTTGTAGCTTAAATAGTGTAACAGGTTATCAGCCAGGCTACTTGCATGCACGTGGTTGATAAGGAACAGACAGCATGGATTTATCTGATCTCATGTCAAATCTATCCAGACTTTTCTCCTGACAGAGTAATAAGTCCTTGTGGAGAGGAAAGATGCAGTTGGGGTTTTTATCTTGACTTTAGCATAAGTGATGTTCCCCCATAGACATAACAGTCAGGCTGTTCTGTTGTGCTGGGTGTGGAGAGAAGTACAGTTAAGCTGGCTGCTTTATACATACCATTCTGAGAAAAACGGACATTGTCTGCCTTTTGCAGTCTGTTATTATTGTTATTATTGTTATTATTTTTCAAAGAACCTGTCTTCTGAGGGAAGGAAATTTCTAGCTGCACTTAAGGAAAAAAATAAATTATAACACCTCTAATAAAATAACCAGGAAAGTTTCCTCTAAGAGTGTGTCATTATATCAACTCTGTTCAGCGGAGAAGCATTGCATTCAGTAAATATATATTCGGGAGCTACTTGGTGATCATTGACATTTGACTCTGTTCTTACATCTCTCCCTATTAGCATGTTTATGTTTGGAGTGTACTTGACCTATTTCAGAAATATCCCTCATCTTTTCCCATTATTTACTGAGCAGCAATAACCCAGGACAGAACTGCTGCATTTTATAGGCTGCAAAGTTTCACAGAAACAAGAGGCCCCTCTTGTGTTGCTTAAGTAGCTCATCTGTGAAGGTAAATATATTCCTGGATTTAATTAGGAGTTGTGTATTAATATTTATGCAGATGAAACTAGGTGGGGAGGGAGGCGAAAGAAGAGGGAGAAATGGTGTGTTTGTCATTGCTGAAATGAACTGACCCATTCATTCTTCATGAGGGGTCACAGACAAATATCTGAGATCTCTAGCATGAAAATAACTGTTCCACTCCTTGCTCCTGACTGAGGGCTGGGACCAAGTCAGAGATACAAAGACACAGAGATACAAAGACCAAAACCTTGTTTTGTTTCATATTTAAATGCTATTTTCCATGCCAAGACAAATTTGAAGGCCAAATGGCAGTGTTTTGGAGACAGATCCTCTAGGGAGTATGGAGAAGGGAATTTCAGAAGCTGGAGTAACAGGAGAGATCTGGTCTATTCTGTCTCATGTTGGATATGATTTTCATGTGCTGCAACACTTTTCTGGATATTAGTGTGTTTTGAGGCATGAAATGAAAATTCAGAATCTTCCACTGCTTTGTGACTAATAATGGAAGATTCAGCCATAATGCTTGGCATTCATATTTTGAAGCTGTATGATTTTAAAATACCTCCTCAATATACTTTTCAAATGCCTTTTCATCTCGGAAGTGTTGAGCTGGACCATATTGTCCACTTTCAAATTCTCACATATGAGAAAAATATTCAAGTTTGCACTGACCCTTAAAACTCAGAGACAATTCAAGTCTTTCTGATCTTGCCTTTTCACACCCAGATGAGATAGAAACCTCCTGGCTTGGACCTGATCTGCTTTTTTTCACTCTTGCTCTGACCTTGCACTCCTTACAAAACTTGGTTGGAAAAAGTTTGGATGTACATAAAACAAGGGAACTGGGCATCCATCCTTCATGACTGGTGTCACTGTGAGCTTAAAAATGAGCATGAATTGTTCAAAAGTGGCATCTTCTATGTTGATATAATGTGTGATGGAGAGTCCTGGCACAACAGAAGTTAGAGATCACTTGGGAACACAAAGCTGTGTCAAAGGCAACAGGGAAAATATGCTTTTTCTTGCTCGAAGAGCAGTTCGCCTCTTTGTTTTCCCTTTTGTACCCAAGCTGCACCTGGACCTCTTTGATTTTAATTATCAGGTACTGGGGTAGCATGGAGCTGAGTGTGTTAGAAAGCATCACCTTCCCTTCAGGCACAGCTTCAGCTCTTTGTTCTGCTCTTATTAGGTAATTGGATGCTAATAAATCAGCTCTCTGGTTCACCATATTTAAGATGCTTCTAGTGACTGGAAAAATGATCACACTCTTGTCTCTTTATTCCCTGTCTTTGGGATGTTCTGTGCTTTTCTTCCATTCTTTCTGTCAAGACCAACACTCTGTTACCTCCATTCAGGAGATCAGCTTTTGCTCCTATACAATTCAATTACTTTTTTGGACAACAAAGGAGAAAGATGCTTCAGTCCCAGCCCTTTGCTTCTGCTTTTTGCTCTGCTGTGGAAGTCTTTTACATCCAGCATGGTGCCACAAGTCTTCCCCATTCCAAGGTGTTACTTGGCAGATGTAGAAAGCTGGAGACAGCCACCAGCTCTGCACTAGCCTGAAAGCACTCCAAAGCCCCAAGGGACAAGGAATGCCCTTCCCTCACATGGCAGGACATGTTGCACAGTCATTCACCACCTCCTACCCATTTAGGGACTGCAGTCTTCCTGTTGCAATACAACAGACCCTAATCTCACCCTACCACTCTGCAAAATCTGCTGGCAACAGAATTACCTGCCTCAGGCAGAGACTGTAACTGGGGCTGGGGAATGAAGTTGTGTCCAGCCTTAAAAAACAGACCAAGCCAGGATGATCCAGATCTCAGAGGGGACAGCCTTGACTCCACAGGAATGGCAGAATCTGGCCATAAATAGTGTGCACCACAAAGACACACAGGGAAAAAAAACCCCAAAAAACCACTTAGCAACAACAGCAACAGTTGCCACTGCAATTATTCCAGCAAATGACAATAATTTGTGCTGACCACACTGTGGTCTGCCTATACCTTGCCAACTTGTTCCTGCTCCAGCCATTAATATCAGTTTATTTTGCACACAAAGAAAATAGCTCTCATTTAAAGCTCCCTGCGCACTTTGTGAGTTGTTAATGAAGCCTCATGATATCTATGGCCTAAAAAGAGCACAGTGAGCTAGTTTTTCTTGAGCAAGAACCATGATCCACTGTTTGTTAGAGGAACTCATTTGTCACTTTTTGTCCCTCATATTTGTGGCCCCGTTCTTTGGAATAATAAGAGTTTGGCTTGAGGAACGGGCATGAAATGTGGTTGTGTTTAAAATTTGTTTATTTTCATTGTTTTTCTTTAGCTTTGTTCTTGGAGCTTGTACAATAAAGGCAAATAATTTAAAGAACACAGAGGGCTGCAGTTTGGTTTTGTACAAAGTGTGGGAGGCTGACAGAAAAGCCATTTCCAAGTGAAAGGACTGCATTTGGGGAAAGCAAGGTGAAGAAGTATTTAAAGGCTCTGGAGGACTTGGAATTGGAATTACTTCCATCTTCCTTCTCAAGTTGTAACTCACACCCCGGCTGAACTCACACCTGGCTACTGCCAGGGAAATTACACCTCTTGAGTCATCGGCTGCAAAAGTGGCTCAAGATGCCAAAACGAGCTCAGCTTGGGCAAACTCACCTGTTGAGTCACACAGCCAGAAAGCAACAAGGAAGAGACGCTAAGCCGCTATGAATCAATGTTAATTACTCTCGCGAGCTAATTGACGCATTCCTAAAATTCCTCTCGACCTTCTTGGCACTCTGAGCTCCAAAAAGGTGCGTGAGAAAGTCCTTTTTTTTTTGGCAAATAAACAGACACCACTGCTGCATGTGAGGGCTCCAGGACTGGCATGACAGCAGCCTTACTCCTGAGTGCATGTGTGAGATTTGGGGGTGATCCTCAGCTCCCCCCAGCTGCTCCTTCACAACCCTCTTGTTTCAGAAGTGGTACAGTACCTCCACCACGGGCTGTTTCCAAGCTGCTTATTAACATGTACTTTGTACCCTAGCTGGCATTCAGATCAGCTCAGCTCATCTGTACAGTTGGTTAATGGGAAGATGACAACCAGCGAGGTCAAGGAGTGTCCTTGTCTCTGGGTATGCAGTGTGAAACCTCTGGCTGCTGCAGAGGCAGGGCAGACCCTGTCTGCTGGGCAAGGAGTCCTTTTTCTCCTGTGGTTCTCAACCCAGGGCATGAAGATTCCAGAGGCTACTTTGAGATGCTTCTAAATGCCAGCTGAGAGAGGCTGGTCCATCCTCTGGAGGCTTGACATTATTGCTCTGACAATCTGCGAGTTCAAAATGTGTCAGAAACTGCTTGAGTGATGTCAGGTAGTTTGACTCCCTCTAAAGTCAGTGAAGATGGAGATGTCTCTTCCAGACAGAGACACAAATTGAGTTTGGAGATGGTAACTTAGGCACTCATTCCTATGGCAAAGTTCCACTTAGGTGTCACAATCTCCTCTGCAACTGCTGAAGACATCCTAAAATAAAGTTCAGTGTTGCCTGGATGCCTTCTCAATGAGGTCTGAGGATGTGCACTACTGTAAGCACACAGGCAAAAATAATTGCTACAAACACCTTTGTGTTTTTCCTTCCCTTTCCTTTCCTTTCCTTTCCTTTCCTTTCCTTTCCTTTCCTTTCCTTTCCTTTCCTTTCCTTTCCTTTCCTTTCCTTTCCTTTCCTTTCCTTTCCTTTCCTTTCCTTTCCTTTCCTTCCCTTTCCTTTCCTTTCCTACTCCCATCACAGATGCTCCCCACACATATATGTGCAAATTGATCATTTTCAGTCTTTAGTGGAGTTTATATTTATAAATTTATATTGGCTATTTTATTAAGATAAATTACTTAGGAGAAACAGGAGGTTGTCTGAGCAAGTTTTTAGGAAACAACTGTTGATTAAGTTCTATCTAGATTTACTGCATGGGAGTCAAACTGATTAGCTGAAAAATTGAGTTACATCAGGCATCCTCCTTCTAAAGCAATGGACAAATTAAAGCTGCTATATTCCCTTAGTTTTTCTAACAACACATTTCTCTCAATGAAACAATTGCTATGGCTACATTTCAGCTGAATGAGTTCCGTATTGTCCTTTCTGAAAAGCGCTGAGCTCAGCACACAGTGCTGCAAAGTTGCTGGATTTGTTTTTGTCTCGTTTCAGTTTAGACATATGGCTAATCATGCTTGAAAACCACGTAATCTTATCCAGGGCAAAATTCATATCATTATGTAGGAAGAGTTTAAGTGTTTCCCCCTTATTTAGAAATAATGTTAAACTGGGATTATGCTGTATTATATTCCTTTTGGACCTTAGATGTCCATGTGCATTCATATCAACTGTCTGGCTGTCACATCCATGCTTGCTGCCTCAGTGAGTAACAGTGAAGGAAACCAGCATATTAGCTCCTGGAACAAATGAGGCCTTTTCTTTGTAAGAAGATAGCTTGGACATAACTTAATATAACTGCTCCCTGTTCATCTTAATGGAAAGCTCAGTGACATGACAGATGTCATGTCAGGTGACAGATAAATGAGTGTTAATGGTCTCCCAGGCTGCTGAAGTTTTAGAATACAAAAAACACATCCCACCCTCCTAAGAAAATTCTCATTGCGATTTTTTGAGGACAAAAATAGTATTTTTGAGCTGCGTGATTTTTTATTAGATGTACAAGCAGCATCTATCCCAGTAAATACAATAATAAACAAAAACAATAATAAATACACAGCCCCCATGCCTGCTGCATCCAGGATTAATTCTACATTTTAGCAGTTTGCACAGAACTATATGAATAGATAAAATGAACATCAAAGCACAGATTTATTTCATCAGACATACTGAGCTATATGTGATGTACCCACATATATTCTGTGCATGCAGCATTGCTCCTGTACCCATAAGCTCCCACATCTCTGCAGGCACCTGTAGGTAAAGCTGTGCAATTATCCACATTGATGTCTCAAGGCAGAGCTCTGATGTTTTTTATCTAATTCTTTGTGGAGGGAATTACTTGCATGTATCTATTTATAGCTTATGAGGTGTGTGTGGCAGACTCATGTGCTGTACTTCGCCCCCAGACACACCTCTGTGTTCAGGGACCAGCAGGGCAGGTAGGGAAATATCTATATAATATACATATCAGTGCATTATGAGCAGCTCATTGAGTTCAGCACAGTCCTCCTTCTGCTGCTTTTGTGCAGTTCATTATAGAAACATACTTGAGTTTGCTCAGTTGCTTATCCCAAAGGCCAACTTTTGATCTTCTCTTGGGAACCTGTCGCACTGCCTTGGTCTCTAGGTACCACAGCCAATGTGTTTACCAACTCTTTTTCTCTTTCTCGCCCTTTCCATTGTGCGTCCCCTTTTCTGTGTCGCACAAAAGCCCTGCGCGGTGCTGTGTGTGGTCCCCAAGAGATGCGGGCAGGGCGAGGAGCTGGGCTCGGTCGAGGCGCTGGGCTGGAGGATCTGTGAACCCGTGCAATTAGCAGTTTAGATCCGGGACCCCACGTGTGGGAGCCGAGCCCGTGGCTGTGCCCCGCCATGGGGACAGTGGCCTCGGGGCGAGTGCACCGACCCCTGGCAGAAGGGTCACAGACAGCCCCCGAGCTCAGGAAAAACGCGGAGATCAGAGCCGCAATCTGCGCTGGGGTGTCCTCCCCCCACCGCCGCCCCCTGCACAACACATGGATGCAGAACGGGATCATTTGGAAAGCATTTGCAAACATATGGGTCGTTTTTAAGTCAAGATTTCTTTAATTCACTGTGTTTCCTAGTTTGTTTTTTTGGTTTTTGTTTTTTTTTTTTTTTGGTTTTTTTTTGGAAGGAGGAGTTTGGTGGCGGTTTTGAGGGGGGGTGTTTTGTTTTGGGGGCGGATGGGGGATGTAGGCTCTTGCTGCAAAAAGCCTGGCTGGGGAAAAAAAACAAAAAGAGTAGGGCTGAGTGGTGGAATAAAGAGTGCAGCAAAGCAGCTTGTTCCCAACTCATGTCCCTTACACAGAGATTAAAAGAACAAACACTCTGCTCTTCTTAATGATGGCATTACCAAGTATAATTAATTAGAAGGGTAGCAAAAGGAATCAGATCCCTGATGCTAATTACTTTCCTAAAAGGATAATATGCTCTTATGTTACCAGTCTAGATCTGACAGAAATATGTCTATTACTGCTGCTGCTGCTACTAATCAAGTAGTAAAATAAAATACCCGAGGGACACTCATGCCTGGGTTTATTTATATGCATGTATTTATGCATATAATGATACAAGCACTATATTGTATATATTTAATGCTATATTATATATATACCGTGATGTGTATGAAAATACATGTTATCAGTTCATGGAATCATAGAACCATTCAGGATGAAAAAGGCCTTTAAGCTCATTGAGTCCAACTGTTAACCAGCACTGCCAAGTCCTGGCTAAGCCATGTTTATATATTTATAGTTAGAGTGGATTTTAGACATGTATATTGACAGACAGCCAGGCAGAAAGACAAATATTTATGACACCACTTCTCTGCAGTGCTACCACCAAAGGACAGGAGTGATAAACAAAAGCTCCCCCACCTTTGCCAGCCTTGGCCTGTGCACTTAGGTCTGGGAAGGAGCATGCAAGGCTGTGCTTTCCTTTTCTTGGATGGAGATGTGATAGCCAATTAGGCTGGTGAAGAACTAATGACTGGATGGCATTGATTTGCAGAGGAATTTTAGCTGCAGAAAATGATCGATGCCTTTCAGCAAAAGATTTGTCTCAGCAGGCTGGACATATTTTGGGTAGCCTGCTCTGGTTACTGTGAAGGATTGCTAAATAAATGGTGGGTTAGCAGCTGAAACACACAGGCTTTGGGTATTCAGTGGGAGACTGGGTTGTGGATTTGTTATTATCATCACTTCAAGAAGTTGGAAGGGATGTCTGACGCAGCCCACGTAAAATCCCAGCTCTAAAATGACTTTACCATATCCACATAGAGGGTGGGGATTGTTACTACAAGTTTTACTACCTGTTTATGTGCCTCCTTCCCCCACCTTCCTGTATGGATAAGCCCAGAGGTGTGATAGACCTGAGGATGTGCATTTACACATGTGGATGTGAGCATACATGTGCACATCCCTCCATGAGTGTGTGTGATACCTGTGTGCACAACTCTGCCTCAGCCCATAAGGATATTTTGGCTATTTTTTGGCCAAAATTTGTACATTTGTGTGCATCTATATGTGTGTGTAGGTGCATTTTACCAGCAGGAGAAAACCCACATATGTAGAGCTGCACGTGTGTGTGCAGGTGTGTGCCACATGCATTAGCACAGACTTCTCATGATGGTTTTTAGTTGATTCCCATCCTTCCAAACAACTTCTCAAAATATCACTCTCTCTCCCCATTCCTGCTTCCCAATCCTGCCATTGCCCCAGACTGTGAATTTTCTTCAGGACTTGAGGCCTTTGCCCGATGCTCCTCAGTGAGCAGAAAGCAGTAAGTACAATTTAATGTATTATTTATGAGTGGTGGGAAAGTCTAAGGGGGTTTTAATCTCTGCTTCTCCACTTCCTTCCCAGATGAAAACCATTTCACCTCCCTTCCCAGATATTCAGCTCCAGTGTGCTCCCCCACCCCACTCCCATCTGCGCCTTATTTGTACAAATGTTCCCGTGTCTTTAGAAATCATCTTCAGAAAAAAAAAAAAAAAAAGAGAGAAAAAGAAAAGAAAACCCCTTGGCAAACCCATATTGTACTTAAACATTTGTGAAGATTTTGTTTCTCTCAATATGGAAGCAAGAGGGGGCTCTGGGAGGGGCTTTCGTGGAGAAATGTCTCATTCAGTCTGCTGAGCCCCCTCCTTGAAGTTTCTTTTCAAGGCTGTTGGAAAGTTGGGCAAACTGAAAAGCAAAACAATAATTAGAGATAATTGCTTGTGTCCAAACACAGGCATCAAAGCCTCGGGGGTCTCATTTGTGATGGGCCTTAGTGTGTGATCCAAAAAAAAAAAAATTCGAAAAAAAAAAAAGGTGACCCTTATTTTATTTATTGAGTGGGGGAACAGAGAGAAAGTGCCAGATGGAAGGACCTCAGAGCAATCTCCAACGGCTCAGCCCTGCCTGCTTGGGCGAACAGGCACTGAGGCCAGGATAAAAGGGATAGAAAGCAGGGTCAGGAGAGGTTGCATAATTACTAGGGTGGAGGTAGAAGGGGTGAGGGGGGAGACAAGGGTCTCTCTGGCCCCACTGTGGGGATCTGTGCAGTCCCCCAGCTCTGTGTGGCTGGTGACATCCCTCCTATTCTGGATAGGTAGCAGGGATGGATGCTGCAGGATGCCACGGCAGGGGTGGCACAGGAGTGCTGGTTTTCAGGAGGCTGAGTCACCCCCTTTCCCTCCAAACGGGTGCAGACCCAAGAGACTCTGCCCCAAATTCCTCCCTGATGGGATGCAGTGCCAGCAAGAGCACGGCACCCCTGGGTTACTCCCAGCACAGGCAGCACTGAATCTCTGATGTTTTTATGGACAACGAGTCAGTGAGGGGGGCTGGGAAAAGAAATACAGGGGAAAAGTCGGGAAAAGGAAGAGTGGTATCAAAGAACCCCACCAAAACCAGTGAAATAATCTCAATCCCCTCAGCCTTACCGGGAAGATGTGTTGCCCTGGCTGTAAATGATGCAGGAGGGGGTTCATGTAAGGATGGAGGTGTCAGATTTAGGGGTACTGGACCCCTTTCAAGGGGGCCACAGGAGTCTGAAGGAAAGCAGTGAGAGAAACGTCCAGAGGACATCCCTGTAGGAGAGGGATAACGAGGGACTCTCTGGGGAACCCTTGTTTCATTCTCTGGTTTTCAGAGGCTATGATAAGACGTGGCCAAGGTTTGTCCTCACCCCGCCTGTCCCTCGGTAATGGGCTTGTAATGACCTAAACGATTTGCTGATTAGGGACAATAAATCTGCCTTTCCGTGCGGGATGTCCCTCGCCGCGGGGCGGGGGGAGGCAGCGGGGACAGCCGGAGCTGGGGACACTCGCCCGTCCCCTAGCAGGAAGATGACAGTGTTTGTTTATTTAGCCTGCTGGGAATTTGGCTGCAGAGCTGAAGTTATTTATCCCAGCATCTGTCCCCCACCTTTCCAGAGGGGCAATTCCGGGAGAGGAAGGAGCGATTGCGGGGGAGGGTCTCGGTTCTTTCTAGGCGGACTGGGGGAAAGCAGGACGCGGCTTCGCTCGCCTCGCTCCTCCGGGGACAGGTGAAGGAGAAAAAGGTGTGTGCGTGTAGAATAGCAAAAAAAAAAAAACCACGAAAGAAAGCCCCGACGGGTCATGCTCTGCCCCGATCCGTCCCGCAGCGCCTCGCGGTCCCGCGGCACCCCCTGCGCCCCGCCGAGGGAAGTGCACCGCAGAAAAAAGAAATAATTATTAAAAAATTTAAAAAAACCCCCAAACCCCAAACAAACGAACAAAAAAATCAAAAACCCACCAGAAGGGAAAACAAACATCGCGCTGCATGAGCTCAAAAGAAGCGGATTCTGCGGGACTTGCTCGAGCGCATGGCGCGGTTCGTGAGCGCAGTGCCAGGAGGCAGCTGCAGGTTTTGGAAGCCAGAAAGAAAACAAAGGCGTTGTTTGCGATGTCCCCCCGGCCCGGTGCAGGTGCATGAGGGAAGGTGGCTCCCAGGGTGGCACCGCGACATGCCCCAAACGGGGTGGTCTCCCGGCGGAGCGCTGAGGCGCCGGCATCGCCGGGCACTTCTAATTAGCAAATAAAGATATTGATCATTAGCGAGCGACAAATCTCCGAGGCAGGCGGGCAGTCCCCGGAACCGGGCTGCGGAGCCGAGAGCTGAGTCCTGCCGCCATCCCGAGCCGCTTCCCGGCCGCCGGGCGCCCCGGCCCCATCACCTGCGGCTCTCTTACTCCTCTTTCTTGCTTTACAATTCGTTTTTCTTTCCCCGCCTAGGGTTAGTGTAGTCGAAGCGAAACCCGCCTCATCTCGAAGCCCCCCATGACACCCCAGCCCTTCCCACCGCTAACTGTCGTTCTCGTAATTTTTTTTTCTCCGCTCATTCTTTTTTAGCATCTCTCAGTTTTCCTCCATCTTTCGATTCAGCAACATCCCCGCATGACGCTTGTAGCTTCTCCATCCTCCCTCCACCGACCCCTCCTCTCCCGTGGGTGCACAGAGCCGAGCAGCCCTTGGCGGGCTGCATCCCGGAGGGATTTTTACACAATCGCATCCGCCGATGCAAAATCATCTTAGAAAAATGTCGGAAAACGCTTGTCCTGAACCAAACCAGCTTTCCCTCCCTCCCCTCTCGATTTTTGCTAAAAACGAGTGGCTTTGGATCGGGCTGGCTCCGCCGGGAGAGGTTATTTGGATCCGTTTCGCTGCGATTTTTAATTCATATTCTTTATTTTGTTTCGCTTCGTTGTTGCTGCATCTTTATTTAAATTTCTCTGCAGATATTTCTATGCAGATACCGGCTCTTCCTTCAGAGAACAAGCGGGTGGAAACACAAGGTTTTTAGTCTCTCCACCACCATCACCTGGCCCGGGGCGATTGCGCCAGGGGCTGGCGGGGACCCTGGGGCTTCCTGGGACCCTCCTGCTCCGCCGGCGCGACCAGCCCGGCTGGCCCGTGCTGTCTGGCATTTCTGGTGAGCCGAGCCAGGCTCCGAAACAAAATCAGCGTGTTTATATCCCCCGGGGTGGGTTTTCTCCGGGCTGCCCGGGGCTTCTGCCTCCCACTTCGTCTTGTTCGTCCGCCGAGAATTTACAAGTTCAGCGCTCACACACACTTGTAACTGTGTATATATAGATGACACGTGTGACAGTTTCGTAATTAATTTCATTATACCTTTGTGAAACACGCCATGAAATACACCTCATGTCCATGAGGTATGTTATAGACACGTTACTCGTAATTCGAAATTGTATATACAGTTCTACATACTGTAGAATGTTTTTCGAAGTAAATTTATGTGTATCTTTACTGTAAACATAACTCTTCAACTAAATTTGGGTATATATTTAGGCGAATTATGTTCTTAAATGTGAATTGGAATTATCAAAGTGGCATATTCGTATGACACACACTTACAGGTCCCTTAGACTGACAGAGTAGGTGAATATGTCATTACATGGCATTTGCAGAAAACTTTATCCAGTGCTCGGCTACTTGCACTTGTGTGTCCATATAGAGAGAAATGGCCTCTAAATACATACCTGTGTGTATTTTTTTACCTCTAAACGACTTTTGAGCTGTCCCTAACTAGCGAAAGGACCATTTGGATACGGACACGCGCGTCCTTAAGCGAACCGTGCGCAGGCGGGCGCGCACACAGGGACACGCACCGTGGGCAGCTGAGGGAGGTGCGAGGGAGCTGGGGAGGAGAGGACGGGACCCCAACCCTCTCCTGCCGTGGTTTCCGACCTGCTCGCACCGAAATGCTCCTCTTCATCCTCCTCCTCCTCCCTCTGCTCCCCGCCCGCCGGGAAGCGCAGCCGCTGAGCCCCGGGGCGGCGGGCAGGGTGAGCTCCCCGCTGCTCCGGGCTCTCGATGTTCCCCCATCCCCGGTGCTTCCCTTCCCCCGAGGCACAGCCCGGCCCTCTCCCTCCAGCGGGAGATGCCGCTGTGAGCCCCGCGTTGGTGCCACCCGAGCCCGGCTGGAGCGTGTCCCTCCGGGCAGGGCAAAGGCGAAGGGGGAAAACGCGAGCAAAGCAAAGCTTCCAGGTTAAATACAGCTAAATTCTCTCACAATTTGGGTTCCAAACCCCGAGGCACCGGCTCCCCGTGTGCTTGCCATCCCAAATGTGAGAGCACGCGGCAGGGAGGGGATGGAGGGCTGGCTGCACCCCATGCCCTCGCCTGCTGCTCCCTGGGTTTGGGCACTCAAGTGCTCACCCTGTGTCCCTCCACTCTACAGGCTCACACCCCCTTTGGAGCAGAGGAGAGGCGAAAGCCACGTATTTTAACACATTGATAGGTGAAATACAGAAAACTTGAAGTGTGACCTGCGTGTAGCCAAGAGACTTAGCCAGAAACCTCCTTGTATCCCCGTTTTCTCCTTCTGCAGACAGGAGAAATGATTCTGACTCCACCCAGCAGCATCGTGTCCCCCACAGGCTGCAGTGCCAGCTGTACCTGCCCCTCTGCTGGGCTTTCCTGTGAACAGATATCCTCTGCTTGTCATCAGTATGGATTGGCACCTGGTCCTGGCTTCTGTGCAAATTTACAGAATATGTAATATAATGTGAAATACATCCCACTCGATGTGTAATATATATATATATATATATATATACAAAAGAAACACTACGCAGCATAAAACATGCACGGTATTCTGTGTAATATTGAATTTGCAATAACAGGAGACATACAGTAATGCATGGGGATTTTGCAAAATGCTGTCTTGTACATGTCTTGTATGTAAAGCTCATATTGCAATCCATTAGTTAGGTTGTTTGGTGATCTTAAGATCATTCATAGTCAATTAACCCATGGGACTAAATTATCTCACACTACTCCTGCCTCAGGTCGATATCTACATAATCTTTCAGTTCTAATACTTCAGCTGCTTCTGGGTCTGAGTTACAGAAAAATGCTGTATCTTATGCCTAACTTTACATACGTGTGAATGTATGTAGTCACAATATATAATGAGTTTTTTTGCAAAGATGTGTGTGTAGCCATTGCATATATATATGGACACTATTGCTTTGTAACACTGTAAAATTTCAAGGCTGACAAGGTGTGTTTGTTAGGAACATGTATGATTTTGACACATGCCCAAAGCTGCCCAAGGAAGGAAAGGAAAATCGGTGCTGAGCCTGAGCAAGTCTAGTTTGCTGGGTGCCCTTCTGGGCTGTGATGCCCATGCTAGGACTGGGCAAAAAAGCTGGAAGCTTCATTTTCCAGCTGCTTTAGTGACCCAGCCCACATGGAGGAGCCAGCTATGGGAGCTGAGCCAGTGAGGAGAAGATAGCGTGTCTTTTGGTGTGTGGCTAAAGCAATGTGATCTGGGATGCACATCACAATTGTCCTTAGGAACTGGCTTTTCTCTCTTGTAGCTGTCCAGGGCTGTGGGGAGAAAAAGTCTTTTAACTATCATCACAGAGTGCTGCTTTAGAGAGCTATTTTATTCTCTGCTATCATTTCTGATGTGATTTTTGAAAAAAAACCCCACACTTAAATTTGGGATTTCCAACAGGAACAACACCAAGCGATATGAGCCTGCATGTGCGTGTTTAGAAGTCTCAAACACCCACATGAATTCCACAGCTGCCAATAGGAAACACGTGTATGTCCACAGAAAATCAGTTGGCATTTTGGGGAGGGTATCTTTGTCAAATACAGATAAATAGAGTTCGGGTAGACACAGATACATCAGCTGCTAACAGCTTTTAAAAAAATTATTTGGGAAGAGAGTAAGGGAGATCTTTCTCAAATGCTAATCTATTCAAATGAACAGAATAAAACTTTTAATGTTCATGGAGTAGAAAGCTGTAAAAACACATGCAGAGTGATGTTTATTCTCTGTGATAGTTACACGGTGTAATATTTTGATCTTAAGCTCTGCAATTATTTGGTCACTAAATAACGCTGTTAATTGCTAGGTCATGACTCAGAGGTTCCATTTTGATCTCTGATATTGGAAACACAGTTCTCTTCTGCTCACTGGTAATACTGCTTAATTAAAAAATTGCATTAATTATTTTATAAATTCTTTTTCCTGCCTTCTCCTCTAAATTTAAAACCAGATTTTTTGTGGTTAGTGTGTGCAGAAAATGACTCATACTCATCCGACCAGGCCTATTAATTTACTTGAATTGTTGTTTTTGAAAGGAAAGAAAAAAGTTTCTTTAAAATACCATCAAGTGTGTTTCTTTTCCCCTCCCTAGTGAAATAAGACACATTTTTTCCTCCTTGTGATCTGTGTGAAAAATAATTAGAAGCAAACTGGTGAGGGGAGAGGGAAGGGAACCAGAGAGTTGTTCCAACCTTTGACTTTGACTTACAGAGAGGGTTTTGGAGGGGATTTGTGCAGCACCTGTAGCTTCACAACCTTTTGGGTTATTTTCTGCCAGGCAGTGATCCCCCAAGGGGCTCAGTTCAGCTACACAGTGAAGTATTCCATCCTTATCTATCTGATGGGCCACTTGTTGGATTGACACCTTCCAGCCAATGAAGGGCTTAAAGAGTTGGGTCAGGAAGGCTGATTTATCCTACAAACTGTTGTCATCTAAGCATATGGAGATCTCTATGCCAAGTGCAAGCCATCAATCTCAGCTCTACACAGATTTCTGTTTCTTGTTCCTAGCACCATGTAGTGGAGAAACTGATGCTTTGACCTTGAGGGAAATGTGCATATCTATTTTGTGTTAATTACCTCTCATCACTGCTCCTACCCCCTTTTTAGGGGTAAAACACCCTGAGCCTTACAACAGCCAGAGTTTAAGAACATTGACTTGCATTCAGCCTGGGGTGCTGGAGCTCAGCTCTGTCTGGAGAGGATCAAGGCTTTGCTCTGTGAGGTTGGGGAACCTCTGTGGAAGCAAGATGATGTAGTGGCCATATTACAATGATGCCATTAATATTCCAGCATGATAGAACCTCATTTGAGCCCAAATTATTGCTTTAACCATCAGATACCATGCTGCAGGTTAGTGACCCTGCTGGAAAGCAGAGACCTGACACCATTCAGTCGCCCTTGGTCTTGACTTACTGATCATCAGATCACAGAGGGCACATCAGCTTGGGCTGGAGTCTTGTTTGGACACCAGAAACACAGTTCCCATGTCATGGCTCTATCCAGCAACGTTAATCTCTGCCAGGGGCCAGTGCATGTCACAAAAATGTCCTCAGGGACAGGGCCTTTCCCTAGGGTGGTGGCACTTCCCCTGCTTGGAATTTGGCTCTTGCCTTCCTCCAGCCCCAGCAGCATTGCTCCTGAGTTTTATCTGACATCTAAGTGCCACTGGCCAATCCCTTAGGCAGCTACTAATCCCAAGGAAATGCCCTGCACCTCTGCCCTGGCTGTTTAATCCAAGCCTCTGCTGCTTTATTTCCTAAATCCCATCTGAGTAGTGTTGCTGGATAAATCAGCAGTTACTCACCCAGCTGGGAGCTGTGCAGAGCCAAGAATGTGTTAGTGAGATCTGGACTTCTGGGCTTTGCTGCTCCTTTCTCAGGGAAGTGAGTTTCATTTCTGCATCTTGAAGCATGGCTTTCCTCAACCTTTTCTTCCTTCGTGGGAATTGCCACTGGTGAAAGCACAGTTGGCAAATGTGTCCTCCTGGCCCTGGCAGCCCCCAGTTCTTCTTTGGACTAAGCAGCCCCTTGTTACCTCCTGTAAAGGGTGTGTGTGCACCCCAAACTGGGATGTCCCTGGTTAAAACCCTCCCAGAGGTTTTAAAACCTTCCAGCAGAGGCACAGCAAAGTGTCCCATGGATTTTAGTGACAGCATGGGACCAGCTTCCAAGAAATTTAGGGATCCTGCATTGCCTTGTGGCTTCTGGGAGGGATTTGAACCAATGACTGGAATTAGAAAGCTGCCTGGAGTGAGTTGGTTTCGCTCCCACCCCATCCCAATTTTAGATTTTCATCTCAAATCTCCTTTTCATTGTGATTATATATAATACATAATCATCATCTGTTTGACAAGCTAGGGTTCTGACTCCTAGCTGTGCTGCCAAAGAGCCATGGATGGAAATAACCAAAAAACCATACGTACTTTGGGCACAATGTAGTGTGCAAGCACAGCACAAACACCCCAAATCTGTTGCTCTGTCTCTGATTTTGATTGACTTCGATGAATCGTTTAGAATAATAATGAGAAGCTGATGACATTGCAGCCTGAGGAATGCTTCACTGCTAGAGAACAGATGGTGCAAAGAATTTTTTTTAAAAATTAACTTGGCACCTTGGCCTTTCTCACTATAAATGCTCAAACTTGGAGCAACCACAGCACTTGGCAGTTGAGATCCATTGAAAACCATTGATTTTGCTGCAGAAGAATGCAAATTTAGCAAGATTCAGATTTCCTTCTCAGTGATCAATAGTATTTCTTCTTTCATGTTTCAGAGGGCTCATCACTTTTTTCTCTGTTATATAACTGGAAGAATTTAATTTCACAGCTCTAAAAATGTTCTGATTTTAGGGATAACTGACTGGGCTTTGATGTAAATAAGTAATTGTGAAGAGAAGGGATCATTAGTCTGTCCTTCAGCTCTGTGTTTTATCAAGTTCAGTGCTTTCTGCTCTAATTTTTTACTTAACAGTCCCATAAGCGTTTTCAAGTGGAAGCTAAATTAATCTGTAGTAAATTTAGTCCTGTTGAGAGTACAGTGGCTTTTCTCAGCCTTAATTCATTGGCTTCTTATAAATAGTCACAGCCTCTTAGAAAACATCAAGTTCAAGAGCTGATGTTATTACTGCTATATTGAACCCACCAAGTTATCCTGGACAAAAGAATTTTGTGAAGAAAAACATCTGACCTTGGTGTGAAGACTTTTAACAGTAGAGTCCACCTTATCCTTTGATCAATGAGTCCACATTAAAAACATCTATGCTTTATCATGCATTCACATTTGTCTGGCATTTGTTTCCAAGCAATGAATCTTGTGGGGCATTTCTCAGCTAAAATAAAGAGCCATTCCATACTGGGTATTTCCCTTTTCCATCTGTACTTGGATATCCTAGTGAAGCTATCTCTTAATATTCTTTGTGATAGAATAATCAGATTGAGCTGCATAAGTCTCTCACTCGAAGGCATGGTTGGCTGTTAGGTTTTTTTACAGCCCTCAAATCATATGGATTTCCATATGGCTTGACATCAGCAGGGATTTATGCTAGCTTGGAATTTGGCTGTATATTTCAATTACTGTGAACATTTTGTGGCCTGGGGTGGAGCACGCCTCAGAGCATGACAAATTATTTGTAACATGCATATCTGTTGCACTTGGTTCAGCAATCAAATGGAGTAAAATTCAGTTGCATACAAATGATCAGCAGAAAGCCCATGTCCCATTAAACTGTTTTCATGGGTTTATGTTCATCTTAAGTGCAAATGAGGCCATGGGAGCAAAGATAAACATCAGCCATTGAGACAGATGCTTAACTTATGCACCTCATTTTTCATGGCCTCGGTGGAGTTGGGCTGATTTACACCAGCTGAAGACCTTGGCCCACAGTAAGCAGCACAAACTGATGAAGGAGTCCAATCCTCAGCTGGCTTCTTCTATGAGAGCTTGAATGCAACCTCAGTGCTTGGTAACATCTCATTAGAGCCTGAGTCAATATGGCAAGGGGACAGAGCTGTAACAGAGCAAAGCTGCAGCAGCTTCACTGAATCCTAATTGCTGTAGGGCTTCTGAGGGGGAATCTGCTCCATCATTTTGGTTATTAGCTCCAGGCTGGAGTTTTCCCCTTAAAATAGATACAGACACAGAGGTGAGTGAAGTCTGAATGATTTTCTAATGGAAGTTGTTTGGATCCCATCCAAAAGCTTTCCCTTGGTTCTAGAAACCACCCAGCAAGGTCCTGAGCAGCCATGGGAATCAGGGACACGTGTTAGTGCCCTTGCAGCCCTGGTTTTCCACATGTGTACATTTGCACATGTGTATCTTGTATAAATAGATGCACACACAGATTGTAGACATTTATGTTCATCCATGTCTTATAAATACATACATCTAAACACAGGAATGTCTATATAATACATTGATATTTCCTTCAGAGGGCTATGGGTAGGTGGTATGGATAGGGATGCCTGTGCTTGTGCTGAGCTGCTGTCTGGTTGTGTACAGCAGTGTGATCAAGAGAATGTGGATAGAAGAGTTGTGTGTTTATGTATGCATGTGTGGGGAAGGGCCGCTGGGAAATAAATGATATGAAACGTCTGTACATTCCAGGGAAATGTTCGGATCCCTGAGGTTAAGGGATATGCTCTAGTCATAAAAATAAACACGCTGGTATAGCATGCCATTGATATGTGGATAAACTCACTAAGGACGGGTAAAGTTTCAGCTTTTACCTCCTCCTGATGGTGAGCTTGCTGCTTCCCTCGCTGCCTCTTTTGACAGTTCAAAGTAAAATGACATTTTAAATAAGAGGTTAAAGAGCAGAGGAAAACAGAGGTTTTCTGCTTGAAGCAGGGGAAATTTGATAAACCAGTCTTCCAGAAATGCCAGCAATTTCAAAAGGCTCCATTTCCTTTTGATAAGGTTTTGAGAGAGTAATTCAGAGTAGGATCTGTTAGCCAGAGCTCTTAGCTGCTAAAATGTCAGATCAGAGGCTGAGCTATTTCCCCAAGACTAATGGTTAGTTATTGCAATCTATAGCCCATTGTGCTGAGCCCTTTACAAAATCTTTGTACCACTTCTATCCTGCCTTTAAAATCACACTCAGATTTGCAATGGTCGGAGGGGTTTAATTAGGCAAAACCTGAAGAAAGGCTCATGTGCTTTAAAGCTTAACCTACTTTTTCCAACCCAGTGTGTTCTAATAAAAGATGCTCCCTCCTCTTGCACACAGTGCCTTGTACCTCCCTGCAGACCATGACAGCTGCACCAACAGTCCCTCAAGAAGAGCACGAAGCCCAGAAGAACCCAGAGCTGTAGAGGGTGGAAGTTCTGACCTGCCATTAGTCATGCTGGAAGTCCAACTCATTGTTTTTGAAGTTTCCATTGTGGCTGATCAGTGGTAGAGAGATGCTAAAATTCTGTTCAGATATAATCACTTTAATGGGAATGGATGTAGATTGCTAAATATGTAAAAGGAGAACTAAACCCATCCTACTGGTGTGTATGAAACGACTGTTCTATACTTACACATTAATGGTTATCAGCTCAAATTCTGCCTCTTGGTCCACCGCAGAAAGAAAATTCAGCAGCATGGGACTGACTAACTGACTCAGATTTGAATTCAGGTCCAATGTGATGTAGGCACAACTGATTCAAGCCATTTTCATCTGGGCACTGGCACCTGTAGCTCCACCTCATGCTGGCAATGTGAACAGAACTCATATTTCCAAATCAGCAGTGTGCAAGTGTGCAAATAGTGCAGGTCAAAATAGAAGATAGAAACAGGTATCTGTCTAGGGAAAAAATGTAGTTATCTTTCTGCAACAAACTGGAGTGTGACACACTCAGGATTCATGTTATGGATGTGCTGTACAGCAAACCCCTCATTTTCATTCAGCCTTTCACAATCACTGCTATCTTAACTCCAAAGCCTCATTAAATCAACCTCATCTGAACTGTGGTACAATGTTACAGTGCAGATCCTCCTGTTCCCCAACGGGAAACCAACTTGGACTCAGGAGCCATCATTTAACCTTGGAGTCTCTGAATCAACAAGGCAGTTTCTGCAGAGACACCTGGCAGCACATGCATTTTATGCTTTACCATGGCTGGTAAATCCTGGGTGGTTAAGTAAACTTAACCTTCATTTATGAAACTTGCCAACCAAAGGGTAAAATGTGCCTTGTGCAAGTAATTACGTAAAGGTCTTAGAGAGTGGAGTTATCACTTAAAGACGCCGGGCATTGCTAATGAGTTGACTGAGAATTGATCTCTCTGTAATTTAGTTATTTATATGCAGTTCCTGTTTTCCATGCTCAGCTATAGGTCAAGCCCACTTTGAACTGCTCAGAGACCCCCAAGTTTGTCAAGCAAAGTCCCAAAGCCGTGGCACAATGATATTTTAGAAAAGTAAATATTGTCCTGAGGGGCTTTAAAAAGGAGGCAAAGCTGTTTGCTTTCTAGCTGGTTCTTTAAACTGGACAACTGCTTCCTGTTACTAAGGGGTCTCTCAGCAACGTGACTTTGCTTCTGTTAAATAGAAAAGAGCTTCAGGAAAAATGTCAGTACCACCTTCCAGGTATTTTCAAACCCCAGCGAGCTGGGTAGGAACAGCCTAGGCTTTCTGAACAGAAATACATTTGCATTATTCTGCAAAAAGTGTAGCATGGGGATAACAAATCTGAGGCTGGAGGAAGCAAATGGAAAACCTCAGGCTGCTAAACATTGCCCTCAGGGCTGATTTTATGCCAAAGGGCTGTGAGCAGTGTTCAAAAATCCATTTGCTGCCTTATATATTCATGTCTGGGCATATATCAACACTTCTCTGTGTGTGTATGTGTTATCCCATATTTGTAGACTCAGGTGTGAACTTACTGCTGCTGCTGCCTGGAGGTTAATGCAGATGGGCTTTTGTTTCCATGGGGGCATCTCACGTGGAGGAATAGGGGATGCTCCATTGTGTAAAGGGACATTTTGGATGCCTGAGCTGGAATCTGTGTGCCATGGCCACCACACTCACACTGGAGCATCTTCTGCTCCTTTCTGCAGATTTAAGCCACAGGTTCACAATGGGCTGGGCAGATAGAATGTGAAGATTTGATTACACCTGGGATGAAGTTTCCAGCATCCCTGAGAAGGAGCTATTTACAAATAGCTGAGGCTGTGTAAGGGAATTTGGCTAAAATGGCGCAAAAACTTGCCTTTTAAATACTGATGATTTCCAAGGGCAGGGCATTCCTAGAATCCAGTTTCTGATGAAAACGTGGCTGAAGTTGCTCTCCTCTAACTCACACTTTCAAAACAGCTTTTTGCTTGGCTCAGAGCTTTGTCTCACTTGATTTTTTTAATTTATGTGTTTGTTTGGGGTTTTTGTTTCATTTTGTTTGTTTGCGAATTACATGTTTGGCCTATAGCCAAGCACCCTAGATAGAGCATTGTCCTTTCTCCTTCTTCCTTAGTTGTGGCTGAGAGACTGAAGGTACCTGGGACAGCCAAGTCTCCCAGCATGGCAAATAATGAGGTTTGCTCAGCTCAAACAAGCACAGCCTCTGTGAAAGGACTTAAACCTGGCTCTGACACACTCCTGTCCCTGCTGCTGCAATCCTGCATGTGTTGAGCACCCCTGGGACAGCAGAGGAATGGTGCTGTGGAGGGAACACACAGCTTTGGTAGCTGGAGCCTCACCCACAGGTTTGTTTCAAATCAAGTGCAGAGGGAGATTCTCAAACATGTGGCACCATCTCTTCAAGGAGAGCTGTACTACCTCTTTGACCTTAGTAACTCACCCACCGTTCTCCTGTGGCCTCAGCAGGCTCCAGATGTCTCCTCTAAATCTCCTCTCAGTGCTCCAAGCCCTTTGCTCCATCCCTCCTTTCTGCTGCAGGACTTTTTCAGGGAGGAAGGCATCCTTCGCCATCTAGTGAGAAACACTCACCATCACCAGCTTCTGCTGCTGCAGGAAAAGCTGCTCCATGGCTCTGATGAAAAATTCTTTTTCTCACCTCTGACATACCAAGCTAGAACCTGTATTTTGCTCTCCCACCCACTATCAGTAATATCTTGCTGACAAGATTTTGCAGGCAGAAAATTACTCTTACGTTGAGTTTAAGCATTTCAGCTCCTGGGAGGACCACTGCTGCTAAAGCCCATGTTTCTTCTCCTGCTCTGCTTGGGATAGCAGTGGGAGCACCAAGGGAATGGGGAGACAGATCAGTGCAGCATGGTCATTTAGCTACAGGTGTGGTATGAAGTCCATGGTTGTTCTGTGGCTGTATTAGAATCTTTCTGTGAGATACAATACATGCACTGAGAGGGAAATTTTTTTCCTTATATTTGTAATTTTTCTTTGGTTTTTTTTTTTCCTTCTGGGATGCCCATAATTGTCCAGGGTCCAAATTCCCTTTATCTCAGCTTCAGAAATGTCTGATAAATGACTGCTTCTTCAGGGGAGCTTATAAAGGTTACCTGAAATCTGCTTAGAGATGCTAATGAGCAGGAAGCAGGGCAGGAGCTATTGATAGATCCACTCCTGCCTTCCTATCTCATTTTCTGCTCACTGTCCCCTATTTTTAGCCTGTTTTCCAAAGGAAATGGGGAGCTGTGTGATTGCTTTTCCCACACTGGTCTATCAGTCCCTGACTAACCACTCAAAGCAGGCAAGTTTCAGCCAGGTGTGTGTGGAGGAGACTCCTGCTGGAACCCTTAGTGTTTTGTGGAAATAATAACCAGAGGGAAGAGCCCCAGATCACTGCTCTGGCTGAAAGGAAGGCTGTTAAATGAGCCCAGCACTTTATCAAGTCCAAGTGAAGCCACATAAAAATTGGATTCAGATGAGTTTTCATGCATTCGACTATAAAGGTACTTGTTACTATCATGGCTAATTAGTAGATTAAATATATAAAGCATTTTATATAATGTTATATTGTTACAACAGCATCTTAACAACCCCTGATGAGGAAGGAGATTCAGTGTGTCAAGTGCTGTACAAGCTCATAACTCACAGATGATCCCAGCCCCACTGTGGTGTTTATTCAGTCATCCCATGCCCCAGCCAGTACACAGTGTTAAGGGTACTGTAAAATTCAGCAGCTGGACAGTATTTTAGAAAGCCTATTTTAGAAAAATAGGGAAGGATTTTCTCTGTTTTGTATTAAATCCGAGGGACATCATGAATTGGAGGTTTGGCAGGGCTAGAGAAAAGCTCATTTCAGCAGAGGATGATGATACAACACTAATCCAAACGCCTGTCACTCAGCGTCACTGAAACTCCCCAAAATGAGCTGTTGCAAAGCAGACATCATGAGCTGGGCTTATCCCTCCAACTGCTGTAAAGCAGCTTTTATCACTGTGACTCTTTCCTGCATTTATTCTGTGTGTTTCAGGGCTCAGGGGAGAGGTCAAGGGCTATCTTGAAGGTTAGGAAATGTGCTCACAGCCAAGGGCCGTTCCTGAGCAGTGTCAATATTTGGTCTCACACAGCAGATATGAGCAGGAGATAAGAGAGCCCTGAGACACATCCGCTGGGGAGGTGAGGCCAGGCATCTGATGAGGAGGATGAAGGTGAGGACAGTGGGGCAGAGCATTTCCCATAGCCCCATGTGGCAATGGTGGCACTGCTTTGCAGCTCACTGATATTTCTCTTTGTTTGAAGGAGCCTTGTCACCGTTTAAAGGAAGGAATAAGCAGCTTGACCAAGGTCAAAGAACAAATCCTTGCTAAAACCCAGATTCCCTAAACTTCAAACCCAAGTGCAACCCATTTCCTCCCAGTGTTATAAATGGGGAGCCCATGTGTCCAGCTGCAAAGCACAGAGCTCTTTGGGTCCATGCACCCTGCAAAGCAGACATATAGGGTGTTTTGGGACCTGATCAATCCTATATTCAGTGGTCACTGTGGGATGAGTTGTGAGTTTGCACAGTTTGAGCAATCTCAGGCCTGTTGCACTGGGAGCTGAAAGGAGAGCTCAGAGTGCATGGAGGATGGGATGTAATCTTGAGAGTTAATATGGGGTTAAAATCCTGATCATTTTTAACTCACAGGGAGCAATCTCTCTTGGCTATTCCTTTATCCCCAGGAGACTCACCCTGATGTCTATTAAATAGCTATTACGTAATTATGGTATATATTACCTACTTAAATGCCTTCTGTCACCCGATTCACATGATTGGGCTATTCATCCTTCCCCTTTCCACCTGTTTCTTTGTGCTCCAGAGCAGCAGTAAACAGCCTGTGAGCTTCACCAGAGCAATGACTGCAGCCCATGGCAAAACAACCCCACGGGGGCTGCAAATGGCAGGTGGTTTTAGGTGCTCAGTGGTTTGCAGGGAAACCTGCTTGGGGGAGAGCAGCTCCTCCTGAAGGCAAAGTTCAACACGCTGGAAAGCTCTGCTAAGGTTTGTTGACAAAGGAATGCTGTCCCTGCACCTTGGCTGTGACTCAGGGGAGGCTGAAGTCTGATGGGCAATGGCTTGCTCTCTGCACAAAGGAGCAAGAGGGCTGGAAAGCTCCTTTTACAGTTCAAACGGATGTTTCCCCAGGCTCGTAAAATACACAGTTTGAGTAGTAGCTACATTTCTAAGGCTGGTCCCACACCTGCAACAACCTTGTAAATGGAGCTGGGATATATGGCTTTAAGACTCCTTGTAAAAAGTAAGATCAACACAAGATTTACACAGTTTTATGGAATTGTTTTATAAGCTATTTTGACAATGAATCCTGCTATCAACATCACCTCTGGTGTTAATCATGGAGGAAGCATTTAGCAGGAGCCAACAAAGATTAGTTTAAACCCTTTTCCTAGCTAGCTGTGGGGCTGAGCTGGTTATCTGTCAAAATCTGGGACACCAGTCACAGCATTTATGCCTGTTTCTCTTTGCCAGGGGCAGCCTTGTCACTCCTTAAAGGAAGAAATAAGCAGCTTGGACAAGGTCAAAGAACAAATCTTTGTTAAATCCCAGAGGCTCTGGATGGTAGGCCAGGCCTTCCAACCCTGGAAAGTGAACGTATTTTGGAATATTTCACCTCACCCAGAAGGGGATGGGGACTGGTCAAGGAATACAGGAGGTACAGCCAGACCTCAGCCTCAGCCTCCTGCCTTCTCCTGCCCAGAGATGGAGACTTCAGGATGAGCTCCAGGCAGGCAAGGGAGAAGGAGGGGAGACTTCATAGCAAGCCAAGACTGAGCAAAGTTTCTGGGTGGGTTGGGATGGTGCAGCAGCTTGTCCCAGGAGTGTTTCCCTTGAGAAACTCTTCTCCCAGTTCACCTGAAAACCCTGATGCTGAGCCTGACCTTAGGGTAGCTGAGACTGGTTAAACTGAGAGCTGAGGCTCCCCACTGCTACTGTGCTCTTTCTGCTCACCCCCAGGAGCTCTCCAAGACAAGAAGTCAGGATCAAAGTGGCACTTGCTCCATGGTCCCAGGATGCTCCCAGCTTCCTCTGTAACTGGAGCTGTGAGTGTAAAACCCACAGTGCTGGGTCACACTGGCCCTGCCCTGTGTCTGTGCAGGACTCCTGGGGTAGCCATGGGGAGATGCCTTGGAGAAAGCAGCAGCAAGACAAGGACACTGCATTCCTCCTGGGTGCTTTCCCAGAACTGCAGCACAGGGTATTTCCAGCACTGTTGTGCCTTTTTTGCTTCTTGTCCCCAGTGGAGCTCTGTTTTCCTGATGTTTGTGCAATTTTTCCTTAAACTCTGTTGGACTTCATACATTCCCACACTCCTTCAGCAAGGATCCTCCCATGGATCCTCTGCTGCCCAAGAGGAATCTCCTCCTCCTCCTCCTCCTCCTCCTCCTCCTCCTCCTCCTGCTTAAGTATGGCTCTCAGAACCTTCACCTTGTGGCTCTGAGTCCTGCACTGAACAGAGTGAGCAGCTGCTCCCTCTCTGGTTTCTCCTAGTGACTCAGGATTTTGTAGCTCTCTGCCATCCCCTGCCAAGCTGTTTCTTTTTTATGTACTTACAAGCCTGAACAAAAAGCATGGAGACAGAATATGTCTGTATTTCAAGTTTCCTCATGCTCTGAAGGCACCCAGAGAGAATGGCTGGAGGCTGAAGGAGGTGCAGGGTATTTTGGCATCCTCTGCTGTTTGGCCTGATGGAATCATAGTTCTGGTCATCACAGGCATTTCTTGGCCCTCTGCACACGAGGGATGCTCCATGTGCAAAATAACCAAAATATCTCCTTTGCAGTATATGCTGTGGCCACGAGATGTCTCTTTGACTCCAGCCTGGGAAACAGGAACTCCAGTGGAGAACAAGCTGTGCAGAAGCTTTTGGGGCCAGCAGCTAGCACCATGCCTGGTGAACAGCCCCCGGTGCAGTTAACAGGATTGGAGAGCAAAGCCCTTTGTGCAGGCAGAGGTGATACCTGTTATCAGGCCTGCAGGTATAGGTGGGAGAGAAAAAAAATACCCATAAGCTCAAACAGCTAAGCTTTCAAACACACCAGGTGTTTTTCACACCAAAATAAGAATCATCATCTTCAAACTGAGTCTTAGCTGAGAACAATCACTCTGAGAGTAATTGGATTTTGTTGGTTATTCGGATTTGTGGAGGAGAAAAGTGTGATAGACACCTGTGGAGAAAAGTCAATGGCCTTAGTGATGAGAGAAGTGATAAGATTGTTGGCCAAAGGGAGGAAGAAAGAGAGGAGAGATGGGTGGTTACTGCCTGTGGGATAATGAAGGCTTTCCTGGTTTTAGGGAAGTATATCTGCCATAAAAACTAGTAAGTCTATGAGCTCTAATATGCAGCAGGTCTGGGGATTTAACCTTATCTTTTAACTGTGTCTTGTAGGTTTCCCATGAGGCTCTGGACCAGAAAGCCAGAAATTCTGTGAATGTTTTCTGAACACATTCTCCAGCTGGCAACTGAGTACCTCAGATGAGTGGTAATAGAGTATAATTTCCAAATAATGATTTTCCGTAGATTATCTTTAGCATCAGAAATTGGCAACAAATTCCCAACATGAAAGTGACCCTGATCAAAAACTCATCCCTCTCAAATGATCATTTTCCAGACGAGGATGTGCTGATGGCCACGCTGGGAAAAATTACCCACCAGTCAGTCTTCAGCTGGTTACCATCTCAACTTGGGACCAGAACCATTCCTGCAAATAAGTGGCAAAATGTTTGTTTGATCTCGTAGCTGGAACCCTTTGTTGGGAACTCACAATATGTGGGGGAAAAAAAAAAAAAAAAGAAGAAAAGCTCTGGCTGTAATGCAGCTGGAATGAATGCTTTCCTTCCCTGCCGATCAGAGCAGATTATAGTTCACCTGCTGTGAACTAATCTCTCAGGGAGAGGGTCAGTTGTTTGGATAGTGTTGCTAATGGAAGGCAAAACCTCTCTCCAGATTCTCTCCAGTGCTGTGTCTGCTTAGGAGCTGAGTCAGTCCTGGGTTATTCATCACCTTCCTCAGGAGCCATCCACCCAAGTTCACAAGTACCTCCAAAGCACTTTACAATTACAGGAAATTATACTTAGGAGCTAATGTTAAAGCACAGCTCTCTGCTCACTTCTCCAGCACGAGAGGCAGAGTGGCAGATCTGTGGCCTGTGTTGGCTCCTTGCTGTGGAGAAAATACATGGCAGGAATTCATTCCTTTCCAAGCTCCTCTTTGTGGATCTGAGTGCCAGCAGTGCTGGGAGGATGTTTCCCTGGGGTAGGCTGGGGAAGAGGTGAGTCAGGAACATGTCCAGCTAGATCAGGTGTCTCAAAGCCCCATCCAGCCTGACCTTGAGTGTTTGCAGGGATGGGATATCCACCACCTCTCTGGGCAGTTTGTGCCAGTGTGCCACCACTCTTGTTGTAAAACACTTCTTCCTTGTACCTAACATGCAGGATTCAACCCAAGTGTGTCGAGGCAGGAGGCTCACTCCATGCTCCATCAGTCCCTCTGACCCATCTCTGGGTCATGCTCTGGATTCTCCTTGAGGATCTCCAGTTCCTTTTCAGTTTAGAGTAGATTCAGCAGCAGCATATGCTCTGTAGCTTTGTTGCTACTTAGGAATTGTTCTCTGTGGATCACCTGTCTGCACATGGGGAAGTATTGTTTGGTTGATTTCTTACTTTTGTATCATTTGCAGTGTGGGTTTTGGAACAAAGTCAATACATGTACACATGGAGATCAATAACTCACATTTCTGTCGAAGAGACAGGCCAGACCCTCTGTTTATACACACTTTTATATTTTTTAACCACACTTTAACCCCATAGTCTTAAGCTAATGATAATTTAAAATCTTCTTTACAGTCTTTGTTACTGCTTAGTAGATAAGCAGGTGGGAACCTATTTTTATAAGACAAGATCCCAGCTCTGAAATAACAAAACTCTCCCTCTTCCTTAGCAAAACCAGCCCATCAATGGGATTTTGATCATGATGTTACTGTCTTTTCTTTCCAAGTGGCCAAAAAGATATTTTCCATTCAAACCCCATCTATAGGGAAATTTATAACCAGGGGTAATGATAAATCATTTAGGGATGTACAAAAGAGGCATATTTTGCTCTCATGCAGTTATTGAGTGAGGTCTGTGTTTCATTGCCATCTGTTTAATCCAGCTTTCTCCTGGGGACACCCAGCTGCAGTGGAATATAGATATTTTGCCATCAGAGGCTACTTGCCTTATAATTAAGAAGAGGTTTTTCAGTGCTAGCAAGATGATCATCAATTTTATATCCTGTAATTTCTCTGTCCTTAGCTTTACAACATTTTAATTGTCTTTGATTTAGTAGCTTAAATTTGTCTGTAAATCTATTCTCCAGGGAGTATAAGAAAACATCTTTGAATAATTCTTATGTGGAGAGACACTTGCAATATTTTTTTATCAATATTATTCATTACTTCTATGACAAGTGAGAGCCATGGCTGAGGTACTGAGCAGCCACACAGAGATCTGAAAAGAAAGAAATAAAATAAGAGAAATAAGGAGAGAGTGGAGGAGTCACTGTGGGCTTTCCATTCACCTCAGGTCCAGCAGTGTCTGTGATACAGCTGGAAATCTGGATTTAAACCTGTATCTTCCTTACCAGCCCAGTGCTTTAAATGTCAGCATGCTATTTTCCCCTCCTATGTGACTAAATTTTTAACTTGCATTTCTGTGAAACCCAGCTTTCCCTTCAAAGTACTTAGAACCATAGAACTATCATTACTGCTTTTATTCAGGTTGTCACAGAAACAAGAGGATGCTGAAATACCAGAACAAGCGTTGGTGCTCTCTGTCTCTGCCTCCAGTGAGTTTTAAGAAAAAGATAAGCATAATTCCAACAGTGTAATGTTAATTTTGTGGTCCAGGCATCACTGTCCCTGGAGTCACACACACAAGTGGCCAGGGCTGTTTGCTGTGGTGGATGCTGTTAGTACTTTTATGTTAATAAAATGCTAATCATGATGAAATCCTCCTCCTGTGGGAGAGGGACAAGAGAAATCCTGACTGTCCTGACCCCAGCAGAAGCCTTTGCTCCATGGGGTTTGGTGTTGGAGCCCAAAGTTATAATTGAGGGCTGTGGGAAAAATGATTGCTGGGATTTGACCCCACAAACCCTCAAACAACACTAAAATATTTAGGAACAACCCCTTTAATTTCTGTAACTGTCTCTAGATGGCACTATGGCAGTAGGAGTTCTGCAAGGAGATGTGAAGGGAATGAGGCAGGAGCCAGGAGGCTGCAGGCTCCTGCCCTCTGCCAGGATGTTCCTGTGCTGCAGGGCAATGAGATCCTATCAATTTTTTTTAGTGCCCCACAAGACATCAATCAAAACAAGTCAACTTATTTCTTTCTCAGGGGTTAAAACTAGTTTTACGATCCAAGGAAGATTAATTTCTTACAGCATCTCTGTGTGCTTTGCAGGTGGGAGTACAGAAGTGAATCCATTTCACCTTCATCATCCTTTACAAATTTTCCATAAACTATTTCCCACAGGGAAGGGCTCATTTTTGTATACTTGTCACCCTACATCAGGTTTTCAGGTGTTATTTTTCTGTTGGTATCAGGTGCTCCTCTGTGACTTTCCCACTTAAAACGTCAAGAGCATGGAAATATCACTGAAGCCTGAATTTCCTACATTAAAAATTGGCTTAATTAGAGTCCTGGTGGGAGAAAATATTCTTCCTTAAGGCAGAAAGATTGCTGGCAAATCATGCTAATGAAGTATTTAAAAGCCTAAAAGACACAATACTTAAAGGGCTAACAATGAGAGGATGACAGTGGAACACAGGGTGTACAAATAGCAGGGTGGCACTGCATTTTCAGTTTACATATTGTTTCATGTAATTGCAGAGTTGTTATTGCATTTATCAGGCAATCACTTGTGCTCTTGCCAGGGCAATTCTAATGCTCTGTGAGTTCAAGCTAGCCTTATTGTCTTGCTTTTCAAATGCTGTTTGATTTTTCAGTAGTTAGACTCTAGGGATATTCTCCCCAGAACAATGAATTGTTTTACTTCCTTCTTAATAATTAAAATAAAAAAAGGAAGCAGTCTTACTTCATGGCTGGCTTCAGTGCTGGATAAAGCAAGAAGCTGAAGCAGAGCCCTGTCTTTGGGCAAATGAGCAGATTTGTCCCAGGGGGTTTGCTGCTTTGGGTCCTTTAGCTGCAGGGGAGGAAATTCATCATTGGCTTCACAGAAGCAGAGCTGGGTTTAGTTTCATCATCCTGTGATGAGGTTTGGGATGCTGAACTTTTCCCAAGGTGATCAGCCCAGTTTTTGGAATCCAGTTGAAGTGTGGCCATCAATGTCCAGAGGTAGGTGCTTCCAGACAGGGAGTGAAAGCATACAAATTCAGTGGTTTTAGGTAGAAATGGCTTATTCTCCTTATGGAGATCCTCACAAATTATTCCAATGCCTTCAGTCCCTTGTGTGTCAGTGGGAGCTACAGACCTGGATCTCTCTGAGGAGGTGAGCCTTGATCAGGGGAGGGCTGTGCCCATAAATTCAGTTTCAGCTGAGCCATCAATCTGCCTGAAGAAGTCAACAGCCAAATGCTGAAGTTGGCATGAAACCCATGATTACTGGAGAAAAGCAGCAGGAACATTTCTTTATAGGGAGCAGTAATGGAAGATACAGACTCAGTTAACTTCCAGGAATTACCTTTCCACCAGTTTCTTGATTTTAGATTTTAAAAGGCATTTTCTTTCCGTAATGAAACACATGCAATAAGCAGCTTCCCTTTCCAGATGTATTACTCGGATTTTCCAAGGAGAATGAGGTTCTCTATCCCCCTTTTCAGTGGTGTTGCACTTCCAACATTCAATTGCCCCTTCAGAGCAAGGAGGCTTCTGCTACAATGGGGACAGCTGAAGAAAATTAAGAGGACAGCCCTAACAATTGCAGAGCATGTGCAGAGCATGTGTGGAAGTGGCTGATGCTCTGGGATGTGTGTCCTTGCAAGCCCCCAGTGTGTCCCCACTGCCACCCTGCTCTGTGCCCTGCCATGTGTCAGACCCTGGGAGCTGCACTGCTGCACTGCAGGCTGTCCCTGCAGCATCTCTCTGTGCACATGAGTTAAGATCTGGGGTTCTGTTCTCATGGGGATGTCCTAGAGCATCCAAATCCTCTGCTTTCCCCCTTCTTTACATTCGTACCCTGCTGCTGATAACTGGGAACTGCCTGTGCAGTGTGAGACTGCAGCAGCTTCAGGCAGCCAGACAGCTGCATTGGAGCCATTATTAGTTATTATTATCATTATAATAAAAAATTATAACTGCAGTGCTGTAAGACAACGTGTTCTTCACTTCTGCTGAGCAGCCACTCTTTGGGATGTAAGCAGAATGTTATGGGGCTTTTCCATTAAGTGATGAGCAAAACCAAAGAAGGAAATTATACTATGTACTAAAATCCATTTAGCCATTAGATCACAGTATTGAGAGCATAAAGGAAGGGTTATTTGAGCTTTCAGCTGGCCAGAAAATGCCAGTTGGAAGACAACAGGAGGCTCCCTTTCACAATGTAAGAGCCTTTTCTTTCCCTGGATGAAGGGAGTGTTTCAGGCTGTGGCATCATGCTGCTTGTGTGTGTTTCATTCTTACTCTGGGCTGAAATGCTCCTGTCAAAAGGTGGAAAACAACTCTAATTGCACATGACATAAATAAAGTCTTGCTGTACATCAGCACTGTATTTTTTAAAAATAATTTTGGAGTTATTTTACTGTTTTTGCAGCAACCTAAAGCAATTTTTTTGCAGCAGCCAAGTCCCATCCTTGCACAGAGCGCACCACTTTTAGGGAGAATTAATATCATACCAATCACTTCTAGCCTAAAGGATAAATAACCTGTCACAGGCCATGCTACAGATCACATCTGGGCCTGACCTGCTGCAGCCCTGGTGCCAGACCTGGGCATGTGGGAATGCAGAGGCTGATATCTCTGCTGGAGAGCTGCTGCTGTTTGCACTGTTATAGCACAATGAAAAATGAGAGATGCAGAGGTTAAAGGCTACCCTCAGGGCAGTGCACTGGGCTTTCAACCTTATTACCTGGGCTGGGGATGCACGTGCTTTGCTGTCCCCAGCAGCTCTCACTGCTCACTTTGTGCCTCAAGGACCTAAATTCCCTTGCATTCCCAAATTCTCTGGCATTCCCAAATTCCCTGTGCCACAACCTCCTCCCAGCAGCAGTTCTTGACCTGTCTTTGAGCAACACAGAGCAGCACTTTGGCTGCCCTG
The DNA here is from genome assembly GCF_008360975.1 of Lichenostomus cassidix. NCBI lineage: Eukaryota > Metazoa > Chordata > Aves > Passeriformes > Meliphagidae > Lichenostomus > Lichenostomus cassidix. The sequence goes on along the minus strand of NC_139489.1, from coordinate 7,700,090 downwards.
GGGAATTAGGCTTGAGGAACGCTGTGGTTTTGGGGTGGAGAATGATCAATTTTCTGTTATTTTTGCAAAGGACAATGGGTGTTTGGGATAGCTTTTCTCACAGTGTTTGGCTCTGGACTTAGCATGAATTTCTGTCAAAGCCACCCACCTACGGAAATCGCTGATGCCAGAATGCATTTGTGAGAGGATATTTAGTCTACAGGACAGAGCTGCTCAGTGTAACCCTTAATCTAGAGGCAGGATGATTTAACTGAGCACTATTACATTTATTTTGGAGTTGCAATACCTGACAGTAATTACCGACCTGGAGTAAGACTTCCAAGCAAATGCTTTCAGCGGTGAGGAAATATTTCCCAGTGTGTTTTTGAAATGTGCCATTCCTGAAGGCTGTGTTGGTTGGGTGAGGTTTTCTTCACTTGCTCATCTGGTAACAGAGCTCTGGATGCCTGGCTCATGAGTCTGCCCTAAAAAATCTGAGTGCTGATCAGTGCCAGCATGAGGATTTCAGCAGGAGCTGAGATGACTCACATCAGAGTCTTCTCTAAAGCTCTCTTAGTCACTAACATGGTTCCTAACATAAAGATTTTACATATTAGGTGTTAAATACATACTGGCACCGCCAGTTCTTGGCTTAAACTGTATCCATCTATGCTCAGCATATTGCACCATCTGGAACCATCACCACATCCCTCCACTGATGGTGCTTTTGGCACTTGGGGGACTTTCCTTTGTTTTTAAATATAGCACCTCCTTTTCTTCCTCCTACCTCTTTTCCATGGCCACATCCTAGCTGCCAACACCAATAAGTTAAACTTTTAAATTTAAATTCAATCTAAACTCATCCATTCTATTCAGAGAGCTGTTTGTCAGAAGCTTTTGGTCATCATTCATGGGAATGGAAGGATTCCCATGGCAGTGAAAGAGAAAATCTTAGGGTCTGGCAGACGGATGATGTAGCTCCAGACAGGAATCTGCTTGCTTGTTTGTTTGTTAGTTTTCAATATAATCCCTTCCCCTTTCCTTGCATATATAAGCAAGACAATAATCAGGTTTTACAGCAAAACATTTCTGTCTCTTTTTTTTTTGGCCAGAATTTTGCGTGCAGCTCCAGTGTCACAGAGCATCTGTGTGACCTGTTGCCTCACAGTTGTTTGGGAAAGCTGAGTATTCTCTACATTTTGTAAGATATCCACACCTCCAAGCCTGCTCTGTGTGATTTTTGCACTCTCTCACCTTGTCCCAGCTGGCATCAGTGAGTTTTCCCAGGGGCAGCAGGTAGCATGAAATAGAATTGAGCTGTGTCTGGTCATGCTTGAGCTCCACTTGCCCCACAAAAAGTCCAATCCACATTTGGTTTGCACAGCACCCAGCTTTTTAAAGGAATCTTTTACTAATGAGTTCATTCACCTTAATAGAAATTACTCTGCAGAGCTGGGCACTGGCTTTTATCTGTGCTCTGGGCCCACCAGCACAGCACACAATCACTCTCAGAGCAAACACATTCCAGCCTGAGCACCAGCAGATGGAACAACAGGCTCTGTTGGCATGGATAAGGTTATTGCTTGACAAAAAATTGCAGGATTAGACCCCTAAGGAGTGAAAGTCTGCAGAAGAGGAGGGTGACAGGATGTTATGTGTGCTCTGCAGCTCCACTGTGTGCACTACCCACTCCATGGCCTGCTAACATCTCACCCTTGCTTTTAGGAAACAATCCATGTGTTTTCAGCTCAGAAATAGATCTCTTTTGAAGTTTAAAGGCAGTTATGTCATAGCTGAAGCAGCTGTTCAGCAACCACCCAAGCAAGCAGCAGCTCCCTGTGCTGCCTTTCCAGAGCTGAGCTGGGTTTGTGCATCTGTGAGTCCCAGCAGAGAGGAGGAGCATGAGGAAGCAAGGCTGGCTCAAACAGTATTCCAGGGAATGCTTGTGGATGGGTTTAAGCTCCACAACAAGGCACTGCCTGAAAGCTGGTGCACAGGGCATATTGCCTGCCTGTCTTTCAAGGTGGGAAGAACTGGCAGGTGTGGCTAGCACAGGTCTTTCCCATGAGAATTCCTTTTGTGTTTTATAAATAAAGATAAAGTTTGGATGTTATTAAAAACAGTGTCCCAAGATCTGGACAGTGCAGGCCTGGCCAATCAGGCCTAGGGGGAGGTTTCTGACTGACCAATCTGGGTGACCTTTGAAAACTCTATATATATGATGAAATCAAAACAATAAAGGTCCTTTTCCTTCTTGCCACTGAGAACTGGGTTCTTTACTCTGCTAGCGGCTCAACAGCGACAGGCAGGTTTGACCATTCCATGGATTTCAGGACATGTTGTAATACAAGCTTACAACCCTCAAAACTCTGCACTGTGCATGCAGGGAATTCAGGGTGAGGTTTCTGCCGTTTCCCCACAACTGCTGGCCCAGGAGTTGCTGGTGTCAGCCATGGATGAGCTGACAGCCCCACACAGGACAGGGTGGCCACCCACAGCCCTTCACGTGGCTCCTCAAAATGAAGGAAATCATGGGTAAAAAGAGAGTATGATTTACAGAGATGAAGCTGGAGAGGGTGCCTCATTTCTCACCATAAAGAGAACAGAGGGATGCAAACAACTTCATCTTCAAATGCTGAGTCTTACTCATTAACCCAGTTTTTCAAAACATGTGGTGTGCACTCCACACGATGTGAATAACAGCAGGAGAACATTCCTGTCAGCCTGCTTATGGCCATTTCTCATAATGCCTCAAAAAAGCACAGCAGACCACACTGAGTATGGACTTTCCATGATTAACCAATGGATTTCAGTGCTGTGATTATGGTTTAACCAAAGATTATTGCTTTGGTTCAGTACTTCAGCACCTTCATCATCATCATCGAATTATCACATTGCAATGAAATTTTGCTTCACAGAGTGACTGCATTCCAAGCAATGTTTGAATGTCTCTCAGAGAGAACTGAGTTGAGGTCTTCAGCACTTCTGAAGTATGGGAGGGTTGAAAGAAGTTTGATTTAGGTAGAACCCATACATTATTTTTAGTTAATGGTCATATAATACTCAAAAAACTCGTTATAGAGGCCCTTGCAAAAGCATGGACCTCAAAGTCTATTTGGACTAATTAAAATCCAGTTCTTGACCTCAAAATCGGGATGAGAAGGGGAATGATGCTGCTAGGAGAGAGGAGAGGTGCAAGTCAACAATGAAACCATAGTTTCAACTATCAACAGTGTAAGCAACCCTTTCATTAAGAGCAGAAATGTTGTTTTTTTCATTTGTTGATATTTAAACATTACTACTGTTTATCAATGACATGTGTTATTATTACTTGGGAACTTAAAAAAAAGAAAAATTGGTTGTTTCATGTTTTGTACAAACCCCCTGTTTGGTTTTATAAAAATTTTGAGCTTATGGTATAAAAGCACATTGTAACAACAAGTCGTTTCAAGCCAAAGTTAAAAACGTCACATTTCTATCTCATGGTGGACTGTTTTGTGTTCAACTGAGATATAGCTAACTAGCTAGATATAAAAAATAGAGATGCCAGCCAAGGTTCAGGACATTTTCTGAATGTCTCAGCATCACTCAGTCCTGGAATTTTGACCAAAATACATTATGTAGATGATCATTATGATGGGCTGCAACTCTATGAAATGATCACTTTTGAAATAGTCAAGCAGTGGAAGTATTTTACGTGGAGATTACAACTAATTTTGCTCCTTGTCTAATTCCCAGTTTGTCTGGCAAGTTCTTCCATAACACATCCCTGCCACATCAGAGTTGTTTTGTGTGGTCACAGCAAACAGTGGATATGAGTCAGTTGGCTGAGTTTTGGCTTTGTTTTAAATTATTTTGAAGCTGGTCATCCTTTATAGGAGACAGACTGAAATGCCTTTGCAAACATCACAAGTGCAACTGCATTCTGAGGGCAGGAACTGACTGGCACCAAGCACAAGAGCCTCTGTTAAAGTTGCTTTCAGGTCACATAAACTGGAAATATTTCTCTGTCTCTGGGTGGCACCACTGAAGGAGGCAAGTTTGGGTGATGGCTCTCAGACAGTGCATGGTACTTGAACTGAATCCTACCTGAGTGTTTCTGAAGAGAGAAAATGGGGAGACAGTGGACTGCATGCATTAGCTTTATACTTTTTTAAAGAATTTCTTCTCGTGGTTGGAGAAACTCCTAATCCTGCAACACTTGAGTGGATGTTATGACAGGAACCAGGCTTGGTTGAACCACTTGACTGGCATTACACAGAAAGACCATTCCAGAGCTGAACTGCCAGGTCAGGCTTGTCTAAGAAGAGATTTTTAACTCATCTATTTTTTGGTTCTAATCCTTTATGTTATTCCTAAATTTACTGTTTTGGGCAAATTTCACATAGTCTGCTTTTATGGAAACAGCTTCTTTAAACACTGAAAGAAAATGATGCCCTTTGGTGCTTTTAATTCACTGTCTTTGCAGTAATTCATGCCAAAAAAAGGTGGCAGGGGAGCCCTTATAAAGCTCTATTAATTGAAATAAATGAGCCATGCTGTGGAGAACAGTGTACCATAGAGGAAGGGCTGCCTTCTAAATCCTGCTCCCATGGATGTCCCTCGTGATTTCAGGCATGTCATAAAACCCACTGTCCACCTCCTTTTCCCACCCTATTAAGAGGGGGCTGAGGTTGTTCTTTACCTGAAACCTCTGGGTGTTGTGAAGCCCAACTCAGTGCTTCAGAAGTACTTGGAGGAGCTGGAATTTTATTTTGAAAGCCACAGCAAACGCTAGTCTTTCCCAGGGAATGGTGTTTATGAGTGTGCTTTCATTGGTCCCTTAGCCTTTTATTTTTCATTTAAGTCTGGAAAAACGTGTGGAAAATCATTTCATGGGGGCTTTGGGAGAAATGAAGCTTCTTGCAGAGTGGGAGCTCCAGGGGATTGTGTAGTGGCAAAGTCAGCTCCCCAAATCCACCAGACAGAAATAAAGAAACCCCACTGGCCTGAGGATGGACTTAGAGCCCCCACTGGCTTCAGGATGGACCCAAACATTTGCCTTTTCCCCAGCTCTTTCATTTGTATATTCAGTCTCAGAGAAAGGGGGAGGTGAGACAGGCAGGCAGAGAAGCAAATGTCTGCTCCCTTCCTCCTCTCCTTCTCCCCAAAGATCATTTCCATCCACCTGACTTCTTTCCCAGATATGGTATCATTTGCTTCTGTGACTAATCTCTGGGTGGGAGAGAAAATAATTTTGAAAGTTCAGGAGAAACATAAGCCTGCACATTTATGAGTGGTTTTCTCCTCTTCCCTGCCTCTGAATGACCAGAGTTTTATTATTCCTCTTGACTGCATGCTGAGATAGATACTTTCCTTTCAAGCAGGGCCTGGGATACTCTTTTAATGTCTGAGTCTTCCATTAACACCAATACTTTAACCTTCCCCTCACCCCCACCCCCCCTTGGTGTTAATGCTTTTGGATAAAGATGGCCCAGGAAGGGTGAGGCTCCAAGGAAAGTTAGGTATTTTTATGAGAAACCAACCAGGGCTCAGAATTTTACTCTCCTCACATGCATCATGATCTCACTTCACGTGTCTTTTTACAGGCCTGCTCAGCCACAGGAGGGACCCAGGTGTTGGTGTGTCATCCCCAAACCCTCAGAGAAGGGAACCAAGCTTGCCTCCAGCCCCAGGCTCTGCTCAGAGATGTCTCCCAGGGGACTCACCAGTGGCAAATCACACTCAGTGCCACAAACAGGGTCGAGAAGAAATGTCTGGCTGCCCATGAACTGCTTGGAGGAAAAGGCAGCAGCAGGATAAGGTTATTGTGTGGGTTGGATCCTCAGGGCTGCAGTTGGCCCAGGCACAGCCAGAGAGCACAGCCAGCATTGTCCATCCTTCACAACACAACCACCATGCAGAGCACATGTTGTCTGAACTAATTGGTCTTCATAGGATCCTTGAGAGATGATATCACAGGTTATATCTGTGTCCACTTTTGGTCTGGGCTGTTGCTAAGAGAAAAACAATTCTTGGCAAATTCCTCGAAGTGCTTGCTGCCTGCAGTTTGGATGAAGACAATTTGTTCACTAAAGATGGGTAGGTGTGAGTTTTTGTCTCTTCCCCTTCTGAGAATTGTTTTCGCCAGTGCAAAACTGAAGATGATAATGCTCCCATTAAAAATGAGGTGAACGCTCAGGCTAACATGAGTGGGTGGACAGGACTTCAAACAGGATGAATCTGGGGACAAACCTACCCTTGCCAAGACAAACAGCTGCAGAGATCTCTGGAAAAAAAAAAGGGCACTTCTGTTCAAAATGATTCAGTCGCACAGGGCTGGTCGAGGCTGTGTATCCATCATTTTATAACTAAAACCAATGGCTTCAGATGAAGCAAGAAAAGGTACATCAAACATCACACAAGAGGACTGGAGAACTGATATCATTAGGACAACAAACTGATAGTCCATAGTACAATAGAGATATGGGATGAGTGCAAAGCAAGGCAGAAAGCTCTCACTCTCCTTCCTACATCTGTCTTTCATTTGCTTTGCCTCTATCTGCCTGTTGTTGATGTTTTCTCACATTATCTTGGTTCCCTTTGTTCAAACTGCATTTCATTCCAAGAAGGCAGGGAGCTCCAGGTGTGAATGAGGGCTGTGAGCATGAACTCACTGTCACAGTTATTATTGTTATCATTCCTCCAAAAATCAGCCTGGTGGAGGTTTAGCTCTGTGTAATCTGTTCTGCTGTTTTAACCATATCCTTGTTAAATGTGGAAGATGGAATGGAAGGGGAGGGAAAATGTGGAAAATGGAATGAAGGGCAGTGCTTTGCATGATGGTTTGCACCCAAAGGTGAAGCCTGAGCTCATGAAGGGCTGGCATGATGCAGAGCAAGATGTTGGAGATTGCAGGATGGGGAGCTGCTGCTCAAATGGATCAGGTGTTCAGGACTCACTGCTCTTCTTTGTAATGGGAGAAACTCTATGTTAAAAAAACCAACACAGAATTTGCAATGCTCTTTGAAGTTTTGATGTTTTTTATTTTAAGACCCCAGTGATATTCACTGATTGTATTCCCACCATCCAGCTCATTAGCAATCTAAACACTTACTATTTTTCCTGTTTACCACTGTTTCCATTGCTGGCAGTAGACTTGGGGATGTCTGGTTATTTTTGACTTTGGACATCCCCTGTGTACATCTAACTGGGCACAGATATTTTAATATATTTTTCAGTGGTTCCCTCTGCTCCAACTGAGCCCCTTGAGATGTTATGGAGCCCTTTTGTGTGTGTTGGATGAACACATCTCTGGGATGGTGAGTCTGGAGCAAACAACTGCCATGATGTTAAGCTGAACTCCACCTTTTCCCCAGTTTGGCAGGATGTGTTCAGTCCCTCCACAAATCAGGTGCAGCTCAGCCCTGATCCAGAGGGGATTAAGAGCACAAGCAATGGTGTGTTTTCCCTCAGATGTGCTGCTTCAAACACATTTGCCTGTCAGTCACACCACAGCCTCATTTCTGGAATGGGGATGGCTATGTGGTCACAGTGTGATGGAACTATCCCTTGGCTAGCAATTTCTGAAACCCTTCACATACAGCTGGATGTCTCAAATATAGTAATTTTTAGGAATTTCATGAGGAAAAGCATCAGGAAATACAGACAGCAGATTTGTACTTCTGCTCAGGGAGAGGTAACAAGTTCAATTATTAATAAATATGGACAAATCTTTGATGAGGTGAAGACGTGCTAAAAAAATTCCAAAACAAAAGCATTAATTAGGTTTGTTGCTCTACAGCACATGCTAAAAAAAAAAAAAAAAAAAAAGAGAAAGACACACAGGCATTTCACACTTGAGTTCTCTGCTAGAAAATGACATCCCCCAATCCAAAAGCCAAAACACCCCCTGAATATTTTCCCCCCATTTAAATGCTCATAATAAAGAGAAGACCAACAACACTGCATTTGAATTTCAGCTTAAACTGGTTAAAATCTATAAACAGGAAAGTCTCAAGTTGGAGCAAAAAGCTGCAATTATAGTCTGGGAGCACAGAGAGAGGTCAAGGGAAGGAGAAGCTTTAGCAAACAACACCACAGAGCCAAGACCTGGCTGAAGGTTTGTCTCATTTTCAGACCTGTGGCTGAAGAGAGCCCTTAAGAGCAAAAGGACCTGGCAGACTGGGACTGGCCAGGGCCAGGAATAGCCCATGGCTGGACCACACAGACTCTCCAGATGGGCTGAGACTCCAAAGATAGGATGGCAAGCAGCATTGGCAGTCTGGTTGGTATTTCAATAGATGGACTCTTTTTAGCTTTGTTTTTCAAGAGTTTCCCTTCTGTTTTGCAACAGGCCCTTCCTGTGCCATGCTTGGCTCTTTCAAACCAGCTCCAGTGTTTCTACCTCCCACTGCACTTCCAACAGTGGATGTTTCTAAACCAGCTTTGCTGGAGGAGTCCTCTCAAAATAGTGTGTTAGAGACCAAATGATTTAGCACATAATTAAGAAGCAAACAATGACCAACAAGGTCTGCAGTGTCAGCTACAAGGCATGGCTTGGATGCAAGAAAAAGCAATATGCCAAGAAAAATGAGTAAATCTCTGTATCTTGGTGTGGAGAGGCAGTTTCTGCTCCATCCCCATGGAAGACACATTCAGTGGGGATTTTTTTTTTGTTTTGCCAGTGGCAGCACCAGCAGTTCAAAGGACACCAATGGGAGAAAGGAGCTTCCTGCAGCCACCAGGAGAGTGGATGCTCCATCTGGGCTTTTCCACACCCTCTAGCTGGTTTAGGTTGGAAGGTTTGGTTTCCTGGCCCTGCTGCCCCTTGCCCCACATGAGAGATGATGGTTCTGTGCTTCCAAAAACCAGCACTTGAGGTCTAACACCAATGAAAGCTATTGCTGCTGTAGCTCCAAGGCTTGCAATGCTGTTTTACAGCCATAAGTATCCAGGCAAATGGATTTAGTAGTGAGGGAAGGCAGTAGATAAAAGGAAAGAGCTTGGTTCTGCTTCCTCTGTGTTTCACCCCATAAAAGCAGCAGCATGCCTAAGCCCCACAAACAGAATGTTCCTTTTTCCCAGTGATTCCCTATACTTTAGGGCAAAGGAAAGAATCAAGACACACAGGATGATTGTGCTATGGATTTATAATAAGATTTTATTAATATATTATGCTACAAAAATATTTTGATAAAATAATATTAGAAAGCATCTTTTTATTACACTCTTCAAAACAGTTCACAAAAGCAGGAGGCGGAACAGGAAAAAATATCTGAAGTACATTTGAGTTAAAAACTGACAAATATGCAATTTGAATTTCAGTGTGAGCATGAATCTGCAGGATGGTTAATCAGTCCTGTAGAAGAAAAAGTATTGACAACTTATTGCAAAGACCTCTCTGCCTTTAGCTAGATTAAGGTGCCTCCTGAAATGTTAGTGACAGGAAAGGCTGAATTTGGGTTGGGACAAAACACACACAGCACACACACACACACACACATAAATGAACACACATACACCCCCTGTGATCTCAAACCTCAGCAAATTATCTTTCTGCTTCAGTTAAGCTGAAACAAGCTTAAATTGAAGCTGAATTTTAGCACACTCCATGGAACATTGATCATTTCAGAGATATGACAAGACCATATAATTTTTGGATATAATACAGAAATACGGTACTATGCAAAGTTTGGCATGGTAATATTTATGCTGAGATAATAGCTTTGGCACTTTGGTTTCTCTAACATAAATACATGATGTGAAATTCCTCCCTAACAGTGGTATATGGTAATGACTGAGTCATATCATTTGACTAATCAATGCACTAAACACAGATTAAGTTCTCCCTCTTTCCATCTCTCTTTCTCCACAATTGTATATTGAAGAACTTAAATAAATATACAGCTCTGTACCTTGGGTGTTCCTAAATTACAGTGGAGCTTGGAGGAATGGGAAGGGAAGTTCAACAAAGCAGATTTTTGACACCTGTATAAAGCATAGTTATCATAAATCACGTTCATCATTTATTGCCAGAAGACGTATTGCATTATTCAACAGCTCAAAGGATTGCAGAGAGACTACATCAGTCATAAAATATAAAATACCTTCTGTCCCAGCTTACTGACTGGTTCTCCAAGTGGCAGTGCATGTTAATATAGTATCTGTAGTTAAACATAAGTGAGAAAGGCATTAAAACAATGAAAGAGGGGAAGTTAGACCTGTTGCTGATGATGTGGGATTATTTATCCCACCAGGGCAAGACCTTGGCAGATATTTAGCATTTGCTTATGATGCTACAGTTGCATTAGATGTGCATTGTCCTGGTGTCAGTTGTAGCTGAGTTGAGAAGATGAATCCTTCAACCACTGAGCTTTGGATTCATCCAAAGTTGTGTCCCAGACTGCCAGACACTGGGTGACTCTCCATTGTGTTTCTCAGAGATAAACAGTATCCCCAGTGTTTGCTATTACATGTAGTGGGCATGAATATTTTTTTGTTAAATCTCCTGCTCTTGGAATCTTGTGATTACATGGGAATCCGAGATTTCCTCTGGAAGAAAGAAAACAGTTGGTTTTTTGTTTTCTGAGAAACCCACAGAGGAAACTGAAGTCCCCTGAAGCTGGTGGTCAGTGTTGATTCCAGAGCATGTATCAAATCTGGTCCAGTTTCTAAACTCATGGTTTAGAAAATCATTAGGAATTTAGAAATCATGATCCATTGCAATGGATGTGAATAGATCTGTGCTAATCAGTACTACTGTGTTTTAATTAATTCTGGGCTGCCACAGCTGATTAGTAAACAACCCATTTTATCAACCACAGTGAGGATTCATTATCCAGCATTGCTCTGCATTCAGGCCATGTGTTGAAGGATCCTAAATCCTACTTTAGGGTAAAACAAGGGAATAAAAAAATGTTTGGTTAGAGAGCTGAGCTGAAGCCATTCATTTGGGGCTCCTGAGCTAAAATCCACAGGAACCTACTTAACCTTATATTTATTGTGTCATATCTCCTCCCTGAAGCAGAGAGAGCCCAGATGACTGAGGGAGCTGCTTCTAGGTGGCAGAAATCAGGTGTGTAGACCCCAAATCCAAGAGACACCTTGTTTTGACACCTGCACTGCACAAATGTGGGGCACCAAGCATGAGGTGTTCTAGTAAAATTCATTAATTTCCCAGAATTACTGAAAAAAATGCCAGGAAATGCAAAGATGTTAAAATATACTTTAAAATACAAGCCATTTACATCCTGTGACAGCCAAACATACCACAGTATCTGAGCTACTGAATATAGAATACTACTGTCCAGTGCAGGAAGAACTCAGAAAACCTCACTGGTGACAAGAAAGTCAAAGACTATTCTGTGCAGCACAATGAGAGCTGGGAGTGTGGAGAGATGTGTGTGCTCCTAATATTAAAAAAAAAAAAAAAAAAAAAAAAAAAAGAAAAAGCCCCAGAAGTTTATGGAGAAAGCCACAGATTGAGAAACTTCAGAATTGTAATTTCTAGTGTTGGTCCTGTTGGTTTTCCTTACAGTCTTGGACAAGTTTTTCTGTTTTCTGCTTTTTTTTTCTCTCCTTTATCTTTACATGGTCTTGTCTATTTATACTGTAGGTTTTCCAGCACCTGGAATTATTCCTGGGATAGTACCACAGAATAATTTCTGGATTTGATCTGGTTACAACAAATAAAATTCAATGGGTTTTGGTTTGTTGGCTGTTCATTTTTACTATGTAACTTATCATCACCCTTAAGATTTGCCTACCTTATTTCCAGTTCCATTCTTGTAAATAAGACATTATAATTCAACTTTCATCTCTGCTTTGAACACATATAACCAATAATCTTTTTAAAATGCATTACTATTGAATTTGAAGGTCTGTTAAAGCATTATATTCAAATGAAGGCAATTCCAGAGTAATAGCTCAAATAAAACCAAAATGAAAGTTCTCAAAATATGTTTCCAATATCCATCTCTGTGCAATAAATATTATGCAAGGTGAATGGCTTCTGTCCAAAACTAACATCTCTAATCTTCTGCTAGCCAAAATACACAATATGAAAGTATGTACAGGGTCTGTTTGAATCTCACATTTGGGGCAAAGCTCAAAGTTTTTCATTCAGCCTTATCAACTGTTGCGCTTGGGGGAAAAAAAAAAAAAAGGTTAAGCTTGTAGCACTCTGTGCTGTACCTACTTAAACTGGCCAGAAACCAACACAACCTTCTGTCAAAAACTGAGCAAAGGCTGGGGAGTCATGGTGTCCAGTAAGTTAAAAATAATTACCTGTAATATCCCTGGCCTTTGCAAGGCAATGGGCTGGGATGCATGATGGAAATGCTCAGTATTTCATCATGAAATAATGTGATTTTTGTAGTCTAGTTGCTTTTTAACTTACTTTCCTGAAATAACTAAAGCAAACTGTGAATTCTGAACTCTCTCTCCCTGCAGAGTCTTGCAGATTGCATGGAATCTGCAGCTCCAGAGACAGGGCTGTAGGGCTGCTGGGAAACTGAAGGACTGTTTTCAGACAGAGTTTTATCAGTATTGTTATTATAATTATCATCCTTATTTTTTTTTTCCAAGGTGAAGAGGCACTGCTTTTCCATGAAGAAAAGCTCGTATTGTATTTTTCTGATTTTGAGACTTCTTTTCTGAATAGGATGTTTTCATGATGTAGTTTTGATTTTTGGCTTGTAGATGACTTAGGACAAAACCCCACCATTTCAAACAAAACTAATTTTCCTAACTCTTGTATCTAAAGGGATTTTTCATCACATTTTCTGGTGGTGAAAAAACATCTACATGCCTTTTAGAACATAATATTTTTTAGGATGGCACAGGGTTTTTTTTCCCCCATAGATATTGTAAATCTCATTCATGAAGAACAGCTGCTTGGATAGGAAGCACATTTTTGAGTGAGTGTAAGGTGTCATAACTTTTCCATCTAAGTCAGCAGAGGTACCATAGTGTAAAAATGGAAATGTTCTGTATGTCTCCATAACATGGGGTTAGTTTGATTGCTGTGGTGTTGAGCAGATTTTGGACACATTGTAATTATTTCAGCACAGAGATATCAGGTCTATCAGCTCATGGTAGCAAGAAAAAGAGGAATTTGTAGATGTTTTTTGCCTGCAGGTTGTCCATGGGCATTAATACAACTGGTACAAAGAAAATCTATAGCTTAACAGGACACTACATCTTTATAATCTATAGACTGACCAAGCTCTCTTCTCATTTATGCTGGAAAAGGTTGTAGGCTTGTGTTTATATAAAATGAGGGAGAGAAGAAAATAATTCCAAATAGGATTATTCCAGACTTTAAAAGCAATTTTTTATTAAGAAAAAGATGTCTTAATTTGCGTTAGCTGACAAATTAATCCCAGGGCAAAGAGGAAAATTGGTAATTTCCAAAGAAGTTAAATAGTTTAGTTAAAAGAAAACAGGGGGAATGTAGAGGAGTATCCTGACTAATGACTTACTAAGTCATATAAAAATAACTGGTATTTTAGTTTGTGGCAGCTAATGAGTTAAGAATGAGCCTATTTTTCTGATGGCCACAGGACCCAGAGAGCAGGATCTGCTTTATTCACTGCAAGCTATGCTGATGAGATAAAAGAAGTTAAAATGAAGAAATTCAGCAGAAATGTACTTACTGGACAATTGCTGTAAAAAGTGATGGTTAAAGAAACAAAGAAGGCATTCATTTGGTGTCAGTTCAGACATTTGCAGAGTCGTCAGAAAACAAATATAGAAAATATTAATTTATCTGTTTCACCATCGCTACTGATTAATAGGGATGTTATTAACATATACAACAAGAAAAATAAGTTTACCAGTCGAATAAATACATTTTTTCTTTTTCTTTTTTTTTCTTTACATGAACACGTATATTTTACAAAACCCCATAGCACTATGGGAAATAAAGATCCTTCTACAAAAAGAAGATGTAAGTCAGTGTTACGATAAAGCTTTAGAGTTTCAAAATGTATCTGGGCAAAGAGACAAAATCAGCTAGAAGGCACTACTGAGTCACTGAGAAGGTCCAGCTTGTAACTGTTGCTGTCCTAAACTCCAATTTGCTCATAAATTATCTCTCTTCTCTACTCCAAGGATTGCACACAACACTAATGTGGTCAGGAGGGCTGCAGCAGGTTCAGGAGAAAAGAAGCTATGGCCATGCAGAGAGGAAATGTTACTGATGGCCATGAAAGGCTGGCTGGGGCTGAGCTCGTGGGCTGGGGCTGGGATGGGTGCTCAGGACGTGGCCTCTGATCCAGCTGGTTTGAAATCCAGATGGGAGGTTTCACTGTGATGTAGCCATTGGTTATCCTGATGTAGGAAGGCAACGTGGTGGTGCTAGAAGAAAACACAAGAGAAGGAAATTAAACAGGAGAGCCCTTGTTTCTAGCCTGTGAACTGTCATTCCAAGTGGTAGCAGCCACAGTGACAATTCCAATTTATTATTATTATTATTTGCATGCATTGGACACCAGGGAGAGAGCCAGAGACTGATAACTGTGATGATGTGGAAACAAGTTCTGATCCAGGATGTCCCTCAGCTTCTGGCTGCTGACAAAATACAGCCAAAGCAGGGATTGCTCTTAATGTATCTGACTTACTGCACTCCATTTTTAAGCATCCACTACTGGGCAGCATCAGAGACTGCTAAATGTTTCCTTGTGCTGACCCAGGACAATCTCATTCTTAAGTCCCTTCTTCCCACCAAAGGTCTCAAAATTTGCCATGTCTCAGTGACATTCCTTACTCACCATGGACCATATACTGAGTCCAGGAGTGTCCAAAACACATCCTTTCCTTGTTCCACAAGCCTTAAAGAATTTCCCAGGATCCCCCAACACAACTGATAACCTTGAGCACAGAAGACCAAGCAGGTTCATTTTTTTTTCCTGTCTTTAAGCCATTTTGGATCAAATCACAAAGCCAAAACCAGACTCAGTCAGTGTTAGGTTTCCCTGACTGTGGATTTGCCTCAATAGCAGTGTGATTGCTTATTGATTGTAGCTTGAGTTAGTACTTTGATTTGAATTTGCAGGTTGGAATTCATCATGACTCCCATGACACTGGAGGTCAAAAAGGTCCACTTACAATTGATTTGGAAGTTTAAGTTGTAATCTCCATTTCATAAAATGCTCCCACTGCATCCATTACTGGATGATCCATAATCCACCAGTTGTCACAGAGCAGCACAACCCAGCATGCAAACTGCACAGGGTGGAATTTGGACTTAAACCTAAGACATTCTCCTGAGGAGCAAGAAAAAAAAGGCAAACTCCCCTGAAAAAAAAAGATATGACACTAATACCTGCAGATTCTCTAAATCTTCCATAAAGGGGATTTGGAGGCACTGAAAATGACCCTTGAATAATTTTTTTATGGGTTAAGAAGCTATGCAGACCTATAAATATTTAGCTACAGTATCCAAGATCTTGACCTTGGAAGAAAAAGGTTGCATCTTCCATAATATCAGATGAAAAGAATAACATCTTACTTCAGATTCATGCACAGAAACAGAATTCAAAAGGATTGAAGGCTTTTGTTTATTTCTGTCTGAGCAACACTGAGATAGATTTTAGCCCAAATGCTTCAAATGTGCTGAGTCAATCACAAACTTGAGAAGATCAGAGCCCACCCCAAAGAGGGCACTGGTCAACATGAAATCCCATGGACAATCCCTGCACACTACACTTTACCCAGAGTTTTGGGAGAAATCACCTCATTCTTTATGCTGTCACCACAGCTTCTGGGTGGGATAGTTGCTCTGCAGCTAGAAGTGATCTTAACTAATGTGCAGTGAATTAGAATAAAAAGAAAAGACAGTCTTGAGTTAAAGAAATAGGAATTGCTTCATGGGAGCAGATAATCCATCTAAGCAGTACTAGGATTCTGACAGAATCAGCGCTTGTTCCAGGGCAAAAAACTGCTGTGAACAGAGAATTCTGAAATCAAGGCTTGTTGGAGAAAGTTCTCTGAACTCCCATGGTGAGTGGTTGGTTTATGTCTTAAACTGATGATATAAGACACAGATTTAGAGTTTCTGCTATATTGCATCAAAACTGCTGCAGTCACTTAAAGAGCTGATCTGTGATAAACTAATGCTGCTGTTTCAAATCTGCCTGGCAGGAATGATACTGGATTAGGCACTGTGTGTCCAAGCTCCTGAAACATAAGTAACATCAAGTATGAACAGACTTCCCACAGTGAATATGAAGCATCATTAAAGCAAACTTCTGACAAAAAGAGGCACTACATGCTCTGAGTGATCCAACACAAATGGAGTCATGCCTCAGTTTCTGATCCAGATCTCATTTATCCTGATGAATGATGATGTGTACAGACCTGGCAGCAATGACAGTGGGATTACAACTCTGGGGTTCTTCCCCTATACCAGGTTTCCCTAAGGTAAGCATGGGTAGGTGCTTGTCCTCATTTTTTGTACTGATTGTCACATTACAGAACTACAAAATTTTGCCCTAAGTTCAATTTTAAACTACAAGAAGGGTCTGGTTTTCAATTTAAATTAAATAAAAAACCCAAAACCCCCACCAAAATGCTATTCAGACTTTCCGTTTGTGTGTATCCTGCTCTTGACATATTCTATGGGCTTGATCCTCCAGTGAGGTTAAAGTTTCCCTTGTACAAACTGTCTTTCTGCTCCTCAGTGAAGTTCTGTACACACAGGCTGGCCAGGGAACCTGTAAAAGCATCACAAGCCCACTCATCAGCCAGCTACATCTAAGGGACTCCTAAAGCAGCCTTAAATTAACATATTATGTTTCTGTATGATGTTGCTGTGTTCTAGTCAACTTCCCTAAGTGTTTTGGGTTTTTTGGGGGGAGTGTTTCTTGTTGTTTGTTTGTTTTTTGTTGATTTTCTTTTCTTCCTTGTTCGAAGACCTGAGAATTTTTGACCACTTCTCCTCAGTTAATGAGGTTATTTTCTGTTTTCAAGACATTACATTTGTATAAAAGCATTCTTGTTAAGATAAATACTGTTAGGTGGGGTTGTTTGCTTTCAAAAACTCCCTAAGTGCTTTACAAGTGAGGAACAGTGTGTTTCCACTAACATGTACAAAGCATTTGCTAGTAGCAAATGAATCACAGTTTATCCATACAAAACATTTTCTTAATGTACTTTTAGAAGACTGCCAAGGTGGTTTAGAGATATTTAAAGAGAATGATCCCTTTTACCAAATGCTACAAGTCCTTGTAAAACCTCTGGTCCCAGTTTGTAACTCAGCGGTTTGTGCAGTGAATAGGGAGAACCTTTTCCAGAAGCTGTTCCACCTCATTCCAGTGCAGATCTCTAGGGGGTCTTACTCTTGCTCAGGGTCTTTCACTTCCTAGGGGTTCCAGAGGGACCTTGGACAGCCAGGTGAGATTATAACCTAATCTTACAGATGGCCCTGGTGTCAGGAGATGACTTCTGCAAACTCCCTCTGAGCACATTTGCACGTGCATGTAGGATCTCACTGACCCTTGGACATCCCCTAAGGATGAAGCAGAGTCCCCTGAACTCAACCAGAAACCTTCCTTAGGCAGGATTTGAGCGTTCCTGAAGTGAACATAGAGAATAATAAAAATGAATCACAGATCTGTGGGATAATAATCTAAATTATTATCACGTCTTCTCTTGCCAGCGCAGGATATTCTGCATTTCAGTCTTTTGTGTCTGATAAAAATATCTTTAATAAAACATTCCACATGATCTGTGGTTAACAGGCAACCACTGGCTCTGTTCATACCTCTCTTTTTTGCTTCTGTGTATGGGATTGCTTTAAAAACTTGGAAGTCTCCAGGTATGTTTTAGCCAAATGACCTGCGGTATCATATTCATGAGCTTGTTCTTTTGATCAGATAATAAGGCAGTTTTTCAAATCAGTGCATTACTCATACATTGTCTTACCATCATTAGAATGTGTAAAACTTTCCCCAAAAATGGGGCCTCAGGCACAGGCTTTGTGCACAGATTCTACTGAATGCAATTACATGATCCAAGTCCCCTAAGCTGGGGGTGTGCTGAAGCACCTTGATGATTTGGGAGCATTTTAAAGGTGAAAAATAAAACAAACACACATGCAACCCATTGAGGGGATTTCTGCTCTGGTTTGTCTTGCGAGGACTTTGAAGGGAGCTCACAAACTAATTTTTAGCATGAGTTGGTTCATCCATGTGAGCAGGGTTCATCTCACCACATGGGACACCCCAGCAGAAGGTCACAAGGTAGGACCAGAAGAGTCCAACTGCTCCAGCACAGGAACAAGAGCTAAACCCCTCCTGACATTTACATATAACCCAGTCTCAAAACACCAGTGATAATGACAGCAATTCCAGAGTCTGTCCAGACATCCATTCCAGCATTTCACCATTTCTGACACCCAGAATTACTGCCTAACATTTCACCAAATCTCTCTTGCTACAGTGCAAGGTCCTGACTTGTCCTATCCCCCTGGACAGGTTTATTCCTTTCCTCTTCTCAGCAGCCTTTCACATTTTTTGAAGATTTAATCATTTTTCACCTCAGCCTTCTCTTTTTTAAACAATTCCCTCCACCTTTCTTCTCAAGTCCTCAAGTGTTTTCCCTCCATCCTTTCCTGTGCTCTGCCCTGGCTCTGATCCATGTTTTCTATGGAATGAGATGCTCCAAACTGGAAACAGTAGGCCTAGGTGAGATACCACAAGCCCTGTACTTGGTGCAGTAGGTACCACTGCCTCTATGTATTTTCATTCAAAATGCATGAAAAACAGGCAATCTCCAAGAGGACAAAATTTGCACTACTTTTTGCCCCCAAAGTCCAACAGGAGCTGTTCTGAAGATCATGGAAAACTGCTGGTCTTGTGAGGGGGTGAGGACCAACCCAATTATTGTGATATTTCTATCCATTTTTAATCTGCTGCCATGCCTTGGTCCCAACGTGGTTCCGTTCAGGGTGGAGGAAATAACCCTTTCAAGTATAACTTACAAAGTGTTTGGGGATTTTTCTGGATCAAAGGAGCTATGTAAACACAAGACAACTATTTTTAATAAATGTAAGCAAATGTTGACTCAGCCAGCTTTTCTTACAATAGCATCTGATGAAAGAAGCTAGATTGAAACCTGAAAAACGCATGTTTCAATTGAAAACCTTAAAAGCTAGTAAAGTGAAAGAAAATTTTTGAGTAAATACAATAATGACTGTTTTGCATTTGTGATTTGATGTTAACCTTATGATGGCTAGGGGTTTTCTTAAGTGATATTAAGCATATGCTTCCTGTTTCTTTTCAAACAAAATTTGCCCTACGTTTTTCCCCCCCCTTTTTATTTAATGAACAGATGTGAAAGGACTGATCACATTATTTTTTTCTGGTGATCAGCAATAATGTTCTGCAAGTGAAGACAATTATTCTTGGAACTAACCAGGCCTATTTATGTCACCAAAATTTATTCATCAGGATTTGAAAAATACATCTGCTTAAAGCGCTGGGACCAACCCGCTGCAGTCCGTAAATGAGCTGGCTGGCAAGAGTTCTGACCACACATTTGAAGGAAAAGAATAGATGTTCAACTAAGAGTTAAAAAGAGTATGTTGGGGGGTAAAAAAATCCACTGGAAATATGTCACAAGGATTTAACTTTGAAGACCACTAGAATAACCTCTTAAAGGGAATGGGAAGTCCCCATCTCTTAGAATTTTCATATTATTATTTCATGTGTTTCTGGAAGGTGTTTAGATCAACACAGGCTCTGTTCCCCCATCTATCTCCTCATCATTACCTTCCTTACAGAGACTGTTCTTGCAGCCTGAGGGATAAATCCTGCAGGATGCTGAGTCTCGTGGTCCCAGGTGAGCAGGACTGAGAGCACACAAGTGCTCCCAGCAATAGTACTCACATACCTACAAGTCAGCACATCCTAATGCCCTTTGTGGGACCAAGGCCAAGAGGCTCATGCTTTCACAAGGTTCAGTTCATTAAGAAAAAATAATAATCCAACCTGTATCTGATTAGGGAATCCAGTTTTTAGTCCAGAGGAGGTCACTACTTATTTGCAGTAGTGTAGTAAACTTCCTTAGCATGTCTGAGTGAGTAAGCACTGTCACATGCTGGTTTGGGGCCAGCAGAGAAGATCTGGCATGAGCCAAAGAAGAGCCTTCTCTTTGCTATTTTTTTGTTACCCCAGGGTTCCTGGGAGCCTGGATCTTTGGCCACATCCCACAGTTGCACCCACCCTCCCTGAGAGCAGCAGAGCCTCAGCCATGGATGGACAGAAGGGTCAGCAACAGCACCGGGAGCATTTCCACAGCCCTTCACTGTCCATCTGAGCTCTCCTGCTGACAAGACTCAAACAGGAACCATCCCTCCATCTGAGACAGTGCCAAGCTCTCATCCTGCCTTGTTTCAGTGCTCTGGTTCAGAGCCAATACCCTGGCAGAGGTCTAATCTCCCACCTCTGCTCTTTGTTAGGACCACATCTGCCATGCCTCATCTCGAGGAGAAAAAATAGGATGCCGAGGGAAAGGATGGAAAGGGAAGCACAGATTTCACCAGGCAGTGGCTCTGAAAGCTGTGAACAGCATGCCATGCCTGTGAGCCACACTGTCAGCAGGTACTGAAGGGCAGCTGGGGAGCAGGACACTGCACAAGGAGGGGATGCTCAAAGCTGCCATTAAAGAGAATCACAGGCAGTCCTTCAGCTGACCTGGCCTTTAGCAGGATTTAATAGGTGGCATTCATTGTGGTATGTCAGATGCAGGCTTGTAGTCAGAGCTATTCAGCTGTCTGCCTGCTACAGGAAATAAGATGTCTGCAGAGGACAATCCTTTCCCCCCAAAGGCATGTCTCCAAGGTAGGTGAGACAAGCTGCTTCTGAAGATCTCTATCTTTGGAATTCAGGTCTGCTGAACCCCAGCCAAGCTCTGGCCCCACTGGGGAATCTCACTGGGAGGGATGGGTTCCCTAACTGGGTTGGGACGGCAGGGTGGGGAAAACTGCTGATTCTGCAGAGCCAAAAGCAGCAGCTGGTGGGACACAGCTCCCCTCTGCAATCCCACAGCAGCTCCCCAACAACAGGACAGCAGGGCTGCAGCTGCTGTGCCTTCCATGGGGTCTGGCTCTGGAGTTTGACACAGAGGGGGAGAAGGTGGCTCACAGGAGGAGGCTCAATGCTGAAATGCAGCTCAGATTCTTCTGGTGCAGTTTTGGGCCCCTCTCAGGATGGGCTGTGGGCTGGAAGCCAGGAGATTTGGTTTTTATCCCCGAGTCACCCACCGAGGAACCATCAAAACCTCGTTAAATCACTTTACTGCTACGACTCCCCTGACTCTGCTCTGAGTCAGGACCTTGGAGCATTCGTGTGACACCAGCAGCATTAACCCAACCTGAAGTGTTTTGCAGGCTCTCGCTCTGATTTGCAGGTCCCAGTGGCTCAGGCCACCTGCAAAACATCTCTGTGATGACAAATTCAGCCCTGGAGAGACACTGACCTGCAGCGAGGCTGAGCAGGGGCATCCTAAAGCCACAGCTGGGTCACCTGGTTAAGGCAAAGTGTATCATCTGCTGTGGGGCCAGAGGAGGGGACAGGGATGGGACAGGAATGGATGGGGCAGTGGGGACTGCTGCCTCTGAGACAGGGAAAGGGGAGTTTGCTGTCCCAGCAAGGCAGCCTGAGGGCTGGGGAATACAGTGGGGAAAGGTGGGCAGGAGGATTCACCCAGCAGGTAGGGAAGAAGATGAGAAACCACTCCAGCACAGCCCAAGGGCCCTTTTTTGAGCTGAACTTCCAGTTTGTGGGAAGGATTCAGATTTAGCTTTCCCCATCCCCAGAGGGGATGTGCATGGCCCTTTTCAATCTCCTGCCCCAAAGCCCTTTAGGAAAACCCTGTGAATACAAATCCTGCAGCCACACCTGTGGCTGTGGCAGAATCAGGCCTGCTGCTCCTTTCCAGACAACTGCAGAACAGTGTAAAAATGCAGAATGTTGTAAAACCCAATAACCTTTGAAGCACACTCTCTGAGTAATTACCCCATTCCCATCTAATGACTAAAAGATGTTATATTCCTCTCTGATTTGGCAACAACAAAGATTTTGACCTTATTAAAACCAGCCCATCAGGAAACTACATGTCATCCTTCAAAAAAAAAAAAAAAAAAAGAAAAAAAGAAAAAAAAAGAAAAAAAGAAAAAATCTGAAAAAGAGATAAAAAAAAGAAAGTAAATTCTTTAAAATCCCTGTGAACAGCAATTCAAGATACCGTAGATGAAGACCCATGATTTGTTGTAGTGTCTGGGTGGTCCCGAGACAGGAGATGACAACATTAGCTCTTTCCTTTGCCCTTCTAAGAAATGCTTTGATGATTCTCTAATATCCTAAGAATATCCCCTGTGATTCTGCAGAGGGACGAGGCAATCACAGAGCTAGGATAATGCATCCCAGTTTTACCCTGGCCCTTGCTAAGAGGGGATAGCTCAGAGCCCTTTGTTCCACCAGTTCTGCACTGACATGTGAGCCAGGATGTGCTCATGGCAGGGCTAAAAACCATCCCCAAACTCTCCCCCACCCACTGCACACATCTGGCTGTGTACCTGATTTGTGTGTGCAATTAAAGCACTCATCAGCACGGCTCACATAACCATGGACTTGTTCCACTGGCCCTTGGACAGATAATGACTGCAGTTATTGCAGCCAAAGTAAACAAGAACATCAAGGGCACAAACACAGATGGGCTTAGTATTGGAAAAATCCTGCCAGTGAAGATTTTTGGGCAACCTGCTGATGCACAACAAGGAAGGAGTTAATTTGATGAAGCTGCAGTCAGGTGGTTTTGAACCAAATCCCAAGGATAAGAGTAATATCTATTTTTTCCTGTATTTTGCAAATGGCCTGCTCTCCCCAGTACAGCCCCACATGCAAAAGAATTCATATTTTTGGGGTGGTCAAAACTGTAATCCATATTTTACATCTCGGGCTCAACCTTTCAATTAATTAGAAGCAGAGTGACTCTCTCTGCCCTCTCCTCTGTGTATTCAAGTGTTTGTTTGGCATTGTGTGGGCCCTATGGCTCAAATATTTTTTGCAGATGCACAGAATTAACCATGCATGTTTAGATGTGCTTGGGGAACACATACATTCATGGAGATGTATATACTTGACCCTGTCACTTTTTTGTTAAACACTGTAAAAGATATCGACTTTCCCCTCCAGATTTTAAAATGATTTAGAATAGGTGGTAGTGGGGAAATACCTAACACATCCTGTCAAATTAAGTATTTTCTCTGAGACTGTTCTCTGAGATAAAATTATTTCAGCTATGGAGATGTCTGTGCAATGTATTAAGGAACAGAATGAATAACCAAAATATAAACTAGCTTAAATGGATGTCCAATATACTGCATTTTTCCACTTGTTTTTAATTTTCTTTTTCCTTCTCCCTTTTCTTTTTCCATCTCCACCTAACAGTTTTTCTCTTTGCTTAGTCTGTATCACATTTTTCTCTCTCATTCACTGGGCTCACTTTCTTGCTCACTGCTTGTATTTTTCCAGTGTCTCTCTTTTTAAGAATAATTAAGGTTGGGTCAGATCTTTGAACCTGTCATTTGGAGGAGTACTGAATTCAAGCTTGTACCACTGACAAAAGCACTGGCTTCTTTTTCTTGCCAACAGACTCACTTATAAAATAAAAAAAAAAAAAGGTTCACAGAGCACATCTACCAGGTAGAAATGCCACGGACATTGAAGTGCTGCATTGCCCACAAGGTTTGGGTTCCTTCTGCTGCTGGCAAAGCAAATATGGTGACACCAATCACAGCACAAACTCCTCCTCCAGCACTTCCAAACCCTCTGAAAGCCTGGACATGCCATCAGTGGCTCAAAAAAAGCTTCTTGTTGGCCTGCAGGGCTGGAAAGGCCAAAATACTTTTCCCTGCCGGGTGTCACAGCCCAGACCCTGGAGTGACTCTGCAGAACTGAGCTTCTGAGCAGCACATCTCTCCATGGCACTGCCTCATGAGGCATCCCTGGCACTCAGCAGCTCCCAGGCACTAAGCCTGGCTCCCTCAGCCTGGGCTCAGGCCCCAGGTATAAAGCTTACTTTGTTCAGTTAAGTTATTCAGGAATTGTGAAGAGGTGATCTGAGCGAAATCGAAACTTGGCCTGGCATTTTCATAATTGCAGGAACCCGGCTCTTACAGCATTAAAACCATATGAATTCAAATAAATCCTACTTCTCCTTCATCCCAGTGAGTAACTGGACTTAGACCAAAGCTTCCCTTTGGGATCCTGCTGGGTTTCCAGCCCGCAGTGCACCCCAGCTCCTGGGAGTGTAAGGGAATCCAATTTCCTCCCGATGCACTCCACAATGAATCTGTCTTATTAGATACCACAATCTAACTGTGGTTAAACCCCTCCTATAAAAGCAGCTGCCCACCACAATAGTAATGTGGCCTTACTCCCTGTCATACTTTTCCTCACTTCATTTTCCAGAGCATGAGACTCACTAGTCAGAAGGGGAATAGCAGAAATAAATTCCCTATCCCTTACCTTTTTCCTCTGAGCTAGCACTGACAGTGTTGTGTGTTTGTACTTCCACTGAAATTCAAAGACATTTCTCTTTCTTTATGGTACCTCACTGGAAGATGGAATTTTTTATATTTTATGGATTTTATATAACTCTGCTAAGAGGAACAGCAGATTTGCAATTTTCAGGGCTTAGATAGTGCTAGATGTGTAGGTCACTCAAACAAAAAACTCCAGCTTGGGGTTGTGGTGCTTGAGCAGGTTTATTCTGGCATTTTTTTGCCTTGCCAAAGGAAAAACCTCTGCATCCAAAACTGCAATATGGAGAGTGCAGGTGCTTTTCTACCTATTCCTATGTTTGAGGAATCCAACTCAGCCTGGGCATGAGCCCATCCAGCACTTTTTAGTGTCTGCAACTGTAGTCAGCCTTGTGAGTTAACACAAACCATGCTCCTCAGCCCCTCCAAACTGCAGGGTAAATGTGCAGTGTTTGGGTATTGAATTTGCTCTGCCTGTTAAACCAGACAACTTATTTTTCAGTCGAGTGAATATAAAGAGTTTTGTAGAGCTGTGTTTAAATCCAGTTCAGGTTTAGAGGAATTACCTAAGGGTGCATTTTCCCATCTTATCTGTTTGATAAGAGCCAGAAAACTTTTATTTTTTTTTGGGATGTGTGTGTGAGCAATAGATAATATGCCATGAGGAGTCATTTTTAAAGACTCCAAGAAGCCGATGCTCAGAACATCTGGCTAGTGAAAGCCTTGGACATGGAAAATATAAATGTCAAGGCTCATATTTATAAATTGGAAGGGCCATGACGACATCTGCTAACAAGCTTTCTTCCAGAGCCCATTTACTGTACATGGTTATTCACAGGCAACAACAAAAACGTGCATGGATCACATGCATGGTCTGCCCTTCCTTTCAGGAACACACGCTCCAGTAACACACAAATGCTCTGTTCTCACAACACAGAAATACAAGTGTTTGCAAACCTCACAGCAAAGCTCTCGCATACCAGACCACAGTGGGACACACACTGCTGGAACAGACTAAAAATAACCGGAGAAAAAGACTTGCGTTAACACAGAAGACAGTCAAACTCACTTAGTGTTAACTCTTTCAGTGAAATAAGCACCCTCCTTTTCTGCCTTGCTCCACAGGAATCACTTTGTATTATAAATTTAATCCCGAAGCCTTGATTTTATGACTATTTGTGGATGGGAATCTCAAGACTTTAAACAAAGTCTAACCTATTTGACCATGGCAGCTCAATACTAACATTAAAACAAGCTATAGGTAAAATAAACGTGCTCCTACATTCGTAACCACAGGCACCTTTTCTTCAGCTTAGTGCCAAATAAATGCATTTCTGACGTCTGAGAAATATAGAACTGATCCAGTGCATGAGCTTAAAGGTTTTGCTAATGACTTATTATTGTAGGTGTCTAGACCACAGTTCACCTTAACACTCTTGGCACTGGCCACCAACACAGAGGCTGCCCAAGGCTGCTAAGTTGTCAAGAGAAGGAAAAGCACCAGCAGAAAGAGCCTGGACTGCTTTATGATATCCATGAATCTAGCAAAGAATGGATTCTATGCTCTCTGTCCAGTCTGCAGTACAGGTGGACACACATACAGCTGTGTGAAAATGGCAGAAAAAGCAAAGATGATGAAGTAACAAGGAAGAGGTGCATGTCCTGGTTAAAAAATGAGGAAGAATGCCTAGCTCTGCCTCCTACGTACTGCAGTTTGCATTAATGCTGGGTGACAAGGATATATGACACACAAGTGAGGCATGTCCCCATCTCAGAGAGGTTCTGCTGAAGGCTGCAGGCTCCAAAATACCTCACTTTAATTGGCATGGGCAGACTGCAACGTGATGTGCAGTGTTTGTGTGATCACAGCCTCCTGCAAAGTGAGCTCAGAGAGCTGGAGGGGAGTGCAGCAGATGAAGATTGGAGGGGTCCCTTCCTACTCCTTTCTCCAGAGCCCATAGAAGCATGTGCAGCCAGAATTAAAAAAAAACAGATAGAAAGATCACTGGAGGAAGAGAATATTTAAGCAGGAAATGAAGAAAGATGGAAGTGCAAAGTTTACAGGTTGTAGGAGTGCTGGTGCAGTGGATGAGGAAATGAGGCTGCACTGGCTGAGAAACAGCACAACAAGTGGGGATGTGCATCACAGAGGAAGAGATTATCTAAACTCAGCTGCTGCTGCCTCTTGAAACTGAATCCTAAGCAAACATTCTGTTTGTGCTGCATCAGACAGATGTCAGGCAGCTTGACAAAGCTAGCAATGGCAGGGCTGTGTCCAGCCCCAGTCAGAAATACATCAAGCTGGGACAGATATAAATAGATATTATAGACTGTCTTTACTCAACACATCTCAAAATAAAAAGTAGAAAGCAAGAAGGGAAAAGAAAGCACTTCATAGGCTTCACAAAACATCTTGCATTGTATTTTCAGTCTTAATCAGTGTTGAGGAGGAAAGAGCAGAAAGTGCTCTTGGATATCCAGTGCTGAAAAATACCTCATTGTTCAAAAATCCTAACTTGTGTGCTCCAATTTTGTTACTTGTTCGCCTTCAGAAATATGGATTTAATATTCATGATGGATTTAAATTCCACGAAAATAAAATACCTAACGCATTACCAATAGAGAATTTAGTTTAATGAAGCAAAACTGAAATCTATGCACAAATTATGTTTCCAAAAGACTTCTGTGTTCTTTAATGATTTTACACTCAGGTATTTATAGCTTTCATTAAAACTGCATTTGCATAGTGCTTCATATGAATTGGTCATACTGGTGGTGAGACACTTAAGCAATAGTGAAAGTAAACATGCAAGGCTTTTGCTTGTTTTTCTCCAAGTTTATCTGTGTTTCATCCCACAGTGGCAGCACATTATTAAGAACAACAGAACAAAGTAAAACATATGGATCTTTTCACGTGTTTAGCAGGTAAAAGTGAGGCTGCACATCTTTTCAGCCCCATCTGGAGGATAACAAATTAACTCTTTGACTTTACAAGGGGAAAGAAGTTATCAGTCACGGCCAGCTGACAGGGAAGGTCTGTTAGCATGGAGATGCTACAGGTTTGGACAAGAATGTCAAGACTTCCCATCATTACTGAGATGCATTAGAGAGTTGTGTGCTGAGCCCAGGCTCCACAGCTTTAATTAATATATTCTGTGCACTCTGACCAACCTGATAATCCAAGAAGCCTCAATAAAAACCATCTAGGGAGGGAGGATATGTCATCACCATATCATATGTTACATTCAGGAGATTTACCTCTTAGTTTTACTGCACTGACATACACCATGTTGCTATTTTGCTTTCACTGGAGGTCTTGTGTACTTGGGGCTGTGCAAAGGGCATGGTGAAAGAACTGCTAGTGCTTGTTTAAAGGAGGCATTGAGCCATCTGCTCACCTTAAAGGGGGATCAAATGGAAACAGGAAGAAACTAAGGAGGGGAAAATGCAGTATTCCCTACTCTTGGCTCTCTGCTCAGGAGGAGATGAGGATGCTTTCACAGAAGCAAGACTGCATGTCTGAAAGAGATAGGCAGTGCTGGGAAAAGAAGGACCAACTGCTGAACTGCCCAAAATGTCTTCTTCTGGACACTGTATATCCATCAGGGTTCATAAAAACTGGGCAAACTAAAAGCAGAATTCAGGCCAGTTCAAGATATAAAGGTTCACCTTCCACCAAGGAACCAGGAGGGAGCATTTGTCCAGGAGGTGTTTTGGGACACTCCGTGTGACAGAAAGGTCTTGTGCTCAAGCTGACAAACCCCGAGGTTTTTCTGATGGCTGTAGGTATTTGTATGCCACACCCTGGAGCCTGGGGGCACTCACTGACAGAGACTGTGATCAGCAAAGATTCCTGAGAAGGAAATCCTGCTGGGAGAACAGGGAAGGTAACGGCAGACAGAAATGCTGGAGGAAAGCCAAGGGGCCACACAACCCAGTGAAGCCTCAGTCAGCAATGAGGTGTGACAAGGGAGGGAAGGTACACTCCTGCTGCTCCTGGCTGCTGGTTCAATCCCACAGGAGACAGGCTCACTACGAGCTAGAGAGGTCCTGAAGCTGTGTCCTCATCCCCAGTTGAGCACAGGGCAAATCAATGCAAAGGTGACACTGCTGCCTTGGCTGCACAGGCTGGAGGAGGCAGTGATCCTCCTCCCCATGAGCATCAGGAGGCACTGCCCGAGCACTGTCCTGACCAGGGAGGCAGACAGGGTAATTTAAACAAACAAGGCCCCAGTGATGGAAATTTCAAGCTCAAAGCTACCATATGGAGGGAAATCATCTGACCACAATTTACCTGTTAGACTTCAAAGGTGTCTAGGTCTCTTCTAAATAAAAGCAGTCTTTTCTTTAATGAAGTTAAGTACTGTATTTCAGCACCATGTGTTGTGAAAAGGAAGCAATTTGGATTAATTTACTGAAATTTACCTTTCAGATGCAGTTAAGTGGAATTAAAAGTTTGTCTGAGTTGACAGAGTTCTGTTTTCCATCACTGCATTGTCTTGAAAGAAAGGATAACAGGCTAAGTGCTTAAATTCCATCCAAACTGATAAGGTTCACTCTGTACAGGCAAACTCAGTGTAGTTTATTACACATTGCCTCCCTTCATCCATCATTGGTATACATTTTTCCCCCTAAAACAACTGCTCCTTCCAAAATAAATTGATATTTGTGATGTTATTGCATTCATCTGGGGTTGAATAGCCTGCACTGGGCTATCAGAGAGCTGCCATTTCTACTTACAGGGGGAATTAATTTCATTTCCCACTAAAGGCGGATTTTGCAGGGCTGAGCTTACATCTGGGACAAGAATTTCTTTCTTTCTCTTCTGAGAACAATTCTTTTCCTTTAATTTCTTTCCTGTGGAAGCGTGTGTGTCCTTAGCCTCTTTCCAAACACCATCTTCACCCAGATCTCTTCCTCAGCAGCAGGAATTAACTTGCCCATTACATCCTTTCTACTTTTTTTTCTTCTCACCACTGCATTCTCTTTCACATCCCCTAGCTGCCATTGCTCCTTCCAAACCTCACCTCTCCTGAAACACCCTCCCAATTAATAACTCCCCTCCCTCCTTTTTCCCAGGAGCTTTCCTCCCTCTTTGCCTTAAGTCCCAGGATAACTCCCCCAGCAGCTGGGAGAGGTTCTCTGTTCTATTAGGCTGCTTTTGCTGGCAGCTTTGAATCATCTGCCTGCTACAACAAAGGTGCGATCCTGACCTGGCCTTCACTGACTGGAACCTCACAGGCATTTCTCTATTCTTTCAATTAACTTAGTATCTCATCACGAAAAGCCAGTGAATGATCTGTAATTAATTATTTATATTACATGGGGAAGCCCAGCTAAGACAGTGTCAACAGGAACAATAGCACTCTGTATGCCAAACTGCAGCCTTCCAGCCCGAGTGTTTTGCCTCCCTGCTGCCCCAGCTGGCTTTTGGCCATGGGAGATAGCCAGGGTTTGAGTTTTGTCTGAGTTCACATTTCTCCCAAGAACAGACTTCAGATCCACACATTTCTGCAAAATCAAGTAGTTAAAGAAAAAAAAATCTTGCTACTTGAAATCTCCATTTAGTTTTCCATTTCAAACAGAAATTGCAGTCAGGCAGGACTTTTTCAGTTTGTTTAGATTTTGGGGGAAAGAGGCAGAAGGGAGAGGAAACCACACATTTCATCAGCGTTTTTTATTTTTTAATAGCCTTCAGTGTAGCTGATTACCCAGGAGATCAGCAAATCTTAGCTCTGTCGAAGACAGGGAGGAGACAGAGCAGAAGCTTTCTCATTCTCCACAGCAGTACTAACCCTCCAACACACAAATCTAAACACTGTCCACACAGGGGTGCCAACTCAAATGCCTCAGCTGTTAAGACAGAACAAAAAGAAAAGGACAATCTCCAAGGTATAACTGAAAGTAAATGCTAATAATGATGTGTGGCATTAAATGATGACTCATTTTTCACGAGGCCATTTCAGATTGTAGCTATAACCTTGGATCAGACCCGAATGACTGTGAGAGCTGAAGTCTTAGTGGAACCATTAATTATGGATTTCCTGGTTTTTATAGGTTGGAGTCAGACCTTTGATGTTCCTTTAAGATTGTTCTCCTGTGTTCATTTCCTTTGTTTCTGTGTTGGTAGCTTAAGAAAACACCCTAAGATTTCCATGGAAGTGTATGAGATTGCCTAGAAATGCGTAGTCCATAAAAGCCCTGCAATTCATGGCTCATAAAGTCCTCTAATCCATGGTCAATAAAGCTTTGGAAAAAAGCTGTATGAACTACAGTCATTTCACAGTTCAATGAGGTTCATACAGGAATCAATAACCTGGTTTAAATTCGCCTGGATTTGTCCTCCACCTGTATATTTCTCTTTGACTTTTCAGGTTGAAAGGCAGCTCAAACAGCTGAATTCTGGAGACCTTGCATGGAAACAATGAACTTTATCCAGCTTTCCCCCAAAAGCCACAGCAAAGACCTATATCCCTCTACTTTGTTTTAAAGGTGAACAATTGAAATTTCAGGTGACAACCGGTGAGTTAGGAAACTGGAAGAAGAACCATTTGGAAATGCAGGGCCGTAGCTCAAGGTAATACTAAATGCAGAGACCTCAGTCCATACAGAGCATGAGGGACTCCAACTGAATTATATGCAAATACACAATGGATTTATGGGACAGGCCAGAGTGAGAACTTCCTAGTACACTGATTACCCTCCAAAAATGAGTCTAAGTCCCACTGTTGAAACATTATTGAGGCAATGCAAAGAAGTCCACATGTTTCTCTTTGGCACAGGTGACACTCCATCACCCATATGATCAGCCACCCTGCTTGTTTCCTCCCAAAAATTATCACAATACAAGGTCTGGTCACAGACACACATTTCTGCTCTTTTTCTTCCAACCAGAAAGGAACCAGTTGGAGAGAACTTGCTGTTTATTGCTTTGTGCAGGGTCCAGCTTGCAATTAATGCTGATGAAACCCAACTGCCAAAAGCACAATATGCAGCAGCTGGTTTATGAAAGTCGAGACCCCATCCAATTTATGGGGAAACCAGAGCTGGTTGTGAGTCTCTGATTTAGTGAACAGTTTGTATTTTTTGTTTTGCTTTGTTTCCAGGAAAACACCAGAAGTTACTCCAGAACTGTAGAAGCACTAAAACCATCTGAAAGCACTATGGCATGCTTCCCTTCTTCCAGCCTTTCCTCATTTCTGGGCCTGTGATCTCCCACTAATATCTCCATGGGATCTTTCAGCAAGGCAGGCAACACACAGCGTCTGGTTCATCACCAGCATGGTGGGAGCAGAAACTTTTGTTTCCTCATCCCAATCTCCATCCTTATTAAATGGAAATAGAGGGATAAAAAAGCTTTGATTCAGATGAAATCTCACAGGAACACAGGGGAAATAATTTAACTCTAACCTTCGAAACTACCTTTTAAATACCTTTACTAGGAGCATTTCTTAATAAAACCAGCAAAATATGCAAAAATCCACAAGCACCACTTTAGGCTTCCAACTGCACATTTCCACTGCCAGTATCCAATATCCTTTCTGGATAGATAGGATAAGGGTAGGAGGATTGTGTCCAACTGCCAGGCTCCCAGCAGATCTATTTAAGCATCTCACTTGTACAACACATGAGGAACAGGACCACAGACCCTTGTGACATGCTGGGACATCATGGGACACCACGAGTCAGCAGTCCCCAGGCAGAAGGACAGAAAAGTCTCTTGAGTTTGAGGCAATCAACTATGTTGACCCAAATGCCACCTAGTTCATGCTTAAACATCCTTCTTATGAGGCTGGCACTGACTTCAGAAACCTGATTACATTAAGGTTAATATGCACCACCTTAATAACAACCCCTTAGATCATTCATTCTGAGAATACAATGAACTACAAAAAAAATGAGGCAACTGGTCCATTAAAAAGAATGGATAAAATAATAATAATAATAATAATAATAATAATAATAATAATAATAACAATAAAGATCTGAAAACACAAATATGTGAAGCTTTTTTCTTTGCAAAGGGAGAAACTTCTTAGAGACTCACAAGGAATTTAGGCGCTAGGAAAATGGGAATATGTCATGCTCAAAGACAACCATTATACGTGTAGGTGAGCAGCCAGTTCCAAACATATTACTTAATTCCTTTTACTTGTTAGAAGATCTATAAACATTGTGGCTGTTTATCTGCCCATGACTTGGCCTGGATAAAGGCACTAAGAGCTTTAGAGGTGGGAGAATAAATTGCCCAGGAATCCTAAAAGCACACATTGAGAAGCCCTGGTCAAACATGAAGGCTCTTATTCAAACACTGAATGGGAGTTTTTAACCTCAGACCAAGATTGCAATGGCCATGGAAAAGTGCCTGCCTCCATTCTCTTCACATAGAGGATTTAGTTAAGTACTTCATTTGGCTTCAGTTTGCTGTTTTCAATGCAGTCTGAGATGTTAAAACATTTCAGCCCCAGAACACAGTCAAGAAGGTTGACAGACAGATTTCTCAGAATCTTAAAAACTCCCAGGAATATTCTGCAGGGTTGGAAAATGGGCAAGCCTTTGGGCTGAAAACTTATAGTACAGATTGGAAAATAATTATTGGAAGAAGAAGGACAAACACAGAATATTTTCAGTTGTCATTCCTTTCCTGTTTTTCACTCTGACAAATCTTTGTTTCTGTCTATTTTAAATTTTTTAAGCATTAGCTTTTTCTTCTCCTTACTTTCAGATCAAATGTGCCTATGAACTTTCCTCCCAGCTCTTCATTAGGCTACAAAAACATCATCTCACTCCCTGTGTCTCCCAGTTAGCCTCTGTCCAACCCTCCCTGGGGCTGGGATCTGCAAAGAACATCTATTTAGGATCCAGCAGGAAGAGGACAGGGACCACAACAGCTCTGACTCACCTGTCTTCTATCCGAACCCAGAGGTCATTGAACTGCCTCTGGCGATGGTGCTTGTGCTGCTTCTTGTGCCATTTCTTCTGCCTGCCAAACTCTTCCAGCTGGCTGATGCTGTCAGGCAACAGGAGGTGAGGAGACAGGCTGTCTTCTTCGTCCATCTGCTGGGGCTTCAGGGAAGGAGATGCCAGTGGGACCTGCTCAGAAAGCTGGACAGGGGGCAGGGCTGTCACTGAGGGACCCTCCAAGGCTGGGCTTGTCTTCGTCGTCCTTGAACTGCAAAACACAAGGTTTAAATATTTGATGAGTAAGGGGGAAATAGTGCCAAAACAAAGGTGAAAGCAGAGGACTGCACTGCTTGCTGACTGCTGAGAAGGTGCACAAGGATTTTGAGGGGCAGCAAATAAAGGCAGCAGTGGCGTTTCCTAGGAAGCTTTCAAGTAAACACTTAAATGAAAAATGGAGAAAAGGCAACGGACATGCTATTGCTGCTTTCTGGCATTTTAATTACTTCTTAGAGGCCTTGGAATCTGTGGTGGGGGTCAACATTGCCTCCCCTGCTGGGCTGAAGGTCAAATGACAAAACTCTAAGCTGGCAAAGGACCCTCTTTGAGGAAAACTGATACCTGAAGAGAAGCTGATCTTAAATTAATGAGATAACACGAGTTATCTCATTATCTCCTCATTTTTTTTGGTTTTTTCCCAACTTTGGTTATCATCTGTAGGAAACAAGTAATTGTTTTAACTGCAACAAGAACTATACCTCCTCATCCGAGTCAGGACTGGGGACAAGGAAGTCCAGGCTGATGACAGAAGCATGGAAGCTACACTGCTGGGATGGAGTATGTGAGACCTGAACTCCAGCAGATAATGAAATAAAAAGGGGGTAATAATAAAAATGACCTGCCCAAAGCCTCCTTGAAACAATTCTGCCAGAGCTCTTCACTCCTGTTTGAAATATTACCACCTCTTGTACACGACTGGAATGATGCAGAAAAAGACCTTTTATTTTCATCTTCTAGAGTTTCACTGATTTTAGAAGAAAGTCAATATAAACTCTTTCCTTTGGTATGCAGCCATCTGAACTTATTGTGAGCTAAGATAGCTGAAACAAAAAATCTAATAAACCAGGACTGACAGAAAGTTATTTTTCCCCCCTAACTTTGGTAGAAGTTCATATTCAGCCTTAATTGCAAGAACTTTTCCTGTCCCTGGGATGGGCCAATGAGTTGTAGGTAGAGAAAATGGGAGAGAATTAATAGGCAATATGAAGCTGTGGTCTGCAAAACTATTTCTATTACATGGATGCTATGACTTTTATGACAGAAACAATTAAAGCCACGTGAAAAATTTTGCCTCCTGAGTGAAACCAGTAAGACATTTTAATGAAAAAGTAATAAAAAATCCTAAACTTCATTGGTGACAATGTACAAAATGTGCCGCAAGTGAAACCACATGTTTCATTTATGGAACATTTTGTTCTCTTCCAAAAAAGTCACATCTACTACTAATGGAAGCTTTTTTCCTTTTTGACTTTCTTGAAGTCTGTTACAATACCAATCACAATGGTCACCTCTATTTCCACTGCATTGTGTTCCATCCAAAAGTCCTTCCAATAGCTATGGATAATTAATTATTGCTACCATGAGACTCACTGGCAAAAACTACAGTGACTTTGTCACTTGTAGTTCATGAAACTCTTCAGAGAACACCAAAAAGATAGAGAAAAAAAGGAAGTTTTTTAAAACTAATTCTAAAATTCTTCATGGTTGGTTTTATTAATAAAAGAGACAAGAAAATCCCATTTTTTCCTTCTTTTCACAAGCATTCAGACTCCCAGTGAGTCTTTTTCAAACCCATTCATACTCACTCCATGCTCTATTTCATATCACAGACAGATCTGCTGGTTCTGAATTTTTTTCCCCATTAAGCCTTTCTTTCATGTTTCATGTTGAGGGTGAATTTTCACCAGTGCAGCAACTTCCTTTGAGAGTTCTTGGTGCTTCCCAAAGCCTTTAAGAATTCCTAGGCTGTGGCACAGGCTCATGGCTGAAGCAAAGCCATCTCCAGACTCACATAAATGGAAAGGCACTCACAGGTTTGCACTGGGGTGTCTCTCAGGCCACACTGGACAGTTCTTAGTTTTTATCCAGCCATGATGGTGGATCAGTGAAGTATCAACATCCAAATGCAGCCACTTAGCAGCTTGAAGGATAACTGAGTGTGAACTTGGACAGGAGAGTTTAGGCAGGTAGGAAGGACCCAGACTAAGCACCTACAGACACCAGGTGGGTCCCAGCGATGGCAGCAGCCACCAAGGGAGGCAGGAAGCCACTGGAACAGAGCTGTTTTCAGGATTTCTGTTTCCATTGCCTTCCTTCTCCGTGCCCCACGTTGTGATCAGTCAGTAATTCCCCGAGATGCTGCAGGCAGGAGCAGCCCCACCATGTGCCAGCTCAAGGCTGGGGCTGCCCTTTGATTCCTTGAGTGGTCTGAGGGATATCTGAACACGTACTTTCCACCTTTTAACACCTACTATTTTCTTACACGTGTTTACCTTGCTCTGAGCTCCCAGTAAACTGGAACCAGTAGAGAGGTGTTTTTATGGGTTGAGATTTTACAAACCACTTAAGACGACTGGCAGCTCCCTCCTTATTAAAATTAATGACTTTGGGCATCAAAATCCCAGTAGTGGCTTTGAAAGTTTCTGGCTTAATTGTTTCCACTACCATCACATGAGCCACAGGTTGTAAACTTGATATTTCAGAACATTCTTTGGGAAGAGAATAAATAAACACTGGAGAAACGTTAAAATGCTGTAACCTAAAGAGGGTTATAAACTAACCACCAGTATGTTAGCGTTGAGTCAGGGGGAATAGCTCCACTGTGGCAACTGCATACTACATTTGGTTGATATTTGTTCCATTATTCCTGCACTAATATTTTTTTAATTATTAGTAACTGCTAATAATTGCACCAAGACTTAAGAGGGACTGTTGAAGGCTGTATGTTGATGCATGCTTGCTCCTCTCAAAAAAAAAAGAAAGCTACTTTTAAATTTATTTATTAATCAGTTATAATATTTATACTATATTATATATATAAATAATAACTACATTAAAAATAAGTAATAAATAATATAAAAATACAATTAATTAATTTTTGACTTGTTTCTTTTCAAATATGACTGTCATCCCACAGATGTTCGACCAGAAGTAAAATCAAACCAGAATATGGATATTTAATCCAAATATTTTGTAAGAATATTTAAAGATGTTAAATTAATATAAGATAGATTTCCCATAAGAAGATAATTTCCCCACTGATTTCAGTAAAAATTTTATTAACACAAAGGGCTCGAATTTATTCATATTCTGGACTTCTTCCCCCTAAAAAATAAAGACAAAAACCTGCCATCTGCAATCACATACCTGGACAATCGATCTCTGCATTACATGAAGCTTTAGTGTTAAATTCAACTGCTCATTTCATGGACTATTTCATGCCTTTCCCCTGGTCTCAGTCTCAGTGCACTCTGTTAGCACAGCTGCACTGTATGAAACCATGGGGATATAATGGACTTTTTTTCCATTCCTTCACTACTGCTGAGACAGCTTTTCAAGATACATAGTTATTTTTAAAGTCAGGGAAAAAGCAAGGCTAGTTTTCACTTTGTGAGGCCACATTGCCTTTTCTGAAGAAAGAGTGAGAAAGTACCACCCAAATATCTTGGTCCACACAAAGATCTCAGAGATTTTTCATGAATAACTTGATACAATTCCAGGCTTAGAGGTTCCACCCATTTTTAAATGTATCATTCCCACACAGGGTGGTCTT
Source organism: Lichenostomus cassidix (assembly GCF_008360975.1). Lineage (NCBI taxonomy): Eukaryota > Metazoa > Chordata > Aves > Passeriformes > Meliphagidae > Lichenostomus > Lichenostomus cassidix. Next base: position 7,662,849 of record NC_139489.1, on the reverse strand, counting down.
GGAGAAACGAAAATTATTTCAGGCCCTTAGGTGGGTTTTTCTCATCTCTGACCTTAATTTCCTTCCCTGGGATGTGCAGCCCTGCAAAACAAGTCCAAATAAGAAAACTTTGGAGTCTCAGCAAATATCCTACTTAGCTTGGTCCTAAGGTACAGAAAACAGTGAAAACAGGAAAACATTTATTCTTGCTAGTTCTTGAAAACGTTTAACCCACAGACAAAGACCTCTGTGGTTTTCTTTCACTTCTGGTGAAATTTGCCATCCTTTTCTAATTCTTTTCAAGAATTAAAAGAACAAAACAAAACATGCAAGTTGTTTGGACTGAGCTGGATGCTCCATTAGGCTGTCTCAGCATTTCTCTCTCTGCCTTGTGGTCTCCAGTGTCACTCTGTGCTGGCACTGACCATTGAAAATTGACTCATCGTTGGGATTTGTTAGGGTTATCGAGTGGATCTGGTCAGAAAAATGACATTAACACCATGGAGTCCTGCAATGGATTATTTTCATAATTCCCAGGCTTAAAAGTGCACAAGTCAGGCAGGGTAGACCCCAGTAATGCCTCTGCCCCTGACCTGCCAGAGTTACACCAGCAACATTTGGATTGAGTCCCATCAAGCCTCCCCTGGGCTTCCACAGGGCCAGGGACTTGCCCTTGCTTTATGCCTTTGCTGATGATACACATCTTCCAGACAACGAAATCATCAATCTGTTTTTCTTCAGCAGTCTTGTGGTAACCTTTCTGTTCCCTCAGATATGTGCAGAATCTTCTAAAATCCCAGCCTGCCAATTTGTTATTTGCATCCTGACTTTGCAGCACGAGCGATGGAAAAGTTTTGCTCAGGAGACTGCCATGCTCTGCACAGACTTCCAGGCACAGCAACATCGCTGAGGTTTTCTTGCTTCAGTTCTCAGAAGTGTCAGACAAGGGGAGATTTTGTTTCGTCAAGAGAGAGGCTGCGGTGATAGAAGGGAATGTGTGATGTGGCAGCTTCATCCTCATGCCACCGTTCCTGGGATGCAGCCGGATGACGGCCAGACAGCGAGCTAAAAGCGTTTTATTGTCGATGGATTCTCATAAATTCCAGTTGGGGTGTGTTTGTCAAGGCAGGAATTCATCAGCCCCTCATATGCACCCTTGCTCCCCTCGCCACAGGCCATGGAGACATCTGCTCTTCCTTTGCTTTCCCTGCACATCTCTCCGGAAGAGTCATGCACACCCACAAAATGGGCGCCACAATGTCCTGTCCCTCAAAGGGTTTTTGCTTTTTTCTCTTTTCCACGCTAGCATGAAGCTCAGATTTTCAAAGCTCTTGGGAGAGATGCAAAGAAAAGAACAGAAAAGCAGGCAGAAATCCCAACCCACCCCAGCAGAGCTTGTGGGGCTTCTTTCCAGTGATGGCAAATTTGGATTGAGAGCATGGACTCTCACATAACCAGGTGACACCATGGACATAATCTCCTTCAAGATGAAAAGCATAAATTTATTTTACTGCAAAAGGGAGTAACTCCAAAGCAGAGATCAGACAGTTAAGACTCTCCCCATTCTTAAACTTTATCTGAGCTGCTTCAGGCTAAGTGCTGTAAACTACTCAGGATGAATTTGGGCTCAAGAGAAAGCAAAAGAGAAATCCCTGATTACTCTGTGTAATCCCTGATTATTCACTTACCTGATCAGCTTAATTATAATGAGGTTATTTTATTTAGGATGTTGTTGCCTTAGGCCTGCACACCAAAGTTGAAACATTTCCACTTCTTAACAGAATTTGGAAACAAATTTGTTTTTTCAATTTTTTGCACCGTAGTCAACTACATCTCATGAGCACTTAAATTAGGTTAAGTAGTTAAATTAGATTACAGTCCAACTCAGACTTGGACTCAGTGCTCTGAATCCATGTCAGACTATTTTTTGGGAAGAATCACTGCTGCTCCAGAACTGTAACCTTAGTTTGAAAGCAAATTTAGTCCTCAGTATAGAGATACATATGTATGTACAATTCTGTGCATAAATGAAATGAAAAGTTTGTGATGTGAAGATATTCACATGGATTGCAATGTTTTCCTTCCCACTCTGAGAAACTATAAAGAGAAATAAGTAAAACTTTTGTTATCTAACCCATTTCATTAGAAGAGGAGCTGGTCTAAGGCACAAGAGAAGAAATGCAAGCTTTCTGCACTTGAGAGGCTGAATTTGCTGAAAAAAGAGAGGGCAGCTGTAACATTTGTAACGTGTCATTTCCACATTTTCATGTGAATTCTTTCAGAAAACTCAAAATGTTTCATTTCAGCATTTTCTGAACAAAGCTGATTTTTTTTAGTCGTCTGTTTTCAAAGACTTACATGCTACAAAATGCCCTTTTTTGTTCAGAAATTGATCTCAATTAAAAAGAAAAACCCAACTAATATATAAAAATGACAAAACCCAACAAAACCCAATTCCTGCATTCAAAAGCATCCTCAAAACGTTCCATTTCAATTTGCTCTGAACTTATTTTCCCTTCTCAATTTTTTTGGCTCAGTGCTTGAACTGAATAATCCTTTGTTTATGCATCTTTCATGAAAACTCTGTGAGCTGCACACTCCAGCCCCAGAGGATGGGCTGTGCCCCCAGAGGAAGGATGGGGTTGACCCTCCAGTCTTGTTTCCATTTCCCACATTAATAGCAAACAAGAGCCTTCTCTGCTCATGGTACACAAGCCTCACCTCAGACTGTATTCCCTAAATCTCCACTGTCTTATTACCACCATACTAATTTAATGCTAAGCTATTTCTGCCTGGGTAGTTTGGCTTAAGCAAAATATTCACAATACAGCTGCCTGTGGTGCCTTGCTGTCTTACAGAAGTGGTACTTAAAGCTCCTTGGATAGAATCCCTATTCCATAGGTCAGGATGGGCTTTCTTCCTGCTCAGGCATTCTGGTTCAGCATGGGAGCACACCTGGAAGTCCCCTCTTCACAGAGGAGAGAGAGGCCTTCACATTCAAATTAAAACTCTGTATGTCCATGCAGCACCCAAAGCTTGCCACATGAAGTTAACCAAAAGGTTTTAGTGTCTTCTAACAAAATTTTGAGTGCTGAATTTGCAGTGAGCTGTAAGAAGTTGACTGACAAAAAAACCCCAAACTGGTTGCTTGATTTGATTCCTCAGTAGAATTACAGCTAATATACAACTGTTGTCTGTATTGCTCATTTGCAGTAAAAATTGAGTTCTGCTCCCTGATTGTCTCAGCTAGGAAGTAGTTTTCATTCTCTGCAGGATCCTCCAGAAGGAAGATATATCTGCAGAAGTCCATATTGTCTATTGTATCTTAAAAATAAACTCTCTACAGAGACATAGCTGAGTAAGGCACCAAATGCTTAGCTTCAGGGACTACAACATTTTCACTGACTTCAGACTCAAAACTACGGGCAGATTATTCACTGTTTGCTTGGTGCTGTTCCCTGCACTTCCCTCTGATGCTCTGGAAGTTGGGCCCAGGCAGAAATGAGGTACTGGGTGGATCACAGATCTGTACAAGCACAGCAACTTGTCTTCCTGAAGTACCTTGTTCAGTCGAGGCCCTTCTAATTGCAAGACACAGATAAGGTGGGATCATAAGTAGCTGCTATCACCAGCAGGAGAGAGACACAGAGCACTTAAACCCAGCAGCAGGCACAAGTGTGGAACCAAAGAGCCATAAGAAGACCATGTCTGCAAGAGACTCCACATCTCTGTGACACTGAATCCACTTTTCCTCTCTGCAGGCGACATGGTAAAACATCTGATCTGCTCAACCACTGATGGCTGCTGAGCTAAAAAAAGGAACACAGAGACACTCTGACTTTCTCCAAAATATTGTTACAGCCCATTGGCCTTGCCCATATCACAGTGCCTGAGTGTTTCCAAGAAAAGAACAAGACAGTTGTCAGAATCCCTATTCAGGCAACACTTCAGCCTGTCTGTGGGCATTTTCACTGCACAGTAATGGACAGAGCTCTCAAAAAGTGATGAAGGCAGGAGAGTTCTCCCTCCAAACCCCACTTGCTTTAATGTCTAATGCTGTTCTGTCAACTCTAATGCTAATGGACTTCACATAATGTCTCTCTATGCATTAGCCTGGTTTCTGCTGGGTTCCCTCTCTGTATCAAGTCATGCTGATGAAACTGCTTGTATCAAGAGCTCATTTCTGTCTGACAAAGCCATCCTTCACTAAAATTTTTCATTAAAAAAGCATGCACATTGCTGCTGAAACCTAAAGGAAGGAAAGAACGTTATTATATTCTCTTTTTCGGTTGCTAATTGAAACTTATGACATCAGACCTTGAATATCCAGGAGGCATCTGAGGCCATAGGAGAGGCTGATTTTTAATGAACTCACGCAAATCTCACTGTCTAGTTACAAAGAACAGGCTCCAGGTCTTCTCTCCTTAAAACAGGAAAACTTGCACTGACCCTAGAAAACAAGTAACTCTCCTTCATCGAAAGTTCTATAACTATTATTTTTATTGGTAGACTTAAGAATCCCAGAATTAAATTATGCATGATTATTATTTTTATTGGTAGACTTAAGAATCCCAGAATTAAATTATGCATTCATTAAAGAGCTTCATCTCAGCAAGCTGACAGGCGAAGGGTGTGAGATAATGACAGACAGTACAAAGGTGACAGCCTCTGCAGCCTTTCCCCCTAACTCTGCTGGAGACCTCATTGCACAGGAGCTCTGGGGGCTCACCTGCCTCTATTGTATGTATCTGTTTTTATCTTCTTGTTTGTTTGTTTGCCTTGCAATGCTTTGTCTAAGTGCCAGTTGTCCAAGAAGGTATCACAGCTGAGTACTTGTAGCACAACCTAGCTATGGAAAAACATGAATATCACAAGTGTAACAGACGTCAGAGACTCATCAGAACTATGCCTGGCATCTGGCACAGGTTCCAGCAGTCACGTTAGCTTCTTATCACTACATAAAGCTGAACATTGGCAGTGACCAAACTAGGACTTCTCATGAGGTGGTGCTGTAATGCAGCTCAAACTGCAGCAAAGTCAATGCTGCTGAAATGCTGCCCACATGAGATGTTTTAATTAAAACTGCAGAACGACTCACCTGACTCTCTCCCTACAATGAGACTGAGTGCTTAGGGCTGCCCCACCAGCCTGTTAATTCTGAGCAGCAGGGGAGGCTACTCTGTCTCTCTGTCTCCTACCTTTTCTAGTAGGAATTCATCTGACAGCCAATTGGAACTGAATTATCCCAAGCAGCACACGGATCAAAAAAGAATGTATATCTGTATTTACGTGAAAATGAGCATGATGGAGTCAGGCTTTATGAGGAAAGCCCTTTTCTATACACCACAGCCCAACAATTAGGGAACCCATAGGACTCCTAGACCTCATCAAATCTGTTGTTCACAGACTGACCAGGGCTTTTTGGAAAGTCAGGAGAGGTAAAGAGGGAGACAAGTGGAACAGTGCACTCCTGTAGTGAAAAAAAATAAGAAAATAAAATCAGTCTCTGGCTCCATCACCTCATTTAAACCACTTCTGGTTGCCTGTGGATTTCATTTGCTACCTTTCACTGCCTTCAGTGGGAATTGCTGACCATTCAGCAATGACTGCAATCAGTATGAATGCTTGAACACATAGAAATTGCCTTAAATTCATGCCTGCATTTGTAAAACAAACAAATGAAACCCTTGTTACCTCTGCTTTCTTTCAAGTCAATGTCCTTTCTCCTTGAGGGGAATGTTTCTAAAATTGCCTCAGATTTAAAACCCCAGCGCCTGCTAAATGTCAATGGAAGCTGCAATCCCCACCTAAAACCTAATCTACATACAAATTTGATACAAGTGCAAAAATTCTCATTTAACATTAGCAAGAAACCCCATGCCTCTAGGGAAGAAAGATGATTCCTTTGTCTCAAACTCAAAGCTTTGACACAATGGCAAAAAGTGCATCCGCATCTACTGCATCCACTGACTGTAGGTCAGCAAGTGGAACCACACGCTGCTCCTGGGAAGAGCTCTCCAGCCTGGGAGGCACCATGGAGGAAGGATGGAGGCACCCAGCCAAACCAAACTGGAGTCAGAGGAGAGGACACAACAAGGTCCTTCAGACCTGCACCTGCCAGGACAAGAGAAGCAGAGGGAGACCCACCCACTGACCTGGACCAAACTACCACCAGTATTACCCTGGTGTTACACAGCCTTGGTTCTTAGCATTGGGGATTTCAAAAATCAGCTTTTTCTCTCTGTAGTTCCTGGAGAGACATCTGAATCTTCCTTGTGATGGAATATGATGCCCTGACTCTGTGGGTGTTAGGAATAATTCCTTAAAATTACTTAAAATGCCACAAATGCAGGCAACGTTACAACCTAAACCCACTACAGCAGCAGAGATTTACTGCTCCCTTTGTAGAAGCACAGAATTGTTTAGGTTGGAAAAGACCTTTAAGATCATGGAGTCCAACAGTTAGCCCAGCACAGCCATGTTCACCACCAAACCATGTCCCCAAGTGCCACATCTACACACCCTTTAAATCCCTTTAGGGATGGTGACTCCACCACTTCCCTGGGTAGCCTGTTCTGATGCTTGGCAAGCCTTTCTATGAAGAAATTTTTCCTAATGTCCAATCTAAACCTCCCTGGCACAACTTGAGGCCATTTCTTCTTCTCCTGCTTGTTATCTAGGATAAGAGACCAACTCCCACCTCAGTACAACCCCCTTTCAGGTAGCTGTAGAAAGCAATAAGGTCCCCCTGAGCCTCCTGTTCTCCAGGCTAAACAATCTCAGTAAGTTTATTTCTAGCAATGCTTTCTTTCCCTTCCAGAAATCAGGAGGAGACAATACCACAAAAGTATTTGGGATCCATGTGAACCTTGTTTATCCACTGTGGATTGGGATTTACATTCCAGGGGTATAATGAACCCAGAGACACAAAGATGTGGGCGCACAATGTTATTAAACCCTTGAAGATTATCCCAGTCTCACTCAATAACAGAGCCTTTCCTTAATGACTCTGGCATGGATATGAACTCCAGCCTTTAGCAGAGCTCAATGCCAACAGAAACCAGCAACTCTGCTGAGGTTTTATCATTTTTCTTCAGTGGAGGGGGAGAGTGTTTATCTGGGAAGCATTTCACATCACAGACAATAGGAAACTGTTCAGCTTTCCACAAATAGGCTGGTGTGCAGCTTCCAAGCACTCTCCGAGGAAAACTTTGGAACACTGGCCACGTCTTTCCAGCAGGGATTTCATGTAAAGTAGGTAATGCCCCGCATCCTTCATCCTGATTTATTCCTGCTTCACCCTCGTTTCAAAGTGCTGCTCTCACTTCAAACATAACATGGGGCTCATCTCTGAATGTGCACTTTGATCACTGGGGACTCCAGATTGGTATCAGCCCTTCAAACATAAACAGGGATGTGCTGTCCCAACAGAGGAATTTCTGGGACTGCCTTAATTTTTGCAAGAGAAATTTGGAAATATGTAGCTGGTCATATGATAGGAGACGCAAAATCTAGTTGCCAGACAGGGCATTGGGTACTAAAGCACTCGGTGCCTGTCTCTGACTTTGCTGCTGAGGTGCTGCAGGTTAGCAGGAAAATCTTCCTACTCCTGACCTGACTGGAAATCAACAGAGAAAGATACCAGTGTGCTCCTTCCCACAAATGAGAGCCCCAGATTGAGCAAGAGGTCAACGGAGAGGTCCAAACAGACAGTTCACTTTCTGCCAGACACTCCCTGTGCCCCAAACTTTCTAATTTTGCACCTATGAATCCTGAAATTTGAGTGCTGTAGTGAGTGTTTTTAGCAATCACGATTGCAAGAAACTGTCTTCATTCAGGAAGATCTTCCACCATATCACTTGACAGCCACTGTACCTACATTCATCTACAGCTTCTGATCCATTTTTCCTCCATCCTGTTTCTGTTCACAGGTCCATTTTTCATTCTTCCTGGAATGCAGAGCATTTGGGAGTATAGCTGGAAAACCAAAATCTTTCAACGCCCACTAATAGAAATTTGTTTTATTAATTAACTTTGTGGGAAGGAAGAAAGAAAAAAAAAAAGAGAGAGCTGATCCTCTGCTCTGAAATCATGAATCACTGTGGAAGAGAAAACATGTCCTCTGAGGCACCTGAGGCCACTTCAGACAGAATGAGTGACTGAGCTCCTTCCTTGGAAAGTCCCTGAGTCATCAAACACAGCAGTTTAATCCCCAGGAAATGGGAAACACATTGGCATGATGTTCACTTGCATGGAGCATGAGGTCCAGAGAAGGGTGAAACTCCAAAGATTCTCAAGATCAGTTCAGCTTGTGGAAGGATTTTAAAACCTTAATGTTTCTCTGAAGTATATCTGATCTGGATCTGGGTACAGTATTCCCAACACATGGTTTCCTGGATGAATTAAACTCTTTACAAACTTTACCGATTGCATATGAATTTACTTTGACTTCTCATAAAAATGATTCAATGATCATGACACAGAAATGCATTCTGGCTTCTAAGGCATTTACTGTGACAAGTGCTTCATAAATTCAGCATCCTTAATTGACTGTTATAAGAACTTACTCTTTTTTGGCATTCCTGCTCCTATTACTAGCACCTAGGAGGAGGAGCTGATATACATGGATCTCAGCCTGACTCTTCACCATGTTCTCCTAAAGGGACACCCACACAGTCATTTCAGAACCAAAGCTGGGTTGTGGCCAGCATGAAGTCACCTGGCTTGGCTGAGATACCATGAGTTATTGAAAGTGAGACTATTTTGCACCAAAACAAGCAAAAAATGACACAAGATCACATCTCACGTGTACACATCACATGTACATTAGAGTGACCTTCCACTTGTGGGGCCAATTCAAAAAGGTTTCAGTAAATTTCACAGCTTGCCACAACAAGATCCACCCAGAGGGAGTCATTTGGCCATGCCACCAGTCACATCATTGTGTTTTGGAGGGCTTCTAACCCCATTTAAACTCCAAAGAATGTCCTTTTGAACACCTGATCACTCATGAAAGATGAAACGTGCTTCTTAGCAAAATCCTCTGTGGAACACTGTATCCTTGACTGCTTTTTTTTTAAGGGACTACTATTGAAGGAACTTTAAGTGAAAGTGTCAATGAGAAAAGTCATTGACTTTTCTTCCTGTTCCTTTTTTTAGGAACTTGTGCACTGTAAAGAGCTCCCTGCAAGCTAAATTGCTAACAATTACACTCATGCTGAATGAAGCAGCTCTATCGATTGCAGCACAGCCTACAGACCTCTTGCTGAAGGAAAAGAAGTCAGCTCTGGATGTGGAAAAGCTATCAGTCCTAATGTGCGAGGTCTCTTTGCCTGACAACGTGATAGTGAAGGTAAGGGAAGTCGGCACTGCAAAGACAGAGTGACAGCAAACAGACCACAAACTTCCTTAGATAAACGACATCTTTGAAACCACACAATACCACTTGATACCTTTGTGCCCCTTGAGCTGTTACAAAGTGCAGCTGCACTTCAGCCCAGATTGGTATCGCCTGGGGTGGAGGCCATCAATCCACAGGACAAGTGCAGGCTGAATACACAAACAAAGTCACACAACCTCACTCTTTCAATATCAGGCTGGGAAGGGGATGGGGCAGTTATTCCAAAGGCTTAAATGAGTCTAGTGACACATGTCACAAAATGATTATCCATCTAAAAGTTGATTAGCCACCTAAAACCAGCCAGACACCTACTGCAAGCAAGCTGGGCCAGTTGTCTAAGACACCCAGGAGCATTACTCTGGAAAAGCCAGTCTTTTTGCTTTGACTGTAGAAGGAATTTGCACAACTGCGTGAACATACTCTTAGTTTTCCACCAATTCCCTCATGGCTCCTCACAACCAAAGATGGGAGAGGATCAGCAACCATCTCATATTAATGATGACCTCTAAAAGCTACTGGCACTGATGGAAGCCAACAGCTTCAGAGCAAGTTGGATCAGCTTTATCTCAGAAAACCATAAACCAAAACTTTCATCTCATACTCATGACCTGAGGTGAAAAGATCTGCGTTAGAGTTGGCTGGAAGCAGAAGGAGGATGAAAAATCAGCTTCTCCTGTGGAAAGAAGAACTCTGAGATTTGGCTAGGATATAAGGTAGGAACTAGCTCTGAACTTTTGAAGTCTCCAAGGTTCTGTAAGTTTACTATTAGAGAGTTTATGGAGTATGAGATACAGATCTCCTAAAACTGATAGGCTGCAGATCAGCAAAAAAAGCCAGAAACCTTAGCACTGGCTTCAGGACAGCTCAGAGAGCAAGCTGCCCTTGAGCAAAAAGAAGCAAGACCAGGTTTCTCCAGCGGCCCTGTTCCCAAGGAATGGAATTATATGGAATATGAAACATTTTTTTCAAACGAAACCATAAATTTTGCCAAGAATAAAATCTGATTATAGAGAAAAGTGAATGTCCCACTGGGAGAACTAGTCAAGCATGAAATTCCTGAGAAGTTCTGCTCTGTATTCTTACTCCAACACAGTGAATTATCTTGTTCTTTCCCAGATTTTTTTTGTAGCAAGTTGCTAAATTCCATTCTCTCCAAAGGTGTTTGGTGTCTAAAGGTGGCCTAAAGAACATGAAGATACACTGTCCCTAAGTAATGTGTTGCTCAAGAAGTGACAGGAAAATTAAATTTCTATGGCTGTGAACTTGTTAGTTGACTTTGCTTCTCTACCACAATTTGGAGACCTTCTTCCACATTTTTCCCCCTAAGAGTTACTTTGGCTGGCTCAGACTTTGTGGTTTTAAGGTAGACACAAAGACAATTAAATTGCAAAGGAGGATATTTCAAAGTCACATGGGAACATGAAAATGTAATGTGCATATTTTCATGGCTAAGTATTCTAAGCATTGAGTAGTCATATTCTCCAATGTTAGATGAGGCAATAAATTTGCCAATGCATGCAGATGAGCCCCATTTAATCCCTATGCACCTCTTACTGTAAATTATGCTGTCAGACAACGCCCCTAAATAGCAGATTTTCTTTTCTTCTCAGGGAAGGAAGCTAGTGATAGGAGGATGATTCTCAGGCTCAGATCAAGTGAAAGATCCAAAGGTTTACAAGAGATCTAAGAAGAACTGCAGCATCCCAATGGCGAAATTATTCCACCCACATTAAAAAAAAACCCAAAACAAAAGGGTGCATTTTTCCCTGTCTCAGAAGAGATAGGATCCAGAATCTACCCTTTTTCCTCAATTAATCAGTTGTTTCCAATTAAAGTGTCACGGCTCCCATAATATTTTTCTTTCACTTGTGTCTTTTCTAAATAAACTTTTACTAATTTTACAACAACTTTAACATTCTCCCTAACACATCCTAAAAATTAACAGTTATGCAGAGTGGGGCATAGCTGACTAGCAGGCACCAGAAAGCTGAAGCTATGTAGGCATCCTAAGGAGCTTGGCAGCTACTGTGAGATTCCTGAGGGCTCTGAGGGCATCTTTAATTTTCTGGGATCTGCTAAAATGGGTTTACCAACTTGTGGCTGTAGGGAATGTTATGTCAAACATTTTCCCATTTCTGTCCATCCCCTTGTGAAGGTTAGGGATCCTGATGGAGTGAATCTTCCTAGGGGAGCAAAGACTTCCACCCTGAGACAACACTGAGTAGCAGAGCCAGGATCACACCTGTAGGATGCCATGGGAGAAGGTGAGGGAGGAAGCTCTTTGGTTCAGAAAGAACGAAAGGAGTAAATTACAACAGCAAAGACACATTGCTTCAACTGGGCCAAGAAGCTCAAACATAAGGAGCAAGGGTAATTAATTTCTCCAGCAGAGCTCTGAGAGTTTACAATAAAATCTCAAACTCTCAGGCAGACACAAAAGGTTGTCCAGAATTCTTCAATTCGTCCTGAATTCTCCAATTATTAAAGAAGGCAGCATTGATCACATCCTCAGAGAGAGCAGCCTGATGGAAATGAGCACTCCTGCACATTTTTCTGGCCAAGAGAACGGTGTGCAGCACGTCAGGGCTTGGCATGTGGCAGAAGGTCAGAGCTGATTCTGAGAACCCAGCAACAATAGAGTCATCATGGACACAGGTGCTTCCTGGATTGATCTTGCAGTTTGGCTGTTTCCAATTAAATGTGAAGCAGCTGTGGCCCTTTATCTGCTCAAAGTCACTGGAATCTGAGGGAAACTTTCTCCCATCTCCTCTCTCCCAACCCCAAGCATGCAGCTCTGTTTTCTGAAGACAGAGAGGAGCAGGGACAGCCAGTTGGCAGAACTCCATAAAGAAAAAAAACATTGCCGTCCTTATCTCAGGGCAAAGCAATGAGATATTGATTCAGCCACTAATTTTCCAATGCCTTTATCTGGGGACAAGGACGACAGCCAGCAAAATAAGAAGCAAATATGAGCACTGCTGAAGGCTGTCACGCAAACAGATTCAGGACACTTTCCCTCAGGCAACAGAATGAACAAATTAAGCCAATGTGAGAATAAGTTCTCAAGTGTTTATGGCATTGTTCTGCATGATGAATACAACAAGATTTCTTTTACAGAAAGGGATTGAGCTTTGAAGAAGGTGTTTTCAACAGTCAGTTGGTGGAATTCTAGAAGAGGCACAGGAAGGTCAACATTGGGCCACCAGGCAGATCAGCAGGAGGAGCCAGAAGATTTTAGAAACCCAGTCAGTGAGAGTTCCCAAATAGCTCCACACCAGCTAAAATGTATTTTATATAAAATTTCTCTGCCAGTTCACTGATTCTGGAGCCATCAAAGCCCTCCAGATCTTGGCTATCTCTTCTAACCAGATGAGATCTCACTTTATTTTTCCCCAGTACCTTAGGAAAGGGAGGATTTGGCTCAGTTTTGTGCTTGTCACTAGACAACAGAAATGTGAGACTGTAGGTATTCAGTTTGGTTGGCTTAAAGAGCAGCCATTTCACAACCCATGCTTAGCATTTTGGACAGAGGAAGCCAACAATCTTCTGGCTTTACCCAGTCTGTATGCAACTGAAAACATAAACAGCTTTGGTCTTTGTCCTGCTTCACTCTTCCCAAGGCTTTTCTCTTTTTGATACATAGGAACAGTGCTAGTCATCTTCTACAAAAGGCATGCTCCTATCCTTTCTAAAACTGAAATGTATGGCAGAGTTTAAACATCATACCAGACTGTACTCCACCTATTTATGATAATGCCACCTAATTATTGTTGAACAATACAGATCAGATTAGTAATCACGTCAGTAAGAGTAATAATCATACTGTTCTGGGGACAGAGAGATCGAAGAAAATGAGTATTTGCTTTTTTGGCAAGACAGCACTGGCAGTAAGTAGGACATAGCATGAGTGTTTTGCTGAAGTTACTTTCATATAATGGGGCTTCTTACTTAACCTGAGAAAAATTGTCCTGCAGATCACTGTCAAGAAATCATTGATATTCATCCAAAACCATCCTCAATTTCAATCTGATACACCTCCAAACGTTCCTATGTGCCAGCTCAAATTGTTCCTCTTCATTCTTCTGCATACAGTCTGTCCACAACACTTCTTTTTTTGAATTCCCTTTGCCAAAGCATAAGCATGCAGCTGCTTCAGGTTTCTTCCAGCCCTTGCATTTTTTCCATGTGCTGTCCACCCCCACCAAACTCTGCATTAGAATCCAGCTGATCTTCCCTGAACACTATCCAATTCTTCAATTGTCAATGCCAGAATGCAATGCAGTGGGCTTGACTCCCTTATACAACTTATTTGGAAGTAGGGCAGAAATGTCTCTTTTGGGCTTCAGCACAGGAGAGAAACACCTCTTCTTTCATGTATGGCTCCACAAGAATGGAGATGAAAACACCTGCACCTCTGTAACACATACAACAATTTCTGCTTTGCAAGCAGCTCAAAATTCGTTGAGCTTCTATTTGTTTATTCTGTGCATACATTTTGTTAGTACAGTCACTACAGCAAAATGGTTCCTCTTCCTGGCCTTTCAAACTGTTTTCAAATGTTTTTATTTAATCTTTAAAAAGGAAAGAGAAGAGTAAAAAAAGGAAGGCAAGACAAAAATGAAAGGTTCCTTAAGACTCTCAATTACAGCAACATCACCTAAACAACACAACAACTATTAAGTTTTGCTGTCAAGTTTTGTCATACTGTGTTTGGCTAAACAGTATTTTGCAGCTCGACCAGAAATCATAAAATACAAGCTATTCTAAAAGAAAAGAGACAAAATGGCTTTCAGCAGCCTCCTCATTTCTAAGGGGAGCCCCAAGCACTTCTGACAGCTACAGCCCCAGCTACAGGACACCAACAATACACTCCCTGATGTGCAGTTCTGAGAGTCTTTTTTCCTTCTAAAGGCAGAAAGCTGTTTCCTGTGAATATATTTAAATGCTCTTTATCCACAATTTTTATAGTTTTCTGCTGTTCCTGCACCTTGAGTAATTCAGTCTAGTGGCAACTCTGGACTTTTTACTATGCAATTTATTTTTCTTTCTTCATTCTCATCTAGATCTGGCAGATCTATCTCATCATCAGACCACAGAAAAACTCCCAGAGCATGTAATCTTTATGGGGGGCACCCATGTGCTCTCTCGATGCCATCCTGTATTCCTGCACAACAGTTTACCCTTCAATAAAATTTTGAAAGTTTGATGTTCAGAGCAGACCGCACTGGAATTGGTCCAGACAAAGGGACCAACTCGCCCAACATGATATTCTGGAGCTGGGAACAGAAGTTACCCAGTGTGGGATCATTCAGCTGAGGACACAAACATTCATCCAGGCAGAATCCAAGCCCTCTTGCTTTCAGGTACATATTCCCCCCAGGGACTGACAATTTTAAGGAAGACATCATGAACAGGACACACTGCTGCCAAGGTAGGGGAATGCAGAGAGGTGCCCCACTCTGCAAATAAGTCAACATTAAGCACTGGCTTTCATTCAAGTTCCTGCCCCATCCTTTATTTCAAGCCTGTGATGATGTGTACAGAATATCCTAACACTACAGAGAGCAGAGACTATTCTTGGACTTCTCTCACATTACTGCATCTTTAGTTCTTCTCAAGGGCTTGCAACAGCCAATAAATTAATAGTTTCACAATTTCCAGTTGAAACACTTTTCATTGGGAAGATGATACTTTCAGCTAAATGAAAATTGCTGAAGAAAGTGTCTGCTTCTCTGAGTGGAAAGTTTCTTTGTCAGAAACCTAGGAATTGTACACTTCAGCTGTTTTGCTATAGTTTGCTTGATTTTTCTGTTTTGCTATTTTTTTTGTTGGTTTTAGTAAAAATTTTTCAGCTCCATCCTGTTACAGTGTTTACAGCTCTTCCCTGCACCATGTTGACTTTTCTCCCTCTGCCAAAGTGCTTCTTAAACCTCCTCTGAATATATGCTCTTCCTGGTGGTGTTTAACAGCCTTTTCTTCCTCTTTTCCCCATTGTTATTTAAGACGATGCTTTTATTGCTCAACAGATTCCAAGAAGCATTTAGGATAAATGCTCTGTCAAAGAACACTTATGTACAGTTGAGCCATATTATATTCTATATGAATCACTGCGGATGTTTCCCAAACAAGGCTGGATCAGCCAGATTTTCCAACTAGATTACACACAGCTTTTTCAGACATGGTCTACTACCTCTGCCATTAATCCTCCTTATTGAGACTCACCTCGTTTTTGGACCATGTCATGTCTGCCCACCAGGGACAGGAGCATGCTGCTAACACTTTCTCCTAATGAGGATAACAATCCTATGACAGAGTAGTCTTGGCCAAATTTTATCTGCAGAATGTAGGGGAAAGGCTGATTTTGCAAAGCTAGATGGTCTCTCACCATCCCTCATGGTTTTATTGTCTGTGATTTCTTCAGACTGAGACCTCATTTAAACGGCCAGGAAAAAGAAAAGTCTACGGGATGAAGGAAGTCTTTTTCACCAGCTAATGACAATTTTGTGCCATATTTTATTTTATACTAATGAAGATTGCCAAGAGCCTGTTGATCAGTCCTTCTTGCCTGCTTTACTTGACCAGATAGATGGAGAAGCTCAGGGAATACTGAATTGCTGTCTACCTGCCCAACATACTTTCCAAGGTGCATCTGCTACATTAAAAGTGGTCCTTCAGGAAAAACTGAAATTCTGCCTGAAGAACAGCAGCCTGACAGAGAGGTCTGCAATGGAGAAGCAACAAAAACCCCACGGAGAGCAAAAGGAAAAACAGCTCTGAGGGAAAATGAGCTGAATGAGATGTTTCTTTAAAGAAACCATGGCACTTCTGAGCTGGTATAATGAAGCAGCTGTGATATAAATAATGTCCCCAAGTGGAAAAAACCCACAAAAACACCAGCCACACAGGCTCCATATGTTTCCAGACTCACACAATGGATGCTTTACAATGAACTTTTTGTTTGGCATTGGGTGGGAAAGGGAGGTTCCTCACCCACCTCCTATACTAACGCAATAATCTTGCTTAGTCACGGAAAATGGGAGAGAAAAAAGGAGAGAAAGTGATTAATAATCTGTGGGCAACTGCTTACTTTCCAATTGGTTGTCCAGGAGGGGTGTGCTCCACTTCAAATCCCGCTTGTCTCAGTACATCAATCACAGTGTTGTTACCCAGGAAGTGACCTAAAATACAGGTAGAAAATAGCACTGTCAATCAAACTACTACTCTCACTCACTTGAGTTTCTCCTGTTGGAACAGCAGGTTTGGGAGGCATGGGTACCAAAAACTAGACCAGAGGAAGGGACAGCATTCAGCCCAAACACTTTCTTCTTGCATCTTATTAATCCTTCCCTTCCCTCTTATGGCCAAGGGACTGGGTGGATAGTAGGAAACCTCGATGGGTTGCTAGTCTTGCCTCCCACTGTGGCCATTTTTAGTATGTACACAGATTAAATAAACTTCTAACATGAATATCAGAATGACCCTGCAGTGGCAAAAAGATATTACTAGGGCTTTGACACATGAAATGGAACAACTTACAACCCTGACCATCACTGTTCATGGACATTTGCTCATGAAGAGGCTCTGAAGCTGCTGTACTGCATGTTCAGCACTTGCCTGACTAAAACCAGAGTGATTCAGGAATTGCCTCATCAGCCATTCAGCCACCTGCACAGCAGGGCTGGGAGGAGCTGGGATGGTAACCTTATCTCTCCCAAAACATGAAGATTTAGTCCTGTAATTCAGGGCTCTTTGTTAGAAGTGTAAAGGTCACATTCCTATTCACAGAAGTAACAAAGAGCCCAGTAAGTACTGCAGCGTGTTCAGGCCTTGAAAGAGTTTACTTAAGGGAGTCCCATATACTTGAAGTCTGAACCAAATCCCACCGGAGTCAATGGGAGCCCTCAAAGAGCTTTGGGCACAGACTCAATAAGGCAATGTAATCCAGCCAAAGCTTTCAGCTTATTGTCCGAGTCCCACCCTGTTTGCAGCATGGGTTGGATATATAGAATAAGGAAGCAAGAAGTCCATGAGCAAGTTTATTAAAATCCACATAGCACTGTAACCTGTCTCCAACTGCACTCATGACTGACACTGAGGAAGGACAGAACAATCCTCCTCCATGCTGTCCATTAGCTTCCAGCTCTGCAGGGCTGGGCAACCCCCCAATTACACCCGGGTCACTGCATCTCACTGCCAGCTCTGAACAGACCAATTCACTACAAATGTGCTCAAGCCTCCATGTGCTTTGTGCCCTGTGGCATTTTGGAGCAGGGAGTTCCACCGCGGAGCTGGGTGTGAGAACCCACTCCTCGGGTTTGCTGCTGCTTGGAGAGTGTGTGCTTTGCCTTAAGCACAGTGAAAGTGTTTGCAGGAGATGTTTCTCACTGCCTGGCTCCACAGCAGAGCCAAATGTTTAGTACTTGAAAAACCAAGGCAGGCAAGATGTGCCTGAGTCCTCCATGGACACCAGTGTGTGAGGAGCTGGCACAGCCACCAGCAGTCACCCCCAGGATTCTTCACCCATGCTGCACAAAGTCCTGATGAATTTGAGAGCAGCTCAGCCCCCAGGATTTGCTCAGCCTGCATCTCTCTGCTCCCGCTGCCAACAAGGGCGCTAACTCGCCTCAGTTGTTGGAATGATGTAGCTGTATGGCTTTGAGTGCAACTTACAAGCGCTGGTAAGAGCTTTTAGCCAAAAGACATTTCTTTAAATGATTAAATGTACATTTGCAGAGCCCTGGTGTGTTCCAGGATTCCTCCACTTCCTTTTAAGAAAACTCAAAATTTGATTTTCCCCTTTCTAACTTACTTATAACAAAAGCCAAAGCAGCAAAGAACAGTCCCAAAAATGTGTTATACACCCTGAGAGATTCAAGAAATGAGACATTTGTGAATGATTAACTGGATTTGATCATATCCTGTTTTTTTATGCAGTGGCCAAGGCAAACAAAGGTCCCCATTCTGTCACTGGCAAAGTGACACTGCGGAACCAAAGTCAAAGGTATCAGAGTCTGAGATGTTTCCGAGTCCACTCCATTTTCTCTGAACCAGACTCTTGAATGCCAAAAGATTTCTTAATGTAAATAATTGTCCCGAATCCAACAAATCTTTGACATCATGACAGCACAAGAGAAACCAATTTTAACTCTTTTAAACCCAGGGAAAAAAAGTAACTATGCAAAACCTCTGCCTCCTCATCCACACAATGGTACGTCTGTCAACAATGTCAGCTCCTCAGCAAAGCCTGCAAGTCCCTTCAGGTCATGGATAAAGACCAAAAGGTGACACTGCCTGGACTTCCCATTCCTGCCCTCTGTGAGGATACCATGCTGAAAGCTGCCAACCCCTGGGACTGGTGATCTGTAGTGCATGATGGCAATAAGGCTCGTTCTTTTAATTTTGCCTTTCATTACTGGAAGGAACATCAGCTTGCATTAAAAACTCAAGTTCAAATTCCTGAATGAATTAAAGTCTTCATTGCAAACTTTCATGTGAACATCATAGTTATTTCATTTTATGTTGTCAATCCTACACACACTAAAATATTTTCAATGCCCCAGTTCAACCAAAAGAACAGAAATAAAAAGAAATAAGAAATCAAAACCAAAATCCAACTTTGAGCTGACCCCCAAATAATTCTCCATTCCACATACATCAACAGAGCCTGAAGCTTTAACAACTGCTAGGAAATGGCATGAGCAGGTTTTAGCAAAGCTTTACCTTTAGACTCTGCTTAAAGTTTTCCTGTTTGCATTATCCCATGTATGTGTACATGTATACTTCTGCTAAAATATTCCAAAAATTTCTCTTCCTGGCCTGGGAAAAACCTCAAGAAAGTGTAGTGAAAATTTAGTGTATCTAGAGACATATCAGACAGGTTAGAGAGACAGGGGAATGATCTTGCATTTCCATCACTATTCTCTCTTCAGTCTAAACCTGAATAAACTATTCCTAGAGTATTAACCAAATTTATCTTGACAGCTGATGAAAACTGGATCCGAGAGGTCAGAACATCAGCTGCCTTGGGAAATCCATGGAAGTGGAAAAGGAGAGAAAGCAGACATAAAAGATTTTCTAGATAGGGACCTGAAGAGAAAGTCTGTGCTTGGGCATGGAGATATGCAGAGCAGCCACTCCTAACAGTTTAAGATTAAAAAAACCCAGGTGTGTATGCAATCCTTCCACCCTCTGAGGATAAGGAGATACTCATGGGATTTGCTTGAAGACAAGACCCAGTGCTGAACACAGTCATTTTGTAGTTTGAACACAAACACAAACATGGAGTGGTCAGTGTGGCTGCTGCACTTAAGGGGAGGATTTTTATTAAATCTTTTGAAGCCAAGATTATTCTCCTTTCACTCATGCCTTGCTTTTTTACGACAGACGATCTGGAGGCAGTGGAGGAACACATTATACACCATGGCTGCTAACATTAATCATAGACCTTCATTCCTGGTTTGCTTTTTTATTTTTAATTAAGAACTGTGCTTTGGACTACACAAAGCAGATCCATGTAATGTGTTTCCTTATCTCCCCAAGGTTTCATTTTTCATTGGAAGAAAGAATAAACCATCATTTTGGTTTGGTTTTTTTCACTAAAAAACATGTAACAAAATATGTGAAAAATATGCTGTTTCCTTAAAGCACATCCATGCACAAACTCACTGTTGAAGAAAATGCATTTTCTTCCTTTCTAAGTGGAATATCATGAGGCAGAGAGAAAAGACACTTAGCCAGCTCTTGACAGCCATGTATTTTCTAATTGACCACATAAACTGAAGCTCTCCTTTATCATTTCAGACGTCCTAGTGACCCTCATCAGTAACCTAAGCATCAGGTTGCATCCCTCAAAAGTTAGATGAACTTGGGTGTTCCTACACAGAAAAATTATAACCGTGTTTTGATGACAGAAGCAGAAAAAAATGATTTTAAGCAAATGTTATGTACTTTATCTAGGTTTAGAGATCTACAACAAATTACTTTGTCTATTCGTTTTGCAATTCTTTGTTCCATGGCTTAGAAGGATAGTGGGGTACAAAGGAGCAGGAGATAATTCCCTCACAAAGGACCTCCATTGCCAGAGCCTTTGAAGTTGTGCTAAAAAAGCCTTGCTAGCCCATTAGCTGACACACAGCAGAAATCTGAACTGTTTCCATGCACACTACAAGCAGAGCTATTTTCTGCACAATTAGTCATAAAAAGGGCCAATGTAAACTGTGTCGGGAGGTCTCAATTCTTTACATTCTCCACACAGTGAATCAGACATTATGTATAACGTTTTGTTGCCATTTAGACCTTGGGCTGCTCTGCAATCAGGAGGCGGCAGCCTCTATTCCTCCTTCTCCCTCGATGCTGATTCTCAAGCCCCTTGGCAGCACCACAGTGTTTATGGTAGGAAGGCTTCACAAGAATTAGTCTAGGCAAAAATGCAAATGGCTGAGAGCTGCCCCTTCACAGTTGGGGCAAATATTTTGCGGTTCCTTTGCCTGCTGCCTCCAAAACTGCATCTCCCATTTCTTGTATTTTGACACTGGTCAAACTGAGTATTTTGGAAGCTGAATGATGAATTTGTCAAGATGAGGCTACAGTAAGGAGCTACAGCAAACACTCCAGGCAATGACTTTTATCTGAATTTGCTATTTTCTCCGCTATAGCATTCCAGTCTGACCCAGCGGTCTCTGGGTAACAGCAGGAATTTACTGGGAAACACATGCCATCCCACATTACTCTCTCCTCACATGACAGATGTCCCAGACCCATGGTGGGGAATCAGTTTTGTGGATAAACCCTCCAAATTTTTAATTCCCTTTCACTCCCTGTCCAGCATCTTTGTCTGCTAATAAATAACATGCTTTAAAAACTGGAGGCTCTTCAGCCTTTCTCATGATGACCCAGATTTAAACCACTATCACTGCCAGAAAGCTGCTCCTCTTTGTTCTTGAGCCACTTTCTTCCTTGAAATCTCACTCTGGTGGAAAGGATGGCCTTGAGTAAGTATTTTGGATGCACTGGATGCATCTTGGATGACAAGGAGCAAATGCTGGATTTGTGCAGATCCTGCTTTTGCAAGTTGGATCTAGATGTATCTGACATTCCCCCAGCCTGAGCACCCCTCTGCTGTGAGAGTCTCATCAAGGAATGGCACCAGGTAATGGGTTAGGTGGGTGACATGCAGCACCCAAGCATGACTATGATGTCAGGACTGCCTGAATATTTTGATTTTAAATTTTACTGATAACACGAACAAAATTTGTGCTTATGGGGATCCAACAGGGGAATTCTCTGGAAACATCTGGAAGGACCCCAATGTCCCTACCCAGTCTACCCCAGTCAGTATGAAATAACATAAGCTATACTGTGCCAGAGGATGAGACACACAGCCCTACCACACCTCAGGCAGACCAGATCTAACAAAAGCTTCCTGGAGGCTGGTATTCATGTTTGAAACAAGAGCTCTGTGGGCTTTCCAAAGCAAAAGGGACTATCAAAGATCCCACCTTCCAGAAAAGTCTGTCACCCCAGGTTGCTTGGCTTTTGCTCTGCTTCAGGACACGGTTTTGCACTTGGAAATTGCAGCATTATGCAAAAAGCTGTGAAGGAGAGCTGGAGAAGCAGGGAATGAGCTTTCCTCCTCCCCTGTTTGGCAGGAGTATCCAAGCCCAAAGCATGCCTTAAAAAATACTTTGCACAAGCCACGTGCAATGGTCTTGTAAAGCAGGCTTTCATCATAGACTCCTTACATCATGCCACCCCTTCTCCAAGCAGATGGAGAAATCATTTTCCCTCTTGTTTGATGTTGTTATTCTATGCAGTTGTGAGGAACTGACTCATAGCCACTTTTGGACAGTCACGGGAATCAGAGCAATAACACATAAAAAGCCAAAGCGTGCAGCATTTCCAACGTCCAGCAACCCTCCCATGGCTCCCCTTCATTCTTTTCTTGCATGTAATCACCTCTCTCCCTTCTCACCCGAGAGCACTTACAGAACATGCTCTGGAGAAAGGCCACACCGTAGCCGGAGGGAGAACGGAGCGACGAGGGGCCAAAAGTTGAGGGGGTTATTCCAGATTGACGCCAGGCTAATAGAGCACAGATTTGTGCATCCCTGGGGTGTCTCTGAGATCTGCAGTGCAATTCTATACTTGGAGCATCTCAATCTGAAGGGCAGACAGATTCTCACACACTTCTATTTCCTGGTTGCCCCACGGTATAATAAAGTCCCCCCATGTCTCTCAGTTTCTGATCTTCCTTTCTGAGCAGTCCTCCTGTTAGGGGTATGGAGCTATTGTTGAGGCACTCAAATAAATGTCACACCATGGAAATCCTTCTCTAGAAGCAGCTGGGAGCGCAGTGCACAGTCCTCAACAGGCTCAGCATGAGGTGGGCAGAGTTTACCAGTTTGGGACTCACTTCATGCTGGCACAGCGCTGAGTTTCCAGACTCAATGCAGCACCACAATGTGAGCTCAGCAACTCAGTTCTTTGCTGTCTTTGAAGTCGTGGAGCACTTTCCCTAGCAGACTTGCCCTAAACATATATGTGGTAAACAATAAAATGATTTAAAAAAAACCCCCGAAAGTTCCATTTTCTTCCAAGTCTAAACCAGCTGTTTCACTTAGGTTAAGAAAAACAAAATGAGCAAGAGCTGAATTGAGGTCACCTCCCAAGCATCTCCTATGGCCTCTGTGTCAGTTTGTAGCTGCCTCAGACATTTCCAAATGAAGCGACCAGTCTGAGCTGGTCAGTCTCACTGGATAGGATGGGCACCTCCACAGAGCAATTCATTCCAACGTCTCAAATACCAGGTTTGGGAAGAACACAAGCCCTCTGTGCAAGTCTCTTTCCATTGACTATGTGAGATTAAGGAGCTCCCTTAGCTTCTGTGCCTATCAGACATAGCATTATGGCTCACCAAGCCACCCTGCTACTGCCCAGAAGCCTCTGAACACTGCACACAGTGCATCCTTCTTCCCCATCATTCCCTTTTCTGCCCTGTCCCCCACCTTTCTTGCCATGCCAGAGTTTGCAAGGGACAGGGAGCTGTGTTGAACTGGGCTTCGGCTGGTTGTAGGGCCATTTGGGCTATTTAATATTCTTGCTTCACTTACATGGCATTAGAACTCTTCTCCACAGAGAGAAAATCCAACAGAGGATGACTGTTTCAGTACATATTCTTAAAGAAAACACAGGATCTCTTGAGAATCAAACAACAAAGCCTCAAGATTTGAAGTGCTTATTTTGTGAAATGTATTGGTTGTGTTTGCTGGTATAAGCTGTACCAATTTACCAGGGCAAAAACTATCTTGGAGGAAAATTGTGGGGGCAGGGCTGAAATACAGGTTTGATTTGCTTTGTCCCCAGGTTGTACTGTGAGTAAAGACAAGGCTTGCTCAGTCTGAGACACTGCACAGAAGGTAGTTATTGCCATCGTCCCTTATAGCAGAATGCCACGACTAGATGTGATTTTCTTTTTTCATTTTTTCTATTTATTTGGTTTTTTTTAAGGTGCATGCTCCTCACTGAACCATATTGTTGGGAATTTACCTTTCTGTACAAAAGTGTGACTGGAGGTGTGTGCCAGACATGCAGCTGTGTGACAGGGAACATGTCTCTGTGTCCCTCACGGGATCCTCTCCAAAGGCCAGCGTCAATATACAAAATCTTGGGAACTTCACCCATCCCTATCACTACAGCAGAAGAAAAGGAGATGAGGAGTCTGAGGAAAATCCAGAGAAAAGCCAGCATCTTAGAGTCCTCTCAGGGTGCTGAAGGTATCTCTGGGACCTTCAGATCCCCCAAGTGCAGATGGTCTGGTGTGAAACATGCTGACTTAAGGTACATTCTTTGCCAGTCGTCATCAACACCTCAAGCAGTGGGGAAATTGGTGAGGAAACGCAGCCTCTTTTTTTGCCTAAGGTGCCTCACTTAGTACAGCCTTGCTGAAGTAGATGACCCTTTCCCACCTGAACCACAGTTATCAGCTCTTTCCACAGAAGCCACTGCCGGCCCCCCGGACAGCCTCCGAGAGGTGTTTCATATCCCATCACTAATCCCCTGAGCCATCCCAAACTAGTCTGGAATGCACATGGACCTGCTTGCCAAAGCCAGGCAAAGGGCAGGGCAGTGGGGAGAAACTAGATTCTGTAATTCCCACCCTCTTTGTAAAGGAGGTAATTGTGAATGTGATACTAAAACCTCAAGGACATGGTGCAGTCTGAGCTCAGGGCAGCTCAGGCTTTGGAAAGCCCCTCAGCCAGGAAAACAGCATTTTGCACGCAGAGTATCTCACTGAACTCGTGGAGGCATCTCTGAGGCTCAGCAAGGACCAGACCATGTGGGACCTCAGCTTTTCTCAGGACACAGAATACTTTATGAAATGCAGCACCTTTGCCTGCCTTTGGCAAAAGCTTCTGGCAGGTAATAAGGATGTACTTAATGGTTTGTTATAGGCAATAAGTAGGGGTGAGAGCCATGGCATATCATTGTAGGCTCAGTAGAGAGCTGTTGAATTTGTCCTTTTTCGGTCTTATGGTTGCATTTGGCTCATACAATATACTGTGTCGACAATGTAATCAAGCCTGGTGTGAAACAGCACTTCACTGTGTTTGCTTTGAACCTGCTTCCCCCACTTCCTCTAGTTTGCACAAGACAGCTCTAAACTGAATTAAACAACACTGAAATCTTGCTCTAGTGTGAGATCAAACCATCCCAGGAAAGTTAGTTGGGGGCAATGTCTGCCGAATCTGTGAAATTACTTCAAAAAACTACAAGACAAGCTGTCATTTTCTGTTTGAAAAGAAATTTGAAAACCACAAATCAAAGGCTCCCAGTTGGCAGGACATGGATCCTTGCTTGTTCTTTCTGGTTTTGACCTCTCAGTCAATTATTCTGCAGACTACACTGCTTTCTTCATCTATTCCAGGAGCCCCTTTCTCGTGGTTTATTTGGATTGTGGATGTCTCACAAGTGAAAAACGTGGTGATGCCTTAGCACAAAACACAGCAATTCCTCAGCAAATTGCCAGCCCCCTGGAGTTTATGGACAAACGACAAAATCCTTGCTGGAGTAGGGAGTACTGATGCTTTCTTCCCTGAGGACAGAAAAACAGAATCCATTTTACCAGACTTTTAAAAAAGGACACTCTTCAAGGAAACCAAAACTGAGCCTCCTTAGTCAGGATTTTTTTGTCTGTAAAAAAATTTCACATTGTTAAGACAGTCTGTGGTTCATGCTTTTCCCAGAAAAATCCTGCTGGCCACTGGATGTCACTGTTGCTGCAGAAAAACACCCCTGAAAGTTCACAAATGAGGCTGTGAGTAAGGTGAGGTGAGTCACCCCAACCTGGAAATGGCCTTTTCTTCCAGGTTAATCAGTGCCAGCGCTGGTAGCACCTGGAGGCTGCCCAGACAGTGCAACACCTGGAGGCAAAGACACCCTCCATGGTCTCCATCAGCAGCTGAGGGCAAGTCCTCCAGGGAGCTCCTGGACCCTGATTTACCTGTGCCCAGGTGTGTGTCTCCTCTTCTTGCTGGATCCCCGGCAGTTTTGCTGAGACAAGTCCCTTCTGAGCACAACACACCCGAGCTGGTCTCCAGTTTGCACTCAACCCTTTCTCTCCTGCCCCACAGCAGAGCACACCGCAGCAGGCACCATTCCAAGCTTGTCCTTGATCACGGATTAAAAGCAATTACATGTAGTGTTGCTCTGTGGTTTTAGCTGGCGCTGCTCAAAAGGCAGTTTGGCGCAGTTGCGCGACTTGCAAGGTTTGAGCTAATTGCTCCATCGAAAACTGCTTCGTGCTACGTAGATCATTTGCCACCTCAGAAGTTACATCAGGCATCCCCAAATCCATTCAGCCACACAGGGGAAACCTGCTCTGAAAGACCATTCTCAGCCTTATAATTCAGCTAAGGATTCCTTTGCAGCATCATAATGAGTCTCACCAGTGCAGGATTTTGCAAGGACTGCTTTGAGGCTGTAGGCTGAGGTCCTTCCCACAGAGGGAAAGCAGGAGAAGTAAGTCCCAGGAGCTCACAGTACTCTCCCAGACTGGGGTCAGATGCTGCTGCTGTGGCATTCCGAGAGGTGCAAACTGGGACTCGTTTCCCACCTTAGACTCCAAGCCCAAGGCTTGCTGCTTGATTCATGCCTGTCCTAACACTGGAAAGCAAACCCCCAAAACAGGGCAGATCAAACCAACAAACTCCTGTCCTTAAGGAGAAAAGGAAGGCAGGAAGACTCTATATTTGTTAAGCTGCTGAATAGGGTATTACAAGACCCTGAGATACGTGTGGTGTGGGAAGAGATCTAGAGCACCTACATCTGGAACTCTGTCTCCTTCGAAATGCAAAGCATGCCAAAGATGTGGAATAATAGAAAGCTAGAGTAAAAAGTACTCATTTTAGTGCATCTAAATGCCATAAACCAGGATCAGCTCTGCCTGGGCATGACAGATCAGATCAGCTTAGACACTAAATATGTTGGTATAAATTAGAAAAAGGACCTCCAGAGGACACTGACAGCATTAGGGAATTATATGGCTGCATCTTTTCTCAATTATTTTTTCTTTCTTTAAAAGCAAAACAGAAGAAAGAAATGCTTTGTGAAGGACGCACAGTCCTTTGGCTAAAGGTCCTGTGGTGGAAGGAGGGAGAATTTCCAGCCAGAATGGCAAATGCTGTACCAGAAGGGTTAGTAAATCTTATCTGTCAGAGACACCATCTGTGTAGTGGGAAAAGAACAGAACATAGCCCTGCAGTATCTAGAGATTCTCAGCTGCAAAGGTGCTGTATGAATACCTATCACAACCCAGCAGGGCTGACCTTCATTGTGCAAACACTTCTATTTGTAAGCTACTTTGGGTTGTATCAAGCCTCCACATCCCCAAGCACAAAGAATATCTTGCCTCACAAATGTA
This sequence comes from Lichenostomus cassidix, assembly GCF_008360975.1. Classification (NCBI taxonomy): domain Eukaryota; kingdom Metazoa; phylum Chordata; class Aves; order Passeriformes; family Meliphagidae; genus Lichenostomus; species Lichenostomus cassidix. The sequence goes on along the minus strand of NC_139489.1, from coordinate 7,635,553 downwards.
AAAGTTAATTGACTAAAAGTCTTGGAAAACTGTATTCCTCAAGTACTCATTCTTATATGCTGTGTCTGTGGGAAGTTCTTCTTATTACAAGTTTATTCCCAATTAGACTATTAAATGTGTCTCTACATTCCACTCATTACAAGTTATTTTTGTGAGTTTTACCCACACAGATCTATTCTCAGCCACATGGCCAAACATCCTGACTAATTTCAATTTAGAGGTTTTTTTTCTATATAAATACACAGAATTTTTATATACATCCATGTTTTGAGCAAGAAGAAATATTTTATTTGAGTCCCCACTGCAGTACTCTGGTTTTACACTGGTATAAACAGCAGTGGTTTCCACTGTTATCTCCTGCTGCCCAGCTGTTAACACTGGGGAAAAGGAGCAACAATGAAGGCAAGCACGATTTATCTGAACATCCCCTTATAATATTGGCCCAGGGAGCAGGCTTCTAGTGAAACCAAAAAGAGGGAGATTTAGTGCTCCCGTGAAGTTTTCCATGACACAGCTGTCCACTCCGACACATGGTCACATTCAAAAGCTGAGTAAGTTATTATGGAAGTTAAGAAACCTCAAGATATACACAACGGATTTTGAAAAACATTGTGGTTGTGTGGGTTCGAGCATGCTTGAGGAACATGTTAAAATCCAAACAAACAATCCCCGCCTTCACCCCTTTCTGTTAACACACCAGTGTGTGAGCACATCACCAAGCTTGCAGTTTGTAGCTCTGTTATTCACAGCCTTCATTAAAGAATAACAGCCCCTGTTTGAGTATCACGAGGCGAAATTGTTCGCACATGTGGACCGAGCAGACACACCAAGGCTGCACCCTTATGGTTTGTGAGTGACAAGCTTAATAAGATTACGCTTGATCTTTCTCTTAATAAAGCTGGATGACATTCAAGCAAAGCCTGGGGTTTTTTTTAATGGTACATTAAGGGAACCCAGAGTTTGGCACAGCTGGAGGGCTGAACCATCGAACAAGACTTGGCACTGCCAGCACTCCCTTACGATCTCAGACCTCACATAATGAATATTTATATCTATATATACAGACACACACATATATTAAATACCTATCATTAGCTGGTCAAGGTCAATGCTCTGGGTAACAGAGCTGGATGTAATACCAAGAATGATGATGGCTCTTTTTTTTTTTTGACTTGTGTTATGAATCACACAAATTAAGCAACCCACAGTTTATAGAGTCTGCAACATGATGGACTGCTTTTAAACCACACATACCAAAGGGAAGGAGAACAACTCCAAGAAATTACAAAAGCGAAAGAGAAGTGTCATCACCTTACTGTTTAAACCTGAACACAGCAGAACACGGAGACTCCTGCTTAACTTTAATAACACCAGCAGCCTCAGCCGGCTCCAGGGAAGCAGTCATTTGCTTGAGATAAGTCAGGGCTCGTGTGTTTTGAAGCATTATGGGTTAGAAGCTAAATAGTGTTAGCTGAGTCACACTGATTTAAACCATCACTGCAACTGGCCCAAAGATTACAAAAGACAGTTCACAAAGAAATCACTCAGAGGAAGAGGAATTACTGAGTTTATTTGGAAAAAAATATATATTTATAAAAAAGAAAAATAATTCCTCTGCAACTAAGGCTTTACTTTTAGGAAAGAAAAGCTTCCTTAAGGACAAACTGAACATTCCCATCTTCTCTTTCCCTCATCTCTGTTGGCTATGCCCACAAGCTGGGTGTCTGTGTATTAAGTACCAGCTCCACAGATAAATTAATGGATCTCAGGATTAAACAGGGAGTTCATGATGGAGCTGCTATCTAGGTGCACACAGGGTGAGGATGGTTTAAACTCTGTAATTTATCTGCCAAAAAAAAAAAAAAATTGTGATAGCCGAAATAGCTCCCAAATTACATTAACTGAGAAATACTGATGAGGAATTTAAAAATACTGAAATACTGTCCTTTGGTGTTTCCAAAACAAAACAAACATTTTTTAAAAATCACAGTTTAATTTCAAAGTATGCAGCAATGGTTTACTGAAATGGAATATGTGTACATTTAATTTCAAAAAGAACACAAACCCGAACATTAAATTAAACACTTTGCAGAGCCTGAATTTTCTTCCAGACTTTTGTTTTGGTGAGAAAATGAAAACGTTTTTGTTCGGCATTGACCCAATACAACTTTTCCTTCAATCATCTGGTTCAGCCGACAAAACAAGACATAAATAATTTCCACTGCTCTAGACTGAGTCCAGGTCTCTGTTAATGTGGATGAATTCCTCCTGATCCTCTGCTTCTCTCTTTTTCTTGAGATCTGTGTTCAGTACCTTAAAGCCTGAACACAGTGGTGGGACCTTCACTGGCTGTGAAAGTCATATCCATGGACAAGAGGTTCAGAGCCAAAATACCTCTTTACAGAATCACATTTTCTTCCTTTAAAGTCAGTATGGAGACTTCCATTGAATCCAAGGGAGCTGGTCAGAGATTTATGCTACAGAAAAGTACATGAGGAAACTGTGCTTCCTTCTGTCTTCAACTCAAGGCACTCAATTTGCTTCTAGGGCTGCAAAGCTGCCCAGCCTTGATCTTTACTCTCATTTACAGTGCTTAAAAATTTCTCCTTGAGTGCAACCTGATCAGAAGCCCATTGAATTCAATTAAAAATGCCTAGGAGGCATCTCTGTGCAATTTAGGGTCCTTACTGCCAGCTGGTTTGAAGAAACCAGAGCTCCAGAGCACTGAGCACATGCAATTACAAGTGAGCAGAACATGAACAGGAGACAAGATCCTCTTGCTTAAAGAGAGGCCCGTGTTAGTAAGTAAAAGCACCAAGAGAATGTGCCCTCTTGAAGGAATTCAGCCCATAATTATCTAGTTAAATAATTATCTGCTCCTTTCACTGGATGAAACTGAGATAATCCTGACTGAAATATGAAATTCATGGCTGCCCCATTGGTCTTTTTGTGTCCAAACCCTGCAGTACTTTTCATTCAACGGAACTCCACCTATGAAGCTCTCACACTATATTTTGGCTGACTGTCCTGGGATACTATACAAGCCCTTTGGCACTGGCCAATCCCAGATTTCTCCCAACCTCCACACTTTTTGTCACAGCCAAATTTCTGCAGGAAACAAACTACTTTTCATTGAGGCCAATTAGCTCAAGAACGTCAAAAGAAAAAAAAAATCAAAAGGCTTTGGGTCAGTGACAAGAGCAATAGAGAGGCCAAGAAAATGAAAGGGACTCGTTCTGAAAATGTTTTTGTCAGAGCCAATTCCCAATGGAGTGAAACAAGAAAAACATTCCTTGAGAGATTCAAGATCTGTCATGAATTCCTGAGGCATATTAAGAAGTCTCACTCTCCCTTCTGTCTCTCATTCCTTTCCAAGGTACATCATGGGGCTCCAGAAAGAGGATGGTAAGTGTGTACATCATCCCCCCATTATCATACAGAGGATAATAAGAGATCTGTACAGCGGTCCCAGACCTTTGAAGTCACAATGAACCAAGGGCTGGGGAATCCTACAATAATGTTCCACAGTTTTGTATTTTTTTGGAAAAAAGCAACTGTAGTCAAAGTTTTATATGATGATGTTTTCTTTGTGGATGAGATACTGGGACTCCTTCTCCCAAGAAACACTCACTTGGATTCCTTGCAAAGTAACTGGTTTGTTCCTCTGCAGCACAATCAGTTTTCCTCCCAGAAGGACATATTTGTCCCATTATGTTCCTGTATATTGATAAATTTGGTGATGACTGAACTTTGGAATGAATTTCAGGATACTGCAACCTCTGTCTTTCCCACCATCACCACAATGCTCATCACTGACTCCACATTCAGGGCAAGGAGCCCCACCAGAGCAGCAGACACCTCTTTTTTCCAGACTTGGAGACATCAGACTCACAGGCTTGTCAGTATTAGAACCAAAGCTCACCTTTCAAGTTGTTTGAAGTATGAATTCAAAGGATTATTAAATATCAGTCTTAGAGGGCCTAAGGCTGCTATAGGGGGGAAAACATCACCGGTTTCCAGCTGAGATTTATTTAATGATAGACTTTGCACATCCTAATCTGTTTGAAAAATAAATGCCACATGGCATCTTAATATACTGAGCAAGGGACAGTCAGGCTCTCAGCAAATAATTCATAATGACATCTTTTGGGTTAGATTTTATGATGCTCTTTGTAGGACAATGCCACAAGTTGGTCTTGAGTATTTCACCATGTGAACAAAATATTCCTCTTGACATCTAGCTCTGTGTTCATGGGTTCATTTTTTCTGATGATTAATTCTGAGTTCATGTAGAGTGTGTTCAAGATTACACGGATTCATATTCAGTTGACCATATCTGAGAGGATTATTTTAGTGTGCCCCAGTTTATGGCCCATGAAACATGATCCCTCTTGTCTCTCCATGTCTCTCACCCTGCCAGCAGTACATTCTAACAGCCAGTGCTGGAACTACTATTATCAGCATAAAAGCAGAAAACAGCTATTTTTCTCTATGAAAACCAGCTCTCATTCAGCCCCTTACACTTGCTCTGCTCTCAGTGCCAATAGCCAAACAGAAGACATCAAAATATCAAAAAGTTTTGAAGGAAATGCTCTTAGGAACAAATCTACATTTCGGGTTTGCCACAGTCTTAATTGTTTTTGGTGCATCTAGCACATATTACAGCTGTTACTAGTGATACTAACCTGAACAAGACAAAGCACAGTGGAAATACCTCGATGCCACCTGAATCCATTGTTTGTGTCTCTGAAGAGCTGTGACACACATAGATTACACTGGAAGATGTTTCCATCTCTACCCAAGAGACTGGTGCTGGCATCTCAGTGCTGATCCTGGCATACAGCAGGCAGATGTGCTATCTAATAGTTTTGGCAACTTCTGACTGTCTTTCCTATCATGCCATCATTATCTTGAGCTGACTGCCAGCTGGCCTGAACGGTGCTGGATACCTGAAATGCAGAGAAGCTTTCAACTGACAACACCCTGTAAATTATACATAGCACTGTTATTTCATGTGCAGCCCTCAAATATCTCAGAGCAGTTTAGGGACAGAAATCAGGTCCAAAGCTGTGACCCTTGCTTAACAAGTGTGAGCTAATTAGAAAGCTGTCCCGCTGAAATAAGCAGAGTTCCTCGAAGAAGTCTGTTTAATGCACAGCTGCACAATTTAAAAAATGAAAATAAAAGAATCTCTTACACTGGGGATGTTTCTCAAAGCCACAGTTCTACTATATCCTCTGGTGCTGTACCAAAGCAACAGAAACATGGAGCATTCTTATTCAAGAAAACCCCATTCCTGGTCAGTAACACAGTTTGGAACCGACAAATAATCATTTCTCCAGATCTTCACGCAACCTACAATACACTTATGTTTTGTTAAGTGGCCTAAGTTCCCACAACTCAACAGCTGAACCAGAACTTCTGCTGCACACAACCTCGCCTGAACCAACAGTCAACGCTACTTGCTCGTGAGAAAGAGTAGGACTTGAACTAAAACCTTTTAAGTAAAACCGCCACAGCAATGAGCCGTATTAAGCTACTGTTGTTCAGTATCATTACTGCTGCGACCAGAGCTGCTGGGATTTTCTGTTGGTATTATCATGCATCCCTTCCCTCACGTGTCACTGCGACTGCTCGCAGAAAGCAGAGGTTATATACACCATTTTATTGGAACAGAGAGCGCCTTTCACAGTCCCTCTGCAATTTTATTTTTCTTTGACTGATGCTGTCAACACGCTATCTGAAGTCTGCCTCGAGCACAAGGGCTCGGTGAGAGTGTTTGCATTGCACTTGTGCGTTACACTACACCCGGCTTGGGCACCTCTGCCCATCACTCACCGAGCCCTCTTTCTGATCACTTGACTGCCATTTGGACAAAGACCAACTCCAGCCCTCGCCGAGCACACAACACAGCCAAAAGAAGGAAAGATAGTCTTTTTCAGTTCAGTTTTCAGCTGAAAGTCAATGAGTTGTGTGGTTATTGCTCCCTTTTTTGAAAATAGAGCTTTTCTGTAAATACTATGCTTGTGAGAAAGATCAGAACTCACTTTCCTTTTTCATTGATTTCAGGGAACTGCAATATGCTGTCTGCAGAATGCTTCTTCTGCAGATGAAGAGTGAGACTATCTATCAGTAACTAATAAATACAACACATACTCTTTATCAAGAGATCCTGAGTACAGTACTGCTGTGCAGTAGCAAACCAAGCTTCCTTTTCATTCTTGTCTCTGAACATTGTTTCTTTAGTTGATACATTCATGGAATCCCTTAGCTGATCAAAGAAAAGGAAGCACACCTTAACATTGACTAGCTGACAGTCTACAACAGTGAACAGCAAGGAATACTCCGTGCATCTGGAATCACAGTGGAAATGCATCTCATCCAATTTTCCAGGAAAGAATTTGGCCAGGACACCAGAGCAGAGAGTCTCTTTGCTAAATGTGCTACTGGAGCATTAGTCACAGCAACCCCTGCCCAAGGCTTGTGAGTCACCACCAAAGAGAGGATGGACCTCAGGGTCCCCTGACAGCGCCTGGGGGGACAGCCAGTGCAGATGTACAGGGCAAAGAATGACTCCTGAGCTGCCAAGAGCTCCACCAGTGCTTGGATTTCCCTGCCATGGCTCCCTTCCATCTGTGGCTTGTGCCAACTGAGAGCAGTTAATGAAGAGCACTAAAGAGATTTGCCAGTCCATGGCACTGGAGTGGCAGAAGTGAGACACAAGGACAGGACTGCCACAACAGGGATTGATTTCCTTTCCATTGCTGAGCTCCTTTTCCGTAACTCTACTTTGCATTATTCAGCGTCCAATACCTGGGTCCTGAAAAAGAGTAATACTAACAATTCCCCATCCACACAAATGCAGATGTACTACACACACAGATACAAAAAGCATGCATATATTTTCCTGTAGAGGAAACATGGTATTTATGCTTTGTAAGATGAACAAGGAGAAGAGAAAACCAAGAATTCTGGGCTATTGCCCAAACCACACAGCTTTGAAATCAGCGGTAGATTGAAAAAAACCCCACACAACAAAAAAAACCCCTACACTTCCTTCCAAGAAAAGTGTCTAAGTTTTCCAATTTGTTTATGACTGATGTCTACCCACAAGAGACTAAATTCTGGGCTGGATGAGACTGGACTGGCATACAACACCAAAAACCTCTCCTTCCTGAACTGGGGAACAATATCATAAGTGTTTGTACATGGAGGCAGACCTGGTGTTGCAGAACTTTTTCCCCAAACTGTTCTATCTGCTTTTAATTTCCAATGAATCAGCAAACACATCTGTAGGCTACTACTCTTCCAGACCAGTGCTCTTTATTTTCTTATTCTAAGAACTCATCTCTCTTTCCCTGACACCTGCTCAGTGCTCCCTCTGAAATACAGTCCAGAAGTATTCAAGTACTCAGAAGTATTCAAGTTTCTTTCTCTGGAAGTCTCTTCTTAGCTCTGACTTTAATTAAATTTTATTATATGTGATGTAGAAACAAGTGAAGTTAAAAATATAGCAATTAAGGTAACTCGACTCTCTTAACAGAGAAAGACAGGATCTACAGCAATCTCTGAACGCTGAATGTAGGTGAGAAATAGGATACAGTTCTGCACAGAAATGATATCCAGATGATACAAATACAACTGCAATATATTTCTAATTGTCCCAATTTTTAAGTAGTATCTAACTCTAAGAGTCAGTACCAGTATTACTGTCATTTCTCTGGAAAGCTCAGTTATTGTCTACCACAATGGAAACAATCCTTAGTATCAGCTACATCTTTGCTGAGAGTTGAGCCAAGGAATCACTTTGGTGAATCCTCCCTAAGTCCCAGATCTGTCAAGGCATTGAAAATAGCCCTAAATTGCAAACGCTATCACTTCCCACTTCCAGACTGTAGGCGCCAGTCCAGAGGCTGGATTTGGAAAAAGCCTGGTCTGTACCCCAGGAGCCCTGATGGAACATCACCTACTCCTCACATCCCACTGCTGTTTTCAACTTAATGCCATCAGGGAGTTGTTTTTCCTCTGAGCCAACACCAGAGGTGTGCTGGGGTGTCAGGGCAGACACCAACTCCTGCTAATGGCTTATTCTTCCCCCTGGCCTTGGCTGATAATGCTACTGCAAACTCTTCTTTGGTCAGGACACCAGGGCCAGGCTGCATCTGAAGAAATGACTTGGCTTTTCACCAGCCAGACATTGCTGGGGTCATTGCCCAAGACCCTGCAGCCTCTAGGACAGAGGTGGGACTTGCTGGTGGGGGCATCTCCATGGCAGGACAGCAGCACTATGTAGCTCCTTGCCACCCTCCTTACTGCAGTCTCCAAACATTAGTGTGCCAATCATGTTTTTTTATTTTTTTTTAAAGCAGAGGAGGGAATTGAACTATCCTCATTTACCCAAAGCACAAAGGAGCTAAAAAGTTGGCCCAGGACCAACAGGTGGCCGGTAGCAGAGCAGGAATAGGAATACAACTCTCCTGAGACTGATGGCCTGAGCTCTCAGAGGATGCTCTGCACGCTCAGATGAAGCATGGCCTGATAAAATTATGTATGACCATTTCCCTGCTTATGCTGAGGCCTTTCATCTCTGACACTTCACAGCTCTCGCTGTCCTGTGTTTAACCTTGAGCTAAGCAGATAATTTATGACCATACCAATTCCAAAAAAAAGAAAAGGAAAAGCTGCAGTACTATATTTGAAGTCAAGTCTGGCAAGATGTCCCGCTCTCTCTCCACAAGTACTTTATGGCAAAGCCTGAAATGGTTTCCTGGGATGTAGTATATCTGGCATGAATCCCTGCCAGGCAAAAATCTTGTCTTGTTTAATTAGCTCTCACAAATTTTCACCATCCAGCTTTCTCACTGAGGTCTGAACCAAAGCTCCTGCTGTCCAGACACCATGGGGAGCGAGACACCACGTCCAAGGCCACTGCTGGTGGCCCGGCTGTGAAAACGCCTGATGGAAACTCATCTCATTAAACTTTCGAAAGATGGATGCTCTGGCATTGGACCAGCTCCGAGCTCTCAGCTGGAGTTTCTGCTGGCCTCCAACTCTCTCTTTGTAATATTTTAGGGTTTGCCTGCTGGAAAATGACTTGTAAGAATGCTCTCTAGTGCCAGTGTTTGGAAGCAGAGCTGTTTCCAGCATTCCCGAATCCTGGGATGCTCAGAGCTGATGTGCTGACTCAGATCACTCGAGACAAGCAAGTTAGTGAAAAGTTCAATCCACTGGTAATGGGATCTGGTGGAATTAGACATCTGTATGATTTATTCTGTGTTTTGTAATCAGTGTAGAGTGTTAATGTCATCCATTTGCTCCCAAACCTCGGCTTGGAAAAGAGCAAGGCTAGTCAAAGGAAATGGCTCCAAACCTTCCGATGTCAGCCTCTTTTCTTTGTGAAATGAGTGGTTCCAGATCTCTGCAGAGTTGCCTGGCAGTTTAATCCTATCCTCCCAATTAGTATCTCTTATTCATATTGATTATTAATTGGTTCAGCCACATGATGTTTCCCAGCTCCCTGCTAGAGAGACTGACATTTTTTTATCCAGTATATCAGCCACACTAAACCCAACAGGTGTTGAGAAGAAAGCTATGATCATGAAATACGGACATTTGTGAAAAAATCACCAAGTTTAAGGGGTTTTGGAGATTCACTGACAGTAAATTATAGGATTTGGTGGATCCAAAAATCATCAGGGTTTTCCAGGGCCCCCTGCCTTCTCAGGTGCCTTCTGTACACCACAGAATTTTCACCAATAATTCCTGGAAAATGTGTTTTTGTCTCCTGAGCTCTGTGGTCTCCATTACATAGCTTTTTCAAGGACCAATCTGTCATGTTTATAACCCAGAGAGAATATGTGATGGAGCAAGAAAGCTCATGGCTGTGGTAATCTGGAAAGCCCTCTGGCACACTGCAAAACACCAGGAGAGTAACACAACACCAGGGCTTGCCACAAGCGTACAAAGAGCTGGATGTGTCTGTGGATCAGGGGGTTGAGATTTTGCTTTGTTTCCTGCAATTCAGTTGGAACATGAGCTTTTCAAAGGACATCTTCTTTCTCTTCAGTTTCCATAGGAAGGCAAAATTAATGCTGAATGACAATCCCTCCAACTACTCAACAGGCTTGTCTTCTTCATCAAGGCAAAGATTTGGGGCTTCTAAGGTGATTTATCTTATTCCTTTAACTGAATTCTACATGTCACGCCCCAGTTTTTGATACAAACCCTTTTATTTTTCCCCCAAACTGCTTGTGATCAAGCAGGAATCCTTCTTTGTTCCTGCCTATACTGTTAGATATTTCCCTGGATTTTTTTTTTTAAGCCATGTCCAGCACTTTCATAGGAAAAGAATGACTGCTAAAAAATCCATTAGCATGGTTTGGCCAGAGTCCAAAATTTCAGCTACCAAGAATGTTAAATCCTCCATCTGTTTGCTAGTTAGATAATGTTACCTTTGAGCTTTCCTTTGGCTGCTAAAGACACTTTATCTGCCTTAAATGTTGCAGAAAATTACACTTCAGGTCAAAGCCTGTGTGCCATTAAATAAGGTGGGGGAGGGAAAGGTTCTTGCTATAAATTTCCACCTTTAGTTCCTCCTAGCTCTTGGTACATTCTGACACAGAGGAGTCCCAAGCTGAGCATAATCATACTAATGACCTGGATAATTGATGGTGAATGATGGATATGTTGAGCTAGACTCTAATCCACTCTTAAATATTTGCTTGACTTTTTAAAAATCAAGGGAATACCCCAAAGGGAAGGAAGTTCTTTCGCACAGGAGAAGCTAAGCAGCCTTGGTGTGCTCAAGTGAACATTTGGCTAAGACATTACCTCGTGCCTCAGCTGGGGATGCAGCCTGGGCAGCAAGGCTCAGCTCACTCCTCCGTGCCAAGTCCTGGCTGCAACATCCATCAGACACCTCCAGGGAGAGGTGACTCAACCGCTCTCACTGACGTGATCCCACTGAGGCCAGGCCAGGAGGTGACCTTGCACAATCCCTGCCTCCACCATTTATCTCCTCACTTCTCATTACAGCTGATGGGACACACAGCCAGCCACCATCTCTCTGAGGAGTGTGCTGGATGTGGAGCTCGCACGATTGACACGCATAGGAGTTTTCCTTATGGCTTCAACCACAACCTCCTTCCACCCACTATTTCATCAGCAAGCAGGGGGTGTTCCCAAATCACATCGTAACTTTGCATCTGTCTGTGATCCCACTCTGGCTCCCTGGCCTGGCGCATCAGGTGCCTTCCAGATGAGCACTGGAGATTGTCCAAGGTGTCTCCTGTGCTCCCCAAAGAGGGAGCACACCCTGCTGAGAAAAGCTAACAAGGAACCACTAAGCACAACTGCGTGGGACACTGAGAGCTACTTGTCAGAAGGACTAAAACGAGACCCCAAACCCACAGAAATTCTGGCATCATCAGTAGCAGATCCAGCACGCATCTGCCTCTGCTTAGGTCTCCATGCTCTCCAGGCGTGGGTAGCTGGACAGGATTGGTCAGAAACAGGAATAAATGATTGACCAGAACATAAAGACCTGAGATGCAATTGGTCACGATCAGAGGCAACTGGGGATCCTAGAATCCCACGTTTGGGAGGACAGCAGTGTGAGGCTGGTCTTGCCCATCAGGAACTCCTCCTGGGTAGCAAGAGGAGTGGTGATGGGACTCCATGGCTGAAATGGGAGGTACAGACCAGCCTGCTACCTCTCTGCAGCTGGGAGAAAGGTTTACATCCAGCCCTGAGTTTCCCACCATCCAGCCAAGTTTCCTTAGCAGCTGCAGGACGTAACTTTTAGGGCTAGAAAGAGATTTCTAGGCACAGAGCCCCATCTGCAGCAAAATCAAAGTGACTCTGACAGCCACTGTAGGAGGTCAAGAGAAAAATGTCTGGAATACATGGAGCTGTCACTCCATCTTCCCCATCAAAGAACAAGCTGGCAAGGAAGAAGACTAGCCTGGCTGAACAGAGAGCTTTGGCTGCAATTCAGGAAAAAAAGAAGAGTTTATGACCTTTGGAAGAAGGGACAGGCAACTCGGGAGGACTACAAGAATATTGTGAGGTTATCCAGAGAGAAAATTAGACGGGCCAAACTAGAAATTAATCTGGCTACTGCAATTAAAGACAATTATAAAACCTTTTTATAAATACATTAGCAGCAACAGGAGGGCTAAAGAGGATCTCCAGCCTTTATTGGATGTGAGGGGAAACAGTGACTAAGGAAAAAGCTGAGGTACTCAGTGCTGTCTTCGCCTCAGTCTTTAATAGCAAGACCAGTTGTTCTCTAGATACCCAGACCCCTGAGCTGGAAGACAGGGATGGGGAGCAGAATGAAGCCTCCTTAATGCAAGGGGAATGGTGAGTGCGCTGCTACACCACTTTAACACACACAAGTGATAAAGTCACCCTATCACTCTCTACAGCTCCCTGGAAGGAGGTTGTAACCAGGTGGAGATCAAGCTCTTCTCCCAAGGAACAAGGGATAGAACAAGAAGAAATGGCCTCAAATTGTGCCAGGGGAGGTTTAGATTAGATATTAGAAAAAAAATTATTCACCAAAAGGATCATCAAGCCCTGGCACAGGCTGCCCAGGGCAGTGGTGGAGTCACCATCCCTGAAGGTATTTAAAAGACATGTAGATGTGGCACTTGGGGACATAATTTAGTGGTGGACTTGGCAGTACTGGATTAACAGCTGTATTGGTTGATCTCAAAGGTCTTTTCCAACCTAAACAATTCCATGATTCATTAAGGAATAGAGAAAGCACTGATGTAAGCATGAAAGACATAGAGGTAGGAAGACTGAAAACATACTAAAAAGGTCATCCTTGGTAGTCCCTGAATAATTTCTTATGGAGCAACATCTGCAGAACAGTTGTGCAAGAGAGGCAGCTCCCCAGTCTGCATGATTCCCAGGTAGACAGGGCCTCAGGGATTACCAGTCCTCTTGAGGATATCAAATGCATGCAAAGAGGACCAAAGATAACATGTGCCTGGATTGTGCAAATCCTCTCCTCAGAAATAGACCAGCATTGTGTAAATGACCATGACCAGTCCTGCTCCTTCCATGGAGAAACCAAGTCCTGTTGCTAGCACTGACCTAGGAAGTGTGAATGAACCGTTTGTTTGGAGAGAGATGAAAGGACGCGTGCAAATGAAGCTTGTCTCCATCACCACGACAGATTTACTTCTTCAAGTGGCCTCAAGTAGCCTTGGAAAGGAAATCTGGAATGTTGTAACATTCATAAATATTTGACTGTTCTGTCTTACCTTGAAAACAGGCAGAAACTCTATCCTAAAGAAAGCACTCCCAGATTGAACAGTCATTTTGTTAAGCAGGCCATGACCTGGGGAACTAGGTATTGGTGACATTTAATCTGTATCTATATCTATGCACATGTACAAACACACACAATAAAATGCAGTGGTTGTCCCAAGGAAAGCCTGGCAAGTATTTGAAAACAAAGCTAAATCTAAGCTTGGCTTCTTAGACTTACAAATGAGGTCTTGTAAGTTTTAGAAGCAAATCAGAAATATTTTAAACATGTTAGAGGCAATAAATCATTATTTCTCCTTTATTTTAGTTACCCCCAGAAATCTAAAGTATTTTATTATTTTCATTAGAGCATAATATCCAGCATTTTAAGTGTCTCCTATCTGATCTAACACCTATCAGTTATGGCAAACTCCCACCTTTCATTCAGACTTCCCACCTCGTTGCCACAGCTGAATTTGAGAAGAAACAAACAAGAAGTGCTTGTGGAGAGAACAGTGAATGGGTATTTTAAGATGCACCACGTAACATGATCTACAATTTAAAATTTGCACCACTGAGCGAATCCAACACAAATCCCTTCTGCTCCTGTTGAGATGGAGTAATTCAGTACCTGTGGTGCTTCTGGCAGCTACAGAAAAGGAGAAAAAATAAATAAACTTACGGAGTTTCCTTCTTGAGATACTAAAGAATCTGAATACACTCACCCAATACAAAACCTCTACTTTCAACGGGTATGAACTGAACTGTATTTAAAATTGTCACAGTTTGGTTGCTCAGCTAATGAAAGATGTTGATTCTTTAACTGAAAAAGATGTAATTTGGACCCACAGGAGATTTCCCCCACCAGCTGGTTTTGAATGCTGTGGTACTCTCTCCTCTGGGTATAATTAGATTGCTGTAACCTAAACAGCCCTTCCACTCCCATCACTTTAATGTCCCCCAAGATGATAAACAGCATTAAGGCCTCATTTCTGCAGCCTCTAGATCAAGAAATATGTATGATTATATGTATACCTTAAATGCTTTTCCTTGTGACCACAGAATGAGCAACAATTATTTCACTGAAATGAATTGCAAAATCTGACACACTCTGCTTTAAGTCTTTCAAAACCATATTAACACAGGAGCCACATCTTATTCAGCGAAGTATGATACCAAGCTCAATGGAGCCAGGAGCCAGTCTAGCCCTCATGTCAATCAATAAGAATAATAAAGAGGAATGCCAAAAAGGAAAAGCATTTGCCATATCCCAATTGCTTCTTTTATGAGAAAATATACTGTGCATTGAGTACCCTGACAGATGTGCGCAAAATCAAGATATTGATTATTATTTTTCCAGTTCACAAATTGTTTCAGTAAATCAATTAAAAAATTTTTTACAAGTAAATAAACCAGACACATACTGCTTTTGTTTGTCCAGGACAAATGTTTTGAAATGTATGTGCAAAATTATTTTTCATCAGCCAAATTAAATTATTTTCATCAGCCAGATTAAATATTTTGTTCTTGGGTTTCTATACTCTTTCATAATTTCTGTAAGTCAGAAATTTTATTTTGCAAAATAATAAAAATCGAAGTCACTCCCTTTTAATACATCATAATGTGTCTTTGAATTTTCTGAGATACAAAAAACACTGGAGAAGGAAGATACTTTCATGATTTTTTTCCAACCTCAACTTTTCAGATTAGCAAATCCATTTATTTACCATCAAAGAGTTGCTTTAGTGGTCTTTTAGGTATTCAGAGTGCTATCCATCAGAATGTGCTCTTGGATTGAGTGTTTGAACCCTTCACAAGCACTGGACATGCAGCACAGGCTACACTGCAGGCTTCCAGAGATGAAGTGCAAGTTCTCCACAAGGCTGCAAAGATTATTCTGAAAAAGGGCAAAGACAGATGGAGATGGAAGTTTGCTCCAGCCAGAGCTCCAGCCAATCATGGAGATGTTGTTTCTTATTAGCTACAGGGAACACAAGATTTATGAATAAAGCTACTGATGGGACAAACAGTAAATTTCACATGAGAATAAAGAAAGTTGGTTCATTAACTAGATTTAGACAGAGGGAGAACTAAAATGACTAATCAATGGAAGACAAAAAGGAAATCGCATTTAGCCCAGGAAACACATATCCTGAAGGCATATGTTGGCTCACTTAAGTAATTTTGCAAAACACTCCAAAAATTTAATTGAACAAGTGAGAGATTCTGCAATAAATTAGGCATGGAATCAGAAACGAAGATTAAATCTGGACCGGAGAAGAGGAAATGCATTTAGGTTTCAGTTTTTGTCTGCTGTTAAAATACTTGGCATTGCAAACACTCTTTTTTTTTTTTCTTTTTTTTTCTAGTGCCACCTACACCATTTTAGAGTGCTCAGGATACAGGGGAAACATAGTAAAAATTCAAGTTTAAGTCAGTTTTTGTTAATATATTTAGGTGACTTTGGTTGAAAGAGCTAGTTTGGAATAGGTCCTTGAAGAAGAACAGGATCTGCTACAGAATACTCACTGAGTAGAGAATATCCTTAGTAAAGGAGTAAGATCATCTGTGGTGGTCAATATGACATTAGAGAAAGTAATCATGTCAAAAAAAATAGTTCTTTCCTTTCTGACATTATTCAGTTGGTAAAATGGCTGTTTACAGTAGTAAACCAAGGGAGATTAGGTTTCTTCTTATAGAACTAGAAATACATAATATTAATAGAAAACACCTCAAACAGTTTGAAAATTGACTGTACTGAAAGATGTCAAAAAGTAGCCGTAAAAATGGAGAACCATCTGTGATGGGAGCTTTTTCTAGCAAAAAAAAATTTATAGGGATTGGTAACGAGCCCAACACTAGTCAACATTTTCATCCACGATTTGGAAGTTCTTCTCGAAACGCTGCCAATAAAATCCACATGCACGAGACAGACTGTCAGCGTGACGAATCCTGAAGACATGGAGCCATCTGAACAGATTTGCCTCTTGAAACGAAGCAGGCAGGAACACACCAACACCCAGAGAGGCTTTTGCAGATGGGGATACCAGGTAGAGCTCTTGGAAGATGAACCTGGATGCTCCTTGCTGACCACTGGCCCTGTTTTTGGCATTCTGCTCTCCTGGGCTGGATGTACAAGACAGCTGGCTCAGTGTCTCAGCATGGTGAGACTGAACTGTGACCATGGTGCACAGCTCCAATGATGTGCCTTCAAATGAAGTATCTTCACAAAAAGCATAACTCAAGAAAACTTGTTGTGGCAGGTTGCTCCAGTGTGGATTTTTTGAATTCTAATAGCAACTGAGCACACAGCTCCCAGCTTTTTCTTTATAAGGGCACTACCAGGATTTCCCTCCTCTTCCTGGCTGTGTTTTGTCAAGTAAAGTCCATCTTAAAGATCTTTAGGACTCTTCCTGCCTTTATGAAATTAGTCAAGGGTTAATGGGGAGGGAGAGGGCAGGGACCAGGCAGATGCACAAATGCACTTTCAGTAGACCTACATAAGCCTTGTTTTCTTAAGAAATCACAAATAGAAAGAAGACCAACAGGATAATTCAAGGACCAGGAAACAAGCCTCACAGTAGGAGATTTAAACAGGTTGGTCAACACAGCATGAGATGGAGATGGACTGACTGCAGTCACACACATCTTTGCTAGGAAAACTTGTGGAAGTGCACAGAATCCTAAGTTTAGCAGAAAAAGGCACAATTCAGTCAGAAGTGACATGAGATATGTGCCAAAGAAAAAGAAGGTGCTACATCTATTTATTTATTTCAACAGTTGCAAGTAAAAACTACTGGAAGAGCTTATCAAAAGGGAAGTGGAGAAAGATCCCCCCCACATCCTTACAATGACTCCAGATGCCATGAAGATAGATTTTAATGGACCCCACATTACTGGTTATATGCAGGGCAGGAGCAGGTGACACTGCCCCACCCAGTTTTGTTTTTTTTGTGACATCTGTTGGCTTTAGGGTCACACTGACTCACAGGATGGAACTCCACAGGGGACTCCCACTGACTCTTGCAGGTCTCCTTGTTGAAGACTGTGACAGGAGGGTGAAGAAAATGGCACAACCTCTACAATGCCTCTCTTAACATGGCAGTCCAAGGCAGTTCAACAGGCTAGCTGGATCTTCTGTGGACTTGGAGGCATCCAGCACTATCCAACATTGGGACTTTGACCCCTTCTTAAGTCTTTCTATCATTCCCCTTTCATCCTCAAGACAACCTGAGCAGTGAAGCACCAACCTGGGAAGGAGGGCAGCTGGAAAACATCCCCACTCCCATACACAAAGCCCTGCTAATATTCAGTCCTGCTCCTGTCAATAACATTACCTCTTTTTCTGTTGTTTCAGTGGAAGAAAGATCAAGTCTACATCATTTTTCCAGGGTAATGTTGCAAGAACACCACTCTGCTAAAAATGGCTTTGATTTGTCGCAGAAAAGGCCTCACAAACTGACAGTTTTTGTCTGATTTTCTCCGGGCAGTGGGGGAAGGAACATATTTTCTCCTCCAAAAGCATTCAGCAAATTTGTACTGCGGTCAGCTAATTTTATTACTTCTCATAAATGTCTGTTCCTGTAATGCTCTCAAGGTATTTTCATAATTCTACCCTGGGAATTACAAATCAACCTTCTCTTTGATAAAGTAACCTGCAGTATTTTATTTTATTTTTTATGTTATGAACAGCTGAAAATGTATGACATCCCATAAAATGTCTGGGTTAGGCCTTTGAATATTGCTTCTTTTAAGGAGTCTTTTAGCATTGAAGCAGAGAAATACAATCCTAGGATTGGAGTCTATTAAGCAAAAAGAGGAAAGGAAATCCTTAAAGCCCATGTCTAGAGTGTCTTTAAAGTTGCTTTTCTGTATTCCAAAGGGATCTAACTTCCATTTAATTAAATTCTTGTTTAAGAAAAAGGAACCTGGATTATTTTATTTATTTATACATTTTTGCAGAAGTTTATGATGAAGTATATTAGGGAGGGGAGAGGAGAGACCTGCTCCCCAAAGACAATACATATTTAAGTAATGAAGTATTTTACTAGAGAGCCTAAAAATTGGCCTCATGGCCTCAGAGGCTGAGCCACAGCGTCTCTCACATAGCAACAACTGCAAGCAGAGGAAAGAACCCTCTACACTTAAACAAGCCAGGCTGCATTTTCATTTAATCACCTCTGAAATCACAGGCTGGGGAGCACTGCTGAGGTACTCGGCCAGTTTTCTGTCATGCAATTGTTATGAAAATTTTACAAGGCTAATTTTGACCTTCTTTGATCATTTTATATCAAATTCTGACTTCAGGCAGTACCACATCTGTTTATAAACAGGAGAGGCTGTATACAGAGATAGCCAGCAATTCTTTTACTACTTTTAGGGATATAAATGACACTCAAAGGATTTTATATTTTAAATTCAACAAGCAAGCCATTTTCCCCAGTAGTAACCCTGGCTCAGGATTGACTCAGTATTTCTGTGCTTAGAGAAATAGTAGAAAAAAGGCATATGTCACAGAGGAGCATTTCTCAGCATATCCTTCCACTCTCCCTGCTTTAGGGAATTGCTGAACCAGGGGTTACACCTCAATCATAACTTTAACGAGCCACTGATGAACTTATCTTCTCTGCATGTGTTCCAGACTTTCTGTGCAACCACTAGAAAGTGCAATTAACAGATCAGAAGTGCAATTAACAGTGACAATTTCTTGACACAACTATCCCAAAGCAGGGATAGTCTGTGACTTCATGTTCTCCTTTTTTGCTGAGGTTTGCATAAACAGTACAAGAGGTAAAACTTCCTCAGGTTCCTCTAAAAGATTATTCTCTTCTGTTTAAGACTCAAGATGTTTCATGATATCAGATCTAGCAATAGCTCCCTCTGTCACCTACATTTAGGGGGATGGTGGTTTCTCATAACACAGTCCCACAACTATAGAAAAGTCCAAGGAAGCTTCACCACCCATGACCCCTTGCCCAACCCTAATGAATGCACTACTGGCTCAGTTTATCAAATATAAATACCTTAATCGTATTTATATGATTTCTGGTGCAGGACCTACTTAAAGGCTCACAACTCCATGAGAATAATTTCCTTTAAAAATGCCATACATACAACCAAGCCTCCTTGGTTTAGCAGCATCACCATCAGTCACATCGACCATATCAGAAGAGAAAAAAATGCCCATTTGTTGAGAGTGGAGACACTCTGCCATCAAGCAAATCTTTGACTGAGGGATAATTGGACAATTTCTGAAAGCCTTTGGACTAAAATGAAAATTAAGGATACACACACACTGAGTTTTGAGAGAAGGCAGGGGATGCTTTCAACACTCCTGTTTGGAGGCTTCCTCTCGGAGGCTGCAGACACTCCTGCACATGCCAGGCAGGTTAACAGGGCAGTTAACAGGACATCAGGTACTCAGCACCATGACGTGCTCAGGGAGACCTCAGGGAGACTGAGAAGCCAACACACTCTCCCCTGCTCTCAGCTTGCTTTTTAAGAGTGATGCAGACATTTCCTATAAATCTGAGTTAACCCTAGAAGTCTGGGGAGCCAGAGTCACAGACTCGGCTAAGGACTGAGAAGGTCTTTGCAGCATTAGCTGGTTCTAAACAATCAAACCTGTTTCTTGGAACGTTTGTGCAGATTTATGAGGCTCTGGTGGGTGGGAACCTGAAATAGATACTGTGCTCTTCTCTTCAGTGCAAGGATGATTTATGCTGCCAGGCAGCTCCTCGGCACGAAGCCAGAACAGATCTATCAGATGCGACTAACAAATGTTGTAAAACTGAGTAAACCAACTGCAACGTGAGCATTGGTTCCCTGAGCACGTGGGTCCTGATGGGGAACAACAGGTGCATAACATAATTACAAGCAAGGAGAAAAACAAGAGGTATGTACACAGACAAACCTCCCAAAGTTGCATTCATTCCCATAAATCACTGTGACAACTACAATGCTAACCAGGAAAAAGAAAAAAAAAGGCAAGAAGAAAAAAAAGAGGGATATACATGTATGGAAAAAATGTCATAGCAGATCGAACAACAGAACAACAGAATTGGAAGCAGCCGTGTTAATCCCTCATGGACTACCTCACCATAATGATTATTTATTCCTTACAAATGGGAATTCTAATCTGCTGATTTTGTGGTTGCATTTTTGTGGCTTAACATTCCACATGTCACAAGAAACATCGGCCTCCCCACCCTGCCTAAATCCTCCCCTGGTTAAATTGATCACATGTGTGGCACACAAACTGAATGGCCACATGCAAACATCTCATCTCTGATGGGCTGAATCCTTAAAATAAAAGGGAGTCTAACCATCCCATCCTCACTTCTGCAGTGTGAATTTCTTCCTAAAATGCCACTGGAATCATTTTGTCCACCACAAAAAAGAAAAACCCACAGAAAAAAACCAAAGAAAACATCATAACATTGTCCTTGATCCCAGCAGCTATTTACTAAACATTCCTTTATCTAACCAAACAAAAAAACCCCAAAACCCTCTCCCTCTCCAAACACACATGTAAGAGATTTGGATGTGATTTGAGTTGGAGTGGTGCTCTATTGCCCATTGGTTTGTAGCCAGGACAGCACCCTGGAGCTCAGTCCTCCAATGAATCCAGAATTTGCCTGTCTACAATTAGACTGGCTTATTTGAGTCCAAAACAATGAGAACCAGAGGATTAGCACCATTCACAACCCTTCCAGCAACTCATGACACCAAGCTACAAGCCTCACCAACCTCACCAAGTCCTACAACACCACAGATCATTCCTTGGTAATTTCTCCTACCAGGAGTAGCCAGGCTTATCTCAGCATAGGCTGGAGGATGCCCAGTGCCTGAGAGGGATCTTACAGATAAATTAACTTCCCGTGGAGCATTTTTTGGGGGGGAAGGTTTCTGTACATTTTGCTGCTGATGATGTAGAGCAAAGCTCACTTAGCTGTCCCTCTGCTGGAGATGTGACTTGCCCTTCTGGGATGAGCAGTGCAATGCCTGGCTCTGCTTTCTCACACCCTCTGAAGCATGAAGGAAAAAATATCTCTATTGCTCTCAGGTTTGGCACTGTAGCATAATAAAAACCATTTTAATAGAAAGCAGCCTCCCAAGAATCACAGAAGATCCACGAACGGACTTCCCCACACACGCTGCTCGCACTTCTGGTCTTTACCACACAGTCTGGTGGCTTTTCCTGAGCTTTGAGCCACATTAACTGCACAAAAGCCACAGAAAAGCTCCAGCTCTGTGCTTTCCTGGTGTCATCTTGTGAACCTGCGTTCCCCTAAACAAAAGGCTGCCAAACTGATGGAGAGGTCTGACAAAAATGACACCAGATGCCTCCTCCACCCAGGTCAGCTAGGACAGCCTGATGGGATCACTATTCCATGAAGTCTTACAGCTGGAGTCTCCATCAGCATGTGATATTAAAGTACATCTGATGATAGAGAAGGGTGTGCCAAATGGCTGAATTGCAGCCTTCCTCTAACATACCAAACAACAAGGCAAACTCAAACTAAATTAGAAGGCAAATGGTGGATTAAGTAATATAACAATCGTCATATGTATTAAATTTGATATTTTACTACACCAGGATGTCAGTAATGAAAACAATCCTTTCACTGCTCAGCCTCGTAAACCCACAAAAGAAAGTGTGTTTGTCAGATCCCTCTGTCCTATCATCCGGGGGATGGTTTGTAGCAGGAGGCCACATGAAAATGAGAGTAAAGATAAAGACAAGTAAAAATTAGGTTAAAACACTACCAAATTAGCTGTCTGAATCCAGTTATATCAATGAGAACATTTCCAGCCCAGCTGGTACTCAGCTGCAAGAGGACGTGGAGAAAGATGGTGAACCCGAATAATCGTAATTTATTGATTAGAAGTTGCACTTCATTAGAACATTTTGCTATTAAATTCCACATGGCTTTTCCCTTGCAGACCTAAATGGCTATTAATTTTCATAATGCATATTGAATCTGCCTAATTAAACAATTTTTAAAGTGATATTTTTCTTCTGGGAAATGCTGTCACAGCTGCAAAACATTTTGCAGATAATGATGTTTTTCACAAAATTATTGAAAGGCAAAATACAATTTCTATCAGTTGGACACTGTAATGTCATTGTTGGGATTTTCATAATTTCTAATAGCATTCATTTATTTTTTGAATAGCACTCACTTTTGACTGACATGTTATTTTGAAATATTATTATCAATGTTAAAATGATTCCACAGATCATACTGTTGCATGACAGCCAATCTGCTATCTTCACTGCTTGGCAGTGCTTGGACATCATCAAGAGAGAAATCAAGTCAGGTTTCCACCAAGGTTCATTTTGGAGCAGGCTAGAATTTCTGTTCCAAAACCTTTTAAACATTGCTTTTTTTGATTCAACTTAGAGTACAAACACATTTCTTTCCCTGGAAGAGAAATCCTGCTTTTCAACATCCTGTGTGTGTGGTGATGATTACAGCATTCATTTCCACTGATCTTCAACCACCGTTTTGGAAGGAGTTGAAAAAAAACCACGAGGAGAATTCTCCTCTGGTGCCACAGCCATCAAGATTCCTGCAGAATACACAGCACAGGATGGATACCTGCAGTTTTACCTCCTTTAATAGGCACGGCCTGGGGGTTTGCCCAAAATACAGGAATCTTTCCCACGCCTCCTGCTAACTAAACCATCTCTCCATGCAGGAACATCCTGTTTAGGTCATGCTGCTGCAGTTGGGCTCAGGGATCCCAGCACCAGGCATATGGGAATTATGGCTTCTTCTTCACACTGAATTTTTGCATCACATCTTAGATGTTTCAAAGTGAGACTCCTCAGGCTTTGCAGCCACTGCAGGAGAGTTCAACCACGGGCAGCCCTGGCAGACAAATGCAGCTACAGGCAGTGAGGAGCAAACCCACAGGAGAATGAGACTTTGCCTCTCAATGAAGCAGTTTCCCGTCATGTCCTACTGACAGTCACCAGGTTGTGAAGTCTCTTCACCTTCAAGGCTGAGAAAAGCACAGAGGCCATCTCAAAGCTGAGGACAGTGTAGAGTAAATGAACATGGGCAGCACTTAATTCAGACAGCGATGAAATCACACAACTATCTAACCGAGAGAGGGCTTACCAACTTCTTTATTTGCCCTGACACTCTCTTCTACCATTTCATGTGGTAGAGCTGTTTCATAAATGCAAAGAAAGGGTCTGTGAGTCAATCTGAAAGCTGCTACCCTGAATGTCAGAAGACGAGTAAACTCCAGAAGAGCTCCGAGAGAACTCAGCATAATGTTGCCTTCATATTGCAAATTTATCAATTGTAGTAATTATGCTTTGACATCTCACCTGCTTTATTCTCTTCATATTGCATCTCTTTTTTTAATAATTCATATCACTGGTGGGAAAGAAATACCCCTGAACAACCTACCCACTGCAAAAAACACACTGCTTGATTAGGCAGGAGGAAAATACCTGTGGTGAATACAGTAAAAGTAAGGACCCATTTATCCTTTGAGAGGTAAAAGGGTGATTTATTATCAGCCATAGCACCACAGAAAACTACTCAGTAAAATGCCTGGGTTTCAAAATGGGAACTGTGGAAGGGGAACTGGTGCAGAATCAGTACAAAGTTAATTACAAGGCGGGGTTATAAACGAAGGCTAGATACTTGCAGAAGGTAATTTAATATAGCTACAGTTGACTATTTGCCAGAGTCTCAAAGCTCAATAAACCACCCTATCTAGTTTATTGTTAACTTATTTTCTTTCCCTTTTTTTTTTTTTTTTGCCCAGGTGTTTTTGTTCACCCGCTCAGCCTCCAGCAATCAGGCAAGAAAACTCTTAAAAAAACCTACTCACAATCCCATCAAAAATTGTAAAAAAAAAAAAAAAAAAAAAAAAGTCCAGAGAGTTCACTGGGTTCGTGGGAAAAAGGTGAAACACATGTAGAGACACCGTGGAGATCTGCAGGAGTAAACTGGCCATCACTCTAGAAAATTAGATCCAGGCAGCTCCCACTGCAGGACCTTTTGTCAGAGTGTGGAGCAGATGTTGGGAGGAACTCAACTGGTGTGGCGCAGCAGTGAGGGAGAAGCTGCAGAAAGGAAAATAAGTCTACAACAAAGAAACAACAAGGCTGTGAGGAAGAAAACACCAACAACTAAACCCCAAAGCCCAGCCTTTAATCTGTATCTGGCCTGAAAATGATTTTTCCAAGCATCCTTTAAACAAACAAATATTCATTTTTAGTTCCAGGCACAGGTGTTACAGAATAGGCCATTTTTTAGGAAAAGATTTTAAAAATATTCACTGTCTCCCCATGAAAGCTTCCCCAAGAATCTCCCCCCAAGTATCTGTTTAATGAGTTATTGAACTTTCTATTTTCAAAAAGGGGAGTGGGGGAAAAAATCTAATTTATTTGTAAAAAGAGGTTTTTGTTACTCATTTAGAAAAGAATATTTTTGTTTTTACTGAAGAAAAAAGAAGAAAAAAACATAGAAGTCTGCTCAGTGTCTCACATTCCCATGATGGGCTGCCTGGCAGGTAAGTCACTTCAAGCAAATTGTGCACAAACACCTGCTAGCAAGAAAATAAAAGCAACTACAACAAAATTCTTCATGAAGCCCAAAAAAATTGCTTTAAAACTCTTCTTTTCTAAGATTTCCAAGCACTTTTCTATTGTATATTAGGCTGTGAGAGACTGAAGTCACTCATGGCATGCTCCATTAAAGGCCATCAAAGCAGACTAACTGGTTTGGGCCAGTGACTGCCAGTGCAAGGGCAGTAACACAGAGCTGGAATTTTGTAGCTAAGTCATAAAATGTGAAATGTAATCACTGTTCAGGATGCAATCCTGCGATCTGTCAGCCCAGCAATGGGAATTGGGAGGTTTTGGGAGGTTCCACACACACCCCAAGAAGCCCCCTTGGCCCTGGGATGTCTGTGCCCAGCAGAGCAGTGGTTACTCCCTCCCATCACACCACAGCCTGCTGAAAAGGGAGCCCTCAACTGCTGCCAGAGATAAGAACATAATCCATGTTCAAGTGTGGTTAAGACATTTCTTCCTGGAGGGATTTGCTCCTCGGTTTTCACACAGCAGGACAGACCAACTTGGAGGGGCTTGAGGCACTGGTGATGTACACCATGAAGGTGAAAAACCCAAATGTGATGAATGCCACAAGTCCTTACAATGATGTTGGGACATCTTCCCCTCTGGCAAAGGTTCATACAGTGGGGCCTGATCCCTGGTCCATGGGGAGAGGAAATACCTTCCTGCACCACTACACCTGGAGTCAGGGTGCACAAGAATAGAGCAGCTGGTGCAAAATAAAACCTAGAAAGTTTTCAGCCCCACAGCCCAAATCCCTGATTTTCACCAAACGCTCATTTGCAATGGTAAGGGAGGAAGGGAGGATTAAAAACAAGCAAGAACTCTATTAACACATGCAAATGTCGGTAAACTAATGAGATTCCAAAGCTACCTTGCTCCCAGAAAGAAATTACCCAAATCAGGTCAATCTGAATAATAATGAGATGACATTTTCTCCTCATGGGAGGCCAAGCCTACGCACGTGAAGCAGCTTAGAGCCTCTTGTCTGAATGACCACATCAACCTAATAAACTTCTGTTACATCAATATTGTTCCTGTCACTGCACTTAGCATAATTAATGCAGATGCAATCAGGATGGAGAGCAAAACACTCTGCAAGTGCCCCCCCAGTGCTGCAGTCACGCTGGCATTTTAAAAGTGGATTTAATCAAATGTTAATCAGGAGAGAAAAAGTTCAGGCAGGTGCAGCCGCAAATAATCCAACAGGATTAAGGATGTCTCGGTGGCTGATTACCCTGCAGCACAGGAAATGCACATCGTGAGGAGGATGACAATATGTTTCCATCTCCTCCTTTAACAAGGGGCATTGTAATTGCTTGAATATTTATTTTTCCAAC
Organism: Lichenostomus cassidix; assembly: GCF_008360975.1. NCBI lineage: Eukaryota > Metazoa > Chordata > Aves > Passeriformes > Meliphagidae > Lichenostomus > Lichenostomus cassidix. Next base: position 7,609,348 of record NC_139489.1, on the reverse strand, counting down.
TGGAAGCATCTGAAACATTTTGCAACATGTGACCTACCACCTTTCCCCTCCTTGTCTGTGCAAAACAAGCTGAAGTTGGAGTGACCCGGTCAAAATGAATTTGTATGAGTATTTTCTCCTGCAGTCACCTGTTTGCATTATCATTTAATGAAATTCTATTATTAAATGCATGTTATTTTCCCCTTCAGTAACTTGCTATCAGTAGTGTTAAGGTACAGCCTCATTCAAGAGTTCCCCTGCAAGTCTGGTGCTCCAGGGAACATCGTGGATACTGCCATAGTTTTGTTGGCACCAAGGGAGTTTTTAACAAGTCTGAGCTTCTACAGAGACCAGGGTGAGTGAGGTGGTACGTGCAAAGCTCAACATGCAGGTTTGGAGCAGCCCCTGGGTCCCTGCCCAGTGTTTATCTGCTGCACAAGACAGGACTTGGGGACCTTTTAGCTCCTGGACACCATTAGAGCTGGTCTATGTCACCAGCTTTACAGCCAGCTCCTTCGGCTTGTTATCAGTCCAGGAGGGAAATGCCGATGGAATAACTTGGGGTTGAGCTGAAACTGAGCAAGAAAAGCTCATTTAGCAAAAGCGCCGATGGAGGGAGGGAGTGGGGCTGGTGGGGGCAAACAGACAAGTGTTCCCATTCAGATGCCAAAACACATGTGAGCAGACAATTTATTTACATTAGCCATTTTCTGGAAGAAGAAATGGGAAGGGGGAGCAGCTGGCTCCACTGTGCATTCTCATGTTCTGTCTCAGCAGATGGAAGCTGCTGGGCCCCGTGCTGTATCCCCTTGGCACCACACCACTGCCTGATGGCGAGGGGCCAGAGCATCATGAATGAAACATCACAGCTCCATGGAGCCCTTCCTCTTCCCAGGCCACTCTGCTCTTGGTCCAGCCAGTCCCATCCATCTCTTTTCACCCCAAGTCCCACCACTCTCCATGGCTGGGGAGGATGCTGCTGGAGGATCCCCCAGCCACACAGCCTGCACCTGAATGAGCACCTGCAAATGACCCCAAAATCACACCTGGGCCTCAGTTTCAGGCACTTCTCCCAGGGCAAGGAGACATTGCACAATGAAGTTACGACCTGCAGTACTCATTGCATCCCTCCTATGAAAACAGGAGTTGGCTCTAGAGCTCATCTTCAAGCTTCTCTCACCTTGAGGGTGCTCAGGTTTGCAGGTCCAAGCTTAGGATTTTCTGGGCTAAACAAAGCAAAGGTAAGGCACTTGATCACCCTATAGGAGCTCATACAAGTGGGATGCAGATGAGTCTTTCAAGGGGAAAAAACAGCCAGAAAGCTCTCAGTGTGATCTGGATAAGCAGTGGCTACATTTATGGAAAAATTCCTTACATAAACTTTGAGGACACTGCTCAGTAGACCCAAGACAAGTTCAGACTAAAAGAATAAGTTACATTTCAAAGATGGTGGGAATTCACGCAATTTCACCTCTCCGAGGCACTAGCTTATCTTGGATGTATCACAGAAGGGAACAGCTGACTAAACAGTGCCATGTGGCTGATAATGAAGAGCCAAGAAACCAGACTGATGTCTGGATGCCAAGCATCTCACAGGCCCAAAAGGATGAAAAATAGCTTTTCATGTGGACTTGTGAGCTAATTTTTAATATGTGATGTTGTAAAATTGAAGTTTAGGATAAAAGTAATCATTATACAATTATAAACTAGACCTGCTCATGTTGGTATTCCAGTAAAGGAATGTAAAACTTTTAACTGAATTTCCTTCACAAAATACATTTTTTACCTATAAATAATTTTAATTTTAAACAAATGAAATTTTCCAAGGGAAAATTATTACCTGAAATTTTATGCATCAGGTCTTGCTTTCAGTTTGCAAAAAAAAATTTTTAAGAGGGAAAAAATAAACCAACCAAAAACTCCCAAGTTCCCCATTAGATTTTAAATTTAGTATCTGAAACAAATTCAGGGCTTAGTGCTCCCTTTCTGATCTCACAAACTGCTGAACTCAGCTCCATAAAAACCAGGATGTCTATTCCTGGGAGAGCTCCTTGTAAATCCTTAAACCTACTGGGGTCTGGACAGGTGAGGTAAGTAATGAGCATGGCGTTTTTTTCCATGTAATTTTTCTCCATGTTTCCCAAACTCAAAATACCCCAGGGTTTCCAATCTTCTTAGCTAGCTCAGACACACACAAAGGTGCAGAAACAGCTGACTAGAGAGAATGGGACCAGAACAAATTGAACTGGAGACAGATTCCATGGAAGAGTCCCATGATCCATGGCTGTGGTGAAACCTGTGAGCATTCCCTGGGCAAACACTGGCCCACACCAAGCTGCCCATATAGCCAACAGCACAGGACTGGCTCAGAACCTGGTCCCTGGCAATAATGCACACCATAAATGTGAAATATTTACTATGGTGACCAGGCTGAGAAGGGGCTAAGCTCCCAGCACCTCCAAGCACACTCAGCCCCTTAGAAAATCAGGATCAGCAAGTCTGATAGCAGCAGTTCTCTCATCGAACTTACAAGAAACCATTCAAAAGTGCAATTTAAGGAAGTTTTAGGCACACACCTATGTCCAGCCCTGGAAGTGATCAAGGCCAGGCTGGATGGGGCTCTGAGCAACGTGCTCTATTGAAAGGCGTCCCTGTCCATGGCAGGGGAGCTTGGGACTAGATGATCTTCAAGATCCCTTTCAACCTAAACCATCCTGTGATTCTATGATCCATCTTATCCAGCAAAGCCCATGAGCACATGTTAAACTTTAAGTGATGTTTATGTCCAAATGAAGCCAAGTTGAAGGCAAGCATATGTGTAAAGTGCAGCAGGTGTTGGGGAGAGTCAGCAAAGGGGAAAGGACATCTGTCCTGGGAATGGGATGTTTCTCATTTTATAGTCCTTCAACATCCAGAGTTGTAGGTCTTGCCTCTGATTTTAGCTACTCTGCTACAGTTCATAAATGAGTAATTGCTACTAAAATAGAACCAATGATTTTTAAATTTTTTTTTTTTTTTTGCCACAGCTGCATCTATTACCCAAGTGTACAAACATTGTGCTAACAAGATCACCGGACTCAGGTCTGGTTTTTATCACAGCAAACATGTTACAGATCTATAATCACAACCATGCCTCGCAACATGATTTGTGGGAACTCTGTTAACTGTTCATGCTAAAAATAGTCTTATTCTTTTAAATGTAGCAGCATCACAATATCCCATGAGATTGTCAATGCTGGATTCTTGAGCATTCATGGCACTGCAGCTACTGAGAAGCTGAATAGAGGTTTGGGTTCATGTTCCTTAATACACTGCAAGAGCCCACCCAGGCTCTTCTCGCTCTTCCTGGGCTAAGTTGTGTTATCAGCTTGTAGCTGATTTTGGGTATATGGGAAGGGTCATCAGGATCAGGCTGAGCCCACCAGACAAACACCAGGGCAGCTCTGTAGGGATCCTTTCCCCTGATCCCCTCCCAGCCTCCAGCCTTTTTCAGCTGAGGGGCTTCCTGAGCCAGGTGAAATCTTTGGATCCAGGAATTCTCAGCAGATGTATTTCCAATCCAACGCCAGCTGGAACTGGGTTGGACCTAACAGCCTTTTTCTGTGGGAAATTGTGCACTTCAATAACACCTGGTAACTGTGGCATCAGGAAATGCAGGTGCATCTTAATTTTTATGTAGATATATACACACACAGAGAAATATCTTAACAATTTGTTAGAAAGATGTGTTTTGTTTGGAGGGGTGTAAAGCCTCAGCTGTGAGCAGCAGCAATGGTATGGAAACAGTTAAGGCCATGACTGGACTTCAGAACACCCACGATCAGTTCCTAAATCTGCCACAGACTTTCTGGTTTGCTTTGGGCATATTAGTTGAGTCTCTTATCTGTCAACCAGGAAAAATTATGCTGGTTTGCTCCCCTCATAAGGTCCGTGGGGTGTACCAATTCCCAGCCCAGATTTTGCCTAAATTTAGGTATTTAACCACAGCACTTTACCTAAGCCAAGTTAAAGTCAATGCAGAGAGACAGATTCTGTGAGTGAGACCAATCTCCTAAGAGACTTGTAGCTTTCTCTGGAGAGCTTTACGTCCTACCTGACATATTCAGGAGAAATCCTGTAATGTCTGAATAACTAATTACTTTGCTCAAGTACCTGGTGTCAGCTACCATGAATACCCAGGTCCTAGCATTTAAAACAATGAGCTGATACAAAGAATATTTTCAATAACAGCACAGAACAACTGCATCCCATATGCTGAGCCACAGCCCAGGGTCACCATCACTTGCATGTGCATTCATGGCAGTGCCTGAGGATGGCAGACGTGAAACTCAGAGGACAATGGAATCCAGATGCAAAGCAGTGGCCTTTCCAGCATCACACTGACTCTGCCATTGACAGTCTCACCAAACTTTTGCCCTGCATGGAGGTTATAACCTGCAGCTTCCACATCAGTTATATTTATATTACAGTAACTCGACTTTTGAAAGGCTTTTGTTGGTTTAATAATGCTTATAGATAAGCACTTTGGTGCAGCTTAGGTTCATTCCAGCTTATATATACAGGCAAATCCTATACACACAGTCTGCTTATTTGGTTTAAATTCTCTCATACACACTCTTAACACACTCACTCACACTTTTACACACCCTTGCACACACTTAACACACTGTTACACCTTCTTGCACACTTTTACATACTCTTACACACTCTTACTCTCTTGCTTTAGCAAGAACTCAACTACTTTCTGTAAAGCCCATGGCTAAGGCACAGATCTACATTACTTCTCTGCTCTGCAGTTCATCTGTAGCGTAGCTTGTTTATCTCCCAGAGTATGTTTTGCTACAGCTATAAACCTCACCTCAGCAAGAAGCATCTGAGCAATGCTTGGATGGGGAATTGTAAGCAGCCATGGCAAACAGCAGCCACCTGGCTCACATCCCAGTGCTCTTCCATTCGAGCAGCTCAGTTCTTTGGTGGCCACTTAGAGTTGTATTTTATTTATATAGTGCTGCTAAACCTCATCTTTATTTGTTCATGTAAATTGCCTGAGTAGCCCTGGACTTGGAGGGGAAACACATTTTCTTCCCTGACAAAGAAACAGATGATCTCACTGGCAAATGGGATGCATACGGCATTGTGTTTACTTTAGAGTTAGCTCACTTACCAATCAAGCCACTTGACTTATCAAGCTTTTTCCCCCCCTCCTCTCTATTATGGGGAAATTTCCCATCAATGTGAAGAGGATGTCCCTTCTCCACCTCATGCCATTTCCCATTCCCCTGCCATAGGGTTGCTGCCCTGGTTGCCATGGCAGAGCTTTTAAGTGTGGTGCAGACAGGTCACATGCTGAAGAGGTCTGATCCTGCCATAATGCACATGGAAATCAATAGGATTCAGTTCCTCCTAATGAAGGCATGAACTTTCAAGACAGACTGTCCCTTTGTGCTCAACGAACATATAAAAGTCTCTAAAGCCAGACTTGCACTGAAACTCAGCCAGATTTTCAAATCTGCTGTCTAAAGGATCAGACCTTTTGAAAATCCAGCCCTCAGCACAGATTTTGGTTACAGAGCATTTAACACCTATTTGACCAAAGTGCCAAATTGTCTTCAGATTTTGGGTACATAGAAATCCAGCCCTTGGATCTGCATGAATCGTAAGAGCAAAGTCTTCCAATTAAATTTGCTGCAATAGATAATGCATGGTGACCTGCTATTGGAGAAAGCTTCTGGAATAACTCTTCCTGGGCGTGTTCCAGCCATCACTGCTCTCCTGCAGAAACTACTTCAAAAGCAAGTCAAAAACTCAATTTCTTGTGTTAACTCAGTGTCACGGTCTGGTTAGGTCATAGCTTATATTCATACCAAAAGACACCATGAATTGGCATTCTGGAATGAAGGATCATCTTGTCACAAAGTCTTTCAGCTCTTCCCAGGGGACTCTGGTCCTTTAATGGACAAGTGTCCACCCATGACTTTCCAAACTGTACAAGGCTCATCCTGCCACGTTTTTCAACTTTTCTCAGCAACTCTTTTAAAATTTGGACAATCTCTTCAGGGCACAAAACACAAGGTAAATTCCAAGTCCTCTTCACTGTATTTTCTCTGTTGCAGCTGATATCCATCTGATATGGATATCATATCAGAAGGACTGTGAATAAGTCAACCGATGACAGAGTGGAAGAAATCACAGAATCATCACTAGTCTAAGCCCTGATTATCCAAAATTCACCATCACACTTACACAGGGAATCATTTAAAACACGATTCTCTGTTTACAGAACACATGACCACAAACGCTCCTCTCCTAATTCATGACCTGTTGCTGTGACACTCCACACAACCTCTGTTCCTTGCTGTTATGAATTAGCAGGACAGTTTTCAGCCCAGGGACTGCTGCCATGAGTGTTACCACAGCTATGAGCTAACACATTTGTAGACTCATAGTTAAATGAATTGCACATGCTACCTGGTAGTGCCATTAGAGTCCAGGGCTTTTTACAGCTTTTTTCCCCTTTTATTTCCTCTTCTCAAGAACACACTTTCTGGCAGTCGTTGACCTGTCGATAAAACCATGTGAAATCTGTTCATGTGGGAGTGCAGAAAGGCACCTTTTGTAAGAGCTTGCACAGTTGAGTACACACTGTTATCTCTATCCATGTGCTGATTCATTTGTTTATCTGAGTTATCCCAGCCATAAAAATATCTGTGAATGCACAGGGATCTTGTGCTTGTTTGAATGACAGCATGAAAAACCTACTAGAGAGGGGACAGGACCCACAGCTCCTGAAAGCACAACAGTGTGTGCCAGCTCTCCTGACGGTATTGAAAGTAATTCTGCAGATTTAACAAACCCCAACACAAAATCTCCACTGCAGCTGTTTTTCTGCAACACTGGAAAGCATCACCTCCAAATATCTTTCTGACAGGCAACGTTATGGTCCCTGAAATTCATCCCACTGTCCTTTATTATGCTGTAGTTTTCAACAGAAAAGGTAAAGAGCAGAACTCCCCACTCCTCTGCACATAAGTTATTGTGCAATGTCTCAGAGACAGAGCTCATAACATTCCTTTTATACATCTGCCTGAGCTGAAACCTGTTCCTGGGGTTATCTGTGCAATGCAGGAAGGAGTGGTGTGAAAACAGCTGTGGGATATGGTTGGGTGCAGAGGGATGAAGGGTTCCCTTCCCTGGCATCACAATCAGCTGTGCTGTACATGCACATGATCCCTGGACAGAGCTAACTCATGCCAACAGCCAGGTCTTCTCAGCCTCACAGTTCACCTATGATATCAAAAGAGCAATTGAATGAGAACACATTCTGCTGCACTATTTCAGCTGCATGCTTCAAAAATCCTGACTGATCTTCCACCCAGGGGAAAAGGAAGGAAAAAAAAAAAGGAGTAAGAAATTCCTACAGCATCTGAACTGAATATATATAGCTGTTGGCAGCTTTTGGTTTTGTGTTTTACCCTGAGCTTTCACTGGCAAGAGACAGTAAATTCACGAGCCTTTTCCAAGGAACCCAAGAGAGAAGGGAGTCTGCTTGACAGAGTTATATCTCTGGCAAGGAGCAGTGCTGATAATCACTTTCACTGGAGATGCTGTAAAGTGGCTCATAATTCATTTCTTTTGCACAATAAATGCAGGACAATTAAATCCAGCACTCTTCGATCCTGTGCATGGAACTCTGGGACAATCCATCACTGCCTGCTCATACATAACAGCACAGAATGCATCCCCACAAAACAAAGAAGAAAAAAGCAAATGTGCTTGGGTAAACTGTCTCATCACATTTTCCCACAGTCACAGTGATCCAAGGCTGTAACTAGACTGCACTTAGCAAAGCTCCTTCCATTTTAAGACTCAGATTTTATTTTCCTGTATTCATTTCCTTTTCTCACTCAGCAGGAAGAGATTTTGAACACAACTGTGTTTGTATTTTGTTAATAGTAGACCTGTGTCTGTGCCATACTGGACTGGTACCCAGCCTCCTCCCTGCTGGACCCCTGGTGAGACCCTATCAGGAATCTCCTTCGTTTCAGCCAAATTTTGGCAAATCCTCCTTGTTCAATCCAATGGAACCAGACAAGGAGCAGAGAGCTTGCTCAGCCTGAGAATCCTAAAAACTTAATTTTAGTAGAAAATAGCATTAAAATCCAAGTCTTTTTTTCCTGATCAGTGGAACCAGCAAAGTGTGTTTTCCTACAGATCCGTGTTTGGAGAACACGCTCCTTTTCCAATACCTAGGAAAGCGTGAATTTGAGTTTATATCACTGTATTTTCCTGGATGGCAACATTACCAGAAATTTCCTCCTCCTGCCAAAGCCACCTCTTTCCAAGTAGGAACATAACCACAGGAACTTCCACCTTCCATCAAAATTCCAGGGAAATCTGCCTATGGGTTGCAGCATTCTTAGCAGAGATGTGTGGAGCCAGGCTAGTGCCTCTGAAGGAAACTGGAAGCATTTTCCTCCCTGACTACACTGAGTTTGAGAGCTCTCACCCCCCTGCTGTCACACTTCCCAGCTTGTCATCACTGACCTCCCCCGAAGCTGCCCAGGGCACTTTGGTTTCCAGTTCTGTGCAAAAAAGCTCCCAATATTAACACACAGTCCTTAATGGCTTTTTGAGGAAATCAAAGATTTTAACAAAAAGCCAGTCTAGAGCAGCAGTCCTTGTCCAAGATAAGAGCTTGCCGAGACCTCAGCCAACATTGCCACAGGCAACGGTCTTCAAACAGATCTCAAACCTGACCTTTTCAAGTGAGATGTTTTTGTCAGGTCCAAAGAGGAGAAATAAATGATTCAGGGCCACACAAGGCTCTGTGTCACACAGGGCTGAAACCAGGCTGACAGGACACGATAACCTGGGGACGAAAAACAGTAATGGGAAACTCACAGAGTTCCTGCTTGCAAGCATTAAAAAAGGAAGAAAGTTTATGCAAACATATTTCAGACTGACTTGTTTGCAAGCTGTTGGCTTTGTGCTGTCTGCCATTCTCGGGATGCAATTAGACATCAGCATCCCTTGGCTTGTTCATACAGTGACTAAGATTAAGAACAAAATCAAAAAGAGTAACAAATAGGACAGCAACTAATGAGCAATAAAAGCACATCCACAAGCCAGGATCTTTGTGCTCAGCAGAACACTGATATTGAAGAACAATTGTTTTCCTACAAAGTGACATAATCACGCTCTCTTTATGGATGGCAAAGACCATAAGAAGAAAAAATAATTTGTTTTTAATGTTATTTCTTACACCAAAGCAATTCTTCAAGATGCATTTCCATGTCTAATCTATAAAAATGAAAAAAAAATTGAAAAAGTCAGATTTGTTTAATTAAATATTCTACAAGAAGAAATTACTAAAGAAATGATCAAAACCATTTGGTGTCCTCAAGTTGTGCAATATTTACACTGCATAAATATGGCAATTTAATTTTAACCTCGGGTCCAAAAAACACAATGCTTACAGGATCTTGCTGTCTCTTTGCATCTATGTTTTTGTTTTTATGATCTCCCTTGAAATATTCTGAACCCACGGGCAAATTTCAAATCTATTAGACAGAAGAGCAGCTGTCTCCAAGTGAGTCCTTTCTTACACATTTTATGAATACAGATGGCTGGATAGAGACTCACTGATCTCTCCCGTGGAAAGAAAAGTTGCAGAGTGAGCCCTTTTAGGGACATCAGAGACCCATAAAGATAATACAAATGCCCTAATTAATAGAAATTACTCAGCCACAGTTCAAACCTTATTAGACTGCTGGGAATCCAAGCAAATGGCCTAAATCCATAGGAAACCAGGCTTCATTAATGTTGCTCCTCACAGTAAGTGTTTGAGGATTAGAGGTTTAAGTCCAAGTGGCTCCATGTGAACCAAACTTTAGGTATTTGATTCCCTCAGCCTGGGATCTCACTTCATCTGTGCCTCTACTGCATCCAACCCAGCTAAGTCCCACCTGGGGGTCCCTCTTGGGGCTTCTCCACCTGTGTGTGTCACCATCCTAACACAGCTCAACCCTGGTCGAGTAAGAGTTTTGAGTCCCTGTGGGGAGAACAGCAGCACTTACTTCACACAATTTATTTGGACTGTCCTGCACACTGAGCTTCAAAAAAAAAATGCTCAAGGCAAAACTAGGGGCTTTTCTGCAAGGGGAAAAAATGGATTCCTCTGGCCATCCTCAGCCTTCAGTAAAACCCAACTTATACAAGTAAAAGCTACTCTTTATTTAACTTTTTCCTTTTTGCCCACTCTCGATACTGAAGGAGTCAAAAATTAGTACTTGTGGCCCATGTTTTGAAGTCCAGAGTAAACACTTGCCATTAGGGTCCACAAAAGAACAGGATAAAATTCCAGGAGACCAAACCAATTAATCTAACAGTGTCTTCTGGCATTAAAAGTTTTGAGGCTCTCTCTTGAGGGTTTTTAATTGATTGTTTCAATTTTTCAAATACTTACAGCCATCTAAAGTATTATTAATTTTTCTCCTTTTATTAAAGAAAAAAGCAAGTGAATGTAGGAGTAAGGAAATTAATCCTGGATTCTACTAAAATATCAAGAGGAATTTTACCAAATGTCAGTCTCTTCAAGCTGTGTGTATTTACTTAAACCATTTTGGTTAACAGCAGAGTGAGGGGGCAACTTTCAGGCGAGGAGTTTTGCAAATATTTTAAGTAGAGTTTTAATTGACCCAGTTTGACATTAAAAGCACTTTTTAAACTCTTGATATTGTTAGCCATTTAAGATAAGTGGCAATAAATACAGATTAATTGTAACACATGAAATGAAATCTTGGGGCTGCGGTGGGCTGGTGAAAAGGCCCTTTGTGTGGCAGGGAGGTGGAGGATCGTGTGTTGGGGTTAGGCTGACAGAATCCCCCGTCAGGCTCAGCCAGGCTTTTGGTAGCTCACGCTGGGACCAACTGCAAAGACAACAAACTTTGGGCAAGGGCAAGAGGGGTGATTGGCAGCTCTGAAGAAAAACAAAAGCGCCAGGACCAAGGGCTCCCTTTTGACGGGAGAGCTGTGCAGGGCAGGACTTAAAGGGGAGCCAACACTGGGGCTTTCATTGTGTGGGAGATGATTGAACTGGGAATGTAAATTCAGGAAGACAACTCCTGAGATGCTGGTGTTTCAGAGAAATGCTGGGTAAATACTAGAGACTCGGTGAGTGACCCCACAGGGGAGACTATCTGGTGAGTCTCTCTGTAATGCTAAAAAAACAAAACAGAAAACCCACCCACACACTGCCTTATTTGTCTTCAAGCCTTGCATGCAAAAAACCAAGTTACATCAGAAGGCTTTGTTTCAAAGGGTCTCCAGGTCTGAATCACTCCTCACTGACAGTACTTACATGGATTTGGCCTGGCTGTAAGAGAATAGTGAAAAATCAGACACATGCTATGTCAAAATATTTTTTGTTAGTTTTGCTTGCTTCTTCCCTTGCAAAAGGGATAACCATGCCTGGTGAACAGAAATGAGAGCCTGCTCTCCTGTCTGCAGTTCTGCCTCCAGGCAGACCAGGCTGTGAACAACTGCGCCAGCATTCAAGTGGCTTTTGCTCCCTCCAGCCAAGAGGAGAGGAAAGATGGAAACATTTTACACTTCTCCATGTCCAAATCCACCTCTTCCATGCAATCACAGAGTTTGGTCTGAGCACTGGGGCTTGCAGGGGCGTCTGTACAGTGGACAAAGTATCTATCCAACCTTGGGCTCCAGTTGTATCACACCAAAGGATGCGAAAGTTCTGCATTGTCAGAGGGTTACAGCTCCTTCTCCCATCACAAAGAAACCTAGCCCTGGGTGAGTTTTCCAGAGCTGGTGGCAGAGGGTTTTCTTCTCCCCTTGAGACCATGCAAAGATGCTCCCCAAGGCATGATGGAAAGAAATCCTGTGTCAGTCTTTTGCTAGCAAATTTGCCTCAGGACTAACAATGTTCTGCCATTGGCAGCAACACAAAATATTGCTCAGGGTGATCTCAGTGCTTGTTCAAGGTCAGGTAGAGAACACCCTGAATTCCTGACTCTGGCTCTCAGGGTTTAATTAATCCCACTCATCTGAAAGACAGGCATCTGTTGGAGGCCAGTTTTCTAGGTTTCCTCTGTGGTCAGTGGAAAGATATCTCCAGAGGGCAATTCCTTCCATCTTAAAATATGTATCTGAGATAAGTGGGAGGATTTGTCCTCTGAGGGTTTTGAGGGAACTGATGGTCTTACACAGAACACACATTGAACTTTCAGACACCTACAGTTCAAGAGGGAGAGTCCCACCCTAACAGCTATATCCCTGTTTCCAAGACACTAGATACATAATTTTCAATTTCAAGCAAAAAAAGAGTAAAATTAAAAACTAACCCTGTCTTGGCTTTTCTGATCCCCATCTGTGTTTTTCTTTGGAAAGTTTTCTAGTACTCCCCTCATCACAATGTTTTCTGAGCATCTTCTCCAACTTCTGTATGACTACCATCCCCTTGCCTGATAAGCTAAAGCTGCAAAACCCTTTCCTCCAGGTCATGCTTTATTCTTTTCTTTGTTTCTTAGTTTTGTTCCCCACTGCTGGTGAACTGCTTCAGCTCTCAAGGGAATGACCTTGGTTCTGGAGAAAGTGTTCCTGAACTCTGCACACAGGAATGCTGCCCCAGGCTGCCTCCTGGACTCACAGGAGTTTCTGATGCTCTTTTCACCCCTTGGCCACTTAAGAACATTTTTGGGCATGGTTGATGGCACACTTGGCCAATTAGCAGCAGTGAGGCTGCACAGTTTGAGTGCCCACGACTCATTAGGTTTATAGAGTCCTGGAGCCATGCCTCGGTCACATTTATTAACCTGCTCCCTGCTATTGCTCTGGCCTTGAGAATGGACACCTCATTAGAGGGCAGCCCAGAGGTAACGTGGCTCCTCAGATACTCCAAATAATAACTATTTACCGTAAACATCATCATTACATTTAAACCATGCCATGTCTGATCTATTTACTACACACCAAACCCTCCTGCCTGCAGAGGAAGCAGGGAAGTGCTGTTGTCTCTGGGGATGTGTCTCACCTCCCTCTCCCACTGGGATTTTCTGAGCTCTAACAAAAGTTGAGCTCATGCTGTGCCCTTTCAGTGGATGCACACTATGAATGTCTTTTTCTTCTAACCAATCACTTATTTTCACAAAGCATGCAAGAACTTATTATCTTGGAGACTCAGCCATCTGTCAGGTTTGGTTATAATCAGCCAACAGATGAAAAATTTACGAGGGCGAAGGACATAGTCACACACACCTATATATACACACGCATACTCACAAACACTGCCATTGCTTAAGCCTCATTTCCTTAGGAAACCAGATTAAAAATAGCATTGATGCCAATAATGAAGTCTTTATTTCTTTGGCAGATCTCTGTTCCTTTTAAACCAATCCTCCCAGTGAGAGGTACTGCAGAATTTTCAACTGGAACCAGACCAGATCGCTAAGTGATAAGAACCTCACAGCAGTTTCACTGTACCTCAAACACCTCAAGGAAAAACACAAAGTGAATGTGAATTCTGTATAAATACTGAAAACTGGTGCTGAATTTCATACCGAGTTAACCCAGTGGTGGCATTTGATTTTTCTCTCCATTTCCCTTCAGTGTATAAACACTATTTTAAAAAGTTTGCAAACCTCAGTATTTAAGGTATTTCCCATAATAAAGTACAGAAAAAATACTAAAGAAGACTTAAGTTATTAATTTAAATACAAGTCACAGAGGTTTCAGTCCTGCAACATTACTCCAGGAAAATGATGGGAGATTTTGCCTTTCTGCCAGAGTTCAAAGCTGAATTCCACCAAAATGTTGTGTTTAAATTAAAAAGGTGTTTGGAAGTTCTCTAGCAGTACAATTTCCAGGTGACGAGCAACAGCTTATCAAAATCTAAGCATTTGGTAGGTCTCACTGATAATCTCTTGCAAACTAGAAGTTACAAGGTAGATTCATCTGGCTTTTTGCTTATTTACCTGCCTCTTCATTTCCACTCCCTGCCTGGAGGTTGATGAGAGCAAAGTCTGGCAGTTCTGAAATGCCATTTTGCTATATTTCAGTTCACATCTCTTTAGCAAACTTTCTGTGAAGAGGGGCTTTTTTTACCTTCAAGCCAGTCCATTTTTTGCCAAGAATTACCATATTTTCCAGTTTTGTGAGTAATCTTTTCAAAAAACCAATTTGAAACAGCAATGCTTTTCCACAGATCGAAGTTTCTCCTCACTCCCCATCAGTCCAGCCCAGATTCAGGGTTTCTACTGCACAGAGCAGAGAGGGAGCTGAGATTTCAGGCACGAACCCGAAAGTTTTCCAGTTTCAGATGGCAGTTCAGCTATTGGACTTGGGCTTGAGCCCAGTTTCAGTTGCCACTAGAGCAATTTTGTCCAAGAGACCTCTGCTGCTTTCTGCAGGCCTCCATAAAATGCCTGAACGGTGGCAGAGTTTGTGTTTTGAATGTCTAAGAGAGGTGAATAACTGAAGTTTACGACATCTCGTCTTGCCGGCTGGAGCTTTAATTATTTCCCTTCTGCCCCTCTAAGTAACTCTACCTTCACTTTACATTTCTGATGTTTAAATATTGGTTTTGGGCAGAGGTATATTGCGCATACATTTTCTTTTCCTTGACACATCTCTTCTGATCGACCAGAGAAAATAACAATGGAAGTGGGATTTAATAGGCTTATAAAGAGGGTATTGATGCAAAAGTAGCAGACCAGATTAAAGACCTGGAATGACAAATAAATAATGTCTCATCCAGGTGCACGTGCCAGTCACCTTGATGTCAGTTGCAGAACTACCATTAATTCAGTGAGAATAGGATCTGATCCCAAATCCATAAATCCTTTCTCAGCAAGTTTTCTCTGATGATATTCCTGGCACAACCATGACTAAGAAAACCTGAAACTCTCACAAGAACGCCCAGTTTAATGAGATTTCCAGTCCCAGTTTCCATACCAGTAAAAATCCTCAAGAAATCCACATAAATTACAGCCAGGCTTTCTAAAGCTTTCAGTTTCAAATCCACTTTTGCAAAACAACTAACTCCAGCCAGCAGTCATGCCCTGTCTTTTTCAGGGCACCAAGACAACCACTGGTTCTTCTCCATATGCAGTCCTCCTGCAACTTGGCTCTAAAACTGGTCAGAAATGGCTTGAACCTCTAAGAGACCAACACCACAAGCAGTACAAACTGGTTCCTAAATTTCTGGCTTTACTAAATTCCCTTTCCAGCTTCTGCTCCAACAGCCAGAGGCTCCAAGAGTGGAGCTGCAGGGAAACAGCTCTGGTGGTCCAGGATGCCTTGGGAATTCCCTGCTCCTCCTCCGGAGAACGCACCCAGGCAGGAGGGGCAGAAGAAAGGAACGTGAACTCAGGTCAACCCCATCAACTTGCATTAATGTGAAATACCACTGAAGGATCTTTGCTTGCACACCAGGCTCTGAATTCAAGGAAACAGAGCAGCCAGATTTTCTTCTGCTCTGGGATAACCCCACTTAGCAGGGTGACTAAAAGTGACTTGGGTGCAGAGACATCTCAATCACTGCAGGTAGCCCACAGAGGTATCCTTGGATCCTCTGCAGTCTGTATCCTGTTTGCCTTCCACAGGAGCATCCCACAGAAACCTCAGTGTTAGAGGAAGGTTGCCAGTCCTTGGGTTCATCACACTGCTCTTTTAAAACCTTCCCAACAGCACTGTTAGAGCTGGATGGGAATTTTCAGCTGAGCTTTGGGATGGGAAGTGATGAATTGTCTGGCATCCATATATTGGTTTCAACACTCCCATTATGAAATCTAGAGTTATATGGGAGTTCTGCCTGGTCTCTGGAGAGCTTACAGGGTGGGCTGTGGATCCACAGCAAGCTCGTGTGTGTGTGTGGGTGAAAAAGTATTTCATCCCATGCTTAAGCCCATTCCTGTTCAGCAGAGTGCTTAAGCCTCTCATGATTCTTCAGTCCTGAAGAGAAAATTTCCCAAATTATGTCTACATTTTTTACATCTCAAATGTTGAAGAGAAATACAGTAAGGGCATAGCCAAAATCCCTATATTATAGGACAGGAGGGGCCAGTAGAGTTTTCTTTCCTTTGAGAACAGGCAGGCAGAATTAGCCTTACAGTAGAACTTGGCACAGGCATAATAATAAATATGATATGAAAATGTCAGGGACCCAGAGGAGCTGACATTAATGTATGTGCTTCTTTAAACCCAAATCCTACAGCATACAGGCAACTTTCCCCACTCATCACAGGCAGAATCACACCAGAGATGGTGAATGCACACACTGTGGTTTACAAGGCCCATTTTAGTTGCTTTCAACATGTATTTGAATACCTGCAACTGTCAAAGACCTGGATTTGGGGTTGCACTCACCTTGGGTGGAGCAACAAGGAAAGCAAAGGTGAGCAGCAGCCAGGCTGTGCCTCTTGAGCACAATGGATTCTCCACCAGACCACCAAACACAGTCTAGGGTTTGTCGAGCTTCCCTCAACAGTTTAGGTGATGGCATACCAGGAGAAAAAACCAATTGCAACCCCAAATACAGGAATCTGTTCTTTTGCCTGCTGTGTCTCTTGCCTTCCTTGGCTGGTACAGGTGACAGAGGCTTCAAGACAGCTCTCATCATTGCATAGCATACACCTTGTTTCTACAGTTAATAACTTGTTAAACAACAAGAGTTTCTCAAATCAGAATCACAGGAATCAGCCTTCAGACCAGAAGTTCTCTTTTCACAAAAGGGTGGTGCAGGCAGGTTTATTTTGGCCTCACTAACTGAGGTGCTCTTTGCTGATTTAAGCTTCAGGTGAAAAGCAAATATTCAGGGACTTCCAAATCCCTGTATTATACAAGATCAACCTACATAAAAAAAGTTCCCTCGATTTTTTTTATTTTTATTTTAAAAGGCTGCAGGCTGGATTTGCACTTGGAACAAGCTTTTCCCCAGTGGTGTATCTCCTGATTTACAACGGAGTGTCTGAAAAGAGAATCAGGCACTGCCTGTTTAATGAAGACTTTTAAATGAATCAGTTGCATGGTTTTGGGTAAAATTAGCATGCAAGTCTATTTCTAAAAGCAAAGTGATACTTTGCCTTAAAAAACTAATAGTAAAAGAAGTCCATACACAAAACCAGCCTGACCTCACTATAAGCATCTGGATGCCCAAATAAACACGAGCAGAGGGAATTCTAGCATCTGCAAACTGTTAATTCACCCTTTTCTTCTCTTTTGTAGGCTTGCCAAGTTCAATCTCCTGGTCGCCAACTTCTTGCTCCACTGAGACAACCCGTTGATGAACTGTGCTGGTGATGTCAGTAGCACCACTAATCAGCATTGGATCAGGATGCCTGACCCAGGGGATAAAGTCTCTTTATATTCCAGCCTGCAAGTGCTTTCTTTTTTCTTTTTCTCCCCTCCTTTTTTTTTCCTTTTGTGTTCTACAAAAAGATGAGTGAAAATGGTAAAGAGCTCCACAGTCCTGGTGGAGAGAGGACCAGACTTCTGATGAGTTGGTTCCCAGTGACACGACAGAGGTGCAACTTGGTGCCTGATTTGCACTCGATATTGCCTCAGTTGGGAGTGCAAAGCAGCTATTTGCATATTCAACATCTGTAAATCCCTCAGTGTGCAGTTGGATGGTGGCCTCAAGGCACTTCCACCCTGAAAAAACACTTCCAAGTAACACATGTGAACCCCAGTGCCAGATCCTGTGGCAGGTGCTAATGGCTTTCACAAAGGCTCTCAGGATTTTAATTAGTTCAGTTTAAGTTGCTCGTAGTATCCATCACTGCCTTTCCTTTTGCAAACTACTGAGTAGAAATGTGGTTTCCCAACAAAATACCACTGCCACCTCCCCCCAGATTCAACATCCATCATGTTCCAGCTCAGCTGTGGTCACCTTGTTACCCACTGATGAAGCATGTTCAAGCTACATCATCTGGATATCTCCTCAGGCATGCTTTAGTTTTCAGAGAAAAATAAGAACATCTCAATGGTGATCAAGACCATGCAAGAACTGAGTCACCTTGGAGATGCTTATAACTCCTACTCATTGCAAAAGGAGAAGGGTGAGCCTGCTTCTGTCTTTGGTACATCAAGTATCTAAAATGATGTGTGCTGAAACTCCCCTTGGGAATCCTCTTCAGAGAGGACAAAAGGGAAAGAGCTGGAACTGAGGACTACAAGGAGGAGATTTTATATCCTCATTGTGCTCTCACACCAGCCCCATTTGATAGAAATGTTGCACAGTTCTTTCTTTCCCTATTGAAAACTAAATGCAATCCATTTCTGGGTCCCATTATGAAGAATCACCAGAGAGCATTTACTTTGGAAGACAGTAGCACTGCTGCTTGAGAGCTTGGACTATATCACTTTTAAAGGTTCCTTTCAACCCAAACTATTCAATGATTCCTGATAACAGTCTAATTTAGGATGATCAGGATCATTCCTGATGATGCTGCCTGTCCAGTGATGACTGAGAGAGCTCTACAGGATGAGCAGGGAATTCACCTGCTCTGAGCACGGAAATGATCAAATTCAGCTTCTGCTGCTCTTACTCTGGGGTGAATTCCTCTGCTTTCATGGGAGCACACAGACATCTGCAACAGAACCTGTATTTGTTTTCTTGCAGAACATCTCAGAAATTTAAACCTAACCCATCAACAAATATGTACCTAAACTCAGCCACCTAAGCCTGCAGGTGAGCAAGAGTGCTCTGACTTTCACACAAATAGATCCCTGTCATCACCAGCTCCATCAGGAGCTGTGGTCAGTCCGGCTTTCACCACACCACAGACAACAGCCTGGGTCCTCTCTGACCTCTCAGATGCTGAAGGGCTGCTGGGGTGGTTAAACATGTCCTTTCCTCCACCCCAGAACCATAGTCCAGAGATAGTTTGATTCCCTTCTTGCTGTGGGAGATGCTATGGTACTTGCATTTCAGCTCTGTCTCAACACTGAAAGAATATTCTCCATGATATATTTATTATTTTAAGAAACAAAACCCACTGTTTTAAAGCCTACTGATTTGGCTGCTAATAAACGTTGTGAACTGGAGCAGCATCTGAATTTCTGAAGCAGTAAATCCAACTCTCAGCTACAAAACTGACAGCTCTCATAAAAGAAAGAAGGAAAAAAATGCAAATAAAACATCCTAAGGAAATTATCGTTCAAATTAACTGCAGACATAAATTTATCCATCTGTTATCATAAGTGTTACTCGAAAATTATTTGCCCATAAAAATGAAATAAACCAGAGTGGTTTTTTTCTTAAACATTGACTTCATGTGTATGGTCTTAGTTGCCAAAATATTAACTCTTTTTAACAGCCCGTGTGCTCTTGGCTGTGTGTCTCTTTCTTGACTGTAAATGGACCTTTATAAATTGTCTGTATAAATGAGGTCTAAGGCACTTCACTGTCATTACAGATCAATAATTCCTAGCAAACCATCATGATTTGCAAAACACAAAACACAAGCAAATGCCTGAATTTTTACTTGAAAGTACTCTATTTAGCTACCTTTATTCATTCAAAGGGAAACGTTACCCTGCCCATTAAATGAAAAATATAATTTAACTGCACAAACAATAACTGCTTTTTCATTCCTAGGGTACAGTTACTGTATATACAGGTAAGGTGAGATTTTCACATTAAATCTGAATATGGTAAACTCTGGCAGGAGAAGAACAAAGTCTACAAAACTGGGTACAGAGCTGGGTGCCTTTTACCCAGAGCCTGTATTTTTCTTGGAGAAGAGAAAGAAATGAAAGTAGAAAGAATAAATGGCTATTTTCATTTCTGGGCGTTTTATAAAGGAATAAATTAAAAGTCTGAATTACTCCAACACATTTAAATAGTGAGTAAAATCATGGAAGGCGGAAAAGGGGGAAATCTATTGAAAAGTCTACTTTTTATTTTTAAGAATGACAGAAAACTGAAAAGTTCCATTTAGAATTGTGTAATTTTTTCGTTATTGTTGTTTGTTTTAATACTTTTGACTGGAACTAAACGCCCCATCTTTCAACAGCATAAAAAAGCTTTGCTTCACTTTATGAAAAACTATTTTATCTCAGCTTGCTTGGATATTCAAATGCCTGTTTCCTGCCCACTCCTTCGTCCCCAGGATTTGTCTGTTGGATGTTTCACAGCCCTGTGCTGTTACAGGCCAGACTCTGAACCAGCCCTCCTATGATGCACCATGGTCTTTCAGCACAGCCCTAAAAGGCACATAGTGACACTTTAACTGGGAATCCCAGTTGACAGGAGAACAATGACACCCAAGCACATGGGATTTTGAATGACATCTGCAAAAAGTGGACTTGTTTTTCCAGAAGAAAACAGAAGAATTCTGTTTTCCCCAAACGCCCAATTTTTTACTGAGAAATTATCAGTGGAAAGATTTTGATCAGCCTTCTTTTAAAAAAGCAAGGCAGGATGAAGAAGGGAGAAAATCTATGTATAAATTAGTCAATAACCAGCCCACAAACATGAAGAGTTGCCCAGGCAACTAAATTAAATTGCCTCTTCTATTCCAATAAGTTCAATGGCCAAATCTTCCATGGAAAAGCACTGAGTGAGTGTTTCCAGTGGTGACCTGACCTCCAGATCTCTGGGACCAGTGTGTGGCATCTGTCCCTACATGAAGATTATTGAGATCTGGTCAGAGGGGTTGCCACATCTCCCTCCACCTGGATGAGCTAACTTTTTTCTGATGGTTAAGTGCATTTTTTGTTATGGGGACAGGGCTTTACACTCTGCCATGTTTCAGCCCAGGAGGGACCACAGACACCTGCATCCTCCAGCTCAGCAGCACCAGGCTCTTCCACCACCAGGCTGCCAGGATATCATCATCTTGTTTTTCATTTGAAGCCACTCACTGGACTTGTTTGGGGTTTTTTTGTGGGGTTTTTTGGTTCTACAGTCATGGAGCAGGATACAGCCTAGTTTGGCTCGGTGTAATTGCCAAAGACACCTGCTTGGTGCCTTCTGCCTTAGTCAAGCTCATTATACTAATTCACTATTAGGTGCTACAGAACTACCCACCTGTATCACTGGGATCTTAAAATAAACTGAGGATGATGCTCCAAGAGAGCACCAGAGCCTCAATTGCTGCATGCAGCTGTGCAAAAGCCAGATTAACCTTCCCTACAGCATCACTCACAAGGTACAGAGGCCACCAGAGGAACAGGCAGGGCTCTGCCTTGGGACTGCTGCTTTCTGGGTACTTATTTTCCTAATTTTATTTGGCAGCACAGTTTTATCCGATTCTTCCTTTCCCAGAAACTATGATGGAGATCATGAAATTTGGAAAACAATTCATAATACACATATATAATTTAATTACCATTCATTCATTAGTTCCAATATCCTCAAAATTAAGGGATTAATGCAGAGATCAAGCTTGGCATGAGAGCAATGTCTTCTGAAGTACATCATCGAGACTATTTTTTTTTTTCAAATTATTTCCCCTTCATCATGAGAATCTTAAATTGCACTGTTCTGGGAGCAAATAAACTCCTGCAGACTCTATCATACCTAGCCTAACCAAAAGTGCATTCCTAAAATTTTGCACTTCAGAATTCACAGGAATATGTGAAAGCCTCAACTTTCATCAAAAACATCCTTCACTTTTATAAAAGGCAAAACCAAACCCTCAAGGTTTTATAAAACAATTTGAATTCATGACCCAAGCACATACCAACGAAACCCCTTAAAATTCAAGAACTAGGTATAAAGATGCAAAATAAAAGATGTATCAATAAAAGCCACTCTTCTAATTCAGTGCATGGCGGAAAAGAGGAAACAAAAAAACCTTCCAGAGAAAAACTGCATTTGAATCATAAGAGGAAATGAACTTGCCTGCACTTTGGTCACATAAAAGTTTTGGCATTGAAAAAATTGATTATTTTCTCAGTGTTCTCTTGCATGAAGCAAAAAACACTCCAGAGAAGAAAGCAGGAATTAATTGTACTTGAAGTAGGGATAGCCTGCAGGGATGGCCCAATTTGGTGAGAAAGGCCAAAGGGATGCTGGAACAAAGAACCCAAAACAAAAAGCTTTCCTCAGCATCTCCCACATTCCAGTTTTCAATAAACCCGGCTGCGTGTCTGTTCTGTCCTGCCATGGTCAGTGCTGGGGAAACAAAACAACCCAGCAACAAAGGCAGTTTTCAACATCACCAGAAATGAGCCTAAAAGACAAAATGAGACTTGCTCTTTATGAGCCAGCTTTCCCAAGGGATGCTCCCTGGGAGTTTCAGGTAGGTGCTCTCTGATAGGGACAGGGACAGAAAGCCCAAACCTCCCAAGTTAAAAGTTAAAAGAAGTTAAAAGTGCCTTTGTAAAGAATGTAATGAGTAAGTACTGTCCATTGGCTTAATTTCACTTCTCTTATTAGCAGAAACAAATAGCTGCAGTGGGTTGGATCCATGACCCACCTAGTCCAAGATCCTGTCTCAAGCCATGGTCTGTAGCTGATGCCCTGGAGAAGTGTACAGCAGGACAAGAGGGCAGTGATACCCAGTTTATCCTCTCAGCTCCATTTATGTACTGGTTCAGGGATTTCCAAAAATTGGAGACTACATCTAAGCAATCATGTTCAATAATCTCCGATAAACCTCACCCCTTGGGGTCGACAAGCTGGTTTTTATGAATGCCTGTCCAATTATGAGCCATCATGATATATTTTCCTACTGTAAAAACAGTTAAGCAAAACTCCTTGGCCAGAAATATCAGCCAAGCTTGAGATTAAATAAGCTTGGGAAAATTCAGTCCGGATACACTCAGAAAATAAATACATCAAAATGCATGTGTCTCTGCTAAAACCTGCAGTCTTTAATCAAAATTCCCACTGAAGTGAGTAGCGAAAGGTGAGTTGTTGCCAAAGTTCATAGTGAGAACCATGGGATGAGAAGCAAAGTTCTGTCAAAAATGAGAAATTGCCAGGGAGAGGGAGCAGGAGGAGAAGAGTGGTTCTCGACACGGCAATCTCAGGCTGCCTTGAAGTCGAGGGAGCTCAAAGAGACACTTGAGGTGGTGCTCAGGATTCTGCTGAGCTGGGGCCTGGACGGTTATTATTTATACTCTTATCACACAGAAATGTGAATTCCATCAGAAAAGGGAAAAGAAATAAAAAAAGGGAGAGAAAGGACAGTAGCACGTACTAAGGCTCACAGAAATACTGCAGACATCTTTGCTTTGCAGACTTCAGAGAGAGCATTTCAACAGGCAGGGAGACACACTGGATTTTTACTTAATGGTTTAAAATGCTGGTGTTTAGCTACACACAGAACTCCTGCACTCGTGCAAAGCCCCAAACCAGCCAGTCTATACAAACACACCACCAGAGCAGCTCAGTCACCCACTGAGAAAGTCTACCTACAGCCACCCCAGGAGGCTTGAAACCCTGGGCCAGCACCCAGAGTCACACACACATGCCTGTGCCACCAAAGGCTTTGTGTTCTGCCAGTCACTGCCATCAGCACCTGGGCTTGCAAATTCAAAGGCACTTGAACATCTCCTACACCTGTGGCCAAGCAGCTCACAGGTCTGGGAAGGGAACAAACACAGCTGTATGGAAAGTGCTTTCAGCTTCACATTTCTACAGTCAGATGGAAAACAAAGGAGTACAGCCTGTGTGGAGGCTGGCTGGACCCAGACACACCTCCTACAACAACTCACTCCATTTTAGAAGTGGGTCTGGACAAATGAAAACCTTTCTGCTTGAAAGGGAAGCCTCCTAAGAAATCTTCCCCCAGGTCTAGAGACCTGAAGCATTCCAAACACTTTACTCTCAATCACAGTAACTGAGTAAAACAGAAAAAAATCATGTCATACCTGCTCCAAAGGCAAAGAAGAAGCTCTTGTCTCTGTTCTCCCTTAAAAGTGACATCACTCTTTTCCCCATCCTCTCATTCCTCTTGTAGATGAGCTCCTGTCTGAAGTAGCTGTCTATTTCCTGAGCCGTCACCTGCTCATGGGGTGGGAGTGTTGTGTTGATGAAGTTTGGGACCTGAAAGGGAGAGAGAGGCTATAGCTCAGGTGGGATTGGTTAAGGAACCCCCAAAAAAATGCATGTTTTAATCCAGCCTTATTTAGGACACCTGAGCATCACTATCATACAAAAAAACACTGGAGGATCAGAGCGTGAGAGATTGTTAGGAACTCAAAAAATAAAAAATTGCCAATGAATATACTTATTTTTAAGAAGTAAAACTAGTATTTTATTAAATGAAACTTTAGTACATTTTGACTTTTCTCTGTCCCTTCAGCAAAATATAGTTTCAGGTGTTACATTTGGGTGAGTTATTTGGACCTTTATTCTCTACTTGTTAAAAAAAATCATTGGCTTTTTAATACAAAATTCCTGTGATCTGCTCTCTGCTGAGGTCACCATGAACTGAGTAAGGACTGTAATATTTGGCTTGTATATTTGGCTTTTTAAGAACCTAACAGTTTAAAAAGAGGAAAGGATAGCAAATGCAGACATAGGAAGATGCACACAGGGTAAACCCTCTGATCCTTAGAGGTGTCACCAGAGAAGACCATGCATTACAGCACACAAATCCCTGGAACGGTCCTGATATATCTGAAGAAGAGACTTTCCCAAGCACTGCTCCTTCAGTCCCTGCTTTTGTGGGAAGAGATGTTCACAGGCACAGCAGAAAGGCTGAAACCCCAAGGACTGTTTGGTCAGGGCCAAGGAATGAGCCAAGCCAAAAGTCTCTGATTATTAGGACAACAACCTGTGTTGACATAGTGAAGGTCCCAGGTCTACCACCAGAGTCTGGGAGCCTACCTGCCCTGCAGAGAGAAGTGCTGGTAGTTTTCTGTGCCTCACCACTGGAAAGCAGCTTAAGCTGCAAAATCCAGATTCAGATTTCTGAGTCCCCAGGTACATGTAAAGCTGCCAGGATTTCCAGTGTTAATCTGAATCGTGGTAATGACATTGCATGCACAGCCCATGAGGGGAACATCCCTCACTGTGCTGAAATACTTGGTGCAGTGACTCTGTTACTTGGTTCAATTCTTTCTCTGGTTTTCTACTACACCAAATTCCTGTACTCATTTTCTAAAACTTGCCTTTAGTTTTTGTTTTTCAGCTCACCTCTTCCCATTTCACTTGGCCACATGGTTTTATCACAATTTTTGTCTCTTCCCACCCTCTTTGCTCACACTGCCTTTCCAAAAGCTTTCAGCAAGTCTTAGGCAAAAAAAAAACCCAAAACTTATTTCCATCTTCCCAGTGACTCTCCTTAAAGCTTTTTCATTGCTTCCCCATCTGCATCACTCCTGAAATATGTCAGGGAACAAGCAGCAGAGATTTCTTTCTCACCGCGCATTATGCAGGATGAGTCTACACCTCACTCTGGATTCACACCAAAGGCTGTCCCCATTTGAGTGAGACAGAAAAAGGGATCACATCTGAACCAGGGGATCCCAAGGGGATGGAGACAACACTCCATGACAGGGACCGTGCCCCAGCCTATTGGGTCTCACAGACCAGCTGGACCTTTGGTTTTCCAAATGACTTCTCAACCTGCTTTGCCAAATCACCATGCTCCTCACAGCATGTCCTTCTCCAAGGGTTCAGTTGCATTACCCTGAGTCATTCCTTCCTCCAGGCTTTCCAGCATGATTTGGCATCACCAATGCACCTCCTGAACTCCTCAGAGCATGCAAGTACTTTGCACCTTGTTCTCAGTTTAGCCTGTAGCCAGCACTCAACAAGTAATAAGTCCCATTAAGCCAGACCTAGTGGAGACACCAGTTTCCTGTAAAAACCCAAGGAAGCTGCCTCCATATCTGGCAAGAATACTTGTTTGTCTCAAAGGGATGCAGGAGCAGAGTGACAATGTCAAAGAGATAAAATGCTGCTGGCTACAGCAGCAAAGGACATAGTGGCTTCCATTCCTGGTAAAAAACAAGGAGAGATTTATATTGTAGGAATGAAGTCTGAGAAATGAGTAGCCATTTTACACTTGCAGTAACCTCTGTAATGCAAAGCTACAAATCGATTGGTCCATGGAGATATCACAAGCCTTTCCATCTTGTCTGTGCTGGGGCTCTGTGCTTAACGGCTTGATGTAGCTCAGGCAGGAGTCAGGGAAGTTTGGGCACTGAACTGGAAGGTGACATTTTCTGGAAGCATCTGAAGGCTCAACACTCACATAAGAGAAGTCTCATTCCCTGTTTCTGGCTGAAGGGAAGGCTAGGAGCTGATCTTGAATCACTTGAGATGCTCTGGGGAAAGCAAGGTACAGCCTTGCCTGTGAGCACAGCCTGCTGCTACACAAAGCAGGAGCAGCAATGCTGGGGGACCAAGCAGCTTTGTGCATCCCACTGATGATAGAGGTCTAGCTAGCCCAAAACCAGATGTTGTAGTTAGACCTTGACCAACAAGGTCTTTGCCAAGAAGGGAAGCACCTTTCCTTGCCTTGTGCAACTCCCTCACTTGCAATCCTACACCCACATTTAACTGACAGTTTGTTCCTTCTCTTTATCTAACCCAAAATACAGTACACAAAACAGAGCCATTTACTTGCCTTTTTCCCCCCCTTCCTTTCTTTCCTTCTCTTCTATGGGAAAACGTTTGCCAACGGCAGAGAGATAAACTTAAAACCAAGGACTGGATTTTGTCAGTGTTTCTAGTGCTTTTCCAAGGAACGAAGCAAGAAAGGCATCACCTAGAGAGGCACATCATCAGCTACAGGTCCTGCTGCACTGGGTGCATTCCTGCATTTCTAATGCCTGGCAAAAATAAAATCTGCACGTGTGTTTCTGCGTGTGTGTGGCAGAGGACAGAAGATAAATGACTGCAGTAAGTATGCCCCTACACAGTAGTGTAACCACACTCTGAGCTGTGACATTTGCCCCATTAATCACCTCTGCTCCTCCCTGTGTCCAGGTCCTTTCCACAGTCAGTGACACACACCATGCCTGGCTTCAGGGAGACAGCTGCTCCTGTTGATTTAAGAAACCTCTAAACCAGACAGGGATCAGGAAGTCAAGAAACAGTCACACGCAATTAGGAAACTGTTAACTGGAGCCAGAATTTAAGTTTGGGGGATTTTTTTGAAAAGAGTAGATCTGTTATTTTAAAAGGATGGGCTAAATATGCACCAAAAGGATTCACCTTCCCTCTTCTACTTTTGTTTTCCATTCAGTGCAAAAATTAATTCAAACATTTTAATGATGTGTATCTGTTGGTTTTGAACTGAGAATGAATGAGACATTTGCTGTGCCACTGGGTGAGGGACTGATCCCCTAACAATAGCTGAATATTGCCACCAGTATTTAAATCTACAATGAAATGGATTATGTGACTATTGAAAAATTCAAATTCTAATTTTGCTGTTCACCTAGGAGAGTAACAGTTGGATCAGCAGAAAAACACATTACCTGGGGTGTGCTCAGTTGTAGTGGATACATAAGACATAAACAGATTCTTTACTTCCAGTCTCTGCAAGCTGTGCAGTTTTCTAAGAACCCAACCAACTCATATATATATTTATATATATAAAATTCTAGTGGAAAATCAATAATGTTTCTCATTGAGGTGTTCAAAATAAAGAATATTTTGTTTTACTTACTAAGTTAGCACTCCACCTTTTTCCTATTCCTGTTTTCTCTCGGTTACAGCTCTCCTATGGACAGTACAGATGGACCCCAAACTCAGTCATTAGGTACACCCTGCATTTCTCAGTTAAACTTTTGAAGTTAAAGGAAGGGACTATGAGAATAAAAAAGAAATCCCAGCCTTGCAAAAATTTCTTCCTCTCCCCACTGTCTGTGTAGTTTTACTTGAGTCAGTATCCCTGATGGAATATATGTGTGGATAAAGCTCTGTACACACGTCTGAGCTCACAGTGCTGTGGGATGTGGGCCATAATTCTTCACCTTTGAAGTCAGTGGGAGCTTGAGGGAGAAGAAAGAGGAAGGATTGTGGAGTGGTTATGACACTACCCTGAAAAAATGGTTGTGCTCCCATGGGTGATACAAATCTCTTACATGATCACAAGCATGTCATTTGGGTTTAAACCTTCAAAGGAAACTCAGCACTTAACCTCCACTAAGGGTCTTTGAAGCATTTGGCTTTATTCCTCCTGTCTCTCAAAAGTCCATCTGTAAAATGGGGACAAGCAAGACTTTCTACCTTGATGTTACACACAAGGCACTGGCTCAGTCTAGCTCTGGAGGGACCCAAAGGAAGATCCAAAGTCCAAGACAATGCTCAGCAGTAACCTTTCTTCCCATAAATTTCCACAGGGGCTTGGATTCTGCTGCAATCATTAGCATAAGGGCTAACAAGATACTTTAGTTTAGAAAAATGCATCAGCCATAACTCAAGACCTATGCTATGCTGTCAGCTTTGTCTGTAGAGACAGAGAGAAAGACAAAAAAAAATAAAGCAAAATATATTGGTGCAGAGTCTTTTATCACATTTAGGGCTTACTGCCAAAGTTCAGCTGAAAATTCATGGACACATTTTTTTATTTACTATTTTTTAATATTTGGACAAATATTCTGGGCAGAGGCACAATGCCAGAGTTGTGAATATCTATCTGCAAATAATTTTTTTGGACACAGATAAGCACCATCAACTTTGATTAAGTATTTTTTTCCTGCTTAGGATTTATTGGCTACAGTGGAACTGCTCTAGACTCAGTGCAGTATCAAATCACTATCAGATGTGGAGTAACAATGTTATCACTCCTACTCCCATGCACTACACTTCCCAATCCTCTGATAACCTTGTTTAGCCTTGTTCTTTTCCCGTGATGAGAGTGTATTTCTGGAATGTGCATTCAAACTCTAATATTATGTCAATCAAAAGCCAATAGTACCAACACTGTAATAAAGGGCTGTGTGGCTTTCCTCAGCTGCTTGTGGGCAGTGGTGATCTTTAACCATAATTCCACCTGCAGATGGAGAAGAGGAAGCTGAAATAGGGAAACGGGAAGCCAACC
Organism: Lichenostomus cassidix; assembly: GCF_008360975.1. Classification (NCBI taxonomy): domain Eukaryota; kingdom Metazoa; phylum Chordata; class Aves; order Passeriformes; family Meliphagidae; genus Lichenostomus; species Lichenostomus cassidix. The sequence continues at coordinate 7,580,399 of NC_139489.1, read as the reverse complement.
TCTGCTGTGAAAAATACAGTGATCCTAAAACCTCTCCAGCTATTATCTTCCTATATCTTGGTCAACTCTCTTGGTTTTTGAGACTCCTCTCTCCCACCATCCTAACTGGCAGATGACTTAGGAATTTCCAGCCTCACCTGCTGTGAAATATTCAAACTACAGACTGCTGCAAGTGCAGCATCATCACCAACAGCTGCAGGGGAATCTCTTAATAATGGAAATGCCTCATTGCTTTATTTCTCCTTCTCTCCCCAGAGCATTCACAGGCTAAATAGAGAAAACAGGAGGTGGCACACCCAGGGTCAAAAGGGACATCTGTGGCAAGGCAGAGAGCTGGCCATCAGCTTCCAGAGTTTCAGTCCAGCACCTCAATACAAGCCCCATCCATCTTTCCCTGACAGGAGGGCTCCACCTCCATACTCAAAATCTTTATCTCCAGTTGGGAGCAGGGAGTTGTTCCCAGATCACGACAACCACATTAATTTTTTTAAAACATGATAAAGATTGGGTTCTCTTTATTAGTCTTCTGGTTTATGAGCTTTACGGGGGCAGAGGCCAAAAAGACAAGTAAGGGATTCTGCTTTGAAGGATTTTCCCTGCACCATGCAGGTCAGGAACCTTTATACAGCTGACAGCACTATGCAAGATAAGGATCTCAAGAGCTGACAGGCAGCTTATGGGGGCTGCCAGGGAGCCACAGCAGCATCCCAAAACCTGCTGGCTCCTCCAGCAAACTGAATGGCCCTAAATTCACACCAGCCCTTCTTGGGTCAGAGGCTGACATCTGAGCTCGAGTTATCATTCCTTTCTGAAGGGAGGACACCCTCCTCTTAACCAGCCTTGACAAGGCATTGTGGCTTTTACTGCAGGGTTGCAAAATATACTGCTCTGGACTTGGAAGACACCTGTTTTCCTCTGATTTATGGACCCTTCTGGCATCAGGGAGAGCAATATCCTCTTACTGCAGCCTCTGATAGGAAGGATTGAAATAGTGCAAAGTGAATGGGTTGTGAGAACAAGTATCTCCACGAGGAGGACATGGCTGCTGCAAAAGCAGAAGATGCTGCCAACTCAACTGGTTTTCCTCCAGCATTCCCAAGTTTCCATCATGAGGGAGACCAGCAATGGCCAAGGAGGGAGTGTCAGGTTAAACTGATTTAGCCCAAAGCTCAATGCTGGCAGTTGCCAAGAAGATAAGCTTTCAGCTTGTTATGGAAAAGGGAAAGAAGAAAGGAGCAACAGTTTGAGAATGTGATTAACCCATTGCAGCCTTCTTTTAAGTGCCAAAATTTAAAGTAATATATTGGAAGTCTGAGTGGATTGTAAAAGGAGTCTTTAACCTTCAGAGTAAAGTTAAGTTCCATCACTCCTTTCCCTTTTCCAGAGTTGGATGGGGGGAAAGAAAGGCAAAAATGCTTTTTGCTTGAAAGGAAGTGAAGGAGGAAAGAAGTCTAAGAGCACAAGCAAGAACATTTCTTGGGATTAGCTCTGGGGAGCCATTTCTAGCCATGAGCTAATCCCTGCCCAGCACCCATCACTGCTCATGGTCCATTAGATGTTGCAGTTACACTGCAGCTCACGCCAGTGAGCTTTCTGTAATTGGCATCTCTGATTCAAAGCTAGTGAGATACCTCTCAGCATGCCATGGCAACTTGAGTGTGAGAACAGAGGGCTTGGAGTTTCAAACTGGCTACCTCAGGTCTAGAAGCCACTTGAGCATCTAAACTTGTAAAATGCAGGAAAATTACAAATAAGAGAAGATGTGGAAGGGAAAAGCAGGCTGAACTGAAAAGCCAGTGGAAGTCTCTATGGACAGTGCATGACACTTTTAAAAACCAGCTCTGCAGGAAAGCTGAAGGAGTCATTGCTGGCCTGAGTGTAAAGATGCCTTCAGGCAGGGTGGGCTGCAGCCCTTGGACACTCCTGATCTGCAGTTTCAGCCCCGCTGCACCTGTGTGGAGATCCTCCCTGGGAGCAGCAGACCCATCCTGCTGGGGCTGTTCTTCCAGGTGGCACCTGGCCAAACAACAGCTGTGTGTCCTGCCTAGTTCTACCTTCTCTGTCCATTTGGGCCAAAAGAAAACATGTTATTAAAATAAAAAAAGGCAGAAAGGCCACAGGGATGGGCTGTGTGCATCTTGCACACTCACACACAGCTTGGGGGGTGATACTTCGATTCCTGTTAAAAAAGACTTTCAACAAATCCCTGAGAAGTCATGACCTCCATGTATGTTTTCTATTTGTTTTTCCACACCAGTTAAATAGCTGCTTTCCAAGCACTTAGGAAAAAAAAAAAAGAAAAAGAAGAAGCAAGCAACATCAACCCCTCCTCCAAGGCCTCCCTCCCCACCCCAACCCCATCCCTGCTCCCCTTGGTTGCGATGCCAAAATATGCAGCCAGCCTCTCTATCTGAATCAATGTTTTGATTAAAGAAGTCTTAACAAAACACAGTCAGAACAATGATCCTGGCCCCCTTTCTGCAGGCTTCACCCAGATATGTGGTGTATATTTAGGACCAGATTACAGGGACCTGCTCATTAATTGACTAAGGACGACAACCCTGCAGTGTATGCAAATAAAGGTTTGGGTTTTGGAGGGGAGGGTAAATCTTAACTACCTAATGATACTCTTGCCACACTTAAAACCCTTTTAACATCGGGATTTTTTTGAGGCCAGCTTTCATGAGCTTGCAAACATATGGAAAAGTTCAAGTTTTTCTATTTCCCTTCCAAATGCTTTCTTTTCTTTGACGAAGAATATTTTTTTCTGTTCTGACACTAAAACCATCACCTATTATATTGCCATGACACCCAAGTAAAGATACTGATCAAAGGGCAAAGCAGGGCAATAAAGTGAAAAAACTGGGGCCAGAAGGTTTGGGTTTGGGGTTGGTTTATTAAAGAACTGCAATTCTTTTTCCAAAGGTATTTTTCATTTTGTCTTCTGTTACACACAGTGGGAGAACAGCTGGTTAGTAGTGGGTACAAACCCAGGTTTGTTGTCTTGGATATATATTGTTCAGGGCTCTTCAATGAATTTCTTTCCATCCCTGTTTAGTGGGATTCTAGGAAAAGTCTGAACGTGTATATGAAGTTTGCAATATGATTTTAACCCGAGGCGAGTCTGATCCAAAATATAGGCTTTGCACAATATCACATAACTTAGCAAGGAGCAGAAATCTGGTTTGCAACACAACAGCAGCTGGGCTGGACACGAGACCTCCGGAGATGACACTCAGGGGAGTGCATTGCAGAGGTGGCTCTGCCTTCCTGTTTGGTCCTAGAAAAAAATCGAGGCTTCTCCCAGTCCAACCAGCTTCCTAGTTATCCTGGCATCTGAAACAAACTGGATGATTGCTTTTGAACTGATTTTAATTTTCTTTAAGGTGGGGTTATTTGAGAGGTCTAGTACCAGATGAAAAGATAGAGAACATCTCCAAGAAAGCATTCAGAAATGGAATGAGGACCAGTGAGGATAAAAATAAGGAATAATCACCTTTGAAAGTCACCTTTGAAATGGGTTTCTTTGCACCTAAGCTGGTGGAACTCTATCAGCCTTTGGGTTTATCAGCACCAACTCTCTCAGAGGACAAAAGATCCAGGTCTGAAGTCACCATCAGAGAGCTCAACCAGTTTACACTGGAGATCCCTGATCCATGGCATTCACCATTTGTAATGCACAGTGACAGTGGCAGATCAGGAAATATTGTGTCCAGGAGTACCCAAGAACACAGCCTTTTCAATAATGTGTGATACTAATCCTGCCCAGTCCTGCCAAACCAACCAAGCTGCCCCCCTGTTCCACGTTTTCCCCTCTCACTGTCATAATGAGGAGCAAATACATCTAGATGAAACACAAAGAAAAAGCATTTTGAACATTCAACCAACAAGATACTGTTTAAAAGACTAACAAGTCTTTTTCATTTCTCTTGAACAAGTCTTTCCAAGAAACACTTCATAAACCAGCTCTTTAAAAAGAATGGAAAGTAAATGCTTTACAGCAAACATACAGAATTGCACAGAAAGCAGCACCTTGAACTGCAAATGTTTTTACCAATCACTCTTTCATACTCATTTATATTTTATTCCCTTACTAATACATACAGATAGTCAACAATCCCTAAATGTTTTAATGTAAATCAGCCCTTTTCTGTAGATAAATATGTTCTTTTTCTAATAATGCAGCAGTCTGAAAGAAAAAGCTTTTAAATGTCTTGTTCCAATTTCTCTCTGACTCTCTGTTCTCTCCCTTTGCTTTCTTCATGGAAAGAGGAGGGAAAGAACTTCCAAGGTAAAACAACTCCAAATGCAAACATGTAATGAAAATTTTCAAGCAAGAATAGCCTATTTTCAAAACCTGTAGCATGAAAATTATCTGGGCATGTTCCAGATTATTAATAAAAAAACAATCTCTGCAGTGTTTTCCCCAGCACTGTCATCAAGAAGTAGACTTCACTCTCAGTCTGGATCTGCAACCAATTTTCTGAAACACATAAGCCAAAATACAATATTGCTCCAATCTGGAATCCTGTTCTGACATAATATGAAAATTAGACTCTGAAAATTTTGGCTACACTTCTGTTTTTTCACTTCCAAATGCTCACAGTGTACCAAAACACGGAGCTGTAGCTCAGGTGCAAGTGGGAAGAAATGATGATCCCAGCACAGTAGAGCAGGAGCTTTTCAGAGCTGTGGGAAGGCAACCCCTCTGCAGAGAGGAGAAGGTGAGGGACAGGCAGCACTGAGTGTTGGTGTCACCAAACGCCCGGCTGGCGTCAGGGTGACATCAATGTCCTCCTGACAAGCACTCCTGGAAGCGTGGCTGACTCTCTGCCTGGACCCACAATGGGAAACTCGTGGGATGGCTCCCCTGGTGCCCCAGACAACCTTGCACTTGCTCTGCTGGAAAGCCCACAATCATTTTCCCTGGAAGGATGGGAGGCTGTGCCAGTTCGCCTGCACTTTGTTACGGCTGAGAACGATAAGAGGCTTCCAAAGCGCTGCCTTACAATAGCTGTGCCTTCAGCTTGTGGATTTATCTTCCTCTGCCCTAGATAAAACTCCATTCCTTGGACAAATTAGGTCTGCTTGTCATTCAACACTCTACCTAATGGTCTCAGCTGGGTGTTTCTGCAGTTACTGAAGCTGGAGCATTCCACAGATAGGTCTCATTGATTTGAGAAGTGAGCCAGAAATCCAGTTGTATTTTATCCAAAATGACAACGGGGCAAGTTAATGATGTAATTAGAATTATCAGGACCCTTAAATCTTAAAGGACAGGATTCAGTGAAGGATGATAACATTTTTAAAGGGGTACATAACACAACCTGGTGATTTATGAACAGCAAGTGCCTTGTGAAGTGAGGCACAAAACATTTTATTCTTTAGTTTAGGGAAACTGATACTGACATGGGCTTAGCATATGAATCTCAAAGGTCATGTTATCAAGATCATCATATGCTTTTCAGAAGGCAACACCTACTACATAAATCCCCTCCAACCCATGGCATTTTGAACTGCAGAGGCAACCTGAGATATGGTTGGCATCATTCTAGTAAGGTATCCAACAAGCTTGGTCATTTTTGATGGACACAGCTTGAAGGAGAGGGCACAGCACCTGAAATGGGTTGAGATCTGTCTGCAAGCTGTGGTCACCACCAAACAACTTCACTGCACAGCTTGTTTAACCCTGTGGGATGAAGTCAAGACAGTACAACTCCTGGCAATGAGAAGATCATTATGCTGAGCTGAGCACAAAGCCTGTAAACTGGGTTAGTCACTCACTTGATTTATCCATTTTGGTATCCAGTGATGGCTGGGCTCACTGGGATGAATTCAAAGCCTGCTGAAGGCATAGAAATACTCTCTACTACTTCAATGGGCTCTCAATACAGTCTAACACACAAACCATAAAGGCTCCCTGGATGAAAGATGCTTTGGAAGTGTCAGGTATGACTCTTGCACTGTGCTGTTAACCCCAAATGGGACAGACAAATAGCAAGGATGAAGCCTGGATAGCTGGGCCAGTAGAAATTGTCTATAAAGTCATCAGCAAAGCTGCAGGTCTCTGACATGCCACATCAGCAAGGAGAGAGGAAAAAACATCTTCTCCTGGAGCCTCTCCTCAGGTCAGGACAATGGCTGGGGACAGAAGATGAGAGACAATAGCTGGAGACCACAGCTATAATTTTTGGGGAAAGTTGAAGGAGAAAAATCTCAGCCTCAGATTTTCAATTTTCCTCTTGATAAAGTGTACATAGGAACACAAGGAAGCATAAAACCAGCTGATTCCATGCTGGTAAAGATGAATCTGCTTTACAGAACTGTCCTTAAAAACTGAATAGCTCAAAACTGACCACAGGAAGTAAATGGTGCAAAAAATCCCACACATTAAATTATTCTGCACCCTACCTTTTCTTCACTGAGGCTTTGGGCCATTAGACAATTCCTCAACTGTCTCAGGTAAAAAAAGTTTCATCTGGAGACAGATAATTTCCTAATTTTAAACTAAAAGGTTTTTTTGCACTTTAATACTTTTGGACACACTGACCTCAATTCTCTTGTGAGAGCTTCAGACAGAATACAGAAGTTGAAAGTACTGATCTAATCCAATACATTTTTGCTTTTAGGGAACATTTACAAAAGCAGAGAAAGAAACTGACTTCTTTGAGGCGGGGAGAAGTCTGGAGGAAGAGCAGAAAATACACCCATCCTATCTTTAGCTTAGAATACTTTCTCTTTGGTATCATTTTGACTCTCTGCCCAGAAGCCTCAACATAAGTTTCTTGATTGTGAAAGTCACAAGAGAATCAAGAGTTTAAAGAAGGCTACTGAAGAAAGAGATGTTTCCTACTCCACTTTTGAGTCATAGTCTAACTTAGTAAACTCAGCCCCTTAAAATTTTACTAAGTTAAAATAAGGATTTTTACATGTGGAAAAATGGTGCATGGAAACAAAATTTTTAAAAAAATGGAGGGAGGGAGAGGAATGATGAATGCAATATAACCACAGGAAAGCAGAGGTGTTTCCTCTTTCACTGTTTTAAATTAAAATAAAATTTAAAAAACCCACTGAAGCTGAGAAGGATTTGTTAAGTCCTCTGCTATCCCCAGGCCTGATGGCTCTGGGAAAGGAAAGAGTCAGGGATTTGGGCCCTGCTCACACTCCCTTATTCTGGGCACCCTGGCTAAGCTGCACTTCCCAACCCCAAGGTGAGCAGCATCTCCCTGGGGTGGTCCTGTCCCTACCCATGGGTGACAAAGGATTTGTCCTCTGACCTAAAACCTGCTTTGGACTGGGAAATACCTTTCCCTGCACTTTCCTCCCAGCATCATCCTGTCTGTGCACCCCCTCGGCACAGTCTTAGTCCCAGAAGGACTCTGCCCTCTCCTCCCAAATGCTGCAGGACTCAGGAATGTGCTGGAAGCTGCACATTTCCCAAACTCTCTTGGGGAGGCTGAAGAGGCTCAAGGAACTAATCTGTTACATGTCAGGTCAACAGGGCTGGTATTTCCTCTTCTGGTCTTTCCTTCTGCTCCGGGATGATTTTTGCTCTAAAGGCACCTCAGCATCTTGCAGACAGCTACAGAAGATGCTTCATCTCTAAAGAGTCACACAGGAGGCATTTAAAAGTTACTGCACCCAAATAAATCCTCTCCTTCTCCCTGCCACCGTCCCCACAGTGACCTTAGACTTTGTCACCTCCTTCCCAGTCCATTACAGCCACCTCAACTGTCAGCTCTGAACTGAGTCGACTGATGGACAGTTTCACCTTATTCTGCAGCTCCTGCTAACCTTCAAGGGATAAGCAGGCAAGAATAACCTCAAACAGCCTCCCAAATCAATCCTCAGAGAGTGAGAGTCACATCCTTCTGCAGTCCTCCTGGGCTGCACTGGATGGAGCTGAATTCCTGGCCTCCACTACTCTTACAGGGGTTGATTCTTACAACACCATTCCTGATCTTTTGTTCCATTCTATGTGCTATTTTAAAGTTGTGTTAGCAGTACCAGCTCCAGCTCTTATCAGACCTCTGAAGAGTTGGGCCAGCAGCTGGATATCATGGAAGAATGGACACACCTTCTAAAATCACTGTGGCACTCTTGTCTCTCAAGACTGGCAGGGGGATCTGCCCTGAACTGCAACAGACTCAGCACATGATAAAATCCCTGTGCCTACATTTAATGTCTCCAGAGAGAAATCCCACGGGGGATCTTTCATGTGCAGTATCTGAGCCAGGCTAATCTAATTTGGTAACCAAATGGCAAAATCTCTCCACGACAGACAGAGTCTTTCATCCTTGCAAAAAACCACACAGAACAAGCTTTGGAATGACCCCATCTGGCAGAACCTGACTTGAATAGGGAGTTTATTTTACGTTTTAATTTTCTATTTTGTTCTGCTTGCAGTTAAAATAAATGGTATAAAGTTGGTTTATAAAAACACTACCAAACAAAAAACTCTTTACCCAACAGTACTGCACAATATTTAGAGTTCTGCAGGGACCAGTATACATAGAGGGATTTTAATTTTCCATGGCCTGTAAGCGTTATAATCTCCATCAACTGCATGCACTCTGGGACCATGACTAACCCAGCGCTTGAACTCTGACTGGTTGTTGGCTTCTTTCTTCTGTCTTTAACACTGTTTTGAAACTCACACTTGATCCAGTAATTTGCAGGGATAAAGAAGTTTTCACAGCAAATGGTTCCTCTCAAGTCTAACCCACAGGTCTGTCACAGGACAGTGTGTCAATAAATCAGAGGTGTCTGTGAGTCCATGAAACTGCTATGAATGACCACAACTCATCTAAGGGACAAAGGCTTTACTTATTAGGAGAAATTACACTGGTGGAGATTAAAAGGTGACACAGGACTTTTAGACACCAGGACTGTCTTCATGGGTTTGACTACTAGTAGTCCTTTCATAGCATCCATGGCAAATATTCCACTACATGGTCCTTGTTTGTCCCCTGAGTGCTGTGCCTCAACATTGCAGGAATAGTTACAATCACTGACTTCTCCAGTACCTTCTGGGCTCATGAGTTCTCTACCTTTTCCAACTCAAATTCCCCAAGATAGTGATGGCAAGATAAAATGTCCCAGAGACCTCTATCCCAATCAATAGACTGAGCTTACCCCATCTCAGTTTTCCTTGATTTGCATTTGTTAATGGTAGACTGCTATTGTGATTTAATTGTTTCACTGGCAAGACATATATAATACTGTGGCTGTCAAATTTACACAGATTTGCCCCAAGTAAGTCACTGCACCTGAGACAGGAACCTGGGAATATTAATCAAAAAAAGGAGATGACATCCAAAGACCAAGTTTGGTTGAAGATGACATCCAAAGAGCAAGTTTTCACAGAATTAACAGGAAAAGAGAAAGAGGAACCTGTGTATTAAATGAGAATCTCAGTTTGCCATGAAGCATCAAACTGGTCTGGAAAGCAGATTTCTGCTCCCTTGAGAGATTTTAATAGCTTTGGATAACTAAGGTAAACAGAGACTGAAGGGCTGCCTGAGACACATACAAAATTATTGAATTATGACATGTTTGAGAAGTTATTTACTTTAGAGAGTATTTACATAAGGTCCACTTCCTCTTCATATATAAGCTTAAACACTATAAAGATTCCCCCACACACATCCCCTTAATGAGGGGTCTGCATTCAAAAGCCCCAAACATCCAGAATTAACTTTTTTTCAAGAACATCCCCTGGAAAGTTTTCCAGGCCGTCCATTCCTTGTTCCTAGTAACAAGCAATAGGACAAGAGGAAACAGCCTCAAGCGGCACTAGGGGAGATTTGGATTGGATGTTAGGAAAAATTTATTCATCAAAAGGGCTGTCAAGCATTGGAACAGGCTGCTCAGGGAAGTGTTGGAGTCACCATCCCTGGAGGTATTTAAAAGACGTGTGGATGTGGTGATGGGCACACGGTTTAGCTGTGGACTTGGCAGTGCTGGGTTAGCAGTTAACTCGATGATCCTGGAGGTCTTTTTGAACCTAAACCATTCCATGATTCCCCAGAGCCTGAGTAAAACAGAGGAAATTCCACTCTCTCACCAGGCAAATGAGGCACGTGTGGAAAGAAAACTCAGGGCATTGGAAGGAAGAGGGGGAAGAGGAGTCACAATATGAGGTGATGACTGGGATATTGCTATTAAACCAGCTGATTTTTCCTCAATTATCTGGCTCATCTGGAACAATTCTGCTCACCTGAGAAGTGTCATGGTTGAATATCACAGCATTCAGGTCTCCACAGTTGTAGTGCTTGATGAGATCCTCAGTGGTGTAAGGAGCCTGCAAACTTCCTGCTCTGAGGCTTTCGTGCTGCAGCAGAGTTTGGTTTAGAGCAAACAGCACCTGCAGAAACACAGACAGGAAAAGAGAGGAAAAGTTAAATACAGTAGGAATCAAAACAGCAAAGTCTGAAGGACAAAACTTTGGAAGACTTTCCTGCACCTGAAGTCTATTCACTTGATCCATTCTGGCCCACAGTAACAAGGGATGGTCTTTAGGCATTCCCAAATGGAAATGCATTCAGATGCAAGACCCTATTATACTCTCCATAGAGTATAACTTCACAACAGAAATATATTGCTCAGAGGCCACAGTTTGAAAATTCTTGGGCTCTCTGTGCTGGTTAATTTGCTACATGACAGACACTGGAATGAAAACATCCCTAAATGAGGAAACTTCCATTGCCTCTGACTGTTTCCTGTCCCCTAACTTAAATCCAAAGCCCAAACTCAGCTGAAAGGTTTTTGATGAAAAAATCAGAATCTTCTGAACTTCTGAAATCACAGGTGCTGTGTTGGGACTTTGTGTAAGCTGGTAGTAACAGAAACTTTAGGAAATTTATTATTAGTCTCCCTGCTTTAGTCTTTCTTGCTTCACCCCCCCATTTGCAAAGAGAGAACAGAGATACAGATTTGTAACACTGTCCCAGCAGACTGATCCAATATCCCCATCCCAGACCTGAAAAAAAAACCAAAAAGCAGAAGCACTATTTACTGTGTAATGTTGGGTAACAAAGAATAAAAATCCTTGAATATTAAATTTTTTCTCTTGAATTACCAAACAAAAAACAAAAAAATAAAACTCAGACAGACAAAAAGGAAAACCACCACCACAACAAGCCCCCACACAAACCACCCCAAAAAACCAACAAAACCAAACCAAAAAAACAAAAAAAAAAACCCCACCACTAAATTTCACATGGATTACCAGAAGTCTTTTTAGATTTGTGACAGACTGTGGGAGTAATTTATATCAGTTACTAAACTACCAACTCTGGGCTTTTCATGTTCAGCTTTCCAAGAAACTTCCAAAGAAACTTGATAAAAAGTAGATGAATCAACCAGAAGAACAGCAGTTAAGACTTTTGTCATGAACTACATAAATAAACAAACACACTTTTCCTAAAATAAAGTGTTATGTGGTGACTGCGAATTCAGAGTTCTGAAAAATCATATTGATCTCAGTTTTCATGACAAGATTCCTGCACCCCTCAGCCTCACACTGCACCACTTTTTGAGCTTTTCTCATCTATAACAGCAGAGCCCCATCCTTCCCAGAGAATAACAATTGTCTCAAAATCTGGGTAAGGTAATCCCTGCTGAGCTCCAGCCAGGCTGCAGTCTGGGACAAGAATTCTTACCTTCTTACATTTTAGCAACTGAACCCACATCAAGGAGTGAACCCCAGAGGAGTTTAAAATCAGCAATTTACATATGTATTTGCAGGATGGAAGTTCTTATTAGTTTAAAATTATGATTCTCATTGAAGTTTATCTGAAGGTGAAAGAAAGGAAGTTGAATTTATTCCTGGCAAAAGCTCATGTAGATAACAATTAGGATTGGATATTTAACTATTAATAATAACATTTATAATGTTAATATTAATAATAATAAAGGATCTTCAGGGCACTAACAGCCTCAATAAAAAGCTGTTACATGCTAACTAACATACACAAATTGGCTGAGGAAAAGCAAATGCTATTTTTTAATTTACTTAGAAAAAAAAGAAGATTGTCTTTCAACTGAACCTGTTATACCTCAATTCGACAATCAGTTCCCCATTAAGAGCCAAGCCTAAAAGATTTCCTTGCCCAGATCTGAAGGTCTCTTCAGGCTTTTCTACAAAGAGATCAAGCTTTCCCAGGACCATAGCCTGAAGTTAGGCATCTTCCTAACTTAGTTTTTCTCTAATTTAAAAAATATGCAAAAAATACAGTTTCAAAAATTTCTAATGCTTGAAAGGATCTGAGGTTTTTCTTTTTCCCCTAAGGGCTACAGCTCGAAGAGGAAATGGTTCATCCCAGGATTTCCTGGGGATTCCAAACATTTTGACTAATAAAAATAAAAGCTTAGAAAAACATTGACAGGAAAAATGAGAGCAGAGGTTTTCCCAAAATGCTTTTAGCAAAATCCTTCTCATTTTTGATTTTTTAAACAATGGATGTTACTGGATTTTTATATACAAAAATATGTATACACACAGGCACACACACATATACAAACCACCAACAAGCCCTGAGGGTAAGACTGTGTGTTTTATGATAAAATATTAAGAAAGCAATAAACAAATCCTTACTTACTTTACTCCCAATGCCTCTTTTTCTCCCTCCCCGGTTTTCTTTCTTTCTTTCATTTTTTTGCCATTCTGGGGAAGCCAGTCCTGTGCATTAATGCTCTGGGTCATTCTCCTCTGAATAAGTTTGGAACCTACTATAATATTTGAGTCATGTTTGCAGGGGGTTAGAGATCCTAAAGAAAATTGTCTATGTGTTCCTCAAAAATCAGCCTGCAGAGAATTCCACAGTAGGAGTTCACTTCTTACAAGACACCAAAGATTCCAAATGAGAAAGAATGAGTTATTTTGGACTTTTTGGCAGATGGCCCCATGATTTCATTAATGCCAGGATGTTCATGTCCCTGCTCTCTGCCTCAGAGCAGCTTTGGACCCTAGAGGTGATGCTGGCCACCAGCTGAACCCATCCAGCATGCTGCTGTCACCGCGGGGAGCTCAGCGCTGCGTTCAAACTGCTGACCCAAAAGCAAGTCAAGAGATTTTATTGTAGGAGGAAACTTGAAATCAGAAACTCAAGCACTTGAAGATGCTAAAGGAAAACTGTAATTGACAGATTTCTATGGAAGTCTTGCTTCATCAAGCCATAACCACCATGGGTTTTGGTTGGTGGCTCAAAACAAATTCAAAGAGAAGCAGGGTCTTGTCACAGTCGCCTGCTTGCTGGCTGGATTTGTAGACCATTTCCTTCAGAGTCAGGTTAAAGCCATCTTAAAACCCGAATTTATTTTTCCTCACTGTTCAGATAATGCCACAAAAACAATGCTCTTTCCTTCCTTTCTCTCTATCTTAATATCAATGACCCCATGACCCCCAGCCTAATCCTCTATCTGAGTTAAATCTCCCAGAGGTGCCTGAGATTACTGAACAACTGATGACTTCAAAATAAACACACTCAGAGTGACTGCCTATACACAGTCCCACCTAATAAACAGAGCAGACAGGATTTGTTCTGGGAAGCAATGGGAAGTTATGACTTTGGCTCTCAGAAAGTGCATTTTTATTCACACAATTTATGGTCCTCACCCTGGTGTGCTTTGAAGACATTTTTGCAGGTCTGTCTGTCTCTGGCCCCTGCCGTTTGTGACTGACCAACCTTTTAATCCAGGTGGTGTCATTCTCCCAACACAGAGATTTTATTTGGGGGTTTGGAAACACCAGTTCAGCCCTCAGGGCAGATCTATCTATGGTTTTAGTGCCAGTGCAAGTGGGACTCACCAGTCCTACCCAGTGCCAGGGACTACTGGTCCAGACATTTTAGGAATTATTTTGCACAGCCTGTGGACATCTCAAGGAAAAGGGGCTGGAGCAGTGAAGCAGTGAAGACCTTCACTAACAGTTTTACTGCTCACCTTGACACTCACAGTATTCCCCCACTCCATGCCTCTGGATTACAGAGCCAGGAGTCACACAGAAACAGAAGGCATGGGTTACAAAAGTTTACCTACAAAAGTAATTTATAAGTCAGTTTGTACGTTTTAGGTGTTTAACTTTCACCTTCAAAAAGATAAAGCATTATAAAAGCTCCAACCCCCCTTAAAAAGCAAGCAGACACAAGCACAGTGGATCCTAAGGTCTTGAGGCTGACACTGTCCAAAACTGTTGCTATCAGCAGCTGTCCCTTGGAGAGTTTGAATTTTGTTTTGCAAACACATTGGTAAGGTTGAAATTTTGATTTTGTGTGATAATTTAATGAAATTTGGTTTTTGGTTTTAATCTAATCTACAGAAACAGAACTAGAGAATCACTGGCACCTTTTTAAAGAGGGAGAGAAAGCCTGTACTGGGCTTAGGAACACTCCAGCCTTTCTACCAGAAATTATGTTCTTCATTGAACTTGGGTTTGGGAGTAAAGCTAGATGAAAATACCATTTGTTCCAAGGTATTGTTCCAAACATTCACATATTTTTTTTATTGTGCCAGGTCACCAGCTTCAGACTGGACATTTGAAGGCTCCTGAAGGCCATCAACATGTTAGTGCTGTATGTGATAGCTAAGGAGGAGAAATCACAGCCTTTGTGCCACAGAGATTTCTCCTTACCCGTCTTCTGTGCATTTGTCTCTAGATGAAGAGAATAAGTAAGTGCAAAAACCAAAAACCAAGTTAATCCTCATCAAATACAGCATCATTCCTGGTTATGTCAAGTTTGGACAGGTGGACCTGTCCACCTGTGGAACCAAGTGGAAAGGTTGTCACATCCACCACCTCTTCAATTTTTCTAACTAAGACCCGAAATAGTGCCACACTGGAAAAAAAAAAACTGTGGGAGCATCTATTAAGCAACTGTAAAATAAGACAAGGAAAGCTTTATTCACAGATAAAATGCTTCAGTGGTCCCAAACCTTCATATGAAATATATTGCTAATAAAACAGACAACAAATTCAGGAATTAAACAGAAGAAACATGGTTTTTGTTAAGCTTAAAACAAATTGGAGCTGTGTTCTTCTGGTGTGTTTGCAACATAGGAGACTTGAGGATGAAAGGCAACTCTCAGGCAAGCGTTGCATTCACAGGACTCCAGTAGCTGGAATTACAGGATGACCCCTGCACAGACCCATGATTAATAACAATACCACAAAAACAAGTACTTAAATTTCACACTATGATGTCAGCTCTTGAGCAGGCAACTTATTGTTTTGCTTTGCTCTCTCTTTTGGACACGTGCCACCACAATGCAAACACTAAATAAGCATTACTGGAAGTGTTTGAGTGACTATATCCTGTCAGTGCCCAGACTGTAATTCCAGAAAAGAAATGCCCAATGTCCTACTTGGTTCAAAACTAACTGCACCATAAATATTGAGATGTACAGTTCTGCAGGGGTTCTCCTCCTTCTGTAGTTATCCTAATCTGTAATCAAATATACAGTTTCAGGTCAAAATAGTGACTTGTGGGGGGAAAAAAATAGAATAAAGAAAAATGCAAGTCCCTGATTTTCCAGATTAATGAAAAGCAATAAAAGTCCTTGCCCAAATCAGTTCCACTGGTTTCCAGAAGACGGGTTTCCCCTTTCCTTGAATCTCTTGTGCTGTTGCTAGGAATTAGTGAGCTGTGAAACTCACCTAATGAGGTCAGCATCAGGAAATAGCTCTGGAAAAACAGGTCCTGGGGGATCTACTAAAGGACTCCCCCAGTGTCCAAACGAAATCCTGGATGCATCGGCACATTGTACAGCCGGAGCTGCGGCAGGAACGTGCCCAACTTTGTTGTTGTTTTTCCCATAAAGGGACAGCTAAGGAAAGTGAAACTATTAACTCATCCACTGGAATTTCTACTCACAAACCGTGCCCCCTGTTAAAGCTGCTCATAAAAGCCTTTCGGCTAGTTAGTTCCATATGTTCCCCAAACCCGCAGTTATTGCTTCTGAAAGGCAGGAGTAGTTAACAGTCTGCGGCTTGGCACTGACCAGGGAGACCTAAGGACCTTGCTTTCCCCCCTCCCTTTCAAACTGCCAATTAACCAGCTTAATAAACCAGTTTGAATCTGACTGAGGCGCTTGGAGAAACCCCAAACCACCACCCATCCTATGGCTCTGCCATGACAGTGGCACAGGGGTACAGCCCAGGGCAGAGAAGTCACACCACTGATGTGCAGCCACAGGACTAAGATTGGTTTTCTTGATGCTGGGAAAGCTGCAGGGACAATGGGGCAACAGCTTTCAGCCCAACATGCCCAAAGCTCCAGCTGAAGTTGACTTCAACAGTTTGACTTCAGCCCCCTGACTTTTCTCCTTACGCAGGGATTCCAGATGAACTTGAACACGCAAAAGTAATTTTGGGGTTGTTTTTTTTATTATTTTTGCTGCATTTTGATTAAATCAAAAACCAACAGAAAATTTCTAGACAGCAAACACTGCAGAGTGCATGAGAGCCCCATTCCCTAAGCCATGTGTACCCCAAGCCAGAGAAGGAGTCCCCTGGTTGATGGAAGCTTACGCATTCCCTCGGATATTATACTATTACTTTCTCTCCAAGTTCCTGGCTTCAGCAGGGCTGGGTCAGGCACAGGGTTCAGTCAGACCCTGGAGAGCAGAAGTTTGGGGGTTTGGTGGGTTACCTGATAAAACAGGCAAGACAGCTATAGCCAGTGATCTTAGATGCAAGTCTTCTCTTGCACAAGGTCATTAAGACAACAAAGACCATGGAATTCATTTCTGTCCTGACACATGTAAAAAGCATATGCTGTAATATATTATAAATGACACACCCAGTCTAAATAGGTCAATAAAAGCCAAAAAAAGGCCTTAAATATGTAACCTGAAGTCAGCACCAGCTGTAGCAAAGGCAGTATTGGAAGGAGGGTAACATCTGAAAACTTTTCTTCTAACAGCAGTGACCTCTGTGACTTGGTAAAGGCACTTAGAGTCCAGATTAACATAGAAGAAAGGGTGGGGGAAAAGAGCTTTGATATGGAATTTCCATTCTTTCCTCTTTTGTGAGCCACCACACTGTGGTGGAAGGATGTTTTAGTTTCAATGCCCTCACCACATCATCAGCAGGGTCTCCTTTGCCAGTAACTCAGCTTGATGTCCAACCAGTCACGGTGTGAGTGAGCACTGACTCTGTAGGATCACGCTGCTTTGGTCAATGCCCACATTCAAGCTTAGGGAAATAAATTAAGAAACAACAGGAAGACAGATTTGCATCTTAATCAGAACTGAAACTCCGGAAGGGATAGAATTACTTCTGTTAAATTTGCAATCTAAATGTGGGACTTGTGTGGAGTTTGCACGCAGGATTTATTTGCATCCAGCACTTCTGCAGCAGCCTAGTTTCTGAGCTGTGCTGAACCCAGCAGATTGATTTTGAAGAATAAACCTATCTAAAAGGCCAAATATGTTCATCAAATGAGTTGCACTCTGAGCACTGTAATTCTGCAAGTGTTTTTCCAATGAAGTTCCAACCAGTTCCAGTAACCAACACCCTGCCCAGCAGTGATGGCTTGCAGGTCCAAGTCTCACTGTTTAGACTTCTGGACTGGAGTCTTAGATCTTATAAACAAAAAGGTAAACACTCAGTAAAATCAGCTCATACTTCTGGCATGAGAGAGCACTCTTGAACAAAGGCTGAACTCAGAGGTTCTAAAGAAAATT
The DNA here is from genome assembly GCF_008360975.1 of Lichenostomus cassidix. NCBI lineage: Eukaryota > Metazoa > Chordata > Aves > Passeriformes > Meliphagidae > Lichenostomus > Lichenostomus cassidix. The sequence goes on along the minus strand of NC_139489.1, from coordinate 7,562,714 downwards.
CCTTCTCCCTGGAACTCACCTCAGCTATTCAGCTATGTGACTTGAAGGACATACTAGACAACAAAACACGGGTATGAAATGCTTACCAGTAACCTAAAAATCCTGTATTAGCTTTTAATCAAGTCAGACATGATGGTGTAAATTGTTTTAGCTTCTTTCTTTACTCCCTTCATGTTAATCTGGAGCAAAGGAGTAACAAGCCTTGCAGGGCTGAGTAGCTTCCAGGGCAGCTAGGCAACTGGGTTTGATTTTAAACAACCCATAGAAGGTATTGAAAAGACCATTATGAGGGCAAAAGGCTGGAGTGCTCAACTGGTGTGAATGGACCCAACTCCACGAAGAGAAAGGAGATGGACTGTGTGACACTGGATGTCTAAAGCAGCACCCCTGGATTATGTGAAACCCACAGGCAGAGGAAGGCAGAGACACTTCTCACCCAGACAAAGCAGGCAGTGTTGCAGTGGGACAAACTGGACACAGCCCTGCCGCCTCTCTGGTGCTGCCCTAGGCTGGCTGCCAGCCTGGCTCCTGCACACCTCTGGGGCCCCACAGTTCCCCCTGTGCCACCCCAGCAAGCCCTGCTTGGCCTCCAGCACCACTTGGTCTTTCTTGTCCTGGGGGGTATCTCACCACTTGCTAGTCAAGAGCAAACCCCTGTATTCAGAAACCCCAAATATTGCCTCAATGTCAGGGAACAACCCCCCTCAACCTATGTAACACGAGCTCTGTGGGCACTGGAGGTTTGTGAGGATGTTTCTGGAGAAGAGCAGTGTTCCAGGAGAGGTGCCAGGGAGGCTGCAGCACGTTGCTCAAAGGTGTCATTGAAACAAGAACAGTCATCCCAGATAAGCCCAATGCCCCCAAAAGTGTTTGGTAGCAGATACTTTGGAAAAGCATGTAAGAAATGAGGTGAGCGGAGGGTGAACTTTTCTCAGACAACACTTCCCATCTTCTGGAAATCTGCCAGTTGGGGAGCTTGTGGATGAAAATACCTCTTCCCCTATCACTCCTTCCCACCCACCTCCCTGCTCCCCATGCCTTCACCTCCAAATTATCCCTGTGCTTGGTTGCACCACTCTTCTGAAGAGCAGCCCTCTGCCCTCTCCACACAGAGAGGAGCTCTCAGCCTGCTGCTTTGCTCAGCAATTTCATTCCCAAATGGAAGCCTGGCAGGACGCCCGAAGGGCAGCGCCCACGATCACTTTTCTCCACCTTAAATGGGCACATTGTCCCTTCACCTTCAGAGGGGGCACATGAAATCCTTCCCAAGAACCTGAAACCACGTTTGCGCTCGGCTCTCAAGTAAAATTGTTACCGGGCCCTTCTGGGGTTTCGGTTTTTCCTTTTTTTTGTCTCCACTGTAACAGAAGGAATGTGGGAACATGCCCTGAGTGGAGTGGCCCAGTTGGCCCCGGTGACAGTGAGCTGCAATGAAAGGGGCACCCTCATGGAAAAAAGCAGAGCTCTGGGGCGGTTTGGGGAACTCCCAGCTTTAGGCACCCAGCCTGAGACATTTTTTTAAAAAGTCTAGTTTCATGATATGCTAAGCATCCACCCATTGAAAAATGCAACCTGTCCTGGGTGTCTTTAATTTGGGGTTTATTCATATTACTGATTAATTTTGAACTGTTGCTTTTTAATTACCAGCTGAAGCTACATAGTAAAATGGACTAGCCCCACAGGCATGTTTTTCTTTCTATTATATTACAGTGAGGCAGCAGATTAACTCCTTCAGCCATCCCAGCTTAACACCTCGCGATGCCAGCATGGCCTCTTTCCAGACTGCTGCTCCTGCAGCAGGAATGGCTGCAGGGGACATAGATCTTTACGTCCTGAATTTCCAACTCCCAGGCTGGGGTATCAGCACAAACAGGTGCCAATTTCAATATGCGTCAGCATCCTGGAGAGTAAATCACGGCCTGTCCACTTTCCAGGGAGCCAGATGGAGCTGCAACCTCTGGCCAAGGACAAACACTTTGGGGCAACGACTGTCTCAGCTCTCTAGTCTCCATGTGAGCACCACCGAGTTGACAGCTGTAGAAAAGGGAATGTTTCCTAAGCCTGAGGGGGATGAAAATCCTCATGAATCCTCATGAGGTGCAGCGGGGAAAGGGGAAAAAAAAAAAGAAAATTACAATTGAAAAAAAAAAAAAAAAGAAAATTACAATTGAAAAGAGCATAAGAAAAGGAAAACTTCAGGAGGAAGCAGGGAGCTGAACTCAACAGGGATAAGCACTTGGTTTGATTAGCTGGTTTTTCTTTTAGCTTAGCATTACCTCAAGTTTGAAATAATTTTATTCTGCAAGATGTTTCTGCCATTGGAGTAAGCAATGACCAGGCATGGGATACCCCGTGTCTGTTAATAAACACAGAGCTTGATCTGGCAGCTGCTCTCTTTGGGTCTTCCTCACCTGGAGAAAACCCATGCCATTAATGAGGACACATGATGAGACCCCACCTGTGCCAGCTGTTACAGGGCACAGCAATCCCTGGGTCACCTTACCAGGACAGCCCCTCTTTCCTCTGGGAATTCACAGTTACCTCCTCAGGGTTGCCATGCAGACCTTGTAAAGCACAGGTGATGGGCAGTGCACTGCACACCCCTCATGCTGCCTCCCCCTCCCAGAGCTGCTGGGATTTTCTTTCCTCAAAGAATGGAAATGGCTGGAGGTGCTGCTCCCCTCTAGAGTGTTGCAGCCCTGGTGTAGTCTACAGAAAAATTGCCCAGAATTCAGTTGGCCAGGGAAAGAAGGTGACCTACCCATCAAATCACAGCAGCTCAAATTTCTAATATCATCCACTTGCAGCCAAGCACTTGCCTTCAAATTAAGCAGAGGCCAAGAATAATTACTTACTAGTCACTGGATATTTACATCAATTATTCAGCAAATAAATTCAGCTAACAAATAGCTTCAAGGAAACTGCAATCTATTCACAGTCAAGTTGCCAAGCCAGAAGAAAATGATAAAATTAATTATTTGCAACAAACTTCTCTGTTAGCTTTCAAAGTCAGAATGATAAATTCAGACACTTTATTTTCTACTATATATTAGTTCCCTCAATCTAATTCTCCTGTTTATGAATTATGGGAGGTTATAGCTGTCTCTTGAAAGATAACTGTTATATTTTTATTATCACTGGAACTAAAAGATCTTATTGCTTGCAGCTTTTTTAAGCCTAGCCTAAACACTCTCCACTCCAGTCAGAGAACACCTATGAAATCAGCTACCAGTGAGGATATGCTGCTAAAGAAGCAAGAAGAGTGTTCTCAGATTTTTGCTCTCCTGGCTAGAGCCATGAACCAGATGGTGCTGCAAACCATTTATTTAAATTGGCAAATTCTGAAGAAAGCACTTCATTCAAGTAACACTTTCTTTTTTCTTCCAACTAAGAAAGGACGTAGAAGAATATTCTTTGCACAGCTTCAAATATTACTGAAGGTGGGACATTTCCTCACATAAACAAATAATAAAAAGGGTAATTAATACTGTTTGCAGGCACCATTCTGGTCCATGCATATAAACAGCAGAGAAAATACCCGAAAGAGATCAGCCTCAGGTTCACCTTCATCTCCTCACTCTTTAGATGCATTCCCAGAAGCTGAGCCAAACAAACTCCTCCTTTCCCCCTCTCCTCTTTTTCCTTGCCTGTTTAATACTGATGCTCTGTAAATATACCCACAACTAAGCAAGCACATGCTGCCAACCCCTGAAACACTCCAGAAATGTCCTCTCCAGCTGTGCTTCAAAGGGAAGATTCCCAGAAGTCCTAGACCCACTGAAGGCATTGCACACGAGGACACAGCTCAGAAAAGTCCTAAAGACCCCAAGGGGAGATAAAGTAACTCCCAAAAGCAAATCTCTTTGCTACTGCCCTGGAATAATATGGATGGATAGCAGCCTTTTGCACAGTCATGACAGTGGGGCTGGAGCTTAGAGGCTTCAGTCCACTATTGTACCTCAGGACAGAAGGGAAGATGTGCAAGGAGAAATCCCAAAACAGTGGTGTGGGTACTAAGCAGAGCACAGAGGATTGCCTCCAGGTTTGACTTCACTTCCTCAGGCTGACTCCAAGGAACACAAGGAGGCTCATCTGGTGTAACTTAGCATTGTTCTGATGATTGACACCTGCTGAAATCCTGCCTGCACACCCCGGAGGAGGAGATGAGGATGGTGCAGGGGTAGGAAATTACATCTTCCACAAACCTCTGGGGGATCAGCTCATTTGGAAGGTAATATCTTATCTGCATTTCTTCCCTGCTCATGGTCTTTTTGCCTTCCACAAACTAGGTAGGATGGGGAGTAGGTGGTTCAGGTGGATTTATAGGCAAATTTCTTTGCAGATGGGAGTTGATCAGATTAACTTGCCACAACCATCCTTTACTAATTCACTTGGCAGGGAATTTTGCCCTGTGTTTATATTTTATACAAGGGCAGTTATGCTTTTCATTTAATTGTTCCTCAAATTTGAGATATAAGTATAAAATTCTAAGAAACTTAGCTTGGATTTTGAGTAGCAAATGTTCAGGACCACTTAGAGATGAGGTGAAGCTCTGGAATTATTCAGTGAAGGCACAAACAATGAACAGATCTAAGAAAAATGTCAGAGAGTTTATATAGAGAGGCAAAAATTGAATAGATTGCAAAAGAAGTTGCTCAGGAAATATGGCTTTACTGAGCTCTGGTAACTAGAAGTTACTGGATTCAAAGCATTAGGATACAAGCATTACTAAGACAAAGACTTTGTGGAATCTTGTTTAAATTGCAAATTCTGACTCATTTTTTCTGATTGGGTGACCTCTTTGCTCTTAGGAAGCTAAATTACACTTTAGTTTGCCTGTTTTCATCACATTTGGCTTTGGACACAAATGGCTTAGAGCTCTGCTCTTTCTACGCTGATAGAAACTGAAAAGGGATTAACCAAAAAGCAATAAACTATTCCCTCCGAATTGTTAGCCCTAAATTTTCTTATTAGTGTCTACCCACACTAATTTGAAACTTAGCAATGCTGGTTTTCTCTAAAGCTGTCAGCTGAAATAAGCTGGTTCTGTTCCTTGCAGGCTGCATTTGCCAACGATCTTTCTGCTTTCAAAACAAACCCCCTCCACCAAATACAGCAAGACTGCTGCCCTTTTCAGAATTTCCCACAGGTATGTGGCCACATTAGAAAGAGAACAAAACCAGCATGGCATTTTTCGAGCTATGATCATGGGAATGCTTTGTACACAAGAATGTCAGAGTGAAGCCAAGCCCCATGCACAGCTCTGAAGGTGGATGGATGAGTGTACAAGCCAGGGACTTGCAAAGATTACAGACCAGAGCCATTAAAGAGAGTCTTGAGAAGAGGGGAAGGAAGGATTTCTGATGCAAGAAGATAGTAGTTCTGGGAAAGATCCACAAAATCCCTTTCAAATACAATGGGAGTTGCTCAAGAAAAGCAATCCCATTGTCTTCTCTTTGGACTTTTCATAAGAGCATTGGGAATGGCAGAGCAGATGTCCCTGTAGCACGGCATGAAGGCTCCAACCCAGACCTAGCCATCTTAAGGCACTTTTGCCAGCCTCTTCTCTAATAAATTCATTAGATCTGACACCTAAAAGTTTCCAGATGATACTGCAAGTCACCTATTGAGGATTAACTCGAGTTCCCTTGCCTCTGTTGCACTGCCTGACCAAGAGACCAACTCCCAGCTGGCACTGGCATTCCTCAGAACTGGGCCTGCTGCCTACCCTGCAGTCTTGGGCAGAGTTTGACCCTTTGTATTCACGACTAAATGCTACCAGATGGACGCATCAGTTCAAAGGCTGGTGGAAACAATTAAGATTACAGGAAGCCACGTTTATCCTCCCACCTATAGCACTGAATTAATCACGGCTGATAGGGATCTAAGCAGAGCCCACTCAAGGCTCTGATTTATATCACTACCTGTCAAGAGATGGCAGAAGATTGTCCAGTAGCTGCTGAATGCTTTTCTCCCACCCTCTCCCTCTCCTGGGGAGACAAATATAAGCCAGGACATTCCTGCTCTGCTCAGGATGCCATGAAACCTAACCTCCTGTTGACACAAGCATTGGGCCCCAGGACTGTATAACAGGTCACTGACAGAAAGATATAAGATAGAGCTTCCAAATTTGGCTGGCCACACACAGGCAGGCACTGCTCCTGGCTCCCAGAGCCTGTATACCTGTGAAGGAGATTTGGAGGCTCAGGGACACCAAGGGGTCCTCACCAAAATGATTTTTACTTGTGTCTCCTGGCAAGTCTGGTGCCTGATGCTGCCTGAGATTCCTCTGAGGCTTGTATTAGTTGTATCCTTGCTAGGCTGCAAAGATTGGGTTTTGTTCTAAACACAGGAGAGATCCAGGGAGCTCTGGACAGCTGTGCCCCTTTAGTTGCTATTAATATCCTCCAGAACTCATCCATACCAAGTGGGAAGGGAAGTCTCAGTGCCCACATGTGAATCTGAATATTTGTGCTCAAATAAATTAAACCCTCATTGCTCATCTGCCTGTCAGAAATTCAGTGTCAAGGACTGAGAGGAGACTCTCAGTAACTGTGAGCTCAGTGCTTTCTTTGGAAGCAAATCTCCTGAAGTCTGGTTGCTCCCTTTCCCAGGGACACACTGATGAGCAAATTTCATATCAAGCATGAAATGGGAATGGATCTGTTCCCATATGCTAAGTAATTCTCCATCCACGGGAGGCAAAGCAAACAAGGAGGCTTGAGTCAACACAAGGGTTAATTTAAGAATTGAGCTCACTTAAAATAAAGGTTGTCACCAACCAAAAAGAACAAGTAGCCATTGAAGAGAAAACTGTTGAGATTTATGAGCCCCATTCTAGAGACATAAAAGGGGAGTCAATCATCATTTGAAGTTTATTTTTTTAATAAGAGCTCCTCAAATATTCCCCCCACTTTTCATTGCCAGAAACGTAAGCTTGTGGCTGTGAAAAAGTTAAAAATTAGGGGTTTCCTAAGTGGGAGCAGAATGCATGGCCGTTCTGTATGACCCCAGCTACTCTAACAGCTACTGCTAATTCCCAGTGGAAGCATCAATAGCTTGTGAAATAGACTCCTTTCTTTTCTTGTACAAATTATTCCTTTATATTTTTGAACTTCTGAACCTCCTGGCTTAATAACAACTCCACAAGAAAGAAGGAAAATAATTGAGTGTTTATAACAGCATGCATCTTTTTTTATTATCATCCCAGGCTGTAGCACTCTCAGTTTAGCAAAGCTTTAGTCGTAGCTGTTCTGCAAAACCATTCAGAAACAGGAGGAGGAGAGGGATGGGAAGGACATCTCCTCCTACATAGGAACTGTGGTCAGTGGATATTTTTTAAATTTCCCAAACATCCACTTTCACTATCTTCCACCTACTCCCTAAATTATAACCTACCCACTTACAACCTGTTTGAGTTATGAGCAGAAATTAAAACACTGCTCCAGCCTCACAACCTGCAAATGAGATGCAGAACATCAGAATGTGGGCCATAAAAATTGCAAAACAAAGCAAGACAAAAACTTTAACAACCCACCCACCCATGCAAGGAAAGAAAGAAACAAATCAAGGGAAAATAATAAGAATAAACTGTCTTTAGCCTCTTTCTTTTATCCAGTTTTAAATGGAAAGCAATGTGACAGTGCTGCAACAGATGACAGTCTATTTATTTTCTCTAAAAGATCTACATTTGGTGGATTCCCCTCTACCTCCCAAAAGACTTACATGGCTTGAATTAAAAAAGGCTAACAGTAGAAAATATCTTTACTCAATAGGAAATGGCAAGGACAGGCTCAGCAAGTGCTCATCTTCCTCCAATAGTTGGTTTAACAAGCACTAAATCACTGAGTATTACATTCTAGATAATTTGCTGCCCAGTATCATCACTTTACTGATTAATATGCTAACTCATAAGAGTGACAGATTCATAATAGTAAGCTTGGCTGTTAAATTCTGAACTAGACAGCTAGCCAGGGCACAATCCTGTGTCAGCACAACCCAACCTTTTTAAAGGAAGATTATGACAATGTCAGACAAGCATTGCAAGGACCTGGCCCATAAAACCCAGCAGCATTTCCTTGAAGGAGCTCAAGTAAGAAATGCCACCACCCACACCTTAGTAGAGCCCTCTGCTCAGAGACACATCTTCACTGTGCTGTCAGCAAGGGCAATCGAAACCTGTGTCACTGGAACAGCTTCCTGTCAATAAAACTCACCTCAGAGCAATACTGGCTTGGTTGAAATTGAGCTGTGTAAATCAGAGCTCAGCATCCTTGAGGTTTCCAAACATTTGCCTTTACAGCAGTTATTTACAGGTGATATTTCTCCAGGTTCTCACTGGTATAATCCAGTAGTAACTCTTTCAAGCTGATGGATTTGCACCAAGCTCCACCACTCAATTGATTACACCAAGAAATAAGGGGTCTACCTCTACCTTCTTTGCCTGTAAACTACACAGATCAACCAAGGGACAAATTTTAACAGTTTTTTATGAGCAGTGGAGGTATTTCCTTCAGTCATGCTTACCTAGACATCTCTGCTTTCTCCTTAGTGAGGGTTCTTAAATGTAGTTTCTGAGGCCAGGCTAAACCCCTACTAAATTTTCTCCACAAAATGAGGTCCCCTGCAGCTGGAACATGTGGATGGTGTAGGATTCAAGTGGCAGCCACCGCCTGCCGCTCTCCCAACCACTGGCATTTCAATTGAAGTCCATTCATCACAGGCTTATGGTCAGATCTAACCATAAATGAGCCGCTCCACAACTCTGATCTCAAATATTTATTACTTCTGAGTTAGCATGTTAAGATGGAAAATAAAAATCCAAACCCTAAACCCAAACCAAGAAACAACATTTGCATCTCAGTAAAAGGCTGAGCAGGAGGCTTTGGGGCTACTGTTCATATTTGTACAGGATATGTAAAGGATCCCTCTCACTTCCATTGGGGGCATTTATCCTGCAGGTAGTAAATGGATGATTTCCATCATATTTCTTCATCCTTGAAAATAAAATGTATGAGACAGTAGAAGCCTGAAGGGAAAAGACTGTATTTGTCCCCAGGTTAGTTTTGCAGTCTTCTTCTTCCATTAATTTATTGCCTGTTCTTACAGCATGTCATAGACAGGGTACAGGTCCCCAAGCAATTATGTTCCTTCAAGTTCTGTGAATAAAAAGCTGATGGGGCAGAGATGATGTGGAAGCCTTAAGGAATCTGTGCAGGACTTTGTCCTTGAGATGCTAACCCTGGAGAGGCGATGTGAAGGGAACCCTCAAGGAATCTATACAGGACTTCATCCTATTCAAACCCTGGAGAGATGATGCTTCCCCTTGCCCTTCTCTGCACAGAGAAGTTGTTTGGGCTTCAGCTGGATTGGGGATGAATAAGAAGTGTGGTCAGGAAGGTTTCTAGTGCAACCAGCCCTACAATTGTTCTGGTGTTCAGCCCAAATTCACATGAGAGCTCTGTCAATGTGTCTCAGCAGTGACTTGCAACTGAGCTAAAAAGAAAGAAAGTTTGTGTCCAGTGGTAATGACACTAACTTGCACTTAGAAAATGTGGGTCAGCTTTCCTGATGTGGGTTTGGCTAAATCCCCTTGGGTAAGAGGAGAGTGAGACACAATGGGTTTCCCTCTTTGAAGGGGTGACAGGAAGGCGGAGATGAGTCACTTGCCTTATGAACCCACATCCCAAAGGACTGTGATGCACATGGATGGAAGAGCCAGTCAGGGAGAGGAGCTGTATCCAATTAGTGTGGCATTTTCTGCCATGGCATTGCTGCTTGCCAGGCTAAAACCTCAGCTATTAAACAGGAATGGGTCTTCAAATGGTGGACATCTCATTGCTTCAAGTAGTCAAGTGGAGCAACCTTCACACCAACCTTTCCAGTTTCAAGCTGAATGAGAAAACTTCCTTTAGTAAATATTTGAATCACTTTTCCTCTTCTTGACATATTAGAACAATAAAAAAGGTCATAGCTATCGTTTCTTTGTCAGTAACAATAAGGAAATAATATTAAGCAAGAAAATCCAAACACTAATAAAAACACAACAAAAGTGGCTTGTTCCTCATGATATAAATAATTCTTTTAAATTGACTGGGCTAAAATCCACATAAATGAGACAGAGCAATAGAAAACGTTTGCATTTTGGTCCAATTTCTGTTTCAGTGTATGGCAACTCAAAGATGTATTTCTATGGATCTTGGACCAAGCCCACATAGAATTCATCACTCTCCAGGTTAGAACAGAAGCTCTACAAAAATACCTTCCCATAGTTCATTCCAGGTTTTGGTTTCAGAAACGTGATTGAGAAGGTTTCAAGCGATGCTGAAATTCCCTTCCTGAAGTCCAATAGGGAAAACCAGGCAATTCCAAGTGAAAAAGCCAGCAAAGCTGCTGAATCAGCTCTCTATAGACCTCTCCCATGCTCCAGCCTAGATCTGTATGAGACTTGTACCCATAAAACCAAACTCTGTTTCTTACAGCCCACAACACAAATTGAGATCCTTCATTTATTTTCAATATTGCCTTCTCTCCTGGGTTTGTTCCCCTTAGACACTTTCTCTCTGACTCTTTTTTCCAGCTCCCTTTGGGCAAATGAATAAAAACCTCGTTTTTGTGATGCAAGGACGTCTCCTGCCTCCTGAGGTTTTGTTCTCTGAGAGCTTTCATTCTTTCAGACCTCACGTCTGTGCAATTTTTTTTCCTTCTGTGCTGGTTTTGGGGCTATGGCTAAACATGTCAAGAGAGTGACCCACAGACAGTGTCACATTGATTTCACTTTGGGTGGGATTTTTGAGGAGCACTCAGAGCTGGCCTCACAGAGCTGAAATCATCCAGTCTGGCTGAGAAGAAGCTGTTAGGATAAAAACCCAAAGACATCTTTGGGACACTCCACTCATCCTGTTTCTCAATTCTAAGACACGCTTGTATAAAAGACACTATCAAAACTCCTGACCCACATAAACCCCACAACCACTTGGGATTATCAATACCACAACTCCTGAACAATAAAAAGACAAACTTTGAAGGCAACTCCCGAAAACCTTGTTGTCAGCTTTGTGTTGCTGTTTCCCTACTTTCACACTTGACCCCAGAGAAGTCTTCACCCCCAGACTTTCAAACACCGGGAGACATCTCAAACTCCTTGGTTTCAATCTCCATTGTTGTGTTAACCCTGGCTGTCACCATAGCCATGGTGTCTGGCCATGAGCAGGGCTGAATTAATCCATCCCTGGCTGCTTGCAAAACCCTCCTTGGCTCCCTCTGCCTCCTGCTCCTTCCAAGCACCACTTTTCCTTGACCTCATCCCAGCAAAGCCAGGCTAACCGAGGGCATGGAGCTTGTCATGCAGCCCAGGGAGAGCAGCTCCAGCCTGCCCTGCATGCTGGGCTTTTCCTGACTCCCTGACACTTCTGATCTGATGGATTTTGTAGTGGTCTTGTAAATGGGAATTAGTCATGCCTGGAGGGTCAAGGTTGTCAGACCTCATGCTGAAGTGCACATGTATTCTTCAAAGGAAAACTAACAAAAGCAGGTTCTGTGCCAGGCTAGGAGGGAAAGAAGGTATCAACAAATTGACAGAAAACAGCTTCTGTGACTTTTCAGCCCAGTAAGGACCACGCAGCAGGGCTGGGGGGGGGGAAAGAAAGAAAAGGGAAGAAGGAGAAAGTGAGGAAGTGGAAAGTAAAAAAAAGGAAGGGAAGAAAGGGAAGAGAAAGGGAAAGGGAAGGGAAGGATAAAAGAAAAGGATAAAAGAAAAAGATAAAAGAAAGGAAAAACCTACCAACACTCAGTGTATCAAATAATGTCAGAGAAAGAACTCTTACTTGGACCAAGGCAATCACATACTAGCTAATCACTCAGGATCCCTTACTAATGAGGGAGGAATTAAAAGTACTGCAAGATGTGATGAGTTTGGACAGCCTGGCTAATATAATCCTCTGCCCCTGAAATAATGCTGTTAGCACAAAACATATTGATAGACACAAAGAAGTGAACAAAAAAATACAGCTAATGAAGTAACAATAGATTTAGCTGGTACAAGTAAGCCTAGGTCAGCTAAAAACAGTCAGAAGAGTCAACGATGACAATTTTTCATTGCTCATTGTCCAACTTCCCAGCTCCTAATCAAGAGAGTAAATCACATCCCTGTGAGTTGCACCAATTCACATAGACTACAGTGAGACTGAGTGAAAAGGGTTTCTTGTATGGAGTGAGATGGAGGAGGGGTGGGGGAAAACTGCTAAAAAAATTAGAGTCTGAATTGGCTAAATTGGCAAGTAGTGTGGCCCAACAGGAATGGATCAGGGGAGAAGTAGGACCTGACATAAACATTACATACATTTCAGGAGGTTTATTTTGGCTTAGTACTATGCTGGTCTCATGGACTGAATGTCTGTTGAATCCACAATAAGCACCAAGGTGCAACAGGGGTAACACTGAGGGATATATTTCAAAAGCAAGCTACTAATCCAAACTGAATGCTGATGTGGACAACTCCAAATTTATTTTCATGTGGGGACTAGGTTAACTCCCACTATCATTTATAGGCATTTTGGGGAGGTATAGGGTAGAAGTCCCGTGCTAAGCATGCAAACCACAGTTGAAATTACTGTGATGCAGCAAGTTAGATGTCAGATAAAGTGTAAATAGCTATCCACATGCCAACTCTCCAGCTGCTACAATGGCACAGGGAGGCAACTTGACTTAATCATCATTTAAGAGCACTTGTGCAGTCTGTTAGGGAGCTCTGCAGGCAGCCAGGAATTCAGTGAGCTCCCAAAGGTCCCATATACCTGAACTCCTCGATGTTACTTTTGGGTGGGTTGCCAGTGCTGAAGGGAAAGATTAATAAGAGAGATCCTGACCCTGCAATAAACACTCAACAATACTTCTTCCTATTAGGACTTAAACTTCTACTGGTTTATCTGCTGAACTACTACTTTTGGTGAGTCCTCTCTGAGAAGATCAAGTTTGATCATGATAGAAGATAGAAGAAGGTTTTCCAAATGAATGGAGGTTATTCAGTTACAGACAGCAAATTGGAGAAATTCCTAAAACTAGAGAACTGTCTCACCTGGAGATCTCCTTCAGCCATTGGGGAGGCTGTAAAGCCCTCCCTGTACAAATGGTGCAGAATCTCAGAGCTGACATACAGCACCAAGGACACAGTCCAGGCTGTCAGCTTTGTTTGTCTGCAGTGCTTACATGACCTTCACTATCAGTCTCTCTCAGTGCCTGGCTGATCCTGCCCTGAGAGGCTTTGCTGGCTGTGCCCAGTGCACTTGTTATCATCTGCAAGAACGAGCCCATTGCCACTTCAGCTGTCCCACCCACCCTTCTGGTGACAACATGAGGCTGAAAACATGTTCTGGGGTCCCTTCTCAGAGAAGAGAGACATACTGCAACCCACTCACCCAGAACCCCATGCAAAGTCCATGAAGAGCCATAAATCCTTCAGGACAGAACTCGAAAATCTTTATTTTCATGGTATTCAAACTTCAGTCTCAATGCATCTGATTACTCATTTACTGTTGGTTTTCCTTTGCCGGAGGATCTATCAGCTTCATCCTGGGAGAGGCTGCCACTTCCTTGGGAGAAATGCTGCATATTATGCATAGGATGGGAGAATGGGGCTGCTTCTGGCACAAAGAGTTTTCAAGGACAATGCAGGAGCTTGATGGTCCTGTGATAACAGCAGGGTACTCAGCTGAGTTTGCTTTGAATGCCTTCATAGTTATGAACCACCCAAAGAGCTGTCATAAAAAAGGTGTAGTGTCCTGAGAGAAATCCCAGTCCCCTGGCACTTGCTTTCATGTTGATATGAGCCCAAAAAGTTGAAAGAGCAGAATTTTCAAATCCCAAGTGTGACAAAACAGAAAACATCACTTTCTTTGGTGGCAACACAAGGGAAAAATTCAAAGCAGTCTCCTGACAGCTCTCACAGACTTACCCTGGACAAGCAGTGTTGCTGTGTTTCCTGGATTATTACTTTTAGTCTGGAAAAAACTGAGCCTAATCTAAACTCAGCCCTGACAAGAAGACACAACACCCTGAAAAAGGGAGACAGAGGCACACATGGAACCCCCTCAATCTGAACAATAACCAGCTGTGAGCCACCACCCCAGAAAGCACCACCCTGCCCTGCTGAGCTGCCACCCTCCCCTTGCTCTGCCCACAGCCAGACAGAAAGCCCCCCATGAGCTGAGCAATCATCCCAAGCAGAGAGACCTTAAATGAAAGAAGTCCACCTGTGCCTGTAAACTACACTGAGCCAAAGTCACTCGTGCTTATCAGTGGTGATAGTCAGAAGTGTGAGAGTCGTCCCTGAATGGCACAAGTGTTCCTGCTTCAGTCACAAAGACATCATTTCCCTGCATTTTATTTTTTTAATAGGTATGCTTTTATTTTAACAGCCCTTTTTTAAGACTGAAGGCTAAGATGGCCTTGCTTCCCCAGGGGTCTCACTAAAAGCCAAACTGCACCCGACTCACCAGTGTAACTCAAAAAGTTAAGCAGTGGTTAGGGACAAGCCGCCTCATTCTTTCCAGCCCTGGAATCTTAGTGCATATGAATTTTGGATACTGCTGCAAAAGTGGCACATTACAAATTAGCAACAGTTTAGTTTATTAGTCCCCAAGTGGATTTATTTATGGCACAGAATATATTGCTGTAGGTTCCCTGAGACCGGGACTGTGACTTTACTGAAATTAAAGGGGATTTCATGTGGAAGACTGTGCCAAAACAGACTTACTCCTATTGTGCTTTCAACATGTGGTATTGTTTTACCATATACTTCTTGAGCTTGATGCCTTCACACCTTACAAAGATCTCCTGTTGCAGCCGCTGATGGTGCATTCTGCTGAGCTTACTGCCACAGGCATGGAGGGAGCCAAACAGAACAGGAACCTGGATCCTTCAGCCCTCGGTTCACTGCTTCAGCACCATCTGCTACTCACAGCAAGGATTTAGGACTTCTGGTGACCTTGACTGCTCAGACAACAGGGACACACAGATTTGCAGGGCTGGGGCAGAGAGAAAAAGGTTTCCATCTAGGGACATAGCTTAGGCAATGTCTGAGCTGCAGTAATTTTTCCCCTCTCACTAGAGAAATGAAAAAAAATACGTTCACTTTAACAGATGGGGAAACTGAGGCACAAAACTCAACATATGCAGCCCTCCTAATAGTCTCCATGAAACCATGATGTCTCTGACCAAGCAGTATGTTGAGGCTGTCTCAACAAAGTTTATGTTCCCTGAATTTTCTAAATGAGAGAGCAGCCAGATTCCGATATTCACCATCATGACACACACCCCCAGTACCAGAACCAGCTCTGGGCAGTTAGGAGCCCTCAAGCAAATTAACCTTTGAGCACAGCTCTGAGCATGGCAGAGACAGGAAGGGGAAGTCAAGGAGCTTCATCCGCTTTATTCTCACACTGCATTAATGCAACTGTTTTCTATCAGTTAGATCAGCCCTATGCCTGCCCTGAAAGAAATATGCCAATATACAGACTTTCAGTGGCTGGTGCAATTTAATGGCACACCTGCTTTCCAAAGAACTGGCAAAGAACAACTCCATCTTTGTGTCTGGTTTAGAAAGTAACCACTCCAGGATTCACATTATTATTCACTTTATTTTAGTGTCTTCCCTCTGAGCTGCTAGTGTAAGAGGTTCTACTCCTTAGCAGGATGCTACTGTTTATCCCAGCTGCGGCTTGGCAGGTGTCACTTCCCCATCCAACAGGAGGAAAAACTGCTGTGCTGCAGAGCTAAGTGAGTCTTCCAAGGCCACACACTGAGCAAACGGCAGCACCAGGACTGGAAATCAGGAATCCCAAGTGCCCCACCACAAACACAATCCGCTGAGACCACACTTGCCTGACAGCCAATGCCCACTCTCAGGGACTGGAACACAGTAAGTGAAAAAGCAGAGTTTGGTTTTAGTGCTGGCTGGGCTCGCTGGAGCAGCTCCCAGCTCCTGGGGAGGAGTGGAGAGGACAGCAGTGCTTGTAGGGGATGGAGGGACAGTGCCATCCCTGCGTGACAGCAACTTTCTCCTGCCAGAAATCACTGCCTGTGCAGACTGAGCCCACGGCATGAGCCTCTGCATGGACCCAGCAGCAGGAGAAATATAGGGAGACAATCAAATTTGGGTCCCTTTGCAGGCCTTCCTGCAGGGCTGATAGGTGTATGAGGCTGGCTAAAGTGAATTCCTGTTGCTGAAGATGTTTTGGGGCTGATTCCCTGTCTCTTTTTTCTCTCAAGGAAAGGAGAAGATGCTGAGAAGGGTGGGAAGGGGGGCTTGTACTTCTTCCTTAGTTCTCTCTCCTTGGTGAGGGTGAAGCTAATGTCAATCTGACTTTCTCCCAAGGGAAAAAATAATCTCCTCCGTGCTTCCTCAGCCACTGCTGAACTGCAGAAGAGTTAAATGAACGATGACTTGACCAGCAGAAGGTGGATTGCACTGTGGGTGGCTTGGTGGTTCATCTCCATGGACAGATTTCACATTAATCACAAAATGTTACTCCTAAGTTTTCAGGCCAAGTCATGACGAAGTTCACACAACCTGTTACCTTTTGCCAGGTACAGCAGGTGACAAGAACTGACTGAAATGTTTGGCTTCATCCCCTCCCACACGAGTCAACTTGGATGCACTGAATTCAGCAGAGTTGCCTCAGCACAGCTCCTCACATCAGCCTCCTTTGGTTTGAAACAACTGCTGGCATTATTTAGTACATCTGTTTCTAGTGCCCAAGGCCAAGATGCTGATTACCAGATTGCTAATTTTAATTACTACCTGGCATGTAGAAAATAAAACCAGCTACATGTTCCATTACCCCAAGGAGGTAAAAAAATATGAGTCAAAACTAACCAACAAAATACAGAACACTGCACTGGAAGAGAAACCCAACCTCCCTCTAACAAAACAGTTTCTGCAGCATTCCTCCCTTCCTGTGTTTGTGTTTCTCTTTTTCCTAAGGGCTATAAAATTTAGCATACGAGGAATTGTGGGTTGCTTTATAGACCAAGCGGTTGGGTTTGCTAGAAGTTGCCTTGAAAGGAGTACTTCTTTCTGATGGCTACCTGGCTGCCCTAACTAGTTTGACACCTGCAAATTATTCATCTTTTTCTTCCCAGAACACATGCCAGTCAAAAGCAGCAAACTTAATTCCTCTGAAAATTTGTGCCTGAACACGCAGTTCTCTCTGCTGAGACCAACAGGAAAATAAAGCTCTGCAACCTTCAGCACCTGCCAAGGAACATCAACCCAACCTTTTCTGAATTGTTTTGCACCAACACTGTTTCTCACCTATCTCTAGATCTTGACTTCTTTGTTGCCCTGTGCTAATCCTTGGCAAAAAGGGCAATTTAGTCTCTAGAGCTGGACTTTGACAACCCTGCAGTAACAGTGTTCTATAGGACCCTCTGTCACTATTCCATAGAGATTATGAATTAATTACTCCTCTGAACTGGAAGACATAATTAGTTACATACAAAGTAGCAGCTCAGAAGTTCAAACCTTGCTGCTCTAACCAAGGTGCTGACTGAGGTTCATCACAGTGCAGTCAGTCAACACCACTGCTCATTATCCACAACATTGGGATTTGTTCCACCTCCTTTTCCAGACATGAGTTTCACCAGAGAGAGACTGGGGATGTTAGTTAAGCAGTAGTATTGAGTTGGACAGGTCTACTTGGATGATGGAGGAATGACAGAATCAGTCATCAAACAGGCAAAATTCCCACTGGTGGCATAAAAATGTCAGGGCTGTATCATACTGTAAATGTCACTCCTTTCTGCCAACAAATTTTTATTTGCATTGTTTCTATATAAATATTCTTTTCTAAAAATGTCAGCGAGAAATGCCAGTTAGTTCCTGACAATGATGACATAGAGAAGATACATGGGAAGTTAAGTACCAGAGTTTCCCAGAAAATCGTAGGGGATTTTTCTAATGGAAAATATTGCACTTTTGTTGAAAAATCCCTAATCCTTTGGCCACCCGCCAAAGTCTCTTGGAATGAACAATATTAGGTTTGGCCGATGGATGTTCAACATGGATCCACCTTCTCACAGCAAAAACATAGATTTGGTTAAGGAGAGAAAACCCCAACAAGTTATACTGTCAAGCACTCACCAGAAAAGTTCTGATAGCATTTTTTGAATGAGCTGTATTGAGTATGTCACCAGTATTGATACTAAAGTCAATGAACTCACTCCACTGTAAAGCATTTAGCACAGGGAACACCAGGGATCTTTCCTGATCTATAATTCAGCCTGGCATTCTGCTGATGAGGATTTTCCAGGGAATGCTGCAACCCATACTGCTTTGCTTTAATGTTGTTGATTTACATATATACACACATAAATACACTAATATACATACTTATACATGCATATACATATATATGTCTTCATATAGATTACATTTATTTATATGCTTTGAGTGTTAGATTTCATTTAATATTTTTAAAGGAGTGTTCCAGAAACTGTTTAATGTGGTTATAAATTTTCATTGAGGATTTCCCTGCTTTTATAAGCAACTATATATGAGATTAGCACTTCAGAGACTAAAAGACAGCTTTATGAAGAGCTGGATCATCCCTCGACACAGCAAAGTCTGAACTATGAAACTTGCAGTATTTCCTACCTGCAGTAATTAAAGATGCAAACCTATATTTGCAGAACTTTCAAAAATTCTTTAAGACATAACTTTTTCTTTTAGAAGAAATATACACTAAAACTGAGTAGAAATGAAAAAAGCTTTTGACTGCATTTATATAGTGTTTAATCTCTACAATCTTTCTTTTTGCCCTTTTCCATCAGGCTGAGAGTAGCTGACAGTAATACAGTCTGAAGACCAGGTGGGCAGAGGCAGAGTCAGAAGAAGCCCTTCATGGCCACAGAAACCATACTCAATCCACCCTTAGAAGTCTTGGCATCATGTAAGAAGCTATTCTGGAAACAAGGTGTAAACCAATGTGTGAGTGTATCTCAGCCCCTGTGAGGAAAAGAACTTCTCCTAGATTTTACCCAAGCATGGAACGAAAATCAACAGACAGGGATTGTACTGGAAAACCCTCTCAGCTCCTCCAAAACTCCAGTATCATCTTTGGAAATTCTTCCACTTCTTTGGAAGAAGGCCCACAGTTCTGTTCAGCTCAGTCTCAGCAGCACCTTCTAAAGTACCCTAGCTGCTAGGAAAAGCATGCTTCACTTTTCTACTTTATTTCAGGCTTTGAATGTGGCAAAAGAAGGATGCCTATACTTCCAATAGCAAAGGGAAGCACTGCTGTGCTGCCGTGCATGGGGAAACCTTCAGCACTCGGGATTGTACTCTACACTGGGGTCCCTCTGGAGCTGACCCCATGTGAAAACAACACCGAGCTGAACTTCCCACTGGGGAAAGGTAACTCTGACAAGGTGAGAGCTGAAATTGCCCCTGCTGGTGAAGCCATGCTGTCCACACCTGCCGATTAAACTGGAGGCCTGTTGCAGTGCCATATTCCCTCGACGTGCACGCCTGCCAGGCTTTGACACAACCATGCTCCAAAACCAACTCTTCATCAAAGGTGTCCTACATTCAGCTGAAATCAAAGAGCCTGAACAGATGTCTCTAAATAGATTTCCTCCTTGTAATGATGGCAAATAAAAGCACTGTCCTCTAACATGTTCTGCACAGCATCTGTAACGCAAGTGCTGCAAGGGGAAATCAAAAGGAATGGGGTAGGATGTTATGTATGCTGTGTGCTCCGAGAGTATTTTAAACTCCCTTAGCCTCTGTAATGAAAACCACACTGTCTGAAAGTGAAACACTGCTGATTGTTAACTGTAGGTCTGTTGGAAATAAAGTGAGGGACACAGGGAAAGGGAATTTCACGTAAATCTAATTTCTTCTGTGTCAAACAGCGCTACTGTATTTCCTCCCATCTGCAAGGATACCCTGTGAAATGTGGATGAATGTTATTACAGTCTGCAATAAGCAGAGTTCAAAGTGGGGAAAATTTGGTTCAGATTTGGATTCGGCAGTTCAGAAGTTTCTTCACACTTTCTTCAAACGACCCAGAAAAAAAAAATCTCAAGCTCTGACTTGCCAATCTTATATAAAAACTTTTACATGAATCAGGTTGCTATGCAAAGTAGGTAGATTTAAGCAAATATTTATATATTTTGCTTTTTCAGCAGAACTAAACTAGATTATTTTGCGGGTAGGATGCTGACTGCGATGAAAGAGAGAGCTACATCACAGTTCCCAGTTCTGTCTGTGGCTCCCTGCATGACTTTGGGCAAGTTATTGCTTCTCTTTGTGCTTCATCCCCTTTCTGTAAAACAAAGAGCCTGCTTTGCCTCCACTCTTTCTTTTCCTTAACTAGATAGAAGTAGTCTGCGCTATGTGAGCAATCAGCAGAAAACAGATGGGGATGCTGGGCTGGGGGACTCAGATGGCAGCTGAGACCTCTTGGTGCCATTGTGATGGACATTAACAACAGAAGCTGCGTAAGAAGAGCTCTTTGAAACAATTTCCAGTCAATTCTCACTCTCTGAGGAGACAGATGACAGCTTATGTTCACTGTGCCTAACTGAACACCCAAATTAAAGGTTGGGTTGTTAGTTCCTGAAATATGGACTTTATCTAACACACCACGCTGCAGTTCACCTGTGATGCTGTCAGATGTTCTGGACAGAAAGGCTGCACCCATACCCCACAGCCCTGGGCTCCCTGTCCTCCTTGGCTCATCTCCTCCCCAGATGCCCAGTGGCAAAGTCCAAACAACCTTAAGGATGCATCAGCAAAACTCAAAGCTAAACCCTGACTCCTGGAGTTTCCTTCCTCCTAACGTCCCCATCGGCTTTCCAGACTCCTTTGCACAACACAGCTCTGGCACAGACAGTAAAACATAAGCTCGTAGAGGTCTCACCACCAAGGAGAAACTGCTGACACCTCTGTCTCCCTGAGCAAGCTTGGCTGACAGAACAGAGGGTTTTGGAGCCAGCCTCCTGTCCTTGCTCCCAGACTCACAGGTCCCAACAGCCCTGTTGGCTTCAACTCCCAGGAGACCTCTTTTCCCCTGCATCCCAGACCACTCACCTTGGCAGTTGGACCTACTCACCTCCTGAGTTCTCTCCAGGGACCATTAACCTCCCTTTCAGTTATTACTTTCTTTGTCAGCTGGGTGGAATAAAGACCCTAACACATACACAGATCTGCTCAGTCCTGAAGGGATTTGGAGCTCCCTGCTCAGTCTTGAAGGGACCAGCATATCCCATTACAAAGTCCCAGACTAAATTCACTACCAACAAGAAGTCATCTCCCTTTGGACGGGTAAAATCTACCTTTTGAAATGTCCACATGTTGTCTCAGCAACTCTCCTTTATGGCTGTTTACATTGGATAAGAAGTGCAACACAAAGCAACATTCAGACGAAGAAAGTGCTCAGAAGTAGTAAAATACAGTGTTATCTATTTTTTTAGCTGAATAAATTGAGCTTGCTTTGCATTATTGCTGGCTGTCTTAGCCCAGCTCTGAAAGTGAGAAAGAGAAAGGGAATCTTGAAAGGCAGCTCCCGAGAGGACACTAATATTTTTAATAGTTTGTGGGTTATGAAACAAATCTGTGTTAGCAGTATTATATATCTCAGCCTGAACCACTGGGGTGTTTCCAGGCTCTTTAATGAAACTAAAGCACTAACACAGCATTGCCAAGAAAGTAGATTTATTCACAAAGAAATGTTTGCTAGCAGAAATGAAAGCGTAGGCATGAGCGGGGCTGTAGCATACTAATGCATGGTCTTGTCACTCACACTGCCCCTTATCTCACCAGCTGAACTCTGGTGTTGCTGCTGGATCTTAGGTCAAACCTTTTCCCCCTTTTTCTGCCATCCAGTCTTGCCTCTTCCCTGATTTTTTGGGGCCCACAGCAAAGCAACACATCAACGTAGGCCGAAACCTGTACCAAGAGCAAAACTTGATCTATAGCCGAGGAGAGCCGAACATAAAAAGAAAAAAACATACACAAACACTAGGGACTTTTTTTTTTTCATTTTACAGTGTGAAATAGGACCCAAACTAATCAATGGAGCTCAGTGGGAGTGCATAATTATTAATAGGCCCTACATGGGGCCTCAGAAAATATGCAGTTCTCTTGGAAGTTTAAAAGGTCACTGTGAATAACTAAAACATACTTTTCTTGGTAGTTATTTTGCAGTAAAAAAATAATTCATAAGGAAATCAGTTTAGGAAAAAAAATTCTCATGTTCTAGCAGGGTGGTTTAGGAGTCATTCCTATGTCTTCCATGTATCTTTTCTGGCAGGTTAATGGGCCATGTTTTATTCTCTGCCTTACTTCCTAAGGCTCACAAAGCCCAGTCCTTTCTCACTGTTTGTTATTCCAGAACTTGCCTGTGTGCTGCCCAGTTGAGAGCAGGAATGAAAAATGGAGTGCCCCCTGGAACAACCCACACTGGTGGGGAGCAAGGCCATATGAACACCCCTGAGTAGTGCTATTGGTCAGCCTCATTTACTAATTTACTAATTACACAGCAGCCTGAGGGGATGGGCATGTCTGTACTGCTCATCAGGCTGAGTCTTGGTCGCTTCAGACCCTTGAAGGAGCTCTGCACCATGTCTGGGCATCAGGAGATGTTTCAATGAGAAACTCTGAACAAACCCCCCAAGTCCTCCTCCTAACAGCTGGTGTTTAGTGCTGGCACCAAAGAAGTTGTGCTCTTTTAAGAAATGCTGGGAGGTTGCAGTGAAGCAGAAGGAGAGCCTGGCAGGGCTCCTGGGACACACTTCAGGCACACAAGTGACTGGTATGAGAAATTCCCAGCACTGAAATTCCTCCTGGCACAAAGGATGATGACACATGAGCAGAGATCCCACACTGAATGGTTTGAACATGCAGCAAGGCAGTGACTGTGGCAAGGAACCTGATGGAAGCAACAGCTGCTGGCACAAAGCAAGCGTCACCTTCAGGCATCCTCCCACCATTCTCTGCCTTCAATTCCAACATCTCCTTGAGTGATGTTGGAATACAACATACAGAGCCCAGCACGAGTGAATTCTGAATTTGCACTCATTTCAAACAACAGCAGAAAGTGCAGCAGCCTGAGGATGCATGACATGGACCAAACAAGTTTGCCCTTACCTCATACCACAGGATGACAGCTGAGTTGTGTGATGTGACAGAGTACTGCCACCACACGTGGACATGGAACACGTGGACAGCTGAACACAACCCCACAATGCAGTGGTGGAGCACAGTGCCAGTGTGGGCTGGGAGGCTGAGCAAACAGATGTCTTAAGTCTCAGATCTCAGGAGAAAGCCATCCAGCCTGATTTAGCACAAGCATGGCCTTCATCTGAGGTAGCTGCACACCATCAGAGGGTGGGTGGGGAGGTGGGCAATGTCTGTGTATCTGTGTGCTTCTGGCCACTGGGAGCTGAACCAGCCAGATCCTTGCCTGTACCAAAACTGATAAGTTTTATCTTGCATTTATTCTGTCATCAGCTCTGCCAAGCAGCACCTGGAGGTGCACACAGCAAATGCTGTGACTCGGGGCAGAAATACCCACAAACTGGCCAGGTTTCAGCATGAGCACTTTTCTCAGCAGTGAAGTCATTTTATTACTATGCTCTACCCAGGCATGTGCAGCATCTGGTTAATATATTTCTGGGTAGTTCCTAGCTCTCCAAACACTCCATCCCTACCATACTGCATCACACACAAAAGGCAAACTTTCCAACAGTTCGCCTGGGTACCTGTTCCAGGCACTTACAGACCTGGTTAGGAAAATTTTCCAAGGAGCTAGCCTGCATTTTCCCATGCTTAATTTAGTTATTGGAATGTCTGCCATTTATATGTGTTCTCCTTGGCTCCTGCACAGGTCAGCTACTATAAATCAGCCCAGTATCACTGACTGTAATGGAGCTACAGTAACCTACAACAGCTGAGTATCTGGTTTATGAATGCAGTTCCCAGAGCTTCATGTTAAATACAGCCCAAGGCTGGGGCACTGAAAGAAAATGAAGAGGTTATGAAGGGTATGTATGCCAGTTCCAGTTCAATATTGTTTGTCCTAGATACTTACTAGGTGATGAAAGGATAAATAAACAGACCCCAGGCACGGTGATGTCAGACACTGCTTATGCCAGTGATATTTTCTCTGCAAAAGGAGTGCACGTGAAACAAATGAAGAAGCAGGTGAGAGCAAATGTTTGGCTGCCAAACTTGGCCACAGATAAAACATGATGAAGATATTAAGCCTGTGGACTGGAATTTGACTGGAAGAATACCTGGGGAGGGAAAGGAAATCACCATGGCCATTGAGAGCCCTGCCTAAGTACCTGATGGCAGCTAATGAGGAGGTGTGCAAGGAAATTCACTTCTGAAGCCACATCAAGCATGATCCTTAAAGCTCTGATCCCATCTGGTGAGGCAAAGAATTTACTTCACAAATTCAGTTTACTATGCCCTTCTCTGATCTTGCTCTTCTCCAATTCTCTGTAGACACAGCCAAGTCAGGTTGCACATTATGGGAGCTCCATATTCTGCATTCAAAATCTTCTTCCAGCAGCAACAAAAGAGTAAAAAGGAACAGTTTACTTTTACAGTGAAATGGAAACCGTGTGGAAAACATCTCCATCTGATAGAGCTTTGGTAGGGTTTGGTTTTGCTTTGGGGAAAAAAAGGTTTTAAAACACTGGGGACAAGCATTCTGGATCTCTTGAAACTGAGTAATTCTGCCCAAACTAAAACCTTTCTGCTTTGGGCCAGGGATTGGTATAAGGTGCCACTGCACATTAGTGTGCCAGCTCTGCTGCCCAGCCCAGGAAAGCAGCAGGACCTCCTCCATCTGCCAGAGACCTCCACAACCTCACCAAGCCTGGCTCCACACTACCATTCCAGGGAGCTTTCTCTGGAAAACAAGATAAAAGAATATCCCCCACGAGCTGTGCCAGCAGACTCTGCAAGCAGCCGCAGGATTTGACACAGCTAACCTGAGCCAGGAGAGACCCCAGCTGGCAGCTCTGCCCATCCTCTCACTCCAGCAGGGAGCTTTCTGCTCCCTCTCCCTGGCCATGGATTAGGGAGGGGAACCAAATGACCAGCAAAACTCAGATGTCTCTGCAGTAAGCAGGGCAGCTCCCATGGGAACTAAAAATTCTGTGTGAACTTGCATCAAACGCACCGAGGAACGGTTTCTTCCCGCAGAATTTACTATATATTAATTAGAGAGCAACTTGACATATCTCTGGCTAGCACACATTAAAGCAACTCCACAAGTATTTACCAGCTGAGGTCTGTGAAGACAGAGGCCAGAAAGAAACCCAGAAGATTAAAAAGAAATTCAGCTAAGTGGGGCCATGGCAAATTGCCCTGCCGAGCTCCTCTGAGAAGCTCCTTCTCTGTTCTCCCCAGTGCACAGTTCCTCACCACTGACAGAGGTGCAAAGGGCAACCTGTACCAGGCTAGAATGATGCCAAATAGGGAGAACAGACCCTTACACTTGTGATCAAAAAGGAAAATGTTGATACATGTGGCTAAAACACTTTCCAGCCCTTTGGTAATTCTGGTGCGTGACATTTTGGGAATTAAAAAAAGGGAGCAGGACAGAACTTGTCACTGGAATCAAACAGACATAAAATAATCTGTTTCTTCCCTATTAAAGTAATCTCACCAGTGATTTCACTTCCTAATTTACTACTTCTGTCACCGTCATAATATATGGACAGCATTCAGCAGCTTAGAAGTTTCTCAGAAAATAAAATGCCAAAGCCACTTTGGCAAATGTAACCACAAAGATCCTCCTATGTTTTCATATGGATAAGAATAAAAGGCTCTTTTCTAAATTAGATGATTTTGCCTCAAAAGACAAGTGCGACTCTAATTTAAAGCTAATTTTCTGGCATCAAGCAAAACTCCTACAATAATCTTATTATTTACATTACATCATTTACATTATATTGCAGGATGCTATTTGCAGTCTCCTCTCTCCCCTTTCTTGATTCCAGAAAGGACTTTAATGACGGTGAATAAAATATTTACAGACAGATGGAGTACAAGCACGACAAGCACAGAAGATGCTGTCTCTGAGTCTAAGTTCTTGGCAAAGGAACTGGGATTCTGCATGGCTTGGGCCCACTACCTAGAGATGCATTTTCTGTTAGGTTTCCAGCCATCCTGGAGTCTGATTTACAGCACATCCCCAGCGTGGGCAGAGCAGGATGAGACAGGAACAATGCTCCCATGGCATACATGGACAGGGCAGAGATGATGGCAGCAAGAGCTTGATCACAGCCTGGCCTCTTCCATTGCCATTCCCAGGATATTTAAAAGCTTTGTCCCTTGATACATTTGAACAGTAACTCATTATTTTGGCAAAGAGGGTGATAAATTACAAAGGCTGATTGATTTACTATGTCAAGGTAGCAGCAAGTGATTTCCCCCAGAGCAGCTGCTCTGCCCAAATGCCAGCAGAGCTACAGAAAGGCACATGCCTTTGGAAGGCAGAGCACCAGAGGCTCCTTTTCCAGAGCTATTTCAGTCTCCTGATGACTGTATAATAGAGGGAGAACCGAAGTCATCTGCTCCCCTATTTTATGCAAGGTGACTAAGAAAGTCTTATTTGGTTTGAATAGATTTCAAAAGTGTGCACATATATTTTATATATATATATACACATGAATAAGCCTCTTTCATAAGAAAGACTTCATGAATATTTCATGGCTTGCCCCTTGGGTTTGTAGGTATCTGGTTTGCAGGCTTTGCTAAGTACAATTTACTGCCACCTGGGCTCAGGAACAGAAGATTTCCACTGGATTCTGCCGTGTTCATCAGTGGCCACAATGTCAGGGGTACCTTGATCCCAACAAGCCCCAGCATCCTCTCCAATCAGAGCCACCTTCAGTTGTTGCTGAAGCAATCAGATGACAAAATAACTTCCCGAAGTTTTGCAGCCCTGTTAGCTACAAGCCAGTGTTGCCCAGTGAGTCTTTCTTTCCCTGGATGGTTTTTAAATAATGTTTTCTTTAACCCTGATGCTTGCAAGATGCTGTTCAAAGGGAAAGAAAAGCACAGGGTCACCCATGGAATTCATCTCTCATCACATCCCACCACTTTCCACATATTTTTTAAAAATGTAAGCTTGGATAGCCAGGCCAGTTTGCTGTCATGTCTCCCCCTTGCAACTGCTGACAGTCAGATGTTCTTGCTTACTTTAGGGTTTGATTTATTGTCTGCAATTAGGCTAAAAATGGATATTTAAAAAAATACAAAGGAAATCTATGATTAGTTGTAAATTGGAAGCAAAAATAAAGACAGAAAAAATGATTTCTTTATCCAGCTTGCCAGGCATGAACTCATTTGTGTTTTCATCTCTGTAAACCTGTTGGAGGGCTCTCTCCATTCATGTAAGGGGTACTCATCTTGCTGAGCACCTCACCAAGATGGATGAATTTCAGTTCAAACCATAATGAACTGAACTTTCTGCTAACCACTGCCCTCCCTGGAAACACCCTCAACTCCAAGCACCTCATTCAAAATGCTGGCACAAGTTTGGCGGTTTTGACAGGACTTGGAATCTGCAGAAATCCAGGTCTCGAGTGTGATGCTGACAAGATCAGCCCAACAAGTGGACCACTGTGAAAATGAAAATTCAGTTTCACAGACCCATCTGCTAAGAAATCTCATGACTGAACAACGCAGCCCAGGAACACAAATCCAGACCAAAGGCTGGGACAAGATTGCTCCAGCTTCCACCAGTTCATCAACTCTATCTCAACCAACACCTGAACTATTCAGCCCATTCCACTCTCTCCCACAAGTACAGGACATCATACATTAGCCAAAGAGGTGATTTAGTGCAAGCAGTGTTTGATTCATTTTGAGGGAACAGATAAATCTAACATAGCCACCTTCTTTGGGCTTCTTTTGAGCACACTCCAGCAGAGCAAAAATGAGGAGAGGCAATGTCTCATGTAAGGCAGCCTTCACATGCTCCACCTGCCCAAGTGCTTGGCAAAGGCTGAGGCTCAAATGCCAAAGGGTTTCAGTGCATAAAGGCCTTCTAAAAATGAGGCTGGCTTTAAGTAGCCAGGCAAAACCTTTGCATATAATAAGGGGCATGAGAAAGGTTATGCCTACTTCACAGAGCAGATTCCAGCACACAGATCCCTTTTCTTGGCCACCAAAGATGCAGAACTCTCTGCAATTTGATGTTTATTTATACGAAAATAGCCTTCATTTTTGTTCCATGCCTTGAGGCTGTGCAAACTTCGATAGGAGAGGCATGTTTCCAGCAGTGATAAGCAGCAGTGTTCTGTCCAGCAACTGTTATCGCACCCCTCCCAACCTGAACAGAGCAAATTAAAATTAGCAAGATATTAAAGAATTAACACTATAAGCATTTACGACCAGTGTCAATCATTCACTCTCTCCTGGACCATGCAGCAGAGGGTGAACAAGCAATGCTGTGCTCCAGGGATTAATGGTACATAACTGAAGCCCTGATTGCTGCAGGCTGTTTAGTGGTGAAGCACATTTGTCCTCAGCCAGGCAAAAGGAAGTAATGAGCTGAAATAAAGAAATGGGAAATATGAGTTGGGTAGGAGGAGAAAACATCCTAACAAGCTGCCAGGGGAAGTGCTGGTTCACCGCTTGGGTCATTTCAAATTGGACTGGATAATGCACTGGAAAGCATCCTGGTTTCTGGGAGGCTGTGCACTGGATGTGAAGGATGAAGGGGTACAGCACATTTCTGCCTCTCTGACTGGGTGTCTTCCATGATCTGCTCTCCAAATAACTCATGGTTCAAATCAAGTCCAGGCTTATCTTCCACCTGCAGCACAGGGCAATTACTGGGGAATATAACAAATATGCTCACCATCCACACCTGCATTAACCATCCACACCTGCATTAACCTCCGTGGGTAGCCTTCCCCTCCTCCCCTGGGCTGCAGCATTTCACAGCTCTCCATGGCAGTTCCCATTTTAATCCCCACTTACCATAGACTGGCAATGACTGGTCACTGACTCAGTCACTGGTGTCCACATGAACAACCTTGAGACAACACAAACCACCTTCTCAGAGCTTCTTCACAGGCTCAGCTGCCTCTAGGATTTTCTTCTCCACACAGCTCAATCTATTCTTTAGGGTCAGCAATACCCAAACTAGAGCTCAGACCCCATGGGGGGCAAGCACAGTTATTAATGGTGTTATGAGCCCCACAGAAATTTAATTACTTGGACATATATTCGGGGATCACACATATTTTCTACGTGGAGGTCTTCTGGCAATCAGAAACAAATCGGGGGGGAGGTGTCTGCTATTTTATAACCCTTTTTCCCCACAGAATACAAGGAGGTAATATCCAGGCAAGGTAAGCCCCCCCCAGCCTCCACAGGCAATGAGAACTCATTTATTTCTATGCTGATAGAGGGAATGGTGGTGATTTGGGAATGAAACTCAGCCAGCTTGTTACATTACATGCCCTTTTCAAACAGGAGCGATACTGCTTTCACGTCTGACATGCATCATTAAAAAGCAATCACTTCGAGCAAGGCTCTTTTTATTTATCACGAAAAGAAACGGAATGGGAAAAAGCGAGAGATAATCATCACTCAACTCTTTCCCTGCTGAAAAGTGAAAGCCTGTGTCCAACAAGGCAAGACCACCCATCTTGAAAGGGTTTGGGTAAGATTTATATTTGGTCAGTGTTTTAAGAAGCAGTGATTCCTATGCCTTGCACACAAATTCAGGGTGATAGTCCTGGGAGCCCCACAGACTAACCCAGAGAGTAATAAAAATCAGATGCTTCTACATAATAGATATTGATATTGATGGAACAGTGTGTCTGCTGAGAGTGCTCTATCCTGCCTGCAGACAGTTCTGATTTGGCTCATGTCCTGGACAAAAAGTGTTTATACCACTAACAAACGTTTACTCAATGCCATGGAAGTGAGCAGAGCTGTGTAAATGTCCAACTTTCCTCGTACTCTCAGAGTATACTTTTGATGGTATCCTGTGGACATAGCCTGGAAATGACAAAGCCATTAGCAATATTCACCTTTCTGGCAATGTTTGGCAGCTTTGGCAGAAGAGGGAAGTTTGGAGGCTGGCAATGTGATGGCAGTTCTGGGGGAAAATATCTTGGCTTCCTCAGAAGATGATCTTTATGTTAATTTGATATGTAAATTATATTTCTGCTCATGTGTAAAGGGTAAGTTAATGCTGTATAAGGGAAAAAAATCTCTAATATAAGAACATGAAAATAATTTTTTTATGATCAGTTAGGAATTTTGGTCTAATCTACCTTTGCAGACTAAGCAGGTATTTTGACAGCAGCAATGCAGTGCAAGTGTTGCAAATCTGGGTGCAGGGAATGAAAAGATACCTCCCTATTCATTTCCACTGCTTCTCCCTCCTTTTCAAGGCCTGAAGCCTGGGACCTGAGCCTTAAGACATCTACACCCCATGATTAGGGAAAGCAGGATAGCAGTGCGTAAAAGTGACCCACAGGAGCTTCTCAAGGACTTCAGCAATTGATTTCCATTTGTTTCCAGATGTGAAACTGGAGATTCAAAGATGGGAAATGATTTTCTAGGTTCCGTGTGAACAACTTTCACAAGTCAAGGAACTACTTTTTATCAAAGAGAAACAAGTGAACATATTGAAAATCTCTGCAAAAGGACTGATCTTGACTAGGAGATTGAGAACATCCTCCCTAGAACTACTCCTATAAAAACTCCAGCCCTAACCTGCACACTGAATTAACTCTAAAATAAGTCCACCACCTCTGCTGGAGAGATTCCTGGTCTGAAGGTGAAAGCAAACAGTGGAGCAGGAGGGTGACACACCCAGGTCTGGTGCTGCTCCCAGGCAGGAACAGTAGCAGGGTCCTAAATTCAGTGGCTTAGTCTGACCTATTCAAATAGCATTTTCTCTGCCCAAATAACTGATCCTTAATGAAGCTATTTATGTAAGGAAATTAAATTAAAAAGGAATGTTAGTCACCTGGGTGTTGCCACATGGCTGTAATGTGTGTCTGGGAGACCTGAGACTCATAAATTGCATACAACACACTGAATGGAGGTCTTTAGCCTGTATAATTAAGTGGCAACTAGTTTCATATTAAAGATATTACACATACACAGAGGCACAAACAAAATGTCATATTCTCCATTTCCTGTGTATAAATCTCTGCTCACAGAAAAGTCAAAAAGCGTGGGGTAGAAGCGAGGGGGTTATGATATCAAAGAAAAAGGTTTCAGACTAAAAAGCAACCTACAAGTTTGCACCCACAGCTTTTGCGGCTGGAGGTAAGAGGCACACACCAATTCAGAGGCTGCTGTGGCCACAGTTACAACTTGAGTCTTCAGACACTCAAGGTGAAGCAGAGTGCAGAGGATCTCTGAAAAATTAATCATCAATTGCCCAAAGCTAAACAGTACAGACCATCACATCACATCACATTTAACAGAGGAGGCAGAGTTCAAGGCCAGCTGTGTGCTTTCTAAAAAACCTGTGGCAAAGATGCAGGATGAACAAAGGCCAAGAGCCACTGACTGTCAAGCCATGTTTGACACTGAACTGGCTGCTGCAGCCAGAGCTCAAGGTGTGCACAGCTTGCCTGGGACCCTAAAATACAGAAGGTAAATCTCCATATCAAGGCAGCTCAGGTAACTCAAAAAACCTGTGTGTGTCCTACAGACCTTCACTATGGCTCTGAAAATGCATCTTGACTCAGGACTGGGATAGCTATGAAATACATAAACCCACACAGTCAGTTCCTGAGCATTCCTACAGTGCCAGGCTGCAGGGGCTCTGAATTTCTGAATCCCAGGCACACGACCCCAGCTTGGCTCTGCATAAGCACAACCTGGACACACAGGATTAGCTATCCAGACCTCACCCCTGCTCAGCAAAAAGCAACTGTACCCTTAAGCCTGAGCTACAGCAGGGTTTCCACACACCTGTGTGACCAGCAAACCTCGAGCCCAGGGCTTTCCTGCCTTCAGCACACTGCTCTTCATCCTGCAAATAGCCAAGCTACTGATGATTCCCTGGGGATACATCCTCACTCAGCAGCCAGTCCTGAGCTTACACACGATCCCAGCTTAGCCCCAGCAAACATGGGGCTCCAAGCACCCCAGGAAAGGTGGTTCTGGGGTGAAAGGGTTGGTAAAGCACAGGGCTGCACCAACCCATCTGCCTTCCCAGCGCTCTCCTGGCACGTGGAGCTAATGCTTAATTATCCTGAGTGATTTATTAACATATAAAGTCAGATTAAATGGGTATTTGGAGCTGAGTGGCTGAGAGGCTTTGAAAGGGGAAAGTGATTCACGCTATTTATCCAGCTGAGACAGAAGCCACGTGGCGTGAACCCGCAATACTGATTTCTCCAGATAAAAAGAAATACATTTCTAGGAAAAGAACCTCATCAGCAACCAGAAGACAAATAAATTAGGAGGAATTCCTGATTTAGACAAGGACACTGCCCACACCAACCTCTAAACAGAGCAGAGAACATTACTTAGGATCCTGTATTTTCTCTAAGGTGGTTGTGCTTTTACTCACCCATCACTAGGGTCTGTTGAGGCTCCAGAACCACTCAAGCACAACTGGAGCTCCACTGGCTTCCAGAGCACATCACCATCACTGTGGAACCACAGCCATGCCCAAAAGGTGGTTCTCAGCAATGTGAAATTTCTAACTCACTTAATAGTGAATAGTTAGAACCTGGATAATAGTATTCCCTCTTGTAAAGGAAACTTCGTAAACAAAAAATGGAGACAGCAACAGAAAGCAGTATTTGTGTGCTCTTGTCTGCCGCAAAGTTGTTTTCTGTGATACTTGTTAGTCCTGGCAAAACTTGAACCACCTGATGTGTTAAATGGACAGTTTCTTAACTTCTGCCTGTGACACGATCAGACTGCAGTCCTAGCAAGGTACACTTTTGATATATAATCACCAGGACCTGGGGAGTTGTACACACTTCAAATGACTTGTACAGACACATAATGTCAAACTTCTTCTTCAGCCTAATTGTATATAGGGGAGTAAAGAAAGAGAGAAGAAAAGTAAACTCTCAAGCTGACCTTGGTGGAAGATATGCAAATATATGAAGTACAGAGATCAAAGTGTAATGCCAGAGTTTTATAAAAGTGGTGTTTCTTAGGCCAAGTGTTTCCTATTCCCTGTCTGCCTCTCCCCTCTTTCACTTAATTCCTCATCATCCTCCTGAACAAGGATGGAGAGATTAGGTAAAAGATCTGCATCAGCTAATCAAGCTCCTGCAATGAAATAAAACATTAGCAAAATTTTCACTTGGGTCAAACCACACTTTTTGTTCAAGACTAAAATGAAGTACTTCAGTGCTGAAAAGTTTCCTTTTTTAAACTTGCTTAAATTAAAACTCCACCTAAACTGGAAACAAAAACTGGAAGGATTTTTTTAACTCTTGAAATGGCTGGGAAGTTTCCCCTTTCTTTTCTTTCTCTACTTTTTCTTTTTTACCTCTCTAGAGATCAAAGGATGATCTCTGAGTAAGCTTTGATAGCTAAATTGTCTCACCTGTCTAAAACTGGTGGGTCTATACCCACCAACTCTAAGATGCCCACAAAGTGAAGTCAAACAGAGAGAACAGGTACCCTCACCTCCCACCCACCCCAGCCACTTGTGCAGCACAAAAAAAGACAATCTGCATTAACAGCACCCAGAGAAGCGACACAGCAAACAGCATCTCCAATCCCATTTTAAGACTCAGCTGCTTTTACAGCTTATTTTTATCTCCAACAGGAGATGGAGTCCAGCTGAAGAGCAGGGCACGTACTCGCACTTCTGGCTCTGCGCTGAGCTTTCCCAGCCACTTCATCAACACAGCCTCAGATTGGCTTAAACCGGGAGTAAATTTCTATTCCTCCCTGTTGGCCAGTGAACAAGCAGAGGTAGCCAAGATCCCCCTTTCCTCCAGGCCCGTTTTCCTGCAGGCCCAGCAGTCCCCACTTCCCCGTGTCCCGCCCGCAATCAGCCCGGTGTGAAAGGCTGGCGGTGCGAAGGCGCTTGGGAACGCAGGTTGCTGGTTCCTGGCATGGCCCAAAATCCAAGGCACAATCAAACCCACTGAGAGCCACTAGCAAATCGCTCGAGCTACTTTTTTATGAGACACTTTAGCCAGCCCTCTTTTCATATCCTTTACGAGGCTGCCTTCAGCCGTACTTGTAGTAAAAACTCCCGAGTTATGGAAATCATAAGAACGAAATTATGTATGGAAAAATCATTACATTATAAATTGGTTCCACTGTTCAGAACATGTAGGAAATGGGGCATATAAAACTCAGATGGTGTTGCAGGCTTTGATACAAGGTTCATTATTACACCACGACACAAGTGAAATATGTGCTAACACACTGCCAGCTAATTTGCCTTTACTCACAACGCAGACGCATCGCTGGGCAGCTTCACAAATTTCATCAAGCTGGGTGATTTCTCTGATGGGACGTGGCAGCCCCCACAGAAACACCACGGGAATGAGCAGATCTTGTATCTTCAGGGCTGGGAATGTGTTCCCCCACCTCATTCAAAAATAACAGCCATCTCCCTGTTTTCTCCTAATCTTTTTCAGATTTCATCCCCATACTA
The DNA here is from genome assembly GCF_008360975.1 of Lichenostomus cassidix. Classification (NCBI taxonomy): domain Eukaryota; kingdom Metazoa; phylum Chordata; class Aves; order Passeriformes; family Meliphagidae; genus Lichenostomus; species Lichenostomus cassidix. The sequence goes on along the minus strand of NC_139489.1, from coordinate 7,528,071 downwards.
TTGAAATGCTGTTATCCAGTTACACAGGTGTTGCTTGTGTCTCTGGTTTTTAATGATCTAATCGAGGTAGGAGGCAGGAAAACTGGACAGGAATGGTTTTGGGACAAAATGCTCTTTGTTAGAGAATAACAATTGGTTAAAATTGGAAAATTTCCATGAAAATGCATCAGTTTTCATTAAACTTTCATCACGAAATATTCTGAAGCCAACCAGGGAATTTCAACAGTCACAGGCTGATGCCTGCAGCTGTCCCTTGGATAAAGGGAAAACTAAGGAGATCTTCATAACTGTGGTGGATGCAAGATGCTTCCCTGGGGGAAAAAAATGGAAAACCATGGGATTACACTTGGCCATGGTTGTTAATAACATTGAATAAGAAGAGGAACAGCCTGAGAAGTCAAGAAATCCACAGAGCTGACACCAGGTATCCACTGGATTTCTAGCTCTCTTTAGAAAAGCTCTTGTTTTAATAAAACAGTTTAAAAATAAAATCATAGTCATTATGAAAATATTTCTTTACTGGAAAAATTCAGGGAAATATTTTTTTTAAGATTCAAATGGTCTGTTTCCATACATCCACTGAGAAGCTAGGTTTCTTCCTGCAAAATAACTTTCTCTAAAATAGACTCTACTTCCTATTAAATTATAAGGGGTTGAAATCTGAATGAAGTGCTTTGAATATATTGAAAATGTTTCAAATGACCCAAAAATAATTCTGCTTTTTTTTGTTCCAACGCGGAACAAAATTTCTTTTGCTTGCTTCCCAAAACCTCAACAAATTGGAAAATCCATTTGCCATGTAGCTCTGCTCAGAGCAAGAATGTCAAGAGGTCTCATTTTTTAATGCCTAGATGGTGTCTGAATTGAAGAAGTGCCGTCAAAATGTAAAGCATTATGAATCTTTTCAAATTTCCAGCTGGTTTTGGAGAAGGAAGGAGCCTGGTTTGGGTTGGGGCCAAGATCTCAATGCTGCCATCGTCAGGGAGTGTGCCTGTTAATAAAACCCTGGATCACCATCCAAGCCTCTCTGTGCCTACCAAAGCTAACCCCTAATTTTGAAGATACCGAATTCACCGACTCTCAGGTTACAACACTCCTGCCCGTGGGGGGTTGGTTTTTTTTCCCTGAGGCATGCTGACAGACTGGAGGGGTTTACATCTTGCTGTGTGTATCTTCTTTCACATCTTTCACCATCTTTTTAAATGAAATCAGGTACGGAGTGAGAGGGAGGAGGGGAGGCAGCACAGGGCAGCCGAGGAAACCCTGCCAGGCTCAGGCAATGCTTGGGGTGTACATGAGACATTTTTTCAGTGAGGTCCCATGGCCAAGGACTGACAAAAACATTACTCACATTCTGCAAATTGGTGTGGAAAGTCCTTAAGAGCCACAGGCTCACATGGGCTAATGGCCCTCCACCTCAGATGAAAATTACAAAAAAGCCACTGGAGGTAGGTGGGATTAGAGTTTGGGGGTTTTTGCTCACCACAGGAACTTGAGGCCTCACTCACACTTCAAGAAGTCCAGATGCCTGGCTACTACAGAGGTAAAAATAAAGCATCCTGTGTTGCTAACACCACAAGGACTTGTCTAAAGAAAAGGTGCTTCTCAGCCCCTCTGCTCATCCACTTAAGAGTCTTGTCATGGCCAGAGGCTCAAGGCAGCTCACTCAGAGAGCCAGCAGCCAGCCTGTGCCTGCCTTTGGTATGGGATGGTTGGTATTTACAGAGGAAAACCTGCCAGGCACAACAGCTCCCTTGCCATCCTGAGCTGGTGCTCAGCACAGTCCCACTGGTAAGGCCTCCTCTCCTAAACTCATCCTGGTACCTGTCTGCTGCTGCCAGAAATGCTGCAGGTATTGTCAATGGAGCACATTTCACCAAATGGGCAATTCTCTGGGAAGAGGTGGTCAATTCACTGCAATTCAGGTAATAGATGCAAAATGAAAGCTCTGGAGCTGTTCAAGTCCAGCAGGTCTTGCATTGAGCACATGCCATGAATTCATGTGATTCCCCTTTACTTTTACCTTAGATTTTACAGCACCATTTAAATTACAATATTTTTTTAAAACAAGGAAATTGCATATTTAACGGAAATTAATCTCCCAGTCCCCCTCAATAAACCTTTTGAAGGTCTGTATGACTATGACAGGGGTAGATATTTTTAGAAGGAGCGTACAGTAATTTTCTCTGCAGCATTCAGTAATTTACGATATTGTAGCCAAAGGTAAAGATTTCCCCTAAATATAATTTGGCATTAACCAGGCATTCACTGCAGACAGGGCATTAGCCTAGAACACAACTTCACCCTAAGGATGCTGTGCAACTGCCAAGCTGAATAACACAGCCTTTTGCAAATTCACAGCCAGGTGAAGGCTGGACAAAGCCCCCACCTCAGGCTCAGTGAGCTGTCACCACTGGCCAGAACCCTCTCCAGGTGTGCTCAGGCTGCACAGGGAGATGTGTGCAAGCAAGGAAGAGCCATACCCTCACCCAGGCTGGCATCATCACCAAAAGCATCCTTTCTGGGAGAGGAAGGCATGGGGAGAGCCTGCTCTACAGCACAGCAAATACAGCTGGTGGATCGCGAGCCCAAATGACCCATGATGCACAGATTTGTGAAGTTCTTCATGGTTCCTTCCCTTCTTTGCCCATATTATTACCATGGATGATATTTTGCAGCAAGACTGAGAGGGCTTAAACATAAGCATTGCAAGGCTGTGCACTGGATCATGGCAGGAACAAAATGGTATATAAGGTATGAAAGAAATGCAAGGCAGAAGATGTCTGATTTACAGACTGCTCCTTAAATGTGTGCGCTGTGCATGATCCAATGCACTTCTTCACCAGAATGGCTCTCTCTCAAGCTCCTCAGTTCTTTAAGGAAAAGCCATCTGACAACACTACACCCACAAGGGAATAACTATTTTATTATCTGGGCATTAGGTCATGGAAGCTTTTTTAAAAACGAAGTTGAATTCAATATAGATGTACACAAGCAATGCAGAGAATATGTTTTTTTCTCTCTATGTCTTCCTCTAGCTACAGTATCTGGAGTTTCTCATTTAAATTTTAAATAATTTTTTTTTTGTAAGTTAAAGAATAACTTGCTGAAGAGTAGCACCAAAAAGTCTGACAAAGGGACAAAAATCCAACAAACTTTCTTATTTAATGAAGCAGTGAACATCACTGTGAACACAGGAGGTCGAACCTGGCTCTTGCCACCTTATCACCTATTCCCATGCACCCCATTAGCAGATCTGCCTGCAGTGGTGGCTACTAGAACTGCCAGAACAGCAAATTGTGTGGGAAATGTCAACATCTTGGAGCCTGCATTCCCAGGAACCAAAATTTCTCAAGAACAGCAGTTCTGGAAGGGTTTTTTTTGCTACAAATGTATATAGAATTACAGGCTGTTAAAACACACAATAAAATATTACTAGTAGAGACATATAGGAAAAAAAATAGACAAAAAATATATAGAAAATAATTAAAACAGAAGAATTTGTTAAACCTGATATTTTTCAATGAACTTTTCTTCTTCAGAACCAACAGTAACAATTGCTCTGCCATGAAAATTTCCCAACTGGCTTATTTCCTTCTGAGAAATCTTGTCAAAACGAGCATGACATGGAGGAAAGAAGCTTGGGTTTATAAAAAGAAATAAAACCAGATAAACATTAAATAATACTTAGTGTTTGGCTCCATTCGAGCTGCTGGGAGACACGCTGCTGTTTATTATGGACACACACGGATCCACAGAGCTGGGATCCTGTGTTCCCTCTCTGCACTCAGCCCTTTTCCAACCACAGAGAGCATCTTAAACCAGCCAATATCCTCCTGCTTTCATTTTACATATGTACAACTTAATACCTGATTACATCGGGGTTTAAACTAATGACTTCTGGACCCACAAGGCCTTGGATGGTGGCTGGCAAGAGGCCAGGCAGAAAACATGGAAACAGAGGGCTCCTAAACCTGTGAGGGCGAGTGCATGTGTGGTGGAAACGCTCCCAGCTCTCCTGCCCCCATCTGCTCAGGATCCCATCACAAAGACTGTCGTTATAATAACTTTATTATGGACCTTCTGGGGAAAGCGAGTTCCCAGCACGGGGTTTGCTGCGGCAGACAGGAAACTCGTTTGCTCCCCGCTAGAGTAAAGCCCTTTATAATTAATGCTGGGTAAATAAAGCGCTCATCTGTAAACACTTTTAATTAGAAATTGGTTAAAGCTAAACCCCCGTGACCACACTGGCCAGGGGGATTAGACACACGTCAAGCTTTGCCCGATCAGCAAATAAGAGGCCCTTTAGTATCTGCAATTCCTGTGCTGTGGGACCTCTTTGAGCTCTGATCACACATCACTGCGCTGCTCCAGCCTGCTCTCCAGGCTCAATAGAGGATCAATATTTGTCTGTACTTTCCGAGAAAAAGCCTCCTTGACACAGGCAGCATCTGTGTTTGAACAGTCACTTGCTAACACATAGCAGACTTTAACCAAAGACATGTCGAGCCGGCGGGTCAAGCACAGCCAGGGTCACCCAGCACTGCTGGTGGTTTCTGTGTTTGCTCAGGGCACTGCTCACAGCACAGCCATCAGAAAGGGCTGCTGTGAACACTGCTCAGTGCTCCCAGGGCAGGACAGGCATTGCAGAAAAACAGTACATGGAGAGGGAAAAACAAATAAAACCCCTGAACCACTTGTATTCCCATTTTTTAATCCCTGTAGGTGACCTGTGCCTGATGTCTCTAGTCTCATGGTAATACTGAAAGATTTCCATCAGTGGGGCTGGTAATATGTTATCAGATTTCAGGGAGAAGGGACTTTCTCTTCTGATTGCTGCCTCCCCACCTAGTTCCAGGTGTCACTTGTGCATAAGGACAACAGCAAAAGCATTCAGAGATGAGGGAAGTGCATCCAGCAGAGAAGGTTCTTGCTCTGGACAGAGGATGCCAGCCTGGCAAAATGTGTGCATTGCAGTGGTTTATCTCCACTGTGGAAAAGCAACAAGCTGGCTCTACTGGAAATGGCACTGGAGATACCAATTTGCCCTCCCCAAGACAGCCAGCACAGCACTGACCAGCAGAAATGTGTCCTCTCCTTTCCACCTGCAGGAATGCTGATCACTTCTGCTGCACCCTCTCCTCTCCATGCTCTGTCTCCTAGCCCAAAGTCATTCCACATGGAGGAAAACTCCCAACAAAACTCACCTTCATTCTTCTGTGTTGCTTCCAATCTCTATCTGACAGCTGAATCAATGAGTGTAAATCAACACCAATACCAGCTTTAAGAGATCCTCCCCTGCTTCTGCTGTCCCAGTGACAACAAGGGACTGCAGGAGAGCTGAGGGGTCCTGAATGCCACAAAATGTGAGGCCCTGGCACAGTGTGAGTCATACATTTAGACAGGGAAACTGAGGCACAGGAGGTCAAGGCAATGTGCCCATGCCTGGCCAGAGTCAGAACCACTTCTGTTGAGCCCCAGCCAGTGCTGCTCTGGGTAAATTTCTCCCACGCCTCCCATCTTCTTTGTTCAACCCTGCCAGCCTCTTCCTAAAGAAAAGGAGGAATCTTGTTGAGCAGAAGATGGGATTTCTCCAGCAGAAGCACCTCCCTTTTCCCTGGAGGCCTAATAACTGAAGTCATCAAGCTGTGTGTTGAAAGGCAGCTGGGCCTGGGGAGGCAGATCTGGAGGGCAGGGCTCATGCAGAACAGCATGGCCAGAACATGCCACACTGGGTAATTCCTGGCCCATGACTCCAAAAACCTGCAGGTTTTTCTGTTCCCAGCTCCCTTGTAGATTTTGTGCATGTTAACTTGACTTCCCTTTTCCCCTTCCACATTTTCTGTCTGTGTTGGATTCCCTGGAGGGCACTGTGCTCACTTATTCCCTCCCAGCTGCAGCTGCTCTAGCCCAGTGACCTCCTCAAACGCTGCTGGACAGTGCTGGCCAGCCCTGCCATGCCTTAGAGCACTCCCAAAGCCATTGTTCTCCAAATACACGGAGCAAGCACACATCCAGAGCTCACTTGGCCTGCAAAGAACTCAGACACTCCCAGGAGTACACAGAGGGGTTGTAACTTCAAAGCTGTCCTGTTCTCACTGACGGATTGGACTGCAGACCTCTGCAAAAGCCTTCCAAGCTGAACTGAGCTGTGATGCAGAGGGGATTTCCACCTTTGTCTTACAGATGGATCATCTCCAGCCAGCCTGGCAGCAGCCTGAGCAAGACTTCCAGCCCCAGCCTTTACTGTGCCGGTAGCTGACAAGCAGTGCTTCTCCCCTTACACATTTGAGGGAGACAAGTTGCTCCAAGTCTGTCCTGAAATAACTTCTGTCTTGCCACCATCGTCACCTGTGTTTTCCTTTCTCCCACGTCCAGCTGGAGGCAAGGTCCAGCTCTAGCACTAGGCAGAACTTTTGTTAATGATGCCTTAGAAAAGAAAGCCAAAACTACTCTATAGATCCCCAGCTGGCTCCTGATCAGAAGGCACTTGGTGGCAGCACATCAAATACACCCACGTGCAGCATAGCTGTCTGGACCAGACATCCCTCCCACCCAGTGACCCATCAGGAGAGAGGAAGCGGTGTTGGCTAAGGGTGTCTTGTGGGATGGAAAGATTTTTGGAGACATGGAATATGCCAGTCTTCCATCAGATGCTCCATCACAGTTCCCAAGAAATTTTTGGAAGACAAGACGCCTGGCTACCAGTGCAAAGGAGCCTGAAACGTCAATCCCATCCACACTGAGGTGAGATCTCCTCCTGTGTCTAAGCCTTGTCTTTGGAACAACCAAATTTCCTGAAGCATTAATTTCAGACATTTCCAAATTCAGCCTAACATCATCTGTCTTCCCCAAGTGGCCTGAATGTTAATGGGCATGTGTGATGTGCAGCTGCTGGAGTGACTTTCATCTGGGAGGTGAAGCCCATCCCCATGAGTAAGAACAACAAACAATCCAAGCACAACACCCCCAGCTTCTTATGGAGCTCCAGCAACGCAGGATTTGGGTCCTCACTCAGAAATGCCCTCAAGCAACCTTCTAAGTGGGGGTGGTAGCATGGACGTGTCTTTCTCCAGGGATGGTTCAAGTCCTCCCCCAAGCTCCAAGTGAGGACTGAGGTTTTAAGAGACAACAACCCATTGCTGCAGTGAAGGGAAGGAAGAGCTGCTGGGATGCTTGTGGTTTCTGCACTCCTCTTTCCTAGCAGGAAGCATTTTAATTTTTATTTCAAATGAATAAACTATACTTCAAAAAAGGAAAGGCAACAGAGAAATTTTCACATGGCCAAGTGCCCCACGCCAAAGGCATTCAGTCTCTTAAATCATGACACAGTGTCCAGATGTGTTATTAATATGTCTATTATTAGTTCTTTTTAAACCCTGTCCAGTATAATAACTGAGCTTTGGCCTCCTCAGGCCTGCTGGTGAACAAAAGGGAATGGTGCCCATTTGGATTACCTACCCCAGAGAGAAAGCTTTGATTCAACACCTCAGGCCTGAAGCTCCCAGCTGCCACTCTGCTGCCCCGGGATACAGTGTCACCACTGCTCCCTGCTAGAGGGATCAGGGGCTTAATGGGATTTAGGGTGGAAAATCCAAGCTCAGCCAGAGGTGTCTGCAACACAGAACTTTGCAGAGAAAGGGGAGGAGAGCCAGGCCAGTTCTTTCCCTCCTCTCTCATCCAGGACCTGCCTCATTTTTCTTGACCAGGCATGGAAGGGGAGATGGCAGTGTTATAGTGTCTGTTATTAATGTCATTACTATCCTAACTGCATAATTATAGATCACACATGTTTAAATGATAACAATACCATCTTCAGTAGCCATTATGAAAAAAAAAATTAGTCTGATGGCTAAAGAGAGCAGGAGTCTGAATGCAGTGATAGAGCAAATCTCTGCCAGTCCTGGATATCATGGTCCTGCCCCAGGAAGATGAACATGGAATGGGAGGGAAGGAGGGAAGGAGGGAAGGAGGGAAGGAGGGAAGGAGGGAAGGAAGGAAGGAAGGAAGGAAGGAAGGAAGGAAGGAAGGAAGGAAGGAAGGAAGGAAGGAAGGAAGGAAGGAAGGATGGATTAACCCTTCATGCCCCATCCTTGGTTCATGAGCACAAGTCAAACCATAAACATGGGAGTAAAATTTGGAGGGGAGAAGCTGTTCCTTTTACTACTTATTATCCTGATGTGTCTTATTCAAGGAGCATATATTGCACAGAGCACATGTGCTGTCTTCACTGTTCATACAAAGGCAAAAGCAAATGCTTTTGATCTGACCATATTTTTACAGCTCTGCAAATACACAGGGGTACTTATATTAAAATTAATTACCATGAAAGCCCCACAAGTTCACAGGATTATTCCCAGGCAAACCTCTCTTATAAAACAGACATTCAGGATGTCAGGCATCCTTCCCAAAGACACAGAAGAGAGATCTGGGTGGTAGAAAGCTGAAGCTTTAAGACCTCTGCTGGCAACACTTCCAAAGTTCAGTGATTGCCCTGCACTGCAGAATTCTGTTCCCATTTGTGTTATTCAAAGTAGAAGCTCAATGTACATGACAGGCACAAAAGTCAGGCCAAATTCTTCACAGGAGCAATCACAGGAGTGATTTTGGATTATGCCAGTTAAAGACAGAATGGCTCATGGACTACACAGACAAACACTTTGGGAGAAAATGTCTCAAGTCTGTATTATTCGTGAGCCATGCAGCTAATCTGAATGGTCAGGGAGTTACTGTCTTGTGTATTTAACATCAAAACACAAAGTTGGGGAGCAGGAACCTTTTCAAGAAAACACATGTTAAACCAGCTTCAGTGCATGGGGCTGGATGATCATCATGGCCCCTCTTGCAAACGAGCATCCCTGTTTTCACCTTTCATGGGGCTGAGGAGAATGGGGTTATTTAGACTCACTCTGACATGCTCTGTCTTAATGCTGACCCAGACTGCAGGGAATGGAAATAATAAACTCTTCTGGTTCAGGACTTCAGATGTGTTCAGGACAAGGGAGAATTTCCTCTCCTGTGCATATGGACACAAAGGTCTAGAGGTTATTTTCACTCTACACTTTCTGCAGAACCACCAGAAGCTATAACAGGGGCAGAGGAGAGTTTGAGCAGCCCAGATGATCACCAGAGGCTGAGTATAGAAAATCTGTGTCTGACTGGTGTGCATGGTGTAAGTGCTCAGATACAGTGACCTCCCTCCACTCCAGCCCAGAGAAACTCTCCAAGATGGCAGAGAATGGTCCCTTAGGATTATTTAGGAGTGTATCACCTGAACAGTCTCTTACTGTTGTGGGAGCCATGCCCGTGATGTGTGCTGGCAGCCAAGAGCTTAGTCTCCTGGGATCTGTAATGAAGAGGTATCTTTACATCTAATATGGAAACACAGAAAAATGCCAGCTCTTGACAGATGCCTGCCTAATCTCCCCTGAAAAATCTCTCATGGTGGAAGCACCACATCTTGCCCAATCTATCCCCACCTAGCACTAGAAAAGACCTCACCAAGGTCAAACCTGGCTCTCCTTGGTTGTGCTTAAGGCATAGCAGTTCAAGTCCTGTACAAGGAACAACAATTTGTCTCCTATATTGGTTTTGTTTCAGGTTTTTTTGTTTGGTTTTTTTTTTCCGTTTTTTTTTTTTTCCAGGGACTTCCACATTGGAAAATGGATATACCCTGAATGAGGTTTATAAAGAGGTTTATCAGGGCAACACACTCCATTAAGTGATTTCTGACTTCTCCCTGCTCTGTGCCTCTCTCCCCAGCTCAGGGCACGAATTGGAGGCTTGAAGGAGCTCATCTGTACACCACACCTACATTTCTCCATCTTCCCTCATGGCATGCTGCTCCTGACCTGAAGCATTTCTTGGTTCTCCCAAGAAATCCTCTTTTGCGCTTTGCTCCCCGGCCAGACCTGTGCTGCAGTATTACAGGAATAGTGTGATGAGCTGCCAAGAGCAGTAACAAGGGACTCATAAACTTTCCCTCTCAGCCAGGAATAATACCCAAGGACTAGGAGTCCATCTGAACTGCAGACAGGAGGAGGGAAGGAGTGGGGAACCTATTCATTTGTTTTGCTGTTTAAACAAAAATGTGTTCTCCAAGCTATATCCACGCACTGCTTGGCAAGCAGGGGAATATTAACTAGTTTTGTTGGAAATGCTGACAGCACGACCCTGCAAGACATTCCTGAACATGTGAAGCGTGCAAGACAGGGATCTGGAAATCTGCATATGTGTCTTTGTATCTGTAACTGAAGAGATTCCCTTTGGGAAATTTTGGGAAGACACAAGCACAGCTTTGGATTCCCTCCCATTTCCTCCTGAGAACAGCTCAAGGTGAAAGGGGTGGCTCAGCAGCATCCAGAGAGCAAAAGAGCTTCATGCCTCTCTTTGAGCTTTATGATATTTCCATCTTGCCTTCCCTGTTTGTGTTCACTCCCCTCCTCCTCTGCCTGTCCCCCTCTCCAGGACGGAGCATTTCAGAGGCTCTGTTCCAGCTGGAACAACGTTCATCTGAGCTCCGCGGTTTCTCAACCAGGCAGAAGCCAGGTCCAAGAGGACTTAGGGCTTTCCTCTAAGCCATTACCCAAGTGTTAATATTACCACCCAGAAGCTCTTAGGTTCGTGTTCTGCTGCTGGATGCTCGTTAGGCCTGTAACCTTCTCTCCGTGGGGAAGCAATGGCTTCACACCAGCACACCAGCTGGCTGCCCCATTAACTCCAGGTTCCCGAGAGGAGAAGATGGAGGGCATCAGCATCTTGCTCAGGCAGTTTAATGTATCAACATTTCATGGTGGTCATGAGAGCAGGGAATCTGCAGGATCATTACTATTCCGCAGAGGGAGACATGTGGAAACAGAGAACGATATAAATATATACAAACAAATATATACACTCTCAAACCCCAAATCTCAAGTGTCCTAGAGTCTTGGCATTCCTTTAAAGAGATTTATTTCATCCATAAAATTCCCTGCAAGCTTGTGTTCTTGTAAATCTGTACTGCAGACTGTCAAATCCCTTCTACGTCATTAAGGGAAGGAAATCTGCCAATGTCATCCGAGGGCAGTCATTAGAGGCAGGCAGAACCTCACCAGTCCACCTGGCTTTCTCCAAAAGGAAAAGCCTCTGGTGTGGCTGAGGCTGCAATGATGCTCCTCCTGGCCATGGCACAACCTGTCAGGACACAAAGCTGGGAGAGAAAGAGACATGTTTCCTTCCTCGCAATAAACCAAAGAAATCACAATATGCCAACCTTAGAGGAAAGGCCCAACATAACCAAATTCAGTATCTTTCAACTAGAGATCTCAATTTACTGAGCAACAGAAAGGAAAAACCATCTGGCATTTCATTAGGTGGGGAAACTGAGGCAGAAATTTGCACAAAGCTTAGAATCATAAAATCACTGAATGGTTTGGTTTGGAAGGGACCTTAAAGATCATCCAGTTCCAACACCCCCTACCACAGGCAGGGACATCTTGCACCAGACCAGGTTGCTCAAAGCCTCATCTAGCCTGGCTTTGAACATTTCCAGGGATAAGCCATCCACAACTTGTCTTGGCAAATCACAAGCAATAGGAAATTCTCACTCTCTGGCCTCATGGTCCAGGGAATTTGTGCACTGGAACACACATTGCACTATTCATCTGCTACCCATGCAAACCTCTCTGGGATGTTCTCAATAAAACCGCTTTTTGTATGTGTGTGACAGAAAGCTGGTCTTGGCTGTTCTGCATATGGCTGGGTAAGGCTGCTGGGTTCTCAATTCTGGCTGTACCACACATTTCCTGTGTGACCAACTCTTGCTACAACTGCCTGCACAGCTAAGACTGAAAATCATCAGTGCCAGTCATGTAGGCTTAGTTTCACAAGGCAGAAACACACAGTGGTAAGCACAATTTTCAGGAGTGGAAAAGCCTCCTGTTCTTGATCATAGCAGGATTTGGTCCAGCAGGGTTATTGTCCTGCTTCCAGCAGCTGCTGCTTCCAGATGCTACAGGAGAAGGTGTCAAAGCCTCCATCTGCTGTGAGTGGCGTGATTCCTTCCTGACCTCAGCTCTTGTGAACTTCTGCCTGAAGCAGGGGAACTGATGGCCCATGTGATTTTATTTTCCTCGGCGTAACTGCAGATGGTATTCGCCTTGCTAAAAAATAATTGACCACAATATGAGAGATGTGTTGAAAACCAAAGGTTAGCATGGCTAAAATGTGTCAAATTCAATTACCTAGGACAGAAAGAACTATTGCTACAGGAAGAAAAGGTGAGGTGCTTGTGAAAGCTATGGATAGTGGCTTTCTGCTCTCTCTCCATTCTTTCCTTTCGGGTTTCATTGCTTTCAGGTGGTGTAATTTCACTAGCAGCTGCTGGGAAAGCCGACCTGGGCTAGTCAGAGGCTCTTCAGGATGAAGTTGTCTAGTATTTTGTGCTGTTGAGAGTGGCCTGACCTATCTGCTGCAGATGTAGCCTGCAACTCAGGAAGTTCTCAAAATGTCTGTCTGCCCCAAACCAGCCAGAAACACATGGGAAAAGGTCACTGCACTTGCATGCTGAATATTCACCACCAACCCTGTCTGATGGCTGGGTGGAATCTGAACCAGTTCTTATGGACTAACACCATGATAGTGGCAACATTCCCATTTCTGGGAAGTAGCTGTGTGTTAATGAGAAATGTGGATTGCTCATGGGGAAGGGTGGGTGCAGGATGGACCCGTAGCTAGAGAAGATTGAGGCTGAACAGTGAATGTGTGTGACATAGCACTTGTGATTTGTGGCAGTGTCACCTGCTTCTCTCCTGGCATGTCAGAAAGGTGCTCTGAGACAGGAATACAACAGAAAAACCATCACACTCACTGGTACAGGCTGCCCATCACTCATGAACTACTTCTCAATGTGCTGAATGTTAAAAGAAGAAAATGAGAATGTTTCACGAGCTCACCAAGGAAATTAAGGAATTAAAGAGGGGAAAAAAGATCAGATAGAAAAACACAGTCCATGCAAACTTCAGATTCTATAATGCACTATCTAAGCCAAATTCAATCTGGGCTGGTTCGCTGGCATTGAGGATTTGTACGGCCCAATAACAGCGCCTGTAATCAATCCATCTCACCATAAAATTCATCCCAAATGCTGCAAAATACCTGGTGTCATTCCCTTTGAGTTCCTTTGTCTGTCACTTCATCATTTCCCCAATTCATAGAGGAGTAGGGTTCCCCTTCAAGCCCATTAGCCCTGTGGCAAGGGTGCCTGGCTGGGTCTGTGCTGCAGCATTTGTGTATATATTGGCTGATGTGGAGGGGCTGCATTTCTGTTTCTTCAGCTACATGAACCGTACCCAGAATCAAATGCTCCATCAAAATCTTAAATTCACTTCAAACCATTAGGAATTTCTTTCCTGGACTTGTTAGTGGTGGCCTTGTTTCAACCCAAAAAGCAGATTTTTGATGGAAACAAAGACGGCACTTATGCAACTTCAGCATTGTGGGGAGCATTCCTCAGCAAATACCAGCACTCTCTCTCTTTTTTTTTTTTTTTTTTAAATTTATTTTGTTTTCATTTCAAACATGTCTTTCTCCTTCTTTCCCACTTCATACAGGAGAGGCTCATGAGGTCTGCAGAGATCTAGCACGCTGGAAACCACTGCAGCCCTCCTGGTTACAAAACAACAATAACAATAAAAATAAAACATAGTAAAATAAACCCTGGAATGGATGTGGGTAACCAGCTGTTGAAACCTGAGGTTGTGCTTGACTGAGCCATGATAGGAGAGAGAGCCCCAGCTACTGAGCACGCTAAACAGCTCCATATCCACCCCGCCTTTCCCCAGCATCCTTGTCCCACATCCCCATTCACAAAACAGGAGCAGCAGATCATTAGCCTGAGGGCTGTTTGTTTTCACTGGGGTTTTATTTTGCTTGTAAAGCCCCAGCCCACAGCGTTCAGAGGATCTCTGCAGTGCTGTGGTTACTCCCCTCACAGCCATCTGGGGATGATGGAGCGATGCTTTCCCAGCCTGCACACACATGCACACACAGATCATCAGCAAGCTCCCATCCCGGTTTTGGATGATGATCATACACCCTGGCTCTTGATGATGTTCATATTCCACTGGTTTCAAGCTGAAAGAAAAGTACTGCCTGAATGCCTGGAGGATGCACTGGATATGGACACGCCTGTACCTGGAGGGAAAAATCTTCTCTAAGCAACTATGTCCCCAACTTTGTCTTGTGGAGTGGAGTAACAACTCCTTGACTCCAGTTAAACTGCAACCAATTAAAGAACAATTTTATTTGGCTGAAAGCATCTCTATGTTAGGAAAGTTTCTTGGATTTCCAGGCTAAAGTCTCCGTTTAGGGAGGAACTGAACATCCTCACCTCCTGCAGGCTCACTGCACCAGTGAACCCTAAGCCCGAAGAACGAGGTTCAGGGAAAGCTTATCAAACAGGTGGGGTTTTGGTGTGTATTGGTACGTATGGCCAGGATATACAGGGCCATATATGGCCCTCAGAGCTGTAGGACAGCTCGGGGCTTTATTAGAGTCACTGGTGTGTGTGAGGTGCAAATCTGTCCCCAGCAGCAGCCATACTGTCCTGGCACCACTCAGCTGCCCATTGCACTTGGGTTTCATGAGCTTTTGCACCATTTCCATGGATTATGAACATGTGCAGTTATCCTGGAGATACCTCAACACTCCAGTCTTCCCTGGCTTTAACATTTATTACCAAGGACAGCAAAGCACTAATCCTGACACAGTGAGAAGATTCATCTTGAGAATTACTGCAATTCCCACCAGCACCCAGGACTCTCCCTGCACCTTTCAGTCCTCCAGACAAATTCACCTCTACCAAGTGTGTCTTTCCACAACACAAAAGCCTGCAGCTCCCATGGTGGGCCGCTTCAGGATGGATCTCCAGCCATACCCACTCTTGCCCAAATCACTGTAACTGGGAAAAATACCACAGCAGCAGCCTCTCCCCCTCTCCCCAAGATGGATTTCATTAGAGTCCTTCTACTGGCCATGGGTCCTGCAAGTCCCCCTGAATTATGGAAAAGAGATGTTTCAGCAGACAGTAAGTGAAAGTGAACCAGATTTGGAGAGGAAAATGCATTCTTTGAGAACGTAATAAAACATATATTGACTGGGGATTTTGTTTATAAGGGGAACCATTGTGCCTTGGGTTGGAAGCCTTGTGAACACTCACTATGGCCTGCAGGGCATTGCTGACATGTCATAAACCTCAGCTCTCCTCAATGAACAGCACATGCACATGTGTAACCATGTAAATAGCTGTGCATGGAGCTGCACAGAGTGTGGGTCACACACTTCAACGTGGCCTTGGAAGCCCTTGGAACAATAGGCTGAACCAGATGGTGGAGCATTCCCACAGGAGAACCTCACGCAGTAATGCAGAACTTCTGGCAGAATCAGCTTAGTTCTAAGAGAAGGATAAATCTCTTACATTTAGGCATGATGCCTAGGCATTAACTTCCCTTTCTTAAGTCAATAGCTTAAGTAATATTTATTTTCTGAGGTAATCTTCTTGTTTCCTCTCACAAACGTAGGACTAGGGCTGCTATTGTCATTACATTTTCCCAGACTGCCTTCTCCAGTGTGTTGTCCTCCATTCAGAGGCCCTGGACCTGGCAGTGCCCTGCACAGCTCTGAAATCACCTGGAAAATTTGCACTGCTTGGCCTCACAGAGGCTGAAGTTGCCTCTTCCAGAACATGGATTTGTCATCTTCTTGCTAATTCCTTCTTGCTAATTCCTGTTGAGAACTTGTGAGAAGAAACTCAGGTACCCTTTCTACCCAACATCAGATACGTCAAGAACATTTCCTTTTGCACTGGGCTGGGCAACCATAATTTTGTCTTATTTATGCCTTTCCTTTGATCACTTGTATGAGGGGAAAGACCTCAGTGTGCTCCAAGCACCTCAGCTGCAAAAAGGGTGCACAACATGTAGATGGTAGGGCTGGCTTCCTTCCACTTCATAGTCTCTGGGCTTTCAGAGGTACATGGAGTTTATTAAAGCCTATTTTATGCCATCTCCTGCCCAAATCTACTCAATGAATTCTGTCATCCTAAGGAAAAATTACAAGTAACATCTTGTAAGGACTTCTTACAAATGCAATCTCTTGATCTAAGCTTTTATATAGTTTCCAGTAAACATGAAACAATTTTGTACTTCCTTGTCTGCTGACTAGAAATTTGAGAAACTGTGAACGTGGTGTATGTTGTATGGATCTATTTATATGACCTTTATTTAAACTATTAGCACCTAAAAAAATGAATAAATTTAGAATATTTGGTGAGGTGATTCAATGGAAAAAGTGAATTATTTAAAACATTTTAATACAAAGGTTTCAGAATAAATCATTATGCATTTTTCTTTCGTAAAATGACACAACTTAATAACATGTTGAATTTTCAATAATGCTGATCTTGGTTAAATTTATCCACAATATGAAAAAAATTTTGCTTTGGAGTTCACCCCTAAATGATTTAATTTTCAGTGCTGGTAGCAATACAAAAAGAAATTACTTGCTTTAAATCCAGCTAATTCAGCTCATGGGAAGCAGTACTAAAAAGATCAAATTCTAGTTTTAAGTTTGGAACTGATATTAACTTTCTCCAGAACTTCAAAGGTCCTAAGGAAAAACTATCACACATTTTAAATATAAAGATTTCCCAAGAAAGAGAAATCATCAAGCATTATATCTGCCATCACCGCTGTTTGTGCAGCTTACCAGACTCAGAGATGCTTAGAGGATCTCAGCATCTGTTTAAGAGTCATAAAGCTGAAGTAAATGAAAAGAACACTTTTTTTTTAGCCCTCTCATGCATATCTGTAGCCAGGTTCTGGCCTTCAAGGCTTTTATGGCCAACACTATCCACACGGGACGCTGGTGGATCACAGACCAGCAAGAGACACAGCACAGTGAAGGTGTTGCACACATATTAAAATTGCTAAATCTTTTCCCCAAAGTATTTCATGAAGCATATCCTATGACATAATTGGTGAGGTAATAATGAAACCTGTGGCAAGTTCTGGACAGTGTTTTAGACAACAAGATGTGCTTTCTCCTGATGGCCCCACCGAGGGGATCCCTTGGATGGGATAGTGCTGCAGCCTCACCCAGCTCACTTTCTAAGGGCCACAATGTTATTTTACAGGGTTTTAGTGATCCCTTGCGCAGATCTGGGATCAGACTGAACTCCATAAACTTCCCTTCTGGTGCAGCTCAGTGCTACACCATGCTATGCTCAGGAAAATTAATGCCTTATTCCTTGATACGCGGCTACTGGGAGGTATTTCGGCACTGGAGAGGTTTGGAAACACATGTGCCCTAATAGACTCTCTGTGGCCCCGTTCAGCAGCCACAAAGCTGCTGAATTTCACATCACATTATTTGCAAACACGGAAAAAGGGGATCCTGCCAACCTTCCCAGTGTTCCCTGTAAAACACGTCTGATTTTCACTCACGGCATCGCAGCCTGCTGACAATAATCAACACCTCTGCCACAGTGCAAGGGAGCACTTGTGGGAATGTGCATCAGGCCCCCAGGCTTTCCTAAACCCAACCAAGGAGCTGTTCTGTCCTTCCAGACATGGTATTGTCATAACCTCCCTCCCAGAAGCAAACTGTGCCTGGACTTATTCCAGCCCCGCCGAACAGCACAAGGCCCTCAGCTCATTCTTTGCTGCTTAAAACATCTAAATCCATTGCAATTCCTTAATCAAAATTAATTGTAGGTTTCCAGTTCTTAAAACCTTGGAACCTCCAGACTGTCCCACACCTTTTCCCAGTGCAATGCTGAAATATGTAATAAACTAAACACATCCATGCAGGAAAGAAACTAGAGGGGAAAAAAGCTCACAACGCAGTTGAACTCTGGGATTTTCACTGTTCAGACTGCTTTTCCAGTACTGGGTATACCAGTAACTCCTGATGACTCCTGGAAGTGATTTCCAGCATTTGAGAAGAAGGGATACACACCACCTCCCTGTATTTGCTCCAGGTACCACTTGCCTCCTTCTCCTTGGTTCATCCCTCCATCACTGGTGGCATTTACTCTGGACCAAATTTCCAGCCAGTGTCCTCAGGGCTACCAGAAACAAGACTGGGGAGTCACGCCAACCAACAGAGCATCTGACCCTTCTTTGAATCTTATTTCAATTGTATTTTGGAAATACCAAGTGATTTAAAAGAAAATCAAGGATTCCAGGGTGAGCTTTGGAAGGTTCCAGTACAAATGCCGTGTCCTACCCACATAGTCACCTAAATGGCATCTTTTCAGAGGCATATTTAACAAGCTTTCTGTCCTCAGTCTGTCCCTGAATGCGAGTGCAGTTCATAATGCCTGTGCACACTTTAGGCTTTGTTTGGGCCCTTCACATCTGCTTGCTCAAAAATAGCTTTGGCACAGCCTTACTCAACAGCAAATCTACTTACACTAGGAAAACATGTTGTTTGTTGTTATGGTGCATTACAAGTATAATTCAGAAATATTTACAGGGAAAAAAAGAGAATGATTTAGGTCTGGTTTTCTGGCATCAGTCTCTCTGTCCTCTTTTTTTTTTTAACCACAACATTTTTCTAAGCAGGTTTTATCTTGATGGAAAACCATATATACACATACAGAGCCTGCAGACTGCAGACATGCAAAAGTAGTTAATAACTGCAGCATCTTTTAAAGTTTTTCTTTCTGTAACCTCTGCACAAAAAGCATACATCAGCAAACAAGGAAAGTTAACATCAAGGAGTAAAACAAGAAAGGCCAAATGCTGCAGTAATTTTCTTTTGACATTCATGCTTTAATAGATTCCAGAAACTCATAATTTCTAGAAAGTCTAAAACGGCCATTTGACAGATTTTCACCCTGATGAAAAAGTCATATACTTCAGAGAAAAAATGCAAAATAAAAACAAACAACCTTCCCCACACACAACAGAGTGCCCCTGAAGCCTGGACTATAAAGCCTCAATACCCCAAATCCAATTCACCACCACTTACAGCTCTCCCCAGGCTGTTATGTGAAGAGGAAAATTTGGACAAGACTTTGGATGCTCTGCTCTTAACAGCATGAATTCCCTGACTCCCTGTAGGTCTGCAGTGCTGCTCATGCACCACACCCATACCCAAGCAGGTGCAAAGACATCACTTTGGACATCCATCCATTTCTTTTTCATTGAATCGGTAACTTAAATGACTTCTTAATAAGCATAAACCTCTTTTGGCCTTCTCCCCCTCTCCCTTAGTCCCTGCTCCCCTCAGCAGGGTGGCTTGGCAGCTAGAGTGGCACAGAGAAATGCAAACACACAACTGACTTCTGAGCACTCCAGCACTGGCCAGAACTTGTTCTCTCTGAAATCCCCTTGGATGAGGACTGGGGCAGAGAGTCTGTCCCTGCCAGACTGCTTGCAATGATTCCTCTGGATCTCAGGGAGGCATTCTGCATTAATCCTGACTGTGCCACATCTGCACGCTGGATTAAGAGAGCCTTTCATTTTCCAGAGCTGTCAATCTGGTATTTTTCCATGCTCAATAAATTCACTTTTTTTATAAACAAAAAAATAACAAAGGAAGAAGATGAACCACAAGGCAATTTAGTCCTGAAGTTTCTGGCTGCTTTTCCTTTCCTAGGGAGGGATCAAGACATACTGCTACAGCTTCATTCAGAAAGGTCTTATGGAAATCTCATTTTGATACTAAAATGATGTTTCCAAATGTTATGTTTTACTCATTGAAAAATCCACCCTTATTTATCTCTCCTATTGGACAGAAAAAGAACAATAAATTATTCCAGCTCAAAAAGCAAATAGCCAGTGACAAAAAAAAGAAAAAGAAAGAAAAGTTTGCCACTTGCTTTTCACTTATCTGCCTACACATTTCAAAACATCTTCTTATTATGTAAAATATGTCTGGCTCAGCTTTGGATGGGAACTTACTGTGGCTGCATCTCCATTGCAGTAATAATTAGAGTTGGCAGCCAGACCTTTACAGCCTCAGATCTTCCCTCTTTTCTTGTGATTTCACAGATCTTCTTGCCACAACACTTGATAATAGAGTGGTATTAGGTAACCTGTTCTGCTTTTTCAAATGTTGGTTAAAACTGGAGTTGCCTTTCTTTTGGATGAAGCTGGTAACCAAGGATTCACATGAAAATCTGGGAAGTACTTCAAGACTTCACTGGAAGTAAAGCTGGCACAAGCAATGCAAGTGGGGGCTAAAAAAGCTTTTTCAGACTATCAGCCAGAAAATGCACTTGCAGAAGGTGATGCAATCACCACAAAAAGCAAACCCATGCCTTTTGTTTTGCAAGTATTTCTTCACCAAGATACTACTCTTCAGGTCTGTGCACTGGCTGACAAACCCTGCCAGGGGATATGATGTGATTTGGCAGTGTAGATGAAAAAAGACACCAGCAGAAGGGAAATCAGGACAAGGGATTTGTAATGGAGACGGGCAAGTTCCAGGGACTCAATTCTTAATGACATAATTTCAAGGAAATTCCACACTAGATATCATAAGATCACAGAAATGCTGGTTGGAAGCGATCTTTGAAAGTCTTCAGTCCAACCTTCCACTCATAGCAGGACTATTGCTGACAGCAGGTCAGGCCAGCCAAGGCTTTGTCTAGCCAAACCTTGAAAGCCTCCAAGGACAGAGATACCATGACAGCCTGTGCAACCAGAAGAGCTTCCAGTGCTGCCCCACCCTCCTCGTGAAAAACTTTTCCTTATGTCTAATTCAAACCTCCCAAGCCACAATTTGTTGTCGCTCATGGGTCACTGCTTTATTCTGTGGCTTTCCTCAGATTCACACTGACATCTTTGTGATGACCTTCGAACAGCCTTAGGAGGCTACTCCAACAGCCCTGCACCTCCTCTGCCCAGTCTGGGACAGCCTGCATCCCTCACCCCTCTCCAACAATCGTGCTCAAGGCTCTTGTGTACCTTGGCTGCAAATGCAGATGGCTCTGAGCAGCAGCCTGGTGTGGCCATGCTGGTCTCTGCAAGCCCCCTGGCCACCCAGCTCATGTCATGTCCCAGGTACCTTCCTACAGCAATGGGCTCTGCTGCTAAATGATGACATCTAATGTGCAAAAGCAACTCTCTATTATTTTTCAGTCCCGTCTTGCCCTGAATATTCCAAGGGCTTGGAGAAAAGAGACTGAGCAGACCTGCAGCAGCCCTCACCCCAGCATACATATTTCACTGTATTTCATCATGGCTTCCCTTGCTCATCTAAGATACCTATCAGGAAACCAAACATTTATTTAAGGCTGAGGTCTGCTTTTTGGTTTTGTTTTTTTGTTTTGGTTTTAATTCACTGTATCCTTTTGATATTAAGCAGAAACAGCAGATTACTCATGGCTGCAGAGGGAATGTGCCACCCCCAAAACCAGGGCTGACTTAGTGGCTCTGCACTGACTCAGAGCAAGAAAACCCTCCTGGGGAGCCTCACCGTTCCATCCCCTGGCACCCTGTGCTCTCCCTTGCACGAGTGCAAGGGCTGCTCCTGCCTGAGCCTGATCAGCTGGTGAGATAAGGAGAGCACACACCCCGAGCAGAGGTGGCTCTAGGCCAGGGAGAAGTCACACAAGGCTGGCAAAACCAACTCAAGGGATCTCAAGAGAAAAGAAAGACTGGCAGGAGGTGTTGCTCCTCACCAAAAACACAAATAAGTATCTACTGCAAACGCAAGTCTAAGTTGTTCCTCAAGGCTGTGTAACTATTTCAAGTAATAATTTTAGTTCAGGTTGAAATCTCTATTCTTGACTTGTCCTGCAAGCGGGAGAAGAGAGCAGCAAGCAAGGAGAACGGAGTGCAGAGCCCTGGTCTGAGCTCTCCTGCTCACCAACACAGCAAACCTCTACAAGTCCCTAGCTTTGATTTCTCCTAATATTAGCCCTTCATTTAGCAGTCTCCAATCCCTTCAGAGGACATCGCTTACTGCGTCCTCTGCAGTGAGTCCTGATCTCATTTCAAACTTGATACTGCTGCTAATCGAAGTAATTCTCAGGATGGTAGTACTGTGTCCTGTCCTCCTCCTCATGTGTATGGGGCTAGTTGCTTTTTGGATGAACAGAGGAAGTACTGCATTCATAATTTTTTTTCTATTATACTTGAAATTATTCAAATTAAAGTTCTAGTTTTGATTCCCTATGATACTCTCAATGCCCTTTGAATGCCAAGTAATTAATCTGAGTCTTTCATGCACTGAGAATACACTAAGTTAGCTGCATGGAGATCAACAAAAGTGGGACTGATCTGATCTGAATTCAGCTGATAGTCAGCTGTCTCATCTCTCCAGCTCAGCTCCTTCCATCCTACTGAGCCAAGAGATGGGAGCTGCTCTCCAAAGGTGTCCCTGTTGTCCTTTGATAAAGAAGTGAGCCTGGATGATTAGATGCCAATCCTGAGATTGTTAACACAGGATGAGATGAGATGAGTATCACCACATCGGTCTGATTCAAAGCCTAGAGAAACACATTAGGAAATTCCTGCCGAATGCCAGGAATCAGGTTCCACCCTGTAGTAGGATTATTAACTAGTACATGAAACTGTTGCTGGGTCTGCTCCAAAGCCCACTGGAGTCAACAGCGTCTCACTAACCAATGTTAACAGGCACTGGATTAGTGCTTTTCTGGCAGATCAACAGCATATTAGTGCAATATCTTTTACATTAGACATGTCTGGGTTTGTTTGTTCCAAGCTCAAGATACAGTGAACAAAATAACCTTACCGTTTGGAAAATGAACCCTAAGTCCCACAGACTGAGCAGGGTTTGGCTCTTTTTTTTTTTTTTTTTTTTGTTCTCTTTCACCGAATAGCCACAACCAGCACTGTGGAATGGAATTTATTTGGAGGACAATTGCTCAAAATCAAATTAATTATTCCTTCTCTCTTTATTTATGAATGCATACGCTTAAATGTAATTCCAAGCAGTCTGGATTTCAGTGCTGATGGAGAGCCACTGGAAAGTGAGGATTCTTTTCTCATATATTGTTACCTATAAAATGTGATTGATTCCTTTGCCATCATTTCTTATTTTAATGTAATAGTTTTTCTTGGGGAGGCACCCTTTTCTTTTCATCAACAGATGATAAAGCAAAAACCGCTATCTTTGATGTGGTGTAGAATTGTTTGACTTAAATAATAGACTCTTTTCCTGGTGATACATACAGGAAATATTTCTTGGGAAAATGACAGTAAGGCCACAGCTGAGCTGAAGATGAGCTGATGACCTTTCCTATTGGCTAAAACCAAGCAGATAATGTCACTTTTCTCAAACTGCTTTCCCAGTCCCCATGTTTATCGTAGACATGGTGCCATATTCAGAAACAAACAGGCTTTCACCACTACAGCAATTGTGGGCTGTCAGCTGAGCTGCCATAGCAGGTTTGTGCCTGCCCTCAGCACATGGGGAAGTGGCCTGTGGTGGTTCAAAACCATGTCTGGCACTCAGACCCCCTGGGGTAACAACGGTACCACAGTTCAGGGTATTGGTGGCTCATGGGTCCTTTTCAACTGCATCCAGTGGTCTGCTGGGCTTCTCCAGCAGAGCTCTGTAAGCCTGGAAGACAAGTCTTATGAGAAGCAGTTGAGGTAACTGGGATTGTTCATCCGGGAGAAAAAGAGGCTCAGGGGAACTTCATAGTTTTTTATGATTACCTGAAAGGAGGTTGTAGTGAGGTGGGGGTTGGTCTCTTCACCCAGGTAACAAGCCATAGGACAGAAATGGCCTCAAGTGGCACCAGGGAGGTTTAGGTTAGATATTAGGGAAAATTTCTTCACTGAAAGAGTGGAACAGGCTTCACAGAGAAGTGGCAGAGTCACCATCCCTGGGAGTGTTAAAAAAGCATGTAGATGTGATGCTCAGAGATATGGTTAAGTAGTGGACCTGGCAGTATTAGGTTAACTGGTAGATTCGATGATGTTGGAGGTCTTTTCAGACCTTAATGATTCTCTGATTCTATGATGAGGCTTCAGTAGATACTCCAGCATCTCCCATTCCTTTGTGTAACATGCCTGCATAACATTCCAAGACTTTCACGACTCTCTGCTTTCCAGCAGTTAAAAGAACCTGTTCAGCAGAGCAACACAAACCTGCCATGATCCTCCCAGGCAGCAGCAACCAGGGCAAGAGAAGGAGAGACCAACAAGCTCAAGTTTCTGCCATGCCAGCCAGCCACCCACACCCTTCCAAATTTTCAATGCAAACTGTCACCTCTCCCACCCAGAGGGATGTGGGGTATTTAGTGGCTGTTAGTGGCTGATCAAAGGCCCTCAGTGAGACTGACTCAGTGCCCAGTGAAGTCAATGGAAAGCCCTCCCATAGACTTCAGTGGGCTGTGGATGAGACACTGTGTTCATAGACTATTATGGCTGTAATTGATTTATATGAATGCCATGTGTGCTAAAACAATACAAAAGAGCAGAGCATTCAGAAAATAAATAAATCTGAATTACATCTCTTCCAAGTAACATGTCACAAATTTCTGGTAATCTGAAAAAATGATAGTCTGGATGTCCATTCTGTCCCTTTTCCTTGTGTCAGTCTTGTTCCATACAATACCTGGGATGCAACTAGAGGGAAATGACTGCATTATTCACCATCCCTCTCCACAAATGTAATTTTCTCCCTTTACTTCTCTTTTCTCTCTGTGCTATTTTTTTTCCTGGATTGCTGGAATAATTTAAGCAAAGAAGCCAGATGTTTCTATTGTAAAGACAAGCTCAGTACCTGCAAGTCATGGAGGGGGCTTAACAAACATGAAGTGCCTGTTCTTTAAAACGTTCCAGAGTTTTGCATTCAATTTTCATTTCCAAATCCACCAGAGCACTTCAAAGATTTTGCTACTTTTCAACATCATGATGTTCCTATCAAAGAAGGAACTCATCAAATCTATTCAGTAACAAAGCTACTAATCCCAGTCTTTTCTTCCAAGACTTTTTTCTTCCATGTAATTTCATAGCATCAGGATGTCCTGCCACAGTTTAAGAAAGAAAGCCAAAAATTCCATGGGATATAGCTTTTTCTAAGTATGCTTTACCCCAGCTTGCCAGCTACAGAAAGATCAATTGATTTTGAGCTATTGAAAAATAGAATAAAATTAAATAATAAAAAAAAGAAACCAGAAACAACACATAATTCTAAAAACAGTCACCTTTTGAGGAATCTGTAAGAACTTTGCCAGACCAGCATATTCTTAGAATAGCAAAAACACATGGAACTTTATAAAATAAAGATGAATAAATTGCAGTTTCATGACAGATACTGTTGAATGGCTCAAACCTTCTCCTGCATTACTGGCCAACCAGAAGATACTGAGAATATTTTACTGTCTGTGCTGCTTTGGATGTGTATTGCCCAACTAAAGAATCCAACTGTTGCTTCCTGATCAAGTTGAATTTCATGGGAATAATATTTTCATTACCAGCACTGCAAGGTCTATATCTACCCTGATCCCACATCCTTACACACAAGATGAAGGTGCAAAGATAGAAAACCTTCCCAACATTTACCTTCACACACCTCCTCATTATGCATGACAAGTTAGCCTCAAGCTGTGCAGTGCCCTGGAGGACACCATCAGCTTTAGTTTTCTGCCATTTATAATAAAATTGGCCCTATACCACCACCCTCTCCAAATTCCCAAACAACAGCCTGACCTCTCCCTTAATCATTGAGATACCTCTACCTTTTTCTCTTCCTCCCTGCCCCTCCTCCCATTTCTTTCCACCTCTCTACCTCACATTTACTGTTAAATAGAATCTGTACTATTGACTTAGGCATATGGTCTTGTTTGCACCTTAATTCAAGCAGTCATCTCCTATAACAGGTGTCAAAGGGCTAATTTACATTTCCAGCTGTCCCACCATGTCTTCCACACCCCTGGCCACATTTTTCCTACTCTCTCGTTCACCTCATTGCCTTAGGTGACTCTGTTTTGAACTCTCCTTCACCTAAAATAAAACTGGACAGAGGTTTGGCTGCCAGGACACCAACAGTGGTGGCAAAGTCCACTTTCCTGATCCTTTTCTGCATGGACTCATCTTCTCAGGGGATGATCTGCTGGAAGCCCTTTGGGGCAAGGACTGCCCTTCTTATTTATAAATGCTTTTGTGTACTTGTGATGGATGCTGCTGCACTACAAATATGAATTTACAACTCATTATTCTTCTATTCATCACACTTCTGTTGTCCAATCAAAAAAAAACCCCAAGCTGACATCAGATGATTCAAGTAATTGCAAACTATTAAATCATGAAAAACATGTCTTAGCAGCTCATAAATTAACCTGTGGCATGGCCTACAGTCCCATAAATTGTCCACTGAACAGGTATGGAGAATTAATTTTATTACAAACCAGTATTTTTTGTAATGGATAATTTGGCCAGCTTAAGACAACAGTTACATCTGGGCATTTATTACATCAAGTAGACTCCTTTATAAAGCAGACATCCAAAACCACTTCATAATTTGCAATATTGCAAAGAGGGAATTTCTTAGAAAGGAGAACTTGGAGAGCTCTTATGAATTGATAACATACATTGGCTTCATATTTCTTAAATACGTAAAGTGAAAAAATACGACCATACGCTGAAAAAAAAATCAGCCCTATGCAATGTATTTCAGAAAATGAGGTATCTGTTTTTTAAAGACACATTCCGGATATTTGAGGATTTTGTAAACTTAGACTGTCAACTCCCATACTTGATTAGGGACAAGACAAGTTTTGCATGACCACTGCCTATCTGTAGATTTCAATATATTTCTTAAATTCTTTTTCAATGTACATAAAAAAAGTCTTCAAGCATATTAAAATGATTTTAAGTTGATTTGAACAGTAAAAGAAGAATGTTTATTGCCTGTCTGGAAACCCCACCATTGTGTCTTCAAAAGGAAAGACCAAAAAAAGCAAAAAGCAGAAGAAAATACTACCAGAGAGTGATAAATGCCTGGTATTTTAACTTGGTTGTCTGTGAAGGGTGCATGATAAAAGCAAGAGGGTACCAGCTGGAAGGAAGTACTGAAGTGGCAGTAGAATGAAACTGAATGAGTTAGAATAGAAACAGCTTTTCTGGACTTGGTCTGAGAAACACCACATGGGCGATAAGATAAATATGCAAAAAGGCTGCCAATTTTATAAGAAGCAGAACTAGCAAAAATGTTTAAAATATTAACATCCTGCATGTTGTTGCATTTTTTAAAAACAGGTGTTATCAGTTCTAAGAAACTAGGGTAAATATTTCTGTTGCAAAAAATATTAGTTTAATCACTTCTCAGAATTTTTAAAAAAAAAAATCTTGAAGAAACTCTGCTAGGAAGGAAGGAAAGAGGCCATTCAGCAACTGTTCTGTCAGCATTTCAGGTACCCATCCTTCTGTATTCCCAGACTGCCATAAAATGTTATGAGAAAATGTGTCCTGAATTTTTGGGTGGCTCTAGAGAGTAACATGAAGCTCCATCAGTGGGAATACCTAGTTAGGATCCCAAAAGTGCTTATAGTTTAATTACTAAGCCGAATTTTCCCTGCAAGTGTTAACCACGAGGTGTTCCCAACCTGACAGTATCTTCAGTGAAACACCATGAAGGGTAGGACAGCACCCATGGGCAACAAGGGTGGGCAAATCTTGCTCAGAGACTGTGCACTCCCCAAGCAGGGCTTATTTTTGGGGTTTTAGCTTGGATGGCATCTAAGCCATTCAGATCCTGGCCCATGATTGCCTCAGGAATTTGTTAACACACGTAAATGACAGTAGTGAGGTTCACAAACATGATTTCAATCCCTTGTGAGCTTGGTAGTCAAAACCTGGTCTCCACCCCAGATTTTAGAAATGGTGATGATACTTCCTCCATGATGTAATTTCTACAAGCACAGTAACCTCCCCTTCCATTCTTTCAAATCCACTCCATCCTTTAGCCCTTCACCCTTGTGGAGGTCTAGAGGAGTTTTTTCCCCTTTATCTTACTTTGCCTGGATCAGGCCTCAACTTGGCAAGGGAAACACTCTGAGCACACACAAAAAATGTACATTTGGGAAGAATCCTGAGTTGTTTTCTTAAAGAACAAAATTCTGCAGAGCACAGAACAGGAAATAATGCGCTCATGGGTGGTTTCCTCCTCCAAAGCAGCTCATACACTGCAGCTGAGACAACACACGTGGTGGCACTGGAGTGGAGTTTGCCCAGATCCCTCAAATGGGGTTTCACACCACTGTAAGAGAGCTACAGATGGAGGTAAAGATGGTTTTTCAACATGTGTCTACAGAAGGTGGAGGAATTCAGTCATCTTCTTCATAAGCTGGAGCTGGTTTTCTCAATGGGATGTGCTAGTGCTTGCCCTCTGCTTTGAGCAGTGATAAGTCTGCCTTTCAGTAAACTCTTTGACACATTCCCATTCTCTGTGGTTTCCTCACAGAAACCATGATGGATAGCCCACGCCAGAAGGACATTTCAGCAGTGATGCCATACAGAGAGGAGGATGATCAGCCCATGAAGTCAAACACAGCGCTGAAGATTGATCTCTTCTGGAACTCCTGTCCGATGCACTGACCATTAAGTTATGCAAACATGCTAATTCGCAATGCAGAATAAAGCAACTGCCTCCTGCCTTCCCAGGAATGTTTAATTTGGGGCCCAGCAGGGAGAAGACATTCTGTTAAAATGAACATTTTGTTAGTTTTAGCAACAGGGAATGTAAACTACAATGAAAAAGTAATGAATGAGTATTGAGAAAGAAGCTCAAGGTTAAAATTTGTGTCCTCCAATAAATTAAACTGTGTCTGAGGGGTTAGAAATGCAGGCACATGGGCTTTTAGAATTATTTTATTCTTTTGCAAAAATATGAAGTGTGTCAAGAGTGTTATTTGTGGACCACTGCACTCTAAACCCAATCTCCAAAGTAAGCAGAAGCTCTTGCTGTATAGAAATCTGGCACCAAAGTACCTTGTAAGATCAGAGCCTCTGCTCACAACGTGCTGTGGCATTGTACCTATTGGCAGGTACTCTACAAACTCATATAGAAAACAATGCCTGCTCAGAAGATTTGAGCATTTAAATAAAAAGTGGATGAAAGGAAGGATTAGCACTTCTTTGGGGCTGCACTCAGACCACTGAAGGTAGGCCAAGATGATGCAGGAATTTCCAGAGGTCATATGGAGAGTCTGTGGCAGACCTTGGAAAAACTCCTAGATGTTTAATCACCATTTTCCTTGCACTCATTCCTTTCCCTGACTCAATGTCTGCAGCATTCTGTCCATTTATAAAGGTCTTGTTCCTGAAACCATTGGCCATATCGTTTGACCACAGCTCTTATCCTGGAGCCAAATTTGAGCTCCGAGAGAAACAGAGGCAGAGGGAACACAGAAAGAGAAGGGGCACTGGTCTCCATGTAACACACCTACCAGGACATCCACCACACCTTCGGGTTTCAGTGAGAACAATTCACTCCCCACCCCCTGAGCTCCTCAAATGTACGGTGCCACAAACTCTCCAGCCACAAGATGATCTGCCAAGCATGTCTCCAATGCCCTCCAAATCCTCCCATTTCCCAGAACCAAACAGCAGCCTAGAATTCATCCTTCACACTCTCTGGATCAGCACCCCACCTTTTTCTCCATCTGCAGAGGCCAAGTGCTGATCCATGCCCGAGAAGCAGGACTCAGTCCTGTTTTTACCTCTCTCTGCCTGTGCCAGCAGCACGATGCCAGCATAGCCCACGGCATTCTGCTTACACAACACAGCCGAGGTGAGAGGGGTTTTCCCTTCTTTCCTCTTCCAAAAGTGTCAAGTGCTTTCTGCTAGATCAAAGGAGAGGCCAATTAGTCAATCACACCCCTAATGCAGCAGTGGCATGTCAGCTTCCCAGAACCGTCGTGTGCACACTGCCAGCAAACCGCAGGTGTAACCTACTTCTACAAGCACAGCTATCCATCATCCCCGGCAGAAAACATCAAGCTTTGACAAAGAGGCCCCTCTAGACCAGCCCCAGGGTCTCCAAGCAGAAAAGCTACAGCAGAAGTGACACCCCAAGACCACATTTGTTGGCTCAGTCCTGGCTGGGACCTGGAGCACAGGGTGGAGCACCCAGCGCAGTTCAGGTACCCCATGCTGCAGAAACCTGGATAGCAAGCACGACAACCCCACAGCTCGATGGTATCATGCAATACCTTGGCATCCTTGCCCCTTTCCCATCAGATCTGGACTTGTGGCTTCACTGGGAGAGCCGGGAGAGCACTGGGAGAGCCCTCTGGGCAGTGGTGCAGCTGGTAAGTCCTGGCACTGCTGCTGCTGCCCAAGCCCCCTGACCACATCATCAGCCAGGGCACGAATTCCACATGCCTGTGTACACCTCCCCAGCCAAAAATACCTTCCTGCCTCTCCCCTTGTCTCCCTCTAAAGCTTCATGGGTTTGGTGATTTGGTTTTGGTTAGACTTTATAAATAATTTTGTTATTTCTCTAGCATGTGTGTAAAATAATGTGATGTGAGGGGCAGGAAATTATTTAGTTTACATCTTCAGTGTTTGGCTGGATGTGCAAAGTGGGTGAGAAGGAACTTAATCATGGTGGTTTTGAGATTGTGGAGAACAGAGTAAACTGCTTCCTGACCCTGATTTACATTCAGAATTGAATCTAATGGAACAAATATCTCTATGTGATGAACCCCCTCTGAAGCTACACCAACAATCAATTTGGCATCTTCTCCTTTCCCCAACTGCTTTTACAGCAAAGAATCAGTAACAAAACAGACATCTTTTTTTAATAAACAGCCCTTGTTACTACATGATAACCAACCCCAGGATGTTATCAAAACAGACAACACGCCTTGCTAGCAGCAGGCACACCATCTCCAGCCCTGTGCTCCAGCATGACCAAACTCCCTTCTTTGGAGGTAGCAAAGAGCACGAAACCACTCCTGACCAGCCCGTGTCCCCAGCTCACACTGGCAAGCCTAAAAATAAACAAGTTGCAGCCTGAGGAGTAATTACATCTCATTGGCACCCAGCACTGTTCTCATAGGGAGGGGAGGCAGGAAGCCAAGGCGAGGGGATCAGCTACCAGTCCATCCTCCTGCAGCTTCCCAGCACAGAGATGGAAACGGCAGTGCAGAGAGGAATCCATGCTCTGCCAACACCAAGCAATAATTCTTAGCTCTCTGCTTGCTCAGGATGAGTTTTAACAACTCTTTGTCATCTTCATTGTTGGAAGAGCTTGCTGAGGCCAAACAAGCCCCTGAAATTGCAATCTAGTCCTTAAAACAGATATGCAAGAAAAATAAATCCCCTGTGGCCCCTGGTTTCCTTACAAGCAGCTCAGGACAGTGCTCCTGCACGGATGCTCAGCTGGCTGCTTCCCACAATGTATAGCTCAGGTGGTGGAGGTCATGCCTCAAGAGCACAGCAGAATAAAAAATGTGAAGTCTCCTACAAACAGGCCTCTGCTGCATGACACCAATTGCTGTTGGCCAAGAGTCCTTGTGAGTGGAAAGATCGAGTGAAGTTTGGTTCAGGCTTAATGAGTTATGTTCATTTTCCAGCACATTGTTTTGGGTGATAAATCACAGCTTCATGCACCATTAGCACGTAATGATTGGAATATTTAATCAAAGGCCAGCATTTTGTATCATTTACCTTTGAGAAACTAGATTTGCTTGCTGGAACAGTTTCGAACCATTACGCACACTTATCGGCAAAAATCTGTGCTTTATGTCATGTGTTGCAATATTTAAATCCCTTGCAGGCAAGCAAGGATTGGGAAAAAATGAGTGGCTCACTTAGCTTGACAAATGCAAATGGATTTGTAATGTTATTTGAAAGAATTGCAGGAAAAGAAAAGAAAAATTAGAAGGAGAACAAACAATTCTGCATTTATAATCAATTATTATAAACGCTCCTTTGTTTTGGGTTTAGATCTCCAAGTAAAATGAGGACCCTTTTGTTCTGGATGATGTAAGACGTTGTTTGGAAGACAGAGAATCATTGTTTTTGCTGTTTGTTTTTCTTTCTCAGAGGATGCCTCTCTGACAGCAACTGCCTCTCCACCCGAGAGTCACCCCTGAAGTCCACATGACAAGGCTGCCCTTGATGCAAATAAGAGCTCCCTAGGGAATGTGTTTTGGTGCCCAAGAAGAACTCCAGTCCTTGTCTGAGTGATCAGGAAGGTTCATCAGCATGGACCCTAAACTCAGCCCTGTCTGAGAGTGGAAGAGGATAGAGAGCATCTTTTCATGCCCTCTTTACCTCATCATGGAGCAGCCATGAAAACAGATGGAGAGAAGGTGCTCTGCACTTCAACATACTTTCCCCATCTATCTATATACCCTTGGAAAAGGGCAGACAAAAGCCTTACTTGTTTCTGCCTCATGCTCTCGTAAACCTGAGGAGAAACTGTTGGGAAATGGTTTGTCTGCAAAAGTATAGAGCTATCAAAGGCTAAATATTAAAAACGCCTCCTACAGAAGGATGAATCAAAGGTATGCAAAACTGAATACAAATCTGAACTTAAACAGGGTTTCATAACTCCCCCCTGAGTACAATTTGTGCTCCTGGATGGGAATGAAGTCTCGTATTTCCAGAGCAGTGGGTGCTTTTGTTTGCTTCTTGAAATGCTTGGTTGAACAGCAGTGCAGAGCTGTAAAAATAGGTTTATTTTTATGTGCTTTATGGGTCTGATTGTTAACAGAAAAGGCCCGAGGGCTGTGTGAGTCTGTGCTTGTGCACTTCTGCACTAGACTTTTATGTGTGTGATCTCCCACACTGTGTAAGTGGTGTCTGTGGCCACATGAACCACTTGTGCCCCAAACAAGCTTCTGTTCAGGCACAGCGACAGCAGCCACAGTGTCAGTGTGGTGGCCACCAGCTCCCTCGTGCTAGTGGATCTCCACCTCCCAAATTCCAAGCACTAGGGATTAGGATCATGGGGGAGGTTGTACTTGTGTGGGATATACAGGTGCAAGTGGAACAACACTGGGCAAAGGAGGTGTGGATGTTTCTACCTGTCACTCTCCTTGTAAATTGTATTTTCCTTGATCTTGTCTTCCCCCAGTTGCTGAACAGCCCCTCCCGTTCAATTTTTCCATAGATTTTAACCTATGCTGAGAACTCCAGATGTGAATTCCCAAACTTTTGGGGTTTCCAGATCCATGTGCAGATCCAGTCTGGATCCAATTAAGTCAGATCTTCTGCTGTGAGTCAGAACAAGAATGAGAGTACTCAGCTTTCTGATGACAGCAGTGCTGTTAATCTGGCCCTGGACCTGATTTCTCTGCTTCAGTCCACTCTGCTTATAAACATTTGCCTTCCAAGGCAGATGCAAAGAGATTTCTTCCCAAATGAAGAAAACAAGGTGAAGCCCACTTGAACAGCAGAAATTGCCATACCACACCATAAACCTCCAGCCAACAGCTCCATGTTGCCACTAAAGGGCCTTTGTCCCCAGTGGGTCTGTAGGTCTCCCAAGTGCCACACATGACTCCAGAGACATCAACAGAACAGCCAAAAATCAGCATCCATCTCATGCTTTCTTGATCCCTTACATCAGCCAAACTGTGCTCAGAACACTAAACAGATTTGTTTGAAATGAATGGTGCATGGCACACAGAGAAGAAATAAAAATATAATTAATTTCATTTTTTCCACAGTGACAGTTCTCCAGCTCTTCCAAGCTGAGTTTTCCAGAAAGCTCAGTACTTTCTACCATAACTGTTCTTGTTGGCCTAGAAGATGGCAATGTCTTTCTTTTCTTATTCAAAGGAAAAGGAATGGAATTAGTTTGCTAAAGCCTTCCATTTCCTAAAGGGCAGGCACGCTGATATGCGTTCCAGATCTTGGCGCAGTTTCCTCATACTTTGCTTGGAAAATGTTTTCCCCTGACAAAATCTTCTGGTTTTGCACCCTTGTAACAGGGCTTGACCAGAGCCCAGAAGCCACCTACAGACAAGAAACCTCTAAATTGTCTTCCCTGTCCTCTTGAGGAGCCAACCATCACCTTTGCCTATCTGATCAGTTTGTTCTTTCTCCCAAATCCCCTATCAAGGACACCACAGGCAGAAGCTTAGGGAGAAAGCAAATGATGACACAGCCTCACACGTGAGATAGTCAATGACAGGTAACATGGGGGTCCCATTTTACTGAGTCTGACAAGCTCTCTCTTTGTTTGTTTTGACAACAGTTTTACTGAGAAGGTTCCTCAGGGCCAGGACAAGGGTTTTCTTCACAGTCAGAGTTAGGGGAGCTCATTCTTCAGGATCACCAGCAAATCAGAGACCTTAGTTTAAATCTGCCTGGCTCACAGGAGGCATCAAAAGAGTCCTACAAGTTTTGTGCTCCCCTTTGAGCTTGTGCAGGATGGTCAAGTCTCTTCTTCCAACTCATCAAAAATTTTGTCCTGAACCAGAGTACTTTTTTTCCAGAGCTTTATAAAAACCAACATATTTCTCCCAAAAGCTTCTCTGTCAAAGAATGAGCAATTTCCAGAAACATCAATGAAAACATTTTTCAGTGAATTCCCTCCCATCCCTCATGTTGTGTGCATTTCACTCCCATATTCCTATGAGAGAAGCAATGAGGTTTGTGTCTCATTTTGTGGGACAACTGGAGAGCTCAGGCAGATTGCTCTGTGACCTACTTGGTGGCAATGGCCAAGAACTCGTGTCCTCACCTCACATTACTCGCCCGAGTCCTTAAATGTACTCGCTCCCTGGGGAATTTTAGCTTGAAACATCTAACCACAGACCTGGAAATGATTTCAGATACACTATAACGACTGTTGTTAATCACACCCACTCTGTTACAGCATGGCCTGTAAAAGAAGAATAGTGAGGAGGTCTTCCTGCTCCCCATGCCCTGGCAGCAGATGCATTTCCTGTGTTCCAGAGCTATACATTTCACTGGGAAGGGATGCTCTCTAGTGGTTAGATTATGAGATGGGAAAATTAGATCCTAAAAGTTTCACTTCCTGTCTCTCCCCTTGGTATCCTATGTGTGATGAGACAGCTCATCCCATCCCACTGTGCCCTGGTGTGTCTCTACATGCCTGTGGGTGACAGCAATCCCTCTGCTATGTGGGATGGCTTAAATGATGCTTGCAAATGTTTGGAGGGGAGGTTTTAGGGTAGAGACAAGCGCTGTGGCCAAGTTGCATTAGGTTGGAGTGAAGACAGGAAAAAGTGAAAACTGGTACTGAGAAAGACAAAAGGGTCTGAAACGCCCCTGTCAGATCTTCCCCTCTTTTTACTTTAAGTCATGGAAACTGCTCTTTAACTTGACTGCTCCTTATCTTTACCTAAGGCATCACAGAATTCTATATAATTAAAATTTCCTTGACAATTGCCAAGGATTTACAATGTGAAATGTTTCAATTTTTCTTATATTATGTCTTGGCATCAAAGAATATGCACTCGTTTCCTAAGTATGGGATAAAGATGATTTCTAGTGGGA
Source organism: Lichenostomus cassidix (assembly GCF_008360975.1). NCBI lineage: Eukaryota > Metazoa > Chordata > Aves > Passeriformes > Meliphagidae > Lichenostomus > Lichenostomus cassidix. The sequence continues at coordinate 7,492,624 of NC_139489.1, read as the reverse complement.
GACAAATGAATCAAGACCTTGACACCCCTATTTTTTTTCTTTCTCTCTCCTTTTCCTTTCCTTCTTCTTTTTTTTTTTTTTAATACATCTGGTTATTATTGAACAGAGGCTTTCATGTTTTAATGATAAATTGTCTTCTCCCACTGTAACAATGTCCCCAGACGGCTTGTCTTGGCTGAAATGTCTTCTAAGAGCATCTGCTTTTGATCTATAGGGGTTTTAAATCTTTGGATCTAATCTCTAGCCTGGCTGACTTGAAAGCTGATTTCCACAAAAGCAGAGTGTGAAACTTGTAGAAACCCTTTAGTGGAATTACTTGAAATTGTTTAAAAGACTGTATTGACAATACTCAGTGTGTCCTCGTGACTTTTTTTCTTCATATTTACATATATACACATGGATATAAAAATACAAGAAAGAGACATAAGAAAGGAATTTCTTTTAACAAATGCTCCAGTGGTATTTCCATGTAATCTGCATGTGTTGTGGCTTAATACTCTAATAAAGAAGGACTGGAAGCTTTCCAGAGCACAATATTTATGCCATGTATATCAATTAAGATAATTGCCAATTATAATGATATGTCAATTAAAGTCAAGTGACTTTTAAGAGTTATGCCTGCTATTAATTTAGTTCTACGCACACACTGTGAGTGTATTTATAAGGGTTGATCTTAAAATTTCTCAGTGTTGTTCCCATCTAGTACATCCAGCACATAATCCCCGTGTTCATTTTGCTCTTTCTGGTCCACTTCAGGCTGCAGTATGAAGACAGAGAAAACAAAACCCAGCAGAGAGCTGTCTCCCTTGGTGGCACGGCGTTGGCACACTGTCTGCTGTCATTTGAAGCATGCCAAGTCGATTTTGATTTCACCCCAACACAAATGAAAATAGGAGCTGGCTGGTGAATGCATGGGATTTCTGTGGCTAAGGAGAAACCACTGTGGTCAAACTAAAGAGAACCTCCTTATTGATGCTGCAATATATGTATGGACATATACACATTTGTGTGTGTTTGTGTGATAAATACCCTCTCAGAGTTCATATGTCTATCAAACCCCACACAGAACGTTGTAACACATTAACAACAGTGACAGACCCTAAAGGACTAAGAGTTTAGGTTTTGCTGGGATTAAACTGAATTTAGGACAAATTCAGGAGAATTTTGAGCAGAAAAGCTCTTCTGCATGAACTTTCTGGTTAGTATATAATGGAAGCCAGACCCCAACCTCCCTGGTTTGAGGTTTGCAAAACCAAATCATAACAACTGATGAGGTTTTGCTAAACCAAAGCACCCCCTGTTTTTTCATCACAAAGATGAGATAAAAGGGGAACATTTTTTCAATCATTTACTCCTTGCACCTTAGCAGCAGTGCTGAAATATAACCAATAAGATATATCTCGATTATCTCCCACTATCTCCAAAGCAATAATTTCACTAGTCAGCTTTAAAAGCCTCAGAATGCAGCCTCTCCCAGGCCATCCATAGATTTCCCCCAAAGTTCATGGCTGAAGATTAATTTTCGAGGCTCCACCAAAACTTCAAACTATTTCTGTGGCTGACTGGGCCAGAGACATGACGGAAACAACCATTTCATAACCTTTCAGCACTGCTGTTTCTATCCAAACCCAAACTCTAAAGCTGGGATGGGATGTGAGAAGCAATCAAAAACAACACTGGAAAAGCACGAATCCATCCTAGTAGTAAGGCTCAGCTTGGCTTTGGGTTTGATCCCAGGCATGAGGAAATATTCAGGGAAAGTGGAGTTATTTCCTTAGATTCATTTGCCCATTTCTCATTAGCAAAGCATTTTGATACTCTGCAAGAAAGAAAATCAAATGAATTATTCCTAGGTTGTTATAAAACTGGACTGATAGAATAAATATCTGGGCAAACAGCCTCAAACTGAGCCAAGAGGCTCATTCACCCTAGGAAATGAGCACTGTGTAGCACAGAATTCTTCTCTTTCTTGCAAGATAATCAGCGAGCGATAAGATTCTCCCTGGATTTGAGTGTTAACTGAAGCATCTTGCCTTAAGTGAATGTTTTATGGGGAACTTACTACACTGAGCCATTATCTACAAGTTCTTCTGTTGTCACAATTGTTGTTGCTTTGACCTCAAAAATGTATGAGCTAACTGGGGAGCCAAGAGTTCCAATCAGGCTCCCCTCCCCAGGCACACTTTCTATCAGTTTTGCTACAGCTACTGAAGGGTTTGGTTTGTGGGGTGATAAAGGAACCAATACAAAGAAACCCCAGCTGCCAACCAGAAATGACAACACAGCCGAGCGTTCCTGGGCTGGCTTTTGGCAGAGGCATTAGGAACTGTTACTTGCTGTTGCTTTGCTCAAGCCAAGCCTTATCAAAGGGGAAATTCAACTGCACTTAGTCCTAAACTTCCTCTAAATTCAATTTGAGCCACTGAGCTGTCAGTTTAATTGCCCTGCTGTGGATGCCGCTATTTTATCTGAGTGTAAATCTCCCTGTCACTCAGGGTATCATGTAAAGTATTTTTGATGAGGCATGCAGTGTCTGCTCTTAAATGCTACAGCAGGGAAGAGGCCCAAGTGTCTCAGATTACCCCAGGGACAGACAGCTCACACAGAGATAAAGAACAGGGAGACAGGATGCAAAAGAGCTCCCTGTGACGCAGGGGCAGCAGAGGATGAGACACTTGGTGTTTCCCCACTGAAAGGAAATGCCTGGAAAGCCTGTCCATGGTGAGAGGGAAGAGCCCAGTGCTTTCCTGACTCTGCCAGGTGAGTTTAGGATCCTCTTCCCCCCTAAGGACAGGTCAGCCAGGGTGGGTGTCCACAGCCATGGAACATGAGAGGTGCCTGGGTGCAGCATCGAGTCAGCGCAGGGCACCGATGGCTTGGACAGGAGCATGGAGCTGAACATCTGGCCACAGCTGGCAGCAGGCTTATCCCCTCTGCACTGCGGTATCACTCTGCAGATTTGCTAACTCTCCTGTTGAGTGCAGTTACGCATTAGAACTGCTAATGTGCAGTGATTTTGCCTTAAGCTTGAAAGCACCAGAGGTTAAACAGATTTTGATATAAGAGCCTACAAGGAACACTCTATTTAAAAAGCCTATGCATCACTGGCTCCGACTGAAAGGATGATGAGTGGTAGGAGGAGATGAAAGGTGGTTCAGACATGGGTATGATGACAACAGTAAAGGGAAATTAAATACACTGCAGGGAAATAGAAGTCATAATCATCTTGGGTTTGCAGCTCATGAACAGTGAAAAGCTTATGTGATGAAACAGCAGGTAGAAGTGCCTTGAGACTCAAGTTTTAAGGCCCCAAGAGTTTAAACTTGACATTCAAGCCTTTTAAAGTTTTATGAGGGCATCCAATAATTCCTCCTGCTCAGCCCCCAACCCCTGCCTGATGTGCTGGTTGTTTGATTTACACACTTTCCTGAATGTACAATGAATTCCAGGGAAAGCATGCAGAAACCATTGCAGGTCTGTAATTAAATAGCCTTCATGCAGCTTAACCTCTCCAGTAACAAATGCCCAAACCAAAGCAAAAGGTCACCACACCTTTGGCTAGTGAAAACTGACAGAGTCCCACCAAAGACAGTTTTTACACAGGGAAGTAGAGCATGGCCATTCCCAAAATGTGTTCTCTGCTCGATGCAGGCAGGAAAATCTTGCTAATCCACACAGGGCTAATTTATATGCTTGAGCATCCTCCCATGAAAATTATTAGCGTGACAACACACTCTCCAGCAGCAAAGAATTCCCAGCAGAGAACTCCAGCTGCATCAATTCCACTGCCAAGCTCTATCAGTTCCTCTGCCATGCAAGTCCATGAACCACCCACCAGAAATCACCTGAAGTGCAGAGTGACAACAACTTTACTGACCAAGCCAGGTCAATCAACAGTAAAACAGACCCTATACTTAAAATGTATTTGTGCTAATTTTATACATGTTCTAATTATACTAAAGATGTTTCTAACTACAGCATGCTAATTATACTGAAATTAGACATGATTATGTTAATTACCTAGCTCTGCACTAATGCAACTTTTATTAGATACAAATCTCTTTTGTTAGTCTTAAGTAAAACTGATGATTCCTTAAAAATTATTGAAAGCAGTGAGTGCCCTTTCTTTCCTTTTTCCCACTTTATCCATTGTTTCCTTTGCTGTTACTTCAGGAAATGGTCAGTGCTTTCAATCATAACCATTAATTTGCGATCCTCAATCTGACACAGAACTCTGGAGAGTGTGTCCCTGATCACAAAAGACAAAATCCATTCTCCAGAGAAGACAAAGGAGAGCTGTTGTGTGCCTGAAATCATGGACAGAGAGCCAAGAGCACATATTGTGCTGGAGGCGTTATGGAAAAGAGAAGTTGTCTATGTCAAGATCCCAAAAATTCAGAAAAAAATCAAGGGGAGGTTGCTTTGTTCTTGGTGTGCAAAAGGATAGTTCAGGATTAATCATCCCTTGGAGCATGACTGACATTTGGATGGACACAGGGACAGGCAGCACATCTCTTCCATTATGGCTTAGGAGCACATGGGATTAGGGGGAGAAACCTGAGCTCTGCAAAGAGCGAGCATTTTGTAACAGATCACTTTTGAAAAATAGGAATGTTTTAAGCAGTGCATATGGATTATTAGGCAGAAAGAGAGATGAGGTGCATGTTGGGCCTGAATTCCTAACAAACACACTTCCACAGATGTTGCATCAGCCTACAGTCAACAGTCAACATTGTCAGACACGTCCCAGCATAAGACCTCAATCGTGTTTTGGCAACGCTCTGCCAGCTTTTAACAAATCATAATGCAATTTTTTTTGTGCAAGATTTTTTTTTCCCAGGCAACTTGAACTTCTCATTCAATGCTCTTTATAGCCCAATTTCCTTTGCCCTATCTAACTGCTTCCTTTGGATCTCCCTGTCACAGTAGCTCTCCATTACCTTTTAACTCCCTAGGCTCATTTCCATCAAAATGATGGGAGCATAAGGCCACTAACTCCTACATCTTTCATGAAGAGAAATAACCAAACACAGGACAAAAAAAATCTGCTAAAAATCAGTAAAGAAACAGCATGGCTGTAGCACAAAATCAACCCTTACTAGCACTGAGAATCCAGCCAAAAATAACTTCCAGTAGAACTTTGGCTCCAGTGGGTTAACCTTCAAAGAATAACATCTTGATACAGAACAAAAAGGTGATAAGGATTCTGTTCAGCATCTACAAACATAGTCCTGCATGGCTGTGTGTAGATACACTACGCCCAGGGGAGAGATCTTAACAACTTGTAATAGCCACATGGCTCTGAGTATCAGCTCTGATTCTGTACAATACCTTGAAAAAACACCTTTTTTTCCTTTTTTTATTTATTTTTATTTATCCTTGTCATGGTTCCAGGTACTCAGGATGTCCCAATAAACCTTTTTCTGACATCTCAGCTGCCTAACAGGCTCACTGTACCCTTGAGACACAGGTTTTGCCTTACAGTGTCAACACAATCTTAATGTGCCCATGAGCTTGAGGGTTTCAAGCACACAAACAGGGAGAACATCAACAAACAATACGGGCCACACTTGTACTCTTCAAACTGTGAGCCAGCACTGCCTTTGATGCAACACACAAAGTTTCCTTGTTCTTGTTTTGCTTATTCCTGCACATCTGATTGCAACATATGGCCAGTTTCAGCAATTGACAAAATATGTCTTTTCTATTCTGTTTGTGTCACAGCTTTCTGGAGCCACGGATTGCCTTGACTCAGCAAACGACAACTGAGAAACAGTGACATGCCCTCTGTGTTTGAAAACAAACCACAACAGCACAAACTCAGCTTCTCTCACCCACAAACTCGCATCACTTCAAGCAGGATGGCTGCTGTGTTGTTTTATTCTGATTTTAATGATCCCCTTTTCACTCGTGATCTGTCCAAGATTTAGACAGATATTGAGAGCACCTGAAAGAAAATACACTGTGTGCTGCTCTGCCAGAGGTTCTAGATAATTGACAGACAGGGCAGAGGAAAGGGGCTAGAAAGATACGCCACTCATTAACAGCTTGAATACAGGGCTATATATCTAAACAATAAACTGTTAAAATTTGGCATTCACTCCACAACTGACCTATCCTAAAATTCCCCAATGAGAAGTCCAACCTAAACTTCTACTGCAATTATTATCATCATTTCCTAACTCTCACAGAATATTTTTCTCAGTGGATCTCACAAAGAAAGTTGAGCTTTTCTCCCCATTGCAGAGGGGAGGTGTTTTGCCCAGGGTCATCATGTGGCAGGACTGCAAACACAACCCAGACCTACTGGGGCAGTCACTGTCATGACCTGGGACATGTCACATCAGGAGAATGACATTCACCAGCTGGTTGGTGACCATAAGTAGATATTTTTTACACACACACACACACACACACACACTGCACATCAGTGGGATCACTGGCAGCATTCAGAGGCTTCTGCAGCACAAACTGGAGAACTGAGGAACAATTAACAAGCACAGGATTCAAGACTCTTCCCATTAAAAAACCAACACTTCCCCATTGACTCTAATTTCATGTCACTTCAAACAACAGGCCAAACACAGTTGCAGTGGCCTGGGGATTAATCGGAGGAACAGAATGTTCATTCCACATACAGTTAGTTGGAAACGAAAAAGCCTTCCTGCAAAATTAACAATGAAAAATTAAAAAAAAAAAAATCTTAGTGCAATGATTGCTTGGGTGTGGTCTGTTCCCTTTTTCTCCAGAGACTAAATTCCCCGTTTAAATCTCTCCCAAAGCACCAGGGTGGTGGTTGTTTCATCAGGCTCCTTGGCCAGCAAGCCAGGGAGAGGTTTCTGTATCCGGGAGCTCGACCCACAGAGGTTAACCAAACTACAGCTCCAGAGAGGATATTATACAAATGGACCCAAATTGAAATATGACCCTTTTTTTCCCCTTCCTTTTTCCTGAAACGTCTTCCTTTTCAGGATTTTGAAGACAAACAAGCTTTTGCCCCGCTGCCTTCCAGAAGCAGACCCTTGCCCACAATAAAAAAAGCAATAGAAAGGGTGCTTAGTATTGCCATTTTTGGGGTCTCTTGCTGATTCTGGGGAGAGGAGGCAGTCCCTCTAGCTGGGTCCTGGCTCACCCATCTCCGGAGAAGAGAAGAAGAACCCAGGCTGACGAAACCAAAGCTGCTGCTCCTCTGAGCTTCCCTTTCTCTTCCCCTTTACCTCCCTTTCTACCCAGGGCTTGGTGAGGAATGCAGCAGCTCTGGACTCTTACTGTGGGTTGCCCACATCAGTCTGGCATACTGTTTGGGCAGCATACTTACACATGATCCTTTTTTTTTTAACCTTTTTTTTCATTCAGGGAAAAATATAGAAAATTTTATTTGACAGTGCAGCAAGCTTTAACACTGCAGAGGCTTTATTTTTCTTATTCCCATAATTTTCCCCTGCTGTGGCAGTACATGGGGATAAAGGAAGGAGAAAGTTACTTTTCAAAATTGCAGCGAGATGTTTCCAGATTCCATCACTCCATTTATTCCCTTGGCATCCTGAAAATAAGAGCGTGTGCAAAGGGTTTGCCTTGCAGGAAGGACTTCAATTGGATTTGCTAATGAAAGCCACAGAAGTTTTTTAGATGGGGGAAAAAAGTGATTTTTCAATTGTCCTTGACTTTTTGTTTTTCTCTTCAGGCTGGAATAAAAAATCTTACTCATTCTCAAGACATTCACTGGAACTTTTTGAGATATAAAAGTCTGTATGACAAGCACTAAGCCTCTGTTCATAAAGTAGAAAAAGAAATGAACGGCAATTTGTTGGAGAAATGTCTTGGAATAATCTCATTTCAAAATTTTGGGGACTCTTCTCCCCAAGCGACAGCACCTGTGGTTTTGTTTTCTGTTTGGAAAGCACCATGTCCAGGCATTTTCCAGATCCAGTTCCAGGGAAGCAAATTTCATCAGGGAAGTCTAGAATTCACTGGAGTTTTAGGAGCTGCCAATGATTTTTTGCCAGAATCTTTTAAATTTTTTGTAATTTTTTTTGCTTACTTTTCTATCAGATGGAATTTCCTACTTTTTCCTCCCACTGTTTTTTCCTTTCCACTTAAAACGCAGATGTATTTTTTCAAATATCTTATTTGAAATGCATTTTTTTCTCCCAAAGAAACACTAATACTCTGTTTTTTCCTACCAGCTGTAATAAGGACAGACCACATCAAACTTTCAGAGTTCAAATATCAGCTGACATTGTTGAAATCCAAAGCCATTTTTCAACTGGATAAATCTTCCTGATTATGGATATAAAGCCATATTACGAAACTTGCTGCCTTTAAGCTCTTGTTGTTCAAAATAGTAGTTCTACACCACTAAAAATCAAAGAAACTACTTTATCTGTATTGTGGGGCTTTTTTTTTTCTGGTCAGCTCATAACACAGTATTACATAAACTCACTATTCCCTTCACCTTGGATGACTTTGTATTTTGGCTGAGACTTGTTCCAGGTAACCATTGCTGCTGAGTATTTGGATATTAAATCTGAAGGGGGGACATCTGTGTTCTTCCCAGGTTCACTGGAGAGAGACAGACCCTGCCAGAAATGATTCAGACCAAGGGTGGTCTCAGCTCTCCATCTCATCTTTGGATGAAAGAAACTCCACCAGGAGACTTGTATTTCTCTCCTTTGATTACAAGAGGAAGAAAAAAGTTTCTGTGACTGGAGAGACTCCACCTTTCTGCTGCTCAAGATGGGTGTTCTACATGTGTCAGTCTCATTGAAGTTGCTGGAAATTCCCTGTGGAGGAATGGACAGAGAAGTAGCCAAGTTCCTGCCCCTGGAGATTTTCAGAGCTGAACTAGGCAAGTCCCTTGCACAATCTGACTGACTTTGAAGCCAGCCCTGCCTGGAGCAGGGTGTTGGACTGAGATCTGCAGAACACCCTGCCAACCTAAATCATTCCCTGCATTTATGAAAGAAGCTTTAACAGGAGCTGGCATTACAGAGAGAAGTGCCCCAGCAGAACATTTTCCAAACCACATAAAACAGGTATCATTACAGAATTCACAGAAGAGCACAAGAGTTCCCAGATCAGGCCCTTCCAGGTAGTCAATCAAATTCATCGTCCTCTTCCTGCAGAGGCCAGTGGCAGAGGCTTCAGAGAGAAGTGTGTGGAGCCCACCACAAATGGCTTTAGAACAACACAAAGGAGAAATTCCTCCCTAATCCCATGCAGCCAGTAATGGGTTGGTGCCCTGGAGCACATGGGTTATTATCCTCATTAGATTTGCACCTATGCAGCGTCACCGGGGATGTTCTCATTGCTCATGCCAAGAACATGTTTTCTTGGCACACATCTGAGGTGATACAGAGCTTGCTCAGGCCTTTGCTACTCAAGCTAAGCTACTGCATGCCAATAAAATCTTTACACCACACCATCTTGCATTAGGCAATATATATTTACACAGTCTGTGTGGTAACAGTAAGGGTTGTTGTTTTTTTTTAAAGGCAGAAGTATGTAATAAATGACATCCCTTCAAACACACACAGACTTTACATTTCAGCACCTTCTGCCTTGCAGTCCTCCTACAACCTCAGCTCCTATATTTTGTTATGAAATTTATAGGTTTATGCATACCAAAATTGTGTGTGTGTGTGGACTGTTACTGCCAGGGTGGTCTTTGAGAAAAGAAGCAAGTAAGATGCTCAAATTTGATTACAGGATATAATAAAAGTCAAGACTTCTTCCAGCTCATTCTCATATAGTCCCCTGAAAGAAGGAGGGAAAAAAAAAAGTCTTTCCTTTTTTCCCTTTTTCTATAAAGGAACTTTTTTCCCCCCACCCAACAGAGCTGGCAGTGATAGCCAATTTTCCTGTGTTTGAACCTTTGAGTATGCACTTCAGAACCTCACGTGGTAAAAACTAACCCCAGAATACCCAGGAGACAGCTGAAAAACCCATTTCAAGGGCAATGCTTTGATTTCTTCACATACACAAAATTGGACTTTCTTTTTTTTTTTTTCTTTTTTTCAGTCAGGAAAAATCTCCAGTCTCTGAGTGAAGGGAAAACTGCAGTGATTACTCCTGCCTTTAGATGGCTGGATAAATATTTACCCTATAAGACCGTATATTAAGGAATGAGTTTTTTTTCTTTTTTTTCCTCCTCAAAATACTGTTTCACTGTCTCAGCAACCATGAATGGTGCTGGTGTCTCTGCCAGTGTGGGCAGCCATTTTGCTGATGCATCATCTCACCTTTGCTGGAAAAGGATTAGAGACCAACACCATTAGCATCAGTGGCAGAATTCCCACGCCTTGCTTCACTGTGCCCCACACCTTGTGTTGTTGCTTATGTCTTGGCAAAATAAACACAGAGTGGGCTAAATACACCACCAGCACAAAACCAGAACTTTCTGCAGCCACCTTGCCCTTATTTTTCGTGGTTATAAATGACTAACCAAGGGACCAGGCTGTGATGGCTGACAGTTGTCCAATTTTGGCTGTGTAGGACCACCACTCTCCCTCCTGCATCAGCCTTGGAGTTAGTCCAGGAAACTCCACTCCCCATTCAAAACAACCACATTTATATAGGAAAAATGCATTCTAAAGTTGTTTTTTAGCAGATTCTCTAATTTTCTTAGTCCCTAGAGGAGTGGGCTTTTAATATCTCTTTACACAGGGAGAGCCAGATAGATTGTAATAACTTCACTGATGTTATATACTATTTTACCCCACAAGAAGTCCCACTGGAAGGAGTAAGAAACCCATCTGGTACATGGAGAACATAAGCAAGAAGAATGGAGGAGCCAAATCACACAGGTTGGCTTCCCCCAGGATTTTTCCCAAACCCCAAAGAAGTCCTCCATCATGACAAAACTCCTTTACAATTATCTGTCTGCTGCTGAACTAAATAATGTGATGCAGACAAGCAAAATCTATAAGAAAAACGGAAAGCAATGAATTAAGTATTGCTGTCTTGGAGAAGATTATTGCGTGGAACAAAAAAAAAATCCAATATGCTTATATATTGGTGACAGCTTGAACTAATTTAGATACAAATAAAAAGTTTTCAAAAGCAAAATCCAAAGAGGAAATAAAAATTTGCAAGAGAAAATATACAGTAGATGCTGCCATTTCTGCAAGCTTTTGAAAAAAAACCAAAACAACAAACTTAAGTTTAATTGAAATGTTGTACAACTAATTTTGTGGTATTTGCTTCCTCCATACGAAGTTTCCTGGCACTAGTGGATATAACATCACACAACTGACTGATCTGAGAGGTCATTTTCACAGCAACCTTTACTGGTAAGAACCACGGCTGAAGCATAATATGTGATCAATTGCAGAAATTAACAAAGACCAAAACCTGAAAGAAGTAACATATTGTTTCAGCACAAAACTGTCACTACAATGATAAAGTAGTGCCAACAACAGCATTTACTGATGATGAAATTATTATTTGTATTAAAACAGAAGTTATATATTATGCATGAAAAAGCAAATTCTTTAGTTTCTGGGGGTTTAATTCTGGGAATTAAATTATGTTTTCCTATGCAATAAGCCTTATTTAGAAAGCACTATGGATATCAGCACAGTCTCTTCCTTTTGCATCCATTCAAGCAGTAGTGATGTTCATGACAGAAAGGCATATACAGGTGACTGGAATACCAGAGAGGGAATTTTACCTAAGCTTTCTTTCAGTTTTCTCCAGTATACTTTGCATTCAGCAGAAAGGCACTGTGAGACAGACAGAGCATTCTTCCTCTTTTTGGCCAACGAAGTTCCTGGGATATGTGTTGCTCCCAGCATAACATCTTTCGCTCATTAAGGAAACCTGGGTTTTCTCAAGGTGAATTTTCCTTCTCTCCTTACTTCCACTCCCGCTGCCCGCCTCAACCCCAGCTTCATTCATCAAGTGAGGGAAAAACGAAGCAACTTTGGTTCACCATTAAGTGCCACAGGTCTCCAGTAAGAATATAGTGTAGCTACTATGTTCAGCAGGAGGGAGTGAGAGGGAGAGATGACAGAGAGATCCAGTTCCTTCCAAGCACAACAAACATGACGTTGAGAAATGCGGTTGGAATAACTCTGGATAAGCCTCACCTCAGCTTGGCAGCCAGCTCTCCAGAATTTCTGGATAACAAATACAGCACTGGATGAATAGATAAGGCAGGAGGTTTCTCATCCCTTACATCTGAACTCTTCCCTCCAGCAGCTAAGCCAGAGTTTTGGCCTCTAGACTTTGCATCAGAAATAGTCGTCCATTAGCGCAAAGTACGCACAACATCAAAAAAGAATTAAATCAAACACACAGATTGCGCCCATCTTTGCCCACAACATGCTGGGGATACAACATCATCAAACCGGGAGAATTTAAATTTAATTTTTTTTGGCAATCCATCACCTTGGACTCCTATGTATTTGGGACTGATGGTGAGACAAACTGCTGAGTGAAACCAGAGTTGCAGAAGACCATCAACCTGCACTTTCTTATGCCAACGGAGATGCAATTCCTGTAAACTGGCCATATGTAAGCTGGTTTTGAACCACTCACACCTTGCCTGATGCCAGTCCCCAGCATATTCACTACACCTGAACACAGAGAGGGTTATGTCCTTACCTCAGGACCCCTCCCCATTTGCTATCAGCACCCTTCCACATAATACCATGCTTCTCACTGCACTCTATGGCATTTATAAGTAAAATAAAATTATTAGGTGGCTACAGTTATACCACAGAATTCGTTTTCATGGAAGACATCTAAAGCCCCATGCACCATAATGCAGGAAACACAGAAAAGCTTTATAGGCCTTCCCCTGCCCCACAGGGGCTGAGGATCTTGGAGCGTCCCTGCATCTGTCAAGTGTGATGTTTATTTCCTCTGTGGAACAAGCTATCTTTATGGAATGAAATGACTGCCCTTCATATATTAAAATAACACCTCCTTAGGAGAGGCTTCCATGGGCACTGGCTATAGCCCACTTCATAAAGGGAACATTTACACCGCAGAAATCTTAAAAGTAGCTCAAGATTGGAGCAAGACCAATTAGGAAGCATTGGGACCTGGATATTTCATCTTTGTTATGGAATTATGGATCAAGCAAAGGCTGGGGTTTGGTTGTTTATTGTTGGGGATTTTTTAGCTGACTTTTCCATGTTTCAAAGCCTCATTGCTAGAAACAAAGAAAGCTTAAATGTGGATTTTTAATAGTACTGTTAAATTTAATAGACATTTTGTGCAGCTTTGCGCTGAAATTGTTTAATGGTTTATATACATGGCTGGCTTCATACCCTGGTGCTTTTACTTCATGCTAAACTATGTAAACCTTCTGCTGGGAACACAACTACTTTTGTATCCAGGAAGCACGGCTTTGAAGCATAATGTGTAAAAGTGAGTGGGATTTCAACACACGATACTTAAATGCCATTCTTCACCCCATATGGACAATGTATTTCTTGTCAGTGCAACGAGGTTTGCAGAGAAAACAAGCAGAAAACACCTTTAGATATTATTCATCTAGTAAAAGGCTGACATTTTGGAGCACTGCATTAGGTAATCAGCTGTATAAAACAAAAACATTTGGGTGCCTTTCTTAAACCTTCAGCTGTGCATCACAAACTTTTTCCCAAGTACTTTCTGAGTGAAATGCCCATTTTTTCATACAACCTTTCCAGCACTCTGTCTTTCAGCTTGGTGTCCTACCATGGAATGCTCCTGTCGTCCATGTGTAGATGATGATACCAGCTCATAAACTACATTGGATTGGCCTGTTGTTCAAATTCTTTTTTCTTTTAAACTATGTGCAAAATATAGGTTAGAGGTGTAATTGAGGGGCTACCCACCAGAGATGCTGAACAAGTCCACATCCTTTTTCTCAGGTCTCCCACCCATGATGCCCACTCTACATCTCACCTGGCTCTTGATGCCAGCATGCACTCCCTTAATACTTCCCTAAATGTGCAAATTTAAACCAAGAGTCTCCTTTTCACCAAATACCATGAAACCTATGTCTTGCCTAGAAACTTCTGCATTCCCATTCCAAAAAGAATTAACCAATTCCCTTGTGATTCCTATCTTACATTCCTATCATACACCTTGATGTCTGCCTGTTTCCATCCATCACACAGAATACACCATTCTTCTCCTAAATCGTTGCTGGAAATCTGATTTCTTTCTGAAATCCATTACAGCCACTTTGGCAAGGAGCACTGAAGCTGGATTTCATAGACTGACCATGTGCATTCAAGGGTTTCAAAGCTTCAGTTTCCTGCTCACAGAAGAAACATTTTCTTTTTAACTCCCTCTCTAGAATGCTTAGAGAAACCAGGGGTATCTGACATATTTTGGCTTGCTGTAACTCATACTTCATGGTCTGATGATAAATATAATAGGCCATAAGCTGGGTATTGTGCCGAAATTGCGTGTCAGGCATTAATTGTTGGGAGCTGGAATCTAAATCAGATGGCCCAGTTCGGACCAACATAACCCAGTGGGTTATTCTTCACACCTGAGTGACAAATAAATCAGTGTCGGCCTGAGAGCACATGACATTGCACTGTTTATTACAGCACCGGTGCAAACAGATTGGGACCGAAATACACACACGTGTGAGCATGCACATCCATAAATACATGGAAATTATTCAGACTCCGTGTTGCTGCAGCAAATACATGGAAATTATTCAGGCTCTGTGTTGCTGCAGCTGCTAAGCTTTTACATTAGGGACTATTTTAAAGCTCTTTAAAAAGAAACGTTTTGTCTCAGCTTTAATGCGACCAAGCAATCGCACTTCCCTTGTGTGCCAATTCTCTCTTCCTTTCTCAGGACGTCTCCCTGAGTCAAGAGGAGCATTTCCAAACCCTGTTGTACAACTCAGAAGCTTTACTAACACAACCAGAACAATACCACCTTGTCAAATGCCGGAGCCTTTATGTGAGCGCTTCACCAGGACAGCTGAGGAAATTAGTCCTGGCTGGAGCCAACTGGTCTGTGCACAGCCTGGGGAGGAAGGGAGCAAAAGTTACAGGACTCAAAGGGAGCAGGGGGAGAGAGAACTGCTGCTGAAAAATTATTTTTGGTAGAAACAGCATTGCTACAACAGACTTTCAGTGTTAGAAAAGGCATCATTAAGCAGAACATACTTTTGAAAGCAAAGAAACTCAGGCAATTAAGATGGTTGTATTAGTTCAAATGTTGTGTGGGAGGAGGTATCATTTGATTGACATTAATTGCTTCTATTAGGGCTGTGTGTACTATACTTCAGCCAGGCACCAATAGAGACATACAATCCATGGATTAAGCAGAGGACAGTGGCTCTTTTGTAGCTCCTGGAGTGCATTTGGAGCTGAATGACAGTCCTTGAAGCGTGGAGCTGGACTGCCAAGAAATCCCAGTGGAGCTTAACATCACAGGTGGAAATAGTCTCCTGAAAGGTCTTGTCACCTGCTCTAATTGCTGAGTTTAAATGTTTCAAGGCTTTTGCATCTGTAAGCAACCTCTCTCTTAGATGCAGCCACAGGGAAAGGCCTATCTGAGCCTCTATGGCCTATTGGTCACCACAGCAAATGTTCCCAGCCAAAAAGATTCCTGAAGATGGTAACTTGAGGTTGGCTTCCCTTCCAGCACTCATGGCTCCCCAGCCTCATTAACCACACATCCACTAAAAGCAGATGGCCAGAGGAGCAGCATTTCTCACAGCTGCAGCATGAAGTCCAAGTTCACATCTCAGAAGGCACTTGGAGCACTACACTACCATATTAGAAACAAATCAATTCCTTTCTTTTCTTTCTCCCTTGATAATATGGCTCAGAAATCTCCTAAAGGCAGAAACAGCTTCCCTGCCCACATTCCACAGTCCCGAGAAGAAGATCTAACAGTGGGAGAAAATCAACTACAATGTGGCTTTAGACAAGCAGCTTAGACAAGATGTCTAATTTTTAGATAACTAAAATTACATGAGATAAATCAGTCTCTCATCATTTTCCCGTTGAAAAAATGGAGCTATTAGCACTTCCCTGTGAGCACACTCTGATGAAAACATTGTGAAATGCTTAGATGCATTGTCATAGTAAGACATGAAAGGATCCGGAGATGTTCTTCAGGGAACAGATCTGTAATTGCAGGAGTTGAAGAAAGAGCTTGACAACGATGCACAACATCTCATCCCAAGGTGGCTGAATAGCTGACTTTTTTAACTCATTGTTAGCAGTAATGAGAAATATTGCTTTAGGTTGCTTTGAGTAGACTTTTATTTTTCCCTTTTAGTTTTCTTAGTTTTAGTCAAGTAAAAGTTTTTGCTTCAGAATTCTCAAACTCACATCTCACTTCATCTCTCAGATATTTTCCATCCCCTAAACAAAGCCCTTTTAAAGACAACTATGTATACACAACTTCAACAAATTTTAAAATTAATTTTGTGTTGAAATAAGAAATCTAAATGTTTCTCTCAGAAATTATCAAAACAGACCTTTGCCCAGGAGAAGAGTGTGCGAGGGGAGGACAGAGATGTCACCACTCTGCACAGATTTCCAAACACTCTCCATTAAGCCAAAAATTACTTTGCCCAGGAAAGAATCCATTTGCTCTCATACATCTGACTTCTGTCAGTGGGCAGGGGGAACCCAGGCCTGATCCTGCTCTTCTTTGGGAGAAGAGCCCTGTGCTGGACATATCATCAAAACATCACAGAGATGGTTTTAACTGCCTGTCTTGTAATGCTTACAGACAGTCATAAAAACGGAATTGTAATTCTTGCAATTACACTTTAAGAGTAGTTTTAATGAATATTAAACAGCTATAAACATCAAAGTGCTGACTGAAGTGGGAAAATAGTATCTTTACTAGAGCCCTTTCCCCTAGCTCAAAGAAGACTCAGGGAGGAAGGGAGAGCATGGGTTTTATCAGGGATGTCAGGAACAATTTATAGGAGCTCCGTGACCTGCACTTTGAACTGGGCTCTCTACCTACAGTCTGTATCATCCTATAAAAAGATAGGCTGTTATCTCTTTTGCTGCAGCCAGCCATCCCAACAGGAAGAGCAGGCTGCCTGCAATGCCTGAGGAAACACTCAGACTATTAAAGGCAGACAAAGGTCCTCCTTTTTATTTTTTATTTTATGTGCACTGTTTGCTGTACAGCATTTCTTTACAGTATCTCAAGAATAGCAATTTGGGCCTTTTGAAAGTCAGCTCTGGCCATAAAAGCTATCCAGGAGAAAATCTGAACAGGATTGTCAGCATTGACACTGTGATTTATTCTGGACTTTTTGGATGGGAGCAGAAAGAAGCCACGGTTAAGTCTTCACATCTGTACCCTGCCTGAGGCTGTGGGATGCCCAGAAAATACTGCCTCTCCTGCTGCTGAGCCAGCCCAGCAGCCACTCCTTCCCTCAGCTCTCTCAGATATGCAATACATCCCACAGCTCATGGAGAAAATGTGGTGATCCTGCAGGAGGACTGGCCACTGGTATCTCTCACCCTCCATAAGCCATGTGCACAATGGCAATCAGTGACAGGGTCAGCAGTTCAGCTGGCAGCACGTCACCACCGTGGCTAAATCATGACACACCCCTGTGAGATCAAGGCTCCTTCTGCACATGATTATTATTTATGTATAGCATGTGATAAAAATTTACAGTATCACAGGGAGGCTAAAGCTGAGACCAGGATAGGAACTGTAAAAAGATTTTATCGCTGAGAATAGTTGGTTTTGCATAAGGAACAGTTTTATATGAGAAAATACCAATACAAGAGCGTTTCTCAGAAGTATGCTGATATTGGCAAAATTTCTAGCAGGGAAAATTACCAAAATCTTTGATTTCAGCAAGGCCAAAGTGCTTTATTTCAACTGTGTTATGGATAAGGAGAGAGTGGGACACTGCAAGAAGTGAGTCAGTCTTAAACAATTTGATGCCACAGAAACAGATCTGATAAGTTCACTTCTTAATTTCCTGAACACATTCTTCCTTTTTTTTTTTTTTTTCTCACTGAAAATTTCACCATTTCAGTTTTCATTGTGAGTAGCGAGGAAAAGCCTGGCTACATGGTGCTCCCAGTGGGAGAGTGATCAGAGCCCTTGATAAGTTTCATCTGCAATGCCCATATGTGAGTGAGACTAACAGCAGGGAGCAGATCAAACCATTTCACCCACTCAAGTCCAGCCTTTCCACCCAGACCAGCCCCAGCCTCTTTCCAAGGATTGATGGCAACCTCCAGATGAAGAAAATGTGCCAGGTGAGCTCAGCAAGCAGGCTGCATCTCTCTGCAGAGTGATGGCAGGAGTGAAGCACTGGCCGTGGGCTGGATGCCCTAAACTGCACGTGTGCTCTCACCAGCATCTCCTTGCCTACAGTAAATGCATGTTTGGCTCAAGGATTAAATAATTCAGCCTGTTTCATATGGTTTCTGCTGTTTAGTTCCCCAGTCCCACTATAAAATCCATGATAAAAGGACATAAATAACCAAGCTGGAAACAGCTTGTCTAGGAATCATCCAGAATATTTCAGAGCCATAAATATTCTGTCACTGCTGATTTAATTTCTAGTACTCAGGAAAATGCAATTACGAGAGACAAATGGTGATGAATGCTGAACACAAGGGTATGTTTTTGACAATGGGTGACAGGACTGGCTCTCTGTGAGCTGGAGTCAGAGCAATGCCAATAGCCATCCACGTTTTAGCACTGCCAGCTTTTCAAACGCTTCACTTGCACTGAATCCCCTACAAGACATCAATTTATGCAACTGCTCTACACAGTCATTGCACTGCCCACTTGAAAGGGTGGATGTCAGAAGCCCAAATGCTGGGACAACATTTATAAAGAAACTTGTCAATTAAATTGTAAGAATAAAAGTAGCCAGGGTAGCGCTGATTCACAAAAGCACCCAAGAGGGGTTTCCTTTGAACTCAGCACATCCTTAAATACCATGCTGAACGAAGACAACCATCGCATACCTCCTGAACAGCTCACAGGACCCAGACTGTCATTTACTTGCCCCTACTGAGAGAAGCTGCTGACCATGAGGGACCCAACACAATCCTCCTCATTGAGGCCCAGCTCCAGTGACAGGAATGCTGTCATCCTTCATGGTGAAGGATGTTGAGTAAGATTTTGAGAGCTTTGATTAAGCCATAGCCATGGCACAGCAGCCTCACTGCCTACCCTCTGGGTGGACCATTGGATTGGCATGACACTGTCTTTTGGTTTTTAGATCAGTATAATGACTCTCTAATGAAAACATGAAAGGATGGACAATAAATGCTGACATTTCAAAGTGACTCCTTAATCTAAAAAGTTTTCTCTTAGCATTTCTCCCTGGGAGATTTCTCACTGAGTATTTGTCATGTAATTTCTTCACTGTCAGATAGCTTCTACTGTGTATTTAGGCCATGCAAAACACCTTACTATGCTGAACATAATCCCAGACCTCTGAGTTTGCCCAGAGACTGCGTTTCTCACCTCACCTGTGTAGCTCTCTGAGAGCTTCCTGCACAGTAAATACCCATTCATGGCGCATGGCCCTGATAAAATCCCTCTTTCCCACAACACCTGGCTGCTGTGTGGTAGCTGCGGGGTAACGTCAGGCACTTTGGTTAGAGACTCATCCCAGAACTGATCCATCTCCCCTTAGGGGACAACGCTGCTAATTATTGAGCAAATAACCAGCCTCTGCTCTTTTATGTTCCTGTGTGCTGAAATACAGTACAAATCCTTTACAGGGTCTGATCCAAAACCAATCTGATTTTGTGGGCTGTGAATCAGGCTTGCTGCAAATAATTCCCCACACACTTCCAATAAGACAACTGCATGAAAGGCAGGTATAACCACAGGGAGAGCCTTCCTGCACAGCTTCAGAGAGGTGGGAACGTGGAGAGAAAACCTCCATGTGCAGATTTCAAGCCTTGTGGGTGTCTTCCCTGCCGGGGCTGAGCCAGTGCCACGGCCTGTCCCTTGGCAGAGGATCTGCCTGGTGTACTGCCAGGAGGGACAAGGAGGGACAAGGGCTGCTCTTGGACAATGTGACTTTTGGCTGTCTTTTTCTGAGTGGCGACCACCCATAGTTGGATCCTTCATCTCGTCTCCTAATTCCAGTTTCTGGTGGGAAAGCGGTTGAGAAACCAGAGCTGCGTGAGAGCCAAGGAGCTTGTGAGGGAACTTTAGGTGGGAGAGTGCTGGGAAGCACTGTGATCATGTCCAGCTTTAGGCAGAGGAGCTGGCTGAGATCGCAGCCCCAAGGCTACCCCAGGGGGATGGAGCCCACATTGTGGTCCCTCAGGAGGACTCACTCACACACAGATGTTCTTACTGTGTGGCAGAGGTGGGACCAGCTACCTTGGGCTATGCTGCAACATCCCAAAACAAGAACCCATAAACCCCCTGTTCTTCAGCGTTCACTGATGACCCTCAAGCTGGTCTACAACAGAAACCCCAGAGAGTTTGGAGGACCCCAGGAAACTTGGGGGAAAATATTCTGCCGGGACCTCACACACTCCATTTTCCTCTAGATTAATTCAATCTGCCTCAGCTTCCAGCCAAATCAAGACATGGGCTCATCTTGCTAAATATAGCTCTCAAGTAATTTCCTGCATATTGGGACCGAGTCATTTGGCAACTGGCAGATCATGTGTAACAAAAACATGGGGCAGCAGCGGACGCCTGTGGCTGCCCATAAACCATTAGCGGCAAGGTCAGCAGCCTCCGACCTGATTGTGTAACCCCAGGCATTACCATTCCTTGGTTTGTTTTCTCTTCCCCTCATGAGGACGGTGGAAACTTTAGGAACAGGGAAAGGGCATCCAGCACAACTCGCCTGCCATTTCCCAGCAATCTTCTTAATCCTGCTCCTTTCTACAACACTGCTCTTTTCCCAAGCCCCTCCTCAAAAGAGAGACAGAGGTGTCCCTTGAACTCAGAACATATCGCCTTAAAGTATCATCTTAAAGTCTTAGTATAATGTCTTTACATTGCTTGCCATTCCCCAGTAACTTATTCCATATGCTTAAGTACTCCTTGAGCAAAATATGTCTGTCTTATTCCCATCTAGCTTCCCAAGGTTTTCAGACTATCCCCCAATTTCTGAACCCCTTGCCAATGTGATTCATCTGCCCTTCAGGAATTTCTAAGTCCTCTTAAGTAATAAAGATAAAACGAAAAGAAGAATCAGAGCCTAAATTTGTCTAGTTAACAATTCTGTTTTCCAAGTTGTCTGAACAGGAAAGAGTATAAAAGAAAAGGTCACATGGAAAATGGTCGCTTTTCATGGCACATCCTCCTGGTGTCTGGAAATCATCACTTCAAGGACTGCCTGGAGGTCACACCAGGACCAGGAGCTACTCATGGACTTATCTTCCACGAACGTGTCTACTCCCCTCTCAAATCCATCTGTACTCTTGGCCTTCACAATATCCTGTAGCAACGAGCTCTTTAATGACATGGTATGTGCCACAGTTCTGCAGTCCCTCCTCACTAGGTGAGATTAACGTCCTTAAAGCATTCCTCATGGATTCTGTCTATCACCTCATTATCCCAGACAACAGCTTCCAAAAGCAGTAATGTCTGTCTGTGGTCCAGTGGCCCCCAGTTGGAACAATGTTCCTGATGAGGACAGAACAAGAGCCAGACACCTTGAAAGCATTGCCCAGGGATACTGCAGCACCTCAGCAGTCAGCCATGTCCCCTGCTCTGTGCCTGGCTCCTGGTGATGCCAGCACTTCCAGAAAACACTGTGAGCACTAAGCAGTTCCAGTATCCTTCTCAGAGGAACAGAGTATTAACCCTGACAAGTCAGAGATGAATTTATGTACTGAAGCAGAACTTTTGACAAAACTGGATGTTCTTGTTATGCATGGAAATATCACGGGTTTGGGGGTTTAGTGTTTGTTTCTTTTTAATTTCTGCAAAGTTCCTGATCTCAAAGACACCTTGAAGCAATGAGCTCCCCTTTTTAATTATGTACCCTGTGAAGAAGTACTATTTTATCAGCACTTCTTTCATCACCTTTCTATTTTAATCAGATGCCCCTTTCTCCTTTCATTATGAGGCAGAGCAAATATAAGTTTCTGATCTCCAAACTATGTATTTTCTTCTACTTACTCATTCCAACTCTTACAATTTACCCTAGGAGGTCAGCAGCCATTTCTGTTCTGCAGCTTTGCCTTGGGCTGTTTCAAAAATAATTTCCAGATTCATTTCCTGAGGACTGTTGCTTTTAGCCCACATTTCCTATGCTGGCTCCCACATAGCCTTAGCCCTCCTGCTATGTATGTTTGCCACCTGCAGCTTCACTTATCTCAGTGATCTGAGACACTTTAAACTTGGTCACACTTACCATCAGCTCTGTCTCCACTTGGAGATGCAGATGGACTTTTGTTCCATTCACAGACAATCCCATAAATATTATGCACGAGGCCAGAAGGGATCCAGTGGTGCAACACAGCAAAAATCCACACTTACTGACTTCCACCATGGGCATGTCAGGTCTACTCACTCTTACCAGAATCCTGAGCTGGGGAGCTCTGCGTGTGGGATCGCCCATTCTTCTGATTTATCACTGCAACCTCCAAGAGAGTTTAACTGGTAAAATTCAGTCATATTAATCAAACTGACTTGTGCCAGCTCAAATTGTATCAAATAATATCAAACTGAACCTCTGCTCTTCATTAAGGCCACTCATTTACACCATTAAGAATTGTTACACCTAAACACTGATGGATGAACTTCAGGAAGCCCTGGAAGGTGGTTTGGAGGAAACATTTGCACCTTCAGGTGCTGATTTCAGATGCAACAGTCGTGCTGGGATTAAGGTCACATCTAGAGACATATGAAACATCACACACTGCATGGTTTCCAGCTGGAGATGTTAACTCATTCCAGGCCAACTGCAGGTGAAGCTCATTCCAGCATTCATGCATCCAAATGGACACAGGTTTGCTGAGAGGTTCATGGGACCTTGAGGAGGCTCACCTGAATTTATGTTTGCAAGAGAGGATTTCCCTGCTGGAATGCACCTAAAGTATCTCTAGTAACTAGTGAAATAAGAACTAAATGCCTCCTCATTTCCTGACCAAGCAGATTTTGCTTTTCCTACAGTTGTCTCTCATCTAATTTTGTACTGGGAAGCACTCTTTGTGCAACAGAAGCACCTTTCTAGTAGAAGTAAATCAAGGCTATATCTCTCTCCCACCAAAAATAAAGTCAAAATAAAGTCCAGGGAAGCTGGCATTTGTACTTTTCAAAATCCACCTTTTTCTCATTAATTTTACAGAACTTGAGTAACAAACTCCTCAAGTAGCTTTAAAAAAATCACATCCCACTCATCTATCAAGAAATCTTGTGATCATTAAATTACACATTAAATTAAATGGAACGAACATGGATGTGCCAAGAAGGAGCTAGACAATGTATTTTCACTGAAGTATTTCACTGAAAAGAGGCCTTTCTCACCAAAAACTCATACAGTGTGAAAAAGTTACTGTGAAAATTAAAATCAGTAATGAAAAATCTTCTAAAAAAGAGGTTCAGGTTTTCATGTTTGGAAATCAAACTATTTTAAAAGAAAACAAAGTAGCAGGTCCTTTTTAACTAAAAAGACAAACTGAAAACTAATAGAATTTAAATAGGATAAATTAAAAAACTATACAGTATTTTCCACAGTAAGTAAATGAGCATTTTTTGGTCATCTGTACTCCCACCAAAGATGGCATCAGCTTTTGTCACTTTCAAGGTTAAGTACAAAAATTCTCCCTTCTGCTTCCCTCTGACTGCTTCTTGACATGCACAAGATAAACTTTGTCAAGTGCTGTATAATAATTTGGGCTTTCCCCACAATATAACAGTGGTAAAAATTTTACCCTTCAACAGATTGTGATGCTGTAATAAGGTATTTTGAGATGTTTAATAGATTATATGTATCTCTGAAACCCCCTAACTTAAGACCAGGCTGTTTGCCACCTTTCCCTCTGAGATGACAAGTTCAGTTCTCTGAGCATCCCTCTCTGATCTTGGGGAGTTGCACTGCTGCAACACACTGCTGGTTTTTTTACTGCATGTAACTACAATGTGTGAGTTACCTCGAGCAAACACACACCCCATTATGCAGTGAAAATGCAGTAAAAAATACTCTCATACCACTTTCAGGATGAGAAACTAGGAAGGGCCTGAGAAGACTGAGTTTGCAACCCCACCCTGAAACACTTGGAAGGAGTTCAGATACTACAAAGATGGGGCCAGACAGACTTTCCTTCGATATTTCAACAAACAAAATTCCCAAGCCAAATCCCTGGTCTTATACAAATGAAAAGAGAATAAAACTTCCCTTTCAGTGTTTTGGTGGAACATTGTTCTTCAATGAACACTGTGTTTCAGTGAATGGCAAAACTGCTTCAGTAACCTTGGAGTGATTCCTCTCCACATACACAGCCCAGACCAGACCTCAGGCTTGGCTTGAAACTACTTCTTATACTCTTCCTGCTGGCAGGGATTTGGGAGTTAGACACTACTAACGCAGAACCACAAGGTCTGAGGAACTTGAGGACATGAAGACCACTTTAGGCAGAAAAGGACTCTGGAAAGGTATTGCAAAAGAGTTCTGGGGTGTTATTAAACTTCCCATAGGGATTGAACAAAGATTATTTATCAGGTTTTTCTGATGAATTCCTTTTTGTTGCTTAAGTCAGCGTGAAGTTACTGAGCACTCTTTTCCATCTCCAGCAGTACTGCAAACCTCTTCTTCTATGGCTCTTGCAAGGTAAGCTCACTCTTCAGGAACTTCTACCACTGCTGTAAAGTGTTTATTTAGCAGTTTGAGAAAGGAGATTTCAAGACACAGCAGCAAGAGAAAAAAAAGGGAAAGGCAAGGCAACAGCTGCAAATTTCACACTGGCAACAAAGTCACGATGGCAGAGCAGGTGAATGTGTTTTTCACAAATAATGTCCCAAGAGAGGCCACAGATCTGGGAGCTAGTCCTCCACGGTTCCTCTGGGATGTCTAAAATAAATGCCCAGTTTGTGGGACTGCTGGTCCAAGTCCCCCAGTGCAGGAATTACGTGACAGCCCGTCGATCCAGTCTGAATGACTGGCAGAGACCCATCGGAGGCAGCAGAAGTCAATTAAGTCTCTGCTTACACACAGCCTTTCTGAGCCAAGCTAAATTTTTATAACCCCAAACGTTCTGTTTCGAATTCTAAACTCACACTTTCACATCCCTTCCAGTAGAAAATATGTGAATTAAACACATGTGTAACAGACAGACACACTCAGAGCACCTTAGGAGACCCTGACAGTAAATGAGGAGAAAAAGGGGGGTTGGTTTCTGGGCAGGGGAGGAAGCGTATTTTATTTTTTACAATGAGGAAGTAGGACGTGGTGTGGTGGGCCGTGTTGGGCAGCTGAAAGTCCAGTGGGAAAGGAAGAAGTCAGTGCCCTTTAAAACAGCCAGAGGTGAAATCAATGCAAGGGCTCTTCATATCTCCAGGACTTAAGCAGAAGTGGTGACTATCCCATCACAGTTCTCCAGGGCCACATCCTGAAGAGCTGCCTTCGCTCACATTTCACCTTTTTTAGGCAATGCTTCACAATGCTTCCAAATAACTACTTGTGGCTGGCCCCAGCACAGAAATGGGGGGATCCACCTGGTAACAGCTACCCTCAGGAAAGTTCACGCTCCAGGCTCTTTTCCACAAGCAGGCAAATGTTCAAACACTTATCCAAAAATACAGGTACAATCTGGCAGTACAGCTCACAGGAAACATCCCTCACGTGGGAGTTTCAGCACTTGCTGTTTCTAGAGGTGCCAGAAATACTAGGGGTGGAGGGAGTGCTTTTCTAATAGTATTTGGAATATTTCTCACATCATTATGAGTGTAGCTGGGAGAATAATTTATAATGAATCATTTTATTTTAATTAATCTCCCTGTTTATTCTTTGGGCGACTAACACACTCCTTCAACTGCCTTACACGTACTTAAAATTTCTTCCTTAGTAACTAGGGACAGGAATAGTGGGGAGAAGAGGCTTGATTGCATGCAATTTTGGGGTTCGTTTTATCCTTGAGAGCTGAGATTTTTCAATGGGTACTTCTTGTGACTTATGTACTGTGATTCTGCACTGTGATGTTTGTCACATTTTGGCTCAAATTTCAACGCCAGCAGGTGCCACTTCAAATCTGGAAGTGGTTATCCACAAGCATCTTTTGGCTGTCACAAACTTTGCTATTTTAACAAAGAGACTTGCTGGTAATCAGAGTGAACCTAAAAAGTGGTTCACACATTCTGAAGAGTTCATCTTCAACTCTAACAAGAGGACACATACTATTTACAGTCTCACAAAAACAATGCATAAAAGAAAAATATTTCCTCATGGATGTGGTTTATTTTGTTGCATGTGTTTATGAAGGAGGCAGTTTCACACCAAGAAACAGGGATACAAAGACATCTGCAGCCAATTGTTCCTTCATGGAACCCAGAGAAAGCGAGTATTTATCAGTAAGTTGAAATACCTGCCTCTATCTATGTGATATAAGGCCAAATCCTTTATGGGTGAGGGGTCCAAGACCTCTAATTATGAGCTGTTTCCCTTAAAAAAAAAAAATCAGCTCTGTCCATCTGCTGTCATCAGAGCTTGGCTCTGCTTTCTGCTCCAAGAGAACAGACTCAGCCCTGCTGCAGCCTTCTGAGTGTTTCACCAGGGTGGTGACAAGCCTTTGTGCTGCTTCCTCAGAAGAGGACCATGATACTTGAACCAGATGTCATCACTTGAAGCCCACATGAGTTGTAGGACTTCCTCTCTGAGTTAAGTGGAAGATATATTCTGTAGCAAAGTCTTTTATCTGCCTGAATGCAATTCAGCCAGCCTGAGTTTCTTCTAAATGCCTCCCATCTGCTTTTGATTTGACTCGAGCAGGCTTTCAAGGTAGATACATTCCTCTGTTTTGTTTAATTACTTCATCACAGAGATACCTTGCTGTGGCAGGTTTTCTCTGCCTGCTCTTCATTTCAGATACAAGCTGAGTACCCACTTTTCTGAGTTTCATTATTTCTGAGTAGTCTCTACCCTTCTAACTGTGTTCCACAGATGTTGATGTGCAGTGCATACCTTGCCTCTGTAAAGCTGACCCCTGCAAGACAGCATTTCAGCAAGATACAAGGAACAATGTGGAGGCACCACAATCTGCCAGGAGGTAATTATTTCTGAGTCTGCACACACTGTAGGAGAGGACTGTGGTTTTTTTGCTTTTTCCTAACCTATGGAATTGACAAGTATACCACAACAGTGGTACCTCTAAATCCAGTATCCTGTCACCAGCAGAATCAGCTGCTTCAGAGGAAAAAGCAGGGATTTCTATAGTGTTCAGCTAACAGAGAGTATAATCTGAATCAAAATTATAACTCTCCAACAGTCCTCCAAACTGAAGTTACAGGTGTGATGCCACAAAAGCCAAAGGGTATCTTAGTCAAGCAGCAGGGAAAGAATTTTCTCCCAAAAACATTTTAAATCCAAGTTTGATGCCTTGATGTCTTCCTTAAAATCCTATCCCAGCACTGTGGATTTAAAGGTTTTCCATGAAGTAAGATAATCTTTTTGTTTGAGTCTCCCAAATGCAACAAATCCATCTTCCTTTTCCATCGTTATCAGTCCTACCTGTGAAAGTTTGCTGTGCTGGGTATGCAGCTCAATTTCTCACCGTTTCACTCACTAAATGCAATCTGCCAGCTGGTATAAATGGAAAACACACTGGAACCCTTGGATTTTTGCCCATGTATATTCGTGGGGAGTTTTTTAATTTGGGAGGAAAACTTGATGAGACCTTGACATCATAAAGGGTGCACTGTGTGAAAGATTTTCTTGAAACAAAGTTTTTCCAGGAAAATAGATGAGATCACTTGATGTGAAAGGAAAAGGACCTTGTGGTCAAGAGATGTCCTAAATAACAGAAAGGGTCCTGTGAGGCTGAGGCTCAAGAAAGATGGAGAAGAGTTGTCATGGATAAAGAGTGATTGCTAAAGAAAAATGTGCCTTTCCCATAGGTGTTTATGGGCAACATCTGATCATAAGCATGTAAGGAGAAAAGTTAGCCAAAAAAGATTATTAAAGATTATCACTAAAAAACACAGGCACCAGAAATCCCGCCTGTCAAGGGGGACTAAGAAAAAAACCAAACTAGTCTCTTAATCAGCATTTTTCCCCCTGCCACAAAATATAAGTCAATCTATTTAGTTAGAAAAACATGGCTTATTGCAATGGAAGTAATTTTTTTTTCTTTATATACCACAAGACATAAACTAATCTAGTTAAGGAAACATAGTTTCACTGCATTCTGAGTAACAGCCCCTGCTTTTCTACACTATGATATGTTTTGTGCTGCTTTTACCACTTTCTCTGCAGGCCTGATGGGTTTCACAATGCCTTGAAAAATATTGGCCACTCCCTTCTGGAGACCACTTGGATTTCACAGCATATGTTGGGGGTGGCATGAAAAACCCTCAATGCACTGCAGTGGAAAAACAATTTGTAACAACATTTCCTGAAGCAATAGGTTCCAACCCATTGAAAGTCTATTTACCATATGCTTGAAAGACTCCAGGAACAACAGAAAGTCGTGCATGGATGCCTCTGTGCAAACACAAGGCAAGTAAAAATAGATCCTTCTGACCACCATCCAGCTGCACTTGAGGAAGCCATTTGTAGCTTCTCTGAATACCTCAGCACTCCTCAATGCTCATCATTTTATACCTAGGAAACACTTGTTCTTGCCTCATGGAAAGCTAGTGGAAAACATGAGGGGAAGTTCCCATCTGATTTCCTTAGGGCTTGCAGGCACATTTGCCAGCAGAGGAACTGCTCCTGAGAGCACAGGGCAGCTGGGTAAAGTCTGCCTGGAGAAAAGACACACATGAACATGCAGAAATAGTGCAGTGCCACATGCCAGGAGGGTAAATATCCCCACCCAGAGACCTCCCACATCTGTGCAAGTGTCTGGCTGCCCTGGTTGGGTTCCCCTGGCTGGGCAGTCTCATGAGTGTCTGACTGCCATACGTATTTCCCATACACAGACCCAAATGTGTGTTTGGTTTCTGAAAGTTTGTCCCCAGAAGAAGGGAAAGCTTGACCACCAAAAGCTCACATTTTGTTGTCATTTGTAAGACAGCAACTCAAGCAAGTTTCCCAAAACCAAAACTGTCCAACAGAGAGTTGTGGCCAATGTCTGCATGGCAGCTGACCACTAACGTTTACCAACACCTCACATCTCTGGTCAGACAGCTTTGTTTTGCAAATATTGACCTTAGAGGTCACAGCTTAGAGAGGTCAGAATTTCTGTTTGGTTAGGATGAGTATTAGGGAGCATTTAATCTTTTTTGGTTTGGAAAGTGCATTAAAAACATGAAGGAAAGGACTCATGAAAGGATTTACTATTGGGCTAACTGCTCTCCTGGAAACTACTGATAAAACTGCCAGCGCTGTTTAATAAGTTGTGTTTGGGTTTTGTTTTTTGTTGTTTTTTCTAAACCAACACAAGGTGCTTCAGTCAGATTTTTAAAAATATTTGTCAGTCAAGTACCCAGGAGTAGAGCCAAAGGGGAGAGCTAATCACTGCCTAGAAAGGAATTACAGAGAAGACGGAATTGAGCTCTTTTCAGAGGTGCCTGGAGAAAATTACAAATGGCAAATAGACACAAACAATACAAGGTATGTTGAAACTGGCTATCATGAAACAAAACTCAGAGGGAGAGTGGCCCAGCACTGAAGCTGAGATCCAGAGAGGTCCTGTCAGATATCTTACAGATATCCAAACTTCAACTGGACCAGCTTGGAGCAACCAGACCTGACTTTGAAGTCCTGCCCTGTTGTGAGCAAGCAGTTTGACTAGAGACCTCGAGAGTCTGCCTCCAACTCAAGAGAAAATCATTCAAATTTTTTATACTGACATTACAAATGTTCTTTGTGCCTCTTTCTTACCTCTCTGGGATGATCTGGTCTGATTTCTGAGGAAAAACAAACCAAAACACAATTGCACTTTGCATCATTAATCTCAAAGTTTATGTCCAGGATTCTCATACTCATGTATTTTTTTCATCAGAATTGTGAAAGCCATCAAAAAAGGGTCTGAAAACAAAATATTTATTGTAGAGAAAAAGGCAAAAAGAGGGTGCAGAATGAAAGCCTCTTAGTATTTACAATATAATACCTATGCACAGAACACATACAACATATTTTTTACTTCTTAATAAATAAAACTATATTTTTCCAAGAGTATAACAACTTTTATTTTAGTTTTCTGTGAAAAAAAAAAGTGTTCTTGGCCCAGTTCTCCCTAACGGAAAGGCTGAGGGAAGAGATACGTGGGAAAAGAAAGGCTTCTTTTCAGAGGTGACCTTCCAGGTAAGAACTGAAGCTTCTTATAACGTTGCCAATGAGTTGCTTGACCCATGAATAAGGAATGAGAGAACATGAATGTCTAAGGCTGCCTGGTGAGTTAGCACCTCTGGACAGTTTGAATTCCCCATAAATATAAAGATTAAGGCAGTTTTTGAAAGAAAGTGCAGTAACATTTACTTGCATGTGCCCAAATGAATGGAGAATCCCTGGACTCAAATACAAATCTCTGGTTCATCACATGCAGCCCCTCGCAGCCAAAGTATAACAACATTTATTCAGAAAGGTCCACCAAACTTGACTCCACATAACTCAACACACCACAAGCCACAGAACACTTCCACATAATCTATAACAACTTAAAATCTCTAATTTGAAAAACCAAAAGCTGCCAAAAAAAATTACAATGCACTACAGGCAGAAAGAAGAAACTGTGATCACTGCAAGAACAGGTAATTTGTTAAGTGATAATACCCACTGGTCAGAGAAGAATGGCCCATACCCAGTGCTGCCTAGCAAACACATAAAAAATGAACAAAAAGAAGGGCTTCTGTCACTCCTAGGAATTTTTCCCTAAGTCAAACACTGGTTTTACCCTGAGTGCATAAGCAAGACACAGCCACAAGGCACCTGAGCAATTTTATGACACCAGAGGGAGCAATGGATGGGGTTACCTCTATTCTCTCCAGAGAACCAAGAGAAAGAGGACCAACAAAAACCATTTACATTTAGAAGGGAATAATAATCAACAAATAAATAAAATGCTGCCCTTTGTAGGCAGCTAATAGAACCAAAACACATCAGACAAGGGCAGATGATGACAGTGAGACCAACATGCCCTCCCCATTCTGGTAGTTAGTACTTCCCTTCACAAGGAGCTGCCCAGCACTCCTGCCTGAATTTGTGGTTTCTCAAGTAGTGACTACAATGAGAAATGAATACATAATCAGACTAATTTCTGAAAAAGGAAAAAGAAAGGTGTGGGAACCTAAAAGCCTAAGGTGTTTTACTTGTCTTCAAGTAGGTTCTTGCTCCTCCGCTGACAGTAGTGAAGAAAAAAGTGGGTGTAATCTCTGTTG
Source organism: Lichenostomus cassidix (assembly GCF_008360975.1). Lineage (NCBI taxonomy): Eukaryota > Metazoa > Chordata > Aves > Passeriformes > Meliphagidae > Lichenostomus > Lichenostomus cassidix. The sequence continues at coordinate 7,461,190 of NC_139489.1, read as the reverse complement.
CTAAGGGCAAATTCATGTACAGTCAAGGTGGATAAATGTTGAAAGCTTTGGTTTGGATAAGCACTTGGGAGTTGCAGTACTTATCTACATCTTAGCTTATCTGGAGCACTTCGATCAGCAGCACTGAGTCAGGAATCCTGCCACGTCTTTGGGCTTTTCCCAGAAGGTTCCCAGCACTGACTCTCACCATCCTGGTGAAGGGATGTCCAGAGATGGGTCACTCTGAGAGCATCCCAAGGCTACAGCATCTCCATCCCTGTGTGAAGCAAGAAGGTAGCCTGTGTGACAGACCAAGACTTATATGTAGGTTGGAGAGTAAAGGGGATTTTCATCAAATCCAAACGCAGATTCTGTTCAAGTTCGGGCAGGAAATTCAGAAATGTTCAGATTTTTATCTAATTGATTTGCATGCCCCTGTTTATAAGGAGATTCCAGACGTGGAACCATACAGACTGTTTATTATTGCTTGCACAACTGTCATTTTCAGACAGCTTAAATTCCACCCAAAGTTCCCGGGGGTGAAATTCACCTCCCATACCATCGGCTGCCTAAAAATCAGGCGCCGAGTCTGAACTCCTTGGCTAAGCTCCACTGACAGCCAGTGGAGAGGGGCTGGCACCTCCAGGGAGAGATTCCTGCCCTGGATCTCAGACATCTTTCCTCTGTGGAGATGAGTCACCCACCAGAAGGGCCTGTCCCTCCCCAGCACTGCAGAGAGCAGCTGGGTGACCTGCCAAGATCAGCCCCGCTGTCTGGAGCCCCAGACAAATGCACTCCTGCTCCCACCAAAGCAGGCAAACGTTGTACTCTATCTCCCAATAAGCCAAGGGAAGAACAAAGTGGGAAGTGCTTCATCATAAAGACCTTTAGATGTCTAACTCCAAAGGGAACACACGGGGCACCTAAGCAGCAATAAGAGGCTTAAATCAACTTGTGGATTTAGGCCTAAGAGACTTCCCCCAAGCTTTCACACTAATTTAAAACATTGCTTTTCCAGTCATGCCTATGATTTTCCCCTGGCTGTGGTCCCCTTTGAAGATTCTCTCATGAATCCTTTACTGAAAACATCTCCAAACTCCTGGATAACCAGGAGGAAAAAAAAAAAAAAGTAAAGACAGAAACAGAAATTATCATGAAGGAAAGTCTCCAGCAGCACTCACAAGGCATCCTGCTGCACAACGTTTTGCCAACAAAGCAAACAAAAGCTGTGAGGCCTTTTCTCAGCCCCAGGCTGGAGAAGTGAACGCTCACGCCAACTTTCTGTGCACTGCCCCGTGTCCGTGAGTGCCACCAAGTGACCCCAAAAACCACCCCTGCCCTCCACACCGACCCCCTGCTGCGCCCTTCCCCATCACATCCCATTTAACTCAGCACAGTAGCCCCTAAGAATTGCTGGGTTCATTCTTATGTTCCTTGCTGAGAATGAAACATTTTTATTGACATGGAAAGATTGCGCCATGTGCATAATTGCTGCATACAACAAGATGGAAACCACAAGCAATAAAACACTCCATGGGCGATGACTCGTGTTTACAGTAAATAGGAACGATGCTGCCAGATGTCAGCAGCACCAAATCATGTGTTACTTATCCCAGGTCTCCAGAAGAAGGAAATAAAACCCCACCACGGATATTTTTATTTCTGGCGAGGGGATGACTGCTGGGTTGATTGCATCTCTGAGGCTCTGGGTAAGTGGCAGAGACAGGAACTTATTTTTGTTTCAAGAATTCTTGTACATTATAGTGGGAAAACAGACTATAACAATTTTTTGAGTCTCAAAATTTAGAAATACCATGTTCCCTTGTCTAGATCTGCTAGTGTGATGAGCCTGCATTGAAGCCCAGGGGAGCAATTGAATGCAGAACATTTGTTCCATATGCCACTCCTCCCCCAGGCCACAAAACAGATCCCAAAATCCTATAGTTTGAGACTCTGGTGATAGACCAAATGTCACAATTCCAACTTGCCAGGAGAACGAAGTAGGGGAGATCAAATGCGTCACTGTCATTGCTGGAACCAGGGTACATCCTCCTTCTAACAAAGTCTTTCAAACCAAGTCTTTCCAAATGCTCTGCTAAATCTCAAAAAAAAAAAGCCGTGAGCTAAATTCCTCAGTAAAGCTCACCAGTTGAGTAAAGGCTGGACCAGAGAGTTCTTTGTGGATTATAAAACTATGTATTTGTGCAGCTCCAGCCACTCTTTCATGACCCATGGGATGGCTTTTAGGACTACTTTCCTGAAAAGAGTCTAGCCATTTTGAAGTGCTCCCTTTAGGAGAACTCAGAAGTTCTAATTTGAAAGAAGTGCCAGGAATCAGCCATAAAAAAACCCCTTAGGATTTCTCTAAAAAGGATTCAATTTGTCTATTACAGCTGGAACAGTCACTACTACTGTCAGGTTTTGCTTCAACTGCGTAGAGCTTGGGCATCCAATTTGCAGTCTCCTTGCTCCTGGAATAAAGAATAAATCCCAAACCCTGCAGCGTCACAGCGTCACAGTCTTAAAAAATACAATTGTCTCTGAGTATGCCCAGATGGAACCTGCCACCATATATGGTCTTGCACTTCCTTTATGGTCCCAATTGTCTAGAAATGAGCCAGCTCCAGACCAAATGCTGGCTGTGGGTGTACCACACCAAAAGCCACCACATGCTGCCTCGAGATCACAGGGGAGCTTCTACAGTGTCTGTCAGGGTGGATGCAGGCAGAGGACCAAGACTGTTTGTCCTAAATGAATAGCAATTAAACCAGTTGGATTTGATCTTTAATGTCAGTATCAGAGATGGCTGCATTTGACATCAGGCCATCAAGGAAGAAAAAGATATAGGAAATATCCCAGAAATGGGATGTCTGTACACCATCATTTTTAACTAGACTGATAGCCCATTGACTGCAAAATCTCTGCCTGTCCATCACAGGGTTCAAACTGTCCTCTGAGCCTTCTCTGTCAATTCACATAACTCCTGGTAATGGTCTCTTGGCAGCTTCACCCTGGAAACTAATAAGCCAGCAAATTACACAGTCTTGGACTTATTTCAGAAATACAAGTACCTGATCTAATTCAATAATGCATGATGCTAACAGTCCTTCTTGCAGATGTGATTATCCTGGTAATGTATTGAGGAGACCACAATCTGCCATATGACCTCATCCTTATCTGCAGCTGCAAAGCACTACTGCATTCAAAGTTTAGGCTGCAAGTGGCCTCAATTCAAATATGTCCAATACTCTGAGACTCTCAGTCCTAAATCCCCCCATAAGACCAGACATGACCTGTTGTCTGAGCCAAATTCTCACCTAGTGTAAGCAAGCAGGAAAAATATACATTTCCAAATTGTTGGGTTTTTTTTTACTAATTTATTTTTCCTATCCACAGTACTGAAACTAAAATGCTAGTCCCTGTGGACTGGCATGTTTCATTAGGAATTGTTGTCCGTATAAGAATAATGCTGTCCTGTCAAAACTAAGTGTTTTACTTAGGTTGAATACACTGAGCACCACTTTTCTAACTCAAAACTCCCCTGAAATTTTCATTTCACTGCATCTTCCACCTCCTTGGCAAGAATTCTGATTTCCTGTGCTTATTAGGAGAGTTACTTAGGAATACTGATACTCCCTATGCAAGGAAAAAACCAGTTGTGAAGCAGAGCTTCATAAAGCACCCATAACTAGCCAAAATTTGTTTGGCGGGTAGGACACAGCACACTAGAACAGTCATGACCCTGATGCTCACACCCAGAGATGACCTGCTCAGCTTTCTTGCCTCTGCAGCTTTTCTTCAGCTCAAGATCAGGTCTGCGTCCATTACACAACTCCTGCACACGTGATCCCACTGCATGACCCCTGGATGCCTCAGATAAATACCCCACATCCCATGGCTCAAACCCTTGGCTTATTCCAGTGCACTAATCTGTTTTCCTGCTGCATCCTACAGACCTAGAAACTTGTTTGTGTTCTGTTAGTTCACAATGTGCAGATAAAAACATGCTCCCAGTTGCCGCTTTCTCCGCTCAGGTCTGAGGAGCACCTGTTATGCATCACAAAAACTTCTCATACCATTGGCAGTCTTTCCCGGTTTGGAAATGTCTCTCTTCATAAAAAAACCACCCTGGTCTCTGTTTCATATTGCCAGAAAACACGGGTTTTTTCCCCTATGCACAATATTTGCCTTGTATTCCACTGACCTTCGCTGACTGTCCTGTCTAACCGCAGTTTGGGTACAATGGGGTTTTCTCCACATGTCTGTGGCTTCAGGGTAACATTTTAACACACTTAGGAGCTCCAAGTTGGTTACAGCAAAACCTCAGTCACCCCAGATCTCAAATACCTACAGCACTCTGCTACTCTAAATGGGCTTGTGTTCCCTCAAGGTCAGCAAACAACACTGAGCATTCCCTCAATTAGCCCAGACCTTGGCAGAGCAGCGTATTTATTGGTCCTAATCCACACAGCTCACAGGAGTTCACAGGGATGGCAGTACCCGGGTTTACCTTTAGTAAAGGAACATTTCTCCCTGAAAGTCAGCTGCCTGTATTTTTCCACCTTCAAGGAAAATCTCCATGCCATCAGCTGCTCTCAACCTGCCTCTATCTGCCTGAGACCCCCTGAAGAAGCCACCCCATAGCTTCTAACACCTGCAAAATTAAAACAGGTATGATATCTCCAAATCTGAAATTCAATTCCCAAGAGAAAAGGTGGACCATCCTTTTCACTGGCCAATCCTCTGGAAAATATGCTTCACCCACCCAACCACTGTGGGTTTCTCCACTGGAATAATTAGCTGCCATTCTCCATGACCTGTGATAAACAAGGGATTGGATTTGTTGATTAATGGTCCTTTGAGCTGAATGTAGAAACCTTCCCACACACAAAGAGCTGTAACCAGAGCTCCTCACATCTCCAAACATCCTTGCCAAGCCAGGGGAGTAGCAATCTTAATGGCAAAACCTTTCCTGCAAATTCCAGCTGATGTACATCTTATTCACCTGCATCCCAATCACTTACTTTTAGCACTAATTAATACAGTCCTGAACACCCGTCAGTGACACAGCAAGTTCTTTCTCCAGTATTTTTTTCTATTTATCTTGATTTCCTTAACTCCCCATCCTCCTCCACCTCCATTTTATGCCTGCTCATCCAGTCCAGGTATCTTCCCTTCTTTCTGTCAGGATGTATGCGCATCTAGAGCCAAAGCAGTCCAGTTTGGTCTTCCAACTGTTCATCAGAACCCATTTACTTGAGGGAAATTCCTATGATAATGCAAGAACCGACTCTTGTAGTGCTTTGATTTCCTTGCCTAAGCCAACCACAGTAAGATTTTCATACCCCTTTCTCAATCTATAATGGCATGTTTATTGTTAATGATGGGGAAGATAAATTGCCAGGGCACACAGGGTTCTTCTGGGGAGTTTTCCAAAGATAAAAGTACAAATCCTTACCTAAATTACAATTAAATGAACAACAGCACTCTCTGGCTGTATTTCCAGGTCACAGCATGCACCAAGGACATACTGCATCCATGGCTGGGGTCCCTGGAATAGGTTCAGCTTGTGCACCAAACCAGCACATTGTGGATGAACCACTTTCTGCCTTGTGCTTGAGCTGCTCTGCGTTTAAGTCCACTCCTGTCACTCCTAAGCAGGAACAGCAGCAGCCAAGAGGTGGCAACCTGGACACTCACACTGGCCATGGACATGGGCTTGAAGCTGGTTGTGTCCCATAAGCTCAGCCCAGACAGAAATAACTCTTACTTTCGAGCACCAGAGCAGCTGGCTTTGAGGACAATTCGAAGGTGGCACCTTGGGGAAGATGCCCCTAATTTAATAGTTGTAGCTTTCCCAAAATGTCTGTCCCCTGAAGGCAGACTGCCAGCCAGAGGATCCTGCATCTCTGTCCTCTCGCCAGCTCCCCAAGGAGGATCCATCCCTGCACAAGGAGTCTGTCTGCACAAGATCCCAGTGAACAAGGGGACAGCCTGTTCTGGCCGTCACTCCAAGCCAGCAGGGAAACCCGGAGTCACTGCTGAGCCTTGTGTCAATAAGCACCGGCAGAATGTCCTCTCTGTTTCCCTTTAGCACAATAAACTGTGCCTCCCCCTTCCCTCAGCTCCTTCCTCCACATCCAGACGTGCACCACAGGGATGGACCCCTGCTCCCTCTCATCACCTCCAATCCCTCCCCCATTTTCCTGTCTCCACTCCTGAGGAAGTGTCTCTTATAGACAAGGGCAGGACGCAAGAAGCTTTGACTAATTTTGCATGGACAACAGATAACAGGGATATGAAATTCCAGCCATATCCCAGAGGGCAAGCAAAGGACCCCTGCAACTGCTGAAGAGGAAGATGTTGTGAACCCTGTTTACAGACCCCAAGGCTAGCTAAAGAAATGGGGGAGGGACAACACATTAACCCAGAAATCCTGGTTTCACATCCAGGAAAACATTTGATAAAAAAAGAATGAAAATTAAACATCTTAGTCTAGGAGCAAGGAATTGGCCAGAACTAGAAAGAAATCTCTGTTTTAGGCCAGGATTTGAAAAAGACATCACAGTCTTTCCTCGTGGAGTAAGTAGCTGTGAGAAGAGATTGTCTGTGGAGCTGTCCCTTTGGCTTTTTCCTTGTCCTACACTCGAGATACAAAATTCCTTCCCTATTGGACTTTAAAGCTGGATAAAAGCTGGAGGCAACCCACAGGGGATGCAGTTTGCCAAGGGTGACACTTGCCTTGATCTCCAACCAAATGGAACTGGGATTTTCTTTTTTTGTGGCAGACAAACACCTTGTTAACATGCAGGGATGCTAACAAGGGATGAGGGTAACAAACAGGGATGTGGTGGCCCTGGGAGCCAGGCTGCCCTGCCCACTGGGTATCTCTGTTGTTTGATCACACAAAAGCACTTGCTGCTAGGAAGACATGGCTTGATGGAGAGCTTTGGCTGATGGAGCTGCAACTTAACACTCTATTGAGGACAAGGGCCTTGCTCCCCACCATAAACCTGTGAGGCTGTTTAAATTGGTGGTCCTTCTGGAAGCTACAGCCTTTTACAGTGATCCCAGACAACCTATTCTTAAGGGTGTTTTTTATATGCCTTTATGCACTATATAAACCTTATACCTTTTATACAACAGAAAGTCTCCTGAATAAAATCATATTCTGTAGCTAACCTCAGGTGTCAGACAGCTTGAGATCAGAAAGGATTAGCAAACTGAGGCTTCCACCTTCCTGTTTGGTGTCTTCCTTAAAGGGTTTTTCAGTTAGCTACTGAAGCCTGTAACAAAAACAGACTTGAAAGAAAAAAGAGATCTGAAGTTCCTTCCAAATTTCAACTGAATAATGAGCACAGGAATAGTTTAGTTCCCTAAAGCTGAGGGAGATGTAAAGTAAGACTTGAAATACCAAACATGGAAGCAAATGGTACTGGACAATGGATATTTACCAGTAACAAACTTTGACATTAACAAACTGAGAGGAGCATTTTGCCAATAAATATAAGATAAAAATAACATGACAAAAATGCATGGAAACTAGAAGATATATAAAGCTCAAATATGAAGCTAGATTTTAGGTGGCTGTCCAAAACTTGCATTTGCTTTCTGAAGTGCAACCTTTTGGCCCACTGGATGTTTTATAACACTCTACAGTAAGAAATAAAAGGAGATATTTTGATTTGTGGCACAGTGTCTGGAACTAAAATCTCAAGTAACAGCCCTGATCATTTACAGTGCATTTTTTTAAAATCCATGGATCACAAAGCATTTTAATGTTCCTAACTAACACCACGTGCATCAACATAGAGTAGCACAACTTGCCTCTGATGTAGGCAGTATTATTCCCATCAGACAGGTGAGTAAACAAAGTCACAAAGAATTAAGTGTTAGGGTCCGAAAGGAAGTCTGTGGCTGAGCTGGGAACAGAACTTGTCCCTTGATACCATCCTCTTCCTTAACCGCAGGGTAATCCTTCCCTGACCTATGCATGCAACAGTAGATCACAACTGGGATATTTTTTCCTATGCAAAACATGAGGGTTTTCAATTCTTCCTCTTCTCCCACATCTGCCCAGGATGGCAAGCTGAGCCCTTCCTTCAACAAGCAACTGTCTTGTACCCCGTGGTTAAAGCCTGACAAGGGGAAAAGGGAAACCAAGCACAACTGTCCCAAGGAGTTACATGGCCTATTCAGGGCAGAGAGCAGCTGGATTTCTTCCCTCGGAACAATATTTCACCCACTGGCTTGCACAGCAGTGACTGTCCCAAGACAGATGGATTTAGATAGTGCCTCGCTACAAAAGGAATCTTAATTTTCTGTGATGGTATGTAGCTCTGTAACATGCAATGAAAAAAACCCAAATGTCTAATCCTAGTGAAGAAATGCCTTTGAGACTTTCTGAAATCTTAGGAACAACAGCATGAGGTGTCCTTCAGCCTGTGGGTGACCTCCTTTCAGTTGCCACAGCTTTATGTCTGGGAAGTGCAGGAAGCATCTGTGAGACTGATGTACGTGGAAATGGAGCTCAAAGCCTTTGAGCACTGATGAAGTTCTTATTCAGTCTCTGTTTTTACTGTAGATTACCCAGAATACAATACCCTATTATTTTTGGCAGTTGCTATGCATGGTTGTGATCCGCATACTGAATTTTCAGAATTTAGGTTTTTCTTTCCTATCACTCCAACCTCCAAAGCAACTGGACTCATAGCAAGGAAAAACTCCACAATAAATTTTCTCAAAGTTTCAAATACTATGCAAGGAGAAGATGGAGCAGTCCTGCTTTCCTGCTTACCTGGCCAGAGGACAGCTTTTCAGTACAAAGCCTCTCTGGAGCCTACCTGCTTCCTCTGAGCCTTTCCCAACCAGAGGCTGTGCAACCTTGACAACACCAAGAAGGTGATGCCAACGCCAAGCTACCATGGTCAGAATGAGGGATGGGAGGATGGAGGCTTTTAGCCCTTCAGTGTACTACACAAGCTGGTTCTTGAGCTGAGCCAAGTCATCACTGGCAGATAGAGGGTAGCGGATTTATAAGGATAAGTGATTTGATCCGTTATGACAAACCTTTGTGTTCTTTGGCAAACCTTGTGAAAAGATTTCTTTTAAAAAAAATCGTAATAAATGCGGGTATTAAAAAACAAACCCCAGTAAGTTGTACTTAAGAGCAATTCTCAGCTACGAAGCTCACTCATCCCTCAGATTACTGGGAGATTTAAGAAAGTGAAACAGTTGTTATCACTTGGTCTGTGGGATTTTGTTGGCTTTTGCAGGCTGATGGCTGTGTTTAAGGTAGAGCTGTTGTGTCAGACTCCCCATGAGCCAAGAACAATATATTCCAATTATTGACAGCCCAAATGTATCTTTTTTGAGGGATAGAATATTTCATCAAGTTTCAAAGAGAGAAGAGGCATGGTACCCTGAAGAGCTTAGCAAATCTGGCAGGCACAGCACTGCAGAGGCACTTGGATGGAAGTGATTTGAAGTTGTGATGTCCTTGCCCACAATCTCCCCACAGAGAGGGGCTATAAATACCATCCATCACAATTCAGAGTGTCCCTCAATAAACAAAATCTGGAAGGGCTGAAGTGACTTGCCCTGGGCAATGACAAACCACTGCTGAAAAGCTGAAGCCCCAAGCTAGCACTTGTTCCAGCCAACCCACAATACCTCCATCCAAGACATTATGACATAGGAAGGAAGGTCCTCCTTGTTTCAGTGTTGAGATCCGTAAAAAAACACTAAATTTCTGTCAAAAAAATCAAACCTATTTAATGGAGCTCACTTACATTTTGCACTGAACCTTGAATCAGCAGAAACTTGTTTTTATAAGGTTTGAGAAACTCTTTTTGTGATGTTTCTCTTACTTCAGCATGGATTGTACTCACTCTTTTTTTTTTTTCCTAGAGATATTTTTATTTTAGCTTGTACGGATGGCCAGCTTGTTCACATTCCCCATACATTCATTAAGCTTACAGAAGGATTCTCAGATTCTTGGATGCAGATACATTCTGAGTCGTCTTAAAGGATAATCAGCAGATCTTGTAGCTGTAACTCATTAGGTTTTGTATACTCTCCACCTCTTTGGAAGTTTTCTTTCCAAACTGGAATATTATTCCTAACGGTTGCAGAAATTATCTGTGATAACAAAACAACTTCTAACTTTGTCCTGTTTCAGAGGCTACACTTCAACAACTAGTTTGCCTAAATAGGCTCCTTACAACCACTGCTCTTCTTCAGTGCTTAACAGCTGGCAGTGACCTTTCTTCTTAGTGCATAAACATCAGGCACCAAAATAATTCAGAAAACAAACATCAGCCCCAAACTCATCCTGGTAATGCCCAGAAGCTCTTGAAATACATCTCAGAACATGAAGCCAAGCCAAATATTGGGCTCCCCATCCCAGACATGCTTTTAAATTGTACAGAACAAAAGCCTTTAATTTATATTTGAGTTTAAAATTCTAAGAGCAACAATAAATTAGGAAAATAAACCTGTTGCCCAGGATCAAAAAAGCTCTGAGAGTGCCTAACTGGGAACATGACCAGCTATTAATCTTCTAATGATCAGTGGAAAATAGACCACTGAAATACCCCCTGCTCAGAAGAAGCTTTCTTTAGCTTCTTTTCTTCTACCATTTTTTTCTTAGCCAAATCACTTACTGAGAGCCTCGTTTTCTCATGGTGTGAGGTCAGCCCAGCTCTGCTCCTCACACTGAGCTACCTCTGTGGAGGAGTCATGCTCTGAACCCCCAGCCTGCAGGAGACTCTGCATGAGCTGCCCGCCCCTTGGAAACCCCAGCCGAGCACAAATCCCAGCTGTGCTCACACGCAGGAGGAAGAAAACAAAGAACCAGATAAATAATTCCTTTTGTAGAGCTCCGTTTTTCTGCTTTCCCTCAGCATGTGTGTCTCTGTGTGTACATATGCAATCAAGCTGTGACTGTTAGCAACTGACTTCTGAATTTTGTATCACCCAAAGCTGAAACCCGGCAGAGCCTGACACACCTTTGGGACGGGAAATCAGGAATGTTGACAGAAACAGCATATTTGAAGCAACCCATCTAGGGTTGCCACAAACCTACCTTGTAGGCTATTTCTTAAATACATCATGAGCAAACCTGAAGAGAGGATTATACTTTTACTCACACTGCTGTGATGACCTAACCTCTTAAAAGTAGCATCTATCGGTACAGGTTCAATGCCTGTGCCATGGGGTCCAGTTGCTCTGCCATCTAGGGATAAACCTGCTCTCACAAACAGATCTTAGCCCAAATAATGATAAGAATTAGTAACTGTTGTACTGTATGAGAGAACTGAGGGTAGCTCCCAGTTATCCATGCTGTCCCTTGGTAGCTCAGCATCAGAAAGCTGAGTTAGCAGATGTGTTAGTGTAAGGAAAGCTATTTGTGTACTGAGCATGTGGAGAAATCAGTTTGGAGAAACCAGGCATATACACACAGGATCTTTCACCAAAGAAATTCCTTTCTGAAGTATCTGTGCCTTGTTATTAGTCTCCCTTACTAATTTTGCAACACCCTGGCCATGCACTGACAGCACTTGGGAAAATCAGGCAGCTTCCTCTGGACTAAGTGATGCCATTTAAACCTGTGCCATCTCCTGTGCACATGCAGGATGGGGACAGCCAGTAGGTGAAATGCTGAGAAGCATCTGCTCAGTGCCACAATCAGCTGTGTTTCCCAAAGGTAAATTATCTTAAAACACACAGTAAAGAGGAAAAGGACAATACTGAGCTAAAATCAAGCGGGTTTTCTGTGGAAAGGCTTGGAGTAACTGTAACTGCATTTTCATGTTCAGATGCTGATCTGAGATTGCTTCAGATGTTAAGAGGATACCAATGAGAGGACATCCAAGAGCAGCAATATTCTGGCCTGTAGTGAGTATTGGGCAGTATCTCAGTCAGAGCATCCCTGCAGGAGCTCTAAGCAGTGGCCAGTCCCTCACAAGGACCCAGACAACTGCAGATTACAGAAATTACAGTCTCTGCTGGACTAGAGAATTGGTCCTTGCTGTCTCAAACCCAGTGTAAAGTCCTCAGCACATCACCATTCTTTCCCCCGATGTGCCTGCTTTTTAGCTAGCTGGAAAGAAGGGGATTTTTGTCCTGCACAACTCCAAGAAGCCCCTCAGAGCCCTTGCTCCACCTTCCCCGTGTGCAGTCAGTGTACTCAAGCCTCACAGGTCGGCTTCTGAGTTTGGCCCTTTATGAATAGATCACTATGCTGGCTGCTCCCAGACGTACACAGCCAGTTGTATGTGGTGGAGAATCGTAAGCAAGGGCAGGAATGTTTGTTTGGCAGCCTTTCCCAGCTTCCAAATGTCTACTGACTTCTCTCTTTTTTTCTTTCCATTTTTTTTTTTTTTAATGTCTCTGCCACCTAATTTTTAAGCTGGGTTTTGATCTTCTCTGCCAACGTAAATCAGAGAGAGAGTCACTCCAGACTGACATCAAGTGGGCCTGTGCAAGCTTCAGAGGTCTGTGTCCAACCATCTGCACATCTTGCAGCAGATGGGAGCTGGGATAGGTGACCACACATTTCAACCTGCTGCCTCACCCCTTGGGATCAGCTGGGACCTGTTCCCTGTCTGTTTAGTCAGCAGCCAGCTGAGAGAAGACAGGTCACTGGTGAAGAAAAAAAACAGCTAAGAAGCCCTGCTATTAATATACAGCCTTCATGCTTTCACCCACTCTTTCCATATATATATTATATCTTGCTTCTGCAATTAAAACACATTACTTAAGGAGACTATAATATTTCAAGCTGAAGAGTAAATTGGAAAGTTGTGTTTTTCATTTACATGAGTTAAACACACAAGGGACAGCTGGAATGGCAGTTACAATTAGGCTACCCATTAGGATGCATTAGATGACATTAACCCAAGACCTCTCAGCTCCACCACAAAGTTCTCAGGCTGCAAGGCAGTTTAAGAACAACCTAGAGCTTTAAAGTGACACTCATGTTCAGTGCAAACATTGGAAGGGAGTTATTTTCCCTCTCCATGACACGGCACATGGTCAGTGTTGCTGCTTCCAGACTACAGGGGCTTGGCACTTCTTTTAAAGCCTTTATAAGGCTGAAATCAAATGCTGCAATAACCCTTGCACTTCAACAGAAAAGCATTCCAGAAATGCTACGCAAAATGCACCAGCAAGTATAGCCAGACAAGGGTGTGACCAATCAGACTCCATTCCCAAATACTGCTTATTCATCCTTCCCATGCGTGGTCATTAAGATTGGAAATTATCCATCTTCCTGGTAAAGAAAGAAACAAAAATATACTGAGGCATCAAGCCACTGAAGTGCTGCACAAGCTCTACTGCTTTTGCAATATCTACCATGGTTGCTTATCTAGGCTGTGATTTTTCTCCTGGGATCCAGCTTCATGAGTCATCAAAGACAGACCATGAAACACCATTCAACTATTAAAAGACTCATAGGAAGCTTGAAATGAACTTAAACAGCAGAGTGCCTGCAACTCTGAGATTTCACTCACATAATAACTGAATTATTAACTAAAAAAAGAGTAGTGTGTGGAAAAATGAAGCCACTTGCTTCTATGTGGCTAGAGTTCTACAGGGATTAAGAAGACATTTAAAAACACCAACTTTTTTCCAAATGTCTCCTTGGTTATGAGAGGAGACTTGCCAATTGGAGATCATGAATGCTTTAAGGGAAAACAATCACTCACAACTAGATGCACTGCTGAGACATGTTTGAAGTCCCAGAGACCCGACCCAGTCTCACTTGCATCAAACTACCTGATCCTCTTGAAATCACCAGCAAGCTCCTGTTTGTAAAGCTGCAGAAAATCAGTCATAGCTTTTCACAAAAATGCTGAGTTGTCCATGTCAAGAAAATTATAGAAAGTCAGGCTATGGGCAGGAGGGGGAGAGGGTTAGAAAAAGAGAGCATTGTTTATGGAACATGAAAAGCTCCAGCGACACAATATATGGAATTCGGAGGGAAACAGGCCCTCCTTTCTTTCTGTACAATTCAAATAATTCCAACGGCAGACTGGATATTCCCCAAAACGAGTTAAAAAAGCACAGGGCTGTCAAAGCAATTTAGAGAGGGAAAGCTGAAGTAAACATGGTGACTTTTTTTTAAGCCTTAATGCTTGGGAGACCTGAAAGTTACCCTACCTAGTGTATGCTTTCCATAGAATAGAAAGACATAATAGCTGGATACACTGCACAGTGCAAGGAGACTTCTTGGGCATTTAAAGAAAATGTGTGGAAGTATCCCTAGAAACGATGTCAGCTCAAGCATGATAACACACACACACCTAACTCTAACCCTTTCTAGGTGGTTCTAGGTTCTGATTAAGGAAAAAAATCCTTATGAAGTCCTATTCCTGACTTGGAGTTGTAATCCTCTCCTACTTGACCAGGGTGCTTTAAAAACCAGCAAAGCACACAGTTTTTACAGCTTTCATGCTTCTGTGTTCATGAAGATAGGGATTTATCATTAAGAGCAAAACACCCTGAATTCATACTTTCCATAACTCTATCTTTCTTGCTACTCTTTTACCTCCTTACTCCAGCTCTATGAACTAATCCCTGAATTTGAGGGACTCTTTGAACCTTCTAATTTCAGGCAAAGCCTGTGCAAAGCATATGTAGTACACTATTCTCCTTTGTTAGGGAAAGATGGTTTCCAGCATTCTGCATGATTCAGTTCCCCCTGAGAAAAGGAGAGTTAACACAAATGACAAATAATTATTTGGTATTTCCACCTCCCCACCTATCCTTCTGATTTATACATATACACATGAAATTGTGATTCCATTATGATAAGATACAATCTTGAATAATTGGATCTAAACACATAAGAATAATGTAATCACAAGACCTCTATTCAGCTAGGTCTAGAGCAATTACACCCAGTAAAACTGCTTGGTTTATATACACTTTATTCCTCTAAAGGCTTCTGTTCTTTAAAATACCATTTTCACTGAGTTTGTATCAAAAACAAGAAAGGCTGCACACTTTGCCAATTTGGAGAGATAGTGGATTCGAGGTCTTGCTCACTCACCATTAGAAAGACTTATTGCCTGGTGAGCAGTCTCAGCAGGACTCACTTGTTTAAATTGTCTACATTAATGGATGACCTGAAAACTAAAAAAGTCAGTCTGGCTTTCTCTTGCACAAAGCTTATTGTCTAACTCTGGACTCATGTGTTTGAAGGCAATGGGGTTTGCTTTGTAGCTTTTCCGAACTGACTGGTGTGGTTTTGACTGAGAAGCTAAGAATCCCAGCAACAAACTGCATCCATGTACTCTGAGCTGCCTGCTTTGCTACTTACAGAATGGGAGTGTAAACCAGAGGATGGGAATCTAGGAACTAACGAACAATTTCTTTTATCTTGGAATAGAAAATTTCCTTCGATAGTTTTAATTACACTCAGGCAGACAACATGTTGCTGTTGGGTTTGGGGGGTAATTCCGCTTTAGAACAGATTTGCTTAATTGTTTCCATCAGAGGAGAACTTGAAAATATTTCTAGCTTTTAATTAGCAGGTTGGCAGCCTCACTGGTAACCCCTTCACAAATGACTCTGTATGTTGAGGCTTAGTATAAATCAATTTGACACGAGCACGATGTGCTCTGTAGAGCTCCTGACAGCCACGAGGTGTCTCTAGGAACTGTCCCAGAAGGGGTGTGAGTCCTGGTCAACAAACAAGACAAAACTGAAATTCAATCTCTGCAGAAGCCTGTTTGTTTGTCTGCAGTTGTAAAAATTTTCTTTAATAAATGACTCCTAAAAGAGAGAGCATGATCTTGTCTATCAAATAACTGAGCAGTACTAGAACCAGAGAAAATATATTTACACAGTCGAAGAATGGTAAAATAAGGGACTACATCTGGAAGTAGTAAAGGAAAACCTTAAATATGTTAGGAAAAAGTTCCAACAGTGGAAGTCACTTAGACAAAGGAATACGTTGCTAGTTGAGAATGCATGAGGCAACGCTAGAAAGAGGTGCTTCAGAGATGGATTTTGAATTTTATCATAACAACACTATTTGGCTGTGTCATCAAGAGCATGAAAACCCATGCTGATTCTCAGAACTTGAAATCTCATAATCCAAAACCTACATCTGCATTTGGGCAGCAGCAAAGCACACAGCAAATGCTCTTTGCACAGAGCAAGTGGTTAGGAACTAGAATACTGTGAAATATAGGAAACAGAGCCTTTGTGAGGGAGAGATCATTGTCCACATAGTCACTGTGTCCAATTAACCAACATGGACTTTACTGACTGAATCTCTCAAATATTACTCTGTACTGATCAGTCAAATATAGAAATAGGCATAACTGAAACAGAATGGGAATCGATACAAAAAATGTTTAAAACCAAACAGCAAAGCCAAACAAGAATTGCAAGCAGGAGGCTAAACTTTTGACTCAAAAGCTAAACTAGGCAGCTAATCTCCTTAGTGATAGAAAGAAGACACTTCTCAGGAGAAAAGAAAAAAATTAACCCTCAAAGTCAAAACCATGACCACCTCTTTTATCTGTCTTTTCAAGTGAAAGGGTAAGTTGGCTGTCTGATGAGATCTGGGTCATCTAAGCTACAAAGAATGAAGTCCTGGAGCTGCAAGAGAACAAAATCTGTATTTATACCACATTTTTATTTCTGAAATGAACTTCAAGCTAAGACTATCTAAGAGAGACCTCCTTGATGAAATGCTGAGGTGAAACTGCCATGTCCTGCCTCCCATGTAATTCAACTGTACCTCAAGAATGTCAATGACTATACACAGCACACTACTGATGTAAGCAGAGACCTGACCTGCTGCAAATCAGGTGAAGTTATATACTAAGTAAGCTGAAGAGCATTATTATTTTCCTGGTGTCTGTAAAGAATTTTCTATATTCTACAGAGGTATAGTCACCCCATCTCAAACAGCCTGCCAGTCAGGCATCTGGGAGCTGTGTTAGAGAGCTCCCAGTAAGGAGGCACAAGGGGACTTTCTTCACAATTAGCAAATTCATCAAAAGCTGCTACAAGATTTGCAACTCAGTTGCTGTCTGGAGTTCAGTGGCAAAAAAACAATCATATCTCAATAAAAAAAGTTACAAATTCAGCCTTTTCTATCTTTAAGATGCTGTTACACACTAATAGCACAAAAGTTTCCATTTGGGTCATGCACCAGACTGCTCTTTTACTGATGAGACGTGTGGGTTTTTCTAACTTCACTTTAAATTTGAAATTGAGACATTTCAAGGAACCATTTTTTCCTCAAATAAAAAAAAAACATAAGCACTGTTTCTGTTTAAAAAAAAACATTTTCCAAAAATAAATAGCTCTAATATCTTGCCCATCTTGCACACAGAGAACTGAAACAAAAAAGGCCACGTCAGGATTGTCTCTGAGGCCCCAGAAAACTCTTGCCTCCTGCTAACAGAGCTCTCCTGATAAGATTGGAGTAGTGCATGTACAGCTCATGGAGTCCAGCTGGATCATGGATAGGTATATCCTACATATGGAGAATGATCAGAAGAAAGAGTGAGGGGTTGCTGCTATTTCAGAGCCTTATATACCCATCAAGGCACCTCTTGCATTTGGGCAAGCTGAGGTTAGCTTAAAACACCTCGTTCACTTCAATCCTCCGTGTTTTACGCTTGGACAACCCTTTGCTCTTCACAGACTCTTCATAAAGGGTCATGAGTTACCCCCCAAATGCACAAGGCACCTGGGGGTCAACATTACTGTCTTCTCTCAAACCAGGGGTCCTGCTCAGGGCTGCCTGCCAAAGTGGTAGATGAACCTGGTCACCCCTGAGGGAGATAAGCTCTTGTAAAGAGGAAGAAAACAGGACAAACAAGACCAAGGACATACTCTTCCATTGATCCCAAATGTGGCAGGGAATTCAAAGGGCTTCAGACAAGAGAAAAGGCACATTTGCTGAAATAAAACCAGTATTTTTTAGTGTTTTGATAAGCACGATGATGATAAAAGGTCTTGGAAGGCATTTACTCTACTTCACACTGGAGTGCTGTTAAAGCCAGGATGGCAAGAGACTATAACCCTGTAAACATATGTTGTGTATTAGATTCTGATCTGGCAGCTTGCCTTAATTTTGTTTTTTTAAGGCTCCAGCTAGTTCCAAATACACTTCCATGTTTGTGTTCCAGCAAATGAGCAAAAGGCAGAATGCTTGAGTAACGGGGACACAGGAATGCACTGGACTATAAGTTAGTAAAAACAAAAAAAGCCTCCATTAGTATTGGCACATCAGGCAGAGGATGACAAAAATATCAGCAAATTCTTTTTTCTATCCCTTTCTCCAAGCTTTTTGTTTTTCCAGTGTGCACTTCACAGCTGCTGAGAACCATAATGATTTTAGCCTCTTCTATCTGAACTATCAACATGGACAGAAGTGACAAGAGAACACCCTTCCAGACAATTTTGTGGTTCCCAACTCCTCACCAAAAAAGCACCCCACAGAGCATCCTCTGACTAGCAATTAGTCTGTGTCCCTGTAGGTGCAGATGAAGAAATTCTTTCAAGAGGTGTTTTAGACTGCTCAGGATTGAGAGTTCCGGCTCATATAAACAAACACTGATACAAGAGGCAAAGTTGATATGGATTTATGCAAGGAATGCATAGACTGAATAAGCAGTTTGATAATTAATGGAGTTGACAGGCACTTTCTAATAGTACTCAAGTATGTGCAGACTGAATGGTTTCATATACAAGCTGAACTAAAGACAGTATCAATTTTTAACTCATTTTATACCTAATCACTCAGATGAAGGAAACACATGCTTTTTTTTCCTCTTGGGTATTAGTCTTGACCTCCCAAAGCCTGACTATTGGGATATAAATCCTTTGCACTTAGTACTATTGCAGACAACAAACATGCAGATGTCTTGTACAGGATGATTTTTTTCTTAAAGACCGTCTGAAGAAGGAACTTTTGATTACTTTCTGGGTATTGATTACTTCTTTCATGTCCCACAGCTTAAACACAGCAGTTTTGCTCTTAACAAAGAACTGAGAGCTTAGTTGCATGAGTTCAGGGAGTTTCTGAAGAGCCCCTCTTGACTAGAAGGAAATTTCTTTTATTACTGGCTTCCAAGCAAGCCAAACCACTGCTCCTACAAGCCCAGCTGCAGAAACTAAAGATGCTTAGTAAAGTCTTGAGCAAAGCACTGTCCCACCTGGCACAAGATGATGGTAATTTATTGTGCATGGAAGACATTGTGACATTTTGAACTGCGCAGGGAGAAAGGAGCAGTAATATAATTGCTCCCACACAGGAATGAGATACTCAGTGTTTTCTCAGTCTGGAACAGGTTCAGGGATGATGCCTTGATCTGTTTCACAACTTCATCCTTCTTATGTTTAGGAAACAGGCTTCCAATACATTTTGGCTTATGGCCTCATACCCTAGACAACAGAATAATCTTCTAAAGGTTGCTTCCACAGAAACCAGCTATGGAAAGAAGATTTGGTCAGTCTTTCCTTACCTCACATCCTCCTTCTCCTTTAGTGACAAAATCAAAAGCAAAACCAAGACAACCACTTTCTAGGGCCTCCATAAGGGCATTGAGAGATCAGAAGGGGATACATGGAAATACAGTGTCTCCAGTCATTTTCAAGCTGAAGGCAACTGGAAAATACCTATTGAATTACCCCAGATCTCCAGCAAGAGGTAGGTGAACTGTCATATGGAGTTAGATTTGAGGTGCTTCAGGCCCGTTATTCTGTCCAGCTCAACAGCAGACGCTTAGGAAAGAATATATTAAATATATCCTCTGTTAAAAGCCTTGTGGATGGGGCAGAATTCTGGCAGCCTGCTGGGAACCCAGCAGCAAGTCAACTTGCTACGACTGCTCAAACATCAAATGACACAGTGCTGCCTGCTAAGTGCCCTGCACTCCAACTGCAGCGGCAGCTGCCTTTGAAGAAAGGTGCAATGCCTTCTGCATAGATGTACACACTGAATAAAGTCTTTTAAAGCACGTGAGAAAGAAAACTGTCATCAAAATGTACCAAGCAATTACGGGTTGAAGGTTGAACTATTATTACTTCATGCCCTCCCATTCCCCTCCCCTCCAGGGTGGGAAGAAAGGGGGAGGATTATTCATTTGTATTCAAGCACTTCATTAATGTTTATAAGAGAATCCAAACATGCAAGCAAAACAAGGACGAAACACTCGCGCCAGACGTGTGATGCGATAAATGTCACTGGAGCAAATATTTAGATCTGTTTACAGAGAGGCCTATTAAGTCCTTTTTGAAAAGCTGTGCAGTGTTGTGGCTTGGTCTCTGCCTAGCAGCTCCAGCATAAACACATGGAAGATGGCTAAGTCTCTCTCTCTCATTTTGTTATGACATCTGGAAACCTAAGGAGGTTGGGAGAAGCCAACTGGCTGCCCTGCTGCGATGTCTAGCAACAGGGTCTGCCTGTTGAATGATGGCAAGACATGCACAGAGGAACTGATGAGTTCTCCAGCCTGTGCCAAAATCCATGGATTTGCAACACAATAATCCCTCAACAAAGGTTGTTGCAACACACAAGCCCTTGGTTCATTGCTAATGATGCAAGCCTATGCTCTCTGTCATTTTTCAAGATCATTTGCATTTGAGAAAATCAGTTCCATTATGGGCTAAAATAGCAAAGAGGGGTGGAGCCACTCTATTCACCAAGGGATGAAGATGTGTCCCATAGTTGCTTGCCTGAAGAGCTGTAGGTTCTGGAATTCACAGTGAGCCTGGACTTCTCCAGATGTCCCCTTCACATCACCATCTCATCAACTCTAGCCTCTCTGCATACAAATATTTCACTTTCTAAGAGTACTAAATAAGTTGAAAGTTGTAAGAGAAATTTATAGATTGAAAAATCACAGTCTTAGCTCCAAATGTAGTAACATATTTGGGATATTTCAACCTCTGAAGTCATGCCTCAGTTTCCAACACATTATGTAAGGCCTACAGGTATGAAATTGTCCATGCTGTACACATAAAAGCTCAGGGCTCCTTATCCAGTTGATCAGTTGGCTTCTCTTCTTTTTGGAAGGAATGGTGCCCAGGCCATCCAGATGTACAGGACTCTGCAGAGTGACCCACAAGTGGTGCTGGCTGAATCAAAATACTTTTAGTTTGAAACTCTCCTTCTGACTTAGTGAGTTTAGTTCACTTTTTTCCGTGGCATCTAAAATTCAACATGAAATCACAAGTAACTCTACTCAGTCTGGTTTTTAAGCCTATCAAAACCACAAACAAATTAGAAGAATATTGACTAACATTTCTTCCTCATTCTCTTAATAAATTAGTTGTCTACATAAAACTCCTTTCTGCATAAACCAGCAGGAAAGACATCTTTCCCAGTTTCGAGATACAGTTTTGGGTTCCCAGTACAAGGACTGCCAACTTGTTTGATTTGCTTTAATGGGAACTACACTGAGCTTTGCCCTAGAGAACAGAAGAACAGGTGCCAAGTCTTTTGGGATTCTCCCATAGTTATATTCCAAGCTATACCCTCAGGTCTAAGCACTCTTGGGAAAACACACCCCTTCCTTTCCTGACTGATAGCAATGGATTATTGATGTGACAGTTGTAAACTTGTTCTCTTAAAAACTGTAAGAAGGTTCTGATACTTAGTGTTTTAGAAGAACAGAAAAATTCATGTGACCATCCAGCTAAACAGTAAATAAACATTGGTTGTGCCTACTGCATAACAGGGATCAATCTTTTCATACTTTAACATCCAAGAGAATTTTCTTTTCTGATGAACTTCTCCTTTCTGATTAGCATCCCTGATTAATTCTTGCAGAAAATGTGTGACAGCTTAGTGGCTTGGTCTCAAACCATGGTCCCTTCCATGATGCTGCATTCAGCTGTTATTCTCTGGTTTTGGTGTATTTTATTGCTCTTAATACACTAGACTCATTAGGAGTGCCAGGCCTCGAAACCTTGTCAGTAGCATGCCAAACATCCAGAGGGAAAAGAGAGGAATCCCTTCCCCTACTCTTGTTTAGCTACCTCTTGCTTTGGAGCTAACCCTTGGGGTTATTTACGTTGCATGACCTTGAGCTAAATGGCACTTGGCAGGCCGCCGGATGACTTTGTGCTTCAAATCAAACATTCTCAGTTTCTCCCACACTGACAATAGGAATAATTCCTGAATGCTTCTTGAGGGGTGTTTCTTCCCATCTCATTGCCTGCCATGGAGCTCTTTGGTAACTACGTCAGGCTTGGTGAACTTCAGCTTGACTTTCGTGTTAGACGCAAGTACCAAGTGGGGTGTGTGGTTTTCTTCTGTGGTTTGGTGTGTATGTGGGTGCTTGTGTTTTCTCTTTGTCCCAGAGTGTCTGCACTGCTGGTATTAGAGCTACAATTGCTCTATATATAAAGCAAAGATCCCTTGAATGATCTGCCAAAGGCTTTATCTGTGAACAATCTTTGTCTGTACTTGCTTTGCCGTTAACCAGTTTTGACTCTACTCCATAATGGCTGGAGTTGCTTTGCCTTAATTGATATGTATCAAAGAAAACTGCTAAAATTAACTGCTCATGAACTATGTCCAGGATGTTAGATTAAATCATGTGGAATCCTTCAGTGAACAAACTGATTTACGATGTGTTATGACATTGTTATTTGATGTGTTGCACAACAACTCAATTTTAAAAAATGAACAGCGCTCCATTAATAAGAGATAAATCTTTCCAGTGTAATTCAAATGAATCTGCAACAACTTTAGAGAGAGAGTGATAAGGGATCTTGTGTGGGTTTGATGATTGTGTTTTGCATTCTTAGGAATATCTTCCACTGGGATCTCTTTGTCAGTAATGACAAAACCCATCCAAAATATACCAAAATACGACACCTTTTGGGAGATTGTAGCTCTTTGTACTTCCTAAAATACAAAAGGGTACTACTACAAGTGATTCCAAACAACTTCCAGCTTTGAGAATGTGTAAATGCATCAATGATGCTTTCTTTTCACTTCAGAGACATAATTTGCTGAAGTCCCTACACGGTACATCCGTTCCAAGCTTCTCCAGCCATAGTTAACACACAGCAAGTGCTCAGAGCAGTTTCCTTCTCAGAAAAAAAACCCACCTTTATACATTTAGATATAAACTGAGTATTTTTTTTAAAGCAAGCACTACTGGAACATGAACCAGTGTAAAAGCTGACCTTAAATTATGAAGTTTCTAGAGTGTGTTTCAGATGTCTACATGTTAAAGGCTCAGATCTCTCTGGATACCCAGCTTCAACAAAAATGCCTTTGAAAGCCAGCTTGAGTTATATACTGTACAGTATGTCTCATTTCACAGCCAAGCCACTCAAGTTAACAAAGAAAATCCTCTCTGGCCTCACACAATCAGCTAAATAAAAGCTGGCCAGTGCCAGTCTGCAGACAGGGACAAGCAGATCCATAAAGCTGGACAGTGTTTCAGGCCTCTAAAAGGCCTGTTGCCTTGAGCCTCTGAACGTCATCTCGCCAACAAAGTACCTGGATTATTTCAGGATGGTATAACCTGGTCTCATAGACTGATGAGGCATTTCTCAGCAGAATTCTGTAAATAGAAAGGAGAAATGCTGAAGGAGCTGAACTGCATCCCAGTTGTTTGAAGGCTAAGCCATATTAGAAGTGGTTTGGCCATAACTTTGTATTAGAAACTTGACTTTGTTCAATTCTGGGTATTAGAGAGTTATCTTCTCCAGCAAGCAAATAATAGGCTTTTTTGAGAATGTTCTTTCTAGCTTTTTCCTGTATTAATCAGGAAATTCATATTAAAAAGAATGACTTTTTATATTGTAAAATCTTACCAGAACAGTATTTTTGAGGCCCTTCAGCACACTTGCACCTCTCCTGCCTCTGTGATGTGCCAAAAATAAAGAATTACCTCAGCTTGAAAACAAACTACAAGTTAGCATCCCATTCAACTCCCAGTATGTCAGAACCAGATCCTCTCATAGTATAAGGCTTAGCATTTTCACAATTAATAGTGCTGTGATGATTTTACCAGTGCTTTAGAACGAATGGGACACACTGGGATGTCCCATCACATTTCACTGCTGGAATAACATTCATCTCAATGATCATTTCTAAAAAACTGTAAATCAATCACATGCCAGGAATACAAAGACCTTCAAAAAACTGGGCATGTTTCTCAAATCACCCTTTTGCCCTCTCCCCCTCTGCTGACTCTGAAAACTCCTGCATTGTGAGCATTTGGTCTCACATTTAAATAAATATTCCCCATCACTATTATGCTGTCACGTGTAATAGGAAAAGGCTGCAAGAAATCAAAGGAGAGCTAAATTTGTGCGGTGGCAGAAAGCGTACAGAGAATAATCAGTCTTCATTGTGATTGTTAACAAAAGTGAGGGAGCCTAATGGAGACCTTGGATTTAGTACAGTCTCTAAAATATTGAGGGGATACTTTCAAGACACAGAACCGCCTACTTGAAAGAAATACTTTTCCTGTGTTCCTCGTAACTTGACTTTTATTAAAATGGAAAGAGGTTAGAAAATAACTGCAAGATTTGTTTCCTTTTTCTCATTCCTTGGCTCACTAAGGGAGTCTGATGAATATTGCCTTGCTCTATGAAGGCAGCTTCTTCTCTGTTTTATGTATTGGAGATATCTCTGTCTCCCAACAGGTGCCCCAGCCACAAGAGTTAGGGTAGAAGCAGCAAGTTTAATTAAATCTGGGGAAAACATAAAGCATTTATTGCTATTTCCTTAACTCTGTTGATACAACTAACATGCTGCCTATGACTGAATTGGTAGCTTTTCTCCCTGTCTAAGTGAACACTAGTTTTGCAGGGATACCCAAGCATGAGAACCTCTGGACTGGAATTCACGTGGAAGATTTCATAACTTCCACACTAGCCTAGGAAAGAAAGAAATCAAAATACTTTCTTTTTCTGTCTTATGATCCTTTCTCTATTTGCCACGAGAAGTTTCTGGGGATGGTTCAGTGTTATCCCTGGCTTCACAGGACATTCTGGAATGAGTACATCATACAGGATTTGGTCTTTCACTTCTAACACTGCTACCCACCAGCATGGGCTGCAATCCTGATTTTGAAGAAGTCAGGATAAAAACTCACTTTTGACATCTGCAAGACTCTTCAACACCTTGGTGCTTTGCAGTGCATGGATAGAGGTGATCAGCAGTGGTACACTGATAATAAATCTAATTACAATATTTCAAGGATGATGATTTCTTCAGGCATAACTGGCCTATGGGAATCTACGTTTGATGAGAAATGGGGTGTCCAGGACTATGTTAAATGACCCTCAGAGTGGAAAATCCTGGGTCTTTGATCTTATTCAAACTAAAAATACTTCTGCTAATGAGCCTCCTCAAGTCATACAACATCCATTTCAAAATGCTGAGCACATGGTTTTAATTTACAGTTTTTACCAACTTTCATTTATATTGTGCTAGAAGTCCTGAAATTACTTGCACCAGAAGCTCTAAAATATTGGAAATTCAAAATATGGAGGACTGCTGTTGGAATAACTAGTGACAAAAGCAGCAGACATCTGTGTGAATTCCTGCTTGAGTTTCTGACAGGTGCCAACCACGCAAATTTTCATTCTCTGTGCCTTTAAATGACAATCAGATCCAATAAACAGTTACAACAACACAAGGTAGCTGTATTGCTCTCTTGAGCAGCAGAAAAAGCAAATCCATGGAGATGCTGAGACACCGTTAACTACCAGTTGTTGTGATGGATACAACTAGTCTCACCATTTAGTTGCATGTCTCTTCCCACTCTGCAGAGAGCATAGTCTTGCTCCAATTCCAGTCCAAGAACTGAGGTATTAAGTTCAAACACTGATACTGGCAGTTTTAAGCTCTGCAGGCACCAGTTTAATTTCTGGTGTCTCAAGCAAGCTGGAAATTGTAATGCTTTTTGGGTTACAAGAAGAGTATTAAGTTCACAAATTGTTGCAATGTTCAGAAAAAAATGTCTCAGTAATTGCAACCTAGAAATAATTTGAGAGCTTCACAAAGATACTGAAATTTTGTCATCAACCCACAGTGCTTTCTGCAGATTTAAGTATAGTGGCATCTAGCCTCTGTATTGCTTGTCTGCTTGGAAGAGGGATTTGGGAAAAGTGTGAGAACACAAGGCAGATATGTCTCCCTGCAAAATGGGGCTCTTCTAACACTGACCCTTGAAAGTTAAAAACAATGAAGTTTCTAAAACAGCAGTTGTTGCTAAAAATCTCCATTTTTGTGTTATATCCTAAACACTGTGCTCTGGGGAAGTCTGCTTACACTCATTCATCAAGCAGGCAGGGAACCCCACTAATAGGACCAAAAGATGAAAGAAATCACACCAATTTCACATGGTTCAAGCAGTTACACTATGATTTCTTCTGCCTTTTACCTGTCTCATCAACTCCTAATGACAGTGAAGACATTAATAAGGGTTTGCAGTGTAAAGCCTAATATAGGGGAAACGTGTTATTTTACAGTATGTCCCTCTGAAGTCCCTAAATATGCTTTGCCAAGAGCCCTGCCACGGATCTCCTCTCTGCAGGAGTGCAAGGTGAGTGAGTGCCCTTACTTAAGATCATTTCTGGCCTTTGCAATCCAGGAACCTCTGACTGGCCTGAATGATGTGGGCTGTCTTTATAACATGGATTGCTACTCACTAGGGAGCTGAGGGGAGGCTGTTAAAGACTTTCTGAGGACTGTAGGTTGCACTGTACTTGAAGTTGAGGTTTTCAAGGTAAATGGTTCATTCTGTTTATAAGCAAAGCACTCTGGGCCTGGAGGAGGATCCTGACTGCTGCTGCAAAAGCATCACAAAGTGACAGCAAATAATAAACAGATTGAAAATCACTGTGAAAGTACTGTTTACTGAAGAGAAGCTTTTGCACCTACTGGGTGAGCACCTCTGAAGTGGCAAACACACAGAGGAAAAAATTACACAATTCTGCTGTATGACTTCTATACACTGGTAATGTTAAGCTGCCTCAGATACAGTAGAGACTCCCCTTGAGTGTCAGACTGTTTTCTGGGGATTTTTCCCTTTCAAGGCCCTTCTTATAAAGATGTAATTCCTACCTAATATCAATCACAAGCAGCACCCATAATTTTGCAAATGAATTAACCAGCAGAATCCTCAAGACTTGCCTGTGGGAGGCAGGTACACCTGCCTTGGGCTTGGATGTTACCAAAGGAGGTGTGAAGGATCAGAAGGAACGGAAGGGCTCATACCTGACCTGTTGTACAAACACTTCTGGCAGTTATATACACAATAAATACAACAGATGAATTGCCAGTTGCCCCTCAAACCATCATTAGTGACTGGCTGTTTTCTTAACAGGCATCAAATGCCTGGGTGAGCCTTGCAAGGGGCTGTGGGGCAGGAGCACACAGTCACTGGCTGTACAGAGCAACACCTACAGGTGGGTACAGCTATAAAACCTCAGCTGCTGATCCCTTCAGGTGTTACTGCCACTACTGTAGCTTTAATACCTGCACAGATTCATCCTCAACAGTTCCCCTGGTGAAGACATAAAGCAGCTCCCACTAGGATTCAAAGGGAGTTAAATGGACGGATTTCTATTTTTGCTGTATGAATTTCTCCCCCTAGGCTAATTTTGCTGGGGGAATTTTTTTATCCTGGGGTTGAAGGGAGTGATAGTTTAACAAAAGCCAGCAAGCTGAAAACTATGTGCACTATGTATAGCTAAGTGTAATCAAACCTTTTAACAACATTTCTTTCAAGAACATTCAGCAATCAAAACAGGTGATGCTGTTTCTGATGACTCTTGCTCTCTTCACAAAGCCTGAAATTCTCTAAAAGCAAGAACATGCCATTTTTACTAGGCAAAACCCACTTTTATTTTAAAAATATTCTAAAATAAATAAAACCTCATATCAGTAATAGTCCCTCATATAAAGTATACAAAAGTCAACAAGCTCTGAAACTGAGCTCTCTCAATTCAGAAAACTTTGAGCTCGGATCTTTCATTAGAACAAACAAGAAGATTTCTCCTGAAGTCAGTTACACTGGTCCTGTCAGCTCAGAGAATCCCAGCTTTGTGATCACAGAAAACTTAAGTTTTTCAAGGGGACAGAGCAGATTGACTAGAGAGTCCAGGATGTGGCCCTGCCTATGTATTACTGTGTATATTACTGTTTTGCCACTGAATGTCCAGCTTCGAGGCTGCAGAGCTGTCAGTGACCAAACATGATGGACCACCCATCAGCCTTTTATTAACCAGCACTTGTTCCCCCCTCTAATCCTATCACCAGAGTAATCAAAGCTGCCATGTCCCAGGGTTTGATGGAACAGCAGGACCTGGGAAATGAAGACTGATTTTGTTAACAAAGTCATTTCTGCTGACTGAATGCTGTCTCATTGGTAGAAAGAGGGAAGATGAGGTTTATTTGTGCAGAGAACGAGGCGGCAAAGAAATGAAAGGGGGAGAATGGTGAAGT
The DNA here is from genome assembly GCF_008360975.1 of Lichenostomus cassidix. NCBI lineage: Eukaryota > Metazoa > Chordata > Aves > Passeriformes > Meliphagidae > Lichenostomus > Lichenostomus cassidix. The sequence goes on along the minus strand of NC_139489.1, from coordinate 7,432,752 downwards.
GTGAAGTTTAATCTGGCACAGTCTGAGGTTTCTTTCTTTGAGGCCGTCTCTGATCCAATCAACACTGGTTTGATATTTAACATCTCCCCCTGCAGTTGGAAATGATACCAGCCAGAGACCAGAGTCAGGGCTTCCCAAACAACCAGGCGGGGAGAAAAGGGGGTGCTGGCAGCTCCTCACCAGCCTGATAGCTTCCCCACCCACAGGCTGGGATGAAGCTGGACCCGACACAAAATTTCCCCAATGAACTTCAAGATTCAAGGCATCTGCAATGAGCTGAATACAGACTGTTCCTAAGGAAAGCATGCTCAGGATGGGATGGGAGAAGGATTTTAGTTCTTATGTGGAGGAAGGGCTATAAACACTGTCTGGGACTGGGGATGCTGCTGAGAAACAGGATCAAACACAAGCAAGAGATGTCACCCACCTCCCCAGAGAATAGCTGTTTGGGTAGATGAGTATGACTTTCCCCTTGCTGACCGTACAGACCTTCACTGGGACAGACTGCAGTCACTCTGGGGTGGTGGGGGTCTCATGACAGCCCTGGGCCATCAGGGAGGACACAACAGACCTTAGCAGCTGCACTAGCCAGTGTCACAGTTCTTACTCCAACAGCCTGGGGAGAGATTCCCATCATAGACCCACATGAGGGCTGCAAAGAGGAGGGAAAGCTTGCCCTATACCCAGCTGACCCTCAGAGGACACATCCTCACAGTTACTCATGGCTACAGTGCCTGTGCCAGGATTCCACGAGAAGGCCCAGAATGCCATCCACTCCTCACCAATTCTCAGCCCTGGCCAACTTGATTTTGCCCTTTTCTGGCCACTCTGTACACAAACATCAGCACTGTCAGAGAGTTGTCTACTTCCTCTTCTTCATTTGCCTCAGCTCTTTCTGTCCCACCTTCCATGAAAAACCTGAAACTTCAAATAGCAAGGAGCAGTGAAATTTCAACCTGACCCAAACGTGCTAAGAATTCCCCTGCATCCAGGCTCCCAGCACAGCCTTTCTGCTGGCATTCAGACACCTTGACACCAGCTCTCCCATACTCAGGGCCTGGACTCTGAGCGACCAGCAGCTGCCAGATCCCAGCTCTTTCTGTCCCACCTTCCATGAAAACCCTGAAACTTCAAATAGCAAGGAGCAGTGAAATTTCAACCTGACCCAAACATGTTAAGAATTCCCCTGCATCCAGGCTCCCAGCACAGCATTCAGACACCTTGACACCAGCTCTCCCATACCCAGGGCCTGGACTCTGAGTGACCAGCAGCTGCCAGATCCCAGAAGGTGGGATAACATTCCCCCCAGAAGGTAGGATAACACTCCCCCCAGGATCCAAGCAGGAGAGAGCAGCAGGTCAGCGGGAAGCAGGATGATGGGAGTGATGTGGAAGAGCAGCAGGAAACACTGTGCAGAGATTTCAGGGGGAGTGGAGCACCGAACTACAAAGTTTCGGGGTTTACAATAGAAAACAATGCGCCCTGCTCTACCTGCAGGAGCTGGCTCTCCAGGAAGCAGCTAATTATATGAGCCACCTTAATCTTTTTATCCGGCTAAGACAATCAACATTTCAAAGACACGAACAGAACGTTTCAAAGATCGTTCCTGGTCAAAAATGCAAGTGTATCCACTTTCTTTCAGAGCAGATCAAAACCAAGTACCACACCGGGACCACTCCTAGATTTCCTCCTTCTTACGGTATCAGATTAACAGATTTGGTGTATGTAGTCAGATTAAATATTTGCAGTAGCACAAAGCTGCCTTTGAGGGGAAGAAGTAGGGAAAAATAAGCTTTTTTTTTCTTTTTTTTTAATTTGCTTAGGGCAAAAATACTGGACTTTGGGGACGTGGGAAACAAAAGCATTGACATGATTCAGCAAGGCACAGTCTTGAAACCTGAATTCTGAATGCAGAAAGAATATGCAATATTCCTGTAACAGTAATGCTGAAAACAGGTAAAAAACCGCTGATGCCCTTAGCAGATTTGGGACTGTAATTTATCACAGATGTTCTCATCAAACTGTGCAAACACCCTGTGAGACAAAAGCTGCTCAATTTCTGATTTCCATTTTAGTGTGTTTTAATTACGTGTTGCTCAAGGAAGGCTCCAAGAGCTGGAATTGGGAGGTGAAACCTTCCAATAGTAATCCACTCCACTAAATTAGCACAGTAATACACCAAGCAGTAGGACTGCCAGACGGTGTGATAACATTACAAATTACTATTGTTAAACAACTAGCCAGGTGTCAGGATGCAAGAAATCTAGAGGAAGCAAGAAAATAAATATCTGGTTTGTTTTGTTTTAATTTTGTCTCCTGTTGTTCTGATGGCCTTGTTCCCAGAAAAAGCTTCAATCTAGGAAAAATCCTCCTGAACATTGATCTATTTCAGCAACTTTGTCAATTCTCTCCAACAATTAAAATGGAGTGTACTTTTTTAATTAGCACAAATGTTTTGCATAAGTAACTGTCCTTTACTTTCCAATTGCAGTAATACCTTTACAGTTCTTTTTCAGAGTATTTTTGGAGCAAAATGAATGGGAATTTTTTGTTTCTATTTAAAACTTGGAGAGAAAAACAATTATGGTAAGAGCAGCAGTGAGTTTTTGTACTCTGTCCCTTTTCCTTTCTCTGTTGCTCAGTCTCTCTAAAAAGAAAGAAATGTAATATGATTCACATTTAAAAGGCTTCCAAGTGGTACATTTTTAACCAAGTGCTTTCATGTGCTTGATTCTAACTGCCATTTTTAACCTAATACAACCAAACACTATTGGATGTCTGGAATGATTACTTATTTTTACCTCACCTTAAAGAAGGGATTCAACAGAGAGGATAGGCACTTAAACCTTTCAGACAGAACAATGTAAAACGAATTCCTTGTTTTGGATGAGTGTTAATTAATGCAAAGGTCTTGAGTGGCTTTCTTTGAATTATTTTTATTGATAAACAAGAAAACTTCTCTGAAAGTGTATGCAACCAATCTCCTCTGAAGGCTGTATGCACAGTTAAGACTCCTAGTTGAAATATTGGATGAACCAAATGTTAGTGAAAGCCAGACTTTTTCCCCTTAAAATAATTCCCACTGGATGTCAGGGTAGCAGGGGGTGAAGGCAGTCTAAGGACATTTTAATCACACCAAAAATCAGTCCTTTAATCCTTATTCCCACATCACCAAGAATTTTTTTGGTCAAAGTAGAACAGTAAGATAAGGGTGGAAATAGACTGAAACAAAACTAATGATGAAAAGCAGGTTAAAAATGAAATATCATAGCAGTAACTGACACCACCTTAAATCTCCCGTGGATTATTTGTTTTCTTCCACACACATTCATTTCCTCAATTTCTAGTAAATCTGATTTCACATAAACAGTTCCGCAAAGCAAAGTCAATAGCTGTTACTGTGTTCCTGATTAATCCACTGAAATGAAATAGATCTCATGGCTTAGTATCTGGTTGTTTAAAGCTAAATCCACTGAAAGAATTCCGGAGTCCAGTTACACCAATAACTTTTGTTTCTTAACCTACATCCTTTTCTTTTTGCTGAAGTTTACCTGCTCTAAAATGAAATAAACCCATGTCTATAGCACAGTTAATTTCCCCAGTACAAGGGCAACATGAGCCACTTTGTTTTGACCCAGAGTGACCACTAAAAAGACAACTGACAGTTTGCATGTACTTAGATCAATTTCAACAATGTCGAAATTTCTATTTTCATTGTTCATGCTTCATCCTCTTCCTGACAAGTACCACAGAGCTGCTTTCCTTCAAAACAAACAAACAAAAACTAAAAAGCACTTTTGACACAGCTCCGGGACAGGACGGGAGGCATGTAAGTTTCCCTCACAAGTGGCAAGCCAGCAGACACACACATTCACACTCCGGACATTTGCCTCTCAAATAAATTATACACATTTTACACACACAGTGCTCACTGTGCACATCGTGGGGTTTCTGCCAGCAGCACAGGTCGGCGTGACAGAGAACAGGCAGCCCAACACAAAAGCTGCGGCCCATGAGTGACCACAAGTGACCACCCTACTGCAGCAGGCTTGGGGTTCAACCCCATCAACTGATGGAAGCACAAGAACAGCCCCCACATCCCGGCATGAGACACGAGGCCAGAAGCCTCCTTACCTGGGAGAAGTTAAGCCCGTTCAGCGGGTGACACTGCTCCTCCACCCGCTCCACCGCACCCGTCTTCTTCTTCATCCTCTCGGCCTCCTGCGCCAGGTAGAGATCGAGCACCGGCACCCCTCTGGAGCGGATGTCCGTCTCCGTCAAGGAGTTCACCATGAGCATCACCCACACAGGCCTCTTGCGCTCCCAGTTCCCGGCGATAGCGTTGAAGAGGTAGTCAGCATAGAGCCCTTTGCCCCGCTGGTCCGGGGTCATCCAGTGGGGCAGCATCAGCTTGATGTAGTCCAGGTGGCGCTTGAGGCGGCGGTACAGCTCCCGGGGCAGCACGTCCTGCAGGTTCTCCCCGTGGGGCAGCATCTGGCAGCTGGCCAGCCCCGAGATGGTGTAGGGGTCCGTGAGGTCCAGCTCGAAGTAGACGCTGGAGCTGGCGTGGAAAGCGGCCTTGGAGTTGTCAGGGATGAAGTCCCAAACTCGCGTGTAGGGCACGTGGATGGTGCCGAAGAGATAGGCGGGGGGGTCGCGGCGAATGGTCCAGAGGAAGGAGTTGAGCTCTCCTTGCTGCGGGGAAGACAGAGGGGCTGGTCAGTGAACGGAGGGGCAGAAGGGCGAGAGACACTGATGCCAACCTCGGGGCTGCCCGCAGGGCAGGAGGAGCAGGGGTCCCGCTTCCCCATCTCCTCGCACAAGCCCCACGCGGGCTCGCAGCAAGCAAAGCCCACGGGTACCAAGAGGCCCGCGTGGGGCTGGGTCCCGCCGTGACCCCCCGCTCGGCCCCGCATCCCTCCGGCCCCGCTCCGGCCCGCGGCCCCTCAGCGGGGCACACGCGGGGCAGCGCCGCCACACCTGTGGGGCCACGCGCGCGCGGGGCGGGGGGGGAAAGTCCCTCCGCGCGCCGCCCGGCCCGCCCGCGCCCCGCGGACACGCGCGCATCCCCCGCGGGCGGGCGCGCCCCCGGCCCGGCCCGGCCCGGCTCACCGAGCGGGGCAGGTCGCACTGCCCCGTGTCCATCTGCTCCCGCCGGGCCGCGGCGTCGGGCAGGAACCCCCCGAAGACGAAGCAGATCAGCGTCAGGTTGAGTTGCATCCCGCTTCCTCTCGCTCTCCTCTCTCTCCTTCCCAGATGAGCCTTTTTGGATTTCTAGGATCTCTTTTTTTTTTTTCCCTCCCCCTCCTCCTGCTCTTCCCCCTTTTTTTTTTCTTTAGCTTTTTTTTTTTTTTTTATTCAAACAAACTTTGCCAGTCCCATCTGCATCTGACAAGTGCAGGGGGAAGGACTGGCCGCCCCCTCCCTCCCATGCTCTCCCCCCTCCCGCCCTTTCCCACCCCCACCCCCTCTGGCTCCGGGCTTGTCAGAGGCGCTGGATGCTTTGGGGAGGACGGTTCTCATCGCCAGCCTCCGCCATGCTTTGGTGTTGCAGACCGGAGACGCTCCTTCCCGCCCCGCCGCTCCGGGAGGAGGTTGGGAGGAGAGGGGCGGAGGGGGGAACAGACGGGGGAGGGCAGCCAGAAAATAAAAAAGTTTAAAAACAAGATTTTTTAAAATTTTTTTTTCCTTTAATTCGGCGGCCGAGAAGGGACTCCCGCGGCGCCTTGCGGAAGGCGGGCGGTGCTCGGCGGGGCGGCGGCGGCTCCCGCACCCCGGCCCCGCTCCGCGCTCCCCGCGCCCCGCTCCGCAGGCCGGACCCGCGCTCCGGCGGAAAGTTCCGCGCAGCCGCCCCGGCCCGCCCGCGCCTCCCGCCGCCCGCGCCCGCCGCCAGGGGGCGATAGCGCCCCAGCGGCGCGCGGCTGAGGGGCGGCGGCGCTCCCGCCTCGCCCGCCCGTCCCGCGGCACCTGCGCGGCGCGTCCGGCGTGTTTAAACACCAGCGAACGCCACACAGGGACGTTCCGACAGCCCCAAATTCAATAACTGTGACTGAGTCAGTCGGGTAGGGCTGGCCGCGGGCAGGAACCGAGGGCAGCCGGCTCCCCGGGGGATGCCCTGAGGCGGCTCCGCTCAGCCCTCAGCGGCTGCGCTGACCCGCGCGGCTCCCGGCGTGAGGCGACATGTCCGGCCTGCCCCGGCCCCTCCGAGCCCGGCGGGAGGGCAGGACAAGGATGTGGCCCCTGCACGGAGCGGGCAGCGCCCTGCCACGTACCTCAGCTGTCCTCAGCGGGACCTCCGCCTTCTCAGCCTCACGGGAGGATGGAAGGAAGGAAACTTGTGTAGTTTTCAAGCATGCAGTTAGTGATCCAGTTTCCACCTGGACCGAAAAACCTCAGCATCACGACCTGAGGTGAGGTGGTGGGAGCACTTCCAGCATCCCTGAGGGGTCTGGAGCCTTCTCTGGAGATCGCTGCAGCAGGCGCTTGCTTGGCTTCAGCAGCTCCAGCTCACACTACCTCCTGGTTGTCCACTGCTGTTTAAAGAATTTCAGAGCAGAGGACAGGCTAACAATGAATTTCAGAGAAGAGGACAGGCTGACAATGCCTGTCACCATCACATGCGAGAACTGTTGCCTCTCTAGATCCGTTCTGGGCAGGTAAGGGAGTTAGGGTGCTGGACATAGCCCATTCTCCTGCACGACACTGCCCAGCCCCAGGTATCTGCCTCATTCTGCTGTGTGCAGCAGTGCCGATCTGTATCCTGGCCTTCCCATCACCTCCCTGACTGCAAACCCTTTCCAAAATCGGAAAGTTCCTTGCTGTATTGAGAATGATCAAAACGACTGAAATTTACATGATGAAATGCAGTCATTACTATAATGATGCATGGTGCTTGCTCTGGCAAAACTCAGAGTGGAGCCAGCAGGGTTTTGCCAAGGACAGTAGCAGACTCAGGCCCACCTGGATGTAAACGTGGCTTTCTGAGAGCCCTGTGGAGACTGTGAGGGACACCAGTCTCTGTGGTGACTGATGGACAAACACAGTCACACAGGCTACTGAAAAGCACTTTGGAACCACTGTGTGAGCATCCCCTGCACGCTGCTCCTGGCAGGAGGGCATTCTCCTCACCACAGTGTCAGAACCAGCAGCTCCTTTCTAAGTGATGACAGTCATCCTCTTCTCTCTCCTCCCAGATCTCCCAGACAGGTAAAAATCAGTAGGGGAGTAGGGGACTGGTTTTTCCTCATTTTGTTTCTAGTTCTTTATAATATTGCAAGAAAATACTAAATTTTGTGTTTCCACCCTGATAGAAATGGTTCAGATAAGGAAAAGATAGAGAAGGATAGAGAGGCAGGAGGTTTATTAGCACACAGGGTGTCCCATCACTGCAGCACAGGATGGTCCAGTGAGACAGCCAAGTCATGCCCACGCTGGGTGCTGGTGGCCTGGAGTCACCTGTGGCTCCGTGCGGTTGGGGTATGGAATGGCAGCAGCTGTGTGTGTTGCTTTGAAGGCAGAGAGCTCTCACGTGCCCTTCCCACCAACTCACTTCCCTGGCATTGCTGGTGTGATGGCACAATCCCACAAGGACAGGGAGGGCAGGGCCTGGCTGCATGTGCCCACACCATCTCTCTCCCTGCAGCAGCCCTGCCTTTCTCCCAAGTGTGCCTCAGCACTCACTCCCAGCCCACCCACCCCAAATGTGCAGGGTGCTGCCCAGTCACTGTAGGTGGCTGTGCCCACACCTGAAATGAAGGTCCAGAGCAGGAAGGGTTGTGCAGTCCATGTCCCAGCAGATGTCACACCCCAAGGGCTAAGTAGAGTCACAACACACAGTCCTGTTGCCTTTTCCTAAGCTGGCACAAACCATTTAAAAGGTACAGCCTTGATGCTATCATGACACTCTAACATGGTGCTGCACTTGCTCCAGCTGGATCAAATTGTCCCTGCATCCAGGAAGTGCCACTTCCAAAGTGATGTGGCTGCACTTGCCTGGCTCAGTGGCTTTGACTTGGTCTGCCCTTTCTCTAGCTCCTTCCCTAATCTATTCCAAAGCGGTGAAGGAACAGAAGGGCCTCGTCAGGAGGCTGGTAGGGACATCAGGAGTGATGTGACCCAGCATCTCGCACCGTGGAGAAGACGCCTGGGAGGTCTGTGAGGATGAGAAGCCCTGCTCAGTGCCGGGTGCTGTGCTGTGCTGTGAGGGAGGCGATTACCCTCATCGATAGCGTACATATCAAAGCACTCAGAGCAAGAATAAACAAACATCTTTGGCACTGTGCTCATCTTCCATGAGCCAAAAGGCAGGTGTGTGTGTGTGGTGTGAGTGTGTGTATGTGTGAGGATAGCAAGTTTTCCAGCCGTTTCCCTGAACTCAGCCCTGATGTTGCAAGAACTGTCTAGCTGTGAAAACACGGCCTCGCCTTGATTTATACCGCTTGTGGGTAAGATGACTAAGAAGAAGGGAGAAAAAAAAAAGAGCAGAACAGGAACAGAAATCCCAGTGGGAGCACGATGAGGGTGTGTACGGATTTGGTGGGACAGTCAGGTTGGGGAAACTGCAGCCAGAGCTTCAGGCAGTAGGAAGAGGAGACCACAAAACCACATTATATGTGTCATGATGTTCCACCTAAGATACAAAAGCATGCCACAAGTTTTATGAAGGCAACTCTTTGGTAACAGTAAAGAAATTAATTATTTTGTGAAATTGTAACTTTTTTTTCTCCTTCAGATGAGTTCCATATGTCCTCGTGATTTTTTACTTTTAAACACAGCAGTTTAGAACAAATCTTAAGTAACATTTAGCCTGCGTCTAAAGTAAATATTTACAAAAAACATTAAATAATGGTGCTGATCTTTGGAAAATGTGTATTGCTCCCTACCTGCTACTGTTCTGTGCCTATCTGGAGTAATAGAGAAGCTTTGTAATAAAGCCCAAGGCTGTAAAAGGAGTATAACAATGTGATTAGAAGTAATCAGATGGAAAATACCGACTATTAAAAACTGTGAAGAGATAAGAGGGCTAAGCTGCAAAGGAAAGGTTGCATTATTTTGGTTCAACAAATTTTAAAAAAATTAATGGGTGAATTGGCTTTTAATCTTAGAAAAGCTGTATTATTTTCGTGGAAGCCTAATAAATAGTTTTAGCTGTTATTTATGTCATGTATCATTTTCAAAGAACTTTACTAAATAAATATTAATCATTTCACCAACCACTTAAAGGCAACCACTTTAGGGGTGCGGTGAGGCAACAACTTACCAAGTGAGTTGTGCTAAAACAGGAAGTGCAGACAGCCAGATTCAATAAGGAGTCCATGTGGGTATAAAAAATATTTGTGGAGGCTTTAACAATATCTTTAATGAGGCAAAACAAAACCGCATGGAATAGAGGGTAGATTTCTTTGTTAATGAGAAGCTTGCACTGGAACTTGTAATTACAGTGAGTTTCCAACAGGTAAAGAAGCTACTAGATTTGAGAGAAAACAGCTTGTGAGGGATCAGTCTTTGCATGCAGGAAAGTGTAACGTTTCTTTTAAAAAACATGCTCCTCTCCACTCACCTTTCTCACAGGAAAAACACCATATTGTTGGCCTGTGATGTATCAGTATTTCCCCGTCTCCACCACAGTGTACTTTTCTTTTGAAGGCACCCCATGGGTTTCTGTCTCTGCATTTCTTAAAACTTTCCTGCAACAAGGAACTCTGCTGGCCCAATGATTGTCCCCAAGCCTGTCCTGTGTCAAAAGTGAAAGAAAAGAACCCAGCTTTTCCTTTTTCCATGAATGAAGCTGAAGGTCCTCCTTCTGCCAGAGATGGCAGATGAGATTCAATCTTTTTGTATGCTACAGATCACAGAACAATTTAGATTGGAAGGAACTTCCTGAGCTCTGTGGTCCAACCACTCTGAGCAGGGTTAACTTCAACATTAGATCATGCTGCTGAAATCCAATTAAATATGCTAATTAGATTTCTTTATTCTTATACGCAGGTGGCATTCTCTGTAGCTGTCCTGGACTCAAAAAAATATTAAGCCTAAAGCAGTTGCACCGCTAGCTGTCATGCCATGACTTGTTATTTGCTGTGACACCTGTGCTGCGACATGTCTGGAAAATAGATTTTCCTGCAAGATTGATTTTGATGTTGTAGTCGTATAAAACATCGTTGCTCAGTTGTGCAATTCGTGATTTGAAACATGCAGTTGTCAGAGGAACAAGCCTCCACTACTTAAGGCTGTCATGCTGAAACTGCTGAATTATCACAACTGTTTTAATGTTTCACATCTTTCTTTTTCGTGTGTGTTGCAAGCAATACAATGTAGTCACTGTAGTCAGTCTTACACTCCCTTGCCTGTTTGTCCTCCTATGTCCAATTCAGTGTCTTTTGTCTCAGCATTCCAGAAACAACCAATCTAGTTCTTGAAGAAAATCCCTTCTCAATCCTGACATCCTCCCTCCTAAGAACGAGGTATGAATTTTGCAGACCAACCAGCATTAATAGCTTGTATTACATTTTGCAAAGTCTCACCTTGTGCTGTGGCCTCTGCAATGACAGACCACATCCTGCCTGAGACTAGGCATGTAAATAGCTGAAGAAAACCTCTCCCAGTGTCAGACTCTGGAATGCATTCTCCCTCTGTATATAGTTTAGTCTGTGCTTGTGTATGTATATAATATTACCTATGCACACCTCCAGGAAGGTGTACGTAGCTATATGTGTGTTTATATATATTAGTGTGTTCATATATACATATATAAATACATATATAAATATATATATATATATATGCACACACACACACAAGATCATGGGATAGGTGAGTGCTATTAATGCTCCCTTATAAGCTTTTCAGGTCTTCTCCCCATCCTCTCAAAAATATTCTGAATTTTAGCCCATGGAGGCAGAATTCTGTCCTTCTCTGATGTCCCACCACAGCTATGGTGGATCCTGTCTTTTCAAGGTCTATCTGCACATTAAGCAGAACATTACTATTCCATTCCTAAAGCATATTAAATCAGAGAGATTGGGAAAAAAAGATCTGAAAGCAGCTCATCTACCTGAACAGAAGTAATCTCCCTGCTGCATAGCAAAGGCCATAGCTGTTTCTGTAGCGCAATAGATTATCTCCTTGAGGCCTAATAAGCAAAAAGATTTCTTCCTGTTCAGCATAGTTCAGCATTCAATTCCAGAAGCTCCACTTAATTTCATAAACAATTGAAACCTCTTTCATGTTTGGAGGATGATTGGGAGTTCAGCTGCTCAAGAGTCCTCTAAATGCTCCACTCTTTATTGTCATTCACTCTATTTTCTTTTCCTTGTTTCTAGATGGCCATTGATTTATACAACCTGGGTATCATATTATGTTCATTGGCATTTATTAACGAGAAGCCTCAGAGGAGGTTTTAAGTGGGAAGAATCTTTATTATAAGGCAGCTAAACCGGCCCTCCAAGACAGCACTTCTGAAAGAGGATTCTCTGTGTCTTTGGTCTAATCTGGAGCAGAATATTCCAAGCAAATGCAATAATGTTCTGTATATGTCTGAAGTAGCTCCTTTGCCAGCAGCATTCCTATTCCGGTGGCTTGGAACACAAAATAGACATGCAAAACGTGCCAATATTTTGGTAATTTGGTGTAAAAACTGCTGCATTTTTTCTTTTGGAGCTGGTAGAATATGGCTCACATTTGCTGTGTGTGTGTGGGCCTGCTCCTTATTAAAGTCGTGGTCCTTTTTTCCAGTAACCACTTCAGTGCTGTGAATCAACATAACCAGTTCAGAAAAACACCATCTGTCGATTGGATAAACAAAAGTCTAGTTAGCTGGAAGTTTAATAGATCACAAAGTCTCACCAAGTCCATTTTTATGTTAATAAATTCCACCATGGAATATTTTCTGATGTCACATGGTAAAAGTGCCCTAAATAAAGAGCAGCTGAAGCATTTTCCATTATTTATCGCAGTGTTTTGTGAGCTTAACAATAGAAATTGGCCAGGATCTGAGCTTCCCTAATCTCAAAATGCCATATGAGTTTGTATATTGGGTTTCATGAATCTTAGACAAGTAGGTTTAGAAGGGATCTCATCTAGCCTGACCAGAGCTGGGTCAGGTGGACCTCCACTATCCCAACCAGATGTTCATCTCACTTAGGAGTGGAGGCTAAGACTAGCACTCTGTAATAGCCACTTACCTCATTTCATCCATCATGTGTCATCTGTTCTTTTGGTTCAGGTCACCTGCATTACTGCTTTTTAATAGCAGTCCGGCACAAAGCATCCTCTTGCTCCTCTGGACTGGTGTGCAAATACTTGGTGAGACCTTCCAAGTCATCCTGAGTCCATTAAAAAGGGTGAATAACAATTTTCCTAGTAAGTTTTAAAGTTACTTTTAAATAAGACTAAGGAGGAGGACTCTTGTTTAGTACAGGTGGTGCTGAGAGACCCTGAGGCTCAAAGGTCATGCCAGTACTGCAGCAGTGCTTTTGCAGGGTTGTCATGGGGATGGTCTTCTCTCTGGATTTCAATACAGCCTGTGACAGCATTCCTGGGCTACTGGGGATGCTACAGCCAGTATGTGTTACTCTCTTACAGCCTTCTAGGGCATGTGCTGTGGGAAGAAATCTGGCTGCCTCCTTTTATGAGAAGTCTGGTTGTGGTCATTAAAAGGGAATCCTACCCATCTCTGTGCTGTATCCTTTGTCCTCTCTGCCAGGAGATAAATGACAGGGAGCTTTTTCAATACCTGTAATTTTCTTGTAACACTGCCAGTTCTCTGTCCAAATCATGATTTTGCCCTGTTTTTAGGAAGTCTCAGGTGAGGAGCAGTGCATATACATGTTGTACACCCACATACATACATACATACACACCCACATACATAGTGTGGAGTCCCACTAATTTCTTTCTGTTGCCTGGAAACAACTTCTGCTGGTTTGAGTAGAACTTGTAAATGTACTTAATCATGTGGAAGAAGCTTTGACATTTCAGATCATAGTAATCTTCCCCTTTCCTTCCTCATGTGCAACTCAAAGTGGCTTATATATTTGAGATCCAGCTGTGCATGCATGGATCTGTGATAGTCAGCCTTGCTTTGAAGCCTCTCCTGCCCTGAAATCACACTGTGTATATCCATTACAAGCTGTAGGGAAGAATTTGTTGAATAAAACCTGATGCTCTTCTATGCTAAAGCACATCACAACTTACCTATCTCTTCTTACGTATCTTCTGATTATTGCAGAACTATAAAGCCATTCTATTTTTTCTTTAAAACAAGTTTAAAGTAGTCCCAGTAATCCTTTTGTGCTTGAGAAAAGATAAGCATTTCACACTATGGCAAATCCCTGAAATGCCTACAAGGGCTCCTCTGCTGAGCTGTCCAAGAGATATCAAGTTTGCTGTGAACTGGAAGGCTGTGATCAGGTCATCTTTTCTCTATGTGGTAGGATCCCAATATCAGTTTATCACAAAGTTACTGTTTCCAGGGCCTTTTTCAGTACACATTTTCAGCAGACAAAGAGAAAAAACTGTTTTGGAAGTGTGTCTGTGGTACACTGTTGGTCCCAGTTTGTGTCTAATCACTTTTAGTCTACCTGCATGAAGAGGCAAGACTAGTCTCTCCTCTTGTTAGCACTAGTCATGTGGAGAGCACCAAGAAAGCAGGGAAAAAAGAGTCAAATAAGAGTCAAAACATCTTAATTTGGCAAGAAGAATGAGCTCTCCCCACTCTTTAGAAACTAGCATTGTTTTCATGCGGAAGTAGATCTTACAGACTCTATCCTTTCTGAGCATATCTTTTTGTTGCATCTTTATTTATACATGCCTAGCCTTGTGATGATAACTAGTCTCTAAACATGAAACAAAAGGATGAATTATGTCTGTATTTCTGTCAAAAGAAGAGAAATATAGCCACAATAAACTTAGAAGTTTGTAGGGTGAAGTAAAAAGAGAGACTTTCTTTTCAGAAGCAAAAAGTTACGACTATTTAAATCTCATTGGGATGATGTTCACTGGGATCATCAGTCACACTTTTTGTTGTTGTTGCTAAACTTACACATGCACATAGAAACTGCTTTTCATGGGTGAAAAATGTCTTGCTTATTCACAAGCCCTGTAGAAATAAACATAATTTTATATATATCTGTATTTCTGGCAGCAAGGATTTTATTTGTCATGCCGTGTGCCAAGCTTTCATTAGTCAAAGTGTGAAAAATCCCATTTGCTGTGTTTTGGAGAGTTCCCATTGGAAGCATTTAGAGAGCAATTCACTGATCTTTCAATCACTGGAATGGAGAAGGGATCTCCCTGGGCACTGGCCAACAACATGGGACTCAGGGGTTCTGCTTTAGTCCTCAGCTTTGAAACCCATCCTCTTTCTGACTCTCAGCAAATTGCTTCATCTGTCCACATCTTGAATCCCCAATGACAAGGATCAGACTTTCAAGTCATAAATTTGTTCAGTAGCATAAACTTTAATATCAGATACTAATATGGTGGTAACCACATGGTCAGACTCTTCAAGCTAAATAAGGTTGATAAATGGAGGCAAGTCTGGGTCTGAACATAAGTTTTGGAGAAGCTCCAGAGAACAAACAGCACGACTCTTTGATATCACTCTACACTGTCACAAAAAGCCAAGCACACATTTCTGCACACTTGGATCTCTGCCCCTGCTGAAGTCCAGTTCCTTCTCTTTTAATCCCAAGCCTACCTCATTTGGGGGCTGATACAGGGAGGTAAGATCCCTGCAGTGTCCTCTCTAAATAAAGTTGCTCTGAAGATAGTAAAGAATCATGGGATGAATAGAGCTGCCAAGGAAATGGCTTTGGCTTGATGTATTTCACTTTGTGAAGCTGTGTTTATACCCACAAATCTGTAAACTGAAGAGTTTGAGGTCCTGCTCCTACCTGTGCTGCTGCACTGTCTCTCCTGCGCCTATTCCTCTGTATAAAATAGGAAGAGCCTAAAAGCCGACATGAGTAAGATGAAACTCTGCTTGTTCAGATGGAAAGTATTGCTGGAGTCCCCTAGGAGTTTCCTTTTGGTTTTTTTTAGGAATGGTGTTGCCAAGTTCTGGACAGGATTTACAGAACAAATCTCTTGGCATTGTAATTAATTGCAAAGGAGACCTAAGTTTATCAACTGAATTATAGTTGGTGGAGCCTTATATCAATTCTTTCAGTGTCCTTTTGGCTTCTTTTTATGTTCTTTCTCTGCCCTCATCAAGATGCTCAATGAAAGACTTAAATCTATTTTCACCTTCTTTAGAGGCACCGATGATAAAGCAAATAAAATATTATTCTTTCTGAGTAGTAAATTTATAGCAGGCAATAACAAATCCATGAGAATTTATATGGCCTTTTGCCAAAGAAACCAAGAATTTGAATCCATATACTGAAAAATATATGCATATCTATTCTGGTGTTAAAAAAGAGTTGTGAGAAATCCTTTTCCTAAGTGAAATGAGAGAAAAGTCTTCCAAATCACCTATGACCCTCCTTTTAAAGCCTGAGTATCATCAGAAGTTTAAAACTTTATTAAAACTTTCTCATGCTTTTAGCTCCCTGACATGTCTAAGAAGATGCAGGTATGAGAAGAATGAAGGCATTGTAGCATCAAACAACTGAGCTTTCATTATCCATACATGGGACGATGTGACTCAAGGCTCAGTGTCCATGTCTGCCCAGGGAGATAAGGACTATAAGCCTGACCAGATCTTCCTCTGAAGGAGCCATGGAAGATGGCAACTTACTGCTTTTGAACTGGAGCAACACCAATGTTCTTAAAACCAAACTGCCCCATTTCTCCTGCAGCCTCTGTTCATTATCTGTTGGTAGCTGCCAGCTTGCTGCTGTTCTCTCAGCCAGCTCCCCATAAAAGGCGCTGTGCTCTCCTTCCAGGAAGCCATGTTTTCAGTGGCTAAACATTCTGTTGGAGTTCTCTTGCTCTTTCCATTCTCATCTGTTGCTTCTCTCATGATGTGGTCATGTTGGAGGATAAATGGAATATCACTATGGAACCAGTCTGGACCCCACTGAGGTTTCTGCCTCCAGTCTTGGATCTGAACTCTCTGTTCTGAGAAGCCTCTCAAGAATGACTGACCATCACAGTGTCTTACTTGCTTGGACAGCAAGGTCCTCGTGGCTCAGTGGTTAAGGGAATCTACTGCATCTCTAGATAGGTATTTCCCAGGTTGCTTGCTAGGGCACAGTTGGGGATCATGTGCCTGCAGAGCTTGCTTTAGTATTTCTAAATTTCACCATGTCCTCACCAGTCCTCATTTGACTATGCATGTGGAAGTCTTCAGACATGTCTGCAGTCAGATTCTTGCCATGTTTTCAATCAACACAATTCAGTTTTAAATTATAGCTCTAAGAGCTTTTCAGGCTGTGCCGACAAGCCTGGTCCTTAAAAAAAAAAAACAAACAACAAACAACCAAGCTCCAAACCAGCGTGCTCTGAGGAGAAGAACGGAGGGAAAGTGACATCCATTCTGGGAAAGAAGAAGCAAGAATAACAAAATCTGGCACCCTGGTCTGTGTTTGCTCTAATGATGCATCTCCATGTGCTTCGTGTCCTTTGGTAACACTGCCCTTTCCGTGCCACGTCGTGGATCGTCAGATGAGGAAGCTTGGCCCAAAATAAACGCCAGGCTGCTTTTCATCTCGGGATTTGTTTGTGCCAAGCGAACAAAGTAACTTCTTTGTGGCTGTTTGCATTTGTCGTTCCAAGTTGTCTGAGCACTGGGTTATAAATATACACCACCGATTGATAGCCTCAATATGTCCAGTCGGACAAGCTTTGCGTGCTGGCAAGGAAAGGATTTGGCTTGCCTTAATTATTTTTGTTTTAATACTTTTTTAAAATGTTTGATATAAATCAAAGATACTGTAAATACAACACAGGAGAAGCGGGTTCCTTCCTTACCCATTTTTTAGACTGGGTTTCTGTCCAATGATTTTAGGTAAATTTTATTTTATATGTGTATTCTTTACAGTTAAGTGTGTAAAGGGATGATGTCAAGCTATGTCCGTAATTTAATGTTATTGACATTTTTTAATACAGAAATAAAATGATGTCAGGATTTTATCAATTTACCTCCTCTTAGAGGAGATGTGAGGTATGAGAGGAATATGAAAGGCTGAGTTGTTCTGAACTCTGCCTTAAGAGTGTTCATGGTAAGCCAAGACCTGCTGTCCTGGGCCTATGACAACAAGGCCCGTTAATCACCAGTGACTCTGAGCAGCCTGAGCTAAACCCTGAGTCTGGGAGACTCTCAGCCAAATCCTGACTCCTTCATCAAGGAATGTTCAGCCTTCTAGACTTGCTTTATTTCTGCACCCACCTCCAGCCCCTACCACTGAAAAACAATGCTGGTGAAAAATGCCTCTTTGGGAGTTCAATTTGTATGGAAAATATTTTTTTTAATCCAAATCTTCCAGTCTGTGTAGGGTTTTCCATTTGCTTTCAGCAAAGACTCTTTTTCACTGTTTTTCTCATCCAAAATTCTTATTAAGAAACTGAATGCTTTTACCAAAAATGGGCATCTTTTCCTTCTGCTTTACCCCTTCTTCATTCACAACATCCCCCAACCCATGAAAACAAGCTAATTTAAACAAAGCACATTTCTCTTTAAAAATTCCCATGGAATTGATTTTGTTGTGGTTAATGTCTGCTTTGTCTGTCTTCTGTCTGGGGCTGTAAGAAAATTCCTTGAAATACTATCAGACAGTACATCTCTACAGACCAAATGAGGTTCTAAACATCTCATTTATTCATTTATATGATAATCCAGTAACCATAATTGCGGTCACTGGCTAATTTGCAATTTGTATATTGAAACAGTTGTGCACAGTCATTTGAAAACGGGATCCCTTTACAAAGTTCTCAGCTTCACACACATTTCAGGAAGAATGTGCTTACTGGATGCAGTGAGATGTTGTTATGTATACATGAATTTTTTAAAATTAATATATACATATCTGTGTATAAAATACATGCATGCGGTTGGAAGTGAAAAATCACAAGATCTTGTGCCTGATACTAGTTTTGCATTGAACCAAACTTTTCCAGGGTGACCTGGAAACAATGTCCATGCAGAGCAGGAGGCAAATAGACCCAAGGCAATTTGACGTGGTGATGACTCAGTTTTGCTTTCAGGTTCTGGTGCAAAAGGAGAATATAGGACCATGTCCATGCGTGGCAGCATGGGAAGGTACATGCTGGGTCTGTGTGGACTGAACTGGCCAACATCAGTTTGTTCCAGACAGTCTAATAGTGAATGAGCCTTCACAGAGTCTGGTTCACACTGAAAAATCATGCAAGAAAAAAGACCTGTGGATCTCTGTCCCTTTGTAAATTCAGTTTGCAGGAGTGGGCTTCTTACTTGTACTTACTCCTGAGTGTAAGTTAAGGGGTAAGTAATATAAATTGAAGCCTAATTTTTCCTTTGAAGCCATTAACACCCACCCACAAGCAACAGGAAACAGACTTCAACTTTAATTAGTACCAACACATTCAAAATTCACCCTATGTTTGCCTTCAAGTGCAGCAAACAGCTTCAAAGCTAAAAGCTTCTTCACTTTCTAAGTAATAATGAGGTATTAATGAGGCAATTAGGGGCTTGTAAACATGGTGTCAAAGAGATATGAACTAATCACTAGCAACAGGAAAAAGACAGATCCCTCTGACTTCAGTGCTCTGTGCTCTCCCTACGCCCCTGAGGCATTCTGTGCTTGTAAACTAATCCACAAAAATGTTCTAGATTAATTCAAAACACTATCCTCTTTTTAATTCCCTGACTGTCTTCAGGCTTGTTTCTGAATAGATGCTCTGTGTGAAGGCTTTTAAATACACACTTTTGTTATTGCAATAAAACCCAGATTGAAGTTCTCTTGCACTGAGCTGTCAATTTATATTTGGCTCCCTTCTTACATACATATGAAATACTTCTAAATAATTTGTTAGAGTATTTCTTCCAGTTTATTTCCTTTTAGGCTATTTAATTAAAAAAATAAAGCATGTAATTTAATTAGAACTGCCAAACACCACTCTTTTTTTTTTTTTTGCCCCTAGAATTTGAAATGTTAGCATTGAAAATGAAGGATTAAACACACCAGTTAAATCTTGGAGTGATGCAGAGGGGGCAGGGACAAACATTTCTGCTCATAGATTTGTTAACTTGAATGTTGGACTAAGATTAGTGTAATCTGATTTTATGAAGGCCACTTTTTTAGTTTTTATTTCCTTTTAGCAATAGAGTTCAGATCTCATCTAGCTAACGTCTGAAATCAACCTGTCATGCTGCTTTCTGTTGCTAAAGAAAAACTCACAGCAGGTTTATCCACGGGAAGATATCAAATGTTGTTCCGCTGCCGTGATAGATTTTGAGGTTATGCCTATTACAAAACCATAGAGTCACAGAATGATTTGTGTTGGAAGGAACCTTAAAGATCATCTTGTTCCAGCCCCACTGCCATGGGCAGGGACACCTTCCACTAGACCAGATTGCTCAAAGTGCATCCGACCTGGTCTGGAGCACTCCCAGAAATGGGGCATCCACAGCTTCTCTGGACAACCTGTGTCAGTGTCTCACCACACTGACAGGGAAGAAATTTTTCCTAATGATTCCAAAGAATTTTATATTTTCTAAGTGCAAGTAGAGAAAAAAAAAAAGAGAGAAAGAAAGAAATGCTTACAATATAAAAAGTGTCACAGGTATTCATCAGGCTGTGAAGCTTTAGGAAAAGCACAGACTGAAGAATTTCATGAGCTGGTAGGAAACACATCCTCACAACATCCCTGATAAGTACACTCCAAATCTTCACGTGACAGCTGAAATTCTGACCTCTCTGCTTCCTTCAAATTATCTCCACAGATGGTATTGCTCCACAACTGGAAGTACTAGTGATTTGAGAGAGGGTTTTTGGATATGGCATGTTGTCTCCTGGAGATTAGGGTGAAACTCCATATCCTTTCTCTGTGTGATCTCATTACAGTCAGCTCTCTAGGGGTGAAAAGTGAGTTCACTAAACCAACTTATTGTGAAAAAATATTTTGAAACATAACACATTGTGGTTTGATCCTGCATTCTCACAGGTATATGTTGGAGATCACTTGGTTGAAGTCAGCAACATGTGTGTTAAGCTCTCAGAAGTAAAAACAGAATGGAGACCCTAATAGTCTTTCCTACATGAGGAATTTGATCTAATCCACAGTAAAACTGTACATGAGCTCAACAGTCCAGCCCTTTGCCTAGTAGTGTGCAGCTGATTATAACTCTGGAATTGTACCTCAACAGACCAGTTAAAAGTGGTCTCCAAACATTTCTGAGAAGAATTCTTATAAAGATGATGGTGGTGAATCATGTCTGCAAATGTGAAAGCCAGTATTGGCGTCTCCAGAAATTCAGTTTATTGTTTGAATTTTCAGCAGCATTTTCTTCTGGGCATTATTCACCTCTCATAGCAGCTGGTTGTTGTTGCAGTAGAGATCCATGAGTGTTCAATGCTGTCACAATTGTCTCTTCTAGAGGCTTGCTTGCAGAATTTCATCGAATCTCCTTCACCTAAGCCCATCTAGTTTATGGCTGGTTCAGAAAATTCCAGTATTATTAAAACAATTTTAATAATTTAACAATTTTGCTCATTGAAAAATCAGCCTCTTCCTGTGGTCCTGTGCAGTCTAATAATGTCTCTCCCCTCAGTATTGATTCTTGCAACGCTTTAGCTTGTACTCATTTGGATATGACCAAATCTTTTTTCTGGATATGGGATTTTGTTACAGCATCCCTACTAAACAAAGCAGCCCTTGGGTATCCCATTGTGTTTGTAGCAGGCTTTCGGGAAGATACCACATCTTCCATGCTGCATGTAAATTCCCAGACCACAAGCACACACACTCCTGGCTTTCACCCAGAGCTTTGTGCCTGGGAGCTCATAGACACGTGAAGATTTTGGTGTATGGTTGTAGGGCCAGGAAGGTTGACACTTGGGTGAAGATTTCATTAGCTCTCATTAAGCAAACACACCTAGGCCAGTGTCTTGGCCTTTCCAGTATTTCTTTCCTAAAGCACAAGAGCCATCACTGTGATCCTGTTAGGAAGAGACCACAGCTACAGACATCAGCTGCAAACACATCTTGAGTGGCTCCTCCCAGGCAAGGCAAAGTGCTTGAAACCTCTGACTCCTACTGCGAGTTGAGAGGAGTTGGGGACTGGTGACCCTAAATGCAGCTGGTCAGTACATCACATGTCTGGCCCAGAGGCCCAGAGAGGAGGGAATCCCCAGCATCCTGCTGGGAGTGCATGGAGCAGAGGCCAGGGTGTGAGAGCAGAGGGCAGGCACAGCATCCCCATTTCAATGTGTGAGACAGCAGAGCTGCCCTGTTAGCTCAGAGCTGTAGTGCTTGGGACATTACCTTTCCTTCACCTCTTTCCTTCCTCTCCTCCTGTGTTAATCCTACATAACTCTCTCTGCTCTTTCCATCTGGGCGGGAATCTTAAAAGACCCCTACAGTTCTGCCGGGCCTCTCCTGTTTGTGTGTAATAATACAGGATGGCTGGACCATTAACACCTTCTCTGAGCACAGCATGTTGGAGCTGCAACATTTTCCAGCTTGGGCTCCTTTGCCAAAGGGTATTGTGTGTGCATGCTCAACTTTTCTTTTAAAATCCCAAATAGGGTTTTCTTTTCTCTCTTCCTTCCAGGTGGTGTATGTTTTTGCTATTGGTATCCATGTGACTTTTCCTCTTGTGTTTCCTTTAGAGGTAACAGAGTCTGGGGTTGGGTTTTTTTGTTTCTTCTCCTCCCGACCGGACCACAGTTTCTGGGAGGGTGTAACTGAGGAGAGGCCAAGTGAGTGCGGAGTCCTAAGTGAGCCCTTAAGGGGAGCCCTTTGCTTTGAGGTCATTAGTTCAAAGAGAACTGAAGTGACATCTGCAGGGTTCTGCCATCTGAGAGCTAGGAGCTGGGTTTCCATCACAAAAACATGATGCAGGTAGGTTACTAGGGATTTATTACTGAGTTGGATTCCCTGGAATACAATAAAGAGAGTCACCATTGAAACGTTTTTCAAACTTGAGACATTCCTTGTAGCTCTGTCACATTGCAGTAGAGATCTAAGAAGGGCCAGCTCAAATCCCAGCTGTGCCTCCTGGATTGGCAACTAAAGGGTAAGGGACAGGACCTTTGTCGAGAACATAAGGCAAGTAAAGAAAATGAGTTTTCACTCCAAGGACACAGTTTAATGCATTGACACATAGGTATTGTGAGCATATAAACAAAGCTCTGTGACCCAGAGATATGTGGCAAAGAATATCTTGCTCCATCAAAACTGAGAATCATCCTCCTCAGCTGGGTAGGTACAGGAGTTCAGTTTCCTGCCTTAAGTAAGGCAGATAATACAAGTAACTGTCTGGGATAGGCCAAAAGCACCTGTAAGATAACGCTAGTGAGAGAGAGCAGTTGCCATGAGTGATCTTGTCACCTGCACTGCAGAGTGCTGGTGATGATGTGACCAGAAAGATGTTAGGCCAGTGACCTTCCACCTGAGCTTGGGCCTGCCCTAAATCACACAGATTGCCATGGGAGCTGTAAACCTGGAGCACTATTTGGCTGTGAGGTGAGATGTGAGTGAGCTAAAGTGCAGAACACCATCAGTGACTCTCCCGTGGGTGGAGAGTCTCTCAAGGATCTCGTTGTGTCAGAATGGTCCCCTGAGACACAGTGAGAAATGAGCAGTGCCAGTTAAGAGCTTAGTTCCCTCTCTGTCCTGGGCTTCACAGTGGCAGTTGCTGAACTGCTGGAGTTTTCCATGCTGCAGTTCCCTGGCATGGGAATGTGTTAACAGTCTGTTTAGCTGGTCTTTGTAGACTACAGGCTTTGTGTATGCATATGCTGTGAGAGATTTGTCAGAGCCTTTCCTGGAATGGGGTGCTGACTAGCAAGGGCTTCCTGAGACCTCATAATGGAAATCAATATAACGATTGTAATAACTAATGATAACAAAAGTCAAGAAAATGCATCAGAGCCCAGTGTCCTTTGATTTTGAGGCTTTTGAAGGGGAGCAGAACAGAATTATTTGAGGACATAATAAAGAAAGCCCCTTCCTTTCATAGAACTCCTCCTGGGAAAAATATTTTATTGAGAGAGGGGATGTTAGCCAAAGCAAGACATAAATATTTTACTTATTAGAGCACAGGCTGTTTCTCTTCTCGTTGGCTCCTTTGCCAAGGCTGGCCTCAGACAGAAATTTACAGTGTCCGTTTCTGTACTGTGTGGAGGGGGAACCGGGGGCATGGAGACCCAGGCCATGGACTGAAAGCCTGCCAAAAAAAAGAAAAAAAAAAAAAAGCCCTTCTTAGAGAAATTGTCTTGCTCATAAAATGTGACATTTGCATGGCAGTTGCCAAGATTGTTTTTTCTTCATAAACAGAGCTTTGGAGCAAAGATGTGGAAAGCCCACTGTGGATTGAATTGGGCAAAGTTATCAGATCTCAGCAGCCAACTTGACAACAAAACTAATTACACTGTGAGGGCAGAATACATACTGCCACCTTTCCAATACACACTGCCCTGTGTGAGTTCTCTGATGTCTAACAGGGCTTAGGCTGAGCATGATTTCTCTCCCCGGGAGAGCTAATAAGATTTAATTCCCTTCTACCTGACTATTTCCACAAGATGTGGAGAAATGTGGCATCACTGAGCTCTCCATCATCATTGTAATTCATTGTGTCAGATAATCTTCAGAAAGGATAGACAGGAAGGCAGAGATGGTCAGGCAGCTGAACTCATGTAACAACTGAAATCACAGGTGCATTTCCTTCCATTAGTGCTGTTCAGTCACTTTTAAAATCTGTCAAAGAAAACACCTGTAAGTCTCCATCTCAAGAGTGTCATTACCCTGGAGATTGTGAGAACCTGAGTGTAGGGGACAGTTGCTGAGAGAATCAGGGCTGTATTTCTTTCGTATAATCCTGCTTGTAGCATTAGTAACTGTCTGGTTCTGAGCATAGATGGATACAGGCTGGCAGTTTTTATCTTCTTATACCCAGTTTTTTAAGGATGCTCTCTGCACTGGTAGTTTATGGCAGATGTCCAGGGAAAAGTATAAAAACAAGACAGATGATACTCAGAGTTCTCCAAGGTGTTGTTCCTCAGCTTCTGGAAAATTGTCATTCAGAGACATTGCGCCAGAAGTGGTATCTACTGTGTTTTGGTACCTCTCCAATTGATTTCTCTTCTATGCTTTTGTCTAACTTTTGGGCCCATGTAAAGGGCTGACACGTGGCAGAGAGCTCCAGAGTTTAACAACCTCAGTAACTCTGTAAAGGCCTCTCTCCCCTCTTCCACTCTGTACACAACTCCAGCTTATTCTATCTGGTATCAAACTCCTCTTGGAATTTGCAAGGTGCTGTCCATCCCTCACTGCTTACACAATGCTCCCTTGAGTTTTAAAGGGATTGAGCATATCTGTTTTCTTTTCTACCCTCAAGCCCCTTAATCCATTCTCACACAGAAGCTGTCCAGCCATTTCCCCCCATATCTCTTATTCCACCTTTATTATATCCTTGGATGTTCAGTGAAAAAAGCTGGATGGAAACTGCCAGTTTCCCAGGGCCAAGCTGAGGGTTGTTCGGCTTGTAGCATCACTTAGAAAAGTTTAGCGTTTGTTCCATGCTTGCATTCTTACTGGTGAGCTGAAAGAGGGCAAGAAAAGGTGATCCAGAACCTGATATGGCTGGTTTCTGCTCTATCATGTTAACTCTCCAGCTGCACTGTCTGGAATGAAAGCAGGCTCAATTGAATTAGAAGTGGAGAAAGTTTGTCAGTGAGTTGGCAGATAAATTTTGCTTTACACCATGGAAACAGATATGGTAGTAGGAATCCTTGCCAGTCAGCGTGCGTCCTCTCCAGCTTTCTCTGCCAATGTGAAGATACAGCAAAAGCCAACTTTTAGCTTTCCTGGTATCTCATTGTGAATCTGCTTAGCCACGTATTCATCCCCTGGCCTGTGAATGCTTTTCAGATGGAATATCTCTTGGTGAAAATAGGTCAGAGGTGACTGGTTTCTTTTTTAACCCCTGGAAACTACTTTCAAAAAGCTTTTTTTGCAAATGCTGCATTTTGTAGCCCTCTTTTTCTCACCCAGGGAATTCAGTCTGGGTACAAGGTATCTGCAAGGGGCTTGGAAAAGGTTACGCTCCAAAGCTGAGCATGTGTTTTTATGAATTGCATGAATAGCTTTGACCACACTGAGGGAAAATACACTCTGTAAAACTTTAGCCATTGCAAGGCAAGCTGTGAAGCTGGAAACGTGGTGCTGTCAAGAAAAAAAGAGTTCCTGCAGTCTTCCAAGGTGAAATCCTAGCCTTCATCTAACTATACAAAGCTGGTGGCAGATTTCCCAGATTTGAACAGGCCATGATTTCACCGACAGTTGTCATGGACTGCAGGGGCTGAATTGGACTGGACAGAGTTAACTGTGATGTCATCCAGGCACTGGGATTTTTCACAGTGTTTTCTGCATGTGGGTCTAGGAACTTGGTATTGAATTAGAATCTGTCGAGGAGGAGTGCTGGTAATTGCAGAAACAAATCCCAGGGGTTGCCATTTAATCTACAAGCTCAGTTTTGTTTCAATTAGCTGTAAAGTTGGCAATGAGCACAAATGGGTAACCATGAAATGAAAGCTCCTCCAGTGAACATTGTGTCCACAAACTCTCCAAATTGCTGAGTCTCATTAGAAAGCAAAGGGAGGGGAGAAAATGAAACCACAAACAGTGAGATCCAATTATGGTCTTTGTTCTTCCACCATCTGGAAATGGCTGGTTTATGTTCTAGAAAAGGAGCATGTTCTAGACCTGGTCACGCAGTCACTCTGCAACAATGTCCTCTGTCTGGACTGAAGGAGAGTGCTAGGATTTCATTTACATGGGGCAGGGGAGTTCTCCCATTTCTTTGCTCAGGATTTCTGTGCCAACTCAGGCGTAATGACAGATTGTGCTGTTCCCACGTATGAAATCAGCTTCAAAACAGAACTTAAGCCAGTTAATTTTGTGTCCATCTTCCTCCAAAGAGCAGAGCCTACCCTCAGCACATTTGAAGATGTAGGATCTGAGAGCTCTTCCCCAGTGGCATTTACTTGTTGAGTCAAACTGCATGTTAAAGAAAAATAGAAACTTATCACCCATTTTCTCTGCTAATTACTCCTTCTAGGCTGCCACCTGCTGCTTGTCCCTAACACCTGAGTGAACCCAGCAGACAGAGCACAGTCAGGCTGTGCTCAGAGCCCCCTGTTTGGAAGGCACCATCTCACTATGGTCAGCTTGCAAGAAGTATCTGTGATTTGCAAACAGCAGGGCCAATGTGCTTGATTGACCAAACCTTGAGCTTGGGCTTCATTAAACTTAGAACTTTCCTAATAAAGTAGAATTCAGGTAAATACCTCCTAAAAACTAAAAATACTGCTTCTCTGGTAGCTTTCATGTGACTTTGTTTAAAGAAAACATTATGTTTTCCTGAGTTTTTAAATCAAGCATTCAGTCATTCAAGCAGGACTAAATACACCCTCAATTATGATAGTAACTTTTATTTCCAAAGTTCACTTGTGGAGATCTTCATCAGTACATTACAAAGGACATCCTGCAGATGAGAGGAAAAGGAGGAGACAGAAGTAAATTGTCTGAGGTGACAGAGCAAGCCAGGATCTGAGCTGGAATCAGGATTCCTGACTCCTGGAAAGTTTTTTTATCCAGTGAACACAGATCTCTGTAACTGCTGTTGAAGAGGATGATAGCATTTTCATTAGGCAATTCAAAAAGAACAGTTTTCCTGTTCAGTGTTATACAGCAAGAGAATGTAGATTCAAAACAGAGCCAAGACTGTTAATACCTTGTTTCCAACCCACTAGATGTTGGTGCCTTGTGAAGACACCTTTAGTAATTTCCCTAACAGGAAAAGCAATAAAACCATCATAATCATCAAAGATATTGCTATTTACAGTTTCCAAAGCCATCTCCATCATATTATTTTTCCTTTTCCTCCAGACAGGTCCTGGTGGAACCCATAAAAGCCTTGTGGTGTGAATTGGACCAGAAACCACCAAAGGTGCAATCCAGTCTAAATTATTCTATGATTTTACAGGTTACAGGTCATCTAATCAGCCTCTGTGAGAAATTTCCTGGGCCAGAAAATACTTGTTTCAAAATACTGAAGTCTGCAGGGGCAAGGTTTATCTTCAAATAATGTGACTGCCAAAAACTTGGCTAGAAACAGTTCACCACTATGGCTTTTTTAAAGCTTTTCCCAGAATCCTTTGCAACCATAAGCACTTTTTTTTTTAAATTCCATTTGCAGGCTGTTTACTCAGTGCAAAAGTGGTGGGTGAGCTCATGTCATTCCCATACCAGGTTTTCAGAATGAGAAAGCTGTGTGTTACCTCATGTTCCTGTGGCTTTGACCAAAGCAGCAGCCCCTGACAGATGTTAGTTCAGAGATCACAGGGTACAGAGTGACTAAAAAAATGTGGTTCAGAGTAGATTTACTACATAGTATTTCAGATGTAGCAGTAAGACTTTGGGGCCAAAGGACAAGTGGCAAGAGTTGAGGGACTGGTAAAATATAGTTTACCTTTCAAGTGCCCTCACCTATTAATGCAGATAATGCTCAGAGGGAAGTAAAGAAACACAGAGAAGTTCCAGAGCTTTGTTTCAATTGATTGTAAGCTCTTATGGCTTCCATGGTATCTTATCTTTACCAGGACATTAGAAACAACCTAGTGTCTAACACTTTCTCCTTGCTGCATTCCTGTGGAGGAGCTCTGTGATACCCTGCCCATTTTACAAATGAAACACTGCAGGGTTGAGGGACTGCCTCAGGGTCATGCAGGGAACCAGTCTTAGAGCAGAGAATTAAACACAGCCCTCCCAAATCCTGATGAGTGCCTTAACCACCCTTGCCTCCCTACCTATGTTTTAGCACACAGAGCAAATTTTAATTTGATGCTGAGATAGACATAAGCACCTCAGGCGCTGTGTGAAATGGAGCATGGGAGTCCTTTCAGAAAAGTCTTTCTCTGGTGACTAGTTTCTCTTTCAATCCTGTTGACTTCTAAAAGTCCCAGGTGTCAAGGGTGTTTTATCATTGGCCATTCTCCATAAGCAGTCTCACTAGTCAAGAAGGTTATTGAAGTCAAAATGGTCTGGAGGGTAATTCGTGGGACCAGAATCTGGCCCAAGAAAAGAGAAAAAGAGTGTCAGTCCTTGTCAGGGAAACTCATCTGAACACCTCTAGCAATTTAAGGGAAGTCCTATGGATGCACCAGCAAAGCATTTAGCTGGTTTTCATTAAATAGTTATCACAGATCCTGCTTGCAAGCAGATCTATTTCTTAATATATAAAGCACTTTAGTCTCCACCATTATATATTTTTTAAAACAATCTGTGAGTTCAGGAGCACTTGAGCAAAGTAATAAATTTTCCTTTGAACTATTAAAATTTTTGTTAGGCAGCGTCATAGCAGGAACATCACCTTGTCTTATGACAGTGGGTTAGTCCCACAAGCCCTCCTATGCTCTTCAGGTCACTAATGAGCTACTCAGCCCTCACTAAATAAACCCTACGGCAGTCCTCACCCAGGAACTTCCACACCCCTTTCACAAATACATTTATTCCCATGTTATAAGCGTGATAACACAGGTCAAGCTGTAAATGGGATTTTTGTTTCATTAATCTAATTGGACAGCAAGGTGGATTAAAAGATTAAACTAATAAATGGAGATAACAGACTTTTCAGCTGCTTTGGACTGGCAGAGCAAGTTCATTATAACATGGCTTAACCCTGTAAGCCACATTTTTACCACCTTGTGGCCCTCTGAGATGATGGTTCTCTGACATTGTGCAATGCTCTGCTAATTCCCATGCCAAAATATTAGCTGCCATCCTTTACCCTCTGTGAGTTACTGGGTCTGAGCCAAGAATCTGTCAGCATAAAAGAAGCAAAATCAGATGGTGCAAGCCTGATTACAGTCCACTGCTGTCTCACCCAGCCCTCCCACTGGTCGTTTCTCAGCAGACTCACTGCTCTGCCAGATTGTTCTCCTGCCAGTTCATCAGTCGACAACATTAATAAATGGTTATAAAGATAAGTTCCATCTTATCCTGAAGGCCTGCAGGTGATAGAAAAGATCCCAGCAATGAGAAAGAGATGCAAGAGGCAGTCTGGGCTTGGGACTTCTTTGGTAGAGCAGAGCTAGGCAAGACCTCCCTGGGAAGCAGTATTGCTCCACAATCAGCAAGACTGTGATGTGTGAGCTCAGTAAAACCCTTTGGACTCTGATTTTTCTCTAATCCTGGTACCTGCATCCAGTAATTGAATATTGTCACACACTGCTCAACTCTCATTTCTCTCCTGAGGTTTTTGCTACAGCACAAAAAGAAGTCTAGAACAGACCCAAGTACTTTTTCACTTTGCCACATCCAATCGAAGTTATTTACATATTATCACATTTAAACAGAATTTGAAAGTCCTCATCCTTTGAATGGGTCCCTGTGTATTAAAGCTCCTGAGATGCTCCCAGGTTAAAGGTAATGGGGTCCTTGGATTACACAAGCAAGATCACACTATTCCCTCTAAAACAAGGACTATGTTTATCTTTTCTGGTGGCTGTGGTAAAAGAGTAAATGATGTTGCTGACAACCTGGCTTTTCATCACAAGGTTTTTAGTGTATGGATGACCTCTTTACAGGACATCAAGTTCAGTAAGTTAACCTTAAAATTCCTATAGACCTTCTTCCTTATCCTACCCCCTCTAATTTGTTCTGGATAGAATTAATCTCATCTCCCACAGTGGCCTTCCTCTCCTGCTCCTAGGAGGATACTTAGGCTCACACTGCCTTTCCTGACTGAATGTTCATCCTTATGCAGAAGGGTCAATATTTTTGGCCCATGGACCAGTTTGATCTGGGCTCCTGGAGCAAAGAATTTGCCTTGTAGCATTACCCCTATCTGCACAGCCAGTCACCAAGGTTGGGAATGTGAGAGGAAAGCTGGTGTTCCTGCTCCACGTGATATACAGCTCCACATTCACTCTGCTCTTAGCTTGGGCCAGTGGCCAATCCTCCTCCCTGTAAGCCAAAGAGTCTTGGATCTGTCTCATTTCTGGGTGGGACCAGCTAATGAAGATACCAGCCAAGGTGTCATGTCCTAATGCCAGACCACAGGCATAGAGTAAGTCTTAATTTAGTCTGATTGTCATCACAAAGCTGTCAGGCTAGGAATAGCTCTGCTTACAGACAACACATGGGAAGCTTCCTGTGAATCCATACAGGAAATATTTTCCCAGGCAGGGCCAATTTCAGCCAAGCCATTTCTACATGAGTGCCGCAGGAAAAGGCTGTGGTCAAAGGCAGAACCTCCCCTAGCTCACTGTAAGATTGGGGAGGTCTAAGCAGCAACAGCAGAAAGACTTTTCCTCCCAGCTGGCAGAGACACCACCACAAATTTCTCTCCAGCTCTTGGGGTAGAACTGAGAACAGGAGCCAGAATATGGTGGATGTGAACTCTCTCTGGGGCCTTGGCAGAGAAGACAAGCTCCTTTATCAACTTATCACAACTTGCGGTGCAAATGACCTATTAAACCTCTCTGCTCTTCCTACTGTCCTCACCCAGGGTTCTTCCTTTCATAGGTCTGTTAATGCTTTGTCAAAAGGCAGAAACACAGCTTTGACATAAAAAGCTGCTGTTTACAGTTGACGGAAAGCTTACATTAGACTAGGCCACCTGAACCTCCTCACCCAACATAAACAGAATCTATCAACACTGCTTAAGCCATTAACCCTGACAACTGAGGTTTTCCAGGGAAAGCCCTTATCAAAAGGGGGCTGCAAATGAAACCCAATGAGAAAAATCCTCATTGCCCCAAATGAACTCAAATAACTTCCATGAGAAGATGTGGATGAGCCTTGTTAGGCTCACCCTAATCCCTTTGACAAGTCAGGGGTTCCTTCCGGTTGGAACACAAATCCTCCAGGAATCTGAGTCTTCGTCTTCCTCTGCTCTCCATTGGGATGGCAGCTACAATTTTTTAAAGATCATTATCTGATCAACATGGGATAGGAATGTTTGCAGTTGAGCATCTGAGTCATTAGTGGAGAGGCCCTTCCACATCCGGTGAATTCTGTTCAGAGAAAGCGCCCCTTGTGTGCTCCCCACAAAGTCTGTGATTCCTTTCCTGCATGTGCCCAGACACCAAAAATCTCCTGGTGAAGCTCTGAGGAAAGGCTGTCTGAGGAAACCCACATGGAGAATGTGTCCTGAAACTCTTCCTTCCCATCAGTGTTTAGAGCAAAGGGTGAGGCCAAGGGAAGAAGCCTGTCAAGAAAGCTTCACATGGGCTTTCCAGATGTGATCAAGCTCTTACCTCAAACATTTGGCCCTTGTTTGTAAGGCAGAAGGCCTATGGAAAAAGGAGTTTTCCAGCACAGTGCTGACTTTCCATCTCCAAATTGAGACTCTGGAAAAAACTGAAAGTTAGAGACAACAAATAAAGAGTAATAGGAACTTTTTCAACTTTGTGATGAGCTTTTAACTGTATCCACATGGGATTTTTTAAGTTTCAAGGGAGACAAGGTATTTTCACATTCCAAATGCAGAAATATTTTTCATTTTCATTCTCTCAATTTCTCCTTCTTTTGAGAAGAAAACAAAAGAGAGTAATAGATAAAGGGATCATATAGCAAATATTGCAAACAGTTGTTTAGATGCACATAAAATTGCTTTCTGAGCTATAGATCTCACTTGTTTTCCCAAAGGAAAATCTAACACACATCTACCTCCACCTGCTGGAAGAAGATTAAAAATGTTAACAATTATAATTTTCAGCTTACTGACCAAAGATCTTTTACATCCTGTGTGAGGCTTGAGGTGGGAAAAAGATCATAGTGATCCCTCATAATGAGGGAAAATATCCCAAATCCATTTGGGATTTAGCAAGCCTTCAGTACATAGTATTAGTAAATTTTAACACTGTAGGGTGGGGGGGGTGGACTTTTTTTGTACTGAGTAAATTCTTGACTGACTTTTTTTCCATGTTGGATAGATATTTAGGGAACAGCACTGGCCTCACTGGACAGTGGTGGAAATCTAATGGAATTTAGTTTGAGGCAGAAGCAGGCCATTGGTATGTGAACTGTGAGGGCAACTGAGCCTTTTCCTCTCTGCAGATGGTAAATTCACAGACATTTAGGACAGAAATACTCTCTTTTTAATGCTTTCACTGCTGGCTGCAAAACTGCAATATGTTTAAATCACAGAGTAATCTTTTTGATCTAGGTTTGAAAATCAAAAGAAAAAAAAGCCTTTTGTACTTTTAAAGACGGTTGGAATTTTCCTACTTTTTTTTCTTTTTTTTTTTTACTTTTATGGCAGTTATAAAGAATATCAGACTGGTCATGAGGAAAGGATTCTTCATGACAGTATGCTAGCTGGGACTTTGGAAGATTCAGTTTTTAGTCTGTATTTCACCACTGATTTCCCTTGTGGTGGCAGTGGCAGCTGTAAAGCATTTTGTGAGATCAGTGACACTTTTAGCAGAAATATCTTTTTCTCCCAAGTTTTCCACAGGCATTTTAACTAAAGATGCAGAACGGCAAAGAGGCATTATCCAGATGATTAAGAAAATAGCCTAAAAAGACATTTGCTAGCACTGTCCCTAAAATTAGGATTTTACAACTCCCAAGAACGTTTTCAACCTTCTGGATTTGAACATTGCCAAAAAAGCAGGCTGACTGTATGGCGATATCATTGGATTCTTTGAGTTTATGCTTTGTACCTTGACAATAACCCCAGCAGCAGGAAGATACAGACTCAAGGGAAAAGGTGAAGGGGCTGGTGGTATTACAGAGCTGCCAAGTGTCATTTCCAAATCTTTTCTCTGCTCTCTGTGGATGAACTTTACCATGTGTGTTACCAATGAAATGCTACATTTTTGCACAAAGCATCCATGGGTTGTCAGCATCTTCTTTCCTGATCCCAGGAAGAGCTTGGAGAAACCAATAACCTGACAGATCCTCCTAAATCCAAGGACTCTCTCACCAGATGGCTGGTCCACAAAGTGTATCATCCAGCTACAGGCACTGAGCAATCCTGAAGGCCTGACAAGGGAATGCTGGTATTTTATTGCTGCCACATCTCGCCCTGCTGTTTTCTTTCCAATCAGTTAAACATTGCATCTGTCAAAGCTCAGCTTAGGTGACCTTGAGTATCCATTTGAAATTGAGGTTTAAAAATAGTAGACAGAAAGTGTGCATACTTTTTTTTCTTGCAAGTCTCCAGAGAATCTTCCACAAACCAGAATGTGTTTTCTATTATGGTTTACATCAACAGGCTGATCTTGGGGACTTCTGTCTGTGTGTATTTCTGTTACTGATTTTTTTGAAGGGAGTGTGTGTATGTGTGTGTTTGTGTGTGTGTGTCTATCGTGGCCCTTGTTTCCTCTGGAGAAAGGAGACAGTAAAACCCACTTGAAAATTTATACACACAGTGTCAGGAACCCAGTTCATTCATCTGAAGACGCTCCTGCTGTGCTGGGTAAAATGCCCAGAAATATTCAGGGCTGTGTTAACCACAATTCTCCTCTTCCACGTTGTGCCTCATGCCGTATTTGGAAGCTGTGATTCCTTTGCTCCATGTGGCTGACTCAGAATTTGCATTTGCTTGATACCAGCATTGATTTCCTGCCCCTTTGGGTAGCTGTAATGGATGGAGTGGCCACAAAAAGTTCAGCAGGACAAGTAGTGAGAGTTAGTAAGCTCAGTGGAGCAGTATTGAATGTCAGCCAGTGGCTGCTCAGATGTCAGGGATGCAGATTCAGATGCTGGAGTCTGGCAGACACATGACCCATGGGTTGCAATGCATTGTTAAAGAAATGAAGCCTACCCAAGTTATTCCTATGAACTCTGACATATTGCAATTGGCAGCCTCATGCTGGGTCTGCCCTAATCACTTGCCAACATAAGTTAAGAATGTGATTTCACATCTAATGATATTTCTAGACTAGCAAAAGACTTCTTTGAGGGAGTGGCCTACTTTCCCAACCCTCTCTGCCTCACAGCAAAATTTTTGTGTTGCCAAGAGCCACAAGACTCAAAGTAGACCTCTCAGGGAACAGGATTGCTTCTCAGTGAGAGACAGTGGCTCCCTTCAGAGTTCCACTGGGAAGTGTCTTGAAGTAGCCCATCTTTTTCAGACTCAGCTATCCCTGCTGGCTCATTTCCTGCCACAGCTAGGAATTTGGATTACCCAGCGGCTCTCACATGGAAAGCCACACTTGGACACTTAAAACGTAGAAGGATCTTCAGTCATAGGATGCCATCCTTGTCCTGCAATATGACTAGCAGAAAACTCTTACCCTTTTTGGGTGGGGAGTATTTCATTAAGGGTAGAAGTTGCAGGACATTCTGATGCTGATGCTGAAGGTAGTTTGCCATCATGGTAATAATACCTGTAACAGCATCAGAAACATTTTCCAGAGTAGACTGTGTGCATAACAGAGATGAAAACTGTGACTTTGACTGCCTTTGAAGCTCTGGTGCTTGCTGGCAGCTATCACATAGCTCATACAGTTTTGTCTGCTTTCAGTACTTATGAGGGCTTGTGTGTGCTAGTGGGTGGAGGATGCAATGCAGAAAGCCAGAGGGGCTGTGGGAGAGAGGTCACATGTAATTTTTGTTTGCCTTGCTGGAACTCTCAGAAACCTTTGTCATGGAGAAAAGCTAACTGCTGGTGTGATGTGATAGAGGCAGTGTGCATAAAGGCAGTTCCTTCTCAAAAATGAAATGAGAGACAACAGCAGATACAGCTGATGAAATAAACTTTCTTTGTTGCCTCATCATAAGTGGCACCAGCCTCAGTCTGTCAGTCTTTTATCAAAGCTTTTACATGAATGTCAGCTTTGAAGAAAAGTGACAAGTTGCCTCTATGGCTTCTTGGGAATGCTCTCCCTAACATGGTGGCAGCACACTGAAAACCTGTGCCATTGAAAGTCCTGTGCCACTGAATATGAGGAAGGGTGCAGATGGGATGTTAAAAGTCAGAAAACTGTTTAAAGTAACACAACAAAGGAGGGCAATAAGTGAACATCAAGAGAAGGGCTATATTTAAAAAGTATAAAAGAACACTTGTGTCTGTCAGACTGCTGCCTGTAGGGCTCGTATATCTCTTTCATTCTAGGACAAGTGTGAAGGTTCAGTTTCCAGCCATGTTTTTCCTGTACTTTTTAGTACCACAGAACTATGCATATATTGCACTCTTCACCCAAGTATCCTCCCCACAGCATCCATTCCATCTAGTAAAATTGTGTACCGGTTGCCATGGTAATCGGTCTCCAGATCCCATTCTGGGTCTCAAAATAAATGGGAAAAATTATGGACATGTCATAACATTATCAGGCTCACCCAACAGTAGAAAGAACCTCTGGGAAAGAAATCCTGAAACAAAAGGAAAGGCAGAAAGAATTCCAGTTGTACAATAGCCTTTATCCCAGTGTGATAAAGAAGAGAGCAAGAGACAAGGAAAATGGCTAGTGTGTCACAAACACATCTGCAGGAGTTGCAGAAAACCTTCTGGAGCAGATGGTCTTGAAAGCTTTTCACTGCATTTTGCATAAGCCTCAAAACTCTTAGCTGCTCTGTTACATTCACGTCATCTATATGAAATATAAAATATTTTTGTTTTAACTAACTTATATGTTTTTTCATCCCACACTTAAATAAGCTTAACAAGCCATCCTGTAGTGTGTGATAAAATTCAGGCTCTGCTCTGCTCTGCTATGCAGATGCAAATGTTTGCAGCCATGTTGATGGATGCCTCTCCAGATAGTTTTCAAGAGCAGTGTCTAGACTTGAAGAGTGAGCACAGTGCACTTCTGACTCTGTCAAAGTAATTGCAGCATTTCATAGAGACTCTCTTGTCTCTTCAAGGGGACAGCAGGACAGTCAGCAAATACCCTTTCTTCTTCTGTAACTCTGTACAGGGCTTTAGATCAAAGGTTGTACAGGGGAAAAGAAGGTTGTATAGGAAAAGGGAAGGAAAGTGTCTGAAAGCTGTTGGGAACTGCCTCTTCCATTCCATTGTCAAATTCCCAGCTCTTTGTCACACTTTGTACTTATGTCTGTTCAATGAATTTTTTCTCTTTCTTTTTGCTATTTCTGTGCTGCTTCAGATGACAAGGACAAAGCTAAGCTGAGTCATTGACAGCTAACAGAAGAAATTGCATTTCCATCAATATCTGTAGAGTCCATAAAGCATAAAAATTCAATGTTTTTTGACAACAGTCAGGAGTTCCAAGGAATCTGCACTACAGATCCTGCCAAACCTGAGCACGTGGATCTGTATCATTTATTAAAAAAGCTTTGAAATAACATAAAGAAATAGCTCTTCCCTAAGAGAAAAACTTTGTTCTCCTGCAAAGAGCAAAGATAAAGCATACCACATTGGCAATCCTATAATGGTTTAAAAATTCAACTTCAATAGCAGATAAATGTCTCAGTTCTTCTGAAAAACATCACTGAACTCAGAAAGAAATGGGCCTTTTCAGAGTGCAGTTTATCCCACCCAGAACAGCTCAGGGAAGTCACTGCTGTAAGTGCTCATTTCACCTTGTGGAAAATGTGTACTTAAGTATCTTCCATTTTTGATACTTTATTCTGTAGCTCTTTGTGGCTGATTCTTGGTGTTTGCCAACATTAAGTATTTAAATACCATACAAATCTGAGTCAGCTTTTTAGGTGAAGAGAGCAAAAGGGATGTTTTGACAATCTGACTGCTGACCAATTACAATCTTTGTTTCAGTCCTTAAAAAAAATTAGAACATTCATCGAATTACATTCATCACAAAGGAACAAGTTTATATGTGAAGATTTGCACACCCTAATTCAGCCAGCTACATCCTGATTCTGCAGTAGATGTAGCTTCCTAGCCTTGAAGTCAGAGATTGCTCCACCTTCATTAGGTGCAACTGGGAAAAGTGGTTGTCCTTGGTGATTTATGCAGCAGTCTTGAGTCCTTCTCTTTCTGGTCCCTATGGAAATCTGGATGGTCATCAACAGGACTGAAGTGTCTGAGTGTCACCTGAGCTTTTTCACTTGTAGCAGTCTTTAGAAATCAACATATCTGTGCCATTTAAACCAGTCAGCATTCTTGCCCCAAAGGCTGATGAGCAAAATACTCACACAGTTTCTCTCATAATAATATATTTACTAATGTGTTCTCTGTGATTGATTTGCTGTCATGCATAAACTGCACAGGGAAGAACTATGGACAAAAGACCTGCTTTTTTAAGTTATTCCCTGTAAGGGGAAGCCTGGGTGATCCTTTCCAACCAGCAGCTGGGAAAGCAGGGCCAGAAAATGGCTGTCACGTTCCTGCTAGCTGAGAGCAGGGCTTGTCCTCTCTGACTCCTTAATTCCAGTCTGCCAGAGTAATACTACAGAGAAATGTCTTATTCCAGAAGCTGTTCGTGCATTTAATGAGAAGCAACCACAGTCCCAGTAGCCAGGACTGCCTTCCTTAAGGTGATACCCTGGCAGGTTTCCCACGGTAGTTCAGTAGCTTGGCAATTTCTTTTCTAAATTTACAAGCAATCTCCTGTTACATAGTGGGGCCAACTTCTGGGATATCAAGTGGTTTTTCAGGTGTTGTATTACAGGAGGCTGGAAGCTTTTATTCAGCAGGCAACGTACGTAACCAGTGTATGTTCAGATGACTGTGTCTCCAGTGTTTCTGCTCTAATTCATTGCTCAGCTTTGCATCTTCCCTTTTCCCTATCTCTACTTCTGGTTCCTATCTATTAAAAAATAAAAACTGTATGGGGAAGAATAAGGCTTAGCTCAAAGAAGTGATGTCTAACTTAATCACAAGTCCCATGAGCACCTCAAAGGGACAGTGCTGCAGAAGGTTTTAAAACTGGTGGCACATCCCAGTTCCAATTTATGACAAGGAAACTCAAAGTGTAAATGTAGCTCACAAGACTGCAGATCAGTGACTGGTCCAGGGTGATGAAGAGATTCTGGCTCTAAAATGTTTAGGATTGTTCTTGTGTTGTTAGTATCTGTCTAACTGCTTAGTTGAATTAAACAAAACATCTGAAAATGATCAGTCCCCCCCCCCATAAACGTCGCTGTTTCATAAAAGAAGACTCTGACTTACCAAAGATTATAATATATACACATGTGTTTTATCTCTGCAAGATGTTTTCAAGAGGTTGAATAAGCCAGTCTATGTGCTGACATGAACTGTAAGCAGAAGATCAGCTTGAAATATTAGGCCAATAATATGGATAATATACATCCAGTTGCACTGCAATCCATCTCACTAGGTTACTCGGGTCATGGTTTCACCAACTGAAGTTAAAGTGCAACATCTGGGATAATCCCACATTTCACATGTTCTTGCTTTGTTTTCTCAGTGCTTTGGAGTTATTTGTAACCCCAAATGTTGATAAAGCTCCACCACCACTGTCTTTGAGAGGAAGACATTAACTGGGATTTTTCCCAACTTGGTTATTCCAGTGCTATCTAAAGGTCAAGAACAGCTGTGGAAAGAAAGCTCTCCCTTGAGCTCTGTCTCTACACGGGTGGCAGAGTCCTCTGTGGGGGTCAGTGGCTATCTCAGCATGTGCTTTGTATTTACCAAGGCATTGTTTAGAAGAAGACAATTTCTTTCAAAGGCCAGATCATTATAAGACCTGTGAGGGTTCCACTCCCCAGGTGCTGCTCACCGTTCCTGTTGTCCTCCTTTTGTTCTGCTACAATGGTGCAGGATGAATTCTGTGTCCCCACATTATCCTCATTCCAGTTTACAGGAAAGATCAGATAAATCAGTATAGACTGGACTTCATCCTTGGGAACTCTAGAAGATAAGGCTAATTGTGCACTATGTTTTTTTTTTTTCCACATGAGTTCATGATAGCAAGCCTGTGAAATAGTTCATGACCTGGCATCCACATTCAGTATATCTATGGGTCTGAGAAAAATGAAGTGTTATACCCATGACCTCTAACATGGTAGATAATTCAGATAAAACTTGTAGTGAGCAGAAAAATCTCATTTGTCATAATTCTGGCACAGACTCCATAGCAGCAGAGAGGCTGATGGGTACAACATGAGCACATTTAAAATGTAATAAATCGTAGCAAGGAAATAGTTGAGTCATGTGTAATTTCCCCCCCACTTAACTGTTGAGAACAGTATTTCTTAAGCATGTCTTGTTAATGTGATGTTCAGCAACCAGTTGCAGAAGGATCTTCAGTTTGACTGGAAAAGAAGGGAGCATTGTAGCATCTTTCCTTGGTTTGCCACTGCACAAGGTTTCAAGTTACCATTGTTTTCTAGCAAAGCTCCCTACAGAACTGGACAAGGTATTTTTGACAGAACTATGGGCTATTTGCAGCCACTTAATGGTTGTTGGTTTGCAATCAACACTGAGCTGATTGAATTAAAGGTATGATTATTCTCCTAATGGATTTAATGTAAAGCTTGTGTGGACAGGTTTACATAAATGAATTTCTGGTAATGCTAATTTTAAATGGTTAGGAAAAGGTTTCAGATCAAGAAAAGTAATTTTTAATTTAACCAAGTAGTCATTATAGGTGGTTTTCTGCTCATTTAAAAAGTCACTTTAAGAGCTCAAATAAAGCTCAAGGGGTTCCTCTGTGTACAGGTTCCATTCAGGGCAGGGAGAAAGCATTAACTGCTGCATAATCCACGAAACCATTTGCTTCTGATGGCACCACAAAGAAGAAATTTGGAAAAACCAAGACACTTTCTATAATCATCAGTGTGAAATATTAATCCCATTTAAATCCACTGATCCTTTTGTTAAGATTTCTGCCCTGAATGTTTTGGGACACATGCAAACAGAGTAGCTCTTGGGAAAGTCACTCCATAGTAACTCAACAAGCTTCTCCAGCTTCTCAGTCAGGGCTTTACCTGGATTTTTTGTCCATAAAAAGGTTTGACGATCAAATTGAGAGGGGGTCTCTCCTCAGCCTGGACTATATAATCTGTTCTTAGTGAATGTCTTTGGGGACAGTAATATTTGGGAGTCCTGTAGGGGCATGAAGGAGTCATCATTGTTATTGACAGAAGTAAAAGAAGACCATAATAGGCATTATTTGTATGGTGCAAGGAGGATGTGATGTAGCAGTTGCTAAGGAAGCCCCATCTCCAATGGCAGTGGTGGATCAAGGAGAGCCCTAAGCTGTCCATCTGTCAATCACACTGAATTTATGGAAGTGCACACAGCATGGGCTGGGCAATTCTTTCCCCTCAGTCCCTTGCAGCAGACGTCACTTTTTGGTTAATAGCTGAAGATGGATTCCTCTTCCCTGAATGTATGCAGTCCC
This sequence comes from Lichenostomus cassidix, assembly GCF_008360975.1. Classification (NCBI taxonomy): domain Eukaryota; kingdom Metazoa; phylum Chordata; class Aves; order Passeriformes; family Meliphagidae; genus Lichenostomus; species Lichenostomus cassidix. The sequence goes on along the minus strand of NC_139489.1, from coordinate 7,392,364 downwards.
TTTCTGTACCTGTCTGTACAGATTCTGTACAGATGTCAGATTCCCTCTGCTTCAATCTGGGCTTCTGTCCTATTCCCTCATGGTGAATTGTCTGGTCCTGCATCACCCTCCTTTTCTGCAGGAACACAAAGTTTCATTTCCCTGAGCTGCCACAGTGGCATAAGCCTTGAAGGAAAAAAAAGAATTTTTAAATGAGGTGGAAGAATAAGAAACTTGAACTGGAGAAGCAATGATATGATTTAACAACCAGCAGCTTTTCTCTATTTGGCATCCCAAAATTTTAGGAGTAGATGAAAACCACAGCATGCAGGTGATCAAATGGAGTACTTTGCCTCCTAAATCAGCATAGAGAAGAAGGACTAGCTGGCATTTGTCACGCCCGCCAATTTGGTTGAAGTGGAATTTGAACCACGCTGCTGGAGATATTGGACAATTTTCTTTCATCTGGTTGTGGGTTGTGTCACATGGTCACCATATGTGTTGTTCCCCAGCACGCACACACACACCTCTCACTCTGCACAGCTGTCAAAACAAACATCAGCTGCCTTTTTTCAGTCCAGGAGAGTTTCAGCTCTGGAAGCAGTGGAAACCCCTTTTCTAACAGGATTTCACATTGCAGATTATCTTTAATCCAATTCATCTCTGACTGATACACTTTTTGGAAGCCTGTGACCCATCTGCAGAGTTTGCTAGATGCAAAGTTCAGTCAGCTGTGCTGAAACTGCTTTCTCTTCTGGGCTGTAACAACAAGGAAAATCCTGTAATGATCTTCCTCAACCATTGAAGGGCTTTGTTGTGGTCATGAACAAATCTGAATTTACGGCAAGAGCACTAGGTTGTATGCAAGGAATAGATTTTACTGGACCTATTGATGTCTTGCATATTAAATTGGGCTCTTCTCACTTCTTCTGGAAATGAATGCCAGAAAATGCTTTTTTTGTTGTTGTTTTTAAAATAGTGCTTAGTTTTAGGATTGCATCAAAGATGCAGAAAGCTCAAGGCAAAATGTTCTGTCACAATGCAAAGAAATTGAGATCTTTCTAATCGCTCAGGAAGAGGAGTAAGTCACAAATTGCTGTCTTGTCCTAGTGGCTCTAGGAAAGGGATCAGTGTCACAGTACAGCATTGAGAGAAGGGCTGGGATGATAGTTGGACAATGCTGTTCTGATTCAGAGGCCACTATGGGATGTAAAATGCAATAAATGTTTTGGGGTTTTTTCTTTCCTTCTTCCTTTTTGGTTTTTTTTTTTTTTGGAGGGTACAGCCAGCTACCCCAAAAAGAAACCTGACCCAAAAAGTGAAAAATACTGTGGCTGTAAGTTTCCAGTCATGTTACAGTCGAAGTCTGGGCTGATGGATGAGGTAAGATGCTGTTGGGCAGGAACAGAAGTGATCTGTGCTGTTGTGCAGTGGCCACAGCAACTCTGCTTATAGCCCACTGGCTGAGTTCAGAGGTAGGGTTTCTTTGCTTCATTCCTTACTGGTGTTTCCAGTCTGGGTACAGAATTCCTCCTACCTTCAGTGGGCCTGTGAGTAAAACCACAGCAGCTGTGGGAGTGCTGGGGAAGGCAGCAATGCCAGTAAATGACACATTTCCCTCTGCCTGATACCCTACCTCCTGTTTTCTAGCAGGGTATTCAAGGAGGAGGCAGGGAAGGCAGAAACATTTGTCCTGAGATGCCACAGTCTCTTTCAAATTCTCCAAAGGCCAGAATTTTCCTTATGTTTTTTTATCCTTGTTGCCATTTAAACACTGACTGTTCCTTCTTTAGCCACATCACCCATGCAAACACCCTTGCTTCCAAATGCTTGCTTTAGAGCCATGTTTTCATACCACCCTTATGATCACAAAATTTTAGACTTCTGGTAGTAGAGATGGTGACTTGTGTCTCTGACACTGTTTGTTCACTTCATCTTCTTATGGAGGTGAATTATCTGAGAGCAGTGGACTCCTTGTTTTGGTAGGATTTTATTAAAATGATGTATGGGGTTTGTGTGTGCAGGAGGGTGTATATATATATATGTGCTGATTTATGTTTGCTTTAGAAGAGGCCGCCCAGTTCAAAACCACCCAAAACTGCTGACTTCCAAAAAACAGCGTGTAATCGATGGATTTCCTCAGGGTTTGGAAGGGATGAGGAGTGGGGGTCCTTGGCAACAGGACTGAACTCATGCTGCTGGATTTTGTATTACTACTTCTGTTTGTCTAAAAGGGAAGCCCACAAACCTCAGACAAGCTCTAGGATTGAGCAAGCTGCTGTACAAACCCATCGCAAGCAGAGAGAACTCTGCCCAGATGAGCTGGAAAAATGATAGTGACATCTACCTTTTTACTAGTTCATTGTATCTTGACTTCAGAGATTTTTTTGCAAGACACAATCATATTTCTAATTAAGTCTTTGTTTTCACTAGAATGTAATAAGATAGCAATGGGCAAAAACAGTGAACATTTAAAAATGAAAATGTGTTTTGAACAAAGTTCTTCCATAGAAAACAAATAGTGGAAAATATAAACAGTAACAAAGACAGAATGACATAAGGGAATTCAGCAGTTTATTGCAGAACTGTGCTAACAACCTAAGAATTCAATTTTTAACAATCACAACATTTAGACTTCAAGAGACACTCTTGGTGTGATTATTTATCTTGCTTCTTACAAGCTCAGGGACTATGGGAGTCTTCCAGAGGGTAAAAGTTTCCCCTTTAGAGTAAATCACAGGCAAGGCAGGCAATTCCATTTATACAGGAGGAGTAGAAGCTCAGAGGCATTAAAGGTGAGACATCTGAAAGTGCACAAACAATGCCCCCTTTGAAATATTCTTTGACACCATCAGAGTTAGGACAAGTGACATCTTTGAAGATACCACTTAAAAAGCTTTCCAAAATCTGCCAGTAATTTGAACCTCTTCTGTCCCTATCTCAGAGCACAGAATCCATCCTTTCCCTCTCTGGCAGCATCAGCAAGGCAGGAGCTTCTTTCTCTGTTCCATTCCCAAGGCCATGGCCCACAGCACTACACTCTGTGTGCAGCTATTGCCCTGTAACAAGCCCAGTAAGGTTTTTTTCAGAGCAAGGTTTAGCATCCTCAGGCCAGAAGATGTGTTATCCCTTTTGCAGCATCAGGCAGCAGGAGTCTCCAGGGTGGTGGCTGGAGGATGGTGGGCTGGGCCCTGCTGACACAGAGGCCTCCAGCTGGCAGCAGTTCAGAACCAACATATTTGACTTTTGTACAATTACCCCTTCGTTCCAGGGATATCTCAAAGCTGGAATGGCATGGGAAGCCTTCTTCCCCAGCTGCTTCCCTCCCCCAGCCCATCTGAGCAGGGCTTCACATTCTTTGGTTGCTAAAGTGCTATGTGGATGTGTGTGTGCATATATTCCCTTGCTAACAGATATGTCGGGAAAGGAACCTCCTGTTAAGTTAAAATGCAACTGGGAGAGGCTTCCCTGCAAGATCACATATGTTTTCCTTAAGATAAGGCTTTAGAGGGATAATATCATTCCCCACAAAAAGATTTTTCAGCTCCCATGACACCTGAAGCAAACAAACGTCTTGTGGCCCAGCATTGATAGATGCAACATTAAAAGCAATTAGATATCCTCTCCAAGGCTAAAAGGAAAGAGCCTTCTCACATGCTGTACCAGGGGACTCATGATGGAGGAGTTTTCTTCTTCCAGCCCTGGGATTTGTTCTTCTGTCTTCTATCAATATACGTTAGCTGATGTAGAGGGAGTTGCACCACTGAGAACAAGAAGAGAATGAAGCTTTCTGTTGTGACAAGACCTGGAGGAATGGGAGATGAAAAATGTTCCCTGAAAGAATTGCAAGTTTCCTTTAGAAAGAGAGAAATCACTTCCATGCCAACCTTCTGTTCCTTTTCCCCTGTTTGAATGTTAGTAGTTCCCCACATCCATTTATCTCCTGTCTTCATCTTAGCCTCTCAGCCACTCCATGCTCCCAGACATGACTTGTTGCTCCTTCGTGGGAGGAGAGCCTCAGGCACAGATTGTTCTCCATCCTCATCTTATATCCCTACTGCATTTGTAGATGTGGTCTCATGCCAATTCATCTGTTTCTATGGATATATGAAGTGTCTGGAAATGGACTTCAGCTCCTAAAGCTTTACTTGTGTACTCTGCTCCCTGGACTGCTCTTGTTCTTATCATCACGAAGAACTTCTGTTCTTCTTCCGTGAGCTTTCAATCCCTGGAAGTCACTGTGACCCTTTTTTCTTGGTTATCCAGACTCAAAGGATCATTGAGCACAGTCAGTTCTCTCAGACAGCTCCCAGAATTCTTCCTGCATTGCAGGATCTGGCCAAAGCATCAATTCTGGGTGAAGGAGGACCTCAGTTTAATTAAACATTTGATTAAATAATGGAACTCCTTGCCATGTGGTCATATAGAAGTGAAAGGTTTGTATAAAGGTGAAAAATTTGGGCAAAATTCATGTAAGAAAAATCCTCCAAGTCCTTTTAAATCCAAAGACTCTGGCTTATCACCGGCTCCAGAATCACCTGGATTTATGATTTCTGATATTTGGAGAAATGTTCTGCAAAACCAGGACTGTCTTTGTTTTGTTTCATGACTACCTGGTAGCTCTCTGTACATTGGTGAAAGCACATATTGGTAGATTGGCATTTGCCCGTGCCTGAGCAGCTCCAGGTGCAATATCCACTTGCAGTTCCTTTTGCACTAACCCTGCCCAAATCCATCATCCATCTCTTGCTCTCTTTACCCCTTTGACTTTCAATCTCATAAACCAGTGTGTTGGAAGAATCTTCTTTCCCTACCGTCTCCTTCCAGCTTTCTGCTTCTGCTTTTCTTCTTTCCTTCTTACTCAATCTCTCCCCCACATCATGCTCAGTAGCTGGGGGAGAAAACAGTTCCTTATCATGTAAATCTGCAAAACCTCTTAGGGTTCAAGACAATTTACATCACAGAGGCCGTGCACCTTAAAGCAATCCCGACCCCTCCGGCGGGAGCTCCCGGAGGAAGTTACTCATTTTGTGGTTCAGTCAGTTTGCCCAATGATTTCACATTTCAATCCACAGTTTGCTAACCTCTCTTTTGGAAACGCTGATGAAAATCTTGTGGAGTTCAGTTTGGGGTTTCTAGATTGTAGTCCCTGCAGGTGACTTTTACTTTTCAGGCTGCTTGGCTACTTCTTTTCCCTCGGGGCTGTATTCCTGCCTCCCTGGCAGCCAGTTGTGCAACACAGGGTGCAGCGATTTACAGTCTGCCTTTGCACTGACTCACTCAGAGCTGGATTCAGGGCCGAGGTGCAGGACACTCCTCCTTGTTTGCCAGGGAAGCCAATCCTTTCCTACAGTTGCAATGCCGCCGAGGGAGGGCTGATAAAAATCACGGCATTGTTCTTTCCTGGGATCCCTAAAGACAATGTGCCGGGGAGGAGCTCCTGAAGGTATCTTTTACTAGTGAGCAAGGTAACTAAAATAAAAGAACCATGAAAACCTCTGCCTAAGGCTCAAATTGAAGCTTGTTTCCGTCCCACTTTATTTTGGAGGCAATTAAATGTTTGCTTTTGATTTCTTGCTGTTCACGATGTTGGGAGATGAGGAGAGAGGGGTCAGACAGTTAAACGTACACTTGAGCCCTCCTTATCCATTTTATTTTCTTTATTCTTTCATTTTCTTGCCCAATTTGTGGCAGAAGCTTTTGGGATCTGGATTTGTCCTATTTTTTTCTCAGGGTACAGACTGGACCTCTAAAACTTTCTCAGAGTAGATAATACCTGTTGATGTTGATTCAAACCTACAGACTTTCAATTTCACCAGGTCTTAGTGGATATCCAGTTATATTTCTTCTTACAAACACAAGTAATTTTCCTTCAGATGATTAAAAAAAAAAAAAGTCATACTGATGCTGACATCAGTAATTACATTTAGGTCATCTTTCACCTGAAATATCTTACAGTCAGAGTTCAGGATACAGGTCATGTATCCTGCTCATAGTGTGCACATTAGATCTATCAGAGAGTCTACCAGGAATTCATCTACTGAACGTTTGAGAAGTGTTATATGGCACTAGGTGATCTTTTCAAGGATAGCCTGTTCACAGGAATGGTCTGGAATACTTTGTTGGGGGAAGTTGTGCTCGCTAAAAACCTCCAAGGGTTCAAAGAATGACTGGACAAGTCCATGGGAAAAAAATCTAACAAGAGCTAATAAATACAAAGCAACCAAGCCTGGTTCAGGGAACCCTTGCAGGCTGGGGGGTTTCAGAAGTGTTGCTGTATATGTTCTCACTATTTTTGTCAAGATGTCTGTTGTTCCAATTCAGAAATGTCACCAGCCCACCCCTACAAAATCTAAGAGTGGTACTTTACAGAGAAAAGTTTAAAGAAGAAGAAACTGAGGAGAAGGAGAAATCAAACAATTACAGAGATAATAAATTACAGAATGGGGCAAAATATAATTTTTTATTTTAAACCATAAGAACACAAATGCAGAGAGGGACACTGAAGGGGACACTTTTTATGCAGCAGCAGCCATTCCCTGACATTGTCCAAGGAGCTACAGCAACAGTCTAAGACTGGAGACGGGTGGGACATGGTGGAAAATACTGGTCTGACAAGGCGACTCTTCTGTGTCCATCCTGCTGAGCTCATTGTCACAAATATTTCATGAGATTCCAGACTTCACACCCATTTTACTGGAGTTGAGATGTGGCTGCAGGACATTGTGACTGAATAACCTATTTCAACCTCATGACTCATAGGTTGGTTTTTGCCTTGAGTTTGTTTTTCCTTCTGCTTTTCCTAGAAGATGAGCTTTCATCTGATACCAGTTCAAAGTGATTTAACTTTAGTTTCAAGACTGACCTCATCCTATACTTGTCCAGCATTGCTTGCTGATTTAAAGACCCCTTATTCTGAATGTATTCATATGTGATATGCATTACAGACATCTCTTAGCCTTAAGCAAGAACCTCATTATTGGCAGGAAAACTCTATAGGCTTCCAGGGAGCCATTTTCAGAAGAGATGTTTGCCTAAAACTTATTATCTACTTAATGTCTTTTTTGTCCATCTGCCTGTGTCCTGGGTTTGAAAACACAGCCCTGAATGTAGGTCTTTATGTGGCCCTTTTGATGTGTGCTGCTGACCTGTGAGCCTCACCTCTTGCAAATGAAGGAGTCCCTGCACCTGCACTCCTGGCAGACCTGTTCCATAGGTGAGGGAAGGCAAAGGGAAAGCACCAGACCTTGCAAATGTGCCTGGTTTATCCCAGTACTGGTTCAGTGGGGCAGCTTGGCAGGCAGTGGGGACCTGACCCAGCTGGAGAGACCCACGGCTCTACTGCAAAGCTGGGAGAAAGATGAGTGTCATTTCTTGCACTCAGTCAAGCCAACACTGGAGAGAAGCTGTGTGAGAGGGTGCTGGGGGATGCAGCTGAGCCACACTGGCCTGAAGGCAGCACCTGTGGCTCTGGTGGCCTGGGAACAAAGCAGGCTTACCTGCCTTCCCTTTCCACCCATACTTGAGAGTCTGTAGCTGAACAAAAACATGAAAACTCCTGACTGAGGCCAAAGCAAAATGAGTGGAAACAGGGAATGCAATGGAAGGTGAATGAGTCTCTTTTGAGGGATGCCACAGCATGGTGGTCCCCAACAAGGAGTGCCAGCAGCAAGCTAAATTGGGACGAGTCTCCCAAATCATAAATCTAAGTTTTGAATGGCTGTAAAGTGTTGCTGGGTGTGCAGAGAACATGCTGCAGGTGAAAATGAGGTCCACATCTGACTGCTCTATTCGTATCTGGGCACTGAAGTACACATCATAAAAGGCTGTAGTGCCAGTCCACTACTGCTTTAAAATTAGGATTCCTGTGCTGTTTCCCATTGTCCTCAGCTAACCCTATATGCAAAAAAAGGGTAAAGCTATTGCAGGATACAGGTAGGGACAGCCTAAATGGAAAATAAGTCAAGGAAGCCAAATTAGAAATAGAGAGCTTTGGAATTTCAGCCAAATTCCAGAGAAATCCCTGGCAAAAGGGACTGGCTTCCTTAGAAAGGTCTGAATATCTTGAAGTTGAAAAGTCTGAAAAAGTAATCCAGAATATGTTGTTGCAGAGCAAGGTGACAAAATGAAGGATGCATCACTCTGTAATTACCTCATCAAAATGCTTTCAGATGACTGTGGCCTTAGCTGCACTTCCAAAGCCAAAGGAGGGATTAGGATCTCTGTCTGCTTGGAGTTTGTGCAACAGGAAGAGTCTCTGCCCTGCAGACCTGCTATATAGGGACTGGACTTTTATATGAAGGCTGACTTTTATATGTCAGCCCAACACCAGGCAAGACTCTCCCAGCCAGTGGGAACAAAACCAAACCGTCTCCTGGGAGAAGCTGAGTTACGCAACAGGGACCTGTGAGAAGATACTGAAATTGAATCCCTGAGACTTTTGCTCATCAGCCTTAGAAAAACACTTGTGTTGGAAGGCTCTGCATTTAATTGCTGGGGAAACTTGATCGGAGCAGAAAGGAGATTCCCAGCCGCTGGCTAAACTGTTGGCTTTTCTCAGTGGTTTCTATCAGCCCTGTGCTTCTCAGAAAGTTCCTTTCAGGTGCATCTTTCCTAAAAGATTAAATGCCTCTGTGCAGATTACAGTGCTGGGGATTAATTGCCCCCTGAGGCAAAACAACTGATCTCTTAGGCCTTGTGCACAGGATGCAAACCGTGTATAAAGCAGGAAGCAGAGACAGTTTGCTACATAAAACAATTGGGAAGCATATTATTTAAGGATAATCTAATCTCTTAAAGAAGAGAAATAAGGAAGGAGTGAAGAGCAAAGTCTGTCCTAGGCAATAAGAAATAAGTAGTCTTAGAAAGACACCCAAATTCCAGTTGCTGCAGGAATTTGGGCTTCATCCAACTCCACTAAAGTTGATGGAAAACTTGTGAAGGTTGCATCCTCTATGCTGCAAGAAGTGAAGCACCATTTGAAAGATTGGAGATAAATGGGAGATAAATGGGAGATAAATGGGAGTAAAGGTTGGTAAAAATAAGAGAAGCCTGAACTAAGAAAGTTTTCAAACTTGAGGAGACTTGAGGGGTCTGGAATTGAGGATACAAATTTGGACAGTTACCGAGATAGAGTAACTGTCTCCATATTTTGATCATAATCTTGCTTCCGAGTCTGGTGTGCCTGCCCTCCCTTTCCCAAATTTATTTATTTAGGTTTACTGAGAGTGATTTCCTAGATCCCGTCTGTTAGCTGGCTACATCCACATTTGTGCAAGCTCTCGTGCAGCTCTGTGTAATATTTCAGCCTTGGTAGATGCTTCAGGTGCTCTGTCCCACAGGGTGCATCAGACTCTTGCTGGGGTGGGTCTGCCCGAGCCCCTTTACCCCATCAGATGTGGAAATGAACCCAGAAAAGGCTCTGCCTGTAGGACAGAGATCCACAGGCAGGAAGGTGGGAGCAGATGTGTTAGATGATATCGAGAGTTCACTTACAGATTAAATAAACCACTGTGATAATACAGCAGGACTTGTGGTTCTGGCAGACAGCACACTTCTCACATGACAGTGAGTCACTTTGGGGGGGTGTTTTCTTCCTGTTCATTTACCTCTCATTTAGCACTGCTGGTGGGTAAATAGTGAAATGGGATTCTCAGGGTGTGATCTTTACAAAGGCCACTGAAACATTTCCTCTGGAGAGTGCTGATTGGAGACAACTGGGGCTAGAGGGGGAGGAAGTGTCCTGTTTGAACTTTTTGGTGAAAAATGCAGATTCAGTGACACCAAACTGTAAATTAATTTCATTTTCTGCTGTAGAAGGGGGGGAAAAAAAGAAGTCAAAACAGTTCTTTTTGTTTCCAAATTGAATGCTTGCGTTTTCCCATGTGAAGAGACTTTTCGTGTCAAAGATTATTTTTTATTTCTTGTTTGAAATCTTCCAATGGAAAAGAAAATATTTTAGCTGATTTGTTTCCCCATTTCATCAGATACTTGAAAAAGAAATTTCAGATCAAGCCAACATTTTATTTCAATATTTAATTTGGAAGAGACAGTTTACCCACCATTCCAACAGTTCAGATTAGAATGCAAATATGCTATTTCCATGGAGCTCCCACTCCTCATCCCAGGAGTCCGGAGCCCTCTGCACACTTACTGCAGAGGACAGGACAAGCACCTGGCCAGTGCACTGAAAAGTGAGTGTCTGGTGCCCTCTATGGGTTCGTCAAACTGGTGGGCCTGAGTCTGACCCCCGAATTCCAGTTTTTATGCCTGAAAATCGGATTTAGGAGATTCTGAAATAAACAGATTACCCCTCTGACCAAGACAACAATGAAGAATAACTTTCAAGTTCTTTTTGAAACAAAATTTGACATTGAGCTATAAAAATGTGCCTTTTGTCCCAGAATGCAGGATCATTATTTATTTGGAAGACAAGAGCTAAAAAAAAAATTAAACTGTTATCGCTTAACCAGGTTTAATATGTCATTAATGAAATGAGACAGGTCTCTCACAGGAAAACAAGGCAACAGGGTCTTTCTCATGATATCCCACTTAAACTAGACCTGTACAGGAGGTTGCAAAGTCCCTCTACCTGCATGCCTGAGCTGGCTGAGTTTCCTCAGTCAGGGCAGAGCTAATGACAAAGCCGACCTTTGGAGCAGGCTGTGCCCAGCAGCAGCATTTTGCATTTAGCAGCTGGAGTCGGTGTGTCTGTGCTGGCTGCAGTGCTGGGAGCCCCAGAGAGCTGCTTCAACCTGACAGTGTAGGAAAAACTCTAGTTTTCAGTAAAATACTCAAGGTGGAGGGAGCTGAGAGATACCAAGGGACTCCTAAGGGTTTTTTTTGCAAATCAATTTACAAAGGTGCCAGAAATAACATGGAGTGCTGGCTGGGATGAGAACAATTTTTGGTACTGAGACTTCCTGTGCAGTGCTGATAAAATAAACTCTACTTACCTTTCCCTGGTTCCATACACTGATGTGGCTTGTTACAAAGTTCATCTCTCCCAGCCCTTCTTTCTCATTTATTTCCTCCAGTGAATATGGAGCTGGCATGGGAAATTTAATGGACAGACTGGAAAACTGATGGTCTCTATGCTCAGACTTGGCAAAGCCTAAATTACAAGCAAGTATAGAATCTTCTCTGTTCAGATTTTGAGTTGTGGGTCTAAGACCTATGGATCTCACTGATTCCCAGCCTCATTCAGGGTCTGTGGGACAACCAGGCTCTTCCAAAACATGGCTTGTGGAACGATAATGAATAGGAAGCCAAGGGCAGAGTGTGAACCTGAGCTCCAGCAGGAGAAGGGACAAGACAGCAGTAGTGGTGGACCTAGTGTCCCTTGCAGGCAGAGGGTTCCCTGACTGGGTTTCCTGAGTGAGTTGTAGCCAACCTTTCAGAGCAGAGTGACCCAAATCCCCTAATTCCTGATGGCATCGAAGCTCTGTCAGCATATGGGAATCCCGTTGAATTTCTGTGGCTGCAGCCCATCTTCATGTTGCCAGCAGCAATTTCCCATCATCCCATAGTGCTTTGCCAGCACCAGTCCTGAATGGAAGAGATTGTATATTCACCTAGAATTGAATTTTTTTAATTTGACAGAAAGCAAGGGAGGTGTATAGAGAGTCAAACTTACAGGGCCTGATTGATTTGAAAAGAGAGGGAAGGAAAAAGTCTTAGGTGCGGTTTACCTTGTAAAGTATGTGTTTCCCTGCTGGTAAGGTATGTATATGAGTTTCCCTTCAATTCAAAGCAAGCTCTGTTCATCTCTTAAGCTCCTGTGTTGCCAGGATGGGCACTTTAGGAGGGAGTAATCCATTCTGTGAGAGGGAGCAAGGAAGAGTGAGGTTGCAACATGCAGCTGACCAGAGACATTTCCCTGCCACAGGTTACTGGGTCAGATTGTAGTGAGTGCTGGGCTCCTTCAGCAATGCACAGACCTCAGTGCCCAGAATGGTTTGAAAATGATTTAATCAGATCCCTCCTGTGTCACTGACTGATGGATCCCACCTTCTGCTGACCCAAATCATACCAGAATTGACCACTTCCCGTGGTAGTTTGTCCTAAAATCAATCATCCTCTCTGTTCAAAATGTGTCTTTTATTTCTCTGTTTCTGGCTCTGCCTTTCAGGCACAGACTGTAACTATGCCTTTCTCTGCTGCCTGAAAGGGTCTATTCACCTGAGGTGTTTTCACTGGGTGAAGGTATTTTTATTTCTTCTAATCAACTCGTCTCGATACATTTTGATAACCAATCAGGCTATAAATTAATTGTTAAGAAAGGTTTTGTCTATCCCTTTATTTCTGGTATTGTGGTTTACCCTCCCAAAAAACCCCTCCAAACTTTGATACGCATTTTAATTATTCACACAAGAATTGTACAATACTTGGTACAATACCACAAAGAGAGAGAACCACCTGCCTTCATGGCTATCTGTTCCTCTATTGATCTATTCAAGTAAAAGTGATATATTTAGTTCCTTTCTCTTTTGTCAGTGCAACCTGTCTAGACTCTTCTACAGATTTCAAATAACTAAGCTTTGCCTAAAACATACCTTTATCAATATGTTGTAATGGCAATTTGTATGTGGAACATTGCATTGTGTACAGTCAAATACATACCCAGAGACTGCACATTGCATTTGCCAACCATCTCTCCAACTGATTTCAGGTTTGCTTATCAAGCTCTTTTTACCATAAAACATTCTTGATTGGCATTAGTTTTATTTTCAGACTTCCGTTCTTTCTTTGCCTTTCAGCTGAATCATCTATCAACTTCTCCATTCTTTTTGCCTGGGCTGATTTCAGGCTCCCTGGGTGAAAATTGGCAGGGTAAACCACTTTTTCTTTCTGAAACTCCCCCTGTGTTTACCATGTGTCAGTCCTCTTGAGTTTCTTAGCTTTTTAGGACATGCTAATCGTGTACTGACATTTGGCTAAGTCTTTGGGAGTTTACATGTGCACATAGACCAGACAGGAGGTGAATCCTCTGTCTCCATATTGCTGTGCTCCTTCTGAAGTGCTCCAAATCCAGGGCTAAACTACTTGCTGAACATTTTTTCTTGTCTCTTATCAGCAATTTTACACTCTGCAGTCAGGTAACAGACAATTGCTAGAAATTCTGTTATCACATTCTTGCTTAAGCATTTGTCTTTGGCTTCCAGTCTGCTAGCAGTAACTTTCCTGATATCTTTTGCCTCCTTTATCAGTTACCTGCAGTCACAGCTTCTAAATGATATTTAATGCTGCTATTCTTTCTTCTAAAAATGGCTTCATGTAGCTATTTCTATTACTGGTGTTTTTCTGTCTGAATTTGGCTTTTAGCCAAAACTGGCCTTGTTCCTTGATTGGGAAATTAGTGGTTTATTAAAATATAAATAAATAGAGAGGAGGAGGTGGTTAATGATGCAAAAGTTGGCTGAAATAGCGATCCCCTTAAAAAATAAATCCTGTGCCAAGAAAAATACATGGAGTCAGGTCAGAAAGACCCAGTCTCAATAACTGTGCTAGGAGAATGTGAACATGCAAAGATAAGAAGTTACTGCACAGCCCAGGTTGTTTAGGGAATATCTTAATAAACAGAATACTTTGATGGGAGGCAGTGAAAAGGCAGAGGAAAGCAGCACAGTCAGTCTTCAAATTCAACAAAAGGATTGCAAACGTTGCAATTGCAACATTTGATATATTCTGGGCTTGCCATACCTGAAGTGGATCTTCTTGTCAGATTGGATTTCTACTTTTATTTTAATAATGCAAATCAGTGGCACAGGTTTATAAAAAGTTTGTCTTGCCTGGCAAATCTGTATTTTTTTTATGAGTACTTGGATTTTAGGGAAGTGTATGATCACAGTGTCTTGCAATGAAACCTACTTAGGTAATCAATGCAAAGTTGTCTTGGAGAGAGGTACTGCTGCTGGGCTGAAAATGCTTTCTGTGGGAGTAATGAAAACAGACAGCTTTAAGATGCAGGCAGGGATTCTTCTTTGTGGGTCGTTGAAAAGATCAGTATAGATCCAGGCACTTGACTTGAACGCTGATTTTAAATGAAACAGAAAAATTTTCATGATCATTTTATGTCCTTGGTCATGAATTCTGGTGCAGTCTTCAGCTGGGAAATGGCATCATGCCTGCTAAAGACAGAGATGTGTTACTAAAAAGAGAAATAACACAGGAGGGAGAGGAGCAGGCAAGCAAGGAAGCAGGCTGTGGAGAAAATAAATCTGAAACCAATCTATTTAGTCAGAAAAGTAGGAAAAGTAAGCTTATGTAGCAGCGAGACTGTTGGAAACATAGTGGTGTTTCTGCAGGGATCATTCTGGCACATAAAATGATCCAATGGGTTGCAAAGAAAACCCCAATAATTAAAGTTTTGAGGCTGCTTGTGCAAAAGGCTCCATCTTATAGAGTAAGGAAGTAATAGCTCCTCTGATCTTGAAAGTTTTTTCCAAGCTTGACAATTCTGCAAATCTGTGAATCTGTTGTGGCTGAACACTGAATTCCTAATATTGGCAAATTGGAGACAGTTCAGAGGAGCAAGGAAAAAAAATTAAAGAACCAAATTTGTTGTTTTACATGACTAATAGCCTGTGCTGTGTTCAGCAGAGTTACTGTGTGTTCACATCCAGAGTGAGCGAGACCAGAGCCCGGGGCTCTCCTCTCCTCATGAGTCTTTAGTTCCATTTGCAGAAGATATTTGTTAGATCTGATTGCCTGTTCATACTTCACTGTATCGTTACTCTTACCCTGGGACAGCTCAGGATGTTCTGTCCTAGCCAAGGTTGTCAGCATTGTGCTGCAGAGCTAAAGTCTGCCTTGAGCAGACTTTGGGATTTACAGAATTTCTTCAGAGTCTTTCAACTCTTCACCCTGTCAGAGTGGGCCATCAGAGATGGCTTTGAACTTGCTGTTAACTGACACGTGCCCAGATTTTCTGAAGAGCAGAGGAGGATTTGGCAACACTCCGAGATCTCAGTTGTGAAGATCTCACCATGCCCTTCTGTGCCAGCCAAGTCTCAGAGGCGTTGCAAGAAGGATTGACCAGACCACTTGCCATGACAGCTATAAATTGTCCCGCCTTTTCAGGCATACAAAAGAGCAGTGACAACTGTATTGTAGGCATTTGCTTTTGTGTGCAGTCGGATGTTGCCTTCATTCCAGACACACTGAATTCATCTCCCCAGGGCTGCCCTGGCTGCTGCTCGGCACTCATGCCTTTCCAAGGCAGCACATTGCCAGGGTAGCAGTTTCTTTACCCATGTCAGTACAACATTGTCAACTGCCTTTATACGCTTGCCACCAAGGCCTTTTTTTACCCCTGCTGCTGGCATTTGGCCTACTTAAGCAACTAGTAATGATCAGAGCATTTCTGAGTGTGTGTGCAACCAACAAATGATTGTTAGAAGACGACAGATTGGAGGCCAGCAGCTCTGTGATTTTTTGTCCCATGAGAATGGTCGCAATGGATCAGACCGCAGTTCGAACCATCAACCCCAGGATCCTGTTTCCAGTCATGGCTCAGAGAAGGGAGTTAGTAAAGGGTATGAGAAAAGATTAAGTACATAATATAGCTCTCCCTAATGCATTCCTGACCTCCAACTGTTATCATTTTGAGCTTGCCAAAGGAGGCACAGGCTGGTGGCAACCTCTGTGGATTTCTCTTCTATGAAGTTGTTCACCCTCCCCTTGAGTCTCTAAATTCCTGGTGTCTGCAATACCTTGTAGTTCATCTTTCTCATGTATGCAGAGAAGCCTTTTTGGACATTTTTCTCTTTGCCTCTAATAATGACATTTACTGTCCTTTAGTGTTTGCACTGTTGTACTCCACTGGGTAAGAAGTCAGAGTTACACACCAAGGATGTGCACCTGCAGAAATCTACTATGGCTATCAGTGCTTATCCCCCAGCTCACCCATCCAGGAGGAAAGATTACTGACTTCATATTTGCTAAGTGATATTTTATAGCTATAACAAATCTGCAATAGACTTGTGTAGCACTGTTCTAGTGGCCAAAGTCACTCTCCAGCTTCAGATATGCCTCAGATATTGCGTTTTCACTGATTCTCTCTGCAGTGTGTGTCATTCTGAAAGAAATTAGAAGGACTCCCCAGGGTTGTGCTGGAACACCAGAAAGAGAACTGCACAAGGCATTCTCTCTTTTTTCTTTTTTTTTTTTTTTTTTGTGATCTTGAGAACACTTTGTAATTTTCTTTCAAACAAACAAGGGGAAATGAATGGGAATTATGCATATTGTGTTAAACATTTCCTTGGTTGAAGCATTCATGGCAAGAGATGGGACCTATAAGTGCACAGCTCTTTTCAGTAGAAAATTTTCACCAGCAGTTTTCTGAATCACTTTCCTGACTTATATTTAAAGAAACAGAGAGTAACAGATCTTTACCGTGGCTGTGTGGACGCTGGTGGATCTCTGCCACCAGTATCAGTTGGGAATCTAGGCCAACTCTTTTTATCATTAGGTTATCAGTGACCTTGAATGAATAAGTCAATCTAGAAATAGAACTTTTTCAAGAAGAAAACATGAATTTTTGTTTCATGGCCTGTAGATGTATTGGTCTACTCAGGGGGAGTTCAAGGATGTACAGTACAACACAAGCAACAGAAGCAGTTAGACAACTGTCATTTATCTCCAAATTCTGTCAAGTAGCAGTGAAGATAGATCTGGATGGGACTTATGGAATCACAGCTTGTTCTAGTCTCCCTAAACATAAATTAGTTGTGGACTATGGAGCTCAATCCAAGGTACATTTACTATGTTATTGTCTCCCATGATCACAGTGTAGCTGTACTCTAGGCAGTGTGTGTGCATGCAATGCCTATAATTTTTCTAGAAAGAAATACTTAATTTAATGAATCACATCATCTTCTTCATAGGCAGCATCCTCATGGTTTGTTCAGATGTCACCTTCAGTCCTGAAGATCTTATTTGTTCACTCAGCTGGATTGCTCCTAGCAGTGCAGTATTGGAAATTTGAGCTGTGCTGTGATAAGCATATGATGTCACTTCTCTTCCCTGATTAAAGGACTGTAATTCTCATGATTTGATTTCTGGAGTGCATAATACATTCAAAATTCACTTTTAGGGTCGAAGTCTTAGCTGGTATAAAGTGATGAGGCTATGTTATCTTAAATATATAATGGACAGCCAGGAAATACCAGATAAATACAGCACTGACAACTAAAATAACAATAATTCCATGAGTTTTAGGCCTCCTTTTAATCCACAGCACTAGTCCAACCTTTTGCTGAGATTTTTTCAAAGCCATATGGGTCTCATTTTCTTCTCACATGTCCTGCTCACATACAGATGCAACACCACCGAGTTCAATGGAGTTGTGTTTTGATTTAAACAGGTGTCAGATCTCAGCCTAGAAGGGCACTTAAGCACGTGCTTAACTTGAAAGCAGGAATGTGCTAATACAACTTCTGATCTGACCTTGAAAATGTTGACTATCTGCTTCAATGTTTGCTATCATAAATGAGAATCAGAAAAGAATTACTGTGTTTCAATGACTCAAGAAATCAAATAATTGCTCTAAAATTGTTGCCATCAATCCACAAGGAAAACTGTTGTTTCACCAAACAATAGTAATATTTGGAGTTAATATAAACTGGTTTATATCAATTTAAAAATCAAACCGCTCTTCAGGAAGAAGAAAATGTACTCAAACCGTGCAATTTCTTGGATGGCATGTTCTATCTTTTTTTATCTTTTGAAAATGACTTTTCAGTTTGAATTTTAATGAAACCTGTAATTTTAAAAAATTAGTTTCTCTCCCTCTTTGACAAATTAATTTACTGTATTCTTCCAGATATGACAGATTGTCATGGTAAGATTTTAAGCTTACCTGGGTAGTGTAATATGACACAACTAAAATAAAGTGCAACTAATAGGTGTTCTTTCCTGAGCATCTCCAGAAAATTCAGCAATACCAAGCCAAAACCTGCATTTAAAAAAAAATTATAAATTATTATTTATAATAATTTATTATTCTTTAATTATTAGCTGTTCGAATTGTATCTTCCTTTTAGTTAATGCAGTGTGCAGGGTGCAGCCTAAAGTTATTTGGTGATTCAGTCTCCACATACCTGTAGCAAATCCTCTGTGCCAATATGAATGTAAAAGATGTAATAAATATAGAATACAGCAATTACATAAATCTATAAAGCATAATTGAGTTTCAATGTAGAATTCAAAACTGAGATGGATTTTGTCAGCATTTCAGACAGAAAATCTATTAGTTAAACAAACCTTTGCCTTCTCTTTTTTTCTAAAAGATATGCTTAAGGAGAAGAAAAATCTAAAAAGTGTTTCCAATGTGTCTAAAATTTAAACACTAATGGTTTTATGGGAACAGGTTTCTTTTGGGGTTTGTTTGCTTAGTTTTTGGGTTTTTAAAAACCTTTTCTTTGTGAGTTCCTCAGTGGATAAAGATGAGGTGGCTTTTTAAGTTTTGGGTGATGAAGGTTTGGTTCAACCTGGTAGCACCAGCCTGGTGTTCTGCAAAGCTCTCCATGAAGGTCAGTTTCCTCAGTTGTCTTTCTTCACTGGAAATGCATTTTGCTTCTTGTTCTGTTCCAGGGTGTTCTTTGCACCTGCATGCACACCCTGCAGGATCTGAGGGGTGCCCTTGCTGATGAAAGCCAGACAAGCAAGAGAGGTCAGTTTGCCCGAGTACCCCACTCCCTATTGGGAGACTTGTACCAACAGTTTTATAAACATATCAACAGGGAGGATAAATTCTCCACATTCTTCCTCTATCTTGGCTTAGGATGCCTTATTTCTTGAGATTTTAGGAACATCTTATCTCTTTGAAGCCTGTATACCACAATGTTCAGGGATCCTTCTTTCAAACCAATAGTTGACAGGCACTTGGATTTGCATATGAAAATTGTGTTTGTGCAGAAATTCAAAGATTTCTTCTACATGTGAAAATAGGTAAGGAAATACCAAATTGTCATGGCAAATCCTTGTTTCAGTTGGCCTTGTGCCAGCTGTGGTACTACACTGGGCAGTATTTCATGTCGTTCTGATTGTCCAGTGAAAGAGCTCAGAATGAGTCTACAAAGCTGGACAACATAAATTGCTAGTTCAAAGTTTTGATAAAAGTGTTAGAAGCATGTTCAGTGCCCTAGTTCATCATCTGAAACTTCATAACACTGATATGCCAGTTTGTGGTCCTGGCCATAATTCTCTAGAGAAAGCAAAATTAAAGCCCCTGCTCTGGGAGAAACCAAACATCCTCAAATCATGAGCATCACTAAGGCTTTGCCTTGAGTTCTGTGAGTGAGGAAGCTTGTAGTGCTTCATAGCATTTTGGTGTGGGATGAAATGTCAGGAAGGAGAACAATTTAAATGACTCAAACACATCACCACACTCAGAAAGCTTGTTTACCTAGGTGGTGTCTTTAGTCTCTGAAGAGGGAGGAGTTAAAGAGAGCAATAATTTAAATATTTAACATCACTCACCAGGGCTCTCTCCTAGGATGATAAGACTGTAGAACTACTATATTAGGGGTTGCCTTTTGCTGATGGGAATATCCTCTGCTGCTCAAAAGGCTCCCCCAAATTACTAATATAAAGCCTTTTTGCTTTACTGTGATGGGTATATTTTGGAGCTTCTAGAAGGCAATTTGCTAATCAGGGGATGGGCAGTGGATACCAGACAGTCACTGCTGTGCTGTCATCAGATGTGCTGTGCACATCTGCTTACAGCAGGATGCCCTGATGGAATGCTGTCCCCTGTGCTCCACAGGCTGGGGAGCTGTCTCCAGGTGGGAGTTGACAAGTGGGCACAAAAGCAGCTACAAACATTGTTAGGTTTCAGTGCAGACTTCTGTCTCAACTCCTGTGAACGCAGCTGTGCTCATTTGGCCTCCAAAGTGCTCTTAAGAGCAGCAATTGGGATTACAGGAAATGGGAAAGGAGTGGATACTGTATTTGTGTAGTTTGTGTACAGCCCCATGGCAGGATAGACTTTGCTTTTCATACTTGACTCCTTGCTGCCTGAACATCTAATGAACATGTCCTTGCTTCCATATCTTAGAGTCCAAACAACACAACCCAAGGAATATTTTAGGTGTGGCTCGAGGCTGTTGGTAGCTTTGGGACCTTCTGGTTGGCTGTCTGTTGGCAAGCCCACAGTGCCTGCTCTTTTTATCTTTGGTCTTCCCCAAGAAAGGCAAGAAGGCAGCTCCATGTGCCAGGCACTAGCCTGGGAGCCTGACCTGAGGAGAACATGTCCTGTTTGTGCAGTTCAGTGTGACAGAAAAACATCTGTCCGTCATGTCATGTAAGATAAGGTGATTTTTGAGTCTGCTCACCTCAGGTGGATTCAATATTTGATCTTGGAAGGAACCCAAGCTCGGGAAAGCTGTGTGCATATTCATCTGTCCAGCCTGCAGAGCACACACTGAGCAACTGGCTGCTGCAGAGATCCTGTCTCTTGGATGCTTTCTGGAGGTGCTTTGAGACTCCCAGCCCCTCCCCACCCTCATCTCATTGCTAACAATAACCAGATACTCCTGTTTGCCTGCAGGATCTAAAAGGAGATACCTCAATTAAACAGAATGTTTCCCATTATTTAGGCTGATATAGAAGTTTCTGTTGTTTCAACCTCATAGTGATTCATGTGTGCAATATTTCGTTTGTCATCATGGGTTTGTTTGGTTGGGCTTTTTTATTTGCAAAACTTTTTTGATTCTGTAATAGAGCTCTGTTTTTAGGGGAGCTATGTGGAAAAAGTGAGTCAGAGTAAAGCCAGTTCCAACCCCAGGCTCACACAAGGCAACCAGACAGGGATGAAGTGCTGCCATAAACTGCTGATGGCCAGAAGACCTTGCAGGTGAAGTGTTCAAGTGTGCTTTGTTCCCTGTTTTGGCCTGACTTAGCTTCTGTGGAAGCCAATGATAGTTTTATCCCCGACTTCATGCCAGCAGAGTTAGGCTGCTCTGTGGAATAGTGCAGGCTCATAATCCCAAAATGTGTGTTTCTGGACTGCAGCTGACAGTGAAGCACTTGCATTCTTTCTAGTCCTGACCCAGGATTTTGTGAAGAGCAACAGAAATATGAGTGGGAAAAGGGAATTTAGAGTGTGCTGGGGGCAGCCAAACATCTCCTCTGGAGGATGCAAGTTAGATCTGAAATGTAAAGGGGGCTCACTGAGAGGCAGAAACAAGAATAGGCAGTTGGACTTCAATGATCCTTGGCCTCTTCCAACTCAGGATATTCTATAAATGTGTTTGTGACTGTGCATAAAATCTGAATTCCTGTACTCAAAAAGGAGTTCTTAAAACAGAGGCCTGGAACTCTCAACACCTTAATTCATCTAGAGACACCTTTCCTTCAATTGCTTAGTGGCCTGGCTTGCCATGCTGTCAGGAGATAAGTAAAAGAGGAATAAGCACATGTGATACATATGATTTTAGAAATTTAAATGTCAAGATTTAAATCGGTAAGGCAACATTATGTGGGAAGAAATTCAGCCAACACAGCAGAAAATTTGATGCAGTGCATTAGACCTGGTGTGTCGTTACCTGCACGTGAACTCCTGTAGGAAAGGACCTTGTACAAACCTCAGCTTCTCTCCTAAATATGACAGACTTACTTGTCACTGCTCTCTGGGGTGGTTTTGTTACTCCTGTACATCCTCAGCTACTTGGCATGTAATCCTTCTCAGGGTTGGATGCCAAGCAAAGGAGGGTGTGTTTGCTTGTTCAAGAACATGAAGACAATCTCTCTAAGAAGAGGGGAAGACCTTAGTGCAAAATGTGAAGATACCCCATCTCTTCAGAGCAGGAACAATCTGTATCATCTCTTTGCAAAGTACATGACACAACAGGATCTCAGTTGTTTACTGGGACCACAGCAAGTCAGCAATTGTAAAGTCATGTTCTGGGGATGCAGGTAACGTTTTTTTAGCCCCACCCAATGTGCAATTGTAATAATGATTGCTCCTTTGCAAATTTGTGTTGATGGATTTTAATTGGAACAGATTTTTCTGGCAAATCCCCATCATGTTGTAATTAATTAGTTTTCAGTATCTGCTGCAGTGCCAGAGCATTGGACCATGTCTGCCATGCTTCTGTGATGAGTGAGAGAAAGTGAGATCTGGTTTGTTCTCACTTTCTGCAGATGACAGGATTTGCCCAAAAGAACTCAGCTTTGCTGACCTGAAAGGAGAAGAACAAACGCAACAAACCCCAGTATGCTCAGCTACTGAGAGCTGCCTTCCCTATGGTGCTCCCCTCTGAAAGCTCAAACCCTACCCATACCAGAGCAATAAAGCAATACCCACTGATAAAGCTCGGATTGTCTTTGCAGCCTCCAGATTTTGGGCCACTCTGGAGGTCTAAAGCACTGTCTGGCACAGTTTTCACCCCTCAGATAGAAGAGCAGTGCACTTCAGTACTGGAAATCAATGTCTCAGTATCTCACTCTTCATCATGGTGCTGGCTTTGGGGGCTTGTGCATGGAGAGATGTGGGGGAAGACCATGTAGGTCAGTGATTTTCAGCCTGTGGAGCAGATATATTGTATGGTGCAGGACACTACATGTGAAGTTCTGAATAGTCTTCATCCTTGCTGGAAAATTATTCTGAGTCCCTAGGCAGAAACACGTTGAAAGGTTCTGTTCTAGTATGATGGAAACAATACAGAACTCTGTCCATGTTCTTACCAAACCTGAACAGAACTATTTCTACAGCAATAATTCCAATTACATCTGATCATGGTAATGCTTAATCTAAGAAATGAGTAAAGATCTGTGGTGATCTAAAATTTGCATTGCTCATTAAAATAAGACGATATGGTGCCAATGAGACATTTCACTAAAGGGCTTTTACTTTTCCTTTTTATTACACAGACAAAAAAGGAAGCCCTGTTTATAGCTTAGGGAACAGAGAAGTAGAAAAAAAGGGTGAGCAAAAAGACATTTGAAAATTTATTTCAAATGCTGGTTCAGTTGTCATCCTTCCATCAAAGGATCTCAGAATTTCTTTAAACTGCTGATGATACCCTCACTTACCTTTTCCATAGGCATTGTTAAGCCCTTGAGGAGCTGTGGTGAAGGCAGGGCAGGAATTTTCACTCAAGGTCATTCTGTATGTGAAGCGCAGGGATAGACAGACTATTCTGTACACGCTGCATACTTTGGAGAAGCATTCACCTACCATGGCAAAGTATGTGAGAGGAGAGAGAAGCAGAACACCTGTGAACTTCACCACAAGAAAGTATGCCGACATCCTGGCACCCCAGGCAACATAAAACAAATTCCTGATCCCACACAAAAAATTAGAAATACCAAATCACGAGGCTGTCTTGCCAATAACATCATGTATTCTCTGCCATGTGTTCACTCTTTGTATCACTCATTCTGATTTGTCTGAGCTTATATATCATTATTTTGTTTTGATTTTGGATGAACTTTTCCCCCCACATCTCTCTTTCAAACTGGATTGAGCATATTTGTGCAATGCTGGTTGCAATTGGCAAATGTTGTTGTCACAGTGGTACTATAAAATATGGGTTAGTTCAGGTGGACATCTGAAAAAGTGGGCTTCGATTTCAGATCACTAACATCAGCTCCACTCATACCTCTGAAAACGAACAACTTGGAAATCAGGAATGTCAGATTCTAATGGCTTGGAATTTTACTTGCCATTTGTTTTTTATGAGAACACATGAGAAAATGTTCATTTCTGTCCAGATCCCTTGTAAAAATCTCAGAGGTAAAGAAGAAGCAGTGCCAGTGCTGAAACATCTTCAAAGCTGAAATGTATGTTTGAAGTTTTAAAAAAAAATCAAATGCCCTAAATTCAGCCACTGATTTGCAATAAGAATACTTAATAAAATCCTTTTTTTTTTTTTTTTCCAAAGATTAAAAAAAAAAGATTTTGCAAAAGTCTTTGCAAGGCCAACAGAAGATCCTACTCAAAGAGGCTTGGCTATCCAAGTTCCCAAGCATCCAAAGCCTTCATCAGAAGGGAGTAATTTATCACATTGTAAGATGAAGGGTAAATACCCCATTTCATCAGCACAATTCCTTCCCTCGTCCCCAAGAATTCATCATTTTGCTAATTACAAGCCTTCAATTAACATTTGCAATAGAGAAAGTGATTATATATGTATCCAATCCAGCAAAAGCAGCTTTTCTTAAAAAAAAATCTGTTTTTTAGAAAGGCTTCACATTTTTTGTTATGTAACTTCCATCAAAAATCCCTAACACTAACGTGTGTAGAAAACAACTGCTTTACAGCTCTCTTCTATATGCTCATTGCTCACGTAACAACACTTTTTGTGAGTTATGCAAATGATTCAGCACTCAGGGCAACAGCACAAATCCAGGTGTAATGTTTTTCTGCTCACCTGCAGATCACAGAACATCTTGTTCTCTTTTTCAAAGGTGTCAACCTGCTCAAGAATGGCTTTTCCTCAGCACATGCTGATGCCACTGAATGCTGAAGGCTGAGACCAGCCCACAACACGTGGAGGGTGAAGCAAGTTCTCCCAGAGTAATTCTGATCTTTGGCTGCCTCAGGGGGTGTTGTGAAAGGGACTTATTCTCACTTCTCCAAGCTGGCTCCCCACCCAACCTCCTGACAGCTTAACTTGAAAGGGCTCACCCACAGGAAACTATTAAACTGATGATCATTCTTGTGGTTTATGCATTGATGCAAAAATGTTTCCTTGCAAAAAGAAAAAAACAAAAAAAAAAAGCTGTGGCAATTTTCATAATAACTTTTTCCTCCTCTTAAATAAACTTGGGCAGGATCCCAATGAAGGTGGTTGACTGTGTCAGATAATTACAGGATAGATCCTTTTCAGCATAAAAGATCTGTGAACTTTGTGTAAATATGCATTTAGGCAATTGAAGGATTGTGCTTCATAGCACAAAGGAGTTTTAGAAGTCAATGCAGAACATTTTCTGCCTGGACTTCACTGATGTCAAACACAGCTGGGGCATTTTGCTGAAACCTGGAACCAATGTTATCTCACCTCATCAAAAAGCTGTGCATTATTTGTGTTTTCCCAAGCTTTTTCCATGGGAATAGCAAGCCAGCAAGGTTGAGATGAAAAAATTGGGAACTTCTCCCAAGAGGTGAGAAGATGGGAGAATGTTTGGGAATGTGTTTGGCAGTGTTTGAAGTGTGGCAGTGGCATGGAGTCAGAGGCAGGATGCTCTGAGAGAGGGAAAAGATGGTCCTTTCACCAAGCCCATTTGGCTTAAAAAAAAAAGGCAGCTGATTCCAGATTGGACCTCTTTGGTCTCAGAAATGAGCTGGGCAGCTCCCAGGAATTTCCCTGGAAGACTACCACCTACCTCTGAGCCAGAGGTCAGAGAGAGCCAGAGTCAGTACCTCACTGTCAGTCCTGTTTCCTACTCCATCACCCCATGGCTGCTTTGGTCTTTTCCTTCTCTTAAGGAGTGAACTGGCTGAGACTGGACCCAGACCAGTTCAAGTGACAGCTCAAAGGGTGTTTGACAGGGCTTTTAGCAGTATTAGACCAGCAGATACAGCAGTCGCAGGCAGATGGGAAACCACTGACTGGACCAACAAGTTCTCAGAGCTCCTTGTGACCTCATTTCCCCCTCCTGATTTCCTGTTGGTTGTCCCATTTCTTTTCCCACCTGCACAAAAATAGAGCTCTGCCCATTTTTGTCTGAATCATTCCCTAACAAATAATTGCCGAATAGACTGGGGGTTCCACTCAGGAGTAATGCTTTTAGACTGGAAAAAGTCTGTAAAACACATAGTCCACATGTTGTCTGTTGACTTGAATCCTGGTGTTCACTTTCCCTCTGCTCCTCTTGATGTATGGACCCCATAGGTGCTGGTACAGAGCTGGCCATTGGCATAAGCGATCCACTACTGACACCAAAGAATGGGAGTGATCCCACACCAGTGAGACAGGAACTGCCAAAGAGCTCTGGGAATTGACATGATGGTTTCTGTGGAAATAAAATCTCCTGGCAGGAGTTTGTGATCCCTGCAGAGGCTGATCAAAGCATCATTTGGGTGATAAATGGGTGATAAATAGGACAGCTAGCAGCTGTCTTGCTGCTAGCCCTGTCCCCTTGCACACTGGCTGACTTTTCCAAGGACTTCCAAGGAAAGGATGAAACAATCTGGTGATTTGCCTTTCTAGTTATATGTAATCTTTTTTATGTGTTGAGGTTAAAGTGCCAGTGTGTAGAAAGACTGTGTGAAACCTTTTTGTGTTGGTTTGCTCTTTTCAGAGCTGAACTCCCTCCTTTGATTACAGAAAGAAAATGCTTAAGATGTTTCAGGGTCAGGACTGAGCTTGGGGATAAGCAGTTGAACCACAAGAAAGTAGAGCTTGACAACCACATCTGCATTGTAAGACTGCTCAAAAGAGACCCTGAGACTCAGCAGCTCATCCAGACCAGAGTCTTAAAAGAGGCTTAAAAATCAGACAGAACCCTACAGCAAGGTCTCCTAAATGTCACATGAATGTCCAGCAGTCACAGACAGATACCATGAACTGGAAAAGTAAAGATAGAAATATTATCAATATGATTATGGAGCCACTGTTGTGCTCGACTGATTAACACTGCTCACAGCACATTTAGAAGTATTCTGCAATGTTAGGAATCATTTGTTTCTCCTGATGGTTTTGTTTTTTTGCTCGAGTTCCTCAAAAAATATATCCTCAAAAAATATATGCGCATTCAGTTTGATCCATAAGTCACAACCTAATTTCACTGAGCCAGTTTACAAGCCTCTGATATATATCTTACTGTAACTTATTGATAAAACCCTTACTGTTTGAGGTGGATTTTGTTTTGTTTTCTTTTCTTCAAACCAAAGAGCTCCCTAGGAAAGTGTTGCCAGGTAAATTAGTAATGTGTGTCTTGCGGTGACAATTCAGGAATGTTCCAATTCCTGTCTTCCTTTTCTGTCTTCTCAGAGGGTTTGTCAAAAGATGACTTGAAGAGGTGGAGTCTGAGATAAAAGAGAATATAAATCAGATTATGAAAGTATATGCACAGGCCTTTCCTTAACTGTTCCAATGCTGTAATGTTTAACCCCAGGAAGTAGCTTGATGGGTAAACCTTACATCATACTCAGAACCACTAATTTTGCCTGAATCCCATGTTGAAAAGGGGAATTATCCGCTCTAAAACTTTATCCTCATCATCTGACTTGCATTTTATGAGTAATTCATCTTTTCCTTATTCTACTTCCAACAAAGGTGTTAGCTGTTGTGTAGTTTAAGGGTTGTGTAGAGATGACTCAGAGCAATAAGCTTTTTCTTGCAATTCTTTAGTAAGGGGATTTTCTTGACATTCATCCCACCAATTAAAACTCCACTCCAGCAGAATGTGGTAGGGCTCTGCCATCTTTATCTTTTCAGATTGGTTTCCTAAGGAAGTGAGAAATATGCCATTACATGCTCCATATGTCTGTTTTTCTCTGTCATCCCCTCCTACCCCCTGCCTGCCCCAACAGTGTCAAAATCTGCTGATTTATTTTAACCACAAGTATAACAGTGGAGTGCACTTTCCAAAAATATCAAGCTGCTAGAAATGTCATGGAAATCAGAGGCTGCATAACATCAGACAAGTTAACAGCACAAACTTACTCTTGTCATACAGCAAAGAAATTTAGGCTCAGATGTTCATCTGTATAAAACCAGCCTTCACTAGTTCTGCTGCTCCTAGAAATACATGTTTGTATTATGGAGAACAATTATGTCCAGAGATCACATTTTGCTATCATGTTTGCATTTAAAAGTTAATTCCAACTGTCAACACTTCAATTTGCAGCCAGAAACCAGGAGTGCTAAGACCTCCTCTCAACATCCATCTACCTCAGATCCTGGTGGGTGTTTCTTCTTCATTTTTGGCTACAACACTGTGCAGGTTTTCATACAACTTTTTTCATTCCCAACCTTAGTGTAATTCTGAAAGAGCCATTTTGCCTTGTCATCCCCTGCTTTGGATAACTGACTTTCCCTGGGAAAGCTTTTCAATGCCTTTTCAGTAATGGCAGGGGAATTATGTGTTTGGCTATTTGGCTTATTGGTCCTAGAAAACATGCAGAAACTTAGATTTATGTGGCTCAAGTACTTTCACTAAATTCCAGGTTTTAAAAGGAAGTTCTTTCAGCTGTGTCTCAGAATGGAATCCCAGGCTTTTCTTTTTTCCAGAGCACTGAAAAAAATTCAGGTTCTCTCTGTTAATTCAAACATCCACTAAGCTCAAATCTATCCTTCTCCAAAGTCAGTGGGCCTCATCCAGTGCTTTACAATAATTTTTTTGCCCCTTCTGAGCCACATGTAACATCTCTATAACTTTGAGGTAAAATAATTTATTTGTTTGCTTATTTCAGGTAGTTTTGTATGAGAAAAGCTACAGATTGTGTGTTACCCAGTAACAGTCACCAGGTTTTTTCATTAAGGATGTGTTTCATCTTGGGGCTTGGAATGAGCGAAAGGTTTCCCTGCAGAGTGTTCAGGGAGCTAGACAGCATGCTCCCACCTTCTAAATGGCAGGGGTTGCTGCAGGGTTAATGCAGGGGCAGCTGTTTCTAGAGATGCACTGAGATTTTTCTGAAGGAATTAGCTAGTCCAGTCCCAAAGGGATCCCAAGGGAAAGCACCGCAGACAACTGAAGAATCAAGATCTGACAATAAACCAGGGAGCTCAGCTATTTGGCAGCATAGATGTTCCTACTGCTGTTATTTTCAAACCAAATCTGTTCTGTGTTGTAGAGCAGTGGGAGATGACTCTGGGCATGCTGCTCCCGTTCACAGCAGGGCTGTCTCATAAGTGCAATGAGGGGAATTTTAAGTGATCTGCCGGATTATTCAGTTAATGTTTAGTGAGGACAGCTGGGTGACTAAGGTCCTCTCAGCAGGGAGCAATGTATGATTTCACTCTGCTAGTGAGAGAGGCACTTTGCACTCATGGTGAGACTCTGCAGTGATTCTATGATTATTTCTCCGAGACTGCAGAAAAATGGTAGGGAATACAAGATTTTCTGCAATAATGCAGGGGATGTACAGATGGGACTTTCTGTGACATCAGGGCAAAATATTCCTTGGGACCTGAGCAGAAATCAGATGCAATGATGGAGAAGTCTTGACCTGTAAACTTCATCTTTGAACTGAAGAGGTTATTTGGTCCAAAGTGCACTGATTCACAAAGGAATTGTACAGGAAGTGTCTTAAACATAATCAGGTTGACGCAAAGCCACAGCAAATGGACTTGTACCTCACAGACTTCTCATCCCCTCATACAGTGAACTGCCCTCTCCACCCCTTCTTAAGGGAGAGCGATCCTGGCAGCTGAATTCCCTTTCGTGCAGTGGACTAAATGACTATTAGAAAATTAGGGGCTAGATTTAGGATTTAGGACATTAGAATGCTCAGAAGCAGCATGACTCTGTGGCAAATTCAAATGCAGCATCAGGCCAAACAGTTGGGACCTCCTCCCTTGGTCCAAGTCAAGTCATGTCGTGACACAGGACATGCCCTTATCTTTTATTTGGAGGTGTGGGGGTGAAAAAAACATACCCTGCTGTCTCACACAGCACCATGAATGTCCTGAGAGCTTACTGAACACTGATACTATGCATTAAAGTCAGCATAAACCTCGCAGAAGAATTCCAGCCTCATGGGAAATATTATATACAAGGATGTTTGAGAACTAGGGCTGAAGGGTTTAGTTTGATGTCTTAATTGGGACCTGATGCACAGCTGCCACTGGGTTTTTTTGCTCCCTAATGTTCATTTCTTTTGCTTGGCAGACACCCTGCAGACAAGCAAGCCTTCAAAAGATGAGGAAATGTGTTCTAGGTGAGAATCTAACAGGTTACATCCCAGAAACCTCTGAAGGATGTGCACAGTTAAACAGATTTTCCCACTGAGCTATTAGCAGTCCAAAGTCAGGCAGAGTTTTCTTTGGATGAGGCATGCATTTCTGTCCCTCTCCTGATCTCCAGACCCAGTCCAAGAACGCTTGGGTAACTTTTTCTCCTTTTACAGAGTCCTATGACCTGCAGGAGATTTATAGCTGCTGCAGAGAAGCGAGTGCCAAAATGACCATGGCATATGGGGAAATTCCATTCCAGTGAGAGAATGCAGATTTTTCAGGAGATGGTCAGAGCTGGTCCAGGACTTGGAAGAGAGCACAGGCAACTTGAATGCCAACTTCTTTATTTCCTTTTTTTTTTTTCTTTATCCTTTTCCCAGAAAGCGTAGGAATTGATTTTCAGTGTTCCTTATGTCTACATGATGATGATGATATGGGAAGGAATACAGAGAATTCCTTGTGTTTGCTATTAGTGGAAAATTGTTTGCATCATGAATGATCAATATCTGTCATATGAGAGAAGGTTTTTCAAGGCTGGTTTTCAATCTTCCTTCAAAATACTTCCCCTTGCCAGATTCACCACTGAGCCCGGCACCATGTGGATGTCTAAATGATAAATATGGAGTGTGGAAATTCACCTGCTCCAAAGTCATTGTGTCTAAGTGACAAGTAAGTGAAAAAGAGAGATTGTCAGACAGAATAAACCTTCAAAATGGAAAAGCAAAGCAAGGAATTTAGGGGAAAAACTCTCTGCTTAGAGCTAGACTGATCCTAGAGAGATTCTCCGCCGGCAGACTCAACATCTGGCTGCTCTAAAATGTTGGTTTGGGGCCATTTTAGAAGTTGTCATCCTCACATTGTGTATTCCTAATTTCCACAGAAACATTCTTCTGTCTTGACTATTTTGGTTTTACTGCTTCCTGGGGTCATATTTTCCCATATGACTTGTGGCCTGGTCTCCTCCTGGTTCCTCAGTGACAGAAAGGAGATCAGAGCTTGGGCATACACTGAGTTTCCCCACAGTACTCTTGGCTTTGTGTCCCTTGGAGCAGTTTCATTCACCCAAGAGGTAGTGATATTTACTTTTGCCTTTCCTACCACAAAAAAAAAAAAAAAATGACCACCCCAGAGTCAGCGTCTTCTCCAAAAGAACCAGACTGTTTTATGAAATCCTAGAAATATGGACCTGAAAATGCCAGCTGGCTCAATCAGCTGGAGTTTTCTCTAAATCAATTTTGTTCTTCTATACCATATCTATAGTTATGTGTCCAGCCTCAGCCTCTATTGCTTGGCATCCTGTTGTAATGGGAAAAAGAAGTTTACCAGAACACACTCTCCAATGCAACGGATTTCTTTTAAATTTATTCTTTTAATAACTTTGGAGATGAAAATTTGGGGAAACAATGGTGAAACGTGTCCAAAATGTCAAACCATGGAGCAGACTGAGATGCTGAGATCCAGCTGTGAAATTCCACAATGGATCTCCTCTCAGAGATCTGCCAGAGAGGAGCTGGGCTGTGCTACTTACAGCTTCAAGTTAACTCTACACTGAAATTTGGCACAAAAAGAAAAATGTCCCTTTTTCTTGCATTTCTAGCATTTTCCCAGCCGGGATCAGTGGCCAGTAGCCAGGTTTCAAAGAGAACTGTGATTGATGTGTGAATATGTAATTGGGAAAATATCTTGCTGCTTCCTCATGCCTAATTCCCACTGCTTGTGAAGGCTGTATCCCAAAGTACTGCTGGGAATAAACAAATGAGTTTCCTTTCTTGGACATGTTGATGCTTATGAGATGGACAGTTGAATGTGAAATCACTTCATGCTCATTAAGTGCTGATTTGACATTTGCATACAGAGGTACATAAGCTGAGGTTCCCAAATAATCAGAATTCATAAAGACTCAGTGTCAACAGGGGAAAATATGGCTTCCAGGGATCAGGTCTGCTGTGGGTAGAAATCCATACAAGTCCTGGATGGTCCTCCTAGTGTCACTGAAAGTGGATCTTTTTGGATTCCTGCTGTGGCTAACTCCCCAGTGAGGTTACATCCTCCTGGCAGAATGCAGGGGGATATTTGGATAGTTTTTGCCAGTGACAGAAAGTGATTGAGATGTAAAGGATAGTTCTGTTGTGTTCTGCAATTGTTTGTAGTGTGTGATTAAGACTTCAGTTAGGTTGGGCAGTATTTTATACATTAGGATTCTACAAGGGATTGCATCAGCATGGATGAGTGAAGCACCTGAACAGCCAAATGAGTGGTAAAAGACAACCCAGAAGTAATGAAAACCTTTTTGATGTCCATCTCTTTTTTGAGGACAGTTGGTTGACAGGTTCTCTCTTGCTAAAAGGAATAAATTTGGATGATTCCCCCCAAATCATTACATCTGCCATTACTTGAAATGAAATGTCAAGACCATATGAATAAATGAAAAAATACATTAGTGGCAGGAAGGAGCTATTAAGGGTCGTCCGTCTGTCCACCCCCCCTTCTGATTTCACTATTTCTGCAATGGGTATTTGGACATGCAATTTCTTTTTAACATTCAGATTCATTGAGTGCCAATGATTAGTTGCAAAGCAAGAAAATGTTCAGATAGCCAGTGTTTTACAGATGTTATCCATTGTTGGTGATGCTGTCTTGAGGTTAACTACAAAATAATAAAAAAAGCAACCTCAGAGAGAGTCAGAGAGCTCTTGGGAATGGTAATGCAGTACAGAGCCTTTCACCCTGAGGTCAGCAGGTCAAACCCATTCCAGATCAGGAGTGACCAGCAGTGATTACATGTCTGCTTTCAGATTCACAGAGGATTTGCAAAATGTTACTTTTATTAGTGCTACTGGAAGGCCATTCCTGCACCTTTATTACAAATCCTGCTGGTCTGTGTGATTCTATCTAGACAAAATGGGAATGAATGAATGAATCCTTTATAAATGTCCACAAATACAATCTTAATTACTGTACAGAAATCATCAGAGTTGTCATCATTTGCCCTTTTGTGGACCAGCACAGTAGAAAGATCAAGGATGCAATTGACTGCAATTAAGGACTTTATTCTCGGCCTTGAGGTCAAACTCAGAATATTCATGGCTCCTGCCACAGAGTGAAGTCACTCTTCCTGGGTATTTCACTAGACATATTTATCATCAAAAAGAGTCCAAGCATCTTAAATCTGTGCAAGTTAAGATGCATGTGGATGGAAAGAACAAATGCAATAAATGGATTCAAAGAAAAAAAAACCCAAAAAATAGCAATTAAAAAAAATGGAAAAGCTAATAACAGAAGTAAAACTCATTAGTCTCCTTAAGTCTGTTAGGGGCAGTGCTGACACACACACTCACCTTCCATGAGAAGCATAGCTGCAGGCAGTACATGAGACATGTGGAAGGAGTACTGCATGAAGTCAAAGAAAATCGAAGATTCTCTTCCTCTGCCATAAATCATAGTGAAGGGGTATTTTTTTTCAAGGTGGATTTTTGCAGTGTAGGGCTGCATATTTTAGCTTCTGATTTTCAAGAAATGGCCCCATTTCTGAATTATGTGACATGCATTGTGCTGTCATTTTCAAAGTGGGCAGTAATACCTAAATCTACTCCCTCCCATGACCCTGCTCTCTTCTCTTGTACCCCATCTCTTCTCCCTAATTGCTACTTTTCAAGCAATTTCTCCTAAGCATCTTCTGTTCTTGTTTACAACTGAAATTTGAGGCTGTGAAAAATATTAACTTCTCTGAGGCAACAACACAGGATGAGGGAGAAATTAATATGGAAGAAGAAAACATTAAAAGTAATAAAGGTAGAAGCCACCAAATTGTTTTCTAATGTAATTTTCATTGGAAAGAAATAGAAACCATCTTTCTCTATCTCAAGGGTTAAAGTAACTCTCTTGAAGACAGTGGTGCTCTAACAGTAGGGGCCTTGAGTCAGTGCCTAAACCACCTGCCTTTATTAATTATTCTCATCCATCACATCTATGAGGACAGTCTCTAAAGGCAAACTTAGTTTTCGGTACAGAGTGATATGATTAGTGGGAATCTCCAACCTTAGTGGTGGAATTCTCCCAAGTTAATTTCATACACTTCACCTCTGCATAAACCCCACTTTAAGCCAAATTTCACTATGGTCTGCAGTTTGCAGGTGGCAATGGTCTGAAACCTTTAGGGTGTTTCAGGTGGTTTCCATCAAAGTTGGCTTTCTCTGAATCCACATCAGCTGGGAGCTGGCTGTATCACAGCAGTAGTATAAAAGAAATTGTTTAATAGCAATCTATTTCCCTTCCTGATCTGAAGTGAATTGGGATTCTTCAGATCTATTTTCTCCTTCCAGAGTAGTGGATCCATCTCTGCCATGAAACTGGGCAGAATCCACTGTGCAGGCACAGAAGAGTTTGGCAGGCAATATTTAGTCTGAAATTTCTTTCTTCCTGCTTCCTGACCCACCCAACCTGCACCTCTGCTGAATCAGCCATGGGAACACTGCCCTTTCTCTCCAGCTCTGCAAGCCAATGCTGCCTCTTCAGCTGTGGCAGGACAAAGTGGATATGCCCATGTGGCTGTTTCACTGCTCCAGCCTCAGCTTTGCTTAACTTCCCTTCCCCTGCTGCCGAATGGGAAGCTGTTTAAAGAGCTTTTTAAAACGTGACTTTAAAGAAGCGCAGACAAGGTAGAAACAAGATTACTGAGGTCACAGAGGTGAGGGGAGCTGACCCAACTAAGAATGAAGGAAATGTGAGTGCAGAGTAGGAGTGGCCAGCTCTGTAGTGGTGACTCTGCCCTGGGAGCTGTGTGACACAGGGCTGCCCAAGAAAACCCCATTTCAGCTCATCTCCCTTCCCAGCTCTCAGGTGCCAGTGCTATGAAAAGTTACATATTTTCTTACTGGATGTTACTCAACTCCGTGGTTCCCTGCTTTTCTGATAGGGCTCCTATGAACTCTAGTAAATGTGGGAAGAAAAATCTTTGGGAGATGTGCTTCTTTGTGGCTGTTTATTGTTATAGGTGGGGATTTTTAGCTTAGAACTGGGTCTACACTGTGTGGTAATGGTTGTATTTGGTTGTTATGTTGTGTTTGGTTTTTTCCTGTGAGGGTTGGAAACAGAGCAAGGAATATTTAAATAACCCTTAGCAGGAAGGGGGCAAGGTTAAGCCTTAATTTGTGTCTCAGGTAATGATGAAATGCATCTGAAATGAGTTACATGTTAAGTGATGACTACTTGCTGTGGTGACTTTCTCCACAGTAGCAAATTCTCCCCTAACTGTCCATTGGATTAAACTCTTCACAAGGAGAAAAATCTAATTTAGGAGAACAGCAATTCTTCAAGAAATTCAACTCCTATTTTCCTTTGATGCTTCATGAGTCCTGCAGAAAGAAGTCCCTCTGAGCCCAACATGTAGAAGATATCATTAGATTAATGAAAATTAGTAGGACTGCCACAATAAAAAGATGTTGCATAACCATAGACCTCAATGCTGCCATATCTGTTCCAAGGCTTGTCCCCCATCCTAAAACTCTTTTAAAGATAATATATTCAATTAAATTGAAGATTATTGCCATTATTCCAGTTATGCACTGTTCTTTGCACTCTGACTATGCTAATCTTGCTTCCGAAGGGGGTTCGAGAAATTAATTCTTTATATAATACCAGAGAGGAAATCTTGTGTAGTTGAGGGCAGGGTGACCTGATGAGTTCCTTCTCCCACCCAATAAACATTCTTTTTATGGTCAGAGGGAACTAAGTCTTGGGTGCATCCCACAGATGCCAATAGAAAACAACCCCCCAGCCCCTAAGGCTGGGCCCTTGAGAATCTTTTGATTTTTAAAAACAACAGAACTTACTCAGCAGTTGCCGGCTTTCAGAGCACGTGGCTGTTTGTGATCAATTTCTCAGGGCAACCTGAGATCCTTACTATAAATTTCTATTCATGAATGGGTACAGCTGGCATCTACTGACTGTATTTCAAGACTGTAAATTATTTTACTGACACAGGTGTTCTTTTAAAAGCTTACCAATTGTTTAAAAGACTTTCTTGGCTGTGAAATTGAGTAGGCAATATTATAACTTTCTCTCCTGCTGTAATATATCTGATATATTCCTCCTCACTGCAAATTGGTAAACATCTTCTCCTTTGCAAGGAAACTCCTTGAGGTGGTCCTTTTTGTGTCTTTGAGTGACCATCTCTCCATTTTTTTATCTTTTCCCAAGAAAATATTTATTCATACTTAAAATTTGAGTTATTGTTTCTCTGAACGACACTGATATTGAGGAACAGGGCTTTTCAGCTTGTAAGGATTTAATTTTTTCCCTTCTCTTCCCAAAGATTTGGCTAAATTAGATCTGAAACTATTCTCCTTGTAATTCTTTATACACCAGAAGTTCTCTAGTCCCTCAAGTACTGTGGGAAATTATCATCTCTTTATTTTCTGAGCAAATGGCAGCAGCAGTTGTCTGCAATAGCTGAGAGATGTCTCATTTTACAGAGCAGCTTCTTTGGGGCTGTCCTGATCCCCTGTCTGTAGGACAGACCCATTAACAGAAAGGCTACAGCCAAGGATCAGCACATCGAAGGTCTCCAGCCTCAGCAGAGACCCCCAGGAATCTGGGCAGATTTCCATTGGAAGCTTGCCTTGGAATCAATAAAATTTCATTAAACCAATGCTGTTCCAAATGTAGCATATAAGGCTCAATGAAAAAAAAATTCTGGCTCTCATAGTTTTCCCAGTACAATTCTCTGGCCCATACTTTCTATTTCTACTGCCTCCTTGTCCTTCCTAGTAAAATTAGCTATTGCAGACAACAGCTGTAAACAAAAGGACAGTTAAACCATTACCCAAAGGCCACTAACTACTGCAGTGAACCCAAGTAATTCACAAATAACTCTGAAAAATTTATAGCTTGAACAGATTTTTCCATAGTTTTCAGTTATCCATTGCAGACTTCTCTGCACTACTATTTTTGGGAAAGATCAGCCTATGATAGTTTTCTGTTTATGACTTATAGTGCTAAAAGAGGTTGTGGAATATGCTGTCTTCAAAATATTTGGGAGATCCCGTGACAGTCCTAATTTGTGTCAGCAACCTTAGACAAACTGGTGAAGCCACAAATATTAATAGCAGAAATGCAGGTGTAGAAGGATGGAAAAGATATGAAAAGAACCATGCTGGTCTGAATCAAGAGAACATTCTTTACCAAGGGGAGAGAAGGGGTTGGCTCTTCTCTGAGCCAACATCTATTTTACCAAAATAGATTATCTGATCTATAAACTATCTAAACTTTCTCTTTTGTTAACTACGTGGAATAACTGCTTTACTCTACAACAACCACTCCATCAAACCCCCTTACTAGATCCCATGACTGGAAGCTGTAACTTGTCAAATTCAGTCTAAAAATAAAATGCAGAACTTCAGTTCTGCAGGTAATTGCAGAACCAGAATAATGTACCTGAAAGCACTGGAAATCGTCTCTAGTTCATTGTATGGGTGCTAGGAGTGAAGTGATTTGGGTTTTTTTCTCTCAATTCAGATAAAAATGATAATTATAGGGCAAGAACTCTTGAATGACATGGGATTTTTATTTGGCTGGTGCTTTGTAGAAAGGACAGATTAGAACAGTCTCTCCCAAATCAAAGATTTAAAGTCTATGAAATGTTTGCAGCACTCATGTTATGCAAACTGTTGATTCTTACATATACTAAATCCCTGGGGGAATTCAGTCATAACATTTCCTCACCTATTAACTGGAAGGATCATCATGATCACACCAAGAGAGGTATACAGGGATAAAATAATAAAGAAGATATAATGCATAAAAAGAAGCTGTAATTACTTTCCTCTGAGTTTAACTGAATAGAAGCAATGGATCTTTTATTTTTTTACCAGTAGATTTTTTACAAATAGACTTAAAATATTTCTTTTTAGATTTGTGGCTCCAACAGCTGCAGCTGAAACCAGAAATCAGCAAAGCCCCTTGTTTTTATTGGCGCTGAAGTGGCTTGTTGAAAATGGATTGGATTACGGGGATCAATCAGCAGCAGGTCGAGGATGCAGAGGGAACTCTGCCAATGCAGCACACTGCCAGGAGCAGCCAAAATCCTTGGGCTAGTGGCAAGTCCTAATGTAGTGGAAAATCCATTGTTTTATAAAGAGCTTTGGAGATAGGAAGAAGATTGAGTTGCAGAAGACTGCAGAAATAACAATAATACTATCCCAAGTTCCTGTTGTTCCTTTGCACGTGACTGAAAGGAAAACAAACTCCACAGAGATGCTGCCTGAGTGTAGGTCTAGTCAGTGCCAAGAGATGATCAAGAAATAGGACAGATGCTAAATCATGACCTTCCCTGAGTCATAATTTAGGAAACAGAACATTTCTGAATTTCAATAGCAGTCAATTAGAAATTTGCAAGCTGCTGTATAGTTCTGTCCTGTACAGTTCTGGATTCTCCCAGAATGGTGATGATTGCTGTTGCTTTTCATTAAATGGGCTGAAGAATCCAGTCATTGTTCTGAATGTAGTCCAAAACAGTATCAAGCTTTGATTAATGTGGGGATGAGCTGACACCCCTTTACAGCCCCAGTTACACAGTAGATTCATTACACAACTTGCTGGGAATATTACTAAATAAGCTAAAATCAGAGTAATTAATAACTTCTGCATTCAACTGTGATGGTTCTGTCATATAGTAATTAGCCCACTCATTCAGCTGAAGATGCCTCATAGCCATCTGAAGTCTGAAGCCACAGATGGCAGAGAGATGGTCATGAATCCTGCCTGGCCTTGTTGACTTAGGAATCAGACTTTCTAGATGAAAGACAGGCATTTGCTGACCTAGACTCCTGAGTATTTGGGAATATCGACCTCCAGCTGGATTCTGAATAGAACAGTAGTTCCCATTTCCAAGAAATGTTTGCAGCATGTGGCTTGTTCTCTTGAACTTTGGTCACATGGCGAGGTAGCACAGATGTTTTCCCCAAATATCATCATTATTAAAACCAGGTAGCTCAGCTAGAAGCATAGAGGAGGAATGGATCTCTCTGATGACAACATCTATTCCTGTGTCAGTGGCAGGATATGGTTCCCACGAGACTCTGTGTCAGATATCAAACCGATTCTGTGCTTGAATTTAGCCAAATGTCTGGCATGAAAGGATTAGAAAATCCACTTCACGAGCACAGTTTATAACAATAATAAAAGTTCTCCAAACTTGGAAGCCTAATGAAAATCCACATAACAATCCAAGAAAAGCTGAACAGTGGAAAAAGTGAGGCATTTGAACATTCTTCCTCTTTCTGCATTGGGCTCTGGTACTCTTGGTGGGATTGACTCTTAGGTGTGGAAGAGCTGCAGTTCCCCTTGGAGAAATGATCTCCTTGTCTGCTTGCAAGAGAACAGATTTTATGTTGTAACATCAGGCAAAGAAGAGAAAGTTTCAGAGATTTTTTTATTCTCCTTTAGAATAGCAAACTCTTTGTGAAAGAATTTGGGAAGTAAGGTTTTTAGGGACAAATGGAAGTTTTTTACTTCACAATTTCATATTGGTGCTGACTCTTAAAACTTGTAGGGTGCAAGATTTTTTAAATATCAAAAAACCACAATACTTTAACAGGAAGATATGGAATGTTTCTTTCTCAAATCTGAAGGCTTCTGAATATATTCCTCTCTAGACTAAAGTGCCAGTAGAATAGAAGACCATTTTTTGTTCTTTTTATGTTTTTTCTATCACTAGGCTTCTTTTTATGCTATATTTGGGACATAGATGTTAGATGGTTTAGGAAAGGAATGTCTATTTCTAGTTGCTCGCTGGAATGCCTGAAACAATTTTAAACATTTTTGGACAGTAAAATAATATAATGTAGTTCAGAGATCTTGGGATCTCTGAGTGGAGGGGATTATTTTTGTTTCATGTGATGTCAGTTTTCCAAGGCTGTGATATCTGTGTCTCTCCAAAACATAAAATATACACACAGCTATATACTGTAACAGGACTGTTCCGTTGCTTGCTAAGCTGAGGATAACCAGAAAATTATTATTTTCCAAAGTTTTGTGGTAATGCTGCCAGAAAGAAGGGCATTGTAAGGGATCTGTGTGCTGGTTTTGGAGGAGTGTCTCTCAAACCATATTTCATCTGAACTTCTTTCTCATCCCAAATGTTCAGGGACATTTTCTGGGAGGGGCTCACTTCCAAGCAGTGAAGTACCTCACATACCCTCCTATGATAAAGTGCAGAAACAGTGAGTTCTGCCTGCTGCCAGCACTGACTGGTCATTTATTTTTCACATTCACAATACACTGTGAGCATCACTTGCTGTCAGAGAATATAACAGGACCTCACATGTCAAAGCAAAAACCTTGCTACTTGAGTTGGCAAAAGTGCTAATTTGTTATCCTTAGGAAAGGTGTCAGAAATACAAAACATATTCTATTTTAGGCCCTGTGTGAGCTGCCTGTCAGAGTGCTGGTAAACAGCCAAACCTTTTTTACACGTGCTGATACAAAATCATCATGTACCTGTATCCCATTTAGGAAGCTGTAACCAGTGTATGTGGATTTCATCAGTTACTATTTCCTTTGCATTTCAGGCCTAAATAGCCAAGCAGCAGAGTTATTTGGCCATCCTTCTTCAAGAATCTGTGAACATGTAAAATACATATACATATTATTTTAATTTTGCAAACAAAGGCCACTCTATGTTTAAAGGTTTAATTCACACAGCAAAGCTTTGAACGGAAACACAACATGTCTACGTGTGGTGGGACAAATGGTGTTTTAAGTGACTCTTCAATGGCTCCCATGACATCCTCTTAAACAATCAGAAGCACAATAAACCAGTGATTTAGATGAAGAAGCTTCTTGTTGGAGAAATAGATCAATAGAATTTAATGGGAAAAGTCACTAATTTTTACTCCAGAGTAAACACTGATGATGTGACTGGAAACTTGATAGTTCCTACGTTGGATTCTCAAGCCGCTGACATATTCACATGCAAGATATTCATCTTCACTCTGACAAGGGTCTTCCTTTCTGCATTTCCCTTCTCTCTCCTAGGACTCAAGTTTGACTAGCAGGAATCTACCTTACTTGCATTTCGTATTTATCTTGCTCCAAAGCAAGACTCAGCTTTGTTTGCAGTGGCCAATTGATAAAATGTGTTTATCAGGGCATTTGCCAAAGAATAAAGACCCTGGAGATTTCATGATGGTGGAGACTTTGAGTGATAGGGGAAACCTGTTCTGTTCACCAGGGATACCCCAGAAATTTTTGATAATTATGAGAAATCT
Organism: Lichenostomus cassidix; assembly: GCF_008360975.1. Taxonomy (NCBI): domain Eukaryota; kingdom Metazoa; phylum Chordata; class Aves; order Passeriformes; family Meliphagidae; genus Lichenostomus; species Lichenostomus cassidix. The sequence goes on along the minus strand of NC_139489.1, from coordinate 7,351,269 downwards.
GAGATCCCCACAGCCTACTGGAATCCTTAGAAGTAAGCTCTAGGCAATTCCTGTTGAGAGTTGTGGGGAGTGCCTGTGCGGAAAGCTAGAGCTGATAACAAAAGCTGGAAAATGACATTGCAGCACAAAGGAATTGGGAAAGAAAAGGGTGCCCAGATCTCTTCAGGTAGCAAGGCCATTTGCACAACCAGGCATCAGCCTGCAGATGAGAAAAATTTGGTAATTTGGTTCTCTTTTATGGCATCAGAATCAAGCTAAGGGCATATAGAGAAGGAATAAAACTGAATCTGGTTAACAGCTAAGTCCTGTCCCATGTTTTTCCCTTGAAAAATGAAAATCATTGAGTTAATAAGGTCAGTTGGGATGGTCACACAGGAGCTGAGATGAAGAGTTCAGTGTGCAGTTCCTACCCTGAACTGAGAATCTCTGGCAGGAATGACAAGACTTTTGTTGCTGTTCTCTACAAAGGAGCTTTGCTGGTTCCTTTTCACTCGGCAACTGAGGGACTTAGGAGGTTCCAGGATTTTACATTTTAAGATGTATATTTTAACTGTTCACTTATATAAAGCACCAACCTGGATGGAAAGGAAAACATTGCAATCTATTATTTGCTCTGTTAATTGTTTCAGACAGCCAGCAGAGAACTCACGTAGAGGGAGAACCAATCTAAATCACTTTTATGAGCAGAGATAGTCGGTAGGGAATTTTGGTTTTACTGTGCTGCAGTTGGGTATTTGGTATCAGGCTTCCTAAATGGACTTAATCTCAAGATTATGGTTCTCTGTGGAGCCATTTGGGTCACTTTGTAATTGCCCAGCTTTCCACACTTCATGTGATGCAAAGGACATGCACAGGAACAGCATTCTTGTACTCATTTGGTTATAAGAGAGACCTTTTCAGAGATCAAGGAGGTGTCAGTTTGCAAGGACTGGGGTAAGGAAGGAAGACCAAAGCACACACATCCATACATTTTTAGAAGTCCTGATAATTATCCCTGGGAACACGGATCTGCACTATGAAGCTGTGTTTCCTGTGGATATACTACTGGGGTCTGGTTGGTTGGGTTACAACCATGACTCCCTCACTTAAAACCATCACTCCTAAGCCATGGCCAGGAGGGGTGGATCACAAAGCAAATTTTTGGCTGACTGTGATCAGTTAGCCTCAAAATTCATTCCTGGGAACTGATGTCAGCAAGTGAAACTGCAACCAGAAGGAACATCCAGGTATCTGTTTTGCAATTTAGCTTTATAGCTGTGGCTTAGAAACCTTGCTGAACCCTGAAGTAGTCTTCAGCAAGACAAAAAAAAAACCACCAGAGGAAAAAACAGTATCAAATCTGAAATAACAATGGAAAAAAACAAAGTAGAGTTTGGATCATGATGTCCAGTAAAACACACAAACAACACAGAAGTTCAGTTCAGTTGTACAGGCAGAAATTAGGAGGAGATAAATCCTTTTGGCCCCATAAGTCAGATGGAAGCTGTATGTGGAGTTTTATTTTATTTTAAGGATCCAGCTCTCTAAATGCTCAGTTTTTCTTTCCTTTTCTTTTTCTTGTGTCCCATGATGTCCATGAATATGAGAAACTGTCGGGGAGGCTGTAAGCCAAGCACCAGTGATATTAGATTTGTTTTCACATGATCCAAAATAGACCAAGGAAAAGAACTAAGCAAACTTGCCCTTTCCAGAAGGAGGGAGGCTCCTCCTTGATGTTTAATAGCAGTGTGTATGGGCATCATACAACTGACTTGCATTTAATAGGGTGAAGAAAAAAATCCAGGAACTGAAGCTGGAGGGTGATCTATCAACCTGCTCCTGTCATTCACCTGGCTGTACACACAGTTCTCAAGGATAAACATCTCCAAAACCGTTTGGGCAAGTTAACAGAAGAGAAGTTCAGCACAGCCTGCTAAATTTGATGTATCCAAAGGCAGCTTTTTCTTAAGAAGGCCATGAACTGCTGCTTTCTGAGAGCTGGAAGGGCAGAAGGGAAACTTTATAGTAGCTGGCTTTCTTTCTGCTTGTTTGAACACTGGCTACTGGCTGCTGTAAAGGCTGTGACTTGTCCAAAGGACCTCCTTTTGTGACTCAGTATAGTGGCTCATTTCCTCTGTATTTGGCCCCTGTAAGATTTTCAGGCAGATTTAGGAGGTTGGGTTTTTTGGATTTTTTTTTTTGAGAAAAACAGCATATATAGGTATGTTGCCACTTGTTTAACAGGAATAAGAAAAAAAAGTCCCCAATTAATTTCATTCTAGCTTTTTTCTAACTGAAACTTTTATGTTGTTGGCTATTAATACTTCCAAATTAAATTTGTTAGACTTCAATATTAGAAAAATTAACATGGAAGAAAATTGACATCTGAGATGGATTAAATGTATTTTTCATTGTTAGCCTTTTCAACAAAACTAAAAAAAAATTAGCTCTCTCGTCACCTATGTGAATATGCAATATTTAGGTAGGATATGTTACATAATAAAACATATTGATAGAACTTTATCTGTTAATATATATTAAAGCATACTGCATGTGTTAAAAATACATGTTTTTATGTGGTTAGGTAAATCAAAATGTTGACTGCATGGTTTAGTCCTACGTAAAGAGTGGCCTCACACCAGACCAAACTTCAGCCTGTACCTATGAGGCTTTCTCTGCTGTTACACTGCAGGTGATGCAATCCTTCCAATGAGTGATCTGTATTTTTGGAGTGAAGGTTTCTAAGTCTTGTCCTTAGCAGTGTGTGGATGTTCCATTCCCATCGAGTCGTGAAGGAGAGCTCCACAGAAGGCTGTTAAACTTGCTGGGTAGGATACAACCTCTCCAGTGAGTCTGTAAACCAAGAGCTGAGGGGCAGTGCAAGGGGAAGGATCACTCCATACATGCCCTATTCCTCTCTTCACCAGCATCCACTGCCAGATGCATCTTGTGCTGGGTGGATTTTTGGTTTGACCTGCTATGGCTGTCTCTGTGTTCTGCTTCAATCTATGAAAAGCATGATTGCAAGTGAGGTAGTGTTGTTCCTAAACAGTTCTTGGAATGGCAAACCTGTCAGCAATTTTTAGAGCAAAATTTTTACAAAAACCTTTTTAGTTTTGTTCTGTTTTGGAAGAAAGTGAGTCCCCAGGTCAGCCTGTGAGGTCACTCAATCACTCAGCACTTGGAAGAGGAGAGACTTCCAGAGCATATTGCAAAAAGCACTAGCAGAAAGCTGGCTACTCGTCTGTGTTTCACACCTCCTTAATTACCCACCTGTGTTCCTTTTATTATCAAAGCTTGAATAGGATTGCTCATAAAACAGAGGCCAAAAGGAAATTGCTGGTTTGCTCGGATTGCATCAGCAGCATAAAATGGAATAACTTAATATCGGAAATTCTGCCCCTTTCATTTTCATTTTCATTTTCCTTTGTCCCTTCCATGCCACTATGGATCCTGCCCACCCAACACCTACAATACACTGAGCAGCACATACCTGTTGTTTTTTCTTCCCTTATCTGGAGGATTCACTTTGTGTTGCTTTCACTCATTGTTTTTTCCATTTCCATTTCTGTGGAACTTTACTCTGACCTTTTGGTATGTTCACTAAGGGCAAATATGACATTATGGAGAAATTGTTTAATGATCTAAGTAAGTGTTAGGTCAAAACAGACTGCGCCATAGGCATCACTTTCAATGACATCCTATGAATTAGTGATTCAAGGGTGGCACACTAATTGAATTTTCCAGTGGGAGAGGTGGAAATATCCATGTACTCTTTCTAAGAATGATTTACCAGTGACCTCTGTTCAAGAAATAGGCAAGAACTTATTTTTTTATTCTTCCACATCTGTGCTAAATTTGGTTGGACCTATAGATTATTGGGAAATACTATCATGCATTTCTTGTCATGTTCAGAGATACAACAAGGGCAACAAGAAGAAAAGACAAACTGTGGTTCACTGGCACAGTAAGTGATAGGTTTGAAGTTAGTCTGGAGCAGAGACACACGGTTGTTGTCTACTTTTTGGTTTTTGCTCCTGTTTTTCTTGCCCAGACTGCTGTATCCGGTAGTATCTCAGGGAGGGAGCACAGAAGTTCGGGCTATGCCTTCACTGGAAGGAAACACCATGTTCCTTCTTGGGGTTCACTGTCATGAGGCACCTGGCCTGAGGTGAAAACCTAGTGGCGACAAGTTTGTTGTGTGAACAAGTGTGCACAGGCCACAGTAAAGGTTGTGGGGAGAAGCCAACATTTACCTCTCACCACATGCTTTTACGAGTGCTGCTCCACTTCTCTGGTTTTGTCATTTTGTTTGCCATGCCATCAAACTCAAAAATTCATAGGCCTCTTCCCTCAGAGAAAAAAGCCTCTCTGGCTGTGAGAAAACACTGGTGCAACATAAATCTTTGCAATTTTTCCCTTTGATATTGCTTTTGCTGTTGGTAAAGCCAATCCTTTTCCTTCCCAGCTGATGTCCTTGCAAAATAATCTGAGCCACAACCTAAGCACCAAAACTGATCACTATTTTTCAGCACAATGACATAAATGCCAAATTGTATCTGTTTGGGTGGCAGCAGATCCTGAAAAGGTCAAATTTTGTAATTTTTAACTGTATGGTTGAACAGATTCCTTATATATGGCTCCTTCATTGAGCATCTTCCACTTCCTTCTGTGAACAGTTTGACTCAATGATCTTAAGGTCTTTTCCAATTTAAATGATTTTATGATTTTATGAAAGGCAGAACAAGGGGTCTGGCAAATTGTGACGGACAAAACTCTGGTAATGGAGGGTGGAGATAAGAATTTGACTCTGTGCAGGTTTTGGCAGGTTTGTGTCATTTTATCCATGCAGGGCAAAGGAAGAAAATCTCAAAGGGGACATGCAGCAACAGGGAAAAGCTATTTTCTCTCTCAGACTCTTCCTGTGCTATTCTTCTTGTCCATTTTAACCTCCCACTTTCATGAAACAAAAATGATGGAAACAGATAAGAAGTGACTTCAATTAAGGCTGATTCTTTCTTCACCTTAAAGAGAAATCCAGGAAGCTCTCCACAGCCTTCTTTCTCCCTTTGAAGTGTTGACTTATCATCCTCCTGCCATTAAAATATAATGGACTAGCAGTGGGTGTGCTGAGATTTGACACCCAGTGGGGAACCACACCTAATCCTACATCATCACCTGATCCGGTTTGGCTTATTTTCCCAAGACACTGGCCCCATCTTCACCATTCAAAGAAGAGGGGGAGGACCAGAGAATTATTGTAGAGGACTTAGTCCACGCCAGCTAAGTCTCCCCATAGGTGTCATAGATGGTTTCAAACACAATCACATAAGCAGGCGCCTGCAGGAGGGACTGACTGCCTGCAGACCCCCATCAGGAGGACAGAGGGAGGAGGGATTTTATCAGGTGTTTGGGTGCATTTGATCACAGGGTGCCTTTATCTTCCCCACACAAGTGGGTTGTGGTGACTCACCAGTCACTTAGTGGAGTGGAAACAGCTTACAGGTCATGGCAACAAACAAACAAGGATGGGAGCCAGAGAGACAGAAGACATCTGCTGCTGCATCATGGACCTTATCTCTGTCACTTGGCTGGGTGCAGAGCACATTGGGTCTGGTCTGTCAGCCCTGAACATTGGCTGCCATGGAGCTGCAGATGCAGGAGGGAAGGATGTGAAGGGAAGATGGGCTTTATGCTTTCAGCAGTGGCTGTGGTTTCCTTAGGAGACAGACAGCTGTTACTGCCTCCACAAACCTATTTCCCGAAGACAGTGTCTCGAACAATCTTGTCTGATTGCTTTTCCATCTGGGCCATGAAAAACACCAGAGCAGGGATTCACCTTCAGTCTCAGTCTTCTCTGTCTTCAGCAGTGGAAAGGAGCATGAACTGGGGTTGCCATGCTGTGCACACATGCACTCTGCATGTCTCTTCTGGCATGGCAAAAAAAACCATAACACAGTGCACACAAAGGGCAGCCCATGAAGTGTTTCCTGTAGAAAAGAAGGCTGCTCCCTCTCTTTACCTGCTGTGTGGTGGGCAATGTGTTTGACAGGCCCATCTAGGGGAAGAAATCTCAAATATTACTCAGGAGTTAATCTGCACAGGAACACATCTGCTTCACTGCTCCTGACCTGCCCGTGCCTTGTCACATCATCCAGATGCTTGTTCTGGTGGCTGCAAAAAGCTCAGATAGGGCTGGGACTGCAGATATTCCCTGCAGGTATGAGAGTAAGAATGAAAAAGATACGAGGATTTTTGGCTGTTTTCCCCTCTCCCCTCTTCTCTTGATTTTGCTTAATTTTGCTGGCCTAGCCCTGAATGTTTGGGAACATTTTTTTTCCGGCTAAAATGGAATTAATTCATCTGAGCTGTAGATTAATAGCTCCAGTCATTGCAGTCACCTGTCACTACTTGTTCATAGATGGTGAAAAGAAGGGTAGAGGCAGGTATTCGCAGGCACTTGGCATACCTGGGCTTTTCCCAGGCCCGTTTCTTCTCTCTCCTTTTCTCTGTGTCCAGTCAAAACCAAGTCTGTCCTGTTCACTCAACACAGCCTCAATTTTAAGGTTATGGAAACAGCAGCAGGCAGAAGGTTTCAAGAAGAGCACCATTGCATGCACGCCTGTGTCATGTGTGAGGATGATCTGTAATGATTTTGGCTTCTGACAGTAGCTGTCTGCAGTTGCACAGATCAAAGACCAGAATACACAAGACTGACTGATAAGTAACACCAACACCTCATGAAAATCAAAGTAAAATGCTTGGTTTCTTCATTTTTTTGCAGGACTTTTGGTTTCAAAGTCAAACTTAGAAAACCAGAAGACAGAGCATAATGGGTAGTTTGGGCTGGATCATGATACTTGGTCAAAAAATGTTACTGAATTGAGGGAGGAAACTCCAAGTTTTATTGTCTCTGCTCAGCTCACTGTCTGGAACACAAAATCCCAGCCTCCTCTTTACCTTTTTTTTAACCAAAACTGTGAGGCACTCAAGTCCAAGCACAGCAATTTAGTCACATCAGCAGCCAGAACTGAGCAGGAAAATCAGATCCAAATACCATTTCTGTCAGGTTGACCTTTGTTATTTTTATCTCTTTTGGTAATTTCAGGTAAGTGCTCTCCACCTACAGCTTGTTTTTTGGTTTAGTTGTGCTTTCTCTCCAATCAGTTGATCAAAAGTTTCTAAATGGAAGACTGGCTACAAGTGACCATGACATTTCATAACACATTTCTACCAAATAACCATTTATGCCAAGGACTTTAAAGCTTTCAGGAGCTATTAATTTTTACACAAATAATGGTGTATTTCCTAATAGCTTCAGCTAACATGACATGATGAATAACAGGGAACTGAAATCATCAAGGAAGTAAATCTGTTATGGACTCAAACCAGCCATTTTTTTAGTTGAATTTTGGTCCAGCTACAAAGAAAGTTTTGCTCTGTTGGTTGGGGTTTTTTTGAGTCCCACATAGTCTTCAAAGTAAGAGTGTAGGTTCAGTTCTGGGTTTGAAAAGAAATAACAATTCAAATCAGTTTTCAATTTGGGTTTGGGTTTGATTCAAAGCTGTCAAATATATTCACGGAGTGATTAAAACTGTTCCAACAGTTCTGGCCATGAGGAAGGTAAGGCAAACCCAGAGGACATGCAGATCTGGACAAGTACTCTTGCTATTAGGCAAATTTTTCTGTTACCTAAATGTTCTTACAGACCAAAGCCTCATTGTTTCAGGCAGGGCAAGAAACAGGTAGTAAGAAATTATCCTGGCCTAAAACATCTTCCTGTCTACAGACACAAAGCTGGAGATGAGAAAAATCCACAAGATGAGAAAAAAGAAGCGATATTGTCTCTGTCAGATGAGGAACTGAGGCACGGGGAGGTGAAGTGACTTGGCAGAGGCAGAGCAGGAAGGCTGGAGCAGAGCTGGGAGGTGCAGCCGAGGGCTGGGAGCTCCTTGCCACAACCGCAGCCTGTCCTTCCTGCCTCTCCCTGCACACCCTGTGTGGCACCCAGAGAACAAGACACAGCAGTGACCCCAGCGGCTGGGGAAAGAGGGGAGAAAGAAGCCCCATTTATTTTTCTTTCTGTTACTTTATCTCACTTCAGTGGAAGCGGTTGGGAATATCGAGGATAAATGAAAACAACTGTTGGGCATCAGTCCAAGTGGTTAACAAAGAACCCCAAACTCTTTTAAGTCCTACAACTAAAAGGTGCTGGCATAAAAAGAATAGCATTTTTCTTTGTAGAAATCATTTGTTGAATTCTCTAGTTCTGAGTAGGATTCCTTGCCTTCTCCCCCTTCTCTTCCCTCACAATTGAAAAACAAATCACACACACACAAAAACAAATCATACTCCTCCCTTATATGCTATATTAGATGTTTCCTGAGAAACCCTGTGGTGTGGTTCCCATGTGACATCAGTGTAAGGTCCTGCCTTAGATGACATTCATTAGAAACCCATGTGAGTATCCTCCTCACCCTTCCAAAATCATACTCTGGAGTTGGGGTTATGTGCCAGGACAGGTACCTAATTTCATCCTTGGCTGGACAGAAGATTTCCTGCTTTCCACAGCTCTGTAGTGCATCTGAAAGCACCTGTCCATCCTTGACAGGGAGGAATGCACCGTCTGGGAGGGAGCATGGGTGGATTCAGGATGAAGTTTCTCCTGATAGCACGGTGGAAATTCTGTAGAAGATTAAATAAGAAGCCAAGGGAAAAGGCTGGACTTTTGAAAGGAAATTGCTGATGCTATAAAGCAGAACAGACAACCAGAATAGCTTTAGTAACCCAGTAAAGAGGCTGACCTGTGTAACTTGGGCTGTGGAAGAGGTTTTGCCTGGAGAGATTGTTTTCTGCAGCACTGGGAGCATATTGATGCCAGGGTGGGAGCATGCAGGGGAAATTTGGCTTTGATGCCTGCAGTGGGGAGATTTGTTAAATGAGCAAGCAGCTGTGAATTCTCTGTCAGTCTGCATGGCAAGGCTGAAGTTGTGTTTGAGCATTCAATATTGCTTGAGAAAAGCAGCCTTTTACCTACCCTGTGCTTAGTACAGGTCAGGGGGGAGCCAAGCTGTATTATTAGGGTGGGCCAGACCTTGTCATTAAAAAAACTCTGTAATGTAGCTGAACCTTGGGTTGAAATCTAACAAGCTGGGTGCCAACACTGATCTTATTGCACTAAAAGAAAACAAGAAGAAAAAAAGAATCCCAGAATGTTTCCACAGGGGAGAAGTATATTATTTCACGTCTGTAAAACCCACAAATAGTCATCTCATTTTGAAAGGCATAAACTTGGGCCTGTTATTTGGGGGGGACACATTATGGCCTGTGAATACCTTTGCCATCTCCTCTCTCCCACCCTCTAAAGCTTCCCCTGTCTAGTTACTACATGGCAAAAGAAACAGGTAATTTGACATTTCCAATTCCTCCTTTGTTCTGAATTTCTGTTGTGGGAACAGAATAAAGAAAATGGAGATTTCTGGAAGGACTGGGAAAAAGAGACAATTTATACCACCTTACTCATATACAACCTTAAAAAAGGGCCTGTAATACCTGGCTTTTCCAAACCCTCACTCAGCCATCAGCAGAGACCTCAGGCTCCAGGACAAACTGCCTTCATTCATGTGCTCAGCTGAGGAGACAATTTATTGAACTGGCTGCTCCGGTCTTTGTTCAGGTGGCTGGAATCCATCCCATGCAGGCCATCCAGTTTCTCTGTTTCTTTTGTTAGCTGTTTAATAGTGAAGCCAAATGCCCCTGAAAATGTTAATTCAGCCACTTGCTATGACAGTTTTTACTGTTTCAGTCAATTGGCCTTTTCAACCCAAAACTCTTGTCCTTTTCTTAATGCACAGGAAAGTCTCACTCTTGAAATAAGTTATCATCTGGACACATCTGCCTCTGCTGCTAGCAAAGCCCTAACTGGGAAGGTCAAAAAGTCCTCCAAATCCACAGGCTTGTTCCCTCCTGGGTGCCAGGCACTACTTGCATTAGAAGGATGAAGTGGTGAAAGAGCAGAAAAACTCTAAAATATTCATGAGGTCAGAGGTTCCGTGTGGGAGTTCTTAGTACAGGAAAGTGCTCCACATCCAATACTGCCTAGGAGGCTGTGGGGAAAGCAGGCATCAGTTGTCTTCTCTGCAGTCCTGGAGCTGCCTGTTGATGCTGAGGTCTGCTGAGGTGCAGGTGTGAGAAGGGGCTGAGGAAAGTGCAGCCAGAAGCTCAACCAGCAGTTCTGAAGAAGGCAGGATGCATTGTCAGCTGAAAAAATCAAATCACAGGCCTCTTGAATTTCTCAGGCTTGGGGAAAATGTGGGCTTTAATACATCTTTCTATCCTTTACCCATCCATAAGGCAGCAGTGACACCAGGCAAACTAACTCCTCACCAGCAAGTTGGGAAAATAAACCCATTTTCATCATCATTTATGAAATGCTTGGATTCCTTTGTGATAAATGACATAGAAGAGGCCACAAGGAAATGAATAATTCCAGCTTCAGAAGAGAGTTTGAGTAGTGTGCTGAAAAGAGATGACCTTGGGACCACATGTTGATTGTGGATGTTAAAGTAAAATATTCAGCATCTCCACATTAAACTAGCACTCCTTGCAGGCTGGTACACGAGGCAAAGATGTTACCAAAACCAAAACCAAGCAAAACCCAAATGAACAAGGATATCTTTCATACACTGGCAATTGTATAGCTGCCAGAATATCCTTCTTCAGATTTTCTGGACTGGCATATGTCTAAGCAGGGAATATCTAATGGTGTCAGAAAACTTAGGGGTGAACAAAAAATTCCACATGAGGATTTACATTATAATATTGTCAGTGTAGTGAAGCCTTGTAGTAGCATCTCTCTTGCTGTCTTCTTTGTTCAAACCCAGAATATCTCATCTGGGTCTGAGTGGTTCTTTCCACTCTGCCATGCAGGAGGAAGGGAAAGAAAAAGCAGCAAAATCAGCTGGCCTAATTTTCCCCTTCTGATTTCACTTTCTGATTTCTCAGACCACAGTAATTCTACCACTGTGAGCAAGATCAGAATTAGTCTCTAAATATTTATTTAGAACTCCCTGAGGATGACAGAAAGGAAAAACTAGGGATGTGCTGAAACATTGCCCCAGGCACATTCAGCAGTTATTAAAAAGAATTCACTTCCATGCAAATTGTATTTCATCAGCTAATTAAAAAGGTATTTATCCTCTGCTTTAATTAATATCTTGTATCTTCCTTCCGAAATACTTAATCATGGAATGAAATCATCATAGAAATATTGCCCTGAAGTTAGTATCAGCATTTTGTATCTCAGCAAATCTGACATGTGTGTGTGTATGCATATATATATATATATATGCGTGTATGTATATTTTAATAGCAGTAATTATAAACTACCCTGCCAACTTACAGAGCTGCTTTACATTTCTGGCTTGCTGCCAGGCATTTTTTTCCCAGTGCCTGATGAATAGCAACTGTTGTGTACTCTAGATCTGTGCTCCATTTAAGCAATATCCCTAAAGAAATCGGCCTCCTTAGCCATTAAGCACAACTTTGTTAGGTAGTGCCTGGGGCGATTGACAAAACCTATTTGTTAACTAAAAACTGTAATCAGTGGCTTGTGTATCAGCAGCATAATACTCTCAGTAAGGCCACAATATAATGGATGGAAAATCAGTTATTTCCTGAGCATCAACAACCAATTTTCCACCAGTTAGGCTAGAGATGGATATCCCAGAGGTATGTAGGAGTCAGAATTAACTGGTGTCAGCTTAAGCATGGGAAAGATACTAGCAAAGCATATGGGAGTGGGCTTTCTAAACAAACTGGATAAGCCATGCTGGAATATATTTATTGTCGCCTGTAATTCAAGTTTAAGTTACAAATCTTGCTGGACTATTGATGTTGAATTGAAATGGAACAAGTTTTTTAAGAGAAGGTACAATCTCTGTCATTTGTAATATCTCAGTCCAGACTGTTTACAAAGATGTAAACAGAAGTTATGGGCTTGTGGCAGGTGTTTCAGAAATTTTACCACAAAAGAGAACAGCTTGTGGATAATAATCCTATCTGGTCTTAAAAAAAAAAAAAAAAGAAATTTTGAGATAAAGCCTCAATTCCTGAAGCAAACCTCACTCTTGCATTAAATCAGGATGCAACATTCAGTCTGTTCTGAGCATCGCTCCCATGGGTGTTGTCTTCCCATTCATCTTGGAGACATTCCTCACCCAGAATCCTTGATACAGCTCAGCTAATCCATTAATATAAATAAAAACAAACACTAGCAGGATGTAGCTTATCAGTTATTCCTGAAATGTTCTTATCTCTTCTACAGTTTCTCACTGGGAAGTAATGTGCAGACTTTTTACCCCCTCCCTTTCTGTGAAACCTGTGGCTGGAGTGCTCCACAATTGCTAAACAGCAAACCAGCAGTCACAACCTTAATTGGAACAATCCACTCACTGCAGCAGTCTTAGAGATTTTTGAGATTTTTGGAGTTTCTCTCATGAGTCAAGAGCTGGAAAGCCAGGTCCCAGAGGCAAGTGACTGCACGTGTCATCAGCCAATAGCACAGAGAGGTCACAGGACCCAGGCTTCAAGCCCTTAAGTGTGTGTGGGAAATCTCACTGTGTTAACAATTCCCTTCTTTATTTCTCCTCTTAACATGGTACATTATTTGAACATTATTAAGTGAACCCTTTGTTAGAGAGCATGACAAATCCCCGACTAAGTGAAAGCATGATGCCACTGGGCTGATTGGCCTGTGGATTTTGCTGCTCTAAAGAGAATGATTGCAATTCTGTGTGACATTTTTCACTGAAAAGATGGATTAGTAGGCAGGCATGTGCTGGGGCCGTAAGTTACAACTTATCTCAGAAAGTTTTAACTTTATGCCTTTGCGTGCCTAAGAAGTCATTTTTAAAGGCAGCTTTAGCCTTTATGAGTCCCTATGGATCTCTGCACAAATCTGTAGCTGCAAAGACTGTCCAGGCATTTTGATGAGGGCCTGGGAGTTCAGATGGGACAAGAGGAATCATGACTCAGTTTCTTTTCCTGAGAGTGTCACCAACTCTCGTCGTGTCACTAAAGGTCTCCAGGTTCCAACTTTCCATATAAAACTGGTACAGTAAAATCTGGACTATTTTAATCTTTTGTTAATAGTTAGAGAAAGGCTTGGCTAAATGGCATCACAAGGAACTGTTTCAGATCAGTGTTGTGTTATGGAACACTGGTGTCTACACCTTGTCTTTCCCCTAGGCTTGTTACTGAAAATGACACAATAAAAGGCTCAAAGTCCTGGTGGGATTGTTGTGAGGTCTGATGCAAGTAAACTCAAGCATTCCAACTGCCTAATCCACCCACATCTGTGCCTTGACCCTCTTCTTCCTCCCCTTCAGAGCTCAGTCCATGCTGTCCTCTGGTCAGTGGATCCTACACCTTTAATGCTGACTAAACAGTTAAGAAATCCATGCCTCTAATTCTGTGTCCATCAATCCCATTTTCAGTCAATACAATCAGATTTGCTTTAATTCCCACATTTTGGAATTGGTATTTATTACACAGAAACAGTAAGAACGGTGAAAGATTGATCTCCTTGCCGAAGACATATGGGAACTATCCAAACATTTTCGTCTGCCAAACTTAGTAAAAAATATGAGAATAAGACCAAAAATAAGACTTCTTAGGATTTATCCTTTATGAGACATATTGACAGATCACCAGCAAAAGCCCACAACCTCCCAGCCCTGAAACAATAGAGCGCTTTAGACCTTTTAAAAGCTTTCTTGATTTGTTCAGGAGTATTTCCAGATTTTTCTCAGTTCTTGTATTTTCTGATCTGCTTCACCCAATCAGTGCCCACATTAAGCAATGAAAGGGAATACTGCTAGGAATTTTAGTAGCAGCTTAGGATGAGGCAGACATTGATTGTTTTGCTCTTCCTTTTTGAGTCACCAAAATGACATTCAGGTTCCAGGGAAGAGCAGATATGGGCACTCAACCATGTGATTAGAAGGGCTGAAGCAGAATCTGCATGTGTATACAGAATTTATCTCCAGACTGGCCTGTGATTTACTGCTAGGCTTAAAAATGCTTTAAAGACTTCTAAGCACAGGAAGAAATATGCTGTTAGTAAAGCTTCCGTGTTATCAGCCCAGCTAAATAATGATGTGCAATGTGTCATGTGCAAAGAATATATTAATGCTTGGATAAATATTTTCCTAATGTCTGCTTGGTTGATATCTCCTTGGCATATAACCAGGGGATAGTAAATAACACTCACGACTCTGTTTACTTAAGGTCTGTTTTCTCTCTTGTCTTTTACATTGGCAATAATTTTGGGGGCTTCAGGGGAGGAAAAGGCAGAGGGAACCAGAGCCTTGTAAAATGTTTGTTTTCCTTACAAATTTCACAAGAAATAAACTGTTTATGCTTTAGTGTTTCACTGCCATGGAAATGTTAGATGATTTTGTGTGACTGTCAAAGTGTTTAATGTGCAGCCAAGCAGTAGCATTATAGAGAGTGGGAGGGGAGGAAAAGGAGAAACAGGAGGAACACAATGAAAAAAACAAATGAGTTCCACTTTACCTCGTAGTTTCTAGCATGTTATTTTCCCTTGCTTGTGGGCATGACTTAATGCTGATTACTCCCCTTGGCTGCAAACTGCATTCATTTTAATCATCTGTTTTGACAGCTTCTTTCCCCCTCAGGCTCATCTCTAATTGAATTTGCCATGCAATCTCACCTCCCCTGAAATTGTTTGTGCGGGAGGGAACCTGGGAGGCAGCTGGACCCAGGTTTCTGTAGTGTTACCTCTAGAAATCAGCCTGTTTCAGTTCTGTCTTTGGAGCTCAGAGGTCTGGCATTGTCTGGTACCCCACAGACGTGGCAGTCATACTTCCAGATCCAATCTGATGCCTTCACACAGGGCTCAGTGAACTTCCAGTTCAGATCCCTGCAAGCTCCTGCCTTTCTCTGCTGTCTTCCATGTCACGGGGTAGACATGCTTATAAAGAACTATTCACTTTGAGATTAAATTTCTCCCTGCGACTCCGAAAATGCAGCTCCCCAGCGAAATTCTCTCCTTTCTGACTTCCTTGCACATTGAGGGGTGTCGGTAGATTGATCAGAGTGGATTTAGAGTCCCCCAAGCAAAGATGAAGCCCTGAAAATCTGCAATTTTCAGGGATACAGGCATGACAGAATTTGGCATGTAATTTTTAGTGAGGCTGTGATTTGTCCTCGTGGTCAAGAAGGACCTCAAGAATAACACTTCTAATTTTTCTCCCTCCAAATGTCTTCAAACCTATCACTCTCAAATACTGTGTTTTTATTCCTAACAAAGGAAAAGAACATTTTTTAAAAAAACAACCCAAAGGCAAGTTTCTATGTGCATACTCATTTTCTGTAGAAAAGAGCTGGCTACCTTTTTCCCTCTAATCCCACAAGAACAAAATGAAAACCTTCTCATACCCAAAACAAATTTTTTTTTAACATTTCTGTTATTGAATTCCTTTGAGTAGTTCCACACTGCAAGCTCAAGATGAGTGTTAGGCATGGGGGGAGACAAACTCATTAACATAAAAACACTCATCTTGTTCCTTAGCATAAGTGGAGCCATCATGTTGTCTACATCTACTCAAAAGTGCTGTGTCAACATGTCCCTGCAACAAAAGTGTTCATGGTGTCCAGATAACACATGTCACGTGTTTGACACACCAGCCTGTTATCTCAGCTGGCCAAACACTGAAGATAAACAGTGTCATGGAAGTGCACACGTGCTTTAGACAAGGTTTGTGATCAACTCAAATTTACAACCTTTATATCTGACTGCAGCATAAACAAAAATATGACACACTTTATATTGTCTCCATTTGAGGAGAATGTAGGAGAAGCTGTGTTATAAAACCACAAGTGTTACACTTCGGAAGTCAGAACATTTCCCAGCAGAATCTACAAAATTTCCTATCTCTCCCTAGTGGGGGCTTGAGTGCAAAGAGATACTTACTAGTATTTTGCCTAAATGCTAGTTGAGTGTTTGGTTTGCTTTCTAAAGGCATACTGTTTCTGAAGTGTGTGTCTAGAGTCATCAAAGCCTATTTATTCCACCTTTTTTCATTAGACTTTTTACTTTGACTAGCAAACTTCTTCATCCCCTCTTTGGCCTCTTCTCAGAAACAACTCCTTTTTTTCCTTGTTTATTTTATGTATTTTTCCAGTGTGTATTGTCAGAATAGAAAGGAAATACTTTGAACCCTCCAAAAGTCTTTTGTTACACTGATGAATCACAGAATTCAATGGTGGGCTAAAGAGGTTACTATTCCTATGCGGTGCAATCTGGAGTAGATGAAAAAATCAAACTTCTTGTGGCAATGCCATTATAAAGTGAATAAATATTTCCAGATTCCAATTTGATACATTATTTTCTTTCTTATATGCAGATGATGCAAGGGTCTTGTAAATAAAGGATATAATGTCAGGGAGATGGAGGTAGGAAATGAAGATTAGTTTCCTTTTCTTCTATCTTTACCTCCCAGGGAGAAGTTAATTTTGGCTGTGTTCAGTCTGAGTTCACAGAAAGGAGAACACAAAAAAATCTTACTTCTTCTGTAAGTCCATTGCCAAATTAAATGGAAAGAAGAAGCAAAAATAATAATAATAAAGATCATATTCAAATAGGGGGGAAAAAGCTAATATCCTCTCCAGATTTCAGCTCTCACCCCTTTGGCATCTGTATTTGCCAGTTCATTAGGAAACATCTCAGTATTCTGGTCTAATTTAAGTGGACAGATGCTGTTTTTCCACAAAACGAAGTGGTATGAGAAAAGCCTGTCAGATTTAGTTTGGCATTTTCTTTTGTTGCATTTTATTTTTATGGGCCACTTTTTTCCTTCCCACAAATAAACTCTGTAAGATAGACATGATTCCCTTGGCAGCAAGGAAACAAAAATCCTGCTTGTAGGCATATGCCCTGCTCTGCAGTCTCAGAAAGCTTTGCCAGTGTCCAGGTTTGGCACATCCATGTTACATATGTCTTTTACATGCTGGCTACAGTCCTTTCCATTTAGGATAAATCGAGTGCTGAATAGGCATAAATATTTGGGCTTAACTGAGATACAGCACGGGAATGCAAGGCCAGATGATATTATATGTACACTGTGGTGCAAGACATCTGAAGCCAGAGAGGTCCTGTAGTTGTACCTGGCAGGAAGTCCAGCAGAAAGCCAGCCAACCCCCTCTGAAGGCCCAGCCTCATTCCCCACATCTTCCTGGCCCACTTGCAGGAAACTCCGGGTGAGGTTTATGGACTCAGTTTTGCCTCAGGTCAACCAAGAGGCTTGTAAGTCCCTCATGGGCTTGAAATCCAGCAGAGCAGGACTGGATCTGGTTCCCATGACTCTGCTTATTGGCTGTTCTGAAAATTAAGTCCAGAGTATCCAGAGCAGAGTAAGCAATCAAAGCATTTGAGCTGATGTCTAGCCTGGATAAATATTCACACAGCCCTGCCAGCTCCAGAACCTGGATACCCCTGGATCCAGGTGGAAACCAAACAGGATTTCCTCATGCAGAGGGGCACACTGAGCACTGGTCTGAATCCCACATCACTGCTGTATCTAATTACCTCCAAAGTCACTCCCCATCTGTCTATTCCTTGTCACTTTGATTCGGTCTCCCCACTAATGTGGCCCCTGTGCCGGAGCATTCCCTGCTGGAATTGCTGGTCTGCATTAGCCGGCTGCTGGAGCGGAACAGCCCAGCCTAAAGCCCATCAAAATCAACCTGTGGATTCCCAGGGGCTCTCAAAAATGTGCAGACATCATCTGGCAACACACAGCCCTAAAAGGCTGCCATGGAAAGCAGCAGAGCCAGGCATTTCTTGCTGGGACATAGGCAAGGGGGTGCTCTGGTGCCAGTGAGGAGCAGCATATTCTAGCCAGTGTGGGCAGGAGCAGAGCTCTGTCCAGCACACGGGGTGTCATTTCACTAGTTCTCTGTGTGTGTGCCCAGAACTGGACATGTGGAGCCAGAGTAAAGGCAGAGCACATGCTGTGGGGTGTGATGAGGTGATTTGGAGCAAATAAAGCTTAATTAGTGCACAGTGACCCTTAACAGTAATTTCCTGTATGATGAAATATCCACCGCTAGTGATCAAAACCTACCACTCAATCACATAGCGTTTTTCTTGGAAATATGCATTTACTTTGAGCTTTCATGTTTTCCTCTTTCCTCAGGGAAAGGGTAAAATGCACCTCTGACACAGACTTGATGCTACATTCCCCTTTCTGCTCCTAGTGCTCATTGCCAGCACTGGCTTTTCCCTCTCTCTGATTTTCAGATTTGGCTCTGAGTTTTGCAATATTGAGAGGAAAGAGAAGGACTCAACTCTGGCTCATTGATAAGGACTATTTGAGCATCAGTAAAGTGTGCTCTGTTCTTCAGCACATCTGTCTGAGGGACCATGTGGGACTTCTCTAGCGTGGGACTCTGTCCTGACACTGTGTTTTCTGATGTCTCTAATTAGATGTGACCTCAAGGTTTGTTGGAATTAGAGCACTTACACTCCCCTCAGGAGATAGATCTTGTCTTAGGTACATAAGAGCTGAGATTGCACTGCAAGTATTCTCCCAAGAGGGCCATTAAACACTCTCTCTTCTGCCCTGATATGGTGAGATGTAGGAACATAATATGCACAGAACTTCTCCTATGTGTCCAGTTTTGTTGATATTGGCCCGTGTGTTCAGAATTTGTAAGGGATGGGATGGAGTAATAGAAAAAGAAGGACAAGCTGTATGGAATCATTACAACTCCAGCTGCAAAATAATGTTAATTGCACGGTCCCTCACTGCCATAAGAACTGGTGTTTCTATTAGCAAATTAAATCCACTCCCAGATGAGATACACCACAGAAGAGATTCAGCCACAGCCTCTGCTCTCTCTCATTTGAAAGCTTTTTGAATATTGCACTTTTCATTTCCCTTGCTGACAGGGCCTCACACGACAAGGGCTGCAATTGCAGAAGACGCTGCAAGAGCCCGCTGACAGGTGATTAACAGCTCTGGATGCTGTGAGCCTGACCACACTTCTGACCACGGGAGCAGTTAAACAAATTATCAGCAGAGCATTTTGTGGTTAACTCACCCTTTTCTCTAAACAAGCCTGCTAATGGTGTTCCCAGGCCTGGCACCCCTGAACACTTGTGTGCTGAGATGCACTGTTTCTCGTGTCTAACAGACTCCTTAAAAACACAACAACAGCAAAGGCAAAACTGGAAGGCAGAAAGAAATCTGGACTCCCAGTAAAATGAATGGAAAAACTGAATAAAGGAATGTGTTTTAGTAAACTAGCTCTTTGGAGAGTCTTTCAGTCAGGTAAGGGAGCTGGAAATGTTTTTGTCCCATTTACTTCAGGACAGTCTTTAGCCAGGGCTTTCTGTCAGAGTCAATGCTCTGCTCTGCATCCCAACCAGTGCCTGAGAGAGAGGGATAAGTCCCTGACATTTTGGAGAGCTCGGAAGTCTGAATCCAAGAAATTAGCTGAGATCCTAAACACAGGCAGCAATTGTGCAAACACTTTCCCTTGCTGCTTGTCCAAAACCTTTGTTGGGTGAAGGGAAAGGGAGATCCCACTGTGGGACAGGATGGAGTAAAATCCCCTGTGAGCACTGTGATGTGTGATCCATTTAACCCCCTTGAGGGTCACTGTGGGCTTTTTGAGATGGTGAGTAAGAGAGCCTCACAGTAAGTCACTGAAGCAGGATTTGATCATGACTAAGTCACTGCTCTGACAGGTAAGGCTGGGCAATAGCATTATAGACCCATAGCAGTATGGAGACAGATTATTTTCTGTCTTGGATGCCTCCCTAGTGTATCTTACTCACTCAAACTTATGTTTGATCAGCAGTGCTAATGGTGGAAAAGAGCTGAGGATATTCCACACCCTGGTGTGGTTTATATGATCTTGGGGACATCATCTTCATGACTGTGCAGAGGCTTTGGGTTCTTGCACCTGGATATCTATGACTGAGAGTTTAGTCTCCTCAAGAAAGAGAAATTCAGGGCTAATCTCAGTCATTGCCCTTCATTTAGAGGTGTTTGGAATTGAATACATGAGGAGGAAAGACACAAAAATACTGTTCTAGCTTTAATATTTTAGTTAAGAATGTGTGGTGATGTTTCAGGAGATTCCCATTGTATAATATATCTTAGAACCAGTTCTTAGGAAGCTGTAGTGATCCAAGGTATAGAAGCAGCTCTTATCCCAGCTCTACTGAAGATCCAAGTAGTATTCAAGAGACCAGGAACTCCAGGACTGGCCACTCATTTGTACTCCTCTCCACACATCCTTGGGCTTGTCTTCTTCTGAAACTGATGGGGGAAGATGATATTCCAGAGATCATCAGACCATATCATGAGGACCATGCCAGGTGACACCTGATTGTTTTGGGTTTGAGGAGACAGGAGTCACCAGGAGAGATTAAAAGTTGTAATAACTCAGGTAGTGTGTCCACTTTAGTCACAGCCTCTCCTCTTTTGTCTTTCTTTCTCTTTTGTAGTCAATGGAATCTCGTAGGCAAGGAATCTTTGTCATGACAATGAATTCAATAGCTCCCCAAGGAATAAAAGCAGATGGTTCCACACCTTTACAGAGTGAATTGTTTAAGTGATAGAAGAGTCCTTAAGTGATGAGAGGTTTTCAACTCCATAACTCACTGAGGTGTGCGCAGAAAGCTCAGAGAGTGAGGACTTGCCATACCTACAGGATGGTGTTTGCAGTGAAAACCATTATGTGAACCTGGCTTTTTTTCCTTACAATGAGTTAGAAGCACGTGGCTGTGCAAAGTCCAGCCCTGAAGTGCTTTTTCACTTTGAAGACTTCAGGATACAATGCTTTTTATTCCTCCTTGATGCATGAATGAGAAGTTCGGTCTGCTCACAACCTGGCGTGGCCTCTGCGTACTTAACCCTGCTGAAAATACTGGCTGTGTTCGTTCTGAATTGAGAGGGAGGAAGAAATCAAAGCTGTTATCGTATCCTGGCTCTTCTAAGCCTCTTCTGCTATATCCTGACATTTTCATTACAGAGAAAGAGTGTTATGCCTTAAGTATGTCTTCAAATAAAGCAAAAAATGTGATTTTTGAAAGCATGTGGTGGGATGGATATTCAGTTTAAAGAACAGTTCATGTAACTTTTTCTTTAAACAGCATTTATTAATATTTCACTAAGCAGCTTTTTTGTTGGAAAAAAAAAAAGGATGAAAAGTGAGAAAACTCATCCTGGGGAGAGGCTGCAAGTCATTTCTGTTGCTTTACCTCAAGCAGTAGCAGATCCTACTTCAGGGGTAAAGAGGCGAGTCTTTCTACCTGCAGGATTCACTGAGAAGGGCTCTGCCAGAAGGTGATGGAGTTTCTGAGAGAAATTTTGATTTCCAAAATGAAGCTTGACCAATCTGAGGGCTCCATTCCTGAGACAGGAAGGGTAACAACCCTTCATTTGCCCTATAGCCCCTAATGTGAAATGATTGCTGTTTCCAGGCCATTGCAAAATTCCACTGGTGGTGATTTAATGTAATGGATGCCTTTTTTTTTTATTTTATTCTGATGGTGGTTTTTTTAATGTGTTTAAATGAAGAATAAAGTGCAAATGCATAATTACTACCATGCTTTCTTAGTAAACACTTTTTAAAGCAAAAAATCATGTCAAGAAGTCTAAGATTTTTATTTGAGTTTTCCTGGCCTTTGATATGTTGTCATGACTCTTGTTTTCACTGTGTGGAAGCCATGGGTTAGTTTTGCCAAGAAAACTTTATGTATTTCTGTGTATCTGTACTGCAGTCAGAGCAGATTTTTGTGTTTTTGCTTGCTTTTGCAGAGAGATTTGTTGGCAAAACTAATCACTGTGTACTATAGAAGGAACATGAACAAACAGCATTTTGGGATTAAACACGCGTTGCTTTCAAATCAGTCACAGAAAGATGAGGTCACTTGCAGGTGAGACAGACCTGCACAAAAAATTACTTTTTTTCTCCCCTGTGGTCACAAGGAGAAATTAGAACAGGGGAGGAGAGAAAGTGGATTTTGTCAGACCAAATCACAGTGGCTTGGGCCATTTGTTGAAAAAAAAGAAAAATAATGACACCAATTTTCAAAGAATGATATCAGAACTGCCAGAGCAGACTTCAAAAATGCATCTATGCAGAGGGAGGAAAACAGCTTGTGTGGTTGGTTCAGTTCATAATCATGTGTTGGAGAGACAACATGATTTAAGTTTTTCTAAAGTTTAGAAAGCTGAGCCTCCTTCAAAAGAAGGTGAAAGCCTTTTACCTTCCCTCCTTACCTGAATATGTACATTCAACGAGAGTTTGGACAGCAGCTTTTGTAGCACTTCACGATGGGCTTGTTTTTATGCTTTAAGTGGTGAAACCAATAAAAAGGAAGCCCTGAGGGCAAGGAGCAATTTAGAGGTGCTCAGCCTCTCTGCAAACTCAGGGTTCCTGAGTCTTATCTATTACAGGCATCTCCTACTGTTCATGTGCTATAGCAGGCACTGTTACAACTCTACAGGACAGATGCAAGCAAACATGCAACGTCTGTGACATCAGAGATTATGTCTTCCTTTTCAAATAATATTTTCATAAGTTACTAGTTAGGGCCTTAGGTGCTTCACTTCAGGTATATTCAAGCAGCCACTTGTTTTCTGAGGATCTGAGACTATGAGTTTCTAAAGGAGCTGCTAAGAGGCCTTTCTGTTTTCACCTGGATTACTTCCCCATACCTAGAATCACAGAGCATTTTGGGCAACTGAATTGTATTCTTTATGTCAGGAGCTTTTGTTTCAGCTCCACCACTGCCCTTGATCCCTTGTGACCTGGAGATCTGCTCTGGTCAGTGCTTGAGTTTCCACATTTATGGAAAATTAATAATGAAAATTCTTCCTGGCACTGTGGGACAAGGCAGATTCGTCCTGGTATGCTGTCTAAAGGATGCTCTTCAAGGTTTTGGCCCCTTCACAGGTCTTCTACTCACACACCAAACCAAACTTTTTCTGGAGTGTTGAGTCCTTGTGATAGAAGATCCTGAACTGTAATGCCAAAGGAGCTACAGCAGGGGAATTTGCCTCCCCCACATAATTCAGATTTATCCATATTATGATCTCAAAACTTTTTTTATGCACCGTGAGACCAAGGCCAACACTTTCTTCATTTGGCCACCCTCTATCCAGCAATGCACAGCCCCGGGAATGCACATGTTTATGTTTGACTGCAGCAGATTAAGGTCTTGTTATGAGTCAGTGGTCAATCTGTTTTCCCAGATATGTTTTTTAGGAATTTTCTTCTCTCCCCAGCCCTAACACCCCTGAAGCCTTTGCAAAACACTCCTTTTTGGAGTGTTTTTGGCTTTTGACAATCTTGGTTTCAGATTCCTTTTGCCGGCTAAAGGTTTTTGGGCACATTGACAGGCATAACATTTCCTTCTTTTAAAAACAGTCCATACACTGGAGTGATGAGCTAGGATTTGTGTTTGTCTTAACTCAAATTGCAGAGCCATCACTCAAGCTGGGAAGATCTCCCTCTCAGCTTTTTCTGAAATTAAAGACCCCTTGCCTTCATCTCTATTCGGGTTGTTTTAAAGCTGCTTCTGCATTTGTCAGAATCTATATTGGATGTATGAGGAAGTATTACCATGAGAAGGGACTTTTGTAAAATGTACTGATGGCAAAGAAGTAAAAAAATAATTGAGAATCTTTTATAGGCATTGGGTCAGCAGTGCTGCCTTTGTGGGTGACTCGATCTGAGTTAACGTGTGTTATTTTGCAACTGCAAAGAGAGTTTTGTTACTTCAGGGGCAAAGAAGCTGGAAAGGCCTGGTAGATACTTGCATGACTGTGCATGAAGCATTTCTCAGGAGTCTTGATGCTTTAAGGAAAATATCACCAGGGATGGAATACCAGAAGCGCCTTGTTTTCACTTACTGTAAATGATCATAAATTCTACTGCTACTTTATTGTGGTGGCTGTAGTTCTTGGAAGAGTAAAAGGGGTGGGAATCCAGTTCCCAGTCAGTTTTATAAAGTACAAGGTTACTTGTATTGGTACCAAGTCCAAAGTACAATATTTCAACTCTGAATGATTGGATGTTTTCCCAGATTCCCATAAAGTCATTAAACACACTGTAAAGGGTCACCCATAACATAACTGAAAGATCAGTACAAGCAGGACTGGGTCAGATTGTCAAGACAGTCCTGGTTTTCCAGGAGGTGAATTCACACTGAACTGTGCAGCCTTGGAGGTTGCCATGACTGGGAAAATGTGCCTTGCAAGGCCAACTCTGATCATGTCTCAATTACAATTTGCTCTGGCCAGTTCAGATACATCTCATAAAAGCAGCAGCCAAGAGCCAAGAGCTCTTCCATCCCTAGGGAGCTCATCTCATGTGGAACTTTCCTTTGGAGAAATCTTCCCTTTAGTAAGATCCAATCTTGGACCAATTCCCAGTGATCTTCCAAAACTGAGAAAACAGCAACTCTCACAGTTATTTTTTTAATGCTCTTGTGGCAAAGTCTCATCTAAAATAATGAGGATGATGCCCCGAGGATCTACATATGTTATTTTAGACCTCTCCACAGAAGTAGCAGAGAATTGGGTTGTCACCTATGTTTACTGAACCATTCTGCAGAATTTGATAGCTGTAATGTGATTTTTCTATTACTCTGTATGACTGTTCTGCAGCTAGTGGGGAAATCATTATTTTATAGCACACTCTGGTAGAAGGCGAGAGCTCACTGCTGGCCGCAACAGGAGGTGCTCTGCCTGCAAAAACACTGCTTCCACAGGAAGAGTCTTCCAAGAAAAACTGAGGAGACTTCAGCCAGCAGAGACACAGTTAAGGATTGGGATGTGCACAGCAGCTCAGCAGGCAGCTGAAGTTTCAGCTTCCTGATTGACTTCTCCAGTGGAGGATCTCCCTCAGTGCCTCAGAGGTCCAAGCATGCTGCCTCAGCACAACGCTTGGCTTCCAGTGGCGTGGGAAGAAAAAGAGGACATTGGGAATCAGCTCTTGTTTTCTCTCATAGCACACAAAACATTGGCACTGGAGAAACGCAGGTCACCACGCAGATTTAAATATTCACAAAGACCTTGTTTTCTCAGGAAATACTGAGTCTAGGATGGAAAATAAACTTTTTTAATTTGGCTTTTGACATCTGCTGTAGAGACAGCTCATTATGAAGCTGCAACAAGATGCACTTCTAAACTGAAGCAGAAAATACATTGGTTCATCTTTGACACACAAAAGGCCTTTGCAGCCCATTCCATGCTTGCTTGGAGCAGCAACAGACATGGAACCAGAGACTGGATGCAGGACTGAACTTTTCACAGTCCTGGGTGTGTTTGGGTAAAGGCTTTGGCTCAGTTTGTTGTGCCAAAAAACAAGCAGGCCATGAATCCGAATTCTCCCAAAGTTCAAATGCAGCTGTATTCAGACTCCTCAGACCCTTGCTTATTTGGCATGTTGTGACATTTACACACACACACAGGGACTCATTTAAACCATCCAAGTCAAATCCTCCTACAGCCACAAACGCATAAAATTTGAATGCTTTTTTTTCAGACAGTTTGGCTGAAATTAGACCTTTTTTACAGTAATAAATAACAGAATAATTATTTTTACTTCCTACACAGGAACTCAAATGTTTGATTCATTTTGCTCTTTTTGGCAGAGCTGATAGTTCTGAAATAGTTTTCCCTGGCATCTCAGCAATAACAGTTCCCATTAACCCTGAAGACTCCTGATGACCTAAATTCAACTTAGGGATATTTCATTTCTTCTTCTCCCTCCTACCCACATGGGAACGCAAGATGAAACATAACACAACATTACAGTGATTGGAGCCCAACTTTTCTTTTAACTGTCTCTAGCATCTGTGCAATGGCTTGAGGTACTTCACGTCTGTCTTTACATAGAAATATGCTTGTTTTTTACTTGGACATGGTTTTTGGTAGAATCTGAGGATTTTTCATATTTGTCTAGGATTTCCATACCCAACGGGAAGAGCAGGGAGCTACTGGGTTTTGCTCAGAGGAAATAAACTGATCATACCCTCATTGCACCTGAAAATCCCAACCCTTTCTGGAGCCCACAGCTCCGTGCTTCCTGGAAGCTCTGGACTAACTGTGCCCACACTGAACAGAGGGTTCTTCAGTGAGCAGTAAGCCATGTGCAAATCAAAGATGTTGGTGTTAAGAGCCTGCACGGAGTGGCTGTACAGCTTGATGCTTCCCAGAAACCTCAGAGAGAGAGTGTGTGTGCAGCACATACCTCTGCCTGGGAAGTGCCAGGTTCCACTCACCACTGGCAAATGCTGGGATTTAATGAGAACTACTGTGCTGACAGATCCTTGGCTGCTTCCATTGCATGGGAACGGTAAAGACATGATTGTTCTCTCTGGTGTGACTAGACCCACATGCTTGCCTGCCCTGGCCTGTCCCAAGCCACTCGAGTTTTGGTGGCCTCTGCTGGATATGTTTGTCTCATTGTGTATCTGAGCTGGTTCAACCACCACGGAACAGATCCAACCCACACACAGCTTAATCTCTCAGCTTCTCACCAGTTTTATTGTTCATATACATTATATGTATACGTTCATATATTGCACCCCAGTGATAGAGCAATCTCCTTCTGGGGATATGTATATATATATATGTATATGGGATTAAGAAGTAGAAGAGTAGACTTGTTAATTTAGCCTCTCTTTAAAAATTTGTTAAGAGTTCAGAAATTGCGGAGCTCCTCATGGAAGAGACAGTGGGGTGAAGCACAACACAACAGGCTTTTCCCAATGAACACAATTGTGATGATAGCAGCTTAGAACTGCAGAAAACAACAGGGAGCAGACCAGCATGCTGGGATAATGTTTGGAATATCTTTGATGTCTCCACATTACAGGTGGAGAACTCTTGGATCTGTTTGACTGTCATTCTACCAGCAAATTGTGCCAGTTTCTGTGGTCTGGAATGATTAAGAAGCAAAGGATCTTCTTCATGTTGGAGAACATCTCTCTTCCCACTGTACTGTAATATACAGCAGAAATAGGTGTTTAGCTAAATTATTCTTCCACCCATGACTGTGTTTTCTCAGTCCACATCCTGTCAGCCAACACAGTCCCTCTCCTACATTAATCTTACCAGTTTGAACTTATTTTTTTTAAAGGTGTAGAAACCTTTCACATGTTCTTTCAAGTGCTCTAGAGAAGTTTTTTGGAATGAGGCAAGAGCAGGCACATGTTCCCTGGTAGATGGGGATCCTTGAAGAGAAGACAAAGAGGCAAGGAAGTCTGAAGGGGAAAAATCACTATTACTGGTAACTTTAGCTTTGTCTGGACTTAGATATTTTGACATCACCTGCTGAAACTATTTTGCTTTACTGGTTCTGAAGAGAATCAGTAAATATTCCTAGAAGTATCTGCCTTCCACAGATAGTTTAGGTCTTTGGTCGGCTGAGACACCTTCTGAAGATACCAGTTTGTCTTCAGGACCCACGAGAACCCCAGGGAGACACTTATGTGTAAGCACTGTCTGCCAGTGTCTATATCAGTCTGCTGTGGGGAGGCTGTCACTGGCTTATCCATATGGTGGCTGAGAGGATAAATATATTATCAGAGATATTTAGAAGTGAAGGACTAGAGGAGAATACATGATAGAGATGCTGCTATGTACGAGTAAAAGATTGTCTCTGTCTGTGTGCAGAATCTCAGTCAAATTACACAGGCATGATCCAGCATCTGAGAATCATTTTCTCTAAGGATCATAATTGTAAAGTTTAACCAAATAAATATCGAAAGACATTATATAAAACTCCCACACAGGGCCGTGCAACCTGAAACATAAAATATACATACAGCAGATTCTGCTCACCACAAAACTATGCTAGGAATATAAGAGTATCTTTTATACAGATTGGCTCCCATCCCATTCTGGGGTCAGAGACATGACGTCCCAATAAACATTCATGGATCGCTTGGAAATCACAGGCATCTATGAGCTGTCTTGCTTGCCCTCCCTTTTTCAGCTGAACATTTAGTGCTGAGTTGATAAAGCCCCTCACTCCTTCCTCATCATTCTCGTCTCCTTAATTCCACCAAGTAATTCATATGGAGCAGTTTCACCAGCTAAATCATTTTTAAATAGTTAAGCCTCTTCTGGGGCTTTTAAAACAGTTGGCTGTAGGACTGACTCAAAGTCTAATCTGTATCTCTCCTGAGAGGATACTTTTTTCTGCCTCCCACCTTCTTGATGACTGCAGGACTCAATAAATACAATATTTCCTAATGTTCTAGCTGCTTGCTTGCCTGCCGTCTCACAGAGGGAGCCACTATACTGAAAAAACAGCAGAAAGAAAATTTAATAAATTCAGTTGTATGCATTCAGAGCTTGTAAAACCGACCAAGACATGAATTCCCACAGGCACTGTGCTCCTCTGTGGTGGTGAGAAGAGTAAAGCCCCCACCATCTGAACCCTGAAGCCACGTGATATGTGCTGGCAGGCTCCCAATAGCACCCAGAAGTAGCTTTGGCCTTTCTTGGTTTGGAAATTAGTATGAATTTCTATTCTGTACCAGCTAGTGAGCAGGGAGTGGGGACAACAGCTACACCTAGCTGTCCACCCCTTTGATCATGGTATTTGGTTGGCAGTTGGAAAGGCTGGGCATTAGACAGCCCTCACACAGTTTCTAGGCCTGCTGTCTTCTCCATAGTAGCTGATCATACTTCCATATTACAAACATATAAAGGTGCATCTGTCAAGTTTCTCCCACTTGTATCTCCCATGAACAGAGAAACCTAAAAACTCTTCATTGATGTATCTCCAATATGGGGAAAATGCCATTGACTGTGGAAGTAACACACATTCAAAGTCTGGTGCTACAAGACAGAGGTTCAGACTCTTCTTCTGTCTAATGCTCTTGTTCTACCTTTGCCCATGATATATGTTAGATAATAAAAATGTTATTTCATCATGAGTTACTCCTGTGATTTCAGACACATCTATAAATCCTTCAAGCTATAGCAGCACAGAAAAATAAAAACACTATTACTTTTCACTGAGGAATGAAAATCCGGGTATTAAGAGAATGGATGACCAAAGATTGGAAAAGGTAGAGCTGGAAGACCAGGTGATGTTTAATTCCTCTGTATGGCTTTGGGAGAGTTCACTAGTATACCAATGGGACAGGTGGATAGAGATTTGCACACACCTAAGTTCATGGTTATGAACTATTTCAGTACTTTTTATTAGAGGTGTATGAGGAAATGCATTAGAAGGACTGTTACATCACTGCCTGGATCTGGTGGTTCTACTGGTATGAAACTACTGTTCTCTCTTGCAGACAAGCCTCTCCTTCAGAGGGGACAGGTCACACAAAGTGTGGGGACATCTCATTTCTGTTCTGACCTGCACAAAAATGGAGGGGCTGGTAGAGTTAGCTGAAGAAAACAGAAGAGAATGGCATCTGTGCCCAGTCTGTAAAGATGGGCATGACCTGTGTTCAGTCACATTTCTGGGAATGTGAGTGGTTTCAAAACTTTGGAAAGTGCTCTGCAATCTGAGTATAAAACACATGGGCAGGCAGGTCAGTTGGTTGTGCTGGGCTTTATTCCAAAAGCTTTTGGGACAGATGGACTTTCAGGGACAGAAATTGAATCCTGAACTCTGTGGCTGGTAAACATCCTTGATGTGCTTAGATCTGACTTCTTCTGGCTTAACCATGTGCAAATCTGGGCCTACTGAGGCACTTGGGAGCCCAGTCCTGGGAGGACATGGTTACACAAACCCAGCAGTAGCCCAGCCAGTACAAAGCAGTTGGATGAGTCACAGCCTTTGTGGCACACAGAGGCTGCAGATGGAGATTCTTGTTCACGCCGAGAAATGTGGCCTCATTCTGTACTTGCTGCCATCTGGAGACACAGAAACCAAATCCAACTGGCATGTGTTAAAACCCCTCCACCCTTTTGTATGGTTTGGTCTTGCAAATTGCATTTGTTTAGCAAAGGAAAAATGTATTAATTGTTCTGCAAGTGTGACTAATGGTAATTAGTTCTATTCTGCTGTCAGGAAAAGGGCCACAGTTGACTGTATTTAAGTACTTCTTGAAGCTGCCTTGTTTTATACAACATTTCCAGACTTCTGCCAGCTTCAAAGCTAGCATTGCCCATCCAAAGCACTCTGTGGTTAGCAGAAAGACCTGCAGAGGCAAACTGCGGCAGTCTCAAATTCAAGACTTCTAGAAGTTGGAGAAGCTGAGGAATTCTGAACAAAAGAGTTCCCTTCTAAACAGAAATATCTCTGTTTCTCATCCAGCCTGTTGAGGCTGATTGCTGGCTCCTTTAGCACTTTCAATGTTTGGAAAGGTTAGATGGCAGTAATATGGCCTGTATATCCAATCTGAGACTGGTAGAGAGTGCCACATTTTGTTTCATAAGCATAACTGTAGGCACATAGAATTTTCATGTTTTAGAGGTTTCAGAGCTGAAGGTCTGAGCCAAACAAATTATGTTGGGATCCCCCTCATTGGGCAGACTATCCTCCTTTCAGTGCATGGAGTTTGGAAAAGGCATTTTCTACACTGCTGGAAATGTACAAATAATAAATGTGTCTGCTGAGGGATAAGGAAATGTTGGGATGTCAAATCTATCTGCAGTTCCATTTAACATTTGTTTTCTTCGTCCTCCTGCTTCCATCTCTGTCTAGCTCATATAATGCATTCAGCACTGCAGTTCCATGGTGTGTGGCCAAGAGCACATGAATGTGGCTAAGAAATGCCACATAGGAATACAATGTTATCAACATCCATGGTCTTTGTGTGTGCCAAAGAAACCTCGCCACAGAATGAAGATGGGACAATGCATGGATGCAACTCCTTCTCATCTTTACATATGATGTAAAATAAAAATCATATTGAAAAGGAATGATTTCACAGAGTCTGAGAAGATAGGATCAGTGTAGTTGAGGAGAGGAAGCTATGGGGACATAGAATAACTTAGAGAGATCTGTTAGTGGGAAAGTTTCAGAGAAGTGGAGGACCTCTCTAAAGCCTTTAAAATTGAGAACATCAAAGCACTGAGGAAAATTCACTGGGGCACAAACATCTGTGATGAAAACAGAGGTACTTGGGAAGTAAGCTCTTTTCCCTAGCAGCATTCTTACAGAAAGAAAGGGGGACAAACAGCATTTTCTTCTTTTCCCAGGGATTCCTGTACCAAGAACTGACTGCTGTATGTGGAATGTGATCCCATCCTAAAGCCACTGCTTCACTTTATTTGTGCTACTATCTTTATAGCTGCTCCTGTTGCTTATAGAACTGAACTGAGAGCACAGGACTGGTAAATCAGAATTGGCAGTCTAGGAAGCAAAGTAGTCATGTTTCAGCATCAGTCAAGTTCTTTCTCAGGGAAGAATTTGCAAAATAGCATGTTCCACATCTCTTTTTGGCATAGTCATGAACAAATAAGCAAACAAAAGGAGCAGCATGTCTTCTGTCTACTCTGCAGCAACTTACATGGATTTTCTCTTTAAAGAGAGCAAAGCTGCCAAGGTGATAGAAAAGTAAAAATCTAAAAAATTTTGGCCTGCTTTATAGGTTTTGGAATTTGGGAACTCTCTGCAACTATGAGGAATGCCTGATATATAAGTAACCCTCTGCAATTCTTCCCATGAATGGCTATGCTCAGAAACATGGGCAGGGTTGTGGCCCTTTTGGGGATGCCACAGGCCTGCCTTTATTTTCCTCCTCAACTTGCCTGGCCTTGCTTTTGTAGCACATGGACTCACAGAATAAAGACAGCAGAGCTCCGAATGATGCATGTCAAGGGTGCGGCTTCTTTGCCATGGGCAACAAAAGCTCATTGCCAACTTTACTGGATTTTCCAGTGATCTTATGTAGGAACAACAAATTAGGGACTGATGTGAGTCAAATCACGTCACTGGATTTCTTCAGATCTGTGTTGCTCCTGCCATTTTAAACCATGTTCCCTACACTCTAAGGAATGTGCTAACTGCTCTCAGACCTACCTGTACTTTGTCAACCACACAGCTGAGACCTTGAGCCTAGTCCAGGCCTGACTGCAACCAAATGCTCTTTGTTTCTTCTTCATGAACATCACTCTGTAGACTCTGCCATTCACTCATTCTGTATTTTCTCTTGCTGTAAAGGGATTAAATTATAGGTGAAATGATTAGAAACAGAAGGGAACTTGGCTTTAATGATCTGTACTCTGTTCACAAAATAACTCACAAACCATTCACTGATACCTTTTGATTTGCAGACCTTTCTTGCAGACCCTGAGTCAAATCAATGATTGAGAAGAGCTCAGAAAGGAGACATTTTTCCCCCTCAAAGCAGTGATATTGGAAAAAGATGTGGCCCTCTGCAGCTGTCATGGCCTTTGATATCCAGCTACATGTTGTTTCCATATTGCATAGTGAACTGTGAGACCAGATGATCTCCATAAATAGTGCAGGCTTTTGATTTCCTCAATTACCATTCCAACAGAAACTTCCAAAGGGTTGATGCATCAAGAAGCATTCATGAGCACATAGGGACACCTCAACTTTCAGAGTACTCATGGGCATGGATGAGAGATGTCCTGATGTGAGAGGCAATCTAGACATAAGCATCCAATCCTGCACTGGGCTTTGTCACTTGAAAATAAGCCTAGAGCAATTTGCATGATGGAAGAGTCTAGTGCTGGGCAATGAGAGTTCTTGATGGCTAGTGTTGTTAAGGTGGTTCTTTTATTCTCATCCAAGGCTGTTTTACATGTGAGATTTTATTCTCAACATGATAAATTTGTGCACATTGACTGTGAAGGTTTCTCTATTACCTCTTTCTACGAAGTCCTTCAAACATCTTTCCAGAAAATTGCCATGAGGAGCCTTTTTTCTATAGTGATGTTGTTGATGTTCTAACAGAAACTTGTTAGATACATTTCCAATACATAAGAAAGGCCCTAAGAAGTCCCTTTCCCAAAGAACACTCAGTAAGTCTTTCCCCACCAAGACATAGACCACAGGAGTGAGAAGCACATATGACTTACTATCATCTTTATATTAAATAAAATTAAATACGGTAAATTTCCCTTTCCCTGTCACAAATTTACACCTTTGCACTTCTTCCACCAGTGGCTGTAAATCAATTTCCAACAGGCAGACTTGTCTGGTCTCCAAAAATTCTCCTTCCCAATGAAAGACTACATAATCTCCAAGCAGAGTCTTTACCAGGTTAACTGAAGGCATCCTTGAAAGACTGAGCCTTCTGAAGGGACCTAACAGGGTGTAGTGAATGGTGATGTTTTTAGAGAAACAGCAGAGCAGGATGTTGAGGCAGACAGCACTGGCAGAGCTGAGCAGATGGGAAGGTGAGCTGGAACAGATCAGTTATTCACTCAGACCCCAGCTGAAAGCTGATTATACGGAGAGCAGTGTGTAAAGTATTTATAGTCCACCCTCGAAACTCAAAATCTTTTCCAAGTAGGGTAGTTTACATAGTCAAATGAATTGCCATTAATTACCTGTATTTTAGTTCTAAGATGCTTTGATTAGGTTTGAGGGGGCTAGTGTTTTTTGTTTTTCTTTGTTGTGTTTGTTCTTTTTTAAAGCTGCTAATTATTCTTAAACAGTATCATGCTGTGAAATGTTCTCACTGAAAGATAAAAGATATGAGAATTCCCACCTAACTGAGAACAGATTTATGTCTAAATTCATCCCCCAGTCTTGCCTCCCACAGGCAGTTCCCAACAGAAGAAGTGGCTGGGTTTCCTTCTTTCCATTTCTGAGCCCTACATGCCACATGCACATAGATTCTTGTCGTTATGCCTGTAATTTGAGGCCTGACATGAGAACATGTGGTACCACAAAACACACCAAGCACAGCAACCCAAGGACTGGCTGCAGAAATCACAGAGGGCCTGGAAAGCTCAATGATAGCAACTGTGAGAACCTGTATGACATCTCACTGGAGGGTAGGTGTGCCTTCTCAGAGCGAGACACATATTCATAGACACACTTTCCAAGATTTCTGTGTAAGTGCATGTGCCCAAAATAGACACCATGTTCAAAATTGCCTTTTGTAGTCTGGTGTTACAGCTGCATTAAAAAGCAGCCTGGGAACATCATAAAAGAATGACATGTCAGATCTCTCTGTCATACCCTCTCTGAAGGGTTTTCACTTTGATAATTTGCAGTCATGTTTTGTCTGATGTCTGTATATATTCACACACTGAAGCGTATCTCTGTGTGCATACAAATATTTCTTTAGAAGGGATATGGCTTGTCTATATTTTATTTCTAACACTGTGATCGTCAGGATCCTGGTCCATACATTCCCATGTTTGATTCTGGTATATAAATGAACACATTGGAATAATTCCCATGATTCCCCACTGCCTAGAGCTTAATTTATAATGGTTTAAAATGAGGGGACAGTGCCTTTTTCTTAGTGTGGGTTTTGTTGAACTTTCAGGAAGAATTTTGCTTCCATGCGACCTGAGACAGAGAAAATGTTGATACCAATAAAATCTTAGCAGAGCATGCCAAGAAAATCAGCATTCAGTTTACCTAGGATATCCCAAAGGAAACATACAGTTAATACTGAAGTTTAAAATATCTTAGCCTTGGAATCCTAAAACTCCATCAGCACTTGGAAGAGGGGGAAGAAAGAGTAACAAAAAATCCTGTAGCAACAAGGAGGTTAAATACACACATATGCAAAATGTAGCACAACTCAATGGATCACTTTTAGCGGCTACGATTTTGTCTGACATGGGTTTTGCTCTTGATCTCCTCATATTTGTAGCATTTCTCAAAAAAAAAATTAATAAAACCTTCCCCTTTCTGAGAGTACCTTATAATGAAAACAAGAATATTTTGAAAGGAAAGAATAGGAAATGTTGACTGGGGTGTCCTGCTGCTTTCTAAGTAGTCCAGCTCCCAAGATTTATGTCAAAGGCAACAGAAGGTTGGAAATGAAAGAATGCCCTTGAAGTTACGCTCTGTAACTCAGCCAAGCGAGATGGATTTTCATTTACCTTGTCGAAAACCCAACATGAAAAAAAAAGGTTGCAGATAAAAATCTTGCAGCATTACTCGAGATTTACAAATGATGTGACAAAATAACATGTGTTCCACTCATGAGAAAAAGTGCTCCTTTCAGTCATATAATGGCTCCTGGGCTCAAGATAGGTGATTCCTAGTTTTCCATCTGTGGAACATTGGCTTGAGTTGCTGAAGTTGTGCCCTTCTGGTCTGACACAATTGTCATACATGGGCTCTCAGCAGGGAAGAGGGACTGTGCCACATGACTAGCATGGGCACTTTCAGTAGGCTGAAGTGTGCAGCACGTAATTCAGCCTGCTCATCTTCAAACTCTTGATTGTTTTTGCTCTTTCTTAACTTACCTGTTTCTTACCTATCTGTATATGGTAACAGCACCTAGACAGCAATGCCAGAAAGGGCTGCCATGGTTGTACTGGCTTTTGCAGAGCACAGGTGAGGGAATGGCACATGGTGTACACATTTATCTTCAGTTTGAGCTGTTCCACGTATGAGAGAACACTTTGTTCTCCAAGAAGTAACTACTGTACTGACTTAATGCATATATAATTCACCGTAGAATATTGTATAGGTATTAATGCAGGATGATAGTGTATCCAGACAGCTAGAACTTAGCATTTCAACTGTATTGAAAATGTCATCTTCTGTTTACAGTGTAATTCAAACCTTGACAGTGTCTTCAAGTGTCAAGAAGTGACACTCAGGTGTCTTCTGCCAGTGTAGGGTGACAGATCCCTCTGTGTGCCTGAACAGATCCAACTCCCTCCTTGCAGGTTTTCTTACAGCAGAAGACCAACCTGCTATAAAGACCTATCTCCATTCAGGATACAGTGTGTTAAATCTTCTTTCCAAAAAGATTACCAAATGGGCCTGGTTCTTGTTAAAAAACAAAGCAGTAGTAACAATTTTGTGGCCAGAACATTCATCCCAGGGGATGGATTCTAGGGTTACCTTCAGGAAATCTGAACTACCACTCCAGGAAAGTTCTTTAACCAATACACATCATCATATAAAAATGAGTTTGCTCTGCATAAGACTAGTATTAATGGCTCATGAGTGTCCAAGGCTTTAGGTAGCCATGTTTAGGCACCTGCTGCCAGATCACAGCAGAGTTCTAGATAAGAGATAGGTTTATCTCCATAGGCAAGATACTTCTAAGTTGTGTTGTCTTCTAATTCCAGAGTGAGGAAAACTTTCAAGCCAGTGCAGATGGTAATTAAGGGCTAGGCACTAATAGATTTACAAGTTCTGAAGAGTGAGTGAATTACATGGTGAATTTTACTGTGTACATTTTACATAGAAAAATCCCAATTTTAGAGGATTTGGGGCTAAACATTTCTTAGCCTCACAACTTTCTTCCCAGCTACCTGTTTAGCATCTTATTGTCTGCAATGTCACAGAATCTAAATATCTCTTACATTAGACAGATTCAATCAATGAAACCTTGGTACATATAGTATGATTTCACTGCTTCATAAAAATAAATGAGAGTCAGTTAAACTCTGCCCTGAATGCACACCCAGCCACCTGAAAGGCAGAGAATAGATATGAATTCCAGTTTACTTCCTCTCTTCTCCTTCTGTAATGGGCCAAGCCAAAAGCCTTCAGTCCAAATAGCCTGAACAGTTCAGATCCAAACTCTTACAAGCCAGGCAATTTCTAATTATTTTTATTGCCTCATTAAATTTTCTATGTTGAACCATTTCTAGTGACCTCATTAACTTCCAGCAAAGAGTTTGTCACATACAATCCTTAACAGATGTCTGATTTCAGGCATTGCAAAGTCAGTCATTTGGCCCTTCCCCCAGCATGCACAGACCCTTAGCTGTCCAATACTATGCTCTACTCTCTTTCAAGAAGGATTTAATTTTGATGATGCTGTATTACTGGGAAATTTGCTGCAATCCTGCTTGGGCCACTTTTTATGCCTTCATTCTCTAGCTATGTCCCACATATTTCTTCTCATCTGCCTTCTTTCCTTCTGCATGTATCCAGATGGGTTGTATACTAGAACTGCACTCTCTCCTGTGGAGAGTATCTTCTGGCTTCTTGATTCAACCAGGGTTTGCAATGCCCCATTGGGCTTAGGCTGTAAAACCCCTCTATGATATGTGCAGCTGGCTCAGAGAGCAGATTTCACTTTGTTGTTTCTTTATCCATGATTTAAATGGCTTGGATAGCATGACAATTAAATTCTGGGGCTCTGGACCACAGGCTTTAAGGGCTGTCAAAAGGATTTGGAGTCACTCTGCAGCTGAGAGCAGGATGTGGGACTGACAGGATCAAGAAGGAAGGAAGGAAGCTCCCATGTGAACCTGAGGCTCAGCCAGGTCTCCTACCACTGGCTTGCTGGGTAGGCAACAAGCAATGCCAGATGACTGGGGATGAACACAAGGCAAGAGTCGTTTTTGGAAGAACATGTGGATTCTGCAGTCATCTCCCGTTCCTAGAGTAGGAGATGCAGACATTGCCCCAGCAGGCTGCATCCCATGGATTGACACAAGAAAAATCACTGAAGAGGCCAATGGTCCATCGCTCTGTTCAAAGTCAGCCTACATCAAATGTCCAGGATAATGGTAAAGGGAGCATATTTATACAGAATACCCCTCAGATATGATATAATGACTTCAGGTGATTTCCTGTACTGAGAATTTAACATTTCTTGATAGATTTGGGCTTTTTCCCCCCAAAACCACTTTTTGAGCTGCTGCAAACCATTATTTTCCACAAGCTCCTGTCACAAGCATCTCCACAGCTGAATGAAGAACCACTTTTTTTTTCAAAGCTGTCTTCAACTTTCCGGTTTGTTTTATTCTTTCCTGTTCTTGAGTTGAAACACTGTGAATAATTACACTGTTTTCATCTTAAGCAGACTAGTCCTGATTTTGCAGACAACTATTTCTCTCCCTCTCAATTATATCTTTTCATGTTGCTCCTATATCAGTTTCACACCTTATTTCTGGTAGGTTAAGAAGTGTAACAGGCTGAGGATCAGGAAGAGAATTCAGTAGTATTGGGGAGAGGGAGAAACAGGAGATGGGGAGGAACCTGGGCAGCAGTGATTAGATTTCATGTTATGTTGTGAAGATCCTGAAGCTTTTTCCTGAAAGAATTTCTAGTTTTCTAACTTATATTTGTTAAATTTCAGAAGCTGTAAGCATATATAAAGGGGAGGATAGGTATTTATGCAAACCTCCAATTTCCACATAAAACTTAAGTCCATTTCTCCTCTTGCCTTTCATAAAAGTTGGTCTGTAACATGGTGCTGAATGATTGCAGGGATTAGAAGGTGAGATGGGTCCAGTTCTTAGCTCATCTCACTTCTTGGTTTTATAGAGGTGCAGCTCTCCTGGATTTGTATCTGATTTACACCAAGGCAGATGGGAGGAAAGTCAGGACTATTGTTTTTTTCACTCTGCTTTTGACAGTGCTGAGAATCTTCATGCTATAAAAGTGTCCACGCTGTGCCGTTTTCCATCTGTATTGCATATATTGTATCTGTCATGCTGTTTGGGAAGAGCTGATATTTTTGGCAATCTTTCCTTCTTGTACAGCTCCACATATAGCATCACAGCATAAGAAATAGCAATGGATGGGAAAAAATATCTGACTCATGGGAAATTCACATACTTTTTTTATCCCATGTCAGAGCGGAAGAGGAGAGTACCAGTGTTCCCCCCAGTAGAATAAAAGGTGTTATCAGACTTAAATTATTTCTCATCCAAATGTAAAGAGAATCCTGAGACACTGGAACATTTCAAAGGAAGCTCAGATTAATTTCTTATAGCTGTAGTTGTCTAAAATGTCTTCTAAAATGAATGAAAGAGAGGGATGAGCCAGTCTAGAGGGGAAGTCCTTCCATTCTAAACACCACAGCTCAGATACAACAGATCACTGCATGTTTAGAGATAACTTTGCTTGCTGTCCTGGCTAGATAAGGAACCCAGACATCTGGTCTGACTAACTGCTTGCCCTCCAAATTTTTTGGGGGAGATAGTGTTCAGCTGAAGAGAAGACAAGGTCACAGCAACTCAGAGCTGTATCTTCCATAAGAAACACATTGCCTGACACAGAGTGCAACATTGAAGAGAAATATTTTATGTTCATTTTTTCTGGCAAAGAAAAAATCATCTGAAAATCAACCGTTTCATAGGGAAGACTTTTGAATGAGATGACACCCATACTTCTGATGGGAAAATTTTTCACTCAAAAATTAAGAAACAGCTCCAAGAAGTTAAAAAAACAAAGTAGAAAATGGTTTGCTAATGAAGCATACAAGAGGCAGCTGATAGATTGAAAGCCATAATATTCTTGGCTTCCACAGTCAAAATTTACGAGGGCCTTTTCTTTCACACTGGCACTGACTTTACCCATGCAAAATTTAGACATCCAATCTGAGCAATGTTTGATCTCCTTCCATGCTCAATATAGAGAGACAGGCACCTCTGGAGAGAGACTCATCTCTTTGGGTTTATAACTGTGTTAAAATCTGAGGAATTTGCACGGCTCTGAGTAAGGAAGATGCATCTGATAAGGAAGTTTGCACCATTTTAACTCCACTAAAATACTTGAGTCATTACCACCATCAGCTTATAAAAATGCTGTGAAGGAAAAAGCTTCTTCTTAGCACAAGATACGTTTCCCACCCTCAGAAGAGGCAGGGAACACAAATCCCCAAAGATTTTCCCCAAAATTAAGAGGTCTAGGGAGAGGCAGAATGAGGGAGACCTAAAAGAATTCTTGATTAGATCTATTAACAGCAGCTGATAGAAATGCCCTTAAATGTAATTAACCAGCGTTGTGATGTTAAAAAGCAGCTTCTGTCTCCAGACATGGTGCAATCTTTAATTTCCTTGGATCAAATTTGGGTGGATTTTGATTGATTTTGATTTTCACAGCAACACTGATATCAGCCTCCTTATAGTAGCAATCTAGAAGTTGGAACAATGCTTCTTGGTGGCTGTAAAGTTTCACTGATCCTACAAACCACCTTCTGTGTCTAAAGCATCCTAGCATGGGGTGAAGGGTGGGTTTCTGCAAACTTGGCTACTCATTTGTATTATGACAATGGGAAGAGCAGCAGTGAGGTAGGAATCTGGGAAAACAAGCAGTAAGGCAGTCTGGCATTTGCTCCAAAACACTGTGCCTGCTTCATGGTGTCAGAAATAGAAACAGATAAAAGACACAACCCTGAATCACTGCTGGTCCTTGGAAGGGGTTAGTGTGTGCCACACCCTGTGGCCTCATGTTTTTAGCAGGCTGAGGGACATGTGGGAGCTGGTGTCCTTGCAAGGTGTTCAGTAAACTCTGATTGCTACCCTATGACTTATGTTTTCACCCTCAGTGACCCATAAACACGTGCTCTGGGGTCTTTCCCCAGAGTATTTCAAATGACTTTACTGACTGATTTAAGTGAAAAATAAGAGGCCTTATACCTTCAAAGCCTGTGAGTATATTTTTCACCCAAAGCAGAAAGTTCAGGCACTGTTTGTCCTGTCCTGCCCAGGGCTTGCTCTTTTTGTTTTGCGCAGAATTTCTTTCCTGCTAGACATTGTCCGCGAGCTGAAGTTTTCTTTGGAAAGGCAAATGGGAAAGGACCACCTGGGTTGGGAATTCCTGTCTTCTGGAACTGCAGGCTGCTGTGCCAGTTTCATAATTTTTTTGTCAGAAAACAAGGATATAGTGCTGGCTGGGAATGTGTAGACATGCCCTTCCCTTTTGCTACCAGCTGTGGATGGACATGAGAATAACCTCTTTCCAAAATAAGGTGTGTTGTACTGTAATGACCAAGGGCTCTGCCTATTCCTATACCAGTAACAAAAGGCAGCAATAAATACATTAACAATACATGCATGCAATCCTGGAAATGTTAGAAGAGAAGCTCTACCAAAGGCAACAGTCTGGTGTTCAACTCCAGCCCTCTGCAATCCCAAGGAAAGAAGGCAGATATGAGGGAGGAGCAGGATTAGGTGTATGGCACTGTGTCATCCCATGGCCACTCCTGCTGGGCATGTGGAGAAGGGAGCAATATGCCCACGTGAGCTGCCATGGCCATGTCTGTGTCCTGTCAGAGCCAAGGAGTGAGGCCACAGCACAAGCATGTCAAACACATTGTCAGAAGGCGCTGAAGTGGCTGGGTTTATTTTAATCTGGAAATGTGGCCCTTGCTGCCTTTTATGATGTGCCAGTCTAAGCTGCCTCTGGCAGCTGTGAGAATATTGGTTTTGGCAGACAGCTGCAAGGAGCAGCAGACTGGAAGGAGTCAGCAACAAATGTGATAAAAGGGGAAAGTTGCTGATGCCAGGAGGAAAAGCACAAGGTCCTGCTGATTACCAGAAACCCTTCAGGAACTGTGAGGAAGAAGAGATCTCTGACACTGGGATGGATGAACACATAATAACCATTCCTCTCCCCTTGACTTCCCTTGAAGTGCCCCACTCCACATCTAAGGTGCCCCACTGGTTGGCAGGGAAAGATGCTCCAAAGGAGAAGGGCACAACGCATGGGTAATGCCAGGGAAAGTTTTCTCTCCGTCTGGCATTTGGCCGCATTGATCATCTTTGATAAGAAGAACAGGGTACTGGCCTCCAGCAGAACACAGGGATCTGTAGGAGTTGAAGATGTCCAAACTAAAGGCTAGAACCATCTATGTTGGTTCTATCATCTGTCTTTGTAACCTAGTCAGTTCTATATTAACAGATCCAGTGTTTCCCAGTACTAGTTTTATTGCAAAGAAAAAACCCTCCTGTCTCTGTTTTACTATTACAACCCTCATCTGTAGTTTCAGGGTTGGACTTTTTTTTTTTTTTTTTTTTTGCCAGCTAGATAACAAGCTCTTTGAGACCATGATTTTTAATGTGTTCTGTGCTCACAAAGAGGGTGGGATCTTCAAAAGGTCCCAAACCCTTGTGAATGTTAAACAGTGATGATAACAATATGAATGCCTATGAAGTTCCCACAGTTCCTTCTCTAACCAGCTGGCTGTATTGGGAAGGCTCCTCAGAGATGATCTCTGAGAGTGGATCCCTGAAAGGAGGAACAGTTTAGATGCCAACTTGAGGATCCATCCTGCTTTTTATCATTTCTGTTACCAGTTACATCCAGAAATGAATGGAACTGGTTTTTTAGTCAACCTGCAACTCAGATCACCTCAGGACAGGAGGTTTTGATGCAGCACAAGGCTGCCAGCTGAAAAGGGAAATTTCTAGGCAGCATTGTTAATGTTGCAATGAGAGAGAACAAAACATCCATGAGACAAGACAGGATTCTTCAGAAAACAGATTTAAAGGTCTGTTCTTCTCATTTCACTGTGAGGAAAAGTAGAAAAAAATATTAGGTATAGAAGCTCTTTGTCAAGATACTTATAGTTACTTATAGCTTAATTTTGCAAACTGAAGACCTTTAGGGGAGACACAGATAAGTCTCTGAAGCATTTATACCTTATCTGAAACAAAAGCACTCTCTGAACCTATCTGAGATATGTCTGAAATTAGCTTTCAGAGAGGAATTTACAGCTTGGAACAGTTTACAGAGACAGCTTTCCAAGAAATAAATGTAGGAATAAATATTTACCTCCTTTCTCCAAATATCCATACTAAGACTTGTGCTGAAATAAT
The DNA here is from genome assembly GCF_008360975.1 of Lichenostomus cassidix. Classification (NCBI taxonomy): domain Eukaryota; kingdom Metazoa; phylum Chordata; class Aves; order Passeriformes; family Meliphagidae; genus Lichenostomus; species Lichenostomus cassidix. Next base: position 7,308,589 of record NC_139489.1, on the reverse strand, counting down.
TATCTTCTCTTTTAAGTTGTATTTATTCAGAGATCTATAAGGCATGAAAAAACCCGCCCAGATTTATATAACAGACACCTTGTGTTCTTGTGTACAGAGGAGCACTATAAATGTTAGTCACCCCTGGCATGTTAGATCTGTCACTTCATGGCAATTCTGGAAAGTATATTTAGGAACAGAATAGATGTGGTAAAGTTTGTTGCTTATGATACTAGATCAGAGTGGTTTGCTGGAATGGTTGCTGGTGACACAGATGGAAATAGCATGCATACCAAAAGTTAAAGACCTGGTCGGTGGTTTTCATATACTTAGGCATACTTGCCAGGCATTCTTTTTTCCCAGCAATTTCAGATTTTCAAACAGTTGATTTTAATAAAATAAAAATCACTATTTTGACCTGAAAACTATGCCTCCCAATATTTTCAAAGGCAACCAACTTCCTGAGAAGTTTTGCTTATAGACCTCATTGAACATATTTTCATTAGAATTCTTCTTTGAAAATAAAAGAAAAAATAAAAGAAGAAAGAAAACCAAAGCAAAGTAAAGAAGCCTTTCATGCCAATGATCATCTTGAGCTGACTATTGGTACTTAATCCCTCCATATTTCAATGTAGAGCCCTGATGTCTATGGCTGAGGTGCTGTTATTTCCACAATGTGGTGATGTGATTCATGGCACTCTGCTCTTATTTATTGGGGGTGTAACAGCAATAATCCATCACCAAAATCTGAATTGTCCCAGCTGATACTTGTGCATCTGGAAAAAAATATTTCCATCATGAAGATAAAAACCTAGAAGATGACAGAAAAAGGACAGTGTGATGGTGGCTGCAAAACACAGAAAAGAGGGGAAGATGATAAAGATGATGAGAAGGACTGAAAATAGAACGTCTGTGAAAAAGATTGACAGAAGTTGGATTGTTTAGTCTAGGAAAAAGACAACTGTGAGACAGTCATGATAACAGTCTTCAAATATGTTAAAGATTGCTGCAAAGAGGGAGGTAATGAACTCTTCTCCATATCCACTGGGGATAAGGCAAGAAATAATGGGCTTAAATTGCAGTAGTGGTGGTTTGGGTTAGACAGGAGGAAAACCTTTTTAACGGGATGGGAAGAACACCACAGGGATAGATTGCCTAGATTTGGAGCCTCTGCCTCTATAAGTCTTTTAAAGCAGGATGGAGGAATATTTGGCTGGTAACATCTCTCAAGGTCTCTAACTCTACAGCAGGAGGATTTTCCCGGTGGAGAAAGCAAGCACAGAACACCGAAGTGACTTTCTGACAGCACAATGGGTAACCTAGAGTAGGAGCAGGAATCAGGTTTATTAGCTTACTGAGCAAAAAAAAACCAAACCAAAAAACAACGTTAGGATATAATATTAAAAATACATAATTAACCAACTGTGTGATAACAAATAAAAAAGAAACCGAAATTGAGCCAGATGTTTCAATTTTTAAGATTTAGGTAGTTTGCTCATATGTGCTTTTAATAAAAACTGACCAAAACACAAAAATTTCCAGTCTGCAAAGAACTGCAATATTTTGAAAAATCTTTATTCAGAATTGGCTTCAAGATAATACATTCCATTCAATGCTGAAACATAATGTTACATATGGAAGGATGCACACATTAATGCACTGCAGTGACTGATGTATATTCATTTTCAAATAGCAAATCAGAACACTATCACTGGCACGTACATTTTAGCACTTAAAGAATAAAAAAAATGAAATAAAAATGATTGATTGTTATTCCTCTCATGCCAAAAATGTAGTTGCTGCAATCAGAATGCTTTGCTGAACCAAGCTGGATCCAAATTTGCCTATTTCAAACACATTTTTTGTGCAGCTCTGTCAATGTATTTTTCATTATTATAATTTCTCTCTCAGCTAGAACAAATTCAGAATGGCCAGGAAAAAAAAATACACAAGGCTTCTCTAACTGGAAGATGTGTTACCTGATATAACCCCAAAAGGCCTGTACCTTTCACATTTCCAATCAGCAAAATTACTGGGTTGTCATCTGTTTATTTTTGTATCACCATGTTCAATGCAGTGAAATCGGCTGCCCCCACTGAAAAGGCAAAGGACTGTGCTGGTATCCACTTAACATTCCCTTTTTAAAACACGTGCAGGGAGCATGATAACCTGAGCAGAAATGTCTGTGTGTGGATGGCTCTCTCATATCTGTCTGGGTGGGTGTTGTGCTGCCCCTGCTGTGGTGTCTTGTCCTTCACTGGCAATCACAAAAAAGCCAATACACTGTAGGAGCAGCATTTTATCTTACTGTCTTTTGTCTGTCCACCTCTTTCAACGGGATGTGACAGTCAGCCTCCAAAAGCCTGATTTAAGTGAGCTTCTTTGAGTCATGTACCAGGGGTTAGTAAAAAAGACCCAGAGTTTCTCAGTGTGTGCTGGGACAAATGCTCCAGTGGAGAGGATAAGAGTGGGAGAGCATGAGGACCAAAACTAGAGTTGTCCTGCTTGGATTAAGCCTGGACAAATCCTTCCCTGACTTTGCTCCTGCAGTAGCTATTTTGCAAAATAATTGCATTGCTCATCCGGCACCTTCCCCAGCGGTTAAATTCCACTTCAGAATGGCTCTGCTGAAGAATGTACCACACATGTGGCACAAAATGTACAACATGTACGAGTCTGATGTTGCTGTTATCGCTTGGAGGGTCTGACTGGCATATTGTCAAACATTTTACAATCTAACAAGTTGCCAAATACCTTCTAATTAAACAAACTGTTCCTTGCATAATGCCAAACAATTAAACAGGTTTATAGTTTTTAATCTAATGCTGCATCTGGTTAAAGGTCTGTTTTAAATATCAAAGTGTTCTGATCATCCAATGACAGCTGACAGCTGATGATGGGGCATTTCATCCTCCCATATGGAAGTGTCTGGAGAATTCATGTTTTTTCTATTTTTTTCCTCCCTCAATATGTTCATGACAAGTTGCTCACAAAACCTTTTATGGACATGGCTATGTTTGGGGAAGCACCCCTGATACCCAAGGTAGATTTCCTCATTATTTCCTAGAGAGCTTCCCTACAGGATTTGGTGAGTCATTCCTTTGAACAAGACCATGCACCCATGGCCAGTTAAAGGACTTGATCAGAAAGTCTGGTAGCAGCTAGGCAAGGATTGAAAGAACCCTCAGTGTCCAAGGTGATCCATCTGAATGTCCAAGGTGGTCCATTTCATTCCCAGACTCCACTACATCCTTGTTTGCAACAGCTGTGCCAGACCTCATCAGAGGGGAAAAAGAAAGTTGCTGAAGTTCTCTGGAGAGCTGATGTGAGGAAGGAGAATGCCTTAAAAGTGATCCTGAATGAAAGCTAAAAATCAGGGCTTGCACCTGAACCATAAAGAGAAATGTTCAACCAGAACTCAGACATGCAGTGGCCAGTAAAATCTAAAATCTACTGACACTGAAACCATAATTTATAGCAAATTTCACAGTGGAAGAAATGAAGTTGCTTTTTGCTTCTATGGCAACCAAAGGGTTGGGTTTAGCAGCATGTTCATTCACTGAAACTTCTCTTTGCTGTACTGCATAGCTCCAGCAAGGTCTTTACAACATATTGTTACTTTCTATTGTTACTTGTCTTTTCACAAAAGTATCCACTCAGGTAGAGGTTGAATTCCCTGTAGAAGGCAGGGCAGCACACCAAGCCATAAAGAAAACAATAGCTGGTACAACAGCAGGGCATGTAGCTAGAAGAGACAATGCCTGTACAACCAGCCTGGCCCAGCTCTATTTATGCAGGTGTAAAAGGGCTCTTGCCACTGGAAATAGCGTGGAGTCATTGTATTACACATTCTTTCCTCTGTCGGCATCCTGTTTAAACAGGCTGAGTGCAAAGGGTGTCTGCTATTCATTTGTGGATGCCTTGTGATGATATGAAACATAATTGTATAATTTATGCCGAATAAACCAAGGAAGGGCTGCTGTTCGAGGGAACTAGCAAGCCCCCAAAGCACTTGAAATATTGGAGCAGGCAGAAAAGATAACAAAGCCTGATCTTTTTGCTGCTCCCTATGTTAGGGCTGCTTTTGTGCAGGGGGAGAGGAAACAGTTAGCAGAAGAATGTGATTCAGATGTGCTTGGAGACTGCTGGAAGTGAGAGAAGCACAATGGCTCTGCAAGCCTATTGAGTAACTCCACCAAAGCCAATGTACTTGCCTGGGAATGAATATTGGCCCCATGACTCTTCTTTCTGTGTAGTGCAGCTCTTCAGATGTTTGTCAAAATGAATGTGCAATTGTTTGTTTGTTTAGAGCCAACAATGTCAGGCTGCATGTTATGGCCCTGTTGTGTTTGGCTTGTTCGTGACTTCCCTGCCTCAAATAATTTTATTTTTATATAGCTGGAGCAGGGAGGAGGACGCTGGGGACTTTGTTTTATCTTGTAATACATGATTCAAGCATTGAACGTTAAATCTGGGGCTTGGCTCAGAGGCAGGTCAAAAGAGAATAACTTGGAATAAACTGCTGATGTAGAGCATTGCTTTCTACGTAATGGCAGGATGTTTTCATACTATGAAGCTATGAAAAAAATCCTCTAGAATTACTACAATCTTACCATCCAAAGAGATTTTCTGGCTTAAAACTATTACCTTCTGATTTTGACTTCCTGAGCAGGAATGCTAGAGCTTTTTATTTCAGTATTTCAATTTGGTTTACCAGAAATTTTGGGCTGGAAGAAAACAGTGAGAAATTAAAATGTGAAGAACAAAGCGTTTCAAACTGCAGTTGATATGCAGCAATTGTCTTGCTCTGGCCCAGTTCTTGTGAGACAAAACTTTGTTATTCTTATTGTTCAGCAGCTTCCTTTAGAAAATCTGTCTCATGCAAGTGTTTTTCTGTTAACTGATTTCAACATAATAAGTGTTGAATTCTTGTAACAAAGCAACATTTATAGGATGTGCAACCCTTAGCAGAGCAGCACATTAGGTTTTTAAGAAAGGTGCACCCAGCATCCCCATTAGACACAGGCAAAAAGCAGATGTGAGAAAATGTCCCCAAAATTACCGTTTGCTCAGCTGTTTCACTACAGTTCCAGTCTGATCCTATCTTCTGCTTGAAGTGGGATTTGTTCAATGTGTGTGAAAGAGATTCTGAGGATATTCACTGGGTGAAAGCAAACCTTTAGCTTGGTGTCCTGAAATTTGTGAGGTTTTTTTTTTTTTCAGGTGAAGATAAATGGCTGCTTTTTAAAGAGCTCCTTTGGTATTTTCCAGGAAATCTAAACCTCATGCCCTTGGCCCAGTCAGTCTCCCTTTTCCTGAATGTGCAGCTGTGTAGGTGTGCACTATAGGGTTTGTTCTGATTTATGAACAAAAAATCCCTTTTTTTTCTATAAGTATTTACATCCTCTAAAAGTTTAAGGTTTTTTGGTTTTTTTTTTTTTTTCTCTCTCTTTGACCCTAGTGGAGGCTGAAATCCAAATGTCAAAATAATGATATTTACTGCAGGGACAGAGATGACCTTTTCCCATCAGCTATATTAATGAACCTCATCAGAATGTGGTGTTACTTGGCAAAATAAACCCCCATGTCCTTGCTCTGAGAAATAAGTACATTTTGAGGCATAATCAAAAGTTGACATTTTCTGAAGACCATAGAAAGGCCATTCTGACTGCTTTGCAATTGTGAGAAGTATTGACCCTAAAAATGCCCAAGTTTTCATTATGAAAATATGGTTATCCTAAATAATAATTTTCTTTTGTCTGTTGTCTCAGAAGGGCCTCAAAACAGTTATTGCCAAACCTCTCAGCATCTCAGAGGTGGAAAAATGTGCATTAGCAGGATTCCCAAACATACCTCCAGTCACACAGCATATTGAAGATGCAGTCAGAGGCCAGAGTGACCAGTATGGATGTCTGTCCTGACCGGTGGCATTCTGATCTGAACATTGTTTCTGTTTCTAAATTGGATAGTAGAGCTAAACCTAGGCTGAGTGACTGATCTTTTTCTGTTTGGTCAAATCCTCACATCCTTTCTGTGGGCGACAAGATTGTGCTTACAAGTAAGCAAGAACATTTAACTTCTAGTGATTGTTTCAGATGTTTAAAATTTCCTAATGTCTGAAAGTCAGTGCAGTGCAGAAGCTTGTAGGATCAGGTTCCTTGCAGATCGAATTGCCCTGACATCTGCAAAGTGATTTGCCTCTCAGTGTCTGTTTCAAATTCAATAAAATTTACAGTAGCCATATCTGACCGCAAAGTGCTCCTATCAACTGCTGTTCACTCCTGAAGCAAAAGCCATGTTTCTGTGTTTTTATTTTCACAGAAAAGCATGCAGCACATGACACAGTGTTGTAGAATGGTAGCATAGGATGCCAGAAATAAATACATAAAAATAAATACAGAAAATAAATACAACAGAAAGAGAGAAAAATCATGGCATGTCTTTTCTGTTACCAGCTTCTTTCATTCTGCTGGTGAGATAAGGATTGGAAAGAGGGCTTCATTGTAGCAGTTCTGTAGATATTCTGGAGGGGCTGTGTTTGGTGCAACACTACACTGTGCTTGAAAAACTGAAACATGAGTGCTCCAAGGGGTCTGCCTGTTCAATGGATTAAACAGCAGCAGGGAACTCCTCTCCTCTCCTCTCCTCTCCTCTCCTCTCCTCTCCTCTCCTCTCCTCTCCTCTCCTCAGGACATTCTTGCCAGACTACACCAATTTAAAATAAAAACCAGAAGTACCTGTAGAAAGGATATGTATTTGTGTATTTAATTCCAGAGCATTTCAGCCTGATTTTTGTAAAGTTGATCTGGTTTCAGGCATGTTAATCTCCACAAACTTTTTGCCATGAAACACTTAGGAAAACTTTTCAGATTTGGGGTTTGACTTTTGGCATTCAATGATGAAATAAGATCATTGAGGTGGCAGAAAGACGGAGAGCAAGATGAAGGTGATTACAAGGATGCCTTGCTCAATCATGTTTTCTGTTTGACAGTGAAAGTTGAAGCTGCTTCTGGAAAACATTTTGGCACATACCAATTTGCGGCACTGTTACTGAATATTATGTGCAATTTTTACCTTGTCATCTGTGTATATGTGCCTGCATGCTTAAGAAACATTTATTGTCAGGTAGCACTTTTTTCTGGGCTGTGTTGGTGTTTCAGGCCTCAAGAGATCTTGCTGTAGGCCACTGGTTTACTGGGTGATGCTGGGCAAGCCTTGCCTTTCCCTGTCCTTTACTTCTGCCACTCTGTAAAAAAAGGCTCCAATTTCCCTTGCAATATGCAGAGAGGAATTACTGCTGATCAGGCTGGTGGTTGTTATTAGCAGCTAGAAATAAGAAATGATAGCAGCAAGTGAAACAGGGAAAGGGCAAATGTCCCAAATTATTTCCACTCACTGCTCCCATGAAGCCTGGGGAAAGGCTGTTGCTCTGCAGTATTTCTCCATTACAGCAGTGCCAGCAGGTGCCTTCTGTGGAATCAGCCCTGAAATTGAAGGAGGGAAGTTATTGTTGTTACATCCATAACGAGGTGTATCACAGTTAGAGTAACAACTCCTGCCAAGAGCAGGAAAGGTTTGATCAAAGGTGTCAACCTTTGTGGCTTCACCTCCAAACCTCCTGGTATTCAGCTGGGAAACTGGAGAACATGTTATTGCAGTTGAATTTCTGCCTGATCACCAAACAGCCTAGCAATGTTGTGAAAATTGCCCAGCCCTCCCACATGAAAAATATATCCTCTCTCAGCATTAGTGATTGTAAAGGGTCAGCAATTTTTAATATCCGGTAGTTCCCTTTCTCTCTGCACTCTTCCCTCTCTGCCAGGTAGCTTCTGCACGTTGTAGTGCTGGACTAGAGCAGGGATGGCTGCTGAGGACACTTGACACCATATAATTCATCCAGAACAAAAGGGAGGGACAGCTAGGGTAGGCCAGGAGTTGGAGAAAAGCCCTTTGTAAGAAAATGCTCAAATACTTAGAAGTGCCTTCTCTTGAGGGAGGGGAAGTGAAGAAGTGAAGAAGTGAAAAGGAAAATCCTCAGTTCTAGGCTCTCACACATGAATTTTGTGACAGAGATAAACAGAAAGCAGGTGAAGGGATAGATGTGGTGAGAACAGAAAGCATATGGGTAAGGAAAGCTCAGCACCTTTCTCACAAATTTTTTCCCAGGGGAATGAGCTGCTCCTGATTTTGGCTGTCAGCAGTGTTGGGATTTACAGGGTGCTGTTGGTCTTTCTCATCCTAAGTCAAAGTGCGGGAGGCAGCAGCATGCCATCATCCTTGTCATGGCCTGAGGAGAGGGCTGGCAATTGCCTGGTGAGGGAATTCCTGAAAAAGTGTTTTTCTGCTTTATGGTTTGTATTCTTTCAAGGTGCAAAATGCTCACCCAACTTTGCTGGTGGTGGAGAATGGAGAAATTTGCATTAAATCTTTTTTCTTTAGGAAAAAAGAGCCAGACAGCAATTGGGCCAGACTTGTTTTATTGGGGTTTCCCTCCACTTCTTTCTCAGCTTAATTCAGCAGTGATATTTCTGTTCCTCTCAGACATGGCTAGTTAGCAAAATGCCTGCAGTGTTATTTTCCCTGGCAAAGCAGTGGATGCTAGGAGTGTTTATTTATGAAGAATGACCCTGTTGCTGTGTTTTCCCAAGCACAGCTGAAAACAAGCAGCTGAAAACCAACAGCAGGAGACGGTTTCTTTGCTCATGGTTCTCCTTCTGCCTGCAAAAACTCCACTTTTTCTCCCCCAGGATGATGCCTGGCAGTCTCTGGTGCTTCTCTCATGCCTACTCTGAGAGCTCCTGGGGCTGTTTTGGTACTTCACTCTCAGGTCAACCTCCTGCTTTTGTACTGTATCACCTCCCTTTGGAAATGCCTCCTGTCCCTCCTTGTCCCAGCCTCGGTGCAGTTGACTTGTTTGGAGGGGATTTTCCCTTATCTCAGTTACCACTAAGCACAGATAATTTAAGATTGATTACTTCTAGCCAGAATGGAAGGCGGCCTTCATCTTCATGTCCTGCAGCCTCACTCAGGTGTTAGAAAGCAGGGAGCAGGCTGATGGGGGTGCATCTCAGTTGAGAGATTTTTGGAGCCAAAAATGGGAAGTGATCTGCTGCTGCACATGACAAAGCAATCAGAATTTCATCTCTCTCCTGCATTATCACGGCCAATGTAGTTCCCTGGCTAATAGTAACCTGAATTGAATGCACTGCAAGTTTCCTCCTCACAAGCCCAATTCCACAGCAAGAACTTCTTCCCTTCACTCCCAAGAAGCCATGTGGGCAGTGATGCAGACATAAGTTGAGCTGAGTACTGTAAGTGGGATCAAGAGACCGATGCCTAGCCTCAGTCTACATGCCTGGATATCTTGGCATAGTAATACTCAAGGTCCCTCCTGAAATGCAACCCCTTTTCCAGTTCCTTGCTTCAGTCCATCAAGCCAGGTTGCTCAGGGGTGAAGGGCCCAGGCAAATATTTCATGCCAGCTCCCAGTTCTACCTTGTCTTGTGTGTCAGTACTTTCTGGTATGGCACCCAGGCAGCTTTCTTGTCCCATAGCTGCTCCATGAATCCAATCCTGTCTGCTTAAATCTACTGGAAAGCAACAAATACAAATGAAAAAGGTCAGAGGAGACATCAGTGAAAGAAGACATCAGAGAGGGTGGGCTGCAAGGAAAGACAAAGGAGTTCAAAGTGCTGTGAGATGCTGAGGTGCCATGGAGAGAGTAGGAGGTGACACACCAGACTCAGGCAGCAGAAAGGCAGTAAAGTGTTTTGAGTGCACTGGAGCAGAAATGATATGCCAGTTGTTTTCAGTTCCCCAGATATGAGAGATTTCATGAACTGATTCAGAGGATATACAAGCAAAAGACACGAGTGTATTTTGTGCTCCTTCTCTCTTCCTACCTTTGTTCAGCTAAATCCTGAGCATGTCAGGCTGGGACTGCTTTTCAGTATGTGCATAATCTCCACCTCACACCCCAGGATCCTCCACAAAGTGCTGGTGAGAGAAATAACAGCTTGTGTGAAAGGGGAAATGGTGTGGGAATGGCTGAGGCACAGCCACAGGGGTAGCTCTGATGTCCAGTGAGGGTGCAACAATATGCACCAACTCTTTCACTGCCTCCCTTTTGAAAAAGAGAGGAAAAACCAACCCCCCCCAACCCCATGACGCACAAACATGTTATTTTTCCTGTCTTGGAAACAAACGGTCTTTTCAATTAGACTGATTTGTCTCTGAAACAATCAATCTGAGGTTCATAAAAGCAAACACTTGAGTAATTAGTTCTATCCAGGAAGAATATTAACTCTGTTTGTCTTTGTGTAATTAATCACTGACCCTGCCAGCTCTACAAAGCCTCCTTTGCACAGATGGGGCAGTGAAGGAGGCGAGCAGAGGGCAGGAGTAACAAGTGATATACAAGGAGAGGGTGTCAGGATGCTGTGACACAAACCTTCCCCCCACACACCTCAACAAGTGCCCACGTAAATTCTGTGAAACCATATCCCAGCCACAAAGCCATGGGGATGTGAAGGGCTGCTACTTGAAAAAACAATAAATAACGTTTTTAAATATAGTTATTTATATTAACCTTTTAACTGTGGGGACATTCAGCTCTCTGTGGTTCATGTGCCTAATTGATAAAGCATTTGCAGTGTTTTTTGAGCAGCACTGCTGTAACCAAGGCCCCAGCCACTGGCAGGTGAATTGGCACTCAAATGCCTTCAGCCAGAGAAATTGCAGCCTCTGGTCTAGCTGGATAGAACATTGCCAAGTGCCAGCCCAAAGCTGGCTTTGTGTCAGTGCCTGGTGTTACAAGCAAGCTGTGGTTTACTCTGATCTCAAGCCTACGGGGAATGAAGCAACTTCGTCTTGTCCTCTGTCACTGACCTCTGGTTTAACTTTGAGGAAATGTTTGGATTTATTCAAGTGTTTTTCAACAGCATGAAATAAGGTCGAGGTTTGTTCCCTTCTTCTCTTACGCCTGGTATGATTGTACAGAGCCTCTCTCCTGTGCTGCACCAGTAAGATTTTTTTTATTGATTTCACAGTAGCATCTGAAAACACTAGAATGAAATAAAAGGTGCCAAATATGAAACACTGTAAACATGTAACTAAGGAAAATCAGGCAAAATGCAGCAGATCAGGCAGATGTGAAGTGCAGAAGGAAAGTGATGGGCATCTTGTGTGGACTGAGGTTAGAGAACAGCAGACTCCTTGTTGCAAGAAACTGTCTTAATTTCTGCCCACAGTCCTGTAGTACTTCTGTGAGTCCTGGCTAGAAGATGAGGAGATGAAGCTCTCTGCACTCTTGGCAGAGCCCAGGGGGATGGGGGACTTCATTTGTCTGCCAAGGCCTTGGTGGTGCTGCTCATGGCCACTGCATGTAAAATGGACATGCAAGGCTGCCTGGAATAATGGGTGGCTTTTGCTCCTCCACACCTCCAAAATGCTTCCACCTGTGAAAACAGGAGACATTCTTACACTCATCCTGGTGCTTGTCCTGGTAGGATTTTGCTGTGACATGCAGAACACAGTGGTCTGCATGCAGATCACTGCTGCTGGCAGCTTATGAACAGCCCCAGGCCAAGCTTTTCCATTAAGGAAGAAAAAGAGGGTCCCCCCTTTTCTCACCCTCTTTATTCTGAGCTACCTTGCTATCTCAGCCACTCTTGGTTGCATCCAAAGAAGTTGAACTCTGGGTCAGAGGAAATCTGATCATCCTCTCCCACCTCCTACCCCGAGTGGCTGCTCATTAAGGTGAGGTATAGCTTTACCTTCACAGGACACTCCTTTTGCTCTTTATCAGCCCTGCTGAATGCTGAGCAGGTCACATATGGCCTCTGTCAGCTACACTGCAAATCTTTTGTACCTTTTAATGAAAACATTGCCAGTGTTTTCCTTCTGTCGCTGCTGGAACTCAGCCGCATCTCGGTGATAAATGGTGCCTGTTGATGAAGGAATGCTCCAGCCAGACCCATGGCTCTGCAAGGACACTGTGCTGATCCCAAACTGCAGCAAGGGGTTGTCTCCACCAGCCCTGGGGTATCAGCCCTGCCCTGCAGGGTGGGGCAATAAAAATCTCTGGCACTTCTTTTCCCACTGAGCATTGGAAAGGCCGAATTTCTGTATTAAATCATATTGTTGTGATGGCTACTAAATTATGAGATTGTCTATCATCAGCTTCAAAACACAATCTGAAAAGTTGTTGTATGTTTGGTTGTTTGTTTGTTTTTTTTACAAAAATCTCTCAATTTTCAAATGCCAGAGGGCTTGTTTCAGTTTGATAATGGGCTGTACTTGAAAGACAGTGGAATAGTGAAGGTTTATGGCAATCTAGTCAATGGCTCTGCATCTGTGTTTTAAGTAACACAAGAGACCAATACGTGAAAGCAAGGGATAAGAAAGACTTTTGAGCACAGGGCCCAGCTTCTGTGCCCTTTTTCATATGAATCTACTGCTGGTCTGAGGTGACAAACCTGAGTTCCTTCTGCTGCTCCTTCTGAGCTCCTACCTGGGTCAGCTAGGTGGGTGATGGGTGCCAATCCTTGGTTTGGGAGTTCTGAATAGTGCAGATACTGACCTGATTTGAGGCTCACAGGTCTCCAGTGCTTTCCTATGTCCTATTCTTGGGGCCCAGGAGGAAATACTGGTTCTCCCACAGCTCACCAGCACCTTGCTGATGCCAGAACAGGCATTTACTCCTGTGACCTTTTTGTAGTGACAATCACAGTTGTGGAAGATTCAGTCCTCCTCTTTGATCCAGCTTAGAACCACCCTACAAGAAGACATTTGTAATGTTTTAATTTTTTTTTTTTTTGTAGACAAATCACCGAGCAGATTGGACTCTCCATGCAGCTCTGTGATTGTTAATATTGAAACAAAAGGAGAAGCTGGTCCATATGGCCAGGAGCTGGAGAAAGGTGAGTGCTTGTGGCTTTCTTCAATTATCTTGAATCACTTATAGCAGCCATTAATCCTCTCCCTTTAAAGAGCCGTGATTTCAGTGTTGGATAATTTCAGGTCAAACTCAAGTTGCTGTCAAGATGGGTGGTCATCCCAATAAAATATAGGATATCGGGATGCAACTCAATTTAGCAAGTAAACTGCCAAAGTCAGTGACCCTGTAATTAATGTCTTAAGAAAAGGAAAAGAAAATCTTTTCTTACAGGAAGGGAAAGACATTTTAATGTCTTCAGGGAGTTACACAACTGAGCAGTGCTGTCTAAGAATGGTAGCTGGGGAAAGGAATTGCTCTCAATTTCCGCTTTCAATACTTCACTCACAGATGCAGGAGATTGGAGAAGTCAAGCCAGGCCAACAATCATGGGTTCAAGCATATTTTTTTCTATTCAGTCTGAATGGGCTTCTCTGACCTTTACTGAGAATTTATCACAAAAGATCTCAAAAAGATACATTACCACCCCCTTGATATTTTTCTTTTCTGTTTCTTTCTTTTGTTTCAAAAAGACGATGACTTTTCCAAAGTCACTGTGGCTGTAAATTGAAATTCCACTCAAACACTGCCTTGGACACCCAGCACTTCAGCAGTTGTGTCTGCAGCCTTCACTGTAAAGGGCTTTCTGGAGACTCAGGAAAAATGGGGAAATAATGCACTTATGTTTCTCTTCAAAGTAGGTTACAGGCAGCTAGATACAGGGCAGGTTAAGCTGATAGTCACACTTCTGCCTTTGGTTTAGGACAGCTTTTGCACTGCTTGAGGTAAACTCAGCAGCCTTTCTGCCTGGGGACACCCTCCATATAGTTTGAAGGCGTTCCTGAAAGCCTTCCTGAACGTGTCCTGCACAACTGGTTCCGCACTCTTCCCTGGAATAGGCTCTGCATGGCATGCATGGCAGAGGTCTGTGGATGAGTACCAGGCCCAGGGGGAGGAGAGGAGGTGGCAGGAGCAGCATGAGAGGACAAGGGTTACAGAGATTTCTGTAGAAGAATCTGGTTTTCCCCTGCTCAGCTACAATTAGAGTTTCGTCATCCCTGGGACCACTGATGGGGCAGAGCACTCACAAGGAGTTTGTACGACATGCTCATTTCTCCATTCACTCCATTGTATGCAAAACACCACTTTTGGAGACTTCTGCTTGTTAAAAGTTCTTCACAAGTCTGGGAGGGAACTACTGTGGTCCTTTGACCTCTTCTGTTTACAACTGACACAGGGCTACCCATATCACCTGTCCAGCATGTAATCTCTGCAAATTATGGGAAGACTTACCCAGAACTTTGGCAATCCTGGCAAGACACAACGGCAACAGCAGAAAATATCTGTGAACAGAGCTGGGTGTTTATTAAGTGCTGGCCTTTTAGGCCAAAATGACATTATGCAACGATATGAGCTGTTTCTCTTTGCTAGTGGATTTTGGAAGGTGGCTAAAAGAGGGATTTATCCAATGGTTTAAGGAAACTGGGGTGGGGGAGGGAGAGTACATTTATGTGAGAAGTCATGGCTGTTCCCACAGAACCGAGATGGGAAAACCTCTTCTTCCCCCAGTCTGCTGTCCCATTACCCATCTGCCTGAGCATGAACTGCTGTGTGACTGAAAAGAATCTGACCTTCAGAAAGAAGCAACAAAATGTTACTTTTTATTCTGCACACATTCTAGCCTTTGGGTAAATGCCTTGGTGGTCTGATACACGCTGGCACAAAGGAGCCATTAATGGCACTGCGACTCTCAAGGCAGCAGCCGTGCCACCTAGGAAGGCACTGTGGTCATAATTCTCCCTGAGGCCTTTTGCTTTCTTTCCCACCTGCCTCAGATCAAAGGCATCAAGGAAAATGGATTTCAGGAGGTGGGGGGGCTTAGCTGTTGTGAGCGTTTGCTTGTGTGTTTTACTGCCATATCCCAGTGGTTGTGCAGCTCCGGTGAAAACCGGAGCTCTATTATTAATTCTCTTGTATCAGTAGAAAGGAGCAGGGCAGCGGGGTCAAGGGAACTGAAAGAGGCCTTGCAAGGCAAGCAAAAGAAAGCATTGAGGGGAAAGTAGCACTATCAACTCTTGTGATGTGATAGCAACTTTCACCATCCTTGACCTCTTTCTGAAAAACTGTGCCTATCAGAGGTAAACGGCTGTGCTGGGAAAGCTTAGAAATTGGACTGGAGAGCAATTTCAAAAGGATTCTTAAAAGCGCTGGGGGAAAAAGAGTAACTACATGTTTTATATAAAAAGTGAAGGTTGAAGATAATGTCAGTTATGTTTTTGAAATGAGAAATTAAACCTATGGTTATTAATGATATTACAATGAAATGATGCAAACTAATCACAACCTGAAAAGCAACAGCCTAAGGATTCACAAATATGATCAAAGATGTTTGTGTACATATGCTATGATGAAAAATTCTGTGTAGATTCTTTATGTATAATTACAGTCTGTGGAATTATTTAGGTTTTGTCTTAGATATAACACTATGTTTTATACAAGCTGAAGTTTAGTTTTTTGTAAAACACATTGTTTAAGGCCATTTTCCTGACTGTGGGACAGGCAGGTGAGTTCTGATGGGGACTGAAGCTCACAGGTGGTGACCAGTGTGAAGCTCCTGAGCCAACAGAGATTCTGGGACACACAATTTTAAATGCTAAAGAAAGAAGATAATGACTTAATGTCATGATTGCAGTGGAGAAGAAGAACAAGTGCACCATGGCTTCAAACATGCCCAGAGCAGCCTTTCCTGGGCTCACCACTTCTTACACTCTGCAGTGCAAGGGACATGACTGTGAAAAGCAGCAAGGTTTTTTTTTTTCCTGCTTTCCTACTTAAAAAGCCCCAAACACAGAGCTAGCACAGTTTAGCTGCTGATTTACATCCAATGAGATTCCCATCCCCTGGTCTTATTTATGCAGTCACTTGAGTAAATGCTGAAATCTTCATTACAGAAGGTCACCTGTGCAAGTATTCTCCAACTGCAAGATGCTTCATTCCCTGGACCGGTTTTTAGGATTACTTTAGAGTTGGGGCTTTCTCTGGGGGAGGAAGGGAGAGAGGAAGCGATCTGTTTATCCAGGTTTCTGTGAAATTGCCATTAACCTGTGACACGATGCAAGGCTTGCTGGCTCTACCTGCTGGCTAGAGGGGAAAGCACACTCCCCTGGCTAGGAAGTCCTTAAAGCATTAACATGCCATTTCATGAGACAGTGGATTAGAGATAAGAGAAGGAATCAAAAAGCAGCTGCTACCTGATAATTTTCAAGCTGTCAGGTATGCCAGCAGAGAAAGATGGATGGTCTGGAGCAGAGGGAATTGATAATGTTTCTCTGCTTCCTCTCAGGCTCTCAGTAACTGAGAGATGAAAAACATCAGCCCGGAAATCAGCCCCAATGCAGCAGTTTCATCTGTGTGAAGATTGAAGCTCAGACCATTGTCTGCCCTGCTGCAGTTTGGAAAATTTGGGATCAACTCCATTTCACTTCAATCTCAGCCTGGTCTAGGGCACTGCAAAGCCATGGGCTGCAAGGAAGGTTTTCATTACTGGATTTTAGCTCCATGGTCTGAGCTCTGATGGAAAAAATGAACAGTTGCAAAAGCAAAAAGGGGTTTGTCTGTGGTTTAGATGATCTCTTTTTTATTTGGTGTATCTGCAGGAATGAAGTGAATGGCCTCTTCTCTCAGCTTTTTCTCCAAAAAACGACTCCTCCAAACAGTGATTCTTACGCAAACCAGTATTACAATCTTGACATTGTAATCCTTTCCTGAACACATTTTCAAAGTCGACAGTAAAGAATAGAGTGTTTTTTCCTTCCTAACTGCCATCTCAGCTTGGCCCTTCGTGTCAGCTGGAGCTCTCCTGTTCATATCTTGTCACAGGCAATCCAAGGTATGCCTCTCCAGGAGCCTTAGGGAGCTTGCATGCCAAACCCGGAGATGAAAATCAGTGGGTTTCCTGTGGAAAAAATGCTCAGAAATCTTATCAGCCCAATAATGTTCATTTCCAGACATGTCTAATCCTGAGGGACTTGCCACTGGATTTACATCTGGATTGTATAAGTTTCACTGAAACACCTGCATTAGGCTCTCTCTCCAGCCAGTGGAAAAGATCGGCAGGGCTGACAGAGTACTGCTGGAGGTACTTGCTGGGCTGTAGGACATGGCAGGAGTCTAGGGTGCTGAGTGTCCTTGCCTGGGCACAAAACAAAGGACAGAAAGCAACAAGGATACACTGGAGTCAAAGCTAATAACTTTGTTTGAGGTATCAGACTGGAACCCAGCTCCTGTCTTTCCAGAGCAAACCCTGCGTAATCTGGTTTTATCCCTCAGAGGAGCAGCTGAGCATCAGCACACAAAAGGCCTGAGTCTCTGGAGACAGAAGAGGTCATTTTTAAAGCACAGCCACTCAACAAGGGAAGAATCTTCCCCATCCTCTGCCCCATATTTGCTAAACTTTGCTCTCCCTGGGGTCAGGACTCAGCAGTTAGACCACCCCAGGGGACCTTTGAAAACCTCTGCTATTCAGGAGATGTACCTATGGGATTTGCCTGGCACAGATCACAAAGGTTTTTTTTTTGTCTCTCACTTAATCCTTCAAACTATTGTCCCACACAGACTGACAGTGACTCTAGGAGCTGATGTCCTCCCTGAGAGACGTGCTCTTCTCCCATAAGCAAGCAACTCAGATGGGAGAGCTCAGCTGGGTGTTTATGGCCCCCTCTGGGTACAAACTGGAGAGAGACATTGCAGCAGGGCTGTCCAGATACAAACAGTTTGGAACCCAAATTCTTTGCTCAAAATTTACTACCACCACCAAGCACAAAAAACAAAACCCCACGGATTGAGAGGGATCTGTCCAGTGTTCTGGTGGAGATAAACCATGACTTGGTCCTTTTGTTGCTATGTAGGGTGAACTCTGAGCAATTTTCTGCTGGGAGTTGAAATCTTTGTGTGAGACTTTTATAGGGTGCTCTGAAGAGTGGCTTTTCAGCTTGTGAAAGAGCAACAGAGATGACCAGGAATCTTTGTTGCAGCTTTAATACGTGCCTGCCATACTGATTGCACACTCAGAAGATCAGTGGCCAGAAAATCAGCGGCCAGAAAATCAGCAAAAGCCCCCTAAAAAACATCCATCTGAAAAATCTGATTATATGCATTATTTGCATTTCATTCCAAAAGCTGCTTTGGACACAGTGATCTCAAAATGCCCTAAATAAGTACTACATTTACCATGGTTCTATTAAGACGAGCACCCCATTGTGCCTAGTAGTGTCATAGCACTAGGTAAAATTACCCTTACCCCAAAGTATTTATGTTCTTAAGTTGAGAAAATGAGAAAATTCATTTTGTTCACTTTACAGGTGGAAAAGAATAAGTGATTTGCCCAAGGTGACACTGGCAGTCTATAAAAGAGTCAGAAACACAACCCAGTTGTGCTGAACCATATTCTGCAGCTGTACCCACAGCCATTCCTTCTCTCCCAAAGCAGAAATTGGTTCTGGCTGCAGCAATTTCTCAGTGAGGGGAATTAAGCATCATTTGGGTCTCCATCATGGGTGGGAGGAGCTGACTCAAACCTCACCATAAAGCCCACGATGATATTCACAGAATTGACCATGTGGATGCCCCTGATGCCCAGAAGAAATTTGTTATGCAAATAACTCTCAAAATCATTCCATCACCTCTAATTGCTAATGAAAAACAATACTCCCTGAACTGCACATCCCAAACATTTCCTCTAAGCAGCAGACTTTAAAATACATACATGCAAATATACATTTTTTATTTAATCGGTGGTGTAGTTCTGTGACAGACTGGTCCAGAATGCAGAGGGAAGGGAGAAGCCACTGGAATGTGTTCTAAATTAATAGTGAATTGTGACACAATCCAGAGCACTCATAATAATCAAGTTAGTATGTTTTACATTTTCTCTCAATGTGTTTTGCATTTTTGCTGCATTGGGAAGGAGGCTTTAGATATTGAAACAACATAATGTTAAACTTGTGAAATGACAATTCAAACACTGGCTGCTTTAAATAGTTTATACCTTGATAGCCTAATGCTCTGTGCAATGTACACATGGCTTTGTTAGGGACCCCTTGGATAAATATAGATTATTTATGGTTAATGGATGAGTGCTATTATACACTGAAAAAATTGTGACTGCTGCCTGGCTGGCCACTCAAGGATGGTTTTTTCACACGTGGGCAGTAACAAAACCGTGGTAAGGAAAGGAAGGAGCATTGGCTCCTGTTGTTGCTGACCTTTACATGGGATTTCTCCCAGGGCATGGAGGATGTGTCCCCACAGTCCCTGCAATCCAGCTTAGCAGTACCAGAGAGATAATGTGCATGCCTTTCCCAGCAGCACATCCCACTGCCTTCTGTTTTCTCTTCCCAGCTATGTTAAACATTACCCTACATTCATCTTGCAACCTTGAGTAAGGCTGTCACAGGGGCTTGGGCAGCAGGGTTACTCAGTGGGTCTGTTTTAGGAGTCAGGTAGTTTGACCTTTAATTCTGCAGTGAAAGGGTGAAATTTGTTTCTTTAACTTTTTAAACAACAGGTATCTTGTTTAAGGTCACTGCACAACATCTCTTCCATTCACCTCAGCTATCTTGGACATGATAGATGAGTCACAACTGAGGTTACCAATCACTCTAAAGAAATTCTATTTTCTGTTCCATTCTCTGTTCCATTCTGTATTATTTTCCTTTCTTGGGCAGATAAATGACAAGTGATTCTCATTGGCCTGATGGCTAATTGTATATTTTATTGATGATAGCAAAAGGCAATTTTTACCATTCTTCTTTGTATGTTTCTTGCTGGCTGGACAATCAGGTTAGACATGTCTAATCATTGGCAATAGGTTTATTAATTATGTGTCATATTATATTGATTTCTAGATCAGAATTAATGATCACAGTGAGTGTCTAAATGACATGGCTTAAGTCAATAAATGATTCTTGGAGAAAGGAATGAAACTGAAATAAATTGTCAAAGAAAAAAAGCCACAATATGTGCATGACTTGGAGTAAAGGAATTAAAAATCAGCTAATGTGTGTCATCTTTACTTAATTTTTGAAAGACTATTTACATCCTGTGGTGTTGGCTTTGATGCCTAATTGAGATTCTCAGAATGAGAATGACACAGTTAAGCTGATCCATTATGTGCAATAAACAGTTTTACTGTGAATTTGGGGTTTTTGTACTAGAATTGTGTCCTTTGAGGCCCCTCATCCCCATTCTGAGTGGAAGCCATGCCTACAGCCAGACAGAAACATCGTTGCCAAGGAACTTCAAGCTAAACAGAGCAGGCTGGAAGGGGAGAAAGTTTTGCCCAACATCACGCAGCAAATCTCTGGAGGAGAACAGTACACTTGGCATCAATGATGGCCAAACACCAAACCAACACCCATCCATGTTCACACCATAATAATATGCAGCTCAAAGAGACTCGAGAAGAATATTTAAGACAATTTTCAATGATCCTTGTCACATCACCTCAATTACTTTAACAGGAATGAAATAAACCATGAAAAATACAAGGTGATGCAAGCTCTGATTGTGATTCCCACCATCTTCTCGAGAGCAACCAAAATAAATAAACAAAACCAAGGAGGACTGATGCCACTACTTTCTTGTGGAAGAAAAAAGTCACTGTCTAAGCATTTTCTAGTCAATTACTGGAACATCTGGAAGTCCCTGTTCCTCAGAACATTCTGAAATCAGTGTTCCCAATAAAGGACACCTCATTTATGCATCTAACACACAGACCTGGATTTTTCTAGATTCACTGTGCCCCCAGCTCTTCACAAACCAGCTTTCTTAGCAGCTGAGCAGCACCTCTGCTTGCTGTAAAGGGTTCCTTTGGTCTGCCACAAATTAACTAAAGGGGACACAATACAGGAATTGTCACAAGCAGTGTTTTGTAACTCAAACTACCCCACACCTTGCAGATGCAGCCTTGTTTGTCTATGATGCACATCAAACAAACTCAACCTTCTTCAGCCCCTGTGAGCTGTTCTGCAGTCTGGATTGACTTAATCCTTTTTATTTGCTTTTGTAAGAGGTGCAGCTCATACAAAAAGCTTGGCTGTCCTTAGCTTAGTACAGGGTATTACCAAGAGCAAAGAATGGGTTATTGTGATGGGAAGAGAAATTTAAAAAACCCCAATACCACAGAGGGCAACTTCATCAGCTTTGCCACTCACAAAAATACTTGTTTATTATTGAATGCTCTCACAATTTCTTTTCTTACTTACATTTAGTCAGCAAACACTAATTTTTAACATTATTTGTTAAATTCAATCTGCTCATACCAAATATTCACTGATCTTTGCACATGACTGGTTATTTATTTTGCTCAGTATCCCTCCTGTGTCCTTATTCAATTCCTAATGCTTTCTGACTTTATAATGGTATAATATGACTCATAAGAAGCAAATAATGAAGAGCAATTAACAATTGAAGTCCAAGCACAGTCATTACCTACAGTCTGGACTTCATGGTCCATCAATAAGTCTCCAGACACTTTCAGCAAACAAGTAACATGATGCTACTCCTCAGAAAAAATATATTCGCCTCTTGTATTCATAAAACATTGTTCCCAAATCAAAATATTATGATACAGTATTTTGGAACCTTCTTTTCAGCACTAACATTGCTAGTGAGATTGCTGGCTGAAGTGTTTGTTAGCAAAACAGGGAGCTGCAGCTTTGTAAGTAGGAGTTATGTGCTACTCAAGGATATGTGCCATTGTAAGACTGATTCAAACTGATTTATGTGACAAATGGTTTCTCTTGTTTGATGTGAACTACTGAAGGCTGAGAGAAGACACCACTGACTAATGGGAACTAAAATAAGATTTTTGACTGAAGGAAGTGGCACATTTTATGTGTTCTGTGGTTTAAGACATCATGAAGACCCAAGGTAGAAACCTATCCAGTGGTAAATACATGTGGGAGAGAAAAGCTATTTAAATGAAAGGACACTGCTGGCATAGGAAAGAGAACATGAAGAATAGGATATAATCTAGCTACCAATATAAACTGACCATGAATAAGTTCAGGCTGAAAACTGGGAAGAAGGGAAATGCAGTCTTGTAACACTCTACAACAAGAGGAGGGAGGACAAAGAAGTAAGTAGCAGACAAAAATGATATGTGGCAACTTTCAAGATGGAATTTAATGAAGTTATGTTTTGGATGTAGGTCCAGAAGGTCCCTCCAGACTTATGTCATCTCTCAAAGGAGTACTCCACTAGTATGAAAAGGAGTTCAATAATGTGAAACTAACCTTTAACTAGAGAAATTTGGGGAACACAGAAAGCCAATCCCAGTTTACAGTGTTGTGCTTCTGGTATCTGTCATTGTTACCTTAAAATCACAGTCCACTTTCTGTTAGAGAATATGTATGGAAGTTATCCTGATGCAAAGCCAGTCCCAGCAGCAGATCTCCACAGTGGCAAGTTACTCCTGTGTGTGTAAAACGTGGCTGGAAAACTGTACATACACTTTGTTACTTGTCATGGCAGTTTATTTCTTTTCTTTCTTCTTTAAATCAATCATTTGACTCCCCTCAAATATCAACCTTTGGACGCAGAAGGCATTTATGCAGGCTATTACTGTATCCACCCAGACCTCCACGCTGATTGTGCAGATTATATAAACCTTTTGGTTACATTAGCACCTGAATATGATTTATGAGGGCAGACGGGAGATGGTGATTGACCCGCTTTCATGAAAGCAGCCTGTTTGCTGTGAAACAGCTTCCAGCATAAATCATTTTAGACATGCTTTTACACCAGGACTGAATAAACACTCACTTACCCCTGGTACCTGCTAATATGTTAACAAGTAATGTCCTCAAACAGCCTCATTATTTGATTACATCCGAGATTGGGGACTTTGTGCTGTTGCTTTCTCCGCCTGCCGGGATCTCACGAGCCCAGACACATTAACTCACTTGAATACAGAGAGAAAGTGGGAGTTTTATCAGCCTCCATTATCAACCCAGGATAACAAAATTCAGCATAAGGGCATTTATGATCTCATGGCTGAGGTATTATAACACAAATGTCTTAATCCCTGCAGTTCTCAACGCCGCTGTTGCCGTGTCTTTGGGTCAGTAACATGGTGCAGGGTTAATGAAGAAAGACAAATACAGTAGAAACAAGGGAAGCTGGAGGGGTGCCTGCATCCCATTCCTGCCTGCTCTTGGGGCCAGTGTGCTCCTGGCCTGTGGAAGTTCTGTCCTGCTGCTGCAATCTGTGCTACAAATCCCTCTTCAGCCACAATTAATGAAGTGGACCGTGGATGTGGGTGATTCTGTGTTCCTCAGGACAAAAGAAAGTTGTCACCTAAGAAGGAGGAGAAGCAAAGATACACACACACAAACAAAGCAGTTTTCATAACCAGTGCAGATTTCAGTTTCTGGCTTTGGTGCTGAAGTCATGACCACCATCTCCAGATGAGCTCACCTAAACCACTGCATCTCTGTGGGTCACCATCCCTATGTGCATGCAAACACAAAGTCAGGCAGTGAAGCTGGGCCTGCACAAACCACACTTACCCAAGGCTATATCACTTTTCTCCTTTCATGGCTCAAAAGTGTCAACATCGACAGCTGGGCTCACTTACTCTATATAACATCATTATTTTGATTTTACTCTGACGTGTTAACAGACCTCACAAGCCACTTTGGGACCAGACCTTTTGTGAGCAAGAGGCTCTTTCCAGCATCACTGTTTCTAGGTGTTCTGGGCTCTGAAGGATGTTGTAGAAAGTGCAGGTACTCAGCTTGTATAGAGCAGAAGGAGAGAAAAAGAAATCCATGAAATAAGACAGGAAAACAGCATTTTGGGGGTTACATAACTTTTATGCCTAAAATACAGAGGCAACAACTTGTTGGTAGCATCAGCCACCAGAAACACCTTCAGCGATTTCAGTAATAATTAAAATCCCCCCCAAGATACTTTATCAGCTCACCACAACAACAGCTGGGAGCCTACATGAAGTTATTCACTGTCCTTTCAGGAAAATCAGTGCTCTTTTTGAAGTCCATTGAACTGCACTTTTGTTGCCTTAGGCAAGTGAGAGTTTAGGCCTCCATAAGGCACATTTGGGAGCCCTCAGTGGAGGGGAGAGAATGATGGAATGGATGCCTCCATCTCATTCAGGAGCTCAACTGAGGGATCAGACTTCACCTGCAAGCTGAAAATCCTACTAATGTGAACTTAAAGCTAAACCCATGTAGATATATCCCACCTCTGGGCTTTGAGGACATCCTGGTGCCACTGAACTGTCCTTTGTAAAATATGGGGCAGAATCCATGCTTATGCTAATATCTGGGCAGATGTTGAGGAAGGTTAACTCAAACTGATAGATACACAAGGATGCAGGTTGCTACAAGAAGAAAATCAGGCCTGGATTGCCAGGAAATTGTCCCCATTTTCGAGATAGTTATCTGAACTCAGAAGTTTAAGAAATCCTTTGAAGTTATCAGCAACCAAAAGCTTTAACATTTTTTTTCCTCAACTCTGATGGAGCTGTGCCATATTTTACAACAACACGATGTAGATTCAGACTCTGACTCAGGTAATCTTCCCACTGCAGGATAATGCCAGAAGTACATATGAGTCCCATTGTAGTGAAAAGGACAGAAGTCCATCCTAGAAGTCAAACACAGATTTGGATTTTTTTTGAATTAGGCCCTAAATGGAAACTTCACCAAAATATTGAACTCCAGATACTCCTTTACCTAGGACTACATTTCCCCCATCTTTGCTAAAAAGGTTAGCAAAACTGATAAAGGTGAACACTAAACAGAAACTATTTTTATTTTATTAGATTTACTTTGCACCTCACATTTATTGTGGCTGTCCTAGCAGTGATGCTGTCCTAGCCATGATGTAATCTGCAATTAACTAGTCTCCTTTTGTCAGCCTACATCATCAAAGCCTGTTTTTATGGAGTGTTAAGTCTAATATTTACAGTGTTAAATACTTGGACAATATTTAAATTGGTTTCATCACATACTATATTTAGATGGAGTGATATTGTCTGGTTAACAGCAATGAAAACAATTCCGTTCTTTTGGGGTTTATATTTTGAGTGGGTATTAGGTAACTGGAAAATATGGTCATTATATTTGTCTAACATTTCTACAAGTTGTAACATGGCATTTCAATTTGGGCCTTAACTCATGAATTATCCGTAGGCAAAACTTTTGAGAAGTTTCCAGGTTCAACATGCAAACAAGAGCAGAGTTCAGTGGCATGTCTGAAAGGAAGGCAGTTTAATATTTATACACATACACGGAGAACTATGAAGACATTTTTCAGGACCTTTTCTTTCCAGCAATGCTGCTGTTACACAAACCCAGCTCCAAAGGAATTTCTAATGTCAAACAAAAATCACAATTAATGTGTGATCTAATCCCAGTCTCACAGAGACAGACATCACTAAGTTTCTGGGTATTGCTCCTTGGAGTTTTATTTGTCCATGTGATTCATGTTTGCGTCCACTTGTAGCTAATGTGGGCAATCTTGCCCATACTCTCTGAGTAATTTTGTCCTTCAAATCAAAGACCTTGCAGCTTTGCTGACTTCTCATGCCCAGCAGCAAAGAACCCATTCAAACAATGAAGATGTCTCCATTCTTCAAAGCAGAGATCTTTTCAGGTTTTTTCCCAATGTTTATGCATCACAGCAACTGCTATAATACTTTTTATTTCTCCCCAAATGCAGGCAATACCTTTCGCCTTCTTTCATGTCTTTAGGTTTTCTTTCTTTTCCCAGTGTTGGTGTGAACTTCCCATCTCAGTTATGTGATTTCCAGCAATCCCACAGAGTTAGTCATTCCTCTCCTGGATGATCACAGCCACAGCCTCTGGACCAGAGCAATGCCTGTGCCATATGTTGGCTCTTGTCTGCCAGAAATTTCTGCTCAGAATTGTCTCTAGTTCTGTGCAAGAAGCAGAACCACGAAGGGCGGTGGCACAGGGAAGGATTTTCTCCTGACTCTTCAAAAGGACTCTGCTCACAGATCCATGACTCTGACTCAGCTCTGTTGAGCCAGTTCTCTGTGCAGAGGATCTCATCAACAAGAGGGAGCTGTAATCCCTTCAGACAGCCCTTTGAACAGCCCAGGAGATCTTTGACAGAGCCTGACGTAACTTCTGGAGCACTGGAAACTTGTAATCCCACATTTTATTTGGTTTTAGCAGATAGAAGTAAAAGATTCTGCAGAAAACTGTGGTCAGAGTACAGAAAAGTAATTTTGTTAGTTATCATCTCAAATGTTTCTTCTTTTGGGAAGGTATAAGCTTCTGAGATTTGAAATCCACCTGTTATTTAAAATTAACTTGGGTGCCTCCAGCTTTCAGAGTGACTAAAGGAAAGGAAAACTTACTCATCCAATAAATAACACAGTAAAATTATCAATAACCAAATACAATACGTTTGAATTCACCATCCATGGGAGATCATTTGCAGTCCATTTGGCTCCCCCCAGTCCTCTCACTAACTCGGTGCTCCTGAAGGAAGTGTGTCACATGGGCAGCCTTTTCTTTGGTTTGAATGCAAGTGACAAATTGTCCAGGACTTATAGAGCCCCTGCACTGCCACTTTCAATGTGTGGAGAGCCTCAGCAGCATTTATTTGTTTTCTATATGCTTATGAACCATCCACTTCTACAGGAGTGGACACCTCTGTAAGATATTTAATTTCCTACAAAGGAAATGTCATGCTGAATGCTCCTCCCACGAACACTTATCTTGTTGCCTAAAACATGCTTGAGACTCTTAGAAAAGGTTTGAGTGGGCAAAGTTGGAATTTTTTTCTTGTTTTTCATTTTGTCCTTGATTTTGCATCTTGGATCTCAGTATTCAGTGCCTGGCAAATGCATTTGTAAACTGGAGTCTGGAAATCCCTGATGAAAAAGGCACAGTATGCTTTAGCTGTGAGAAGGATAAAGATCTGGGAACCAGTGCCTTTGTATCTTATTTCCTATTTTCCACATGGCACCATGTCATTTTTGTATAAATTACTTTTTATAAATTATATAAAATGCATTTTGTGGTTTTCACTAAGTAAAATAGTCTTTTGCATTTTCTCTTGGAGAAAATCTCTTTTCCCCAGAAATCTTCAGGACAGTTTGTGAAACTTTCAAGACATTGTTATTTGTACAAAACCAGAGTTTATTTCAGGCTTTTTTAAAGCATTGGGCTGGTTTGGTAGAATGAAAGGGGAAGGGTTATTCATATTCCTTAATGTAATTGTGTTTTAATTTAAAGATGTCCAAATTTTATGGCAGTCTTTATTTACTTTCACTTAGCTCTTAAAGAACAAGTATGACTTCCAGATTTGCTACAAAGCGAGTAAAAAGGCAGTAAATGTAAACCAAACTGTGATTAAGAGCCTGATTCTGCTGATTAAAATCACTGGTCAAACATACTCTGACTCCAGAGATCAGATCTGAACCTTTACTGCACTGGATCCTCTCCAAAACCCACTAAAGTCAATAGGAGTTTTTCTTTTGAGCTCAGTCACTGGGTGTCTGTCTGCCTTTTTCTCTCTTAAATTATAAATCACCAGGAGGAGTTTAATCTTGCAGTTTTCAGTGCCAGTGTGACATTTATTTTAACTTTGGCTGTTGACAAAGCACCCCGCATCCTGCATTTCCCTTCTGGCAATCACATGTCTATTCTAACTCACATGTTACGTTCTGTCAGGGATTTTATTTTATTTGTTCTCTGCTTATTGCCATCCACTTCTCCAACCCTCCCTTTTCATCTGTCCATCACATTTGGCAGCAAGAAAAATGGATCTATTTTGCAATACCAATTTCAGTGCCACTTGCCAGTCCAAATAAGAGTTGTGTATCTAACACACCATACAGGGGCTCAGTTTCTGGATTTTGTCACAAGAGCTGTATTTTCTCAGCAGCTTATTAACAGCGTGTGTTTGGGGTGAAAATTAAGCAAATGGAAAAAGGATGTCACAGCAAGGAGCTGTGTTGCAACACTTAGGTTATTATATTGCATTAAGTTAAACAAAGAGTGTTTAGCCATGTTATGACTATGATTCTCATTCATTCCAGTCCCTCAAGAAAATGTATTTGAAAAGAGGCAACTTTGCTCAGTCAATTTCCCCTTGGTCAAAATGCTCCCAGGTGCCACTCCTGTGAATTTGACAGGAAAAAAAAATGTTAACGGAGTACAGCTTGGGAAGGGGGGCAGGGTGAGATTGCCATAACTCTGCTGATGCCAAGAATAAGAAGAATAATGGGAACCGCTGCAGATCGGAAACTTTCTTTCGGTCATTTATCAAGCCCATATTATTTTCTCATCTTTCACTGTCTTTGGAGCACATGTGTCAGGTGAACAAAAAAAGTTACAAGAAATCTTGAACTGCACTCTGCTTTCCCAGAAAAATGTGCTGACCATCCAGCGTGTGCCTGAGGTCAACCATGAAGCTTTTAAACAGTCTCTGGATCCATAAATAGCCCTTGGATAAGGCTGCCAGTCAGCTGAGGAGGCTTTGAATTTTGCATTCGAGGAAGGAGCAACATAGGATTGCTCAGCACCATCCCTTTGACTGTCTCTTTCCCACATCTGGCCAATGACTTTGTTGCCTAAATGGGAGCTGAGCAATTCTGGAAATTGGACTCTAAGTAGAAAACATTCCCACTTCTGCTTCATCACTCGTGTTCGTAGGGAAATAAAGCACTGTGATGCTTTTACCATATGTGGATTTGAGAATAATTTCTAAATCCCCCCCATGCCTGAGCCATAGCTTGCTGAACAATTCCCATCAACTACTATTCTTGATAAGGGTAGAAATGATGCAGGTGGCTTTGATAAGTTGAACTTCTTGAGTGACCTAATTTAAACACAGCTACTCCACCTTGCTGGGGTGCAGCCGCTTGGTGGGCTTTAGCCCAAAAGCTGTCACTTCTCAGATGAAAGGGACAACTGTGCCAGCTGGGTTGGTCTCACTGACCTTCACAGAGAAATCAGTCCCCTCATGTGTTCCAGGTGCTGTATCCTTTTTCCCTGTAGGATTTCCCACTTTAAAGTCTTGCTTCCAAGTCTTTGCATACAAGTCACTGCCTGCAACTCTCTTTTTTTACCTGAACTGGGCAGAAAGCTGTTAGAACACTATTTCCACATTCTTGATAGGGGATGCTGCCTTCAGTCTCACCACCTCCCACCTACCTGACAAACACATTTAGTTCCATGCTGCCCTTCATTCCCTACCCAGATTGTGCCCATCTTTTCCTGTCCATTCTCAAAAATTCCCTTTGTCCATAATGCGGACAGTGCCATGAGAGCTGTTAACAACCAGGCAGGTGAGGAGCTGTGTCTTAGCTCCTAAAACACTCCCTGCTTGTGGCCTACTGATAATTGCACATCTGATCACAACAGCCACGTTATTTCAGATTCCATCCACCCATCCATCCACTTCTCCTGTGTGAGCTGGATCCGGGGCAGGTCTTGAGTGGCATCCAACAGAGAACACTCACCCAGCTTCAGGGTATGAAAAAACGGGCAACACTAAACAATAGGTGTTGTTAAGCTGTGAAACTGCTTGCCACAGGAAACTGTGGGTACAAAGGGATTTAGAATTAGCTAGGTAAACTCCTGGAAGCAAAACCCACCGGGGGCTATTAAATACAAAGATGCTATGTCTGGCTCCGGAAATCCCAGCACCACAAATCACTGGCCCTGAGCCCACGATCTGCATACCCTGATATTGTGCATTAAGTACCTACTACAGCTGACTGCATGGACAGGGTACTGGGATGGATGGACCTCTGGTTCTAAGCAGCTCAGCCATTCCTGTGTTTCTCTGCAAATAGATGAACTGGGACTAAATATCACATTTGGCACTAATGTTTCTGCATTCACCCAGCAGCATTTCTATCACCAGCACTCTCCAAGCGGCTTCTGCCACGACATCTGGACATCATGTAGCACCTGAAGCACATTAAGCTTTTTCAGCAGGTAATAAACCCCTGGACAGTGTATGGCAGGCGAGCCCCAGTCTCTAAATACCCATCACGGACATTGCTTTCTCCAGCAATTGCCAAAGCCTGCTTTAGATTAAATTGCTTCAGCCCAGCAACTGCAGAAGGGCAAGGCTGGAAAAGGAAGTCTTTCTTGTTTTGTTTGGGCCCTTGTTTTCCTGCTGATTGGTTGTTTTGGGCTTGTTTGTTTTTTGACAAATTAATTAAAGGACAAATATAAGGCTAGACAGCTGAATGCATCAAAAAGGTCAGCCAATTTCTCAGGCTACTGTCTTTTTCCAGCTGTTCTAGATGAGAAAAATGATCAGGCGGGCTGGATCTCTCTGGTTGGTTTTCACAATGTAAAGTAGACTTCTTTGATATAAAGCAAGGAGTTAGGGAGGTTAGAGGATGCTGGGGTGGTGATGCCACACAGGATGCCAGCAAGACACTTCTGTTTGTTGAGCAACTGCTCTTTTCAGAGCAAATCCCACCATCCTATATATGGACTATTGTCCATCAGCTGTTCAGCTCTGGGTCTGGGAATGATATGAACCTGGAGCCTTCCTTCAGCATCTGACTGCACAAAATCCCCGTGTTATAGGGAGGTCTGGGCCACAGAAGTGGAAAACTTCTTGTGAGACAGAGATTGTGTCAGTCTGTCCCCTGCAGCCCTTGCTCTGGAGGTGCCATGTGTGGCTTACCTAGTCCCACCAGTGTGTCACCTGGCAAATGCACCACTTCAGCTGGGTCTCACTGAGATTCCCCTGGGAATTCTTCCCCTTTTATCCTGTTGTCTGGAAGCGGGGAAGCTTAGCCTAGAAAGGGTTGCATCAAGCAAATTGATATAGGAAAGAAGAGAGGAAGGGAAGTGAGAAAGGAAGTGGGAAAGGAAGTGAGGAAGTGAGGAAGTGAGGGAGGAAGGAAGGAAGGAAGGAAGGAAGGAAGGAAGGAAGGAAGGAAGAAAGAAAGAAAGAAAGAAAGAAAGAACGAAAGAAAGAAAGAAAGAAAGAAAGAAAGAAAGAAAGAAAGAAAGAAAGAAAGAAAGAAAATATGAGAAAGAAGAAAATTAAAAGGAAATGAAAGAGGAAAGAAAAAAGAAGGAGAAAAAAGCAAGCATGCATTTCTGATGACAGCTGCACAAACGTGCCTTATTCTGCCAGATCTCTCAATTAAAATCAAGCCACCCTAATTTAAGGGGAAAATAAACACAGGCCTTATGTTATGTGCTTTGCTTTCAAAAGGAATCAGCCTGAGGAGAGGCAGCAGGGCCCTGAGCTGGGGACAGCTGGTTGTGAGGGGGAGGCAGGTCCTGCTGGCCCAGCTGCTGCCCCAGTGCTGGGGGGTCTGGGGCAGGAACCCCCACCCTGCTGTGGTTCTGGGGGTGGGGGGAGATGGCTGTCCCAGGTAGGTCTGGGGCAGACACTTCAGTGCAGTGACCCTGACTCCTTTACAACTTAGTCCATATCAGCCAGAGGCCACGAGGGACAGACTGGACAGTCTGCCCTGACATTGTCCCTTAGGGTGAAAAATTAGGAAGTTCAAGGCACAGCCATGTATTCTCATGTTTTTCTTCTCCCACACTTCTAAGTAAAAATGAGGACACTTCCTCTGCACATAGCCATTCTAAAACTAGTGGAGAACAGCATGAGGAGCTGCTTTTTGAGCGAGCAGGCTGACTACCATTCACAGGGAATCCACACAGTCACTGCCATGCTCTGCTCTGCTGCAGTGCTCCTGCACTCTCCAGGATGGGAAAGGTGAGCCCTGCCATAACTGCATGATGGCTACATCCCTACCTGGGAATGGCAAAACTTGCTGAAAGACCTGTCTTGCAGATCTTCCCCATCCAGGTAGAGCCCTCAGCCTGCACGTGGGACCTGCTGCTGTGTTGGGATGGAAGAAACAAAAAAACAGCAGCACAGGGGTGCAAATGTCTGAGGGTCTGGGGTATTGTCAAAGGGTCACTTGCCCAGGCTGGACATCTAAAATGCTCATTTGCTGCATGGGAGGAATCTGCCAGACGTTTCAAGGGAGAAACAAAGGAAGAATTTAAAGAGTGTAACAACAGGAAAAAACTTGAAACTCTTCAGCATAAGCTATCATGGATTTGGGTCTGGATTGCAGAGGTTCAAGAGATCAAAGCAGTAGCAACCAGAAGGGGCAAACCAGAGACAGCAGGCAGATAAAAGAAGAGATAAAAGCCAAAGAAAGCTTGGACAGGACGCTGACATTGGTAAATGAGGAACTGGGGCTGGATTAAACAGTAGTGCTTGATGTGTTGTCTAGTCCCTTTTTTGGCTCTGTTGGCTTCTGCAGAGCTAAAGCTTTGGGGGTTGGGGGGTGGGGGAAATGGGAAAAAAGTGCTATTGTCATTTTCTGTTCATGCCAAAGAAAAAAAACTTCTGTGTGTGAATAATCTCTGTACTGCCTGTGGAAGGAGAATCTGCAAGGATCTTCCTGGGGGTAAAAGCTGCTCAGAGGGTCAGTGGACCCCAAACTGCACATAGGCTGCCCAGAAGTCACCCTGGTGGGACACACCTTTGTCCTACGTGTTCGGGGAGGGATCCAGATGATGCACAGGGCTTCCTTACAGCTCAGGATCAGATGTGGATCTGACCCTCAGACAACAAGGAACTTTTTTAAGCTGCTGGGGTAACTTTGGGAATTTGTTACATTGAATACAAAGCATTCCCGTTGCCTGGCCTGAAAGGGCAACCCAAGCAGGTGCATCAGCAGAGCTCCTCTTGGCCTCTTGAGGAAGAAGCAATTATTCAATCAGTGCAGGAGGGACTGGGTGGATCTTCTGAGTTTTGTGGCTCCTCAAAGCCAGCTCTTCTGGCTCTCTTTCTCACGGCTGCCTTCTGTGAGGCAGCCCACCTGGGCCATCAGCTGGGAGGAGGAGGAAGGAGAATACAGCAGAGGACATCTCAGAAGAGGATGTGGAGCTGGAGCAGGAGTTGTGCTATAGCACAGTGAGAAAGTCCTGTCACAGGACTGACTGTGGTGGAGGGAGAGGCATTCATGGACAGTGTGAACTGAAAAGGAAAGGAGCAAGAAATGATAACAGGGAGATGCTTCTTTCTGGGGAACTGCTGCAGTGATGGGATGTGGGTGAGGCTTTGGTGTGGAGGGAGAACAGGGATTACTCCTGTGCTCTGAGTTACTCTGCATAAAATGCATTTGAGGGCTGGCTGGGAGCTGCATGAACAAGTCTGTGGTGGGATTGGGTTAGGAAATGACATCTAAATGATGCTGTGGCTTGAGAGGTTAAGCCTGGGCAGGAGGGAGGAAAGATGTGGCCTGTGAATTGGTTGATATTTTTCTTTTTGTTCTGTTTCCAATGTCTGGAAGGATAAGCACCACGTCCTTCCCCATCTTCTCCTCTCTGTCCTTGCTGGGGCTCCTTGTGCATTCCCCCATCTCGGGGTGAGAAGCAGAAGTTCCCATCCCTGCTCGGTGGTGAGACCATGTCTGTGCCAAGGTCACCCAGGATTTACGGGCTGCGCTTGCAAGAGCAGAGAACTCCCAGGTTTCCCTCCGCGATCTCCAGCTGCCATCTGCTGGTAAACTGCGCCCGCCGAGCCGAGAGCGTCCCGGGCTGCTGCCAGCGCTGGGCAGGAATCCCTGGGGAGCAGGACTGGCTTGCAGCATCACCGGGGAAAAGCAGAGCTCAGGAGATGGCAAAGAGCTCAGCTGAAGGGACCTCGCCTCAAGGTGTGCAGGGGGAATCAATCCCATTCTAGCAGAACACTGAAGGACAAGCAGGGTTTAAGTGCTGCAGTAAACTTGATGATTTATTGGGGACTAACTTTTTTCTTTGAAAAGATATTAAACCTGCCTTGGGGAGGTGGGGAAGGGGTGGGAAACAATCTGTTAAAATATGTTTCTTCTGCTTTCTGCTCACATAGGCACAGAAGAGCAAGTTATCAAAAAGTGAAAGAGGTTATTGAGAACTTGTCTTGGACTAGTGAGGTTTAGGAGTTGTTTTAGGTTGTTTGGTTTTAACTGAACTGTGCAGCTTCAGAGCTGTTCTGCTGCATATTTACTGATAAAAGGCATGAGTCAGACAGGTCTTTGGTCTATCTCAAGAATACTGGCTGAGCACATGGCCCAGGCACTGCCAGGCCCTGTGACACCATTCCTGCTTTCCCTGCATGTAGGAATCTTGTAGATGGGAAGAGGAAAACCACAGATACTGCCAGGAGTGATCTAGAAGTTGTTTCCCTGGATCTGGAAGGGGCATTTCCTGGAGTGATCACAGGGAGGAAGTTTAAGTGTCTGTTGGTTCTTGTGAGCATCACAACCCAGTGGGTGTCTTGGTTAACAGTGATTATGTGTGATAGAGAACTAATTGATGAAGTCTTTACAAGGTTTCTGAAAATAAATTATGGATCAGAAGAGAAAGATTCTATCAGTCCCACCCCAAAGGAAAAATTAATGTGTGAGCTTAAGCCTCATTAGCCAGGAGAGAATCCACAGCAGCATTCTGAACTATCAGAGTGGATGTGTGAGACCTCACCCCTTCCTGTGACACCACAGCCTCCTACACTGCAATGTACATCCAAAACAAAAGCTTTTTCATCACTTTAATTGCTCACTGAAGACCTTGTTTTTTGGGGCCCTCTTGGAAAGCCACCCTTGGAGCTGCAGCTTGGAAGGCTGCAAATTCCAGAGCAGAGGCTTTGCCAGGAGAGCAGGGGAGTGAAAGAGTGGAGAGAGGCCTCAGCTGAGCACCAGCATTGGCAATTCTCCTGAGAACCTGGTGAGGTTTATTGTTTTCCCTAAAGCCCTAGTTTCTGGAGGCACAGGAGTGCAGTAAACTTCCCAAATTTCACACATATATGAGACTTACTGCTAGAAGTCATGATGAAGAAAAGTATAAAAATGCACCCTCTGAGAAAAGAAATCAGAAAGAACAAAAAGCCTCTAGTATTGGAAAAAAAGAAAGTCCTCATCATATCTAAGCCAATATCATTCAATTTTGGCCCCCATCTCAAGAATTTTTAAGGCTTGGAGTTGGCAGTAAGGAAGCTTCAGTGATGCTTTGGCCAAGAACAAGGGCATTATTTCCTGGCCAATGTCCCAAACTGTATATTTCCCCTTCCATGGACTCAAAATGCTCCCTGGAAATCAAGCTCTGCAGGGGGGAATCTTTATCACATTTTGTCCTCAGCTTCTCTAGGGCATCATGAAACATCAGCATCCTCCCACGCTAAGTCTCATCACACTGTGCAAGTTGATGGCAGTAGTTTATCAAGTCTGATGTATTGCTCAGGATATGAGCTGCTCAACTGTGGTACAGGAATAGTATAAGTCATTATTGTTATTATCATGGTGAAGATGAGCATTGGGGATGTTGCTGGAGAATGTCATTGTCTTTCGATCCCTTTAAAATTTTCTTTTTCTTTTTGGTAGTGCATCTAGGTTTGTAGCTGGACCAAAGAGGCCTTTTATTTTTATTTTAGTTTTGTTTTAAGAGCTCTCAGCCCCGGAGGGAGCTGTCATTTTGGGCTGCTGATTGCTTGTGCAAGTTGACAGGGAGCAAGGCAGCTCTGTCTGTAGTGATCCCAAGTCCTTTTGCCTAATCAAGCCAACACTGCAGGCTCTGTGTGGAGGATGTGTAACTCTATCTCACTACCTGACAACTCCTTCAGTTCCAGACTTTGTTTCCTCAGTCCACACAAACTGCACTGAGCCATTGAGTTTGATTTTACTACTTTCTCCTTCTCCCCCCCATCTCCTCCTACTGCATTCTCTCAGCAACCATTTTGTCTCAGCCTTCCTTTCTGGTTCTTTTCCTTAGGGATAGTAACTCAGTGGACTGAACTCACTTCCTATAGATCCTTGACCCTCAGAGCTTTCTGACATCTATTTTATTGACTAGTCAAAGGAAATTCAGCATCAATTCAAAAATACTGCTTTCTACAAAAAAAGAAAGGTATCTTATCTGGCCAGTTTTCTTTGAAATGTGATTCAGCTAGAAATGGATTGACAGACTTTGTAGAAAGCTCTTGCTGAAGCTTAAAAGGGGCTCTTGCAGCTATAGGGTTTGACTCAAAGACATGGATTTCCTTTCTGGTTCCATGAGTCTGTAACACAGTGACTGCAGGGAAATGACAGTGAAATAGAGTTGTCTTTTGTTGAGCTTGGATGTGGAAGGAAATGAGATGTATTGATGGATCACTCACTGGAGCAAGAGGAGCTGCTGCCCTGATGCTCAAGGCTGCCTCCAAGGGAGGTTCAGCAGCTGGATTGTGCTGGCAGAGGGGATTTCCCTGGGGCCCTGATGCAGATGTGGGGAACATCAGATGTATGAAGGAGGGAAAGAAGGAGCCCAGAACATCATGGGGGAAGCCTTGTAACTTTAATAAATTTCTGCAGAGCTCTGGGATGAGGTCCCAGCTGGAAAAAAAACCATTCATTCATTCCTTCTGTTGGACTTCAGTATTTCCAGAGAGGCAGGTTTGTACCCAACTTCACCTCCCAGTGAGACCAACCACCAAACCCCCAAACACTGACTAATCTGTCACAAGGGAGAGTGCCGTTTTCCTGCCTCCTAACTTTAAAAAGAGGGATCTCATTCTTCTCTGCCATTTTTCTCCTGACATGAAGGAGAAGGATTTTTTAAGTTGTCACCAAGCAGACATGGATCAAGCTGCTGATACCTGTCTGAATTCACAGTTCCAAAACTGATGTTCACATCTCTGGTTTTGTCACAGGGCATTTTCTTTTGATATGGGCCACAGAGTGAAAATTTAAATGCCTTGGATTGCTTTTTAGCTGTGTTTAGGGAATGCTTTTTGGTTTGTCACAGAGCACAGATCAGAATCATTCAGCAAGGGCTGTTTTCTTCCCCACTGTGTGATCTGCAAAACGGCTGTTTGAGGTCATACTGGGAAATTGAGAGAGACATCCTATTCCCTGCTCCAAGGAGCTTACCAGGTGATAATGCACTACATCTGGTTTTACCACTCTTGGACTAAGTTCGTTGTGATTCTCAGACAATGGATTTCAAGGGAACATTACAGGAATCTAGTGCTTGCCATAGTACCAAACATGCCTCTTGCGGGGGCTGTGAAGTGTTACCTCACCTGCTTTGCTGGGGAGCATTACCATCCCAGGCACCATGAGCTGCTCCACCATGGCTGTTTTCATCTTCAGAGGGACCCAAAGAGGTTCAAATGAAATGAATAAGTTCTTACTGCAACTCCTCCATATCTTCTGCCTGTTGATCCATTATCAGTGAGTCTCCATCTTGCTGGTGGTTCCAATGGTCACAACTCACACCACCTTTATCATGGAGCATCACCATGAACACACTGTATCACTGCTTGGATCTGTCATTGCTGATGTGACTTTCACTTCCTTGGTGTTTCTCTGACTGTCATTTCATTTGTACTCCAATCCTGAGACATCTTTCCAGAAAAGCAATACCCAGAGTCCTACTACAAACTACAAATACATCTCTTCATGCCTTAAATTCATTAAAAAATGCTCTCATAAAAAGATGTATTTCCAGGGTTTTTACTCAGACTTCTGCATGGAGTTGGCAAAGACATTATGTAACAGCTAAATCTTCATTAGTTATATCTGTTTGCTTTGTGCCTTCATGACAATGATGGAAGCTGTAAATAAGTATATTGTCCCATCTTAACAAGGATAGCATATCCATCAATAAGGACACTTACTCAGCTGAGATCTGTGCAAGGCTGTAGAGGGGAGTAAATTAAAGGGAGAACAACATCCTTCATCTCAAATGTCCTTGTTCCGTCACTTAATGTTTTACCCTTGCTAATATTTTTCAAAGTCTGGCTGTTAGTCAAAAAAGTCACTCAGTAAATGTGACATATTTTATCCAGCCTAAGTCTGCTTGCTCCTAGAATTATTTTTCTAGGCAGCCATGCCTGGAAGCATGACATGAAACTCCTATGTCTTCTCAGCTCAAATTCCCAGCAGTCACATAAGTTTCCCAGTGGGATGTGTGGGGATGGAAGGTGCAACCAGAGGAGGTCACTCAGCTGAACAGGGAGGTGCAAACCCCTGTTTGGGGCAGCAAATGAGTTGTCTGGATAAAGGCAGCAGTGTGAGATTCCACTCTCAGTGGTGTCCTCCTCAGCCTGGATTTACTGGTTGGTAAGACCATGCTTAGCCCAAGGTGTTTCCTCTCACTAAACTCAACTGTCCCACTTAGGTGCAGAAAAGCTGTGTGGTAACTTGAAACTGCCCTGTGTGTCAAGGCTCTCCTTGCTCCACAGGCAGATTCCAGGGGTTTGGGCTCACAGTGCTTGGCAGGAGCTACAGGTGATCTGTGGGAGAGAGAGAGAGAGGAGCGGGTAAGAGATGGTCCATACCATTTGCTGGGAGAGATCCATGCTCCCAGCTCCTTGCCAAGGAGCCCAAACATGGGAATCACATCCCATGGGAGCCACCTGCACTGCATGGCTGGAACTGAGTCCCCACAGGCTGCCCAGGGAGCTCTCCCCATCCCCAGGAAGGGACAGGAGCAGTTTCCAGCACATGGAGCTGTGAACTTTCCCCTGATGTGACAGAGCTCAAGGCAGCCTGACAAGGTCCTGAGGTTCCCACTGAAACCAGCACCTTCCTTGCTTCTCTGCATGGCATTTTATCCTTGCCTCAGCCCAGGGATCCCTGACTCACCTGGGCTAAATGAGCTAACAGAAGTAATGCAAGGAGTTTTGAAGTGATGGACTGGCTCCAGGCTTATGGGACAGCCCAGGAGTGAAAATCAGAGTGTTGCCTGCAGAGGGAAGAAAAGAGCTGTGGTAGCACCACTGCACTTCCCGGGGGTCTGCTCTGCTTCCCACTGCTCCTCTGGAGCAGGCTCTGAGCTGAATAGCTGCCTTTAAACATTAAATACATTCAAAGCCCATTCATATCAAACCAAAATTAAACTGCTGGATTTCATTCAAGAGTCATTCCCCTGAGAAAGGGCTGAGAAGAAAATAATGGTTAGCTGAATGCCTCACCCA
Organism: Lichenostomus cassidix; assembly: GCF_008360975.1. Classification (NCBI taxonomy): domain Eukaryota; kingdom Metazoa; phylum Chordata; class Aves; order Passeriformes; family Meliphagidae; genus Lichenostomus; species Lichenostomus cassidix. Next base: position 7,269,675 of record NC_139489.1, on the reverse strand, counting down.
TTCAGCACACAGGAAAATCCTCCAGGAGGAAAGGTAAGGAGTGAGGCTGGGCTATCACCTCACCTCATTGCATCAGTATCTGTGTACAAGCCAATTTCTCAATCCATTTAGAAATTTGCTAATTGTCATTGGAACTATTTGCTGATGACTGTGCAGTAGCTTGGTAATGAAGAGGAAGTCCATTTATTCGTTAACATTTGCAACAATAATTGCCTGTCAGTCCGCCAAACATCTTTTGCCCCAGAAACACTTGCTCTTCAGCACCTTTTTACTTTTTTCTGAGCTGCACACTTTGAAACATCACTTACAATTTCCAGTCCCCAATGGACTCATTCTCATCTGCTGTGACAGTAGTGAGGGTGAGCACCTCACAAGGGGACACTGAACGTCCTGTCACTTCTGCTACAATGAGAGGAGAGTGCATTAACTGTGCTGCAGGGTCTGAATGGCTGGTGGCAGCTCCCAGGTACTGCTGAAACTGTGGGTTTTACAGGGCTGCTGCAATTCTGCAGCCTTCCCCACACCTCTTCTGGACATCGCTGCAGGGCTGGGAGAAGCTGTGGATCTGTCTCTGGCCAAGGAGACAAGGTGGCCCCAGGCCCTGCCTTCTGAGCTTTGGGGACTGTCTTCTGCCCCCCATTTGCTGATCCTGCTCTCAGACTTCAGCAAGACAACAAAAAGACTTCATGAAGCCAGGCATGCATCAGGAAGTGAGTCCTGGAGGAAGGAGGAAAGGGTTTTTAGAAGGTAGAGGAGTGATATCTCAGGAGGTGACGAATGGGAAGAGGATGGAAATCTGTATTGCTCAGCTCTCTGTGCCTGTTGCCCCTATGAGTGCAGCCAACCCCCCTACCAGCAGCTGATCCTGCAGTGGCTGACACCCCACAATAGCTTTGTCACCTGTGCTCAAAGGCTCACCCCTGTCCATCGTGCCCAGCACTTCCTCTGCTGCCACCACTGCTCCCACCAACACAGGTAACATAAACCAATGCATTGCTTCTCTTTGGGCAAGCAAAATTAAGAGTTGCCTGCATGACCAAGAGGCTCTGAGGCCTCTGCCTGCTGGGGAGGGTGGGTTTGCTGCAGCAGGTGGTCAGAATATTCGGGGTGCCTCACCAGGTCCCTGGAGAAAAGTGGGAGAGATGGAGTTTGCCACCTGAATCAACAGAGATCAGCCAAATTGCACCTGCTGGGCTCGTGCTGCTGTCATATCTTTCACTCCAAGGGAGTGTGATTCTAGTGGGTCCAATGATCTCAGGGTAGCTCATGGCTCGTGAAATGGTTTATGGGATGTGTTTGCTGCCCCTGGGTGAAAGTTTCCAAGTGTTAATTGCTGCAGCCACAGCACCTTGGGACGGTGGGGTGAAGGGCTGGGTCAGGCTGGTACTTGGGGTTGGGCTTCCCACATGGAGGAGGATTCCTGGTTTGGGAAGACTGGAGACACTTGCTGTGTTTGCTTCTTGGGCAGCAATTCAGTGCACCTCAGGATTAGGTTTTCAGGATGTCTTTTGCTTTTGGGTGCTGTGGTGTTAAGGAGGAGAAGTGTGTGGGTGAGTGTAAATCAGCTCTGTGCAGGGAGAGCTGCCTGTTTATAGCTGGGGATTTAGGCTTCCAGATATTTAATTTCTGGTAACTGTACTTCAGCTTGTTGAAACATTTCAGTCTTGAAAAGCCTCTTGTGGATAATGAGCCTGTGGGGAGGCAGCTCTCCCTGGGAGCCTCAGCCTTGGGAGCAGGGGTGGATGTGGGCCTGATGTTAGCAGTGCAGTTAATGAGCAAGTAGGTAGCCAGCATTTGCAAGAAAACTCTGGGAGAGAGGGGAATAAAACAAAATGAGAAAGCAGTTTTGTTGCCTCCCTTCAAACCAAGAGCAGGCAAAGCTCACCTAAGTTTAAATTGTCCCATGTAATATGTCATGGGGTGAGGGACCACAGGTGGTGGAGGGTGGGGGACAAATGGTATGGTTCTGCTTTGAAGTCCTGGGTTTGCCTGAAGAAGGCTCTGGAATGGCTCTGCCAGCCCCAGTAGGAATCTTTTGTGGTCCTCCCAAAGCTGTCCCAAAAAAAGGAAGCACAGGAACAGTGTGACCCGAGCCCTGTGCCCTGGTTCAGGGGGCTGGTGCTGCTGGGTGTCCCCTTTGTCTGCAAAGCAGGATGAGAAATGTCCCTGCTGCACTGAGGACCTGGGCTCACAGTTTGCTGTGTGACAGGGTGCAGCCCCCTCCTCCCTCCTGCCCACTCCTGGGACACAAGGTTCCCACTGGGGCTGTGGGGCACAAGGCCTCTCCAGGCAGACCCCAGTGCTCAAAGCAGAACCATCTACATCCCTGTGGGTGTCACTGATGGGCAAATGGGCAGGAGAGAGGAGCACTGGTAAATGGGCACAAGGGGTCTGTGAGCAATCCTCACACCACAGAGCTATGTGGAAGCCCTCTGTGATGAGCCATGGAGACCAAGCTCCTGCTGAGAAATGTTAGGCACTATACTGCCTGGCTTCTGCTCCCCACTCACACCTTCTTCACCCTATTAATTATTAAAAGGGAAAGGATGAAGGCCAATGTGCATAAAAGTCCAGCTTGACTGAGAAGATCAGCAGTTAGTTTGCTTACAGCCATGGGCCAGCCGGCCACAGCCACCATGGAGATGCATGGGCTGCCAAGGAACTCAGCAACAGTTTTTGCAGTGGGAGACATTGTCGCTGTGGTTCTGTACTTTGCTTTTGTCCTCGCTATCGGGATATGGGTGAGTCCCTGAGGAGGCTGGGGTTGGCTCTGCCTGAGCCAGAGAGGCTTTGATGCTCCCTGGACCCCTCCTGGGTGCAAAGGGGTTTGCCTTCAAATGGAATTCTCTGCATGTATTTCTCCTTGGGCCTGCTGAGCAAATTTGGGGTGACAAGGATCCTTCTGTGAGCCCTCACTCCTGCCCCACGTGGGGATAACTGTGGGATCATTCCCTGGAGGTTGTTCTGGGAATGATGCCAGACTTGTGTGCTGCTGAGCAGTCTCACATCTGGGTGTGGACAGGCAGAAGGCAAAAGAAAAGCCAGGGTTGTGCTGGGGAAGACTGAAATGGGATCTTAAAAACTTTGTAAAGATTGTTGCTAATAATTTGTTCATGTTGCTTGGTGAAGGCCTCTGTCACAGACACCTACTGTGTTCAGCTTAGCTGAACTGCTTTTTCTTTCCCATTTGGTATATTCACTGAGAAGTCATTTGACAGGTACAAAAAGCTTCTTCTAAAGCAGGACGATCAGAAATGTGCAAAAAGAGAGGCAGAAGCAGTGGGTGAAGCCTGGCATACTTAACAGATCCACAAAAGTATTTTGGAGCTGATGCTGAGAGCAAGCATTAAGGATTCTCCTGGCTTGGTCTGACTTGAGGGTGGTTGAATGAAGGAAAACACTTTTTCCTGTTCTTTTTCCTGTGATTCCAGTCATCAATACGAGCAAACCGGAAGAGCATTGGAGGCTTTTTTCTGGCTGGACGATCCATGACTTGGTGGCCTGTGAGTGAAATGCTAACCTCTGTTTCTCATGATTTAAAAGCAATTCCAGATGTAAGAGCAGGTCTGGAGAGGGGACTTGGTCCTTACATGTTTTGACTGTAGAATTGAGATGAAGGGGACAGATGAAGGATCTAAAAGGAATCATCCCACACATCTTTGCCAATGGGCTGCCAGGCCAAAAGGGTAGCTCAACGTCTTAAGGTTTTCCCACTCTCAGTTTCTCTGGTACAAAGTCAGTAATAAAAATGTTCCCATTGATGAAAGTTAGGGAATGCTAGCTACCTTGCTGGGCTTGAAACTTTTTGGCCTCAACTCATCACTGATGTACCCAAGTCAAGAGAGCATTAGGTAATCTAGGAATGTGTTATCCAGTAAAATGCATTCAGACACTGAAGAAAAAATAATCCCAAAGCCCAGGACTATCTGAGTTCTTGCTGTTTCAAGTAGGATTGAGTTTACTGACTAAAGGATATCCTGATGTAATATAAACTTCAAACCATGAAAGTATAAATCTTCACTATGAAGGAAAAAATAAACTATTGAAGGCACCTTTTCTTGGGACTGAAAGGTACATATAAAGATAATTTAGAGTTTGAAAGGAATAAAAATGCCGAAGGAATAAAGATTCTTCTCAGCCAATGCCAGACTCTAGAACCATCTATCTCTGCAGTGAGTTGTGGGTAACGGAATGCACTTCTCAACCAAAACATAGTTTTTTAATTTTCTTCCTTTGGCTGTGCATTGCTCATAAGTTCACTAGGCTAGATTCTCAGCCTGTGGCACCAGAGACACATACACCTCTCTAAAAGCTGTCATTTCATAAATGTTCTCTATACTTCTATTTCATCCAAGAGACATTTAATGGAAAAGCTTAGCTTGATGGTTTTCTCTAATTAGGAGGGGGAGGGTTAAAAGATACTAAAATTGAATATTTTTTTTCTTCAGTCTTGTTCTTTATAAAGAAGGTTTGTGGGTTTTTTTCTAATAAAAAAGTCCCCCAAAAAAACCCAAAACATTTTCACTGCTTTTGGCTCCAACCACAGGTGGCCACAGAGGTTGTTGGATACAGGTCAGCTCTTGGCTCTCCTGAACTGTTTTAGGTTCAGAGTGACTTCTAATGCTGTTCACTTCCCAGGTTTGTTTGTCAGAGCTGATTCCACTTCTGCAGATCTTTGCTCAGCTCCTTGTGGCCTTCACCTTGAGTACATGAGTGGCTTATCTGTATTTTATTATTTTTTATGGGTGTTACATGTTTCAGCTGTGCATTAAGCAACTTCAACTAAATCCTGATATTAAGTTGCTGCTCCTCTGTATTTGTGTGTCTGATCTAGATCTGAGGAAAACTGCTCCCATTTCTTGAGAGCACTGGTTGCAAAGTCCTGTGGCAGCATCTTCTTTAAATCAAGAGTTTTCTCAAACAGGCAAGAAGGCAGAGCTGTTGGCAGAGTCAGTGTGGGTGTTGATGTCATATTAAAGGCTTACCTTGCTCAGAGGTGAGAAGCAGATTGGCTTCCATCATTCCTTGTTTCACGTGTGGCAGTACTAGGGAGAGAAAAAGCTCTTTGCAGGTGATGTGCCTACAAGCAAACTGTAGGATGAAAGGGCTTGACTCGTCCTTTGGGTGACTTTTCATTTGACCCTGAGAGAGGTTTGATGTTGTCATGCAGAAAGGAGTTGAGCCTTTGTACCGGTAAAAGCTGTAATTAAGTCTTTAGTAATTAAGTCTTAAGCCTTTGTGCCAGTAAAAATAGTAACTAAGATAGCCTTTGCCCTGTTTAAAGAGCCTTGGAGCTTGCATTCTTCCAATTAGGGTGTCAATGAGCCATGGCAGGGACAGCCTACCCTGCCCACAGCCTGCAGGTAAAGTTAACCTGAGGAATGAGCATTTCTCAGCCTGCTGCAGAGCTCCATGGCTTTGAGCCAACCTTAGATGTCAAACACAAAGACCTGATGCTCCTGTCTGTCCATGCTGCAGTTCAGGAATCTCCTCCCTCAGGAGGAGCTCCAAGACAGCACTTCCATCACCATGGCTGTGTGAAACAGCACCACACATGTTCAGAGCAAGACTTAAAAGTGGCGGTCAGCAAGACATGGGGAGGTAAAGGTCTGCAAGGCCAGGGATGGCACATTGCTGACTGATTAACAAGGGAATGGGAAATGGGGAAATCTGTCATGTTTCATGGACACTGAGAAATGTGTGGTGACACCAGACTGCTCTACCTCTGTTGTGTTCCCCATGACAGGTGAGTATCTCAGGAGAACCACTGGAAAAATGAGCCCTCATTCTGAGATTAGGCTTTGCATTGATGTGGGGGCAGTGGAAGGGAGCAGGAACATGCTTTAAGGTATAAAATGTAGGGGTTTTTGTGAGGTGAAGGAAACCACAACTCTCCATTAACACCCAGCTGCCTAAATACAAGGAGATGAGATCCTGGGGAAAGAAAGTTCTTGGGCAAAATGCTTGGGTTGACACAGAAGTTGCTGAAGGTGACATTCTCAGTTTTGCCCCTGTGCTCTGTGTTTCAGATTGGAGCATCCCTGATGGCAAGCAACGTGGGCAGTGGTTTGTTCATCGGCCTGGGGAGCTCTGGAGCAGCTGGAGGCCTTGCTGCTGGGGCCTTTGAATGGAATGTAAGTCAACTAAGATGTCACTATTTACAAAGGGACTTGAGGTTTGTCTCCAAAATCAGGTGTTCGACAGCATCAGCAGCAATAACTACTCAACTCTCAGGAGAGAAGCCTCCAGACATTCTGACAGCCTTGGAAACATGAGATCTTTATTTTATTTTAAGTGGGATTCACTAGAATTATTAGCTCTTTGACCTTGCCAGAGGTACATGGCTTTATTTTAAACCTTTAGTCTGCACTCATGAAGATTAAAATAAAAGATAATGAATGCTGGAAAGGTACTTGGATAATCACAAGGTTCTGGGTACAGGGAGTTAAAAAAATAACCAAAAAAGTGGCATGAGATCCTAAACTCAGTGTAAATCCATGAGAAGCAGCAACACTCTCTTCACTGGACAGCTACCCAAATGTGGTGTCTCTTGGGTGAACATCTGGGTGTGAAGGCAACTCTCCTTCTGCCCTGTTGAAGTGGCCTGGAAAATTGCCACTGACACCACAGAGAGCATGAAAACCAGGCCCTGGGTGTGTGATGCTAATGAAATTTCTCAGCTGATGAGGAGTGAGATTAGTGCCAGCCTCACAGGAATCATCACTCACCTAACTGAATCTCTTGCCTACCCCAGCAGAGAGTGCTAATGGTGCCAGGTACTTGCCAAGCACAGGCAGGGCCCACCAAAACAGGGCTCTTTCCTGGGGTTTGCAGTCACTGCACTCTTTTTTCCTAGACCATTAAGGTCACCTTTGAATCCTTTGAGAAGAGAACAGAGAATGTGTTCAGCCTGGTGCATGTAGGACATGACAATATTGCTGTACTTTAGGGAAATCTATTCAAGTCACTTTAGAAGCTCATGAAGACAAGATTGTATTTCAGGGCAAATCTAACTTCATGAGTTCAGATTAATTTATTTCAGATTGAAAAGGGAGTTTAGATATGCCATTTCTCTCTCCCTTTGCCATGAGACATCATTCAGCTGGAGGAATCATATGAGCATCTTTCACCTCAGCCAGTCTCTGCCACTGCAGGTGCCACGACTGTTCTCCTCAATTAGTCACAATCTCTACTCACAGGAATCAGTTGCATTTCTGAAAACTTAAGGAACTGATCAAAATATATGTAAAAATGAAAGATAATGGCCTGAGACAACCAGGAGGTGAGGTTTGATAACCCAATGGCTTTTCTTTACCTTCAAGATCTCCTGTTTGGGAATCAGAGAAGAAATACAAAATTGGGAGATGCCATTAAGCTTTCCAAAAGACTCTTCACCTGTGGCAAAGCAACTAAAGTGTCTCTTTATCTACCAGTGACAGAAGCACATCTGCTCCAGCCTGCAAGGAGAACATCCCAGCAGAGTCTTGCTGTTGCTTATTTTTATGCTCTGCAGGGACAGTCTGCTGCCTCAGCCTCATTACTTGCTAATCAAGCAACACACAGATGCTCCCATCCTGCTCTGAATCACTTAACTCTTCACTGCCACAGCATCACTGGTTTCAAAGGCCACCAAATACACCACCATCCTTCAGAGAACCAGAGCAACAGAATAAACCATCTTGCTCAAAAGAGCAGAAGATTGGAGAGGATGTGACACCCCTGACAGAAAAACACAGGGCTTAGGAGGAGAACTTCAGAAGCTTCTAATTGAATTGTAATAATTCCTCCAGCTGCTGTCTCATTTTCTGAGCAGGGAGAAAAAGTCAGTCTGCTTCTCAAGCACATTGCATGGCACTGTAGCTTTCTGCTTTCTTAGGATGGCCACCAACAGGGCAGGGGATGGAGCTGTTCCCATGTGTGGAGCTGTTCCCATATGTTGAATCCTGTGCCTTTATTTTGTCTCTTTAACAGGCTGCCTGGGCAATCCTGGCTCTTGGCTGGATCTTTGTCCCTGTTTATATCGCAGCAGGAGTAGTCACCATGCCTCAGTACCTGCAGAAGAGGTTTGGAGGGCAGAGGATACAAATCTACCTCTCCACCCTGTCCCTGATTCTCTGTATGCTCACCAGGATAGCTGTATGTATCCAATCAAACACAAATTTGTGTCTAGGGCAGGGTTGGGTCCTCCTGGTGCAAAGCTCACCTAAGTTTAAACTGTCCCATGGGATATCGCATGGGGTGAGGGAGCATGGCTGGTGGAGGGTGGTTGACATAGCGCGGCTCAGAGAGAACTCTGATGTCCTTGAAAGGGCCAGCTCTGCTCCCAGGAGCAGCAGTAGTGTGTTAGTTTGCTGCTCCTGCCTCTGTATTGATCATGGAGACCTTTCCTAAGAGAGAGACAGAGCCCTCATTAAATAGCAACGCACAGTGAGAACTTTACAGGGATGTGCAGCTAATTACTAAACAGTGTAAGTACCACAGGCTGACTGCCTGCTTTTCCTCTTCTATCACAGAAACCTCAGGCAACAGAGATAGAGGAAGGGCAGCATTACCCCATCTGAAAATCTGGCTGGCTGCATCTTGTAGAGATGAAATGCTCTTGAATTATTGTAAACCTGCTGTTGTTCTTGTAGCTGAGTTTCCAGCATTGAGTATTTTATGGTTGTTCCTCTCTCTTTCTCTCACTTGTGTTGCACAAAAACGATACAGTGAACGGGAGCAAGGTTCTGGTTTAAGACAAAACTCAGCATCTTTTCTGGATTGCTTGTAGCATTGTACCCTGCTGGTAATCAAAAACCAGTGTAGCCCTGCTGGGTATTTTCCCCTTTTAAATGCCATTCAGAAAGATACAGAAGTTCTGCATAGGTATTTACTAAAAACATCCTGTGTCCTTGAAGTGAGAGGAGTGTAATTCGGAGTCCAATCCAGGGACTGAAGATGTCAGTCCTTTGTCTCCAGCTGATTATCCAAGGTCAGTACAAGCCAGTTTTCATTAGACCCTGCAGAAGTACTCAGATGTCAAATTGCCTAGGGAGACACTGACTGGAGATAAGGCACTCATGTGGCTTCAAGGTCCTTCTCCTAGGCTTATTATGTCTCAGGTCCTGGGAGGGACATGAAGAGGAGTTCCAGGCTGACTCCCAGGCTGGATAGATTTCCTTCCCTAATGGGCAGCTCTTGGCCATATCACCTGTGGCTGTCACCACTGCCTCCAGCTTTGCTCAGAGGGACTGGAGCATTGCTCTGGCTGGCAGTGAGTGAGTGAGGTTGAGCAAAGAGGCTTTTGAAGCCTCTTTACCTGTGAGGGATAACTGGTGACTCTCCTGCAGCAGCCCACAGTGTGCACAGCCAAGGTATGAAGCAGAGCTGTCTTTCAGAGTGACCTTCAGCAGAGCAGTGTTTGCCAGTGCTTTTCAGAGCAGGACCCTGGCCCTCCTCACTGCTGTTCCACCTCAGTGGTTTCTCCTCTGTGCAGCCAATTCACGCGTGGCTGATGGATGTGGCTGGGGGAGTTTATGGTCATGACAGGTGCTTTCTATTAAGCAGAGCTATTGTTTGTGGAGAGCTCATTTAGCAGCTGGCTGGACAGCAGGCACTTGGCTACCAGAAGGATTTTTCTCCCTGTGCTTTCTGTCCAAACACAGGTTAACAACCAGGGCACTGCAGAGTGTTCTTGGCTTGCAAAGAAAGCAGAGATCTCAATAAACAGTGTTGTCATAGGACTGATCCTGCATGGGGACAGAGGTGGTTGTGTTTCCTGCTGGGAAGCCAAACCCCAGAAGGGGCAGTGATTCCTGGGCTGTACTGACTGTGCCTGTCCTGTCTCAGGCCTGCAGAGGTCAGGGGTTGCATTGGCTCCTTGCTTTAAAGGTGATCATTTCAGACACAGCAAACAGAATTCTTGCCCCATCCCTTCTGTCTCTCTTGGCATGGTCTTCAACTGTATCTCACCCCAGACCAGGTTTGCAGGTGTCCTTCTACCTGATTTCCTGACATAAACATCTCCCTTATCACCTTCTGCAATTTTGAATGATGCTATCTGTGTCATTCCAGGTTTTACCCAGTTTCTGGTGTCACTCTCTCTGCCAGAAGGACCAAACAAAGCACAGCTGATGAAGGTTTCTGTATTTCTAGTGAGGTCCTCAGCAGGTATAGCCTGTTAGCCTGTTTTTCTGAGTCATTCTGATATGCTAAACAGCACAAACAGAAAAGCAACCTGTTGACCTTTTCAGATACATAAATCATGGTACAGGATATCAGTGACTCTTTAGGGGTCTGTCAAGAGGGAGTGTCTTCCGGGCCACAAGGCCACAAAGATGCAGCCCTGGAGAGAATATGGTCTGTGCTATCTCCCCCTCTTTCCCTCTGTCTGCCTGTGGATACATGAGCTCTGCTTTCCAGGAATGTCTTCACAGTCTGCAAAAGGAGTGACAGTTTCCACCAGTTCTTCTCTCTGCCAGCCTATTACATAGAGATGGTCTTTATTTTGATGACTTCTCAGTCCCTTGGTGTAGCACCTTCCTTTTCATCTTCCTGCTCTCCTAGATCCTGAAAGCTCTGACCTGGAGGGAAGTTTCTCCTTATGGAAGAGCAATGTTCAGAGCCAACAGCCCCAACAGCTCTTGTCATCCCCTTCACCTTCGTGGTGTCCTCCATTGTCAATGATTTCAGCTGCAGAGGGCTGCAGGCTGCTTTATTAGATTTCACTTTTACAAAGCACTACTAATGCCAGACTGCCCTTGTTTCTTTTATTCCAGGTAGACATTTTTGCTGGGGTGCTGTTCATCCAAATCTGTTTTGGCTGGAACCTCTACTTGTCCCTTGTTGTCTTGCTAGCAGTGACTGCTGTCTTCACCATAGCTGGTAAATAACTGACTTTAAAGAACACATTATAAACTGGAGCCTAGGGTAGAAGCTTCCCATTTCCTACAGAGGGGAAAGAGTATTCAGGTCCTGGTCTGAGGGAGAGATCACCCCAGTTGCTGGTAGAACCTGCCCTGTCACTCCCATCTGTTGGAGACCTTTGATTCTTCCTGTCTGTCCCCTCCTGGCCTAAGGGAAAGTGGTATGGGGGGAACATCACTGTTTTTAGAGGATTTTTAAATACTGCACAAAGCTCTTGGCTCCCTCTGTGCAGGGAGTTACCACTGCCAATGTTTGCTATTTTTTTGTCTTTCTGCAAAATTAGCAACTTTAGCTGTTAAGATGCTGAACTGCTTCCAAGTCCTCTCATGAACATGGAAAACCCTTCACACTGTTCCTCATGGGAGGGCTTGTGACAGCTGTGGGCTCCAGGGGAGCAGCTCAGTGCCAGCTTCTCCCAGTGGGTCTGTCCTGAAATCACAGGGCTGTGGCTAAAGTAGCAGTTTTCTGAGTGAGGTACCTGTTTTCCTGTGCTTGGTGACACACTGACTGCTGTCTCTGCTTCTCCTGGCAGGTGGTTTAGCTGCTGTACTTTACACAGAAGCACTCCAGTCCCTGATCATAGTGGTCGGAGCCTTGGTCCTGCTGTTCATAGGTAAGGAAAACCTGCAGTGGCACCACACATTTGTTTAATGGTCCCAAGGCTACAGGACTTTAGCAGGGTGCCTCACCCTTTCATGTGTGGTGCAGAAATGAGTTTTAACCACTCCCAGAAGTGGTGCCAGCATTGGTCCTCTTCCAGAATATGTTTAAACTGAAAGGACTCTGGGCAAAATCCAGCTGACTTCTGTAGAAACCTTGACTGCAAAAAGCAAAGGGGAATGAAAAGTAAAGGAGATAAGAGGAAGATAAAAGAAAAGTAATCACGAGACTCAGATAAGATAATAACTTGGCAGGGTTCACCAGCCCTTAAATCACTGGCATTCTCTTTACAGGATTTGAAAAAGTTGGCTGGTATGAAGGACTTCAGGAGAAATACATGACAGCAATACCAACGGTCACAGTCCCAAACACAACCTGTCACCTGCCACGTGAAGATGCCTTCCATGTGCTCAGGGATCCAATCACAGGAGACATTCCCTGGCCTGGCCTTATATTTGGTCTCTCTGTGATGGCCATTTGGTTCTGGTGCACTGACCAGGTAAATAAAACCTTCTCTCAGCAGACAAACCACCACACTGTTATTTTCAGTCCACTCCTCAGTCTGTGGATCTGTAAGATGAAAAATCACCATGCCACAGTGTGCAGGAGTTGCTACATTTTTTACTGGTCTAGACCAGAATGTCTTATTCCTTCCACCTTCTCAGCAAGCTGCTAATTTTATGCACTTCTTCGTGCAGTGGGAACAGGTTATTTTCATCCATCTTTATCCCACTGTGGGCTGGTGAGTATTGGGAGTCTTCATGCAGTTAGCATGAGAAGGATATAAAAATGTGAATCTGGAGCTGGCTCTGCTGTGACCTTGTGTAGACCTCCAGACAATATTTGTCCATTCATATTCCCAGGTGTCTCATGTCCCTTATTCATTTTTAAGCTACAAACAAGTAAAGCTGCATGTCCTTCTCAAGACATGGTGCTTCTGTACTTTCAGATGGGGTAATTATGAAACCCTGCCACTGAGCTTTTACTATAACAGCCACAGTCTGCTTCATTCTACGTCTCTTGCTGCCGTACAGCTGCTGTCTCCAGCCCTTCCTTTCAGTCAAGGGTGAAATTATTCCTGTGAAGGAAATTTCCACACTGCCCTCTCCTGTAGCCTGTGGACTGAGCTCTGAGCAGTGGCAGCAGGCTGCAGTCAGCGAGGTGGGAAAGCTGTCCTTGGCAAGCAAAACACACTGGGATCCTGCAGGATCAAAGTCATCCATGAGAAGCAGAGAGAGAGAGGACAGAATCTGCTCTCTCTGTTGTACTTGTGTTTAATCTCTGCTCCCTTTTTGCACTGATTGCAGGTCATGGTCCAGACTTCACTCTCTGCCAAGAACCTCTCCCATGCCAAAGGTGGATCAGTGGTGGGAGGATATCTGGAAATGCTTCTTCTGTTTTTGATTGTCATGCCAGGAATGATCAGCAGAGTTCTTTTCCCAGGTAAGCCTTCCCCCGGTCCTTCACACAGGGCTCCATACCTGCTGCAACAGCTAATCCCACACAGGTCTGCCAGCACTGTGATATCCTAGAAACTGCTGTCCTGCAGGCATGTTCATAGAGATTCCTGTTGCACTGTGGTGTTCACATGCTCTCCCTGCACCTCCAGCTCTCCCACAGCAGCAGAAGTCACCAGGAGTAGCCATAAGGAGCATATTTTGCCCTTGGGAGGATATAGCTCAGTGCTGTGGACATTGCATCCCTTTGTCTGTCTGGGAGTCAGTGAAATTAAATACATGGAGCACTGAGGTTGTCCTTCAGGTCCTATGGATTACATCCATTAGGTATTTTGGAGAGTTTTAGCATTCTACCACAGATTCATTCAGGTCCTGGTGGATTAGGCTAAACAAGCCTCCCTTATATCCCAAGGAGCTCTCATTGCTGGTTTCCCCAGAGCCTTTCTCTTCCCAGGAAGAATACCTTGGGTAGGAGGACCATTCCTGTAGGAAAGAGCCTATCTCCCAGATTCCCTAATTAGGAGTAAGTCACCCTCCAGCATACCAGGGAACCAGCTGACAGGTTCATGGAAACAGTTCAGTTCCCATAAGTGACAAATCCTCAAGGATTACAGTTATGCAACATCCAGGAGAGTTTCAGCTGTACCCTGAACAGAATTTCAGAATGTCATCTCAAAATTCCACCTCTGTTGTACAATACAAACAGTTTTTTAGCTCCACTCATTCTAGCTGTATTTCACCACTGAATTTATACAAAACAATACAAGACACCAGGACTTGTTCCCTTGATCTAAACAATCTTTGGCTCAATGAGGTTCGCACTGACTCCTTTTTATTTCCCTGTGTTCCACAGATGAAGTGGCCTGTGTGGACCCAGATACCTGCAAAAGAGTCTGTGGAACTGCTGTGGGTTGTTCCAACATTGCCTACCCCAAACTGGTGATTGAACTCTTGCCTGATGGTAAGAAACACACATGTGGAGCTGGGCTTGAGCCAGGCTCTGCACAGGGGGATCAGGCTGCCCTCACCCATCCTAAGGATGTGGAAATCTTACTGTGGATATCAGACAGTGGGATGGAAAAAACCAGTGCTCAGAGGCACAAGATCTAGTCCTGATTCTCCTTCTGTGTTTTGCTCCCACAGGGCTCCGTGGTTTGATGATTGCAGTGATGATGGCAGCCCTGATGAGTTCCCTCACCTCCGCTTTCAACAGCAGCAGCACCCTCTTCGTTGTCGACATCTGGCAGCGAGTCCGCAGGAAGGCCTCACAGAAGGAGCTGATGATTGTGGGCAGGTCCTTACATTTATTTATGTCTCATTCCTCTCATCATCTGCTCAGAGTGCAGCATTTACATCCTCCAGGCTGGACTCACTGAGAAAAATCTGGTGCCTGTAATTTAGTGCAGGAACAGAGCTTGGGAAAAAGTGTTGCATTTTCCAGGTTCTTCTTGGGTAGAGCTGGTCAAAGAGAAACTCTGAGTGAACTACTGAGCTGAGCAGATGATTGCCTCTCTTTTCTGATTATAAATACTGCTTTAAATTTCAATAGCAATTGGGAATGTGTTTTTCTTCAAATCTTCAATTCTGGGTGGGCTCCACCTCCTACAGAGTTAACACATTTTTATCCTCCTCTTTCAGAGTCTTCATCCTCATCCTTGTGGTCATCAGTATTGTCTGGATCCCAATCATTCAGTCAGCCAACAGTGGAATGCTCTATGACTACATGAATGCCATAACTGGCTATCTGGGCCCACCAATCACATCTGTCTTCCTCCTGGCAATTTTCTGGAAGAGAACTACTGAGACTGTAAGTGAGGTGTCAACAACCAATTGATACTTGTATTTAATCTGATAAATTAAACAAATCTCTCTCACCTCAGTAGGTAGGCTTTGAGACTCTTTAAACTTGGAGCCAGTCCAGCTAAAGTGTGACAATGAGACAGCCTTTCCCTGGCATACATTAGTGGATCTTAGCCCAGTGTCTAGTGGATGTGGGTTTGCTTCTGAGAAGGTACTGCAAGTGGTACTTCTTGGCAGTCCCATTTGGAAGCATGAATGGGAAGTTGTTTTGCAATTTAGCAATGATGAGTCAAAGTCTCATTGGAGGAGTGTTGTTAGGAGGAGATTCTTGCATTGCTTGTGCTCTATCTGCTCCATGTTCAAGGGCAGAGAGAGAAAATGAGGATTTTTACCTAAAATAATTGTCCTTTGATGTGTATCAATGTGGATTTCCATCAGGCAGGAAACATTTTGGGAAAGAAGGAGAGGCGAGAGAGAGGAGAAGGGAAACTACAACCAGAGGTAATTTGCAGTGACCTTTTCTTTGTGCTTGCCTTTCTCAGGGTGCTTTCTGGGGCCTCTTGATTGGCGATACAATTGGGCTGGTTTGGATGATCCTGGTGTTTGTTTATGGCACCCCAGCTTGTGGGAAGGAGGACAAAAGACCAGCTGTGATAAAGAATGTGCACTACCTCTACTTCTCCCTCATCCTCTTTTTCTTGTCGACCATTGTCATCATTGTCATCAGTCTATGCACCACACCCATCCCTGAAGAAAAGGTAAGTGACTTGCAGTGACACATTTTCCCAGAGGCCCCATTTGGGTATCAAAAACCTCTGAGATCTGCCCTTTTCTGCTCCTCCAGTGGCTCAGAAATGGTGTGTAACGCAAATGCTGAATTAGGCATACAATAGGCTACTTGTCCAAGAGACAGGGATGGAACAGGTTATTCAAGTAATGGAAGGAAAGAACCCAGATTATTTTACACTTTTTCTGAGCTTTTCAGCTCCAGCTGGATGGTATCAACCTTCTTACCCAGGATGTGGCACCTGTGCAGGAAGGAGGGAAGGAAAAGTGGGAGATTTCTCCAAACAGGACTCAGCACCACCTTGTACCTGTGTCCCCCAAGGAGGGAGATGACTGGGTGGCCTTGAGACTGACAGATAATGAATTGTTTCTCACTGTTCCACTTTGCAGCTCGACAGCCTGATGTGGTGGACCAGACACAAAAAAGCACCTGCCAGCGACATCAAGAACTGTGGGAGTGAAGAAGCACAGATCGACCCAGAAGACAGAGAGAGGGACCAGGTGGAAACTGCAGCTTCAGGCGATCAGGAGGAGGCAGGTAGGGCTCTGTATGTGAACAAACATGCTTCTGTGCCTACGAGTGCACAGCCAGAATCCCAGGCCAGTCCCTAAAGCTCATGAGAGGCCACCTGGTGCATTCACTGGAGCTGGGGCTTGTATTTACAGTTACAAAGAAGTAACAAATGGAAGTGTTGTGGTTCTTGGTCCTCCCAACATAATTTCATGTCACAACCCTTGAAAGGCTCAGAAGAGCTGCCATTCCTGTAAAAAAAAGAGCATCAAGATAGCAGCACAGTCTGAGGGGACCAAGAGACCCTGGGAGCGGACATGGGCACTTTGTGGATGTCCTAGAAAGAAGCCACAAGCCTCACTCTTCTCATTTCCGTGATGCCAACAGTATTGTTCATCTTCCCTTAGGATGAAAGCCATGGTTAAAACTCAGACCTTCAATAGCTGTGTGTCCTGGCAAGGGTATTTAATAGGAAGGAAGGTAGAGCATAGTGAACTTGCAGAGTTGTCAGGAGACAGAACAGTAGCAGGAGATGCTACATAGGCAAGTTCTTTTCAGAATGGACAGAGCTTTGTTCTGCAAATCTATTAAAAAATGCAGCTTTCTGCTCTTGAGCTTAACCTTCAAAGGTTACAGAGCAGAAACCTCAGAATAAAGACACACACAAGATTTCTTCACTCCTTCCATTTGCTGGCCACTCCAAAGGACACTGGAACCAATTACAGCCAAGCTAAACAGAAGTGAACATCTAAACAAATCCCTTATTTTTTTTCTCCAATAGAGTAAGTTTGGGTTTAAGTTGAATGCAATCTTCCCACAATATTTATTTTTTCTTATCAATTCCTAGTTCGCTTCACTAGCTCAGATTTTTATAAACAAATATCTTGGTATTTTGGTAATTAGCAAAGCTGAGGAAGGAAATGCAAAACACAGCAGTTGACAGTTTAATGAGGGTTTTTTTCGGGGTAACACCTTTTTTTCAAGGCCCTATAACATCCTGCATTTCAGAAAAAAGGTTATATTTGGAAAGAACAGCAAGTGAAATACAGCACAGGACTGACAATTAAAACACACACTTCAGCTGGCATGTCATGTGTAATAAACAAGCCAGGATATCTCTAAATGGACCATCATGCTGTCAGGAATTTTAAAAGTGGATGGAATCTGGGTTGAGGAAGAGGGGAGGAGGTTTGTTAATTAACTAATGATTGATTGGTGTTCCGATCAATTGACTGCAATCAAGCTGTGCTGTACATGGTTGAGGGAGAACTTTCCCTTTCCCTTTCCCTTTCCCTTTCCCTTTCCCTTTCCCTTTCCCTTTCCCTTTCCCTTTCCCTTTCCCTTTCCCCCTTTTTTTCTCCTTTGTCCTTTTTCCCCTTTCTCTTTTCCCTTTTTTCCTTTCCTCTTTTCCGTTTTCCCCCTTTCCCTTTTTCCCCTTTCCCTTTCTCTTTCCCTTTCCCTTCCCCTTTTCCTTTCCCTTTTCCCCCTTTCCCTCCATCATCATCTTGCATCTCCCATTAAGGTGCCTCTCCAGACTGGCCAATGCACATCCAAACGACTGGGAGAAGGGAGGGAGGAGTCCCAGTGGATTCTAACAGCCATGTGTTGGTTTCTCTCTCCCAGCAGCCAAGCCTTCCTGCTGGAAAAAGGTTTATTTGTGGCTCTGTGGTTTTCCCACGGGCTCCACATCCACCCTGTCCCAGGAGGAGAAAGCTGCTCTGGAGCAGAGACTCCCCAGCATCGAGGAGAAGCCCCTGTGGAGGACTGTGTGCAATATTAATGCCATTCTCCTGCTGACCGTCAACGTCTTCCTGTGGGCATATTTCAGCTGAGGTAGGGTCAGGAATTGTGTGGCTTTGGTTGCTCTCACCTCCCTGTCTAACATCCAAGTGCATGGGCAGCAGATGTTATTGATGATGCCAATACATTTCTTATTAATCTTCCATACTAGGCTTGTGTCTATCTGCAAATGATTATCATTCATTTTCCTGACAAATCTATCAAGATCATTTATTACTCTTCGGCAAAGGATCTTCTTTTAAACAAAGATTAATAGGATTGCATTTTATCTGGCTGGCTGATCCAAAGGAAATGAAATTAACAATGAGCCCTACAAGCATGTTATCATTTTAATTTACCGGAAAATATTTTGAAATGTTATTTAAAGGATATACTTTATGGTGGGCACCATAACGTGGCCCTTTTGTTGCTATGTAGGTTGAATTCTGAGCAGATTTCTGCTGGGAGTTGAAATCTTTGTGTGAAACTTTTAAAAAAGCTGCTCTGAAGATTGGCTTTTCAGCTTGTGAAGGAGCAACAGAGATGACCAGAAATTGTTGCTGCCTCTTTAATACGTGCCTGCCATACTGATTGCTCATTCTGTGGCCAGAAAATCAGCAAAAGTCCCCTAAAAAACATCCATCTGAAAAATCTGATTATATGCATTATTTGCATTTCATTCCAAAAGCTGCTTTGGACACAGTGATCTTAAAATGCCCTAAATAAGTACTACATTTACCATAGTGCTATTAAGAGGAGGACCCCATTGTGCCTAGTAGTGTCATAGCACTAGGTAAAATTACCCTAACCCCAAAATATTTATGTTCTTAAGCTGAGAAAATGGGAAAATTCATTTTGTTCACTTTACAGGTGGAAAAGAATAAGTGATTTGCCCAAGGTGACACTGGCAGTCTATAAAACAGTCAGAAACACAACCCGGTTGGGCTGAACCATATTCTGCAGCTGTACCCACAGCCATTCCTTCTCTCCCAAAACAGAAATTGGTTCTGGCTGCAGCAATTTCTCAGTGAGGGGAATTAAGCATCATTTGGGTCTCCATCATGGGTGGGAGGAGCTGACTCAAACCTCACCATAAAGCCCACGATGATATTCACAGAATTGACCATGTGGATGCCCCTGATGCCCAGAAGGAATTTGTTCTGCAAATAACCCTCAAAATCATTCCATCACCTCTAATTGCTAATGAAAAACAATACTCCCTGAACTGCACATCCCAAACATTTCCTCCAAGCAGCAGACTTTAAAATACATACATGCAAAATATACATTTTTTATTTAATCGGTGGTGTAGTTCTGTGACAGACTGGTCCAGAATGCAGAGGGAAGGGAGAAGCCACTGGAATGTGTTCTAAATTAATAGTGAATTGTGACACAATCCAGAGCACTCATAATAATCAAGTTAGTATGTTTTACATTTTCTCTCAATGTGTTTTGCATTTTTGCTGCATTGGGAAGGAGGCTTTAGATATTGAAACAACATAATGTTAAACTTGAGAAATGACAATTCAAACACTGGCTGCTTTAAATAGTTTATACCTTGATAGCCTAATGCTCTGTGCAATGTACACATGGCTTTGTTAGGGACCCCTTGGATAAACATAGATAATTTATGGTTAATGGATGAGTGCTATTATACACTGAAAAAATTGTGACTGCTGCCTGGCTGGCCACTCAAGGATGGTTTTTTCACACGTAGGCAGTAACAAAACCATGGTAAGGAAAGGAAGGAGCATTGGCTCCTGTTGTTGCTGACCTTTACGTGGGATTTCTCCCAGGGCATGGAGGATGTGTCCCCACAGTCCCTGCAATCCAGCTTAGCAGTACCAGAGAGATAATGTGCATGCCTTTCCCAGCAGCACATGCCACTGCCTTCTGTTTTCTCTTCCCAGCTATGTTAAACATTACCCTACATTCATCTTGCAACCTTGAGTAAGGCTGTCACAGGGGCTTGGGCAGCAGGGTTACTCAGTGGGTCTGTTTTAGGACTCAGGTAGTTTGACTGTTGTGGATTAAAAAAACCTTACAAAATGAGGGCCTTGTTGCCTTTGTAAAATCCTCGCTCACTTCTGTGACTTCGGCTAACCAGAAAGCATTCTGGGAATGACTCAGCCAAATGAGAGGTGAAAAACAAGTTACATAATTGGAAAACCATTGATAGAACCAATGAGTTCAACACAGTGCTGCTGGAGGTTGGTTATACCTGACGCGTGTTCCTATCGTGGTTTATGTTGGTTTATGGCTAAACACATTTGTTGTGCCTCACAAGAATGTAAAGTCACAACAAACTAACAGTTTTAAAACCCTGGGTTTTTGCAATAAAGCGCTTCGGCTGTACGAAGCTAAGGTGAATTGCTGTCGCTCATCCTTTACAACTGGAGCCCCAAACTTAGGGATCTCAGATGCAGTGAAGAGGAGGACTGCAATTGGAAACAGAGTCCTGCTGGACCAGAGAGTGGATGAATCACCAGCTTCAACTAAAGGACTCATAACTTGTGCACACCTCACCTTAAGGTGAGCAGTAGGGAGCATCAAGGGAGGAAAAAATGTCCCTCGAGTCCAAGCAGAGGCTCTTGCATTGGCAGAATAGAGACATTTCAAATGCTAGGCAGATTAGAGGACCCTCAGACCCCAGTGACAACAGGGGACCTGCTTGGTGAACCACGATCCAGTGGAGGTCAAATTGCTGGCTCACCCTATAGATTTAGGTCAGACTGTGAGTATCATGGGACCTGTAGGCATCCTGAAGCGTCGGTGCAGTTTAAAAGAATTACAATATATTCTCCAGATTGGAGCACCTTTTATTATTCCTTATGGAACTCTGCTTTCTAAATGAGAAAAGCCTTGATGTTAACAGCCCTCCTCCTGGGGGCTTCTCAGTGAGTTGGGGCTTTTTGGTTACAGTGGCGCCTCTGCTTCCCCCATCATCAGGTCGATTTGTGAATGTATTTTCAAAGTACCTTCTTAATTAGTGCAACCGAGTTGTATTTTGAATTTGTTTCTACTTTTCACAACGAGAAAGCATTGCAGTGAGATAAAGCACTAACGATGATGATAACAACTTGGTTAATGAGAAAGCTGGGCAAGGGGCCCAGTTTGTTGCTGAGTAATTTTGAAAGTGTTTTATATTAAGTAGATGTGTGATGTTCATGGAGTCTTAGCCAGGTATAGATTGTTTAAGTCAGTTTAACCTTTCCCAATACATTTTATCTCGACTCTACAGAATTGGTATATGAATCATGACAATCTGCCTTATTTGCAGCCTTTATTTTGGATAAACCTCAGCTCCCCTTACCCCCCTTTTCTAACTATCTCTGTTTCTAGTAAGACATTTCACAGGCTTTTTATTTTTACTGGATTTCACTAGGACAGAGTATTTCTCCTGAAGAGCCCGAATTTTGTATTCTTCGTCTCTTCTCTGAGGTTACATATTACAATACCTTTTAATCCAGATCTCTGAAGGGAAAACCTACTATTTTTCTTCACTTTCTAGGACTGTCCCAAAATTTAAGACTTTTTCTCTGCCCGTAGACTACTAGCATCTGCTCTTCCAAATAAGGACTGCATAAGTGTTGAGAAGTGAGTTCTTCAATTGGCAAGTGCAATAGATGCACCTGAAGTATTGAATTTGAACAAATAAATTTATGTTTTCCTCAGTTTTACATATATATTACATCAGCTTTATTGTGATGTACAAACTGAAGCTATAATGTCATCCACCTCTGATAAAACCAAGGCATCAGCGTTAAAACCATAAGGTAGAATTTTTTTCCCTGTAGTATCCCAGTGGTTCACACAGCTGAGTTGGCACCCATTCAACAAAATGTTTAGAGAATGGCTTGGACTCCAGCTGTGTGACCTTCAGATACCTAAACTACTTGAGACCAACCAAATAATACAAAAATAATTTCAGGCAGCACACATAATTCCTTCTATTAGTTTCTGGAATACACCTATTTTTTTAGTGATTCCATAGGGAATCAGCAAAGTAGCATTTATTGCATGATTTTCAGTGGTTGTGTCCCCTCCCAGCATCTTGCCCACTGCCATCCCCTTGATGGGGGAAGGAATGTGAGAGGGACAGCACTGCTCAGCAGTAGCCAAAACGCTGCTGTTATCAGCACCCTTCCAGCTATCAGAGCAAAGCACAGCCCTGGAAGGGCTGCAAGCTTTCCTTCAGTCACACCCAATACAACACGGTATGGTGATTGCACGGGAAGGCGCAGCACTGACAGGCATGCAGCCAATCCATGCCTACCCCGCCCAAGACAAGGGTATAAAAACTTGTTTTCCTGTTAATAGAGAGATTTTCTGAACACAACCAAGGCAATCGTTGCTTTGTTCTGCTTTGCAAGAGATTCCTTCTCAAGGCTGCCTTCTGTGAGGCAGCCCACCTGGGCCATCAGCTGGGAGGAGGAGGAAGGAGAATACAGCAGAGAAGGACATCTCAGAAGAGGATGTGGAGCTGGAGCAGGAGTTGTGCTATGGCACAGTGAGAAAGTCCTGTCACAGGACTGACTGTGGTGGAGGAAGAGGCATTCATGGACAGTGGGACCTGAAAAGGAAAGGAGCAAGAAATGATAACAGGGAGATGCTTCTTTCTGGGGAACGGCTGCAGTGATGGGATGTGGGTGAGGCTTTGGTGTGGAGGGAGAACAGGGATTACTCCTGTGCTCTGAGTTACTCTGCATAAAATGCATTTGAGGGCTGGCTGGGAGCTGCATGAACAAGTCTGTGGTGGAATTGGGTTAGGAAATGACATCTAAATGATGCTGTGGCTTGAGAGGTTAAGCCTGGGCAGGAGGGAGGAGAGATGTGGCCTGTGAATTGGTTGATATTTTTCTTTTTGTTCTGTTTCCAATGTATGGAAGGATAAGAACCAGGTCCTTCCCCATCTTCTCCTCTCTGTCCTTGCTGGGGCTCCTTGTGCATTCCCCCAGCTCGGGGTGAGAAGCAGGAAGGTCCCATCCCTGCTCGGTGGTGAGACCATGTCTGTGCCAAGGTCACCCAGGATTTACGGGCTGCGCTTGCAAGAGCAGAGAACTCCCAGATTTCCCTCCGCGATCTCCAGCTGCCATCTGCTGGTAAACTGCGCCCGCCGAGCCGAGAGCGTCCCGGGCTGCTGCCAGCGCTGGGCAGGAATCCCTGGGGAGCAGGACTGGCTTGCAGCATCACCGGGGAAAAGCAGAGCTCAGGAGATGGCAAAGAGCTCAGCTGAAGGGACCTCGCCTCAAGGTGTGCAGGGGGAATCAATCCCATTCTAGCAGAACACTGAAGGACAAGCAGGGTTTAAGTGCTGCAGTAAACTCGATGATTTATTGGGGACTAACTTTTTTCTTTGAAAAGATATTAAACCTGCCTTGGGGAGGCGGGGAAGGGGTGGGAAACAATCTGTTAAAATACGTTTCTGTTGCTTTCTGCTCACATAGGCACAGAAGAGCAAGTTATCACAAAGTGAAAGAGGTTATTGAGAACTTGTCTTGGACTAGTGAGGTTTAGGAGTTGTTTTAGGTTGTTTGGTTTTGATGAACTGTGCAGCTTCAGAGCTGTTCTGCTGCATATTTACTGATAAAAGGCATGAGTCAGACAGGTCTTTGGTCTATCTCAAGAATACTGGCTGAGCACATGGCCCAGGCACTGACAAGCCCTGTGACACCATTCCTGCTTTCCCTGCATGTAGGAATCTTGTAGGTGGGAGGAGAAAAACCACAGATACTGCCAGGAGTAATCTGGAATTTGTTTCCCTGGATCTGGAAGGGGCATTTCCTGGAGTGATCACAGGGAGGAGGTTGCAAGTGTCTGTTGGTTCTTGTGAGCATCACAAACCAGTGGGTGTCTTGTGAACAATGATTACGTGTGATAGAGAATTAATTTATGAAGTCTTTACAAGGTTTCTGAAAATAAATTATGGATCAGAAGAGAAAGATTCTATCAGTCCCACCCCAAAGGAAAAATTAATGTGTGAGTTTAAGCCTCATTACCCAGGACAGAATCCACAGCAGCACTCTGAACTATCAGAGTGGATGTGTGAGACCTCACCCCTTCCTGTGACACCACAGCCTCCTACACTGCAATGAACATCCAAAACAAAAGCTTTTTCATCAGTTTAATTGCTCACTGAAGACCTCATTTCTTGGGGCCCTCTTGGAAAGCCACCCTTGGAGCTGCAGCTTGGAAGGCTGCAAATTCCAGAGCAGAGGCTTTGCCAGGAGAGCAGGGCAGTGAAAGAGTGGAGAGAGGCCTCAGCTGAGCACCAGCATTGGCAATTCTCCTGAGAACCTGATGAGGTTTATTGTTTTCCCTAAAGCCCTAGTTTCTGGAGGCACAGGAGTGAAGTAAATGTCCCAAATTTCACACATATATGAGACTTACTGCTGGAAGTCATGATGGAGAAAAGTATAAAAATGCACCCTCTGGGAACAGGAACCAGAAAGAACAAAAAGCCTCTAGTATTGGAAAAAAAGAAAGTCCTCATCATATCTAAGCCAATATCATTCAATTTTGGCCCCCATCTCAAGAATTTTTAAGGCTTGGAGTTGGCAGTAAGGAAGCTTCAGTGATGCTTTGGCCAAGAACAAGGGCATTATTTCCTATCTCCTGGCCAATGTCCCAAACTGTATAATTCCCCTTCCATGGACTCAAAATGCTCCCTGGAAATCGAGCTCTGCAGGGGGGAATCTTTATCACATTTTGTCCTCAGCTTCTCTAGGGCATCATGAAACATCAGCATCCTCCCACGCTAAGAAGTCTCATCACACTGTGCAAGTTGATGGCAGTAGTTTATCAAGTCTGATGTATTGCTCAGGATATGAGCTGCTCAACTGTGGTACAGGAATAGTATAAGTCATTACTGTTATTATTATTATCATGGTGAAGATGAGCAGTTGGGATGTTGCTGGAGAATGTCATTGTCTTTCTATCCTTTACAATTTTTCTTTTTGGTAGTGCATCTAGGTTTGTAGCTGGACCAAAGAGGCCTTTTATTTTTATTTTAGTTTTGTTTTAACAGCTCTCAGCCCTGGAGGGAGCTGTCATTTTGGGCTGCTGATTGCTTCTGCAAGTTGACAGGGAGCAAGGCAGCTCTGTCTGTAGTGATCCCAAGTCCTTTTGCCTAATCAAGCCAACACTGCAGGCTCTGTGTGGAGGATGTGTAACTCATTCTCACTGCCTGACAACTCCTTCAGTTCCAGACTTTGTTTCCTCAGTCCACACAAACTGCAGCAAGCCATTGAGTTTGATTTTACTACTTTCTCCTTCTCCCCATCATCTCCTCCTACTGCATTCTCTCAGCAACCATTTGGTTTCAGCCTTCCTTTCTGGTTCTTTTCCTTAGGGATAGTAACTCAGTGCACTGAACTCACTTCCTATAGATCCTTGACCCTCAGAGCTTTCTGACATCTATTTTATTGACTAGTCAAAGGAAATTCAGCATCAATTCAAAAATACTGCTTTCTACAAAAAAAGAAAAGTATCTTATCTGGCCAGTTTTCTTTGAAATGTGATTCAGCTAGAAATGGATTGACAGACTTTGTAGAAAGCTCTTGCTGAAGCTTAAAAGGAGCTCTTGCAGCTATGGGGTTTGACTCAAAGACATGGATTTCCTTTCTGGTTCCATGAGTCTTTAACACAGTGACTGCAGGGAAATGACAGTGAAATAGAGTTGTCTTTTGTTGAGCCTGGATGTGAAAGGAAATGAGATGTGTTGATGGATCACTCTCTGGAGCAAGAGGAGCTGCTGCCCTGAAACTCAAGGCTGCCTCCAAGGGAGGTTCAGCAGCTGGATTGTGCTGGCAGAGGGGATTTCCCTGGGGCCCTGATGCAGATGTGGGGAACAGAGTGGGAGAGCTGAGTATGAAGGAGGGAAAGAAGGAGCCCAGAACATCATGGGGGAAAGCCTTGTAACTTTAATAAAAGCTCAGCAGAGCTCTGGGATGAGGTCCCAGCTGGGAAGAACCATTCCTTTATCAGTGAGTCTCCATCTTGCTGGTGGTTCCAATGGTCACAGCTCACACTACCTTTATCATGGAGAATCACCATGAATATGCTAAATCACTGCTTGGATCTGTCATTGCTGATGTGGCTTTCACTTCCTTGGCATTTCTCTGACTGTCATTTCATTTGTACTCCAATCCTGTGACATCTTTCCAGAAAAGCAATACCCAGAGTCCTACTACAAACTACAAATACATCTCTTCATGCCTTAAATTCATTAAAAAATGCTCTCATAAAAAGATGTATTTCCAGGGTTTTTACTCAGACTTTTGCATGGAGTTGGCAAAGACATTATGTAACAGCTAAATCTTCATTAGTTATATCTGTTTGCTTTGTGCCTTCATGACAATGATGGAAGCTGTAAATAAGTATATTGTCCCATCTTAACAAGGATAGCATATCCATCAATAAGGACACTTACTCAGCTGAGATCTGTGCAAGGCTGTAGAGGGGAGTAAATTAAAGGGAGAACAACATCCTTCATCTCAAATGTCCTTGTTCCGTCACTTAATGTTTTACCCTTGCTAATATTTTTCAAAGTCTGGCTGTTAGTCAAAAAAGTCACTCAGTAAATGTGACATATTTTATCCAGCCTAAGTCTGCTTGCTCCTAGAATTATTTTTCTAGGCAGCCAAGACTGGAATCATGACCTAAAACTCCTTCTGTGTCTTCTCACCTCAAATTCCCAGCAGTCACAGAAGTTTCCCAGTGGGATGTGTGGCTGTGTTGGTTATGCTTGGCCCAGTTCTTGCTAGCAGGGGTCACCAAGAAGGCTCCTTTGATAAGCTTCTGGAATCTTCCACCATGTCCAGCAGAGCCAATCTCTGATGGCTCTGAAGATGATGGACACGCTGCTGGCCAAGCCTGGGCCAATTAGGGATGTTGGTTACACCTCTGTGATAACATATTTAAGAAGAAATCAAAACAATAGGTGCACGCACACTGGTTTTTTGCCAGAAAAGGAGGAGGAGGTAAGAATATGTGAGGGGAAACAACATGGAGACACCAAAGTCCGTGGAGAAGGAGGGGGAGGAGGTGCTCCAGGCTCTGGAGCCAAGAGTCCTCTGCCAGGCATGGTGAAGACCATGGGGGGAGCAGGTTGTCCCCCTGCAGCGCAATAGCCCACAGGGGTGCAGAGATTCACTCACAGACCACAGAGAGGTGCCCATGCTGGAGGGGATGGATGCCTGGAGGAGGCTGTGATCCTGTGGGAGGCCCAGTGCAGAGACAGGCCTTGCTCCTGAGCTGGAACAGCCTGACCTTAGAGGGCTGCAACCATGGATGAGGGACACCAAGCCACGGCAATTTTGGGAGGACTGTCTGCCCGTGGGGGGAGGCTCACATTGTGGCAGTTTGGGTGGACTGCTGCTTATGGGATTTGGAACCGCGTTGGAGGAGTTTGCAGGGAACTGTCTCCCGTGGAATGGACCCCACGGCACTGCAGAGGAAAGGAATCCTCTCCCTGAGGAGCAGAAGACCTTGGTGATGAACTGACCAAACCCCCATGTCCTGTCCCCCTGTCCTGTTGGTGGGAAGGAGGGAGGGGGATGAGCAGAGAAATGGTGTCTTTAAGAGCTTTATTTGACTTCTCATTATCCTCCTCTGACTCTGTTTAGTAATAAAAGACTTTGTACCTTAAGATGGGTCTGTTTTTCTCCTTGAAGTATTTTTCTCCCCGTTCCTTATCTCAATTCATGAATCCCTTTGTGTATTAACCCTTTTTCTCTGCTCTCCTCTGCCCAGCTGTGGCAGGGGAGAGTGCAGTGAGAAGATGTCTTGCGGTGCCTGGCATTTGGCCAGGGTCTAAACCACAAGAGTGGGGATGGAAGGTGCAACCGAGGAGGTCATTCAGATGAACAGGGAGGTGCAAACCCCCGTTTGGGGCAGCAAATGAGTTGTCTGGATAAAGGCAGCAGGGTGAGATTCCACTCTCAGTGGTGTCCTCCTCAGCCTGGATTGACTGGTTGGTAACACCACACTTAGCCCAAGGTGTTTCCTCTCACTAAACTCAACTGTCCCACTTAGGTGCAGAAAAGCTGTGTGGTAACTTGAAACTGCCCTGTGTGTCAAGGCTCTCACAGTGCTTGGGCAGGAGCTACAGGTGATCTGTGGGAGAGAGAGAGGAGGGGGTAAGAGATGGTCCATGCCATTTGCTGGGAGAGATCCATGCTCCCAGCTCCTTGCCAAGGAGCCCAAACATGGGAATCACATCCCATGGGAGCCACCTGCATTGCATGGCTGGAACTGAGTCCCCACAGGCTGCCCAGGGAGCTCTCCCCATCCCCAGGAAGGGACAGGAGCAGTTTCCAGCACATGGAGCTGTGAACTTTCCCCTGATGTGACAGAGCTCAAAGGAGCCTAACAAGGTCCTGAGGTTCCCACTGAAACCAGCACCTTCCTGACTCTCCATGGCATTTTATCCTTGCCTCAGCCCAGGGATCCCTGACTCACCTGGGCTAAATGAGCTAACAGAAGTAATGCAAGGAGTTTTGAAGTGATGGACTGGCTCCAGGCTTATGGGACAGACCAGGAGTGAAAATCAGAGTGTGGCCTGCAGAGGGAAGAAAAGAGCTGTGGCAGCACCACTGCACTTCCCGGGGGTCTGCTCTGCTTCCCACTGCTCCTCTGGAGCAGGCTCTGAGCTGAATAGCTGCCTTTAAACATTAAATACATTCAAAGCCCATTCATATCAAACCAAAATTAAACTGCTGGATTTCATTCAAGAGTCATTCCCCTGAGAAAGGGCTGAGAAGAAAATAATGGTTAGCTGAATGCCTCACCCATTCAGCACACAGCAAAATCCTCCAGGAGGAAAGGTAAGGAGTGAGGCTGGGCTATCACCTCACCTCATTGCATCAGTATCTGTGTATAAGCCAATTTCTCAATCCATTTAGAAATTTGCTAATTGTCATTGGAACTATTTGCTGATGACTGTGCAGTCGCTTGGTAATGAGGAGGAAGTCCATTTATTCGATAACATTTGCAACAGTAATTGCCTGTCAGTCCACCGAACATCTTTTGCCCCAGAAACACTTGCTCTTCAGCACCTTTTTATTTTTTCTGAGCTGCATACATTGAAGCTGTGGGAGATGGCTGTTGGGTCTGCCCAGGTGCCTCCTGGGAGAGTCAGGGATTGATCAGAGAGACATGGGACACTGCATGGTGATTGGATTGGAAGGTGTGTGATTGACAGGCACACAGCCAATCTGTGCCTTCCCTGCCACGTGGAGGATATAAAATGCCTTGTTATCTTGTTAATAAAGATATTTTCTGAGCACCACCCAAGGCTTGCTCCCAACACTACAAATGGCGGTGCGATACAGAGACCAATGAAACTCAGTGGAAGGAAATAGACTGTACCAGTAGCATCTCCCTGTGAGACTTAGGGATTTAAATGACAAGAAAAGGAGGCCCAGGAAAGGTCCCAAAGACGTGTGCATCACACCTATATTTCAGGTGAGCTGCATGGAAGAATGGGAGGAAGATTATCGCTGGAACAAAGGCTGCACCTGGATTTTATGAAAAGGCTCTTGCATCAGCGTAGAAACATCTGTGGTGCAAAATTTGGTGCCTTGCGTGGCTGGGTGTCCATGCACGTTAAAAACTGGTAGGCAATGGGACAGAGACTCTTTGATATCACCTGAAATAGTACATTCCAGGCTTGTAGCCATCTCCCTATGGTAATGTTGGCTCCTAAAGAAAAGCTCACTGGAACCGAAAAGCACGCAAACTGCCATCTTAAAACCAAAAACAGTGTGATTCGCCATTTTGTAGAGCCATCAGCCCCGCCTGTGCCTAGTTCCTTCAATTCCAAGGTCAGTGAATCTGATCCTGACCCACTCGATCCTTTCCATTCAGGACCCTCAGATGTGGAACAGGAGGCACCATGGCGGTGGTGCTAGGAATTGCTGCCAGAAGTCAGATCTGTGTTCCCCGCAGCGCCATATTGGTGGAGCACTGCACTGCTGGGAAAATAATGTCAGAGGACAGGGCTGGAAAGACAGTGACTGTGGCACATTTCCATGGGCGGGAATGCAAGAGAGATGCATTGGGAAGGGGTGAGTGAAGCCCGTGTGAGAGAAGCGGCGGGGCGATCCAGGCAGACCCTCCAGCAGCCCATGCCCAGAGCCTCCCATTGCCTGCTCTGTGGATAGCTCCTCCATCACCCACGCCACGGGCGCACCCCAGATTGTGGCAGGTGGGCTTCTCTGAAACCACAGTGTCCAGCTACGAGTCAGTGAAATGGTGTGGTGCACAGCTTCCTCTGACAACATCCTGCTGCCGTAAGGCAGCGTCATTCTAGTGGGTTCAATGGTCTCAGGGTAGCTCATGGCTCTTGGAATGGTTATGGGATGTGTTTGCTGCCCCCGGGTGAAAGTTTCCAAGTGTTAATTGCTGCAGCTACAGCACCTTGGGACGGTGAAGGGCTAGGTCAGGCTGGTACTTGGGGTTGGGCTTCCCACATGGAGGAGGATTCCTGGTTTGGGAAGACTGGAGACACTTGCTGTGTTTGCTTCTTGGGCAGCAATTCAGTGCATTTCAGGATTAGGTTTTCAGGATGTCTTTTGCTTTTGGGTGCTGTGGTGTTAAGGGGGAGAAGTGTGTGGGTGAGTGTAAATCAGCTCTGTGCAGGGAGAGCTGCCTGTTTATAGCTGGGGATTTAGGCTCCCAGATATTTAATTTCTGGTAACTGTACTTCAGCTTGTTGAAACATTTCAGTCTTGAAAAGCCTCTTGTGGATAATGAGCCTGTGGGGAGGCAGCTCTCCCTGGGAGCCTCAGCCTGGGGAGCAGGGGTGGATATGGGCCTGATGTTAGCAGTGCAGTTAATGAGCAAGTAGGTAGCCAGCATTTGCAAGAAAACTCTGGGAGAGAGGGGAATAAAACAAAATGAGAAAGCAGTTTTGTTGCCTCCCTTCAAACCAAGAGCAGGCAAAGCTCACCTAAGTTTAAACCGTCCCATGTGATATGTCATGGGGTGAGGGAGCATGGCTGGTGGAGGGTGGGGGACAAATGATATAGTTCTGCTTTGAAGTCCTGGTTCTGCCTGAAGAAGGCTCTGGAATGGCTCTGCCAGCCCCAGTAGGAATCTTTTGTGGTCCTCCCAAAGCTGTCCCAAAAAAGGAAGCGCAGGAACAGTGTGACCCGAGCCCTGTGCCCTGGTTCAGGGGGCTGGTGCTGTTGGGTGTCCCCTTTGTCTGCAAACCAGGATGAGAAATGTCCCTGCTGCACTGAGGACCTGGGCTCACAGTCTGCTGTGTGACAGGGTGCAGCCCCCTCCTCCCTCCTGCCCACTCCTGGGACACAAGGTTCCCACTGGGGCTGTGGGGCACAAGGCCTCTCCAGGCAGACCCCAGTGCTCAAAGCAGAACCATCTACATCCCTGTGGGTGTCCCTGATGGGCAAATGGGCAGGAGAGAGGAGCACTGGTAAATGGGCACAAGGGGATCTGTGAGCAATCTTCACACCACAGGGCTATGTGGAGGCCATGAGCCACCATCCTGCCTGGCTTTTGCTCCCCACTCACACCTTCTTCACCCTATTAATTATTAAAAGAGAAAGGATGAAGGCCAATGTGCATGAAAGTCCAGCTTGAGTGAGAAGATCAGCAGTTAGTTTTCTCACAACCATGAGCCAGCTGGCCACAGCCACCATGGAGATGCCTGGGCTGCCACGGGACATGGAAGCAGCCTTTGGAGTGGTAGACATTGTCGTTGTGGTTCTGTACTTTGCTTTTGTCCTCGGTATCGGGATATGGGTGAGTCCCTGAGGAGGCTGGGGTTGGCTCTGCCTGAGCCAGAGAGGCTTTGATGCTCCCTGGACCCCTCCTGGGTGCACAGGGGTTTGCCTGCAAGTGGCATTCTCTGCACGCTTTTATCCCAGGGTCTGTTGAGAAAATTTGGGGAGACAGGGATCCTTCTGTGAGCCCTCATTCCTGCCCCACGTGGGGATAACTGTGGGATCATTCCCTGGAGGTTGTTCTGGGAATGATGCCTGACTCGGGTGATACTGAGCAGTCTCACATCTGGGTGTGGACAGTCAGGAGGCAAAAGTAAAGTCAAGGTTGTGCTGGAGAAGACTGAGATGGGATCTTAAAAATGTTGGAAAATTGATGCTAAGAATTTGCTTATGCACCAAGAGAGGCAGAAGCAGTGGGTGAAGACTGGCATACTCAACAGTATTTTGGAGCTGATGCTGAGAGCAAGCATTAAGGATTCTCCTGGCTTGGTCTGACTTGAGGGTGGTTGAATGAAGGAAAACACTTTTTCCTGTTCTTCTTCCTGTGGTTCCAGTCATCAATACGAGCAAACCGGAAGAGCGTTGGAGGCTTTTTTCTGGCTGGACGATCCATGACTTGGTGGCCTGTGAGTGAAATGCTAACCTCTGTTTCTCATGATTTAAAAGCAATTGCAGATGTAAGAGCAGGTCTGGAGAGGGGACTTGGTCCTTACATGTTTTGACTGTAGAATTGAGATGACGGGGACAGATGAAGGATCCAAAAGGAATCATCCCACACATCTTTGCCAATGGGCTGCCAGGCCAAAAGGGTAGCTCAACATCTTCAGGGTTTTCCCACTCTCAGTTTTTCTGCTAAAGTCAGTAATAAAAATGTTCCCATTGATGAAAGTTAGGGAATGCTAGCTACCTTGCTGGGCTTGAAACTTTTTGGCCTCAACTCACCAATGATGTACCCAAGTCAAGAGAGCATTAGGTAATCTAGGAATGTGTTATCCAGTAAAATGCATTTAGACACTAAAGAAAAAATAATCCCAAAGCCCAGGACTATCTGAGTTCTTGCTATTTCGAGTAGGATTGAGTTTACTGACTAACGATGTAAAGGATATAAACTTCAAACCGTGAAAGTATTAATCTTCACTATGAAGGAAAAAATAAACTATTGAAGGCACCTTTTCTTGGGACTGAAAGGTACATATAAAGATAATTTAGAGTTTGAAAGGAATAAAAATGCTGAAGGAATAAAGATTCTCCTCAGCCAATGCCAGACTCTAGAACCATCTGTCTCTGCAGTGAGTTGTGGATAACGGAATGCACTTCTCAACCAAAACACAGTTTTTTATTTTCTTCCTTTGGCTGTGCATTGCCCATAAGTTCACTAGGCTAGATTCTCAGCCTGTGGCACCAGAGACACATACACCTCTCTAAAAGCTGTAATTTCATAAATGTTCTTTATACTTCTATCTCATCCCAGTGACATTTAATGGAAAAGCTTAGCTTGATGGTTTTCTCTAATTAGGAGGGTGAGGGTTAAAAGACTCTAAAATTGAATATTTTTTTCTTCAGTCTTGTTCTTTATAAAGAAGGTTTGTGGGTTTTTTTCTAATAAAAAAGCCCCCAGACAAACCCCAAAACATTTTCACTGCTTTTGGCTCCAACCACAGGTGGCTACAGAGGCTGTTGGATACAGGTCAGCTCTTGGCTCTCCTGAACCATTTTAGGTTTGGAGTGACCTCTAATGCTGTTCACTTCCCAGGTTTGTTTGTCAGAGCTGATTCCACTTCTGCACCTCTTTGCTCAGCTCCTTGTGGCCTTCACCTTGAGTACATGAGTGGCTTATCTGTATTTTATTATTTTTTATGGGTGTTACATGTTTCTGCTGTGCATTAAGCAACTTCAACTAAATCCTGATATTAAGTTGCTGCTCCTCTGTATTTGTGTGTCTGATCTAGATCTGAGGA
This sequence comes from Lichenostomus cassidix, assembly GCF_008360975.1. Taxonomy (NCBI): domain Eukaryota; kingdom Metazoa; phylum Chordata; class Aves; order Passeriformes; family Meliphagidae; genus Lichenostomus; species Lichenostomus cassidix. The sequence goes on along the minus strand of NC_139489.1, from coordinate 7,236,071 downwards.
AAACTGCTCCCATTTCTTGAGAGCACTGGTTGCAAAGTCCTGTGGCAGCATCTTCTTTAAATCAAGAGTTTTCTCAAACAGGCAAGAAGGCAGAGCTGTTGGCAGAGTCAGTGTGGTTGGGGAATGATGCTTCCATCATTCCTTGTTTCACATGGAGAACTAGGGAGAGAAAAAGCTCCTCGCAAGTGATGTGCCTAAAAGCAAACTGTAGGATGAATGGGCTTCACTTGTCCTTTGGGTAACCTTTAATGCTTTAAGGTATAAAATGTAGGGGTTTTTGTGAGGTGAAGGAAACCTCAACTCTCCATTACCAACCAGCTGCCTAAATACAAGGAGATGAGATCCTGAGGAAAAGAAAGTTCTTGGGCAAAATGGTTGGGTTGATACAGAAGTTCCTGAAGGTAACGTTCTCAATTTTGTCCCTGTGCTCTGTGTTTCAGATTGGAGCATCCCTGATGGCAAGCAACGTGGGCAGTGGTTCATTCATTGGCCTGGCGAGCTCTGGAGCAGCTGGAGGCATTGCTCCTGGTGGCTTTGAGTGGAATGTAAGACTCAGTTCTGTTGTCAACTAAGATGTCACTATTTACAAAGGGACTTGAGGTTTGTCTCCAAAATCTGGTGTTTAAGAGTATCAGCAGCAAGAACTGCTCAACTCTCAGGAGAGAAGCCTCCAGACATTCTTACAGCCTTGGAAACATGAGATCTTTATTTTAAGTGGGATTCACTAGAATTATTAGCTCTTTGACCTTGCCAGAGCTGTATGGCCATATTTTTAACCTTTAGTCTGCACTCATGAAGATTAAAATAAAAGATAATGAATGCTGAAAAGGTACTTGGATAATCACAAGGTTCTGGGTACAGGGAGGTAAAAAAACCCAAAAAAGCAGCATGAGATCATAAACTCAGTGTAAATCCATGAGAAACAGAAACACTCTCATCATCTGGCAGCTACCAAAATGTGGTGTCTCTGGGGTGAACATCTGGGTGTGAAGGCAAGTCTCCTTCTCCAGTCTCTGCCACTGCAGGTGCCACGACTGTTCTCCTCAATTAGTCACAATCTCTACTCACAGGAATCAGCTGCTTTTCTGAAAACTTAAGGAACTGATCAAAATATATGTAAAAATGAAAGATAATGGCCTGAGACAACCAGAGGTGAGGTTTGATGATCCAATGGCTTTTCTTTACCTTCAAGATCTCCTGTTTGGGAATCAGAGAAGAAATACAAAATTGGGAGATGCCATTAAGCTTTCCAAAAGACTCTTTACCTATGGCAAAGCAACTAAAGTGTCTCTTTATCTACCAGTGACAGAAGCACATCTGCTCCAGCCTGCAAGGAGAACATCCCAGCAGAGTCTTGCTGTTGCTTATTTTTATGCTCTGCAGGGACAGTCTGCTGCCTCAGCCTCATTACTTGCTAATCAAGCAACACACAGATGCTCCCATCCTGCTCTGAATCACTTAACTCTTCACTGCCACAGCATCAGTGGTTTGAAAGGCCACCAAATACACCACCATCCTTCAGAGAACCAGAGCAACAGAATACACCATCTTGCTCAAAAGAGGAGAAGATGGGAGAGGATGTGACACCCCTGACAGAGAAACACAGGGCTTAGGAGGAGAACTTCAGAAGCTTCTAATTGAATTGTAATAATTCCTCCAGCTGCTGTCTCATTTTCTGAGCAGGGAGAAAAAGTCAGTCTGCTTCTCAAGCACATTGCATGGCACTGTAGCTTTCTGCTTTCTTAGGATGGCCACCAACAGGGCAGGGGATGGAGCTGTTCCCATGTGTTGAATCCTGTGCCTTTATTCTGTCTCTTTAACAGGCCACCTGGACAATCCTGGCTCTTGGCTGGATCTTTGTGCCTGTTTACATCGCAGCAGGAGTAGTCACCATGCCTCAGTACCTGCAGAAGAGGTTTGGAGGGCAGAGGATACAAATCTACCTCTCCGTCCTGTCCCTGATTCTCTATATTTTCGCCAGGATATCCGTATGTATTGAATTGAACACAACCCTTGTGTCTAGGGCTGGGCTGGGGAATCTTAGTGCAAGGCAGGGCTGCTCAGAGAGAACTCAGATGTCCTTGAAAGGGCCAGCTCAGCTCCCAGGAGCAGCAGCAGTGTGTTAGTTTGCTGCTCCTGCCTCTGTATTGATCATGGAGACCTTTCCTAAGAGAGAGACAGAGCCCTCATTAAACAGCAACGCACAGTGAGAACTTTACAGGGATGTGCAGCTAATTACTAAACAGTGTAAGTACCACAGGCTGACTGCCTGCTTTTCCTCTTCTATCACAGAAACCTCAGGCAACAGAGACAGAGGAAGGGCAGCATTACCCCATCTGAAAATCTGGCTGGCTGCATCTTGTAGAGATGAAATGCTCTTGAATTATTGTAAACCTGCTGTTGTTCTTGTAGCTGAGTTTCCAGAATTGAGTATTTTATGGTTGTTCCTCTCTCTTTCTCTCACTTGTGTTGCACAAAAAGGATACAGTGAACGGGAGGAAGGTTCTTGCTTAAGACAAAACTCAGCATCTTTTCTGGATTGCTTGTAGCATTGTACCCTGCTGGTAATCAAAAACCAGTGTAGCCCTGCAGGGTATTTCCCCCTTTTAAATGCCATTCAGAAAGAAACAGAAGTTATGCACAGGTATTTACGAAGAACTACCAGTGTCCTTGAAGTGACAGGAGTGTAATTCAGAGTCCATTCTAGGGACTGAAGATGTCAGTCCTTTGTCTCCAGCTGATTATCCAAGGTCAGTAGAAGCCAGTTTTCATTAGACCCTGCAGAAGTACTCAGATGTCAAATTGCATGGGGAGACACTGACTGGAGATAAGGCACTCATGTGGCTTCAAGGTCCTTCTCCTAGGCTTATTATGTCTCAGGTCCTGGGAGGGACATGAAGAGGAGTTCCAGGCTGACTCCCAGGCTGGATAGATTTCCTCCCCTATTGGGCAGCTCTTGGCCATGTCACCTGTGGCTGTCACACTGCCTCCAGCTTTGCTCAGAGAGACTGGAGCATTGCCCTGGGTGGCAGTGAGTGTGAGGTTGAGCAAAGAGGCTTTTGAAGCCTCTTTACCTATGAGGGATAACTTGTGACTCTCCTGCAGCAGCCCACAGTGTGCACAGCCTAGGTATGAAGCAGAGCTGTCTTTCAGAGTGACCTTCAGCAGAGCAGTGTTTGCCAGTGCTTTTCAGAGCAGGACCCTGGCCCTCCTCACTGCTGTTCCACCTCAGTGGTTTCTCCTCTGTGCAGCCAATTCACGCGTGGCTGACGGATGTGGCTGGGGGAGTTTATGGCCATGACAGGTGCTTTCTATTAAGCAGAGCTATTGTTTGTGGAGAGCTCATTTAGCGGCTGGCTGGGCAGCAGGCACTTGGCTACCAGAAGGATTTTTCTCCCTGTGCTTTCTGCCCAAACACAGGTTAACAATCAGGGCACTGCAGAGTCTTCTTGGCTTGCAAAGAAAGCAGAGATCTCAATAAACAGTGTTGTCATAGGACTGATCCTGCATGGGGACAGAGGTGGTTGTGTTTCCTGCTGGGAAGCCAAACCCCAGAAGGGGCAGTGATTCCTGGGCTGTACTGACTGTGCCTGTCCTGTCTCAGGCCTGCAGAGGTCAGGGGTTGCACTGGTTCCTTGCTTTAAAGGTGATCATTTCAGACACAGCAAACAGAATTCTTGCCCCATCCCTTCTGTCTCTCTTGGCATGGTCTTCACCTGTATCTCACCCCAGACCATGTTTGCAGGTGTCCTTCTACCTGATTTCCTGACATAAACATCTCCCTTATCACCTTCTGCAATTTTGAATGATGCTATCTGTGTCATTCCAGGCTTTTCCCAGTTTCTGGTGTCACTCTCTCTGCCAGAAGGACCAAACAAAGCACAGTTGATGAAGGTTTCTGTATTTCTAGTGAGGTCCTCAGCAGGTGTAGCCTGTTAGCCTGTTTTTCTGAGTCATTCTGATATGCTAAACAGCACAAACAGAAAAGCAACCTGTTGACCTTTTCAGATAAATAAATCATGGTACAGGATATCAGTGACTCTTTAGGGGTCTGTCAAGAGGGAGTGTCTTCTGGGCCTCGAGGTCACCAAGATACAGCCCAGGGAAGAATATGGTCTGTGCTATCTCCCCCTCTTTCCCTCTGTCTGCCTGTGGATACATGAGCTCTGCTTTCCAGGAATGTCTTCACAGTCTGCAAAAGGAGTGACAGTTTCCACCAGTTCTTCTCTCTGCCAGCCTATTACATAGAGATGGTCTTTATTTTGATGACTTCTCAGTCCCTTGGCATAGCCCCTTCCTTTTCATCCTCCTGCTCTCCCAGATCCTAAAAGCTCTGACCTGGAGGGAAGTTTTTCCTTATGGCAAAGCAATGTTCAGAGCCAACAGCCCTTCTCCTCCCCTTCACCTTCGTGGTGTCCTCCATTGTGAATGATTTCAGCTGCAGAGGGCTGCAGGCTGCTTTATTAGATTTCACTTTTACAAAGCACTACTAATGCCAGACTGCCCTTGTTTCTTTTATTCCAGGTAGACATTTTTTCCGGAGCATTGTTTATCAAAATGTGTTTTGGCTGGAACATCTACTTGTCCACTGTGGTCTTGCTAGCAGTGACTGCTGTCTTCACCATAGCTGGTAAATAACTGACTTTAAAGAACACATTATAAACTGGAGCCTAGGGTAGAAGCTTTTCATTTCCTACAGAGGGGAAAGAGTATTCAGGTCCTGGTCTGAGGGAGAGATCACCCCAGTTGCTGGTAGTACCTGCTCTGTCATCTGCATCTGTTGGAGACCTTTGATTCTTCCCATCTGTCCCCTCCTGGCCTAAGGGAAAGTGGTATGGGGGGAACATCACTGTTTTTAGAGGATTTTTTAATACTGCACAAAGCTCTTGGCTCCCTCTGTGCAGGGAGTTACCACTGCCCCTGTTTGCTATTTTTTTGTCTTTCTGCAAAATTAGCAACTTTAGCTGTTAAGATGCTGAACTGCTTCCAAGTCCTGTCATGAACATGGAAAACCCTTCACGCCATTCCTCATGGGAGGGCTTGTGACAGCTGTGGGCTCCAGGGGAGCAGCTCAGTGCCAGCTTCTCCCAGTGGGTCTGTCCTGAAATCACAGGGCTGTGGCTAAAGAAGGGTTTTTCTGGGTGAGGTACCTGTTTCCCTGTGCTTGGTGACACACTGACTGCTGTCTCTGCTTCTCTTGGCAGGGGGTTTGACTGCTGTGATTTACACTGATGCACTGCAGACCATCATCATGGTGGTAGGAGCCTTGATCCTCACATTCATAGGTAAGGAGAAGCTGCAGTGGCACAACACAGTTGGTTAATGGCCACAGGACCTTATCAGGTGCCTCAACCTTTCAAGTGTGGTGCAGAAATGAGTTTTAACCACTCACAGAAGTGCTGCCAGCACAACTCTCATTCTCCAAGCCATCAGACTTGCTTCATCCTTTGCACTAACTGTATGGAGGTGAGGCAGTGGATAACTTCATCTCACTGGAGTTGCCAGTCTTCCAAGAGCTTTGGAACATTACATTTTCAGAGCCAAATTCAGCTTTCATTAAGCTCATGTCAGTTCAGAGTAATCCTGCTGACTTTCATGTTTACTTTTGGACTTAGTGTGGATTCATGTGGGCATAAATGAGCATCATCAAAATTACAAAGAGGAATATAAAAAAATCAAGAGCAACAAGGAAATGGCCATCATCGGTCTTTGTTTTGAGCCTTTTAGGCAAACAGAAATATCTAAACCAGGTGTATCTTTTTTCATGTTATACCTCGCTGCTCTGGCTCTTGCAGGGTGTATAAGTAAAGACTAGATGCTGATGACATTGCAGGGATTAGGATCATAGAGATTTTTCTGCACTGATCCTCTTCCAGAACGTGTTTAAACCAAAAGAACTTTGGGCAAAATCCAGCTGACTTCTGTAGAAACCTCGACTGCAAAAAGCAAAGGTGGAAGGAAAAGTAAAGGAGATAAGAGGAAGATAAAAGTAATCACAAGACTCAGATAAGATAATAACTTGGCAGGGTTCACCAGCCCTTAAATCACTGGCATTTTCTTTACAGGATTTGAAAAAGTTGGCTGGTATGAAGGACTTCAGGAGAAATACATGACAGCAATACCAACGGTCACAGTCCCAAACACAACCTGTCACCTGCCACGTGAAGATGCCTTCCATGTGCTTAGGGATCCCATCACAGGAGACATTCCCTGGCCTGGCCTTATATTTGGTCTTTCTGTGCTGGCCCTTTGGTGCTGGTGCACTGACCAGGTAAATAAAACCTTTCCCTCAGCAGACAAACCACCACACTGTGGTTTTCAGTCCACTCCTCAGTCTGTGGATCTGTAAGATGAAAAATCACCATGCCACAGTGTGCAGGAGTTGCTACATTTTTTACTGGTCTAGACCAGAATGTCTGATTCCTTCCACCTTCTCAGCAAGCTGCTAATTTTACGCACTTCTTCGTGCAGTGGGAACAGGTTATTTTCATCCATCTTTATCCCACTGTGGGCTGGTGAGTATTGGGAGTCTTCATGCAGTTAGCATGAGAAGGATATAAAAATGTGAATCTGGAGCTGGCTCTGCTGTGACCTTGTGTAGACTCCCAGACAATATTCCTACATTCACATTCCCAGGTGTCTCATGTCCCTTATTCATTTTTAAGCTACAGACAAGTAAAGCTGCATGTCCTTCTCAAGACATGGTGCTTCTGTACTTTCAGATGGGGTAATTATGAAACCCTGCCACTGAGCTTTTACCAAAACAGCCACAGTCTGCTTCATTCCATGTCTCTTGCTGCTGTACAACTGCTGTCTCCAGCCCTTCCTTTCAGTCAAGGGTGAAATTATTCCTGTGAAGGAAATTTCCACACTGCCCTCTCCTGTAGCCTGTGGACTGAGCTCTGAGCAGTGGCAGCAGGCTGCAGTCAGCGAGGTGGGAAAGCTGTCCTTGGCAAGCAAAACACACTGGGATTCTGCAGGATCAAAGTCATCCATGAGAAGCAGAGACAGAGGATGGAATCTGCTCTCTCTGTTGTACTTGTGTTTAATCTCTGCTCCCTTTTTGCACTGATTGCAGGTCATGGTCCAGACTTCACTCTCTGCCAAGAACCTCTCCCATGCCAAAGGTGGATCAGTGGTGGGAGGATATCTGGAACTGCTTCCTATGTTTTTAATAGTCATGCCAGGAATGATCAGCAGAGTTCTTTTCCCAGGTAAGCCTTCCCCTGTTCCTTCACATAGGGCTCCATACCAGCTGCAACAGCTAATCCCACTCAGGTCTGCCAGCACTGTGATATCCTAGAAACTGCTGTCCTGCAGGCATGTTCATAGAGATTCTTGTTGCACTGTGGTGTTCCCGCGCCTTCCCTGCCCCTCCAGCTCTCCCACAGCAGCAGAAGTCACCAGGAGTAGCCATAAGGAGCATATTTTGCCATTGGGAGGATATAGCTCAGTGCTGTGGACATTGCATCCATTTGTCTGTCTGGAGGGAGTCAGTGAAATTAAATACATGGAGCACTGAGGTTGTCCATCAGGTCCCATGGATTGTATCCGTTATGTTGGAGAGTTTTAGCATTCTACCACAGATTCATTCAGGTCCTGGTGGATCAGGCTAAAGAAGCCTCCCTTATATCCCAAGGAGCTCTCATTGCTGGTTTCCCCAGAGCCTTTCTCTTCCCAGGAAGAATACCTTGGGTAGGAGGACCATTCCCGTAGGAAAGAGCCTATTTCCCAGATTTCCTAAATAGGAGTAAGTCACCCTCCAGCATCCCAGGGAACCAGCTGACAGGTTCATGGAAACAGTCCAGTTCCCACAAGTGACAAATCCTCAAGGATTACAGTTATGCAACATCCAGGAAAGTTTTAGCTGTACCTTGAACAGAATTTCAGAATGTCATCTCAAAGTTCCACTTCTATTATATAATATAAAACATTTTTCAGCTCCACTCATTCTAGCTGTATTTCACCTCTGAATTTATACATAACCATACAAGACACCAGGACTTGTTCCCTTGATCTAAACAATCTTTGGCTCAATGAGGTTTGCACTGACTCCTTTTTATTTCCCTGTGTTCCACAGATGAAGTGGCCTGCGTGGACCCAGATACCTGCAAGAGGGTCTGTGGAACTGCTGTGGGTTGTTCCAACATTGCCTACCCCAAACTGGTGATTGAACTCTTGCCTGATGGTAAGAAACACACTTGTGGAGCTGGGCTTGAGCCAGGCTCTGCACAGGGGGATCAGGCTGCCCTCACCCATCCTAAGGATGTGGAAATCTTACTGTGGATATCAGACAGTGGGATGGAAAAAACCAGTGCTCAGAGGCCCAAGATCTAGTCCTGATTCTCCTTCTGTGTTTTGCTCTCACAGGGCTCCGTGGTTTGATGATTGCAGTGATGATGGCAGCTCTGATAAGTTCTCTGAACTCTGTTTTCAACAGCAGCAGCACCCTCTTCGTTGTCGACATCTGGCAGCGAGTCCGCAGGAAGGCCTCACAGAAGGAGCTGATGATTGTGGGCAGGTCCTTACATTTATTTATGTCTCGTTCCTCTCATCATCTGCTCTGAGTGCAGCATTTACATCCTCCAGGCTGGACTCACTGAGAAAAATCTGGTGCCTGTAATTTAGAGCAGGAACGGAGCTTGGGAAAAAGTGTTGCATTTTCCAGGTTCTTCTTGGGTAGAGCTGGTCAAAGAGAAACTTGGAGTGAACCACTGAGCCGAGCAGATGATTACCTCTCTTTTCTCTAAACTAATTATAAGTACTGTTTTAAATTTAACTTTTAGAAAAGCCAAAAGTGCTCTGGAGGCATCGCCACCAGAGGTCTTGAAAAACATGTTATTTTTGCATCAGACAGGAGTGATATGTTGCAATTACTTTTTTTTTCTTTTTTCAGGAAAAAGTGCACAGCTGAGCCTCTCAGCTCTCTGTCTCCATGACAAGTTGTAGTGTCCTTTGCAAACAAGCTTTGGTGCTGCATTATATCAGTGGTATATAAAGTTCTCCTTCACAAAGGGGAATTTAAGCTGCATTCAGTCTTTTTGTGGTTCTTTTGCTCTCCAGTCATGAGCATTAAGTTCTAAACTTTGCTTAGGGGTGGCTGAAGGCTGCAGGCAAGCTCGTACTTCAGAGTGGCTGAGTGGTGAGAGGACAAGTACCTCTTGTTCAGCAGCAGTGACACACAGTGCAAAGGCGAGGGAAGGTCACAATATTCACATGAGACCCCAAACACAGTTTTAATAAGTAGCAAACAAGGCTGGAGATTTGGCAAAGGCAAGACACTGAATATATTATCTGCTTGGAAAGGTGGCAGAAGGTTTGCTTCTACAAGCTTCCAGCTCCTTCTTTCTGTCACATCCAAGAGCAAGGTCACTGACAACCATGTCACACTCTAGGACTCATCAGGCTCATGGTGGGAGAACAATTTTCTCTTTTCCTGTGTACACAAGGAAAGGTTCTTGAGAGTGATCTCTGGACCTTTTCTTAGGAAATTTTGATAGCAACTGGGAATGTGTTTTTCTTCAAATCTTCAATTCCAGGTGGACTCCACCACCTACAGGGTTAACACAATTTTATCCTCCTCTTTCAGAGTCTTCATCCTCATCCTTGTGGTCATCAGTATTGTCTGGATCCCAATCATTCAGTCAGCCAACAGTGGAAAGCTCTTTGACTATATTCAGTCTGTAACCAGCTATCTGTCCCCACCAATCGCAGCCGTTTTCCTCTTGGCAATTTTCTGGAAGAGAACTACTGAGCCTGTAAGTGAAGTTTCAACAACCAATTGATACCTGTATTTAAACTGATAAATTAAATAAATCTCTCTACCCCTCAGTATTTAGCCTTTGAGACTCTTTAAACTCAGAGTCTGGAGTCTTTAAACTTGGAGCCAGTCCAGCTAAAGTGTGACAATGAGACAGCCTTTCCCTGGCATACATTAGTGGATCTTAGCCCAGTGTCTAGTGGGTGTGGGTTTGCTTCTAAGAAGGTACTGCAAGTGGTACTTCTTGGCAGTCCCATTTGGAAGCATGAATGGGAAGTTGTTCTGCAATTTAGCAATGATGAGTCAAAGTCTCATTGGAGGAGTGTTGTTAGGAGGAGATTCTTGCGTTGCTTGTGCTCTATCTGCTCCATGTTCAAGGGCAAAGAGAAAATGAGGATTTTTACCTTAAAGAATTGTCCTTTGATGCGCATCAGTGTGGATTTCCATCAGGCATAAAACGACTTGGGAAAGATGAAGAAACTACCACCAGAGGTAATTTGCAGTGACCTTTTCTTTGTGCTTGCCTTTCTCAGGGTGCTTTCTGGGGCCTCACTATTGGTCTTCCAATTGGGCTGGTTCGGATGATCATGGAGTTTGTTTATGGGAGCCCAGCTTGTGGGGAGGAGGACAGAAGACCAGCTGTGCTAAAGAACGTGCACTACTTCTACTTCGCTATCATCCTCCTTGCCCTCACTGCCATTATCATAGCCGTGGTCAGTCTCTGCACCACACCCATCCCTGAAGAAAAGGTAAGTGACTTGCAGTGACATCTTTTCCCAGAGCCCCCGTTTAGGTACCAAAAACCTCTGAGATCTGCCCTTTTCTGCTCCTCCAGTGGCTCAGAAATAGTGTGTAATGCATATGCTGCCAAGAAGCGTTTGCTCCTCAGCTCTCTCTATTCCCCAGGTCACAGAGTGTTAATGCTGCTGAGCACTGAGGGCTTAAATTGAGTGTGAGTTCCCATGCTGTGCCCAGAGCTGGGCAGACACCACAGCCTATCATAACTGCAATAGAAAGAGAAGAAGAAGGGGAAGGAGATGAAATCACATTACAGAGCACTGCTGAGGAGGAATTAAATATATCTAATTGTAGCATCTAGCCTGTTTCAGCAGAGCCAGCATCAATCTTGCAGGCAAACAAGATTAATATCTTTTGCAACATGGGCATTTAGGAAAATAACATTTTGTCACAATGTGATCTCAATTAAATTTAATAACTTCGAGGGAAGCACAACTTTCTTTTACTTAGCACGTTAAAATGGTGCAGAGTTGGGAGGTTTCATATTATAAAACCTTAAAGCAACTCTTCCCAGTCCCAAGTTTTAAAGCAGCTGCCAATATAACAAAACTGCCACCTACCTCTCAGCAAAGGTTACTGGGGAGATTAAAAAGACCTATTTTTTCCTGTCTAACTGCATGAGAGAGAAAATGCCATGATGGCATCAATCTGTTGCTTCCTCATAACTTGTAAAGCATTAACCAGCTCCATCAATGCTTGATGGAATGTTATAGGTGTCAAAGACACACAACTCCTAAAGATTACATGAAAGCAGGTGCTCAGGCAGGGGAGAGGAAGGGGGAGATAGGCTGTCTTTGTGTCTGCTTGGAGATAAACTCTCAGCTTTTATTAGCTATCAGAGGATCCACATGGGAGAGAGAAATACTCGCAAGGAGGCACCATTAGATCTGCTGCTTACGTTGTTCACGGCTGCTCAGGGGTGGCCAGATGGTTGCCAGCAATTAATTACTGTGGTTTAATGAGTTCCCACTCATCATCTGACCTGTGATAGCTAAACATGTGCAGTGCTCCCTGCCCACAGCAATAGCAAGATAAGATGCATTAACACAGCACTGGTGAACAGTGAGCATCAAACCAGCAGTTCAGGAGATGGAGAAACTGGCCCCAGCAGCTCCAGGCTTTTTAGTTTGACCTCAGAGGTATGAAAACATTTAAAGAATCTTCTAAGAGGGGGAGTTCAGGATGGAGCCTACTGTAATGGAATTAGGGAAACAGAGGTTATGATCATAGGAGATTCCCCAAAGTAGATTTTCAGTGGCATTTCTACAGAAATATGTGATTTTATAGGTGCTGGATGTAAATGGCCTTACTTGACATATTCTTCAAAGAGCCAGGGGTATGGTCAGAGAGGGCAGAATTTTGTCTGAAGAAGCTGTGTGCAGTTATCCCAGAGAACAAAGGATGAGATGTGGTGGCTGCCCCCTCTCAGGTGCATCTGGAGAGCCAGGGAGGGAGGAGAGTTTGCTAAAGGGCAGCACTGGCCGGGAACTGACATCAGCTGGACTTTTTCCAGGAAGTTTTCTCAACAGGGATGTTCAGGATAGCCTTTTGGTATGCCATGGACCCCACATAGTGCCAAACTCAGTGTCTGACCTCTCTATAAAGAGATTCTGTAGTATAAAATTAATTAGAATTAATGATACTGGCTGTGGCAGTGAAAGGCTGGACACAGAGACCCAAGTTAATCACCTGATATTTGTGCTAACCATCCAGTGTGCCCCCTGCCCCTCAGTATCTTTCCACCACAAGAAAAGTGGGATGGACTGCCAGGAAATTTATGCCACTAAGCAGCAGCTAATACCCATTTCCCATAGCTCAGAAGGAATGGGAGAGTCTGCCCCCATTTCTTTTAGTCTGATTCCATTCAGTTTCTATTATTTATGCCCAATTTCAACAGGAAATGTCTGCCCTTGTTCCTCAGAGAAAAGCCAAAGGGAAGGTGTGGGGTTAAACTGAGCTAGGAGACAACATTGCTGGGTTTCTGCCTGTCTGGCACAAATGTGAGTGGGCAGCACTGAGACCAGCATTTTCCATTTTCCTGGGTCAGACTTACCCCAGCTTTTGCCCTGGACATGAGCAGGAGTGTAGGTTTGGACCATCACTCCTGGTTACATGGTTTCTCATGGTTTGTCCCCTCATCTCCAGTTAGTCTGTGGCTGTGATGAGATGGTTCAGGGACGAGAGCGTTTGGAAAGGAAGGGCAGGAGGTGGAAATCAGGGTGGGTAGAAACTGTCACCTGGTCTTTGTGGTTGGCCATTATTTACTTGGCATGCAAGTGGGCAAACCTGTGGTGAAGAGCCTGTGTGTCCCCATGACTGTGTCTGAGAGGGTGAGGCTGTGCTGGGTGTCCTGGATGAGGATCTCTGAAGCTGTGGTGCCTCCTGGTTATTCAATTCCCTTCCTGAGCCTCGGATATTTCTCCCCTAAGGCTCTCACAGGGCTGGTTCTGCTCGTCCTTAACTGCAGTGCTTGGAGATGGAAGGACGAAAGACACAGTGTAAGAGCTAGGAATTGTGTCATTTGTTTTGTCAAGCAAAAAGAGTAGAAAAACAAGCCAGCAAAGACAAAGCCAAGGAAATACAGTGATAGATCATACCTCAGCAGATGTAAATCAGCACAGCTCCATTGCCTTCAAAGATCAGGAACAGCTGTTGAGCACAGTTATGTTGCTTTACACCAGCTGAGGATCTACTCTGGACAACTTTAAATATTGAATCTCCATGCTTTTGAGATAGTAAATGGGCAAAAGGAGAAAAGAGATTTGTGTCTGATGTTAGTGGTACAGCTAATGTTCCTGCCTTTAAATGAATTACAATCTGAGAACTGCAAGCTGTAGCATTTTCTCCTGCTGTTTTGGACACTCTCCCATCCCTGTGGTGATTGATGCTGTGCTGGAAAACAAGTATGCAAGGAATTTATTTGGTATGCTCCAGAGTTCATATGTCTTCATTGTAGGTAGTCCATATTGTGTCACACCGTCCTTGAAAACCCTGCAAAAGAGCTTACAATTAAATTTGAGACTATGAAGCTGAAACACAACTGTCAGGTGCCAGATGGCATTTCGGAACAGAAGGATTTATTCTAGTTTACAAACAACAAAAGAAAAACTTTGCTGAGTTCTTGCAAACTCCCTTGCCCAAGCAGACTGTGAGGGTGAAAAGGGAGGGGAACAGCAAACAAAGCACCTAGTGCTGCACCAGCAGGTGAACTCCTCAGGGGTCAGGGCTCATCCATGGCCACACAGAGCTGCTGCTCTGCCCCACACCAGCGGCAAAGAGGAGAAAGGGGGATCTCAAGGAATGCAGCCAGCCAAAACCCACTGGAGCTTGAAGCTGGAGTGTTGGTGTGATGCTTCACCGTGGAGCTCTCTGGGGAGGTGGTTTGCTTTATCTGGCCATGGAAGGGGCACCAGCTCCTGGGTGGGTCAGTGAGATGATGCCATGAGGTTCCCTGTGTCTGTGCTGCTTTCCATTGGGAATTGCTTCCCTCTGGTGTAGCCTGAGCCCCAGGTACACCCCAGCCCTTGCAGATTTTGCTGCAGTGTGAAGGGACAGTGGTTCAGTGACACATGAGAAGAGGAGAGAAAAGGATAAAAGTTTTGGAAATCCTTTAGTATCCTTAAACTTTATTATGTTCCAGTGACATTTCCTAAATGATTAAAAAAAAAAAAGAATCCCCAAGAAAGATGAGGATCATCAAATCAAAGCAATTTAGCACTTCATGACAAGAAAGATTAGCCCTGCCCAATGCTCATCTTGGTTGAAAATGATTTAAATAAAGCTATAAATCTTCTGGAAATTATGCAACATTTTGTGTCAGCCAGAAGCTTCTGCCTGGATTTGTGTGTGCAAAATTCAAAAATTAAACTCACGTTACTTTGTAAGTGACCCACTGGAGACATTCATTTCCATCCAGGCAGAGCAGGGAGGCAGCTGCTCCTGGGGCTCACGTGTGACTTCGCCTGCCCTGTTGTCACCACTGTCCCACCCTGTGCCCCTCTGTCAGGCAGCATGGGCTGGAAGGGGTGGGCAGCCCCTGGAGCTGGCAGCTGGGTTTGGGAGGGATGGATGAGCCTGTCCCTGCTGCCTGGCCTGCTCAGGGCACGGCTTGGGAAGAGCCACGGAGATCCTGGGCATGCCAAGGTCAGTCACAGCAGCAGCACAGGCCTGGCTAAACCCCAAATCCCTGAGTGCCTGGAGTGTGGAACCTCCCACAGCTGCCAGAGGGCCACTGAGGTTTACAAGATTGATGTCTCCTGTGCACTCCCTGCATTCCAGGGAGAAGACTTTCCGGCTTGCTCTAGGATAAGAGTCTCACAACTTGGGCATTGTAAAGCAGACTGATCATCCTTTGTGGCTGTCACTGAAAGACTGCAGAGAGAGGCAATGTATTTTATTGGCCCATCAGAGAAATCTGGATATAAAAAAAATCTTCTGAGGGAACAACAGCTGTCTGTGACTGACTGTATCCAGAGAGGGTATCTTGCTTTCTTTTTTTGATTTATTTTTATTTATTTGACTTTATTACTCTTCCCTGTTGGAGGGCTGCCATTCTGGACACAGACCATCATTATTTCAGGTCAGTCATGTGAATCTGGCAAAGAGGAAGCTGCTTCTCCAATGTCTCCTAAAAGGCTAATCCTCGCAGAGATAATGATGGAACAGGTTATTTAAAAATATGGAAGGAAAGAACCCAGATTATTTTACACTTTTTCTAAGCTTTTCAGCTCCAGCTGGATGGTACAACCCTCTTACCCAAGATGCAGGCTCTTGTGCAGGAAGGACGGAAGGAAAAGTGGGAGATTTCTCCAAACAGGACTCAGCACCACCTTGGACCTGTGTCCCCCAAGGAGGGAGATGACTGGGTGGCCTTGGGACTGACAGACTTCTCACTGTTCCACTTTGCAGCTCGACAGCCTGATGTGGTGGACCAGACACAAAAAAGCACCTGCCAGCGACATCAAGAACTGCGGGAGTGAAGAAGCACAGATCGACCCAGAAGACAGAGAGAGGGACCAGGTGGAAACTGCAGCTTCAGGCGATCAGGAGGAGGCAGGTAGGGCTCTGTCTGTGAGCAAACATGCTTCTGTGCCTAGGAGTGCACAGCCAGAATCCCAGGCAAGTCCCTAAAGCTCATGAGAGGCCACCTGGTGCATTCACTGGAGCTGGGGCTTGTATTTACAGTTATAAAGAGGTAACAAATGGAAGTGTTGTGGTTCTTGGTCCTCCCAACATAATTTCATGTCACAACCCTTGAAAGGCTCAGAACAGCTGCCATTCCTGTAAAAAAAAGAGCATCAAAATAGCAGCACAGTCTGAGGGGACCAAGAGACCCTGGGAGCAGACATGGGCACTTTCTGGATGTCCTAGAAAGAAGCCACAAGCCTCACTCTTCTCATTTCCATGATGCCAACAGTATTGCTCATCTTCCCTTAGGATGAAAGCCATGGTTAAAACTCAGACCTTCAATAGCTGTGTGTCCTGGCAAGGGTATTTAATAGGAAGGAAGGTAGAGCATAGTGAACTTGCAGAGTTGTCAGGAGACAGAACAGTAGCAGGAGATGCTACATAGGCAAGTTCTTTTCAGAATGGACAGAGCTTTGTTCTGCAAATCTATTAAAAAATGCAGCTTTCTGCTCTTGAGCTTAACCTTCAAAGGTTACAGAGCAGAAACCTCAGAATAAAGACACACACAAGATTTCTTCACTCCCATTTGCTGGCCACTCCAAAGGACACTGGAACCAATTACAGCCAAGCTAAACAGAAGTGAACATCTAAACAAATCCCTTATTTTTTTCTCCAATAGAGTAAGTTTGGGTTTAAGTTGAATGCAATCTTCCCACAATATTTATTTTTTCTTATCAATTCCTAGTTCGCTTCACTAGCTCAGATTTTTATAAACAAATATCTTGGTATTTTGGTAATTAGCAAAGCCGAGGAAGGAAATGCAAAACACAGCAGTTGACAGTTTAATGAGGGTTTTTTTCGGGGTAACACCTTTTTTTCAAGGTCCTATAACATCCTGCATTTCACAAAAAGGTTATATTTGGAAAGAACAGCAAGTGAAATACAGCACAGGACTGACAATTAAAACACACACTTCAGCTGGCATGTCATGTGTAATAAACAAGCCAGGATATCTCTAAATGGACCATCATGCTGTCAGGAATTTTAAAAGTGGATGGAATCTGGGTTGGGGAAGAGGGGAAGAGGTTTGTTAATTAACTAATGATTCATTGGTGTTCCAATCAATTGACTGCAATCAAGCTGTGCTGTACATGGTTGAGGGAGAACTTTCCCTTTCCCTTTCCCTTTCCCTTTCCCTTTCCCTTTCCCTTTCCCTTTCCCTTTCCCTTTCCTCTTTTCTCCTTTCCCCCTTCCCCCCTTTTCCTTCCCCTTTTCCCCTTCCCTTTTCCCCCTTCCTCTTTCCCCTTTCCCCCTTCATCTTTCCCTTTCCATCATCATCTTGCATCTCCCATTAAGGTGCCTCTCCAGACTGGCCAATGCACATCCAAACGACTGGGAGAAGGGACGGAGGAGTCCCAGTGGATTCTAACAGCCATGTTTTGGTTTCTCTCTCCCAGCAGCCAAGCCTTCCTGCTGGAAAAAGGTTTATTTGTGGCTCTGTGGTTTTCCCACGGGCTCCACATCCACCCTGTCCCAGAAGGAGAAAGCTGCTCTGGAGCAGAGACTCCCCAGCATCGAGGAGAAGCCCCTGTGGAGGACTGTGTGCAATATTAATGCCATTCTCCTGCTGACCGTCAACGTCTTCCTGTGGGCATATTTCAGCTGAGGTAGGGTCAGGAATTGTGTGGCTTTGGTTGCTCTCACCTCCCTGTCTAACATCCAAGTGCATGGGCAGCAGATGTTATTGATGATGCCAATACATATTTTCTTATTAATCTTCCATACTAGGCTTGTGTCTATCTGCAAATGATTATCATTCATTTTCCTGACAAATCTATCAAGATCATTTATTGCTCTTCGGCAAAGGATCTTCTTTTAAACAAAGATTAATAGGATTGCATTTTATCTGGCTGGCTGAGCCAAAGGAAATGAAATTAACAATGAGCCCTACAAACATGTCATCACTTTAATTTACCGGAAAATATTTTAAAATGTTATTTAAAAGAATATACGCTGTGGTGGGCACCATTTATTACAAAGGGAAAGAGTCAAACCACAGGCATTTTAGCAGGCTGGAGAGTAAGCAAACAGGGCACTATGTTTTCTCTAGTTCTTCACACTGGAGTTCTGGGACAAGGAGAGAGAGGATCTTACAGCCTTTTTGGCATGCACAGATTGTCTTTCCCAGGGGAATTGCAAGCTGGAGGTCCCCATTTCTCTGCTAAAGTGGATCCTAACCAGGATCTCACTCCTTTAGGGAACACTGCCCTCCCTGTGTTCCTACAGAAGGGAACACCGTCAGGGTAAAACCTGTGGGGCTCTCAGGGAGAGGAGGCACATGTGAGCTGAGTGCCAGCACTCTTCTGTATTTTTGGCCCCCAGGAGGAAAAGAAATAAACTAATGAAATTGATGTGGTTTTAGTTTCCTTTCTTCGGTACTCTCTTCTAACTTTCCTTTCCCTTCGAGTAAAAGAACAAAAATAATAACAACAATGATAAAAATAATAGAAAATACACCAAATCAGAATCCCCTTCCTACTTTTACTGGTATGGGTCTAAGATTCTTCAAGGGGAGCAAGGAGGCCTGTGGACATCCAGTGGCTCTTTAATTCCTGCCTTGGAATCCTGTAACACACCTGGAGCCACCTTCATGCCTTCCCTCCCTTTGTGTCACAGGCAATTCCAGCACTTCTGTGTTCATCTCCATCCCAGCACAGGGAGGGTGATTGAAGCCTGTTCCATCTGCCACAGGCTGGCACTGAGGTGCTGGTGCTGCCATTCCAGCACAGCCCAAGAGCTCATCAGCAAGAGCTGAAATTCCAGGCAGTGCAGGATCACAGACCTGCTGTCCAAGCAGGGCCAGATGGCACCACCATGCCAAGGACAACAAACTGTTATTAAGTTGTCAGGCCCTGAAGCAAAATCAGCCTGAGCTGCTGAATTGGTGCCATTTCTGATTCCCAGGAACAAGCTGAACTCAAAGACACTGCAGAAAGGCTCCTGGAGAGGCCACTTGAACAGCTCTCTGTGAGCCACACGGTGTCCCCCAAGGGGTCCCTGTGCCACAACGAGCATGGTGGAACAGTGCACAGTGTGTGCAAAACAGGAGCATCAGTACATGCAACACCCAGGTGCTGCTCTGGGCTTTCTCTGCAGGACTGTGATGGGGCTGGTTGACGGTGCTCGGGATCATTGGGAATGGTTCCTCTGCCACTTTCTGATTTAGACTAACCCATCAAGCTTTAATTCTTTATTTCTATGGGAAGGACCAGGGTAATCATTGTAAGAGCCCCATAATCATTGCTGCATGCGTTCCAAACAGAAACGCTGTTCTGTGACTTGCTCCAGTGTCTTCCACAAAAGCAGCATCCAGTTTAATATGTGAGACTCATAACCAGCTCACACAGTGCAATAGTTCACTTCAGTTTGAAGGAAAAAAATATTCTGCTGGAAGCACAGCAAGTAGCAGTGTCAATTTTTCATTAACCTACAGCCACTGTCTCTGTAGACTTACAGCTATAAGTAAGATTACTGTTATAATTTTTTCTGGTCCCTAAGGGAAGGGAAAAAGAACTTCTCAAAACTTTTAAGGTCATTAAAAATCCACCTTTAAATTGGAGGTAGTTTCAGTTTACTTTCATATTTCAAAATCAAATCTTAGCTGCAGCCTCACATCAAAGCAGAAATGTCAGTCTCTTTGTTTCTACTTCTGTGAAAGAAGTTTCAGCTTATACACGAGTTGAATGCCAAGTAAATAGATTTTCCTGGGGAACAAAGGCAGCTTTCTTTTGTTTGTTTTAAACATATGTAAATAGAGTCCCAGGGTGACAGCTGCCTGTCACTTCAACCAGGTTCACACTCATGTCACTCCAGCTGGTGATTTCTGACCGACCTCAGGTCAGGACTGCAGAAGTTTCCCTCCCCACTCCTCCACAGCCACATCAAGCAGCTGCTTGTGCCCTTTGCCTCTGGCCTCACACCTCAGCAGACTTATATGGATTCTTTTTTTGCCAGTTTCGTACTCTTTTGGGGTTGGTTTTGGTTTTGGTTTTAGGCTCTAGTTGCAGAATCACAGAAATACTTTGGTCCTCTGTCAAAGCCACCGTGGTGGTCCTGAAATCTCAGGGCAGAACTGAGCAGTGCCTGGAATCCCTGGATAGCACCAGTGACCAGTTGGGGCTGTGCCTACACACCAGCCATGGATGAAAGGCTGGTGGCACCCACTGGTTCATGGTCAAGAATTATCCTCCACAGAGCCAGAAGATACCAAAAAGGAGCAGGATCCCTCCACACGTCCATGTTCTCCCACTCCAGGGAGTCAGGGCTTGGTGCAAACAAGTGAGACCAGGGTTTGATCCTCATATGATCCCCATCCCTCGATGGTTCTTGTGGGTCCCTTCCAGCTCAGAATATTCTGTGAAATCTACCTTTTTTTTTTTTTTTAATTTAAACCAGCAGATCAATGCAAAATTGAGCACTTCATGGTTGTCATTTCCAAATTACTCGGTTTATATCTCAATCTTCTGCAATTGTTTTGGGTGTAAGACTGGGTAGCACCAAGGGATGCATCAATTTATAGGATCTGCATAAGCTGCAATTAAGGAAAATCCTGAAATACATGAAAAACCTCAATTTTGATTGGCCACATTCCCATAACTTATTGATAATTCAACTCACTCGAGTATTATTCACTGTTTTCCTTCTCCCTGCTTTTTTTATCTCTTGACAAGTTTACAAAGAGAAGAATGGAGCTGATCTGAGCTGCATTCCATCCAATCTGCTGCCTCCACAAACGGCAGAGAAGCTAAATGAAGCCCAGAACATATGGCACTGTGCTGACAGAGCTCCCAAACTGGTTCTGCATGAGCAACAAGGAACATCTTGAAACGCACAAGACATATGTGTTTTAGGAAGAAGATTGAAGTGTTTCATAATAAAACAGGACAAAGTGAAATACAAGTGCTGTATAAAATTTTAATTAAAAACTGGTTTTACCCCTTGACGTGAATATACAATATGTTTCCCAGATGGATTTCATATTTAAGTATTATCCAAACCAGAAACATAAATGAGACAAATAAAGCCTTCAAAAATGGCACAGAGGCTAAAATGTATGTAAACACTAGATGACTGTGGTGAAAACAAGGCAGGCAGGGAAAGCAACCTCTTAGCAAGTGTTTACTACTGGAATACTGAATGAAACAGTTCCTACAACTACAGTCAGTGTAACAATACAAATACCAGCATTAGAATTCACCACCACTCAGTGATGTAAATGGTGCTTTTGTTACTCAGGAGTTTCACAGGTTATTTCCTACACTGATAATTCATGGTGTAGAAATGCATAATTCATGGCCTGCCAGGCATCAAACACTCTCAACGTCTGCCCTGCTCCCAGCCTCCCACCCTGCTCTGTGTGAAGCTCTGTTCATTCCATGCCATCAGCTCCACAAGGTTATGCAAAGGCCTGGCCACAGAACAGAATTTTTGTGCTGTCTCCTCAGGATCAGTAAATCCTTATGAACCAGGAGGGATGTTGTTTTGCAGCAGCAAACTACCTTCCCGGAGGAGGTGAGATCCCCACTGCTCAGGCTGCAGGGAATTCTCTGCTGGGCCTGAAGAAATCACCCAGAATTGAAGGGAAATACTCATGAAGAAGAAGTACAATCTCCACACAGATCAAGCAAAGAGAAAGATTACAGTTCCTTTATGTTGCCATCCAGACAAATTATCACCGCACTTCAGAGAATTTCTCACAAAGACAAACTAGGAACAAACTCCTTGCCTTTGGCAAGCCAACACTGATAAAAGGAGCTGCAGCCACATCTTTTAAGGGCTTTGGTTGATGATGTTTTGAATTCCATGGGGAAAGCAACAGAAACCAACAGTAATCAAGGGGACTTGTGCTTAATAGTTCCTGTGCAATGGAAACAGGAATATTGGGGGTTTCAATCACTTCCCACAATGTGGCTGTATTTGTTGGAACTGAAAGGAACTGGGCAAAGATCAATTCTTTGCTGCTCCCAGAGACATCACCTAAGCCAGACACCCCTTCTGTCAGGGAGGCAGCTCATCAAGATCAGCCCTAAAAGTGTTGTTGTCTCTTAGCTTCAAGTGTTCTAACTGAAACCAAGAGTCTCAATTTCATTGATATGAAAGTTTCTTCAAATTCCTTGATGACTAAACAAATCTCATGAGAAATTCTCAGCATTCCGATAATGATCACTCCATAACCACTGAAGTAATTAACACCATGGCCTTTCCTATGACCCAGAGATTCCACATTACCAGCTTGGTACAGCAAGAGACCACTGCTAAAAGGCTGAGAATTTTGTTGCATAGTTCAGTGTTTCAGAAAACATTTCAAGCTTAAAAATTGGAAAGAGCAGAATTATGTACCAAGTTATTCCTCGCACACAGAGTGGGAAGGCAGAGATTCCTTCCAGCATTCTCTGACAAACCCATGGTACACCACACAAAACTTTCCACTGTCACATTGTACCCTTTTTTCCTGGGCAGAGGATGAGGACAAATGATATGAGAGATCTTAGCAGTGTTGGTTAGTACAAAGGGCAAACAGCACAAAGATGTCAGCATGAAAAAGTAACTTATATTAAAAAAAAGAAAAAAAAATATCATAAGAGCAATCAGTGGGAGGATATGAACCTCGATCATGCAGGAGACAGAAGCTGAGCAAGATACCAACTGCAAAGATTAGCTCCTAAGAGTGCATGTAGTAAAGCAGCTCATTAGCTTTTCTAGCCCTCTCTGATCAAGACAGAAATCTATTAAATCTGATTAAGATTTGTTTAATAATTGTCTGATTAAAACACAATAAACCTGGAAAAATTAAAATAAAACCTTTTTAGTAACCTGGAGATGAGATGGGACTTTTTAGCCAGGCTTCTGTAAAATAATTTCTTTAACATTCACCTCAGGATCCCAAAGCACTTCACAGTCATTTAATTAAGCTTCAACAGAGCACAAACTCCCCATTTTACAGCTGAGGTAACAATGAGAAGGGGTTTGGAAAAGACTATTTAATACTGAACCGAGCTAAATGTTCTGTTATTTTACCCCAAAAATAGATTCCCAACATCTCCAGGTAGATTTCATTCTCCCCTGACAATTTTAGCACCTCTGAAGTAATAGTAAAATTCAAACATGCGATGCACAATCTAAAGAACAGCCCTCATCACTTCCCAAGCTGCTCAGCTTTGGAGCACAACCACTGTTTCCCATCTATCTTACAAAGCTGCTCCTACCTTGTCCCATCCCTATGCTTCTTATCCTCAGTGGAGCAATTTAAGCTTCTCTTCCTCTAAGTCAAAAACTTAGATAAGGCAAATCATTAAAGAGTTTGACATTTTTCCCTTTAATTCACATCAGGTCAATGACTGAGTGATTTCCAAAGCAGCTACTCCTCAGCCAAGGAGTTGCATTTGTACTGAACACAGGCAGGCTGCTTGTCTAAAGCCTGCCCAGGATCCTAAACTATACCAAGTTATTCATGGGAGAGATAGAAGGGAACAAGTAGGAAACAGAGTCTGACTCACTAAAATTAAAGTGATTTAAATATTGCACTGATTGCATCCTGCAAGCATCACTGGATACTGAACAGCTTTTGGTGAGAACACTTGTGGGCTATAATAACTTGGGGAGGGCAAGAGAGAGACATAGACTCTACAGAAAAGCACTAATTCACTCCTAATCTGGCCCATTATTGCCAGATTTGAGTAGGCAGCTTTCCTTTAGGAGCTAAAATGACGGGGGTGGAATTATGCCATCCCACTGTCACTAACAACTTTGTGGATGGGAAAAGATAAGGAACGAGCACAGAAAATGCTATTTAAAGCTCCACTCAGGAACCCAGAAATTTGCATTTGATAGAAGGGATTTAAATTGTATTAGAAGGCTAGGTGCACTAAACAATTACAGTTTATTACTGTGTTGGTTCAGTGCCTGAACCTCCACTTCTCCCATGCTGCAGGGCAGAGGAGCAGCCATGCTCAGAGCTGTGTGTGTTGGCAGGGCTACCTGAGCAAACAGAGAGGGAAAAATTATTCTGAATACAAAGTGCCCTGAAGATTTTGGGGACAGACTGCAGTCATTTGGGTCTGAGGTCACATTCCAGAGGAAAGTTTTCCATTTACCAAACTGGATTTCCAGCACAGTGCTTGGAAGAGACACTTTGCTGTATCACGGTGTGTGAGCTGTGGAATGACTCTGACCCAGGAGAGGAACATCTCCTGCAGCAGCTGATTCAGAGAGACATTGAACACACATCTCCCTCCCAGCTGGAGCAGGGCCAAAGACACTCAGAGTCTGTCTGCTCAGTTTGTTGTTATGCTGCACAAGAAGGTTACACTGAGAATATTAATACTGGTCAAAATTCAATAATGACACTTTTTTCTCCCATCCAGTTTTCATCTTTGCTGAAAATTTTTCGTCTTTAATGAGAACTGAAAATTGCCATATTACCATATGCTTCCTTTCTTCAGCTAGGGGAATTAAATGGATATTATTCCTCTGCCATTCCTCTGGATCCCTTGAAAAAATGACCCTGCTTTTTTATAGTGGCTCCCAACCTTTCTCATCCCCTCCTTGTGTCTTGAATTCATGCCAACTTGTGTCCTTCACCAAACATACAGAAAAACCCCACAACAATCCCTTAGCATTCAGGAATTCTTATACTCTGAACAAATAGGGAGTGAAATCTGGTGAACTGTTGGGGAGGGAAAAATCAAACATGTTTTCTATGTCACAGAACCACATCAGGCCAAAGGGGTGCAGCTGATCTTCAGAAGGAAAACTTTTACTCAGCTGTAACAATGGGGAGGGTAGTGCACAGAGAATATTGAATGAAAACTGCAGGATACCAGGAGAATAACACTGAATCTTACGGCTCAAACCCATACAGGAAACTGCAGCAACCTTCAGGTTTCAACACATTAATTTTAAACCAAAAGCTTGGGAAGTATCTCTCAGAATCAGCCCTGCTCAGTTAGGATCTATTTTAATATAACCACTCATCTGAACAGCAAGAAAACTATTCCTTTGTGGACTAATATGGGTTCACTGGAGAGGCCAGTGAACACCAGGTCCTGGTAGCACAAGCCTCCATGGCCTCCATGCCTTCAGGGGCACAGCTTGGGCAAGCTTTACTTTCCACTTCTGCAAAAAAAAGTGCCTTGCTACCTCATAGAGTGACTCGGCACTTCTCCATAGCATAGACTGTGCAACTAATGCCCTCTGAAAGCACTAATGTGCTAAATGGCAGCAGGGACAGGAAGTTATCACTGTTAATCCGCCTCAACTGGTTCCACAGTTACAAGAAATAGAAATGGCTGTCTGTATGTGAGACACTTCCTCTGAGAGTGCCCTTGCCTGAAACAGCAGCACACAGCCCTTCCACGTGCTCTCCCACCAGCGGAATTGCTCACCAACTGCTTTCTCAAATCAATTATGTTGTCTCAGCATTAAAGGAGGGAAGGCAGAATAGACCAACTTTTTGTTTATCTAGGCATGCTGGCAGGTTCCAGTCATATGTTGTACCATCTGTAGTGCTAACTTTATCCTTTATCTAATCACAACAGGTAAAATGGCATTGGTGGAGCCAACTCTGTTCGCTCAGATAGGGAGGCAGCCAGAACAGGCATTTGTTCTTTCCGCATTCTGAGGGGAAGCAGGAGATGGACACTCTTGCCCTTTTAAAACATTCTGCTTTTCAATGGATGGGCAATTTGCCCTGGCCTGCTAATGTGGGATCTGCTCAGTGCAAGGCTGAAAAGGTTCCATCCCTGGGGAAAGTATCGAGCTGCTGATGAACATTTGGTGGCCTTTCGCAAAAACAAAGTGATTTCTGCCAACAGGATCCCAGCAGACAGGGACGGAGAGACTCCAAATTAGGTGGGATTGTGATGCAGGAATTTCACAAGGCCTGTACAGAACACAGGGAGCTTGCTGACTAGCTCTGGTCTTTCCCCCTGCACACTCCTTTCTTATTCATATTTTTTAAAATGGTAAGTGTATTGGCAAATGTCATGGCTGCATTCAGGAGAACATGGAAGCTTTCAAATGCAAAAGGCTGTGTGAAGATGACCTTTCATCTGATACAGAGGCTGCTGGGCTGGGTGGTTTTCTTTTAAAATTTCACAGTATTAGAACACTTGTGACTAAAGGTGCTCAAAATCACCTCAAATACATGCCTAAAGGTGCTACAGTACCAGAGTTTGTGCTCTTCTCCAAAATAAACAATTCAAAGGCAATTTTCTAGAAAACAATTCTCTTTGTCCCAGATGGATCACTTTTAAACCAACACTCACATTCACCTTCCCCTTTAGGTCCCGTCTCTGACCACCAGCACATACTGCTTTTTCAACCAATTCTGTTTATGTTGCTAAATAGATTTAGTTATTTAATAAGAACTGGCTGCAGCTGAAACCTGAGTTGATGTCAGGCAGGAATGTCCAGCAGACCTATTAGTCTTCAAATTACTCTATTTTCATAGTCTCAAAGGAGCAACACCATCTTGCTTAACAGTGGAGGGGCTTGCTGTTAGGGATTTTTTGTTTCTTTTTTTGGAGGTGGATGTTAATCACTTCCTTTTGTCAACCCAGCCCAAACCCCCATTTCTCCAAAACCCTGCCCAACCATAATGACACCTTGAAAAAAAGAGTACTAATATTGTTATATAAAAATAGGTTTAGTTACAAATACTGTATACCGTGCGTTTTCAGGTGAGCTGCTTTCAGGAATGTGTTTCTTGGTCTGAAACAGCACCAGCAGTTTTTTGGTACATGTTTCTGTATATTTTTCCAAGACTCTCCTCAAAGATTGCTCTGTAAGGCTTCTCTTTGTACACAGCTGCAGGACCAGACCAATATTCACCATTATCCAAGTGAACAGGAGCCTTCTGCTGCACTGGAAGACTGTCAGAGGAAAGAAGATAAGAAACAATGATCGAATCAAGATATGGAACAGGAATCAGCAGCACAAAACCAGCAGAAATACCAATGTAGAGCTGCTAAGCACAGATTACCTTCCACAAACCAAAATAAAAACTGCACTGCAGTACTTTTAGGAAATGGGAACCCCCCTATGTTATTCATTCACACAAATCCTCCCCCCCTTATCTGAGTACACTTTGTAATGCCCCCCAAATAGAATTAATCTTCAGAGAACCTGCAGTGATGGTGCTGTATTTTTGTAGGCTGTGTGACTAGGCAAGAGCAACACGGTAGGATTTTTGTGTCCTTTGAAGGTTAAATTGTAACCACAAGCAGCTATTTCAATATGAAGACAATCTATCAAGGGAATATTAAATTACTGTGGTTGCAGCTGTAAAGTGCTCTATCGGAAGCATCTTGGATTAAGTATTCGACCAAATACATTTTGATATAGTGGCAATCCTGTGCTCCTTCCCCACCCCGTCTTCTGTGTCACTGTTTTAATACTAAACACAAATACAAGCTCATCTTTCAGTTGCTTTGAGAAATTATTTCCTAGACCTATGAAGTGAAATTTATACTCTGAAAATCATTACAAAACACTGACAAGTCTGAATAGTTTATATCTAAACATCATGACTATTTGCTTCCTCTTGATACTTTCAAAACAAAGGTTTGTGTCATATAATTAAATGAGCAATTTCGCTGTAATAAAGCATGAAACAAGAAGCTCAAAAATCATCAGAAACAAATTACAACCGAGGTGACATTTTTCACATCTGCTCAGAGATTTAGGCACTTAAGACACTTAAAAATTAGGGCTGAGTTATCTCCAGCTTTTTGCAAATGTTCTCAGTCTGGGAAATGAAACTGTAAATGTGAAGCTTAAGGTGACCATCTTCAGTTAGGAAATGGATTACATTTCACAGGGCAGCTTTACAGTTTCTTATATACTTGTCATTTATTAATGATAGTTACTTCTACGATCAAACCAGTATTTAAAACTTCAACCTCAAGTTAATATCTGGCAACATGTAACAAAACTGAAAGAAACCTTATATCAAATCTATGAATACATGTATCCATCTGCATCAAAACACAAGGTTTTTACTTCAAGAACAGGATAGGACAACAAGAGGAAGATGTAGGATCAATTTTCTAAATTCACATCTCCAACCTTCCACTGTCCCGTGCAAAACACAAGAAGGAACAGCTTTTGCTTTTAGATTTCTTACATTCAAATATTAGGGTGATGCCAACCTAAACCAAATAAAACAAAACCTCTTGTGTGGCTCCAATATTTAAAATAGAGGAAGGCCACTTTCACACTTACTCAAGAAAGCCCCATCATTTAATGTCAGTCAACGGCATGGAGCAAATTTAAACCTGTTTATCATCCTGTGTTCTGTGCTTCACAATCTGGACACAAAGAAACTAACTTACCAAACAAAATCAATAGAGAAGTTATACAGGCCTGTGTTAAATGCAGAGGAGTCAATACTCTGGGGACTCATCAACAAGTGAAGTCTCACCTCTTTCCTGCCGTTTGTGGTACCTCAGTTCTGATGGAGAATTTTCAGGCAATCACAGCCCTAGGAGTAGCACTAGTAAGTACATATCAAACAGCTCTGACACTCTTTTCATTGGGATCCATTTCCATCAGGCAGCCTTGTGCTTGCCTTTCTTCTCCTAAAAGCTGAATTTACCTAGAGACACTCAAAATCTCACCACTTTAATTGCACTAAAGACTCAAAACCCAAAAATAACTTCTACAAGTTCCTTATTCTGGTACTGACAAGGACTTATAAAAAGACATAAGCTTAATTTTCCCTTCTCTTTTTGGAGGGGTGTGTGTTTGTATTTCCATTAGCCAGTGTTTGTGCATGAGATACCTGGACAAAACTACAGCCAAGTTAGGGAAGAGTCCCTCTCCTGTCTCAACTGGAAACCAGCTGACAACCTGAGCTAAGCAATCTGGGAATTACACTCACAAATCATATTAACAGCAGGATTTCTGCACGCAACTCCCTGCTCTGAAATACCTGTCATATGCTTTTGTTCCCTCATACATCTCCTTTAAGAGTCCCAGAAGTTCTTTTCTGAGTGAATCATATACTAAATATTTCACAAAACACAGACCTTTTCCTTACTCCCAGTGGTTTTCAATCATCCATCTACTTTACTGCCAGCATTTGGTCGACAGCACCCTGTCCTTCCATGAACTCGGGCTCTGTCCTTGTATCCTGTTTATGAGCACTGTGGCAAACACTCAGCAATCTGACTGTCCTCGAGTCCTTTATGTCTCACCCCCAGTGCTGCCAACCTCTAAGCCCGAGGAGCAGTCCTCTCCCAACTTGAGTGCCACATTTCATATCCCATCACTTCAGTATTCTGGAATATTAGGGTTTGTTTTTTATTTTTTTCCATGGGCTGCAGTTTCAGCATAAATCTCAAAGTCCCAAAGCCGCCTCAAAACAAAAACTTGCACTTTCTGTCTCACACACACATCCTATACAGTTTAATTGCACCAGCTGTCAGGACAAAGGATAAGGGAGCAGAAAGGCTACACAGAATACAGGAGTGAGCACAGGTACAGGAGACACAACTCCAGCAGCAACCTCACAGACACATGGAAATCTGAGTAATCCTTTACAAACCATAGGAATTTAAGAAAAAAAAGCTAGCAAATCGTAAGTGAACTTTGTAGATCTTTCAAACTGCAGGTAGACATTTGCTATGATACCCATACTGAAATACCCTCTTTTCAGGGGTATACAGTGGTGATTTGGGATGCCTTTGTTAGAAAACATTGCATCCCATTTAATTATTAAAAAACCCCTTTTATTTTCTAATGGCAACCATTAATATGGCACCAGAGTTCTACAATTTCTCCTTTAATATAAAGAAAACCAGAAAGGCCATAGGAGCCAAAAGGAGTTAGTATCTTTCCTCCCATAGGTACCCAAAACATTGTACAAAATACTGTGTGCATACACAGAGAACATCAATGTTGGTAACTTCAGCTACAGAATTCAACAAAATCAATCAATCAATCAGTTTCTTACAAGAAAATTATTCAAATTAATCTCTGGTCATGTATGTGAGGAATACACAGAGTAATTAATCTACATAAACCAGGATTTTAAGATCTCAGGTTTCCGAGACAGCTTCTGAAATATGGCATGCTGAATCATTAACCTATACATATAAACTTGTTTTATTTTTAAATACACTTAAATTTATTTTTGCACTCCCACAGTTTTAAGAAAAAAAATAATCAATTATTATTTTTAAAGTGACATTGCTCTCTGGATGATAAATTCCAAAATCTACTGCCCAAAAATCATTTTTATAACCAAGTCAAGTTCCAAAACCAGCGTTTTATGAACACTATACTGACACAGTGCCAAACACTATCAAAGGCATAATTATATTTAACTGCATTTTGCATTTAGGTGAGAAAGCTTGGTATGACTAATTCCAACAGAAACCTTTTCCCTGTGCAATGTATGACATAGCTCAACAGAGGAAGAGAAATTTTTAGCTAAATTTAAAGGGGAATATTGAGTCTGACTGTTTTGTCTTGGTCAGAGAAAAACTCATTACCTGGTCTGCAGCTCACTCAGGGTTAAGGGTGCATTATCTGAAGGTTCTCTTGTCAGAGGGAAATCATCCTAAAAAAAACCCAGAAATCAAAATCTCATTACCTTGGTTTCTGATTACAATGATCTCATTTCAAAAATACTTTCTTTCCATTTAGAGGACTATTAAAGTGCTTACATTTCTTGGGGGAGAAAGGGACAAAGTGTAATGAGCCAAATACCATTTATGAACACTTTTAATTAAGTTCAGCACAATTCAGCTAATAATTTTCAGGTAATAAACTGGAAAGAATTTCTAGACAGTGTAAATCTAGAGAACTATGCAGACAGCACAATAATCTTCAGTAATTTCCAACAAACATGTTGGCAAAATGCTATGAAACCTACTGCTAACTGCTTTTGTGTTTCTGCTAGACAAGGGGAAAAAGGACCTAAAACTTACTATGTTATCCATTTCATGTGTTTTACCAGACAGAAGCATTCCACCCACCTGAATTCTTCAGTTCCATATCCAAGGCTGAGTAGGTGCTTACTGAAGTTTAAAAAAAATCTGATACACTTAATGACCCTTCAGTCAGGTTTTCTCAGTTGCTAGAATGCAGTTCTACCTTCCAAATGCTATCTAGACATTAATTAACCCGAATTTGCTCTCTTAAGTAATAAAGAAACAAAACACCCATGTGGAGGGAGCCAGTTGCTCACCTGAGATGGGATGGTAGAAATTTCACCACACACAATCACGTTCACTCTACTCTGAAGAGCAAAGACCCTACATAAGAGGTGATATTAAGTGATGCTTTCAGCACAAGTCAATTGCTGTAAGGATTGGTAAACAAAGTCATCTTTCATGCTATAGGAGAAATAATTGGAAAAAAGACTGCAGTAAAAATAATCACACTTGCTGGTAACACAGAACTGGGAGAAAAGACAATAAATATAGTGGTAGATGGCAATAAGATGCAGAGCAAGCTGAACAGCAGCATATGGATGAGGAAAAACCTGAGAGAATTTATTGTGGTGAAATACAAGGTAATAAGTGTGTTTGTAAACAGGAAAGCTCTCTTCCTTCAGCAGTCACAGACTACAAAGCACTGAAGAGGAAATGGGGTACAGTGGTAAATAAAATTCTGCAGCATTTGCCAGAGGCAAATTATGTTCTGGAAAGCAAAAAAAAGATGGAAACATTACAATACTGTTAGAATGTCACAGCAGAAAGGTACAGTGGACACCCCAAGGAATCTGCAGCAGAGCTCCAGTCACACTATTTTTACAGAGCACTACGAAAATGAAATTTTGGAAGACACAGCTGGATGCTTCTGGGAATGGTTACTTAGCATTAGGCTCTTTGGAATGAAACAGAATAAGAGGTACTTTTTAACCTTTCAAAGTTTGAAGAGGATCTAGACTGGAGCCAGAATCTGCTCACCTCAGCAGCAGCTCCCAAAATTGCAACATTCATTTATAAACTCAGGGAGGTTCAGCATGAACTAGATCAACTAGTCTTAATATGCAAGAGAAAAGATTTTTCTGAGTTTAAAACAAAACCAACAACAGCTAAACTAAAAATGAAGATTGAACAGAAATGAGAAAATAATCAGATTAAGTGAGAATGAAGAGAGACAATGAGCTGCCCAACATGGGGGACACAAATAAATAAACAAATACATTTGGGGACACAAATAAACAAACAAATAAATAAATAAGGACTTCAGACAGACCTTCCTCAGTACATCCTCAAGTAAACAAAGATCACTTCTACCATGGGTTTCCTGTAGCCAGTGGAGTACCCTTATCCCAGCCAGCACTACCCTTGCTGTGGGGAATGTGACGGGGGACATCAGGGCTCCCACACTTTTTATCCCACTTCCCACTAACACAGGAAACTACAGCTGAGGGAAAAGGTGGACAGCTGGGGACCACAGCAACTTAAAATTGCACCAACATTCAAAAGCAGATTTCTGTCAACATTCCATTTTCTAAGAGAGAAACCAAAGCAAAAAAAGATGCCTTTGTCCACTTTGGGAGACTTATGTCTCTTCTAACCCATCAATAACATTTCTGAGGTAGCTTGCCAGAGCTCCCAATCAACTTATAATCACCATTATGGTCATTATATCATAATCATCTCTCATCCTCATGTCCTTTTTATCTTACCTTTTTTTTGCCCCACCTTACACTCAACACTTTCTGCAGATGCACAGTCTTGTTATTCAGTTGGTACAAAGCTCTGGCACTTTTTGAGAAACTGTGTTTCTTGAAATTACAATAGGAAAAATTTTTGTCTGTCTAAAGCCACACCTCAGAATTTCATCAAGGGTAAAATATTCTGTTCCTGGGTGTAATCTCATTAGACAAAGAGCTCTGTTCATTGAAAGCCAGGTAATTAAGGCCAAAAAAGTGCACATCGGAAGAATAACATTAGCTCTAGAAACAGCTGGATACATGCAGCTGCTGATGTGCAGCTGCACAACATGTTGAGCCTTGAAATTCTACACATCTGTAACATTTTTTGCTTAAATTGGAAGTGGAGAATCAGAATATAAAAAACCCCAAATCCCAATATAATTGCCCTCAATAAGCCATGAGAGGGTTGCCTGTACCACTTGCCCATCAAGGCTAAAGATAAGGAGGCTTCTGAAATCAGTGTGAAACAGTTCAGCTCACACACCAAATCCGTATTTCTACAATCAAGGCTGTCTCAAAGGATAACTTTATAATAAATCCAAGACTGTAGGCACAGCTCTCTTTTTCAGCCATTTTGGAGTAAAGAAGGGATTTAGTTTGCAGTCAAACTTACAAATATTAAGCGCTGTCTAGCACTGTGTGTCCTTAAAAGATTTTTCACTCTTTTATGGATCTCATCTCCATTTGCTGTGGAAGGCCAACCAGAGCTAAATCTGCAAGGAGAAGAGGAAAAACAAAGAGAAGAAATATTTTCTTGTGGAAAAGCTCATTGATTCAGACTTTTTTTTCCTTTTAATTATGAGGCATGCATTACTTCCTTCTATTTGGAACACACACAATGTTTAGATTGGATTCTTTTTCTCCTCTGGGGTACAAGTGAAGAAACATTTCAAAGCAGTGCATAAACAGTATGCAGCCACAACATCAACAAAAGATGCAAAACTTAGAAAATGTTGATGATTTTGTAACTGGAGTAATATTTCTGTAATGTTTGTGTGATCCTTACAGAATATAAAAGCTATACTATTCCCAGTGATCAGGTTTCATTTTCCTCTCTTTAAAGGAAGTATTGCACACGTGAAGTTCTTTTCACTGGAATAAATCAAAAGGAAGGTAATCCCAATGCATGCAAATTGGAAAACACATTGAGTTAAAGACCTGCATATTCAGTCCTTATTTCACAATAACTGCATTTTAAATTTTTGGGGTTTTTTTTAATATTAAAAGCCATGCAGCTTACTTGGTATGAGTAACTTAAAACAAACAGCTACTTTTGGATTTTACCCTTTTATGTTTTTTACCACTTTTTTTTCCACTTTGCTAAAAAAAGCCCTCATCCTTCTCAGTAAATTCAGAAGCTGGCAGAAATTTCATATCAATAGTTATTCTCAGTCTGTTAAGGGAGGCAACTAAGGTTTTAAGAATAGGATTGTTTACATGCCAATCACATGTTATTACATTCATTTTTTTTAAGAGAAATCAATAGAAGGAAAGAACAATTGGGCTTCCTTATATAAGCTCATCACACTGGATAGAAACAGAGCACCAATTCAAGACTGTGCATCCTCATTTCAATGTTTCCTAAACTCTGAGAGCTTGATTTTACACCAAGAAAATCAGCACTCATGATGTGCTATGATGCTAATGTGAACTGGGGTCACTGGGCGAGCTGGGAGCTGGCAAACCAGGCCACTGCAATGTGAGCTGAGGAACAGCAGCCAGCAGCAGCACGGAGCTGCCATTCCCTGGCTGGATTAGGAGCACCAGGAGCACCGACATGCTTTGATAGCTTCCCAAATTTGATGCAGTGGAGAAACAGCATGACTCTGAACCCTGAGATTCCACAGTTTGTTCTGTACAGGGACTTGGACTGCCAGCTCTTCTGCTCTCTTCTCTCCAATTTATCACACTCCCTGCATTATCCAGTCTATCACTCTCAAATCCCCAGTCTGATCGTGCCTGGCTCCGTTCACCTTCACCAAACCTCCAGAAATCTCAGCACAGCTGAAGAACAGCCCAGCTCCTTCCAAAAAGAACAAACCAAGTGCACAGAGAAAGCTTCAGTACAAAACAAGCAACCTGGCAATGTTAAAATTAATGGAAGCAGGATCCTGAAAACGGAAAGTGCCAGATTACCTTGAAGGTTGCAAGAAGGGCATGGAGTTCTTTGCAAGCTTTTGGATCATTCCTTTTATTACCAGAGACAGAGACTGAAATATAACTAGAAAGTAACCAGTTCTCTGCTTTTGAGTAATCTTCTTCTATTTTCTTTTATCTAAGCAACTTATTTGGATTCACTTATTGTTGCTTATATGTCCAAAATACCTCTCTTGGTTCTAAATAGCTCCAGTATTTTCAGCCTATTTATGGTTTCTTTAAAACAATTCTTCTACTTGTGAATGCTTCTATTTTTCTTCAAGAAAGGGTGCCAAGAAATGACACAATATTGGAAGTATATAACACACGATCTATATGGGGATGTTTTTCCATATTTCTAATCATTTTATCATTGTTTATCCTTTGATCATTACAAGCAGGAATTTTCAGCAAGTTGGCTATAGCACTCATATTCCTATCCTGAGAATTTTACAATTTATTCCAAACCCAAAAACATGTATAGCAAATTCATACTGTACAATTCTTTTACATACTAGAATCCAGCCATCTGTTGCATTAAAAGAACTCACATAACTTCTCCTAAAAGAAAGTAAATTGTTTTGTGAATTTTGTTAGGGGAGAAAAGCACTGCCTCTAAAGAAACAGAAGTCTGAGTCCCTTAAGCAGGAAGGAATGTTCATTTCCCTAATGCAGTCAAACCCCATTTGATGTACTGCATTACAATGCATGTGCTCTACCACCCGTATTTTGAAAAAAACCTATATTTTTTCAAAAGAAGAAAGGTGAGGGAAAGGGGCTGCAGTGGTATTATCATCTTATTACTTCCCATTAGAATTTACAACATTTACTGATACTAAAGAACCTCTGAAACGCATGTTTAAAAATCTGCATCCTAGATGCAGTAAGAGTGAGTCATTTCCCATTTGACAAATAAAAGATAGAGCCATGAAGTCATGGCATTTTTTCTTATTTATACAGCAGCTGCTGTTCTTCCAACACTCAGTCTGCTTGCTCTGTGAAGTTGGAATAGATTGCCTTTGGGAAATAAATTTTATGAAATTCGTATGTAAGATTTCAGATCATTGTTATTAATAGTAAATTTACAAATATCCTTGGAGATAAATGTAGTTACTTTTGGGAAAAAAAAGAAAACCCAGCTTGCTATTGTATTCAGTTAGAGAATACATGGCTATGTCTGCAAGAAGATTTAAGTACTTAATTCGAGAACTATTAAATTCTTTCTCCAGGTGATTTTATGGATCAATCCACTAGTGTGCGCTGTGGTATAACAAATGTTGGCCACTCACACAGACCCCAAACTTCATTACCGAGAAAAAAATAAAAGAAAAATCTTAAGTGTGATTAAAAATGGTATCAGCTTCTTTTTAATTAGCTTTTCTACTATTTTTATAATTTTGGTAACAACTATAGTGTCGAATCCACGTTTAAAGTATAATGTTAATGTTTACCAACTGAAACACAAACTAAAATAAAATCATGCCTGAAACACAAACTAAAATAAAATAATGTCTGAAATGTAACAGCTATAATCTGAGGTGAAACCTTTTTATGATATTCCAACTCTCCTATTGGAAATACTTTATAAACCAGGCTTTATAGCACAGCCTCTTGGAGTATAAATAAAGGGATTCCATTTGCCCAAAATCACCAATAACAACACTTTAAAATGACCAGCTACTTATTTATGTGATTAAGGTGTCACTATCATATTGCATTGTTCAAAGGAAAGTAATTTCATTTCAATGACTGTTTGTCCTGATAAATGAAATAAACTTCTACAGCTGTATTCTTTGTCATACTTTCAATTTTCCTTGGGACTTGCAAACATTCTGCAGTTACATCAGTTTAAATTGTTTATTGATTTCAATAGATTGTATAAACACTTTGGAAATATAGCTCAGTGACCTAGAAAAAGCCAGATCAATCTGAGAACTTTTCAAGATTAATTCCAAAGATGTTGTGTTGAGTCCGATCAAGGAAACAGAACCATTTTCCCTTGTAATGTGACTAAAAGGCATTTATTTTCTTTTATGAGATACAGATTTTTTTTAAGGTCATACAGACAACATCTACCTTGATGAAAAAAAAAAAACGATGCCTAACAGACAGTGTAGATTTTGTGCTAAAGATTATTTTCATGTATAATTTTATCCATTAGGATGAAATATTCCATTAGAAATGCAAACAGGATACATCCACCCATGTACTCTACTCAAACAGCAGCTTGCAAACTTGAGAGCTGTAATAAATAGGAATTTTTAAATGTCAGACAATCCAATCATCCACTTGCACATAGCAAAAACATTAATATCACATTTCAGCAGGAGATATTAATACATTTCACATCAGCAGAATTAATGCCAGAGCCTTCTGCAGAATATTTGCAGAGGCTCTCGTGACCCCTTCCCCCACCACAGCACCTCCCTGCCTTGGGAACAATTCTGTGCATGTGGCCTCCATGAGAATTCATCAGCTTCAAAGACACAGACTTCATGCTGAGCAAAACCACACACAAGGACAAACTATCACAGGACAGAAATCAATGAAGTCCTGTAGTACCAGATTCACAACTGGAGAGAACGTTACTGTAATTGGGGGGAAGAGGAAGTAAGAACACTTAAAGCTGAGTATAGCCTGAAAAAAACACAATCTGCAAGACCTTTCACGTGGAACAGGAAAGTCTCAACAAAACCGAATATATTTAACTCTGAAACAAAAAAACCCACCTCACATATTTTATATCTATGCAGGTATTTATTCAGCATTCATAGTACAGAAGGAAGTTGTTTTGTTCTCATTTAAGAGGACATGAAATGGTAAATTCAGTACGATGGACTTAGTTTGCAATGTATAGTGGTCTGTAAGGAGTCACAACAGAAAAGCTGGGCTACACTTCAGACTTTTCCTGGTCCATTTAGTCAAGGACACAATTTTGGTTTGCTTTTTCTTAAAGTGACCGATGGCTGTGATGCAGCTCTGAAGTGTTTTAGAGGCTCTGTTTGTACATAGCAGCCTGAATTGTAATGAAGTTATACCAACACAAACCCCTACATTCTCACAATGTTTGAAGTGGGGGAGGTTGGCTGCTTTCACAGTGGCACGATACTACTATGAAGCAGAAACAACTACACACAGACAGGGCCTTAAATCAAAGCACAGAAGCCTAAATATTTGGAAGCAGAAGCTGACAGCTTAGCTGTGTACCAATTTGCTCTCCTTCTCCAGTAAGAAATGAAAAAAAAAAAAGGTAAGATCTCTCATGCTTTCTATGTAGCTTCTCTTACTTTCAAAAGCCCTGTATACAGCTGGGCCTTAAAGCAGTAGTGACATGTTCAGTAATGAGTTCTTAAATTAGTAAATGCTTTTTTCCCCCCTCCTCCTTTTCATATCCAGCCCTTAAAAGTGTGGCAATATGCATCATGTAAGAAGTGAAACTTAATGGCAGACAGCTTCCGAAATTTCATTGAAAGTCAATACTCCAGCTGAGCAGTTGCTCCCAAAAGGTTGAAGGCATTGTGGTACTAAATCATTAGTGTGTCACAAATTGGCTGCACCTCCTTATGCTCTTTGGAAGCTTTTCCATTACCTTCTATCTTCACTGAATTTATTAATTTATACACAAAATGGCTCTGACAGCAATCAATTTCAAATTTACTTACTGCTGCAGAAAAATCAACCAACAAAGATGACAAATAGTACAGATGTTGGTCCAAAATACGAAACAAGGCTTAGGTACTGCTCAGTTTTGCAGAATGTAGCATGAAATAACTGATTTTCAAGTGCTGATGCCAGAAGTCAATATTTAAGGGATGCAAAATAAGTAAACTTTCCCAAGAGGTGAGATTGATAAAACCCAAACCTTCCTAACAGAGTGAATTCCAAAAATCAGAAATAATGACTTTCAAATGACTAGAAATAGACAGGAAAGCAAGGTGTAGCCTCTCCCAAGAGCAAGTTTTTTTCCTATGAATATTTAGGAAATATTCTGCAATACTTTTCAGTGTTCTACTTTGCAATAGAAAGTTCTCAAAACTTAAAACATACCCTCTCTCAGAAGCAACCCCTGACTCAGGATGCATGCCAGTCTCTTAAGTACCAGGTGAACCACCTGTTTCTGCATTTTGCTATGCAATAAAAATAACCCCCAAGATCTTGGGATGACATTTCAAGAGCACTGAAATATTCTGGTAACTGGAATTTTCAAGGACTTCATATAGGAACTAGTATTTCATTAGTATCTATTACTATATAGCATTATCTATCATTAGCAGCATCTAACTTCATGCTCTTATTTCCCTAGCACCTGAAAAAAGAGAATGTAAAAAGATGGTAGTAACAACAGAGGAGTATTACAGAAGGACATCTGATCCAGACACTTAACCTCTGCCTCACTTCAAAGAGAACTTAGGTTTTTGTCAAATTTTACAGCAGGTAAGATTACACATCAGCAGCATAACCACGAGAACATGAAAAAAGCCATCGAACTGCACTTCAATCTGGAAACAAAAGCAGAAGCATGCTATTTCCAGAGTAGGAAAAAGAATCCTTTGATCCCAAATGCACGAGAAGTAGCTTTGCCTCTCATAGAACAGAAATACTCAAATACTCCTGTGATTGTTGTAGTCTCTTGAGGAAAGGATTTTTCTTGTGCCAGCACACAGCTCTGTTCAAAGCACTTCTTGACCTTATGGAATCCATCTCACTATTTCTCCTTTTCTTTCAGAAAGGTACTTTGCTGCAGGTTTCAGTGCTGCAAGGAAGGCTTAGCTTGTAAGTCCCCAAGAAAAACACCATTTTTCAGGAGTGCATGAGGATGTCTGTGCACCATGAAAGCAAGGACTGGACTCCAATTTTACTTTCCTGAAGCAGCACTGAAAGAGTAAAGTACGAATGCTCTTTCCCAAGGCATCCAGGATTCTCCTCCCTGCACAAAATGCTCCTGATCTCTGCACAACCAACCAAACAACTGCCTTGGCACACTCTGGGTCACATATCATGGGCAGGAACTCGAGGGTCTGTCTGTTTGTGCCACTGGTCTGCACAGGAGCTGCAATCAAACCTCACAGAATCATGGAACAGTGAGGGCTGGAAGGGACCTCTGGAGGGTTGCATTGCCACATCACTTTGCTGAGTGTCAGCTTCCAACATCAGCAAATGCTTTCCTTAGGTGATGTACATAATGAAAAATGTAAAAAGATAGTATGAAAAATCAATATTAAAAACTTTGCTGTCTTGTTCAATAGTAAATCTATTTACAGTTCTACTTCTGACTGAAATCCCAGAGGAAAGGGGAAGAGGATTGATTGGTGGTCTCTCCAGCAAGCTCAAAGAAAGGGACTGGAAACTGCCAGATAGGATACAAAAGGGCTCAGAGGACCTTACACAAGACCCCAATTTCTGTCTCACTGAAAAGTATTGCAGTGGCTTAACAGCTACACAGCAGGGCTCTGGGAAGTACTCCCAAGAAGGCAGACAGTCACTTCATACTAGTTCTTAAAAACAGAAAAGGAAAAGAGGGAACTAAAGGTCAAGGTGGGGAGTCAAGTTTCATATTGACTGTGGGTTGACTAGCATTAAAAACAGTAGCCTGGATATGCTAAGCAATTTGTCTTTGTAATTCAAAAGAAAATTGAGGAAATAAACACCAAACACTGTGAGATAAGAGTCCATATTCTTGCAATTACACTAACACTGCTATACTTTCAGAGCACTGATTTTCTCTGTATTTCTATGATCTGAACAGCAGCGTTTGCATGCATTTCCAAACATTGACCTCTAAACCATGTTTGTCATTCCAAGTATAACTCTCAGTACACAATCAGCTAAAACAATTGTTATTTCAGCAGCATGAAACAGAGATCAATTTTTTTAGACTGTGCCCTTTATTTCTCATTTTGAATTTTTTCTGATGACTGAAGTAAATGGTTACATCTTTTACATAAAGAGATGTTACAGCTCTGAAGAGCTGAGAACATTTGCTTTAATAAGAAGAAAAAACATAATTTCACAAGATCAGAAATCTCTTCCAGAGAGAGGCTCATAAAGAGAAAAAGCAAGAACATTCAGACAAGTTCAAGATTAACTGGCAGACGACTAAATTACTATGCATGTAACAGCAGCTCACAACATACAAGACTTTCCTGCTATCAATAGAAGACACCCCATCAGCTTTAAATAAAATGTGTATATAATTTAGCCCCAACCCCTCCAAAAGGAGTCCTGCTGAAAAAAGGATAAAAAAGTTACCATGACAATATCTCTTCTCCAGATATGGGTAACTAATGCACAAACATCGTCAGAAGAGAGTAGGGAGGCAGACAAGATGACAAAGAAACCTCCTTCAAACCCCAGATACATCCTAATCTCTGTACAACACTTCACCAAGATACACTATTACACAGAACAACTAACAAACAAGTTTTCAAGCAGAGGAAGATGTTAAAACACCAACTTGATCTTTGTGAGTATTAAAAATTCAGTCCCCACCTGCCATCTGTCATTTTTCTTTTTAAAGAAAAAACAGAGACAGTTTTCCTATTTTGGAAACAAGCATTAGGCTGTGTGTAGGCTGTAAAACGCAACCTGCAAGCACTGACTAACTGAGGTACCAATGGTAACAGGGATCAAACACAGTGCGAGCTAGTCACCAAAGTACACCTTCAGCATTTAGGACAGGTCATCACTTTAATCCCTAGTTTCTCCCAATCATTTTACCTATTTGCTTACTCACGCCTAGCTTTGCAGACAGTTTTTCTGTTCCCAGAAAGCCAACCAGTAACTTACTACTTGAATGTACAAGAAAAGCACCAAGAACATGTTCTACTCAGCAGGAAGCTGGAAATACTCTCCTTGAAGGACTGGAGGGCTTAAGCATGAAACCATCTGTTGCTTTTTGACATTTCTTCCATCCCACCCTCATAAGACACTG
Organism: Lichenostomus cassidix; assembly: GCF_008360975.1. Taxonomy (NCBI): domain Eukaryota; kingdom Metazoa; phylum Chordata; class Aves; order Passeriformes; family Meliphagidae; genus Lichenostomus; species Lichenostomus cassidix. The sequence continues at coordinate 7,194,584 of NC_139489.1, read as the reverse complement.
AAGCTGTGAACCTTGCCCAAAATATTAATCCAGGGACTGAAATCCACTGAACTAAGGGATATTTGAAACTGTCCCAAACCCAGTCCCACTGGGGTCAGCAGAGATAGCTAAGAAAAGTAATTGATATACAGCAATTAACATATACACAATATCTGCAGAGGTCACACTTCAACTAAAAAAAATCCAAACCAAAATCTTAGGATATCAAAAAAGTGAAAAGATTAGAAAATAACACACTGAGTAGATTAAAGCTAGCCTTATGCTTATGCACATCAGTCACACAGATCTGAGTACAGCACAGCCACAAGTGCTCAAAAACACTAGTCTGAAGTCAGAAGGAAAAAAGGTTTCCAAGTACCTACTGTAAAGCTTACTTGACATGTATCTGTATTTACATCCTTCAGATTCTAATCACCTCTGAGACAGTGAGGATTTATTTAAGTGGTGATTTATTTATTGTCTGTTTCACATGGACGCTGTCAGCCTAAAATCTGGGGTGCCACCGTTTCAGAGGTTTTCATTGCCATGTTATTAGGATTGTAATCATTAAGCAGAGAGGTGATTGCAAACACAGCAAAAGGAAAAGTCAAACAACAACACAATTGTTGCAGGAAGATTTTTCATTCTCTTCAGCCCTCACACATCCAAACATGCAAACTACAGTCATGCAAGCACTGTTATCATCTGCTAATGTTCCTAATTCCAGAATGTCATGAACAAAACCAGGGCATTACCTTTCCCTTAGAGAGGATCGATTCAGCACAGAACTCAGAGAAGGTTCCTGAACTGCTGGAGGTGCTGAACGCTCTGGTGAAGCAGCAGAATGCGACTCTCTGTTGGGTGGATCTGAGCTCACATCCTCCTTGCAAACAGAAGAACTGTCCAGGCCTTTTCCATGGGTAGATATTGTCTGAAAAATACCCCACCAAACTAAAATTTATTACAACCATCAAGATGTACAATTTTCATGTTTTTATTTCTCAAACCAAAAGGTTAAAGATTGTAAATTCATTCAGGAATATCTGTTTGCTGGGGAAAGAATAAGGACCCACATTTCATTCAAAAATTCATGGTCTAAAGTAAATCAACAAGTCTCACAGGAATCTGTTGGTAACTAACACACCATCTTATGACAAACTCTACTGCAACAGCCCTTTTATCAACTTTTCTGAGCGCACAATTTAAAGACTTACCCTTCCCAGGAATCTCAGAGATTCAGAATAATGCCTGAGAGTCTAAACAACTTATGGAACAATCCAGAGGTGGCACAATATATTAGACTTGTATGGTACAGAGAACTACAATCCTTGGTAATAAAAAGTTAGAGTCTGACAAAAGTGTGCTTAACATATCTCTCAAGGTTTATCCTTATAATTCCCTTTCTTTCGTCCTCCCTGTTATCATCAGTTTTCCCAGCCATTAGGAAATCTAAGAGGGCACACATAATTAAATGCCTAAACCCACAATTTCTACAATACTTCAGGAACACAGGCAAAAAACAATGAATTGAGGACGCAAAGCATAAAACCCACCAAAACCCAGAAGAACCTTGACATTAATCTTTTAGATTCTTTTAATACACAAAGAAGCTAAAATCTGAAAAAGAAAGGATGTGAAATAACACAACGTGGCTTGCCAGTTGTACCAGTGCACACAATCCCAGAATGAAGAATGCTCTCAGAGTAAATGGTAAGGCAAATGCAAACTGCCTTTGAAGGCTCCTCTGTGGTATTGTTGCAAGCCTTAATGCCAAGGAAAAGCAAGTTCTGTGTGTGCAGGTATAAGCATCATTAGAGAGTGCTAAGTTTCCTTTTACTGCTTGTAAATAACCTGCCCGCAGGTCTTAACTGGGTTAGATCAGATTTAAAATGTCCTTTTTCTTGCTTTTGATACTACAATAGACAAAGTTTCAGAAATACCTATGCAAGACAATCCAAGAAGGATTGGAAGCTCGGAGCTTCCCAAAAAACAGTGTGTAAGCAATAACACTTCAAAGTACTCACTTCAGTTTTCTTGAGTCTGTAGCTGCCAAGAGGAGAAGAATCTGTAGAAAGAAAAAAGGTCCATGACAGAAGAAATCAAAAAGACCTTTGAATGTCCTAAATTCTATGAAATCTTTTACGAAGCATCTTATCCCTCCTCCCAAACAGAACTAAAGCAATTTATTATTATTACGCATTGTCTCCTCAGTATATTTCAGGAAATCACCATCATTAGCTCAAAACCATGACATTGAATGGAATACAGTGTTTGCAATAATGAATCCGTGTATGCACCATCTTCCAAGTAGACAGAAGTAGCACATTTTGTTACACTACTCATTGCTTAAATCAGAATCAAAATGAGCTCTACCATTCCCAAAAATTCCCATGTACATTGCTCTACCTCACTAATCCTCTCTGAACAAGTTTCCCTACGACCTCTCTCCCGGTTCCTATCACCTCTGCATTCCTTCCTTCACCACTAACTCACAGACATGAAGCCCAGGGAAACACACATGGAGAAACTCTTAGGCCCATACTGGGTTAGGATTTTTCACCAGGATCAATATGCATCTCATCCCTGAGGGACCGACATTAAATTTGCTTTCTTGTTCTGTTCTACCAGTTTGTACCGAACAACCCTCACACTGTGACCCAGGAAAAGCAAAAAAGGGCTAAACTCTGCTGTCTGTGTCAAGCTTTCTAATCCTAGGAATCTGGTTTTTTTCAGAAGTTACAGTTAAGCCTCAAGACACAGGCAGGTGACAAGTGAATCCTCTGGATATTAATACTGAGGTAGAGTTTGGTCTCCTAACTACTGGCCAGAAACCACCAGCTCATTTTTAAGTGTGCAATGGTGTCAGATGATCAGGTCTGGAACATTATCCAGCTATCACAGATTGGTAAATCTGTTCCCAAGGGGGATGTAAAACCTTTAAAATCCAGCACCCAGTGCAATGACAAAGAACAAATATAAAATAACATGTTCATAATGATTTGCTGTATAACAAATTATAATTAGTGAGGAAATGAAATAAAAATGAGGCAGAGCACACATAAACAAATACTGATGAGACTCATTAAAATCCTCATATTGTCAGACATATGCAATAAAATCAAGTTTTAGGGCACTTCCTTAAATTTCTGGTCCCACACTTTTTATTAAACCGTCACTTACTGATACCAAAGGATGCTGAAGCAGATATTGGAGCACATCCTGGATGCTCATTCATAATGATAAGTCACTGATCCACTACTTACAAATACTGCTGAAATAAACAATTTTAAAGGAACAGAGTCCTTGAACTTCAAAACAATCAATACTCCAAGCCTGATCAACACACCCACAAACGATGGTGCAAATTTGCTCCACTGTCCAAGTCAACAAAACAAGTGGAGGGAAACAGAGCACTTGTCTGGGCTTTGGAATTGTCTACTCCTATTTCTGTATAATGTAGAACAGTGTTCTAGGCTTCATGAAGTAAAGAACTATTCAAGGACATCCTTTGAAGCAGTAGTTTATTCAGTATTCTTCCTTTTCTTAAGAAGAACCAACAGCTTTTTCTTCATTGCACACTGACATTTTCATAATTAATAAAAAACCAAACAAAATTACCTACTGCAAAATTCAAAAGCATTAATGAGATATATAGTAGAAAATGCTGACCATGGGATGCCTTGGTCCAGGTTTCTGCAGTGCTTTCTCGTGGGGAACACCAGGGAAGTTTAGCGCCAGGACTTGGTGTTTCAACCTGAAGAAAAAATACTGTTAAAAAGCTCAGTATCAGATATATAAATTCCTATTTTTTTCTAGTATGGTTCAAAAGATTTCAACTAGTACTTTCTTAAATATTTTATTTTATTTAAATATTTTAGGCTATTTTAATACACTTGGTTCATGTGCATTATTAGCATTACTGTGCGTAAATAAAAACAGTGCTAGAAAGGTTTAGAAAACTCTGAATATCCTATTGTTCAAAGAAAGAGAAAATACAGAGTTTCTCCTTCATTTGTTATGTCTGCAGTCATTTTAAACAATTCTTGGTATCTCACTTTTATTCTAAACAGCTCAGATCTCACCAAGAGAGATCTGAATCTCTTCCTAATTAAAAAGTTACATTTAATATAATCCAATTTTAATCTTCATGTAGACAAAATCTCGAGGCCAGAAGAGTTCTCAGCAGTAGAGATGCCCTAAAAGGAGCATTCTCAATCTAGAAAGGCCATGACAGTCAGGATTTGCTAAATTAAGACACAAGCTTTTTCCTTTTTTGGTACAAATATAACCAAGCATTGAAAATCAATAATCAGTGTTAATGATGCTATAATTAAACTGTGAACTTCACCTACAGATCAAAAACCAGAAGAACTGAATGAAAGGAGTTAAAAGAGAAATATTTGATAGAAACAGTAGATTGATGAATGATTAATGACTTATTAAGGCCATTTTGAATTCCTAAAAGGTGTATGTAGAATAAAACTTGGAAAATAATTCTAAAATTTGACAATACATTATTAATTAATTAGTACGGATACTAGGCTAAAAAATAAGGGAGAAGCAAACTATTTAAACACTAGATTATCTAGCTGGTTGTGGTAAGTGTCCAGAAATGTAGACAAATTGTAATGTCACAGCACAGAGTATGAACAATCCTATTTCTGCCCCTACAAATTCAAAGTGGTTTTCTGAAAACAAAGGATTGTTGCAGTAAGAATAAAAATTGAGAGGGGGAAAAAAAAAAAGTATATGACTCTCCAAGTGGCTGAGAAATGTAGCCCCTTCATTTTAAAAGACTTACACACAATTTCTTTAAGTAAGTACTTAATTTCAGCACAATTTTTCCTGTATGGCAAAAAGTCCTTATGTTATGAACTCTAAGTCAAAGTGTTTGAGATGTAGCTCTGAGCAAAGGAAGTGTTTCAAAGATCACAGGATGCCAACATAAAAAAAAGTTGAAAGAGAGGAAGTGTAAGTGTTCATAATGTGACTAGACACCCTTTCTTTAAAGTCTTATTCAGGAATTTTTAATACTAATATCAATTACTTCCAAGCTGAATTTATACACCTATTATCCTGTCTAGTGTGCTGGAAGAAAAGAAATGGGGCCTCGGAGAATTTAACCAAGATATTCATGAAAGAATTTGATCTTTGTCTGTTACTAAAGCGGATAAAAGAAATTTTATTTTAGTTAATTTTACATTTAAATCACTCTGTGACAGACTGTTAAGGAGAGGAAAATTATTCATCTAAACTAAGAGCTGAATGAATTTTTGGAGCGCTATTTAGCGAAAGAACAATATTTGAACTGAGCTTAAGCTGGAAGCACCTCGGAGCAAATACAAACCCGTCTGATTACAAATGGAGGTTTATCAGTGTCTCTCCTGAATTCATGAGGCCCGAGGTTCAGGTGTGCCAGTCTCTGCCTGGCCTCTTCCGAGAGCTCACACATGCGGCGCTTGGTGTAGGGCGATGGAGAGCGCGACGTGGAGGCGATGGTGGGCTGCTCATAGCTCCTCACTGCCGAGCTCTGCCTGCCCTTCTCAGGTGAGGGAGGGTTTTTCTTTGCCAGCTTTGAGGGCGTTTTTCCATTTGGGGTTGAATGATGCACCCAATTCAAATAAGCCTGAAGTGAAGAAGAGGAATTATCTGACTTGACAGCGTGTGGGACAAAGATCGCTGAATATAATGCAAGCAAGGAACTAATTTTATCAGAAAGAGATGCCGTGGCAGCTGAAGTTCCCCTTGCAAAACTATAATCAAACAGCAATTTAAAAAACAACATGTTTACCATTTTCTCTGAAACCAAAAGGTTAAACACACAGTACTATAAGTTGTCTGATACTTACTCAATTAGCTTTCTCACACAATGGAGACTGTAAAAATTAAATTGAATTTTCTCACAACATTTACCTGAATTAGACATACACAGATTTGAAGCATATTTTCATCTTTTTAAGCTTTTATTTAAAAATTCTTACCCTTTAAAATGAAAGATATAAATAAAAATTGGAGCCTATTAAATAATTTAAATTTTGTGAATTTAGAGGTGCCTGTAGCTTCAAAAGAAGTGCAACTACATTCTCTAAAATTTGAATTTTCTTGGATCATGGTGAATTTACCAGTTCTTTAAAGATTTACAACCAAGAAGTAATGTTTAGTCAAGAAAAATAATACTCTTCCTGTTAGAAATTCTTTTCCAAGCTTGAGCTAGTTGACATTAGCCCTAAATCTGAATGTTGCATGTACTGCTTCGGTCCAGAGGAGCCCAGAAATAAAATGTCCAGCTTGCCTTCAAGCCTTCTACACCCAACCACGAGTGAGGCTGAGGCTGTGTGTTTGTTTTGCATTGACATGGTCTGAATTTGGCAGAGCAGAGAGCACTCCTACCACTCTTGCTCTGAACTTGTGCAGCTGACAGTGAGACAGAACATGGACCAAACCCAAAACCAGACCTAATTCTCGAGGACTAATCACAGCTTCATCAGAAGCAGGCTGTGCTGCTCCTGGCTCACACCAGCTGTGAAACTGGACCTTCACTGCAACACAAGCAAATCTGACCTGCCATTCATAACACATTGGATACTTTTAGGAACAGTTTAAATTTTAAATCAAATTGCGCTTATTCAAGTCACCTTCACTGAAGACAAGTTTTATGACAATGACAATTTTCACTGATTTTTTATTCTCTTTCTGTCTTGATACATTTCATTTGCTAAATTTGGAAGAAACTTCTCATTGAAGTCATAGCAAAGCCACCAACAGGTCAAAGTCACATAAGTGTCTTTGCACACACTCTCCTGACAACCACTCCATTTTAATGATGCTGCACCATTTCTCAATAGCACAGCAAAAAAGGGAGGATGTAAGAGTAACTTTACATGAAAGCTTGTGCCAGAAATCCAATCCAAAGTTCCAAGCTATGAGACCAGAGAAAAGTGCTACTTCACCTTTAACTTTTCATTGCAAAAGCAGCATTTCCAGGTTAATATAGGTGATAGCCTTTTCAACAAAAACCTTCATTTCCATTACTGTCACTGATACAGTTATGGAAAACAATTAAATTAATAGGTTTGGTTTTAATAATGTACCTTCTCTAACTTCACCTAGTTTTCACTGTCCTTAATTTTAAGTGTCAGTAACAAATAGTGAGAAGGCATTTTCCCATGTACAAATACACCAGGGACTGACACTTCAGCTGATCACAGAACACAGCAGCTGATAATTGTTTCAGATTCAAGGAACTCTCAGCATCTACTGTCATGCACCAAACTCACTCTTTACTCATACTTGATTAAAAATTTAATCAAGTTGTCAAGCACCCATGATACCTGCTTTAACCACAACAAAAGAATGAGAAAAGTTTGAAGTGAACAGCACATGCAAAAATTGGAAGCAAGGCTATCAATATTAAATCTAGAAATTAAATTGCAAACAATTAAATTATGCTAACCTGTATGTGACTCCTTCCTGAGCTTAGACTGTCTGTAATAAGGGAGATTGTAGAAAACCTCAATTTTGGTGCAATTCCCTAGAAGAGAGACAATAATTGAACATCAAGCTCCAACTCAAGATAAAGGGTATCAAAGAGGTAAATGTCACCTAATGTAACAAACCATTCCTAATTTTCAGCCACTTCCTTTGTTAATTTCAGCCTTTAATAAAGATAATTAGAAAAGACAGAACAGCAATGGTAAATGTCAAGATGCTAACATTTGCATTTCTGACAATTCAATTACAGATGATTACACTGCTTTTGTACAACAATTAAGGTCTGACTTTTATTTTAATACAATCTTTTTGTCAAAAGCACATTTAAAGATTTTTCATGCCATACTATACAGCATCAATAAAAAATTCAGTCATGCTCTAGAAGTTTCATTTACGCTAACTTTGTAAACTTGTTTGAGAACAGTCTCAGTTGTGCCATCTCTTTTGTAAAAACATTTTGTTTAATCAGTCAATCACACTGCAAATAACTGTTCACTTTTAACAATATGACTAAGAATACCCTTCATTCTGTAATCGTTAGAGTAGTCTGATTTCTGTGGATGACTCCCTCGTTCCATAACTGTGTTCCACTCCCTCACAATCCCCTCCTGCCCATGAGGCAGCCCTAGTTTGTCCCACTTGGAATCAGTGGGGTCCAGCTGGGCCTCCTGGTCAAGCACAGCAAACACACAGTAACAGCCAGCAGGTCCCTCCATTTCTACATGATTAGCAGCTTCTATTCCACCTTCTTTTACTGCAGCATTGGAACACATCACCTCAGAAAACTATTGCCTTTCAAATTCACTGAGCATTGGTCAATGCATTCAAAATTTACTGGGTGTAAAGGACAGGGATTAGGACATACAGGTATTATTCCCCAAAAGAGCAGCATTAAAAAAGGCATAAAAGAACTAAATGCCACATATGCTATAAACAAGTGGCAATCATCTATATGCATCCTACACAGCTCTGCAGAATCCAAGAGAGAATCAAGTGCCCCTAGAAATTTCTGCCCTCTCTTCTCCCAACATGGACAGAATTTGCTGCCCTGAAGCATCTCGATGCATGGGCATTTGTGCACATGAACACACAAAATCATTGAGACATGAAAAGGAGCTGGGTCTGTTTGTGACTCTGTCCCACATTTGTAAGAATTAGCAGGAACTTCATGACTGAAGTCTATTGATGAACCAAACCATTCCCTACCACCTGCCTGAACTCTGATTTCCCATTACAGAATGTGATCTGGCCCCAGGATAGATTATGGAAATGAAAAGACAAAAATGCCAAGAAAGCTCAGTCATAGCAATTAACAGAGTCCAGGATTCAATCAAGTTAAGTTATGGCATATAAAAGAGGTTTTAAATCTGATCATCTTTAATCAACTCAATTTTATTACTAATGAATTGTCAAGTGCTATCAACAATTTAAAAAAGGACACATCAGAATTAGTAAGTCTACTATAAAATGCAACAATAGAGCACCTACTGCTCTTACAGAGACTGGAAATGATTACAAAATTGTTAAGTGCTCATACCTAAAAAATGACACAAACTATGGCTTCTTCAGAGAAATAGATTGTGGAGAGGGAATATGGGATGGCATTTTTATGCACAGGCATGGATATGTCAAAAGTAAGTCACAGGCCAAAAGCCATCAGAGGACTTATGTTTTCTGCAGTTCCCAAACTAGGGATTGCTGAAGGGTATTCAACATAGTATTATGTAAAGACTGTCATACAGCCCCAAATACATCTGTAAATGAAAATCCAGCTGGAGCATTTTTGCAATCTCTTCTTCTGCCTTCTGTAGACATCACTGACTTAGTGGTGTCTACAGCCCTGAGCAGTCCCTGCACCAACCATTACACAGAAGGGAGACAATAGCAATTTGATCATAGAAAAAGTATAAAAGTGGTTCATATTTAGAAGAATACAAGTCTAATATATGCTTTTGACTGTAAGGAGCATGAGTACAACTCTAGCTTAAAAAACTATATATGAACATAACAGAAAGTCTTATACTGGCATGCTAATGAAAGATAGTATAACTAAAAAGAAACTGTTTTAAGCAATGTGGCAAATACTGCATGAAGGTGGGGAACAGAGATAAGAACATGTGTAAGAAATCACTACCACAGTCCAGGCATAAACATATTCTGAAAGGCAAGGGTTGCAGAGAAATACAGAAGAGCCAGCAAGAGCCTCAGCTGGGCAACGCTGGACCAAGAGAGATAACTCGAGGCATGTCTTGCATGCACAGTGAGTTTGTAAACCTCCTAAGACATTTAGCCAGAGACATTATCAGCCAAGTGCCAGACTTCTGGAGGAGTTCTGATCCTCTCGACTTGGGATTCCTTCCAACTGGCAGATTAGCAGTGTTAATCAGACACTGCTTGTCGCTGCCTATCTGAACTCCACAACCGTAACCTTGCTGTTGCTACCTTTATTTTTTTAATAAAAGACAAATTTATTGGGAATCAAAGTGCCACTGAAGCACAGCTGCCATTCAAAAACTTTCAACATCTCAGCTGGCTATAAATAACTTTTCATGTGGGAAGAACATGGCTTCACTAGCATAGGAATAATGTGAGGGTTTCTCACGACCTTTTTTAACACTTCCTTTTGCTTAGCATTCACATCCAGTACTTCATCCTGATAGACTTAGCAGGAGACACTTGCCAGTAAAGCTCAGGGAACACTGGAAGATGGAGGCATTGAGACTGCATTTCTACTGGAGGTAAAAATCCTTTCACAGTTATTCCATCTGGCAAGTGAGGAGAGGAACAAGAAGCTCCTTTCGGGAGCCTCTCTCCAATGCTATCAAACACAGCTTTTGCATTATTCCTAAAAAGGGGGTCACTATGCCAAAATATTCTCTTACACTGTACTTTCAGCTGTGGAGATGGAATGCAGCAACAAATGCTTCTGTAGTCCCTGTTCCAGGGCACAGATGGATTTCATTTATGCTGCTCCCAAGGACATGGAATTATGTGTGTGTCTTGTATCAGGCAACTTTTTAAGGCTACTACAGAGTCATCATTCATCAGCTACACATCCAAATTACTCTGACGACATCTTCTCACAGCTCACAAATTTATGGCACCTTCTCTTTATTAGAAACTACATAATTTTTGTTTTAAAGAACTCAGCTTGACAAAACCCATCAAACTCTAGTGGCTGTGCTTCTACAAAGACTCACTATATTCAGCTCACAAAAAAATCAAAAAACATGTAGCTAGTATCACTTCATTTGTTACTACCTCCCTGTTCTTTCTCAGCACTATTAAAGTACCTATTGTATGAGCAGTATGAAAGCAAAACAGTCCCAGCCCATCTCTGGAGCCACACCACAATGCATGGGATGAGCCACATCAAAGAGATGCTGTGGCCATAAAGGAATGGCTGTTTTTGCAGGGACAGCTTAAGCTGCTGCAGAATCAGACATTTTGTAGCACAAAATCACAACTTCAATTCATTCAAATATAACACAGCATTAAACACCAAATTAGCACTTCTAATTGCAAGTGTCTAGGCAGTTTCCAGGTTGCCCTTTCAGGGGAAGGATTACACCAGCTAAAAGTTACCAATGAACTGTAATCATCATTTCCCTCCTCCCACCTGCTTCTTGTCCAACCACAGTGGACAGGGTAATTGAGTCCCTATATAAATGTCCTGCCAATCCACCAGTAAAACTGAACCAAAACAAACCCCACAAAACAAACCCCAAAACACATCATCACCATCCTCCTTAAAGTGCCCTCCTAGGTTATTCTGCTGACAATTAAGATTCAACAGTCAAACTTTATGAAATGGCAGTGTGAAATGAATTAATTTTAATTTCATATGTACTTGAGCCCTTATCTCCAGAAAATTAGCATTATTTCATAGGACTCATGCTGCCAATTAACTGTTGTTCCAAAATTCTACAGAGAGGGACCAAGGAGGGTTACATGGTTTATCTGATGAGAACCATGAAGTCAATAGGACATCTCCATCTTCTCCTGCATCCTTTCAACCACCAGCTGCAGCACAGATTAAACTGAATGGAGACATGTCACGGTGCCACACTGCAAACCAAGTGGAAACGAACTTTTTCACATTAAATAATTTCTTCAAGCATTTTGAAAAAAGATTATACTTCCCCCAAAGTTCAACTGTGGATTTGTACATTCAACACCTTAAAATGGCAAAATCTGTCAGAAGTAATCGCTTTTCATTTGAAGCAGTTCAAGGGGTTTCTTCAGCGAAGCAGGCTGTGTCATAAATACAATCCACAGACATTCACTCACCCTGAAAGACAGGGACCACTTCATTAAAATCTCACGCTCTAAACCACGGCGCCCATGGGTAAGCTTAGGGTCAGGGAACAGGAAATCTCTTGTATTTTCTTCATATGTAGCTAGAACTTTTCCCACTAAAAAGAAAATACATACTTTAATTGGAAAATAGACGAAGCCACACAGCACAGACACCACACACAGAGCCACGTTGAAACCAGGATAAATTTTGCTCTTTACAAATTAACAGCACGGCTCTAAAGCTCCTATCACACTAAGAAATAACCTCATCAAGTTAAATCAGCAGCAAAAATGTGCAGAATCTACTATGAAACTATGTTTCAATGTTACTGGAAAAAATTAAAGGTTGTGTTAACTGTTCTATAACAGACAAATGAGAAGTTTTCTCTTGACACTACTACTGAAAACTACTTTTCAGTAGTTTTTTCCTTTCTTTTCCTTCCATGCCACAGAAAAAAAAGCAGTATTATTTTATGGCAGCCAATCCCTTACAAAAAACTATCATTTCATATTAGAGAATTGTAATAGTAGCAGTAAGAAAGAAACAGAAGCAACATCAAAATAATGATTTCAAGATTTTCTCAATTTCCTGCCTTGCTACTTTAAAAAAATTCTTCAGAGCTTAACCCTAAATGTATATTCTAAAAAAAATTAACCTGTGCTATTGCAGCCATCTTGTTAGCTTATGTTGGACTGTATCACAGCTATCTCTGAGCCCTGAAAATAAATTGCTTATAAAAGATCTTCTACCTTCCCACAAAAATATCCCCATTCACTACATTTCTCCAAGCAAACAGTCTCGTGAGTCACCTGAGAGAAGCAATAGTTTCCTTGAAAGTACTAAGGACAAGTGACAGAGAGTGCTTTTAATACCACAGTTTCCAAATGAGTCCTCTTTAAAACTTAACTTTATTTCCAATAAAATGCAGATTTACATTATTCATGGGAACACTTGAATTTCATTAAAATAGATTTTTATAATCACACAAACCAATAACAGAAGTATGACAAATCGCTATTTATTATCTTCACATATCCCAAAAGACCTGTAATACTTATAGTGAGGATAAGAGTTTTCCCAATGGTCACCATTAAAATGGAAAGAAAAAGTGTCATTCTGAGAACAAGATTATGCACTCTGAAATTCCACAGACAGCCTCTCTGCAAGTGAATTGTGATGCAGTTAATAATTATGCACTAGATTATTTCAGTTTATTTTCCATTTTTAAAATATTATCACTTTCCTAAGCCTGAGTATGGTACATTTCAATATTCAGTTATTATTCTCTTCCAAGAATGAGATCCTCTTGATCTATTAACATTTTATATTCAGAGAACTATTTGTTGAAGAGCTTTCTACGTTGTTTGTATGCTGGAAAAAGTGATTGTGCTGTAATGGGCAATGTCCTCCTGGAAATTCACCTATTAAACTGCATAATTTATGAAAAGACTGATACAATACCTGGAGGAATGAGCTGTATTAGTTCAAGTACTGCTGTGTCAACTAGAAGGGAAAAAAGTTTTTTCATGAGTTAAAAAAAAAACTAAAATGAAAATTCCCATAGTCAAAGCCCAAGAAAAACAGATCACTGATTTAAGCTTCTCAGCACTGTACATCACTGCACTGTTTCCACCACACCAATAATAAGATAAAATGAAGTACAGCTTGCATAAATATCACACATGAACACAATGGCATTAGCAGGGTACAAATGACAACACTAAATCTGACTTAGAACTTGGTAAGTTCTATCTGCTGCCAAGTTTGTCCTCTTTTAAAGAAGATTATGCAAGCTTTGCCCCCTTTTCAGATAACTCCCAGTGTGAGGGTGCATTTTCCTGCAGTGTGAGTTCAGGTCAGTGCTTTCTCACTACAATTCATTATACACACATGGCAAGACATAATTTTCCTAAAAAATGAATAATTTTACAAAAATTGGAGGTTTATCCTTATGTAATTTGAAAATTAATAAAATAAACAACCATTTAAAAGAACCCACAACCAAATAACCAGCTGGACTTTCAATCACTTATGACTTTTTACCCTTTTCCTGTTCCAAAGCATGAAACATGTATTTCTAGAGGCATTTTGTTGGATAACAGTGGTTACCCACTAGTTTTTCAGAGAACAGGCTCCTGATAGAAAAACTATCACATACTTTAAACCTCCAAAACATCTTTAGAGCCTATACATGCATGACATTAATGGATACAACATAGTATACAATAAACCAGAACCTACATTCCAGTAACTTCACAAGGTCTCCAGGATCAACTATATCAGCAAATGCCTGAAAAAGAAATTAAAAAATAATAATAATGGCATAGTCAAAGTAATCAGATGGACCTCTGGGGAAAGAGAAGGGAAAAAAAAAAACCAAAATCAGTGCTCTTCCTTGCCAAGATGGTTGTCAAGGGTCCTATCCCCACTGAAAAAAAAATATACTAAAATTATCATTTGGAACATGACCAAATTAATTGAAAGCCAGCAGTTCTTTCATATACATTCTATCCATACAGAGCTACATCTCTGTATTTCAATTACAAAAATTTTTTATTGTGAAAAGTGGAGGATGTAGAGGTAAGTACTATCTAAGAAAATTTCAAGAGAGAAACATAAATTGCTGATGTTCTATAATTTTGATAGATGAATGTTCTTTAATTTATTAGTAATGCTTTAAGCTTCATGTTCATTGAAGTGACAATTTATAGACAGGCTCCTGTTCAGGTTTTTTTAATCTGAATCCCATGTGAACAGACAGCAAGGAATAGTTGCACTGGATGGAGGTCCCCTACATTACATTGAAAACAGCATTCAGAACATTCCCCTTCCGAAGTTTGTGATACATTTGCCTTTAAAGAATGATGCTCTTTTGTACTCTTCAGTAGGTAGTGAAATTATCACTGTTTGTTTCTTACCCCCTTCACCAGAGCATCACTGAAGTTTACTCAGCCTGGTTTTCAAAGTGCTGGGGAATGCTTAAAGGGAAAGAACTGGAAAGGGCAAAGTATTATTATTCATAGGTAGTCAAGAAGCCAGATCATATCTGTAAGCTACTGTGTTTCATTATCCCTGTGGTACTAATAATGAAGCTAGTAGGGACTCAGAATATGTGATAAACAACTATAAATTACAGGGCCAGAGTACCAATCTGGGAATTCTGGTGACAAACCATGAAGAAAGTACCTCAAAGGGAGTAAGATGTCACCAAAAAAGCTTGAGCTGCTATTTTATCTTTCTACTAAATTAAGTTGACTCTCCTATATTGTACAGTCTCTGTTCTTCTCCTTGCCATAATTTTCAGAACAAAAACGTTCAGTCCCTTCCAAGCCAGCAAAACAGATACTGAGGAAGGACAGCTCATGAAAGAATCTACAAACACCTAAAAAGTCTCATCATATGTTAGAATCTTTAGTACACACATAATTCTCAAGCCCCAGTATGGTTAATACAGGCACACCCTTCCTCTGTGCTGAAGAGAAGCAGGAGTTAAAATACTGCACCACCCTCAGTATGATTCTTTGTGCTCATGGGTTTTGCAGAGAATTTTTGATGGGGTTTACTTGGGTTGTATCAGCTCTTGACATATCTTACCTTTTCAAATAGTAGCTTTTCTTGAAAGAAGAGCGGAAACACTGCAGGGACACATCGAGTTTTTCTGTACTGCCCAAGTACAAAGACACTGAGATAAAGTTCCTGTTTGTCTTTCAGTAGCACTCCAGGACAAGTTATCTGTAGGAGTAACACACTCATTAAACAAACTGAACTTTAGCTAGACAAGTAAAGGCTGTTTCCAAGATAAAAATGAAACAGTCAGGACTGAAATGGTTCATTTCTAAAAGTCAGAATATAACAGACTAGAGAGAAAAAAAATTCTTCTCTAAAGCAAATATATTTGCACAGACGGCCAGGAAGAATAGTCACCATTTAAAAATAATCAGGAACAAATTCTTCTTGCTTAAATTAACACACTCCACTGTCTTCAATCAAAACTGAAGCCCAAGGCCAGGTTAATACAGTTAAAGCCATGCACTGACTGTGCAAAACATCATCATCTTCTATAGGAAGACTCATGTAGAATGAAGTCTACATGATGCCAACACACAAAACCTCACCCAAACTTTAGCCTAACTACAGAAAGAAGCTGGTAAATTTACGTGCTTAGATATCCATACTCTGTGCAGCCACCAGAAAGGGCGAGTTTATTTGCAAATGTTGTATTAACTTTGTGTTCTAGTATGTAAATTAAAAAAAAGCAACTGTTGTTCCATTACTACCAGACACATTTCTTCCTTTCTCTGGGAAGTCTGGCCATCTTTAAACTCAAGGCAGGGAAGGCTTCTCCCTAGACTGCCACATACTGCCACAAATCTCTCAACTTTCTCTGCACAGTTCTTAAATTCTTTAAGTAAGACATTGGTCTGTTTTTAAATCTCTGATGAACATCAGACATTCTTCCTTATGTGCTAATTGCAAGGATGTACACAACTCATTGAAAAACTATTTGCTATTTTCTCCAAGCCACATGGTTTTATTCTATTTCCCAGACAGAGAATTGACAGCTTCCACTTAAGGTCTTGTGCTAATTTTTTATCTCAGTATTAGAAATATAAGGTTGTGTCTTCCAGTGTAAGGCTTCTGGAGAAAGTGTTCAGAGTTTCAATTGTCAGGTAGAAAGACAAAGGAGCGGAGTGATAGAAATTAAAATAAGTGGTTTGGTTACAGTCTCGTACTCCCAAGTGAGCATTTTAGTTGAGAAATTCTAACTGGATTTAAAAGAAAACTACATAAACAGCAGAAAAACAGCTTCAGGTGGAAGAAATAAAAGAAAACAATGAGTGATAGATCATTGCACATAAAATGTAAGGTAAAAAAATAGTCCTTCCACTCATAAATATCCGAAGAAAATAAAAGGTTTCTTCTCCATGTAAATGAGGGCTTCAAATCTGAAAGAAAAGTGCCAGAAAAATAGAAAACCCAATTGAAACAGTCTGTCAAGCATTAAACAGCTTGTATGACACTCATGAAGTTGCAAGTGTGAACAGGAGTGAGAGAGACAGATTTCATTCATACAAGGCAAGATCCCTCAAACTACATACTACATGTCATTTCAGCTTTAGTTCTCACTTTTGTCTTCGACATTTTTGTAGAATTTACAACCATTTTTGGCTGAGGTTTTGTGCTTCTCACTTCAGAGAAGGCAATCAATGCTTGTCTGTTTACTGAGAAGAAAAATAAGAGATTTGAAGATTCTGGAATAGGCAAAACTGCCAGCAACAGGGGCCATTTTTTCTGGCTATCCTGTAAAAAGAAAACAAATTCTTACAAACACATGTAAAAATTTGTGATTCTACTATCCTGGAGATAAACTGCAATTCATTACCTGGGCTAGAACGCCAAATCTACATGGCCATGTAACTTTAAAGCAGCTTCAAAAATGAATGGCACATGCATATCTGCAGTTCATGACACCTAAATTGTAATAGGCAGAGCTGCATACTGTTTGGGAGACAAACTGAAGCTCTTGTGTGACTGTAAACTGCTCCAGCAGGATGAGGGACTATTTTAAAGACTGTAATAGTGTTATCTATGGATCAGCTAAGGATATCAGAGCTGCAATTAACTGACCTCACATGCGACCTGGAGGACTATGAGAAATTTCTAGGACAGCGTTAGCCTGGACATCTCTCCTAAAAAATTCCCAGGAGGATGGAAAATGTGTTGGGATATCCCAAATAGCCATAAAGAGATCACTGAATTAAGCTCATGGAAAGGAACAGAATTCTACTGATCTCAACCCTCTACAGCACTTATTACAAACAGTCCATGGCAGGATAAACCAAACAAAAAAACCCCTTAGCCTTTAAGTAAGGCTTTCCATTTGAGAAAAGCAGCCTCTCAGGAATGAAGAAAACTACCAGCAAGACAAAGCAAAGAGCTGGTGGACTCATGTTGGAGAATATTTTGGAATTTCATTAAGTTGAAGAGAGTAAATCTCATCTGTAGCCTAATGCAAGGGAAAAACAAAGAGGACAGAACTTCTGACACAACTGGTCAGATTTCAAAGAGGGTTGAGAAATATACAGAGCACTGTAAAAGGGCAGGAAAATGGATTGGAAATCTGGACAAGACTTTGGTCACAAATAAAACAAATAAGGAGAGAATTAATGGATATAGCATAAATCAGCCAAGCTGTGAAAGCTAGCAAATCTATGCCCCAAACACAACTGAATATTTTGCCTTGGTTTTAATGATATTTAACACAGGAGAAAAAGGACAACTTAAAAAAATTAAATTATGGAAACAGCAGTCACTCAATATGCACTGGGCCTGGACGAAGAAGCTACAGGGAGGCTAAATCATCTTCAACCCAGGTTGTGAAACAATGTAATTTTCTTAAACGAAATGTAACAAAAACAGGGAAGGTAGAATCTGCTGAAAAATAACAAATGCAAGGATGATGTGAGACAGAAAGAGATATCTGAAAAATGATAACCCCATTGCTCAAAATATTTATATGCAAAAATAAAGAATAAAGATATGGAGGTAGACATCACTAGAAAAAAGCCCAGCATGGCATATCCCATAAAAAATCAATCAAGCAAAATTCTACATTTTCTTGAAAATCTGTTTTCTGGACAAAGGATATCATATAGTGCTATGAGAAATTATTATTTATGATGAAAAAGATAAGAGTAGTTAGTAGAGGAGGAATTAGTATCAAAGGTGGCACAGAACTGGCCAAAGAACAGCATCAATAATGTGCAAAAGCCAGGAGGCATCACACTGAGGTTACCACTAAAAACATTCCTCCCTATATACTGGGATTCAAGCCTTTTAACATTTTTAATGACCCTGACTCATAAGATATATAGGATGAAAGCTGGACTTTTTTTCCCTATATCACCTAAGGCAAAAGCAAGATCCAATTTGGAAGGCAGGGTTCTATTCTGACCCTGATCAATGCAAATTTAAAGTGGAAGAGTAGCTCCCGTCCCTAAGATGGTCAGAAGGCTGGTGAGTCCATCTCACAAAGTGCCACCAAAAGAACCAGCTTGCTTTAGCTGACAAAGATCAATTGGGAAATGAAAGAACTGCTGCCCAAAAAATACATCAAGCGAGCAAACACCAAAGAAAGAAAAAATTTCTCAAGTGAAAGGCCGGCACTGACATTTGTGTAAGAGCAGTCACTTTCCATTCTTATTTGTAGCCTTGAGAGCCACGTAAATAACAAATACCCCACAAATGAAAACCTGACCGTGGGGAAATGTCTTCCCCGTACTCTCTCCTGGCACAGGAATAGTTCACAGCCAGTGGGAACAGAAAAGGAAAGCACACTGATCTGCTCCAGGAAGCAAGCAGGTTGGCACTGTGGAGACAAACACCAGCTGCTGAGACAGCAGAGCAACACGGCCAGGGTGACACCCTCACCATCCATGGGTGGAAATCCACAGCTCTGCTTCCGAGCAGCCACTCGAGTTTGGGAACAAGGGTAGCTAAGCAACTAGGAATACCCAGGCGATTTCCCAGTATGTACTTCCTGGATCTGCACTTGAATTTTATGGATGGCATCTCATGTTTTCCTCTCAGCAGCAGGAAATATATGTATGCCTTATATATACTTCAGCACTTGTTTTGGATTACAGCAACCAGGACATGTGAAGCCAACATCTCCAGGGTAACAGGGCACTGTCTAACACAGCTACTTCTGAAAAGTTTTCAGGAGAATGATACAGCACCTTACTGTATTCCCAGCTCGGATATAAGCAGAAAACTTTGTTCAAAGTGCAAAGAGAACGATCCTAACATGATTAACGTCAAAACTTGTCACTTTCACACCTTCTGCCCTCACTCCCCACCATGTAACACCCAACTTCAGAGCTGCCCAGAGCCACATCCTGCCCCTCACAGGGCTGTGCACAAGCTGCTTTTTCCTGGCATTTCTTTTGGTTTTGTTTTTGGGCTTTTTTTTTCCCGAGAGTGACTTCCCCCACACCATACATCATACAGCTTCCCAACAATCAGTGGCTCCTAAAAAGTACATTTTCCACAGGAAAATGAGAACTCTAAAGCGGCACGGTTGCCGCTAACACCAGCGGGGGGTGGCGGGGGCACAGGGACGAACAATCCCACACACAAACAACTTTTCCACAGGAAGACGGGAGCTGTGGAGGAGCACGGCTGAAGGCCCGGCTGCCGGGGGATGCCCCCAGAGAAGGGCTGGAGTGCCACACGGAGCGCGGCCCCCGCTCGGCAGCAGGGCCCGGAGCAGCCCGCCAGACCATCCCCCGGGGCGGCAGCGCGGGGCGGCGGCCGCCGGAGCAGAGCGGGGCGGGAAGCCATGCCGGAAGAGCAAACGCGGCTTCTCCCGGCGGCCGCGGCCCGGCTGAGGCGGGCGGGGAGCGCGGCCCGGGCACTCACCGAGCAGAGCTCCAGCTGCAGGACGCAGCGCAGCGCTTTCCGCGGCATGGGCGGGCGGGCGGCGGAGCCCGCCGGGTCCGGGCCGCTCGGGCTCGGCCGACGCCGTTGTCACGGCAACCGGGGCGAGTCCGGCCCGCGGCGGCCGCTCCGCCCTCCTCAGGGGCGGCTTCGCTCCGTGCCCGCTCCGCTCCGCCCCCCTCTGCCGCCATGGCGACACAGGGCTGAAGGGGTTTGTCGGCCCTGCGTACAGCGCCGGTGTGTCCTTCCCGTCCAGCTCTCACTGCTTTCCACTGAGCCTCTTACCCTCACAGACTCAGTTAGGTCGAAAAAGTTCTCTGAGATCACCGAGTCCAACCTGTGGCCGTACAGCACTGTCTCAAGTAGACAATGGCATGTCCAGTCTTTATTCCTACACTTCCAGGGACTGTGGCTCCACCACCGCCGTGGCCTGCCCGTCCCAGTGTTTAATCACCCTTTCTGTGAAGAAATTATTCCTGATTTCCAACCTAAACCTCCCCCGGTGCAGTTTAAGAGCACGTCCTCTCATCCTGTTGCTAATCCTGTCCCTTATCCCTGCTCATCCCACAAGCTTCTCAGGTTCTCCCACCTTCCCTCCTCGTGACCTCTGTCTGGTTCATCCTGGCACTCCCCACAGGGACTTGGGCCTCCTGCAGAAAGGTGCAGAGAGGGCCTTCTCCTCAGCAGAGGGGTCACAACCAAGGTTTATGCAGCTCCAGGCTTGCATAGCTAAAAAGCACTGGATTTCCATGCTTACCTTTTTTTTTTTTTTCTTTTTTTTTTGATGCATTTCATCTGCATTGAGAAAGGAGTGGTCAAATAGATAACCCAAATCTATTTACACTTCAACCATCCTTATTTCTTTGATCTTTTGCCCCTTCCACCAGCACAGCGCCCATCCAGGGCTGGAGGCTGGTAACAGTTCTGGCCTTGTGGATTCCCTTAATGTTATCAAGATAAAAGGGGGCAAAAGATTCCTTTTAAAGCCAAGCATAAGAAATTGCTGAATAATATTAATGACTTACGAGAAATAATTTGTATAACCACTCCTATCCTAGGGAATGTGATGAATATTCATTAATTTTACCTATAACACTGTGTCTTTGGAGGTACCAGTGTGTGAATTCCCCACACACCTGGTGCACCGAATAAAGCAAATACCCACTTCTCTGACTTGGTCTCTGAAGTGTCTCCAGGCTCGACTGGGGCGAATCAGCATCCTGTTGGAGGCATCTGGGCCCTTTTGACTCGAGTATCCCATATTAATGTCCTCTCTAGGTGACATGAAGTATAGGGTATATTCTGACTGGTGCCATCTTTGGAGCCTACATGCTCACATCTGAAACTGTCTGCTCATTCCTACCCTTCAGCTTTCATTGCTAACAAACTCAAATTTATGTCTCCAATCTTCATCACCATTTTGATCATACCGAGGATATTCCCCAACATGTCTGCTGCTCAGTTGTTTTCAGAGTATTTACAATCACATGCAACACCAAAATACTCTGATTTTCAGTCTTGGCAACTGCAAGTTGTTTCAGCTTCAGACCATGAGGGGATTTCAGGCTTTAAATATTCTTTCCAAGTTCACAAGTACAACTGTCGAGAGGACAGAAAATTTTAATTGCCTCCAAAAGAAAGCAGTGGCTCAAATGTATCCCTTGGCTTGCTTTATTTTAATTTTACAATTTCAAAGAAAAATCATGCTAAGTGATCTGGAAAGAAACAGCATTCTCAAAATACTTTGATTTCTCTCTCTTTTTTTTTTTTTTTTCAGGAAACAGCATAGAACATGATATGCCAGTGCAGACAAAAGCAATATTTATAGATGGATTAAATATCACTACTAATACTTGATACCAATATTTTAAAATAAGTAAAGGATTGGGAAGGCAGGCCTTGTTTTCATTAGTGGAACTTCTGTAGCAGCTCTAAGGTATAGGGGAGGTTTTTTGGTTTTGTTTAGTTGATTTGGTTATTTTTTTAGTGTGTGGTTTGTTGGGATCTTTTATTTGTCTTAGCAAAAGATTCTGTATTTAGGGCCTGGAAAAGACTCTGTAGACTTCTAGTAGATATATTAAGGAAGGGATGACTTTTGGATAAAATAATTTTCTAAGCATTATCAGTCTCAAGGTTATGAATAGCATTCCAGAGTTAATGAGAAGAAAATTCTCACAGATCCATAGCCTCAGATGGTAACAGTATTAAAATGGTTTATTGCTTATTTTCAGCTACCTTTCATATACATGCTTTTTGGAGGAATAAATAATATGTTAAAGATTGTGAAGTATGAGATATTATGGTAAGTGTGGCCATATAAGAACAGAAGATAGATAAATGCTGAAATCAAAAATGGCATCATGTTTGTGATGAGAATTTAATATCCATGTGCAGTGCTCTGGAACAGAAGTACTTTATAGCCCTCGAAAAAGGAGCACAAGGCAGGACAGAAAGCTTCTCTAAAGTGATAAGGCAGTGATGAATTTCAGTGCTTTTCCCTGGCAAACCCTCTGGTCTGCAGAGTTTCTGTCCCTTCGCCCTGCTGGGCCTTGAGAAGAAAGGCTGCTGCTGCTGCAGTTCTTTCCTGTCCAGCCCTTTCTGCAGCAGTGTGAGACCCATCTGGACCTTCTCATTTCTGCTAAATGCATGATTTACACTTGTATTTGCACTGCAGAAACAGTACAGGAATCTGGGGGACATTGAGGGAAAATCCTGACTTTCAGTAAAATCCATTGCTAATAAGAAAAACCGATAGCAAACAACAAAAAAAAGTGCATGCTCCTGGAATAGACCTGAGGTTTCAACTGCTGCAAAGTTTCCCTGCTGTGAAAGCACATGAATTCCTTTTCTTTTACAGCAGTAAATCTTCTTCTAATGCTACTTATACTTAGTTCCATGTATTAAAAGACTGAATGACCGTTCTGCATTGTGGTTTGGTTTTTTGGGTTTTTTTTGCAATCTCTCCCAGTTATGAGCTCCAGCTTTTTCTGTCCTCTGGGCCCTCTAACATATCTGCTACAGAAGAGCTATGATGTCATCAAAATACTCAATTTTGCTCTTATTCCTACCATTGCAAACCAGAAATAACTATCAAAAAGTGAGGTTGCACTGGTTTAAGATAATAATCCCAAGATTTATACCATATTGTTGCAGTGCTTGTGATGGTCAGGCATCAGGAGTTTCAGTGCATAGAAATATGCTACAATATGGGCAAACTGGGAAAAATGGGAAGAGTCAGGTTTGCAAACAGTGGGCATTCTACAACTGAGAATCTAAAAAATACTGGGGATTAGACAGAATTAGATCAGATCAGGGTGGAGATCAGAGAGCAAGCCTAACATCACTGAGTTTGTCAGAGGCTCACTTTCGGCTAAGAAGCCAGGAATGGTTTTCTCTGTTTCTTAGGAAGCAGAACACTGGGTGCAAAATGGCGTTTCACAGTCATCCCAGCAATCAGAATGAAGGGAATAAAGGAGCCTTCCACATTTTGCCACCCTCTACTGCAGTTCTTAGGAATGTTGTCAAAGATTCTTTTCTGCCTACTTTGAGCCCCTGATTTTGCCTGAGCAGCCAGAGGAGACATCTCTGTTACTGCACGTCAGGCCTGTTACTTAGATATCATCACCAAGCATGACTTACCATTAATAACTGAGGAGAATTCCAGGAAGGCGTCTGTTCAAATAACAGCAATAAATTATGGGATATGGCAAGATTTCCACATTAGAAAGGCAAACAAACAAAACATTAAGACTGTTTTACTTTAGAGAGGAGGAAAATAAGATGTAATTCAAAGAAGGTACATAAGGGATTGAATAATATGTAGAAATAAGTTCTTCTGTTTGCCCATGCCTATTTATCCTTTCAAAGGACAGATACAGTGAAATTTAAACAAAATAAAACTCATAGAAGAAAATACTTCAGAAAGTAGAACTTGTTGTCACAAGATAGATTCTACAGTGTTCCAAGCAGAATTGGGGCACTGTGAAGACCCCACTGGACAATACCCCCATGCATTAATTCTGATCTTCTGACTCACTGTGAGGTTAAGTGTGCAATCCACAAAAGTCAATCCCTGTGCAAAGAATTGTAGTGGAGGAAAACAGGCAGCAGAAGTTAAGACTAAACAATCCCAGAACACTTGAGAGCAGAGCTGGAAGAATTTTGTAATGTGAGAGATTCTAATAGGATCTAAGGGGACTGAAGTGAATTGCATTACTGTGGACAGTAATGTTACAGGGAAGGTAGAGTGCTAGATTATTGATGAGGACAGAGAATGAAGATTACCTGAGGGTGTCGGCACACTCTTCACAAAATATATTTCCATCTAATCTTTCTACTTTAAAGCAGGAAAAAAGGTTGCCCAGAAGTTAGCATACATTAATATCTATTGCTTCCAAAAAGGCCACAATGATTTTGTTGATCCTGTCTTACTGAGCATCTTGCTCTTTCCTGATGTGTGAAGACACAACTGGGCAGAGCTGCTGGCTTTCTTGATGGATCTACAAGTTGCTAGAGGCAAAAGGCCACCTGCTCATGATTTTATGTAGGTGAAGCAGTGACCTTTCTTCCTCGTGCCCTCCCAGTCTGACCAGTGCCTATTGCAGAGCTCACATCTGGAGAAACTCAGAGCCTCTTTAACATTTTAGCCATGACATAGCAATTAATTTCTCCATATTGCTGCTAAGTCGATACTCACTTTGGTGCATGTGAGCATTAGCTTCATTCATTCTTGATGTGTATCCTGCCTGCAAAAAAAAAAAAAAAAAAAGGCAAACTGAAGACACTGAAGTTTTCTTAACGTGTAAGCTGTTTTCCAGGTCTGCTAAACTCTTTTTCGACTGGCTGCAGCTAAAGAAATCAAACCCGATTTGATTACAGCCACTAGAGGAATATTCTAGATCTTGAATTCAGTTGTAGTAATTGGGAACTTGTGTTGTAAAGGAATCATCTAAATTCATCTAAGGGATAACTTCTTTGAATACAGTCTTATGAATTCACAGATGGCACAAATTCAATCAGCCAAGACAGCATTAGCTTTGTACCCCAGAAAGTTCCTAGTCTCTCCCTTACTCCGTTCAAAAGAGGTAACATTTTTCTTTGTGCTTTACATTTAAAATAAATTGTCTTAGATGGAGACATTGCCCCAGCAAAGTTTTTGCCAGAAATGAAATTCTCCTAACCAAGTTATAAACCCCTGAAAATAGGGCTTTATAATGGGACTGCTGATAGACCCTTAACAATAGCGTTGTGAATGGCGCTGCTATAATTAATGATACTTCAGAAAGATTTATGGTCCTTAGAAAGAGATAAAACAGAAATATCATTGCTTCTTTGCCTCCCATCATTTTATCCTCTATGAAATTTTATGTGAAATAAGTCAAATGAAAAATGTAAGCTCTTAATCTTTTCCCAGAGTCCTGTCTCTCACTTGATGAACACTTTCACTGAATAAATTACAGCTTTTTATTCCTTATGTATGTACAGCTTTGTATTTAAAAAGCAAAGAAAAGGGCATTGTTGGCTTGGCAAAGCAACTCAAGATGACGGTCATGGAGGAAGCAAAAATGGCTCACTATTCATGTCTTCTCTTCTGCCATCCCAGAGACAATGCTCTCATCCTGCAGTAGTTCAGAGCAGGTTGGTAGTGTACAAAAGTGCACCCAGATTCTGTGTTGGAGAATCTCTGCTGATGGAAAGTCAGATACAATGACTCTGCAGCAGCAAGAGCCCAGTGGCCTGAGCAGAAAGCCTAAAGCTGTGGCTTGATTATGGCAGATAGTACCTTTGTGTTGGAAAAAACGGAATACTGTATGGATACTTAATTTAACTGGGAAAGGCATAGCAAAAAGCAGTTGCTGGAGGCTGAAGCTAGAAAAAAATTGAATTAGATATTTGGCATTATATTGCAACAGAGAAAGGGAGTAACCACTGGAACAGGCTATCAAAGGAAAAGCGAATTCTCCATTTTCTGACAATACTGAAGGAATATGAGGAGCTGATTAAAGAACTACTTCTGTTGAAACAAAATACGTTTTAGTCAAACAAAAAGAAGATTGACAACAGTATTTAATGGCCCGTGATGTACAGGAAGCTGCCCTGAAGGTCTAACAGTGTGCTCTGTGTTATGAACGTTGTGACTCTGAAGTATTTTAACAAATTATGCTAAAGCACTGCTTACTGAACAGACATCAGGGGAGATGGCTTGAGCAATTTGCCTTGGAGCTCATGCACTGCAGCACCTAGCACTGCCCAAGGAGATGCTGGGAGGTGGCAGGGAATGCCACCTTCTGAGGCCTGGAGAGCGAAGGCACAGCTCGGCTCCAAGCTGGACAGAGGTGCTTAACTGAGCTGCTTCTGAGCAGCAAGTGAGTGCCAGGCAGAGTCTGCAGGAGGAAAAGCTTCCCCTCTGATCAGCCAGGCTGAGGCAGCAGCTGAATAGGTGCTGAGATGTCACAGATTTGGCACAGACCACTTGAAATGGCAGTTAAAGCTCAAAATCCATCACATCTAGATAGAGTCCAAAGCTTGTGTCAGCCTCACCCAGCTCAGATGGCATCAGGCGCTTGTTTCTCAAAAGCCTCTGCAGTGTGTCAGGAGTCTTGTCCCTCTGCCCAATAAAGTAGCAGTGTTTGGGCATCTTCCCTGTTATTTTGATTGACAACAGCAAAGTCACTAGAGAACATCCAGGACTTTCTGGCTGGCTTGTTTTCCTGTTATAAATCGTAGCTCTTCATATTAGAGAAAAAACCTGAAATGTTGTTTTAAAATAATAACTGAACTTGGGGTTTCTAATAGGAAGCTTTGAGATCAATGCTCAAATTCCCCATAAATGATAACATTGCTCATTCAAAATATCTCAAATCCATCAAGAAAAGGGGGAGATTTTAAAAAATGTATATATATTTGGGGTTTTTTATGACAAGAACTTTTGGTTTTCAATGGAATTCACTTTGGAGGGCAGAACATTTTCTTTTTCATTGTAAGAAGATTTGTAAAGGGGCAGGATTGTGGCTATTATTAGAGTCCTTCCTAAAGAAAATCATCAAATCCCTTACAGCACTAGGCAGATCTGGGCTAAAAAGTATAACAGGATGGTATAGAGCAGCCCAGATAGTGACAGAGAGAAAATGGAGCAGGAAGAAAGAAAAAAAAAAAAAAAAAAGGAAACCCAAAAAGAAGAGCAGATGCCAATTAGAATTCTTGCAGACTGCAGCAAGGAGTGAGCATAAGAAGCTGTAGGAAAAGAAAGGGTAGAGTGGATTAGTGTTAATCAGAGACATGGGAAAGTAGGAAAGGTTTTAAATGAGCTTTTGGGTTAGCAGCTTGAAAGAGAATTCCAGATCCGTCAGGTATAGGGGCAAAAATAAAATGCAGAATAGCAGAAGATACAGCTGAATCCTGAGTAATTAACTTTTGAAGGTAATAAGACATTTTTTGGAAGTGGAAGCTTCTCTCTCTCTCTCTTTCTCTCTCTCTCTTTCTCTTTCTCTCTCCAGTGCTGTTTTTCTAGTGGAAGAGTGCATGTTGTAATACAAGAAAGTGACTCCTACCCGATTTCTTTTTCACTGTCTTAATGGTGTATACATACAGCACCTTTTTTTAGGAAAGTTAAGCACTAAGGAACTAGAACTTACCCAAATTTATTTGGGGAAATAAATTTGCCCAAACACAGAGTGCAGATGAATTGCCTCCAGAACTGCATGAGTTACACCAGTACAAAGCTGGCACAGTAAGGGACAGTGTTTGCATCACAGCCATGAGTGGTCTGTTGCTCTTGGGGTTCAAGATGAGTTCCAAAATCCACTGGAGATGTTGTTGAGTTCAGTAAACATTAGAGCAGGATGGCTGGAGTGTGAGGGTAGGGGCTCTCCTTGCAGCTCTGAGGTATGCAACATCCCTTAGTATTTCTGTGCTGCCAGTTTAACTCTCTGTAAAAAGGGGGGGGGATAAAGAAAAGAGGAAAAAAGGAGAACCCCCAGTGATTATCTGTTCTTAGAGGCTGTACAATGCTATAATTAACAATCCTACTTCCAGCTTTGGCTTTATCTGCAATTTTAGAAAGAATAGCTCTGTGTTTGTGTTTCTTTTACATATGAATCATCATTAAAGGTTAATGAGAAAACTAATGCTATATGAAAAGGTTGTTTTCTCATTATTTAAACATTTTCATTTTAAAAGCTGTATGTATTCCTAGAATATTATTAATTTATTATTTGCTGAACAATATCTTAACTAGTCCCTTTTTATTTCCTTGTGTGACATAATTTTAAGCAATTGCAATCAGTGCCCTTAGTTCCACTCATCACTTCTGAATCTCTGCACCACTGAATTGCCAGCAGAACAAACTTCATCCAAACAAAGCACAGACACATCAAATCAGCCAGAGCTTCTGACAGGGACTTTGTGCCAGCTTGGTGCTATAGTGTGGGCTTTACACTGCCTGCCAGAGGAACAGAGGATTCCAGATCCAGTGTAATGTTAGGTTACCACAGAGAGTCAATGCCTAATGTAGAATAAACCCCAACAGCACCACATCAAAGCTTCCATGTTTTTCTTTAACAAATTTAAACCATCAAAGTGAGTATATATGGGATCAGTGCTTTACATCAGCAGATCCAACACTAAGAGCCTTAAAGTTGCATCTTGGTCACAACCCAAGCCTGCAGTAAATTTTACACTGTGATAAAATACCATTAAATTCAAATGAAACCTAAAAATCATGTCCATTCTCGATGCATTGGAATATATTATGGTGATGAAAGCAACTCCTCTGGCATGGTAGAAGATGAATCTTACATTACAGCCTCAAAAACCAAGCCACCATGTTTGTAGCCATGCAGGGAAAAGACGAGCTCCCAGGCAACAGAAGCACAAAAGTTTGCTCAATTTCTCGCTCCATACCAGGAGTGCACGTGCCAGGTTTTCCAGTTGGACTTGGCTCTCTTTTAATGACCAAAGTTACACAAAAAAACCCCCTCTGAAAACAGAGCTTTGTGACAGAAACGCCTACACAGCTGTAACAGCCACTTCTCAAATGTCTCCTGCTTATGAACCACAAGAATAATATGGCAAAATGTGCCGACTTTTGCAGTTTTCCCCTCTTTTGTTGAAACTAATGAGTCACGATTAGAGTAATGCTTTTCTGTGACTCCAAAACCATTTTGCTTAATGAGGTACTAAGTCTTTATAATTAGGCCCAGAAGGGAGCTAGGACGTGGCCCCTTAAGAGCAATAATTATTTAGGTTATTTATGGTAATAAAAAATTGAAAATAGGAATTCTTCCTCAGAATGCAACTATTTATTCTTTTACATATTGCCTAATAGGCAATTACCCTATTAAGGCAACGTTTTGTTGCTAAAGACATTAATTGAAATGTAAATTAAATGTAAATCAGCTAATTAAATTGATATGTAATGAACTTGTCATGCAGGCCTTTGAGATCAGATGCATTCTGCTAATAAACAAGTGTTTTACTGGTGCCATTGCTCACTGGAGTTAAGGTTGTTTAACGTGTTGTGTCGATAACACTCTCCCATCCCAAATTCAAAGGTTTGGATTGTATTGTTAGAGCCCAGAGTGAAGCTGGAACTGGGAGTTTCTGGATTTATTCCATCTTATCATATCCTGATCAACTTCATTGCAAGGCAAGGTGTTCCACTAATGGTAAGTGCTGCACATCCCATTGGGCTGTGATGCAAACTCTGTCTGTTTCTTCTGCTCTAGAGGGGTTAATTCTATTTCTTTCTCCACGAGCTATGGCCAGTTCAGCAGAGGTAATGAACCCTCACAGCAGTGGGAGGATAACTCTACATGTTCCTGAAATAGAAATAAAATGAGAAATGAAGCAATCAGAATTTGCTTGGTGATTATGTTGACAATGTACAAGGTAAACATCAAAGTCAATCCAGCGATAGGAGAATGAGCCAGAATAACCTTGTGTGCTGCCCATAACATACACGTAACCTTCAGCTTCAAAGCATGGGCTTGTGTCACGCCATAAATTAAAGGCAAAGAATAGGAAACTATCAGTTCTCCTATGAAATGATCCATTTTCCTGCAGCTATGATTTGAGCCAGACCCACTAGAATTTCTGGCATAAATTCAGGTCCTGTATCGAAGGTATCTTGGAGGACAAAAGTCCCTCCCCTGCCAGATTCATGGACAAAACTCACTGCCTCTAATTAAGCAACAGTAAGGCAAATGTCACACATTTTGCTTTTGAAAAAGCTCAGGTCAGCACCTTAAAGAACCCACTGCCCACTTCTATTCACATCATGCAGTTGTTTTGTGTGCACAGTCACAAAGCTCAAGCAAATGTAGCAGAAAGGGCTGTGGCAGAGAGAGGATAGAAAACCAGTTTGGAGTTGTGGAAGTCCAGAAAGTTTTCCTGGATCCATCGTGCTGTAGCTGTACCTGAACATTAATGCTTAATTGTTCTGTCTGGAATAAATGGATGCTGCATTTATAACTTCTTCTACCCAGAGAACCTTCCACCCTGCAATCCTTCGGGACCTGGGGGTATTTAATAAACATGTCAACTACCACTCTTCTTTAGCTCGAATGCAGCATCTTGTTTTGTCCTACTGAAGAACACTCCAGTTTGAAGTTTACAGAGCAATTAAAGACCCTCATGGGGCCCCTGATATTGTCAGCATATGTAGATTAGTAATTGTCAAGCTTCTCCCTAAGGCTGAAGAGCTTTTAGTCAAATTCCAGAGATCATCAAGTATTCAGATTTCAGTGGGCTTTGTGTCATACACAACATAGTGGCATAATTAAACTACAATGTTTCTTTTCTAATAAACTTTTGGATCTGTATATGCTTCTATTATTTTTTTTAATTAGCTGTGATCACAAAATAAGAAAGAACATCAATCTAGAGCTGCAACTTTACTACTTCCACAAAGACACCCTGGGAGCAGCTTTCTCTTCTAAATTGTTGGGGTTTGGGAGCCACACTTACTGCCATGACTTGCAAAGGCCTGATGGAGCACAAACCCCAGCAGACTGAAGGTACCTTTCCTTCTCTGAATTCTTCCCAGTCGTCATGTGGGCACAAGCCATGATGCTGCCAACTTGAGCTATGTCTTCACTGGTGGCTTGGACTCTTGCTCAAGCTTTAATCTATTCTTAACTAGTTTTGATGTTTGTGAACATTGACATAGAGAAAAACTGTATTAAAAAATAGGAAAAATACTTTAGAGGTCAGAGAAGGGAATAAGTAAAAGGATCCTCCCAACCCAAGCTGATTATGTAGTAACTGACTCCAACATTCCCCATTATATGAGCCCTCTGCCTGCCATGCTGAGTGATCAAACACTCACCTGAATTCAATATTCATTTCCTTGAGTGTTGGACAGGAATTTTGCTGGCTTGCTTTGCATCTTACATGGTCCAACCCTTGAAGATCAAATGACTGCTCTAATAAGGTGACACAGAGTAACAAGAGCAACTGGATGAAGCTTTCCTGCAGTAAGACTGGCCTGTGCATATTCTGCCAGCTGGATCCTCTGCTGTGCTTCTCCAAACCATTGGATTGTGGTCACAGAGCTTGGAAGGGTCAACGTGTTGGTCACTGGCCTGTATCCATTGTTTGAGTCCCACTCCACTGAGCTGTGTCTGTTTGTGGACAAAGGCTGTGGCAAGGAGGAAGTTGTTACAAACCTCTCTGATGTTTTTGACCTACAGAGATTTTAAAGCCGCATTTGGGATCTGAAGGTTTAATTCCTGGCAAAATGAAAAAGAATTGGACTTGGAAATTGTGAAGGCAGCTTTAATAATCTTCATTACAGCATGTTACATAAAAGAGCTAAGTTACTGCTCATGAGGAGTAGGTCTTAATTTCTGTGCTGTTCACATTTCCTAGGTGTAGCAGAGGACAAACTGGTCATGCTTTGAAATTGACGGAAATCTTTTGTTAACCCCAGACTGCCCATGCACACACAGGTGTGTTCTTCCCCAGACTCAGACATGTGTGCCCAAATGAGCAACATTCTTCTCCTCTCAGGCTGGTCAAATGAGTGGGAAATCCTGTTAGTGTGTCCAGGAGGAAACTCTTTATTACCTCCATTACTGCACTTCAACAGCACTTCTTCCTCTGTAAATCCCATTTTATTTGTCACAACTTACCTGCAGTGCTGAGTACAGGCAGCTCTGAAGGCTGAGATCTTTCACTAGCCCCAGAAAAGACAGCTGAAGCATCCTTTTCCCAACACAAGGATAACCTGAAGTCAGCGGGTAATTTCAGAGTGGTTTTCTGCAGTCTCAAGCTGACTTCAAAGCAAAGCTCTATTATTTTGCCACCAAATCTTTCAAGCCTCCATGTCCCCAAGTCCCCTTGTGGACTAAATTGTCATTTCATGAAATTCACTTAAATTCTTCACACTGTTGAGTAACACCCACTGTTGAAGTGGCTCTTCTCCACTTGGTCCACTGCATATGGCAGAATATAGTGCTGGTGTCTTGTCAGAGGCCTGTTTTTGTGCTAGGCTATGGAAACTGGATCCAAGCAGCACAAAGATAGTTGGGCTTTAAATAGTAGTCCAGGAGGAGATCTCAAGAGTCCCAATAAAAAGAAAATCAAAAACTTTTCTCACATTCTTCCTATGACGATACGTCTCAAAATTATTAATTTTTCTTGTCCAGTATCATATCTGAGGCCAAGCTGTTTTTCCCAAGTGAATTGCAACGTGGCTTTTGGTTCAGTGAGTTCAACTGAAGCGTGTCTATCTGGAAAAGGGAGTGCTATCTGTAATAAAGTAACTCCTTCAAATTTACTTTCTTGATCTTGTACTTTAGTTAGGCTGCCAGAGTTTTATTGCCTGGAAAAGTATCTGTCACCTAGGGCCCTAATTTTAAAGGACTTTAGGTTTTTAGGGGCTGGATGGCGTCATCTGCTTGCATGGATTTTGTCAATGTATTCCTGCGAGTGAGCTAGCCTGAGCTGTGTGCTAATTTCCCATCTCCTCTTTGGTTGATGACAGTCCCTGGCTCAGCGAGATTTCACTTTTGCTCAATGGACTCTTCTTTCCCTGCCCTCCCTGAGATATATTTTCTAAGCACCAATTTCACTCCAAAATTAAAGATGAAATTTAAAGATTAGGGACAGCAGGGTTAGTTTTTTTTTTTCCTTTTTCCAAAGGCATTTCAATGTCTCATACTCATTGATTGAGTTAGGTATCTAAATCATCCACAGCAATCTGGCCCCCATCCCAAATTAGGTGATGTAAAAGGCCAATTTGCCTTTTAAAAGCTCTCCAATTTAATCTCCTGCTGTGCGATTAGTGCCACACGTAATAAACACATTGTGAGCAGCCTGTGGAGGGCAGGTGTGGGTGAGGTAATGGATCCCTCCGACTGCCTGGACTATAAATGCCAGAAACACCAAATACTGCGTGCACTAGTCTTAATCCCAGTCAATTCTAATTACTTGAGTGGACTGACTCCAAATTCAGATGTGCCGTGGTGTAACTGAGGTCAGGGTACAGTACATGATTCTTATCTTAATACCACTGTAGTGCTGGAAAGGTCAAACTGAGCATCGTTCAAGGAGAAGAGGTAACGGCTCTGTTAATTATTCTTCTCTCCACTCCTTGAACAAAGGGGTGAAGACTGTGTCTCTGCTGAAGAGTGTTCTGATGTACTGTATTTAAGACAAAAAACAAGGAAGAACGGAGGAACCATTCCTGCAGCAATCCTTAACTGAGCCTTCCTGAGCTTTGCCTGAAATCTTGGAGCACTTGGTCTGCCAATCCTTTGAACTCCAGCTACACCAGAGTCAGAGACCAGGAGGGCAGCATTGCCCCTCCAGGCAGAGGTAATTTCCAGTTTTGACCATTGAGAAAAGCCAGCTTTTTCTACCAAGTAACATGTTCAGAAAACATTAAACCCCCATGTTCATTTGTAGACATTCCTGCTGTTGGAGGAATTGCTGACTCAGTGGGGCACAAGGCTGAACTTCCATTTCCACTTGCTTACCACTATCCCACTTGAACAGCTGTAAAGCATCTCCAAATGGGAACATTCCCTGTGAGCCAGCCGTAGCATTTTATTCCTTGTTTCCCATTAGTTTTAATAACTGTAGTAGGTAGAGAGAGTAGAAATCTGGGCTCTGAACTGGTTTTAGTTGGACTCAGCTCCCTGTTCTACTGACTGCTATGAGGTGTTATTACCTTCACCCGTTTCCAATGTAACTTCCCAGAGCCCACACACGAGACAATATTTTGTTCCTTCTCCAAAGGCAATAAGCAAAGTCATTGCTAAGACCAGTGTGATCCCAATCCATAGCCATCCTGCTCAGTTAATTTCAGATATCTCTAAAGTGTTAACTGCTGAAAGCAGAAACATGAAACCCTGCCATAGAGAGAGCTGATTAGAATTCAGCCCACTGTATCACCCGTAAATGGGAAATAAAGAATACATGGCTGTGATTAATCATCCATAAATGGCCATTGCCTGCTTCCTCTACTCCATACAAACACAGTCCACATATGCATTCACCTCACCAAAGGATTAACAAGATCATTCCTATTTGTTAGGACCTAGGATTTCAGGAAGTACTTACAGGGGAGCTTGGTTCTTGTGTGTCCGTAGAAATGCACACACATCTGCTCTTCTGTCTGATTTTCACTATCATTGGGATAAATCAGATTATTATTCTTTTTAAAGGTGTACTCGCCTACAGATCAAAATACATTGAGATGCAAAATTACAGAAATGTCAGCTTTAGTAAAGGAATTTTTATAATATTGCAATCATCAGTCTCTAAGGATTGGCAATACTTGTACTATTAAGAAAGAATATTTTTGGTTGTTATGCATTTCAACTTGGCCAAATCTGATACCAGGACATTGGGAAAAAAAAATAATGTGATGCACAGAAAACTTGAAGCACTGGTGGGTAAAGCCTGTTTTTACCGGTTGTGGACACAGTTCCTTTAGAGCACCAGCTTGCCTGCTTGTGGTTCAGCTGAGCTCAGCGGAGCAGAGCTGCCTGTGCCACTGCTCCCTGGCAAAATACAGAAACATCTTTGCTTTGCTGGGGTTTGCAGGCCAAGTGCTGCATCTGTGAACAGAGAGCTTCATCCAGCACCTTCAGCCTCTGCTGCCACGGGGTGCTTGGTGCACCAGGCATATCTCTGGAAATACCACTTGCACAGGCATTGCAGTGGCAGTGCTGGGCTGGGAAGGGGAGGTGACACTTAGGAGATTTGGTCCCTCTGCCCCCAATTTCCTAAACGCCTTTAAGCAAACCCCTTGGTTTCTGACTGCTCCAGTCCCTCTAGCTGTTCAACAGGGAGGGTGAACTACAACCCTCATTAAAGGCACTGCAGATCACAATTTAGATCTGCACAAGAGCTAAGCATTGATATTATTACACTGCAAAATGGCCAGTAAAACTGTCAAAATCATGGATAAGAAACAGGAAGCAGAATCACAGAATGGATGATGTTGGAAAGGGTCTTAAGATCATCTTGTCCATTCCCTCTGCTCAGGCTGAGTTACCTACAGAGAGTTTCCCAGGGCTATGTCTGGCTGAGTTTTGAACATCTGTAGGGATGGACACTCCACAGCCCCTCTGGGCACCCTGCTCCAGCATTTGACCACCCTCATAGTTAAAAAATATTTTCTTGTGTTCAGGCAGAATTTCAAATATTCATTTCAGTTTGTGCCCATTGCCTGTTGTGCAGCCTGTGGTCCCCACAACCCCTGGGGAGCCAGTGAGACCCAGACAGCGGTTGCATGTGACCATATATGATCTGAATTTGTCCAGTCACCTTTGAAATCCCAGTATTCATTCTTTTTTTCCCTCTTGATGTTCCTCAACTGGCTACTTGTGCTTGGAGACCAGTGCCAGCTGGTCAGTGCCATTGATCCCATGGGTTAACAGCCTCACATCTCCTGGAGATACTCTGGCACCATCCAAGGGCCCCACACTCCTGGGAAGTTAGCAGAGATTGCCCAGCAATAGGTAGCCTTTCCCAGGTGAGCCTGTTGTAAAACAGTGATTACCAGCACCACAAGATTTCTCTTCCAGGAGGGAAAAAAAACCCTCTTGCCTAAAGATGTTATCATGCATAATTCAGGGAAGAAATCCATACTGCATTTAAAAGATTACATCTTATCATCCAGGGTACTTATTAGCTTGATGATTTAAAAGTAGATGGGGATAGAGCCTTTCCTGCTATTCTGCAGTAGCATCAGTGCAGTGTGCTGACGAGTGATGGCCTCGTGGCTTGGTTTGTGACTGAACTGCTTTTCTGGTCCAGATGGGGTGGGGAAGTTCCCAGTTCATGGTGAGAAGCCCTGGCCCTGTCCCTGTTTCACCAGACCACCATCCGTGGTTACTCCAGGGACCCCCTCTTCTTCCTGCTGGGTTTGGTTAAGTTTGGCAGGCTGTAAGGAGGGGTTTAGTGGTGTTTAGCTCCTCTGGTTAATGCCCTGTCCAGGAGCACACAGCACTCCCATCTTCCCAAGAGCAGGAGGAAATGCTTTGGGACAGCCAAGGGCAGGCATCTGCATACTGAAATAGCGAGGAGGTTGGAACAAAATTCGGGCAGATTTACCCTGGACAGCACTAGTTGTTCTGATGGCCCTTGGTGATTTCCAAATGCATGTTCCCCTTTCCAGAATGTGCCCTCCTTTTGACCTGGCATGTCCCATGCTGCATGGAACCTTGCTCAGAACAGGGCTGGGTTCCCACCTCTGCCCCCACACTGTGCAGAC
Source organism: Lichenostomus cassidix (assembly GCF_008360975.1). Taxonomy (NCBI): domain Eukaryota; kingdom Metazoa; phylum Chordata; class Aves; order Passeriformes; family Meliphagidae; genus Lichenostomus; species Lichenostomus cassidix. The sequence continues at coordinate 7,157,649 of NC_139489.1, read as the reverse complement.
TATCACTATTTTTCTAAATCAAGAAAAACCCTTCTTTTTTCTCTTTTTAAATCCAACCCACACATGAGCTGTTCTAAATCCAAATATAGATTTGCAATATATAGTTTGAATAGTTTTAAAATGGCATTGCACCAGGGAATAGATTCATTCAAATACCAGGTGCTCCAGATTGAAGGGAGAAGTTGGTTATGACCATTATTTTTGCACCTTCATTCTGTCCCTATTATGCCTTGTGCCTCCCCTGCATCAGGAGGCAGGGCATGGCAAAACTGGCTATTCATGGCAAAACAACTCCAGGTCACCATCTCGAGACCTATCCACAACACCTAAATGAAGTAGCTTTTATTTTTAAGCTTTTCGGGCTTATTCTGGGCTACATGCACATAATAAGAGTGAAATTATGATGAAGAAGAACAAGGATGCTTAAGAAATCTTGATTTTTTTTTTTAATCAAATATATCCTGGGCAAGCAAGATTAATCCCGAAAGGTGGCATCTCTACTGATTGTAGCAAGTGGCATGGGGTTTCTAGGGTCCTTCTGTGTGGCTTTCCACACAAGCTCTCATCTCACAGATTTCCCAATTGTATCATGGCCACAGAACTAACTGATAACCTGGGGACTTTGGTGTTTACAGCCATTTCAGGCAGAAATCCTCAGATGAATGGTTTGGGAAGAGTTAGCATGGCTGAATGACAGCTTGGTTCAGGAACAGGGTGTACTGAACATGGAGTGTGAGAGTAACTAAAAAAGAAGTATTTTGCAAAAATCCTTCTCCCCTGTTTCAAGGTTGAGAGGTGTGAAATATCTGCATTTAACAGCCATTATTAATTACTGCTTACTGTCTACCAACACTGCCTTGGGAGCATCTGTGATGATTTAGCCAAGCACCCATGGCCATCACTCAACTGGCTGCTGTGACTCAGCCATGGAGCCTCATTCACTTCTGTCACTGGCTCTGACCCATTTCTGTCCTGCTTCAGCTCACTTCATCTGCCTGAATCTTGGGCCTCCACGTGAGAAATGGGTGTTTCCTCACATGGAAAAAAACATATATAAAGCAACATTTGTATAAGGGAGAAATCATAGGGGTTTGGATGGTGGAAATGAATCACAGAGATAAATATTCCTCACCTTATCCTAAATCTTGTGATATGTGATCCATGGAAGAGCTAAAGTTGTAGTCAAGATTTCCATGGTTAAGGCCTGGTTTTAAAAAGGTTCCTATTTTATTAAAAATAGCAAAATGCTTCTTCACCTAAAAAGACCAAAGGCTGAACAAGAAGCTCTGTGAAACTCATGTTCCCATGTTAAAAAAGGGAGAAGAGAGGGGGACTCAGGACTCCCATGCTGAAGAGCACCTCTATTCTCTAACAATTTTCCTGAGCTAAACTTAAACTGGGCTTCTCCAACCTTTATTCTCCCCTCTTCTTCCTACTTCTTAGTCAAGCCTTCTCAGACATACTTCGTGTTTTCCACTTGGTGACTCAGCATCAGCTGCTCAAACTTTGGGAGCGTGACAGGGCTGTGACCGACTGAGAGGGAAAGGAAATCTGCCTTAGGGGACGCAAAAATGATTAAGTGCTAAGTACAACATGAATTTGCCAGAAAACAACATCCCCACCAAGAGCCTGCTGTCTCCCTGCAGGGCTCTGCTCAGCCTTCAGACTTGCAAACACCAGCGAGCAGATTTAGTGCTCATGGCAGCTCTGGAAGGGGCGTCACACAACGAGGATAACACTCCGGGCCTAAAATTATCACACCTCTAGAAAGGTATTAAGCCAGCCTTAAAATGGGCCCTAAGTGCTATGGAAGAACCCTCATCAATCTTAGCTGTACATACATGGAGCAACCCCAAAAATTCCCCCACCTTCATCGTGCACCAAAGGAAAAAGAGTACAAATCCTCAGCATTTGTTCAGGCTGCTTTGGTTGAAAGCATCAGAGGCAGCAACCCTAAATGTGCAAAATTAACAGGGGACTCTTTATACCCAGGATAATTTTGTGTATGTAACAGGGAATCACTGTAGGATATTGATTCCCTTATGGCTGTGAGAAAGACTTTATCCCCAATGGTATAACTTGCTAAAGTACTCTTTTCTTCCAAACACTAGCTGGTAATAAAATCTTCCTTCAGATACCCAGACTATTGGTAGAGCAGTTTGGACTGGCTGGTTACTGTTCCCACTGCTTCCAGAGAGTAAATTTCAAGCCTTACTTGAAAAGCAGCATTTTTATACTTCATAAATTTGGATTCTTGAAAACATTTTCAATGATAAAGAATTTTGATGAAAGACTTACGGAAAAAGTTCTTTTGTATCCATGCCCATCAGTACTGATGCTCTCAGTCTCCCCTTTGTTCCTTCCACAGGAGAATTCAACCCCCTCCAGACTCACTCAAAGCATCTTTTTCTTCCATGTGTGCTGGTCTGCCACGGAGAGGTGCCTGAGATGTGAAATAAATCACACCTCCCTATATTGACCAGCTGTGACAGCCCCAGACAGCCATGCTGCTGCAGCACATCCATGTCAGCTGCCCTTGGATCTCTGCTCGGAGCCACCAGATGGGGAGGAACATGAGTAATGAAAGGAGCTTCTCCATGCCCAGGCAGAACTGCAGGAGATCATTGACCTGTCCTGAAATCCCCTCTCATCCCACAAACGCCCATTCCATAGCGCACTTACCTTGAGAGAAGAGACGAGATGATGGTGGGTCACTCTGCAGGGTCTGGGTGTGGCTGTCCGTGCCTGGAGGTCACCTGGCTGCACTCTCAGGATGATGTGGAGGCAGTGGCCAGGCTGTGTCCATCAATCCCCCAAGCAGAGTGTGCACTGCCCCGGCCACAGCAGCTCCATCTGGACACAGCTTTTCGGAGCCCTGGCATTGCAGGCACCCAGGGAACTTGTTCTTTGCTGGTAAACTGTGGTTATAGATCACTGAATACTGACACTAAAGCACAGGCAAAACCTCCATAAACTCTTGCAAAGTGCTCTGAAATCTTTTTTCTGCACAAGAACAGAGAGATTTTAAGGGGACAGAGATCAGCTCCTTCGCCAGCCATGCCAAATGTTTTCAGCAACCTCCAGTAGAAAAGGGAACGCAGTGAGCTCTGCTTATGGATCATTCCCATCCAGCACCATGCCTTTGGCTGCTGAGGAACCTGGCTTAACTTATTTTTATGTGAAAAGTAAGAGGTAGAAGGACACAAGCACACACACATAAATATATAGAGCACACACATAGACACACACATAATCTAGGAGACAAAGAGAGAATCTGTACCTGCATTTGCGATATCTTCCTGCACCAGGTAAGGAAAGCATCTTTTTCCTTTTAACCGGGTGCTGTACCTACATTGTTTCCTCACAGTCTATCTTTAGATTATAGCAGTTCACAAGGTTTTTTCAGCAGATGTGTTATTCAATTACTTCAGGGCTTTTCCATTTGTAATATTGCGAAGCAATGATAGCCAGCAGACTTCACCTGTCTTTTAGAGATAGCCAGCCTGGTAATTTTAACTCTGCCCATTTTATCCACACCAGTAAATCTCATAACATGGTTATAGAGAGATTCCAATTTTTGTAGAACCTTCTCCTGGGAATTCCTGTATACAATATTGCCATAGTCTGTAATGGACATAACCTGTGATTGGATTAATGTTTCCCTAGTGAAGAAGTCAAAGCATTTCATGTTCCTATAACTGGTTTGCAGCTCTGCAGTAAAGGTCTTTGGTGTGGCAGAGAAAATAATTGCAAACTCAGCCCCAATCAGAATATATAATCCCCTCACAGTGAGGGTCTAATTCGGTGCAGTTAGACTGCCTGTGCAGGGGTTTGTAGTGGGATTTTCTTGTCAGGAGAGCAGAATGCATAGAAAACAAGTTAATTTCAGCATTTTAATATTCATCACCCAGGCCTGTACAAAGGGAGGCAAATACATCACTACTGCTCCAAGGGAAGGCCCTGCAGCTCTCCAAGCAGAGAATGAGAAGAAGCAGGGTGGGCATTGCAGTGGGGCTCTGGTTTCCTCACAAAAAAAGCCCTGTACTTGTGTTCAGATAACATGTGACTTTGTTCTTAGGAGCAAATACCATTCTGTCCAATAAACTCCTAGTTTTGGGCCCATATTGGATTCTGAAGCTGTCAGAATCCCTGGAGTCACCTTACCTTGGACCTGACACAAGCGACTGGTGAAGAATTACTGTTGGGAGTTCAACATGCATTACCTCTGAGACACAGATCATCTCCAGCAAGAAGAAGCTCATGGCAGGCCAGGAGTAGGCTCTGAAGCAGGATCTGCCTGCACAGTTGGAGGAGGAGAACTTAAGCACTTATGTGGGAGGAAAATGAACTAGAAGCTGGAAACAAAAGGTCTCCTATTTTCAGCTCCCATGCTAATGCCCCTAAAAAAACGGGATGTGTAAACCCTGAGGCAAACTAGCAGAGACCCCTCAGTGAAAGTCTCAGCCTCCCATCCCCAGCTGGTCAGGGACAGCTTGCAAGAAACCCAGTTTATTGGAGAACCCTGAAAACAGCAGTGGGTCTCTGAGGAAAGCACCACAGAGTCAGCTCTGCCTATGAGGTTCAGGGGAGATGTGACTCAGATCTCAGCATGGAAAAATTTGTATTGGCACCTGTGGCTCAGCCAGAAGGTGCCAGACACAAACTGAAAGAGGAATGAAATGGGAGGCAAGAGCAAAGAGGTTGAGCATGACATTCTGGAACAAGATGGGCAGGATGGGTTCCAGGACAGGCGTGCTTCCTGGCTGAAGAGCAAGGCAGATGCTCTTGGCAGATAACCTTATGTTTGGATGTTATGGCATTGCTAGGCAGGTGGAGAGGATGGGAAGAAGGTTAGCACCATGGGAGTTGACAAATGGGATGTCATCATTTCCCATATGGGTAACTGTCTCCAATCTGTGCTTTCTGTGCAACTGAAAGGTTGGGATATCTCAGCAGAAAGGAAGCATCTCTGCCAGAGATGAGCAATCTACATTAGGTCTGTACTAAGTCCTATACATTTCAGCTGTGGGGCAGATACCTGTGCACAAGACAAGTAAGACGTGGAGATGGTGATTTCCAGGAAAATCCAGTTATTAAATCTAGAGTTAAAAAGCTGAATTTTACAAGTCTGACAGAGGGAGCCTCTGACAGCTGATAGCAGGGCAGCACAAGGGCCTCCCAGAATCCACCTGTCTTGGTTTTGAAGTGAGCTGCGAGCCTGTGAGGAGGAAGGAATGAAAATGAAACAACACACTCATTCCACAGCTGCTTTTATCACTTTATTAATATTTCTAGAGTAGGCTTTTTAGCGGCTAAGCAAATATTGAAACTCTCTCATTATATATATATATGTATGTATATATAGAAACATTCAAAAATAAATAACGAGGAATTCTGCAAGTGCAATGAATACGTGAAAGAACATTTTAACTCCAGTAAACCAACTTTGAAAGTCTTCCACTAAAACCCTATAAAACCCAATGATAGTCATAAATTATCACTAGATGAATTCAAAGGAGAACTTATCCCTTGTCTGCGTACCTTCTAATCCATATCTCCAAGAGGTCATTTTAATTATCACACTGTCACTGCTATTCATTACTCTGCTTTTGGAGACAGAGAGCCAGCACTGTGCCTTTTGGATGCCTTGAAATTCATCATACGAAGGCATTTTATTCTCCCTAAAAATGTACACAGTTTAACCCTCTCACCTTGAAATACTGACAGTAACAGGTTTGCTTGGTGTTTTAAATAATTTTCCTTCCAGTGGGATACCTCCTCCTTGCCTTCAAGCGAGTTTCCCTTGTCAGAGAGCAACTAACTAAGGAAAGCCCAGCTAATGGGTAGCTCACACACAGATACATTCAGCTCAAGTTTTGGCAGATCCTGAGTAGCTTGTCCTTCTTCAGAGGCATGCAAAGCGAAGCTTTTGTCCTTACTCCTACCTGCTCACTCTTTGTAGCTGCAGTAATACAAACTGGATGGAAACCATGTGCCAGTGGCTCCCAGGAGATCCACTGGGATGCGGCTCCAGAAGGGCAGGTGAGGTCCTGAGACACAGAATGCAGAGCTCAGCCTTGACCCTGCTTGCTCTGTGTTCACTTGTATGGAAAGGAGCTCAAGGGCCTCACAGAGAACTCCCTTGTATCCACTAGGATTTTTAAAGGAGAAGGAAGTATGCATGCAAGGGAATCTGCTTTCAGTTCTTCCTAAAACCACACCTTGGGTCAGCATTGGTCAGACCTTGCAGCCAGGTCTTTACTGCTGAAGGATCAGGGAGTACTTTCACCCAGGACAGTAAATTTAAGTCACTTCAAAGGTGACTTATTTTAGCCTGTAGTTCTCATTGTTTCTCATACCTTTTCATTTTTCCCCAGGATGCATTCTCTTCACACACAGGACAGTGTGAGGACTCAGCTGAGCCGGACTGTTCCTAGATCATGGCATTCCTGTCCTGGGAAAGAGGACAGGAACAACCAACCCAGCTTTTACTAGAGAACTGTGTCTGGGGCTGGCATTCTTCAGGGCCACCCCACTCCAAGAGGAGCTCATCCAGTCATGTTTCACCCTCAGTCAGGTTCATCCTTTCCCTCTCTTATCTACCAGATCTTGGCACCTTCTCTTCCTCAAGCCACCATTCCAGCCCAACTCCTGGCAGAAGACAGTGAAGAGAAGCTGCTTCCCAAGGCTTCAGATGGGTTGAAAAGAGGCAATTCTAAGCATACTCTCCCTTCTCATCCCATAAGAAACACTCTGACTCCACTGAGGATCAGCCTCTTTTTGTCTCCAGTTTGAGAATCCAGGTCAGATGTTTCAGAGAGTCACACATTGCAGGAGACAACACTGCCTAGTGACAGTGGCTTTGAGCAGAGATTTCACATGCTGTCCATGTCATGGGGAGGTGCTGAGGTTTTACTTGGGGTTTCTTACAGTGGTGTCACCACACTGTTTATTCACCCCTTTCAGCACTACTTCTTGCCCACGCTGCATCAATCATACATCTGTTGGGAAGTCTGGTCTTTCTAGACCCCAGAGTTTTTGATGGAGGACCACTGTCCCTGCCTGTTGGACAGGTCTTGCAGCAAGTTTCATGCCTGCAGCCTGACAGTCACATTTCTCATATGACCTCTCTCCTCGAATGATCTGATGGAAGAGCAAAAAACCCAGCCATGCAGTGGATGATAAACTGCACACTGAGGAGCACCTGCCTGGCTCCCAGAAGCTATTTATCAGGCTTTCTTAATGCAAGCTAACAGGACAAGCACATGCAGTAGGCATAAGAGCTTCTGAGCCTGACACTAAAAGGGGAGACATCACATGGTGCAACAGAGGAGCCAGGACTCCCTCGTTAGCTCATTGTATGGATTACCCCTTTAAAGAGAGAGAAGGGGACTGGTGGAGGAAGGAGAGGCTTTCTCATTTTAACAAATAGCTTTTCAGCCACCGCAAATGATTTCTGCAAATCTATCAGCTCACTCTTTTTTTCCCCACAGATAGGAAAAAAAAAAAAAAGCCCTGAAATTGATTCACCATCTATAAATAAAAAAGAATCAATAGTAAAATTTCCAGCTAATTTCCCTCTCCCTCTTTGCTCCTTGGACTATTTGTTATCTTAGAAATACTTGTCTGGGGAAAAAAAAAGAGAAACATCATCGATTCCTGGCTGCGACGTGCTCCTCCGCCTTGCCCTACAGCTCTCCTCTCCTCTCATCGCATGGACAGAGATGACTCCTTCAGATGCTCCTGGCTCCTCTTCTCAGCTTTGCCTCCAGCGTGGCTGTTCCCTGGGCCCCGCTGGGCAGTGCATTTATAGTGTGGCACTTTGTCCTTCCTGCCAAAGGAAGAGAGAGGACAGGTGTTGTCAGACACTGGTGTTGCAGCAGCAGGTAAGTGTGTGTGGGGTGTGCTCTGAGGAGCTGTGTGTGAAGTCTCGCAGCGAAGTGCATCTGTAAGGAAGGCTTTGGCAGCTTGAGATAAATTAGAGGTGGTTAAAGACCAGCTGGTCCCATCTTTCTCTGGCCAGAGCAGGGTTAGTCCTTCCAGGAGGCTTCAAGGGCTTTGTGCTAGCTCTGAGCTCTCCAGGAGAAGGATCCTGTTACTTCCCTTTGGGTGAGGCACTTCCCACTGTTTTCTCCTACAGAGGCTCCTGCACACCTGAAATGTTTCCCTTCATTTCTGCTCATGAACAGCCCTCCTCTCACTGTGAATATTTCCTTCTGGGGCATTTACCATTCACAGGATGGTTGGGTTCACACATCTGCTCACAGCTGGATTGCCCCCACTGCCAGTGGTGTTCACAGCTGGGTCACAGTCTTTGGGGACAGACTGATTGTGTGGCCAGAGAACACCCAACACCCCACACGATGCCATCACTTCCAGCATCCAGACCAGCGCCTTCAAAGAGCCCACAAAGAGGTGATACTGCTATTTCCCCATGCCCATAACTCCAATTATCTAACTCAATTATCTAGCAGTCATGCCAAACTTCAGTTGTCACTATAGTTTGGAGTGTGACATTTCCAGGGCCCCTTTCATGCTGCAGCCCCAGCAGAGCTGTGGGAGTTTTATGACTTGCCTCCAAAGGAGCAGGGTTATGCAAAATACAAAGTACTTTTTGCAGTGATGCCCCAGGAGTTCACAGGGTAAGAACAGAGCTCTTCACAACCCAGCACCACAGAACCAGCTCCCCAGCTTCCCACAGCTTATCTGGTGGAAAGACCTGCTTTGGAACACTTCAGCTCCTGATAAGGAACTAAGTCTCACTACTTGTTTCCCAGACAAAGCATTCCTCTGTGTGTGTGTTTACAGTGTGCATGATGAATTTATGCTACTTTAAGGAAAAGTAAATCTCTATTATCAGTTCATTCTGTAACATTTCTGTTCTATTTACTTATAAAGTCTCTTTGCTTAGAGGCTTTAATTAAAATCCTCTATCTCACAGCCCAGCAATCTCACTGCCTCTCCTTCCTCTAGGTCCTGACACACAGGTCACAGCAAGATGTGCACAAGTGACTGGACAGCCCCAGCCCTGGTCTGTCTGTCTGGGACCAGGGGCCAGAGGAACCAGCTTTGGCTGTCCTATAACCCTAACCTGCCTCTGGAATTCCAGTGGAGAGTGGGGTCCCTCCACACTCACCCCAGAGTGGCACCATGTCTGAGCAGCCATCACCATCCCCTGCAGACACACCTTTTGACAGCTCCTCCTTTGAAAAAGCAGCAAAACCCAACTCTCCATCCCAAGGAAGATTGGGATGTTAGAGCTGCTCACACTAGCCAAGGGGCTCCAGTGACCCTTCAGATAAACCTGCCTTACTCACCACACAAGCATGTGTTTTTCAGTGCCTCTGCTTTTATTTGCAGAAGGATGTTTTAATATACATTTTTAAAGAATTGTAATGATGTAGTTGCCGATGGGGCCCAGGGCTTAGAAGGCTTTACCTCCACCAGCCCTCTCCTCCTCCCTGCTGTCACAGCTGCCACCAGTGCAGCCTCTACTGCATCTCTACAGTTCAATCACCAACCTAGGGCATAGTGGTATTTTTAAAAGATAAACACTGAGACAAAAGTAAATAAATTAGGACCCTGGGAGGGATACCTGAAAGGCACAGTGAAGTGAGAACAAGCAGTTTCACTGGTTCTGTGTGTAATTACATTGACATGTTCCTAGACAACACTGGACACCCAAACACAGCAGCAGCTGTGAACCAAACGCAGACTCACGCAAAACATCCAAAAACCAGCCAGGCAGCCCAGCCCTTGCCCTGGGGCTGCATCAGCACTGCCCATGTCACTGCTGACAGCCTTCCTGCCTACTCCCAGGGCACAGCCAGCACTGCATGGGCAGGCAGGGCTCAGCTCCTGGCTGGGCTGTGGCTGCTTCCATGCAGACCCCCATTTCTCTGCACCCACTCATCCAGTCACTGGAGCAGCACTGCTGAGCATCATTGCCATGCTCCTCTATGCAAGTGAAGGAAACAGTATAATGCAAAATAGGCAAAGAGAATAAAAATGGGTCTTGAACTTCCTTTTTCCTGATTTTGTTAACAGAGAAAAAGGAAATCCTGTTGTGCCAACAGCACTTACAGGTGAGAATTTTAGACACTGGCCATTTTCAGCCATCCACAGAACTGAAGCATCATGAATATCAACCACTCGGTTCACATCAGGTACTTGTGGCAAAGTGATTTTTTGGGACATACAGCCAATTGACTGTCACAATCAAACCACAGCTCTGCTCCATGTTCATCGCACAGACAACAGTTAATCTTGCAGCCATGCAAACTATTTTGCAAATTGAAATCTCAGAGGCATAGCAATTACAATACCAAATTTATACCACATCTCTCACTCAACTAATTGTACATCCAAAAAATCACCACTTGAATAATCTGAATACATTCACCTTTACAGCTAAAAAAGCCTCCTCTACATGCTTGATCTCAACACAATTTTGAGTTACAGAACCCCATGGGAAAGAAACGCCAACCTCTGATTTCAACAGGAAAATTGCTTCTATCTAAATACAGCAGATGCATAATTCACACTGAGGTCTAACAGCTTGGTGTTCCCAGCAAAGCTCATTTTTACTCTGCAAAATAGGGACATGGCTATTGCTGCCTGTAGCTCTCCCTGCCCATCTACAGGAGGACAAACCCCATATACACCTACTCTGAATGTAGTTAACATCCAAAACAACCGTATATGGATTTCTAATTGTTAGGAAATCTTAAAGGCTTTTAAATGAATTGTCAGACTTACAAACTAGGCTGATGTTTTGAATGAGTTGAGATTTACAGAGCCACCATTGTAGGCACATTTGTGCCACTGTGGCATTTTGAGCTTTTTCACACACACAGTACTTGACTTTCATTTCCATCTCGTGAAGCAAGGTGAGGTGGGGAGATTTGAACTAGTGACTTTGCAGCTGGTATATTAAAGAAAGTCAAAATAGAAGAGAATTGGTGTTTAAATTGCAAAGGGAGGTAAAAATGAAGTTAGCCAAGCCACGTGAGTGGGATCAAAAATGAGTCATCAAGGCTGGAAAATGGGTAACCTCTGATCCCTTAAACTAAGAAATCTGGCTGCTGCTGTGTGGCTGCTGATCTAATTTTTACACTTTTCCCTCCATACAGAGGAGACACATTTCCATTGCGTCCATCACAGCTAAACAATCAATGCCTGATCACTTCCAATGCTTCACTCTCAGGGATGCACAATTAACCAGCACCATGTTTGACACTGCAAGGGGAGCGCAGTACTTTCTGGGAATGCCTGACAAGTTTCAGTCGTAAAGAACACAAACCAAATGACCCAGCAGATAATGACAGCCAGTGCCCTGACAGTTAGATAATGTGCATGCTCCAAAGCAAGGCCAATTAGAAGCAATAAAAACAAATTTAAAATGTTAGAGCAAAGGTCAGAAATCCTCAGCCATTACCACAGGCTTGATTTTTCCTTTTTTCAAGCGGTCACCAGCACCTATTTCCAGTAAGTGAGCATGTAGTCAGGCTTGCCATGTGACCACCCATCCATTACAGCACATTGTGATTTCTGGGCCATATAAACCCCACTAAAGTGGTATGTGGAGAATCCAGGCACTACCTGGAAACCTCATCACGTCCATATCTTATGGCTCTGCCCTTCTGAGAGCAGGAACTGATCCATGCTGCTTATAGAGAAGGCAGATATCAGAGAGTGTGCAGATGTCTCTCCCTCTGCCACAGAAGGGAACCTTCTACTTGCCATCCAGCTCCTAGTTCAGCTCCTAGCCTCCTTCCCCTGCTTTATCCAGGAGACAGTGCACAGAGGCAGGAATAATTAGTTTATAGCTGGAACCACACTATCACACCAGAGAAGGAGAAGGAGCCACAATTACAAGCAACTCACATGGCTCACACACAGCCACCCTTGTGCACCTTTGCTGACCCTGGAGCAGGGAGCTGCAGAGGGCATGACAATAGGTTTTGTCTTGGCTCCTGTCCTCCCATTTCCTAAGGAGCAGCAGGGGAATAATGGATTGCACTTACCTGATGAGATGTAGCAGAAAATGGCTGTCTCTTGAGCTTGTTCAAGTTACCAGTATGATACTGGGATTATGGTGCTGTATACATCAGACATTACCCATGTTGACCCACTCAGATCATAGTTCCCTGTCTCTACTTTCAGAGCAGGAAAGTCCCAGACCGAGGAGATGCATGAAGTAACACAGATGTTGTAAATCTGCTCATTGAGCCCTGGCTTCCTCAGAGCAACAAGACCAGGGAAGGAAAAGGAAAGCAGGTGGGTATCTGCAGGCATACCTATGTGAGGATGCCTGTGAGAGCTAATCTAAATACATTTAGGGTTTAAATGCAAAGCTGATTAGTGAAACCACAGCAAGCTCTTATGTGATATGCTCCTTCAGAGTTAAAGTAGCCATAATTCAATTTATTAATTTAGCTCATTTCCAAAAAGTAAATTAAGGTGGAGTAAATTAAATTAAAACAGCTGACAGCACCTTCATTTTGAAAAGGATTGTTAACATGGACCCAATCTACTTTATATACTAATGCAGATTATTTTCTCCTGCTAGGGCCCCTGTCAGGCACACCAGCTCCCCATCCTGAAGCATTTTTCTTTTCAGGGAGTCTCTAAGAGCAGGACCAAGTTGGATGTAGATTTGGGTGTTTGCATGAGCTTTAGTGTGCACGTGCTTAAATCCAGGGTAAAATCCCTGCAGCTGGCATTCTGGTTCCCGAGTGTTTGAGAAGCAAATTGTTGTAATGAGGAATCTTGGTGAAGCCTCTGCTGGGAGCTGGCCAAGCACTGCACATCTCCCTAAATGCTGTAAATTAATCCTTGTCGCTGAACCCAAACAAATGTGGCACCATTCAAAACCTGGAAGGTGTTCTTTAATGACAGCTACAAGTATCAAGAGTTGCATAAAATGTGCAGACATGTGTGGGAGCAAGCTGACAGATTATAATTATCAATAGAGAAGGGGATAAAACACAAAAAATTAATTTTTAGGCAAAACATGTAATTTGCCTTTGAACCTTAGTAGTGCTCCCATTCCTAATACAATTTATAGACCTAGAAATCAGATTGAAGTTGTTTGACTCTTCTATTTTCCTGCCCTCATTTCATTTCCTCCCTCCTCTACAAATTTTAAGAGCTTTTGCTGACCTTTTACATTTGGTCTAGAACCTTTTTTTTTGTTTATTACACTTTGCTCTCCTCTTAGCCACTGAAAATGGTGGGGGAAAAGACAAGAAGACAATAATTTAAGTTCAGGAGAAGTAAGCTGGGGATGGCAAAAAAGAGCCCCTCAGGAATAAAGCAGGGAGGTGGCTTCACTCTCAGCTCTCACGTCACTCATGGCCAAGTCAAAGAAAGCACAACCAGATGTAGATGAAACCTCAAAAATCCTGAGCTTTAAAGTGTAGAGAGGAGTTTTTCTGAAACACAAGAAGAAATGACCTGGGGAGAACATTCCAGACCTCATGGGGCAGAAGGACCCACACACAGCCTGTGCCAGAGAGCAGCACAGCCCTGGGAAGGTATCAATCTGAGCCTGTAAGCCCACACAGCCTCTGGGCACAGCTATTTAATGTCCAGATGGGGCTCAAACAGAGTTGTCCAGGTAGAAGGACCTGCCTTTGGTCAGACTGTGCGCACACACAAAGACTTTCCCCATCCTCACCAGCGTGCTGCAGAAGACAGAGCCCATGGCTTTGAGGGTGGTGGGACAGTCCCAGGGGCAGAGCCAGCCTGTTGGATATGCAGCTGAGCTCTCATACATCATCATTAAGGCTGCAAAGTCAAGCAGCAAAAGGAGGAATTGCCAGAATAAAGGCTGTCAGAGCAATTTGAATTCAACCTCCTGGCAGATATGCCTTCTGATGGGGTCTTTAATTACTTCATCACAGCATACTTTTTCTTCAGCAAGGCTGCTGCTTTATGCATGGCACGATGGACAGACAGCAATTAATGAAGGGCCAGTCAATATTTTGTTCTGTCCTTTTTTCATTCACTGTGTGGCCCCAGGCATTATTTGCCACATGCCATCAAATCCCTGCTCTTAGAATTATTCATCTTCTCCTGAGCTTTTCTTTCATGTGTATCAGTGCAGCAACTGTGAGATTCCCACACAGGAAGGAACTTCTCTTCCAGCACTTCTGTGAGCAGAGCATCTGGGTTTTACCTACGGGAAAATATGGGGCAGAAATTATCTGCAAAATTCCCCACCAGCAAGGCCCAGGTGGGATTTTTCAGGATACCCACATTGTCTCTGTTCAAAGACCATCTTCCCTAACCTCAGACAGAGCTGTTTACTCACTCAGGACTTCTAGAATTTAAACTTCAGTGTGTCCAGGATATGAGTAGCATGGAACTGGTGGCTCTCAGAGAAAAAATGTCAATATCTAAAGAGGCAAGAGCTCCTCTCCTGATGCTGTGCTGGAGCAGGGCTCTGTTGAAGCCAGGGAGCCAGTGAAAGAACAGAGAAACACTGATATGGGCAAAGGGATGAGCTTCAGGCAGTGTAACATGGCTGGCATTTGTGAATTTTTCAGTAAAAGTTCTGTTTTCCCACCTTAGCCATTCTCTGTAACAGCTGTACTCTGCTGTCTCTTAATCCCTTACAAATTTCTCACCTTTTACCAGCCTCTTTTCAGAGGAGGACATTTCACACTTCCAACCCAAGAAATCTTAACCTTTTCTCTGGCACAGGTAGAAAGAGGTGAGAGCAGGACAGAGGCTCAGTAAGAGGAGGAACTCCCTGTGCCTCTGGCAGCATCAAAGGGAGCTCCACTCAAATGGTTTCCAGTGAGTGCACTGGGAGTGAAAATCTCTGGCCATGGAACAGCTTCGAAAAGGAACAAGAAGAGAGGAAGGGCATGAACCCTCATTGCTGTCCAACAGCTCCTTTCTCCACTGCTCTCTCCTGCTCTGTGCCCACTTAACCCACCCTTGGAGAGCTGCCTTTGTGTCCAGGACAGGCTCTCTGAGTATCTCTCGAGCACGGCTAAGTGGCAACACTCTCCTCTCCAGCAGCTTCTGCAGGCAGCACAGAGCTCTCTCTTCCTGCTAGAAATTCATGGGCCTGCTGGCTTGTCATTCCAGAGAGCATCCAGCATTTTCAGCAAGGCTTTTAATTCATTAGCTCACACAGGAAAATATTCTAACCTTCCTGCCCTCCCCAGCTGAGTCATTGATGCTGTCTTACCTCGCCGCAGATGCGTCACCTTCAGGAAAATAATTACTTATCATGCTGATAACAGCAGACGTTATCTTTGGGAACTGGGTGTTTGTTTGGGATCACAGGGGCTCCCTGCCATGAGGACTGCAGGACACACTGGGGTTACTCTCTGAAAAAAGTTCTGACCTTTCCTTGCAGGCTGTAGGAAACCCTGAGTGGTCACGGGGCTCACTCGCAGGGGAACTGGGGGGAGGCTGGAGGGAGCTCAGTCAGAGGGAAGGGGCTGGAGAGTTCTGGGAGGGGCTGGATGACCTGTGGTGGGCTCCATCACTGGAACAGGTTGCCCAGAAAAGCTGTTGATTCCCCATCCCTGGAAATGTTCAAGGCCATGGTGGATGGGGCTTGGAGCAACCTGGTCTGGCAGAAGGTCCACCAGGAAGGGATGGAACTGGATGATCTTTAAGGTCTCTTCCAACCCAAACCAGCCTGTGATTCTATAATATGTTGATCTCCAGGTGGCATTTGGGCTCCAGAAGGCAGGGGCAGGTGGAATTTAACCACAGATCTAGCCAGCCAGTTGGATTCACTTAGAGGCATAGAAACACATTACACACAGAATACAGATACAGTTATTTCTCTTGATCTCTTGAAATAAGCAGCACAAGCATTTGAGGAAGCAGAGCTGCCTTACCTCCAGCCTCAGTCTTGGTTCTGTAAGCAGAGCTGTTGCCTCAGTTGCTGCCTCTAACTCCAGATGATCCTGATTCCATTCCCACTGAGCTGCCTGCATTGCCTATGCTGTAGGATGGCTGCTCTCTGACAGCCTGACTGCATGGACAAAGCTCTTGAAAGGTGCCTGAATTTGCCTACCAACCCCTATTTCTGACCCGCAGGTCCACCTCTCCCTTTTTGTGCCTCAATTTCCTTCTCCAAAACATGGTGATTCCAACATAAACATTTCCCTCCTTACAGTCAGATGTGCTCTGGATGTGTTGCAGGTCGCTGCTATTTCCAAGCCTGTCATTCTAACACATTTTGGCTGCACTAATTCCCTCAAACAGAAATTGTTCTGCCTGTCCTAGTCTGGGACAAAGCAGGCAATTAGTTGTCCCTTCCACGTTTATTAACTCTGCAGCTTTCTTTCAATGACTATGTGGAATCCAGTAATGTTTTAATATATTTTCATAAACTGTGGGCACAACATGTCCTGTTTCCACTAATAACCGTGCCATATAATTAGTCCTGATTACACAGATATTTAGTATCATTTTACATATTCCAGTCCTTTCCTAGTGCCACTGCCTAGCCAAGGCATATTTAAAGCCACAGCCATCTCCCTTCTGTTTCCCAGCAGTTTGCAAAAATTCCTTTTGGAGAGGATTGCAGTTAACACGGCAGCTGCAAAGAACAATTTCATTTCACTGGTGTACATTTTAGAAATATATAGATACAGGCTCTGATCAAATGTCAGGCGACAAAGCCCAGGATACAAATAGAAGGCATTTATCTACTTACAGGGAAAAGCCGGTATTTGAAATCCATCAGGAAATTAACAACATGAATCTTTAAAAATCTATTCCTTAAACATCTGTTGGCTTAGAGCTGAACATTGACCATATTTAGGATTTTGCTGTGAGGTAGCACTCCCCAAACAAAGGATCCCTCACCCCATTAGTTTCTGGTGGGGGAACAAAAAAAAATTGCTCTGTGCAACCCGATTATAGATGTGTATCTTTCCCTGCTGGCGTGGCTGTCTCTATAGAGATGGACATGGATATTTGATGAGATTAAAATGCTTCAGTTACCACTGTCAGTGGTTCTTTAATTTAAAATGAAGAAAGCAAACAAACATTCCTTTTGATGAGGTAACTGAATGATGCTAGGGAAAAGCACTTTGCTGTCAGGTGGTAATTAGGTTCAGTAATAGTTGTGGGTTTTTAGCCTTGGAGGCTGTGGCCCCTGGGAGTCTGAGAGAAATGATACATTCAATTTCCGGAGGAGAGGAAGATGCTGGATGCTTTTCTCTGCTAACCCTGCAGGTCTCTGCAGATAAGAGCATTCAGAACTGCAGTGCTGACAATCCTCCTTCAGCCAGCCTAAACTGTGGTGTCAAGATCACAAACAGAAAAGGGAGATGGGCTCAAAGCAGGCCTAACACAGGCAGCCTGGCTCTGACCACATATATAAGGAACTGCCAGACTGGCTGCAATGAGAGGATTTTTAAAGGCTGCAGAAGGAACTCCAGCAATTGCTCTCTGGTCTGGGCTGATATTTGTAACATCCATCTTATACATCACTAGAAAATCTTCAGTAGGAAAGTGTTCCTTTGCAAACAAGCAACCATTCCCACAGCTCTTTCACGGGAGGGAAAAAGCAGACAGAAGGAAGAAGTAAATCTCAAGGCTCAGCTGCCAGTTTGGAATTGCCTTTTCCATTGCAAAATATAAATTATATTCAGTTGTACTGCTAAGAGTTGAAACCCAAATGAAACATCCCAATTGGTCTAAATGAATTTAATTAAAATTTTTCACCTTGGAGCAATTATTGCTGTTTTTCCAGAACAGAGACAGATTCTGAATATGACATTTCCCATGAAACAGGTACTCTGGTTACTGCTCTGCTCCCCTTTTCATGTTGTTACACAGCTTTTCCAGCTCAAGGAATGCTGGTTCTCCATCAACAGTTCCATGGTATCTCCCCTGCTCCTCACCCATGCAAAGGGTCACTGAAAGGACACAGCTGGCCAACACCAGGGAAGGGCCAGCAGTGCTGCAGGGAGTCAAGCTTGGGCATTCCATGCCTCTTTGCATGGCTTGCCAGTGCCTGACTTCATGTCCCACTTCCTTTTGGACTAACACCTACTGAGCTGGTTGTAAAACTGGAGTAAGGACTCAGACTGAGAGGGGATCCCCAGATAAAGTGTCCCAGAAGGTGACAAAGAAGGAACCTGCTACTGGCTGCCAGCACTGCAGCAGCTCCAAGGGGAGGTGGAGAACTCTGCCTTTAGCACAGCCTTGCCAGTCACTTCCTCAAGTGCTGAAAAGTTTTCACTTCCAGAATTAAAACTTTGCGGAATAAAGTGGGTCTGATTCGCTCTCAGGAGATAAATGAAGGGTAAGTCCATTAAAGATACTGGTGTGAGATTGGTGCACAGCAGACAGAATTCAGGGAAGATATCGATATCTCCAAAATCCTCTGAATATTTTTTCAGACATAAACCAAGTATCTTTCCTGATCATAAATGCTTTATTTCCAAATGGAATTTCAATAAAATAAGCACAGTTAGGCTAGCACGCTTATTATAAAGCCGTAATGCAGTAGCACTGAAGTTTAGTCATGAAAGGTATTAAAAAAGCCATCCTGCTAAAGCAAGAGAAATTGCTTTCTGACCTACCGAGTTTTAGGAGTAGGTGCTAGTGGTCCCTCCACCAATGAGTTCAGCCTGTAGTAATCCAAGAATGTCCTGGCCACATTTCTTCCAAGCTTCATATCTGTGAGGTTTTAATTAAGGAGCATTTTCTTTTCAATCATTAAAAATAATTGTAATAACAATAACTATAATGATAATAATAATAAGGTCTAAAGGTAAATTATTGCTATTTAATGCAAGAGCAAGTTTTACATTAGCCATCCCACAGAGCTCAGGCTTCAGGCAAAATGACTTACGCAAGCAGATAAGGTGATAAGGTGGGGGTCATCTTGTTTGCTTCTTATTTTCACAGGCAGATGCTGCATAAAACCACAGACAAGAGGAAACAATCTCCCTTTCCCCCCACGCCTGGCTGCAGATCCCTGTGGTTCTCATGGAATAATACACTAAGCAAAAGGGGCCCTCCAATTTCCACATTCAGGGAATATAATTACCTTAAAATGCTTGGATACAGGCAGTATTTCTGAGCTTGTATCCAGGAAACAAGGTCAGCTATATCATGGTGTGAACCTGCCACAGACCAGTGTGCTGAAGGTTGGGATTAAAGCCGTAGCCCTCCACACCTTTAGCTCTGACCCTCACAGTGTCATGGGAGAATGCACTGTTCTTTCCCTGTGCTGTATTCAGGACCTGAAATGGTGATTTCAGCACAGAACTGGAAAGACAGGAGGTTACCTTAATGAGTTCAGCAGTAACTGGTGTGTCTCCTCTCCTCTCCTCACTAGCCACAATTTCTCCTTCAGCTGACCCCTGAGCCCAGCATTAGGATCATCAAAGCTGCCACAGAGACCTCACAGGCACAGGAACCAGACCTTCCTGAAGACTCAGCTGCTTGCAAAGAAGTTGAATAACCTGTGGATTGCAGTGAAAAACAACACCCCAGACAACATGTCTATGGGGTGAATCTGCTGCTCATGTGAAATGGCAGCATTAAGGCTACCTCTTACAGAGCAGCATCTCCTTATGATCTACAGGGTGATGTCCAGCTGGGAGATACCCAATGAATGCCATTATCCACAGCTTGGATATCCCCACAGTATTGTGGGGGCTGGACTCCTTTATTTGCCTATTTTGAATGATCCCTACTCATGCTGCAAGAACCACATGCTTCTCCAGGGCACTGCCCCTGATGGTCGTGGTGAGGAGCATTTCAGCAGGGCTGCTGCAGTAGCTGAGGTGGGTACAGAACCTGGGGAGACTAAAGAGACCTTTGCATCCAACACCCAGCAGTCCAGGAGGATAAACCATTGCTGGGTTGTTTTGTGTGCCTGTTCTGCTTTATCAATAGTTATCTGCTGATGTTTCCATTAGAGGAAAATTCCAGAAGTGCAGCATCCCAGGGGCTTCCAGCAGTGCCAGTGAAGACTCTGGCTTCTAAATGAAGCTTTTATTACCCGCCCACTTACATTAGACACATCAAAACAAGTGAGCATGAGACATCAAGTTCAGGCATCACGGTGAGATCTCTTTATCATTTATTTATTTATTTATAAGGAAGGTCAAACTGACATGACAGTCTTTACTTATGCAAAAATCCAGCCACCAGCTCTGCTAATGCAGCAGTCGGGTCTGGTGGCTGAGGATGATGTCTGACACTCCTTCTCTCTCCAATGATCTTGTCCTGCTTTTCCAGCTCCCCCATCCTGGGGATGACTCCATGGATCTGTCCCTTCTGTCTGAGGGTCTATCCTGACACGCTGTGATGCTAACACCGTGTGTGCTGCAGGCAGCTCTGTTCTGCTGGCCAGCAGCTCTGCAGAGCCGGAGCAGCTGGTGTTCCCGGCTGGTGTCTGCACGGACAGGGAGAGGCGGCTGTGTGGATCAGCACCGCCTGTTCCCCAGCCCTGCACTGCCCAGCCAGCTCCCCTCGCTGCCTGCCAGCACCAGCCCTGTGTGCAGGGAAGCTCGGAAAGTTGGAGACAGCCTAAAGTTTAACAATTCGAGGGAGGGCAGTGTTGCTCTGGAAGTGTTTTGTGATTGTTACTGGAATTTGGGGGTGGCTGGGGGTAGTTGGGTTGCTGTGGATTTGGGCTCAAAGCGGTGGCGAAGGTTAAGGGTTCAGAGTAGTCTGAGGAAGCGAGAAAGAAGGGAGAGGGCTGTCAGACACTTAAGGGATTGAGAAGACTAACATGGCTTGATCTTGTAGTTTCTTTCATTTACTCGTCACTTTAAAGACATAAAGTGGTAATTGGACTCGGTAAAGTCTCTAGGATATTTTGTCAGTGCCAATCTCAGAAAGCTCCTCTGCCAGAAGTGGCCCTGCTGCCCTTTTCTTTGTCTCTGTGCATTGCTTTTGTTTGCACGGAGGGAAGCACCTGACCTGCTGTCCTGGGGGAGGAAGCCCTTGGATGGGAGTGGGTGCAGCCAGGAAAGTGACTCCTTGAGCTCCTGCCTACAGCTCTGCCTTAACCCTGACCTGCAGGAATCCAGTTCCACTGCAGAGCTCAGGTCTTAGGAACAGCTTTCTGAAGCTAAGGACAGCTAACTGCTGGAATAACCTGCCTTAGCATGTCTGGAAATCTCCAGACCAGAGGTCTTCAAGAACAGGTTAAGCCCACAGCAGACATGAATGGTTTAGGTGTAACTGGTCCTGCATGAAGTTTGGGTAAGGAAACATAGAAGGGCCTCTCAGGCCATTTCACCCCATTTTCCTACAGTTCTGAACATATTTTGCAACCCCCACAGAGACCTGTTTACTAAGATTGCCAAGAAAGGTAAGGGCATTTTGCAGAGCATGGACACACAGATAGATGGGAGAGTGTGATGAAACTGGAAATGCAGTGCCACATGCATCCACCGAAAAGTCACAAAATGGGGATAACTTGCAGTCAGCATTGATGAAAAGAGACTCAAACCAGCATGGGATAAAAAATGTGCATGTTCTAATACAAGTCTCTCCAGCCATCCTGCCCCCTCTGCTCTGCCTGTCACTTTTGCAAAGGATGAGTGGTTTCTGTCATGGCAATCAGGCACCTGATACATAAAACCAGGAGCAGCAGCATCAGCCTCTCCCTGTGACTGTCCAGCCTGGGCAGGAGTTGGCGTGACTCCCTCAGCAAGCGCCAGCAGCACGTGTGTGCAGAACTGGTGGAGAAAAACAAATTAAAGCAATAACATTTGCATTTATCTCTGGCGCTTGGAAGGCTCAAACTCCACTTTGGCTTTCAGTGTATCCTGAGCACGTAAATAACAGCTACTGCAACCAGAACCTGCTTTTGCTGGATGGTTTGGTCGGTTGGTTTTTAACCAGCTTCCTTTCTGCAATCCCACATGCTGTGTGCCCACAAGAACTCCCTTCCTAGCTTGCCCTGCACTTGACAGAAAGCCATTTCCCAGCCATTCCCATCATGGAAGCTCTGCTCATATGAGACAGCCAAAATCTATTTGGGAGAGTCATGGTGGAAACAGCTGGGTGTATCTTCACCTTCACTGGTGCCTGTAGATCCCTCTCATCTCTCTTCCTCCTCCATAGACTTATTTCTCCCTGCTCCATATTTCTACCTGGAAGTGGAAATCAGTGTCCCTCCTGCAAATGCCCTTCTCACAGCATTTACTCTGTGAATGGCATCAGAAGATCTGGGGACATTTCAGGACAGTCTGTTTATGCACAACTCTGCCAAATTTCACAGATGTTAGGAAGTTCAAGAATCGTGCTGGGCTCTCTGCAAAATCCTGGATATTTACGATCCCCACCATGCCCCACAGCCCAAAGCTTCCAACCCTGGTAAGAAAGGAGGAGAGAGGAGTGGGGACTCTCATAAGCCATTACGAGTTTTCAGCTGACACGATTCATTGAGCCTATTGTGAACAGTCTGCTTAAGCTCAAGCCTCTGGAAGTGCAGACAGAGCCTTGTTCTGGCTGTGCATGGAGGCAATAAAAATCTCAATTTGGAAACCAGTTAGCAGTACAAGTCATTAGGGGAGGTACTAAATGTTGCTGCTTTAATAGCTCACTGATCCTTTAATAATGTCACTGCTGCAGAGCATGGTGGCACCATTCGCTCGCTTTTGTTTTGCTTTTTGAAATTCAGGGTCATTCCACTTTCAAGTGAGTGGATTATCTCTCTTTCCTCCTTCTGCCAGACACTGCAAACTGCTTTAAATAATTAGAAAAAGGATGGCTCCTTCAAATTCACCATCTCATTTTCATAAGGTCCAGTGTCATTGCTTTGGAACAGGAAGAGAAGCCGTGATGGTGGTAAGGATTTGACAAGGGCAAAACAGTTAGCAGCCCCCACTCATCTTTGATAAGTCCTGTGGGGTCTCTGCCAAGCAGATTGGATCTCTGGTTTTATGTCTCATCTAGAGGACGGCACCTCCATCAATTTGAAACACTGCACTGGGTTATTAGCTTATGGAATTCATCCAAGTTTAGTCCTAAGTAGGATTTGAAATGTGACCGTTCAATCTGGAGGCACCACTGACCAGACCCACGCACGTCTTTTGTTTCAGACAAACAGCTTTAAGTTATCCTAAAGACAGACAGAGAGGAAGGAAAAAAATGGAAAGGAAAAAAGAGGGTAAGGAAAATGAGAACAAAGAGAAAGATGAATCTTTTTAATAGCTCAAATTAAAAACCAGAAGAAGCTCTTTGTTTGACACAACTGAATTTTACAGCAAATCTCAGTCTACCACAACAATGATCCTGTTATTTATGAAAAGAGGGTTATTTTGTGTGGGAGAGTCCCAGATGACTGTGGTCAGAGAGCATACTGTCAGCTTCATACAATCTCAAGAGAAATATGGATGAGGTTTTCTCGTCTGTTTGTAACAGCTTCCATCAATGGATCAAACCCCTTTCTGACTCAGACAAGAGCTCCAGTGGAAAATAGCATTACAGGGCTTTAAACCACCATGTTATATCATGCCCAGGCTGATCAGAGCTAGTCCTCTATTTTAGCAGAGCTGTTTTCACCAGTTACTTATTTTGTTTCTTAGTGCTGACACTGCTCTCTAATAAACAAATGCTGCCCCAATCTCATCTCATGGGGGACCCACTCTGAGCAAAGTGTGACTGGGGCAATGCAGAGATTTGGTGGTGAAGGAGGGTGGGGAGAGAGGCTATTCCAAGGTTTTTCACCAGCATTTAACATGGTGCAAGTCTGAGTGCTGATGATGCATCCTTCCCAGGACTCCCTCCAGGGAGAAAAGGTTCTCAGTGTCTAGCATAGCTGGTTACAGATTCCAAAATTATTATCAAAGGGGGAAGCTTCTAAAATGGGAGTGTGGGGAGGTGATCAGGCTTTCCATAGCTCTGGTGTAAGAACCAGGCTCAGCAGGGAATTACTGGGGACACTCTCTCACAGAACTTGGCAGGGCAAACCCAAGAAATGCAGCCAGACCATCCAGCCTTGAAATCTATAAATGCCCTGAGCACTGCCAGCCTGGCAATAGCAAAGGGACTTCCCCCAAGGAGAGCATTTCCATTCCCAACAACCTCAGCCCCTGATCCCAGATGGGACAGACGCTTTTGGAAGCAAAAGGTAACAGCAATGCTGAGCCTTCATTTTTATTCCTCTTGTGTGTTATCAGGGAAGGAGCCAGGCGGAAAGATCCCTGGCCGACTATTTCAGGCTTTCAGGCCCTTTTCCTGAAATGCTTGATTGTGGTGGAAGAAATTACGAAGATGGGACTTGTGCGCTCTTCTCCCTGAGTAATCAGAGGCCTGTAATTTTCTCTCCTGCTCTGAAAGAGGAGATTGGAGAACAGGTATCTTGGAGAGCTCTGTTTTATCTCTGCCGGAGGGACTGTGCTCAAGGACCACGCTGTGTTTCCCAGGAACTCATTTCAATATCAGCTATCGCTTTTGTCCTCCTGAGCTCAGCTGAAAGGGGCAGATCCTACCTCACACCTGCACATGGGGAACAGACAAAAAGGTGGAGGTGCTGCACAGGAGCCAGTGGCTGGAGAGATGTCTCAGACACCACCAAAGTAACACTGGGAATGCCAGTGAATTTACCTCTGAATCTGTGTGCCTTTCCCAAAGCCATGAGCGTGATTTTACAGGGACCCCTCTGACTGCTGCTCCATTATCCTGATGCCATCTTCACATTGCTCCATGCAAGTGACATTTTGTCCACCTTATGGTTGCTCTACACCAGTGGGAGATGGAAATGGGCCCTCCTGTAAATGGTAATCTGGCCTAAGCTATAAGATGACAAAAGAAAATGGCTTATTAAATATCTTGGCTATACTGACCCCTGATGAGGTTTTCTGAGGGACAGAGGTCAGAGCCAAGCTCACAGCTGAAAAAGAAAAAGCCCTGAAAGAATGAATTTCAGTGCCAGTATATTTTAATTCATGAAAATATTGCATCAGCATCACTCCATAAATTGGTATACTGTTAAAATTACACATTTAAAACCTGATTGTAACAGCTTCTATCAAAATCTCCCAAAATTAATTTGGGCCTGAATTTACTGGTCTCACATTAATGTCTGATGGATCTTTAATAAGTGTAGCAGGAAAACATAGGATGAGTCTCTTTTGTGATTTTAACGTTTCTGATCTTTGCTATTGTTTAATTCTGGTTACTTGCCAGCTCTGGGAAGGAGCCCTTTTGGATTAGCTGACCTCAGCTCTTTACACAGTCAATGAAAATTACAGAGCTGATTCTCTCTGATGTACTGAAAAGGCATGAGGACAGGGGAAGAAATTTCCAAGTGAAAATCCAGCATTCACAGCCTTCTTCTATCACTGATGAATGTTCTCAAATGCACGAGGGAAAAGCAGCATGAAAAATAAAGCCTTAACAGTTGTTTTCAGCTTGGTTGGAAATGCAAGAACAGTGCAATATTTTCCAATTGTAATTAAACCCCTCAAAATACACTGAAAAATCATAAGTTGAACTCTTTGGGGATCCATTTAGTCCCTCACATCTCATCTCAGAAATAGGATGATCCCCCTTGTTCCATGTCTGGAAGTTCCCATTAGACATTCCACCCACGGCTTTGGGCATAACATTTACTACCACCCAAACAAAATCAGTTTCAAGATAAATGGTAGAAAGAGTGTTTCGACACACCAAAGTGTGGATAAACCATTTCTCATCTCTAAATTGCTGGAAGCTCACGAGTTGCATAAATCACAACCAGGCATCAGTAATCTGTTGTGTGCTGCATTTTCCCTCTTCAGCTGCAGCTTCCATTGTCAGACAGGGCATAGTCAATAGCTTTGACAAGAGCAATCCTAAAAAGACGAAATTAAGAAATGAGATTGACTAAGAAATACGAGGAACTAAGAAACACGAGGATTGTGTTCCCCTGTGACAGAAGCCTGCATGTAGCTGCGTTTAAAGTTTTTGAGTAAAGATAAAGAGAATTGAAGAATGCTGACAATGATTGCAGGACTAGCTATGATTTTAGGGGACCTTCCTGGGGTAGCACAATTTCCTCTGTGCCCAAGTGGAATTATTTGGGAGCATGGGCATCTGTTCTGCAGTATCTGAGCAGATGCAGATGACCTCCTGAAACCTACTCAGCTGAAAAAGGACTCAGTCCAGT
Source organism: Lichenostomus cassidix (assembly GCF_008360975.1). NCBI lineage: Eukaryota > Metazoa > Chordata > Aves > Passeriformes > Meliphagidae > Lichenostomus > Lichenostomus cassidix. The sequence goes on along the minus strand of NC_139489.1, from coordinate 7,131,539 downwards.
GGCTGTTAGATGGTCCTAGTCAAGATGCCTCTTAAGAACTTGCTCAAAGTCACACTGGATTTATCCTGCATTCAGACAGGTCTTTGTTCAGTCAAGACAAGGCACCATCTGCATTTGTAGTGGGCAAAATGCAGGGAAGGGACCACTTATCCTCAGGAATTGGCTTAGCTCCTCTCTCAGACTGTCCTGGGAGGAAAAAGGACCATGGCCTCTGAGGCTGTGCCTTTAAAAACACTTGCAGTCTCCAAGTAATAGTCATGCTTCAGTGTGTTCAGCATTTCAGCTGAGCTCAGTACAAAGTGCAGTGATTTAAAGCTGGGAGATCAGGCGGGATTCAGCAAATTCAGAATTATTTATTTCTTTAGAGCAGAAAGTCTGGCTACAGATTATTTACTGCAAATGGGTCTGTTTGGGGGAGGGGAGGAAGGCAAGAGGGTAGTGAAGGGGTGAATTGATTGATTGAAATTTTTTTAATTAAAACAAGCAATTTTTAAAGAAGATTTAATGCTTTATTGAAAACTGAAATAATTCAAGAGTCTGGAGCTTTGCTAAGTGCAGATCATAGAGATGAGGGTGGGGGGAGAAGAAAACAGAATTTTATCCTGTGGGAGAGGGAAGGAAGGAGAAGAAAAGTGTGGGGGGGAGACAAAAAAATATCATTATCTTTGTTTCTTTGTCTACATTAATGTATTTCTCTCCCTGAGTTATCTCCAGTATCTGCAAGTATTGATTCAGAACAAGGCACTGTTGGGCAGACTGCAGGCAGCCCAGAGCTCTGCTGGGAGTGCTGTTTCCAGGGCTGCCAGAGCACAAAGAAGATCCAGAGATTGGCTTTGTGATGGGATCTATGCCTGGCCAAAGCAGGACAGGGCAGCTGCCCCCTCTGCAAGAACCAGGCTGAGCTGAGGGGCAAAGAGGGTCCAGAGCAAGGCAGGGATCAGAGCTGGAAGGATGCTCTGCTTGGGAGTGAGTGGCACTGCAGGGTGAGAGGACAACCAGAGCTAAATGAAGTCACTCTGGAAGGAAGTGGCATCAACCCAGGAATGCCAAGACCTCATTTGTGCCTTCAGTGCTTGCTCAGACCGAAGGGCTCATGCCACACTTAGGCTCTGGCTCTCTGCTCTAGGGGGGCTTCCTCCCCAGTGCAGGGACACACATGAGCTCTCTCCACTTCAGCTGGACACACCTCACCACAGGTGGGCACTCCAGAGAGGTGATGCTGGAAGGTAAAAAGAGGATTGGAGCTATTACTGGTAGGTAAAGAAACTAATGCTATTTTTGTCTTTGTGGGGAAGAAGTAAAATATTACTATAATCTCCACCACCCCCAAATTAATTGCTTCTTTGCTAATATAATTCGCATTCCCAGATAAATTTAGCTTTTCCTAAACCCTTTGATTTTTCCTTTGTGTTTTACACTCAAGCTGGAATGCAGTGATAAGGCACTATGCATACATATATATTTAATCTACACACACACACAAATATAGTTATATATAGTCCCTGCCACAAATAACACTCCTCTGACTGCTGTCACAAAGACCTTGCTAAAATAGCTGCTCACCCAAGCTGGGCTGTTTTCCTCCATCATAGGGAAGAGCTGCTGGCAGCAGCAGGGCTGTGTCCAGAGAAAGATGCTGGAAAGGTCTGCAGCTCTCCCCTTCTCCACTGCCTTTCTCTTCCCCACATTCCTCTGATGGGAATAAGCCATGGCCAAACTTAAGATCCCCAACTGCTGTCACTGTCACAACAATCAGCTTTCCTGGAACAGCTGGCAGTGCCTTGCTGTGCAGTCAGTGTAGGAGTGGCCCTTGAGTTTTACACAGGGCATCTCAGAGTGAGCTCTTGTGAGGGAATTGAGCATGGACTGGTGGGCCAGCTTTACAGCCACTGCCATCCTTGGTGAAAAGGGCCTTCATAACAACAAGCTTGTGACTGTAGTTTAATCAGCAGCCTCTGGTTAAATTATTTTATATGACTCTTTTCCTATTACACCTTCATATTTTTACGCCACACCCTATTTTGCTATTGGCGCAGTCTCACTCCTTGCTTGTGTTGCCTATCTCTATCTCCATATTACTAACAAGAAATAATTTCAGGAGCACTATTTGCCTCTATATGGTTCCAGTAGAGTGTCACTGATCCCCAGCTCAGGTGACACAGCAGCACCAAGCTCTGCAAGACCTGGAGAGAGCTCCTCCTTCTCAGAGCCACTCCTGACTCTGGTATTCACGTGGAATCACTGGGGAATATTCACCCATGGATGGCAGAGGAGGTTTACTGCAGCTGTGGCCCTGATGCAAAAATGGAAATGCAAAAGGAGCAGAGGGCTGGGACTGACTCTTCAGTGAGCAGCCACCTCTGGTCACTGCAAAGCTGCACAGATGAGCTTCCAGCTGCACCCCAGACTCTTGTGGGAAGCAGCATTTGGCTGCTGTAGAGCCACAAAGGTCCTGAAGTTGGTTTAATTCCAGCTTCATTGTCTGGATACTTCAAGGGCTTAAGAAAAGGCTGCTCAGAAGTACAGAAAGCCCAAGGAAGAAAATCTGAGAAGGTTTCTGGACTTTGGGCCACAGAATAATGAGATAGAGAGTATGCAAATAAATAAAAGGCTTCTGTAGAACAGGATAAACTTTTCAGCATTTGCTGGTGATGGGACAAGAAGTAATGACCTTAATTTACAATAAAATAGATTAAGATTAGACTTAGGGGAAAGCTTTCCAGTGATAAGACCAGTGAAGCACTAGAAAAACATATCCTGGATAGTCTGTGGCATCTCCATCTTGAGACAGAATTAGGAAAATAGCTTTGAAGACAAGGGAAAGGAGAGCTGAACCTTCTTGAGGATGGAGGGGTCAGCAAAGGGCTGCCCTATGTCTCAGTTCCTTAGGCTCAGATCTTGCTGAATAGGAGCACTCTCCAGTTTTTTTCTCAGTCCCAAATAAGGCAATTATGACAAGTCTCTGCTCCTTTTGCATTTCTAGGAAGAGTAAGGAGCATAAAATCACCTCTTTGCAGCCCACAAGCCCCAAAAGAGCACTCCAAACAGCTCACCATTCACCACTCTGGCCTGGGATTGAAAACTCAGTCCCTCTTTAAGGGCACCACTGTCTTCAGCTGGACTGAATTCCAAGTCCCCTGTCCCACATTCATCTGCTCTTAACTTCCGAATTCAAACACTGTTCATCTTTAAAAGCCTCTCTGCCTTTTGCTGCTAATTAAAACATTGGTCGCACTCCGGGCTTGCTTTTCCAAGAGGTCTGGACAGCATTGCAGGCAGTTCAGACAAACAAACAACCAGACAAACAGAATCCATTAGGAACTGCCACTGCTGACTGTCGCCCTTTCGCATACATCACAGTGAAAAGGTTAATGCTTCCCAAAAGGGGTGGAAGAGACGGGCAGAGGGGAAGGGCAGGAGGGATCCAATCCTGCCAGGAGCAGATGTCAAAGATGCTCAATACCGCACAGAATGGGCTCCCCCGCAAGCAAGGCAATTGCCCATCCCTTGGCAAAGCTTCCCTTTGAGGGATCTATAATTTATTAGGGAAGGTGGAGTGCTGAATAAATTGTGCATAGAGATGAAGCAGCGATGATCGCTAACTCAAATCCCTGGGAGCTTGGCATTTCCAATCTTTAGCTCCCATTTGCGTCCCCCCCGGTCCCTCCGAAGTGAGCAAGCCAAAGAGCTGAATATCGACAAAACATAATGAGCTCATTGAGATCTAAGCGCTGCAATTAGCAGGGTGGAATGGAGCAGAGGGGCTGGGAGGCAGACTGTAATTATTTATAATGTTGATAATCACTTACATGTAGTTAAAAATATAAATACATCCCGATGCTTGATGGCATTAACTACCCTTCAATTAGCTTTGTGCCCACGAAGTAAGTGATACCCAGGTACTTACAGGAGAAAGGCTAAAGGTCTCTGTCTTGTGGCTGGAACTGCTGGTGGGTGGGTGGAAGAAGAGCGTTTAAAGGAGGTACCTTTGTGGCAGCTTACACCACTACCTATAGCTAAAGGAGTTGTGAAGGAGACAGCTCAGACAAGTGGCTCCTGTTCTCATGGTGGTTGATCACCCTCTGCCATCTTCTTTCCTAAATTTCATGATATCTCCACAGGTTCTCATCCAGACGAGCAGAATTTGATCAAATCAAGAGATGCCAGTTCAGAGAGCCCCACTGGAGGTGAGGAGCCCTTTGCTGTGTGACAGGCTGGTGTCTCTGAGCTGCAGTCACAGAAATACCCCTGCCGTGTTACAGAGCCACTGGAAGTACCATGAGAAGCACTCCAACTGCAGCCCCCATGTGTCTCTGCACAGCTCACCTCATGCTGTTTCTCACATGCCTAAACCAGCTTCTTTAAAAACAGCTTGAGTACCTCTGTGCTACAGATACTGTCCTGCTCCTGAAGACTTTGGCCAAAGCAACTCTTCCACAGAGTCATCCATCCTGGATGATTCCAGAGATTCCAGAGATGAATAGTCAAAAAGCGATATCCCATCTCTTTGGATAGCAAATCCAAATATCTCTGTTACAAAAGTGTAAGAGATTTTATGAAAGAGTTGGTCCACATACAGTCATGTTTTACCAGCCTGAGGGAAGGGAGAACAACCAGTGGAAAGCAGCAAGTCTGAGTTGTAGGCATGTTCTCAGGGAAGATTACATACCTGAGAACACCTTCACCTGAACAGTGAGCAGAAATGACCCTTATCATCTTCACAGTGCACTCCATTGGCATAAAAGCAAAGCATAAGCCAAGTTTTAATGAAAAACCAGGTAAGAGTAAAACCACAAGGGAGGGGGAGATTGCTGTACATCAAAAAGAAATACCTTTTGGTGTGAGAGAGTAGATAAAACCCCAATCTGCCTGTAGCATTGATTTCCTTCCAGGTGAAGGGAGCATTTAACACACTGAGGTTAAACTCAACCCCTTTTCAGTGCAAAGGTACAGAAAGGACAGCAGTGGAGGAATGGTCGCCAGATTTTAGTGAGGGAGCTTAATGAAAACATGGAAAACGTGGAAAGGAAAAAAAAAGAAGAAAGAAGAAAAACAGGGAGAACAGAAACAGGCTGTATTGCAGTTGAAAAAGCTCTGAGAAAATACAGGCAGTGTTCAGTGAAACTGAAAGGGAAAAGAGCAAAACCAGAGTAAATGGAAATTGTTCAAAGATAATTGAATGTATGTCCAAGTGCTGGCGTGTGCCAGCCAGCAATAAATACACTGCCTGTGAAAACAAGCTGGCAGGCAAAGGGAGGAACTTCTTAAAGCAAACAAGGAGAGCAAGGAGCATCTGCAAGTGAGGCTGAAGGGCTGTGGGGACCAGGAATAGCAGACAAGGGGTGACAGGCTGGAGAATGAAGTGGTGAGGTTGGAAATGAGGCAGAACTGTATATCTTGAACCAAATTCAAATAGGACTCCCAGGTCTACCTTGAGCATGCTGGAAACCTGAAGGAAAAGCAGCTGGATCACGCTGCAGGGGTCTGGCAGCGGCAGGGGGAGGTGGTGTTTTTGGGACTGTTCTGGCAGAATAACCAACCATTCATTTAATAAGATGGTGCAGGAGATCAGTCCTTCCTCTCTGCATGGGTTTGCAGGGACTGAAGCAGCTAACAGAGAAAGATACCTGAGCTATTCTAGCAGACAAAGAGCAGAAAAAGCACAAAAAGGACAGGGAGTTTCTGGCCTGTCTAGAAAAAAATCCACAGAGAGCTGGAATAAAAGATTCTTCCACAAGAAATACCAAGTCAGTTGAGACCAAGCCTGACCTACTCCAACAGCCTTTGTCATCCTCCAGTGTCCAGAGGAAGAATTATAAGATATACACCGAGGAATGAGCCCTTTCTCCCTGTTTGAGGAGCAGTGTTGCTCCTGCAGCAAGGAGCTGTCCTAAGCTGAACAGGTAAGTTAAACTGCTCAAAATTCTTTTGGCACAGAATGGGACAAACATGGCTCAGCCCTTTTCAGAACAAATTTTCCTTCTGTGTTGCCTGGAAAGCCTACTGAGAACCAAGGGGAACACCACACAGGCACAGCTTCAAGTTCTGAGCCAGGGATCAACATTTGCTGCAGCACATCCTCTAAAGTAGTATTCCCAAAGCAAAAATTAATGTAGAACTGATGAGGCATAAAGAGCTGGTCACCACAGCAAATAAAACAATACCTGCCAATAGCAGAAACCTTTCAAAGGCTGCTGGGCTCCTCCATTTGACACAGATTAAAACCCAAGTGCAAAAGAGGATGTGCTTTTGCCACCCCACCAAGAAATGCAGCAGCACGAGCAGGAAAAGGAGCCATGTCCTCACTTGGTCCATAACAACATGCCTGTCCTTGGTCAAGGTGATGCTTGTGTGAGAGGAGACAGCATGGACACATTGTTTGGTGAGAAGAGCAGGGACTAGCAGCAAAAATATTTTCTAGGAGAAAATCCCTTTGCTCCAGTTATGTTTGTGCTTACAGTACACTGCCTTCCTCACAGTTTTCAGGAGATAAGTGCAGTGCTGGCTCTCCTCTCACAACCATGGAGTGATGTCTCTCTCAGGTTCAGCCAATGCAGGCACAAGGAAACAAACCATGGGAGAGGAGAGCCCACTGGAAGCAGATCCCCTGTCAAAGCATGGCTCCCGTGAAGAACAGACAGCAATTGAGCAACCACCCAAGAACTGCTTGCCAAAGTAATTTTGAGCTGATGTAGCTGAGAAAATGTGGGTCTGTTTGCAGATTGTTTGTCAGAGTATGCCAGACTGCTCGGAAGAAACACTTGAATTGACTGCAATTCTGGAAGTTTTTTTATTAATTTTATTTTTAATATCAAAACAACTATAAGTGTATTTTGTTTTCCAAATCATGTGTTTCCAAAAAGGAGCATGTGTTAGTATTAACTACTATTTAAAATATTGAGATAAAATAAAAATTAGGACCTTTTCAGTGGAAACAACCTCAGCATTTCAATGCTTTCAATGCTACACTTTTTTCTTTAACGCAACCAGATAAACTCTAATTTGTTCTGACTAAAGCATCTGCTTTAGCAACACCAGATCTACAAGCCAGGGAAACCAGCAGAGAGACTTCTACTTATTTCAGTGTGCTTTGTAGAAGTTTAATGCTGGATTAACCAGTAAATCCAGTCAAAAACCTGGAGAACAAGGGCGAAAATAATTCAGGCTCCCCAAAAAGGAGTGAAGAGATTCAGGCAAGCAAATTCTGAAAGTGGAAAGGTATCTAGATCCCTTTCACTTACAGTAACCTGATGTACATTAGATGAATTTATGATGGAAGAAGCCAACACAGCCAAGCCTACAGTGGCTCCAGAGCCCTGCTATTCCTGTCCCAAGAGCCCAATTCATTTATTGCAGTGTTTTTCATGGATGCTAAAATCCCCTTTATTCTCCTCTGAGCTACTGCTGCCTTTGATTGTACAGAAGGGATTTCTAAATGCTTATTTACTACCATCCCTTTTGTAATTCCTGCATCTTGGAGGAAAGGGAGACCAGTTCATTTTGAAGCAGGATGTTCATCTTTTCGACGGCTAGCATAGACTGGGGCATCAATAAATTAAGGGTTCTAGGGATTAATTGATTGGAACAAGGTTGGTTAACTTTATGACTAAATGGGAACTAATCTGCTAGCAGGCACACTGGAGCTGGGCTACATTTGTCCTCCGTGAGTTTGGGCTGTGAAAATGAAAATTTGATGATGATGGCAGTAATACAAACAGGGACGCTGAATGGAAAAGGAAAAAAGGAGGTTTTTCTCCCTAAAGAAAATGTACACAGGCTCTGCTCGATCTGAAATGATATCTCGCTCAACCTCTTTTCTTTGTGAAAATCACTACTTCTGAAACAGAAATTCTAGTGAAGGAAAGATCCCATTATCAGCAGCAGTCACATTTCACAGCAATGTGATTAACTGCCGGTCACATGCTCCCCTCGCTCACCACTTGTAGACAGCTCAATAATTTTAACGAGGAAAGAAGCCCATCTTTCCCTTTCTTCCTTCCTTCCTTCCTTCCTTCCTCCCTTCCCCTCCCCCTTCCCTTTTTTCTTTCTTCCTTCCCCTCCCCTTTCCCCCTTCAGACTTCCCTTTGGAGGCAGGCAGTTGAAGCTGACCCTTAAGGAAAACCCCACTGGGACCTGGATATCACTTATCAAGTCTAAATATGCTGTCCTGGTCCAGGTTGATGTGAAGTGCGGCAGCCACGTCTCAGAAATCTCCCCCTTTCAGAACAAAACCAGTCACCTTGGCCAGGAAATGTACTACTTCCATCACAGTCACACTTCAATCACCAGCCTTTCCCTTGTCTCAGCTCCTGTCCTTGGTTCGGAGTATTTACAGCCCATCTGTCTGTCTCAAACACACTTCTCACTCAAGAGGGAAATTAATCTCTCCTTCGCTCCCCTCTCTGCTTTCTCTCTCCTTCTCCCTCCCCCTTCCCCCAACACTTGCAATTTGCCATGAACAGCTTCCCTTTTCTCATCTAAAATTCTCGATGACTTTGAAAATTGACTGCACCCACACACCTGGGCACGGTGAGAGATAATTGATTGCATTTTTATTTCGTCTCTTCCCTAAACTGTTTTCCTTGCTAATGGCCAGTTCTCTGCAATTTTTTTTTTTTTTAAACTGACACTCCGTGTGAGGGACTGAGGGAAAGGAAGAAATAACCAGCTGCTGAATATTGTCTCCCCTGCCTCTCCAAGGAATTAAAAGCTCGATGAGTGATGAGGATCTTGCGTGGAGACAGATCGGATCTCACAGGGTCCAGGTGATGGAGAGCTTTTCAGGAGACTCTCTGGGGCTTTGCAAAGGGACATGTCCTGTGGCACTGTTAAAAGCAAAGGTCACACAGGCTGCACAGCCACTAACTAGGGCCACCTCCATATTTTTCTGTTTCACCTTCAAGGCTTAATTCTCTCACTGCTCCTGCACCCTCTTTCCAAACAGAGCAGGCTCCCTATTTTATACACAGGGAAACTGAGGCATGGTGGAGAAGGGTGATTTCCATGAAAGCTCATGAGATGGGAGGCACTAGCCAAAGCACAGATCTGGGAGAGGAAACACCCTGATTTTATGCCTAGACTATCCAGCTGGATATCAAGTGAGGACAGGGAACCAAATTATTCAGATATGGACATTTTCCTTGGCTCCTAAAGCCAAAGGAAGGCTCTTAAAAAGTCAGACATGTTTTTCAGGCAAAATATCAGCTGTGATGCATCTCAGTTCCCCCTTGGTAACAGCAATAGGCCAGTTTGACTGTGAATCTGCCTCTCATCACCAGGAACTGGTGGCAGCTCTGTAATGTCTCAGGCTGAAATGATATTACCAGAACGTTTTCTCCCAGCAAAACCCTGCTTCTCCTCCCATCCTCTAACTCCTCTGGAAATCTTATTCCAGAGGGCGTAACGGAGATTACAGAGACTGAAATCAGGATGGAGGGATAAAGGATGGATTTCACAGGTGGAGTGAAATGGAATTGATAAAAAAAGCCAATCAGCTGAGCCTAAAATGCTGGTGAGGTGAATACTTCCTGCTTGTGACGACCCCCTTAAGGTCTTGCTTCTTGCTAAACAAGAATTATTCTCTGTGCTGAGTGGTGACTCTCACCACAGGAATGTGCTGAGGGAAAAGCACAAGTTTCTGAGGTGCCTTGGGTCAATCCATCTGCAGCTGGAGGCCCAGCAAGATCAGTCTGAAGGCAGATGGCAGCTCAGGAGAAGCCACCTCTGAAATGACACACAGCGTTTGACCCTCAAATCCTGGCAGACAGATGCTGTGCATCCAAGCTGACCTGAGAAACTGAGCACACCCCTGAGCAAAATCATGTTTATATCTTACAAAACAAGCAATAAATGGGGGAAAAAAAAGCTGCAGTCCACATTTTGGGGAAGATTATGGGTATTTCTCTTTGACAGTCTGTGTCTGGCTATGCAAGGAAAAGAAATGGGACTCCTGAGGAGAAGGAAGGAAAAGGTCTGGATTCAGTCTGCAGTAGGCACATCTCTCTGATTTCCATTGTATCCATGGCCAACAAAATCCTAGCACAGAAATCAGCCTTCAGCTTAATTCTATACCTGGGCACTCAGGATTGAGAAAAGAATTTAGAGAATTTGCAGTCATATAAGATTTCTGCAGTGCGAGATGACAGAAACCCTGTAAAATATCTTGATTTTGCCAGATTGCTTGCCAAAATGAAAAGATCTTTCGGCACTATGCTGTTTAAAATATACCCTGTGTTTCAGTTCAAGTCTGTACAGCAAAACTTGGTCCAAAAGAAACTTCTCCTTCTCCATCCATGGCTGTAACCTCTCCAACAAACTGAGTTTGCATTTAGCTGGGCTAAGCCAATTTACCTCAAGTCTCATAAAGCCAAAGCTACTCTAACATTTTGCTAATCTGTAAGAGACAGGAACATCCTTCACTTCTAACCTTTCCAGCACAGATCAGCTGATTAGATACATCAAATACCAGTGTCAGGGATGAGCCAGAGCAGCAGCAGTGGGAAATAAGATTTAGCCCCCACCTTCATTTAATTTTTATGATCAAAATGTTTCAAAACCCAGTTATGTCCAAGGGTATCCTCAGGTTGGATGAAGGTGTCAGGCAGATACTGGACCCTTCTTTCCTCTCAGTCCATTGCAAAAGACAGAAAGAACAGGCTGGGGCTTCTAGGAATGCAGGGCAGGTTTCTAGGGAGAGATGCCTGGGGTTGCATTTCTGAAGGATTTCAAGGCAAAGTTTACCCAACACTAGCATTTAGAAGAGGATGAATGATATCGTTAGAGAGAATATAGGTTTGTTTAAAATATTCATCCTCTCTACACAAAACTCTTTCCCTTTTTGTCTATTTCAGTGAGTACATAGTTCCTCTCCACTTTTATCCTCTGAGATGTTTATATAACCTTCACTCAAGGACCACAGATTTAAGCATAAACATGTTTTTTCCTTTCCTTTCACCTCATCCATGGATTTCTGTAAGTGCAAGAATGGAGAAGTGCTCCCCAAGGCATGCTTCCATCTCATCAGTGTGCAGTGACCTCAGGGCTCAACCTTTGGCTTTGCCAAAGGTGGGCAAACACTAAATTTGTACAGGGCTGCCATCCAGTTCTGTTTTAACATTCTTTTTAAAAGTCAAGCATTCTTGTTATTCATTGTCAGTCTTCAGACTAAAGCAATAATACCCATTCCTGGTGTGCTGACCTGCCATGACCTGCCCAGCCTTCTTGGCTATCCCCAACATGACCAAAAACCATTTCCAGGGCTGCTGACTGTCAACAAGAGTTAACTTTTACTGCCCCTACACAGCTCTATCCTCACAGGTGCCTGAAGGCCAACAATTGATAATTTCTCTATTTGCCAACTGGAAATCAGCATCCTTTCTCCTGAGTGATCCATTAATAGACACTTGCAAGCAAAAAGATGAAGAAATGCAAGTCCCAGCCCAGTGAGAAGTGTTCCTCTGTGTCCATCAGGCCCTGGATCAGGCTTCTACCCAGGCAGCAATTACTTGAAAAGAAAGAGCTGTGTAATCTTTGGAGCTAGCACAGGGCAGAGGATCATTCACAAGTGTTAATCCAGCTCTGGTCTGCCAGCAGCTCAGCTACTTCCCTGCCTTCCAGCATCATTTTCGGGGTCAGCCATCTCTAACTCAAGTGCTGGGTATGACCCTCTGCTCTCCTGTGGGAAAGGAAAATCTTAAATTTAAAACCCAGAAGATGCAATCCCCAATGGGCCACATGCCTCTGACTCTCTCAGCAAGGGTTTGTGTCTTTGTGGCCAGGCTGGGCTTTTTAAATTTTTTTTCCCCTCTAATATATTTCAAACAGCAGGGGAAATGTAACAAACCAACCATTTAATTATCAGGTGCTGCAGAGAGTAGGAAAAGAGCAGTGCTGTACAGAGCGACTGTATTTTCTCTCAATTTATTTCACGCAGACAGAAGTGTTAGTGACAGCAAAAGAAGTAATACTAATTCCTGAAAGAATAATTTTACAAAGCCCCAAACCAAAAACCATCAAAGCCAACATCCACTTAATAGTACTGTTGATAGACAGTCTGTAAAATAAGCAAGGCTCTACTTGGTCCAGACAGAATTTAATCTGTACTAGAACTGTACTCTTTGACATATCCTATAAATGCAATTGATATTCTACTGAAGCACAGGAGATTCACTGATCCCACCCAGTCTCATTAATGAAAGTTCCCATACAGCAGCAGAAAACCCAGAATTCTGAAGAGGTTTACACCTTATGTATAAGAGAGATGCCAAAAGCCTTTGTACAGGTCTGTACAGGATTCCCTGCCAGATGACCAACATCAAGAAATGGAGAGGAGGTCCTAGAGCTCCTGCAGGCTCACCTGCATCCACACAGACAAACTCAAACCTTAATTCCAATAAAACACCCAAGGCTGCAGGTCTGCCTCCAAATGGGGATGAACAAGAAGCTGATAATCATGTCTGGACTGGGCCTGAGCCTTAGAGGGGACAAGAAGGTCAGGTGGGCGCCTAAAAAATGCTGGAGAAGGTCAGCTTGGAGCAGATAATCATTGGAAAAAGCAAATCCACCATGTGCATCATGAAGCTGAAGAAAACATGGTGGTCTTAGGTCCATTTGCCAGTGGAAATGTATCCACAAGACAAAACCTGCTGAAGGGGTTGGCAGCCTTGTTGCATATTTTCACAGAATAAAAAGGCACTCAGTGGGCTATTGAGAAGTCTTTACTTTTCACCTCTAAATCTGGTTCCACCAGATGAGGGCTAAGCCACAGTGGCATGGGTAAGCTCTCCCATGGATACATTTTTTTGGGCTGTTAATTCAGCACTAAATTCACACGCATGGAAAACATTCTCATCAGAAGATATAAAAGCAATTCCTTGTATATGTCACACCATTCACAGTATCTCACAGCCACTCTCTGGAGCATTCAAATACAGCACAGTCAGACCTGCTGAGACTGAGAGACACTGGGTCACCTCTGAATGCACACTTACAGCCTTTCCCCACACCCTGGTGACCTGGCTGGTAATGGATGTTTCAGGGAAGAGCCCAGAAACACAGAAACTGTCTCACACCGAGTGCATTTGAGAGTATTGTGCTCTGAAAAACACAGCCTGCACTCAGCAGCTCTCCAGAGCAAAACAAGCTGGAGGCAGCTGAAAGCACCTGCTCCTTCAGGGAAACCTAGCCCTGCCTCTTGGTATCCAGGAGAAATCCAGGAGAAATCCCCCTGAAACACCCAGCTGCAGCATGGGAATAGCACTCTGTCTCTCTCTCTTGCTATGCTGCATTCTCATTTAACTTGTGCAAGCACTTCTGCCACGGCTGGAGGATGCTGTTGATGGTGAAAGTTTTCTAAGCTAGGAATTTAGTCACTTGTAGCTGTGTTGATCTACTCCTGCCTCTTAACCTCAGTCAGAATCCACTCGTGCACCTCACTGCAACAAGCTGTTGTTCTTTGTAAAGAATGTAAGCACCTCTAGGTGACAACAGGGGGATTCTCTCCATCAGTGTTTGTGACAATTTGGTGGCACAGTCAGTGGACACTGAGATGGACAAAACGATGAAGTGAGGTCTTCTGAACTCAGGCCATCAGTGCTGGCATGAAGAGCAGCACCAGGAGGGAATCTGAGTACACAAATGCACTTCAGAGAGCAACAGGGCTGTCAGTTTAGAAACAATCAGTGCTTAACCTCCTCAATACTCCAAGGGGAATGAAAAAGGTGAGAAAGAAAAGTAAAATTAAAAAGAAAATAATTATACTTTTTTTTTAAGAGTTGATTTTTAAAGCTAACACCCACTTTCTAATTCAGCACAGCATGGCCAGGTCAGGCTGGATGGGGCTCTGGTCTAGCTAAAGGTGTCCCTGCCCATGGCAGGGGGTTGCTATGAGATGGTCTTTAATGTCCCTTCCAACCCAAATAATTCTGTCATTCTATGCAAAAAGTGTGGTTGTCTGTCTCATTTGCTAAAGCACCTCTTCCCCAGCACGGTGATGACTATACTCTTCGGTAATTCAGTTTAATTGAAATTCTATGCCTGTTAAATTCTGAGTCCTATATCGATCAACATATGTCAACTGTGGAAAATTGTACTAAATTGTGTTGTTTTACTGTGCAGCAGTCAACTATCTGTTGGTGTCTGAAGTTTCTTTATTTCACCTACGCAAAATTGGGCCTGGACTGATATTACATCTAGAATTGGATTTTCTGTTCTTGATTTTTAATAACTAGGATTTGTACCGCACTCAGATAAGCAGAGCCAGCATCTGGGGCTGTGGATCCATCAGCTCTCAGGCATCAAGCAGAGCCCTGCCTGGTCTGGAGGTGCATGGGGAACCTCAGGAGCAGTCAGCTCTTGTGCAAGATGGTGCTGGGATTTCAACCAGCAGCTCTCTGCCCTCTCTGCTGGTCCTGAGCTGATCCCATGACACACACAGGATCCGTGGCTCTTAATCATGCTCTACCTCCATCTGATTTGTTCCCATGCTAAATTTCCCTAAGTTCCACTGACCCTTCTAATCCTGTTTTCCAGATCTCCAGTTGTTTCTGCAGTTACTCTCCTCCTCAAAAAACCCACGTTTTTTGTGGGGAGAGATAAAAAAAACATAAATCCACACTCAAGAACTAACCACTGTGCCATGGCTGTGACCTCACGAATGCTGAGGAAAGCAGAGGGCTCATTCCAGCACCTATTTCCATGGGAGAATGCTGCTTTTCCCCCACAACAGAATTTATTTCATGCTGGTGATAGTTCCCAAACCCTTTTCATTACTAGTTTGCCTCCTGCCTCAATCTATACAGCCAATTCCTCCTGCTTATGTATAAATTCCTGCTTTGCTTTCACTGAATTGCATCCTCCCCCTCTTTCATTTTTTTTTCAGAACATTTCTCCAATTTGTTTGATCTTCTCAAGTGGAAGCTCTTGCACTGAGCAGCCTCTACAAATACACAGTGCAGTTTAAATTCCCCAGTGTTAAAAATATATGCTTGACTGTAAAACACTCTACTTTTTATATGGAAATAGCAGCTCACTGGGACACAAGTGGCACTGTGCTGTATGGCATGCTGAAGCAATCTGGGAAAAAGAAAAACTAATACATACCAAAAGTAAAAATACAAAGTAAATAAATAAATAAATAAAGCAAATGGGATTGAATTTACAAATATATCAAAAACTTCCTATGCGGAGACATTTACTTTCCATGCAAAAGTAGTTTCTTATCTGCTTTTATCTCCATGCTGTGTGCACACTGTGCAGCTCAGGGGACTGACTGCTTGATGTGTTATTGATTTCAGGGGGAGGGGGACATACAGAACTGACAGAAACTTCTTTAGCAAGTAGCACAACTATTCACTCAACATCCATTGGCCTCTGAAACCAATTCTGTCTTCTTTTCCATGTTTTCTCATTTTGTTTTCAATCACCACTGACAGATACCTTCAGCTTTCCCCTCTTTCACACTGCAGAGGGGAAGCAGCAATAATTAATTCTAATCACAGCCAAGAAAAGCACAACTGCAGAGAATGTCCACTGGAAAAATATGGTCAGAAATTCCCCACTCATGCTCCTGCCTGTCTGCAGCTATAACGCACAAAGAACTCTGAATCCTAAAGGGAGAGGAAATGCTCTCACTCAGTACCTTGTAGTAGATCAGGAGTGAAAGAGAGACAAAGTAAAGCTCTGTTTAAATTTCTATGCATGAAGAAATGCCTCAAAGTGAATTTACAAATGAGATGATCAGCAGAACCCTGGGGACACATCTCCTCCAGGCTGGGACAGATCCCCTAAAGACAATTCCCACTTTCTGATACTGCTCAGGTCTCTGTGATACTGCATCCAGGATTCTTCTGGCTAAATAAAAACAATTCTAAGAAGTGGAGACCACCAGTGGACAGACCTGGGCTGCTCCTCTTGGTGTCCAGGTGCTGGTGTTTAACCCCTCACGTAGAAGATCAAAACATTATGTCTTTTGTAGAAGAGAGACAGATGTGCCACTAAACAAGAATAGTTTGGAGGGAAAGAGACACTGAATTTCTTTTAAGAAATGTCAAAGGTTGAACATTACATAAATATTGTTTTTAGAAAAACAGCTGTAGAAAAATAAGCAAGGGAAAAAAATAACCTGAA
Source organism: Lichenostomus cassidix (assembly GCF_008360975.1). Classification (NCBI taxonomy): domain Eukaryota; kingdom Metazoa; phylum Chordata; class Aves; order Passeriformes; family Meliphagidae; genus Lichenostomus; species Lichenostomus cassidix. Next base: position 7,115,414 of record NC_139489.1, on the reverse strand, counting down.
TTTTGTCTGATAATTAAACAGACAGGTTTCTCTAAAACCAGAATTTATAGGTTTCTCCATTTAGATACCTCTATCTTTGGGCCTAAACAAGTCTCTCAATAGCCTGACAACAGAGTGTTATGGGATTTGGTACAGGGATTTAGACATGTTTTCCTTTGAGTCAGGTGATGCCTCTAAGTTTCACAGCATGCTCTCAAATTCCACACCTACGTTACATTTTACACCCTTTCTCCTCCAGGAAAAACACATGAACTGAAATAATCTTACAAAAGGCACTAATACTTCTTTTCTCAAGCGATCCAAAATGTTCTAGGCTTTTATTCATGACTAATAAAGGGTGACCTCTGAATTAAAATATGAGTAATTACTTAGCAGCACACATTAACACAAAATAAAACCCCTTTAAGACAAGAATGACAAGCAATAAGTCTGCGTGAGAAGTTCAGAGAGATAAGAGATCATTACATCTGCATCACAATTTGGCTAAGAGAGGCAGCTGCTAGAACACCTAACATTAACATCAGCCTTTGGTATTACATATCATGTAATCCAAGAGCATAGGGATTAAAAAAAAACAAAACCAAAACCACAGTCAATTATTTAAATATCCTGAGTCCACGAAAGACAGACAGACAGTTACTCCAGTAAGCATAAACTCAATTCTGTGTGGTCAGAACAGCTTACAGTAGGGGTCTGGAGGAGTGAAAGAATTGGCTTCTCTCAATGTTTTGGATTCATGGAAACTCCTAAAAAGGTAGCTGCAATGTCCCACTTCCATGGGGGCACAGGGGCCTTTTCTTAGATATTTATGGTCATTCTCACTTCTGGTTTCTAGCGGAACATGGAATAAAGAGAGCAAAAAGAAGATGTTTTGCAGATATTCTGAACCCAGGAAAACATTTGTTTTACCCTGGGGGTATACAGAGTCAATGGCCCTTGGAGCAATTTTGACTGGTATTTATTTCTCCTGCTTGGTGCAGCCAATGGGGGAAACATTTCTTCTGCTATTTCAGTAGCTTCATACTGCATGGAGGCTAAAAATCTCTGTGTCCTCATCTCTCTAACATTTCACTGTACTGACAGAGACAGGAAAAGCACCCAGCAAATACAGTGTGTTGACTCGCTCCTGACATGCATAAAAGGAAGCAAGGAAGATGTAATTTCAGTATTTTATTATACTCCAATTTTCACTCAATCTGATTGTAACCAGCCATTTTCAGAGCCAATACTTCCTTTCAGAGAAGCCTCAGAAGCAGGGACACTTTTTTTTATCAGTGTGAGAGTAGCTTATTGCAGTGTTGATTTATACCAAGGAGCAGGTGGGATAACTTGAGGCCAGCTTGAAGCTTTACCATTTAATAAACAACGGGCAAATGCAACTCATCACTGTGTGGTCTGCTGTGAAAATACTACTTGCTATTTTGATTTCCACAAAAGAGCTGATGCTTTTGTAAAGAATGTGTTGTGTTCCTGAAGGTGACAGAAACTCAGGTGATGTGAAAAACTGATTAATCAGATGGGCATGCCCCCAAAAATGTATTTAATTTAAATATGCATAGTTATACTGTCTGATGAGCCTAGAGATGAATTTATTCTCATGTCAGGCCTTTTATCTCCTTCTGAAAACCTCAAAAAAGAAAAGGCAACAACAGGGGCAGAAGTCAAGAAATCTTTTAAAATCCCAGAAGGGCTCAGGTTATCCATGAGTATGGGCAGTAGTTGGTACTAGAACTACCAAAGAAGTTCTTATTTTTCAGTTCTTCCATCACTAATTGAACTTCCAGGGAGAGTTAACTGAAATGCATACTAAAAAATCTGAGTGATCATTATGTTCTTAAATGAAAGTTTGCTAGCTTACTAGGAGTACGTTTTTATTTATTTGTTTGTTATGATTATATTGTTTATATTATTATAATATTATAGTATTTATATAATATATATATAAATAATATAATATTATTACAATGTATAGGGGTCAGTGCAGCTGAGATCTCAAATTCCAGACAATGGCTGGGAGGAAACGGCACTGACTTGGCAGGCATGAAACATAGTTCTGTTTTAGCTCTGCAATTTATTTCCTATCTCACTTTGCACCTGCCTTTTTCCTCTCCCATAATACATTTGTCCATCTAAATTGAACAGCCTTCCCAGCAAAGATGGTCTTTCTCTTACTGTTTGTATCTGGCATCGCTCAATAGGGCTCCTGTTTCCTCTTGAGTCCTGAGCAGTGCTGTAACTCAGGCAATTAAGATGAGCAAAAAGCCTGATTATTCTGCCCAAAATAAGTCTGTAATGGAGCTAGCACTGTGCAGATGGGAGAACAGATACCTCATATGACTATTTTGCTCCATTGCACAACAAAGAGTCAACTGTGAGCAGCTCTCTAACAAGCTGGATGTTGGTAATTTTTGATAAATAACAAGTGAGTGCGCATTTACGAGCTATTTACTAACAAAACCTGGGAGCCAAGGCCGTAGCACAAACTCTACTAAAAAAGAAATGGGCATACTTAGTTTGCTGTCACCAGCAGAGGCATCTTCAGTGGTGCTAATGGAGGCTTGGGCTGCAGGCTCTGCAGGGCACAGATTTTGCTCGGCGTTCATACAACACTTAGCACAGTGGGATCCTGGTCTGTTATGAGGTGTCATGAATGCTAAATTAACACAAATACATATTTAGTAAGGAGCAAATGATAGATGTTTTGTGGACAGCCGGGCTGCCGTATTATTTGGATTGCAGAGTTCTACTCCAGCCCAGGCAGTTGTAAGAAAATGCTATAAAGATGCCCAGGAGCTGCCTCATGCAATATTCAATCAGCTGAAGTGATCCGAAGCACTGCTGGTATTAGAGAGCACACTTTGCTGGATTCTTCTGTGAGCTGTTGCATACAGAAATCTGAGCACACAAGAGGTCCAGAATCACAGGTAACATCTGTCTCTTTCTGTCTCAGAAATTCGGCCATCAACATCTGCTGAGATGGGCTCTGTTTCATTTTAGATTTATGGAGAAGCTATTGATTAAACCACAGCTTTAGTTCCATTTCCCACTTACACACACACACAAACAATTAAATACATTACTGAGCTGAATAGCATTTCAAATTATAGGAGTTTCTGCCTTCAAAAGCACTTAAAAACATTATCCACAGATATATATATATGTGTGTTTGCACTGTTTAATTGACATTGTTTTCCCAACTCCTTCAAGCCACCTGTAATATCAAGTCAATTAAGTATTATTTTCCCAACCTATTTACTGAGCTACCTAGCAATCAATCCACCTACACACAGAGAGAACAAATGCTCTTGGGGGATGGTAGATCTTAAAAAAAACACTGAAAAACTGTCAGCCTTCTCCAATGGCAGCCAGGCTCATAGCTTTGCAGGATTACACAGCCTGACATCTTGCAGAAGATAAGTCCATGGGATAAAAGCTCCATGTTCTGACAGTACCATTCCTCCCTAGCAAATCAATACATCCCTATGTGGAATGGCATTGCTATTTCAAGTTATACACATGCTAAACATGTTTTGGATTACACTGGTATAAATAAATAGATGAGAACATATTTCTTTTCCATCTCTGGCCAGAAGGTCATCCTTAGAACAGAAAGCAATGCTGGGGCAGGTCACTCAGGTAACCTGGGACACTCAGGTAAATCAGGTTTGGTTCCTGCCATTGCCACACAGTTCCCAGGTGACCTTGGACATGTCACATGTGGCCTGACTTCCAAAGGGGGCTGTGCACAGGTGGAGATGCAGTTAATCCCAAATGCTTGGTGTCAACCCACCTCAGCTCACAGCACACTCAGCTAAACAAACAGCCATCTCTACAATGCATTAAATTTTGCTGTATCTGTGTATGTGGAAGTGCAGAAAGAAACAGAGATAAGGTATAATCAACTGTTTTTCTGTAAAATGAGTCTAAATGGGGCTCACTTTGGCTCACAGGTGGTTTATTTGCCAAGCCTCACTGTGGTCTCTCTCTCCAGAAAGCTTTGGGATCATGGAACAGGAGAGCTTGTCCTGTCTTCTGCCACGTCAGGCTTTGCCATGTCTCTGAAAGGAGCTCCCACTGCAGCTTGATGTATGAAAGGGCACATGATCCCACAGACAAATCCTTTTTTTGTCTGTGTTCTATTCCCTATCCTTGTAAATCAAAGCATCAAACCCTTTTCTTATCCCCCCTTAGTTTGTGCTGCATCTCAGACTCCATCCCTGAGCACCAGGAATGTCCTCAGCACAAGTGGGGCTGCAATTCACACAGGAAAATCTGGGTCTTTCAGCATGAACCAGAGAGTAATAAATCCTGGCCTCACACCATACAGAGCCAGCGTGAGGCTGGAATCAGAGATGGCTATAAAGCTCTTTCAGAGTGAAAACTATTATTGTTATTATTTGCATTGCTTCATTTAGTAGAATGGCAAGTCATACCCCTGCACAAATATGCACGTTTTTGGGCACCCAGCCAGGTACTAATACAATAGCAACTGTGACTTGTCAGGTGAGACAAGATCAGTCGGGCTAGGATTTGGAGTTCAAATCACTATTGGAAATAGAGCTTCCTGGGAGCTAAGCAAACTAAATTAAAGCATAGGTATTCACACTGCCAGAGGATTTCGAAATGAAATTTAAAGGGCTTCTTCACAGAGATCGGAGGGTAATGCAAACAAATGCCCATGAATATTTGTTCACTTTTTACAAGCTTTTGCTTTGGCCATTTTCAGCCACCTTCAGTACTTTAGTGTGTGTTCAAGTGATCCACATTTCATGGTTCAAAAGTCACAGCATTTCAGTGCTCCTTGCAAATAGGTTGTCTAACGTTTCCAGTTGGGCAATAGCACCAGATGAATCCTCCTGCTCAGCTGTATCTGTTAGGACAGTCAGCTCTGGAATTCAATATCAAATGAAAACTAGAAACTTCCTTTCTCCTCCGACAACACCAGTTTTAGCAGAGGGACCTGCTTAGTGTTTTCAGAGCAGTGTTGCTTTTTTTTTTGCCTTCTTGGTCTGAAGAAAGGTCTAAAACTGCAGTCTCCCATCAGGAGGACTCTCTGCTACTTTGTCCCTAATATCTGTTCTTCCCTTTACAGCCTCTGAGTTAATTTTCCCTGCATTTGCTGTACAACAGGACCCACTGCCAGCTGCCACAGCAGCACCAGACCTTTTTTTGTGAGAGGATGCACACAAACTCTTCCCACAGCACTTCCAGGCTGCCTTTCATCATACTCAGTGTGAATAGACCACAAGGAAAGGACAGAATTTCGGTGTAAATCAGCCACTGTTATATACTGAGGACAGTTCTGGAACAGCCATTTTATCCCTTATTGTTCTTTTTCATAAGAAAAACACATTGCCTTCCATAAATCTTTGCTGTGAGTCCACAGGGTCAGCTATTTGCCAAAAGAGCAATTATTGATTATTCCCAGTCTACAGCTTCTGTGGCTGTTCCTGAAAGTGTGTGTTCTTTTCTAATCAGAGCTGAGGTTACGACACAGCTTTTGTCATCTGCTTTCCCAGGGAACAGCAATATCCCAGCGATATCCACAACCTGTGCAGTGGTATAAAACACCAGAAAGAATAGCTTCTTAGTGAAGGATCTTCTCTCATTAGAATCCCATATTTTAGCAGTGTTGATGCCCTTCTTATCAGTCAAATCAACTGCAGCTGCAGTCCAGCCTCTGGGTCTGTCTGAGCAGGAATCTCTGCCAACTTCTTCTAGCACATTAAGGCTTAGAGGAAAAATTAAGCAGTGTTTTGAAACACCACTTAGGTGTAAGACTTAGCCAGACATTTAGGGTAACAATGAATCACTTGAAATTTTAAAGTTGGGTGTTCTGATCCTTCTTTCTCACCAAATTATGTCAGTCTCACCAAGGAACAGTAAAAGACATGGATGTGCTAACTGATATTCAGAGGTTTTATATGAAAACCTCACCACTGCTGGGACTGGCTGGCCCTAGGAAATGCCAGTGACACTCCTTCTTAGATCATTAGTTTGAATCAATGACGATGGCTTGAAGGGGTTACTGTGAAATGAGGTGCTAATAATCATCATGTGTCCAGACAGCATTTCGGGGTGGGCTGGGATGCCCCATGTCAGCCTTTACTTTATGTTCATGTGTATAATCCCCATATCAGATAATTCACACCCATTTAAGAGTACCAGCCTGGGAAAATAAATCCTCAGATAACCTGCACAGTCAAATAATCCACCAAATCAGATGTGGCGGGATGACCAAGGATAGGGAGACTATTAGGGAAAAAGGTGCAGCCTGTGGGAGTCAGAAGCAGCAGAGCTTGACGAAGAGAAGGGATGCTGAGGTAAATGTCCCCTCATCTCATCCATAAGTGTGGGCAGAGACCACGCTGTTCCCAGAGCATTTTGGCTTGTTTTTTTTCACAGAGAATGAGCAGCCTGTTCATGAGAGAATCTAATACTATATGGAATAAATGAGATTTGAAAACTGCATATTTTCCACCCACACTACAATGGGCATTATTGCTGGCAGCCAGCAGTGGGAATAGCTGGGTAGACAACCAGCCTTAATTAGGAGGAAGGCATATTCTTCTCAGGAGAAAGCTAGGCTTGCAAATGTTTGCATCGAGCACATTCCATGGATTTCAGATGTAGCACCATTTGCAAAGCGAGGTCTGATTGAAAATGAATGCACTATAGGGCATCATTTTCAAAGTCCTGCACCAGATATTCCTCCAGGCAAGCAAAGGAGGACAGGATTTCAGATGCTGTTTCTTCTTCCTCCATGAATTCTAGGTGATGCATTCACCCAAAATAGGAATGGCCACAATGTCTGCAGGGGCTGAGCCCTCTGAAACACCACAAACCCCTGAGCTGCCATTTGGGCAACCCAAGCTGAGCTGGAAAATTTTTCAGGGCTTGGTTCCTACGCAGCCTTAGCATGTGTGGCCAAACCTGGTCTGCACTGATCCTGGGAAAGAGCAACTTGGACTGTCTGTGTAAGGTGTGGGCAATTACACCCCCTTAAATCACAGTGATGTTATTATGGGAACTTCCTTGGGGATCACAAGGGGTTAGGAAGGCCAGACAGATCAAGAGTTCCACAAGCAATAGGGCCCTTCACTCTTGACACATCCCCAGCTGACCCTCAGAAGTCTTAGTCCATCACAGACATGCCTTGGCTGCCAGAACTGCCATGAGAGGGATGGAGGAAGTTGCCTTTAAAAAGCATTTTGCCAAAGGATTCTGCAAAAGGATTTCACATAGGAGCTCAGCATTCTTAGAACAGTTGTGATGCCCTTCCTGCATTCATGTTGTTTTTAGAAAACTGTTTGGAAACAAAATGCTGATTATTCTTCGTGGTGAAGAACTGAAATGTTGTGTTGTTTATCCTGCTTTGGAAGTGTTTCGGCTGCAGACGTCTGAACCTGGCTCCATTTCACTCCTGCATGGCTTCCAGCCTCCCCTGGAGACATTTCACACGCTTGCAGCCCTGTCCTCTGCCCTCCCACCAGCAGGCTGCCACCAAGCCAGGAGGTGCTGGTTGCTCTAAAGCAGTTGTCAGTGTCAGCACATGAATCCACTGACAGATGGAGACTGAAAGCCATGAAAAAAACAGTCCTGCCCTAGAGATCAAATCCATCAGCTTCCTACCATGTCTCACTCCTCCTGCTCACCCAGGAGCTGACTCCCCGAATTCCCCTGGAAGATGAATCTCCTTAGGGCCAAAGCACAGAGCTGCCAAGAAGCTGGCAGAGCCTGGGTTTTGTTGTTTCACACTGTAATTACACATTAAGGTTTGGAATGTTTTGCAGGAGGTTTTTTAGAGGCAGCTGAGTCTCTCCGTCCTGTCCCATCCAGATGGCTCTCCAACTGGATGCAAATCTTCAGACAACACTCTTGAACTAAAAACCCAACAACAACAGCAAAAAATGTAACTGAGTGAATTCTGTGCCTGTGAAAGAAATGTGGCTGTGAGAAGGCAGGAGGAAAGAGCCAAGTGCCTTAAATGTCTCTGGTATTCATAAGAGACATTCAGACCTGACCCTTGTTGGCTGCAGCCCAGGTGACACCCAAGGGTCAGGATCTGCCACTCCACACCTGAGCTGTAAGGCCTGGCCTTACATTGTCTCTGTTTCCAAAATACCAAGCCAGCATGGCCTGGGTTCAAAGAAAAGTGTGACACAGTTCCTCTGGCTGATATATATCATTATTGGTTGGGTCTGGCTTTTTTATTTCTTTTAAACTTAGACACAAGAAAAGGCCATCGCCAAGCTGTGTCTGTCAGAGCTGAATCAACACCATAAAGTCATGCAGATAGGAGCAGTAGCTGGAAACAAATGAGGATTTCTAACCCTTCCTGAACACCCATGTGATTATTTACACAAATTCCTTTCTGGATCCAGAGCCTGGGGAGCCAGGATGGTTCCTGATGCAAGAACAGCAAGTGGCTACACGACAATCCAGGGGAAAATAAATTTGAGCTCCTTTTAGATCACCTACCATTTAAAAAGGAAGCTCCTCTAGCTAAATGGCTTCATATTAATTTTCTTCATCTGTTTCGTACTTTTCCCCCTTTACTGCCCCACTTCTCCAACAATACAAATGATGTTGGCTTGGACATATTTTCTCTCCAGCAGTTCAATAATTTGGAGACAGCGATGCATCAGAGCTCTCGGTTGGAAAGCACATTCAAACATTTACTATTCACTCCTACGCTGATTACTCACTCAGAGTGCTTAAAAAAAATAATAATAGCAACATTAAAACCCAACAAAAATACCAACCGAAAACAAAAAGGGGAATATGGAAGTGTACAGCATTAAAATAAACTCTGGCTCCCTTGCCAAAGTCATTAATAATTTTGGCTTTCCAAAAAAAAAAAAAAAAAGGGAAAAATTTGGATTGCTCTGCTCTTCAAGTATCAAAACATCCAATTAACACAGCTAATTAGCGTCACAAACAGCAGTCAAAAGAATGGTAATTTAGATTCAGGATTTCAAAGGTTTCTTAATCCCAGGCCAATGCAACTAATCTCTCAGAGGCTGAAAGTGTTTTGTTATTGCAATGCAATTGTATAGCATCCCATCAATTAGAGGCATTGCAGGGAACACTCACTTGCATGATTAATTTGTATAATCAGAACCCAAAAAACTAGGGGGGAGAGGGACAAGAAGGAACAGAACAGCTCCTTAAAATATGCAGTATCAATTTTTCCAAATAATTTATACCATAGCTAGAAATGATTGTGAGCAGCACCAAGTCCTTCCCAAACCAATGCAGGAGGTTGAAGGGCTTTTGCTAGTTTTTAAGAGATTACTAGGAAAAGTAAAGCCAGCCCCACAAGTGACTTCAGCTGGCCTGAAATTAGATGTGTTGGCTGATATGAATATCTTTTTTAAAAGGGAAATGAAAAGATCCCTTTCTTGCCACTCTCAGGACTCTCAGTGGACACATCCTCATCACAGTCAATGGCACATTATGCAGGGATTTGATGCCTAAGCTCCTGGCAATCCCAAAGTTTGCCCCACATCCTACATCATCATTCACATTCCCAAAAACCCCCTTTTTCCAGTGGATGGGAATGGAGGAGCACTCAGCACCACTGCTCGAATCACTGTTCTTGTCTTGATTTCAGATTTCAAGTTACAAAATTAAGATTTGAAAGTGTATCTGCAACACCCTCTACTTGTTCAGACCATGTTTCAGCTGTATTTTAGAGGTTAAGTCCACTGGGAAATGAGCAAGTTCCAAGTTCAGAAACAAACTTTCTCTCCGTTTGCCATGTTTTTCTGGAAGTTCCAGACCTGCTCAACCTTAGTTTCTGATCAAAACAACTCAAAGCAGTTCCTGAGCTCTGGAATCAAACCATCATGTTCTGTGAGCATGACAAGTTGAGAGGATTATGACAAAGATGACATTCCATAATCATAGTGGTAATTCACTGATTTATGTTAAGCAACCTCTACACAGAACTGAGCTGTTCAGTACAAACCACACCTGGAAGAACAGAGTGTTCCAACTCTAGAAACAAAGCTTTTTCCTTCCAGTATGTGCACACACTACCCCATGCTCCCCACCACAGGGCCTTTCAGCTCCATTTCCTCTTGGGTACATAGCTGACTGCATCATTCTGGATGTCACAAAATGAATATGCTTAGAAGAGGCTGAGGGTAAAACACTCACTACAAAGCAGTTGGTTCTACCCATAGCATCCTTTCTTTGGGTCTGAGAAAAGAGAGAAATCCTGAAATCAAATGGACTTGAATCAAAACACAGTCAAGATGATGGAGATTATTTATGACAGGAGGGAACCTTTGCCCTCCCCAGTCCTAATTTCTAGCTCCTGTATCAGACCTGCCACACAACTGCAGTTAATAAGAATACATTGAATCAGACAAACCATGAGCAGAACAGGTTCTGTAATGAGGTAAGTGCATGGCCAAATCTAACTGAAGTCAAGAACAGGGAACATACAAAAGCTGGGACCACTGTCCACCTGAGCCTGGTAAATGATCCCAGTATCAGTGCTGGTCAAGGCAAAGTAGGTATAAAAAAGGTGTTCAGAGGTGAAAAAAGTTAATGCACAAACACAGTGCTCACTCTTGAAACCATTACCATGTTTTAAGGCATAAAGCACTAATGAAGATGTATAGACTCAATCTCATGGACTTATAGACTGAATCTTTGCCTCACTTATATTAAGCTCTGGCTGGTTTCGCCCACTCAATCATCCTTAACACACTCATTGGCATCAACAGCTCCTTTTTTTTCTGTACAGACAGAGCTCCTCATATGCTGCAGGTTTTGATATGAAGTCTAAAGAATGGATAATTATTAAAGGGTGCTTTGTTGTGACTGGACACTGTGCTGGTTGGGTTGAGCTATTACCATTCACTCAAGAAAAATTAGGCGAAAGAAGACCTTTAGGAAACCCAGACAAAGCAAAAATAAAAAAATTCTCTGAACAGTAGACTTGATTAATGCATGTTATTAGAAATGGCCCAAATGGGAACCTTATCTATGAATTCCTTCACTGTTTTGGGACTAAGGAATTCTCAAATCAAAATCTGCCTCCATTATTTTCACAACAGAACAGGTGTTAAAAAAGAGAAGGAAAGAATCTATATTCATTTCTGGCTGGCAACAGTCAGAAGCTTACCAGCCTTGCAGGATTCAAAACTCAAGGTCAGGCATCCTTAGGAAAGAGGGTGATATCACAGAAACATTTGTACTATTTCTTTAAAAATACCAAATCTCAGAGCTGCCAAATCACTCAATAACACAAGAAATACCAATCCTTAACTCTCCCTCCCAAACATATCCCAGATCTCTGCACCATTTAGCTAAGCTGACACTGAGGCAGGACATTCTCTGCAGCACATATGTGCACAGGTGACAAAATTAAATTATTCAAATGATGTGGCACTTTAACTGTTCTGCTGTTGTATGAAGAACAATTGCTATCAAATGATTCAAGGCACATTCTGGTTCTGCCTCAGAGGAGAAAGTGGTATTTTGATCAAGATGGTTCAACATTTTTCACGTCCTGCTCCAGCTTGATAACAGAGCTCATGGACAAAAGAGAATGCAAAGGTAGGAGCAGGTGTCTTAAAATAGCACTGCAAAAGTTACCAGGTAGCTGGTGAAGTCAGGTTTTAGCTGAAATCCTGCTTCTCAGCCTGAAGCTCAAGCAGTAAGGTTTGGCTAATTAAACCACAATAAAACCTCTACCCAGAAATAAACACATATAATCTATGTAATTTATAGCCCAGTGGATCGTTTTCCAAAACTCATGTTCCTGATGTATGAAATGGAAGAATATGTACCTTCCTCTCTAGAGCAGTCTGAAATTCATGAACATAGAGGTTATTATATAGGAGCTCTAAATACCACTCTTTATGTAGGGCACATTTACACCATTTTTTTTCCACCTTGGTGTTTCTAGAAGTGTTTGGAAATCTGCAGTAGATTCACAGCCAGAAAGAGTCTTTGTCTGACCAGAAAAAATATCTTGAGGTCTGGACTTCCTAGTGCTAGTGAGTCTAAGTCAGGTGCTGAAATATGATCTTAGCACCATTTCTATGTATATTAGCTCAGAGTTAATAGATAGGTACATAGATCTACATTACAATTAATAAGTGTAGCCAGGGAAAAGTAGGTCCCACAGCACACCTTTCAGAAGCAAGCCGTTATTAATCAGCATTTTAACGAAGCATAATTACAACAGCTTATGGCTCCCACCAGGTAAAGCAATAATTATAGGTGCAACCAAATAAACAAGGAAAATAATTACCTATTTCTCAGAGCTAATATTAATTTAACCAGGCTCGGAGTGATGGCTAGACAGACAGCTCCATGCTTTTGCACTGCCAGTAAGAAAAAACTGCTCTGATTAGAGCAAAGTCACAGCTGCCATCATCAAAGAGCAGGGAAAGGCACAGAGTGTTTTTCATCTCCAGGATACCTCCCAGATTTCAAATTCCCACATGCCCTGTGTGTGAGAAGCACATCTTCTCCTGGGAAGATGAGGTGAAATGCCCTGGACTGAGAGACAGAGCCACGCTGGATGGAGAGTGTGAAAACACTCTGTTCTGAGCAGGGAGAAGTGCCCACCATGGGAAGGGTGGTCAGGGCACCACCCTTCCAAGGAATCTCTGAATTGCTTGACAGGAAAGTTCACCACTGGCAGAGGAAGTCCCTGAGTTAGTCCCACCACCGTGACTGCCTTAGATTAAACGGTGCAGTTCAGATGGATCAGCGGAAACCGTTTAATAATTACTTTCCAGGGCAATTTCTGCTCTGCCATACCTTCTATCCATGAAGAGCAGCAGACACAGACACATCAAGTGCTGCTGTAATATCTGGAACACTCCAGGCTTCCTCTGGATTATGGTGGCTTGTAAGCACACCCCCTCCTGGACTCAGTGAGGCTTCCTGATTGCGTTGGGGATCTCCCACTGCATCGATGCAGGCAAGTCCCCAGCATATGAAATAAAAACTAATGAAAGTTTCTGAATTTGTTTTCGTGATGCTCCCATCTCTCTATGGAAACACAAACAAAATAAAGAGGTTGATGATGATTTATTGCCCACTGCGGCCCAGTGGTGTTTTTGATTCCCGCTCTAATACTGTTAAATATTAAAACCTTAATGATTCTAATGCATGCTGGTATTACCTGGTGAGCCTAAGGAAGGAGGTGGGGGTCAGGGAATATGGGTGGAATGCTGCCAAGCACAGGCTGTTCCTCCAGAGTGCTGGAGACTGCAGTGTGGCAGCAGAAATAGGGAAGGAAAGTAGGGAGGAAATAGAACTAGCACTGCACAAAATCACAAACTGCTGGGTCAAGGCTGAGACCCAATGCCATTGCAAGTGATGTCATTATGACACAATCACAGTGTGGCTCTGCTAAGCCACATTTGTCCTCAGGCCACTTCCCAGTCCTGTGAGTGTTTCAGCATCACAGTTTCCTTGGGTTTTCCAGTGCTTCAGAAAAAATTACAGGTAAACACATTTGTGGCAACACTTCAGGCTGAAAGCCCAAGGCTGCCTTTGAGCAGCATCGATTCCTCAGGCTGGCACAAGTCAGCACAGACGTGTCTGACTCCAGCCAAACAGCTGGGAGGGGAGAACCAACTCTTTTGAGAATTCACTAAACCAGTTCAAATCCACAAACCATTTTCCCTCCTCTCTGCATGTTGCAGTGTTGTGTTGCCCAGGTGTGAGGGCCAGGCTCTGCCAAAAAGATGTAATTTATGTTCAGGAGTGGAGCATCCTTTGCTAGGTTTGCTTTGGTTTCATAATCAGAATAGCTCCTTCATTCTCATTTGTCCCTTTTAATTTTTTTTCCCTCACAAGAATTACCAAGCCTGAAAAACATTTAGTTGTATTTCATATTTAGCAAAGTGACTTTGCACATCCATGCTGATGTCAGAAAACAAGGAACAAAAATGAACTCACAAAGGACAAAACTTAAAAAAAAAGAAGGAAACAATAAAAAAATACAGGGTGGGACTGAAGACATTTCTGATATTAATAAAAACACAGTGACATAAACACTCCTTAAGAAACCATCTTCTCCTGAGTAGCTCCAGAACTAATCATTTGGGAGAAGGTTTGATATGTTTCAGCTAAGCTAAACCAAATCCCAAAGCCTTTTTAGCTGCACCATCACTAAATGGAGGCTTATGCCACTGTAATTTGGGCTTGAATTGAAGACATGAATGTCAATAGAGTCAAGAGGTTTGGATACAAGCAGGGTGGAAAATTTACCCTGCGGGACAGATTTTACCCCTTGCAAAAGCTGTAAAGCGAGGATTATACAGAAAATGAAGCTATATTGCCAAGAGCAGCATATTCAAACCCTTCAGGAAACTTTTATGTAATTTTATTATTCCTTTAATTTAATTTCTTAAAATCTCTTTCTCTCCCCACTCCAAACAGTAACCATGAAATGATGCACTGGAAGGAGACATGGTGGTGGCAAATTCTCCTCAGCTGAGGTGTTCTAAGCTCAATTGGAACTGACAAGGTGCCTGCACAAGGGGCTGAATTGAGTACTTGCCTTGTATAAAGCAACTTTTCCTTGCCACAGAGGGCATTCCTGGTCTCAAGACCATTGTCCTGCTGCCCTCCCTTTGCATGGCACAGAATAAATAAGGGAAAGTCTCCCAGTGCCCAACAGTACGTGAAGGCAATAGATATCTGATCCAGATGACTGGGTTGCCCACATGGGTTTCTTGAACCTAAAATGTTGTCCTGTAGATTCCTTTGGGCCAGGTGCAAAAACAGTGCTAAAACCTCCACAAGCAGTTAGGAAGCAATCAGAATTCCTAGGACACTGCTGGAATTAAAATAGGTTTGAACTGTAGGTGTTTTATAAAGTCTTGGGAGAGACCTATCTGTATTTTAAATGCCTCTGAAAACCTTCACCCGTCTTTTGCCTCAGTTCATCTATTTTAAGTACAGTAATAAGCATCATCCCTTGCCTCAGAAGCGTGCTATGACATTTCCTGAAATACATTAGTCAACTCTCAGGAGAGGTCCAAGGGGCAGAAAACTCTTTACATAACTATTGGTGAGGAGGAGAACTCATCCCAAGCTAACCATGGCTGCATTTCACAGGAAAAAGGCTCAAACTGAGTATAGGAAGTCTTTTAAGAAAACAGTTTCTATTCAGCTGCTGTCTGAAGAAAAATATGAAGCCTCCACTGAATTTCCCCCAAATCTTTCTCCTTGGAAGCTTGTGTGATACTCCAAGTAGCTGCAGGAATCTTTCCAGGCAAATCAAACTCAAAGCTGTTGCTGCTGGCTGCCTGAGTCACTTGTACAAAGGTTTTCCATGCCACCTTATTTTGAAGGATGTTAACCTTAACTTCAAATTCCAAGAATAATACAGGGAGGGTTTTGCTTAGCCTAGATGTAAATTTAATGCCTGGCTGATCAAAGCAGGCTCTGCCCATCCTGTGCAATTTCTGACTTCACAGGGCTACATTGGCAAACTGGTGCAGTGCTTTCCACACAGAAGGAAAATGCACTGGAACAATATGAGTCCATGAGGGATCAATGAGGATGCAAAAATATCCATCCCTGAACCAAACACTGTAAAGGTGAGATAAATCCAGGCATCTGGCTCTGCAGAAAGAAATCCTGAATCCCAAGAAGCCTCACCCAGCTGGTTGCCATATCCTCACACTCCATAAGGAACTGCACCCTTCAGTGAATCAGCAAAATGAAATCTGAAGGAGGACTGTCACCTCATCCAGCTCCTCTTCCTCCCAGGCAGTAAAGCCAGACTTACAAAGAATTGAAGGTTTTTTCAGGTCTTCAGTATCTCCTGTAAAAGTCTAGGCTCTGGGAGCTGTATGATTTCTTGAGATTTCCCCAGCATTCATTTAAAAATACAATTGTAGGGCTTCGCAGCTGGAGAGGAAAGCTTAATAATGCAACTCTGTGCAGACCTAAAAATAGTCTCAAAATTTTTTTAAAAGACTCCCAAATACACCTGGCAATGCTAGATTCCAGCTTCACTGGTATATCCCCCTTTACTTCAAGCTTTTCTTGCAAACACAGAAAAACATGGGACAGAACTAAAAAATAAAATAATGAAGAGGAACACACAACTGTAAAAGTTCAAAAACATTGAGGTAAGAATTAGGAGAAGACACAGTGCCAGAAATTAACTCACTTACAAAGCCTGCCTGGGCTGCTGGGGTCCCTTTAACTGAACACACTCAGCACAGAAATGAGTCCCCATTTATGCAATGAAAATGCCGACGAACGTCATCACCGTGCAATGGCTTTAAAATTGATTTGTAGGGGGTAGGAAGATTTTGTTTCACCTTCCTTAGTGGGGAAGCCAGACAGAGCTTTAAGCTTTATTGACTCTGGTATTACAATCACAGTTGCTGGTCTTTCAACCTGTTCCAGAATTGGAGAGAGGTTTTCTTCCCTGTATGACTGGATACTGTAGCATGGTCGATTCTGTGCTGAATTGAAATTCATCAGAGCCTGCTTTGTCTCAACAGAGCAATAAAAGCCTAAAACGTTATTATGCATGAAATGGTTATGGAGCTGGTGAAAGGGTTGTTTCTCCCCCTTGTCGCAAAAAGGGGAGGAGAGGGGAAATATCTGACCTGACAATAAAAGGGGACTGAAAGAGAGGTAAGGATTTAATATAAAATTGGCTCTACCTGCAAAATTGTATAAGGGAAGCAAAAAGCATCAACTGGATCTCAGAGAAGGAGCCCAAAAGATGAGATGAGAACATCACCCAGGGCTGGTGCTCCTCAGTGCAGGGCACTCAGCTGAAATCTGTCTCTGCTCACAGTTAACCCAGCATTTAAACACAAATGCAGTCTGCAGTTACCTCTTCTGATCTTCTAACATGGAGCATCAGCAGATACTCCAGGGCACAACACAGTTGTGCCAACACACCACAGGGCTCCCCTGGCTGCAATCCTGCAGAGAATTACACACTTACTATACCCCTGTGTCCCAAGTGAGGGTTTGTAAAAATCCCTCATGGAGTCAAAACACCTCAGGGAGACTCGGCTTTCCTAATAGAAACTAAACCATGAAAATACATGCACACAGTCACGATATGACTGAGGGTAGCAGAGAACCACTGTAAGAGGTCAAGGCACCTTGATCTTTAAAGGCTCATCTCTCCCATGAGAGCCCAAACATTGCCCATGCAACGCCTGTGCTTTAGCCTGCATTTTGTGCCATTTGAGGCATGCTGGGGGCAATGCTGCTGTGTTAAACTCTGGCTGCATGTGCAGTGCAAAGGGGGCAAATCTCACACAGGCACTTCTGGATGAAGGGCACACTCTGAGCGGCTTTTCCCTCCAAGTGCCTATTAGAGTTAATTAGCAATTAAGTAATTGAATTATATACAATTGCACAAAACACATATGCAAATACACAGATAAGTACCGTGCACTAGTGTGCATATGTAAATATATCTATATCTAATCTATATCTATATCTACAATTTATCTATAATCTATCATCTATATCTATCTGTATCTATGTGTATCTATATCATCTATATCTATATCTATTTATACATATATATATGTAGGCAGCTCCATGACAGGACAGCCTATACCCACATACCATCACCTGCAGGGTCAGACTAAGATTCCCTCTCTGAACAGGGTAGCACAAGCTTTAAAAGCCATGCTAAACGTCCTCAAGCCGCTAGGCACTTCCAGGATTTGGAAGGAGGTAAGAAAAATTCCCAAACACATGATAAACAAACCCACAATGTCTGTGTGCTTCTGCAAATCGCTCGATATAAACCACACATTGTTTACCCCCGTGAAGAAAAGGCTCATGAAAGTGTCTGGTCTCCAACCCCCTTGGATCCTCTCAGAGGGGGGCTTTCAAAGCAATAACTATTAAAATGTTGCTGCCATTTGTCTAATGCAATTCCATGCTCCACATCCATCTTTGGCGAGCTGACTTTCATTAACACTTCAAAAATAATTTAAGGTTTTCGCGGTGAAGGTTAGAAACTTTTCACAGCCCAGAGCTAATAGCTCTGCTGTTTACATGCTATAATGTCTTGATAACCTTTTCAAACACGCTGTGGCCGGCAGCTGGGACCTGTCCCTGCTATTTTTGTTCCCAGAATGTAACAGCAGAAATGCGATGACTTTGTGCCCCTGAAATGGTCACATTTCTTCTCTTAAGGCTTCACTTCCATTACAGCACTAACAGAAGGGGCCTCACCTTTTCAAGAGGCTCCCAGTGTACTGAAATACAGCCCTGGCTGTCTTTTTCCTGGAGGGATGAAACATGCTGATTGTCCCACTGGAAACCCAGTCTTGGGGGTAGGAGGAGGGCAGGCAGTCTGCCTTGCCAAGCCAGGGGTGCCTTGGAGAAAGCAATGAGCCCACATGAACCATTTTGCTTGGAAAACTAAGGGTGAGGTTCCTGTTTTCAGATGCTGGATGGACAAAGGCACAATTCTACAGTGTTTATTCCAACACTGCAGCAAAACAAGTTCTGCAGCTCTCTTGCTTTGCTCTGCTTGAGTTGTGCACAGATTACAAATCCATCCTGGTGACACGGCAGGCTGGCAAACAGTTGCTGGGTGCTGTGGCATCCACAGGCTAGAAAATGTTGTCTCTGTCAGAAAGCAGGGATCTCACTTGCTTCAGTCTCCTGCCTGCTCAACAGCTGGAACAGGGAGGCAGGAAGGAAGGATGCTGTAGTTTCTAAAAGCCTTTCTGAAAACATCACGCCAGTCTAATTTCAGCATACTCTCCTTAAAATTACTGGGCCAAAAAACGCCCTCAGATACAATTTACATGGAAATATTCAATCCCATGGAGAGCTCCAAGAGGGGTTTTCTCTCCCCTAAACCCAGAAGCAAATAAATGCAGCTGCTCCAAACAGATAGCAAGTAAAGGCCCTGAAGCTGAGAGAATGGGACCAGTCCATTCCTATTAAGTTAAAACATGAAACATCCTGGACAAGCTGTAAAAAACAGAGACATGATCAACTCAGTCAAATTTACAGAGGACCTGGGGGCACATCCATGATTTTCTGTCTCCTGGGAGCTCTGCTAGATCCAGCTTGGAGCAGCCAGAAGCACCACAGCACGTGTTACAAACAATGGGCTAAATGAGCCCTAAAAGAAATCATTTTAATGATCATCTTTCTCCTTTTGGGCAGGGATGTGAGAGGCAGAGGTCAATTTGTGTCAGGCTCCCTGTAGCCTTCTTGAAACCATTCAGAAACCACATGAGGTGAAAGGAGGGGTTGTGAATTCTTCCCAGTCTGGAGAGGATTCCAGAGGGCCCAGTGGTGCCCATGGGTGACAGGGGCTGCTGCCACCACAGAGGACTTGTCCTGGAGAGATGGATCTGCACATGGAGTCCTGGAGAGTGTGGGGTAAAGTATTTCTTGCTACTACAGAGTCACTAGCAAGTATCTCAAAGACAAGCCCAGGCTTTTTGATCTCCATCTAAGTGCTTTAATTTTTTAAGGTTGAGAAGTGATGACAAAAAACTTTTAAAATATTCCCTTGGCCAGGAACAAGAGGGGAGTAAATCAAAGAGCAAGGTGTACATCATACAATTTACTGTGGCTTATTTAGGCAGCCTGGCTAAATACTCCACGGAAAGCTGCAAATTCAGCAGAATTTTTGCAAGGAGTTAGCGTAGCAAATGAGAACAGATAGTGATCAAGCTAGAGAGCAGCAAAGCAGAGTCATTGTTAATTAAGAGACCTAAACGATGAGACCTGCTGAATTAGGTCAGTGAAATGCCCCTTCCTGCTCCAGTTTTAGGCTGTGCAAATGACTTCCAGCGAGGTCGTTTTCAGAGTTCCTGCGGTTGCCAGTGGGGCCATGTAATGGGCGTGAGAAACACCGCCAAGAAATATCCAACCATTCAGATCTGCTCTAGAACTGGGTCAACATACGGCAAAGGAAAATTAAAGTCAACAAATGCAAAGTAATGTTCATCGCCACACGAACCTCGGAACCCCTGCTAAGCCTAATTTATATAAATGGCTCCGAGAAGCTGACTACAAACTGGTTAAGCCTGCTGACAACACGAAATTGGGGAAGTGGACATGGAGAGGGAAGGAAAAAAGCAAGCAAAGAAATTCTACAGAGTCCTTAGCTTTGCCGGGTAATTTGGACAAGGTGCAGCAAATAGCTCCTAATGTTGACAAATGCAAAAGCAATGCAATTTATTTGCAAGATCTCAGGACAAAATGGGAATTGCCTTGAACTTCAGCAAGGGGAGGCTAAAATGGCTACAGCAGGAAGTCAGCAGCCTTTCTCACACAAAAGCCAGGTGGCACAGCCATGTAATGCATTTTTAAGCTAGGAAAGAAATCAAGGCGAACAGAAAGAAAAAAAAGCAACGTTCAGGTTGCTTAAAGAGAATCTCCCAAAAGCAGCAAAATAGGCCTGCTTCTATTATTATATCTCTACAGCAGGGTCTTTAGCTGGCAAAAACACCTTCATAGCTGGTACTCTGCAAAGCCTAAGCACAGGCAAGACCTTGCTAAAAGTGAACACAGCAACCTTTGTGTGAGCCAGATAGAAAGGGGCTACAGTTAATTCTGGGTGACTTCTGAGTTACTTTTGGCAAGGCCTGCTTAAAAATTTCATGAAATTTCCTGTGTTACATGAGCAGCCCTGGAGTACGGAAATGACAATCTCAAAAACAAAAGCCAGCCCTTAGGGAGAAGGTATTTTTGCTGTTGCCTCAAGATTGATACCAGCCATACCCAAATGTGTTGCAAGGAAGGCTTTTTCAAATGATCAGGACCTGAAAGGAGAGAAGGCAGTGAGAGGCCAGATTTGAGGGACAATTGTCACACAACTTCCAACCCTACCCACACCAACACTGCCAAGTGATCACACTGCAGCACAGGGCAGGTACAGAGATCAAGCCTAAAACTGAAAAAAAGAGGCAGAACCAACTTATTTTAAAAGCAAAACTTCCCAGACTGTCCTCCATCTTCATAAAAAGCAATAGAAAGTAACTTTTTGGAATACTATAGTTCAGTTCAGACATTAAGACCAGACTGCACATTGCTTTGGCAAATATACTACACAGCCATGGCTGACCTAGATACAGAGAAGTGATCCATGCTGTAATAGTGAAATGAGCAGCAGGAAAACCGATAGGACTACTGTAGGCTATAAAGAGGGTGAGTTCAGAGAGGAACCTAAAAGGGAGGGAATAAAAAATACAACACAGATGACATCACAAGTGCTGTAGTCAAGGAAACATGTTTCATTTTTTCCCTCAGTTCAGAGCAAGCAATCATAAAATGGACAAAAATAGGAATTCAGAGCCATTCCTATCTTCTTCCTTGAGATTATACAACTTTCGGAGACAATAAAAAGCAAGGTTTAGTCAGTGTAGACTTAGGATCTAATCTTCACAAAGGTTTGATCTTTCAATGTTCAGTTCATAGTAATTTTGTTCCTCACTTCAATGCACATTGCATCAGCCCAGGAACAACAGAACACTGTGTACACAGTGAGAACTCCTTATCAGCCCCTTTTTGGGGCAGTCTATCATTCACCAACTATGTGTTATAGCATTTTATTAGCTACTCTAAGTTAAATGCTTGCAGCGTTGTCAGGTTGTTAACGATTGTACAGCTCAGCTCCATTTTGAATCTTTTTATGAATGTCATCTCCTTTAGCACAACAGCCAACAAGCCATCATTTTTCTTACCCCAAAACAAATACCTGTGGCTCACAGGACCCGCAGAATGGTACCAATGTCCCCCTGCCCCTCTCAGAGCTTTCTGCTTCCCAGAGTTTGGAAAGCATTTAAGAGGATTTGCACAGAAACACATCTCACAGCCAGGGAGACATCCAGAAAGGATGGAAACATTTTCTCCCCAAAACAATTCAGTCACAAAGCAACAAACAAGACCACATCAGAAAAAAAGGGAAAATAAATGAATGTCAGGCATTGTACTTTACCATTTGTTAATCAACATATCTTAACATCACTGTTCCTAGGGCAACATAAACAAGTTTATCACAGAGTCCCCACTTCTCCACACTATCCTGATTAGAGTAAATCACAGTAATTTCCAAATGTAAATTAAAAAAAAAAATGCTCTTCATTTTGATATTTACTCAACCTTTTCTTGACCCAGTGTCGCACATTTAGGCACAAAGGAATGCACATTCCTCTACTGCAGGACACGTAGAACACGGAAAATGCCCCCACAAAGACACAGTCCAAGGCTGGGGGGCACTGGCCATCCAGTAGCATTGTGGCATTGTGAACCAGAGGAGGAGCAGCAATGCTGGAGGAAACACAGTAGATCTGCCCTCCAAACCCTGGGTGGTCATCTTGCCTAGTATGCCTTCCATCTGAGGTCAAGAAAATACTGGTCAAGAAATATTGTTCCTTTCATTGTTTATACATTTAGTTTTTGCCCCTCTCTTGTGAAATGAGCAAGTGAAAAAATATTGTCCTCTTTTACTTCCTTTTGAGCTATTGCATCATCTTCTTACATTTTTATATTCTTTACAGATTCCTAACCTTTGAGTCAACACTGTAACTAATATTTAGGCACTAAATTAGGAATCACAAACAGATCAGTGGCTATTTAAGATAGCCTGATGCATCCTCTGGATCAGAAAGTTCTTGATGCCCTGACTGCAAAAACTGGGTGAATACTTCAGAATCTCCTCTGCCTTATGTCTCCCAGTTTGATTCATCTTTAGTACTATTCAGTAAAACTTTATTGCCACTAAAAGCTTTATCAAAGTGCATAGTGTTGCCTGAGGTCAGACCAGCCAAGCCTTGAGCCTCATATGAACTGTTTTGATGCATAGAAAATCTGTCTTTAACAATTCCAGCCTCTCCTAATAAACTGGCCCATCCCTAAAGAGCACCGACTTTGAAATATAATTAACCTCCACGTATTCTGCCTTGTGCTGTGAATAGCACTAGGAAGAAAAAGGGCTTTTTATCTGATTCACTCTTAACTGTTAAATCATGATTCGTTTTATTACGTTTTTGTGCATTTCGTCCTAGTGGGACACAGAAACAAGTTTGGGTAGTTTCATTGCCTGAAATTTCTGCTGCACACCAGCTGTCTGCTGTGGCTACACTCTCTGCACTGGAAAAGAACATTTATTTCCCATTCCTATACCATCTCTACCACTTTCCTAGGAGGGAAAGTTCTTTTCCCTAACACAATTAAAATAAATATAACAAAATATTTCTTCATACTTTATCTGGGCATTGTAATGCCACTTTGTGGTGATGTAGTTATACACCTCCCAGTTTAATTCAGTTTTATATCTGTTCAGTCAAGATGAAGCTTTGGCAGAGTATATAGGATTGCTCTAGAGAGCCCAGAATAGGCAGGGCTAGACCTTTCATGGAGAGCTTGCTCAGGGATTGCTTCCCCACATACCCTAGTGACTTCTGCTGCACTGCTCAGAGCTGAGCTGGCTGGGAAACTGAGAGGCACAACAGCTGATATTCTCACCTTGCAGAATTTCTTTCATTAATAAGGGATTTAGCACATTTGTTGTCTCAGTTTAGATGGAAAGACAAGGAGACAGCAGACACCCATGAGTTCAAAGGGAATGAAGCTGGATGGAGAAAGCTGGTGAGAGAATAGTTGTCCCCATAACCACCAGAAACATCTGATCTTCCTTCCTGCCTTGCTGAAAGAATCCTTTTGCTGTTTGCCCAAACACAGACATCGCCAACTCTCATACCCAAAGTAATTAGACTTGTGACATTTAAGGGAAGGACTTTGGCAGGTGAGAAACAGCAGAAGAAAAGCACAGCAAAATGCCATTCTATGCCAGCCATCCAGGGAGCAGTGATATGGGGCTGCTACAATCTGGCTGGAAAAAACTGGGATGGGAAAAAGGGGATGTGGGTTGTGTAAAAGGCCACAAAGGCTCGAGGTGTCTGCCTCACTCATCTAACCTGTGTGTCTCTCCAGCAGAGGAGCAAAGTGCTGTCCCTGCTGGTTCCTGGTGGGCAGCAATGAAAGGAGGCACACAAAGTGATATTTCTCTCTCTCTTGCCTTGAGCAGGTGCCAGCAGAAAGCTTTGGCAGCTGCTGAGTGTTGTGCTCTGGGAATTTCTGCAGCACAGAGTGTTGGTCTCACTGCCGCAGTTGGATGACACCAGACCCGTTGGTGACAATGAGCCTTACAAGGAGAAGTGAAGGTGTAAAAACAAGATGAAATCCAAGCTGTGTTCTTTTGCAGGGCAGAAAGCATTTACTGACGTCAAGAGCCGCAGCCCGTTCCCTTTGAGGTTCATGTCGTGCCCAAAATGAATTCAAGAGACCACAAATTCACCTGGAAGATCGATTTCATGGCCCGAGAGTCAGAATATTAACTCTGCATCACTCAGCTCCCAAACAGCCCCTCTTTTTCCATTTGTGCTGCTCCTCGCAGCCACAGCCACTCCACCTTCCTCTGCTGAGGCTTGCAGAGCTCTTTGTCACCTCCTCGCAGCCACCAGCGTCCAAAGGCACTGGAAAGGCAATTAGCAGGGAGAGGATTAGGGAGCTGGAAGTGTGTGGGATGTGGTGTGAGGCCAGGGAGACGAGAGGGCTCACAGGGCTGGTCTCACCCGTAGCCACGTGCAGGACCATCGTGCCAGTCCCACAGCAGATGGGGCAACACCTGATTTTTATTCCTAGAGAAAGTAACAAGTGGAAAGAAGGATTGCTTTCTGCAGAAAGGAATAAAAGCAATGCTAATTAAGCACTGTGCCTGCCTCTCTGCTTTGTTGCCAGTGTCCTTTGTTGATCCAAAAGCTACAGAGGTGACTAAGGGGAGATTTCATCTTTGCTGTTTCTTTGATGATTTCAGCAGAAACATAGCAGGTGATGCGGGAGGAAATCAGCCAAGTAACTTCAACAAACTTGCACCCAAGGTGCCAAACAGCTCCAATGTGCAGCCAGTTCCTCATCATCCTTGCAGTAAATGGGGCAAGTCTCCCTTTGGGAAACACCAAGCCCAATATTCCACTCTGCTCACTCTCGATCCAGCTCTTTACACATCACCTGGTGCACTTGACAAAGGGGAACAAACAAAATACATCCTGTGTGGCCCCTGCTTCATCCAGCTCACCCAGTTAACTTTATTCTAAGTCCAGCTCAAGCTGTCCATTCCCTGGAGCAAAGGAAGAGGCAATCAGCTTGCCCAAACACAAATACCCAAGCACCAAAGAAGATCAAGAGCAGTATGAGTCGCAGACAGGGAGTTTTGGGAGAGGGGAAAGTCTTTGCTGCCTCTTTCTTCCCTCCAGCCCTTCAATGTTCTCAAACACACTGCAAAGCCAACACAGAATGCACAGCAACTGGGGGATGAGGATGAGGATGAGGATGAACAAGAACTGTGGCATTTGCAAAGTGACAGGCATGCAGCAGCCTGAGAGTGAGGAGACAGAATCCCACCAGGAGCTGGTGCCCAGCACCTCTGTTTGCCCTGCAGCAGTTTCTGAAGCATGAAGGTGCCTGCAAACCAGCTCCCACTGTCCCTGCACTGCAGCTCAGCTCTTCCAGGGCTTTGGGGAGGTGATTTGATCCCTTCCTCCAGCACTCCCCCTCTGCAGCTTGCTGTCTGTTGATGCACCCACTGTGGGTTTCCAGCTCCTGACAGGGTTAATTGGCAGGCCCAGTGGGGGAAATAAAATGTTTCAGCTCTGCGGTTGCTTTTTTTTTATCCCTGTTTGCTCGTGAGGCTGTGGGAAAGTGCTGGCTCCTGAAGGGTTACAGAGCGAGCACAGCAGGTAGCCAGCTGCTCCAGATCTCTACCATTTATCCCTGGCCCCTCGTTGTGCCCCTTCCTGCCGCTCAGGTGTGTCTGGCAGGCACACAGCCCTGCTCCTCACACCTGGGGAGAGACGACAGAGCAGAAATGGGGGGATGACCAGGGCTGAGCAGCCTGGGCACTGAGGGCCATTCTGCACCCAGCAGCAGCAGCTTCTGCAGCCCTTTTTCTCTCTCTCCAAGGCTGGGCTTCACCAGAGACAAAAGCCCCCTCCCAGCTTCTTCTCTGAAAGCACTCTCATTCCTTTTCCATTTTCATCTAAGTTTCCAATGAAGATTTATTACTCTGAGTGATTACGCTGTCAGCCAAATGAGCAGGGAATAGGAATATCCTTTCTTCTTGCATTCCAGCCACTAGCCTGCTTGGCTCTCAGCAAAAAGAGCAGATTTAGCATGATTTCAGTCCCCTTTTCTTGCAGGTATTATTTATTTTCAAGCTGACAGCATGTGGGAAAACCCATCAAGAATCAGAACCCTGGGGCATGAAGCTGGGTTGTTATTCACCTATTTAAAACCTCGAAGGAACGGGCTGGTCAGTTAAGTGTAAGTCATGTAAAATTCCAAGGCAAAGGCTCCCTATCAACACTGAAAACCAGTCAGATGTGGCATGAGAAGCAACTAACAACAGGCAAAGAGGGCGGTGAGGAGACAGAAATGTCAAAGCAGAAGACAGCAGTAGTTCCCATCCTACACTCAAAAAACAGGAATTGTACACAGGATGACAATTGCCAAGGAGATGAAGCATGCACGGTTATGCAGAGATATTTTACACAAGACCTATGAGATCAAGATTTATTTTTGAATATTGGTTTGTTGGTGTTTTGGTGGTTTTTTTGTTGTTGCTGTTGTGAGGCTTTTTTCCCCCTGGAATGGGTGGGGAGTGGGACATTTTCGTTTTTAATTTTCATTTCTTTGTATTAAGAATATTCCCCAGTCATGTGAGAATGCAGCTGCAGCAGTAACACCACACTATACCTGAGTGACAAGGACACAAACCCAAATGTAAATAAAAAGAGGGACCAACTAGTCTAATTTTGGTGCCCACCTGTGAGAAATGCAAGTAACAAACAGATTGCATCAAAAAAAACCACCCCTCATGCTGGATTTCTGACATAACTGGTTAGATTATTAAAATGGTAATCAGTAAAAAGGGCAATTTCAATCAATCAACTTCATCTCCTAAGGAGAAGCCACAGGAGGGAGAGTGAAGGAGTCAGGAGATCTGGTTGTGCAGATTTAGGCAAATCACTTTGCTCTGTATGCCTGTTCCATTTTCCTTTTATCTCACTAGACTGTGTCCTCGCACTGTGTCATCGTCTAGACAACACCATCTCTCCTGTCCTGCATTTTCATCCAAGAAAAAACTGGGAGAGGACAGTCACCAAGGCTGCAAAGCTCTTTACAGAGCCACAAACAGACTCAGATTCCCACGTCCTAACATCCCCAATCGCCAGCAAATGGCCAGAAAACCCTCTGGCAAAATGTTCCTTTTTTTCTTTCCTTCTGTTGGTCCAACAGAGAGCGACAACTTGCTGTTCTGTGAGCCCAAACACAGCACCCTGCTCGGGGGAGCCGAGGGCTCAGCCCTGCTGATGCTCTGTGTGTGTCAGCACAACACCACTTCTGCTCTCAGCTTGCTCTGACAAAATCCAGGAAATGGCACAGAAATGCAACGTTAAAAAAAAAAAAAAAAAAGCCCTGTTATGATGGCAGAGCTGAAAGCTGCTAACTGGGGAAGGTGGGGAGGGAGGTGGTGTGGCCAACCCCAGGGCAGGCAAGGGGACAGTGGCAGAGTCACAGCTGAGAGCAGGTATGGTGACATGGTGACATGCAGAGCCACCCCTTCACCTCAGATCAAACACAAGGTCCCAAAAGGCCCTCAATCAAAACAGGACTGAAGCATCCCTCCAAGGTCAGTGCAGACAAAGCTCACAGGGAAAACATGGCATTTTTGGGTTCTGGTTATGGCAGCGAGGTTTGAGGTTTGCCCAGCTCCCCTCAGGCTCCTCACCAGGATGTGGATGGAGCCTTGGGATGGAGTTCCCAACCTGCCTGAGCTGCAGAGCACACTGGGGAAATAAATGACAGAAACAATGTCCCTCTGGGTTCTTCTCTTTCTCTCCATATTATCGTGTCACTGTGCATGTCACCTTGTAATACTGGGTTATTTATCATCACTGAGTGCCTGGATTGGCCCCACTAGAGAAAAATCAAAGAAAGCAGCAGGGGCTGGGGTTTGATGAGAAGGAAACGAATTCTTCCCTTCCAGAGCATGCAAAGTTCTCTGCTACCCCATGCACACCCACACATGCAATCCAGGCTGCTCCTTTCCCCTGCCAGCAGCTCCTTTCAGCCTCACGCATCCCTGCTCTTCTCCCTCTCCTCTGCTCACATTCAGTGCCTCGTTTCTATGGATTTCTGTGTCAACTCCCTCAAGGATATTCGCTGGAATGGACACATTTACAGGATGACTAACGTTCAGAAAGCAGGTGGTGCTATTATAGTCATACAAAAGCCACCTATTTTTGGTGCCTTGTGCTGTCACCCTGTTATAGGCTCTGCTTTGCTTTGCCTGGTTATTGTACCAACTTCTCAGCACCATCACTCTGGGCTGCTCCAGTTCCAGCTCTGTCTGTAGAGGCCTGATAGAGGGGCAGCTTTGTTCACTGCAGTGGTGGCTCAGGGCTTCCCCACACAAAGAAGGGCCTGCAAGTTTCTTTTGCTGTCATCATTCATTTCCTCCATGAGTCTTGAGAACGTACTTAAGGAAAAAAGTTCTGGTATATGTGCATATCTAATGTATGCATTCACTCGTGCATATAAATTCTCCTATGCAGAGCAGCAGCCTTAGAGTGAAATGTTAGGAGATGGCTATATTCACTTTATCCTTATGTCATATCTCAGGTAATCACTTTGGAAGTCATAGGGTAAATTTTGAGTATTGTCTGCATTTTTCTATTATTTCTGTTTACATTAGCTGCTTTAATATCTCAGCTTGTATTGGCTGGAAACTCTTAGCTTGTCTCTTTTCAGTTCTTGGCATGTGGTCTTAGCTGCCCCTGAACTCCTGGGGATGGTCAGCAGCACTGCAAGGACACTGTACTTATCAGCAGCCACAGACCATCTCTGCCTAAATTCCATCTAAGCACCCAGGACTCAGAAGGCAAGCGAGGTGAAATGCAGGCACAGAGTTTAAATCAAATCACATTATTAGCGGTCACATTTCCCAAACCCCAGTCCTGAGACCTGACTAAACTAACAGTGAAATGACCAGGAAAAAACAATGTCAGCATAGGACAGTTTAAAAGTGCACATAGCAGAGCAGGGATCACTGCAGGAAGATCCTCAGGCAGACCAAAACCACCAGAATCTCCTATGTCCTTTTCACCTTGAAGGGAGAAGCTGGATTTTCACTTTCAGCTCGGCACTTTGCAAAACCTGGCAGTCTTGGCTCCAGCTCCTTCTACTCCTCATAAAAGCAGTGGAGGGCAGTATAAATTGTGTGTGCACTTCCCAAAGTGCTTTCTGCCAATCCAGCTCGTGTGCAAGGGATTTGCATTCAGAGGGCTTACAATAAGTACAGAATTATTAATACAGCGTTGCACTCGATGGCTGAGACACTGCTTGTAACCAGGGGAAAAAACCACCACCCTTCTGCTGTAAAGCATCTAAATGGGAATCAGGCTCAGTCTTGTCTCATAGCATAAATGTCCTGACCTGCTGTTCCCTACTTTGTAACACAAATTCAGCTATAATCAATTATGGCTTGAAATGTTCCTTAAACATAGAGAAAAATCCAAAGCACATGCAAAGGCCTCTGATGGTAACTGATGTGATAAAGCAGTGCAGGGAACTCCTGTTTCTTAAGGCTGATTTTAAATGCCTCTGCAGACAGATGCAGTTGCTCTGCTGTGTACTGCTAACCTTGAAGTGACATTAACAAGTTTATCCAAACTTTCCTTTTCCAGCCAGGATGGGGACTTCTCTGACAGCTGCTGCACATTCCCCTCTCCCCTCATTTCATCACCAACTATTTCTTGGCAATTGATAGAGGTCGAATCTAGATCCCATTGGGATTCACGGTGAAAAACTATTGACATCAACAGGTCAGGAATAGCCAAGAGAGGATTTATACAACAGAGAGCAGGGAAAATGAGCAGGAAAAGGCCACCCCAATCTCAGCAGGTGTAAATCAGGATGGCTAGAGATTTACAACAGATAAAAAAAAGGCAGGGGGAAAGAAGACAAAAGAAAATTAAAGTATATTTATTTTAATCAGCTGAGATGCAAACACAATCTCCTCACAGCCCTGTAACAGGAAAGCTTGGACCTGGCCAGGCTAGCACAACAGGGATGCTCCACATCCTCCTGGCGCTATTGCCGCCAGGGCAGCTCGGACATAGAGGGGAAGCAGAGGGAGAAAAAAGCTGCTTTGTTCCTGATTTTAGCAACCATGAGGCAAACATGCCCAGCTCTCAGCCGGCTGCCACGGAGGGACGGCGCGGTCGGTGCCAGAAGAGGGCACTTGAGCTCCAGCAAGCGGGAGATGCTCCGGCAGGACCAGCCCTGCCTGCGACACGGCAGCGGGGAAGGATGGGGAAGGATGGGGAAGGATGCGCCGGCAGTCGGGCTGGTGCTGTGCTCCCCAGAGCCCGCACCGAGTGCTCTCCTCGCTGCTCCTGCTGCCTCGGGGCTTCCTCGAGTCCCCTCATGAGCAAAGCGATGGAGCTGGTGCTCCTGGATCACACGGGTCCCTCACCTGGGTTCCTACAGTAATATGGATTGTGTGCCTGCTGAAATTCTCCCCTTGCTGGAGGGTTTTGTGGTCACTTCCCCAGATAGACCCTCTGGAGTGCAGTAACCTTCCCACTTACTCCAGCCTTGCCCCTAGCAGAGGCATTTCCTGAGTCCCTTTTCTTTGCTCAGCTGCCTGTTCTCATCAAACTTGCCCAATCTTAATCCTGCTGAGAACTCTCGTTGGTTGAGACAAAAATAATAAAGTCAAAAGTTTTGGGGTGAATGTATATGACACACACTGACAATCCTGCTGCCCAGCAAAGGATTCTACACACAGAGTTTACCTGCTTTTTGCAGCTGTGCTGTCTTGTTCAAAACCAGGCTGGTCTCCCTACAAACCTTACTCATTGAAGCACATAAACTGCTCCTATCCCTCCAGGCACAACCTAATCAGCCATGCCTCATCTCCTCAGAAAACTCCTGACAACAAAATTTCACAGATTATGCAAAACCCTGAATTATAGGCAAGAAAGACCAGAAGAGATGAAGAAAAACGGAATGATACAGCAAGTATGAGAATTTAGGTCCTGTTTTGAAAGCCTTGTTTCTTTTCTGTGGTGTTGCCTATGACAAATATGAAGCCATTTCCTTGAGATAGGCGAGCACAAAGTAATAGGTAATGTATCTGAACCAGTCCATAAACTCCCACTGCATCCATCTATACCATCTAATTCCAAGTGGCTGCCTCAGAGTGGTTAGCCCTCTGTTTGCATCCCAAAAGTTTCCAGACACATGAATAAACCAAGCACGGACAAATTGGGTCTGAAGGTCTGTTTCTCAGATGGATCTGGCAGCTGCCTCGGTTTATTGGCAGCTCATTTATCATCTCAAGAAAAATATTGATGGTTCTAGAGACACTGGCCCTTTCTGTGTCCTGGCTGAAGGAAAGCTGTCCTTCTGGGCAGGCTTTGGAAAGAAAGTCAATGCAACAAAATCTGCTTGGCAGGCACGTGAGGGATGTGGTTCAAAGAGGAATCATTAAGTAAGGAAGAAGGAGCACCAGGATGATAACCCTGTTGGCCCAGAAATAGCCCAGTCTGAAATCTTCACAGTGTTGCAGCAAGAATATGAGATTGTGAGAATGCTAACAGGCACAGTCATGGGCATCTTCTCAAGTGGAGGTATCACTGCTGCACAGAAGAGACAAGGAGCCTGAAGCTGTGTTCTGCCAGCAGAACCAGCCACTTAGCAGACCTGGAAGAAATTCACAGAAACTGGACGGTAAAAAGGCTTGAAAACAGGAATAATGGGACTGAAGTACTGAAAACTCTCCCCTTGGGCTCGTAGCATCATGCAGTCCTGACTCCACATAGGAGAGTTAGCAGCCCAGCTGCCTCTCTTCCAGAAAGACACCAGCAAGACAACTGGAGCCTCTGAGCCATTTCCATTCCCTCTCTTGATTAAACCAACTGCATTCCACTTGAAGAGCATATTTAGGGATTTATTGAAAGTAATATTGAGATCTGTCATGCACTGATGTGGTGGGGCGAGATCTCACTTTGCACATGTACCCCCAATACTTGCACATGTACCCCCAATACTCCCAGTATTGCTCCAGCAAAATGGCTGCAGAAACCAGTCCAGTGTAAGCTCTTTCTGCACATGACACTCCATTGCCCTGCAGATTCTCTTTGCTAAATGAGAGGACATGGATTTTTTGAGGGACTGGATGATGGAGAAAAGATGAATGGATTGTCACCTATAATTTGGTCTTTTCTGGCATCAGACGACAGTTGCTGGTTTAATAAGGATTGCTTAGCTTTAGAAGAAGAAATAACCAGCCTGACAGAATCACAGATGTAACCTGACTGTGGGAGCATGTTATTCAGAAGTTGGTTTGTAGGGAAGAGTGATGCACACCAGTCGTAATGACAGAAAACAAGGTATTTGGGATATTGCAGTTTTAAAAAATGTAATCCCTCCAATAGGCATTGGTTGCCAGATTCTTTTAGCCAGATGACCAAAACCTTCAGCCTATGCTGAACAGAAATTCAGTTAATTTATGAAGTTTTGAATCCCTCCTAAGTATTGGGGGAAAACAAGAAGACAGGAGAACAAGCAGAGAGTGAACTGAACACATGATATTTACACTCTGTACTCTGAAACTGAAAGCTTTATTTTTCATTTGGTGCTTATACCTGCTGCTCATGTGACCAGGGTAGGATTTATCCTAAATGCAAATAAAAATCACACAAGAAATACCATTGGAGTCACAGGAGTTGATTCTCCATTGCTTGGCAACTCAAACAGTTGTCTATAGCTGGAGAGAAAATGTAATATGACAAACCAACTGTAGACACAATTACCTGATCTGGTAGTATTTTTCTGCTTATGATGTACAGGGTAAGTACTCAGCAAATAACTACATAGGCTATGAGATTTCAAATGTGAAGTAAAGGTGGCTGATGGGGTCAGTGATGCTCCCAGGGTAACAGGTAGGAATCATAAAACAAAGCTTACAGGTGGTAGGCTTAAAACAAACAAGTTATTAGTAAGCTGTGTAAATCCATAACAAGGAATTTTGTGGATACTAAAAATGTATACAGGTTCATGGGAGACAAATCCATTGAGTGTGAGCTCAGATATAATCAATGTGTGGGTCTTGGTCTCTTCTCCAAAGTAAAAAGTGATAGGACTAGAGAAAATGGCCTCAAGTTGTGTCAGGGGAGGTTTGGATTGGATATTAGGAAACATTTCTCCACAGAAAGAGTTGTAAGGCACTGGAACAGGCTGCCCAAGGAAGTGGTGAAGTTCTTGTTCCTTGGAAGGATTAAAAAGACATGTGGATGTGGCACCTGGAGACATGGTTTAGTGGGGGACTTACCAGTGCTGGGTTAATTGTTAGACTTGATGAACCTAGAGGTCTTTTCCAATCTAAATGATTTCTTAATTCTAGTATCTCTGGCTCTGGGATTCCCAATCCACTAGTTAGTGGAAGCCAAAGAATATTCAGGGAAAATAGTTACATGCTTATTCTGTAACTAAATTATTCTCAGATCCCTTATTTTGACCCCTGCCAGAGACAAGACACTGCAGAGGACTGGTTTTGATCTGTGCTGATTTAGCTGTTCTCTTCTTAAGAGATGAGACATGAGAGAATCAGACCCACCCTGCTCTTATCAAAACACAAAGGTTTCTGAACATTAGATCAAAGCTGCAGGTTAGCTTTAGTTTCTGCCTGAGACATGTTCAGGCTTTGTTTTTCTGAACCATGGAGAAAGTTTCACCTGTAGGTGACAGGAAACACAACTGGCTTGGGTGGGCCTGTACTGGCCTTGGCTTGGATGGGTATTCTCATCACCTAAGAGTAGTTATTTTTTAACGACTACTTCTTTAGTCCCAAATACCAACATCGTGAAAGAGAATCAGGGACGTTTTTTAGGGAACTGCAAAGAAGCAAGCCTCTTTCTGTCTGTGTGTCTGTCTTTCTCAGCTGCTTGACCAATTGCAATTATGAAACCTAACAGGTTTCTGGCCCCTTTCAGCAGAGGTTTGATGGGGCAGGTGCAATCTGCTTTCCAGAATGCCACCAGATATCCTCTGTTAGGGTTTGCACAGATGTTAGGGGTAGAAGTGTACAGAGAAAAGGAAAGTGAAGTCTCAACTCACCAGGGACATGATCTGAAAGAAAAGATGTTGGATCTGTTTCCTGTGACTTTCATGCCTACTGTCCTCCTCTGGTTTCTAACAATAGACATGCAGCTGTCCCTACTGGAGAGATTAATTGTGGTCTCTCTGCTCATTCAGCTGGCTATTTTTCATGAAACTCATAGGAATGTAATATCTCTGAGACCTTTATCACTGTCAAATTCAGTTGCAATTGGTCAAGCAGCTGAGAGACAGACACACAGACAGAAGAGGCTTGCTTCTTTGCAGTTTCCTAAGAAAAAGTCCTTGATGCCTGTTCAGAATGTTGGTATTTGGGACTAAAGAAGTAGTAGTTAATAAATAACTTCTGCTCCCACCCTAGAATTCCCTTTAATGAACAATCAGTCCTGCTGAGCCTTTAAGTAAAAAAATGCAAAAGAAGGAAGGAATAGTTTGGGTGAAAGACAGTAAAAAGTGAACAAAACCATGAGACTGGGTGTGTCTGATTAGTGAAACAACTCCTGAAAAAGCCCAATGGGATAGCAGGAAGGCCTGGGGTAGGACTAATGACCTCAATGCCAATGAGGTGGTGAGGATACAGACAAGGCAGGCACAGAAAACACTCAGCCAGAAGTGAAGAGAAACAGAGAAGAGGAAAAAGAAGACAAACATGGAGACACACAAACACCACCCCAGGCTGGCAGAAAAGCAGAGACCTCTGCCAGAGACACTGCAATTTGGATGTTTATTGCTTTTTGAAAAACACCTCATTTGGAATGGCTTTTCTTTCTTCATCCCCATTGACATTTGGGAAAGCTTCAAAGCACAGCACTGTCTAAAGCCCATTCCTAACCTAAGTCTTCAACCCACAGACATTACTCTTCAGTTATAATAACCACTCCCCTCAGACATTTCCAACAAATTGTTAATATCTTTTAAGCCCTGCTCTCCATTGCCTTTCAGATTAGCCTTGCCCTTTCCTTTGCACTTAAGTTTAGCAAGTGTTACTAATAGGAATTTAACATTTACCAAAGTATTATTTTAACTACGGATCTAATAGCATTTGTATGGTCTTCTGAGCACCCAAGAGCCTCATATCACTTCTGTATGCTTAGTTTTGTCTAAGTTGCTGCTAAGAAAAAGAAAAAATACAAGTTTGTGGAAAAGCAAGTTCATAAGAGAGGCATTCAAACCCAGGAAATCCAGTTCCAAGAAGGATAGCAGCAGTGCTTGTAGAGAACTTTCCCTTCTTTATAATATCTCCAACCTGCAATCGCTCATGTGATCAACTTCCCCATCCAACCATGCAGCAAAAGTATCACTTGTGCTTGGTTTAAGTTATTTTTTCCTGTGTACAAAAGAAATGCTAATAGAAAAATGTAACATTTATTATTAGCTGGAAATTTTTATGGGGTTTTTTTCAATATACTACCATCAAAACCTTTCTGAATTTGAGAGTTTTGTTCATGCAGGCCAAGAATCATTGATAGTTTGAGTGGAAAGCACTGATGAGGATTTCAGTCAGTAAAACCTCAGTGATGGTTTTGCACCAGTAGCATTCAGTGTCTCCACAGAGACCCCAAAGGCTGCTTTGGATGAGACCATTTTTAGAGCTGGGCATATGAGGATCTGTCTTCCCATGTCACTGGATACAGCCCTGCCCTGGCTGAGGAGCACATCCTGTGCCAGCACGGAGTTGGGGACACCTGGTGGGATGCAGGGATGATATTTACACATATGTCTCTAAGATGCTCACGCTCCAGGCTGTCCACAAGGTCCCTGTTCCTGAATACAGTTGTAAATATTGACAGCTCTCAAGTCAACCTGTCCAAATTCCCTAGCCCAGGCTCACAGCTACTCAAGTCTTCCTGCTCTTCAGAGAAGGCAAACTCGTGTATTCATGTCTAAAACTGACTTGAGAGCAGTTCTATAAGTCTGGATATGCATCCTGCTCACATTCTCATCCCACAGCCACCATCTGTTCTCTGTCCTGTACCCTGGCATCCCTGGGAAAGAAATCTGTGTGCACAAGAGGGAGGAAAAGGTAACTGGAATCATATGGTTAAATGGGATAATTTTGAAGGTGTCTTCTGTGACTTATTCTACATTTAAGAAAAAAAAAATTAAAAGAAAAAACACCTTTATAATACACTTCACTTTTATAGCATCTTTAATCTAGGCTATCAAAGCATTTTGAGACACAGATCCTAAGAAATCCATTACAAAAGTTATACATATTCCTAAGTTGACTGTAGTCACTTCCCTTAATTTCCATTTCTCTACTGCTACTCCCTGACAGTGTTTGCATAGATTGAAGCAGTCACTGCTACAGGCAACTAGATAAACAAATCTACACAAAAATATGAACTCTTCCCCACAAACAGCCTCTCTTAACAGCAGAGAAGTGTTTTTGCACAGCATTGTCCACTCCATTGAGCCCTTTGAGAGAACAAGGTGTGCATACTGCAGCACCATGTACTGCTTTGTACTTTCATTCCACTGCACTTCATTAAACAGACTTGCACTGTTTCTTAATTTTCTTTGAGCAGGTCCCACTGTATTTCCCGATATGAACAAACACACAGATTCCTTCTGGGTATGAGCCAACAGCTGCAACCCTGAAAAATATCAGCT
The DNA here is from genome assembly GCF_008360975.1 of Lichenostomus cassidix. Taxonomy (NCBI): domain Eukaryota; kingdom Metazoa; phylum Chordata; class Aves; order Passeriformes; family Meliphagidae; genus Lichenostomus; species Lichenostomus cassidix. Next base: position 7,078,604 of record NC_139489.1, on the reverse strand, counting down.
TCTTATATCATTAACTGAGTTTCCATGGTGCCCTGGGGCAGAGATATTGATGCTTGACAGCATTATCACTATAAAGTAACTTTACAACTCTATAATTTAACTCTATGCTTCCAGTAATATTAAGAGCATTTGAAATTGTGGCTGTAAACCTTGACACTTTCCACAGACTGGGGAGCTGAAAAGAAGATTTTGTTTCCTCTCCTCCAAACCAGCCCTAAACACAGTATGAAGAAACAGCCGAATACTGGAGAGAAGATGTGCAAGGAGGTCACCCTTAGAAAAATCTGCAGGATTAGGATTAATGCCACCTTTTGCAACACACAGAAAAGGAGCCTGTTTCTGGGAGCTTAGCAGAAGAAGGATGAAGGTGCAGACCTCTGGATGCCTTTCCCTGAATATGTGCCTGATTTACTTTGAACTCATCTTGGCAAGGAGCTCTAAGTGAAGTTCAAACATAAGCCACACTGGATAACCTCTGCAGAGCTCCCTCAGCTTTATCAGCACAGCTTTTCATACCTCATTGGCTTTTGCTAGTAATGTTGCCTTTACTGGCTGGGAATGAACCTGCAAGGGCCATAATCTGTCTCATGAGAATCTTCTCTTAAGGATATCACTAACAGAGATAGGAGGATCAGGACAGGCAGTTGCCAAAAAAAGAAATGTAAAAAAGCCCAAAATAACCAAGTACATTTGCCCTAGGGGACTGGCAGGTACATGAAGCTCTAAAAGTTATAGATGCTTTTACTGGAATTGTAGTTTGCATACAGATTTCTTTTCCCCAGGACAGGCATTTACTGAGATCCAAGTACTCTTTAAAAGGAATCTGGATGTAACAAATGACTGTTTCCTCCGGGGATTTAACTTCTCAAGTCCCCAGTCAAGCAGCAGACAGACATTCTCCTTAAAGTTAAGAATAAGAATGAACCCAGTGGTCCCACCTGTGTGAAGAGTCCAGGATGTGAGCTCCTGTTAGGCATCTGGAGAGATTCTAGTCAATTCAAGCTTCCATTCTGTGGCTGCAGCCACATAAATACATCTTTATGCCCACAAACAAGAAATTGAGTTCAGCTGTGCACCTTTGGATGGGGTCCTCTCCACCTGGAGGAAGCTTGCAATTAAGATTAAAATACACCTAAAAAGCTAAGGACATGCTGACAATTGTGGTGTCCACCCATCTTGATGATTAGCCTCCCCCACAGCTACCAAGCTACAATCATACCAGTTCCTGCCAGCTCTCCATCAATTCTGCCTTCCTGCCTCATGGCTGGACTTTGGGAGAATAAAACCTTTTATTCCCTGTTATGGGCTGCCTGCTTTGCAGCAAGAATCCGGTTCAAATACTCTAAAAAATGAACCCAATATATTTCAAAGCTGTTGATGTGAGAGTCCTTTGCTGGCTGCTCTCAGGTCAGGCTGTGATGGCTGCTGCTCACAGCTGCAGTGGGATATTGGAAAGCACCAGTTCTGGGTGTACTGGCAGAGCAGGGCTCAGCCCTGCTGCTCAGGATTCATCCTGCTTCCCCTTTTTTTATCCCTTTTTCCCTGCCCAGCTCTGAGGCTGGTGTGAATCGAGACAGCTCAGCAGCTGAGCTGAGCTGCTGGTGGTGAGTGTTACAGAGCACTTTACAAGCCTCGTGTCATAAGCCCTGTAAATGCCTAGTAAAACATGGAATTTAATGGAAGCATATCAGCTCATTTTAAAGCTTCTTCACCTGGTGCTGAGCTAACTGTTGTTGTGCTGCCTTTTTTAATCAGTTACCACCAAATGCGTGCATATGTGAGAAGGGTTTTAAACATTTCTCTGTCCACTTCCAGTAGAGTAACAGACAAGCCTACAATCCTCTTATTATGCCTCCGAAGCTGAGTCCATTCACTGTTATCTGCAGCACGTGTTATCTTAGGGTTTTCTGCAGAGCTTACAGAACACATCCCTAATGTTTCTCACACTCCAGGTACATATCAGTTGGACACAGACCCACCAGGCACACACATTCCCCTGCAGGAATGGCTGACAGGACGTTCAGGAAGCTGTACCTGATGCAGTGCTTTGTTTGCTGGATGGAAACACAAGAGGCACTCTGGTAGTAATCATTAGTGGTATCATGCCAATCAAGGCCTGAGACATTGATGCAACCATGGTAATTCTCTGTGTTAGAAAAGGCCAGAAACTCAGCACTCTGTATGGTGTTATCCCACCATATATGCCCCAAATATACCCCCTCTGCACAGGCTGAAGGAAGATCCTTCCCTCCTGGTTTTCATTTAAATACTAGTCTCAGTAGCCAATTTGTTTTTATAAAAATTCCAGGTGTTCATCCTCTGAGTTCTGAACCAAATAATATAGAATACATTCAGCCATACTTAGTAGAGTAATTTAAAACTGATTTCCACTTCTTATGATACCTTCTCATCCTTTCTTTCTTGCTTTTCTTACAAAAAAAAGTAACTCTCCACACTAGAAATGTGAGAATTTAAACACTAAGAGTCTGTCTTCTATTTTCATACATGTAAGGTATCCACCTATCTCAAAAATTACGAAGTATGTTTCAGTCACACCAGTCTGGACAAAATTCATAATCTCACCCAATGTAAAAATATATCTATTACACAGGTTTGTATGGATCACAGAGTTAGCATGCAAAACCTGGAGAACATGAAGAGATAAAAATCCCACCAACAAACCTAATCCACTTATATCATGGCATGAAAGGGAGTAGTACTGTGATTTTATTTGCCACAAATGCTGTAAAGAAAAGAAGCTGACAGGTATCATTACATGTCACCAGAGCAAACACAAGACTATTCAGATTTCATTCAGTTTTCCTGTCAACAGGAACAACATAAGCTAAATTAATATTTCGCAGAACCTGGAGATCCTAATTTATTTTTTTCTCTAAAAGAAGCCAGTATGGCTAGTTCTGGATGTGTGATCTGCTTTGTAGTCTCTTCTCATGGTCATGGCTGCCCTCAATTTGAGGCTGAATCTTGGTCTGCAATTCTTAATCCAGCAGTTGAAGCTTTGAACAATCCTAGCCTCCCTGATCTTGTTTCTAATGAAAGGAAAGGGGAAGGGAGAAAGGAAAAAAAGAGGGAAAGAAAAGCGGAAAAGAAAGGAAAGGAGGAAGGGGAAGGGGAAGGGGAAGGGGAAGGGGAAGGGGAAGGAGAAGGGGAAGGGGAAGGGAGGAAAAGAGGAAAAAGGAGACACACACACCCCAATAACATCACAATTGGATGAACAAAGTCCTAAGAAATAACCTTTAAAGGCAGATTTCCCAAATACTTGCCCTGTCAATTCACACTTCTTGGGCTCACTCTATTTTCTTCATTTATTTGCTTGAGCTGCTGCCTGCACGTAACTAGACAGTTAATAGAAACAGCCCTGTCCTTGGAGGCCAATATGAGCTGACTGCCTGTGTCTTTGGTTCAGGTCCATTAAAAAATCCGAGCATTAATTAATCACTGACTTGCAAATAGCTTGGAAGGGCTGTTCAGGCTAAATTGGAACGTTCTGCAATTGTTTTACTTTCAGTCATAGGCACTTCAGTGATGTGAAACTTCCTCCCCTGCCAGGATAGAATGTGCATAAATCCAGTGGCCACTCCTGTGTTGGATCAGACCAGTCTAGAGACTATTTCAAGCAGCTCCATTTCTTTCACTAACTAGAAAACTGCACGTGAGGAAGAGCTGTCATAGGCAGCACACTGGATAGAATTCCTCCACTGAAAAGGGAATAATAAAACCTTCCAGGGCAAAATGCCAGTGGAGCATACTCCATGGGCAAAGAGCCTCCCCTGCTTGCTGTCTGCCAGTTGAATCAAAACCTGCTCCTCTCCTCCTTTTCCACTCAGATGGGTGAAACCCTAGCTGCAGAAACCAAGCTGCTGCTTGATTTTCCATGCACCAACCTCAAGGAGGATCTCTGATCTGGAGCCTGATTTCTGAGCTCCAGCTGCTGGTGGGATGAACAGAGAATGGAGCATCTCTGCCTGCAGAAGGCAGGGCAAGCCAAGAAAATGCAGATGTTGGACCCCACAGGTGAAACTTTTGCGATGTGAAGCACAAACCTGAAATCTTGATGGAAAAGGAAACTAAGCCAGTGTGATCTACAAGTCATGAAGAAAAACACATCCAAGGGAATCATGATTTCATGTGTATAGGGGCTCTTTCCATTCCTCACTGTAAAAACTGTTCTTGCTAAATAAGGAAGAGAGATAAGCAGTTGTCAGCACAATGAGCACAAAGTGAGGAAGAAAATTTAAGGTGAAAATAGGGCAGAGGTTATTTAAACACCAAAATACCAACTTAAGAAAATAAATAACTAAACCTAACAGTAAGGACTTTTTTTTTTTTCCCCACAGTGGCAAGATCTACTACACTGGTGAATGTGGCAAGAAGCTTTTCCTTCAGTTAACTTTACTGGGCAAAAAAGAGCTTCCATTCCAAATGCTCAAGCTTGATAAGTCACTTTGATATATTCATCTCCCTCTTTCCCCCAAATTTCATTTTCAGTGGAGAAGTCAAACCAGAAAACCCCAAATGACAAACAATTCATTTCCCTTCTCCCTGATTCCCACTCTTATTCCCACACAGAGCACCCATATACATGGATGGTGAAGAATTATGTCTCATATGAAAATTTCTCCCTTGCTACCCCCAACTTCCAAAATGCAGTGGCAAGGTAAACAGGCAATCACAGCTAATCTCTCTCCCTCTGCAGTGTTTCTAAACCTGTGGAAATTTCAAAAGCTGCCAAGATAGAATGACAAAATGAAATAACATACCCAAGCTTGAAGTATGGGCACTGGCTGTTTGATTGAGCATGGTGACAAAAAGGAAAAGAAAAACATAAAAGCAGATCATAAGACCAGTCAGAACAATTCTACAAATTGCTGATACATTGAGATAGCCAGATGGATATGTGTTTTTTGAGGAATGAGACACTGCTTCTATTTGAGCACTCAAAAATGCCAATGACTTTGATGGTTTTGTTTTCGCTATTTGACTTCCATTTCTTTGTCAACTGGCATTGAAGATTTGTCCTCGAGGCAGCTGCAGAACCTAATGGATCCTTTTGGCTGCAGTTCAAAGGCAGAGAAGATATTTTAACTCAGTACCAAAGATGCACTCTCAACTTGCTATTAAAACAATAACACAAACACAGGGATAATGAGGGAGTAAGGAGAGAAATGAAGAAAGAAATAGAAGCCTGTGGAAGGAAATGGATCACAGACTCTCCAGGACTAGCTTCTATAACAAGTGTGTGAGACAATCTCCCACAAGAGGGAAATGGCTTACTTGATCTAATGTCTTTCTCTTCTTGAATTTCCACAGTATGGAGAATCAATAGGAGGGAAATTAAAGCATGAGGAGCAGACTCACATTTCCACTTGTGTGTTCCTATCTCGGCAAACCCTTATGGAGACAGAGAGGTATTTACCTGAAGTGCCCTGTTCACGTGTGCTGCCAGGGGAGCATGGATTCCCAAAGGATACAGGCTTCCTCGGTGTAGGGCACAGCAGCAGCAGTGCCAGCCAGGATGTAGCTGTAGAAGGAGACCTCCAGGGTGTAGCAGTAGGATGTGTCGTTCAGGAGCCCCCCGAGGAAGCGCCGGCCTGTCCCAGCTTTCACTGCATCCCTGTTGAACGACGTGCTGGACTGCAGGAGGAGCAACACAGGGAGAGTTCAGGAGGGCAGCAAGGGAAGGAGTCTTTTAACAGAGAGAGCAGCTTCACCCACATCACCCAATCTCATTTACACTGCAGTGTTTCTTGATCAGGGCCTGGAGGGGAAGCACAGCTCTGGTGCACAGGCTATAAATGATGCCTGGCAGACTTTCACAAAATTCATCTTGGTTCACTGTTGATACCAACTTTTCTCCTTCCCCCTCGGATAAGGCAGAGCAAGGCTGTCACACGCACGAGTTGAAAGCAAGCCTTGCAGATCCCCCATGCTCAGAAGTTAAGCTGTACTATTACCTGGATATTGGATTCCTCCCTCTCTGCTGCATTCCCCTCTATCATAACCATTCCCCCCACCCCTTCACCTGGCCTCCTAATCAAAGCAGAAATACAGTGGCATTTACGTTTTGGTGAAACTTTCTCACCTAAGACATTTGACTGGTTCTTAAATTAGGTCACAGAAATTTCCACTTCACTAACTTAAATGTTAACGGGGTGTTGCTCTCTGGGTGGAAAAATCTACCTCACTATTCTACAGCATTAGCAGCACAGTATAAAAGGCAGTATTTTGTGCTATTACTGAAGATCTGGCTTTAAGAACCCTACAGCTTTATGACTATTCATTTGAGGGGTGGAGGGGAGGACTCCAAGTATTTCCATAAATGAGTTTTAGCTCTCCTTTGAAGGCATGACATCTGGAGACTAAAGGGCAGCTCATCTTCAGGTTGATTGAAGTCTCAGAGCTTGTTCCTACCAACTAGACAGAAAAATGGTTTCTGATTTCATTTTGATTTTCAGACTCTATTCAGAAACCTCATAACCATTAGACTGAGCCAATCTGGGCTCAACACACGCTAGTGACAACCACAAAAAAATGATCCAGCTTGGATCTGTTGTATAAAAGGTCATAATATCTCCTGCTGTAAGAATTTTATGTTGCCAGTGAAACACAAAGGACCCTTAACACAGCTCATTGTTCAGTCACTGTGCCCATGGTGAATTCTTTGAGCTGTCCAGAGTCTTCCTATGGAGCCTTAGGGCTTTTCTTGCTAACACAATGTGAATATTTATGAAGCCCACCTTCTACCAAAAAGGGGGAAAATAAAATTTCCTTTGTATTTAAGAAATGACATGCAACAGTTCAAAATGCTAAACTTCTCTAGACTGAGAAAATCAGGCTAATACTGAAATAAACAACAATTCTTGATGAATAGTGTATACAAGGAGAAATAAAGAGTACAAATACCTGTGGGTTTATTAACATTTTAAATGTCTTGAAGTCTCTCTCATGTTGTGGAAAGGAAGGTTTTCCAGGTTAATTAGAGTAAAATGGAATTGGGTTTCTTATTAGCATTATATATAGGTGTTTCCAAATGCAACTTGCTGGCTTTGTGGTAACATAATATTTACCTTTGTGGGAATTTGTACACAAAATGCATTCTGCTATGTAAATACAATATAATTTCTGCCAAAATACATGGCAGAAGCCTGCAGGATATTCTGAATACCTATGGGACAGGGAAGTAAAGCACTCATAAGGAATGTTGGGAAAATTAACAGTTAATTTGATATATGGGATAAAATACTGAAAGAGGTCTACAAGAGGGAATGTTCTCTGGCTTCCTGCTGAAGAAACCTTCAAAAGACAACTGAGATCCTGAACCTGAGGGGAGCTTTATCCTCAGTTAAATTTCAGGAACATGAAGGAAGATAATCATGCTCTGGGCTTGCTTCCTAAGCCAGGTGAACATGGACTTCAGTAGATGGAACTTCATGCTCAAACAAATGCCTGCAGTGGAATTTCTGATTCATGAGAGCATCAGCTGCTGCTGGAGCCCAGCTCAAAGGAACAGGACAACAAATGGGCCAGAACAGGATATTGGGGTTTGTGTGCAGAAACATCACTCACAAAGGGACTAAGCTTATTCTAAGACTCTGTTTGGCACAGGAAAAACAAGGAAAAAGTGGGAGGAAGTGACTCAGGGAAGACATTAGGGATAGAAGCACTTCAGTGAGCAGGAGACTCAGTTACTGATATGGAACATTTGTGAAGATTATGGAATCTCATCGACTATGTTTAAAAACAAATGGGACAAGTATCTGCTGAGTCTAGCTCATGTCTTTGGGAAAGAGTTTGCACATGAGGTCCTTTTCCTACTTCCCATTATTTTAATCAGGCTAGAAGAAAGTTATGAGTAGAATTCCTAATAGATGATTCTTGAGATAAATCTTACATAATATTTTCATCACAGTTCTTGGCACGGTAAAGGAAGACCATGCCAACAAAATTTGCTGATGACACACTGTGGAATGAATCATCATTATGGAGGAGGTTCTGAATATCATACAAATGAAAAAGCAGTGGGATGACTTTGAGGGCCAGAGTGATTGTAGTTAGATGAAACTCAGCCACACAAGTGCCAGGTCATGCACTGAAGCATAATAAAAAAAAAAATTCTGCTATAGGCTAAAACCTTGTCAGCTGGAAATATATGAAGAGAGAGTCTGATGTGTTACTTCACTGAAGGGAGTTTTGCTTTCTAGCAGAAGTTAAATCTAGTTATTGGCAAAATTATGCTGTTGTATTTCAAAAGTGAAGCATAAGTAGTTTAAATATTTTCAAGAAGGTTTTGTAAATGGTTAAAAAAAGAAGGAAGAAAACAAAATTTAGAACTTACCAGAGTTTGAATTTTAATAATGGTATTTTGTGGGGCCTGGGGCTTTTGGGGCTTTAGGTTTTGTTTTGTGGGGTTTTTTTTCTTTTTCTTTTTGTGTTCATGGGTGTTTTTTTAATAGAAGAGTTTCAGTTTTGTCTGTGCAAAATTACTTGAAATGACAATGTCATTAATAAAATCGTCTGTTCATTTCTATGCCAAGTGGTACTGAATTTCCAGGAATAAAAAGCTGAACCTTCATTAAGGTGCATAAATGTAGATTTTGAAGGTTACCGTTGTCCTCAGTTTGAAAAAAAAACTGATGGCATTGACCAACTTGGTATCTTGAGTAAAAAGTGTAATCTCTCATTTGACTCCAGAAGGTTGGGGTAGAACATGACAAATTTATGTTTTGAAACAGCAGCTTGGGCCTGGCTCTAGAGCAAATGTTATAAGCCAAAATGTGATTTGATATTTCAGAGGAGAAAAAGAAAATTACATATTAAAAAGAATTTAGGTAATGACAAGAAAGAGCAGCAGGTGCTTGCTGAGTCTAACCTTCTACTCACTGTTTTAGGTCAAGATAAATGAAATGAGAAAAAGAAAATCAGGCAAAAAACCTTAGACTCCTCACCACAGCTGATCTTGGAGTTTTGCCCATGCACATTTATTTAATCAAACCCTAATCCTGGGAAAAGAGGGGTGGGGGTGACAAGAGTGGGGCAAGAACACAGGGAAAGTTGCCTGCAAATGAGTCTCTTCTTTTCTGGGAGAATCTATTTCCCTAAACCCTTTGCAGAGCTGAACTGAAGTCATCATTAAACAAATGCACTGAGCAGGCACAGCAGGAGAACAGCTAAACAAATATTTATTTCTCCAAAGCTGAAACGCATGGGAGTGTTAACAACAGCAGCAGTGAGAAACACAGTCTGGAGGGTGGGGGAACACCAAAGACTTTGAAGTTCTTAAATAGTGATATTTGTATAAAATCAACAGTAATGCATTATTAAAACACACAGATACATTAAAGCTCACAGAAGGACTTTGCTTCCCAGCTGGTGTGAGAAAATTCAGTGAACAAATAGCTATCCACAGAATTAGAAGCTGCCAAGGAATCCAGCGTTAAAAGAGCAGAGAAGGAAGGGTGAAGGAATCCCTTACTTTCTGGTGGGAAGGAACTCACCAGATAACCAGATTTTGAACACATTTGGGAGCCCCAAGGTGTGCTGACCCTCCCTCTACACCTCAGGCATTAGTGGCAGCTTCCCCAGGCCTCCCTACCAGATTTCACTCCTCCTCGCCATGCTGTGCTGAATGTGGAACTCTGTGACCAGTTTTCCCACTGGGGATGGCAGTGAACAGCCAGGCAGTACAGAGACATTTGTGAACCAGCTGGACCTTATTCAGACATTGCAGCAGACAAAGATGCGTGGAAGAAAGTGAGAAAGAAAAAAAATCGCATGTAAATTCTTTCTGGGGTGGTTTCAAAGCAAAAAAGAAATCTTGGCCCTTGGTCATACCTCTCAGTGTGCCAGAGCCTCTGTCCCTTGCTTCAACTAGCTTCAGCTGGTGAGACCTCCTCCTCTGTGTAGGTGTGACCACAGAGGGGACCTATCTCACTTCAGCATCAAAAAAACTCAAGTTTTCTGCACAAAAGCAAAAATTGGAGGCAAAACCCTGTAAAACTGGATCCACTTTTCAGTAGAAGAAGCGATGACAAAAAGGGATGGATGTCAAGCTGGCTGTGTCTAGCCAGTGATGGATGGGGGCTTCATTCTGCCTTTCACAGATGGCAGGACAAAGGGACCTTCTCATCCAGAACTTGTTGGGGAATGAATCTTTGTCATCTTCTGGAACTGCTCAACACATCAAGAAAAAAAGGAGCAAGTCAGACCTTGCCAGGCTCCTAACATGGGAACCAGGGTATGGACTGTACATCATTTTTATCAACCCTAGGGTGTTTCTCCAACCCAGCAAGATAAGAAAAAAAAGCACAAAATACTCAGAAAATTGCCAACCAGGCAGAAATCTGGTGACAGACTTTGACAGAATGCAGAAGATGAATTTCTGGCATAGCAAGGTCCAGGGAGGTTCCTGAAAACCAAGAGATAGATTTTAGCAGCTGTCCACATCTCCTGCAACACAACTGATTATGGATGTGCCCATGGAAGGAAGTGGAAAACTGCATATATCTTCAAAAATCTGAGCTCTAGTGTGCACATGAATGTTTCCCAGAAGATCCTTTCTCCTCACAAACAAAGTATCTGAATGAAACTCAGAATAAAGAGATCTTCCCTAAAGTTGCTGATATATATAGAAGATGTAGGTCCAGGAAGTATTCTACAAAAGGATGCAGCATGTACAACTGCATGCTCAAAAATCTGAGAATGAGGCTGGAAATCTTCCTGGAGAAAAGCAGAGACAAAAACACTAAGAGGATTCATAATTAGAGAATAGTTTCATATTACAACACAGAATTTAAAATATGCTGGGTCACCCTATGCCATTTCCATGGCTGTGTTTCACAATTGAGCCTAACTGCTCCTAAAAAAACCCACCCCAAACTCAGAAAAACTGCCTACATTTTGCTCATTCTATAGTTAAGAAATAAACCCTTTACCTACTGGGGTAAGCTGGGATTGTGCATACAAGTTGTTTCACGTTCTTCACTGATCAACACCAGCAATGGCCAAGTGTAATCAGGACTCGTTTACAACCTCACCACAGCTGTCTGCTGATGCTGCTCTCATGGATGAAGAGAAAGGTTTTTCCTAAAGCAGGTTTGACCTCTATGAGCCCTCAACTCAGTACCCCAGCGTAGCAAAAAAAAGTGATGATAAAAAAGTAAGTAGTTAGTGCTCTAGAAAAAAGGAATGACACACTTGTCACCAAGGAAGAATAGACGTGCCATTGGGAAATGGACTGGAGCCCAGACAGTGTCAAATCCATCTCAGGGAGCAGTTTTACAGTATCAGCTATAACTCACGCACTCTCATTTTCTGGAATGCTTTATTGAAGTCAGAAAAAGTTAGGAAGAGAGCACAGAAATTCACTGGCTTTGGAATCTTTGCCACAGAAGGTTGCAAACAGCAATATTGCAAACTGTGGCTCCTCTGCCTGCCCCTCCACAGGGAGCTTCAAACAGGTGAGAGTGGCAACTTACTTCCCTTGTGTGGACAGAGCTGATTCCTGCCACGATGTGTGCAGCTCTCACAGCTTTGACCCTGCCATTCTTGCAGCTGGTAGCCCACCGAGCTGTTTTACAAGCCAAACTTACCTCCTTACTTCTCTGGAAGCACTGAGCAAATTCCTTGTTTCAAAAGCCAACGTAACTCTCTCATCACACCCACCTCTCACCAGCTCCATTAACTCTATTAATAGACTGGAAAGTAGATGTGGTTTGGGTTTTCTGTTTTTTTTTTTTTTTTCTGTGATAGACTATCAACTCCAAGCCAACTGAGTCTGGAGACTTGGAAATCATGGCATTTGGGAGGCTGCTACCAGGCAGGCCTCTTCCAATTTATTTGACAAGATACAATCAGCATAAATCCCCAAAGCAGACAGATGATCTGAAGGAGGTAGCAGGCAAAGAGGAAGGATTCTGGGAGCAGAGATGTGATGAAATGGGAACAGAGCTCAAAATTACTCCACAAGTCATCTCACCTTGCAGCTCAGCTGTGTTTCTGGTGCACAGGAAGAAAACCTATCTCATCTCAAAATCAATTGTGACTACTGAAATTTGGGAGGTTTAGAAAAGTTCAGGATCGTCTCAAAGAGGAATTCCATTGTTTGAAGCTTTTCCAGATTCCTTAGGAACAGGCAGATTGGACTGATATTCCTGTGACTATGGCTCACTCACTCTCACAGACGGCTCTGCAGTTGACAGTGTTTTGTTTTATAACTTCTGTGCCTGGTAGGAAACACTGAGGTGGGCAGCAAAGTTTGGGTTTAGCTGCAGAATATTCTCTGATCTAGAGTTTGATTTGCAGAAATCTAAGGAAAGGCAAGCAGAGGAGATCTGGAACAGTTTGATCTGCTCCAAGAATATGAGAATGCCTAAACTTGAAGACCAAATAGCCTCAAGTCCTAAGAGATTTTTAACCATTCTACTCCCTATCTCTTTTTGCCTTCTTCCTCCTGCTCAGTGGGAAGCAGAGAGAAATCACCCTTTCTCAGAGGCAGCATCACCTTGTAGAGTACCATGAGCACACCTGCCTAGCACCACATTCTCAGGCTTTAGACTGCAATTCTCCTCAGAGAAATAACAGTTTAAAGGTACATTGTCACCACACACACATCTGCTCCCTGAGGGGCTTCATTATCCCTCTAATGTGCAGTGAAGGAATACCAGATCTTTCCCCCTCCCCAGCCCTCCCAAGTGTCTTTCAGTCATGCCTGCTTAAGTTGGCTGATAAAAACACATATTTGCATGGTCATTAGCAGAGAGGTTGGAAGGAGGGAGTTTTATAAACTCTCGGTTTATGCCTCAAGACCAAAAGTACCAAATTAGTGCTTTTTCTCAGAAATTCTGCAGCTAGAAAAGTAGCTGCCTTTCATGCTTCAGGGTTTCAGCTGTTCACCTGCGAGAAGTACAATAGCAGCACTTTTTACTGCTCATTAATATCCACGCTCTGCTGTACAGCTCCAGGACTGATGGAGGTCCCTGCACCTTGTCCCAGTTACACTGGCAGCCCCAGTGCAGGGCTTTGGCCCTGCATTTCCCATTCCCCAGAATCCTTCCCCACGTGCACCAAAACTCATTGCACTCCCAGCTCCCACCTCCCTGAGTGCTGCAGCTCTGAGGTTGTTTATTGAGTTCACTGGCTTTAGCACAGCAGCTAACACGACTGGAATGAAAATCAAACCAGCTGAGAGAGATTTTAAACAGCTGCAGCCAAACAAAGCAGGGTGGCCGTGGCCTGAGACCTTCACAGAGCCAGACAGGGTTTCCCTACAGAGTGGGCAGCCCATCACAGCCTATGTGGAAAAAACAGGAGGAGGAGGCAGATTCCACCCCATCCTGAAGGCAAACCTCAGTTAGAGCTCCATGCTACTAGACCTGCCATCCTGAATACACACACAGAGGGTACTGTATCCCAAACCATCCTTCCTTAGGTCCTCTCAGCTCCTCCTGTAGTGAGTCTGCATCTGCCCATCACCAGAGGTTCATTTAACACAAGTGACAATGTCACCTTCTCAAACATTCACCTATCCCTCACTAACCAGACTTAGGCTGGAACTCTGATGGCCCTTTTAAGAGCCAACCCAGGCTGTGACCAGTGATAAACACAAATCGGGGATCTGAAAATGCTTCAGGTTAATAATGAAGAAAAGGTCTGCTTTTCCTCTATTTTCTTACTAATAGCAGCCTCTGCTTCTCTGAGCACATGCTCCTCTAAAGATGCCAATGGTGCCATTTCCTAGTCTAAGCTCTGCAGGATAATCACACTGTTTAGAAAATAACTCAAGTCTCTGGAGTTCTCACTTTCTCCATTTGTCAGTAGAAAACGAGACGTTTCCTCAAAATATACAATAAAATAGCCTCTAGCAGTAGCCTGCAATGCTTCTCTTTACAATACTTTCATGAGTGTGAGCGAGGTCTCCTGGGAGTGCTTTCATAATCATTTATACAAATGACAGAAAACTAGGACAATGAGAAGCAAAAAAGGAAAATACAGCCATCATGCACACAGTTGCTTTGAATAGTCTGCAGAATAAGTGGTTTGCTCCGTGGCAAAGAAAAGTTCTTCTCACTTGCAGGCCTAAATCAGGGGATTATGGAGTTCCTAAGGAGGGACAGGATGCTGCTCCCAGGGCAACCCAATGCAGCCATTGCTCACACTCTTTCTTGCCTCTCTCACTGCTCCAGGACAGTTCTCTGAGCCAGAGTTGTATTCTACATATGTTAAAATACCAAGTGGTTAAAAAAGTAATACCCAGACAGATATCCTGGCAGGAGGATGGGTGTCCAATTTCTTATCCATCTTCCTGCCCTTCCTTCACAGCAGTTTGTCCCAGCTGAGGGAATCTGTGGTGCTCTGCAGGAGAGGCAGCTTGCAGGAGAACCTGCAGCAGCTGCTCTCATTGCTGCTGCTCTGGGAGGCTTTCACCTGCTCCCAGCATGTCGGCATTAGCTAAGAGTAATGATGGTCTTCGAGAATACACCATAAAATTGCTATGAAAACTTGTTTCTTCTGTGTACATTCTAAATTTCTACCTGTGTGGGGATGGAGAAGGCACTGTCAACTCCTATATGCACAAAGAGCAAAGGCAAGAAGGTACTGAAGGAAAATCCATTTGTTCCAACGCTTCCCCCCTCTCCTTTTCCTTTTCTTTGCAATACAAATTCAATCCTCAATAAACAAGGAGGGGTGGGCTGGTGCAGCCCACCAGTTTCAATTCACTGAGACTCTCCAAGAGGCAGAGTTCTGGTGAGACCAAAGCCTGTAACACTCAGAAGGACAGACTGCACACTCTGTTCCCTGTGCCACCAGAAACACATTTCCTGTCTCGCCTCACCCAGCCTCCAGAATAAATAAATAAATGAATTTATGGAGCAACATGTCCAAGAAGCAGCAAGCAGAAATGCATCCCAGAGGGGTGCTAAAGCATATAATAGCTGTATTTGTCTTCCTGGATATGCCTTGGTACAATACTACAAAAAAGGAGGCAGGATCATTTGTTGTGCTCAGGTTTTAAGAGATTTCTGAGTACATCTGTTAAGCTTGCATGATGTTAACAAAACCTACCTGAACACAGCAGCTTTTGCCTTTCTGGGACAAGAGTCTTTTTTAACCAAAACAACAGAGAGGCACTTAGGAGATGGTGATGCAAGTATGGATTTTACTTCAGGATAAATTCCAGGCCTGGGCAACTTTTTACTGCTTCCCCTTCCCTGTCCAGCCATATGCAGCACAAACTGTTTTTTTGTTATTTCAGAACAGATTATTGGGATTTGATCATTCAATGTTCATGTGTTGATATTACTGCTTCAGGCACTTGCATCACCACCTCCTTCAGAAATGGCCCAAAACCTTGGGATTTGCAATAGGGGTCACAAGATTCAGAGGGAGGTATCCAGCCAGGGTAAATCATAACAGCCCAGAGGGGCTGCCATAGAGATGGGAGGAGGTTTGCTGGAACAAGCACATCTTCCCTAGGAAAGCTCAGGCCAAGTACCTCTGGCTTGTCTTTATCCTTTAACTTCAAAGAAAAGCAATCTTTGTAAAGTGATAAAGCCACCCAAGAATGGCTGCAGTTGTTTCTTTTAAATGAACCAGAGAGAACAGATGGTCTCCTCTCATACTGTCACAAAGGTCAAAATTAACCACCCCTAAGACTAGCAGGTTCTTGAAATGCTCAAATGCTTGTGTCTGGTCCTTATGACTAATCCACTCTCCCAAACAAGAAAGGTCAAATGAAGAACATCCCTACAAAAACTGCAACTACTCCAAGCCATGGCTGATGTGTAATGCACTCAGACATGGTGTCAACAGCTGCTCCTAAAACCCAATGTGTCAGCCTTTCAAAAGAGATTGTCAGCTTTCACTGTTAGAGCTTTCATATGGATTATATTTATTCCCCAGTGTTTAAAAATATCCTTCTTAAACACTGAAAATATAAAATGTTTTCCTTACAGATTTTGTCCCTTTTTCCCAGGCAGCTGCCCAAGAATGCCTCGTGTATTTATCTGGGAGCAAAACATCCTAGCCCTTCTTTCACTTCCCTCTTCACATGCTGACAACTCAACCAAAGGCAGGCCCCTGTTTCTGAAGCCATGTACAAATGAGGAATTTCTGGTCCCTTTCACAACTTATGCCTGTGAACCACAGTCAGCCTTCCAGAGAGCCATGGGGTCAAGTGTTTTGCCCAACAGATAGGGCACAGAGACACTGGGTGACTCTCCTTTGGTCCTAAAACAGGCGTGTGGGTACAAATCCCCTATCCATCCCCTACTCTAATCAGCAATCTCCCTTGGATGCTGTCATTTAAATAAAAAAGCCTATTGGAAATGACAGGTGAAGAAAGCAGCCCAGGCATGAAATGCACTCTAAAGTATATTAATAGAAGGTTGCCAGACAAAACGGCGCAAGGCATTTGATCGCATCATCTTAGGCTTGTTGTTCATGCTCCTTTGCATCTGGCTGCGTGATTCCTGCCAGATTCTCGGCTGCAGGAGCAGACTAGGATTTGCCTGCTTTCCCTAACCCGTGCCGGGCTCAGCTGCAATGATGCAGAGCCCTGAAAGAAATCCCTTTGAGTTGGGATTCATTCCGAACGTGTAAAACCCAAACGACTGCTTCTCCAAAGTGAATCCCATTTCACAGCAAGTAGGTTATTAGTGTGGAACTCCACACAAGTAGCCTGCATTCAAAAGCCCTCTGCATTATTAATAGAAGATGAGCTTTTGACATCAAAGGAGAACCATTATGTATGCTAAACGGTGGCAAAAATTGTACCCGCACTTCAAACCTTTTCAGGGCTTTGTCCCTTGTAAATCAATCAAGGTTGACAGATGCTTTAAGGAGAGTAATCTTTTCAATGATACTGTCAATGGATAACATAATGGGACATTGTCTCTGTGCTGTGTGAAGACATGGAGCTAGTCAATTATGGACAACACTTCATGCAGCCGCCAGTTTTCACTTGAAGTGCTGCTGTTGAAGTATTATAATCCCAACAAATGGCCGCAGCAGCATACAATGTAAATGAGACCTCCCGAAGCTTTGGAAAATTAATTAGTAACAACAGTGGTCCATTCCCACACTTTCAAACACCAGCCTGGTAATGTTAACGATGCACTTCCCCCCTTTCCCTTTGAGCAGGCAATAGGGCATATTTACATACACTGTTTTAAGTCCTCAGCACATTTTCCCCCTCATTTTGGATTCCTTTCCTCTCTTCACCTGATATTTCCAACCAGTCTCATAACCCACATGGCTGGAGCTGAGAACCAGAAAACAGACCTTCCTGCTTGTAGACACACAATCACTTCAACACATCAGACACTTTGTGGCTGTCTTGTTTCCCAGCACTTCTCTCTGCTCAGCTGCCCTGGGAGGAATGGCTTGGATGGATCCAGGAAAAGCTTCTAGTCTCAAGAGAGCAGCAGGATGTCAGGGGGAAGCTGAATGCACCCAGTAGCACCTAGGTGGAACTCTGCCAGCAAGTACATCTGACTGCCAGCTCCTCCAGGAAGGAGCTCAAGAGGCAAAGGGGAGAGACAATTGTTTATTTAGCTGTTGGCTTCTAATTCCTACATCATCTTCTCAAAGATTTTCCCTTTGTCAACCAAGGCTTGTGCTAAGAGGAACACTTAATCTCGCACCGTAGCAGAGAGAAATCCCACACTTGAGCACAGAATTTCTCAGCTCCTATCAATTGCTGGTTTTCATTCCTACCATCTTTTAATGCCCCTTATCTGTAATGTGTTTTTGAAACTACCAGGTGCAGACCAGAAACTCAGTCACTGAGGTCTCTTTGGGTAAGAACAAGTGTTCCTTGAACTCAATTTCCTCTTCCTCAGACTCCAAACAGCTGGGAACAGATGCAGTGCTGTCCCTCCTTGTTTAGGATGGATTTGGTCTTCTGCACTTTGGACAGTTTTCTGAGCTCTTCTACCTATTGGAAACTTGCTCTAAAAATATCTGCCCATTTTCAACTCATTTAGAAGAGTTTGCCATTTATTTCCAATATCAGAGATACCTACACATGTACTTTCTTCCAAGTTACAAGTATTGGGCAATTGTAAGTCTTCTTGCTGAACAGTTTTCTATGGTAATAGCAAAGAATTTCAAAAGCATACATTCCCTTTGTCACAGCTTTCAACAGAGGTTATCTAACCATTTCTTTCAAGGTAATTAATTTTATTTCCACTTCCAGCATATTATTATTTAGAGTGTACAAGTTAAAACTTTGGCAAATGTTATAAACAATGGGACAATAAATGATCCAGTTGATCAAAAGACAAAATATCTGAGAAAAACAGGGTGTCCCAGTAATTCAGAACCAAAGGTTGTTATCTGGAAGATGAAGAACCTGATTTTGTTCATGTGTCCACTGCCATACATAAGATCACAACTCACCACTGCGGGATAAGGTAAGTATAAGAGGGAAGATGGTAGCTAATCATAAAATTTTTAAGTAGCCTATTCTTCATACTGAAATAAAATTACCTCAATCCAATAAAGCTAGAAATTTATCATTAAAAAACCCCAAAAAACCAGGAAAAAATAATTAAGAAAAACATGGCTTACGTAAGAGAAGTCTTCAGCATTCTGACAGAGCAGCTTGGGAAAAACAGCCTGTCGCTGAAATCTTTCCTCATCTTCAAAGATGTTCCCATACATGAAGCCATTCATCATGGTGGAGTGGGCATGGATGTCAATATAGAACTCCAGGTTAATCTTCTGTTGAGGGGAAACAACAACAACAACACGACATTTGGCATGAGATAAATCATAACTGAGTTATGCAGGTGAAGCCTCCCATAAATCCAGTGCTGCCATTCTTGAGCCCATCCATGGTGCCAGACCAGGGAGCCACACTAAACACCTTGCTGTGATGCATCCAACCACTCCTGCCTCTCTGTGGGGCATGTGAAACACAACACAGCACCATGACAGGCATTTCTTTACCTTTGTTTTGAGAATATTGGAACATTTTGCACAGGACAGTGTGCAAAACAGAGCCAAATCATTACCTTTCACTGTGATACAGGGCTTACAGCCAGTGATAAAAATATGCACCTTCCAGTTCTAGAGCACAATTATTTGGGCACAGCTTTGCCATCTCTGCACGGTTCTGCACTGAATTATGCAGATGTACCCTTCTGCCAGGTGAAACAGGTTAAAAATTGTGTAAAAAAGATTTCAGTATTTCCCGTGCAGTTTATTTCTGTGTTAAAGGAGAAACACTGCCAATGTTTTGTCTTCCTCTGCTTCGTGGCAGTAACTCAACAGAACAACTCCCCCAAGCACGTGCCTGGAATGCCTCTCTGCTTGTGGCTCCCTACAGGATTCTGCACCAACTCTTGCTTTAAAAGAAAACAGCAAGACCCCCTAAAACAGAAGTGCTGCTCTCCCCTACCCTTCCCATGTATCAGTGGGAAAGAGGGAATGCTCACCTTGTTCCCCAGGCACAGTGCCATCAGGAGCAGTGAGATGGCACCATCCAGCACTAAAGAGAGATATCAGAGCAGAGGCCACTGGATTACCCAGTCTCCCAAAACTCTTTGACTAGACAGTGACAAGCCCACCCCTGTCACCTGGCCAGCCTGGGGGCAGTTGGAGCCATCCTGGTGACCAGAATTCAGATGTCCCTGCCCCAACAGGGGGATGGAGCAGAGCTCTGTTGGCAGGGTGATGCTCATGATGTTCATCCCTGTGCTGAAATACAGCATGCAGCTCTGCAGCTACAAGCCTCCCCTGCACACAAAGCTTGCTGGGGCTGCTGGAGAGTACTGAGCCTTGGGACATTCCAGTGAACCAGGAAGGCAGGTTGGATTATGCAGCTCATGTGGCAGCAGTGTCAGCTCTTCTAAAGAGTCTCTGATGGGGGAAGAACATCATTTGGTGTGTGACACTAATATAATACAGATTTACTTTCCCCTGGCATAAAACCAATGTGTAATACACAGAGACTGTTTAGTTTAATTAAACAGCCTAGAGAGAGTAATAACGTCTCTTATTAAGCCTCTGCTATGTTAAAATGTTACCTAATGCAATATCAATATCTGACCATGCTTCATAGGAAAGGGAACATTTGATTGTGTTTGACTCTAATACAATAAATTTTTTGCTCCTGCCAAAACATTCTGCTGTGCTGTAGAGGACCAGCCCTGCAATAAAGCACACATCTGCTATTTGGAGATACTGCACTGAGGAGAAAGATTAGCACTGACAGGATGAAACACCACACAGGATTTTCTTCCTCTCCAAGCATACAGAAATTAAAACCAAGATTAAGTAAAACTATTTTCATGAGATAATTTCCCCATCACAAACAGAATTTGATGAGATCAGATGCACACTGGCATATCACCATAAAACAGAACATGTTGTAGAGTCTCAAAACAGTGATTTGATGAAGTGAGGAGATAATCTAGTTAAACTGGGTCTTTGTAAAGCACGAATGTCCTTCACACAGGAGTCAGTGACCTAAGTCATACTTATTTTAGAACAACCAGACAGAATTCTTTATAGGAACATCGTTACTAACATAAAGTAATCAAGAAGCACAGTGAGATTTATAACAATAGACTAGAATAATTTGTGACTTAACACAAATAAAATTTTGCTGGTGTAAACTGCAGGATTTGTGGTGTGTCATAGTGTCCTTATTCATTTATAGTTTTCATGTTGTTTCCAAAAGAAGGTGGCTACAAACAGAGATACAGAGGCACAGATTATGAAGATAATTTTCTGTAGGCTATTCAGCAAGAAATTCACCTGCAGAACATGGGTGACCTGAGCTCCAGCTTAGAATTCAATTATCAAGTTATCCAGTCTAACACAGTATTACTAGAGTATTTTCTAAACTCTCCTAGGACCCTTGCTGAAAAAAAATCTCTGGTAGAAGTGCCACAGAGAATATTAGAAAGTCTCCTGGTGTGCTGAAATCTCTTTAAATATCTGTTGTGTTCATCAAAACCATTTTCAAATAATCTGGTTGCAATGGTTTTTTTGTGAGGGAACAGTGTCCTTCACAGATGTCACCTGCACATAAAGATTAAGCTTCCAGATCTATTATTTGGAAGCCATGACATTAAATAGGTAGCTCATCACCCAGATAAGCATTCAAAAACAGTTTTCCAGTCATCCATTTCAAGGTATTTAAAAAGTAATTCCTTAAGTTAGCCCACAGTAGCTATTCAACTGGGTTTTTTCTGGTCTTTGTTCCTTAGCCTCCTACTGACCGTATAAAAACCTTTATTTCACGTATTCCTGTGCACTAAATTTAGTCCAAACTTGCCACTGCCCATCTTATTCAGCATGTTTTTAAACACTGCTAGAGTAATTGCCAGTTAGATGTACTACTTCCAGACACTGCTGCATCTGAGCAAAACAGCATTTCAGCATTTCACATTTCTTCTCCTCACATTCATTACTTTATCAAAGGGAAACATGTTGAGCATTCTCCATTACAGAACAAAATAATTCAGTGCATTGTTGATATAACACATGAGTTCCTAATGGGAAAAGTCCCTTTATTCCCAGACACAATGTTATTGTGGCCTTAAGATGGACAATAGCAGAGCAGTCACTGGGACATTAAAAGTTTGCCATCTCGTGCCCCAAGTAGTGGACCAAGTAGCAGACAATTTATTTGCACACAGGCTTCACAAGAATTATGCTATGTTCCTGAACAATAATGGTATTTCTTCTCTCTCTTTAGAGTCATACATATTCATAGGTGGAGGAACAGTTTCCCCTACTGCCACACAACAAATTTAAGCAAGGGAATAAAGTTTCACATTTCAGTTGAGCTTCTCCGGAAGATTTTGACATAATTACTGATCTCTGGCAATTCAGGTAGGATCACAGAATTAACATTTTATAAAATACATAATGTCACCTGATGGCAATTTCAGAAAAGTCAGCAGAGAGGTGACCTTCTGAAATTGTTGCTCTTGGAGATAGGAGAACTTTGAGGGGAGAATGAAGTAAATAAATGTATGTTTGCATTTACATGAGCACATGCAAACACACTTAACCACTGCTATCTGCTGCTATACCCCAGGGGTATTTGCCAGTATCTACACAGCACAAAACACCCCCATTAGGGCTTCTAGCACTGCAGCATCTGCAAGTGAGAGTGGGAATAAATTTAGAGGTGGTTCAAAGTCTCATAGTCACATTTGCTTCAGCCTTTATGCAGAAAATAATGAATAACTAGGCTCAAATATCACTGGATGCCACAGCTGTCTTCTGAGAGACTTACCAGTTACATCCTACAATATGATATTAAACTCATCATTTTCTGCTTTAGAGGTGGAATGCAAAGTGATTCAGATGCCTTATAAAAGTCATCATGCAATTTAATTCTCTCAAGTGTCTTTTCTTTGTGCTTACAAGCAGTAGCAGAGTTTTCTTCTCTCACAGTGTTTCTTAAGTAAAGCTGTAATTACCTGGATGACCCAGGTTACAGAGTTCCAGAAAACAAAGGCAGACTTGGTCTTTCTTTTCTCTGTGTCTCAAAACAGAAATCACTTACTAGGCTGACAGAGACAATGATTGAACCCCACTTCTTTGGAAAACAACATTCTCTCCCTTGAAAAGAATGTTTTTTATCTCTTCTTGCCACTTACCATACAAACCCAGCATAAATAAACAAGCAAATAAATTTCTGCTCTAAAGTTCATTTGAATCCCTATCTTTGTGACACTCACTTTCCACTGCTTTACTGAGAGTCTGAAGTTTCTGTCAGCTTGGGAAATGTACATAAGAATTAGGGGATGGGGAAAATGAAAGAAATTATGAATTAAGAAGAGTGAAAATAGTTAAAGTAGTGCAGAAGCTGGCTCATGATGCTATGTAAAGTTTGGAGAAAATATATTCTCAATTGTCTACATTTGTACTTCCTTCACTGAATATCTTTGGAAGGTCAGTAATTAAAGAGCAAAAGGAAAGAACTACATTAATAGCTGGTGCTGATGTGAGCAAACTTAGATTCTGAACGGCGCAATTATGATTCTTAAGAACACAGAGGTTTAATAAATAAATAAATAGAAGTCAATAAATGCCATAATAAAAGGATAAATGTGCATTGAGCCCAGAACATGAGCCACCAGAGAGACAAGTGATGCAGGAAGAAGCCAGCTCTGTCCACCAGCTGTCACTTCAATATGGATTTTATTAATTCTTGGGCATAGCAATTGGTTTAGAGAGGGAGGCATCCAAAAGCCTTCTCCACTCCAATATTTCATATAGGGGATGGGATAAACTCCTTGCAATGTTTTATACAAGCTGCTAAAACCATGGCTTGTTATTAGTTGCAGGGAAGGGAACAGCCTCTGGGCAGACTTTGTGTTCTTGCTGCTAAACCACTGTTTGGAGCAAATGGACATTCAACAGCTGGCTCAGCAGAAGGAGTTTGCCCCTTTTCCTTCAGAAGACATTTAGAAATTCCCAGAAGACCAGCTCTTTGATGCTTCCTCAGGTATCTCTCAGAAGAAAAAAATCCTCAAAAGAGAATTCTGCACAGGTCTCCGAGATATCCCTTTTGACATACACACCTCGTTACCTCAGGATTAGTTATTTTGGCAGTGCTTATGGTGGTGACACCAGAAAACACAGGATCACAATGTGCTCCTAAGGAAAATAAAGCATCACATGGTCATCAATCTAAATTCAGCTACAAAGCACCACTCCTTCCCCTTCCAGCCCAGGGAATTCTGCCCAGTGCCTTGAATTGCTCTTTAGGGATGTGTGGCACTTGTCTCCCATCCAAGGGAACATGAGGTGGAATTCAAAGTGTCTGGATATGGTACACATTTTCCAGCTTCCCTTGAAATGCCTGGAATTGTGTGCCTGGTAAGATGAATTTTACCCAAATTACTTTTCTTACCTCTACCTTCTCCCCCTACTTCCCCTGCCTCCCCAAAATAGCATTAAACACTTCCACATTTTCCTCTGCCATCCTTTATAACCTCTGACAATTCAATCCTACAGAACCATCCCCAGTTTTGCAAACAATGCAAGCCACACCTTAGCAGAGGCACTATTCCAGAGTTGTACCACTCCCCTTTTGTAACCATAGGGACAACATCTTTCTCCTTCCATTCATCATCTCACAGACCACCTGCTCATTCACCTTTGTAAACACCATGGCAACAACAGCAATGGTTTACACAAGAAATTAATAGCAGGAAAAGGGATTACTATTTTAAGAAACCTTCTGAAGGTTAGAAATTTTAAGGAAAAAAGGTTTCCTCGTTTTGCTTCCAGAGAAAGGAAAAGGCCAGTTTAGAAACACCCTTATTCTCACTGATATGAAGCACAAAAGTCAATTTTGCTTTTTCTGTTGACACCTTTACAGTCTGACAATGTCTTTTAAGTGCTCCTGCAAAAGCAGCTTGCAAACAGTGATGTACTTCTAACTCTGCATGACCTTCCAGCAAATTTTCATAACACTTCAAGCGTTTTTTCTAAAACATTTCAATGATATTCCATGAGCTGTTGTCTCTCAGAATGAACCACTCCAACCCAGTTACTGTTCAGAAGCAACTATTTACCAGCCCTGTTTCATGGCAAGTCCTTAGTCTAAATAATGATACCTCTTGAAGGTAGGAATAATCTGACACGACTCCCTGGTGCCTCAAAGTGGATGGAGAAGAGACCTCTGTTGGTCTATGGCTCAGGAAAAGGATGGCATGCCAACCAGTACTGCTTTCCTGCCTGTCTTAAAAAGTAAGGAATACTTTCATCCACAGAAGAACAGGAGCTTGAACCTTACTCTGGTGTGCCCATCAGCCTCCCTGAAAGGAGCTAAACTCCAAGTTCTGGCCTCAGAGTGGGAGGTCAGCACCATGCATATTCTGATCCTGCCTCGTTATCTGCTTGCTTCTCTCACCTGCCAGAGCAGATAACAACACCTCCTGAGGATTAGCTGACGTTTGTGAAGCACTTTGAAGATATAAAGCATCACAGTGCGTACGAGTTAAGTGTTAATTCATCTGCCAGGCTGATTCACTCTCTGACCCCTCTGCAGAGACGGCCAGTTAGTGTCAGCTCTGGCAGTTTTTGCAATTCAGGCACCTGTCCACCAGCCCTGGACTGCAGCCAGCAATTCACACAGGACACTCAAGAGCCGTCAGATGGCAGCAACATTTGGTCACGACAGGCCTGAATTGGATTTGAAAGGGTGACCTGGAGGTGAAAGGCTCTATCAAGGAGCCACTTCTGTTCAAATGCATATTAAATTAGAGAGGTGCCAAAGAGACAATGTTAAGACCCAGATCAAGTTTAGACAAGATTTTTGGCTCAGCTGCATGGACAATTCTTGTATAATTTTTACCCTAAATGATTATGAAACAGAAAATACACTCTTATGGGTTTTGGGTCTGACCTCAAGCCAAAACTAGGAGTCTGAAGGACAATCCTTTCTCTGTCTCCTCTTTTCTCTCTCACACAGAAGCAAGCATGGGCATAAACTCACCATCATTGTTTTTTGACCTTCACAAGTTCTGAAAGCTTTAATTGCCTGAATTATTAGAAGAAATCAGTGGGACTGAACAGGGTCTTGGAGCATCACCTCACCCCAAGTTTTGCTGCTCTCACTTTGCCCATCTCAAACACCACTTGTGTGCCCCCACCACATGACCCACAGAACAAGCTTTAGAAATCCTACCCTGCTCACTTCTCTCTGCTACTGAACAGCACTGGCTCTACAGAAAGAGAGCTCTTCAGGAAAGACACAGGAGAATTGTGGCAAAAGAACTGACAGCTTTTTAGAAGAGGGAAGAAACCCTACTAAAGAGAGAAAATGAATGAACAAAAAAAAAGAAAGAGGGAAAGAGAGAACAAAGGAAAAGGAGAGAGAAGCTGAGGCGGTAAGAGTTACTTATTCTCTTATAATTAAAGCAAGAAAATAAGGTTATGAAACAGAAATATCTAAATGACCATGTTTTCACTGGATAATTAAATTTGGCTCTGGTCTGGTTCTGAAGGTTCTCTCAGCTGAAATGCTCCCAGTAGCTGCACTGAAGGTTTTAGCATTCCTTGGTGCTGGTCCTTGCACAGCCACTTGCTTGCTGTGTGACAACACAAGTCATTTAATGTCTTCAGGCATCATTAATTGCTGCTTGTGTGCCTGCAACTATATTAAGGTCAAGAATTCCTGTTCAACTATTCACTTCATAGCAGTATTAATAGCTTTGTGTTTTACCACTAACTTTTAATTATACCTCTGCAGCACCCTCTGACCAAGGAACACAGACTTTACAAGTCCATAAATAAGGCCCAAAGACATTGCCTGCCTCTCCTCTAATTACAAAGGCAAAGAGTGGTAGACTAAAAACAATGGCTAGGAGTTATGGCTCCCTGTCCCCTAATTTCCTAGGAACTCTTGCAGTTGGACAAACTGTGTGTAGGCAAATCAAACTATACCAGCTTTTCTAGCCTCTCAGATAAAATACATCATTATTCACTATTTCTTACTAAATAAGTAGCATCTGGCAGAATATAAAGTAATCAGGCAGAAGACCAAAGGCAAACAAAATGAAGTGTTTTTTAAATTAGCTTATATTGCAGAACTCACTGCCACCAGATTTTGGCCAAAACACAGGTGAACACAAAGATCAATTAGATAAATTCAAAGAAAAATTGTTATTACACTCAAAGCAGTGAACACAACTTCTTAAACAGAAAATCCCCAAATTACACATTATCAGAAGCTTTGCTGTCTTCTTTGTCTATCCCTGAGCATCTGCAATAAGATTCTGAGCCAAATCAACATTAGGTCTGATGCAGCATCACTGCTCTTATTTTCCAATTACACCTTAATTTATCCTGCAGAACGAGACTTCTGTAGTTCCTAAAAAGGTAAGGTGCTGATTGGTGGTGAAAAGTATGTATATTTCTACAATTTAAATTGTCTTCTCTAAAAAGAGATTAGACAAATTACTCTAAGGTTGTTCCTGCTCTGTATAAAGCTTTCAGCTCAACAAGCCCTAAAACAGTGAGAACTACAAGCTGGACAGCAAAGGTGAAGACCTGTTTTACAGATGTAAAATATTTTAAACAGGCCCTGACTGTCTTTTTCCCACCTACTCAGAACACACCCAGAAAAATGGATTAGTTGACCCTATTAGAGGACCTGTGAGGGTTGCTTTTATTTTACATAGATCTGCCTGGAGGAAGAAACAAAACCCCACACCTGGATGGAAAGGGCAAACCTGCTCAGTCAGGTGGAAGAAAACAACCCTAAATGTGCAATTCAAAGGTCAGGTGGCATCCATTGGCTTGAGAAGACAGCCAGGCTGTGGATGGACATTGTGCATGTGCTTTACCAGGGACTGACAGCTGAAAACCAAACTAACTCTTTCTGTTCACCCTCCTGGCACAGCCTCACCTCAGGCAGAAGCTGCCCATGGTCATTAGTTTTATTCTGTTCCTTTATTTCCTTTCCTGAAAGGCAAATGGAGCCTTTCTTTTCCTTCCTTGTACTCAGGGTGAGCAACAAGCACATTCCAGTAAGAGATAAAAGTGAAAGCTGATAAACAGGAACACAAGGACACCAAGAGAGATTAGGGACTACACAGCAGACACAAATGCTGAGGGGAGGGGCAGCATGCAAATACAAATCAGAATTGACCCTGGTATTCTCTTGCTGACCCATGATTCATCCACAATGGAAAGAACAAGTTTTCTTGGGTTTGTCCTATTCAGAGACAGCTCAGCATAACATTTTGTACCAAACTGTGGGATGATTTCTCTAAGCTTTACATCCAGCAGTATTTATTGTCTGCACAGTGCGATAAAAGCTAAAATGTAATGGACATTTTGGAAGGGTCTGCCATTACATCTGAAAGCACAACATATCATGCCTTTTCCAGGGCATTTTATCAGCATCAGTTGTAGCTGAAACTTTTTTCTCCAATATTCCCCTCCTCATACTTGGCCAATAGGTGTCCTGGGCTGCACCAAAAGCAGTGTGGCCAGCAGTCAGGGGAGGTGATTTCTCCCCTCCACCCTGCTCTGGAGACCACAGCTGGAGTGCTCAGTACAGTTCTGGGGCCTCCAACACAAAAATGACACAGAACTGCTGCAGCAAGTCCAGAGGAGACCATGAAGATGCTGAGAGGAATGGAGCAGCTCTCCTCTGAAGACAGGGTGAGAGAGTTGGGCTTACTCAGCCTGGAGAAGGGAAGGTTCCGGAGAGGTCTGACAGCACCTTCCAGTGCCTCACTGGGGTGACAAGAAAGCTGGAGAGGGACTTTTTGGCAAGGGCATGTGGTCAAAGGACAAGGGGGAATGGCTCAAACTTAAAGAGGGCAGGTTTTGATGAGATACTAGTTAAAAATTCTTTACTCTGGGGGTAGTGAGGCCCTGGAAGTGCTCAGGACCAGGGTGGATGGGGCTCTGAGCAACCTGGTTTAGTGGAAGGTGTCCCTGCCCGTGGCAGGGTGTTGGAACAAGATGATTTTTAATGTCCCTTTCAACCCAAACCATTATCTGGTTCTGTCACCTTGTGTTCTTCCTGTCACACCCAGCAGCAGGACAGGTAACTGTGCCTATATTTATAGTCACAACATCACAAAGACAATGCCTCCCCTGCAAGCACATTCTGGGGACCAATTTTTTTTACTATTTCCGACAGAAAGAATATTCCGTTCTCGCAGAGGATCAGGGACTCCAGATTCAGCACTGTAAGAAATCAGTGACAATCTCAAGAGGACCCACCAGGGCATAACTAAACAAAGGGATGGTGGGACTCAGAAGAAGGATATTTCCTACCCTAGACAGCAGCAGCTGACCTACATGACCAATGGTTGACTTAGAGATTTAGGCAGTTTCTGCATGCTTTTTCTTCTGTGTGTGTATATATACACCTTTATAAGGATGTGTTTGTGCAAAAATGCATCTTTTAAGTACAAATATTTTGAACTTGTTTTCCTCCTTCTCCTCTGTACCTGTTACAGCTGTCTGTAATTGACAACAAAGCAATTCTTTTCTGAACTGAAAATATATCAGATCAACATTTCACCTGAGCTCTCCTAAGCATTGCATCATCACCTGATGGTTTTCAGGTTGAACTTCACGAACAATATTGTGATTTAACCCTCCCAGGCAGAGAAGCCTCACACAGCCACTCACTCACTCTGCAGTGGACTGGGGAAGAGAATCAGGAGGATAAAAGTGAGAAAACAAGGCTCACCCTCTTATTCCAACCACAGACCACACAGCAAGGCAGAAACCAACTCCACACAACAGCAGCACAGTCACAGTCTTGCACAAAACTTTGGCTGACAACTCATGGGAAAAGCAAACTTTTGGTGAACTTGCTGTGTTTTTCCATAGTTTCCCTGACAGTTTCCTCCCCTCCACACTCCCACACACCACACTGTGAGTTGGAGAAAGTCCGGAGCTATACTTAAACTTTGGATTTCTCTGAAGGAAGGAGGTTTCTGCTATCTCTGATGGCTGGAACCTGATCCTGTCATCATTAGCTTTCTCAGAGACTCTTCATTTGTTGAATATTGGTCTGTAATAAGAAGCAGGAAGGATAGGCATTTTTATAGCAACTACCTGCCAACAGATTTCAATTCTTTATCCCTTGAAAATCCCACATCTGTCCATGTCTCCAGGCACTAGTGGAAGAAGCTCTGCATTAGTTATTTTTATTATCAACATAAAAATCTTTCAATTTATTTATTTATTAAGAAAAAAAGCCCCAGCTATCTACAAAACTCAGTTCGTTTTGTCCTTAGGCAGACATTTAAAGCTGTCTGCCAACGTCTTTTCTTAATAAAAAAAATAAGCTAAAGTCTTTATTACACACTGTGTAAGAAAATACAACCAGCAACTTTCACCCAGCTGAGACATGCGCCATCCATCTATCAGAAAATATTTCTGTGACTGGAAGAGTAAACATCTCCTGAAGAAGGTGGTCCTGTACCTGAACCTACCACTGATGGTGCACCAGCCAGACCTCCCAAAAAACCCACTTGGAATCTGGGTCTTTGCTTTTACCTCTTAGAGTGTGATATGATGAGGGCTCAAAAATATATCCCAAAGTGTTTCTGTACCATGCACAAATGCCCCTTGGACCCACATGGTAGGTGATACATCTTCTGCCCAAAATTTTGTGTCCTGCATCACAGGGAGTGCAGTCCCTGAAAAGCAGGAAGGGTTTGGAGCCCTGCACTCTTTCTAGGCTGGTGACTGATATGTTAAACCCAAACAACACATCTTAGACTGACACAAGATGAAGCACATTAGGCAGATGGCATGTTTTCTCTACACAAGCCAGTGCCAGAGTATTTCCTCCTAATGATCTTCTGTTCTTGTTCTCACAGCAAAATTAGTTTTAAAGCAAAAAGAAACAAAACAAAACAAAAAAATGTAACATGATGAGAGCAAAGATTACTGTGCTGGAAAAATATCAACAAGAGCAGGGTTTTGTTCATTCAATTCCATGGCTTTTATTTGTATATATATATATTGTTTATAAAAACAAACACCCTACTTTGTCAGACTTGAAAAGTCAAAATTTACATTTAAATGGAGGCATTTAGCTGGGTTTGTTTTTTTTTTTTTCCTCTCTCATCTCTTGAATGCAGAGCACAAAAGATTAAAAACTCTCAATTTTCCTAAATGGAAGGATAACAGGTGAACTTTGCATTCTGAGAGCTATTCATTTAGTGAACAGTGTTCAACTCGACAAAGACCAAAGCCCAGCTGATCAAGGGGAAAAGAGCACTGGCTACTGGGCCTGACACAGATTTGCTCAACAGCTGAGACCAGGAGAAGCTGTGATCCCATTGTGTCCTGTCCCCAAGGAGGAAATTATGCCAAATACAGCTCCCTGGGGGCAACACCTACATTTCCAGATGTACAGTGGATCACTGTCCAACTGAAAATCACTGCAATTTTAGAGATTTCAGTGCTACAATAGCCCTGGTTTCATTGCTGGCACTACTGCAGATGTTTACAATGTGAGGTGGTCTGCTTGCAAGAGAAAATGAGAAGACTTAAAGCAAGTCCATAATTGCACAGCATTAAAGCTATTGTAAAATATCAAAGTGGAGGCAAATACTGTGATGACCCTTAAAGCTTGCTACCAATTACCTTCCTTTCATTTTTTTCTTCTTTTCTTTTTTATTGTTTACTTCCTGGCCAGGAAAATAAGCACTGATTTTAAGCCTGGAGTTTATTGAACAACTACAAGTGCAAGCAACATGCTCAGATAATGCCATCTTAGTCCATGGAAAGGTGTAGTAGCAGCTCATTCAGTTCTAGGATGGATTTCCTCTCTCTAGCTTTTTCTAACATAGAGCTGATCCCCAGCGTTAAAAGGACACACAGGAAAAAAGCTAATGTCATGTCTTTTCAAATAGGTGTTAACCACAGATCCAACCAGCCCTTTGTAGGGTCTGATTTTGATTGCTTTTAACAGTTTATCATGTCTTATATTGAGTGAAATGCATACACAAAAAACCCCCAAACAACTAAAAAATCCAAACCCAAACAAAAAAAAAAAAACCAAAACCAAACAACCAAACAATCTCCCCCTCTGTCCCCCTCTCCCCCCAAAAAAAACAACAAAAAACCAAAAAACCCCCAAACCAAACTAAATCCCCCACACACCCCTCAGCAAAAATAGTCTTGGCTGCATTTTGAAAGTAGAGAAAATAGTCATAAATTGTTTGGAAAAGGCACAGACACAAAATCTAAATGCCTGGAAGGCAAAAGTGCTATCACTCCATTCCCAGCACTAGAAAATCACTGACTCACTCTATTTAAAGTTGCAAACAGTGTTTCTAGACTCCCAGGACCAGAAGCTATCCAAAGCACCACATTCCTACTGGGACATGTATTCTGATGTTCACCCATCATCTCATTGGTCCCTCTGTCTTTGGAGAGTTTCACCTTCACAAACTGTGCAAGAATCCATTGTTTCAGAAACAGATGCTGCCAGATTTTCTAGCACTTCCCAACTTGAAATCATTAAGAAAAAAAGTAAGAGAGAATGGAATGTCTTAAAACAATTGATTCTGAATGTAAGCCTTATCCTGAGATTAAAAGGATTTTAACCAAGCCAGCAGGACAGCAGGACAGACATCAACCAGCCAGGAGCATCTGGGAGTATCTGGAGTGCTGACTTGACTAGATCCATGTGCTAGTATTCAAAATCCCCTGAGGAGTCTGCACAAGAAATAGATGAGCAATGTCTCCATTCCCAAACTCACCTCTCTACAGCTGTGTCCATCCCATCACCCCAATTATGAAGTAGACCATTAAGTTAGTGCTGAGCTCACTGTGCCATTACTGCAGCTGTGTTTTATGTTTATTAAAACAATGAATGTTTTAATGCACCGTGGGGGGACAGATGCTGTTCATGGACACAGACTAATCACAGGAAAAAGCAGGAGGCATTTACTTCATGTAACCCTCAGGGTAAGATTTTAGCCTCCAAGTGATATCAGCTTGAGTCAGCCCTGAGCTCTCCTGAAATTAATACAGGATCCAATGAAACATTACCTTTCATTGCCATTTCTTACCATGACCTGTTCTAGCAATACCACACAAAGCTGGGTTTATTTACACATTTCTTGTGGCATCCATGCCCACAATGTCCAAATCTGACATCTGTTCATTCCACACAAGTGAACTCAGCTGGACAAGAGGCTATAAAGTAATATAAAATATCAGCTTTCATGTTCTCTGGCTTAAGCCAGCCATGTAATCAGACACTCTTTATGATGGGCATATCATAGGGAAGCAGTGATGACGGAGTTTATCAGATACCAAAGGCCACTAATGCACACTCCTGACTCTGACTCTGTAGGAGCTTTTCACTCAGAGGTCCCAAACTTCAGCATGTGGTTATCAAAGCTGGTGGAAACATTAAACCTTCTGGGTTACCTTCAAGCCCCATCAAGAATTAACATGTCCTTGAACTAAGCTTGAATCTTACCCAAGAGAAGAGCTTTGTAATAAATTGAAACAGGCAGTGCTAACTGGCTGCAGACCTGTAAGCTTTAGGTCACAAGTGGGGAAAAGGACTTCTGGAAATTTTATTCAAAGAAGAATAAACTCAGCACACAACTGCAGTCAGGTCCCTCATGGAAACTGGTCCAGACTAAAGATACACAGCTTTTAGCACTGTCCCAACTTTTTAGCAGAGTACTCCATGTCTTTACATCCACAAATTTCCCTGTACAGCAGAGATCTTCACATAACTCTTCCTTCACACACCCCAAAACAACCCCACAAGCCAACAACCTAAAACTCTATGTGCAACATTACACATAACAATACTACAATCTTAATTTGCAGTTGGGAAGGAGGGACACAAAGGTCAGTACCAGCGAAGAGATGCAAAGCACCACCCAAACCTGACTCCTCTTCTATGCCAACATGATGAATTTGTACTCAAACCACCACAGCTAAAACTGTGCTGGGCTGCTCATCTACCTGGAAAAACCAATACATAGCATCATACCATGATCTGGGTGTTGGATTTTTTTTAAAAAATTTTGTTGTTGTTGTTTTTGCTTGTGTTTTGTTTTTTTCTGTCTTTTTTTTCTTTGTGATGAAGGTGTTTTCTGCTTTGTTTTCAAGGGCTCTCCAGGTTCCTGTAAGTGATACTGAGTTGTGTATAAAGCTGTGGCCTTTTACTCTCTAGTTCCAGGAAATTAATATGCACACATTTTTCAGGGTTTGTTTATCTTGTGAATACAAAGAATGAATCAAAGCATCAAAAAGAATGAAAGTGGGCTTTTTTTTTCTTGCCTAAGTTTTCTGGGACTCAATAATATTGTCAGTTTCTCTTTCTCTTCTGCTTCTATTTTGTCTTAAGGCTCTGCATCTTGGAAGACTGTGAAGCTGCTGTGTGATTTTTATCTCCATGATTAAAGTGTTACACTTTATTGAGCTCTTTGCATCAGCACCAAAATCTGCAATGCAGGATTTTACATAACACTTCATTTTCTCCTCGCACCATTACTGTTATTAACCTGGTGGCAATAAACAGAAAATACAGCTCGGCTCATGATGTACTCCTGAGTTTTTGTGTGTGTGTGTGCATAACAGAAAAGGAAAAAGAAGAAAAAGAATGGAAATGAAAGGGCCTCCACCTTGTGTAAGACTCAGAATGGCTGCATAAACTTGTCTTTTCCTTAAAGAACAATCCCAGCCTTTCAGAGTTAAAAGGAGAAATACTGTGCTGGAACTTCTGCATATAAGGATTCCTTCTAAAATAAAAGATCAAAACAGGAAGAACATCCAATCTATTTCAAAATTCTCCAACTCATTATTATTCATCATTAGACTTCTCAGATGGAAGATTTGATTGATATCCTACTTTGAGATGTTGCACATTTCTTTGTTTAAATTAATAAAGACCATGAGATCTGCCAGGAGGATACCAACAAGGGTTTGGAAACCACTTGAGGAACTGGATGTGGCAGCAGAGATGACTTTCCCACTCCACCTGTGGGTGGAACCTGCATGTTTCATGAGATCTTTGAGTTCCCATGAAAACAATGTGAGTTATATATCCAAATGTGTGGGAATCTGGGTTACTGATGGAGATTCTCTTTATGCTGAGGCAGGAGAGACCTGCAGGTTCTGGAGCAGAGACCTCTAGAAGTGCAAGCAAGACTACAAGAGCCACGAAGAAAGAGATGGGTTGTCCATGAGCAATGGTCACCAAAACTTGATTGAAACCTAACAAGGGGGAGAGAGAGATAATGGCAGTGCAGGGAACTTGGCATGACCCAGACAGAGCCTTCAGAAGCAAAGTCAGCTTGGGTATGACCTAACAGCAATGCTGCAGGAGTTTAGGCATAATCTTCAAACAAAACAATTAGGAGGGCAGGCTTCTCTTGTTCTGCTTCTCTTTCCTTGAGATAACAGAAGCCCTCCTTTGGCAGTCCTGAAACGCTGGAGTTGGGGGATCTCCTAAAAACCTGTGTCAAGATGTCTCCACTGAGGTGCTGCAGTTCTCCATGAACTACCCTCTGCTGCCACAGCTGCCCAGGACATTTCCTCCCAGGAACTGCCAGGAAAGTTGATACAGACTGGGCTCAGTGGCACTGCTGTAGCTTACCCTGAAATGTTCTGGTTATTTCTGAAGGATTGTTTGGTATTTCAACCCAAGAGAAATATTTTAGAAAGCTCGCCAAGCTTCTGCCCCCTACTTATGTGGGTTCCTGCTCTTTACTCTTGCTATTTATTTTGCACTTGCTCTTTACTCAGTTTACTACAGTTTGAAATATAGCAGAACATTTTTCAGTTCGTCAGTGTGTTGTTTGCTGTCAAGGAGACGAAATGTTACTACTTTCCTCTGGAGAAGCTTAGGACATGATGGATGAAATGTCACAAATAATTAGACTTTTCTTATGAATTACGGTTTTTTTTAAACTTCTGTTTTCATGTCAACAGGTATGTTAAGGATAGGCTGCATGGAAGGACCTGGGGAAATTTTAGTTCCCTGGGAACAGCATTACATTAACAGTAATGTAATATCTGATAAGCCAGGGAATAGCTCCACCTGAGACAAACTTAAAAACTTCTACAATGAAAATTTGGGGCTATAAAAAAATCTGAGTCCAGTGGCAGAATCAAACAGGTCCAATGCAGTTCCTGAACAGCATGGACATGGTCAGGAATTTAAAGATTGCTTGACACAGTCTGACCTAAAGTCCATCCACTGCAGTGTCTTGTTTCTGACGGTGATGTTTTGTGGCACTGTTAAGCCCTACACGATACGACATCCAGTGATAATCTAAATAACTATCAGGCTTGGAGGAAATCAAAACTGCAGCTCGCTTTCACACTTTGAGCAGAGATGTACTGCAGATAGGCAGATACTCAGATTGCGTAAAATTATCTGAGAGACAGACATGAACAAACATTCCATCTCTGAACTCGCCCTGGATAACTGATCTACACTTCATGGGCTGGGCACACATCAGTGAACATCCCCAAATACCTGAGCATGCTGAAAAGACTGCACCAAACAATCACAGGTATTCACACACCACTTCTTCTTTAGGGTTTATATGAGTTTCTAAATCTCTCATCATTTTAATCTCTCAGTTTATAAACTGCCAGTTGTTAACAGCAGTAAACACTGGATCAAACATAACGCAGCAGCTGAATTACTGCTCTGAAATCTTGTATCACATGCAATGACTTTAAATTGCTTGCTTTGCTAGAAAGGCTGAAAGAAGGTAATACTGTGACACTCTAAATCACACTAATCAATGATGTAAATCTTAACTGTATGAATGTATCAATAATGAGGAATGGTCCAGAAAAAATCAGGGTAACTGCACACCTTTAAGATCTCCCTTCCATAATCAACTTACTGCCATATGTTGTAGAATCATCAAGAGAATGCAAATACTAATAATGATGTGGCAAAATTTACTTAACCCATTGACATGGAAATAAATTTTTATTTTATCTATGGGGGAAAAAGGTCTCCCCCACATATTTGCTAAGCAACCTCAACTGATTAGAAATTACTGAATTAAAATGGAAGCATTGCATGAATGACATGAAAGGATCACTGAAATTTTCTCAGGAGATTTAAAATGTTATTTTTAATGCTAAAGATAAGCTGTATACATGGGAATGTTTGAAAGGGAAGGGGAGTCATGAAGTTACAGTCTTCATAAACAGAACATAGCTTCTTTGGGGCTTCACACTATTTCAGATAAGTATTATAGATACTGGTATTATCAAAACAGGGCCTGGGAAAATAGTTTTCAACTACCGAGAAAGGGCAGAAAAAAAAACACCTCTCAACCCCTTTTTTCTTCTTACTCAGAAAATAAATCTGTGATCATCAGCTCATCTCTAAGGATCATAAAACAACAAAAGAAAATTGCTTCTCAATGGCTAACATGATGAGAGGGAAAAGAGGGAGCTTGAGTAGCTTCTTGACTGTGTTGCTTCCTTCCAGCAACAGCTAATGAGATTCCCTGCCAAGGTGGAACCAGCCACACATCCTCTACATCAAAGGGGATCTGGAGGATATTCTATTGCCTTTGACTACCATGCTGCCTAGTACGCTAGAAAGCCACATCTGAAAGTCCCCATGACCCCCAAAAGTCACCTATTGCTCTCTGAGGAGCTTGGAAGTTGATAAAACCCATAATCGAGCCCCTGTTTCTCTGCTTCACAACTGTTTATATTCTAACAGCTGTGGTCAGATTTATCAGAGAGAAATGTGGTTGCATCTCTGTCTTCCTTAGTCAGGCCCATCATAACTTACACAGTAAAATCCCTGCTCATCCTTCCTCTTCCTTCACACAGCAGCTAAAGAAAGCTCAGGAATGTTGTCATATTTCCTGCAGTGAAATCCTAGAGGTGCTCCCATGATGAGTTCCCAACCTGTTCATCCACTGCTCCATGTTCTACAGCCACTACCACCACATTCCCAACGGGACAAGGCTCAATCAGCACCACAGATCCCTGTGGCTGCTGGTAAAGTGCCTGTGCTCCCTGGGGCACTTTCTAGCTTCTCTCAAAAGCCTTCAACAATTGCCTCAGCAGGCGGGGTCACTGCAGCCTGGCAAACCAAAGCCCAGGAGAAAACCATGCGCCCAAGGTCACGCAGGATGTGAGGAAAAGGCAACCGATGCTTTCGATTTCTGTCCATTTTGCTGCTGCTCTTTCTTGTTTTGGAGGGGTAGGGAGAGGCTCCAGGGGCTGAACTGAAACCTTTTCCATGTTAGACCCCATTTTCCAGCAGAGTGAAAGTGTAAGTTGTCACTACAAAGATGACATGGAGATGGGAGGTTGCTCCTCTCTTTCTCTTCTACTTCTTCTGGATAAGTATATAGTTTAGGGGAGACAGGAAGCCTTCATAGTCAGGTTCAGTTTCTACCACTGTAGTGGGCAAAGGAAACAGAAAGAAGCTGGTTTTAGGGGAAACTATTCAACAACCTTGCTATTTTCTGCACTCTTACTCTGCGAACCTTGCTTCCTTCATTCTGGGGTAGAGATATAAAGAAGTATTCCAACGTGAAGGCATAATTTTGGCTCTGTTCCACTCGACTGGATATAAGGATGCAGTGTCAGCTGCCTGGGAACATAGCTCCCAGTGCTCTGATTTTTTTTTTTGATTTCTGTGGTTGGGTCCCAAGTCACTGTGCTCATTTATCACACACTGAAGATTGTTGTTTCCTAATACTTCTGCTACAGGGAATACTTCAGGAGGCCCTGCCTCCACTGCTCCCAAGCCAGCAGAAACAAAAGGGGCAGAAGCTTCCATATCATGGAATGACAAGTGCATTGATTTCTCGGTTCTGACATGGGCTTGGCATTTGACCTTCAATAGGTCATTCAGTTCCTCTCAGCTCTCACTCTGATATTGGCCATTGCAGAAACCAGTTTGTCTCATCTCCATAAATCACCACCACCTCGTGGAAGACACTTTTCCACAGTGCACAGTAGGGAAACTGGATGGGATGCTGATCAGAACAGAGGCTCCCAGGAAGTGCTGCACCATAAATAGCCTGCCCTTGCACACACCCAACAAAACACCTCTTTGTTGTGCTCCAGGATGAAAGTGCAAGACTTACTGGTAAAAGGAACATCCAGAAAAATGTTATTTGAAAAGCTGCTGTTTACTTAAGAAATTACCCTTTCTTTGTATTTAATGTTTCACACCAAAGGTTCAATCAATGCAGGAAATTCTCCTTCTATTCTCGTATCTCAACAATAATGATGCAAAAGGTCATACAACATATCATCAATAAAATACTGTCTCTTGAAAATCAGTTTTCAGATAGTCAAATTATTTTTGAAATAGGAGTGTCATTCTTTAACCCCTGTCAGGAAGTTAGAGGCAGAACATTCAGTTTCCATTTAAAAATCAAAGTGTAAAAGGGTAGGGGAAAAAAAAAAAGCCCCAAAAAAATCACTAACACAAATGTCAGCTGGGCCTGGCAAAAAAGAACACAGAGATTAAATGTTACCCTTTATAGTTTGCAACCCAAACAGAAGATCACTGAGCTAGAGCATGACAATAAAATCTATTGCACATATGCAAACTAGCCAGTCAAATCTCCAGGCTGAAAAAAAAATAACCAAAGGAAAAAGAAACAAAAAATATTAGAACAACTGAAAGAAGAAATAACACTTCAAAAACCCTTCTGCTTTTGAACAGAACCACACATAATAAGCTGTTCCTGATACTGGGGAAAGTCTGAGGGCTGAATGTTTTTTTTTTTCCTTTTAACATAGGATTTTTACTCTGACAACTTATCTTTAATGTTACTTGAACATAGGTTACTCTAGCTGCACACCAAAATTTTGAGACACTTAACATTATATTTTCCCAAGAAATGGTTGCTCTTCTCCTGAATTTGATGGCTCAAATTCAGGTAAGAGCTGGTTTTACAGGGACGTGTCTCGGTACATTCTTTACAGTCCTTTTAAAACTGCCTGGCCAGCCAGAGCACTGATTGCCTGGGGAACTTTTGGTAGGGGTAGGTTAATCTATGTGACCTCCATAGTTCATCTGAAACTGCTGCACAACTTTCTAAAGAGCCATCTTTATTTCCTCCTCATCCGCTCCTTGGTTTCTGAGTGACTCCCAGCACACACTTTCTCGAGGATGGCTGGAAACAAACACAGAGGTGACCATAAACACATTTCTTCCTGTGAGAACATTTGCAGTGGTATAGCTAAAGACTCAGGGCTGCCCTCTAACTAATACTCACAATTCCTTGTGGACCAGGCCAAGTGCAAACCCACATATATGTGCAAACACAACTACTGGGCTCCAGCAGAAGCATTTCTGTTCCCACAAGAAATACAATTCAGCTGCTGGGAGGGGTGTTTTATCAGCAGGGATCTGTCCTTTCCCATAGTGAAAATAATTTGTCTGTTCTCTGAAAGGACCAGCAGATAGCATTCATTCCAGGTTAAAGTCTTTTTCCTATATGCTAATGTGTTTGATTTTTAAGCTGATGATGGGTTGTCTGTCAAAGTTATTTCAATGTAGAGCAAAGGGGTAGCTCTATACAGCTTGGAAGCCCTTCCTTCCCCATCCTCTGAAGCAGCATTAATCAGGCTAGCTGCCTAAGCCATGGAGCATTTTGGAACTCTACCCAGCCTTCTTCCCACCCCTTAACACCTTCTCTCCTCTTTCCCCCCACCCCAGCAGCACTGCTCCCCCAGCACAAATTGCCACACATCTGCACAAAGGACAAGCGGAAGAATAAGGTGACAGTTCTTTAAGGAAAGAATAAAAATGCAAATTAACAAACACCAAATTTGCTGTAAACATTAAATACTTCAGACATGAAACCTTCTGTGCTACAAGAGTGCTTTCAGCATTATCTATTCACAGCAGTTCCTCTGCTCCTGAGGGTCATAAACACTGAGAGATGGAGCCAGCAAAAAAGCTCTAGTTGAAATTCAGCTCACAGCAAAAGCAATTTCCGAGTGTGCAAAGTGCTGTCAGCAGGCCTGATGTTTGTGTATGAAATATAGACAATATGACTGGCCCATCGGCAGTCACTGTCAGCCTGATGGATGGGGCCTGAAAAGAAGTAAAGCGGCTGCCGTTAGGGCCCAGTCTATCAGATGCTTGATGGAGATTCGGGGGCTTAATAGAGGTAAAAGTTTCTTCTAATCGGACAAAATTTCCAGCGGTGATCACAAAGAGAATAAAAGGGATAGCGATGTGATATGAAGGCACCAGCAAGGCTTCCCTGGCTCTGCAAAACAAGAGGGAAGAGATGCATTCTCAATGCGGAGGGAAATTGGTGTCTTTGTTCTTGGATCTTGACTGTCCCGGAGCAGACAGGGCAGTCCCACAACTCACTGTGGTTGTTCTCCACTGCCCAGACCCCTGGCAGAATGCAAACATCACTCTGGTGCCCTGCACAGCATACCTGTTGTTGTGACAGAGGAGGGACTGACAGACACAGCACCACACCCATGCTGAAATATTTGTGAAACAGCCTGTTCAAATGTCCTTGCTCCATCTGCAATTTGGAAACTAGAGCTCCTGCTGTTTCCTTTTTTCTTTTGCCCCCAAGGTTATGTGGATAAAACTTCATGTGCAGTATTTGTGGTCTGTCTGCAATAAAAATACAGAGGGCTAAACTCCACATCATACCTCATGCTATGGGTCCCTTAGCTCATGATACCAATCAAAGGCAGAAAAAGTAGAGACCATAGAAAAAAAGGCATGGCATGGGTCAGAGCACTCATGGTGGTTCAGTTATTAATACTTGTGCCAAGAAAGCACAAAAATCAAAATCAAAAATCAAAAGGCTCTGTTGAAAAAACGCTGACCACTTCAATAAAGATGGAGAGCAGTTAAAAGTGAGCTTGCAATTAAAAGTGAGCTTGTGCTTCAAAGTTCACAAACCATTCTGAAGCCAAACTGTATATATTTTGAAACTAAATCAACCCACAGCTTTGATCCATCGCTATTTGCAAAGGCAAAGAAGGGCTGACAGCTCGTGATGTTTGCTTCCCTTCAGGTATGTGAGAAGGCAAGTTCACAGCATAGGGAAAGGCAGAATTATTGCAGGTTTTCACTCCAAAACAGGACTGTCAAGCAGAAGAAATTTCAACAAATGCTTAAATTTCTTAAGCAAAACCCCCACAAGAATTGAGGCAAAATGCAGAACAGGAAATTAAAAGTGTGCACACATGGGAAACCTCCCCAGGTCTAACAGTCTGTCTAAAATTCTGGAAGCAGCAATATATTTCTACATAGCTTAAGAAAACCCTCCCTTTTCACTGGGACTTTATGCTTTTCATCCATC
This sequence comes from Lichenostomus cassidix, assembly GCF_008360975.1. Taxonomy (NCBI): domain Eukaryota; kingdom Metazoa; phylum Chordata; class Aves; order Passeriformes; family Meliphagidae; genus Lichenostomus; species Lichenostomus cassidix. Next base: position 7,036,803 of record NC_139489.1, on the reverse strand, counting down.
ATTACAAGCTCTTCCTTCATCAGAAACAGAGCCAAAAGTGCCTGCTGGTGGCATTTGGAGAATTTAAAAATGGACATTTCTTTGCAGCAGTGTTTAAATAGCTCTCCAATAAGAGAAGCAGCAAACTTTTCAATACTCCAAATGGTCATGGTCTCCATACTCTACTCAGGCTCACAAGAACAGAGTACACTTGATTATTTCCTACCTGATCTTCCAAACGCACAACCCATTGGTTTCTAGTGGGTTCTCTCACCTCAGGCATGCCCTTCACAAGTGGAGATTTTCTTCCCTGATAAAACCTCTCCCCAAAGAGATCCATCCCTGCTCTCAGCCTGGGATCTGCTCTTCACACCCTAAAACCCTTTGGTGTTTCTACGACACTCTGTGGAATTTTCTCCTGGATCCCAGTTTATTGTGCCCTATTTCAGCAGGAAACTCTCCATCCCAAAGCCCCAGTTTAGAGCTTGTCACACGGCCTGGCTGTTTCCTACTTCCCAAAAGGACACAAGAGCAGGCAGCACTCAGCTGGAGCCTCTGGTAGCAAAGCATCTCCTGACATTAATATCCTTTAGCACAAGCTTCAGAAGAGCTGCTAACAGTGAGCTTTTAAAAAAGATTGCTGCGTCTTTAACAGGTTTTAAACCAAGCTCCTTTACCCTATTACCAGCACCTGATGAAAACCACTACCCTATTGAACTCACCAGCGGGCCATTAGAAGTGTGTCAGATTATATTAACTAGGCAATTAAAAAAAAACACTCAACCAGCAACAACAAGGAGCAGCAACTCGGCGCGCAAGGAGAGCCTGTCTGTCGTTTTGTAAATCCCCAAATTAGTTTTGAAAGGCCACTTTCAGCCTGGAGTTAAGGCCAGATTTACCCTCTGCGTGTCTGCAATGGGCTGAATCTCTGCAGCAACCTGATGAAACTGATTATTTATGATAAGTGACTGACATTGGAACAGTGCCCAAAAGGAGAAGGAATGAAAGCTGCTGTGACCCCAAATGAGAAGATTTTCTTTGATCAGCTCGCACAAACTTCTAAAAAAATTATGACTTCTGGTTTCACGCAGGAGATGAAATAATTAAACAAACAGATGTGCAGATATTAATAACAAAAGGTGTCGCATGAGGGAAGCATTCAACCACAAACAAGCTATTTATTTTAAGACTTAAGTGTTGCTGAAATTCCCAATCAGAAGAAGAAAGAATGATTTTTAAGTGTGGTGTGGGAGGCATTTTAGAGAACTGGGGGTAATTTAAAGCAGAATATGCTTTTTTGATGAGACTGCCAAAACCAAGATGCCTCTGGATAAAAAATAAAGCAAAAAACCCGTTAATTTACATACAGACTGAGCTGTCAAGCGAGCCATCAGCAGAGAGAGGGATAACAAGTCTTTGGGTAACAACTCCCTTGTTAGGAAGATGGCAGCAAGAAGCAGGATCAAGGGAAAGGGAAAGTCACTGTGCAGATGTTTTAAAGGAACAGTTAGCATTTTCTTTGGCTTGGGGGGTTGAACATTGCAGCTGCCTGCTTGGTGCATGTACAGAAAAAACCTGCATGAAGGATATGTGCATAGCTGGGGAAATAATTGAGAAATATCTTCTATTTCTGCAGAATATCTTCTATTTCTGTAGAGAAAGACCAGGGTCTGAGCAAGGAGTTTGGGTCTAGACTCCAACCTCAATTCTCCCCAGCTTTGTGCTGTTGGGGAAGGGCAGGGAGGGTGTTATTTTGGGGGTGCATCTGTGGGTGCAGCAAACCCCAATTGCAAACACAGATCCAAGGGGTGGGATTTGTCTGCTGGAGTGTTGCTTATTCCCAGGAAAGCAGAGAAGTTGGAACGAAAGTGCTGAGTAATTCCATCTGCAGGCCATCAGCTGAACTGGACTCTGATGGTTTGTTTGATTTGCAAATCTCTTCTGCCAGCTTTACCTTTCCCTACCAAACTGCTTCCTGAAACCTGAGGGACATCATCCTTTTCCATTCCTTTAATCAAAGATCCTCCAAGGATTGTGAAAGTCCTGTGAGGATCTGATGAAAAAGAGATTAATTTCAAGTGGAAAACCATGTTCATAATTTTGACTGGTATCAACTGGAATTCCGCCTCTGACAGAGGAGTAGGTGCAAGCAGCCCATGTCCTCCAAAACAAGAGTTGGGTGGAGTGCTACTGCCTGAGCCTTTCCAGATAAGATAGGGCTATGACAAAGTACATGGTTTTTCAGGAAAAAAAGAAAAACCTTTTGTTCTTAAGTGAATATTTTATGCAAAAATATATTTTTCTGTTCTTATATACTACCAAAATAAATTCTCAAACTGTGCTTAAGCTAAATATCAGACAGAGAATTTATTTTAATAGAAAATTAAAGTATGTATGGCATGAGCTTTACAAAGAAGAAAGACCCTAGGCCCAGAACTCTTCTAATGTTTTTTTAACATGGCCATTTTCATGTATGTATTTGTGGTACAAAGCATTGTAGATGCTGCACAGAATTGTCCCTTTGTGACCATTGAATATTTGAGTAAATGCAACTTCAATGTTATAGTGAGTTTATTCATAAGAGTACAGAAAATAGCTGTTAGAACAGAGCAAAGTGGGTTTTTTTTAAAAAAAGAAACAACACAGCAAGGTAAGAAACAACTTGGCTGGCTGTGGGGGTGGACTGGCTAATCTAACTGAATGTTCCCATCTCTGTCTTCCAAGTTGCTACAAAAATGACAAATCTACCTGAAAACCAGCCCAGGTGACTCACAATTATCTGCATTTCCCCATCATGATTGTGGTGATGTGGATTGAAGATGAGATGGGGTTGAGTTTCAGAAAGCAATGTGCACCCAGAAATCCCACTGAATTTATCTTCCAGAAAATACACTTGGTCTTAAAGATACGTGGAAAAGCACTCGCAAATTTTTCAATATAGCCTCAGGGAACAGAGGTGCTCAGCCAGGAGAGGATTCCAGGCTCCAATTGTGTACAAATATCTAAGACATGCCTTTGACTGATTCATATGGACAGAAAACGGATCAGCTCTTCATGGCACATCATTGTTCGTTCCTCTGTGTGACCAAAACAATATCACAATTCCAGACCAATGCCAAGTTGTGACGCTGGAATTGGTGGGACACACAGACATGACAAGGAGGTGGCTGTGGGACCTGGAACAGCCTGGCCCAGCCACCCTGCCCTGGGAGTGTCACAGTGTCCCTGTGCAAACAGATGCTCCACTCCCATGCAGCCCCCTTCCCTTCATCAAGGTTTTATATCACCCTTCACTAAAAATCATTCTCAACATTTCCCTTGCTCTGACCTCGCCGTAGAAGAACACGGCGGCACCAATGGTAATAAAATGTGTCCTTTAGTTTCAGGAGTCTGCCTTCCATTTAAGCTATGGAAATGGGAAGCAGCAGCTGCTGATGGCTGTATAAACATAACTGCCCACAGACCATAACTGGCACTTTGCTGAACTCATCTCTGAAAAATAATAGATGTGGCTGGTCTGATGTGATAGTGCTAGATTGATTTATCCACATGGTATTTAAAACGTGGCTGATGTGACCCTTTTGCTCCAGTCTACCCGTGAATCATAGATTTAAAATCCACACATTAAGTGGGTTTCTTGGAAAAGCTGGAATTCCCAAATCAAAGAGGCTGTTAATCAATAATATGGTTACATGATGAATGCAGCTCTTTAAAGTCAGAGCCCATTGCATTCTAAGTGTGTTGGACAAAAAGGCATCTCAACAATACCTTAGTGTGATCCCATTCTTTCCTGCATCATGACCCCCACCAAAATTTTCCAAAGCTGTGAGCCCAGATTTACAGACATACCAATACAAGGAGCACAACTAAATAAAATTTCTTCTCAACATGCATCCAAATGTTTGAGTGTTTATTCAATTCCACCTGAACTTAACCCCTGCCAGGCTTAACCCCTCATTAATAACTGTGACTCCAATCCAACATTACCCAGTGACTGTGCTTGACAGCCACCAGTGCTTAGCAAGTCTGTAGTTCTTTATGTCTTGGAATAGTGCATCATTTAATTTGTCCATATAGCTCAAATGCTTGCTTTGATATATAACTGAAAGGATCAAAGGAATTTCTCACGACTGTTATTCAGTAAGGCACCTACCAACACGTTTCCAAGAGCTACAGGCAATTTAGGGGGAGGATGTGGTGGGAATTATGGGTAAACAGCAGCAAATATTAAAATGAAATAGAGGAAAACAAATGTTGCAACCACAGCAACAACAATAAGGAAAAAGCAGATTTGGGTTTGTTTTTTTTTTTGAAACCTGACTGGAGTAAAACTTGTTCTCACTAAGCAAAACAAAAAGAAAACCTAAAAATTCTCAGCAAAAAAAAATTACTGATTGGAAGTATTTATTTTTTCTTTCTCTGTGAGTTACAAAATAAAACACCACCAAGGGAGAAACCGAGTATTTGCTTTCTTTTACCCTTAGCAATCATAAACCCACATGTTCAGACAAACCTTTTAACCAAAGGAAAACTTTTCTCTCCTCCCTGTGTTTCCTGTATGTATATTCCCTATTATTCACCCTTTTCCATCAATAACTTCCAGCACTTGGAATTTATGTGCAGTATTTAATAAGAGCTGGTGTGAATGTCGAAAGTATCTTGGTAAGATGTTATGTGTCAAAAAGCGATCATGTTACAGTGTGATGGATTAATACGAAGAAACAGCTTGAAGGCAAGGTATTCATCTTTTTTTTTTTTCTTTTTTTTAATGACAACACTAATACATTTGTTTCAGTTCTGAAATTAATTTCCTAATAGTAAGAAAGGTCAAAATAAACGAGAGGCATATGAGCCTTTTTGTCATCTTTGACAAATTATCCAAAACAAGCCTGTCAAATCAAAAGGGATAATATTTTGAGTAATAAATGTTAGTACTGATTAACTGGTCAAAGTTAATTCTTTCCAGGAATTGTTTATGCAAAAGGCAGGAATCCATTCATTTGCTTAGGTCTTTTTTTTTTTTTTTTTTTTTTAGTATTTCTTTTATCATGTTTTCAACATAGTTTTCTTGGAAATAGGCCTACCCAGTGTTTTCTGGGAATGATGTCTGTTGGGTGGTACAGACTGAAAATGGTATCTTCTGCAGTGCCCAGATGGGGTTTTTTGAAGCAATTTGAAACACAAGTGAGATTTTAATCAACAGAAAAGGGAGGTGGCTGTTTCGCAATTCTTACCAGTTTTCAAATGCCTTTCAGTGGGATTATGATAGGGTTTTCTCCTGAGAGACCAACTCTCCGGAGTATTGCAAAGATTTAACATCCACTGACAGAAAACTGAAATTTAAATCTGGAAGAAAGAAAGATATTATGACTGTTTCCAACCTGGTAAGGACGTTGGGTTCCCTAGGGCTGGGTTGCTCTTCTGGGTATGTTTAATATGTTCAGAGGCTTTGAATTATTAGAAACTCCTTAGGGTGAGACTGGGGCAGAGAAACTGCAGTTCTCTCAGAGGATTGAGGGATCTGTCCAAGGGCAACAGCCAACAGGGTCCAGCAGATATTATGGGTTCTTTACCTTTTCCACCAGTGGGATTTCTTTTAAAAAGAAAAATGGTCCTTTCATCCTACTTCACACACTCCAAACTATGTGGGAAATATGTAAGTTATGCTCTGTAGTCCCCAAACCTGTGGACCAAATTGTTATGAACACCTTGGTTACAAAACCAGCATAAACATGACTTAAATAGAATTTTAGGAGTCTATATTTCCCAGATGAAAATCCAGCCTGGCTCTCCAGGGACCAGATGTGATTCATAGGATCCTGACAGAGTGTCTGCATCACAAAACAATGACAAACTTGTCTTCCTTCTCCAACAATACCAGCTGGGTTAAGGAAAATTATTTCCTCTTCTCCTAAAAACCTTGGGGGTTTTCTATTCTGAAACCATGACAGCCACAGTAACATTATACCTCATCACACAAGAAGACATTAACATCTCCCAGAAACTTCACTGTGGAGTCCCGAAAATCTTTTCTATACTTTTGTAAGGTGATTTCCCAGACCCTGCAGGTGCTGCACACAAACATCACTGTGCAATGGTGTGCAGGGCACACTCCATGGCCTGAGAAAGGGCTGCTCCTAATTAATCCCACACAATCACAATAATTTTCCTGAATAACCAACACTTTCAGCTTCATGCTGCTTTTCTGTCCTTTCCTGGTGACTTCAGCTGCTGCTGGCTATCAATTCCAGAGAGCCCAGTGCAGTTTCCAAGGCAAACTGAATTACAAACTCTAACACCCAGCTCACAGTGGATACCTCTGAGTTGCTCCAGTAACATCTCCTCCACCACTGCACAGCCTCTCATTTTGGATCTTGTATTAGAAATACTCTCTCAGTGATCTCTACAGAACTGAATAGTGGGTCACGATCCTGATGCAACAACTATCCAAAGAATTTCTCTGTGCCAGTTTTCAGGCATGTAGAAAAATGAGCCTCTTTTTCCATTTTAATTGGAAACCTACTCCAGAAGTATAAAAAAAAAAACATTCTAGGGGAAGTTTCCCCCTTAACTTATTTCTGTAAACTGCACTGCTAAACCTTTGGTCAACACTAAATAAATCCTTTTCTCTTTGGGGTTTATGCAAGTCAAAAAAGATCTGGAAGAAAGCACAGAGTTAGGTGACAGGGAGGGGGAGAAATATGCTGAATTCTGATAATTGCTCTTCTCAGAATAAAGCATTTCCAATTTATTACAGTTGGAAGGATTTATGCAGCATAGAGAAAGCTGTATCAGTCCATACATATTAACACAAGATTGGGCTCTCTATTATATCAACACTTTTCCAAAACAGACAGCAGTATGACTAATCTCAAAGCTCCAAAAAAGAAAGTGTCTCTTCTTTGGCCTCTCAAATCTTCCAAATATTTTTAAAAAATATTCCCTTCTCTTCACCTCCTCCTGCTACTAAAAAAACAAACCCACAGAAACCAGAAACCACAAACCCCAAACAATAACAATAAAAAACCAAAACGCACACATACAAAAAAGAAAAAAATCCTGAGAAGAATTTAAAGAGCTCATTCAAAAATAAAACACAAAGATAAAACCTCCAGTGGTAGATTCTTTCTAACTGGTGAATTTATTCTAAACTCAGTGCAGAGAACTGAGTAAAATAAAGGTCAGACCCTGTGCTGGGAATTCCCCTGACCTTTCAGGCTACATCCATCATTGGTATTACACAGAATTTGCCATTTATCACACCAAACAGAGAGCAAATCTTTAACTCCTTTTCCCTTCCCAACAGTACAGACCCAACAATTATTCAGATTTTAAAACAAAATCGATGTTTATCCAGCTCCTTTTTACAGCTCTGCCTCTTTGGGCTCCTCACTTCTCTAACCTCTGGATGTACAGAAACTGATAAAGCAGGGAGCATATGAGACCCAATGCGTCTTGGGGAAATGGGTGTGAAAGGATGGATTAAAAATACATTTGGAAAGGTCTTTTTAAAACGGTCTGCCTTCCTACTGACACCTCTTGTAGGGTATTTGTGGCAATCCTCTCCTGGATTTGGGATCACATCTGGGGAAGCCTCTCATTATGGAGGAAGAGAATTCTTTGAAAGTTTCAGGCCTTTAGATAGCATCAGGGAATTGTTCTGCTACACTTTCTAGAGAAGTTTGGCACCTGCATACATCAGATTTCAATAGTTTTTTAAGCTCCCCCCCAGCTGTGAAACCATCCTGGATGGATGCAATGAATGGAGCAGCCCAGCCCATAAGTTCACAGCCTTGCTCATCACCACAGATGAATTTCTCTCTGAGGCTGAAATCTATTTTACTCTCAGCCCTTCTGATAGCAAAGAATGGTCAGTCCTATAGTTCTTCTTTAGGAGAAGAACTGTAGGATCTTCTTTAATCTCCAGTTCTTCTTTAGGAGACCTAAAGAAGAAACAGAATATGGAGGGTAGCTATCACCATGTGGGGATCCACCTTCCTCCAAGGCAGTGATCAGAGTAGCACTGCCCTTTCTCATTCCAGAGAAAAAAAATGAACAAGTGAGGGTGATGAGGATTGACAGAGCCATGCTGGTAGCTGCAGAAAGGAGGTCTAGAACAGCCTCATCTCCATCTAACTGACCTCCTGGGATTACAGCTGCACTCCTGCCCAAAAACACAGGGAATCTCCTGAGAGACCTGTCCTGTGGATGCCCCAACTCAGCTTTCCAGGCCCAGGCAGTGCATGGCAGGATTCAGAGCAAGCCCCTTTCCCCTCAGCACAGGGATCTCTTCCTTCCCTAAAAGCTATCAGCAAATGCCTAAGCCACACATCACCCTAGCACCATTCAGTGTCTTCTGCTTGCATTCAATATTCACATTATCAGCACTAAGGAGCAATTTGGGAGCTCCCAAGCTTTGCCCTCACAGAGAATGCAGGAAGACAGGGCAGTTGCCAGGATATTTATAAAAGGGTGCATGGGACAACTATATTTGTGGAAGGTTAAACAGCCTAATGCATGATATGAGCATCTGTGTCATGAATCAATGATTAAAGTAAAGTCTCTTTCATCAAAATTCAGCAATCTCAACCATGGTAAATAATGGGCTAATTAGGCATCTGCTCATTCAATGTCCAAAGGGACAGGCCAGCTCCTGGCACAAAGTGGAACATTTGTTGCACCAGCGAAAAGTCATTTTCAAGCTTGTGAACCACCTACAGCAAAAGAGATCAGCTCCTTCCTTTGCCAAAGGATGCTCTTCACAAGGAGGAAAACGAGACCAACCTTTCTCTTCCTGCTGTCAGGATTTCCAAACTGTCCTTGGGTGGCTGAACATGGCACCTGGACTAGAGTGAGAGGGACAGGAAACTTTAGACTAAGTTTTAAAACACCAATTGCTTAGAAAGGATAACACGGGGAGCTAAAATGGTCTATGTGCCTAAATGTGTCAGCATAAGGTTCAAGTTTCCATACAGTTATAAGAGGACAGAATCTGACAAAATTATAAAATAGGCAGGTTTGGCAACAACAGTAATTAATTTTACTGGCATGGACTCAGCCATCCACAGCTTGCTTACAGCCCAATAACTCCTAGCAAAGGAACATGCTTCATTTGATTCAGGACTGCTTCCCTCCACTCCCATCAAGTCAGACTCACCTTCCTGCTCCCTTTTTATCTGTAGGTATAGCTTAACACAGAAACTGCTGCCTCACTGTGCTGCAGTGGGGACAGCACTGTGCCCCACAGCTGGCACTGCTGCTGTGGGCAAATCCCTGTGAATGACAGCCAGATTTGAGAGGAGATCTCCTAAGGCTGATTGAAATAACCCCAGAACCGCAAGGATTATATTCCAGCAGGGAGGCTGCAGATCCATCTTTATTCAGAATAAATGCCATTTCTTCCCAAGCACCCTTATCTATCCCTCACACATCCCTCTAAGATCCCTTCGAGCAGTGAAGTGCTGCTGCCAGGTGACTGAATACCTGAAGGCCACTTGGCACCAGGCAGCCCCTCGAGCAAAATTTGTAACTAGTTTTTCTTTCTGACACACCTTTAAAAACAGACAAGTGGAGATTTTCCTCTCAAGATTCCTCATCGTTTGGCTGGACATTGTAGAGGAGGACTGGTCACCTCCTCCTGGAATAATAAGAATAATCAGCAGCTCCCCTGGGAAGTGTACTGAGCTATTTCTTAGAAGGTTTTCTGCTCTTAGCACACCACCTGAATGCCTCAGCAAGGCTCTGTGTGCTCTAAAACCGGCCAGGTGCCTGCTGTGGCATTCCCTGGACTCCTGCATTGCTCCCCTGGGCCAGACTAAATTTTCCATGGCAGCTTGCAGCAGACTTCAGAATGGAAAGTTTTGCTAAATGCAAGATGGTCATGAATAACACAGGGAGTTTTATAACCTGCGTGTTATTTATTTTGCTACTAAATTCAATCCATGCACTTTATTACATTCAAGGGTGTCAACTCACAAAATATGTCAAGCCTGCTCAGTTATTGCCCAATGTACAGTAAAGCTGTTTTCACTCATATTCCATGAGGTTATTCAAAATTACTTTAAAATGCTTACTGCTACAAGATGTTCAGGGGAAAGCTAACATCCTCCCTGTGCCCTTCTGTCTCCATTTGTCTGGCTGAGTATTTGTCCTTTTGTACCTTCAGCAAAATTTTAGCAAGGTTTTTCATACATATCCTGTCCGAGAGCTGTTTCTGAAAGCCATTACCAAATGCATTTTTAAAGATGTTGAGAATGTGGAGAAAAAAGTAGATCATCTTAAAAATATCTTCCTTTTGCGAATACAATTTCTGATGTCAAACTGTTACAGCCAAATTGGCTCTTTCCACATTCTTAGGTTTTAAACTTAAGTCACTTTGCCTTCTGAATTTTTGTAACTCACCCTCCTCATCTAATTTTAATGCAAAAGGACTGAGTGGAACTGTGAGAAAAGTTTAGACTACAAAATTAGTTCAGATGAGCAGAGGAAAGTTAAAATAAATAGAATTTGCTGGTACTGAAATGATGAAGCTCAGAGAAATCTAAACAGCATTCACATGCTTGCTTACCAGAACTAGTTATTTTGTTTATTAAAGTGACAGTGATTCATACAGTGAAATAGCTTCACCTGTGCATTACAGCTCTATTAAATTGAAGAAATCTATGGTGAGGTGAAATCTGCACTTAGGAAGAGGTAATCCAATGTGCTCTGTCTGCAGTCTGTTCTATCAATTCCAGTCCAAAAGATAAAAATCCTAAAATACCTCATCAAGTCCCAGTGTGGTTCTAGAGGACATTGACTTCGTTATTAACAAAATCAGCCAAGGTACAGAGCCAGTGAGCCCAAGCACAGCTTTATTCTCTCCACAGGTTCCTGAATGAGGGTGGCAGCTGGCAGTACACTCCATCCAACCCTGCATCCCACAAGTTAGAGAAAGAAAATTCCTATCAGGTCTTCCAGTCAGCCTGCAGGATCCTGCAGGATGGCTCCCTACAGCTAACTGGGGGCTGAGCTCCAATTAGCACAGAGCCTTTTGGTGCTGGCCAGCCTGCAGAGCCAGATGGCAGCTTCTCCCTGGCATTTTGGGCCTGGGTACCCAGTGAAGACCACAGCTTTTGTAATAGCCTGGTAAATGGCTCCCAAGCTTTATTTCAGATGCTCCAGCCGCTCCCTGAAATGCAGCATAACTAGATCCAATCATACTTCTGAGCTCCACGGGGAAGAGATGCAGATAAATTCCTTTGCAAAATACATAATCAACAGGAAAACAATGCATAAAACATACTACAGGCGTAACATATGTATAGACACATACACATACACTTTCCCTACTGCTCTCAGTGCACAGATATTAATGGGTTCAGGTGATAAATCAATCTGCATGGCTAAAAGCAGTCACAGTGATCATTTACAGCTTCCACTGACTTCAGTTGAAGATACTGGTACTTTCAAAACAAGACTACAAACTAAAACATTTTACTTGGATGAAGTTCTGTGTTTCAGATCTAGCAAACTGCATTTGAAGTTATTTTCACTAATAACATCAAATCACAATGTCTCATGATAGCAGTTTTCATTGCCCTTTGATATTACAACACTGCTGATATCAACAGAATAATTCACAAACACTCTGTCCAGAATCCCACCTTGTTACATAACACTGGTATATATCAGTTTGACTAACACACAGCAACTGCAAAATATTTGGTTTTGCAGGAAAAAATGCACTGCTATGCTGATTGTAAACAGACTGGGTTGGACAGGGCTCTTTGCACCACTTCCCCTGGCAACCCCCTCCAAATCACCCTTTCCAAGGGTCTCTGGAGGACACCTGAGCAGTTCACTGCCTCCCTTCCTCTAATCTTGTTAGAATTGGCCACTTGGAGAATGGAATTAACACACTAGAACCAGGATGAGATGGGATCAAACAATCAGCATTTTCCAGCTCTCAAGGAGAGGGAAAAAAGATGAAAACAGTTTTCCCTTCAAATCAGCTAATCTGTCCTCCACCTTGGACTCTGGGGGAAAAAGCCCCAACCTACTAATCTAGTAGTTAATCCTGTTGTCTCACCACCACTCCTTCCCAGCTACAGTCTCAGGCCTCTTGCTTTTAAAAATAGGCTAAAACAGGTCAAAGTATTCTGTCATGGTGAGACATCATTGCAGAGCTGGAATATTTTTTCTTATTTCCAGGGTCAACTGAGGGTTTATGGTAGGAAAATCAACTACACAGGCTTAAATTGTTTTCTAAACAAAGAGCCAACTCCCCCATGCAGTATTAGGAGATTCAGCAGTTCTCACTCCTGCAGTTCTGCTTGGAGCTGCTGCAAGTAAGAACTCAGACTCAAAACCTTTTCTCCTGACTTTTGCTTTCTAGTAAAAATTCCTTGTTCAACTGAACAGGCAAGGAGGTGATGAAGTGATTTGCCCAGAGCTGTCAGGCTGGACAACATCCTACCTTCCTTACCCTTCTTACTCCTGGCTCAGGGCAGCTTTAGCCACTTTGATAATTTTTTAAAAGAACGGAATGCTCAGTTATTTGAAAACAAAATTCATAGGTGGTTTTGCTCACCGTTGTCATTGTGACTTATGTTTCCAAACAACTCAAAATTAGGCTAACCTTTAAACGTTCCCGCATTGCTTGGCAGCCAAAACAAAAATGACAAAAAATACACTCTAATTTTAGCAGCATCCAAGTCTGACATATGCCAGACTGTGACACATGCCATTTTCCTGAGTCACCAACATGTGGCATCCTGCTGCTCCAGCTTTCACAGCCCAGGCTGAGGGATGATGGAATGTGTCTGCTGATGGCAGTAATAGTCTGGTACCCTTAGCAACGTTGGGCGAACTGTGAACCTTTGCTTACATCGGGCCAGATCAATACAGCCATTACCAAGGGACATAAACAGAATAAAAGGCTGTCTCTATTGCATGAGTTAACTGCAGCAAGAGGAGAACATCCAGCTCCTGAAGGGCAGACTCACCAACCAAGCACAGGCAATAATGTTTCCATAGACTGAAAGTCATCAGGGAGGATTAAATCTACTCCTGCTGAGATTTAATTCCACAGTGAATATCCTTTTTGGGGGAAGTCATAAACCAACACAAATTCCCTATTCCCTTCTATAGCAGAAGACCAATACTGAGATGAAGGCAGTTTATTTTCAAAAAGCACAAAACAATAGATTAGCTGGACTCAGAACAGAAATAGATTTTTTTTCTTGATGTACATTTAAGTAAACAGCCTTCAAATAGCACTCTGCTGATGGGGTCTTTTCTAGAGGTGACTACATTTCAGTAGGGCGTAAACTGATTTCTAACTTGCATTTAAACTTTGGAAGTTTGCATTCAAGATATAATGAGACAGGACAGGATCTTATTTCAGAAGGTGCTATTGAAAATCCAAACCTAAATGCAAGATATTCTCACCGTCCAAAACTGATCTTTCAGGGGACAGTCCATAAATAAAAAGATTAAAAGCAACACCCTTTTTAACAAAATCACATGATAATCAAACACATTGTTGATTTCTCCTCCCTGCTCACACACTCCACGGTGTGTGTTCATCTTAACTTAGATTTTGCTGTTTATGCTCAGGCAACTCTGTTTCTCCCAGATGTACATTTATGTGAATCAAGGATTATCAGTTATTGTAACATGATCTTTCCTCTCATTTTTACCATATTTTGAGAAACTGAAATAATTGTCAGCACTGTTTCAAAGGAGTCACCCTGGAACACTAGCAAGCCCCACAGAAATGAAGAAGGCAGCTCACAGTTTGGAGTATCCCATGCTTTCAGCATTCTCAGGCAGTTTTATCACATAAAGCATGGTCAGATTCTGCAGCTCAGGCCATCAAAATGACCCAGCTCAGTAATCCAGCTCTACACCACAGTTTCCTATATGTCAGATCCCAGAAGGTAGATATACTGAAGGAAAAAAGAAATAATTATTATTTTTTTTTTAAAGAAAATAATTCGTTTAAAGAAAACCACCTTCCCAGCACAGGAATGGAGTTTTGAAGATATTTGGAGAAAGATTTGATATTCCAGATGCTCTTGTGAGATAAATCCTCTAAGCTCTTTTAGATCAGTCATTTTCTCTAACAGCTAAGCCACCAGAAGTTGGGGAAGCTCAGACTTTGATGCCCATTTAGGAAAACCATGATGGATGATATTTAGTACTTTGTAAGTCAGACTAGATTATCACGGTGATTCCTGTCTGCTTTTAAAAACCTATTGATCCACTGGTGTCAGCACTGCAGAAGACAGCAAGTAGAAGCTTTCAAAATACTTTTAAGAAGGGGACTATTGCTAACTTTGATGTGGTAAAATTCCAACATCGTGATGTATCTCCTGACAAGAAGAAAATTAAACTTCTGTTAATTAATACATTAATTTTAATTGGATTTTTCACAAGGCATATAGTAATCAGATTCTGAAAAGATGACTGAATGCATCCACATAGGAAACATCGATCTGCTGTGTAACACTAACTTGAAAGATTTAAACTCCTAATTCAGTTTTCTTGTCTGAGGAGCCTTTCCAGCAGTTTTGCATATAGTGGTCCTCTGGGTCTGGAAAAGTTTCTAAGCATAAACCAGTGAAGGAAGTCAGCAGAAAAGCTTTAACAAGAACAGGAATTAAGTCTTGTTCCAGTGAAGCTTGAGCAACGCTATGAATAGGTCACATACATCACGAAAATCAGCCATGAAATATAAGAACTTGCAGCCATCCAGAGACTGATTAATGATTCAAATAAGCAATTTCTTTTCATAATTGTACTTAGGGAACATTAGGGACACAGACCCCATTCAACAGCTTAAACTGGGCTCTAGATCAAGAAAACATATGCAAAACTGCAGGGTTGCTGCCTGCAAAAGCCAGCTAGTAATGCTACCAGCATTAAGCTATTTTTTGATGCCTATGAAACTAAAAGTGCAGTTTTTCAGGTTTAAGGAAAATAACAACTCTGGAAGCAGCTCAACTTCATTATAATCCTCATAGGATGAATTTGCAAAAGGAAAAGACCCTGGCAACCTGAAATCATAAAGGGTATCTATTATACCCTGCAAAAGAGAAACACTATTATTCGTTCAGCTCTAGTCACCCACTCTGTAACTAAAGCCTATCTGCCTAAATATCCCCACTGGATCCATTAGTTACCTTCCTTTCAGCTGCTAGGCACTTGCTCTGTTTTTCTCACAGGATTCCTGTTCTCAGGCCTGGGGTCTGGTTGACACAATAAACCAGGCACAAGCTGAAAATAAGCAGTGGAGAATCCTGTCTACAGGATTATTTGGGATAGCTGTTTTGGAATGGCATATGCCAAGAAATCAGTGGACCTATCCCATACCTCTGCATGTTGTCACAAAGACAATATAATGGCCTCCCCTGAGGACAATGATCTTTTATCTAGGGAAATCATATCGTTTGTAGACTTTTTCCATCAAAACACAGTTTCACTTTTCTTTTTTCTTTTTTGTATGGCACTGCAAAGTAACTCCCCTAAGATTCAGGTCTCTGCAAGCACCAGGATTACAGGAATGCAGAGGTACACAGGACAGAGCAGAGCTCTCTTTAGGCAGAACAACCACTACTGGCTGTCCACAAACCTGATAGTGCTGATCCAGCCACCACAGAGCCACCCCTTCTATTTAATCTGGGAATAGCACAAGAGACTGTCAGAGAGCAGGAGTTGTGTTTGCTTTGCCATGCATGAGCTCATGAAAACACAGCCACACAGAGGACCCTGGATGTTTAAGGAAACAATGCAAGCAAAAGCACAAATAAGCACAAAAAGCTCATATCATCCAATGACAACTTAGATTCTTAACTTCTTTAAAATCATTTGGTTAGAAATTTGCCAGTGCTTTTCAGAAATTTGAAACAGGCAACAGGTTGATTGCCTTTATCTTCACGCTTGTCAATTCCCCCCAAAAAGGCTATCAGATGTATAAATTCCTCTTTCAAAAATGAAAACTACCATTAAACCACAGTTATCCATGTTATCTGACTTGTCCCCCATAAAGAGCAGCTCTAATTTGGGAATTCCCTTTAGGCTCCTCACTGTGAACACCAAAGAAAATAACTCATTTAGCTTTTCTGCAAAGACCTTATTTTCCTTGAGCACTTCTTTTACATCTTGATCATCTATCAACCTTATAGACCTTCAGGCATGCTTCTTGCCTCTGATGTGTTTGAAAAAGTTTTTATTATTAGTTTTTACGCCTTTAGCAAGTTATTCTTCAAAATTGTTTTTGTCCGCTATTATTATGGGTTTGCATTTAACTTGCCAGAGTGTACTGGGCTTTTTTTTTTTCCCCCTTAGTTCATTTGGGCAAGACTTCAAAGGGTGTCCTTTAACGCTAATGACCTTGTTCAGTCTAATAATCCCCTTTGCTAACTTCTCATGCAACCTTTTATAAAGTTGTGGAGTTTTTCCAATAGGGGTAACACACTCTAATGGTAAAGCTACACAAATGCATTGCTACAATGGGGATTTTATATAGCTGCCATGTCACCCCAAAGTGTTATTTTGTTCTATTTTGCCCTTTTAGTGACTGCTTTAGATTTCTTTTCCATGTTATGTTGGCCACCTTTCAGAAGTATGTGCCACTCTAAGATCTTTTTGGTTTTCATATTTCACCAGGAATGATGAATTTGAGCGTATTTGTGTTTATTATTACAGAATGTTTATTTGACCGATACATCTTCAATCAAGACTTAATACTTGCTAAGGGATAAATATAACAAAATCTGCTCTTCTCTTTCAGGCTTTTTGATTTCTTGCTTCCAGAAGATGTCATTTTTGAAGTGTATAAATGCAGTTTCTACGTCACCTTTAATAATGACCCTTAATCAGGCTCTGCCATTAGGTTGAGTCCTCATTGCTTCTGTGGTAGTTCTGAGCATGACACAATGAAGATGCTTAGTACAACCATCCCACTTTGGCATGAAATTTTACTGCACAGAGATTGTGAGATTGTTCAGTACTTGTTGATACAATTCCACTCCCTGCCTCAATTTTTCCCCCTTCTTTTATTTCCTTTTCCCTTTTTTGCTTCTGATCCTTCCTTGAACTATAATGTCACTCCTCCACTGGCTTGGTTTCCACTGTTATTGGTATATAATTTTACACTGCTATTCCAGTGCTTCCTGACTGAGATGCTATTATGTCAATATCCTCATTTAAAATCAGCATTTTACTTTACCCATCTTCATTGCATAAACTGGACTAATTGTCCACTGGCTCTATTACTGCTATCTTGCACCAGTAGAATAACATGAACAGACACAGTTAGGTCAAACACTTGGCCAGCTGTCTCTAAATCATTTTTGAATTCTAAGTGCTCTTTTGTATTAAATAAAAAAGCCCTGGCAGTGACTTTGCCCCTGTGTCTTAAAAGGCAAATGCAATCCCGGGAAAATTGAACAAAGGGCATGGTCCCAATGCCTCCTGAAGTGGGAAAAATAAAATGGATCAGCTCATTCCAGGCATTTCCACTTGCATCCTGTGAGAAGCCCTGACTGTAAGAAGCTCAGGCAAGAGGCAGCTGGAATTGAGAGCTGTAGCGTGCAGGAGCTCATTCTCCTCAGAGCTCAGCAGTTCAGATGCAAGCACTGAAGCAGACTTGTCAGTGACCTTGGCTCTGACCCACTTTATAGAAGCACTTGGGGAAGGAGCAGGAGAGAAGGGGGAGGTTTTCATAAGTGGCTAAAAAAAAAAAAAACAACAGCTCAAACTCTCGTGTCTCACTGAAAAACTGAGAAGGGGAGGAGAAACATGAAACCAGAATTACTGAGGAGGAGCTTAATGCTATCACCCAGTCTCAAGGAAACTCTCAATGCAGCACTGAACATGTCAGCCACTCCCTGATTAATGTTGCTTAAAATTAAAAAACCCCAAATCCTCTCTCCCCAATGCAGTTGCTAAGAGGAATTCAATAACATCCCATCTGTAGGAATTACAGAATGTTGAAGCAGGAAGAAGTTGCAAGGGAGGGAGAAAAGAATCCATGCTGAACCCCTCTTGTGCACTCAGTCCAAGAAAAAAAAAGTGTATTATATGAAGGGAATATTTTCCTTCATTGGCAAGGGGTAAATTCTTTGAAGAGATGGCTCTGATTCATCAGCAGGGTGCTGGCAGATGCCCCTAGAAAAATACAGAACATGGCTGTACATCTTCAAAAAACTATTTTAGGAGACACTATTTCCTCAGAGGGATATTTGAGTTGTGTTCAGCCCCCTAGGCACATCCCAGGAAAATACAACCATGTTTTGATGGTAGAGAGGATACTAAAGCTTTGATGGATAATATTTTGATCCAAGGTAAAAGAGAGGAGTTTGACTAAAGGCCCTAAAAAGCTGTGGAAAGAGACTGAGATGCTGAGCTAAAACTAAGAAAGCAACAACATAAGTTCCATGTAATAGCAATAAAACACCTGGAAGAAAAGATAAGGTGTACAGTAGATCACTGCAAAGTGGAGGTCATAACTAACATCTCTGCCCCAAACAAAAAGCAGTAGCACAGAGATTCCTCAGAATGGCAAACTCCTGAAAAAAAACCCAAACTGGTTTAGATGTTTAGAGTAGCAACGTGCAGATTCTACTGCTCACAGACACCCCAAGTCACAGGAGGAAAATATTACCACACATTGAGAGAATGTTAAAGAGTTGAGTGAAAGGGCACTTGTCTAGAAATGTGACAGCGAACCTGCAAGTGTGACCAAAACAAAACAAAATCAGCCAGAAAGCCTGTCTAGTTTAGAATAAATGTGGTTTACAATTCTCAAAATATAAATTTTTCTTAGCAAAAATTAAGAGTATTAGCAGTGGTTGGCCTGAATAGCATTCCCTTCCTTGACTATCACTTTAACAAAAAGTTCACAGTTGCAGGTGGAACTCCATCTAATGGTGTAAATGGTTCCTAAAAGTTACCAGAAAACTTACATATTCACTTTTATACCTACATTTTTATAGATATGAATATTTACATGTTGAAAACAAATCAAAGAGAAGGGACAAAAATCATAGATTAATTGGACATGAGAAGGAAATCTGTTATTGAGTGTATTCAACTGCCTCAAAAGGGAATTAACTCTATCTAAACTTTTTTCCAATAAATACCTGTCATAAAACCCTCCAGTGGCAAAGATTCTGCATCTCCTGCAAATAATCTGTTCTAGTGTAAAACCAGCTCTGCTACTTCCAAGTTTCTTTGAATATTGTGTGTGTTTAAAGGACTGTGGGAAGAAAGTTGCTAAGATCAGAAGCTGCTTTACCTGGTAAAAACATGGAACATATCAGTAGATCAAGAGAGAATGGTTACTCCAGGAAGTAGAATTATTAAAATTTCTTGAAAGGAACTGAGGAGTTCTTCTGAACTGTTACTCTCAGAAAATGCCACAGCTAACAAACTGACCATGCACACCACTTTTGCTTCTGTCAGCAGATACCAAATTTATCCATATTTAACAACAGAAGAGTTTAATGGGAATACTTTTAAACAGCCTGTGTGAAGTATAATCTTAGCTGGAACATTAGTAAATCTGATTATGCTGGTCCAACAAGAAGGTGTGAAATAGAGTCAAAATCCTAAGCACAAGCTATGGAATCAGACAAGGCTGGGTACCTCATGCTGCTGAATTACATCACTTGTAAGAGAGAAAGGTTGTGAACTAAAATAAGAATGGTATTTCCAAAACACTGAAAAGTTACACTTCAGTCAATAGGGACTTGCAAGAGAGAAGTGATGCAGGGCACTTCTGAAATATCAACAGAGTGGCACAAACACAAACATTACCATAAAAAGAGGCCACAGGGCAATCACAGCTGAGCACAGACTGCTCTGTGCTCTGATGAGCAGAGGTAATCGCTCTTCTAACATCAGCAGGAGAGAAATAAGAGGCAGCATGTTGGCCATTTTGCCTAAGAAGAACTCAGAATAACATATACTATATTATCCTGAGACTTGCTGGCAAAAGATGATGCCTGGCAATGGCTGTTTTGGTGTCAGACTGAAAACCATCAAGTACAAATGACAACCCAGGATGTCTGAGGGACTCTCTGAGCATCACTTCCCAGTGGGTTGTTAAAATTCAATATTGAGTTTAAAATGATTATTCACTACTATTGTGTTGTTTAGCTGGGGAAAGAAGCTGAAGAGCTCTGCTAACAGCAAAATGGAGCCAGGTAGTGTGTGATGCTGCAGATCTCATTACCCTGAGTTAATCTGCTAGGACTCCTCACGCCAGATGATGCAGACCCCAGCTGATCTGTTTGGCTCCAAGTGAGTTCTGAGCAACACCAAACCCCAACCCACAGCCTTTCCAAATGTTTATTAACACCCAAGCTGGCTTCAGCTAGAATGAGAACGAGCTTATAATTTTCCAGTGAAATATATTTCAGTTTGTTGCTCCAATTTATAACAGGAGCAGAGGAGATGATGAGGGAAAAGAAGAATTTT
Source organism: Lichenostomus cassidix (assembly GCF_008360975.1). Taxonomy (NCBI): domain Eukaryota; kingdom Metazoa; phylum Chordata; class Aves; order Passeriformes; family Meliphagidae; genus Lichenostomus; species Lichenostomus cassidix. The sequence goes on along the minus strand of NC_139489.1, from coordinate 7,016,355 downwards.
TGAAGAGAAAACAATTGCTTGCAGTCATTCAAATGTTAGATTAGAAGATGCTACTTGAGGGCTTATAGCGTAAGAAGCCTAAGTGTACAATTTTGATGTGAAACCCTTGCAAAATCTGTTGTTGTACTTTACTTGTCAACTATCCAGTCTCACATTGATGATAATGCTAACAACATCATTTCACAAGATGAGTGGAAGCAGAGCTTCTAAGATTGACACAATTTGCAGGACTGACAAAAATAAATTTTATGTCACTCTCCAGCAAAGCACACACATCTTGGAGACCAGATGCATTTTTGTAAATGTGAAGTTGTCTGGTGAAGATTGTGGCACTGCCCCAGGCAGAGAGGATGTGAGGTCACTAAAGCCACACTGAGGGATAGCTGCAACCTGCAAAATATCAGTTATAGGATCCTAAGTCTACACTTTTTGACCTAGTTTTCCATGAAACCCGAATGCTTCTCTCAAAATATGGCAGGGATACTAGCAAAAAAAAAAAAAAAAAAAATCCTGATTTGTTTCACTGCAAAAATTGAGGCTAATGGAGAAAGTGAGGGGTTGGATGTGGTGCATGTGGGGCACTCATTGACAGTGGGTGACCTAAATTGTGTCAGCAATGGGGAACCTGTGTCAAGTATCAACAACTGAGTTGGATCTTTGAAAGAGTTGAGAAGGGATCTGGAGTGGTAAGAACACCTGAAACCTCCTGGCAGCAATTAAAACACAGAACCAGAATGGGAGAAACAGGAAAGAAAGTCTGTGGCCTTGAGAAACCACCTGGCTGGACAGTGCAGTGAGCTGTAATGAGTTACAAATAGTCAGACAGACAATGTGTTTCCCTTCAGCTGGGAGCTAACCTGCTTCACACACCTCTCAACCTTCAACCTCCCCTGTTTTCCTGTGTCAGAGCTTATCAGCAACAAGCTGCAACTCAGAGATCAGGCCTTTTCCTATAACAAGCCTTCTCTGCTGCATCCCTGATTCAGGGATTCCTGATTCAGGATGTCCTGAGGAGAGCCAGCCCTGGGAGGATCCCATCTGCCCCTAAAGGGTCTGGGGAGAGATGCTAGCACAGACCCAGAGGCCTGTACATTCAGTACCTTTGGAAGAAAGCAAATATATTCTCTTTCTGAGGAAGAGCACAGTCATCTGCTGAAGAATCCAGTTACATTGTCTTACCAGACAAATGCTAATTCCCCTGTACTCTTATTGCTTGCCCACTCAAGCCTACCTGGATCGAAAGCTAGGCCTCCTCAGAGACAGGAAGATTGGAAAATAATGATTTTGTTCAGGCCTGAGCCTGCACATGGGATCTTAAAAACCTCCTGGAAAACATAAAAGGTGTCATCCACCTTTAAATACCACCCCCTCCCCATGCCTACAGTATTGTTTACTCATCCTTTCTTATTACTAATTCTGTTGTCAGCAGATACCCCTGAAGCCCACAGGCTCTTTCCCTCCCTCGTTCCTGTCCACAGCAATAGGAGATTGCCATCTTCTATCAGCTAATTCATCAGCCTTTGTGGCAGATGTCTGTGTGGTGGATCTAAAGGTTCCAGCCCAGCAGATGACTCAGAGTTTAGCATGCTGGGGCTTTCATTTTGCATTGAATCAGTGAAAACTTTCACCCAGAATAGTATTAAAAGTAAGCAAGGGCTGCAACATCAAGCATTCCAATGTCAGGAATGGATACAGAAAAGTCACTTATGCAGAAATAATTTAGATTTTAGTATATGTGTGCATGAATAAGGAGAAGATAATTAAGGTGCACATCCCAGGTAAATGAGGTTTTTTGTTTTCTTTTTGTTTCAGAGAGGTCTCCAGCTCACTGAAGGCACAGGATGAACAGCATCCAGCAAAGGAATCATTTGCTTGTAGGAGTCCAGCTTCAGTTCAACAGGAGGTGAAAAACAGGCAGAATAGAAGAAACATGGAAGAAAGAAGACCAACTCCAGTGCTGAAATGAGAATGTCTGTATTTGCATTTGGGAGGGACAAATGACTTGAAACAGATTCATTCCAAGCAGTCAGTTGCTCCCCATTCCCTGTCTTCTAGCTCCTACGAGAACCAAATGACAGAAATAGTCTATCCCAATCTGCCTTGCAGAAAGAAGGGATAGAAACAACACAGTGAACAATCTTTGCTGAATGACATGAAACAAATCTGATCCCAGGCACCTTAAATTATCTATCACAAATGAGTAGGTGGTTGTGATCATACCTGTCTGCATCCTATCTGCATGAGGATAACACATTTATCTCTCATGGGTCCCCCCAAACAAATAATCCTCACTTCTGCCATGCTCCCAGGGCACAGCAATGACTAGAACAAAAGAGCATAGGAGGTAACTAACAGATCTATCCTCAGAGCAGTAACTGAACAGTGCACAGCAAACACAGGACAAGGCTGAACAATGAACACTGCAGCTAAAACAAAACACTGAGTAGCTGCTTTTTTGTGGAAGTTTTCCATTTGGAGAACTCGGTGAGGCAGGGGTCTGGATGGGAGAATAACCTGAGCCCCTGTGATCAAAGGCCATGTCACAATGCACATATCAGGGGACTGAGCTGACACTCCCTGAGTTCACTCACTAAATCTGATTGAAAGGGTGCATTTTCTTGCTGGGAGAAGTGCTGGATAGTCATGAAACCTGTCTGACAACCAAGCATTTATGGTGCTCTCTCTGTGGCTTCACATTACCCCAGAGATTGGGGTAAGAGTTTTGATCTCTGTAGACCATCAATACATCTGGAGATTGCCAGTACTGACCACTTGATCCCCAGAATAAAACATTTCAGCACCTGTTTGACCAGAAGCACAGAAGGAATTTTGGTGAATTCAATCAGATTGTTCACGTGTTTCAGTCTAGCTGAATTAGATTCCTTACCTAGAACACAGACATTCATACTCCAAACAGCTCTGCATGAAGTGTGTTATCATGCACAGGCAGAAATATTTGGTCCCACAGCTCAGCTGTTGAAATGGCTCATATGAACCTGCTGTAACATGCTCCAAACAAAAGTCAGCCGAGTTGGTTTAAACAGTTCATGTTCTAAGATAATTCTGCTGCCTGTTCCATCACAGATAGGGAAACCATCAACAGGTATCATTTGGTGGAGTAGTGGGAAGACATTTCTTGCTCGTTTATGGGCAGGGAAAGGTACTTGGGAACAAAAATATCCCCATCCAACAGCACATGATCTAGAAGAGTCTATCACTTCAGTCTCATCTGCAAGACTGACAGCACTAGAAACAGCTGAGAACATCTCATTTCATGTAGGTCAACACAATGACAGTGTTAGCTGTTACTGGGTCAAAATCAGTGACTGGGAGATCAAAATCTTCCTATAATTCTCTCATATCTTGACCCATCTGTTCCTTCCTGTGGATGATATGGCCCTTATGGAATTTGAAACACTTTAAAAATAAAATAAAATAAGCACATTTTGTAAAACCCAGATCAACAGTGAACCACAAGTGCTTTGGATTATTTTTATACAGTAATACAGCAAACACTCAGCCTTGGAACACTCAGTGCTGGAATCACTGAGGCTGTGGCATTGTGTGTGTGTGCCTCATACCCACTTCACTTATTTCTGTGTCACTCATCCTCCCTGCTCCAGAATGAACTTTTTTTCAAAGGAAAGAGCTTATCTCCCATACTGCAGAGCAGAAGAAAAATCCTCCTATGCAGCAATATTTAAAACATGGTTTTATGGTCTTATGGCAGCTAATTTTCCTTAAGTGATTTAAGGGAATGAATACATCTAAAAGTCCTGCACTGAGCTGTTCTGCAATGGCAACATGAAGCCAAACTTCCTCTGCTTTAAACAATCCAATTCTTTGGTCAGACCTTCACAGCAGATCTTGTCTGCAGTGGGAGGGATGAAGGTTATTTTTTTATTGCAGTTTTTTTTTTTTTTTAGGAACATAGACTTTGCATTTTACTTCATTTCATATTCCCCAGTGTGAGAAGACTTCAGGTGAGGAGAGGGTGGCAGGACAGACGTGTTCAACTGCAAAATTCCTGATGTGAGGCAGTTTGACACCAGCCCTCCTGCAGAAGGTCACCTGTGCATGCAGCCAACCATCTATCATGTATTACTCATCTGAAAGAAACACCTAAAACTTTTAACTGCCTGAAGGGATTCAAAGCAGGTTTTATTCTGGCACTCCATCAGAGCTTAATGAAAGCAGCCACAGCTAAGGCAGGATGGTGCATGGACAGTGCTGTGCCCTTTCTCTGAGGCACTGGCATGCCTTCCTCTCTTGTCCCAGCACTTTGGAGATGATCTTTTCATACAGGTATTACTGGGATCAGAGGGACTAAGAATCTGGTATTGCCTGAGAATAGCAGTAATCCCATATACTGCATTGCATTGCTGAGCATCCCTAGAACAGCCAAAAAGGCTGATGTTGACAAGGGGATGATAAAACCAGACAAGAAGGGTTTTTTGATGGGTAGCTAATTCACTGAATAATGGAATTCTGAAGAGCAACCAGAACTTTGCTGGTACTTTAATTTAAAAAATTAATTTCTAAATAGTATTTAAAAAAAAAAATCTTAACCCTGAAAATGAAATGTTACACTTGTGTTTGAAAGGCTCCTTTTTCTTTCCCTCAGAAAGATATGAACTGGAACTGGTTCACCTCAGGCTGATCACTGGGGAGGGGTGGGAGACAGAGAGATGGAGGGAAAAAAAAAGATTTCCATTTCAGACAAACTCTCACCAAACAGTTCTTTTGATTTCTCATTTTAGCCACCAAAGCAAATTAATTCATTCTTCATACATAGGGCATCTGGAAGCTACCAGAATTTTCAAAGCTTCCTTAGAATGGGACGAAGCAGAAAAGAACTTCCCCCTACCTCCAAGAATAGCTTGTTTTTTCAGACACTGACTTTTAATACTGACAGGATTTGTTGCCTTATTGGCTTCAAGCATTTTCCTACACCAAACTTTCTTGCAATGTTTAAACACCTCCTCATTCTTGGAAAAAACTCTTCTTAAAGCAGTCTGCATGCTCTCCCCATCATCTAGAAGGAAAATTTTCTTGCTTTTTGGGGTAGAAAGCAGAGGAAAGACCAGGCTGGCTCCAAAGCTCCTCTCTGTGCCTTTCCATCATTATCATCATCACTTTAACAGAGCTTAGGAGTCTTGGTCAGAGGCACAATGTGCAGTGCAAGATGCTGCAGAAACTGAATAGAAAGACAAATTCTGTGCCTAACAATTAGCAGTCTAAGAAAATATTTTTCATGCAATTGGATTCCACTCCATATGTAAGGATCTTATCTATTAACCTATCTTCCTTGTACCTAAAACCTCCTCTGTACAGGTATTACTACTAGCTGGAAGATAAAAAGCCCAATTAAGATGTATTGGGAAAACCAGGAGTTAAATTAAAGGAGGTCTTATCCTATACATGATGTAGCCAGGGGTAAGAATCCTCTTTCTTTATTAGAAAGGCAAGCCAGGTCCCTTTTCACAGAAACAAAAAGGAAAGAAAGAAAGAAAAAATAGGAAAAATTAGCAAAACTTCAGGGAATTAAAGATTCACATTCCCTCTCCATTGTGAGAAGTAAAAAGAAAGGACAAATACCAGGAGTCCCGTAAAGAAAAAACAATAATAATCTATAAAATCTCCTCTTATTTTTTGGTAGTGATTTTTTCCTACCCATCTCCATTTTTTTTTCAGCAGTTTTTCTTAGGTGCCACGTTCAATAATCCTTCTGCGCTTTGATGTCAAACATTCAATAGCTGTCTGCCTCCCTCCCACTCCTCTTCTCCATATTCTCCGCAATCCATCTCCTCTGATTAGCTAAGATTTCACCTTCAAGAACACCTCTGCTTCTCTGGGTGAGCACGAGCGTGTGCGTGTGTGTTTATATAATATTTGCAAATATTCTCCCCCTCCTGCACTGCACACCACACAGCCACCACTGCCAGAGCCCTGGATTAAGCATCACTAACTCAATTTGGGGGGCCTGCTGTTTTGAATCCTTCTCAGAGCATGAGAGCAGCTGGATTGAATTTAGGCTCTGCCTAAATAATTCTAATAATTCTACATTAAAGTTATTTTGTAGTTAATCTGAGCTGAACTTCATTTCACTTGGTGCTTCCTGTGACAAAAGGTTCCTTGATCTCCTGCAGTGCGGGGTGTGGGTTTGCTGACTTCTCCCTTATTTTTGGTTTGCTATTGGGTTAAACCACATCAGAGCTGCTGGCATCTCACCCTGCAGAGAGAGAGGCTCTGTCCCTGAGCACAAGGGGTGGCTCAGCAGCTGTCCCCACTCACCGGGTTGTTGTACATGTCGATGATGAGCTCCTTCACCCCGTGCAGCGTGGGATGAGCCCACGGAGAGGGATTCGCCCAGTGCCGGTTCAGATCAAACCCCATCAGGGAGCACCTGCACAGAAAAAAAAAAAACACACAAAGGATTTATAGGGGTTGGAGCCTCTCCTGGGATCAGCTGCAGAATTAGGGTTGTAATCTGCAGCTGAAGTAGTTAAACACATTATTCTCAATGGGGAAACAATGCAAATGCTCTCCTGAGGAAAGACTGCAGCACTGTCCCCTTTCAGAAATAATATGACCAGCAAAATATCAACTGAAACAGCTTTGGTCATTCAGTCTTCTCCTCCACAACACCTGTGCTCACTGGATCCTTTGCCTTTTCCCAGCTTGGCATTGGAACAGCCTTGCCTGACCTTGGAGATTTTCCTGTCCCCAAGCTCTGGCTGAGGGTCAGCAGGTCAGCTCTGAGGGTGATTCACACCCTGCACCACCACACTGGACCTTCAGCCTGTCCTCAGCCAGGTTTGCACTCAGCAAGGCTGCTCAGAGCACTGCAGTCCGTGGCCATTAAGTTTGTGCTGAAGGGATTTAAAGCATGAATGTCACTGTGCCACTAACCCGGGGCCTCTCTATCTTCCCCTCCTGCAATTGCCTACACAAAAGTCAGCCAGCCAAGACACCAAGTTAAAGTGCTTATTGGCCATCAAATCTTGTAGGCACTGGAGCATGGATGCCACCTTGGCTTCTCCTTCCTGCCCTGACTCAGATCCCTCTCAGGATACTGTCTTGAATTGGATTCTGCTGCTCCCACCACACAGAGTAGAATCCAAATTCTTTGTGAAGCCCTATTGAAACTCAGGGGATTGTCATTAAACACAGAAACTGAAAATCTGAAAACTGAAAAAGCTGGAAGTGGCACAAGTCGGAGGAGGGGGAAATCATGTCTACCACAGAGATCACCTAGAAAATCTGTGGCCACTGATACAGGAAGAGAACTCTGTCATCTCAAGCTGAGTTTGGGATCAGCTGAGCAGATTCTTGCTCAGGAATTCAGTGGATGACCACACAAACAATAAAAGGCCAGGCAGAGGTGCAACTTCCTCTATAGTTAAAACAAACAAACAAAAAAATCAGCCTCGCTGCTAAGCCTTAAAGCTTCTTGAGAAAAGGAGAGCTTTCATTGATCCCATGTCTATTACAAGAATGTCTGTTCAGCCTTAATCTTTTAAACACACCTATGCAAACAATACAGATTCACTCCAGCAGTGCAATCCTTTGACAAAAAATTCTAAGAATCTGATGACCGAAAACATAGGTTTAATTGGCAAACAGAAAGGAAAAGAAAATGAAGACAGAGAGGGGAAATGCTATAACAAGTGAGGGGATGAAACCAGAGGATGAAATTAATTTCCAAACCTGATGAATAAATATTTTCTTATGAACCAAAAGATACAAAGTTAATGGGACATTCTTTTGTAAAAATTCTTCTGTGCATCTAAGCAAGCAGTAGCTGCTTTGCTCCTTGGGTTTTTACAGCCCAACCTTCAGCTCTGCAGGAGCTCAAATACCCAACTGAGCTCTGCAGCTCCATCATTGCTGACTTGGGTGGCTTGGTGGGGTGGAGAAGACATCTCCTTTTCGTGGTGGACACATCTTCTACAGAAAAGAGATGGAATTTTTTCTGGGCACTCCAACAACTACAATTCTACAGACAGCTCTGAAGGTTGCTGCCATCCCACCCTATAGCATATTGTTTCAGATTTCTCTCTCTCTTCTTTTTGTCTTCATGTTAACTCTCTGCACTAGTCTCTACTAAATCCCATCTTCTTTTGAACTCATAGACATTAATAAAAACCAGAAGTACTTCCAGAGACATAAGTGGAATTACACAGGATAAAACTGGCAGAAGAGCAGAATGAAAAGAATGAATTTTTCATTTAATAAAAGCAGAAACTGTCATGAGTTTTACTGTATTTTGGCACAGTTCCCAAGAAAACAACATTCTTCCTGTACAAAAACTTTCCTAAGAGCTCAGAATCTGAACTCATATCTCTGTATATAGTTAATGTGTCACATTTACATTTTCTTTTAATAATATTTAACACTAATAACACTAGAGAAAATGAACACATTTTGATTCCATTTTGTTCATCTCCAGAGCACATTGAAGCAGCCAAGCTAGAGAGCAGCAAAAGCAAATTTTAAGTTCAAACAGAGACTGTTAATATCAAACTTGGGGTTTGGGACCTTTCAGATAACTTTATCTAAGTCATCCCCATAGGGAAAAGAGGTAAGCAATACCTAATTTTTTGTAAGATCCTAAATAAGGCATTGCAATTTGCAGTGTTTGGATGTGTCAGGAATGTCTGGTGAGTGATGAATCTTGTAGTTTATTTAAAGCAACAAGAACAGTTGAAAATAGTTGTCTTTACTTGAAAAGACTTTATAAACAGAAGGAAGCAATGCTTAGCAAACAAGTTATTCATTTGGGAAGCTCCTCTGAGCTCTGTTTAATAGGAATCCAAATTAATTTCCAAATATCATTTAGCTAGTCTTTGATGTGGTATATCACATATTTATCAATGTAACAACAATTAATTAAGTTTCTGATGTAGGCATTACTATTTCTTTCCAGTCTGGAAACACTGTAATATTTTCTCCCCCCTCTTTCAGTTTTCAAGTCTTTTTTCTTTCCTTTTTGCCTAAAGACAAATTTGTATCTACCACATTCTCTCTTTATTCATCTGCCGCAAACTTGTGGCCTCTCTGAGGAAACATCAAGTTGTGTTCCTTGGTACTTCAGATTTGATTATTGACTCTATTACATGTAGAGCTCTCTCCCAAAGCTCACGTATATCAGGACACGACCAAAACACATGCAAGAGTCTCCCACGTGCCTATTGCAGATCCTGCACTCATTTTATTATCCTGCTCCCAGCTGATGAGATCTCCCTTGTGGCTAATGCCTCCAGTGCAAGAGCTTGAAGAGGATAACTTAAATATTGCATCTTGCACTGCCTGTTAATTCCTCCTCCCAGCCTTAAAGCAGCTAATTTTTGGAACACTTTGCTGCTCTTTCCACTGCTTAACTGTTTGCCTGCTGCTTCTGACACTGGGTAGGCAAAGTAGAAATATAGATATGCTCTGGAAACAGCAGCTCTGTGGTGGGAAACAAGTGTGGTCTAATTTAACACATAATCTTTCAATATTTGAGACCAGCTCTTTTATTCAGTGCTGTTATTTGCTTCAGTGCAGCTCCTCCAGTGGCTCTAAGTGTTGCCCTAATTTAAGAAAGTGCCTCCAGATCTGCCCTGTACAGATGAGATTTATTTTGTGCTGTAAATAAACTAATGAGTTTGGTACAAAATTACCAAGGGGGAGGAGACTAAAAAACCCCTCAATTATATCAAAGGACAGTTTAAGGGTGATCTTGGAAAGGTGACACAGAAGACAGAAAATCAGAAGACATCACAGACTCCAAGAGCTACAAGGGAAGACAAAAGCAGCTTCAGAATTAGTGAGGGCTGGGGCAAGGATGGATATTCCATTCCATGAGGCTTAAATGACCATGCCCATGAATGCTCTCAGGAATGCAGCAGGTCCCACTGCCACAGAGCCTGATGAGAAAGATGTGCTGGCACAGACTCTCCCAGGTCAGAAAAAATCATGGTCAGGATAGCTGAGCTATAAGCAAAGCAGCAATCTGCTACTATTACCTGATTGTGGTCTTCATTCCTACTCTGAAAACCTGGGTTTTGGTCACATAGTCACTGCAGCCACAAAAATGACATGTATGTAATTTAAAACATTTAAGCTGATAACCGTTGTTTGAATTTTGGATTATGCTTGCTATAGTTTGCTAGATATACAGACCACATACTGTGCTTCTGCTTTGTGACTGAATGTTCATTTAAATCAGGTTCTGTGAATATCCTTGTTGAATTAGAATTTGTGTTTCACTAACGTTTCCCAGCCTTTTTCTAAAATTTCTGTTTTCTGTAAGTAGATAAATTTATTACAGTGTTTATAAATTTACATAAACACAGTGCAAATTCAGTCAAAGCAAATGAGTTTCAAAATTGCACTGGAAACTGAAACATTTTGCAGTATTCATCCCTCCCTCCTTGGGAGGCAGCCAGATCTCAAGAGGTTACCAGCTCAACTCAGTAAAACCAAAGATGTTCAGACCAACATCCAGCTTGCTGGGCAGTTCTCTGGACAGAACCCCTTTGTGAGGACTGAACTCATCACTGCTTATGCAGCTCCTTTAATGACAACATCCTAAGGAAGGATTTAGTACCTAGGCCCATACTGCATTTATTTTTCAGGGCTTCTTCCTATTCTTTCAGGTTGTGCCTCTTCTTTCTAGAATCTCCAAGTCACAGAAACCTCCAGGAGCTCTGCCTTCCTTTACCTTCAGTTCTCCCTGCCCTGCTCATTCCTCCTGCCATGTGAGTCTAAGTCTCTTCCTAACAGACCCATTTCCACAAGGTGAGATACGGAGAATAACGGAGGAAAGGAGGTAAAGAAATCCTTTTTCACGCCGTGTGATTTATTACAAAGGGAACTCTGCACCCTTCCCTCCAGCTTTGTAAGGTGGCGTTGGTTCATTGGATCAGCGCCGGGTGAATCTCCAGATAATCTCCACACACAAAGCCAGGGAGTTCCAACCCACAAATGGCACTACCAACAGGGTTAGGATTTCAAATTGAAAAGGCAGTGGGGAGGGGGGAGCACTCACTTTTTTTTTTCCCCCTCTCAGCCTCATTGCAGTAAGACTGGAGACAGAGAGTAATTGGTCTGTGTTGCTGCACTTCCTCGAAGGCAGAGCTGCAGCAGGGAAAGCCATGAGGCTGGAGCTGATGGCAAGGATGAGGAGCAAAGACAAGGGCAATGTGCAGAAAACTTGCTTCTTTTCACAAATATCATTTCAAAACTCATATATTCGCGACGTTTTACAAATCAACTGCACACCTGCCAGCCAAGTCAGGTCTTCATTAGTGTGCATTTCACCGTTTGGGTGCTTGGGGTTTGCGATTTATGTGTTTGCCCATTATTCATTAAAAAAGATTCATTCAAGCCCACATATTCTAAAGCAATTAGGTAGCAAGACATCCTAATGCTCCAGCTACAGAGAACCCCTGCTCTCAACACTCTCTCCTCCTCCCCAGCTTTCTGCATTTTTAATTTAGAGCTCTGGAAACCTTCACAAAGGCTATTTAACAGAAGCACTGCAGTGTGCTCCAGGCAGAGCTGGCTGGCTGTGCAGAGATCAGCATTAGCTCGCAGAGACCACACGGTGGAGTAGATGTTTGCAAAATGAGCACTGCCTGATGTACTGACACGATTTTAAATCGTACATGACGGTTAAAGATGTGTTTCTCCATTTTCTGTGTAAACAATGTTAAATAAGAATAAACACAAAGGGATATTTTCTCCTTCTGATGAACACATGCATTTCTCAGGGCTGGTAATAGGTGTCACAGGCACACACACCAAGGAAGACACACACCCCCTCCTGACATGGGCACACTCTGATCTTCAGGATATATCTCAATTCTTGTCTTTAACTCTCCCCACACACCCCAGGTCCTCAGTGATGCCAGAAGGATTCCTGAGCCTGAAGCAGCACACTGGAAATAAAAACCCACCCTGCAGATAGGAGAACTCCACCTGTGAGTGTGCCTGGGGTGTCAGAGGGTAAGAACCCATCACAGGTGCAGCTCACCCCTGCATTTTCCTGCATTTTCCTGCACTGAGCCCAGCCCAATTTTCAGTGTTTCAAGGGACAGCCTTTCCAGCACTTCCCCTGGGAGGCAAGCCCAGTTTAGCAAACCTCTCCCTGAGGAAAAGCCTGCCCCAGTGTGTGGATCTCTACAAAGGAGCTCTGCAGGAGCAGGTCCCATCTGTCCTGCCCTGGGAAGGCATTCTCAGACTGCTGCTCCCAGCTGGATCTGAGTCACTGCCACACCAATTTTGGGCACTCAGGTGCTTTAAACAAGCTCCTGTCGACACCTACAGTGCTTCCATTTTAAAGCCTGATTCATTGTTTGGCCTTTTCAAAACCAGACGTATCACTGGCTTAATGACACAGGAGACAGGGGGGTTTTTTTCCCAACTTTTGGATCCCAAAATATTTCCACTGTGGGCACAGGCCCTTCAGAAATCTCACATACATAGTCCATACTGCAATATCATATGAACCTTCTTTCCTGATGTTGTCCAAAAGCCACCTGCTCATGGATCACAAGCTGCAAACCCTTGAGAGAAAGAGTTTTAATATGTGCTTAATTTACTGCACTCCCACACTGCCGACAAGTCAAACTCCTCTAGGCCCTCCTGCCCTATCTACTTGACACTTCCCCACAATGTCCTAATTCTGTTTCCTAACAAATGTTTTCCTTCAGATAAGGAACTTTTCAGTAAATAATTTGGGATTTTTGCAGGTTTTTTTTTGGTCTATCTGCATTCCTGGAGGGGCAGGTTGGGTGGAAGTAAATATTTCATCATCCCAGTAGTTCACAGAAAACATCCAATCCACACGTAAGCATTTCTGGAGACATGGCTCCTCTTGAATTATGCTTTTGTTGCCACTTCTGGCCTTCCTCAGACTGTGCAAATAGACACACAACACATCCCACAATTATTAGAGAATACTCTAGCTGTTGCAAGATGATATTCCTGCTTACTACAACACATTTCCCATACTGCCTGGCACACGAATCTGGAATTCTACTCACTTTTAGGAAAAAGGAAAGACACATCAAGCTCCCTGTAGACCAGCCTTGCATGAACACCCCAAAATAAGGTTCATCTCTTCCTACCAGACCCAATTCATGCAGAGAGTTGCAATCAAAGGAGCCAACCTTAATGTCACAATGCTGAGCTCTTAAAAGTTTGGATATGGCACAGCTGCACATATCCACAGAGCCTTCCTTCATCCCTGTGCTTGTCATTCCTGTGACACAGCCTTTACCTGCAGGAGCTTGGGGTGTTTATCCACAAACAACCTCTTGCTTTAAATCCTCTTGCTTTATTCTGTGCACAGGATCTGCACTGTTCATTAATGAGTGGACTATTCAATATTTTGGCTTTTCCTTATTGTTCAACATGCAAGCCTAAGCTCCTGCTTGCTGCATGCTACTCAAAGCCTGCTCCAAGGACAGAGCTATTCAGCTCTTCATGGATTCTCTGAAGTGCTCAGCACTGCAGGAGACAACTGCTTTATAAGCACTGATGGACTAATTTTCCCAACAGCACTGGTACAAGAGGGGATCACATTGTCCCCAGTTCATAAAAGAGCAACTGAGACAAAAATTGGCTTACATAAGAGACAGCCACTAATTTGAACCATTCTGGATGAGAGGCCAAGGACAGGACTTTTGTTTAAGAGAATTGGGTTTACATAGCATGTTACATGTCCAGCATTTAACTCTGATTTGAGCTGAAGCTGACTGTACTCAAGCCTTCTCAAAACCTGAGGAAAAAAATGGCAATGTGAGTGGACAGAATATTAGAAACATCTAATTTTGTGGAATAATAGCAATCAGAGATTACTATAGAATGGTAACACATTACCAAATCATGGAAGCGTTTTGGGTGGGTTCCAGTTACACCTTAATTCAGCTATTTTAATTGGGTTTATATCCTGATATTGCTGCATTCAGCAACTAAGTGAAAATCTTACATTTTTATGCAAAGTCCTGAACAAAACCTCAGGTGTCATAAAACAGGAGAAGGGTGAGTGACACAATGGTTCACTTAGAGTGACATCACTGCCTTTTATTTAACCCAGGTCAAAATTGCCATGTGCCTCAGTTCTTTACTTGCAAAAATAATTATAAACCCTCCATGGTGTTTGGCGAGGAAATACATGAAAGATTATGAAGTATTTTGATGCTACAGTGATGGGGACATGTTAGGTTCTACAGGTGGAGATTAAGTGATCTGTGGAGTTGGAAAAGGTTTTCTGACAGACCCTGCATTTTGTTCAGGTTCATTTCCAACAAGATTGCACAAGTTTGCAGTTAACAAACAATCCTGCAATGCCTGTAAGAGCAACAAGATATCCCAGTCCAGTTTTTGAGAAACATTTTCTAAGGGTTTGGGTGGAAAATTGGGATTGTGCTGGGTTTTGCTGCTGTATTACTGAACATTTCCTCTTGTTTCTTCTACTCCTAACCTCCTGTAACTAAAGACATTTTCCTCTCAAATCTGTCTTTATTCTCACTTTAATTTTCAAGGTCATCTGGCCCACTGGGTGTGTTACATATTGCTGTCTAATTAAGAGAGAAGATTAACCTTATTCTATTAGATTATTTTAGCACCTGCCAGGTGAGTACTCTGCATTAGCAAAGGTACAATGTGGCTTTTAAATCAGTTAAAAAAACCCAAACAAAAAACAAACAAAAAAAAAACTCCCAACAAAAAAATACATCAAAACCTGCAGATTATTTCATTTTCAGAAGGTCCACCAGAAACTGAGAAGGAAGAAAATGTTCTTCCCAGAATCATTACTATGATAAACTAACAAACATTTCATAGCAGAAATAACACCAGTGTCGTGTTTGTCACATAACATTTCAGAAGATGGCAAAGAAGCTGTAAAACCCTGATCTGTCTGATTGCAATCAATAAAAAGCCCAGATGGTTTAGAAGGGAGTTAAATCAGACTCAGATCTTTCCCAATCACCTGTTAATTTAAAGGGCAGGGTTTTGCCACCTGAGCTTTGCTGTGTTCTGTTCCCTCAGCCCAGACAACACAGAGAATGAGGAACTATTTCTCAGCACTGTGGTCTCTGTTCCATTTCCAATTCCTACCTCCAATCACTTAGGCTTTAAATTTTCCACAGTCCCAGCAGTTAGGCACACTGCACACCCCAGAAGGGAAGCTCCCTGGCAAAGAGACATTTCTCATCATTCTCCATGGCATCTCCTCTTACTGACTCAAAGCCATACATGAGGGGATTTGGTTCCATCCCACGGGACAAGGGTCAGTTGTGTGATTTGGATGTTTGTCTGATGCAGAAGAGTGGGAATGTAAAGCACTCAAAGTGTAACTCCTATCAATCTCTGCAACGCACCAGCAGGATATGATTTGATACCAAGCCAAGCTGAAACTACACATTTTGATTCCAGAGCACTGAAACATCTCATTGCAATGAATAATGGTGCAATGATAGATTAGTTTGAGAATTCTGATGAGAATGTTAAAGCTGAAAAATTTAAGCCTTTGGGGATCTGGAGCATTTTCTTTTCCTTTCCCCCTTTTTTTTTTTTTTAATTATCCCTCAAAAATTGACACAAATGAGGGTAAAAATTGTCAGAAAAATTTATTGTTATATCCTTTTCCCAGATGTATAGAAGAAAGCAATGGTTACTGAAGACATGTAGGAGTTCAAGAAAAAAGATGAGGATGAAACACAGTGGCAAACTAAATCTTCTGGTAGCTGCTCTACAGAAAGACCAGGACAGAGCTCAGGTGGAAGCTGATCAGAGTGATTTGGGTTGCAAGAGAACTTAAAGACCATCTACTGCCAGGCCCTTGCCATGGGCAGGGACACCTTTCACTGGACCACATTCCTCAAAGTTCCATCCAGCCTGGAATTGAGCATTTTCAGGAATGGGACACCCATGGATTTAGATCTCTATTGAAAAGATTAGGTAATGAAGTCAATTTTAATTAGGCAACAGAGAAGCCAAATGAGGGGAAAAACCTCCCACATGATGACTTTTTACCCATGGAGATTTTAAAATCCTGCCTGTAGAAAGCCCTAAGTGAACCAACAAAACACTGAAGTCAACTCTGCTCTTTGAGAATGGACTGAAGACCTCCAGAGGGATACATTAAACACTTTTTCTTTATAATTCTAGGCAAGTCTTAGGCACAGGAAAAGTTTCACTTGCTGCTCATACCTCAGTGGACACCAGAGAACCCAGCTGTGGGACAGGCAACTTCACAGGCTCACAGAATTACTTATTTTTCTTTCTGCATATTTGCAGCCTCACACAGTTCAGCACCCTTGAGATAAAATCCTATAGCAGAAATGTACAATGAGTGAGAACATATATGAATGGGAAGTGAAGGAGCAAACAAATTTCAATTTCAAGCTTTCATGGCTTAGCATAAACAAACATGAAACAATTCAACCTCAAAATATAGAGGTGGGAGGGGGATACTGACAGTGTCCTCTAGACACACAGGGAGACTGAGAACTAGGGAGCCTGGAGGGAAGAGAACATTTCAAAAACTGTTTAAAGCCTTGGGAAACTTCGAAGCAAAGATGAAACTTTCCTGATTCACTCAGTGGGTCTGCAAAAACAATTCTCTTCATCCACTGCTACCCCCTACATTGTCAAAAATAAGCCAGCCCTATCAAATGTTGTTTTCTTCTTAAAAAAACCCCTATCTTTTAAAATCTCACTTGAAATTTAGAATGGGTGAACAGGTTTTTTGAAAAATAACAGTATAATAAATTCCTAGAGAAAAGACACAGAAATAGCTTCTAAAGAACTCACACTGAGCTAAGTCTCTTTATGAGCCTGCAAAGTCTATTTGAATTTTATATTTTCCCCTCTTATATTTTTCATAAATTCATCCTCTGCCCACATCCAAGCTGATATGGGACTAAAACTCAAAACACTCATCTGAGATGGTGTTTTCCCATTTCTACACCTTTTAGCAACAGAGAATAGGTAGTGAATATGAAGGGATTAGGGAGATGGTTTGCTTCTGCTGCAAGTTTCTGTAAACATTTGAGCTGTAAATGGACAAAGGAAGAAAGTTCATTGTTCCAGCTGATCTAACCATCAGCTTGCTGTGCCCCACACCAGTAAAAACAGTGATTAACTGTGCAGGTTCTGGCTGTTTCAGCACTTGCACAATGTCATCCTCCTGACAGGGCTCAGCAATCAATCCCTCCAGTCCTACTCCACCCTGGAAAGTACTTCAATATTTTTCAGGTGAGACAGAAAACTACCCCAGCAGACCTGTTCCCTGGTTTGTTCAAGGTGGGACTAGGATCTGAGTGCTGTGGCTTCCACTGTGCACACCTTTAGCTCCTTGATTTTGGTAGCCACATTCAAGGAGTTCAAAAGCTGATTCTTGTTGCCTTCTGACAGAAAAATGCAAGGCACTGTGTTTGTAAGGCTCACAAAATGTGATTATTGGAGGCATGTAGGGAAAAGAGCAATTCACTACCTTCAGAAGCAAATGATTTCTCTACACTGGCTTGACCTAAATGCCTGCCAAGAAAGTTGGGTGGTGTCTGTCTGAAACTCACAGGGCAGGATTAATAAACTAAACCAAATGCTGACAGCAGTGAAATGGGTCACTCTGTCCATGCACAGGCTAGAAAAGGAACGTGGAGGTAAACAAATTCGAGGATTACAAAATATAAGTGGTTCACCTGCAGTCAAAGCACATGGAAAGAATAGTTTCATGGCCAGGAAAAGAAGAGATGGAAATTACATTCTCCACTTTAAAAGAGAATTTATTGAAGCCTGGAAGACAAGAACAGAAGCAAAGGAAACAAAAGAAAACAAAACAAAACAGCCCAGAAGAGCTCTGAAAATCCAATCTCTCCCATCAGCCTCTGGAAAATGGATAACCTATGCGTGGTATGATTGAATTTCTCTGTTTCATCACCCTAGTGGAAGCATCTTGTATGAAACTCTGGCTTATGAATTGAGTTTTGAGAGGGACCTGGGAGAGCAGGAGTTATACCAATCTAATCAGGATGTGACAAACACATGCATCAAAATGTTGCATTGTCAAGATCCAGAAGCCACTTAATTCCAGAAAGATTTTAAAGTTGAGAAAGCAGCTTTGGCAACAGGATTAGAAATGATGAGAAGGCAGATGAAAATCCAGATGGAAGAAGATAGGGCAATTTTTTTTTTTTTTCAAAACATCCTTTCAAAAACTGGGCCATGTCCCTACATGATTTCTTATTAACTTCTTATAAAAAACCTATGTTTTATTCAAATGAAGGATACAGTTGCCTTCTTCCATTTATTGCACCTTTTTCCTAAACATATGCTAACAATGGAATGAAAGATACATGAACAGAGATAAATAACACCATAAAATCCTATAAACCCCACAGGTTAAAACGCCACAAAAACATTCTGAGCAAAATATCCAACAAAGCAGATTAAATACAAAAATAACATGCAAATGTCATTGCCACAGAGCAGAGAAACATGCTAATGCCAATGCCACAGGACAGGAAGCAAGATTCATGAGATTGATTTGTGATGGCTCCTAAACAAAAGCAGTGCACAAAAATAGCTCGTGATTATCAATAACATGAGATCAAATCAGAAAGCATGTGCATTTAAGAGAGATGGCATCAAATGCTTCCTTCAAAAGAAAAAGAACATCACAATCACTTTGTATTTGCCTGGTCTCAGCTTGCATTTCCTATCTAACCACTGAAGATAGTTTCACAGGATAAGTACAGATTAGCAAAATATTCAAGGTGATTGAATGGATTAGCATTATTGTTTAGCACAATGCAAGGTGATAGGAAAATCCACAGCAAAGAAAGATCTGCTATCTGGACAGCCACTTGAAATTATGCAGCTCACAGGTTGAATTCTTACATTTCTTGTAACATCATCAAGTGTCACAGTAGATGCCTGAAAACATTTCCAACTAAAGAGTGAGATTTAAAGCTGGGGATATCGAGCAACAGGTGGAACAGGAATTCCTAAGTAAACTGCTATCTTGTTTGTCACACAAATAGAAAATCCATATGCTAGTGCCAGAGGCAAAAAGAACACGTTCTAACAAACAGCAGAAAAAAAAGAAAAAAAGTGAAACAAACCCGAAGAAACATTTGTCTGCAGGAGAGAGGTGGAAAAGAAAAAAAGAGTTTAAATGCATCTAAAAAAGTCAAAATTACCTTTAGAGGAATTAACTGTGCACTAAATCCCAGCCAGGTAGGAAGCACAAATGCATACCATCACCACTATCCTGGCCATTGTAATCATGTCCAGCAGCTTGTGCTGCCCATTTTCCCCACCCTCACAGAGAACCACACTGCAGTTAACAGATGTCCTGATGTGTTATGTTCCCCTCAGGCCCCAAGGATGCAATACCTGATCAAACAGACAGACTGCTGCACGCTGTGACAGCGATATTTGGGTTATTTCTGGATATCCAACGTTAATAGAGGTCAAACTGTGAACAAATCCACATAACCTGTGACTAGGGATGGAGATTTCGCATTCAGACATTGCAATTCTGCACAGTTTTCTTCCTTCCCAGAACCAAAGACTTTGTAGTTCAAGAGCTGAATCAAATCCCCTAAAATTCAGACATCTCTGGTTTGCTTTTCAGGGAGTCTCTTGGAGCATTTCACAGGCATTTATTGAATGTCCTCCAGTGGTTCAGGGAGGCAGGTGCACAGAATTAGTCTCACTTTGCAACTAAGACCAAGGAGCAGAGGGGGATTGAGTGAATCAGCCAAGATCATTCTGCACTTGTCTGACAGAGTCATAAATAGAAATCAGGACTCTGCAAAAAGTAAATAAATCGCCTCCCTCCGTGGAATATGCAGCAAAATATTTGGTTAATTCTGACTGCATGCATCCTTGCTGGGTTACAGCCAGGAAAGGAAACATCACTGCTCTGAGCAAGGTCATTCCCACAGCAAGCCCAGGCAGACCTTTAGCCATAAGCAATGTGTGCAAAACTCAAGTATCCTCACAAGAAATAAATTTGAATGTTTAAGGTCCAAGATGCTGGTATAAGGATTTCAGGTATCTCAATAAGCCTTATTTATCAGAAGAGAACCCAATCTAGATTTACTCCTGTTTTCTCACAGGTAATTATGGAGGCAGAACTAAACAGTAAATGAAATTCACCGAGTGGACACAGGTTGCCAGTTTAGTAAAATTACCTTCAGATATGAAAAAACAACTTGCCCCAGGCTGGGACAAGTAAGTTCAGCTAAGCTAAGGAAAAATTAGTGTTGATATTCTCTCCAGTGTAGCAGAAGAGCTTTACTGGTCTGGGTGAGGATGGAAATAAATAAACCCAGAGAGCCCTGCTTGCCCTAAGCACAACAGATAGGTATCCCCACTCCACAGAATGCAATATTCAGGCTTAACTGGAACACTTACAAATATATTATTTGGGCTAAAATATCTGTTTGCTCTTTACTTCCCTTGACAGCTTTGAAAAGATGACTATCAGAGAGAGGTTCAGAGAAGATGCAAAGCAGGAAAAAGGCCAATTACCAACTTTTTTCTCCTTCAGAAAAATTTGAAGCTGCTTTCCAGTAATGAGCAATACACAAGTATATCACTGAAAACTGAAAGGTGGCTTTACCTGAGGTGATCAGCACAATAATTGGGACAATGCTCAAACAAAAAAAAAAAATCCTCTCTCTCTCCAGATTTGAGTTCATAGCTCTTCTGACTTCCCCCCACCCCTGAATTACAAGTCAGGACTTTAATTTGCCAGCTCAGGCACTCTGCACTGGCACCAAACATTCTCTGCAGCCATCGCTGTGGCCACAGTGCTCAGCAAAGGAGGATCATTAACCTTTGGGACAAAACCTGCCATCACAAAAACCTTTTTAGCCTTCTTTGCTTCTTTCTCCACTGTGCCATGCTGCCTGGTCTCATGTTTGAGGGGATGACAAAAACTTCAGAAACTTTTAAATGTTGAAAGGGTTGAAAGGGATTCTGCACAGAGCAATGGGCATCCCTGAGCAAAATGCTCGTGGGCAGAGATGGGGTGGAGAGGAATGAGGCAAAAACACTGACAAATGACAGCAAAAGAGCTGGATTCACATTACAAGGGGGCAGGGGGGAGGATGTATAAGAGCAGTAGATCAGTACTCAATATAAGAATGTTGGTTTAGTCCTCTGTAGCAGTTTGCGTGTTCTTGAACACTTCAGTGCTAATAAGCAATCAGACTGACACTTCTTCCCAAGGCAGAATTAGATTCTAGTTAGTTATAGCTAAATCTGGGATTATTATACTTTCTTAGGAGAATAAATAAAAAAAAAAAAAATCCAGAGGGCTGGATCCACAGTCGATGTAAATTGGTACAATTGTTGACAATTGTACATGTGGATCTCAGTGAATTTATGGCAGCTGGAGAGCAGATCTCCCAGCTCTTGTTAAACAGCTTAAGAAAGGCAGGATAAATCTCACTTTAACCTGAGCCCCAAATTAACAGGGTTACACAAATCTGTTCATATGGCAGCTTAGCCCACTTACCGTGGATGATACAAATCTCCTTATGGGAATGCCCCACTAACCACAGGCAGCTTTAAGCCACCAGTCCAGAAAAGATGACTTTTAGATGGACAAGACTACACAAAAGTTATCCAACTTGCATTATTCAAAAATGTATTTAAAGTATAGGTGATGTTATACCTACTAAGCAAAGTCCAGAATCTATAGGGCAAGATCTGACAACATGAAGGAAATCATCCCTAATCAGGTACACTAAATTCTTCAGGCTTTTCAAAATACTAAAAGCCCAGGGGAAATTTTGTCCTCAACCAATTTCAAGTCAAGTTTTACAACCCAACATAGTGCATAGTTTTTTCCACTGAGTTTTTACAAATGGAGCATCCAAACCTTTGAAATTCTCTCATGGCTCATTTGTAGGCATCTCACTGTATCCCAGTGAGAGTGGATGAGAGGGATAATTGAAAATGGGACACATGGGCATCAAAACAAGCAAAATGACCCCCTCCTTTCTCTTTTTCTTTTTCTTCTGGTTCACGCTTCTAAATGAAATCCCAGGCTGCCTTCCAGCTGCTACTCAGAGCTGTCACAGAGGAGGAACACGTAGAGAGCACTAAACCGACTGACCTATTTCCATCCTTGGAGCTGCTGTATCCAAACCCTTCGCTCTGCATTCTGCACACACACATGCACATGTGCACAGCAATTCCCCTGTATACTCCCACGAGGAACTATTTCCAACATCTAACCTCAGCTCCTAGAGGAGCTCTCTGCTTCCTCCTGAACAGCTGTTAACCCCATGGCCTCAGTGCCCTCCATAATTAGGTTAAGTTTTGGGAGTCTACTCTTTGGGGAAGACAAGAGCAGCTTTGGCTCACTGACCCATCTTTTCTTGTATCGGTTCTGTTCTCCGTTGGATGCTGCTCTATATCCAAGAAATTAGTATACAAGGATCCTTTCATCTCTTTTAAAAATGCAAGCAGGCAAAGCACTGCTGCGTAGTGAATAAATCTAAAAAAGCACATTAATAGGTGCAATTCATGCACACAGCAAAAGACCACTGAAAAAGAAACCAAGTGGCTTGTGCCTTCTCACAGCACTCAAATCAATGAAGCTCAAAAATGGCAAATGGTGTCCAAACCTGAGGGTTCTCAAATCCTCCCTCCCTCTTTTACAGTTGTAAAAAAACCCAACCAAAAAACAAAAAAAAGCACTTTGTTACCCTATATGACTTTTGTGCTACTTATGTCATTTCCTAGGAAGGAGCAGTCACTGTTTTACTGATCTTGGCTGAACTTCAAAGATACAGAAAATTTAATTGGATGAAATGAGGCTTTCAAAGAAAAACTTTGTGTGAAAAGCTCTTCAAGCAAAGATTTACATGCAATCCAAGGAGACAAAATATGGAGTGGCAGCAGCATTCTTGATGCTGTAGTGGAACACAGAATGCTTTGGAGAAAACTTTTCTTTGCTCTTTTTCCTCCAAAATGTGTCCTTCTTATCCTTTCCCCCTGCCCCACCTTCAGTTTAAAGGTTTATAAAATAAGAAATGTAAAGAAAGTTAATGAAGGTAATATGGAACATTAAACCAAAGATTATTTTTTAATATGGCCACATTATTGGCCCCCGAAAAGGATAAAGTAAATGTTGTTTCACTTTTATTTCTTGTTATAACAGTACTTGGACACAGTCATTCCCAAAACTCTCTTGAACTCTGTCTCCTCTCAAGTCAAGGATTGCCACAGAAATTCTCACTGATGGCAATCTTCTGTCATTTCTTGCTGGAGCTCACACTTGGCACATGGGTGGCACACATCAGGTTGTGTCTCCCAGTCACAGGGTACCCAACTTAAATTCTTGTTAGCAGCTTCTGTCCCATGGCATGATGATGAATAAAGGGGAATTAGGCACAAGTTACCTTTAAAAGTATGTCCCAGAGTAGCTGCAGTCCAGGTACTCAAATTAAAGCAAGTGTCATTGCTTGAAAGGTAATTGAAATGCCAAAATCAGTATGAGAATTTGTGCTAAGTCCTCTCTCAGGACTACACCAAGGCTCGTGATTCAATTAGGTATTACAGCACTAAAGCCAGGCCTTCACTCCTAATCTCTGGGCAGAGGATTCAGTATTTTAGAGATAAAAAAAAGAGCAAATGACAGCACTTTCTTCCTCTTGTTCAGAGCTCTATTCAAAAGGGCTGTTCTTCAGCTTTTTTAGGGGATTAGAAGACTGTGACTCCTACACGCTGGAGTTACAGAGGTGTGTTATACAGGCAAACAACCATTTAATTAAACCACCTCTGAAGTATTTTTTTTTTCTTATTTTAATTCAGGATAAAGGCAGTTCTAAAAACAACTCAAAAATTGTTGATCTTTCATGACAACTAGAAAGAGTCTCCAGTGCAGCCTTAAAACATGCAGCTGTTACATTCTTGTTACTTACAGATCTAATAATTTTCTTGCAGAGACACTCAGGATCTTATTTGCGGTAGCATAAACTGCTTCCAGATATACAGCCTAATGTAGAACTACATCTCTGAGCTGAAGGAGAATTACAGAGCTAGTTATAGAAACCTGACCTTACCAGAAGGCTGGATTTTTGATTCTTTTAATTGATAATCCACAGAAACGTCATATTTAGCAAAAAAACATTTCAGACAAAGGGGACCATTTTAAACTATATATGCCAAATATTTCTGCCTTTTTCTATATCTTTTTGATGAACAGCTCTAGAAACTCAGGATTCCATGGTGTTCCTGGGAGAATTGTAACAGTCTCAAGAGAAAATAGGGGAAAAAAAAAGAGAGAGAGTACAGCAAGGCGTAATTGTGTCCTGCAGCTGAACAAACTCCTTGAAATCCCATTCCTTCTATTCTGCATGTGCTGAGATGCCCCATCCTGCCCCAAACCAGACCCTCAGCTAACAGGACAGAGGCAGCTGCTCTGGTCCCAAAACTGATGCATTTTTTTTCCTACAGGCAAACCCTTGGGAAATTTTACTTGCAGCTGGTTTAGATCCACTAATCCTCTTGGACTCACTCATGCAAAGGAACAAAACCCAGTGACAGGGGCTGTGGGAGATGAGAAATGCCAAACAGCCCACCAATATCTGCATCTGAATGGAAACAGAGACTGGAACCAGAAGAGAAAACCTCATCCATCTAAAAATCCTCTTGCCCCTTTTTCATTTGCCACACAAATAACTGCAGAGCCTTCCCATGGCACCAGTGAGGTGCTGCACTTTAAATCCTAAAGCCAAACATTTTGAGACTATTTCACTCTCTGATTTGAGAGGTGCTGTAGAAAGGCCTGTAATATTAAAAGCTGCTAAACACTCTTCATCTGGACTCCAGAGGATCTTGACATCTTGACAAGGAGCCCAAACTTCAGCATCTGAAGACCACAAACTGCTAATGAAAACCACAAACCCACAAATCCAGGGCAATCCTAGGGCTTTCCTCATGAGCAGAACAGAAGGTACAGCCAGCTACCTGTGCACCACCCAGCTCCAGCAGGATGCAGAGAGGAAGGCACAGGAGCATGGGAAGAGCACAGAGCTGATGTCCACACTCCATCTCCCTTGTGGTTTTCTTAAGGCACTCATTGAGAGACATGGACTGGTATAAAACAAAGCTTTTACTCTCAGCTAGTTATATCAAAGCAATTCCAACCATGTAAATGACCACTTGGCATTTTTACTATATTTTATCAATTTGTCATTGAGAGTAAGTCTAATTTGCAAGGTAACTTCTTCAGCTAAACAGCAGTATGAACATGTATATAGGGAGAAACTTAGGTGGTCACTAAAATGACCAAAGACAAAATATGCTGTTCTCAACAGAACTCAGAACTAACCTTCACTTTCCCCACTGGTCAAAGTCACATCGAGACCATTTAAAAGCTCAGAGTTCAATAAAATTCGTGTCCTCAGAAATAGGAAAATACCTTATTGTTTCCAAGACTAGATAAAAGAGGTGCAGACTGTCTGAGAGATCATTTATAATTTTCGTTTTTTTTGCTCATGCCAGCGTTCAGTCATGGCCTGTTTCCAACTTAAATAATTGTCCCAAATTCCACGTGTCAGCCTTTTATTTTACAGGTATAATAAAAAAAAAAAAAAATCTGTTTTTTGTGTTTGACCTTAAATAAAGCACCATGTCTATAATGAACTTGTCACCAAGGAACAGGCAGGTACAAACTATTTCTGCCCTTGCCAGCAATGGTCAAATGGTCAAAGCTGGCTTTCCTCCTGCTTCTGCACACCTGGAACAGCTACAGGGATTGCACAGCTCCAGCCCAACAGCTTCTGCTTAAGGCAAGTGTTCAGGGAGGAATCAGCAAAGTTAACTGGATTTTCTGAGGAAGTACAACATTTCATTTTGTGATGTTTCTTCCTTACCCTATTAAGCTTACATGATACCAAACCACAAAGCCCTCTGCATCTCACAGTTGAAAGAAAAAGCCTCTAGCTTCCATTGATTCTAATGGAATTTGTCATTTGAAAGGAAGAAATTCTCTCCAGAATTCACAGAATACTTCAATTAGATCGAATCGCTTAGTTTGTATGCACTATGTCCAATTTTTCCAGTCAAACAATTCTTTAATTCTAAGAAAGACCAAGAAATCCTTTGGTATATGGTCTTATTGCAAAAGAAAACTTTGAGCACTATACAATAGTTTGAAAATCATACATTTTCAATTCAGAAAGAGGCTACTGTGATCATCTTTGCCAATCTACCATTCACACACAAAGACCTCCTTTGAAGCCATTCCAGTTCACAAATAAATGAACCACCCCACCATAAAGAACCCCAAACCAATAAAAAAACAACAACAAACAAAATCCCAAACATCAATTTTAAGAAGATGTTTTTATTTCAAATAAAAACAGTCCATCAGGGAAAATTCACCACGTCCTCTTAAGGACTTGAACTTTCATTTCTTGAGCAGTTGTGTCAAGACATTCAGCTCTGTTATGCCCTCCTCTATTATAGTGAAAAGTAACCTTCCTGTTATTCCATGTTAGTATGTTCCTTATGGATGTACTCAGATCACAAACCAATGGTTCGCCACATATTGGACTCGGATCATTCATTCCCTTGCCTGCTCTCTGCTAAACTCAACAAACTAAGCTCCAGGACTGCCAAGTCATATACCAATTTTTCTAATACTCTTCTTGTTGGTCTTTCGAATGGGTCAAACCTGTGCCAAACACAACTGTTTACACATCAATGCACTTGTCTAACTGGCTTTTGGAAAGTTGAATTTCTGCACATTCTGGGTAGTAAGTAATTATTTGAGATAGATCCAAGAAACACAGAGAAAAACTTAGTGATGAAATGGACTCAAACCCCCAGGATTCTCAGAAACAGAATATTTTTTCATACATGAATCTGAAATAAAAGTCTGAGGTAGATTCATTGTTCAAAATATTCTGCTTCTCTGATCAAGCAAGCTATGGGTGTCTCCTTCTCCAGCTTCAAGATGAAAAAAAAAAACCCCTCAGTTCTTGACTCAGTTCTTCTAAGGTAGCAGTCATTTGACTTCCATGGGAATTTATGAATCCTCGGCTGTGTTGTTACTGTTAACAAGCGCTGACAGTTAAATGCATTTCATTAACAGAAACTAGAATGAGAATGACAAAACTTTAGCAGATCAGATCTGTAATTGAAAAGGTGACCAACGTAAGGAGAAAGAACTGTCTGCCAGGATTGCACTTGCCTCTCACCCACACTGATAACAGTGTTATCTCCTGCTTGTGACCTGTCGCTCTCTCACACAAGTTAGCAAAGCATCAGCAGGATGGAGATGTCAAGAACAAACCCAGGCCAGCATCAGCTCCTCCTTGCACGTCAAGAACAGGAGTAAAAGTAAACCCTGCTGGAAGAATTAAAACCAAAGATTTTCCCAGTGGAAAATGTACAGATTAGCAAAGACGCAGCAGCAAGTGTGCCTTCAAGGTGGTTGACAGGCAGTTTGTTAATTAATTCTTTCTGGTCTTGGAAGGGCAGGCAGAAGATCCAAGGACACCTGCTGGGGTACAGAACTTGCTGGGAGATCTTGCATGGGATGTATATTGTCACTGTGCAGCTTCCTCATTAGCAAGTATTGCCAAAGGATTGACTGGGCCCTGAATATCTGTAGGTTTCCAAAACCTACTGAACAAACCTATCTCCAGATGCACAAAACGACAATTTAATCCAGAGGTAAAACAATGGGTAGAACCATAATGCTGCTCAGCTGCAGTAGAATGAAAAAAACCCTGGTGCTAGAATGCACAGATGATTGTACTGGGAGCTGAGTAGAGCTCCACAGTTTTGCCCAAAGAATAAAGAAGAGGAGAACATCTCAAAGTAATCTGTTCTGAAGAAACACACCTTTTGGGTCAACCATCCTTTTCAAATGTATTTTGTCACTGAAAGCTCCTTCCCTGGGTTCACCAAATTTAGAGTAGTCCTACTCTCAGTTGATACATGAAGGTTATTCAGCCTGATTGTATAGTTTGCTATTGTGTTCCCTGCCACCAGCCAGAGGGGAGAAAAAGAAACGTAAAAGAGGAAAAAAACCAACCACTATTCATCCTATTATATTTAGTGCTCTGTCTTCCCCTGCTGTAACAGCTTGCTTGATTGCCTTGTCCCCCTGCTGTGCCATACACTTTTAGCTCTGAAAGCACTTTGGGAAAGTGGGAATCATTTATGATACACTTGTGTAGCACCTAGCAGGACAGGATTGTGGCTTCTGGTCAGCATGGCAGTGTCAACGCATTATTGACCATCCCAACATTCAGACTCCCTTGCTGACCTATTTCAATTCACACTAATGTACAAACTTTGTTATTAATGATACAAAATGGGACCAGTCTGAGAGGTTCTGGCCATTTCTGTGGCATCCTTCTTTCAGTCCTTGACAGTCTCAAAGACACAACCTTACTTCAGCCCCTCCATGATGCACCTCACTCGTTGCTTTGCAGAGAATCAGATCACAGCTCAGCCCACTCTGTGAGTAGAGACTGCTCTTGTAAACAAGAAAACACATTCTTTTGCTCAGCTGTTAGCTGGAGAATCTAATGCAAGATCCCTGTGTCCTTTTCTTCCCCTGGGCATGGTGTAGAGGCACCTTAGAGGGGTCAGGCTTTTCCAAGATCCAACAGAGCTGGCAGAGTCCCAGGATAATGCTGCACTGGGTGTTGGAAAGCTACAGCCCTTTTGCAAGCATGTGGATATTGGAATGGCTGTGATAAAAGGGAGGGGGCAGCTAAACCCACCCCAACCACCACAGCAGCATTCCAGTGCTGTTAGAAATCCATCCATTCTCCACAAACTGGCTGGATTTACTGCTCCTATTTTGGTTAAAGAGACAGGCAAAACTCCCCTTCCCCATCCATTGTCGTTGTCTGATCTCTCCAGCCCATCAGCTCCGTGGCTGTGGCAGCAGAGGAGAGGCAGAGGCAGCATTAGCATTCCAGGCACAGGCAGCACACGAGGCAGCAGTTTGGGATCTGCATGAGTCGAGATCAGCACTGCTCTAACCAGCAGCTGGGTTAGCACCGAGGAGCTGCACCTTTAGTCACCTATAGCTTATTAATGTACATCCTTCCCAACCTGGGAGGGGCAAGGGGACACCACTCCTGTCCCACTCACACGGGCAGAGATGGCCAGTGATTTTGTGGCTACACACTGTGTGTCCAGAAATGCCCCATCCCCTCGCTGATCCCAACTCCTCCATGCTGGCAGAGAGGTCTTCCTGCAGCTCCTAGGCACCAACCAGGCAAAGCCATCAATGTGTCAATCAGCTGTCACTTCTCCCTCCTCCCAGCCTACCCTGACATCCCCCCTCTGCCTGGCGCCAGGGGCAGCAGAGAAGTAATCTGCTATGAGATTGATTGCTCCCTCTGCCATGTCAGCACAGCTAGGATGGCTTCTGTATTTATAGGGAGCAGAGGGAAAAGGGTTTTGTGGACAGTTTTTCACCATGTGTACATAATGGGGTATTACAGTCACATGGAAACAGCTCATTTCCAGCTTCCAAAAAGCTCCTGTTTTCCTGGATGGACATGCCAAGTCACCCAATTTATTACCAAATGGTATAAATAATCATTTGCTGCTGTTAGCAGCTAAAAATCTGAAGAAAGGGATCATATAGGCATGGCTGCTTTTGAACACACCAAAACCCATCCAAGAAATCACTGGCTGCCAGTGTCTTTCATCTCCAAGAATAACTGCACAACAGCCACCTACAGTCATGCTCTGGATTCAGAATTGCTTTATGTCCATCCCAATCAAGCTGCCTTGAAAAGGGGATCCCTCTCTGCTCACTCCTCCCTCCTGTCTTGGTCCCGTTTTTCTGGCTGCACTGGGAACCAAAAGAGAACTGTTTTGTCATGTTGGTTTTCTGTGGGATCAGCTTCTTTCTAGTTCACAGCACTGCCACAGAAGCACCAGTCCTGGCAAAAAGGAGATGTCAGGGATGCACAGCCAGGAGGGAAAACTGGGTTGAACTGCCCCTTTGGGTACCAGCAGACATTTTCCTGATCTTAAAGCAGCTGTGGAACAGCAGTCTCCCTTCTCTCTTTATTTCAGCAGAAAAGGGTTGTGTACTAGTAGCTAAATAAAGTTTCTTTTACAGCCACAACCTAAATGAGCACCAGGACTAGTTTTCAAGAGCTCAATGCCTTGCAAGATCCTGAAACTCAATATTTAACCATGTGTCTTTTGGGAGACTTCCCCTATGAAATTAAACCAAGAAACATGGTTTCTTCTCCAAACAGAAGGTGAAATATCACAGCCCTGAACCACTTAGAGATGATTCATAAAACTCTTCCAAGTCACAAAGAATTTGCAGTGTCTGGGAGTTAACATACTGACCAAGAGTGGAAACTTTGGGCAGGTGTCTGCCTTTACATTCAGAAGTGATGCACATCCTCCAATTCTTTAATCTTGTTTTATTAATTCAATATTGGTTTGGATAAAGAATCCTTATTATTTAGCTTTGTCTCAGGATTGTTTTGACGTTACACAACACTGCCCTTAGGACTGATATTACAAATTAAACAGCAAGCTGCCATCATTTTAAGTGCTGCAATTTTAAAAATAAAAAAATAAAAGAACAGCTGTCACCCAGGAAAAGAAAACAACAAAAGTGGAACCTAAACAAACATTCCCTTAGGCTGCCATTGTTTTCCTGATAACTTGGATGGTATTTCCCCTTCCACTCATACACAGCAGCAGTTGGACCAGGAAGCCTGGATTTTTCTACTGAGTGCTGATAAATCTAAGAAACCAAGATGGCATTATTCAGACCTAAGATCAACTATTCAGGAAAGGAGAAAAAGGAAAAAATATTTCAACCAAACTGACTTTAGCACCCCTGTTAATTATGAATACATTCTGAAGGATAAAAATATGCAAAAGAAATAAAGTCAGTGAAGGTCAAGAATAGGCTTCTACAGCAACTTTCAGACATAAATGGCACTTAGCTACAAAACTTTGATTCACTTGGCTGAAATTCATGAGCTAGGTGCTTATTCTCTGCATAATGGCTCAAAGGTAATAATCACAAATGGTGCTATTTAAATGGAAAATAAATAGCCCTGTCTCTTTAAGGACATCATGTCTCATTCTCCGTGGAATAGTGGCAGCTATAAAAAAAACTATGATTTCAGTATTTCTTGTTATGACTTCTCTCCCTGCTCGTCTAAAAATAAAAGGCTACTCTGTAGTTCCAGATCAATCTAACTAAAAGAGAAGAATTCGCTTACAAAAACAAAATAGCAGCTCTGACACTAGTTATGCATTCATCACATGTGGAAATGGCCCATAATGCTGCCTTCAAACCTTTCCAACAAGTTGTATTAAATTAGGTTGGGTTGGGATTTTTTTTTTCCCTTGCACCAAAAGCAAAATAAATATAGCTTTATTTAATGCTACTAAAACGTTCAGATTCAACTGGAACCCCAAGGCATGTGGCTTTGTTGTTAAAGCACATATACTGACTCTATTGATTGGTGCAGTCCTCTGTGCGAGAGAATTTGTCACATCAATAGCAACTGAAAAATACTCAGGAGCTGTAATATGGTTTAAATGAGCAGTTACCACATCAATATAAAGAGCATTTCAATGGCAGTAGATAGGAACCCTTTTGCAAACCCAGTATTTGTTTTAAGATAAAGGTTGACAACATTTTTTTTTTTTTTTTACAAGGGGGATTTTTTTAAGCAATGGCGAGCAAAGCAGCAGCCCCTGTAGCTGTCTTGTGATGAGAGCACTCTCTGGGCAATAAAAGCCATGATGGACAGAAAACTTCCATGCAGGAAAGGAATGGCAGTGCTAAGAGCCAGATGGATGTCAGGGCCAGAGAGATCTCTGCTGCTCCCTGGGCTTTTGCACTGCTGCTGCCCAGAGCACACCTGGCTCGCAGCTGGGGATCCTCCCCTGAATTTGCTCCCCAGAGCCCCAGCTGGGACGTGCCAGACTTGAGAGGAAGGCAGAAGAGAAGATTCCTGGCGTATCCTCAATGCCAAGCAAGAGCTGGAGAAGAAATCTTCTGCCATGCTTCTGCCTCTGCTCCGTGCTCGTGGGACAAGGGGATCCATGGAAATGGCCATTCCCAGCTGATACAAAATGTGATCTAGGCAGGCTCAGAGAGAGACTGGCTGGCCTCACTGAGAGGCAATCTAAATGAAAAAGTCCCACAGGGTGTGAGAGGAGCCACTGAGGAGAAGGGCATGGAGCCCACGTGTTTCCTCCTCTGTGGATGTGTTAGTTGATCCTGGGCTCGTGGGGTTTGGCACACAGCTGGGCTTGCACACCTCCTCAGCATGTGCAGCCTCTGCTTTGGTCACTACAGAACTGGAAAAAAAAACATAAATAGGAAACTCACAGCAAGGAACAAACCTCCATTTCACATGCTTGAGAAAACCCTGTTTTTCAATAATGAGAAATAGTTCTGTATTTTCTGAGGAGGGAACATACATTTCCTGACTCGCTGTGTTTATAGGGCACAATTCTCTCTCAGCCACATCCCTCCTTCCCTTGGGCTCATGAACAAGGGACATTCTTGTCATTCAGGCAAAAATCCTGCTCGAGGAAGATGAGAAGCAGCATGTGCTGCAAGTTTTGAGTAAGATGAGAAATTTCACACTATCCTGGTATCTTCTGGGTAACTGCTTATTTTATGATGACTAATAGGCAATTACTATGGTAATACCGCAGTACAACATGTGTGAGGTTTGGAAATGAGAAATTATAGGTAACTACTTTGGACTCATTTCTATGGTAACAAAAAGTAATTGTCATTAAATACCAGTTATATTGCGGCTGTACCTGGTAATTATAGATTTTTTATGCCTGGTAACATAAATAAAACCAATAAATTTATTCAAAAGGTCCACGATTGTTTACTTATACGTTGCTATATAGAATACACAATGACAAATGCCTAATTAGGAAAAATAAACTCCATCGAGAGCTTCGTCTTGTCACCTGAGATGGATACTCTGTTTTTCAATTTAAGGAAATGCATGAATTTCACACGTATTAAATGAAGTTGAGAAGAAATAAAAAACCTTCTCTGCCAGAAAGATAGGTGAAAAATAATGAAGAGACAAGCAAATGATAGTCTGCCCATGTGGAGATGTGTCTTACAACTGAACAAGTGATAGCAAGAAGCACCTGACAAATCCAGTCACTGTCAACATACCTACACACACATATGTATGCAGGTGTATCCTCCCAAAAGGGATGTAAATAATAAAATAATTTGAATAAAGTCCACAAGTGCATTTACTGATTTAAAAAAAAAAAACGCTTCTGAATTACATGTGAATGTGAATGTTTGACTATTTCTAGAGTCACAAAGTCCACAAAAACCTATTCAGGATAAATCTGAAATATTTCACCTAGTTCTCTGTATTTCAAATCTTTCAAAAGGAACGTTTAGAAAAGGTCAGCTTTTAACCAAATCATGCCATTAACAACAAAAAGGAAAGAAGATTGTCCTTTATAATATGCTGGTATGAATAATTTAAAATGTTTCTCAAGCCTTCCCTGCCCCTTTTTTTTTCACTTGAAACAGTTTGTTAAATTCGACTCCCTTCCACAAACTATTTCAGTTGTCACAAAACTACATTTTGGGGACAAAAATGCAACATTTGCTCAAAATATTTAATCCAAACACAGCTTTCATATGGACACTGACACTGTTTGTGGTGAATTTGGTTCTCCAGTCTGGGTAGGGTTGGCTTCCTTTCTGTCCAACAAATTAATCTGTTAACCCTTCACTCAAGCAAGAAGTGAAGAATGTGTTGAATTCAAAAATATTGCAGCAGACAGTGGAATGAAAAAGTATTAAAATCTGTGTGTGCCCTCTCCTCCCCACTCACACAAATTCTTGCAGTCCCTAAAATCAGGCTAGAAGGACACAGCAGTGATGACATTTCAGAACATTTCAGCTAATTCATGGCTTTAATTTACCGAAGGCTGGTACTATCACAGCTCTCCCAGTGAAGAGAAAAGCCAGGGAATGGGAACACTCACTAGGTCAGGCGACAGAGCCTTTAGAGAACAGGCAGGATAGTTCATCTGCCTTGTCATGGCATTTCTGGGATACCTCTGAGAAGAGCTTCCCAGACTAAGCAACACATCCCTTTTGGTGCCAGTGGAGGATTTTGCCTCTGAAAGGTGAGGCTGACAAATTGGAACTAATCTAAGACGGTGTGGTACAGTCATCTTGCCTGCAGGGACACATTTCAGCATTCAGCTGCAGAATGCCAGCTTAAGAACAAGCTCTTGATAAAGGAAAGTTCAGGCCAAGCCTGGGGATGCACGACTTTTAAATCAAGAACACTTTTTTTTCCCCCTCTCAGTCTACTCCCTCCTCCCTGGGGATGGCAATATGATAATTCTATACTGCAAACAGAGGGAGAAAAGTCGAGAAATCTCTTTTCCCTACACTAGTTTTCCTATATTTCCTAAAGCTGTTTCACAGTTTAATCCACCAGAGAGGGTGAGATTAGTGTTATGGAGAAACTCACAAATATTTTTATTTTTTGTGCCATGCTCTTTCAAACTGAAGCTAAAGATCAAGTCGTGCACTACCCCCAGAAAAATGGGTATTTCTATTCAGGAGAGAGCTGAGGACATGTTGCCAGCTAGAAATGAGGAAAAATTATGCTGAAAACTCACTATTTTAGCTGGGTCAAACAATGGCATCTTCCTGGGCAATTTAATTAACAAGCCCATGCAGCATAACATCTTCTACACTCTGAAACTGCAAAGCCAGTTACACTCAGAAGTGCAATAATACTAAGATTTAAAGATTTCAGAGAAAAGGTTGAAGCCTGTCTTCCTGTTTTGAGAAAGACTCTACATCCTTGGCCACAGTGAACAGCAGGTACCTGTTGTTATCCTGTATTTCAGGAGGAGCTGGGTATAGTCATGCAGAAAGAAAAGGACTGTGGAGGATGTTTTTCACTGAAAACAGAGTTTTAGGAAAAAAGAAAAAAAAAAAAACTTTTTTCAAATTGTGTATAAACCTTTCAAACATTCTGAATAAAAGATGTTTAATCAGCCTTGTACATCCCACAAGGCCCCTTGTCTTTTCATTCCCAGCTGTCTAGGTCCCCAGATTCTTAACCTCTTGCATAAACTTGAACAAATCAGTTTAGCATCCCATTTCCATGCATCCTGATCCAGTGAGCTCTGACATTCATTTCCATGACCATTTCTTTTAGTGCCACCTGAATATACATGCAACATATAAAAAACTTTCCTCACAGATGTGCCTGTGCTTTATAGTTTAGTTCTAGTACTAAACTCATTTGTTGCTAGTGATGAACATTTCACCACATCCAAGTCAGATTCACAACCCATTTTGTCTGTTCTCTTGGGAATGAGCCAACACTTTGTAGAAAACAGGCAATTCTTGGTGGCATTGCTGCAGATTTGGCTTAAACTCCTAAACCTCAGCTTACAAGATTAAAGGAATGAGGATTTTGGAGGAGAGCACAGGACTCAGTGAAAGTCCTGCATCCCCAAAAATGGCAATGCAGAAAATCTCACCAGCCAGCTGCTCCCATCTCACCCTGGGTCAGGGAGTGGTTGATTCCTGGTTTGATGTCAGGAGAACCAGTCTGTGCACTGGTGGGGTAAAGGAAAAACCTCTCTCATGCTGGCAGGAGATCAATTTACAAACTCAAGCATGAGGTTTAATTACCCATTTCATTCTCTTAGCTTGCATGGCTCTGAATGTGAACCTTCAATGAACCAAAGAAATAGTCACCAGCTGCTGCTTTGAGAAAGAGAGAGATAACAGCAAGGAGAAGTTCAAATGCCTAAAACTGCTCTCTCTGCACCCCTGTTTGCAAAAGCAGGAGGTTGTCCCCAGCCAATAGATCTGTGGCAGACCCCACTACTTGGAAGACTTCTGAAAGTCCTATTTATGTGCTAATCTGAGCAAAGACCTAAAGAGATGAAGCAGAGTTATCTAGCCAATCACTGGGAAGCCTCAGAGTTAAATTTTCAAATACAAGCAAGCGATCCTTAGAGATTTTTTTTAGAAATTCATCCAGTAAATTCAAGTAAATAAATTGTGATGTGCTTGTGGATTTTGTATGAGCAGGAAATAAAGTGTTTGCTGTAAATTATTCACTCAGCACTAGTTAACTGCAATGCTGGCACATTACTAGGCTTTTTAATATTCTGCTCAAGATAATAGGTAGCATTTTGCTTATTATCCTCATTTTTAACTTATTAGTTACATTAGGCCATTTGTAAATACAGTGAAGAATTGCAAGAAAATCAAATGTTTTTCCAGCTACCTCATTAAAATTCTCTTTAGTTCAGGAGGGTTGAAAATCCTGTGTATCATGGAAAGTTAAACCAAGAGTGCACCATTGGGCTCAGCAATTCCAAATTAATTCACATGCCCTTTCCTACTACCTGGGTTCCCAAAAGGCTTTTCAAGTTCTGAGCCATATGAATGCCTGTAAAGCTGCATGTCTCTCAAAAACTATAAATAACAGTGCAGGGGGAAAACCTACAGGGCAAGGAACTTCTGGGGAAAACAAAAGCTGCTTAATTGCAACTGGAGCTGCTTATGTGCAGGGCACCTGGAAGAAAGGAAAATGATGTAGTATCAGATTCTAGAGCCATTTTTGGGCTTTATTCCTGCATGGTGACACATTCTGATAAATTCCTAGTGCTGTCAGATGCCACCACTGCAATATCACTGTCTGATTTGGGATTTGCCAAGAGCTGAGTGAGTATCACTGCAGCTGGAAGGACACCATGTGTTCTTGGGAGTTTCACTTAAAACATGTATAACCACTGTTGAAATCACCCCCACAACTCCCTGCTGCTTCAGTTTAACAATTAGCAAAGCACAGAAGGGATAAGGAGCACAGACCATAGAACCATAAATGCTGGAAAAAACCTCCAAGACCACCGAGTCCAACCATTAAGGCAGCACTGCTAAACCATGTCCCTAAGCACCACATCCACACATTTTTTGAACACTTCCAAGGACAGTGATGTCACCACTACCTTGGGCAGCCTGTTCCAATGCCTGACCACCCTTCCAGTAAAGACTTTTTTCCTAATACTTAATCTAAAAGTCCCCTGGCATTAACTGGAGGCTGTTTCCTCAACAAAGAGCTGCCAGCAGACCCATTTTCTGCACCTTCTACCTTCTTCCTCAGTGGTCTCCTCACCCATACCATAACCCAGCCTTATTCTGCTTAGCAATGCAATACCTAATTAGATCAAAGCTCAAGGTAGCCTGGCTACAGAGTGAATTGTGTTGTTTAGTCTTGCACTGTAAGCAAAACCACATGCAGTATATTTCATTTCTCAGGGGCTTCTCCAGAGAACTGTGTGGTACATTTAATTGCCCCCACAAACAAATCATCAACTAATCAACTGCTTTTCATTATCACCTCCAGCAGCACATTTATTTTGTAAATAAATGCATTAAGAGCAAACAATTTTAGGGAAAACAAAAGATTATCTGGATACGATCTCAACAGAGGAGGTGGTAAAGTAGTAATTCAAATACTAAAATGAAGCAAAATTAGCATAGGGTGGAATGATTATTCCATTCCGTGTATCCCTATCTATTACAGTACAATAACAGAGTGAAATCTGTGACTTTAATGGATGATCTGGGTAGTTTAAGGGAGCTGTGATTGACTGACACATTTACATAGAGGCTGATGAGCAGCATAATGAGTGCATTTATGAAACACAGCTAAGGTCTAACTCTTAGCTGACATTAACTCCCACACCTAGAGGAAGGAGGCTTGCAGAGCAGATGTCCTGCTGTCTTGGAGAGTTGCTCTCTACCTCCTGAAGCAAACAAATTTGCTATTTGCCCCTTTCCTTGGTGGGAACTTCAGGAAGCACATGGTCACATGAGAATCTCCAGTTTAAGAGGAATTAATTGAAACAAGCCATATGAGATTTGATGGCGAAACAGTGCAAGGTGTATAAGGCAGATATAAAAACCCACAGATTCATACCCCACACCATACCTGTAGTTTCCTAGGTAAACTCCATCAGGATTGAGCATGGGAGCAATCTTGAACACCAGGTGGTCTCTCAGTACTTTTGCAATTGGATGGTGGCTCACGAGGAAATCAATTATACCTGAGGAAAAAAAATGAAAAAAAAATAGTTGGGGTGGTGGGGGGTGTCTGACATCAATGATTTCCAGATATCTGCCTGAAATTTTACATATCAGAGATTTGAATGATTATTCCTCCTGGGTCCTGGCACTGCTGCTGCTTCCAACAGAACAAACCACTCGCAACAACATAGATCTGCCACCTTCTTAAAACTCCAAGAACTTTATGGAGAAATACCTTCATCTGTCCTCACAATGCAAGCACAGCACAACTTCGTTATCAGACACTGTTGAGTTTCCACAGAGGGAGAAGTTCCTGTGCATCACCTGAGCCACAATAACAAAACCTTTCTCCTGCAAAGAGGAGAAATGAAGATACCTCACACAGCCAGCCTGCACAGGAGGCTCACACTGCAGCTCAACTTGTGAGTGGCAATTTATTGAGCTGAGACATCTCCAGTTCATTTCAGCACACACCCAGACCTACCCTTGACAGATGAACACAGATTTCAGATCATCTGCATGTATAAAGAGGTGTAAAATGCCTCATGAAAACTGGGGGAGTTACATAATACCTGCACTGGGCACTGGGATACTGTGCCACAGGTAGACTGGAATTTAAAAGGTCCTATTCTTCACTTATTTCACATTCATAAAAACCACCATGTGAGTAAATCCACCTCATCAGCTCCTTTAAAGTGGAACCCAGGCAAGAGAGAGGGGAAGCAGATCCTAAATGCCCTTCCTTTGGGCACATCACAGCACCAGAGGCTGCAGGAGCTGCTTCCCCTTGGCCTCATGCTCAGGGAGCCACCAACCATTGCCTCACCCCAGGGTTGGTGCTGGGGCAGGAGGAGAAAGGAATCTGGGGGTTAAATTCCCTACTTATCCCTCCACTGACTTGGTACTGACAGAAATAGCTCCCAGGGAATTAATGTTGAGATAAATTGAGTTCCTGTGTAATCTCAGGACACCCACAGATAGGTCATGACAATTTGTTATTTATTGTAAGGTCCATCCTGCGAAGCAGGAACCATTTACTGAATTTCCCCCAGAATAAATCAATCACTACGGTCTAGTAACAGGATAAAATTAAGCAGAGAAAAATTAAGCCTGCTCATCAGTAAAATTTCACTAATGGTGAGCTCTATTAGAGTGTGGAATTGTCTCTCCAGGGTAAGAGTGGAATCCCATCATCATAAACATTTAACACTGGACAGGGTAAAGCCTTAGGGAATAGATATAACAAGCAACAATTCAGCATTGAAGAGATGGCCTGGGCTAACTAGCTGACTTCAAAAAAGCTGACTTTAGACCTGATTTTTTGTGATTCAGTCAAAGTATTAAATAAAACCAAACCCTAAAACCCATGTTCATGCCAGGTTAAATGCACTTGTTTACAGTTTGGCTGAAACACACATTAAAGATGAGACCAAAATCTCACATTCTGCACAACTCCTTAATTTAACTAATTTCTTAAGGCCCACTTTGTATTTCAAACACCAGCAAATCTGAACCTATGCTGCTGTTGGAATGAATTCTAATTTACTGAGGCACGTGGAGAAAGCTGAGGCTTCTGAAATGTCTGAGATGATCAAGGTATAGTTGACTCTAAACATCAGCAATTTTTTCATGTCCCAGTGACTAATCCTGAAGAGGAGAAAGGAGCTTTCTGTAACCAGGTCTCTCAGTTGAGAAGGAACTAAACCCGAACTTCTGAGGCAAATTAGCATATCCATAATTATATTGCTCAGGAAATGTTCCTGCAATTACCTCCTCTCGATGAAGGAAGGCGAACATCGATCTGCTTTTTGGCTGGTGTTGTGACTTTTGTTCATTATCCAACAGCAAGAACACGAAGGAACGACAGGGACACAGTTGGATCCTGAATAACCAGATTTCCTAACTGTATGCAAACATGAAAAGCTTAGCTATGTTAAACTGCTGCTCTGACTGTTTCCTGGCAGTGACTGAAACATAATCCACAGTAAGAGCACCTGGAGGGCTCCAAACCACTTAAAGGGAAACAACACTCACTCTCTCCGTGGTTTCTCAGTTTTAGTTCTAAAGAACTTGCAGCTGGACTCAACTAGACTCAAACACCTCACCAGTTTGTGTTTTCTACAACACTTGGAGGAGTTAACCATTGCTGAGGCTGTCACTGTGCCAGTGAAGGGGTTTGTCCAGCTTCTGCTCGTTTTGCCCCTGTTACTGATGCAGCCTTGCTCACAGAGCTTGGCAGGAGCATCTTGGCAGCTGGAAGCTGCAGTTTTCAGCTTCACCAGGCAATTACTGCTCCCCGACCAAGAACATGCTGTGGTGTGGAAAGCTGCACAGAACCATGCAATGGGTGAGGCTCTGCTCTGCCTCATTCACTGCTGCAGCCAGCTCAAGGAGCCTGACATTGGTATCAAACAAAACCCAGCATTTCCCCAGGCACCACAGTCTGCTGGGGCTGCTGCAGCCAAGTCACCCATCAAAAGGAGAGTTACTTGATTTTCTTACTTAGGAGATGGTCAGTTGAGCCTGAAGAAGCCTTACCCCATTGCAAAAATACAAAGCAAGAGTTAAAAATAACTCATAATTCTAATCTGGAAGTAGAGGCAATGTCAAGGGGCATGAGAGAAGCATCAGACAAAAGCATACATTTACATATACAAACCTCACCCTAAAATCATTGTAAGTATCCAAATAATCAATAAAATTAGGAAATAGCTTTGTGTTTCAGAGGAACCCAATAGTTCTGGACTGTCTGAAATAGTCTGGATCAATAAGGTTTAAAATAAAAAGACAGATATCAGACTATTAAAAAAAAATACCATTGCAGAGAACTTGGTCCTCCTGTTAATAAATCAATACAAACTAAATTTTACAGCTTCTGTAATCAGCAAGAGACATATCAGTGTATCTCATTAGGCCGGGGTTAAGAATTTGGCAGCAACCAAAGCCCATTTAATATCATTTACTTCAAGGCAGACATGGCAATACAACAGATGCCCTAATTTATTTGTTGATCTTTGTATTAAAATAACAGTTTGCTGGTAAACAGGAAGGGTAATGATGCCAGTCACCCTTGTTAGTGGCTAATAATTGCTTAATTTGTCCACTAATTGACCTGTGCTACTGTTGAAGCACTGGATCGTGTTGCAGGGCATGAAGTAAACAAGGCCACTGTAATGTTACTTCAGAGAATGACTTCTGGAAATAGAACTACTTATTGCCATAAATTTTCTTTTCACAGATGAGCAGATTAATTGGTCTGCCAATTAGTCTGCTATTAAAGAAAAAAAGGAGCTGCCCACAGATTGGTTGGATCTTCGAACTGCAGCCCCAGTTTGGGTCAAAGGAAATAATCCAATCTGAATCTGACACATCAGCTATGAAAAATAAGACAAGCATTATTTAATAAAAAAACCAAAAAACAAAACCTCTGTGGCTGGAGATCGAGGAAAATAGCCCAATAATGAAGTATTAACTCTTTGAGAGACTTCAAAATAAAATGGAGAACATGATGGAATGGGCCTACTGAGACACATTACAGCGTGGAAAAGTTCTCCAATTAAAAGAAGCAAAACAATATGGATTATTTTCCTCTCAAGCTTTCTGGAAAGCAATTAAAATCTTTACATTTCAAATAATAACCTGCAATTATAGATGCTGCCTGGAACCAGAACAGCTCAGAAATCAGCATTCAACCATGACACAAGAAGAGGCTTATCCATAGTCCACTAAAAATCCACCAAAGTCTTTACATTAACTTCACGGAGCTTTTCATAGTTGCAAGTGAAAGGAAAGAAAGAATTGAAAACATAGAAAAGGGAAAAAAATCCTCACTCACAACTGTAAGTATTAGAGACACAACCACATTAACTTAAAAATGTCACACTGTTAAAAAACTGCTTTCTTGGTAAATGCAGCTTCACTGAAACTGCTCTAAATCTGGGCCAAACCCCTTCTATTCAGAGTCACATCTTTATCATTATTCTTTCTAAAGGCTAAATGCACTTTCTCAAATTTCTCCTGCCTTCTGCAGCTCAGCTCCTCTCATCTGCCCCAACATTAGGTCCTGTGGCATCTCTCTGCCCACCCCAATCCAGCTCAAATTATCTTCTGCTGCTTCTCAAACAAGTTAATCATAACATGTCATTTCCACTGTTCTGTCAATATATTTCCTCAATCAACCACCTTAAACTCTGTTTAAACTTCCTGCTGGCTCCAACATGACCTCTCCACATTTGCTCCTTCCAAAGAAAAGCCTGTCTTATTCCCCTGGTTTTTCCATTACTCCATCCTTTCACCCTCAATCTGACAATATATTTAATTGTGCAACTATATAATACATTTGCCCTGCTCCTATTAGTGAAAATCTAATCAGCACAGATCCTAATGCAATATGGCAACTGCTAATGCAAACATACCCTGCCCTGTATCTAGTATTTGCCAAGAAAGGAGTGATTTATGTTTTCAGACCCATTTCCTAACACTGAGTAGCTGCTGGTATCCTTCAGTCAGCTCACCACAGCCTGCAGGTGAAAGGGAATGTGAAAATTGGGCTCTAACAGCAACAGGACATATTCACTGGAAAATAAATGTAAAGGAGTCCCAAATGCTTCTGCTCACATGAAACTATTGAAATGTACCATTAAAGGAGACTGAATCCAATGTGAATAACACTATAGTTATGTTTTAGTGGAGTGTAAGAAAGCAAAAATATGGGGTTGGGCTTTTTGGAGAGGTTTTTCTAATGTGATGGTGGAAAAACCATCATAATAGCCAGGCAGTTCCAGTACTCTGTCTCCAGAGAAAAACACACAGAACAAATGACAGCAAGTCATCCCTGTGCCACAGTTTGCTGTCTCCTTCAGCAACAGGACCTTCATCTGTTCAGCCTTTGCCCCCTCTCATGGGACTGCAGGGAAAAGCCATCATCCAGAACAACAAAGCAAAACTTGAAAAAGACAGATGGACCCTCTTCTCCACCCCAGCATGGTCGGAAAGGTGTCACACTCACCCTGAGCCATGCCCAGCACAGGTCACAGCAATGCTGTGCCAGAATGGGCTCCAGAGAAGGCAAATCTGCTCCTCCAGTGCAGCCCCAGCAGAGCCCAACAGACAGAAATGGTCCAATAATGCCTCAGCCTGAAGTGCTTCCAGTATTCAGCACAACAGAGAAAAAAAAAAAAAAAATAGAAAAGAAAAAAGAAAAAAAAAAAAGAAAAAAAAAAAGAAAGATATGAAGGGTGATAACCAAGCAGAGCTGACTCATAGTGGGGTTATTGACATGATCTAACACCCTGCTGTCCTGGAAATGATCCCTGCAAAACATCATCACAGAAGGGTCCATATGCACAAGATTCTCACAGGTGCTGACTCTGCTCCTTCTTACAGTTCTGCTCCTCCTCCTGATGTGGAAAAATAGACTGGCAAACTCAAATGGGGTTTGTTTGAAGCATTTTACACTTTTTTAGAAACGTGTCTTGGGCAGGGGAAGGGGTGTGCAAGGGTGAACACATTGATGCTAACAGCAGTACAGAAAGAATTTATAGAATTTGAATGCTTTATTAATTGCTTGCTTTACCTTTCCAAAGGTCCCTTTGGAATCCATGGCAAAACCAAGGTTTATTTCATCAAAATCATAAAAGCTAATATGGCTGGTGAGGAAGCACTGCAAAACTTAAAAAGGGCATCTGCTTATGGCATTAGATGAAAGGAAATTTGATGCCTGAATTATGTCACCACTTTCCAAAAGCCAAACCTGATGTATGTCTGCATGCATAGACCTCTCCCTGAGCAGTTTCTGCAGTCAAGGAGAGTGGGAAGATCCAGAAAAATGTCTGTTTTCTGTGAACTTCCTCTCTGGCCATCCCCAGCACACCCAAGGGCAACAAGGGCAAGCATGCTTGCTCCCAGAGGGAAGCAGCACCTTGCACAAAACCTTCATGAGCATCCACCAGATCCCAGTTGTCAGCTCAGACTCTTCTCCTGTTTCCTCTGCTGATGTTCAGACTTCATTTAAACTTCCCCCAGGGAAGGCTCAGAGGGGATCTGCACAGGCCTGAGGGTGCCACATGATGAAAAAATTTTAAAAATTAAGTTTTTTGAAAATGCAGAGAAAGTGAACAATTTTCCCCAGTGGTTCCTGTGGACAGGCAGCTCTCAAGGGAGACAACAACTAAACAAGAATTGCCCATGACAAAACACATCAGAGCCAAGCAAGGCAGGTGAGACAGCTCTGGCAAGGACATCCCTGGTTAGGTTATTTCTGAAGGGTACAGAAAGAGAAGGGCTGATTGATTCCCTTGGAGCATCAAACCTATTTGTGCCCAGCTAGACAGGTGAATATTACAGTGCCCAGTAAGATCTCATTGCGTGAGTTTGGTTGGTTAAAACACCCCAAAAAAAGTCTTTAGGACCCCATGGTCATCTCAGTTGTTTTTTTTAAGCCTGCAATCATCATTGCTATTGTAAAA
The DNA here is from genome assembly GCF_008360975.1 of Lichenostomus cassidix. Lineage (NCBI taxonomy): Eukaryota > Metazoa > Chordata > Aves > Passeriformes > Meliphagidae > Lichenostomus > Lichenostomus cassidix. The sequence continues at coordinate 6,971,760 of NC_139489.1, read as the reverse complement.
AAAACAAAAAAAAAAAAACCCAAAAACCAAACCAACAGCTGGTATCTGGTGAATTATACACACAGTCCCACTTCACCTATTTTTTAAGAAGTTTTAATCAGCTTGAAACAAAAAAGTTGCACACCTAACTGAGGATCCAGCTGCAATAAGCAGATTGATTAGAAACACATCAAGCTATATTAAGGCATGTTTGTTCCTTTATTTACCATTTAGTCTCTCATCTATTCTCTGCTGTAACTCTTGGTCTCTTCAAAACACAGGATTAAAAGCAAAGGAAATCTCAAATAATGGGATAAAATGAATGTGCAGGAAATGAATGGGTGAATTAGATTACAGCAGATGAAACACTGAGGTCTCAAATGCAAAATGCAGGGAGTTTATTTAATTTGTTACTCTTTTAAAATGAAAATATGCTCACTGACTTGAATTAGTAATTTTCCTGTTTTAAGATATGTTAGGCCATTACAGCTAGGCCTGTTTCCAGAGCAGTGAAATAAATGGAAAACAGCCAGTCTCCCAGGGAACGCAACAGCTCGCTGCATTTTGCCAGCCCAGTGGAACAGAGCTAATGTCAGCTCCAGAGAAAACCATGCTTCTGCTGGAGGGGCTTCATGCAAAGAATTGGGAATGACTGGCAACAAGTACTTCAAATGGCAGAGCAAGGCATGGTGGATATTTCCCCATTTTAATGTGCATGGTAAGCACAGAGAGTAATTGATTTAAAGACAATTTAAAAAACCCCATTGTTCCTGACCACTCCCTCACTCCTCCAGTTAGCAGAGGGTTCCACAAATAACTAATCTGGCAATTTAGTGTGGCTGGAACACAAATCCCTGTGAAGCAAAACAGCAGTCAAGAACCTCCCAGATGGGCTCTGCCAGGATGAGAGAGCAACTTCTGTGTCAGTGTCTGACCAAAGTCAGGACATCCCAGCCAACCCCTCCACCCTCCAGGTCTGTCAGATATCTCCTTTTGCATGCAGTGATTCAACTGAGGGCACTGAAGTGTGTGATGGAGGAGCACAAGTGTGTGGCAGCCCTCTCTGGACAGACCAGCAGCTCACAGGATGTGGGGACAGCGAGTGCCTGTTGTGCTACTGTGCCACAGCTCTACAATGAAATGAGACTCTTACCTTTCTGGGACCCAAACATTTCAACTGCTTTCCAGAATTATATGTGATAAAAATCCTTCTCACACCATTGTAAGGATACAGGAGACATTGCTGCCATCACAGCCTCAAATGACATTTGACGTCAAGATCACAATTTCAATGAAGGTTTGTGAAAACTTTGCCATAGTAAAACATTCTAGGACTACTGGGTAAGAAGATGGACCATATGATACTACAAGGCAGATCTTCTTTCCCATTTTAATGTGTCTGCTGATTGAACAGGGCTGACTGGGATGGAAACCTTCACATTTATTATGGATATAACACATAAAGGAGGTACATTTACACCACTGCCTTTCATGTGCACTATCCTACTGTTTTTGAGAGATGTCTACATTTAGACCATGCAAAGAAGGCCTCAGAACAGCAAACAGTTCCAGACCCTGATGCTCCAGATGCATTTCAAACAGGGAGAATATGCAGCGAAATGGATGTGACTGGAATAGTCAGTCACAAATCAGCAGTCTGGAAGTACAATCAGTTCAGTGTAGAAAGTTGCTAAGTGATGAGTGTTTGGGATTTCCTATGTATTTTTATGAGCTGTTGCTCTTTCCTCATAAAAAAGATTCACATCTGCTTTGAAGGATATGTGACTGCTGGTGCTTGGCTGGAGCACAACATCCCAATTCAGTGCTGAAAAGATATGGATATACATTGCCAGTAAAACATAATTAAAGTTGGCATTCCCAGTGACTGGGATGTGGGACCAGGAGCCAGAATGCCTGATCTTGGTCTCTAGCACTGCTGATTTTTGGCAAGTTGCTGCCAGAGTCTGCTATTTTAGTGTGTTCAACTTGAGATAGCAATGGCCAGATTTGCAGGGCAGCAAAGCTGGCATCTCTGGGGCCAAAACCAGCAGATGGATTTTCCAAACAAACTCATGAAGGCTCATTGGAGCTGACTGCACTTGGAAACATGGCACGTGGCCACAAAATTCTAGGTGTTGAGCAAAATTCTGAAACTTTTCTGTTCTTGCTCAGCTGTCACTAGAAGAGACCTGTGCCACTGACAGTCCATCCCCAGCCCACTCCTCCCTAAAGATAAGCACTTTCTGAAAATCAGCCCTGTAGAGGACAAGTTGGAAAGACTTTTGGTGACAACCAGCGTTGTTGGTCAGTTCAGAACTGCAGCCTTCAGTACTCTCACTTCTGCTGTTTTCTTTTCTTCCAAACAAAGTCAAGGGGCACTGGAAGTGTTCCACAAACTAGGATTTTGGATACTCAAGGATTACCTGGAGAGGGTAAAATGTGGCATTTAATTTTGCCTGTTAGAATTGTCAGCCAAAAAGAGAAGATACAATTAAGAATTTTGTGAAGACAGGTCTAGTTCCTACTTCTGAATTCTCGGGATACTTTACTCCACCCAAAACCTGATCCTGTCTGAAAAGCCTGAAAAAAATAACATTAGTCATCAGACTTTAGTAGATGATTAGACCACACAAATGATCTTGTTACCAAAGATGACTCAGGTCATGTTTATGTAATCTTGTTATGACTACAATATCTTCTAACATCCCTTAAGATTTGCTCTGATGCTTTGGCAGTTTAACAGCTGGAGACTCCAAAGAACAAAACAGTTTGACCCTTTCTCTCATCTATTGCACCCAGGATATTTATGGCCTCAGGATTCATTTTGATGCCATTGAATTGGATTGTGGGTCTTCTCAGACTTTAGGAAAAGACATAGAGCAAAGAAAAAACCCACTAGATTGAAGCTTGGGTGTTTATGATTGCTGGAACACTTGATCAGAGCAGCAGTGGGGTGTCAGTGGCACCATCTACCTCGTTCCACTGCAGCTCTGAGTGCATGGGACTCGTGCTCTCCCCAGTTCCCCCATGAGCCCAGGTGGAACATTGGGTTAATCTCTGCCATCAATTCATGGTCTCTGCCTCTCCTGTTCCTTGCAGCAATGGGATACCCATGAGCTTCAAAGGGCTAGACTAATAGAGAAGAGCAGAATGAGCCCAGGGCTGGATTTGTCTGGTAAAAAGTGCAAACCTGCACACAGGGAGGCAAACTGTCTGCTGCCCTCCTCAGTGATGAGCTCTACCTCAGCCACTCAGTTACCCTGATGGAGCTTGCTTAACCACAAACTCATCTCCCCATGCCCAGGGGCAGTCAAAAAGTTCTCCAGTAGAGCTGATGCAACAGCAAAGACCTGTGGAACTGACTTGAAAGAACCTGTCAGGCTGACAAGAGAGGAGGCACTGGCAGGAGCACACAGCTGCTGCTGCAGGATTGCCCGAAGGGCTCCTAAATTCAGTGCACAGCACAGACTGAGTGGGTGGCTTTGTTGGCTGGCTTTCCTTTCTTTAATTTTCTTAATATGCTGTAAGGAGCTTGGAGTTCTCTTTGCATCAAAATGAGCCTACCAATACCCCCTGGATAATGCCTCTTTTCCTCCTGGGAAAAAACAAAAGGGTTCCTGGAGAAACACTGCAAGGATCAGATGATCTTGTTTCATTAACGAATTACTTGGGATTTATCAGAATCATTCTCAAGATGTTACTTCAGAAGATGATGTGCTTGGTCATTATTATTCAAAGTCTGTCCTTCCCTTGAGTGTGAGTCCCCTAGACAGCTCAAAAATATTCTCTGCATTATGGCCCTCAATTTTTACAGAATTAACTTATGTTAAATACAGCTAGGATTTCAGCCTTAGAGTTGAACAGAAATACACAAGAGATCCCACCTTCCCTGATGTGCAAGACAAGAGACAACCCAGAAAAAAGGCTTGATTGCAAAGAGGGGAAAAATAAACACAAAGGGAGTAAAATCCCGAATGCAGGAACCACAGTCAAGCAGGTATGTACCCTGGCAAAATTAACTCAGGCATCCTTGCACTGTTTCCTGCTATCTTTATCAACTCAAAAACTTTTCACCACAGCCCTGAAGGGGAGTTTCAGCTGTACACCAACAGCTCATGCCTCACCAGCAAGGAGGTAAAAACCAGAAACAGAAAATCACTTCATTTTCCAGTTTTCTATTTAGAGCTGTAAGGGTCTTGCAGGGGAAAAAGAGAAACTGCATCATTACAGTGTTGCTGCTTTACCCAGGACCAGGCTGAGCTCCCCAGAGCCTGCAAGATGACTGCTTTCTTCCCCATCATGACAGCTGCAGACGTGGAGGTCAGAAACCTTTCCAGGGCCAGCAAGAAGACAGCAGCACAAGTGTAAATTTTCCAAAGTTGCCTGAACCGGGGGAAAAGATTCCCAGTAGAGCTATAAAAGTGATAAAAATAAACTTTGACGGACACAAGGAGGACTGAGCAAACTTAGTTCTGGTTAGTAAACCACTAAAATTTGCAAGGAATAGCCAAAGATGATGAACCTTCTCCTTTCAAACCTTTTGTTGAATTATCTCCCCAGAATCTGAGCACTTCCTATATGCCCAGAGTTACCTTTTCATAACCTGGCAGCAGGTGCCTTTCTTTGGGAATCAGGAACCTTTGGGCATTCAGTGTGCTTGATTCAAAAAAGCTGGGCACTGGGAATGGAGGGCTGGACTGGTTTTAGCCCTGGGTCTGTCCTGCAGTGCTGTTTTTCAGGTACAGCAAACACAAACAGCAGCTCCATCATCCTCTGAGTCATAGAGCATTAATTGTGGTAGCAACAAGAGCTACACAAGCTGAAGATGGATGGATTAGCCCAAGCAAAGAATGCGTTGCAAGCCGAGAAAGCAAAAGGTGGATTTCTCTGGAGGCAGATGGAGAATACATTTACATATGAAAATCTAATTCACAGTGAAAAAGGGAAAGGGCATTACATAAATAATGCGAGGGAAGAAATGAAAAATATGTATTTTTAAACACATTCTAAAAATGGTTTCCAGCACCTGCAAACACATTGCTCAGTCAAGCAAAGACCAGAAGCAATAGGCTTGAGTCAGGCAGGCACACACAAAAACCAGAGGAGTCCTGCAGAACACCACTCATTCACACCTATCTCTTCCAGTTACCCTGTAGAGTGTTGGGAGAGTATACTGGGGACATCTCTACTAATTTGGCTTTACCTTTAATGATCCGTTGATATTTCCTACTAGCCACATCACCAGTGGGCTCCTCAGCTAGACAGACTCCTGGCCAGGATGGAGGTGGAACAGAGATTGCAGGGAAGGAGCAAGAGCACATGGGGTGTCCCCATGGGGGATGTGATCTCAAGAGGATACAGGAACAGGACTCAGAACAAAATCAGAATGTGAGAAACAAACTCTTTCTTGTGCTTCAACTCAGAGCTTTAATCCACCCAAGAGAAGAGCTGAGGTGTGCCCTTCTCAGAACTGAAGCCCAGCTGTTCAATTCTGCTGGAGATGTGGCTTTGCCATTCCTGTGTGGCACATCCATACATTCCCCAGATCCTCATAATGGCAACTGACAGCTTACCCTGGCAGGAGCCTGCACAACCATTTGCCCTCATTTCCCCTGTGGGCACAAAGGACATGATCACTTTGTAACTCTTGATGCACAAGAACTTACACTGAGCCAGCTGTAATGGCACCTTTTGGCTGCTTCATTGATTTCCACTTTACTGGGTTTGCAGGTTATACTGCTTCACCTTTATAGGATTTTCCTGTTCCTCTGTTCAAATCGGCTGAAAAGGTGCAGTTTGCCTCTTCCCAGTGAGGCAAAGGCACCTGCAAGGCTCCAGTGGCAAAGCAGAGCACTGTGCAGTGCTGGTGTCACCAGCAAGGCAGCAATTCTAAATTCTAAACCATCAGATTCCAGAATGAGGGAGACAGAAACCTGTTAATTCAATGAAGAGGTGTTCTACACTCTCCTGTGGTTACCTGCTGGGCATGAGAAAGGCAAGAGTGGCATCACAGCTGAGTGGCATCAGCTTGCTGGGAGGTGGCCACTTGTCACCACTGGGAGCTTCCTGCTTGCCCTGGGTTTGCCCCCCAGAGAAATCCAAAAGGACTTCATGAGCAAAACCAGACTAAAATAGATCTGTATACATTTCCCCCTTGACAGAGGGTATCAAGGCAGTAGAGGCTGAGTTGTTCTCATCAGTGTCAAAGGATAGTTAGAACTGAAATGAAACACAGAAATCCATTTGCACAGCAAAGTCTAGCTTCAGTCTCAACAGGAAAATAAAGCAGGGACTGTATGCAACACCTGAACTACTTCTGGGTGACTGGGGGAAAAGAAAAAAACCAAAGAAGAAAAAAAGGAGTGATTTATTAAACAAAAACCTAATCCTCAGGGAAGGTCTGATGGCCAAGAAAATTCTGGCTGCATCTGAACTTCCTCTCCTTGACTCAGAGATGAAAGTTGTGTATCTGCAAGTTGCTTTCAGTGGTACTGGAAGGGACTCATTGGATAGCTGCTTGTACCAGGCTCCAGCAGGAAAAAGCTTTTTTTCCCTTTGGTTTCCTTTTTTTGTCTTCTAGAATAATAAAAAAATGACCATGTCTCTACATGAAAAAAGGAATTGCAAAAGCTCTGCTCTGCCCCTCATCAGTGGAGACAGATCTGTTCTTTTATTTACACTGCATGACATCCAGGCAAGGAAAAGCTCCACAGAAATAAATTAGGGTCACTCTCTGTCAGTACAGATGTGCTCCTGGCTGTTAAGCAACAGAATATGGCATAAGCCCCTACCTCTGCTCCAGAGAAAATTTTGCTGTGAAAATGAAGCTGCATTGCAGATCCTAAAGGTGATGGTAATTAGCTCTGGAATGGAAATAATCAGCAAAATTTCCTCACATGGGTAGGGCCACCAGAAGCAACTGACATCTCTCCCTGTGAAGAACTGAAATTCTCCAGGAGGGTATAAAAGTACATGTTTCCATCTGAGGAGCACCAGGGAGAAAAGTCAGAGGGATATAAATTTCATGAGTCCTCCAAGGATTGAGGGGGTTTGTTGTTGCTGTTTTAGGAAGAAGCTAAAAACCCCCACCATTTCCTAAAGAATTCTGTTTGGAGACAGTCTTATTGCAAAATCTACTTAGAAGCATATCAAACTAAGAAGGCATAAGATGCTCTTGTTCCAGAACAAGAATTGCTGGAGAAATGTTCTATTGCACTCTCCATTCACAGTCTGCCTCAGATGCAAATGAAATCTCAAGTGCCAGCAAGCCCCAGGCACAAGCTCTCCCCAAGCACTTTGCAAGGATGGATTTAAACTCTGGCAGCACCGTGACCACACCAGACAGTGTCAAGGTGCTACTTCCCTCATATCCTTGGCCATTAGGAGTATTGCCAGGAAGAAAAATCAGAGTTCACTTGAAACCTGGGGCTCGGACTGTCTATTTCTACCTTGAATAGTCAGATAGGATTTCAGCATCTTAAAGGTAAACTTAGCTCTAATAAACAGTACCTTTCACTGCATAAAGGACCCAGCCTTTGGAAGGGAGAGGTGCCACAGAACATGTTAGGCAAACTCAGATCTCAGGGATGTGCCATCTCCAGGGCAGGCAACCCTCCTGCAGGGAATTAGGGATGCAATCCCAACAGGTTTCCAGCTCTGTTCCCTGCTTCTCCCAAGGAATAAGTGACAAACCCAGCTTTTAAAAGATGGCACCTGGGCTGAGGCTGGGTCACAGCATTTTTCAGCTCTGCTCTTGACTCTGTGACAGATCATGTCCCATCTGATGGAAAGCAGATAAAGCTCAGTGAGGCTGAAAGGCTTCTCCTGTAGCAGGGAATGAGGCACCCTCCTGCTCTCTCTTTGCTGCTGTGACACCAAGCACAAGTGTTTCTAAGGGAACAGGACACCAAGCTGATCAGTGTCATATCAAAGTCACCACAGCAGTCAAACTTTAATGACTATGAAAATTGAAAACTCTCAGTGAAGCTCCTTTTGGGTAGGTGGAGGCCTTGGTGAACCAGAACTTGCCCTGTTGGCATTGCCTGTGTCACATTTTTCTCCAGGCACCCAAAGACACGGCTTATGCTTGCCAATCATATAAAACACATCCATCTCTGCAATATTTTGCCTACACACTGTACCACTGGCTGAAAATTTTGAAGTAAATGTCAAAAATTTTGAACAAACTTTCACATAGGAAGACCCACACACTTTTCCTTTCCTTAACTCACTACAGATCTTTGCTTGTCTTTGTTCTTTCCCTTCCCCACCACATTTTTTTCTGTCAGTGATAAAGTGACAAAAGAGTAGGGAAACAAGTAAAAAAGGAGAGACAAGGAAAATAGGAGAAAAATAAGTGAGCTTGGATGAAATTTATAATAAAGCACTCTTCGAAAACCTTTGGCATTAGGAAAGAAATACAAATTATTTTTTCATCTGTCCCCAATTATCTTTTACATGTAGCAGCAGCAAAGACTAAAACCATAACCTCCAAGTCAGAGCACAGCCACCAGGAATATCCTACCATTAACTGAACATGTAATAAGTAATTTGACCCTTGAACTAACACTATAGGGTACCTCTAGAAATTGCCATTTAGGGGTGACATTAGTCACTAAGGAACCAACCTTCCTGGGGAGGGGGACTTTTTAGAGAGCTCTCTGCCACTGTTCAAAACTCCCCTAAATTTACCCTTCCTGCCTGCAAAGTGTTTTTAACAGAAGTTTGCCCATGCATTAGGGTCCCAGCAAAGCAATTTGTGCCTACATTTCCTCCTAGATAAAATTAGGGAGAATAAAGAATGTGCCCCATTAACCTTTCTCTCCATCCTCAGAGCCCAGAGAAGCCGAACTGCACTGAAAGAGCAAAGCCAACCTCTAAAAAGGGCTGTGGTCTGGGGGAGAACCTGCTCTCATCTCAAGTCACCTCTTGCCCTCCAAACAAGCCTTACACCCTTTTCTCTGCAAGCTGGAGAAGGCAGGGTGACATGGCTTTTATAAACAGGTACACAGTGCAACAGGCACCCCATGGAAGCAATCTGTGCAGGGGCAGAGGGAGAATTTAATCCAAGTGTCCTTGTGTCAAAGGAAAGTTTGCAGCAGCCAAGTCCCAGTCACACATGAATGCTGGCTCCTCAGAGTTTAGCAGAAGGAGCAGGAAGGCAAGTGCAGGGCATCTGAGAGACAAAAGGAATGAAAACAAAACAAACAAAAAAATCAATTCAGCTGAACCCAGCCAGGGCAGGCAAAGAACAAAGGGTCAGAAGACAAAGCTGGAAACAATAGACCAGCAAGATTAATATCAGTTGTGAGGAAGAGCTGGGGCACTGCTGAAGGAGAATGGAAAGGGCTTTAAGTATAAAAACCAGAAGAGATTCCTAATTGTGAATCCTGACTGGGTTGACATGGATAAGCACCTTCAGAATCCACTCAGACTGCAATTTTTAATGGGAAAACCAGGCCATATTAAGGAAAGCCAAGTGATCATGAAGTTCAGGTGAATCAATATTTTCTCTTTCTGCTATCCTCAGACATCTGCAAAGTGCCACAGTGTGTACAAATTCGATGTGCTTTGCCCTAGAGGCAGGTTGGTAGGGCTGGAAGGAAATGATCTTTAAGCCAATGTTATCTGAAAGTATGAGCAGTCAAGGAGCATTCCAAAACCAGGATGTTCAAGAGATTAATTGGGCTATCTCACATGGAGACAAAACCAATTTGCCTGCTGCTCTACAGAGAAGCCTTTCTCAATTCTCCCCCTTGAAGACCAAGGGCTCTTTAGCTCTGTGATTACTGTAAAGAGGATTAGTTAAGCAGAGGTAGTCAAAGGCCTGCTCTGGGCAAAGGGCAAACCGAATCAAACAAAGCCACTTGACATTTCCTAGCTGCACAGGCAAAGCTGACCTTGCTGTCCCAGGGATGAGGAGTTAGTGCTGATCCATTCCTCCCACTGGAAGTAGCAAGATGAGCACTCAGGGCAGGGCTGGGAAGGGGTGAGCCTCCTGACCACACCAGATTTCTGCTCCTGCTGCTGCAGATTGAATGGAAGAGGTGGGACAGCAGCCTCTGCTGCTGGTGGGGAGGGATGTCTGAGCCACACAACAGCCACAGGTGTCACAGCTCCTCCCCTGGGGACAGCTCAGAGCTGTGGGGATTTCTCTGCAACACCCAGCCCATGCACAGTCCCCCTCCACACCCTGCCACCATCACACCTCCTCTGCACAGGAGTTCCAGAAAACACATGTTGTAAGGGAGTGAATCACATAACTCTACAGCTGGAGAAATTTAAACTCGTCATAAACTCCCTTCAGCTCAGGAACCCAGGTGTGTAACCTCTCATACCTGCCTGACACCACAGAGAATTGATTCAAAGCCTGTGGTGTCCTGGAACAGCCAATGTCACTCTGGTAGCAGGAATTCCTCTAAGGGTCTATTTGCATCAACACGATTTTAAAAGGAGCTTTTATTTCCATTGCTCCAATATGGATCTTTTATTATTCTCAGAACAACCTTTCTCTCTCCTGGGATACTTCACACTAAAATCTCATCCAGGAGATTTACAAGGGACAGACAATAGTGGTTTTCATGTTGCTTCAGAAGTCAGGGAGAGTGTGCTTCCCTTTGTATTAAAGCTTAGGAGCTGTGCACTTAAAGAAAAAAAAAATCTTAGTGGGAAGGATGAATGCAATTTAACAGCTTTGAGAGGGCCCTGCAGCTCATTTTATGGTTGGGCTGTTGAATTCTGTTGCCTTTGTTTGCTTCTCATCTTTGGGCTTCATGAACTCCTGTGAAGGAGACCATGAACTGCAATTCCCTCACTGCTTCTAAGGGCTAAGCTGCTCCTGAAAGGACAGGAGTGTTCCCATCTCCTGACACAACTGATGTGTGTCATTGCCTGGATGCAGAATTCCACTAATATTATGGAAAGGTTTTTCTCTTCTTCTGACCAAGAGCAGTCACCCCTAGGGTGGAACTCTGCCCCAGGAGATGCATTTTCCTGTGGATTGCAGTCAGAAGAGGTTTGCATGGGATCCAATAAGTACTGAAAGGAAATTGAAGCTCTGTGTCTTTGTACATTTGGGGTGGCAAGAAAGTATATAAAAAATACCCTTAAAGTGGAGATTCTGCATTGCTCAGTTCTCTTCAGTCTCAGCAATGCAGCCCACAAAGAAGAACACTGGAAAAGGCTCCCAAAAAGGGCATTCCTGAACCAGAGAGCATTCCCCAGCATGCTGCATGGCCAAGGCAGAGCCCCTCCTGCCTCCAGAGATGCATCACAAACACACCCAAAGAGGAATTGCAGACTAAGCCTTTCTACATATGGAGGCATTCACTGCGAGTCTAGAAGTAGCCAGGACAGCAGAAGTGTTTGCATCCAGTCTCTTTCATTTGGCAGTGAAGACAGAAGTGAGACTTGACAGTAATATAACAAACATGCATTTATAAGATTCCCATTCCCTATGGAATCGTATTTTGTTTCCTCCTCTAGTGGGAAATACAGCTTGGAGACGAAGATGAGTTGGCTTGCTAGACAGAAGAATAAAAGAGATAAAGTGAGATGCAAACCATGCATTTATTCAGATGCACATTCAGCCCAATAGGAAATCTGGCAGATGATATCCCCAAGTTTCTGAGGACCCAATCATTACCACAACAGGAATTTCTAGGTGCAGTGCTTTTTCCTCCAGTACAGCTGCTGTTACCAAAAGCATGTTACACCAATGGCTACAGAACTCAGTTTCTTTCCCATGAGAGAAATTTATACCCTGGAGACAGCTAAGCAAGGTCATCACCTCTGCTCCTTCAGAAAGGTTCTTTTCACATGTAAAGGCTGAATTTACACTTGCATGTAAAACGTGTCCTGGCCTGCAGTCACTATCACTTCTGTCCTAATGCTCAAAAGATTTATGCTTAATAAAAGAAATAGAAAAGCAGCTTTTAACCCTGACATTAAGAGGAGCGCATTCCTCCTCTTTCTTCATAAGGAAAGACAGAGTTTGGGTAAAATTCCAAGTAGGATCAACGGGTTTCAAAATAACTCTTCTCACACTTGACACTGCATTTCCCTCAAGAAATAAAAACTACACAAAATCCCAAACAAATAACAAAACAAAAAACAAACAAACAAAAAAGAAACCATAACACAACCAAAAAAAAACCACCCAAGTCATGTTTATTCTATTGTAGCAACTTCCCTCCCTTACTAACTCCTTCAGGTTTCCTGCAGGATCAAATTGAAAGAATTTGAAGGCACTGCCTGCATGAAATGAACTAGAAAACCGTTTTAAGAGGCCACTTTGGAATCGGTCCAGGAATTAAATCCTTCATAGCACCTGGAGCATCTTGGTGACATAGAGAGCAAGTTCAATTACCCACCAGCCCAGCAAGTTATTGTGCAACATCAGAACTTGAGAGACAGCTGGTGGGAGACTTGTTTTCAGGCAATCTGTTGCCTTCTATCCCATTCTGTAAACTTAGAATCAAAATTTGTACAAAAGTTTTCACTTTTTTTTCCCCTGCCCTCTGCTGGCAAGAGGGTGAAGGTTATAAACACAGACCAAGAATGCAAACAGAAAATCAAGAGACCTTGCCCAGAGTAATCTGTTTCTTCATTTCATATCATCTGATTTAAAGTGAAGCAAGAGGGAGAATTCATTTAAGCAGTTATAAAGAAAACAGATTGATTGAAAAGTAATTTTTGCTCCGTTTCTTATGGATAAGAGTCCCAGGTGTCTGTTTTTCTTATATTTTCTTTTTAATGGCTGTTCCCTTTTCAGCCCATAAGCTTCAATATCAGCTGCAGGTCAAATTACATTTAGCCCAGGATGCTCAGCATCCCTCCTGTCTTACCCTGGGTCTTCCATTCTGGTATCCCAGCCTGGAAAACCCTATTAGAGGCTTAGGGTACAAATTCTCATTTCTGCATTTAGATGGCATGCTGGATGTCACATGGCAAATAAACAAATGGCATCCTCCTAATAGAATATATGAAATTAATGAGTAAAGTACATGTCTTAGACATCTAAACAAGTTAAAGCTTGAAGTTACTGAGTGCTGGCAAAAGTCAGAGCATACAGGATAAACTTAAACCCAGCAGTTCATCCTACAATTATCCATGAAAGTGAATAGTGAGGGACAGTGGTCTTTCTCCCACAGAGAAACTAAAATCTAGCATACATAGGAAAGAAATTAAAATTCTGAGAATATTGGGGGCTAAAAATACTCCTATTGCCAGATCTTGGATAAAATCCAAGCCTTTTGAAAACTGGTTTATGACCAGCGTTTAGAGGGCAGGGGCTTGCAGACATTTTACACACATTAGTGCACACTGTTTACTTGAATAGGCATTACCTGACATCTGTTGAGTTGGTTTATTTGCCTTAACAGTATAGCGTGGAAGAGAAAATAGCACACATTTTCTTAAATGAAAATACTGTGGGGCAGAAAAAGGAGGACAAATATCTAAAAAAAAGGAAAATAATCTAAACTCTCAACTTCAGAAAAATCCCTCTGACATCTGAACAGCCCAAGAGAGTTGAGCTCAGGCTGTAAGATGAATTTGCACTTCTTTGTGTTCACTACAAAAGCCCTCCAGGAGCAGCAGTGATTCCAGTTGGTTAAAAATGCTCTATAAGAGCAAAATGACAACAAATCCTCTTCATCCTGGACCCTTCTCCTACCTTTTCATCCCTAAAAGAGGTACAATTACCAATGCTCCTGGTGACCATCACCATCTGAGGAGAACACCACCCTACCTTTGGATGGGAAAGGTACTCATGTGAATATTCTGAATAAACTCTCTGGTGTCTGGGTCTCCATTTCCAGCCCTGAGCTCCACTACAAGCAGTTAAGAACCACCAAGAAAACTTCCTAAAAAGGCTAAGCATTGTAATAACTCTTAAAAGACCAAAACAGAAACAAAAGGTTCTTAATCCATCTTTTTATGAAGAGGCCCTCTGGGGTTTTGTCTGCCTTTTAAGGAACTGAACTTCAGCTCTGCAGCTGCACCATGTGTGACATATAGCATTTGTTTTGAACTGCTGGATGAGGTGCCTGGTGGTTCTAAGGAGGTCTGGCTACTGCTGCAAGCACTCCACAGTTGGAAGGTGACAGAAATGTGTATCCAAGTTTACAATACTTGCACATTTGCAGGAACACAGGGCATTCATATCTAAAACTCAGTTTTCAGTAGATTCTTCATAGTAGAATGTGAAGAAGGATGACAGAGAAAAAATTTTGAATGGGCAGATGACAAGGTTCTTTTCTTACAGGGACACAAAATCCTTGCTTAGATTTATAATATGTGGGTAAAGTGGAGGACAGAGGATCAAAAGACAGGACCAAACATCTCCTGATGTATTAAAGCTACAAAACCTGCTTCTCAGGGACCTTGCCTAGTCAAAATAGAAGGGGGGCTGTAATGGGTAGCTTCTGTCAGGCCCCAGGAAGCTCCTGTTTGGAGTACACAGCTAAGAATCCCTCAGCTGAGAGCAGGCCAAAGAGGGCAGGAAGGGACCTGGCTAGCTCAAAGACAGGTAGAAAAATGAGTAAGGAGTCAGATATTATCTTAAGGCTTTAAAGAAGACAGAGACGGAATTGAATAAAACCAAAAATCAACTGGAAAAAATTGAAGAACAAAGAAAATAAAGGTTTTAACTCATTATCTGTTCCCCTGTGGACTGATTCTACAGGCTGGGCAGTCACAGTTCTGGTCTTCCATACACAAGATGCTGCTTGCTCCTGGGGAATCTTTAGGATCAGTTTCCAGATCTTGATACTCCAGGTGGTGGGCATAATCAAACATTCAAGAAGAAATCTCTCCACCAAGGAAAAAAATAATCCTGACATGTTCCATATGCACTGAGCTGGCATCTGGATATAAAATCTGCAACACCTAACTATGCCAAAAAGCTTCCTGAGACTCCAGAAATAAAATTCCTAAGTGTGCCCTCAACTTGACTGCCAGAGGAATCTTTTTTATCCCTTCTTTTGATCCTCCCACACAAAAATTTCCAAAGATGGAGCAAGCACCCAATTTCACATTTGGCAGTGCTAGAAACAATGCTGCAATGGCCTTGAAATGTTTGACATTTGTCTGGATGCTAATTCTGCACATGAGGCAGCTCTGCCTGCATGGGGCAGAGGCTCAGGGCAGAGTCTGTGCCTGTGGATCCAGGCACTCCCAAAAGAGTCCAGCATGTGCTGGAGCTGCAGCCACAGCAAGTTTACCATGTGCTTCTCCAAGACTGATACCTGGATACCTCCTTGGTATTTTTCTCATCTTTCCTACTTTTTTTTTTAAGGTTTTTTGTTTGGTTGGTTTGGTTTGTTTTTCAGTTTTTTCTGTTTGGTTTTGTATTTTTTTCCTACAAATCCCAAAGTTTCCCTGAGACAATCAGAGTCTGGCTTCTATCTAACTGTTTCGATCAGGCTAAGCATGCCACCCGCTTTACACATCCCTTTTTTTTTTTAATTTCCCTTTTGAATAAACTCCCCATTATCAAAATAAAATAACATCATTTACAAAGCACCACCTCAGCAGCATGCCTCAGCTTTCATTTCACAGGGCTATGCCAGCAGCCACAAACAGAATCAAAGCAGCCAATTAAAAATCCATATTCATTAACAAACATCATGTGTGTTATGATGCCCTGCATTGACTGTGGCACTGCAGGAGATGGGAAACTCGCTGAGATTTCCTGTTTTCAGTCTGCAGCATTGTTTTGTTAGAGGTACATTGTTTTGTTTTACCTTTGCTAGTCCAGGCCAGCGAGGAGAGTGTCCTGCAAGCCCACGGGGCTAGGGCAGCAGAAGGGGCAGAGAAGGGGCAGCTGCTGCCCTTTTGCCTCAGAGAGATGCCAGCACCTTGCCAGGATGAGGAGCACACAGAGAAGATCATGAACCTGAGCCAGACCCTTCCCACCGAGGTCTTTAGGTACCAGCAGGGCCAGTGGCAAACGAGTCTGCAGCACCACGAGCAGACAGAGTAATAAACTCTGCATATGCTTGATGGATGCAGCTCATCGGCTCAGCAGGGCCAGGTCTGAGCTGCTGCAGTGAATTACCAAATTGCCCTGAGTCCAGGGGAGCCACTTTGATTTACACCATCAACACTTCACCACTGCAGACAGCCACATGCATAAGTACAATATTTCAGAGCTATACAATGAAGTTATATGAAGGCGTGCCAGGGTTATTTATTTATTTGTACCCACAAGCCTGAGATTTACAACTCTTTATAAATACAAGCTGGGCAATTTGCTTTCTATTTTTAGCGGGAATGCTTTGTGCAGGAAACAGCTGTCAGCCACTGGGAGCTGTGTTCCTCAGAGCAGCAGCTTCAGACAAAGAGAGGCCTCTTAGAATTCAACTGGAGGACTAGGGTCATTGCTTTGTGATGGAAAAGAAGCTGGAGATAGTAGACAGGAGGAAAAAAGAAGCAGTTAACAGAACCAACCCCAGGAAAATGGGCTGGAAAAGCTCTAAGAATAGGAGCCTCACACAAACATTGTGTATGAGTGTGGCTGTCTTATTGTTCCCAAATAGCTTCAGAGCCCAATTCTGCCCAATTCTGCCCAAGTTCAGCAAACATTCAAAAGACTTGGAGACAATCTATTCCTCTTGCCTCAAAGAAGACAAGCAGCTGGGTATTATTAGATGAGAGATTCTGCTGGTATCCTCACTATGGAAAGATCTGTCATGTGAGCTCTTTCAGAGCCAAACCAAACACAGGCATCAAGAGGAATTCAGGTCCCACCAGCTCTGCCACCTTGGTGCAGACACTCACCTTGGCAGACGAAGGAAGAGGGTGTTTCCCCAGGATGGACCCGAGCTGTGATGAACACCACCTTCTGTTCAGCCCCTGGACGCAGGTTTGCTGCAGCAGAAAAGGGCGGGGGACAGAGGGGGGGAAAAGAGACATAAAGATCCTTAAAATGGGCCCCAGATGTAGAAACAAGCAACTGCTAATTTTTAAAACACATCCTTTTATTGAGATCGCTCATATGTTCTAAACAAGCACAATCCAAACCCAAAGAGGCAGCCTCACCAGGGCTCCTCACCAGGCTGCACGAGGGTTGCAAGGCTCATGACATGCAGCCAAACCTGCAACAACAAATTTAGCTCTCCTTTTAAAGCCCAAAATTTACTGCAGCGAGTTTAACTGCACTGTAATTGTGCTCTCACTTGTGATAAATGTCCCTCTGGGCCACAGGGATAGCAGTGGGGCTGCAGTCCAGGTAAAGCCAATTGCACCCTGCATTGCACCTGGGACAAGCCTTAACAGTGGCAAGCAGTGGCAAAGTGCTACAAATTACATTTATTAGGCTTTGTGCTGGTGGATTTGAAGGTGATTTTTTAAAAATCTGTTAAGTGTTTGAGACTGCATCATCCCTAACCGAAATAAAATAAAATAAAATAAAATAAAATAAAATAAAATAAAATAAAATAAAATAAAAAGGAAAAGAGACCAGGATTAAATCCAGGAACCTTCTCCAGTGAGGGCATGAAAATGTGCCATGTGACCTTCAAATTACAGACACATGTAAGGGAGATTTAGATCTCAACTACGTTGAACTTAACTTGGGTTAATCCCTCAGTTTTGAAACCACACCACTTTGGCCACTTGCTTCAGCCATAAACTACATGGGTCAAGCAGGATCCTTTCTTTGTTTGTGCTGTGACTGCATTTAATAAACAGCAAATAAAAATGATGCTCTTTCAAAATGGGTTCTGGGAATTTTAAAGACTGTAAGAGGTCAGTTAGATGTCTTATCTCAACCTGAACACACACAGCAGGGGTAATGCTAAGCACAGCAGGCTCCAATTGCCAGAGACAGCTTAAATTTTGTTTTGAAATAAAAAGTTTACAGACTGAAAACTAAATCCAAGCTCTTTTCCCCCCCATTTTAATTAGGTAGATGTATTGCATACATATCCAAAGTTAGATTTTTACTTTCAAAGATGTGTAAGAGTCCTTAAGATCATCTCTTAGTATATTTTTTTAATTTCCCAAATTCTTAGAAATGCTCAGTTTTCCCCACGGAAAATCACACCTAACAGAATCATGGGAATAATCAATACATTTTTTGCTGTTCTCAGGAGACAATTGCAGTAGATTTATTTTATTTCCTTAGCATCTCAAAGTCCTACAGCTGCTCTCCCTATAACTCAGCCATTCATTTGCTCTTTCTTACTCCAGCTTCACCATTCTCTGATGCTTTTGAGCCCCAGAGCCAAAGAAATATAAGAAAGAAGGTCTCTGCCAAACCCAGCAGCTGGTGGGGTCAATTCTGTTGGCAGAAGAAAAGTGGGAGACAGCAAAAAGGAGCAAAACACCACCAGCTAGAAGTCAATGACCATCCCACATCATTTGCATGAGCATTAAGAAGTGTGGGAGGAAAGAGATAAATCACCTAACCAACTTTAAAGAACAAAAGGAGAAGGCTGGGATGACTTTTGCAGGAGGAGATGAGTTTTCCTCCCCTCTTGGAAAACCAGAATTACATTAAAAGGACTGTGGCTCAGCACAGATGTGATGCTCAGCAACATGACTGCCACTCTCTGGATCTGGAACAGCACTCTGGTTAGCAATCTCTTGGACAGAGGATTAGTTTGGGGTGTTTGGTGGCTTTGGGTTTGTTTGTCTTCAATTACAAAATTGTTATTTATGCTTCATAACAGTTCTTATAATCATTATTACAATCAATAATTTTCACTATGCCAGGCTATTGTAATTGACAATAAATTAAAATTCCCACAAGTTAAGTCTGCTTTGCCCCCAGTGGCAATCAGTAAATGATATCCCTGTCTTTATCTTGACCCTCGAGCCTTTCCATCTTATTTTCTCCCCCTGTCCTGGATAAGAGGGAGCAGCTGGGTGGGCACCTGGCTGCCAACCAAGGTTAACCCACTAAACCACCACAAAACACCACTCCATATTTTAATTTAAATGCTACATTGGAAATGTATCCTATTTTCTACTTCAGGATTGAAAAGATCAATCAAAATTAAGACGATTAGAAGTGTATAGCTTTGCTTAGTAGATGCCAAAAGCACTTAAGCAAAATGACAGAAAGGCACAGACCATTCAGACACAGCTTTGAGACTTGTGGATATGCAGAGAAATCTGTTGTGGTGCCACTTCTACCCTTCTAAACACTATGGCAGTGAAACTTAGAAACAAAACCCTTTGGCAAAACAAGTTTTCTTGGAAAGGAAGGAAAGAAACATGGAATGTTTTGAATGGTTCATTTTTCATTTTGTGTTCTGGAAAGTATCTTGAAGGTTGAAATAAACATTTTCTTTTCCCTTTGAAGGCTACCCCAGTCACCATCATGGATAATATTTGCCTTGGCTTATGACTGAGACTTAAACAATCTGTCACTGTGGTTACACCCTCAAGTCCTTCTATTCCCCCACTGCCATCCTGCCCCTGCTCCAAGGAGAATTCCCCTGAGCAAAACTGTGAGCATCCAAGGTGCTATTCAGAACAAACAACACTAACCTCAACATCTATTCTGTCTCTTCAGCTACCACAGTGGTGGTGGTCAGCACCAAGCAAATGTCAAATGGAAAGAAACTCAATTAGCTGCAAGCAAGCAGACCAGATCACTCACTTTAAACATCACTTGCACTGTTTGGTCCTCAACACATGTTCCTTCCCCTCTACATCTGTGGCATGTTCAAGGCAATCACTTTAAACAACCCCACTGGCATAACTCCCCCAGCTCTCACCCAGGAAACAGAAATTTCCACTCCTGGTTGCATATTACATGACTGCAGCTAAAGCAGGGTCGCACAGAAGACATTTTCTACTTACAAAGAGACAATCTGATCAAATTCTAAACCTTCACGGGAAGGCGGGAAATTCACTTAGCCATTTTCATTCAATTTTCATTTTTATGCTACTATAAAAACATGAAAATGGCAGTATTTGTATATAGCAGCTTAATGATAAGTATCTAGAAATTTCAGGCAGAAATATTAAATTTATGGGATTCCATTTGCACTACCAAGATGAAGTACTATAACAGAACTGAGGTAGAACTTCACTTCTCAACATCCAGGATGTTTTCTGCTACCTTGTGAGACCAGAAACAGACTGCAGATTTGTGGTTTCTTTAGGTCTTGCAGCCATGATGTAGCTAAGGATTCAAGCTCACAAATTATCACTAATGATGAGAAGTCTGACCCTAGAAGTCTGCTCCAGACAGCCTTTAGGTTGTTGCCCATCAGGAGAACTTGGGATTGAATTCCACTCCTTCGCAGAGGACTTCAAAGTTGAGACAGGCACTAGAAAAATCTCATCATCCCTGGAAGACCAGAAGGCTCTAACCCATGGGAATCCATTCCCCTAAAAACATATGGCCAAATAACAATCTGAATTAAACACCCACCTAAATTTTAATGGAATGTTATCCACCGCAAATGAATTCCATATTGTCATCCCGTCTCAGGTACTTTGCAGCACGAGGTGGGCTGTTGCCAGCATTTTTTATTCAGAACCCTGTGAGTTAAAGACTCCACAGAGGAAATCAAAACCACTCTATTGCATTACACTCCTCTGTGCCATCTCAGCTCGTCTGTGTCCGACAGAGCTGTAACATCTGTGTGAGAGCGAACGCCGGTGTCGGCGCTGCCCCAAGTGCCTCGTCTCCACCACATTAACCTGCTTCAGCAAATCAAATCCAAGCAGCACTTACTGTGCTCTGGTTTTCCCTAAGAGACCAGATCAGCACCTAATCCCATTTATTTTTGTCACTTCTGGCCACAAATATCATTTCAGGCAAAAGCGAGCATCTGAGCAACACAGGAGCGCAAAGGAACAGCATTTTTGGTTGCTGCCAAATCTCACTGGACTTGGTGAGGTCACATCAACACCAGCTTTTCTTTCTTGCCTTATCATTGGCTTGAGCAGTACAAGGAAACTAAGTGGGACAGAAGGTGAAAATGATGCCACTTGTACCACAGAGAGATGAGGAAAGACTGGACTGCAGGTTTTGGAAGTCAGCCACCTATTCCTGGGTGTTCTTACCTGAAATGGGAGGCAGCAGTTTCCCGTCTCCCATGGAAAACCCATGGGAAACCAGGTCTGTGATGGGGCAGCACTGCTACAAGGGACCCTCAGTGCTCGTGGGCTCCCCTCAGCTCCCACCACGGTCAGTCAGTCCTGTCTGTGTTTTATTCAGCAAAGCCTCACTTGTGCATCAACCATCTACCCAGCAAAGGTCCTGCCAGTGATGCTCAAACTGCATCCAAAACCTTTCAAGTTTTGGATTTTCATTCAGGCTCTGTCCTTGACTCTGTCAGGTGCTTAAGTACATGATTTGTTTGACGGACTGGTATTGTGCTCAAAAATGTGCTTAACCGTAATTTTGGCCTGAGAGCTGAGCTGAATTGGGGCCATTTTGCAGGAAGCCTGCCTCCCAGATCATTGTCACAATGTTTTAAAGTTGGAGATTGTGCAACTATTATCCTTTATTGCCCATTTTATGCCAAAGTCTCTCTTTCTTTTTACATTCCTCTTAAAAGCAAAGCTATTTTGGAGCATTTAATATTATTTAATCTCTTTACTCTGGCAGGATAGAAATTACAGGGACCATTACAATGGTCCTGTGTGAGCGTATGCTTTATTGATGTATATGCTGACCTAATATCAAATTGATTTTACTCAGCTTTTCTGCTGACCATGGAAAAATGCAAATTGGGTATTATATTTGCACACTAATTTTATTGGGCCCCTGTGTCTTCATAAAAAGATAAAGTTTGGGCTAATAAAAATAAAACATTTCTGGGGCTAATATAGGCAAATGTTTATGTAGGCAGGTAACAAATTGGTTTGTCATTTAGGGGAACATAAAGAGCACTAAAATCATCTTTAGGCAAAATAGATTGGTGGCTTTTGCTTAGCTTTTAGCTTTCATTTGCAAAATCAATTTAATGTAGCACAGTGTCTCAAAGAAAGGGTGACACAGGATTAAGACATTCATTGTATTCCCCCTCCATAACTCCCCCTTATCCAAAGGCCCTGGGATTTGGGTTTGCTCTTGTTCAAAGCAAATTAAATATGTTTCAGCAGAAAATGGGAAAAAGAAACCTTTATACTTTTGCCATATGTGAGCATCCTATTGGGACAAACAGGGGCAGGAAGGAAGGTGGGTCTCAATGTTCTGAAGGTAGATGCTGACAGAGTCATCAACACTTGTCCTTGCCACCAGGAATCTGAAAGAGCAGTACCTGTATGATCTCCTCTCTGCCCCTGCCTTTGTCCCTCCCTCCTCTTCCCTCTCTCAGACCTTTCTAACAATGCCTGGTGCATCCCTAACTGGAATCCCTGCTGGAATCCCTGCAGCTGAGTGAACTGCAACGAGAGTTTAAGTAGATGGGCACGTATCAACAGCCTAACTTCTTTTTCTTGAAAGGAATTGACCTATTTACATCTCAGAGCAGGCACTATTTCTATCCAGCTCTTGGTTTCCATCCCCTCCTTCCCCTTCCCTTCCTCAGTTGCAGGGTGTTTTGGAGGGGTTCCATGTTGTGGGAGGTTACATAAACAGTTTCCATGTTAATACTTGACTGTATTTTCAACTTAATAGCCCAGCAAAGGGACCTGACTGTGAAGCAAAAGGCCAGAAATATCTCCTGGTAAAATTATGCTGAAGCGCAGATCGAACGACACTGCAGAGCTATTTGCAAAATCAGAAATGGCAAATGACTACAGAGCAAGAGCCCCCTTACCTCCCAGCCCCATTTGCTTGTTTTTAATCTTCATTACATCTTGTAAGCAACCATTTTTCCATTTGGGCTTTCTGATAGTGGCAGCTCACTATGCTTTCGAGGCAGGGAAATTAACTGCACGCAAAACTAGTCAAAGTACACTCACACCACTCCTCCCTCCTCATCTCCAACAAAAAAAACCAAAAAAAAAACCCCAAACCCATTCCCCAAAACCTGAGGTTTTGTTTTTAAATTATACATAAGCACTTGAACGTCGGAACATGCAGTCCCATGAATAAGAATAGAAATCTGGAATATGAGCAGCACATTATTCGTCTTCAAACGGCCAAGGTGATGACAACTCACAATTAAGGATGCAGACAGTAGCATTTAATGTCACCTACCTGCATCACTGTCATATCATAACAGTACAGCAGGCAGGTCCCCAGCCTGCTTTCTTTTTCCCTCCTCTGCTTTGCTATTTATAAAGTCAGGTTGGAGTGTAGATCAACCCCTTGCCCTCCAGAGACCGGAGGCACGCAGTAAATTATGGGAAGGCTAAGTGGTACATCAAATGTGTCTCCTCAAAGCTATATATCATCTTGTTAAATTTGATGTCTAATCCCAGAACCCCAGAAATCATTCCCAAAATCCCAGAAAATGCATGTGTCCTTCAGATGATATAGAACAAGAAAGTAAAGTTTACCTGCAGGGAAAAGAAAAAAAAACACCAAGACAAAAACATTCTAGACACGATTTGCTAAAGTCTTCCTTTTACTTGAGTGTCTTTCAATGCCATTTCCTTAAACTCCATCGACTCAGAACTCACCCATCTGTATTTGAATACATGAACTCTGATCTACAGTAGTCAATTTTTTTTTCCTTGCAATGGTCGACAATAAATTAAAAGCTGAATGAACCAAAGCACATCCTATTTATCTCTCTCTAAAAATCTTACATCACATAGAAACGCAGTATCTTATATATGTAATAGGACTTCTCCAGTTACCACCAGTGACAGCAATAATGATCTCCACAACTCTCATCAGTCCAGACAAGATGGAAACACTCAGGAGCTTCCTGCTGCCCCAGAGGAAGCAGACCTCATCCTTTGGGAAGGAATCAGCACTAACTGGTGCCTTTCCTGCTCTCTCTGCTCAGAGCTATCCTCCCTCTGGAACCCTCACCATCCCAGCAGCCTTGGCTTTTTACAGAGGGATAGAACTAAAATACACAGATGCAAGACATTTCCACCTGAAATACTACATTACATGGGTACTTTTCCAGTTTGTCTTTAAAATCCAGGGATTCAAAAGATGATGCTGAGACCTGTTAAAAAGCAATTCTCTATCAGCTCTCTCCAGTGGAGAGGGCTAGGCTATGTTTGTTTGCTATAAGTATGCATGGACTTAAAGATAAGAGAATAATTTATGTCAGAATTTCAGCCAAGGTAGCGAAGAGGGAATTACCAACCCCTCACAGAGTAGTTCAGCAGTTACAGGAGCAGCCAGGACACCTTTGATCTGGTTTTTTTTTTTTTTTCCAGTTTTGCTGTGGCTTTGCCTGTGATTAACTTTAGAGCTCAGACTTTCCCGTACAAAAATTGAGCAAAACCATGTGCACTTCAGAACAGAATTAAGAGCCCCAGTACAGCTATTCTCAAAACTCTTCTAGTTTCTTTGAGATGCACAGCCACATCCTTGCACTCATCATGGATTTTTCCAAGGAAGGCAGTGCTGAAAATGACATTTATAGCTGCCATGAGATGCAACTCCAGAATCTGTGAGTCCAGCTTCTCTAACCTCTCAGGGCCAGTGGATAAAACAAGAGGGAAGGAACAAGCTGCAGCACAACATGCAAAAATCAGGAAAGATGTTTCTGGGAAGCTGTAACTAGAAAACCTCTATTCACTAGGTCTCATTCACTCAAGACTCAGGCAGAAAGTATAACAGGAGAAGAATCAGAAAAAGAATATAGTTGGGGAGGCCTGAAATAGTGCACAAAGCTGGAGACCTACTGAGGTACCTTGTTTGAAGTAGGGCCAGGTCCCATTCTGTGAGGAAAAAAATTGAAAAGCAACCAAAGTTTCAGCCCACTGGGCTAAAGACTCAAACCTGAGGGAGCAGTGAAGCAACACAACCAACACTGTCCCCAATTAATCTCTTGTGTTCCACCTTTGTGACACTGACTTGAACAACATGAACCCTTCTCTCTCTTTTCCTTCCCAAAACGCTCATTGAAAAGAAGTGGGGACATGATCAATTACAGGACACGGAGGATGATTATTTTTCTGATTTATGTGTTGCATCAGACCTTCCCTGGGCAGAAGGAGAAGGACTGACAGGGTTACGCAGAATAAAACCTTCAGTGTACAAGACCTTGAAAGCAGTGATCCCAAGCAAGATGTGCAGGGTGCTCTGCAAGAGGTTTTGGCCTTTGCTGAACTCTGACTGTGAGCTCTTCAGGAGCTGAGCTAGCAGTCAATAAAAAGCAACCTGCTGAAATGAGATTCATGAAGAGCCATGCTCCTCCGAATGTGGCACTGACCTCTCTGGGAAGCACCAGCACTCTATTTGAAGAGAGGCTTGAGCCCACAAGGCAAGCAACAGACACCAGGGAATAGCTTCCCTTTTCATATTCATGGCTCTCCTGGAATCAGAATTCGGACCTGAACACACAGCACCAAAAATTAAGATGCTCAGTAGAGGGTCTTACACACCAAATTTAAATTTTGAAATGCTTCAGCAAGGTGGGGGATGCAGACTATCCTCAGGGCTGAAGTATACACATCCCTAAAATAGCCAGGAGAAAATGCTTCTTTACTGTAATATTAGATATTGACTTCAAATCAGGATGAGAAACCTATTACTAATAAAAGCAGGATGGCAAAGATGAGGTGGAAAGGCTCCCCTTTTCACAAAGAAGTGGAGTGACCTCCCCTGGACCCACTGCCAGGCCCCTGCTTTTGCTCATTGATGCCTTGCAGATTTTAATCCCAGGGCCATGATGTCAGGGAGGCTGTGGCTTGGAGGAGTCCCCAGCCCTAAACCAGCTTTGCTCAGGTGTGTGCACCCCATTCCCTTGTGACTGACTCCAGCACCAGCAAGTGGCACAGACATCACCTCAGGCAGAGTGCACGAAGAATATAGGACCTGTATCATAAATCCCAGAGCCTGGCAGGAGAATGTCCTGTCACACCCTTGTCCTTCCCTTCAAAAGGAAGAGGTGAGATGTATGCCCAGAGGCAGGGTGCTTTCCACTCTCATTAAAGGCCCACAATTAAGCAAGCTGCCATTCTCATTCAGATGCTGCTTATGACATTTTCCCCTCTGTTGCAAAAACAATTATCGCAAAGATGTTTAAATTCCACCTGGACACATAAAACCTTCTCCTTCCCCAGCCAACCTGCCTCCTCAGCCCCCTGCCTTGCCTCAAACCAACAGCAGCTCCTCTCACAGACGTGACTCTTCTCAAAGCTCCCTGCAAGCACCACATTAGCTCCACCTGCACGCAGGTGTCCCCCGATCCTAATTGTCCTTTTTGTCCCATCATTAGTTAGCAGTAAATTCCAGAGGTGCAGTCAATCAATACAGCACAGGGCATAAAGGAAGATGCATTTTGTTGCCTACCGGAAGGCTGTGTGAGCTTTGTAAAACCTATCTAGTCAGCAAACTGTTAAAACCAATTTATACACACTCACACACTCTCTCTCAAGGCAATAAGCCTATGGAGAATTTTAATTAAAGTCAAAGGAGCCTTTAAAAGTGGAGGGGGAGAAATCTAGCACAGCGAGAAATAAATTAATAAAAACACGCTCCAAGTTGAAGCTCAAGGGGATCACTCTCAGTCATCATTTATTTAAAGGATGGGACACGTCAAAGATAGGAATGTCAAGTGGGAGATGCTGTGAAGCAGCAGAGGACAGAAAAGGGGCTGACGAACTGCATGCCACAGCTTCTGTAGCAGATCATTTTTTGTCACGTAGGTTATATTTGTGGCTGGCCACCTGCTGCCTGATATTCACTGGCTCTCAAAGTTAGGCACTAAAATATCTGTATTCCCTTTCACAGTTGATCTGGGAAGGACCTTTTAGCTCATCTGGACCATCCTTATCTGGTCAGAACCCAATTTCTGTGGAAAACTATTCCATTCTCTCAACCTGAGGGTGTTTTTCTTGATATTCAGCCAGTAGTTTCTTTTGCCAAATTTCATACTATTTGAATTCGATTCTATTTGCCTCTTCCCTAGGTGTTTATATTTTTTTAAAATGACTTAATTTTGCATGCATTGTTCTAGCTTTTCCTCAAACCATAGACTACTCCAGAGGAGCTCACTGACCCCTCCAGAGGAATCCTTACATGCAGGCAAACCACAGATCTGTGCAATTCTCATGTTCCAGAACTCAGATGAGAGCTGGCATCCTGCTCTTCACCTGCCATTTTTGCAGCCACCAGATCACATCTTGCAGCCTTTTCCACAGCACAGGGAAGAGATTTCTTCACCTGAGGCCAGTTGCAAACAAGCAGTGCCACATTTCTTAACTTTAACAACTCCCAGTATCAGCTGCTGGAGCAACTTCTCGTCACGTCTGCCTGTCTTATAACAGCTCAGTGGAGTGTAAGATGCTTGTGTGGATCAGTGTCCTCAGCAGCCTCCTGGGTACCAGCCTGTGCTCAAGGGAACATAGTACTTCTAGTTGGGGCTGTGTCACAACATCCCCAGCATCAGATGCAAATTATTCACCCATAATAAATTGTGTGGTTGTACTGGAAACCCTCCACTCTGATCCTTCAACTGCCAGAATTATGAAGATCCAATATTAACTGCCTATCTTGATGTTCATTATCCTATTTAGAGAGTCTTGTGCTATTTTCTAGTTAGATCCCTTGGTAGAAACAAAAACTTCATGGATTGAAAAGACCCCACATTAGTTTCCATGTAAAAACATGGAAATACAACTCATTTACAATGCAAAAAAATATTCAAATTATTCAAAACATTAATACCTATAGTTGATAGTCAATGTAAATTGAATTATGTTTTGCCCTTTCCCATAAAACAAACCAAAACACCCTTCTTGTGGAAAGAGGGTTAAAAAGGTTACAAAAAATGAAGAAAGTCAAAGTCATTACATTCCAATCAAACTTGATAAATATGTAAATTACAGCAACTAAACAGTTGGCTTTGACAAATGGCTTCCACGTAATGGATTTTTCATAGTAATGAGGCTACAGTGCAATTGTTTTTTTAAAGCCTTACATTTCTCATTAATACAAAGTATGAGTCAGTGTGCACAATGGGCAGATTTACCAAAAAAATTAAGAAGCGAAACAAAATTTTCAGACAGCAGTTGACATCACACAGGGATGCCTGAGATGGTGTCATCACTTCCATCAGCACTGACACGTCATTGACTACTCTTTAATTAAGTGGTTTGAACTTGAGGAGCTGCTCAGTGCCAAAGGAAAGCCCAGGACTTTGCCACTTGCAATTAATTTGGGGTTTGTTCATCCATCCAACACCATCAGAGGTGCCAGCTGCATGTGCTGCACAGGCTCTACAATACCTACAAAAATGGCAAAACAAGCTCAGCCCTTCCTGGCTGAGGGAGGACTGCATCCACATCCCCTCACTGCAAGGAATTCTGCCACCTGGCATTTGAATTCCTGAGCCAAGGCTACATAACTGAATCTATATTTACTCCCAAATACTCTCTGTGCACCCGAGGGTCAGCCAATATGGGGTGGTGATAGATCAAAGACTCTAGTGCTGATTTTAAGTTATTTAAAGTAAAAACAAACCTTCTCACCCCAATCTGTTGGAAGTACATAAGGGTGAAGAAAGGAAAACACAGCCAGGGGGAATGTCAGTGGGAAATAAGGACAGAGGAGGTGGAGGAGAGGACTGTTTATAAGTCTTCTAATAAGCCTATAAAGCCTGGCTATATCTCTGCATGCATGCATTTCTTTTGCTGATATAGGATGCATACTCCATGTAATGCTATTCTTGTGAGCCAAGAAAATCTGCATGTAATACAGCAGGAGAATGCTAATGACCTTTAGCTGAGCTGAATCCAGCACTGCTTCCCTTTATCAAAGGTAGGCTTCAGAGCAAACAGCCAACCTTGGGGTTCCTCTTGGAGCTGAAAATCAGTGAACACAACACGACCAGATACATCCCAGTTTGTGCTAAGTGTCCCCCAGTTGTACAGGACTTGGTGATTCTTCCCAAATATCCCTCTGGCTGTAGAAAAGGTATTTTTCAGGCAGTGCTTTGTCAGTAAGAGAAAAGCAATTTCAAGCCCATTCAAGTGATGAATCCTTGAAGCAAAGAGGGGTTAACCAGCTCATCCAGCACAGACCCCTGAGTGGTTGGCATAACCACCAGCAAAACTTCTGCACCCCAATTCCCCACACCTCCTTGGCCCCACCAGCCTGGGGGAACACTCCCTGGCCTTACCCAGACCTCTGATGAAAGCTGTGTTACCCAAGCATACTGTTCTCCAGCCAAAAATATTTCGGAGGTTTGGAGCTATTTCAGATGAAAGAAAAATTAATAGAGAGACTCCAGACAAGTGGAAAAACAAGACATTACCCTGCTGTCCTTAGCAGTGTGACACAAAAGCTTGATTTGAATGAAAAGCTAAGTCAGCTCTTGCATCGACTGTCTTCTCAGTTTATGAACTGATTTAGAAGAAACAGAGAAGAGATTAGTCCTAATTTGCTTTATCTTTGCATTCCCAATCTATTGATTATAATAATTGTAGAAGCTATCTTCCCATTAGCCACAGTTATTACCATACAGAGCACATGCAAAAGCCAGAGTGGATTTAAGCAGTTTTGTTTCCAGAGTGTTGGTTTAACACAGCCCTGCACATTTCCAAGGCAAAGAAAGAAAAAAGAGAGCTTCCATGCCATTAAATTCAAGCAGATTTTTCTCATCATTGCAGAATTCAAACTTTCAAACCAGACATGTCCACACTGATGATATTTAGGACTGAACCCTGGAGAGGCTTTTCAGAAGTTGGCAAGGCTGAGCCCAGACCACTGTCCTAGTTTTGAGAAAGCTTCTGAAATGATGGAAAACTTTCTGAAGGTCATTGTCCTCTATCAAACACATAATGTAGCTCTGTCTGAATATGAGGAGAGAAGTCAAAAATCCTGTGTTCTTTCTGTTGCTCTTCCACTGAACTGATGAGTAACCTTTCAAAAGACATTCAGGAATAAATCCGCAAACAGATTTAGCCACTAAAGTAGCCTAAATCCCATTTAAGTCCATAGTTTAGATCTTCAAAAACTGCCTTCAGCTGTCACCTAGCTCAGGAGATGTCAGTATCCATAGGCAACCAGAGTTCTCCCTTTGGCCACGTTTCCCAGAAATCCTACTTCTGCCTCTCCCACAAAGTTTAACAGGTATTTCCAAACTTTACCTAAAGGAAGAGCACCACAAAATCACTAAGGTAAAAACAATAGTGGCACTAATTCCCAATTTTGCAACACTTCTAGCTAAGCAGACTTGCCCAGCATTTGGAAAGTCTCCAGCAAAACCCCTTCTTTAGCCTGAAGACATCTGAAACCACATTTGCACTTCCAGGAGTATCATAAACCCATTATACTGGAGAATTTTTTCTCTTTTTTAAGGTACATAGCATTAAATAGCACATGAACCAAAATCCTGTTTTCTCTCCTCCCACACTGACACCCTGAATGGAAGATTACATGATCATGGTTGCTCTTGCTCAACAGCTAATCCAATGAATATTGACTGAGGTAACAAAGAAAAGTAGCTTCAGCATGAAGACATAAACACCTCTTCCCATCCCCAAAGCCCAAAGACAGAGATTCTCTGAAGGTTCAAACTTAGAACACAGTTTGGAAAAACTAAAATTACAAGGGGTGTGTTAAAATATTGTTTCCCTATCCCAGCTACCCCCTGACTTGTCTGTGTAACTTCAGGAGGGAGACCAGAGTGGCAGAACCTTCCCAGTGCTGACAGGAGATGTGAACCAAAAACAGGGACAGAGTCCAAGGACTGCCCTTCAGCACACTCTCCTCCACTGCCTTGAGTTAACTGGGGTTTTTTAAATCTCATTTTGGGCTTTTTCTGGGAGCACAGATGACTGCTGAAGAACTGATGATTATTTTAAGCAGCAGATCAGGTACCTTCCAGATTGAGAGTGGTGAGACACTGGCACAGGTTGCCCAGAGAAGCCGTGGATGTCACATCCCTGGAAAAGTGTCCAAGGCTAGGCTGGATGGGGTTTTGAGCACCCTGGTCCAGTGGAAGGTGTCCCTGCCCATGGCAGGGGGCTGGAATGAGATGATCTTTAAAGTCCCTTCCAACCCAGACCATTCTATGATGAAAATTGGTATAGGGACTGTATATACCCACAGTACTTTTGGTTTTTACCTGTTTTCACAACTCTTGGTTCATTTTCCCCCATTTTGAAAGCATTAGTAAGAATTATCTGGTTTTATACATCACTTTGAGATCCTTGAATCAAATAAAACCTTTACATCTCCTTGCATTTATTACTAAAGCCAGATTATGCCTGTTTCTTCTTTTCCCTGTAAAACAATAGGGAAAGAGCTGTCCCAAAATCTGCACCTTGATCATACAGAATTTTATCTACAAAAATGCAGATCTCAGGTTTTTAAGTGGCTTTTTTTGTTTGTTTGTTTGTTTGAATGAACAGAAAACATCAGAAGAGGAAGGCAAAAAAAACCCCAAAAGAAATCACCAACAAACCTTTCCTGGGAATTTTTTTTGTTATATTCCTTTCCTACTCCCCTAGCTGTGGGTCACATATGTAAGTGGCCTTTCATGGCAACGTATGTCCAAGATTATACCAATATAAATCAACAGTAGATATATTTTAGTTCTATTTTTAATATGCCACTCAATCATTTTTTGATAGAAAAAGAGAACCTGAGTTGCATATAAATGGGTCACAGTACCTCATGTTTACTGTTAAACATGAATTAAATCTGAGTAGCTTGGCATATCTCTATAATAAAAAAGGCACCATTAATAAGATTTCATTAAATGGAGAGCTAATGTGTAACAGCCTTATATCAGATATGTGAAAACAGAATTTCATAACAAGGTTGGGAGAAGTATTATCAAGGACCTAAGTAGAAAATCTGTCTTTCTCGATACTGGAGGAATTTATATTTGAAGAGTGTTCTTTCCTATTGAGATCTTCATTGACTTGTACAAAAATACCGCTTTTAATCTCAAATCCCCACTGGCATTTTCATATAAGCACTGAAAATGCTATTGGGCTTTAGAGATTTAATTTAATGAAGGAAAAGTATTTCTATTAAAGTGTGTAATTTTTTTTTATTTTATTTTTTTTTTTTCAAACACAACATCTTCTGAGGAACCAGGGAAACAGGATTATTTTAAGCTCCGAAAAACTGACTAACCTGTGCCCTTGTAGAACTCCTGCTTCACAAAGGAAGCTTAGCAGCTGTGGCAAAGCCTGTAGGTGCACTTGAAAAGGGACCCTACTGTCCCAAGCCATCCACACTGAGAATGCCAAGCCTGGAGAAGGCAGCAGAAAGAGAGGGAAAAAAAAGTCCCTGTGCAGTCAGGTTGTTTGTGC
The DNA here is from genome assembly GCF_008360975.1 of Lichenostomus cassidix. NCBI lineage: Eukaryota > Metazoa > Chordata > Aves > Passeriformes > Meliphagidae > Lichenostomus > Lichenostomus cassidix. Next base: position 6,939,462 of record NC_139489.1, on the reverse strand, counting down.
TAAACTGCTGCGTCATTAAGCTCCGTTCTGAAATGTCAAAGATGGGGAAAAACTCACCAAACAGCTACTAAATCTTCTGCATTAATAGACTGATCCTCTCATCTGTTCATGTCAAAAAGTATTAGGTCTGGCTGGGTAGGTAACAAATTCACTGTTGGGGTAAATGAAAGCCACTTCATCAATTTGGGCAGAATTGCACCCGTTGGCTCCTGTGATGAGATAGGCTGAATTTGCCATTTAAGATTCCCTCCATACTAATTCTCACAGTACTGCTTTTGTGAGGTTAAAAACATTAGTTTTATCTGCGGATCACCCATGTCTTTCTTGTATGAATATTCATTACAAATATAAATTCCTTTTCATACTGAGAAGGCAAGTGCACTTGACACCAGGAGGTCTCTCAACAGGACACTGCCAGGGCTGACAAGCTCAACAGCATTTGTTCTATTTGTGTGCAGAGCCTGCAAAAAGTTACATTTCCTCAATTTAAAAAAAAAAAAAAAAAGTTTTTTTTTTATTTTTACTTAAGAACCAAGAGGATTACTGAGTTATAGCAATGCAAACCATACAATTTATCTGCTACAACAACAGCTGGGCCAAGGAACTATATGAAAAAATACTGTGACAGAGGGTAGAGCAGATAAACACCTGACTTCTCATGAGATCTCCTACTTATCTCATATTTGGACAGCCAGCTCTGCAGAGAAGTTGCTCCTGCAAGGAGGGGCAGATAACAGAGTACCCAGACACCACCACAAACAAGGGTCAACTCCTGCTTCTGAAGTGAGACTATCTCAATGGAAAGAGAGAGTCTGAAGGTCTGTGATGAAATACATTCCTCATGACCAGCTGATGGAGCTGCTGGAGGTCTCACCAGAGCTCAGCCCTAACAAGAGTCTGTTCAGTCTTACAGTTCCCTTTCCCAGAGTTAGCTGCCCACCCTGTCTATTCAACATTCTCAGGCCTTTCAGGTAAAGCAGTATTTCCCCCTGAGCATGAAATTGTGGACAAAAAGATAATTGTGCCATTGACCTTGATAGATCCACGATTTCCCTGTGTGTTCAGCCAGAACAGGACAAGGATTTCGCTACTTGGAGTTTCTGTGACTACCAAAGGCAGCCCAAAGTACAACTGGGATTTCATGAAGCTTTCTGCATCAGGTTTGTGATTGGTGCCAGAGGACCTGGGGCTTCATTTCACAAGGTTGAAGAGACAAATATGACAAATCTGGGAATATGGGCAATCACCTGAAGTAGCTGGGAAAATAAATGCACTGGAGTCACAGGTGGAACATAAAATTAATTTTCATTTAAACCTAATTAAAACAGTGGTCAAAGATCATCCTTGAGTCTTTACTAAAATAAACATATTGTTTGGTGGATATTTGGACAGCTACACCTCTGAGCTTGACACACAACTATTTTACTTTAATTAGCTCAATTTATTTTTTGTGGGGGGTACAGGGAAGAATGATGGACCAAATTCTGATTTCATTTATTGCTCTTGAAACGGTCCCATGTGTGTGCACAGCTCAAGTGCAAACACAGACATAATTTTGATGCTTGGAATAACAAGCATCCCGAAGTTCCTATTTCTACTCAACTGTCACCCAAAAGTATGCAAATATTAACTATGCAACAGAGCATTTTTTGGTTTTACATGAAAAGCAATCAATATTATCAAAGTATTTTTACAGTGGCTGTTCTGTTTCCTTGCTAAAGACACAAGAGATGTTCTGGGTTATGCCCTGCATAAAACCCCAGTCCTGCCTCAAATGCTGTCACAAAGTGGCAGATTAGCTCCATTCTTCCACAAGCTAAGTAAAAACAGGAGAATAAAAATCTGATTTGATGGCACACAGTCTGGATAACACAAAGGTCCATCTAGTTTGTTTGTTTATTTTAAAACACCCATAGATTTTTTTCAATCAGAAGCCAACCTGTCTCCCTGAACCATCTCACCCAACTTTTGATCCAGAACTGTTCTGAAAGGTGTTAACACCCCAGTCAGGAACAGCCTCAAACTTTGCATCCAGGTGAAAACTTTAAGTGACCTCTGTCACCGCAGAAAACCAAACAAAAATCCCAGTTCTGCTGATAAAAAAATCCTTCTGGGTAAGGCTCAAACCACCAGGGACCATCCTTCAGCCAGCATAAATCGTTCCTGCTCCGCTGGAGCCAAGGGAACTGTGACTACTTGCCTCTGCTGAGGAATGGCCCCGAGCCACTGGCTCATCTCTAATGGCACTGCCAGGGGACAAGGTGGGTGGAAAGGAGAAAACAAGCAGAGAGAAAAGGTTGATGTAGAGCAGCAGACGGTATTGTGTTTTATTTTTTTTTTCTAAGAAGCTGGCAGTGTTAATAGAAATCCTCCCTCTTCCGCTGCATTCTTATGCAAAGCTCAGATCTGAAGGTTACCTGCTTCCCCAGTGACTTGAAATGGAATTTTTTGTAAAGTAATCTCTTCAATCTGTCTCTTCCTGTATTTACAGAGCATAAAAGTAACCATAAAATGCCACTGTTTTTGAACAAATCTAATCTGCTCTCCCAGTAATACCAGGCCACACGATGATTATCTCATTTTCTCTTTGACAAATGTGGACTTATTGGCTGGTCATTGTCAAAAAAACACATGTCTCTACATCAGATACATAACAGTAAAGACAAATAAAAAATATGAAGCACTGAGCATAGGCAGTGGGAGGCTGATGTCTCTGCCTGGTGACCTGTTCTGCAGAGTTAGTGACACAGAGCAGTCTGTCATTTTCTCTGCACTCTTTATGGCTCTTCCACTCCTCTTTGCCCCTTCAGTTTCAGACAAGGAAAGAGGTAAAAGAGGACAAGACTACTTCTGCATGAAGAGCAAGAGTTGAAAAAAAAAAAAAAAATGAAGCTCTTAACAAAAGGAAAGTAGTGAAATAGCCTGGTTTTGGACAGCCTCGTTTGAGGTAATCAAGATCTCCATAAAGAGACAAGGTCAGAGGTTTCCAGAGAGGAGGTTTCACTCTATTTTCTGTGGATGGAGACAGAGCCTAACCAAAGCTGAGCAAATGCAGAATGCAAACACTACAGAGGAGAGGAGAAAAAAATAAGCATTTATTCCAGACTCCCAGCTATGAAGGACTGGGAGAGGAAGAACCAGCCTTTAGAAAATCCAAAGCATTACTTAATTCAGCAAGAAATAACAAGCAGCCAAGAGGAAGCAGCAACAGCCTCGGTGGGGATGCCACTTGTGCAGCAGACATGAACTGGTGGAGTGCCAGCATGGTGACACTCAGCTGGAGTGGTGACAGCCCGATGTGACCACTGCAAGGCACAAAACAGCTCTCTCCCTGAAGAAAAGCAAAGTTTCTCTGCCTGGCTGAGCAACCCACAGCCATATCTGGGTCAGGCACAGTGACTCAGATCCTAAACTCAGAGGAGAGCTCTCCTCTCCCATTCAAGGTGGGAAGCTTGACTCCTTTCCGTGTGCTGACAGTGGCAAGGTTTGTCCCTCGGTCCCAGCAGGCAGGCAGCACAGAGCCAAGCTGGTGGGAGAGCTCCTTTGCCAGCAGTAGCAACAAATGTTACATGGGAAAAAAGGTCACTTGTAGCCTCAGGCAGAGAGATGGAGAGCTCCTCTGGCTCCCTGGAAAAGCACAGGAGAGCAAAGCCTGACAAAGGAAGTACTGAGGCTGCAGGGAAGAGATTAGGCAGGAACACATCCAGGAAGATATACAGAAAAGCTCTGTCCTTTATGAATCCACAGGATTTAGATGATAAGGAGGAATCAGGCACCTAACTGCCTTCCTGTCCCTTGGATTTCAACCAGGAATCATCCCACCTGGCTTTTAATGCTGACATGATGAGCCAAGCATCTCCAGAGAGCAGAGCAAGTGTGAGTGGGACCAGGAACCCTTTGGAGCTTCCAGTCCTCCTGCACTGACTGCAGCCTGGGCAGCTCAGATAAATGCTCATCTTTAAGTATGACAAATCTATAGTTTAGTCTCTCCCCGTTTCTCCCTCTGTGAAATAAAGGTCAGCCCTCTCCTATCACAAGCACATCCACAGGCAATTCTCAGTGTGAAAGCTTCATCCTGCTTCTGCTTCACACGGGGGTTTTACAGCTCAGGGAGCAGAGTGAAAGCTCAGTTCAGAGACACAGCTCTGTTAGGTGTGACACAGCCCACGCTCTGTTCCATGACTGCCTAACCCTAGGAATACACTGTGTTGGGAGAAAAGGCAGAATTAGCCTTGTCTTGGTGGTGTGGAGAGCAAAGAAATGGAAAACTACACGAGTCCTGCTTGGGTCCAGCAGCTGCATTAAAGAACTCCCATCACAGTCATTGCACTTTATTCCTGCTCTTTCATTTTCCAGTATCATGAGACACACTCCAAAGGCATATTTGCATTGCCAAGGTGTTACCAAAGTGAAGTGAAAGAGCTTAAAGCCTTCTTTTATAGACAATGCATCTATTCATGGTAGATAAAGGGATTAAAGATCCTACTAAAATCCATTAGAATCAGGAGTAATACTGCCACATATAGTTTTATTTTGCACTTTTATTATACCTTTCCTCACAGGATCTTAGAGCACTTGTCAAATGAGAAATTAGGCTCTGCTACTTTAGCAGCATAAAATAAAAACTGTGCTTTCAGATAGAGAGGACAGCTCCAGTGACAGCTGAAGGTCACACAGGAATAGAGCCTGGCTTGTGGGTTTCTGCTCTAAAGCCCATTCTCCTTTTCAATTAAAGGGATGACAGTGCCACATACACACAGTACTTGGGGTAAACATTTGTCTGAGTTCTTCATCTCCTCCTTCCATTATCTGCACCATTTTTATTTGAACGCCTCATCTTTTTTTTTCCAGAGTTTTCTGCAAAATTCAAATGAACCGTGAACAAGAGAATGAGAGGTTTATTGAGCCATAGCAGGCTAACACTACCCATGTTGCTGCATGATTCGAATACTCAAGTGGCCCAGATGCTCTAACATTCAATTAATGAATTCCAGAGATTTGGGAAGGGGGTGGAGGGAGGAAAAAAAATTATACAAGATGTTGGCTTCGCCATTGCATTATCCTAGGTGTCTCAGTCTGATGAAGGTTAATGAGGAGAGTTCAAATGCTAAGATATAATTAAATAGCAATAATTAAAGAAGCTGACACTGCTAGAAGCAGCAAATGGGAAAAAAAGTAAGATTGTTTCCCTTTAAAAGAAAGTAGGAAGTTATTGCTCTAAACACAACCCGAACAGCTTTATGACATGATTCCCTGTATTCCAAACCATGAGACAAGCACTCATTAATTGGTGTCATTACACATTTAATGCTGCTTGCCTTGCCTTCCCCGATGCCATTTGCCTGGTTTTGGATGGGATCCTCAGCACAGGGAAGCCCATTTGGCAAGGCTGGATCCTGCTCAGATGGACACGAGCTGCTCCTGGGCTGGCACAGAACTTAGAGGGGTTCAGACATTCCCCAGATGAGCATGTCAGGAAAACTGACCCATCATCTTCTAGAAGCAGCCAGTGTGGGACATAAAACTAAGTGAATGTTTGGAAAATTGGAATATTCAGATCCTGAAAGCTCTGGACATTTGGGTTCATTGGATATCCCTGCTTTAGACTGGCTGGTTCACACAGCGTGATGCAGAAAGGAGAGAGAAAAAAAAAAAAAAGAAGAAGCAACTTCTAATTTATTTTTCTAATTAATTTGCAGCTGCTAGTTAACATGCATCTTTTGTTAATGACATCAAAACTTCCCACTGTTCAGAAAATTTCGCTGATTTACTGAACACTTAAGAATCACTCAGCACTGTCAACATGGCAAGCACTGCCATGGTAAACACCAGTTTGCCTGCTGTTGAAATCCAACTCTGCATTAATGGAAATAAAGGAGACAAGAGGATCTCTCCTGGATTAATAAAGTTATGTGGAAGGGAAAAGGGAAAGGAAGAAAGAGGGAAAAGGGAAAAAAAAAAGGGAAAAGAAGGGAAAAGGGAAAAGAAGGGGGAGAAAGGGAAAAGAAAGGGAAAAAAAGGTAGAAGAAGGGGGAAAAGAGGGAGAAGAAGGGGAAGAAAAAGGGAGAAGGGGAAAAAAGGGGAAAGAAGGGAGGGAAAAGGGAAAAGAACAGAAAGGGGAAAAGAAAGGCAAGGGGAATGTTTTGTTAAAAATTCAGAGCAAGCCAGCCTCCCTCAGAAAGTGTCTTTTTCTAAACCAGATTGATTCTGACATTTCACCTTTCTCCTGACCACTGGCTCCTGCAGGAGTGGCACAGCATCCATCACTGCAAGCACCTGAGGAGCAGTGTGTCTCCCTTTGTAAACCTGCCAGCAGCCAGTCAAGGCAAAACTTGCAGCCTTTTCAATAAAAGTGCAAAATCCAGTACCAGAGCAGACAAGTAAGAGCTCATTTTCATCTCAAAGTCACACCAGTGTTTGAAGATAGGTCTCAGTGGGTGAAAATCCAGTGCATCAATCCACTGAACTCCCATGAACGCTCTCTTGGGTCATTTTGTCCTACTCAGAGACTAAAATTATGAGGAAAATACCACTAAGAATAAGACAAACTAACACAAAAATCCCCTCTCTGTGCTTATCTCCATTAGTAAGGTGTCCTGACCTTGTTCAGAGGTGACCAAGGGGATTCTGTTTACCAGATGAGTGGTGGCTGAGTTTTGACAGCAGAAATATGTCTCCCATAATACATTTCTGTCCATCCAAGTTAAAGTGCTCTGCTGTCTCTTTCTACCTACAGATGTCTTAAATTCAAGGCAAGAACTTGGCAGGAGTTTGAAACCAGGCAAAAAGTACTGCAAATATATTCATGGAAGTTGTACATTTTGAAGCTTAGCAGACAGAAACCTAATTATAACTTCATAAGCTCTTCCCAAGGTTGATTCCACAGTGGCAGAACCTGGATAATCAACTTTCTGAAGCTGGTCACAGGGAAAAAAAGTCTTATTTTCAGGACAGATTCAGGAGGGAGAAATTCTTCCAGTTACACAGGAGTTCCAAAGCAACTGGGTCCAAGAGATCAACCACCCGTGGTAGCCTTGATACCAGCTCAAAAAATAAAATGGTAATTAAAAAAGTCCACCAAAAATCCAAATGAACAGCCCTAACCCAAAACCTACAGGAAAAGGGTTCTTGATTCATACCCACACCCATTTCAGGATCTGCACCAGCAGAAACACAAAGGTTTCTCACATTAACTTTTACTGTAATAAAACCAGTTTTGCTGTTCAAGGCTTTTTGCAGAGATTTAAAACTGTCAGAAACTCAATTTGCATCCAGAGAAATGAGATAAATGGAAACCATCTTTAGCTTTTAAGGCCAAAACCTGCTGAAGTTCCCATGACAATGACTAGAGGGCATTCAGATACATCTGCCTGCTCATGACATGTTTTCATTCTCTCACTGCCTCAACTGCTGTACTCAAAAAGCCTTTGCTTATTTCATCTCTTATGTTTCATATTTCTTTTGAGGTTGTTGGGGTTTGTTTTTACAGGTTTGGGTGAGGGCTTTGTTGTATTTTGTTTGTTTTTTGTTTGTTTTTTTTTTTAAGGATTAATTGCTTGCATGGCTCAGAATCACAGTATACATAATTATCAATTGTGAATTGCCAGATTAATATAAAAAAGTCACAACAATAGAACTTGCAACAGCAGTCAAGGCCTCAGGTACTGACCCTCAGTCTCCAGAAAATCAAGACTTAAACATGAACGTCTTTAACTGTTTTATCCTTTAAACTGTTTTTAATGGAACTGGATGGCCTACACTAATGGCTTTTTAGAGGTTACAGGATGCAACAATGAAAACTGGCCATTAATAATCTAAACCTAAAATCTGATCAATTCAGGTAGACTATAAAAAGATGGAAACAGTAAACTCCCAGAATCAAAGACTTTTAAGAATTAGTAACACATATGTCTGATGCAGTTTTTGCTGCTCAACTCTTCATCTCTCAACACTTCTTCTTAAAAAGTCTTTTCTGATTTTCAAGACAATTTTTCCTGAAGTAAATGCACAGAAACACAGAGATCCTCCAGTCTGCTGTTAGAATAACATGCTCATGGCAGAGGAGATAGGAAAGGAAAGAAGAGGAAAGGCAAATAACATAAGGAGGGTATGGGGATCAGTTACTGCACATCAGCAAAATACAAGTTTTATCAGGTTGGGGAAAACTGATGGAGAAAAAGTTGCAAGTAATTTATATTTCTGTAATCCTATATAAATATAGCTATAATTCTGCTTTTATGTGTAACCTTTTGTTCACCCCACAGACTGCACATTCTGCAGGACAAGAGCTGTACCTTTGTCTTTTATCCATGGTTAGGCACTTCTGTATTACTCCAAACTAATGAAACATAATGTTATCCTAATCTCCTCTGTAAAGCTTATCATCAATTGTCAATTATCCACAGCACTGGGATGAGAAGAGGAAATAACAAAGTTGGCACAGCAAAAGAACTTGATAAGGTGAAACACATTTAAATTCGACAAATCAGTCACTGTTTTTAAGATGTATATTTTTGAAAGGTGAATTTAAGAAGTAGGATGAGATCATCAACGTGCAAAAGGGTTTTCAAAATATTAACATCAAGATGATTCCTAAATAACATGAGTAATTGGCTGGTGAGCAATCAAAAGACTTGACTACACTGTGGCTTCTTTCTTTCTTTCTCAAAGTGCATTTAAATGCATCGTTTCATCTCTCACTGTGATTTATACTTCTTTTATATAGTCTATATTACAAGAAAGTTCTGGCCTTCAAATCAAATAGGTCCTCTAGGAACTCAATTATTCACCCAATGAAAAGCTACATGAAGGCCCTCCATATAATGATTTTTCCTGGCAGGGATTCCTAACAAAGTGATGTTCCAGTCAAACAAGATGGTGGACAAATGAGACATTTGCAGGCAGCACATTCAAAAATTATACATGGACAAAATTAAATTATTATTCAACCATCAATTTCACTATGTCATGTTTTCTCATAATTAATAAGGAAGATATTCTCAATTTTCAAATGTAAGATGTACGATGCAAGACCATACACAGCTGTTTCAGACAAAATCAGAAGGTTTTACCCCTTAAGAATGCCAAAAAATTGTAACATTCAAGCACAGTAATTGAAAGTTTTGGCATTTCCTTCAACATAAACACACAGAACACACATGCTGAGTACAGCAAAGAGACTCTGATTCTACTTTTAGGAGCACATGTAGAAAATCTCCATTCCAGCCTTTACATGATTTCTGGCCAAATGAGCAACATCCTCTCTCTGCCAATACTAAAAGTAATGCATAACCACCATCACCTTCATTGCTTTAAAACCAAAAAGAATAAAAATTGGGAAGAAACTGCTAAATGGACTTTTTTCTTTTAATAGGAAACCCTGTATTTATTATCCTAGAAGCCAGGTATATAAGAACAGACACAGTCACAATATTGTTTCCTCATTCATGTTCTTCATAATTTAAAATAAGTGAGAAGAACAATGAAATTAAGAAAAGCTGAGGTGTAAGAGGAATCATCAAACACAGTGGGTTAAGGCTGACTACCACATAAAATCCTGCCAGTACCATTAGCCCTTTGTTTATTGCCAAAATGTACAAAGTTTATTTTTCCAAAGCAGATCCGCTAGCATGCCATGCCTGTTTTGTCATGTGGAGATGATGTGTATGCTTCAAAAACCACATTTCTAAGGCTAGGAGATATTCTGCAGTAAAGCTGGGAACACACCTACAGTTTTGCTGATTTACATCATACAGTGTGGTAATCCATGATGCAGAATCCTCTGCATTATCCACTCCCCCTTCCACATCTAACTGCTAACAGCTCCACACTGAGAACCAAATTTGTATAGAGAAAACTTTCCACAATGGGAAGAAAACCATGCTAAACCTCCATGAGATTTGTGTTTTACCTGGGACACCCTGCCTCAGTAAATGGACCTGAAATCCTCTGGAAATAGCACAATATGAATACAATATTCCAGCGAGCCACTTATCTCCACCTAATAGTCCACTCTGTTTCCTTACTCCCCTAAGCACGAAGACAAATTATATATGGTTTTTAAATTCATTCTTTTGGTAATAAAGAAGCTTATCTTATCAGCTATTGCATGCATTAAAATGTTGTGACCTGGAGGTATAATTCTCCACCACACTCATTTTAGCATCTGTTGGACCCAACTGTATTTACAATCTCCCTGTGCACTAATATCTGACCCTTGGCCTTGAGTGAGGAATGCTGATCCCCAGCTTTATCTGACAATTCCTCTTTTCCTGCAGTGGCCTCCAAAAGCAAATGAAGATTAGTTTGCTTTCAGGGTTTATTGATTAAGCACTGTAAAGGATGGTGGTGGTGAACTAACTCAGGTCATAATCGCTTAAAGAGGTCTCGGGAGCCAAGACAGTCATTTTCTGGCAAAGATAAACCACAGAACAACACACACAAGATAAACACACCGAGGGTTTAGGGGTATCTGCTGCCTTGTGCTGCACAGAAACACACAGAAAAGCCTGTTTCCCCCTCCTTTAAAAGCCCTCTCACCACTTTTTCCCCTAAGCTCAGGAAGGGAAATGGGGGTGATCGCAATCTCCACGACGCTCCTGCACGGTCAGATATTTTCTTCTTACACAGTGCTTTTCATCAAGGATCTCAAATTACTTTTCAAACACTGATTAATCCCTACCTGCGAGATAAGCATTCTCATACACACAGGAGGACACAGAGTGTTCAACAGCTTATCCAAGGACACAGAGTTCACGAGCTGTGGAGCTGCAAACCAAGCCCAGGCTGGGCTGGGCAGCAGGGGATGTGATCTCCAAAGTGCACCTGCAGCCCAGGATGTTCTGTGCAATGCCACACAGACACGTCACCCCTCACTTAAAACAGCTTTATAAACACCTGCAGTTATTAAAGAAAGTCATTGTGGGTTTCAAAATATGATTCATACATCCTGCAGCAGCAGCACTGGGCAGGAAGATGGCCTCGGGGTGGAAAGACATTGTGTTGGAGGCTGGGAAAAGTGGGCCTGACAAGAATTTCAGGCTTAAATTGGTTCTTGCTGAAGACAACAACAGATCATCTATCAGCTCCCAATAGAGTTAAACCCCAGATCTAACCCCAGGCCCCCGGGAACAAGCATAAATAACAGGATTGCCACTGAAGAGGAAGACAATGAAGAGCACCACTCACTATTAACTTCTCAGTAGTGAAAGGACTGCAGTGGAAACATGAACTCTGTGTTTGTGAGCTGCAGTCTAGGACTGAGGCAAAACAATTAGGCCTAATAGTAGAAAAAAATAGCACAGAACCATCACTAAACTTGCACAGAGCAACCAGTTCTTAAATCTGTGCTTGATAGATCAATTTATTCTCATGCACTAAGTATGCTCATAAAGTAGCCAGCAGATATTGGCAGAAATACCACATAAATATGTCAACATATTTCATATTTTTGTAGAAGGTGATGAAGACAATTGAATTGCTTAATAAAGTGTCGTTTAAACTTTAAAAGAAAACAGGAGTAAAACACCTAAAATCTGAGCTAAACCAGATTTTAAACAAGCTATACAAGGAAGTAACATTTTAAGTATGCACAGAAATACAAACAGAAGAAAATACAGAAAAATATTAGTTAAATGACAAAAATCAGCACATCTTATATGAATAATATGTTTAGTAAACAAATTGCTGAAGTCTTGCAATTCCTGCTTATGCAGTTGCTGAACATCTGCCCTGCTGTATGTAACATTTTTCTCATCCTGTGTCCGCAAATCCTTCTCCCATGAGCAGAACCCCAACCCACACACCAGTTCCTCCCCTCTCTGCCCTCACTGCCACTGCATTGGTTATGACATCTTTTCTCCTACCTGAAGTTCATACATTGCTATTAAACAGTTGTTGGACTCTACCCTTCAGCACAAAGAGCCAGTTTCAGGTATTTCTTTCAGATTCAATGTAAATTTCTGTGGTGGTTATTCAGTAAGCCTAACACAGACTGACTCCAAGTGAAGGGATAATATGCCTGTGTTCCTCACTGTTCACTATGCAATTCTGCTTCCCACCTACTCCTACTCCTTTGATCATATAAGAGCAAAAAACCCCCAGAATTTATGATGTTGTTGGAGTTTTTTTCCTAGGCCCCTTAAGGAACTAACATCATATGTCCTATACAAAATTATCAGGAAAATGATAACTAAATTTTGGCCCCCCACGAAGGACTCTTCAATGAGCTGTGCTGACTGACCACTGTGTCTAAAGAAATGCAGTTCAGTTGAAGAGTTTCTGGGTATACACTGACTTTCTTCAGGCTGTGGAGCAATGTGTAGCTCACAATCATTATTTCATTAATATCTAAAAATCTTCAGGTGGCATTGTGAAACAAACCCTGAGAAAAATTGCAATCAATAAGTATTTCAAAACCAACTCATGGGAACCAGCACAAGAGAGGGATTTGTGCACAAGAGAGCATTTGTTGTGCAGAACAGGTGTCACCATTCACCCACCCTCCAGAGAATAGAAATAGGGAAGAAAAAAGCATCTGTATAGGCTATAATGAATTTTTCCTTTTCATGTGAAGTTGGAGGAGGTAACTTGTTGAATTCCAAGGATGAAGCATTTTCTTTTATAGCCAAACTCTTGGAAATAGCAGAAAAATGTAAAATCAGATATCATTTCTCAAGATGTTCTTTTGGACTGAAGGTTGACAATTGATTTTTGTGGGCTCAGAAGCTGATCCCAGGTAGGATTTAAGGCAATTGTGACGTTAAACCCATTTTCTTCAGTGCACCTCCTGTCTTAAAAGAAAAAGAATATATATTTTTGTGTACATTTATATGTATGTATACACAGGCCAGCACTTCGAGCTGATTAAAAAGAGTATCTGCACAAAAAGTCTGTGTTGCAAGACTCCTAAATCACTGATCCTCAGTAAGAAGAGATGCAAGGGACCATGTTCAAGGGAGAAAAGGCTGTGTAAGCAGAGTTCCTCACCATTACCCTCAGATCCAAATTCAGAAAGAACAGTAAAAGCCACTCACACTTGTTTCTCTGACGTGATCCAGCCAAACAGCTGGAGAAACAAGCGTTTAGAAAAGCTCCTTCTTCCTACCTTTCTATTTCCTGTTCTTCCATTTTAGGATCCACTTTCAAGTGATGCTGGTTATTTCAAACAGCCCAATTATATTCTTGAGCAGGATTATTTCCTCTTTACAAAATAAGGCCACTCCTGTTCAGCAGAACTTGAATCCATTTGATTTTTCCTAAAATGAGAACACACACCCCCATTCTCCCTCTAAGCCTACTCCTCCTCCATTTCATCTCAAAATGCACCATTGGGTTGACATTTTGGACTATGGTCTGGTCTGAATTTCAGTTGTTGGGGTATAAAGTTAACCTCATTTGCCTCAGCAAAAATGTACTGATCATCCAAGAATCAAAGCTCACATCAAATAAGTGTCCTGGATAAAGAAGGCATTAAAGACTTGTTATACTCAGATGTTTTTAACTCACTCTGCCTGTACATCCCTCCACAGTTCCAGTTCAACATCTTAATGTTTATTTCTCACACACAAACTTCCTAGTTGACAGAAAACAAACAAAATATTCGCCCTTAAGCAAGATACTTAACTGCTGGGAAGATGTTTAACTTTCCCTTTGTTCTTAGGCTGGGAGAGGAGGGGGAAAGAGCTGAAATTCCTGGTTCAAGTTACTCTCCTCATGCTGCATCAGAGCTGGCTAAATCAGTCACGCTGCATTACTCTACATGGCTGATTTAGCCTCCTATGATGAGTCACTGCAGTCAAGCGTCAGCAAAGAGATGTGCTACTTTAGGAAAAAAGAAAAAAAATCAGGGCAGGTGCTGCCTGCCCAATATTGCCTTTAAAATGGATTTTTTTGTTGTTGTTAATTTTTAAGCATGGTAGGAGTTTATTTGATCAGCTGTGACTGTTCAAGAATGTTGTATCATCTTCATTCTTTATTAATTTCTGTCTGGAGGCCCCCAGTGCGGGTGGGACAGTGTCACATTAGGCACTGCACATTTGTGTGGGAACAGGCAGTGACAGCATTCCCTGCCATCTCAACACACCAGCGTAAGCAGGGGAAAGAAGTAGCTCAGAGCAGGAGGACTCTGCCTCAGGGTTCCCAGAGCCCAGACCATAGCAGCTCTCTAAACCCCCTGAAAATTAGATGTAGTTTTCCACATGTTTTCAAAGGCACGGGGATGAAGGAGAAGGGGGAAACTGGGACACAATGATTTGGGCTCTGACAATTAAAAGACAAGAGGAGTCAAGTTTTGGTGACCTTGACATCTCGCCCTTCCCCATTGTGTCTGCAGATTTCAACAAGAGCTCCCCAAACCTTGCTGCCACAGGAAAAATTGCAATGCCCAGCCTTGCCCAGCACATCATCCACCAGCTGTGGGAAAGGGCATGGAGAATAAACAGGTCACTGTCCTGCTTTTGTGGAACACATACCCACTGGGCTGGCTGAAAAGGCTTTTTTGGCACTTGAAGTAATGTTTTGGTTTGTATTTCTACAGAATCTAGAGACTATTTCAGCGCTCACAGATTGCAGTATAATCCCGGAAAACTATATAAATCATGGTCCCAAGATAGATCTCCTCTTCCCTTTTTATTTCCCCCTGCCTTCATTTCCTACTTCCTCTCATTTGCTTTTAGATGCCTGGGTAGATTTAGATTAATCTTTGGGCTGAAATGTTACACTGAAGGGTTGTATTAATGCCTGATCTAGCTGCTGCATCCTACTGTAATTCATGCACATCGGTAATAAAAATAATCCTCTGGGAAAAATATAGTGGGGAAAGGAATTTTTTTTTTTTAACTCCGTGACTATCAGCACATTTTCATTCTAAAGAAACCTAAAAAAGAGTTTCCAAAAAAGACACTGCAGTAGAAGCCTTTAATGGAAATATCTCTAGGTAGCTGATCACTCCGATTCACTACGGATGCAGTTTGTTTTCAGTCTAAAATAAAACGAGTGGGAAAATTGCAAACCCAAAATATTATTAACTACATTCCACGTATTTCCTTCCTTCATTATTACTTTGCAGTTTCTAGTTTAAGAAGCCAAAGATCAGACTTTTCCACATATTGCAGAACCCATTCAAGTGCCACTTAATCACTTGCCGACAGCTAAATGGGTGCTCCAAAAAGACCCAGTCCTGTCCTCTTCACATGAGCATAATGTATCAGAGCCCAGGTGCACCACTTCTAAAAAGCAGAGTTTGCACCAATTTTTCCTACTGTTAAGCCTCTTTTAAGCAGCCTTCTAAAATAAGCATATTCTAATTGAACTGCTCGTAGCACTTGGCAGCATCTTTTGCTACAGAAAAAATATGAAGTGCATTTTCCAATTCCAAAAAGGTATCTAGGAAAAATAATATTAATAAAAAAAGACAGTTCATCCAAGGCCATAAGAGATCACAGATTTTCAACAGAATTAATATGCACGATGTAGAACAAACAAGCATTTATTTACAGGGTATATTAATGGAGGAAAGGAAAAGAATTTTCCTTTGCATCACTACACACACTGACATGAACAAGTAATCATTCAAATGCTTTTAAGAGATGCAGCCTTGCTTGTACAACTCTGGAGTCACAGAGAAATGAATGCAGATTACAGCAGCAATAGAGAAGCTATAAATATACATACTCTGCCAGTCACATCTGGTGGGTTTTTTTAATATAAGATCATGGTATTGATATATTTCTTCTTGTAGATGATTTAAACAGTTATTTAGGATGTCAAGATTAAAAATAGTCTTTTAAAGAGCAGGCAGAGGTATGATTTCTTGACTTTCTTTTCCACACTTTCATCTCAGAAAAAAACCTTGCTTACTTATGGAATATCCCAGCCATCAATCAAAGATAAGGTCTTTAAGCAAATAGGAAGCTTAAAATAAGTTGTATTATGTGGGAAAATAAAATAAAATAACACACCAATTAATTCAAATGAGTGTTTCCCTGGAAAGGATTAATTTTAACACAATTTGAATTTCAAAGTTAAGGTAGTCTTCCCGAGTCTCATACCTGTTGTTCATGCCTGCCTTATCTGCATTTTCTATGTGACTGGTTTAGAGTTACAGTGGGGAAAGGGAGATAGGGTTAGAAATTGAAAAAAAAGGCATGTTTTAGTTGACTTGTTCTCAAACAAAGATACAGAAAATCCTCCCTCACCCTGCTCAACCAAAACAACCCTGATTGTTTATCATTTCACAGCTTCCCCCAGCTCAAAATGGGAAAGATTTATAAGGTCTTAAATTGCCAAATGGTGACACCACTTTCTGCCTACTTTAAATGATTATTCTTTTAGCTTTCTTTAAATTCCTCAGTTCCTGACATTCTGTCTGCCCCTCTCCACCACTTCAAATAAATATCAAAACAAAAGCAGAACATATGGAAATCCACTCTTGCAGCAAAGACATTTCTTCAGAACGCAACAAAACCCATGCAGGCAAACATTATTGGAGAAACTTTACATTTCCTTCTCAAATTGGAAGAGGAATCATGGAAAAATGCAGATAGGAAAGGATCTTCTGGATTTTCTCTTCCAACACACTACTTCAGAAGGAGAAACCTCAAAACTGGATGTAGTTAAGGTGCAGAGCACAGCTGATCCCCAGGCAGGGGATTTGCACTTCCCCCTGCAATTCTCAACAGGTCATGAGAGCCTTGACAACCCCTCAGCAGCCATTTCTGTCCCACACAAACCAACCACAATTTTCTTGAATAAATTCTTCAGCAGATAAACATCCAGCAAAATTTCTTAAACTGGGGACAAGCAGATTTTCTATGCTTTCCCCCTATTTTTATCAAACATTTATTGTTGCCATTTCAAAGAAAATATCACTTCCTAATTCCCAAGTACTTCTGTGTTCCTCTGGAATGGGGCACCATTTTGTTTTATAACCTCTATTTTTGATGTATCTTCCCCTGCCCCTCAAACCTCAAGTGAAGGAGAATTGGCAAAGATTTATCTTGTATTTTTCTATTATTACATGGTACCTAGCACAAAAGGTGAATTTCAGAGGTGGTGAAATCAGCTATAATCCTGACTTCCTCAGCAAACTGAATTCTGAGCCACTCTAAAACTTGACTTACAGTTTGATACTGAGAGTAATAAATTAAATAAGAACATGGTCCAAGCAAGCACAAACATACAGAGTTTGCAGAATTATGCAAGCCAAGAATTTGGCCCTGTGGATATTTAACATGAGCAGCAGCCTTTGCAGCACATTACAACTCAAGACGTTTCAGACTGAACAAAGCAAGACATATTTCTTGTGCAATTCTAAACCTTAACTCAGCTCTAGCAAACACAACTTTTTAAAAAGTAACCCCATCAGACCAACCAGAGCAGGACATAACACAACTCATCTTTATTAGGAGACAAGCATCATTTTTCAGGGGGAAAACATACTATATCCAAAAAGAACAGGAAAATGGAGAGATGGATCACTTCATCTTCCCAGAGATGGAGGCAGATCTGTGGGAAAGCTGGCATGGAAGAAAGCATGAAAACGAGAGTTGGTGATGGAAACAGAGGGAGAAGTTAACAAGCAGAATACTTGAACATGGCAAAGAAAAGGAACTCAGTAGTTCAAAGATATGCCAGACACTTACAGATCAAGGCAATCCAAGCTTGATTTGGAACAAAAACCCCTTTCATTCAAAAGTTCACCTGGCTATCCTAAAAAAAACCCCCTAAACTGTAGCTGCCAAATTATAAGGAGATTTTTAGGTGTTTTATTTAACCCACTGAAATCTGTGCTACATCTTCCATTTAGCATGAAGCATTTCCAAGGCCAGAATCGTTCCTGGAATAATATTACAATGTGCACAAAGCTATTTGTCAGCCCATAACCAAACACCAAAATTGGTTCTGACGGAATGTGAAATTGCTCACCCTGGACAACACTTGCTGTCCAAACAGATAGAGATTTTGTAGCTAAAGAGAGCAATCTTTTAATTATTATTTTTAATCATCAGTGTAGACATCTCATTAATATGAACCAAAAAGGAACTTGACCTAACATAACACACCATGTCAGAAATGAACAAAAGACCATTCCTTTCATATCAACAACCATTTTCTATTAAAATGTCCACATTTGTTTTCAAGCTCATTGCAAGAGACTTTGGTGAATAACCTGGCTTTCCTAAGCTGGTCAGTCTTGGGTGAATAAAAGATCAAGGAAAATCTGAAATTATTCCCTCAGACAATAATGTATTTTGCATGTGCCACCGAAAAAAATTAGAAGGACTGGATGCTAGATTCTACTCTCAGGTCTTTACATCCCACTGGAGCCAATTTTGTAGGAATTTGACTCACTTCTGCCTATGGAGTGCTCAGAATTTCCCTTTTCTCTTCCCTTTTGACCTTTTGCTTTTCTCCTCTTTGTGTTTCAAGGCAGCCCAGACTTGCTGGGCCCAGGTGTACCCAGGATAACATTTTCAGGTGTGTTCAGCATCACAAAGACCTTCACTTCTCTCCCAGTAATTCTCAGGTTCAGGACCAGCAGATCCCACCAGTGGGGCACTTTTTCCAAGGAAACAATGCAATAAGCAACAGTGGCTCCAAGTTTGGCGGAGAAAAAGAGGTCACCACATGTTTGGCAACACATCATTAACTTCCTAATTATGCGCTAATGGACATCTGATATTTCAGAGCCACTACTTGATGCAATTATGTTCTACTCTCCTACATTAAAGGAAAGTTGTAGCAGCACTACATCATCCACCTGCTGGATTTTTTTTTAAGTTTTTTTTAAAGCCCACTTAGTTCAGAAGGAATTAATCACTTCCACCCACCACTGATATCAGGCAGCAAAAATAAAACCAGTTTTAGTATATTTAAAGGCAAAACAACCTCCCCCAAACCTTTGATCAGCAACCAGTCTCAGGTACTGGGTGTTAGGAATAGGTGACTCCTGAGAGATTTCTCCAGAGCCCTGAGGTAATGGATGGCAAGGGTTGGGCCAAAACCCCTGCAGTTATGCCAAGTTCTGCTGAATGTGTGTTAGTTCCTGGCCCACAGCATCTGTGCCAATGCTAACAAAACAGTTCTCTCATGTTTGACTTCAGGACTAATTGCACACACACCTATTCTGTCAGCTGGGGTGGTAATACATGGTTTGCCATGGCAGCAGAAATTGCTGACTCCAACTTTCAGCTAGAAAAATAACAAATAAGAGCAACACCACACTTCCATTATTTTCTCTGCTAGCCCAAATGTACTCAAGAAGCAGCTGTACCCACCAACTCCCTGCTGGATTCTTTCATCAGTGTGATGGGTGACTCCAAAGTCCTGTCACAGAGAAATTCCCCCTTTTGTGTCTTTAGCCAGAAAAGCCACCATTTCCCCTTCTCAGAGCAACCACATGAAGAACTTCCCAGGCACTAGGACAAAACACTAGTAGATGTTTAGCAATACCTGAAATACAGCCTCAGCTTTTCAGGCAGAGCTGACCCAGTGTAGCTCTGACATGAAAGAGCATTTGTACAAAAAAAACAAACCAACAGTCTCAAAACCAGTTTTAAACCATTTATTTTAAGAACAGCCTAGTGTAACCAAGGGAAGAATTTAGCTTCAATGAAAAATAAATGAAATCCCATCAGGAAAGGCCTGTTTACATCCCAGCCCCCAAAGGGCTTTTTTCAAAGTTCCTTGCATCCTCAGATGATTTCACTGCCATGATTTATATATAGCTGGGGAAGACCTTAGATGAAAATCACATGTTGAAATCTGCAGTGCTGCCAGGTGGCCTCTGGAGGGAAGAAAGTGCTGTGAAACTTCTGGAATGGTTTAAACCTCTGAGCCCCTGCAAGGCAATTTGGATTACACGATGGCCCATAGCAACATGCTGTTCCTGAGCACACAAAGCATAAATACAGCAAATCGAGTTAATAGGTTTTGTACTGCACATCTTGTTTTGTTTGCAGACAGTGCTACTAGAAACAGCTTCCAACCAGCTTTTCTTTTGTGATTGTTTTGGCCCAGCTCATGCCTATTTATGCAAATATTCATTTTAAAGTGCCTGTTGTAAAAAGCAATTGCAAGTGAGCAAGAACTGGTCAAGGACTGGAAAGGATTCCTTGGATCAGTTCCCTCCTCCACTCCAGACAATCACATAAGAAAATCCAGGATCAAAGAGGCATTTAATGATGTCTGCTTTCCCACTTTCCCCTCTAGCCCTTCTCATGACCTTCTCAAAGGATGTTCCCTCTTCCAGCTCCAACAGTGAGAGAGAAAGTCTTCACCCATGGTCTTGACTCTGGGCAATTCAGCTTGAGAGCAAGGAGTGCCACTTTCAGAGACACAGGGTGCCACTGTCCCTCTTTTCAGGGAATAAAGCCAAGCAGATTTACCATGGACTATCCCAACCTGATGCAGCCAGGATCCAAGACAGTACTTGGCTAGCAAATGATCAATGTGTTTGTGACTGTTTGCCTTTAATCACCTATTGCATCTTCTATTTTTTTTTTTGCTGTCCTTCCTTCTCAGAGCAAAGCCAAGCCACCCACAATATTTGAGTCACAAGCAGCTAATTATTTACTCATCCCAGTCACCTTGGGGGCAGAGAAACTAGCTGGAGCTTCATCTGGAAGTGCTTCAAAAGTCCCCTTGCAAACACATCCTTCCTTAGCACCAAACACTAAAAGAGCTCTCCAAAAAATGGCACTGTATCCTGCACATGCTTTGGGTAAATTACACAGCTTTATTTTCTTTTCTAGCTCAAAGGTAGCCAAATGAACGATTCCATATGTTTGCAACCCTTTCCCAGTCTGTGGTGGATTGTTTTATAAGGACTTGCAGGCAGCTGATACATGGAGGAACTGCTCACCCCTCACATCAACCCTCAGAGTCTGCTGCCCATGTGCAATCCTGGACCCTTTCCAGCCTGCTCAAGGGGCCTGGTCCCCCCTGAAACACTCCAGAAGACCCTATTTAATCCCAGCATCTGTAAAACTTGTCCCTGTTTAGCTTGCAGTGAGCAAAGAAATATGCCAAGGTGTGGTTACTGTGCTGGAGGATGAGGGGATAGAGAAAAACCAGAAAGGCTAGAGGGGAAGGAAAGCTTAAAGGGCAATTAAAGGACCACAAAATGTATCCAGCTCAATAGACCCAGCACAACTCGAGTATTGACTTCATAACAATTGTGAACTTTCCCAGGGCTTTTTACACATTAATTCATAGTTCACCTGGCACTCTCAGCTGTGCAGGCCAAAGCTCTACACTCCAGTGTGAAAAAAATCCTCTCTAGGCTTGGCAGTCAGCACTGCTCCCTGATTTCATAGCTGCAGCTGAACGTGCAGCTTATCAATGCCCATCCAGGGAATTCCATCATGCACTCAGCCTCTGGAGATCCTCCCTGCAGGGCCCAGCAAGGCCAGGCCACCAGCTGGACAAATGGACAGGGAACTTCTCCAGCTGTGAGGGGTTTGGGAAACCCATGGAACCATCTCAGCAAGCTCAAGTGTGTGAGCATTGCAGGGAACTGTGTCAGCAAAGGGACTCGTTCCACACAGGATGAGGTGGGAATTTGTGCTGGGAAGCAAGGAGCAAGACGAGTTTAACACGAATTTGGCACATGCATCAGCTCACTTCATTGACACTGCAGCCATTTGAAAAACACATCAGCAAGCAGATCAGGGAAATTATCCAGCTGGGTTGCAGTGTCTGTTTATCCTGAGCATTATCATCTCCAAGTCTTAACCCAGAGACACTGCAAGAAGACACAGGGATCTGATGTCCCATCTCCTGCTGATTAGCTGGCAGGTATAGCAAGGAGACATGGGAAATTCCCTTTTTAAACAAAAAGGGCAGTTGCCAGCACCAGCTGATGGGCATTAATGCAAATAAGCCATCCCAGAGCTGAACTCAACCATACCACATGTCAGCACCCCATTACTGCATTACACCATGTAAATCAACCTCTAAGGAAAATACAACTCGAAGAGAAGAAACTCTAATCCTGCAGGCATTGCTGTGTCAAGTGCAGCCCCAGCTGCCAGCTCCATGCAGGAGTTTCACCCAAGCTCCTGCAAAGCAGGCTGCAGGCTTTGCCATGGCTCTGCATCCTCCTCTAGTGCTGCTTTACTTGCTCTGCATTGCCTGCATTAAGGGCAGGCAGCCGTGAGCTGAGGGAATGGAGAGTCCAAAGACCAATCCATGCTTTGGAACAGCACTGCCCAACACCCTTCAACTGTGCCAACCATCCTGACCCAGCTCCACCTCCCAGGGCAGAGCCAAGCCCAGCCCTGTAAACCCAGCCATGCTTTGCACTCCAAAAGGAAAGACAATAAAGAGGGGGAAAAAAACAATGCAGTTTGAAAGAGTTGTTTAATGTTTTGTTGGGAATACTTAGGTTGCTAAGCTCTGAACTCTCCTGCTTATCTTCAGGGACTCAAACCACCCCACCATCTGGTTTTACTCACTTCTTATCTGCTTTTTTTTCAGGAATCTAGGACTGATCTAACTCATGTTCCCTGTCCCTCCACAGTCCAACCTTGGTGCTTTTTGCCTCTCACTTGCTTTCTGTCTGTCCAATGCTCTTCCCTCTGCAATTCTGCTCTTTTCCTGCATTCAGTTGTACCCAATCCCATTTTCTAATCACACCACTGGCTTCATTTCAGCACTCTAACTCCAAGCTTCCTGCTTCCCACTCACATCTCCCCAACAAGTCACCCTCCCCCTTTACTCCCTCCCAGGCTCCCAATCAGCTTCTCTCTTTTGCTCACTCTTGTGGAAGTCTCACCTTCCACCCATGCATAAAATCTGCTTTTTCTTACGTGCCTGACCACACTCCTTCCATTTGTGTCTCTGCAGAGACATCATTTTGGTGAGACCTTCCAAACAAACTCACCAACAAATTGTAACAAACAGCTTTTAGACCAAGCTTTGGTGATCTGATTCACCAAACCTTGCTTGCTTGGCTGTAATACCCACTGCCCTGCTCAGCTCACAAGAGCACTGATCAGGCACTGTGATTTCCTGTTCCACAAGGCACAGACCACACTGTCAGGACCTTTCATTTCCTTATAATTAGTTGCATCGTTGAACTCATGTTACAGAAAAAAAGGCACGAAAGCAATGCACAGGATTCTTGCTATTTGCAAAAAAAAAAAAAAAAAAAAAGGATCGAATTCAAATGCAGCATCCAAGAAATGTTTAAAGAACAATAAATCTTCAAAGACAGCATCATAAGTGAAAGTAATCCTACTGTAGGGATTACATGTCCTATTCAGTCATAGAAAGGGAATTTAGAATAGAAATTTCTATCCAAATTATCTTTACTTTATAGAAATGCTTGGTGGGCACAGGGGGAGGAAGGAGATGGGAAGAGAAAGGACAGAAAGTTTTCCTTTTACTATGCAACACGTTGCACATTTTTATCAACTCAAGATCTCAGTCTTTTGCCAGTGAGTGACTGCTGGTTTCACTTTTTGCAGGAAGAATTAGGAACTCCAGAGGCAGAATTAAACACAGGAGAAGAAACATAACCAACAAAACAAACTGGAGATGTTCTCATGGTACCAGGATAGCTGGTAAAAAAATATTATATTGCCAGGAACTATTTTTTTTTGTATGTTATGATATAAAATAAACCATACCCTAGTCTCACCCTCATGGAGGATGGCCATACAAGTGTTCACACAATCCCAGAAGACAACATCCATCCCCTTTATGGGGGCTGCTGCCCTCCCCAGCCCCTCTAGTCAATCTGCAGGTGCCTCTGCAAGCATCCAGGCTGATTTGATAGTGGGAAAGGGTAATTCCTGCAGGACACCAACCTTCACTTTGAGCTTTAAATGCTCCTCTAGACAATAGGCTATGGTTGGTGGCCTTTACCTCCATTTTACACCTGGGTGTGCAAAGGCCTGAAAAAAGGGTGCTGGGAGGGACTGGTGGCAAAACCAGCAGCAGTTGTTGTGGGGAGGGCAAGATTAACTACTCTGAGATCAGCTGGAGGTGTGTCACTCAAAGGGAGACTGTCTAGTTCCAGTCTGGGTGATAACATCTACGGGAGATTTATTTCAAGAGTAAGGAATAAGAAAAAAAGTTCAGAGTCTCAGAGGAGGAAGGGTGAACATCTGGTGTGAGGCAGATGACACTTTTGGAAATGATGGCCATGCAAATCACCCGTCTGTACAGGCTCAGAGCAAAGAGTGCACACAGCAGATGATCTCCAGGCTCATGCTGCCATTTAAATGGGATCTGCTCAGGAACAAGGATGCCATTTTCATCTGCAGCAGATTTGTTTCACGACATGCTGGGCCTGACTGGGCTTCTCTGCTAAAGAAATGAGAAATTCTTGAAGCCAAGGACATTAGGAGATGGGACATTGTGCCTGCCAAGTCCCTCTTTCCCCAGGATGTGGAGGCTCCCAGCCCATTCTAGATCAGTCACAGTGCTGTGGCAATCTGCCATCTCAGCCCCATTCAGACACCAGCCAAACATCATTATGAAAGCTACAAACTCATCCACTCAAAGAAGTGAAAAAAATACACACAGTACAATCAAGACTGTCATCTGCTCGGGCTTTGGTTCGTGTCCATGTTTCAGAGTCACTTAATGAAGTGAAAACCAGATTTAATCTCAGAGTATCCAACAAAGTATGGGGACATGCCAGGATGGATAGCAAGGAAATCTGCTCTGTAATAGCCAAAAGCAGGTGAGCCATCACATGAGGTCTCTCTAATTACACCCAAACAGTGCAGAGGCTGCAGATTTTGTGGTGCATGTGAAAATCAAAGGGTTTGGAGGATATTAATCTGGGCACAGTCCAGCATGGAGAAGACAGAGACTGGGGTGACAGGGAGAAGAGAACAAGGCTTATTTTGAACAACAGTAATAGCTTAGCTAATCAGGAGGGGTGATGGAGTACAGCAATTCCTAAATTCCTCGGGAAGGCAAGACAAACACCTCTCACCCTGGCATCAAACCACAGCTTCTTCCAGATTTCCTGTTACTGTCACTGAGACATAGCAGCTGAGGATTACAGGAGAGTTAAATTGCCATTCCAAAAGCAAAACAGCACCATTTCCTGACATTTGAAATCTTAAATGCAAAGAGAAAGATGGGCAAACAGTTGAGAACCAACCCCAAATGGAAACTTTGGGTATTTGAGAAAACCTCTGCTCTCCCCTTGTCCTTCTCAAGTCCTTGACTCAGCAGTCCTTGCTCCATGTTTTTTGGGCACAGCTTTAGGGGCTGGGAAACTCAAACACTAAAGAGCCTGTCAATCCCAGAGCTCCCAGCCCAATTCTGCTCATGGAAAAGCTGAGTGTGGCCTGAATTAGGACTGAGTGGCACTTGAACCAACCCTCCAAGGCTGTCAGCCTTTGTCTGCTTCTCCCAACAACCTCTGCATGGGAGAATTTGACTGAGGCACTTGAAGAGAGAAGAGCCAAGTGAAAGCCCCATGAAAGGTCTGAGCAAGCCCACCACCCTTGCAGGAGGACCTCCCCAGCTGGACTGCAACCTGCACAGCTCAAAGTCTGCAGCCTCTGCAGGCACAGGATGAAGCCTCTTTGCCAGCAGACCTCATCACTGACCAAAACAGGCATAACCTTTCTCTAAAATCCCTCCTGCAGCCCAGCCTGCCCGAAAGCTCTCCCATGCAAGGCTTTTTTCTCGAAGAGAAAGCTCTTCTTTACCTAAAAATATGAGCAAAAGACATTTTCATAGAAGGACCTCATCAGCCATCTTCCACAAAGATTTCAGAGGTTCACCTTTGAAGCTACCATTTTCCTGTCAGATTTAGTTAGCTGATGGCAATCAGTGGCTCCAGAAGTTCTGATGACATGCTACAGAAAGGAGGAATAAAAACAAATCATGGGAATAAAGTCTTTAGGGCTCCAAGTTGAGTACTTAGGTTGAGGATTTGACAGGTGCTGCCCACACAAGTACAATTTGTATAACTGCTATCCAGTGGAGTAAGCACTATATATCTCAGCTGGCAGCTGGAAGTAGGGATGTAAGTCACAGAAAAGAGTTGTTTCCAAGCCAGCCATCACATAAAACTAACTCTTTCTGGAGTTTTTCACATGCATTGTTAAAGTTGAGTTGTTGCTCGAAGGTACAAAGCAGAAAACCAACACAATCAAAACAGACTTTCAGAAGGGCAAGGAAATATGCCAACAAATACACTGCACAGGGCTTCACCTTGTCAAGACTTTGGCATGCACAGACTTGAAGAAACAAAAAAAAAGAGAAATCACCTTTTGCCACTTGCTTTAAGAAATTTCACAATCCTCTGAAAACATACAATGAAGTAGCTTGTTTTGTCAGAGCTGATAAGCAGCTCCTGGATGGAAGACAAGGCAGCTCTCTGTTTAGCGCCGCAATATTTTGTCAGGAAACCAATCAACAATATTAATGGCAAGCAAACTCATTCATTAAGGGAAAGACATTTCTGCTCACGTTCCTTGCACTGGCAGATGGCCTCCCATAGATTGCACACTTCAAGTCTAGCCCCAGAGAAAGGAACTGGGGGGAAGGTTTGTCCTTCGAAATAAATAAGCGTGGTTTGATTTAACCCCGGGGGGGGAGAAAATTAGATTACCCAACTAGCTCCATTGTAAGAACACACAGAAACTACACTGACATTTGGGCTTTTTATATTTTCAGAAAATAGAACTGACTTTCTAACTAACTGTCATCCTGCCTCTGCCAAAGGTCTTCTGACTAGATCCAAAACACTGAGAGGAAAAAAGGTACCATAATGAAGAGAGAACATTCCTGAGTATCCAAAGCACAGTTTATTCCTCACAAGATCCCTAACAACTTCCCATGCACACAGCAGGTCATGCAAGCCAAATCAACTCAACAAGAAGAAAGCAAAACTTTCTTAAAAGAATATTAATTTATCTCCCTGTTCAAGCTAAGAGGGCTGAGAGACAGACAGAAGACTAAGAAGCTTTAGGAATGCTTATTGTTCTAACTCTGACAAAAAGTTTCCATGTACTTTTTACTTATTAATTCCCTAGCTGCATTTTGATAAAGGCACTTCTGGACAGGGATCAGTTGAATTCCTAATCAAAACCATGACAAGCTGGGGACAAAAAAAACAAAAACCAAAACCAAAAAACCCCACCACTTCTGCTTCCCAGCATGAAAAATTTAGTGTAAAATCC
Source organism: Lichenostomus cassidix (assembly GCF_008360975.1). Classification (NCBI taxonomy): domain Eukaryota; kingdom Metazoa; phylum Chordata; class Aves; order Passeriformes; family Meliphagidae; genus Lichenostomus; species Lichenostomus cassidix. Next base: position 6,912,304 of record NC_139489.1, on the reverse strand, counting down.
CATGAGCTGCAGTCTAATGACATCACACTAATGGAAGAGGAGAAAACCTTCTAACAATTAAAAGGAGCCTTGCTGAGAAAACACACTGGAAATTGTCAAGCTGTCATTTGTATCTCAGCCACAGCACATGGGACAGAACTGGGGGCTACTGTGCACCCATTTGTCTCTTTAATGGGCTGCATCAGGAAACAATACCGACTGAACACTGAAGGAGGTATTTCTTTGTTTGCTCTTAAACAGAAGGGTAACATCAGTTAAAGGATGCTGTGGTACCACCTACTGCTGCCTTCAAAGCCTGTCCCACATCCATGGTCCCACTCTCCCCTCTACAGCACCTGCACAATCTTGGAGCATCTCTGAAAACATCAGAGTTTGCCCATTGCAAAAGAAAAATACCTTTGGGTTAATCCACGTTCCTTTTTCTGATAACAAAATTTGCATCGACCAGAAAGCAGATTTTTTTTTTTCTTTCCCCCCACGTCCTGCACCTCCAGCAAAATTTCCAGTGGATTGCTGGTTCCAGCACCATGACTGCTGACACGGTGATGTGCACGGCAGGCAGAACACAGCTTGAGTTTTAGATGCCAGGCTGAGCATTCAGCACGGAAACCTTGTTTTGGCTTTAAACCTGAGCAAATCTGATCTGGGAGTTCACTGATGGAGAATAAATATGGAAGGAACTGATTTCAAATTGTGTCTTTTGAAAGGATGAGTTGACAGGGCAAAAATTGCAAATGCAATGGGTACCTGACTGCCATTGTTACATTTGTTTAAGCAGAGATTGCTGCAATGTTCAGGAGCTGCATAAAAGGCTCTGCAATATGCAATCAAGTCACAGGTCTGAAAACACACCAAGAAACATCCAGTAACTGTCACAAATGATAAGAGCTGGGCAGATAAAAGAAGTAATTACATCTCCTTTGAAACTCTATTTTGCTATTTTTAGTGCTTTAATCAAGGGCCCAATTCTTCCACCTTTCTTCACACCAAGTAATCCTTTACTCTTTAATTATTTTCACTAGTATGGCTGCAGGCAAACTAAGCTACAATGAAGCCAGACTTAAGGGAATCGGAACCTGGCCCAAAACAATTTGGATGAGAGACAGAGACTCTGACAAAACAGCATCATCAGTGGCTAAAAAAAACCCCAAAACATCCCTTTGCCTCTTGGTGTGATGGACCCAGCCCAGAGCTGGAGGCTGAGGTTTGCTCACTGTGATATTTAGCCAGGGGCCTCTCTGGGGCTTTGCTAACCAGAGAAACCCAGCTGGATCATGGTGAGATGCAGGGAAATACAGATGGCTATTAAGGATTGGACTGTGACCAACTCATTCACAAATGCTATCAGGCTATCAGACACCAGCCATTTCTGGGCAAATCCCAGAAGAGAGGGGTAAAAAGGAAAATATTTCTCAAACAGCAGGGTTTTAGTATGGACTTCCACATCAAAGCCTGCCACGAGTGCCTGACTGGGGATCAGCCCCATGCATTGTTCATGCAGTGCTCTGCACCGCTTCAGTGGTCTGAATCAGGGCAGAAAGATCCAGAACAAGGCTCCCTTTAATTGCTGTGATGTGTCTACACCAGCCAGCAGTCCAGCCCTGGAGAGGAAAGTGCAGGAGGGAGACACAGCCAGCCATACCTAACAAGTTTGCTTTGCTGCAGAGCTGCACCTGGAGGTGCTTGTCAGTGCTTTAAACAAGAATCACCGTTTGTCAGTTTTTCTATTTCACCTTCAGGACTTCATTCCGGCTCCTAGCTCCTCACATTCAGACATTCAGTGCAGTGCTCTGAGCCTTGCTCAGTCAGTAAGAAGCACCCACTGCCTCTTTTGCTGCCCTCCCTAAATCCCCACCGAGTTTGCTCTGTGCTGCATGTTGCAGGAAAAAATAAAGCTACAAAAACAAAAACAATCCGGGAAGGAACCGAAGACAGGATTAGTGTCCCACTGCTATTTGTTAGTGTATGTTTCTGTGAAAGAAGCCAAGTTTCTCTTGCTTGTCAAGCCTTTTTCTGGAAGGGAGGACATTAATACAAAGAGAAGAAGCTCAAACATCCTTGAGTATACCTGTTTTAAAAAAATCTGAAACAGCAAAATGATAATAATAATGAGGTTGCTGTAGATAAATGGGTTTCTGAACATGGTAAGGCATTGATCACAAACCTTGGGGGCAAGAGAGAGTCCTTCACCCATTTTTAACCCTTCACCAGTTGCTGTATTTAAGAGGCAGAATGTTTCCCAAAATTGAGAACAACCCCAAGGAGGCCCTTAGCCTCCCTTCCCAACTTATATCTAACAATAAAAAGACTGGAAGTCTCTCCCTCCCTTGCAGCAGCATACATCTCCTCTGCAACTCCCCAGCCTGTCCTCTGACAAGCACTGAAAGATGTCCCATCTCTCCAGCCTGAGTTAGGATCCTGAGTTAGGGCTGGAAGTGCCTGAAATGCACCTTTTGCACACAATTTCAGGAACAGGCTTCTGACTTTGGAGAAATCCTGCTGTTCCAGTGAGTCCAGCCCGGGTAAGTCAAACAAAGTGCTTCAGCAGGATAGTGAAATCCATACCAGAGACTACAAAACACAAGGATTCCTGCAGTTCACAGCTGCTTGTCACACAAAAGAAGCAGAGCAACACCTCTATCTCAGTGCCAGCATCAGGACAGAGGAAATGTCAGCACATGAAGGTGCCTAGGGGCAGCCCAGGTACACAGGAGCAGGGGAACCAGACATGATGCAATATAGATGGGATTGCAGGCTGACAGACTGCCAAAAATGAGGTAACGGGGAAGTATTCTGAGCAACTCTTCCATCATACCAAACACCAGCACAGTTACTTTGCTCCAGAGAAGATTTCCTGCCAAAGGCTGAAACATCAGTGACACGAGTGGGGTGTGAGGCACAGCGATGTGAATTAACTGCACAAGCAGCCCTGCTGTACACTGACCCAAGTCAATTGAATAAGTGGTGTATTATTCCAGGCCTCATTTCCACAAGAAGCCATCTGACAGCTGTTACCTCGCAAATTGCTCTGTAAAAACAGGTGCAAAATGAGCAGAGCGAGCTACGCTTCCCTTCCTTACTGAACTGGAGCGCCTAGAAAAGATGTTTACTAAGAATGATGTTTTCAGAGGGAAGAAAAGAGATGAAGACCCTTCAGTTTCTTCCACAAAGCAAGGCAGCCCTGTGGAAAAGCAGACCTGAAGTGATGTATAGCTTAATTACAATCACAGATCCACAGAATGGTTTGGGTTGGAAGGGGCCTTAAAGATCATCTTGTTCCACACCCTCCCCATGGTCAGGGACATCTCCCACTAGACCAGGCTGCTCATTTGGGAAGGTCTTCAAAGATCCAGAGCTGGAAAGGTGCTAAAAATGCAAAGTGTATTCTTTAAAAATGATAATAAAATACCACCTATTTCTAGACTTCAGAAAAGCACCATGAATCCAACAAAAAGTACAGAAAATGCCAAATCCTCCATTTGGAGGAATGAGGCATAAAACACTCACTTCAGAACATAATCACTAAACAAGACAATATTTCCAAACCAGCCCTTTGAAACTGCACAGAGCAAAGGCACATACATCTAGATTCTCACAAGAAAAGAGCAGCTCACCCACTCGTTGTTTTGGTATTCCAAGAGGATCAAAAGGGCCATTTTAATTCTCCAAATCCCTCACAAAAATCTCTCTCAAACACATTTCAAGCGGTCTGGATGGAAGAGAAAGGAAATTGTGATCAGACACATCATGATTCAGGGAGATGTGAGTGCAGAAACTTGTGAGCATTTCCCCTGAATGCAAAGCAGTAATTAAATGCTTCCTATGGAAATGAAAGGTTGTCCCTTGGACACTTCTGTCAATCTGCATTTAACAGACACAGCAGCCCTCTCAGTTCAAGCACATGAGCACTCTGGTTCTTTGCTGGAGTGACCTTAGCTGTCAGCCCAGCCTGTCCTGTTCAATATCTGTAGCTCTGCTTGGTACATTTTGTGAGCAAGTGTGGGGATGAGAAGATGCAAAAAAAGGAAAAGCACGATGAACAGGCAAAGCACTGGCCCCAATTAAAAAATTAAACAGGTGTCCTGAGACTGTCAGCCTGAAGATGGAGCATCTACATTTAATTAAAGGGATAAGTTTAGCAGAAAATGCCACTCCAGCTACTGTCAGAATGCATGATTAATTTGTGATAAAATACCCAGCACTGTCTAACAGAAGCAGACGGCTGGGGGACACATATTTACACAATCACTTGTTATTTCTTCAAGATATTACTAATGACCCTGAGCTCAGTGTCAGTGCATTGAAACAAAATTCTCACATCTGGTCTTTTGAAGTCTCAGACTTGCTGGAGGCTTTTCCCAAGCAGCTCCTTCCAACAGCACTCCAAAGCCTGGGCAGGGGAAAGCAAACCCCTGGAGGAGGCTGCTCCTCTCCACCACCAGTGGGATCATCACTTTTAGCCTCAGTTCATCACTCCATCTCCTGCAGTGACACCAGGGCATGCAGCCCTTCCTTCAGCTCATCAGCAATGCCAGTCCTTTCCAGGTGATTCCTTAAACACCAGTTTCCTGCCTCGACACGGGTGCTGCACCCTCTGCTAATCAGCTCCTTTTCAATTAGTGCGTAGGGCTGGGGTTTTTCCACATGATGGATATACTCTGCTATTGAGCTGCTAAAGAGCACAATTTTTTCTCCTCAGTCACAGAGAGAGTTTTGCAAACCATTTGGGTCAGATAACATGCAAAACAGGACCCTGAAGTTTAGCTTTTCCTGCTTTTTACCTGATATCATTTGAAATAACAACTGCAAGGTCCCCACTGGCTGTCAGCCGAGCAGGAGAGTTGGGTTTATTTCCAGCTCCTGAGACTGTGGAGGCTTCCAGGATCTCCCTACATCTTCCCCCAGGGAGGAAATATTGTCTTTTCCTGGCTTGAGCTGCCTGAGTCCCCACCTGTGGATTCAGCCATGCTTTGTTTCCCATGGATTAGCTGGAAAGGCTTTAAGCATTGAGCTAACAAGGCTCTGAGGACACATCTGTGGAACTTCTACTGAGCTGCTTCCCTGGGTTGACACTCTGACAGACCATAATAGATACAAACACCTCCACTCAGGGCTCTCACCATCTCACACAACAAGCACTTTCAGAGAGCTGATAACCATCTCTCTTCACACCAGCAGGTGAACACATGGGGCCCATGCTGAATGTGCCAAACTCCTCCAGAAAAGAGATTTTTATTTCCCAAAGCACACCGCAGCACACCTGGCACTGAACAGGACATTGTTTGATGCACCTGACTTCTGAATTTTAGGCCTAAATTTTGTTCTTGAGAAAAAATTAGGAAAAAAAGCAGAAATCACCACTTTAACCTTCAGCTCTACCTGATGCCATTGATTCCTTTCTACTCCTATCCATGGCTATGCCCCTAGAATGAGACTTCTCTTTGGAGACATGGTGGAGATTATTAAGATTTCACTGAGATAACTCTGACTGTTCTATAATACTTGGACTTCCACCCAGCAAAGCTTTTGACTTTCCTGACATTTCTCTCAGCTGTTGATAGTGGAGTTTTTTATAACAAGTTAAAGCAATGTAAATAGCCTTTTTATTTAAAGTAGCCAACAGCTACCAATCAACTACCACCAGCAAGGACCTAAATTAATGATAACCTGGAATATTACTGCTTCTGCTTTCACAGAAGAAGAGACAGTCCTGGGGGAAAAAACCATTCTGTAAGTCTACAACTGGGTATAGGCATAGTTATTTGTGATTTGCATAGTCAAATGGTTGAACTGCTCTTCAGTGCCCCTGAGGCATTGAACCTGATCTGAGGACACAAGACTTGGACAACATAACTGCCTGTCCCCCCAGACTACTGCCTCCAGACCTCAGCTGCAGCATGAATTGCCTTCTCAGGCCTTCATTCCCAGAAGGATCAGCTGTCAAAGGAATGTCACAAACCACCCATATCATATTTCACGTCCCCACTTGGATGCTTGATTGCGTTAATAGTTATTATGCTTGATACTAAAACTTTCTGAAGGACAAATCTTTTGTTTCTGAGAAGTTTCCCACCTCACACAACATAATTTCCATGATCTCCTGCCACAGCCACAATTAATAGAGTTTTGCACATGGAGTTCACTTTCCTGTGCCCATGGCTGTAGCTACATTTTCCCTGCACCCTCTAACTGGAAGGATGGGACACAACATATTTCACAAATTCAGAACTGAAGATGATGAAGAAAACCCAGATGATGGAGAAAAAAAAGGAAACAAAAATGCAGCAGAAATAACTCATTCAAGAGGGCATCCCATAACCCCTTCGAGAGAGTTGGTGTATTTTATGTGTTAGTATTACACAAGGATGAAATGGACTAACTGTTGGGCTCTTTGTCCCCTTTTCTAGCTGCCAGACTACCTCACTGCTTCCTTTTGCTCCCGAAGAAAGATGGATTTCTGCAGGCTTTCTGCAGTTCTAGCATTTTCAGTAATTAAACTTATCTCTGAGGCAATCACATTTAGGATTACTAGGTTTGCTATCTCCAGGCTAATAGGGTCAAAATGCTTAGCTGCCCTCCTGCCTGCCAGTTTATAGCACTTTGCTAATGGATCATTTCCTTCCGTGGGGATAACGCTTTGGCTATTAGGTGTTCTCCTGTTGCACAGCAATTTTAGGTGATCAGGCAGCAAGAATAAGTGTTCTTGTTAGATAGGAGACTTTATTGCCAGGTTAAAGAGTTACAAAGCAATGAGAATAACTTTTTGCTGGCAAAACAGCTTCAGTCAAAGACAAGGGACACTTCTGCTACTGATTCTCCAGTTGCCACCTTGCTTATGCTCAGTTTTCCCACACTTGTACTCCCAGATTGAGATTCTGCTCAGCTGATTGTACTTCAGTGTTCACATGTGGGAAGAATCCAAGTCCAACAGGTTTCTGTCTATTTTAACTACTTCCCTGAAAAGCTCTGTACCTGCAGCTCCTTCTTTCTTGTTTTTCCTCAACATTGTTCCCTTTTTATGTCTCACCCTCCCTTGCCCACCAAACCCAGTGCAGCAGCCAAAGCCCTGAGCAAATGGGCATCCTCGTGTATTGAAAAGGGGAGGGAGCAAGAAAGGGAAAATACTGTGTGCAAACTATTCATTTATACAAAATGGAGTGTCTGCAAAATGGCATGGCAGTAGCTTACCCCCAGAATGTGTTTTTCTGGTGGGACCATTTAATATTACTCATTAGACCCTTCCAAATGAATGACTTAAAGTGAGAGGGTTTCAGATTTTTTTTTTTCCTAAGTTACATCAAGGCAATTACATTGCACAGAAAGTAATAATCACTTGTCAGGCTCTCCACTTTGCACATAGAGCCTTATTTCCATAGAGGTGAACATTTAATAGTTCACTTGAATGCTCTTATTTTAAAGAATTTGGTGCAATCAGTGTGAACCTTACATTTTTTGTCTCTCTCCCTTTTTTTTTTTTTTTAAGAAATTAAGACAACCAATCTGGCATGGTTTCCATTCTCGAGAGCTCAAGAAAAGATGAATTAAAGTTAATTGGGGGTAAAATGAAGCACGTTAAAGTGTGTCTCTCGAGTTCACAAAACTGGAATATGCACAGAGAAGATCTATTCAATTATCTGTGGTAGTGAGATTTGTTTTGAGGAAACCCTTAATACTCAATCCACTTGTTCCTCTCACAGCCTCTGCCTGTGATCCCACCAGACCTCCTAGGCTGTGCCCTCTGGCTGGATCAGCCTTCCAACTGGAGATAGTCAATGAAATTCAAACTTGAACTCCATGAAAAGCTGTGCTGCTGGCTCTCTTCACCAGCACTTCACAGCCCACTCCTCTGATCAGACTGGAGGTGAAAATGGAGAGAAGAAATAATAGGATTTCAGAGAAAACTCAAGACCAAAGCCTTAATCAGTTATTTCCAGGATGATTTCTGCAAGAGGAAGAATCTAACTCCAGAGAATAACTGCTATCTGAGCAATTCTAATTTATCTTGTCTAACATTTAGCAAATCTCAACTTATTTGCCACTAGTGCTAAGCAGTGTGGTTAAAGGAAAACCTGTACATTTCCCCCTGCCCATTAGATAGCTGCACCCCAGCACCACAAATCCAGATTTAACTCTCCCTGGCACAGACCCACACCTGGGGCTGGGGGTTCCTGAGCTCTACACCCATCCCCAGCCCCAGGAGCAGGGCAAGGCCAGCAGCTGCCCTGGGCTCATGGCTTAGCTCAAGCACAGAGCTAAGTGGGAGCTTGACAAATTATTATTTTTCATGCCACCTAATGGCACTGTAATACAAATGAAACATGCCTCAGTCTGGCCCAGGCATGCCTTTGACTGCAGAACAGGTTTATCACGCCGTGTACAATTTGCTCTGGGATCTCTCTGAGTGAAAGACAAGTCATTAACGTCCTCTAAACATCCTCGAGGAGTGGTAAGACAAAGAATAATCATGCACTGACTCAGTTTTGAATAGGATCTTGATTTCAGCCTCTTATTCCCTATCTTCGATCAGCTTTCAGCAGGTGAGCTGATCTGCTGTCTTGGGGAGATCTGGCTGCACTGGCCAGAGACCTGAGTTGTGTTGATTTTCTGTGGGGGTGGCTGATGGAAAGAGCCCAGCAGGTGCCTGGGAAAGGAGAGGCTGCTCTCCTGTCCAGGCTGGGCTCGCTCTGCCTCCTGGACAAGGCTGCTCTCACTGAACTCCCACTCACACTGGGAGCACCAGGTGCAGGGAACGTGAAATCAGCTCTGAAGCAGGGAGGGCAGGGGGAAGATCTGTGTCCTGACTTTTTCACACCTTTTGATTCAGCCAGGCCTACAGGCATTGCCTGGATCTTCACAGCTGCCTCCCACAGAAGCCCAGGCCATGCCCTAAATGTCAAGTCTGAATTTCCACAGTTATGGAGAGTCTGGATGTCAAGTGGCCCCTCCAGGCCTCACATCCATCTGAGGATGGCAGGACCAGCACAGAGTGCTCTCAGTTCAATTACAGGCATGACTAAAGAGCAGACATTGGCAAACAGACCCTACAGCAAGAAGCCCTTTCCCTTTGAAACTCTTTTCAGCTTGGGCAAGTCTGTACCAGGACATCTTATCAGATTATCCTATGGATAGATAAGCATTGGCACTGCTAAAATTTTGAAGATGGTGGTCACCATCTATGAGGATACAAAGCCATTGTCCTGTATCATTAGCTCTTCAGGACAAATTCTTCATACACAGAATCCTGCAGCTCTAAACTGCAAGCCTACCTGTGACAGTGAATCATGCTTTGGTTCAAGGAAATCTGCTTGCAAAAACATACTAATACTGCCCCAAGCTCATGAAGTATTGATGGAAGGTCTTAATGTATTTTTTTTCCCCTCAAAAAATACTAAATATTCTTTTTTCCTGCTTCCTTTATGCTGTTTCCTTTGATGAGTAATAAATAAAAAAGCAGTTGAAAACAGAATGTAAGTGCAAAGCCCCAGATCTGAAAGGGACAAAGACTCCATCTGTCACTGAGAAATCCAAAAATCCAAGTACCAGCACAGAGCCCACCTGCCAAAAAGGTTTTATGTTTATGTTAAGTGTGGCTTTAAGGAACAGAAATGTTCTGGCAGATAAAGGCAGCCACGAGAATGACTGAGATGCACAGACAATAATTCCCTCCTTTGATTTCCTCTACTGTCACTGCTATCAGTTAGACATCTGAATGAAAAATCAGCTTAGAAACTTTGATCCCTTTAAAAACAGAAAAACAAACTCTGTAATCCGGAAATCCTTAGAGGAATATAGAAGTTTAGCATCCCCCTACGCAGCACATTTGCTGCAACTGTGGGGAGAAGGGCAGGATTTTGCCTTGGACCAAGCAGCCCAGGGTCCAGCATGGGCAGGCAGTGAAACACAGATGTCTCTGCTCCCTTCTGGACCCAATTTGATAGAGAAAGAGAGAGGAATTTGTTCTCCAGTGCTCTCCATACAGCACACCCACCCTCATGGCTTGCTTGCCACTTTGCATATTTAAAACCAGCAGAATTTAGGACTGATATTTCTCAGGCAGAAATGGAAATTGTTGAGTGGCCTGCTGTACCAAACAAGAGGTCCCCTAAATAGTTCAGATTCCTCTGTACAGGCTTGTTTTTCTCCACTCTGTTTTGCTCCTAGTACACACAGACTCTGAAACATCCACCTGCTTCCCCAGAGCTCAGCCCTTTGCCTTCACCTCGGACACAGGAGATAACACTACACCTTTACCTTTGCGTAGAATTAGAATAATATTTTTTTGTTTCTTTGGCCAAAGGCCAGGGCCCAAGTGCTGGAAAATGAAAACACAATGGGCACTAGTGATGGGCAGAAGGAGTAGGGATTGCAAAGGAGCAGCTGAGTAGCAGCATAATTAGATGTCCTGAGATAGAGCTTTAAAGGACTAGAAGATCTCAGCACTAACCCTTCTCAGGCACCACAGCACTAACACTCTGCACTGGATGTAATCAACTCCAAACTGCACATATACCACCCACTTCACCACAAAGGATCAAATCTGCTACAAATCCTGAGTGCAATTGCTCACTTGATCCCACAGACACACCAGTGCAGCTGGAGACTCTCCCAGCTGTCCCCTTGTCCCTTGGCTCTGTGCTGGACACTGCCCTTCCCCAGGTGGGAGCTGGGCTGGCTGAGCTGACCCTCTCTAGGGGAAATGAGGCAGCAGTGTGGCTGCAGAGAGTGAGCCAAGCTCCTTTCTGAGGCACAGGGGCAGGAGGGAGGCACACAGCTCCCATTCCCAATCTCTCCTTTCAGCAGAGACTCCTCTGGGCACCATCAGCATCATCATCACCATCGTGTGTTCCTCTTGCCAGGGACCTCCTGGGCTCTCTGTCTGCCAGCTCCATTCACCCATCCTTGCAGAAAACATAAAATTCCTGACCTTTCCAAGAAGCCTCTATATCCATGGCCACTACAAGTAACATTTCCTCCTGGGGCTTCCCTGTGTCCTACACATAGCAGGAGGCAAAAGCAGCTGGTTTTAGACCCTCACATCTGGAGCAAATCTTACACTTCTTTCCTTTCCCAGCACTCCCTAGTGATGCCTTTTTTCCCACCAGATCCTAAAGACAACCCATTGTATCCCCCCATCCAGGCCTTGCTGAGCAGCACAGCTGCTCCAAACCAGCCCAGTGCTCTCTGCTGCACCTTCAGTGCCTTTCCCCCTCTCCAGGACAGCTTTGAGGTGGAATGTGCAGCCCAGAGGATGCCCTTCAGTGGGGTTACTGGGAACAGCCCCCTCCTCTCCTTTGCCCCAGCGTGCCACAGATGGAGAGCAGATCTGAAAAACAACAGCCTCCAACACCCCTGCACCCTGACCATTAACTATAATTGTATTCTACATCAATCACAGGAGTTTTCCCCTTAAAGGTTATTAAGTATAATTTCTGCTATGCAAATAGTTCCAGCTTCATTAATGGATTTTTTTTTTGGTTCCTAGTAGAAGTTATTCTTTGATGAATGTCTCCAGATGTCAGTATCTGAAAAATGTATTGGGGGGAAGAAAATTCTCTCTGATGCAACGTAAAAAAGGTCCATTGGAGAGAGGGGGCTGGGGAAGATAGCAATATAATTAAAACAATTAAAATTCCTATCTCATGACCATTTACAGATGCTCCAAAGTGGCTCTAAATTAAAGGGAAATGTCACAGAACATGGATGCTTCTGCCAAAAAGTAGCATTAGAAATGACAAATTCCAAACAGCCTGAAGATTCTCGTTAAATCCAAGGCTTTAACAGCTCAACCAAGGCAGGCAGAGTGGGTAGACAAAAAAACCCAAAAAACCAAAAAAACATGTCCAACAGTCAACTGTGGAAATGAAGGAGAAGTGACCAGGGAAAAGCTATGCAGCAGAACAACGAGCCAACACGAGACCTATGGATTTTCAGATTTATTCCCACCAGATCCAGTAGTTTTTCTACCATCTCATCTTTAATGGATTCAGAACGTCTGTTACTCTGACCCTGCTTACTGCCTTTTCCTAACCACAGATTTATTTTTTATAAGTGTTTAAAAGCTCTGGTGATGAAAGGTTTCATCTGATACCAAGATTTGCTGGATGAAGACTCCCATGTACACACACCCCCCTCATCCCAAGCCAAGGCAGAGAGAAGGCTGGGGAGCTGCATTTCCTCAGCTTTTTCTATTGTTGTTTTTCCTCCCTCTCCTTCTCTTCACTCCTGGGAGAAATTTCTTTTGGAATACTTTCTCACTTATAGTTTAAGAAACCTCTGCTGGTGTGCTTGGATAGGGAACCTTGTTTCATTTTTTCCCCCTTTTTTTTTCTTTTTTCTAAAGGCCATCTGCCTAAACTTCTTACACTCTCTCCCATTTAGGTGTACAGCGGGGAAACTCAATTATAAGAAATACAATAAATATTTATTGAACCGGTGAAGGCAATAGCATATGCTGAACACGCTCTGTTTTCCTGGATATATTTTTTCTTCCCCCCCCTGCATCAAGCCCTTGTTCTGTCAGAATTGTTTTCATGTTAGTATTAGTCAGTCACTCCCCATGTGTCAGTAAATGCAAAACATGCCTGCTGTGAGACAGGGAGCTCGGGTGCCACTTTGCAGCTCCTCAGGATGCGAGCTGGCACAGAGACAAAGCTCACACAAAGGATGACAGGCACCACAGCCTGCTCCTCCAAACAGCAAACTGAGAACACCTTGGGAGCAGGGCTCAGGTGGGGAGGGGGGAAACACAGAGGTTTGGGGAAGCTGGGATGGAGCTGGAGCAGGTAGGGAAGGTTTCCTTGGCAGGAAGCAGCCCAGCAGGGCACAGCTGCTCGAGGAAAGCAACATCTGTGTGTGGGGTCAGCTACCTCAACCTGGAAGCAGAGCCTGCTAAGTGGCCATCTGTGGATGCTTTGCTTATTTACAGGCGTTTCAACAGCACAGCTCATCATTACCTAATAGATGTTAATGAACTTGGCTGTATTCTGCAGCTGCAAAGGAGGTTGGGTTTCATTCCTTCTCCAGCCCATAAAGAGTGTTAGCTCTGGATGACTTGACGTTCCGGGGATGATTTGGTTGGAAGTGTCCTTCTCTGGCAAAGGACTAGGCTGGACCTAGAGGGGGATTTGGCTCAGGTTCTGCTCTGTTTGATGGCCAAACCACACAGGATCAACCTGCAGGGCACTCGGGTGCTGCTCAGCACTGCTGAGCTGGCTGCTGGCACACAGGGTTCAGGCTCTCTGCAAAGCCTGACGACGAAGTCCAGCCCCAAGCACAGGCACTGCGAGTGCTGGAAGAGCAAGCAGCTCCAAATCATCCCAGGGGGATCAAGCCAAGCATCCCAAGTGAGGAGCACAGCCCTATATGATCTGATCTCATCATACAGAAAGCCCACAGTACAGCCCGGAAATTAGCTCAGCCTTTCAGCATGCAGTGGAGTGCCCCAGCCAGAAAAAATTATAGGACAGGAAATTATTGTTGACTGGATCCATCATTATTCTTTTACCATCTGTTACCTTCAGGTTAGTGTTTTTCATAGCTCATACTGCTTTTCAGCATTGCATCCAATTTTAACTGACCAGAAGCTAAAAAAAATAAAAAGTTCAGATTTTGATCAGTTCACCTTTAATTCCCAGGGAAGATTTCTGTCATGAAAAATGCTACAGAATCATTAATGAGCAGTTGTAGTGGAGGCTTCTGTTTAATCTCCCATCCATCAGACAGCACCTTTGGCATTGCAGTGACCCCAGGCTTCCCACAACACCTGGCACTTACACACTGCTTCACCTTCTCTAATCATTTAATTGGCATAATAGATTAATGCTTATTGATTAGCTGACTCAGAAGGAGACCACCACATTCCAGGTTCCTGGTGTCCCTTTTTTGCAGCACATAGCCTTAAGCTGGTGGATAGGAAGAAATTAGTTAACCTCTAAGTTCCCAGGATTTCACAGGTTTGGTGGTACAGGGAATTAGAAAGTACCAGGTGACATTCACAGAAGTGCTGTAAATGAGACTCACAACAGTCTCTACTGACTGTTAAATAAATATACTGACTGTTAAATAAATAACCTAAATATTAACCATCCTACATTTCTACAAATAATATCAAAGAAACAGTGTCCAGATGCTTTTTTGACCTAGGATTGCTAATTTCTTTCTCCTGTTCCTTTGGGAGATTCTCTTCCCCTTCCATCCCCTGAGCCTCAGGCCCCCAAGTTCAAACACATCAAGAGATCAAATTCTCCCAGTAAATAATTACAGAAGTTTTCCAAAGCTTATCACTCTCTCCACCTCCCTGAAAGGAGGTTGGAACCAGATGGGGCTCAGTCTCTTCTCTCAAGTTCCAGGGAAGGTTTGGGTTGGATAATAGGAAAATGTCTCCAATGAAAAGGTCGTGAAGCTTTGGAAAAGGTTACTCAGGAAAGTGGTGGAGTCACCATCACTGGAGAAATGAAAAAGACGTGGAGATGTGGTGCTTAGGGTCATGGTTTAGTGGCAGAATTGGCAGTGCTGAGTTAGCAGTGGACTTAGTCCTACAGATCTTTCCTAACCTGAATGATTCTATGACTCTCTGTCCCCTGCACAGGCACCTCCAGGAAGCAAAGAAAAGCTGTTTGAAATGTCCAGGCTTCCCTTTTTTCAGCAAAATATAACAGTGTCCTCCCTTCAGGCAATGAGCACTGTTCTTAATGGATAACCACCAGCTTAAGAGAAGGCTTAGCAAGCACGAATGATGCCTGTAACAAAACACTTTTGGGTAGAAATAATATTCTTTAACACCTTCTTTGGCTAGGATTTAATAAGTGCGAAATCAATGTTATAATCAAACGTAATACTCATTTCCTAGAATAATCCTCTGACACAGCACTTGCTATTTCAGCTGATTAGAAGCATTGTTCAAATAATAGAAATTCCTGATCAGTAACCCACGAATTCAAGGCAAGTTTTTTATTGTAGCCTAAGGCAATTACTTCCCTTCATCCTAAATGTTCACAAGTGGAGAAACACTTGTAGGAATTCTTCTGTTGCCATCAACTTAAACATTGTGTTGTCCCAGCAGTGGATAAATAATAGATGATTAAGCTGTTGATGCCTAAGCACCAATATGTTTGTGATTAACAGCCAGACCTGTGCTCTTAAGGTCTGGTTTTTATTTTATTGTTCATATTTCAATAGGCAGAAGCTGAGAGGGAATCTCAGGCTGCAAGACTCAATGAGGGAATGCAGGAAAGTCCTCAGGCAACAGGGATGGGATGCTGACAGTCCTAGGTGAGTTCTACAGGTGGAAAACATCCATCTTCAAAAGACTCACTGTCAGACAAGATAGTTTTCAATAAAGAGATGAAACTGATGGAAGCTTTTCTTCCTGCATTCCTGCCTGCTTTTGGCAGAGCAGCCCTGTGTGTGCACGAAGGAGTTATGACTTGACAGCAAGTTGTAAAGCTTTCCCTCCTTATCAAGGCAGAGCAGCTGAGACAGCCTCTTCTATAGTTGGCTTTTAATTGAAAGATTAGAAGTTCTCTTATGCAGTCTGCACGAGACGCAGCATTTCAGAGAGGTCACCCCAGGTCTGGGTGTGCTGATAACTGCAGGGCTGGCATTGGCAGGTGCCAGCAGTGAGGGGAGAGGACGAGCTGGGGGCTCTCACCAGCAGGTCAGCTCACCCCAATAAAGAGTTTGATCGAGCTCCCCATTTCAGTTCAGTGCCCCTCAGGCTCAGTAGTGGTGCTGAGAGGCACAAAAACCCCAATAACAGAGTTGTTCCCCTTCATCTCCCAGGTGGTTTGGGCTCTCTGGGGTCAGTGCAGTGGGACAGCTCACAAACATGTGCAGAGAGCACAGATTCAAGCAGCCCAGCCTGGGACTGAGCTGCTGCCTCCAGGGAGGCTTTTCAAGGAGGCAGGAGCTGCATCTGCTGCTGAGAGCTGCAGTTCCTGCCTGGGGAACAGGAAGGATTTCACTCAGGAGACAGCAGAGAGGGCACATTGGCAGCAGCATTAGTGGGATTTTGATTGTGCACCTTGAGCTCCTATTTAGGCCATCAAACTTCATCCATTTAACTTATCTTTGACTTCTGCAATCCCCCAGGGAAACAGGGAACACTCCAGCACTGCTGCCCAGTGGAAAAGAGCCAGGAGACAGTCTGAACATCTCCCAGCAGAACTAGGGAGGCAGAGGAGCCTCATCCTGCTGCATCCCCCTCTCAGCTCAGCTGCTCCTGGCACATCACAGCTGCCCCATGTCCTGGCAGGGAACATCTGGGGAACAGCTGGCAGTGGGATGCAGGGACACACACCCAGCCCAGCACAGGCACCACATAACTTATCCATTTTCTACAGCACAGAAAACACCCCACAGCCTCTGAAAACTTAACTCCAAATCAGCCTTTGATCACTTCCAAGATGGGGTATGCAAAAATCCAGGCCATAAAATCCTGGTGTCTGCACTGCATCCCAGGGAGCAGAGGCATCTGCCAGCACCCCAGGAAACAGGAACCTGCAAAGAACACCTTCACGGGAAATGGTCTCTGTCAAAGTAAACAGATGCACATTCCCACTTACTGCTGCACTGCCATACACAGCCCGAGACTTATTTCCAGACTCAAATGGTTCATTACTGAGGAGAATAAAGGAAATGAAGAGTCACTAAGGGAGAGCACCTTGAGTGAACATCCTCTGCTTTGTGTTCTAACACCTGGGAAAATAACAAAAACCTAGCCCACTAGAGCAGCTCAAGGATCCCTGGCATGCTGCACATGAATGCACAATTACATTAAATAAGACAAACTTGGTTCCCTTTTTTGAAATGAAACTCCATTAAAATGGGAGATTAAAATTTTTTTTCAGCTGATAATCTCTCTCTGTTTGTTTGAATCAGGCTTAAAAAAATAGGAAACTCTCCTCTCTTTAAGCCTTGCAAAACTCATCCATCACCCATCTGTCCACCTTGCACCTCATTATTTATTATTCAATACTCAACAAGCTAGCATGCCAGTTAAGATTTTCCCTGAAGAAAGCTGGCATCTAGACAGACAGCAACTGCTATCAAAATGTTTCTTTTTGATTTCTCTGCCCTCCCTCACTCCATCCCTTGTGGTGGGAATAAATATAAAACCTTTAAAGTAAATAAAACACTTTTTAATGAACCAGCAAAAGCAAGAGGAAAAAAACAAAACTAAACAGAAGTCTGTTTTCTTTAGTCAGACTTTATCACTGCTTCATTAAATCACTCTACTCCTGGTCCCTTTCATCCTCCCAAGTTCTCACCCATAAGAGAAAATCTGCTCTCGGACATATTCAGGCTTCAGGATGCAAGACACATCTGTTGTTCAGACCTCAGGTCCAAAGCATAACTACAGCCATGATGTTTCTTTTCCAGGCATCCTCTAATGAGATGATTTAGTTTAGTGGATGCTGGAAAAGCAGCTACCACAATCCAAAAACTTCATCCCAGCTATTTGCAGCCCAAGCCCGGGCAGCCAGAGGTACTGCCAGGGCTGGGTGCATCCCTCCAGCAGCACCACCACCCTCCCAGGGGCACAGAGGGAGCCCAAAGGTCACTGTAAATGCAGCCTCTGCTCACCAAGGACTGCCTGCAGGTCCCTTTAACTTCAGGGGGAATTCCCAAAAGCGGGATTTTGCTTTATGACTAGAACACGCTGGCAGCTGCCAGTCAGTTTGGCTCTGCAAATAGGAATTCCAGCAAGAATTCCCCATTCTCATCACCACAGTGCTGTCCAGAGGCACTGTCCCAGTCGGTCTCCAGGTGCCAGGGCCAGCCACACACTGCTGCTGCCCTCGGGTGTCCCAGCATTTCTGCTGCCTACTTGGCTCTCGGGTCAATGGGCTCTGCCATGCATTGGAACCTCGTTCAGGGATATCCAGCCCTGGACTTGGATTCTCCACACCCAATGCACTGAGAGATAAACACACAGCTGCAGCTTCCACCTCCTCCTCTATTTTGGGATTTGCAGAATAATTTAGCAGTGGGCACCACTCCCAGCCTGAGTGTTACAGCCCCACAAGGCAGCTCCATGTAGAACCTTGCACTGTTCCATGTTAAAACATATACCTTAGAAAGAAAATAAAACCCCAGATACCTCTGAAAATCAGGCCCTTTCCCCCCATTCTTCCAGACAGAGAACAACTTTGTGGCAAAGACAGAACAGGGTAAACAAAGTGCCTTCCCCTCCACGATAACAATTTCCTATTTTTGTATCTTGTATCAAATAACATCCTCCTTTATAACACTCACAGCGAGAAAATTTATCAGGAAAAACATAAGACAGAAAAGGTGAGATTTTTTATTTTTTTTGCTCTCTTATCTCAAAGTTTCCTGCCTGTCAGGATTCCACACGTTGGCTGATGTGTCTTTCATGTAATACATGAATATAATTTATGCAGGAATGTATCTGCAAGTGCATGTTCATGCACAGGGCACCTCTGCAAGTGGACAGCTTACAGAGAGTCTGTGTGAATGTAGGATTTGATTATTATGGGGAAAAGCTCAGTTAGTTTCTAGACTGGTGCATTCACCAAAATGTTAAAAATAAAAAAAAAATTAAAAAAAAAAAAAAAGAGCCTGCCTTGGAGTTTCAGGTTGGTTTGTATCATTTTTAAAAATATCCATTGCTCCCTCTCCCAAATTCCTCATTTCTCTTCTGTATCTCAGTAACTTACACTAGTAGTATAATAACTTTATTCCCAAAATTCATTACAATCATTAATGTTTAAAGCCCACTCAACAGTAAACTGAGACAAGGAGTAAATGATTTCTCTCAGGTCACACTGTGAGGGGGAGGGAGAAGCCCTGGACACCCACAGGGTCATCCCACCCAAGGTTCACACTCAGCTGCATCAGGCCCTGGAAAAGCAGAGCTGCACCTTCCTCAGCCTCCCTGGCTGAAGCATCCTGTCACCTCTCATAGCAAACAACTGAAAATGCTTAAAAATGTGTCACAAAAACACTGCTTTGCTCCACACACACCCCCAAAGCACGATGTTCTGGTAGGGAAATGGTCTTTTCAAATGTCTTGTCTCCAGAAAAAACAGCATAATCTAAAGTGTCACTTATTTCATAAATACAAACTAGCAAGACTTGCAGTTCTCCCTGGGTTTTGGTTGTTTTTTTTTTAATGAATCTGCTTTACTCCTTTAGCTGCTCACTCATTTGCACTTACCTTTTAGTCTGATCATGTAAAAGGTTTTGGAACAAGTACAGAGGAAGAATAAAAACATAATGGTTTCTCACTGCTCGAGGGCATAACTCTAATTAAAAAGAACATTCTTGCTTTTAGCACCCAGACTCCTCTCTCCAAAAATCTGAACTTTGACATTTTCAAACTGAGACTTAAAACAAGAAAATAATTCTCAGTGCCACGATGAAGGACTGCCTGCGTTGTGCAGCGGGAAAGGGGAGGGGTGAGGCAGAGAGAGGTTCAAGGCTAATAGACTTATCAGGGAATTTGAGTTAGGAAAATGCAGATTTGTTCATCAGCAAGGCTCATGCTCACATCAGCACTGTGGCAGCAGCTCTGTGTGGTGCTGCAGTCCTGCATATACCTGCAGGATGGGATGATCCCTCTGCTCAAACCAGGATGGTGATGCCTGATGTTTTTTTGTCCTTTCTTTTTATACCCTTTTTATATATTTTTATACCCTATCCTTGTACCGTTCACAAGCACTCCTTGTACCTTAGCCCTACACGTTTACAACCCTTGTAGTCTGATATTTAGCTTAGTTTGGGGGTTCTCCAGGGGGAAGATAGAACATTTGTAACTATCTCAAAACTAGAAGCTCCAACCTTGGACTGAGCCTCCTCTCTGGAACATGTTTTTGTAAACTAGGCTGTAGTCTCACTTGGGGGAGGTAATTAGAATAGGTGGACAATTATGTCATTTATTAAGTTTCTTATTGGGGGATTTTAGGTAGATATGCTAGTTTGTGAGGTCCACAAAATTGTATACACATTGTACTCAGTGTGCATCTCAGTGTGTTTCCACCTTTGACAAGTGTGCACCAAATATCCTACTAAAACCAAGGCAATACCCTTTTTTCCCTACACTGCCATGTCTGCCTCGTATTATTACCAGCTTTTAAGGCACAAATCAATGGCACAAATACACTAGCATGGAGCAGGGGGTGATTTCTGCCCCCAGAAGAGATTGCAGAAGCCCCAGGGCAAGGATGAAACCCCAGGGCCAGGATGAAATCCCCAGGGCCAGAGCTCCTTGCTGGCAGTGAGGATGCAAGGATGTCTCTGGTTACAGGGCACAGTCCTGACTTCACAGCAAATTGTCCAACTTTCCTCTTAGCAAATTCTACAACTCCACAGTTTAAGAGACCATGTAGATAACACTCTATTCCAGCTGCAAATATATCCCTCACACCCTAATCAACCCTTTATCCCCTTTCTACCCCTCATTATAGACACAGCCTTAAAGTTTAAGTCCTTGAGTAAATTGGCAACAAGTGCTGCTGAGTCTCAGTGTGCCAAACCTGCACCTTTCCTGCACAGTTTTTGCTTATAGCCTCCTTTACTCTTGAGATGTATCAACTGTAGATTTTAAGAATATTTTTAAATGTGTATTTTGTAATTACCTTCTTATAATCAGCTAAAAAAGTCCACTTTTGGATTAGGACTGGGGGGTAATAGGGAAAAGTGTAGAACCACAACCTCAGAAGGCAAAAAGACAATAGGTACAAGATGAAGAGAGAAAAAAGTGAATTTTTTCAGTTTGGGAATCAAGAGTCATTGAAAACAGCAATTTGGAGAGGCGCATTACAGTGACAAAATTGACAGCAATATAAAATTAACTCATACTGCTCTATTTTAACTTCAACACATTACACACCACAGTTCATTTCCTCTTGTAACAATTCAATCAAGGAGCAATTAAATCATTATCACCTCCATCCAATATTAGTATTAATTTTATTTTAAACGTCAATATAGAGGAAACATTTACTAACAGCAAATAAAATCCCACATATTTATGGATTTCTGTGCTGAAAATTATTTCCTCAGCTCATGTGAACGGATGACTAAATAATTCCAATATCCAGCATGTATTCCTTCACAATGCACATGTAAATAAATGCACCTAATGTGGCAGGGATGGAGGGGTTTAGGAGTGGGAAATCTGCACCCCCATGGGCCAAGCTGCCCAGTGCCAGGGCAGGAAAGGAGATTCTCCACAACTCAGCATTAACCTGACAGGCAGAAGCACTGAGCTTGCAGTGCAGAGAGCTAATGAGTGCTATCAGAGCAGCACATGTTGCCCATAGAAACATTTGTACAAGGAGCATCCCTGGGACAGGACATGCTGGAGAACCCAGGAGCAGCTGCAGGATAATTTAGTTTTGATTTGGAGTCCTCATCCTGTATAATAACATTAACTAGCTTCTTGATGATTGACCAGCTTCATCCATCAGATGTTTCAAAGGAAATAAAGCCACTCTGGAAACATTACAACATTACAGATTTTTTTCCCCTTTGCCTTTTTTTTTCTCCTTTGCCTTTTTTTTTTCTTTTTTTTTTTTTTTTTTGCCTACAGGAGAGGAAATACTTTTTCCAGTCTTCATTTGCAACAGCAAAAATGCATCTGCATATGGATGAAGCCTTGCAAAGGGCTGGGCATGGACACAAGACATTTGTCCAGCAGCCCTACAGAACTACAGGTCCCAGACCTTGACACAGCAGTGAAGGGAGAAAGGAGATTTGGACCATCCTCTTCACAAGCACTGGGGCTTTTGCTGGTTTAGGAATGTCCCTCAAAGCACTTCAGAGTTTTGCAATCATTGTCCTGCTGGGTTTTAGTTTATTTGGGATTTTAATTGTGTCCAGCAGTAAATGTGTGATGAGAACAAAGGCTGTGACCTCACCCACTGTGCCAGCACACACAGAGGGTTTTTTCAAATTATTTAAGAGTGATTTAGATACTGGGGGGGGGAAAGCCCCAAACCTCAACTAGTTGTTAACTCAGATATGGCCAAATTTCAGTTATTCCACTGATCGATCTCCAAGTGATAGATTTTCAAAAGAACCTAATATTGAAAAGTGTTCATTTCCCATCAAACTGTAATGGGATTGATACCTAGGCTGTTCAGGCTCCTTGGAAAAATCCAGTTTGCATTAATCCGTGGAGAAGCTTTGCACTTTAGAGACAATGAGTTAGTAGAATTTACTCTTGCACTGCATAAATCTGAGGAGTGCTAAATAAGATGCTCCTAAAGCATCTGCCCATATGTCTCTGTCCTGGACAACACCATCCGTTCTAATCCAGTTCTGGACTTGGGCAACAGAAATCCCCTAATTTCCACTAACCATATGTTAGCTTTGCCATATGGAAAAGAATATGCAGTAATGAGAGTGGTGACAGAGCCAGATTTCTTCCCATATGTAATCTAGAGTATGACAGCCTCTCCAGAGGAGAAAAAGCCAGGTACAGCCCATGTATGTCCTGCAGGGAGAGCCCAAGCTGCCTAGCAAACACATTGTAAAAAACTCTCACACAGAGTCTTCAGAAGGATGAATTATCTGCATGATTATTTTATGGTTGTACCCAGATACAAAAGCTTGGTTGTCTGCCATGAGTGCTAAGACTTCAAACTGCAAGCAAAAAACCTGATTATTTGGTATTACTGAGAATGCCACTCTTACAGAAATTCAACGGTATCCTGATGGGATTTTATCAGCATTTCAGAAAAAAAGAAAGAAAAAAAAAGAATGTATCATTTATGAAAAAAAAATGGTTATGAATTTGTGTCCTTCCCATGTTAAGGTGCTGCTAATAGTCACCTTCAGTGTGACAGGAGTGATGCAGGTGACACAGTGGGGACATCAGGAATGTTTACCCATCTTTGCTCAACAGCACTTAGGTTTAAGTCACAGGCAAGAGTCCAGTGATGGCAGAGTGCTCCCTCTCCTCCCCATTTCCTCTCAGGCTGAAAGCTCTGCAATCAAGGTAAAAACAACCCAGAAATCTAGGGAGAAGGCTTGGCAGGACCCCAGTTGTTCAGCTCAACTCTTCATCCCCTCTGTCTCACCTCATCAGATGTGGAAATGACTATTCCAGACCAAGCACGAGGCTGGAGGACACAGCAGCAGGACAGGCTGGGATGTCACACCTGAGGTGACAGATGGGATGTGTGGCCATGGCTGACATAGATCCTGGTGATCCTGACCTTGGATTAGCTGAGACCTCAACCACCATGCTCAGGCAGCTCTGAGGGAAATGGGAGAGGCATGAATTATCTCCCATGCTAGGCTAATTGCTTCCCTCTGAAAGGAAATCCATGTCTCCCAATAAAACAGCTTCCTCCTTCCTCCATGGTGCCTCCAGCAGATGGTCATGTGTTCCTTTTTCTGAGTGCTGATACAGCCCAGAAAGGTTATCTAATTACAGAAACAATACTTATTGGATGCACTAATGCTTCTGCAATTTTAATAGCAATATGATAGCTAGGATTTATATTATTTTCCTTTTCTGATTAATTATTTACATAGAGACAAGCATAGATTATTAAGTACGTGTGTGCTGTGCCAGGCTGCAAAGAGATTTTTTTTTAAAGGAAAAGGGAAGAAACTGACTCTAAATTCTTTTGGAAACAATCATCCAAGTGCTTTGATATCCTGTGACCCTGCAATTTGCATTTAGGCTCCTGGTACATTGGCTCAGAGCAGAGATTTGATGCAGGACACAACAGGGAATGTTGTGATTGCCCAGTTTGGTAGAAAGCTACAGTGGGGAGAGAAAACACTGATCCAGGAAAGCTGTGTTTAGCTGTAAGCCTAACCAAATGCCACACAGGAGTGCATGGCAGTGGGTAACATCATGAAATTTAGGTTGTTTTGCAGTGACTGTTCACCTGCTCTCCATGTAACACATCCCCAAGGGGATAACTGGAGTCAGGAGAAAACTTAGGAATAACCAAGACTTCAAAGAGAAACTTCTGTCATCTACCTAACCCATTTCAAAGCACATCCACAAGTTCTTCAACTAGACTATACTCTGGTGGAAGCACACATTTCTCCTATTTTTAATATAAAACCCCCCTGACATCTGTCTAAAATGTATCATATTTTCCTAAGATCAAGTAATTCTTGGAGCTTTGCCCCAATATGCTTTAACAGACATGTTGGATAATTATTGCTAAATGGCAACATTGAGCCTGGCCGGCTATTCAGGTGGGATGATCTCATTTTCAATATTTCATTAAAAAAAATTCAAATTAGCCTAAGACACTCTCAAGGCTACGGATAAAATTCTGCTCTTTATAGAAATGTGAAAACCATGGCCACTGCACAGCCATTCAGCTTGAAACACAAATCTCTGTTTAACATCTGTGCAAATTCCTCCACATTTGTTTATCATTCTGCATACCAAAAAGCACTTTGCTAACTTTCTGCAAATCCAGATGTTTATATGAAATGGTGCTGTGGTGAGGTGGTAAAATTAATGAGAGGAAACTCCTGAGGAGGAATAAGACAAATCTTTATGCTTATGTCATTAAATTAATTTGGCCTGGAAAGAAATTAATCCTATCAAGTTTTAATCAGGTGGTGACTTTGCTTTGATTTGTGAATAACAGTTGTAATAAGAGATATTTTACAGAACAGAAGAATCTCCAGTGCAAAATGCCCCACAGCCTCCTCTTCTGACTGGAAATTTCTGGTCATTAAAAAAAAGCCAAACCAAAAGCAGAACTGTCACTACCTACCTCATCTGCAGCTATGAAAATGTGAGTGAGAGGTTGGGGGGTTGGGGGGGAATGTAAGTCCTTGGAAAAAAGGGGCTGGAAAAGAAAAAATCTAATTAGAGTGACTCTAAAATCAGCCAGTCTGGGAAAGGATGGGGCAGATCTGTGTATCTGGAAACTGCAAGTAACAGTCTCAGTACCAATGATGCCTAGGATTTTAGCTTCTATATTTTTTGTGTATCTGTAGTTTTAGTGTGTGGCTCTGGACTCCATATAGAGTGCTAAAATTTCTGTTCCCAGCATTTTTTAGACAAACCAATTCCTCTAAAACTTGAGATCCAAGGACACTTTGCTGCCTCAGAGCCCCAAAACATGTAAACAACAGTGAATTGGGGAGAGCAAACTTGGAGTGTTTGATATCATCACCTGAAGGTGTCATTGGAAGATTAAGGCTCAATATGTTAATGGACAGAAATTATAAAGTGTGAAAAACTCGTGACTCATTATCCATTTTGGGTGTAGCCTCTGGAGCAGGCTCTGTCTGCCCTAAATGCACCTTGAAGGCCTTCAATAAATTTATCTGCTTTTTATTCTCCTAACTTTGTCCAGCCTCTGTTTTAGGTAAGCCCTGTTCAGGCATCACCTTCCCAGCCTTGAGTGCTGGGAAAGGTGACACACACCGAAGGGAAAGCAGAAATACTCCTGGATGGGAAGCAAAAACCTTCTTGAAGGGGTCCAGGTGGTGTTTGCAGTGGTGCTGCAGAATCAGGAGCTCTGCAGCAGCATCTCCCCTGTGCCAGCCCTGCTCCCTCGGCCACAGAAAGCTCTCCTGGAGCAGGACGAGCTGGGAGAAATCTCCTCTGCCTGCGAGGAGAAAAGGCAGATCCAGCCAGAATTCCTGCCCCCACTATTTTCTGGTGAGGACTTCACAATAGAGTAAATCTCAGGTAGCACTGAGCCCTGCTGCGCGGGGAAAAGCTGAGTGGGGCTGAGAAACCCTTCCATCACGCTGTCACAGAAAGCAAGTTCCCTGGGGCTTGAAGGAAGGCTGTGCCTTGAACGATTTGCTCTTTAATGGGCTTTTTCTTTGCAATCAGCATGTGAACTTTGAAAAACTACCGGTTTGGTTTCCAGGGCGTGTAGTCCTGAGCCCACAGAACCCACGCAGTTCCCTGTTCCCCCCAGTGCCTGATTGGCAGCCCTGCCAAAAGAGCCTCCCTGCAATTTCTACATTATGTATTGTATTAAAAATAATGTGCTTCTGATTTTAAAAAGAGTTTTTTTAAAAATATGCCATGGGAACGTCACCTTGCTAAAAGCCAGAAAGATGCATTTTTAGTAACAGAAATATGAGGGAGAAAGTCTGGAACAGGGAAGTTTGGCACACATGAGCATTGCAGACACAGAGTCAGATGGGTTCCTCTGAAACCAGAGGGATTCAGGGTAGGAATGAAAGATCCATCAGGGACAGTGGGAGTGGAGGATCAGACCTGACTTTGCCCTTAACCCTCTCCAGAGAGGACAGGAGGGAAGGGAGCTGCTGAGAGTTACCCAGATGTTGTCCCTCAGGTCACACGTGGAGTCTCCAGGGGACCAGAGCACTGAGCCAAGTCACCATCTGTCACCTTCACAGCCAGACCAACCCTATCCCCTTGTGCCCTGAATGATCCCACAGGGATTTCTTCCTGGCCTCTTTCTCCAAGTGCCAAATTGCCATCAGCATTTCTCATCCTTTAGGAGAGATGCAGAGGACTAAGGCTGAGCAGCAGCCTCCAACCCCTTCTCCTGAAACAAGCTTAGTCTTTGTTGCACTGTATTTACTTCTGTTTTCCAAGAGTAGGGAAAAGCAAACAATGTAGAAAACCTTTAATTTCACATTTTTTCCCAGCTGGTAAAAATGATAGCTGGATATGCACACATCAGTATAATCGTCTCCTAAACAAATGGCACAATGACAAACCGAGGGGGTGGGGAGAGGGGGAGCAGAGCACAAGCTGGTGTTTTCAATTTAGAAAGTATGCATTATTTACACTGCCATTATTCCACTCAATTTGAGTTCACGCTTTAGTCCTAATTTCAGTATAATCAAAGTCAATGAATATTTAATCAGCATTGCTTCCAGAAATTGAGTAATGCCATTAACATAATGTCCCCAGGACTTCAATGCCGATTTTCCTCAAAAGCATGGACTTCCTGCCCTTCCCCCTATCCCTTTAACCAGTTGGTGCTCTGATCCCCACCTTTGCTGGGCTCAACAAGGTGGGACCTGTCCAAAATGCAGTGAATGGGAGCAACACTCCCCAAATGCAGAGCTGTGTCCCCACTGATGCTGATCCAGCCCCAGGATGGATAATAAAAGTAGAGCATTTCCCTTCAATATGGCTCAGTATGGAAAAGCATCATAATAACAATAATCCGTTTGCACTTCTGGAGCACCTTCCAACAGAGGGGCTCCAGTCATGCTGCAGATATTAATTAATGCCTCCCACTCCCCTGCAAGGAGGACACTTATTTGTGTGATAGCTAATCTACAGATAGGGAAATTGGAGCATGATGAGGTTAAGTGCCTGGTTTACAGCCGCCCGGGAATCCAGTGGCTTTTGGGCACAAGTTTGGAGCTCTGGCTGGCTCCAAGCTTCCTTCCCTAACCAACAGACTGTGCTGCCTCGCTAAAATGAGACCAAGAAAAGCAGCAGTACCTATGAATATTTATGAACAATACAAAATTACAGCATAAAAAATTGTACAGGCATTTCAGAGCTGCTAAGTGATGGCTCCAGAGCTGTATCTCTATGTGCACAGAGCATTCAGCAGTCAGGGCACACATGCCCCCTCCAGTGGGGCTGCATCTAATCTATCATCTTTTCTAACATGACTATCACTGTAATATCTCAGCAATGCCTTCAGCTGAAGACCTATCACAGCCTTCCATCTATCTGAGCTGGTTTAGAAAGCTTTTCTCCATGGTGCTGGAAAATCTGTGGGGCATATGTTTTAAAATACTGGATAAATTCCCCACTTTCCCTTCTGTAAGTCTAGATAGAGCTTTAATGCAACCTTTATCAGTAATGAACAATCTCTTGTTCTCCCATAAAATTAGAATTAATCCTTTTTTATGTTAATAAGGAAGGAACAAAGTTCAATTTTGTTCACACAACACATACAGTTGGGAAGTCTGAGGTTACATATAAGAAAGTACTTTGAAAGTTATTCTAACATGTTTTTTTTGAGAGTTTTGATAGTTTGGGATCATCACACTTTCATAAACTCTTCCATGACAAATTTCTTATTTCATATGAGTTTATTGGTCCCCTATTTGCAAATCCATCCATTGTTCTCAGCAGGCTCCAGCACAGCCCAGGCTCACCTCAGTGCAGGTGTTCTCTTCAGAAATGGCATTAAGGATCATTTCACAACTATTGGAGATTTCTGGGTTGTAAAGGTGCATGTGGTATATGGAAAACTTCAGTCCTCACCTATGAGAGTGACCTTCAAATGTTTTTGTTTTTTTTTAAGTTTGGAAAGTTGTTCAAGCTCAAAACCAATAATGCCAATGACTCAAGAGTTTGCTCTTGGAGATGGAATGGAGGAAATAAATGGGGCAGATGGAACAAGGATGGACGAGTAAAGCCTGTGCCTGCAGAGGGAACGAGGGAATGCTTGAGCAGGAGTGGAGAAATATTTGTTATAGTCTGGAGAAAGGCAGAAAGACTCACTCAGCTCAGAAGCTCAAGTCAGCAGCAAAGAATAACTTGTACATGTCACTTTGGCATTAACCATCACAGAATGAAAGCCCCACTATAATCTCAAGGAAAGCATTTCTATAAACCCAGGTAGCATTTTTCCAACCTCTCTTGTCCTTAATAACAAATATTTTGAAGCCAGAAGATGAATGGTTCTGTGGAAGTGACATGTTCTCCTGCCTCTGGAATGGAGCTGTCTCAGCCATGCTCCACCAACATCCCCTGACACCTCCTGCTTATCCTAATGGCTCTAAACCTCAGCCTTAGCAAACACCACCCCCATCCTGGCTGAGAGGCAGTAAACCTGGTACCAGCTGTCTTCCAGCAGTAGCAGGAATGAAACAGGGAGGTTCTGCCCTGGAAAATCCCAGTTTCACCAATTCTGAATGGAAACCAGTGGCTCTGACAACATCTAGAGATCCTTCCCTTTGCAGGAGAGCAAAGCAGTGTCACAGATATCTGGTCTGCAGCTCACCAACATCCACAGAAGGGCAATGAGCTCTCTCAGCACTGTTGGGAAGCTTTTCACAGCCCAGCTCCTGACAGGCAGAGAAAGAGTTAAGCTGGAGGGTGGGGGAGAAGCCAGAGGATTGCCATAACATATCATCAGTGGGACTATTAATAGGGTTCAGGTTATAACTTATTCATGAACTTCTGCACTTTTCACTCATACAGCGTGGCAGGGTAACTCAGGAACACTTATGAATGACACTACTAATGCACCAAAGAGAAAGAAAACACAGTTCTGCTGCTATTGCACATTAAACCTATCTATTGCCCTTCAAGAATGCAGCAGATCAGTCAGGCAGACATGGATACTACTGTTAAAAGATCAGCCCTCAGTGCATCACCACCCCGCTGGGCCTGGGATGCCTCTGGCAGATACACAGTGCATCAGATCTTTTCATCTTGGCTCCACTTGCACAACTTGCTGCATGATCCCAGTTTCAGCAAACACTGAGGAGCACTGGCAGACTCAACAGGCAGCACCTCTCTCCATGGCCATGGAGGCCCAGTGCCAGCCCCAAGGCATTTGGGAAACTAAATGGAATTTGGAGCAATGGCCTTCCTTGAAAGTGCCACAATACAACTCACAGTGAACTGATGCTAATCAACTGGGCCAAAGAAAAGAGTCCAAAAAGCATCATGCCCTGGACAAATCAGCTCTGTGGTTTTTGAAGTTCACCTCCACAGCTTTGGATGGCCTTGAGGGAGGCTGAGAACAACTACTGGCTCCAGGAGGTTCTGGCTGCTGACCAGGCAGCACCTACGACATGAAAACAGAGCTCTCAGAAATGTGAAGACCCAAATTCCCATTGCTACGTCAGTTCCTGAAGGAGACTTACACTATGGCACAAATAATTTAGGATTTAATAGATATGGCAAAGGCAATGGGGTGTGTCAGTACCAAGAGCCCAGTTATCCCTAGGGACCAAGTTTATTCCTCTCACCTACACTCCTGGTAAGAGATTTAGCACTTGTCACTGGTCACTGTTTTATCTCCAGTGTCTTAATTGTCTTCCTGCTAGTTAGGGCTCATTGTATGTTATATTGATTGTTGTTTCCCCACTAATTGACTGTGTGGTTGTTGGCTTCTTTAATTGCCATCCTGAAAGGCACTGTAAATTGTCCTACATCAACATTAGTGATGGTAAGAAAACCAGAGTGGTGCAAGGAATTTCAGTGTTAGTACAGTGGGGAAACAGCAGGGTCTTGGGATGCTCTCAGCCCATTTAATCCCCAGGATCAGCCAACTCATCCTAACCTTGTACACCAAACACTGAAGTTTTCACATTCATATGCTGGATTGAAGTTGGGGTTTTGACCATATTCTGGTTCAACATTGACTCAGATGATGGAGGTGCAGAGCCTACAGCACATCCTTTCCAACACACATGTGCTTCCCAGCTCCTCCTCCAGTTATCCAAGTCTAATCCAAGACACAGACCTCAATGGGTATTTTCTTTAGCCTTCCACAGACCTTTTGGTCCAAATCTTAAAACATTTAATGCTTCTCACAGACCTAAGGATGCAGACAAAGGACCAACACAGATTTTTCAAGTCGTCTAACTCCTACTAATTAACTCAGCCATGTTAGAGCCTTTGAAAGTTTGACAGAGCCCTCACAAATATTTTTAGACAGTTGAATTGCTTTACCTGGCTCAGTCCTCCAGGCCCCATATTTGCAAACACTGTCTCCATATGCCAACCCAAACTCTTAATCCACATACAAGGGACAGGATGAGTCAGTCATGCAATGCATTTCACTGTTCCGGAGATGACAAAAGACTACGAGAAGAAAGATTAATTAAAGACCTAGACAAGGAAAAAAAAACCTTTTCTTCAAAAGCATTTAGCAGTGAAAGGCACTGGGCATTATTTGAGGCTTATTGAATTCATGCTGGCTCTCTCTTTTCTGGAATAGCATCAATACTGCAATTGATTCCAGGCCTTTTCTTAGCAGAATCCCAGTTCTAATTTAATCCTATTGAGCAGCAGTCAGAAGCCCACCAAGGGAGGAATTCCACTCATTTTAGCAAAATGGCCAAACAGTGGTGGGTTTGACAAAACCAAAAGACAGGATGCCTTTTGCCTGTTTTTGAAGGGCGACTCTGACTGCAGCAGTCCTTGTTGCTATCACTGCCTACTCCCAAAAATGCAGCATCCAGGACCTTGCTTGTTTTCCTATTATGGCAACAAAACTGCTTGTCTTAGTCTTGTGCAAAAATTGAATTTTTTGTTTAAGATTATAAACGGTCCTATTGGTGCCTGATGCTTCCTGTGTTGTTTTTTTACCCTATTGTTTCCCTTTTTTCTCCTAGGTAAGAAAAAATTCCTCCCTACCTGTGCAAATGTTCATGAGGGAACAGTGAAAGGCTCTTTTTCACACAGCTTTTCAGCCAGTCGATACAGGAGGCCACATTTCAGCTGATGAGAATATGCTGTGAAAACTTGTGTTTGCTATTCCTGCATATCCTGACCTCCCTGCTATTCATTCTCACCTCTTCTAGATGTAAGAAAAGCAACACAAAAAGAGGAATTTCCCCCTCAACACTTGAGATCTATCCCCCAGCCTTCTCCAAATCACTTGAGTAGTTCTTACAGTAAGTGAGGAGCTAAGGGAGACTGTTATCCTGCCACATTTACAGGCCTCTCTTTAATTTCAGGACACTGCTGCTGAACTTTAATGGAATGATTGGTAATGAGCAGCAGCAGCAGCAAGAGGAGGAACACAACTGAAGCAAGGAAAGCCTCGGGATGCAATCCCATCCATCTTTGGATGCCACAATCCCAACAATATCTGCTTGAGCACCATTTCATTAGCCTGGTGCAATCTCTCCAGTAACAGCCCCAGCCTGTCCCTGCTGCCTCCACAAAGCAGCTTTTTTAAACCTTTACAGGTCAGTGCAGAACCATTTTTCTCAGGGTTCGTTGTTTCCCAGCATTACCTTTACCAATCTTCAGGCACGGCAGAAGGGTTGTTCATTTGTTTAAGCATCTGCTTTGGATTGAGGTGATGTGTGGTAGGAGTGTGTGGAAAAGGGAGGGACATCTCAGCAGTGCTGGCCTGGCCTGGCCCACAGAAATAATTATCCTCCTTTAGCCATACTTTTCATGTCATGTCCTGTACGTGGTACTTGTCAACTTTATTTAACTGCAAACTTCTTGCTGGAACCTGATCTGATGGTCCACATTATTTCCTAGCTCTGTCTTATTGTAGGAACACGAATAGAGGAGGTGGCAGAGGTTCTTAAAAAAAGAAAGGGAACAGAGACAATCTCCAAGAGTTTTTTATCTGCATTTTGAAGTGCCTGACAAAAGTTTGCAAGCACATTTTGCCTGTGAACAGCACACTACCCACCACATCTGAAGGTGCCAAAAACCAAACTTGGAACACACACAGGGGAAGGACCGAGCTGACA
This sequence comes from Lichenostomus cassidix, assembly GCF_008360975.1. NCBI lineage: Eukaryota > Metazoa > Chordata > Aves > Passeriformes > Meliphagidae > Lichenostomus > Lichenostomus cassidix. The sequence continues at coordinate 6,879,937 of NC_139489.1, read as the reverse complement.
AAAAGCCAATTCAGTATCTATCTGCTCACAACAACCAACAAGCACACAAATGAGCCTTGCACTCTTCTTTCCTCATCTTCACTCTATGGCCACTCTCCAAAGAGAAGGCAGTGTGATGAGCCAGGGGAAAGCAAAGCAAAACACCCCTGTTTCAAGATCTCATTAACTGGGAAGCTAATAAGTGCACTGAAGCTTTCATTCCTCGAGCTGAAGCAGGAAAAGTTAAGAGGAGGAAAAAAATACTTCCAAAGCGTCAGAATTTTCTGCTTCTCATCTCTAACGGTGCCTCTGTGCATTTTTAATAGCTGATCCTGCACATGAAACCCTTGGGACCAAGGTTTAGGGAGCCAGATCTTACTGCAGAGCTTACATCCACGTTTCAAAACACAAAGCCTTTCCACAGAAAACAAGATGATTGAAAAGCTGCATGAAGTCTTTCCCCAGTATAATCTAGAAGCTTATTAGCTACTTTTGGACTCTTGAGTCATTGAGGTTTAGTGGCTCCATGCCTTCAATCTCATCTCCTAACGTCTTCCTCTGGGCCAGAAATCTTCCTTAGTTTTCCTACCCCAACCTCCTCAGAACTTCACCCTTCATCTCTGAGTGGAGGGGAGGGGGGTGAGGAGTCAAGGAGCTCTTTTATACAGCAGCTAGAGGGGGTCAGAGATTTAAATTTACCCCGGGGACAGGTGATTTTAACAAAATAAAAATAAAAAAAAAGCCTCACCCAGAAACAGCAAGTGAGATTCAAGGCTTTGTCTTTGCTTCAAGAACAAGAACTAAGTCAAATGTCTGTGATGGTGACCACTGGATCCTTCCACCTTCAGAAAAACAAAGCACCTGAACAGGATGGTAAAGTTTTACACAGGTTATAGTTAGCAAAAGGGTCTTCCTTTAACACAAAAGGAAAAGTAATCCTAAGGAAACTAGAAGACTGATTGAATTTTTAAGTCATCCTGTATTAAATAAATACAGGGCAGAATCAATGGCTTCTGCTGGAATTCAGCAAAACTTGGCACTTTGGAACATCTCTTTTAATCTCCATTGGAAGTGAGTTTTTTCTCTTTCAAACTAAATTTTTTCTTTTTTTGTTAAGAATTAATAATCAAAGGCCATAATTCCTCACTTACTACATGTTTATTTGCTTCCAGCTTCTTAAAACCAATGTACTTACGTCTAAAAATAATCACAAGTTCTACTAAAAGTGCAAATAAATTCCAAGCAGCCTAGCAAAGCAATGCTCCTAAACAATAGTCAATGTTCATAAGCAACTCCATGACAACAGATGTGATAAAGAATTAACTATTCCCTGCACTGTCTTGGACTTCAGATCACTACAGAGAGTTGACCCAAATCCTCTGCACAAGAGCCTGGGGTATGCATGATCCCACTTTTCAGAAAGCCCCTCCACTCCAGGTTGTGTGGTAGTACTTAGCCAAAGTTAAGAAGAACTTTCCATTTGTCTAAACTGGAGCCTAGTAGGTTTTGTTTATTTTTGGCTGCTAAAAGTGCCTTTGTCACTTAGATATCTGATATTTAATTTGGATCTCAGGCCAACACCCTTCAGTTTTAATGGGAGAGAAGAGCTGGCATTCCCTTCAAACCATGCTCTAGAGATACCAGGCTGGATTTTTTTTTTTTTTGGTTGTTTGGGGTTTTTTTTATGTTTTGTTTTGTTTGGTGTTTTGTTTTGGTTTTAGGTTTTTTTTGGGGGGTGGGGTTTTCTGGTGTGGTTTTTTGTTTCATTTGGTTTGTTGGGGTTTTTTTTGTTTGTTTGTTTTGGTTGGTTGGTTGGTTGGATTTTTTGTGTGGGGTTTTTTTGGGGTTTTGGGGGGTTTTTATGTTTGGGGTTTTTTTTCTTGTTTTCCAAGTTAGTGTTTAAAAGTTTTTAAACTGACATGGAAAGAGGCATTTTTAAGATGCTTGAATTCCTTTCCTTCCCTTGGGGGAAACTAAAGACACCTAGATACACCCACAAAATTTGGGGTCCAGTTATTTGCCTTTAGTCAGCTGTAAAAACATTTGGCATAAAGACACTGATCACACAACAAGACAGTGCCAAAGGGCAAACTGAAACTCTTCAACATTTCTGTAAAACTGAGAAAAATGAAAATCCCCAGACCATCCCAGCCTGCCCAGGAGCATGGTTGGGATTGTCATCACTGCCAACCATGGAATTGCCCAAGCACTGACACCATCACTGCCATGGACACCCAGTGGTTTTGTACAAGGAAAATGAAACCTGGTGCCAGGGAAGCAACAGTGAGAGCTCGAGTTTCCATTCCAGAGTTCCCATTCCAGAGTTCCCATTCCAAAAGCAACACATGCCTCTGGCTCAGCTCCCTGCCCTGAAGAGCCTCCTCTGCTCTGTCCTGTGGCCACAAAAGTCTCAGTCTGTTCCCCTTAAGCATGTCCAAAGCCTAAGAAAAGTTTTACTTTCTCTTCTGCTTTTTCTAACTTTCACTTTGGGTCACTTCCCTTTCAGGCAGCAGAAGAGGCAAGAGGATTCACCCTGGCTGATGGAGTCAGCTGCTGACAATACATTACACTTAAAATTCCTTTTAATATTCTGCTTAGACACACTGTAAAAGAAGAATGGATATCCCGAATAATTAAAATATGTTTAATTTGCATGGAGCTCAGGGCATTGTTCTGACATCAAACATCACTGTCAGCCATATGTGGAATTTCAACTGCCAAGTGCTTCATTTATGTGAAAATTAGCTTAAGTGTACAAAGAATGAAAAATTTATGATTATTTCACATTTTAATAAATGCAGTGCTATGCATTAATTTAGACTTCTAAAACAATTTTGACAGTGACAAGGGAATCCTTCACAGACTAAGTGCTGCAGCGTGCTGCGTTTCCCATGTCCTGCGGAATTATGTGGTGGAGTGTTAAGGCAGTTAGATTTTTATGTTTTTAAACAAAGATATTATATGACTACATCACTTAAAATATTGCTTCACTCTTCCCCCTGTGCTCCCATGAGACAGCACAGAACCCATCAATGGCTTTCAGACAGATCGGCATCTCACATTACACAAAAATGTTTGCAGCGAGAAAAAAAAAGTGCATATATTACATTGTTCAATCTAACAGGCACTGGCAACTTTCCCCAGACTTTTGTTGCACAAGAAAATCACTCGGGTGGTGACAGGATCTTCCACAAGGTGCTAAGATCTGGCACCAGTGCATTATTTTTCATGAATATCGTGTTTTTCATAGTAAAACACAATGCTGCACTACCTCTCACTCCTCATAGGCCAGGGGGGATTTCTCCAGCCTAAATGGGAATCCCACAATGTTTTTGGGTCTGGGGTACCCCAGGCTAAGAGAGGAAACACCTCACAAACTGCTTCCTCTCTTGGTCCAACCAGAGGTTCCCTTTGAATGGCACTTTTCATATAATGATCATCTCCATATTTTGCATGACAACATTAATAAAGGACTTATGTAAACGTGGAATCATACAATCATAGACTAGTTAGGGTTGGAAGGAACCTTTTAAAGGTCATCTGGTCCAACCCCCTGCTATGAGCAGGAACATCTTCAAAAACATCTGAAATTCCGTACAAAGCCCCTGACTCAAAATATAAATGACACAAAGAAAGGAGAGGATTTTAGCCATTGTCAGCTCACGTAAGCCTGACTTTTGTGCTTTGTAAGAACTGCATTTACAGACACGTTAAACACAGTACACTCCCCTCTCTGCATGTATTGCACGCTCAAAATCTACATTAAAAGGAGGTTATTAACACCATCCTGCAAGAGTTCAGAAAAGAGACCAAAACCAACTTCATTCTGCCATTTCCTAAGGTGGGGCTCTTTGAACAAAGCTCTTTGGTGTATTTCCATTTCTTCTTTTCTTTTTCTTTTTCTTCTTTTTTTTTTTCAAAAAAGCAAACTTATAAAAATGGAAATTCTATCACATAGCCTCACCTTGAGCACAGATGAATTATAAACAGGGTTTGATCCTTCAGATCCACCTAGAGCTCTCAGCATGTGAGCTTATCTAGTAACCAAAAGCAGCAAAAAGCCTTCATCCTATCTGAGAATCAGCTCTGAAAGGAGATGAGATCAGACACATGCTTTGCCATTGGCTTTCATGGCTGTTTCCTGACAGCAAAATAGCACTAAGAATAAAGAACCTTAAGACCCATTCCAGCTGCTTTTAACAGGTATGATCTGGCAGGCACAGCTACTTCTGTAAACTCTGAATCGTGAGTCAAATCCCCACTTCATGGTCTGGTTATTTCTGTCAGGAAGCAGATCTCAGTCCTTGTTCCAATAACAGCAAGAGCAGGACTAACCTCTGCTAGGACAGGAGCAAATTTCTGCTCCGTGGCTCTTTGGCATGAGAAAGCTTGGCCTGGCAGAGGATTCAGCCACTTAGAAAATCTGCTGGCTGGGTATTGAAGAAACAAGTGTTATACAAGTTTATATTGAATTTTGCAGGTCCACAACCAGCATAGGCTTTACCCTGGTTTCTAGATATCTCATAACTTACATAATCACTTCAAGTGGGATTTCAAAAGTATTCTGCTCAAGTCTTATAGCATTTCCACCACAAATGGAAGATAATTTTAAGCACTGTTTTGAATAGGGACATTTACGAGCTTTAATATTTCTCCAACAGTTTTTACTAAGCTTTTGTGCAGTCAGTAAGTCAGATGAGAGTGGTATTTGCATATTTGTAAAATAGCACGTGGATCACTTTTATCTGGAGGATACCACTGAAAACTGCCATCAGAAATTAAAGGAAAATCTGGAAGATGTATGCATTTAAAAGCAGATGAGGGGCTGATCCTTTATTTGGCTATCAATTTGTGCAGAATACAACTTCCTGAATTTATTGGGGGAAAAATTTCCTGTGATCCAAGGACCACAGTGGGATGTTTTCAGCCAGATGAAATCGAGCTCATTCTGGTGTTAAATATTTGCTGGAGGAGGTTAAGCCTTCAACCTAATACCAGCAGGCTGCCCCAAGGAATTGTTCCTAACTGCAGAATATTTTGTCAAAAGCACTATCATCACATGCAATTTCCAAACCAGTAACACTAAACCAGAGGATTGCAGCTGGGGAGAAGGCAAAGGCAGTGAAAAGGCTGCAAAAAACAGAGGGAAAAGGGAGCTTGCAGCAGCCAGGAGACCAAGGCAGCAGCCAGGAGACCAAGGCAGCAGCAAAGGGAGTACCTTTTGTTTATATCAGCAGTGACCAAACCTGAACTTTCCCTCCCCATTTTGCAGCACCAAGGCAAGACAGCCACAAACAATCCAGCCTCCGTGGTTTGAGCAGTTTTTGAAGCACAATTCTGGGGGTATCAGCAATGAAACATCCTCTGGAGAGGTTGAAGAGGCAGGGGGAGGCAATGGAGGCAGGTGGCAATGGGCTGAGGAGGCAGTAGGGGAAAAACAGGATAAGGGAAGACTGAAAGTCCACAATGAAACTCTTACTGCAAATGAAAATGAACTGAGAGCTTGACAGTCACCTCTCAGATGACAAAACAGTAATTTTCTCTTCCCCACATCGACTTACAGAGCCTCACACACTGCTCCAGAGCAGTAAAAATATGAGAGGTTCTGTGCAAACAAGGCTGCTGAATGATGATGCTCATATTGTAGGTCAGGGTTTCTGCACCAACCCGAGGCCATAGTCCAAGAAGACTGAAGAAGGCAAAAATCATTAGATGTAAACTCCTCAGAAGCAATAAAAAGGCAGCCATGACTCATGTTGGTCACCACATTTTTAGTGAGCATACACGTGGCTGAATATATATATATATTACATATATCTACAGCTACAAATCTACCACAGGCATAATACCTGGAGGAACCCAGGGTGGTTGCAGAACCCAGTGATCCAGAATATTCAGCCAAGCCTTACACTGAACCATTAAGTCTGGAAAAGATCTCCAAGATCATCAACTCCAACCTTGGACTGAAAACCACCATGAACAGAGGCCTGGCTGGACTGGATGTAAGGATGTCTGGACAACTCCAGTCTCCACACCAGAGACAAGCAGAGGCACACACAGCTCAGCCAAACCATGTTTACCACCTGGCAGATGAGCTACAACCTATTTAAGTTTCCAGCCAGGCTCTGTGCCACTCCCAGCACGTCCCCTGACTGTGTGTGCAAACTGTGCCACACCAGGGGGAATCCCCATGGGGACAAAGCCCTGCAGAGGTGACAAAGCTGGGCTTGTGCCCCTAATCCTCCAAGCAGGAGGCAGAGGATAAACTCAGCCACTGGAAAACGGATGTTGAGCACATCCTTCCCACACCTCCTGCCAGCTGCTTGCAGAAGAGCTGGAATGGGATTTGCAGGCAGCTGGTAACCTCAGTGGGAGGTGCAGCACCACGAGAGCAGGTAGATGGAACAGGGGGAGTCTGTCAAGGACTTCAGAGAAACAAAAAGAAGAAAAAAAAAAAAGGAAGAATTAAATAGAAAAAGGGGTTGGGGGATAATTACAAAACAAGTATTTTTAATGGTTGCTGGCAGAAACCCCAACCCTTGTATTTAAATGGCTTTTTTAATTAAAAAACAGCAGGCTATGAATGCTAATCTCTCTGAGCAGAAAGCTCCTGATGGTTTGCCTGTTTCCAAAAGACTAAATCAATCAGCAAGGAGGCTAACCCCATCTTGGGAACAGGCATTTCAGAAGGGCCTCAACTTTCAGAGGCTACGTGTGCTGCACTCCTGAACACACAGGAAAAGTGTAAACTAACACCAAAACTGCAACATTCACAAAACACATCCAATAGTGCTTTCACTTTTTTTCCCTAGATCTGATCTGTCTTTCCTTGTTACTTCAGAATGGGTTTTTTTTCCAGCTAAAAATATCAATGGAGGCCTGCCAGGCTAAAATGTGCAGTTTGAGTCCCTAAGTGTTTGGGTAGGGAATATTCCAATTGCTCCACATTTTTGCCTATGTAAACTATTTAACTTGCAAATCAGAAAGCAATGTTGTATGACACACTTGGGTTTTTCTTGGAATCTCAGCAGACATGCAGAGAAAAAAACCAGCATATAACCAGCAGAGAGAGTGAGAGGAGAAGAGAAAAAGAGAGAGAGAAAGAGAGGGAGAGAAGAATGTCAACCATGTAGTACAAAAATAAATTGTTAGCAATTTTTTATGAACTGAGTTTTCCCAAATGTAAAGCAATTTAACAATTTTGTGCCATTGCAATTCACAGGATCTGTGGGTAGAGGGATTTTAAAGGAAAATCCAGCCCTCTTCTATTCTGTGTCAAGAATTATGTGTCATTTTGTTTCTTTCCCACGTTTTATATTTGTATAAAGTGTTAGAGAAAGGAAGCCTCACTGGGGAAGGCCACCAGCAGGAAACAGCATAAGAAAATCCTGGTGCTGCAGGCAGTGGAAAGCTCCCTAACCTGGCACTGACATGGAAAAAGACAAACAGGCAAAACTTTGACTCCTCACCACAGCTGATCTTGGAGGTTTGCCCATGAACATTTATTTAATCAAACCCTAATCCTGGGAAAAGAGGGGTGGGGGTGACAAGACGAGGGGCAAGAACACAGGGAAAGTTGTCTGCAAATGAGTCTCTTCTTTTCTGGGAGAATCCATTTCCCTAAACCCTTGCAAAGCTGAACTGAGGTCATCATTAAACAAATGCCAGATTAACTGGCTTGGAGCATCATTTTCCAGCCAGCAAGTTCCTTTGTCTATGTCCAGAGGGACTGTCCACCCTGATGCCCCTGGGGAAGTGGTGATGGTGTCCAGTGGCACTTGGGGACACAGGGACAAAGGATGTGTCCTGAGGCTGTGGCTCAGCCCAGCTCTGCCTCTCCTGGGCTCAGGGATGGATCATCAACTCCAGCCTTTGACTGAGTTAGGTTCTGCTGGCTCTTCCCCTCCAGAGCTACATCCCCAGCATGTGGCTCACGGGAGAAAATGTGGTAGAAGAGATGGGAGAATCCCTCCCTGCCCAGGAGCTGTGTCCTGCCTGAGCTGTGTCCTGTCTACCCTCCCTTTGCCTCTGTTTCCATTCCCCAGTTTCAGGGCAGCCTCTGAGCCACCAGTGCTGGGCAGCAAGGAGCAATTCACACCCAAACACTTCCCTCCCATCCCAAACACCTCGTGTTTCCCAGCAGCACCAGGCAGCAGAGCAGGTGCTGTGCCAATCTCCTGGCCTCTGCTTCTTGTCCCCACACAGCAATGTCATTTCTTCCTCCTCTTGTTGTGCCAGCTATAGGAAAAAAAAAATCCAAGTATTATGTGTATGCACTTAAGTTAACCTGGTCTGCTGATCTCATGAAGGACAGAGATGCTCAAGAAACATTTTGTGTCAAGTTGCTGCAGAGCAAGGAGACAAACAGGACCATCACTGATGTGCACATCTTTTCCAGCATGCAGCTGCATCAGGAGCTGTGGTTTCTGTAAGGTTCCTTCAAAGGCAGGGGGAATTTACTCTCCACCGAGGCTGTCACTGAGACAAGTGACAAGTGAAAAGCCTCAAAGATATCACCACTCACTCTGCATGACCACGCTTGATGCGCCTGGCTGCTTTGTACAGCTCATGTCATAACTTTGAGGCGCCCTGTAAGACTCAGTGATGAAAGAGGCTTTGCAGAGGTACTGTTCAAATTACTGCCTGGGTGCCCTTTTCTTAAATCAGGCTAAAGCTTTCACTAGGATCAAGGTAGGGAACAGCTCCAAGGAATTTCTCTGCAAATTCATTTTGCAGGATGCTGATTTCTCATTATGAGAGAACACAAATCCATTTGACAAGAAATGTTCTCTTTCCATTCTCATTTTGTTTCACAACCTATGGCCCAAAGCTCAGGTGAATTTTCAAATAAGCCAGCGCTCGTCCTTGCAAGGGAACCTCAGCAGGAGACAAACACAGGGAGCATGTTGGCATCTTTTGTGTTATTGCCCACTGCAGCAAGAGAGCACGGGAACACCTTGACAAAAGTGGTGTGTGCCCCTCATTCTGCAGGTGAGAAACCAAAAAGATTCTGCAGATTTCTGTGAATTGTGCCCCACAAGCCTTGCCAAGCTGTGTTTTTCCCCCCTGTCTCAGATGGGGGAACCTGAGGGATGGCTGATGGGAAAGCAGGCCTGTGGGAACTCCCAGAGTGATTTGGGAGCTAGATCAAAGGAAATCTCCTGTACTTCAAGAACTAAACCCCTCTGTGCTCCAAAACCAATCAACTGATGTTTCACTCAGTAATAGCTGACTTTATACACTTTGCATTTAGGTGTCACACTGACACTTGCCATTCTTGGCACTGAGGAGCTAAATTTATCACTGTCTTCTCTAATACACCCTAGGAAAGACAGAATTAGAGATGTCCTCCTGCCTGGGTTGCAGCAGCTCCCTGTTGTCAATCCAGCCATGGCAGAGATCCCTTCCAGTCTGATTTGCTCTCCCCATTGAACAGCAGCACGAGGATCAAACAAGCCCCAGCAGCTTGCTGTCCACCTGCTTCTCAAGTGCAGCGAAGCAGAAGAAAACTACTCTGACAATTTGAAAGGGGACTACAACCAATTTAGAGGGAAATGATTGCACACAGTCCAAGCCTGGGACGGCGTCACGGAGCAATCCTTCATCACTTAATGTGCTGGGGCTGTCACTCTGCTGATTCCAAAGGAGTTTAGGGAAACCAGTTCCACAGCCGTGATTCACTTTAAAACACTTCCACTCCAGGGCATCATTCTGCATCGCTGGTACCTTTAGACTTTCAAAGAGTATTTCTAGCATGCTTTTTATTTCTTGGAACAGACTTATCTAGATGAAATATGGCAAATATAAGCCCTTTGGTGACCAATAATCTTATTTCCTCTTGACAGACAAGACAAGCTCTGGGTATGGAGTTAACCATGAATTGTTTACCATACCTAGACTTGGTTGTCCACCCATAGCAGATCTATGCTAGTTAGGTGTGGAGTAAACACAACTGGGAGCTATACTTAGCTAAGACTGATCCTTAAACTTCTGGATTTTCAGATAGGAGAGTCATATTTTTGCTTGGTTCAACACTGTTGACCTTAACATCACTTTCTGTCATGGAACTGCATTAACTATTCACTGATTTTCAGACCCAAACTAAAGTTCAGCACTTTCTTAGATACTTCAGAAAGAAGCTGGGTTGTAGCATTTCCTCCTGAAGTTTCTAATGCTATCCACAATTAATTTCTTTGCCAAGAATCAGTTCAGTCCATGTCTCTCTGTGCTCCAGGAGGCTGCAGGGACTGTCAGAGCAAACCTCACAGGACATTGCTAGAGAAATCCCAGGCAGTCAGCAGAAAGCCAAGCTGAGTTCTGTTGCTTTTGGGACAACGTAAACACCACAGTGGAGAAAGCAGCCACAAAACAACTGAAAAAATCCCAAACAAGCAAAAAAAACAACACAAGCAAACAAACCATGAGCATAAGCTTGCAGGGAAGCCTCTGTGGGGGACACAGCCTGATGTCTGTGGGTGTTTTGGGTAAATAATGGTCAAATAACATGACAGAAGGGATCAGCAGGAAGAGTAGAGAGCTCCTTTCTTCAACAGCTATATGGCTGCAAGCTGGATAAGCACAAGTTGCATGGCTGGAAAATTCAAACACTCCTGCGAGAAAACATCACATATAAACCCCATCCACAGATTATTTTCCCCTTTCCATATCTCATAATCTAAGTTTTGTTTGAAACTAAACTGATTGTCTTTTTCCAGGAGCTTGCCCTTGCTTCTGAAGGGAAAAACACCAAAAAGCTGCAGAAATAATGACTAATAGAGGTGGGCTTTTTTCCCCACGGAATTTGAAAAGCAGAAGGAACCATTAGACTGCATTGTCCAGCTTATAACAAAGGCCCTTCCTCCCATTAAGTTGCTACACTCATTTTAGCTTCTCAGCGCTTCTCATGGCATTAGGCTAATTATGGCCTCATTAGGGCCCCAAGTCTTACTTTGGAGGTGGAGAATGAAGTCTAACTCCATTATGGTGCAGCCCTAATAAAGTCCAGCAAGGTTGGGAACAGGAGTATCTTCAATGTTTTCAGGTGACCGTTGTTCCCAAAGTGAAGCAATTTATATTTGTTATCTTTTAGTCTGGCTTCTGGAAATTTAATTCATAGAAGTCCACCTTCACCTGACTTTTATCTGCCAGCCTGGCAGCTGTAATAAAGCAATATTTTATATTTCCCTGCATGGGTTCAGGGCATGAATTTCTCCTCCCTGAAACCAGATGTGCTCCATGGTCTCCCAGACACTCCCTTTTTCATGGGGAAATGTCCTGGCAGCTCCCTTCCCTCTGCTGCCTTTCAGAAGCTCTGGCTGCAGCTGCAGAGCTCACTCTGTGCTTCACTAACATCAAACTGGGCTTTCAATGACATAATTACAGGCCTATATTAAAATGTTATATTTAAATGATCTTATTCTTCGTCAGAAAAGGATATCCCTAACCGAAACGAATTCTTCTATATCATTTATTGTATTTAAGATAATTTAATTCATATGCTGGAAGGCAGCAAATGAATAAATTCCATAGCACTTTATTTAAATATTTTTAAACAAATCTTGAAAGATGTTTTCATTTAGCTGAAAGCAGACTAATAGCAATTTTTTCCTCTACCACAATAAAAAATATGGGTTTCTTTTTATTGCACTTGTTAAAATAAATGGCATTTTTAATAAAGACTGTCCCCATAACAACATATATGATTTGATCACATTATGAAATAAATGTCATGTGAGATTATACATTTCAAAGCAGACAGTTTATGTTCCTTTAGTTATTAAATTCAATCAGTTTTACTACTTTTTTTTTCCTGAAGGCAGGTATGGTTTTGATTAAAATGTGACCCCAAAAGCAGAATAATTTTAGTGAGAGTGCATTTTCATTTTTTGAAGGTTTATCTACCTTCCCATAGGAACTTGGAAGACAAAAATTAGAAAAATGGCTTTCAATGGCAGAATTAAAATTTGGTTTTCTTTGACTGACATTTTTATTCTCAAGAAGACCATGGAACAGCACAGTGCTGAGTGGAAAACTTCAAGCTAACTAACTAGATAGTGTGTTTTTAGCCCTGCCTCTGATTCTCCACCTCCTGCCCACCACAGCCCCACCAAGACCCTCTGTTTGCAGAGGGATTTCAGCTCAAGTTCCCCCTTGGGAGGCTCACAGGTCACAAACTGCTCCAGTTCTTAGACAAAAGTTGGATTCTTGAGTTATCTGTCCTTTCCTCCTTGCCCAGGCTGCCCCCAGCACCTATTTCACACCAAACATCCATGGTCAACACAGTGCAACACCTGGCTGGCAAACAGGACAGGAAAACAGATTTTCAGTCTGTCCAGAATTCCCATTGCTGATTTCTGGATATTTTTCCTCATTTAGGAATGTCAAAATCACAGCATTTTGGAAAGGAAAGCTCCATGGTGCCCTTGAGGTCTCACTCACACCACAGCCACCGAAGCTGCATCTGCCAGCCCCAGGGTGTGACTATCACTGCTTGCTCTTCAGACACCCAATTCCTCTCAGGTGTCTTTCTCAAACCCTCCACCCTTTCCAGACACTTCAGCTCCACAACTGTCTCGTTTCAACAAACCGAGCCGCTGTTAAAAATCACTGACAACGCGGGTGTTGGCTTAATAAAGAAATTACTTTTAATCTAAACATCACCATCTGTCAGGCCCTGAAAAGGAAAAACAAGAAATAAAATGTGCAGTGATGCACAGCCATGGAGTAACATTTGAAAGCTCACATCCCAGCTCTCACCGAGCATGAACGCTGAATATTAAACAAACACCTGAAGCTACATGTGCCACCACCTAAAACTATCACTTCATTTTCTGTTCCGTGCTGTGACTTACGGGAAACATCGCAGGCGCTGCCATCTGTGTCGCCTTTAATTATCCACGGGGAGCTCACACACGATATTTCACAGCTCGTTCAGCAATCACCACCAGGGCACGACACCAGGAGCTTGTCCTGGGCCAGGGGCAGGGCCAGGGGTGGTCACCAGGAGGGACAGCAGGAGGGGACAGGGATGGGGACAGGGACAGCCTCTCCTTGGCCAGGGGAGCTGAGGCTGCATGCCTGACCCCTGCAGCTGTCCCCAGGACCTGCTGACCACTGAGGGTGACACCCTGAGTTGGGTGCTGGAGGCAGAGCTGTGCCAGGATAAAGAGGGCAGGATGCAGATCAACCTGCAGAGCCCAATTGTCTTTATCAGTGGACACAAAACGTGGAGGAAGAGCAGCTTTATGAGACACTGTCAGGAATCCTGCTGGAGAAAAGTATCTGGTGACTTAACCTTGCTGAGGCTGGATGATGTGAATTGGTGGGAATGGGAGGAAAGTCAGTCTGATAGACTTCCCCATCATTCCCAACAGCTCTGAGCAAAAATAATCCTGGGATTAAATGATTCCAGCAGCAGCTGAGCTCTAAGGCAGCTTGTTCTGTGTTTGCTGTACCTCCCTGTGCCCCTGCAGCAATCCCAACTGCTCTGTGACACTTCCATAAAGCTCAGCCTTCTCCACATTATTCTCTAATCCCTCATCTCAGTGTCTGCTCACCCCATCCCACCCCAGGGGCAGCTGGGGAAGGGCTGGCAAAGAGGCAGAAACAACCCCAGCAGTCACCATTGGCAACCAAGGATGGCTGTGAGCAATCCAGAGTGAATATCTACGTCAGATGTTTCACAGACACTTAACTGATCTCCCAATATCCTGCTAAATCTCTCAGGAAATGCTCGGTAAACCCTACTGCCTGAGCACTGGAAGTGACAGCCTTCTGCAATTAAAAATGCCTGGAAATGGCACTCCACTCCCCTGCACAAATAATCCAGACTACAAGCAAATAAACAAAATGAAATTGCTTTCTCAGAAGCAGCTGTGGGGCATCTGGTAAAAAGATGCTCAGGAAACCCAAGCAGAAAGCAGTGCCCCAGACTCGCTCCTCTCAGCAGCTCCTACCCCTCTGCCTGCCTCCTGTTTTCTGAAGCAAACTCTCCTGATTATCCCTTGTGGAGAATTTGTACAGAACTGCTCTGACAAGGTAACAAAATGCAAAAAAAATGCACCTTTACCTCCCAGCATCCCTCTGCTCACGCGGGTTGCTCGCTGTGCCGGCGATGGTAGAAATAAAGCCAATTAAAACCAAACTTCAGAAGTCAATCAAATTTTTTGCCCTTCATCCCTTTGTTGTGAGAGAACACTGCCTGTTCTCCTCAAGTTACCTCCCCAAGCAACAATCCCATTTACTTTTTGACCTCTGTAAATGAAAACAAGTTTGGAGCTCTCTTGGTTCAGAGCTGTGACTCCATTTACTTGTGAAATTGTTTATTCAAGCAATTCCCACTCTGTAGCATCAAAGTTTGTTGTTAATAGTTGCAGACCACTAATCTACACGATGAATATAACAAAGCTTGTGGAAGAATCCCAAATGGACTGGCATGATAAGAGATGGGAGGAAGAGGCTGGCAAAGCTCCAGGTACACAATATTTTTGTGCCTGACCTCTTTAATTACTTAAACACCAAACTGACTGGCAGATGAGCTTCAGAGCTACTCCAGTGACTACCAAGGACTTTCATTCCTGTTGAAAAGATGAGGCTTAATTTTTATTCTGCCGTACTGAGGTACTTCCATCCAGAACAATTCGCCACAGCACAAAGAGGAAACTATTTTAAAATTAAAAAAAACCAAAAAAAACCTTCACAGCACAGCAAATGTAATATACACCCATACATGCACATATACCCCTTCTCAGTGCCAGTGCCAGAGAAACATCCCATTGCTAACAGGAGATTAGGGGTTGTATTGGCACCTCAAGGTCTCAGATGCAAGAAACTGAGGATGAAGACTCTGGAATGATGTTCTGGCTGCTTGTTGCTGCCCCTTATAATAAGGAATCATTTTTTCTCCTTTTTTTTTTCCATCTAAAACATCTGCAACACTTCAAAGCAAAAGCAGCAAAATACAACACTTCAATTTTTTCTGATTTCATCTGGTGACTACATAAAATCAAATATCTATCTGCAGCTGAAATTAGCATCAAAGCTGGAGAGATCCTGACTTCTGTAACTTGTCCCTAAGTAGCTGGGATTTTGCCTTTCCTCTCCCTGCTCATCAGAGCCTTTCTCCATTCATCACATCTTGATGTAGTCTAACATTGAGAACTTTTAAAATCCCTCAATGGTTTTCACCAAATATCTGTAACTCCTTTCATTGTGAGATTGGAAATTGGAGAGGGAAAAAAGATTTTTCAGCTGCAACTTGTCCTGAATCATGAAACCAAGACAGAACCCTTCACTACCTTTTGTGCTATATCTCCTCTATTAAAATTAGCAATATCCGTATCAGAAATTCACATTTTGGAAGTAAAAAAACTAACAAATCACAATGTAATACTACCTTGCACTTCTGAATTGAAAAGATCTTGCAAGAGTGAATTAAATTTCACAAAGTACAAAAAGTTATCATTATTGTGAACATTTACTGAAGAAAAACATTCAAATGACTGAACTAATGTTACCTTGTTAAAAGGCAAGAAAATCACAGGAGTTTCTAAAGCAGAGCTCCCTCCCAAAATCAGTGAAAACTGCCTGGTTCAACATTACTGATTTGTGTGAGCAACGTGGATTTGACTGATGCTCATCATTTTTTTCCAGTTCACCTCCAGGCTGAACTGGAAAAATAAGTTTTTATTGAAGTCTCGTCAGTCCAGAGAGTACCAAGACCTGAGCCTGAAATTTCATTCTTAACCTGAGATATGCAAGAAAACTCTACTGCTGGTGAGAGATCCACAAAATGGATTAGCAAGAATTTTGCTTTTGGTTTGATGTTCAAATTAGATTACTAATTCACAGAGTCCTTTTACTGTTTAATAAATTCAGATGAAAAGGAAAGATACAAATTCTCACAGTTCTCTTGCTACTTAATACATTCAGATGAAAAGGAAAGATAGAGCATAATCAACACGTGTTAATTTATGCAGATCTT
This sequence comes from Lichenostomus cassidix, assembly GCF_008360975.1. Lineage (NCBI taxonomy): Eukaryota > Metazoa > Chordata > Aves > Passeriformes > Meliphagidae > Lichenostomus > Lichenostomus cassidix. The sequence continues at coordinate 6,863,976 of NC_139489.1, read as the reverse complement.
TCCCTAGCTCCATGTTTTAAAATGTCTTTTTTAGATAAAAGGCCAATAATACTCAGCATTTTTCATCTTCAAAGTGCTTTGAAAATATTAACTAGCGAATTGGCACAGCACAACCATCAGGGTCCATAAAGATTAGCATCCCTGTTTAAAGAGCAATTCCAGGCAGAAAGGTTACAGGATTTCCTCACTAACCAGCAGCCCATGCCAAGGATAGGTGCTAATTAACAAATTCATAACTTGAGGTGCAGCACTCAGATCACAGCCCGTGCTCCAAATCGCGCTGTACATGTGATGTGTGTGCTAAATCTCGATAACACCGCGCTACTGGAAGCTTAAAAGATGCAAAAAATGGGCACCTTGTAGGAAAAAAGTGCACTGGGGGTGTTTCAGCAGTGCATGGTTTGTTCAGGAGAACCACTGTGAATAAGAGAGACTCAGAAAGCAGAGCAAAGTGATAAGCAGATCCAGATCTCCTGATCAGTGCCAAGGGTTACAACAGCTCCTGTCCCTCACACAGGGCACAAACACATTGCAGCCTGGAGTTTCAGCACTTTGTTTACGAGGGAAGAACACTTTCTAGCTCTCCCACCTGCAGGTTCTTCATGTCTCCGTGGCTCAATCTGAGCTATGCTGCTGGAAAAGCTTTCACTGAGAGCAGTTTCAACACCTCTCCTTTCAAGTTCATTATTTCCTTCCCATTCATTGTTTCCTTTCTGTACAATAAAGGCACTTTCCTGAAGATCATCAGTGAGGAAACAGAGGCAGGGGTGTGCTGAGATGGGTGTGCATTAGATTCACCTCAGACACTAAGGACAGGGGGTGTGAGAACAGGGAATATCCCACAGAAAGGCAGAATAACCCAAACACCCAAGAGCAGGCCAGGGTGAAAATCATAATGACAGAGGGATTGATGCGAGGATGTAAGCCACAGCTGTAGAAAAACCTTCTTTCTGTGTCTTTTTATTTCCTCTTCCTTTTAAAAATGGACAGCACAGGGGAAAGTGCAGATCTCTGTGTGAAAACAAGCAAAACCAAAAACATTCCCAGGTTTCAAGTGCATCATGTGCAGCACCAAACCTTGCTGCAGCATCAGCGCACCGAGGGCTCTGTGAATCTTTTTTCTCTGGTTTTTTTTAGGCGCAGGGTGTTGTTGTGAGCTGTTTTGGGGAGTGCCCCCGGCAGCAGCAGATCTGTCATGGCACTTTCTCCAGTCATTCATTACAAGGCTCGGTTATGCAAGGGCAGCCGCCGCATCGCGATGGGCTGCGGGCCAGGAGGTGAAATGCCACAGCAATGTTCTAGCCCAGGGCTTCTAAGACAAACATCAGAGTGAGAAAGAGGAGTTCACAGGAGTTCAGAGCTCAGCAAACCCAGCTCGGCCTGCCCTTCCCACAGCAGCAGACACTGGGGTCGTGCCTCTGCTTCCAAAAGCTCTCCAAACTGTCGGGAGCTCTCCAAGAACAGTGGCAGCAGTTTGGAACCACCAAAGTGCTGGAACTGCCACCGAGGGCCTTGAGCCCAAATAACCCTGACCCTTCCTGGCATGGGAGTTTCCTTTCTCTGCCTCCTGGGCCATGCCTCACCAGCTGATGTGAAACCTCTGCAGCAACAGCAGCTCTGTCATGTGTTTTCTCAGCCCACCAGGATAAAGGATGGAGTTCCATCCTGTCACAGTGCTCCACCCCACAGCCACACCTTCCCACCTCACCTGCCCCACAGCCCTTCTGGCAGAAGGGAACAAGCACCAGACCCAAGCACTGGGGTTCTGGAACAGCTCAGCACTGAATGAAGTCTGAATGTCATCTATAATTATAACTGTTTCTCACTACATCTCTGAGAGTGAAATGCTCATCTCTTACAAAGAAAACAGCCCCACCACCAAGTATTTAAATACTTTCTGAATAAAATGCCTGGCTTACAACACACTTTATCAAAGGTCTGGGCTATCAAAAGGAGGTTGCATACTCCATGGGAAAAGTAATATCCGCTTTAGCTTTCAAATATTTCGGCTTTTTTTTATTAAAAATTTGTACAACAAAAGCACTATGCTGTTGTCATATACAAAAGAGATAACAAATGGCATATACAAAGCAGATAAAAAATGCTAAGAAGTGGAAATCTGTCAGCTATTAATATCAAAAGGCCACACAGAGTATGAAAGGCAAAAAAAGTTTTCCTCTACAAGTGAGAGGACAGCCATTCCTACAGAACCATGTGGGTTCTTTGGCTCTGTGAGCTCTAAACTGGTGCAGAAACTTTGAATAGTTCACTGATTTCAGAGCTGGAAAATCCCACACACCCACTGTCAGATGGCATTAGGCTGATTGGATTCTGGCTCCAGTCATTTGCTCTTGTACATACAGAGGTAGAAATGTCTGTCTCTGGCGATTCCAGATGTGCAGAAAAACAGGAATCTCCACAAGTTGAAGTAATTTAAAGTTCCTGGGGATCTTATTAGTCTTACAATAGGGGAAAGCTTTAGGCAGAATGGAAGTTTGTTGGGGAAAAGAACTTTAACTCTGGCGCTAGTGCTTTAATTCCTAATTAAAAAAAAATACTATTTTAAAAAAACCAAACAACCGGCAACAAAGAGAAATTTACTTTATCTTAGCATTTCAGGCAAGGTAGAAAAGTGATGCATTATTACCTCTCCAGCCCAAGTTTAAACCTCCATGTTGTTTCACCCTCTAGTTTCCTAAAGGCAGTGGTCTTCATGTAGCACATCCATAAACATTATTTGCAATTCAAGGCAAAGCATGAGAACAGAAGTGGAAAGCATTTTTAAATAGGAATGAAACATTCTGAAAGAGGAAAGCACCAACACAGGCTGTGTATACAATAGATCAGATTTTTTCCAATGGGCAGGAAACCACATTGGGAGGAAGGAGGAATAAGATTCATAGCTCTGGAAGCAACCAAGGCAATGAGTTTGAGAAACCTTTGCCACACAACTGCTCAGTTTCCAGGCCCCTGGTGAAAGGAAGGCAAGTTCTTTTCTGAAAGGGTTTTGTGAGCTATGAGCACACCAGTGTAGAATAAGCATCAGTTTTAGATTCTTTTACAGGAAGATTATAGTGACATTATTTCCCCCCTTCATTCAGAAAGATAGATACAACCTTTTTTTTTTTTTTTTTTTTTGCCTCATTTCACAGCCAAGCTGGATTTGGAGCTTGAAATTACCTTTCTTTTCTCATTAAAAAAATCTGATGGGGCCACAAAGAATCAGACTTCATCAGGCATCTATGAAAAATATTTTCTACCTTTTGTTTATCTCTATTGCTGTGTAAAGGACTTATGTTTTCACACTTCAGGATCCTTCAAAAGGTAAATTACTTTTGACAACCTATGCTTCTTTTTCATCAGGGAAAAGACTGATGTTTGCTGGTTTACATCACTGTCATGGATGTTTGGAGGCCTATAAAGACAGAAAATGAAATTATGTTTTGTTGTTTTTTCCCCTAAACTGATATTAAACTTTCCTTTCTTTGACCTTTTGCACTGGCTTGCACATGGCATCATTACATTTGCATTCCGCCCAACCACAACATTATCAGTGTCATACCAGGTACAACAAAGTCAGACAAACTCAGAAAAATTGATGTTCTGGATTTTCAGCCACTGGCAAGGATGTCAGGGTTGAAAAGATGTCACATTTTTAGGAGAGGAGTTGTTTCACAGCTGCTGTGAAAACAGCTACAGAAGGAGCCAGGAATTGCAAAGCTCTCAGCAGAACCATCTATGCACAGAGGAGACAAATCCAAATGGACCATTTCACCAGTTTCCATCTTTCTGCTGGGAAAGTTTGATGATTAATTGCTTTGTATTTAGGTAGAGAGTTTGCTCAACAAGTTTGCTGAACCTGTTAAAGCACTGAAAGGGGAAGTACACAACAAAACGTGCTCCTGGGCAGGCAGTGTGAGTTTTGTGGGCAGAGAGGAGGAAGGGAGAATAAAGCTGGAGGAGACTCAAACTAGAAGCATGGGCCATTGCATTCAGACTCCAAATATTTGGCATTTACAGAGCAATAACTGACTTGTGAATAGGACACCATTTAGAAATTAAGAAGGGCTGTGTACAAAATGTCAATCAGTACCATATCTGGAGAAATGAAATATAGAAGCTCATGGCTTTGGGAACCAACGTACATGGGATATTTCTAAAAATCCTTTGCTTGCCACTGCTTCCCTACAACAAAGGTAATTTACATCAGGTATACGTCATCCTTAGTCACCAGAGTAAGTTTCAGTTAGTGACAGTGCAGCCACACAACTCCAGCCACTAAAGCTTAGGTGTCCTTCGCTACCACGAGCATCCCAGCAGCCACCAGCACATCCCAGGAAGGTTTGTCTCATCTCCCAGAGCACCTGGGGGGAAACTGAGCACATCCCCACAGTGTTCACTCTTGGGCCACCTCCTCCCAAGCCATTTCCTGCAGTCAAGCTTGCACCACTTTGGTTTTGTGGATGGCTACTCCTTAGTCTCTCCAGAGAGTGACATTTTAAATTGTGTGTGTCCTTTTTTTGGTCTGTCAGCTCCCAGTCTCAGCTAAACAGCTGGGTAACTTTGGCTGGAGTCCAGAACCAACATAAGTTGTTTTTAACCTCTTGATGCAAAGGCATTTCACATGGTTGCCCTGTGTGACCTCTGGGCACAAGGATCTGCTATTAAAATGTGCAAACCACCGATGTCCTGAGACAGCTATGCAGAGCCTTGGCCATGGCCTGGTCCTGGGTGGCATCTGAGCACTGTCACAGAGCAGAAAATTATTCTCCCCACCTCTGAGACAAACACCCTCGTACAGCACTGGAAACAGCTCCAAAGGAACCCCAGTGCATTTAAACACTGTTCAAGTTTTAGTTTTCACCAGTTTAGTGCCCAATCCCTCTTCCAGTGGCAGACAATGATGTTTCCTATCTCAAGGGGGACTGCACTGCATCGAGGAGGGATTGAAGCACAGGTATGAACCTCACCATTGAAGAGTTTGGCCATGATTATCAAACAGAAGCTGCCAGTGATCAGTGGCTCCTCTTTGCTCCACAGCAGCAAATCCCTGCTCCCAAGGGTTCAGGCACAGCTGTGTTGGAGCTGCGCGGAATTTTCTGACTAAAGGACTTGGAGACTAAAAGTTAGTCTACTTTTCCCAGCTTTCCAGCTCTCAAATGGAGGTATTACTGCTTTCTACAAACCCTTGAAACATCAGGACATCTCTGCTTAAGAGGTGACACAAGGACTTGGGTAAGCTCCGCAAATGTTGACTTACATAACTCCCCAAGCCCAAGCACAGAGCGTGGTGTGCCCTGGCTGTCTGAGGGATGCAGGTGCTGTGCCACTGGCAGGGGAGGTGTTAGTAAGTGCTCAGCAATGCGGGGTAGGCTGCTCCTTTCTAATTGCAGGGACGCGCAAAGCATGAGTAGTTATTTGCTCGCCTGAGCAACTCTGTCAGCAAATGGTTATCCAGGGAGCAGCAGCCCAGCCTGCCCCATTCTCAGAGCCTGTGCTCCCTGCCTTGGCCATCAGGACACAAAACCTGGGAAAATCACACCCATTTGAGCCTGCACGCTTGACAGGGCCCCCAAATATTTGTGTTGACTCAGTAATTCAAGAGTTATAATCCCATCACTAAATATCAGCTGGCCCTCGCCATTTCTCTTTCGGAGAGGACAGAATGAGAAACCATTAGTTTACTTTTGGCTTCACTACAAAACAGTGTTCTCCCAGGCAGCAGCCATCCATTCCATCCATGTTAGCAGAGCACTCGCAGCAGCGACGTCCTGGTCCAGCACTGGGGTTGCTAAGCAATATGGAAATACAAATAATAAACGAATAACAGCCACCTGCAAAAGATTACACACCGAGCTGAACCTTACCGTGAAAGCCCATGTTTCAAACTTCATCTCATTTGGATTCAAATTTACCAAAATCAAATTTATAAAGAAGGGAATGACTATTGTACAGAATGTTTTGAGAGGTGTAAGCACTTCCTTTTCTATTACCGTGATTCAGTTTGGGTCGTTCTCTACTGTTAGGCATTTAAAGCATGCAGCTCTGTGGAATACAATGGCTGGTTTGCTTATTACAGCACGCACTGGAAACTGCTTAAATATATTTTTCTGTCAACACATGTTTGTGATTCCCATATTTAAGGAGTGACTGCCACTCCGTGCACACATGTCAGCGTGATTGATGTCGGAACGGTGTTTGCACAACTCCGCATCGGCGAAGATTAAAAGCTGCTCCTGAGAAATCCTCTTTACAATGCCCAGCTATGCAAACACCCCATACTAGGACATCTCACCGGGGAAACTTCCTCTCAAGGCCACCCTGCGCTCGCTGGATCTGCCCTGAGCTTGAGCAATAGGGTTGCTACCATGCAGAGGGCAGATTCCTTCCCTGTAGGCTTGGTTTGTGACCCATTGGAAAGGTTCCCGTTGCCTCTAATAGGAATTCTGAGCTTCTCTGCTCCTCGTCCCACGCCAAGGGCTGGCTGGGCAGCGGCAGAACTGCGGAGAATGTGATTAATGTACGCAACAAGATCCTCAGATTTGGGTTTCAGGGTTCCATCGTGCCTGTGGGATTTGATCCCCAGGGTTGAAAAACAAAGGATGCACCCCCTTGGCTGGATTTTTGTAGCCCAAGGACGTGTGAGCGAGTACAGGTATGGGATTCTGAGTAAAGGAAAACTCCCACAAATAAAACTAATTTGGGGTTTTTCTGGTTTCATGTGAAACAATGGGAAGTGAGGGAAAAAACCCACATTTTCCCAGTGGAAACCCTGTAACAGAATTCACTCCAAACCCTGGCATCCAGCTCAGCCACAGCACTCAGGCTCTGTTTTGGCCATATGGGAGCCACAGTGACCCCTCTTTTATGCCCTTCCACAGCAAAACCCTGAAGTAATTTGACTTCTGCTGGCTCACAGAGAGAGGCTTTAGGTTTGCTGTAGACCAATTGCTCCCACACACAAACACAAAGCTATGATTTGCTAAGCTGCAGCAATTTAGTTGCAAATTTGAACCTCTGTCATCAGAAAATTATCCCATTTGGGGCTAAATGCTGTCCTCAACCTTTGTACACAACTGGTATAGTCTTACCCTGTACCCAAAACAAACAACAAAAGGTAATTTGTCCAGGTGTGTTGGGGATTTTTCTTTGTTTTAGGGTTTTTTTTGTTTGTTTGTGGTTCTTTTTTGTTTGTTTGTTTTTTTGTTTGGGGTTTTTTTGAGGTTTTTTTGTTTTGGTTTTTTTGGGTTTTTTGTTTGTTTGTTTTTTGTGGTTTTGTTTTGTTTTGGGTTCGTGGGGTTTTTTTAAGTGAAGAAGCTACCAGCTGGAGCTCTTCCTCCCTGGCTCGCAGGCAGGAGGGTGGCTGCAGAGGATGGGCAGGTAAAACTGTGTGCACATCCCAAAGTGGCAACTTCTGTGGGAACAGGGCTGATGTTTGGGATCCTGGAGACGTGAAGCAAGGCAAGGCGGTGCTGAGGCAGCAGAGGGAATTAGCCTAATCCCAGCTACAAGGGAGGTGCCATGTTACACAGCTGGATGCAGAGCTTAGCCTTCACTTTCTCAGGAATGCACTCCCTGTGACTCGGTTACTGAGGAGATTTCACTCCACGTTATTGCTTCAGCTCACAACCACTCCATGCTTTGAGATTAATCTGCACAATAAACACAACAACAACAACTAGAATTGGGGGCATCAGGGAGCAACATGGACATTTGGGTTTGGGGTTTTTTCTAAGAGATGTTATGCTGCTCAAGAGTTGGGAAGTTTAAAATGAATCTTGCCAAAAGTCCTCAAGGCAAGTGCCACTGAAACAACAAATATAGTTGAGTGTGGCACTGTGTACTATCAGCTCACCTGAGCTGTTCATCTTTAATAAATACATAAATAAAAACAATGACAAAGCTCAGACTGGTATTGCAACAGTACCAGGGAGAAATGCAGATAGAGCACCCCAAGAAACCAGATCTGTCAAAATATCACTGGCTAAAATATCCAGGCTTCACTGTTTGAAGCTATCCAGGAGCTTTGAAAACTCAGATCCCATTAAATTTATCTTCCAGATGGCTTTCCAGACCCCAGCCTCAAGTTTGCACTGACATTCCCCATTTTATAAAAGCCTTTGGATGGCTTCCTGATAAAGAGCATACAGTGTTATTTGACTTTTGGAGCAGAGGACTTGGGATTGTGTCATCAGTGCTCATTTCTGACTCAAGGCATGATGCTGAACAAGTCACCAGTCCTTCTTTCTCAGAACTATCAGGCATTTACTGGAAGGGAAACTACTTACCCCACTGGGAAAATCTGAGGCTTCATTAGATGTTTATAAACAGTTTTAGAATGGGTACATATCTATAGAAAAGCAAAGGCAGTTCTCATTTATGCACTGGTTAAGGACAGACCCTAGAGAGACAAACTAATGGCACCACACTGGGAGGTAATATCAGCATGATGTGGCAACAGAGAAATATCAGATGGGAAGTAGAGATCCCTCCAGATGACTTTCAGAAGTGGAATAGTGGAGGTGAGATTAAGTTTGGCAGCAATTCCAGTGATAGGAAGTCTGGTATACATTAACTCAAAGGAAGGGTAACAACCTCAGCAGAGCCATTGATTGCAGCTGAATTATGAGCCCAAGATATGACAAAGTCATGAAGATGTTTCAAGAGAAAGGCATTTCTGGAAAGATAATGTCTCTGTATAATGTACTGTTACCACCCAAAATAAAACTCAACACAAAAACATCACTGATGGAGAAAGATCAGGCAAGTATAGAGACACTGAGTGGGATAACAGCAGATGAATGGGTGAGCATATCTCCCCCCAAAAATTTTAAAGACAGGTCAGCCTAGCCAAGGTACCGTGGATATGATCTCTCATAAACTCTGCAAAGATGGAAAAAAAGCTGCTCAAACTTGGCAACAACATTTGCTCAAGAACAGACTTCTGCTCATGAGTAAAGTCAAACTGGAAACTGGGAGGGGAGAAACAAAGAAATCAAGTCCTGGAGAACAGTGATCTCAGTTTATCTACCATTAGTGTAGAAAAAGGAAAATTGGAACAGATGAACCTGTGGAACACTGGGACTTCAAGAGCACAGTACCAATAACTTCAATCCCATGTTACAAGTCCAGCAGCAGATCCAGACACTTCCAGTGCTACAGAATGGTGGAACAGATATTCCTGGAGAACTTTCCAAAATGAGCAAGATGACCTTACATCTTATAAATGCTCCCTTTCCATAACAGACTGTAATGTTTACTTTAACTCACCCGAAATATCACCTTATTCCTCCACTAGCCCAAACCTTCCAAATTGAACTGAACTATCTGACACAATCATACAGTTAGATTTGACCTGTAGCAATGCAATTCAGGCTACTGCTGAAGAGATTATTTCACTGTTTATTCCCTCTTTCAAGAAAAAACCCACATATATATTATGACTGTATGAATTCCTGGCTTGATAAGGTGCCATGCTCTTTTTAATACATCCTTCCCTGGGTTTCAGTGTAATAACACACCCGACATCCATAATGCTCAAGACATCACTCACATTTTCTCCCATCATCTTTAATAGAGAAAACTCATTTGTCTCCTTCAGCAGGCAAAATAATGCCAGATGAATTTAGGCAAACAAGAGATTGTCACACAGCTTCCAGCACTGGGAGACAGAGAGGGATTAGCAACAACAGGGCTTTCTGTCCTGTGCTCAGACTGCACTAAGCAGTGCCGAGGGATTCATGGCTCTGCGAGGATGTAGGTCATGCCAGAGGGGACACACAGTCCTGCAGGAGCCTGCAGGCAATTAAAAGCAGTGATGCAGCTGAGCATCACCACAGGCACTGAAAAGGGACTTCCCCTGAGACTGGAAATCGCAGGCAGGAAGGATCTATTCATCTCCCATGTCCCTGACAAGGAGGGATGACTTGGTTATAAAGCCTTTAAAATGCAGTGAGTCACTTCTCAAAAGAGGTCACCGGTTACTGAAATTTTGCTGAAGTATTTAATACAGAGAAAACCCTTGAATAACAAATATGAATTCTTTTAATCATACCATAGCTGATTCTTCCAGTAATTACATTTGGGGTACCTGACAGTGCAAATAGGCAATTCTCACAGGCAGAGCAGAGGCAATACTGACCAACAAAGCATTCTTCTGCTGAAAAAACTCCACTAGAGTTTGCTTCCCAGACCAGAAAAGAGTTTGTTATCCAGCAATAAAAGATCCCAGACTTGTGCAGAACTGCCTGTATATTCCTTGCTCAAGGGAGAGAAAGTGCCATGCAGATTCCCTGAGGAGGGGGTGAGAGGAGCTGCTCACAAAGTGGGTTCATTTAGCAAACACTGCAGCCTGAGCAGCTCCTGCAGCTGAGCTGCCCTGGGCAGTGGAGCCAGTGGGACTCTCTGCTCTCCCCACAGGGCAGGCATTGGTGAGAAGCAAATCTCTCACACAGAGAGGATGAGAATCCAGCAGCACCTTGCACCACAAAGGTGAAACCTCTCAGGTACAGGTTCTACCTGAGCTCCAGAACAGCAAAGCAGATTAGTCAGGTAAGCAAGGAGACCTCGAGAGCAACTTCTGCACCACCCTTATATAACCCTGCAAAACATCACCAAGGCCTTGCCCAGGGTGTTTAACAATACTGCAGCACTGGGCTGAGGGCATCAACTGGTTTCTGCCCTGGGTATTACAACATGCACTTAAACTGCTCTGATCTTACTCCTCCCATCATTAAGCCATTAGCTAGTTAAAACTTACCCAACCCCTCCCAAATCAGTGGGAAAAGGCCACCTTCCAACAGCTCCAGAGAAGGAGGAAGCCCAGACTAGGCAGAACTGTGGAAGTTGTTTTTCCTGAGGTCATCAGAGGGTCATCATTTTAACTAAATCAGCTCCATGATTCTGTCCTGTCCATTCTTTGAAAGCTGGACAAACCAGCACATGAGCTTTAAATTGACAGAAATATTAATTTCAAGTCAATAAGAAACACAAAAATATCAATAGGCATTTAGGAGTGAAACATTAATTACTTTTCAAAGGGTACAGTACACAAATTTCCTGGTGCCTTTACAAATAGAAATAAGTCAATAACATGATTTCATAACATTTATAAATGACTAAGTTAATTAACAGGGAATCTTCAGAGAGATGATGAAGGAAATTTAAAAGAACCTTGTCTAGCACTATTCAGAATTCTCAAAGGAAGGAAGCGACTCCTTAAAAGAGATTAATTGTAAGGTTTTTTTTACTTTACCTTGATAGAATGTCTGTTTACATATTTAAGCTGGTTTTGACCTTCAAAATTCTGACAAAGAACAATTTTCATTAAAGCATCTCAGTGGAGAAACTTGGCAGTTCCTCACCTTATCTCTGAGGTTAAGAGAGGATATTAATCATTTAGCAGGAATGGTCAAACAAAACTATTTAAGTCCTACCTACAGCAACCTTCAATTCATCCCAGCAGACACAGCAAGGGTTGATGCACAGCAAGGGTTGATGCACAGCAAGCTCTTCTGTCAGATGTGATTCCTTCATGGGATCTGCTTGGAGGCTCCAGAGTGAAGTAATCCCACAAAAGTTGAAGTCTCTCCCTAAGGAAACCCTACCCAAATCTGAGAATGTATCACAGCATTATGGTGATACCTCTCCACCATTCTTGGCAATTCAAAGGCTTCCTCAACCAAGGGAACTCTCTAAGTGTCTTGAAGACACATTTAGTAAAATGGCTCTGGCTTCCCTTTCTCCTAAGTTCTGTTACTTCAGTGTCTCATTTTCTGTGAAACTCTGTTCACCTGCTGCCCCTCACAGCCCAGCTGTACCTCGTTCCCCACCTGCCTGGCCCAGCTGCACAAGAATAAGCAGCTGGGAAAGAAAGAAAGAAAGCAAGAATAACATGCTCTGTCTCATGTTTGGTACAGAGACAAAGAGGAAAGTGTAGTAGACATAAACACTCATATGAAGAACAATATTTCCAGGATAGACCTGTACTTAGTAATACAGTAAAAAGGAAAATACATTAGAACATCAATTAGTTAAGAATCTAGTAATATCAGGGGTTTTTTTCCATGAAATTAAATAAAGGTTGGCCCACAAAATGAAATTACTGTTGCATATCACATTCTAACACAAAGTGACATGTGTCCTAAACCACCAGATTGTATCACATTAACTAAACCAAACACATCTATAGAAAGTATTTCCATAAAACTGACATAAATTTGGGGAGACATAAAGGAAAAGTATTACAAAAATGAGTCAGTCATGACCTAGAAAACCTGTGGTGGTAGGAGAGTGAAGGCAGTCAGTCATTTGAGGTGTTCATGAGCTATAGAAATGGTGAGGGAAGATATTAAGACAGGCAAATCAAGAACCAGGAATAAGTTAAGCCAGGAGAACTCACAGAGAAATAAGGCATGGGTTGAGCAGCAAGGGTTGCTCTAAGCACTGGAATAAACTACTTAAGGAGAAGATGGATTTAACACTTTGATGGATTTTCAAGAATGCTTGATTTTCTGAGCAGCATTGCTGTGTCCAGCCAAGGTTTCTCTTCAAAGGAGCAGCTGAGTGAGGTTTTCTGATATGTTCTGCAGGAAGCCACAGGAGCTCATGGAATGGCCCAGCAGCCAGACCTTTAGGCACAGCTAAAAACATCCTTCTCAAGAGCCATACTTAGATCACAGAATTTGGAAATGGCTCTTTCTTCCCCAGTTCACCAGGTGGCTGTTTGCACACAGTAACTGGGAAAAGGAAGTAACAGAAGGCAGATTAAAGCCAGAGATCAGAATGAACCTGTCAAGGTGCCCAATGCTTTCCACCCCTCACCTGGGCACTGCCATTAGGTGGGAAACTTTCAGGCCACTGAGCCTCTGCAAAAGCAGGGGAACCTCTGAGAAAAGAATGTTTTTAAGAGATACTGCTGAAAGATTTACTTACTCCATCTTACCACCTCAAGATCCTCACATAAGAATGAAATTCTCTTTGCTACAACCTAGGCATTGGCAGGGCAAGGGAAAAAAAACCAAAAAACCCCAAGAAAATGCTGCTGTGTGAAGTCCCTGAATGGCAAAGTCTGCCTTATGGTGACAGCAGCACTACCAGATCTCCCAAGGAAATGCTCTAGTCCTGTGCCAGTCACCTCCAGGAATAACAAGCAGGTATTTCACTTCAGAGCCCTGCTGACAATTTGCAAGGCAGGAATCATGAAACGCTCCTGTGTCGTCCCTCTGAGGCAGGCACAGAGGACAGACTCCCATTTGCAGGAGGAACAGCACTGAAAAAGGAAGACCAGGAAAACCTGCAGGGCTGGGTACCATCAGGAACATGATCAAGTTGTGGATTTCCACAGCATAGACAGATTTACACAGAATAATGGCACATCACCTCTGTACACATACAGCTGTATATGTGCTCTAGATAGAAGTCCCTGGTTGCAGAATAAAATGCTGATTAAGCTACTTGTTAAAAGTTAAATTCTGGGCAGGTCAAAAGTGATTGGACTTTTTTTATAAAACTTCCCCCAATGAAACCTTTAATGCCAGTTAAACTGCCTGAGATTTTGCTGTTTGGCTACTGACTTCACCCAAATTGCACATACTAACCCTCTGTGGGAAAGGGGAAAAGGCTTTCATGACCCTTCTACAACCTCTTCCTTGGCTTCCTGCACCATCAGACTCAGGGTCCTCCTCCACATGAGGCTGGATGAGTGAATCTCAGTTCCTTTAAAAGTTCAGGAAAGCCACAAAGTGGAAGCTGCAAATATCCACCAGTGTGGCAATAAACGACCTTTGTTGGATGAGCTGCCTTAGGAGACAATTCCTAAAAAGAAGACAACCCTTGAGGTTGTCCTTCCCAAACTTAACAAGGAGAGTCTGTCCTTGCATTGCCCTTCAAAGCAGAGACAATTCTACAACAGCACCTTCAGCCTTGTTTAACCCCAAATTCCACACCCTTGATTGCTTATTCCTGTAAGGATCTACAGTGAAAAGCAGAACTTGGTCCTGGAAGATGAAAGTGTCCTTGCAAACGCAAAGAAACCAACGCGTGTCAAAGAGTTTTAATACACAATGAAGGAAAAAATTGCAAAATCTTACTTTACAGAGTTTTAGTTTTTCAGAAGCTAAGACTCTTAAAGAAATGAAAACAGAGAACGTTAACTTGGAAGCAGATGCTTTGCCCCATCCATCTCCCATCCTTCATATGTTGAGAATTATTCTCTAAAGGTACTTCCATAAATCCTGCAGAGGACTTCATAAGGAAAGGTAAAATCAGAGTTCATTTGGCTCACAAATCCAGATTGTCCAAATGGACTATTTTCAAGTATCAGTGGGTTAATACCCCAGCCTAAACACGGAGAAAGACATCTCCCAGAAAACTGATACTGTGTTAATACAAGAAAAAAGGAAAACACATGCAAGTACATTTTTTAAAACGAAACAATGCAGTAAAATTTATATAAACATTGGGCAGACATTAGAGATATGTTTGACTCTGAAAGCACATGAAACTCCCATGGAAGCTTTTTCATCTGAGTCTCCTGTGGCAGGGGCTGTACCAGCGTGATATGGCACTGTCAAGGCACATTCCCTCTGCTGCTGTCCCAGGACATCGTTCACCTTCAGCAGGGTGAACACCAAAGGGTGTTCACAGCCAGTTCTGATAATCAGCCTCTCCCATGAAACCTGCATCCCTCTCCACTGCCAAAGCAAGAAAGCTCATGCCAGCTATAAAGGATACACAATCGCCAACACATGTAATTTCTTATATTCTATTTCACAGAACTTTTAGCAATTGTTATACTACAATAAAAGCCAAGTCACCCCCAGCCTACCCCTCTCTTGGGTCATTGAGGAAATCGTCTGTGACTCTTTAATTTCAAATCACCAAAGACCAAAATTTAGCATGACAGCAGTTAGCCCAATGCAATAAACATATATATTCATAAAGACTTTAGTTCCATTAAGGCTTCACTATGAATAAAGAAGGAACATTAAGTTGATATTCTGCTAAATGTGGAGGAAACAATTTCCTTTGTAGGAAGAAGTTTTCTAGCCAGAAGGCAGCACAGAAAAAATCCTTCAGGCTCAGCTTCTTCCTCTCCTCCCAGACTCACTTTCACCTTTGCTCTGATCCAGCCATAATGCAACTTCATCTGATGCCATAAGTGAGGTATTTTCCTCTTTATGGTAAACAAATGATCTCACAACCACAGGACCATGATTTCACTGCAGGACAAGAGGGTATCTGACGCATGGAATGAAAGTCATTGCTCAAACATAAACAGGAGAAATAATTGCAAAAGTAAAACAGATGAACAACCACATAAATTAATTTCTTTTTGAATCACTGTTCCTGTTTTCCAAGTCCAAATGATTCCCTTTTCCTATTTAGGAACCCTGAGGGGATGAAAAAATATCCAAGATGGTGAAATTAAAAATCAGCTATTGAGCATGAAACATGCAATGATTGCACTTCATAACACTTTTATTGCCTCGGTGTTGTATGAATCACTCAGAGTTCCACACTGTTATGATGAAAAAAATGACACCAATAAAGTCTGAGCAATTGATGTTATGACTTCATCAATCCGAGACTAAAGGCACACACAGAATGACAAATATTTTCAAGAGTAAGGAGAAAGCTTCCACCTCACTCTGAGGAAGCAAAGTTGTGTCTTTGTCTTTTTCTGAAGAGTGGTTATTCTCATGTCAAAAAGATGGAATATTGAAATAATCCTCAGTATCACTCCATGTGACACAACCTTGCTTTTCCGTTTCTGAAGCAGCCAAATTTGGTTTTCTCAAGAGCAATGAACACAGCGAACACACAGTGAAGCTACAGCTAATACACAATGTTCCCAATTCACAGAATTCTCACTCCTTTGAGGTTCTGCATCAAGATTGTATCATTTTAACAATGACCTGCGCTTAGCTCTAATTTTTAAAAGTCTATAGATTCTGGAAGTATGAAGTAGAATTATCTTTACAATTTCACTAAATCCCAAAAAGTTCAATTTATTGCTACTTAAAACTTCCAAGAGGACAATAATCTCTGCTTAAAACAACAAAGCAGCATCACAGTAATCTCTCAGATACAACATCAAAGGCAGGGAGCAAAGAAGTGACCTGACACAGGGAGAATGCACCTGCTTTTGACAGCCATGCTCAACAGCCAACCAATGCAACCTTGAATTCCTACTTAGAGTTCAACTTTGACATAACTTTACTATTAATGAAAAAAATCTCCCATCTCTATAAAGTGTCAGTAAATCCAAACCTGTTGTGGAACAGCAGAAACCAACAATTTTTTCCCCCCTCTCTAATAAATACTAGCTTTCTTTTTTTAATTGAGTGGCTAGACTTCCTGACTCAGGTATTAAAGTCCCTGGTAGGATTCTTTCCTTTAACATAAAAGTTCACATCCTTTATAAAATCAGTAATAGAAAATAAAGCCCTTTTTGTTAACTCTAATCTTGCTTCCTTGCAAGTGTGCCAGAGGCACTTTAATATGGATCAGATCATGAATATCACAAATTACAGCAGCAATGTGTGGCAACAGAAGATCAGATTATTCATATAACAGTAATACCTCCTTCCTGCTTTGATTAAAAAAAAAAGTAAACAGTCACTTCCTCTCAAATCTGTGTCTTTCTGATCCTTACAAATCAGGGTTACAGTATGAGGTAATGGCACAACACAAACCTTAAAATGACGAACGAGGAGTATTAATAGGGTGTAATAAAACCTACTTCATTTTCTGTCAAAACTCTCCTGTTTCCCATGATGTACAGGTATGAAGTTACCCTAGAGCAGGAAAAAGTTAGTAGGGACCATTTCCTATAAAGTTTCCTATGGTAGATTCACAGCAGATGCAATATGAACAAAGCAAACTATGTACAGGCAAGCACAATTATGGAAGAATTAATGTACCAACAAGAACAGCCCTGGCCATAAAAGCAGTGTAGGAAAATGAAATGAAACTCACAGTTAATTTATACATCAGTATTGTGATGCAGAAAAGCACACCCCATTAAAGTTCCTATTTTTCTTGGGTATTGCTGGAACACATAACTGCAGCCTATTTTCCTACTTCAAACAGACACACTGGGAAACAACTGCACAATCTTGATACTGCCTCATGGGGAGGGAAAGGCGAGAGTAAAGACCAAATATAAGTATAAAGATGTTATTCACACACCCATTACCCACTGCAGAGCCCCAAGCATGTTGCCATACAACCACAGTGAGCAAAAATCCTTATTATTAGCAAAAACTTATTTGCAGTATCCAAAGATTCAGTTTAAGTTGTGATATGATAAACAGGTGTTCCACCTTTAATATGCTCTGTTCCTTTAACATGACTCAACAAAGTTTCGAGGGACACATTAAATGCTACTTGCCCATCCAATTTCTTAGCCCCCACTGACACCACATTTCAAAGGGAACAGAACTTTTTTGTGCCACCCAAAAATAAAAAACGACCTGGGCTGATGAAATCTTCAGGAGAAACTTAATGAAGACTTACAAGATACCTTGCTCAAGGAGAACATTTAAATTCTTCAGCAAAATGCAGTATTTGCATCTGATGGGATGAGGCTACCAAGGAGAAGCCTTAGAAAGATGATGCTGGTTTTGCAAAAAAAATTAACACCTCTGATTTTTGGGGCCAGGCTGGAGTCCTAACTCTTAATTAAATCCTAATCTGCTTTTTCCAGGTTTCATAAAATGCTGTCTCAAATAGGCTTATCTTCTAAGAAGTACAGCATGATCATCTCATTAGGAATCTGTTACAATGGAAACACATTAGTACTAAAGCCATAAAAGACTGAGGAAATTATGGACATTTTCCCCAAAATACTGGGTTGCCTTAGTATCACTTAAAAAAACCTCTGTACATTGACAAGTCTGCTTGAAAAGTGGGAACTCGCTGTTTAAATGTTTCTTCGGTGTTATCTCTATTTTGTTCTTTTTAATTAATAAAAGGATACATGCACCGACATTTTAAACACTAATTTGCTATTTAGCATCCCAAATTAGGAAGCATAAACATTTATGCACTTCATTAAACACTACCTAAGAACACTTTTGATATTAGCAGGAGACAAGGCAGGCTGTTCCAAGAAACTTCAGGGCACACAGAAGACACTGGAAAAAGACACTCCTGCTCTTTCTGCTCCCTCACCAGGAAAGCTCCTGGCTCTATCCTAAGGGAAGCAGCAGCTGCTAGGAAACAAATGCTGGGAATCAGTGGGATCTGACACACTGTGCAATCCCAAGTGTGGGGTTAAGGGAAGGGACAGGAATGCAGGGACACCAGTGGTGAAAGTGGGGTGTTCCTTTTGGGCAGCACAGCGTGAGGCTGCTGCAAGGCAACCGTGGAATTGGACTTCAGAAAGCATAAAGCAAACACACCCTGAGTTAAGACATTATTTACATACAGCTGATGAACAGGAAGAAACAACCTGGTGTTTTTCTCATCTGTTCCAAGAGAGGCACTTCTAGCACACCTCCTCCTCTCCATTTCTCTTTTTCTTCCACCCATCCCAGCCCTTGAAAGAATTATGGAATCATTTAGGTTGGAAAATACCTTTAAGATCATCAAGTCCAGCCATTCACCCAGCACTGCCAATTCCACCACTAAACCATGTCCCCAAGTGCTACATCTACACATAATTTAAATACTTCCAGGGATGGTGAGTCCTGTTCCTTTCCAAGTTATCTACATTTACAGGACACTGAAATAGGCTTCACATGAGGGTGAAGCAGTGCTACAGGAAGGTGGTAAGAAATGGGAAGTCTTTCCAAACTACAGGAAACAGAATTGCAGTGGTAGAAAAGAAACAAATCCTGACACTCAGGAACAGGCAGCCTGAAAGGCAGATAATCACATCTGTGAGCAGAAAATAAATGGAAGGTTAATCGAGATCACTAAAGTAACCCTCAAAATTCATCAATCCAGACCTCAAGTTATCTCTAAATCCTTCATGAAAAGATACTTCAGGTTGTTTCACTTACACACAATAAGGTACAATTCAAATAACAAATTACTTCTAAAAACTTTGCATCGCAAGTCTAACTTCAATGTAGAAAATTATTTTTATTTGTAATTAAAATTTGTGCTAAAAGTGTCCATTGTTAAATTATGGACTCAGACAAAATGGTACTAGATTTTCTACTGTACATAATCTTGCCATAGTGTGGCAATTTTTAAATTGTTTGAGAATACAAATACACTAAAAAGATAATATTTCAAGAACAATAGTATGGACACACTGAAGAGCTTTGTACCACAACCAGAAATCTGAAGTGTCTTGGTCCCTGAAAAGGAACTGCTTTTCGATTTATTTATTAAAATGAATTACCATGATTTTACAACTTACAGCTTTGGGTTCCTTGTTGTTTATTGGTTGGTTTGGTTTCTGGTTTTTTTTTTTTTTTAAACTGTGAAGATAATAGTGAGCTACCTACAAGAGAATTGAAAAAGAAATGTTCTTCGTGTATTTTTGATCAAATATATTGTGAGAGATCAAAACAAAGATTTATAAATCAAACAATTTAAATTTCAGTTCAGAAAAAACACTTTGTAAAATACAACGAAACCCTTTATCAATAGCAAAGTGAATTTTGTACAGTTCTTCCTTCTAAGCAGATGCTTTAGTGCAGCTTAGATCCACTAACTCCAGTAAAACTCAACGCAGGGCAAATGGCTCGGTGTCCGCAGAATCACAACCTATGTACAACCGCAGGTAACAAACTGCAACTCGCTGGAGAAACCTTTGAAACTTCAGTTTTCATTGTGAGAGAACTTACAATAGATCTTACATTATTTAAAAGCAGTTTACACCATGACAGAACCGCTCAAAAAACGAATCAGTTATAGGAAGAGAGCAACGCTTCAAGTCAGCTTCTCCCATCAGCAAAAATGCCACACAAATCAAAAAAACACCACTTAAGTAAAACACTAAGACTTTATTAAAAATCCAAAATTTATTGCAAGTTGTACTTTGCAATTTCCCTCCTTTCTTCATTTTTACATGATTTATTGATATCCATGATTTTTTCACAGATGTACTTGTTGACTTTGGAGAGTCTCTGTGCAATTTCAGTTTCATCCACAGTTTCTTGTGCTATTCTATCATACAAACATTCTGGGGAGAAAAAAAAAAGGAAAGAGTCATTAGGATATTTTTAGAAAACAACATAGCCCTGAGTTGGGCTAACTACTCGAGACAGCAGTGAGTAAGCACTGTGTATATTTGTTGCAAGACAAGAGGAGCTTTCCTTGAATCACCGTCTACCTTGTTAAAGTCGAGATTTGGCACCAGGCTTGAATCATTGGCATGACCAACTTCCAGTTATGCTGTGACTACATTAATAGGCTTTGCATACAGAAACAAGGCTAAACCCAACCTTGTACAGTGTCAGTCTGGCCTGCCTGACTCCTGCATTTGTCTGAGTCTCCTCAGCAGATTTAGTCTCTTCCCAGGTGCAGTGTCCCACCAGAGCTGCAGCCACAGCTCCCCAGGAGTCACTAGCACCTTCACCCTTTCAGGAGGGCATGGAAATGATAATGCTCAGGGAGAGAAGCAGTAACCAGCAGGAGAACACCTTAACTCATTTATTTCATTTTTCACATCTCTTCCACATATATTAATATCAGTGTCTTTATCAGCTGCCCTGTCACTGGGCATATTTCACTTTTACTAGTGGATTATTCAGGACAGGAGCCATCTCCTTGCGTGTTTGAACAATACTTTGTGAACTTATCTGGAATACAAAAAGCAAGTGACAGCACTAACTGCAAAAGCAATGTGGGCAGTGAAAGCTGAGACAATTTTTCTTCCCAGATTTGGTAGTCTGGTGCCAGAATCCTGCAGAGGTTACTGAAATCCAAAGTGGTGCAACACACACAACTCCTTAGTGACAGGCAGGTTTGGGGTCTTTTGGTTTTCATAAAGAGACTGATGTATTTTGTTGTGTAGGCTTCCCAGACTGGTTAAACAAACTCTGTTCTGCTTTGCCTAGTGATCTATTCCATTAGCTGTTTATTGCTTCATATACAGAAAGCCACAGAGATTATTGCTTAATTAACATGGTTTACAATATTTCTAATGCACCATATTAAAAAGTTATGAAAATTAAGTACTATGCATGCTTTGTAGTTCATTTGGAAACCTCTGAGAAGTTTTATAAAAGGTTATTTTGCATTAACAATGTTTATAACAATGCACATCCATCATACTTTTTATCATTTCCTTATTACATACAACACAGTGGGGATTTTTAAGAAGCTATAGAGATATCAGACACATTAAGAGCTAATGTTGTCGTTCAAAAATCTGTTTTAAATAAGTTAGTCTGTGTCCACAGAATGATGAGAACATCTAAGGCAACGTGAATTTTATGTTGTAAGACGTAGTGAATATAAAATAAATGAAATTAACCAGCATGCAGCTTGATAGCTGAAAGGCTGATCATCAGTAAAGTATGATTAGAAATACGACACCTAAGAAGAGGCACATCTCTGAGAGCCTGAAGGAAGCCAGTGTGTTTGCAGGACAGAAGCTGGCCTTTCAAGAGTGTCAGGAACACTCCCTGGCAGATACACCCAGTAAGGTGAACTCCCAGCAAAACACAGGCTGTGGTGTTCATTTAGCCACAACGTCAAGCAAAGAATCACTTGACAGAACTCATTCAAAAGCTGTAATTCTAGAAGTCAGCGTGACCCAGACAGATCCTTGATCACAGTTTTTCCTCTCCATCTCTTCCATTTCTATGAGGGAGTGCAGAAATAGTAGTTTAGTACTTACATAAGGATACTGACTTAGGGCGTCAAAGAGAGATTTGGGGGTTCTGCTCTTTTGTCTTTAAAAGGAGCACACAGATACCCCTTTGTGCTGCTGAGCACCAAAGATTCAAGCAGACCTCGAAGACTAACAAGGAGCTTCACTACTTTTTGTGATGTCTGATCCAAATCATCGGCTATGGAAAACTCCCTCACGTTTCACCTATTTGTCCACTTGCTGGCCATTTTTTTGTTTTGTTTTGCTCTCTTCTCCATGGTGGGGCAAGACCTGCTAACACTGACGCAAATGCAAAGGACACGACAACATGGAAAATCATGGTTATGAACTACCCAGTCCCACTAATACAGGCAGCCTGACACCTTCAACATTTGCCATGCAGTTTAACTGGTTCAAGAGGAGATTGTACAGGCTGGAGTCTAACAAAAGGGGAATCAGAGACAAGGTGAAAGAAACACTAAAAAGAGGAACATGGAAAACCAGGGCATGTAACAGTAGAATTCAAATGAAGGTTGAGGCTGGAAGCAGAAGTATGACAGAAAACACAGAAAAACAAGGGAATAGGGAAGAGCTGAATTGCTGGTGAGTGTAAAGGTATGGAAGAGAAGAAAAGGAAGGGCCCCATCTGCCTCTCACCATGTACCTGTTGGAACAGAGTCCCAAACTCACTGCAGTCAAAACAGGGGGAGCTCAAGAAAGTTGTCATTTAAATGGCTCAAGCAACACAAAGTGGCCCTGACAGAAGTAGAAGAGGAAATTCTCACAGAAGCAACCTTGCCAGCAGTGCTGAGGAGCAAGAGCCTCCAGCAGGGAAACTGGAAACCACTTTGCAACTGGCCAGTGGAAAATAACCCCTTTCTGCTGCATGCTTGTAAACACATACCAGGGCAACCAATTCTGCTTCCCTTTTGGAGCTGACAAGGGGAGCCACTGCCACAGAATGGATTCCTTATGTGGCCAGTGCATCATTACTCAGATACATGGGTAAGGACTGTACCTAAAGGCCCCAGACAGAACTAGAAAATCAGCATGGAACAGCTTCCATTTCCACATATAATCCTGAAGCAGATTAGCAAAAAAAACCAAAACAAAACCCATGTCTTTTACTTATTTCTTATGAACTAAGAGAGATGACAGTACTGAGGTAAGTTTCCAACTTTTCCCCACACAACACAGACACAGACACACGCACACACCCAGAGAGGAACTGCATTTCTTACTCCAAAACATGGTACTTTCATGGCAGATTACAACACCTCTTAATGAGTTCACAGTTAAGAGCACATAGCAACTAAGAACAGGAAATGCAGAATAATGAAGCTCTGCCAAATGGGGGATTTCTTTCAGCCCTACTGCAATTTAGTATGGACACAAAGCCTAAATATCCAATTTCACTATATATTCCATGAGGAACCAAGTCAGTTCTGACTTAAAAAGAAGCCTGAAATACCAAGAGAGACAGAAATGATGCAACACGGGCATGATGATACAAAGGGACTGAAATTCACCATACATTTTAAATAAAGGAGAAGGCCTTCTCTTTCTCAAAGTACTACAGACATGGACTGAGGCTTGCAGTTACTGAAAGTGTCATTGCAATTCTCCCTGCCAGATGAGGTCAGCGATTTACACTTCCTGTCCAAATTCCAATTCAAGTGCAACAATTAATTTTTACTATTTCCATTTTCTCCATTTAAAAGGGTAAAACTATTCTTTCTTGCCTTTGAAGGTATGCCTATTTTTATAGTCACAGCTATAATGGTTTCTGTGCCTCATGCCAGAGCTGGTTATGTTCTGGATGAAAGAATGTGGTAAAGCTACTCTCAGTCTTGTTAAAAGGAATATATGCATTTTAAAAAATCATCAGGTTATAAATGAATTCTAGAACAACATGTTGTTCTCCAGGCTCAGAGTCCTGTCCTGCAAGTGGTCTAAAGTGATGATCTTCTCAAACATTACTGAAGTCAATGTTCAACTCTTCAGCTGTGGAGGCCTGCACTGTGCACAGCTATTGCAAAGTGTTTTACTTTTCCTGGGTATGTATGCACTTCACAATGCAATAGCAATCTGAATTACAGTTTTTAATCAGTTAATTTTAAATGAGCTGAAAAGAAGCATCTTTCAACTCGGTGATTAATGGTTAAACTCCAAAGCAGGAAGCAAAAGTTTTCAAATAACCTACCTCTGACAATGCTTAATTTGTGAGGTGAGAGAGGTGGCTTGGGAACGGCATCTTTCTTTTTTTTGGTTGCAACTCCTGTGACACTTCTGTTCTTGAGAACATCTGTTCCCCAAATCATAACCGCTAGATTTTTTGTATACTTTGAATCTCCTTGTGTTACTTGCAGCTGGTGCCATTTCTCCTCATCTACCCAAATTCCACTGCCAAGATGGACCTAGAAGGTAGTAATAATAACAACTTATCTATGGTATGTAGCACACAACAGTATCCAAGTGCTGTAGGAACATTAATATTAGGAACTAAAATAACAGTAATTAGGGCTGAACAAATTCATTTTGCCTAACTCTGAAACTTCTCCAGCTTTGTGGGTCAGGGAGTTCAAGTCAACCCCAATATATAATATAGTTCCTTTTAGTAATCTTTTCCCCCCCACATAACCTCTCTCCTGAAAGACTGTGGTCAGGAACAGAGATTGAAGAAGGAAACAGTGAACACATCCAGTATTATAAAGTTATGCACAGCATATAAACCAAGCAGTTGCACCAGCCTAATTCAGGAGCAAGATGAAATGCTTCCCTTTGGCTAAAACAGACTTTACCCAAAGCATATTCCAGAGGCGGCAGAGAGGGAATTACCTCCTAAATTGTATTCTGTACCTGTTGGCAAAACCCAGCCTGATTGTTTAAAGTAACTGGAAGGGGTGAAAGGATTTTGAGAGCTCCAATTTCAATATGAGCCAGGAGGGTTTGGAAGCTCTGTAAAACTTCCAGTTCTAACACAAAGTGTGTCTATCATGTACAATCAATGTACCACATGAATACTGTTTTGTGGTTAGGCAATGACCCATTGCAGCAACATCATAAACTTTCCATTAGCCAAACAATGGGAAGTCAAGGTATTTCACTGAAATAGTAAAGCAGGACAATATGGGCTCTGGGAAATGCAGTGTGAAGCCACTGGAGAGCCTCCAAAAGGAAGACACTCAAGTCTAATTTTGCTTATTAGTCTTGCTCAGCACTGACTGTGCTGGGCTGTCTCCCACAGGGCTGCCCTATGTCTCTACCCCAAGATTCCCAGTGCTCCAGTCTTAAGACAAACGCAGGATGAGAATCCAAGCACCATCCTAAGGCCATCACTACGTGTTGGAGCTGATGGTCCTCACACTCAGGACACCCTCAAGCAACAGCAAGGCAGTAACTCCATGAGTAACCAGCACGAGTCTGACACAAGTGCAAGCAGGACACACACGCTGGCCCTGTGTGCAACCACAAACACTTTGCACCCTGTACATCCATCCTCCAATTCCTGGA
Source organism: Lichenostomus cassidix (assembly GCF_008360975.1). Lineage (NCBI taxonomy): Eukaryota > Metazoa > Chordata > Aves > Passeriformes > Meliphagidae > Lichenostomus > Lichenostomus cassidix. The sequence continues at coordinate 6,838,685 of NC_139489.1, read as the reverse complement.
GCACACTGCAGGCTCCTGAACTACCTCTGCACACAGCAAGCTTTGTTCCCGTGGTGATGAACTTCACTCCCTGGGACACACACTTGCTCATCCTTGTAACAAGCTAGGGTGTGACCTTCACATCCCAACTGCTCATCAGAGCTCACTGCACTTACCTTCAGACCTGCAGATAATCTGGAAAAGTGCAATATACCAAACACATATACCAAATGGATTGATATATATCCAAAATCTAGCTGTGATTAGAGCTAGTTCAATGGGGGTTCTTTCTGTAACATTAACACTTGAAAAAAACTTACTACCTTATGATTAAAAAAAACCCCATCAACAAAATCCCCTGGGAAAACTTCATCAGAAGACTGTTTGCCTTAGCTGTTCTGCCCTCAGTTTTCTGTGGTTTTATTCATTTCATGTGGCTTTACATAAACTGTGCCTGCTACCCATACAAATCTGAGCAGTATCACAGAAGTCCCATTAAATGCAATGAAAATTGGACAAAGCTACTGTAAAATTTTATATACCCATAATTTTACTGCCTGTATTCAACTGAATACCATTTTTCCTTTAAATGGAAACCTACTTTAATTATTAATGAGGGCTATAACTCCCAGAAATTTTTTATTACGACGGTATCCTTCAAAAGCAACTAGATGTTTAAAAACTTAAATAGAGTAATATGAATGGTTTGGCTACAAGCTATGTTATATAAAAAAAATGGAAAACTCCACCTTCCTTAAAGCATAAAACCATACAGCAATCTGCCTCTCCTGCTGAACCTTCTACACTAAAGGGATTCTAAGAAGCTTTTCACAAGTCTGCATGGACAGAAATTAAACTAGTAATAACCACAACACAAACACCCCTTTTTTTTTCCTTTTTCTTTGTTGTTGAGCCTATTCACAAATGATTTTTAAAAAGTCAAACTCTTCTGGTGCTCTCTGTGTATTTTGTAAGGCAACTTCAATCAGGAGTGAGCAGTCTGTGCTCAGAAAACAATTATAGTACATATTACATTCAGTTATTTCTAGTTTGATCTTGGAAAAGTTCTATAGGAAAACATCTGTAAGTTACCTAGAAAATATCTAAGATTAGGAATGTTGTGACATATAAAATTTTGGGTGTCTGTATTACATTAGTAGTACAGACTGTTCTATTTGATCAAAAATCCAATTCCCCTCCGCCAAAATTAGGGTTTGTCTCTGTGAAAGATTATTTAGTCTCTTAAGAAGCTACTACATTATTCATTAGCTTGAAGTTACTCAAAAGAAAAGAACAACTTACAGGAAGTATTTTTAATATTTATGCTTCAGACAGATCATCTCTTCTTTGAACATGCTTCATTTATTAAAAAAGCAATTGCTGGTATGAAACACCTATGGCAACAGCAGCTATGTGACAGACAGCCACAGCCACAGAAATCTTACGTCTCCCTTTTTCTATTTCTAGCACCGTTGTGGTGAGGAATTCAAGCTGCCTGTGTCTCAGTTTACCTCTCTGTACAACAGGCCCAGCACTGTTTCCTATCAATCCCAAAGCCTGGGGAAGCTCCCTGTACTCCACATTCAGCAGACATTTCCTTCTTGCTGGAAGAGCTGCCCCATGAGCCAGACTGCTGGCTTGATGAAATCAAGGGGAAATTTACTCCCAATTTCAGCAACTGCAGGATCAAGCTTCAAGCACAATGCAACAGAGACAGCAGTGAATTCAAAGCAACACTCACCAGCATGGCTGTGCTAACATCTGCAATAGATCTAAAACGTGTCTCAGAAGATGAACTCTTTTTTTTTTTTCCTTTTTTTTCTTTCCTTCTTTTTTCTTTTCTTTAAATGAGTGCCATAGGCTCTTTTTCAGTAACTCGGTTTTCCCTCTGGAGGGAAGAGATTTATCTGCTTTGAAAGAATCCTACTAAGATCAAATCTGGTGCCACAAAGGGTAAGGTTTGTAAAAAAGTATTTCAACTACTCTAGAGGTGCATATCAATAAAGGAATACTGAAATAAAGCCACAAATAAGGAAAAATGAAGAAAACTACCCTCCAACACTCTAAGTACTCCTAGTTCACATTTCTGGCATCTGAGCTGGCTGTAGCCCCAGTAAATAGGCAAACCAAGAACCAAAATTACAAAACGAAAATTAAAGAGCTATTAATACCTGCAAAGACAGAGAAAACTTCAGCAAAAGAAGTGCCAAGAAGCTGACAGATGAAAAAAGGGTGCAGGAAAAGCTGCATACAAATACTAAAGGATGTGCCCTATCCCACAGACCTTAAGTGGAAGAGAAGGAGGTGAACCAAACTCACACAATAACACAGCCTAAGTCTTCATTGTACAAATATACTCAAAATAATCAAGCAAATGACATATTGAATTATATCAGGCAAGAAAAGCTATCTGAACCAAATACCTGTCAAACTGTCAAGATTCTACTGTTTTTCACATACATTCTGTCCTCAACAATTATGCTGAATTCATCTTCAAGAAGGACAGACCTTGTGCAGTCAGTCTTTTAACACAAATCTGTAAATGCAGTTTCATGATATTGCATCAGTAACTCCACTGTATGACAAAGCTGGAATGGATGTTTCCTCCCTGAGGGTTCTCAGATTATGGTACCAAATGCATATATGTACCAAGAAACAGGATCTGCATAGGCAATTCTGAAGGACATATAGCTTTGTAAAAGAAACACGACGTTTATTTAATGGTAATGGAAACAGCTATAAAAGCAGGCCTAGGTAGATGAGCAGTTCATGTGTTGAACACACTGAAATCTGAAAAACTCTCAGTCAGGTTCTGGCAAACTAGAGCTAGACAGTATTTCAGCAACTTTACAAAAGTCTCTGGAAAGCAGCACTACATCAGCTCAATTCAGTGGCAATGCTCCTACCAGCATCAAGGGAGCCCATTTTTATTCCAGGGTTTGTAATTACCTCCTGCACTCCACTTCAACCCAAACATGAGGGGTTCTCTGCAAAATGACTACAGCACATTATGAACATTAAAAACCTTTCAGGGAAAAGCATTTTGGTTAAGTAGACTCATTGAGCTTTATAATGTGGGGTACTGACTTTGGTCAATATTTGGTGTATTTATGGATGTCACCAACTGAAAACTATGTCAATCGGCCTGTGCATGCATATTTAATAACTATATTCCTCATGTTGCACAGCATTCAATGCTCTCACCACTGAGGATAATTTTCTGTGCTCTTAACAATTGTGCAACTTCACAATTCTCCTCAGCATAACAGCACAACTTTGAGAACTGAGGAAGCTTGTCTAAGCTGCTGCCATGCAAAACCCCCATGATCACGAAAATTCCACAAGAACATCACCTGATGGACATTCACAAATCATTCATGCTATATTTAATATAAAATACCTTTCCATTCTCGAGAATATACTTGTCCATTACTGGAACAGGGGCAGGGTAGTACGTTGATGTATTTGCTTCCTCACTGAAGGTCTTCTGTACCTCAGGTTCAGGCTCAATTGACTCAGGTTTTACTTTTTCAACCTCAATGGCAGGTCCTAGACAGTTAAGAAAAGAGAGCTGTCTGCTATCCCAGAGAACATGAAATCAACCCCTTCAACACCCATGATTAGCATAAAATAACACATTAGTCATGTTCATTTTAAAAAGTTAGAAGTAATCTAAGCCAAAATCCTACTTCTGAACATCAATAAGTAAAAGCAGGATAAGTATTCCTGCTTTATAAACATTAAAATGTTTAATTTTAATATAAGTGTTTAATTTTATTCTTAAAGCATAAGGACAATTACAGATATGGGTAAGATTTCTTCAATGCACACTAAAGAAATTATGTTAAAATGACACTGAAATTATAAACCAAAAGCAACAATAGTAATTCTTCAAATAAGAATTGCTCTATAGTTGCATAGGAACCTGCATAATTTACTGTGATAATTACATAAATTATCCACATAGAATTACAAATTTTATAGAAATCTGAAATCTTTTTAGATGTAACAGAGTTGTATAAAAATAGTGAGGATCTGCAGAAATGCTATAAAGGAAACAAACTAAGGCTATTTATGCTAAGTATCATGCATAGAAAGCATATCAAAGGTTAAAAAACCCCACATAAATTAGAATTTTGATTGTCTAATCCATCCAACACTGATTTTTATTTTTAATGTACTCAACAAAAATTATGCAGATTAAACAATGGAATACTTCTAAGCATATGTTTGAGACATCAAAGCAGGATAATTATTTTGTCAGTCAACAAACTTTTCTTTCCCAGGTCCAAGTTATAAAGTGTTCCTAAAAAGACAGAAGAACAAACTAAAAATGATTTGTGAACTGGATTTCCCAACTCCATTCATTGCAGGGGTTCCACCAGGAGTCTAGGCTATGTCCCCAAGCCTTTCAGTGTCCCTTGGTGGCTGGCTCTAGGATCCCAAGAAGCTCCAGCAGGCACTGAAGTCCCATGCAGGGCCGGTGGCTCAACAGCACAGCAAGGTTGCCTGCTTAGACTCTGGACACCAGGGAAACACCCCATCTGCAGGAATCTAAGGATAAACTCACCCACTTGTCAGTGCTAGGTTGTACCAGGCTGGTGCTGAGAGCCCTGCATTGCTCTGCAGCACAACCAGGACATCTTCAACCAGTGACAACTCCATCATCAGGTCACCCTCCAGCTCCCTGCTCAGTGTTTGAGCACCCAGACCCAGCCCTGAACTGATCCAACTCTGCAAGTCACGCTGGCACCACAACTCAGGTCTTAGTCACGCATCTTAAATAGTTCCTGTGCCTGGAACAAGCACAGCATTCATCCCTCCTACTTTGTGCAGTTTCATTTAGAGATTATTATACAGCGATAGCAGTGCTTCCTCCGTTGTCAGCATTTGACATTTATCCTATAGCTTATTCTACACCTACATAGCCAGCTAAATGTTCTCAGCTGGCTGCCGCTCTGCTCAGCAACGACTAAAAGTTGTCTTGGCAACTCAGACAATCCTACGCTGCAGTGACACCAACAAGAGTGTCTTAAGAGCCAGCCCCAATGCAAGCATGGCACAAACAGAGAAATCAGAAAACATCCCATCTGCATTATAATTTCCTAGGGATCTTAGTAAGCACCACTAGTACCATGAATATACAATGGTACAGCCGAGACAAACTAAACTTCCTAAACTTGAGACTGTAAAGCTGATTCAGACTGGGGGAAGACCTGAACTGGTTAAAGCACCCAAAGCCTGCCCACAGCATGGGCACACCTGAACAAGCACATGCAGGGACGTAATTGCCAGGGTGACCTTAAAAAGTTGTCTTTTAAGCTGTTACTTTACGAAAACATTCTTCAACAAAGGGCTATTGTCTTATCCTTTGAAAGTCACTTCGAGGAAAACACTAAGTACAACCACCTTCTTCCTAGGAGGAAACATTCCAGTTTAAACACTTTTATTAGTCCTTACTTAGAAGTCTTTTATGGTTTTTAGTCATATATTGACACAGCTGGAGTTTGGTTTCCGGAGTTTCCCCAAGAAAAAAGCTGATTAAAGTCCACCATAACCACAGCTCTCACAGGTCAGAATACCTCTGCTGCAATTCATGTTTTACTACTTCCTTAGAAGTCACCAGAAGAACCCTTTAAAACGTCTTTTTGATATTCTGATTTTTGATTCCCAAACAGAAACCTGCCTCTAACCAGGCAGTCTCCACAGCCACTTTCACCAACTACTAAACCCTGCATTTTTAACCCCACATGCTGTGAATTGCACATGCAACCTGCACTCGTGCCTGCCTGCTAACAGGAGCTGTGTGCCCCATTCACCACACTCCAAACCTCCCCACTCTGCAGCTCTCGTGCTCTGCATCTTATTTTAAAGATGATGAATGGGACATATAAAAATACATAGCTCTGTCTAAAGGCTTAACAATGACAGCACTTATGTAAGCAGGATCAAGGAAAAAAAAAAAAGACAATTTTCAAAATGCAAGAAGGAAACAAATGTTTTATTGCAAAACCTTTCTCCTTCTGACTGCAGTTTTTTAATAATATCTGAGAGGCCAGCAACTTCAAATCAGGATGAAGAGGTAGAAGGCTTCCCTTCACCATCCCTTTTCCTCAAAATTGCATCTTAGGCTACATGCTACTCCAAAAATTAGTAAAAAAGTAAAAATAAATTGACTGATAAAGTGGTCAGCACACATTTGTAAGCAGCAAGTTTTTCCACATGGTCTACCAGAATTTGAAACAAAACAAGTCTGAGAAATGGTAATGTTGGTACTTTCTGTACTTGATAGAAACCTTGGACATTTTTTTTTTTTAACATTAAAAAGCCTAACAAATCTAGAAAAGCTGAAAACCAGTAATTCCTGACACGTGGTAAGACATTTCATTCTCCCTATTCTGGTGTCAGTCCCAAGACACTATAAACTGGATCACTGAGATTAAACTGGGATTAAAAATTAAACCTTGGGGGTCTGTGTGCACGTGCTGATGAATCAATGCTTATGAATGAATGTGAATATACTCCCTGACTTTGGAGCAACAGTAATTCTCAGCAATATAACATGAAAATGAAGAATTTATCAGGGAGCTAAAAACACCCAAGAATTAACTCTGTACAACTTCAGTACTTCTGATCATATTTCCAGCCACAGAAAACTGCACAGATCTTGCCCAGGAGACAACTACTTTTTTAAGAAGTTATTGAAATTCTTCTTTTGCAATCCAAGGGCTATTTAAAGTCCCTACAGGGGGGAGTCAGGGATTTAATTCTCTAAATTATCTTACTCTCTGTTGATAAAAAGAGAGCAAATTAGTGTGTTTTCAGGTGCAACAAAACAAACTGCAAAGGCCTACAATCTCAGGGCTTCCAGCTCCCCAAGCAGGCAAGAGGCTGCACACATTATTCCAGGAGCTCAAGAGGGACACCATAACCTGTTCCACAACACTTCATCCCATTTTCCCACTGCTCTGGTCCCTAGAGCCCTGGTGAAATGCCAGCCTCCTCTGGGAAGGGATCTGTTGGGAAATAACATACTAAAATCATAAAGAAGATATTAAGCATTTCTCCATGGATCAGTACTGATTTCACTACTGTCATTTGCCACAGCTGCCTCCAAGGCTTTTTGGTGACAATTTGGTGTCACCATGAGGGAGATGAATCTCCTCACTCTTGCCACAAGAGTGGCTCCAGTGTAGTAGCAGAGCTGAAAGCCTAAGTCTCAAGTAGAATACATTGACTTCCAGCTCCTCACCGAAATCAACATGTTGATGGGAAATTAGGAGACTGACTACTCGACTGCACGTTAGCTCAAGAGGCTGTTCTATATTTGATCTGCAAGTTTAAAATGGCACGCATTTCCCACAGCTGCAATTCATCAGCACAAACCAGCTGTCATCTCATGCAAAGAAATCACAAGTCTCTAAGGTGAAACAGAAATGCAATTAGTTTGCATTAAGTCCAGCCTGCTAGAAGTGCAGTGTAACATAAATTAGGTGTAATTTGAAACTCTAGGTTTAAGAGATCACTGCAACTGCAGATGAATTCAGGATGTAATTTATTTTCAGAACAATTTTCAGAGATTATTCACATACCCAAACATACCTCATTTTTAAGCTGGAAAAGTAAGACTAAAAAAGTCTTTACGTATCTATTCTTGATTAAAAGCAGTACTTTTTCATACTGTCATCAGGCTCTCTAATTTAGAATGTGCTGAAGATGTCTCCCTTGCTAATTATTCATAAGTTTTGTATTGATCTTTCTACAACATGGTTGTTTCTCTGCTGTGACTGAGGCTACAATGAAAAGCAACAGAGTAAGGAAATAGTTAATACACTGAGTCTTAGGAAACACAAACCCTGTGAAGGACGCAGCCATCACAGCCAAATTCTACCTTCACTGCTATCAAATGTTCCTTACAAGCAGTAATAACAAGGGCTTTTTCAGGAAGTTACATATAGCTGATATTTTTCCAGGTATGTGATTAAATTTAAAACACTTGTATTCAATGTAATTGGGATTAGTTTTCAGTCCTCAGACTGATACAGAGGAAATTCATGCCCAATATTTAGAGAAGATTCAGTATTTTTTCCCAGAGTTTATTTTCCTCTTACTTTTTTTTTTTTTTTTTCCTTTTTGTCCTAGGGTTTCCTTATTTGGCTCAAGCGAAAAATGCATCTTCTTTTTCTTAAAGTGAAAGAAATGAGACAGAATTCAGTAGCTGTCTTCATTTCACTGCTGGTCTCACCACTCCAATTGCTGTCAAGTCTACCAACTAAATTGGTACTTTACGCTGTTCAGCCCCATTGCCTACCAACATCTGGCTCGTGCTCCATTCCCATAAATTCCAGCTAACTACTTGCAGATGAAGAAACATCTTTCCATCCAAGGAAAATTTTAGAAAGCTCAGTGGAATCTCCTGCCAACCACATCGTGTTTTTCAGGCTGTGGAAACCTTGCCTATTTAGTTTTATTTAGAAAGTTAACTAGAATGTTTATGGTAAGTAACGACATTTTAATTACACACAGTGTAACAATGATGAGCATTCACAATCAGACACCCAGTTTAGGTTGTGGGACACTCCAGGAACCTGGCTCCAAGGTTGTGGGCACACCTTAACACATGCTACAGCACAGGCACATGCTCTCCCAGGTCCAGCTCTGTACGTGAGGGTAACTCAGACCCACATGCAAATTGCATGCACTCGTTCCAGTCCAGGAGAAGAGCTAATATCCAACTGACATGCAAAAATTAAGTTTCCAGATACACAAAGGCAGACGTAAGAATGGCATGCTAAGTTTGGATGCATAAATTTCAACCAAGTTTCAGTCACCGAGCAAATCTTCAACACAGCAGTGCCACATTCTAATAGCAAATAAATGTAATTAGTCAAATCTTTGAAGGTATTCCAAGGGTACCATCTTCAATGAAAAGCATGAACTTTTTATTTTGTCTTTTTTCCCATTTATTCCAACATAATGCTTAAATAATTGTTATAAACCCAAACAAAGGAGCAATTGACCCAAGATATTTAAAACTGAAATCCAAATTACACAAACCTCCATTTTGTAACAAGTGTTGATAAATGGGACACTAATATAAAGTTTTTTTAATTATTCTTTAACAATCCATTAGTTTTCAAATAGCACGGCTGTTTAAAGCCACTGCTAAGAGTTCAGGAATATATCACATTCTAATAGCTACTAATGGGAAGAGGGGTCAGAAAACGGAAGGTAACATAGTCACACAACAATAAACAAAATCCCTAACTGCAAAGGACAAATTAGTTTTAGCCCAACTATTCATTCCAGTGCCTTTTTTTTTTTAACTGGAACATATTGGTATATTTTGCAGATGACGCTTTATTAACTTTTTCAGCATATATTGGAAGGTCAGAGACTCTTTATAATACAGCTGCTTAAAATGGAACTCCGATTCAGCCATACCAGCACAAAGACCTCTAGTTTTTAAAGAAAACCCCAGACGTACATGGCATACAAATTCGACACATATTGTACAGGCACAGCAGAAAACCCTTTTAACATTCAATGTCCAGTTTAACAACCACCGCTATTCTTCAAATAACGTTTCCATTACTATTGATCACACTTGCAAAATTCATTCAAACTAGTCCCACTTAAGTCCGGCACTTACCACTACCTAGTCTTAGGAGCAGTACATCCTGGAGCCTCCTGTTCAAGTCTCTGAGCTCTTTCATTTCTGACACGAGTGCCCCATACTCCTTTAGCTTCTTTGCCTGTTGCACAAGCTGTCGCCGCGTTCTCTCAAGCTCCTGCTGAATGTGTCTCATTTCTTCCTGTTGCTGCTGGTAACTCCTCAGCAATTCCTCATAGAGAATCCGAGGAACTACAGCATCGTCCATATTGTTCATGCCTTCTGTAGTCTCCATAAAAGCCTCCTCAGGGCTGGAAGTATTACTGAGACTCATCCCGTTCTGTTTTTCAAGGCGAGCAACAACTGCTTCAATGCTTTTGTGTGTACCTTCACTTTGTTTCCTCCCATCTTGTCTCTGCATGTTGCAATAAAAAAATAAATAAATTAGGGGTGTAGTGAGATGTAATAAAATCAAAATTCTACAGTCTTGGGAAAGGTTAATATTCTTGTTTTCCCAGAAACCAAGACAAAGCCAGTCTGCAAAAATATTTTGCCTAGCAGATTCTTATGGACATAATACACATCATAATTAACATGCAATTGTAACCCAGCTAAATGCAAACAAACTTCTGAGGCAGTTAAAGGCCTTCCTGCATTTGTGCCACACTTACAAACACGGTGTATATAGGCCACTTGATTAATTTATTTTTTAAAGAGTGGATCTAGATCTCTTTCCCTTTAAAGTTTACCCTTAAACATTCAGATTTCTGACAGCAATTGATTTTCTGATAAGCAAGAGAAAGAATCAACTGTGTGCTCCATTTGTCACCTGTGACGACATCAGAGATGAAAGCAGCATAGGCACAAAGCTGTTCTGTGAACTGAGGGCTTGTCCTTCCCACACTTTGGGAGACAAAACTTTCTCTGACTATTCCTGCAGCACGTTCACCCAACTGCCTGATGCAAGTGACTGAGTTAACACTATCAGCAAACACTGAAAGGGATTTGAAAACACTGAAGCTGGAGACAGAATATATCATCCAGCTTCATCTTCCTTATCAACTGATTCCTTCTATATTAGTACTGCATTGCAGAGGCTTCAGGTCCTGAGAACTCTCAGCGGAATTTTACCTTCAGTCATCTGCACAAACCCTGCAAATTAAATCACACCACTTTCCTGGGGCCTGGATAGTGGGATTAATATGTGACAGTACTGGTAAAGTCACTAAGTTTTACTGGCCAAATATCAAAAGCTATTTGAATTTCCAAGCAACTGCAAGGAAAGCAAATGCAGCTCGTAGGTTAGAGATGAGAATCTGACACTACCAAATTCCCATACCACAACATCCATGAGCAGTGTGGTAGAAAACAAAATTATTTGATGTTACCTCTGCTGCATGCATGTTCTAAAGAAAAATTTAAAAAAATAAGAAAAGCTGGCCCACCAAAAAGAAATGTACTAACATCACTCCTGCAGCTGCAAAACACATGAAGCCATAGAGCAATATCTTATTCTGAAGGTTGGCAGACTTTTACAGAAATCATTTGATATCAAAAAGCAAATATATTTCCATAGTGAGTTTCTGGCATATGAACCTAAAAAGGCAACTTGGAGTTACAACAGAGTGATACAGTCCTGTCAATTCTTCTTCTCAGAAGTTGGGCACTCTCAGAGAACCCCTTCCAATTTCAAACAAGCAAAAGTGTCACAAGTGCCACCAAGAACAGCTGCAACAGGTAGGTAAGTAGTGACTTTTTAAGGCATTCTGGGCCAAAGTGGAAGAGCATTGTTCCAACAGTCTCAGACGGCAGTTAAACTGTGCAGACAGTATACACAGGAAAACATTTGATTGCACTTGAATCAGGTTTTGAAAACCTATACCCCACCCCCACACATAATGTGACCCAATTTCACCAAACACAGTGTTTTAAGGGGATTAAAAGCAAGCCTGGAATTCTTAAACTAAGACATTTGTATATGCCCCAAGCACTTACAAAAAAAGATTTATAAAAAGGAAAGGAGAGAAAAAAAAAGAAAACAGAAAGACTTCAGTACCTTACTGTGTCTAAGTTCCACATCTTCTTCCCCATAATCTGTAACCTCCCCAGCTTCTTCTATGTGATTGAGAGAGAGTTTGGGGATTTTAATTTTCTTCTGCATCACACTGTTCTCAAGGTCAGTTTTGTCCTCTAAAATGTATATTAAAAAAAGGATTTTGTTACATTAATTAGTGTTCTTACTTCCAAATACTACACGACTTAATCAAGACCAGTTACAAAAACCCAACGTCCCATACTCCAATCCCCTCATAATGCCATGATCAAATTAGTCCATGGTGTAAGCCCACTGATGCCCACAGCAATTCCAGTTTCAACTGGGGATCAATCTGGCCCAACACAAGAATAAATACTGAAAATGCCAAGCTACATTCAAGTGATCAAAAGTGTCAATGAGTGGCTTGTACTATCATCACCAAAGTAAGAGTTGAAGAAGCTGTAAATAAAACCTCCTGAAAACGATCTGTATTGCTTTAAATTATGTTTACCATCAGTATCTTCATATTCATGATCAATTGCTGCAGTTCAAACTCTGCTTAGGGTTAAAGTGAAAATCAACTTGGTAATTCATCCTATACTCTAACCATCATCTGTCAGCAGCACAGATCTATTTGCACACATGGCAGATTCTGCTGCTCTGCAAAGTGCAGGGCTGGGAAAGGGAATGTTGCTGGAGAGCTTCAAAGTGCATTACACAGAAGTTGCATAAGAACCAAATCTGTAACAAAACTGCTACACAACCCCTAGTTCATTAATTAATAGTATTCATCCTTTTCTTTGAGACACTATTGGCAAAGCCAATAAATATTTATATGAATCTTTGCATCTCATTAAAAAATTGAAGTAAAATATTTTCAAGTCTGTAACATTTTGACGTATCTCAAAATGAGGTATTTAAAAATATTAATTTGAAAATACATTCAAAATATGTTAATATTCCTGAAATGGGAGAGAGGGGACAGAAAACCAAGAGTACAGTCTCCCAAAATGTGCCTGTGATAGGTAAAATTCTTGCAGAACAGACAAGGTCTGCAAAGATTCACCTTTTCCTGACAGTGTCAAGGAGAAATGCATTTAAACTGTCAAGTATTGCCTTCGTACACTGAGAGTTTATGAACAGGAAAACATTTTGAGTCTTCTCATCCACCTGCAAATTGCATTCTGCAAAGTGTCCCATGAATATTTTTGAAAGAGCCAAGGAGGATGGCCCCTGTGAGTGCTTAGTTGCACTGACTTTTGCTTTCTCAAATTAGCATCTCTCCACAGGACCTCCAAAATGGTTTGTGTTGACAGTGTAGGAAAGGGAAACAAAGGTAAATCACTGTTTAATGAGGAGCAAGGCATTCATTAGAAATGAATTACACAGATGAATGCAATTCATTTTGTTACAGATAGAAATGGATCTCTTGTAGGCAAATGGTGATATTACAGCCCAAGGCTATGTAAAAAGAATAGGCAAAGAACATGCAGAATAAGACATTAGACAACCTGAAATGAAACGCAGATGGTAGCAATAAATACTAAGACAGATGCAAAAAGAAACAGATAAACAACAAAAACCAGCTAGGCTTATTTTAGATCATTCTCCATTCCCCAGAGCATCGTGGATGCTTATCCCAGTAAAACAAAAAGGCAATCCAACTGTTTCAGTTTTGAAAAATAAACCTCTGTGTTTTCATTTAACTGGAAAATGTAGGTTCATCAGAAAAGTGAGATAAGCCAATTCTAATGCCAGAGAGATGAGAAGAAAATAAGGGAGCCCTTCCTAAAAAACAAAATAATAAAAACTTCCAGACTAAAGGATAGACTGATGGGTATTGGTATTTTCTTGGAATTTAAGAATAAATGAATCCATATTGAATGGGGCAAAAAATGAAAACCACCGACTTTTTCTGTGTTCACGTATTTTGCGGTATTGGATAGATTGAGGAATCCTTTGCTAAAATATGTTCTCTCAATTGCTTGGAAGAAGAGCAGCACACAGACACTGCAGAGACAGCTTCTCTAGACTGCCAAATCATCTTCCATAGGACATGCAGTGACCTCCTTCTCCATGGAAAGAACTGAGATCAGTTTCTATCCTCTGAAATAACCCTCAGCCTCCCAGCCAGATGGACACAAACCTGACACAGTTAACAAATTTGTCTGCCGACAACTCACTGAGGTCACCAGAAGCCAGAACACCACACAAACTGGGCAGGGACATGAACCATTGTCCCCATGGCCAGGGAAAAGCAACTCTTGAAACCATCATGGAAAGGTTTAGGAAAGAGAGGATTAAGTGCCTGTGAAGACTACAGAAGTCAGCAAACACTTTCCAGTGAATAAACCAACATTAAAACAAAACAATTTGGAAGAACCGTAATATTTATCTTTGATTGTGGCCTTTTATTTTCAAGTCAATTCATAAAGGTTAATAACACATTCTATACACTTCAAAATGAAAAAAAAACCGCTTAGTTTGGGGTCAAAGAAAACAAATGCAAATTATCTGAATTCTTCATTCTCTTCACTCTACCCAATTTCAGTTTTCCCAAAGAATTTATGTTTGCAAAACTTCACCGGTTTTGAAGTTTGTTTATACAACTCCTTACAAATGCTTAGTTTGTACATTGCTGGCATGTAACTACCAACATAGTTCTCTTTCTGTTCTTTTGACTTTTTGGATTTACTGCTTATCTGTAAGTAAAGCAGGAAGCTGAAGAAAGGAACTCTTTTCTCCACACACAAAATCTGAAGAAACAATGGTAAAAATGAGTTGATATAAGTTAAAGCTCAGGAACTTTTAATGTAGTGGGTAAGCAAATAAATGCTTCTCTGCCTTCCAACAATACATATAATATTTTTTTACATATGCCCTGGTCTTTGAAAGCTTATTTATACCTAACACAATCCATTCAGTGTGTTGAATATGAAAAGGTCTTTTGTTCTATTTTTTTGAAATGCATTTCTAACCTCTGTTGTCTTCTGCATTAGCTGCAGATAGAGCCAGAAAAATCTCATTCTGAATTTGAGACTAATGCTGGAGTACTGGCTCTTGTTCTGTAAATATTAATGGAATTTGGGAAGGGGAGGGAGGGAGAGAGTGGAGACATGGGGGAAGGGTAGGAGAACCATGAACATGAATTTACAGCAGTTCTCCTTAGGATCCTCTGTCTGCTGTTGTGGCAGCAAACAAAAGACAGGTACAAAAGAAGAATCCATCAAAAAACAACACACCTGTGATTTTGAGCCAGAAGAAAAACAGGATATGAACCAAATACATGGACAAGCTGAAATTCACTGCCTGAGGCTATAGAAGAGAGAGAAGGGCATCCTAAAAGCATTGTAGCTTAGAGCCTCATTTTTTAATGGCCCAAATCATTTGTCTGGACTTTGTTCCCAGTCATTTAAACCTTGCTAGAAGTTAAATTACACCTTCCCCTAGGTGCTCATGATCAGCTTGTCATAAAGTTGTGTCTGTTGTTTTTCCTAGATATGGAATGAGTGGTTCAGTGCTATCAATTACTGAGAACTAGCACTTAACACACCTAATTAGGTACTTGTAACAAAATATGCAGGGCGGATGCATGATACAAGAATGGATTCCCTCTGTTCTTTAGTAAGGGACATTCTGAAAGACACATGTAAATTAGGAAAAATTGCTTTTGTTCACAGAGAACCTGGTATTCTGTGATTCAAGATAAAGGGTAAAGCATGTTGGAATAAATGTACTCCAAGAAAAGGTCATACTTGGAGAGATCTTGGCAGTCAATTCCTCTCAGTGCTGAAGCACAGGGCTCAAGAGCCAGGGCACATGACAGCATCTCACCCCATCCAGGCTTCTCCCAAAATTAACGGGCAGTCTGAAAAAAGTGAACTGCTGAGGAATTTCAGAGTGCCTGGGAAGGCATGTGGCCTCAGCAGTGCTCAAAGAAAGAGAGGCCAAAAAAGCAACTCTGCATTAGAAAATCTCTATCAACTAGCAAAGGATAAACTGTTCCTGGAATGCTTTGTTCAATGAGGCCCTCATTTCAGCATCAGGATGGATGCATCCAGGCCAAAAGGTAACAACAACTTCAAGCCTAGAGGGGCAGGGAACTGAGGCAGAGAAAGCAACTTTAATACAGCAGGGAGTTGGTTAAATCAGAAAAGTATGTTAGTGCTTTAAAACTGAAAACCCTATTGTGGGATGTTAAATAAAACTATGAAAATCTCCAAGTCTCCTTAAAGCATTCCTTACTTTCTAAATTAGAAATAAGGATTGAACAAACTAATCCCTTCAAAAAAAGGGTTGAAATGCTGATTTTTTTCCATCTTTGGAATAAAAGCTGGAAAAATAAAGGAATAGAGCTCTGCACTCCAAATGGATGAGGGATGGCAGGTCTGGTATCAGTCCAAAGAAGGGGCTTGGCAATGCTATAAATCTTAGAGTAATAAAATGAAAGAACCTTGAACAGAATTCGTCCTTCCCCCAAGCCTTCAAAAAAATTCCACTCCTTGTGAAAAATGATATACTGACAGATGAAAAAACTTACCATCAGCCTTCCCATTTCCAGGCACATGCCCAGCACATATGGACAACACCTGCACAAGATTCCCCACACACTGCTCCACTGAACTGCTTTGCTACTGATTCAGCCAGGTTGCTGCTACAGAGGAGGTAAGATCACCTGCCTTGGCTGGCTGTGCACTGGTTACAGGCCATAAAAAGTAAAAGATGCATAAGAAACACAGCAAAAAAACATAACCAAAGGTATAGGTGGTGCTTTAAAGCAAATACACCAAGCACAACAAGGCATGGATTCCTAAGTGCCACTTACACACAAATAAACAATATTCAGTACTGCTGTGACTGAGAAGGAAAACAGCATGATAGTAATAATAATAATAAAGCCACCTAGCTTATTTGAAGCTGGGGAAAAAGAACCCCTATAAATTACTTTCTTAGCTAATTTAATGCAAACATTAAAGGAGGACTTGAGCAGGAGAAAGAGATGAGACTTCAGAAAATGCAATGATCCTGCAGGCTCAGAAGATATTCAGGATACAAAGGAAAAAGAAATGTGTCTCCTATAAAATATCTCTGAGCTAGGACCACTACCAAAAAAGAAACTGAGAATGACAGTAACAAACACAGGGCAGCAGACAGCAGTAGAAATGCAGAAGTTATTTGAAGAGGACAGGTGCCACCAAAATCAATGCAGCTAAAAAAGGGAGGAGTATGCAAAAATGGGGGACAACCTGGCATGGTCAATTCAGGATTTGAATTTTAAAGTTTACTATATTGTTTTGATTTTTTTTTTTTTTTTTTAAATTTTAGACAAGAGCTTTGTTGGAAGGATGGAGAAAAAGATTCCAGAAATAAACACTGGGCAGAGTGAAAGCACTTCAGAAATATATTTAGTTGGACAGAAAGGTAGAACTGAATGTAAGCAAGAAAGCAGATGAGGAGTACGTAAGAGACAGCAAGAATTTGGTTTGGGAATGACAAGATTTTTCCTCCTTTTGACTCCAAATTCAAGAGAAATGGACAAAAATTGTAGGAAAATATGTTGGGACATCCTAAGCATAAGGTGCAAAAGATTTCTGCTAAGGGTGTCAGAAAGGGAAGCTGACAAAAATGTAAGTGAGAAAAGTTAGCAATGAAAAGGCAGAGCTGAGAGATGCCATCATCTGGGCTTGTATCACTCCCAAAAACTTAAGAACTAAGTAGTTCTGCAGCACTTCACCAGAGAGAGAAAATGACAGCAACACACAAACAAGTGACTGGAAGGATGTCTTTAGAGCATAAAGAAGAGTGAGCAAAGAAGTCAGGGAAGAACAACACATCAAGCAGCACTCTGACAGGCAGGGCTGATAAGCACAGCAAGGTGAAGACATGCACTTGAGGAACTGGCCCGAAAGGCTGCTAAATCTTGTGAAGTGAATTTCAATAAAGTCTAAAGAATAGGAAACAGAGTGAAAATAATTCTTAATCAAACTGGGGAAAGGCAAGATAGAAAGGTCTTAAACCATTGCTTGACAGGTTTAGAGATGATGGGTAAGGAGGATGATGTGCCAGGAGCCTGAACCCAAACTGCTCACTGATGATGGAGAGAAAGCCACACCTGCTCTGTACAAAGACACTAAAGAAGGGAGAAAAAGATTAAGGAGCCAAAATCCTACAGAAGCAGAGCACAGATTATATAAACCTCTTAAGTTCTCTCTGAAGTCCTAGATCAAGACTGGTTCTTGCTCATTAATATTTAATACACAAATACAAGTAAATGCACAGAGCATGGACCTGCTGTTGCTCTCACAAAAACCAAACCAAACCAGAAAAAACCTACCATGCCAGGTACTGAAACAAATAATGTTGCAGTCTCAATGCAGTTTTTCTTCTAGTGGAACAACTGAGATACCCAGTCTAATTCTGGTAGGAGTGAGAGTTATTGATATGGCCACCTATTTGCAGTCAAATTTCTGAAGCACATGAAAAAACTCAAATATTTTGGAACATTCTCCTTTTGCATGTGCTCACTTATCAGCAGATTGTTCAGATCTACAGTCTTGAGTATCAGCCCAGATATGTCAGACCTGTGCTGCCAGAAAAATTTAAATGTATTTTCTTCTTTTATTTCCATTAGTAACACGAAATCTATTTTTCAGTTCAGAAGTGAATACAAAGTCTCATCAGAAATAATTAAGCAAAAGCAACGTGGCTCAAACTAATACAACTAAAAATAGTCATTATTCTTTGTCAGCAAAACTCTCCCTTGCATTTAACTTTTAGTGGTATTAGAACTTGGCTGCAGCAGAAACAGATGGAGCTGGACAATCAAGTTAAGAAAAGACTATGCTGAGAAACAGGAAATCTTGCTCTCCACAAGACTGAGGACAGTTTTAATCCTGAATCTAATATTTACTTAAATACTGACCTTGAATAAGTCAAACTTTTCATCTTACTGTCCCCATCTAGCCCACTAAAGCATTGTTCAGATTTGTTAATATTTGTACAATACTCTGCACATGTCAAACACAAAGGATTACAGCTATTACGGAACAACTCCCTTAATCCTTTCTGAAACAAGCACACTAATACAGTATTACCATTAAATTAAAAAGAAACCCTGAAAACAAGCAGGATGTGAAAATGCCATCCTTTAAATCTTTCCTCTGCACCTACACATGAAACTCAACTACGGGAATTACTTTTCAAAGAAAATTCAAATATTATAAATATTTTACAAAAATTATTTATCACAAAAGCTATGTATTTTTTTCACAAGTTCAAAAGTTCATTTAAAGAGATCATCAGTCTCAATGACAGCTACAATTTGTCAGTCTGGCTGTCCTCACCAGCCCATCTGTGTTAGGCTGGACAATTATGTTAGGACCAAACCCAGGGAAGGTTTCATGATCCCACAGGCCACAAAGCCATGGAGATGCTACCCACAAGCTGTCCAGCAGATAAAGCCTACAGTGAGCACTCCAGGAAGCCTCCACAACTACCTCTGCCCAAGGAAGAAGCTTACTATGGAAATAGTGGGTAGATTTATGCATTTTTGCAGTTTATATACAAAAATTACAATATGGTTCAGCCTCTACTATTTTTAAAGGATTTCTTTAAAAAACGTAAATAATTGACTGACTGGCACTTAGGCAATACATTGGAAAAAAATGTTTTACTGTTAAATTATGAAAAAAAAACCACTTACATATTCTTCCCTTTTCACTCCCCTGCAAATTTTAGCATATTTTAATTAGTGTTAGTTACCATAGCTACCATAACCATACTATCTTTGAAGTCAATTTTATTAAAATCCTGAAGTTCATGTTTTCACTGTACACTAGCTAAGCTTATACAACATTTACAGGCATAACTGGTGTTAAGTGGTGCAACATAGGTACCAAGACCAAGAAAAACAACAATAGTGTAGGTCACCTCTATGTCTTTATGCAATAAATATAAGTGATATCTGACTTAAAAGGTGAAGCAAAAAGCAAATATGACTGAGAAACAAGCAGGTCAGTTGAAAAGGGTTAAAAACAACCAAGAAAATGTATATTCAGAATAAGCAGGGTATTACAGGAAAGAAGGAAATTACATATAGGTGCAAACTCTTCTTTCACAGATAAATTCCAGCTTTTTAAATTAATTTTTACTGGCATTTTAGCCTGCTGATGACATCACCACTCTCATAAGGGTTGCTCCAAACCACTACTTAGAAGCTACAGTTTTAAAAGTTCCAAATTTGTTTTGCTGCTGACATTTAAGCTTTGTGTCAATGTGCCATTCATTGTAAGACTTCAACACTGAACAAACAGAAACAACACCAAAAAGACCCCACAAAAGTATGCTTTTGTGTAAGTCCTTCATACATCAGATATGCTCCCACACTAGAATTCAGAAGAAGGGGAAAAAAACCTCTCCACCCTTCATCTTACATGAGTTAAAAATAAACCAGAAATGGATCAAATACAAAATGAGTGTGAAATTTAGCTTTAAATATATTTTTCATGAATACTGCCACACTTGTGTTCAGGACTATATTTAGGAGTGTGAAGTAGTTAGTTACTCTGTTATACAAAATGATTTGCTGAACCTCTGCCTACAGCCAGCTCTTTTACCTGCTGAAAAGGTAACACAGCAGTAGCATGCCAGCTAAGTATGTGACAAAGTAGGCCATGCACATCAAAAATCACAGTAAAAATGAAAAAAAATTAAAAAATAAAAGTGCTATTGTGAACAAGGTTACTTCAGCACTGCTTAAACTGCTGGACTTAGTTTCTCTCTCAATGACTGGAGTGTGCCCTTGGCATGGCAAGACCTGATCCACAGGCACAGGAGGTGACACCACCGTTAGGGACAGCTGGACTTGCTGCTCAAGGACAGCAACACAAGAACTTATCCACAGGCACTCCCAGACCAGCCCAGGAAAAATCAAACAAATTGAAAAGAGCCTGTGAGGAACCACTACCAGCACTGGGAGGTTTCCCACAGCCTCTTCCAGGCACTTCTTTACTCAGGGCAACACTTGGGATCGCCCAAGACGCAACTGCAGGTGCTTTAATTTTTTGCCTGGTGCCATTTCCCCCAGGTCCCTGTCACACACCATCCAAGCAATGTATCCCGACAGGGGACAGACCTAGAGCTTCCTGAGAATGAAAAGTCAGCTGTCCCTACCACAATGGCTTATTTACCCAACAGACTGCCCTGGGAAAGGAAATGTGACACGTGGAGTATGCAGGAACATGGGATGGAGCATGGGGACAGTGGCCACAGCTATGACCTGAGTTACACACTCCAACTCCCCAGGCTGCTGGAATGATGCAAGGAGGAGAAAATCCACAGAGCATCCCAAGACTACAGCAATACTAATCAAAGCTTTGACTTAAACATTATACATCATGACGACTTCCTGACCTAAATTTTATATATTCTTGATATAACCTATCTATATTGCAAATTTTTCACTATTCCAAAATTTGACATAGGGTCTTTCCTCCATGAACTATCCACAGCAAAGAAGCTTGGATACACACTAAGGAGCTGAAACACTCTCAACCTCACTCAAAACTCAGCCCTAGGATAATCTAATTTAAATTTTTTCTATGAACAGAGATTTCACATCCTTCTGAAACACTCAGTTACTTATCTCACCATGAGCTGCACAGGCTTCTAAAATGAAAAAAAAAAATCACTCACCATACTCCAACAAAAAGTGGAGCATAACATTTTACAAAGGGGCAAGAAAGGATAGGGAAGCACACAGGTATTAACACATTTGCTGTGGCAGCTAAGGAATTGCTGTGAGAATCTGATGGAGAAATGTTTGCTATGGTAGTGTGGGTGGGAAAGGTTGAGGGCAGCAGCTAGGGAGCACAATTATTTACTGTAGTCAGGAAAGAACACCTCCTAGCAGAAGACAGTCATTATTAACTCGTTAACAAACACAGCCTGAAGTAGGGAACTTTCAGAAGCCCCTGAAACTCAATTCATTCCACCTAATATTCATCACTTTGAAAAGAAAGAAAAAGCTTCAATGGGGTCATCTAAAGATCTTGCTGCTAGAAGGTGCATGTGCTCACAGACAACACTCTGCCAGTGTTGGACAACTGTGGAAAAGTTCCAAGTGGCATATGTGTGTCAAGAGGAGGGACCAGAAAAAAGAGCTTTGGAATATTTTGAGGAGAGGACAGAAAAGAAGAAAAAGGAAGGGTGTGGATGATCAGAAAGACAGACTCAAACTCTTCCTGAAAAGCCATCTGCTATTTTTGTATTCTCAACAAGACAGACCAGCTAACGTCACCTCAAGAAACTGCTCTGTAGTCAAACTCCATTCTGCTGAGCTCTATTTTCCACTCAAGAGGCAAGTAAAATGATTCCTTTATTACTACATAGCATCAGCTGCTGGTAGCCAAATGGTGAACTTGTGAAGGCACAAAACATTGACTTTAATATGCCTTCTATGGCTGGAAGGTCTAGAACTGTCTGAGTCAGGTCAACCTTTCTGGTTTGAGCCCTAGTCCTTGGCTAACTTTTGGAAAAGTGGAAGGTTCCCAGGCCAGCACATCCCAGCAGCTCCCAGCCAGGGACACAAGGGAAGGCACAGCTGTTCAGAGTCCATCTCTCATTGTGCTGCAACACTACTGCACCACAGAACTCAAAAGGCAGCAGCATTTATCTCCACAGTACACAAAGTCTCTCACAATTACCTGATGCTCTGAGCATGTCCCAACACACCTCCCTCTTCTATTTTTCCTTTTCAAACTTACAATGCCTTTAGTGCAGCACTCTGTGCTCTGCAGCAACAATATCCCTCACAACTGTATGGGCTTCCAATGATCCAACCTCGCCACAAAGGATCAAAGAATTGCTTCTAGACTCTCTCAAATGAGGACAATTGTTTTATGA
This sequence comes from Lichenostomus cassidix, assembly GCF_008360975.1. Taxonomy (NCBI): domain Eukaryota; kingdom Metazoa; phylum Chordata; class Aves; order Passeriformes; family Meliphagidae; genus Lichenostomus; species Lichenostomus cassidix. The sequence continues at coordinate 6,816,156 of NC_139489.1, read as the reverse complement.
ACTCTTTACACAACCAATGCTCCAATAAAGCTTTGCATTATGGGCATAAACCTGTACTTAGGCCTGTGTGAATTCCTACATGACAAGGGTAGAAGTTTGAAAGGCATCTAAATTTCTTTAGACATAATAGGAAAGGAAAACTCTTTTCAAAAGAAAGAAACATTAGTATAGGTCTTGTATCTGTTCTTTCTCTCATCATTTAAGTTGTTAGAAAGGAAAATTAAGTGCATCTGTTTCTCAAACCATGATTAACTTCCTCTGCATGGACAGTGTTTGATCATGAAAATATATATAAAAAGCTACAACTTTGCTTACTTGAGCAGCCTTGGTTAAGTGCAAGAAACTTGGTCACCATTCAAACTGTAAACACTTTGCAGGCTTAAAAAAAACAACATTTCTCCCTCTAATTCTTTTTTGTTTGTTTAATTTAGTATCTGTAGCATACTTTTGATCCTGGAATCTGTTCCAAATGGACAATTCTTGGACCAAACCAGTAAATCCTTAAAGTCATTGATGTATGATTTGTGAAGTTAAGGGCTCCTTCCAAAAAATTCAAAATCAACTAAGTACATTTTAAATATAAAGCAACTTTATACACATTATTTATATTGCTACTAAGATAGGCTGGAAACCTTTAGAATTAAAAGTTCTATATTGGTATGTGAAACATCATTGCAGCCTTGCAAAACTATTTTTAACTAAATATGCAATTTGTATAACACTAGACTTGCCATGTTTGCCATAAAAACTGGTCATAATCTGAGTTGGTCACTATAATGCAAAAATAGTGCAATGATGTCTTCATGCAACACCAAGTTTTCTCTCCAAGGTTTTAAACCACAATGAAAACAAACACCAATAGTAACATTTTGGAGAGAAATGACAACTTAAGAAGTAAGTGACCCTTTGTATCCAATTTCTGCTAAATTCACCCAAGGTATTTTTACATGGTGTAGGGTGGAAAGAAACACCTAAGGGTTCATTTGGTGTTTGGGCAAGAAGTTTCCCAAGCATGCAAAATACAGATCTAGTCAGAATATACTGAGATGTGACAGCTGTAATAAAGATAGCTGTGTGTTTCCTTGTGTTCCTGGCTCAACAGGAAAATTTCCTGTAGAAATTAGAAACTCTAGAGAGCAATTAGTGCAAATCACTAATACAGGTAACAAGTCCTGCTCTCTGGAGGAAATGGCATATTTTGGTTTGTTCTGGTTCAAGAGACACGAAACAAAGAGAAACTGTAAAGAATTCAGGAGAACCCATATTAAGTAGGCACAGGCTCTGCCTGGAACAGGGGAATTGGCAAGAATAAGCACTTCCTGCTGGAAAACTGAGGCAACCTGGTAGGCTCAACATGTGAGCCAAGTGTCTATTACTAAATATTTCCCTGAAGGGCTTCAGCAATGTTGAGATGGACAGGAGGAACTGCAAGGGCACTGCTGCTGCAGTTCCCCAGCGGGAAAGAGGAAGGTGAAGTCCCATGGGATGCTGCCTTTGGGAAGAGGCCATGCAAACCCTGGACGCTGAGACTGTTGTCTTCCATGGATCTGACAGGGAACCTGCAAGAAATACTTCACATCCGCTCCTCTGCCACAGACAGGACAGACAAAACATGGGCTGGCACAAGACAACAAAAATTTAGCAGGAGAATCCACTCCTGTGCTCGACTGTCTAACTAGTTCTCCTGAACTTGTGGAGTTGCAAATACCCAGAAACCGGAACAGCTTTACAGGGAAGCTCATGTTTGGCTGTTCCTGGTTCTTTTGAGGTATCTGTTCATGGCCAATACTAGAAAGAGAATATTGGCAAAAGACACTGGCTGAGCCAGGAACCAAATGGACCACCACCAGGATAGACTGGTTAGGAACTGTTAACTTCCAAAAATAAAATTAGAAAAATACCAGTTTTATGTGACTTTAACACCAAGTTACTCTGTTTAGACATCAGAACTCAACACTGCCTTCTAAAAACTCGATACTGAACAAAAGAGTTTTTTAAGCCCATTCCATATTCAGGGAAACAGACATAACCAGTACTTCTCCCCAACAGGAAAAGTCAGGATGAGAACCCAGTGTCCTCTTAGCTACCCAGACTGACATTTCAAATGGTCACTGTTGTCTTTCAAAAACCTATTGGGCAAGTCCACACTAACCAGCAATTTGCTACAACCACCAAACTTCCTTCCCATGTCAACTATGACTATGGCAGCAGGGAAACTACACAAAGTCTTCAAGGAAACACTGTGCCAAGGAGTCACTATCTGGGGGCAATGTAACAACAGTGCTATCTCACAAAGGCTGAACTCCTTCAAATGGTCAGAACAGGGGGTTATTCCTTAGTATACGTTTTAAATGGTGCTCTTAGCTTGGAGACATTAGTTACCTTTAAACATGAAACAAACCAAAGGCAGCAAGCCCTCGCTTAACAAGAGCAGTACCTGCAGCTCTGCTTCCACCATCGCCTTCCAACCGGTGAAGTCACTTAAACTAACAAAGCGGACATAAAACAGCACCCCTCCAATTTGGCAACAACTGCAAAGCTACACAAATGACTCCATGCACTATAAATAAGCCGTGGACGAAAACCTAAACTTTTTTTTTTTTTTTTTAATAAGTTTCCACCGTCCCCCCCATCCCCCCCCGGGTACCAAGGGCGGCATCACGGGGGTCGCGGTTATTTCGGACAGCGAGCCGTGGGACCCTCGGAGCTGCCCTGCCCTGCCCCTCCCCAGCCCGACACCCCCCGGGCCGCCCCCTCCCCTCCCTCCCCTCCCTCCCCTCCCTCCCTCACAGCGGCATCGCCCCCCGCCAGCGGCCCGGCCCGCCCTCACCTGCCAGCGCCAGGATCTGGGCCTTGTGCAGCAGCAGCCGGTCGCCCCACTCGCCGGGGCTCTCGTCGTCCTCGTCCGCCGCCTCCTCGGGGTTGCGGTACACGGTGTAGACCTTCTGGTTGTCGAAGTCCTGCTGGGAGGTGGGGCTGAAGTCCCGCACGCGGGACACGGGCAGCGCGTAGCACACGTTGTCCTCCAGGAACCGCACGAACGCGTACATGGTGCGGGGCGGCCGCGCGGCTCCGCGCCCGCCGCCGTATTGTTCCTGCCGCCGCCTCTGCGCTCGGCTGAGCGGGCCTGGCCGCGCCGCCCGCCGGGCCCCAGACGGCGCCGGCCAGGCGCGAGCAATCCAGCGCGGAGCGACGCGAGCGGGGCGGGCCCGGGCGGGGGGAGCGGGAGCGGCCCGGTTTGGCCTCGCTCCGTGCCCACCGCTAGCAGCGCCCCGCCCGGCCCGGCCCGCCTCACGGCCCGCACTGCCCCCGGCCCGCCTCACGGCCCGCACTGCCCCCCACCTGTGCCAGGGCACCGAGCCCGGCCCCCAGAGCCCGACCCCCGGCCGTGGCGGGAGCCCGCCGGGTTCCCCTGCTCAGGCTCGGCCTCAGGGAAGGCGTCAGGAAGCTCTTTTTGCCCCCAAGTTGAGAACTCCGTACACCTGTGCCGCAAAAATAGGTTTTGTTCCAGAGAATCTTGGCTTGTGTTGGAAGAGACCTTAAAGATAATCTCGTTCCAACCCTGCTGCTGTGGACAGGGACACCTTCCACTGTCCCAGTTTGCTCCAAGCCCTGTCCAACCTGGCTTTGAACACTTCCAGGGATGGAGCATCCATGAATTCCCTGGGCAACCTGTGCCAGGGCCTCACCACCCTCACAAAAAAGAAGTTTTTCCCAGTATCCAACCTAAATGTACTTTGTTTCAGTTTGAAGCTGTTCCCTCTTGTCCTGTCACTGCATGCTCTTGTAAAATGTCTCTCTCTATCTTTCCTCCGAGTTCCCTTCAGGCACTGCAAGGCCACAGTTAGATCACCCTTGAAGCCTTCTCCAGGCTGAACAATCCCAGTTCTCTCAGTTTTTCCTCACTGGAGTGTGCTCCATCCCTCTGATCAACTTGGTGACCTCTTCTGGAGGGGAAACAGACCTCCCAGCTCTAAGGGGGTGACACACAGGGGGATTTGTTCCAGGAGTCAGGGCAGAGGCAGATAATGCACAGAAAAAGGGCAGGAGGGACCTGTGTGAGGAGGGTGGATCCTTCCTGACCAAGCTCATCTGCCACTTGGCAACAGGACCTGAGCGTCAGATTCTATCTGAAGGTCCTCATGGTAATGCAGAACCACCTGCACTCCATCATTCCATGCCATGGGGATTGCTCCCCCAAAAGAGCACAGGGGGATGAAAAACGCTGTGCAGGTGTGTCAGAACAAGGGTTAGAGACAGTGCAATTTTTAGCACAAATTCCCAAACTTTTGGAGACACTTAGGTACTGGGTATGGATGTTTTGAGCATCATGTATGAAAGGAGTAACGTGGCAACACTGGTTATGGTTCAGAGCAAACTCATACTGCTGTTTCTAGTCCTGAGGTCTGTTTAACCAACCAGACTCAGGAACAGAACAATCATTTGTGGAGAGCTATAAGTAAAAATAGGAAAAAGAAAAAAAATAAAATCACAGAATGAGTATGAGAGGAGGACATCACCAATTTTCTGTTTGGAAAACACCAACACAAAATGAAACCAAAATACATTGTCTTTTCTGGTTTTTGTATCCCTAAGCATTTGCAATACTATCTGTACCTGTTGCACCAAGTAAAATCGCACTGAACTTGTTTTTCCTAGTTATCTTTTACAGACTTCCTCATACATGGCAACAGACCACAAGCTGGGAAACATGAAATTCATTTTTGACTGAGCACTGGCACAAGTTCCCAGAGAGCTTGTGGAGTTTCTATCCTTGGAGATAACACCAAAGCATCTGGACATTGTCCTGGGCAGCCCCTTGACCAGAGGCTGGATAAGAGGAGCTCCTGAGGCCTCTTCCCACCTCAGCCATTCTGTGAAAGTGCCAGAAACTTTTGGTTGTGCCCAGCAGAAATCTGTCTGAAACAGCACATGAAAACACAAGGAATCCATACAGGTGTAGTTAAGCCAATGTAGGTATTTCAGCAACAAGCTGTAAACTTCCCACACAGTAATGGCAGCTTTATTATTTTTGCAATTACAGAGTTTTGCAAATGCAGTTTAAGATTGGGGATTTAAATGGCAGTACTTTATGTTAACAATAAAGTATTGCCAGACTGGTGTGTAATTACAGGCAAATATAAGTCTGCTACAAAGTATGGATGACAAATGTATTCTAGTAGCGAGTCTGCAAGGGAAATGAAATTCCAGCAAGGATTGTGTTGCTGATCAAACAATAACAGCTGCTGTAGCACTCCTGTCTCATCTACCTTGTGTTACAGTGGGGTACAGGGAGCTGCAGAGAGATGACAGGACAGGCTGATTGCTGGAATTCCTCCATGGACACTGTTAAAATTACGTGATGGACAATTTTGTCCTACTAAGTTCAGTGGCCAGTGAGGGATTGGGTACACTGCCTCCTGCCAGGATTGTGTTCCCTCCACAACTGAATTCTATTAGTGGCGTGTAAGGCTGCTGTCAAGGGAAAAGAACTCAGAAAAATAGTCAAACTGGAATTAATGGGAAACAAAGAGAAGCTCAGGACTCAAAAATTAGGTTTAGTTTGAAGGGGAAAGATCTCTGGGTACCAAGGAAGCCTGGGTACTTTGTCACAGTGAAAGAAAACCAAAAGACTTCATGTGACGACAACTAGCACCACAGTGGGTGGTTGGTTAGTTGGTTGGTTGGTTGGTTGGTTGGTTGGTTGGTTGGTTGGTTTGTTGGGGTTTTTTGGGGAAAAGGAACACTCTAAACTGGTGTTTGCAATATTCTACATTTGAATGTTCAATTACAGCAAAGACTGTAAAGATACTTGTATCAGCAACAAAACCATAAAAGGTCTCAAATCCTTTAGAGAGGCTGTTTCACAGTTCTCCACTGAAGGACGTTTTTGGGAACAGATAAGGGTTGGGATGATAAATGCATGTTTACTCTTGGTCCCTTGCATACACGTTGAGCCAGAAGGCATTCTAATGCTAAAGAATTAATAACGATCCCATACAGTTCTCTTCTGCCTACAAGGAACAGTGTTAATTTCTGGCTTTAAAATCTATAAATAATCTGCACTGGTTAGCTGTGAAGCTGAGGAAAAATCCATTAAAGCACCGAATGAAACACAAGTCACTTGTCACTCCTGTCTTTTGGACCTTTCCCTTTTCTCCTAATGGTTAGCCAGCTGCTTTAACACAGAGTTGAGCTCCAGGTTTAAAGGTGCAGAGCTATTTTAAAGGTGTAGATTTTCAAACTCATTGTTAAGGGAATTACTGGAACCTCACTGGATTTAAATCCTCGAGCCAGTCCAGCCTTTTAGGAAGAACACAGCCCTGCTGAGAAGTAAATTGTTGCACTTTCAAAATGCAAATGAAGCCTCAGCTTAGAAAGTAATACTGTCACTCCAAGAGTGGAGAAACCACAAAGCACACTCGCAGCCCTTGTGGGACTCCTGAGTGGCTCTTTCTTGGAGCACTACTTATATTTTGCTGGTGTTATTTTTCTTGAAAAGTAAAAAAGCATTCAAGCAAAAGCTGATGCCTGCAGTTTTCATGTGCACTCTGTGTTTTCACTTAAAGGTACAAAATGAAAAGCTAATAGTTCCAGTAAAAGTTATGCAGGTGCTAAATCACTTTTCACAGCAAAACATTAAAATTAGGCTCATCATTCACATTATTCCATATTTAGTACTAGGTTCTCAAAGGACACCATATTGACTTTAAATTTACTAATGAGGAAATTATCATTTTCCTTTACTGTTCCAGTGGAGGTGCTTCACTACCACCTGACTATTGAGCAGTAACCATACACTGGACTACTGCAAGGAATCCCTACACATTGAATATGAGGTTTAGAAAACCATTGTTTTCTTGTGGATTACTTGTCCTCCAAGTACTGCCTTTCTTCCATAATTGTTTTCAAGGTCCAATATACCTTGAAGGAAAGATAGAGTCACAATTTTTTAGCATTTTGTAGCAATGGCATTTAAAGTCATACAGGTTAAAGAACTCAACTAACAGTGCACAAGAACTGAAGACTGTTCAAAGGTTTATGTATGCTCAGGCATACAATATACTCACAGTCTGGTTGATTTTTACCACGAATATGATCAATATAGATGGTCAGAAGATACCTTCATTCTATGGTTTGCATTTTTGATCTTACAGTAAAGTGCAAGATAAAGTAATTTCCATGTATAAATGAATCTTCCTCTGAACAAAGTCATGTACAGCTTCTAGGTGTTTGGAGAGAGAGGGTGGTTGGAAGGAGAGAATCTACTATCCAGACAGACAGAGCAGGGTAGGCATTCCAGAGGGTTGCTCTCTGGAATATATTTTAAAATAAATTTTAGCTCTCAAGACACTGTTGCCACCCTGTACTTTCAGCGTCACAGTGATTACATATAAAAATACAAACAAAAACAAAAAAAAAGAGGTCCTGTTCCTGTGTGATCCTAGAAGATGGATGAGAAAATACTTTTGTCCATATATAATTCCAAAGCACTCCATTACCAGGAGAATAGTATGGGAACCTAGATTACACAGATAAATTCTGAAGATTTAATCTTTTGAAATCTATGGCCTTAAACCATCCTCAGTCCCAATTCCTCGGAGTGATCTAACTTTTCTCACAGCTGAGGATAATACTCAATCATCTTTTACAGTAAATTCTCATACTCTCACAGAATATTCTTTGAAAGAAATGAAACCCAAGGAATACTTTATGGATCCATTCGCATAGGAGACACTTATTTCCCAGCTGGTGTATTCTGGAGCATGAAAAGGTAGCGATTAAGCCAAAGTGACCACAGGAGAAGGCACTTTCCTCACTGTTAATGACTGGCTGGAGAAACCGAGGACCAATGAAAAAGCCAGACAGTCATTAACTGCTGAAAATTCCTGACCTAAAGGTCATTATTACTATTATAAAATTGGAAAATGAAAAAGTAATTATTTTTTGGGGGTTTTTATATGTATTAAAAATATAAAATTCCAGTGTCGGTTGCTGTGGATACTGGTCTGTAAAGTACTTATCTTTCCCATCCTGGCAGGCTATGCAATGGATAGATCTGGGACTGGCAACCCTTCAGGAATGTGTGCCAGGCTGTATTTTCCTTTTCCAAATTACAGGTTAAACGTGCCCACAGAAAGCCAACAGGAACCAGGAGACACTGCCAGTCAGCACCATCTCTGCTCGGTGTGAGCAGCAATTCCCTCTCTCCCCCAGCCCTGGGCGCAGCAGGAACCAGGAGCTGCCTGGTCTGGGAGCTGCAAATGACTCTCAAACCTCGCGGCTTTCAGCTCCTATCCTGATGGTCACCATTCCAAATCCTGCTAAATACCATCTTCTGCACTCGGGCAAAATGCTATTTTCCATGCCATAAACTTGAGGAAAGGAGGAAAGGAGGAAAGGCGGAAAGGCTCTCAGTGAGCTGACCTGTGCCTGGCCTCACCTGTAAAACGTGTCCTTCAGGTGCCATTGCCACCATCTGCAAGAGCTGCTCTAGAGACAGTATTGCTGTTGCAGCCCAAATGATCTTTAGTGCTACTTCCATCCACTGATGGCTTCAGCTTATATATTTTCACTCTAACTGGAAATTTTATTTGAGATTTGCCCTTTCCTTTTATAAATCAGACTTTCCCCTGGCTTTTGACAGGCATTTTACTAATATGACACTAAAAGTAGCTTTGCATACATAGATTTTGCACCACTGCAAGAATTTGATTCCTTTGGTACATCAGATGAGAAAGTGACTTTCTTTTGGCAAAGACTAAAGTCTTTTTTTAACCTTTGGGCTTCAGTGTAAAATATTATTACTAGACACTGCCTGTGATTATGTTATGGTTTAGACAGATCCTCTTGAGTAAGACAGTATTAATGACCCTTTTTCATAATATTTTCATTTTGCTTTTTTATTTTCACATCTGTACAGCACTGTTCTGTCTTGAACCAGCATTTTTGTCTCATACTGGCAGGGAAAATGATCCTGCAGCCCTTTTTGGCAGAGACCTATTCTGCTTGAGAGGTTCACACAAGTAATGTGGGATAGACACAGATAGAAAGGAGGTCAGCTACTAAAAATCTAGGACCACATTTTTTCCAGAAAGGTATCTCCACATAATCCCACTTTCCTTTAGAAATCTGATTTTAGCAAGAATCTGGATGGTTCTGTAGATAGTTCTTGCTGTTTTGGAAGGTTCTGGACAATTGGCAGCTGCAGGAATGGGACTGAGTGAAGGCAGAGTCAAAACTGCTTAAATAGATGTTTTCACAAGGTAGTGCTTTTTAATTCAAATTGCTGTCATATTCCTTCTAATCCCTTTCAAGTCTGGTTATATTTCAGTATAAAGTGAGTTTTTAGAAAATGCTCCCAGGACTTAGTGCTCACATCTCACTACTTCAGAAGGTAGAGTTTTCTACTTCTAATGAAAGTCACAATCAGAGATGGACCAGCTGCTCTTCTGAAGAACATCAACTAATGTGAGCACAAAAAATCCTGTTGTGGAAGGTGAAAGGGAGATAACAGAGCAGGAATAATCCTCGGAATATTTCAGAAAAGTGCCTTCCTCAGCTGTGTGTTAATAATCACGTTCAAATTAAAAGAACAGGAAATGAATGCTGAAACTGCTGGCAAGTAGAAGTGCTCACTGATCTAAAAACCTTCACTATACTCTGAACCTATCCACTCTAAGTAAAACCAGACATCTTTATCATTTATGAGTTACAAATGAAGCTGCACCTGGTCTGCTCTAGTAGGTGAATTAAAAAACAGCAACAACAAAAACAACACACAACAAGCAAACGTGAACTGGAAGGAGTTGCTGTGACCTACCTCCCAAAAATTCATACCAGGTGTAACTGTGATAGACCCCTCCAGGAATTCTTCTAGTTTTTCAAAGCAGGGTAACTCCTTTCATCTCACACAGCATAGATGATTGGCATTCATCTTTGTCCCACTTACAAGGAAGGTGTTCCCTCAAAACAGAAAATGGCATAGCAATCTGATAATCCAAGAAGTGTTTGAAACCTCAAGGGGCTTCTTGCTTTGCTGGTGTTTTCCACAAAAGCCTGAGCAACATCTATTGTGCAATAATATTTAACATTCAGGGGAATCAGGATCTTTTTTAAAGTGTGATCAGAAAGAAGGGCCCTTCCTAGGCTGTCCCAGAATTCCTCATAACAAAGAAAGCTTTGTTTCATAAAGAAATACCTCGCACTGGAATACTCTAGGGAAACCAGAGTTTGGGTTGTTTTAAACAAAGACGGGAATGTTCAAGTTCGAGGTTTCCTTTAAGTACTCTTCTAGCATGAATATTTTTAAGGATGCTCTATCAAGTTCATGCATGAAATGTCACCCAGCCGTTAGTATATTTCTATGCAAATACAGCTGTGAAAGCTAATAACTGAAATCTGCATTTTTTCCACATTTCCAGTGTATTAAGCAACTCACATTTTTCCCTGTTTTGTAACTCACATTAGCCTCTTGTATCAATAAAACAAAGCTCAGGTTATATTGCTTCCTGCTTGAATTCTCTGCAAACATCAAAGCTGGACATTTGAATAAGCAATTTAATGTATACATTTTTATTCAGTTCAGTATACTGATTTTCTCCTGGTAGGAATAAGAATTCTGCAAGATGACTGCAGAGAAACACACCATTCAGAATATGAATTGGAATATTCTTGCTTTTCAGTGAGTATGGTGTGATATTAAGATTAGATCCTGCATATAATCAGATTTTGATGCTTGTACACACAGTCTGGTATTTCTTTTCCTTTACAAGGTTTGTATGCAAAAACACAGCAATCCAATATTTGGAACATGCACTGTCTGCAGATACTACACAGTCCAAACTGATGAAAAAATAATGTCGAGGAAAATAAGAAAGTGTCTGGGGCACTGCAGCGTACAAACTTTGCTAAATTCATCAGAAGTAGTTCTGCTATTCTGAGAACAGAAAATATTGCAAAACCAGTCCTTCCAGAACAGCGAGGGCAAACAGGGCTTGTGTCCATCCCTATATTAAATCTTGGAGTAGAGATTGACTCTTTGGGAGCTGTAAATATTTCTATAATCTTTCAAATTCTCTGATGTAATACACACAGAATTTCTTCTAAATGGCCTATATTTTCCAAATTCCCTCTCTTATTATTTACCAGTACATATAAGAGGTAATAAAATAAAAAAGATATGATAGGTGGGGATTTTATTAGAAGCAAAAGGTGGCACTGCTGAGAATATATCACAGTATTTAGGGAGCATAAATATAAAGCATACCTTCAGGTTTTATCCAAAAATGCAAGAGAGGAAAGACCACAAAGCAAAGGAAGTCTGAATTATGTTTAAGGGCTAAAAGGAAGCAGCCCAGTGCAGTAGCTCAAGCTTCTGCTTTAAATAGTTAACTGACTGGCAAATAAGCTAATAGTGCTTTAGATAAATTTTCACTGATGAAAAGTGATGAATTGACACAGTTCTTAACAAGTAACGACAGTTCATTAGACACCTCTACCTGTCCTGCCTCTGACCTGGAAGCACTGTCTAGAACCACAGAATCATGGAATCATTCAGGTTGGAAAAGACCTTTAAGATTATCAATTTCAACCATTAATCCAGCACTGCCAAGCTCACCACTAAACTCACTGAAATCACTGCTGACAACTCTCGTGGGTTTCATTTGTTTTGGGGTTTTTTTTGACTGTTAATCAAAAGAACAAGGGCAGTAGCTGTTCTTGCCCTCACATCACAAAATGGACTCAAAGAGAGGTTGAACCTAGCAAGTACTCTGGTGGACCTCAAATATCTATATGCAGTTTTACAATCCAAGAAATCCCTCAGAGTTATTGCTTACCCTGCAGGGCTGTCTCAGAACAAAATCTCAAATACCATCTGTGCTCAGGGTGGAAGCTGCCAAATCCCCATCCACAGAAACCACGGAGCACAGAGTGTTGTAACTCCCATCTTGCTCTGGAGCAAAGACTGAAAGAAATACCTCTATCTTCTTTTGACAGCCTGAAATTCTCACCTCTGGTGGTGGAGATATAAAGCTCCTTTCCAAGAGAGATTTCTTTCAAAATCCACCAACAAGACCAGGAGATCACCAGAGTGATGCCTCCCATTTTAATTGATAAGCTCCTTGCTGGGACCCTTGCCTGGCAAGTGAGGTGCCTGTCTTTGGTTCCTCTATCTGCCAGAAGGGGTTCAGCCCTCCCACTGCATCTCCACTTGTAAAACCCTTCTCTTCACCTAAACACACCTAATTCCTCTAGTCAAACCCCCAGGAGAGGAATGCCTCTGTCTCCCAGTCTGATGCTCAATGCATCACACTCCAGATGAGTTCTTACTGATCACTTGTGAAGGCAAAAGCATAACAACCAAGCTACTGCAGGGTCATGTATCTCTTCCACTGCAAGCAAACAACTTTGAATTTACTCATGTTCATAGAATCATAGAATGCTTTGTGTTGGAAGGGACCTCAAAATTAATCTAAAATCATCTCCCTCGACCTGCTGACCACGATTTTCTGGATAGGTTTGGCATTCTGGGCTGCAGGCACACATAGCTGGGTCATGCTGAGCTTCTCATTAACCAACACCCTCAAGTCCTTCTCCTCAGGGCTGCTCTTAATCCATGCTCTGCCCAGCCTGCATTCATGTCTTGGATTGCCCCAATCCACATGCAGGACCTTATTTGAAGAGCACACACACAAGAGCAGTCACCGTAAACCAGCAAATTTGCAGAACACTTGTTATTCCTCAGTAATTTCTTTAGGGGTCTGTATTCTAGAGAGAGAAGTACTGCTGAAGTGGGAAGGAAAAAATGTAAGTAGCAATTAGATTTATTCTTAAATACTCAAATAGCTCCGAGGTTATGTTTTCTCTGAAAATTATTCTCAGTGAGCATATTTGGTGCTCTTGCAGCACATGACATATTTTAGCTTCTTCAGGGATTTAGTTTTTTAAACCTTCAGATTTTAAGACAATATGAAGTGGGAAAAATTGTTTACATATGAATGACTCACTTTAATTGTTTTGCATTTTGGCATTTATTTGATTGTGATCCTGTCTCAAATAACAAGTTCAATATAAATGCCATGCTTGAGAAGACTAAGAAGAAAACCAGAATTCCCTCTATCTTAAAATTCTGCCTGAAATGGCAGCTATGTCTTTGAGATGCTATTTAATTAACATCACCGAAAGACTGTCAGTAATCAGTGCTGCTGAGTGGTTTATTTACTTGGAAAAAAATATGGGTTTCAGTGCGTAACTTTCCTCTTTTAAGTTTAGAAGTTTTGGTACCAGTGATATAATTTGCAGAGTTATCTCTAGGCAATTAAAATATATTCTATCGTTTAACCTTTGGATGATGTATAAATATGCATAGACACTCCTACAAGGCAATTTGTCTGCCAATCTGGAAAATGCTAACGCTGTAGTCAATAAGTCAACAGTCTGCAATGTTAAATTATGAAATCAGGAAGAAGTGCAGTTCGCATTCAATCCAGATATAAAGATCCTAAGGATTTCCAATTTTCTGTGTGGGACAATAAATTTCAGAGACGACTGTATTCTGCCCCAATAATCACGATCTGCACAGCGTGTTCAGGTATTGTTGGAGAGATTAAAAGCACAAAAACAGAGTGGAACAGCTCAGCATCAGATAATCACAAGCAATTCTATGTCAGCAACAGACAGCTGGAGACATATGCCAACAATATTGTAAAAGTGGGGAAATGGAGATTTCATGACAGCAAGGACGTGGGTTTCATACATTAAGCTAAATCTCAACCCAAAACATTGAAATTGTTGTTCACAAGTAACAGCTCTCTGCCACAGTGTTCAGAAAACCTAACATTTGGCATAAAAAAATTAAAAGCAAAATTAAGCCGAAGAAAGTATTTGTTCCTCTCTTCAGTATTTTGCATGTTGAACACATATTTGGTTTCAGAGTTATTATCATGGACAAAGAGATCTGAATATTTTTTGCCAGATCAGCTGGAAGAGCTGTCCAGTTATGGACCAGAGTAATGAATTGTGAGAATCTTGTGTGAAAAAGCAGTTCGATGGAATTTTATCTACAAATATTTGTCTAAAGATCTTTGCTCCCACGTACAGTTTGAAAGAAAATGAAGAAAGCTTGACATAACTTGGGTTATTCTGTTTTTCCCTTTCCCCTGAGTCTCAAGTGCTCCTGTTCTTCCCTGATACTCATTCCCATCTATCCCTGTTTTTGTCTTTCACTTTTTTAAATTAAACATCTACTGCTAAGAAGTAAGCCCAAGAAAAAAGGCTGAAAAAATCCTATTATATTTATTGCTGTGAAGCAGAAGAGAGAACAGGGAAAATACTTAGACTTGTGAAGCAAAAAATAATCTACCTTTCTGCTGCTTTCTCTCAGAGCGTCCCTTATAGGCACATAAAAACCTTTTCTTTCTTATTTTTTTTTGTTGACCATGTAAAATCAAGATAAAAATAATTCAAGGCTCTGCACCCAAAAACCCCCAAGTTTCCTATTTTCACAAACAGTTCTCAGAATACCCTTTGTATGTTGGATCTTGTATAAAAATGGGAAACAGCTTGAAAATATTCATGAGGAAGTAAAAACTGTTCTGATGAGTTCACTTCCCCTGCATATGAACAGCAGTTTCACATTGACGTTTTATGGGGTGATTGGGGCTGAACATTTCCTAATTTTATTGTGGAAGCCCTCCCTTTGTATCTCGAGTGTTTTGTCGTGGGATCTTGCCTTGATTCCTGGAGCTGTGGCTCTCAGGGAGGGTAACAGAGACAAGAGACTCGTGGAGGAATTCAAGCCCAGGTCCTCGTGGGGTTTGTGTTTCAGGACTCAGAGCCTGGATTGGAGAGCAATGCAATGCTGGAGGCGCCGATGGAATTCCAAGTTTGAAAAACCAATGCAATAAGAGGTGCCAGCGGGGAATGGCAGATTGATTGCAGCAACTAGTGCCAAAAAGTCCTGAAAAGGAGAAAAATGTAGTCTGAGTGTAAGAACTAAAGAAGAAAGGAGGGGAAGGACAGTAAGAGCTTGCATGCCTCCGGCAACTTGCCTGCAGATCAATGTGGATCTGGGACAGAGCAGTTCTTGTAACTGGTTTTTTACAGTGGTGTGTGAACCTTGATGATGCTGTTCAGTCTAGATCAGGAGTCTGCATTGACAGGATCTACCCTAAAACTCAACTTACTAAAACTTGAGTGGCTTGATGAAGCTCATCATTTGGGTCAAAGGAAGGCCAGCACCTCCAGGTGAGAGATTGTCCATCAATTTAGGGGTAGGAAGGGCCATTCCCTCCTGAAGTGATTATTGGTTCCTCAAATATGTAGCACAGACTGGACACCTGATATTGGTGTGCCTGAAGCAAGATAGGGTAAGTTTTAACCAACACATTCTCCTTCCCCCCGCAAATGAATACCTCAGTTAATGTGGTAGCTTTTTTAAACAGACAAGAACAAAAACTCCACTTTTGGGTTGTAGTGAACCACTCTGAACCACAAACCTCTCTGATGGAGGCCCAAAGCCAGCATACCTAGCCCTGAGAGGCTCACAGATGATGATATTCCAGCCCCACAGAGGCCATGCACAGCACCTGTCTGCTGCCACAGCAGGATGTGGCTGCAACAATCCCACATCTGATGGTTAAAACATGCTTTAACTCATGTTTGGGGTCGCTGCCATGCAAAATGCATTACAGCAGCCTCCATGCTCCTCTCCAGCTGGAGAACAGCCCATCAGATCAGCACTACTGCAGGAAAACTAAAGCCACCTCACAGTCTCACCTTACCCAGGCCAGAACACTGACTGCTGCAAAAAACATGAAGCAGGAATAAAACAGAGCGCTGAATACATTAATCAAAATGATCACCGTTGCAAGATCTGCTAAGAACAAAGAAAACAAATCCAAGGAAAGTTAACACTAGAAACCATTTGCAAGGCTGCACGAGTCAGCTAATGAAATAACTGTCAATTGTAGACACAAACCTTTTGTGCTTTCACACAATTTAAATACAAAGTAATTTGCATTCAGGTATCCAAGTCTCGCTGAAAAAAAGATTAACAATAGGATTCGCTTTCTTTCCACAACCTTTTTTCTCCCTCCCTTCCCCCCAGGGGTGGCTCTGATAAGGTCACCTTATTAATGCAGATCTCTGTTTTTCAGAAAGCAGCCAGGAGTTTAACTGTTTCACTGTGAAATGATCTATGAGATGAGAACAGTCCATTTTTTATCCTTGATTGATCATTTCAGCATGTATAACAGCAAATCCTAAGGGACACCACTCAAATCCCTGCCTCAGAATGACCTAGAGCCTCAGCTCTAAAAAGTGTTGCGCTCCACTACACAATCCTTCAGCGTTTTTTCTCAACTTCGCATTTTCCACTGAACATAATAAAGTTGCCTTGCATCATTACAGTTCTCTGCAGGAAAAAACCCATCTTATAAATAAGTAAAAAGTTTTAACAGCCGAGAGTTGGGTGCCACTACAGCTGGCTGAGGAACTGAGGCATCAAGCAGTTAATGCCTTTTCCCCAGACACAAAGGCAGGAGCAGGTCTATGATCTCAATTCAGGTGTCACGGCTTCTCATTTCCTTCCCTGGCCACCAGACACCTGTTTCCCTGCTCTTAATAGCCTCTGATGGGAACTGCCTGCTGCCAAAATCACAGGCTCTGGCTCCTATATGATGAGTTGAAAATAAAGCGATTGCCCTTTATTTTTTTTTTTTAGTTATTTGCTGTGTCTAAGCTTTATCTCAATTCCATTGTTGGGTTATTCTTCTCCATTCTGTGCGCTTCCAGCCACCTAATCTTCATTTTGCTTTTTGTGATGACTTTATGCTGACATATACAGCGACCTTAAATAAATCATTACGAATATAAATAGCAGTGGCGGGATTACAAAGGATTCTGGAACACTTGTGATAGTAAATTAGCAGGCAGGCAAACCTACAGCTGCCAGCAGCTGATGTAATATTTTAGAGAATTGTTTTCTATATTGCGTAAGGGAGAATTGTTGTCCTTTGAGCTTCGTTCTCGGTTTCTTTCCATCTGTCAAACAGTTCAGCAATTTGATGCTCACACAAAGTTCACAGAGAAACAACTTATAAATCCCAAATATCATGTACACAGACAGGGGAAAATGCAAGTCTGAGACACAAGGTAGAATTTAGGTAAAAAAAACACACAAGGGCATCTCCCTATTGCTAACAGCACTCCTAAACAGATGGACATTATATCCACAGAGAGAGCAACCACACCAAGGAACATTTGACACAAATTTCCTCTTTTTTTCTTCCTTTCCTTTCTTCGTAAACATTAAACTCCAACAGGCTATTGTATTCTAATGGAGCAGCCTGTAAATTCCTGTAATCAACTGATGGAGCAACATTAATTATGGAGACTTTGCACAGGCCACACGCATCTTTACATCCCTTTATAAAATGCTGACACATTCCCCATCTAAAAGGGATTACAATCACAGAGGATGATCCTGCAAATGCCTACTATTGAATGCAGCATTTGCCAACATGAGTAAGCCCACTGAAGCTACCAGAAACTCACATGGCTGGACAAAAAGCTCTGATTCACATATATGACTAACAAAGATATTCAGACCACAACATTTTCTATCTGACTATGCTTTTGCAGACTGAGATTTAGAGGGCTGATGCTTTCAGGCTTGAGAATCAGTCTGGGACAGCAGGCTGGCTGTGAGATGACGCAGGTAAGAGGTGCAAGAACAGGTAATGCATCCTCTCAGAAAGGAGCTTAAAGAAGACAAACAAAATTTTGGAAGCTGTGTCAGGAAGGCATCAGGTATTTGTGTTTTAATGATGATGAAGTTGAGGTGGGAGGGGTACACGATGTGGAAGGGATACAGGAGATAATAGCAGAGATGTACTAAAGACAAGATTAGGATTAGATGGGATTTAGCCAGCAGGGACAGAAGGCTCAGCACTAATACAGAAAAGATGGGGAAGCAATAAAAGGATTCAAAGAGCAAGAGGCTTAGTTGTGAGCAGCAGAAGTGATTCTTAGCCAATGCACTGCACTTTGGTAGTAGCTGTTGCTCCAAAGGCAGCACACAGAAGCTGACACCCACAAAAATAGTCTCGTAAAACTCCCTGATTACAGCAAAGAGTTGTGTTCCTGCTCTTGTGCCTGTTTGGCAAGCGAGTCTGTGGTGTGAGTCATGGATGAAGCAACCTTACAAATATCCTATAAAAGTAGCTGATGTAGTGAGCATCCCGAGCTGGAATGCCCTTGATTTGAGAGGAATACGCTGTTCCCTGGCACAACATGCAACTGCCTTTCACTTGTCTCATTTGCAGAGAATGATTTTAGTCTTTGGCAGCGATGAGTGGCACATGTTGGAGGTGTTTTGCCTAAGGTGTGCTATTTCATTAGCTGAGTGTTGCTTAACAAAGTCTCATCATTTCAGAAGGCACACTGTAATAAATTATTTGCAGGTTATCACTGATGGATACATAAAATCCACTGAAAGCATCAACTGTCACTCAGCAATAGCATGGCCTGAATATTTATTACCTTTTATTTACGTTATGTCTATTCTGTATCATGGACAGGTAAAAATTCTAAGCCGTGTTAACAATCATTTCTGCTGATAAACATCCACAATGTTAAATCAATCTCTTTTCATCCCCACCCAAAACAAAGCAATTTTCTCTCCTCCTACACCCCTGTATTAGTAAAGGCCTGAGTTTAGGGATAGTTCTTGCTACAGTGCCTGGCATTGGCCAACTCCTATCCTTCCACCTGCAATAAAAATCTCCCTAAAAAGTCCCCATTAGCACGCAACGATCCAGGGACAGAATAAAGCAAGAAAGCAAGATTAGTGTCACAATGATTTGCTTTAGTGTCGAGCATTATAAGGTCAAATTTCTGGTTGCTGGTCGGGGGTGGCTATTTTTACAGCACAGTGTAACTGAGAAAGGAGCTGCTGCCTATTCTCAGGTTTGTGTTAAGGCTCTTGGTATGCCCAGTGGGAATGAGAGCCTTCCCAACACTGTGACACCACACAGGGCTGGCTTTACCTTCATTTTCCAGAATAAATTCCTGCCTGTTGAATGTTAAAGACACACCTTCAATCGCATGCTAGGTAATATTGGCAACATTATTCTGAAAATACTGTATTTCCAAAAGTCAGGTTTTTTTAAAGGCTGTTAGTACATTACTGAGAGATGGGGGTCATTGGGATTACATACCCTGCACAGAAACTTTGGGATGACACACCAAAGAGAAGCATGGCTGGCAAAGATGTAAACACAACAAGGGGAAAAGTATATTTAAATTACTGCAAAATTCAACTTGAAGCCACAAAGATGTCCCTTTTAAGAGAGGGAATGAACACTAGTCATTTTTGCTTTTTAAAGAATAAACTTAAGTGAGAGAGGGATAAATTGAGATCTTAAGGCAGTTCAGAATAATTGTAACACTACAGCTGAAGGGTTATTACTCTTCATTTTGCAGCAACGTGAACTTCCATAAACATAGGCATGATAGGTACAAACCCAGGAATGGCAACAGCTCAGAACACAACAAGGCTGCAAATGTGGATTGCTCACAGCAAGCTTGGATCATGAAACATAAAGCCCTCCTGCAGAGACAAGGGAGGTGGAATGGTTGCACTCCTTGTAATAAAACACATCATCTGATTCACATTTCTATCATCAGGTTGTTTTTTGGTTTTGTTTGTAATTTGCATGAAATATCCTGAGTTGAGCCTGGGTTTGATTGAAGTAAATAGACTAATTTTTTTAATGACCTTCACCTGCTGCTTATATTCTGGTCTCTTAGGTCCAAAAGGGATTTAAGGATAAAGGGAAAAAAAAAAAAACCAAACCAAACCAAAAGAACAAGCCTAACTGGATTTAAATAAATAAGCCTATATATACTGTCCTCAATTATTGGCAACTTTTTGGATTGTTACTTTTGAATTGGAGCTGACATGCCCCCATGCAATGCACTAAAGCAGTTTAAAGCTGATACAGTATTTTAAGGGCTCAACTCCTTCCTTAACCTAAAACTAGAGTGTTTTGATTTGTTGGAACTTGGGCAATTAGTAATGATACATTTGCTGACAGGTCTTGAGCAGGAACAATCACAAACTGTACACTTGGTACAAGATTTATTTGTCAGAGTGCATGCTTTTTAAATCTGAGTAAAAATGGATTTTGTAAACTGATTGAGATTAATTAAAGGTATAACTCGGGGAAGGAAAAAAAATGGCTCACTGCACATTTATTTTCAGGTCATTTTTCACTGGAAAGTTTGCAGGTCTAACGAGCAGAAGCTACTGACACAGCCTGCAAATGGTTCTGCTTTCACATCAGAGAGAAAGGGATTTTTTTCTCATTTTTCTTTCCTTGGCTTGTCTGAAAGCCAGGTGTCCAGTCTGTGAGGTTCCTGGCAAGGCATCAGGGAAGAATGTATGTTTCTGAGGAGAAGCTGACCTTACCTGCTTCAGGAAAGAGTAAGTGAGAGTAAGATTCTGGAGGGTCTGGGAAAATACTCTCTGTATGGAATTTCTCACAAGTCAGGAGGCAAATATAGAAGAGCTTAAAATACATATTTGCTCACGTATTTGTTCTTTTTAAGGCTGGAGTCTATAAACACCATAGAGGAAAAAGAAAGTGATATAAATTATATGGGCTTCAGCAAGAGGTTGCAGGCTACAGTGTCCCACCGCAAGGCTATGGCTTTAGCTACCTCCCCAAAAGGCTTTTTGTGCAACTGAAGCTTTTATTGTAATTAAAGAAAAAAACAACAAACAAAAAAAACCCCCAAAAAACCAACAACAACAAGAAAAAACCCAAATAAACCAAACAAAAAAAAATCCACACAAATAACCCCAAACAACAACAAAAAACCAAACCACCCACAAACTAACAAAAAACCCCAAACCCCCAAACAAACAAAAAACAGAAAAAAACATAAAAAAAGCCCCCAAACCCCAAGACTCCTCAGCCCCAGAAGCAATAGTGCCACAACACCTTATAGCAGCAGCAACTTGATTTTTTTTCTTGCAAGCAAGGGTACTCTGGTCCCTTCCTAAAAGGAATATTTTCTGTGGGATAACACAAGGAAGTTCAGTGAGGTAACTTGGAGGGGTGAGAGGCTGGGTACCTAGGAGAGATGCAGTGGGAAGTGAGTACCAAACCACCAGAACATGACTGGTTCTCTTGTTATCCAGAGTGAAACCCAGCAGAGATTTCAGGGCCTAACATGATAGTGTGAAACATCAAAATTATCAGTTGTGTCCAGACCTAGGGACAAAATATTATTTGTCAAAATATTGGGCAAAAACTTCAATGGCATCTAGAAACAAGGTAAAAGGACATCTTTTCAAATGTGATATTAATTCAAAAGTTCCTTTGGGTATTTTTATTCTGTGTTTCAAAGAGCTTCTTAACAGAGAGACTTCTCAAAGTCTGCACCATTGCCATCCACCCCACTGCCCCTGCTCAAAGGGGAAAGCCCTCAAAGCAGCACATTTCAACAACAGAAATGAACGGAAAGGGAAAAGAGAATTGAGTAGCCAGAGTGGCTGCTGATGCTCAGTTATTCTGGTCCTGCTCTCCTGGGAAAACTCTGCTCCCAGCCAGAATCTGCAGAAAGGGACTCTTGCTAGCTCCCAGCCAGGCCAGAAAGGATAATCTATCTGAGTGCCTGTGAAAATCGCATAATCCTTTTCCATCAGGATTAATATCCAATGTCACACCAGTCTGATCCATACAGGATGAAGTCTGACACTTCTTGTTAGAAAAGGTCACGCGAGGAAACAATCTCTGCCATCCCCAAAGCAGAACCCATAAGTGACAAATTTCCATTCCCCCTCTGAGAGTGTTAAAGAGGCAATCTTCATCATCACCATTTTTATTTATTCCTGGGAACAATTTCCACCTGGTGAGCCTGGAGCTCATCTGGGTAGGTTTGTTCCAGCTGCAGCAATAGTTTAATCGGAGTGAAGCTAACGGCAGCATCCCTCCTTCCCCGTGCTGCCTGTCCCCCTGCAGAGATACCTGTTGTGATTCTTGCAGGAGAAAAATGACCCATTTTCAGGTACACACAAAGAAGCATTACAAAATAAAACAAACTGCTGCCTGCAGTTCATCACAAGTTACAGCAACCTCATCACCTGCAGAAAATGTGTTATTACATATAAGAGACAGATCATAACTGGAAGTTGGAGGCTCAATAGTCATAAATTCAGGCACAACCAGTAAGGAAGTGTATTTTTCCTCGTTCATTTTTAGCCAACAGTATGTGAACAGCAGTTTGAAAAGCTGGTGAAGCAAGGAGGCTTGGAACAACTACAGCACATTCAATCGACATAAGGATGGGATCAGGTCTTGTTATGTATTCATCTTATTCTACCTTGTTAAAATCTAATCCAACTTGCACCATCTTCAAAACCTGGAGCAGGCCCAGAAGAGCAAATCAAGCTTTCCTAGATGGCATAGAGCAGGCAGGTCCTGCCATTTGGGATTATTAAAAGATCCCATTTTACATCTTAACCCTGCAGGCAGAAACAAGTCTGCAAGTCACCTTACATGAAGAAATGAAGGAAGGTGTTACATGATTAAAAGCCAGGCTAGTATTTCTGAGTGGAGGGACACACATTAACTAATTGAATCACTATCTTCTTATCTTGGGGAGCCAAGCTACTGTTACTCAAGATTAAAATGCAAATGTTCACCATCTTTCAAACAGTAATGTGAATTTGAAGTTGGGGACTAACCTTTCTGTAAGCTTTAACTGCTCTCTGCTCTCCAGGCTTGCAAACAAGCAGTGCTATTCTGATTGCCCAGATTGTGGAACCCAGAATGTCTCTCCATGCTGGTATTTTGCCAATTTTTGCCATCTTCAGCTTCAGTGTTTTACAATTTTTCATAACAGTCCAATATTTCATACACAATGTACCTTAGGAAATAATAGGTATACATACATCTTACTGATACTATAGGCACCAGCTTACTAACAGCCTTTCATAGAGACCAAACAATTCATTATAAATTACAGAATTAGGAAATTAGTCATCTAGACTGAGTATCCTGTTCCTCCCCCTTCATCATTTTCAGGGATTCTTTCACTGGTATCAAGCTGAAAATATCACAAAAAAAATATTGTAGGAAAGGATTAAAATTCAGAACGAGCATGACAAATTGGAGAAAGAGCCTGATGAAAAAATGGTGACAGATCAATAAGGACAAGGTTATACATAAGGAATACCTAACTGAACAAATACAAGCTAAAAGACGACCTGAGAGAGAGATTTTGTAAGAAACTGTGACATATCTTAAATCAGAAACTCAACACAAGTCAACAGCATCAGACTTTACAAATGAGGCAAGTATGAAATACAGGACTTGATCTGCCCACTCTGTTCAGCTTTTACCGAGCCTTAGCTGGAGCAGTGCAGGAATTGCTGTGCAGGGAGTCCAGGGCAGAGCAAGGACTTGTACAGAGGTGACACACAGGGGATGGCTGGAAGGAGTGAGGTCCTTTGGTCTTGAAAAAAGCAAACTTCAGATGTTTAGAAGCCTGCTGTGAAAAAGGAAAGGAATGATTTATTCTGTGTTGTGGAAGGGGTGGAAGCAATGGACTTCTTGGTTCAGCAGGGTCAGTTTAGCTCAGGCATCGTCAGTAGCTGTTCTGAGCTGAGACTGCAGGGTGGGGCTGGGGAGTGTCTGATCCTCGAGGTTACACAAACATCCCTCAGGCATGGGGTATGTGGGACCAGATGGCAATCCAGGAATCTCCTGGGACAGCTGTCCAAGGCTCTGAGGCACAACCTCCGGTTAGGATAACAGAAAGGTGCTAACATAAGGGAAACAACCTCCAGTTACACTCTCCTAGTCCAGCAAAATCCCACAATTACACTCCATATTCCTGAGCCCCGACACCTGGCATTCCAGGGGAGAGCAAAAGCATGGCAGTGAGATGTTTCCTCCTGTATTTAGCCTGCAGCAAACTCAGATCCATCCCTGTGCCACACGGCAGAGCCTGCAGCATGGGAGGGAATTGTCACTCAGCCATCAGGCAGAGGAGTCAAACAGGCTCCTCTGGACACTGCAGGGCTCTGCAGGCACGGAGTCACAGGCTGCTCAGCAATGTGGGCACACAGTCACGGGCTGGGAATGCACCCTGGCCTTGATCCCATGGGAAGTGCAAGGTGTGCCTCATGGGAGAGAGGCTGCTCCAGCAGGAGCACACAGGAGGAATGGAAGCATGTGGACTGAAACTATAAATTGCTGTCAGATGTGTCAACCGTTCCTTTTATTTAGGCAACAACAATCCAACTCAGTATATTTGGTGTGAAGGAGGGAGAGAAAAGCTGGCAAAGCCAAAATGAACCTTGGAGGGGGAAAAAAAAGGAACATTTCTAATGTTTTTTTGTGACCCATATTTTTAAGCATTTTTTTCACATTGACTTTTTAAGGGAGAGAAATACACATAATTTGCACTTTGGGATGAGTTGAAGGTGTCCATGCAATTTCATGGATGGCAGAATACCAATTTTGCTTAAATGATAGAGTCCCACCTCATGTCTCTTATTTAAATGACCTGAAAATAAGAGATATGAAGGCATAAGCAAGAACAGAAAATGAACCTAAATATATAAAAGTGTGCATTGTGTGATATTTCCCGGTGTGTGTTTCACCATGAGCACCAAGCCCACTCTTGGACATTGCTATCCCTGGCATTAGCCCCATTCAGAGTGGTCATCCTCACCACGAGCAGTCCAGAGTTCTGCTGGGTGTGAACAAAACAGCCAAACACTTAGGGGAAAACTCCTGACTCACTGACAAAGCTAGGAGAAGGAATTTTTGTTCATAAAATTGAAATAAAATTCCATACTGTGTTGGAAGAGCAATACAGCCCTTCTGTGGGACCCATGGTACAATAAAAGCAGCAAAAGCTGGATGCCATCCAGGATTCCCACAGCGTTTGAGATGTTGGCGTCGCAAGAATTTTATTTCCGAGTCGCAACAAACAAATGAGGGGAACAAAATTTAAAGAAGTTAAAAGTGAGGTGATTAGAGGACAATAATACCAGATTTTGTTTTCAAAAACTGAAATATTTTTGTTTTCTATCATAAAAAAATTATTTCAAACTAAACTTCATTCCATGTTTTCTCTCAACTTCATCAAGTCAACTTTGGCTTCATCTACTTGAACTTCTCTTCCCCTATTTATTTGCTTTGTCTTTTATATAGTTTCCTGAGATTCTGCTATGTCCTCTCTCACTTTTCCTATTTCTCAGAGGAACAGATGGTAGTAGGTTTTAATACATTGTTCCCCTGTATCTTTCCCAGTAACTACTCTCAAAGCAACTGTCCATCTGAAATGCCACAAAGCCTTCAAAATCAAAATTCTTTACCACAACTCTGCCCAGGTATTGTCTCCTCCGAGCTTACACTCTCACACCTCCATGAAAATAAAAAGCCTTGCCTGGTTATCAGGTAACACCTGACTTCTGAGTAAAGCTCCTTGACATCCAAATCAAACTGGGATGTTTTATTCCCAGCAACAGCACCCAGTGTGCAGCTCTCACCCACAAGGTCACTGTCCCAGCCACATCTGCCAGTCAGCTCCTTACCAGCCCTTAATCTGAGTGTTACTCTAACCAAACATCCTTCATGCAAATAACTTCTTAAAAGTACTTTTCCAAGAAAGCATATCAGTATTAGTCCAGAGAAATTAATGATGGAGGTAAACATGTTTTGAAAATCCAGAGTTGAGTGGAGAGTTATCTCCTCTGCTTAGAAATTTATTCATCATGGAATTGTCTGTCATTTATCTATTTTTCCCATGTAGAATCTATTCCTGTTCCACTCACCTCAGTGGGAGCTGGGTGGGTTATGAGACCTTAACTTCCACTGAGAAGAAAGTTAATGTTCATCTAGCATCAGCCAAACTGCAGAGCACATGTGTTATCCTAACTCTGTCAGTAGTGCTAGGATAATCCATTCCACCTGGGCAGAGGTCAGGCTGTTGTGTGGCAAGTGGAATCCCACTTTCAGATTGGATCATTTCATTCACAGCACCTTCCTGAATGCCCAGGGAGCCAAACCTGTGTGAGATCTGTGTCAGGATGGGTAAGACATGAAAGATGGTGCCTCACTCCCCAGTAAGAGGCTGCAGTCAGCAGCTTTCAGAAATTAATCAGTGGCTCATTTTTTCCTGCACATTCTTTATTCACTGTAGAAGTGTTTAATAAAAGCTTTGCAGTAGTGCTTTTATTTCGCCTAATTCTTTTTAATTTTCCTACGCTTTAATTAGCTGCATTTAATTCACACAAAATAAAGTATGAAGTTTGTGCTTTCCTTTGGGCCAAGTCATCGTACTTCCAGGAA
This sequence comes from Lichenostomus cassidix, assembly GCF_008360975.1. Classification (NCBI taxonomy): domain Eukaryota; kingdom Metazoa; phylum Chordata; class Aves; order Passeriformes; family Meliphagidae; genus Lichenostomus; species Lichenostomus cassidix. The sequence continues at coordinate 6,789,778 of NC_139489.1, read as the reverse complement.
TCATTAAAGTACACATGGGCCCAGCAATGTAAACTTACTTGTAATATTAAAAGCACTATTTAACAAGAGCAGTAACTGTTGATTTCCTTTCCAGATTTGTCACAGTTCAAATGCTGAAGGCGAGTAAATAGTGTATTTCATTACAGACATTATTCTGACATTTGTTCAAATAATATTCTGTGTTTTGCATGACCTTAAGAAAAACAAGTGCCTTACTTTGGAGCAGGATACGTCCCTTTGACTTTTAAAGAGCAGCAGATTTCAACATGGTTCAGTACTAAGACATCCTTGTGCAATTCCACTGTAATTAGTCCTGAATTTGGGGGACTTTTTGAGGCTTCTTAGCTTATTTTAACTATATCATCTCTTTGAGATGAAAAGTCGTTGCTCTGGTCATGTTGTGTTATGCAGTGAACAGTAGTGTTTTCAAGTGTTCATTGCATTTACTGAAATAAAGGAATGCATTTGGTAGAGCTGCCCTAACAACAACACTGAGCACTTCTGCAGCCCTGAAACACCTACCTGTTCCTGGGATGGGGAAAGGTGTAAATTCTAGAGGATTTATACAAATATAGATGGGCAATTCAGAGCAAACTAGGACAATAGAAACATCCTGTTGGACACTGCACAATGAGCTCAGAAGAAATTTCATATGCACTAATTGCTCAGAGGGAAAAAAAAAAAAACAACCCAACCTTGAATAATCCCATATAACTGAGAAATCATTTCTTTTCCTGAATTTCTTCTTGAAAGGGCAGTGTGCCTCGACTTTGCTGCTGTTTCTGAGTGCATGAGTTGTGGTTCTTGCACAAATCCCCAGTCCTGCAGCAGCTCTCCCTGTCTCCAAGTCAGCACATCCTCTTCCAAACAAACCAACGGGAGCAGCCCACAGCCCCAGTGAATCGCTCAGTCATCCTGGAGCTCTGCACACCCACCCAACAGGAACATCCATCACGTTATAAATATCCCATTCCCATTCTCTAGCAGATGGAGCACAGCACTTGCCTCGCTAATCAGCAGAATATAATTCACCTAAACTCTCAAACTGAATACATTCTTGCAAGAGGAAATTACTCAAATTCGCCTACTGTTTTTCTGAAGAAGTACAAACCACAGAGGGGAGTGGATGCCTTTGCTGACAAAAGCTCAAAGGAAAATACTGAAAATTAGGGGAAGACAATAAACAGAAAGCCCCATATGTTGTGGGGGAAATAAAGAATAAGCTGACATGCTTACCAAAATATAGCCTTAATTTACTTCAAGGAATGAGGTACTTTCTGTATTTTAGTTTAAACAGCACAGAGAAGGTACTGTGAGGCAGATTTTTGAGCTATTTAAACATAAAACTTCTGAAAAATTATAATTTTACCAGGCTGTAGTTCCATTTGCATTTTCTGCCTGTTCACATACTCTTAGAATATGCAGCAATGAAAGGTGAGCAGCAAGAAAGGAAAGTGGGGAAAGGGAAGTGTAAATAAATTTTAAAAATCCAACACATCAATATTGTGAATTTGCAAACAAAATGAAAGGCAAATCCAGAAAGCTCCAAACTCTCAAAACAGACTTCTAACCACTATAAAAAAAATTTCATGTCGAAACTTCTTTCCTATTTCAACTGAGTTTTCAACCTTTCGATGTTACCAGTTCATTCCATGGGGTAGCATTGTTCTTTCTTCCCTGGATTCTCATATTTCTGTTCCAGGTAGCACCAACAGGCAACACTGACATGTTTGAGAAAGTAAGTGAACACCTCAGTTCTTCTCCCCCTGATCAGCAAAATTCTGATTTCAAAATCTCATGGCTCAGGCTTCAGGATCCTCGTGCAGAGGGAAGTCATCTAACAGTGATAATTAAACCAGAATTTTCTACCCTGCTTTACACAAAATGAGACAGATCAGGAATGCAGCTCCCTGTGGGTATTGCTCAGTATCATCTGATCATCCCCTGCCTGCTGAGACAAATGAATTTCCAGTAAAAATCATGAACTGTAGGAACATCAAAAATTCCTGCAAGTAGAACATTCCTAGAAGTGCAGAAATTGCTTTTGACCTTGAAAGGGAAGTTTGGAGAGCAAAACTGTATATAATACTGAAGTGAGGGAAGAACCTGATTTGAGGAATCCATACATCCTGAGTAACTGGCAGCTTTACAAAATGAGCATTGTAATGTGTGTGCCCACAGGAAGGACTCCATGGCAGCCTGCAGTGTGTGATCCTTGGGAAGAGGAGCTAATTCCACCTGGAGGTGTGCTCAAGGCCAATTTCCAGAGCTGGGTAAAGGACAGATTTTATTTAACTGAAAATATGGTATGAAAAGCATTACCTTGCTTTATTCAAGGAACTTCTGTGCAATGATTTGTCTGCTTCTCCTCCAGTATTTAAATGAAAATGCCATTTTGCCTGTTGGCTTACTGTCTTACCAGGACTGAGAAATTAAAATGGCACATAGGTCTTGTGCATGTGGACATATATTCTCACCTGAATTTAATGCTTTTTGTAAAACCAACATGAGATTTGCCTGTTTCACAACAATTCACCTAACAATGGAGTTCTGTTATCCTGTTTATCTAATCTTGATGCAAATAAATAAAGAATAAACCAAAAATAACCTGACACTTCAAAAGAACCAATTATTCACAGGCAGACAATCAGGCAAATTTGAACTGTGGGAAACCTTTAAACTTTAGAAATGAGAGCAAGCTGAATCCTCCTTTAGGCAGCCTGCAGCTTTCAGGCACTCTTGAAACACTGGTGGGATAAACTGCCACCAGACTGGAAATGGCACAGAAAGAGCTGGAAAGTGAGATGCCAAGAGAAAAAAGGGACAGCACAAGGTGGGAAAGAAAGGTCATGCTGGTGATGGGGAAAGACCAGGAGAAGATTTTGAGAATGTTTCTCTTTGCACATGAGCCATAATGAGCTGGGTGTAAAGCTAAAGGGCCAAATTATGTATTATGAAAGAGCTCTAAATGACGGAACATATGCGTTAACATATTTCAAGTGATATGTTTTAAAAACATTATCAAGCTTTTATGCACATGTTGCATCGCTCAGCTCCTAAATTCTGCTGCGAGATCTGTGGGAGGAGATAGCCTGCTTGCTTTGATTCCCAGCCTTCACTTTGTGTGCTGCCTGAACACACTCCCAAATGTGCTTGGAGAACAAAATTAACCCCTGACGTGCAGCCACACCACGCAGTCCTGTGGTATCTGCTTGTTCTGAAACAAGGAGATCTGTGGTTTGTGGCTTCATCAGCAGGTAACTCAGAAGTGATTGCACTGCACTTATGGGAGACCCAAACTGGGCTTAAAGACTGCTGCACAGGTGCCCTTTTTGCCTGACAGCTCTAGAGGTATATTAAGAAATAACATGTGTGCACAGTAATGTTTTAAGGGTTTCTTTATTTATTTTCAACCTCTTTATGTGCTCAGAAAGGAAATAGCCCAGACATCTGAAAGCACAAAGGGCAGTGAATGTTAACCCAGTCCTGATGTGCAGTTCCTTTTTATTTCAGTGCACTCTTGACCAGACTGCACAAGGGCAGCAGCACTCCCCTGCAAAAACACTGCTCAAACCAATGCTAAAGCACTCTGACACACACAACTGGTACTCATATCGAGCATTTCAGCATCAATTATGGAGATCAAGGGGTTTGTTTGATGAAACAACTTCAGGGGTCTGACAGGTATCTACTGTACAAGTCAAATAAAAGGCATCTGAGAGCTGCAAGAGCACAAACCCGCTGTGACAGTGGGCAGGACACAGGAATTGGCAACAAAACTTCACAATGATTTGAAACCCCAAAAATAGTCATTCGGGATGTTAGGACAGAAATAACTGTACAAGAAAGCCACGAAATCCAGCCTTGCTTTGTCTTTAAAAGGGCATTCAAAACAGAAAGTCTGATTTACTTGAAGGAAGAGACAAGAAACTTGAAGTTGATGTGTAGTAAATAGGTTCAAAGAGAGAAGTTGTGGTTACAGCAGCAGGCAAGGGATATTTCATGATAGCAGTTGTTGCAACACCACAAGATTATCAGTGCTAGGGAAGAGTGATCTGACAACCGAAAATGGGAAGAGAAGTGGCAGCAAGGTTAAGGCATGGTCAATACTATGGAGAAAAAGGCTCTGGCATCTGTCTCAGTAATTCCTTTGCTAGCATTGGTGGAAGTAGAATGGAGATCTTATCTGTCATCTTCATTTTCCCAAGGTTTTGTTTCTCTTAGGAGTAGGAAATTTAAGCTGGTATGTGGGTGAAAGTAAGAACTCACGAAAATAAACACGAAACAAACAGAACACCCCACATGTCTGTGGTTTGATCCTGTGCAGCACACACTGCTGGAGCCTGCAAGGAGGAGTGACACTGTGCACAGCCCTGCTCTGCCATCCCTCTCCCTGAGCAGTGCTGGTGACAGGACTTCTCCTCGGCACGGGAATAACTTCCCTTCTCTGTGCAGCTCCATTTTTACCACAATCCCAAACAGGTCCAGAAAGCGTTTCCCACTGGGCTGCCAATAAGCTGCAGAGCTTATTAAACACACACAGACTATTTAGAGGGGAAGTTTTGGCAGCTCGAGACCATGTGGTTCTTCATCTGGACATCAGCATTGCCTTTAGCTGCAGTGACACATCAGTGTTTATTGCTGCTGGATGATGACAATCCAGCCGTCAGGGTGAGCTGCAAGCTCCAGTTTAACACAGTTTGTGCCTCTTAGGTGCTGGATTGAGAGCCCACCTGCAGCTGCTCTCACAACATCTCCGTGCTGCAATATCCCTCACCAAAGCTGCCCTTCACTGCACAGCCCCACTGGCTCCCTCCACTGCACAGAGCACACACCCACCACAGAAGACATGATAAACTTTGCTCTTCACCACAAAACTTCAAAAGAGTCTGTCATTCAGGTGGCTGAATAGTTCACAGTAGCTAAAATTGCCCCAGTGACAGCATTTCCTGTTAATCCTCTACCCACTGATACAATCTCTCCTTACAGTTATATATGCCCTCTCTTTAGGAAGCAGCCAGTTTCAGTAAAACATCATTAATATAATTAATATATTTCATTACCTTTGTTCTGCTTCAGTTATTTTTCAGTGAAAAAGCTGAAGAATTTCAATAGCTAGGAGAAGAAATAATGTCACCTTGAATGCAGAATTTCTTCATTATGATTCCTGAATTTGATTTCCAGCATGGAAGTAGAATGTATTTGTCAGGATAATGGCGAAAAAGGGAAACAATAGGAAGCCTTTGTTATTTTAAATAGTTAAGTTGTTACACAATATGATGGACTTCTTCTGTTGTACCTTAATGGATAGTAACACAATCAATAAATGGCTGTAACAATTTCATTCTGCTTCACCTGCTGTAATTGAAAAATAACTCAAGCAGAACTTTGGAGTAGTTTGTGATGTATATTTTTTTTCTTCTGCCCTCCCATGTCCTTTTTTTTTTTTTTTTTTTTGATTAAGATAAAGATTACACTTTCGTGATTGGAGTAGATGTAATTGTTATTATAAACACCTTTCAACAAGCTGTTCTACCCTGAGAACAATCCTGCAAGGCTACAATAGAATGAATGAAATCAAGGGGAAAAAACATGGATCTGAGTGGCATGAACAAGAATGTCATTGGTAGAGAGAGAAAATAGGAAGGAATGAGGTTCTGCCATTCACTGCCTAAGACTGTTTAGAATCTAGAATGGACACCACTTACTCTGCTGGAAGCTGAATAACAGAAAACTATTGAACTAAAGTCTCTCAGTTCGGCATGTGACAAGTTTGAAGGAACTCTAGGAATTCCAGGCAGAGGAATTTTGTGTTATAAATACCTGGGGGAGAAACTGTTTCAGGTGCATTTTTACCCAGCTGCAGTATTAAGACTCATGTACTGCAATCATGTCCAATTAATTGTTTATAAGAACATCTGAATGGTGATGCAGTAATCACAAAAAAAAGAAAGACCACAAACTGTGGAAATTTGGAATGGAAGTTATATTTAAAAACAGGTATGGAAACAGTTAAACAGCACTCAGACAGCCCACCATGTATACTTCGAGTTCACAGCGAAGATTAAAAACATGGTGAAAATATTGCTTGTTTTTTAAAAAGTGTAAAGTTCCTTGGGAGCACAAGCACATCACATTTTCAAAGTAGGAGCTCATAACTCTCCTCCCTCGTACAACAGACATGACAAAATGATCCAAAAGCTGGCTTTCCATGGCTCCAGTGGATTGTTAATCATAGAATCACAGAGTGGAAGGAGCCTTAATGATCATCTGGTTCCAACCCCCACAATACTGGTGATAAGAGAGAAGAGGTTCCTTTTACTCCCTTAATTACTTCGCAGGGTGATTGGTTTGGGTTTTTTTTTATAAACAAACACTGCCACTCACTATTTTGTACCAAAGAAAAAAAGGAATAAAGAAATGTGACCTGAGCTTGGAGCAGAGAGAGATGTGATAGTCTTGTGTTCCAATGGATTTGTTTCACCACCAGCCTGAGAAAGTTCTGCCCTCCACAAATGAGTTTTCCTGTTACTACAAAGAGTGAGTTCTGTTGTGTGGAGAGACTCTCACTGTGGACCTGCTACAAAGTGAGGGGCAGCCTGATCAGGGAAGTGTTTGAATTTAAAGTTTCCGGATATGACCTTCTATCTGATTTCTGGAAGTTTTGTTTTGAAGAAACAATACAGACAGTTGTTATATTTTAGTGTTTCACAGAGCAGCCATCAGTCATGTAAGGTCTTCAAAGACAGAATGGTTTGCTGCATTGTGACCTAAATGCTGCTAATGAGCAAGTCTGAGCTGAAGTAGCCAATGAAGTTACTTTGGTGATATCATAATGAATTTAAACACAAAAAAAAATTATGAAGTTGTCAGCTGTTAACTGACAGAGTTAATTCCTACAGTAAACTTAAACATTTGAATTCCAAAGAAAACACAAATGTTTTCTGTCATATTTGTCAAGCATCAAAGCTGATTGTTTATACAGTTTCCCCTCCTATTTAAAGAATACTTGGGGGAAAATAATCCACTTAAAAAAACCCTTCCAACTTAAACTCTTCTCTTTGGGCACTTCAGTCCACAGCAGTCTCATTTTCTGGGTTCCCTTACTGCTCACTTCTCTCTAATTAGAGCCAAGAGAATAGATCACAGCAAGTAACTTACTCAACAAATTTAGCTTCTTTTCTGCTCTCCAAATGTCTGCAAGCAGATTGCAATTTCCTCAAAACTGTTCATTATTCAAATTTACTGTATATATTTTTTCTCCCTCTGAGTATTTCTCTATGGATTGATCAAGAACAGTTTGCTTTAAGTATTCTGTATTCAAAATCCCAGCTGCCTTCAGTAGTTGTGATTAAATATAGAAGTCATGTGATATCATCCCTGCTTCTCAAATGCAAAAGCATAACTCTTTTTTAGACCCCAATTTGGCAAAGAATTTAAGCATGTGCCTAAAATTAAGCCTAAACGTTCTGCACCACAGAGATGAGACTATTTACCTCATTAAAGTTTAACATGCTTTTAAACACTTTTTTGGATCCAAGCCAAACAATATCTCCTCCCCCCCCCAAGCAACAGAAGGAATTTCACTCATTTGCTTGGATTATTTGTTCCCCTAGCTCCAATCTTTTACAAAATGTTTAATATTTAGGACACTGCTAAGTTCATGATTTGCCTCTCTCTCCCAGCCAGAGAAGTGCTAGTTCCAATGATCTTCCCAGCCTGGGAATTGTTTTAACTAAATTCCATTCTTAATTATAGGGCAAGACTAAGAACACATTATATTTAACCTTCTTATGTACTAAAGCACAGTCCTTATAGGAAACCAACACCCACCTGGGTGTTTCCAGGCAAATTCAGGTTGGAACCGTCACAGGGCCCTATTGCTTGAATCCCACTAGAGCAACCACTTGAAAAATCAGATGGAAATTATTTCTGTAATGATGGATAGCAGCAGGTCTCCAAGAGGTTACAGGAGAATCCATTTGATAAAGTTTAACACCTTCACGTTGCGAGAGTTTACACTTCTCCTCCCATACGTATTCACCGAGAGATCAGTGTGTTCCTGGAGGTCTGAGGTGTGAAGTTGTCTCCTGTCCCATGGCAACAGCATTTTCAGGTGCTTAATAGCAGGCAAGACTTATGTAGAAGAATGAATGTCACCTGCTGATCTAGTGGCACAATCCATTCTGGCTAAAGAAACCTCCGACTGGAAATTTAGATTAAACCCAGAAGTTGCTAATCTAACAACAGCTCTGGTGTAGCACATACTCTTGGAAGACTGAAAGGAAGACCTTGAAGGAGAGGGTAGATGCACAATAGACAGATTTTCCTCCTAAACTCTTTTTTTTAATGACTTTCAATGGCAAAGGGTGCCATAAGGATTCAGATCAGCTGAATGCTTTCAAGATGTAGAGAGATTATATCTAAGCAATTCCCAAGTGCTCCAAACTATAATCATCAATGTATTATGTGCCCAACACTGTGTACATTTATTTTTAAATAGTGTATATATTCTCTGAGAGGTTTTGTCATACCTAATGCAGTCATGTTGTGGGTGACAGATGCACAGATTCTTTCTGATTTCATATTGGTTTTATATATTTATTTCAAAACAAGATCATGCCCTGGCCAGTGTACACCTTGCCAAAATAGCAGTTGTTTCTCTTTGACTCAAGTTATACACACAACGGGAATCTGAGGGCTTGTGCTGGATATCATATGGGAAAGAGCTGACTGTGTGTTTTGAAATGGGCTCTGCAGCTCATGGCAGACAATTTCCCTCAAAAGTGCAAGGTTCTACAAAGTGGAAGATGTGAAGCAAAGTGCAAAAATATCTCTGTTTTTTTCTCGTGCCCCCTGCTGCAACTGAGTCATGCCCATCATTCAACACATCTCACATCTGGTCTTTCAGGTGCTGTCACTGTGAGCAGGACCAGCAGTGGCTGCAGGATTTACTTGGCGGGGAGATTGCAGAGTGACTCAGAACAAAAACTCACTGACAGACTGGATGACAAAACATCCCAACCCAAACCAAAGCTTTAAGGACAGAAAAACCCTGGAGTCATTCAGCTGTTAATCGTGGTGGCAACGTGCAAAGCCTGTTACACAGGATGTTTCTCACTGCATGGACCAATGTGTCCAAACCTTTCATATCCAGCACAAGTTACCTGGAGCTGGCATCTGATGCACGTGCTGAGATAATTTGAAAGAGATGTCTCACGTCACTGACTCAGACTCTAAGTTCAAATGAGCACTAATTTCCAAGTGTATCCTTAAATAAATACACACGTAACACAAATAGGACTTGCAAGCTCATTTAAAAATAAATTAGTGCATTCAGTGGATGGCCAGGAGAGGGTGTCTTCAATGCCTTTCAGCAGTTCTACGAGCTACCCAGACATTTAGCAAGAATTGCAGTGCTGAAATGGAAATTCTCATCTGGTGGGGAGTTTGAGTCAGTAGGTAAAAAGTTTCAAGGTTATCATTTAATGGGGGGGAAAAAAAGCTATTTTTTAGTAAAAATGAAAAAAACAGGATTACACAGACTAACAAACCTCACATCCTCACATCTGATGGTTCTTTTGAAGATCTGGGAGGGTACAGTGATGCTGGGTGGTGCTAAGCAGACTGTGCTGCACAAGGCGCCGTGGTGTGAAATGCAGATTCTGATTACGCTGTCAGTTCTGAGCCGAGCTTTTCCTGCAGCCTGTATTTCTAGATCTCCAAAATATTTATATAGCATCCGTTCCTGTCGCACCTTCCATCCCACAGAACCGCAGAGTGAGAGCCAAGCTGAGAGATCAGCTCTCCGCGGGGATCGCTTCGCCCAGCGCCGAAACGCAGCAGCTGTGGAGCTGCACATGGCAATCCCACTGAGCTGGGTGTGACAGGGAATAATGGCATCTTGGGAACACGGGGAATGTGCCATGGGAACAGAGGGACAGCAGCCCAAATGCCACTGCTGAGGTGGGATCTGGTGCCAGAACGCTGGGGAAGGGGCTGACCAGCATTGCTGAGTTCATGTGATTAATATTCTGCTGGTAAGTTGCAGATTTTGAAGATGGTACCCTAATTTATATTCCTGTGCTTTTTCCTCTCTAGCCTATAAGTCCTACATATTTTGGACCAGTTGTAATCAAGTGCACTTGTCACTTCAAAGCTAGAACTAATGGCACAGCAGATTCCATAGCTTTGGAAGGCACAGTTTCCAAGATGTATTTTGGTGAAACCTTTGGCAGCTAGAGGTCAGACTGCTTTAATTGTACATCAGCAAAGAATGAAAGGAATAATAAATGTATTCACACCTGAAAAGGCCACAAAAAAAGGGAGAAAATGCAAGTGTGAGGCAGTAAATTTTTTAATGCTCATCAGCTGCAGAAGGGTATCCACATAATAGACTTCACGGGACAAATTTATGATTCTGCAAATGTTCCCTTCATTTAAATCAGCATCCCAGTGACTTGATATCTGCAAATCACCCTAAAATCCTGATGGCCTGAAATACTAAATGCCACAATGGACCATCTCACGTTCATTCTTCCTGGTAAACAGGGAGGAGGATCTATCATAATGACACTGAGGCCTTTTTGAGGAGCCCAAGGTCTAGCAATTATGCATATTAGGCTGAGTGTTTAAGTCCAATAATGGGGTTTTACTGATGGATGGATCATCCCTTCCTGTACTTCTGAGATGCTTGTGATAGCTGAATTGTCCCCAGGTGGCACCCATAAATTTTGGCCTTTCAGAAAAGCCCACATATTGTGTAGGTATCACCCAAAGCCCTCATTAGTTAGACTGTGACCTTTGGTGCGTGACTATCAGGCAAAAGCCTACAAAAGGCCTGTGTTCGATTAGCACTGCAATTTGTTCATTATCTCCTGACAGGAATTTGCAAGTGTCAAAGACAATTCTGTTATGAAAAGGTCAAGATCTGAACGGTGGGGAGAGAGGGCATCACTCTCAGAAATTCTGCCCCAGCAGTAGGAACCACCACCTGATTCTCACCCACCTTGTTCTGGGTACCAGGAGCCAGGAGCAGGTAAATCGCAATTTCACATAATTCATCTTCACAGGAGTTAAATCACTTCAGGATAAAAAACGGGTTTTCTGCTTTTTTACTTAAAATTATGGAAATTGTTTCTGACAGCAAATTGCTCCTAATTAATTTACGGTCTCTGCTGGGAAAACGCACTGTACTGTTGATTTCTACCTTCTACAGACTTAATTATTAAAAAAGCAAAATTTTCCTAAACTATTAACTTCTGTGCTGCCAGAATTAAGAGTTATAAGAACTGGAAGGGATGCTGGGTCTGACGTGCAACCAGTCTGAGGTTACACAGCACACCCGCAGATAAATGATCCCTCCAGTATCACCCTGGTAATATAAGGAGGATTATCACCATTTCAGAAGACTCGAGTTTGTTTCATTTTGGAAAAAAGTCAAGCTTCTACAATTGCAACATTGGCTGCCACACCACTGAGCTGCCCTGTACCTCTGGCATGGCTTCACCGTTGCCTTGTGTGAACCTGCAGTGGATGATGGGCATCCAGCACTGGTTTATCCTTAGCTCTCAGTTTTCCTGTCCCCTACCTGAGGCTGTGAAGCAGTTCACAGCACTATAAATAAACACTTCTGCGATGACAAGCTGTCATGCCACTAATATGGGAAGGGGGGAAAGTGACTGTGCTGAGAACTCCAGGTTCTCAAATCTGTGGAACCTCTGAGACAGAGCAGAGTGGATGAGATGGAAAAGGTGGAAAGCTAAGGGCTCTCAGTCAGATAAAAGCTCAACTGCAGCAATACAAATTCCATCAGCTGTGTCTCACTAGATGGACTGCAGAGAAGAGAACCATTACTACTTGAGAAGAATGGCCATTGGATCTTTAGGGCTAGGGGCTGCAACCAACCAACAAAAAGGAAACAAACAGAAGGATCACAAAAGCTCTGTAATTGAAATTAGGGGAGTAAGAGTGAGAGGGGAATGGCCAAGATCAGGACTAGTACTTGAGGGGAGAAAACAGAAAACAAAAGCTCCCTTTTGAGCCAAATCCCATGTTTCCAGTGCAGCCCATCTGCACCTCCTGGACAGAGCAGCCCAGCTTCGGACCAGTGGTACAGATGTCTGAGTGGGCACTGAAATGTCTCTGAATCCACAAGAATAAAATTCTCTTGTCTTGGATGGTTTTCACCTTTGCCATCGAGATTCCAGCCAAGTCTCAGTGCCAAACTTACTCATGGCCTCACAGAGGTGTAACATGCACCGTGATACATTCCCCCCTGTTATTTTCTTGAGGAGCAGGACATTCAATTACACTCTTTATTGGAATTCAAAACTTGTAGTTATCTCTTTGGCAGCTGATGATAAAACCTTTGATAGTGCATACTGGCATTGGCAAAATGTCAAAAGACCTACTGTACAAGCACAGAAAATTTGACCCACTTTTGTAATACTACAAGGGTCAGAGTCTTACATTAAATCCAGTGGGAAAGTTTGGCACGAGACCATTTGATCCATGATATTTAGTTCTACGAGTCAGATTTACTCAGCTGCTATCATTTTCTAAGCTGTCCCTGCTGAATGATTCCCATCACTTGCTGCGTGAGAGAAGGTAGCAGCAGATCAGAGAAGAATCTAGAAAATGTTGCTCTAATATTTTTTACATCACTCCTTGGCTGACAGCTGTGACATTTAAGAGGAGAGAAGGATTGGTGAATGAGGATTCACAGCGCTCTTGGTTGCCATCAGGGAAACAGCAGCATTGGCACAGAGGGGATGTGCATATTATTAAAGTACAAACAAATACACTCAAGCCTGATACAATTTAAACCTGAGACTACACGAAAAGGGGCATTGTTGCCATCAGAGAAAACACTTCATATTATCACAGAGAAAAAAAAAATAGAGTTTGAGAGTTTGAGGGCAAACAAACCCTGGAAGAATTTGCAAAGCTATTAAAAAAAAACCCCAAACAAATCTCCAAACAATTAAAGAAACCAAACAAAAAACAAACTGAACAAAACTTCACTGCAAAATCAAGGACTGAAAGACCAGAAAAACACAAATTAAGGTTAGTAGCTAGTAGAGAATTACACAGGCACATGATAAAGCACACAAGGCAACCTTAACTCTACCCTTTCTGTAACAATTTAAAAACCAGTCAAAATAAAAGAGGGAAATTGTTAGAAATTAGGATATTCAGGATTATTGTGAAAAATAATGCAAACACCATGAAATATTAATACAAAATTGGTCACCCAAAAATCTCCATTCTTTCCTTTGTTTCTTGTAAACAGACATTATTCCAATTTGCTTGGTGTAAGGAGAGTGGCCAATTCCAACTTGCAGTAATAGTTTTTCTTAAAAATGTCAACCAGTGATCAATATTGCTTCCTGCCCAGAAAACATTTAAACATGTACCTCATTTAGAATGGTAAATAAAAATTTATGATGTTTATGAAGACATGTTTGATGTTCTTCACCGTCTCCTGAAGAGAGCAAACACCACAATCTGAGGTCATCTCAGAAAATTATAACCTGTGAGCACAGGCAGCTTGGGCTGGAATGTTACCTGAGCTTCCTGCTGCCATTAGAGAAAACACCTGAACTGAATGACAATGGAGTGTCACACTGCAAGTTCTGCCAATTCATCTGGAAGGGGAGCACTGCTGGGCTTGGTGGTTAAGAAAAAGAGAAGAAGTTAATAATTACAGAATGTAATGTTTCATTTTGAAGGGACTTAAGGGAAATTCCCTTCTTGATAAAGGGAAGTTTACTGTTCCTATGGACACAATGCAAATTAGAGAGCAAATGATTCACCAAAGATAATAATCTAAAAAGACATCCACAGTAGCTAATGTGCTATCTCATCAGATGGAGAAAACTAAAAATTTAACATGCAAGACGAGACTTCAGCCTCAAAACAGGTCCTCTTTATCCTGAGGGCATTCCCGAGGAGGCACACAGAATTATACTGGGAGTTTTTTACTGACAGGCTCAGGAACTGACCCTGGCAGGAACAGTCAACAAAAGCAAGCAGCAAGTAAAACTCTTGACTGCTGCAATGTGTGATGTGGGACTGACCCGAAGGACATCTGGCAGCTTCAGCTGGTGCAGGAGGTGGCTGCCTGCCACAGAGGATGAGTAAATGGACAAGAGCATATTGCACCTGCTCTTGGGCTCCTGCTGACTGCCAGCCTCATTCCAGGTGCAAGCTGAAGTGCTGGTTATTAACTATGAAGTCCTTGGTGATGTAGCAACTCAGCGACCTCAGAACGTCAAACACAATGGCTTGATTTTCCTGTGATCTCTCTGTGTGCTAAAACTACTGTCCTAAATGGAATGCTCCTTGATCACCATCCAATCCAACTGCCCAGCAGCCCCAGTGGGAGCCTTCTGATGCTACTGGTGAAGGTCTCTGGACACTCTGGACACACTGTTCCACCTGATGGTTCATCAGGTCACCTTCCTGACCAGCATCTTTAGTGAGGCATGCTGGATCTGACCTTTCTGTGACAGCAGTTTTCATCTTCTCAGGAATCTTCTTGATAAAAATCAGTTTTTCATCAAAACTTCAGCATAAGCAACAATTCTAAAGGTAAACCAGATGGTGTTGAGTATGCAGTATTTATTTAGAGTTAAGGTTTTGCCTTTCATTTAATGCTGGGACACTTGAATGCTGCTGTGATGGGCTAATAAATGTCTTCAATTTCAAAAATGCAATGGGTAAGGGCGAGCAAAAAATCTTTAAAAAAAGGAAGTGGAAAGAGCAGAAATGTACTTCTGTGACACAGTTTGCTGGATAGAGAGCTCTAGGACAGAGGCCATGACTCCCACAGCCTGTTCCTGACTGTGACACTGAGTGACATCCTAGGAGTCGCGTATCTCTGCCAGTTAATCGGAAGAGATGAAAAATCCCTGATTCTTACATAAAGACTGAGATCATTAAGTGACAAGCTACAAACTATACTGCTAATATTACCACCATTAGCATTTGTGAATAACATGAAAAGATTTCCAACAACCCAAATCCCAAGTGTCAAAACAAGTCATTTTACCGACAAGAGAGAACAACCATCAAGTCTTTCTTATCCTCAAAAGAGAAACATCCACCAGGCTTGCAGGAAATTCCCCACTTTTCCAAATGCTCTCCCCATGCCAGACTAGGGGCCTGCTGGCCAGCTACATCTTTGCCAACACTGTGACTTTTTATAAAATATTTTAAGGCCTGAATTCAAGAGGGAGCATAAAGTTTCACAGGTGCAGTGACTGAATACAGGACTTTTCAGGGTTATTTAAGCGCAATATCCTAAAATAAAGTGTAAGGCTGCTAAATTCACTAACTTTGTCAAAATATTCTGAAGGTGGATCTTTATTATTTGTTAACAAGAGGAACATTTAGCAATAATTAACACTGGAGAGAAATCACTGAAAGGTATTGCTCTTTGCCAGCACAAATGCTCCAGGAGGGTGTCAGTTTGGCAGAGGTCAGAAACAGCATTCCTGATTGAATATCTCCTGGCTATTTTGACAGATTAAATAAAACTGTGGTTTTTTTTTTTTTTTTTTGTTGGTTTGGTTTTTTGTTTTGTTTTGTTGGTTTTTTTGTGTTTGGTTTTTTTGTTTGTTTGTTTATTTGTTTTTTGTGGTGGTGGTGGTGGCTTTTTTTGTTTGTTTTTGGGGTTTTTCTGCCTGAAGTATGCATGCTTTCAGTAACCCTTGAACCTGTTGAACAATTCCAAGCTCTCAGACAAAGGGTAGCAGCCTGCAAAATCAGAGTTTCCTTCACTTTTAATGAAAACAGGCAGACCATTCAAGGAGAAAGACACTATTAAAGTGTCTTCATCAGGGGAAAATTTGTAGTATGAGCTCCCTACTTATTAAAGATCAGGAAACCTGTACTTGCAAGCAGGCTTTATTAATCTTTCTGCTAAGAGAACTGCTTATTCGCAAGGAGTGCCTGGTGCTGCTGTGCTTCCAAGATATAAGATGACAAATTCATTAAATGTCAAAGTGCCTGTTTATACATCAGAAATGGAGCAGACACAGGCACTAATAGGGCTCTGTGTGTGCCTTAGGTGAGCTGCTTTCTCTCCAAGCCTCCACCCCGTGCAGCTCAATTCCTCACTCTGGTTTGTGGATCAGAAGATGGTGCACGGAGAGAGGATGAGGAGCAGATCTTGGGGGAAGCAAAGCAGAGCCAGGCAAAATGCAGAGCCTCTGCCAGAAAGCTTTCTACACAGACCTCACATGCCTCTGCTGGAAAAGAGGCGAGAGCTTTGCATCTGGCCCGTGCAGCTGCCAAAGCCACCCCAAGAGTGATGGAGAAAAACAGAGCTGAGGAATGCCAAGGGCAGCACAAACATCTCAGCCAGCACCAGAACGGGATGCCAAGTGAGGAGCAGAATTCATGCCTCCACCTTGAAACGGCGTGCCTTTTTAATAAAGGAAATTTGGACGGAGGAACAACTCGCCTGGGCACCTTTTTTACATGTTTTTAGACTATGTAAAAGGAATAAATGACCAAAACACTTGTGTCTGCACCTAGAGCAAGCCCAGTGGTAGTGTGAAAGCTGCCAGCATAACTAAATGAAATCTGTGTTGGTGCCAACCCCAATCTTCAGCTGAGCAGAATATTGCAGAGCTTGGCAGCTGGGGTCTCTGATTGCCATTCAAACAGGTGGAGAGGAGTACAAATGAGACCTCAGTATCTGGTGATCCCAAAGAATCAATGGACTGAAATGATAGTGCCAGAGACTGCTGAAAACAGTAAAGAGAAAAAAAAAATGGACACGACTGAAGCTAAAGTGGGACATGAAAATCCTGGGTAGGCCAGAAAGCGTTGCATCTCTCGACAACAAAATGG
This sequence comes from Lichenostomus cassidix, assembly GCF_008360975.1. Taxonomy (NCBI): domain Eukaryota; kingdom Metazoa; phylum Chordata; class Aves; order Passeriformes; family Meliphagidae; genus Lichenostomus; species Lichenostomus cassidix. The sequence goes on along the minus strand of NC_139489.1, from coordinate 6,772,915 downwards.
CAAAATCATACTGTATTTCATATTTGTATTTAGGTCATGGACTTTTTTAAGGCATAAAAGCACATTAGTATTAGAATAGCCTCTGAAGCAGATGAAGCACATTAACTCTGCAATTCACTGATGATATGACATCAATGTTGTCATGTATCCATTTGGAAAAATCGAGATTATTCCTTCCTTTGATCCCTGGAAAACAGAAGCCTCAGATGCCTTTGAGAAAATATCCTCATCAATACCAAACTACTTATAGAGCAGTCTGCCACAGGGAGGGAAGGGACTACAACTGGAAAATGAAACATTTGAACTTCAGCATGCCTGTAGTTCTTCTAAAACAAAGAAATACAGGAGGAGTGCAGATTCCATGGGGAATAGCAATAAAATAGACAACTTCTTCAGGTCGGCCATGACTTGAGAGCCCAGGTTGGAGATGAATGAAAGCCATGTCCATCTGTGGGCTGTTTGCTGGCAGAGCAGTTCAGCAAATGCTGTTGTGGCACAGCTCCTATTCCTGGCTGTCACAATTAACGCTAATTAACACCCTTGCTGACAGCCTTGGGGGAAAAGGCCAGCGGCTGAATGGGCACTAAGGCTGGGTTGTGGGTTGTCCTCTTCCTCCTCCAGCTTGTCTCCTTCAGGGGAGCAGTGGAGGCACACTGGGACATGCCAGGCTTGCCAGGACCTCATTGTGTCTGTTCTAGGCATGAACACACCAAATTCCGCTGCTGGAAATTTCTGGACTGTCTGGCTTTTTGAAAATCCATTCAAAACTAAAAGAACCAGGAGGTGTATTTTACAAACAGAATCTAGAAGAGACATTACAAAGGTAGCCATAATTTAATTGTTTGTCAGCATTCAGCATACTCTCCATTAAAATTCAAAGAATAACCCAGACCCCAGAAGAATTATGGATAAGAAGGATGGTTTATGTAATGTTATTTCTATTTCTTATGCACAGGAGCATCTATCTGCTAACACCGTGCTGGAAGTGTTAGGTTACCCTGTCAAATTTTTCAAGTCTGCCACTGAGAAGAAAAGACCAATGCTGTGATGAAACTGAAGAAATGTTCTCAGACATTTTTAATGTACCAGCTTTTTCAGAAAATACAGACTTTGGTGTGTCATTGAACAAGGTCTTCACACTCTAAAAGCTGATATCTAGTGTGTAAAATTCTAGAGCCTTTGTAAAAATAAAGAGTAACCCTGGAAGTTGGACCTTGTTTATACCAACCAGCAAAAGACTGCTAGCAAGTGAGAAGTCATACAAACACATCTGTGAAACTGAGCAGTATTTCTGGGGTAAATCAATCTCTCATTTGGCTTTACTTCAGCCTTCTATCAACTAGATGCTCTCCTTACAGACCATTCAGGGAATCAAAACTAAACAGATGGATGAATAACACAGCATAAACACCCCCCACATACACTTTTCATTGTAATCAATCCACTCCCTGGTCAAATTTTTGAGCATTTCCACCACTGCAGGCAAAATAAAAAAAAACCTTCACACTGTTTAGCAGGAAGTCATAAAAGTCCAAGGGGAGAAGAGAAAAAGTGCTTCACAAAAGGGAAACCTCTAAAAGTAATTCACACAGAAGAAATCCACATAGTGTCAATGATACTTATCAAGTCGTTCTGGAAATGAGATCAATTGATTACTGTGAGTTCCTCAAAAACAAAGCATTAACATTAGGGAGCAGAGTGGCAGCTCACCTGCTGCCTCATTTCAGCACCAAGCCAGGTCAATCCTCTCATAAGAAGGAAAATACATTTGGCATTGGATGGTTTTAGTATGCTGGGATGCTGTGTATCAAGCCCTGCTGATACAGAATATGACAATTCTTCATTGTTTTCATGCTAAGCTATAGCAAATGTAGCATATAAAAATGTGATATTAATTCAAAACAGAAAACTGAAAAAAAAAAAACCAAACCCAAACCTTAGAATCTTGTTTTGCCAGTTTTAAGACGTGAGGCTGCTTCTTGATGCTCAAAGATCCACCCACAACAAGCTATTAACATACAGATCTCATGGCAGACTGAAGCCTTAAATATTGCATGCAACTTTCAAGGCTTGCAGCCAAATTGCAGGGTAGCAATGTGTAAATGCTTAGAAGGCTAGTGAGCTTGTAATTCTCATGCCATTTGTCCATTCTGATTATTATTGGCCCTTTTAAAATGGTAAAATATTCTTTCAGGTAAAAGAATTCCAGACATGAGCATGTGTTTCATTAACAGAAGTGTTAATTAGCATTTCTGAGTGGTTTCACATTCAATGGCAACATCATTTTGTTTATCAAATGCAGAAGTCCAGCCTCTCAGCAGTAAAGATAACAACTACTAAATATTGTTCAAAACATAAACCAGCAAATACTTAAATGCTTGCCTTGCCTTTCCACATGATGTGTTAAATAACAGCTGCTATTTTACTTTGTTAACAGCGATTTTTCTCTCACTAAATTAAACAATACCCAAACCAATTCAATTTGAGTGCATTTTGGTGGTGCCCTGAGTTAAAGAAGAATTTAGGAAAAGCATGTTTGACAACAAGTAAGTTAATGAAACATTTATTTCTTCCTTTGAGTAGCTGTGCTTCTCATGCTTTGGTTCACATCACAGAGCAATCCTGGAGCACACAAAATGGATTCCTCTTGGATGAAATGGAATTAGAAGATGAGCTCCAGCCACCAACAGGCATCCCAGCCACAGGAGCAGATTAGAGCTGATCCAATGGAAAATCCTCAGGAATGCACTGAATAGCTATGGTCACATCTTCAGGGCTAAATGTTCTGTCCCAAAAATCCAATTTTGTCAGTCCATAAAATTTGTTAATCTAAATACAGCCTGAGCAACAGGAGTTGGGATTAGGTCTGAGTGTTTATCTCAATTGTCTCCACAATTTCTTTGAGTTTCTTTGCATGCTCAAAGCAAATGTTTTCAGATATTTCAGTTGCATGGGGCAAAGAGGAATGAACATTTTGGTACTTTTCACTTCTTGTTGCAGTGACATAAGTAGTGGCTGATGGAAAATAAAACAAATACTGCAGATTGTTTTGATTCCTGTCAAGGCTGTTATTACACTGTTCACATATGACTTCTTTTTTTTTTTTTGAAAAACACTTTGCAAAATAACATGTCTGCTGCTTCACATTGCTGTTGTCAAATAGTCCAGACTATCTCAACATTCTCCCTGTCACGTTCCAGAGCATGGCAATGGATGGATCAAAATGATTTTCTGGGTTTCTGAGCTGAGAAAAAACATGGATTCCCACAGTGAATGCTCTCGTTCTTTGGGAGCAACCTGAATCTTTGAATCCTAGTTGTTCTTCATAACCACTCTAAGGACATGCAGAAAAAACCAGCTTTTTATTGCATTTGCAATAGAAAAGGGCTGTATGTGTAACTTTTAAAATAAATCTCTCAGGCCCAGTGATGTTCAGTACATTGCTTTAATTGTTTTGAATCTGAACGTTAAATTCTATTACCTCCACCACAACCCAAATATGAACTCCTAAGAAATGCTCTTATTTGTCAAGTTGGCTGAGTGAGGAGAGCACTATCCTTACAGGGATTTCAAATCAATCCTACTCCAGGAGGTAACTGCCACTACTAATAAGGATTTTGTTTGCAATTTGCTGTACATTTCCTCAGGATGTCACTTTGCTCATCAAGCAAGCCTGCAGGCACTCACTCCACTCCAAACAATATAAAGCCATTAAATTCTTTTGCCTTGTTAACGGGAAGCACAAACTTCCAACCACCCAAATAGAAAGGCAAGTGGCAAAGTAATGTTCAACCCCATGCAAGTGATTTTCTTCCACGTTATTTTAGCAATGTGAGCTCCCCACTTCCGATTTGGTCTTTAACTTTTGTGAGACTCTGTCAGAGTTTCACACCTGAAATAAGAGTAATATGATTATTTTCAGAAGTAGAACTGTCCTGTCCATTCCTTATTCTCCATGCTTCCAACAGATTTTTCTTTTCTGGGCCATTGCAATGTAGCCCAAAGATTTCCAGGTGTAGTTCATCACACTGGACACTCAGTTCAAAGTGGAAAAGGAGGGAAGTACAAGAGAAATGTCATTTTTGGTAGACTGCTCAATGCAATGCCTGATCCAGCCATTTTGGAGGGTTTCTCAGCATCATCTAATTTGTCCATGTAGAACTGTTAAATTCAAAGTGCTTCAGCAGATAAATCATTGTGCTTTACCTCCATCTCCTCTTGTCTCTGTCCTTCTTGCTTAACACAGCACAAAATATTTTAACTGGTTTACATGGTCATTTACATTGGTCACCTTGAAGTCAGGAACAAATGCACTGAGTGTTTGGGAGCTGACTGGTGAGCTCCGCTCTTGTGTTGGAACTACACAGACTCCATTCCAAAACTTCAGGTATTCTATTAAACTCTGACTGTTACCACTTCTGCTACCTCTAGTGCTCTCCAGTGGCATAACTCTTGCTGTGATCACACCCTGGTAGCACTTGGATGTGTTTGTCTCCTCTGACTAAAGGGCAGACCTTCCCAGAAATCCATCTCTGATGCTCTGCCCGTTTCGACACTGTCTGAGCACTATAGTGAGATTCTGAGCAAAACAAAGCTGTAAATTATTTACCTGCTTGATCCTAAACCCAGGCAAGCAATGATTTCATCCCTCCCTGGCAAGTCCATATAATCTCAGCCAGCCTTGGAGAACTCCAGCCCAGCTCATGCACCACCCAGTGCAGTTAATATTACTGTAAACACTTGCTTCAAAGTCCATATCAAGCTGTACAAAAGACCTTTGCCTGTTGCCATGGGATTCTGGTCCTGATTGGAAGAGATACACAAAATATCTTCTGACAGTGCTGTAAATATGTTCTTGCTTGTAAATTGACCTCTTATTTTGTGTGTGTGCCCAGGGATGTAACTCCAGTTAAAACCTTGGGTTGCAGCTCTTCCATTTGTGTGGCACAAACATGCACATGCATGGAAGGCTGCTCTACAAAAGGCAAATTACAGATGTAATCAGGAAATCGTCTGTGTTAAAAAACAAATTTGCATATGCTAGCAGTAGGCTCAGAGTCTGCCTTCAAATGCATGTCCCTGTCTCACTTTTGATGACCTAAACTGAGTTTAAAGTCTTATAATTTGAACTGTTTTCTCAAATTCCAATACTTCAGTGCCTTTTATTTGTAAGTGGAAACCAGAAGAGCATGTTTTGAGGTATGAAATATTTTGAGATATAGTTTTGACATTCTGATCCATTCTATGTCCCTGTGTATATTCCAGAAAAAAAAAAAAAGAATATATATCTTTCCAGGCTTCATCCAATTTAATTACTAGACAAATACAATCCCATATTCTTTTAGTCAATACTGTTCCATCAAACAGGCTTTGGCTGCATTCCTGGCTTTAAGAAGCAGAAATCTAGGGTTTTTTTCTCTGTGATGAAATCCATTTTATTGTGTGAAGGATCCAGCCAATCAAGAGATCAAGGTTGCACTGTGTTACAAACTTTTCCACATCTTTCTTTACCACTCAACAGTGATGTTTTAATCACCAACAAATCATCATTAAAGGTCACATTGGGCCCACAACCCTGAAAGGAACCCATTAAAGAGAGTCCTGTTCAAGTGAGGTTCCCCATGATGAGTGATTTGTGAGATGTGTCAGCTGACTGATCTTTCACCTATTTAATGCATTCTGTAGTTCTAAAAAGTTGTAAGGTACTAAACCAAAAATCTTTAAAAGTTTATGCAGCTTCATCAACCACATTTGCAACACACTCACAGGCCAAAATGAATTGTCTGACAAATCCTTTTCCTGATAAAACACTGACTCCCTTTCATTAGTATCTAACTTTTGCTAACTAAAGCTCCATCAGCCTCTTAATTAGTTTCCTGGGGGTTGTTGTCAAAATGCCAGTCTGTGCTAACCTGAGTCCCATGAGTTGCTTTCCTGAGTATTTGCACACTAAACTGGCATCCCCCCATTTCCAAGGCACCTTCCTTTACAAGAGCATTGGGTCTGAGGGAATCCCAGCTCCTCCAGGACTCCTGTACTCCTGATTTAAATGTTTATTCCTAACAAAACCCCTCTCCATTATTGCTGCACTTAAAAGCATTTCACCCCAACGTGACAGAAATTAAAAGGAACTCTTACCAGGCACAAGAAACTCTTACACACTGCCTTTTGAGCATCATCATTATGAACCAAAACTCCTGGTGTTTTAGTTTATTTAGAATAAAAGAGATTCCAGCAAATATACTAAACTAGAACTTTTAGTTTTGCCCACATGGATTTTTACTTCATGTCTTCTATTTTCTTTTTTTTCCCCCCATTCTTTTCTTCCTCTTCTCTTATTTATACTTGAAAGCTATTTATGTCCCGTATTCCCATTAAGCCTAAACATTTGCTAATAACTTTAAATGCTTTCTTCATTGTATCACTGAACCAGAACGGATTTTTAGCTTAATTTGTCTTCTTTCATGTCAAGGGATGTGGCTTTGGAGATAGACAATTAATACGTTTCCTTAAAAAAAAATACCACAGAAAAAGAACAGAAAAATATTTTTTGTTCAGACTTTCTAAGAAATTTTTACAGCTGTGGGAATTTAGTCCTTCTCATGCACACCATAATACAGCCTTTTCCTCACCCTTAATCAATATAAACTTGTTATAATCCTTGGGCCAGTAGTAACTTGCATTTATTGCATTTATTTATTTATCCACCATCATGTGGTTCAAAATATAGTTATGCAGCAGTGGATGCAGCATCTTTAGCTATTAAAAAAACCCCATAAACTTTAGAAACTCAGTTCAAGCTCCATTTGCACTAGTGGCAGATCCTACAGAGAGAAAAAAAATCACAGTTATACTTGATTTCTTTTCAGCTGAAGTCATTTTACTGATCATCCTCATTGTCTTTCCGAGTACCTCTGCTAGCTCTGCCACCTATTTTGTGAGCAGTGCATTGTTACCTCTAATTTCTGCTTTAGTTTCCCTGATGTCAAACACTCTGCATTTCTGACTGATTTGTGCTCTGAGCAGATGTTTGCAGAAGCTCTGGGATGTCACTCCTGAGGGGTGAAAACTCCTAAGGTCAAGAGCACTGCACAGAAATTTGGGGCTCAGCATCCATTTATCTTAAGGAGCTTTTAGCTCCTGTTTAATGAAATGCAATCCCCTGAGCAGGGAGTGGATTCTGGATTTCACTGGCCAAGGCAAGTCCATCCCAGCTGAGCACTGCTCTTGCCAGGCACATTTGAAGGAGATCAGGACTATGCCAGTGTTCTGGCTCTGCCTCTGAAATGGACCATCTGCCTGAGCTGCCTGCCCAAGTCCTGCACAGAACAAAAGTTCAATTGTGGCTGTCTTCTCTGTGTCACAAGAGCACACAACAGTTTCTGTTACAATAAAAAAATGGTTTTTTTTTTTTTTCAAAAAGCCATATTATTGTCATTCCCACAAACATATTTTGTAACTCTACAGCATCTGCACGTGCATCTGAGCTGGGCTGTGTGTCTGTGCTCCAGTGGGGCAATTTTTTGAAGGTAATAGCAGCCATGGACAAGATGTTTCTTTCTGGAACTGATCATCTATGAACAATGGATACAGATAAAACACAGGAGAAAATGTTCTGGCTTTCCCAGCCACTGATCTGTGAACCACAAAGCTGCCTCAGGTAACACAATGGTATCATTTAAAGTTTCAGGAAAAAGCTGCAGATTTCCAAAGTCATTCAGCTGTTTGCTGGGGGAGGTTTGAAGCTACACTGATGAGCTCTGCAATCTAGTGCCCAGCTTTTCTACTGTTCATATAGATAAGTCCATATAGATACTGTTCATATAAACAAGGGCTCTGTTTTGCATTTAACTTGGCAAATAAAGAAAGACCTAAATACAAAAATATACACAATTTAATCCAAAGTGTCTCCTTTGCTGTTGATATAAAGTTTGCAATAAATAAGAGATAAAATACGTAAATATTTGAACAAAAATGTAATTAAAAGAAATAAGAGAAACTGTTGTTTTCACAGCTGGTTATTGGTGCTAATTGCCAGGCTCACATTTCATCTTCAGGACTCAGTTGATAAAGGGAGCCATGATATATTTTCTGTCATTAATTTCTATAAGGATACCCCAACTCCACTCTCCCAAAACACCAAATTCACTCAGCAGATTTTGCAAGACATACAAATGCTGCAGCTTCACTGATGCTCCTGTAAGGGATCTGCCTCACATGGGATATGTGCTAAAGCTTTTTATTGCTTGTTGGAAATTTCTTTTCTTTTCTCACCTGCTATTGTTTTTCCAGCTCCTCACTTTCAAATACAAATTAAAAGCACTCAGCCTCCCACTAAATCTATTCACCAGTGGCAGCAACTCAGGTAGAAAGGATGTCACAGGAATGATGTCCTTTTACAACCAATAATTTAATTATAAAAGCCATCTTGGTATCCTCACTCTCTGTCTCCAGCACCAAGTGGCCAAGGCTGGGAGGCTCCTCTACACCAGCCCCTGGTACATCTCAACCTTGGTGTTGAGGAAATATCTTCTCCTGGGATAAGAGGCTAATTTATCATCTATATAATGATGTATGTTTCTTGTTTCATCCAGCTGCCTTCTTTGGAAGAAATGGACAGCTAAATAGATTTAAATAGATTATGTCCTAATTAATAATGAACATTTAAAGCAGATATACCAAATGGCTCATAGCCAAGTGGGAAATAAACCCCTTTTCTTCAAGCTACAATTAATTTCTTCTAGAGATGAAATGATAAGAAGTATAAGGAAATATTTAGAAACATTTATCTGCGCATTGACATAGAAGTATTATGACCTGAAAAATGTATGGAAAGCTTCCTGACATCTGGTCCTCCTTGATAGAATTCTTCCATGGTGCTTGAACAAAATGCTGAATAGCAAATACACCACAAAACTCAGCCTTCCATCCCATAAAGTCTGGTTTTCCCCACTCTTTTTTTTTCTTTCCCTTTGTCTAAAAATTAAACAGAATATATGAAATTAGGCCAGTGGAGAAGAAAAAAAAATCCCAGTATTCAGAGGAGAAATCCTTACATTTCCACCTATTCTCAGAAAAGTCTGGAAAAAAAGTGAGATTGAACACTGACCAGCTTTACAGACCCTCTTACAGCAAAGACTGCAGAGCCACTCTGCTGCCACTTTTAAGTTCCAGGCTGCTATGTTGTGAATATAGAAAGGGATCTTCCTTGGCATTTGAAGACAAGCCTGAAAACATGCATTATATATATATTTTTTCATAGTAAATAAAGCATTCTTTCCCCCATAACTCCAGCAGTGCAATTCAGCACCACCAAACCCAATGCTTACATTTGCATTTACTCAATCCCTTTCCATCCAGAGAGTGTTTCCTCTCCCCTCCAACCATGGCTGCTTTAATCCCAGGAATACAAACACATTTCAGCACTGACAGCAGCAGCAGAGCCCAAGAAGCCAAAGCAAGACCTGCTAGCTCTCCTGGCTGCTGTCACTCCCTCTGCCTCAGGTCTCCACTGGGGATGTTTCCCTCCAGCTTGGATATTTTGGAAACAGCAGGCAGAGATTGCCCCACGTGCTCCACCCTGAATTTTGTCATTTTGGGGCCCTGGGGAATCTGATCTAGGGAATGAGGAGGCTTCCCAAAGCTTGGAAGGAGGTGGAAGAGGATGATTTTTACTGCCCCTTCCAACACAAGCCATTCTATGATTCTATGATGTGTTTCAGGTGGGAAAAACATGAAGAATTCAGGTGTTTCCAGATGGAGACCAACCAGCAAAGGATTTACCTGCTGCTGGATCCTTTGGTACCACTGCAATAACCCAGATAATTATAAATTGTTATCTTCAGCCAAAGTGTCAAACTGCATGAGATGCTTCAAATGGGAGCTGACATCATCCTTGAGTAAGTGAACATTAAAAGAAAGGAAACAGACTTTATTTTTAAGGCTGTGCTAGGAAAACATCTCTTGCAGAAAGTGAATAATAAATATGCTGTGTGCCACAGTAATGTCCGTGGGGGGAGGTAAGGAATTGCTATAAAACATAGTATTCTAACTACTACAGATGTTGCTGCTAGAATTTACAGCTTTCCCTGCGTGCTTATCTCTCCTCACCAGTTTCTGCACGTTGAATCACATTCAAACATGGGCCATTTTAAGCCATCTTTTTATTATTTTAACCTTTTTCTTTAAGCTGCAATTAATTTCTTCTGTGCTATTCTGTAATGTTAAATAGATTCAAGACCTGTATTTACAAACCACATGCAATCCTATTTTGGCACATGTAAATTACATGCAAATACATTCTAAATTAGTTTGTTTATCACTCCAGAGTTCTAATCCAAAGGTTTTGTTTTTTAAATTTAGTTTTTATTCTGACATGTTTACAAATGAGTTTGACTCTGGAAAATAACTTAATAAACTCAGGGTTAGCTATGCAATTAGAGGAGGCATCTGGGAACCATAAAACCTGGAAAACAATATTTACATCTTTTGTACATCCAAGATTCCACTTTTTTTTTTCCTCCCTTAAATTCATCATTTCAAAATATTGCTGTTATTTTCGTATGAGGACAAACAGCAAGAACTCATTTTTATAACCAATGACCCCTCTCTCCAACAAGCAATTCATAGGCTAGCACTGGATAAAATGCATAAAGTAGAAGATTTCATTATAAAAAAAGAGAAAATGAAAAATAACTGAATTAACATTGATCATGACTTTTCAACAGCATTTCTTATTATTACGGCCAGGCAAAGTCTCCTGTGGGCAGTAAAGCTTTCCCATGTATTATTAGCCCTCTACAGAAAGCTATGAAAAGACACAAATCTGTTTTGTCAAAGGACAGAAGAGCATTTAGTTATAAGAGAAAGTATGGTCATAATCCATTGTGGGGTGAAAGGTGAAGAAAACAGAACTATAACACAAAGCCTTAAGAGAGTAATACCCCTGCAGTGAATTCCTGAGAGCCACAGCTGAGCTGCCTGGGCTGTGGGGAGAATTCATCCCCAGCACAGCCTGACCTGTCCAGGGTTTGTATTTATTGGCAGCCCTGCTCATGCTGGGTGCAAACAGCACAGCTCTGCTTCCAGAGGTGTTTTTGGGATGCCACAAGTGGGAAAAGCAGCACTGAGGCAGAGGTGTCCCCAGAGGTGGGAATGCTTTGCTTGGCTGTGCTGCTGCTGGTCCAACCCAGAGCCCAACAAGGCCATTTAGGAAAGTTTTCCAGTGTATAGAAGGATATTTGAGTGCTTGGATAACAAAACTCAAGCCCATCTGCTGGAAGGAGGGGCTTCAGTCCAGGATCAGCAGGAAGTCACTCTTGCTGTCAGGTTTGCCCAACCTTGGACAAGAATTAGGGGTTTGGTCCAAATCAGTGCAATTTAAGTGCTATGGATCAGATCCCAAAGCAAATGTGCTGCAGCTCTATGTGAAGTTTCCTTTTGGGTTCAGCACAGGGGATGGCAGCAACACAACAGAATTTTGCATCACTCTGAGATTCCCTGGAGGATGGACAGGAAAATCAGGGTCTCTACAGATAATCCTTCCTTCCTTCCTTCCTTCCTTCCTTCCTTCCTTCCTTCCTTCCTTCCTTCCTTCCTTCCTTCCTTCCTTCCTTCCTTCCTTCCTTCCTTCCTTCCTTCCTTCCTTCCTTCCTTCCTTCCTTCCTTCCTTCCTTCCTTCCTTCCTTCCTTCCTTCCTTCCTTCCTTCCTTCCTTCCTTCCTTCCTTCCTTCCTTCCTTCCTTCCTTCCTTCCTTCCTTCCTTCCTTCCTTCCTTCCTTCCTTCCTTCCTTCCTTCCTTCCTTCCTTCCTTCCTTCCTTCCTGTAGTCCCCACAGGATAAGGACCAGGGAAGCAGCTGTGCAACAGGGCAGGTAATAAAATACAGCATCAAGAATAACACAATCTCCTAGGTATTTTGAAAACAGTTATTTTCATTTTCATTCAGATGTCCCAGAGATGCAGCTCTCTGGTTTATGCTGCTTTTTTTTTTTTTCTCCCTATCTCTCTCTGCCCTGTGCCCATTCCCCTCCCCTGCCTGGCTCCTCTGGCAGCTCTCTGTCCTGGCACTCACAGCATCTTTGCAGTCCAGCACAGGCTCTTGTGCAGACACCACACCTCCTGCGACATCAGGAGCAGCCCGTGGTGTTAGAACAGTATTTCACCTTCCTTTAACCCTTTTCTTAAGGACACTGCAGTGATCCCACAGCCTAGCAGCCCTCACGTTATCTCATTTAGCAGCAGCTCAAATGACTCCAGTGCTGCACTGAGCTGTGTGATGAACAAGTCACTTTCCCACCATGGCTTATGCTGCACTTACAGTCTGAATTCACAAAACCAGCACACCTTTCCCATTCAAATCTCTACTGAGAATTCCTTTGTTACAAGCTCAAAATAATAATAAGGGCTCTGGGTTATCCTTTCTTGTGGGTTTCCCTGTGACCTTGGCTGACTGCTTTAACAGAAATGTTCTGCATACAGAGAAAATGAGCCCACTGGCAATCCTTAGAAACAAATGAGCTTAGCAAAAGCCCTTTGTGCAGTTCCAGCTCCCCTCTTCCTCAGTCCTACTCCTTGTTGCTGTATAATCACCACTGCTTTGCCATTTTCTTGTTACATCACAGACTGGAGAAAAGGGGGAGCAATGAGACGTGATTCCATGAAAATAATATTTTATTTTTCACATTCTCTTTCCATTTCCCACCCACTGCCCCAACCTTTGTCCCCTTAAGTTGCCAACTATTCAGGAGCAGGTTGGTGTCACACAGCATCCAGCAGGATGACAGCCCTGAGGACTGGGGTCCATGGATGCTGCTAAAATAAAAATTAAGCACAGTTGCTGCATGTGCCCAGCTAGGTTAAAAGCTAAGCACAAGCTAAGATTCAGGTCCAGGTGCAATTCAGCTGCACTGGAGTGGCAACACCCTAAAGACAGTGAAAAAAATCATCTGGGGCTTCCCTGTCCTGGGCCAGCACCCAGGTAATGGGGCTGGAGGGCACCTGGCCCCACACTGGTGAGTCTGCAGCAAAGCTCTGCTGTTCAGGGCTCTGCTGGCTCAGGAATTTCTGCACTGAGTTTCATTTTGTAGCATCAGTATAATCCTCTGCTGCCTTCTAGATATTTAATACACTGAGCTCCACTTAGTCTTGTTCAGGTCACTCAGCAAGAAGAAATGTGCCTAAGTGAAGAGTGACAGGTGACCTTGAAAATTAAAATTTCATTAAAAAGGAAGAACGCTTTCCATCCTTTCTAAAAACATCTGATACTGAAGAAAAAAGGGGTTTATGAGGAAAAAAAAAAGTTTCTATTTTAAGTTTTCCCTGAGCTTACACAAAAAGAGGAGCACAATACACCTGTGCACAGACTTGCTCATTTTCAGTTCCTCCAAATGAGGGAGATGCTCATTCTGCACATTGTGAAGTAAAGCAGAAAGCATTGTGTGCAAACATTTACAGCATGAAAAGCCTCGTCACCTGGGATACTTGCTGCTGCTGAAAATTCTGATCAAAGATAAGAACCAAGACAACTCATTGTAATCAATTATGCACAGATAGTCCTCAGCCTGTGTGCAATTCATATAAATAACACTAAAAACATAACGCGGATTTACATGCAGAAATGAAATATGGACATGGTCAGAACACTAATCTTCTGATTGCTATCTCAAATTGGCAATCCTGGTCCTGAGTGAGTCTCTAGCTAAGTACTGTTCCCTTGAAGGGATTTCCAGCAGCCCTTCAGCAGCTCCTGCTTACACAAGAGGAGCTGCAGAGCCACAGCCTAGGACTGGAGGTGACAGGAGGCAGCAGCCAGGGAGTCAGGGCTGCAAGAACCTGGGCTCAGGTGTTATGTCTGTGCAGGCAGAGATGATTAACCCTCACACATCCCCACAGCTCTCATGATGCAAAGAAAGCCATTATATGACAATCTGACTGAATTGAACAGAACAATGCCCAGCTCTGTGCCATGAGTAGCAGAGGTTCCCCTATATGTGCAGCTCCTACACACAGGCTGACCAGAGGCAGTGGTCATCCTCCCACCTCAGCCACTAAATCCAAAAGGGAAATTGCAGATGTATCCAGGGTTCAGGCAGCTATGAACATGCTGTGATTGTCATCCTCACAAATACCAAATTCACACTTCAAGGCCTTTTCTATGTCTTTTTCACTCACCCTCATAACAGTCGAGTCAAGGAATTCCCATTGCTGTATCAATCCTCTCATCAACTTTACACCCCTCAACACCTGTAAAATATTTAGATTTCCACACCAGGATTTGTTCCTGTTTTGCTGCAGCTGACATCCTCTCATCACAGGTCTCACACATTTTTGCCCAGGTGAGCCCCAAAGAGTACCCAGTGACTTAATGAGCAGATCAATTACTGTTCATAAGAAAAGATACTGTCTCTTTAAAGGTTATTTGAAGGTTGATTGCTATCTTATTGCTTATATCCTGCAAATCTATTCAGCCTTATGAATGAATTTGACCTTTTTATACTTACTGGGGAAAAAAAAAAAACAGAACAGAAGTTAATTTAGAGCTCCATAATACAACACTTTTTCCCAGAGAAATGAAAGGGCATTCAAATCGATACCTGCACAATAACACTCTGATGAATGTTTGCACCCAATTTTCTCATTTTGCTAACTCGAGATTGGGCGTTTTGAATAGTTCTCAAAGAACATATTCTTTATGTGCTGTGAAGTATGTGGTATTGTGTCCAAACAATGCTAGAGGATAATCATTATAGGAGTGTCACTGGGCCTGAAAAGGTCAGTTAGTTAGAAATGTCAGCTTTCAATGCAACTGTGCCGGACCTTCCTATGTAAGGATCCAATTAAAGGGACATGCCAAGGTGCATGGAAACACCATGGTGACCCAGAATAATAATAAGGGATTGTGGAAAAGCTTGATATTTTTCTTCAAAAGTAATGGATTAGCCTTTAGAATATCTTCTCTGCAGTCTTATTTTGACTTCGCAAATATCACTTCTTCTGCATGTATCCAAAAAAAGGTCACTTCTTAAAATGCAAAGGTGGGGATGAAGCAGCCTTACTAAAAGTAAACATTTTACAACCAAACAGGGATAAAGTTCTGGTTTCATTATTGGATCAAAAATGTAGAACTCAAAGCTGGGATATTTGAGATGGAAATGGGTGATGTTTGGGGACACAGGTCAGGGGACAGGCAGAAAGATCAGGGAGGAGTTATTCTCTTGGGACAAGTTGTGAGGGAAGGGAAGAGACAGTGGGAACAGCAACACCGCTCAGTGAGTAGGAGGCATCTCTGCAATTATTATTCTGGCAAATGGAGAGGTATAACTAAGAATTAGGAAGGTACTGATCTGCATGAATGAGTAATTACAAGCAACAATATTACTTCTCCTTATCACAGCTAATGGAAATTCTTACAGCTCTTCAGATACTGTAAAGATGAGAAATTGGATATAGTAAAATTTCCTAATTAGCTTCAGGACAGCTGAAGCCAACCTAATGGCACAAAAAAAAGGAAAGAGAGTCAATGTTTTTTCTCTGCTCTCTGTTGATATATCATCTTGCTGAAGTTTCATCAAGTCTGGAAAAAACTTCCTCCTGTAGCTTTACAGTTCAGCTGAGACAGACAACTTGGGGATTTCACTTTGAGCTGAGATTTTAGCATTTCTATTTTATTTTTATGGTAGGGAAATTCTTGTAGTGTGCGTTCAAACCGTTTGGGGTTTATTGCCTTGCTGAGCAACACGGTTGTGACTCCTCCAGTTATCTCATATTATTGTGGGCAAATGGCTGGATTAATACCCAGTGTCTTAGTGATATGGGAAATAATTCACTGAGCATTAAAACACTCAATTATTACTGGAATTCTAATTTCTTTTCCCCACCACTTTTGCAAGTAAAACAGCATGTGAATCTTCACTGACAAATATGAAAAGTAGTCATGTTAGGCTGTTTAAAAACTTCAACACCATCCTTTGACACATACTTAGACCAAAATCAATGTGCTATTAATTAATAAGGACTTGCAAAAAAAATGCTCCCGAGTTTTAGCAGCAAACAACTTTCTGTCACATTTTATTAGTCAGTATCATTTTTACTAATACCTGTCTTATAGCTTCATGACTTCGAGTTCATATTATTTTCATGCTTCAATTAGAAAGAAGTTGATAGCCAGACTATCCAGGAAGGTAATGGAAAAGTCTTGTAGCAGGGCTTAGAGGTGGAATTTATAGTTAAATGAAACTTTGAAATATACTTTAAAACTTCTCCTTCCTTTACGTACTTTTACTTGAGGTCTCATAAGCAGTAATATGTAGGAATGCAAAACTTAATCAGCTAAAAAATATAGCAAATCCCACATATCACTTTATGCAATGCCAGGAGAGCAGAAATATATTTTCCTAACCAGAGGAAATTAACTAGGCAACAGTCCTATATCTATAATTTAAAGCAGTAAAATATGTATGGCAGAAGCTAAAGCCACCTTAAAAGAATTCAGGGTAGCAGTATATCACAAATTAATGAAATGGAGACATTTTTAGAGCATGCAGCACTGATGATATTAAAGGGGGGAGAATATTTCACCACATAGATCAGACTGATAAATACTTTTAAAATCAAGCTTTTTCCCCTGTTCAAATCTGTAAGAGCTTGAATAGTAGGAGGAAGAATGCACGAGTCATTAACATTTCTGATCAAATCTCAGTGGAGATTGGGATTATTTTACTCTGTCCCTCCATGTAAACCTCTGAGGTGGTTTACATATTAGGAAAATCTGAGTAAATCAACAGGCAGGAATTATGGAGTCAGCACTTACTTTTTTCCACCTAAAACAGAGCTGAAAGAAACTTAAAAAAATTACTTTATATTCCATGCTGTAGCCAAGCTGGACACTATGGAATATTCAACTACCCCAGGTTTTTTAAATGCAATCAATTTACTGCTGCCAAATGTAGTGGGTTTATATACATCTGGGAAACATGCACCTACAGTGCTGATGAATTTCTCCTGACATTGCACTGATTTCAAGAGAATGTTATTTTAAATTGGCAGTAGAGAGACTGGTACAGAAGGATAAAGCCCTGAGGATGGCTGAATCAAAGAGAATTTCAAAAGAATTTTCCTGATGGTTCTTGGATAATATCACATGTTAGCTATTTTCAAAGCCAATAGTTTCCAACACACTTCCATTTATGGTATCAATAATTAAAAAATACTTCAGTGGGAGAGGAACTTACCTTACTGAGAAGAGAAACTGGGAAGCTGTGTTATTATCATAAACACAGGAGATGCAAAAAGCTGTGTCTCCATGGAAAAGCTATGGAAACAGGGGTATCTTATTTGCAGCTATTGAGTGGTTACCACAAAATGTGATGTGATTGCATGTGTGTGTTCAAAGTGCTCCTAGGACATGATCACACAGAAATGAAGGGCAGATCCTCACCTCCTTTGTGCAGCAAGGCCAAATTAAACTACCTGAAGCTTTGCTCCTAAAACTCAAAGACAACTAGAATAGCGTTGAGGAAATGTTTTGGATCCAATTCAGAGGTAAAGCTAGGTTTAAAGAAAATTTAAATTACCAAAACTTAAATCTCATTATGCCCCACTCCCTGCCAGCATATCCCTGCCAGCTCCTAATGAATTTTTAACATCCTTCCCCCACCCCACTGCGCACATCAGCTCTGACTCAGGCACCCTGAACTGTACAGCTGCACTCTAATTGTACCTCACATGTCAAGGGGCAAGAAGAAAGGAGTGTGGCGAGAGCACTGATAAATTTAACTTAACATTCCTCCAGCTACTCCGCAGCAAGGCAGAGCAGTGAACTCCCCTCCACATTTTACAGGGGTGTCAGTTACTTCAAAGGAATATATCTGAGCACGAGGGAGTCTGGCTTGCTCCCAGCTTATGCATCATTTGTGTCTGGCTGTTTCTGGAGCTCCACAGCAAAGCAAAGACTTCCTCCAGTTTGGGGCACAGTGTGGAGCTTTCCATGGCTGCTTTATTAGGGTGCTGGAAGAGGTGAGCCCTGCATGTTGCATAGAAACCTTGCAGTTGGAGCTGTAGCTCCAGCCATCTGTATTTTTTCCTGGCTTTTTTTTTTTTTTTTCCATTTTTGCCCAGGCTTCTCTCAGTCAGTCCATGGTATAGATTAATGGTCTATACTTGTTCAGTTTAACATGCAGATGTGCTCTTAAGCCCAGAACCTGTTCAGCCAGGTTTCAGGAAGCTGTGCACACATTGCTTGGGGGTTGGAAGTCGTGTGGAGCAGGCAAGAGGCAGTGATGGGTCACCCTCAGTGTGGGTTCAGAACAGCATGGGCAGGAGGAAGGTTCAGGGAACAAGAAAAAGCCACAAACTCTGACCCTTCAGTGATTCCTGGGGAATCATGCAACAGCCACAGCCATAGGGAGCAGTGTGACTGCCACAAGGAAACATTGAGGTTTCTCTGTCCCCACAAACTCTCTTTTGAATGCTTTGCTACCTGTGTCTCAACAACACCTGATTTACATTAATGGCATTATTTTACCTTACAATTAATCCCACTAATTGGCTGATCAGTTTTTGGAAATTGTTTCAGTGGCACATGGAGAACAGCTGCTGTACTACCTGCAAGGGATCACCATCAATTCTTGACTAAAGGTAGAGAAACCTCTTCAAGAGCTTCACACACACACAAGACAGAGAGCAGATATTCATCACGACAGAGGTGCAAATCACAGAGGTCACCTTTGCTTTTGAAGCCCTTTGTCTACTCTCACAATTAAGCAGTAGGGTTTTGGTGGCTGACACCCCTTGTGGGACACAGAGGACTTTCAAAATTCTTGACTAAAGCTGTGTGACCTCTGCCAGAAGCAAAGGCTGCCTGCCTGCGGCAAGGTGGAGAACAGAAACAACTCCCAGAGGATTGGCAGGTGCAACTAAACAGCTCAGCCCCTCATTTGAATCAGTAAATTAAGGGTTGACAGTGATTATGGCTGATCTCAGCCATCATAACCGATATCACGACTTTGTAAAAGCAGACTGTCAGTGTCAGATCTTAGAGCTAGGACTCAAAGAATTAAATATTTTAAAGTAGCAGTCTCCAAAGACAGATAAAAGCCCCAAGGCTATGATTTATTTTATTTTATTTTTGTATTTGTAGGGCTGAAACTAGACCCTTTAATCCACAGGCTGACATTTTCCAATCCTGCTAGGAATTGAGTGCCTAACTTTTTCAACCCCTTTGAAAAATCTCAGCTTTAGGCTCTTTGGTAAGTTTGGCCTGATCCAGCACCAAGCTTCTTTTGAAAATGCTTCTGTTGAAAGCAAAACTTTAGGCACTTTATTATGTAATCATGAACAAGTATTATGTTTTTTTCCTTTGCATCCAGTTATGGTAGATTTCTGGTTAAATATCAAAGGGTAAAACATGCATTTCATAAAAAAAATACACATAGAAAGCTTCCCCCCCTTTTAGTGCAGTATGCCTACCTACACAGTTATTGAAGATCCTTCCAATTAATTGCTGTGTTCATTTAGTAGATTGCTTTATTAAACAGAGATCTGAAGGTACAGCTACTTACTGTGATCACATCCATGCACAAACTCAACCCAATCAACCCTTTCACAGTGAATACTGTATCTGAAATTGTGAGGAAGGTATCATAAATTTGTTTTATAGAAAATTCTCATATGAAGTCATTCTGGTTCCCCAACCCTCTTTTTCTCTGATTGAAAAAGTATCTGTGGACTTTGGTGCCCTTATGCAAGATCTGAGTGTTTTCTGTGATTAAGACCTTCAGAGATCTTTTTTTTTATTTTCCTCCAGAAACAGGGAATGCTGAAGATATGGAAAATGAAGAATGTGCCATGTTTGTCCTTGAAGTTACAGTTAGAACAGTGACAATGGCTGTATCACACTGTATTGTTGCTTTTATCAGCAAGTGCCCTGAGCATACATTAACATAATTGCAAACTGCATGAAAAGTGAACATGCAAAAATGTGATGCAATTGCCAATAGCCTCAAACATCTGTCCCAACAAAGTGTTCCTCCTCCTTATTTTAGTTCTTATTATTTTAACAAGGTTAGTGAAGGAGAAACCATGTCATAGATTATATCTACATTTAGAGTGTCAGAACGATTATTGATGCGAAATTGTTATCCAAGCAAATGTGTGTCACATTTTGTTCACTTCCCATAACACCTGTTCACTCCTCTAACACATTATTACCAGTTAAGGCCAGAATTCATTAGTCCCAGTTAAAGCCAGCCTGAAAGCTTAATTCATACACACATCTGAAAAATGAGCAAAGTTAACCAAAATGTGGCACTCCTTGAGCAGGGTATCTGGAACTGGTGGGCAGCAAACCTCTGTGGCAGCTAGTGGAAAGAAAGTGAGCCAGGCAAATAGAAATAAATTAAAAGCTGAGATCACAGAGGAGCACAACTGACCCAACCTGCATTTCAACCATGCTGCTGAGACCTTCAAAACTCACTCTTGCCAAAAAGCCCCACACTTCCCCAATAGAACATATTCTGATTTATCTCCTCGGCAGCCAAATGACAAAAGCCATCATGAAGCAGATAGTTTAAAGCATTTTAACTCTACCTAAATATTTTCTGACCCACTTTGGGGTTCTCAGCCCTGAACCTGGAACTCATTTCTCCCACCACACCATAGAGTGCCACCATCTCCCAGCTCCCCAAACTGCTCCTTTTTGCCACCAAGGAAAGTCAAGCTTGCATTTCTGTGATACTTGAACACACTTGGTGAATTTGAGGGCATCTGCCCTGCAGATATACCACTAACTGTAACCCCAGGAGGCTTAAAGAAATATCAGCACTCCAATTCATAGAGTAAAGGTCTGAAGAGGCAGCTCTGTGAAGGGATAACTGCCCGGGGCTTTGCCAAGCACAATATAGCTGTCACTTGTTATTAGGTGAAAGATTTTCTGGGGAACAGTGTTTTTCATTTTGCATGTCAGAGACGGGGGAAAAAACACATTTAGACAACCATCTCTTTAAGAAAAGAGTGGAGAGCAGTGCAGCAGAGCTCACTTACCAGGGCTGGTTATTGTCAGGAGGTCAAGCCGCCGTTTTTGCTGAAAAACAAATTATAAAAGGAATTGTTAAAAGGGGACTAATTTTAGTGGGTCAGCTTAGACCTGCAAAGTAAGTGTTCTGACATTTATAGCAGAATTAATTACAAGTTACATGGCTCACAGTAACTCTTTTGGAAGGGATCCACATGTACTTTATGAGGAAGAAAAAACCCTTCTTTAGTCCTTTTAATGTGTTTTTATTTGCGCTTATAAAAGTGTTACTATTTCTTTTTTGGAACATATACTTGAAATGGATAGCTGGAAGCACAGATGGACTGATATATTTATAAAAGTGATTTCTGATTCCACAGGGAAGAAGACATGGAACCAGGACAAGCAACTCCAAGTTCTTTATTCATATCAATCACTGACTCAATGCCTGTATGTGATCAAACACAATTATATTGCCTTGGGGTGAACCTTTCAAAGACATGTAAGAGGATCTAGACAAACTCAAGAATGATAAAAGGGAAGCTTCTTTTCATGCTGAGCACAGTCAGCCCATGGTTGCCACCAGATATCCCTCACCCCAAAAGCTTGCCAGACTTGATCATCACTGGGTGTGTGTACAGAGAGCAAAGTACAGGGAGTTATTATGGCAAATAATCAAATTTACATAGAAGACTGGTTTCTGGAAGGGCTGCACACCTTCAAAGGGCAAATCAAACCATACTATGAGAAGGACAGGAACACCTTTGGCCTGGAATAAATTATCCCACCAAAGCCTTTTGAGGGTGGGGTGCATCTGAGGTTCCCTTTTCCTGTAACATGCAGCCAGCTCTGCTGCCTACTCCATGTTCCCAGTCTCAGGTGATCTCTCCACCATTGCACCTCCATAGTCTGCCACTGAAATCCATGTGCTCCTGGACCATCATCATCTTTTTCCACTTTTCTGTGGGCTGAGAGCTTTCCATCACAAGCAGGGCTTTCCCCATCTCACACAGACTGTTACTGTCCCTTCATCACAGCACTTTCTAACTTACTGTCTTCTCCCTAACTTTGCCCAACATCAGTGTGTCTAGCAGGTATTGAAGATTATACTGTCCAGTTTAATTTCTCTCTCCTAATTTGCTCAATAATGTCTGTGTTACTTTCATTTATTGTCAGCCCTATTGATCTTCTTCTAATCTAATTCTCATCACTGCACTCACTGTATTCCCTGTGTGACAGCTGAAAGTCCTTGAGGAGGAAACATTGACTTGGTATTCCCTACCCTGAGTGCTCTTCCTTGGAAATCATGATGGATGAAACTCCTTTCCAAACCCATCATTTCTATGTAGTAAAGCTTCACTGGCTGAAGTGCCTGGACACAGCTGGTCATCCACTGAATACACTTGAGCTGTGTTGGGTACAACAGCAAATTTGGCCTGCTGGGAAGCCAAGTGGGGTGTCAGGCTGGAAAAAAACCACATTTTCTGAAACCCTTCTGCCTTTTGATACCTCACCTCTGGCACAACACAAATCATATTTGAGAGAAAGCTGCTATGTGTCTTTTTCCAGAGGTACTCCTTGTTCTCTTAACTCTGCTCAGTCATTCCGAGCACGACCTTAGCAGTGTGCTGGAGCACATTTGCTTTAG
Source organism: Lichenostomus cassidix (assembly GCF_008360975.1). Classification (NCBI taxonomy): domain Eukaryota; kingdom Metazoa; phylum Chordata; class Aves; order Passeriformes; family Meliphagidae; genus Lichenostomus; species Lichenostomus cassidix. Next base: position 6,750,259 of record NC_139489.1, on the reverse strand, counting down.
TTTAAAATACTGAGGCCAGTGCATGCCAAAACTTTTTCCAGGTGCGCCAGGGTAAAAGGGAGCAGAATGCCCTGCTGCTGCCTTGTGTTACCTGCTCACCCCCTCCTTGCCCAGGGAGCAGCAAAGCAGAGTAAGAAGTTCTGTGTAAGCACAGGACTCACCTTCCCAGTGGGAGCTGTGAGACGAAACGTCTCCTAATGAGCTAAATTTTATATAGATCTTGCACCTTAATCCTGATTCATATGTACAAAGCTGTGAAATGCCAGAGCTTAGCCCCCACTGGGCCAAAAGCTTTGCTTACATTTCTCTGCACAACTGGAACTCCAAATGCTGTATATCTAATGAACAGCTAGAGCAGAAAATATATATCCAAAGCCTATACTCCGTGAAAGCCTCTCTACTAGGAAAAAAGGTGGAATATAAATATCCTGCATCAAAGGAAGTTGGAAAATGTAAAGATATGGAATAGAGAGAAAGGCATGCAGCCCGACTGACCCCTGGTCCTGACTTGAGTTATTAAATGGGGTAAAAATAAACATTAAATAAAAATCAAAATAGCTTAGCTTGATACGTCAGGAAAACAAAAGCATATAGGACAGGTTAAACAAATGGGAAATAAAATGAAATTATTACAAGTCAAATGTTCCGTTTGTAACATTTTTTCCAGCTTGAATTCTGCCTCCAAGCTGACCTTGGAAAAAACAAATTAACTCCAGATCCAGAAAATCTTTGTGTATATGTTGAACTTTGGGCTGAAGTTATTTCTCAGACTTCAAGTGGAGCAGCACTGATCTTTTGCATCTAACACCTAACTGCTGCAAGGGATTTGAAATGCCACCAGGTTCTTGGCACTGACTCCACCCAAGTGCTCCAGACTGGAGCTCAGTGGTTCCTGCCTGCCTGGTGACAGAGGGAGGAAAAAAATTCTCTGCTCTGACCTTCATTGGACCTTGAAGAGGTTTCTCTGATTTAGCTCCTCAAGGGAAGTTTGTGTACACTCACCCCAGCCCTGCAGAGAAGCAAACAGCAAAGTGCATTCCAGAATCGTGCATTTAAACATGCAAAAATGCCCTAATTATGGACGCAATCACTTTCCGGAAATTCCAGCCTGCTCTCAGATCTCAGGGCTAGCTCTCTGCCGTTTCCAGGGCTCAGCTGGATGCAAGCAGCCTAGTAACTAGATGGATTTAAAAAACATTAAAAAAACCCAGACAGACTCACTTATGGGTAGCTATAAAAACAGCAGTATTTGAATTTAAAGAGAGAGACATTACAAATGTCACACCCATTAATAAAATAATTTCATCAGAAGAACCGTGGCTGTGGGGCTTTATATATTTGCTTCTTTCTTCAGTGCTGAAAGATGCAAATTGCAGCTGTGGCCCCCCTCCAGCATGATCACCCTCTCCCTGTTTTGACAGATTTCTTGAAAGACTCAGCTCACAAGATGTCTGGCTTTTTTTTGTTCTGCCTTTAGGAATTTTCCACTTCTCAAACACCTGCCCCTGCTGAGATGCTTGGGACCATCCCAATCTTCAGGCAACCTACTGTCCCAAGGATTTCTTAGAATCTGAGCACTGAAATGCAATGCAATGGTGGGGAAAGTAGTGACAGCTCCCCATGTCTCTGAGGCTGGATTTCACCTACGTTGACAAAAAGGCATTCCGTGAGGAGCACTGAAATGATTCCCACAGCATCAGCCGCAATTTATAAGAGGCAAACAGAAATATTCCCTGTATCATCGCGGGATCGCTATTGCTGTAATGCTGTCCTGCCCTTAAGGGGCAGCATCCTCTTTTCCACTCTGCTGGCTGCCTGAGATCCCAAGGGCAGCAAGAGGCCACTGGTGATTCATTCTGCTTCCCACCTGGAGCAGTTTCCATGGCTGGCACTACCCAGAGGCACAATCCCTACAGTGCGCCAGGGCTCGGAGCAAAGCTGCGGCAGATCGCGCTCGCTTCCACAAAATTAACACAATCTTTAATTAATGCAATAAGCACTGATGAGTAATAAATCATATTAAAATACAAGGAAGGCAATTTTTTAATAAATTAAGCATTGATTCACTCAATAAATATTAATCTACCAAGCATCAAGAATTCATTACGTTTTAGAAAACCAGTTGAAGAACGTCGCTGGTGAGCTGGTCTGAAGTGTGCAGAATGGTCCCTGCTCACCCATCATATACACTTACTTTTAACTAATTCCTTAATTTATCAAGTTAAACAACTTGCCTGAGAGTCTGGATTATTATTCCATTGCAAGATGCAATTTTCTCAACACAGATTCTAACTCACCCCTCAGTTTTTTTCCTGTTTCTTAGTAGCTCCTTTTCTAAACACCTCCTTCTCTTCCTTGGTTTGGGAGGTCTTTAAAATATTTGCTGACTGGTGTCATTTAATTTTCACCTCAATTAACTTAGCAAGAGTTGCAAAACTAGGAAAAAAAAATTGCAGGGGGACTGTAAATTAACTCATTCATTTAAGTTTAGCTTATCTATGAGATGTTCTTTCACACGTTGCTCTCTGCAGAGTTCCTCCAACCTTTTATATAGATGTGGGATGTGCTGCACTTGCTTTGACTCTTATCTGCAGATTAGCAAAAGAGAAGGAAAAAAAGCCAGATGCAAAGATGCCCCACGAGACTGATATGGAGCTGTTTCTGTAGCAACCGATGATTTTCTTCTCATGTAAGAATGAGCCTCGTCATATCTAATTCTGAATGTATCTGGGCCTGACTTGCCAGCCAAAGCTGTGTCAAGTATAAAGTCAATATAGTCAGAAAGTGTGATAAAAAAGCAATTATAAAGTCATCTTCCTACTCCTCCTCCAGCCATGATCCAAAAAATATCCTTATCCCTGCCTTCTGTCCCAGAACATCATCCCCAACACCCAGCAGTGCAGGTAAGTGGGGATGGAGGTGGCAGCAGCCATTCAGGGATCTATTGCACCACCAGGCTGGAAGCTTCTGCAGCTTCCCAGCCACCCACATCCCAGGAATCAGCAGAGGTTTTTCTAAACAGCAAGGCCATCTCTTCCTGCCTTGCTCTGAGTCTCCATATAACCAGGCTGCCCACTCACTAGCAGCTCCTGCCACAGTGCACTCACTGTGAATTCCAGGAAGCTGGAATTGATTCTCTGAGATCCTACAAGGACTTTGTCTTCCAAAATGTATTTTGCCCAGCCTGGTCTCTGCTATTGATTTCTCCCCCCTAATCTGAGTGTGTTTTGAGCATGTCTGTCCCTTACCACCTTCAATTTACTGTGCAGAGGGTTTCAGATTGAAATGAAGTGCATGAACATATTTTTTTTCCTGGAAACTTTGCCACAAGTTGTCACTAATAGTGCCTTTTCTTTTTGACTTCAAAACTACTGTTTCTTTTCTATAAACTGTGGTGACACAAGAGTAATTGAAACCAGTGAATCTTATCACAAAATAAAGCTGAGGATGTACTGAAGGGTGCATTTCACATTTCTGTGGCCTTTATTATTGCCACACTGTGCTGTCAATGCTTTGGAAAGCTGTCCTCTCACATTATGGAATGAAAGAACCCAGGAATTCAGGAAAGGATCAAGGAGATCCCAAGTGTGCAGCTTGGCACAGCTGGGTGGCACAATGCAGCTGCCCACAGGCACCACCATGGTTTTGCACTGGAGGGATTTGCAGCAGGAGGGAGAGGTTAAAGGCTGTATCTCATCCTTCCTTGTTGCCACCTGCTGTTGGACAGTTTAAGAAATATTCAGGGCTGATCAACATCTGGATAAATTTTCTAAGGAAGGCTTAGATAAAGGAAGGTGTTGGAAAAAAAGTGAGCATTTCACATCTGCCTAGTTCCTCAAATGCAAGTTTCACTACTGGTACCTCCCTCCCTTTAGAGTGCAAGAGTTACCTCCAAAGAGAAACTCCTGATTTAAGCAATGATCCCAATAAGCTACCAATTCAAATCCTGTAAAAATGGATAATTTGATGATTGAAATCTGCTTTTTTTTTAACCACATTATGCTGAGCATTAATCTTTTCTTTCTATCCCGAAATCACAGGCTTTTGTTCATATAATGAAACGAGATCTCACATTTTGTACTTCCTTTATGATTAGCTGCTAAAGTTTCCTGGTATTATGATAAAATGAACCAGTCAGCTTGTTGACACTTGACTGGGATTTTAGCAAATTGCATCTGCTGTAGCCTACTCTGTGGAATCAATTATTGATAATATAGGTGTGGAAGAACATTTATAAAGCGGTTTGGGATATGTTATCACTCATGCTAAGAACCATAATGAGCATTTTAAACCATTTTGACAGTGACCTCTGCAGATATTTGATCACTGCAATATGTGGTAACTCAATTCTGGTTTAGAATCAAAACCAAGCCCAAATAATGCAAGAGAGTGCCAAACCTTTAAGTTTCTTTACTTATTCTTCCAGTGCACATATTCTCATCCTTAACACTTGCCTAATTCTTTCCCAAAACCAATAATGTATGGTACCTTAATATTTTCCCAAAGCACTGGCAAACAAGTAGCTGAGAGCTCTCCTTCTTCCCCCTTGAACTATTTGGCTCAGAAAAAGATTCACACACAATGTGAATCCAAAGCTATTTAGAATGAACATCAACACAACAAAGGTTAAGAAAAGCTGGAAAAGCCATTTTTTAGACACTCATACAGACACGCAGTAGTGCTTATGGCTGTAGGAAGTTGCAGCCCCTTGGTGATCTGATTCCTACCAAAAGCAGAAGATCATTGCTCAAGCCATGGCAGGATGAGCTCCCTCAGTGGCAGCATAGTGAGTCCACTGACAATGGGGTTAATGTCCCCACAAATTCATGGTCTCACCCACACATTCTTGAGTGACATCTACTGGTGCTTCATCTATAGGTTGCCTTATTTACATATGCAGCACTCCTAAGCAGTAACCAGATTCTTAGTGAAGCACTGGGAATAAAAAAAAAAAAAAGTCTTTCTGTTCATTATAAATGTTTACAACCACAACAAAAAGTTGTTAAGGTTATCTCATCTCTGGAAAGAAAGGGAGGATATGAACTGCTTTGGAACGACCTTGTCCTTAACTTGGCCAAGAACATTATGACAACAGAAGCCTCTCGACTGAGGGAAGACAAGGGGTGATGAAGCCAATAGGTTTGCTGTGCTCTTCCCAAAAGCTCTGGGCCTGCAAGAAATGAAGAGGAGAGGTCCATTTCTCCATGGTCTGGCCCCACAACCAGATTGGGATCAAGCATTTTTAGCCGCACTAAAAAAAAAAAAAAAAGTGGCTTGTCCATGTTTTAAATGTACTTACACAGCAAGGGTTCAGGATCTACTCAATCCACCCTTTAACTCAGCACTCTGAGGGGTTTGTTTTGGTAACACAGTACCACGCAGGTTTTTCACAGTTTCTTGTATTACTATGTAAATTGCAGAGCTGTGGTTATAATCCTGTGCTTGTGACATCAATTACTTAATGCCTATAGAGATTATTGTAATGCCACAAACAACGGATTATGTTTTAAAGTACATAGTAAGCAGCAGGAGCTAATAAACTCTTTAAAATTTATTTATTTTGAAAAATAGAGTAAACAAGGGAAGGGAAAACTGTACAGACCCCACACAGTGCCATTAACAACCAAAATCTATCCATGACACAGATCCCTCTTGGCACTGCCTTGCCATCCTACAGTTGTGATTCCTGCCTAACATAAAGTTTTACAAAGGAAAGGAGCAGCATTTGGGAAAGCAATTATGAACTTTGGAAGTTCACCATTTGTTGGGGGGCAGGGCTAGAGAGGCAACAGTGTTCAATGAATGTTTAATTAGAAACAAAGCATATCTACCTATACCAGTAATGGGATATTGACTAACCAGACACTGTTTGTGGGTTGGTTTAGATAACAGACAGGACAGATTAACCCCCAACACAGGCAATTTTTAAACCAAACATGCAGAGCCTGTGATTATATAATAAGGGAGACACAAATCCAGGAGTTCATGTCCCTGTTTTGGACCATCTGGACCTTGAGACTGAGCTCTGAACCAGCAGATCATTTCTCCCAAACCTTCTTTTGCTGTCTCTAACTAAATAAATATTTATTCAAATTGTTGCTTAAGTTCCAACATTCATGTCTGACCTGTTTAGTTTAGCCACCAGCTAGCAGCTGTTTAGTAGGAGTTTTCTATTCTCTCCATGTCAACTAGTACTAAGTTTAACAAACTGTTATCGTGCCAGAATAGCCAGGACACTGGTAGGGAGAAGACTGACTTGGGTTCAAAGACATTACTGGTTTGGAAAAAAAATGGAATTCTATGAGAAAAGGGAAAAAACCAAAAACCAAACACCTAGGGTTCTGAAGATGTCAGGAGAATTTCTGAAACATGAGAATTTTTCACTGGAAGAGTGATTGACTCCAGCCCTCCAAGCTCTGCTCAGGCTGTTGAGGCACCAACACAGCCAAAGACTTTTCTGCAATAGGGACAGGCAGGAGGGAAGGGGAAATCTCTGTTTTCACATTTAAATTAGGAGGATTATTTAAATCCCTCCCCAAACCCCACATACAGTGCAATGTGTCTTGATTACTATATATAAGTCAAGACAACATGATAAAAATTGCAGCAAAAAGTTAAATTAGAATCTATTATGTATGGACAAATGTATAAATTTGTATGTCCAACTATTTTGGTCTCATCTAATTTCAAGCTTTTCATCTAATTTCAGTTTGAGTCTGTTTCCTTTCACAATCCATGGCTGTGAGTTTGTTTTTCCTTTGCTCAATTTTTTTTTAATTTTTTTTTCCCGAACCAGATCACTGCTTGTCATATTCACTTCAACAAATGATTCAGAGCATCCCAATCTTCATTCTCCCAAAACCTGCCTATTTAATTACAGCCTGTGACAGCACTGTCTGGAGAAGTCAAATGGCACTAACGAGCGTGGGCTATTCTGAAGGTAAAGGGAACAATTTGACTTTCCAAACAGACCCATCACTTTCTCATTTGTTTCTGAAGTAATGCCGTTGCACTTTCCTATGAAATATGCTAAAATCATTACTAAATTCCTGAAATGGAATAGCTTGAGGCACAGGACTTGTGGAACAAGGTGCATTCAGGCTGCAATTTGTATCAAAATTCCTTAGGACTAGCAGAGCAGCTCTGGGACTCCTTACAGCCACTCCCAGGGTCATTCTGCCTTTGTCCACCATCTGCTGTAATTCATGTTTAATCTATGGGTGGTGCCTCCATAATTGTTAATAAAAAAGTCAAATGGAGGCTACTGGTAGCATTTCACTCTATATATCTGAATTGGGACGGTTTTATCTTAGTTTTTAAATTTGCCATTTTAGTCCAAATCCTTCAGCCAGGTCAGTGCTTTAAACTGTGAAAAACATTCCAGGGGAATGTTTTTTCAGAGCAGTTGAAGAGAGCAATATATTTTGTAGATAATATGTTATGTTATATTATAAGAGAAAAGTTTGGTTCGTCAAAATCACCAAGCTGACTTAATTTGCCTGAAAGCAGCCTTGAATGGAGACCTGTGTAAGAAAATGAGGCTACCAGATATCACAACTTTGCTTCTCTCCTCAGTCCATGTCAGGTTATTCTGACTAATAAAATAGGGGACAACATTTGTCCTGTACACTGAACAGAGATAAGAGGTCTGAAATTCTCTTTTCATTAGCCTCATTGCTAACTGGTTCAAATTATCTCTCTTTTACAGTTGTTCTATAAGCAATCCATTGGGGCTCTGCCACCTGATGTATATCTAAAGGTGGTTAAAAAGCCCAGAGCACACACTTGTGAAAAATCTGGTGACTGGCAAACTGGAGATTGTTTTGAGCCCTACCCAAAGCATGAGGATCTCGTGGAAGAGAGAAGGCAACCAAACGCCCTATTAACCCATTTTGACATGATACTGTGTTGCTGTTGAGCCACTAGCAGAGGAAGAAGATCCAGGTTCAAAGTGTAGCATCAAGAAGAAGCTTTTATTATTTAATTGCAACTTATATAGACTTTTTAAAGGTCACCCAGATTGGTAAGTTCAAAGCCTCCCCCTAGGCCTGATTGGCCAGGCCTGAACTGTCCATATTTTGGGAAATTGTTTCAACAAACATCCAAACTTTATCTTTGTTTATAAAACACAGGAGGAAGAGAGAAAGAATTCTCACAGAAAAAGGTCGGTGCTGGCCACAATACTGCTCATTTTTCGCATCACAAATGTGGAGATGCTTCAGCCAAAGGCTGAGTTTCCCCAGTTCCCCCTGCTGAGACAGATCCTGTCCCTCAGAACCAGATCCCCACGAGACAGAAGCTGAGATTTTCTCATGTGTAACAAACATTTAACCAAGGATGTGGTAACTCTGTCATGAGATGCTGCCAAGCAGTTGTCCTTTGGTTTGGAGAGAAAATATGTTTTTCTGGGTAATTGGAAATGTGGATGTTTACCTATGATTTGTGAGTCACTCTGAAGTTTCCTTTTTTTTTTTTTTTTTTTAGAAAGAGATAGTTCTGTATTTTAATTGCTACCATTGCCCATATTTACCTTCTTCATTTTTTAGAAGAAATCAGAGAGGTTTCCAAACATCTATTGAGCATTAACCTTAAAAATTAATTATCTAGATGTTTACAACAACATTTACACACAGTGTTAGGAAAAGCAATTTGCTTCCCCAAAGAGTACCTATTTTTCAGCTAGCTAAACAGCTCTGGTATGTCAAGAATAACTCAGGAAGAAGCATCAGTCCATCATTTAAAACCAATTTCACAGGTGCAGGAAAGGTGAACAAAGTTTCCACAGGTGAAAATGACAGGAAAATTTATCCTTGTTCTTAGCCTGAACTCTATTGTGTCAGACAGCTATATTTCAGGATTATTTTTTCCTTCTTTTTTTTTTGAAAGACCAACACAAATGTAAATGCTCCAATTTATAGTGGCAAAATTAGGTGTCAGATTCATTCTTGTTTTCAGTGAGCTTCAACTTTTCTTTTGGGCACTGAAGACAGAGAACATTTTTCCTTCTGAAATGTAGCTCTCCTCGCCACAGCCCTGTGGGTTTGGGTTGCAGAGGAGACTCAGGAGCTCAGCTCAGCTTTGCCCTCTCCAGTCTCAGCCTCCCCAGAGGAAAGTTTATTCCCCACACATCCCTCCAGAAAAAAGTCTCTCTGCTGTGTCAGCCACCAGAAATATATCTGTGATAATTCACAACTGGAAAAAAAATATGAGAGTTCACGTCTTTTGTATATCCAAAGAAATAAACTAAACGGTTCAGACAATACAACAGAATCAGGATTTTCAAATGAGGTTTTTAATGAAGCCCAAATAGATTTCCAGCCCACATGAGCAGAAAACTAAGTAAAATCATTGGGGACCACTGTTAAAAAGCTCCTTGGAAAAAAAGAAAAAAAAAAGAAAAAATAAAAAGAAAGAGAAGTTGATCTTAGGGCAGAAAAAGCACTTTGCATACAAGGAGCTAGCAAAGCAAGGGGCAGCAGAGAAGAAAGTATTAAAAGAACTGAAGATAAAAAAGGTGCCATTAGGAAGATGGCTTTGGAGCAGATTACGTAGAAATAAGATGAAATTTTTCTTAAAACCAAATAAGCAAACAAACCAGCTCTCCCAGCCCTCTGATCAGCCAAGAAATCAGAACTGTCAGCTTTCATCTGCCTCGCACAATAAACCTAAACTCAAAAGAATAGTTAAGTTTTGATTCAAGCCACACAAAGCTAATTTTTTGCTGGCCACAGCTTTTCCTAATGAGGTGTTTTGGACTCTGAGGAACACGAGATTTTCTAGGCTGGGGAGTGTTTTAGCATTGCTACTGTGTCAACTTTGAATTATGCACGGATTTTTAAATATGGAACTGTTCCTCTACTTATGATGACAGGCACATTCACATCATATAAAATTGGGAATGAGGAGAGCTAAACAAAGCCAGTGAGTTCTGAATTGATCACCTAAAACATCTGCTGTATTGCTTAGGAATTGCAGCACATATGGTATATCAGAGCATCCAATATTTGGAGGCACACTACCTATGCAGAACATCCATAAAATGCCAGAAACACCCATTTTGGCTATTTCAGTCTTAACTCTGAATGTTCTTTTTTTTTTTTTTTTTAATAAAATGCCTAAAATTATTTCTGGGTTTATTTTTCTCTTTTATCATGTAATTTGATTGCAATCAACTTATCTCCTGCCCTAAGTCTCCTCTGTGTTTCTGTACAGCACTGGGAATGCTAATAGTGTTCAAAACAACAACAAGAAGAGCATAATGGAAAAGAGGGAAAAAAGTGATCATCTAAATGTGATCCTTCCTGTCTCAGCCAGTCTGCTCCTTGCACTTACCCTGAATCTCAGCACTATTTGGGTACAATAATCCCACAGCAACCCTAACACAATATTGATTAACAACAAATCAGAAATACGCATTTAAAATGGGATTCCGAGTTAACAATCCTGCTATATCACACTCCAGGTGTTGCCAAGAGAAAGGATGCAACATTTTTCAAGAACAACTGAATTAGGCACCCAAATTATTTTTAAGCAGCAATGTAGTTTTGAGAATGATTCTAAGCATCAAAATCTCACTAAAACAGGTCAGATTGGAGGCTCTGATTTTGCACTAAAAATAGTAGGACAAAATATCTCAAATCGTCAAGTAAAAGTCTTTTTTAAAATCCTACTGTTCAATTATTAGCTTTGCTTTGCAAGTTTGGCTTTGATTTGGGGGAGATAAGAAAGGTTGAACTGTCATATCCACTCAGACTACATCTCAAAGGAAGAGAGAGCTGCTGTACAAAACAGAGAAAATACCAAATGGGGCATTGGAGCCACAGAGTCAGAGCAACCATTAGATTGAAAATAAATTCTTCAAATGGGAGCTAGTCTGGGGAACAGTAGAGGTTCAGGAAAGATGGCAGAGATCAGCTAAAATACTTGCAATTTCTCATGCCAGAGTTTCCTTTAACCAGTTCAAGCTCAGAAAGAGGTAAGGGTGAACCATGAATCAACACTCACTGAGTCTCTCTGGTAAACTTATTATTTGTTGCAGTCTCTTGCAGAACTCAAGACAAAAGCTTTCCCTCTGCAGATAAATACTAATAAAAGTACCTGTATTTTCTCACTGCTTTGAACCTAATCCACAGGTAAAAATCAGTAGCAAGTTGCATAATTTCTTAAAATCCCTCCAAAATTTATTGGATTACATTCTACAAGTGATTACAAAAAAAACCCCCAGCACTAATTTACCCTTTATATCTTCAGGCAAAGTGGAGAATTCTACTCACCCGTCCCAAACGTTCAGAATTTCAGAATAAATTCAGTATTTCAGAATTAAAATATCATTCTGGGGTGGCCAAGAGGTGAGTCAGGTACCAGCTTGGACACTTCCAGCTCACATAAACAGAAGGCAATGTGGAACCCAAATTACAACACACAAAATCATTAAAAATAAGTTCTGTGTCTATTGTCCAGTTCAGCAGGATCATTATTTCTAACACTGGAATGCTAAAACATGGTATTTAATGAAACTGTATTGTGTACTTAATGAGAGCCAGCTGAATAATTCTGAAAAGGAAAAGCATATTTTCTCTCTTTGCACCCTGAGGTCATTGTGAAACCAGAGAGGCCAAAGCTCACAGCTCACATTATCTGTGCCACAAACTTATTTTATACCTAAAAGGCCTCAAGTTTTGCTAGAAAAACAAAATTCAAAGCTTTTCCAAAGAGCAGATCCCAAAAGCAAAACTCTTGCTAAAGCAGAGAGAATTCTGTGAGGGCTCCCTCTCTTGGCAACTAAATAAAAGCTTCGCAGATCTTCGTGCAAACCTTTTCACAAGAATTCAAACCTCACATCACACACAGCCTGCCCTGATTGTATTTTATCTTCTAGGGAAGAGCTCATCTGCCCAAAAGTCTTCATTTAGCAATACAGAGGATGCTGCTGCTCCTAAATTTTGGAGTTACTTATGCTGTGCCTTGATTGTGAAGGGTACTTGGAGCAGGAGGAACCACTGAAAATTCCACATTTTGCTGGGAGCAGAATCTTGCTGGGAGATAAGAGTTATAGGACTGGCCAGGACCAGGGAGAAACAGAAGCAATTTGGCATTGGCTGGGATAAAAATCACAGGATTAGTCAAGAAAATAGGTCAGAGAGGACAGGCCAAAGAACAAGTGTGAAAAATGGCTTTTTCTGATTAGTCCTTTCCTGGGAAGTGTGCCAGAAAGTACAGAAGGTCCCCAAGAAACTTCCTCAGGCCAAGTTTCACTGTGTACCTTTTCCATGGAAGCTGTGAAATGGAAAAAAAAAATCTAGAAATTTTTTATCACTGTTGGGATTGCTGGTATAAAAGCTTTTTACCTGGGCACAGGGTTTCTAAGAGCTGCTGATGGCTTGGGAAGGGGCCTTGATCTGAACGTGGGCTGCTCTGGAAATGTGCTGCAGCTGAATTTGAAGTTATCTGGGGGGTGGGATGGCCAAGGAAGGAAAATCTGTTCACCTGAGGTGTTACCACATTTCTCAGTAAAATGGAGTTTGGGGTCAGTATGCACAACCTGCAAGCAATGTAAGGCAAGTTCTTTAGGATTTACCTGTACCAAACCCCTAGACCTATTCATTTTAATTTAGCCTTGGATAGGAAAGAATATATAGAAAGATAGATATATAGATAGATATAGTCATGCAATTCTAGGCATATGAGTATATATATATATATACACACATATAGATATATATATATAAATATATTTATATACATATGTGTAAAAGATAGTCCTTGGCTATCTTTTTGTAGAAGATAGGAAACGCTTTGGAAAACTTTTTCCTTTTACTTCTCTGCAGTTTACATCTGCTGATATTCTGAAACTCCGATTTTTCACAATGGGAGATTTGTAGCAACTTTTGGTAAGGTTTATTGAAATTTAAAAGTTCATTATGTTATAATTGTCTCATCTAGGCCTCAAAGGCTTTTGTGTTACTGCTGTCCTATGGGGAAATTAGGCAAGGGGGTGCTGGTTATGTGAACTCAGGGAGAGCTCCTTCTAAACATGACAGATATTATGGGGTCTTTCAATTTAAATGCCCTGTCTGCAAAAGGCAGATTATTCTGGATTTATACACATAAAGAGAATATCATGCTAACTTTTTATTAAAAATTAAAATCTTTTGAGTCACAACAGAAATCAATATACCACAATTTGAGTGAAGTAGAATGATGATCCTGTGGTTAAGTAATTGAAAAGGGAATTGAGTAATCTGTCATTCTCCCTGCTCTGGGCAACTTAGCTCAGGATGTCTTAAGCACTGCTTTGTAGGCTCCTAAAAGAGTCAGACATCACGTTTCCAAAAGCAATTTCATCAAGGGAACAACATTTTGGGTACATGCCTAAGCAAAAGCCTTATTTTTTTACATTTTGCACATCCTGGAATTGTGGCTTTTCTAACATCCCAGACTAAGAAATGAGGAGGTTCAAAGAGCTCAGTGATGTGGACAGGAAGGATGGAAGGCACAGCCACATGATCCAAGACAATGAAGCATTGCCCATCTCTAATGGCAGGTGAGATTTGACTGTGGCTGTAACACCATCTGAAATGTGAGGCTGGGCAGGAGCTGCTGAGAGCTCTGAAATGTGCAGACTGAACCCAGTCCCGTGCCTTAGAGCAATGCCAGACCTGCCTGAAACTGGTTCTGAAAAACATCCTGAGAAGTCTGACACCTCAAATCACTTCTGAAAATGAGACTAAACTACCTAATGTACTTATGCATTACTCTACACAGTGCTGTGGAGGTCAAGTTCTAAATTCAAGAGCTCTTCTGAAAACTGAACCACTCAGCTCAGGGAAAAGGCTGTTGTATTTCCTTTCTTCTGTTCTTTCCCTCTTTTAAGTTTGTCCTATCTGGGATAACATCATGCAGTGTTGAGGTGTTAGAGTGAGTTTTGTGTGCTCAGATTGTCCTTTGCTGTATGTATTACACAATTACAGACATCACTGCCTGGCTATCCTGTGGTATGAACCCGAGTGAGGTGGGCATGGATGGATAACCACTAGGATTTGAAGAACAAAGGCAACACAAATGCAAAAAGATGGATGGTGAAGAGAGGCAAATCATGATGCAATCCTGTATGAAAATACATCTTTGCAAATAGAATAGGCAAAATATATCCAGGCTTCAGTACGGACCTGGATAACCTCCAGAATCTGGAATGCTGCTCCTTTTCACTGCATGCCACCAGTGCCGTTCTTGCACCCAGCTGCAGCAGCTCAGGAAGAGCAGTGTTTGCCTTCATTTTGAATTTGCCTGCCTTTTGTCACGACCTTAATTTCACTGAGTTGCTGAATTTGGTATCTTTATAAAATGTACCATTCAAGCTTGCAGCAGACATGCAGATTAGCCTTATCCTAAAGCACCTCATCTCTATTTATCCCGGGATAATTAGTCACGTAAATTAGAAGTCATTACCAAAGGCTACAATAAAAAACCTTTAGCAAAGGCTTGTTGACAGGCTAAACAGGTTTAAAATACTTGTAGGTGTGAGGGTGGGAAGAGTGGGGTATGTGTGTGGGGGGAGGTGGGGGGAAGAGAAATATCATCGTCAGAGGAAGGAAATTTTGGCAGAGAAAATGGGGCTGTGTTAATCTGTATTCATTCCTAAAGAAAGACTTATACCATTGTGTGCTGCCACGGTGATATATAACAGAGGACATTTAAAATGCCAAGCCATAAAAGTGTATTTTCTTCATTACATTTTCGTTGAATGCTTTGATCTTCCCATTTTACGCTATAAGTTTGATTCATCATTACTTTCCAGTAAGAAACTGCCACATTTGATTGTGGAAAGAAGAATTCTTATCTAATTGCAATTTGTAAGCACAGGATTTAGTGTATTGTTGCCTGAAAAATGGAACTGTCTAAATTATTTTCCCTGAAACTAACATCCTCAACAAATAAAAGCAACATATGATAGCTGGGCATAATTAAAGAAAAATGACACCTACTGTTACATGAATAAAGAAAATATGTTGATGACAAGAGAGGGGGAAAAAAATGTGATTTCCCTGCAGTTTTGGTAAAACACAAAAGCATCACATTTTAGTTCTTTTAACACATTTGTTCAATGAATTGGAAAAAAAGCAATCCCATCCTCCAAAGCAGCCTGTAATGTACAGTTATTTCCCTGCAGTCAGAGCAATGCACGTCAGACATTTTGGATTTACTGTGCAGCACAGCAGCCCTGTCTGGGTATCTGGACACCCAAAAGCCTTTTCCCCAGCAATGGCACAGGAATGAGAAAATACAAAAATCTGGACATGCAGAAAGCCTCCCTAAAAGGTTCCTGTTTGCAGCTTCCCTTTCAACAGCCATTTTGATCTCTTAAGGTGTCTCTACATATTTTATACAATCAGTTTTCAAGCAACTTTATGCTCCTTCAAACCTTTTTTTTTTATTATTTTTCGCTTTATTGCTCATCATCCTTGCTCCCTCACATGTGCTTATCTATTCCCTTCCCCAATATTAAGCAACTCATAGAAAAACCTCTGTTAACAAAACATGTAATATTCTGTTATCATTTGGCATTTTACCGTCCAAAGCTGAGAGTATTTTTCTTTTTTTCCTTTGTTTTCAGCACTGTCCTTTTTCGCCCCTCCCTGCAGCATTCACATATTCATTACAGATGCCTTGATAAACTCGTTTTTGACTCCATGGGGTGTGAATAGGGTTATGGAAATCACCTATCTATAGCAATACTTGATAACGAATATGCAGTGATAGCTCTGAGAGATGAATTATTCCCCATTCTCAACAGCATCAGAGCAGTATAATTTGTAACCTGTTGGAGGAAATGCTATCCTGACATTAGCAAGTTTTCCAGCCCATTCTGAGATCTGTTCTGCTCCAGCTACTCCCCCAATGTACTCAAGAAAGTTTGAAAGCAGACTGGATATTTCTACTCAAGTTGGTAATGCAGCTTAGACTGCAGAGAAGATATATTTTAACAATAATGTATAATATACTTACAGAAATATACCTAGAATGTGACTAACTACTACAGGAGGGCTATTACTATCTACTATAATTATTACTTGTAAGCAAATATACACACAGTCAGAAGAAACACTATGAATCCCTAAAAAGAAAAAAAAACCTTCTAATTATGTATCTTCACTGCTTACAAATGGTCTCAAGAATTGTCTCAAAATACAGATCATTACTCCAAGTAGAAACATAGTAGTAATGACTGGGTTTGCAAGACCAAAAAAAGGATAAATCAAATAGTTACACTGGAATTCAGGTCATCCTGCAGCAGCAATGGGCTTGAGCAGCTGTGTGAGGGATGCAGCCAAAACCTGGTGAGAAGCCACTGGCCTTTCCTAGAGGTAGAAAAAACACTCTCCATGAGTCACCTTCTGAGCCACCTGCAAACTGCATATCAACAAGCTCCCAAAATAGCAAAATCATGGTGGGGGGTGGGCATATGCATCTCTTTCTTGGAGCAGGATCTCCAGTTGGGAATAATAAATAAATAATGAAATGAGGTTTTTATGCAAGAAAAAAAATATGTTTTTTCAGACTTCGGGGTACAGAACAGAGTGTTTGTAAACCGTGACATTTGACAATAGCTGCACAAGAATTCCAGAGCTGGACAGAAGCCTTACTAAAGCAATGTGATAATAACCATCTTGAAGATTGGTGCCTATTTTACCAATATTTCACTTTTTGTGGCCACAGTGTTGTATTTCACCTCCATTCATTACATGGCCAATTGTTTCCTGCATTGCCAACCATTAGGACAAACACCAGAATTGGGGCAGAAGAGTTTTTCTGTGCATCCCACATGAATATCATGTAAGATGCAGCAACCTGAGCTCTAAACCCAGTAGTTCCAGTGCCAGTGAGGGTGCTGTGCCTGCCCAGCAGAGCTTTTCTCTCCCAGCACCACTTGAAGCCACAGGCTCCACACAGCCCTGTCAGTGCTTCCAGCCAGAGCTACCATTCCTGGAGATGGAAAAATCCGATTAGAAAACACTTAGTGACGTTAAGCATCCATTAGATGATCTCCCAAGGTCCCTTCCGACCTCAGTGATTCTATGAAATATTCTTTTCTGTCAATAAACACGAGCAGATCTGATCAAATATTGATTTCTTGCCGAGGCAGCCTCTCTAGAACGTTGTGAGGGAGCCAAGTGGTGAGGAGGATGAGGGATGTTTGCCCCTACCCTGTGTCTCTTTGGAAGCCTCAGGGGGCTCTCTACAACTTCCAGAGGAACAAAACACATATGGCTTGAAGACAGACAGCTCCTTCTTAGGGGGTTTTTCTTGCACTGTTCAAAGGAGAAGTTTTGTATCAAGATCTCCATGCCTTCTTTGCTATGTGGGCTCCACAAGCTTCTCCAAATCTAAGATTTTAATAAAAATAAAAGGAACAAACAAGACCATTCCCCAACATCTTTGCCCAGGCAGACTTCTTGTTGCTTAAAAGGGAAAAATTCCATTTCTCTCAAAGAAGTTATGGCTATTGCTGCAGATATTCACTTGACATGAAAGATTTTTGGATACTGCAGTGTTAGATAAAAGCCCTGAAATATCTGGGAGCAAGGACAGTCCCTGGCCCACACTATTTCAAAATATTTGCCAGGCAAAATCAAAATGTGACCTTGTTCAGTAATAAAAAGAGCATTATTTATTTATTTTTCAATTTCCCCTAGAAGTTCCCCAATGTACCAAGAAAGTGGCATTACTGCAGGGCACACCACAAGCATTTGGGAGAATAAGAAAGAAAAAGGAAAGCTCTCCCACTGAACTCTTCTTTTTCAGAAGCATCTTTCTATGATCAGGACTGAGCTGTTTTGATTAGTTTTTTATTTTTATTTTTTAATTGCTTTCCTATATTGTACCAGATTTTTTTTTTTTCATGATTGCAGAAAACATTTTCAGTCTGGAATAATTTTTAACTACTTCATTAAATTGTCCTAAAATACAAAGAATTTTAAACCAGCGTGCTTTTATGATGTGAAAATCCATTCTAGAGCTTAATGGAGCTACTGCTGTGAAATCATAAATCAGCATGGGCAAAACAATGAACCATAATATTTCGCACTGATGTGGGAGGAACAGTTTCTGGTCTTTTATATAACTTCTAATCTGTGTTAAGCAAGAAGTATTAAGACTAACTTAGAGACACTGTCATGGTTTGAAAACAGGTATGATAAAGAAAAAGAATTCACTATTGCCTATCAAACAGTGTAAACTCAGGCCCTCTTAAAATCACCTGAGCATCCTCAAATCCAAAATGAAGTCCTGCAGTAGCTCTGTGCTTCTGAAATGCTGTTGCCCATTTTTTAATGGAGAATGGCAAAATACCTTGTGGGGATACAGAGCAATTTAAAGCATTATGAAGACAAAACACTAAGTACCACTTCTTACTGTACACACCATTTCATCAGGGCATTTTTAATCAGCATGCCTCTGAGAGAGCCGAGCTCAGCTCCACAATATTTAATGTCAATGGCTGCTGGTTAGCAGGGGTGGCAATTCTGCTTAGTGGGGACATCTTCCAGTGATTTAGCAGTGATTAGTGCTTCTCAGGCTCCTGCTGACTGTCGCTGCTCCTTTCTCTAACAATAGCTGCTTGCTTTCCTCAGCTCTTCTGCCTGCTAGGAATCGTTTTCGGTGTTTTTCCAGCACCCCCTTTCTTCCTGCTGCTCTTCTCTTTTCCTAGAAAGAGCTGTGGTCCCAAGGGCTCAGGGAAGCCCTACTGCACACCCTGAGATGCTCTGACTGCCCCAGTTGGCAGCACTGCATGGCTGTGGGAGCATTCAGTCCCTTTCTCAATGCATTCAGCATTTCATTTCCCCTCCACGGATCTGTCCAGTGGCAACAAAACACTTTGACACGAGTTTTCAGTTCCCTGGGTAGGAGCACTGTTGTAGGAAGGGAATTTTTTATGACCTACTTCATCCATTCAACAGGGAGCTCAGCACAGACTGGCAAGCTAAGAATTTCAGCAATTTCTTGATAATTTTGATTTGGTCCTTTTCTCTGGGACAGAATTATTCTTTTGCACATTCTGTCTTTAGTGTGCTCACACATTAAATCCCAGTAAATGTATTAGTGATGCTGAAGTCTGCTAAAATTCCAGACCTGCAATTTGAATCCTGTACTTTAAATCTTCAATACCATTTCACTGCTTCCTTTCCAAGGCTGTTAAAACAGTGGCTGTTCTTTTGTGGGTGGGGCTGGTTAAGTGATGCTTCACTAAATTCCAAGAAAAAAAATGTCTTGCAGTTTTTGATAATTAGTTTCATTTAAATTTACTAACAATGCAGCTTGAAGAGAATCCTGATTTAGTGACAAAAAATAACAGAAACAGTCCTTGCTTTTTCTTTCTTTTCACTGCAGAACAATATCCTTCTTCCCTCACAGGACACTTTGGGCTCATTATATCAGCAGTAGATGATACCATGTCTAAAATATCAGTTATCTGTTATTGGGTTTGCCACAAACTTCTCGTGTAATCTTCAGCAAGTTGCTGGTTTAACATCTAAAGGAATTAACCTCACACTGTGCTCTACCTATTCTAGGCATTATATGGTTTCCTTAATAAATATAATAGCAAGAACAGATGGTAGGATATTTCTAATTGTTTTAAAGGAGAGATGATTCCAAAACACTAGGGGTTTTATTTTTTTTTTTTTTCTTTGCTAACAAGCAGGAAACCTTAAAGAAAGTCTTTGAGCAATAGCTGCATTCCTGGTATCCACTGCTTTTAGAAGAATTTTCAGATTTGTTGGTATTCAAATGGCATTAGTAAAATGATGGTTTATGAACACTCTTTAAAATGCAGAGAGGGAAAGAGAACACAGAAAGCTGTAGAGTAATTCAATATTCCAAAGACTGCAGCCTATGAACCCAAGACAATAAGGACTCTATAACAATGGAAGTCTACAGTGTACATAGAGTTTTGATATCAGACTATTTTTTAATCAGAGAATGAATTTTATCAATGTTGGTCTAAAGTAACCTTGGGCACTGTTAAGATTGCTAAAGGGGGAAGAAGCCTGGATAAAATAATTACATATAAATCTCCAAGAAGAAATTGCATTTGATCCCAAGTACACATAGAATATATTACAACCTGGCTATTTTAAAAATACTTACTCAAAGAAATTGAACAATAAGAATTTTCTCGGGCATAAAAAGGAACAAAAGAACCTACTTTTAATAAAGATTTTATAAATTGTCCTTTTACTTCTTTAAAGACTGCAGGAGAAATTCTCACTTGACACAAATGGTTCTAGACCTGCATCTTCAGAAAGTGTCTAGAAGCAAGACCCACAGAGTCTCAAAGTTTGTGCCCTTACATTGTACATTATGGCCAATTTCAGAACTTCTCCCTCAAAAGTTGCTGCCATGTCAGAGCCACTGAAAACTTGGTGTTATTGAGGCAGCCCAAGTGAAGCTGAGCTGTATTTCTTGCTCAGAAACAATTTGGTGCACTGATTTACATAATGGTGCACACATTTGCATTGTGTGCAACTTTTCTAATATTGTGTGTGAATATTCCCTGTGTCACAGGACTGACTGACTGACTTTCACAGCCTTGGACATTTAGAACCTAATCATGGAATGAAAGTTAGTTATCTTGTCTCTCTTTATTATCAACGGATGGATAAAATCCCTTCTATAGGATGAATCTTTTTATTTCTCTTGGATAAGTGTCTTAGGGGAGAGTGAATCATCTTTTAGAGTTTCCTTGCACACACCAGGCCTTTAGAAAGAGCCCAAATTGGTAGCTTAAACAAGGTCTTCACTCAGGTTTGTCATCAGATGAAATTAATTTCACCCCAAAGTTTGTAAAGACTGGAAGGCACATGAGGACAGCTACTTCCCTGAACCATCCAGCTGATGATGCTTCTTTCTGGAGTAGGTATTTTAAGCTTAATCTTTGTTGGTAGATTCTCAACGCAGTAGTAAAGAAAGGAGGCAGAAACTTTCATTTCTAGTTTAAGACTCTTTAGAAAGAGATGCTACAGAATAAGAAAAATCTAAAAATAGGGAAAGGAATTTTGAAATACTTAAACCACATTACATAAGCAGGACTAACAAGAAAAACAAGTCAGATGAATTCCAAATGGCACTAAATATAACCTTGTAAGAAATACCATTCTAGAAGGCTGATTTTCTGAATCAGAAAGCCAGTTAGCATTAATGGACATAACTTCTGTGAGAGATAACAAAGGGAAGGGAGGTTAAGGGTTGAACATTTTGTTCTGTTTATTCTCTGAAATCCAATTAACTTCAGGTATTTGAGAAGACAAAGCTTGAAGAGCACATCTGAAGAAATGTAAGGGATTGAGACTCCCGAAGGAACAGGAAGAACTCTTGATACAAACATTGCCACACATCCAACAGGGTAAATTCTTTGAATTAGGCATGAAAGAAACAAGAGTCCTTCCCAACATTCCGGAATGGAAGTATTTTTGTAATTTCTGATCTTTCTGTGCCTCTAAAGTCATCACCTCCAGCAGCTTGAAACCACCACTGCTGCCTGTGCCAGATCCCTGTATTCATTAGCACCAGCATCTAACAATTGCTGAGGCTCTGTCATGTGGCACCTGCTCAGTGTTGGGGTTAGGGGCTCATTTGTGCTCTCAGGATGCACAGGAAAGGAGAAAAGTTGAGATCCATGAGTAGTTCTTGCACAAACAATTTGTTACTGATTTTTAAGAAAGGGAAAATTTCCTCCCCAAACCAAAAGGAAAAATCCAAGTTACTGCACTGGAATGTAGATGTGCTACAAAAAGAGTAATTTGGAAGCTCAGTAACTGGGAAAACCTTTGACAAATATGTACAAAGGTGGATCTGTCATGATGCTTCTGCAGCTTTGAGGGAAAAACACTCAGTTCACACTGGAGAACAAGAGAGAGGAGTAAACTCTGGAAAAATGAGGTATAACCTTTCAGACATCAGGTCCATGTGTGCTCAATGTGAGCCTCACATGCTGTTCTGCTTTCACAAGAACAAGTGCAAAGAAAGTAAAAGAAAATCAGCTCCATCCTACTGAACAGTCAGGACTGAGCCAGGAGAGAGGTACACCATAAAACCAAACAAATCCATATACACAGCTAAATACCCAGCTTCCAGAAACAGATCAAAACCAAGCCATGACTAGGCAGTAGAATTAGGTGTGCCTGATGTTAGTTATGCTTTCACTTGTGTATGCAGAAAACAATCTGCTTCGAAGCAGCACAATGTTAATTTTTCCATATAATAGTTGGGGTGGGGTAGCTTCTTTGTGAATTATGCCCCTGCAAGAAAGGCAGGGATGAAGGGACTTTGTTGTACTGAAGAGGATTTTCGGGTAATTTTGGGTAAAAGCATTCTCTCATTCTTACCCAAAAGTTTTGTATCTCCATCATGCAGCTTTAGTGCAGGAATTGATATTAAATTCTGCTGGGTCATTATACTAAAAAGAAGAAATACTAAGAAACTAAGCTAGGAGATACTAGATATCAGCAAAATACAAATGCTAGCACAAAACTAATTGTAATTTGTGTAGCTGGAGGTGAAGGTAGATAAACACCTGAAGGGAAAACATACAAACTGGTGATTAGTTCTCTACTAAAGTCAGTAGGATTGCAGCATTTCTTGGCCATCTCCATTCTCTCAAACACTAAGTTTGCAAAAGAACTTTCTCTTTATAGACATGTTTTGAAAATGGCAGTCTGTCAAGTCACACTGTGTGGGATCCATCTCACTTATCTTTACAGGATATGCATCAAAGCTGAACTGACTGGTCAACTGGGATTTTCTTAAAATAAGAGAAAGAGGCCCCTGCAAAGGACTGTTAGTTTCATCTATTGCAAACAACAAGCTCAGGATGGTGTACAGTGCCCTGCAGATGTGCTTTTTTTTGGTCTTCATCTATTCCTGAAGAAATCCAGCTCTAATTGATAAGGTCAGACAAGAATAATTCTCCCCAGTAAGACAACAGATTAGCATGTTCTCCTGGAGTCACAGATATGTTTCAGAAATAAAGAGCAGCCTTGGCTGAGGGAGGGAATGCAGAATTGGATGCCTATAGAGCTAGACAGAGTGTCAACAAAATTGGCTGTAGCTGAAAGGTATGAAATCAGCTCTCCATCTCAGTGCTGTCCATGCAACTCTGTATTCCCTGTACTGCTTCTTCTCCTCTTTCACCCTACTACGGCTGATTTGGGATTAAAATATGAAAGCAACTAGCGCAGAGCAGTTTTATTAAACAGCTGCTGCAGAGGAAGGCTTTGAGCTCCCTCCTGTTACTTTGAAAGCTACAATGCCAATAAATCTACTTCTGAGTAATGGTAACAACATGCTCAGCGTTAGTCCTGCTCTTGCCCTGTTTGCTTGTCCTGTGAGGAAGATGAATGGCTGTCAAGCCTCACATGAGAATCATAAATAGCCTGGTATGAGAAAACGAATTCAGTGTTTATGGGGCACCAGTGCCAGTGAAAGCATTTGTTGGGAGCATGCCAGCTCTGGCTTGCTTGTGAAAACCACCGAGTTTTCTTTTCTCACATCAGTCCTTTCAGTAAAGAGCCCTTTGGAGTTTATGCCACATTGGTATGAACACTGTGAGGGAAGCAGTGCCTGCTTTTAGTTGGAGAGAGGGTTACCAATGCTTCTGTGAATTATGTTCTAAGCCTGTGGCTGTAGCAGTAAAAAAAACCCAAAAACTAAAAAACAAAACCTAAACCACCAAGAAATTTTTATTCTGCTTCTAGGAAAACTGAGCTCAGAGATTTCATGGAAATGGTAGATAGAAGTGAAAAGCTGGACAGCACTGAAACCAGGAAAGGAAATGGAATTTCTCTGAAAGGTCTGGGACAAGGTTATCAATCTAGATAGGCTACATTCTTTAATGAGGCACTTGTAGGCAGAACAAAATAAACAGGATGGGTGGCAACTTGCAGTCTCAATTATCTGAATACAACTGCATTTGTTGAGAATGATTTTGAAATCAGAATGTCTCTCCAAGTAAATAGCCAATGTCAGTAATATTGGAGGACTTATTTACTCTACATTAAGAAGGTTCATATCCATTTGAATGCAGCAAAATAAAACAGGCAATGCCAGCCAATTAAACTGGTTCCAGTTACTGTCTATAAATCTGTAAATGGCCATTTTTTAATATCTTTGTCAATTCTTACTTTAATTATGTAAGAAGTACATTTTATGACCATAAAATTAAAACAGAAGCTAACCCATCTCATCAAACGTGAAAGGAAGCAAAATGCACTCTATAGTGACAAATACCAATTGTTGAATCATCTATCAGTATTGAGAGCCAACAAGCACTTTCCTTAAAAACCCAGAAAAAAGTGAAGCAGTATTTCTGAAATAAATCAGTCTGAAATGGAAAGGGCTCTCCTGCAGATTGCCCACCCTACCACAGCACTGGCAGTGATTTTTGGGTTGGATTAACTGGCAATGTCATGTGAAGAGACCTCCATAGTGCAATAAGGAGCTCCTGGGACTGGGATTTTCTGGGATCCATTTTAAGGGAATAGAAATAGAATTTGGCCACTGAGCTCCTGACTCCATAGCTCCTACAAATTTGAGCCAAGTGCTCCAGCAGGGAATGGTTGGTAACACAGATAAATGTGTTCCTACTCCATACCCTGCAGCATCTCTAATGTTGATTATACAATGAAAACCACAGCCCACACTCCATTCTAGCTACCCTGAGTTAAACTGTGCTGAAAATTTCTGGACTTCTTGGAGTCTATGGACAGCCTAGTTGATCAGACAGCATTTGGAGCCAAATTTTCTGCTGGCTTAACACCATTAGCGTCGGTGGAGTTGTGCCAGCAGAGAATTTGGCCCTTGAACTTGGAGTCAGTTTTCTGAAAACCTGTCCATTTCCAAGGAACCACAGAATGTGCTGTGGAGGGCACACAGAGACTAAAGCAAATAGGAGGCTTTTTTTTTTTTTTTTTTTAAATCCATGTGAGTACTTTTGGTCTGCCACCAAAAAATAAATAGTGCCTTCAGCTTCCCACCATCTGCAGCACCTGTAATTGCACAGTCCAGGCTCCAAAGGGGCCTGCAGGCTGAAACTGGTTTTGGTTTAGGTTTTAGATCTTACAGATGCTCCACCTCCTGTGAGGTAATGAAGGGTTTGTAGGACTTTTTTGAGGTTTAACTCTCTCACAGTATCTGTACACCTCACTCCACTCACTTGAATCCAAGCACTGTCTCTAATTTGTCCTGCCTATCTTTTCATGCAATTTTTTAGTGATCAGGAAAGATTTTTTCACTGTTTTCTTTTCCCCTACTGTTCCTTTTCTTGCCTGCTGGCAATAATTATAAGTTGTGCAGACACAAAAAAGCGGATATTAAATAGTCTGTATTTTATTAAAAATACTGTCATAGTCTTCAGTCCTGAACCAGCAGTCTGACTAATACATATTTGCCTTCCTTTGGGACATAAACACAGTCATTATTCCTGATAAAACAAAAAAAAAAAAGGGGAGGGGGGGGAAAGAATTGTAGCTATTTAGTAATAATTTAAGGTTTTCATTTACTTCCTTGCAATGCAATAATGTACATGCATCTGTGTAATTGTTTTTCCTATGCATTCTAGTTGAAATGCATCCTACTTCTTAGATTCATGGCAATGAAACATTTATACCCTATATTCTGGGATTAATTTATATTGATTGTATCATATTATTAATATTAACATGCCACTACTCCCCTTTAATTGTCCTTTTCATAATAATAGCTGCTGTGAGGAAATCCAATTTGCTGGAAGTTCTGCACAAAATTTTTCATCCTATCCCAGTCCAAGGATATTTGGCCAGCTCCTCAGGTGTTATAGCATTAGCTGATTTATACCAGCTGAAGGCCTCATATCTCATTTCAAACTGTGTTTCACTTCAGTTCTCAGACTTTTGTGATGATTCTTCAACTTGATCAGCTCCATTTGTGAAGTTTTCATGCTCTTTCTTTTCCCCCTTGCTTGCTGAAGAAAGGTGTATCTATAACCTAGCCACAAATTTGAGATCTGTAAAAATCTCTGATCCAATGCACAGGGAAAGCATCCTCTTTATTGGCATCATGCTGTATTTGCTACTAACTGCTTAGTTTTTAGAAATGTTTGCTGATCACTGCTCAATGCAATTCTGCCTGGAATCAAATGAATTGCACTGGCGTTGAATTGCTGGGATAAAATGCTGTTTTACAGCTCAGCTCTATTTTCTACAAAATGGGAGAAAGAGAAGACACTCCGCTGAAGTTCTATTGGAACAGCAGGATTAAAGTAAATGAAATTGGGCAAAAGCTCTAACTGCTGAGCTTTGGAGTCCAGAGATACTCTTAGATAAAATATCTCTAATCAACTTAATACCACAACAGTTAGGGAAAGATCTTATGTCATGTTCTGGGGGTGAGAGATCAGAGCATTCTGAATTTGTGTATAGATAATACACTGGCTTGGATATTGGTTTCATTTCTGTCTGATCCAGGAAATGGAATTCGCTTCTTGGACATACAAAGCACCAGATAATACTGTCATAGTCCTTTGCTTCTAGGTAGTATCTGTCCTCAAATGATCTGAAAATGTATGACATAGAGGGAGCTGCACAGCAGTTCAGTGAAGCATAAAGATGGGAGTTGATTATCAGACAGCAATAGTACTCTAGACCTTACAAATATTTCTTTCCCTGCTGCATTAAGTTCTGGTCACTGTATCCCAAAGAGAGTTAACTCTTTGAAACAGATGAAACAAATGTGGATAAACAGCTCAGAGCACATAGCAAAGGCTGGGGCTTCCTAATTTAGAGTGAAAAAAAATTACTTACAGACAGTAAGTAATGGTGTAAAACAATTAATCTGACTGCCATTTATTACTATTAAGTGGCAGGAGACAAGGATAGTTCAATGAAACAGAAGGGCTGAACATTTAAAGCATTATGTGAGTAATTCTTAAAATATGCATAGGTAATCTCTGAAGCACAAGTAAATGAAGATTTGTATGATTTAAGAATTATTTGATTTCTGTACATCTAATGAGAATATTCAGGTTTGGTTTTGGTTTCAAAGGGGTAGAGGAATTAGCTCATGTTTCAAGTAAGACTTTAACCAATTTCTGGTATTTTAAGATTGAATCAGGCCATGAATATATTACTCCCTGGCTGCCCACTGCAGGAAGTTGCAATGATGTGTTTGTCACAGCTCATTGCTGGGTACAGGATGGAGTTGCTCTTTGTTCTGATTAGATGTGGTTACTCTTTTACAAATGGTTGGGGTGAGGTAAGAGTGATTGACCTGAGGTGACAGAGAGAATCAGTGCCACACCTGAGCAGATCCCAGGCAGCTGCATCTCAGCTCCAATAGCTAAGAAGTTGACACTACTCACTTCTCAATTTTGTAAATAAAAGAGCTAAGACATTTTCAACAGAGAAAGAAGGCACATTAACTTTGGAAGGATGGGGCATTTATTGGCTGAATGCACATATATTATCTTCATTTATCTTATTTTAAACATTGAGACAAAGTGATATTCTAATAATTTTGCAGACAAAGCTGTGCTGGAAGTGGTTTAGGCTCATTCAGTAAAATAAGGTCTCCTCACCTTGCCAAGACCTCTAGAGTAACTCCCCAATGCTGCTCAGTCTCTAAATCTATAGCTGGAGAACCACGTAATACCAATTTCTTTTTAAATCTGTAGGGTTTCAGGAATGTTAGCAAATATTCAGTTTTCCATAACAGCAGTTAATGCCCCTTCTGATTTCTATTGCATGTTCACACGCTGGAAACAAGCCACAAAATAATTAGCAAATTGAACTTCTGCCCTGGGTGAACAGAGATTCAGATCAAATCCGTCATTTCTCGATACCAGTGGTTTCTCAAGTACCAGAAGTTTCTGTCAGGAAGTAATGAGAAAAGGAATACATAGAGATACATCATAAATTAATTTTCTATTTGAATTATGTTCAGCCTAAAGCAGGGCACACTTCGCTCATCTCAGAATTTTTGGGATGTACTGATGTATTTTACCACCTTCATGTCACTTCCACTTCTGCCAGCAATCCTCCCCAAATTCAAAGCATCTGGTTTCCTTTCTGGTCAAAATCAGGAGGAAATGCATCCCCCATGAATCTGACTCGAATACAAACTTATTATCAGCCTCAGACCATTTCATTCACTTGGTAAACTATATCCTGCCTTAGTCCTGCTGAGGTCACTGCCAGGGGTTCAAGAAAGAGTAAAAGTGGGATGGAACTCCAAGACATCAAGTAAGATGTTAAAATGGGATGTTCAATGCATTTTGATTTTAACAGAGGGAATTCTAAAGGATTCAAAAAATTATCATTCTCTTTGGCTTTCATGTTCCAAAGGCTACTAGTATTTTGGATATAGTTTCTGAGAAAGCAAGTAAACTTACCTTTCTAAGCACTGCTCTGTGCATGCATCAAAATTTACTTTGTTTTGACCATGTTTATGCAAAACTCTATTTTCTTTTTAATTATCACCCCTAACACTTGTGTTTAAATAAGCAATCCAATCTCTGTGTGGAAATCCACTGCATATCTGTTTGATCTGAAGACAAACTGATGTGTTCAATCTACTGAAAGCAAAGCTGTGACATGAATATTCACAGTCCATTTAAACAAAGCTTCGCAAAATAATTTGAGTAGCTACTAAGAAACACTGCAGAAGGTACTGTGTCCGGTGAATTCTCTTTTCTCAGATGCTTGGAAAGGTGTGTGCTACCCACATCTTCTGTATAGAGAGATTGCAAAGACTTTGGACAATAAGATGCAAAGAACACACTACTCTTACCAGTGGGCTGAAATATCTCATCCATGTGTACAGTTGACATAAATCCGAATTAAGGCTGATGTGGAGAGCCTCACACTTTCATTGCCTGCTCCATACTTGCCTTTATACAAAGTCTTTAGCCTCTGAAAGACTGTCAAGTTTCTTTTCCTTAGCTCAGCATTTATGCATGCAGATACATGCAGAAGCATTCACTCTTTTATCCATCCTTCAATTTTTTGTATACATTTGAGAAGGCAAAATACGCTGATATAACTTCATTTAGTTTGCTTCTGAAATGGTTTTAGTCGTCAGGGTGTAGGCTGCTGTTTACACTAGATGACTATCCCCTGGGTAAAGAGCTACCTGAAGGAATGGGGCTTTGGGGAGAACTGCTGATGAATTCCCAATTCCCAAGATTCACAGCTCACACACCACTGAAAGGGAGGAGAGAAAAAATGCAATTAGAAGATAAAGCACATATCAGGGTGAGAGTTGAACAGCAAAGTGCTGGCACATCTCTGTTAACTTTGTGCTTTTGTAGCTGCTTCCTCATGGCCCTGGGGCTCTTGGTGGCCTTTCATGGCTTTGTGTTTGGTGTCAGCCCAGCACAGGTCACCAGAGTAAAGCCAGAGTTAGGGGTTTGTACATCCAGGGGCAGCTCAGGGAAACACCAGCAGAAACACCAGTGCTGCCCCTCTCTTCAGTTTTTCTGTAACATTCATCACTCTCTTTTTTCCTAGTATTTAATGCTCCATTTACAGCTCCTACAGCAGCCCACAGGGTCCCTGTGAGGGTCCTCAAGAATTCCTGTCCCATGGGGGAGACTGGAACAGTGACCAGGGGTGGAAGTTCAGTGGAATCAGGAATCCATTCCTGTAACTTTCCCTTGAGTATTGACCACTGCTGGAGTGAGAAGCTCAAATTCACAGGCCTGTGGTCTCCCCTAGAATGGATGTTATTTCATAGTTACTATTGTTCCCAGTCACGTGGAAGTAAAAGCACCATGCTAGAAGCTTCTCACAGAACCTGGCAGCTTATCACATTGTCCTCACCCTGCAAAAATAATCCTAACAACTTTACCATTTGTATAAGCATTCAGGGAGAGAGAGTTACAAATATCTCCAACCTGAGGGAAGCCAGGTATCCATTCATCCATGCCCCACCTAATAATACTCTGCACCTGTCTGTTGCCCAAGTATGTGTTCTTTATGGTGACATCAGCATTAGTGACCCAAGGGAGCATTCCTGATGCCCACAAAACTAGTTTTATTTAGAGAAAGTAAGCCTTTAAATAGCGATACTGAAATGTTCTTATTTAGTCACATCTGTAAGGTTTTACTCATGCATTGCTTCGTATTAACATGCTGTGTTTATCTCTAAGTACCAAACTCCTTTCTGTCCAAAAAAAATGATACTGAAAAATGCATAAAAGCAACACACTGTGAATAAACAGCTTATCTTGGGGGAGAAAGATAAAATTCACAAAACTAAAAATGGGGAAAACCTTCTTCGCTGTTGAATTTGCCATTTATAGATTAATCTGTCCATTGTGCTTCTATGAAAAGCTTTTCTGGCATTCTACTCAGAAAAACAAAATCTACATTTAAATGAATGTAAGAGTGTACTACAGCAGGAGCCTGTCAGACTGTTTTATACCTCATTGCTATAATTTAATGTTATTGATGCAACCTAGATTATGTTTGAGAAATGAGATCGTGCAAATTCTCTCTCATAAATCAACCAATGTGGCACAAAATATTAGGCTACAGCATTATGTAGTTCTGAAACTATTATATGACCTCAAAGTTCCCTAAAAGGCTTCAAATTGGCATAGACTGAGAATTTGCTAAGGGTATGTTTTCAAAGGGAATAGCTGTTGCTTGTTCATGGCTTAAACATTATACTATGCCAGTAATAAAATACCAGTGATGCATGCAAATGGAAAATCGTGCTGCTTTTTGTGGTAAAAAGGTTAATTCCTTTGGAAGAAACCAAGTCCCTGGATAAAAAGCATATCTCAGCCACCTGACTAACAGACAGACATTTCAGTACAGTTTTATTGTATACAAGGGCTAGGAAAATCTAATAATATCCCGCTTTTTTTCCCTAAGATTCAGCAGGTAAAAGCTCTGATTGAATTTCATCTTGATTTCATTAAATATTCATAAAGGCCAATTAGAAGGGCAGCTAAGTAGGCCACAAGGCTCCCTTCCATCATCCTGTCAAAGGCAGTCCATCAGCCAGTCCTGTTTGCATTAGGGCCTGTAGTCAATATCTTCATTCAATCTTTATGTAGTATCCCTCTAAATCACTGCTCCATCCCACTTTACGGCTTTTATGGACAGACAAGGGGGGAAAAAATCTAATAATTCTGACGGCAAGATGCTTACTCGGTAGAAAGCAAAATGCAAATGAGAAAAAACATCCTCAATCAAATGTTGGAATGAAAATCTTTTCTTTAATGAGCAGTGACATTGGTAGAGCACTGATTACATTGAAGAAAAACTGTTTAAAATTCATAATCAATCAAGCAAGTTTATTTTAACCTTTCATGACTAAACCGCTGGGTTACAGTTTAATTTATTGATGGTGCTTATCTCTCCCTTCAACCACTAATTTTAAAATTACAACCCATATAGAATATGCTGAGTTGAGTCACGAAAATATATACTGATGTTTATATTCAAAGAAACCTATTAGCTCTGCCTGTTTCCCTTTAAAGATTCAGTGGCCTTTCTATACATGCCATGTTATATATATTTGCAGTTTATGCAGCTGAAATGCATTAACTCCACTGGTGCCTTGCTGGACTGAAATATCGTGGCAGTTTTCACATCCAGGTCTGTTTGTCAGAGAAAGCTGAGCAATTATTCTTTTTTTTTTTAGATGAGCATAAGGTAAAGCTTCATCCTTCCAATATCCACCCTCTTCTGGCACTGGGGCTTGGAGGGCATTGCCTTCCTTGAAATTTCATGGAATTTGAGAATGTTGCAGATGGGCTTTTACTGTGAGATTTCTAAATTTGTCTGTATCAGGTAACATAAAAAGAAAGTTATTTCCCTAACTATTGTCTCTCTTTCCAGAAGGGCTTAAGGAATGCTGTGGGTTCTAGCAAGGTGAGATTGGTTTATACCTTGTTTGAATCAGTTGCCTTTGCTTGAATTGCTGTTTCATACAACACCAAAAGGTTGTCCCAATATGGTTTTAAAAGACTTTTAAGCTCTCTATTCCATTTTCTGAAAATAATGATGTATCTTTCCAACCTAGCACAGGGCATGGAAATGTAAGTTTTACCGCGCTGTGTTTAAAAACATATTACTATGAATTCTAGAGACCTAATGGGAACAAGCCCCACCAATTTCTAAAGGTTGTGTTCATTTCCTTCATCACAATGTCTTGTGAGTCTTTAGTAGAGCAAACTCTGTAGGTGGTTTTCTGTATAGCAACTACATATTTTCTTCCTACAGTATTTGCACATGTACAGTCAAGCAAGCTTTACCTAATCCTTAATTAATATTTTCTGTTCATTTTCTTCTTCCAATGTCTTTAATTACTAACTACCTGCTTCTCTTGGTGACAAAGAAATTGAAGGATGAATATCACTGGGAGTCATTAGGAAGTAGGGGAGACAATTGTATGTCTTTGTTACACACCTTCACCTGAGGACTCTTGACAGTCTCAAAGGGGTTGCCATGAGAATAAATATATATATTTTTAATTGTCCTCTTTTATTTTCTTAGCAACACATTAGAGTATTAAAATATACTTTCAGCATCCTTTATATTAAGAAAATGTCATAAAATTTACTCAGTTTTGAACAGAAATTGGAACATTCTTTTCTACCCAACTACCCATCCTCCTCGGTACATGTATTAATGGTTAACCCTGCAGTCCTTGCTGTATCTGTCTGCCTTAACAAAATGCTTTGTGTCATAAGTAAATCCCCACCTTTCAGGCGAAGGGAAGACATTTATCATTTTATTTGGCCTGCAAAGAGTTTGATATGCCTTCCTTAGGCCACTAGGATGACAGAATGTTTAAAATATTTGAGTATCATTTTAATGGAGTAGACATTTTCTATCTGTTCTCTGCCCACTTTCTTAAATCCTGGCCCCATTTCAGTACCAGTTAATTTGAAAAACAACAAGAATAAACCACACAGAAACTGCTTTAGGCAGACTAAAGATAACCTACTCCATTGGTCATTCCTAACCATAAACCTCTGGCATTAACCATAAACCATCCTAATCACCACTGGAACTACATTTCTGTCGCTTCCCTAAACCGTGAGCAGAGAAAATCCCTGACCTGTAAAAAAACTAGAAAAATGTCAAATGGCTCAGTTTGTAGCTTGTGTTCAAATGATTATTTAAAGACTCCATCCTGAAAAATTTAAAGCTTAAGTAAACTACTTCTTTCCATTCCTCCCCTTCCGTGTAAAGAAAAAACATGTCAAATATTCGCTGCCCACTTGTATTTGCTACAATGGCAGCCAAAAAAAACCCCAACAGGATGTTGGGAACCACCAGGAAAGCTGTTGCATACAAGTCAGAGTGATTTTCCTGCTATACACACCCTTGTGAACATGAATGTGTGGGAAACCTGTGTTTGGTTTCTGCACGGTAGGAAGGACACATGGAGTTCTGCATTCAGCTCTGGGACATGAGGAGGATGGGGATGGGTCAGAGGAGGACACAAAGATGATCAGGGGAATGGATCACCTCTCCTGGGAGGAAAGGCTGAGGGAGCTGGTGTTGGTCAACCTGGAGAAGTGAAAGCTCTGGGGAGACTTTGTTGGGGTCTTTCAGGACTTGCTGGGGACACGATGGGGACAGACTTGTTGGCAGGGCCTGGAACAGTAGGACAAGGGGGGAACCAAAAGGGAATAATACATTTTACCTAAAAAGGAATCAATTCAGACTTGAACAAGGACAACATTTTTTACCATGAGGGTGGTAAAACACTGTCAGAAGTTGCCCACAGAGGTCACAGATGTCCCATCCCTGGAAGCAGTCAAGGTGAAGTTGGACAGGGCTCTAAACAGCCTGATCTGCTGGAAGATCTCCCTGTGCATTGCAGGGGGTTGGAGCAGATGGCTTTTAAATGCCCCTTCCAGCCCAAACCATTCTGTGATTCTACTTTTCTATGAATCTATGACAGCAGAAGGAGAGAGGGCACAGAGAAGGGTTACAAATGAGTAAGATGATGAAGAAGGAACCTAATGAGGAAATTTTGAAAATGCTGTTATTTTTTTCAGCTTGTGGAGAAGTCTGTGGGATGGGATAGAGGTTTACAAAATCCTGGATTTGTGGGTAATATAGATTCAGAAAACAGAGCTGTTACTCTCCAAATCTCCCAGTTAAATCCAGGTGACATGATTCTTACTGAAACTAGTGAAACACAGGGTTAAACCAGACAAAATTATAGTGTTTAAATAGCAGGCACCAAACTTCTGGAATTTGTAGCCACAGGAGGCCATGGAGAGAGATAACATTGGCAAGTTTAAAAAGAACTCCAGGGACATCAGCTCCACAAACAGATCCTAAAGTGAATAGGTGAGAATGCATTTTTTAATATCCCTAATCCAGTGCTGGTGGCTGCTGAGAGGTTGAGAAGGAAAGGGACTGCAGGCAGTGGCCAGGCTGATCCACCCTCTTTATTGAGCATCTCTTGCTGCCACTGTGGGAGACAATGCCCTGAGTTAGACAGACCCCTGCCTGCCTCAGCAGGGCCTTTCTGATGTTTCTATACTGCTCTGCAAAAGTGAATGTGCTCTGAAAGATGTGCAGGTTGCACCTTTACATGGTAGGTTTAAAAATAAAAAGAGATAAGTTGAGCAAAAAATGTAATGTGACATGTGTTTAGGGGGTTACAGAGAAAGGATACTGGAGTCTATTACAGTGAAAAAGAACCTGAAGTGTCAGGGACCAGTGGTGAGAGGAATGGAAACCAGAAATGCAGTGAGGAAATGGTTTTTCTAGGGCTGAAAGGGTGGAAGATACCCAAGTGCAGATGGAAGTGCATGAATCACTTGTGGCCTTAGTTCTGCTTGTCTGTTAAATGAGGTTTATGCTATTTATCCTGACAGAAAACACAGAAGCTTAATTTGTTATGTTTCAAAGAATTTTGTAGAAGCTGAAATGCAAATTGCTGTGAGATGGATCCAAAATGTGCATAATTCAATAAGGCAATTTTCAATAATTTCCAAGATGCCCTGTGAAAGCCAGCTCTTAGCACTGAGCACCAGGTTTAACAGCAAACTCCTCAATCAGGAGAGCATTTGTTTTGCAAACCATGCTCTCATCATCTTCTGGAGGTAAACAAGGATGGATGAACTTTTAAGTTCCTAACACCACATGAAACTGGATGTAATTTCCCCTTCCAGAGCACATCATGTTATAGTCAGCATCCTAGATTACCAAGAAAAAAAAAAGGTGAATTCTTCTTTTAGTTAAAGAGGGCTATTTATACAGAAAAACTATTCTTAGTCCTATACAGATAAATTCTGTTCAGGAGCAGCCCTTAATGATTTTGGCAGCTTTTAGAAATGTTTGCTGATCTAAACATCAAGAAGAATCAGAAGAATTTGTGGGGGGTTTTTTCCTTCTTTTCAGGAGCACATTTTTCTCTCTATATTTCTGCAGTTTTTCCACATTCTTGTTCTGGATACACACAATTACTTCCATTAGGCAGCTTGGATACACCCAGAGAGAAATAGGAATGTTTCCCTTTATCCTCCAAAAGCAAATGTAATCATGTTCCCTTGCTGATTTGTGTTTTGAAATTACCATTCTAATCCAATAGTTTAATTTTATTATACCCTTCAGTCTAACAGACCAGGCAGAGAATGTGTAATCACAAACAAAGGGCCAAATCCTGCTTGCCATACTAATGGGAGTAGTCCCACTGATTATAATGGGACTACATCAAGCCTTACCCTTAACTAATGTGAAATGAGATAAACACACTCCGACTCTGCTGCAGGGTTTTCTTGGAGCATTTCTTGAGGCTTGTTACTGGGATTTTAACACACAGTCTAATGTAGTGGTTAAAGTACAGCCAAAGTGGAAAAAAACTCTTCTTCATTGGAAAGTGCAAACATTCTGATATTTAGCTTATGTTGAGACAAAAAGCTTCAAATATAGTACTTATAGATAGGTATTTGAGGTGTTTGAATATAATATATTTTAGCATCCTTTTGCAAAAGAAGCCATGTGATCTTTTAGGTCTAAACCCACAAATTTAACTACTTTTTGTTCCTAAACGAAATTATTTGTAAATCAGAGTGATGATGGGGGGAGGGACACTTCATCAGTCCCCCCTTAGTTCTTCTGGTGCTCAGCCCACCCTGAGGTCCCTTTGACATGAGTCCCTGGCAGGTCACACAGCATCTGCAAAACTTTTGGGGGAAATAAGTTTTCTTTTTTCTCAGCTCCCAAACCCATATTCGCCTGATATTCTCAAATCTTCTGAGCTGATGCTTCAAGGTAAAGAAAATGTAAGTTGTAAAGGGTAGCTGAGGCTTATAAAAGAAATCAGGTGGGAGACTTGTAGAGAGAGGTGTTAAATAGTTGCAATATGGGCAAAGAAAGAGCTATAAAGTGAAAAATAAATCCTGGGGAAAACTACAGCAAAGCTATGCTGCTGCCTAAGCAGTATAGCCATTGCCAGGCTATTAAAAACCTACTTTAAAATAATCTAATTGATTCCCTGCCTCTCCACCCCAACCTTCTGTTATAACCAGGATGGAAATATTTGGAAAACAATTCAGGACAGAAAAGAAACAAAGAAGGGGAAGGAGGAGGTTTGCTACTTGGCTTTGGGGGCTTTTTGGTGGGCTTTTTAATAGTTTTTTTTCCCCTGAAATGGTCTGTTCTCAGTTTTTTCAGAAGCTTGGTGTCTCTGTGTTATATTCAAACTTTTCAGTCCTTTAACATAATTTTTATTTCTGTCAGCTGGGCAATCTCTTTATCCAGTTCTCTGATTTAGTATGCCACAAACAAAATACAGCTTTAAAGCCATCATACTTTCACATTATCAGGTCCTGTGTGCACATTTGGCTTTTTACTCTTGACTATGTGTTATTTACACAGAACATCTTTCCTTGGACTCATAAAAATGTCTAACTGACCATGTTTCTGATATACAAGAGTCAGTCAATATAAAAGATGTAGAATGAATTGATGACCAAAACTTGACTTTTCCAAGCCATCATCAGCAGCGCAATAAAAATGATTCAAACACCCAGCATGAGTCATACTGGCAATTTGATGGGATCATTGTTTCCCAAAAAGGAAGCCTAGACAGAAGCCTCTGTGCTGTTCACTTCAGCAGGGTTTTCTTTTAAAACAATGAAGCAATACAAGGCTTGGCAGAAATCAAGTTTTACCCAAACAGGACCACTCCTCAAACACTCCTGCCATTCCCCTGTTCCTGAGAAAGCCTGGGGACACATTAGAGCCTTACAGCACACATCTCAATGGGGGAAAAAATATCCAGAGTACTTCAGAAGTACTTCCCAAAATCAGGGTTCCTTTCTAGGAAAGAAAACCTGGCTCCCTCTCTCTTACACTGCTTGAGATCCACTCATCCCTGGATTAGGTTAAGGAGGTCACACTCCTCTGTAACTGAATTGATGCACCTTATTTAGGAGTTAAGTCACCCTAAGCAACCTAAACAGCTAAGGGAGAGAGACAGACACCTCCAGAAAGAATTTGAGCCAACCTAAGATCAAATTCACTATGGAAGTGCCTTTCTCTTCACTGATTACCAAGAAAGCCTCAGCTCAAGCTCCTAGCTTAGAGCAAATCTCAGCAAAATGCTAAAAAAAGGATCAGTTAGGGCTGTAGACATCTGCAGAAGCAAACCAATACCTTAATCCAAACCAGAAAGCCAGCAGCTATTACAGTGAAAATGCAGGACAAAACCAACCTAAACTCTCCTTCCTCCTTCCATTCCCCACTGGCAATGTGGGAAGGTTCCCCCTTTAGCCATTTCTATTCATTTACGTTCTAGTCATACATATATATATATATATATATATATATGTATATGTATATGTATTACATATAAACTGGCCATCACTTCTCCAGTTCTCAAACTGAGATACTGAGATTAATGACATTTCTCCCCAGAAGTGATCTGTTGCATCCCAAAATGCATACTTTAAAAGTTAAACAGTATTTTCAAGTTCCTGACCTTTCCTGTCTCGCTGGGTAACAAGATGCAGTGCAGCAAGCTCCTTTTGAGCTTTGCTAAGGAAAGGAAAGAATTTTAAGTGCTCCAGGAGGCACCCCACAGCCTTTTCCCCACACGTGTGTCATTCTTCTAAGAGCTCATGTGAAGGATTCTCCTGACACAAAATTTACTCTTCTACCCTCATCTGGTGGTTTATGTGGACAAGCAGTTTCCTTGCATGATAACACAAAACAGTCAAAACAGCACTATCCAAGCACACTTAGAGCAAATTGGGAAATCAAGAGGCAGACAAAACTCATAGATGGAAAATGGAGGTGCCACAGAATTGTAATAATGGTAAATAACAGCTATAGCAAATTCAGAGGATATTTTGTTTATTCTTTGCCAGAGGTAGAAGAAATGTGACCAGCACAGGATTGATTTTTCTCTGTCAGCTAATGCTGTTCAGCGTCTGAACTGTGGTTATTATGCCATTATTACCTGACATCCAAAAATCTACTCAAGGGTTTCCTTCATCATGCACAGAGCATGAAATACAGGAGTAAAAACTCAGCAAAGAATTAATACAACTATAAATATAAACGGTTAACACACGATGGTGTGAGAGGCATACATTTTCCTCTGAGTGGAGCTGCTCACAGTTCCAGTAACTAATATCTCATTCAGAAGGTCTGAATTTCAGCCATCCCATAAAGCAAGGACAAGGACTCACGGTCAGCTACAGCGCGGTGCACCAAGGCAGGCGTGCCAGCTTTCTATTATCATGGTGAGATTCCATCACTGCGTTAAGCCAAGTTGCTTGACAGCTATGAAAAAGACAGCTTCATCCACTTGTATCAGAACGCTGACCTTCTCAGGAAATAATGGGATATATCCTGCTTTCATTTCTCACATGAAACTCCTGTTGGGGTCAATGGGAATTTGGCGTAAAACTGTGAAATCAGTACTTGGCCCATAATGTTTAGTGCCACATAACAGGCTATTTGGGAAAGAATCCAACGTTAAGCATCAGCTCTCATTAACTGCAGATTCCATTTCAAAAGACTTTCTGAAATTTATTGTGCAAATTAAATACCTGGAGCCAGATCCTGAGCTGATGCAAATCAGAATGCCCACAATGAAGTCAAAGAAATAAGGTCAATAAAAATCAGTCAATGAACTCAATGCAGCTAAGGAAAACCACACAACAGAGAATCTGGCCCAATGAATAATTCTTTTGTCCGAGCAACACTGCAGAATTTTTTATCTGCAGTGACTGATCTTTTCTGCATATTCTGTGGTTCTTCACCTGTGGAAGGTCATGAGATGAAACTGCTGGAAACCCCAGTACAACAAAAGCTGTAGTATGAATAAATTCAGCTCTGGACTGTAATACAACATTTTGCCCTACTATAATAAGTAACATTCTTTTCTGAATTTTGTGATGGTCTGACTTTTTTGTGATGGAACAATAGAATAATTTACTATCTAACAAATCCCTACCCACAGAAAAGGGGGGAAGTTCTCTTTTGCCTACTTATTGTGCTGATTTTTAAAGTCCTCTGTGTTATGTACAAAGGGAAATAGGCTGAAATGTTTATTTTGAAATGAAGCCACTGCTAAATATGTAGCTTTCTCTCCTCTTGTTTAAATATGACTTAACCAATCCAGAGCCCTGGCCGATATTTTTGAATCCACATTCCTAAGAAATTACATTTGAACTTCCCTTACAGATGATGAGATTGTCACATAAGTGTTTGTAGAGATCAAAAGCCTCCACACAGGCATTCAGTCAACCAGATATAAACATCTGGACAACAATTTTAATCAAGTCATAGAAGTCATTTTTCCAAGCCACAAATATTACAGTTTTTAACAATGGTAATTTACATTGCCATAATGTTCTAACAAGAAAACAGGACTATATTATGCTAAGCACTGCACAAATGCCAACCAAGTTGATAAAAAATAATAACACAGAAGTCCTGTCACAACCTCTCCTGCACTCCAGAGAGCATGAGTAGCCCTCCATTCAAGCAGGATGGAGCAGGAAAAGCAAACACACTTTGTGATTCTGTATTGCAACAACTCATCTTCTCTCTGTGTAGAATTTGGGTTTGCAGGAAGTCTTTGCAGTCTTGGTATTTATTTGGTCAAGCAAAAAGCTGGAGGTGAATGTGGCATGTGTTTTAGACCATACAGCATTCTGGCAGGTCCAGCAAAGCCCCAGATGGAGCCCACAGAAAAACCAACTCCATTACTCTCCTCCCTCTTTGCAATATTCTTCCAGCTTGTGTTTGAAGGCCATCAAAATATGAAATTACCTTAAATATGGAAGCTGCATGACAACATTTCAATTAAAAAGCTTTTAGGAAAGGTCACGGAGAGCATCTATAATATATTTCCAAAGGTCTTGGGAAGAGGAATGGTGCAAAATGGGTCACATCACAATTATGGTAAATGGGGTAAAACACAGTTTCCTGAGACTGCTCCAAGCAGAATAAAAGTGATTGAGAAAGTCACAATATGACAGGAATTAATAAGTACTACCTATCATAATGTCTGATATAATATCTTTTATCAAAAGGATCCCAAAGCACTTTGTAAAGCTCTACATGGCATAATTTCTTTTATCACTAACACATTCCCATATTTCTGAGAAAGCAGTGCACTGATGAACTCTACACAGTAGCACAGCATGAAATTTTTCAGAATCCCAGAAAGTGCAGAATACCATTTCTGTTTGAAATTTGGGCAGGGAAAAGCTGCATTTGGGGCTAAGTTCTCGCTGGCATAGTACATTTTCAATAGGAAACATCCTGAAGTGCTGCTTCCTTCTGCCCAAAGCCAAGGACATCCAGCACAGCTGTGCACTTTGTGACAACATTTTAAGAGTAAGTTCAGAAGAGGAGCATTAGTTACTGAATCACCAGGAATATGCCCTTCAAAATCCATGTCCTAGACTGAGGTTTCCTATCAAAGCACTACCTCAGATCAAGGTGATCTGAATTATCAGACCCGAAAAGGTTCCAGTCCAGGTGACACAGCAAATCCCACACTCCTACATTATTTGACAGAGTCAGTAAACTATCAAAAACCTTCCTGAAATCTTTCCTGGATATATAGGAAAGATGACCTGTGTTCAAACCCATAATGTGTCTAAACAACAAAAAACCAAAACAAGGAAACAGGTAGATTGCTGAAGAGGAAATCTTCAAGGGCCTGGCTCTGACAGGCTTGTCCATATTAAGCAAAAATATATGCCTTAAGTATGGAAGAGGATGAAAACAAAGCCCTATAACCAAGTATAAAATATTTCCATTTGCTTCAGACTACCATCTTTTTACCTTGCCTTCCTTGAACTCTGTGCCCATTCTTAAAATATCTGTCTATCTATCTATCTATCTATCTATCGTCTATCTATCTATCTATCTATCTCTCTATCTATCATCTATCTATCTATCTATCCATCATCTATCTATCATCTATCTATCTATCTATCTATCTATCTGTCTATCTATATCTATCTATCATCTATCTATCTGCCTATCTTCAGTGAAACAACGAAGCAAAAACGTGATTTTTTCCTATGGCCACAAGACTGGGAGGAAGCATGCCTGGTGTCAGAGGGATGCAAAATTACAGAGAAAGAGCTCTCAAAAAAAACAAATCTGTCTCTTGTGTCTTAGGAGGAGTTTGATTTCTGTGACTATGGATTTTTTTCTG
Source organism: Lichenostomus cassidix (assembly GCF_008360975.1). Classification (NCBI taxonomy): domain Eukaryota; kingdom Metazoa; phylum Chordata; class Aves; order Passeriformes; family Meliphagidae; genus Lichenostomus; species Lichenostomus cassidix. The sequence continues at coordinate 6,708,562 of NC_139489.1, read as the reverse complement.
GGTATTATTTTTTTCTGTGTTTGTGAAGGCTAAATGAATAATTATATTTCAAGAGTTCAGCCTAAGAAAAATATTTATTTACAAAGTCAGGAATATAGAACTTCATTTTTTACTCCTAAAATCTCTCATTTTCTAGGTCATACAGTTGAAAATGTCCTGATTTTTTAATAAAGTTTTCATAATTTTCATGATGGCAAGACAGTTATTCCTTCTGTTTTTCAAAGATAGTTCAAGGTCTTTAAAAATCTGTGAAACTTTCATTGCATGCAATATGTCTCAAATAAGGACTCGATTTTCTGAAATATGAAACCCTTCCATATTTACAACCATTTCTCTAGGTCACATTTCTCCCTCGCCTTGAATTTCTCCCTGACTTCAAAATGTTCCAGCAGGGCTGTGTAGGTAAGAGGACATTGCAATCCTATGGATCCTATGGATCACCATTCCTGTCTCTTCTATTATTTCCTAGAAATCATCTGAGATCTGCACATGGGGATTTCCTGCCTCCCCAGCCCACCACAAGTGCATGTGCACACACACACAAAGGATTATTTTATGCTGACATTCAGCTGCCAGCTCATTTTATCCCGGTCTTTATAAAATAATATCCTAAGTAGCCTATTAGCTTTAAGGTCAAAGTCTTTGTCTATTTTCTAAATCAGTCCTCTCCCCCCCTCCCCTTCCCCACTTCCTTTCCTTTCATTACCCTTTCCTATCAATTATCTCATCCCTGCCTGCTGCCCATCTGAGCAAGCCAGCAGGACCCCCTCAGCGCCCGCCAGATTGTCTCATTCAGCGCGCTCTCAGGTTGCTGCTGATTGCCGTCTTTATTCATTACCAAAACACTTGCTACATGGTGCTTGGGCCCTGGCAACCGAGCGCCGAGCGCTGCCAGCGAGAACGTAATTACTGCTGCACCGCAAACAGAGAATGGAGGCTGCTGAGAGTTGTTAGAAGCAGCAGCAGCGAGGTAGACCTGGGCTATTTTCGTGCGACTGGAGCTGGCTACTTGTTTGTCAGGCGCTAATGATTGGCCTGATTCGGGTTTCTGACAGGCTTTAGCTGAGGCAAAATGCATCTCTAAACAAACAGGGAGCTGTCGAGGGTGGTAATTTACAGGTGTGGGGTGTGGGATGAGAGGAGCTTTGCGGGAGCTTTCATCTGCGGATTTATGAGGTGTCTGCAGCCATTGGCGCTGCTTGGATGTGGGAGATGTGCTGGGAGCCTCCTCTGATCTGTGGGAGGCTACCTGTGAGGGCAGAGCTCATTTTCCTTATTTCTTTGGTGAACTAAAACAGTTATTAGACGCTGTTAGGTAGCCTAAAGTCTCCCAAGTGATGGGTTGCCATCCCAGAGGAGCTGAATGCTACTTTCAAATGATCTCAGGCATGGATTATCCTTTTCTCTCCTTGTGTGCAAATTGCACAAGTTCTTGTTTTGTCCTCTGTGTTTATTGTCCTTCCCTGTAAAAGCCCATCTTAAAATTTCACTCTTCCATTGGGGAAGTAAAGTTGAGCAGTGCTGCTGTTTCTAAAAAATATTTATTAGGGGAAGATCATCCTAACATCAGCTGAAAGCGTCTGTGTGTCTTTTGTAGCTGCTCTTCAAATCCTTCAAGTGCTCACAAATGAGGAAAATGCCTTAATGCTAAGCAGATTTGAAAGTTTAATTCAAGCAGCATTTATCTCACCATCAATGGGAAGGATTTATCCTATTACCTATCACTGCCATTGACAAGAATAGGTCCTGTGTATCTCCAGCATACAAAGCTAAGCAGACCCATCTAAAACTTCTAAGAAAAATCACCTTTGATCCAAGCAGTATCAAATTGTATGACAACAGTTATAGGGATAATACTGTATATCACATGGAGAATAATTGATAAACTGAAAGGAAGCCAAACAGATAATTGGAAAAGAAGAAAAAAAAAAAAAAAAAGGAAAAACCTTTCATACCACAGAGTTACGAAGACCTTGCCCCTGGATTTGTTTGCAGTGCTTTGCTTAAGGTTTAATTCTATTGATTACACATTCCATTTTCCAAAGTGCCATTTGCCTGAAGGAGCAGGTGGTGTTTGCTGTTTCCATTTAACTGATATATTAGCCATGTGGTGCACTGCATCAGTGGGCAGTATTAATCAATTTACGGCAAGATGACAGAGAGAATCACTCACAGCAAAATTGCAAGGGGGGAAAAAAAGGACAAAAGCAAGAAAATAATGACCATTAATGGGGAACTTGAAAACAGGAAAAAAAAAAAATCTGGGCTTTTAATACTTCTCTTTCATAACAAATGGAATTGGAAGAATTTAGGAGCAGCCAGTGTTTGAAAGGAGACAAATATCACTATGTTCAGGGCAGTACTTTTTGTAAGCACTTTACTGTTTGGCATTGTGTGATGAATACACAGTCACAGACCTCGATACTTGCTGAGAAACTTAGATTTCCCTCCCTTAAATAAAAGCAAAATGCATCATACAAGATCAAAGCTAGTACAGCTCTTTTCTTGGAAGATCCATTAGGTTTCTATATGTGAGAACCGGTTTTGTGCTATACTATTTTATATATTATTTTAAAAAATATTTTCAATTTGTGAATTTTATATGAAGATTCCTTTGATACTGAGGTGTTTTGGTTCAAATCAGCTGTTTCCTTCTATTCATAAGATTTTTATTTTTGTTTTTATTTTTAAAAAATTGACCAAGTTGCATATTGTTCTGTAATTATGTTTCTTCAAAAATATATCTTGATTTAAATTCTTTGAGAAAATAGAGAGAGAGACATGCAGAGGAGGGCAAGTGACTTCCTCTCAATTTACAGTCAGCAAATTCATCCCTTTCTTCAGGAATCACAGAAAAGACACCAAACTTCAGCTAAATAATTTTCACTCCAAATTGCTTCCTCAGCCACAAAGCAATGGAAATAAAGAATTGGCAGAAGAGCTTTAGGCTCCCCAAGGGTTTCTCCATCAGGAACTTGGAGGGCTTTGCCTTTCCCGGGAGTATCCATCACAGCAGAGGAGGAGCAAACTTTGCTCTCTGCCACAAACCTCACTGTTCACCTCTCTCCCCACCCAGCACTTTCACCCTGCTCTCCTGTGTCCCTGCAAATACCAGTGCCCTGGTCACATCCACAGCTGGGTTAGTTTGATGGTCCAGCAGAGATCCTCTGGGGAGCACAGGGCAGGTTCAGGCTTTGAGGCCAGGTTGGATCAGACCCTGAGAAACCTGATCCACTTGGGTTGGGATCCCAACCCACCCCTGCCCATGGCAGGGGGTTGGGACTAGCTGAGCTTTCAGGGCTTTTCCTACCCAAACCATTTTATTATTCTACAATTCTATTAGCCACAAAAGAGACCCAGGATGGCCGAAGATTGCTTGAAGTTCGCAGAATCAAAGGATTCTGCAAGACATGCAAACCCTCACATTAAACACCTAGCAACACACTGACAAAGAGCTGAAAGGAATGTGAACCCATGTAAAAGGAGAGACTCCATTTAGGAAAGCTGTCAGATGTTCCTGAACGGCATGTAATCCATCTCCTTTGTCTCCTCACACATGCTGTCTCCTATAAACTGACTTATCCCTAAGTGTCTGATGCATTTTGTTGTTTAATATTCCATCCTTCCTTATTGTTATAAAGTATGATGATGCAGTGAAACTATGCTTCATAAATTAACAAATAATAATAAAACACTGCTTCAGGAACTTGTCTAGATGATGTCATATTATCATGAATCACAGCCTTAATGAGGATAAAGGAAATATTTGACAATGGAGTATTAGATTGCAAAATTCAATACAATGAAGTTATAACAGCTCTCAATAGCACCACATCATTAAATAAATTTAGCAAACTTTTCAATTAGATACCACATCCTGGAGGTAACAAACTTGAGGAGAGTTTGCTTTTGTATCTTTTGTGGTTTTTCTTTTTTGCATCTCTGGACAGGGGAGAGAGTTTGAACATCTGAGCAGGTTTACAGGGTCTAAGTGAAGACGACAATAATGTGAAAAGCAGAACTGGGAAAATCACTTTAAAACATTAAGTGAAATTGTACATGGGCTAATTTACAGACTAGGGACTCTTAAGGGAAATTTCTTTTATCCTCCTGAGCTACTTCATAGCAAAACATTATCAGGAAACCATTTCAAAAAATCATGCCAGCTTAGGAATTGCCACAATTAATGAATCTCATGGACCAATCTTCCCCATTGTTCTTTCCTTAACAATGTCTAATAGCTTGTATTTTGGAAGAAAATGTGAAAAAGCCCCACAGCCTTGCTGCACACAGCTGTAAGGTTAGTCCCTTTGGTCTCCTCACAATCTCTAAAATGAAATAATTTAATGCTGAAGCATATGCTTTAATATTATGGGAAACTTGTTAGGCAATTACAACTCTAGCTTTTCTTTATAAGCATTCAAGGAGCTGATCTTAGGGGAATGTTTCTGTATTTTTGATCTCTGTTACACCTGGCATCTAAGAGTTTCACAGTGGATTTTTTTCATAGTACTACCCCAGCAGCAGCACTATTCTTGCCACCCTGTGGATAACTATTGTTTTTCGTAGATTTATGTCTGCTTGCTGTGATTTTTGTTGCAATACACTATGTAAAGATGCTGTGTAGCAGCTGCTGAGTGTTCCATCACCTTTGCCAAGCTTTGCAGCTCTCACTCATACAGGCACACCCAGGATATGAGATGCTAATTAGTTCAGAAGATGCAGTGTGGCCAAACACCAGTGGGAAGGACTACTCACATCTCTACCCACCGAAACAGAGGGCATGGAAATAGAGCTGTGAGTTTCTATTTGCGATTTCTGCTTTAGTATTCTCACTCAGTGCTTTCTGCTCAAACATGAAAATGTTTCTAGTGATGCTCTGTGCAACTGCAATAGATTACCAAAAGTCACGATGCAGGAGCAAGGGCCTTAACATCTCTACATTATTATTTTCATTGTATTTTTTTTTTGTTTTACACACCCAAACACACAGTCCTGGTGTCAGGTTGCTTATCTGCTCTTGTGAAGGGACTCACAGAATAATGCTGCTCACGCTTCCTGAGAGAAGGGAATGATGCCTTAGGAGCTGTGTGTGCCTTCATCTCTCTAAAAGGAGTCATGGGACAGCAGTGTGACCTTCCCTGGCAATAGGAATGCTGTCATTCCTGACTGTGATCCCAGAGCACATTCCCAGTGCACTGCAGAGCACCTCACAACATTGCTCTTTACCTCTATCAGCACCACAGCCTTCCACGAGGAGCATGATTGCAGCCCTGAGCCAATTCCTCTCCTTGTCTCCTAAGCAAGACAAGCAATTTATTTTCCCCACTGTAGCAGTGCCCTCCTTCCTGGCCTGGCACATCACTCCAAGCCACTTGGCGGGCACAGACAGGAACTCATCAGCAATTCTGCACTGTTATGCCCATGTAGAATAAAAGCAGCCTTCTCCACACCAGGCTGCTTATTAAACAGCTCTTAATGGTCTGTGAGACCTTCCCTCTTCCCTCTGCCTCCAAAAATGTACATTGCTTTATGGGACTTGTGGGAACTACAGGCTGACTACGTAGAACTAGAAAAGGATGAATTCTAATTAAGAGATAATGTCAGTGGAATAGAACTTTGTCACAGGATAATGATCCCCTGCTGTTAGATAAATATGGAAGGAAAACTTAGGCAGTTTTTGAAAATAAACAGTGAGGTGATGCCAAGATGTTTATATTCAGAAAGGGAAACATTTATCCCTCTGCAGTATTTCTATTTCATGGGGTTTTTTAATTAAACAAAACCAATCCATCCCTCCCACCCAACGGAAAACATCTTCATTAATGACCTTGGCCTTGCAAACCATCAAGAATATACAACCCTCACTGAAATCCAAGAGAGGTGGAAGGCAGCACTGACAGGTTCACTTTAGGGAAGTAATAGAGTTTTGAGAATGTCATCAATAAAGCTTAACAACGATTAGTAATATTTTTCCACTTATTAATACTCAAATTACTAGCTATAATGAGCCAAACTACCTTCTGGCAAAACTCCTTTTTGTCAATGGATGTATGCCAGCAGGCAATTTGGTTCAGTATTTTACATTCACTGTATATGTATTCAATGGGCAAATTTTGATCTGTTACCTGTTTATATTTGGAATACATCAACAAAAGTCAGTGGAATTATAAAGTGAAAACCATGTAAAATCTGCTTATTAATGCTTTCACACTGTGTTTCTTAAATTTACACTTTCTTGGGAATGGGGAAGAAAATAGAGCATGCAAAATATAGTGACTTTTCAAAATCTGAAGGAGAAAAGCCTCAGAAGCCAAACTGCATGTCAGTGACTTTGTTTGCTCTGTCTGCCAAAAGTATTTCTCTTCCTCCAATGCCACTGGAAGTGTCATGAGAATCAGTGAGTTACAAACGTGTGGGGAGAAAACCTGGCTGCTGCCTCAGGTTACAGAAAAGGAGATCAGAAACACCAAGCTTGGAGTCCTGGGTAGCCAACCACAGGCTCTGGTTTTTACCCTCTATTTAAGGGAAAAGCCTTCTTCTCCCTCTCTTGTCTGATTTCTAGTGAACCCAGGAAGGGGTGCAATGAAGGTGCACTTGTAAGTCCCAAGTCCTTGGACATCTTTGGGGTAAATCCCACAAATTTAATGTCAGCCCTGCACCAGTGCTGATGCCAGCTCTGGAGTGGCTTCTCTACTACCCCCAGCAAGAAGGAAGCAGGAAATTTTTGAAGGCTGCCACAGAGGCATGGATGTGCCAGCAAGAAAGAAGCAGTGCAGACATGCCATCAGTTGGAACTTGTCTCACATGACAGAACCTATGGCACAAAGATTCAGCTGCTTCCCGACGCAATTTCAGCTCCATTCTATCCCAAATTGCAGATTTTTTCAGCTGACAAGAAAGCATCACACAGATATTTCAGCAAGAATGAGCGTAGTTTTAGTGAAATTGATTAAATGAATCTGGTACACCTCCCCATTGTTTTTCTGTTCTGTTATTTTCATAATATGGCATTTAGCTGTCAAGGAATTACGATCAAGAAAATTCAGTGTCTTGTGGTTGTTTGGGGTCTTTTTTTTTCTAGATGAGCAAGTATGAAATAAAATAAAATCAATTAAAAAACAGGAATGCAATTTCTGGTGGCACTCTGTAATGACTGATTAATATGTTTTGAATATTTTCCACCTTAAATCTGCTTGGTTTGATTCTCTTCCCCAGAAGACTATTTAAAAATGAATCAACTTGTCAACATTTTGTTAATTCTTAAATAGCATTTTTGGTGGTGGTTAGTATTATTATTAAGATGATATATTATTATTATTATTATTATTATTATTATTATTATTATTATTTTGGAGTGTCACTTTGTTTTTTGCCATCTAGAGGATTCCAGGAGCTCTGGCTCCCTGCATGGCCCAACTATTTGATATTCAGGATGCTTTGCCCCTTCTTCCATTGCTATGACAAGGTTACACAAAGTCTGCAGCTCTGCGAAAACAGGTTCCTCTGGAAGCTGAAACTCTGACAGACTTCCTACACAGCAAGGCATCCGTGACATCCTGGCGTCTGCCAGCTCCATTCTTGCTTGATTAGCTCTTGGTTACCTCAGTGATAATGTCTGGAGGCACTGATTAATGTACAATAATGGTACATCTCACTGGAAAGATAAGCTTATAGAAGATCAATTAAACAGTGGCAATTTCACAGGCTACAAGCTGGAAGAATGGTACCTGCAGCCTTTTCTCGGAGCTGTTTTTTCAAACAGCCTCTTTTGCTTGCTCCAGAATTTTCATTTAAAACATTAAGTATCGTAGGGGGGAAAAAAGAAATACCCTGAAAATGAAAGGTGATGGTACCCATTAAAATTACAAGGGGAAATGAATATGAATCAAGGCCCCTGAACATTCCTTCAGCTGTCAGAAGGTTACAAATTCTGCTTTGATGATAAGACAAGAAGTTTTTTTCAAATGCAAACTTGCCATAAATGGTACATAGGAGAATGCCATTGTTTCATGCAATTACATTGTTGCCTGGGTAACCATGTACAAAAGTTAATGTAAGTACAGGTTTAAAGATTAAGTGTCTCCTGAATTGGAATAAAACCCCATTTAATAGTATAGATGATCCACAGGAAAAAAAAAAAAAAATGACCTGAATGTAACTATAAAAAGACCTCTTCTTGAGAAGGAGTATAAATTAAAGGTTATCTTCCTCCTTCAGTTTTTAGTCAGTCATTTTAATAATAATAATAAAAGCAGAAATCTTCAGGTACTGTATCTTAAATAGATATAACAATGAAAATTTTAAGAACACGAATATTATCTTCATATCAGAAAACTTTAGAGAGATTCATACTGTAAATAACAAAAATTTTACAAGACAGTTTTTCTCATACGGGCATTTAGCTCAGACAACAAATTATTTTGCCCTAGAAAACAGTAATATGGGAAAGTATTTTATTGAAATGCATCCAGAGATTGTTCTTCCAATAATTATGCTTTATGCAGAGGGGGAGGGAGAAAACCTATATTGTACTAGGCAGTCAGTTTTATTACTGGAATGGCTGCACTCTTCCTATCACCAGGCTGGATTTAATAGCAGAGTTATGACCCATTATGTCTATCGCAACGACTTCTCTGGAAGAGGGTGGCCAAAGATATATATTTGAATGTGTTACTAAAACACAGTGTTGAATGTGTTCTTTGGGGTATTTTGCCTCCCTGGTCTCAAGCCAAAGGAGAGAAGCATCCAGAAATCATGAGAGATAGAGGTCATACAACAGCAAAAGAGCAGAAAGATCTCCTTTGTTATGCAGTCATGGGTTTGGGGTTTTTTTAATCAAAATATAATCTGCAAGACATCCTGCATTTGCACTCTTATTTATAATGACAGCAACTGCCTCTGCCTGTCAAATCGGAAGGAATACCTTTCTCAATTTGCAGGGAAGATTAAAAATACTCTTCTTTCTTTTCTTTACAAATATAGGTGTAATTTTTGAAGGAAAGATAAGTTTTTGTACAGCCTTTGTCACTACAAAAAAACCCCAAAGATGTCTCCCGTATTTAGGAAGGACAAAACACAAGAAAACATACTGAAAGGAACAATGCTGTACTACTGGAGACATGGAGTAGCTGACCTAGCAGGTCTTTTCCATCTCTTATTTCTTTCACTCTGTGAGAAATGCCACAAATACATAATAAAGCCCAACTCATATTCACTAAGACACTGAGGGACTGAAATACATAATAAAATAACACAATTTTGCCTGCTAGGAAATAGTAACTGTGCTTTGCTGAAAACGTCAGGTAGGAAGAAAAGAGATTTCTGGCCGATGTTGAAAGAAAAACCTCTTTGTGTTAATCCAGTTGGGCATGATTTTCACAAGTGCAGAACACTTAAAACTCCACTTGAAGTCAATAGAAGCTGCAAGTGCTCAGCACTTCTCAAAATCAAGCCCCTCGGGAACTGGTGAAGAACAAAGAGCAAGGAACTTGTGCCTCAGATAAACTGACTGTCAAAATTTGTAGAGCTGCCATCGTCTTCTCATTTAAACATGTTCTTAACACCTTCCTGTGCCTCTGAGTGATAGCTACAAGTCACTCCAATCTGGCACTGGTTAGGCAAGCAGCAAGCTAGGATTTCTGCATTTATGCTAATGCATTTGATTTGGAATGATCGTCTTTGCCCGTGGAACTCCGCATCTGTCCTTTTTTATGTGTGTAACACACCTGTTGTGTTGTTTCCTACCCATGTTGTAGTTATTAGAACAGATACCTTCATAAAATAGCAATTAGAGGTAATAATTTCTCTCTCTCTCTTTTTTTTTTTTTTTTTTTAATGCATTATTACGGCTCTCTCCAAAGCTGGAAGACAAAAACAAAATTCACAAATTATTCAGCTCCAGCATGGTAGTTATCAACCAGAGCTTGTAGAAATTGCAAGATTATTAAACTGACATTAGAAGCTACAGGTAATTGGAAGGTATCAATCTTTAGGTGTCTGTCAGATTAGAATTATAAATCAACGTAGTTAAGAACAAAAAAGGAACTGGACATTGAACCATTTTCTTAAAAATGTACTGACAACTCCAGAAACTGTAGTTTGCTTCTGAGGAAACATAAGAACTTAAAACATCACCTCAGTTCAATAAAGAAATGAGATCTTATTGGAATTTTTATGAAGAGGAAGAAATGTCTTGTTATGACTCATAAAATAAAAGTATGAATACTACTTTGTGTTGTTTTAGAGCCTTTTATCTCAGATGCTGAAAATAACTTCATAAACATTAATGGATTAATCTTGACAATACACCTTTGAGGTGCACCATGATCTTTGTTTTACCAAACTAAAGGCAAACAGATTCTGCACATCTTGCTAGATTAACACTTGGACAAAGCTTTAAATGCATTCTTTGCAGGAAATGCTGGCCTTCTGTGGAAGCAAGGCAGAATTATCAGCTCATCTGTTGGTATAATCCAGATCATATGAAATTGCTTTTGAACCTGATGGTCAGTGACATTTGAAAGAACTTAAATCTCAATAATTGGTAATTTCCTCCTAAGTCTGGAGGCGAACGAGGGCAATGATCCAACAGAGTGTCCCTCTGGCATCAAGTTCTACATTTCCCAGACCTTTTATTTGGCAATAATACCTGATAGCCAACATGAACATAAAACTCAAGACAAGCCATAGTTTGTTTTGTTCTGCCCAGAGAATCTCCTGGAGCGGATCTGGTGAAGAGGGGAAGAGGTGGGGTTATCATGTTGGGGTTAGGGAACACAGTAAACTGATCTGTGGGATACCAAGGTTAAACAATTCTGCTAAAAGAATATCTCTGTGTGCTTAGTTAAAACATAGAATTTATTTCCAAAACCAGTCCCTTTAGAAAAAAAAAATCAAATACCTGAGTGCTAAAATACATCTTTCAATATCTATCCTTCATTTTTGCCTAATGACATATGCTTGGATAGCCACCAATCCAGAGTACTTTGGAAATGATTTTAATCTGTCTGAAATGGAAGAGCTGTCACACTGAGATAAGCTCAAAGACTAAAAATTTGTTTTACTAAAAATTGCTATCTGGAAATTCTTTCTGTAGCAAGGTAAACAGTTCCAGCTAACCTACTTTCTGCAGAGTCAAAGGAAATCTTTTCAAAGGATACCACAGGTTCACATTCCAAAACGCATGTGAATTTCTCTGTGCTTGCTTATATATTTCTGTTTATCATGGCTGGGCACCTATCACAGTGCCAGCTGAACAGAAGTGAAAGTCAAAAAACATCTAAGTATGAGTTCCTGTGCACAACTGCAATACTTCACTGGATGACTAAAGGCATAAATGAAGTCATGCAGAAATGTGAATAGGTGAGCTTCAAACCAATGAAAACTGGTTTTGAGATGCATATCCTGGGGATGGGCCAGAATTACGTGGTTTTTTAAGACCTTTGGGTTCAGCCAGGACAGATCTTACTGACCACAGCAAATTCTGGGAGTGCACTGTTGGTGTATTATTCATGTCGTGCTACATAAAATTAACACAACAGTGAGGAAATACTGGCTACAATCCCAGTAATAAAGCTCTCACCTAATATGAGTGCCATTATTAATGAGGGGAAATAAATTATGTGCTTTACCTCTTTCTTGAAGTTCCCAAATGTAACATGGGCTCTTTTACACCTTGTATAGATTTTGAAGACTGGTGTAAAGTCATATGGATCTCTTTGAAAGATAAAAGGTTTTTATATATGAGGTATGGAAGACCACGTAGTTCACTTCACCTCAGCTGCAGAGCTCTAGTGATAATATATAAATCATTGTGCCACCAGGGCTAGGTGTCTTTGAAGGATCTCTACATTTGAAGCTCTCCTAATCTCAGATCTGATTCTCTTTATCTCTTCAATCAGAAGACGAGGTAATATATTAGAGAGCAAGGTGGAAGAATAGCTGATGAGTTCTTCATTTAACAACGACTCGGGCTAAAAAGAAGAAATTTCCAAGACTTCAGAACTATCCCAAGGTCAGCTGCCTTCACTCACGCTCATTTTGGAAGCAGCTGAGTGGCAGATGGATTTATAGACATGACTCCAGTACAAGAAGTTCACACAGGCCCACAAGTTTGGCTCTTGGCACCTTGTGATGCCGTGAGGAAGAAGAGCATCTTCCCTGTGCTTTGAATCCTCCCAGTCAGTGAACACACCAGCTCAGCACACCGGGGGAGAGCAGCACTCTTGACAGGCCCATTCGATTTCAATTAGCATTTCAGCTTCAGCTGACAAGTCAGAAAGACAGAGAAGGGGAAAGCCGAATGAGAGACAACGAAACGTGGCGCAGAAACTCGGCAGACAGGGAAATAACGTAAAGGCTGCTTGATTTGCAAATTGACTCATGCAGCAAAATCAGTTTCCTTATTATTATTTTACAAGACAGAAAATTAAGGGGGGGCGGATATATAACCTGATGAAATTATTTAAATCTCAAAGAAAATATCTGGAATATGTGAATGGTTTATCCACTTAAAAATGCTGTAGGAGTTACAGGCAGGGGGAGCTCCTCTCCTGGTCACAGGTGAGATAAAAACCAGAAGGTCCAGGAGCTGCTGCCATTGCTGAGCTGGGGCAGAACTGGCCAACAGCTAATTAAAGGGTCCAACTCAGCTACCAAAAAATTCAGGGCTATGGGATTTCCCACCAGTTATGGATGGACACAAAAGTCGGGATCTATTACAACTGGCATTTTTGGTGAAAATGAGCTACACTTCAGATCTATTTTCCCTCAGGGTTTTGAAGAAGGGGGACAGATGGTTGGATAATTTATACCATTTGGCATGAGGTTACATTTGAAAAAAAAAAAAAAAAGAGAAGAGAAAATAAAGGAAACAGAGAGAGACAGAGAGGCATGAGCTATACATAACTGAGCAGAGAGGCAATCACTAGACACAGATTTGCTCAGGCAACACCACCAGTATGTGTCGCTAAATATTAAAATGGCAATTTTAAAGGAAAGATAGGGATTGGTGACTCCACTGAGGAGAAATTAGAGTGGCCAATATGAACATTAATTTTCTAAACAGCCCATTTGAGGGTCTCAGAAAGCTCTTGCATCCATTTGTTTACATTAATACACAATCATGCTTTTCACTTCATATTCTCGCTCATCACAAGCTATCAGGTTTCAGTTGTTCACTTACTCCAGACTTCAGCTTGCAGTAAACACTACCATTTTCCTTGTACATCAGCGAATGGGTAAAGTTCTAGCTAATACTAGATCACTTTTAGGAGTGATCCTATTAAAAAAATTCAAATGTGATGGTCAATTGCAGTGTAATGAACTTCAGAGCACATGAAAGTAGAGATGAACTCAATGGAATAGTAAAGGCTACACATTCCCAAACTGAGAAACAGCAAATCATCCACAGGGCACTGCAAAGGGAAACACAGCAAATTGAAGGTCTTTTTAACCCTGGCTTCCTGAAGAAGTAAGTTTATGTAAAAATCCCTACTAATCTGTCAGTCTTCTCTATCATCACTGCACCCACTAGGCAATTTTAACTAAATCTCTCAAACACATCTGATTGACATAGTGATATTCAGTGGTGAGGCACTGGCACAGGTTGCCCAGGGAAGCTGTGGATGCCCCATCCCTGGCATGTCCAAGGTTGGATGGGGCTTTGAGCAGCCTGGTCTAATAGAAGATGTCTCTGCCCATGCCAGGGGATGGAACAAGGTGATGTTGAAGATCCCTTCCAACCCAAACCATTCTGTGACTGATTCTGTGATATTTCATTTAGGTCATACAGGGGTAAATAAAGGACAGACACTCATACTAGATCCACAGCTGAGGAAAACTCACAGTCTAGACTTAATGGTGTATTACACACCACAGCACCCACACAAAGCAGCACCACAAGGAGCCTGCATGAACACTCCACTGCTTCCATGTTGATCTGCAAAATAAATCTGAACCAACAAATTTTCTTGAGCCCCTCTGGCTGGTGGAGATGTGACACTCACCTCAGCAGCCTCAATTTCCAACCCCAGGACCGCTCAGTAGCTAACATTTACTCTCTTAAATGTGTTTCTCAAACAGCCACCTCGGGAAGGTCTTGGAAAAAGCCAAAGCAATCAGAATACGTAAGGAGAGCTGTGTCAAATCTAAAGCTGTAAATATTAAAAAGCCATTGCATGAATATTGCAAAGCTAAATGCTGCATGTTGGCAGAAAGCCCACAGTTGCCAGTGACCTTCTTTGGGAAGGGAAGGCCGACCTCCAAACAGCCGTATGGGGGTTGCCTGTGTTTGTGTTTATTGTGCATATAAATACACGCTGGTCTGTTGACCAAGTTTGCGGGACATTTACAGTAGTTATTAAACTCAATCTGTATTGTTTCAACCTTTCCACAGCTCTGACAATGGTTGTACATTAAATGCTGTCATCTACGAAAGAAACTGAGGGGGAAAAACTGAAAGGAAATATGGGACAGAGAGGCTGTCACAGCCTTGGTGGCTTCCCAGGTGGTGACAGGAGAGATGTGAGACCAACATGAGTACCCAGTGCTGCAGCCTCAGGAGATTCCACTTCCTAAAAGTGGAGCAGGAAGCAGCAGCTCTCTCCTGGCCGCACACAGGCTGCTGTTGAGGCAGCTGTGGCTGTACAGACTCTGTTGCATTTGCACAAAAAATCTGCCTTGCACTTGTTGGTGCAGCTTGGGAGAGGCAGAGCAAGAGCCAAGGTGATGAACCTTTGGAAATGATGAAAGGTAAATGTTCAATGTTCACAGCGTATTCACCATGACAGGATGGCCTTGCTTTGCTCCTTGGACTTGGCACTTGGTGTGAAAACATCTCTGTCAGAATCAAATATCCAGACAAGCCCCACCCCAATGAAAATGAACATGATCCAGTGGAAAAAAAAGTCAGACCAAGTTTTGAAAATTCCTGTCGTCTTCACAGGGGAAAAGAAACCACAGAAGATGGTCTTTTATCAGAGGAAGAGTTGGTGAACACCTTAGACACATCTCTGGCACTAAGGTTTTTATTCACTGGGCTTTTAATTTGTTTTCACAGCGGTTTGAACAAATTGAATTTGTTAATTAAAGCGGTAAAATGAAATGCTGAACATTATTGACTAGATGCTAATTACATTAGAAGAGATATCGGGGGAGGGAGGAGTCCTTGTTTTCAATAGCCAGGACAAATCATATTAAGAGAGACAAGTGATCAGTCTGAGCTTAAATTCTGCAGGGAAAAAACTGTTTACATGTTGTGGTTTAATGTTTATCATTCATGATCTTCAATTGGCAATACCAATAGAAACATGATTACTGCAGCTTGCTATTGTACCTCTTTTCAAATTTCACTCTAGTTTATAACATTCACTAAGCAGAGGTCATTACCCAATTAAATGCAATGATGCTCACTGTGCTAATCAGGAAGGACATTATTTTAAAGTTGGCCTCATGAAAATGCAAACAGTTCACATTCCATGTCTGAAAAGCCCTTTGAGTCTTGAAGCTGTAACTTTTAGTATTAAAAAAATTAATATCAAGTTGATTGTTTTGTTTCTTCATACTCCCTTTCATTTAATGACCTTAATTTCCATATTAGCATGATATTTGCAGCAAAATTTTAATTTCACCCTTCATCTATTTCCATGGGAATGGCTGGAATTTGGTATTACTTTCTTCAGTGTAATTTAACATAAATCTAAACCATAGTCCTTCCTGTTAATGACCACTACACAATTTCTGTTGTGGGGGTACCTGGCCCCAACCCCGTGTGAGTTATTTCTGAACAACATGCATTCACCACTTGACTGCAATCACTATTTTCAAAAAATTCTCTGTAAAATCCCACTGCTGTGCAAATGCCAAGAGATTTTGGTTCCCAAGGTACCTAAATAATGTCTGAAAATGGAACTGAGCCCCTAGATTACTGAATTGATAATTAATATTATACTCTACATGCAGCAGTTCCTTTCCAGATTGGAGCTATAGATACCAACACGTGTGATCAAAGTGCAATCCAGCTTAAGCCCCCAGAGTTATATTGACTTTGCAGTGTGAACAGGTGCAATAAAGATTACCAGAAGCTTTCTGTGTCACCACCATCCAACAGCTCAGAATCCAGAGAGAGAGGGGAGTTGCTGAGTAAGAGGAACAATTTTTAGATTAGCAGTTTTCTTCCTCTCTGTTGTGCTCATAATCATGATCCTTTTTTCCAACACCACCAGGATACTTAGTGCTTTACAAAAACACAAGGAGACTTTTAGAAGGAATGAAGGCATTTTGCTCTGAAAGGCATCAAGTCTCTGCTGCTCATAAATACACTGTAAACAATAGATGAAGCCACATTATAAAGAAACAAAGAACAATTGTAGCACAGAGAATCAGTTTTAAACCTTGCTGGGCAGAGGGAATAAACAGTGCTCTTCCTATAGAGCCACAGCAGAGAAGTGGCAATAAAATGATAAAAGACTGATTAATGCAAATGAAATAAACTGAAGCATCAATTTCTATGTCTAAGAAACAGAAGCAGAACAAAAAAAAACTTGAACTGGAACCATCAGGAACTGCAAAACCAGCCGCAAAGCAGGGCATGACCACCTGCATTTGCTTAAGCAATGAGTGCAATAAAGCCCCAAGCACAGGAAGGTGATAAATTAAAGGTTCTCAGCTCTGGCATGTTGAGAGTGCCTTAACAGGGACAAAGAAAAAACAAATAAATACTCTTCCTCTTAGCTGCTAAGAGCATGTACTTTGTTCTCCTTTCCAGTATGTGCAAACAATGAACAGAAAGGCCTAAATGACACATTTCGATTCTCTTTCTTTTGGGAAGTTAATTGCCTGACAGCAACACAACCTGGTTGGGCTCAGTAGGGTCCCAAGTGCTCACTCCATGTGTGACTATACCCATTCAGGCAGGCTCATTGAATTTGTGGGTTTGCACAATGGACCCACTGAGCATGGCCAGTGCTCAGGAGAGTGGTGGCCCTGGGAATGATGCTGCTCAAAGTCTCCCCAGCCTGGAACAAAGCCAGCCAAACCACAGCATGAACATTGGGAATGACTCTGACAGATTCAGTATACACTTATGATGCATAAGTAAGGTATAAATTGAAGCCGATTTTTCAATTCTTCTAGCTATTTAGAAAAATATTCCTCAGGTAATTGTTCAGGAATTTTTTTGTCACACATCTTTTATAAAAAACACAGAAAGTGACCTTATAATATGTAAAAACCAGGTACATACAGAGGGCTGACAGGCACAGCATTGGCTGATGGGTCTGCAGAGACTCCTTCAAGGTACAGATGTGCAGCCTGCACCTCTGGGAGGGTGCAGATCTTCAGATGACACCAACTCCAAATAGAATTAGGCACTTATTCTCTGCTTAGTCCTTTTTGAAGCTCTTAGAGCAAAATAACTGCCAAGAGCCTGATCCTTCCTGCCTAACCTCATTCTGCTCTTTCCCTGAGCATGTTTGACTGGTTTGGGATCTGAAACAAACAAAATCTGGTTCTTTGTGTATCTAATAGTAAATCTGTTGAAAGACTACTCCCCAAGTCAATCCAATCTACCTCTGCCCTTTGCTAGTTATTGATATATACATGGTTTACACTCTAAATGTTGAGTGGCTTGGGTATTCAGCTTGTTGGGGAAGCCTCCTGAACAAGTTTCCTTGACCATTTTTGAATGGAGTGCACATAACAGCAAAGTTTAATCTTGAGCCAAATTCTCAGCCAAAGAAATGGAAAAGAGAAGAAATCCAGAAACCTGAAATAAAATACATGGAAATGCCACAGTGGAAGTTATTACCACCAATGCTTCCGAGCTCCTGCTGTGTTGATGTGGCTTTGCAAATACTCAGTGTAGGTCTGTTGCTCAACAAAAGAATTTTGCTCTATGTTTGCATGGAAGAAGTAATAAATTTGTAAAAATCAGTAAGCAAAATCCAAAAAGATTGGACATCTGCCTTGGAATCTGCTCGCTATACAGAAAACAGTTTAATATTGGCAAAGAAACAAATCTGAGAAGTGCACAGGACCTAATTAAAGGAGACGTGCTTAGAAAACAGATACTGAAATAACAGACGACTAGTTCTGGACTAGAAATGAGAAACTATGAAGACAGAGTAAGAGTTTCTAACAGTGCCCTCGATGGCTCTGTGTGTCAGAAAAGTTCATGAAGTCTGAGCACACCCTGCTCCACCAGAAATATTCACTAGAGAGAAGTTCCAACTGATCACCTTCAATATAGCTGAGGAGAAATGCACAGAACAGACTAACCACGAATTTACTATTTAGATGTTTTGTTGATACCTCCCAGAATCATAAAAGTAAATGACCAGTATGGCAAATCTCTGCACTTTTTGTTACCTTTTTCTTTTCAACTAATGATCAAACAGAAAAGTAGCTTTGCTGCAGGGCCCCTCCATTTAATTCATGTTCTGGCTTGAAGAAATTTATCCCTGACAAAAGAGGAATATTCCCGTTTTTTTTCTTAATTTATATCTGCCTTTTATTATCCTTTGTTTGGCTTAACCAGTTTAATTAACATTCTTACATCATGTGAGGAAGAATTTCATTTTTTCTATGTGATGGACAATTGGTTCTTAAAACTTCAAATGTAGTGTTGGCACTGCCTTTACTGAGCCACCACACTGAGTTCTGCAGGACACAGCTGTGGACACTCAGAGAGTTCTGGGCAACATTAACCTCTGGAGTTGTCTATGTTTTGAGAATTTTATCTGGATTCCAAAGACCAAAATTTTGTTTTCTACTTGCCTTCCACCTGCATTTTAGAAAAACAAGCTTCACAAGGATTGCTTGTTAGATAGTGCTCCTGGCTCTTGGGAAAGTTTCAGAAACTATAGCTGGCTCAGAGGAAACTAAAATTAAAGGATGACCTTAGTGACCTTCATCATGAAACTCTGTGCAGCTAGCAATAATCTGGTTTATGTTTGGGAAGTCAGTAAAACATCAACAAGAAGAAAAGTTTTAAAAATGAATGTAAAAAGCCAAGGGTATTGATATTCACACCAATTTGGACAGCCATTTAAGTTTCCATTTCCAGTAATTCCTAAGTGTGGTCAATGAACATGAAGAATTTCAGTACATTTCCTCCAGAAGAGATTAAAGCTGCAATCAAAAGTAATAAACTAAAACACAAAATATAATTGAAAAAGTAGGAACCAGAAGTCCCTGGTCAGGCTAATGGATGTAATTTGTGAGCTCTCATTGCTCCCTCTGAGCTGTTCCCTACCACTCTGGTAATGAGGCAGGACAATACAGTTTGTCACTAGAGTGTTAGAACAAACCAACAAAGAGTCAAAAGGTAACTCACCTCTGAAAAAATTGTCCACAGATTTCTCTTAGAAGCAGAAGAAATTCATATTGCAGTGGTTTGAAGTGAGCCTATTGCATGTTTAAACTTATTTAGATCTGTAGCTGTACTGAAGGTGTTCCCAAATCTCTGGCTTTGCTGCAGAGACACATCACACTCCTGTGACACAAAAGCAGCCACCTGCACAAAACCTGGACAGTGTTCCACCTAAAATATTCCAAGCCAGACGAGCTCTGAATGCCCCTGCACACTCTGCATGCTGATGTGCAGGATAACCCAAACGTGGGGCCATCCCAGCACTCCAGGAGGTGACACAGTGAGCTAAACACTACAAGAGGTAATCATGGCATACTCCATTACCAGCAGCACACCCATCACATCACACTGCACATGGGTGATTTAAAGAACAGGACTCTGGACCTTGAATTTCTTTGTTTTGCCATTCACATACTGTGGAGTCTTAGAGTCTTTTCAGAGCTGATGTTATGTCAATGCACTCATTACGGTTTAGCTGAGGTCTGTGTATTGTTCTTCATATATATTCACAGCATACAGTAAACTCTAATAGCTCCTTTGGAGCTTTTACACTGTATGCTGTAAATGGTTATTAACAATAGTATTCATTCATTTACATGTAATGGATTCATAATAGCGAAAGTAGAGTGAGAATCTTATGCTGTAATATGAAAAGTAGATACTGCATAAAGGCAGCATTTTAATACTCAATACTCTGACTGCTTTAATTATTTTTTAAATATCAATAGGTCCTGCTTCAGTAGCTTGTAAAATTACACAAACCAAAGCAGCCCTTGAGTCAAAGGAGCACAATGAACAGTGTGCACAAAGCCAGAGAATCTCCACAGGCTCAGGTCTTCCCACAGACCTGCTCATGGTGGGGATGGGAATCCATATATTTAAAGGATCTCTGCCAGAGAATGGGCACCAGGAAGGAGATGATCCCATTCCCTGCACTGTCCTCCAGGCACTCAGGGTGCTCCAGGAAGTTACAATCCATGTGCTAGAAAGCAGAGGAGAAAAAAGAAGAAAACCACCAGGCAGAAATTCCTATCACTTTCCAAAATCTCCAGGCAGGTCATACAACCTCCACCTGACCACCTTTAATATGACATCCTTTAACCACTAAAACTGCTGTGGAAAGGAAATCAAAGCTGACATAAAAGACCAAAATTACTCCACTCAGAAATGAAGTCCTACATTTCTGAGGATTGCTGCCATAGAGGAAAAAATCCTAATTCCTCCAAACAG
Organism: Lichenostomus cassidix; assembly: GCF_008360975.1. Classification (NCBI taxonomy): domain Eukaryota; kingdom Metazoa; phylum Chordata; class Aves; order Passeriformes; family Meliphagidae; genus Lichenostomus; species Lichenostomus cassidix. The sequence goes on along the minus strand of NC_139489.1, from coordinate 6,687,960 downwards.
GAAAATCCTCAAAGCACTTCCTCAGTGAAAACTGTCCCTTTCAGCCCCACTGTACATCACCAGAATCTCATTTTTTCTATTGCTTCTAATAACAATATCAGCAACTAAGTCAAATGGATCCAATTTAGGACAGACAAAGACACTCCACATAAAATGTGTGAGGCATTCACTCCCCACAGCCACAAATGGCAAACATTGAATGGAACCTTACAGATGCAGCTCACCACTGGTGCAGAGAAAGGGGCAGAGAAAGCAGCAGCTCTGGGGCCATTCCTAGTAAAGTGAAGAAAAAATAGTCTTCTTTGCAGGTTATTTTAGAGTTTCTATAAGTTTAAACCCAGCTAAAGATAACCAAAGGAACAGATTTGAAAATGGAGTTACTAGCAAACCATGAACACACTATGAAGACTGACACTGCTGCGAGAAAGGAGTTGAGCTTCCAGGATAGGTTTGCTTGAGTCATGTTTTATTTATCTAAGAGTTTAGTACAGTTGGGAGTGTATCTTCTGTGGATTTTTTTTTTTCCCAGAACTTGAGATGGCTTCCCTCAGCACAGTCTGAGATGGTAGAATAATATCAGAATAGCAGGTCTCATTATATCAGCTTAATAATTGGTTTCTTTAGTCATCCAGAAATCTAATGGAAACTGTAAACATCAATACAAATTTAGCTTTAGCTGGTATCCTCTGAATACCACTAATTTAGCCATTAGTTAGATTGCCTCATAACATAAATGCAAAGCCTTTCTTCTCAAGCAGTAAGATGAAACAGAAGAGGGAAAACATACATGTATTCATGACAGTGAGCACAATATATGCCATTAAAGGGATTTTTTGGAATCTGAGAAGATTCTGATATAGCAAAAAGGGTATTGAAGCTTGTGTCTAGCACAGGCACAGGAAAAGAAATAGATTTTTAGACGATGCACTGCATAAGCTGTTTTTCGAAGCCAAGTCCAATGCCCAGTAAAATCCACCAGCAGTTATTTATCACAGCAGAATAATTTGCTTCAACACTTGAATACTTCATGGTGAACAGTAAAGAGCAAATGTTGCTCTTTGTTTCATTGTTTATTATTTTTATTTGGTTATACAAAGGCACTGTAATTACACTGACACAAGCCATGTTCTAATTTACCTGTGGTTTACAGCTGTTGTTTTTGAGCTTACACTAAAGGTCAGCAGTGCTACTTGTATCCCTGTCAAGGACGTTCAAAACATCCTATAAATCAGTAATATTTGGGAAAAACAGAATCAAGAAAATTATAGCTGCAATGCCATTTATTTTTGTCTGCTTATTAAGCTACTATTCCAATGTATTTTCTATCTGTAACTATTTAATATAATTAGCTGCATGGCAATGACATTTTTTATAGCATTGGAGATAAAAACCTAATATGTTAACCCCCAGGACCCAATTTTTGTGAGGTGAGAGTTTGCTCATTATATTCAAATTAGTAGAGCTACAACAGCACAGGCAGTTGTATAGCTTATCTTTTCTGCAAATATATGTAGACCACTCTAAAATGATTTGCCTTTTTTTTTTTCCTGGCTATAAATAACTGGAAAGATAGGCTTCTAGTTCATGCTAAAACTGAGTCTTAAACGATGCATATCACAGAAAAAAACAATTGTTCTTTTACATCTGAATGTAAATGTTTATTTCTATATCATAACTATCTCTTTGTTCACAGGAATGAAAAATAAAGCTTAATATATTCGGTTTCATTGCTATTAGCAACACAAAAGCCAGCTTTGATTAAAAATAATATTCAATTGTAATTATCAAGATTGTACCCAATCAAAAGAGCTACTGTATTGCAGGCATATTCAAAACTTCATGGGCAGAGGGCAAGGAAGGAGGTTAGAAAATCTTAATGTGAAAGCAATTTGTATGATCTGCATAGTAACTTAATCGACAGCAAAAACAAAGTCATTTCTTCTGCGCTCCTAGTTTGTATTTTTATATTTGACTGTGTTCTGAGTGCTGCCAATTACCAGCGTGAGAGTTACAGACTTGATTATCTCCCTGATTTTTGAGAGTCCTGTTCCATTGATAAGAATATCTGGTATACAGCCTGTATCACACAATGCTGCTCCATCGCCAGATATTGAGTTAAAAGGACCATAAATCCTGCTTGGCAACCTGGTCTGCTGGAATAATGGAAAGTACTTGGCAGCAGTGGCTGAGCTGTAATTCAAGCTCATCTCCTCAGACAACTGGAGAGGGACACACATGGCCGCAGAACTCATTTCGGAGTCTGAAAGCCATTAAACATCTTTTGCTGGCTTCTACACGAAGGACTGTGATGCCAGAACCTCAGTGCCAAGGGATACCCAAAGGGAAGGCATATGGTCTGCTTTCACTTGTGCTGAAGAGTTCATTCTTGTTATTTAAAGAAATAATGGAATGGATGCTTCTTTCTTTTTCAACACCCTGCCTATTTTAAAGGAGGTATAATAATATATAATTAAATCAAATACAGTATTTAAGCTTCCTTCACCCTGTGCACTGGTTTTATCTGCAAAAGGGTGGGATGTGAAAGAAAAATCCCAGGAGGGAGTCCAGCTCACCTGTGTGTTCCTGCAAAGGGTGCCTTGAAAAGTGTGAGAGACACCACACCACTCATCTATGCTCTTCCAGTCCCACAGTTAACCACACTGTGGACATTTTCTATCCACAGGACAAGGAATGCTGATTCTGATGTATAACAAGTACCAAAAATTCGCTCTCTGGCAGACATGAATGCTTGTAAAAGCAATCAATGTTTCCCTTTGTGTAATCTTCCCTTACATGATCTAGCCTCACATCAAACCCCTCACCTTAGCACGCAACTGAAATCTGCAAAATTAATGTCAATATTAATAAAGTTGTCGGTGCAGCGTGTCAGAACTGTGTGCAGAAAACCTTGAGTTGGTTTAGAGTAACTGGTACAGCAAGAGCTTATTGTGAGTCTTTATTTCATTGCATGTAGGAAAGGAAATTTTCACTGCTGTGGGATTCACAGACTGCCTTTGACACCAACACCAAATATAACCAGCAGCCAGGAAGAAGGAACAGAAAGTGCAGGTACAAAGAAATGGAAGAAATCTGTGAGAAGCTGGAATGAGGTTAGAATTCTTTGCATGTTTTCATCAAGAATACTTATACAGAAAAAAGGAGTGGAGGTGGTGCTGCTGGATAAGCAGACCAATGCTCCAGCCTTGCAGATCTGCTGTTCCTACAACTCATTTAAAGCCTTGCCTGCATTCCTCCAATCAAGACTCAGGTACAATCTCCCTCTGATGGTATTTATCCCGGAAAGATGGACAAAGGGGAGAGAGCAATCATCTCAACAGGGTCCAAAGCCCTCAAAGGTTTCCAAGGCAGGAAGGGACTGAAAAATCAGATACCAATTGCTGAGGTTGACACCCCAAAAACCAGCATCTGGCAGTCTCCAGCAACATCAGGTGACTGAGCCAGAGTGAGAATGGATGTGGCAAGAGAAACAAGGCAGTGTTTATAACAAAATGTAAACCAATCCACATATATATTTTCCCTGTTATGAATTACAATTTTATCTTTAAATACCCACATCAGCAATGCTACAAAAATCTGAATCCTGAATAGATCCAATGAAAACTGGGTAAAATAGAATCTGAAGTGCCTGTTCCTTCTTCCCCTCACCTTTTATTCATCTAGGAAACAGAAATTTCACAAACAAATGATTTCATAAAAAGCAAGTTTCATAAAAGAGTTAAAAAACAAGTCAGATAAATGAAAGCAGGTACTACTCCACCTCCCAGAGTAAACACACTAATGGAGGGATAATTAATCCATTAAGACACAGGCTACAACAAGACAATGAAACTGAACATAGAAACATCAATTTTATAACTCACTGTGCTATAATTATTCTCTGGCTCAGTGAATGCATATACCCTTTCAGAAACCTACCGTGCCTTTCATCTTACATAAAGGATTAAATCTTTAACCCACACACAGGAAATACAGCCTTCTGTAATATTCCCACATTACTCTCTGCACATTGCTAGATACTGCTCATTTATAGTAAAATCTGACTATTTGCAACATCTGAGGAATGTTGTCAGAATGGCTTTTTTTTCAGATATTTATATGTATCTCTGACCTGATTACATCTTCCTCAACTACACATCCAAGACTATAATGCATTCTAAGCAGCAAACTAAACTATTCATGGGGAAAGCTGGGAAGAATTCAAAGATCTTTAGTGTGAATGCTAATCATGATATACAAATGGAAGACAAGGATGTTTCCTTTTAAAATCCAGGAATAGGAATGACTCCTCGTAAATAACTCAATACCATTTCTAGTATAAGATACCTAAACACATTTTCCAAGCAACATTCACCTAATTAAAATCACACAAAAATCCCCAGTACAAAATAATGTGATTCAAGAGTTTCATTCATACCTACCACAACTCCTGATCATAAACCACTGTGCCATTTACACAGCAGATACTCTCAGTAATATTCTGTTCTCTCTCCATGCATAGGACACCCAGTGCTATGAAGAGAAGTTTATATACAGGGAGACTGAATCCAAATTAATCCTGCAGAAATTTGAACAAAATTCATTTCACAAATTATTTGTGAGGTCTACTTGGTAAACCATGAATCATTTTTGCCCTACAGTTCTTTCAAACACAGCCATGACTTTGTTTCAAACATACTGCTGATTGTCTTTCATTTATACATGAAAATACAGATTTACAACACTTTCTCTGCCCAAGCAATACCACATGAACACACACATCTGGCAAACTAGCTGATAACATTCACACAGAGAACCCTGTGAGTTCATTCAGAATTATAATATCTCTGTAAAGCTGAGTAACAACAACAAGCAGAAAATCATTCAAAGGTTTTCCTTTAAAACACGAGGTTAGTAACCAATGGTCAACATCACTGGGTTCCTTTATCCCTATCAAAAGTAAATCATTGCCATGCAATTTGTTTGCCCTGAAGCTACAGAAACTAGGCACTGATTCCCTCTGCTCTGTCACTCCTGATCCCATCCTTTCAGCTGGTAAAAGTGCCAGTTTAGTGCTATCAAATGTGAAGAATCAATATGCTGGCAGACACCAGTAGCACGTTGAGCCATCAGACCATAACAGCCTGAGATCAGTTTTATTTTTTTTCCCTTTTGTTTTTGTGCTGCTTTTTCCCTACTGTCTTATCTGGAGTCACTGGATAGAAGCCATCTATCAATCAAGCAAAGTCTCAACAAGGTTTATTACTCAGCTGCTCAAAACAGGGAATATAGATCAGGCCTCATTATTATCACAGAATATGTTAGAATCTACTTTGTTTTTGCAGTAATCCTTTCTCTTTGCCACATTAACTTAATGGCATAATTTTAATTGACCCACAGGCTACTGACTTACTGAGAAATGTAGCAGAGACTTCCTATAAATAAAAGGTCCCTGAACAAATTGGGAAAAAAAAAAATTAGCAATGTCAGTAATATCTCTGGTCAGTATTTTATTTTCCTTACTCAAGTGTGTTTGTACATGTGCCTGCAGGAACCAATGGCCACAGACCATTTCACTGAATTCTTGGAAATGTCTTCTCCACAGCAATCAAAATTTATGATTCCCTCCATTCTAATGCAAAGCAGGTCGTTCTTCAGTGCTTGCTTCTTACAGCAGAGAAAACTGAATATTTTGTGTTTCCCAACTTCAGAACCAATCCTGGAATAAGAGTTACCCATCTATTTATGTACATCAGTGGATGTAGGCCACAGAGAGAAGAGGATTTGCAGAGGTGTGGAGCTCTTCTGTGAGCCAAACACCACCTCCACACTGGACTCATCTGTCCTCATCTGTAATGAAGCTGATGATCATCTGAAGGATGAGTCAACCTGCTACAAGGCTGGCACACAGCAGTAGTTTTCCTTGCTGCTGCATAAGGGACAGGAACTGGGTCTAATTTCTTCCCCCCTTAAAAATTGAACTTTGTAAAATTAGGCAATCCCATTGTAATTTTATCATAATTAAAGACTGAGGCGTACAGTGACAGCCCTGCTCTCTGAATTCACAGAGATTCATTCCGGGATTTCTTGCTATCCTGTAATTAGCACAGTGAAGAACCTTGAAATTCACTTAGCAATTAGCAGTGATGAACAAAAATGAGTTGCCTTTAAGGCACTTAGGCCATATTCACACATCTTATTTTAAGAACCAAGCTGCCTAATTTCCACACCTGCAAACTATGCTCCTGGATCTGGAAGGATGATTCAGACAGCTCAAGTTGGGACTGAAAGTTTTTTTATATCCAAAATCACACTGACACAGTTTGGATCCAAGTGCACACACTACTCCTCAGGAAACTGCTCTCCTCCCTGTTACAAGTCACACTGAGCCCTACCCTGGTCTCTTATTCTAAATCTGAGCTATACCATGTCTAAAGGCTTTAAATCCCAGGTCAAATAGCAAGAGAAACCAGCTAAAGGCCAGCTTTGCATGTCATGGCTGATGCTGTCCGGAAGGATTTCCAGAATGTGTCAGTATTATATGTGTCAAAGAACTGAGGAAAAATGCCCTGGATGTCAGGAGGCTTGTCAATAACTCTAAACCTGAGAGCAGGAGAAGCAGGTAACCATAAAATGATGCTTTGCATATTCAACTGTTTGATAAGCTCTGGAAATGCAATTTAATGGTGCTGTACAAATGCCAGGATTGTTGCTCTTTTGGAAATGAAAAGATTAAAAAGCAATATATATTGCATTATCCCTCTCCTGTTCCACCAAGGAATGTGCCAACCAATATTGGTCATAGAAAAAACCTCATTCTTCACCTCACCTTTTGTGGTTTACACCCACTCTTGACAGCAAATATCTCTATGATTAAGCATATAATCCCATTTCTTTGCTGTGATGGATTGGTGACCAAATAATTAAACTATTTCTGTTTTTTTTTTTTTATTTTGGATTTGTACTTGAATAGGTGAAATCAATAAGAGGCATTACTTTAATCCCATTGTGGTTTTGTTTTATTTTGTTTTATTTTGTGCATGCTGGGAAGGTCTTTCTTCCACCTGCTTCCAGAAACCAAGAACAATGAGGTCGAGGCTTGGTTCTTTGCTTGGATTGAGGCACAGGACTCCTGCTGAGTGCAGCAGCAACCACCCAAGTGCAAGTGATGGGGAATAAAAAGCCACTGGAATGTCTTCAGCTTTGTGAAACTCAAATGGTTCTAGATGATTCACTGATTGATACATATATTTATGATGTGCTGCCCCAGTATCAGTAGATAAAAGTGCATTAATGACAGACTAACCCCCCTTTTTATTTTTTTTGCTTGACAATTCCTTGTAATATGGAAGCATTAGAAAAAAGTAATTTTAGCTAAATCAGTCTTCTATAAGGAAGTTAGCTACACTTTTTCTCTTTCCATAAAATTAACTCTGGTTCATGAGAAAGAAGTTCTTTTTCTGTTATTAGACTTCTCAAAAGTAAAGAAAGCTCACCTATTTTATATCTATTTTTAATGAACCAGTAAGAAAATAAGAAAGCTCCAATGCTCACCCAAAGAAATTCCTAGGACAAATAATTTTGGTTCACACTGGTAATTGTGAGCAGCAGAGTGGCAAAGGCTGACAGGAGAGTCCCATGGCAGCCTGAGAAGGGAGGCCACTGTGGTATCCTGCTGATACCTTATTTAAAACTCATCCTACTCATCATACCCACTTTATCACCATGACGTACCTCACACTGAAAAGTTCTACAGAAACTGCAACTGATCTGTGTCGTTTATTTCCACTTGAGCCAATTAAAGAGCAGTGATTGGAAAAGCATTCTCAGTAAAGCATTTCCATTTGGACTACAAAGCTGGGCAAATCTGGAGTTCTGTGATAACCTTGTTTCAGTGTTTTTAAGGGACTGATAGATAGAAGTGAAACACTACCAAACAGATTAGGGCATTATCTATCCAATTAAGAAAGAGAAAGAAACACTCAGGTCTTGGATGATTTGGCAAGTAATGCATTTGTGTGCACTTTTTTTTTCTTTATTATCACAAAGCAATGACTTGGACCTACAACTCTTTATTGTTGTAAATATTAAGCACTTTACTCAGGGATGGTTCAGCCTCATTTCACTAAACCAGCTTCTTTTCACCTCCTGAAATGCACACAGGGATAGGGAGGAGGAACTTTACTTTAAATGTGAACATATTCACATATTTTTTGGGCTTGAACCCAGGGGTCTGGTCTTGCTGCCTCTCAGTACAATGGAATTTTGTCACCAAATTCAGTGGGAACAGGAAAGGACCACTGGGCTACAAACCACCCTGCCAGCACTGCAATGAAACAGGGACATGAGACTCTCATTGATCAGGGTGTTACTGCACTGGCTGGTGGCAGACCTGCCAGCTGTCATTCAAAAAGAGATTTCCCAGTAGAAATTTAAGGCACAATATTAAGTAGAAGATGGTTATCAAAAGTTTAAGTGTTATCAGTAGATTTCAAGTTAACTGATACAGATGCAAGGATTTACAGCAGATGAAGAAATCACCTATTGCACTTGGCTATGCCAAAGTACTTTAGTCCATTTATCATCTTTAACCAAGAAATAAATGAAGACTTTGTGGATGAGGAATGGGTCTGAGAAACAACTTAGTCTTTATACTATCTTCCCTTGTGACCATGGGAAAAGCATTCATCTTGTTTACTCCATCTTTAAAATCAGGCTAAATATATATTATTCATCTTTAGGCAGGGCTGAGTTATTGATGACAAAGGCTGTGTAACTGTTCACCATTATTTATTACTATCAGAACTGAAAGCTTTGCAATGGATCAGACAATAAAATCTAATAATTTCTGTTTATCATTGAGCCAAGCTAAACAGAACTTGATTTTGTTGTAACAAAGCTAACATATCTGTGCTTTCCTTCTCTTCCTCTGGTAATCCAATGATTGCACCCTCCTACATTTAGAAAAGCTATTGAGACAGCAAATGTGCAGAAAGTTTGCTGTGGGAACCTATTGGACTGTAAACCTGAAATTCCAGGGTCTTTTGACCTTAAATTTTTCTCATATACTACCAAAGAGATTTTGAAAGCTGAAATAAGTACCTAATCACAGTGGCATCTTCTAAGCATCATTTTTATTCCAAGAAGAGGAGGTTTATCATGTTAAACCCCATATAACCCATCTGCAACCCCTTCTCAGTGAACCAGAGATAGATAAATCCCTCTGACACCAGCAAAACCTTCACTCCATGCTTTGCAATTTGCAGGGGCAGCTGATGCAAGTCCTGGAAGGAGCTGAGGAATTAGCAGTTAGAGGGAAACACAGAAGACTTGTGCTCAGTTGCCAGCCAGAAACTCAGATATCTCCAGGTTAGAGTATTTCACCTTGTACTCTAGAAAGCTGAGATAAGAAGAGTTGAAATTGCACTTTTTTTTTTTTTCAATATGGTGCTGTTTGCTTCTAGAGGTAGGAAACTCATTTAACAGGGTGCATTACTGCAGAACTCATGAGCACAAACATTTCTGAGCTAACCTGTTCTTGTTCAATGGAAAATAGATTGGCATAATGAAATCATGGGCAGTCCTTTATCATGGATCTCCCACAGAAATCAGTGCAACTCCCTCCTCATTTCTCTTCAACACAATGGTTCCAGAAGAAGCAGAATTTGGAGTGTGAAAGATCTCTCGACTGTGTTTGTTACAATTTCATATGCATACTAATGGCATGTGAAACATTTATGTCCACATAAAATTAATGCTTAGAACTTTTAAATAGTTATTTTTTAAACACAGTTTATATTTTTTGACTTGTAGAAATTATAATCAAGATACCCCATGGATCTCCAGCAATCACTAAGATACAGAAATCAAAGGCTACTGAAGAAATACCATGATTTGGTGCATTATATTATTTATGCAAGCTGAGAAAAAATAAATAAATTTGCTCTCATTGGATGAGTGTCACTAGTGGACATGCAACCCACAATATTTGGGCTACCTGCATCACTGATTAATTAAAAGAAAAAATAGTTAATCTAGATAAACTTCTGCACCTAGCTAACAGAGGACTGAAAGTTTATCATGTCTAAATATGTTTCTCATACATTTACTGCAAATTAGTTTTTGAAAGTGAATTTCAAGGTCTACTGACTCCGAGGTTCACTAACTCAGTTTTCATTAAGTTTTCACAAATGATCTACTGTAGCATTATTCTTTTATAGTAGTGGAGATTTAAGGCCCAGTATGAAAAGCAATTATACTGTCAGAAAAGTGTATTTTGACTTATTAAAAAATTGAAAGGTTTCATGAAACTATTTATTTTGGTGTTCATTTGGAGTGCATGTTGACAGCGTTATGAAGAAAGCATTTTTCTGGGTTGTATCTCCCATCATACCTTCTTGTTAAAAACTTGAGATAGCCTAACTTAGCAGATATGTTAAATACCTGTGTGGGTAATAAATATAAGGTACTTTGTGATTGCAACTGGCCTGCTGAATTTACTTTGCTCCATCTGTGTTATACTAATGATGCTCATGTGTTAGTTAAAAAGCATAAATTTTATTTCTTTAAATACTGAAGATGCTTAAAAGAACCCCAGATATTTAGCAGTCTGATGAGCTACACAAGTCATGTCAAGAAACAATTTTATCCAATTTTTTTGGATCACTTGTTTCAACTGCATTGCATTAACTTTTTCCGATTAGCTCATTATCTGGCAGTGTTATTTTTATATCCTATTTGAGCACTATTCATCTAAAATAACTATGACTTAGAGAACAACCACAATGGTCTCTTCTGGTAAAGGGCTGGGGAAAGCTTAAAATATGAGGAAAGGATTTACCCTTCAATTGTTACGTGGCATCTAGAAATAAATTCAGCTGTTTGTCTCTTGACTTCCTTTTCAGAGCAAGTGACTAAGAAGTATTTAAGGAAAGGACAAAAAGTGGGTGATAATTGATTCAACTTAACCCTTGATCTCGTTACACAAAAGCCTTTGTAGAAGATACAAGAGGAAGAAGGGATGAAATTGCTACTTAGAACAGCTACTTCTAAAAGTCAGTGCCTACACAGGCATCAGGAAGTTTTGGTTTTTTTCCTTCCTCTAAAAGAAATAGCACCATGCAATTTCTTTTTTATCCATCTCAATTAGGTTACGTCAATTATTGTGCATCTTAGTCATGAAAAATAATAACTTCCAAATCTTACTTTTTTTCCTGGCCTTGTTCAATTGTGTAATGATGTAGATTGATATGAAATTCTAGGAACTCCCAGAAAGGAGGAGTTGTGCTCTTAGATTATGGTTTTCTTTCCAGGAATCTCATTATGTCCAAGCCAAAAAAACTAACACTAAAAAAGTTAGTGTGAGATGCATGTGTATGCTAATGCAAGGCTTGTAAGAAGTAAGCAGGAGGAATAGGAAGTGTCAAACAACCAAAAAAAACCTCACCATAGCTTTGTTGAGCAGCGAGACTCAGAGAAATTATGCAGAGAAAGTTCCTAGAGTCTGATTAAAACCTACAGAAAGGGCAGTGAAAGGAGGCATTGATTGGATAACAAGTTTTGAGAAGGGAAAGGCAGAGAAGAGTAAAATAAAGAAAAGAAACTTTTAAGGCCAAGAACCTCAGTGAGCTGCAGGGTTAGGTAGCAAAGGAAGCAAGTGTAAAACTATTAATGACACAAGGAAGATTTATCACAGCATGCAAGTGTGCTCATTTCAGGGAGAGACAAACCTGGGGAAATCCCAAGCACTTCAGAGACCTAAAACACAGTAAGAAATAGCACAAAACATTAAAAACACACATTACAAAAGTTAAAAAGGGGACTATGGAAAACAGAAAGAAACTAAAAGGCCAGAAAAAGTGAGATGCAGCAAGGCAGATCAAGAAAATTCTCTACGAGAATATTCTCCAAATCCATTAAGAGTATAATGATTAAGATTAAGAATCGGATAAGAAAAAACTGCTCACTGTTACATACAGAAGAAAAAACAGCAGCAAACATTAAGATTGCTGAAGTATTTAAAACCATATTTTTTCCAGCCTTCCTTGAAAAGATAAATTATTACAGGAAAGTCGAGTTCAGAAAGCAGGTTAGATAGACCTTTGACTTCCCTCAGCAGAGATCTTAGGCTCAGTTTTAATACAAAAAATGCAGAACAAGAGCAGGAGGGTAACATGGAAAGTCATGATGTTATTCCTCTCAAATAAATACATTCTCTATACCATGGCATGGTTTTCATTTTACCTTACAGCCACTCGCAAAACAATGGCCACTATACCACAAGCACAGAAAAAAATTCAGTTTGATCTTGAAGAGGTGCTGTGTGGCACTGGCCCCACCAAGTCCTGGTTAAATGCTGACATATTGAGATTTTGCTATTGTTATTGATTTCCCTTAATTACATTGATCCTAGAGGTTATGCACTGTTATTGTTTAAACAATAAATACTCATTACATCCATTAGGATCTTTACTTGGAGGAGTGGAGAAGAAGCTCTATAATAACTACAGAAAAAGTTTCAGTTATAACTTATGGTAGTGGAAACAGATAGTCAATAGGATCCAGTTCTTAGGTGTTAGTAATAAGAGTCTTTTCATCAACAGAGTTAACTACTAATTAAGCCTCCAATCTCGTGGTCTATTAGCATACTCTCTCTAAGTACATTGATACTACAGCACACAAGACAAGGGATTTATTTTCCTAATTCTAAAAGCTAAGGGGCTGTTCTCATTTTGACAGGTTTACAAAACTCTTCATATTTTTAGTAGTTCTACATGTAAGTTCTTGCACTGCAAACGACCTAATTAGGGCTAAAGGAACAGATATAGATTTAAATAAGTTAGTGTGGATTCTTTATAATTAACTTTCCAGGAGTTTTGCCTGAGTTTTCCCAGCATGGAGATGTGGCTTTCTCTTGGCTCTTCCCTTCTACATTGTCCTCTAGAGGCCATAGATCATTTCCTGTTTTGCAGCTGAAATAGCACAGCTTCAAAGGCTGTGACTAGCATCATTTAAACCATTATCATTTTTTATCCAGCTATTATTAAACAAATTGATTTCCCCCCAGTCTTCGTGATAAAGAAAATCATTCACTCATTTTGTGCGTTCTTGGAAATCTATGTTTCTTCTTTAAATCACATAATAGCAGGAATTAGGAAAAATGATCATTTATCTGATGTCAGTAAGTTGGGCAAAGCTATTACATTTGTCATCATGTAGGAAACTGCCATTAAGTTAGGCCAATTTTTGGAACTAATATTTTTTGATTCATTCACTACTCAAAAATTGTAATTGTCTTTGAACCTTTTTAATTGTCCCACTGGAAAGTTGAATACTTTGGACTGCATCTGATGTGACTTTATTAGCATGTTGGAAAAAACTTGAAATATGAGAAAACTGTGGTTTAAAATATCCTCTTACTTCAGGTTCCTCCAAGCAAAAACTTTTCTAGACAAAACAAACATGTTTTGGAGATGGGAAACATTAGCAAGATATTAAAATATTTTTTTCATTTTTATCCACCTTAAAATCGAAAGCATTTGCCCCCTGAGCTAGAATATAACAAATAACGAAGAGGGTCAAGTTCATCAGAGAAAACTAAAAGTTAATATCTGGTCATAGAGAGCAGCTTTTATGACACCAAATACTGATGGCATAGAGACTGAATGATGTGCCATGTGTCATGTCCCATCACCCCACAGTCCTTTTCATCCCCTTATTGCATATTTTGCCTATGCAGTGGGACTCAAGTGAAAAGGATGATGGTGTTTTTTCCAGCCATAAAGTCTGCATATCTCCACAAACATCTTTTGTAAAAGGATATAGAAAGTAATACAATGACATCTGTGATGAATCTGGGTAGTCATGTGAGAAATACCAAGCTCAGCACACATTCTGCTAAGAAGCAGCTGATATCTGTTCCCATTTAATAGAACTACTCTTCCTAGTAGAATAAACAAAGTTTTTATTTATTCTGCAGTTAGTTATATCAAATCACTTCATGTGAGTGCCTGCTAGCAGAATCTGAAGAAAGCAGCCAATCCTGTTCATTTTCATGACAGATGGTATAAAGTAGTGTCTAAGGCACTGGTGGGAAAATGGAGAGAGAGAGATTTTAATCTTGAATTCCCCATGGTGCTGCAGTACAGCCTGCAAAGCCAGATCAGAGTTCTGTGCCTCTGTTTACCTTTTCTCTTTCTGCATTTCAGAGGGGAGCTTTTCTCCCTGGGTGAATTCATCCAACACCTGCACCAAGAGGCCACAGCACCAGTGGGAGCACTGACAGTGTCCCAGGGCCAGCAGTGCTATCAGTTTTATATAAACTTCTTATTTACTCTATAAAAGCACTGCAGTGTACAAACAGTATTTATTGAGAAAGGCACCCTGGTAGAGATTTTTCTCTCTGAACTGTTGTTTTGCCACATAACATGCAAGAGCTTTGAGTTCACTGAAAGGGTTATCTGAATTCCATGGCTAGTAAATGAGCGAGTTTTTTTGGCAATAAATTCATGCAAAGCCAGGGCTGCTGAACTTCAACAGCTGACACTGGCTTCTGCAGGTGCGAAATCACAGATGGTTACATGTCATTACTGCCACAGAAGTGCTACTGAATTCACTAACATTTGCCAGGCTGTGCAGAATACTGTACACACAATATGCTATAGAATTCAGGCAGCCCTGGACACCATATATTCAGGATACTCCACTGTGCTCAGCAATAAACGCCTGAATGTGTAGGTCCTACATTAACATCCATATCTTTGTTCTTCAGACATCACCTCGTCCTTTTAAAGAGGATTACAATTCACACCCAAGAGGACCTCGCTTTGTGCACAACACATGGCAAGGTCAAAAGGGATGTATATAAAGCTTTATTCTCCACCATGGTGTCCCTGACACTGTGTTGTTAGGGGTGAGACTTTGGCCAATCATCAATGACAATTTTGTCCTTGCTTTCCCTCCTCCTGCTGCAGGAAACAAGCCCCAGGCTACTGCAGGCAGTTCATGCACTGGGACAGAGCAGGCTCAGTAATTTAGGACCTATTATTCAGCAAGAGAATGGGCTGTGATCCTTCCTATCCTCCACAGAAAATAACACAGAAACCAACAAGGCCTTATGTTTGTAACATTCAGCACGCACCTTCTCATTGATTTAAGTTCTCATTTTTCTGTCTCACTTTAAGAGGGATTTTTTTATATTGAAATTGCACTCAGGGTAATAACCAATTTGCAACTTTTTTTCACGTTCCTATCGCAGCCAAATAGATTGTGATCAGAAGTGTTTTAAAACTACAATTCTACTAATGTTATCTACTTGACAAATTGCCCATAATACGTGAGAAAACCAAACAAAGTTATACTAATCCAGACTTCAGAGAACAAAAGTATCTGCTATGGCTCATTTTGCAGCTCATTTTGCTTCTACCGAGATACTTAGATTCTTATCCTTAAAATGGAACAGAGATGAAGGACAAAAAAATACTGAGAAGTCACTCTGTTACTTAACAGGAGCTTTACAGATTGACCACTAAGTTGCAGGCGTCCAGAGGGCAAAATCTGGTCTTTATATATTTTCTGAGATAGAGAACACTTGCTGTAATGGGAGATTATAAAAGTGAAAGAGGTATTACTTTTTTTTTTTTTTTTTTTCCCAAAAGATAGTGGAGAGTGAGTAACTACAGGCTAAGAATTCTCCTTTGCTAACCTGTCTAAAATACAATAATTACATGACAGAATAAAAGTGATCCTGTGCCAACAGAAATCCATGGCAGCTAATCGCACTGCTGTATGGTTGACCACGTACTTAGTGATATAAACAAATTAATTCCCAAAAGATAGCTAATCCAGCTTTTCTATCCCCCTAGTAACATTGTGGAGCCTGTGCACTAATACCTAACAGCATGTACTTTATATCATTTGGTGGCAACTTTTCCATTAACTGGCGACAAAGGACTTTTTTATTTGGATTTAGAAATTCCCAAAGCAAATTTCTGAAGGGCAAACTTACATAACGCCATTTAATTTGCAATGATTCTAGATCCCAGCAGTGTGAGAGCTCCTACTGAAGCTTGTTCTGTTCCCTTCAGCCAGAAATGTGATGGTTATAACAACAGACCAAATTAGCAATGGGCCTGCAATGTTAGGAAATGTCACTCTCTCGGATAAAAGATGAATGGAAAAATACAAATTCCAACACAACCTTTATCACGCATTTTGGTTGGTTTACCATGGGATTGAATGAAATGACACATGGTTGTCTAACAAGTTCCTGGAGCTGCTCTAAACAAAAAAAACAACCAAACAAAAAGGGCTAAAATCCCATTGCTTGGTGTGCAAAGCCCTGCCTTTGGTTCAATGGAGGAAGGATCTGTCTCCACCCGAGTTTCACCATCTACTTCTGAGGGGCACAAAAAACAACTGTGTCATGTCACATTCCTATAATGATACAGAAATTATTAGCTCTCATAAACTCAAATCATTAAAATAAAATAATCCCATATCACCCTCTCCCTTCCCTCCAAAATAAATACGTCAAATTTATCTCAAAAGCTGCTTTCCCTAAGTGTCCTATTTCCCTTCTACATTATGTGGCAGCATTAGAATATCATTATTCTCTAGCAATGGATGTTTAAGAACACTTTGATAGTGTTTAAATATTTTTTTTTCCTTTTTCTGCTGATTTATTGTACATTCCAAAAATACCCTGGAGCGAAACATTTGTTTTGGTTTGGGAAAGGAGAAGTCAAAAATATATTTGCTATATTTATCTCAGTCAGACCCAAAGCTGCACTGAGCCTTGCAAGGTACAAAAACCCCCAACAAATGAAACAAAAATATATACACCCCTTGCTTTTGTCCTCCTCCTTCATTCTCTATACTGACACAGAACTTGTTTCTCTAGAGACATAACCCTGTATTCTTTGAGTTAATTTTTTTCCTCCAAGTGGTTATAATGATAAAAATTTAATATCATGTTCTGAAGTCTTTGACTTTCCCTTGCATATCTTCATTCTTTGCAATTTCTGTTGTGGGACCATATCTAACCTCCACATTCTTTTACCATAAGAATGTAGGAAATAATGAATATGTGCATAGTTAGTGATAAGTGATGAAAACCAGGACAGGACAGCTGGATAAATAATTCTAATAGTGAAAGAAGGTCTACTGACCCACCTGTAATTCATCCTGCACCCTGGCAAAGACAAAAGGGTTTACACAGGGGCTGGAGTTAGATAAAGCTGGTCTGGGAATCTAAGTTAGAACATGAAATATTTAAAACATAGTTATTAGTGATTGCTAAAAAGTCCTTTTTTGCTTTAATAACTGTTTCTAATAGAATGTTGCCTGTATCCTCAGTCTACAGATGACTGACAAATACTGGTTAGGAAAAGTAGTGAATTCTTCTGATGTACTGGCAACTGAACGAACCAAACAACTAAGCAATGAAAAATTTCCAATAGAGCTTTCTGATACAAGTTCATATATTTCAGATTAATCAAATTCTTTTTTTCATATTCCTTTGAAAGACCAATACACAACAAATCCTCAGAGAAGTCTGTATATGTCACCAAACTTACAAGTTTAAGAGAGATGTAGGATAAATTTCCCTTTTGGGCAGCCATGATGAATTTAATGGCCCAAACATGAGAATTGAGTGTAACTTCAAGAGCCTCCCTCTGCCATTTTGGAATGGTTTTGGTCTCCTGGGGATCTCTGTCCCATTTGCTATCCCAGTGTGAATGCCTCATGTACTCAAGGATGCCTAAAACAGCACTAGAAACACTTCTGAACAATTAAATCTTATCTCAAATAATGCCAACAAACTGGAGTTAAACAAGTGGAAGGAAGAGCAAAAAGAAGGGCTTGATCTCAGAGATGTTGCACACTTTCCACTCTGCAAAACCAATAACCATGCTGGGGAAATTACCTCATTCGATTTATGATGAATGTTATTCTAGATCCAATGAGCAAATATTTTTCTCACACTTCTGACTCCATTTTTTATCTTTGATTATTTTTACATTGTCTGTAGCAGCACTCCTTCATGATCAGCTCACTGAAAATACCCGCTAAGGGGAAAAGACAAGTCGTTCTGAAGAAGAGTTGTTCTCTTTGGACTAACTTAAACTGGTGTAAACTGACAGCATCTTCCATTTATCACCAGGTCAGAGCACACATATAAGCAGTTACTATGGAGCAGCTCATGCATTGCAAATTAACACCTCTGTTTAAATATCACTAATTTATTCTCTTGCTCACTCCCTTAATCTTAGCCAGAGAATTGCATTAGACTGCAGCAGCCATAGAAAGACAAAAAATAAGTTACAAGCAAGCCACATTCATATATATGATTTTACAGTATTTTTAAATACTCTTTTGACACTCAAGTCTTCAGTATTTACAAAACAAAACATTATATATTGCTAAACAGTTTATTAAGGGTAAATTCCACTAGAATTTGAACCATTTGACCCCCACTCAGCTTTCTACCCACAAAATACATACTGGGGAACAGTGCATATGGAAAGCATATGGACTGTGGCTAAAATGGAACAAAGCCACCTTTTTGGTAAGAAGTCTGTATTAAGTACTCACATCTGCAGCCTAGCAGTGATGGCACTTTCACATATGCAAGTTCTTCTCCCCTCTGAATTCAGCCAGTGGTTCTCCAACCGACAGACACCAGTATGAAGCCATGGCTTCATTCCCAGTAAATTCATCTGTCTCAGGGAGCAAAGGAGAACCTAACATTGGAATTATGCATGAGAACCAGCTATGGAAACTTATCTGGATTGACCAAGAAAGGAAAAATAGCCCAGACATATGGGGTGGTGTAGGAAAAGGCACAGATTCTCCTGTAGGAGCATGGGACTGCCAGAACAGCTAAGCATAAACAGCCAGCTGAGAGCAAGAAATGTCTGAGAATGAAGGGCAAAATGAGCTGGGTAGGAGGAAGAAGCAGGATAACACCAAATGGAAAATGAAGGGATTTGGTTCAGTTGAGAAGAAAACTATAATCCAGCTCTTAGACTTCAAGGAAGAGGGTAGTAAAGAGTATCAGGCTGGAAAGGCTAAGTTAAGGGTATGTTTCATGAATTTCAAGGTTGTACACTCTCCTTCAAAGAATCCAGAAGTTTATAGTGCAAGATGCTAAAAGTATTTCTAGATACTAACACAGCAATGCAGATCACATTAACATACAGCTTTGTTAGGGATGGTATATAAATTAGAACTATTTGCAAAGGACTGGAAATAATAAGCTCATATAGAATGATAAATGTGTGTTATTAATGCTCTGTTGTCTTAATTGCAAGGCTTTTGTTCTCTATTACGGAATGAGAATATTCCCTGCAAAACAATTATTCTCTTGATTGTTGGTTAGATTAGCATTTGCCACAGGGCTTTATGCTTCACAAAATATTTTTGCTTGCATGAAGAAACCATGAAAGGCAGGCAGATACCAAACAGTAAAGTCAAAGAAAACAGATCATATTTGCTCTGTCATTGTGCCTTAACCACCTAACTGGTCATTTATGGATGGGAGTGTTTCCCACATGAGGAAGAAGGGAAGAGAGCTCACATAATCAGTTCAGCATTTTACATGTAGGTATTTTGCCATTCCAGGAAAAAAAAAATGGAAGAAGAAAGAAAGTATGGAGGAATTTTATTTGAGCCTTTTCCTTAGTTTCTTACATCTTTTGAACAAACCTGAAATCTTCTTGTTTGTTCACACGCTGCCTATTGATAGAGTAATATGAACATCATGGAACTGAAAATACAAGTAAACAAACCTTTCTTTTAAGACATTTATGACTCAGCAGGTCATGATTTTCCAATCACTAGGTGAGTCAGAACTAAGCCTGTGAAATGGTATTAGAAAGTACAAGACCTGATCCTTTATCTGCAGTGAAAGAATCATAGTCCTGACCATTTTTGTAATTAAGGGAGACAGGGCTGTTGTTGTAATGGAACACATCCCAGCCAAACTCTCAGACTGCTACTTTCTCCCTATCTCAACTTGCTCCTGCAATTTCATTTGGATGTAGAACTCAGTCTGTTCTGCCCTGACCA
The DNA here is from genome assembly GCF_008360975.1 of Lichenostomus cassidix. Lineage (NCBI taxonomy): Eukaryota > Metazoa > Chordata > Aves > Passeriformes > Meliphagidae > Lichenostomus > Lichenostomus cassidix. The sequence goes on along the minus strand of NC_139489.1, from coordinate 6,667,893 downwards.
GAGAGGTGAGGCTGTTTGTGGCTAAATGGCTGCTGTCTTGGTTAGTATTTATGATAATGCTCCTTTGAGATACTTTTGTGAAAAGGACAACAGAAACACAAAGGACAGCTCCCTGACTCCAGCCCAGAGGAACCAGATCAGAGCACACACAGCACTCAAGGAGATATAGGCAAGGATTGAGAAAGCCACTCTGTGAGGTTCATACCCAGGCAATGAAAGCAAATGAAATGCAGCATTTTTGACAGCAGCAGCAAGGTTATGGGATGTGTGCATCTCATGGCTTATTGCTAATCGAGATTATCGTCCGTGTTTATTCAATCAATAGCAGCATGTCTGGGGGGACTGGAAAGGCACTAATAAGGACACACACTGTTTAGGGTAAACACAGAGCTGATTACAGTGACATCCACTTGATTTGGCAACTAAGATGTAAATGGATATTTTCTAGATGCTGATGATGGCACATGCAATTCACCTGACAATGAGAGATGCAGACAGTACCTTCTGGGTTCTCTGTTAGTCTTAGAACAACAATTCTGGGACTCACCATGGGTCTGGCTCAGCTCCTGGCAGACTCTCAAGCCACTGCATTGAGAATATTTAGTGTACAGCTGCACTCTGTAGCAAGGAAAGCAGACACAAGCCAGGTAAGTCACCTAGATATCCCTCTCCTACTGTGTACACCTAGGCTGCCAAATTGAGCAGCCTAAGAGACAAAGGATCCCAACAAAGGATTTGACATGGAGAGGATGTGCCATGGGACAATGAAGCACAGAGATGCTCAGAAGTTGGCTCTAAGATCACAGTTGGATACTGCATGTAAATCACATTATGGAAGTCTATTGCATATCTACTTCAGATCTGCACAGAAAACAGAACTGTGTGATTGCTGTACAGTGAAGACATCCTTTGAGAATAAATATTCACATTGTAATTGTTTAAAAGATGAATGATCATATTGGCTCCCAAGAATGGCCTCACAGAAATAATCTGCTCAGACTTCTCAGTCATATATGTGTATGCCATTTTAAGTGAGGAAAGAAACAATCTTGCCTCGATAGACCTTATATTCTGACAGGAATGTCAGCTACATCGCTTGGGACTCTGTCTAAAAAAAGGACTTGAAGGCATAAAATTGAAATCAGGAGGAATTTTGGTAGAGAAACCCAGAGCTGCGATCCTGAGTTGTGAACCTCAGCTGCCACTTGTATCCTATTCATTCAGCATTTTGTGGCTGTAAAGCTGACTAGAGACTAGCAAGTTCTGCTTTGGCACCCACTCAGAATTGCCTGAGTTTTGACAGAGCTGAGCAGTTTGGCTCTTAACCCAGTCAGGCAAAAGGAGACTTGGCATCGCTGATGACAAAGAAAATAGTTTTTGGAGAATTAAATGCATTTTTTCAATTTGCTGAAACAGAGTAATTCTAATCATTAGCAGGGGTACAGAATGACCTGATCATTGCATTTGAGACCTTGGTTTTTCTGTGCACTCAATGGCACAGCACATTAACTCTTCTGCTAAAGTAGCCCTGGATGAGATTCCATCTGCACTAGGATGGATCTCCAGCCACCTCCTGGAACACACTGGTGCAGAGCACAAAATATAATGATGTGTTTGTGCCTACATATATTTTTCAGCTATAGGAACTTAGAAGCCAAGACCTTAGAAACTGCAATCACAAAGTACTCAAACTTTGTCACCATTTCCTCATCTTTCAGGAGCTTACTGGTGACAATTGTCTCCAGGTCTGGTGGTGCTAAATACCTGCAGTCTCTGTGAAAGTCCAGTAGAGTTGAGAATGCCTGAAAATTTGACAAACTCTCACAGGGATTTTATACTTGGTGCCAACAGAATAATATGGAAAAAAAAGAACATTTGGTGTTTCCTTAGAACTTTGTCACAGAGCAGTATCCCTAAATGAAAATAAATCACATGGTCATCATCTACAGGCAAGTGTGAAAGCTGATACCTTGTAATGCTTTTGAAATCAATGACAAAATTTATTCACTTTAATGGTGCAAGAGAGAACACACTAAAATGTTCTTTAACTGTTTCTCTCTGAGTTGTAGCATTCAGATAAACACAATTCTGGAAGTGTCCACACAGTCAAAACCTGAAAAGCAGCTACAGAGATTTCTGACAAAGCACAGAGGTACCTTTCTCGATAAACTACCAACATGTCAACAAAACTGTTGTAGTAAAAGTATAAATTAAAGTATTGTAAAGTCTATAAAGATGGGTTTAGCTAATAAACAAAACTTATTCTCGTGTTTATTCTTCAGTTTTGATTTCTCTCATGTTCATTTAATCTCAGTGCTGGAAAGTTATAGTTTTTGTTGCACAAATATTACTCCCTGGCTTAGCAACACTAGTGGAGAATATTTGACAATGGAAGATGCAAGAACTGTCCTTTTTAGACAAAAAGTATCAGTGATTTAAGTGATAATCAAGAAAGGCTGTGGCAAATACAGAGGGCAAAAGGCATTTACTTGTATTATAGTAATATAATGCCAGTACAGATGCTTCATATTTGTCATCTTCTTTCTTCCTTACCACAGACAGAAAATGCAAAGCTATTTTTTTTATTAGTAAAGTGTTGTTTGAAAGCTACTCCAAGAGTCACATAAAAAAACCCCAAAACAAAAAACAAGCAAAAAAAATCCCAAACAATAAAACTAATCCCCCCAGAGAAACCCCCAGAGACAAACCTCAAACATATGGCAGTAGAATTCAAGTACTTCTTTTCTCTTTATTCACAGTAAAATACTGATATAGACATACAAGCTACAAATGTCAGTGTCTAATGTATCAAATATGCAATATATAGTGTTATACTGTAATAGCTGAAACTTTCATCTTCTTCATGTAAAGATGAATATACTCTTTAACTGGAAGAAGCAATCATAAGGAATGCATCACTAGGGCTATTTGCTATTTGTTATTGGCAGTCCAACATTTCCAAGTGTGTTTGGAGGGAATATTTGGACAGTGTATTCAGCAATTTCAAAGATTGTCCTGGTATTATTTACAGACTCTAGGCAGAAATGTTATTTCTAATAATTTAGGGCACTGTTCTCAAAATTCTCCTATCTAACAGTTGTGCCTTGTCTCTCTCCCAATGCACACACATACACCATTTTACAACCTCTCTTAAACCTAGTTATTCCAATCCTTACCTGCTATTCACTCCTCCTCCTCTTCTGACCATTGCCTACAGAGAAATCTCACGTTGCTCACAGCATTACAGGTGTGCTGGGCTGGGCTGGGGCAGAGGTAATTTTCCTCATAGCTGTTTTGGGGCACAAATAACCCAATCCCCAGTCTTCTCCTACATGAAAGGAAGCCACAGCTTGAGACTGGCATAATTTTCTTAAACCTCTGCACCTTCAGACTAGCAGTCATCCTCAGGAAGATCAACTCATCCAAACCACCCCTGCTTTTTTCATCTGATGAGCTCAAACCAGCACATCAAACCCAAAATACAATGTAAATATCCAATCATTTAACCGCCAGTCAAAATAATTTCTACAATGTTATAGAAAACTTTTGATTAATATCCACAATTTCTTCTTAAATATTTACAGATATTTGCTCTTTCATAACTTAAGCTCATCCCTTCCCATTGCAGTTTTTTCCAACAGTCATGTTTGAATGGAAGTAAAGTATCACACATATTTCTGTGTTAGGGGTACACCAGGAAAAAAAACAATTCCTGCTCATTTAGCTTGGACTTCTTTGCAGCAACTCATACAGAAATTCTTCCCAATTTCTCACACCAATGGCAGGCTCAGTTTAAGGGATGGTGATGAGCACTGAAAATTGCACCATTTTCACCAACATTAAGACAAAAGATGTTTTGAACATACATCATTACCTGTTGAATTAATGTTTTCCTGTGCACATAGACTTATATGTGTGTGCCTAGATGTAATTACACTTCACCCTCCCCAGACTTTTCCTCTCTCACATTCCCACACATGCATCCTTGGAAAGGAGAAAAACCTTCTGCGTATTTTTATTGGCCTGTCAATCTGCTGCCTTTTTTTTTTTTTTCTTCCATAACTGGAATGTCATGTAGCATGTCAGTCTTCCTGCTTTCCCTTTCACCAGAATTAAGCACCCTGCATGACTGCAGAGAAAGCTACTGGGGGAAAAGAAAAGGCAATTTCTTTTCAACATTTAGATTTGATACAAGAGGTGCCATTCATTGTGTATCCAGGAAAAGAGACATCATGATCAATCCAACAAAGTTGAAATCTAACATATCCTATCTTCTGTCCTCTATTAAATGACATATTGAGAAAAAGATTCAGATTTTACTTGGTGGAGTAAAGACAAATGGAATTCTTATCAATCTCGGAGTCAAACCCAAAGCATCCAAGAACAGGCTTAAAAATGAATCCTTAAAGTCTCACTTTTAAAGTGACCCCTGAGGTCTTGGTGACCACCCAAATGTTGCAGCATGAAATTCAGGAGACAAGGTTTGTCAGAATTCCTCTAAAGATATCAGCAGGTGATGCTTGCAGTGATTCTGGCACAATGATACTCACTCCAAATTTTCCTCTTCCCTCCCGATTTTCCATCCATCTCCTTCCCTCCTCTCCCTGAGCACCTCCAAATACATAACACTTAAAATGGATGAAAAAATACAGCAACTAAAAAAGTTCCTGTGATAAGCTGGGAACTGACATGACTATCTGTCTTTAACTTTGAGCATTCATAGCTCTGTTTGAAAACCTATTCAGACCTGGATAGCCTTTTGTGGGGACAAATGGGGCTGCTGCCAGTTTTCACCAAGTTATAAAATTTTCAGAATCACAATAAATTGTGAGACAAGGAGAAGAGAAATTCAATTTAACAAGGAACTCGTAACTTTTCATTGAAGGAGTGCTCAATTGTGGGACAAGGAAGAAAGAGTGAGAGGGTACAGTGTGCATCAATATCTTATCCCTTTCTTTCTGGGTTGTCCTTGGAGGCTTGTCCATAATTTACTTTCCCAGGGGAAATTTAACACAAGTGTAGCAATTTTTCCTTTCATCCTACTGATGGACTAAGCTAGTCTCAGAAAAGAAAAAAAAAAGGGGGGGGGGGTAAAAAAGAAGGAGAAAGGGAAGATCCATAGATATTGTTTACCCTGCAGATCATGTATTATTTTTACCTCCAGATGTACATATTTTGACAGTAGTGCTAACTCTGCAGGCACACTCACACATACACAGGGGCAGTGTGATCAATGGTAGGGGTCAATAATCCCATTTCAGAAGCAGTTCTGCTGCAGACTGAAATGAAACAGAGTAAAGTCTAAAGTAATGAAATGTGACAGAGCCACACTCACTGCCATCCTCCAAATACAGAGAGAAATACATTTCTACAGGAGGAAATCCAAACTGCCAAATTAGCCCTACTCCCATAATAAACAAGTCTACACATGGCATCATCCTTAGAATTTGCCTTCTTCAATTAACTATAATATGATCTCACAAAGTCTGATTTTTGTTGGAGTGTGAACGACTAACCTTCAGGTTTCCTTGTGAGCAAATATCCCATCTCATTAGTTCACAATATTAATCAAATCTTTTATTCCCTCTTTATATTTGTTGTATCACAGTGATATTATAGCTTCTTCAATTGGTTGAATCAAAAAATGATCCATAAACAATCACGGGGCATTTAGGATCATAATTGTCAATGCATCTCATTACATTGGGCAGGGCTGGTGACAGCTGGCAAATCTGTCTTTGATCCATGAGCAATCCCAGGCCTGGCTGAAGCTGCCCTTCAGTCAATATAAATGTCAGAAGCAATAGCACTTCTAATAGCACACTATAAAGTGTGATCACCAAAAAATGGAGCCTCCTTCCAGAGGACTGAGAAGATCCAAGGGTGGGAATAGGCAGATCTCCATGGATTTATGGGTTTCCTTTCCTTTTCCCGACTTGTGCTTCTGGAAAGATGATTTCCATTTCCATAAAATTAAAAATCTCAGTACAGACAAGAAATTTAACTGATTCCTGCAGCAATAATTTCATGAGGCTTTTGACTTACTTCCAATTGTCACTGGGATGTAAAAATGGATAGCTCCATAAATTCAATAAAGCATATGTTCAGTATATGAAGTGCTAATTAAAGAAAATTCCCTAGAAGTAGTAATTAAAGAATTACCATGTAATCCAGATGTTTTTGATGGAAATCCCCAAAAACAGGCATCACCCTAACACTGCCCAATCTTTGATTTGAGGATCTAGAATAAAATCTGAGGCCAACAGAGAGCTGGAGAGCTGACTGGTGACGAGGGGCAGGTTAATAATCGAAAAGAAGTCACTGTGTTATTTGGACAATTTCAGACTTTGTGGTCTAAGATGCAAGGAAATATGGAAGTATCCATTTATGAATAAAAATACCTACAGAACAAGGAGTGCCATAGCAATGGGAAGGAACTACCCATTTGGTAGGGATAAAAGTAAAAAATCCAAACAGGAGTGTACAAGAGGAGACACAAACATGAAGAGACATTGAGGGTAACAAAAACCACTTAATAGTTACTCCAGTAAGAGGGATGTCGAGGATAAGGATACTCTGGTCCTGAGGGAAGAAGTGAAGCATGATGGATGATGCCAAAAGACTAATGAATATCTCTCTTTTTCACTTCAGTCTTTATTATAAGGTCAATTGCAATCATGTATCTATCACAATTAATATCACTGACAAAGGGCCAGATTTGAGCCTCAGACAGGGAAGGTGCAATATTCAGAGTACTTAGGTAAGGTGGATGTTTTTCAACAGGCTGAGTCTAATGAACTTCATCCCCCAGTACTTATAGAGCTAAATAGGAATCTCAAAGTGATCAGGCCTTATCTTTGAGAACTTAGAAAGGACAGTGGATAAATGGGAAGGCCATAAAAAGGGCCAGTGTAATATCTTCCTTTAAAATGTATTTTAAAGAAGAAGGCAAGCCTGAGAATTGTAAGCCAATCAGCTTATCCTCAATTCATGGAAAAATACAGAAACAAATAGCTGAACCCTCTGTAAGCGCCTGGAAGGTAATGAGAACATGTATAACATCCAACATGGATTTGTCAAGAACAATCATGTCAGAGCAATCTAATTTTCTTCCCTGATAGGGTAACAGGCCTTGTGGACAGAGCAAAAGCATCAGATGTCATTTGTACTTTGGACTCTTTTTGATCCTCTTCCACATATCAATCTTCTAAGCAAACCATGGAAGCATGGCTCAGATGAAAATAGTACAAAGTGGGTACAGCACTGAGTCAGAAAATCATACCTGGGGTGTGATTAGCAATGTTTCTATTGACATGAAAACTTATCTCATGTGACAATCTGGATGAAGCTCTCCTAAGACTGGTAGCACTTAGGATTTTGATTAATGACCTGGAAAATAGCATCACAACCATACTTGCTGTGACAATATCCTTCACAGAGGCATTATAAATAGACTGGATTTATAATGCCCTGAATTCAGAGAAACCTTGATGAATTTTAAGATCTGATTTGGAAGCCATAGTGCTGGTTCAGTAGGGATAAATGCAAAGTACTGCATTGAGCCAAAAATTAACTGCTGGAGATGGAGAACCACTGACTTTGGTAGCCATTCTGTAGAAAATTAAAAGTTACTGTGGATCACAAGCTGGATAATCCATCAACAATATCATGCTGCTCCAGTAAAGATGAATGTCCTACTGCAATGGATAAATTAGTTCTACTTTACTTGACACAGAAGAATCTTTCTACTCAGCACCAGGAAAGCTGCAGCTGCATTATTTGATCCAGTCTACAAATACAGATATAAGTAAAATGCTGCTAAAAAGTAAAAAAAAAATAATAAAATAAATAAATAAAAAATGGATGGGGGGGAATAAAAAAGGAAAGAAGCCCCAAACCACAAAACTGGTAAACTGCTCTTTGTGCTGATGTTAGATAGGGCAAGACATAAACTACTTAAAGAGCAGCCAGGGAGACTGAGGCTAGATTTTAGGAAAATAACTGTCAAGTGGTAAGAAGCAATAAACAGTAGAGAAGACTGATTGCCTGTGGAAGTTCTGGAATACTTCTGGAAAAAAACTGTCAGAAATAACACAGAAATCTGTCCAAAATAAATGGGGATCTTGCCACTCTTAAAAGGTGATCCAGATTACCCAAAGGTCCTTCCCACTTGTGTGACTCCATTGAGCCCCAGTGAAACAGCCCAGAAATTAGATCCTTGACCACGATATTTGGGAGCAGTGAACAGAATTAAATACCTGTATTTTACTAAATAAAGTATTTTATAAAGCTGAACAAAATTATGGAAATTTAGAATTTTGTAAAAGATGTTGAGAGACTGAAATAGACATAGCAAGAAGCCACAAAAAATTATTCAGGGCTGAATACAATATCTTGAAATGAGACTGAAGTACTACAGTGTGTTGCATTACCATTACCATTAACTTCCTATCTCTGCCCCCCCATGGAAGCAAATGATTTCTTAATCTTGTAGTAAAAAATTAGCTACCAGAGGAAAAAAAATTAAATAATCCTAGATTAATTCAACTCAAAAATTAGATTTATGCTTTTAACAGTGAGAGTAATCAGACACTGGAACAAATTACCAAAGGAAGCAGTAGATACTCTGCTTCCTGATGCCTTGAAATCAAGGCTGGATGCTTTCCCAAAAGACAGACTTCAGTCATACATAGGTTAAAAGTTCAACCCAAGGCAATACAGGTTTAATTTCACAGTCTGTGATGTCCTAGAGGGATCCCACAATTGTTCAAAGTCCAGGAATTAATTTAAAGTGAGCCTGAACTTCTTTTCATCTGAACAGGAGGATCTCCACACCCGTAGACTGATATTGCAACCTGAAAGCACTGGCATTGTCTCACTGTGATATGGTATTTTCACACACCAAGGTTCTTTTCCATAGCTCTATGAACTCAGAAATATCCTTTACCAACACAAAGTTGAGAGATGAAAGAATAACATTTAAAAAACACATCCCCACAGAAAATCCTCAAAACATATTTTGCTCAAGAAACAGAAAATGGAAAGTTCCAGAAATCTGAATGGATAATTTGAAGGCATGTTTCTCCTCTTCAGAACTTTAAGAGTCTACTATTTAATGCCTTATTTAGTCTGCAAAAGTTCTGCCTGCTTTAAGAGCAAAAGGATTAATGGTTTCAAATTCCAGTGTTTTGACCTTTATTCAACATTAAAATGCTTATTTGAGCATTCTGCCATGGTACCAGTAAGCCTCTGTCTAATGAAAATGGTAAGGGAAAGAAAGTTTAACTCCCATATGCCCACAAATAGAATTATTTTGCATTAGGAGGTTTAGTGGATCTTTTGTGCACACACACACAGATAACATTGATGCAAAGAGCATTAAAACCACAGAGTATATCTGCTATTGCTCTGGGTAGAGGTTGAATGTTAGAGCAATATTAATGATGATGATGAACAAAAAGGGTTAAGAGCTCCTGTTCCCAAGTTATCACCCTGAATTATTTGTGACATCAAATAGTTTAAAGCAAAGTCCAACAAAAGCAAATCACACTTGTTACTTCTGAAATAAATTACAGAATTTTGCTTCCAAATACCAAAAGCCAGATGAAAACCAATGAAGCAATTTACATATTAAGATACATGGTGTGCTAAGACAGCTAATCAAAGTGGGAAAGAGGAGGCCAAGATTGATTTTGGGTGGTGCTGAATAGCAGAGGGTAAGTTATAAACACTTTGGCTGACACAGCAGGAAAAGCTGGGGGAGAAGGTAAAGGCAATAAAGACTCAGTGCTGCTGCAGACCTTCAGGGCAACTACTGAACTGAGAACAGTAATTGTCTTTACAGCTGATGGAAAGTGAGAAAGCCTTAATCACACTGAATCTTTACTGCTCTGATATTGATTAAAATAACAGCTATGCAAAAAGCAAGGCAGGGCAACATTTTGCTCAAGGCAGATTCCCATTCTCCCCTCGTCAGCTGAGCAGGAATCATGATCAAACACAATCCAGAGCATCAGCCATGCAGAGATGGCACATGCAAGAAATTCAGCCTGAAGCTAATTGCCAGCTAAGGTTTGGTGGTAACAGCTTTACCATATTTCAGTCAGCCTTTTTCCTGCATAGAAGATTACAGGTCAATCTTTTTAGCAGTGAAAGGTTTCTTGGGCAAAGAGATCATTGTTACAGCAGTTTGTTGAATAAAAAATAAATTGCTCAGAACAAAAAGAACTAAAATAACTTCCAAAGGACAAAAAGTAATCAGTATCTTATCTGGAGAAGGAGCATTGAGCAAGCACCTTTTAAAATGTAACAATAACTTCTTAAGAATTACAAAATGTGTCACAACTAAAGTTAGTCGTGACTCAGAAATTATGCATAGGACAAGTAAGGAACAGCAGAAATCAACACTGCAGGAATGTGCAGGTTTAAGGAGATGAGAATAGTAGACAGGAAAATCAATTTACTGCATGATAAATGTTCATATGCAAAATAGCATGAGCAAAAAAAAAACCCAGCTGTGAAGAATGTGGCAGTGAAGGGGATCAAATCATTATGCATCAGAGTGAATATTTCATCATTCTAATTCAAACTTCCTGTGCAAATATTAACAGAACCACAGGAAAAGAAAAATTCTACAAAGCATGCCAGCATTTTGCTAAAAATACATACAACCACTCCAGAACTGCAAATATAATTCAAAATTCCCAACTCCCTTAGAAGTCTGACTTCACTGAACATAGAATAAATTCAGGCACAGAGGAAATCAGAATGGAAAAGGTAGAGATGGATTTATTTCTGCCACTTAAACAACTTAAAATAAACTTAAGGCAAGGCAAGATATGCTCACAGTGAATAAAAGGAATAAACTTGCGTGGGGGGGTGACAGAAAAAAGTGTTCTGTGAAGGTTTTTTAAAAAAATTATGTTCTTTTATTCCATATTGAAATTTAAGGTAACTTTTAAAATATTTTTTAACCTAATACTAAAAGGAACACAAAAGCTTTATTTAAAAAATCCAGTTGGTGAGTGACTGCAAAAATAACAGTGTCTGCCAAGATCACTGATGCCTCTAAAGAAATATATATTTAGTTTGGCTTACTCAGCAGTGCTCAAAAAAACTCTAGGAATCATTCAGGCTAGAATATGCATTTTTAATAAATACCAACAAAAATGGAAAAAAAAAATCAATTCAACAAAGATTAAAAAGGCCATAAAGTTTTTCCCAGCTCTAAAATGCAATCATTGTCTTAGCCCAGCTCCTTTTCCAGTCATAAATAGACAGTAAAACAATGAAACACAGCAAGTTTTAACTGAGCTCTCTGAATTTCTATAGGTGAAACTGATATCATATACATCATTCCTATTGCAGGAATTGGCTGCCAAGACAAGGACTGGGGGATACCTCCAGTGTGCCATCCTACACCACCATGGGATGCAGAGATTGGTGCCAATCTATACCATCATTGATCCTTACTTCTGCCACAAATGCAGCATCTCAAATACGAACACTACTGTACCCTGAATCCAAATATCATTTGCCATAGCTCATTGTTCATCCCATTCCAAATTTAACACCACCCAATTAACAAAACTGCTCTAAATTTATCTCCAGAGTGTTCAGCATGTTGGACTTGTGAAAGGAAATAGGCATGTGGTAAAACATGTTCCTCTTTTTGCTGATTCTCAGCAGAAATGTTTCCTCCTCTCTTATCAGTTGCCTGAACACCAGCATGCTACAATCAACTTCCTGCTACTTAGTTAAGATTCTTGCTTGCTTGCCTTTCTTCTCTAAATACAGCTCTCTCGTGCTGCTATTGATCAGTGGCTGAAAAAAAAGAAAAGCCTGGACGAAACTCCTTTTTCTTTCCTTTCTTTTTTGTTATTGATATTTTTTTAAAAGCTCCTTTCATCTCCTCCTCTACCAGGAAAGCATTACTTGATGGAAATACAAGAATAATGAATCTAAAGCTGTTCAACACCAAACTACCTAGGAATGGAAAAGATCCCCCTAGAATTGAGCCTCCTGCATTTCAGTGAAGCTGCACACATGCACTCCAATTACTTTCCCAGTTACAACATCAGTAACTCAAGGAAATTCTGCTCCAGTCAATAGTGCATCCACAGATTATCTGCCATTGGGAATAAGGGCAGAATTTGACCCACTTCTTTTTGGTCATAAAAAAAACCTCATGGGTGATAGGTAGCAAATCAAAATATTAAATGTGTTTTTATAGTTTAAGATTTATAGCCTCACACTGCTCCTGAAGTCTCTACTTCTAAACAGTTTATGCTATTAGCAGGAGGGGTTAATTCCAGCAGAACTTTTGAAAGCCACTTCCCACTTTTCTGGTCATCCCTCTGAACACAGGAGTAGCAGAGGTAGCTGAAAACAGAGCAATGTATATTTAGCCTGCAGTGTTATATAACCTGTCTGTTAACAAATGCAAGACACAAAGTAAAGTCATGTAACCCAATTGAAGCAGCTCGTACTGGAGGTTGATTTCCCTTGGGAAACTGAAACATCAAGTAAGAAACTGAACCAGTTAAATATAACCTTTTTAAAGGGCAAAAGAATTCAAAGGTAATCAAGGATTTTTTTTTTTTTCTCAGAAGGGCATTTATAATTATATTCCACTCTTATTTATAACAACCCTTTTAATGTTGGTACTACAAAGAACTCCACAGAAAGCCAGCTTTGCTTTATGTAACAGGATTCAATCTCCACGTGGTTTTTATATGCAAAACATCTTCTGCACAAGGTATACACTGACAAAAGCACATCTCCCTGAAGAAACAAGGAATCTGTTTTCAAATGGTTCACCAGGGTTCAGCCATGTGCCTTTTGCTAATATTGTGGGAGACTCGAGAAGAAATCCTTAGCTCTTGTTTTGAGAAAATAATGGCAAATGACTTCATGTGCACATAGAGTGAGCTCAGCACCTAGTGTTTAATTTCCTCTATTATCCTAGAATACACTTAATGGTTTGCTTTAATCTACTGATTACTGAGGAGAAGGAAACAGAACAATTAGCAAGCTGATTTTTTCAGTTTCTTTCCACTGGTTAAACAGGTATGAGTTAAAAAGTAGAAATGATGGGCGTGAGCTAAAACCCTATGAACCAGAAGCACATTTCAGAATTCATCACCTGGAGTGACCAGGTGGTCTGTGATAAATCATTCAAGATCCCAAGTTCCGTGTTTGTGTTGTGTTAGGACACAACATCTTGTGTTATGAAAACAACAGTGGGAATTTCAGAGTGGGAGCTGGAGGTGCACAAAGCCAATGAGAAGGAAAGCTGCAACAAAGGGGAAGGATAGATTTAGGTGGGACAAGCTCTTGCACAGAAGGTCTGCTGGATGCAGGAGAAATGAATTATATAGAAACCTGGCTCTGTGGATGCTTCCATCTCCTCCACATCCAGCAGACACTTGCACAGTCTCACTCTGCAGTCTGTTACCCTCAAACAATAAAAACAATGTAAAGGGCAGAGCCTTGACACAGCCAGAGATGCTCTCAAATTATGCTGCACAGATTAAAAACGTGCAGGAGCTTCCCAGGATGATATAAATTATTGATCCATCCCATTTCTCATGTTGCCCAAATGCTTGTAAATGCTACTATACAAAAACATCGGTACAAAACCGCCCTAATAAATTTATTCCACGAAGAAAAAAAAAAAGAAAAAAGCTAATTTAATCTCAGAATGACATGAGAGACATTCTGTTTGAGTAGCAGCAGGCATGCAGAATCCCAGGGTGGATTCCATTGTACATACCTGCTCAAAGTCTCAGCAGACACACTCTGAACACCTGCAAGTGCCTGACAGAGGCAATCGGGCTGGTGATTTCTTACCCACAACAGGCAATCTGTTGATACACTGTGAAACCAGCATTAGGAGATGCTTTAGTCAAAATGCTGGAGGTTATTAATCACAGCTTTGGGGTTTCTGACAGGATGTTTTGATAAAATAAATCTATTTTAAGTGACTGTAATGAAATACTAACCGGTTTTTGAAGGGCTTTTAAGATGTTTTTAAGAAGTTTCAGATCAAAGACTCAGTTAATGTAACCTCCATGCATTAAATATTTAGTACTTATTCAGTCACTTGAGCACTCAGGCATCTTGACATTGTAAAAGGAGGAGAGGGAAATTGAGTTTAAGTCAGTTTTACACAGTGGGATTTTTCAGTTTTTATGTTAAAATCCCAGGCATGTAATTTTAATACAAAGGGGTCTATTCTTCTACAACAGTATATGCACCACCCATTAAAAGAATTCTTTATTCACCTGCCTAGATGGGAGAATAAATCCTCTATAGAGTCACTTCAGTAGAAACTGTTGTGCTGGGATTAACATCATGATTGAACATTATTCTGTCTCTGAGCTCTCTGATGGACAAAACCAAATGCAGATGCTTCTCTCTCCAGAACAAGGAGGCACTTACAAGGAACACAGAATTTTAACAATGGCAGACAGATTTAAGCAAGTTCTTTTTAGATATTTTGGATTATGTGACTACAAGATATTTCCCCTCTCTAGCATCCCTGAATTCCAACAGCTGCTCTTTACCATTTCATTTCTTCCAAGAAGTGCTCAGAGGTCTCCAGAACAGATGAGGGAAATAATCCTATTTGGGGACTTATTAAAATAGATGTCTTGAACTAATAAATTTCAGATTATTAGAGGCTGGATATCCACTCTGAAAATGAAATATGATGTATAAATTTTACAATTTCTCAAGCATCAGCTTTCTTGTGAAAGCTCACTGGGTGCAGCAGGAGCTTGAGGATGACTTCAAGCAGAATGAAGACACTCCTGAGTGCATTTCTTGGCTCACTTGCAGAGGATTATAGACACTAAAATATTAAAAATTGCCTTTGAAACTATCGCCATGACCCACATTAGTAGCTATTCTCAGAATCAAGGTAAGAATTGTGTATTTCTATCCTGTTTAACACAAACATGCACACATTTAAGTTCTTTGATTTACACAGTTGCTCTAAGGCTCTTGTATTTCACATTAATTTGTAATACAGAAAGAAACAACCTCAACTCAAACACTACCAATATATGGGGAAAAAGAAAAAACAGCAAAAAATTCTGCATATTTTTCACAAACATTTCCCAAATTTCATCATGAACATTTTCCCAAAATTTACAGTGCGATTGAAGATGACTGCACCCTAATTTGAAAAAAGCTAAAACTGACCTCTGAAGTAATGGCAGCAATACATATTCCCAAATCTGGCAAGGCATCATCATTGCATGACCCTATTTGTCATCAGTGTCTTCGGAATGTGAAGCAAGAACAAAGGCTGTGTGTCACCATGGGCTCTGCCGTGACACTGAAAGACAAACAGCCACTGAAAACATCTCCATGCATCTCCTGCTAACTGCATGATCTCATCTGTTTTTCTCAAAGACTTGTCTTGATTTTCTCTGCTTTCACTGCTGGCTGTGGCTCTGAAGCTCCTGTCTTCTCTACCATCTTCAATTATATGAGCACAAGGTGCAGGAAGGTGCAAGGTGATTTTACAGGAAAAAGAAGGTTTTTTTGTAGGTAACCTTAATATTCCTTATGCACAGTTGCCTCTGTGTGCATGCCATTGTGAAACACTCCCTAACTAAATTAAACAAATTAATCCTTGCTCTGCTGAAGAAGAAACTATGTCAGAAAAAAAAAAATCACAAAGAAATCCAAACCACAAGACATAACATAATGCATGTTAAACACTCCAACAGGTCCCTCACTGATTTACCCAACAGAGTCAGAATTTATCTACAAGGTACTACTGAATAACTTCATGTCTGTGTTTCTTTTGTGGTTTTTAAAATTTTGTTGAGAGTGGAAACCTGTGTTAAAACCATCTACACAGCCAATAAATCAAGATGATTCCTGAAGAATTTAGCTGTGTGAAAGCAGATCTTTAAAGACTTTCTGGAATCTTAGAAATTAATCACATCCTCAAAACTAGCAAGAAGTTTAGGAAAAGACAGAGATACTAATTTTGTTAATTCTGAAACAGCAGACAAACAATCTAGAAGTAATCTAGGTGAAGCTTTGTTGTACTGAGGCACACCAGAGGGGAAGTCAGATATCAGATCTCATCCTGCTGCCTCTGACACTGACATTGTACTCCAAAGGAAGGCAACTTGGGCAGAGGGAGGGTAATGAGGTTGTGACCAATGCTCCACTGCAGGGGTCATGAAAAGTGAGAGGAAGATGGGAAATGGTTTTGATAACAGTGGAAAAAAGGCCTTTAACCAATTCTATAGAAATTGAATGCAGCATTATGAAATACTCAGTTTGACTGTGGCACTTTCAGGTGCTCTGTGGATTAAAAATAAAAAAGGAAGAAAAAAAATGGAAAGGAGAGATTGTCCAAAATTAGCAACATTAAATATTTCAAAGGGTATTGATTGGAAGAAAATCATTACATATTTTTCCTTATAGAAATTAATGCCATTTAAATAGAGCACAGTTTATTGTTAGTTATGATGTTTTGACTTGTAATGGAGATGACCTTTTGAAATCAGGATATATCCACATGTAATGCTTTGCGATGCAATGGACTTCTAAAAAGAAGCAACCCTGGCTATATATTAGCTTTTAACAGGAGATGTGTTCCAGGCATTTAGAATTTGGGATCATTTGACTAAACAACATAAAATCAGTTTACAGAACTCTGATAGGGTGAAGGTGTCTCCCACAGAGATTAAACATGGACAGTCCCTGGAACAAAAACTGTACAATTTTGTGCTCATGTTGGCTGCAAACTGGGGTGCAGATGGGTATTCCCAGCATGCAGAACGTGCTATGAAGCTGCTGTAAGGAATTCTATCCATGATCAGTGTTGAACTACATCTGCCACCAGTGCTAAGTGCAGCCAGGGAGATCTGATGACGTGTGATCAGCTCCAGAGGTTTACTACCAGGAAACATTACTGTTCTGCAATAGGCTGTGATCATTGCCTTGCAATCATTATGGGGTGTTTTTGAATCAAAGAAAGAATATGTTCAAACACCTTTGTCATTTCTAATAAATTTCTGTGCAGTACAATTCCCAGAAAAGCCCAATGTTCTGAACTGTCTGTGCACATGGGCTCCCTATTGTGTTAAAGACACATCTCCAGTTGATGTTTTCCATTAAATTAAATAATGTGTACTGCTGCCAGAGTACAGGCTATCCTACTTTCTAGCACACGGAGCAACTTCTGAAGCTAATCAAAGAAATTTTGTGAATTAGTATTTTAGAGATGTTAACCATCACCAGTCCAAGGTCTTTCTAAACCTCTTGTTGTGATTCAACATTATTGAGTGTGAAGTTAGTAATTTGTGACTGCATGAAAGGAAGGAGAGATTATCTGCATTTCAAAAAATAAATAGACATAAAAAAGGGTCACTCCACTTGGTTATTTGAAAAAAGGGATTATGGAGCAATTAATCCGTGGTCAACACTTGCAGGAGAGAACTTCTTTCTTTCCGAGTAAGTTTTCAGATTGAGCATGTCAGGAAATTTGTGCCATTATATGTAAATACTTGAAACTGGGGTGGAAATAATTTCTAGAATCCAATTTGTTAAAAAATGAACACAGGTGCTGTTCTTATCAGATGAGGAAAGGTACATGAGCAAAGGGAAGCATTTTGACACGCAGTTCTCATTCACTTCTACCAAAGTTTTCTTGGCTGGTTTTCTGGAGATGGCTGCTACAGGAGCCATCAATTTACTTTTCTTGGTACTACCTGATGGCTCATACTGATTTTGTAGTAGATAGCAAGGTGAAGTGGTTGTTGTCCTGGATCTTTGCGATACATTGATTTTCTTTATTTTTTTCTGATTTAACTTTCTAACAAGCAGAGAGTGGCTTACTTATTTTGTAACATACATACAAAAATTCATAGTAGTCCTAAAGGAATACTAGATTTCTAACAGAAGAGTGTGTATTTGCCTGTATTTCTCAGGCAAGATGAAAAATCTGAGATTTCAGAGACCACAGCTATTCTGCTTCATTATTGTCATAGCAACAAATGATCTTGAAGCACTGTATGCAACATCTATAGCCATTTGCAGTATAGCTCTAGCTACTAACTTGTTTCTGTTAATGGCTGGCATGAACCAGTCTCTGTAATCTCTGCAATTTAATTGATGAACTGCAAAACAAATGGTCATAGTTAATAAAATTATATTTTGCCATCTGTGTCCAGTAATGAGAAAATCTGAATTATAGGAATGAAAAAGAATGAAGTTTTCTTCCAAACAGATCAATGCATCCCACCTCTTTGTCAGCTTTAAATTAGATGTTATCTGTTGCTGTGTATTTCCCTCCTCGGTTGCCATGGCTAATGGGAGTTTCAGCCAAGATGGACAAGAATTCTGTTTGACCATGGGGAATATAATACCTTTTCCTCTGTTTTCCTATGAGTCCGTGTAGTATGAGTCTACAATGTTATTTGGTCTGAGTGCATCCAGGTCTCATTTATAGGAGGACAATTTTGTTCAGCTCTGCAGTGTTATTTGCTGTTACAAAACCTTATCTATTTCTATAAAAGAAATCTAGAGGATATGTGCACTTTTATTCCTAAAGCTGTGAAGGATTTCAAAATCAGCTGGAGCTGAAGGCAAATCTGGTGCTGCCACAGTATCTTGTAAGGATGATTACAACAGCAGAAAAGTACACCTTTGGAGCACATATTCTGTTTTCCTGAGTTCACATTCTGAGCAGTTTGTTCTCTTGAGAGCAAGGATATAAATTGTCTGCACCAAAAAGAGGCCACTACAATTTAAAGGAAAAACCAAAACAAGAAAAAAAAAATACCCCACAACCTTTTATAAGTTCTCTAGGAACCCACTATATCATTAATTCCTGTAAGAGACAGATGGTCCCCACACAGAAGATAGCAAAGCCCTTAATGGTGATAACTTGATTACCTAGCCCATGCCAAGGATGTGAACCATTTCCTCAAGCTTTAGAGAGGAAGACAGACTAAGGCAAGAAGGAGATGATATTATATCCAATCACGGGAGACAAAGAAGATGCAGTGCTGCTGAGCACCCTGTTGTGTGCAGCAACACTATTCTTGTTCTACACAGTACCTTTCAGATTTTGAAATATTCATTGTTTGGTTTAATATCTATGTCTAGGTCTCAGACAAGCCTTGATGGATCTCCACTGTATTTCCAAAATATCTCCTCTTTTTTCAGCACAGTACCATCAACCTCTGTTTTAGTCGTCATCTGTTAATCTATAAAGTGCCCTTAATCAGTCATCTCTGACATTCCTATAAATTTTCCATCAGACATAACACATTACTGGCTATTTTTCATTCTCAGAAGGCAAATAAGAAAAACAGACTTGAGCTCTTGAATCACATAAACTCTGCAAAGGAGCAGACTCCACTTCTAGCTCTTTTCCCGAAAACCACAGCCATAATTTGAGGAGCCCAGAAGCCACAAATAGGGCCTGGTTTCCAAAACATTAAAACCATTTTTGGAGTTGTAAATGTCAGAAGTTGGGGGTCAGTTTTGTGTACCAGGAGGTCTTTTCAGCTTTTTTTTAGGAGCGAATGTGAAAACGCGCTGAGTGTCCCGGGAATCCCGATGGGATGCGCTGTCCAGGGTCCTGACAAGGATTGCGAGACGATTCTGCACTTAACTGCATAAAATAACTGGTTGCTACGGCTGACCTCTGAAAATGAGCACCAAAGGCTTCCCCACTGGCTGCTTCCAAACGGTCCAGGTTTCTGCAATAGTCTCCTTTCATATAAAATGACACTGCAGCCAGAAGAATGTTACGAACCTTAACTCAGTGATATTTATGCAGGATTTTGGAGGTGGTCAGAGCAAAAGTTCAAAAAAAAATGGGTTTTCTTTAAAGATAGGCAGGAGATTTTCCCTCAGATTCCATGCTGAGAACAGTGCAGAATTCATAAATATGGAAAGACTAGTTAATATTTTAATTCTAAGCAACACGGATTTTTAAAAAAGGAAAAAAAAAGAAGGATAAACAAACAACATTTAACAATGTGCAGCTGTTACTAATGAATTAAGAAGCTGATTAAAAATAGAATGATGGATATTAATGCATTATTATAATCCACCATAATGCAGAAAATCTAAATAGAGAAAAAAAATGTATGTGAAATCCTAAAGTTGTCAGACTTTGAGAAAGTAATAGTCATCTTAAATTTTAACTAATTAGGACTAAGTGCAAAATTGGATGCAATTGATGAGAAATTAAAAATAAATGGGAGGAAAATTATTTCTGAAACAGATTTTTCTTTCATGCATACTCATGAAAACTCCTGAAATGGATGGAATCTCTCCACTTTGTAAATCCTCCATGTTACACATTTATTAGCACATCAGACAAGGTGGTTCAGAAAAACACACTTTCTGTAAAAAGGTATGTCCACAATTCTAGGGAATTCTGAGCGAAAATATTTGACTGTGGGCCTAGGGCTGGCTTTTCTTTTTCCCACTGGAAATGTCATGTAACTGGGGCCTTTTCAATCCGTGTTCATTTTCTCAGATTGTTCTCTGCTGCCACAGTATGGTGCTCAGCTGCTGTTTGAAAACATGAAAAAGAGGATCTTTATCAGAGACTGCAGTTCTTTTCATGTACCAATATGACTGGCTGCCATGTAAGATCTCTTTTAAAGAGTATTAAAAAGGCTTTAAGCTGCATCTTATATTTCCTAAGAAGCGAAAAAAACAGTTTTCAATTAAGTACCTACTGCTTTACATTAAAAAGCTCCTGTCTCCTCATGTTATTTGTATGTCATTTTGTCTTCAAAACAAAGATAAATATTGCTTTCAGTATTTGTGGATAATAGCAGCACTTCAACAGCAGCAGGCTTTTTTATGAAAAACACTTTTTTTTTTCCTTTTCAGGGAATATCATGATCTTCTAAAATAAATTATATTTGAATGCAACATGATGTCTTAAAATAAGGATGGCACTAGCCTTTCTTACATGTAAGATTGATGTGCTTCATCGCTGCACTATTCTTTGATTCAAAAATACTTTGCTAACAGTGCAGAGAAGTAAGGGACATTAAAATCACACCGAAATCAAGAACAGATCATAGGCTACATATAATATCTCTCAGCTGTATCTTCTTACATGTGTTATATTTTCATGAGCCTTCCTTCCTCTCCTCAAGTATATATATTCAAATACTTGGTCAGCACTAGGGATGCACTCAGCTAGCTGGAGCCACCTGAGCTGCACTGCCTTGGTCTACACTATCTTGTAATGCATCAAAATAAGTTCTTATGTCTTTATTTTCTCATTCCTATATGATATATGCCCAAATCCCTTCTGACATACAGGCAGAAGTCTTCTTAGAGCCAGCTTTTAGCTTTCAAGGCTTAAAGACAAGAGAGATAAAGTATTATGTGCATGGCAAGGACAAAGAACTCCAGGATCAGTGCAAATTTCTTATGCAGAAGGCCTCAAATGCACACCATATTCATACACTGCTAGAAAAAAAAAGGCTTGCTGAGCAATGGTGGGGATTCACTTTACACGCAGACATTCAGCATATTTATAGAGAAGTGCAAAAAGAGGGATTTTATTATTATTTTTTGCCTGTAGTCATGTTGTTATAGTCATAGTAGAAGTTCACAACAAAATGTTAGGGCACCAGGCCTGTGTTGATGGTTTTGACATTGGAGCCTAAAGATATCTTTACAAACATTAAACTTGATGCCATGAACTGTGCCAGTGACTTCAACATGTCTATTTAACATGCTTAAGTTTAAATCTACACTTAAGTGTTTTGCTGGAGCGGAGCCACAATGCTCAGTTTACATAAGTTATGTGAACAAGATTTTGCCTGAGGTATTTAGAGATTTTAATATATTATACTTACATTCTAGAGCTGGTATAACGTTAAATCAATAAATAGTTTTTTCTTTGGTTAAATTAAAAGGCATAAATCCAAATCCTTTGGACTGAGCAGACTTTGAAATTGTTAAATAAGCCTTCAATCCCAAGGTTTCAGCCCTACAGGTAATGTGAGCCAGGCTAACCATCTTCTGGGTCTACAGTCAAAGAATAAAGATTAAAACACAACTCCAGCCCCACAGATGCATTACACAGTCACCACTCAGGAGATCTAAACAGAAACCAACTCAAACACAGCCAAAATCCCAGCAGAGTCAATGCAGTGAAGTGCTACGGGGCAAATGTAGTTAATAGCTCCACATAGCACGATTTCCCCTCCGTGCAAGTACATTCAGCATTGCTATCAACATGGTAATTATTGCTTAATGCTGTGCTACAAAGCAGGGAAAACAAACTTCTGGAAATGGAAGTGAAGGAAGACTGAAGGCATTCTCAGGTTTTCTCCGGGTTCTAAAGCATAACCTCAAAATATACTCACAGCCTGCGGGGCAACTAAATAAATTTTAAAATTATGAAAAAGCTTTACATTGGTGCATACGCAGGATCTCAGGCTTGCTTTTTTTTTGTGAGATGATATTAATTGGTTGTGCTGTGTTATTTCCTAAGCACCAACTAAAAAACAGGGATTCTAGTCAGCCCTGAACATGGAAAGTAAAAATATGTTCTCCATGTCCCCAAAAGCTTAGAGTGCAGTAACTGAAGGCAAATGCAAAGGTCTGAGGGTTGAACTCACTGTGTGGACAAAACCAGTTGGTTTCCCACTGGGATTACAGTTCCCACATGGAGCTTTGTGGCACTCAACCAAGCAGGAGAAAGTGCTGAGGATAGCAATGGGTAAAACCTGCCTTTTACTTGAAATTTGCCATTGCCATGAAACAAGGAGTCAGGCCCTGAAATGCTTTCCTGGCACTTAACTCAGGCATTTCAGGACATTTGACTAGTTCATTAGTGTTTCATTTCCAGGTTGAAGCCTGGACAAGCCACATATTCCAGCCTTTCTGGACCTGCAGGATTGCACATTAGGGGATGGATGGAGCCAATAAGGACCACAAAAGACAGAAGGACAAGGAAGACAAGTCATAGAGCAGGATATGAAGCTGAGTGAAATGGCACTGAGATGGGGATAGTGAGTGCATAGAAGAGAACACGACTACCTTGTGCAGACCTGGTATTTAAAAGACCTCTCAGCTATTTTGGATTTGCCCTTCACAACTCAAAGAGATAAGGGGAATGAATAGGAAAGAACAAAGCAGGATAAGTAACATAAGAGCAGAAAACAAATACCACAGCTTCTTTCTTCTAGCTAGCTTAGGAAAGTATAAACTAAACGAAAAGAAAAGGGAAGGTTAGATTTGAGGCAAAGAAAGGGCAAGCCAGATGAAGGACAAGTGTGGAGTAAAGGTGAGATGAAGAGTCTGACTTGGAAATGGGAAGAGCCATGAAGCAAAAGGCCAACCTGAACAGCTACAAAAAGTCCAGTGAAAACTTGAGAAAGGTCACTGACTTTCCAAAGGTTTCCCTGTGTGGCTACAAGATGAAAGGGTGCAGCTTGGGACCTGGGCATGAAAACAGTTTGTATAGACTAACTTTGCCACACATAATTCATTTACTGTCCTTCCTTTCAAGAAGTTTCTTTCTTAATAAAATGGATCATAACATTTTTTTTTCCTTCAGATGATTTCTTACCTTAATGGATTTTTTGTGCTCAAAGCTTCTTTTTTAGTGAAGTGCTTTTTCCAAGAGTTTTTTTAATGGAAGATAGTAGTTATAAAATGAGAGCTGCAAAATGGACTTAAGATTTGAATCCTTCTTCATGATTTAAGATTTTTTAGTCATATTTAAAGAGCAATTTACGGAAATCCTTCTAGAAATTATTTTATCAGTGTTCTTTCTGTAAGTTAAGAAATAACCACCTTATACTTTTAGTAACCTTGCATGATATTAACTGAAAATGATTATTTTATTGAATTTGGTTTTTTCAAAAACTATATATTGCTGCCAAATCAATCCGAAGTATTTCTTGGGTTTATGATGAACACTTGTATATATCCCACAGACAGATGGCAACATTCAACAGTAACATTGCTTCACCTATCACTCCTTCTCTGTGATTCCCACAGGCCAGGTTATCTCCCAGAACTCCCTTTAAATCGTAACAAAGAAGTTTTCCTTAAAACTGGTGGTATAGAATAGTCCCCTGTAATTTCTCATGTTATTTATATAATTTCCCTGGTAGCACACTGTGCTATTATATGCTATAAGTCATATTTTATTTTGGAAAGAACTGCTGGTGGTGTTATTTTTAGGTCCAACTCTACTTCTGCTGATATCCAATCCAGCTAAGAAAATAGCTGTAGGAACATTTAAAATCTCACATACAGTTTTGGGATGACATCCATATTACGAATGTTTTGGGAACAGCAGTACTATAGGAGTAAAAAATACACCACTGACTAAAGAGAATGTATCCTGAATATATACATAGCTGCACTTTTCCACTACTGAGAAATGAGAAAAGGGATTTACTTTTTCTAAGCACTATTTCAGTGGCCTTTTTCAGGCCAAATAAATTGCCACAAATTGCATTTACATGACATTTCAACCTAGGTACAGTCAAATCCGTTGGAAAATACAGAATCTGACACCAACAGGATTTCAAAGGTACGTTACATCACACAGAAGCCTGTAACTTCTATTTTTTTTCAAAGACCAAGAGTATACTTTTCTTTTACAGAACTGTTATTACATAACCTGGAGTTGAATGCAGAAATGGGAAATTTAACCTCAGAAAAACTGCCTATTTTCTTTGCTTCATGCTTTAAAACGTTCATAACTGAGCAGTTAAAAATGGACCAGTAGAAAATGGTAGAATTGATCAAGTATTTTTACTGGGGCACGAAGTCATTTAGACGGTAAATAAAGGATATTTGATCAATGAACCAACAATGTGACATCTGGTGTGCAGCTTCACAGTCTTAGGGCATCACTCTGCTCTCTCAGGTACCAGCATGAAGCAGGAGTAACTCATGTAAATTAAAAGCACACTCCAAAGTGGTGTGGAGCCAGGAGGAAGCACAGGGTGCTGCAGTCTGTGTCTTTCCATACCTGACTGAGGAGATCGGCTCGCTTACAGAGCCCTACATCAGACATATTGCCTGCTTGTTTTAAAATGGGTCTTTAATATTTAATTCAACAGAATTCCATATTCCAGTCTCTGAGTACTGTGCAAGTCCCTTTGAGGCTCGTGGTTTGTACGTGCAGTCACAATTCTCCTCGAGTGCAATTTGGAAGCACCATTGCCTAATGGAGTGAAAGGGAATATCTGGCTCTGATTAATCCTGGTTCTCTTTGGAGTGAGTAATGAAAATATGGCCAGCCAGTGTCAATTTGTAAAGTGGGCTGTAGGAGTTGAGCCAGCCCATCCAAAACTCATTTATTTTGTGTGCCTGTGGAATGCTGGTGGAGGTACAGGTCTCATCAATTGTCCACATACTTCGTGCACACACAGACAATTTGAGCTACCAACTTCAAATGGGAACACACTCAAAAATTTTGCCAAATCTGAAACATTGGTTATAATGCTACATACATAGCTGTTATTGCATGTGAGACTGAATAAGTATCACCAAATAGGTGCCGTAAATGTAAATTGTGCCTGTGCTCATACTTCTACAGAAATATAAAAATTATTTTAAATTATGTTATGCTGTGAAATATTGCATAATATTTGCTGAGATGAGAGACACGTCAATAATATGCAAAAAAAAAATAAAATCACAATTTAAAAACTGCTCACAGATTTTGAACTTCTGATTTGTTGGGGCAAACCAAAGAAAACCTGAAGTTACCCAAGGCCAACAGTGGCAGAATGAAAATAGCAGTTTAAATGGTACCTGGGTGACCATATCAGCTCACTTGCAGGAGAGACTATTTTCAAGTACATTTGGCACATCTGGCACATCTAGAATGTGGGATAGCTCTCTGAAGTAAAGAATATAAACATTAAAAGGTCAGAAATAGTACAGCTAAGTTATCCATTTAAAGGGCAATGGAAAACTTCGCCATTTGGCTCTGAACCATTTTGTCATTCTGCATCCTAATGACAATTACATGTCCCATACCGATATTTCACTTTCAATTTTCATAGAATTAGTGATAGTATTTCAGGAATTAAAGGAGGCATAGTACTTTCTTTAGAGAAGATATGAAATTAGATTAGAAATTAGATTGCCTTGAAAACATTATATGGAGCAAAATGTGCACTCAGAAAGCCTTCAGGAGTAATCCTTTAAGCATGGCTCCTTGTGACTTGAGCTTTACTTTTCCACAACAAAGAAGAAAAAATCCCCAAAACAGCTCCAAAGATCTGTTGTGAGATTCTGGCATCTCCAAGAGCCACAGTTCAAAACTTCATAATCCAGGAGAAGTGAAATTGTTTCAAACACTTCCCCATCCTCACACCCACAGACTGCAGCAGGGGCTGTAAAAGTGCCCCGGAATGAACCCGAGGGGATCAGCAGCTGCATGGCAGCTGGACAGATGTGCTGCAGCCTTCCCTTCCCCTGCCATCCTACCTCAGCCCTGTGCCCAGCATGAGAGTTTGTCCTCAGACGGCATCTTTCAACCACCTTTCACCATGTGCTACCAGGGGTATCGTCCTTCTGCAGGAAGAGAGCTTCTAAGGGCCCCTTTATGCCAATCTGATTCCTCTTATCTTACATAAGGGGCCAGGGCAGGGACAGAGCTCTCTTTCTGAGCTCTAAATCTATCCTATATGGCATGCAATTCTCCAAAGTACAGCCAGCTTCTGCTTTTATGAAGCACTGTGCAGTGAAGAATGAAGGATCCTGTTTTTCACCATTTAAAGATGTATGATAGCAACAAAGCTCTATGTTAAAATATTTAACTCGCAGAGAACTTATGGAAATTGTCTATTCAAGCTCAGCAAAGACATTAAATTACCAAGCTGTTCTAGGACAGTTGTGTGTGGAGAAAAGCCAGAAATGCTCTGAGATTGTAATGTTGCTCACAAAGATTACAGCATGAGCCTGATTCAGAAGCTTTTTTACACAGCTTGGTGAGCTGCAAAATGTTACCATATCAATTTCTGCAAAACATACTGTGTGTGTACATATAGATATAAAAGCAGGACTTATACACAGCACATTTCCTGCCACATTTTGAGTGGCATCTGTTTGTTTAGTGTGCTGAAATATGAAAAATAATATTTAGCAACAACTGGTAACACAATGTTAACAAGATTTAAGAGTATAGCTCTGTCTGTCAAAATGCAGATAAAAGACAAATCCTTCTATCTCTGTGTTTTAATCAGTCAGATCAGAGGTTTGATGAATATGCAAATATGACTGTTTATACACTAGTTTCAGAGTGAAAGGAAACAAATTCAGTTTCATTATGGAATTAATGACAGCTCTGTCCTCTAAGATTAATAATTAAAACCCTACACACATTAAGATGATAGTGCTCTTTCCTCCCAGCCTCTGCAGATTTTACTTTTCTATTTTTTAATACCTCTTTCCCATATAATTGTTTGTCCCCCTAATTGGAATGATTAATAATTAATGCCAGTTCATGGATATGCAATAGTCATCTTTAGAACAAGAACTGTACTTAACCTGCAAAAAGGGGTTAAAAAATGCCTTCTTTTGTTAATTCTGTTTTTTACTCTTCTCTGTAAGTTAATTTTTTCCTCCAAGTTTTATGCCCCCATAGGAATCTCAATGGCCTGCTTTAACAATGGAAACCTTGTATTTGTTTCAGTGCAGGGTATACATATGATTTTATTTTGATTTTCACAGTATATGCTGGGTTTCTTTTTCAAGCCCCTGCTGCTGGGATCAGCAACCTTCACAGCTTTCTGCATCTGAAACACACACTACAAGTTTAGACCAAATCACATCTCAGAGAAAAGATTAGGAGTGTGGTATAAGTGCATTATGAAGTCTGAGAAGGCAAAAGTTAAAAAAAAAAAATTGAGCTATTACTTTTTAATCTGATGATTTCTGAGTTGACATGGGAGTGTCTGAGTCATGCTTGCCAAATCCCCTAGACAGGCAGCATTTCAGAGAAAGATTATAGCAAAGTGAGCAGAAGTTCTGCCTTACCATGAACCCTTCTTCCTGCTTCAGAAGAACTATGACACTTCATTTTACGTGGCCACAGGATCTATACAGAGACCACTAAATCCCTTCTAATTGTAAATTGCCAAAGCAGGAATTTTAAAAAGAAAATAAAATAGGTGGTTTGTGTATATTTTGCATTATTTTATTAAGAAAAGTTATCTTCTGGGTCAAAAAAACCCCAACTTCTTTCTGAACAGAAAAGCTCTTCCAGAAAGACAAATGGTCAGAGTACTCTAAAAATCACATTTCTTCAATAAAACTCTTTCAGTTTCATCTTTTAATGTCTTTAGAGGTGAACTGATCCTACATAGGAATTTAGCATTTCCTTGCCCATCACAAAGGCAACATTTTATGTGAAATTAAATTAACATTTGTCCGCATTTCACCATGCAGGTCCACTTCCTCCTGTGTCACTGATAGCAGGAGACCAAATATGTGTGTGTGGGTACTTTTGCAAGTGTTGCTGTTGAGCTGCTAGCAGAGTAAGAAGACCCAGGTTCAAAGTGTGGCATCAAGAAGAAGGTTTTATTATTTAATTCCAACTTATATAGACTTTTCAAAGGTCACCCAGATTGGTCAGTTCGAAGCCTCCCCCTAGGCCTGACTGGCCAGGCCTGAACTGTCCACATCCCAAGAAACTGTTTTTAATAACATCCAAACTTTATCTTTGTTTATAAAACACAGGAAGAAGAGAGAGAAGAATTCTCATGGGAAAGGTCTGTGCCAGCCACAAGCAAGGATGATGAATTACACTCCAGAGGCATTTAAGGACAGACATCCATAAGGAAGCCTGGCTGGCAAGCATGCCTGGTACTCACCACGCTGAGCCCCAGCAATTCCCTGCAAAAGTAGTCCATGTTCCTCCTCTGGAGGTTGTCCAGGTAGTGCTGCAGGCGGGTGTAGGTGTAGGGGTAGCAGTAGGCAAACTGGTAAGTGTCGTCCTCTCGGTCAAAGCAAAAAGCAAAGGACATGACATAGTTCTTCCTGTGGTCTGGGCAGCGATAGTAATACACGTTTTTGGAGGGGATTCTTTGCCTGGAAAACAAAAAACCACGTATGGATATGTGTTAATTGATGTATGTGTACGTGGACATGAGAAATCTGAACCAAAAGGGCTGTGGGAGATTCAGGTTTCCTCCAAAGTAAATGAAGTGGAGCAGCTTGAACAGCTCAGGGCTGGCGAGGAGATCCAGAGCCTCATGCAGAGCAGGGCTGTGACAGCTCCTGTGCCCCTGTCACCACAGGGACCTCAGAGCCACCACAGCAGGGAGAGCATCACACAGCCAGGGAAACCCATTCCCACAAATTGAAAAGGATGCACAGGTTGTCCAAATATGCTCTACTTCCCTATCAGGCCACCTCATACCACTCATTCCTCATGCACAGGCTCCAGCCAGACCTCTGTCTGCAGTGGGGCTACACCCTTTGCTACAGGTTTAATTCACCAGCAAATGAAGGAATGGCAAGATAAGGCAACACTGACAAAACTGTTACTGAATTCAGGACATCTTTATATACATCTTATAGCCAGGGGATACATATCCAGATCTAGCCAATGAATGGAACTAAAGATAAATTCTTGAGGTTAAAAAAAACAACCAAATAAACAAACAACCTGAAAATCACACCAAAAAATTCAGGTATGGAAAATAACCAGGTCTTAAAATAGAAAGCAAAGGATAAAAAAGTATCTGTTCCCATTCCAAATTGGACTGCTGCCCTCCTCAACATTTCTGGCTTACCTGACAGGACAGAAATGAATATACATGATGGCAAATAATTATAATAAAGACATTTATGTCATTGTTATCAAGGTGGTATCTCTTTGAAGAGTAACAAATATCTGCCTGCGGTCTCTCACACAACTCTGATAATTCTATTACTTTTCAAGAGAAATGGGTAATGTTTCAGAGTGGGGTAAAAACTTGTTCTATAGATGAGAGATGTCCACTATTTCTGTTTCTATGCTTTGTTCATTTCTTAGGTGGAATTTCTAGCTTAATTCAGACAGAAATAGTCTCCAATCATGCCATGTACTTGTAATTTGATGTAAGTAACTTACCAGTCATGTTTGGCAACAAAATGCTATGGTCCTGCAGACTCTACCTGATTCAATTACACACCATTATAAACAGGTCTCATCTAATGACTGAAGCAGATCTCAGCTAAAGTGGGATCATGGAGAGGGAAAAACATAACAAGATTTACAGACATAGCACCAGTAACCTGACTCTTTGTCATCATTCCGAGAAGCTGGTGTGCTGCAGAACATCAGTTTTGGCCTCTCACTGCTAATATGAATTGGAGGACAAAACCCTCTCATTATACACAGGTACATGTTTGCCAATTAGCAGCAGTTAACGAGTCTGATCAGCAAGACTCAGGATCTACAAAGAGAAACAGAAAGGAATTGAGATCTTCCTGAGAAAGTAAAATAAAGAACCAGTGATGCAGTTAATTACACTCAGAATAAGAATTTATCTGCCCTTTTTAATGCCCTGCTTCTTGAAAATTCAGGGCCTCAATGATTTATTTCAGCATCATGACTGAACATGAGCCAGGGTGTGCCCAGGTGGCCAAGAAGGCCAATGGCACCTGGCTTGTGCCAGCAACAGTGTGGCCAGAAGGACCAGGGCAGTGACTGTGCCCCTGTTCTCAGCACTGGTGAGGTTATAGCTCAGATCTAGACTGGAGAGTGGGAAATATTTCTTCAGTGAAAGGGTTTTCAAGTGTTGGAAGAGGCTGTCCAGGCAAGTGGTGGAGTCACCATCCCTGGAGGTACTTTTAAAGGATGGGTAGATGTGGCACTTGGGGACATGGTTTGATGGTGGAATTGGCAGTGCCAGGATAACAGTTAGACTCAATTACAAAAAAGGACTTTTCCAATCTAATAAAATCTATGATTTGATGATTTTTTTTTTTTTATAAAAGACACTTGCTTACCACAAAGATCAGAAAATTATATTTAAGGCACAAATACAAAGGACTGAAAAAAAAAACCTTTTCTGTTTTTTAAAGAAGTATCAGTAGGGAAAAAATGCCACCAGCCATCTGCATGCAGCACTCTCACCTAATGGTTTTCTTCAGTATCTTAACATATTTCTATCATTCGCCCTTACTCTGGAGTGCTATAGGACATCCCTCATTTGATCTCAAATCAAGCAGATGATATGGCAGTGGGTAAATGTATTCCAGCTCCCAGTCCTCAAACCATAATGCAAGTTTAAACAGTATGTTGCTGAGTTGTTGAACTTTATTTGTTTCCAAATTAGCATGGGAGAAATAATAAAGGACAAGACTCACTTTGTGCTATAAAAATTTCATGTAAAATGAGACCAATAGGAGGAAATTCAGGATTTTAGAAAGGCTAATGCTAATTGAAATTCATCTACTGATAGTTAATGTTTAAATGACACATAGTTCTCCTTGGTTCAATAACTTTCTACTTTTAAGCAAGTTGAAGACAACTTTGTTAATGTATTAAAGGCACTTTTGATATTTCATTCCCTTTCCCCTTCATTATAAAAGCTAAGCATCTGTTTTATTATCCACTTTGACACATCACTTTATGGCTGCATTTGGCTATTATGGCTAATCTTGATGTCTAGGACATCTGGTATTGACATTTCACTATCTGGTGTCTGACACAACAGCAGAAACCATCCTCAGTTCCTAGGTTTAAATTCACCCTCTCAGGGCAAAAAGTGCCCAAACTCTTAATTCAAAGCATATCTTCAAAAAATAATTATAATAGTGCTCCTGTCACTGCTAATCTATTTTTATCTCTCCTAGCACTTTGTCACTGCTAATCTATTTGTGAGTCATAGAGAGAAAGAGAGTCAGGGTTTAGATACCAACAACACATCTTTACACACAGGAGCCTAATCAGATTGAGATCTTATCAGGGAATTAAAGAAGAAAAGAAAAAAGGGAAAGAAAAAGAAAGAAAAGAGACACAGTGCTAGATATCACCAACTGAGTTTTTGATAACGAAAAGACATTGCTCAGTTCTTGAATTAACCTTTGTGTCCTAGACACACTATTGTTTACTCTTTCCCTTTTTTGTTCTATGCCTTCTGGAAAAGGACACCCACACACTGTGGCAGCAGCTGCTCCTATTAATTTAAAGCTATTACAAAAATTAAAATTAAACCCAATTACTTTGGCTGGTTTATAGCTGGGGAATGGCTTAGTCTGATTGTTCCCTCTGGTTATGGACAAAAACAATATTCCTACCTACAGGCAGCTGCCAGTGGAATACTAATGCATCTAGGGCCTGGCAGGAACAGATTCACAATGTAGAGTCTAACTGCATTTCTCACTAAAGAAAAATATCTTATCATGGATCTGCAGAAATGCACCAACTTCTTACGCTGTGAGTCACAATGAAGCCAATTTGTAGTTAAAGGCAGGAAAGCAAAATGATGGTGGAAACCTTAATGCTCCTGTTTGTCCCTTTGCATTTCCAGGCAGCTCACACTCAGCAATGCATCCTGCTAATTGATACACAACTGCTGGATCTCTGAGCTCCTGGATGGTTATTGAAAGGAGAACCACTCCCATTCCAAGTGCAGCCACAGAGAATAAAGTGCAAACAACTCATTTCCAGTCTGTTTTTGGGATGTATTTGAAGAAACAAAGCTGGATATTTTCCATCGGTTTGACACAAATTCAAACTGCCTAAGATAAACACAAAAGTCTTTCTGTCCGAGGAAAAAGGAAGCACAGAGATTGAGAGTTTCTCTCTATTTGGATGCTCATAGTGCAGTGCCAGTCCAAGGCTTGAGCCAGTGGGTTTGAGTGTCTTTTCTCTGACAGGGCAGCACTCCCAACCCAGTGGATTTGCTGCTCCAAGTGTGAGTTGTGTCTGTGCCTGCTGCTGCTGTCTGTTTGTACAGTGCAGCCTGGAGTCAGGACATTTGCTCTGCTTTGGTAGATCAAATTTGTCAGTGCACAAAAAATAAAAGCTGAAATTGTAGTCCTCATCCAGTATCAAAAACCCGATGACCTTAGAGGCTCCAGGATTTTACTCCCTGCTACTACAACAGGCACTGAGGGGTATAACTGAGCTTTGAAAACTATCCTACCTATACTTCTAATTTGAATGTAATTTTAACTTCAACTAATAATTTTGCCCTTAAAATCAAACTCTAATACCTGTCTTGCTTTTTGTTTTTTTTTTTTTCTCTGCTATCTAATTTCCATTTGAAAATTGGGAGTTAGCAAGGCTTTGGAAGAGGACAAACACTGGGGCTAGTGGTGGTACTGCTTTGAGGCATCTGTTCTCTAAGTTTAAAACATAGAAGGGTGCTAATCAAACCCTTTTGTGGTGCCACAGCACAAATAATTACAAAATAACAATTTTTGGAATGCTTTCCTCTCCCTGTTGCACAACCAAAGCAGGGAGCTCTGGCCCAGCCAAATTCCCAATGACTTTAATGAGCAGCATAAATAGACTTTGGACTGCTTTTAATATGGCACTGGAAAAGTAATTATTCAGTTCCTTGCCTCTGCAGGATTGGGTTAGACATATCACAGTCAGGACACTTCAAAGTAAAATTATGATCTTTGGAGGAAAAACAAAAAATCTGCAGGTGCTGCAAGAAATCCATGGCCAAAAGAAAAATTAGGGGATCTGACTTATAGAGCAATGCTCAAGTTGTGGTGTAGCATTAGCTGTGGTGACACACTGTGGTGATCATTTTCAATTGCCATCAATTTGCATGGCTAGAGATACTACTTAGCAAATGTACAAATTTCCAAGCTTGCCTACAGAACTCAAAGGGGTGAGCCTGAGTCACAGCCTCAGACAAAATTAAGCCTAACGACCCAAAACCTGATTCTGATCCAACTTTGGAAAATAACCTCTAGGTATTTATTGACATTGCCCTAAATACTAGATGTGGCAACTCTTTCTGAGCGCTCAGATTTTATTCCTACAGCTGGATGTCCCCAGTTATTAACTGTAAGAAATCTCACAAACTCTGGACAAAATATAAGGATGTAAATCATGTGCTGCAAACTCCTTTTCTGGGAGACAACCCTTTCCAACTGAAGGCCTTCCTGACTTCTTTCTCTGTTAGTCTAAACCATTATTTTTCTTCTTGCTAATTCCTGTTGACAAGTGGAGCTGACCATCTTCAAAATTCCTAGCTTACTTGCGACAAAATAAGTTTGTAGGGTTTTTTTCTTGCACATAATTTTATATTTGATTTGCAGAGCATGGAGTGACAGTGAATACGTCAGATGGTGTTAAATATTTTTTGCAGACAACTGAATGGGTTTTGGCACAGCTAAGTCAGTTTCAGACACTGCAAAATAAGTCCTTTTATTCTTCCTACTGTGTATTAGAATGTTCTCCAAATATTTCCATAACTTAAGACCTCAAGGTTTTGTTCCTCTAACAGTACCTGGTTTCTTATTCTTAAGTACAAGAATCAAAATATTATGTAATTCAATTTCATAAAATCAGGAACTCTACACATTAAGCACTCAGGTCTCATTTTTTAATTGAAATAATTAAGCAACCTCTATCAAGACTGTTAGGGAATTCAAATAATAATGAACTGTACAAAGATTGCTTGTAAAGTCTCTTCATTCTTGACAACTTCAAGGAGAAAACACTGTAGTTTTAACTATTTTTTTCCCTAAAATGTCAGTAATTCATTAAGCAGTGAAAAATCTTGGCTTTTTGTTGGTTGTTTTCTTTTTTTTAAGAGAGAGAGAGTTTGCATGCTAAATGTTTATAATAAACATGGTGTTGGGTACCTGTATCACTGCTAGTAAATAATTGTTTTTATGAGACCAGCACATCAGATGAATCAGCTGATGTAAGATAATGAAATTTCCTGGATATACATTACTCCCTTTTTTTACTACTTGAAAGCCAAAACCTTAAATCAGATTTTTGTAAGCAAATGCTATGAGAATTATTTCCCAAATTTTATACTTTGGATACATTCAGGAGGACCTTGCTTCAGAAAAACCTCAGAAACCTCAGAAAGGATTTTATCCAAATTGTGTCTCCAACACAGTGCAGTGTTCTGACAAGGAAAACTCAGTGGTGAAGAGAAACAAGAAATAAAACCACAGCAGTGGGAAATGTCCTTTGTCCTCTGTTTGCAGAACTCCTGCCACAAGTGTGGTCCAACAAGCCATTCTTATAGGTCCTACAACAGCAATAACCAAAACATAAAGAAACCTTTTCTCCCTAAAACCAGAGGGAAGCAGTGAAAGTTGTTATTCTTAAGAGTGACCAGAAATGCTGAGGAGAGGGTGTAGCTCGTGGGAAGCACAGGGAAGAAAGCAGGGAAGAGTCATGATTACGAGATATGAAGCAATGCTGAAAATCTGTCCCCAGGTTCTGCTGGCAGAAATGAAGTCACCATCCTTCTGTTTGACAGCATAAGCAGAATAAGGGCTGATAAATTATAAACTGACAAAAAAGAAACTTTTAAATGACTGAATTAATTTTTAAGCAACCTCATATGAGACAGGGCAACACTTGATCCCCAAAATGAAGTGTTGTTTCAGGTTGTCCAAACCTCAATTTGGTTTTGTGGAAGGAGGTTTCATTCAATGCTTTCTATTACTCTTCACTTGTCTACCTCCCCTAATCATGACACTTGTCCAGGAAGGTCCAAATTTGTCACTCTTTTGACAAAACACTTTAATATATCTGAGAGCAGCTGTCAGCTGATAGCAAAATCCAAAATCTGCCAGCAGCAGGTACAAGTGGGATTTCCAGCAGACAAGCAGCCAATTCCCTTTCTTTGTCCCTCCTGCCTACCCTCAGACCCAAAGCTATACTTCCCCCCTCCATCTTTTGTTTATCCTGTCCAGTTGCTAAATCTTAAACTGCAGTGACTTTCCTCTGAAGCAGCAGCTCCAATACTGCAATTATTCTACAGAAACTCTCTTTTAAACTGCAGGGATAATGAATGGTGCTGACTTTTTCTGCTGTTGAAATATGATTTGCCTACTGACCACAGGCATTCCAGCCATGGATTGTTCCAACAGAAATATCTGTATGCAGTGTTTATAAATGACAAAAAGCAAAGAGAAGGAGAAAAACTGACTTTCCGCAAAAAACATTAGTTAGCCATACATGTGTTGTGATCCTCTGAAGAGATCATGGGTGCAAGAAAATGATGCAGGAGCCAGCATTTGTGTCCTGAAATGCAGCTACTGGGAGGAAAAACAAAATAAAAATTTTAAAAAAAGTTTAAAATACTTTAATTGGCACATGAGAATTTGTGATAAGAATCACTGATTAAGGTAAGGAACAACAGAAGCAAGGAGTGACACACCGCTGTAGTTCTGAAGTTTACAATGTAGAAAAGAAAAACAAAATTGTTCACAACAAAAATGTTGTGAATAAGTGGAAAAATTTTCAAGAATAAAGTCAGCATAAATAATGTTGTACCAGAAAAAGATGAGGACAAAAATGCTCCACCTCAACACAGTACCTTTCCTGGCTTTGACCTATACCAGACTCTCTGGTCATAAAGGAACTCTCCTCCTGACAGCTTCAGAGGACAGTTTGAATATACTGACATCAGGGAGAAAATAAGCAAATAAAGTCCAGGAGAATGTGTATCACTGACTGCATTGAAAAGGAAGGTAGGTCAGAGAGAAGGGGACAAGTTTGGCACACCACAGGCATACCAGCTTCAAACTGGCCAGGAACAAGGTAATGGAATGACTTAAAATAAATGCCTTTTAGGCCTTTGCTTTGTCTACCACCTCTGGAAAGAAAAATAATTTTTGAGAGAATCATGACCTGGACAAATTTCAGGAAAGGCTGTTTGGTGAGAAATAGTTCATTCTTACTAAGAATCTGTTCAAAATATATTTATTTCAATCACCCTCTTTTTTTTTTTTCAATAGACAATTAAAGTTAATTCCAAAGAATTTCACCAAACAATTTATCCATTGGCATAATAATTTACTGCCTTTGTGACCAAATATTTCCCCATAATTCTTTCCTTTCTCCACTATAATCTGACATACAATCCTTCCAGATTATGTTGACTGGAAAATACATCCTTACAGGATGATACAGGCTGTGAAACTGAGTCCTTATGATGTTTGGAGCATGTGTTGGCCTGGGAATGAGGGACCAACCTCAATCCCAAATTCAAGTCCCTGAACTGCACTACCAGTAGACCACTGGGTCAGCTCTAATAGCCTCTTAGCCTCAATTACCTAATTAGCCTTTTCTTCAGTCTCCTCTTCTCCCTTTCCCATCTGTTCATCTATTCCCACCACTCCCTGTTCTTCTGCAAGAATAATTTTTAAAATCTATGTTAACTTCATTTAGGTTAGTCTCAGGTGACTTCTCTATGCAAGAATAATTTATAAGTCTCATAAGAGCCCCAACTTGAGGAAACATTTCAGTAACATACGAATTCTGAAATCCATGTTTAAAATGTTGATGATTTCACAGTCTAAATACAGAGTTGAGATTTTTAATTTATGTCATTTAGATGTGAGTTTTAACTAACTACTAAAGGAAGGAGAACAGATAGGAAAAAGTGGTTTTTGCCAGTTGTTGCTTGGTTGATACTGAACTCTCTTTAGTAGGAACTGAAACCCCTTGGAAGCCTTTGCCTTCCCAAAGTCCATTATTTGTGATAAAGATCAGTGCATCTCTGCTAGCAGATGATGTATGAGCAGGATAAGGACAAAGGAAAACAGGAAATTGTCATCATGGGTCAGATTTTGTTAGCTGGGGAAACTTCCCCATAATATTATGCTTTATACCCTTGTCTGTCTACACAGAGTGGGTGCTGAGTTCAGTAATTCATTTTTAATGCCCCATTTTCTTATGCCTTCTAGCACCTTGTTCACTTTTTCTACTATAACAGCATCTCAAACGACTTTTGCTATGGAACTGCCAACAGCAATGTTCAGGGCTTTTCCCTTTAGTCAGAGGATAACATTTTTGTGTGGTTTCCTTCACGTACTAACTTCTCATTTATCAGGAATGAACCTTCTTGTTGGATCACCCAGAAGTTTGTAACAGTGTGCTACAGGCTGAAATTACTTAAATAATGACACGTCGTTTGTAAATGTTACCACCTAATCCTTCACCTCTCTCTCCCTAGATCATTAATAAAGATATTTAGCAAGTGACCTGATAGGCAACTTTAAGAAACACAGCTGCTGCCCTTTTACTGGGATGAAAACTGACCACTTAGCCCTCTGCCTTTTTGTTTCCTTGTCGGGTTTTGATCTATGAGGATCCTTGCCCTGTCACCATATGTGACTACTTAGCCTTTGCAGCAGTGTCTTGTGACAGACTTTGTCACATGCTTCTAAAAAGTCATAGTACATTATGTCAGGCAGCCTGTCTCATAAGCCTGGGAGCTGAAACCCAAAGGTGAGGAAACATTTCCAGGAATTCCCAGGGGAAAAGTGCACCTTGGCATCCAATGCAACTAAAGGGAGATGAGCCAGAAAGGTTGGTGAGAAAGCCAGAAACACCTCTCTTTGGCATACATTGCAATTATATTTTTTTAAACAACAATGGCAATTTTTCTGTTATAAAAGGAGTTAATTCATCACATGGAGGAAATATGGGAAAGCCCACATCAACTGATTGTCCAAGTGAGTCAATCCAGGAAGAGCATATATCTCCAAAACACAAAGGTTACTCCTGAAAAAAACTAAGAGGGGGAAAAAAGGAGACTTGAGTTAAAGCCTTTTGCAAGACATGTGAGTGCCAGAAGCTGTTTAAGCCTCTCCTAAGAACTGAGAGCCTGTGCCTGGTTCTCAGCATTGTGCTTACTTTTCCAAGGGTTGAAGCAACAAAACCAGCCAGCAGAGGGGTGGAAGCTAATGGGAGCAGTGGGTGAGAGTGAAGAGCACCCAGAGCTGTGGCCAGCAGAAGCACTAAGCATGGCCAGCAAGAAAATGTTTGGCTGTGGGACTGAAGAGCAGCAAACAAAACAACCCAATGTGCTCACCAGATGAAAATACTATTGGTACAGTTATACCTCAGGACTTGGTTATTGCTACTCTGAACATCCAACCTGTCAGAGTTCTCTTTGATCCTTTTTAGGAAAACATTGTTTATTTTACCACCCAATTCCTTTGTATGAGTGGGGGAAATTGTCTCTCTGAGCACCAGTGAGTTCAGGACTGGTTTCTGGTAAAGGGATGATGTCAGCCTGTCAGCCGTGACCCCCTTAAATTCAGATCTAGCCTTTGGTTCTGTCAATCAAGTCCAGGGGAAAAGGGTTATCTAACTCTTTTTATTCTTCTCTCTTTCCCATGTGGCTGTGCCCATGCACTGCGGAGGTGGGATGCTGGGCTAGAGGGAATTTTGGTCTGATCCAGGATGATCACTCTTATTCCTTTTTATGGGCACATTCACAGAGTTCTAAGCAATGTAGTGAGACAGGGTTTTCCTTTGCTGAACCTGTTCTCATTAAAGTCTCTCACATCACAATCTTCCAGGTGTTTTATTATTCCCTTTTAAATTCCTGTTTCGACCATTTGCAATGTGAAGATGTAGTACTTACTGGTCTAAATATAGGATAAACCCCAGATACTTGCCAACCCTCTGGAACAGAGCTTGGTTTTAATGAGAGTGCATATCTTTGTTAGCAGTTCAGCTAATTCATTCCTAATCTTCCTCAGAATTCTTTTATACATAAATCATGTGGGACTGATGATTTACTACTTTTTAATTAATCAATTTGCTCCATCTTCTCAATCTCTGATAGTGCCTCATCTTTATTCCCAGAAAAGAGCAGGTCTAAGATAGGTACCTCCTTGTTTGCTGCAAAGACTGATTTATGCTGTAGAACCACCTGACTTCTTTGCGTGAAAACACATAATTTTAAAACATGTACGAGATGTGACAATGTGAGAGCAAAATAATTTAAATTCAGCATTGCAAAGTTTTTATTTCTTCCCCAGGCTACACATCTTGCACGTACACAACTTTTATTCTCCATTCTCCTCCGAGCTCCTTCACATTCCCTCCTTTCACCTCCCTCCATTGAAAAACTACTTTATAACATCCTCCTATTCTTGAGAGCGTTGCAGAGTACCCATCTCCAGGGGTGCTCGCATTTCTCTGCTACAAGGAGAGGCTGTAGGTCTCCCATTTATCCCCTGTGCTAGCATGTGGCCTGTTAGCAATGGCAATACTGCATTTCCAGGGCTAAACGTGCATTGTGCAGGGCAGCCCTGCCTTTTGTGTCCTTTAGTTATCCCTTTTGGAGACAGCACTCAGAGCTATCGCATTAAATACACAGCAGAGAAAAGAGAAAGAAGCCTGGAAGGAAAAGCCTCAGTTTTCCCAGGCAGAAGGGAGCAACAAACATGGCAAGGTCTTTACGTGAAAGATGAAAATGAATGAAACGGGACTTCAATGCTCTGGCTCAGAGACCAAGAGCTGCTGCTTTGCAAACACCCTGGCCCCTGCTCTCCAACATGCTGACCTCGATCCTTCCCCCCACTGAGCCCAGCTCCAAGAAAAAACACCACCTAGATGGCCACTTACAGATTAAAATCCTTATTTTAGTGAGGGAAAAGAAATTCTGATATTTTCTTGCTGCTTAAATTATTTTCCATCTTATTCACATTGGTCTTTTTGCCAGGTGATGCTGGTTCAGAAATAACCCAGGTAACAGACATGAACCCACTGCAAAGGTGTTGGCCTCAGTCTACAGGGGAAATAAAAGACAATTCCCTCCTTCTCTCTTTTCAAACATTCCTAGCTGCTGACCCCCAGAGAGGTATTGATCTAAGAGGAGACTAAGCATCCTGCCCTCTCGGTCACTCCTTATTTACAGTACACATGGAAACCTGCAAGCAGAGGGGAAAAGCTGGGAGTGGAGAAACCAGGCAGTCAGAAACCATTGTGCACACATGGGATTTCTCATCCCAAACACAAAGTTTAAAAAAATGAGATGCTGCAATGGTTGGAGCTGTTGAAGACAGGAGAAATTGAAAAATGGTGTGTTGTGCTAATCTTGTTTTTCCAAACTGCATGCGTGATATCACCCAGGCCACTCCAATTTTTCACAATAATAGTTACAGCATCATTTTTCTTGATAGCCCTTTAAAAAATATTCATTTTAGGAAAACTCTGTGGCTTGTTGTTTTGCTTTTTTTCCCCTCTACCTGAACAGTCAGTGTCACAAAATGGAGCAACTGCAATCCTTATGCATTTTTAAAGGTACTGTCCCATTTCACCGTGCTGAGTCTGTTTAGACTACGAGAGCATTACCTCCTTTACCCTCATCTGCAATATAACTAGACATGATGGCGAGGGGAAGGGAAGGGAAATGTGGGATACATTTTGTTAAATTACACAGAGTTTTATTTAGCCTTGAAAGACTCTTCCCATCCTCCTGCTGCTGAAGGTAATGACAAAGTTCTGGACACTTTCCTTCCTCTTTAGACTGTTATAAAACATGGTGAGAGAACACAAATGCTGCTCCCAGGTCAGCACAGAGGCTAATACCCTGTGAGAGGATGGTATAGGCTGTGCACAAGCTGTCTACAAGCCTGTGATCACCAATGCCATGCAGAACTTAAATCTGCTCAACAAAAGCATTTTTTCTGCATTTTCAGGAAATGCAACCAAACAAGAGGAGACACTCCTTGCTCTCCACCCCTGAAAGATCCTCTGAGGTAAATCTTCAGCAAACTCTGGGCAGAGGGATGGAGGTTTATAGCAGGTAGCTGGAGTTCCAAGGGACAGATATGTACCTATAAAAATGTTGCCCCCAACGATTTCTAGGCACACACAGTAAGGCTCCAGAGAGGTTACTCTTAAAATCATTGTTCAAATGTTTGCACTTCCAGGGTCTAATCAATCAGATTATCTAAGCAGATGCTACACTAGTTGCTAGTTCAGGCCCATCACCACATATTCCTACTGCTGTGAAATATGCGTGATGCTCTTAGATTTCAGATGAGGAAAAGGTGGGCAGAGAAAACCTTAAAAGAGAGTCTTAGGTCACAGATTGCAATGACAAAATTAAAAAAAGGAAACACAGAAAAGAACCCAGTGATGGGGTAGCCTTCTATGTTTCTCAGTATTTCCTGAACTGCTCAGCACCAACAATCGTAAAGTACAATCTATATATCAAGTCATAGATTGAAAGCTGTGAAATTTTTATGTAAAGCGAAATACTATCAATTCCACCAGCTTTGTCTGTCTGTTTTGCAAATGAAATATTAGAAAGCAGCAGTAAAGATCCTCAGTTTGTTTCAGGTTTTTACCCTGCTTTTACCTTCAACATGTCAGACCACTCTGCACACAAAAAATTAACCTACTGAAAACCAGTAGGACTATCATTGCATTTTATTTGTATTTTATGTAAGATTTCCTGGGGATTATTTTACATTTGTCCAAAGAACTCATCTGTTTCACATTTCTAAAGGTTTGGTCCAAATACTGACTTCCATTTTAGGCAAGTAAGGCTTTACAGGACTGGCATTTTTGTTAAAAACAGCAGCTTTTACTGCAATAAGGCTGAGGTGTTGAAACAAAGCATCTAAAAATCTTCCAAATAGTGTCAAGAAGCAGTCATAATTATGCTTAAATAAGAGAAAATAAGAGAAAGCAACATATGGGACAGAAAATCCTTTATAAGCAAATCATCTTCAAAATGCTCCATATATTTTGTATTTCCAGGAGAATGACAGGACATTTGTCAATGTACTTGTAGGAAATTTTTGAAAGAGTACTTGACATGTAATATATACAGCTATCAACTCAAACACACAAATGGTGAAAAGGTAGGTTGTAATAACCTCAAGTATTTAAAGGCTTTCAAGCAGGAGTGACTATTTCTTATCTGTTGCTTTTCCAGGCTATATCATATATCAAACATTGTCCCTCTGGTCTTTAAATGGGACCAGAAGGCACAGAAGTGTTATACAGCCAAAGACAGGTGTGTGGTAAGTATTATGGCCAGCATTTTAGGAAATTTAGCCATGTAATGTTGAAGATAAAATGTAAGCTATTTTTACTAAAATAATGGGGAAAATTCAATACACATGCACATGCAAATAATTTTAAAAAACCACATCAATCCATTAGTTAGCACACTGGCTTGAAATCTTTGTAGAAGACTTTGCTTCAGTCTCATTTTCCCACAGTTGTGCATCAGCTTAGCTTTAAGCAGATGCAGAGTCCTGCTGAACATGAAGCACAGTTTTAAGTAGGATTCATAAATTAGGGTTTAGCATTAACAGGAAGGAAGGTAGATGCCATTTCCTATTCCATTAATGACTATAAAAATTCAAGGACAGGAAAAATATATGCTGAAAGGTCTTAAAAGTTAACAGCTGGCTTTAAAAAAGGAAGCTCACATACCACATTAAAACATGAAAACAGAAGGACAAAAATTATTTCTGTGTAGTTTCATACATTATTTGTATAGATAAAAATACAGGTATGTATTAAAGTCCCACACTATTAAAAATGAAAATATAAAACCTCTGAAAATTCTTTTGCTTTATTCACCTGGATTAGAACTGGCAGGGGGAAAAAAAAAAAACCAAACAAAAAACATGCCTTGTAGTGTTTTCAACTGGATGTGATCATGGTCATATTCCTTTACGAATCTCTGTCTCAGAATCATGAAACTTGATGTCCATTAACCACCAGGGCCTGGCTGGTTAAAGCACTTAGAGCAGATCTAATCCACACTCAGCAATGCTAATGCAGATGCTGTGGGGCTGCAGAGCTCCTGCACAGATCACTGGAGTCTCCCATCCCACCAGGAGATGCCTGGTTTGTGTTTGTCCCACGCTGCCTGCGGCATGTGGACACATCATATTCTCAGGGGAGCAGGGGAAAAGGCCAAGCCATCTTCATAACTCAGGCAAACCAAATCTGAACCCGATTTTCAGTGACAGATCAGTTTGCACAGTTGCTGCTCTCAGCCAGTTTCCAGCAGTCGATTGTTAGAATACAGTGTGGCTTTAAGTGACGAGACACAGCTATTGCAGACAGCCAGCACAAAAACTGCCTATTGCTGGAATTATTTTAAAATTGCTGGTATTAAATTCAAAACAGACAATATAAATGGAAACATTAGAAAAAACCCAAGGTATGGTTTTAAACTGGAATCACGAACATCAGAAGGAAAATTAAACGACCTCAGGAATAAAGCAGAACAGCACACACCAGCAATAACCCAGTGCTTTTGTTTCACAGCTGTCTGCCCAGTGCCTGACTGGCTGAAGCTTCTGATCTGCCAGATAAACGTGCTATAACTCACCATTTACCCCCCAAAACCCCCTGATCAGCTGAGAGCTGTTACAGCCACACAGCATCCCAGGATTTGCACAGTCAGGAAAAGCTCCTCGAAACCGCGTAGGAGAAATGCTGCAAATCCAAAAATGAAGACCCCAGGAAAGGCTTGTAAATGTAACATTTCATACCTCCTGAGTGATGACACAAGATCTCTCTGACAGTTGCCTGAGAGAGAGCTAATGGAGCTGGCAAATTCAAGAGAGATAAGAAAGGCACAGCAACATTGCCTATTAGAACAACAGATTGAACTGGGAAAAGCAAACAAGTCCAGCCAGAAGAGCTCATGGGCCTTAAAGCTTTCTGCTTTTCTCAACTCAGCCAGTTCATTTCATAAAATATTTTACTTTTAACTCATAGCCGCTTCATGACTGGGCATACTTGTCACAGGTTAGTTGTGCCTTTGATTCCTTTTCGGTCTCTCCCAAGCAAACACTCCAAGTGACTCATCTCACATCTCCACTTTTCCTGGAATCGTGTCTCATGATTTC
This sequence comes from Lichenostomus cassidix, assembly GCF_008360975.1. Lineage (NCBI taxonomy): Eukaryota > Metazoa > Chordata > Aves > Passeriformes > Meliphagidae > Lichenostomus > Lichenostomus cassidix. Next base: position 6,623,064 of record NC_139489.1, on the reverse strand, counting down.
CTCCCACCTCCTTCCACCACCGTAACACATTTCATCGGCAAAAAAACGCAAAAACCCACCGCAGACTTCCTCCGGGAAGCCATGGCTGTAGGAGAAGTGCAATGATTTAGAGCAGCATCCGAAAATCAGAATTATTATCTATTTGTCAGTTGAATATGACAATCAGAATAAAGACTTTATGTGCAGCTTAAAACCTGGACTGTCCCCAAAATTGTTATGCCACATTCCAGCTGACCAGGGAAACATTAACATTAAACTGGTGATTGACACCTGCACTGACAGAGATCAGTGACTGGCATACCTGATTACAGCACTTGCAGCCATTCCTATGTAATGCATTAAGCCAATCAAAACAAACAAAAGTTTGTATTACAGTAGTTAAATTTTAGTCCTCTATTCTATTTTCCGCTGTATTTGGAAGCCTTTTGCCCAGAAAAATCTCACATATTAGTATTAAAACATTTTATTCCATCTCAGAGAATGATCCTGTCTCTATCAATACCTCCCTGTATCTCACCAGCCTTTTAAGACCAGTTTCAGGCATGTAAAGAATAATGAAAAGTTCAGAAATTTATTTTGATTTCCTGCAATATGCTACCCAACAGTTTTCTGTTGTGTTATATGACCTTTCTGCCTAGCTAGTGTTTTGCTATTGATTTTAATTACTCAGTTTAATTTACTGCATGCCAACACAAAGCTGTTTACTCCTACTTGCCAAAATGTTGTCGTAGTCTCCCAGAGGAGGGCAAAATGAGAAAACTGTATATGTTTTACAGTTACATGCTATTCATTATAAAGAATTTAATAGATTCACTTCACATAAATGTCACTGCGCTCACATGTAGCCACTAAACACACCAAAACATCACACAGGAAGGAAAATGCTGCACCTTTCAGGGAAAAGGTAGAATATAAAAGCCTTAATTTATGAAAGGCTTTGACTTGAAGCAGTTTAGATTTTCTGCTTTGCCATTCTCCTCGGAACAAGTGAGGGAGTTAGGACCATATGTTCCCCTTCTGCATAAAAAAATCATGGACAGGAACAAATGAGTCCTAGAACCACACGGTGATTATAAATGCAGGTAAATTCTACCTTGCCTCATAATCCAGCTGCAGGATTAGAGAGAGGGAATGATAATTTCTGACCACTCTTCTCTGTTGCTCTTCTTGCCACACATCACAGAAATGAAGAGAACAAACCACTTTGTGAGAGGATCCTACAAGTATTGGCAGAATGCTCTTCCAAGAGAAATTATGTCGGCATAATAGAAGTTGGCAACACTGGAAGATGAAGGAGGCTCATTTCTGAGGTAACAGCCAAACCCTTTTACTGAGCAGCACTTATCAGTCCAGTTCCTCTGTGAGGAGACAGTCAGGAGGGCATAGTAGGGCTGGAGAAACTCTGGACAAGAACCTCTGTCTCCTACTACACCTTGGAAATCCTACAGGTGAATTAAATCCTTTATTTCTTTGGAGAAAAAACATTTAAAAAAAAAGGCAATTTGAAACCCTCATATCAGCTCCACATTTCTGCTAGACATGAAAATTTACAAAGAAAGGAGCAATTTAGTTCCCATATATTTAAAAACCTACTTTCATTTTCTTTCCTTCTCTGTTCCATGGTCATGGAATTCTATTGTGCTGGGATTCTAGAGACCCAAAAAAATGCCCAAGCTTGTTCCTGTGATGAATGAAAATAGCTTTTGGTGCATTTGATCATCTTTGAAAGTGTGCATTATACTGACTAAGATTCATGTTTTTTAAACACCAGGTCATCTACCAGCTCCTTCATTTCAATTGTGTTTAAAAATAGGAACATCTGATGATAGTAGTGTATTATAAAAGCTTCACCAACTTTGCTCGATTGTAAAGTGCTCTTGAGGAATGATAAGATCTTTGGACAAAGTTGAATATCAAGATGATACATGCTAAGAATATGAAAATTCTCTATTTGAGTATCTTGTTTACAGAGTGAGAGTCAATCTCCCGCAGAACCTTTGAATATTGTATTTTAAATTAGGGGGGAAAATGATCGAAAATACTAAAACCATTAATTTTTCATACTGCTTTGTATTTGTTTATTGCGGTTTTATGTTTACCATAATATTCTCCCGAAATTAGAGATTTTATCCAGAGACTCTCACCACTACAAAGCATTTGTAAAACCATAAAGTCAAGCTCTTAAAATAATACTTGCCCAAAACCATGATGATTCATGATGAAAATATGCAGAGCTTAAAAATTTCCTACGACCTTGATGGAAACCACAAATTGAACAAGACTTCCCTAAAATCTAGGCCTGTGTTTCTCTGTGCAGGGACAGATTTACTTGAAGGTTTCCATAAGCCTAACCAGACTTAAAACGAGGCAGGAAAACTTACCATTCCTTCATCTTGTACTGTACTTTGTACAGCTGAAAGACCAAAGTGTCTTTGTAGGGGAAACTCTTCCTTAGAACATTGGCTGGAAGTTTAGAGCTAAATCTTCAGAAGATTCTCAGGTCTAAATAAAGTGTATCTGCTGCCTGTCCAGTACAGGCAAAGAGTCAGATCCCTCTGAATGGGAGGCAGCAGGAAATTCCCAGGAAAGGACAATTTCATCTGTTCTATGGTCACAGGATCACAGCGTCATCAAACCCAACTTCCTTCTCAAATCAGGGTCAGCTATGAGGTCAGACCAGGTTTTTCCAGAGGTTTATCCAGTCAGGTCATGCAGACACTGGTGACAGTGGCAGTGTCACTTGTGATCAGCCATTAACAGGAGTCAGGACATCAGCCCAGCTTGAAGGAGACCTGCCATGAGTCTCACCTCTGCCTAAGAGATGTCCCCTCATGGGAGGGACTAACCCATCTGCTGGACAGGAAATGCCTCTGTTCATATATGTATATATATATATATATATATATTTTCCATTTTACATGAGGGGAATTGGGAGATTTGCTGGTTAATGAAGGATTCAGCAGCCCAGAAAAGATACTCTCTCCAACTACCTTTATATATACTTGTTTTCTGCAAAACCTAGAAGTTCTCTGTGACCTGATCACACCCATCAGATCAGGCACCACAACAGGCTGAAGAACTCCCAATTTACAAGTCTTGGCAAGAGCCAAAGTTTAGGACTTGGCTCCTGACATTATCATGACTGAAGAATGTATGGATACATCCAGAGATCTTTAACCATCCAAGAAATTCAGAAGCCAAAACATAGCAACTTAGAGACCAAAAATATTTGCAAATTTACAAAGCTAGACAGGAGCTCTGAAGGGACTTTGACAACTTCATGACTATATTTGGGTTTCAATAACTGGGTCAGGCCAAATTCTAACCCAAGTCCTTGTGAATATCCATCTTCTCAACCAGACAACTGGCAGAATGTTACAACACCAAACAGTAATAGTGCCAAAACACAGCAGACTTCAAAAAGCTCATTAATGGTCCCACAGAGCTTAAATAAATGCGAAGCAAAATCGAAGCAAAAAAACCCAAATTCAATATTTAAAACCTTATTCCCAAATTCTCCAGGTGGCACTGTGTACAAAATTATATATCTAAACTCAACGTCTAGTCTTCCAATATCTAGTATTAAAAATGCCAAATCTGAAATCATTTACCAGCAGGTGTAATGTTTGCTATCATTAGCAGCTCTGCTCTAAATCAGTGGTAAATAGTAAATCAGAGAGACTACTCATGGCAGTAAGCATTATGCCCAGAAGCAAGAGTTTATAGTTGCCAGCCCAAAAAATGTCATACTATGATTTTTCCAAGTATATCAGTAATAAGATGCCAAAATATACCATGAAAAATTATGTAGATTCTAAAACATATTTGGCTTTTCTTTTTTTTTTTACACCTGTGCTCTATACAGATCCAACAAGGAAATGGAAGTCTGTTACCCCAACAGTGTAAGAAATAAATTATATGCACTCCACAGTTAATTGTTCCATTCTGCAGATATTTTTGACCACTAGCAAGTGATTTTTAAGTAGCATGTAGACATGCAGCTTAGCTCCTACATGCTTTCTATGGCTTACAATGCTTTTTCGAAAAGAAAACATCTTCACAAAAGGCTCTACACCCAACAGGACAAGCAAAGCACAAGGCATTTCTTAATATTTTTTTTTTTTTCTTCTTTTTTTCTTTTTTTTTTTTTTTTTTTTAATATCAGCCTTTGTCACAGCTTCTGTAATTTATTGTGAACTCCAATGTGAATCTTTAGGACATAAAGTCCTTGATCCTAGGAGACCAGTGAAAGTTGTCTTATACCTGTCTGACAATTCCTTACAGATCATGTCTGTGAAGGTTTTAATGGATCATGGGCTGAATGATGAAATTCTAATATGCTATGGCTTTTTTTCTTTACTCTAAAATGAGAATTTTTCCCTTGAAAGATCATTAAAACTTTCCCCCATTATTTGTTATGATAAATCAGCCTTTACCCATAACCAGCTTGGAGAGTTTTACAACTTCTGAGCCCAGAATTTCCATTTGAATGAGTCATGTTTTTTCTCACAATAACCCCAATTCTCTCTCCTTGTTAATATGGTTGCCCCTGGTGCTGCATTAGCTAATCCCATCAAGAAGCCAGCTAGCAGGACCAGGAATTGGAAGTTCAAAGATCACCCCCAAATTGATATCTCCCCAGTGGCAACATGAGGTGAGCAATGACATAGAGAATTTCTTTTTTAAATTTTTTAAACAGATCTAGCATCCTTTGCTGCTGACAAAATTACTCCCTATGACCTTGTAGCATGTAAACATTTCCTATTTTATACAGTAACCGGAGTTCTTCTGCTAAAGGAACATGACTCTGAAGATTTATACTCATGGTTATATAGCATTTGAAAATATTGTGGGCTACTCTATTTATTCCTCTTCTCTTCCTTACTCATAATAATACCCTAGATACCTAAAAATGGTATCACTTTGCTTATATGAAAGTGGGCTGTCTGCCAATTTCTGCAATTCAGCTCTCTAGCTAGACCTAGTCTTCTTTAATATTCAGAAGCTACAGATCTGTTATTTTAACCAGAATACAGGTTCTTGGAGTATCTCTATTAGAAGTGCAATTACACACAACACAGGGCTTGACTTAATTTAAAGAGTTATGCACTGCCCAAACAATATAGATTTGCTTTTACAGCCCTTCAAAATCAAAACAAGCCAAAGGGATATAAAACTTACCGTGTCCACTAAGGATTATCAGGCTTTCTCCCAAGAAATCAAAGACACTTAAAAATACCAGATATCTTTTTTTTAAAATGCTCTATCGCTCACAGAGAACTACAGAGCAAAATACTTCATGGGCACAAAAAAAAAAAAGCTCATGTTCAGAGGTTCTTGTTATGACTTATCTCTCTGGAGACTGTATAAGACATTGTCTTTTCCCACTGTAAAACCTTTTTATATGTTCTGCTCTGTCTGATTCTGGAAAGAAAAAAGGACATTTTATCTCTTACAGCCCGATTCAGAATAAGGCATTTATCTAAAAGGAAGATGCAAACAGGGTATATACAGATGCATTTGTAATTTATTGTGTGCTGTGACATCACCTAAACCACCCCTGTTTTCTGCTATTGCTGTACTGTCTTTGAAATAAAGTAAATTTTCTTACCAATACATGTGTACATACTTCTGCTAGAAGTTTTGCAAAGATGTTTTTGTGAGATTATACTTTGACATTTGTACTACAAAGTCCAGTTTAGCTTGGGAAAAAAAAAAAAAGAGTAAATAACAGGGGTTTAACTTTTAAAAGATACACCTATGTAAGAGAATTTTTAACGGATGTTCCTCACAGAGTTATTTTTCCATTCATAATTCCACTTCTTAGAATGCAACAGCTACCTTGCTGGTACAAAATAACCTTGTACTGTACTATTTCTGCAAAGAAATAAAAAGGGAAAGGTAAGTTATAATAAATTTCAGAGGTGAAGGAATACTTATGTTACTGTTTCCATCGCAATATCATAGCTTTGCTAATGGCAGCCTGCTGTGCAGTTTAAAAAAAAGAGAAAAAAAAAAGAAGAAAGGAAAAAAGGGAAGAAAAGGAACCTGGTTAATTAGAGTACAGTTGCTGCTTTATTGCAGCATTACTGCTAAGTGCACTGAGATGCTTTCCCATAGGCAGGTGCTGGTGGTTGTACAGCTCATTTAGCCTGGGTGAGTAATGTCAGATCAGGAGGAGAGAAAGGCTTGTGTCTTCAAACTTTCAATCTGCCTCCATTATCTGTGATCAAGGTGGAACCACAGGGGAGTGGAATTACTGGCAGGTCTAGGACAAGTGAAGAGACAGTGAATCTATAAGACATATTAATCATCTTTCCCTTCTCTTGGCTGGCGCCAGCCTGTGCCTCCGACTCCCCGGCGCCAGGCAAATGGATTCTCTGTCCCCACAGGTACAAGCGAGTGCCTTTCAGGGGCAAGTCATCAGAATAATAATTACTGACACTGCTGAGATCAGCCCTAACCAGTCCAAAAGAGAAGAGAAAGTAGGAGAGAAACACATTTCCTGAACTTTCATACCGGTGCTTACGGCATTAAGATATTTTTCAATTACATTAAGGACTCTCAAATTATGTAATTCTAAATCTAGGCTTCTCAGTATTGTAGTAGCACCACCAAGATAGTATTAACATTAAAAATCTTTTCAGTTTCTCTTTAAACATAATTTAGATCTGTTGCTGAGGTGTGAGTACAGAAAAGTGGATATTGCATCAGCTATATTTGACAAGTGTTAAAACTCAGTTGATATTAAAAAGAACGTGATCCTTACATGAGTTCCTTTGCTTAGTTCTGAACCCAAACACAACACAGCTCTGTTATAGCTACTCCTAATTATCAATATGAAATAAGCATTAATATAAGGATTATTATAAATGCTGTGCAGCAATTGCCACATATGTACATATATAAATATATAAATCCAGAAACATTTTAAAGGCGTAAGCATAATTTAAAAACAGCTAATTTAACACAGCATGGCTATTCTGTATTTTATTATAACAGGTAGCATTTGTAGTGCCTTTCCTCTCCAAAGCATTATTTATAAACACAAACAATAAAATACAGTGCACTATCCAACCTAAATAGAAGAATAAACTCCAGCAAAAATCTAGTTCTGTTTCAATTCAGTAATTGTACCAATATCTAAAGAGCTCAGAATAACAAATAAGGCAATTTGTTATATTTTACACGATAGAGAAAATCCTACCTTTCAACATATTGTACATTACAGCACAGAATATGAAATATTTTCTTGGTCCTGATTACAATCAGTTCAATATCTGACTGTCAATGATACCGAGCTCAATATGAGAGCATTACAGCAAAATGTCAAATTACTTGAAACAAAAAAAATTACCAAACTGGCTCATTAACATAAGCTGCTTGATGAACCCTCCATGTAAATACAAATCTTAACTTCAAGAGTTTACATCATAAAGTATCTGACCTGGACTTCAGCTTGGAGTTCGCCACACACCTGCAGCCATGTAAGCAACAATAATGCTAATATTTGTGTTTGCCATTTTGTGTTAAGGACCCAAAAAAAAGTAAAAGAAACGGATTCAAACAGTAACATGTGTTCATTTATTTTCAAATCAGCAATTTTGAAGTTTACTGACAGACAGCGCAAAGCAAGGGAATGACTTGAAAATGCAAAATCAAATCAAATCCCTGCTTTCTTGGTGATCAGCTGCAGCAGCAGCTCCAAGTCAGCCAATCCACACTCACTATTGATTTTTCTGCTGGTCTTAAGTGACTTTGGACACTGATCAATGTTCTAAAAGAGAAATATTAAATCTCATAAAGAAAAATGCACATCTGACTAAAGAGCAGCAGGGAAAGCAAAAGTTTGCCAAAAGATAAAAGGATGTGCATATTTAATGGTATTCAGGCTCTTAGAACACAGACAGCCCCTCTAAGAGCAAAATTAAACTATTATATTTATATTTATATTTATATTTTATATTTTTTGTGAGAAATGCAGATTTCACATGCTCTCAAAACTATTTAAAATTTTATTTGCCAAAATACACAATCCCTCTGCCTGCAGTGATTACTGCTGTTATAGATATATAGACCCCTGGCAGATATAAAATAGCAATGGAAAGCTGTTGTTGGATTTTTGAAGTAAAAGATGCTTTAAAAAAAACCATAAAAAGTCATAACTATTCTATTATATCCATACCCTGCTGTTTATTGTAATTTGTCTTTTTTTTTTTTTTAATAAAGAGCATGGATTTTTCAGAAGTTTTATCATTCATTTAATGAGCTATAACTATTTTTTTGAACTCGACTGTGTACAAAGGGGAGCCCTGATGTAACAGAAAGTCCAGCTAAGACCCTGTGGATTGATCCAGTGTATTCAGATATCAGCTGGCGTGACAGTGCCTAATCCTGACTAACGTGACCAAGAGCCAAGGGAATGCTATTCCTCTCCGTTGTTCCAAACAACAGATGCTGTCAATTAACTTTAAGCAGCGTCCAAGAAAACCCTTTTGTTATATTTTGCAGTATTATGCAGAAAGTGTCACCTCTGGAAATGAGGGAACAAGCTGTTTTTCATTATCATTCAATTGTCCCAATCAATCTGACAATTACAAAGAGAAAAAGTCTTAATCACTAGACACATGCTAGTTGTTGCTAGTTTTACCAGCTGCAAAGAAAAAAGGAAAGGAAAAGAACTACAACCCCCACAAAAAACCAAAAAAAAAAACCAAACAGAAAAATTCAAAAACTGTCTTCCTATTTAGAGATGTAACCCAAAAGCATACCTGCATTAGGGTGAAAGATAATTGAATACACAGTGTTATGATAGGTATGGGAATAGCCATTGCAACAAATTAGTAATTAAATCAGCTTATGCTGTTGATTTACTGTGGCTTTTATAGAAGTACCATTTGCTGTGTACAAAGAAACAGCCATCAGCATCTTATTCATTTGAATACAAGAAAAGTTGTTCATTAAAGTTGTGACTAGTGAATTTCCATATCATTAAAGTACTGTATACATAAGCAATAAAGGAGCTTTCTGGGAGCTGGTGAGACAATGAGTGTAAATACAGATGGCCAAATTCATTTACTTGGCTGGAAGGACTGAGGCTGCACAAAGGTGGCATCAGCAGAGGGGACATGGGCAGGGCTGGAGCCACTGCTTTGGTGACTCTCAAGAGCCTCGAACAGTAATTGCAGCAACCTCCATGGATGGCAAAACTCCTTTTATCTTCTGTATTTGCCTGCACTGATGAGGAGCACGTGTAACATACTTTATGCAAAATATTCAAGCAATATCATACCATGTCTGTGAGGAAGGATACTCACACTCTCAGTTTCTGGTCTTTGAGTCCCAGCTGCTTGTTAAAGTGACTCAGCATGGCACCTTCACCTGGCCTGCTCACCCCACCAGTGCCCATGAGAACACAGAGGATAGCTTGGTGCCCCATTCCTCAGGGAGCATAGAGTCCCTGCATAACCTGTGTTTGAACAGTAAACAGATTTGGCCTGCCATCAGGAGTTTGAAGGATTTAATCTACCTGGAATTTCTACAGCAATAAATACCATCCCATGGAAAAAATAATTGCACTTTTCAGCAGCATTAAAATGTTCTCTTTCCTACCCTCACCCAGAACAGAGCAGCAGGCAGCAGCTTTTGGAACAGAACTGGCATAAAGAGTGGCTCGGTGACACATGCATGGCTGGTGAGTGACATCCATTAGAATAGGTATTCCAGTAAATGCCAGATATGTGACACTGAAAGTATCTGTCTGATGCAAGTCTTTCAGTGCACGCCAGTTATGTTTTGTCATCTCCTCTCAAACAGCTCCACTGTCACTGAAAACACTGAGAACATTCCCTATTCCCAACCACGCTGCTCTGGCCATCAACATCTGGCCACTAAAGGAGTGCCACAGATGGAAATTATTCCAGAACTATTGGCATCCTCGTTGAATCCTTCAGCCTGATGCCATTCTTGAAGGGAACAAGGGTGAAAAAAATGTGTTGGTTCGCTGACATTCTCACTCAAGAAGCTACACGTGGGGTTTTTGCACATTTATTGAAAAGGCACCACTCTCCTTCATCTGATTCTGTAGGATCTTAGAGAAAGTTGCATTACAGGGAGATCCCTGGGCCCTGGCACAGCTCAGATAAAAGGTTTGAGTGTGCTTACACTCTGGAGGCCATGACTATGATGATGGTACATAAACCTGGATTTCAGTTTTTGTCCTCAGGAAATCTGCTAGTCACAATAATTCCAAACCATACACATAAAGATATAAAGATCAATGCACAAAAGAGATTCACAGTAAGTATTAAAACAAAACACATATCTTACAGCAATCTGTAAGACTTAGATGAGAAGGAAATTTTATTCCTGAGGCATGAAGAAGAAAGAACAGGTAAGCTTTTTTGATAAAAAAAGAGAACTCTCAGGTGCTGGCTTTGGCAATCACACACACTTTTGTTCACCCTGACCAATAAATCTATGAAATTGCAGTCCTGGCCTACAAAGCAATGAACATCAAAGTGGGACAGCTCAGAGAAAAACAAATCATTTCAGTTTCTAAGCTCTTTAGAGAACAGGCTTGTGGGCATCATGGGTCCTGCAAAGGCCACCTGCCCTGGGTGCAAGAAGAGTCTTTGATCCAGAGCTGCCCACAGCCATGGCATGACAAGCATACAAGGGGCAGCTGGGGCTGAGAGTTTCTCAAGAGGTGACAAATTTGTGACTGGTGGTAAAACTATCCATTCTTCTTGGCAGGCTCTTCAGATTTCTGAACTATTCAGGCTAATTCCGTTCAGGTTTTACTAAAGGCACACCACAGAAAGACAGAAAGAGGGTTTTGTCTTCACTGGGCCTTTCAATGGGAATTTTCTGACCTCACACATGATTAACCTGTGAAATAGACACAAGTTAATCTAGAGGGAGAATCACTGTTACTTTGGGACTGCTGATCCATTAAAGATATTTTGAAAATCTTTATTTTCTAACGTAAGATTTCCTTTCCTTTACTATCTACAGTGATAGACAGCATAAATCCCACACAGAACTGCATTATTCATGCAGGGAAACTCTAGCTCCTTCTATAAAGTATAGAGGACAGTATTTTAATTTTTGTTTTTGAAAGACTAACATCCCTTTGAAAAATTATTTTTAAATAGACATTGCATTTTTTGAGGTGTGCATGGGGTTTTTTGCATAGAAGAGGGGAAAATCAAGCTAATTAGTCTTTGAATATATCTTTTGCTTTGGGTTTTGGTGGTTTTCTTTTTTTTTTTGTTGTTGTTGTTGTCCAAAGCTAAGAAAGCGGAAGGTTGCTTGATCCACTTCTCTTTGCCGAGCTCAACCGCCTGTGCCACAAAATTAAATACTTTTGTAAGATAAAATCAACATCAGAATACAGTTATCATATCCTTCTGCTTTTTGTCTTGGTAGTGGGAAAAAATAGTAGTACTTTTTATTGTAATTAAACTGATCTGCATATGTGCCTACTCAGTCTTTCAAGATTACTCTTTTAAAAACACTCTTGAGTCTAAGTTGCTTCCTTCTTGAATGTTATTCTTCATTCTACTGTGTGGAAGAATTTACAGAATAGAGAGAACACGTGTTTATTAACTATTATGAGGCACTCAACTAGAATCCTACAATTTTTATTTACAGTTGGACTGAAACGGTACAAATGTAAAAGTGCAGCTTCAGAATGACTGAAACTATTCAAAACACATTTCATCCAGAAGAAATAAAAAAAGACCATCACAGAAGAAACCCTTTATTTTGACTTACTCAGAATAAAATATCCTAAAAAAACCCGCAAAAACAAACTAGTTTTGAAATGTATCAAGATTTAATTTGAAAAATATATAGGTATCTAAAAAGAAAACATGAAGTAAGCAACATTAATGAAATTCTGCACAAAGCTTTATTTCCAAACATAGCACTGGGCAGCTTTAGAAGACACTAAAGTCCAGTGGCTCTCTGAGAAGACCCAGCTTGGCACTGTCAGAGATGACAGATATTGCAAGTGAACCCTCAGCCCCTTCAAAGGAAGGTTCAAAGGGATGAATGGAACCAGCTTAGGTTTATAAAGTGTGTAGAGGGCAAAAAGCAAACTTGAAAGGATAAGCATTCTTTTTGGTTTATTTAAACAGAATAAAAAAGTTGCTGCAAGGGGTGTGATGGAGGGGAAGCTCTGGTTTTCCATGGGAACTCACAGACACTTCAGGGAAACAGGGATAGCAGCCAAACCTCACCCTGTGCCAGCCCTCCCAGACAGTGGGGTTAAATAAGGAGGAAGTTCTCCTCTCCTGCTCTGGGCTTCATTTCTGGAGCCAGAACCACTCAGAGCCAGAGGAGCAGGAAGTAATTCCTCGTCTCACACTGCTGCTTCTTGGCCTTCACCAAAATTTCCCTGCTGTCACTAAGGAAGAGATGCTGCTAGAGTACCTCAGAAAGATAGATAAAAAAAATAACCTTCCAGAAGCCAATTAAAATGTAGGCCAAATGCTCAGGGAAAATTTCTGTAAACACAGGTGGAGTGTGCCAGCTCTTTGGAAAGTGGGTGTTTTTAATAAACATGATGGAGAAGAGCTGCATGACAGAGTGCTGAGGGGAGTCAGAAACCTGCAGCCTCTCTGGGGAGGAGAGAGGAAGACCCACCCAGGGCAGGATCTGAGTCAACAGGGTAGGCTTGGGGTTTGTTGTCAGGGCAGCGACTGGAGAAAATAGGAAATGTGATTTGGAATGATTGGAGAAGCTGGCTATCAGAATGAAGAAATAAATTAAAACGGTAATAAAAAGAGTAAAGGAAAAATATCACTTAGGATGGAATATCAGTGTGCACTTCAGATGACCTGGGATTGTTTGCTTAACCCACCAGAGATGAAAGGGCAGAGTGGAATACATTAAAAAAACCCACTCACAGTCTGTAGTACATTTAAGTAAGGATGAATTTGGGAGAAGTTTTAGAGCAATTCTTACTAGAATTTAGAAATCTACACAACATGCCTGAATCATACAAGGGTTAGGCAGGAAAGGATATTCCTCAGCATTTCCAGCAACATATTTTTGGCAACCTCCTCATCTTGGCCCATTGCAGGGGGAAATCTTACACTCTGAATCTGTTTGCCACAATGGATGTACCTCTAGCAGAGAGAAAATAAAGATGGGAAAGGAACAGAGCCCAGCCTTCCTGCAGCTAATGGCACTAATCAGCTATTGATGAGAGCCTTCAATGATAGTAATAGACCAAGCTTAATGAGGAGTGCTGACTGCTGATTTATGAGCAAGATGTTCCTATGACAGGAAAGAACTGTTGGTGGAGAAAATGCCCATTCAGGAGGAGAATAATCACAGGTAAAAGGAGCATTACACACAGGTTCAAGCCCTTCTATCCTGTCCATCCCTGGCACACTGTGGGAGCTATTGTGAAGATGACCTTACTGGAAAGCATGCAAAATACAGGATGCATCTCTGCCTCAGGAAGCTAATTAAAAAGAAAAAGCAGAATAAAACACGTGGAAATACCTTCAGCTAATTCAGATCTCTGGCTGATAAAAAAGCAAGACGAATTGCAAAGATCTGATACAAGTTCTGTGGGGGGTTTTAGCTGTATGAAATATTTTCTTTGCGAAATTGGATGGAGTATTTTTGTTCTTAATAACTGAAAGTGTAATGTACTGTATTTTATGCTATTATAGAATTGTGTAAAGGTTATTTTGCTGCTAGTTCAATGCATATTTTCATATGCAAATGACACAAATTAAATTATCTCAAATAGTCGCAGAAATTCCAGCAGAATAGTATTTTAAATATAAATCATCATCGCCCCAAGTCATATTATAGATAGAAAATTGCTTCTGTATTTATATTTTTTCATTAAAAATAAAATTATTAATTTCACAAGTTAATTTACCTTCCCCATCACAGCACCAAAATTGAAATTAAATATCTCAATGCTTAGAGATATTAAAGACTCGTTTATTGAAAGCAACTTATTGTTTTAGGAACATTTTCTTGATAAGTGCATGTTGCTGCTACACTACTACAATATTTGCAATGATTTTATTGAACAAACTGTGCCTTGTTTCTTGGGTTTTGTTAAGCTTTATAGAACTCCTATTTGCTCAAGAACATACAAGAGATTTTTATGCACATCTTTACACTGAGTATTTCTCCAGTTTTGGATATTTGAAGAGACCTTTGCAGCAGCCTTGGTGGTGGATTTTAGGGAAAGGCCTGACTGCAGTGCAGGGAAAATCTCAGGATGGTCTCAGAAGGGTTAATGGGAAGAACCTGCTCCCCCCACACACCATGTGCAAACCCACTTTTATTTCCACACTGCTTTCTTTCTATTCTAACCTGATCATAACCTTCAAAAGATGAATCTTGGTGAACCATAGTAATGGGTTTATAAGAATAAGACATGAAAACACCTCCAGCATTTTCATAGCCTCATCTTCTCCCTCAAAAGAAGCCTTCCTTTCATTTAATAATAGGGCTTATTCTTTCTTCTATTAATAAAATGATAGCTTTGCTCTCTTTTAGATTTTTACATTGTGCCTAACTAAGGTCAAAGAAGGCTCAGGCTGGGCATCTCTTTGCAATAATTTCATGTTGGAGGAACAAGAAATATATGTAGCAGGGAAATTATCCCATCAGCTAGACAAGAACCTGTGTTTAGTCACTGAGCCACTTGAAGGTTAATCAGATCTCCAACCAATCCCATCAACACGGATGTGATGAATATTTGATTCAGACTAATTAGTACTCAAATCCAGACGTTCTGAAGGTATTTGGAATGGCTTAGACAGTGACCTGGAAAAAGCATAGAGATAGCAATGCTCCCCATTATTATGCTCCAAAAATTACTACAGTCCAGCTTAGGTCACCTTCACAATCTCAGAAGACTTGCAGGTGTGAATAACAATCATCAGAAATAATGGTGGATGTTGACACTCATCTTTCTTTTGTCACTATTTTCCTGGAAATGGAGATTGTGGAGCTCATGGTTTTGCTCATCCTGGAGGAGAATGTAGTTCCATGAGGTTTGGATACACTTGGATATCAAAGATGTAATATTTGTTATTTTATGCATTTCCAAAGGCCTGAAATAAGATGATAAAACTTGGTGCAGGCCAATACTTTCAGAAATATCATCTTCACACTAATACTATTTCTGTTGCAGAACAAAATACTACACAGGCTAAGACACAAAGCAAGTCCTCCCTCTAGCTGGATCTCTCCCTCTCCAAGGATTTCTTTGCTGGTCCAGTTTTGTGTACTGCAGACACATATGGCACACAGTGCTTCAGAGCAAGATAAGCAATTACTGCATTACTAGCAAAAGAAATTAAATACCTGTGATTTCTCTAACACTGTGATTAGTAAATTATTATCACCAGTTTTGCCAAACACACATTTTCCCCCCCACCAAAGTACTGCAAACCTGGATGCACCAAGGTTTATAAACCAAATCCACCAAATCCTAAAGCTGGCCTGCAAGCAGTGACATTTGGAATTTATAAATGGATGAATACGAAAAGCGAAAAAATGCCCTGAATGGCCTTTCTTCTTCACGAGACAAAAGGCTGTACAAGGGGAGCACAAGGGGAACTCTTTGCTGGTCAGATAATCTTTCTTGTCAGGTTTTGACACTGTTTCAGTTATACAGTCAGTAATAACTCTGAGAATATAATTATTAACGATAAAGGTTAACATCTTGACTTGGATTTCTCTTCTTTTTTAGAAAGAAGTTGAAACAAAATTTCAGATTAAGATAAAAAAAAAAAAAACAAAGCCCACACAAATTCTAAATCAGAAATGTCAGAAGTAAAACAAGTGGTATCTTCTCTCAAAATACGATGATGTAGAAAAAGAAAATTTTATCTTGAGTGGATAGCAAAGTGTGAGCATACCTTTCCTTACATGTTTTCTAGCAAACAAGTGTGCAGATTTCTCATTTTGACTGAGGAAAAAGAAATATCCAATTTTTACTGAAGCAACAAAGAACCATGCTTTGAATTGAAGGAATTTCAAGTAGCTTTACTACCACTGACAGACAGAACCAAGAATATAGAAATAAATGGGGAAAGTCATTCACTGAATAGAGGTTGCCATTACACAGGGTGCTAAACTTTCTCCCTTTAATGAGGCTTGACCATGTCCTAGCACTTTCCATGGTCACTTTGACTCAACATAGCTAACAAATTGCCAGCTTGAACATGGATGATGGATTTCTGCACATTAATAAAAAAAATGAATGATTGGAATACATTTTTTTTCTCTTCAGATCAGATTACTGAGAGATCTGAACAAGCTCACATGCACACAGAGCCACACAGCTTACAGAAAAATAGAAAAAATGAATACAAAAGTGTGGTCCGTGACTTAAGTCATCGGCCTACATGGTAAAATTGGGGTGTTCCAAGGACATATTTACTCCATTGGTTTGTAGGACTGGACTCTAAACTGACCAGCCAAGTGATCTAAAGGCTTAAAAAAAGACCTAAAAACACCCCATAGATGCAGAAATAGAGCAGAAAGGAAACAGGAAGATGGGGAATGGCTAAAAGAACCTCTCACAAACAGGTTTAGCCTACAGAGAAGTCCAGTGTCAAACTATGCCTCTGCCTACCCAGCAATTGTCCACACAAATCACATTTCCAGGCAAAAGTGTACAGTTTTTGGAATAACCTGCAGAAACTGTGTTATTATAAAGCCCTATTAACTTTATGCCAAAAGCATGCCTGGAAAAATATCTCAAATTTTGATGCATTTGAATTTTTAAAAATCCTGTAAAAGCCCAGCATTCATGTTTAACAAATGTATAAAATAAAAATAATTAAACACTGAGATAAATTATGAGAGAAGCATTTTATAGGTATCTAACAGTTTTACTCAGAAAAAAATAACTTATTGATAGATATTTCATCATAAGATAATTAGATATCTTTCATAGTGTAAAGAAACATAAAAGATATTTAGAAACTACACAGACAAATTTTCTCTTTCATGTTTTCATTACACATCCTAGAAATATAACAAAAAGGCACATTTTTGAAACAAAAAAAATCGTCTCTGAATGAGCCAATATTTCAAAATGATAATACATGACAAAATATATCAAAATAATTATAAAAGTGATTCAGAGAAAAAGTGACTGTACATATTTTAAGTTAAATAGCAAGCTGTTAGTCTAACCAAGAAAATCTTCTGCTCCTCATTCATTTTTCCTCACAGATTTTCAAGAAACTCAGAATGGTTGTGTTTGGAAGAGATCTCTGGAGATTGTTCAGTCCAGTCCTGCCTCAGAGCAGAGCCAGCTACTGCAGGCTCTTCAGGAATGTTCTCAGTGAGGATTAAATAACTCCATGAACAGAGACTTGAAAACCTCTCTGGGCAACTGTATTGGTTTGAAAACAAACCGGTGGGAGATCACAAGTCAAGATTGAAATTAAAAATAAGTGAAATAATACAAGGAAAAGCACTGACAAAGTCAGATACAACCTAACACCCTGTTAGGGTGGTAGTAGCAGTCCCACTGAAGTAGTCCAGTTGAAGCGGTGATCCTGTGAAGGTCTAGTCTCCGCTGAAGATCCAGTGTAGCTCTGTCCTCTGGGAACCCAGTAGACAGGGCTACTCAGGCAGTTCCAAGCCAGGTTATATCCAGGTGGGAACACCTGGCTCCTCCCTCCTCGGCAGAGCATCTCACAATGGGATGAGATAAGTCCATGAGTCACACGGTGGGTCCTGATGGCCCATTGCCTGTCATGCGGGTGGGTCATTAGCAATGATATAGCTAACGGATGGCCCATTGCCTGTCATCCGGAGTGGGTGATAGCAGCTAATGGCCCACAGCTGGTGGTAATAGAATACTTAACTACATCAATATTGCAACCTAGGACAGTGTTTAGCAAACCTGTCCTACAAGGTTTGCTAAACCTGTTTCAGTGGTTTAGCACTGTTTAGTGGTTTAGCACTGTTCAGTGAAACAGTGCTAAACCTGTTTCAGCTAAAACAGGTTTGCAAACACTGTTTCAGTGTTTGACCACCCTTACCATTAAAAAAGCTTTTTCCTACACTTCAAGGGAATTTCCTGAATTCCCATTTGTGTCCTTTGCCTCATCCTGTCTCTGGGCAGGAATAGCACTGGCTGTGCCTTCTCTAGCCTGGGACAGCAGGTATTTAGACACTGAGAAGATTCCCCCTGAGCCTTCTCCCCTCCAAGCCAAAGAGTCCCAGCTCTATCAGCATCTCCCCCTGTGAGGAATTCTCCAGTCCTCTAACCACCTTTGTGAGAATGAGCTGCTTGTGTCTGTCTTGGACTGACAGGGGAGCCCAGAATTGGACACAGCATTCCAGAGCCCCACTGCTGCTGTTGAGCCACTAGCAGATAAAGACCCGGTTCAAAATGTGGCATAAAAGAGTGTATTTTATTATTTAATTCCAACTTATATAGACTTTTCAAAGGTCACCCATATTGGTCAGTTCGAAACCTCCCCCTGGGCAGATTGGCCAGGCCTGAACCATCCAAATCTCGAGACACTGTTTTTAATAACATCCAAATTTATCTTTGTTTATAAAACACAGGAAGAAGAGAGAAAAGAATTCTCACAGGAAAGGTCTGTGCTAGCCACACCCCACCAGTGCCGAAGGGAAAAGGAGGATCCTCTCCCTCATCCTTCTAGTAATGCCAACCTGCATCCACTTCTGGCACCTGATGGACTTCTTAGATTAAAGAAAACACATTACACTACTGTTAGCAAAAAAATTAAGGTCAAAGACAACAGCTAGAAAGCATGAGATGAGGGTTTGGTATGAAAATAATGAACCCCACAGCTCCCAGATTCAATATAACAGCTTCTATATAGAGCTAAGTTGTTCTGAGAACAGTGTTATAAGAAATCCACTCACTTTGCTTCTAAGAAAAAGGATGTTTTGACATTAGTTTTAGGTAGGTCAAGCTTTTACTTTCAGATTTTATTTGTAAAGCAAAAAACTGTTATCACAGAGAGGAAAAAGAAGGTATGCTAGCTAGCAACAGGGAGTTGATTAATGCACAGCTGAAGACCTAAAAATGCCATGAATTTCCTGGCAAAGTATCTTAACGAGCAACAGGGAGCTGATGCAGCTGAGGACAAAAAATTCCACGAATTTGTTGGCAAATCCCTAGAAACTGCACATGTTCCTGCAGGACACTAAATGCAAAGTCCTGCAAGATGCTGGGTCTCACCCCAGCAATTAAATTCTCCTCAAACCCAAGTCCTGTTCCGGGTTCACGACTGATCAGTTTAAGGACCCTATTTTTATTATCTTCAGCACATTGTTTACACTTCTCAGAATTAGTCTATTTCCTTTTAATTACAGTTTGGCAAATCATTGCTCCCAACTGTTTGTTCAAAGACACTTTGAAAAACAAGCCTTTAAGTTGCAGAAGAAAATTATTACAACTGCACACAGTTACACTCAAAATCCAGATAGGAGCATGGATTTCTCACTGAGGGACTCATCATACTTCTTTCTAGAATCTGGATGAACCTTCAAGGTGTAACACATTTGCAAATATTTAGTCTTCCAGAAGATGATTCATGCCCAATGGCATGAATTACAAGGGAAAAAAAATAAACAGAGTAGGTGTGTTTGTGTAAAAACTGCTGCATTAGGACAGACCTAAGATTCATCCAAACTGATGTCCAATCACTAATAATGAAGGCAAATGGGTTCTGAGGATAAATATGAAAACATCAGTACAGGTATTATGAAAAGAGTTAAAGTGCAAAAAGATTCAAAATATGACCTTTTCATCTCATGTACAATCCACAGAAAAATGTAGAGATATGCAAAAATCAGGAAGGAAGAAAACCAGATCATAATTACTAACAAACAATAGGATTTGCAGAGCACAGATAATTTCAAAGAAATAAGATTACCATTTCATAAAACTAACAGGGCAGCTACACAAAACAAAATTACCCCATCTGAGAGATTTCTGAGGAAACAGTAAGGCTACAGAGATCCTAGCTTGGGTCCTGGAAATATGCCTGATCACAGCACTGACACCTCCAACAGAATATTTCCCACTTCTCAGGAAGGCTAGAGGTGAGGGAGACAATCACATGGAAGCAACTGCACTGTTCTCACTTGTGTGGCAAGCTGGGTACACCCTGGGGTGAGGATCTCTCCTTTGCAGGGCAATGACAGCCACTCAATCAACATAGCCTGCTCCAGGCTTCCCAAAGTATTTGGCTTCCTCTCTCATAATATTTGGAATGAAAACAGCACTATCCAAATGTCATGAACCTCCATTTTCTTTAATTAAATTGACTACACTGATGGAGCCAGAAAGGTTTCTGAACATGAGGAATCACTCCATGAAATATTTCTAGTGTGGGCCCCATGTAAATTTACCCTTCTTTGGCAGCTTTATGAATACAAAAAAAAATAAGACTGGACTGAAAGAAAACATGGGGGTGTGCTTGGTAACATATGCAGAAGACACTTTGAGAATAATGATGTGGAGAAATCTCTGGTGTATCCATATTTTAATAAAAGAAATGTCATATTGGGTTAGGTCAGTGGTGCATCTTACTCAAAACTGTCTCTGCATTTGCAAATATAAGTTCTGCAGGACAAAACCTAAGAAGAGACAGCAAATCACTCAGCAACTATTTTACTTTAGAATAAGGAGACATGGGGTTAGATGAAATACTGTGGTAATTAGACATTCAATGGGAAAATGAAACAGCAAAATCAAATACAGATCACTCTGTGAGTTCAGGTCTTCACCGTCAGGCAGAATAAAGTTTTGATAGCAACATCTCAAGAAAAGAAATAGTTTGAAATAATGGAAAAGTTTGGAGGAGAATCATATTTCATCTGTGGCTCACTGAAAGGGCATTCTGCAGAGCAGTGAGTGCTGATGCTGCAGAGTGCAGTTCCACTCAGATGGGCATTGCAGGCTGGGAGATGGCACAGTCATGCTCGGGCAGCTGGAACAGCCCAAAAATCTGCCCAGCTTTGTGGGTGACATTTAGAAGGCAGAAACATTTGTAACCTCAACTGAATAAGGGCTAGTGAAGGCCTGAGAATGAAAGCTGAAACTAAAGTAATTCAAACTAAGAATTACTTAACCAGCACTTTCAAACATGAGGATTATTGATAATCAAAAAGAAAAAAAAAGTCTTAACATTTCTCTTAATCACCCTCTATTACCCTGACATACATAAATCAAAATTAGAAGTCTTTCTTGGAGATGCACTGCAACTCAGACCAACATTTTGAGCTCACTGCAGAATTTATGAGTATTACTCTAAAATCTGTTTTCTGTGAGAAGCAGTACCAGATGACCATGGTGGTACATGATATTCTCAGCAGCCAGGAGAGTAGTGCTCTCTGCATTCATAGGAGTGCAGATATTGGTTTATTCCCCTGGGCTTCCTCAGTGTTCCTAGAAGCAGGTATTCCAGCAAAGGAGAGGAAATGAGCCCTTGGATTCTTTCTAGTGGACAGCCAATGGAATCAGCAAGGTGATGAGTAGAGAGTTCTGTACTTTCCCAAAAGAGAAACTCAATCCATGCAACACAAAATTGCAGCAGGGGATAATTTGGGTAAAGAGAGAGGCCAAGCAGAGCTGACATACAAATACCAGCAGCAAAATGTTTACATCTGGGTTCTGTTTACTGGACACATCTTTCACAGACCTCTTATCTTCTATTTACAACATATCTTCTTCAAAAATTATAAATTGTTTTAGCTGGAACTGTCAGCACTATGCTGACAATGCTTAGTTGTATTGATTTTATGATGGAATATTATTTGCTTTGCTGAAGGTTTTGCAGAGCTGTTTCTAATCTAGTGATAGATGTTGGCAAACTATCCTTAGGAATTTTAACATTCTGACAGTTCTTGCAGTCTGAATATAATTAATAAAAAAAAAAAAAAACTGTAGCAAACTGCTTAGTGGAACAAGACCATGGTTTGAGTCATTTCATTACAGTCTTTGACTAACAAATTGGAATCAATTTGTAAGGATAGAACAGAAGATTATTTTGGCATTTGAAGTATATTTAGAATGAGGGAAATATAAGATACCTCTTTGTGTTCCAACATTTAACCCATTAGCTCCAAGATACACATTTTATTACTTTTGGGATGAATAATTTTAGTTCCCCTTTTTTCGTTTTTCCTGTCTGTTCACCTGTATTTACTTACTTCCATCTCTCTTCAGACTCATTATGAATCTTGTCAATAATTTAGGATGCAGTGAGTAAAACTGAGAATTACTAGAGAATTTTTTGCTTTGTGTGTAGCAACAGAAAAAACAGAAACAAGAATAATAATAAAAATGAAACAATATTTTAGTGCAGAGCTAAGCTAGTTTGAGATGGTTTCTGATATGGTTTCCAGAACAGTTTCTCCAAGACAAGCAAAAGAAATGAGCCCATTTGAGCAAATTAGAAGTTGGATGGGAGGAGCACTAGGGAGCACAGCACAAGAAACAAGAGCAGGGCTCTGAACAATGAAAGCAGGGAGATGTTGGATTTTGTTGCACTAAGGCTTGCTTTTCAAACCATCTGCTCCTCAGGCGTGAAGGAGTTTAAAAAGTGACCCAGAAACGTGACTGGACCCTGTAAAACACAATAGTAGGCACATGCTCTTTAATTAAAATCTGTGATGAAACAGCAAAACATCTGCTGAAGAAAAGGTCTTTATTTGGCTTTACACATTTATAGTATGTTTTCAGTTAAAGGAAAGTCTTAATAGTCTTACTTGTGATGCTGCAAGTATTTTCTAAATTAAAACAGGGATAACTGTGGTGTATTCTGTATGTGGGAAAGGACTGTCCATATTGTCTTTATCTGAGAAGTCATCTCTCTTCTTTGTCATCAAATCAGACTACATAAAGAAAACACAATATGGATGTTATTTCATATTAGATTTTAACCCTGATTGAAATAGGGTTCTATAAAGGCAGAGCTGCTGAAGTCTCTGGGATTTGCAATTATACTTAGTAGCAAACAAAAGGGAACTGTAGGGGAGAAGTGTATGCTAAGGCATATAAACAAAAGGCAGGAAGATAACTGTGAACCATTTTATCAATGCTCAGTAAGGAGGAACGTTTATATCTTGAGCTGAGAGCTGAGTCCATCCTTCATGGCTAAAACACAAAAAAATGTTATTTTGGATCCATGCAGACAGACTGAAAATGACTGTGGGAGCATTAGATTCTTAAAATTCCAAGCTAAGAAAATTTCTATGGTATCTGATTGGATTTATCTTAATTTCATAGCACATAACTATTCAAGATAAGAATTCCCCAACTTTTCAACTGATTAGAGGCAAATCTGTCAGCCAAAACAGCTAAACAAGGTATTATTTTAAAACATCTCAGAAATCCTGTAGATGTTAAAAGCCACCCTGCTTCAGCTTCATTTCCATACAAGGGCACAAAGCTAGCTGCCAATAAAAATAAATTATCTGGGAAGCAATCAGAAAACCTCACAAACATTAAATAAAATGCCATAAGGTACAGTACCAGGAGTACCATACCATAAGGTACCATAAGCACTGAAATATATTGTATGTCAAACTGTGTTAGCAAATATGCTTCACTAACACTCATCAAGGAGCAGAAAAATCCCAGCTTCTATTCCCCTAATCCTTAGAGCAGAAAGCATTCTATAAATAGATGTTTAAAAAAACCATAGTATATTGCTGTTGTTCCAATATTTTACCGTCACTGCTCACTTACAGTATTTGACTTGCTGCCTAAATACATGTAAGGAAATTAATATTTAGAGCTGACTCGGAGGGCAAAAATTTCAGTCTTAAATTGAAATTAAAGTTGAACACTGCTTGGACTCAGTCAGAGCTTTCTTAAATGCTGCCCAAGTCTTCAATGCTCAATAAAAACCATTTCCAAGTCCTTTCTCTGTACATCTGCAAATATTATCAGAATCCTATTGATAACATACCCTGAATTTGAGCTTCATTTGTGGAGATAAAACATCTGAGACGGATGATGAAGTTACACAAATGATGGTTTAAGCTGAGCCAGGGGTGTCAGGATGGGAGAGAAAGAAATGAGAGGTTATTGTCATTCCTAGTGCCCTACATGCCACCATGGCAGTGGCAGTGTGATGTGTTTGTACAACACGTGCTGGGGTCTGGCCACACTGTCCCACTTGTACAAAGGCACAGATTGATGCCAGAATGGAAAACCCTGAGATGGGGAGGAGCTGGAAGCACCATTTGCACCCTTAAAGAGCAAACACAAACACAGGCATACACAGATTGGGTAAACCACCCTGTATTTGTCTCAGCCTAGCAGAGGCTTCTATATCCCCTCCAGTGTTAAATATATTCCCTATAAACATGTATCCCCTCAATAATGCTTCATATTTTGATGTCTTTAAACATGAAATAAAAACACATAAAATACACGTCACGAGACCACAGCCCTGTTCTACAGGATATTTAAGACTATTTGTTTATCACCACTTCTCCCCTTGGACTTTGACAAGGCAGAGAAAATCAGAAGCCTAAAGTAAAATGGTAGCTGTGTTCAGCTGTTCCTCCCCACTGGCAACTCCCTGAACTCCAGCTACAAAATGAGAAGGCAAATATGGTGGACACAGGAGAGCAGATGGGACTGGACAACTTTCACAGCACTCCTGATGCAGCTTCCATTTATGTGGGAATAGATCCATCCTTTTTAAAGAATACAAACCTAAGGAAGAGTTCAGGCACCTGAGCTGCAAATTTTGGACTCGTGTGTCCTCAATTCCCACTGACCCATAAATTACCAAATAGACTTTGATTTACGATGCTTTTTTTTTTCCTTTTTGTAAAAACAGCTGCCCTGAGAAGAATGTCAAAGTGACACATTGCTTAAAAAACCATCACCTGCTAACATCTTCATTAAACAATTGCATTTGAATCCTTAACGCCAATCGTAAAGTTACTGTTGGATTTCTAGGATTCTGTTCAAAGCAGGAGTTATTTTGCTTCTTTAACGCTGGTGGCTCCCTGACAGCTTACATCATTACTCCAAAGGATACAAAGGACGTAAAAGTACCTTTCAGGCATTGATTTAAATCGAACAGCAGTGGAGGAAAATGAACTTGTGTGTGAAAGGTTTGAATCTTCTGACATACATTTCCTCACATTTGCAAGTAGGTTGAATACTGCCCTTGAATAAATGCATCGAAAGAAATGAAAGATATGAGCACTTCCACTTTTTTTTTTTTTTTTGGTATCTCCCAGTGATGATAATCTAACAAGGATACATTTTTCAATCACATCTCATTACTAAATGAAAGTAGCCTTTTATACTGCTTTAAATGGAGATCAGGAAAATGGTAAAGTCAGCATTGGAATTCAGCAGTGCTGAAATTTGCCACCACTACGAGACAAAGTAGGCTTTGTTGTCATTTCAGCATGATTATTTTTCCCATAAGATTCTGACTCACCCCCACAATCATTTTCAACAAAAAAAAGGAGTGGAAGGAAAAAAAAATGGGCTTTTTAAAGCAAAAATGTAGCTTCTAAAATAAACTTCCCTGAACAAAACATTTCTTCTTTTTCAGATTTCATGTCCTTGATTAAATATTAAAGATGAAACGTTGCAGAGCATCAGCGCATTTCTTCATTAAACCAAAGGGACATCCTGAAGATATCCTTGTGCTTTATTTCTGCCTGGCTATACCACGGGATCAGCAAAATATGCAACTAACATAACCTTGACCACTGCCTTACACATTCAACAGGGACCTGGGTTTTACATAGCATTATCCCTGAAGTTATCTATTTTAGTTTTTCTATTTTTATGCATTTAGACACAAATAATTTACAAACCGCTGGTTTGCAGTGACTAATTTTCTAAAATAGAAAAGAAAATCAGCAAAATATCTTTCAAAAAACTCAGTATAGACTTGAGTAAGCAGGAGATGGGGAACAAAAAAAGCCAGGAGCAAGAGAACAGAACAACACCTGAAGCCAGAGTGCTTCTGTTCAAGAGCCTATGATGGAAGGTACAAAACAGAGAAACACCCCAGTCAGTTCCTGGATCAGAATATTGGTTATCATGAATATATTCCTGTCTACAAATCGAGCTCAACACAATATAACAGCAGTAGGAATAAACAAATTCACTGCTAAGGAGAGCTGTGAATCACCAAGGAGTAAAAGGCAGCTAGTTTGACATAAAGACAAACATCTCAAGAGGTTGTTTCTATGATGAATTATGAAAAACTGTTTCTTTGACTTGAAATGCTGCACTTTCCATCACACCTTTGCACAGGCCAAAATATTTCAAAAGTGCTTTCTATAGAAAATAAAGGTGTGCTGGGATAATTAACAAACACATGAGAGCAGATCATTGACCAATGGCTAGAAAATGCAGAGAGACTAAAGTGACACTTCCACCAAATTAACACTTTAACAAATCCAGTCCAGGAAATGAGCACAAGACATTCCCAAAGGAGCCAAGAGCCTGGCAATGGGTGCTCCTGCATGTGGTAAAACAGGTTCTGATTCAAGGTTTTAGCTGGGACAAAGCCAGAACATTACTTCAGCCAGTGTCTTGCACATCTTCAATAAATTTATGAATTTCATCAGAAGTCCACACTGAACCTAGGAAACTTTGAGCCAGTGAAACCAGCAGAAAGATTTGCTAAAAAAGAAAACAAAAGTCCATTATTTTCCATTTTTCAATTGAACATCTCCATGTAGTTAAAATACTCCATGATAGCTTTTTTCTCGTCAAGACTTGGTCTGTCCAGAGAGAAACAGTGAAGTGCTGCACAGAGAGAAATAAGACTCCTAGCCCAGAGGAGCTTACATTTAAATTTTTTGTATATGAAAATCCACGAATGGGACAAAAAATCCTAAGAAAAATCTCCCCTCATTTAGAAGGCTAAATGACTATATCTTTTTTTTTAACATGCACATTTACTTTTATTAGCATTGAAGATTAAATCAATAGAAATTGAGAACTGAGGAGATTCTGATTCCAGCAAAGTTAGTTTGTAAAGCAACCCTTTAGAAATGAAACTCTTCCCATACAACTTCTTCTAACAGTAATGGAGCGTGTAGGGCTAACAGCATAACAAGCTAAAAATAAGCTCTCACAGATATTAAAAGTAGATGCCAAGAAGGAGATCTGGACATTTGTCTGAATTCAGATTCTCACTTGGCAATGTTCTGAAGTCAAACCTAATTAAAGGTTACAGTTGGCTACATTGCATTACCCAGACATTACAGACTATAATTGTTCTAGGACCATGTGAGTGTTTCATTTCTACAAAAAAATACCTCACAGTCAAATTAAACATTTATCTCTTGAAGATAGTGAGATAAACACCCACTCAAATAAAAGAACAAAAATCAGAAAAGGTAACTGAATGAATAGCAACATAACAGTTAGGAAACTTTTGCTAGTTCAACTTCCATTACAATCCATAGCATGAAGCTCACAGCACAACCACATGCAGAAGGATGTCACATAGAGAAAATTGGTTTATTTTCTGAGAAATACAGGAAATCTTTCTCTCCTCTTTTGTTCCTGAACAATTAATGCAGCACTGGTTAGGCACAGTCTGGAACTGGGCATCTAACACAATATTTAAATGTAAAGATTGAAATTAAATTAAGAACAAAGATTCACCTTCACTGGAGCCTAGGGCTGAGCACCACTGTGGAGTGCCAAACACTCGTTCAGTTAGTTGCTTTGCATCTCAACTAAAATCATCCACCTCTCAAGATCAGTTTATCTTTTTTGGGTAAGCTGCTCTCATTCTGTGCCACAATGAGTGCTAAGAGCTCTGTCCAAATAGAGCAAGAAGAAATTGGGCAGGGAAACTTGAATCCCATCCACTGCTGCATCTGAAGCCCACCAGTCCACTGATCTTCCTGGACAACCTAACCTTGAAGACACAAAAAACTGCATAAGAGCTCAAAAGTTCTGGAGTTAGGCCTCAATGTCCTGAGCTGAACCTCCATGATCTGTTTTTAGCATACAACAACGAGAACCTCCCTAAAGCCTCCCAGAGGCACTTGAACAGTCAAATTTTGGTCAGGACTACACTCTTTGGTGCTGATGCCTCACTTTTCTGTAGCAGCGTGATGGTTGGATTACTCACACGGGGAGTGGGAGGCAGTGGATTCAAATCTCTGAACAGGCTGATGGAACCAAATCTGTATTTTCCATGTCCTGGGAGAATGACTAAATCCCTGCCTCCAGCCTGATGACTATAAGTGAGTTTCCACGCTCCACTCCCAGCAATGTACATATATTTTGCAAGAGATCTTCACTGGATAAAAAGAAATATTGTGGGTCACCTGATGTATCTGGTACTGTGAATGTTTAAGTACTTGATGAGAAGTTGAACTGTTTTAAACATATATTACTTTCTTGGACTTCAAAGATCTGCTAAGGACCCTGCATCCCTAGTAATTCCTGAGAGTAAGAGGGACAAAATTAGTGCTAGGAGTGCTATGAGGATATCTGCCAAATTTGATGTGCAGTTGGCACAGATCTGGTGCAGAGCTGTTCATGCACACACATCAACAATTTAGGTTGCCAGGGAATGTGGAATTGAACTGGATTAGTGCCCCCACCACACCTTGGAGCTTCACGGATCTCAGCTGCAAGGAGCATCCTTAGGTTTGCATCTAGACCCAAATCCAGACAGGCTCTTATCTGCTCACTGCTCTTTCCCCAAGGTCAGCCTCAAGTTTCACATTGATCAGCTACATCCCAGTGGAAAAACAAGGCCAGTTTGGTTTCAGCTAACAGTTCCTGCTGAGGCAGCTATTTAATTTCGCTGCCTTAGAACAAAACTTCCAGAGATGTTCTGTTTGCTTAAAGACAAAAGGATTATTTATACTCAGAATTTATATCCCTACCAGGTCCTTGAATTTCCAGAGGATGGCTATGTTTAGAAATTCAGCTATGCAAATAAAGTGTCTCATACAGCTCTGGGTCCCTAAATAACAAGTTTACAGATAAATCAATGGTTTTGCTGTGTTCCAACTGGAAATCTTTCACCTGAAGCCATGCAAAGTAGATCCTATCTTACTTTGTACATCATCAGCAAAAACTCTCAGCTGAATTTTGGCAGCGTGATATTTGCTATGAGTGACAAAGAGGAAGAGGCAAAAGAATTGCTCTGATTTCAAGAGGAGGTGGAATCTGCAGAATTTGGCTGCAAAAAAATATGTTTTTCAAGTGTCTCCATGTCACATGGGGTCTTTTGCACTGGTAAGAGGGAAGTGTTAAAGAGAAGAAAGCTACAAACACATGTTCTGCCCCTTTATCATAAAGTCAGTGTTTTGTGACTTCAACATTTTAAGTCATTTTATATTAAAATAAGAAATTCACAAAAAAACATGCATTAGTTAGGATGGCAATTTTAGACCTCTGTGCTGAAATGGAAACCTCCAACACAAGTGAAACATATAGCAGTGCACAGAAATTACAGTGTATTTGATACAAAGAACAAGGTTATGATCAAAAACAATATGAACTTAAAAATTCATGGTTACTCATGCTGTACCATATGTCTTCCACCACCTAGCCACAACAGGGTGCCCTTTAATTACTCTGCTAATGTGCTCTTTGTGTCTAAGTGCTGGAGGACATATGGTACATTTCAGTCGTAGCCATGAATTTCATGTCTTTAATGCTTTCTGTCAGAATTGAGATGTCCCTTTAAATGTATACATGTGTATAGATCTGAATTCATATGCTGGTATTGTCACCTCTTTGAATCCCTACACTATTCTGCACCTCATGGTATGAAGCATTTATACTCCATTTCAGGAGCAAATGGATGAAAAAACGGAAATCTATTATATCCTTATTGCACAGACATATTAAAACCAAACAAAAACACAGCAACACCTACTTAATGACCTGGAAGAGGGAGGGACAGGCAGCTAAATCACCAGTTATATAAAAATGGCTTTTCAGTTTCAAACTTTCTGGCTGATCTTACACACAGAAATACTAAGTGAATCGACTGCACTTCTGCCTTATTCTTTGAGATTGCATCAGAGAGCAGCTTTGCAATTTATTGTCATGTGCCGCTGTCCATTAACAGACAATATTTTTAATATATTTTTTCATTTCAGGTTGAAAGGGAAGAAGGTTTTGTCAGTCCCCTCAATTTTTCTGCAAGTGACAGTTCAGATAGGAGCTGATGAATGAAAATGCCATTCTGATGTGCCTAATGTATTGTAGGCAGCGATCAGATCTTTGGTATAAACAAGGTGCAACACGGACTTCAGAACATGGTATTCCTCATCTTAAAAGGTGTCAGTGTCTAGACAAAGAGGATGACATCCTTTAAAGTGCCTTTGGAAATTAGACAGCGATTCAATGCACCCTGGACTCAGATGGTGGTGATGTGCCTGATGTATGTACAGTCAAGACAATTAAGTTACATTAATCACATTCCGAGTCAATTACAGTTCCAGAGAGATTTGGGATTTGCCTTATGTAGGAAGAAAGCTCATTTTATGTTCCAGTTTCAATAAAGAATTTCTCAAGCATCTCCTGTGTCATTTAGGGGTTTAAATCAGAGACAGCTCTCACATCAGCCACTGAATTCTGCAATGCTTCCTCCAGTTCCCCGAACGTTTTAATGCAAACTGCAACCTACAAAGACTTCAAATGCTGCTGCTCAGACTGAACAGCTCAAGGTCAAATATTGTGCTAGAAAATGTAGGCTTAAAGTACCCCATGCCATTTTACAGGTTAGGAAACTTACAGATTGTTCCATTTTACAGTAAATAGCCAGTGTGAAAACCAGAAATGCAGCTCTAGGATGGGTTCAGTTTACTTTTTCAAGCTCAATGCTGCTGCTGCTACTTTTAAATTAACCTGCATTCTGATGCTTGTCGTTGATCTGTAAGCTCACATGAAGGGCAGTTTCTTATCTGGAAGAATGTTGGGTACAAACTGGAAGTCCAGCATTTGGCTGTCCTTACTCTGGAGAGCATAAATAAACCCTCAATCTAAACTAGTTTCTGAAAATGACCAGAACAAAATAATCTCAGAATTAATCGCAGGAAAAGAATTGTCAAACTCAAAGACACAATGAACTTCCCCTCTAGCATGAATGCCTAGCACTGCTGTCCTTTTTTCTTGCTTTTTATAAGCTATGAGCTCCATTTGAGACCAGGCAGCAGGAGAACCATGGCATGAGGAGATTAGGTTATTGGGGATTATGTAGACAAATTCCACATATTCTTACATAAAATGAAAACTCTCTGTAGCCATTTATGATGCAGTTTGCTTGAAACTATGCCAACTGAATTATAGCTGTTTGAGACCAATCTGCCAAAATTCACAGGATAAAGCAAAATGTTTACAAGGTAATGCAACTCACTGCACAAGGTGGCTAACAGCACATACAGCTAAAGATTCACAGCTATTCGGGGGAAAAGAGACAAAGTGCTGTAAACAATTTTCTATGAAATAGCTTTCAAAACACTGCCCAAAGTAGATAAAACACTAGAGGTTATAAAAAATTGTCAGAAATTGCAAGTTCATGCTTTCAGTAACCCTCCAACTTGGCAGTGTCTTTCCACAATTGCATTAAAAGAAAATAAATTCTATTTACATGGGCAATGAGCTCAGTTTTCATATTTGCGACTTCCGAAGACAGTCCAAGTGCAAGGCCAAGCTGGGAGGTCAAATTAATTACAACTGTCTCTTGTAAAGGTTTGTACATTGCAAAATTGCAGCTAATCTGAATTCATATCCAGCACAATAAAATGTCATTTGAAGTAGAAGAACAGAATAAACTATTTCGTGGAGGATTAGTTAATTGCAAACAAAGTATAATAGATGACTCTGAATCAAATTCTCCTTATGGGAGATCAAGGATTATGCTTATTTTAGCACTGGGACAATGACTCAGATTTCTTCACACAATTTAAGCAGCAAAAAAAAAACTAGAAGGTAAAATTCAGGCTTACTCATTATTTACTATTATTGTACCTAGAACTAGCAAAAATAATACATTTTACCTCAGAAATATGAATTATTGTTTTGAATTTATTTTTTTTAGTAATGGCAGCATAAAACAGAACTATATAGCTATAGAACTATATAGCTATATATAGAACTATATAGTTATAAAACTATATAGAACTATATATGATAATTCAAAATTACAGAAAGTTTTAAATCTAACAGATTTTTCTGGCATGTTCTCATTGATGTAGGGTCTATTAAACTGGACAAACACCTTTTCCTTGAACAATATGCTTCTGTGGTTCAGACTTGACTTTATATTAATGACTACATTAAAATTAACTGAGCAAAGACCTGAGGGGTCCCATATAGGCAGAAAGGGAAAAAAACCCAAAAATTCTATTTAGATAGAAGGATACCTTCAACTGTCAGTCTACATACAGTAGACTGTATGTAGACTGACAGAAGTTTAGACAGCCTATTATAGTGAAAAAATAAAGTGCTTTTCTTCTTTTAGGTTGGGGGTTTTGGAGGTCTTTTTTTGTTTGTTGTTGGTTTGGGGTTTTTTGTTTGCTTTTTTGGTTTTTTGGGGTTTTTTGTTGTTGTTGTTGTTGTTGTTGCTTAGTTTTCCTTTCATTAACTGCTAAACATGAGAAGATTTTTTTTCTCTCTTTTGTCCAGAAAATAAAAAAGTTCCCTTGTGGTTGATTTTCATCCAGTTTCTTCATGAAAGAACTATCAAAGAAAGTTACAGTGTACTTTTCATTTCAGAAGGATTTCAGCAATCCCTAAACCTCCAACAGTATCTTCTTGACAACCTAATCTCTTTGTAGTACTAGCTAAATTAAACCAAGCTGTCATCAGTGAAAGCTCTCAAGAGTAACTGAAGGATATTCAGTACACATTATCTATGAAAGTACAGTAACCAATCTTTAAAAACACCCTTTAGGGTAAAATGTTTAATTAATGACCAAAGTCTTCACAGGACATCTGTATTTAATAATTATTTTTTTCCATTCTCATCTTCCAAATGTCTTCAAAAGTTCTTATTTGAAGTTGAGCTTCAAAAATTACTTCTTCATTGGCCAGAAAAAAAAAAAAAAGCACACAAAAGAATATAAACTTTTAGCAAAACAAATTGGTGTTGTTGATTTGAAAGTTAAAAATAACTAGAAAATACCACAAATTGTACTTCCATTTAATTAGTGTGAAGCCCAGACACTTATGTCTGCACAGGTAATTCCATGGGGGTAGGAAAAACACGTTGGACAAATGATGTACAAAGACTATATCTGACTAAGGAATCAAGTTCTCCAATCCTGCTTAACACAATACCACTTTTATGAAAGAAGGGAAGAAACAGATTTTTGTTCCCACAAATTGAAATGGAGGAAGAAAACAGGTGTGATACAAATTTTACCTGAACAGCACATCACACTTAACAAGCTTTTATACTTGGCTAGAACCTCAATGGTCAACAATGGGAGCAGGATACAGATCTGGTGAAGGGAGAATCTTGACCACAAAATCCACATGCTCCACAATCTGCCACCCCATAATTCAGATACTGCCACTTTCCTGTAGTTAAAAGAATATGTGAGACACGCTACTAAACCTGGGGGAAAAAAAGGCTCTGAATTCCAAAGTTTGCCAGCTTTATGTATTTCCCATTCAATGGAAAAGTATGGCTGTTTTAAAATATCAGGAACATTTATCTTTGTGAAGTGTATGTGTGGTATTTTCCTTGCTCTGAGTAGAGAGTAGGATACACACCATGATAAAGTTTACTACTAAATGTGATAAGCATTAACTTCCATATTGAGAATCCCTAAAACAACCAATATCAATTACACGTCTGAAAATTCTCAAAGCTCCAATCTACTATTGTGATTTTCACTCCAAGTTGTCAAGGCTAGAAGGATAAATCCATTATAGAGCACCTACAGATTTTTGAATACTGATTTTGCTACAACTAGTGCAGCTCTGTGACTGAAAATCAAACTCCTTGCCACTGGCTGTTCATGTAGATTTTAAATAACAGTTTAGAAATCCAAGTTTGGAAACAATTTACCTATATTCTAAATTAAGCAGTTGTTAAGAAGACACAGCCCCAGGAGCCCCTTGGACATAATACTGCTATGTAAAAGAAATTGGGGATGAATGCTATCATGAGCAACATTAGATATCACTGCTTTATGCTTCTGGTTTTCTTCAATTTTGGGGATTTTAAAAATTAACATATGAGAAGATGATAAATAAAACCTCCCAGACTTTTTTTTTTACGAGACATGAAACTCATTTGCATGCTGTCTTGCTTGGAGGTTGCAGCAACAGATACCATTTTCAGAGACAGGGCCACTCTTGTCACCATGACTAGAACTGAATTCTTGCAACCTTTGTAACACAACAGAATATGTTTAAGATGAAGGAACAAAACTAGGACAGTAAAACCATTTTGTTTTCCCATTTGTAGGAAAAGAATTCCAAAAAATGGCAGGCAGGAATATGCACAATCCCAAGGAGCCCAGAGTTAGGTGGGTTCAGCACCCTAAACCTCCAGCTTTAGTCAGCTGTGGAGGTGACAGCTACTTAATGAAACAGCATTTCAACAGCACCAAGTGAAAACTCCATCCTGGGTGTTATTAGTGCTTTGTGTCCTCCATGAGAGTGATGGGAAGCAGTAACTGTTAAATGGCACCAGTCAAATATAACGATTTGTTACTGCTGCTGTCACCTGCCTTAAGTGTTAGCTGCTCTCCCCCTGCTCTGCTATTCACAGCCAGGGAACACTCAGCCCATGTCTGTCAGCCCGAGGTTATCTCTGAACTTTTGTCACCTGAAGGCATATTTAGACATCGTGGCGCACAAAACACCTTTTTCTCACTCATCAACACTTTGTATTACAGTGTCAGAGAGAGGATATTGCACAAAGGACCCTGACTACCCAAATTGGCTGGTGAGATGTCAAAGCCATTTTGCGGCAATCAAATGAACATATTTATTCGCAGATGAAATAACTGAACATAGATTTATGGTAGTTTTGATTCAGTCCTCGTCTTTCCTGCAGGAACAAACAAAAGCTTTCATCTTGGGCAGCAATGCAGATGGTAAAAGCAAAAGAACATTAGAGAAAAAGATCTGTCTTAAAATTCAGACTTTATATAACAAATTACTTGAAAGGGCAAACAGAATGCTGTCATACTCTTTTCCATGTTAGAAGGAGCCCCAAAGCACAACTTTTATTTTAAATAAAAAGAAATACTGTAAAAGTTAAATAATTAAGAAAAATCTTCAAGCCCTAGTAATTGGAAGGGTCCCAAAATCCCTTTGTGTTTCATGCTGAGATGCACGGAGAGTTGTTCATATTTAATTGAAAATGTATTAACATTACAATTTCAAAGGATCAAAAATAAAAGGAGTTTCCTGAAAATTTAAACCAGGCTTTCAGTGTTTCCTGTTGTGCAGAAGAAAGATCTATTTTTAATGCTATAAACTGTAGAAAAGGACCTAAAGAGGGCAATTTCTTCATTCTTCAGGGAAACTGGTGGGAAGTAAAATGGTGTATAATTAGTTTTGGTGGGTTTTCTTTTTAAATATGTTTAAAACTTTGTGAAGGTTAATGCTCCCACACAGCTGCATTCAAGCACAAACTTTATCTGAATGGTGTTTTCACTAATTTTAGATCCTACTAATTTAAATTTACAAATACTAAGGACTAGTCCTTTGAAATCCTCAAAAAGGTTTACACTTTCCTTTTCATGTTTTAAAACTCTTGCTTATTGTAATATTGCATATTCTTTAAATGGTAATTATTTTTCCTTCTTGATAGATCATGGATATCCACACAGCCTGAAGCAAAGCCCTTGATTATTTTTATAAAAACATATATATGAACTAAAATGCAAATAAGAAAAAAAAGTAAATTAAGACTCATAGGATAATAGAATTGTTAAGACTAAAAGAGACCTTTGGAATCATCAAGTCCAACAGTCACCATGTTCACCATTAATCCACGTCCTCGAGTTCCATATCCACACATTTTTTGAACACTTCCAGGGATTTCAACTCCAACACTTTCCTGGGCAACATGTTCTAATGCTTGGCAGCCCTTTGTGGGATATTTTTTTTTTTTAACAGCCAATCTAAACTACCCCTAGTGCAACCTGAGGCCATTTCCATCTCATCCTGTCACTTGTTACCTGGGAGAAGAGATCAACCCCCAGCTCACTACAATGTCCTTTGTGGGATTTGTGGAGAGTGATAAGGTATCCCTGAGCCTCCTTTTCTCCAGGATAAACATCCCTAGCTCCCCCAGCCACTCCTCACAGGACTTGTGCTCCAGACCCTTCCCCAGCCCTAAAATCCTGTTTCTGAAATTTAATCTTCCCAGGTGGACATTTGCAACTAAAGTGAAAGGAAACAAAACCAATTTAAAAGAATTGTTGCATAGAATTGTACTCAAACAACTCAGTATTTTTACTTATTATTTTTTTAAAGCTGCTTTGCTACACCATGCCTCTTAAAAACTGTAATTACATAATGAGTAGTTACTCATTGGTCATGCCATTTTATGGGAAAGTGCAATCAATGACACAATAGCAATTGGGAAGCATCATACTTATCAAACTGTACTTTTATTTTGGTCTCCAATTATCTGAAACTTTGAAAGGCCTGATGCATAAGCCAGTCAGATCAATACTGGTGGAGTGAGCAACTGACACTTCTTAGCACCATAAATTAAATGATTACATCAATCATTTTTCCTTTATGATGTAAACAAAGTTAAGGCGACAGAACACTATCACAGGATCAATGTCTCCTGCTTGGAAAATAAATTCTTCAACACTTATGCAGCAGCAGGAGATTACTATTGTACAACAACAGTCTATACCATTTTCTTAATTACAGCAACAGTCATTAGTGTTTGTGCTGGGTTTGGCTGGGATAGAGTTAATTTTATTCCTAGTAGCTGCTCTAGTGTTGTGGTTTGGATTTAGGATGAGAACAATATTGACAGCATTTTTTAGTTGCTGTTGAGCAGTATTTACATTTGTGAAGGACTTTTCAGCTTATCTGCTTTTTGTTATTTTATTTTTGGTATATTGATATCATTATTTAAATTATTAAACTGTTCTTACCTCAACCCACAAGTTTTCTTACTTTATCTTTCCAATTCTCTTCCCCATCCTACTGGGGAGATTTGAGCTGAATAGTGTTTATTTGTTAGGGCTAAACCATGGCACTTCTGAGGAAGAAATACTGAGATTTTTTTACAACACACTTCCTTGCATAGCATACTTTAACTGCTTCAGAAGGGGCAGGAGCTGTTGCTTTAAGGTTTTGTTTTAAGAAAACATAAAACGACCAGAAAACAGGAAAGGAAGTCCATCCAGGATGACTGCTCAGTGTTCAAAACCCCACACTGGAGCTGGTCAGCAAACAGCCAGGGTGAGGTCAAACTAATTTGTTGCACAGAGGCATCCACAACTTCTTGCTGGGGTACATCTCCACTTCAGAGACTCTGCCCACATCTGCCATGCACACAGCAGCAGGATGCCCCAGGAGCTGCTGGCTGTGGTTCCCTCTACAACCTACACATGAACCCTTCCCCATGCATTCGTGTTCTTTGCAGGGCTGTGCCAGCACTCTTGGCTAAGCACCTACAGAAAGCATATGGTGCACCTCGAGTGTGTGCTAACAACCTGAGAATGTGTTCTCACACCTGTGTGACCCATCCACACACACTTCTCCAGTGCATCCCCACAGCCATCTGAGCCATGTGTCCAGCCCTAGGAGCTGCTGGTTTTTCCAATCATTCCTTATTCAGAAGTCATCCCTGCAAATGGAGATACAGCTGGTCAGTATTTCATCTTTTGCCAAGATACAGGTAGCCCAGATTTTCTCCCTTGGTTGCTGTGAGCAAACTACAAATAGAAGGGTGGAGCTGGAGTCCAATATAATTTCAGTATCCCACTCAACAGGTGCCAATTTTTATTTCAGTCATGTATTTTTGGCCTGAAAATGCAGCTCCTCAGTGGTGTTGACTGCTCACAGACTTCTATCAACACAGCAATGGTAATTCACTTGTCATTACCATAATATCAAAATCACCAGGTAATAAACCTGGGATACCCAGGTTCCAGTTACCTCCTTCTAGAGATTGATATGCTCTCCATCACCTACAACCACTGCTAATTCTTCATGTCAAGCAGAAGATATGCTCCTTTTCCAGTTCAGCACTCTGGAACCACGACAGATCACCTCAAGTCATTCCCAGAAAAACTCATCTTCCTGTATTGACTCAGGCTTTGTAAGGCCCAGCCTCCTGGGGGTTTGTTCCATGCAGTGGTGTTCTGCCTCTGCTCTCCCTAAGTCAGAGGAGAGCACTGCTACTCATTGAGCCTGGGACATAGATAACAGAGTACTAAAAACATTCATCCTTTCCCCTTATAATTCTTCATTTAAATATATTCTTCATGTAACCTAAAACAGAAAATTAAGAATCCAGGGGATCACCATTTATCTTAATTTTTAAGATACAAGCATCAGATAAACTGTGTAGATTTGCAAATCACAGATCTCTGGCCTTTGTTACATGTGAAAATTCACAGGGACATTTGAGAATAATGTCCAGATACCTCTATACTTCTCTATGGGTTAATGAGTAGTTTAACATGGTAAAAATACAATGCTGGCTTGCCAAACTTATAATTTAAAGAAAATTTCCAAGAAGATAGTAAAGTAGATATTTGTCTCCCTAATCAATAAAATTGGAGTCATAAGCTCTTTTTGCTTTTTGTGAAATAACTGGTAGTTTCTATTCAGACAGATTATGCCAATTTGGATGTGATGCCCCAGAGAGAGGGATCAGGTTACATCTCAAGAATTAGATTACTAGAGTAAGAGAAACAAAGTATTTTGATCACATCTCATCCAGCAAGAATATCTGACCTCCTCCTGAAAATACAAGTCAGAGCTTCAGCAGAATCATATTACTCTGCTCAGGGATATCGGAGAGGCAGCTTCCATTACAAGTGTCTGCCACTGCCTATTTAGTCAGTGGACTTTGGGGCACAGTTGCCTCAGAATACCTACTTTTGTCTTTGGCACTTCAAAATGAAGCTTTGTAAGAGAAGACTGGGCCCTTGGGAATAAGCATGCAATTTCCAGAATTCAGCTGAGACCTCCTGCTTGCTTGGTAATGGAGTAGAGAGACAGAGCAGGGATGAATTTGGGAGATGTTTCTTAAGGAGGGTGCCAAAGTGGAGAGAGAAATGCACCTCTCCACTCTTTTCTGAGTTGGGTAAGATGTCTCTGTTACCAAGATTGCAGTGACTTAGTTATTGCTTCCAAGAAGGAGCTGGTGGAGGTGACTAATGACGAGTGTGACACATGGGATTGGGAA
This sequence comes from Lichenostomus cassidix, assembly GCF_008360975.1. Taxonomy (NCBI): domain Eukaryota; kingdom Metazoa; phylum Chordata; class Aves; order Passeriformes; family Meliphagidae; genus Lichenostomus; species Lichenostomus cassidix. Next base: position 6,583,684 of record NC_139489.1, on the reverse strand, counting down.
CATTGGGTGTGACCCAGGCTGTCCTGCCCTCCTCTCAACAACAGTGTACTCAGAACAGACTTCTACTGTGAGCCTGTGCTAATACTTCATAATAAAAAGAAATTGTATGCTGAAGAAAGGAATCAAAAGCTCAGCCTTAACCTTGAGGTGGTTTCATCATCTGAAGCAGCTGACATATTGCCTCGCTGGGTTACACACACACTCATATCCCAAAAAAAACATGGCAACAGTAATAGATGTCCTAAAGCATCCATTTCAGTTTCTAATGACTCATGTAGTAACTGCATTCTCAGAAATTAAGTATAGTGTAAATGATATGACTATTTTGCCAGAGTGGGGTGTGAGCTCAGATGAAACATCCAAGGGACTAATCCTATTATGGTCTGGCAGCTGGGTAACTGCGAGGAAAGAAACAAGTTGTTTATACATCTGACTCATCATCTACTGATCTAAATTATTTGAGTGTGAGAGCTCTGAGACCTTTCATTAATGAACATGTGGGAGAGACATGCCTAATGTTAGTCCATAAAGACAGGTGGGCTAAAAAATTGGCTGTAGAAAAAAAACCAAGTTGTATGTAATAATATTAAATAATCAGAAGTAAGATTTTGGTATGAAATACAGATCTGGGGGGAAAAAACTGGTTCCAAAACCAGTAAAAAGTTTGTTCAGGCTGTGCATTAACCCCCGTGTCTAGTTCACCTTTATATGTTGAAAGAATGCAATATTGCTTCTGAGAACTACCATAATGAGATATTTTACTGGACACATTAGGCAAAATAGGAATCTTTCTCTGGCACAAGTAGGAGTCCTGACTGTTCCATTAAAGCTAGACAATTTTAGGCCAGGCTGTTTTGTTGTCAATCCAGCCTGTTCTCACTTGTATCTGAAGTTTGGATCAAATGCTAGAGGGTGGAATGTCCGAAATCATTAATTTGGGGCAGCTGCTAACGAAGTGCAAGCACAGGCCAGGCACTTGCTCTTTGCCACATGTGGGTGCTTTGCTACATTGAGCCTCCCTAACAAAAGATATGATCACTTTTCAACTCAGCTCTGCACAACAGAACACAAAAACATTTAAATCACACTGAAATTGATAAAGCTAACTGTATTACTGCAGGTTTTGCTGAACAGGTGCTTTAAGGAAAAATTCTGAAAAGTTCAATTTATTCATAGTTGTGGCTTTAAAATTAGGAGATGTCAACACTTATATCACCCTCCCAACTCTTGCTGTATTAAGTTATTGACATTTACCTTTCCTAGCAATAGCAAAGCATTTGGAGGAGATGCCAAACTGGGCCAGCACCAATGATAATCAGCTTAAAAGCAGTATATATTTGCACCAGATATCAACAAGGTTCACCACTCCCACACTTAATGAATAACACTATTCATTTCTTGTGTGCAGTCAGCTGTCATCTTGAAGCTGATAAGAAAAAGAAACCTTCCTTTGCATGGCATTCTGGAGATTACAGATCACCACTCAATTCAATTTCTGCTGGCAAACTTCTGGGGATACCTTTGTCCTGCTGGTAGGTGTCACAGTCATGATCCATCACAGGGTCCAGGCACACTGTGATAGGATCATGGAGCCATTAAGGTTGCAAAAGACCTCCAGGATCATCAAGTACAGCCTCCAATCAAATACCACTGTGCCCACTAAACCACATTGCAAAGTGCCACATCTCATTTTTGGAACAATTCAAGGAATGGTGACTCCACCGCTACCTTGTGGAGCCTGTTCCATCTCCCCTCACAGCTGGTTTGAGCCCTTCAGACCTGCCACATCTAAATAAATTTGTGTGTGAGAAAAGGGTCAATACCAGGAAATGAACAGAAGGACATAAGATATTTTAAAAAGTACAGAAGGATGTGGTGAAAGGTGCCTCCCCAGAGTTGAAAGATGTGCTCATGATCAGGGTTTCTCCCAGCTGACCTACTTCACCTTGAAGCAGCCAACATTTCTGGGCTGTGTCACTCATTTCTCACAGAGACACACTGTTCTTCAACAAAAATTTTGAAAGCCCAAGCTCTATACATTCATGTCTCAGCTTCATCATTCACATTCCACCTCGCCTTCCCTTTGTGAAAAATAACAAATCTCTGTGCATTTACAGACTACTGACAGTAGCTATGAATTTTAGCAGTTTCCCTTGCTGTCTTTTAGGGTGTTTGGTCTGTTGTGGGGTACGACTACCAGGGGGTGAATATGTTGTGGTAAAATTGGGTGCACGTGCATCACTTGGGTCAACACTGCCATGATGAACCCTGTATTGTTTCACCTCAGTTTAATATCATTACACAAAAGTGGTAACACCACAGTGACTTTTTCATCTTCTTTCCAACAATCCCCCTTACCCAATGCTTTTACAATCAGCCTATTCCATACTGTTGCTGAAGCTATTAAACACACACATTTCAGTCTTAGAGGAAAGCTGCAGTAATCATACTATGCTCGAGCATGTTTTGAGACAAGTGACACTGGGCCAGCAGTTTTAATTGCCTTGAGTTGGTGAGAATCAGATATAGCCAAACACTGTCACACTATAAATGGAAGTGTAATGGGTATCTGAGATAAACAGAAGCACAAACAACTCAGCTGCAAATGAGCAAAATCTGTTCACAAGGCAGTCTTATGAAATAATTGAGCACTTCTGTGCATTATGTTTTTGCTTGGACTATTAGCAGTCAGGTGCATCAACCATTATTGTGAGCTACAAACCTGGTTTCTCATGTGGTGAAAATGTGCCCTGAAAATAAAAAGGCCATCTAAACCAGCTTCCAGCTCTGGTTCTCAGATTGCTCCAGCTTGTTCCAGAACTCCCTCCCTGCACTTCACTCCTGCTGGCAGCCCTTGGCTTTGACAAGAGTTTAATGTTTGTTAGTAATAATATTCCTTATCCATAATGGGTTCTACTACTCCAGTATCCCTGCTAGTTGTGGTGTTCCAGAACTGGCCTGTCTCCAGGAGGGACCATGGCTTCCCTCTCAAATGATGTTCCCATAAAGCTGTGGCTCTTGCTAATCACTCCTGACCAACAACTTCCAGCACTCCAAGGTCCTTATTTCCCATTCTTAGCAGAAATTGGGAAATACACATTTCTGCCTGTTGACATGCCAACAAACATTTCAAGTGGGGGTCATTGACTCAAACATTGTCCCCCCTGCTGGCAGCCCCTCAAACATTTCCTGTAACCACACTGTTCTGAATCTGCTGTGGCTCCCAGCCACACTCCCCTTTAAAAAATAATCTAAGACCAGGGAAATGGTCAATCTAAAAGTTAACCCCTTCACTGATTCTATCCCACATGAATGTAAACTTGAAAACCATACAATATCTCTCTGGCAAGTTTAAACAGTATTGCCAGGATAACTCTGTCCCATAGCAGCAGCAAGCTTGGCCTGTGATTCAGTGAAGCATAGATCCACAGTCTCATAAGAAGGAATTTCACTGTGAAGAAGACTGTTCATTTGTTACAAAATTATCTTTATAGTATAATAATTTAATATCTCCCTACTGGCAACGGATCCAAATATTCAAGTTATTCTTAGAACTAACATTTTTAATTTACTTTTTTTTACTGTAGTTATTTATGTGGCCTCCAAAGCAGAGCATTAAAGTATTTGGTCCCTGAAGAACTAATTCTAGAACATCTTTCTGGTACACCAGGCTATGTTTTATGGATTGGAAATTTAGGAAAACACTGAAGATTAACCAAGGAATGAGCATAAGACCTGGTAATCATCCTTTCCATCCCAGTTCAAGTCCAGAATCTGTTATTGAGAAGCCTAAAAAACCCAAGAAACCAACCCACACTCCAGTGGGCACTCTGTCCACCCTCACAGGATGCTCCTACAAACTAAGCAGGCCACTGCTCAAATTTCTGGTGTGGGTGAGCTATCTAAAGCTTTAGTACAGCACATGAGTACCACACACTATCATAAGCTCAGAAATGCACGACATCTGCTGAAAAATGAGGCATTACTCCCCTACCAGGAGGTGGGTTTTTGTCCAAAAAGGAGTCCCATCACACCATCTGACACACAAATGCACCCTTGATGTATAAGACATTCATAAGACATTCACATGAGAGGAGGTGCTGACATTTCTGTCCCAAGAGATGACTTGCAGACAACTTGAGGAATCTCCAAGCAACCCCTTGGAAAGCAGAAGCAGAGAGCAAGAGAGCCAGGTCAGTTTAATGACAGAGAAGGTGAGCAGCCCTGATTTAAGCTACATTTAATAAAAATGTATTGCAGTAAAGACGCGATAAGTTGAGAAAATGAATAGAACAGAGCTGCAATTCATTAGTTATTTATCATTTTTATCAGTCCTCTCATTCTAAATGTATAAGTTATTACAGAGTTTGAACAAAACGGCTTAATAAAACCGTACATCAACTGCAGAGCCTAAGATGGCCACCTGCTCAGCTAAAATTATAGCATCAAAACATTAAATAATTATTCCTCTATAGATGTGTGTATATATATATGCACACACACTTTTTTCAGCTTTGATATTTTGGATGAAATTTCCAACCACTACTTGTAACTACAGGATACGATCAAGAGGTGGCAGCAGAATTGTCAAGTATTCCTCTCTAGATATACTTTTTATCTGCTTCATTCTGGAAGCACACCATTTCCTTGACATCCCCCATAGAGGAACAGTTCTCAACTCTCATTATAAACTTGGATTTTTAATCACTTCTTCTCATAAGTTTCGTGCATGTAAGAACACATGTTCATATATATATACTGCACTATATTGCCAAGTAGGCAATGTAAGAAATGTTCTTAAACTTGACTGTGTTTATACTTTCAGTTTTTCTGGGATCAGCTGACTAGGCAGTCGCTACTAGCAGCTAATTTAAACAACTTAAACTGACAGAACATCTTACAGCAATTTCACGTTGCACCGTGACACGTGTACAAGCATTAGCATCAGAGCCAGAGTGGTACAGCTGAAACATAAAAAGGAGCACAGGAATAAATCACTAATTTTCAGGATGTTCTTGTTTGTGACTACAGATACATAATTCTAGGAGGACGACTCTGATCCAGTCAACAAAACCTTAGCATTTAAAGAGGAATTTTAAACATGCAAATGTATGAATCAGAGCAAGATTGCATGAGGTGCTTTGCCTGCTACTGTCATCTTCTGCATGTGACCAATAATAGAAGTTGGAAAAACTCCAGCAGCTGTGTTTAAGTGTCTGCAATTTTGCACAGATGCCCAGTAACATTCTGGTCACCACTTGTACCATACATAGCACATGGGAAAGCATGGACAAGCACAATGGGTAGAAAAATAAAGGGCATGTCAAAATAGCAGCAAGTTTGCAAAATTAAATAGATGAATTTTTAAATCTCAACCTATCCCCTTTCTGCATATGCAAAATAATGAATTTTTCATTGCATAGCGAAATCTTCATTGCTTGTTTTTTTTCCATGGAATTCAAGCAACATTGAGGAAACAAAAGGCAGGACACAGTTATTGATGTGCAGCTGTTCTATACTTTTCTTCCTCCTTAGCACTCAATATGTGACCTCCTGACTTACTGCTCGCTGCTGAAGGGACAATCAGCAAATTAGTGCATGGATTCATCAGGACCAGTCATTTGGGTTGTGTTCCTGTATTTTCATACTTTTCCAGTGGTACATCCAGAGCAGCTTCTCTGCATTCTGTGAGGTCAAGCAAAGGTAAAACAGAGCTGCTCGTCCTGCCCAGAGAAGTGCAACTGTCCTGCCCCTGGATGTTCCCTGAATCCACAGCTCCAGAGCAGGTGGAACCACAGCTCCCAGTTAGTCCTTTGACAGAACCACTATTCCCAGTTAGTCCTTTGATAGAACCACAGTTCCCAGTTAGTCCTTTGACAGAACCACTATTCCCAGTTAGTCCTTTGTCACATCCAGCAAGAGTGGGTGAAGGACACTCCTTGAACTGAATGCTGTGGTGGCAAATATTCCTCCAGGGGTAGGAGACAAGACAAGCATCGTCTGGGACACAAAGAAAATGCAAAACCACCAGTTTTTCGAAATAAAATGAATAAGTAAATTGATCCTAAGTAGCTTTCTGTCAGGATGGCAAAACACAAATCCGTATGTATTCTGTGGGGAAATTATGCCAAAAAACCTGAAGAACTAGGACACATAGATCAGTTACATTTGCTAATGCTGTTCAAATAAAAAGGCTTGTTTTAAGGGAAAAATAAGAGCATTTAAGTTGAGGTTTTCTGTAGTTAACACCAGTGGCACTACTGGAAGATATATGAAATATAAAGCACGTTGCATAACCCCACTTTCAGTTAATGGTGTTGAAATTTGATGCATCATTCTGGGCTTTTTTCTCCCCTCTTGCTGATCCTTCAGCCAACACTGAAAATGCTTTTGTAGAGTAAATTGAAACCAACACTGGAAGATGTTTCACACTTAGGAATTAAGTCCTTTATGATGAAATTATACACCTCATGATAAAACCTGATATCACCCTGATGCTGCTGAAACAAAACCAATAGTTTTGTTACTCATTTATGACCTTACACATCTGAAGTAGGGGAAAGAAAAGGTAGCAAACTGTTGAAGAAAACACCAATATTTTGTGGTTTAAAACTGAAGTACATAAGTGGTTAAAACGATAACACAGCTTACATATCGCACTCTTTTACTAATAATTTTGGCGTTGCAGCCAGTCTTAGCAAAAGCACCTGAGTTCCTGGTGATCACTGGCATGAATGTAGAAACAAAGCCCTTCCATGCTGCACAAATCCCCATCACCTGGGGCTTTTACTACTGGCAGCCATTCGCATTCATCACCATCCCACTGCTCCTGCGATCCTTCGCGCACAGTTATCTCCGTAGGACCCGCGGTAATTTAGATGGAGAACATGAAATTGCATCAGAACACAAAAAGGCCGTTTGGCCCCAAATCCTCACTTTCCAAGTACTTATCTCAACACAGAGACTGACAAAAAAACCAACCCTCCCTTTTGAACTGGATCTCAAGCTGCTGTTGGGGCACAAAACGTGTAAGACAAAATAAACCAGATAAAACAGGGAAGGCAGGGAAGAGGGCAGATGGGGGAGATGGGAGATGGGCAGAATATTTAAAATCTAATCACTCTCACTGACTGCTGACTTTAAGGTAGACAAAACCATCTTTAAAACAATTCTATTAAAATAATTCAGCAGGCCAACTTCAGCTCCCATTATGCACAGAATACTGTAAAGCCATTGAAATTAAGAGAATTATTTTGCATTATTATTTTGCATGAGTGCCAAGGGCAGGTGGATTTGCTTGGTAAATCACTTACAATGTCTTTAAATCATCATACAATAGAAACAGCTCCCTACAAATTATTCATTCAGTGGTTAAGTTCCATAAATTAATGTATATCTTGTGCCTTTATCTATATGCAATATATACTTATTTGTAGAATAAGGAAAACTAGGAAAGAATTGTGGAGGGCCTGGTAAGGATTGAAGGAAAATGACAAATTCAGATGACTCCCCCTATTTTAACAGCTGAATTAGAATGTACAGATCAGAGAGAAGGAGTCCATTCAAATAGGAAATGCATAAACATCAGAACTGAAGTGACAATCCCAAACCAGTTGTTTCAGTGTCTGCAGCAAAGGGTGATGGGACAGACAAATCTGATTCACAGCAAGGAGCAGGATTTAGTTGTACAGCAGCAGATAAGAGTGGAGATGAGGGATGGCAAGCTTTCATAGAGTTGTGGTGACTAAGAAAAAATATGTACCAGTGACTGGACAGATCATATATAGCTAGTGATATAAACCAGAACAGTATGTCAGTATTTCTACTGGTAAATTCAAATATTCTACAGTCTGCATATCTGCATTACAGCCTGGGAATAATATATTAGTATTTATGTTAATTGAATATTTAAAATCCAACATATTAAAAATTATTATATATTTAAAATAACAAGTCAGTGTTCTCCCGTTCTTTGTTTATGCTGTAACACAACAGCTGTGATAACATATTTTCAGTTATTTGATTCATCCACAAACCACAGTCTCTAGGAACACAACAAATTAAAAGTGAAAATAAATAAAAAACTGGATTAAATTACCAAATTATGGAAGCCATGCTCAATAGAAGAAAAGTCTTTGAAATAATGAACCACTGATAAAGAGTCCAATCCAAACCAGGTGCTTTGTACAGTGCAGAGACCTTGGCAGGTCACCAAAGGTGAGAGATGTAGAGGTTTTACCAAAAATACTCAGCCTTCTCTGGCACCTACATCTGGTGCTCTCTGCAGGTAGCCCAAACTCCATCCCAGCCACTGCACCTGGAATTTTATCTCCACTGGCTCCAGCTTCCAAGGATGCTATGTCAGACGGAAACACAAGATCCAGAGGCTGCAGTGGAATTTATCCTATCTAGAGCATCAAGGTAACCCCTGCACTGATGCCCAGCTTTTCAATGCTATAGGAACAAAGCCTTGGCTTCTGGCACACCAATATCCTAAAACATGATGCCATTCTCGTCCTGTGCCCAGGCAGCACCTGAATTACCCCTCCTCCCACTCTCCCTTCAAGTCACGTTGATTTTGAGAAAGACTAGAGTTCAGTAAGTCTAAAATTAGCAATTTGTGAGCCTAATCCTACACAGCCTACAAGGAAAAGAACACTCAAATAAGTGTCTCTAAAATTTCAGAGTTCACTCAAGACTCAAACACATCTCTCCTACAGCAGGAAGCTGGTCCTGCTGCTCCTTGCACATGCTGCAGACCCAAATAACTCTCCAAAGATAATCTTAAACAGACCCCATTGCAGTAAACCCCAGCAAGAGGCGAAAATCTGTAATTAATGATCACTGTCAATTTAGCATCTCCCATGAGCGATTCCAGAAAGCTGAAGTCTTGACACTTTGAGAGTTATCAGAATCAATTTAATTAGTTGAAAAATGGTTATTCTCAGTATAATGACCACTCTAACTGTTCCTAAAGTACCCAAGGAAACCAGGATTTAAGAGCATTTGGAAGGACTTACCTGTTGAGAGAGTGATGCACTCTGTGAAGTGGAGGATATGACAGATATAATGCAGGGAATAAAAGGCTATCAGAAAGATTACAAATAGACCCATAGTCCTAATGTTTCATATTAATTAGGCAACCTGAAACAGTTATCCCAGCCATTACTATACATGCATGATTGATGCAGACTTTTCCAGATTTTTAAATTATACTATGAATGATTATGCAATAGCAATTCCAGAAAAGGACTGGTCTTTTTTTCCCATTAAATTAAGATTCAAAGAGTATGTACCGGGTAGAAAGCCACCCCACAACTCAATCAGTTCTTTAAATAGATAACAGAGGACACAGGAATTATTCAGGGTTTTAATGAGACTTAGTGCAGAAGGCAACAACAATGATCCTGAGGCAAGACCTCACCAATTAGGAGACTTTTTATCTTGCTTTATGTTTAGCTTAGAAACCTTTGCATCCCTGCAGTCTACAAGCAAAAAAATTCTTTACATAGCAGGTTTCAAAGATTGCCTAACAATCAATATTTGGGAAGAGCTACATGAGAAATTTCCCCTGTGATTTAGCAATGACTCCGATTCCCCAAGGTCTATGTTCCTGACATTGTTGCAAATGTAGTGCAAGCAATGAAAAATGGAAGCTGCACATACTGTGCTTTCCCTGTTGCCTTTACTCAAGTCATAACTCACTCTTGCATATACTGTAATTTAACCTGTGGAGATCCCAGAGGGGGCTGTATAAACACCGTGTGGAAACTTAACCCGATCATTAAAACACTATCACAGATTTTGCAGATTATTGAATGTTTTCTAGTAGATCACTCAGCTGAACTTTCGTGCATTAAGCAGGGCTTTGCCCAATTCATAAGTTAATTTTTCATATTAGGCAAATCCCCCCAGTACTTTGGCACCTAAATTCGCCCAGGAGCTGAGAAATGAAAGCCATGTATGTCAAATTCCTGCATGTTTTCTGACAGACCTTAATCTCTCCCTTAGCATGTCCCTTAAGGTGTCATAAGTCACTTTATAAAAAAACAAAGTATACCACAACTGGTTATAAATATGGAGCTGGGCAGCTGCTGAAGTTACCCTCTGAAGGAAAGCTCGATCTTTGGGCAAAGGCTCTGCTCTCTCTCACAAACATCCAGCTGAAGTCTGGCACCTACTCAGACCTGATACCCACCACTCAAATTGTTAGCAGGTATTAGCTGTCACGTTGCATTAGCCCCTCATCATGCTATCTTGCATCATGCCAGCATATAATGTGATTTAATGGGACATGACGTGACATATGTGATGTGACGTGATGTGATGTGACAGCTACCATTTAAAGGGGAACACACCTATTTTTGAATCAGATGTCCATTATCAATTAAAGCTGCTCTGGTGATGGTCAGAAATTTATATGTCAAGCCCAAGCAAAACTAGCCGGCATGTGTTGCCTGTGCTACTGAACTGATGAGCTGGGAATCTGCCAGCTACCCAAATTATCCTTGGGTAATTTGACAGATCTGTAATATAAGCTCTGTGTATCAGTTCCATGTCATATTTGCTCAGTACTACCGAAAGCATGTTTTTGCCATTTTTCTTCTTCATCCATCATAATTAAAATCACCTAAAACACTGATTTCCAAGCTGTAACTTCAGTTCTGTTACTATCAGCTGCTGTGCCTGGTACGTGAGAGAAAAAGAGGACAAAGAATATTGTGCTGAAGCTGCAGTGAACAAAGTGCTGAGAGCATGGCAAAAACAGTCATTTAACTGACCAGATACAATGTGGAACTAATACGAAAGTTAGGAGGAGCAGCACATAGTGTGAGCAATAAAACCTTTTTGCATCCACTTCTGCGCAATGATTTTTTCTCCCTCAGTAAAGACATTAAGTGCTTGATGCTTAAAACCAAGAAAGATTTGCATAGGTGCAATGAGATTGTCATAAATCTGTTGTAGGCAACAGGCTATGGAATGTATGCATAATTCAAAAGGAGAGAGAGCCTGCAGATGAGTTTAGCGTACAAGTGAAATTCAGACACTGTAGTGCAGCAGCTTGACAATGCGCAGGGAATGCACATTATCCTTATGCAGATTAAAGTATTGATTCTTCATCATTCTACAGTTTAGCCATTAATATTCATGCAAACCCTCTGGGCTGGTCACCTTGTGAGAGCACACAGAGCCGTGGAGGATCAGCCCCGTTTTCCATCGGCACTTCGGCTCTGGAGAGAGCTCTCTGTGCATCACCGTAACATGGCTTCCCGGGAGTGATATCCCTGCACTTGCTGCTCAGTTGACTGCTTCTGATGATCTTGCTGCTGCTGCAAAAAAGGGGAAAGCTGCTGCCTCTAGATTTCCCGATGCAAAAATTGCACTTCAAGGCCGGATGGCAGCTTGAAGGTCACACACGCTGACGCCTCGCATGCCAGAGACAGGAAGCCTAATTTTAGCCCACAAGAAACTAGAGTGCTGATTAGAAAAAATGAGATTCTATAATGCTTCAAAAGCTTTACAGGGGAAAATTATTCTTAGCACAAGATATCCCATCATACCTATGGGATGCAATGCTTCAAGGATGTAGAAAGAAAAGGTTTCCATAATAAGTGGTGGAAATGAATGAAAAGTAATTACACAATTGTCTAAAGCAGTGAATGTTGAAAGAGAGTGTGGATATAATAGGATTATATAGTGATTCTTTACCTTATGATCATCCAGCATCATAGGATAATAGAGAAATAAGTAGCAGGCTATGGATTAAAGAAGCTGGAAATATTTATAGTTTTATTTCCTGGCATAGCAGTTTCTACAAAAACCTGCAACACGAACAGTACCCTGTGCCACCTTTTCCTCCACAAAGCACTCCCAGATTTAGTATGATGGGTCTGTCTTATCAGAGAGCCTGGTCTCACCTGAGAGGCCAGGCAGGAGCAGACAGGCTGTGTGGTATCTGCTCCTGATATTCTGCTGAGTGCCAGAGGTTGTTCCACGAACTGGAGCCTGGTGCCTTAAGAAAGAGAAGCTATGTTGTTAGGAGAGGCTGTTTCATAGACAGTTCCATTTGTGGTCACACATATTTTCCCTTTCTCCTCTTTGTAGCCCATACCATTCTCACAGAATATGTTGTGCTCACTTTCAGAGGAAAAAAACTCTCTCCCTGCAGTCATTTTTAAAACCATGCTTTAAGAGAATTTAGTGGCCAGAAGAGAGGGGCAGACAGAGAAGGGCCATGACCATCTCCTTACAGATCACTTACTGCTGAGAGTCACACTGGGAATCTCCAGATGGGCAAACTCCTGGAAGAGCTCAGCAGGACTTCCATGGCTGCATGACCAGCTCTGCTCTCACAGCCTGGATACACCCAGTGTGCCACTAATGCACTGTCCATGATGACAATGAAAAATAAATGCTGTGCCTTCCACATCCTTTGTTTTAATGATAAAGCAGCTTTGAGAAACCTCTTTTGCCCCTCAGATTTATTTTGAATTTTCACTTTCCTGTTCCCAGTTACATATATTGCTTCTTCATTGTTACATATATTGCTTAACATTCAGATAGTCTGCGCTGAGAGTAATTTTCAGTTCTCAAGTAGTTATAAGAATCATTTCTGAACTTCTTATAATGCAATTACAAAACAAGAATAACCAGTTCATAAAACATGCCACAAAGATTATTACCAACGTTTCTGCTCCCCTAGACTCCACTTTTTGCTTGTGTCATATCATATGAATAATGTTAAGGTCTGGATTTACTTTTGTAAGCATTTCCGAATGCATTTTTCCTAAAGCTTTTTAATAGATAAATAGAAATAAACAAGCCAGAGCAGGAAGCAGTAAAGTTAAAGGGAGCAGTGCCCCATTCAAAAGTTTCAATCAAATTCTCCTACAGGCACCTGGCCCATCAGATATGGTGAAATTTGTTTGCTTACTTGTACCTATTGATGGAGACTTGACAGATTATTGGCATAAATTACTGGCTTTATGCTCATTACTCTACAGTGCATTTTTATTACTCCTTTCTATGGTAATTTTGAACCAAATACTTCAAATACTGTCCCTTTACTTCATGCTGTATAGAGTTCTTGAAAAAGCATTGCAAATGAGTAGGAGCTGGCAAAGGGAAATCAGTGTTGAATTGTTTGGGGTTATACTCCTGTATTTTGCACCTTCAGGCACAGTGTTTATTTAATTATAATGATATATTTGCCACTGGGGAATTGTTGTTCCCAGCCAGATTTTAAAAGTTCACATCAAGGTCAGAAATTGCATTTTAGACTCAAACTTCAGATTCCAAGTCTGACCTGTTTTGTTTTTTTTTTTTTTTAGCACACAGAGTACACAATTCCTCAAATTCAGGTAAATTTGAAAAGCAGTTAAGAACATAAAACCAGCCACACTGAGAGCAGAAACCCCTCTAGCACAGTATTCTGTCTCCAGCAACGGCGATAAGTGGATAAGTAGAGAAAAGTATAAAAACAGGACAAGCATAAATCATACTTCCCCTAATATTCACCCAGGCTCTACTTATTCTCAACTGAAGGACTTCCTGAACCTGACATGATATCCACATGTTCAGCTAAACCTCAGTGAATTTCTCCTCCATGAACTTGACCATTTTCCCCTCAGACCAATAGAGAATTTTAGCACCCATCAATCTTTTGGCAAGATCAACTACCCACTACATGAGATCCAGGTCTTTTTATTTCTTTTAAATCTGGCTCCTGCTACCTTCATTTGATTTCCCCTGGCTCTGGGACAAGATACTGTGAAGAGAATGTGAACAACTGAGCCTTATCTGCACTTTATGATTTTATAGACTCCTATCACAGTCTCCATCAGCCCTTTCTTTTCCAGACTGAAAGATCCTCATTTATTTAATCATTCCTAATACAGAAGCTCCTCCATGCTTTGCTTATCTTTTAGACCTTCCATGGAGCCTCTTCAGTTCTATTACAGCCTTCTGGAGACTGGGGAGGAGGGAGGTCTGGAGGGGTGGCAAAAAATTTCTCAGTGTCTAGTTGGAGGCAGATCATGGATTTTCACACAATATAATAATGATATTCTCCATTTAATTTTTTTGTTGTTGTTTTCTAATGATTTCTAACATTTGATTTGTCTTCTAACCATTCCTGAGCACTGAACTGACACCCTCAGGGACTTAGCTATTCTCAGTGGAATACCTTAGCCCAGAACACACAGGATAAGATCACAAGACATCATCATAGGTCTAGGCAGTTAGGAATTTTTTTTCTCATGTGCATCACCTGACATTTACCTACACTGAATTTATCTGCTATTTTATTCTGCAGACACTCACACTACCTGTTTTTCATTTGTCAAGCAAAACGAGGCAGATTATCTGTGTGTACATCAGCACCCTCTAGACACATTTTTAAAATGGGCTGTTTTGTCCCATCAGCTTTTAATGACAGAAATTGCTCCTCCGTTTGTTAAGGTATTTGCCCCATCTGTCCAAGGAGGTCACAGCATGGATTTAGTACAGCTCACTTCACAAAAATAATATCTTTATGGAGGGTCCACCATACTACATGCCCACTTCTTAGACTTCTGAATACCTCAACACAAAGCTGCTCAGAAAATCTCACACATGTTTTTAGCTGAATATTGAAATAAAGATGCTTTGCAGACAGAGTTCAATTTCTAAACATCCAGCAAAACTCAGGCAGAATTCTGGAGGACTCTTGCCTGTTCCTCCCAACTCAAAGACCATCTGGTTTTAAGCTCCTTGCTCACAGTGCTGGTTGCTACCAGGTCAGCAGGACTGAGATATTCCCTGGATTTTCCAGCTTCCAGTCTCTCTGCAGCCAATTCCCACAAAAAGGTCTTGTGGAGGCTCTGGGGCTGCTACAGAGCCAAGGGGCTTGGAAACTCCAGCAACTGAGCAGAAAAGTTGACAAATGTTTCCAGGTTTGTTTTATTTTAAGGAATTGTTTTAGCAGGCTGATCCATGGCCCTGCAGTTATTTATTAGAGGGCAAACACAACCAATGGGAATTGTGTAACTTTCTGCCTACAGTTACAAGGAATTTCCAATTTGCATATTATCTATTTCCCCTCAGAAAAAAATCTGGATTTACTTTGATAAGGAAAAGAATTCAAGACTTTTACAAAACAAATATTTGCATAATTATATTGTGGATTGGGTTTTATTTTTATGTTTTCTGATTTTGCATCCAATTTGAGAAGAGCTTTTGCACCACTAGTTTCTGCAAAACCTCAACCATGCACAATTTATTCTTTGGCAGTGAAAAAAGAATACATTTGTTTGGGTTTCTGCTCTCTTCAGATGACTTTTTTTGCTCAATTTCACAGACGTTAAAGATGTACATTATTTAATAAATCACATCATTAGGAGGATATCTAAAATCAAATCTATTAAATTGTCAATGGACAGAATTAAGACTTCAGATTTATTTCAGCAGGGAAACAATTTATTTATATGTTCATACTGGTAACTGTTTCTTCAGAAGGAAAAAGTGACTATCCATATACACCTTCCAATTCCCTAATGAATTCTTCCTTTGCCATGTGAAAACTTTTACACTTGAATAATCAGCTGTTTGATGGCTTACCATCAAAAATAAATAAATCAACAATTCAAACATGGTTTAGATTCCCATAATGGGGGGAAGCAAAATAATGACACAAACAAAAAAAAAGCACAAATGCAAATATTTCTATAACATATTGTCCTTTAAATCCAAGTAGCATTTATTGATGAAAAAGTGTCAGCTGCATTGGAAATTTAAAAGATCTGTTTTCAGAGCAGTATCTATTTTCTGTTAGTACTTACAAATATTCAAAAATATCTGCTTCCATGGGTGAGAACAACAAGCAGAAAAACCCAAACTGCTAAACTTCCTTACAATTCCTATGGAGACCTTTACTCACAGATCTATGCCTTGCACTCTAATTCATGGAGATGATCTTTACTCTCACTGATTTAAAAGGGCAACTTGGATGATGAAGCGTTGCAGAAGAGGTCTATTGCATTTCAAATTTTAGATCCCCAAAAAAAAAGCGAAAAATTTTTGGCAGCATCATGAAAGTATCTGTTCTTCCTAAAATAGAACCAATGGAATATGCTTCAGCGACTCTTTGACTACACAAATCAGTAATTGCAAAGATCAGATGATTGTTCTTTTAGTACAGGAAAGAATCTCAATAGTTTTATAACAGAACAATTCCCCTGTGATTTTTCAGAAGACAAAATATAATCATTTTAACCCACAGATTAAAGTGCCTTTCTCCTCCAATTATATAAATCCTACACCAGATTAGAAGACAAAATCACATCTCTGTCTACATTAGGACCTGAAATGAAACAGGTTTTTTGCTATATTGACAGAAATCTTTATCTCCAGGGGTCTGCATTTACTCTTACTGAAGTTAATGCAAAAAATCTAATTGGTTTCAATGGCAGCAGGAAACGTTCTGAGGCTCCATGCATGGGCCTTTCTGGAGGAAACACAAGGAGAACATTTGTGACCATTATCCCCTCTCTCTTTTACCATTTATCCTTTCTTTTCCTTTTGCCCCATATTTCAAAGTTTTAATAGTTCGACATAATTGCTGGGGCTAGAAAGAAACTGCCATGTAGGAAATGTATTTCTTGAGCACCTTTGATTTATTTTAAACTGTCAGCTCCCAGAGACTGCTGGCTGGCAAGACTCCTGCTCTGTTCCACAGTGTCAAATTCTATGTTGGATATTGTTAATTTTTTGGAAAGATGTACAGAATTATATTTGTGCTTTGCATTAAAAATGCAGCTAATTCTTTTATACATGAGCCTCAAGATGCAAAATATTAATCAACTGGGTCAGATTTTCATGAAGGAAACACAGGAAGGAAAAATGTGGAAAAGGCAAAAATGTTTTCAGCAAAAGTAAAAAACATAAAAATATCCTGCTTCTATTTACTTTTTTCCCCCATAAGGATACTTTTCACTGTTGGTTTGTTTGTTTGTTTTTTTCAATACACTTGAAATAAAGCATACATTGTCAGTGACAATTCATGAAGGAATTTAGTGAAGAAATTAAGAAGAAAAGCACAAGGGCCCATGGCCAGACAGGACTGGTAAAGCTAAGGCACTATTTACAGAATGAAAGATACCTTAAACACTATCCATTCCCAACCCCTGCCATGGGCAGAAACACCACCCACCATCTATCCCAGGTTGTTCCAAGCCCTGTCCAACCTGGCCTGGAACAGGGATCCAGGGGCAGCCACAGCCCCTCTGGGCAATCTTTATCAATGTCTCTCCCCTCTCACAGTAAAGAATTTCTCCCTAATATCTCATTCCGAAACACAACAACAGAAAAGGTCAGCATTCACACTGCTCACATTAATATTGCAAATCCACCTCTACAGAAATGGGAAACAAATTGAAATTAATTCATTGTTTGCTGGTTTCCACATCCTCAAATCTTCTGAGCAATCAAATCTCAAACTAGTACAAGGTGACTACTCAAGTGTCTTTCTAAAAGAAGCCAACTGCAGAAGAGGTTTTTCTGATTACTTTGTTCACTCAAACCAAGTGTTTCCACACTGCTAGAAAAAGTATTTCCATAAGTAAAGCCCAGTTGCAATCTAGTCACACACAAACTTATAATACAGAGCTCTTTCTCTGAGGCATATTATTTACATTATGGATTTATTATTGTCTTCTGTTATGTTGACACGAAATAATCTTTCATCTCCTTCTGTGTTAAAAGAGTGCAACCATCCTTTGCTCAGTAAATAATTCAAAGACATATAAATATTTTAAGAACAATAAGCAGTATATTTTGGAGCAGTGGAAGAGAACTGAAATTAGTTATTTGTAGCTGAGATCTTGATTGCAGCAACATAATTGTTTTTCAGTTTTCATTATCCCACAGTGAACCAAATTTCTCCCTTTACTTTCAGACACTGAATATTTCGTTTCATCTGCAGAAGTAATTTTTATGAAAAAACACAAAAGCGTTCAAGCATGAACTTCCAGTGCTTCCAAAATATTTGTGCTAAGCATAAAGAAATTTACTTATAACAATTTGTTCGTACTGCATACAAATTTTTAAACCGTGGTATATTAATCTTTTTTCTCAAATATTGTGTTTATCCATTAGTAGATACAACCTCACAGAATACTTGTGAATAATTAACTTATGAGAAAGTTTCAGTTAAAAGGAGCTTTTCTTGATCACACTGCAATAACAAAGAGGAAAATTTCTTATTCTTTTTATATTCACATAGTAACTATAGTTGAAATGATAAATCAAAACTGACCTACAGTCAAAAGTAATAGAAGTTTAGAAAGCTGGATAATGTGCAGACACAGCAAAAATTCACTTGGGAATCACTTATTGCTAGCTATTTTTCTATGATCTGAGGCTGGCCCTCAGATCTGCAATGCAGATCTCCAAAATCTGGAATGAGACAGGCTATAAGGCCTGGCAGGAGATCTACATTAATATTGTCAATGCATTCACATGTCATCTTCCTTCCCTTAAAAGATTAGCACAGAATTTCTGTGTCCCATTCTCTTCTCAGTATTGGACAGGCCAGCCCCAAAAGAACTGTAAGAAGCAAATCTTGAGTTCTATGTAGCAGTGAAATTCAGGGATAGTTGATTGGGATTCATTTTAAAATAGGAAGCATGGAAATTTTCAGGAAAAGATGGAAAGCTGTAAAATGCTTTGGTTCATTGCTTGCAGAGCAAACAGTCACCCATCTCTGAGCAGTCAACCCCTGTCCCTCCCTCTCTCTGGATAAGGATATTTTATAAGGGAGCATTTGGCTGCAGCTCTTCAACATGGCTTTGGCAGCTGCAAACCTCAGTGCTACAGACAAGTGGTTGAACCCCCAGAAATTTACAACTTCAATTTAAATCGTGCTTCTGAAACACAGACAACACAAAATCCGGAAAAAATATCTATTTTTTCAGATATTTTCTATGAAGGTGATTAAAAATGTACTTTTGGGGGTTTTTTTAGTCTTTTGGGAACATGGTTAAAAAGTAAGTATGTCCCACACTTCAGTAAATTTTAAGTGGTAGCCCCATTCCAACTCACTTCATCACACTGCCCTGCATGAAAATACAGGGCTCAGAGAAACTTTGGCAGGTGAAAAAGAAATATTTTGAGGAGGAGAGATGACCAGGAGTACGAAAGCCAGGGACTGACCTCACTCAGTCTCTTTTACAAACACATCCTTTTCGAAACCTTTGTCCATTTAAAACAAGGAGATTTTATAAGTTTTGGGTAAAGTCCCTTTTTCTTCATCCTGTTGTGCCTTTCCTTAGCTTTCTCCTCAATACAGCTTGTTATCCTTTGGTTTTTCCCCCTCTTCCTGTTTGTTTTAGAAGCCTGAGGGTTACATAAAAAAACTCTTTGAAGTCCAACAGAAATTTAGTAGCTGCCCTTGTGACCTTGATAAAGATCAAGGGTAGACTTGACTTAAAACTGCTAAAAGGCAGTAGCAAAAAAAAAAAAAAATAAATAAATAAATTGGAAATATCCCATCAGAAAATACAGGAGAAATAAGCCCTTCAGCCCTCAGAAATATCAGAGATAAAGCTGACATATTTGCATACTCCCAGACACAGAAAACAACTTTTTCAGTATGGTAACTCCTTCTTCCAACAGATTTTTAATCTTTCAAGAGAGTCAATTTGAGTGTTTATTTAATTATCTAGTGCACATTTTGTCATAGGCATTTTAGTGTGCTTTATTTTCAAATCCAGATGAAAGTATTGGAAAATACCTAACCAGAATTCCTCCAGCTCCAGACAGCTAAGGCAAGACCAATATTTTCCCCTCATACAGCAAATTTACAGAGCTTGTACCTGGAAACCTGCAGATCCAGGTGGCTTCTTTTTGATTTTGACCAAGTTTCCAACCTAACTCTCTGTCAACGTCTACCTTGGAATTTTGGGAGAGACACAATGGTTCAGATGAGTTTCATTATGATCAGAGGGACCAGAAAGGACCATTTCAATACACCACAGTGAAGTGTTTGAAAAAAGGTTAATCTGGGAACTTCAAGAAATTATTAGTATAACCATGAATTTTGTTTAGATTACTTTATGAGAAAAAACATGATAACAAGACATCCTAATTGACTATATCCCATGGACTTTAAAAGTGTCAGAGCAATTTAGCCTTTAAAGCACTACATAAAATATTTTATCACATCTCTGCCTCAGTAACTTTAATAAACTACACAGCCTTCAGGGACCAGGCTCCTTATAAATTAACTGCCTTCAACTTGCTGCACAAGGGTCTTTATCTCTTGTCAGCTTAATTATGTGTTTAATTTTATTTTTAACATTTTTTAAAATGACCCACACCAAGAGAAGCCTAGATTGTTTAATTAAACAAATGAATATAGTTATATCTCGCATGATCAAAGCACTAATTTGTCATACTAATGTTTTATACGAAGCTGATAGTTCCATTGTAGTGCTGATACACTAGTTTAGTCCAAAGTTTATCAGCTCACCTTTCCAGCAATAATTTAAAGTTTAACTTTGTTCCACCGCCCTCTTACAACTAATTGGCTGTAGCTTTTCCCTGGTGCCTCAACAGAAGCCAGACTCTAATAAGTTATTAAGCAATTGCTAATGCATTATTGCTTATGCATGTGTTCCAAACTCACACTGTGCTCCAGAAGGGCTCAAATGAGTGTCTGGGTAGCAGAATGCAGCTGCACGAGATGTTCATCTCAGCTGGAAAGGCCCCAAAGCACTTTAGCCACTTATGCTAAAGGGTAACAGAACTGGGAGAAGAGCCTTTCGGTTCTCTCTGTTGGTTTGGTTGCAAGAAGAGGGAGGAAAGGAAAGAGAACCAAAATTTCTCAGCCTCAGTCCTCAGAAAACACTCACCTATGCTGGGAGTCTGTATCCCACTGTATGTTCCCCAAAAAGTAGTTTACTTTACACACTGAAATGTCATAAAATTAGAACGAAATCATTGGAAACCAGGCTATTGTGCTGTTCTGTGACAAGACAGAGCAGCAAGGTTGCCATCAGACATACATTCACTCTCACTGTGGGAGAAGCTCTGGTAGGTGAGATTATTCTCCTTTCCCTTCTAAAACAACCTCTAGATTGGAGCTCTCATTCAGGAATGAGACCCTGACTTTGTTCAGATAAAAATGGGAGCTGAAGCCAGGCCTCCTACACGAGAGAAAGGCTCTAGCACTTCACAGCTGCATAGCAGCTGTGCAGAAGGACAGCAGCAGCACGTTTTGGGAGGGAAAACAGAGGTATTCAGAACCCAAATTCATCACAGCTTCTCACTGCAAGGTTACAATGAAAGGACACACACTCCCAGGGCACTGAGGCAGGTACTAAGCCCCTCAGCTGAATTTAAATTACCTATCACCCTCCCTTTGCAAAGAGCAAGGAAGTAAAAAAGGGAGCTCATGGGATTTTGAGAAGAGATCCAAGGAAGAACTTGAGTGTTTGGGATCTGGTGGGAGGCACAGTGGTGAGGCACACTGTGGATGGGCCTGTCTCTCCGGAATTTGTGTCTGCCTTTGGGGCTCTCCATATTCCCACTTTTCCCTACACACAAGCCTTTATCTTTAAAGTATTATTAGTGTTTCAGTCTCATGACTTTTCAGTCAATATTGTGATTTTTCGGATGGACTGACTCCTGACCCATGCACACCAGAACTGGCAATAAGAGCAGAGTGCATTGGTCTGCTTTAATATTAATATAGCTTATGTTGCCCTTTCAGAAAACTGCTTAGCAGTCACAGTCATGGAACACAGTAAAGGGAATCAATTGTTTCCCATTCACTGAAGGCCCACAGCAACCTTCCTTCCCCAGCCATGTGACAGAGTTCACAGAAGTCACAAAGCAGCAGATGTGGGAATATTGTGAAGCACTAAGCATGGGCTGTTTCCCTACTAGGCTGTAGGGTCGATCTGGTCAAGAGGCTCATCACTTCTAGAAAGCCGAGAAGGAGGAGTGGCCAGGGGTGACAAAGTCCCTCCTGTCACAAAAATGCCAACTATCACAATGGCTAATTTATACCAGGGCTTTTTCTAGGCATGGATTTAAAACTCAGGTCAGTAGAAGTCAAATATGTATTTTTTGAAACCTTCAGTGCCAGGATGACACCGGGCAGTAGATGGGAACAGGGCAGGGTGACGCCACTTGATTGATGATGACTCCACAGTGCATATGCAGAGTAACTTCAGAAAGTGATAGAAAGCACCTGATAAAAGTCCACAGTGAAGGTCAAAGCTGACAGAACCTTTATATATGTGGGAAGATGCCAGGGAAAGAGCAATAACTTTTAGGAATGCTAAAAGAAGTAAAAAGCCGAAAAGTACAATTGCAAGATCTTTTGGAATTTACGGCTTGCTTGGTTAATGTGTCTGGCTGGCTGAATGATGGTTCCATTGTGGTGAAAATACAATAGTTGAAAGTGAAGTTCAACTGCCCATCTTTCTAGACGAAATGTAGAACTTTCACTTTGTTCAGTGCCCCTCAGACCAACAAGGACTGACTGCCAGTTTTCTCAAATGCATTGCAGATGCTCATAAGTTATTACCCAATTACTTTTTTGCCACATGCATCCAGGCAGTTAGTGCATGAAATTTAAGACTCACCCTTAATGGAAAACTTTGAGAAGGATTTTACTTAGAATGCTTCTCTATATAAACCCCAGATTTTTCTGTTTTCTTGACTAAGTTTTTTACAAACCCTTTGATTTTTAAGAATTTCATTTGTTGCTCTGCTTTTGCCTCCATCTGAAACCATTACGTTTTACTCATTTTTCTCCATAGAAATTATGTTATCAATGAAGCATGATGACTTCAAGGCAGAAATACAGAATAAACATTTAATGTTTTCAAAACTAAAATATAAAAATATTGGTTTAACATAAGTAGAATGTTATAGCTACATATTGCAGAAGTAAAAGCACTGAGCAGCCAGTGGGGCCGAATCATCAAATGAAGGCAATAATTGATTTAAAAGGTACTGTGCTAGTTGCTCCCTAGCTGCAAAACTAGCTGAATTAAAGATATGATTGACAGCTGCTTCTTTTCAAGCTCTTTGAATCATAACTCACTAAGAATGGTTTTCAGTTGTTTAAATTACGATGAAGTTCACAATTTAAGCCAAAACTTCCCACACTGAATGTTTGGACTCAGATGTTCCTTTGACTGTTGTATGAACTCTGGCCAAATTAAAACTCTTATATCATCACAATTTTCTCCTCTCTGTACAAGTGTGTAAAATCTCAACTAAACTCCCCCAAGATTCGTGTTCTGATTTGTAGCAGTCATCATGTTTTCCTCTTAGGTTCAGTTGCTGATCTGGAAAATAAGCCAGAAGGTTTTCCTCCCATACTCTTGATTTCTGTCTTCCCAATGATGTGGAGGAGGAAGCTTCTGAAAGCAGAAGAGCTAGACCTCAGGAATTAAAAGAAAAAAGGAAAAAGCAAAATGGACCAAATGGCCAAGAAATTGTTTAAAGATGGGATTTGTTCATAACGGCCTGTCCACCCCACTGGAAAACATCAAAACTGGGTTTGCAGCCTAATAATCTCTCTGGTTTTGTAGATTGATGTGTAGTTATATTTTTATACATAGTCCATTAGATGAAATAACTATTCCATCTGTATCAGGTAGAGGTGAAGCAACCCTCAGCTACTGCAGCTGGTAAGAAATGGTGCATTATAGATTACATTTTCTTTTATAAATCATAAGAATCAGATTTGCAGTCCAAATGTTAAGAATATTATTACTTCAGGTAATGTGGTACATTGCTTTACATGACACACCTAACTTCTGCAAACTTGTAACTGTTGCTAAGAAATCCATTCCTTCACTAAAATCATCAGATATTTCACTTTCATTGAGAACTATTCTATGACAGTACCAGTTAAATGTCGATTTTCTTTTCTGTGCCTTTCTCATTTGCCAAAAGCTTGGGCAACAGTACACCCTAGGTTAATCCTAACATTTTAATTAGTTCCAAGCTGACAGCTATTTGCACTCTCAGTAATAAATTTTAAAGTCACTGAAAAGTAGATTAGTGTGTAATTTAGGAAAGCTTGCCCATGTGTTTCACTTCTCTGTGAAAGACAGACACGCTCATGAGATTAAGCTCTAGCCTGGCAAAGAACCTGTTTTTTCCTAGCACATATTTGCTTCTGATGTCATAAATTATGTTTAAATCCCAACTTAGCCAGCCTGTTGGTGGCGAGTAGTTCCCAGAAGACAGGCTCATTTGCAGGTAGAATACTCAGGGAAGTGGTCCCATTCTTGGAGATCCTGGCTGGTTGATGAACTACTTTGACCTTCCTCAGTTCTTTTTTGTTTTACATGTGCTGCTCCAGTACAGCTGCCCATGGAGGTCACTGTATTTGCAAACAAATGAAGTTGGCTTTCATTGTTCACACCTCTGGATAGCTTCTCTCTCCATAAATATTTCTGGAAGACCTGTATTACCCAAGCTCTCATTCATCTCAGACTACAGTACATCATTTATGATAGAAAGAAAACTATTATGCTCATAGGTAAGGTCTTATTAGAAGCCTTGTGAGTCGTTTTATTTATTTGTGAGCAAGGTGGTTCTTCTAATAGAGAAAGTGACCCTGACAGTTTGACAGGGTCAGGTCAGACTTAGCCAGTGACATAAAATTCTGCACCAGTCATCATTCTTCAATTTATACTCCAGGGGATGAAAGAGAAATGAAAACCTGTTCCAAAGTATACAAATCTTCTTTCTTTGCAACTCTAGACACTACACAAACACACCTGATTTTCAGATGTCTTACAATATTGTAAAGTTACAGTATTGAAATTCACAAATTCATCCACTGCTGTACCATCAGATTTGAACCTTGTTTGTGCTTCCACAAATAAAACAGGAATGTGCTTTCTGTTACAGATGCTGGAAATGACTAGATAAGGCATTTCACAACCATGCCAATGGTTATTTTCTTTCACTCATCATCTTTTGTTCACTGCCAGTTATTTCAGTTGGCAGATGTGGTTTCACAATCCTCTATAATTGTATCTGCTAACATTGCATAGCTAAAAGTTCCTCCCAAGAGCATCTTTAGATATTTCTTATGTCCAACTGCAGGTCTGTTTCACATTAGTTATTTCCTTACAGAATAATTTCTTCAGTAAATGCCTCTTATCCAACTGTGGAAGGCAATCTCTTTATCCAACTGTGATATAGGAAATGGTACCACACATTCCCTTTTCAGCTTCTGGCTAGCCCAGCACAAAAATAAAGCAACTGTGCTCTTCAGTAAGAGCTCAGCTAACCCCACTGCAAGTGTTTCTATATTTTCTCTTTCCATAATATCTGTTCACATTCCTGCAGGGGATGACTAGAGAGGAACCTACCAGAGGGTTTTCCTAGCAAAAGGAGCAGAATAATGTAGGATATGCTAGGTCAGATCCTTTTAGTGGTCAGTAAACCTAGACCACAATAAAAATTGATTTAAAATGTTGAGAAATTCTCCGGGTGTCTTGACAGTAGGCATAAACAAGTGACACATGACAGATATTAGAAGAGATGCAACAGTTAATTCAAAATTATATTCACATTTTGACTCTTCCCCACCCCCCGCAATCTTAAAAAGAATCAAACACTATCTAATAAACGTTTAATGTTTTCTCCACCACTTTGTAAAGATATTTTTAATTCCCTTCAGGCAGTCACATTAATAACAAAAAGTTCAGTTTCTGTTCTAGAAATATTTTGAAACCCCATGCATACATATACACAGGAAGTGAGAGTAAATAGTTGCTGTAAACATGATGAAAAACTGCTAAAATTTAGACTTTGCTAAAAACTAATTTGATTTCTCAGTTATGTTAGAATCATCACAAACACTAATCTACAGCTGGTAGTCTCAACTGTTCCTTCACTTGTATATGATTAAAGATGGGTATAAAAGTCTAAAACAAATGTGAAAATTAAAATTGAAATTTCAAAAATACACTGCTGAAAATAGGACAAGAATTTTTTTCTTTCCTTAATTATATTTCAATTGCAACTTATTTCTTATATCATAGAATGGCTTGTGTTGGAAGGGACCTTAAAGATCATCTAGTACCAAACCCCAAAAAAACTAACAAACAACCCAAAAAATGGAAAACCACCTGCAGAGATTCTGCCTAGGATGAATGACTATAACTAGACCAGAGAAAGGGATTTTTCTAATTTTAAAGGTATTTTACATTTCCTTAAGGAGTTTTAAATACACAATGTTGGTTTTGACTACGACAGAGAAGTTTTTTCATAGCAGCCAGCATGGAGCTGTTTTGGATTTTGCTGAAAACAGTGTTGATAGCACAGGTATGTTTTAGTTATTGCCAAGCAGTGCTTGCACAGAAACATCAAGCAACAATAAACCATTCCTGTGATTTACACCCTTTCATTGAGAGAAGAAAATTTACATCATAATAAAACTAGCTGCCCACCCTGGGGCAGTAGCTGTGCTGAACTCTGCACAGCAAATAATATTGGGATGTCTCCTGTCAAGCAAGAGGGAAGAATAGCTGGGGTAGAATCTCCCAGCATCCAGTCTGGGGAGCACAGATATGCAGTGACATTTGGAAAAGCTATCCAGCAGTGATGTTACAACAGAGATGAGCAAATAACCCACTTCTCAATCCTCCAGTCAACTGGAGCTGTCAAGTGGCACCTTGTACTTGGCTAATGTGAAACTCTCAAGAATGTCCAACAGTTGGGTGCTGTCAAGTATTTTGCTGAAATCTAAAGTCCTTAAGCAAGGAAGTCTAATAGGATATGTATGGAAATCATGCAAAGTATTACTAAGGATGTGACAAATCATACGATAGGAATAGCTTCAAAGCCCAGCAGCATGTGCCAATCTGTGCCCTGATTACTGATTAACATTCAGAAACATTTCAGAGAGAAGCCAGACCTGAGACAGGATTGGAAGTGATGTATGTTATGTGAGAGGTACATTCGTTTTCATAAGTGACTCTTCAGAGACTTTTGATAATTCCCAGAGGGACCTCCCTCTAATGATTTAACAAAGTGATCAAGGATCAAGGCACCTAGAATTCATGAACAGCATGACACTGCCTCCCTTTCATGTCTGACATCCTAAGGACAAAGAATCTGTGAAAGGTTCACAGCTGTAACAAAAGTGAGAGTTGTTAAAATACAGCACTGTAGTGGCAGTGATGGCAGTTCCAAAGGAATTAGCCTGAACTCAGCAAAACTTTCCAACAAACAATTTATTCTAGAAAAATTTCCCTCTAACCTATTTCAGCATAAATCAATGATACCTTTTCATGTATGTCCCATACTCTTCTACTCTGACTCCACAAATGAAGCAGCACATCAGGTGGACTAGTGTTAGATCAGTAGGGCAGCTTTACAGCAATTCCTTGTGATTTGCCTCTTCTGCCTGCCCACCTAGTTATTCTCAGCTGCTGCTGGTGTCTGCTTTCTCTGGGGTACATTCATGTCCAGCACAAACCAATGCAATGCAATGAAAATGCTCTATTTTGCCATATCCATATCCCAGGATGCTGTAAGAGAAGACTAACATGCTTTACCAGGTGTGGTTTACTATGAAGATCCTGGATTTTTTTGCTAGAACATTTCCAACTACTAAAGAACTCTCTGTATATTCATAAATAGCAATGTAAATAAAGTGTGGAGTGATACACATAAAAGGAGACAAACAGGACAAGAAGTCACTGGGAAA
Source organism: Lichenostomus cassidix (assembly GCF_008360975.1). Lineage (NCBI taxonomy): Eukaryota > Metazoa > Chordata > Aves > Passeriformes > Meliphagidae > Lichenostomus > Lichenostomus cassidix. Next base: position 6,555,954 of record NC_139489.1, on the reverse strand, counting down.
ATGACATTAATACTGTAACAGCTTCTTGTGGAGAAGCAGAGAGACACAGAAAGGAGCTAGTAAAGCACACAGGGATGCTAAAGGCCATATGTTACCTTAAGAAAAAAATCCTCCCAGTGATCAGCATCTGGGGCCAGCAGATGCCAGGTTTGCCTAATGAGGGGCCACAGCAGTTCCCAACTCTGTGACAGGTTGAAGGGCAATGGAAAGATACTCATTCCTGAGTACAGCCCACAGCAGCAAAAGGCAGATTTACGTGGGAATGCTGCTGCCACAGCAAATAAGAACACTGTGATCACATTAACTTTAAAAGAGTGAAAGGGAAGTAATTTTAAAAAGCTTAAATACCTGACAGGTGTTTACCACTCCCATACACTGCAATCTAGATTTCATAGCAATGCAATGCTTGAATATAATAATTGAACACAAATTTTTCTGTCACACATGCAATTGAGTCCTAGGATTCTTTTCCTACACCCTTGTTACTTAGCAGTTACTAAAATAAAGCTAACTTACTTCAGTATGAATTTTGCCCAAATTCTGTTTCAAATCCTTTTGTCCTACTATTGAAGTGAGTTTTTCTCATTTGCCTGAATAAACTGCTCTGCTTGCTGAGAATGCAGGAATGTTTCAGCAAGTCAGGATATGTTTTCCTGAGAAACAGGAATTCTGGGAGGTCTTATCCTGTTAATTGATCCATTTATGTAAGTGCAGATAAATATGCACTGAGCAGTATATAATTTGTTTGCAAAATAGGTAAGCATGGCTTAAGCTATCTCAGCTGAAGTCTGGAAATCACTGAGTGACCTCTATTAAAGTGCCTTAGGATTTTACACTGAAGCTGTAAGATCCAAAGGGCAATCATAAGGAAGGAAACCAATAAATTATGTGAACTGAAATGTGTGTGGTCTGTCTGCTGTTATGGATGCTTTCTAAAATAGTATTTGAAATATTGCCATAAGGGAACACGGATCTGTTCAATATATTTCATACAACCTCAGGAAGAAAGTTCCATGCCAAACACCAAATATTTTTTGAAATAAAAAATTAAATAAATAAAAAAACCTGCTTAACATTGCTAAACACTGAGTGTGGAAATGAGGTAAGCATTACAAAATTTGTCCCTGACTCAATATATTATAAATATATCTTTAAATAAATTTAAATTCTTTTAAACAAAGATGAGACACTTGTGAACAGATGAAGAGTCTAGCCTCTGATATTTTATTCATATTTTAATAATTCTGCTGTTTGTATTCTCTTCTCTCTAAGTGAAGGTTACCCCTGGAATTGTCATCAAGGCAGGTAAGAAGCAATTCAAACTATTTACATCCAGACTTGCACTTTCTCAAAAGTTTTTGGCATTTGAATGTAAGGGTATTTAAAGGTCCTCATTGTGTCCAGGAGACAGATAGGATTCCTTGTAATTCTTTTCTCCTTTGATTCTTTGCAGGACCTTGCAATATTCTAAACAAAGAACTTCGAACTTTTCTCAGTGGATAAAATCTAAATCTCTGTGAAAACACTGAAATGACACTCCTTGTCCCTAGCAACCTTTGGAAGAGGACCATGTTGACTGAAGGTACACTTAGCAGTGAGTCTTCATTCTCTTTTCATTTTACTCCATCAATATCTTTTCTCCTAAATTAATAGCAGTGGCTTGTGAAATTTAAAGATCTAGTAGAAACATTCTACTTGGTAGACATCATAAAAATAGGTGCATCTTTAATGTTTGCCAACTGCTGAGTAGATTATAAACAAACTCATAATGCCAAAGACTGCAAGCAATTTTCAGTGAAAACTCCTTTAGTAACCCCTGTCTAAAATTTGATTACTGCATTTGGTACATTGATTTAGCAATGAAAGTAACAACAATATCATAATTTTAAACTTCCTTGCAGGAGTGTTGTAGAGATACACTTAAGTTCATGTTTGTGTAGCTTTCCCTGCCTGCTTTAAATTATGAAATGCATTATTTAGGGAGAGTGATAACAGCTCTAATTGCAAATAAAAACAGGGTGTATCTTTGAAAAGTGCCCCTGTGAGACGTTACAGCTAAACCCAGTACTACAGGAACAGCACATAAAACCTGATAGATTATAGAAAAAAGCCCAGTGACAGTTTTCATGGTCTGTTCACCCCATATTGCATTTCTGAAGAAAGCATTCTTAGTTAAATTTGCTCAGTGAGCAACAGAAACACTGTTATTTATGTGTACTTAGAAGCTCCTATTACAGACTAAGGCCTCACTGTGCAAGGTGAAGTACAAATATAACAAAAACTTGCCCAGCTGGAAAGGACACATGATGTGAATATCATAAATTTGTTCTGTTTACAGTTGTTTTGCAACCTTTATATCTCAGTTCAGACACTGCCTGTCTAGCACCAGTTGCTTTCTGATGTCCTACTGACTTCCCAAGTGCTACCATGACATCTCACACTGGGTTTGATCTCACTAATGCCACACTTGTTCTGGAGAAGGATGGGGGGTTGTCTGCTATTTAGCTCTGATAACAATCCATAAACATTGCAAACATTGTGTTTTCTTCCCTGACATCTAGAAATTCTAGGGCACACAGTCCTAAGACAGTGTTTGGACAACGCCCTCAGACACATGGTAAGAGTTTTGGGGCTGACTTGTGCAGAAATAGACTTCAATGATCTTTGTGGGTCCTTTCCAACTCAGGATATTCTGTGATTCTATGCAAAACATAACAATGATTGACATACATTGCACTAGATTTAAGGCTGGGTTTCCCTGCTGCACAAGCCAGCTGATTTTAGTTTTAATAGTGTTTAAAAAGTGATAACGCTATCAACAATGGGAGTAGACTTCATTTGTTACGCAGATACCACTGCCTGATAGAGAACCTACTTTACTCTCAATTATTTCCATTTTTTGCCATATACAAAAGTTGAACATGAAATTTTACATTGATAAATGCCTCATTTTTTTTCTGAAAGCCTTAAACTTCCAGATTGTCTGATGAAGTAAGCAATGCTCTCAATGCACCTCCCAACTAGTGGGACTGGCAACTTTGCCTTCAGTTTTAGCTGTCTCTCACTCATAGCGGAAAAAATATAATTAGTATATCACTCAGCACTCAATGGTATGTTCTTTATGTTCATGTAATTTATCTCCAATTTGTCAAAGCTCCTGTCAAATTGCCTATCTCTACATGGAGCCTTATTCTAGGTCTGTCCATTGACATGAAAGTCTTGAAACCAGGCAGATGGTTTTGTGAAGTAAAGACTGTTTTGCCTCAAGCAAGAAGCTTGTAGATTAAAAGAAAGGTTAATTCAAAAATAATTCAAGGTAAAGATAAAAATTTGACAGATGTGTGCAGTTCTTTCGCCAATCCCTTTTTCCGTCGTGTCACTGTAGTATTTATACATTCTGGATCATACCTATGTGAAAGTGTACAAAATTTATCATGGGAGCAAGGATCTGAAATTAATTCCTAATCAGCAAAGAGTATCCTGGCAACATTGCTAGTCTAAATTCCCTTAGCCCACAGGCCACGAGTTACCCCCGCAGCTCTGCTTTCAAAGTCCTGTGAGCAGATATTGTCAAGACTTTGTGGTATAGATTATCTGGTTTGGCAGTATCACATTCCGCTTCTGTGGAATGTCAGTGTAGGCTTGTGAGATGATCTTTAAAAAGCAAATTAATTTTTAGAAAAATGCTATCTTCTAAAGGAATGTAATCAAGATGTCACATGGGGAATTGCGATGCCTCCTGGTTTCAGAAGGGTAGTGAACAGAAGAACAATCTCCTTTGTATCTGTCGGTTTTCTGTCAAGTTCTACATATATAATTAAAAGAAAACCCAATACTAATAAAATGCCTTGTGCTTGTCTCTTCTGGGGGAAAGAGAAAGAAGCAGGTAATATTCTAATAGAGTAACAACTCAAAATATTTCAAAATATCAACTCAAAATTGGCCCACCAATTGTGTCCTGCTCATGCCCAAGAGGCCAGTACAAACATTTATGACCTAAAAGCACATCTTAAACTAGGGTTCTTTTTACTAAAGTAGACATTAAATGAATGGTTGCAATGAGAAGTTATGAATGAACTTCACAGAGTGTGAATGTTTGGGTTCAATAATTATCCACATCTGGCAGTTAATTACAGCACCATCATATAAGAAATTATTTCACTTTGAAGCAAGATGAACATTTTTGAAATAACTGGATCTTGGATGTTAAAAAAAAAGATTCCTCTACTTCATGCTGTAAAATGTCTTAGAAATGTCTTCAACACAGCCTTTTCCATGGCATTCTGGCATTATTTTAGAAGTGTTTTATATGTCTATAGTTCTATTTTAGAATTGTCTCAAATAAGCCAAACAACACTTAACAAAACGAGATAATTTGTGACATATGTTCTTTGTGACTATGTCTCAGATTTAACTACAACAATTTTGACACAGCTAAAACAAAGATTTTGGATAATGGTTTCTCTACATTCATATCTCAGGTTTCACACTGTTTTGTCTCTGGATAAGGAGATGACCTGTACAACATCATTTCACTTCCAGCAGCTGAGGCCCAGGATTTAGGACTGCTCAGAGCTCCCCCAGCTCTGCAGTGCCCACCTGGTTTCTCCACTGTCTATGGCATCACAGCAGTTTGTGAACAAAAATTGCTGTGGAGGTAAAAGTGGCACCCAGCTCTGCCAAGGAGCACAGAGCAGGGGTTAAGGACAGGCAGGAAAATTCCTTTGGATTTGGCTCAAGCCATTGAGTTCTTAAAGGAAAACTCAAGCACAGCTATTGAAAAGAGACACACCCCAAATGGCCTGAGCTTTGTGTTCAGAAGTGAGGAATTTTCTCGGAGCCTCAGAGCCTGAGCTATGCAAACCACATTTTTTAATGCTGAGCAAAGAACTAAATACCTTTGCAAATCACAACCGCAAAACTGAAAGAGGCACAAAACCTGTGAGATCTGTAAGACTCCATCCTGTTTTTTTACCTTCCTTTCCAACCATTAAAACTGTTCTAATTCTATCACAATATAGATAGAATATTGCTTCTATTGCTTCTATTCTATAACAATATTGGTTCCTACACTTGTCTCAGTTTCATTTGTATCACTGTCATACAATTATTGGTGACTTCCCCAGCCCAGATTTAGGGACTAGGTCCTTCTATCCTGTGGCAGAAGATTTTTGAACTCCAGTGTTTGCAGAGGTTGTTTCTGCAGTCAGGCATAGCTAATGGTAGCTATTCTGAAACAGCCAACATCTGTTTCAGTACTTTTAACTCAATTTTATCAGCCACTCGTCCACCAGTCTTGTTTTCTCCTGCTGTTATTTTATAGGATATTTTCTCAATTTTACTTTTACAAATATTTCTCTGATGGAGGCTATAAGTGAGCACATGCAATTGGCAGTGCCACCGCCGTGCCAGGTTTCATCCAGCTTACAGAGGTTAACACTCAGCCTTAAATGCAACAGCACTGCGACTTCTGTAGCTTTAAGAAAGCTGTCCATGCTAACCTTAGTTTTTCCTTTCAGCATGACTTCTAATTTGATCAAACCCTGTAAGTATCTAGTGTGAAACAGATGGTGTGTGTTTGGGAAAGTTTAAAAAGGGAGCATAATATACTCCCTTTGGCGGGCGACTCTGAAATGCATCTGTTCTCTCTGCAGCGAGGCTCCTCTCCCTACTGCAGGCAGGCGCTCAAAGTCTCCCCACGCCGCGCTCGCTCCGAGCCGGCTGAATCACTCTGTTCCCGTTCCGTTCAAGGCCCGGGTCCCCTTGGAACGGAATGCTAATCGAGGCGGTATTTTTTCTTTCTATAAAGGACAAACATTAGCGAAATGAGGGCTTTCAGAGAGCCGTTTCATGCGCGACCTGGGGGGTGAGGTTTAGGGACGTTCAGGATGCTGTGTGTGGAAAGCGCTGATAAAAACTGCGGCAGGTTTTGGCTCAGGGTGAGCAGCCTTTGACCCGCACAGCCGTGTCGGAGACGGAACAGCAGCAGGGCAGGGAGCAGGGAGATGGACATAGCTGAGAGTTCACAGTGCCCTCCTTGTGGCTTCCACCAGAACCTGAGTTCAGCAAGAGCAAGGAGATCGACAGATGCCAGTGATCAGACTGAGGGGTGACCCCTCACCAAGTGCCTCCTGGCATATATCACCTTCTTATGGCAGAAAAATTAAAAGCAACACAGGTGGGCATTCAGCCTTTAAAAGTATGAAATCTGCATTAAAATGGGGACAAAATTCTTCCTTAGCTCAGAAAGACAATGCCTATGTATTTGCTCTGGAGTCCAAGGTGGACACCAGGTGACTCAGTGGGTTAAATCAACATTCATACTGCCATTGATTTGGTTTTCTGTGTATCATCAATCAGAGATATGGTTTTAAAACTTAACCCCACACACATAGCCCTGGTGCAATAGTAAATCAGAGCCTGGCTTAAGCTGTCAACAAAACTACTTCTGAGGTCTAGTCACGAAGATGGGATGTGCAGAACACGTAAGTTTTAAGGAAATTACTAGCCAAGAACACTAAGAGCTCATCAATAATCACCTTTGCATTAAAACACTGATGAGTCATGAGCAACGCTGTGATTATCCATATTTCGTGCTTGCTGCACGGACACTGGCTTTGAAGAGGAACTGGAGCTGGGATTCCAACTTCACTGCTAGAGAAACACACAGAGCAGGAAAGGAATCTGAGCCAGAGACTGACAATAAAAGCTGAACTACTCTGTATCCAGAATGCTGTTCATTCTATGCAGCCTCTCCCCAAAATTTTTTTTTTTTTCTTTCTAGATTATACGCCAGTATTATGTGAGGAAATCACTTGGACCTCAGATTCACCTATTAAAATTTCCAGTATTTTGGGCCAAAATGTTATTTTTATCAACAATTGCTCACTGGCCAAACAGATTTACATATCTGTTTATAAGCAAAGCAACTTCAGGTTCTGATGCTGGAAAATCTTAATTGTTTTGGGCCTTTTAGCATGATACTTCTTTCAAAACCAAATCACTGCAATGCTCTTTGAGATTGCAAATATATTATTGTGTTGCTGAACTCTGCTAGTTCTAGTGACATATTTTGATTTCTGACATTTCAAATTGGTCCCTTTCATCTGTTAAATTTAAACCAAAGGTACAGGAAGCAAAAGCTAAATCTCAGCAGCACTTGAGGGTAGTAATAATCTTGTGAAATGACCTCCTGGATCCTGTATTCCCCCAATACCATTTTTCAAAAGTCACTTTTTAAGGTAATATAAAAATTTAATTAAAGTTAATGAATTGCTTTGAGGCTGCCAGATTAATACAAAAAATATAGTCAGTGAAAAGGTGTTTTTGATACTGAAGAATTCAGAAACATTAACAGACAAGGAGGAAAGCCTAATTGTTAAAATTCAGAGCAAGTATAGGACATTTCTTTAGTTAATACAGATTTTTTTTCCTCTTCAATTTTCAGAATAAAAGTTTGGCCAAAGGATGCACAGCTGCTACTCAGATATATAACATATAAACCAAACTTCATAGAAAGTAGTTGCCTATTCTACATATATTGTTTCATTAATCTGAATGATTAAGCATTTTATATTATAACTTTTTAAAAGCATAAAGCAATTAAAAAGTAATAGGACATTCTGGAAAATGGAATTCTGCACAGCATACTATAAACCCCAGTCTCACTTGTTATAAATACTTAAACAGAAAAAAATAAAGTTTATTATTTAAAGGCAAATAAAGCTACGCTTCTCTCTCAAACTAGAAAGTCCCAAAGGCTTTATATTCTAAAGTCTTTCCTCTAAAAGATTTTTCCAATTTATTTTCAAAATAGAAACCAGCAGGACAAAGCACTAAGGGGTCCCCATGGAATGGAAGTGTAGGAATGATCTTCCCTTTCACTCTACTCAGATTTGTTTAACTACAAAATTGTATCACATTTGGCCACGACTGGGAGGAATCAACTTAGCTAACATCTTTCTGTCCCTGAACTTGTGGTCAGTATAAAACCAAACCAAATTAATTCAATACTTTTGGCTAACTGTATTCCAATACAAGAATTACAGAATTTCATCAAGCTAGAATATGTAATCAAATGCACAAACCATAGACAACTAAGCTGATTCTTCAGCCATTTGCACTGGCACTGAGAAAAGTGCTCACCTCTGGCAGCAAAGAAAGCCACAGAGCCAGAGGGAGGCCCAGGGCTCTCCACTGGCAGCTGGGGAAATGTCACCTGGACAAGGTCCCCAGAGGGAAAGAGACTTGCAACACAAACTGGCACAGCTGCCCCTCTCCTCTCACAGGGCTGGGCACTGTCGGCTGTCCTGCTCAGCCGACAGAGTTCTGTGTTTCAGGGACAAGAAAGCTGAGAGATGTCCATGCTATCAGCACTTGCAGCTGGGCTTGTGTTGCTCCAGAACCAGGTGAAGCCAGCAGCAAACCAGAGCTGTTTTCCAATTAAACATCTTATGCAACCCTGATAATAAAGCTCTAGGTAATAAAAAGATCACCGATCAGATCCATCGTTTAAAACGAGTTTTGCATCAAGTGACACACATGTAAACATTAGTTTTCTGATGAACACCATGACTGTGATAGCACTGACATTTTGCTGGAGCTATTTTCAAACACTTATTGTTTGTTCCCCACAAAGGAATACTGGTGAGCTTGTGAGTGAGTGAAACATCTGTGGAAATGTTGCATCTCCAATCAAAGCCAGCAGAGTAGAACAGCAGGGGCACTTTATTTACAGGTTTAGATGTTTATCAATAACTCTCAGTTATGTGACTGATGCTCAGTGTTACTCAGGCATGATGCTAACAAACCTCTTAATAGACCAGGATTAAAAGTCAAATGCTCAAGAAATATATTTGCAGCTGCAGTTTTACCAGTAACAAAACAAATTACATAATTTGTAAAGTCTTCGGCATAGGGATCCCTTCAAACCACAATACATAGATGCAATCTGAATATAATTTAGCTTTAATTATAGCTGCAATAGTAAGCACTATATGAAGTTTATTAATCTGTGCCATAGTTCCTTAAGTTACAAAGGTAGACCTTACTTTTGAAAACATGAATCAATTGTAGAATAAAAGCAAATGTAAACTGTAAAAATCTCCATTTTGTGTATACCAGCAGCATCCAAAAAAAAAAAAATCGGGGAAGCAGAAATAACCAAGCACAAAAACCATCACATTTTAAAAATGTAAAACCATTGACAGCACAAGCTAAACCTTTAAGCATGATAGATAATTACATAGCATTTGAATGCTGATTATTAATTTGGATTCTGCACTGTGCTTGGAGCTAAAAATTACTCTGGCATTAAAACCAGAGCTAAACCCAGGCAAACAGAGTGTTATTTTTACAGAAATCTATGTTTGATTACAATACCAGAGGAAGAAGGAAACACAGACAGAATGGCCATGCCTACACCTCTCACACAGCAGCAAACAAGTGGCCAATAGCTACTGCAGCACTCCAGATGTTCAGATCCCAGAACTCATGGTGTTCCTGAGGGAAAGCTGCTCCCAAGCTCTGCAGTTGGGGAACATGAGCACAGGAACAGCCAGAACAAGATAGCAAATGCTGTCTCTGCCCACAGAACAACTGAGGCTGTCAGGAACCTTTCTTGTGACAAGATCTCAAACATCTTTCCTAGGATAATTCTTATTCTAGTGTGAAAGACCCATGCAAGAAAAAAAAAATATATGTCCACCTGTTGATTAAGCTGTTCATCCAGAAGACTAGAGTAAGAATTCAGGAGTCAGAATTTCCTGCTTCTCCTGTCTTGGGCCTAGACTAGAAATAGCTTCTGACTCATTAGGCTTCTAATGACTAAAAGTGACGTATTATTTATGTCATTTCATAATCGTCTCAAAATATGTGGTAGAATTATTTCTCCTGTTATGGGAATGCTGTTTCAAAACTTTTCTAGTATTCAGAAATCTTTTTCTAATTTCCAGTCTAAATTTATTCATTGACAGTGTTACCCATGTGGTTTTAGTGTAATGCCAACTTTTCCTCTTGGCTATTAATCCTAAAATATAGTTCTAGGGTAAATTTTACACTTTCTCTGACTTCATTTTACTGGAATAAAGAAAAAATGGTCCTCTGTATGATTGCTCTTTCCTTCCCGGACCTTCTCTGTACCTGTGCCAAGGATAGTCACCTTTTATGAAAATAGATGGTAAAAAACATACACAGTACTTCACCAAGTATCCTTAGGCTTTAACAAATATATATCATACCCCAGCTCAGGCCAGAGAATGAAGTTTTGAGTACTCAGAAGAGAAAGACAAGGCATGTATGGACAAAGTTACGTTTTTTGTACGAGTTATTCCAGTTCTTCACTGGGTATAGTTTATAACAGTTCCACAAAATGAAACAGTCATCTGATCCACAAAAGCCACACTAAGTCTAGAGGTGTAGATAAGAATGAGTTTGTTTATTTGCATGAAGTACAAACTGGGCCTATGTTATTTCATTGCTCCTGTCCTGGCCCCAGTACTCATTTAAAGGGTGACTGTCGAATCATCTAAGAAGGCTGAAGAGGGAGGTATTGAAAGTATATTTTAAACGAGATCTTGAATGACCAAAAATATAAACTGTCCTGAATTTGACTTTCAACAGACAGAAGGGAATCTAGTTAATGCTGGATCAACAGTGAAATATATTTAGAGACACAATAGAAAATGCCCCAGTAGATCAAGGATCTTCTCAATCTCCTCCCTTTCATGCCTATACATGCATAAAAGTATCCTGCACACTTCCTAGTTTTGGTTTTTTTTTTTTTTTTGGCATTAAGTCTGCCTTTATAATACATCTTGCCTATTTTTTATATGTTGGAGATGAGTCATGTCACACTCCAGTCACCACTAAAATCCTACTTCTTGTACCTACCAGTGTATCAACATATGCTCAGCTTATTAGAGATTTCAAGTAGAAATAAAAAAAAATACCATGAGGTACTCTAGCTTTGTCCATTAACAACTGGTCAGATAATCAATGCCTGAAATATACTGAAAGAATTAATTATTTAAAAGAGTAATGAAGACAGTTCTGCTTATGCTTTCCCTTGTAAAAGTAAGAAAACTGCAGTCTGAAAATCTCCTGTCTCATCACAGGGTTCCTACATGTTCTGTTTCCAGAGACGTTTTTGCTGTTTGAAATTAATTCTAATTTTAGGGAGACACTGAAACTCAAGACAAGATAAAATGCTAAGAACTATGCATACCTTCTTTTTCAGTCCTTTTAAGTGCATATGTTATTGCCCACACACATCTAGTATATAATTGTTGGCAGTGATGGTTTTTGGCTGGCACATCCTTTGGTAGTTGAAGGTTTCTGTATTGCTAAAATGAAACGGTATGACTGCCTGAGAACGAGACAGATAGGGGGGTGGGAAAAGTTCATATTGACATACTGCACTTTCCCAATTAAGTTAAATATCACCACACTCAGAAAAATGCGCTGCTGAGAGATTTGGTCTCTACCTTTGCTACAAGATTTTGGCAGTTTGTTGGCATTTAGCAGTTAATTTTGCCAAACTGCAGACAAGGCTAAGGGACAAAAATGACTCCATTATATTTCTGAGTGTCTGGCAGACCTACATTTGCCCAAGGGCAAATCTCTCAGATGAATAATTTTGAAGCTAGAGTGGCCTGTCCAAATTATCTCTTTTCAGCTGCTGGGGATGCTTGGTATTCTCTGGTAATCAGAGGGCAGCAATTGCATATTGGGCACCTGAAAGAGCAAAAGATAGAGGCCACATAGAAGCCACTTCTCTTTCTCATCATTTACAGGCTTAGGATCCCTTGATTAGACAAAGGAGAGATAAAACTTGGACAGTGTCTGCAAATTTCCACATCGTCCTGCCAATTCGCCTGAAGCCTTATCTGGAAAGGCTGCTTTAAGATGTCAGAGGGAAGTTCATCCTCATGCTCACAGAAGCTGCCAAAAAGAATGTAATTGTGACAGGTTTTGTTTTTTGTTGTTGTTTTTTTGAATGTGAATACCATCAGTTCCTTTCACACAGACTCCCAAACAACCATCAGATGATAATGAATTTCTGTCAATACAGACCCGAGCCAAATTTGAACTGGCAAGCTACAAATGAAAGGCTCTGTATCTGTTACCTATCACCTGGGCTATCCATTCCTTCCTACTCACACTTATTCCTAATTTACAAATAAACTGTCATTCAAAGTCAAAGACTAAAATTAGTTGGGGAAAATAAAGAAACACTGTTTAAATACACACTTCACACCCGGATTTTGTGGTAGCAGCAAACAGTGAAGCATGAAGTGGTGAGGAAATACACTGGGTGCACTATTACTGCAGCTACAAGTGCTTTCTGTGACACATTAAGCACAATTCAATATTTAGCCAGGACTTTTTATTTTTGGCCCAGCCTCACCCACTGCCACTGAAGGAGGACACGGGAGAAGAGCTTATTTTATATAAAGATGTTTCCAGATGAGAAATCCTGGAGAGGAAAGCTCTGAGTACCCCATATTTCAAGTGTGCAACAGCCAACATCCCTCGCTGCTGTGAGGCCATGACAATGGTAATGGGAACCCAAATGATTCCAGAACCAGCTCTGGCAGCAAACACTTTGACACCTACTGTGGTCTCAACCTCCCCATGTAAGGCGTTCATCAGACCTATCAATGGGAGATGACACAATGCCAGTAACAACACCAGGAAATGCAACTGGGACTAATGGGTTAATTTATTTCATCTTGATCAAGTGGACTGGATCCTTTTGGAGGCTGCTGAAATTTTTTTTTTTTTTTTTTTTTTTTTTGTGTTCTGACATTCAAAGGACTTCTACATCATTCCCACCAGGAAAGAACTGAAATTTATTGCTCACTGATTTTGCAAAACACTTTCCATTCCACAGTTAGACCATATACACTGTATTTCAAAACAGCATCAGTTTGCAATGCACACTATATGTCTGGGGATTTGTTTTGTGCAGCAATGAGAAAATGGCTGAGAATGAAAGACCAAGAAAAAAGATGGATATGGGAATGGATCTAGGGCTGAGAGAGACATCTCAACACCCACTGAATGGAAGAAATACCTATCCAAGAGCAGCCACAAAGTATGTTCACACATAAAGATTACTGAAACAATGCACATGCAAAAAAAAAATTCTCTTGAAGACAGTCATGGCTTTCTAAACAGCAAAGCCACCCTATTAGCAGACTTGTGTTCAAACTCCCAGCATTCTTCCAAACGAAACTCAAGTCTTTCACAATGCCATAAAAGCTGGTACCACCACAATACAATTAAAATCTTTGTGCCAATAGACTGAATGAAATGAAGGAACAGATGCGGCAAAGGAAACTTAAAATACATGTGAATGGCACTTAGAAATGTAAATAAAAGTTTTTTGCCTACATGGGGAAGTTGTATGCATCACTTCTACAGACCAAGAAGTGGCAAAAAAGCCCCAGTGTTTGTTTACCTCATGTACCTGTGGTTTTCAGCTCTTAGCAGGAAGATTCCAAACACTCCTAACAGAACAGAGCCCATACTGTTTAATTTAAATTGGAAGATTTCTTAACCTGAACTCCCTTGACTTCATCATGAGGATTTCTTCCTGCTGGGTCACTCAATCTCTGCCTCCAGTGGAGCAGGAGCATGGTTAAAATTGACCCTGTTGCTGTATCCTCCCACCTGTATCCCTGAAGCTGATGAAACAACCCTGGGTCCAGGGAGGGTTCTGGGAATCTGAACCCACTGACAGCAACCCACAGTGATACACACAGCTCACCAGACAAGGTCACACAAATAAATGAGTTTAAATGTTTCAAGTACCGAAAAAGCTGACAAAATTTTTAAAAATTAAATTAACCAACCTCAGCCTACATAGAAAAAAGGGACCAAATAATAATTTGTTCAGTAATTAAACTAAATGTCAGATAAATGTCTCCAGTTTGGTATCAGTGGCACATGGTCCATGACTATATACTGTGGTTTCAAAAAACTATTGCTGGTAGTTTTCATTTAACAGCAGCAAAGGTCCCATCTATAGGTGGAGACCTTTGTTCCTCTGCCACCTGCAGCCCTGTGGTTACTGAGAATAAGGGCTATTACATGTGCAGTTTACAAAACATTAGTATTTCATATTCCTCTATGTTAATTACTAATGGAATGCAATTAACTGATTCTCTCATGAACTGTGATACCAGATATAACAAGCCTGATTCCTTTCTCACTGTGACATAAATTAGCAGTAACTTCATTAATGCAAATAACATTATATTGTATAAAAAGGATGAATGGATGAAAATAGAGACGAGTTAGGATAATCTAATATCAGGACAACACATTAGAACAATATATCAAGCCACGAAATAACAGAAAATATTTTACAGGACTAATACATTTTTAAAACACTGTTATTATAATGTGTTAAAACTGAATTTGTTACATTTCTAAAAGCCTTACAAAATGCAAGGAACAAGTCAGAAATGCAGATTAGGGAAAGCTACCTGATGTGTTGGCCATCCACTGCTGAAAGGTAGCAGCAAGCTTAGAATTTGGTGTTTCAATTTTCACTTTAAGGGATTAACTTTTCTCCCTCATACTAATTTAAATTTCACCTTAATTTGCCTCTCTAAGCTGTGTGTTTGAGTTTTCTAATTAAATGTAAATACTTAGTACATTTTTAAAAATAATCTGGTTTAAATTCTGTAAGAACGTTCCACGTAGTCTTTAAAAATGTCATATCTGAAAAAAAATTAAAGCTTTACTTACAAATAACAAGATTTGAGTGACTTCAAAGGTCAGAAGTGAAATGTTTCATTTCTATGACTGTTGTCTAGAATCTTCCTACCCTCCTGCTGCTGGGCTTTTAGGCACAGCCTCCAAAGGTCAGGATCTTGAATGGGATAGGAATCAAGAAAGGTACAAACATTTCTTAGAGGCTGCAGTTTGGCACATCGATAGTTAAAGGCTCCATGTGTTAATAAGTTGTCCATGATTCAGAAAAATCTCTGTTTATCAAGATCCAAACTGCACAGTCTGGTTGGAGAATAAGTGGATAAGAAGAACAAGAAATACCATCCCCCGCTGGATACACACCACTGATTCTTTTGCACCTACCAAGTAGAAGGGCTTGACAAGATATATTTGTTTTTCAGTTAATATTCATAAAAGGTGTGAATAGGATTCAGAACTTTTTAGTACAAAGCAAATCCAAACAAAAGGAATACTCAAATTAAAACTCTTTCATTTTTTTCAAGACACAGCAGCCTTTTCTAAGCTTTATTAGAAAATTATCATGCCAGCTGTCTCTTTTCCCTGACTGTTATTCACACAATATGCCTCTCTCTTGTTTCTTTTCAGCTTTGTACATGTATAATAATGAGTTTTCTAGAATGGAAAACCCAGCGGAATATTAAAATTGCAAAGAGCAGCTCTTCGAGTTAATTTCACCAAAGTGCATCACAACATAATACAGTGTTGTAAGAATGAATTTCTAATAGGAATTCATTCATGGAAAAATTAATTAAAGAAATTGTTATTGCTAATATAGCTTTTCATATATGTACTGTTATGTATTGGCAGTAATAAAAGGTAAACAGTCAAAAAAACAAACTGCACATGACAGAGTTCCTGCCCTGTATCATGAACAATATCTTTTCACAATAACACAGCACATATTGACTTAAGAAATGTATATTTATCATATTACTGAAATAAAAAACATGGAAAGGCCACTCCCCACAATTAATATTTTACCATATTCTTAAATAAAGAAAAACCTGTACCCTTATCAAAATGAAAGTTAGTAGAAAAATCAAGAGTTGCATAATGATATTCATCCAAAAAGGTAAGAATACAATAAAATTTCCTAACGAAAAAAGAGGAGACAACATCAATATAAAAGATTGGGATATCACATATAAAAAATGAAAAATCCTTGAGGAGTCAAGTAAGATGGAATTCAATGCAGTGCAGAGTATGTAACTGGAGACCAAAAATCATGCCATAAACCTGAACTGCAGGACACTGAAAATGGAAGGAAGAAAAAGACATACAGGATGATATGGACAGACTTTAAAAAAATGGCAAATATGATCACAGCTAGGATACATCAATCAGTTTATTTCCCAAAGGGATGCAGAAAATATTCCCAGCACTGCTTAAAGCACTGCCAAGGCCCTACCTGGATTCCTGTGTACAGAAGAGAGCTGGAAAAGATGCAGAGAATTCCTAATACAGGAATTAGGAAGGGCCAAACTATCAAATAAAATAAGCCCTATATGAATTGCCTCGTTTGGAAAGGCAAAAAAGCACGGAGATAGAAATATTTGTTCAAGGGGGAAAATCAAGCTGAAAATCAGTGGTGGAACAGAAACAAATGGTCATGAATAAAATCAAAATAAACTGATCATGAATAAATTTAGACTGGGGATTAGAAGGCTTCTAACCACCAGAGAACCAAAGCACAGAAACAGCATCCAAAGGTAGAAAAATATGTTTCTTTTAATTTGGAATGTGATAGATGGTGAAAATTTTATGTGAAATAATTGCCTGTGATAGAAGAGGACCAAGCAATATGGTTTCAGGAGATTCCTTCCAATCCCAAGTTCTTAAATTCATATTCAACTATGCAAATTACCCTCACTCTATGTCAAACAGCATACATACATCTCTGTCTCATAAAGATCAAAATGTTTTCCTGTTTTTCCTCTAGTTTCAGCATGTTTCAATTATAGCTTTCAATGTTTTGAATTTTTGTTTTTCCTAATAGATTCTAACTCGCCTTAAACATTTGCTCATGAAACCACATTTATACATCTGACTTCTTGTCCTAGATACTCACTGCTCCTGTTACACAACATTTCTGTGGCAGAACAAGAAACAATCCCAAAACAAAGCAGCCTTTACCTTGGTAGTTATCCTTCATGGGAAATGCAAGTTTTAACCTCCTTCAGCAAAGGGGAAATCAAACTCAAGACCTCACACAGAACATGAAAACTCTCAATACATCCCACTGTATCTGCATCACATAAGCACATTGCCAAACACCCTGGATTCTGTCTTTTTTCCAGATATATACGACCCCAGATTTGACATTCTGAAGATTTTAAACACAAGATTCAAACCTTCTGAGCCACATGTAGGAAAGCAAGTGGTGAGCAGACAGCAATCAGAAGGGGCTGGACTGCAATGATCACAGAGACAGGCTGATAACCCAGCTGCTGGCAAGGTGCTTCTCTCCCCTCAACACCACCTTTTTTTTTTTTTTTTTTTAAGTATGTAAAGTGCTGTTCAGAATATCTGATTAACAGAAAAGAAAGTCAAATAATGATAATTTTCCTGGAATATATTACAGATGGCTAGTCATTCATGTGTCAGCTTTATTTAAATCTGTGAGAAATGAAAGTGATCTGAAAAGCCTCGCTGTGCACAAAGTTACATATTTAAAAGCAAGTTTACAAATCTGTAGTTCAGCCCTTTGAAGCTTTTTTGCAGCTTTTCCTTTTATTTCAAGGCCCATAGACATGTTCTCTTTTTTTATATCATCCAAACATTAAAATTGCAGCTCCCTTAGGATGAATGACTTGTGCTCAGAGTTGACTTTTTATCAATCATGTTAATTTGGAAATAAGCTATTGGTTTGACTTTTTATTCATCATAGTCAAAAGGGGATTGTGTTAGCCCTGTCCCATTTGCCCTTAATTAACAACCATTGAATCCCCATATTAATTAGCAGAGCTATTAGTTATTTTACATCACTCTTCACTATAGCAGATAATTAAAAGTCCAATTAATAAAACTCTGGTATTCATAATTTGTATAAACCTATTATGAAACAATAAACCTGATTACACTATAGCTTTTTACATGCTTGTTTATTGACATAACACTGCCTAAATTTAAAAATAATTCACAGCCTTATAAAGGTATTTAAGTGGTGGCTTTAGTTCAATTCGCCTTGCACAGGAAACTTCTGAGATGACAGATTTCAATACCTCCTGAAAGAGCCCAAGAAATAATTGCCACTCCTGGAAACGAGCAACATTTGGGTACATGTTGCTTTGGGTTTTGGGGACTTTTTCCATACATTTACAAAACCACAAACCTTCATTTTTATTTATAACACAGAGCAAGAGACTGATTGATTCCTGCTTGTGCACAGGAGGTGCGATCCAGAAGACAGCAACTTTAAATGACAGCTACAGCTTAATTGGCATCATCCAAGGGAAGCTGTCCTGCTGAAGCACTGAACCATCATTTCCCTAAGGCACCTTGGCCTTGCCACATCCCCAGTCAGCATCACTTTTGCATTTTCAGATAAAGTGCCTCAGGGCCCTTTGCTGGAAGATTTATGCCAAGGACCTCTGAAACCATGAAGCCCAATGCTTAAAACTTTTTGTCACAGTCTTTGATGAAAACGGAGCAGAGATTCACATTAATAAAAATCAGGACAGGTGACAATTGTCAAAGATGTTCAGGTGACAGTGGCAAGATACTCAAAGCTGAATTATTCTTGCCTACCTTGTACCCACAATACAACTTCTAGGGGTTAACCATAAAGTCAATGGGTTATTCCTCAAAATTCAATTAATGCCATTTGATCCATTTCAGAAGTCTACCAGATAAGCTAAAAGGCAAGAGGTAGAAATGTCATTTGTAGGGGCATCTACAGCTCCTGGGTTGCAAAGGAAACAACAAATCCCAATGCAACCCATTGGACAAGGGACACCAAATTTATTTTCAGATACTTGCCCAAAACCTTTCATCAAGGGTAATTTATCTCTACCTGCTTTCCTAGTAGTACTTCCACTGCTTTTAACTGCTGTTTATAAAACTTTGGTCACACATTCCAAAGGCCTTCAAGATCTGTGAAAACTGCTGTTACACTAGGTTTTGAAAACCTGATATCTGTTAAATATTGCCTGTGCAAATCAGTGCAGTGACTGAGTATGCACAACCCACAAAGATGTTAATTCCTTTTCTTTTGGGTTTTTATCCTGGGTTATAGTCTCTAATCAGCACTTAATATTTCTTTGTAGACAATTTATAAATATGGTGATAAAAGCTTATTCTCCAGGATTTTGAAATCTTCTGTGTGAAATTAGCAACTACTTTGATTTAAATTCTAGGAAGACATTCAAGAAGTTACTGTTTCCTCACCAAAGAAATTCATTTAAATTTCAAGTTTAAAGTTAAATCTAATTCTGCAACCCTCTTTAATTAAGAAATCTTTAGCTCTTTTCACTGAGGATTTGTAACTCCCTGCTGCATTCTCACTAGAACTAGTTAGATTTGCTGAGTTTAATTTTTATCACAGTTCTCTGGCTTTCTACTTCTGTCATGTACTCCCAGGCAAAAACCACCTGTTAAAAAGCCCTACAAGCTTTCATTTGTAATAAGAGGTTAAAAATTAGAGAAAAGCAGCAGAAATGTATGCCAACTCTGACATTCCCTCAGGAAACGTTGCAAGTTAGGGAAATTTTTCAATATTATGAACTAAAGGCTTAGGCTGTCATTTCCGTGGGAATTGCTGATATTCTGCTGCTATGACTTTTGTGCAAATGAAACTCTGTGTGGGTGAGAACTGTATTTAAGTAGAGTGGCTGTGAATTTCTAAAATGCAGACAAGATGTTCTGCTGCAATTTAGTAAGAATTTGCAATTGCAAACAAACAGGAAACATACCTCAAAGCCAGCTTATCAATATGCAGGTGAAAGACAGAGAGAAGAGTAGCTCCCACTACAACCTCTCTTCTCCACTCATTCTTTCAACTAAATGTATACTTATGTCACAAAGTACTGCTCAGGACTGCACTAATATGAAAAGAAATGATACCTATGTAAAATATCAGCATCTTGAAAGGCTGTGCACCTCCAGTTGTGGTTTGTTGAAAAAATGATATACCTATTATATACTCCGATTTTATAATTTACTCTTCCTACATTTGAAATTCAAGATGGTGACTCACTTTCCATCACTTTTTCAACACAATGCAATGTTGATTCTGTGAAGTAATTTCCTAAAGCTACACAGATTTTTCAACATCCAGGTATTTTGATCATCTCCATCCCTCCTATTTTGTAATTCTTTGGAAGAAGCTACGGTCATAAACCAAATGGAAAGGAAAATATTTGTAATATCCCTTAAAATTTATCTAATATCTCTTACAAAGCTCATTTTGAAAGATTTTTAAATAGTTAAAATACCAAATTTCTGGATTTTTTTTTAACAGAAGTGTTTTACCGATTTCTCTAAAGAAGAATGAAAGCACACTTCTTATTGACTTTTTAGAAGTTTCCATTTTAGCAGCAGCCAACAACAGGAATCTTGGCAACTTCAGTACAGCTGAATTGCAGATATGCATTTTAGTGGAGTATCAAACCCCTTTTTTAATTTTGTAAGCAATATATTTGCTGGTATCATTACCTTACCATAGAAGGTTTTTCCCTCCTGTTAGTGAGGAAAGACACTGGGCACAATGATTCAGGTATAAGAACACAGTGTTCAGAGTGCAGAATAACACAGATAACGTGGTGCAAGGAGGGAAAACTCACACCTCATTTCATACCCTAAGCATGAATATTTAGACTCAGTTTCACCACTGCTATATTTAAAATACCTTCCCTATAATCAGCACATCACACTGACACATGCTGGTGGTGGATGTGACCCTTTATCCACTGCAAGGCTTCGTTCCCAAGCAAAATGCAGAGTCTTGCATCTGAAGTGGCTATCAGGCATTTCACAGAAACAACATGACATGACAGTTCATCAGAAGAGGAAGTGAAGATGATAATTAATTGGAACTTGGAGGGAAATTTTTGGAATATAATTAGGATACTAGGACTAAATAACTCTTACTTGTGAGAAAAGAACCTTGAGGCTTTTAAGAGAGGTTGCACACATTGCTGACTTTCCAAGAAATAATGCAGGACACCATTGACCTCAGCCTTAAGTGTTCCTGAAGGTAAATTGCAGTAGCTATACCTGTGTTTGTAGGGTACAGCTAAATCACTGCTCAGTTAAAATAAATGTCTGCTTTTCATTAGATTTGATGAAATCACTAATGATACCTTTAAACTAAAAAATTACAATCCTTTTATCTGAGGAAAATGGTCATAGATTGGTGGGCAATAGAACACCTGAAATGATCATCTGCTTGTTCTATTTTATCCGGATGACCAGGAGAAAGTCAAAGTCCAATGGGTAAACTTTCTCCCTTTGGCTGTTTTAACTGTTCTACAGAACAGAATTTAAGGCATTGGTTTTTTATTATTAAAATGCTACAAACAAAGATAATCAAAGTAACATCCCATGCTGTGATGAAGTAGTGAACAAAGAAATTAAAACAACAATTGAAAAATCTGGAGAGCTATGACTGCTTTTTATTAGAGATGCTATGGACTGTGTGCCAACAAGGTTGCAAACTGAAGTGGAATCTCTCACCCTGTCCATGTACACTGTCATTCATCCTGTCAGCTCATTCCCTCTTGTGACCCTGTAGATACTCATTAAATGAAGGGGTCTTAAGTGACAGGATGGTGAAAAGAAGACAAAAAAAAAATAAACCAGTTTCAGTAAGCTGAAAATTTTAAACTGTGCTAAGGAGATCTGCCATCTGGGATGCTGGAATGCAAAGGAAAGAAGCATTTGGAGTTGGGAATATGAGTCTAGTGTATGGTGCATGTTGTTTCTACTCTTATGGATTCACCACTCTTCTTCAAGCCAGCATATTCTATTTCCTGTAAATTCACAGGCAAGGGTCTGAAATCATCAATCAAACCTCAACAATGTCTTTCTGTCCAGCATGACAGGAGATTAACATGGATTAATTTGAGTTCAGCCTTTACCCTTCTGTCTGCCTGCACAAGCACTCCCACCACAAGCAGAACTACACACATTATACCCTACGCTGCTGTGAAGATTCACAACTGCCCCACAACAGCCAGGCATTTCTGAGAGTAGCAGTAGATCCTTGCAGGTTTTAAAAAGGATATTTTTATGACTGTAGAGGTGTGCATATGTAGATGAAAGGAACAGAGAAGCCCCGCCAAGTCTTACTCATCTGATGGCAGACAATTTCTCCCTTCCGCACCTATTTTAAGGCAGCTTTTAAAAGTGTCTGTACCTACAAAGAAATAGGCAGTGTGTATTTCCAGGAGACATTTAGAATCACACAGTTTGCCAGCAGAAAAGGGGGTAGAAATTTCTCTGCCCAAAGAGTGGATGGCCTTTCAATAAATCTTTAGAAACAAGGAAACGCCTCCATGACCTTGAATTTAAAGTGTAGAAAAATTCTGTTCTGCGTAGGGTTGTCAGTTAAACATATACTGTGCCTAAAGCAGGCCACTGAACACCAAGCAAATAGCAACTAAGAAGGAATTACTTAAAAATCATTATTTCTGTGTTTTGACTGAATAATCAGAAGAGCACTTCCTCGAGAAAATATTCAGAGCCTGTCTCTCCTGCCCTGCCCTTCATCCAAAGAGTATCAATTTTCTGTGTATCCTATCTATAAACATCCATCCATGTTATGACAGGTCCAGAAGAATCTGAGACTTCACTGTCACATCCCAACATCTGCCTGCACAGCTGGCTCTGCACACACCCTGCACTGCCACTGGTAAATCACAGCCAAGCCACATGGACAGCACATTTCTGCTTTCCTGAGACAACAAGGCCTGAAATAAGGAGAATCAACAACAGGGATTGTTGTTGATTCCTTACCAATTCAATCCTCTTCTTTCCTAATGTACCCAGCAGTAAAATTGAAAAGCTAAATATATCAGTTGTTCTTCCTGTTTTGAGCATAGAGCACATATTAACAAAGAACAAATTATTCTATTTTTTCATCTAAAGCACATTCCTTGAGAAACGAAGCATCACTGCATTCTATCACAATGGTTTATTTGCTGTGGCATTCAGTTCAGAATGTTCCTTTAAAAAATTTATAGCCACATTAAAGTGAGTCCTTGTGAGGAGAAGGAGACTGGCTGGAAGAACTGAGGTGAACACAGTTTCAGGCTATGTCAAGGCTACAGATTTCTGCCAGCATCACTGCAATGGCTGTGGAGAAGTACCAGTTAAATCCCTACCATGGGAAGAGTTCACTCAAATACTCATAATCTAAATCTTGCTGACCAGTGTAAAGTGCAGCAACTCCATCATAAAGGTCATCCTGGGAAAGGGTTTCTACTATAGGCACAGACCTCGGTCATGAAACCAGAGACTGATATATGTTTAAACATATGTGGAATATCTATTCATTGTATTCATGCTTTTTATCTTCCAACTTTAAAACGTTGGCTTCTCTAACTCAGTAAAATCAATTCTTCAAAGAAATTCAGTGAAACGATACCTGGCAGGTTAGAAATGCACAACAAACATGACAGATATTCAACAAACTGGATTAACAAATGCTTAACTTGCCACCTCACTGCCCATAGTCACTCTTCCCCTGTAAATTAGGCTGCAGAAGGACACAGCAGGAAAAAACAGTGCACAGAGAGGTCAGTGACAATGCTGAATCAGAGCTCCCCAGCTATCAGCAGAGCTGGAATCATCCCTGCTCACAGCAGCGCCAGACTGACTCATCCAAGCAGGACTGAGTGTCTCAGTACCTGCAGCCTCTTTCCCATCCATCAGCTGGAGAGTCTACCCCAGGATAATTGAGACACCACTGCACTAATTTTCCATCCAAGAGGGGCTTGGCTTTGAATGTTGGCAATGGTGACTTTGCAGAGGCTGATTTTCCAGCAATCCAAAGCACCAAGTGTACCACTTTTAATTTGCACTATGAACATGGTAAAGGATTTATTGTTGTCATCCACACTGATTTCTCTACCATTACAAAGCCAGTCAAAAACTTGGAAAAGTTCTTAACTGAATTTTAGGCAAATCCAAATCTCTAGAAAATTTGAATAAACAGCTACCTTCAACATTTTTAGAGTTACCTTATCACAAAGCCACTTAAAATGCTTAATTTGAGACTACAGTCACACTGGAATGCTTTCTTCTACGTTTAAAATGTCACAGAATATTTCTTAAGAGCTCCTTACTAGACAAATTGACTTTAATATATTTTAAGTTTCTGTGAAGGATTTTCTGAACTTCAGCAACTGCATATTCCTGGATTCATTTCACCCTTTGTCAGCCACAACTCCCATGTCTAAATAAATAGCTGGGCTGCTCAGATATAGGTGATTATATGGCTCTATTCTCCATGGACTGGCTGCACTAGATGGTAAAATACCTGCAAGCCTTTAGATGCAATGGAAGAACACCAATAAAGTAAGTGGAAATGTGTTTTTAATAAACTGATTCTAAATTTCCTTATATGCATCATAAGCTCTTGTATCCCCAAGAGGGCTTATTAGATACAGATAAAATGTTTTAGAAAATTCCTATCACCTAACTACTTTAAGCTGCATTAATCATTTTAAATTCCACCCAAATCATGAGCAAAAAGTCTGAGCTCATCTAATGAATATAAATGCTTTCACTTCCATAGCTAAATTTCTTGGGCTGAAGTTTTACAAACATTTAATGGGAGATGTTCACAGAAAATCCATTAAACAAATAAAAGGTTGCATGTGCAAATTTCCTGTGCAATATGCTGTGTGGAAATTCATCCCTTTTATAACTTAGCATTTTCTTTTCAAATATCAGGGTTGGATTTTAAATACTTAAAAGTCATTCTTTTGATACTTTTGATTTATTTTTTTTTAACATTTCATTACTCATAATATGTCTTTAAAATTATTTCCTTGCAAATCATTCCAACTCTTCCCTAGCCAAACCAAAAAAAAAAAAAAAAGTGGGAAATGGAACCGAAGTCTGTGGACATATTCTTAATTCATTCCCCTGGATATCTCCATTGCATGTATACCACTGAAATGCAGATGTTTTGTGTGAGATTAAATTTCCTGGCTCCTACATTTATTACCTAAATAAATAGCACTTAATTCTGGCAGTTTCGATTCTGTGTTTCAGACTCTGAAATCTCCTATCAGAAACTTTCTCTTTTCCTTCAAGGTCCACAGACACTGCTCTTTCCCATTTTATAGTCTCAAGGTTTTATGTGTCAAGCTGCCAGTGGGCATCCCATAATGCCATGGCTATAAACAAGAATATGCAGATGACACTGTCTTCTGCATTAAACTCCAGCCAGCTGTCCCAGGGTAGGATGACACCAACGACTTGATGAAGGCAGCTGGCTGAAGTGAAACCTAGATCACAAGACACCAGATTAGTCAAGGATAAATGGAAAAGGACTGGGATTTGGGAATTCTCTGCTCAGTTTCTGTTTCTACTCCATTTGTGACCTTAAGTAAATCACTCAGTCCCAGAACCCCAAGAGGTAATTAGACACCAAATTTCCAAAGATTTCAACATCATTTTGGTTTCCAAACCTAAGCAGATCTAAACCCCAATTAAAATTTCCAGGTCTGATCTGAGCCAAACCTGTCAACATCAAGACTATTCTTTCTATCCCAGTATATATCATTATAGGAGACTAATTTTGGTCAAGGTTATGGCAGGGATGCATCTCCTCAGTGCACCTGAGGCTCCTCTCAATTTGGCCAGAAGTCTGTGAAGCCAACCTGCCCTTCAGGCTCACAGGCAGAGTTCAATGCTCTGTTCGTGAGGCACCCAAAAAATACATTTCTGCAATACCAGAAATGGATTCAGTTAGACAGAAAACCAAAGGAGAGGCAAACCAGTTAGCCTGGAAAGAAGAACTCTGCCTTCTCAGTGTGAAAAGGGTACAAAATCTCCAGTGCCACTTAAATGGAAAGTGCAGAAATAGAAACAGTTGCACAAAGCAGCTTCTTCCATCCTTTTCTGACTGAGCAAGTATGTTAAAAATTCAGACTACTTGCATTCAGAGAAATACTAATGCAAGAGCTTCCTTGGCATATCACCTAGCATTCTGGGAACTCCTCTTCACAGAAGCTAAGCAACTGGCTCACTAGGTAGGATATTTTTAAGAGTTGAAGAAGATTACGTGCCCAAATGCAAGAGAAATACAGTAGAAGTTTTATGATTAACTCTTCAACCTTCTTTGAAAATCAAGAACAGTATTCCCAGGTGAATTACAGCTTTGACTTCATAACTCCTAACTTTGCACATACTTTCAGTATTAGTAATAATTTCCCCAATAAAACTCATCCATGCAATAAGCTCACTGAAGCCAAAGAAATGACAGTGACGACTACTTTGGTCTACTGTTTCTTAATTAGCTGCTTTCACATTCAATTGACTGTGTTTTAGCCAGCTCTACAAAACCAAAGGTTATTGTACAGAGAGTCACTTATTTGCCGTGCTGGTTGTAAATCACACTGCTCTGCAGAAGCCTCTGCACCCAGCCCTCTCCATCTCTGCTCAGGAACAGAAGGGAGCTGCCCTGTGGCTCAGCCAGCTGGGCTGTGCAGAAGGTTCTCTGCAGGGCTGGAGATTTGCAGCTGGGAGGAGTTTGGCCATGGGCACAGGACAGGTAGCCTGCCAAGCCTTCCATCCGACAGCCAGAGGAGAATGAACACTTCCACAAGTTGTATTTGTTTTTTTGTCTTCACTGGCAAATTCTCTGAAGAGCACCCTGGGGACACAAACCAGCTAGGAACAACCTGATGCTGCAAGTTTCCCCGGGGTAGAGAGAGGCTGAACTTCTGCAGCTACAGGGAGGGCACAGGGACATTTACTGACCTTGTTGGATGCTTGGATCTACACAAATCTCAAAGAAGCAGAAAGTTTTAAAGGCTATTTCCCTGGGCTCTACAGGGAAGAAAAAAAAAGAAATTTTCCCAAGCTGCAGATTTTCAGTGCATACACTAACGAGAAGAACCATGTGCAATTTCTTGGCCTTACCATATGTATTTCCCAAAAGGATACGAAGTGGGTCACACATGAATGGAGACACAGATGAATTTCTACCATCAAATATTAACAAGTCTGAGCAATTTTTTTGAATACAAAACTCATTTCGTTAGGCATTCGTGAACATGTTTGAGGCTTGGAGTTAACACCCACAAGAGTTCAAATGCTCATGCAAGTCTTCTTAAAACTACCCTCCACCACAAAACCCTTCTGTGCTTCCACACATTTCTCTTCATTCCATCCTTCCATATCTGAGACCAGGGCCTGACATCTCTCCCTTCCCACTTCAGATCTTCTCTGTAAACTACGTGGACCTGCTCTCCTTTCTCCAAAAACCACCCAGTCAGGTTTGGAGCTGTCTCGATACATTCCCACAGTGAAGCCTCCCTCATGTAGTCCATACCTTGGACACATCTCTCACCTCATTCCTACTTTCCATCATCAGGATTCTTTCTACTCTTTATATATACTTCAAGGGTTCCAATCTAGGGTAAAGTGCAGTGTTTCACAGATGCAGGCAGAGGTGGAAGGGCAGAGAAGCAGAAACTTGCCTAGATAGTTGTTGAGGTTTATTGTTTGGTTTGGGTTTGGTTGGTTGTTTTTTTAATGGAGCTGCTTTGAACTTTGCATAATTATTCACAACGGATTTTCATAGATAGTTAGGAAGATTCATATATTTTAGCTCTCCCTAGAACCCCACTCAGTATTTTTTTGGACTTGCTTAAAATTTGGAGTTGCCACTGCTTTTAATGGATGCTCATTCAAGCAAAGACATAACTTTCTTAAAATGTTTATAAGAAAACACAGGAATGAAATACAAGGAAGGAGGTTCACTACTTAAGCTCTGTTAAGGACATGATTTCAGTGCAGAAAAGAGAAAATGAGCAGTGCAGTTCCAACTGCTGAATAAGGTACTGAAACTTATTTTCCATCTTCTTACAATTCTTAACTACAGCAAAAAAAAAAAAAAAAAGATAAATCTTTTTATGGTTTTTACTCCAATAAACATACTACAATCACATTCTGAAGTTTTACTGTCCCAAATGGTCTACATATTCTAGAAGGAATAGCATAATTTTTTTTCTTTTTTGTCTTTTTCAGGATAGTCACAATATTTCAGGGTCTAATACAGCTGGAGCTCAGCATTTAACTGCAATCCTCAAATATTTGCTTTATATTTTAAATACACATATAAATAAGAAAAAAGGAGTTGAAAGTTAAAAATCCATTTTAAAAACCCTTCTCTCGGGAATGTAACCCGGAGTGCTAAAGAACAAGACATTTATCTTCATTTGCAGGGAATAACATAAGACAACTTGGTCTGCTTTGCCACTTGTGAATTGTTTCAGCACCCCAAATGTATGAAAAACAACACTGCTATTGTACTCATCAGAACTCTCTCTCCATATATATTTATTTATATTTTTTTTAATCTTCTAAAAGGCACAAACAACCTGTCAGATATATTCAAGCATATGCAAAATTCTAACTAGACAGACAAAAATAATCTTTGTTCTTTTTCCCATGTGCTCTGTGGGAGTTTTGTCTTGTTTGTGTGATTGATCAGTTTGTATTTTACTTCAGCAAAATCATTTTTCAGACACAGTACATGCAGTTTGGAAGCAGAAGAAAAATAATCCAGCCAGAGCTTTTACTGGACAAAGCAAAGTCAAGACAGACAACTGCAATGTTTAACAACACTGCAAAATGTCCCACCAAATAAAGTTAGAATCCTTCTGAAAAATAATGATTTGGGTTTTCCTGAGTACCCAAGTTGTTCCTCAAGGGGTTGGGAGGGTGGGGTGGCTGATGAACCCCAAACAAGACTTTTAACATTCACTCTATTTTCTGTGGAAAATTAAGCCTTTTGGGGATGAAATGGCAAATGAAACGCCAGAATATCAGTAGAATAAGTTAAAGCCAGCAATGAATGCATCAGTCACCTTCAGAAAAGGTCACATTTCTTTTGATCATTCTTCAGTATGCTGTAATAATAGAAGCATAGCTGTACTTCCCATGTATTCCTCTTCGTGTTCTCCCTTCCCATCTGACCTTACAAAGATAGCCTCTATGAGTTCCTATTTTGCTATCAGAGTATAGTAATGCTTTTTTTGTCAGCAATGAAGGTGAAAGATAGTCATGCTGTCTTTTAACTGTACTGCTTGGAAGACAGTTCCTTGCTTTTGCCCTTGGCAATCTTTAAATAAATTTGTTAATCGTTAAGATTGCTTCCCATAACTTATCCCACAGCTGCCTTTCTTTTTGACACTAAGTTTGATAACTTGCATTCCTTGTACATCTCAAATATTCTTGTTAATGGAAGTCAATGGGAGATTGAGGCATGTACAGAAGGCAGAATTACACTGTCCATAAATTAATTTTAATTCATAGCAATTCTTCAGAGTTCTTTACACAAATGTGTTGACAGGCTACGCATTCCCTCAACAGAATTTACTTCTGCAAAACACCCATTTAAAGCAAATTGCTTGTATTTTCTTCCTTTTAGTTATGGCAGCATTTGCTAAATTGGGTGAAACTTTACAAAAATTCTACAGTCAGAGGGTTAAAAGCCATGAAAGTGAAAGCTATCACTACAACATTGTAGACAGTTTCGTGCAGATTTCCAAAGCTAAAATTGTACTTCATCCCCAGCACAGCGTTTTTCCCTCGTGTGAATGCATGTATTCTGCTAATCACAGTCATCACTGCATCCTACTTCACTGCTCAATGACGGGGGAAAGGATCTTTCATTCCCAAAATAGATCTGATCTTATAAGTGTGCTCATCAGCCAGTTTAGACAGTGCCATTTAATTGAAGTCAATCACAGAAAAATTATTAAAAAACAAGTTTGAAAAAGCAGTGTGTGTGTAGCAACAATGCAGTAAAACTTCTTGCAGCCTTCTGCCTTCACAGTATTTGTTGCTTTTGCGATATGTAACTTGATCATTTTCCTAGACAGGAATTTTTAGAATCCTCTACAAATAACTCATGGTATCAATAGTAATCAACACAGCAGGAGTCACCATCTTTAACATTCCCGTTTTTTTTTTTTCCTGAACCATACTGCTGTTTATCCAGAAGTTTAAAGGAGAATCTTGTAATTTCTGCAGGAAAACAAAAAAGTAGGTTGCTCCTTCAGTGTGTTTTCCAAATACTCATCCCTTACTCTGACACTCTGAGTGACCTTAGGCATTTCAATTGACCTCTGTAAGCCTCAGTCAGCTCAGCTAAAAGACAGAGTCTCTTTGAAAAGCAGATGTTGTATCAGTGCTGCATTTTCTTGGATAAATGCATTTAAAATTAAAAGAAAGCTATGACTGTTCAATGACCTTTCAGTACACTTAATGTCAAGGGCCTTTCTTTCGGAGACTGAGTGTCTATCTGGAATTGCTAATGCAATTTAAAGGAAAAAGGGAAAAATCAAATTATAACAGCTCAGAGAGATGCAGAGGTAGGAGTTGCCTTTTCATTGATATTATATGCTTTGGCTCTATCACATCTTTTTTCTGGGTCTAATTCAAGATAAATCATTTACAGTATTGTAGTAGCTTATATTCATGCAGCTTTTCATTTTAAGTTCTGTATTTATGCTGAATCTTTCACACCAAAACATCTCAAAATACATCCAAACTTAAACTTTTAGTCAAAAAAAACCCCAAACTGACAGGAAGCTAAGAAACAACCCTGAGTATGTGCAAAAAAAGAAAACACCGTTTACATAATGAGGATGCAATCTCCCACAATATCCCTAGGCCCTGCCATCGGAGCATGGATGTTTGCACTTGTCAGGTACTGATTCCACACGCTGCGCTGAGCAGCTGTGAGCCACCAGCAGAGTGAGCAGAGCAGGGTTTGGTGGCTTCAGTGACTGACAGCCCCCAGGGCTGGGGACAGCTCTAGCAGTGGCTGGAGCAGCCCCTGGGGCGGGCAGAAAGTGTTCAGCAGCTCCTCCACCAGTGACTCAGCACATACACACAAATATTCCAGAATGGTTCAGTGTAATCTTGTCTGGACTTGAAATCCTTTTAATCACTGCCAGCACTTTTCACCATTGTATTCCCCTGCTTTTGCTTTTCAAGGCAAGACATTAGAATATTCCCTAATCTTTTTTTCAGGTCCAGCAAACCAGGTGTTTTATTCATCTAATAAGGCTAAATCAGTTACCAGTTACTTCCTAACTAGATCCACATGTGTCTTCATTTAAATGAAACTGATTTTAGTGAAACTCTCCAGGAAGTATCATCTTAAGACAGGCCATATTCTGCTTACTATTACATCTTCCATTACACAAAGCAAAAACAAAGCAAAAATACATCACTATTTCACACAGTGAAGCCATCTCAAGTTTTTCTCATCACTAGTCCTCTCGTAAGTATGAGCAAAAAGCAGAAAGAAAAAGTAAACAATTATCACAAATTCCTGCATCCCAAAATCATAACTGCATCTGAGCCAAACCTATGTGTGGCGTAGATAATTACTGTAAAAGTGCTGGAATGTCAGCTTTAGAGGAGAGAACTGTTAACTCCATTTAATGATGTACTGCACCCACAAACTCCAGGAAAAGGCAACAAAGAAGCTGTTTTGGTGTTTGATTTGATCCTCATCCCCATGCTACAGAGTTTACCTGAAGCACCTGGTTGCAGCAGACTGATATGGCAGAAACCCTTTGCAGAAAGGGAATTTTTTGCATGCTTTCTGAGCTACTGAGGGAGGGAGGGAGGGAGGAAACCTGCCCAGACCCTCAATGCCTGTCACCTTCCTCTGTCCTTGAGGACGACAGCACATGTTCCTTCTCCTTTAGCCCTCCCAGTTCCTAGGCTGGAATACCAAAAATGAACAACAAAAGCAGTAATTATTTATTAATAAAGAGAGATAACAAGTAGAAGTTGAAATGTTATGATTTTTGTATTAAACAAATACAGTTACTGTAGTTTTAATGCATAGTTTTCATTATATTCTGTTGGCTTGAATTCTGTGTGTAAAAAAAGAAATTGTATGGCCTTCCTAATAAATAAGATTCAAGTACTGTTTATGCTTTGCAGCCTTGCAAACAGTAGTTGACTTTATCACTTGAAAACATTCTGAATAATTTTGAGTTATTCTCTGAAGACTATTAACTGAATTCCCTTAGATATTTTGGGAGTCTCTTTCTACATTTAGATACCTGAGCTGATACCTGAAGACTGTTTAATTGTCCATGCACTCAGACCAACAAAATTTGCAAACATATCCTCAAGGGACATATCAAAAGCCTTGTTAAAGTTGAGGTAAATAACCATTTTGCCATCACCCAAAAATCCATTTATCCTATCTTAGAAGGCAATCAGGTTGATTCCTTCACAGGCCCAGAGATATCTTCCAAGAGAACCTGCTCTACAATTTTCCCAGGGCTCAAAGTGAGTTCATCTGCCCCATGCTTTCCCACATAGACCTCCTGGCCATTTTGAAGATGGGAACATTTGCTTTCTCCAGTCAACAAGAGTCTCCCTGTTTCCACTTCCATTCCAAGGCAATGGACAGTGGCCCAGGACATCAGCCAGCCCTCAGAGCACTTTGGATGCTGCCCATCTGCTCCCACGGCCCTGGATGGATGGAGCTCCTGCAATCTTGTCCCTCAATCTGTCACATCAGCAATGCAATCACCAGGGTAAGAGTGGGCACTGCACCTAACATATTTGCTCTGCACAAAACAGTTTTTTATGCTGTCTGTGTCTCACAACCTTATCATTTCCTCACAACAGAAAGATCAATCAATTTCATAAGCAATGTCTTCCAGGCTGGCCTTGAGATTAAATGGTAGGATAGCATTCCCAACACCTTAATCCTCACATGCTCATACACGTTCAGCTGCAACAATTTTGACATGCGGGTCAAAAGGTTGATTCGAGAGTAACCAAAGCAGTTCATAAGGTTAATTTGATAACATCCAAACTTGTAATCTGCAATCACTTGAAGGAAGGACCGCCTGCTGCACAGGTGGTACAAAGATACCCATGTTACCCATAGCAGCTGGGGAACAAAAATCAACAACGTTGTTGTAGTAAATTCACAATGTGTACACAAACCCTTTGAAACAATGTGCATAAACACCTCCTGTGAGAAACAAAAGCAGTCAACAATGAAAACACAACAGTCTGCTGCGATATTCATTATTTAATGTCTCCCATGCAATCATACCCACGATTTTACATTAATTTCATTTCCCATGATCCCAAGTTTATAATCTGGGACGGCTGAATTCCCAACCAGGGATATTGACCTGAGGCACTGGGATCATCAGATGTTTTTGATTTGGGACCATATATTCCATGTTCTGTAGTTTTATCCCTCGCAATTACAGTCTGTCAAAGCCACACTACCTGTGCAGGAATCCACCAATGTCACTGACTGCCACTGCCTGCTGTGGGGACTGCAGAGTCGAGCTGGACAGCTAATTACCCCAAACAACACTTACATCACACAAGCCTACACTCTGCCTTCAGACAGACACAAAAAGCACTGAAAGGGACCTAATTATGATACTGCTGATTGAGCACACAGGCAGAGCAATAGTGAACTCTTGTTTCTCTGTATCCAGAAGAAATCACACCTTTCACAGATTCCAAAAGCTAACTGGTCTCTACCTCTTCCCAGCCTAGAATGCCACCACCCCTGTGTAGTAGCAGACTGTCCTGTTCCCCACTCTTCTTACCATCCTAGACAATATGTTCTTTCAAGAGCTTCCACATTTCCTACAGACACATCCCCTATTCGAGCTGTTCCCTGAAGAACAATGTTCCTTCCCAGAACCCTACAATATTTGTTAATAATTTCTTCTATAGATTCCCTGTAACACATTGTTTGTGTCCTCTTGATTATGTTCTACCAAGCTGCTTACCCCATTTTCCCTGTCTAATTCTGATGTTGCCATGGTACCATAATAAGTACCAGAAGTAGAGAGTCTACAACAGTAGATCACCTTTATTGCACCACCCTTTCACTGAAAAGGAAGAAGTACACCTTAATACTGGTTCTTTGCTTTCTTCTTTCTTACTGAACTATTACCTAAAATCCCCAAGAGCTTTCTAAAATATTTGCCCAAACATGGTTTTGACTTTTTTTTATTTGAAGTCTTCCATTGAGTAAGACATTCCCCAACAAAGTGATTTCAGAGAAGGAATAATAAAAAAAAATATATAAAAACCCCGAGAAATAGAAAAAACCCCCACCCCCAAAATAAACAAAAATGAAAAACAAAACAAAAACCTAAAAATTACCAAAAAAACCACACCTAAAAAAACCAACCAAAAAAAAAAAAAAAAAGAAAACAAAAACAAAACAAACAAAAAAACCCACAAAAACCCCCACAAAAACAAAACCACAGAGAAACCACCACCAAAATCACAAAAAAACCCCTCACAGTTTTGAATACCAGATATGAAATGGGTGGCTATGGGAAATATTGAATCCTAATCATCACTCTCCTGTTTCTTGCTAGACTCTCATCAACAACAGAAAAAATCTGT
Source organism: Lichenostomus cassidix (assembly GCF_008360975.1). NCBI lineage: Eukaryota > Metazoa > Chordata > Aves > Passeriformes > Meliphagidae > Lichenostomus > Lichenostomus cassidix. Next base: position 6,521,583 of record NC_139489.1, on the reverse strand, counting down.
CATCTATTTCAAGCTTAGATGAGACCAGATTATTAAAAGCATAAGGATTTTTGCAAGATACTGGGAAACGAGAGATCAACTGGTATTTCAAAACTTCCTTTAAAAAATGGCTTTTACAAGCTCCAAAAAGGATCAGACTTTTTAGAACAGCATCCATATGCATCATACACAGAAGCACATGCAAACACACCCTGCAGGAATTAGCAATCCTACAAATCCTCTAGGCCCCAGCAAGAAGGGTTGGATCTCATCAATGATCCAAGGGCTGTGCTTGCATTTTCATTCATACACACTGAATATTTTTTCCACCCGGTCTGGTAAAAACTAGGAATGAGTGGTAATTGTTGCAGCAGTGCAGGCACCATCTCAGTCTTACGTAGCTGTGGTGAAACTGCTTCCAAGTCACTTTCCCAGCAGCCAGGCAGCACCTACAAGTTATTTTAGTTTCTTTAAATGCAGCATGCTGGAAGCAAGAGAACAGATAAGACTGGGAGGGTCTTTGAAATTATTCATAGCCTTTCTACTGACAGTTTCAGCAGAACTTTTAACATTAAACAGTCTGCAAACAGAGATCAACAGCACATCAACTTGTACCAACTACAAACCTTCTGCAGGTTTCAAGTAATATGCAGCGGGCATTAGCGTAGCTCAAAGTGTTTTAAAAAAAGACTGCAGGAAGCTGGAAAATGCAGATATTTCAAGCATAATTCATGATCTAACTGTTGCTTATGATAATTTTGTTGTGCAATATAGGGCTGTGTAATTCTTGAAGGGAATCATTTGTATTATTTTCTCATTACAAAATTCAATTTTTTTATCCATTGGAAAATAAAGAATGGCTGGATTTGAACCTATTTCTTTAGCAATGGGACACTACATGATTGACAATGCAATTACCAGCGCAAAGTTTTTGATATGCCAAGTAATACTTAAAATAGAACTTCAATATTTTTCATGTACAGAGCTGCAGGTTTCGTAACAACCTGTTTTTCTGCAACTCAGGAAATCTTCACAGGTTCAAGAAAATTTCCTTTAAACTTGATATTTGTGAAGAAAGACACACATATAAGAGGCATTCAAGCATTCCATGGAAAGGTTGGCGAAATTAACGTTTCGAGTACATGCAGGGTACAGTTACACTTTTATAGATCTTCATGAACTGAAAGAACCTTTTTTATTCGAAAAACATTAAAAATCTGTCTCCTCTAACGATATTGAGAGATATTTTAGACTTCAATTTCCATATCTCCTTCAAGCCAAGTTAGTATGTGGGCCTGTAACATTAATGTCGACTTATTCCTTCCCCTTTACTATCATTTTTCTCCTCTAAGCTTGCCAGGTACATTCTGACAGTTGGAAACCACTGAGATTTACCAGATTCAACCTCTTGTATGGAGGTTCATCTATTAGTGCCAAAAAAAAGAATGTACCATAACTATTTAGTTATTCCATTTAAAAAAGAAAAACTTTATTTCACCTTTAGTCTTAAATCTTCACTTTCCTTGAAGAAAATAGGTTGTATGTCTGTTTACTTGTCTGTCTCTACTGTGATACACAAAATATGGTCCTTCCCATCTTTCTTTTTTTTAAAAAAATACAGTATGGAATATTAGGCCCTGCAAAAAATCCCAGCATTTATATTCCAGGAATGTTACACTCACTGAAATGTTGGCCGAAGCATCCATTGATTTCAGACATGCAGATTTAGCTTTGCTGATATGACATGGCAGCTTTCTTCAGACACAGCTCCCATGATCATTTTCAGATTTTACTTGAAGTCATTCCCTTCTGATTTGACTAAAAAAGTGAGCTAATTATTGTGGCTAATCATCTCCTACACTCACAGACAAAGAGTGCATGGCTTTGGAACTGAGCAGAGTATTCAAACAATGCAGAGTGTAAATCTAAATGGCTGGAGAGAAAATACATGTGGACAAAGATTAAAAGTGTGGGAGTTTCTCTTAATGTCCTTGCAGGATTCCTCCTTACATCCCACTCTCCAGTGTTTCATTAAATCATCTACATGGCAAGACCTCTACCATTTCTCTTGCAAGACTATTCAGGACAATATATCTGATTGCCGAGAATTTTTATTTCGAGGACTTACAGTAAGAAAGAAACACAGCATGGGAATTCTGGGGATGTCTCATTAAGTGGGCTTGATAATATACCATTTCCAAGTCCCAAGCATGACTGAGGAACTCCTTACTATCTCTGATACAAGGTAATTACTTTTACAAACTTCATGGATAGGTACTTCAAGTTGCCCTTTGCATTTTCCAATTAGGTTCAGGACATAGAAGTTGTTCTTTTTTTTCAGAGCTCAGAAAAAGACACTCTCCCTCTTGATTTCAGAGAGAATATGGCTATCCCTCATGAGAGACTGCAGTGGATCCCATATAATACATATACAATTTCACAGAGGCAGGTGTTCTGGTTTGCATCATGTTTCTGTTAGGAGTGATGATTTGTTAGGGTATTTCCTTCTCTTAGAGCTTCTCCTACTATTACAAATATCTTCTTTTTACTTTATGTTTTTCTCTCTTCTTATTTATTTCTGATTTTCAGCACAATTGCTGACAGAAGTTTTCCATTGCTTTATGGAGGATAGTATGATTCCTCACTCATCTAATCTGTTCCAGCAAAAGTGATCAAAATTCAAACTCTGCTGAGGATCTGTCTTTTTCCAGCTTGAACTTCACTACTCATGACCAAGTCTGTCTCTGTTTGTTATTCTGGGCCAAGATACATGGCAGCTTTTAAGACATATCAGTGCTTTTCAGCCTGTAAGACTAAACCTGGAACTTCCCTGTGTTTTGCAAGGACACCAGGAAGTCAACACAACAGTCTCTTCAGTAGCAGGTAAGGCTGCAGAGAAGCTGCAGTTGTACTCACAACATATCTTGGCAGGAATGCAACTGGAGAAGAGAATAGTTTTGTCTTAGCTGTCCAGCAAAGGAAGTGAGTTGAGAGGGTTTTTATATACTACCAGAATTTTTCACAAGCAGCCCATGATCCAGAACCTTGTTCTAAAGTAAAAGAGCTTTCCTGTTCTTGGTGTGTTTGGCTTTAGCTACAATCCCATCTCCCTCTGCCTTCAGACTGACCTCAGCCAGCTGCTCTTCACACATGGTGCTGATCTCACCCACCGGGGCATTGCTGGCATTTGGGAGGAGAAGTCTACATCCACCAAGGCACTTAAAAATGTGCTCAACTTTGACTTCAATCAAACTTTCAAAATGAAGCAAATGTTTCACCTGAGACCACAAAATCCTACAATATAATGAAGAAAAGGTAAGGAGCCTAGCTTACACTGACTTAAATCTAAAAATGACTCCATTTTTAGACTAAATCCAGAGGTCTCTCCAGATTTACACTGATATGAAAACTGAGCTATATTGCTCACAAACCCCACAGCCACCACACTCGGTTCTTTATCTTCCAGTTCATTCTTTACTTTCTCAACAGAAATATCTCTATAATTATTCTATCCATGAGTAATATTGGCTCACAAAATCAACTAACATGAGATTCAGCAGACTCAAGAATTATGCAAAGACTGTTTTAAGCAGCTTACTCTTTAAAAGAAACAATTTATTTTTTAAAAAAGTGCATCTACCACAAAAGCAATAAAGTTCCTTGTACACAAACAAATTAGCAATATTTTTTCTGTGCAACTGAAAAGCTGCGGACATTGAAAATTAAAAAGTCATTCCACGAGGAGAGAAAAGCTGCATAATAATAAAAATATAGTTTTAAAGCAAGTGTACGAATTTCCATTTGTGAGTGTGCATAAATGAGAATTTGATGAGTGAAAGAAAGAAAACAAGAATAAACAAAAAAAACAAAAAAATTAACGACCCAGAGATATTGGACCCAGTATAAAAATAGGTAACAGTCTCCCTTGTTGTCAGCTGTAGTTTTACTGCAATTAGTGAAACCACATCAGTCTTCTTGGACTAAGTATAATATCACCTAAATATATTCAAATTCTAAACAGTATCTCCTTAAAATTGGGTTTGGGTTTTTTTTCATTGTTCCTACCCCTTCCATACTTTTATGCTGTCTCTGAATGCAGATGGGTGGTTATGGAAAACATTTGCTGTCATATCAAGAGCTTTCAGCCTCCAGTAACCCTGTTAGAACAGGTCTTTAATTAGCATTATAAATAATTGCTGACTACATTTTTATTCTGGGATGCAGAGAAAAGTTGATTTGAAACTACCTCCAGTTCAAGAATTTTATTTTTTTTTTCTGCAGTTCAGAGATAGAGATGGAAGAATGGTCCTCACTCAGAAGTGACTGGCAACCTCTTTATAAAATATTTTTCAGGTCATTTCACTGAGTGTTTTGCAGGTATTCCATTTCATTCCTTGGCAACTGACCCAAAACTTTGAGATGGATTACTTGAGAGACAGGCATTGTCTTTGGTATCCTTGGGTAAAATAATAAAGTTATTTCTCCAGCCTGTAATTCTTCCCAATATACCAGTGAAGGCTCCCCTCCCAGCTCTCACCTCTTTTTCTTTACAATGGCATTTTACCCTTATTACTTATTAGGATCAGAAGAAAAACATCCATATCATTATAATTTAGAAAATGTTTAATAAGAATGAGCTTGAACAAATTTTTATTATAATGAAAGGCTTAAGGTGCATGATAGCATTAATATTTAGGAAAAATTAAACAAAATTGCTTTTTATCTGCTGCAAACTATGTTAAATATTTAATATGCCACATTATAAGGGCACCATTTCCACAAAGGGTATGACAACCTTCGTGTTACGAACCTTCATTTCAGCAGTTCAAACTTAGTTGGAAAAACTTCTTAAAACTAAATTTAAAACCACATGCAGGTTTTTTTGAGGCAGTTAAACCTGAGACAAACTTCCAAACCTGTGCAAGGCTCCAGCAGAACATTTTTCAAACAGTGCCTCTAAAGAGGCTGCTCTTGCTGGCTCTCCTGACCCAGCACATGGTTTATTTAGAAGGGAGCACTGAGTTTAATTGTTCTGCAACTTATGGGAAGCCTTTCTGTTGCTTTGTTTGGAGTGTCTGGGTGTATTTTTAGGCAGCTTTAAAACATTTTAAAAAAAAAAAGGTATTCTGAGGTAGCAAACGGTGATTTCTTTTTCAGTAATCGAGCAAGAGATAACTTTTCTGTAAATATTGTGAGAGGAAAATTCCAGCTCTCAGATTATAATAAGTGAATATAAATATTCCTTTATTGCTAACAAGGAGTGCTAAATCTCCTAGGACCAGCAATATGCTTCTGAAAAAAAGAGCAAATCCCTTTCTGAAGACTGAAATCCTAGGAACTTTCAAGCTTTTCCTAGGAGGTTAAACAAATAAATCTCTGGTAAAAAAAAAAATCAAAATAAGTAAGCCCCAAAACCCAAGTTGGACTGCTTACAGCCATCTATGTATGGCATGAAATTTTAAGGTAATAATGTAACAGTATAACATAATAAATTTGGTACTAAATTTTTACTGCTTGCAGATCACTGAACTGAGAAACAAACAAAATGGAAAAAAATCTGAGGTTGCTCTTAAGCTGATCCTTACAATGACCTTGAAAAATAAATCTATTATCTTTTGCATTTATCTCTCCTCCTGTAAAGTGTGATAATAAACACAAGTTAAATCTTCTATCTTGGGTTGGAGCTGTGAGCAGAAAACAGCAAAACATTACAGCCACTTTGGTTTTGTTGGCTGAATTTCCAAAATCAGTTTTTCTCACACTCTACAATGCCAAAAACTTAACCAGAACTACCCTAACTCCTCCAAACCTATCAAGTCACTATGAGTTACTTTTAAAGCTGTCCTTCCACCTCAGCTGACTTTCAATTTATCCATCCAAGGCAATTGTTTTCCTCTATATCCACATTCAAGGCAGATTTTAGCTCTTGGACTGGGGAGCACCTTCAGCCCAGTTATGCAACCCATGCCTGGGGCCATGATTTAAAGAAACATTTTTTTTTACATTCTCTACTTCTTATAGATGTCATCTTTACTAACTAAAAAGTTTCCTCCTTTGCATAAAAAGCTTCACAATTATTTTATTGTTATTATGGTGTGGCTGAATCCATGATCAGCTTCTGAATGCTACTGAATTTTCACAGCTGTAACATACTTGTTTTCAAGGCAGAGCTTTCTGCAGATCACATCTCACATTCAAGGAAATCCAATATGAAACAGGAGCAGGAGAGAAGTCAAACAATGTCAGAGATACTGCAGTTCGTTATTGGTTTCCAGATTTTCTGACTCTGGGATATATAGTCACAATTAGATACAGCAAAAAAAATTAACAGAAATTTTACTAAGTTGCAGTTTTATAGATAGAAAAAAAAAGAGTAACTGAAAATTATTTCAAACCACAGCTGTGTAATTTGAAACTTAGAAGGAAGATATCCAGCAGAATCTTGCAGAAAGTGAAGGTAAAAAATGAGTACTGTTCAAAAACTCTCAAGATTCAAGTACCAGTTACCACTAGAACAGTAACAAAGTATATTTTTATGTATCTATATTTTAATAAAATTTACCTAAATTATATTTTTTTAAGTTTTACTTCAATATCTGCATTGTATCACTTAGGGTCAGAGTGTTTTATGATATTTTAAGTTGTTTCTAATTCCCTCCCAAAGTAAAAATGTTAAGATACAAACATGAAAAATGAGTACAGAAGCATATTTTGAAACTGGGACTCAAAATATCAAGTTTATCTTTACTTAAAGGTGTATCTTAAAAAATATATCCCAATAAATAGTTTTTATTGAGGCATTAGTGACCATTAAGTTCTCATGCGTGTGGCTCATGCTGTCAGGCAGATCATATTAGTGATACTTGTAAATGTTGTGCATCTGCTATAAAGTATCTCAGCTCCGCTTACCAGAAGGTTTTCTAAACATTAATTCACATTTTTGGTAGCTTCAAGAGAAATAGATTTTATTAATTATGTGTTAAATTAAAGCTACAAACAGCTTTTATTTATGTTAGAACAAGATTCTGTCAGTGGATATCTTTATTTCATTGCACTGTACTTTCCAAGAACTAAAATCCTAAAAAGAAACTCTAATAACAAGTTTGGTTTGAACCTAAAATTGTGTACCAACCTTTGAAACAAAGAACAAAAGGAAACCATCAGTTTCAACTGTAAATGCTAAGGTATTGAAATGCCAGGTTGTGCTGAAAGCCTGTATTTGGAGGGCAGAAACTCTTCAATCATGAAATCCCTCCTTCAAGAAAGGCAAACTGAAATTAAAACCACAGACAAAACAAAGCAAACCTTTGGAAATGCACCATGCCATTTTCACTGCCATCGCTCTCCTTGTCACATCTACAGGCTGCTTTGAGTGTCTTGATAATTTGCTAGAGAACAGCTTTCCTTACCTGCAGAATTTCAGGGGAAACCACACAGTGGCAGTACTGTGAATGCAAACACTGTGTTCTGTTGTGCAGCAGCTGCTAAGAACCAAAATACAGTTTTCTATCCCTGGTTATGGTTAAGCTGACTGTTACTTTTCTATATGGAAGAACATGCAGTCAACATGTAATTTATTTCCTTCTTTAATTTTAGTATCGAGAGGTCTCAGGCACAGTCACACATTTCACTCCAGGCTACTATTTTCTTGCCATTTGTATCCACTCCTTCACTTTCTCTACTCAGATATGTTTGTAAAGCCCAGTTTTTAGTGCAAACTTGGAATTCTTTACCAGAAGAAAATGAAAGGAAAGCAAACTAAAGGAGCATCCCCCATACAAAAATACCAACACACCCACCCCAGACATTTATGATTCATTCAGGTTATTGGTTTCTGTACTTTCATAGCACACAGAAAACAAGTTGATGAGTATTAGAAATGACAAATCCAGAATGCTCTGTTCACTTTCCTGTACTCTGAGATTCCTGTCAAGGTCTGCAGCCATACAGATCGCAGATGTTAACTTCTGATTCACAGGTATCTCTCATCAGTTGGGAAATTTCCACTGTGGAAATTTCCTCCAAGTGGTCATTTTCCAATTGCAAATAATTTTCTAGTTTTAAAAACCCCAGATTTCAGGCAGAAATGTAACAGTTAACATGAAAACGTATTCTTTGAGAGTGTAACACACAGCAAAGGGGTTGTTGTTTGTTATGTTTTTTTTTTTAACTTATACAGAAAACTATATTTATATCCATCATTCCCACCTAAATCTGTTCCCCTTCATTTCACCAGGTACACAAATAGTATTTCCCTTTTTTTTTCCCCTCCTTTCAAGCAAAAAACAGCCTTTTCCCTGCAGGGGTTAACACTCAGTGAATCTGAATATTTCCTTCTCCACTTATCTTGACTTACTTTGCTTTTAGCTACAGAAGCTACTCCTGAAGGTAAAGCCCTTCTGACTGCACATGTAGCAGCACTTTCCCCCTGGCTGAGTCATTCCCCAAGTTCACAAAGTTGAAACAAACCAAACATTTCCTGGGCAGGATTTGCATCACAATCCTTTCCACCAGGACAGAGACAGCCCCTCAGGAGAGACCAGAGAATTGTGTTTAATAAAAAGCTACACAGAAAAATACACATGCTACATGACTCCCTTTCATTTACTGAATGACATTTAAAAAACAACTAGAGGAACATTAAAGTATCCAGTACACAGTAGCAGATGGGGAAAAATTCTTTTTCTTATCACAGCTAAATTATTGTATCACAGCTGGTTGTGAAACCACGAGGTACTGGTGTTTTTTAAATACAATAAGAAAAGTATTAGGAGAGGGTTTTATCAAATGTTAAAAGGCACGATAAATTATTTTACCATGGATATTCCTCAAATTCTTTCTAAGTTATTTTAACATGGATATTCCTCAATTTCTTTCTATGGTAAATCTATCCTTTTAAGTTGAATCTCTTTATCTTAATCTGAAATATCCCTTCCTATAAATTTTCTAAATGGTCTCACACACTTCCAATAAACAATTCCAAAAGAATTCTCCACAGAAGGAACACAGTATTTTTTACAGCAGCACCTCAAAAAGGCTAAAAAACAGTGATGCCTTCAAACAAAAAGCAAACAGAAAAACCATTTTCTTCCTCAATAGCAATTCCCTATTAGGGAAGTTACTAATTTTACCATTTGATATCATTTTGGTACAGCTCCAGTTACCCAGTGCAAGTCCCTAATAAATTAACAACCAATCCCTAATAAAAACCTAATCCTCGAGCTGCTGAGAGGACACTTTCCATTCATTACTGTGCTCCTCACGACACAGTTCCACACATTCTGTGGGCAGATGGAGAGAACACACACACCCTGCTCACACAGGTGCGGGCACCTCTGAAGGGACACGAAACGCCAAAAAGTGCCACATCCTCTCAACAACCACCATCCCTCTTTTGTCTCCAGCTTTGGAAGCATTGATGGTGCTTGGTGGTTTCAGCGGAAGAGCTCAGAACGGGGAAAAAAGAGAGAATAAGCCTAGAAAAGTGTGCAAGGCAGCCCGTGAGGGGAGGTGGCCCAGGACAGGCCATGGCGTCACCTCAGCTGGGGCCCATGCGAGACACCATTCAAAAAAGCAGTCTGACTGAAATAAATGCTTTATGGCTTCTTTGTCAACATTTTGAACAATTCCCACTCATCCCTCATTGTTAAACGATAAAACTAGGTGTAGGAGCGGTGGAATCCCTCCCTGGCCGGAAAGCGCGGCGCTGCCCTCCTGCCTCAGGGGGCTCCAGCCGGCTGTGGGCAGAGGGGCTGCTCTGAGGGGCTGCTTTGAGCCACCTGCAGCAGGGACAGCCCTGAGGAGAGACATCTGCAGCAGGGACAACCCTGAGGAGGGACACCTCCATCAAGGAGGGCCCTGAGGAGAGGCACCTCCATCAAGGAGGGTCCTGAGGAGAGGCACCTCCATCAAGGAGGGTCCTGAGGAGAGGCACCTCCATCAGGGACAGCCTTGAGCAGCAGCACTTGCAGCAGCTACAGTCCTGAGGAGGGGCACCTGCACGGCTCACCTGCCCCCATCACCTGCACAGCCGTGCTTTAGGCACGTCCGGCCTGGCAATGCCACCCCAGGTGCTGGGGACAAGCCCCACACCAGCTGCCCAAGCCCCCGGGAACTGAGGCAGATAAAGGCCAGCCCTGCATCCCACCCACCCATTTCCCAGGGCAAGCTGAATGTCTGAAGGTGGTAATGAAGGCACGGTGCCATTCAAACCTCTACTAACATCCGTGCTTTCCAAAGGGATGCTGCTCCAGCTAAGAACCAGCACTGCCCAGACCACTGTGCACCCATCCCATCCCCTTCCTGGCAGCACTGTCATTTTCCAGAGGCAGGGAACTGTCAGCAAAGCTGCCAGCTTTCCACTGCGAGCCTGGAGCCTCACCTTTCCATTACCCAAAGCATCTGACAGCCAGTTAGCCTCGTGCTGCCTGAGCAGTACCAGACAGAGTGATTGGAATTAGTATTTGCTGCCAAAAATATTGGATACTTTCTAATCACACTAGGAGAGCTCTTGCTAGGTTTTCAATCTCAGAGATGCTTAATATAGTGAAGCAGGAAGATGAAGTTTCACTTTCAAGCTAGAATTCAATAATCCTACTTGAGGCAGTTTTAAAAACAAACTTTAACCACTGCCTCAGCATCTAGAGATGCAGGAAAGATCTTATCCCTATTCTATTATCATTAAATTTTAATTCTCTCAGACCTGTGCCATATCATACAGAAGTTAATTCATAACTTATCCCTAGTAATCACAGCATAAAAATTAGGCTTTTATCTTTTGGGTTTATATACAACTGTTGAATCCCATGAGTCCAAGTTCAAGATACAGCACCTATTATTTTAATGTTCTGTTCCTGCATTATCACTTGCCATACTTATTTATTGCCTATTTTCTCTACAGTTCTCAATTTCCACAGTACAGCAAAATGTTTTTGTCTTTTATTTTATGTTCTATTAAAACAGAAATTGAACTCATTGCTTTGACTTTTACCATGGCACTTCAAATATAAGGCAAGCGTGTGATAACGGTCTCACTTTTATCAGAAGTTTGCACCTTTTCCTCTGCACTAAATATTACTTCTTCACAGCAAATGAGTAAAAACTTTGTTGTTAATGATTCAAACAAACATTAAAAAATATTAGGCTTCATGTTTCAGCCCTAACTTTAGTAAGAATTGTATTTCTGATGTATTGCACATCCTATGCTTTTATGTCATATGTAAATTTAAAGAGTACTATGTATTTTTAAAACCCTGTGTTGAAAGTTCTTTAAAGTTGCAAGGCTAAGTCAAGGAAAGCCAAAATTTAACCTGACTGTGCTGCGTCCTAGTGCATTCTCAATTATATTATGTCATAGGTTATTACATCTTGTTAAATTCAACTTGTCTAGCACTCTTCAGACCATTAAAAGATTCTTAAAGAGATGTTACATTTTCTGATTACAGTTTTTGGCTCTTATTTGTGTAGTCTTGTGTTAACAGTCTGATTTTCAAGTACATTTCTTGGTGACACTCAGCTTTGTCTGTGTAGAGCTCTTACTACTAAGTACTTACAGCTGATAAATGCCATTCTTAACAGAGGTGATTTTCATTCTGCTTCGCTCCATTAGTCCAAAGTATAAAATTGCAATGAAAAGCTGCGACGTCCTCTTGGTAGTTTGACTCTACTTTGAGCTCAGTGCTGCCCATATTTATCTAACTTACAGACTCATTTTGGGGAAAAAAAAAAAAGCTTCAATTTTATGTACTTTTTTTTTAAACCGGCCAAGGTTAGGGACCCAGCTCTGTGAACACTTTTCATGCAATCAGTTCCACCACATGCCCATCACCTGAGGAAAGAGAATGACCTGTTTCAGGATGGGATATAATGCACAGCTCTGGTCATATTTTGCAGCTATTAAAGTCAATACCATGGACTGTAGTGGGAAAAAACTACAATTCCGTTGTTTTAAACTGCCACAGAATCTCCCAACTGCAAATTTCTTTATGGTTTGCACCAGTGATGGGGGAACTATTTTCACGCAACTGTACAGTTTTAAGATTTTTTAAATTTCTCATCAGAACCCCAGTAATTAAGTATTTATAGATGACAAAAAAATGCACCTAACAGGAACAAACCCATTTGTTTCCTATGTGCTTCAAACCTTTCATGAATAAAGTAGTACCAAGGGTAACCTTTCATGAATACAACCTTAGGGATCACAGAGTGCCCTCAATCAATGCAGGGAACTCATGTTGACAGAGTATATGGGAAACAGATTGAGGTATTAAAGCACATAGCCTCTGGTGTTTTAGATGTAAATACTATAACCATCAAATATTTAGACTCTTATGTAAGCAGTATGTCATTTTTTAAACAGTTACTGCTTGGAATAAATCTTTAAGGATGGAATTTTCAGAAGTGCTCAGTATTGGCCTAACTTTGCTCTTACTGAAATCAATCATAAAATTTTCACAACTTTAGAAAAGGACTTTGTCTGTTTATGTGTTTCCACAGCACTAAGCACAATAATTCTTGATCCTGGCTGGGGCCTTTTGACTCTGCTGTAATCTAAATAAATTGATTTATAGGAGATCAGTTAGATAAATGATGAGGAAACACACACATACATATAAAACAGCTAGAGTTTTTCATGATGGCATAGCAGCCTTTGGAACGTCTTCATTATTTCCTCTTTGGATTCTAAAACTCATTTTAATTATTTTATATTAATTTAATTTCCTTGTTATTAGCTATCTCCAACATAATTCCATGCATCCTAAATTTCTAGTGAAGTATACCTCCAAAAAAATGCAATTTATTTTCTTGACAAAAATAAATCCCTTTTAATCTATACAATAAACACATTAGTTTTGGGATCTGACTCATACTGTGTTTCAACAGAATATATTCTCTCCTCTATTTCCACAAAAGCTGCTGTTGATAACAGTGATATGGAGCTTCCTCTGTATTTCCCGGAATAACCACCTTTACTGAGCTGGGAAAGAAAGTGTGTTTCTTTTATGGGTTTGTAGAGTGGTTAGAACTGTTTCTTTTGTTATTTCACAAGATTCACACAAACATTACCCAGGGATTGACTTCAGAGGCAGTTATTTCACTTTAATATACATGCCAGCCTGAAACCTATCTAAAAAATCTTATTTTCTTCCAAAGAGCTACACTAAGACCAAGACAAAACTACTACTGCTTTTCACTCAACGTGGGATTTCAAAAGGTTGATGCTGAAATGCCTTTCTCCCTATTTTCTCCAAATAAAATGCTACAACTTATTGAAATGAAGGCTGGGGTTCCACAGATGATTTTCTAGGCATTTTCCTGGGAGCTGCTATCGCCATCCCCTTATCCCTGCTTCAGCCACTTATTCTCAATTCCCGTCCTACTCCTGTGGTTGGACCTACACAGCTGATTTTGGATCTCTGTGATGACCCAGGCCAAGTCCTCTTTCTCTTCCTTAAAATTTTGGTTTTACTCTGGGCCAATTCCCAGCCTGGTTCTCCCATGCAGAGCTGTACCAGGATGAGGGAGGAATCAGTTCTGAGGAGCCACAGCTGCACCTGGCAAGGACTGCATCAACACCCACCTGTGGCACAGGACATGTTCCTGAACCTCCAAAAGCATTCTCACCACATCCCTCAGGAAAGAAGGAGCAAGCACACATGGCATCATAAACCTGGCAGAGGAACAAACCTCCAAGAGTAGCCAAAGTTGTAAAATAGGCCAAAATGATAACAGCTTGTTCATCTTCTTTACCTAAATGCAGGTGATGTTATCACTAGCCCCAGCCTGCTATATATTTTATAGTAAGCAATTTTAGTCTTTCAGATTAGCAGGCTATATATATATTTAGTGCTTTATTCTCAAACTGTTTTACCACAAATGACAGCTCATTTCACAAACAGCTTATCTTATGGCTAAAGATATATAAATACATACTAAAAATGCTGCTGAAAGTCTCAGAATGTAAAATGCAGCCTGGTAGACATGGTAGTGATTGTAACACTGCATTGTAGACACAAATGTTAAAGAAACTTGGCAAGAAGCAACACATTTTAGCTACTCAAAATTCAGATTTTCTCAGACTTGTCCCCTTCTGATGAATGGAACATATGGGAGTATTGTTCATAAAACTTACATTGCTTTTCTTGATGTCTACCAAAATTCCTCATCATGACAATATTTACCGAGATACATACAGATTCAAATTTGAATTAATTACCCAGAAGTTTTTCTAGACTTCCAGGTTTACTGGAAAAGAAAAACACTTCAGATGCAATGTGTTGTGAGCATTTAGCAGTAGATGTTATAGCAACAGAGGTAGCAGAGTGTTTGCTGGGGAAGGGAGCTACCCTGGTAAAAGCCATCAGTGCCGAGTGAGATAAAAGACAGGGAAGACAGCAGCTGCTTTGCCAAGAAGCAGTTTGAAATCTGACATTATAAACAAAACACATGTAGATCTAGACATAAATCCTCCATATGCTGAAGGCTAAATAATATTTTAGCTAGCATTATTACTTACAAACAAACAGTTCCTGAAACACAGCATCACAACTGCAGAACAGCCTTTAACCTTGTGTTCATCCACTCAAGAGCCACGTTATTTATTATCCTTTATCCCTTAATTATGGGGACTTCACCTACTGCTCTCTGCTCATTTGAAATGCAGAATAAAATACAATGGATGTCTAAAGACTTAACAGGTGTCAACCAGATATTTGCCAGCTACCGCTACTATTCTACTGGGAGGAGTTGCTGTTCTATAAATACTAATTAGAGTTTTGCACATGATCTTGCTGAAATACCTAAGGTGATGAGTGGCCAGTTGTTACTTTTAAAAGATTAGCACAATTTGAAAAACTAATGTCCCCAATGAGGCAATGCTCACACTGAATAATCAAGAGTTATAGCTGTTCTCTGCCCAAAGGGAATATTTGCTCACTTCATCATTTGGAAAATCTGCTGCCTCTCGAACAACTCACTCTTCTATTTAACTTTGAGAAACTTGTAAAACTTCGCGCAATCAATATAATGGTACAGTATATGTACTTAGATGGTCTTCCACTGCTATGCCCACATGGCAGGCTTTGCTACCTTTACTTCCAAAGACAGAGCTCTTCTTGTGAAATCATGATGAAGAAACGGCAAAAAAAAAAAACCAAAATGGTGTACTTAAATGAAGCTGCAAAGAAAAATAAGATTACAGTACAAAGTCCACAAACAGCAAAAATTCAATTTCCTCAAATCCATCTCCTTTCAAATTTTTCACCTCCACTAAAAAGACAAAACAAACAGACACAGGCAAATCAGAACAGTTCTCTATGATATTGAGGTTTTATATTAAAAATTTATATATATTAACTTTTTATTTTCAAATCCCCAGCAATTCTCTGAAATCTTGGTGCAATATATCTCAAAAAAACAGTTAATTTTAAGCAAAATGTTAAAGCGACATGGCCCATTTCCTTGTTTTGTAATAAAATCTTGTGTTCTATCTCCAACTTGCTATGGAAAGCAACTGATGTCACAAGATGTGACACACTGTTGCATTTCTGGATGTTAGCTGTGCTTCAATGCAGTGAAATTTGACTGATAAAACCCTGTGCTATTTGGTGTCCATGACCATGTGTGGGAAAACATGTATCATTTTAATCAGATTTTTTTTTCAGGCTTTTAAATGTTTTTAAAAAATCTTTTTCTTTACAGTGAAACTTATATTTTTCCTTATTCCTCTGCATACTGCTTCCTCTTTTCCAGTAGCTCGTTACTGGAAATGTTTGGCCTTACTTCAAAAGGGAAGAATATGTCAACACCAGAACATCTGTGTCCACACAGAGTGCTTTGATGACAGTGATATACTCCATTTACATCAGTAACACTGAGCTGAACCTTGATGCTGTCTGCATTTAAAGATCTTACCCCACAGGGCAAGAGAATACAGGTCAAAAACGTTGATCTCTGTTTGACACACTCTCTACTTCAAGAGCACTTGGCAGCAATTTGTTCCAGAGTCAAGAATCAAACTTACAAAGTGTTGCAGAGCTCGGAGCCATGTTTGCATAACCGCATTCAAAACAAATATTAAAATTCACAGTCTCTGGAGGCCAATCTACTTTTGATATGGAAGGGCTTGTGAGCAATACGGTCAAATTCTAGCCTGAATACAGTGGGAAGTTTCTCATTTGAATCAAAAAGCCAAAACTCAGGCTTGAACATCTGTTATTAAGAGGAATAAGGTACCTGTACCTCTCAAATGCAAAAAGGGAAATAGACACTTTGTCACTCTAAAACTCAAAATTGATTATTTAAAAAAGGAGTGGAATGTGTGACATGGAGTTGCATCTATCAGTGTGGCCCGAGGAAGATGGGTGAATTTCCGTATGGAAAAAATGCCTCCACAGGCAGGCACAATAATGATGAATTCCTCAAATATTTCATACAGAGGAGTTCAGAGATGAAGCCTGAGCTACAGGGTATTTGTAGCCCATGGCTTCTGGTAGTCTTCCTTTTAACTCGATTTTAAAACCTTTAGTGTTTCTTCAGCTTTTTGTAATTAATATATCATTTTCTAATTTAATTACATTGTGTCCTCTAAACTGCAATGCTGACATAAATCCTAATATGTGGTGGAGAGTTTCAATAGTTTCACTCCACACCTTCCTACCCTCTTGTAAAGCTCAGCACTTTTGCAGCATTGAATGATCCAGTATTGCTTACAAGACTAATATATACAAAACATCAACCAGGATGAAATCGATGCAGTTGGATATTGCCCTGCTCATGTTCAAGGACCACAAACTACCTGTGTGCTGCAATAGCAGCTGCAAATGCCAGTAAATCCTATTTCAGCAAACAGAGAAAGAGAAAATTTTGTTTACAGGTTTCACTAGAATGCCATGGAAACAGATACAGAGGTAACTGTGAAAGGCATAATCCAAATGGAAGACAGACCTAATAGAGCTCATATATCCAAAAATAATATATATGTTTTCCCACTTGGAAAACACATGCATAAATCCTATTAACATCAAGACAGAAAATTATACTGAGTAGACCCCAATATCACTAAGGTCCCTGATAACAGTATGAATTAATGCACACCTTCAAAGTAGAGCAAGATGTTTTCATATGCAGACTATTAGAAAAAATAAAAATATTTTAATAGAATAATCATCTTTTTAAAGAAAAAAAATTACATCTTGAATTTTTGAAACAGGATTAAAGTATGGTAGTAGCCCTGTAAAAGGAAGCTGCTCAGCACCTGCTGCCTACACTGTGCCTGGCTCCAGGCAATGTTATTCATTCCTCGCTTTCATGGGAGCAAAATACATCCCCTAAAAATATAAAACACAAAAATAAATAGATCTCCGGGGAAATGGAAGAGAAATCTGTTTTAAAAATAGTGAAGAAGCTATATGTTCTAAAAAAATAAGTCCATTTTGCATTGTTTTGTAAGATTTACACTTTAATTTGAAAACAAAGTAAGGCATAAAATTTGTATGAAAGCAATATCTGATTTATAGATAAACTTAAAACACAATACACTTAGCTGCAAATACCAGACCCCAGTGAGCGAAAGAAAAGGTTTTGAAAGATTATTAAAATATGCTTGATAAATGTGGCCCTGAAGCGCCCCAAAAGATTTTTCTGAAGTTAAATAGTAAACACAATTAACATGACTTTTGCTACAAAAACACTAAATGCAATGGATTTTTTAATTAATTTTCAATGTTATTACATGTTCCTATTGAGCTGGAATTGACTCAATCCACTAACTGTACTGTGAGACAGCTCTTTTGTCCATATGACCTTAACATCTAGATAAAAAGCCAAATATCCATTCTGTTAGTCCTATGAAGAGGAAGCCACACAATAACAACAATCTTATGACCACCATTTCCATCTTGTGAGTGGAAAATTTGTGACAGTTGATGTTTTTAAGCAAGATATCTTTATAAAGCTCAGATAATGTCCAGCTTGATCAAATGTATTATTAATTAACCAATAAAAAATAGCAGCTGTGAAGGCTGACAAGAATAACTTACTGTACACTTCTGGCCTAACCTCACTATCCATATTCAAACAAGTCTCCTGGCAAAGGCAAATCATATAATTCTTGGGAGTCTTGCATGCATTCAGACTTGCTAGATTTACATATTATTATTCACAGTAGATGTTTCATTACATTTGCTTTGAGAAAATGTACAATCTATATGGGTATTCACATGTTTAATATGCACATGACTTCCCGTTTTGTACATTTTATATCGCTGACGATGAGGTTGTTTGGCCTCCCTCTGTCAGACCAGGCACTGCTCATTCACCTGAGGGCATTCACATGGCAGAGCTCACATTCTTCCACCCAACTCCAGCCATCCCAAAAGAGGGAGAGCAATTCCAAGCAGCTTTTCAGAGCCAGACCAAGCCCAGTCCATCTCCCATAATATCTGCAGGTTATCTGGGGAGAATGACACAGGCCAGAACTGGGACAAGGACTGTCCTAAGAGCTGGAAGTCACAGAAAAACCATTTTCCCCAAGCTCTGACTGCTCGGGTTGCTCAAATGGACATCACTTTAGCCATGGCACTTGAAACAAGGTTCTGCAAGGCAACTCCAGAATTCACCCTGTCCTGCTCCAAACAGAATTTGTCCTCACAGCACTGCAGAATCAAAGTTCTCATACTCCCAGGTAAAGGTGCTCCTCAGCCATTGGTACAAGTGTCAGGTCAAACACATTTATCTCACTGAGCAAGACTTTGAGAGGATAACTCACCATTTTGGTCGGCTTGTGGATTTCACCATTGGAGCCATCCCATCTCTGTAGAGGCTTTTTGTTTTGCTGAAGTTGACAACATTGAAAATCACTCTCTGGAGGGGGAAAAAAATGGAAAAGAAAAGAGATCAGGTATAAATTCTGAAAGGGTTTTTACATGTGTTGCCTACACCAGATGCATAAATATATACACAGATAATATATGAAATAGATGTGTACCTTATGAATTATTGTTACTCTCCATAGACCTCAGATAATGGATCTCCTGTCTGTTCCAAGTATTTAAAATGTCCATGATGTTTTACACAGCGTTGATACACATGAAATATATGTTTTTAATTTAGCGTGCATATTTTTCAGTAGGAATCCTAGCCATTGATTGCACATGGCCATCAATTGGTTGAATATAATAGATAAGGAGAAAAGATTCTAAATCTGATCTCAATTTACATTAAAACTTTGGGAAAACTGTAAGTGATATTTAACAGGTCAAGGGAAGAGCAAAATTTAGATCTTTAAGGGTAATGGAGTGATACTGAAAGCAAATTAATGCAGGGGGAAGACAAGAGAAATCAGAGACAAAACCTTTTTCTTTACCATCTGTCTGCTCCAAGTCATTTCATACAAAATTACTTATTCTGCCTCTGTTGAGAAAGTCTAAATTGGATCTAGCTCATCTCAAGTAGTACATTGACTTTTCAGATGGTAAATGCAGTATCTCTCATTTGCTGTACTCTTTTGATACCCAACATTAACGTACACCAAAAAACCAAAATATGAATACTAAATTAATTTTTATAAAGCAAACCACAATATACTGATGTATTAAATTTCTACCTCTCTACCTTCATTATTCAAAGGTAGAAGTGAAGACATGTCGCTGTTGAGCAGCTAGCAGAGTAATGAAGGCACCAGTTCTCAGTGGCAAGAAGGAATGACCTTTATTGTTTTGATTTCATCATATATATAGAGTTTTCAAAAGTCACCCAGATTGGTCAGTCAGAAGCCTTCCCCCAGGCCTGATTGGCCAGGCCTGCACCATCCAAGTTCTGGGACACTGTTCCAATGACATCCAAACTTTATCTTTATTTATAAAACACAAGAAAATTCTCATGGGAAAAGCCTGTGCTAGCCACAAAGACAGACCACAAAAAATTATATCACACTTTTTTTTTTTTAAACAAGCTATTGTATTGTTTGCACTCTTACATAGTGGCCCATGAGAAGCCTGAGAACTGAATGATCACTGCTTAAAATCAAAGAATTTTTGACTAAAACAGTAAGATCAATTAAGCTTTCATATGTAAAACTGCAAAAGCAAATCTGGACTTTCCATGCAGTCTGCTCAGGAAACAGGGAGTGGTAAGATTAAAGAGAAAGGAATCAGCAGTGGGACACAAACAGGAACTAGGCACATTTATCCTTCCACATAGGTAGGAAGGTAAGCTGCATAGCCCTAAGTAGCTCTGTACCCAAGAAGAATTAAGCAAGTTTTTTTGAGGTAAGGTAGTGCTGAAGATTTTGTGAATGGGAGCACACACTTCTATGTGTGCAAATTCTGCAAATCAGTCAAACAAAATCTAAAAATAACCTGCAAGTTTGACTAGAACTGACATGAAAAATTATCAAGTTGAGAAAATTGCTTTCTTGAAGATGGCAATTGAATTTTGCAGCAAAGGTAGTGAGGAAACGACATATCCCTGCATAAGAGTTTTCATGTATTTTGGGATTTTCTAGTGGTCATGAGATGAACTTATTTTTATAACTCTTGATGAAAAAATGCACCTAATTTACAGAATGTTATGTTTGCAATTTTAAGTATTTAGGATATTGTTTATCTGATGAAATATCCACCTTTGAAGGTCTCTAGTTATTCTCCATCTTCTTATGTTTCAAGTTAGAGAATGATATTTAGGCCTTATGCTCTACATAGAAGCATTTCCCTTAGTATTAGAATGCTCAGATTTTCCTCTGTTACTTAACTCTGTTCATATTTTTGAAAACAAATTAAGTTGCAACAAATTGGTTGGTTAATCTTGATGTTTGCATGGAGTGAATGAAACAAACAAGATCTCCAAACCAATTGCCTTAAACTTTGGATGCAATCATGTCACTGTTGGAAAGGGAAAGTTGCTAATTTTGTTACATACTGACTCAGAGCAGACAGCTGGTAGAGAATGTTCTTATTCCAATCAAGCTTATTTTGTATAATGAGTTGGGCAAATGTACACAACTGGGTAAGCAATGTATATAAAAACAAAAATATGCAGCTCATTTAACAAAACACTGCAGATTATAGCATTTCGAGCACTCCTGCTCACCGCGGAGCGAGCAGTTAGCAATGCGTGCAATTCTCCCAGCATGGCACGGAGGGAGATTGGCAGAACCAAAAATTTAACAGCCCAGAACAGAACTTTATCAACACACACCACTGAAGTAATAAAGCACACAAACCGAAGCACTCAAATGAGCAGCTGAACTCCGTCAAGTATTCCTGGTGATAGTTAAAATAGTCCATGCAGCTCAGCCAGTGGAGTGTGCAAAAATGTAATGACTACAGGATACACACTGGATACACACACTGGAAAAATATGCAGCTTGCTCAATAAGGTATGCAAACAGCTTTGAACTGAATGCTATCATGAACAACTGTGATACAGCAATCAAAGTTTTGCTGAAAAAATCTAGTTTTTAGTCTTATTTCTGTCTATACTGATATCCTTTAACACACTGGTTATGCACTGTAAAGAACAAAAGGACTAGATACAAACTCTGCACATTAAAACACTTTTTTGCAAGAAAATTATCACTATTCTGAGCAGTTATATGAATTGTAGAGATGTACAAGAGTATCATCTAATAACCAATATAATTGAGATACTCAAAAATGAGTACTTAAGAATTAAGGGAATGTCAAGTTAAGAAAACAAAACTAGATTAAACATACTTAAAATTCCCTAGAAATTTCTCTAGTCTCCAGAGTATCAATGCAGAGGAAAAATGACACAAATTTTTACAATAAAAATACTTGTCAGGTACTTTGGAGTATATGAATACCACTAAAAGAAGCAATATTCAAACCGATGTTGTACCAGAAATTATAATTCTGTCCTTTCATTTCAGATTTAGGGTAAAATTTAAATCTGTTGCATTATTCTGATGAACTAATCTGGAACTTCTGGGTAGGTGGAAGAGGCACAGTGCAGAAAAGCCTCTTGGGACAGCACCAAGTCAAACCATGCTCTTGGGGGATGAACCAGGATGTGCTGTGGCTTCACAGCATGAGGGAAGAAAACTGCTGCAGTCTCAGGCTCTGTGCTTGGGCTGCCAGATGCCAGACAGATGTTGGGGAATATGAGACAAGGCAGGTGAGTTCTGCCCACTGAGAGAAGAAGATGGAGGTCCTCTTCCCATAAAATGTGCAGTAAGTTTGAATTTAAAGGTATCTTGCTGCTAAAACCATTAGGACAGAAAACAAAGGAAAAGCTTGGTCCTGCCTTTAACCTTAAAATTTACAGATTATGTTTACTTTTCCCTACAGTCCTTCACAGACTTTTTCAGGGATGAAAAATGCAAACAGATATTAGGGATGCTCAGTGTGTTTAACATGAGCAAGGTAAAGATGAACCACAAACACAAGAGGGAAAGATGGCTGAAATATGTCACAGATTTTTGCTTACTGCCATCAGTTTTCCTGACTGGAGCTGGAAGGAGCTGCTAGCCTTTTGGGAGGAAAGCACACAGCAGGGTGGTTTTGGTTTGGAGCTGAAGGCACTGAGTGCAGATGGTTTTATTGAACATCAGGCTCCAAGAGGGCGGTGGGAGCTCAGGGTTCACCCAACTCCCAGCAGGTTTTCCAACTGCAGCAGGTTTCCAAAAGAAAGTCACACCTTTGACAAAGGTTAAGTGCCTTCCCCCAGGACTAGGTCCCTTCAAAAAGGCTCCTAGGTTTATTTTGCACGGTTTTCCCTCACTGGGTTCTCACAGAAATAACTGCGCAGCTCTGGCTGACATTAAAAGAAAAAAAGTAAAATAAACACGCCATAGAACACCAGAAAATTCTGCCTGAGGCAGACACCTGGCATGGAAAATTTTGTGTCAAATCATTACAAGTATGAGAAGTTTTAACTAACTGAAAATAGGGTTTGCAGTAGGAAGTGTCAGGCCTTCTTAATATTGATGTAATATATATATATTAAATATTTACAATTATATAATATATTTAATAGCATAATAATTTCAATTCAGTGGGCAATGCTGAATGCTACAAGTATGATACAAAGTTCACTAGGAGCTACCAAAGTACCTAGGGACCAATTGTTTGATTTGAACTGGGCACTAAGTATTAATAGTAAAACCATTCAGCTAAAATTAAGTCTGAGCTCTTGTGCTCTGAATGAACATTAAAGATCCAAAGGTGTTGGATACCATGGGGCTCTGCCTTGTTTGCTGCTTGATAGCTTGATTTCCTCTCCTGTAGATTCTTTAGATATTACTGTGTTTTGTGAATTCCTGAATCACAAAACACTTTTTCTGAGTCAAGTTCTTGCATTGACAAGAATCTTGGTCATCCTTTCCTTCCTTCCATTTTTAAAAAAACTAAAGATGTAAGTTTTCATCCCTTGAAAGGCCAGATCTACTTCAGGAGGAGAGAAAGAAACACAAAGAAAGAAAAATGAGCCAACCCCATGACTTGTGAGATTTTGAGACACCATTTATGAATGTGAGAAACAGACGACATGGGATTGCTGCCTGCCCACCAAAAAAAGTGCTGCCTTTCAGTATTTGAGTCAGAAGGCCTTTAGGATCTTTTCTGACAAAGCATCTTACACAAAGCTGTACAAAAATAAATTACACTGGAGGGCCTTCAAAATGGAAAGAAAAAAGTGTCACCTGCAACTGTTATCAATGCTGAAGAAAACAAGTAATATAGCAGTCAGGTCTGCAAAATCCCCAATGAGATCTTACAAATCGCGTTTTTCTGACCTTTTCAAATTTAAATCATTCATTACTGCTAGCATTTTAAAATAACCCATGCCTTCCTTTTCCCTTTGTAGGAACACTTGTCCTTTCAAATGGAAAAGTTTTTAATATTGATAGCATTTAGCCTTTTTCTCTTCAGCTAAGGAGCTTTCAAAAGCTGCTGATGCTCAGGAGGGGAACATAACTACTCACTTACGGCAGGAGGAGGATGCTGGGGACCACGGAGAGCTCCACCAGCCTCGCTCATCTGCTGCACCTGTGTCTTGTTAACTGGAAACCGTTGAGTCTTTACAACACAATGAAATTTTAGGAAAGTGACGCAGCAAATGCATTACAGATTGTGAATTATTGGGGGTTTTCCCTTGGTAGAGATCTTCACTTAGTTACTTGAAAGAGAGGAATGCTCAAGTCTGGGATGTTGCGAAGAGCGACATTAAAATGAGACTCAAAGGATTTTAATACAGCAAGACCTCTGATATACTGCTTGCTAACTAACATTAGCTTAGCCTTTATTGTGGTATTTGTCTGTGGATTGGAGATATTCTTGGGTTTGATGCTAGCCCAGCACCCTTAAGCTGTATTAGCGTTTTTCAGGTAATGAGGTTTAACTGTGTGTTAATGACAAAAAATTCTTTTAAAAATAAGTACTATTTTAGGCATTTGCCTGGATATCTGTCCTTTCTGGCAGTTCTTTACCCTCAAACTAATATGCTTAGGCATAGAGCCACAGGAGGTGTAAGACCTGTGCAAGGCAGTGTTCTTTCCCCATTTGGAATTTCACTATTACCTCACTAAGTTTTATGGCAGGGGAAACTGAAGAAGACCATCTTCCAGCAGAAAGTGTTCAAAAGGATTTGCAGAGGAACTGCTACTCCCTGGTTAATGCCATGCTGTGGACTGACCACTAACCTGGCTTCTCTGCCTGACCCGTTGGACTCGAAAACTCCAAGTTTTCCCATTCAACTTTTCTTGGAAAAACAGCATTTTTATTGAACAGAATAACAGTATTGTTCTCTTGCCATCATAAGTCAGTGTTCTGTTTTAGCATTTCATCTGAACATCAATAATCTGAAACTTTCAAGTGAAAACTCAGAAATGCCCATTTGGAAAGCCAGCAGTTGTGTAATTAGAGTGACTCCTGTTCCCTGCTCCCTTGGGCCAAAATCTCCAATAGAATTGCAAATGTGTCACAAGACATATATTGGATTGTGTTGATTCATCAAAAAGAAAATAGCACAAGTTCTGACAGGGCATATAACCAGGCTACAGAGTTATTTAAAACAGGTTTGAAGCTGAAACCTTCTTGCCATTTTTTTTCCCTAGTCTTTGTAGCAAAAGGTCAAAATATTTGCAAAAATAACAAAGGCATCTTTATTTAATCAGCTTGGGGGGAAAAAAAGGCACTTTCATTATTTTCTATCTTTTCATATATATGCAGGTTTTGGCAAAAGAGTCGCTTCTAGTTCCATTACTAGGAAATTGCAGAGCTGCAGGAATGTGTGAGGAACTTTTTATCTGACAACTGACAGGTGCCTGAGCCCTGTTGGTCTCATCACTGCCTTCCTCCATATCCACAAATATTTTCAGGAATCAGTAATAGAAGAAAACAGTGCATGGTCTTTCTCTGAGACTTTCAAAACCAGCTAAATGATTTCCTAATACATTCCATGCCACATTCCAGCCACTGCCAGATGACATTTGAAGTAGCATCATGTATTAAACTCGTTCTACATAATTACAGAAGCTATCCATGTTTAGGTTCCATATTCTTTTCAATCAATATTATGGCTGCAGGTGGATAGTAACAGCTGGCTGTTCTGGAACGTGTTAGCAAAATTTGCGGATATCTTACATCCCTCAAGAGGAAGCAGCTGAAAAGACTTACATTTTCCTTTTCCTAATAGAAATTATCTAGCCAGTGAGAAGGAATGCTGCAAAGTTTTGTGGGATCTGAAATAGTTATAATAATAATAACATCTTGGTGGTACAAAAAGATAGTGCTAGCAATGAAAGGTTTCTAGCCCAAATCCCCTTCATGGTGCAGAGCCCACAGGAGGCTTCAAAACAATGAGGTCAGTCTGGAAAAGGGGAAAGGGCTAGAAAAAGTCACCACATCCTTGTTACAGGAACTATGGTAAGGACAAAAAGCCCATGTTTATGAGCACTGGCATATAGCGTGTCCTGAAGAGCAGAGCATGAAGTGGCACTGAGTCCATGTGGGAGCATCCTACTCACTCTGCACACACTGCTTTTCTGGGCCCCTGATAAAGTGCAAATCAGCTCATGATCCAGAATTATAGCCTCTCTTACCAGCAGGGGATACACCTACCACCAAATTAGACCCTAATGATGGACACCAAAGTGATGCAGAGCTTAAAGCACGCAGGTGGAGTGCTGAACAGACACTCTCACCCAAAATACTGCCAGCAGCAGGGGAGAGTGGCACTAACGATGACAGAGTGGCACTGCTATTTGTATGGATCATGATTTTGCTCAGCCCCTAAACACACAGAAGGTAATAATCACAATTTAAATAGCATGCAAACACAAAGGCAGAAATCCATCTGATACCCAGGCTGGAAGATGAGAATGAAAAAGCCTTTTCAAGTGTAGGTTCTTGTGAGGAAGATAAAGAAAGCCCTGTTAAGGGAGAGATTTGGATGAAGCTTTTCCAGCAATTGTTTACTTTGTATTTTTGCAGCTGGCATTTTTCACAGTTAAAAGCTAATGTTTGTCTGGAGCTTGTGGGAAAATTCTGTGGGGGAAAAGAAGGAGATGATAACACACAGAAGGCAAGAAAGGATATATGGGATAGCTCAAAACCATCACCAATGTATTTGCCTCAGTGTTCTCTGATGGGTTACAAAACAATGACATTTTGATGTGTACAACCCCTGGTTGTTACTGCTGCTGGTCTTGGTTGTGTTCCTGGAATCACAGCCTTGCAAACGTAAACCCTCTCTATTTACCTCTCCAGTAACTAAGCACAGATGGGCTTTGTGTCCAGGTTATTCATGGAGGTCCTTAGTTTTCCCTTTATTTTCTTTAATTCAAGCATTTTAGTTGCTATTACAATGAAACCTTTGAACCTTCTATGTTCTTCCATGCATGGCTCTGAATAGTAATAGAATAAAGGTCTCCCATATTGTACAGCTCCTTTATATTTAGACAGAATTTGAATTGGATCCTTACTGGAGTAGCTGCAGCGCTGATGAAAAAAAATCCCTTTCTTTTTGAGGGAAAATATAAACTATATGCTATCAATTTCATGAAAATAAGGGATATTGTTATAGAATGCACCCTCTCATTTTCTTTTGCAAAATTAATAATCCCTTCTATTTCTAAATCAGGGTTAAAATACTTTTTTTTCCTGCTCTTTCTAGCTGAACCCTTTTGCAATACTTCAACACTCACACAATTCACCGATTTCCATAAGAAAATATAATCTTCTATAAGAAAATATAATCGATGTGTTAGTGTACATTGGAATCTCAGCATTGACAACCAGGAGCTTGCAGTATCGATTTGAAAAAAAAATGGTCATGATTTCTACAGTACTTCAGCACTATTTCTTGTATTTTCAATTTCCACTGCTTAGAATTCTACTCCAAGAGCCTAACTCATGTACTAACAGACTATTCAAAGTTTTGTGCTTCAAAAGAAAACCCAAGGGTAAGTAGGAGGAAATCTGATCTAATTCCTGCTATTTTTTGTGTACCTATTTGACATTTAGAATAAGACCTCAGAACTGCCTTAACCAACCCTAATAGTAAGGGGATATACGAATTGTACTCAAAGCTTTGAAAATCACCTTCTGAAGCTGAAATGCTGGATGTTAGATTCAAATGCTGATCTCTGTTTGCAAAGGTGATCCACAGCATGTGGAATAAACATGTTTTGGCAGCATGGTGAACAGAGCAGCTAAACAAAGGAGCAGGGAGGATTTCAACAGGAAAGTTAAGTGTCTTAAAGCAACATGCCCTGTGCTGTGACAGAGGTGTCATTCCACTCTGCCATTCCTCCCTGGCACTGGAAAGGGAAAAAAAAAGCCCAGCAATGGCAAAGCTTCATGACTGGGTGAGCAGTGTAACTGCAGTCCAGTCAGTCATGTCCTTTTGCTTTCAAATGCCAAAGGTAAAACTTCATCTTGTCCTGCCTGAGCTTTAAAGGTGGATAAAAATGCATTTGTATTCAGAAAAACTCTCAAACACATAAATATTTAGCCCCACTTTAAGTGTTCCTAGAGGCTTAAAGTTAAGCAAACATTCACACTTTCTTGCTGAATATGGGTGGATTTCTGATTCAGGATTTAAGGCAGCCTAGCATTATGGGAGAAAGATGCTGGGTTTGCCAAAAATCCCATAGGCACGATTTATCCTTAGTAAGTGATCACTGCAGATTGGAAGTGACGTTTCTGCAGCTTTGGGATGCAGCAACGTTTTTATTACTGTTACAGATCAACTTTAAGTGTAATATTGTTTTGTTAGTTTATGTAAATCAATCTGCTGTATGAATAAAAGGAATTTGAAAATGGATCGCTCCTCTTTATTGGCTTTGAAGTACTGAGTATTTGGTACTTTGCTGAAATTATTATATTATATTGAGTTATAAGAAACATTGCTCAGATCCCAAGCAAGCCTCTGCATAAATTCTGGTAATTTTCCATCAAAAAAAGAGACTCCAAAAAGATATAAATATGGTACAGTGCTGAACATCTTTCCAAATAAATTGTATCATGTATAGCCAAAGCCCCTTCCAATATGATGCAGATTTGGTTTTCCTTCATATCACTTCCAAAAGGTAGAGTAGAAATCTGCTGTGAATTGCCCTCTTGGCAGAGAAAACATCATCTCTAAATGGTTGGTTATTCTTCTGCAAAGCAACAGGAACAGCAGGCTGCTATGAGGCTACTATGAATGCTCTGTGCATTTTAACAGGTAAATTCTGCACTCTTTAATATGCCAGATTGATGGAATACTCAAAGTTGCAGAAAACCCTTCTGGGGAAATGTGGAAATTGATAACATTGCTTCCCATAACACAGTATTTAATACAACATCTCAATATTAACCGTAATGCTGCAAAAAGATCTTTCACACTTTATGTTGTTCAATTTTTTCATTTTGGAAAAGACTCAAGAGTTTTTTTGGAAACCATATGTAAATATAATTCCTTTCAGATTTCCTAGAATTTTAAAATCATAACAGCAGAAGATACAAATTATTAGCAAAAATAAATTTGTAATCAAAGATCCAAGACATTCCTCAGTTCCCTTACGAAGTGATCACAGCTGATCATCTCTCATTTCCCAGAGTATCATTTAAGCCCTGTCCTTTTCACAACACTAATGCAGCTTACACCTGTCTTTCCTGCAATGCATATGACAAGCTTTCCCTTGATTTTACTTATTTTTACAGTTCCATCACCTCATGAACACTGCTGTGACAGGCAGCCCATAGCCACAGATCACAGAGGCAGAAGTCTGCAAATGCTATTTTGGTGGCCAAGCCTGGGGAGGGGAAGGAACCCACTTATTACAAGGGAGGCAGGAAAATACAAACAAAAAAAAAAGTGTGTGCAGTGGCAGGAGAAGAAGCCTTCCAATAAATAAAAAATGCTAATATGACCTTAAAAAATAATGAGTTTCCCACAAAATTGAAACAGTGCTCTGTCACCAAAACACAAATTCCCATTGCATGGGAGGATGCTTTTCTGTGGCCCTTATGTGCTTGACACTGGATTCAACAGGAATTTCAGATATGCCAGGAATAAAGACTGAAGCTGTAAATGTGACTGTGAGAAATGAAATGGTGATTCAGATTTGGGATGTCAGCTGCAAGAGCAGCGCGCTGTGTGTCTCAAGAGGGTGAAATACGCGGCTTAGCACTGCCCTAGTTCTGGATCATTAGGGATTTCCTTGGCATAAATCAAAGAAATCCAAATAGCACACCCTCACCCCAGCTGCTGAGATCCCCAGAGTGGGAGAGCTGAGTCATCCATGCTCTGTGATGGCACTGACTGCAACTTTGCCACCAAAGGCTCCCCGAGATGGGGACCTTCCTTCCAGGGGTGACAATGCCAGCTCTGCACAGCCTCAGAGCAGTCTGGACACAAACAGACCTCTCACATCGAGCAGCACTTGTGATTTCCTAATGTAAACAGGCAGTTTTAATAGTGTTGTTGATTTGTCTATACCATGGAAGTTCATCTGAAATGCTGACATAAAAATATGACCATTTTACCATGTTAAAAAATGCCCATCTTCCAAAAAATGAGTGGCAGTCATGTCCCCTCTTTTGAAAAGAACAATTCTTCTTCCCATATTGTTCCTCAGAGCTCATGCTTTGAGCCTTTTCCCCCTCAAGGAATTGACTTTAAAAAGCATGCCTACAGAAAAAAAGAAAAACAACAGCCTTGCAGGATAGATTAAAATTTTGTCCAAGTTTGTAACTCTATTACCCTAACAATAAACCAGATTATAGGATATTTTACTAGAACACTGACAATTCTAAAACCTATTAAAAATATGAACAAATCAATAAAGATAAAGCTGAATTATACATATAAGGAACATTTTCTTTATTGAACAATTCTTATAGATCGTTTTGAAATAACATTGTTGTAGACGTTTGCTTGGATGATCTTATTGCTGAGTTTCAATGTGATAACTACAGGAGTTTTGCATTATGTCTTTACCAGCAGCAAACAAGCAGAAGAATGGAAAAGCATTCACATATAAACATATATGAAGTCTTTTGTAAATAGCTTCAAGGGTTTAATCACATTAACAGTATGTTTATTATTTTAAAAAAACTCTGTTAAAACACAGCTGGGAAAAGAAAGAGCATCATTACAAACATAACCCCTGGTAACTATGTTGAATTACTGTAGTTAGTTACTTTTGCTGAGGCTTGTGTTATACATTAGAATTGGTAAAAAATTATGATCTTTTATATATGCATGAAATGTAAACCAGGCAAATGGTCTGGTAAATTGAAAAGATCTGTTTTGAGGCTTATAAAAATGTTTACTTTGCATTCCATAAATTTCTGTATATAAATACAAGGTTAGCAGAGTAAATTATTGCTCAAAACCAGGTCAGCTCTGGTCCCAAGGATTTGGTATTACTGACCCCACTGGGATTTTAGGTTTTACTTTAATCTGAATAGATTTTTAATTGAGCCAAAATGGTTATTTCAGCACCAGAATATGTTATGGCAGACTCCATTTTATAATATACACATAAGTTTCCTAAAGAAAGATACCATTGCATAGCCAGATTTTTCTTAGGAAAAAGTCAGGGCAATTCATTTCTCTTTGCTTCTTTCACCCCTGGGACGACCTCTCACAATAAGAATTGTCAGTGCCTTATTTATAATGGCAGATCTCAGGTTTGATTCTGGCAGCTTTTGATCTCTTGATGGCCCAAAAGCTTTCAAATACAGAAGAATCTGATGCTTTTTTGGCATCCTGCAGTGTGCCTAAACCTCAAAAGCAAGTTTTAGTCCCAGAAGTGAATTACTGAAGCAGTGTAAACAAAACACAAACGTCACAAAATGATGAATATCTCAAACAAAATATCTTTGTCAGACAGATGACAACTTCAGATCACTTGAAAAGCATTTGTAGAAACTCTGCAATCTGCAAACAAACTTCTGTTTTACAACCTGAAACTAAAAAGTACACGAAAACAATGAATTATTAAAACCACAAATATTCTTTTTTTGACATTCCTATAAAAATTCAAATATCTCCATTCTTTTAAACATTTTGTCCCTGTAAAAAAAAGATCCCTGCATGTTTCTACACCACAGAAATGTACATAACTACCCAGACACAACATAGCTGACAGAAAACGGTTACAAGAGCTCCACTGAACATTATCTTCAACAAAGCTCTCATATTTGATTTATTGAAAAAGAACAGAATAAATGAGAGGCAAAATATTTTATATCATTTGAAGAAATAACTTTTGAGGAGTATGTAACAATGAGAGCTATTTTATCCCTAGAAACCTCTTCTTGGATAGTCTATATTTTAGGTAAGACCTCTAGACAAATGCAGAAAACAATTGCCGTACATTTCAAATGGGAGAATGTCTGGTTTTTTCTCTATTAAGATGTTATTTAACTCTTAGCAAAGCTTAAGGTTTTCTTTTCTCATTGTGATGAGGGAAAGGGAAGGCAGAGAGGAAGGAGAGGGAAGGGACCAAAATGTGTCAGGGTTGGTTGTTTGTTTTTTTATTTTAGCACAAAGATGCAGTAAAAGTGGTTTGCCAATTTTCAGGTTTATGTCCCTCAGTGCTGCTTTAAGGTTGCAGTGGATGCTGTAAAATACCAGATCTATGCCTCAGTCTATTAGACATCATGCATTACTTTTTTTAAACAAACTGGAAACACAGATAAAATGCTGTAGACTAGCAGGCTTGATACTGTAACCTTTTTATGCCAGCTATAACTACATTAACATAAAGACAGTTGCTGTAATATCATTACTGGGAATCAAGGCACTTTGAAAATCTCTGCTCCTTGTGCCAATTTATTGTGGAGTTAAATTAGCAATAAAGCTCTGTATTAGTAACACTGCCACTAGTAAAAAAAAAAAAAAAAAGAAAAAAAAGTGAGAATACATTTGGAAATAACTCAAAGAGATTGGGGAATGACAGCAGAGGATTTGCCAGACTAATGACATTCCTTGTTCCTAACCTTTAAAATACCTGCATGTACTGTACAAGGCCCCATTCTGACTAAATCTGTGCTGTTAGGTTTACAAATAAACCTGCTAAACCTTTTGCATTATTGATCAGGGATGGCATGCTTAGCCCACACGTCCTATTTACATTCTATTTCTTTTACACTTCTGAGATATAATGTGTCCTTTACAAAACAAGAGCTCTTTCCATTTAAACCCTGCAGTTTGTGTTCTTCATACATTTTAATGGCTGTAAGCAATTTAGAAGGTTAGTCTTTGAATAGTAGATAAAACTGGCAATATTTATTGGTAAATAAATGCCTAATTATAATAATTTAGGAACATTTCCAATATCATGGTTTTTTTCTAAATAAGTAGCTGCAAAATTATCTCCTTCATATAACAATAATACTTAAATAAAGACCATGTAACAGCTTACATCATTCTAATGTTATCCTGGAGAAATTTTGCACCTATTCTAAACAAAATGCAAGAATGCTTTAATTTAAAAATGAGAAATAAATACGTGGATTCAAATACAGCAAATTTAACCCCACGTTCTGCACAGAGACAAACCAAGCCTACCTTCCCAAGGCTAGGTTGGCACAGCACCAAAGCCAAATTTGGATGACATGAGCCAGATCTTGAAAAATTTCATGTTTCAAAGCAATTGGGAACAATTCTGACTCCTCACTCCTGTTTCTGAGGAGTGTAATGATCAAATACTCTTTAACAATAGGTGTGATACTCACTACACACACTTGCTGACCAGAATCACTTTATAAAATCTTTAAAAGAACCTAGAAAGTTTTAAAACTGTTCCCCAGTTTCCAAATCTGCTCACTCATAGCGTGAGGCATTTTAAATATCAGTGTTTCTGAAGTCACAAAAGGAAAATCATCAGCCACTTCAAGCAGGTCCTGCTTTGACATCAGAAAGTCAATTCACTCAGCTTAGCAGCATTCAATTCTCAACAACATTTTGTTCTGGGTCTCTGTCAAGTTATTCTAGGCTGTGAAATTGTCAGGAATGATGGATGACTATCAGCCTTCTGCTATCTTTTTCTTTCTCCTTAGAGATTTGCGGTTGCTGACTGCAAAGCAAATTCCTCTTTTCTCCTTTTTTTTCGCACAACACACCAAATGAACAACAGTAATTATGAGCAAGCCTACACTACAATTATTTTAGCACTTAACTTTGTATTGACATCTGTAAGAGACAGAGCTCTCTAGATTGATTAGCAATGATATAGCTTCCTGCCTTTTACTACTATTGCTGCAGTCATCCTTTACATGCAATTTGCTCAAAATAAAAACCCCCACTGCTTTTTTTTTCTCTTAATATTTTCAATTAAAAATCAAATAAATCACTGAAAAATTCTAATACTAATATTAATCTAGGGCGTAAGTTTTACTGTAGTAGTATTTCAAACTGTGTAGTGTTTGTAACACAATCAAAGCTGTCTAAAGAGAATAATTTAAGGATAATAAATGGGATTTTGTTGGGGAAGATGCTAAAGCTGTTTTATTGGTCCAGGTTGAAATCCTTACTTGAACAAATCCTGTTTGGCCAGCCATTGCAGTCCTGGCACATATAGGGGGGGAAATTACTGAAAAATTACCGACAGAATTTGATGTCAAGTATTTAAACCATTTACTAAAACTAAACACAGGAAGAAACATCTGGCCTGGAAAATGAACAATTTTGGGAGGAAAAACGCAACAGTGAGAGAAAATAAACTGGGACATCCTTCAAACCCATGCCAGTTATAACCCAGTCTCCCATATTTCTATTGTATTCAAAATAACTGCAAAATTTATCCCAAGCAGCTCTCCAGCAATAACAATACACTAATTAATCTCCATTACTCTCAGTCACAGAGCTGTTCCTTTCGATTACACATCATATCTGCTCAGCTCACTGCCCAGGGCTGCACACACACAGGGAAATGGAGTTTGTTCCATCTCAGAGTGTGGAAAACCCTGAAAAACACAGATCCAGCACCCCCAAAGAAACCAGGGCCAGATACCATCACCATTGCCTTTAACATTAGATTCAAATAAAACTAAAACACTTTCCAAAAATCCTAGCTAATACAGAGAGATTTTCCCCTCCAACCCCTTAATAAACCCCAGCCAGACCAAAGGCTGACATTGATGTTTATTTCATCACACAAGATGCATGCGAGGTAGAAATAAAAGTTTCTCCCTCATAAGTTCCTATTATGAAGCAGGAAATATTTTTGTGGTTTAGAATTTACAAAATCTCAAAGTGGATGCATACAAATGGGGTAATATTAACACAGAGATTTCCTCCTTGGCCTTTTTGTCCTTTAAATTCACTTCTTATGTCGAGTAGTTGTGTTGTGTTTCTTTTAAACAGCAAATGTTGCACTCACAGACATTGAATGTGGATTTTGCTGGGGTTATTAACTAATTTGCTATTGTCTCAGTATTCTCTCATTTCCCTCAGCTTCACTAATGGATAATCATTTTATTATGGGATAATTATCAATGAGTAAATCCAAAGGAAAATACATAGAACTACAGAAAAATAGAAACTCGGCTACCTAGAAAAACAAAATCTGAGCAATAATGGCAAAATTCAGTGCCTTTGCATCACATCCTGCTACAACCACTGGATTCATCAGAATATTTTGAAGGTCCTATCATTTATAATGTATTTTTATTTATATGTTCACTATACTGAAGTGCTCACCAGGAAACCAGGAATGGTTTCAACTGCTGTTAACAGAAATATACATTCATGCTTTGGTCTGTTGTGACAGAATTCTGTCATAACCCTTACAAAGGGCTTAATAAGTGTTTAAACTGCATGGTTCACTCCCACAAAAAAATATTAGAAGGTCAGTTTAATTTTTATGAGCATCAATGTATAAAAGTTTACTTCTCCTAGGTTCTAGAAAACCAAGCAGCAAACCTGTGAGCAAAAGACGCTTTTCAACACAACACTTGAACACAGGGATTTGACCACTTTTCTGGTGAATGATACTTTTGTACAGCAGAAGTTATGTTCACTTTACAGAAGAATATTGACTGAAACATAAAGCAAATCAGCCCAAACTGAGGTTGCAGAACTTGGCCATAAATACAGTTGTCCCCATTTTACTCAAAAAAAAGTACTTTCAGAACATCAGGTCACTAGCAGGTCAAAGACTATCAGGCTCTTTAATCTAGAAATCTGTAATATATGAAGTCAAATTTTACATTGAAGGTACCTAATCACTGGGACTGTATTATCATAATTAATCCTTAATCAGATAAATTAACTCACTGGTATGTTCAAAAAAATTTTCAATCTTTTCCTGGAGTAGAAAAATGAATTTAACCTCTCCTAGGAAATGTCCTAAATGTCTCCCTCAAAAAGTCATTAGCTGGAATCTGTGGTATATGGTAACTTAATGTCAGAAAAAGAGGTAACAGACGTTAACAGTCCCTTAATGAGACGAAATGCAATTTAAACTCTAATCTCATTACCTAAAAATAAATAAACCTCTTCTGTTTTACCTTTTGGACTTAGCTTAGGCCTATTTGTTTTATCTCCATTTAGGTTTCAACTTTAATCATATCTCAGAAGCTTTTACACAGAAGAACTGCAGTAGCAACTGAGTTTGTCTACAATATTTGCTTGCTTGTAGCTGTTTACTCTGAGATCTCTCATTTGCTGACAGATAGAAGGCAATGTCCAAAGCCATAGAGCAGAGATAAGAGTTTAAATCTCCCTATCAAGAGAATCACCTTCTCAACAGAAAAGTTGGAACTGTATTAAATTAAATATTACTTTACTTCCAATGCATTCTTTTACTTTTCTTATACCAAGAGTATCCAGATATATGTACAAATAACTGTGGCATGAACCCTTTTTATCATTTTATAACATATTTCTAATATTGTTATCTTCCAGCTTGTAAGAATGTGGAACTATTATTGGTAGCTCTGTGAAAAAATATCTTATGTATGGATATTTGCCCATATTATACACAAAACTAGGAGGAAAGGGGAGAGTAAAAGTAGAAGCCTATTCTTCTTCATGACTGTAATCTATTAAATACTGATAATTAATATCTGTAGCAAAAATGAGTTTAAAATTAATTTTCTAAAAGGAAAGCAAACCTTTTACCACTCCACAAGACATTTATGCCCAAAATACTCTACGAATACTTTGTCAAGGAAACCATACGAATCTCAAAGCCAATTTGGTTTCCATTTCCCCAAAATTTGAAGTACATCATATTTGCCCTCTAACCCATTAATATGCCCCAGGCAGGCAAAAGGCTCACATTTACTGATTTGCTTTGATTATATTCTATGTAACACACATATCCCATATATTGGGTAGAAATTAAAATGCTTCTCCCTCACAAGTTGATGAAGCAGAAGTCATTTGACACTTACTGGATTCTCAAATTTGCAAGATGAGAGTGGGTGCCTTTGGAAAAGGGCAGCTTTTCCCTGTCATTCACCACCCCTCTCCAA
Source organism: Lichenostomus cassidix (assembly GCF_008360975.1). Taxonomy (NCBI): domain Eukaryota; kingdom Metazoa; phylum Chordata; class Aves; order Passeriformes; family Meliphagidae; genus Lichenostomus; species Lichenostomus cassidix. The sequence continues at coordinate 6,484,669 of NC_139489.1, read as the reverse complement.
ATTATTTTTTATATCAGAAAGAGAACATTTTCTGTGTTAAAGAACCTTAGCACACCAAAACAAATTGCATCACCTTGGATGCTGACTTGTTCTCCCACAGCACTCCACCAGTGGTTCTGTGGCACCATTTTGCACAAGATCATGGCTTGGGACCTCTGGGCTCATGCTCAGAAAAACAAACAAGGAGTGACAATGAAAATAATGAGGAGAGTTGGAATATCAAAGTGTGGAGAGCAAAGCCACAAAGGGAGGTCACAGTTTGGGTGCTCAGAACTGGTAAGGTCTCCATGACCTCACCCTGCTGGGTGGCACCTTGGGGCAGAGACAAGGAAACTTTACAATATATAATTCAGGTAAAAAGCATTTCACCTGGCATGGCATGTTTTCCTCTAAGATGTGCAATTGTGCTGTTCTCAGGTACCAAATTTGGTTACTCTAAGCTTGAATATGTTACTTAGATTTATGAGAATTTTTAAATCCATCTTTTCTTTAATAAACCCATAAAGCCTTTTTTGTACATTGCTGAATAAACTGTCTTTTCTCTTGATGTATTTGAAAATGAAAACAGACAAAAATTCTGCACAATTTAAGTAATGGAGAAGAAAAGGATTTCAAGATTGGTAATTTCCTAGCTGAAGACTCCAGAAATATGCATGGAATTCTATAGGCCATGGTAGTTTTCAGAATTCAAATACATTTTATAGAAAAAAACATTTTTCTTCCTTTCAGTTCTGTTATGATTTGTTATCAGATGAGTTTCATTTTTGACAGAACTTGTTGAAAATATAATTTTGTGACCTATCCATTAATTAAGGCATTATTTCAAAGCTGAGGAATGATCAGATTTTAGACAGCATCAGAAACTGAAAAAGTTTTGAAGTACTGTGACAGAAACCTAAGTAACATACAGCCAGCTCTGAGTCATGCCCATATTTTTTATTCTCACAGAATTATGAGATTAAAATTGAGCAATCTTCACTTGACATTCAACTAAAAAATTTTGTAGATAGGACATTTTTAAGACCCTTGCTTCTACAGGATATAAAGATATTTATCTCATGGCCATGCCTCACCCTCTTCATATTTTAAAGACTGACCAACTGAAGTATCAGTAATATTTCAAGAAAAATTATCAGGACTGCTGTTCTATGCCTACAAGTAATAATAATATTGCTATATTATGCACAATAGGGGCAATAAGTAAAAGCAAATATTTATTAATATTTTCTGTTCGTCTGCAGCCAGACTGGTGCCTCTCTAAGTGAACAGTAGCATTATCAGCTGCAAAGGATAACACACTCTCAAAGTTCAAAACATCTGGTCACATTCTACCTTTTATATTACCCAATATTTCTGGGAGATTTTCACTTTCTTCTTCAAAGTAATCAGATAGGGCTGAAAAAGTATTAAAAAATTTTGATACTGTAGTTTTGAAATCTCAGCAGCCATGGAGAAGAATACACCTTTTCAACCAAACTTTTAATTATTTTTTTCCCCCAACTGGAGAAAGGAGCTAGCATAGTTTATTCTGCAGCATCCCCAAACATCTCACAATCATTTCAAACATAGTGACACTCCCAGCACTGAGAGCCCTCCATGTCCCCTCTGCCACATCCCCTGGAAAAACCTTACTGGCCATGCCAGACCTCCCAGGGGCAACAAAATTCAATTTTTCCTACACTGCTGACAAGACTTAAGCTGCCTCTGATACGAATAATAAGCAATGATCCCATTGGACTTGGCATTGTAGAGAGATGTAACAATGAGTTGGTCTCTGCCACTAAAGCTTACAAGCTAATTAATGAATAAACAGGTTCAGTCCTATCTATAAAACAATGCAAAGATGTAAATGGGAATCCTGTGGTGGGTGGTCTGGTGTTGCATGAGGTGCCACAAAACTTTTAGCCCAAAAAGGCAGGGCTTGGCCACATTTCTGTTACCTTAAAATTACTCTCCTAAAGCCATCCAGAAGCAGGGAGAAGGGCAAGATGCCAGGAGGAGGTTGCAATTAAAGATGTGTCTGTGCTGTAGTCTGGGTTCTAATCCCAGACTACTCTGGAAAGAAGAAGAACTACTCTGTTGCTCTTTCCCTAATCTTGGCATTTCAACACTTTGTGATTCTTTTGCTTCACTAAAAAATCAGAACAATCACATTCAAGTATTCCTCCTTTGTGACTTTTAACAACTTAACAACAAGAAGAGAATAGAATCCAACACAGTGTTTTATCCTCCTACAAACAGGTAGAGGTGATAACTCCAGACTGTGTGAACTGCACTTTTTATCTCTCTCATGTTACTATTATTAACTATTTCACTGTGGATAATTTTAGCACAAACATACAGCAATTTTACCTCATAGTCAAAAAACAACACTATATTTTTTTCAATCCATGAAGATTCCATCTTCCACAATGCTTCCTTAGCCCCAGCAACTTTTTTTAATACTTTTTTAATGAACTATTTGGCAAATCTGGCGCGGCATGAAAACAAACTATTAAATTCAATGAAATATAAATAGCTCGAGGTGCTACTAAGAAAAAGGATGCACAATAACACTTTAAACAGTGGCTTCCAGTCTGGGTGAAAACACCAGTGCCACTGTTATTCCCACTGGAAAGGCATTTCAAGTGCAGTGGCACAAAGCCTGTAGGATTCATTTGCAGAAGGCTCCCCAAGTGTTTTCTCCAGGGTTTACACCTAGCTGCCTGTGTGCTTTAGAGTGTGGGAAATTCCCAGGGCCATACCTACTGTCTCATTCTTTTTATTACAGATTCTGTATGGCTGCAGGCTCCAGAGGATCACTGCTATGAGTATCAGGAGGCTTGAGGAAAAGCTCCTTGAACAAACCCAGCTAAAACTCTGTCTAGACAAGAGAAGTGAGGGACTTTGAGCCCCAGAGTTTTGGGGTCCAGGAGGAGGGGAAGAGGAACCCAACAGTGCCTGGAGTGTTGTGCCTGCAGAATTCTGCCTTGCAAAGAAAGCTCTTGGTGCTCTGGCAGCTGATTCTTTGTTAATTCTTATTAATCCTTAGTGTAGCCATCCTGTTGCCCCTGGGACAACAGGACAAGTTGTCTCTTTTTGCATACAAACTTTCAAAAAGGACTAAAATTTCAGACAAACTGGCCTACTGGAGAGCACGTTAGAAGTGTCAGATAACAAAAATAATTTGTAATTGAAATGGGGTTTTATTAGTATAGTTTTAAACTGTCATCTTCATGATGCAAACCATATGGAGGGACCACAACTACCCACAGAGAAGGCTGGATGCAAAGAATATATCTAAATGCTTAAAATTAATTATGCCAGTCTATTATTTCTCTCCATTAGGGAAACGTTGGTTTTATTTTTTTATCTATGTTAATTAGAAAGATAAATAAAAAATATAAATAAATTAAGGCAGAGGATGTTACTAGGGAAAAAAACCTCAGTAAACTAGAAAATTCTTTGCACATTGTCCAGTCTTTTTTTTTTTTTTTTTAATTCCCTAAACCTTTGACAGTATCAAAACTTGTAAAAAATCAGATAGAAATAAATGGAAATAATTTGGGGGAACTAAATGTAACATAAAATTACAGAAAAATACTAAATAACTTGCAGTTGCATGGAGAACTGGAAAAGATTCAGATTATTCAATGTGAGACAGAATTCTTTGTTACTTATTTTCTGCAGTTGGTCTAGCAGATACACAGCAAGATGATGCTTCTGTTTCTGAATTGAGGCAGAATGGATCTCTGAATTTAGTGTCTGTGTCACAGACATCTGCCTTAAAAATGGAAAGCACTGTACTCTGACTTCTATTTCTGAAATTTCTATTTATCCTCTAAGAGCATATTTTTAGGTTATTCAGAAACTCACAGATGAGATTATTCTTATTTGACTCTTCCACTTGTCCTATATATAAGTCGAGATAAATTCCAGCAAAATGCATAATTTACTATAAATTTATCTAGAAACATATTCAGAAATATTTGGCAAAAGTGGTCCTTTTCAACCTCTGAAAATTCCTGCTGTTTCTATAGGTCTGGAGTCTTCTGAATTTGCTTTTTCTTCTGAGAACACTTTTGATTACCAGGACTGAATTGTTTCAAATTACTGTTGTGGTAAAGAACAGTTTCTATGTTTCCAAATACTTTATCTCCTGTTTGTTTTCCAAAACTTTCAGGTTCTGTTCTATTAATTTTTCTCTGCCTGGATGCACAGCTAACTGCAACATAAATCATCTAAAGACACGGATTTATCACATCTGGAAGGTTCTCTTCAGCACTGTCTGCAAGGTTAAACCTTTACTTTTTAACCCACCTGTATTTCTCATTTCCTCACTTTATCTGGCACATTTCAACGAGATGCAAAATATATTTTCTACTTATGAAAGAGCTGTGACAGGATATAACAGCTGTGGAAAATGGAGAAGACGACCTTCAGAAGGTTCACAAAACAGGATCCCAGGACTCTGGGACATTTCTCCCACATGTAATGCCAAGCAGGAGTCAATTAATCAAGATATTGTGGCAGGGAAAATGTTTTCTCAAATCTGAGGCACGGAGCTGTGGCTGGTTGGTCACTGGGCACTTTCACAGGAGCTCTGCCTGATCTCAGCTCACAGCCCTGAGTCTGAACTGACATGTTTTGGAACTTTGGGGCAAAGCAGGAGACCTCTGTGGACCCCACTTTCCATCTGCAGAACTAAAATTGCAGCACAAAGCTGCCTCCCCATTAGTTGATTATTCTTGACTAATGAATATCTGAAAGCTGCAAACATCAAATAAAACACTGTTTATAGTTATTTGTGTAGCCCTGATAATGGACAAAGAAGAAAAGGGAGGAAAGAGAAACTTCATTGCCAAAGCATCAGCTTTCTCCTGTTGCTATCCCATCTCATCAGTCCTTCCTGCTTCAAACACTCCAATTTTCAGCTTTTCCACCAGTGGAAAAAACCTGTATCTACTTCATAGGGCTGGAAGTACATTTGCAAATGAAGTGGCACAGGCGGCTGTGCGATGATCAAGTGGGAAGCTCCGAATAACTACCAAGTGCCAAGGTGAAAGAGCATCCGACCACAGGCAGAGCAAGAGTATTTTATCCCAATAATATTGCAGCCAGATGAAAAATATGCAGCTTAGATCCAAAATCCTGCAAGGCTTTCTCAGCCTGGGACTTCAGGACTAGCAGCATCACAGCAGAAGCAGCTCTGGTTTGTATCCTACTGCCTCGTTTCAAAGAGCCTCTCACACCAGAGACATGCAAGCGGAAAAAGTTGAAATGCGTGTTAAATATCAGAAAGTATAAAGACTGACATTTATCTGAAAGTATTTTTAATAATGGTTCCGCTTTTTCACAAAAAAAAAACCCCTATTCTCAATAACACCTGCCTCCTTCTGTTATCTGGAGGAGGCATTTCTATGACTCTAGTGTGAAATAGGAAAAAAAGAAATTAAAAATTGGAGCAAGCCTACATGTGCTGCTAAAGAAAATGGTTTCTGAATTGAAACGAATCTGACATGCATTTTTAAACCTTGCTCTGCCTAGATAGGTTTAAAATATAAGCAGCTTTGCCAGTAAATAAGCAAGTAAACAGCAGAGGAGGGCATGATAAGGGAAGGACCAAGTCAACACTCGCCTGGGAAAATGAGAGCCTACAATTAAGAAATAAGATAACACCAGGAGGCTTATCTCCATTTCAGTCGCAGATGTGCCCATATGATTTATATGTGAAAAACAATATCAAAACAAACCAAATCAAAACAGTCTGCACATTTATGGGGCTGTGAGTTTGTACTTCTCTTCGGTTACACAGTGATAATTAAGAGAAGACATTTGAAACACCCACTTCAAAAACTGAACATACTTAATATAGGGTAAGATAACACAGAACTTAGTAAAGATGTCAGCTCAGTCTAAAATCATAATTACTGTGTACAACTTGCTCCTGAGAGGTTTTCCCAGTAGAAATAATTGCATTACTCCAAATTCCTTTTATTAAAAAAAAAAATGTAGATAGGCATAACATGTAATTTTGCAAACAAAAAATACTGTTTTCCTTTTATTTCCAGATTTTATATTTCCCTGGCAAAATGCTGCAGACTGCAGGGAAAACAGTAACATTCAGCTTGGAGTAAACTTTAACACTTTGAATCAGATTATATTTAAATTAAACAGCTGCACAATTAATGATAGAATAAGCAAACTTCCTAATTACCTGAAGTATAACTTTAATTTTTATGATCTTGTTATCTGTTACCCACCAGCTGGACTACTGCATTCCTTTCTGGCCCTCATCCTACCCAAAAGAATATTTTGGTTAGTCTGAAGAAAAGAAAACTTACAGAAGGGTGGTATATTGAGATTGTGAGCACAAGTAGCAGCTTTGCTTTTGCATTTAAAATTATTGCCTAGCCTCCATGGGGCATATATCAGCACCCCAGAAGTCTGATCAAACCCAAAATTTTTGATTGAAAAATGTATTTTTGCAAAAGATATCAGGCTGATTAAAGGCTTCAAATGATGGACAGGTCCATTAGTTCCTAAATGGGTTGCAAATGTTGAATCTGTTCCACTTCTGCAATCATGTGGTGCCTTTCCATGGCCTGGATTTGTCCCCCTGCCTGGACAACCCCACACCTTTAGGGACAGAAGACGTGAGCTGTTCCTACTCTGTGTCTGAGCAGTGTGGACACAATGGTCTGCAGGTCCTTGAGTGCTACAACAATAAGAATAAATCCCAGGAAGCAAGTAAAAATGGCATTTATGGTATTTACAGTAGCCATATGCTGAAAACACTGGTTCCTTCAGTCAGAATCTTCAACTCTCTGTATTCCCCACTTGCATTATGTTTGGCTTGATTTAAAATGAAGGGAACAAAAACCCCAACATTTCAATCTATTAGTTCCATTAAAAAGATGTTTCCTTTTATTGGCACAATCTGGTCTCATGGTTAAAAGTATTTTCTTATAGAGATGTGTTACATCTATGAAACCCTGCAACATATTAGTACTCCATAGAGATAGAAAAAAATAATTTTCTCATTTATCTGTTTGCCACAGAAGCTCTTATCAAATGCTGCAAAAGCAACCTCAGTGTTTATAGATATTTCCCAAAGTTTACAGACTATCAGTTACAAATCAGCTTTGATCAACTACGGGGTGGAGGAGAATAAAAAAAAAACACCCTTTCCTTTAAAGTCTCCATATCCAGTTTTTCCCTTACATTTGAAGTTAAGGAGAAAAGATGATTTTCATTTACTTTTAAATGAATCAGCATTTACTCACAATCTGGTGACTGACCACAGTCACATTTCTCTCCAGTAAGTTTTAAGCCCTTGAGACTGCAAAAGAGATATTTTTAACCCCTTCTTTTTAAAGTGACAAGGCTGAAAGTGGAGTGGAAATGCAGCAAAAGTACTTAATACATGTTGTAGTTTCCATGCAATTAAAAAACTCCAAACAACTCTGTGTGCTTCTACACATTAATAAACCAAGATAAAATCATAGTGACGCTTAAATTCATGACACTGAGTGCAACCATCAGAAATTGAGCACCAAAATGCAGTTAGAGTGCCTTTGTTTTCTCCTATGTGATAGGATGGGATATTGTCAATCACTGTGAAACCACTTGTAAAACAAAATTTCAAAGGGAACCTCACAACAGCACCTCAGGCTCAAACACCCCTAAGCTTAGAAGGAAAAATTTCATCTTGAAGGTTCAATCCAATTGCTACAAGTGGGCTGAGCATGAAGAATGATTCAAATAAACCTTCAATGTGGGAGGAGTTCACTTTTGGATTTGAACTCTGGGCTCGTCTTCATGCATTTCACAAATCAGCTGTGAAAACAATTCCATTCACAGTGTGAAGATTTCTAAGCTATTCTATAACTCATTAAGTGTGTGTTAAAAGTCAAATCAATTATTTCCTCATAGACACCAAACAAGTTCTAGCTCCATAATAAATAGAAGAAACACTATTTATTAAGTAACAAGTGTAATTATTTCCTGAGCAATCACATTCTCTTCCCCTTAGAAATAATCATTTCCTTTGTTCTCCCAGCCTTTGGCTTCTTCCCCACTCATTTTCATCTTCTTTACAAATTTCCTTGTGGATTGCTGTCCTGTTTGCATCAGAAAGTGACTAAGTAAGAAAGGAGCAGTTTCTCTCAAACAGCTTTTCCAAGAAAGAGTATTTACACCCACATTTCAGAGCTGGGGAAAACTGGATATCTCCTCATGTTTCACTTCCTCCCCAGGGACAGGGTAGAGTCCCCATCACTGGAAGTTCACAATAGGTCAGGGTGATAAATAATCTCATCTAAGCTCCCTTGCTCGAGAAATGGTTCCCACCAAGCTCCCTCCCAAACTGGGATATTCTGTGATTTTTGTACTTTGAATAAAGAGAATTTTTCTCCCTCCAAGCAGCAAATCCCATGGATTCTAAAATGCTTGCCAGCTCTGTAAGAAAATGGAAACAATTGGACAATGGAAATAGTGACAGGGAAGGACATGTTATCTCTGGGTGACCTCTGTGCACAAGGCCACTGAACCTATGTGGAGTCTCACCATTGTTCAGTGGAAGTTATTTGATAAAATGATGATGACAACTTTCTTTATCACAATCTTCCCCTCCTATTCCATCTTCATTTTAATTTTGAGTATTCAGCACTATATTTTATTAAGCATAACTTGATTACGTGAAGACACTGTGATGATATTACTATTGACTGGGATATTAGAATAACCTTGAAAAACAGAATTCTTTTAGAACATTAAATGATCCTATTAATATTTTCGACCTCTGCTCCCTGCTATCACTACCCTCCATGGACTCTGTACTACAAAAGTAGAAATTAAAGGAAAGTGATAATGTGCAGCCTCTTTTTTCCATATATTTCTATATACATAAAAATCTACATTCACCTACAAACAAATGGTCAAACTTCTGCTCTTCAGCCCTGCAGGTCAACCTCCCCATGAAGGCCAACCATTCAAAGGTCAGCAAATTCCAGACATAAAGCATCAGGTGGTAATCGAAGTTGCTCACATCTGAACAGGCTGAAAGGAAGAGTTTTCCTCATAGGTGGAGAACAAAATTTCATGCTGCCCTGCTTCACCCATCCTGCCTCACCCATTCTCAACAGGCACAGTCCATCCCTAGCCCTTTCCCCCACAGGTGTTGTATACCCCTGGAAAACAAACTGCAGTGGGGAAGGTGGATTTAACTGTTAGGAGAGAAATAAAAGACGCGATATGTGCAACAGAGATGTGAAAATGACTGATTTCCCAGCCAGACAGGTGAAAAAAAAGTTATCTGGTTAATCACGTTAGCAGTTTTCAAAGTAGTTTTCTTTAGCCTTAAGAAACTGACTGACACCCATTAGAACTTGTGGAATCTCAGGAAAATCTCCACTGGATTTGGCCACTGCCTTGTAGCCAAACAGGAAACAGACTCCAAATTTTTCTTCCACCACTGAGCTGAGGGTTTCAGCCTCTAGGCTAAAGGGTTTTTTTCCAGATGTGAATCCTCTCAACCACTGATTGGCATTTCCAATGTCACAACCTCCCTTATCAGGTCATTTCCGAATGTTTGTGTCCTTGCTCAGATCAGAGCTGCTCAAGAAACTGCTGCAAAAAGTTTATTCTCTCAAGTCAGCTCCTTTGACTATATTAGTCTTTAAATCCCTGTACAGATTTTTTCCCAGCTCTATCCAAGTCATCCACCTTCATTTGCAAAACTATAGGCTGAGATTAAAACATGCATTTCAGTAATTTTGTTTCTCTCCTTAAGCCCTCGCACAAATCCCAGCATATTGTATATCCGAACTTGATGAGCTGTAATGAGGACAAAATAGTAAATTATCACATTCCTAACCACCACGTTAAAATGATGCAGTGGTTAAAGAATTATATACTGAATAGGGCAGAGCACTGCTCTGCTGCACGAGTGTAAACCTATAGAAACTCCAGGGAACTCACTGAGATTTACATGGATGTTCCTGGGGACAAAATCTGACCCACAGACCTTGAGGAAACATATTAGACCTGTGAGGTTTTGTAAGTAGAACACAGTGAGGATTACATCACCTTTTAATAGAAAGCCTGTTGTTAGAAGTGAAGGGTTTTGCACTTGTTGGAAGGTGCTTGTCAAATGGGAAACAGGAGAGCAGGAGGAGCTGAAGAATAGCAGCCTTATGTCATGGGTAGTTGTATGAAAGGCAGCCTTGAATAGAGTGCACTATAAAGAAAGAATATTGTTATGTTTTCTGACAAGGATCTGGTTTGCTAAGTGATTCTTGAACTCCACAGGGGGACTTGTCTCTTCACCTTGATTTAAAAGAACGTACAAACAATACCACTTAAACTCAAAATATGCTCAGGCTGTCTTCTGCTTTCACTGAAAGAATCTCAGAACCAGGCAAAACAGATGGTGCTGAAGCCCTTTCCTTTAGCTAATACTGGCTGTACTTAGAAGTCTGGAAAGAGTGAGAGGTTTAAGAGGAAAAACAGACCTTATGTTTTCTTTCTTTTTTTTTTTTTTAATTGTCAAGGTTTATAAATAAAGAGAAAGTTATTAATCCAATTATTTTCTGTGGAGTATTGATTCACTGCAGAGTGATCCAAGGTAGCTGATACTGTGAGTTGCCTGTTCATCAACAGGAGGAAAGAGCTCAGTACACAGGATCAGTTCTCCATAATAAAAAATGGACTAGAGTTTATTTATCATTTTGATTAAAGTAATTTCCCTGTAGATCTGCAGTTTCTTATGTCAGAATCAGAATTCTTTGATGCAGATATAGATATTCTACTTGTTATACATAACTCTCTCACCGGCATTCTTTTCTAAAAAGACAATGTTCATTTTACCATTTCTTGCATTTTTAATCCTATTCCCAAGGAGAAAAACAAAAACAGTGCATCACCACAAAAGACCAATCCTCTGTAATCATGGAGAAAAGCTTGTAGTGACAAGATGCTTGGATTATTACATAAAATGTATTAATAAATGTCAATAAGAATTAAAACAAACTGTCACAAACATGTTTTATTATCTATTCTTCCAGAGGATAAAAAGGCAGAAAAGAGCACCAAGAAGTCTGAGATTGAAGAGAGCCTTTGTTACCATAGATACTGGGCAGGTGTGTCATTTTCAACTATAAGCACACATATGATAAGAGTCTTCTGACTGCAAATGCACCTGAATAAAATAAGGAGGAGTTGTAACAAAAAAAGAAAAGGAGGTAGAGAGACTGAGCTGTTTCACACCTCCAGCTTATCTCGCAGTTGATGTGTTATCAAGTCTCTGAAATTTCCATCTAAACAAAGAGCAAGCAGATTTTTAGAATTTGCTGGGTTGTGAGCTTTCAAATCTGTTCACCCTGCATTCCACCACTTTCATGTAGATTTTAATACCAAATAGTCATGAGATGAGTGGTATTTCTAGATATCTAAGTCTGTCTTTCAGACCTTTCTGTCTTCACACAGAGAAGTTGAAAATATTATTTTTTTTCTTGGGGATCTGTGAGAAAAGCATGGGAGAAAAAATAACTGATGGCAACAATTGTTGTTTAGAAAAGAGACAAAATGTTTAAAAATTCTGTTTCTCAAAACTTCTAAATGTATATTAGAGATGCACTTGCTAACACCCAGCAGCAGTGACAACCTACACAAAATGATAGAAGATTCCTTCAAATTGCCAGTCCCAACATTGTATTCTTGAAATGTAAAGAAAAATGTTCATGTAAAAGTTGAAGGAGGAAATCAACCTTCTTTGGATGCACATCTTTGAAAAACTATCAAAGCTGTTTTCATTAAATGACTTCCACTATTCACCTACAAAACAACTGAACATTTGTATCAACTACTTGCACATCAAAGGGAAAAAATTGAAAGAAGCAACAAACACTAATCCAATTTTTTTAAAAATTATTATTTTTCTATCACAGTAACTGAAATATAGGAATATCCTTTTCATTCCTGTCAAACTCACTGGGGATAATGGCTTGGAATATGAGCTGCTAAACAAAAAGTCAGTCTGCCCACTTAGTCTACATACTGGTTTATTTGTGAGATAATTCCCCATGAATTTCACTTATTACTTCCCAACAGGCAGAAGACTCTTTCTTACAACATTTTGCTAGAGGCTAAAAATAGAGGGAAAAATACAACAATACTCTGACTTAAGCTTTTTAACCTAAAAAAACCCAAAAAACAAAAAACAAAATTTAAAAAAAAAGTTTCATTTCAGCTCTGGACAGTGATTTTATTTGAATTATCTGCATTCCTGCTCATCTCAGTTCTGTCATAGCAACTTCATGTGCATTGTATCAACAGCATCAGATCTTTTTCCCTGAAAGATGTACAAGCAGAGCTTCATTGAGAAGGAAGGAAAACCCTGCATGAGCCAAAGCTTGGCAGGTTTTTCATCAAAGAAGGGGTAGGCCTCTGGGAATATAAAGCTTTAGTCATTACAGGGAAATTAATGATGATCTTTACCTTAAATATCTTCCTCATGTCTGTGAGTAATAACAACTTGCTGTATCTAACTATGTTTCTATCTCAATCCACAACTGTAGGCAGAAATTACTTCCAGCATTCCAATGATAAAATCACATTTCTGAGGAGCTATTAGAACACTGGCTGCTGCTTTTCTCCAGTTGGCCATTCCCTGGTCTTGGAGAAGAGCTTTAGTTTCTCCTGGAGTTGAAGAACCACCTTGTGACCCAGAAGGAAACTGAGTTTGTCACAACGAGGTTTCCAGGAGGTCACTGCAGATGATCACCATCATCACACAACACCCACACCTCACACATGCTTCTCAGAAATCTGGATGTCTTCATTCCCAGCTTTTGAAAATGCTTTCTGTCAATGCAACAAAGTGAGTCCTGACCACATGATGTCACTGAAGCTCATACTTCACAGGAGCATGGGATTTTGCATTGCCATCCTAGTCAAAATGCAATACTCAATTCTTCACATTAGCTTCAATTAGATCCAGTCATGTTCTTCAGCTTGATGATAGGATAGACTTCTATGACTAATTATTCTCAGTAATCATAATGCTAATAAAAATCTTTGTATAGCAGAAATCATCCATTAATTGAACGTTAATCTCATGAGGCCATTTACCCATTTATGTGTTTTCACTAAAAGCAAACGACACATATACGTTTTTCAAAGAAGCAGAAGCATAAAATATTTTTCTGATATTATCTTGAGGCTATATGCCAGATGAAGCAAGCTTAATTCTTCATCTCCAGCCATCAAGTCTCACACCAAAGAGCTGTTCAAATGCTGTATCATCAGTCTGTCCACAGGCAGCAGCACTGCCCAGATCTGAGTGGCAGGAAAATCTTTTCTACCTACCTCTATGGTCATCTACATTTGGAATCCTTATTAAAGGACTCAAGCCATGTCCCTCTACCAGCCAGGAAACTACTTGATTTCACTTTAAGAGTTCAACAGGTTTTCATCAAAAAAATAGTAATGATTGTCCAATTCTTGGCAATTTCATCTCTGTTTTCCCAGTTGGTAAATGAGATGTAGGAGTGACAAATCCTCCCTTGGCCCAATTTGACAATTCCTTTCTTCTTCAAGAATGACATAGGTTGTCCAATAGTGGATTCTCTTTCACCTTCCTTACCTTCCTTGACAAAACAAAACCAATTACCATCCAAAACCAAGCTTTGTTTTCTGAGGATATTCACAAGGAAATATATCAAAGGTTGTCTAAAATGTCAACTGCGTTGAACATCTTCCATCAGCACAATGTGGATTGCAGCAAGGATTAGAGAGGTTGCCCTAATGTCATTGTTCAGTTTTTGATGATGGAGAACATTTATTTACCTTTTTGCCCCTGGGCCACAGCAGAATGCAACAGATTTCATCAACAGAATTTTCTGATACACCACAGGAAGGGATGTCTACTAAAATTCCTTCAGACACCCAATGTCTTGCACAGAGGGACACATGCACAGAGTAGATATGAAGCACAACAAAACTCCTCCATATTTCAGTTGCAGAAACATTCCTGTCATCCAGATTGCCTCTGTGTTAAGCCAAGATCATCTGGTTAAGCATCAGTGAACTGCTGAAACTAAACTGAGGAACACTACTGGTGAGACCCTCTGAGAGCAGGTGATGTTTTGAGACATTGCCATTGCAGTGCAGGATTTTTTTAAAGTTTCCAGTTGTGAATGTCTGAGCCATTCTTCAGTTTGAGGATTCTCAGGCTCCACCTCATTGCAGCATCTGTGCACTGTCTGGGAATTTGACTAGGAAGTTGTCCCATGCTTAATGTGATGGTCTTGTTTCACTAATATCTGCCACTGTGGTCTGCTGCCACGTATTTCCCTCATCCAGCTCTCTCCCACATGCCATGAAGCTCTTGAACTCCCATCTCCAGAACACACCAGTAGCAGACATATAAGGTTCAGGGATACTTCCTTGTCTTTGGTGCCCTGTTTTCCTACAACTCCTCCTGACAGAAAAACCATTCCTAGGAAAATTTACCAGTGAAGAACACAGCAGTGCATCTCCTCCATCACTCAAACCTTCAAGAACAATTCTGAAATCTGCTCTCTTCTTCAGCTTCTCCGAAAGTTTAAATAAGTCTCTCCTCCAAGTGATCTATATGCCCATCCCAGGGCAAAAACCTCCATGGAAAGGATTTTTGATCAAAATTCTACTTCTGACACATAAGATGGGTACAGCTCCATCATGTAACAGATGAAATTTTTTAATGAGCTGCTTTGGAGCCTGGGATAATTTATGCCACAGTCTATGTCATTCCAAGTACAAACACTCATTTGATCTGTTGTCTGACAACAAAAGCATAACATAATTTTAAAAACAAATGGGGGAGGAGGGGGGTTACATTACATGATTGCCCTCCAGGAGGGCAGGACAGAAGTATCACTCCTGATGAATCATGGATCTATGGCAATGGCTTAATGAAAATATATGCTCTTACTTCTAATCCAGGATTGTGCTCTTTGTGATGTTTCAGGCAAATAAATGGAAAAGAGCCTTAGTTAGCTGGGCTGCAGTCACACACAAAGAGGACATTTGGTTCTGCCCATATTAAGTTCTAGCATCCTTATATTTTCTTATAACTTTAGGGTTTTATTTAATGAAGTTATAGTTCATCTGTAAAAGCTGTTATGGAACAAATACAAAATCCTCTCAGACTTAGGTCAAATGAAAGCTGAGCATTAACTAGCGCAGAGGCAGGAAAGGACTACTGTACCATATTTTTTTGTTTTGTTTTGTGGGTTTTTTTCCTGGGAATTTAAAATCTGCATTTGACAGTGGTAATGGTTGAGAGATAATCCCTGGAACCACTTAAGACAGAGAACTTTGTTACTGCTTGTCCTTATCTGGATAATCAAATAATAAAGTCCAACTGGCTACCAAAGCAGAGCTTTCAACCTAACTCTGAAATACTTTAAATGTAATTTGTTCAGTAAACTGCAGTACATTAAATTTCTATATTAAGTAAATTATAAGGAAGAGTGCACTTTGCAAAATTAAAAAGTGCTCCGTTAACTTATCTATTACTCCTCTGGGAAAGTTTCCAAAGTGTGTCTAGTACAATTAGATACTTTCTTTATGGACAGTCTATAGCCAGGAAAGAATTCTTGCAGCTCAGCAAATGTGTCTCCAGTATTGTTGTAGACTCCTTTTTATTTTCCAAGGTGAAACTCCCTGATCACAAACACCATTTTTCTAGGTTGTATGGGCAGATTGAAGAGTTTGAGATAAAAATAACTACCTAAATCACTATCTGGCAGTTAGAATCAAAGAAATATTGATCACATGCTTTTAAGTGACTTTTTAAAAAAGTACTCTTTAGAAATGCATTTAGAATAAAAGTAAGGGGGATACAACATACAGTGGATTTACTTCAGTAGAGTCCCACCACACAGCAATTACAAACTGCCTTCATCACATGCTGTAAGATAAAAAGGAGATATTACATTCAAGAGGTTATTTTTATAAGAAAAGGTACCAGTGCTTCACAGGGATATGAAAAATGATTGACCCCAATTTGTTTTTCTCTGTAAAGCCTGTCATTCTGAACTGGCTTTTTTACTGGCTGGATTCTGAGGACTGAGTGTGTAGGAGTCTCAGTCCCCTACCACTTCAGTGAACCAACTGATCAATGCTTTTTAGTTACAGTCTCTTCCTTAATTACTGTAATGGCCAAAATCTTATTTGCATGAGGTATGCCTCCCTTTGGACCTTGCTAGACAAAGTCCAAGAGCAAAAAAAAGGGAGGGGAGCTCCTTACTGTGCAAGAAATGGCTGCAAAAAAACCTCAGAAAGTTAACATTTCTGAAAGAATTGTTGTATTTTGTTAGTGTGTGTCAGCCAGAAAAATAAATATGCTGAAACTGCATCTGTGGGTGCTTATAGAAGTATCAAAGATTAAGGTCACAGCATAGCCAGGCTTTCAAATCAACCATATTGAGAGCTCTGCAAAAGCTGGAAGACCCTGGATGTTAGAGACAGCAGGCACCATCAGAAACCTCCTCTCCCAAAGGAAAACTGCACCAGCTGAGAAATCACAAACACCTGCAGTGGAATACTTGATTCCAGGACAGTGATGTGCTTGCTAGAATTTCAGTATCACCCTTCCCATTGGAAATATTCCCCCAATGTCTTCTGCTTTTCAATGCCATGATCCCAGAAAAGTTTGCCATGGACAGTAGTCATGCTAAAGGCAGAAAATTACTCCTAGTATGTATTTGGGTTTTTAACATCACAGCTTGTGGTCTCTTTTCACTCCCCTACTAAAGATTTCAAAGCCTGGGTTGTGCATGACCAGGCCTTGGCCATGTCTTCCTGGACATGTTAAAATAATGACCATTTGCCAAAGGAGACAATTGTTTGTGGCTGTCAGAGAGGAACTTGTCTGTTCTCTGCTCTTGCTGTGAGTGGCTGCTGACTCCAGTGAGATTAGAGAGGTGCCTTCTGCACACCTTTTGCATCTCTGTGAATGATGCATTATTTAAACAAGATCGTTCCAAAGAGTCGTCTTCCCGAAATATCTCTCAAGGATTAAGACAGGTTTATGACCAGTTGAACACTCAGCAATTATAAATATACTGCCCATTTTATTCCAAACTGCCTTTTCATGAGCTGCCTCTCGCAGGGCACAGGCACAAGGTGAAGCACACACTGCATGTAGAAAAGGCTGCAGAAGAATAAACAATCATGGATAGCTCTCTGGCTGGAGACAGCTGGTGCTGACTCAGGTACAGTGGAGCCTGGCAGACACTGTCATTCACATCCTCGAGCCCTTTGAGGAGTTAGTTTGAAAAATAAGCTCTGGAGATGTGTGTATGTGTGTCATCATGCCAGCTGTCAGGGCTCTGACAGTCCCACCTCAGCATGTGAGTACTGGATCAAGGCAACGAGGCCAAAAAAAAGGAAGTGTTATCTTGTCTTTCAGAGCCGTTTAACAGTGTGGTGTCAGTAAAGGCACCATGTAGAATGAGTTCTGATTCCTTAGCTCAGGCACTTCTCTGCCAGTTCTCCATTTCCCCGAGACTTCACCAGAACTGTCACACACAGTCAAGCTGAGGAACATCAGGGGAAAATCCCAGCCATCCAAGAAGCAATAATAAAGACCAAAGACTACATCCAGCCCACCTGGAAGCTGCAAATGTAATGAGCTATTTGGAAAAGAACGTGACAACCTCAAACTCGAGCGACTCTTGCTCCTGCCAAACCTGAGCCAGTCCTGAGCCTCACTCCACACAGAGCAGGTCTTGCTGAGTGGTGCAAGTCTAACACCAGCTCACTTCCACATCTTGCAAACCTGGCTTTGTCCTCGCTTGGAGCTCTTCCCAGCAACGTTCTCTCTGAGAGGCTCTTGAGCTGCACTGAGGATGTTACATCTAAAAACAGATGCCAGCTCCTGCCAGCAAATGCAAAATGGCTCGTCGCCTTGCAGTGTAGTCTGCCCACGCTCGCATTTTGTAGCAGTGGCTATTTGCGATTTTGCACCAGGATTTTCAGGGTGCTTGTGTGCACTATGAACCTCATTTTTACAGAAAATGTCTGGCAGTTATTATCACTTATGATAAGCTAAAGTGCTCGTCGTATATTCCCCATTTTAATTTTTAAGTGGGTCTACAAGTATTGAAAACCAAGCAGCAATTTGCTTCACTCCCCAGGATTCTTTTCCCTTCCATTCCTCAAGTCTATGAAACATTTGTCACAGGTAGCATATATAAAATGCATTGAGAGACATTTGCCTTCCCACTCTTCCTTACAGAACAATCTTTAAACCTTTTGGGATACGTGCTGCAAATAGGATTTTAATTTTCAGTATTTGTACATTTAATGCATAGCAGATGACTTAACTCCTACTCTTATTTTCTTGCAGTCTTTTATTGTGGATAACTTTGGAGGATTGCTGTGGAAAGTGTGTGTTGGGGGGGAAATTCTACTATTTCATATGCTGTACTAAAGTCACAGGACTGTATTTAGCCTAATGGGGGAAGAAAATACCTCCTATTTAGAGGAAATGGTAAGTGACAACCAGCTCATCACCATCTCTAAATATAAGCATTTGACTTAGGGGCTCTGGACCACTTCCTGGCAAAACTCACCTCTTCCCAATATTTATAGTATCAATATTTATATCCACAGGTTTTATAGGAAATTATGTCCTTTAAGAGGTGCTGACCTGCAGTGCAGTTAGATATCTACAATAACCTCAATTTGTGAATGTCCATTAATGCAAAATTTCCCAAATAAAACAGTTTGCTTAGAGGAGCATTTCATGACATCCCCCTTCTTTTCTCCTTCAGAAGGTGCAGCCTGCTGACACACCTTCCCATCCTTTTCCCATATTTTCTTCCATTCTCAAGCCGCAGCACCAGGGCACAGCCTTTGGACTTATCCCACTCCCCATGAAACCCAAAAACAAGGAGGAAGGGCCAAAAGAAAATTTTTCGCCAAACTAGGAGTTTCATTCCCAACCTTCCAGCTTTAAACCAGCACCCTCCTTGTTTCTGGTGTCCAGAACATGAGTGCAAATCCCATTTTAGGGCAGGAAAGTCCTGAGTGATCAAACTGGCAAAAAAATATCTGTGTCTCCACACATTCCACGTTGTGTCCAGAAGTCAGGGAGCTGATTTTTTTTTTTGAATGCTGCACCTGATTGCAATTGGCACAGCTTTGTCAGGTCTCTATTGAGCACATCCTGGCACCTCTGAAAGCCTGACAGAACACAAGAAGAAATGCCTTTTCACTCATCATCAGATTGTTAGTAAACAAGGCACATTAAGCAGTGTTTCTGTTCAACAAAGACCCTGCTGGGTAATTTTGGATCATTTACCCCCAGTTAACCATTAATTGCTACATAAAATTTTAATCTCCATTTAAACAGACTATAGCTCTGTATCTGTTTCTGTGTCAGCCTCAAGACAGCAGTAACTTCGCAGCTGTGGAATACTGACTGCTTTGTACTCCCTCAACTGAAAGGCAACATCATGCACAACCAAAATGTTAAATGAGGAATTAAAAGAAAAAAATAAAATTGCCATTGCGAAGAAGAAAGATTAAGAAGGGGTGGAAAGAGCAAGAAGAAGGCAGAAAAATCTAGGAAAGGCAAGGTTGAAATGCACAGATTTTTTTTTTATTTTTTTAATAACTATTGCCTTGAAAGAAACTGAGAGTTCTTTGACACATTCAGGGGGTTAACCCCATAAGTGATTATTTTTAAAGAGTTGTTAATAAAATGAATTAACCAAAACCTAACAATTTTTGTTGCCATACCACTTTCCTCTGTGATTAGTGCACAGAGTGAACACCATGGACTCCCAGCACTGGTGGTTTCTGCTGGGCTCTGTCCCTTGGCAGAACAACCTGCAGTGTGGTGACTAAAATGTTAAAATGGATATATTGATTTAGAACCCCAAATAAAAACAGTACATTTATAAACATCTTCCCTTCACATAATCACCAAGTATAGAAGGAGAAATCACCATTTCTAGTGTGCACCTCTGCACACCCAGACACACAAGGAAGGGGTTGATCTCCACCTACTGAAGGGAAAAGCAGATCTCCCATGGGCAAAGTCAAATGTAAAGCAAATAGCTCCTTGGAGTCTGAGTTCTGAGGAAGGACAGAAATAAAGATGTACAGCTTCCATCAGCCAGAGTGTCAAATCCTGGCTCCACTGGTGTCAAGGGGAGCTTGTTCCTGACTTCAGTCAGGCTGGAGTATTAACCAGCATGTTTAAACATAAATAAAGGGGGCTGCTTTTAACAAATTTTACCACCTTTTATTTATCCTGAATGTTGGGGAAATTAACTCCCAGCTTCAATTTTATGCTCATACAAAACCTCTTTTTTCAGTTTCTCCCTCTTCCTGGGTTCTGCAAGCTCTGTGTGTAGTCCCAGGCAGCATTTAATCCTCATTTCTATCCTGAATTAAATGAGGCACTATTGGAATGTTGAGCTTTGTGCAGGACCTCTGACTGGAAAAGAATTTCCTGCTGACTTTGGGATATTTTGACATGATCCTGCTCCTCAGTGTGCTTGGCATCATGAGTCTTTTCAGCAAAAGCATGCACCTGCTTTAGAAAGAGCTTGACATATTAAGGATATCTACATCCAGATCCACCACTAAAAATAAATAGAGAAAAAACAACAAAAATGCATTTTACTAATATGCTTCTCTTCAGGGTTATGAAATTGCTAAAAAGCTTTCAGAGGAAAAAGTTACAGAAATTGATGGTTTCAACGTTGTGAGTTTTACAAAGATAATTTCCTTTACCACCAAAATGGTCTTACAACTGATTATTTTTATTATTTTTAATGCTATTTGTAAAAAAGCAAGAGCGTAAATCTTAAGGCTAAGGCATATTTAAGGCATATTTAAACAGACTCAGGAAGGCATATATCCACATTTTAATTAATAGGCCTTCAAAGGCAGATCCTAGTAAAATATCTATCTGGACACAAATCTGTTCCCTGCTCCTCAGAAAAAAAAAAAAAAGACAAGATGTCTCATAGATTAAATATAAATGTAAATGAGGGAGATAATTTGTTTCTTTTTCTGTATAAAAGTATGAAAAAAATTACTGTTCTTTGTTAACTGATTTCTATGTTGAGCTTAAAATAATGAACAACAGCCATGGGAACTATAAGACTTTCTTACCCAGATATATAACAAACATCTGAGGATAAGGATTTTATGTGGGTTTTTCTATCACGTGAGGCAATAGTGGAAATAAATGAATTTTTATGAGCCATATGAAGATTTTCCAGACAAAATGATGCCAAGGAGATTGTGCCAGAAAAATCTGGGCTTTCTCTGATTTATCTCCATTATTACTAAAATTCTGGGCAACACACAGCAAATACAGTCTTGGAATTTCAGCTATCACTTCTGTAGTAAATACACCCACTCCTCTACCATCCAAACATTGAGAATCCCAGTAAAGGAAATCTGGAATATGTTTTTCAATCGAGGAATGAACTGTTAGTGAGGCACTTTTCTTAGATATGTATTTGCTTTAGATTTTAAAACACCTTTGGCTGGAGTAAATTCAGTGTTGGTAAGATTAAATACACAGCACATCCTTGAAGATTCCATCAGAATTCTGAGGCTGTAGGGGAAACTTGCATAAAAGTAGCTATCCTAAGCCACAAAAAAGGCTTTTCAACATACTCTGAAAAAGGAAAGTAAGTGTTGCTCCTTTGTGTATATAATGGCAGGGAAAAAGTGCATCAGTCAATTGCTGCTGTGTATGAAGAGAGTTTCAAATAACACTGAAATCCTTGCTCATCACCTCCCTGTGCATTTTGAAGGGTGTGTAATGAAATGTCTGAGTAGAAGATTTGTCAGACAGCACCTGTGTATTCAGCTAACATGTCAATTCAAGGGAATTTGGGACTCTGGCTTCAGACACCAGGATGGTCATTCCTCATCCATGATTTGGGCTTATTATTCCTACATGACAATTAATAAAAGCCATATTATGTGATGGTCTTCAGAAAAACTCCTTAAATACAGAGGATGTTCTTCACCAAAAGGACAGCAAATTCAGAAAATAAAATTGCAAGTCAGTCGCCAAACTTCTTGATTCTGGACTATTGAAAATTCTGAGTTTCCCAAAGGTTGCTGAGACAAAGCACAAGCAACAAGACAAAACTAAAGGGTTGTCAGAGAACATGCAGCTCCCCAAAAAGCCATCAGTGGACCAGCTGCAGAGCCTGGCTGAGAATTTTGACTCAGGGGTGTTGTTTGATGCCCACATTGGGGCTCAAATTGCCATTCCAGCTTGGGAATGTGATCACTGAACCCATCAGGATTTCCACTGGGAAGTCACAGGATTCAGCTCTGTACCACCTGGCATTGCTGTCCCCAGTACCTGTCCTGCCTCCCCACGAGCTCCAAGGTGCAATACAGAGTGCTTGGCAACATTGCCAAATCCTCAGTTGCAGGTAGGTTTTGGCAGCCCTTGACAGTGGCTAATTTTTGTTTAATCATACAGCTTAATCTCTATGCACAGAAGTGCAATGTTGGTGGCTAATGAAACTGAACTGTGCACTCCAAACAAAGGATCCATGGCTCTGCCATGCCCCAAAGATCCTCAACATTTAATAACTCTTCCTCTACTGCATTTCTACTTTATTGTAAAGCACCCATTCACACTTGGGACAATTCCAAGCAACAGCCACATACAATTTGCAATAACTTGAACTGAAATAATAAAAATGCTATTTCCTGCTCTTGCTGGCTTGCTACCTCCCCTAACACCAAGACTTCATGGGAAAAAGAAGTCACCTGTTACATCTTTTCCTTTCTGGCTCAGTAAAATACAAATTCTTCCACTAAGTCTCATGAGATGCTAAGGTGCTTTCTCAGAAAAGCTTCTGCACCACAGTCATTACTCTGAATTCATGGAGAGATTGTGACCAGAAGGACCAGAAGGAATACTGAAAGGAGAGAAAAAGTGAAAACCAGAGTTTGAATAGGACGGGAAACAGATAAAATTCAAATGTTTGTTTTTCAAAACAGAATTAAAGATACATGAAATTGATGGTTGGCAATCATTTATGGACCTTGAATGATTGACTACAAATTAGATTTAAACTTACCATTATTTCAGAACAGTTTGGAATCTGAGCTGAATATTTTCCAAGGCCTAATAGCAGGAATTTGATAACATTATGCAAAGTAGTATATCCAGCATAATACTAAACCACCATAGAATAAAACAGAAACAGCAATCACTGCTATAATATGTAGGAGTTGAAGGCGTGAAGCAAACACAAGCCATTGATAAAAGTCAACATTTGCCAGGCATTACCATACAATTCCTGCAGATACCTCCCATTCTGAGTGGAGAAAAAAAACCCCAACGAATCGTTATATACTACTATGAAATAATTGATGGCATGTTTATGACCTTTTCAGATCAAAAGCAAATTATAGCTTATAATGAGAATATTTACACAATAATGTGAATTCAGTATGCTGCATATCAAATTTAACCACAAATCAGGAACTGGAACGGTGAAATGCCACACAGTACTTCATTATGATTCAGGATAGCCAGGTGATAATTCTAGCGCTTTGCTGATTATAATTTCTTTAGCACACAATGTAATGAAAGAAAAAATGGGAACAGTGGAAACATTTTGGCATGATTAAATGGCCACTGTGTTCAAACAAAAGTTCTGATCTAAATCTACTCTGAATTAAATAGCTGCCAGAAAGAAGATTAATCTAACGCCTGGGCAGTGGAATGGGACTTGTGATTTGGCTTCCTCTTCCAGCCCCACGGGACTGTGCACTGTTTTTAGAGTTTTCATATCCATTTTACGAATGGATATCACCCCACATAGTACAGCCAATGTACTGACGTATTAACACACTCAGGAAAGAGACAGCAGTGCATCCACCTTTTTCCAAGAACAAGTCCAACACAGAGGGTCCAAATGTAATTGAATGTGGACAGCATGATGTAAGAATTAAAATAAAACCCAAGTAAAATAGGTATTTGGCACACAAAGACATTTTTTTATGTATTTTAACTGTCGGTATGATTTAGCGAAGTTTTATTAAGCTTTCTGTTCCTCATCTTTACAACTACGATATAAACAAAAATTTATACTGTCAAAACACCCAGTCTAAATTGTGTTGTTTTATTTCTACTGCAATAAATACAGCAGATATGGCTCCAGTGGAAATGCATGGCAATATTTTGTAAATGGAGAGGGCCAGACCTGGGGGATTAGCCAGCATGTCCACGGGCAGGGCTGCCACTGAGGCTGGAGAAAAGGGCAGGCAGGAACCTTACAAAACCCAGCAAGGAGAAATGCAAAGTCCTGCAAACCCTTGCTGTGACAGAGGGCTGGGAACTGCCTGGCTGGGGAGAGAACAAATTCCAAATGAGCCACACATGTGCCTCAGCAGCAAGGAAGGACAGCAGCATCCTTGGCTGTATGAACAGGAGCTTTGGAGGTTTTCAAGATCTGACTGGATAAAGCCCTGAGCAACTCGGTCTGATTTCACAGCTGGCTCTGCTTTGAGAAGAAGGTTGGACTAGAGATCTCCTGAGGTCCTTTCCAACCTCAATTATTCTGTGATTCCACGATTCTGTAATTAACTGAGCATGAAACCTAAGCTGGAAAGAAATTAAATTGCTTTCTTCTTACCCCAACCCCCTGTCAAACTGGTTTTTGTTTAATAATTTTTGAGTACTGACATGGAGAGCTGGCTTTCAGTATTCTCCAGTAAATAAAGCTATGTAGCTTACATTACTTGATTGACTGCACGAATTTGACATATTAGAACTTGGTGCTGTGAAGAAAGGATGTGGATTTATAGCCTGATATGTATATTTTTATATTGAAACTGCCTGTGACTCAGACCAATGCAAAAAAGGAAGAAACAAAGTCAGTAAACTATTGCACAGCTGGATTCACAATCAAGGACCAGTTTCCTGATTTTAAATTTCCTGCATATTTACTAAAGCATTGCTTCATGCACTTTTCTCTTGCATCTCCCAGTCTTAAAGGCAATAGAAACTGCAGAGGATACAGTGAAGTTCAATATCTATAATCTTATCCTATATAGCATTATCCATTTTATACAGACCTTTAATTATTTGTATATAAGAAGATCTGTGGAATCTCATGAGCAGAAAATAATAAATGGTGGGCAAGGGCTTGGATGTGGAGGCAGAACCCTTCTCTCTGTATTCTGCCAGAAGCAGAGGCCAGATGACCTGCTTCTTTGGAGGCTTTAGAAAATGAAATGGAAATGATTCTATGAAGAGCAGAGGCCATGATCTCTTCACAGCCTATTCATATTCCCTTGCCCTTCCTGCCTGCTTCTCTGGGATTATCTATTTTGACTTCACACAGAGAAGTTTAAGCATACAGAACCCACAGACCTTTTACCCAGCCCAGATGTAAGCTCATATATCTTAGTGGCTGAATGTGAACACTGTGCTCACACTGCTCTGTGCTCTTGTCCCATGAGGGAGCTTGGATCATGTTTAAATCACTTTTTGGGTTCTCTAGATCAAATGAGAGAATAAAGATGATCAGCCAGCCCAGAGAAGAAGGAGTTAAGACAGTCATGGCTAAGTTGTAGCTGTTTTTCTCTCTTCAGTATGCATCCTCCTGAAGGCAGCCAGGGTGGCTTATTGTATCTCCAATCCTGGATATTGACAGAATGAGGTAGAAGCTAATGGCTGAATGCAGCAACAGGCCTCGTAGCTAAAAAAGCAAAATAAGCACATTGCACACAGCCCTATTTTTTATTAAATACAGTTTAAAGCCTGGCATTAAGGGTGTTGTTTTTTGTTTTTCTAAAAATCCCAGATCGTTTGAGGACAGGCTGCCAAGTTCATCCATCAACTCAGCCACTGAAATATTGGTGTTCTAAAAAATTTATACAGCATGAGTTCTCCACAACCTGCAACTGTGGGGACTTTTGTTTTTAAATTATCGTCTTCCACTTCAATTCAATCCTTTTTTTTAAAAAGGAAAGGACTCTGTTTTAGAAAAGCATGTTTGCCTTCTGTGAGCTACATGGCCTTGAAAAGATCAGGTATTTTCTACAGGATGCAGGTCTTGGAGGCTGAAGAACGGGAATTTTAAGCATGTATTTAGTTGTGTCCATGTTTGAGCTACAGTTTTTTTCTGGGAAAACTCATTTTCTGTTACCACGAGTCAAAATGTTCTACACTGAACTCTGACTTCTCAAAACCAGAATTTTAGGCAATGAAACATCTCTTTCCACAATAAAAACACACCTTCGACTATTGTTTTTGTAGAATCAGAATAATTCAGGTCAGAAGCAACCTTGGGAGGTTATCTCAGCCAACCTCCTGCTCAAAGCAAGTTTTATATTCAACAAGAAAATAAAGGCTTTGTCTAATGATTATGCTGGAAGTTAATTAGCCACAGAAAGATAACATCCTAACCTCTGTCCAGCTTTCTTTCATGTAGAGGGATGACACAGAGTCAGGAGTATACAAGAATATAGCCTGCATTGCGAAACAAAAACAGATCTGACACAAATGTCATGAGGCATAAAACAGTACAGGGAAGTTGTAAAGGTAAAGCTGAAGTTTGCACATGAAACAATACAGACCAAATCTCCCTTCGTGACAAGTTTCTGTTTTCAAGATAATTCAACTTTTTTTCAACTTTGAGAACAGCAAAAGGGAGAGAACACTCAGAAGAAAGTGATTTTCATTGGTTTATTAAGGAAAAAATCCATCAAAATGCATTTCAAATGCATTAGTCTGTGTATCAACACAAATTCCTGATTTTATTTATTTATGGCTAAAAGGAGAATAAAGACAGAGATGTTCCTCAGTTCCAGGGTTCTTGGTGCAGCAGCCCTTAATGTCCCTGGTATGAAATGCACAGAAATGCAGTTTCACCAGCTGCCACTGCAGCATTGCAGGGGAGCAGAGCTGGCCCTGTGCTGCAATCTCAGCAGCTGCAAATTCCAACCAGAGCTGCACCTTTAGAAAGCAATGTGTTCACTGCCAAACACTCTCAGTGCTGCTTCCCAGAAGAGTGTGCAGCTCTGTACATGTCCCACCCAGGGACAGAACTCCTGGGGTAGCCTCAGCTCGTGGGAAACCTCTGCAGTGTTTAGTCTTTATCTGCAATGGCTTTGGTGAGGGAAACTCCCTCCTTCAGCCCCATCTCCCTGGCCATCTGAACCTTCCCTGTGCCCAGCAAGTGGATTTGTTCATAATTTGGACACTGACAGCCCTGCCTCTCATGCCATTTCAGCCACACTCCTCTGTTGCTCTTAAAACAGTTTCCAGCCATGAAAACCTAAGCTGCTTCCTAGACCTTTTGAATGTCCAGGCTGAGAAATATTTGACTGACGTGGAGGCTGCAGAAGATAAGGATCATATCTTATTATTATCACTAAGATGCCAAACAGTGCTGTTACTCCAAATTCAGTTAATTTTCCTCATTAAAACATAGGACAAAAGTGCTCACTGACACTAAAATTCTCTGCAAATCCCAATGCAAGGTGTCTGGAAAAAGGCAATAAAATGCAATCCATTACCAATATTGTATTTGATATCTATAGGAATCTAAAGCTCTTCCTGCAACAGGAAAACCACCATAGTTTATTAAACTATACCAGAATTATTCCTAACATGTGGTGGCAAACCCATTAGTTCTGCATGACGGTGTAACTTTGCAAAGTAAGCCATATGTGGAAGTTTAATTGTTGTTTGTTTATTAAGCTAGTTGCAAAATTGTTAATTATGTACTAATACAATGCTAAAAATTTTCCAATAATTTGTTAAATACGCTGGTTGTTTTCTCTGATGAGCCAGAGAAAACACATTCTAAGCAAATATTCACATATCCTGCACTAAGGTCAGACTTTAGCACTGTTCAGCAGTTCAGCTTTTCTGAGACTAAGGACTGAGTCAATGGCAGGATGTTTATACATAATCACAACAGGTAGTTTAACCATTCTAAAAGAACTTTTAAAAGCAAAAGATCTCTGATGAGATCTTCAGACGTGCTGAAACACAGACTCATGGAACAGAGAATTAATGTAATTACTCTGGAGAGTGTTAAAAGTAATCAAACTCATCTTACTGATGAGTTTACTGATCAAACTCAGCTTACAGACACTGAGCCAAGTGAGCTTTTTATGTAGATACAGAGTTTCTCTGCAGCTGATGCCTCTAAATAATATTTGGCTAAAAATATTCCTACAACTACCACTTAGAAAGGTAAAAGTTGTAAAAGGCTGGTCAAAAGAGAAAGAAATGGGAAAAAAGCAAACAGAAGTTGAAAATTCCTATTAAAAAATATATAAACAGCTTTCCTTTTCCTCTATACTATTTTTAAGGGGATCTCTCTTTAACCAGCGTAGAGATTAATTTCTTTTTTTTTTCCTTTTTTTTACAATATCACACAAACACAACCAAAACACACAAATAAAACTTTGACTACACCAGCACCCTGAACTGCACATACAACTGTTACTGGCTCAGGCAACACTTAGTGACAAAGCTTATGGCTTTCCATCTGTCACCCGAAAAGCCGTCGGGAGCGCGGCACAGCCTCGGCGCGGAGCTGGGTGACCTGCTGCAGGCACAGAGCCTCACTCCTGCTCTGCTGCTGCACAGCTCAGCGGGGAAAAGGACTGCCTGGGACAGCTGGGGGCATGAAAGGGGACAGCTCAGCCCAGCTGGGGACACTGCCCACCTCACTCCTTGGTAAGATCAGGAAAGGAGAAACGGGCAGAGCGAGTGTTGAGGGAAAAGAGGGAAGTGAAGTTTGGAGGAGCCACTCTCTGGTTTGCTGGGAGACCCTGGGATTAGGTTGTGTTCAGTCCAATTTCTCCAGCCCATGTGGAATGAAGTTCCTCTCAACGCAGGTGAAATACACCATCTTGTGCAAGTGAAGTTTCCTAGGCCAAAGATAAAATTTATATTGATGTGAATCCTAGCTCTTTCCCAGATACTGGTCTTTTAAGGTGAAAAAGCAAGGGAAAGGCAACAATTTAATAAAATACCCTGGAGTAGGACTTTCCTATTGCTGCCTGTGATATTGTGGGGAAAAAGACATGCAGTCTTTGTACAATGAGTGCATTGCACTGATTGGCAATCAGAGAAACTGCTAGTTTCCAGAGGAACTGGACTGGGGACATCCAAAAATCTCTGAAAAATACCCAAATCCTTCAGCTTGTGCTCAGAGGAGATCTTCTGATTCTAAAGGATGACACAACTAGAGGAAGCCCAGATATATGACTGCAGTAGCAAAGAATAATTTTCATAAACAGACAAAAGTTGTAATTGGTTTAAACCTTCCTTGTCTGTTTGTATAATATTTTTGAGCAGATGGCTTTGGCAAAGAGCTGGGATTTGCACGCCCACTTGCATTTTGCAGTGATAAAATAAAGATGAAAGACATATCTTAGGTCATCCAGTCCATTGCCCTACCAGTGAAGGATTGATCCCTGCAACATGTAAACCAGCAGTCAACTATTTGCCATCTGATGCACACAGTTATCCAGACAGAAGGGATCTATAGGGAAGATCACCAGGCATAGAGAGAGGGGGGTGAGATGCATAAGAAATCAGGAACGTTTACATTGGGAAAGGAAAAAATATTTACTGCAGAATTAGCTTCATGGAGAGTCAATAGTCACGAGAGAGCAAAGCTTCAGCTACAAAAAAATGAAATGTTTTGTGAGATAGGGATTTAAAACACAGCAAAACGTTGGTCTTACCACCAGTGCAGAAGTGGCATCTCTGCTGCTTCCAATGCTTGTGAAGAAATGGCAAAGGAATTGGAGTCAACCTTGCAAAGTTAGACATTTTGCAAGCACAGTTAACTGTAGAGCTTTCAGGCAGCATTCCCAATCCTGGAACACGGGAAGTTGGGAATGCTTTCACATGGGTTCTGACATGTGCAGAATGATGACTGCTCCAGGTATTTCTAGAATATCTTTCATTGTACTTCCTAGTTACCATTTATTCAGTGCTACAGTCCCCTTTATTGTCATGACTAAGTTTACTTTCTTTCATGCTGTTCCTTTCAAAAAGTTCTCCTGATAATTGTCTATGGTCAAAACCAGGTTGAAGTAATGACTTAGACCATCCCTACTAAGAGGATTTAGACTGTGCCTTTTACTTTTTGCATTTAAATACAGAGCCACTCTGCAGGTCTTTCACCAATTCTGCTCCTACATAATCCATATTTAGCAGTTTCATTTACTATAAAAAGCATGCAGTACTTCCTGTAAAGAACAGCTCTGCAAAACAAAGGCAAAATGCACACAACTCTACATTGTGTGTCAATCCACACAAGTGAAGATCTGTATTATATTCTATTTATATAGACATTAAAAAAAAAAACAACCCTTTCCATTTGATTTGCTCCCTCAGATATGTACTTAGCATCTAAATATTCTAATTATTATTTGAATGATGGCAAATGAAAAGCCCCAGTAGCCTATTGACGAGTGCTTATCACATCTCCAATTCTCATCCCAGCACTTCTAAAGCCCCTTTTGAGCTTGTATTTCAGCATTTCCCTAAAAATAATGGGAGCTATAATTAGAGCCTTGCAGTAACAAAACTTAACAAATAACAATCAAAAGAGAGCCACCAACAGCTAAAATACAGAAGAGGAGGAACATCAAGGCCATATATCAAGTGAGAGCTCTTTATAAATCAGAGCAGCACAAACAGTGCTCAGGCCTCTGGTAAATGTGTACATGAGAATTGCATAGGTTAGATTGCCAGATTAGATAAATAAAGCCATTTCTTTCTGCCTGAAAGGGAAAAGATACAATGCCAGGTACACAGATTACAATAGAAGCTTTTGTGTTATTGCTCAAAAAGCAAATAAGTGGGGACCTTTTCTTTAACAAAAAAAAAAAAGTTGGTTCATTATATGCTTTCCATGGATTTCCTCACCCTGCAAGGCTACTGCCATTGAATGACACTGAGCTCAGACTTCCCCACACCCCAAAAAGAAGAGGAAAAAAAAGAAAAAGAAAAAAAATAAGAAAAAAAAGGAAAAATATAGATTTCCTTCAGGAGGCGTGACATTTTAAAACTATAAATGTGTCATACCTAGAGTTAACCACATCACACACAGAATATCATGAGAATTGCCACTGAAAACATGTCCCAGGCAGAAAGCTCTCCCCAAAACCACCAACTTTGAGCAGGCTGAGTCCCTTGTGCCAGGCTGCCCAGAGGGAGTGTCCATCAGGAGATGCTGCAGGTCATGGGCAGAGCAATGTGAGCAGCAGAAAAAACAAAGGCACTGCTTTCCTGGAGTGCAACTCTTCCCCACTTCAGAGCCACAAACAAGGCTTCTTGCTCGTGAGTGCAAGAAAAAAGATGATTCTGAGCAGACAAAAATGAAAATTATTATGAAAGAACAAAGATTCGGTGGAAAATAGGGAATTGAAATGCAAGCCTTCCTTGGTGCCTTCAAGGGAAATGCGATGTCTTTTACCCTAAAAGACCATCACTTCCCTTTCCTACAGAGACTAAAGCTTGCTTTAGACTCTTTGTGAACAGAAATGTTTTAAGGGTTAGACAATAGTCCTTAAACACCTTTCAAATGCTCCATTGAAACATGAATGCAATAACACAGAGGCTGAGAAAAGAACCGGCTGATTAGCCAGTCTGATTTAGCATGTGTGTTTAATAAAGATGAAAAACCACCTTTTGCTGCTTTCCAACAAGTAAATGCCTTATCTAGCAACTTAATTTTTTCCAATGTTTTATTCTTTGAAATGAAAAATATTAAAATAGGACGCAATCAGCACAAATTTGCTGCAAGGAAAAAAAAAAATAAACCTTTTTACAGTTTCACTGCTATTTGCATGCCAAATGTAAACTTGAAGCAAAGTGACCTTGGTTATAAAAAATAAGAAAGCAATGTCAGAATTCATAGGACCTACCATTAGTATTTCATTCTGACAGGTAGGAAATAGGCATGTCAGCAGTGAATGTTACGGACTGAGCTGTGGCCCTGATCGCAGTCAAAGCGGTAAATTTCTGCCTACAAAAGTAATTTCCATCAAAACAAAAAGTGCTTAAATAATACAACTATCTCGAGATGAAAATAACTTCCTATGGCTGAGCTCAAAGACAAACAAATGGAAATGCGACAAATAGCTTTTGCATTGTGTAAAAGCCAGAAAAGTGACATTAGGTGCCATTAAATTGTACAATGGCTAAGTATTCAGTGAGCTTTCTAGTTCCTGGAAACTTTTTCCTTAGGAAAAACTCTGCTGAAGAAAATGGTTACACAAAGGCTTCACATATGGACCTATTATTATGTTCAGAAAATCCAAATTATAACACTGAAATTAAACAAGCAACATCTGAAACTATTCAACTAGTCATATTGTGATGTGATCAAATAATCACTCAAATGTTCAATAATTAACAGGTGCACGAACCAAAGTTCCCATTGCTAATACAATCAGTAATGAGACTTATTATCTTCACTTTAAAAAATTTAGGTAGAAGGACTAAATTAAATACCAGCTAAACCAAGTTTTTACAATAAAGTAAGTCCATGAGTAATGCAACAAAGTTCTAATAAGTTTATTTTTATTTTGATATATGAAGCCCAAAGGGCATTTCTGGCTCCATTTTCCAACTGCATTAGCAGTTCTAATATTTTATCTCCCCAGAGAATCTCATGGAATTTCACATTGTATACTACCACCTACACTACCCAGAAAAGGAAAAAAAAACTTCTTTGTAATCAGAAAGATCTAACATATTTTCCAGGAGTGGTAAAAAATTAGTAAGTTACAAAACTAATAAACTTTTTACTAAGAAAGGATAAATCCACTCTTTTTTCTCATCCTGGTTTATATCTGGGGTCACAGTTTGCCATCAGATTCCTTGGAACATGCTACACCATTTAACGTTTAGGTAATCCAAACATTCACCAGCTAAAAATTCAATAAAGATCATACAGAGAGAAGACAGGAGTGCCCTAGAAGGTAATATCCTAATCTTTTCTTGAAATAGAGGAAATTTTGCATTATCCCACTCTCAAACTCTAATGGGCAATCTTCTAATTAGGGAAAAATAATTTCTTACTTAATGAGCTATGCTGATACATCACTTGGTGATGCCTAAGGTTTTGATGTGTGAAAGGACCCAGTGAAAGGATTCTCCAGGAACCACTGGATGGGCTGGTCTGACAACAACCGTGAACCAAACATTTGAAGGTTCCCCATTGCTGCTCCATGCTGGTTCTCTCCTGTTATTGTCAAGATGGAGATGAGCAGCTCCAGAGCTGCACCACACCTCCCCACCCTGATGAAACCCTGACCCCTGATAAAATCCTAAGCCCAGGAACCTTCTTGCCTTCCATGACTCTGGAAAATGAGCATTGTCTTTAGAAGTGACTGCGCCTTTCCACTGACTCCACTGGTGTGGAAAAGATACACTTAGACAAGACACCTAATTTTAAGCAATGCAAGACAAGACCCATCCCAGCTGTACCGGTAATGGACAGATTTGTCAGCAAAAAGCTTTTATAGATAGTTTGTTCTTTTGATGATTTTTATTTTGGCAAAGTGATGCTTTGATTATGCTGAAAAATATCAGGAAAGATGCAAAAACAAACTGGAGTGGTCTGGGGGAAGAAGAGAATCAGGTGGGTTTTCCACCACATTATGTTGCTCCCATTAGTGAACTTGCTGGATGTCCTCAGCAGGTTCTGCATTGAGCTCCTTCATGCCCTCTTCATTTAAGTGGAAATTGGACATTGAAAGCAAAAGGGGATGGACCTGGGGGAATGGGGAATAATTGATTACAAGTTTTACAAGCACTACTAAAGGGAATGTCGGCTCCCCTTGGCTCCTGACCAAGATTTAGTCATATTCATCAGTAAGACACACATTCATCCTTCCACCTACAAAAACAATGTTCTAAAATATTAGCCACTGTACAGATATGCAGCCTTATACTTCAGGGAATAAAATTTGAGCATTGTTTTAATGTGCAAAAAATTTAACTAGAGCAACATTGCTTCAACTTGCTCTCCTTTTCATCATGCCTTTAACAAAAGCTAGAAGAAGGGCTATTCCCTGAAGGATTAAAAAAATAGGTCATAGATAAATCCAAAGCAAAACCATTTAAATAAAGATTTGATAAAATTAAAGACTTTTTGAGCGTCTAGTAGAAATAATGTAGAAAAAACCATCTAAGAAAGATAGGAGCCAATCG
The DNA here is from genome assembly GCF_008360975.1 of Lichenostomus cassidix. NCBI lineage: Eukaryota > Metazoa > Chordata > Aves > Passeriformes > Meliphagidae > Lichenostomus > Lichenostomus cassidix. The sequence continues at coordinate 6,450,435 of NC_139489.1, read as the reverse complement.
TTCAGAGACATTTTGCCATAGTTAGCCTTTATTTTAGGAAAGTACTGTGTAAGGGATTTATCATAACACAGTGGGAAGAAAAACACCCAAGTCTCTCTGACCTCACTTACCTGCTGCTGTTGGCACCTTTGAAACCTTCCCTTCCCCCCCAGTGGACTCCAATACCTCTGATCTCATTTCCTTCTTATAATTGCTGAGCACACACACGGTTTAATATACGAACTTGTACCTTTCATATTGTCAGAAGAACCATCCCAACACTCACACTAAATCCTTGTACATTTTGCCTTATTTTACCAAAGGATTACGTATCTGTCCTACTCCCGTATAAAACATGTCTTTTAATGATGTACTTTTAGAGGAGTCTAATTAAAATTCAGTGCATAAAAGCGTGCAAGGGTTGATAACCCAGAGAACTCAGCAGACCCTAGTTAACATTCTAATGCATCCTCCATTTGGAGAGAGACAGTAAGACTTTTCCACCTCGGTGGCAGACACTAATGATACTTGCAAATATGACTAATGTCTTCATTGGTGAAAAATTAATGCACCACAATAATTTTTCTACCTGGGGTTAATGAACATGTCAGATGCTGAAAATGAGTTGTTTGAAAGTAAATTACTATAATCTATATTTAGAAGACTCTGCTCTTGCAAAAAAAAAAAAAAAAGAAACCTATGGTGTGTTTGATGTCCCCTGCTTACTTTTGTCATGAATTTTGCTGTGAGACTACACTATGCTGACTTTTCTGCTGGTGCCAAGGGAATGTTTTCTTCTTCCTAGAATGCCCACTTTTTTAGGGGGAGAAGTCCAGTTTGACTCTGCTTGCCACAAGCATTCTTTCAGCTACACAAGCAGCAGAAGCAAGCTGACATCCATGAAAACCAGCTCATCTTCACTAAGATTAGACCCAAAGCAATATCTCAGTAAGCATTTTGGAAAATCCAGATATTCACTTTACAGCTTGTCCTTCATCTGAAGAGGAGGGAATAGTTTCACAATTCAGATTGCTTCCTCTCCCCAAAATTCCCTTTTCCTTTACCAAAGCTAAGTGAATTCTCTATGAAGCTGTGTGAACAGAAAATAGCTTCAAGAATAGCCATAGCAGAGAAAAAAGGAGTTGTTCTGTCAGTGAAGGGAGAGTTCAAGTCACTATAGATCATTCACTACAAATTTTTGAGAGTCATGCTCCTTCCAGAGTATTTGGTGTTTCAGCTGTCCAGTGGGAACTGATAAAATCTATTTACTGAGAATTAGTAACAATTTTGAGATATGGGGCTTATTCCTCATCTTGGAATCATCCTTTGCTTTCAGCTGTGATCACTTCTTCAGAAAATATGCAAATGCATTCATCTTCTAAATGCCATTTCTAACAGAGCACAGAACTCCAACTCCACATTTAGCACTGGAAGTGTAACTCCACAACATTTCTTTCAAAATGTGCAAGCAGAGAAAAAAGGGTACAGAAGAGTATGCCTGGCCTTTATTCAGGTTTCAGCAGTAGCTCGTGGTGAGTTGAGAGAGTTAGAAAGGATTCTGGATCAAAATTTAAGGGTTTTAAGTAATGACAGATTCGATACACTTCTTCAAAACTCATCCCAAAGGTGGAGTATTCCTTCCTGCTGTCAAAACATAGGCACTTTATTTACTTCTGATACCTTGCTGACTTTAATTCTGGTCATAAGACATTTTCAGCTAGTTTTAAAAGCTTTCCAGTAGCAGATGCCTTTACCTACAGTTACACACCATGACTTGGCTACTTCTTGGTTATGTGCTCAAAAAGTAGAGAAACAGAACTTCTGTAAATGACAATGATTCAGTGCTTGGGGTTGCATAAATATTCCATGTCTCTGAATATCCTGGTCACATTTGGGTGTCTGGCAAATCTGAGCCAGCACTGTGGAACCACAGTCAGTTCTTAGAATTAATCCTGTTCAAGAAAACACCTGAAACTGAGTGATTAGTCCAGTCCACCTCCAGCAAAGCGAAAACCTTTTCTGAGAATTTTCAATTCACTGTAGTACAGGAAATCTGCTCGAATTAAGGTCTCACAGGGCACTGAAATAATCATTTCTCAGATGACAGTATGTTTACTATTTCTCCAGATTCCTATGGGTAAAGCATTAAGACTTTTGCTGTTAACTTTTTTTTTCCCCCAATTTTTTTTCAACATTCTGAACAGTGATTGCTTTCCCCCATTTCTTGTTTTCTACAGTACTTTGAGGTAGGATAGCAAACACACAATAGAACTTTACTATTCTTAAATAAGCTGTCTACCCACAAAAATTTTGTCACTCCATTTTGACAGATCAAGTAATAATTTTATCTACCATGGGAGAGTATAAACTGTACCAGTACAGGAATCATAGTGGGCGTATAAGCTGTAACCATCATAAATGACACTTTTTATTCCCTTTGAAAATCCTCCTGATTTATTACATTTACTTAGAGACTGTCACAGCTTATTTTTACTAGACACAATTTTTTTAACATTCCATCAAGTGAGCTCCTATGTGATGCAGAGCAAACTGATAGAAAATGGTGACACTCTCACCCAAGCTGTCATTATTCAAAATGATTTCTTCTGCTCAGGTTGTTTTCATTTAGTAAAATAATTTGATTTTTCTATGTCTGCCCACATTCTATTCACAGGAGGAAAAGGAAGCTCAAAACAATGTCTTCTGCATTTAATATGCAAGGAGAATGCTTAATAGAATCATTTGCAGGATAATTAAAAGTCTGCTGATACATCTTAAGAAAGTGTGAAACAAAGTACAAAATGAATGGAGCCAAATGGCAATTGCTTATTTCTGTAGAATAAGTGCTAAGTCAAAGAGGTCATAATTGCTGTTTTGCATATGGAAAACAGTTAACAGGGTTTTATAGATATATTTTCTGCAGTAAAGCTAAAGCTGATTGTTTTCATACAGAAGTTAGTTGAATATCACAAAGGAAAAGGTTACAGGGTGGTGCTGCTAGGTCTGCCTGTGATATCAAGGAAAAGAAGTCCACAAAATCAAATACAACTGAGGAATGGCTTCAGTTGAAGTCAATTCCTGCCCACATTTATAAAATGGCACGTTTAGCTTTGATATAACTCTGAAACAAACATGGCTTTTTTTAGCAAACCAAAACAAATCTACACAATTCAATTATGTGATACCCATCAAAATGCTAATGTTGTACAGTTAATAAATGGTTGCACTGTGCTCCCCAAGCCCTGTCCCCACACCCTGTAAGTTTTTACTCTTCAAATCTAAAGGAAATTTTCTTAAGCATCCACCTTCTGAGGCAGATACATAAGTCCTATTATGAATTATGGGAATTGTGTGTGCTCACTGAGGACAGACCATGGCCACCAGCTGTGCCAGTTATCCTGATTATATTCATTTCTCGTGAAGTGGATAGCCCCTTATCTGGCTTTTTTATGACTACAAATTAGTTCTTAATTACAGTCAGTCATTGTAATTTCAGAGCAACTGCTAGCTCAAGCATTGACCCATTTTAGTGAATTATAAGCAAAGGAGATAGCATAGATTCCTTTATTCCCCAAACACTAAAAAAAAAGAGCAAATTCTTAAAATTTGCCATTCCTGTTCTACTCCTGCCTACTGTTTAGACACTATCACAACTGTTCCCTACATCTGCTGATGTTCACCTCCAAATCACAGTTGCCATGAGACTGTACAATTTAAGAAAAAAAAGAAAAAAAGCCAAACCCCTAAGAAGTAATGTAAAGATCCTGCCACCCAAATTAATGCAAGTGATGAATCTCACTGTAGGCACAATGCATTCTTTGAGCTCTCTGAGACAGTAACCAATTGCTGCAGTGACTTTACTCGTGACTCCTTTTAGGTCGAGGGAGAAGAGAATTATGCCACAGCCTCTAATTATCTGTATTTAGAGAGTGTAAGCATTGTAGTGATCTCTATTCAGAGCCAGAAAAACTTCTGTCTGACTGGAATTGTTAATGCTATTGATGTGATTTCAGTAGCATGGAGGAAGTTGCAAATCCAGGTGGTATTTACAGTGGGAATCTTGGGCACTGCATTGCTCTGATGTCACATTTTATGTGTGTGCAGCTATTTGGCATCACCACAGACTCGCTCATCCAGGGGTGACTCTGATCTGAAAGCTAGCTAAACCTAGTGAAGCACAATGGAAAGAGTGAAATCAGCATTTCATCCACTTGGATCCAATCGTTCATAGAGCTAAAACTTTCCCAGCACATTGTGAAGTGGTGATTCTCCTTGATTCCAGTGTTCCTGGTGTGCTCGACTGCGCAAGGATGTTCAAGGATATTTATATTTTCAACTTATAGATATTTTGCATTCCATATCTCCTCAAAGGGTCTGTTTTCTGCCTTTCCAGCCCCGAAGCTCACCTGTGTCAGGTGCCAGCTCTGTGTTCAGCACTCTACAGGAGGCAGCAGCACTGACTCCCCACAGTGTCCCTGCCTTACAGCCAAGGAAAGGGTGCATTCTGCTCCCCCACTTCCAGCAAACTGACACAAAGGTCAAGGCATGGAGACAGAGGCAAGGGCATGGCCTGCTCTGCTGTCCACCTGCCCCAGGGAGCAGTGACAGAGCTGCCTCTGCCGTGCTTTCAAGTGCCAAGGCAGGGGAAGCTCCTTGCATCCTCACCAAAGAGTGTGCTTGTCACACAGAGCCCCGAGCAAGTATTAGAATTCAGCTGCCAGAACTAGAAAGACCAAGACACAGCCACAGTCCCAGTGTCTGTCATGTTGGGAAGTGAGAAAAATGTAACACATCCACTTGGAGCATTGACAGATACTGAACAGGAGCTGATGCTTTTCCTGCCTAAGAGGTAACAGAGAGATCAAAAAAAAAATTCATGCACTTGTCTTACACATCTTGCACTAACTTGAGACTAATGCTGTGTCCCACACAGAGAAAACGATGCATTAATTTCTTTAGCAAATGCATGGGGATCCATTTTGTTTACTTTAAAGCAAAAACACTGCAAGGGCTTCCACACTGAAGAAAGAGAGAGTGGAGAAGCCTGACTATGATATGCCAGGAACCTTTTCACCATCAGTTTTCAAGTCGTTCTTCCTTACTCTTCTGCTTCTGGGCTAATTAATTATACACTAAACATACTGCTAGTGTGATACAAATAATTAATTAAACATGGTCACAGGCTAGAACATAATTTGTGACAATATATTACACTTAGTGCTGCCTGTCTCTTTTAGCTAATATGAACTCAGCAACATGCAGGGATTCCAGCCTGGCAAATATGTCTGTATACTCACTGCAATAAAAAACTCCACAGAACACTGTTTATTGTTTTTATGGGGCAATGTCTGGACAGTAGTAAGGAAATCTGCTTTTTTTTACAATGTGACAGGAGGTCAACACTTCCTTGTGTTCACTCAGACCTCTCGGAAAAAAAAAAATAAATCACTAATTTTGACTGCTTTTCTTTCACTGGGGGTTCTCTGAAGAAGCAGAGTCTGAGCTGGTGAAAAGGGCAGGAAAAAGAAGGGCTGGGCAGAGAAAGAACAAACTTCAGCAAATGCAATATTAAGCTGATTTTCAGGGTTCCAAGGCTGGCAAGCACACAGGTATTATTCTCAGCAAGACCAAGAAGATTCCTTAAAGAGATTAGTAACATTTACCTTGAGCACAGGAAATGTTCTGAGAATTCATCACTCGATGCCTACAGTGCTGAAAACACAGCATGTTGCTGCAGCATTAAGTATTATTAGTGTGCTTACCTGCAGCTCCTATACCCTACCAGATGGCACCTAGAGTTTGCTTTCTCTTCTAAAATTACAAAAAAAAAAAAAATTTAAAAATCACCTTATTCATAAGAAAGCATTACAGCACTTTTTGGTGCATAAAACATGAAAATGACCATTTTTAAGACAATAGTGCTGCTGGATGCTTTTTTCCTTCCATTGGGGGGCCAAGCATGTACACAGAATATAGGAAGGGAATAATTCATAACACACACTTAAGTGAACAAGACCTTTGAGGCAGATTAAACTACACATGCAGAAGAGAGAGAATCAAGAGCTAAAATACCTTGCCAAAGGCTGTGGGCTTTTCGAGCTTTTTAGAAAGAATATTGTGCAATAGATACATAACCATTTAATAGATAAAACATTTAAATGATTTGTGCTGGAACTTTTATGCTTAGTGAGTGTGGATAAAGTGCTTCTAAAAAAGATGGCTAATTTTTCAGTTGTTCTATCATTTCTCTTTGGCTGGAAAAAGAAGAGTTTTATGACACCTTCCTTGGCAAGTGGATTTAGCACCTTCGAGTACTGAAGTTCATTCATTAGCATAAGTTTTTATTATAAACCATAATCTCTTCTTTATCTCAACTGCCAGGGGTGAGGACATCGAGGCAGCATCTCCCATCAGGGGTAGGTGGAAACATCTCCCATTTGATTTCAAAACACAGAGCACAAATTTCAACCTTAAATGCAAGCATCCTCGTATTTTAAAGGCTACTGTTAACAAAGCAGCATGAAAAAGTCATGTCAAATATATTAAAAAATAATAATTCTATAACATCAGAACAGAGAAACAAAAGGGAAATGGATGTACCACTCAGTGCTATGGTTTACTTGACATGATGGTGTTCAGTCAAAGGTTGGACTCAATAATCTCAGAGGTCTTTTCCAACCTAAATCATTGCATTTTATGAATAAGAAAAGGAAATCTATTCTTAAAACGATTCTAGCTTAAAGTACCTATTCAGAAGCCAGTAAAATTGCATTGATATAAAATTTATGTTACAAAAGAAGAAAATCCACAGTTCTTACTTCTGGACTTTTTTTGTTTGTACATGTGATCAGAATACTAGAACTATCCTTTGCTTGATACTTTATTTTTTCCATTTTTATGATATTTCATAGACTTTATCTACATCAGTCTGGTGCAATTTGGCTTTTATTAACACCTGCAATCATCAGAGTTCTGCAAGCAATTGTTTTTATGAAAATAAGATTCAAAGGAGAGAGACCAGTATAAAGTCTTTATAGAAGTGTGTTGTGTTTTAAGAGAAAGCAATCAGAGACATAATTTTAGTTTACATTATGTTGCTTCCTAAAGACAGTGAACTAACTAGAAAAATAGTGCTTCCTTTTATTTTAATGTTCATTCAAAGAGAATCAAAAAAAGACTCATCAGAATAAACCTGTGAAGATCATAAATCTCGCCTGGGGAACAAATGTAGAGTGTTATTGTTTAATATTCTTGTTGTTGTCAGGTGTTTGGAAAACAGAAAACACTGCTTTGCTTTTACTTTACAGAAATATTTCACAGGTTAGGATACTAAATCAATCAGTACAAGGATTACAAAACAGGATGAGGATGACAGGGACACAGTCTCTGTTCAGTCTGTCACACCAGTAAGAAGTATCACTGTTTTACTCCACAGCGCTCTTATCTCTGAGATTTTAAGCATTATTGTCAAAACTCTCCCCCACCAAAAAAAAAAAAAAGTCACAACTTCTTCCTTCTCACGTCTGTAAAGCTCCCACTAAAAGTAACCAGAAATGAGTATTGTGCTTTTCCCAAAAAAACCCTCTTTGTTCTCTGATAAAAATAAAGATTACAGGATAATGCTTTCCCTTTTCCAAAGAAGGAATCATTTAGGAAGCTTTCTAGGATTTTCTTTGTACTACATTTGCATTCTTCTGTGCTGATAGCAAGCACAAGGAAATGTGCTTTCCTATATTTTAGCACTTAAGCCCCACTCATAAAAATTAGGTGCTTAGGAACCAATTAAATAGCTTTGCCTTAGTGAGCAGAGTGTAACAAGTGAGAGAGAATAGTCACCTGTGGTCCCAGTTTGGACTCATATTTCCCATTAATAGTTGCTTCTTATTAACAGTTGTCAGGAGCAGGAAAAAAAAATATTTTGGAAATTTAATCACACCATCACTTTCAGGATTACTCCTAAGTAATTACATATGAAAAACTACAAATGATTTTGCTTTGTAGGCAAAGTTTGAACAAAAAAAAGAAACCACTGAGGACTAGTAACTTAGAAGTAACATAGATATTTTCTGATTTCCTGATTTGTTGGTTCCATGTCATGTGAATAGGTTGTTCTTGGTAGCTTTTATATTGAATATTCATCAGAGGCAGAGAAGCAAGAGGAAAAGGTGTGAATAGATTTAACCAAGGTTTCTATGTGTCATCCCCTCTGGGGACAATTTCACCCATTTTTTGGCAGAGGTTAATTACCTCCCAGAAAGTAGAATCAATACTTCAGGTTTTTACTTCAGAGTCTTTTGGCCCTCAAGATCCCCAGATAGGATGTATCCAGGGGTTAAAACCCCAGAGCAGCTAAAACCCCCCAGCAGCCCTGCTTGCCTACCACGTCTTTACTACTACAACCTCCAGATGACAAAGCATTCTGCTCTAGCATGGAACAAAAGATCATAAAATACATTTTCATAGCAGAGCCAGAATTGCTTTGGTAATAAAAATTTATTTTCTTTTTCTCTTTGAAGGCTACTGCATAGGCAATCCATTATTAGTGGCTCACAGCCAGGAACTGGCTGTGAATTGAGCTGGTGAATTAATCAGCCTACGTAGATAAAGACCCAGAATTCTGGGTATGTGAGTGTGCAAAAGAGGCCCCAAACAATGACAATTTTTCTGTTTCTCTGATGCAAATGGTTTAATGATGGATGACCCCATTCCTTTAATGCCCATTTGGATGCTTCATACAACTATTTGAATATTCACTTGAACTTAATTCCTTTCACCATCAATTTGGGACCTGATGAAAATACTGCTTCCTCATATAATCCCAAAATAGCAATGCCTCTTCCAGAGAGTTGAAATATGAGATATACATTGCTAAATCTGCTGCTTCCATAGCTGAGCTGCTTCTTCACAACAGGGAGAGTGACTCTGCATACTCTGTTTTCCCTTTATTAATCTGGCATATAGTGCTGCTTGTTACCACTTGATTAATCTATCTTTGAGTCAACAGTAAAGTTGCACAAATATTTGAGCTCTGACCTTTGATGTATCCCCAGATTTCTCCAAGTCTTTTACCTGATGATGATCCAAAAACATTTCTTAGTGCTTAATGATGGATGTGCCCCTTTGGCTTTGCTTGGCAGAGGAATAGAGGGAAAGAGATATCTCCATATGTAGCTGAGGTCTTCCCATAAATCTAACAAAAGTTAACTTCCTTGTTTTGAAGGATAGATAAAAGCAGGAGGACCCCAAGAACTCCAGATCAGAGGTCATCTTGGACAGAACTTACTCTTTCAGTTCCAAAGAACTTTGTCTTTTCCAGATCCCTGCCTCCAACCCTAGAGACACTTTGGGAAAGGTTCTGAAAAATACTGATAGGTAACGATAGCACAGAAATAAAAGTAATAATCAGACTGATCCATTGTTTCCAGTTTTGACACTGAAAATTTGTGAACAGTTCATAATCAAGAGAGGAATGGTATAGATAATTTATATTAATCATTACACAGCTTCCAAACAAATCTCCACAGATATAAAATAGTTATGCTTCCATCTTGGAACTCCCACAGTCCACTGAAGGAAAAAGCAAAGCATGAGTGTAACATTTTTTCTAGTTTTCTAATTTAAAGGGCAAAAATATAAGCCCTACAAGGAAAAAAACCAATAGTCTATGAATTCTTGAGCAGCATCTTGTGACAACTGAGATTCCCATGAACCAACAGTAAAATCCAGAGTGGTCTGCAGTGATAACAGAACCTAAACACCTCCACTGACAAATATTAAAATCCTCTCTGTTCTCCTGTTAGTGTTAATTGTTGAGGTACAATCATTCCTAATAGTTTAAACCTCCTCATGGAGATTTTCTTTCTTTCTGTGCACGAAGGGTCAGCATGAAAAGCTCCCTGAGAAATCAGGGCAATGTTCAGAGCACCCTGGTGGCTCCATGTGTCACATCTGTGTCCCCTGTACTCATGGCAGTGGCTTTGATCTGCCACTTCTGTAGTGCAGTGTCACCTCTGCTTTCACGTTCGAGGGGGAGGAAGAGATTTTTATTGGCTGTAGTTCCCAACTCAGAGGACAGCTCTCTACAAATCCAAAATTTGCCTTCTTAAAATCCTTATCAACGTTGATTGCTCTCCCTCTGTACATGCAAAGGCTTTTGTCAGGTTTCTCCAAAGCTGCCCAAACTATCCTAGATGCGTGAGAAGATTGAAAAGATACAAAGTAAGACAACATATTGCCAAAGCAGCAGAATTGGCTGGGAGGTTTCAGTGTTGCTTTGTCAGCTCTCTGCTTTAACTCCACGTGATTTTCTCAAGAGCAGAGCTGGATCAGAGCTATTGCCTCCCTGTGCTGATGTCAGACCAAGAAACCTGACAGCACAACCCAACCAGTCCCATACTCCATGTTCCCAAGAGTGGATGCCACTGATAATCCAAGCACAATGAGGATTTGCAGTCACTGGTGATGAAAGGACTGCAGGACAGCAAATTCCTGGCCTTGAAGTGTGCAGAGGTGAAAGCTGTCTCTGCAGTCTCTAAAGGCATCATGCAGTGCTTACAGCACAGAGGGTGTTACATGAGAGTGATACAAAGACAAGGTGTTTGCCATTTGGACAGTCAGAATTCCTGACATTCCATCTTGGCCAAAATTTTGCAACCAGTTCTGTGGGAAATAAGGAGAAAAACAAACAAACAAACAAACAAACAAACAAACAAACTAGCATTCATGTATCTATCTTGACAGTGGAATTGTGCAGAAACCTCCTGAAACTCATTTTATGAAGCTAAAATTCATCCATTGCACTCACTTTAAGGTATATTTGATTGCAAAAAAGTACTCTGGGCTGTACCTCACCAAGATCAAAAGCTAATTTGACTTGAAGTTCAGCAAACTCAATAACATGCCTGACATTGCTCAGGAAATAATTTTGTCCAGCAACTAAAGGAAAAGGTATTTCTATGACTAACACAGCACAAGTGATCTTTTTCATTTGTTTCCAGAGGCAGATGTCTTCTCTGGGTCTTTGAACTCCATAGAAATGTGGCTGAGGACAGAATCACAAACACACACAAATACAAATAGTCTCAGCTCCAGCCAGATTTGTAGAGCATGGGGGATGATGCCATGAGGGTTGGGATTCTCTGAAGCCTTCCATGCCCCTGGAGCAAAGATTTTGTGAAACAACTGCTGTATTCCTACAGAGACCAAGGATGAGCCTACCTCTTGGAAAAGACTTTTGAACAGAAAGCCTTCATGACCACAATCAATGCCACCACTTCTTACTTTGTTTAATTACTGTCAGAGTAAACAGAATACTCATGCAAGAATCCAGGATAATGATATAAAAGCAAGAACACTTGTCAGAGTCCAGGGGAATATAGGATTTTGGTGCTGTATAGAACAGAACAGCAAAGTTGTTGTGTACCCACACTGACACTGACAGCATTTTCCAGGTAATTCTGCTTATTGAAAACTCCTCATGATTTGTACAAACATATTATCCATGTTTTCTACTTGGTCAATGTATCTTTGCCTCCAGCCCTGTAGGAATAAATGTTAATTCCCAAGTTATTATACTATAAATGAGTATATATGAATGAGTATATATATTCATATATATCTATATGAGTGTATATATATATATTTCATATATACTCATATATATTCATATAAATATGAGTGTATATATGAATATATATAATATAATGTATCATATATGTATATGAGTATGTATATGAATATAATGAATATATAATGAGTATAAAATTTCTGTCATAAATACTTTTTTGCAATTGCAAAAGTTTCCTGTCTTTCTAAAATGTGGAAATAAAAGTATATCTTCATTAAAAAATAGATGCTGGGGCCAGGCCAGAGCCATCTTCTTCTGGATTATTTTTAGCCAAACCTTCACAATCCAGTTTTTCTCCCCAATAGCTGATTTTGTGCAAGTGACATAAAACTGAGTAGAAGTGTGTTGTTGACATTTCAGTCTACATAAACTAGCAGAGAAAAGACCTAATATGGAGGTGACACATGATATTTACAGTACAGAAAGATCTTGTTACAACCTTTCCCTGTTCCATGAGGGACCTGTCCCTGAGGCAAGCCTATAGTTTTCTGCAGTCAAAAATGGCACACCTTGCTCTGAACACCTCTTGCTGCAGGGCTGTGGGCTCTCCTGCCTGCTCCTGCTACCTCCATCTCCTAGCAATTCTTTAAAGGTTATTCATTGTTATTACACCCCAAATGCCCCTGATTTCCTCCCCCTCGCTCTTACAGTTCCCAGTGAAACTCCAAAAGGTATTAACACCTCCCAGCAGCACTATTGTATTCCTGCTCCTCACTGCCTGTTGTACTTCAAGGTAATTTTTTTCCCAAAATCTTTTCAGAACACCCTTGTCCTCCACTATTCCCAAGCTGCACGTGGATCACAAAGGTGGGCAAATGCAGCACATAATATATAAAGGTGCAACATCATCTTCACAATACCAAATGAACTCTCAGGTGAGAGATACTTCTCATCTGGACCATTGCCATTATCAGTGTATTTTCATTAATTTATCACTTTTATTTCTGCCTCTGGTATCTCTTCATGAATATTTTCTTTCCGTGCTAAAATTATCTTTTAAATTTATGCTGAGTAGTAAGACAATGTGTTTATCGTAAATAATTTAGCAATGTAAAATATTTGAAAAAAAAAACTCTGGGGGAAACTAGTTATTTACATAACTAAAGTTTCTAACGGTTCTGAAGTTGACAATTTTACTTGCTTCATCATCATAAAACTTCACCGTTTTTGTCATTGCCCAGGACTCCATTGTGCCAAGTGCTGTTTGCTAAATGCTGTGTAAGCAGAGAACAAAACCACAGCTCTGCCCTAGACAGATCACCATCTGCAAGACAAGGGGTACATGGACAGATGGAGAGGGATGGAAGGTGACAAGATGCTTGTGATCACTGCTGTAGGCAGCAGGCAGAGCAGAGGAGCTCTGTTGTCCAGTTTTAAACAGGCAGCACAGAAAAGAAGGGTTTTAGGGAGATGAAACACTCCAAAGCCCCTGGAATAGATCAGTGATCTGCCATTTATTTTTGCTTTTTAATTTGAACTCTCCTTTTCCTTTCTCCAGACTCTCAGGTTCTCTCTGAATAAGAACTTGTAGTAAAAAAAAAAAAAAAATAGTACAACCACTACTTTCACTTGGAGAAGCTGATAAATTCACATGATGTCATTTAAACACACTCTTGAAGCTTAATAAATATTTTAACATATTTTATAATGTATATAAGTGCATGCACTTGCTGGAATGCAAGATTTATACCTATTTTACTGTTTTTAACAAAGGCATGGCTTGAAATTCAGACCTAAACCACCCTGTCACAGGAAAAATAATTGGTGAAATGACCAAATAAAGTTGATGAACATGATGTAAGCAGCGAGGTTTAATCTACTTAATATATGCCAACTCACCAGGCTAAACTTCACCCCAGCCTGCACAGAACTCCTGCTGGAGACACTGAGCATAGCAGTAACAGGGACACTACGTATAGACAAAATGGAATTTATAACCTTGTACAAAAAAAAAAAAAAAAAGTGTGATTATAGCTCCAATAAATCAATATGGATAGGAGGGAGAGAAATATACTCCTCCCCATCTTTTCAGGCTATCTACATTCTGGTAAAGTTTATAACTTGCCTTCCATAGTGAAAAGTAAAACATACATCCTTTAAAAATTTACACCACCTGATATAGCAGATTTTAGACAATTAAAGCCTAACTACTCTTTAAGTGGATGCAATTTCAGGATGAAAACAAAGCAGCATAAGTATTTCAATTAGCACTCACATTTCTACTCTGAGAAGCATTTAAAAACAAATAAGTATCACAGGTCCAAGCCAGGGGTGTAAACTTCACAGATGCGAACAAAAGCTGTGGCTGTAGGGAGAAGTCTATGTTTAAACACCTTCATTTTAAGTCACAATGGATTTGCTGCATTATTAATATATTTACAAACCAACTGAAAACCACAAACCAGATTATATACATTCATGATTCTCCTATCAGAGCAGAATCCTCATCTTGGCCCAGACTGAAGTGATATCAGCACAAATCATCCTGCTCACATAAATATCATCACTGAAGCCATACTGAAGGATAGAACCAAACTGCAAGTAGATAAAGTATTTAACTTTGCTATTTTGTACCGTTTTCCCCAAATTCCGGTGCATTATTCCTTTCTAAAACTCCTGTCTGCAGCCACATGTCACAGATGACTTGGACAAGGCAAAGACAAAGCAAAGAGCCTGCACAGGTCAGTAAATGTGGACATTGCAAAGCAATGCTCAATGCTGTCTGAGCTCAGCCTGGCCTCAGCTATTGCAGATATACATATTTTACCCCAAGAAGGTGTAAGCCACAACTCCCAGGTTATCTTTTTCCCTTCCAGAAACGTGCAGCCGCTGTAGCCACTTTCACTTTATTCCTCCTCATCACCACCCTGGTTTATTTAACTGCTGTAATATCTCAAACCTGTAAAAATACCTTGCTGCAGCAGTGTTTAAATTGCCTTCCAGTGCCTTTGCATAGCCCAGGCTTAACATAAAAAGGAAATGCTTCCATCCATGTGTCAGCAATATGATAAACAGCAGTGATGGAAGGCAGAGAGGAGGTCTGTGTGTTTAAAGGCATTTGAGTAGAACTTCCCCCCTCCTCTCGGGTACATCAAAGAGGGTTTGGCTCTCTGAAGCACCACAAAAAATGAGGCACATGATGCTGGGAGCTGTGGCTGCATGGAACACTCAGCCAGAAGCACAGAGTGTCCAAGAAGCTGCTGGGGAGGAGAGGAGAGATGGAAGGGTTTGGGTAAGAGAGAGCAGAGCTTGACAGGGGAGACTGAAGATGCAGAAGTTAAATAGGCACCAGGTTAAGCCATGGTGAAATGCACAGTCAGAAAAAAGGTACAGCCTCTCCCTGAACAGCGGTGAGATGCAGGAATGAAATGGAGAATAAAAAGAGATGATTGAGGGGAAAAAAACCAAACATGAAAAACATCAATGGAGGAGAACACAAGAGAAAAGAAAGCAAAGCTGACTGAGATATGAAATGGTTCTAGAAAGAAAGAGGAAATCTCCCAACAGCACAAATGCAAAATGGGAACAAGGAGTGAATAAAAATGGTTCAGGGCAGGCCTCAGTTTACTGCTGGTGTCATTAAGATGCTGCACAGGTTGGAGGGAGATAACAGCTGCTGCTGCTCTGCTGCAACACCTAGAGCAGCACTCGTCACCCTGCAGTGAGCACTACAGCCCAGAGCCACACCACTGCACAGCCAGGGGACAGCAACATGCCTCAGCAAATGACAGTGGATCCCTGCAGAAGACAGCCAGCCACCAATGCCATATTGTAACAGCAGCCAAAGGCAAGGAAAGGATAAAAAAAAATAAATATTCTTCATAGGGAGAAGTGTTTAATGTTTGGCAGGTACAAGAGAAAGAGATGTATTGCACCTGCAGCAAACAACATGAATAAAAGGAATTGTATTAGTAGGAGCTAAATAAATATTTGCTAAAAAATGCATAATATGAGGTTTTATTTTTGAGTTTTCAGCCATTCTTTTTAAATGCCTCTAATGATTCAGTAGCTAAATTAACTAACTGGGGGAAAAAGAAATCCCAGTCTCTGGAAAGCACCCTAAATGTGAAAGGACAAATATTCTGAATTAAGATATCTTGGTCGCCAATCTCAGGGTTTAATTTACACAGTTTGCCTCAAAGAATTGAACAAACTTGGGTGGGCAATTTGAAGACTATTTAATCTCATCCCTAATTTATATACTAATAACAAATGCAGTGATTCCCACAAAGCTGTTAACTGAACAAACAAGAGAAAGAGAATCAACTGTCTGCCATATGTTTCTTGTTTATTTAAACAAAAATATCCATTCTGTGCTCAATGCAGTGTCCATCCAAGTCAATGGAAAGACTCTTACTAGCTTGAACAAGTCCTGGAATAAAGTTTATGTGGTTTTACATGCAGAACCTTTATTGAATATTAGCACTACAACTGCCCTGAACTTCCTCAGTTGAAACACTAAACAAAACTTTCGAAGTTGTACTTAGTGTGTTGACATGTTAACACTTTGGGCTCCAGGAATTCAACACAGCAGCTGATTTCTTAACTTCTTTTCACAGGTTTAAGTGCTCATGTGTACACTCAGCTACTCACTGTGCTGATGAAAATATTCCATTTGAGCATAAAATACTCATTGCTTTGGGCACACAAAGGTAAACCTTTTCTCATTTCAAGATGTCTTCCTATTTGCATTCATTCCAGATGGAAGACTTTGAGAAATAAGAAATTGGTTTCTTGTGGGCTAAATAGATTCCCTAAAATTTGAGATAAAACCTGGTTTCAGCAAATAAAGGTATTATTTAAGTACATTAAATATTTGGATTTCAATTTAGTCAAATATCTTAATTATTTTAATTTAAATACAGTATTTAAATATTCAAATACTGTGTCTAAATAGATATTAATTAAAGATAGGGGGAAGCATTACTTTGGAATACAATGTAGAACAACCCTCAAGAAGTTATATTAGCTTTATTTCTGGACCAATATCTTTGTTTCTGTTCCTCCTCACAAAAAGGTGGAGGATCATTCTAACTATATCTGCTTCAGATGATCCATTTCCTATTTTGCTCTCAACTGGCTCAAGTCATGCACAGACTTCACAAACCAAGTTTTCCCTCATTCAAATATTAAGTACCTCCATGCAAAGTTCCCACTGTCACCACATACTTCAAACCTAAAAAAGTGACATTTGCGACATACGATATGAAACCGTAATTTTTTTCTTTTAAAAACTGTTGTTCTTTCACAACACTGACAGTAAGTTCCTTTCTTTTTATTAAATATTAACATCTTAAACCTTTTGTTTTCTACAAAGCAGATATAAAAAATGAAAACAAAAAATAATTTTTAAAAAATACACCACCACCACAAGAAAGATCTCTTTGATAGTTGTACCTGACCTCCAAAAAGTCATTTGAACAAACCAGATGTTTTTCCCTACATGGAAGCCACAACTGGGACAGGATAGCTTAGGAAGTCATTCCACAGAGATCTGCTGCAGTGGCCAAAACACAGCAGCTCCTTTGTCAGTGCCTGGAGGAGGAATTGTGACCCAGCCAGCCGTGCTTGTGATGGATACAGCCACAGACAGAAATAAAGTGTCTTATGTAATTTGCCTGCCTGAAATTCAGACTTTGCAGCAATGCTTGACCAAATTCTGGCAAATGAGCACACAGGAATCCAGTGTAGTTTGAACTTCAAACTCCACAAATATTGCAAAAGTACAGCTTGAAATGCTCAATGCATTGAGAACTCCCCAAAAGGGCTGTGCTACAGAGCAGAAATGGAAAATTTCTACCAACAGGTGGGCAGATGCAAGTTGATTTCCAAGCTTGAGTCTCTGTAACCCAATGAAATCCAGTCTCATTGCTTATGAAATTCAACTATTTTTACATTAGGGCAACACCGAAGACAACCATTTTCAAGTGAATTTTTTTTCCTTGTAAGTCTGTCCCCCTCATTCTGTCTGACACGGCAATACAACAATCAGCTGACAGTACAGTACCAGTATGGCAAGGGACATAAAAGAAATTATATCGACTTAGCCTACATGAGAAAATCCCTCACCAAAGTGGGAGAAAATGGGGTTTGAGCACAGAAGTTCCACATCACTGTGTTCCCACACACCTTTTACCTCCCCTCTTACAGCAGAGCTCATTTTCAAAGGATGTGGCAGTCGATCCTCTTGGTGTCAAGGTATATTCCAATGCTAGACTAAACTTAGCATTTCTTTCCCAAATTTATTTTCCCATCCCAGAACACTGGCAAACAGTTCTGTGCTATTATATAACTCCTGTATTTTCTGTCAAGGTACTTCCATGTAGCATTAGAAATATCACCTTTTGTCAAAAAGAATTGCAAAATAATATGTGGATGAAATTTCTTACCATGAAGATGTTAGTCTAAATGTTTTGATTGCATTAGGTAAAACTCATAAAATGAAATTTCTACACTATAAAAGCATTTTTAGTAGATTAAAAAACACTTAAGTAGCGGATACGACTAATTCAATAAAAATCAATAGGAAACTGATATGATTACACTTTTTCCATTTCTACTTCCGCTTCACTTATCATTTTCTCTCAAAACACATGCCTGTATTTTCATGAAGTTTCATCTGTAGAAGCAACGTTATTCATGTTTCATGAATTTGACCAAGTTCAGAAACCAAAAATTACTTGTAATCTACCTTATTGGGCTCCTCCATTAAAGTTCTGACCCAGCTGGCCTCAGCTAACAGAACAAACTCTGGTGCGAGGCAGGTTTTACTTAAGTTGAAATAAAGATTCTGTTTTTTTCCTTGCAATGCTGCAGCCACAAGTCAAAGTAAATTATTTAAACAGGTAATTCTGCAAGCAAATGAATCCATTAAGTGCCAGATTGTGTACAAGGGCAGGAAGAGAGCTCTTCCCCTACACCCTCCTACAAAAAGGCAGAACAATTCACTGCTGCAGCCAAATCTGAAGTTTATGAATGCAAAAAGAACCATGTGGAAAAAAGAAAAAAAAGAAAAAGAAAAAAAAAAAAAAAGCAATCTCCATAAACTGAATCCTGAAGTTCCTTATTTAATTTAAACTCAATCAATTTTCCCCCTCAATAATATTTAAATCTTGTTCACCACAGATCTCGAAGTACTTTACAATGCATCATAAGCCTTATTATCTCACTGAAGTTAAAAGGAGATTGTCCTGAGGAAGGAAAGAATGAGGATTTCAGGATTTGTCTCAATAAAAGGCATAAAAAAGCCTGCTAGAGTTGAACAGATCTATTGCATCCCAGAGAAAACCTAAAACTGTAATGTTTCTTTTATTCCCACTAAGTTTTCTTTATCAAATTATCAAAAATAGCATTGCTACATCTTCTAATCCTGAAATACTTTGTCGACTAGTATCAGAGCATTTATTTATTTAATTCATGGTTACATGTTTGGGAACTTTTCCACACACCAAGGAACATTTTCAGATAAAAGTTTTATTTATCATTTACAGAACAGAGTGAGAACAAGGGTGGTTTGTAAGAGAGCAACAGAACAATTTTACCATCTGTCCATGTAGAGAAAGGATTTTTGGAGAAGACTGAGTACAATTGCAATGGTCTTTTCTAGTTCAGTTTATCCCTCCTCCAGGATCACTCAGCCCTAAGCAAGAGCCCAGAGAAGATACACCCTCCATTATAAATTAAATTAAAGAATCATTTCCTGAGCACTCATTTCCAGAGTATGGGTTGTGCTCAGGGTGGCCAGGAATGACTTTGGCAACTCTGGCATGCACTGACCTCAAGCTACAGAAAGAACCTCAGTGGCAAAAATCTACCCCCTTCAGACACCTGATGGCTTGAAGGATTTAAAAGATCACATAAATTATGTGAAATTTAGACACCATTTGCTTGCCAGTTTCTGGAAGTATTTTTCTTTTTAAATCATATCCTTTCCATCTATAATAGAAGGAAATTATATATTTGGATTTGAGATCATGTAATATTTTGAAAATTTACAATATAAATATTTCTCACAGAGTTATAATTTTCTTCAGGTGATCAGAAGAGCTACAGCACATTCATCTGACTAACAATGCAGGAAGATATATACATATTTCAGGATTAATGATAGGGTGCTTAAAGCAGCTTGCAATAATGCTCTGAGAAGAATAAGAGGTTGTCATTAAAAAAAAAAAAGGCAGATGAAAATTTTGGGATTGCAAACTAGAATTATTCTGCATAAGTAGTTCTACCTGGTACTTCTTTCCCATGATTTAACTCTGCTGATGTGAATGGACACAAAGGCATGTTATCAGATATTGTTTTGTTTATTGTCACTAAAGTGGCTCCTGATTTCTGGAGGTATCTTCATTAGACTGCTCATAAAACCAGGTCTTTAACATATTTATGGGTGCATTTTTTTGCCCATCTTCACACCATACTGTTTTGCTAATGCAGGCAGAGGAAACTGTAAAATGAATTTTTCTATTTCTGCAACGACAAGGTCACCAGTTCCAATTCAACATTGTTTAAAAAAATAGATGGCATTAGAGCTTGAGAAATTTATTTAACATTCCCTAGCCTGCAGTCTAAGCCCCTTGTTACAGGCAAAAATGCTAGTGGTAGCATACTCTAAAAGCCTCATCTTCTACAATTGAAAGGAATACATTTGTGTATCACTCACAGTATGAGGTATTTATTTATAACGTTGCAAACTGCCAGCTCCTGTTTTATTCCCATTACATCCAGGATGTCAGGAACTGTCAAGAGGAAGAGCTTAACCAAGGGACAGGCCATGGAAAGGCATAGATTAGGTGGAGGATGCAGTGAACATGCACTGCTGGCAGATCTTATGGGGCAACCATGATTTTGGGGGGCAACAGAGCCCCAGGGTGGGGCTGAGCACAACCTTCTCCTCTCAGGGTGCACTGAGGATTGCTTAGATGAGAAAAAGACGGAATTAAAAACTGCATATATAAAATATATCAGGGGAACTGTCAGTTAAGGAAGAGGAAAAAGTGTTTATACCAAAGAAAACCCCAAGAAAGAATACGAAGAAATCACCCATGATTAAATTTAGACTGAGAATTAGTTGACTATTTCTACCCATCTGAGAAGTGAAGTTGTGCAAACCTGTCTTACTATGAGTGCTGGGTTAATAACCCAACCCATCCTAATCTGTGAGGCTCAGTCTCTGAAAAAAAACCATCTCCCTGGAAGGGTGTCAGAGATATAAACTCACTGAGAACAACCAAGGACACGAGAAGCAGATTAGGAGCATTAGCACAGTTCTCCACCCACTGTTTGCTTTCTCGTCTGCATGTGCTTCCTCTTTCCTCTCACAGAGAACTTTATATAAATGACTTTTGGAATCTGTTGTTCCCTCTTTCTTCACACCTCTTTTATCTCTTTCTCCACTCTCACTATGCATTCTGTGAGAGTGTCCCTCAACTTTGTCCAGTCCACCGCTTTTCCCACAAAGACTATTCTCTTTGAATTCTGCATTCCCTTTCATAATTTAACAGTCCTTTCCTCTCCCACACATCCTGGCACCCACAATTTTTATTCCCATCTGCTGCTTTATGCCTAGGATTGAAATATTTACCAGAAACATAGTAACTAGTGAACTAAATGAAGCAATGGAGCCCATTTTCCACAGACAATATGTAGAGAGCAAACCGAATCATCTTGTTCATCTTCAGATAGATTCACTGATACCTCTAATCCACACTGGGAAGACAAAGAAGCAGCTTTTGGCAGGGGTGAACAAAAGTATCTAAAGTGAAGCCCAAGACACAGCAGCTTTAAAAATACTATTTCTTTCTGACCTAGAGATACACATTTGTTGCAAGAGAGAAACTCCTGAAAATTTTATCACTGCATATGGAAATTCCTATCAGCGTGTTCTTCTCAAACTCAAACCCATGTTTTCTCACATTCAACCAATGTCATATAAAAAACTTGAAGAGTCCTTACTCTCCAGGCTTCATGGGGAAGAAAGAACACTTCATCTTTCCTTCCTGCTTTATCACATCACAGCACTTTTGTGCTCCGGAGATGAGATTACAGATGACAGCAGAACAGATTAGCACAGGAATAATAGGCTGTCTCCAGGTGGCTGTTCTGCAGCGAATTCTGCCACCAAGATCTGCTGCTTCTCACTGCTTTCAGAATGTCACCTGAGTGGAAGCAGACCTGGTCTTGGCAGCTCTGCTCCTGCTCATCCCATGGTTCTCCAAGAGATTCCTCCTTATCGCTGTACCCAGGGCTGAACATGCAAATTTACTGGCTGGATGATAAGAGAAATCATAACAAATCTGATAAAGCTGTGACATCACCCCCCAGTCTGCCTGCTGTGATGGGAAATTGTGCTTCACTTGGTCAGCAAGGGAGAGGAAGATGGAAGTGCCACAGGGAAAGAGTAGGAAAGATTCCTTCCTCACTTGAGAGCAAACCTGACCTGCACAGCACCAAGCACAGCCAGGCTGAACCTGTGGGATTGCACAGGGATTTCCTGCACAGGGATTTCCAGCACAGGTTAGCCCATTTGGCTCACAGCTGCAGTATCTGTTAATTTTTTACATTTTCCTAACGAGTATTTTCCCACTGCTTTTGTGTTTCCCTTTTCCCCCAGACCTGCTTGCTCTGACGAGTGTCTGCCCTTTGATAACACACCCATTGATAGAGCTCTACAAAAATTAGAAATAATTATAACCATTATGTGCATTTCCCAAAAATAGAAACCTTAAAGTTTTAGATTTCAAGAGGTCTTTTGCATCCAGATCTGCATTGTTGGTCTATTCAATGATGATAATAAACTTGTTATTAGCTTAACACAGCAACTACTGTAGATACCATTAACCCTGCACTTGGTTTACTTTTACTTTTACTTTCTACAAAATGGAGTAGAAAATCCACTTTTCTTTTTTTACATGCTAATCACTTTCAAAACACCTGTATCCCCTTTGTCAAGTGTGCATCTTTTATTAGTATTGGCGAATAGTATTTAAACAGAATTCTCCCAAGTCCCAGATATGAAAGAACAATCAACATGTCAACTCACATATTAGTAAGAGACTATCACACATCAGATCTTTTCAATGTTTGTGATTCTATTGGGATAATATGGATTGAAATAGTATATCACAAACACAGAAAGGAAAGTCTCCAGTGACAACAGTACATCAATGATGTCAAAACACTGTCAAATAAAGCTATTATTCTTCCAGCTGATCCTTTCACTTGCATAGTTTGCCTTTGTTATGTTGTAATTTCCCCTGTATTTTCATTGTTCAAAATTCAAGCAATTATTAATTTTATACACGCACGTCAGTTCAGACATTAAACACAGGAATATTTTAAGCATTTGGGAGTTATGCTGTTCATTACAGAACTGTCTTTCCTCTCAGGAAAGCCTTTCATGCCTTACAGAGTACCAAAAATGTAACCTCTTTTTTTTTAAACACCACTGAGCACAGAGATGAAAACTGAAACAAAGCAACTAAGGAATGCACTCCATAGTTGAAGACATTCAATTTGGACATAGTTTGTTTCACAGTTTACTATAGCTGTGGGCAGGAATATTTTAATCAGGAAAATTTTTATAACATTATGCCATAAAGGCCTCTCTGAGCACAAAAAGACAAGACTTTGCTGGAAAGATTAGCAAAGTTAAACCAAAAAAAAAAAAAAAACCAAAAAAAACCCCACAATATAAATTCTTTTTAAATGCTCTCATCACTTTTTCCAGGCTTTGAAGTTACATTATACCTTGAAAGTTGGTTGTTGCATGTTACTGTACACAAAAATAATATTTTTTTAAGTATCTCTCTTGTAAAAAGAGTATACAAGCAGAAATCAAGTGACACTCTTCCTAATTTATTATTTATTATCTGTGTAACTTTGAATGAACAGAACCCTCAGCTTTAAGTACATGTGTGGAAAGAAAGTATATTTCCCAACTTTGTAAAGTACTATGAAATGCTGGATGAAAAGAAATTTTGTAATACGAAGTTTATCAGCCCTAAAACAATTAGCAAAAAGACCTGATCACAAATACTGCTACCAAGTACCATGAATAGTGTTACACCCTCCCTCCTGCCTCTCTCCTGTGCTATTTTGTGAAAATATTTATCTTTTGTCTATTCTTGGGCAAAGCAAAACCAAAAATATCTAAATGCCTTGCACTTCTTACTTGTGGAAAGAAATAAATTACTCTCTAGCCAGTGTCCTGTCCCACAATACTCATATATTCAAGTCTAGGAGTAGAGCAATTAAACACAGATAGATATCTCTTTAAGCTCCAGTCACAGTTGATGTCCCTGAAGACCTAAATCCCTTCAAACACATGGATTTTTCAGGCTGAAAGACGGGATATTATAAATAGCTGCAAAGAGACAATTCAGTAATTATATTACTATTTCACCGTGTCTAAAAATATTCATAAAGTAGAAATTTTAGGAAAGTTTTTAGAGTGTAGAAATATGACTCTGGACCAATGATTATATTCCTGTTTTGGGTATGAAAAAGCCACACAACTTTCCTCTACTTCTAACACAAAGACAAATGTAACAAAACACAAAATATATTTTCCTCACAGAAAAATTTGTTGCATATTTCTCTGTAATGGCAAAATTAAAACACTGTTTCTTTCTCCTTTAATCTCTGCACTTCTTTTTGAAGATAGCATGGGGCTGGGTTTTGCTGGGGTTTGTTGGTTTCTTTTTTTCTAAATGAAGAAAATAATACCTTTGGCACATTCTGTCAATGATTCTGTCATTTTGCAACCTTCCCACAGAAAACCTGTCTCCATAGTCCTTCTTTCATCTATTTAGCATCACTTCCTCAGAAGAAGCAACTGCACTTGTAGCTGTACCAACACCCCAGTCCTGGGCTCAGCCTGAGATTCCAGGTAAATGTGATCTGTCGGGGAGGTGATGTTGCCCTCAGGGCTGCTGCTGGCAGCCAAAAGATAATAAATCAGAGGGTTAGGGCTCCCCTGAAATCCTGAGAGGATGGTTTCCTTCCCACGATTTAGTAAGCAGTTCTGTCATCATCAGATCTTGTGACTGTGAATAAAGTCATTATTTATTGACATGATTGTTATTATAGGAGATCCCTAAGAATAGCTGGCACTGGACACACACGTGGTGCTTGTGCTGAGAATATTTTTAAATAATTCTAAAGAGATTGTGATGATTTGAGGTAATGCTGTCAAAAGAGAAGCAATATTGTTACATTTGAATAAGAGTTGGCTGCTTCAGCCTTTGCCCTGGGATAGCAGTGAGGGAGGCAGGGTTTACCACAGGAATTCTGAATTTCATGTGATTAAATTAACTTAATGATTTGAGATTATTCTATTATTCCAACTAGGGGAGAAGGCAGAATGAGTAGATCCCTAGGGCTGCTCTTGTGATGCTGGTGTAACACAGATGCTGAAGAAAGAGTTGGCATCCATTATTCAGCCAAGTGGGGTACCTGAGTGGGACATTGGCAACCCCAAAACACTTCCATGCTTCATGGTTTGTTTATTCCCTCCTACACCAATTTTATCTGTACATCTGTTATTGAAAAAAAAAAAGGGGAAGAAAAAATACTGCTCATAATCCCTAACCTGCTTAAAAGATGAATTCTCCATGTCAAATGAGACTTTAGCAGGACCCTAACACAGCTGAATAAGGAACATTTCTTATCCTCCCCACAATAATTCCTCTGACCTTCATGTGCTTAAACAAACTGTTTTGGAGTGAAGTAACAAAAAGCAGCCAAAAAAAGTTTTCCTCTAGGAATCAGTTTCAGTGAATTTGAAATGTAAAAAATATTATATTTTGAAAGTAAACTTCCTAAGTCAGTAGTCTGGTCAGTTAATACTTTATTTTGCAGAGGACATTTCTAAAAAAATATTCACTTTTATGGCTATTTAGTTTGCATTTAAATTAGATTAATCAGAAAGGCATACTATGTATATTTATTTGGTTCAATCATTGCAAGCTGACTTTATTTGGGAAGTGTTATATACATCTTGCTGAGTCTAACACATTTATATTTAATGAAAATAATTTTCACCAAGTCAAGTATTTTTCCTCATATGATCACTCTCAATAGTAATTTCCTGTTGTTATTCTCCTCTCCTTAATCTAAATTCTGTTCAACTTGCTTAAGTAAGTAGTAATTTGTCCTTCTATGCATGATGGTTGTGGTCTCTCATCACAGTTACAATAGTTTTTCCACTATAATGGCAACTTCTTTTGTGAGAAGAAGAGCTCCTCTTGATGATGATGACTAAATTATGTGTACATCAGAAAATGCAGTTCAGATTAAAAACAGAGCTGAGTGGACATTTTATGCTTCTTGCCCATCAGAGCTTGGAGGGGAGAGAAAAAAAATACAGAGAGAAGACCTAAGGAAAGACTCCTGAAAGGCTTGTGAGCTTCAGCCACTCACCCAAATTATCAATGTAAATCATTTCTGCCTTCACTGAAGGGCAAAGCAGATTTAATACTGGGCTTGGGTTTATATTTGATCAGTTCAGGGAGCAATGGAATGTGGGCTACACCCCACAGAACCAGGCTACAAAGAATAAAAGGTGCTCTGGAGCTACACTCAGGGTGTTTGGCATGTTCCACACTCATCTGCACAGAGCTGCAGTCCAGCAGTCTTGGTCAATCCGAAACTAATTATTTCTTGGTAGACAAGTGTATTTCTGTAGGGTGAAGCTCCATTCAGCACTTGTCTCCAAAGCATTTAGAATCTTATTATAATCCATGTGACCTGCTTCTATTTTAAGTGGAGTAATTCACCAAACTGACACTGATAATTCCAACTAAATTTTTACAGTCAGTCACAGGAAGTAGTGTGTGGGGAGATTTCTTTCTTTCTTTTTCTTTGGCTTTTTTTGTGTATCTCTGTATATTATAAAAGTAGGAGTTAATCTTGAACCAATGCAGTTTTTTGGGGTTTTTTTTCTTTTTTTTTTTAATAAAGAATCAGAAGACTGGTTGATTTCTCATGGGTTTTAGCACCTTTTCTGTGTGACACTTAAGGGAGAGCCAATACCTGCATGCTTCCCAGACTCAGTGTGTGAGATGACCTTTCAAAAATCACCATGGAATGGCTCAGCTCCCCATCTGCAAGGTGGCAATAATGTTTCTTATTACATATGTGAGCACCATCGAGATCTACACACAAAAAGTGTTCACATTAGAACACATCAGTATATACTTAGGCAACAAAAACAGTCTCTAGCTTTAAGCAAAAAACAAGATTCTTAAAAATGTGTAATTAAATGAGAAATAAAAACCTAATTTAGCTCAGCACTTGTTTAGACCTACCAGGAACAAAGATGTCTATTTTTGGTCCTCCCCAGGTCATGAGAGACACTAAAAACCTGCCAAAGTTCCAGTAGGAGACCAGCAGGATGATTAAGGTGTTGAAGAACTTAAAATACTTAAAAAATATTGTGGGACTTGTGTTTGTTTAATTTAGAGGGCTGAGAGCAGTGAGTACAAACTGTGGCACTCCAAAATGGCAGCTAACATTGGCAAGAGCAGAGCCTTGACAGACCTTAATTCTGCTGAAAAGTATTCCCATAAAAGTCTACAGAGTTTGTCTTGGTCTGGAGCATTACAAATGTAAGAAATGCAAGAAAGACCTTATGGCATTTAAATAGCCAATTGCATTGATCCAGTGCAGGCACAAAGATCAAACCCTTGACTGTCCAACTCCAGACTTTGGGAGAAATGTTTGCCAATAGAACTTGTCAATGTATTTCTAAAGCAAAGGAGATGAATCACAGATATTGTTATTCTGTGGGAAAACACAGCAGTTCCCCAGACAAATCACCCCTTTGCATTAAGGAGCTGATGTGACACTTCCTTGCTTGTTCATGCAGAGCACTGCTGTGTCTGTCACTAAATGGATGCTTTAACCATCCTGGCCAGGAGCTTTCCCTATTGCTCTTCACAAGGATTGAACTTCTTCTCACAAGAAACCATTCTGAGACCATTTCTTTACTTGATATGTTGGGATGGATATTCTGCTACTGGCTAAGGTAATTGTATGTTGTCCAGAAGCAATATCAAAAAATTTTAAAAAGGGGGAAAATAGAAGTAATCCTCAAAGCTGGTAGGCAAAGAGTTCTGATATCTGGGCAGCTCTCAAAATCAGCAAATTATTTACTAAACAGGCAGAGGTGAACTGACCCAGGTACAGTCACCTCTGAGCTGGAATTCCATGACTGTTTCTTCCATGAAGAGTTTTCCTACCTGCATGGAATGAGGATAGACATCATTATCCATGTTTGTTCTTCACAGATTGGGTGGGAATATCTGAAGTCTATAATATAGCACATGAATTTTTTTTCTGTGCAAAATTTAATGTGTTCTTGAATTTCAAGTATCTCACCCTATGAAAGAGATGAGAGCTAAAGCAAAATGAGCACCAACAACTTCTTACCAGAGTAGCAACAATATCCACATGAGGGTCATATGGAAACAACAATAACAAAATGATAACTAAAAACTTACATAATGCACATCACTGGTAACGTTGCCAGAAAATCAATTCAGACAAATTTAAGCCTCATACTGAATTCATTACTTTACAAAAATATTTCAGATAATCCAAAATGCTTATCCATGCCAGGAATTTACTCACAGCTGTACAACATGTTGGTGGAGACAATTTCCTTCAGTGCAGGAAAGGCTAGAAAGGACTGAATTTGCAAAAGTAATGGACACAAGAAAAGAAAAACTATATATGTGGAGTTGCAGTAGACAGCCACACAGATCTATTTCTGCTCAGTCATCCTGACTATGTGCACAATGCACAATGCAACCAGCTTTGAAATTATTTAAAACTTTGTTTCACTGCAGTATCCACAATGAAGAAAAAACTCTATGAATTTCCATCTAAGAGGGGATCCTGGAGGTAATCCAGTCATTAATTTTACTAGGAAAATTGTGACAAGAAACTGAATGTAGACGACAAATGTGAAGCACACAACAAAACAGTGGCCACAAACATTTTTGATCTGATTTAACAGAAGTTGGTGATCTTATCAGACACAAGATAAACGAAGAGAAGCAATAATCACATTTGACTAGCACTAGGCACCTCCACATCCAGGGGATTGGAGAGGTCATCCACTCCCATATATTCTCATTTTGTGAGCAAAGAAAATCAGTAGAGGTTTTAGAGATGATCGGTACAGGATGTGTTGCCATTTGTGAACAGGAAAGAAATTAAATAAAAGCAAGTTGGATATGCATTAAAAAAGGATTATCTTTCAGTATTTTATCAGGTGAGGAGAGACTTATCTGTGGACTGAAATAAAATCTTAATATTTGGTTTAAACTATGGTACACGGAAATGAAGAAAATACTTATCTGCACTTAAGGCAGGACTTTTAAGTACCTTGGAATATTTGTGTCCTACCTGAATTATTGGAAAAAATGTATGGATAGTCTTTCCTAGGAATGCAATCATAAGGGTTCCAAAATTTGCTCTACCCTTCTTAAGATGTAAATTAAAAATATAAAAATATAAAAATATCCCTTTGCATAGATTTTTAAGCAAAACAGAAAAGTAACTCAGTTGAGACTTATGCATGCAGTCCTGTGCCTATAAAATGCAGATGGTAAAGGAATATTTCCATGTTTTACTCCTACTTCAACACTTATACCACAGGTTATTCACATTTGCTTACTACCTGAGACTCAGGCATGATGTAAAGGATGCTTCCTGTACTTGCAATTTTGTATTCAAGAGGAGTTGCTGTGGTCTAGGCATCCTAGACAGCAAGCAAGTTTACATTCACAAGCCATATTTATCTGTAAGTATGACACAAAACTGATTAAAAACAAAACAACTGATGGGGAAAAAAAAAGCCAGCATTAAATCAGTTGGTATTAATATCAGCTCCCATCAGTGAAACAAGATGATTGTAACAGTGAGCATTTAACATTCCTAAGCCTTGCTGTAAAAAGCAAAACCACAATGCTAGAATTAATCACAATATATATTAAGAAGATAATTTAATCATCATTCTGTTCCAACAGCCTTAAATGAAGATTTCAGTTAAGCAATAATGTATAAACTACATATACAGCAGCTCTTTTCCCAAGGAAAGGTTCACAGTACATGTCTTTCATTTGTGTATCCCCTCTAGTGCACCTTTCCTTGCTTTGTGCCATTTCATGGAGCAATTATTTGGATTGGTTTTTGTTATGAGCAACTTTTTCTGCCCAGTGTCATGGGTAGCAAGGAAAACACTCAGGCTTCATTCTCCAAACACACCTAAGATGCTTCAATTTTTTTTTTTTTTTAACTTTTAAGGCAAGGAGTTCAAGTCTAATAAATTTCAGCATTTGCTACAACTTGATTCCATTTAATTAGCTAATATTTTTCCGAGCATTTGCTTTAGAAAGCATTTTGAAATTTGACTGTATGCTTCATGTTCTTTCCAGCTTACACAGCTGTACAGCACTGCATGAATTATATTTGTATTGAAGATTGATAAGTTTGGTCTATAAATTGTATATTCTTGGAGAAGAGATGCTGTGTAAGTAGGTGAAGAAAGCCTGCTGTCACCAGACATCAATCAGTTCTGGATATCACCAAACTCCAGCATTACTTCCAAAAAATGGGAATTGTCCCACATGAGGAGCACTGTGCTGCCCAGCTGCAGAGAGCAGGACAACAGCCTAATAAGAACTCCACGATTAATAGGAATTAATAATTAATCCCACCTTTTTAATCTTTGCTTTTAAACAGTTAAGCTGCCACTTAGGAGAGGCATATTGTCAGCAAAACCTAATTCTCTTTAATCCATGTGCAGCCTGCATGCCATTCCCGTGCGTTTTTCCCACACAGGCTGAACTCAGAGGAAAAGCCAAAGAGACAATATCTTGCTTAACACCAAATCTGTGTTAAGCCTTTCATGAAAGTACAATAACTCCTTAAGCACAATAACTCCTTAAGTATCCATAAAAACTGATGGCAAGCGCTTTCAGACGTGGGGTGATGTCTTTCATTTTGATTTTAAGGCTGAAAATTTGGTCAGCTTGAGATATTCTGTGTCAAAAGTTGAGACAGAGCATCCATCAGCATTGCTCCACTGAACTTCATTGTTTGGCTATGAAACTTCTCACCGATGAAATTTAATTTATACTGCATTGCAAAGGCAACAATTACATCTAATGCCATTTTCCCTTTGTTCTGATGGCCTTTTTTTTGATCTCTTACCTTATTGAAAAATCCTGTGATTTTAATCAACACGTAGTTAACAGCAAAATGTTGTAAAAACATCTTCTCTGGCTATGTCAAAACTCCCCTGTATACCAAACCCAGCATCTACAGCCTGACAACAAAAAACATGTCAAGTGCAACATCACTGAGCACTAGCCAGCTCTTATTTTAATAGTATTCATGAATGGTGGCTAATTTAAGTGCATTGTATTGGACTGATAATGGAGTCTCAGTTATTGCTCATCTCTAGAAGCATCTATTGATATGTAAAGCAAAGACATTAGCCATGTAATTAGCCTGCAGCATAACTATCATCCTTCACTCAATCATTTCAGCTCCAACTGCCCAAACAATAGTAACATTTCACAATGTTTTCACTTGAAATAGCTGGTGCCTTAATCATAGTGTGAATTTCTTATGAAAAGCTCCCACAGATAGTGTACATCATGCTGGGAAAATGAGTTTAAGTACAAGAAACCGATTAAAACTCTAACAATCTCCTAAGGATAATTTGTTAAAGGGGTTTTGTTACTTTGCATTAGCTCTAAAAATAATCTAGTTCTTTATTAAAAGGTTCGGCACCTTAATAACTATTTAAGATTGTATAAGAATAATCAATGTTTTTCTCTTTTTTGGCTACATACATTTATATTAAACAGAAGTGCAATTTTACTGTTAGTTTTTATAATATTTCCACACATTTCTATTTCATTATTCATGATTTTGTTCTGCAAGAAAAAAAAATTCACTCTAAGCAATTATTGGAAAAATCTGAATTTATTTTAAGATGGAATTTAATCTAAAATTGTGTTTTCTGCCAGAAATTAGAACCATAAGTTCTATTACTTCTTTATCCCACCTTCCTTTTTACCTATATTCTTGCATTTATGAATGTTGTTTTCAAGACATATTAAGTTTTACATGTTTTGTAAGATATTCCTTAATTATTTTAAGCTATGCCCAGAGTGTCAGTTAAGGCTGACTTTGAAGGTCACTCTCAGTCAGGTTTAGACAGGAGCCATCCATCCCTCCTTGCCCATGCATTTATTGATATCCACAGATAAAAAACATCCACGTGGCTTCCTAGAAATTATCTGCCTGTTTCCAGGAG
This sequence comes from Lichenostomus cassidix, assembly GCF_008360975.1. Taxonomy (NCBI): domain Eukaryota; kingdom Metazoa; phylum Chordata; class Aves; order Passeriformes; family Meliphagidae; genus Lichenostomus; species Lichenostomus cassidix. Next base: position 6,418,495 of record NC_139489.1, on the reverse strand, counting down.
ACTGCAGAGATTTGCAAGTTGAGTTGGGGATCAGCAGCTCAAGATTGTAAGGTCAGACTGAGATATTCTAAGTCCCTTTAGTGTCTGAAACCCAAAAATTAACTGCTTAAAGGGACTCCAAGAACAACCTCGTGTATAAGATATTGCAAGCAGTATTTAGTTTACCTGTAAAGAGCATCACTGGATGAAATCTGACACGGAAACATATCACCGGGGGGAAGGGGGAAAAAAAAAAAAACAGAGGGGAGGATTGGGATCCAGAAGAGCCAAGACTGTGACAAAATATTTTCTCCAGCCACTTCACAGATATCCTCCTTTGTATTCCCCTCATTTATCTAAGGAACAGTAAAGTGAACCTTTAAATTTATTCTCTTTCCACATTAAATTCTTTTTGAGCATTTCATAAAAACATTTAAATCTTTTTCTCAAACATCTTTAGTTGGGGAGAAAATAATTGGAAAACTACTACAATTTGCAAGAACAGTCTACATAAATTTACCTCAGCATATTATGTAAAATGACTGAATACCTCAAAGCTTCACTGTTTGTTAGCTGGCAAGTTTCCAGTGCTGTTCCAATAATTTCTATTCCAATAAGAGCATAATAAATAATTTTACTGAGCTAAGATGGAACTGAAGTTGTGTGCACTTTCATGAAAATATGATTATCTTAAAATCAAATATGAGATTTCAAACTGAACATATGAATAAGGGCTGCAAATATGATGCCAGTGCCTAGTAGGGACCCTAACAGTAATGGAAGTGAAATGACATGTATATTGTATTATCTTTACAGTAGTTTGGAGACCTGCTTTTATAGATAAAATGGCAAAACAGCACAGGAAAATGTGAATTAATTAATCCAAACGACAGCACAGAAGGTACTCTCCGACCTGAGCTGGAGATAATGAGAAAAAAACCAGGCAATTGCACTTCTTAACTTGCCAGAGTCCCAAGGTGAAGCAAGAGTTCTCAGTTGCTCAGGGAAACTTTCTGCAAGCCCAAAATGGAAAGGGCCACTGAAGTGCTGCGTGCTGGACCAGCTCCATTTGTTTAATTTAAGGGAGACAGCTGCTGCGATTTACATAAATTGTGCTTTATTGATCCACAGAGATTCTGGTGGCAGCTTGCCTTCCCCCAGAAAAAAAAAAAAAAGAAAAAAGAAAGAAAAGAATGCCTTGTCATCCTCCCCATGTCTTAGAGGCAATGCTGCACCAGAAGAACTATTCAGCAGGTTTTTGCATTAACTCAGAGTTTAGTTAATGCAAAGACTGATCCAGGTTAGGGAAGTTGGAAGAGGTGCAATACCAGAGTTTAGGACTGGGTTTGATGGGGGAAGAAAATACATCAGAAACAGAGACTGGAGGAAAAGGATGTTGTAAAGCATGGAAAACAGCAGGATGAAGGTGGGAAAATGACAATATTTGTGCATAAGCTCAGTTTTATTCCTCAGCAGGTTTTTTTTAAAGAGAGGAATTAGTAGATTTTGGGGGGACTGTGGAAAATATAGGTCTCTGAGGGCAAGGGGGAAAGGAAAAAGAAAGCCCAGAGGACCCAATCTTTCAGTGAGCTGCCACTTCAATACAGGCACTGCAGGAGACAGGTAGGATAAATTAAACAATGTTTGCACAGCATTGTGAACATTGCAAATGCTGTACCAGTGCTAAGAATTATTATCAGGTACTAGATATATGCAAAGAACTCTGTAACACACAGAAAAAAAACCCAAAAAGCTACCACCAGCTATACAGATATTCTAATTAAACACACCTACTTCTATCAGGTACTCAAACTCGTTTCCATGCCAATGTCAGCCTCTGGATTAGCCATGGGCAACTACTGGGAAACAGCAAGAGTAGAAAAGGAAGAAAATAAAATGTCTATTGAGCCACAGGGTGTTGGGAAAAGAAGAAGAGGCACTGGAGAGCTGCAGCAGGATCCTCAGGCAGAACTCGGAGTGCTCTGCCCACCCACTGCCCTCACATTGCTGGGGGCTAAATCCCAGCTCAGTCCCAGTGCAGCCAATAGAAAATGACATTTGCGACATCCTGAGGTTAGCCTAACATTAATTAAACCATCACAGCCCTGCACTATTATCCTCTTTACTTATTTCTTTTGTGGATTTTACTTTTCCTTGAGAAATAGTCATTTCCAATTAGAATTTCGTAATAAATCTGAATGTCAGAACTCCCCAAGTATGAATGTCATCTTTGTTTAGAGGCTGGGAGGAAGAATTGAAAGCAGAGATGTCCTTGAGCACTAAAATTGGCTGAGATACTCATCTACCACAGGAACCTGAACGCAGCATTAGACCTCAGCCTGGCTAAATCAGAATTGTTGCAAAAGAACATTCCAGGACTCTCTGCTTCCCTGAAAGCCACAGGCTGCATGTGGTGATCCCTGAGATTCCCAGGTGAAATCAGCTCCTGGCAACTGCAAATCCAACACAATGAAACCATCCAAAGCTACATGCAGCCTTCAGTTTTTCTCCTTCCCACTGATATTTTAGCAGTGAGGATTTCCTTCTCCTACAGTCTCTATTTGATGCTTCAGGAGCATGAGAAAGTTTGGGAATGGCTAAAAGTGAATCCCTGCTCTTGCTAAGGTTTTGTGCAAAGGCCACAAAAAAAAGGGGATGCAAATCCACCTTCCCAGCCAAGGACCAGCTGCCTAAGTGGTAATTTCCCTACCAAAACTTGCTGCACTAAAAGACACTTTAGGTAGATGATCAACACCTTCATGCAAAACCTGCAGTAAGGAAACATGGATCAAATATCCAGATTGCCTCTGAGGTGTTATTACAGCAGATGTGTGATTATTCACCTCCATCCAGAGTTAGACACTGTGCTTTCTTCCTACATTTGCCCAAGAAAATTATGGCATTGGTTATTAAGCAACAGATTCTTTATTACCAAAGGGCACACAACAATAAAATGCAATTTTTTTTCCAAATATGATTGTTTTTGTTCAGAAGCAAGTGTGTTTATAAACATGTTGCCATGTGAACTGAATCAAGAGAACTGCCCTTTCTACTTTTATCTCAGCCTTCAGGAAAAGTGAGAACTGCATTAAAGATGGGGTTTAACCTTTCAGTAAAGTAATTGCAGGCATTTTGAATATTTTCATATGGTTAAGTTTGTTCAATATTTCACAGGAATTACAGAGGAAATGCTTTGCACCGAATGCCAGAGCTGCACACTTAGAAAATGGCAGTAGAATTTAGCAATATTGCTGCACACCATGGAGGGAAGCCTACATTCACTACTCCAACATTTCACTCTGCCATCCTTCACTCAAAGCAATTTAACACAGAAAAAAAAAAAATAAATCATTGAGATGCAATAAGGCAAAATACATAAGTCATCCAACAAGAGAACCTGTCACTGCTCCACAATGTACAGATCATTTGCCAAAGTCAGAGGTGACAGAAAATTAAGAAATACACAAACACAGCCAAAGCACCAGGTGGACCTGAAAAGGGACAAAATAAATCACTTTGGAGGATAAGACTGACCCATGCACTTGCTCACATTTGGAATTTGGTAGAAGGGAATAGATGCTGACATCTCATGCACAGAGGTTGTGTTTATTCCACCTCAAAGGTTTTCACTCCATGACTCATCTAGAACAGCCAATGCTGCAGCAGCACCACCAGTTTTAAGCAACCCCAAGGTTTGGAATAGACAAAAAAAATGGAATTGTTTACTACAGTCTGGGCTCTGGTATTTACCAGGATAAAGTAGATGAACAAAGTAGAAGCTACTCCAAACACAGAACTCGAGCAAAACTTGTCTTTCCCATTACAAGAAGACATAATCTGCACAATAAAAGGTTTTCTGGACTAAGGAATTTGGTTAAATGCTTCTTACTGTCAGGGTTAAGGCTTGCTGCTTTGGAGAAAATCATCCTCTTTTAAATAAAAAAGGTTGATTTTGACATGCAAAATTTGCTCTTCAACTGATAAGAAAAGTCACAGAAACACACAATATTTATAACTTGGGGATGTCTACAGCAGAAGTGCAAATAGAGGTGGCATGAAGGAATTCCATGTTTAATATAAAAGCAAACTAAAATATGATAAATTGCACAAAACTAAACAAAACTCTTCCTTTACCCCATTAAAGTACTAGTTGGAGCAAATCTCCACCTAGGCCTTCTGATCCATTTCTTGTAAATGAACATTTTTCTGACTAGAGATATTTATGTATGCAAACATAGCAGAATAATTAACAGCACCGAGTAGTAACATGAGTGTGTACAAAACTGCCCATTAAGATTCCACACACAGTCCTGATTACTGACATGGGAGAGATTCTTATGACTTGGAAAGTTCAACGAGAGAGTTCTTTAGTAATAGAAATTGTATAAAATAGGCAGTATTAAAATATTCCTTAAACTACTGCCAGCATCTATAACGACAAGAGGCTTTGGAATTTCAACTTTTCTATTGTTTTATTTACAAACCCCCAAACACATTTACTTATAAAGCTATTTATCTTTCTGTCAATCAAACTACCTGGTTTCTGGTGGTGGTTTCACCTTGTTATTGTATTTCACAACTCAGGTATTTGGATACCCAATTGTATAAAAGACTACTTTCAAACAGTTAAATCCCCAAAAGAAAACAGGATATGAGCCAAAAAATTTTAAGTGAGATGAACCGAAGCCTGGAATACATCTGTGTTTACACATGGTCTGTTAGTCTGCAAATATATGTGGGCAACTGTGCACACCTAATTCCACAAATCTGAGTTCATAAATTCATTCCTTCACTCTCGGTTGACACTGTCAATGTATTCTTGAGTCTTTTTGCTGAAACAGGACCAAGTGTGCCAACCACAAGTGACTCCTGAGGCTGCAAACACTTTCCAAGAGAAAGGGGCTGATAAAACTGTCTGACTTTGCATATGGTAGGAAGACAGAAGATACCAAAGGTTATTTACTATTGATATGTTCCACATTTAAAAGAACAATCTGAAGCCCACTGCCTGTCCCTTGAGCCATCTGGCTCCCCCATTATTAATTGTTCTACCCGACCTTCACAAGAGAAGAAAAATATTGTTGTATCTTCTTTTATCTTGTCTTATAATAGGAATCATGTTTCATAGTGTTGAAATAAATTACTTGCATGGTGATCAAACATCTTAGCTTCGTTTCAGCATTTAATCACCCATGAAAACCTTTTATTGCTTTGTATACTCCAAAGCCATGAACATTATTTCCTATCTATTCTATGGAAAGTATCTTTCATTTTATTTTTCAATTACATCTCAAATTCTATCATTCTTCTAGCAAGCACTTCGGTGTAATCCTCCTACTGTATTAAAGAACTTTGTTTCTCCAGTATTTATTTCCTTTTAAAATGTTTTTGCCTATTGCATGGGAAAAGAAAAAGCCAACCTAACATGGCCAAAGTAATACTAATTTCATTGAGACTACTTTATTTCCACTCAATATATACATCAAAAAGCCTGAGAAAATAATAACAAATAAAATCAATACATCACCAGACGATGGCTGTTCTAAAATCCATTATGTTTTCTAGGCTGCTTGTCAAAGCATCATTGCTATTTTAAAACAATAGTCCTGCATCAATTCTGCCTGAAACTCTCACCAAGTTTATGGATGTATCAGACAATCATTTAGTTTCACAAACCTCAGTATGGGTTGTGCAACATACATAGATTTTTATTTGGTGAGCTAGCTCAAAGTCAAACTGCTCTTTAAAAAGCACAAGGAAAATCCACATCTTTACTAATTAGAGGAAATAACCCCACACATCGAGATTTTTAACAGCAAACAGACAAAACAATTGCTATTCTATAAAGCTGGATTAAGAGAGATATAATGGAGAGAAAACATTTCTTGAAAAGCCAATCAGTCAGTGTGTCATAATAAGGGAGTTTTATATCACATCCTGCAAGTGTAAGTCCAGCTGAAATAAGTGCAACGACTTACAGTGAAATAGGAACTATCAAAGTAAAGCCTGATTAACACATGTGAAAAGGTCCTGAACAACTTGACAAAACTTTAAGTTGGCCCTGTTTTGGGGAGGAAGTGATTCTCACAGGAACCCCACCTTTTCTATATTCTGGTCATCCCCACACCACAGAGGTTGTATTCAAGAATAATTAAGAATATATTCATTTAAACCATTCATAATAAATTTTCCAAAAGTCCTATTTTTCAAATAAGTCAAGTTCTGGGGCAGTGCAGTAAAAGCAAGGGTGGTAAAGCAAACCAAGCAGTTTTAAGGTGAAAATTGAAAACTTACTCCCTCTTGAGCCACCTACAGCCATGCAGGACTGGCACAGAAGACAAAATAGCTCCCTTACACTTTAATCTTTGATTTTCCCATGTTCTATTGAAAGCCTTGACACTAAACAAACATTATATATTCTTTCATATTGAATATTAAAAAAAAATCTGATACGTGAAGGAGAAATATTCACCCTTTTTATCTACATCTGTTTTAAATTAGAGTTGAACAGAAAGACCAAAAAGTTGACTAAATAGCAAGTTCTGATTGTGAAAATAAGAATTAACTTATTTCACGTCTTATATCAAATTCACTCTTATTGAAATACGATGGCAGTGAATTAGGATGCTGAATTCCAAAAGGAAACAAATGTTATTTCTGTTACAGTAGCTTTTTCTACCCCCTGAGAATTTTTCCATTCTCATCCGTTTCATAGATTATGAGTTTTTAGATAGTAGTAAAGCTTCTTATACATAAATATGAGTAAACAGTAGAAAAAGAGAGAATAAATAAACAGCATCTGTTTGGAATGATTAGTTAGCTGATAGATTTTGGTCTTAAGACAACAAGGGAAATTCATGCTCTGAAATGAGGAATGTTTGAGTATCTTAGTTATTTACTTGTCCCACCTAAGGCTGGGGATATTTTTCATTGAACCTTGCTGAGAGCACACAGACAGATTATATCGATTTCAATTAGAAAATCCTGTGAATAGATCTGTCACCTTTGATAACCTTTCACTGGAACTTTGATTGTTGCATCATGAGCTGAAAGTGCAGATATTATTAGAGACAATGCTGAAGTTAAAAACCACATTTATTCTAAAGACAGCTGGATTTATTTGTCTCTACAATGCTGTTAAGCATTAGCAGCACTACTACCAGTATCAGTTAGGTTACCAATATTATCATAATATAGTTGTCTCAAAGTGAGGGGGTTTGGGTTTTTTAGCATACACTTAAAAATAAACATTTTCAGTTAGAAGAATTCCCTCACAGTCATAAAGCCTGGAAAGAATTCCACACCAAATTTTCTAAAGCTTTCATTCCATGTCAGAATACAAGACCAATGCCCAGGCTAGTCTGCTCTGGACAGCTTGGAAAGACAAACATATAAACCATACTCTTAAAATTCTCCACTGTGACCCTCAACCCAATGATCAGCACCACAAATCCCCTGGTCCAGCTTCATCAAGAAATGAAGCCACACTCCATCTAAAATGTTGTCTTTTTCAGGCTGTGCCTAAGCTTTAGGTAAAGGTGCAGCAGCAGCAGACAAGCCAAATATGTTGGCAAAAGAGTCAACATATATTGGGAATTATATCACTGTCCCAGTAATCCAGATATGCCAGAATTCCCCAGAAACAGAAGCCTGAAGGACCTTTAGTATTAAATTCACCATGAACAGCATAAATTTTAAAAATCTGAAAACGAGATGACAGAGGTTTCATCTAGTAACTCCAAATAGAAACATTTTACTAGGAAGTTAAATAACTTTTCAAACTGTTTCAGGTCAGTCTGTAGAGGGACGAGGGACTGAAGAGAAAGAAATTTCAAGATAGCTTGTAAACTAGTGAAAAACTTCAGATATTTAACATTTTTGTCTGAAATTGACTTTTTTGCAAAAACTGTACACAGCTACAGTTTGGGAAATCTACCTCAGAAAGGAGAGGTGCCTTGCCTTTTTTCTCTTATACTTATATTCACCAACAGCCAGAGATCACAAGGAGAAACAAAAGTCCACTCCAGCACTCATTTCTGGGAGCACAAGGCTCCTTCAGAGCATCCTGAACAGCCTGAGCCTCTCTGTTTAATCCCCATCACTGGGGATCTCCATGAGCAGCACAATCTGGAGGAAGGTGTCCCTGCCCATGGCAGGAGGGGTTGGAATTAGATGATCTTTAAAGGTTCCTTCCAACCTAAACCATTTTACAACCCTGTCCAGCTATTTGTGTTCAGTACCATAGCTGACCTTTTTATTTCCAGATTATTCTGGTTTTAAAGACCTTCCCATGACCTTCTTGCATTTCTTTCAGCAGTTTCCTGTATTTGGAAAACTCCTGATTTGGCAAAGGCTCTCCCTCTCCCCAGCCATCACAGATGCCCTTTGCACTTCAGTACCTACTGAGTCAATAACCAGAAAAACCAGAATATCTCATTTGCTTCTGTGATTTCTCCCATACTGTTCATGTAATTGCAACACACTCTGTCCTGTTACCATCACATCTAGATTTGCAAAGTGGGAAGGCTACAGATGAGAATCTCACTTTAGGAAAAGGAACTAAACCACTGCTATTATTAATCTCTCTATATATTCTCTGCCTCTCCTCACAAATTCTATATCTGCACATAACAATGTCTTCTTTTGTCTCCTTCTTGACCATAGACTTTCCTCCCTGAGGCTTCCCTTCCTTTTTTTTTCAGAATTTGTCAGTCCAGCCTGCTCTGGCTGGGTCAGGCACAGCAGAGCCAAGGCAGGCTCAGCACTAAGCTCCCTTTTGTCCAGCTGCCTCCCCAACACAAAGGGAGCTCCACAGTCAGGTTTGATTACACCAAATGCCCACTGGCGCAGGTTCCTCCACTAATCTCCACCCAGACAAAAAGAAGGGCTTTAATCCTTGAAATCCTCTTAATGACCTTCCAAAGATATGGCCATCAGTCTTCCTGCATCCCTCAGGCAGAATGCTCTAGGTTTAAAATCTTTCCAGATAACTTGCCGTAATGTTGACTGACACCATAAAAATACATAAAGCACACATTGTAATAACTGTAATATAGTAACTGGCAGTGCTAAGAGGAGAAATAATAGCTTTTCAGGCAAACATTAAAGTCAGGGCAAGTTAACTCAGTCTGAGTAAACAAATTGTATAAAAGTCCAATTTTTGTGAAATGAGTCCTACTGAGCACAATTCTTCCCATTAGTCACACAACAATTATGCAACCACACAGCAAACAAACCTCAGCCTTTCCCTTTCTTCTGTCTCAGTTGCTGAGGACTCATGAGGATACGGACATTATTGAGTAAAAGCATTAATCTCTGAAAAAGCATGTTTGCAATGCTCATTTTGTCCCACGAAAGAAATATGAAACCAGAAATTACCAATCATTTCACTGTGGAAGCACAGGAAGGTATTTGTGAGGTACACCACACGCAGTGCTCTGAGCACAGGACTGGCTGAAGATTTTAAATAAAGGGAATTTCTCTTCACTAAACACATAAAATAATTTTGGAAAAAACCCAATTAACTGGTCAAAACATCAGCAATATAGGATGTTGTTGTGGAACATACACGTGTGAGGTAATCACTCCTGTCAGTACAGTACACAGTTATTAAAACTTCCACTGTTGCCAAAGTATGTCAGAGTTTGTATAAACTGTTCTCACAGTTCTTCACACTCAATCTTAACAAAAACCAGTCTCAAGTCTCAGAAGAGTTTTAGTTACAGGCTGCAATCACAGTGGCTGTGGAACAGCCATCCTTCCAATGGGAGAGAACAAATCTCTCAGTTTGGTCAAGAGCTTGTGATTGAATCAGACCATTATTTTCAAGTTAAATAATATTTTGCGTAGAATTAAAAAGATTTAATTTCATTCTGTTTAGTGGGATTTCATATTTAGCTACTTATTTGAAGCTATCATTTTAATGATTTCTAAAAGTTCAAATATCCCACTCATTAAATGACACTACAGTAAGAGCAAATCAAGGTTTGGGGTTTGTTGTTTTTTTAGTTCTGAAAAAATCTCAGAGGTAAATGCCACTTCACATGTTAAATAATACAAGAAGGGATATTAGAAATGAAAAGGAAAATAATTACAGGGATTACATTTAAGTTCCTTGGTAATCCTGTTACATAAGAAATTTGACTTATACCTTCTCAAAATTTGAGATGGACTAATAACTATTCCTTCAAATAATAATTCTCATTTCTTTAAGTGCTGAAATAAATTTATTCCAAATAGTGTATTGAGGTTTTGGGCTTTTTTTCCTACCAAATAAAGTAAAATTGGTTAAGTTAATCTGTTCTATAACATGGCAAGCTTCTGCTCTGGGAATGTCTTACATTGGGTGGTTTCTTAATCTTAAATCTAATTAATCTTACATCTAATCCCTCCAAGCAGACTGCAGAGAAAGTTCATGGTGAGGGTGTTGCCACTAACTCAGTTTTCAATCAGATGAGGAAGAAACTGAGGTAGAGCTTTCATCCTTTAATATAATGGAATGGAAGAAATATAATTTGACCAAAAAGTTGATTTCTGATTTGGCAATGGATTATTAGCTTGCATCTATTATACATCATTTTAGTTGCTTTTTTTCTTTTTCCTGGTTTAAGGGGAGGAGCAGTTGTTTGGTTTTGTTGGCTTGGAGGTTTTGTTTTTGTTTTTTAATGAGGCACTTAAGAGTATGCATTGTTTATTTTTAGTTTGAGGGAAAAGTGATGTCCAAAATGTCACCTAACTTTTCTTTACATGTTAAAAACAGCTATACAACTATAAAAGTGACAAAATTCTCTGCAGCAGATACTTCCAAGTCTGTAGTATTTAACCATGGGCAAGGATATAAAGCAAAAAAAAATCTTAAATCTGGAAAGTGTGGAGAACTTCTGATCGAAGCATAAACATTTTGAGATATCTTTAAAGAAGTTGTCAGGTAAGTTTAAAGTATATAATATAATCTTTGTTTTGGGAGCTTAAAACATTTTCAACCTTGATCAGTATCGACAAACACACTTCCTTTTGTTATCAGTTTTAGTATATTTTGTGAATTTTTTTTATATGCTAAAATGGGATGTAAAAAACTCACTATTTTTATCCTTTTCATTCCTCTCTGGAAGATACTTATAACTATGAAAACTATCTCATTTAAAAAAAAAATCCCTAAGGAAAATTTACACACAAATTCACATCTTGAATTCTGGATTAGAAATGTTTCTGTAAGATAATTTGAACCTTTGATTAAACCACAAAAAGTTTTGTGTTTAAGCAATCCAAGTGGGCTTGGATTCACCTCAAGAAGTTATCAAAAAGGTCTGAGCCTGCAAAACTCCCTAAGAGAATCTTCAAACAGAAAGACTTGCAGGAACACAAAGTTCCCTCCAGAGTAATTATTCCCAATCCAAAGAATAACCCTCATGTCAATGAAGAGGAAAAGGCAAAGGTTCAGTCGCAGGTGACTGCACAGGTATAGACATGAAAGATCTGAGCATTTCAGGGAGACAGGGAAGCTCAGAAAGAACTGTCACACAGCAGAGCAGCTGCCTTTCTGAAATCCAGATCAGAGCAAATGGCCTCAGCATCACTCACCAAGCCAGGACACCAGAATGAACATTTAGTTTAAGTGGTGCAAAGTTAAGGGAAGGAAAAAGCCTCAAACTCCCACCAGGCTGACATTTTTATTTGTGACCACTGAGTAAAAACCATTTTCTGGAGCAGCAACGATGAGATGTTTAATATGAATTATATATCTAATGGCACAATTCACCTCGGGATCAGTTGCATATCTTCCAGCAACAGCAGTTCTGCAAGTTGTGATGATTTCTATTGAACATGTCACATGCCTGTGCCTCATGGCATCAAACAGCTATTTTTAAAAGTGCTCTCATGGCTCAGCAATGGCCCTGTGATCAGCACAGCCACAGGTGTCAGAGATCCAACACAGCCCTATTTCCCACCCTGAGCATCTCAGGTAGCAAGGACAGCAGCTGCACCACAAGATTCATGTGGGCAAGGTGTGTCAGACAGAGAGAAAAACAATTAATAGCACATTAAACCATTTATCCATTGGCAAATACTCTTACTTACAGAAATAATAGAATTATTTCTGCTGTGCCCAGGAAGGGAGGCCTGACCACAGCCCAGGAGGAATCAGCAGCACAGATTGTGTTGGGTTACACTCAGGGAAAGGCATGGAATAGCAATGGAGGCAACAGACTGTCCTGGAATTATCCAGGCAGTCACACTTCTATCCTGCACCCAAATTTGAGCTGCAAATGTTCCACAAGAACTTCAGGGCAATGATGCCAATAACCATATCTTGGCAGAACAACACCTTTATGATGCCTCAAATATGTTATTTCATTTAATTTGACTTTCAATGAGATTCAGAGAATGATAGTGAAGGAAAATAATCAGATTAATTGAAATGAAAACCTGGCCATCTCACAGAGAAACATTTGACCTAATAAGAGCTTCTATTAATGAAAAGATGTCCAGTGTGGACTCTTGTGTTCCTCCTCTCCAACAGAGCCATGTGCTTTGGTTCATCACTGCAAGTTGTGAGAGACACAGGCTGGAGGCAAACCCAGCTCCTAAGCAGGTCTAAGTGCTTTCTCCCTAAACAGACTGCAAGAAATGACTGAAAAACTGCAAAAATCATTAGCCTGAGGCAATACAATGTGTCAATAAAGCTGCCAAATATCATCAGCGCAGCTGCACTCCAAATCCTTAGTTTAATCACTCTGCAGTCTTATGTCAAACATGTCTTGCCACCTATTATTCAAAATACAAACACAAAACAAAGAAAACCCTCCAGTGTTTTTTATAGCTTTTCTTAATCTTAGTAAGGCTCATTGTATCAGCCACATGGCAAGAAGCTGAAATGACGTTGTGGGACTTGGAAATGTTATTTCTCAGAAGGAAAGTTTGAAAAAAAATTAACTGCTTACTATTGCTGCCAATAAATGTATTCCTGACAGTTGCATTTCTATTACTACACTTTGCCTTCCAACAATAAGAAAATACAATGTTGTAGAATAAAACACTCATGCAAAAGAGTTTGAAAATAGAAAATACAGGAAGAACAAATTATTTGCTTTAAAAAATTTTTCCTTGGGTAGATCTGTGGATTGCAAGCAGAATTTTGTACAACAGTTTGACAGAATTGCACTTATTCCCAGAAAAAAATGTCTGCTGTGTTTGAAGGAAAAAATTCTCTTCACTTACAGAAACAAATTTATGACATCAAGTGCTGAAAGTCACAAAGGTCAAGAAATGGTCCTTGCCTGTCCCTTTGTGCTGAAGGACAGTTGCTATCCCACAGTCTGAATTTCCTCTTTTATGAGGCATCCTCCAAAACACATTCTGTTGCATGATCATCATTATTAATTAAATTGAAATACCATTTTCAATTAAAGAATAAAGTACACAACATAATGCAGTACCTCCAAGATATTTATTCCATTTATTCATTTACTTCCTAATTTATAGTTTGATCTTCTCTAATACAAATAGAAGTCATTAGTACAAATTACTGATGTTCTTATTAAAAGTTTAATAAGAGAAGTGCTCTAAGAGTGTGACTCTTAGTCATTCATCTCTCTGCTCATCTTGCAGTACTTGGATGATATTTTAGAACCCAAAACAGAATAGGACACTATAGGCTTTACACTCCTTTCTACGCACTAATACTGTCATTAATTAATATGAATAAAGAACTCTAGGTCCTGCATGATGAACAACCTGTCTAAAAATAATTCCTTTACTTAACCTTTAATTATTTGTGGCTGTTGTATTTTAAAAGCAAATTAAAAGTCCTCCTTATTACTAAAGTGGTTATAAAACCCCATTAACAAAGGAAGCTCCATGGCTGTCCAGCTGTCAGGAAAAGTGCAAATTTCACCAGCAGGGTTTGTGTCATTTCTTGAGAAACCCTAGAGCACCTGTAAGAAGGGAGTTAATAGAGGAGAGGAGGAGTCTGAACCAAGCAGAGAGAACAGCATGAACAAGGTGGGCAGCTGTGTGGAAACACATAAAGGAAGCTGTTAAAAAAAAAAAAAAAGTTCTGCAGGAATTTATAGAGTGAGTAGGAATATGCAGTAAAAAGCAGCCTGTCCTTGCCATACAATGAAAGATACACATTATTTATTTCACTTACATTATACTTTGAACGTTTTCAAACTGTGACCCTTTCAGAATGCAGCTTTAGTAGCAATCTCTAAAATGTGGGACTCACAAAACTAAATGCAGACTACTAGAAGAAAAAACAAAGCGTGAAATAATAGCTCTTGCATAATAGTCCTCAAAAATCAACATTATACATATATATGCTATTATGTAATCCCATTTGCCTAGCATAAAAGTCCCAGTGGCAGACACTTAGAAGTCCATTATATGAAATTTCAGTGGATTCTTTCTCCAGAATTCACCTTTCTTTTTTGCATGATACAGCCTTGACACCCTCTCACCCTACTTTAGAGCCACCTGAATTTAGCAAGAATCAGTGATTCCCTGCTCAGCCTGAGCAGCCTCTGGGTGTGGCAGGACACTGGACTGTGGCACTGGACTCCTCACAGGCACAGCAGCCAGAAATTGCAACCAAATGAGGCAAACCAGGACCCTACAAAAGTCAGCAACAGCTTTCGGTTCTTAGTTGCTTTCAGGAGGTCATTTTAAGAAAATACAACCTACTTTCTGCATGCAGGCAGGAAGAAACAATTGCACTTTTTGGCACTTATGAACTCCTCAACTCTTCCCTTGCTCACTTGTAACTCCTAGTTCTAGGTGTGCATTCAGTCTGCTATTCAAAATAAAGTTAACAGAAACCTAGAAATCTTTTTCTGCCCTCACAAAATCTTTATGGCTTTCTGTTAATGCCTTCAGTATAAAATAGAAATCACTTTGGAACAGAAAATAAGCATATCTCATTTCAGAAGAGATATTCTTCACTTGCAAAAATGAGCATAAGAAGCAGAAATTTAGAGTTGAGTCCTTCTGTATTGACTAAATATTCCTCCCTAGTTTATTACCCATGACACATAATAAAGATATCTCTTTTTTAATGTTCATTCTCTTAGTGACTAAAATTAAATCAAAAGAAAGGTGGAAATGTGCTCCAACAGTCCTAAGACAGTACCTAAAGAAATCCATTTTCGTTTGCCTTCTCCCCCTTGTTTTGTCACTCATCTATTAATTATGTTCCTATTAATCTTGTGCAGAAGGTTAAAACCAGTATTGGACAGAAAGTGACAGGAATTCAGCCCCTGCTCTAAAAACTCCTGTCATGTGCTGGAGCTGTACTTACAAATATTGCACCAAGTGGTTGAAATATGTGCATGATAACATGAGTTGTGAAACACTTATTTGACTTCAATAATGCCTTACTTGCAACATAAATTACTACTTCAAAACTGCCATGTTAGCCTACTTAACTTTAGGGTGTCAGCATTTATAAAATATGGATGCTGAGCCTGTACATTCAAATACAACAAGAAATTAATATGTATGCTGCAACCACTTGCACTTAGAGACACATATCCTGGAGTAATAGGTATATTATATTTCCAATTTAAAAGCAAAAAAAAATTGATCAGATTTCAAGTATCCTGAAGAAGCCCTTCATTGTTTCCTTTTTTTAGCATGAATCAATAAAATCAGCATTAAAGTCTCTGACTGAGGAAAATAAAATGAACTCATACCATTTAGAGACATGAAATTTAATACTGGAGAGAGTGACAGGAACAAATATGCAGCTGTATGAAGCGAATAACTTAAAAAATAAACTGCATCAAAACAGTTCTTCCTAATCTCAGGCAGTTGATGTTTTATTATTAAACAAATTATTATTTAACAAAGCTTAAGATTCCATAAATTCTGTTACTTGGGTATTTCTCTCCTAATACTCATCAATTCATATTCCAATTTCCATATCAGAGTGTGGCCTCCAAGCTTATGAAAGCTCCTATTTTGAGCCAGTTCTATGGATCACCTAAGAAAAACTTTTTTTTTTTTTTCCTGTACCCAGGCAAAAATTACCCCAGCACAGAGGACCAGAGTAAAACACAGCACTTAAATATATGGGTTGTGGAGCACCAGTAGCTCAGCCAACTTTTCTTTTGTTCGAAGAGATTCAAATACACATTGAAGCCCATTATGATCCTGAAAGTATCCATAGGAATAATTTCCTTCTATTAGCAGAAGTAGTGTTTTTGCAGCACAGTTCTTACACAGGCAAAGATCCCATGAAGTTATAAATTTAAATTAGACCAGTTTTACTTGATGATTTTGAGGTAAATTTTTTACAGAACACAACCCAAAACTTAATCCAGTGAGACCTCTGAAGACCTAAGAAATCTCAGGCAATTATTTTTCAGTCTACAGAACACCTGACAAGTTTTCTGCTTCCATTTGGACAAGTTGAGATTTTTTTATACTTTTAGCAATTTCCACCCATATATCCTTTTGGCCTACTATATTATCATGCTTATCAAACTATATAGACATACTAATTTATTTTGTGTTGTATAACTACTAAGAATTTCTCTTGCTACCCAAATTTTGGTCTGCTGCCTTCCATCACAATCATATACATATATGCAGAATTATCTGTATAATCTGCATTTCATAATGGTTATTCATAAAAGACACAGGAAGGAATAAAAACTATTCTTAGAAGTCTGCTTAGGGGTTTTGCTGTATGGAGCATCAGCATTCCTTTATTTACAGACTGTATGAAAAGTCAAAAAAACCAGAGGGAAGTTCACTTTCTGTGTTGTACCTCTGATTATCTCAGATTTTCTGGCAGATAACCAGGCACAGCTCAGTGCTGGAACATGTCCCAATAATCCAAACACCGCTCAAGTGGTCACGGGGAAATTTAAGCCTATGCTGCACAGAGTTTTCAGTCTAGGGGAGCTTCTGTATGAACCAGATGGAATAATTAAAATAAAATTCTAAAGCCCATCTTACAAATTCAACACCACAGAAGTGTGGATGAGTTCTTAGGAATTGTCTTCCCTCCCTTTGTGGCACCAAACACACAAACCAGTTCATCTCCAAGCCACTTATTTGCTCAGGTGATTAAACTAGATTTAAATAACCTCCACTACAGTTTCCATTTTTCTGTCATTTTTTTTTTTTTTATGGGAGAAGATTTTCTCTGATGTTGCCTCAGAATAAAATGAGCTTGCTGGGGAAGGGAATTCTCATCTTTAAATGACAGCTGTCACATTCTGTTATGGAAGCGCAATTCTATTTAATGGACTTGATTGCGCAGTTTGCTGCACCTACCTCAGTTGTGTGGGCTCAGAGGAGCCTGCCTGAGCAGAGCTGCAGGATCAATGCCAAAATAAAACAGAAACATGCAGGGGGGGAAGGTGGGGAGGAAAGAATTGCCAAAAAAAAGCACTTTTTGTCATAAAAAGCAGGCTAATTTCAGGCACAGCTTCAGAGGGTGACTCCTCAGGTGTGCTCAAAGACACCTCAACAGCTAATTGGGAAGAGGAGATGAAAGTCTGGGCAGTGCACAGCATTCCTTTGCCAGGGCAGCTCTGACAGTCAGCATTCTGCCTGGGCTCTTGTCAAGAGCACACAGAGTGACTCAGAGAGCTTGCGCAGCACTCAGCTACAGGATTTGACTCATTCAGGATCTCCCAAAGTGTTTTAAGAAAGGCACTGATGAAAATAAAATTCTGTTCTATTATAAGTGTACTATAATACATGTCCAGCATTTAATATGGGATACAGGTGTCTTTTCTACCTTTAAAAAAATATTTTATTATTTTTTAATAAAAGAGATAAAGGCCTAGTGTTTCAAGCCCTGAGAGTGCAATATGCCAGCAGTAATGAGAAATCAGTGATTATACCTGAGATAATTTAATAAATTCAACTTTTTTTTCCAGTGATAATATGAATTGCCACCTACTGATATTCAGATTTTCTACAGCAAAAATCTAGAAACACAACTCTGCTGCTGTGATTTTCCCCACACATTCCTCCCCCTCCCCTCCAGTGAATTGCACATCTGAGTGCAATCTGCCCCCTGCCCTGGGCTAACAGGCTGGATCAATACTCTCTCTCAAGACAGGTATAACACAAAGGAAAGGAGGAGTCACGAGGGGGAAAGTCAAGAGTCAGGGCTAAAATTCCTGTTCAGCTTCCTCTGCAGGCTGCAAACCTAAACCAACCTTTGGGAAACACAAAGTGTTGCTGCAGCAATCCTTTTCCCACTCTAATTGTGAATATTTCAGAAAAACAAATACATTCAAGAGTGGCCAGTGGCAATTACAATTTCCATCTGAACTAGGGGAAAAAAAAAAAAGCCAATTCAATTTCATTAGGAGACCATCTTCTCCTCTTCCTTGAAAACTCAAGGGCCTGACAATGAATTAAGATTTATAGAAAAATCCTTTCACTACTTAAATGGAATTATGATTTTGCCATTAACGCAGAGTCAAGATGTTCACTCTCTGTATGAAGATAACTTTATTGCAGGGATTGCATGGGTAAGTAATATTATAAACTGTAATTCTATAGCAATTTCCTAATGGTCTGCAAGGAGCAAAAGACACGATGAATTTAATGTTGTCCAAAAAGAAGAGTGATCACTGTCAGGACAGGAATAAATGATGCTGAGGCCAAAGCACAGCAGACTCAATGATAAAAGACTCCTGAAAATGTACTTTCCTGCACTTTCTTTACTCTGCAACAAATACTGAATTTATTTCCTTTCTTGCCCATTTCTCTTCAGCAAGCTGGCTGCAGCAAACAAAATTAACAATTGCCTCTTATAAATCTTGTAAATGCAGATTTAGAGATAGCGGAACACATGACAGGCATTTGTTATCTTGGATGGAGTTTCTGGAAAGCACTCTATTTTCCTGTAGCAGAGAAAAGAGTAAGGAAATTCAGGGCTGAAATCAGTGCTGAATGTCACAGAGGACACTGCTGAGAAAACACAGCACAGCCCAGGATGGGCAGGAAACCTGAGAGCACTTGGGGATTTTGGAGAGTTTTTCTCAGATCTGAGTGATTCAGACCTTTTGTGCTTTAGTGTTCAACTAGTGTGACTTGGGGTAAATATTTTTTTGAGCAGTTACTCATAAAAAACTTAAGACCAGTAGACTAAATAGATGCTGGAGTGATCCACCACTGGTTGCTGCTTTTAATAAATGTGGCAGTACTGAAGGGAAAAAAATAAAAGTTCTTACACTTTTAGAAGGCCATGAAAATATTAATATAAAGAGGAAAGCAGATTACCTCAGTTCACCCCATTAGTTCTGAGTAGGTTGGAGGAAACATCTGATTTAATTGATAAAGAATTAAAGGAGAAAACAAAGAATTCAGAAAGCATTCAGAAAAAGAAAATAATTCAGTCTGCTAATAAAACCTGCAAGCAAATAGTGCAGAGGAAGGACAGCTACAGAAGTGAACTGAAACACTCATTTTGCGTTATGTGCATATATAAAATTACAATTTTCTTTTCTCAATCTTTAAAAAAAATTTCATAAGGAACAAACTTTTTGCTAAGTGTAATCTCAGAAACTGGAGATGCAGGCAACACCAGGTTCAGACTGGATGAGAAATTAAACATTAGAAGTCCACAGAATTCTGCAAAGGGGCAAATTTGACTTTTGAATGCCTAAACAAAAAAATAAAGAATGAAATAGTAATACAACATTCATTCAACTTAAGACCCTGGAAAGCCTGACATCTAGGCTGTACACAATTCTAGTGTTCCTACTTTTAAATGGTTGCTGAAAACTGAATTCCCAAAGTGATCTGAAAGTACCTTACAGCAAAACTGTTGGAGCTCAGTGCTTTTAATTAAAAAATTTCTTAAAATTTTTTTAAAAGTCTAAAGACAAGCATAGTCCAAGAAGTTACCACACTGTTAAAGTGTCATTTCACAGAGTATGAATTAAAGTGCATTAGCTCTGTACACAAACAGATTTAAATTATATTCTGGCCTTTATCCAAAGTAGCTTCTCCCACTAGAGAACCAGCACAAGGCACCTGTTTCACACACAACCCTTCCAGCGACTTAATGCTGCTTTTTGATGAAATTTCACACACAACTTCACCAGTGCAGGCAAGGACAAGGAAGTGGCTGAAACACAGTATGTTAAAGCTTTCCAAAGGACAAGAAATACTTTGTTCTAAGTGATTGTTAGACATGCAACCAGCCAGGCAGTTCTGAAGAACCGGCACTGCTTATTTTTTAATTTAAACAGCAAAGGTTAGAAGACATTACCGAATTTGGTAATTATTTTCCACATTGATTGAGATCTTCAGGAGATATACTTTGATTAAACACCGTTTTTCATTACCAGATAAAATGCAAGCTTGATGTCATGTAAGAAGGCAGATGAATTCTATTTTTCTGAAAAGCTTTACTTGTAACTACACCATATAGCCAAGTTACTGATTGCATTGCAAAAGTTTAAGAGACTAAAAACACAAAGGACAGTCAGATCAGTACCACAGCCTTTGAAAGATACTGCAAAACTGAATTTGGAGATCTCAGGTCAGTTCACAGTCAAAAGCTGGTTCAAACTGAGCATTACGCTAATGTAATTTATTTATTTCATGATAAACCATTACAGTTTATATTAGCATATTCTTCAAATACCTCAGAGAAGTATTACAGCAAATGGAAGTATTTAAGGGCAATGACAAGCACATGAAATTAGGAATAGAGGAAAAAAAAAGAGAACTATATAAAGAGAATTAAAATCAAGCACATTTTTACATTATGCATCATACAAATTAGTCACTAATTAGGGAAATGTTCTTCAGTTTCACAAGTGGTATTGCCTGTACTATTTTATCCTTTGCTATGCATCTTTGTGAAGCACTTTTTTTATAGTTTCTTTCTATTAGGCTGTCAGCAGTAATCAATGTTAATACACTCGATTACACACAGCAATTTAAGAAATAATCAGTTTTAAGCACTACAGTGTTGCTATACTCCTGGTGGCCTCTAGTATTAGGTCTTCCCTCTGTAGTGTACATTAGATACAGAGTTGAAAATGGAGTGAGACATTCACTTACAAGTTGTAAACTTATTTTTCTAAGTTCCTATCTCAGACAAGCTGATTTGCTTGAGCATTTCAGGTGAGAATATAAGGCTGAAAATCTCTGGTGCTGCTAGCAGCAATAAAGTTAATGATGTTTTCTCAAGAAGAATTCCTTTGCTCTAAAGACTCAGTTTTGTTACATTATAGATAAGTTATCATTATACATTGTTCACAAGGCAGATATATTGCCTTTATTTAACTCAGACACGCTTCTTTATTAGCTTTCAACTAAATTTTGGAGTATTGTTAAAAGTTACATGCAGAGCACTTTCAAATTAGAATTTCTGTCCTATAACAGTGATATAGTTATTATTTCATCATCTTTATTACAGAATAAAAGAGAAGGCAATTTTCTGAGAGCACCAAAGCTCATAAGCAAGTTACATGCTTTTGAAAAATGGGAGTCAGGCTTCAAGGCTGTTAAGCAATTTTGAAAGTTTTTCCATCATTTTACTCACCTGTCCCAGCTTAGTAAAGATGATAAATAATTCCAAACATTTGGCTCCTCGGAGCATTGTAAACCACTGCATCTAAGTCTAAACACGACAGCAAGAGCACACAAGGTCCCACTTATATAAAAGTACAGCTCCACATAACGTTTTTCTCCACCAGAAATTTCAAACACACTGAAAGCAACTCAAAGGGGAGACTCTCACAGGTGTTCCCTATTTATATCAGCTTTTCGGTTGGAGAGTTGTGGAATGGTTGAATAGTCTCAGCTGCAACTGAAGAAAATAGGAACTATACATCAAATGAAGTATTGTATGGTGGTGAGTGAGCACAGAAATCGAGTCTCAGATGTTTCAAACTGGGCACACACAATATGCCTGACATTTGTCTGTGCTTGAGAGCAGAAATAGTCTCTCCTCGACAAACACGCATTAAGGTGGCAATTTATTTCACATTGTAAGACACTCCAATCTCACCACAATGAGTGCTATAGAAAAGCCCATGAGGAAGTTAATTATTCTGCCTTCAGCACAGCATTTAAATAGCGTATAGTAAACAGCCTGTGCTGCAGCCTGGGACCACACACTGAACACGATAAAACAAAATACTGGATCGCTGCTCATTAAATTCTTATCTCTTCTGTGGAAGCAATGTGAGATTACATATTTAAAGATTGTAGAGCAGTGCATGCTCACAGGGCAGGCTGCTTGGGCAGCCCAAGCACAGCAACCCTCCAGCTCCAGCACAGTCCAGAACCAATCCTCACCCTTTTCAGAGGTGCAGATACAGATCCAGGGGTTGTCCTACCTCCGTTTGGTATATCTTTTCCTTTTATCAGTTATGGGCTTTTAATCATAATCCTAATGTGAGTCACCATTAGCAAGACAGGGAACTCTTATCTCTGCAAGAGTTCCCATCATTCCCAAACCCTCACAGTCTTAAAAATGTCACTAACCCTTCACTCTAAAAACTGTAAAAGCAGAACAGGCTACATTCTAATCCTCGGCCTTCCCCACCCTTTATTTGTATAATTTCATTGTAAATCCCTACTCTTCCAGTCTTATTAAAACTGTCAAATAATCAAAATTTTCATCTCTCAAAGATGACTGTTTAACCTTTTCCTCCCTGGTGGGAAAAATCAGTATCCCATCATACAGTCAAATTAAAACTGCAGGCAGCATCACTTATACATGTGAGATATTGAAACTTTGGCATTCTTTTTTTAGAAGGTATGGTGGGTTTAAAGTATAGAAAAGATGGTAGTGTTTTGAAATGTGATGTATTTCACAGCATCTCAGCACAACAGGAAGTTTCCTCCTTTGCACTCCCACTATGTTTCAAAGAAATAACTTTGCTTTAAATTTCTTCTCCAGTGTTTTACAATGTAACTCTTGACTACCATAAGCCATCTTGTGCTGGCTTTCAGAATGTACCCACGCAGTAAAAAAGGGTGACAAATAAAGTGTTTATTGTCTTTCAGTGATGTCCATATCTCATTGTTTGAATTACTATTAAAGTGATAATTAGCCTTACTGCTAGCCAGGTAAGCACAGCCTTGTGTTTGAATGACAAGCTGGGCTCTTCCTGGCTGCATCTGAAACAGCAAAAAACAATTTGCAGATTAACTTTCTAAGCACTTTTCTCCAAGATGCACCTGCAGAAATACAAGCAGGCTCACCTTTACATATTTATGGAGATTGCACTGTTTGCCCTAACTATGTCTGAATTTAAACCAGGCTCAGGTGCTGAGATGATCACAGGCACAGCTCTGAAAAGAGAGGAAAGATTCTCTCTTGCCTCTTTCTCTAGTGAATCACCCACCAGCTTCTGACAGAAATGCAATCTTTTTCTCAGTGCCTAAACTGTGTACAGAGGGAAAATATTGCATTTCACTGTGGAACAACCAGGTGTGATTGGTAACCCTTAAGAGCAAATACTGCAGAACTCTGCATGGCCCAGTGTTCTGTGTAAGAATCCATTGACACAAACTCTCACACACACAATTCATTCTATTTATACACTAAAACGTTGGTCTATTACTGATTTCAAGTTTTCAAGACAGTAGAAGCATTACCTCAAAAAGAGAAAATTGTAAAAACGTTTTTGGCAATTTGGTTATGGCATCTACAGACCCAGCTGAGGCATCTTTGTTTCCAGCCTTCAGACTGAGAAGCCAAGTAATGGATTTAATTAATTGTAGAACTTCCATAATTTAATGAGGCAATATGACCAATGGTTCAAGCACAAGGCCCAGGGTTCAGTCGATTCTAATATGACTATGCAGTGGAATTTTTCTGCAAGATCTTCATCAGCCCATGTACTTTTTATGACCTGAAAGAATTAAAGGTTTGACCACTATCCAATTTCTTACCATTTTACTGCACAGGAGGTAAATAAAAGCACCATTTGGACCTGACTGTTTTACTTTCTATGGTTAATGGTTTTATCCTACCATACAAGAATTACTGAGGATTCAGGGTTAGCTTTGCAAAGACTTGCTGACTGCCTAATTCCTAGTTATTTCAATCAGCCAAAAACCAAAATGTCCATGTAACATGTAAATATTTGTAAAAATGTTTTAAAAGTTTTTTAAAAAATTGAACTTAAAGTGAGATGAATTAAAAATCATTGATGTCTTCTAGAATTCTATTACTCATGCACATATTTCTTCAAGTAGTAAAACAAGCAAGTTAGATGCCTGCAACCAAGACAAGCAAAGCAAATATCCTGCATTCAATTTCTGTATGCTGAAATTGGCACCAGAACCAACATAGAGATGCTAAGACAAAAAAAATCAGAGATCCCTCCTCTTAGCAGAACTAGTCAAATCCAATTTCTTAGAGCCACAGTTACCACAAGAAACTACCACATGCACTGCAGGAAAAAGGGAAATCAGACTCTCTCACCATCCACTGGCTTCCCTGTTTTACTCCCCATTCCCAGATTTTATCCAAGGAGATGTGAAAACATTAGGATTTGTTATAAACTTTGAAAATTATGCACCAAATAGCTTCTATTTTACTGCTGTGCAACAAGCATGAACATTCAGAAAATTCACATTCAGACCAAGTACGTTTAAAGCTCTTTGAATCACAGAAAAGGCAATTAATCTTAGTAACCTCACAGAGAACTGACAGAGTGTTTTAACATCGTCAAAATGCTGAAGGTCCTTGAATGCTTTCTAATAAAAAATTGTATGAATTTTTGAATTTTATGTTTACTGTCTCATCTCTGTGGGGAACCTAATGAAAAATGCAGTATGGGAATGCAGTATGGATATTTCACATAAATAATTGCTATAAGTGTTTATTATTGGAAATGCAATGGTACACGAGCCTTAATGTAATCTATATATAGACTAATCAAATAATTTACTGTGATTACTGATCATATCAAATTTTTGTTCATGTTAATAATGTTTCCAGAAAGAGACAACATGCTAGGTAGAGCACATGCATAAGGGAAGCCATGGTTTGAAGAGCAGGGGAAGAATATATTTAGTATTTACTAGCATTTATTTCATAACATTCACGCAAATTCTGTGTGCGAGTGAACTGAAACAAAATCTCCACTATTGCTCAAAGTTTAAAACATAAAATTATGCAAAGCATTCTTGCAAAGCGTTCTTACAATGCACTGTCATTTTCAAGGCATTAACACCATCCCATATTATCACAAATTACAATAAAGAAAGAAGAGGTCATCAGTTAATGTTCTTAAGAACAGTCCTTTTTCTTATTCTGGGGAGCATTTACAAAAGAATAATAGCCCATTTTCTTTGATTAAGGGATTTGTTAGTTGGGAAATGCTTAAATACTGCTCTTTCTGATGCAACAATGTACTTGTTTTTTATATTCACAGAATCACAGAAAAGTTGAGTTTGAAGAGACTTCTGCAAGCTGCCTTGTGCAATGTTCTTGCTCGAGCAGTGTGAACTAAAGCAGGCTGATCAGGACCATGGCCTGACGAGGTTTTTAATACCTTCAGGCACAGATATTCCATACCTTCTCAGGGCAAGTCATTTCAGTGTTCCATCAGACTTACAGTAAAATATACTTTATTTTATTTTATTTTATTTTATTTTATTTTATTTTATTTTATTTTAATCTATACATATACATACATATAGTCTGCAAACCGAGTTCTACCAGGTATGTTCCTCAACACCAGCTCTGTCTTCTTAACTCCCCAAGATATTAATGCACATCAATGAGATCCACTTCCCTGACTATCTACTTCATTTAAATTTTCCTTTACCTGATCCTCATCCATCGACAATAAGCCTTTTTTTCTCCAGACTTTACATTGGCCTCAGGGACCTGAGCTTCTTGAAAAGCAGTCTGGCCAATAAACACTGAAGGTGTTCAGAATTCCTTGTCCTTCCCTTGCCTTTTATCCCCACACTCCCTGTCCCACTTGGCAGTGAGCCACAATTTCTCTTGCCTTCCCTTTACGGATGAAGTATTTCCAGATAAGTTTCGTTTCCCTCCAAGTCCCTGGAAAAATCCAGCTCCAAATGGCCTTCTTAACCCTATCCCTGCCTCTTCAGAGTTTTTCTGCTTTTCCCAGGTCACCTAACCTTTTTCCATCTCTTGTATATTTTCTTTTGACTTTTGAGCTTTTTCTGGAGCAACTTCTCCATCCATGCAGGACTCCTGTTGTCTTTATCTGATTTCTTTCTCGTCAGGATAGATGATTCCTTGAAAAGCAACCATCCCTCCTGGATCCTCTTCTCTGCAGGGCTGTAATCCACAGGATTCTTCCAGGCAGGTCCCTAAACAGACAAAATTCTGCACTTCTGAAGTGTAAGAGGTGGTTTTAGATTTTTCCTCTCAGGTGTTTGCATCATGTTGTCCTCTCTCTTCCAGACTTCATTTTGGCAGTAATGGGTGAGGATGCGTTAATTTTATTCAGAAATAAGATATAGATTTTTTTTTTCTCCTCAGCCCTTGATGAGTTTGATTGCTCTGGAAATTTGACCCCAGCCAATTTCTAATAATAATTAATGTATCACTTGGAGCCTCTGTGAAGGGAATATTAGTCTTTTCTGTGGCACTACCTGAAATTCACTTCTCTACAGCCCTTACAGTCTCTGGAAGGCACACAACACTACAATAATTGGATGTTTTAACTACAGATTTTTATATCTAAACTTTTAAAATCTATTTATGACAGTTTCTGGTTTTTTACTGGGGTTCACTGAAACTTATTAGGGCAATAAACCCATTAATGAAACTACCGTGGTTGAGAATTTTAATGCAGTGAAGTCAAGAAATGAGCTTGAAATTATAGTTCTGCATATGAACCAGTGCATATGAATAACCTATCTCATATGCATATTGACTCAAATATTCATCACTCTACCCAGCAAGACAAAATTCATCACACATACACAGTAATCCCTAATAAATGCTGGAATACTGAAGTTCACTCTATGATTCCAGAATTAAGTCAAATGCCAGGAAAGAAGTGTTGATATATTTGGATATAGAACATGAACCAAGGTAGCTGGAGTCAAATAATTTACTATTCCAAAAATAAGAGGAGTAGAAATTAAATACAGGCTGAGCCATGACAAAACTGTAGACTTGTGGTTACAACTTCTACTTAAAACTAAGTATTTCTCTGACATTTTTCTTTCTTCCCCCTGACCCTGGCTGCAACTTAATTGGTAATTTTTTTTTCTGCACAAACACTAAATGAACATCTTGCTGTGCAATTGTTGTATACATGATGGTGTAATGAAGGCTAGGTTTTAGACTGCTCTTCATATACAAAAAGTCACCTTTTTTACACATTTTATTATGGGTGTGCATCAAATAATTGTCATTTGTATTGTGATAACCATAGTAATTTTTTTTGCTTCTCTTTTCTTAGATACTCATCACCACGGAAAAGCTCCTCTACAGGCATTCATGGTAATAAATATTATTTAATGGGAAGATGAGATATTCAAGAACAGAAGTAGTCTACAAACACTCTGGCCATGTAGTGTAAATGCATCTGCAGTCTTTGAGATAAAAAACAGTTCTGTGCCCAAAAAATGTGTGACTGAATAGAGGCTTCTCTATAAAGAATCATTAAACTATTTTCATTAAGAATTGTCTTTAATAATAAAAAAATCCTTTAAGAATTTTCTTAGAAAATATTTTTTAATCAACCATAACAAAAATTGAAAGAGGCATGTACTCTAGAGAAACTGTATTGAGATGTCATTTGGGTTTAAGAGGAACTGTAATCAGGCTTCATTTTATTCCTATTTCTTGTATTTTGTATTTCAAGAATCTGACCTCCAAGAATATATTTTCTTCAATCATACCAGGAAACTATTGATGAGGGATTGGTCTAGAAAGGGCCTTGGGAAACTAAGGAAAAGCAGAATTCAAACAGGAAGTGTCAAAGCATAATGAAGCTGTTTTAGGCAGGAAAGAAAACTTGCATGGCTTTCCATCACCATAATTACTATTTTGTCTGTGTTCATCAAGCTTGTTGAGATGTGCTGTGGAAGATGTTCTAAAAACCACCTGACTGAACAGGCTGGGGCATCAGGATGAGTGGTGGGGAGCTGAGGTACAGTTATGAAACACCTGGGTTTGGAACAAATATCTGTGCAGAATAGGTTACTCTGTGTCTCAAAGGGACAATATAACCCCTCTGTTTGCAGTTCAAACATGCACATTGGAATTCTCTGCCACATGTAAATCAAAATATAGTCAACAGTTAACACCTTCAGAAGCTGTGCAGAACATGATTTATATAATGGAACACTTCCTGGGTGGACTGAAGGATAAATCAAAAGCAGCTCAGGTACAGAGCTCCAGTCCTCTCTCTCTGCCTTATCATGGACATGAATTCCTGTGCAGTCCCTGTTGTGGTTGATTTCCCAGTTCAGACACACCACATTTTATCAGCTCTTTTTAAAGGCCATAAATCTGGAATTCACTGTCCTGAAGGCTTGCAAATCCTTACTCCAAATAGTTTCTAGACACCAAGTGTCACTTTGGTTTTGTATTTCTGTGTTCAGTCGATTATAAACAATACATATCTCATATATGGCATGATTCAGTGTTAAATCTTGAAACTGCTTTAAAAAGAAAGTCAATAACATTTTTCCCATTATATAGATGTGGAAAATGAAGCAAGTTGATAAGCAAATTTGCTCTGGCCAGTGAATATGATCTCCTAAGTTTCAGTTCAGTGCTCTGTCAAATAGAATCACTGCTTTTAGCAATTAATACAAAGTAGTTTATCATTTTCTTATTATGTAGGGTTCATTTAGCTACCCTCTGATAAATGTCTTTTATATATTTACAGTATTATTTATGTAGGCTGCATTTACACAAGGGTTGCCTGCTTCACTGATGGATCAACATAGAGAGAACTTGCAAATGAATACCTAAATAAATACATTTCTAGAAAAGAGAGACATTTCACAGTAACTCTTACCCTATCACTTCATCATTATGTGATGAAGACAAAAAAAACAAATACCATGTAGTCATAGTCCATCCATACATTTTATGCTCACAACGAGAAAACCAAGTTGGTAACCAAATTTTATACCAAACAACCAAATGTTTGATTTAAGTGTGGAGTTAACACTGCCACCACAATTGGGATACAGCTCTCTATAATGTGTCATCCAGAAGTATCACCAGCCTTTAAAAACATTCCATTCCAATCCACTTTGCATCCTTACAGACAGTAAAAAAAAAAAAGAAAGAAGAAAAAATAAAAGACAGACAAAGACAGACAAAGCCCTTCCAGAGCAAGAACTGCAATTTAGAAAAGCCTGCAGAAAGCCAAGTCTGAACAGAGACAGATAATCAAGAGCATTTATATTTTTAGAAAGCTCAGGCTAACAAGACTTGTGGTAAAGGATGAGTGCAGATCTCAGTCACAGCAAGCCACTGCTGCAAAAGAGCTCTGCTTCCAGCCCCCAACTCTGGAATGTGGCAAAGAATTTAAAGTGGGGTTAATTTTATTCTCTAGTTAACAACCAGACCTAAATTGCCTTAGTATTACCCACCTACTCAAAGGCAGAAAAAGCAATTTTTGCCAGTGAATACTACCTGTCTCTCAAGAGAAAGTTGTTAATACTAAAGCAGCACCAATTATTTTCCATCTTGTAAATCTAACAAAAAAAACAAGCTCTGTGCTGTTTTCACTAGTGGTACAGTTTTTTTCAGGTGCTCAGATACAGAACCTGCAGAGAAACGAATCAGGTTCTAGATACCTCAACCCTCCCTGGATCTAATACAGCTGCAGCACAGACAGCCCATTCTAATATTAAAGATTTAGCCAACCAGTTTGTCAGGCCCAAAGCAGCCTTTGAGCAAAAGACAGAGCCTGTCAGGATTGTTTACACATTAAGACATTACACTTCAAACCATTTTCAGACCACTTGTCAAGAAAAGTATGAATTGTTAATGCTTACCACATCCAGCATCTGTTTAAAGTGAAATCATGGAGCCAAAGGTGTCCTGATGCAGAAGGATCCAGGTCTGGAAGCTCAGTGCTGGTGACACTGTGGCTTCACAGAGTTTTCCTCTCTCTGCCCCTCTCTTTCCCCTGGAGTGTCCAGCAAGGAAGAAACACCAAGAGGAGCAATGCTGGGATGCACACTGAGCACTGCAGTGCACAAGGCAATCCTCTTGCAGAAGTGTAACCTAACATATGCATGGCTTGGATGGAAATGAAATGCAGTGACAGTCACTGAGGAGCTCTGTGGTTTTCTCGTGGTGCAGAGAAAGATTTCAGTCTATGTCCCAAGAAACCTTCAGTAAATTGTGCAATGAATTGGGCAAAAGGAGGAGATCACACCATGTCCCTCAGATAACAATTCAGCTATATATGTATATATATCATGCCATATAATTCAGTTAACAAATAATTCAGCTAACAGATCTCTTTTAAAGATCCAGATATGGTGGACAAGTAAAATACCTGATTCAAGAATCAACCACTTATTAAACTTAATCTAAACAACATTCTTTCCCAGTGGCTGTGAGGTCATTGTTCAGACAACCAGCACAAAACAAGGTGACTCTTCAGCCACTTCCAGGACACTGCTGAGTCAATGTTCACAGGCAAACCAGAAGATGCCAGGAATACTCCAGGGAACCTTTTGGGTTCAAGAGCTCTCAGTGTTACATTTTTCTGATGCACCAAGTTCAATTTGTGCACCTGCAAGGAAACAGCATTGAGAGCCCAGTTCAGTGTTCAGTGTTCTCACACCATTGCTTCACTAAAGGTACAAACAAGGTGCTGTCACCAGCTTTTTGTCAAAGTCTTCCAACTCCTGTGTCTATTGTGCTTTTACAGAAGTGCTCATTTATACTATTCTACACTGAAATCATGTGCTCAACAAATGCTGAGCTCCCACCAACTGCCCAGCTTTTGCTCAGGTTTTGGGCTTCACCCTGGATTTAGCAGAGTCCAGCTGAGCATGAGCTGAGCTTGTGCATCAACCTCCAGCCTTAACTAACCTGGAAACTGGTGTCCATCCTTCCTGTAGAGCAACACCAGAAAAATCCTTGAGTATTTAATTTTATTTTTTTTTTAATTTGAATGATGTCAGCTATTTTAGAACACTCTTTCTTTAGTTTGGCAAAAGCACATTTGATAGGCAGGTGAATCCCTTTCTGATTTGGTTATTGCTGTTTTTATTGTCTCATAAAAAATTTACAGTACGATAGATTGCTGATCAATATGTGTTTTGATAAAAGATTAATAAGGATTGTATACATAGTTCTTTATTACTACTTTACCCATTATTTTATTATTTTAACTCTTTATTTAGTATTCTTTATTAAAAGGTACATTACTTCCATTGTTGTCAGTTGGAGTTTTAATTGACATGAATAGGCATTTAATAGACATGAATAGACATTTTAATACTTTTCAATAATATTCATACAAATTATTACAATATTAGCAATTATTTCCTCTAATGTTCTTGTATTTCATGTCCTTCAAGTTTTGTGAACCACTGAACTGTCAGGGAATAAAAAAAACCCTGATTTTTCTTTTAGCAGTATTATTTCGATTAGATTAATATTTCCCAACTTTATAATTAATTTGACAGAAATGTCATTATAGTAAAAAGTCAATACTCCTTCTGTTCCTTGCTGGCAAATTTTCCCTACAGTGTAGAATTTTATAACAGTGCCAGAAATCATCAAATTGCCTAAATATGGATATACACATGTCAAATATTTGTTTCTTTTTACTAATTTCTATAGCACCTATTAGATAGATGAATCTTCTGTTATTTATTATTTGAAACACAGTACAAACAATTTAAATAGATCTTTTATACAAATGTCCAGCACCTCTGCTATTGTTGCCACAGTCCTTGGGGATCTAAATATTTCTTGTGCAAGAGCATCCTACCTTAGAATAACAGGAAATATGATTTTATATTTTGAAAATTAGGAGGCCAGGTTAAGGTAATCATTTCAGTAGAGAAGTACTGAAAACAACAGACATTTATCATATGAAGTTCTTCCAAGTGTTGTGATGGCCAATGGCCAATTTCACACACAGAATTGTGCATTAATCCTTGCAGGGTTAAAGCCATCCTTGTCCTCTCTAGACTGTGCATATGAGTGAGAGAACTTTTATAATTCTAATGCCTGAATTAATATACCTGTAAAAAAGTCTTTCAATAAGGAGGGAATACCTGATGCTGGGAAGTTCTTAGCCACTCCAGATAATTTAGATGGTTTTTTGTCATGATGAAATCACATTTCCTAGGACTGACGTTTTGAAACGGGAGAAGGATAAAACAACTCATGTTCCCTATCCCAATAATTAGTGCTGCATTGTTTTTACAATATTAGTGGTTCGTTCTACTCATGTTTGTTTCTGATTTTTAGATGTTCATTAGTGTAGCTGCTACTTAGTCTCACCTACTTTTATTTTCTAATTTAAGCATCTGCTGGTGTCCACAAGAGACTTACAGACAGACATTTTTTCTGACCTCATACTGTGACCTTTATGTTTTTATGCACCACTAGTCTTGGAAAACTATTCTAAAGTGTATTGATCTCATGACCAAATCTTCATCCTCAAGTGTAATTGGATATTTTAACTTCCTGAAATTGCACAAAGGTAGTATTTTATTTCCCTCCATTAGTTTTTTAATAGTTTCCCATAGTGTCTCCAAATACTCTCCCTTAATTTTAAATATTTACAGGGCACCATCATGTACCTTTCCCAATCTTAGGTATTATTTAATCAATTCTTACCCAGGGGAGCATTTAACCAAATGATTCAATAAATTTGATGTCAGCACACCTATTTATGCCTTTCAGCAGGCATTTTCTCTTGCTGCACCTTGGCCTTAGATAATTATTTGCCATCTCCTTATTGCTTTTCCAGTTTTTCTCTTGACTTCAACAAACTAGTGTTTTTCTGAATTGAATGTGAAGTTCAAAAAATTTTGCATACACATTTTAAGCTGCTCCAACACGAAACTCACACTTAAAAACACTTTCACAAACTCTCAATTAAAACTAAATTTTCTATGCTTGAAAATTTCACATCTGATATTAAACATTGGTTTTGTCATATAAGAAACTTGCTTTTGCTGTTGATCTACATTTTTACAGAAATTAAAAATTACAGGGGTAATTAGAGGAAGAGCACAAGACCAAAAATGCAAGAACCATGAAGAAAGAGGAGCTGAAAG
The DNA here is from genome assembly GCF_008360975.1 of Lichenostomus cassidix. NCBI lineage: Eukaryota > Metazoa > Chordata > Aves > Passeriformes > Meliphagidae > Lichenostomus > Lichenostomus cassidix. The sequence continues at coordinate 6,385,303 of NC_139489.1, read as the reverse complement.
GTACATGAGGGATAATTGCAGGGCCATAAGAGAAAATGAAGATGAACACTGACAAAGACCAAAACTACTTAGATATTTCCCATTCACACCCCTGTGATTTCATCTTGATCACACATCCCTTACTATGAGAATATTTTGATCTAAGCCTCTGAAGAAAGAAGCTTCACAACCCAGACAGTCTGTTCCATTCACTACCCCTGCAGTTAGAGAAGCCAAGTTAAATTACAATCCAATTTAAATCTTTTGTTGTGAGTAAAATTCTATGACATGAAGAACCATTGTTTACTGTATCTTTAGACTGCCCTCCTCCCAAATTTCATAAGTTACCTATATCTTTCTTGAAGTAAATCCTAAAGCTAGAGATGTTATCCATTCCAACATCACCAGCCTGAGGGAAATTGTAATAATTACCACACATTTTAAACACAACACTCCTAATTACATATTACACAAAAATATCTCCTGTTTTGCCATGCAATTGCAATAATTCAAATTCAGTTTTTATTTCTCTATCGCCCTCCTCCTTTCAGACAGTGCAACTCCCTAATCAGTGACTTTACATTCTCTACTCAAGGTTTATTTTCCTTCCTAAAGTCACAATTTTCTCTTGTCATTACTGGATCATTCCTGCAGTTTTGTCAAGATCACTCAGAATTCTTAGACCTTCCTCCAATGGGTTTGCAGCACTCCCACTTTAACTGGTTACAAAAGATTAGCTGATTACAATTTCATGAAAACCAAAGTGAGAAAAGCACTAAATATTTCACTTGGATTATCACTTGTTAAGTTATTTTAATTCACTTTTTTTGAACGTTTAATGTAATAATAAAAGTGACCTTTTGGACTGCAGCAGTAAAAAATTAGACTTAAATTTGTTACGAAAGAAATTTATGGGTGGGTTAATGGCCTGCAAAAACACTGTTTGCATAAACCCTTATGCAAATATATTTTAATGAAGGATAATCCAAGTGGAGACACTCCCCTATTACCAGTATTCAATCTCCAGAGAGTCAGAGAATGGACAACAGGAATCCTTTGTCTGGACCCTTCCAAAGTCCTCCCAGTTTCCTCATCTTCCCATTCTCCAAGGATGAACTTTGGGTCTCCTGCTCAGCATCTTTTCCAAGCACATCCTTGACAACACAGACATGGCTCCAGTGGGTTAATTGGAAACTGCCCAAGAGGCAGCTGAGTTGCTGGCAGCACAGCACTAAAAGTCACATCTTTCTGAGCCTCAATGCACTAATTTTTATTAATTATTACAAGTATTAAATAACAGTAGCATTACAATAGCATGGTAACCACTGCATTTCATATGTAAAAATTAAAGAGAGTGACCCTTGGCACAAAGTTGCTTAATAAATTACTTATACATTAACTGTGAAGCAAATTTATTTATTGGTACCTGCACTTTTTATAGCACAGAGAGAAGATTCTCACATATACCTTTACAATAAAAAAATAACAGAGGCTATAGTCTCAACGATGCAATGACAGTGGAAGGGCATCATGCTGAAGTAAACTAATATATGAAGCAGTTAAACTATGACAAAAAGGTGAAATATTATTAAATATAATTCATTTATTCACTTATGAATACTGTATGTGCATCTACAAAGGTATGCTTCTTAATGTAATTTAACGGCTTTGAATGTAATTTTCACACTATTTACAGATCTGACCCTTCTCTGCAACATCAGTTTCTCAATAATCAGCACTTTTATGTTTGCTAACTCCCAATAATGTCTGTAAAATAAAGGACATCACAGAGTAATCTTTGCATCTTTTAACTTCAATCTAACCTGCGCCTTGTTCTGCCATCCTGAGCACCATCTTTGCTCAGCGCTCTAAACAAAGGAAGTCTCAGTTATCTCTCTTTCCTTCTATAAATATTATCAACCTAGCAACAATGTGATTAACTGTGATTGTTACTAATAAAAGTAGTAGGTAGTTCCCTGCACATTTCCATTTTAGTTTCTAGACAGAAGAAAAGCCTTTTTTAATATTGGCAGAGAATGGGTTTTCTTCCTACTATGAAGTATTATAGCACTGAATAAAGTCTTTCTGATCAAACCATACCATAATAGCTTTTGTCTTGTGTCACTATATGTTAGCCAGCATCAGAAGAGAAAATAAGCAGAGGCTTGCTATTGTGCCTCTATTTTAAAAGGGCCTTCCATCTGGTAGGAAGCAGAAGCCATCAGCACTGTAATTAAAATGCAATTACTGTCCCCCGCCGCAATCCCAGGACGACCATTCCATCTGTGTGATATACAGTGGAAAAAACACAATTTTTTGCACTTTTCTAGCTCCATTAAGTTTATTCTCTTTCTATTAATTAATCTAACAGCACTAAGGGATCGTTCCTGTTTTGCAAGCCATTGTGTCACAAACTGCGCTCGCACAAAGACTGAAACCACATGAATTTTTAAAACTCTCCGCTATCCCTGTGACATAAAACCTTAATTACTTCTGACTAAATCTGTAATTAAAATATATCACCGCAGCAGATTTACCTGCGTGTGGGTGTTGGAGTGCATGCTTCTGTGACTGTCACAAATGAATCACTCGGAGACGGCGTTATAAAAAGGGAGATTAGCATGTACGGCAGAAAGGATGGAGAAAAGGGACTTGGAAATGATAAAACTGGCAGCAATCTAGGGGAAAGTTGTACACTGGTAAAATAAGGAAGAGTAATTCTCTTATTTTGTTGATTTTTTTTAAAAATAAAAATATTCACAGGTTGTATAGAGACATACCAAATGTTCCAACATAAAGTTTATTCCTCTGTGGTCCTACATTTTAATGTGCTACCTTGACCTTATAACAATAAAATGACAATAAGTATAATCTCTCATAGTGCAAAACAAAATCCCATAATATTTTTCATAGCAATCCATCTTGTATTCAAGGAGATAATCTCATAATCTACCCTTCCTTTCATTCACAACTGTGCAGTCCAAGGCCTTCCATCTGCAAAGCTAGAAAATCTTAACATCTTTGTGAGAACTACAGGCATTGTGCATATCAAGAAAGAAGTATTAGCTAAATAGTAAGGTGAAATCTTAGCCCTGTCACAGCTTGTTGTAGTTTTGCCTTTGACTTCAGTGAAGTCAAAGAGTATTTTGTCTTTTCTTTCAATGCATGTTGCTAGGGGAAAACAAAGAAACAAGGCTCTCTGCAAATGCCCAGCTCCAAGAGGTGTGCAGAGTAAAAGTGAACCTCAGCATGAGAATCTTAGCTGTAAAATGTCATACAAAAATTATATTAAAAGTCCTGACAAGTAATAAATTCTGTAACTCCTTTTTTCCTTTTTTTCTTTTTTTTCTTTTTTTTCTTTTTTGTGTGTGTGTGTTTTTGAGCATCTTGGAATCAATTAAGGTTCAGCATGTGCATAAGTGTTTTTTACAAACTCAGCATTTGGGCTCAATATGGCTCCAACAGAAGAGAATTTTGGCATTTCATAGTTTTAATAAAGGGGAAGCACAGAAGTATTCATAAAATGTTTAGGACAGCTTCCTGCAGCTCACAGGTCATTAAATGTGTCACTCACCCACTTACTAAGCACAAGGATATGGTTTTAGCCAGGGCATATAGAGTCTCTTTCCAAAGGTGGCACAGGACATGGAGCCTCAATTTCAGAGTTTGCTCCAGCAGACAATCATTCTGCCCAGTAAGAATTTGCACCTCACTCAACTGGTTTTATCTGGTTTAAGATTCCAGCATCAGTTTCTACCGAGGTTCTGTGCTCGAATAAAAGAGGCTTTTTATTACCCCATATTTTCTTCCTGTGAATTTACTTGCACACTGTAATCATGTTACCTATCAATCTTCTTTTGATAAGATAAACAGATTGAGCTATTTAAATCTCCCACTATAAAGCATTTTCTCCAGCTCTTAAAATGTGTCTTCTTCCTGCACCTCCTGCAATTTTAAAAATGCAGAGAACAGCAGCGTGTAAAATATTTTCTGTCCTCAAGGTAAGACAAAAATGACAAGATTTGCTGCTTTATGTGGTTACTAAAATAGCTTGGTCTAGCAATTGGTCCTCAGCAAGGAGAATACCAAACTCCCATGAATGTCTCCAGCCAGACTCTGGAGAGTGGCTGCCCACAAATACTATGGAGATCTTTACTTGCATGCAGTAGGTTATCAATGATACCCTAATTGGCAATATCTTGTTTACTGCAAGGAAAGTCTCCCAGGACAGTCAGCTACAGAGAACCTACAAGAATTTAGTGGGTTCACAAGTTTCTGTCTCACTGGGACCAGATGGTTTGGCTATAGCTTGTCTCTGTGTAGGAAAGCAGTTCTCACACACTTCCTATAAATGTTGTCATTCAAACTGGTATTTTTTAAAATCTAAAAGAGTGATGATTTTGTGTTGCTTAAAAAAAAAAAAAATAAAAAGTGATATCACATGTTGCCCAGCCTCAAATGCTGAGTATTCCATAAATGAAAGTATATTATTCTTATTAAGAAAACAGAGAGAAATATTAACCACATGTGATTGAATGAACACAGCTTTACACTAAACATTGGTCATGTATGAGGTATATTGGCACTTATATAAAACAGAGCTAATTTACATTAAAATTTACAAGATTTTATAGAAATCACTCAAATATAATTGCTTATCATTCAAGCAAAGGTTAAGAGGTTACATATGCTGGCTTTCTGGCTGCAATATATGTTTATTTTAAGAATGAAGAAAATAATTGTTATTTGAAATTATTCTCAACTCGCATTTGAAAAAGGTATGAATATCCAAGGGCGATTTTTCTCTCTGCTCCAGTGATGCTCTTGTCATTACCTAGATCACTTCCTGTCCCCTGTAAGTACAGACAGAGTAAATATCCACTCCTAGTGCACATGATGACAGCACTTAGTGGCCTACTTTGGGATCCTTTTCCCCTTCAGACCCTAGTGGTACAATAAATCCAGAAATAAACTGCACACAAAAATGTCCAGCCTAAGAAAATATAAACATGACACAGCAGGCCTACATAACTCATCTGATGGGGGCGAGAGTTGAGTAAGACTAGATACACTCTGCCAATTATTTTGTCAATACGTTTATAAGTGTGTGGAACACAATAATTGCACATCCCCAAATGCTGTCCACTGCTATTAGTTTCACCTCCTAAGGACACCCTTTAGAACACCAGCTACTGTTTTGTCACAGAGAAAAAAAGCCTGAAAAAAAAAATGGGAAGAGCTAGATGGAATTAAATTGACTAACAAGAATCTGGAGGATAACCAGGGACTTGTCTCTGCATGCCCTCCCAAAAGCACCTCCCTTATAAACACATTCTAAATTGGAATGGCAACTCACACTGACAACGAATGCTAAGGATTTTACAAAAGGACAGAAGAAAATTGGAGGGGTTTTTAATACAGAAAACATACCAGAATATATGTTTAAAACATGGTATCTGCTTCCTCAGTGCACAGAAGCTGCCTGAGCAAAGGTAACAAAGACCTCCTGACTGCCATCGAGAGCAGCAGCCTCACACTGGGATCTGTTTTGCTAACGTAGTGCATAAAGCAATACAAAATTAGCTTTCATATCATACAGTCTATCACTGTTTGACCCTCTGGGCTCTTTTTATTTATAGCGTGTAGTTTCTTGTTTACTTTAGTGTTTTCGTATTAAATAAATATTCATGAAAGTGCACTCTTCCTGAAATTGGGTCATTTAGGGACTATCCCATTAAAAATAGATTTACTTTTTTTTACAGGTGTCATCCATTAAGGTAGGGAATAGACAAACTCAGCCAATTGTATCTGTCAAGAAGATGTTAGTCCTTCCAGAAAGTCAGTCTTCTGTCCTTTACATATATAGCACTTAATAGCAAAATGACTAACTTCATACATAGGGGAATTTTTTATTGTTGCACGATTTGTATCTGAGGGTTTGAGGAGATATTTTAGTCCTTCCAAGTTGTTCAGACGCTGGCACCAGGCATATAAATAAAAGCTTTCTCTTATTGGCTAAGATGTGGGCAGCCTATTGCAAAACTGGCTCAGGGAAGAGGAGTTTAACTCCTCACTGGGATGAAACACAGACCAGGGACAGAAGACAAAGCAGAACACTGACTTGGTCTCTCCTAGGGCAGAGGATTTGCGAATCTTCACCGAGCAGTGGATCCACCAGGGTTTGGTTTAATGTGGCTCTTGGTCAAATGAACTCATATAAGGTATGTGCACACGACAGTGTGGGTTCTTAAATTCAGCCTTCATCTCCCACATACCCAAATTCAGTTGGAAAGAGTGTGGAAGAAGAGTTTTAGGAGAGTGTAGAGAGAGGAAATAACATCTGTGACAGATGCCACGGGAAGAATTGGCAAGGCTTGGATACAGGCTGAACAAAAGCCTGGGATTGGAGGAATGGAAAGAGGAGGCACTTCTATGGAGACATCCATCACCCCACTCCCTCTCAGAAACTGTTTTAAAATGGGATGAAAAGCCTTTCAGAGGGACTGGAGTGGGGTGAGAAGTACAGAGGGTGCTCAGACACCTAATCTACGCTGCAGATCTAAACTTTGGACTGTGACATTTAAGTGAGATGAGTTTTGGGATTAACGAGGACACTTAATCAAAAGACCCAAGCAATTTTGTCTGGTGCATTTCCCCAGTGAGAACTGGTATTTTTAGTCCAGCCACCACCAACCACTACTATGGATATTTCACACTAGTTATGAAATAAAACTGTTTGAAAATGAAATCTGTGCAGAAAGGAGGCATGAAAACATTTTGATCGTTTTCATTCCAGTGAGCCTGTGATGAATCACAATTTCATCACGTGGCAAGAAACTCCTGTCCAAGTTTTCAGAATGTGGCTTTGTGCTAATATAGTAGTAATACTTTTATAGTGCAGCCATTACCTACATCAGCCAACAAGTTCTACAGTTTTCTCTTCACCAGACCATGTTGTATTAAATTACTAACAAAATAAAAACAGGGGGTTTCAAAAAATTTATATTCAGGAGGATGTTGAAAAGAAGAAATTATCCATTTTCCATGGATATTTTCCTAGCAATCTGAACAGTCTTGAAAAATATTCTCACTGTGTTCAATAGGACATTAATACAGAAGTCAAAATCTTCCATTCAAAAGAAAAAAAACTACAGAGAAAAGCAATTTTAAAATGCAGCGATTGTCGCAAACAGCAGTTGTTTTAAAATAAGACAAAGAATATCATAAAACATTAAAAAGTGAAACAATTCACAGTAACTAACCTTAAATCAGCCTTGCAAAGTCCTAATTGCCCACTGTCTGGGGTAAGAAACTCTTTTGATGGGCAAGTAAATGATCATTTTTCCTGTCTAGTATCATCAATCATCGATAAATAAAATTTTACCATCAGTGGTAAAATGCTGAGGAGTGAATTTATATCTGGACTGGTGCATTTTCATGTCAACTTTCCCACACTGGTTCATATTTAGTCACAAGTCAGGGCACAAAAGAATCCAAAATCAATCGTTTAAATTTCTTCATCTGCAGAGTGATATGCATAACCACTACAATTTTTAATGTAATAGGAAGTCCTCTAAGTGTTTCAAATATAATAAAAATATTTGTGTGTAATGAGGTATGAAAGTGAACATTTAACTTGAAAGATCCATGTAGGATGGACTTAGTTTCCTTTCATGGAAAACTTCTCTCCAACACTTCAGTCTCTGCCTAATAGAACTGCAAAGCATAACTCAGGTAAAAGAGCTGAACAGACTTCAGAAAGGAGAGTTCCAGTTCTGTGCAAATGAGGCTGATTTATTCCTTGGCTGACTGGCAACAAAACAAGACTGAGGAATCTCCTACAGCAGCACTGCTCTTGAAAGAACTGCAAGATTTAAGGGAGTATATGGCATTTCTGGATGCAAGTGCCAACAATCACAAACCACCATTATCAGATATCACACTGGAGCAGCTCTTAGCTAAAGAAATTATTAGTAATAATAGTAATGAACTAATAATAACAATTAATTCAAACAAAGCTTTTTTCCTTCTGAACAGTTTCAGCATTTTGCCAAAAATGAGAATGGAGTTGTCTAAAACTCTAACAAAATTAATGTCTGGAAAATTTTAGGCAAAATATTAAACATCCTGTGGAAAAACTAGAGAAGAATACTGAAGAGAAGGAACCAAAAAGCCTTCTTACTACTGATTAAATATTACTATATTCTCAAGTTTGAGAGCTTATAGTCCTGAAAGCTTCATTTCCATTCTATTCATACAATGACACACTTTTATTTTTGGCATTTGCCTAGGGTAGACTTTCTATTCATACAGGTAACTTCATCTCAGGCAGGCACACAGCCTGGGTTTGGTGAATGACTTCTCAGAATCCTCAGGATGATCACTTCATCTTGACAGTGTGTGACAGTATTTGCATCTGTGGGGCTTTTTTCCTGAAATAAGCATTTTTGTTTATTCCACTGGAAGAAAAATAATTCAGTCCAGAGTTTAGAGCAAAAAAAAAGCTCTAGATCTATGTTTCAGTAGATTCACATTATTGTGGCCACACTGAAATACTTTTAGATGCAGTGACCAACAGCAGGGGCTCAGTGCAACAGAGCAACCAAAGCAGCTTGAGGATTTCACAAATTTATAGATTAAAGGCCTGAGGGGATCATGGTGATGATCTAATCTAACCTTTTTGTAATAAAGGCATGTACTAATTCCCTTTTGAATTGAAGTATATATTTTAGGGTGAAAACATCCATCAGTTGCCACTGATGGAGAAGTAACCAGTCTATGGTAAATCATTCCAACACTAATTAACCCAACAGTTATAAATAATCTCAGCTACAATTTCCAGTCATTCTACTTATACTTTTATTTACTGAACTGAAAATCCCATTATCAGAGTTTTGTTTTCTAATATTTTACCCATTCTTGTGGCTCTTCTCTAGAGCATTTCTAATTTAGCCAGACCTTATATTTTCTTGACCTTACATATTCAATTCACAAAGCAACTTGATTCAGCCCTGGGGTTTTTCAAGGTCCTTTTTCCTACACCAAACTTCTTTCATCTAGATGGACATGAATACCAATCCCTTCCATTATTTATTACTTTCTCAGTTCTTCATCACTGTGATCTTCCTGTGTTTTATGTTTTCATTCAAATCACGGTAATGATGTCCAGCACTGTGGATCTAAAAGCTCAAAAACTACCTGCTGCTGAAGAAAGTTGTTCTTTGCTGAAGTCATTCAGATATTAGCATACACAAATATAGGAAAAAAAAAAAGATTATGTAAGCTCTATATTCAAAGATTTGAGTACTACTTCCAGTGAGTAACCCACATCTCAGTAAAAATTTCCTTGGAGGGAAAAAAAAATTCAGATTCGACACCAATTCCAAAGATGAGGGTATTTTCTTCTTAATATAAAAAAGTGGGGTCAGGGGGATTGGAAATCCACGGGAGAAGTAACATTTGATTTCAAACTTCAAACCAACCAAGCTTTATTTGATCATCACCTGTGTGACTACTGAGGTAAAATAACTGCTGCTTTACAAAAATCATATTGTTTTTCAAACATGCCAAAATATTTACTAGTCTGATATAAACACTTTCTATGAATTTAATGATTTTATTCTTTTTTATGATGAAATTTGGTGTGTCTAAAATATAATTCTAATCCAGCCAGGTTTTGATAAACACACATTGGCCATTGATGATTATATCTTATTCCCTGCCAGCTAGATGATTCAGATACCTTTTATCACACTTTTCACACTTCTCCAGACTGAAATAAATCAAAATTGGACATTGTTCCACAGGAATTGTAGCATTTTCATTCCTTTGTATCAAATCTAGTTATTTTGGCTGACTCAACAGAGTTCTCGTACCTTTGCCCCTTATTTTCTTGTCTCCAGAAAAGCAGATACTATGTTAATAAAACAAGGATATAGAAAATGGAATTTCCATGTTCCATAGGAAATGGGAATACTCATCTGGACACAACACAGAGTCTGTCCCTCTGTTTTCAAAGTGCATGAGGCACAGCTGAAGGAAGTGAAGATGCTTTTGGGAAAGTTCTCTGTCAGGGATGGGAGATTGGGACTAAGGTGTCATTTGCATTAACAACAAAAGATTTTTAAAATTAATCACAAAGAGCTAGGAATGGTAGCAGTTACATTCTGTAGCAAAACATGCTGAAACAATCTGAATTATCATATGAAGGCCCAAGACCTCAAATCAGAAGATTAATTACAAACTGCTATGCCTGGAACATGTGTAAAATAATTTTGAACTAAACCCAAGATTCCTATGCTACTTAAGCACCTATATAGTAATGAAAGTTTAGCTTTAAGTGCAGGACTCCTTTGAAAACCATGAAAATAAACTAGTAACATCTACTGATTTCAGTTTAAATGCTCTTGTGATTTATTTAGAGAAAATAACATTGAAAAGCTTTGAACGAAGTAGATAGTTGACATTATGACCATGTGTCATTTTATGCTAAAAAATACTCTAAGAAATAAAGCCTGCTGTTACCTATAGTAAACAGCCATTTATCACTTTGAAGAATATATGATCTAATCTTTTCAGAAAAGTGGGTAGAGTTTTAACTTGAATACAGGATAGACTTACATTCAGACAAAAAATATTTGGATAGGTCTCTTCCTGATCAGATTTTTAATGTTTACTCAGTTTTGATGTGACTAACCCATAATAACTGGCAAAGAGCTGATAGTTATTTTTTCTATAAAGTCACAGAGTACTCAATTTTGACTACTTTTAAACCCTACAGACAAAAACTACAATAACTAACATCACTGCAGAAAAAAATGTTATCACCAATAACATTTGAATTTTGAAAAGAACATTCTTTGCAAAAGCTTGGTCATTATTTGATGCCTTTTGTGGGTGTTTAAAATAACTAGGTCACTTCCTTACATTCCCTCACATTCCCCATAGATCCTTTCTGTCCTTAAAAGTCTTCATAAACACAAGCTATCATTTTCCCTGTGCATTCTGAGAAATGTGCTCGTTACAGGAGTTATATTTTGATCAGGCAGAAGGGGAATGAAGCTCAGTTGTGATTCACCATCTACAGAAATCTTCTCCCGAGTGAAAACTAATCTAAATGCTACATATATGTCTTTCCTTACTATATATATCTGCAATTAGCATATATAGGCATATACACTATATATTAGAGTGTATATTAGTGCATATACATTGTGATGCAGAGTTGAAGGAATCTTTTATAATTGTAACACCGTTTTTGAAACATTTCTTAGTCTCCATCATTCTAGATACTGTGCTTGTGCTCTGCCTATCTTCTGTCTAATTAACTCTCTTGGGATTTCATAATTTGTACACAATCCAAACACACAAAACCCATTAATAAAAAAGTGTACATCTTCTTCAAAATAAGCTTGCCGTGAAATTAGAGTTTAACCTTAAAATTTATTTTCTTATCAAACTACCTTAAAAAAATTTGTTCTGCATAACATCAGAACTTGAAAAAATAATATTCTGGAGAATAAAATGCATAAGCAAAAATTTAGATAACTACATAAAAGTAGCATAATATGATACAATAAATGTATTAATATTTGCTGCTCCCCTTGCTCCAAAATATCCCTATTATGTAATTACACTTAGCTAGCAATTGCAATGACATGAAATCCAGGCAGCTCAGTAAAAAAAAGTGCCAAAAAAATGTACCAAATAGGACACTATGCAGGTAACCAAAGAGTAAATATACTTCAACTTTCACACTATTCAAAAAGAGGCTGGCAAAAGCTGCAGGGGAAAAGGCATGTCAATTAATTTGCTCAGTCTACACTCAGCTGCACTGATCTCAAACACCTGAGATCACAAAAATGACACCTTTAGGTGTTTCAGCTTTCCAAAGGAGAAGTTGGTGTGTGAGTTAAGAACAAGTGGTTCTACTGGATTAATGAAAAATTATGTAGTTGGTCTGAAACATTAAGAAATTCTACAGATTTTGCTCCCTTTTTTATTTTAGGGGAAGTATTCTATCAATAGTATTGAGGCAAACCTGGGAGTGCTCCTTATCCTGGGTATATGTCTGAAAAGAATTGGGGTCTAAATAAATATGCCTAAGGTTCAGAAATAAATTGGAATCACTGTGTTATTTAAATAAGTTTTTGACCTTTGGGGGAATCACCAACACCATTCTGTAAAAACATCTGCTCATTTAAGCGAGTTTGTAACAAAAGCAGGTTAGGTTCACACTCCCAAAAACATATTAAACACCTAGTCAGACTCTGGTGACTGAGCCCACATAGAAATCCAAAATTCAGTTCAAAGGAAACACAAGCTGCTGAAACTTGGTAAATACTCCTCTTTGGCTGAAAAGTTCTGTAGGCACCTGAATATTCTCAAGGTATAAAATCCCAGTGCTGCTTTGCCTGAGCATTTGGATGAGCAGCTCTATTCCAAGTACTGTGGGATCAGAAAGCAGATGGATCAACACCTAAAATCTCCACGTGGAGTCCCTTCCAGGATTCAGAGAGAGCATCAGCCCTGAGTTACAGGTGTTAATTTTGAGCTCTAATTAAATATTAAGGAGATAATGTCAACAATTTTTATATAACACCCGCTAAGCATCCAGCCAGAAAGGAGGTGCCTGAGGTGGCTGCTGATTTAAGCCTGAGAAGATGCAAATCCACTTTTCACCTGCTACAGAGAACAGCAGGAGTACATTTTCTCAGTGCTGAGAAAGTAGGAACCACTGTGCTGCTGGTGAGTTTCTGAGGCTGTGAATTCCAAGAGCTCCTCCAAAAACTATTAATTTTTGCTCAGTGGTGTATGCCTATCTTTTGTCACGTTGGAAATCTGGCTATAGTTCTGCAGATATTATGTTCTACCTGTAGCCCATTTCCTACTGAATTCCTGTTCTTAGACACACAACTCTCCCCATCCACTGGAAGGATACCCCTGATGCCACAGGCTCCTTGAAGGCTGGCATGGTAAGCCTGGAGATTCAGGTCTGAAAGGGGATCTTCATCCTGCTATTCTTATTTTTATAGGATTAATGTTTGAGAATTATTTATTCTTTAGTCTGGAAACAAAATTTTTTAACTCGATGTTTGTACTGCATCGCAAGGATCACATTATCTTAGCTTTTCTGAAGTTCTCAGGGGCTGGGAGCAAAGAAAGCCAAATAGTTTTCACTTACTTCTCACAGGGATTTGTGGATTTTGTTTGCTTGTTTGGTTTGGGTTTATATATCATACTTACAAGAAGTGAACAACACCCCAAATCTCAGAAGCTCTGAGTACTGTTCTCACACATAACTCAGTGCTCTATAAACATATTTAGAGCTAATATGACCATAGTTCTTCTCCTAACCCAGCTAATTAAGTTGGAGTTAGATCACTGGCTTATGCTGACAAACCTCAGAAGGCAAAAGTTGTGCAGAATAGAATAATTAAGTGATTAGCTTGCAACAGAGTATATTTTGCTTTTAAGACAAAGTGATTTTTTTTTTTAAATTAAGAATTTCTACTTCCTCATGTATGGTTGGCATCTCAATAGCAGAATGGACTTTTAAAATTATTTTTATTAATACTTTATAGCAAAACTTCTTTTGGGGTCATACAGTCAGATTGAGGAAAGAATGTATTGGGTGAAATTGTTAGCCTTGATTATTTTTTGATGAATAAAGAGTTTTCTTATTTGAGATTCTAGATCAAACTGTTCTACTTGAAATGATAAATAGAGCAGCTCTAGACCTAGTAATTCAATTCTGTAGTGACATGAAATGAAAAACTCAACAATAACTAATTGTGCTAATATTTAAATACGTATTAGCTTTCAATCATTAATTAAGCTTGTTTTGTTTCAGTTTCGCAATTAACAAAACTTCAGTTTGTTTTCCCTTTCAACAAGTAACAGTTAAAATAAATTGTCAGAATTTAAAAAATCAAGTCCTATCATTCTCCTAATGAATCACACCTCATGTTTAGCACTCTTTATTCCAGAACTAATTATGTGGTGCACACGAGCATTCCTCAGATAAATGTTTATTACGGAAATGATAACATGACTGCACCATAATGGCAATATCATGATGCAATTACAATGAATCACTATAACCCGTGAAGTGTTTGGAGATGCTCAGATATGCACTACACTTCAGATACACCGTGTCATGTTGTCTCATTTATCCAGGCAAGGCAGAAATCGACATTCTTCATATTATTTTGCCACTTTTGTGTATTGCTGGTATTATCCTCATGTTTGGGAGTTTCAGGACTTGAACACTTTCTTTTTTTTTTTTTTTTCCCCTGGATGGTGGCCAAAATCAGAGGGAAGAAATGGTGTTGGTTGAAGGAGCTTTAAGCATTGAGTGAAAGATGAGGGAGGAAAAGAAAATAATGGATTATTTTCATGACTGTAACCACAAGGCAGTAAAATAAATAATGAACCTAATTCACACCTCTTCATGCATTGAAGTTTGAGGCAGTTGTCTGTGGAATCCAAACTTTTCTTTTTAAACATATTTGTTATGTGTGAACCTCTGAGATTTTGTAACAGAATTTAGATGTTCCCTAGGTGACTCTTCCTTTATTTCTTCTTCTTTCCTGGGGTTTTCCTTATTTCAAACTAAATGTCTTCCCAACTATAAATATGATTTTTCCCCTTTGCATTTAAGTCAGCACTATATCTTTCCCATTCTTGTCTCTCTATATAATTAATACTGAATTTACTATTTCTTTTTGGCATTTACAAAAGAAATGTGACTATAATAAGCCATTTGTGACTTCATCTGCAGGCTTTTGGTATTCAAATTGTCCCTTTGCTCTCTTCTGTGGCACTTTTTCATTCCACCCTTTACATCTGGAAACCCTTCCTTGGCTATGTCCTCTTTTCTCACTAATTGGATACTTTCCAGAGACAAAAAAAAGCTTAAAATATATTCCCAAAATAGCTCTCCAAAGCTAAATAAAGATCAAAAAATTAACCAAAGTGTAGCTAAAAAAAAAAAAAAAAGGCTAAGATTTTCCAGCACTATATTACCATTCAATCTGTATTCTGGACACTTTGAATTTAAATTCTGCAAGAAAGGAACCTTCATCTCCATGTTATCTGCAAAGCACTGAGCACACCTGTGGTGCTATATGAATACTTATAATAGATACATGGGTGAATAGCATTAAATGGCAGTGGGCACAAAGATATTCCCTGGATCACCTGTTTTGACCAGCCTGATTAATGTGGTAATTGTGCATGCATTATTTAGTGCACAGACCTTCCTGGGTGACAAAAGCCATATTGTGAGTGGCCACTAGTCCCATCCTGGTAATTTCCCTCACATGCAACAACTTCCAGTTAAAATCCTTGTCCCACATTGAAAAGAGAAAAGAAACCATGCTATGTTGTGTGGCAAAGGAATTATTAGGCAAAAAGACAGAAAATAATTGCACTGATTTTTAATTCTATTTTCTATCATTTTTTGAAGGGAACCAAATTTAGTCTCGGCGCTTTCCAAAACCTTCAGCCTCCTAACTAGCTTAATTGGTCTCTGTTCATTTCTTACTCAGATCATTTATAAACTGCCTCCTTGGTCCCTGCTGCCTTTTCAAAGCAGCATATGGTCCCTCCATTCATGATAGTCACAATTTCTATTAGTGAGTAAAGGAGAAAAAAAAATGTTAATGTCATATTCAGATTGCAGCAGAAAAAGCCTGAAACGAAATTTGGGATTTAATAATGAAGGTATCAATAGAGACAATAACTCTGAAACATCACCCAGCCTGGTGGATTTATAGCTTGTTTAGTCCACAAACTTCTACAATACTCAGTATAGATATTAGGCTACTTCTAAAAAGAAATTCAGGTTTAAATAAGCTACAGTAAGCATCTGTTGCATGTGTTGTTCGAACCTCAAAGATTGTTTTTCTTGTTGTGCTTTTACAAGTGATTAAAAAAATAATGCCACATAGTTTCTTATACTTTAATCAAGCCAAGATCATTTAATTAAGAAGAATGTCTCAGTATTGAACTGATTAACTCACAAAATGCAGAAGAAAAAAGAGGTCAAATAAAGAGAGTTACTGTACCATCCCAAAAGATTAAATACCACAACTAAAAGACCAAAACCACAAGTGACCAGGATCTTTAGCCCTCACTTTTATAAACTATGTTATCTGAAGGATGCCTTTTA
The DNA here is from genome assembly GCF_008360975.1 of Lichenostomus cassidix. Lineage (NCBI taxonomy): Eukaryota > Metazoa > Chordata > Aves > Passeriformes > Meliphagidae > Lichenostomus > Lichenostomus cassidix. The sequence continues at coordinate 6,369,150 of NC_139489.1, read as the reverse complement.
TTAACCAATAAAATGTGATTTGAATTTGAATTTTAACTCTGAATTTGAATTTGAATTTTAGCCAAAAACCATTTCCACAGCTATAGGAATGAAGGCTGAGGTCACAGGTTCTAATTCCTTTCAGTGGTTAGCAACAGGTATGGCCTATTGTTATTCCAAACATATTTTAAATTCTCCCAGTATTCATGACTAGTTTCAACCTTTAAAACAGAAATATATATTCTATCAAACTTAGGAATACTTGTGGTTTAATGTTATTTTGTCCATTCTACAGGCATTTTTTAAGTTACTCTCAAAAATAAAGATATTTTATAACTTCTCTTTTTGTTCTTAGATTTTTCTTTCCCTTTTTTGATAGTTAATCTATTTAGTTTCACTCTGCTAGCCAGCTTGGATGAAAGGTTAACACATTGCTAATTGAGATATACTGGGTATTACTTTGAACAGCAGAGGCAGCTTTTATGGATGGTGATATGAATTCAATAAAGCTGAATTAGCATGAAATAAGGCTAATTTAGTGCCTGCATACTTATCAATTGATTTCAAATTTTCTGCTTTAATGTTTATTTTTTTCTTTCAGGAAAATAACTATTTGTTATACAGGTCATTAGCTTCTTTCAGCCCAGTAAAAGCACCAGAGGTGTGTCAGCTTCAAAGTGTGGATTAAAAAGTCCTTCTGTTCTCACCACATCTCACCCTCATCCTCACCATGTCACCATTCATTCAGATTCCAAACTAAAATGACCCAACAGCTGGATTTTGTCTTGAAATCCCTTGAAGGAATATGTTTTAGGTGTATTTTCTATCTGTTGACAATACTTAAGAAAGAGCTGGTTCAAGTATAAAAAGAAAACAACTCTCTAATTGTCTCTATTTAGGATATATGCAAAGAGTACATCACTATTAAGTTACTTAAACTGTTTTAAGAATGACAAAATCCAGCTCTGTGTGTTTTAGAGGATGCAGTAGATATGTGTAGGGTAAGAATCTAATGTTAAATAGTTCCCAAGAAAAGATAAACCTTCCTATATATGGACACAGTTCTTATTTCTCAGTAATTTCACACAGGACAAATTTGTTTCGTACAATAGAAATTATAATAGAAACATAAATTTTAATATAATAGGCCATATTTCAACAAATTCAATTTGCATTACCTCGGTGCAGGTGGTTATTTATTACAGTGTATATACACATAATCTTGATGTTTTGAAGGTGACTCAGAGTGGCTGAGTTAGTAAGCCAGGGACAGCTAGGGAAAGCATTTACTCAGCATCTAGAGTACATATTACAAGCTCAGCTCTGCATGAAGGGCAATTTGGACTATGAAGAAGCAGCAAAAGGAATCAAGGACAACTGTAGTTTAATACTTCCAATCTCATCAACTGAGAGCAAAATCCCATTTTTAAAGGGAAAAAAAAATCTAAAGATAAAAACCCAGTTCACAAAAATAGCTCAAGTACAGCCCTGAGAACTTAGCATCAACCATAATGAAAGTGTGTGTGTTATTGTATGGTTAAAAACACAACAGCTGCATTTTTCTGATAATTATTTCAAGGCTAGTAGATTTGTTTTAGAATTTTTCTCCTTTTTTTTTTTCCTTTTTCTTTAAATAGAAAACTATTAGGTTTTATGACACTGACACTTAAAACATATATATAACCCGGAGCAGTGGGAGAAGAGCAAAGGAGACAGAGAATTTAAATGATCTAAAATCAAAGAGGAAGAGAGAAAGGAAAAGAGGGGTTTGAATCTAGAAGGACTGATTGAAGATTAGTCCTGAAAACAGAGAGAAGGAAAAGGAAATAGGCATAAGAAACTGAAGGTAAAGACACAGATTTACTCTGAGTAGGACAAACACATTTCTTACAGAATACTTTAAATAAAACCCATATTTTTGGAAAAGAGGCCCCCCAGGAGACACTTTTTTAAAAAATCCATGTAATAGCAACATATTTACCCAAAAAACAGTGTTCCCCAAATTTGATTCATTTTTTAGTGACAGTTAAAAACTAATATATCATGTTTACTCACAATTATAGGTTGCACTTTTTCCTTCTTTATCACTGAAACAAAACTGAGTTAAATTAGCTGTTAGAGATTTATCCATTAATAATTTTGTACCAGTCTCCTTGCTCTGCCTGATATTGCTGATTTACTCTGCTGCAACACTGACAGTCTCATCTGTAATGCCTTGGCAGTGAGACCCATTTAAATCAATAGATATACATGTATGTACTCAAACTTCATCTTTCTGCCAGCTGCCCTAATTTAGATGCCCACAGTCACGAGGATTTTACAGGCTATTCTGTTCCCTTTATGTTATTTGCAGACAGCTCCCATGAAGCTGTTAATTTTACTAAAAACCCCACCAGAATTTAGGTATTTTACATCATCACAGTTATTATCTCAAATCTAATCAGAGAGAAGCAGTGCTAACAGTTCCAAATTGGAGGTGTTTGTGCAAAATAAATGATAAGTAAGGAAAAGTAACTTAACTAATATTAATAGCATTGCCTATGATATATCTAGTATTTCACATGTGTGTGTACAGTCCTTACAGAATACTTTATGTACTACTGTCTTTTTTCCTCTAATTAGTGAAAGTGGAGTAAAGTTTTGGGTAGCCCTGGAGAGAGGGCAAAGAATGAATCTAAGCACAAAATTTCCTTATTCCCAACTTTTGGGCTCACATGGCTTAGCACCATGTTTTTCAAGACACAATTGTGCTTTGATTGTCCATCAGCTGATCATACATCCTGATTTGCAAACTTAGAAAGTACCAAACGCAGATTTTGACCAAAATTTCAACAAGAAGACACACTGATGATGGGCACACTTGGCTGAGTGTGAGCTGATACTCATTGCTAATTATCATTTACACAGTTTAGCAGCACTCCTTCCAAACTATCCTAATCCTGGAACTTATTACTTATCCCAAAAGCAAGTTGTTTAATTCAACTACTTGGGTAAATCAGGTTTCCACCTGTGAATTAAGGTTTATAAACTAATCCCTATTATTATCATTTATCAAAAGGAGTATGTGAAAGGATGCTAATTTGAATGCAAGTACGGTTGAACTATCCTGTTTGTACATATTTCATTGTGAATATTTTACACTGTTCTGTATGCAAGCCAATTCTAATGCAAACTATTTAATTTCCCCCAGGTAATGAGAAGGTAAAGGAGGTAATCAAGATGTAAATCTAGATTTTGTTGTTTTCTGGCTAGTACAAATGTAACATGAATTAAAGTTTGCTTTACCAAGAAAACAGGCATAGTTCTAAGGCAAATGGCCTCAGACATCATTTCCTTCATTCCATTACCATAAGAAATAATTTGGCACTCTGGACAGCTCCCTGTCTAATCCATGCTGTAAATATCTAATTATGGACACTGTAACTTTCCTAGGAATGTCGTTCCAGGGATTCTCTGCCTGTTACATTATACCTCAATATTCCCTCCTAAATTTAAGTTATTCCATTTTTTCATTGCAGATCCCTTATGACATTTCTGATCATCATTTTTGCTCTTCTTTCAGCTACCTCCATCCAGCCCACAGTTTTCTGGAAGTGAATTATGCAAAACAGGATACAGTTTGTCCTCATTCATGCCATGAAGAGCTAAAAAATTACTTCATTTGTGTTCTAGGCTACACTTCTGCCTATACAGTCCAGAATGCTTTTTCCTCTCTCCAAGTGTAAGATCATTCTGAATTCCAGTTTTTTCCCTCTTAAAAATCTGTCCTAGAATGTTGTCAACACACAGAAATTTGATTCTGTCATCTAAGTCCAATGAGGAATAGAATTCCACAGTCACACCCAACAGGTTTTTCACAGCTTTGACTGCAAACCATTAAACCACTCTCAGGATAAGCTTTCAAAGAAATATTGTATCAGCTATAACATAATCTCATCTACACACACATATTGCTAATGATATCACTTGTTAATGACATCATTTGTTAACAATAATATTATTAGTAACAGGGAAAAAAGCCCTGCTAAAACCAAGATTATACTGCACCTACCATTTCTTCTCCAACCATAAAACTTACAAAATACTCATTTCTAAAAACAGTACAGACTTTGTCGTTGAATTTATAGTTCAGTATCTGTTTGATTTCACACAACTGGTTCACTTCAGAACTGTTTTATAAAAAGGTCAAAGTTAACCCATCTATCTACCTTAACCATAAGGAAAACTTTAAAAGTATTCTAACACTAACTCTCTTTTGTTAACCAAAAAGAATCACACTGCTTTAACAGCTCACTGTGGGGAATCTTTCATCTTCAGAGACAAGCAGAAGATGTCTGGTAAGAACATAGATGGGGGAAAAAATACCATCCCTAGTGCTTCAGCATTCACAAAGATGCATCAAGTTTAAATGAATCATTGGGAAAAAAAAAAAAGCTTCTTGTCTTTTGGGGGATCGATTTGGAAAAAGAACAGTAAAATGAGCATTTTGCAGAACACGACACAGTGCTTGGAATGTACAAATAACAGAGTCCTTTCCTTGAACATTCAATCACAACAATGCACACTTACTTTGTCCAGAAAAGAAATAACATTTATTAGCCATGTTCTGTTGCCTCATACAGTATCTTAGCGACCTAATGGTATTACTTGAGCGACATTGTTGTCAGAGTAGAGATGGCCCCAAATTGAATTCAAATACCCTTGAGCCTCACTTAGCTGGGAAATAGGCTAGGACACAGTTGTTAGACCAGGTCAAGGAGGAAAAAGGTAGAAGAGAGCTCACAAGTGCTTGAGGGAAGAAAACTGAAAATTAAATGGATTACACTGTAAACAGAAAAGAGCAAACAAAAAAGGATTATTTAAACAGGAAATGCTGAAGAAGAACAAAAGATTTTAGAAGGGTGAAAGAAGTATGAGTAAGCAACTATGAACTATACAACTGTGCTACATTCCAGCCTTATTTCTTTTCTTACCTGTATTAAGTGCTTATATAAGTCAATCACAGGTTTAGATATTTAATTATCTCCACATTCTATGCAAACTCTTATTATCCTGTTGTGCTCTGGCACCAGGACATCTTTATATTGACTTCAGTGGGAATACTCAAAGTTTGTGATGGATATGCACAAATCTCTCCAGGAGCACAGCTTTCCAGGGTATGACCTCAAAAGAAATCCCACAGGCATGTTAGTTCTGCCTGGAATTCTTATGGACATCCTCCGTGTTCAAAGCTAATAGTTTGTCGTTTCCAGGGAATCTTATAAATTGTTAATTGGGAGAAATATTTGTTCCTTCTCAGTTCCTTTAACGCAGTACCTATAGCAAGTATATACGATCTTCATTCTTCTGACCATATTCTCAGCCAAATTCTACTTAAAGAAATTTAAATATGTCACTTTTGATGTTTGAAGAAAAGTGAGAAAAGCGTTAGAGTGTTAGGTGTGAGTGTTAGGGTCACTAATTTTGATCCTGTGTTTTTCTGTCAGGCTTCAGGGTGGGTCTGCTTGTCCTCAGTTCAGGATATATTTTCTTTCTGGACATGCTGAGGTTTTTAAATATTTCTGTCACTCTTTATTTTGGTGTATGCAGAAGGATGGAAGTTTCAACAATTTAAAGTTTTCTACCATCCAAGGCTGCATAAGCCAAATCACCTACACATTTAGAGAGGAGGTTAATCCATGTATCCCCAAGACTTCCTGCCCAGCACAGGAAAAACATAGATATGCAACCTAAATATTGCTCACCTTCTTCTTTGGTGTTTGTTTAAAGTTATCTTTGGAACCAGATGACCGTGGAAATAGGATAAAATCGGGGTTGGGGTGGGGGTGAAACCCTCCTGAAGTCCTGAATTATGGAATTTCCTGTCCTGTGAATGCTAGATAGCCTGGCCCTGGCTTTATGACCATGACAGCATTATTTGGTTTCTTCTAACAGATGCTGGCCTAAAAAGAACATGTGAGTTGCTATTTCTGCTAAATAAAGGAAAAGTTTTCAGGTACAGTGTTGGACACACTTAGTGGAGCAATAAAGGAAGACTCTACTTCCCTATCTGTGGCTGTTTATATCGGAGAGAATCCACACCAATTGCCTGGAATACACAGACTGGTCCCATATTCCAAGCTACCTTTGTACAGTTAATATTTCTGTGACTGGGATGTACAAACAAACAGGAATAGCTCTTGCTCTGCCAGTAATTTTTACACTGAGTATCTTAATTCACAAGTTTTTACTGTGCACTTCCTCACTGATCTAAGTACAGCAACATTGGAGACCAGTCTCTGGTGGTGGCAAAGACTTGGCATTTGGGTAGGATTCTTTTCCATGGGAAATTTTCCACAAATTTTGCTACCATCTGAGAATATTCTGTGAAAATCACCACAGTGCACCAGCATTTTAAAAGAAATTGTTGCTGAGGAAGTTAAAGACATCAAATTAAACTTTTTGTGAAGAGTAAATTTTCTGTACTTCCATTATTTGTTCCACACACTGATTATTGGTAAAGATGCAGCTCTCAGCTCCTACATATTTACAACCAAACATATACTTGGAGTTAAACTACATCAGACAAAAAGAGAACCTTGTTTTTCTGGAGAATTGCATTATTAGAACATACTTTCCTTCTCCCCCCATCTTTTTAGAGAACCAAAACTTCTGTAATTTTACATTTCACATGTGTAAGTTTTCCATAACATGACAGAGCAGAATCAGAGGGACTCTCAAATGGAAAGTCTTTTTACTGGGAAATTAATGTGGATGACAGTATTGTACACAAATACCCAGACAGGAAAGCCAGACAGCTAGGAAAATATTACAAACACGGTTAGAAGGGGATTTCATCTTCCATTGTCCTGGATAAAATGCTGTAGGATATAACTCTGTCACGTGAAACACAGGAATCTAATTAAGCATCACAAAATTAAGTTGTTTTATAAAAAAGTCTGTTTGACTGACATGTATCTTGAGCCTAACTTTCCAACTGTACCATTACTAATGCATGTGCTCAGCACATGAAACACAACCTGCCTTATCTAACAGTAGGAAACCAGATGAGAAACAAAAACCAAAACGCAACCTAGTCAATATATTTAGTCAATACTTTTATCTTTGAAAAGTGTCCCAGAAGCTTTAATGTTCACCAGAGATCAGAATCTCGAGTTTATCTGCACCTTCAGAGAATAACATCTCCATCAGCAGTCTGTCTGGCATTACTAATTAAAGAATAATCTACTGATTTACTGACATGAGCTGGAATATAAGAGAATTCACACAAAACTGCTTTGGAATGAATAGCCCTGCAATTCTAAAATCCCAATACACTAAGCCATGCTAACTTTAGTGCCATTTGGTGGGAAACACAATATAGATATCTGTAAACACTTAATATGCAAATGAGAAGATAATTATGTTTTAACATCTTCCCTTAAAGTTTACGTCACGTAATATAAATATGATCCAAAATTTTGAGACCATAATAATTTTCTAGAAAGTGATAAAGGCACCATCAGCTTTCTGTTCAAAATTTAAGGACTCAGTAAAGATGCCCAACTGCATGAAAGCAAACATGAATTTCTATTTTCAAAAGTCAGAAGTGTAGCTATACAGCCACAATTTTTGCTAGAGATTGGAATTTTTCTGCAATTTGACAGCACAATATAAGCAGCAAGTTATCCATCTTCCTTTACTAATCAAACAAGGAAAAAATGAAATTAAAAAGAGATTTAAGCAATTTTATTTTTATTAAACCAAATGGATGACACAGCTGAAGTTTAATAGAAAATGCCAGACAGTTATAAACAGCTATTTTCCCTAACAGAAAAAGGCATAATGATACCCAATGGTTAGAAGCTGAAACTCAGCAAATACCCACAAGAAATAAGGAACATTCTGTTAATGAAGATAATTAGCAACTAAAACAACAACTGGGACAATTTCTTCATAATTTATGGATGTGAAGTAAAGAAAGCATTGGTCATTTCTTGTAAGATAGGCTTTGCACTTATCAGTAATTGTAACGAGCTTTATCTGTACTGGCTCCTTTCTCAATTCCTTTCAACACTCCATGAACTGGAGACTGTAGGTCCTTCTGATGCCTTTGGTGATGCTACTGTTATATTTACTTAATGTATATTCAAGATCATTTTCATAAATACATTATATTGATGTCTCACAGCCACAGCTGATCAGCTCATACACTCAACCACTTCTCACCCTTTGTGTTTTGCAATTAGTGGATTCCACTTTAAGAGAGTTTCATGTGACCAGCCAATAAATCTTGCAGTTCACACTGTCATACCTCACTTCAATTGTGCTGCTGAAGTTCCCCATGGTTCTCTGTATTTATCTCTTTGATCCCTGCCTTTAATGGCCGAGCTTCCCATCATCATATTATTGTTAAAGTTTTGTGGCTGTAATCCAATTATGACAAAACTAGTACTAAAGGTACCAAGACAGCTCAGAAGCAGAATTGTTGGTCTAAAATTCTTTCTAAATAAAAGGAAACCTAGAATATTCCAAAATCAGTAAGAGAAAACAGGACTGACATCATATTTTTATGTATAGATAGACCTGGGACATGAGTGATGCTGGTTGTTGGGATTGAAGTGGAACTGCAGGGAAGAGAGAGTTTGTCAGGAACTGTAGTGGTAGGACAAGGAGGAAAGAGGGGAGAATTTAGGTTATATTTTAGGAAGAAATTCTGTACTGTGAGGGTGGTGAGGCCCTGGCACAGGTTACCCAGAAAAGCTGTGGATTCCTCATCCCTGGAATATTTCAGGCCAGGTTGGATGGAGCATTCTGGTCCAGAGAAGGTGTCCCTGCCTGTTGCCCATGGCAGGTGGCTTGGGATTAGATGATTTTGAGGTCTGTTGTAACCCTTAAAATTTAATGATTCTATTAAATGGTTTACTGAATATAATATAATTATTGTAGCCTGACCAGGCTTTTCCACAGTGTCCCTTCATAAATCAAGAGACCCACATCTGTGTTTACATGAGGCAGAGGGATGGACAGATGGAGAGCAGACTGAAAAGTCTCCAAGGGCATGAGGTGGGAAAATAAAGCAAGGAGTCTACCAGGAGGCAGACAGTAAAAACTGGGATCAAAATCATGTCTTCAGAGCTTGACTGAGGTCACCTGGTGCACCAGCTATTACAGTAACTTAGAATTTCTCATCCTTGAACCACACAAATGTCTGCAGGATCAGCATCAGTGTGCAAAATTCTTGCAACTTCAGAGCACCACTGTAATATGTGAGTTGGATTAAAACATGTACCATTGTTGGGAAGTGGCAAATAGGAAATCAGGAGCAGCAAAATATAACGAGGAAGTGAGAAACAGACATGAGAGAATTTTTAGGAAGATAATATTTTTAGAAAAGTAAATGTTCAGAAGAATAAAAGCAGTAAATCAATAATATGTGTTCCTGTAATAAAAGCAGAATGTGATACTCTATTTTAATTGAGTAAATTGAAATGCAGTATGCAATTTGGTATTATTTAATCCTTTAGCTAATTTCCTTTAATTTTTTTTAACTTATAAATATTTCTTAAATTATTCCTTATGTAACATAGGACTGAAATGCAAGCTTCACAAATCAGCTCATATAGTAATAAAAATCGCTTTATTTCTTATAACAACAGTGTTACAAGATTCTACAATGTCATGCCACAGTGTGCCTACTCTTTTTAAACTTTCTAAAAGAAAGATTGGAAAAGCTCATGCATGAAGGCATTAATACTTAACACTCTGCATTAATATATTTGCAGAAAAATTATCAACCTGTTTTTGCAGACAGAAGTCTGGAGACAATCCTACAAAGGCATACATACTTCATAACTTTGTATTATTTACCTGGAGTAGACTTATTCATTGTTAAATTAATCAAGGTACAAATCTTTACAGAATGAAAGTCAGGATGGTATCATATCTGGGAATATATTTCTGCAGATATAAACAATCTCTCAAAGTTGCAGAAAGAATCACTCTGTAATGTCACACACCGATATTTGTAATTTGCATCATGAAAGACAATGAGAGTTATCTAAGTAAATATTTTACATTGCAAAAAGACTTTCCAAAGGAATATAATCTTGAAAAGTAATAAAACCTTCTCATTTAAGTCACCAAGAGCTTCAGTTCAGCACAAGCATCACTTGCTGTTTGTTTCTCAAGTCTCTGTTTTTCAGTTTTTAAAAATATGGTCAACATTTTCTTTATGGTTTAATTTTCTTTTAAGGGCTTCTTATTTTTATACTCTCATTTTCTACCTAAACTGAAATAATGTTATTACCTTATATTCACATTTCTAAAACCTTCCAGTACCTTTGAAGTATTATTGTCCTCATTAATATACAGCACTTTCCAATTTAGTACAATCTAAGAATGTAATTCAAGGTCTATTCCTCCCCCACATCATTTATAAAACTGTCAAATAAAATTAGACTTATCACCAAACCTGGCAGTTCTTTAATGAGCAGTTTCATCTTGGTTGTAATTATTTTTTGTTTGTGTATATTCAGTGATTTTTCACTCTACGTCCCACAAATTATATTAACTTTTACATTTTTACCCAATGGAAATTACAATTTTTTTCCCATTTTCACTTTGAAATTTCTAAGACATTTTATACCTTGCTTTATGTCTATATAAAAATTTGAAGGAATAATTATTATTAGGAAGCCACCTAGTAGAGTGTTTTGTTTCTTGCTGTTCAGTTATTGTTGGTTCTGTTGCTTTTTCGTATTTTCTGGTACTTTCCGGACAGTTGGGGTTTTTTTAAGGAAAAAAGCCCTAAAATGTTCCAAAATATATTTACCAATTGCCATTAATAGCATCATATCCAACTAGCATAAACTTCTGGATTTAAGTAAAGATTCTGCAAACAGTTCCACAAAAAATATTACTTTATTTTTTCCACTTTCAGTTGACTTAAGGTAGAAAAAATAAAGTCAGAATTTTAAAAGGAAATAATTAATTTACAAATTTCCCCAACAATAATTTCAGCTGTTACAATGCATTCCATTGGTCCATGCTTTGATTAAGTTCTTTATGTTTAAAACCCACCCATTCAGACCCTCTAAGGAGCTGCTTCCTGAAGAAATTATAACCTGCAATAAAACCTACTTGTATATTCCTGAAAAATTCCTTTCTTCTAAATGGAAACTCTTTCAGGGCACCTCACACAATTTTCAGATGACAAAATGAGAGCTGCCCAATTTCTGTGGGCTAAAATTATGAAGATGCTGTGAATCTGAGGGAATTCCCACCATTAACGTTGCAAAAGAAATTTATTTCAGATTTAAATCTTTCAATAACTATTACATGGTAGGAATTATTTAAAATAAGCAAGAATTTAGATTTCAAATCATCCCAGCACATTTCACAACTGCAGAACACCTACTTTTCACCACTGAAGTTCTAGCTAAAATAACATTTTCCTTCGCAGTGCAAATTGTGGAATTTCTAGCCTCTACCGCTAAAAAAATAAATAAACCTTGCAAAATATGGCAAAACAATCATCACTATATCACTGAACACTATCATTAAGAAACTGAAACTGAATTTCAGTCTTGGAGGAAAAAGGATGAATGATACAAGAAATACATAACATTTCAGCATGGTATGAGATACTACATGTTATTATCAAGTTTTGATTAACATTATCAGCTGTTATTATCAAGCTCTATTATTATAGATCTGCTGCTGCACAAACTGGAGTTTTCTCTCTAGTTTTGAATCTATTTTCTCAAAGGTATGTTTGGCTCTAACTTTTGCATCTTTGGTTATTATATTCCCAAAAAAGCCTTGAAGGTCATGTAAATAACAGCTACATTTATATCAAAAATCTAAATTTTCTTCATTACTACAGCACAGGTGAAGTTTGGCCAACAACTTTGGGCACTCAAGTATTTTTCCTTTAGAACTTTTTTGATACAACCTCTCTCAAGAACACATATATACAAATTTAACATTAAATTGTATCCGTGGGCAGCACTGCAGATATTCACGAGGTAACTGCCTTTTAAAACTCTTTAAATTATCTTTAGAACTAAGGAGCTTGAGATCCTACTGCCTTCATAATGGCAAGGTGGACAGAAATACCAGCTTTCAGACTGTGGAATCTTACATTTTGTGCTTTGTGCCTCATGTCATTAAAAAAAATAACTTTTCATTGTATAACATGGCAGCTAAAAAAAGCACTGAACTATTTATATTTACTATTCATGCATTTCCTATCACATTTACCTTTACCTATCAATATTCTACTTATTAACCCATGATAAGCTGTTAACCAGTAAATGGAAAACTCTGGTAGTCATTATAAAATTATCACACTCAACCTTTTATGAGTTACTGAAATCACCTTTCTGCATGAACAAAATGGTTCTAGAGAATTGCATTGCACTACAGTGTAAAAGGGAGACTTTCAGGAATTTTAGTAGAAGATTAAAAGTAATTGTTAATGCTTAAAATTCATCTGTGTTGTCAATTGAAACAGTATCATGAGAAAGAAAAACATTCCGCAGATTTCCCATATTTGATAAAATTCCTGCTGAGCAATAACCTGAAACCTGAAATAACACTGCTGTGGTAACCAGCCTCACAGATCTATTTCTTCCAGTGCTTTACTGCTCAGGGGCTATCCAAGGAAAATAAGAGGTCACAGTTTATGCTCATTACTCTCTCATTTATATCTTATGGTTTTGAGATTACAGTTGATATTAATGGAAGTAGAGAATTAATGTATTGATCAAAGAACACGTTTGGCACAGAGAATGCTTTGTGCAGTCCTCACACTGTTATTTCAACCTCAAAGCAGAATTCCAGTGCCCTAAAAGAAGCTGAGAATTTGCACCTGGTATTTTCTGTGAGCCAGTGAATGCAGGAACACAAACTGGAAGACTTTTTTGACTGTGTGGGTTCTCCCACAATAACATCCCTCATTTTCAGATGGGAATGGATATGACTGTTCTCCATAACTTCACAACAGGAAGAAACAGTTGGGAGGCAGAATTGATGGTTGGTCTTAAGAATAATATTGCCAAAAGAACACGTGAGAATTAGGTGGTTATAAATGCATTTAGTTAGGAAATTAGAGAGCCTCAAACTTTCAGAGGACAAACATCTCAAACAGGCTTGCTAAGGGAATACTTCATTTTAAAGGCTAGCTGGCCAAAGTTAGGAATTTATAATAGCAAGGAATTCAACTGTCTACAATAGAAACTCTCTTCCTGTCCAGCATTGTATTATTTCTGTATATTTGATGCAGCAGACAGGATGGCAGAGGGATATTCAACCACTGACCACTAAGTTCTCATTATGTCCTACTTTCCCTCCTTTCTCCAATTTTAACCTTTTAAAATCTTCAGTTGCACTTTCTTTTTGCTCATCATTCTATTTAATTTGATTCAGCTTGGAATGAACTCATATAACATTCTTCCCCACATGTAGGACTTTTTTATTTGATATATTTATCAAAAAACACACAATAATCACAGAGGTTTTTTTATTCAGTAGCAAGACAATGTTCCTGTACAGAAATGCCAAATTATTCTCCTATCTGATTTTGCTGTTGGGTCATGGAATCCTTCATGGAGTCAAAGCAACTGCTTACCGTTAAATAAGCCTATCCAAATCACTAATATAATGCTGGGTTTCTCTAGGGACAAGAAAAACAATCCGAAAAAAAACAAAATTATAACAAGCAATGTGCTGGTTGAACTGCATTTCATTTTCCATTCAGTAAGCAGACAAAATAGAAAAAGACCACTGTGTTGGATATGTAAATTTAAGGACAAAAGCCATGCTGTTTTGACTCTGTAATATGGATTATTTTAAACAAAATGGTAGCCATCATCAGTGTCTGTTGCTTTAAAGAATTCTATTGTACAATAGAGGTAGAGAACACCTTTGCATATCATGTTGCTTACAGCATACATTGATGTGTGTAGGAATAACACCCTGGCACCTGGAGCCAAAATGATCTCTCACTTTCTGTGGTGAGAATTTCCTTCTAAATAAAATGCAGTTGGCAACAAACTGTCAGAGAAGTATTTTCTACCCTGATGTTCTGCAAATTGAATATTAGAAGTGATGCTCAGCCTTTCAGAAAGAAATCATTATCTAGTCATTAACTTTCCTTTTACCCTCCCTGTCTTCTTAAAAAAACGAAGTGTAAATGAAACTGTTTAAGAAATAATATTGCAAACAACTAAATGCTTATGCCCACACAAATGACTAAATAGGAAGGTGAAACATAATTATGTTCATTTACAGTCTGATTTCTGACATCAAGCACTGAGTGTGCTCATTCACTCTTTTATGGGCAAACACCAATTTTTAATTAATTCACTCATTTTGAGGAAACCAAGTCAAACTGTTGAACATTCACAGCAATTATATTTTAAGACAACACAAAGATAGTGAATATGTATCTTGTTTAAGTAAAATAGGAATCTCATTAACTTGAAAAGATATTGCTCATCTTTAGAGAGAGGCAGAAACAACAGATACTTAAAAAAGGAAAAACTGAAGATTGCAGACAGTACAGAAGACATAATATAAATAGAGATAGTGTCAATTAGGTGGGATTATTAATACACTGGCAACAGTCTGTGGAGAAAGACATTGTTGAACAATTGTGTTTGTTTGTTTCAGTATAAAAGTCAGATGCAATTGCTTTTCAAATGCATTTGTTTGACTCTCCACTACTGTTTCTGTAAGTACATGTGTGTGTGCCTCTCAATATTATGATATTTTGAAGAATTTTGTCTTTTCTCCTGTGAAGTACCACCTATCCAGAATGTCAAGCATTGTTCTTCAGAAGGCTGCAGGGAAGTTGAGCATGCAAAATGGGCAAACACACTGCTCAAACTGCAGGACTCGCTCTGTTTACAAAAGAAAGCTTTTATACACACTCAGCTAAATCTGAGTGGGCAGCCCTGGGAACCTGACCAACATGTTTCTAAGCTTTTGAATGCATTTGTAGCATTGGCAATGATGGTACATTTATTTAATAGGTTAATGTATTTAAATAATTGACAATTTCAGTGATAAAAATACTTATTTTTTACTTGGTCTAGGCGCTATAAATATATCTAAAATAATTTTCCTCTGACTTTACTGCGTGATGAAATACATGCAACCATTGTCTGATGAGATAACTTACTTATTACCCAGAACTTCATTAGAAATACTTAGTGTTGTTCAATCTCAGTGAAAATTTGCATGCAACTGGGGGTAAGGAGTTCAGCCTGGAGAAAAGGAGGCTCAGGGAGGACCTTGTCACTCTCTACAACCCCATGTCTGTCTCTTCCCCCCATAACAAGTGATAGAACACTCAGATTGCACCAGGGGAGGTTCAGATTGGATATTAGAAAGAAAATTCTTCCTGCAAGGGCTGTCAAGCCCTGGAATTGGCTGTCCAGGGAAGTGGTGGAGTCATCATCCCTGGAGGTATCAAAAGAGGTGCAGATGTGGTGCTCAGGGACATGGCTTAGTGGTGAGTTTGGCAGTGCTGGGTGAATATTTGGACTTGATGATCTTAAAGATCTTTTCCAGCCTAAATGACTCCATACTTCTATGATTTCAGTCTTGATCACTAGGATTCCTGCTCAAATCATATTAACTTCCAATTTAAAAGGCAAAATGTATGTTCTGTGAGGTCTGACCAAACAGGGGCTCAGAAGAGAATGCCAGGTATCTTCTCATGTTTGAACTAACATTATCAACTGCTGCATGTCTACACACAAATAAAATGTGAAATTAATGTCATTTATTTACACATGGTGATGCAAGTATGAATGTAAACCAATGCACACACTCTAGCTTTGCATAAACAAAACACTCCTCTTAAAAGAACTATGAATAAAAGCTTTATTTAGCACAGCAGTAATTTACCCTCTAAACAACTTCACACACTTAGAGGGAATTAAGTGAAAAACAAAGGAATACAAATGATTAAAAGCTATTTGCTGTGATACTTCAGTAGAAATAAAGATTATAAAGGCCAAGAAATTTCCAGTCAGGACAAAAGGCTTTTTAAATCTTTTAAATCTTTTGTTGTGCCTCTGACTACAGGTTGAAATGATTGATTTTCCTCTATGACAGTGCCTTAAATTGTGTGTCACATAGTCAAAATTTAAAGCTTGATAGGTCCACAGTACAGTTTGAAAATCATTCAAAGAAGCTCAAAATTTAATTAAGAAAAACATTAGACCAATTAAGACAAAATGGTAGTATAAAATATTAAGGTAAAACATGTATTAGTGTGACATTTGCATTTTTATGAAGTATGAATCACAAAGAAATAAAAACTGCTGCTAAATTTCAGTTAAGTCCCTTTTAAAAATCTTGTTTCCATGGCAATGCTGAGAGTAAGTTTTCAGAGGATGTAAGATATGGATTTTTTATTTAAAAAAAAAAAAAAAAAACAGCAACAGTTTAAATGAGAAATAGCAACATCATGGCCTCTTTTCAATTTTCTAATATGCCCAAGAGGCAGAGAAAATAAGTCACCAAGACATCAATGCCAGGATGAATGCAGGAGGACAGACCCCTACTTATTCCACTGGCTTGCAGTATGCTGCTAAATAAACACATTCACCGGTGTAATTCTGCTGCAAACCCACTAATTGTTAACAGGACAGGATTTTTTTGCAATCTGAAGGGCTAGCAGTGCCCATTCAATCAGGAAAGCTTAATAACAACACTCATTACCATGACGAGCTGAAATTCCACTACAAAGGCTACCCATGACAAAAGTAACCAAGTGATTCTCCTTTTACATTCCAGATCTAAGAAAAGTTGTGCAAGTCTCTAATGAGTAATCAGGGATTGAGGTTTCTAGGCTACAAAAATCCTGTTATGGCAAAAAAGGCAGAAACCTAACACCCAAATCAATACTGTATTACTCTCTCCACAGGCAAGAGCTGCTGGGTCAGGAAAATCATGAAAAATTCATAGTGAAGGTGGTCAAGTCATCCATAAGATAGAGAAAATAATGCTATATCTAAAGATCCCTTGAGCAATCGAAGACATTTTATAGATTTCACCATGGATAAGTGCTGGTTTGTCTCATCTATGTACCTTAATACTGTTCCTCTCTTATTTCTAACAGTAAATGAGGATGGCCTGGTCTATATTTACTGTTTTTCCTATTTACTTTATTAATTTCTCTTTGTGCTCCACTGTTGCAATAGCCACCCACAGGAGAATTCTGAGTCAATCCTGCTAGAAGGAAAAAAGCAGGTAACACGCCTTGGAGGAAACACACCTTGGAGGAATCCTCCACCTAAATTCCTCAGCAGGGATGAGCATAATTCGGGCTAAGAGGAAAAGTTAGGAATCTCCTGCTCCTTTCTGTGACATCACTCCTCCACAGGGGCACAAGCCACAGCCTTCATCTTTTCTGAAGTCAAAACTCTCAAGCATAAAACAGAGAGATACAATTTTATTTCATAGAAGAGTAACAGAAGGAAAAGAAGTATTTAAACAGCCACACGTGGAAAAGATTTGTGCATGATTAGTAACTGGGTTTGCACATCTTCATTCCTCCTGCAGCATCAAATTCATACCTAACAAAACAGGAAAAAAAGTCAAATGGCAAAGAAGGTTCCCCCTTTACAATATACAATAAAGTAAGTAATAAAAAGGAGCCCTAACAATAGCAGGAAGTGATAGAAATCTAGATAAAAGACACAGCACTTTCTAAAGCTTCACAAACATTTCTGAAAACTGGGGAAAGGTACATTCTTCCACAATGCACAGAAATCCAAAGCTTTCCAGCAGGATGAGCTGCACAGTTATCCCACACCTGTAAAAGATTTAAACATTCTGTGATTCAAGACACAAGACACTTCGTGGAAAATGGATATAGTCATGATTAAATCTGTTATGCCAAAATAAGATAAACAACGTATGAAAGACCGTGCATCTCTCTGCCACCGAGGAAAAAGAATCAAATTAAGGATGAAAACTGCTAGTCCATTTTGTCAATTGTCTGCAGGATGCAGTGCTGTCTCCTGTTCTGTAACAGCAATCCCTATCTAGTGAGCTATTTAAGCAACTGTTAAAGTTTTTTATTGTGTTTAAAAAATATTATTCACCTGTGAATGTAATTGTCCAATTATATTGCCTCTCCAGATACACATTAGATTCAATCATGTGCAAGTTCTTGGAATAATCTAGAAAAGAATGAATAGAGAGGCGAGACATGTTCTCTCTTAGACCTGAATGTGCTGGATCTTCACCTAGAATGTTCTATAAACAGCCCCAACCTTGCTATATAATGCTAGTCAAGGACTCAAAGAACAATTCCATACATAACTGTATTTCAAGTTTTTTCTTTGTTTTGTTTTTTTTATTTTATTTATGAAAATTAGGGTAGAATACTGGGAGCTAAAAAGCAGGAGGAAAAATTAAATTGGACAGTAGTGAGAGACTTAGCTCTGAAGGTTTATGCAATCTTACTTGAAAGCACATGAGAGAATTTATAGAGATTGGTGCCAAGGAATATAAAGGCCACTTTTCCAAGGTGCTAATAGTACTGAAATGTCACTGAAGTCAATGGAAACTCAGGTTATTTTGCACTTCTTAGAAAATGTTTGAAAATAGCGAGTCCATAACAGGGACCTTGTGAAATCACTTG
Organism: Lichenostomus cassidix; assembly: GCF_008360975.1. NCBI lineage: Eukaryota > Metazoa > Chordata > Aves > Passeriformes > Meliphagidae > Lichenostomus > Lichenostomus cassidix. Next base: position 6,350,525 of record NC_139489.1, on the reverse strand, counting down.
TGGCACCTGTATTCCCCTAGCAGAGCAAATATCAGAGCAGAAAGCAGAGGTTATTTTGAAGTAGAGGGGTGAAATCAGCTGCAAGGGAAAAAAGGAATTATTATTGGCACCATGTAGCATGATCAGGCAGTATGCATACACAATTACATGTGCCAGTACCACAGAAGATAGCACATGTTAATATGTCATCAATATATTGCTGTATGAAAAACTGTGTTAAAAAAAATTTACCAATTATTGTTCTTGAGTAGTAGATCAGAATATTTAAGTTTTGGGTTCTCTTCAATTACATTGACCAATGTCCAAATGTATTTAAAGTTTACCAAAAACGTTTCCCAAATTCAACACATTATGATTCAGTAAGAAAACAAGTTTTCTACAGAATGACACGAAGGGTCATGAATGACAGTTCTGGGGCTGCCTGTATTTCACCATACACGGATTCATATTTTCACCTAAGTGAATATAGAACAATGGACATGATGAGAGTACTGGAAATCTGTATCTCTGTGAAGCTCTGGCACTTCAGAGAGAGCTGAAGCACCTGGCATGGTGTTCCATGGCCTGAAACACCCATTTCTCCCAGTGCTCTCCATTTTCACCAGATGAACTCTGCTGATTCCACCACAAACCAGCTTCTGGCCAGGGAACCTGGTTGTGCCTCAACCACCTAGTTGAGAAGTTTCCATCTACTGAAGTTTCCATCTACTGGCTGAGGTTTGAGTTCTCTGGGTTAACACAGTTGCAGGAGGAGCACAAAAGCTGCCACTTGTCTTGTTTTAACTTATGGGTGTTTATTATTTATTAGCACTAACACAGTTATTTGCATGACAGATTTTTTTTTTTATTTTTTTTTTCATTGCTCCCCACAGAAGTTCTCTAAAATACTTTGTTCTATGACATTCTTATAAGAGCATGCAGATACAAAATATATAAGTTTCATTAGAAAAGAATGAATGATGGGGAAAGGTAATACACAATTTAAATAAACAAAATCAGTGTGTCTTACACAAAGATAAGGATACTCCCTGGGAGAATGTTCAAAACTTTGCATTTGTTCTCGTTAATTATACACTCCATCTTCAAAAACAGGAAAAAATGCAAAATATTTTTCATTCATTTTCCACATATATATAGCACATCTATTAATAAAATAATCATTGGGTTTAGTAGAATACATTTTACAGCCTGATAAGCATTGCATTACACACAAAGTAAAATGGCTGTATCGTTTACTATGCTCCTCTCTTTTAATATAATATCTGTAACAGCCTGCATCTTCTCACAATATTCTAACTTTACATTACTACAAAGCACAGATTTACAAATTGTAAAGGTCTGTACAAACAGGAATGCATTTTAATACAGAAAACTTGACACTATCACTGCACTTCTCTTCAAAAATATTCTTTTCTTTCTTTGACATTTTTTTGGCTTACACAACAGGGTGCCAAACATTTGTGACAGCTTACAATAGAAAAACAATATTGCTTTTAGTTAACAATGTTAGCTATGAATATATATTGACAGCATTTTCACTGCAGATTTGCTGCCAACATAATACAAAGCAAATAGCATTCAATATGTTGGAACACTCAGGGGAATTAAAGAGTTTCAAAAACAAATTTATGGCATTAGGTGCTGAATGCTAAATCTAATGAAAATGCAAATTCAGGAGTATCTCCTGCACATACTTCATGCAAAGGAACACAGTTTGGCAAAGTGATAAAATTAAGATTGTTTAAGTCAGGAGAAAATTATGTTAAAATGCCTCTGCTTGTTTGGCTTTTTATGAAGCCAGTTTTGCCACAAAGATTAATATTTTTCCAAAATTCTTTCTGCTTTTCTTCCTTGAATTACATCAGAGAGAGAGATCATAAAAAAAACTCTGAATTCAAAATGCTCCCAAATGTTTTGAGAAAACACAAATACATAGTTGTATAATTTTAATATTTGTAGCTTTACTACTAATCATATACAAACCCAAGCATCACTGTTCCCTTGAAACAACAGAAGCTGAGTTTTCTTTCCAAGTCTGTACATTTATTATTATCTACAAAACGAGCAAAGGAGTGCATAGAAATTATGATTTAAATCTTATTAGAGTACAGTAATCTACTGCAACATTGTAGTCTCATCTTCTATATATTGAAATGTATTTGTTAAACCGAATATTTATTGACCATACTTTATAACTGACACGACACTAATAGTTTTTAAACCATTTACAAAGCAAATTAATGTAGGTTAACAATACAGCAATGCCAAGAAAGCAAAAAATTGATCAGATTTTGTAGCTTTTGAATATAATTTTTTATTAATTTTTAGATGAACTTGATATTTATTATCACTGAACTATTACAAGGTCTTCAATACATATCTAACAGTGCTTGTAAGATATAAAAATATTATGTATTAAAACGACTTGTTTAGATAGATATAAACTTACATTGTTGTAAAACAGTTCATAGATTGCACTCTAGTATTACTTAAGGCATTTTGTACCCTCAAAATAACAAAGAAAAAAGGAAAAGTATTTGTAGTACGATCTTTGGGTTTAAGCACTAAAGTGTAAAATTATTATAATCCATAATTATCAAATCCACTATAACACATAGAAACTTATGAATTTCAGGTACATTAGACAGCTGAATGGAACACATTTTAAAATGAAGCTTGGCCATCACACACAGTTTACCATGAGACTCATACTACTTGCATTATAGAATAGCCTAAACTGCAAAATTATACAGTACTTCCCACTCTGGTGAGAGAGCCACAACTCTACATTTAGATCTGCAAAGGAAAATCAGCAAATGCAAAGCTTCACTTCTTTGCTAAGCTATGAATTTTAAAACATACTTTAGAGCTCACCCAGTGCAATATGGACCCATATTCTATAAGCATCAAAGGAGCTGATTTTTTAGAAGCTGAAAGACTCTTAAACTGGTGAAGATGGAGTAAACACAGTTAATTTGTTAACGTCTACTCTGCCTCTTTTCACTAACTGTCAAGGAAATCATATTTTACATTTTTTTCCAGCGTGTGCTTGGAAAGGATTTCCCAGTAACCTACACTAAATCTCACTGAAGGGTGACAACAGAAATCAATATGTGTCTCTGAAGAATAATCCAGCCAAATATTTACATTTAGAAAATTCATTTGTATCTATGCATGAGAAATTCCTGGGAAAAAAAATAAAAATTTTTTTAAAAATTATCTCCCTGTGTAAATGCCATCTCCTTTTATAGGCAATTTTTATAACGAACAGGCTTTAAATCAATAAAATAAATATCTATAACTCCATGTAAAATAACAATTGACCTAGGTAGGTAGCTATATTAACCTCTGGTTCAAAGAAATCCTTCTGCAGCCATAGGGAAGAGACAACCCACAAGGAGCAGCTATTGTAGTCTCATCCTGGCTATTCCAAAGCCATGGAATTGCCATTCCACATGCCTGCCAGGAAGGATATTCAGTTTAATCTGGCTATTGAGGAGATTCTAAACCTAACACTGGAGGTACTCAGCATCACTGTCGAATTTGCAGGGCCAGGCAATGCCCTGCCATGGACCCCACAATGCTCTCAAGGCTCTGATTGTGGGATTAGTTTTGCCCCCAGAGATGAGAACATGAACACACAACCATCTGCAAAGCTGCAGCTCTGCTTCCCTGCATCAGCCCTGAGCATGACATGGTCCTGCTCCAAACCATGCAAAGGGAAAGGAAAACCTACTAGGAGAATCTACACTTTGGTGGAATATGTTGCTTTTATTACGGTTTTAGTAAATATCTTCTGCAAAGCTTCATGGGAATTTTCAGAGGGACAATGAACACAAAACCCTTCAAAAATTATGCCACACAATCAGAAAATTAAATAAGTGTCTTGTGGAAGACCACCAGTTCAAGACAAGAAAAATTGCCATTCCACTAAAAGTTTGTTACAATTCAAGATCAAGGCTCTGAATTTATGAATCTTGGTGTTCAGGAGGACAATATGTATATTAAACGGGCAAAAATTTTGGTAGTAATTTTCTTCTCAAAGTTGAAAATTACAATAGGAAAATGGTTGTTCAATTTGTTGTCTCTTATCTTTTTTGGAAAATTATTAGGGAAAAAAGAGGCTGCTAAACAGAAGCCACAACCCTGCTAAGTGACTGGCTCAGAAAAAACAAATGTTTTGGGGCAGATTATTTGTATTCCTTATACCAAGCTACTAAAAGCTTCAGAAAGATTATCCTTTCCATTACAATGTAAACGCCATTCAACAACATGCACTAGATTTAGCAGAAATACATGCAGTTGTTTTAAATCTATGCCGAATGTGTTCCACTGTATATACATCCTCCAGTAAAAGGAGTAATAAAAAACTCATTTCTACTTGAAAAAACCTGCCAAGTTTTAGTTCCTACATAACGTAATGCATATTTAGACTAGCATGTTATTCTGTAAAAGATGTCCAAACAAGATGATTTGATGTTGGAATAGTCATCTCAGAACAACCAGAGCAATGTAAGGTAAAATAATTGTCAAGTCAATCTCTAGCTTACACTTTATTGCAGAAATAAATTGAACTCTGCTCAGGCTTTCTGACAAGTAATTCTGATACTAATGGGTTCAAATCCATTTCTCTTTGCTCTCCTTCCTAACAGGAAGCCTTATGTAATACTGTGTCAGAAATCTACCAGTTACTGGCTAATGTTTCCCTTAAATAAAAAGTCTCTGCCTGTAATAGTATTAACAGCTGCCATCAGTTTACAGTAATGAGCCACAGTTCATCATGGCAGTGCTACTATGAAAATTAGAAGCTTCCAAGGAGCTTCTCAATTCACAAAAAAAAAATTACCAGAGCCATCCTGAGCCGTGGTGTAACAGCAGATGTTGCCTCTCTAAGGTGTACAGGTCAGATTCTAAACTGTACTCCATCATTAGAATCACGCAGTTTATTATTCTGTGTTATATAGAAAAAATAAAGCAGTTCTATTTGGAGAGTCAGTTTATAAATCCAGTGTTAATTTTTCTTAATTTCTCAAAGCAAAAAATTGCACAGTCATTTTACAGAGTATTTCACAGCTTCTTGAAAAGATAAATTAAAATACATTTTGTTGAAAGAAACATAATAATTTAATTATATATAATGGAATATACTGGGTAACCTGTACAGTTTTCCAGTTTCAATTAACAGTAAAAACAAGCAAACAAACAAAAAGTAGTTCCATATCATGGCATTTTCATTTTATTTGCTCCCTAAAAAAATTGAAAGTGCAAATCTTAATGCTTGATAGCTCCAGAGTCCTATAAACAAAGAATATACTTACAAGCAGTATAGCAATGGAACAAAATGTTTAATTGAGATCAGGATGGGATTTTTCTGCAACCTTTAACATTTTAGGAACTTTACTCCCTCTGAAACCAATGGGAGACATAGATTATTCTGAATTTTTAAAAAACTAAAAATTATTCTGAATTGAACAGAAAAACAAAATCTAAAAGCAGAACAGTTAAAACATTTCATCTTTACTTGTTCAATGCATGCTTCCACATACTGATATAAAGACTTCTCAGTATTAAAAGGAAAATGAAACCAAATTTGCATGGAAGACAATTCACTCTGGAACTAAAAAAGGGAGTATTTAATCAGAAATCAAAAAGATCTTAAATTGAGAGAGAAGTAAGCATGTCACATCGCTGACATCGAGATCATCACAGCGCTGATTTTGTTTATGACATCTATAATGTATTTTTGACATTCTGAGTGACAGATGCCACCACAATAGGAAATTAAGCACACCTGGCCATTAGTTTCCTGTAGGCAAAACCCAGTGTTAAATCTGAAACACGCAGTATGTGTGCAATAATTACTGAACACTGGCATCTGAAATGTTCTTAGAGACAACTGGAACAGAAAAAGTTTATGATTTAACACTGTCTTGCCAAGAGCGAATATTTCACCAGGACAGATATTGTTCTGGTAATACTGAATATTGTCTGTGTTTACCAGCCTACCTGCATTCATTGCTTTTCAAAGGATGATACCTGTCAGGACAAGTTTTAGATAATTTCACGGAGATGCACACTATATTGCACTTACCAAAGTTTCACATGCACCCTCAATCTATTCCAAGCACAACTGAATTATTGATCCAAAATAAAATTATACGTACTTGAAAGGATTCCAACTTGGAAGAATCATCATTTATAAATCTAATTTTATACATGACCAATATAGGCACAAGTTTCCAAAATGGTAACATTATTTTTCTTCAAAACTGCAGTATGTTCAATTGATTTTTCTTTTTTTTTAAATATTGAGGTGCACATGCAAAAAATAATTGTCACCACTTTGTTTCTTATATAATTATCTTTTCATGTGGCTTCCTCAGTAATTAAATGATTAGTTCTACTGCCATATGTATCATCTAACCCTATGCACTTTTGACTTACAATAAAATTGTACCACTTTCCAACATAGGAACCAGTGAACCTACTTTTTAAAAGTACAAAGGCTCCTTTACAATAATCCATTTTGCTTTATAATACAAACTTCAGATAATTCAAGCCCTTCCCTCACAAAAAGTAATTGACCCATATTACTAGGTGCTGTGGTACCACAAGGTCTTACAAAATTTGCATAATGATTCTGCCTCCATCTTTCTTCCTCCCATTTTTTTTCAAGTTGCAGGGCATGGGCTACTCAAAGAAAGAACCTGCTTACCGTGTAGCAACTAAAAAGATATTTTCCAAATGCACTCACCCCAGCCTCATGTGTTTTCAAGGCAGCAGATATATGTATGCACATATTTATATATAAAATACACATATGCACTCAAATAGAGCTTTAAGGAACTTGGCCAGTGCAGGATGTACAGTGAACATTGCAGTGCACAGTGATGCCATGGATTAAACAAAAAAACTGATAGTCCAGACTTTGCTGCTTCTAAATTCCGAAAGGAATCCCAAAGGATGCAAACACATGACTCTTATTTTGCTCAACATATTTGCTAGTAAATACCAGATAATTTTCAGTGAAACCATCCTCTAATTCAGATTATTTTTTTTAATTTTATTCTTCCTCATGAAAATATTTCAAGACAGCTTTGCCTCCTTTTTAATCTTTCACAGAAAAATAATTATAACTTCAAACTTTATGCAGTATTTGCCTTTCTCCAAGGGAAAATAAATCACGATATGATATGACATGATAATGATGAATGATAAGGACTGACAAGCCCAGCAGCCTTAGATGCATGTCAGAGTTTAAATCTTGACCAAGTTCACCCAGAAGAACCCAAATCCACTATTTGATAGCTAAGGGAAAAGGAAAAACTTCACTCACATATGAAATAAATAAAAATTTGATACTGCTCTAACTAAATCAATACTAAAACTACAGTAAGCAGTGAATTAAAAGTTAAAGCACTGATGCTACTTACAGTTTCATCTTAAAGTCAAAATGGCAATGTGAGCTGGGAGTCTGTGCTGGGTTACTGATACCCATTTAACCTCTTAAATATAGATGGTTTTCAAGAAAATATCAGAAGCAAGGAAACAAAATACATTTCTATAACCAAACAAAACTGGTACATGAAAAAGATCAGGTTTTGTGTACCTGTGTAAACAGTGACTAAAATACCAAATACAGGAAGAGTTGGACATCTCTTTCCAGGGTGCTAAAAATTAACATGAGTCCATAAAGACAGGCAACAGCTGCAGGCTTCCTAAACAGGCAAAATTCAAATAATCTAGCCATCCTCCTTGCAAATTATTAGAAATAGCTATTCAGAGAGATTATAGGAGCTGACCAGAAGATGGTTAATAAATTATTAATGTAAAATATTACTAAATGAGTGGCAATACCTAATTTATTAGGAAGGTATATGTAATAAAACACTCAAAAGAAATTATGCATTTAAGATTGGTTAGGAATAGTTGCAAGAAACGCTTTATTCATTCGCTTCAAATGTATTCACTTCAAAATTTCAGAACTGTACTCTTCCATAAAAACATGCCCTTTTACATATGCATTTCCCAAAGCTGGGTAACTGCAATATAGCCTTTAATGCACAGTAAAGAAAATATCTGTCTTCTCAAATGAGCAGCTGGAAAGACTATAAGACGTTATAAAGCATCTTGATACCAGTAACTTAAATCCCCAAATGAAAGTAGAGCAAAGCATGTCTGCTTAAGAAGAAGAAGTAAAAAGGTAGCCTGCTTCCAACTTTAGACTGCTTTTGATGTCATCTTCGCTCCATCTTACTCTGGCTGCAGCTTCTGCAGGAATTCACTGCACAGACTGAGTTCTTAGGTCAGAAAAAGAGGTTGAGTACCTCAAATCACACCTGCTTTTCGTTCTTTCTTTCTTTCCCCCTGCTCCTCCAAGATGTGTCAGCTGGCATAAAGAGAGACATTATCTCTCCCTTTACAAATATCACTCATATTTTAAACAATCACAGCTGTAACATCATAAAGAAGTAGTTGTCTACTCAGCATCATTGAGTTGTTTCAGGACAGTAAGAAGAGACCTGGACATATTATAAAATCTAAAGCCAATAATAAATATTTCCTGAAAATCTGATCAGTTAAAAACAACAGAGATCTTACAGCCTTTTATATTTTACAAAACAGTATAGGACAAAAAGCCAGAAAACTCTACAATGACAGCTCCATGCATTCATAAAAATGTCCAGCTATGATAATCTCAGTCTTACCTGGGCATCCTGTTTAAATTTCTGAAGAACGGGCTATCCTTTTTCCTCATTCATACATATACATAACAAAAAAACCCCAAAAAAATCAAGAGTCAAAATTCTAGTTTCAGTCCAACTGCAACTGAAGTAACAGAGAGAATGTCTTTGAAGTAAATAACATTTGGTTCTTTGATTTTAACCTCAATCTGGATTGATTTATTAACTGTAAGTAATGATCAAGTCCTAGCTGCCAAATACCCATTCTTCTTCTCTATCCTTCTTGGTATATTTTGTCAGTACCTTTGTGATGAAGAACTCCAAATGTGTTTATCAACACTTACAGAACAAAATTTGGCACTATTAGGGAACCCCTTCTGTTGGAAATTCTTTTTTTAATCTCAGTGAAAATACCATTTCTCAACATGATTCATCAGACAGCAGAGCTGCTCAGGGTACACACACACAGAATTTGTCATGAGCCCTAGATGTGCATTACTTAGTGCTACAATATGGCTGCTGCGTGTTAAAACAAAAATCCTCACATATTTTTAATCCTTACATCGTTTTCTTGTGTTTAGTTCTTATCTCTTCTCAAATTGCTCACAAGTAAATTTTCCAGGACACAGATCACCTTTTTCTAGCATGGTTACAGTATCTGGAACAGTGAGTGTGAACCACCTGAGAAGAATTTCTGGCTATGGCCCTATAATAATAATCATTCTTATAATATAATCATTCTTTTCACCTCTAAAATCCTCCAATATTGGTACACCAGCGTATCTTTTATAATTTACCGCACGTTCACACATTCCTTTTTTTTTTTCCAAAAGCTCAAATGAATCACTGTTGCTACTAATAGCATTAAAGCCATTCTAGCTCAGAGGTAATCTTGCACCTGAAGCACTGTGTGTATTTAAAACACTTGAAATGCAATTGGGAGATGAAATTTGTTCATCCAATTTCCGGCTGCAGAGAGAAGAAATTTAGCAAAATTGTAGATGGTGTTTTAAGGGCCATGGAAGTGAATAGGAAGCAAACCCTGCCCAGTAAAGAGCATTATCCAGGAGCAGAGAGCAGCCTGTGACATGTATACAATTAGAGAAATTGGAGGCTTTGCCCATGAGACCATGTGTTCCACAGCAAATCCTATTTCCTTCACTCTCCCTTTCATGGATATGTGTAAATCATAAAAGTCTATGTGTTTTCCTTAAATATAACATATCGGTTTCTTTTTTTTCTTCTCCAGTACTGGTGTTAATTGAATTCACCAAACAAGTGACAAAAAAAAAATCATAGCTCAGATCTTTTCAGACCAACTGACTTGCAAGTCAGAAACCATATGAGACCAAAAGACCAAATTTTACATCTTGCAGGTATCTTACATGATGGTCCTTTTCCCCCATAAATATAAGGTATTAGCTTTTTTCTTTTTTTCTTGATTATTTTTCCCTGTTAAAAAATTATAAAATCAAACAGACAACATAAAACATCTGATGTAGAAGTCCAAGTCATAAGGAGAAAGAAATTCATTTACCAACTTCCAAATCTAAAAAAAAGTCTGTTGGTTCTAATTCAACATAGGGAAGTGAACATCAAACAAAGCAAGTTTATAATAAAATTCTAAAAATAATTCTGAACACATTAGGCCTGTCACTGGCAGGGTACAGAACTTAGCTCTATTACCTGTGAAGCACAACAGTAACCTCAGACATACGTAGCAGGAGCAAGGAAGCAATCACTGAAAAAGAATTCTGTATGATAGGGAAAAACAAATTAGGCCTGAGTTTCCATAGTGATACAGCAACAAAAGGCTGCTGCAATTTCCAGCTGTCTATACTGAGGCAGGAATAGAGCAAAGGGACTAGAGCCCCTTCTCTGAAAATTGGGATTAGCATACTCAGAATTAGCCATTAAATTTTAGTTCCGCACTATAAAGAAAATGTTGAAGGAACTGGAAGAGGAAGAATAATAATAAAAACAAGGAGTTCTGCAAGAAGCAAAATTACTAAATGCCATGGATTTGGATTTCATGGCTGGATTCTCTGGTATCTTAAAAATGCAAATTCCAATGAGTACTTTCTCCTATTCATCTCCTCTGTGGATTCTCTGATGTTTAATAAGAAATGATCTCATACTATAGCCTGTCTGCCAGTGGGAACACTAATGGGTCTCTTGCCCATCTGGCAGCCTGTTTTCCTGAAACTTACAGGAATTCCTGTCCAGTGGTGCTGAAACTGGCCAAGAGTTAAGAAGCTATTGAGGGAGAAAAGAGAGGAGAGGGATCAGCAGCCAGACAAAAACCTAGGCTAGCAAGTAGACAGTGTGATCATATAATCTTTGCTTCCTTGGGAAACTGGGCTAATTACCAAAGGACTGAAAGATTCACTTAGGATGAAAGTCCAGAGGCCCCCAAAGCGGAAAAATACTTAAAAGGTAAAGTGGTCTATTGGATATAGGGCTGAAAGAACCAAACATGATAGCTAGGCTGAGACACAAATGATGAGGAATGTTATAATTTACAGAAATATAAATGTTAGCCAGGGATGATGAGGATTTATTTGTACCAAGAGGAGTTATTACTAAGCAGAATTGCTACTGGGAATTGTGGGATTAAATAAAGGAAAGCTTTAGGCTAAAAATCAAGCAACACTGTAAGTGAGAGGAGTCTATAAAACAGTTTTGAGGCATAGGGAATGGAAGCTCCATGGCTTAAGAAAATTAAAACTGGAATGCGAAGAACCTGTTATGTAGAGATTAAAATACTGCATGGACAACAAGATTGGCAGGAATATCTAATTGGTCTTTCTTTTCATTTATCAGTAGAATAATAACACAAAATACTGCACTAATAGACAATATATAAAACAAATAAAGGGAGCTACTCTTTGTGAATCCTCATCCAAATGGCTAAAACCAGACCTAATATACATAAATGTGTAGATGTGCCTTCCCCACTCATTACATATAGGACACATCAAAAATAAATACAATATTATACAGGTAATGATTTATAGACAATTATTAAAATGTCTACTTCTACACATAATGTGATCAAAATTACTTTGTATTTGTATCAGTGCAATATTTTTAAGCAACACCGAATAGTTTGGGTTTCCTTGTTTCTGTTTTCTAGTAAAACATAAAATAAAATAATCAAAATGCAGAAAACATTACATTACACAGCATGTTTGGTGCAGCAACTTCTAAGTTTCATTTAATATCACTGAGCTGCAATGACTAATGCTGTCCATGGCCTGCAGTACAAAGACCTTAAAAGGGTTCCAGACTAGATTACATCCAGGCAGGTCTCATTTTAACGGAAATTGGAGAGATGAAAAAAAGATTATAGGAACACACATTATAAAAACAGACCCCACGAGTCAAACTTAATAGTGGAACCATTCTCTTTCATGTAGACAACCATGAAAACAAATATCCTGTAAGCACTAGATATATATTGTATCTTTCTACCCGATCTCTTTGCCTCCTTGAGACAGATTCCCATTCATCTCATGACTACATAATTTGATCATAGTTGAGTAAGGCACAGCAGGGGAAAGGGTCTGTCTGATAAAGTCTCAGGCTCCAGGACGATAGATAAACAATTTCATGATTTCCAGTTGTAACAGGAATGGTACAGTGCTGGATATTAAGATATTAGTCTCGTAGGAATACAAATATCAAGCTTCTACAGTTTGATTTTTTATCTTACTAAATATGTTTTCTTTCCATTAAGTAAAAATGACAGACTGATTCTGATAAACTAAGGCAGGCCACAAGAACAAAATGCAAGGTGCATGTGAAAAGTGAAATGAATTTTTTTTTTTTTTTAATTTTTCAATGGGGAAGTTATATAGTAACTTTTACAGGTATTCAAGTGAAAAAAATAGAGCAAGGAAGTTTCTTTCTCAGGGGGCATTTTTACTGCAAAAAAACCCATTATTTAAAAGTAAGTGAAACAGTTGTCTATCAATTTGCTTCACATTTAAACCTCCTCTTTCACAAGGGACACATTGGCAAGCAATTCCTCTGCTACAAGTCACTAGGGAAATGCCTGTTTGCAAAGCTACCTCACTGTTCCACATGTATTAAATGAAGGCTTGAGTGATAATATTTGAACAGCTACGATGGACTTATTTTTCATATATTAACACACATATTTAGCTGGAATGCAAAAACACAAATACATGGCAGCCATTATCAATACAAGTTCTGTTAGTTAGCAAACATTATAATGTCTTTGCAATCACCTCCTGTCTTGGATAGCAGAAAAGCATGGTCATACCTAGTCATGCTGATACCTGCTTTCATTTATAAAAATTCAAAGAACAAAGATACATTTCAGAGCAATTTTTAGTTACAAACCCCGGGTGTCACCTTTTTTGTTTAAGAAAACACATTCTGGAGCAAGCAACTTTGAAGACTCTCATGCAGTCTAGTTGATTATCACTTACCTGTGATTCTTTCACATTTTCCACGGTGAAGTTGAACCACACTCGGAAGCGAGGGTTGCAGGTGTCTGGCCTGATGAAGAGGTCATACTCAAACTCTGGGACATGGTGCACCCGGCCAAGGTTCCCTACCAAGGACATATGGAAAAGGATGTTTTAATGAATCACTAGTCAACTCTCCAGCAAAGACACTAGGAAAGGTTTTAAACGCTTCTACCTCCGTTGGTTAAAATATGCAAGTATAAGAGGCCTTACAACTGTTCCAAAGTACTTTTTAAAGGCAGTTCAGAATTATTTTTAAGGCTTAATTGCAGTCATAAAATAAAATATATACCAGCAAGCTACATGCACATAAATACACCAAAAAGAAGACAGCACAGATTTTTATTATTCACTCAAATTGACCTTTTGTCTCCTTTTATCTGAGTCTTCCAATTATGTGTCCTAACATCCTTTTAATTGTTTCCTTTATCTTTCTTTTCACTTTTCTAATGATGTCTCTGCACCTCTTTTTGCCCCCACCTGTATGGATTTCTTTCTTTCCAATTGCTGCTCCCCTCCTTCCAAAGACACAAATGAGATTTTGCCTCAGCTTGTTCCTAGTGAATTTCATGGAATAGTATTTTTAAATATAGTCAGAGCTACATTGTCCCCTATGGCATTATTCAGCAGGCAACCACACTGGCTATAGAAATGAAGTTCAGCACTGGGAAAACCCACTAAGTGCTTTTAAATTGCTAAAATGGCATTTTTCCTTTGAAGTGTGCCAAGATTTTTAGAGGTAGGGTTTAGACTGTCCATTTCATTTATGTACTACAAAAATAAGACTTTACATTTTCCTGATGCAATCCAAAACCCATCTCATCTGGTCTTGTAAGACAGGGCCATGTTTTAGCTCACATGCTAAATTATACTTCTTTTTAAACAGTAACACTGAAAACCTAGGTTTATGGTTTCAGATATATTTTGGGGGTTAGACATATATTTTTGGGTTGGAAATATAGTGTTGGGTTCTAATGCCTATTTATAAGGCTATTTGAGCTAAACAATTCCCTCCTCAGCAAGTCCCACTGCAGTCAATAGGATTGGTCTCTGGTAACATGCTGCTCAATACCAGCATAAGCAGCAAAATTCAGCTGATCTGCCACCCTGGGCTGGAAAAGAAGCAGGAAAAAGACATTTTTAATTCTGTTTATCAATATATTTCCAGGATTTCTACCTTATCCTAAATTGTTTCTGGCTTCACTAATGGAACATGTTTAATCTTCCCTATTTTTAATGTTATCCTCTACTTTCCTACCCACATCCTTCTTTTCAGAAGAAAATTCTCTCCACTGCTTCCCTCTGCAGAGACCCACTCAATCTGTTCCTCGAGGGGGAAGGGAAGGGAAGGGAAGGGAAGGGAAGGGAAGGGAAGGGAAGGGAAGGGAAGGGAAGGGAAGGAAGGGAAGGGAAGGGAAGGGAAGGAAGGGAAGGGAAGGGAAGGGAAGGGAAGGGAAGGAAGGAAGGGAAGGAAGGAAGGGAAGGGAAGGGAAGGGAAGGGAAGGGAAGGGAAGGGAAGGGAAGGGAAGGGAAGGGAAGGGAAGGGAAGGGAAGGGAAGGGAAGGGAAGGGAAGGGAAGGGAAGGGCTTAGGGTGGAGCAGGGAGTGAGGAGGGATCAGTGAGCACTGAGCCCAGCCCTCAGCCCCTCACACTGCTCCTTGTGTGGGAGGTGAAGCTGATCCTGGGGAACAGGGAAGGGCAGGGAGAAGGTATTGTTTCAGTTTCTCTTTGGTTTTTACTATGAAAACTTATTTTAACTGGCAATAACTTAGTTTCCCCACAATGGAATCTGTTCTGCACATGGAGGCCATTGCTGAGTGACCTCCCTGTGGGCACCTCAACCCATGAGCTTTTTCAGCTTATTTTCATCCCTGTCCTGGTGAGGAGTGTGGGTGAGAGAGTTTTGGGTGAGCAAGGCCAACCCACCACAGCTCCTGGCCTTAGCTGAAGTCCCTGATACATCTAAATGCACATTCTGCCACAGGGGTCAAACACACCACTTGTTGACAAATTAACTCAGACCTTAACATAAACTACTATTGTCTACAGATTATTACCCAAAGTAAATAAGAATGATAAAACCAAGCCATTGCATTGCAATACCTTTAATTAAGTGACTAGGTTTTGCTGTATTTTTCATTAAATGTTACGCATAAATGACATAGCTGTGATAATAATATATTTCAGGATTTCAGTGGTCAAGGTATTCATCCCGAAAGGTTAGATTCCAGTTTCCTCACAGGTCACAGAATAAGCTCCCTCTAGAAAAAGCTTGGTGTGGGGATGCCCTGAGTCTCTTCAGCCTGAGCTGTGCATGAGATCCTGGCAGATTGTCTAGGGTGAAAGGCAGCAGGCTGGACAGACACAGATGGTGGACTTGGTCCATCCTGTAAACTAATATGTATCCATGCCTCCCAGCGACCCCAGCAATTCCAGACATGGATTACATTATCCACAGCACAGAGCAGAGGTGCAAATTTTGATGGAATTACTCCCAAAGAAGGACACAGAAGCAATTAAATTCATATTTAAAGTTCAAAGACCATTAAAAACTTGTACTGCAAGGCATAGGAAATGAAATGATTATTAAGTGAATAATTAGAACAAAATGAGACCTTGCTTTTGACCTATTGGACATTTCAGTTTCATTTTCAACATCAAGCTGACCTGAACTGGATGGGGAACAGATGACCCACTCAGAACTGCTTTACAGAATCCACAGAATCCCTAAACTAGCACTGGAGAATTGTACCAATGGCAGGGGAATCACGGATGGTGAAGAGCTGGTGTGCTGGAGCCACTGCCACCCAGCTTGCTCTGAAAACCCATCTCAAACCCAGCAAAGCCCTTAAAATTCAATCATTTGAGTGCTTGATTTCCCAGGAATCCCAGAACTGTTTTCTTTCTTGATTTGAATACTCCCTTCCCACCTAACGTAGTATTTTTTTCCTTTTGTAAGTTTCTTAGTTTATTATTATTTTTTGCCTAGAGAACTGCCTCTCCCCAGGCTCCTCCATGGCACACGTCAGCTGCCCTTGTCACCTGCAGCCCTTTGCAGTTTGGTGTCATTTGGACATTTCATTAGCCCACTATTTCTTCTCTGTCTTCCAGATGCTAAAGAGCACTAATGCCTTCGGTAACTAATTCAACAAGTTCCTCGTGCTCAATAGACTATTGTTTGTAATATCACAGCCTTTGCTCACAATCTGTCAGCCTAATTTCAGCCCACATAGCAATGTCATTAAACAAGACGGCAGTTTTGGTACAAAGAAGCCAAGAACTGAAGGAACAAAACACCTCCTTGCTTTAAGAGATGCTTTGTAGAAAACTGATAATGCCACTGAAAAACTATTTTTGGTGTCCAAGAAAGGATGTAAACTTCCCAATGTTGATCTCATAAACCAACTGAACAGTTGGTTGGTTTTTCTTTTTTAACTACTTTCACACTGCTCTAATAGTGGGAAAATAGATTTATTCTAATGGATCAGAATTATATTCCAATACCACAGGTAACACGGTGACATGCATTAGAAACTATGGAACAGGAATTAAAACATTGATTACAGCATTTGGTTCAGATATATAAGCCATTCTAACATTTTAACACTGAAAATAAACATTTTATCTTAAGTGCAAACCACCTCTAAATCGATTTTTTTTTAATATCTGTAAAAGGTTCCATAAATTTTTTTTTGTTGCCCTTTTGCTAAACACATAGCAAGAGATAAAACTATTTAATAAGTGGGTAGACAGCAAGTTCTTCCTATGTCACAGGAGTTTCTGTGCAATGACACAGTGCATACCCTCTGCTTTGCAGTACCTGCAGCCAAGTTTCTGGGCTGAAAGAATGACATATAGAAGAGAAAGCCAGATATCACCAGTTTTGTGTAATGTACCTACCAAGAGTTTTCAGTCATGATACAACTACTGCACAGCCCTTCATGTGCACAGGTTTTATTCTGTGTATGTTGCTGGTCTGGCAATTTGTGGTATCAGTCAGAGAGACTGTTCACAACCACATTGGTTTAGTATATTCTTTTAAAATCAGAGAAAAAAAGTCGCACTAAAATATCAGCTTTGCTTTACTTCACTGGGAGTTCTCATCACCACTCCATTCCATAAATACAGAATGGTAAATATGAGATTATACAACATATTCCAAAGCCTCATCTCTAATTTGTGATTAGCATTATATTTGGGGGCTAACATTATAAACCACAAGATATTAATGGTATTTAATGTACATGTAAGATTAATGAACCGATTGAGTAATGTGACCTGCAAGGGAAAAAAACCAGGAACATTATGAGCAATAAAAATTGAACTGGTTGGCATTCTAAGACAATACTTGTTTGGGGTTTTTTTTAATAATTTCAGTGCATGTCTGGATGTCAAATGACTTTCTGACTACATCTTAAAAGTAAAACAAGCAATTTATTGGGGTAGCCAGCACTTCGCAAAACATTTTGGATTTTCTCTCCAATGCACTCTGAAGTTAGTTGTGGGGGTTTTTTTCTATTATTTTACTTTACAGAAATATTAGCACAGATCTTTTTAAACTGATGGGAAGATGTGAACAAATCAAATTCCCAAATGTCTATAAACTGACTTTCACTTAGCCTTGGGGTTTGTTTTTAAGACACACTCAATTTTCAGCCACAGTTCTGTTCAATACTCTTAGCATACTGAGAAAAGAGGAGACATACTTTCCTTTAATCATTCAAGCTAAAATTCTTAATTATATTTGCTTAAATTGCTTTGCAGAGTAACATTTAGTGCAAGGCTCTCAAAATGTGACTAGTGAAGGGGTCAATAGCATGTTTCAAGTTTCTTAAAAACCAAGAAAAAAGCCCAATGATACTATTTTATTAATCATGCAACATACACTTAGTCCTCATAAAATATTAATGTATATTGCTTCCCACATCAATAAAAAGTGTACTTTACACAAAGAAAGAAAACCTGCTTAAGAAAATGCTAGCCGAAGTTACTAAACATTCCAACAATTACCATAAAAACGCTAGAAAAGAAAATATAGATATGTTAAGCAATCCTAAAATCTCCTTAAACCGCACATTGTGCTTGCCTACAGAGAATTTTTAAGATGAAAAATAGACCTTGAGGGTCTTAGACAAGCCTGAGGCAATATAAAGAAAAAGGTCAAACACTCTGCTAAAAAGGACCGTTATCTTCAGAACAACAACTTATCAGCCAGCTTGCAGCCCTGCTTATTTACAGTTATTGGTCCCAGAGGAAGTGCACTTCAGCGCAGGGCGCGATTACTTTGTAATGAGTTTGCCAGAAATGGTAAAGGAAACTAATTTGTAACAATGTGCTGTTCCCGGCACATGAACTTTCTCAGACACTTTTTTTTTTTGTCCGGCCATGAATAACTAACTTCAGCCTCCCTAATAAGCGGTGAAAACAGAAGTGCACTAAAGCCGACTGAGAAGGGAACATAAATGCGCTGAAATATCAGTGATTATCCCTCTCAGCTGTCCATTACAGTACTCATGATGACCACCAATTCCCCTGTGGTGGATATATAGAATGCAGGTTTCAGGGGGTGGATTTGCACATGAAAATTAACACCATTTGGAAGAAAATAGCCTGCACCTGTCACAGATTAGCAACAAAAGGTCAAATGCCTCCTTTTACACCTAGAGCACTTGCATATTGTATGCCTTGCTTATAGGAGCCTAATTCTAGTTTCTTAATTCAGAAAAGTGAGCACCATGGTGAACTGAGGAGAAAAAAAAGAATTAAATCTTGGCTAAAAGCTATCAATAAATCTATTGATCAAGATACATATGAATGGAAGTAGCTGAGGCAATCTCTGTCTCTAAAAGAGGTAGTTTTTCAAAAGAGAATTACACAAAGTGCTCTTCTGTTTTTGTCAATATGCTGCCAGGTTTTGAAATGCTATTTTTCATCCACACAATAAAAATCTTGACAAGTAAGCAATAGAAAATCACTAATACACTTGCAGCTGCATTTCAATCTATACAAATTCTTTAAACAAAAACAACCAAGGAACAGATTGGAATATACATCATTTTCACCAGTTGAACCTGGGATCAAGTCCAAAATAGCCAAACAGTATTAATCTATATTTCATGCAACTCTGTATTTCACAAAATAAGGTAAAATGTTGAATATGGAATACCCTCGATGGAATTCATCCTTATAGATCATAAAACACATTGAGATGATAATGCAAAGAAATTTTATCGATATGTTCTAAATGGAACAGGAACTACAGGGACCAAGACCTGTAAAAGCTTCTCTTGAGTGAAAGATTAGATATCTTCTGAAAGGAGTGCATCTAGGAATATCAGATGTAAATTCCCACTTGCTTTATGGTCTTTGTCTGTGAAAAGAATTCATCAAAAATAGTTTGGCAATAAGTCTTGAAGAACTTCTAAATAGCATTGATTTCTAAATAGGAAAAAAAAATCTAATGAAATAGTGACGAACTCTGAAAACCCATGGCAGTTTTCGCATCACCTCCTAGATTCCTGCCCAGAGAATATGGCAGCCAGATCAAGATACCTGAAACCACAAAGCACATGATTTAAAAAAAAAACAATACAATAAAAACCACATATGCAACACCTGTAAATTATAGTTTAAATCATTAATATTGCACATATGAAGCTCTGCAACACAAAGTAATATCTACACTGACGCAGTTAAATCAATGTTCTGCAGGAAAAACCCTCAAGACTCTTCAGCAATATACTATTCTTCCAAAAACCTGATGTTCCAGTCAAAACCATAGCAATGCTCATGACTCCATTTTTGATCAAAATCCAGACTGCCTTTGAAAAATGGTCAAGACTATCAAATAGGCAAAGTATTTCAAAAGCACATGGCTTGAAAA
Organism: Lichenostomus cassidix; assembly: GCF_008360975.1. Taxonomy (NCBI): domain Eukaryota; kingdom Metazoa; phylum Chordata; class Aves; order Passeriformes; family Meliphagidae; genus Lichenostomus; species Lichenostomus cassidix. The sequence goes on along the minus strand of NC_139489.1, from coordinate 6,330,462 downwards.
GCTGGATGCTTCAGACTTGATTTGCAGTATCTTTTCTATCTTCCATCCTCAATTAAGCAAGTTGAAATTGTTGTTTCCATTATAAGTTTTTATCCATATTGACATCCAAAGAACAGTAAATCAGTAGTTTTTGTGGAAAGGACTGTACAGGAACAATGACAGTCTTCGGTCTTAGCAGCAGCTGGTAAAAGGCCAGGTCCCATCCCTGGAAAGGGTAAATCAGGATGTGGAACTCACAGAGGCCAAGCAATTCTGATTGAGCTTTTATTGTAAGCAGACAGTGTGATAAAATCTAATTGTGACTGACAGCACACAGAAATTCTAGGTTTACACTTTTCTTGTTTATCTATGAAAACAGCATTCAAATAAATTGCATTGATTTTTTGGGGTATATGTAAGTTATGGATCTCCCTTTGTTTATTTGTTTCTTTTGGTGTTGCTCTTAATCCATAACAATGAGAGCTTGATCTGATTTTCCACACCTTTTCAGGATCACAATCGGATACTTTTCCTCACAAGTGATGTAAGTGAGGAGCACAAGATCCATTTCCTGGGGTCATTCTGCCCATGGGCCCTGGGAGTGCAGTTACTGATTCTCAGAGGTCCCAAACAAGTGTGATGAACAAACCTTTAATTCCTTGGTATTGAGTTAAATTGCAGAAATATTAATGATGTGTGCCCTAGACTAAAACACCCACAGGAGTTTTATAAATTAAAACTTTTATCTGAATTAGAGTAGGAGGAAGAATTCTTCCACACAGAAAATTAAGAGAATTTAAAACCTTTAAGAAAGAAGGAGAAAAAGGAGAGGATCAGAAATGATCTTAAATCTATTAGTTGGATATAAAAGAATGAGGGGTGGGGTGGGGTGGGATATGCTGTGATTTATTTTGCTAAAAACAGTTATAAAAAGATTCTCATATTTTAGGAGTCTGGACAGTGCTGCCAATGGATAGTTTTAGGATGAGTTCTTCCTCTCAGAAAAAAATACTTTTCCTGGTCACAGGTGTTTGAATGATGTCTGGGCAAAAGGAAAGGGGGAATAGAAGGATTAAAATGTATTAAGTAGGTTTGTGGTTCCTCCTGCAATGAGGATACTATTGCAGAGATTTCACATTATAAATAACTGTAAAGTTCTAGCATGTGTTAATCCCAAAGGCCACCTACTGACATCACATGCAACTTTCTTTTATAGTCCAGGAGAGTAAACAATGCAATTTAGAAAGATAAAACCAGCAGCTAGAACTGGAATATGTTCTGTCTTTTCATGTTCATTAAGTAGAGCAGTCTTAATAGTAATCCCAATTTAGAGCACAGAGAAAAACAGCAACAAGTATTCCTTAATATTTAGTGATCATGACTGCTCAACAGCCACTATGAGCAAAACAGCACAATATAAAAGTAACAGATATCCCAAAATACCACAAATATCATTGTGTAAACAGCAGGCTTACATATGCATTAAGAAATTATACAATACAATCTTGCTGAAAGAATTCGATAGTTTTGATCAAACGAGATTGATATTTAATCACTTACAGCCAAAGAGCTTTATTTCAAAATTGCCCTTTTCAATAAAAACTAATGCTTTCAGTTAAAGAACCTAAAAGACCTGGTGCTGCAAAGAACAAAATGTCAATGTTCACCATGTAGGGAAACTGTAAAGTGTGGATAAAATGGAGTCAGTCTCTTGACTCCTTCCCCTACATCTGTGAGAGTCTTAGGAATCACAGAACTACCAGCAGAGCACAAGACTGCAGGACAAATGCTCCAAAAAGTCACAAAATCATGTCAATACACAAACTGGAAGTGGTAAAGCAGCAAAGCAGCAACTTAGTAAGGAGTGTTGAGTGCTTAAAAATCAGAGGCCTGTGCCCTAAGATGGCCATTGCACACTCACTACTCCAAATCCACCAAATCCCCAGAAAAACAGATTTCTCTGCTCCCTCTTTATCCATTCCCCAAAGGCCTCCAATGACAGATGGGCAGTTATTTATCCACGGCAGTGAACCTTTGTTAAAGGAAAACCAGAATACAAAGAGGTTTTGCATTAGTGTCACGAAACTCAGCTTTCTTTAACAAAGCATGTGCTCCCAAAATGGGTCTCTCACGGCTCTGCTTGCACCACCACATCTTTCAAAGCAGAGAGCTCTTAAAGGGAAAAAGCATTCGGGGAAATTTCTGTTTGGAAGTCACTTAGCATATAATGGGTGCTATCCTAAATAAATAATTAATAACTTAATAAATAAATTATCACAACGTCTGCAGCCCTAACCACGGAAGCAACCAGCGAGGCAGATGAGGGAACAGGAGCTGCAGTAGCTCTGTGGGATGAAGCATCACTGGTGTGGCACAGGCAGAAATATGTTCTAAACACTGACTCTGTTCAGGCCTGATGCTCAGTGTGCACCACTGAAATCTGTTGCTCTCTGCAGCCTCTGATGTAAAACATTCTCATATCTACCTGCTGCCTAGGCAGCACAGGTGTGCAAGAACATGCATTAAAAATGGTTGAAAATGTTAAAAGCTGTGTATTCTTTATTCTTAAGCACATCACAGCAGTTCGACTTATGTAATGCTTCCTACTCAAAGTATTCATCATTTTGCAAAGACCCTGAGAATTCTTGTAATGCAAAAGACAAGAAAGTTCTTTCATCCTACAAGAGAGGATATTCCTGTTGATTTATTACTGCACAGCAATGCTGTAATTCTGCATTTGGCCTAGTTTGGTGCCTTATACACAAAATCACCATTTTTGCAGGGGAATCCTTCCAAAGTATAACTACAGACCTGACACTTGAAAAAAAATGAATAGATGGAAATCTTCATCAGTTTGGAGACCTATAGTTATAATATATTCTCAAGGACCTCTCAGAAGTCACCAGAGCTGTAAATAAAATTGGAGGTTTTCTATTAAAGGGTATTAATGTAAAGGTTCCAGGTATTGCCTTATAAAAGAATCTTGCTTTTTGAGATGGTTCCTGGACAAGAGCCTTCTTTAACTAATAAATTACTGGGTTTATAGCTAAAATTTTCCTCATCTTATTTTTAAAAATCTTTGAAAAAAGGTACTGTAAGGATAGACTTTCCATACAAATACTGAATCAGAATAATATCTGCCCTATATACAGCCTTTTCAGAAGAAACAGTCTTAGTTTAGTTTATTACAAAACTGAATTTGATTCTCTATGCTATTATCAATCTAGTCACAAAAACAGTTTGGGGGCTAGAAATGTTATTCTCATTCAGTACATTAATCCCATCATTTCATTGCCTAAAAGTGATATCTTACCATATAATCTCCATGATAAAATTTACAGATAGACTTTCCTGCAGTCTGGGTACATTTTTAGCCATTTCATCAGATTAGACTGATACACAACTTTTCTGCTCATCTCCTCCTCCTCTGTAGCTCCTACTCTGACATTCTTTTGTAGAACAAGGTGATTTCTCTACTTTTCTCTTTATTATACAGCATTTTGATCCTTCTGTAGGTAATGGGACTTGCTCCTGTATTTTCACTTATATAATTTTCAGACTCCTGTGTCTTGCTATTTTCCTTTCCTCCAGACACCAGCCTGTTCTAGAAGTCCCCTTGATTTTCAGACTTACCAATATTTATGAAATGCCAATACTGTTCACATCCTAACTACATTATGTTGGATTGTTTTTATAATTCTGCTAGAATTTATACAGGCCTTTGTAACTGTACCCACATGATTGTAGCAGAAAACTGCTTACCCTCACTTATCTTTGTTTAGTTAAAGCTTAAATTAGAACTTAAAAAACTATCTAGTTGATGTTGTTTTTTCAATCAGAAGTGATAATTTAAATATTGACATTTTAAATGGCACCAACATGTTTTTGATTCCTGCTATGGTTACAATTTTTTTTTAATCTAAATGTCTGTCTTAATTTTGTTGGGGTTTTGGTGGGGTTTTTTGGCTTTTTTTATTTTGCTGAATCCAGAAGCGTTTCCTTTCATTTCAAAGTATTTCTATGTTTGTAGTAAATTAAACATTAATCTTTCTCTGCAAATGTCAAGTGATATTTAAATGTTTTTCTGGCAGATAAATGATTATTAATATTAATGCAATAAAATCACAGCTCTTTGTCCTTTCTTTGATATTTAAGAAAAAATTAAGAATGTCAAAACAGTTCTGCAAAAAGAGAATTCATTGGTCTACCATCCACTCTTCATTAGCCTGAGAGGTAAAAAATTACTGATCTTGTGAGACAATGTGTTTATAGAATCAGAAAGAGTTGAAAATGAATTACTCTATCAGTGTTAGAGTGTGCATCACTTCAATGTGAAAATGCCTTGTTAAAGTTCATTTTAATTTAAAGCCCCCTTTTGTCATTCAAAAAGCTTTAGCACAACGAAAGAATCTTTGTCACTTTCATAATTAGCCCCTCTTGCACTAAATGAGAATAAAATCTGATCAGAAGTCCATACAGGCAAGGTCATAAATCAAAGAGAAAAGCTCCACAACAGTCCTGTAAGATGTCCAAAGGCACACACAGCTTGGAATTAAAGCACTGTAGTCAGGATCCACTCCCAGAAACGCAGCACAAAAAAAGCCCCAATAATATCTGTTTGACAGGCTAAATTTATCTCCATATTCTGTAGCCCTATAAACACATTTTGCTGTTTAGATACAAAAGCAATTTCAGCACCAAGGACAATCCAGGAAAGCAAACAGCTGTTAAAGTGCTACTATCACCATTTGCCAAGCAAAGTCAAATTAATTTAACTTAATGCTCTCACTTCAAACTGAGGCAGTAAAACAAAAAAAAAAACAACCAAAAAAGAGCCACATATGATAATTGTCATAAAGCAGGAACAAAAGTTGTATTAACAGAAAAAAACTCCGCAGGAAATCAAGTTAAATTTTCTCCATAGAAGTGAGTCTGCAGCCCAGCTCAAATGCAAACTGGATTTATTCCACTTATTTTCATTTTCAGAGGAAAGTAAAAAGACATTTTGAAAGATGTAATAAAATTCTCAACCTTGGACAGTTATGGAGAGAGTGACAGCACATCACTCTCTCTACTCAGGGATCATCAGAACGCCAACAGATACCCAAGCCATCAACATATTATTTTACTCCCCATGTTAACAAAAAATGAGGATTTCATCAGAAAATGATGCCTAAAACATGGGGAGAGAGGAGGGCAAGGAGAGGGCAAAGTAGCAAGTTGAGGGGAAGAGTTATAAAGTGGCAGCCAGCAATGAGAATTTGTATTCTACAATAGATACACCTTTTACAATTCGATGTATTTTGTTAATATTAAATGTTAACTTTAAATATTAATCACCTGGGAGTATTTTTAAAACAGCTACATCCATCCAAACAGGAATTTTCAGGAAAATGCACATTCATATCCATGAAGTTTACATATATATGTAGACGTATCCCTCTACCTTCAAATACACTGCTATGTACATTAAAATTGCGCAACTTTGCTTTATGAGGTTTTGGGTTTTAACCTTATTTTCTCAGCAGAGCCAAGCTGGTAAAGTCTGATATCCACAGGCACAAACAGCTTGGAATTAAAGCACTGTAGTCAGGATCCACTCCCAGAAACACAGCACAAAAAAAGCCCCAATAATATCTGTTTGACAGGCTAAAAAAACACTGAACTTCTCACGTTGGTTCAGGTATTGAGCACCCAAGTTCCCCCTGGACACGACTCCCTGTGCTTGAGGCACAAAAGAAATGTGATTTCCCTTGTCTGTCAGACACACAGGTATCTAAAAAGTGCAATTTGCAAACTTCCATACAAGCAAAGCAAGCCTGGGAACTGCGAGGAGGGTGTGCAGGTGATTAGGGAAAGAAAATGGATTTAAGATGGATGGGATGAGAATCTGAGTCAGACATTATTGAAATTGAACTGCCTAGTTCTTTTCCTTATTAGGGAGTATTCAAAAAAGCCAATAACGCTTTTAAACAAAAAGCAGGCTTTCTTACTATATAATAAGCTAGATTAATCGGCTTTTAAATACAGAAAACTCAACATTATTAAGTATGAAGGAATAAAAATCAAAACAGAAGTCCCTTGCCCACTCTGCTCTCGCTATGACTTTTCACCTTTATCTGAAATTCACAAAATGTGGCAGAAACTATGATTTTAAAGCCAATCACATCACATACTGACTTTTTCTGCTCTTCTAATAATTCTTTGATATCCAGAAGTTTCTAGCCTACCAAGACGCCCACTTAAGCTTGATTTAGGATTCTAATTAAGTGGATTAAACTTAAATTTTCTTTTACTTGACTGCATCTCCCAATGTTTTTCTCACTGGGTAGGAACATACTTTTCCAAAAAGCATTTTAAAAAATCTAAAAAAAAAAAAAAAGTAGATTTTCAAAACAGACAAAATTTTCTCACGACTAATTTTTTAACCCAGGAAAAAATCAGTGTTACTAAAGCCATTAATACATAAATAACCTTACAGTGATTGTTGAGTTATATTATTATTTCTCATGGACTTGAAGTAACCTTGATCAATTATATAGATCCAATGTTGCTTCTGACTCTTCAAAGGCAGGGAGATCCACACACTTAGCAGTACTATTTTTATTCAAAATTAGTCTGAATTTCTAAAGAGAGGTGCCCATTTATGTAAGAATGTAAAGAAATATCAAAACTTTTCAGTTAAAAATAACAAAACACGTTACTTCTGTTACATACTATATTTTACTTTCAGTAGTATAGCCTGACAATAGAAGAATATGCTGAGACAATATGAGCTCTTTAGAACATAATGCACATTAACTATGAGATAAAGGGTTTAATTAAAATTACTTCTTTAAATGTATCCATGGTTAATTTGAATTTTCAGTTGGAATCAATATGTATGTGCTCTACAACACATTCATTATGACATACAAAAATCTTTTTCTTATTAAATGCAATGAAAAATTGCATTATGAAACAGTGAGCAAGGAGTTACATAACAAAACAATTATCACCTTAAGAAGCAGGTAATGATTTGTGGTTCCTAATTTTAATAACATTCTAGTACCTATACCTCAATAACATGTATATCTTTGGTTTATTTACTCAGAAGTGAAAAATCAGATATTTAATGTGTTAGTCAAAAAAAGTTTTACGTGTTACCATCAACAGCGAAAAACTTTTAAATAAAAAAACTAACAAACATCACTAGCTTTAACCAAATATACCTGCTTTTTCAAAAGCCAGTCGTCAAAACCAGGAACTTTTATGATGTCTGTATATTCATTTTCATATTTTTACCACACTGACAGGAAAACATTACCTCTGTGACTGAAAGATGACTTTCTGTCACACTGCTGATGTGAAAGGCAGTCAGCAACAGAAGGACCTTTGGCTTTAGAACATCCCAGACTCACAGGAAACATGGCACTCCCACTGTCCCCTCTAGAGATGGAAATAGTTTATACTTTGGGAATTATAATTAGAATTTAAAAGACTTCCAATTCTCAACAGGTGAGCAGATTGGTATAGTTACTAGGATAACAGGGGTGTTATAAATTCAATTTATAAACTCTTTTACAAATAAGAATATAAATAGGGGATATCAGGAGACCTCAAGGGTTAGCAGCTGTATTTTCTTTTTTTAAAAAACTAACTATTTGTAGTCAGCAAAGTGATTTTGTTAAGCTCATATAAAACTTCACTAGCAAAAATCAATTCTATACACAACAAGGGATTTGGCCTCAGTTTACAGCACAGGGATCCCAGAGCCATATAAATATTGGTGTTCCTTTTTTTCCTCTTTCTCTCCTATTATTTTTGCATTTTCTGGTGCAAATACATGCAGGTTAATTAAGAATACTAATAATAAAGAAGTTTATTTTATTTGGTTAGACTTTCTTGGTGTTGAAATCTTCCAGCAAGATTTTAAATAATTCCCAAACATTATCTTTCCAATGTAGCATCCACAGTAAAATGACATTGGATTCCATATTAATCAGCCAACACTGAATTTTCTCCACATTTTCTAGTTCATACACTTCAGACTTTTATTTTGTTAAAATAAACTAGTCTATATTTGCTCTGTGAATTCATGTAGATAAAAAAAGACTAAATCACAATTATCAAATTATAGTAATACAACTTTCTGGTTTCAGCATTCTTCCTTTCTCAGAAGAACCAACAATTTAACACATGTCTTCCAGTTATTATTATCAGTTAACAAAGCTTGTTACAGTACTGTCAAAGAACACAATATTGCTTTTCTCCCCATCTAGGTTAAATCAGCCAAAACTGAATAGGTTGCAAAAGATAATGCTTGTTCTCCCTCCTCTTTCTTTACTCAGCTGGTTCATTCTTCATTAGTCTGAGTCAGAGGAGATAACCTAACACAATTTTTCCAACAGTATTTAAGTTTCCCTGCACCACTGAAATAATATCAGTTATTGTTACATTCTATCTGAAAGAGTATCTATTATTCCTAATATCTGTTGAAGCATGGCAGACTATAAAATAGCATCCCTACAAAGGAAAGTCCGTCTTATCCACCGTGATTCAGGATGACACATACTTTGTTCAGTTTTAAAGAGTAATCAAAGGTGTGGGCTTAAATCCAATTAGTGTGCTTCAAAGCAGACAATGTCAAAATGCTTCAAATGGTGATTCTACTGTGTAACACTGAAGCTCTGAACTTCTGGGAGCCTCAGATTTCTGGAACTGTAAAATGGAAACAGAAGTACCTTGTAAAGCACACGGTGATCTCCTGCAGTAAAAGACTACAAGCATTAAGTTATTATTAACTTGGCTAACATTCTAAATAGAAAATAAAATTAGAGGTCTCTGAAGTCATGTATTCACATCCTAAGCAGTATCTAGCTCTGCAGACATATGGGACAGACACTTTTAATTGAACTTCTTGTAATCACTGAGAATGCTCTTCTCTTCCTGCCATTTAATCAGTCCTGTCTCCTCTGGCATTCATTCTCACTGACCTCTGGCCCACCAAGTGACAGAACATTTTCCCACTCACCACAGGACTATTCATTCATAGAAAGTTCCACAAGCTTATGGTCTGACACAAAACCAATTGTAGTTATGAAGTTGTAGTTATGCAGAGATTTTTTCACAGATTTCTGCCCCAGACCAGGCACTGAAGATTTGGCCTCTATCAACGTAGATCCCCCAAGCTAGAGAAAATATTTAGAGTGCACCGCTGAAGTTGGAGTTTTGGGTAGGAAACATTTCCTGTCCAAAAGAACATGCAGACTGATTAAGGACAAATGATCACCAAACATCAGGACAATAGTTCTGGATCCCAGTTCCCTTAAATATTAAATATATATACACACAAATTTAAAAACCGGGAAGAATTTTGTAAAGGCAGATTTAAAAGAATCTTTCAAGGAAGGGATACTGGTAGAGGAAATCATGTGAAAATGGGACGCCTTGACTGAAATAAAATGGAAAAAATGTTGACTGATGAAAATGAAATGCAAATATGAGGGAAGGAAATAAATGGATCACTAAATCCAAAAGGACAAAGAAGAGCACACAGACAGGAATAATGAAAAACAAAACAAATGCTAATGGCAGACCAATGGAGTCCTAGAGATGATGATAACAAGGTTTAATTTGATACAGCATTTAATGTACAGGCTCAAGAAGTGAGGCTCAACATTCTCTCAACATACAAAAGAAGATACTTCAGCAATAACATTTACACAAATGCAGAAAGGAAAGAGAAATAACAGGCAGGATAGCACAGTGATAATCAAGTAAGAGGATGACAAGTGTTTGGGATGAGTGAGAATGAACCTGAAGCTGCTGAAACAGAAGGACCACAGAAAATACATGCAGTAATAACCAAAAGTCAAGTTCCAACTTGCTATCAGCTTTCATTTTTCAGATGAAAGCATAAATTAATTACACCATTGCTGGCCCATTCCTCCTCTTAACTCCACTGCTCTACTCGTAGAGCTCATCCACAATCCATCACCCCAACAAGCTCAGGCACAAAGCTGTGATGTTCTGACAGCAGTGGATCTGTAATAGCACAAAACTCCAGAGTGAACTCACCCTCTCAGTATTTATCCAGTCTCAAGACATTTTTGCTGTGCTAACAGAGCTAAACAACCTCATTAGACTGTGCCTACACAAATGCCATCAGCCCAGTGAAGGTACATGTGCACTTTTATGTTGCATTGAAGGTATTTTGTTATGCAACTTAACAGTAATATGAAATCTATATGTATAGCCTTATATAATCGGAGCCTAATATAATAAAAACTGCAAGGAAGAAGAAAGACCAAAAACAGAACACAAGTGTAAAAAAAATTCTTAGTCAATCATTCCAAAAACACACTGTGAACATTATTTCTTAAGCTGACCACCAAAATACTGAAAGGAAAAACAAAAAAACCTGGATGTATTATTCCTCAGCTCTCTATATTTTATATTGCGTTCATGAGAAAGGCTTAAAAGTTTTTCACATCAGAAATATGACATTCATTTACAATCTTAAAAAAGGCTACTAAAAATGAATTATTCATCATGTAGTACAGTAGCAACAATAAACATTCAAACCCTTTTTTTTTAAAAAACGTAATAAATTATACTTTTTATGAAAAAGCTACAGTTTCAGATGAGAGAAATAGAGATGTGATTCTACAAGAAACTGTTAGAATTCAGTAATAATCCTTAATATATTATGGTAATTTACCTTCATATTATGCTACTGTAGTAGACACTGGAATTCCAGTAGCTGTCTAAAGAACACACAGTGATAATTTATGGTTTGTTCCCAGTTTGTTTTCAGAAATACAAATACTAAATCAAAATTAGCATGCTAAAGGCTGAACCTAGAAGGCAATTAGGTTACTAAATAGCATCAATAAATGCAAAATGAAGCTCTGCATGTATCCAAAATAATGTTTCCCACCTAATAACTTGTATCCAAATTCCTGTTAGGCTGAGCAAAATATTCTAAAATATTTTCTCCTGAAATCAGATAGTATCTGTCCAAGAATAAAAATACTTTTTGTTTATGCAGAAACACCTCTTCTGAAGTATGTTTTCCAACCAGCATTCTTTCAAAAGTACAGACCACTGTTTATTTCACAGTGTTTTGTCTCTTCTTGCATTAGAGTGGCAGCTCAAACAAGCAAAGATCTTAATTTGGCTTGTTAACTTTGGAACAGCAGGCAGTTGAGAATTTTTAAGTGATTTAACAAACAAGAACAGAATCTATCTGAAGTGTATTCTAATTTCAGGGTAAAAAAATAAAGCGAGTGTTAATGTTGAGAGTGATCTCTGAGGGATTTCTGGAGATTGTCTAGTCCTAGAACAGGGTCAGCAAGAGAAGGTTGCTGTATCTACTCAGGTTTTGAACACCTCTGTGGATGGAGACTCCACAGCCCCTCTGGGCAGCCTGTGCCAGTGTCTGCAGCCCACTGACAGAAAAAGTCACACATGACCACACAGAGGTAGGATTTATGAGTAAAGGCTGAGGGAGCTGAGCCTGTTCACCCCTGGGAAGAGATGACTGAGAGAGAACCTCATCCATGTCCATCAGTGTCTGCAGAGAGGGGTCAGAGCAGGGACCAGGCTCTGTCCATGGTGCCCAGCAATGGGACAAGAGGACCTGGCAGAAATTGATGCACAGGAAGTTCCACTTGGACATGAGGAAGAATTTTACTTTGTGGTGACCAAGCACTGGAACAGATTGATCAAAGAGGGTCTGGAGTGTGAGAAGGAAGTCCAAGAAGCATTGCTCTCCCAGTTGGTGCTGCCTGAGCCCTGTCCTGAGCAAAGAGCAGTTCCACAAGTTCTGGTCACACAGAGATGCAGCAGCTCAGCACTGCTGTGCCTATGGCCAGCAGCCCTGCCAGGGCAGGCACTCAGGCCAACCTTTCAAATGGCTTTTCTCTGCTTTAGTCTCTCTCCTTCAGTTCCCCTATTCTTTATAACATCCCTGTTTGATCAAATCTACTAGACATGATACAAGATATGAAATTTCCTACATTTCATTCTGAATTTGGCTCACACGGATCTGATGCAAAGCACTCTTAACGTTTCTCAGCCATTTTGCACTCATTTCTCACAGATGAAATTCACTACAAAAGGCACTAGGCAGTCAAGAACCAGGGCTTTTGTGCTCCTGTCTTCTGCAAAACAGGGATAATATTACAGGTTACTGAACTAACTGAACAAAATACCACTATTTAGTCAAGCAGAATATTTCAATGTTCTCCCAGACGAAAATAAAGCCTTTCCAATACCTCTTAGCTCCCAAATATTTACTGTTCTGATGCCACTTCCTCTTTTATTCTGAGTACAGCCATTCCTTGTGATAGTCTGTATATCATCTCCATAAGCAGAGTAAAGAACACTTCAATTTCTCCTGTTTCTGAAGGGCTCTGATTTAAAAAGACAGAGGTTAAGCACATAAACAGGACAGGGAAGGCAGAGTACTACTTTCAGGAAATAGCAAGAAGAAGCATTGCTGGCAAAAAAAACAATGCCAAGATTATTCCACTGGCACTGCTCTACTCTGTTCCCTGGCTTTGAGAACCCAGCAAGATGAAATTCTGGAAGGGTGGTTGGCAGCTCTTTTAAAGGCTCAAAATCAGATCAAAACCTAAGGTACAGTGAAGATCTGCACTGCACCCATAGGAAGAGGTTGACCTGGACCTACCAATCACTCAAAACTAACACAATTCTCTATTTTAAGAAGCAGTTATTCAAAGCAATTATTTCCTTAGTCAGTAACTGAGGCAGAGGTCACCTGTTATTCTATAGAGTAACCACAGATTTATTCAAATCCAGGGATGGTATATGAGAAGAATTTGGCATCTCCTCATCAGTGACTTCCCATACGTCAAAAAATTTTTAGGTACAGCACAAACTCACCTAGATTTTTTCCTTCATACTTTCAACTGTCCCAGGCTTCTATTGTGTCACTTTATATCCATACATCTATACATTAACTGAGTGATTAACTGATGTCACATTCATGTTCATATTAACATGTGCCGTTTGAAATAAACACAGCTGCATTTATGTCAATGATTTTATATTCAAATATATCTGATTATGCTGGAATAAACACAGCTGCATTTATTTCAGTGATTGTACATTCAGATAAGGATATTTGTTCAGTGTAATGTAATGTTCCTTCACACTGGCAGGGACATTGCTATTCTTTCTTGTATTTCTCTCTATCATTTTTCCAGATGGAAAATTTTGAACAGAGCAAGAAAAATGGAAACTGGAAAATTTATCTCAGAACCTGATATGTAGAAAAATCCTTTTGCTTATTCTCAAAAATTACTTAACCATCTTTGTATAAAGTATCTTTGCTCTTGAGGGTCTTTTTTAATTCTTTCTCTGTCAAACAAGAAGCTCACAAAAATCCCATGAAAACTTTAACATCTGATGGAAATGTAAGTACCAGGAATGTGTGAAATCTTAACAATGGATCTGCATCAGGTCTACTTCTGGACAACACCATCTTCAGCCACTGTCCTCCTAAGAGAATAGTTTGAATGGAAACAAGAACTGTAAGATCTTCCTTCCTATTATTTAATCATAGTGCAGTTTTGCATTATGTTAATTTTGGCTTGCAACTACAACCGCTGATCTGTTTTTAGAAAATAATAGAATATTATTATATGTACTAACAGTGATTAACCATTTAATCAGATGTATGTACCAAGTGAGATCAAGGTCCAGCTCAGGAACTGCCAGAAGTGGATCCCTAGAGAAGAGCATAGGAAAAAACCCAATTGTTTGAAGACACCTCCCAGTGCAACTCCCTAATTTACAATGTAAAGTTTATGAACCTTCTGAGCCAGAAATGGTGTCAGTGTTTAGTAGCTCTCAACTGATTTTTCCTTCCTGGTCTTGTCAGTTGGTTGGGGTTTTTTTGTTGAAAGCATGACACATGTCAGGTTTTAGCATCCACAATGTCCTGCAGGAAGAAGTTCCAAGGCTTAATTAAACAACATGTTAGGAACTGTTCTCCTTTGTTTGCTTTCAGCATATTAACTGCTAGTTTCATTTGATGGCCCTTAGTTTTCGTACAAAGAGAACAGACAGGGAAACACCAATACTTTAACTAGAAATCATGATTTTACAGACCTTTAATATATTATTCCTCACTTGTCTCTTTTCCAGACTAGGGATCCATACTGTATTTGGTTGTTTCTTACGCTGAGGCTGTTGAAAATCCACTCTGAACCTACAATATCTGATCAGACATTTCTGCTTTCACTTCCAGTTGCTTATTCTGTTCCCTTTTGAGTCAAACAGCAAATCAACACGTGTGCTTTTATACCAGCTGAGGAGATGCAAACACATGGCAAGAGGCAGGAGGAAAGGACTGGTCCTGAAGAAGGTAGCGTGAGAATCAGGTGGTAAACCGACTGTGAAAATTGTAATCAGCACAACTACTGCAATTAACATCCTAATTCCTTAATCTTGCTGTTATACTAATACTTCCTGCATTTTCATTAGTTCCACAGGTCATTAATATCTATTTCCCACAAGTTATGCTATCTGACTAATGCCATATGTGTTGGCTGGTATCACATTGAAACTGAGCACTCCCCATTTGTAAATATGTCTTCCATACTATATCTGTTTAGATATTTAAAAGGTTAATATTTAGTTCCATTTGCAATGCTGACCTAGCAAGAAAGAAATTAATTTGGCATTACAGCAGTAACATCAATTTCCCATGTAACTTTAGTAATGCATTTACTGGAAAGAGATTAATATCAATTCCATAAATCATTCACATGCTTTTTCCGGAGTTTCAGACATCTGAGTAATGTCATATATGTTAACTGATATCACTCTGTGCATGCTACATCCATTAATCTATGCCTAGTGTCATCATTAAAACACACCAAAAAAATTAAAATCAATCTTTTGCTCTTACTTTTTTTCTGACTTCTAACTTGCAGTAGTCCAAAGGTATTGATACTCTGATAGAGTAACACTGCTCTGAACTGGGAACAAACATGTTCAGAAACGGGAAACATTTGCTAAATTATCCCTATTGGTAGCAATAACCACTTAATGTCTTTCTCTGAAATGTGGCATAAATTACTGTCAAAAAATAAGGAAATAACTAAAAGGTTTCATTAATCAGACACACCTTGATGCCACAAAAGCAGGCTGAAAACAGACATCATTACTGAAATAACATAGTGACTTTCATTCCTTTGTTTCTCCTTTACAGTTGAGTATCCTTGTAGAAGTGAAAGCCAGAAACAGTCCTACCTGACTAAGTGATTCTAGATATACATGAGAGATTATAACACAGGAAATTTGGAATAACAACTAGTTTTTTCCCCAAAATACAGTTTAGTCTTCTATTAAAAGTGTTTGCACTGGAAGCAAGCATTCATATACAGCTTTTGCACTTTTTATTTCTACTCATGTGCCATTATGACATTTTTGTATATTGCTCTATTCCTGTTCTAGGATGTCATAGCTGTACTACTGAAGTCAAGGGGAAGAAGAGTTTTTCTTTCATTTAAACATAAACACACAGAGGGTCAGATTGTTCAAAAATTTTTGGAAGCACATTACAATTCTATATTAGATGGCAAAAATACAACTATTTCCTAGGTTCAGGGGTTTTTTTAACATACTGCTAACAGAATCATCTTCTGCGTTGTGTTAGTTTTAATTTTTTAACTTTTTATAACCAAAAATGTCCACTTCAGAAAATGTTTTGCAAATCAAATATTACAGTGTTTTACTCACCACAACTAAGATTAATCTCCCCTAATTTTAGCTGTCTAAAGTTACATGTCAAGTCTTACCAACTGGGGCACAAGCACCCCCAAAGGGCAATCCATCCCATATTATCTGTGCTTTTGTTCAAAAGATATCTTTCATGGTAAAGCTCAATGGCCTATTTCACGCCTGTAAGTGGTTACAATGAGATCAGCGGAATTACAATCACTTACTGCAATTTTGAGTGTTGTGCAAAGTGTTTTATAAGTACATTATCCTATTTTTGAAATATAGAAAGATATTTAAAACCTTAACAAAAAATGATACGAGGGTACTTCTCAGTCATATGAGATCTCTTCATACATTGCAAGTTTTAACTTTTTCCAGCTGATTAATATCATTTGCAATCCATCAGCACTGAATTTTTTATCAGGATTCTAATGAAAAATATTCTATGAACCTGATGTAGGAAAAGACAAACTAATGTTTGTGAATCATTTTCATTGCAAGGTGGTGGTACAGCAGTTAACATAATTTGAGGCTTACAGTAATTGAGATTGAATCTAAAATTTTACAAAACTTTAATTACAACCTTTTGAATATGAACCACAATACAGAAATTACCCAATCATAACATTTTTTCATAAAAAAATAAGAATTCATCCAAAGGATAGAAGATTTAATGACTCTTGGCGGAGTTCCACTTTTTGGTTGAAATGAGAATAAAAGCAGACAGCAGCTTCATTTCTAATTTCAAGAAACACAGTATTTTTTAACAGTTAAACAGCATTATATTTGACTAACAAGCCAAAATATATATTTTCAAAGCCTTATTAAAAGCCCCTATATTTAACAGTGTGAATGCTGAGATTTACAAACCTCTGTGAGCCAACACTGCTCCTTCAATTCTCAAAAGTAATTATAAAACAAGCAATTTGAGCCACGAGCAGCAGAAACTGTCGAGCCTGGGGTTTTTAACTCTCCTCACAGCACATCCCAGTCTGCAGCCCAACTCCAGCTTCCTCCCACATTCCCTGGGACATCCCAGCAGGGCAGCCAGAAGGACTGGGAGCACCCAGGAGAGTGCACAGGGCAGAGCCACCCTTGGGACAAGGCAGCCTGGGTGACACCAAGCAAAAGGAACAACATTTGAACTTCCCTGGCGTTTTTCTGCAGCAAAGACACAGCTGGCAGTGTCAGCCCAAGTGTTTCATCTGCCAGTTCTCTCCATGGAGAGCCCAGGGAGGCAAAAGCTAAAGACAATCAGAGTCCACCTCAGAATCAGCCTGGGATGGAGCCAGGAAGGCAACTTGTGGCCACACACAGCAAATGGACTTTGCACAGTGAGAAAAATGTGTGGTTTTTAAGGGCTGAGGCATTTGTTTTATGCTTTCTTTGTTCACTTTGCAAAATACATGTGAAAAGCTTTTTGTGGATCATGTTAAATTAATTAATTAAAAATCTGTGACCTCATGCAGAAGCAAAGCTACTGCAGATATGTAAGCTCCCAGGGAAACAACTGACTCTCAGCACTGGAGGTATCATCTCCAAAAATGTCTCATACAGTTAAAATGACTAAGCAAATCAAACAGCTCTTAGCCACAATACAGAATTGGCTGCTGACTTAATGGATGCCATCAGGAATTACATGCACTGAAGCAACACAAGACAGTAAAGGCAGCTGGCTAAACTAAATTTTGAAGTCCTTTAGATAAAATGTCTGAAATACAAACTCACATTGAGTATGAAATGCCTGAAGAACATTTTCATACCAAGATCTGGGCCTTCCTCAAACAGGAAGGACTTCTTTGCATAGCAGAAGCAAATACATCCTTTTACCCAGAGCACTATATTCTGCAAAATCCCATTCAGACAGAACAGTAGGTAGGATGAGAGGTGAACATTTGCACAGTCGTGCATTGCTGCTAAACTGAAACTGTGTTAATAATGTAATGAATTAATGAATATTAGGAAACAGAATTACAACTGACCAAATGTATACAGAATTACAACTGACCAAATGTATTTCAGATGTGGGATTTATTTCCTTGAAATTTGTTCTGTGCATAGGTAACTGGCCTTCCATTTTCCCCTGAAACTAGCTCATCTTTCTTGTGAAAACCAACACTATCCAAAAAGTATGTTGTGGTATGCAAGAAATTTAAATTTTCATCAGTTTCTTTTATGCTAATGATAAATCAAGGTAAAAAGTTTCTCTTGGCCATATATATTCTTAAATATTAATAAAGATAACAAGGAAGATTCCAGTCAGAACACTAGCTTGAACTATGGGAAACACAAATTCCTGACATATTTGCAAGCTGATAATTCTCTCTCTTCTTTACTCCTCTGTCTGTTATTAATATGATGAAGGGCTCAGGCACCATTCTTCATTTTCAGTGATTGCATTTATTTTACAGCAATGATTTTTTCTCTAGCAATAGATTCATTTAGGGTAAGTAAAGTGCAAGCCACCACCTGGTTAGGAGCTCTCCTTCTGAAAAGGACCTGGACAGTCTAAGGGATCACAAGTTTTATAGAAATCAACAGTACCATGCTATTGTGAAGAAGATTGGACTGTCACATAGCAGAAGTAAATAGATTGCAAGGCATGTCATGTAATAAACTCTACATAGTATTGGCACCAGCTTATCTGAGTATCATGCTCACCTTGGACCACTGCCAATCAAGAAAGGCACAAAACAGCTGGAGACAGGCCAGAGGAAATAAAGAATGAGAGAAAATTTGGAAAATGGGAGCGCTATGGAGCCATTGAAAAAAATAGCAGTTATTTAACCTGAGGAGGGAAAGGCCAAGGAAAGATATGATAGCAGCTTTCCATTAAGTCAAAGAAGAAAGGAATAATCTGCTTTCTGGGCCTATAGGACTGGACAAGAATTAATGCCTTTTTGGTAAGAACATTTCTACATGGAAGGAAAATGTTCCTTATATTGAGCAAATTGCAGTGTTAGAATGGATTGCTGCTTTCTCATCGAAACTTGCTGAAAGTCTCTGAAGAAAGATAAACATCTGTCAGGAATAGCAAAAATAGTGTATTTTGCCTCTCAACAACAGAATGGACCAAAAAGAAATCCCAGTGCCCATTTCAATTCTATTTTTTATGATTTTTTGAAAGCACAGCACTTCAAAATAGCAAACTGGACATTGGTTTTCAGACTAGATAAAAACACACCTCTGTCTCAAACAAATTCATATTTTTCATGGCTATTTAATACAATAGTGATAGCACTTACAAAAACGAAACCACATTAAATAGCATTTCTTCTGTACATATGAACATTTTCCTTGATTTCTACAAGTTTAATACTCTTTCTCTATTTCTGGAATGTGTTTACTTCCATTTCTACAATATAAACCCCAGAGCTGGGGCAGTACTGCAGGTGGGATCAGTTTTACTATCTGTTCTTTGAAAAAGGCCATTTCAGCAGGATATTACCATTTTAAGGTGGTACTCAAAGAGCATCAATGCAATCTTATAAGCGTTGTATCCTACTGTTTGGACAATAGGATGGGATAGATTTCAACATGAATAACAATTTTGTAAGTTATCCAATACCAGTTAATTTGCTTTGACCAGTAAAGGTACTCTAAGCAATTACTTAGCTGGCATAGAACAAAGGATAAAGTGAATTTACATGTGAAGTGTACACAATATTACTCTCATTCTTGCTAATACATTGTCATCATGAGAAAGTAAATGAAGGTATTAATTTCATTCATATTTCTGTTTTGGAAGTGTCTGAATATGCAAAGCAACAGCACAGCCTCATCATGCTACAATGTAAATAAACAGTATTTCAAATAGCACCTGCTTCTCTCACATTCTATTATTACCAAAGTATATAAAGTATGAACATTACCTTTGAACTGAATAAATGTTTTAATTTAAAAACATCATTAATTCCATTGTTCAAAAACTGGAATTAAACCATCATGCAGTGACTCACAATACTTCACAAATAATTTGATGACTGCTACTGATCTTTTTCATTGCAGAGAAGCTTAGCACAATAAAATAAATTTCCCAGCTTGGACATGATTCATTTCATAAGCCATTTTCTGATAAAAATTGCAAAAAACCCATATAACTATTATGAAATAGAACCCAAAGTATTTTTAAAGATACGTAACTATTGTCTGAACCTTCAGAGACACACCTAAAAATAAAAGATACTCTTTATTATTCACTGCATCATTTGCACTTTTTACATAATATAATCACAGGATTGAAATAACTCAATTTAATATTTATCCAGGAACTGGCAGCCAGTATTCCACCCTGAGGGATGTAACTCTTCATAAAAAGCTCATTTTACAAGACACTGGAGCAGTTTTGGCATTACCAGCACCTCTCACATAAACCATGCCGAAAACTATAGTTTATCCTGCCAAATGCCTTTTCCACATATGGTGTTTTAACAGTGCTCTGTAGGTCTGAAAGCCAGTAATAATAGATTTCAGCTCAAAATCTGGTAGCACACATGTATGTAACACAAAAATTCACACAATGCTACCATTTCATGGATATATTTACCTACATACCCCACACACATATAAAGGTACACAATTAAAATTAGTCTTTAAATGAATAGGCTAACTACAACTCTTGTAAAAAATACTTTCTCTTTTAGTTTCCAGGAGCTTCTTGAAGTTTAATTCTCCTATTGACATCAGAGGCAGAACTTCCATTAACCTCAGCAATACAGCTGAGGCCACAAGAAACCCAAGGAAATATATTTAAAGACAGCACATACACATTTGTAAAATTCTCTAGTTATGCAAGGATGGGCTTTGCACTTTACTAGGTTGACTGCCCCAGTAAAATTCTAAATTAAATTTTTAAATAGTATATTTTAAATGCTACATCTTGGATGAGTGTTCTACAGCTACTGTAAATAACAGAATAAAATCCAGTTATGTATCTGCATGTGGTTAAAGATGGACCTGATGAAATGCTTATTGTAGGCAACAGCAAACTTCACAACCCTTTTGACGTTTGAACAGTCTGATTTGAAGTCATATTGGGACTGAAGGGAATCAGCAAACTTTGTTGAGTAGCATTTAATGTAAGTCTTCTTTGGAATTAAGACAATTTATAAAAAGATGAGTGATACACTTCAATGTATTGTATACATTATATATTGTATATATTGGCATATATTAGTATATATATTAGCATATATATTAATAAGTGTATTGTATACATTATATATTGTATATATTGACAACTAGGTAACAATGTTGAATATACTCACCACTTTCAAAACAGGCATCAAATATAAGATGCCCTTTTTTGGGCTGTCCACAGTAACCAGCTGGGAGAACAATGTATTTGCTCACATTCCCTGCTATGATATCATCACTTCCGACGGCACTGCCTGTTGCAGTAAAAGCAAAAAAAAAAATAACCATGAGCATAAAAAAAATATATATATAAAAAAACAGTAGAAGGCTAGTCCCCCACACATTTCTACATAATATAATATATGCACCATTTAACATTTGCACCAGTAAATGAACTCTTTCTTTCCAAAGTGAATATAAGAATTCAGATATAATAATGGCATCACATGTGAAAGTCTCTTAAGGAACAAACCACCCAGCCTGATTTCTTGCCTGTTTATGACCAGTGCCTGAACCCTCCCATATGCATTAGTCTGACATTCAGCTAGGATCACTTCTTTCAACAAGAGCTCTCTAGTACATAGATCCTGCATGGAACTGAACTCCTCATCAGCTTCTTGCTTTATCACAACCCTCAGAAGCATCTTCCCCACTATCAGCATTAATGGGATCTTTCTCCTCCATCCTTTTGCCTATTTTCATGCATCTTAAATGAACTTAGAACCTTTGAGACTGTTCATTCCCACTCATATTTGAAATTTTAAAATTATTAGAAGGAAAAGACATACACCATGGAGTCATGTGACTATCTGAGCCTGGCTTGCTTAGGAAAAAAACTCAGAAAAAGAACTTAAATAAAGAATTTCTTTTTTTTCAAGCAGCATTTTTTTGATGGTAAAATATATGACATAAATTTTCCACACAATGGCACGTTTTTTGTCAAAATACATCAGTAGTGAATACATTGAAAGCTTTATCCTTACAGTAAAATTATAGTAACAAATTGCAATCTGCAAAATATTTTTTCTAAATAGGGATGGAAGAACACTAATTTTTTTTCCATTTGAGACGTGTACAAGAAAGTAAGTAAATAATTGTATATTATATTATAGATGTATATTATAGTGAAAGAATCACTCAGCACTTTCCTCACTACTTACAGCTTGGACAAGAAATATTTAACAATAGAAAAACTATCTTCTATGTTACAGAAAACGAAGAAATGCGTATGTCTTCAAGTGCAGAAGGCATGTGATGGGATAATGGGATGATAATATCTTATTTCACTCTGATAAATAGGGCTACTAAGGCTTCTAGAAATAGACTTTTGGTCTGTGCTGATTTTTTGACATTTAAATGGGTTATGGGGGATGATAAATGTGACATAAAGCTCAATTTGTTTTATTTTTATATCGAAAACTATTTCACACAAATGTTACAAGCAATTCATATTGTCCCTGAATGATGAAAACAGCCTATTAATTAAAAGTGACCTTTCCATACATAAAAGTATTCCACCTCTTGAGGCAAAACACCTTAGCTGAGGTAACAAATTATATCAATGTATCAGTGACACCACAGTTAAAGGGTCTGTCAGGTTTTCTATTATAAACCCATATTTTCACAGGTATATAAATCCCATATTAAAAAATATGCATATGCAGGTCAACATTTGGCATATGAATCCCCAGTCTTCCCTGGAAGAAATTTGAAACTTACTCTCTTTGAGAAGTACTACAACAGAACAAACAGAATTTAGACCTTTTCTTACTTTATCATAATCTAAAAATGTAGATATTTAATAATGCATGACAGTATTTTTTTTGTTAGCAAAATTATTATTTGTAACCTCTGGGTTATTTGTTTTAGACTGAATAATTACCCACAGACAGCAATCTGCGGCATTTAAATTGTTTTCTTTAAGTGCATAATTGCTACTTAGGGTATTTTAGCTGGATGTTTTTTACCAGCATGTTGATACAATTGGCTTAAAGCTGGTAACACCAGAGGCAAACTTCAGCCTGGATGGGGCATCTGTGCATCTAAATAAATAAAATTCACCCCTCTGCATTGGGCAAGCTGTCGTGCAGAGCAGCAGCCAGAGCAAAACCACTTCCTCAGTTTCACCTGAGTGCCACTTGGATTGAGTGCTCGTGTACCTGCTGCAGGTATGACTAGTCAAGTTGGTCATTTGCAATCCAGCACGTGGAATCAAGGATACAGAGAAAAATTAATGGAAAACCTGCAAATCACTATGAGTGCCTGAGCTACCAGGGACCACAGTGAAAAAATGGGAGGCAGGGAGTCACCTGAGTAGAGCAGTTTGAAGACTGAACTACTCCTGGTAAACCTTCCCTTTTAAGTCTCAGCTAAAAGTAACAGGCCTCTTATAAATTGTAAAAGATGGCTGGGAAACACCACTTAAAGATGGAGAAACTAGAAATTATTACATTCATAGCATTGCTACCATAAGACTGCAGGAAAAACAGGCAGAAGAGAGAGTTACATCTCCCTGGCAAATTAGAAAATCTGCCAGTGGGGTCTTTACACAATGCAGAAGGAAGCTGTCAAGTAACTGTGTCCCAGCAAAAAGTTTCCATCTGCTCCTCCTGACCTAACGCAGCCCTCCAGGAATGAGAATAAAATCATCAAATAGCCTGTAATTCATAGCCATTTAACAATATTACTCTCCTAGCATGTTCTTTATTCCACAGTACTGTGACTATTCAGAACGCACTGTTGCTGTATTTTGAGTTATCTTTAATCTCTAAACATGCAAAACTGCTGTCTTTGAACTTAGTGTCATTATACAGCACAACAGCAGCACGTCCCTTCTGGCATGTTCTCCTTGGGTGATAAAGAAAAGGCCAGAGCACTGCCCAAAAAGGAGCCTGCACTGCTGCATTACTCGATTATAAAACACAGTTTCATGCCTGTCTGTTGAGCAGATGCAGAGCGCAGTGCTGGGAATACATTACCACCCTCAGATGGAGAGAACAGCTACCCTGGGCTCCAGTCCTCTGGCCAGTAAAGAGATCCTGTCCTCACAACTGGGCAGCCCTAAGCAGATTTTCCTGGCTGGAGGCAAAGATGTATGACAGAACCTTGTGGGGAAGGGAAATAGCTCTTCAATCTGAAACAAACTGAAAGGGAAATAAGAGAATTAACTCAAGTACAATCCTTCACATTCCACTTCAGGAGACCAGATTCTCCTTTGAAAAAAAAGGTTAGATAAGACAAGCAAAGGCAAAACCTAGCAAAGAAATTGTCTCAGGATGTAGTTCTTATTTTGTCAATTATTTTTCTTATAGGTTGTAAGACACATAGCTATTTTATTCTAATTCTTCATAGATTAAACTCCGGGAGGCTCCAGCAAATCCCTAGGATTTACTTTTACCGCAGTATTAAACTTCAATGGTAATTTTCTATCAGGTATAAAATCTGTAGGTGCCTGAAATCTCTGTAAGTATATAAGGTTTTAAAATAAAACCTGGACAGAGTCTTCTGGCATCTGCATTCATCATTATTGTCATTGTGGATATATTTCACATCAAACTAGTGAAAATGAATACAATCAGTTCCAGGAGACTGGGATTCATAGGAGGAAGAGTTTGAAAATTTCCATAGTTTCTTTGCTCTTCTTAAATTCAAAGGGTAAAGCCAACTTTTTTTTTTCATTTAGGAAAAGATTAAATCAGTACTTGCTACAATAAACATTATGCAAATTTAAGTACATTTTCTATAAAAACTGTAGTTTCTAGAAGAAGGTACCTCTTTAGAAAGTAACAGGATACATTTTGCAATCTAAAACATCTACAGTGTAAAGATCTAATAGCCAGATTCCTATCATCCAGGGGCCAGGAAAGATACCCAGGTATCCTAATGAAAAGCTCCATCAGCCTTGAGCAGTACTGTTAATAGAAACCCATACAAAGAAATGAATCTGAACTCTCAGTACCATTTGCAAGCAAAAAAAAGAAAGATTCAGATGACCAACAGCAACTGCTATTAGCTCCAAAACATACCAAGTCTCCAGATGAACACTGCTCAACACATTTTGACTAAGTAGCAGTTATGGAGGTCATGCCAATAACAGTGGCTGCTTCAGAAACCTGAAAACAATGTCATTTTAGCAAAACTCTTTTAAATTATAGCATTTGTATAAGTCTATAGCCTTAGTAGTTGATTATGTTCTCGCATTCTTTGACTTTTTTTTTTAATAAAAGCTTTAATATCACTGTCCCTAGGCTTCAGAAACACTGATATTCAGGAAGACAAGCTATTTCTGCAATGACTTCTGAATGCTCTGTGGCCATTCTAAAAATCCTACAGGCAGCAGAAGTCAGGAACTTGGAATTCCAGCTCCACTGACTTAAAAATGCTAAGAAAAAGAAGAAAACACAACTGTCATTTTGATCTTCACGGCCGTGTATCCTGAAGCAAGGCTTGGGCATGACCCGAAGAATCTAAACATACTGCAGAGTGCTGTCAATCTGAAATGAACTTAAATCACAGGCACTGTGATCTGAAAAGAAAGGGGAAAAAAATATGTTCAGACTACAAATCCCAGGGTTTGAGACAATACCCAGCATGGTAGCAGCCACACCTGCTGCCTCACATTGGGGTAGTGCACCCATTCTGTCACTATTACCTATTTCAAAGGTCCAGCAGAACAAGGAAAATGTTGGTTACCACAAGAAGGCATTGTCACACAGCTTGAACCAGTTCTAAAGAATAGTAACATCGTGTTGTCATTTAAAAACCAAATTTGAGATAAAGCAGCTTTACAGCAATTGTCTCTTCAATTACTTTCCTCCTACGGTTTGACCAACAGACTGCTTGTCAAGTCTGTCTCCAAACTGTGAGATGATATTCATATTCAAGAAAACAAGCAAAGTAAAGATGAACTCCAGTTTAGCAGAGATTATCAGACAAATTCTGAGCTTTGCAAAGGTTCTGAAAGTACTCAGGAGAAATAAACTGCAATCTTACTGCCACAGACCTGAAAGAGCTTGCAGTTGGTTGCATAATAGGAAGGAAACATAACTTATTGTTTGGGGTTTTAATTTTATTGCACAAGTTATTCTTTCTACAGAGGCTTCCAGACAATATTAACTTTCAACATTCCTAACATGACTCATTAGCTAATCCATCATTAATTTTTATTTTGGGTTAGAATCATAAGTACATCTAAATACCTCATGCTTCTTTAGATTCACATACCCAAACTGCTTTAGTCTACACAAGGTGTGGAATAGGTGTCTGAGACAAAACTCAGAGTGGAAAAAATAGTGTTCTTACATGCAAATATGTAAAGCAAAATGTGTCACTAAAGATGCCACTTGGAGTTCCTACAAAAGGCTCCATGGAGCCACAAAGAGCACTTTGCCTGAAACACTGATACTGAGGAGAAAGCCCCAAAGCAAGCAGGGACAAAAAGATACCTAAGGTGCTCAGCCCAAAACACAGCATCAACCACCAGGCTGGTGAAGTGTGAAAAGGTGATGAGAAATCTGCACTACCCGGTCATTCAAAAAGACCAGATCCACACAGAAATACAACTATCAATCCAAGGTCAATTATAGCTCCTGTCCAAAATCCAGTGAAGAACATTCAACTGGAGATATCTGGCAGACAGGTACTGCTCTGCAAAATGACCCCTCATTCCCAGGGACTGGCATTGTCTTAGGAGTTTATAGAAAAAGGAAAAAAATCAGCCTGTGTGGACTTGCATTTGTTTCATATGCGATATTTGTTTCCAATCTTCAACCTAAAAGCTTTACTTTGAGACTACTCATTTATTATCTCAACAGGGACTATCCCCAAGGATATACCTTTCTCTTAGAGACAAATGGCAATGGAATTTTTTGTATCACTTTAGTGAAATCCAAAGTGTCCAAGAAGGTATGAACAGATTTTTCTAATGAAAATTTTAAAAAGCAATTAATTCTTTGAACTCAGTAAGCAAGAAAAAAATCCATTACTCTTTTTACTGAATTTGTATGCTCTAATCTAAAATTCTACCACAAATGAAAAATAAAAACCCCTGAAAAATACAGTTATACCAAGTACATTAACTGAAAACATGTTTATTTGAAAACAGTGTAAGGATCAGTGAATGTCACCATATATAATTTATTTTTAACAAGTATTTGGTATCTTGATAATATCAAAGGTATCACATGGTGCAATAGTTGCTATAGAAGCAATACTTAAATAAAAAACACATCAAACAAAAGCATAAAACATATAACCAGTTAACAAAAATATAGTACATAATATGCAACCCCAGCTAGCAGACAAAAGAGAAAATAATAGCTATTGAGCTGAACTAGTCCTCATAGAGTTGCATCTGCAAAAAAGTAACAATATCAGCAAGTCCACTTTTTCTGGGAAATAAGGGATGGCTGAGAGAATTAGTTCTGCATGTGAATGAGGAGATGCTGAAACGCCTGTTGAAGAGGGCACAGGAATTCAAGTTCAGGGTCAAGAAAAAAATTCAGGGGGTGCTCCTACCATGCAAGGGGAAATTCTGTGTCTAGGGATTCTGAGGCAGGGAAAGAACTGAAGAGTCAAAGCCGATCCCTTGTGTGGTACTACAGAACTTCAGGAAGTGATACTCTCTCTCTTCCATACCATCCCATGTCTTTCTGAAATTTGTATGCAACTGATTTCCCAAAGACAAGGAGGGCATGTGACCTGCAAAAAATAGTGAGTCAAAGCAGGCAGGCAATTGCAGGGTTTGGAATTGTAGTGGAGGAAATTTCAGGTAAGGGCAAAACCTGATATTACTCACAAAACTGGAAAAAGATGGTGGTGGTTGAAGTTACTCACTAGCGTTCACTGGTACCACCCTAAAATGCTGTAAATATTTCCTATGCTATTTAATACTGAAACAAAACAGCTTTTATATACCTGGATTTGTGTTTTGTGTGAGGGAAGATAGAGAAAGTGGAAGGAAAGGGAGAGATTCATGGATATATGCTGTGTATATACCCATATATACTCCTGGATGATATGTATATACCCATGTTTCAACAGCTGCCCTGGGTGTGAGGCATTGATTTAACAAAAGTGTGTTATCTCGCTTAAACTTGACAGCATAACTGGAAGAAGTCATGCCAAAATAAATTTACAAAGTGAAGATAACGCACACTGAGGCAAGCTAAATGCAACCAAGGCATCTTATATGTAGCAACCAATGCAATGACCCTGACCCATGATTATATAGCCTTCAGCCACTAACAAAGTTTAATCTCTCTGAGTTAACAGCTTTGTGCATCTCCTTTCTTTGGGACCAACTGTGCTCAGCTGGGAAACTGAAAAAGACTCAATAGGTAATAAATATTCTTGATATAACAGAGAAGTAGGTTGATTTCAGCTTTCGCAAAAGGCCAAGGCTTTATTTCTTGTCCCAGTTTTCAGACTCCTCAGTCCTGACTATCACATTCAAAATGTTTGTCCACAAAAGACATCTCCTAAAAATACCAAGAATGAAGTACTATGGAAGCCTTTCAAGAATATCAGCAAGGTCAAGTATGGAACACATAAACAGCACTTTTTCTGTTTATGAAAATTAGCCAGCTCAGCCAAATTTGTAGCACTTTTCATGTCTTACTATATCTACTGATTGAACAGGAACTTTCCAAATTTATATTTAAAGAGATGTCTATGCCATACTGTGGAAAGATGAGCTTCTCTGCTGAATGCCAGGAAGGCCAAAAGGAGACAGCATGGCTGTGGGGCTGCACCTGAGCTAGCAAGCTGTACCATGGACATTATTCCACGGTTAGCACTGAGGGAATACAGCTGTGCCTTCAAATTTGGATAGGGCTTTTATCTCATTCTCAGCTATTCTTCACAAGCAATCAGCCTGGTGAGCCTCAACACAGGTCAGCTGTGGGACTACACCAAACCCACAATTAACAGCTATTTTGACTTTTTGATACCTAAAGTGCAACTACGGTAAATTTCTTGCAGATGCACCTGTCCAAATTTTTTTTAAATTATTTGATTATCACTAATTCAAGTGTTCAGGAGACTTCAATTCAATTCCTAACTCAACCACTGACATCATTTTGGTGGTAATGAATCTTTATCCATGGGAAACTAGGCCTTCCATGAGGGCTCCAGAGAGCACAAGAATTCTGTGGGGAAATGCATCAGCAGCTCTGTACAGCACCATCTCTCTCTTCAAGACCTTGTATTTCCCAAGTGATTGGAAGAAAGGTGGTTGCTGCAGCTGCTTGGGCTTTCATCCTGAGTGATGTAAACTGAAAACTGGGCAACTTCAGATAATTTCCACCCTGATAATTACATATCATAATTCATGTATCCTTCTTGGGGTTAAACTGCTATTCTCCTTGGCTCTTGCTTCCTATTTACGTGTTGTTTAGAGGCTGGGATGTCTTCTGTCAGTTCACTTAGGCCAACAGGAGTTTCAGGCACAGTTTCTTCAAGTTACACTCATCTTCACTACTACATATTTAAAATAATTTGGGATTTTAGTACTACTTCTGGAATAATTTGTTCCCCCAGGTTGCTGAAATCAATTACACTATTAATTACTGCCATAGTTATAATTGCTCATTGAAACAACTCCTTTAACTTCTTCATTTAGAACAGCATTTCCCCCTTACTTTCCAAAACAGTCCATTTTCAAAAAGTAGTATTTGAGACCAATGAGAATTTTTTTGATCCAGGCATTGCCCACTCACATTCCCTTTATTTAAGAACATAATCTAGTATTTCATTTCAAACAATTAGATCATTGCAGTTTTATTTTATTCACAAAGTGTAAGCACTGCATAGCAAAAAAAAAATCAAATATTGTTTCAGAATTCCCATTTTCTAACATAAAAAGTGTCAGCAAAAACAAACATTCTATTAACTCTCTTGCATCAGCAATGTAACAGGAATTAAACTTTAGAGAACGCTACTAACTAATACAGCATATTCAGCAGTTTTTTAACTAAGCAAATACCAAGCTGATACAATATTTATGGGAATATGAAATGCATACAAAATATTTCAAATATTCAGAACACAAGCCAAAATTCTACCTTCAAGAAGGCTTACACAGAGAAAGCTCTGAGATCAGATTACTGATTATTTGTACCGCTCAGAAGTAAAATAAGCAGCAGATATAGTGGTATTGTGCCTAGTTACAAAACAATTGCTATTCTGCAGTACCACAGACTTTGGGTATAGGTAAGCAGTACAGAGCCAAGTTTATCTCACAATACTATTTTATAAGGACACTTCCCATGAAATAATGTCGCTACCTTTGAATTTGTATAAGTTATTTGAGGGATTTTTCATTAATCAAATGCATCATTCTAGCTCATCTACATTTTATGTGCATGAAAACTTGATAGTCACTTGCCAGGTTTCCCAGTGCTGAAGTTCACTGTAATCTCACAGTGACTCTGCTGCTTATTGCAAATGAAAACACATCAGCAGAGCTGCAATGAATCCAAACAGGCTCTCTTTGGAATGGATTCCTGCTGCTCTGCTCTGGTGATTCACGGGAACTGATGTTCCACTCGCTTTAGTGGAGATTGAAATTCAACACATTTTTCAAGGTGCTTATGAAACAACGTGTAAAAGGAAAATCTTGCCAGTTTTCACTCACGTTTGTGAGATTCACTGCTAAGTAAATAGCTCTATGAATTAGTAGGTAAATGAAACCATTAGAGAGCTCATTCATCTAATAATAATAATAATTTAAGACAACTACTTTTTCCTCCTACCCCCTTTTCTATGCTTGATTTTTGACACATTGAAAGTATGAAATCAGTCAGTTTACCATACTGAGATAACAGAGATACATATGTATATTAGAAAATGTATATATCAGAACATACAAGTTTGAGTCTTTAACCTTTACACATTACTTATCCTAAAACAGAACCAATCATGAAAAGCATTTATGATACACAAATACATCAAATTCATTGCCAAACATTTGCAGGATGAGAGCCCTAGATTTAACACTAAAGTCCACATCCTGAGTTTGAGAGCCTGTGACAAAATGAAATGCAAGTCATTATTATTTTGGTACAGTGGTTTTCCAAACCATTTCAACATACAAATAGTAAAATTACTTCCAAAAAACATATGTAAAAATCCAAAGTTAACAAATATAGCACTTCTTAAATGGCAGGCTTGGCCTCTGAGACAGTCAAGAAAACGAGTTGTGGGAACAACGTGACAAGGAAGTTGGGATATGGGATACATTGATGTGTGCCTATAACCAACTCTCAATTAATTGTAAATTGCTTTACCTCTATTATAGATTAATTGCAGACACAGCTTGAGCCTAGAAGAACTTATTATCCAGGTACAATGCAATCTAAACATGGCAATTCTGCATCAAGGCTCTGCATGCCAACTACCTTGGGGGATCACTTGAGAAATATAAGCTGGTTTCTATAGATTCCCATCGTTCTGGAAAAGGGCAGCACAATCAATCCTCCAGAAACAAGAAGTTTGTGAAGCAGCACAATGCACACACCCAGGTGAGCCTGCTGGAGCTGCTCTGCATCCAGCAGCACCACAGTGAGCAAAGCAGCACGGCTGCATCTCAGCAACATCAGCAGGAAATATCTGCACCAACTCCTCTCCACGTCCTCCAGCACCTTGTTTATCCAGGTGCTTTCTGTCACCAGGGTACCACAGGTCTTTATTTAAAAACTTTCATAAAGGTAACGATGACTATACAACCATTTCCCTCTATGACTTCTGTCCCTAAGCAGGTGTTGCTGGAGGAAAGAAGAAGAGGAGGAAGGAAAATTTCCCAGCGTAGACAAGTTGTCCATCTCTTCTGTGGCAGCTGACAGCTATTGTGTGAGGTGTCCCACCTGGAGGGCAGGCTGGTTCTGCAGATCTGAATGTCCCAGTCCTGTTAGTGGCCCCATGTGGAGATCAAGCTGGTTCCATTGTAACACAGGGAGATGACTTTAAAACCTATTTTATTGAGCATTAAAGCTATATAGCTCAACTTCCAAAATCAGAAATGCTATGTAGGCCACATAAATGCATTCTGAGGTTAATCTGGTATTTTGCATGAGACTCTTGCCTACTAAAAGCAGTAACAGCCACACTAAAGAAACTTGCAGAGACTTCTGTTTTACAAATTTCAGTATAAAACCTATTAAAATTCTCAATATGTCTCATTTTACCTTTTACAAATTCAAAAGCCTCCTCTCACAAGTGCTAGTAATTAATAGGGTGCTTTGAACTTCACTGAAAGAAAAAACGTTGGGAGGCTTGAGGTAAGTAACTTTTCAAAGCTTTGATTATTAGTCAAAGAAAAAAATGTATGAAATATGGCTAGGAAATGGTAAACCATTCAAAAATGGCAGCTGGAACACCCAACACACTCCTGTTTCCTTCTTTTCCTGAAATTATATCTTCTGGCTGTATAAAGCCTTCATTAGTATTTCTCAGGTCTCCTTATATGGCAAATTATATAACAGAAATATGATCAAAGCTTTAAGTACCAAAAATATATTAGCAGCTCTTCTTCAATGAATTTTTTTAGTGGGGATTGTTTCCACTGGATAACTCAAAAACGCTGAAAATGAGTTGAATATCAGCCTACTGGCAACACAGTCTAATGATTATTATAATATCTTTCTGCAGTGACTAGTTAATTTCTATATAAACTTCAACAAATATTTTAACTTATACAGTAAAAACTGAAAAAGTTAATGGTCTTACAAAGTGCCTCACATTAACTAATAAACCTTTCTCTAATGTCCCCTGGACTACCAACTCCTCCAGCTGAAATGTACCGATGCTATCAGTAAGTTCTAGCAAATGTCTTTTATTGAACAAAACCCATTTTAGATTTGTTTACAAATCCATGCTGCAGCATCTTACAAACAACTGCAAACAGCTTTTTCTGGTGTGTGAACATCTGCAAGGCTGGGCCCAGTCTCCACACAGTTTTCCACTGACGTTTGAAGCCTCCTTGTGTTGATAGGAGGATACAGTGGGCAGATCCCTTTCAGCAAGAAGGCTGCAAAGTCTTTTCCCAAACACTGGAATTCAGCTATCTTTACAGGTTAGTGGTGTATATTGCAAAATAAGCTCTGTTGTTTGTATACACTTTAAAATTCAGAAATCACTTAGGAAAGGTTAATTCAATTGAAGAAATTAAGTTTACCTGGAGAATGAGAAATACCGCTGATGTGTGGTTTTATTTTAATGACCAAGATTAAATAATATTGTTAAAGTCATTAGCTGATTTCTCATATTTTAAATTTCCTCATGATAAAGCTGGTGAATTAGAATTTCCAGTTATCAAAAAAGTCTATATTTAAAGACAAATAAATTATGTTCTTATTTAGTTTGGCTTTTTATTTAATAATTAAGGCCACTGAAAAGAAAGCAGTATGTTCCTGATACTAGCATGCTGTCATACCATATGTGATTAAATATTTTTAAAATAATAACAATTCTTTTTTGAAAGAATAATCAAAAGCTATCTTTAAAACAATCCAGCTCAGCACAATCATATTAAAATCAATTAGAAAACTGCAGAATTTACACAGCTGTTCTATTGGCCCCTTCACTTGCAGATCTGTGAAATAATGATCTCAACACTAAGTATTTTAGAAACACGAATTACTACACAAACTTTGAGTGAGGCTTGAGCATTCAAAAGTGGTTTGCAGCTTTCCTCCCGTAAGCCAGGTCACAGTCTGGCTGTGAACACTTTGAAAATTCCAACCATTCTTAATATGAAATGTGACTCAACACCACTCTGCAAGGTACTGACCATGACATGTAAATAAACATTAAAAACTCCACATTCAGCTGGGAAGCCTGTTTATTCCGATAACAAGGATTTTTGGTCTAAAGGCATTTATTTATATCCTGTCCAGCACTGTGAGTAAATGCCTTTTCCTGCTTTCACTACGATTTCAGTGATGATGACACAATGAAACGCCAGAAATACTAATATCCACAAAATGACTAGCAACTGTGGAATAACACATATTAGACCTGTCAATCCAGGCTAATGTGCAGTTGTCTCAGATAGAAAACTATTACAGAACTCAGAGATAACCTGCACCCTTTGATCATTCAGGTCTCCAGATGCAAGGCCTCTGAAGGTAATACAGATGCCTAGAACAGAAACCTGGGGAGATGAGATAACTAGTGAAATTCTAAATTGGAAAATACTTTCATCTGGTTCATGGGTCAAAAAATTTAGCAAATACAGGCATTCTGTACTCACTTTGACCTACTCCTAAAGCTTCCTTAAGGGAAGCTAAAATGTCCTCTTTGCAACAGAACTGGAAAAATAACATTCATCTGGTTTTGAAGAAACTTAACTCAACTGGCTGTTTTCCTGTATCCTGGATCTTCCAAAAGGTTATGACACCAAAGTCAGCTGAGCAGAACAACAGGAATTCAAACCGAGAAGCTCCTGAGACTAACTAACTAAACTCAATCACTTTCATCCTCCTGCAGACTTCATTTGTGAAGATTTATGTTGCTTTTAAGTTGGATTCCCAGCTTGAGACATGAAGGTTTCAGTCTGGAAAACCAAATAGGAAAGCATACAAATTTAGAATTTACTGCAAAAGCTGATTTAAACACTTTCAAGAAAGTAGGTAGGACTAAGGAGCCAACTACAGGGGGAAAATTATTAATTCAGAGTACAGTCAGCTGATTTGCAGCACTCTAACCAAACATCAGAATACAGAAACTATTTTAATGGATTAGACCAGATGTCTGCCTAGTCCAGTGAGGATAGCAGCAGAATATGAACTCTGTACTAGACAGGTGTGAGATAATCTACCTTCCATATTAAGTCTCAATTTTACTTCAAATACAGAGACTGGCTGAAACCATTATGTAGAAAATAATGCTGAGCCTAACAGTAAAATAAAAGCTGATGGAATCCCTCTTCTGAAGTGCTTTGTGCAATTCTCTGTGTCCTAATCCCCCTCCCCAACTTAAAAAAAAAAGTTTAAAAATTTAAAAAAACTACTACAGAAACAAAAATCTAAAGGGAAAAAGAATGGAATATGAAAATATTTGTATACAGGAAAACAGTAAGAATAATTATCAGTATAAAACAGATTAATATTCTTCCCTACAACAGAAGGAGACACTAATAAAATTGAAGTTTAGAGAGGTCATAAGCATCCTAGATGTGCATAATTCACTATCAGATGTTTTCAGAAGGAACCTAATTTTTCTAATCACCTTTCTCTGTGTGCACACTGTATTTTTTGACATTGATTCTTGTCAAGCCAGGCTTACTGGACTAAATCAGTAAAGAATGATCCATAACAGCAATCTGCGCTGCTATAAGGCATGGATAAGTTACCTTCAATTTCTCTGTAACTCAGTTTCCTTATGCAAAAATTGCAAATAAAAATCAGTATTTCTAGATGGGAAGATGAGATTATGAGTTATTACTTGTGTTTTCTGATCCATGACTAAAAACAAAAACAAAACAAAATAAACAAAAAAAAAGCAACACCCAGCAAGTGTAATATAATCATACTGGCTAAATTGATTTATATGGTTTGAACAATGTTCAGTCCTTCTGTAATGGTTTTATTCTCCTAGTATTTGTGCAAAATGCAGGTTCCAGAGCTAGATTCCTGTATGTCCTGAAGACTGCTCCAAATCTCACACCTGATGAAGACTCACTAAGCAGTGAGGATGCAGCAGGAACATTCCCCAGTCATGTGTTCAACAACACTGTCAGTGTCACCCAGCAGTAAAGGGGAGAGAAAACAGATTCTTTGAGGGATTTGCCAAGGAAAGAACCTGCCTGCCTGTCGACTTAATGTTAGCTGACAGACAGAAAAAAATCCAAATCACCCCACCTTTTTTCCCACAGCCTTGTTTCCATGAACTTTCTTAAAAGTGGGCAAAGATCACAAGCTTTCTTCCTTTTCTCTGAGGGTTTTGGGTCTTTTCCCTATCTTTATGGTTCTTTGCATTTTTAATTCCTTATCTGGTTTCTCCAAAACAGAAGGACCTTCGAATGAAACTTGCAAAATGGCCAGACATGCATTATAAAACTCAAGCAGACATGTATCAGGACATGCAACTACACATGAATTCAGCACAAGCTGAAACACAACATTTATGAGAAAATCATCAATTAGTCAGCTGCAATGGTCAGAAGTGGAGAAAGTTCTGGGCAAGGCTAAAATTAAAAAGCAAATACTGTTAAGCTACAGGTTTAAATAATACAGCAGAGTAAGAGCAAGTTACAGCAATGTAAGAGTAAGTTTATCTGGAAATAGTATGAAAGTTACATTCCATGCTGAAGTTACTGACAATGGCAAAGGCACAGGGAGTAGGCAGGAAAGCTGACAAAGTCAAATGGCCACTGGAAATCTGTTCCCCAGTTCACAGCTCAGGCAGAGCTGATCAGCTGTCTTTAGCAGTGTTGCTCAGTGCAGAAGATGAAAACAGTCACCTGCCTCACAGATAAGTTCAACATATAATAAATTTTACAGTGTTTTTCCAGGGGTTCATAAACAGTATGGCTGAACACAGGGAATTCAATACCATATGGACAATCCATTTAGATGCAGATTCTGTAGTATCATCTCCCAGAATACAACAGCATTTGACATATTTATCACTTTTTTTCACCTTAAGTGGCCCAAAAATTCAAAATCAATTCTATGGATAATGCATATTCATTTGGAGCCACTTCTGAGGCTGAAAAGCAGAGATGCAGCAGCTAACACAGCAGGCTGGGAAAATGAACTCCTGGTTCAGGAAGCCAGATAATTTATGTATGGTACTGTGGGAGATTAAATATTCAGAAAAACTGTCGTCTTTGTTCCATCCTCCAAATGTTAGTATCTCTAAATTTTGTAACATATTTTGGGAACTTTTGTTTTCATGTGGATTGGAAAAAACCTTAACTGTGCTTTCTTTCAACAGGAAAAGTCCCCTATACCTAGAGGATCCTTATCATTTATGATACACAAAACTTAAGTCCACAGACAAACTTATCTCACATACACAGTTAAAGCCATTGTTAATACATCCTGAATAGGAAGAATAACATTTGGCGCCTTCCTTAAGGAGATCCTCAGTAACAGCGTAAGGGATGGGAGCTGTCAGGTGTGCTGCTCGCTGTCCCTCGGCAGCCTCCGGGTACTTTACACCTCCCAGACGGGGCAAGCAGCACCTGCAGGTCAACCCGCAAGCTACCTTGGGCTCCAAATTCAGTTCCAGACCTGTGTCTTCACGTATTATTTTTTTTCCATCCTAATTCATGCAGGCGGGTCGTTTCTTGCGTTAGGGGAGCTCCTCTGCACCACCGGCGTGCTGTTCGCCACCGCCACCTTTGCCCCTGCGCGGGAGGACGGGGCAGAGTGCGGGACGAGTGCGGGGGGACGGGGCACAGTGTGGGGGGAGTGCGGGGGGACGGGGCACAGTGCGGGGGGACGGGGCACAGTGCGGGGGGACGGGGCACAGTGCGGGCTGCCCCACCATCAGCCTCCTCCTGTGCCCCGCCGGGGTTCACTCCGCACCCGGCCGGGTGCGCCGGGCTCTGGCCCTCACCTTCCACCCCACAGCGGGTCAGTCCCCCTCAGGCAGGCCTGGAACGCGGGGAGGCTCTTCCCTCTCTCCCTAGCTTTCCCCACGACCACCTTGTCCCTGGGAAGACGCTCCTCATTGCCCAAGGGAAGGGGCCTTGCCCTTCGTCACAGCTCCCACGGCAGGAGCCTCTGCCGCGGTCCCTTCACCACCTCAGTGCCCTCGGCCAGAGGTGCTCCCCTCCCTCTCCCCTAAGAGAAGGGCTCCGTCTCCGCGCTCCGCTGCGAGCCAGGCCCCCTCTACCGCCAGAAGCCCCTGGAGACGGGGGGCTGCCCCTCTCCCCCCGCCCAGGCGCCTGCGGCTGGCACTGACCCGTCTCTGCCGTCCTGCTCCTCTCCGCCATATTTGTTGTCATCCCGCCACCCCCCCACAACGCCGCCCGGCCGTCGCCATGGCAACGCGCGTCACCGCACTGGGGGAGCCGCGCGCGCCCCCGACATGGCGGCGGGGCTGACGGCCGCCCCCGGGAGAGCTCCTCTCCCCGGGGAGAGCCTTCCCTGCGAGCGGCTTTCCGCCGTTATCCCGCCTGGGGAGAGCCCTTCCCGGGAGCGCCTGCCTGGGGACAGCCTGCCCGGGAAGCAGCCTCCGCTCCCATCCTCACCCAACCCAGCAGCCGCCGCGGTGCTGGCGGGCGGGGCGTGAGGGGAGCACCACCGGCCGCCCGCCCCTCACGCAGCGCGGCTCCCTGCCGCGCCCGCCCCGCTCCGCCTCCCGCGGCTGCTGTTTACCGGAGATACTGGGACGGGGAAGAGAGCACTAGTTCTCTGCTCCCCGGTGCCTGCCGCCACCTCGGCGGAGGACGGGGCAGCGCCGGTACCGCAGTTCCCCCCGGGGCTCGTCCCTGCCCGCGGGAGTCGGTGCGGGCCTGAGGTGCTCACAGGGCACCGAGGAGGAGAGGCTCGTTATCACAGAGTATCATTTAGGTTGGAAAAGACTTCCGAGATCATCGAGCCCAGTCTAAGACCGAACACCACCATGTCAACTAGACAATGGCACCAAGTGCCACGTCCAGTCTTTCCTTAAACACCTTCAGGAACAACTCCATCGCCTCCCTGTGCGGTCCATCCCAGTGTCTAAATTACCCTTTCTGTGAAGAAATTCTTTCTGTTGTCCAGTGTCCTGCTACTCTGGAGGTTCATGTCCCCCTCCGCACAGAGCAGGGCAGAGGGTTCGGGTTCTGTGTCACCCCAAGGGAAGGAAGGGAGCACATCTCTCCCGCTCCTATTCCAGCCTCAAGCACTGAGGTGCAGCACCGGCAAACATGGCCAATTCTTGTGTGCGTGACTGCCCCACCCTGCCCCAAACCCAGCAGGTGAGGCTGGTCATGTGGCACTTATGTCAACTTTTATTTTTTTTTTTTTTTTAATTTCTTGAGGCAGCCCAGTGGGGAGCTTCATTATGTGTGTGAGTGTTGCCCGTCTGTCTCTCTGCCCCAGCCCCAGCAGGTGAGCCTGACCATATGGCAAATGCAGTGCTGCGGACGGCAGGGCTTCTGTGTGCGCTTGTTCCCGGGCCCGCTGGGTGACACTCACCATGTGGCAAACACGGCGATGAAGGCTCTGGTGCAGAGGGGCTAATTATGTGTGCGAGTCCCGGGGGACCCGGCAGGCTGGGTGTGATCATGCGTGTCTCGCTAATGCTGAGGCGCAGGCTCCATTGTGCATCCTCAACGCACACAGCTCCGAGCTCTCCGAAGAGCTGACCACAGGACAAGCACAGCGTTACAAGCACGAGCATCGAGCCTCGACTCGTGTTTGTGTTCATACACATGCCGGCGTGGGGCTGAATGCACCCCAAACTGAACGGCTGTTAAACTGTGGAACGGAGAGTACACAAGCAATGCTAAGCAATGGAAATGGGCAGGACTGTGTTTATGGTTGTGTACATGCTCAGGTGTTTGCTTCCTTAGATCTAAGGAAGTAAATTAACGTAGCCACTTCCTAGTGACCAATGACTAGTCAGTAAAACACTCCAAGCTTAAAAATTAAGGCATGTAAAATTGTGTCTTTCTCCATTTAAGATCTGTTATTTAAACATCACTTTACCTCTTTGTCTTCCTACCCAGTATATGCCTTTTCTGCTCCAGTTCAGCTCCTCTTAACAAGACCCACGTGGCTAATACCTGCAGGTTCTACATGCTTGGATTTTTCTGTAGGGTCAGTTGCTTTCTTTCTACCTGGAAAGGAGAAAGCCTGCTCCTTTTTGCAGCCTTGTTCATTCTTCTTTCAGTTCATAGTTCTCTGGTTATTTTTGCAACATCTATTTTTGTGGTTTCCCTTCCTCTACTGTTTCCTTTCTTTTTCAGTGGGACTTAGGCCTCTTTTCTTTATCTACTTCACTCTCAGTATCTTACTTTAGTAATATATAAGCTAATTTAACATGACTTTAGCCACATGCCTGTTCCTTGATGAAATACCTGTCTAAAGTACCAAGGGGGATTTGTGATGGGATTGGAAGATACACCCTTGCACAGAATAATGTTGGGGGCCATCTAGACCCAAGCTTTGGAAAAATATTTTCTAGACTTTTCCCTCTGCAGTCTTTAGAAACTATAGGCGGCCACTCGCATACTAAAAAGGTTGATTTGTCTCGCTGCTGACAGTGAGCTACACTAAGTGCACACACCCCCACAGACACATTCTTTCCCTTACAGCCTTGCTCCAGGCCAGCGAATCACCCAGGCCTTCTGCTCTTCCTCATTTATTGCTGGGCAAATGATCCAGGGTCTTCCCTCTTCAGAATATGCCACATATACTCTGATCTTGTTCTTCTTTCTTTTAGGTTCCCTGATAGCCACGTCCCAACCCAGCTTCCCTTCAAATAACTTCTCATATTACTTACCTCTTCATTCCTTTATCTAATATTTCCTTTTTTCTTTCTTTTTTAGATCTCAAACAGTTCTGTCCAAGTTTGTAGCTCTAGTCTGATTTCTTACCGTGTCCCCACATCCCCTTATTCCCTTTGTTCTACTTGCTATTCCAGCTTTAGTATCCCCCTCATCCATATTTCATTCCTATCTATTAATACCCATATAGCATTTTTCATCTGTAAATTTCTAAGAATTAAGTGCCTGTGGAGAGACCTTCCATATCTGTTCTCCGGGTGACCTCTTTATTCACATTTCTCTGAGACTCGCTTCTATGGTGACCACAAATACTAATCCAAAGGCCTTTTGCATCTAATTGCCAGTCGATTAACTCAACTCAAATACCTGCAAGAAGTTCTATTGAAATCAAAGACATTTGGAGGAAAGCACTTTTTCCAGTCAAATTATCTCTTCTGAGTTAACACACTTGAAAAACCTA
The DNA here is from genome assembly GCF_008360975.1 of Lichenostomus cassidix. Classification (NCBI taxonomy): domain Eukaryota; kingdom Metazoa; phylum Chordata; class Aves; order Passeriformes; family Meliphagidae; genus Lichenostomus; species Lichenostomus cassidix. The sequence goes on along the minus strand of NC_139489.1, from coordinate 6,289,705 downwards.
GAAATGCCACACTCATTTTTTTAGTCTGAGTTTAATGCTATGCTATAGTCACCTCACCAAGCTGAAGTGGTGTTAAATATAGATGATATGCAGTCTTTCCAAAAACAGTAAGATAATTTGACAAGAGAGAACTGGAAAGTTCATATAGAAAGTTCTTTTGGAAATAGAAAGATAACTGAATGGTGTAACTTGAATCAGGGCTGAAGAACAAGGGAAATGGTATTCCAGAGAAGCAGTCGTTTCTTTTTATTTGTGCATTTTTAGAGCACCTGAGAACATGCTGGGGTTTTCATCAGTCCAAAGATGCCTTTGGTCCCAACAATCTGATTTTGGACATTACAAAACAACAAATAACAGAACACTGTTGCAAAACACTGGTGCCCCGGTTCTCCTCACATTTGCTGCTTCAGCCCTATTCCTTGTTCCAGCGTGTCCCCCCCGCCCCCTTCCACATCTTGGCAAGCAAAAGCTGCCTCACTTCTGTGGCTCTTTGCAGCTTATTCCCACCCCATCATCTTTTAATAGCCTATGGAGAAACCAACGGCTTCCCCCCACACATTTCATTCAGTAATAACTCTCTACTTGTTACATTTTCAAACCAGCACCTTCATGCTTTCCCTCGCTGCTGCTTCTCACTCCCACTCACCTAATTTTCCTCCTTCAAATCCCTCCCTAAAAATCTCCTCTGCTGTGATGTCTACTGAAGGAATGATAATGAATCGTCAGCTGTGTGCCAGGATGAGTGTCTGTCATGGGGACTGGTCTGATGTGTTGGGCAGGCACTGCTTGTGTGGGACTGGCAGGGCTTTGAAGCAGCCCCTCTTTTCGCTGAGCTCATTATGGGCCCTTCAAACTCGTTATATAAGCAAACAAAAATAAATGGAGGCAATCGAAATAAAAATGGAAATGCTGGCCGAAGCCAGGAAGATTAGACAATATTTCAGTTATGATTCATCAGCTTAGGTAAATTTACATAAAAATTAATGTGACTGACAACTCCCTTCATTAAAAATATTGAGAAAGAAATTATTTTCCTATATATGGATTTGTGCCATTTTGCTGCTTATTTATAATCTATAAGGACTTGAGGAGTATGTTTTACTTTTTTTATCTGTACTTGTAGTTGAAGCATTAGATATTCCATTGTTTGTTTATCTTTCGTTTGCAGCCTGCAAGGCTGAGGTGATTACAGAATGTAAGAAAGAATAATAACACAAGAGCAAAGACTTGAAAGGAGAAAAGATTTCTGATCACTTTTTTTTTTAACATGGGGATAATTCAAATATGTTGAAGATCGAATGATTTGTGCTATACATTCAATACTTCTGATTCAGCTAGAGGTAGCTTCTGTCAATACATGTCTGTCGAAACCCCAAAGATCTTCCAAGAAAATCTATAAAAATCCAATTTTACAATCCTGATATTTTCAGTGTTTAAAAAATTGGCAAAAAAACCACCCTTTCTTATACATTACAAAAAAGCCAGTAAGGGGCATTATTGATTTTTCACAAATCGTTTGTAAGTGACTGTTAAGGCTGGATGAGAATGAGAAGATGGAGCATTAGCACAAGTTTTGCATGCGTTTCACACACCATATGCATGGTGAATGGTGTGGGTCTTCAGTGTGGGGATTTAAGAATCCAGGTGTAATTGTGTAGAAGTCATATAATTCCCTTTTTTTCGCATCCCTTTCCCCATGTAGAATAATGCAGTGCAAGCATTTAAGTATATTTCAACTGTGACTACTGTCAGAGAAAAGGCCATAACAATGGTTCTAATACAAACAGGCTATTGATGGTGGCTGTGCAAGCAGAGCAGGCACAATCCAAATTAAAAAGAAAAAAAAAAAAAGAGAGAAAATCAAAAGTCTGGTCAGAGTTTTTAGCCAGGATGTTATGGTCTGGTGGATTCAGAGAGAAAATTAAATCTGATAAAGAAAGAAAAAGCCAAAATGAAAAACCAAAGCCCAGACTGAGGCAGCAAAATTGAAGTGAATTTTAAACCATGCACATAGTGGAGGAATCCTATAATCTTATTATTGTAACCTTGATCCATTTGTTCTCCCAGCATTTATTGCTCTCATTAGTTATGTAATATCTAAAAGCACACTGTATATTTTTTGTGTCAGGACAGTATCTTTAATGTATTCTGAACATGCCTAGTATAATTAGAGAGGTTTATACAAAAATAATATTACCTCTTGGGTTTTTTCCGCATTATTTCTAAGCATAGGAAAAATTAAAATGCAGCAAGTCTGGAAAGGTCAACCTGAATCTCCCCTCATTCTGTGCATGATTTCAGAAATAATCAAAAAGTTATGCCATGATAACTGATATGAAACCAGTGACACCATCATCACGAAACTTGGATCAATGTGTGCCCATGCAGGCGAAGCATCATCTCATTTCACACCTGAAAATATATTTTTAATTCTACATTTTATAGATATTTAGAACTGTTTGTTCCTAACAGTTTGTTCTCACAGATGTGCATCAATATTGTGTAATTACAATAGGAAAGGAACACAGGAACACAGCCTGCAAACGACAACAGTACTGTAGGGAAGGTGAACAACTTGTGACCCCAAGATTTGGAATGCTACCTTGCTTTTTCACTCTTCCACAGGCACTTTTGGGCTTTTAAAAAGTGGGGATCAGCAATGTGTAGAGCTCTCTTAGATGCACATCCTTGCTCTTTCAGTGTCCCCCTAAGCCAGGCAGGGCTGACGAGGGCTTGGTTGCTAGCGTGCACTTCTGCCCTGCGTTTGACTAGGAAAGGAAAGAAAGGTCACTGCCAGCCACCTGGGTGCAGAATGGAAAAAGAAATGTTACCCAAGGCCACGAGTAAACCCTTGTGTTACAAAACTGAGACTTTGAAATTCTTTTCAGGAAATAACCTTCATTTTTAAGTTCCCATCAGAAAGGTATACACACGTACGTGATAAAAGCGCACTTTATCTGGGAAAGGTGAAGGGCTAAGTCAGTTCTCCTGGGAGTTGAGCATGTGGATCAAGATGGTTTAGAATTTCAAACTGAAGTGTAATGCTAAGCTAGAATTCTGTGCAACTCAAAGGAGGGGCCCAGAGAACTCTTCTACACTGGAACCCTGGAATTTCCCGAAATCCTCAGTAAGGAAAGCTCTTTCCAGAGGTTTCTAGTTGTGTAGCTGCTGAACACGCTCTGTTACTTGGCCAGCATTCCCACATGATGCTGATCCAGTCCTGGTGGCAAAGATTACTACACCTATGCTTAGAAATTAAAATATATGCTTGTGTGATGTTTTAATATATTTACGGAAAACATTTAATATCTAAGAATTAGTTTCTCATTAATATTTCAATATTATTATGGACATTTTCCAGACTCAGTCCTGCATCTATATATACAGACACATTTTATGCATTGCATTTTAATCATCTATAAACTTTACAGTTCTCTATCTTTTAATCCTTTTCAGTATCTACTCTGATAAAATTCTTTTAATATAGCCAATGATCATCTGGAAAAATAAGAGAGGCACAATCAGAACTTAATTTCAGATTAACTGAACCATTGTTTGCTGTCTTGAAGCTGATTATTTGGCCCTCAACTGAAATTTAATTCTTTAGAGTAAAGGAGAATTTTAGGAACCATGTTGAATTCCATACTTATAAAATCAATTCATGATTTCTCAAGGTACCAGTGGCACAGAAAAAGGAGCAGCAAATCTCTGAGAGACAATCACTACATGTAGCAGCTGGGAGAGAGGAGGTAAACTGAAATGGCAGGAATTTACTTGAGACTGCAATAAGCTTATGTTCACTAACACATGGCAACTAATACATGATAAAATCCCAGTGCAGAAAGGCCATTTTTAGTTTTCACATTTGTTAGCAGATCATGGTAAACAGTTGGCTCACCCTAATATGCACTTGTCTTCCCCAGCATTTTTTTCTCACACTAAGTGGCAAGGAACTCTCTTTTGCTCCTATCATATACAAGTCCTACGAGTACTCAGATGGGAGCAGAGATGGTCTATGCCAATATCAGCCACATAGATGAACAATGATGGTTTTACCCTTTTTAGGAATCCAAGGAATGAACTCAGAGGCTGCAGGTGGATTGCCTTTGGTAGCTAAGGTGGTGGGAGGGTTTAAGTCCAATGTGCTTGATGGCTTGAGACTGTCAGCCCTTGAGGTCCTGGTTCACAATTTACACTGCATTTGCAGTGCTGAGAAGTGAATAGCCAGTAAGACATAATCACACCCAGTTATGTCCCCAGCCTTGAACCTAGAGTGTGTAGAAAAAAGTACATGAACTTTTTTAAGTTTGTATCCATAACATCTTCTACATTCTAAAGCTTCAGTGACCCTTCCATTCTGCAGACTTTCCGCCCCTCACTGCAAGAGTTAGTGACCCTACAGATGAAAAAAAAGCCTTCAAATTCAGATCTTAAGGAAATGAATGGGTATGTATGTAACTGATCAGAATCTGCAGAAATAATTTAATGTAATTACTAACTAATCCATCTTGAAATCAAGGACAATTTAAAAATTAAGGCATTAATATGAAATTAAAGTCGCTTGAAGTTTGCATGAAGGAAGTACACAGTAAAAAATGTGGTTACATACCATGTTTATCTTCTAAATGAAGATATTTTGTGAAGCACAGATGGGCTACTTTATTTCGTAATCCTCTGACCCATAAGGATTGGCACTGAGACAGTGTTCCCACTAATACATCTCTCACTCCATACTTTTTCACGTGGCATTGAAATACTACATTTGGGAACTCATTGACTCACTTAGGAGGGCGGCTGCTGTACCAGAGAAAGGAAGCTGATTTCCTTTTCATATTTTGAGCACACACAAATGTGGTGGCAACTTAGGAATCAGCTCTTAGAAAAAGGAACTGGAATAGAAAAGCTCTTAAAATCTTACCTGCCAGAAAGTAATGTTCCATTATACAGGAGAAGGGAAGCTCAATACTGAGGGTCTGATTAAGGAGAGGGCACAGCACCATCCAGGACAGCTAATCTTCACCAGTCCTAAAACTGTGCCAGAATTGTAATGAAGGGCAGAGCTGCTCTCAAGCCAGGCACACTATCTGCACCTTGACAACGTCTAGAGAGGAGGGCTTCCAAGTAAATTCCAGCTTTGCTTAAAATTCTGTGCTGGAAACTGCAGTATTGGACTCTACAGCAGTGAACCCATCAGCCACCTGAAGTTACACCATCCTGATGGGGTCATATGTGACTTAGTAATCACTTGAGAATCCCACTATAGAGCAGGAAACTGATTTGGATTCCCAAGTCCCAGGCTTGCCCATCAAGACATTCCTCCTATACAGAAAGCAAGAACTTTTAAGGGGAGCAGCTGCAGCCAGCCAGTGAACCTGAAAGTGACAGAAATGTGGGTAAAGTGTCCCAGCGTGGCATGGCACTCTGACAGAGATCCACACAAGAGGCAGGACTAAAGGAAACATAAGAATAGATGCTATTTAATTAGGACCTTCACAGAAAAGCATCTGGTATAATTGGTTAAGGGGAAGTCTTCACTCAGGCAACATTTATTGGGATATAAACAATGTCCAATTGTAAACGCTAATTAAACAGCAGGGCTAAGGTAACTGAGTTTTGCCTGCCTGCCTAAGATGTAAGGTTTATAATCCATGCTGTTATGGGACAACTGTGAGAACAAATAATTGCATATCCAAAAAGTCAATTATGTCCTTCATTTTGTAATGACATGCTCCAGAGGTCAGAGAATACTTTGTCTTTAAGCAACTTAGCCAGTTTTCAATAGAGATTGAAGCTTGATTGCCGTTCAGTGTTTGCGAGGGAACTGGCAGCAGCAAAACAAGCCTGATGGATGTTCCACCCTGTCTGGCCGTGTGTTATTGGCCCACTACTACCAGGCTCTAGGCACCCTCATGCCCTTTAGTTTCAGCAGACAAATTCTCTTGATTTTGAGCCATCTGGCCCATAACAGTTCATCTAGGAAGTCATATCACTGACCATGTATTATTTCAAAATGTCCTTTTAAAGAAAGTTTACTCAAGTTTTCATGATAGTTATAGATATAGTTTGAACTACTGCAAATTCCATGGCAGGTACACATCCATGGAGCTCCAAATGCAGTGACAAACCCACATTGCAGGACTTCTTCAGACTTTTTGCAATGGATCCAGCCTGGCTTTACCTAACCCCCCCGCACTTTGCCTCCAGGTTATTCACAAGCAAGCCTTCTGCAGCATCTCCAGCATCCTTTCTCCTGGGTAGCACAATACCTGCCATTACAATCCCTTCAAAGACAGTCTCTATAACAAAGAAAATTTTGCTTTATTAAGTTTCTTCTTGCTTTTCTTCTTTGTACTGGTGCAATGACCTCATGCTGCAAATGGGAAGGAAAATGAGAGCTTTAGAGGCCAGTCATACAGAATCATAGAACATCTCAAGTCAGAAGGTACCCATAAGGATCATCGAGGCTAACTCCCTGCTCCTGGCACAACTACCCAATCCATATGACCCAGAATGTCACCTTCTGTGAAGAGAGAGGGATGTTTGCCCCTGAATGCCATTCTAGGCACTAACATAATCTGTGGGGATTAGGAAGCACCATTTGTCAGATACGATGAGCAACTAAAATAAAGAATCTCCCATGAAGAGCCCTTTTCCAAACCAGTGACACCCACAGGAGCTTTATGTCTTTCATGTGAACACCATGAAGACTCTTTTCTTTAATAGTTATCATGACACAGTATAGGCTACAGAGCATTTGCTGCATTTTCAAACTGTGGCCAACAAACGAGGTGAATTCTGTGAGAAGGCTGCAGGCTGAGCAGTGACAGACAAATACACTGAAATCTTAAGTTAGTTTATAGCCTTTTAAAGTGCACATAATTTGCTCACAAACTAAGCACCTGCAGCAAGTGGAAAACCTAACTTTAAAAACTTGTAATGGTTTTTTTAATTTCATAGCCTCTAGCAATATATTAAAATGAGCAGTAGGTATAAAACTATACTCAAAACCTTAAATGTTTTCACAAGAATTTTACTTTTAATAATTTAATTTATTGCATTTTAGGTTTGAAAGTAGCAAGGACAATTTCAAACGAAAACTTCAAAAACAAGATATAACCAAAGACTTTTTCAGGATGAAAGAACACATGTAAGGAGGATCAAGACCCTACAGTGAGATCAGCTATTAGCTAATTAAATATGTGACTAAAATTCATCATTTTAAATAGCAGCCGTATTGATGGTGAGCAGTCTGGTAAGCAAACAAATGATTGTGGATTTTTTTTTCATCTCTTCAGAGAGAAACATTTATCTTAATAAGATTCACTGTGCCATAATACACGTGGAATAAGTCAATGTCTACTAATTAAAGGACATTGTCAACCTGATTTTCTAAACAACTAATTAAAATATGTAGCATCTAACAACAGCCCTTCTTGCAAAATATGCTGTTTAAAGTACACATCCCTGTAAAAGTTACTTGTTTTTCTATTCCCTTGTGTTTGCCTTTTTAAATGGTTTTTCAAGAAAGGAGGATCTGCTGAGCTGAGGTTCTATTTCTGTATCAAGTTCCATTGATACAAAGCCCTGTACTTAGGCAGAAGCCCAATGATTTCTACGTCTAAAAGGCTATACAAGACAACAATGACACTAATCCTAAGGGTTTGCTGTTGTTGCTTTTTCAGAGATGACATGATTTTCTCTCTCTGTTTTTTGTGAGGATTTTAGACAGTGTAGATGTTACTTGAAACTGTAAAATTTTCAAGAAGAAATGTGATTTTCATACTGATGAGGAATCTTTAACCTCCCATTTTACGTATTACATTAGTTTCTCAGAATAAGCAGGCTTCTCTCTTTCTTATTCTGATTCTGTAAGTAGCTTTTTCAAGAGAAAGAAGTTGTTGTAGATCTGTCAGCAAGGCTCTGGGAGTAGGAGGATGTTTGGATTTCCGGCATATTGCAACGCAGTTCTTGGCCACCAGCAAAGCTATGTGTGTGAATCTCATTTTATATCCGTTGTTTGCAATACCACATATTTTAAGAGACATTTGAAATAGTCTCTGTACTCCTAATCACAAATCATTCCCTAAAAGAAGCTGAGAAGGCAAAATACAAACCTTTAGAGGACTCATGTCATTAGAGACAGTGGATGAAATGATGCTGTCATGGAGTTAAAATAAAATCAGTCATATCTTGAACAATTTAGCCTGTATTCAAAGTTCTTAGGTCAAATCAGCTTATTGTTTGTTTTTTCTCTCCCAATTCAGATTGTCATTTTCTATGACATACCTTTTACATTAAAACATTAGCCAGCTAATTTTATTAGCCATTTTTAAAATCTATATTAAAATGTGTATTTTTGCAGTGCAGAAATCTAAGACAGCAGACTATGAACTGTGTGACTACTAATTAATTTCAAACCTGGAAGTATGCGGAGCTCATCTTTAATTCCTATCTGCATTATTTTTTTTCTCTAAAGATCACCCGAGTCACCACTCCCACCATTTCCCCTTCTTTTCTATCCTCAACCAGTACAAAGAAAACATCATTTTCCCAGCCAAGGCATATGCAACATCCTTCAGAATGCGTCAGAGCAGATCCCTCATCAGCCAGAGGAATCACTGTGTTAGTATGAAGTCCTTCCTGCCCAGCAGCATACAACAATCTTGGAATTACTACACATTTTATCTTCTCCAGCAAAAAGGTGACTTTAGCTCGTTTTACCTAATACATTATAAACATTTTCCTTTCATGTACCTGTGCCCTTTTGTGGGCAAGCGCCGAGCTCCTCCTCCCAAATTATAATGATAGCTCAGTGACTGACCAGAGGCTTTGGCAATCTTACACAGGACAATGACTTGAAACCAATCCCCTTTCTTGCAAATAATACCAGAATAAAATATAACTCAGGACTGTGTCAACAATGACTTAGGAGGGCAAAATACATTTTACTTTTCTGTAGCTCTCTACATTCTGCAGTGTTAACAAGAGTTAAAACCTGGTTTAGTCATTAGAATAATCAGGTATGAATCAAAGAAACCTCAGGAGATGCTCTTGTAGAAAAAGCAGATTTATTTTCACACAAACAAGCATTTTCCTCATCCTAACTTCATCTTAATGGGTATATATCTTTAATAAACAAACCCATTATTTTGAATTGTATCAAGAAATTTTCATCTGTAATACTGCTCAAACAAAAAATACTAAAATGCGAAAAGCATTTTGTTTTTTTTTAATACACATCTAGCATGTTCATTGCCATAATGCAATATTGTAAATGCCAAAAAAGTGAATCACTGATATATAATTTTAAAATGCCAATGATTTACCAGCTGTCACTGATCTTGGAAAATTTCCCTAGCAGCATGTGGAGATCAATAATTGTTTACAGACTTTTTAGTCCCAGTTTGTAGGCTGGGTATCACTGTGGACTATGTCAAATCTTTTAATAGTGAAGTTAAAGACTGACTTCACACTTAAATCTATCCATCATGCTAAAGAAATACAAGAATGATGATCCAGGGAACTACTGCTTGTCCTCTGGGACAGTAGTGGTTCAAGTCAGCAGGAGCCATTCCTGGAGAAAGAAAAGTGATTAGAAGCAGTATCCAGCTTGGATTTTCCAAGCTTTGCCCCACCTGGCCAAGCCTAATGACTGTCTGTGATGAAACAGAAGATGTGCTAAGGCAGAGCTGTAGATGTTGCCTGCCTTGCTTTCAGTAAGGCTTTCATCATGGTCTCCCCTAGCACACTCATATCCAAGCTGGAAGGTTACAGTGCAGATGGTGCAGACTGCAAGAGGGGTGAAAATCTCCCCTACCAGGCCCCAAGAGGTAACAAGTCCTGCCCCACCTGGCAGCTGCTTACCAGTGGCATTCCTTGGGAGTTTACCCCTAGACCTATGCCATAGAATATTTCTGGAGGAGAGCAGAGAGCACAGATTATTTATTCCTTTTCATGTTTTTAGGATATTTAAGCATTGAAACAGGTTGCCCAGAGAGACTGGGGAATCTTGATCTTTGCAGGTTTTCAAATTTTCACTGCATCCTGTGCTCAACAAACAGATGTAATTTCAGTGTTGACCCTGATCTGAGCAGGAGATTGCACTAGAAAGTCTCCTAAAGTCCCTTCCAACTAAATGATTCTATGATTCCGAGAAAGAGGCTTTTAAAAGTTCAACTTTACCATCCATCTTATCCTTAGGCTCTCCCTATACACATGTATACACATGGGCTGATGTCAAAAGTAAGTAAATTAACATGTCCTCCTCATCCTTGTAGCTCAGAAGCAGGTTTAGGATCAATACCCTGTGCATGCTGATCCCAAATTCCATGGCAACGTTAATGTATCCCTTTAGTAGAAAATACCCTTCACTCACTATTTTTCTGTCCTTGCACATATACTCATGTAAAAGTGGGTAAAGAACCTTCCTCTTCTGAATCTAGTTGATTTTCTATTCAATGATTTTCAAAACAGGTACTGAAAAATAATTTTGTCTTTGATTATGTCTCTCTATAGCTTATTCATCAATGTTTCTAGTTACGGCAGATCAATTCTTTTCTGTGCTCATCCATTTCTCTTTTGTTTCATCTAATTTTTCATCAGCTGAATCTTTTCCTTGTTTAACTGAAATGAGAGCTATGGTTTCACACACATCACTGTGCCCACAGCTCTGAGCATTAATTGGATAAGAAACTGTGATGGAAACTGGTAACAGGGCATGCTGTATCCCAACCCTATAAAGAAATGTGAATTCTGCACTGTTCTTGTGAAAACCAAAATTTAATTACATTACTCTATGTAGTGAAGTCAGACACACTGGAACTAGTGTCCCTTAGAACCTTTCAGAGGTTTCATCTCTTCACAGCTACATTGGTACTGCAAACTCCCTGCTTAGCAAATCAGACATTGCAGGCAATCCTCAAAATGAACAGTAACACTGCAGTGTAGTCATTTGTCACAGGATTGCACATTCTAAATGTGACACTATTTAGCAAACAGTAGAAATGTATACTGAAAATGAACCATATATTCTCTCCCTAATTCCTTTAGTAAAAGTGGTTAAACACATTAAATGGTGCAGTTTCATATCCAAGGTCTTATTTCCAGCACTATAAAACACTGCCTGAAAGTATTTAAACCTTCTTTGTATGTATCATTGTAAAGAAAAAATCCAAACTGTTAGGAAAACTTCTGAACATACAAATTTTAAGTGGCCACTGCAATTCTCCAAATTTGTGCAATTATAACAACATAAAAGGGAATTTCTAAGATATGATATATATACAAAATGATTAAGCATGAAAATAGCCAGAAGCCTTTTTCGGGCAACTTTAGCATACATCGGGCTGTGCCCCAAACTGCAGCCAAAGACCAAATTCTTGTAATCCCATGAGAAATCCAACACTTTTCCTGAGGTGCAGTACCTTGTATATCAATAGTGGAAGCAGTTTAAACATTTCCAAACAGAAAAAATATCATAAAAGTCCAGAAAGATAATAAACAACATATTCTTCTTCTTTCTCCTTGCTCTTTTTTTCACTCCTGGCTATGCAAATTAGAAAAAGTAGAAAGTTGGGATAGCAGTGGAAGAGTCACCAAAATATTTTTCAAAACTAAGAAAAAGTATTCAAATTAGTATTAAAAAAATCAGTAGTTTTACTGACAGTTAAAGGCAGAGTGAATACAAAGTCATGTGGCTCTGAGGCCTGATCTTTTAAGCTGCTCCTAATTAAATGCAGCTTTGCTCTTACTGGATGTTAAGAGCTTCCCAGGTTACTGCCCGTATTAAAGGAAAATTAGATACTTATCTGTATGAATGTTGCAAAGTTGACTGAAAAAAGATAACGTGTGAAGACTGTGTCAAAAAATAATATTGCTGATTCATTCTAATGTACTTAGACATTCCTGAACTCTGATGGTTCATCAGTGCCTCATAGTATGGGCCATAATCCTTAGCAGATAAATGCTTAATCCGAGATAAATCGTAATAAATCCAAATGAGATTAGACCTTTACCAAAATATCCAATGAGTGGTGTAAAAACATGTTTGAGTGACTGTGATACATCAGTGGGAGTCACCGACTGAATTCTGTACAGAATAGCAGAGAAGGTGCAATAATGACTTAAAAGCAAAGCAGAACTGTTCTGATCAGCTCCACTCGGGGGCTGGTGTTGAGTGTTCTTCACCAGCCTCCCTTCTTAACAATATTCCTCTGATCTGCGAGGCTTCATGGTTTACATCAGTGTTCTGTCAAAGTCACCTACTTTCTGAAACAAATGTTTTATTTATCTCCTCCTTCCCACTCCTACTATTGTGAATCCGAATAAAACCTGCAGGAGCCTTAAGGCTAAAACGTTCAGCGGGATCCACTGGCATTTTCATCCCCTCTGTATTTGGTAGCTTATGATATCAGGATAACTCATTAAGTATTTACAGTAAAGGACATCTTTGCATAGCATTTAAAAAATCAAAAAGTCACATTTACTAAAATTGATGGTGCTATGATTGAGTGTGTTATGGTTAGAGATGGACAAAAATATAAGAGAAACTGTTTGCTGCTAAAATCTGAGATTGCTATGAAAGTCTAGGCTCTTTACCTGAAGAAATTCTGCCTGCCTTTACTTGTGACACAAATATAACCTCTTAACCTGCCAACTGTAAACAAAAAGTTGTTGTCTTGAAGAAAAAGCATTTCAGCTATATTTTTAAAATTTCTCATCTATAATAAAACCTCCAAGAAATTCTATTCTAAAGAATTGTGTTGCCTTACATTCAGCAATTTAGAGGAAAAATCATTACAAGAAATCACTATTTAATAAATTGTAACCTGAATTAAATTACAGTTGTGAATGAAGCTGCCCATGGAAGTCTGAGTTCCATTAGCATTACTGAGCATACTCAGAGTCGTGATCCTGGGACATTGACTTCATGGAGTTTTGACTGTGGGAAGAATTAAAGTTTGTATCTGATGTCCTCAAAGCCTTTGATGTGTTTATAGCTTTTATAGGTCAGTTGCAAAGATACGCTTTGTAATGGCTTTCTATGCTTACCCTGGAAAAGCACTTACACTCTCTTTCCATTGCTTAAAAATACAGAACTATTTACTTCTGACATTTGCTATTTGTTCTAAACACCATAGTGTGCATTACCCGTGTATCGATTCAGAAGCATCTTCTGAAGGGGCAATTTCACCGCCCCGCTCTGACAGCACAGAGAAGCCACCAGATGTTGTCACCGTCTGACTTCAGCTGGTTTCATCATGAGGAAAGGCGAGCACAGCTCTGCCTTGGGTGTTGATTTTAGCAGTGACCTGGGTAAGCACTTCTCCTTGGCAACTCCCTCCCCCTCCGCTCAGCCCAGGTTTCCAAACTCCAGCAGAACCGATTGTTGGTGGCTCAGGTGAGACAAAGAAATGGGGCGGACGGTGGGAGGAGTAAGGTGAGCAGGATGCTCAGGTAGAGACAGATGCACACAGAGCAACACAGGTGATCTCTAGGGCAGGTGTGGAATGAGCACTCTCGTCCTCTGAGCTGAGACTTTACATCACTTTCATTGCCTGCAACATACGACTCGTTTTTCTGAAGGAGAAATGTAAGTTCTTATTTTAGAAGGTGTTTTTTTGGTGGTTTTTGCCACGTAACTAAGAAATGAACTAACACGAAAATGAACTAAATGTTTTACTTTGTGTAGTCTCTACATCATGCATTAGAAGTATTCAGTTATAGGAAATATTCCCATTACTTCTTATTTGAGTAGATCTACCTAGAATTCTCTTTTCATAGTAACTATACTGGTCTTTGCACTTCTCAAGGGTACAGAAGACCTTCCCATGACTATTTTGGGTTATATTTTGAAAGAGTAGTTAGAAACATCCTCTGAATCAAAACTTGCATCATCAAGCAAATGCCACATAATTATCATTAGTTGTACAACACTGTAGACCTTTCTCTACATGTGTGGAGAAACATTTGCACTGTGACCAGATCCAATAGGAACTATAAAATGGTAAATGCAAGCTTTTGGAGTATTATTTTCTTTTTTTTTCCAGAGACCCTAAAAAAATCTAGGCAAATAACTGAAATCCTAAATAGTACAGCCTGTTTATGCCACAAATAAAAATGCTGTGTAAGAGATGTCATTTTCTTTGGGTATACAGAGCTCAAAATGAAACATTTTAGAAAAGCTGTTGTCTAATGTGGTGATACCTTATCATTTAATGGACTGATGCCCTTTTCCTGACTGTTGTTTGCAGCTAGATTTTTCAGTTTTTAAGAATATCAATACCTCTTCAAAAGTTGTAGACGCTGTAAGTCAGGAAGGATTTTCCATCATTCTGTCAAAATAAACAGGAGGAAAATATCCAGCACACCTACAAGTACAGCAATACTACTTAGGGTTGGAGAGAAGTATTCTGAGACCAGGACACTGGTTAGGGGGAGATGATTTAATACAAAACAGAGTGCTATGAGAAAGTCAAACTTGTTTAAAGAAAAACAAATCATCTTACTTTAGCTTTGTCTGGATTTCTGACAATGACATTTCATATCTGCTCTGCTCAGAATAATTCATGTATTTTAGGGGTTGCCTGAACAGAGTGTATCACAGATCCTTTTCCTATGTGATAGCATGTCTCTAAAACAACAGGATTTGGACCAAACTAATAGACAGATGAAGCCAAACAAACAAATTGCTGCTATGCTAATTTCTGAAACAGATGGCTCTGATCCAGCATTTGCTGGGAAATTCAATTCCTTGTCAATCTAGCACAGAATCATGTCTGTCTTTCTGTAATCCTGCATGTATAGCATAGAAGGAGGAATCTGGCTCAGGATACTCCACCCACAGCTAAATTTATACACAAAGAACTGAAAATCAAAGTACATAAACAAGTACAAATTCTGCTGTCCTTACTGGAAGCGGAGATTGGACCCTGTTTTGAAGTTTCAGGTACAAATCTTCAAAAGGCCCAAGATGTTCAGTCTTTCCTCACTTTGTGGTAGAAATACCCTTGAAATTAATGCAAGTTGTATATATGGCTTGCAGCACTAAAGTAAGCCAGGCAAGCTAGAAGCTTCTAATTTTTTTTTTTTTACTCCAGGTATTTTATTTAAATATGAGATTGTTACTTTTAACCAAGCTAACTGAAACAAAAATAAATCAGTAAAAATGTAAATAATTTCACACTCAGGTTCCTGACCAGGCCACAGCTGAGGCTGTAGGTCTAAGTTGGCTTCCTCAGTCTGTTGGTGCATCTTCAGCTAAATTTAGCCTAATGTTAAGAATGACCTACACAGCAAGGAAATAAACTGTTTGAAAAAATATAGGACAAAGCTTATGTCTAAGGAAAAGCTTCCCACAACGTTCTATTTGTGGCACACGATCATACATTTGTGTCACATCATCTTATCCTTTCCTTGAACACTGATTGAAAACGAGGCTTTTTAACCTACTCAGAATTCTACCTCATACATCTCCATGGGCGAGGGTCACGGATCCAGTCGGAGCCAGGGGGAAGCACCTCAGAGATCAGCACAAACCTCAGCCCGCTAACACTTCAGCAAATTCTATTCCCACATCGGGAGCCGCCCGGGAGGGAGCGGAGCTGTGCGGACCGTCCCGGGTGCATTGCTCCGGCTCTTCCCTCTCCGCACCCCACACGTGTGCTCTGTCTCTCCGCGCCCCGCACAGCTGCGGCCGGTTCCGAGCGCCATAAGAGCTCTGCCCGCGCCGCCTCCCGCGGCTCCCCGAGCGCTGCCAGCTAACATGGCGGCCGCTCCCCGTCCCGCCGCCGCGTAGCGCCCTGCCCGGCTGCCCGGGAGACCCCGTGGGTGCCGCCGCCACGTGCCGCCCTCGCGTCGCTGTGGATGGAAGATGCGCGGCCGGAGCGCGGTGAGGGAGCCCGGGCGGGGCGGGGAGGGGAGCGGTGCAGGGGCCTTGGCCGCGTTCTCACTGCTCCTGGCGGTGAGCGCTCCCGGGGCTAGGAGGTTATACCCCGTTCCCCTCTCTTCCGGCGGTGAATCCGCCCTCGGGGCGTCGAGTGCCGCCGGGAGCGGGGCCGCGCTCGGAGCGTGTGGGTGCTGCTGCCGGGGAGGCGGGCCGGGGCGTGTGGCGGTGTGAGCCGGGCTGGACCGGGGGGACCGCGGATGGCTTGTGGCTGGCTCTGTGTCTGCGCCTGGCTTCTGCCTGGGTCTCTACCTGCCCCTGGCTTCTGCCCGGCTCTGTGTCTGCGCCTGGCTTCTCCCTGGCTCTGTCCCTGGGCGCTTCCAGTGGCTTCTCCCAGTTTTCCCTACCTATGTAACTGTGACGCGTAAGCGAGTTCTAGGCTTAGTCCCGTTTACTGTGATGAGCGCAATTAAGGTGTTTTTAATTAAAGTCATTACCCATGACTGTGTAGTTTTAATTGCCTAATAGTTACTGTGGAAGTTCGTGGTGGTTTTGTGGCGATGGAGTTGTTTTTTCCTGCAGGGAGCTGGTGGTAAATGAAGTATTCCCAGGTGCTAAAAGGTTAGTGTGGGTAGAGTTTACACTTCTGTTCGTTTGTTATTCTGTATTAAAAACTCTCTTCCTAAAGTAAATTCTATCAATGAGCATGTGTGTTAAAGAACATATATTTCCCTAAATATTTTCTCTGAGTTCTTTTTGAGTGGCACGCCTTGAGTAAGACTCACTGGTTGTGGAGGTTGGCTGGCAGTAAGGCTGCCTACAGTGATAAATCATCTTTTAAATTTCACCAAAGCGAGAGCAGGACAGCTCATATTGCATCACTCGCTCAGTTTATTGGCTCTTAAGTAGGTCTCCCACTGGCTTCATTGGAAGGTCATTGTATCCAGTGGCACCCTCAGTGCTATTTAAGACTTTTATTATCTCCTTGTATTAATAGAAGATCACTGAATACTATTTAACAGGTATATTGGAGGTTTAGTTTTGTGCCAGCGCTTGGCCTTTTCTTGTAAGAAGGGCCAGGGAGAGCAGTTGAGAATTTTTTTAATAAAAACAAAGCAGTGGTTCCCCCCTTTTTTAATTCAGAAAGTCCAGAACAATTTTGGAAACCTTAAACAAGAAGGTTCTAGTGGTTGAGAAGCAGAACCTGCAACACATTCAAAGCAAAAATGAAACTGATAGTCTAATTTTACTATCCACACTGAGTGACATCTAAAATAGTAAGGAAGCCTAAATGATAGAAAGTAAATTAGATTTTTAAATTAGGTAATGTTTGAAGATGTTAGAGTATTACTACATTTATTTCCTTGTTAATATTCTGAGATGTTGTAGGAAAAAGTAAGGAAAGATAAATCATACCAAAATAATTTAAATGACACTTTAAAAAAAAATCAATTACAGTGTGAGGCTTATTGCTATGCAGAGGAAGAAGGCTTTGCACAGAAATAAGCCTTTTACTTTATTCCACCTATTGAACAGAAAAATGTAGACTAGGGAGAAAGTGCTCATCTAGCTTTGGCAGTAGAGAAGCCTGGAAATAGTGTGAGGAAATGGAGATTCCATTCCATTTCTGCATTGCTGGTGAGTTACTTGGCACAGGCATGCATATTTTCATCTAAATTTTCGAGGGGTTTTGAAACACAGTTAACTTTTTTTTTTTACTCATATGCAGGAAGGACTTGTTAATTTTGTCTCGATGTGGAGGAAACACCTCAAATTTAGAAGTCTAAAATTAATGACTTTCAAGAAAGAAGTGTACTGCTTTACATGTTTACTGGTTTTGTGGAAGGGGGAAAAGGTGACATAATAGTCTGAAAGCTACAGGCAGGACAGCAATAGTCTGGAACCTTAAATGTGGAATAAGAAAGGTGCTGCTGTGGGCAGCCATTTCTTCCAGGATAGTTTAAGGGTTACCTTATTAGTGTGTAGTGATACATCAGAACAGAATTTTAGGAGGCCATAGACTTCTTAAATATAAGAGTGTATTTTAAGAAATAGAGTTTTGCTTCTGCATAGATACTGAAACAACCTTCTGGAAGATGGTTCCTAATCTTGCTAATCACGAAGAGTTAACGTGGCTCTCAGTGGTGTGTTGGGTGTTGTGCCAGCACTGTAGGGGAGAGGCAGAAGTTGTTCATTCCAAGTCATTTTGCTGTTTGCATTTTGGACTGTGGGTGGGAATTCCTTTTTTTACCAATTTTTATTTTGCCTAGGTATACTTGGAGTTTTTACAGCTGGAAGTCAGCAACTTTTTATTAATTTTCTGGAAATAGATGTGTAGCAAATAAGTTCTTAAATAACTCCAGGTTGTGTCAGCATTTTTCTTTACTTGTTTCTATCAGCATTAACTATTACTGTTCAAATCAGCCCAGTAACAGTTTTGAAGAATGGCAAAAGTAATGAGAATGGATGTATTTTCATGAAAGGGTAGTATATAAGAGGAAAGAAGTAAAACCTTAATATTGCCAGTTAGATTCCTATTATCTGTAACTGCTTTCTGGCCCTAAGGGAAGTTGATACCTCTAACAGTAAAATCTGTGTGAAACAGCATCATATTCTTATAGTGGTCTAGCTGCCTGGATAAAAGAAAAACACGTGGAGTGTAGCTTTATTGATGTGGCAGTTTTATCAGGACACATTTGTAGTAACTGTGGATTTGTTCAGGATTAATGGGGGGAGTGTATAATAATTATCATTCTGGCCCTGCAAGAATGATTCTGTCCTAGGCAGAAAAGAGTGTGTCTCAAAACTAATGACAAAATATGCCTGCCATACAAAGTTAAATCTCTGTGGTATTTTCTTCACTTTTGCTCAGTTTTTTTAAGAAATTGATGGAAGAATCCTGCATTCAAACAACAGAAGGGTTCAAAAAAGGCGTAGGATTAAAGAGCAAGATGAAAAATCATCTTGAAAAATTCAGAAACAGTGGCAAAATAATTGTGGTCACTTCTAATTAGCCTGTTTACTTCACGGTACCAATTCAGATTTTTCTAAGAAAGTACATATCCTGGTGTTTAATTAGCTCTCCTTGGTTTTTCTTACATATCTTAATTAAAAGTTTGGTGGTAGTTGTTAATTATGATGTACTTGTTTAGCCTTTTGTTTAGTCTTTGTTCTGTTTATGAATGCTGCCTTCGAACAGCACTGCTCTTACTCAAACATCTTGCACGATAGTTTTCCTTGGGGGTTATGGAAATTATAATCAGCCTTATGCTTGCTCTGTTTCCAGGTGCCAGTAAGAGACTCTCTGGAAGCAAGAGCTCAACAAACAGACATTTCATGTTCTGCCATCACCTAGTCCAGTTTGTCAGAGGTGGAATTTTAAAGTATTAAATTGCTGGCCCAATCTGCTAGGGGGATTTTCATGTTTCTGCCTTAGTTGGACTTCAAAGTTCTGGTTCCAGTGACCTTCCATTTTTTTGTTTTGTTTTGTGTGAAAAGAGGGCTGTAGTGGAGAATCTAAAAGTGTGTTGTCCTTCTTGCAGTCTTTCACATTTTGTTGGTTTTTTACCTCTCCAAACTCTGCAAGTACAGCATAGAAGCACAGGAAACTCTTAACCTCTTGCAAAAAGAAATAACACGTCAAATATTACAGTATATTACTGGATTCAGAAAGCAATTGACTTGTGAACCAGGCTTGCTGAACCATTTTATTCACAATGTCTTTTCATTACTTATTCAGATAATTGATGCAATGTTTGAAGTCCCTGAAGTGCACAGAAGCATCTGCAATTTCATTGACATAGTAAACTATTTTAGAAAAAAAAGTACTTCAGTGTCCTCACAATAGACAAAATATGCAGCCTTTGTTTCCATAATGATTTAAAGTTAATGCATGGGGGATTGGGTTTGGGATTTCCATAAATTAAGGGGTGTCCTCACCTTTCAACAGTTGGGTTTTTAGTGCTGAAAAACAAATGTCGTTTCTCTGCGGTTTTTGTATGACTTCCCTAAAAATAAGCATTCTGGTGCTTCCCCCTGCTTATAAAAACTACTACTAATAAATGGTGGTATTTGTAAAACTGCTGATACTTCAGCAGTCTAAGAACACATCGAACAGATGCCTCCTGTTGCCCTCCACTTCAGTGTGTTTACTGGTGCTTCGTGCAGCCTAGGTCATGTTCTTGTTTTCGTGTTTCTGAGTGCTCCTGTAGCCTCTTCCCTCTGAATGCAGTCAGCTGCTCCCTGATTTGGTTTACATGCTCTTAGTGTCTCCCTCGGGTTCTCTCCATTCACCCGGCTTTCACAACAGCCTCTGCAAGCTTTGTTAATCAGCTCATCCATTTGCATTAGAAGGTGGTTTTTTTTCTCCAGCACAAGAAAAATTGGTTTCACCCCTCACTGCTTGCTGTCATTCCTTAGTCTGGAGTTTCCTAGTTTATTATCAAATTTACCATTTGCTCTACTCAGTGCAACACTTTTCAGTGGTTTTCTTTTTTGCATGTGTGTCCATCTATGTTATCTGGCCTCTTGCCTGCCTTCATAAAAAAAAAGCTTACTTTTTCTTCTTGATTGATTTCTTCCACTTGGTTCCTTTCATTTTCTTCACTGACTAGTAGTTTTATCACTTCTGGGATTTCATGCACTATTTCCAACACAGTTGAGTTTATTTGAACCATTGTCCTCCATATTTTCATGCAATGTATAGCTAAAGACTCTTTGTGTAGCTGAAGTCATTGCATCTTGCTGTTGTTGGCTTGCCTCTTTTTTTTTTTTTTAGGCCTTTTTCAGTTAGGTACAGTCATTTGCTGTAAAATACCTATATGGCAATATTTTCTTATGTCTGATATATAAACAGTGGATATCATGAGCTTCCCAACAATCATGTCTACTATATATCCTCTTGAATTTTTTTCTTAAATGCGTAATGCTAAATGTCATTTAAGTGTTTTAATATCTCAGTTCATGAGTTTTTGACATCCTTGCTAGTTTCTTTAGTTGCAGTAGCCCATGTAAAGTCACCTTTTGCCAAGCTGTTACTCATTGTTTATGCAAAACCCCAAACTTTTATGAAGGCATAAAAAATGGATCTTGTTTAAAAAATTTTTTATTGTAGGAGCTTTATAGGTCAAAAGAGAAGCTTTCATATTAAGCTGATGTGATACAAAGCTGGTCTGGTACAGACTCCTGTATCCAGGTCTGTCACTTGCCAACAGTTCTAATCATTGTACCTCACTCAAGTAGCTCTGGTTTTGGGTAACTTGTTTTGTTTTGTTCCTAGTTTTTCAAGAGAAGTCCTTTTCTATCCTGCTTGTCTGTTGGTCATGTATTCCATGCTTAATAGCTTTCTAACTCACTGGCAAGTCTTGAATAAATAGCAGAAAGGTGAAATTTTCAAAGATGATCAACTACTGCAGGTGTTGCAAAATCAAACATCCAAAAAGGGTCTTAATTTGATCTCATCCCTTAGAAAGGGCAAAACAGCAAAACTAGATGCTGAAATCTTAGAAAAGCATTGTTTCCACTGGACAATGTTCCTGCTAGCAGCCTTAATGTGTGAGAGATTATTTCTGCCATTTCATGATGAGAGGAGATACAGCATTTTGTACACACTTAGTGGCATCCTAGGTGACATCTCACAATCCAGATAATTTACTTTTGGTTGAATTGAGATGCCTGTTGGTATTCACAATGCCAACCTTTCTGTTAATGTACTCATTGCTGCATTCTGCTGCTCTAAAGAAAACATGAGCATTAATTGTGTCTTGGAAGAGTCTTTCAAATCCCTCTCTGAGTTTCCTCTCACTCAGTGCTCCACACTGTGGTTTGCCCTGGGCTTACTGGAGCTCTTCTTGGGCTCTCACAACAGCAGAGAGCACACCATAGCACCAGGGCTGCTCTCTGCAGCTCTACTTGCATGTGGCCACAGGCAGAGGAAATTAATAAATGCAACAGATGAAAGCAGTGAAGGAACCAAAGATTAAAAGAGATTGGTAGAGATGGAAAAAAATGGCATTTCCTGGAGTAAGCAGCACATTAAGCAGATTGGGTCTGAGTGGTTTGTTTTGCTTTTTTTCCATCCTGAGGAGGAAGCATGATATTTGTTGGCCAGAAAAGCAGATTCTGGAAAAATGATGTGCCTAGAAAGAGAGGACTAAACCTCAACATGCTTAAAGATGACTGCATATTTCCCTTGGGGCTGGGATATATCCTCACTGTCCTGTAGGCCCTCTGATCTGCATCAATTGGCTGTGTAGGTTGTTCCTGTAGCAGTCAGATCAAGGATCTCAGACTTTTGTGCAGGTAGGAAGAGCCTCCAGGAAGGTCTACCAGGCAGCTTGTCTTAGCACATGTGTGATAGAGAGGAAGGAGCAAAAAGCAACAAATACTTCATATTTGGAATGCAATTCTGTGTCATGCTGGGCGCTTTCCAGTCCATCAGATAATTTACACTGACTGAATAATGTCAGGAGGTTTTACTGTTTCACATGATCTGTGAAGCCTCTCTTTCCCAGAGTCCTGTGATATCTAAACAGGACTTATCCTATCTTAATAGGACAGCCAAATTTCCCACTTCACTGGTGGGACCTTAGGAGGAAGAGAAGTTGCCACTGCACATTTGCCACAGCTGGCAGAGTGACTGGAGAGGTGAGAAACTTCCTCTCCAGCCCAGCTATCTTCCTCTGGCAGCAGTAAAGACAGAAACTAATGCCAGATTTCTCTCCTCTTGTCCTCTGCTGATATGTGGGGGAAGATATTAAGGTCAGCCCCAGGCTGTGTGTGCTGTGACAGCGTAGGTTGTTCCTTTACACAGATGGTCTGGCTAATGAGAGTACATTGCTGAGTGGTTCTGAAGCAGGGTTATTAATGCCCAGAACTCCCTTCACAGAACCACAGAGTTCAGTCAGCTGTAATACTGGGATGTTCTGTGTGGTGCAGGCACTCAGATCTGTGTGCCTCTCAGTGCATCTTATCAGTCTTACTCTACAAATGTCTGACTGATGAAAATCCCAACTATATACTTGAGATGATATGGGAGCTGGAGCTATGCAGCCTATTGTCTGTTTTTCCATCCACTTTTTCAGTGGTAAAATGGTCTACACAGAAAGGCCAGAGTTTTGCCCCCTGTGCCCCAGCCCTGAGCTTAAATGGAGCACCTGGACTGGGAGGATGGTGGAGGCTCAGGTGGGACCCATCAGGGCACTCAGACCCGGGAGCACACCTGGCACTGCCATGCTCCCAGGTCGTCTTCCTTGCCTGACTCCCTGAATCTCCTGCTGCTCTCTGCAGGTCACTCTGCTGGAAACCTGTTTGAAATTTTGCCAGGTTATGTTGCATTTTGTGGTGTTGAACAACACGTTTGGGATCCTCTTGTGGTGTGGGAATGTCATTGGCTGATGTGCTTTTTTTTTTTCCCCTTCCTGTTAACCTGTCAGCTCTGATGCTCAGCGGTTGCCCTTTCACAGAATGGTGGGGCTGAGTTTGTGGGCAGGATAGGAAAATGCTGAGGAGCAAATTTGGTACACTGGAGCATCTGGCCTGTTCATCTTAATCTGAATCTTACAAGCAGTCTCTTGTGTAGAAATTGTGAGGGTTTTTTTTCTGGATTCTTAAATAGATGAATCAAGTAAAGCCTCTATTAAGCTTGATTGCAGTATTTTTAAAATTATTTCTATCTGGGTCTTGTGGAAGCATTTGGAGCAAGATTTGACTGTATACACTTACATGTTGTTTTTTTCCCAACATTCATTTTTAGTATCTGCTCTTATTTTGGTTTCCAAAGTTGATGTGACTGTATCTGTGAGATGTTTTTTTCCTTCATTCATTACTTAAAAGCTTATGAAATGTGCAATAGCATCTAGTTTTGACAGTTTTTTTTTAATAAATTACTGTTATGATCCTAATGATACAGAAGGAGAGGTTGGCTCTGCTTTCCACATGGAACAGCAAGTGATGAAATTTAGGGAGTTCATTACTGGAGGAAATTCTGATTCTGTCAGCAACATATGCAGAGCTGCAGTCTTCATCATGGCAGTGTTCATATCTGGTGCTGTGTTGGGGAAGCTCTCTGAGTTGGAGTCTTGAACATGTTAAGGCCTGACTGATGCCATTGGACAGAGAGAAGAAAACCTTGGTGTATGTGCAGTAATCTGGGTTGCTGAGTAATCTTCTGGGCTAGTAGGAGTTTCCTAAGCATCGAAGTCTTTGTGCCTGTGTGGCAGCTGAGAAGTGACAGGGACAGGAATGGATAAAGCCATATCATCCTCTGGTGTGAGATAGCCTCCCAACCAGCTGAAGAGTGTGGTTTCCTGAACACGTCAGCTCCCAAATAATTGGCCTCATTCTCTGTGTTGACAGTCTTCCAGTTACCAGTGAGGTCAGTGGGAGTAATTGGTTAATAGCTTCATTGTGTCTTAAATTTAAATAGCACCATTAACCTCAAAGGTCAGGAGCTGAAATTTTTCCTACCAAACCACTGAATTTTACAGTGTGCACCTATACTGCCCTGATGTTTTGGCAGAAAGCAAAAAGTTATGGGAATAGTCTGGAGAAGGAGACAGTACAGATACGCTGTAGGGATTTTGCCATTTGTTGCCAGCAGTTGAAATTCTTTTGTCAGATGTTGCACAGCTTCACTGATACCTGCCTTTCCTTTACCCACAGAAGCTGCACCTCTATCACAGCAGAATAAAATCTTAGCCTTTACTTGGCACATTTTGAAAACATACTTTTGGTACACGAAGTCTGTGTTGGTTATCTGTGTTCTCTTGGAATGTTTTTTCAGTAATTTTTTTTTTAGGCATTTGGGCTCGGGAAAATGTTAAAAAGAGAGGACTGTTTCGTTTATTAGGTGCGTTTAAAGTTCCTTCATTGTACGATGTCAGAAGAACAATTAAGTTTTATCTGAGCAGAGCAGGGTGTCCCTAGGTGCAGGTTACAATGCATCCAGTGATACTATTAAAAGAAAGATCGTTTGTTGTTGCATTGGGGAATCCTTATAAAACATCAGGAAGACTACCTGGAAGAATATAAATGTGTTCAGGCAATGGAGTGAAATATTCTTAAACTGCAGGGTGATGGCCTGTAGCTGGATAGGTTTTCAGAGCAGCTGTTTTGATGTGATTGTTGCTTTTCCCAACAGTCATAAATTGGATGTACTAGAACCCTTTTTTTTTTCTAAAGGCTTTACTGTTTGGAGGTCCAAAATCAAAGCTTCTGCTATGAAAGCAAGATTATGTAGCCTAGAGTTCATGGAATAAACTTAGCTTTTTTTTTTTCTTTTGATAAGTTGTTTACATGCTTCCAGAGATGTTAGGCTTTTTCCATGTACAGACCCATGTAGTGTTGCAGGATTTGCTTTGTGCAGCTGCTGTGGGGGCTGTGGGTGTTGGCCTTGGGTGTGGTGTGGGTCTGTGCTGAGCTTGTCTTGCCTGAATCACTATTCACTGAAGTACTTGTTAGAAACAGCTATGCTGAGTTATAGCAAGACTTGCTCTGTGGTGTTAAGAGACCCCAGTGTGGCCAGAGCTCATCTAGGTGAGGGTCAGCTGGAGACAATTTGCCTTGGTCACCTGGTAAACCCATGGTGGGATTAGTCTCATCAAAGGTGGACTTTTTACCTGGGTAAGGCTCCCCTGGTGATCACTGGTGATCTCCTCAGCATATAGCCAGGGAAGAAGGGCATGATTTTTGCTCTGAGATTTGTAGAGCAGGACAGATGGATTGTGCCTTAAAAGTGATCATTTCCTATAACTTCGTGTACAAAAGGGTCTGGAGAGAGTCACTGCCCAGCAGATGTGTAACCTGAGGTGAGGTAAATTCATCCACACTCCCCTAGGACTGGTAGAGCCCATCTTCTCAAATACAGCTTTTCAATGCAAACTGGAGAAAACAAAAGTAGCCTGGCTGCTGCCTCACCTCCTTTATTTGCATGTTGAGTTAAAAGTCAGTCTGAAGTAGAAAATAAATCACCTATGGTTGTGGAAGAGGCAGTGCAGCAGAAGTGAGTTTGCTCTGGGGAGAGCCTGCCAGCTTCTCCAACTGGGCTGCACAGATTTCTTGAAGCCCAAGCAGCAAATATGTATTGCTTGGTAGCTGTAACCAAAGTTATTTATTAGTTAGCTCAGCCTTCAGAACAATTTTTGTACCTACTAGCATTTTTAAATTTTTTTAAACAAGTATTAAAAATATCCATTGTCTGTCCTACTTTAAAGGAAGCTAAAAATCATCTGCTAAGGTATGTCTGACACTTTGCAAAGACGTTTAAAGAAAACCTTAAATCCACATGAAAACCTCAGAATTGGGTAGGAAAACCAGAGTCATCCTGATCCCAAGAGAAGAGCTCCAGGAGCTTTAGAGAGCAAGAAGAGGAGCTGCAAATTTTTTTTTCGGTTGTCTTTCTTTAGCCCCTCCCTGCTTGTGTGTCAGGATGGAGAGTTCACTGTTGCCATTGCTCTTCTCTCAAATACTGCATCAGTTCTGGGTTTTATACCCATTACCCTCTCTGTATTTCACCTGCTTTGTTTTCCTTATTATAAAATTGTCATTTCTGTAATCCAAAATACACACTGGAGAGTTGTGTGAGCCATGTTCTTGAGGGAGCTGTTCATCCCTGAAATTTGGGTACCTTATTTAGGCAGCTGCCTATTTTTAAAGGGGTAAAATAAAACAGATATACACAGGAAGCTTCTTGAAAGTCCTGGCACTTGTACATACAGGTGTGAGCTTGGTTTCTGTAGTAAAGCCATTTTAAACTTTTTCTCCTGTCAAGCATCCTTGATTTGGGGATAGGTTTCATGAAAGGATTTACCTGGAAATGGCTGGATTTTTTTTAATATGTGAAATTGTAATACTTATTTACCTTGTGCCTGCTGCTACTAAAATACTCTAAGTGCCAGCTGCTCTAATGAGAAGTAATTGGGACAATTAATAGCTCTTGACACTTTTCATTGTCTTTATTCTCTTTTGTGTCTTTCTGGTTCTGCATCCTTCCTGTGTAATTGCAAGTTGCAGGAGACATAACCCTTCTACATGCTGCTCACAGGTCTCCTTTGATTCCTCCTGTACCTCTTTTCTGATCCAGCCACCTTGCACTCTTCCCCAGATCTCTTTCTGATCACTGTCTCAAAGCTTGGCAACATCAGCACATTAATCCCCTTTCAGGTTTTTATCTTTGTTCTTGTTATTGATATTATTTGGCCTGAGTGCAAGGTGTATAGCACACTGTATTACAGATGGGCTTAGAGCAAATCCATCAACTGTTCTAAAATTAGGCAATGCTGCTTGAAAGACCCTGTTCACATTTTTTATGAGGGTTTTTGTGCTTATACATAGGCACATTAAAAATGGCTGAACTCATGTAAATCTCCCTGGTAAGTCTGGAGTTCTTCAGTGTCTAGGTCCTTTCATTATTTACAAGTAAATACATTTTAAAAATGCAGTCATAAATCTTTGAAAACATCTTCATTTGTGCTCAGTTGAAACTTTGCTAACTGTATTATACAAAATTGACAGCAATGTAGAAATGTTTTAACTCTCCCTGTAGGTAGGATCGAGTCCTGCTTGTAGTGGCAGGAAAGCAAGCTGTAGGATTTAGGATATCTTTAGAATACAACTTTCAATATCCCCGAATTTAAAAGGAGGAAAACAAAATCAGGGGAGTGAAAGCATTGAAATCTATATTCCTGAGCCAAAAGTAAAAGAACTGGGAAAGGGGAAAAAGAATTCCTGGTAACCTACTGCTGTGTTAACATATTTACCTGCAATGTATGCTGCTGTTTCAGTCTGGCAGTGCTGACAGTGGGTTCTTTCAAGTGTATTGAAAATTGGCCAGGCAGGACATCCTGTGACCGAGTGGATGCTCTGTGTTGCAGAGCTAGGAGAGGAGTGTGCAGCCAGGGACATTGCTGGCCTTCAGACATGCTGGGAAGGTGCTGAATCATCTGCTCCAAACCCTTCTTGCACTGTAGCACAGCCGCTGGCCTCCTTCCCTGGCTGGCCAGTGCCCTGGCAGTCCCAGGAAACCTCTGCTGAGGTTATTCACTGGCACACATGCATGCCGAAATCTGCTTCCAGTTGTGGAATTGAGGATGTGGTTCCTGTCACTAAGGCTTGCCTCACCATCAGAGCTATTTACATCTATTCCTTGTGTTACCTCTGTGCTCTGCTGTGCCCTGGAGAGTTTTGTTCCAGTCTCCCGGCGTTCAAACATAAGTATCCACAGTGGGGTTTGCAAATACACACATCTTCGGAAAATTGGCATGTGATACTTAGAGCAGCTATGCAGCATCCAAATTACACATCTCATAAGGCATGAAAAAGAAAGTGGGCAAGCAACATTAAATAGCATATTTGTGCAAAAGCAGCCGAAGTGTGATTTCTGGGGGAACTGTGACTACTTTGCCTAAGCTTTGTGCATCTAAATTCCTCATTTAGGATTGTAAGTATATAGGAAGGTTTTCTGGCTTGTTTTGCATCTGATGTCTAGCTCTTTAAGGAGCTAGATCTCTAGCTACTCTTTTTTTTTTCTTTCCTCCTCTTTTATGGGTTCAGATCCAAAAGGTGATAGTTTTTCCAGGTAGGTGTGTGGCATATTT
This sequence comes from Lichenostomus cassidix, assembly GCF_008360975.1. Classification (NCBI taxonomy): domain Eukaryota; kingdom Metazoa; phylum Chordata; class Aves; order Passeriformes; family Meliphagidae; genus Lichenostomus; species Lichenostomus cassidix. The sequence goes on along the minus strand of NC_139489.1, from coordinate 6,261,229 downwards.
CATCTCCTCAGCATCAGGAGGAATTTCACTGCACCACACAGTCCATTGCATCAGCAGCAGAGCTTATACAGCTTGTCGGTGGGTTCCACAGCAGGGGCAGGACAGGAGGCAGGGACAGGTTCCTGTTTTTCAGTGGATCATCAAATAAAAGAAACTAACAGAAACTCCAGACCACGTCAGTCAGCCTTTTTCACCTACTGGTTTCTCAGAAATTTTATGGTGTTTCTTTTTTTTCATGGCTGGTGTTCAGTTACCATGACTTACAGACTTTGCAGTGAAACCTTCAGAATTTGACTCTTCCTCAAATACATGAATTCTCAAACCTTTAGGAACCTGAAAAACATTTTCAATGTCAGGTAATGTTACAGTCTCAGTCACCCACTCCTGCCTGATTTCCACAGGGTGGTTTGTAAGGTGTTTAATTTCATTGTTGTTTTTTCAATTACTCAGTAGCTAAACAAATTAAGTTGTGTATATACACTTGATTGTAAGCTGTTCAAGTAACAGTGGAAAAAAGCTGTACTATGTAAGTAAATAACCTGTTTAGCCATTTTTGCCCTCTAACCCCCAGTCCCTGCCACGTCCTGCACACATGTACAGCAAAGGGCAGTAAGCTGAATTAGGCTGATGGTTTCTTTTTTTTTTTTCTTTGTTCTCCTCCCTGAAATCTGACTTTGGGTTAGGTGCCATGAACAATTTACCTCTAGTTTTTCCACCTGAGTTTGTGACTGTCAGCATCACGTGAATTGCATGTTTAGCTTTTCAGTTTCTTGTAATATCATGGATGTTTCTAAAGCAGTTCATTTCTTCTCTGTGTGTATTTGTATTTATAAAGGATTTGTAAACCTTCATGTTCCCTTTTTCTTAGTGCTCTTTTTTAGTCATACAGTGCATTTGCATGAGGTTATAGGTGGTGAAGGATATTTTAAATTATTATGAGATGTTCTGATGAAAAGACTGTGTGAGCTCAGTTTTGCTGAAGACAGTGTTGATGTGGTATCTTGAACTGGAGGCTCTTTCTGCAGAGGTTCTTGAATTACTGCATAGGACAAACCCGGGTGCTTGCATTGTGTAATGTCTTTTCCCTGCCCGTTATCTTTATTAAATCATCTTGTACATGAGATCCATCTCTTGCTCTCACATGCCTCTCCTTGGTTCCTCATCCACCTGCACCCTCCCATCTGTCAAACAACAAAATAACTTTTTGATAACAATTAAATATTAATTTTATTATAGGAATGACTTGGAAAAGAGTAGCACTGTTCCAGGGATAAGTGTTTAGTTCTCCAGAAGAGTAGAAAATGAGGTGATGGGAAATGCCAGGTTGTAGTTCACAGGCAGCAGCATTTAAGTGGTTTGCTATAATCATATTAGGATACAATTAAATTGAGTTCTTTATTTTGTGCTGCAGTGGAATAGGACTGTTACTGATCATTTTCTCCTCCCTCTTGTTTTGATGATTAGTGTGAAAACTCAAGTAGCAAAAATTACAGGAGTTCTGCAGCAGTGCACGGAAAAAGTGGTGTGAGGAGGTCTGACTTGGGAGTGTTGTGTCCTTGCACATGAGAGAGCTCTGGTACTTCCCTAATAGACTGAAAATGAGACCACTGCTGCTTTATAAGAGGTCTGTTCCAGCCACATTGCTCTACAGCTTGGCAGATGGTGGCATGTGAATGGTTTCATATTGATTGGATGGATTTGCCTCGGGGTAATAGGAGTGTGGGTCCTTAAAGATGTAATTCTAGATTTTTTTTTTTCCTTTTATTTGGAAAAAAAATTTCAACAAAAATGTGCATTTGTAAAACACCTCTCTTTACATGAGAGGAGTGCGTGGTAATCAAAGCACTGAAGTTACGTGGAAATAGAAAGTCCTTAAATAGATTATCACAAAGACCAAAAAGCCAAGAATACTTATTTACTAAGTGATTACGTTTTTGCATTAGAAGAAAGTGACACTTTTAATTAGTGTTCAAGGCATATGGTGAATGAGAAAATAAGCTTATTTCATGCAAACAGAAATCGATGCAAATAACCTTTCTCATATAAAAAGGGATGACTTGAAACTCAATACATATTCAAGAAGGTTAAGTCATTACTGCATCACTTTAATATTAGTTAAAGGCCAGCAAAGAAAATCACTACTCTGCATATACTTACTCAGCATGGATTGCTATAAATGAAAGAAATAGGTGATGGTACTTTATAGGTGGTAAATCTAAAGAACCTCATCCATCTAAAGCATTTATTCTTCAGCCTCAGTAAATAACTTTTTGGGTTCTGCCCTAGCACAGGTAGTTGCCAGATACGCCTTATTCCTCCAGTGATTCATCCCAGCTGGTAAAGACATTTTGTGATGCACTTTGTTTATTGTTCTTTCTCACACCTCTGCTTTGTGCTTTCAGTCTTGTAAATGTTGTTTGTAAATCCTTCGGTATGAAATGACTTTTCAAATGTGTTTGTACAGCACCTAACACAAAGATCCCAATCTCATTCAAGCCTCTGGGTGTTGCTGTAGAGCGTTGAGTGAATTGGTATTTTTTATAGTAATGGAAGTATTTCTTGAGGTATTTGACCTTAAATAAAGTGCAGAAAAGAAAATACTTAAATAGCTTGCAGACATGATGGAATAGGGACAGTTTGATACCTCGGGAGGCTTAGGTGCTATTGAAAACTGGATCCTTTCCATGTATTTTGGTCTTGTGCTCTGATGTGTGCAACAGTGGTTTCACAAATGAATTTAAGCCACAGTAAGTTATAGCAGTATCTTATCAAGTTGTCTTCAATTTGCTTGAAAGTATAGTTCATATTTTCTAGCAGAATTATTTGCATGCTGAATTTTGTTTCCATGAAAGAACCCCCTCTTGCTGAACTTAATGCTGAATTTGGTTCTTCTGCAGTACAAAGCACTTAGTTGGGTGTGCTTTCCCTTTTAATTGCACTTTGTTCCCAGAACTGATTGGAATTTATCACTTTTGCTGAATGAAAAACTCCTGTATTAATTTTAAGGTCCCTTTAAAAAAAAAATCTGTTAAAATCTAAGTGAATTTAGGGCTTTGTGTGTGGGCTCACTTCTGGGGAAGAAAGGGCATAAAACAGTGACAATTTTTTTCCTCCTGCTTGATAAGTGTAGGGGGAATTTACGCTGTATATCACAACCAGCAGCTATTCCAAGAAAAATCTTTAAGATGGTTACTTGGATCTGTGTACACTGCCCACCTGGTGGTTATGGAGTGAACTGTTACTTTAAAGAATAGTTTAAACAACAGCCATGTTTGGGGCAGGCTAATCTTGCAAAGAGAGCAGTACATATAACAGGAGTCTACAGTGTGATAAGGGGAAAATTCAGCTCACTGACTAGATGTTTTAATGTGCGAACTCTAGGGAAATAACATATTGACTATTCTGTTGTGCGCAAGAAAATTGAAGAACCCTTTGCAGACAGAGGGCTTGCAAAGGATTCTTTCTGTTTCTCTTAACCAAAATCTGTGGCAAGATGTTTGAAATCAGCAGGACGCTTAATGCTGCTTTGTTAAATAATGAGGTAATATTTTGTCACTTTTTCTGGGCAGCATCTGTTTTTTCTCCTTTTTCATATGTTGGTGAAGGATTCAATTTAATCTTATGCAAGTAAGATTTTTTTTTTTTTCAAAAATCATTCTTCAATTTATTATTTTTTTCCTTTTGATGCTTTTGGAGAACTGGGTTGTCTTTTATTTGCGGTTTCAATCGGCTGCTGTTGCCTAGGACATTATGCCACGTAAGGCTTCTAAACTGCACAGAGTAGGTAGTTATTAACGCTGAATTGGCTTCTGGTATAGTCCATCTGGGCTCTGTATGAGAGAGCTTGCTAGCGGCTACTGATGCTAAGATACCCGCAACCTTTGGGATGTATGCGTGGTGGAGAGGGGCTCAGTGATATGAGATCACTTCTTTTAAGGGAAACTGTCATTAATGAGTCAAGAAACTGCTCATTTATGGTAAGGAGAGGGAGGGGGGGCTGGGAAACAACCCTGTGATTTCATTTTGGTATTGGATTAGCTGTTTAAGACAAGTTTCTTTTTGTGGGGATGGAAGATTGCACTAAAAATATGCTTTGCTCAGGGGCTTGCTGGCTGATGCTGGAGAGACTGTATAGAGAATCTGATGCTTTACAAATGTCACCACCGTGATGCGGTGGTCAGTGCCTTTCCCTGAAAGATAAATGGTACTATTGGAAACACGAGAATAAGGTTGACTTTTTCAACAATAGGATTCTGCCTTTGTCTTTACAGAGAGAGGCCTCTGAGGATGTTTGAGCATTTGTTTTAGTGTTTCTCGGAAAGGCTGCGTGTGTGGGGTGCTTTTTTGGGGAAGTGGTCAGTGTGCAGAGTACCTGGATTTATAGACAGTTAAGATTAGCTAATTTTTTGGAGGAGCAGCGTGCGATTGTTTCAGAAAAATGGCTGAATCTTGATATGCATAACGAATTTATAGTAACAAAGTAGGCTGAAGTTGAAAAGACTTAAAAATAATTTCTGGATGCCTTCTCCGGTGTTATTAACCCCTGAAGAGACCTTAAGTAAAAAATTTGCATTACAAATCTAACTTTAATATTTGATGCATATTTGCACAAGAATGTATGGTAATATGCTGGCTGTTGTAGCATTTTGATGCCTGTGTGTTCAGTCTAATGGGTCACCTAAATTTGAGTTAGGAAATGTATCTTACGGGCTAGTTTAATCTATGCTAGTTTTTACTAAGCTACAAATGTGCTCAGAAAGATCCGTGGTGAGAGAAATCCTCTGCAGCCTTTCACATTGTTCATATTTTAATTGAATTCAGTGCTCATTCCCCAAATAGATTGTGTGATGTTTTTTAAATGTGATTTTTCTCCTTGCTTGGTTTGTGTATAGCTGGATTTTATGAGCTTTACTACATTTCGTATGTTTTATTGGTGTGTTTAGTCTCTGTGTGTGTTTGAGTGTGTCTATGGTTTAAAGAAATTGAAAATGTACTGAATGTCAGTTCTGAGCTTAGCAGTGTGGAGTGAATATTTATACTTTAAAAAAAATGAAACTTGTAGAACAAAGATTTTGATTTATATATTTTGAAAATTGTTTTGGTGGCTTGTAGTCAGGTTTTCTTTCTCTAGGAAAAGAGCTAAGTGAGCTTATAACGTGGCCCATCCTAGCTTTCTCGGTTTTCAGCTCTTACGTTTCAAAACGCTTGCAATGATACTGGTTTTGGTTTGTTTTTTTTTTTTAAACCCACATATTTAGTTGTTGAAATGAATGGATGGATAGTAAAACGAAATGATCCTACATGTGTTAATACAGTAATACTCGGTTGCTATAGTTGAGATAAATGTTAATTCAAGGTTTGTTGCAATTACAGAGTGCCATGCCTTGTTACTTTGGACAAAACATGCTTTAGAAAAATAACTCTCAAGTAAGAGAAAGAAATGAATGCTTCCTAACTTGCCAGAATTCCTAATAAACTTGCTGTGGTCGGAAGGGGGTAAAATATTGCTGTTGGGAAGTGAAGTTTTGTTAGTTTGTCAGTGGCAGCGAGCGGAGGATTAATGAGTGTGCATTGTTAAGTTAAGCACGTTTCTCTAAGGCTAGAAAAGAAAATTCTTTTAAATGCCCAAAGTTCACTGTCGTCTTATTTCCTGTAGAGCTGAAGAATAATGAAGCGAGGTGGCAAAATAATTCTGAAATACTACTGTGGTTCGGGGGGAGCGCCCGATAAATAGGTGTCTGCTGTGCCTTAGACATTGTCAAGTGGCAGCAGTATCAAATCCACTCCTTTAAAAATACGTATTTTTAAAAACCTCGCCGGGCGGAAGGAAGGAGAGATGGGTTGATTATTAAAATCAATAGTACCTGAAAATAAATGCAGCTTTAAATGCACGTCAAAGTGCTTTTGTTGTGCCTTTAAGCCTAGAGGCAGATCATTAAATATGCATTTCTCCGGAAAGCAACTGTCGAAAAAGATAAGGTGGTTAAAATCCGCCGGACCTGGGAGCGGGGCGCGCAGGAGGTAAGGAGATGTAGGCACTGGAGCATGGCCGAGGTGCGGCACCGCCGGGCCAGGGTGGGAACGGGCGAACCAAAAAAAAAAAAAAAATTAAAAATTAAAAAAAAGGGGCTGCGTGTTGTTTCTTCAACCGGGCCTTAATTACTAGACACAAGCAGCAGTTCAGAAATCTGGTCTCTGTTGTTGTAGAGGTCACCGCATCATTAACATTGTCAATCTGGCAGCGGCTAATTTCAATAGCACCTGATGTCGCAACGCCTGCCCCCCCCCACCCCACACACACACCGCGCACACCCTCCGCCCCCCCGCGCGCCGCCCGCGCGGCCAATCAGCGCGCCGCGCCGCTGACAGATGGTCCCATAAATGGCGGTAAAGGGGCGCCGGCGGCCGCCAGTCGCAGCAGGGCCCGCGCCGCTCCGCGCGCTCCGCTCCGCGCGTCCCGCCCCGCGCCGCTCCGCCCGCCGCCGGCGCCGCCGCCCTCCCGCCGCAGCACCACACTGAGACAACGAGATAATATACTTACCTATTATTATTATTTATTATTATTATTATTATTGCTACCGCTATTATTATTATTATCGATAAGAATCGCTCGCTGCGCAAACGTCTAGCAGTGTGCTTTGTGGATCTTCCAACCAAAAAAAAGAGAGAGAGAAATAATAATAATAAAATAATTCCCTGAAACCTTAGCAAAACCGTTAGAAGAGTTGAAGCCTTTCAAGACACCCAATATTTGCCATTAAGAATGGTTATGGTAGGTATTAGTAGATTTAAAATCTGATCGTAGCGGGTTTATATAGAGGTAGATATAGAAGCTAACATACAGATTTTCCCCGAATCTGCATCATTCTCAGTCTGTGTTTTCCCATGAATTTAGTTTTCTGCTACTGATCTGTTTGTACATGATCTCTCCCTTTCCCCCCCTCCCTTTCTCTTTCCCCCTCTCTCTCGCTCTCTTTCATATTTAATGTCTGCGTATCCTTTAATAAAGGATGTACTTTGTCATTTTAAGGTAATTGCGATTTCTCTCAGAATAAAGAGAAAAGCTCATTTCTAATGCAAGGCTGGTATGTGGCTAACTGAAATGCAAAAGGAAGAAGAGGCTTTTTTTTTTAAGGGGTGGGGGAGAGTTAATTTCCACATTGACATTTTGGAGATACAAATGCAGAGCAAAATCCTTGGGGGGGGGGTGTTTTTTAAAAAAAAAAGCCTCGAGATTGGTAATTTTCTTTTTGGTGGACTGCGCAATAGGTATGGTAATTTTAAAAGAGGGTGATTTATATGAGCTTCAGTAAATGCTGCATATTGTATTTCAAAGAGTTTCCTGTCGTGACCTCATAAAAAGAGGAGGAGGCTTGTATGTGTTGCAGTGCCTAGTATATGTCGATTTTGTTGCATCGTTGGGCAGCAGCGCTGTAAGAAGGAATGTCAGCTTTTACATAACGCTCTTTTTGCTTTTGACTCTGTGAGGGGCTGTAAGGGTCCATCTTTGTGATCACAGATGGAGTGGAATGGCTTGAAAATGGTAAGTGAACGGGGAGAGCCTGCTCGTGGGGTTTTGTCTCGTTTCTCGTGTGCCTCGCGAATTTCTTTTGTTCAGGGCGGCGGATCGTGAGTCATAAAATAAAATTAGAGAGCCTTGTTTGTTTTTTTTAAATTTTTTTTTCCTTCGGTGGGATATGTCTGCCTATGTGTGTGCATATGTATCTGTACATCCATTTACCGTCTCTAGCTGCGATGGCACTTCACAGCGTTTCCATTGAACGTTGCGTTTCAGTTGAGCGCGGATGGTCTCTGCTGACAGTCACGGTGTCATGGTACCGCGTGTGCCTGGCGGAGCGGGCGGCCGATGATGCCTTTTAATCTCCGTTCCTATTACACCGGCCTTAAATACAAACCTAATAATCGCCTCTAAAAATCCAGGTATCGCGTTTCCCATGGAGCCGGTGCTGTCGAGGATGGATGGATGGGTGGATGGATGGATGGAAGGAAGGGTGTGTTTTTTTTGTGTCGGGTGGGGGCTGGGGTTGGGGTGGTGGTGGGGTGGGGGGAGCCGTGTTGTTTTGTGCTTTTTTAAATGCCGGGAGAAGTCAAAGCCATTTATGTGAAAAATAGTATTTCTATTTTTAGCCCATATTCTCCTGGCGCGGAGGAGCCCCGGACGTGCTCGTCTCGTCCCCTCTTTTGTGCTTTTCCTTACAGATTGTGCAAAATGGCATGATCAGACACACAACTGCGGGCACCGAGCGGGGCGACCCGGGTGGGGGCTGGGGCTGCACAATGCCGGCCCTGCTGCCAGCCCGGCTCGGGGGGCGGCGGGGACCCCCCCTTCCCCCTCATTTAACGTTTTGCAGACTTTTGCCGCGGATATTTATTATAACCGGGGAAACAAAGCGACGGTCTTTTCCCATTCTTACAGGATTGTCTTTGTCTAGCTGCTTGTTTTGATGGGTGTAAAACAAATAAGATTAGACTGAGCAGCCGAACTGAAAGCGATAGCTGGGAGGAAAAGCCAATGAAAGGTTGCCGGGGAAACGAGCATAGGGGAAGCTGAGTGGGGGAGCAGGTGGCAATCATGTGGGAATACTGCAAACAGTGTAAAAAAAAAAAAAAGCTAAAAAAAAAAAAGCAGGGGCTACCTCGATTATCTCTGCTGTTCTTTGTGGCAGTCACAACTTTAATTATTCTTTATAAATAGGTGTTAATTACATTTCTGGCTCAGGCTTACAGTGATTTCTAGAAATCTGGTTTTAAGCATCTGTTCTTTCTCCTTTGCAAAAGAGGGTTATCTTTTTTTTTTTTTTCTTTCCCCCTCCCTGCTGTGAAATTGTACGTGCAAAAAATTGCAAGGAATCCTGTGAGGCAGTATAAAAAAAAATGTAAATTATATTGAATGAAGTTGACAGAGGTATAATAGTGAACTCCCACAGCTGATAGCTTCTGCAAATCATTTCTTAGAATTTTCCAGCAAATGTCCCTATGAGAACAGTAGGTAGAATGAATTTACCCTAAGCAGTGATTTTGTGTTAAGTGATATTGGTATTTTTACAAAATCAGATGGTTATATGGCAGAATAATCAGTTCAGGGGAGTTCACCATATTTTAGGGTTTAGGCACTGAGCGGAATTTAGAAAAATAGTGAAATTATTCTCCTCTTCGTCTCCGGCCCCACCTTTAGCCATAGTCTAAGCTATATCTGCTGGAACAATATCCACTTCCAATGTCGGGCTCCTTGTGGCAACTCTACTTTTTAAACCACTGCTGAATATTCTGTTAATTGTGATGGTCTCTTAATTGTAGTGGCAAACAATAATGGGAAATAGCTGGTGGTGCTAGAAGTGTTAAAGCGTAGTAGACTAGTAAGTGATAGACAGTAGCGTAGAAGATATAAAAATGTGGTTGCCCAGAAAATGCTCATCTATCACACATCAGGAGGCATAAGAAGCAAACCAAGAATATAGAACACGCCTTTCTTTCTGTTTTCAGATTTGCAGATATTTTTTACTTTATTCCTTTCTCTGGTGCAGGGTTACTTTGAAAGCAAATTCAAGCAGGAATGGTAGTGCTTAGTTTAAATATGAATAAAAAAATCAAATCCCCCTTTTAATTTGCTTTGTTTTAAATGTTGCTTCTGCTGCAGTCCTTTCTGTGGAAAAAAGTGATTGAATGGCCCTCTGAAAACTGCACTGCTTTACAATGTAGAGGGGGAGAAAAAAATCTTGAGGGGGTGTGTGCGTGTGTAAAATTCCGTATTTTACAGTCTGTGCATGTGCAGAGATGCATTCTGATATGCATTGTAGTTGTACGTGAGAGTAAAATAATTTTTCTTCTATCCAAAACAGAGATACTGTGTTCTAAATCTGTTAACTTAGTCATGACAATAAATAAGGGTGCCTTTTATTATACACAGCTGCATTGTTTGTTTTAAGAGTCATCAGCTAGTAGTTACATTTTCATTTTCTGTTCAGTTTGGTGTTTCTACAAAGATTTAAAAATAATGTAATCCTTGTTTTATGGTGCACGTGTTCCTGCCCCCATCTTCCTCTTTTCTTTGTTTTAAGGTTATATTAATGAATACAGACTGCATGTACATAGTGACATTTTCTTTCTGCATGTAAAAGATTGCATTGTAAATCTTCCTATAGCAAAATAGCTATTAAGTTGGTGAAACAGAATTAAGATGCTACTAATACTAAAAGATGAAAATGTTAAAACCTCTTTCTGTTGAGACAAAAAGATACAGAAAATGTAGTTTTCCTTAGACATGACATTTTTCTTTTTTTAAAAATTGTTGTCTTGGTGTACTAGTCAGAAAGGAGGAAATCTTACAATTGGATATTGATGCAATGTGAATACCAGCCATCAGTTTAAAATCCTGTTCCCATGTTAGATACAGGGATGCCTTTCCACTGGTGACTGGCTTGGTTGCCTCCTTTGCTTTCTACCTCTTTATTAATTTTACCTTTTTGAGCTCCCTCAAAGTGAGCCCGAGCTGTTGTGACAAAGGATGGTTACAATGAGCTGGAAGGGGTATACTTAAAAATCCCATTTGAATGGGTTTGAAATAGTCTTCATCATCTTTATTTGGTCCTGTTAAATATTGTGACTCTATTGAAAGAAAATCCAGTTGCATTAATCTTACGTGCATTTAATGTATTAATTTTTTTAAAATACTATCTTCTAAGTTACAGGGAATTCTTTTTTTTCTCAACCTTCCTACTTGGTATGCTGGGAGTGTACTAATTAAATGGAGGTTATTTTCTGTGAGTAATTGTCATACTGTTGGTACATAACCTAGAGCCACTCCACACCCTGAGGTTTTTCAAAAGAAATAAGGTATGACTGCATCCCATATCCTGGCGGGGGAATTTGGTGTCTTCTTTGGGAACTTGGACTTCGAAAACAATTTCAGCAAACAGCCCAGGCAAGAAATGAGCACTGGCAGAGAATATTATGGTGAGAGGGAGAAAGATGCAGATAACTTGACAAATCCACTTGTCCATTTTGGCAATCTGCGTCCACTGGATACTTCATTTACGTGCCTGGACACATTAAAATGTACATTTGTTTGTCTGTGGGACAGCTAACTGGATACACTCCGATGCACTGGCAAATACTGCAATGCAGTATTTTTTCAATGTCATTGGGGTTTTGGGGGAGAAGTGGGCTCAAACAGGTTTTTTATGAGTGAGGTGATGTTAAAAGGCATGACACCTCAGTGAGGGATAGGCCAGATTTTGCTAAATTCGCTAATCTGCGAAGGAAAGTCACCCCTCCCCCTCACACTTCTCTCCTTCTCCTTCTCTTTTCCATGTAGTGTGCAGGAAGAGATGGGTACGCATGTATTTTTGTGTGTTCATACATGTGTGTCTTCCCATTTGAATGGATGTTAAGGAAAATGCTGGGGTTTGGATGAGGAGAGAAAGGGCATTTGTGTAATGTTACACTTTGCAGTCATTTCTGTAAATGTCCAGTTACCAGCAGTGTAGGACTTAGAGCAACTTTAAAAGCAAGGCACATTTTTAATTTTCTGAGGGACTTCGCGAAGAGGAGGTCAGTGTTTCAACAAGTATGATACTTTTAATCCTCATAAAACATGTCTACAGGGTACCTGTGCCTCACCTTAGCCTTTGGGAGCATTTAACTGTTTGAGATCATGTAAAGGGAAGATGTTGGAGAAACAGATGCTTAGACTGCTTGCTTGCTTTTTCCCCTCAAGTGATCAGTCTTTACTTTTACAAATACTAGAATATTTTAGGTGCAGGGGGCTTTTGTAGGTCACTAGTTTTACAGCAAGAGGAAGCAGTGGGGCGGGGGGGAAGGTCTCAGTGTGTCAGAGGCAGTAATTGTATAAAATTAGCCATCTAGAAAAGGCAGGAAAGGCTTGGAGGAAAGGAGGCACTAATATGTGAAACAGCACTGTGCTAGTTGGGGAGATAATGAGTGATAAATTTGAACTGGTGCAGTGGTGTGATGCCCATTAATTTCTCAGAACCTTGACTTTGCAGGTTTGTTACTCTGTTGTTCACACCTTTAATTATAACTAGTTTTGGATGATAGCTTGGGGCACTGAAGATGAGACCTTTTGTTTGTTGTTTACTCATTTAAATATTCAGAGTTTGCAATAGCATTGGAACATCAGTGTTAGAAATTAAATACTCTCAGATGAGATTGTAAGCAGAATGCAGTTAATTCCTGGAACTGCCTAACGCTGTCTTATTTGTAGTATTTACATTGCTTGCATAAATTCATTAAACATTAGCTCCGCACTGTTAGATTGATCTTTATTTTCTATCGCTATAATATGTTTTCCCTAATGGTTTTGGAGCTCCTGATGCATTAGTGCTTCTTTAGGGCCCCAAAAAGTAGGGAGGAAGCTGAGAGTCCATCTTACCTATTGTTCTACCCTTGACAGTGCCTTACATGAGGACTTTCACCTTGATGGCTAAGAATCTGTACAAGTCAGGAAACGCTGAGAACCAGTTAGGAATTGTTAATTAAATGGTGAGAAAAGGCAGAATATTAAGTAAAAGAATTAATTAAAACAAAGGATAGCTAAACCTTTGTGTCCTCTCTGGAAATGAGATGTACTTGCACAGTAAGATACAAACCTGGCTTTGACAATATTTAGAGGCGTGATGTATATAAAATGCTGTAGTACGCCTTCGTTGCTAAGGCACGCGCAATTCCGTCAGCAATGCCGTTGTGATGGGAAATTATTTGTCCTTGAATTCTAGGGGGGGAAAACACTTTCATTATTTTATTCTTTTAAAATTAAGCTTCTCTAATTGCTGTAAAATTTCCGTATACATTGCTGCTGGTAGCTATCCCAGTCTGGAGACGGGCGCCAGCGTTTCTCGGCGTCAGGGCGGTGGCACTTGGTGGCTTCGGCGCGTTCGGGAGCCTTGGAGGTGAAGGCGGCGCGATAACGTGTGTTTGTTCCAAAGCAGACGCCAGTGACTATGGGAGGTGGCTCTCGCTCGCAGTGCTTCCAGAAGGTTCCACCCGTATCGCGTCCGTGCCCACGTAAGTGATGTTGGCGTTGGCAGAGGGCAGCAATGCCGCTGGAGCCTTTCCAGTAGCGCGAGTCCTCCCGATGCAGCCGCTCCGCCGCGCCCGGCGGCGTTCACCGAGCCGCGGAAGGGAAACCAAACCGCTTCCCTGGGCTTTCGCTTCCTGAGGGACGTTTGGTGAGGAGGTCCTGCCTGATCTCCATGTAGAGGCTCCAAAAGATTGCTGCTGGAGCAGGTAACTGTGCCCTGGTCCTACCTGTTGGCCTGTAATTGCATGCACTCCTCTTTGGAGAGGCTGAGTGGTTTCCTGAGCACCGCCAAGTATTTTCTCCCGGGTTGAGTGCTGTTGAAAAGCCTTTGTAGGGACATGAGGGATGAAGGACATGTGTCCTCCTTGCTTTTCGTCCTTTTAAGAATCTCTCACTGTCGCATTCTGGAAAACTAGCAAAGACAGCAATTTACTCACAACTTATAATTTAAGGTAGATCTGCCTCTGCTTGTAATCTTACATCTAACTTCCCAGAAAGGATGTGGAATTTCAGATCCTGACTCTGCTCCTGCTGGTCAGGACAGTTGCCGGAAGTCCATGTTTCCCTGCTGCTATTAACAACAAAACTGGTATTGATGAGTTTGAGAATTATTATTGCTAGACTGAACTTCATTGGAAGGTTTAACATTGGAGGGGGTTTTTGTTTAATACATTAATTTAGACTCTTGATGTCTATGAAGTGCTTAGGGTGTTTGGAAGTCAACCTGTTTATAGTAGTTCTGGTTAGAGAGGGTCATAAAAAAACTACATGGCCAAAATACAAACAAACCTTTTTAATGAGTTGCATGCTAATCTTGGGGAGAGGCCTGGCCTTTTCTCAGTCCCCTTCAGCTGACATATAGACTCCCATAGTCATCAGCAGTTTGGTGTTAGATAATATGAAATTCATGACTCAACAGCATGAAATAGCCTATGTTTAAGTCACTACGCTGTGGTGGAGTGTTAACACATAGTGCTTTGAGGATCAGAGGTTTTGGGGGTATTTGGCTTCCCTGCCGGCTTAAAGGGTTTATAAATGTGATTTATAATGTATAAATCTTCTGTTGGTCCTCCTTGATCTTTGAATGGTGGTCTGTGACTTCTTGCTTTACTGTGTACAGAAGAACTTGTGGGCAAAGATGTTATTTCTGTAAAGCAGAAGGCACAGTCACGACTCTGTAGAAGTAATAATGTATGTAAATAAATGCTTCTTAAATAAAAATAGTTCTAATATATCTTTGTTCCAAATGAAGTTACTGGCAGTAGATGAGTAGGGGGAAGTTGATTTTTAGCAGAAAGCATGAATGCTGGAAATTCTTCCTAATATGCCTGTGCCAGCTATACTGTGACAATGTTGCTGTCGATTCCCTTCCTGTGAGAGCAGCTGTTCAGGGAATTAAACTCTTCACTTGATGCAGAGGGTCCTGAAAAATTCAGTGTGCAGCTACAGTGGTGGCTGTGGCCATTTTTAGTGTGGCCATTGATAGGAACTAACTCCATGATCCAGCACAGTAGCATATTGTTCTTTAGACTAACTGGGCCAGGACAAAATTATCATTCTGTATTTCGTGTGCTCTGTGAGAGATTCCGGAGAGCACTTCAGAATTTGACATTGTGTTTGATAATTTATAGAGCACAGTTTATATTTAACTGTAGACACACTAATCCAGGGGAAAAGAGTAGTATATTTTTAGAATCCTTTTTTTATTGTCTGTGCTTGTCATCACCCAACTACTGAAAGAAGTGCTTGCAAATGTAAATGCTCGGATAGAAATTGAGTTTAATTTCCATCGTTAATCTTTGCTAAGTGCAAAAGTGAACACGATTTGTGGTGATGGAGGAGCTTTGCAGCTGTACAGAGCCACTGCAGCCGCTGGAGGAGCCACGTTCTCCTCCAGCATTTCAGCACCAGGCTGGACCACGACACTTGGGCTTGAGTGCCTCCGTGGCTGGGGTGCTTAGGTGATGTCGTAGGAGTTTTAGTAATGACAGTGTCACTTTTGTCACCAACTTAGTTGAGGTGGAATGGAAGTGCATCCAGCTCCAGGTTTAAGGTGGCTGCCTGTGGCTGCTGTGCGTTGTAAGGAAAGCGTAGCTAATAGAGGACAGTAACTCAGTTGGTTTGTCTTTTTTAATATTCAAGTAAGCAGTTCATGTGTGTTTAGGCTGTTGGAACATTTCTTCCTGCTAGTGTAATAGTGGCTGTTGTATTTCCCATTGCCTTTTGATATCTAAGTGAAATGTAATGTGTGGGTTTGGGGTCAGGAGAGCTGGGGTGGTCTGGGTACCTCCCTGTGCCCAAACTCCTGTACCTGAACAGGGCCTGAGCTTGCAGGGCTCCTCTTGGGTGATTGAGCAGAACTGTGTTTTAACCAGCGGTTTGTTATCCATGGGGTCTCACCTTTTTAAGAGGCATTTTGGTACATTTTTAATTTCTTGCTGTTCAGGGTGTGTTTATTTACCTTTATTGAGGAAGGTGTTTGGTTTGGCCTGTGGCGTGCTTCTCTTCTGTAGTACAGAGATGAATAGTTGGTCTAGAATAAGCCATTAGGATCTGTTAGCCTGACCTGTGACAGCTGTGTGCTTGACACTTTGTCCTTTATTGATGAATAATATAATAATGGGTCTTTGAGCTTAGCAGAGATGCTTTCAGGCATGAGATTGTTCGAATTCAAGCATTACTGAGATATTTATCCCATGCAGTACTTTAAAACTTACACTCATTTAAGCCATTTTGTAGGTAGTTCTTTTGTGAGAACTACCTTTTTGTGAGAGTAAACAGCTGCCTCTTGTTACTCAAAGGTAACTTCTGATTATTTTGTCCCCGGAGATTTCTCAAATTTGCAATTTGTTACCTGCTCATTATCTTTAAGATTGTGGTGGCAATATTATTTTCAGTAGTTCATTGCAACTTTGTCTGCCATAGGTATGTTACAGAAGTAAGAATGCCTATATTTCATGAGAAGGTTATTTCCATAACCAACATTAGTGTGGTACAGAGCTGTAGACTAACCACGTGAATTGTGACAAAGATGCAATTTTTTTATTCTTACTAATCCAGTTAAGTTTTAAGAGAAATACTGTTAGCTTGCAGCAGGCAAACATTTCTAATGATGGAGACAGGACTTAGCTGAACATCATAGTTTCTATTTTGGGGTGTATCTCGTTCAGACCTGCGAGCAGCAGTATCCATAGAGATGCTGTTGCCAGCAGTCGAGATGTACACATGTTGATTAGTGTTTCCTAATTGCATTTACCAGTGTGTCTTCATTAAGGTCCTGTTGAGGACAGAGCCTTAAAACATCTTGGTTGGGGCGTGTGTTTTGCTAAGCCATCCATTCCTGCCTAATACAAGCCTGTCTTTGCATGAAAAATACATGGGCAACATTTTCAGAAGTGCTTATATCTTAGGAGCTGAAATCCTATTGCAGTGAGCATTAATGAATCTTAAATCGCTTAAGGGCCTCTAAAAATTGTAGCTTTTTGTTTCTAGAACTTCAGTAGAAATAACAGCAGTGGGGGGTTGGATGTTCCTAGGCTTCAGGGAGAGCCCGCGCTGTCCTTGCTTTGCTTTGCCTTCTGGTAAGTACATGTTTTTAGGTTTCAGTATGGCTCATAACACAGGTTTCACTGTCTAAACTCCTGCGTTGCAAATGATGCTAGATTATTTTCTTAAAGGGAAAAAAACATAAAGTGGAATTGTGACAGGTCTACAGCAGCTGAAGACTTGCAGCTGTCTGCTTCTTACATGAACATGTACGTCCCCGTGGGAATCTGTGCGTCAATACACAGTGCTACATGCATATTCCCAAGTCAGTAATAGAATTCAGTTACAGATTAGCAATATATAACTCAGTAATAGAGTCAGTAAGCCAAACAAGTAAGTAGTGATTAGGAAACAAAATTGAGCTAAAAATAAAATTCAGAAAGTAACCAGAAATATAAAAAGACTCTCAATTTCCTTTGCTTTCATTTCAGTGTATTTTTAGGCTGCATGTCCTTTACATTGAGAATCTCTTAGATGTTGATCTTCACCGTGCTCTTATTGTCTAGTATGTGGGCTTTTGAGAGACCCTCTTCAGTCTTTCAGGGTTTTCCTTATGTACTTAATGGTTTTGGTGGCATATCTTTTATCACCCTGTTAACACAGATTTTAAATATGGTTTGTGTTAGTCGCAGTCTCCTTTTTCAAGAGGGACAGTGCAGTCACTGGGAGATCTCTAGCCTTTGTGGTATCTGTCTAATAAATTGCAGTCCACAGAGAAAGAGGATGTTTTCATCAAATCTTGGCTTGGAGTGTCAATCAAAGATCTTTTTGCTGAGATTTGGGGTTTTTTGGACTCCTTTTGCCTTTGTATTCATCTTGAGAGAGCAAGTAGTAGCCTCAGTGAAAAGGCAGGAGGGAATAAGAAGCAATCTGGAACGATGAAATAACTAAAATAAAGCCCTTGTAAGATTTCAGGCGCAGGGTTGCCTGGTATGAATTTGGCAGAAGTAGAAGTGTGATTGAAGAAGAAATAGATGTTCCTTCGGAACTGAAAGCCTGACCATGTTGCCTTTGAGTTCAAAAATAGTGCAGATCTTTGAGCAGAGGCGGCTGGTGACCCCCAGAGACGCGGGTGGGCAGGAGCCATTGATGGCTGTGTCCCAGGACAGAAGTAGGACACCTCCCTGCCACCACCCTTTGTTGCAGCCTGTGACCTGTGGGACATAAGTGGTTTTTAACTTGTACAGTTTGGATAACCCATCCATGTTCCTCTCCTGCTGTTTTCGGTGATGGCGTTCTCCAAAGCTGTGTTCCAGAGTGCTGTTTGAGTGCTGTGAAATCAAGGCTGTGTTTCTCCCATTTCTTCATGTGTAAGTAGTGTTTAATGGTAGAAATTATAAGCAAATTTGGGTAAAACCCTTCTAAAGAAAGACGGGGATAACTGGCTGTCATTCCAAAAGTCAGTTTGTTTTAATGAAAAAGACAACCCTGATCCAGGGACAGAAGGAAACTTCTGTGCCCATCACCTCTTACACCAGTTTTTTCCCCTCACTGTTTCCCAAATGCTGTTGCTGTAGACTTTGATAAGATACTGGGAGAACACTGAAGAATAGAGCCAAACATCTGAGATTCCCAACAGGCCTAGTTTCTCCATAGGCTTTGCAAGAGACAAAGAAGCTGGAAACAGCAGTTGAAAGTAAAGCTCAGTAGAATTTCAAAAATAACCTGAAATTTTGTGAGTTGAGATAATACATGAAATAGAACTGTAACTATATTCTGCTTCTGGACAAACATTGTTGTCCTTAGAAATGTGCCACACTTCCCAGAAACTGCTCTGCATGGAGTGCTTCTCTATGCATCTGCTCCCCTGTCTTGTATTTCCTCTGAGCTTTGTGCAGTGCTGAGCTGTATGAATGATAATTGTAGTTCTCCTCCTCCAATTCCTTACCCCAGAGTACCTGCAGAAAGAGTAAGATTATGCAAAGTGTGTGATACAGTGCCTTTGTTCCTACCTTCTGTGTAGATATTGGATGTGTAGTTCCAAGAGTGTTTCCTCTAATGCTTAACTAGTAGTTATTGATGTTGAAATAGTTCTGACTTATTTTGGTGTCCTTCTTTTCCCCTACTCATTCCCTTTTGTCCTTAAAATCAAATGCAAGACTTCATACTTCATGGGAACAGAAGACATTTATCTGAAACTCTCAAAAAAAAAAAAAAAAGCAGTTTGGTGTATCACTATACTGGTTTTCCTTTTGATAAAGTTGTTAGGAGTTGTACCTGATCCCTGGGCCAGGTTTGAGGGTAGGGTGGTATGTTATGGAACTGTCACAGCTTACTGTGTAACCTCAGCAGTTTGCTGAGATTCTTTCATCTGGTTTGATTTTTTTTTTTTTTCACTTCTGCAAAACCTCAAATAAAAACAGGTTTTGCCATTCTGCTTTTTGTCACTGTGTTGGTAGAGCAGCAGTCCTACCTTACTGCCCACTTGTGCAGCACAACTTGGTGCTGCTATGAGTTATGTCCTTCAGGCACTGCTGTGATAACAAGAAATATTGCCAATAAACTTTGCATTCACTTCACTGCAGACTGGGGACAGAATATTTTGTTTTAGCATATTTATGCAAAAGCCTGTAATGGACTGGTTCAGGATAAATCTAGCTATTAAAGAAAATTTTCTCCTTTATTTGAACTGAGGCTTGCATCTTAAAATGAATGCATTTGTTGTCTTCTCCATTTGGATCATTTGTGTGCTCTGTACAATTATTGTGGCACCCATAAATGTGAATTTGCTGAAAATGTTTGAACGCCATTTCAACCTGAGTGCAGCACACTCTGAGAGCTAGTAAGATGACTGTATCTGTGCCATGAGAGCCAGAGATTGCTGATTTTCTGAGCTGAGACTTTCAGCTATATCTCTATTTAAAATATTAAATATAACTTCTACTCCAAGGAAGGTAAAGATGTAGCATGTACAAGTGCATATGAGTGGGGAACATGTCAAAATAGGGAGGGTTAGATAATGATTTGTTTCTGGGGTATTGGATTTGCCTCCAGGCAGATATACTAAAAAGCTTCGTTTTCCTCCATTATTTCATGTTCATGATGTATTTATTAGGTAAATAATAGCAAAGTCTAGTTGAGCAGTACATAAGCTTTAATAAAAATGTAATTGACATTGAAATGTGACAGTTGTGTTACAGTTAAGAGAATCGGTACTGGAGCTGCACACAGAGCATCGTGTGCCTCTCCTGAGGTCACTTTAGAAAGAATCCCACGTGAGACCTGCGTGAGGTTCAGGTGCACTTGCTTCTTGCTCTGGCTGCAGTGTGGTTTTGAACCAAGGAAGGCTTAAAATCACTTCATGTTCTTTTCCTTTAACACTTCTATAGGAAGGTGGCATGATGTGTCCTGAACATTTTGTGATCCAGGGCCTCATTCTGCAAAAATTTGCTAAACCCCCATAGTGAGGAGCAGTGGGTATGTTTGGAAGTGGGGTGGGGCTGTGCAGTGGCTGGAGCAGGGCTGAGGGAGCTGGATGTGTTTGTGTGTTCCTCTCCATAGCCATGGACCAACCTCCTGGCTTTGGCATGGCTATTTATGGCTCAGCAGATGGCAAGGCTGGGCATGGATTGGTCAGGCAGCTCCTGTAAATGGGGTTTTTCTCACCTGCGGAAAAGTTCTAGGGGAACAGAGACTTGTACTGTGCTGACTTCCATTCACAAGAGCAGATATGCTGGGAGTAAAAGCCTGTTTCTCATTGTATGAGGAAAACCTTTGTGAATCTACATTTATTTTCTTTGAGAGGTTTTGTTTGTTTCTTCTTTTGTCATCATTTTTCACGAGATGGCTATGGGACCTCTGCCATGGCACCATTTGTTTTCACTTGTAAAAGCAAACAACTTGCAATGCTAATTAAAGAGCTTTTTTAGATAAAGTAAGAGCTTTGCATTATTTATCTAAACTCTTTTTTATGGGCGAATGTTCTGAGTTTGTTCATTAATGAACACTTAGAAATAATATAAAATTAGACCTCATGAATTCATGAGGTGTAATTTGCCATGATCATTTTTCTTGGCATTTAGGTGCTGTGAACAGTTCATTATTCATAGCTAACTTTTTTGACTTCTGAGTCCTCAAAATGGATATGTCTGCATGAATTTTCTGGGGATTAGAATTTTTTTCAGATTTGATTTTAGGAAAAGATTGATTGTGCTATGTTTAAAAACACTTTTCTTTAGTTCGTGTAAATAGCACTTATTCTTAAGATTCTTAATTCTGACTTTTTTTATACATATCAAATCAGTTCCTATTTATTGTGGGATATGGTCAGTTGAGTGTATATATAATTCAGATAGCAGGAATGGTTGCTGATTATTTGCTGAATACAAGCTCCTTTCAGTGTACATATGTGGCAGCCTCAGTTCAACATGCAGACCTTCTTTTAGACTGCCGAGAACAAATTTTGTAAATATAAAAAATGTATATTTACATTTATTGAGCCATTGGCTATTGCTTATGCATGCAATAGGGAGATAAGGCTGTCTTAGTCTGTGAGTAGTTGTTCAAATGATTCATTAACTGTGCTTTGTAATGGTAGATGGATGTCACACATTTACTGTAATAAGTGAAGATTAGTGTCAGTTACTCCAGCTTGTAATAGTTTGTAATTGTAATAGTTGTGTTTATACATACAGGTATTTTTTGCATTATTGTTGGAGCTGATATTTAGCAGGAATAAATTGAAATTAATTGAATTAATTGAAAAAACAATGAAGATATGATGGAAGTATTTCTGAAACATTAGTCATGTAGGAGTTGCTCTAATGAATATTTGTGGCAGATACTCTGTGGGAGGGGTTTATACCAAGCCTTTTGGTAAGCAGTGTTTTGCAAAACACTGGCAAAGCTTATGTTGTCTTCCCTAAAGCATTTCTTTGTGAAATCTGTCAAACTAAAATACCTTGTGCTTTGCTGATACATTGCCACAGTGAGAAAAGTAGTACACCAGAAATCATCCTTTTTTAAAAGCAGGAGTGTAATGAAATACATGCACAATTTGAAATATGGGCTGCCTTTACCTTACAAAATCACGGGCATTAAATTCCATCATACATCGTATTTGTCAGTGTTAGAGCATTCAAATTATTGGTGGCTAAATGATCAAATGCCTGTTAGCAGTAACTGCAGTTTGTTCTTCAAAGATGCCATTACCTTGTATCATATTTCAGTATTGGGAGTCTGGCAAGTTATTGCCCCCCCAAGAAAAAAAAAAATAAAATGCTTTTTAATACCAGTAGCATGTGAATGTCATCACACATGACATTTGCACTGTAATATTTCAGGAGCGGTAGTAGCTGCCTAAATTGGGTCAGAAAAGGTCTACAAAAAGAGATGTTGCTCAGAGCACAGAGATATTGCTAATTTTGCTTGGTTGTAGAAGTTTAAGATATATCTTCAGGGATAACAGTATGTTTTGTTTTTTAAAAATTAACATTGGGGTTAAGTCATGGTTGAATTTTTCAACATTTGTTTTGCCTATATCAAAATAAGCCCTTGATGAGTTAGGCAGACTTAGAGCCTTCTTTGATATTTTGATAGAATTGAATTGCAGCCCAGTACTTTCCTATATTTAAAAAAGTTTTTACCAGTAATTAATCAACAGTAAGTTAACTGTATGCCCTGGAAACTGGAATATTGATTTTAAAAATATTCATGTTGTGATGCAGGTATTGAATTAAAAATTTTAATTTTAGTGTTGTGGATAGATGAAAAAAAAACATTTTGTGATTGTCATGTTGAAATCTATTTGAATAAATAATGTTCTTCTTATGTAATATGCTGGCTGATGTGGCATCAACAGCTACTTAATATTAAAAACAGTCCTTGACAAACATCCCAGTGCATCACACTGAGCTCTGCCCGGGGTTTGAGCTTCAGGCATGTCAGGGACAGAACCAAATGTCTGGGAAGGAGAGCTAGGGCTTACCTTTTTGTTACCTTTAATAATGGAAGTGTTTACTCATTGCAAGAGTCTGTGTGAACACCTAAAGTATGTATTATTCCTTTGTGCCTGTAAGAACTTTGAATGTAAGCTCTGCTGCATAACTGCTTTTGCACAGAAATCATTCTGTAAATGGAGACTTAAAATTATGCAGTTACAAAAAAATCTGAAATCCTTTATCAGAAATTATTGTAATTCTTCTAATGCTTCTCTCCATCCATTATCATATATATAAAATTGATTTTCAGTTACCCATGACTTGGCAGTGATTTGAAGGGCAAATAAGTGCGTTCATTTTCCTTTCTCCTATTGAAAAATCAGGAAAACCTAATTGGAGTTGAGAGTCACTAGGAAGAAAACCTGGCACCTGGTGCAAAATTAGTTTATGCCAAGATACTTTGAAGTATATGAGGAAATGTACTTGTTCAGGAACAGATCTTTACAGAGCAGCTTACTCTTAATGTTCTGAACACGTTAAATGTCTTGGGTTGAATTCTGTTCCTTTGCTTGGTGGGGAAGGTATGCATGCTGAAAATGTAACTAAAAAGCATTTGCAAAATGCCTAAGTAGGACACCATCCAGTTTGGAATTTTGTTTTCTTTCACAGATTTTTAAAGGATCCAGGCTTATTGTCTACCGCGGGGAACTATAGATAGCTTTTGAGTCTGTTGCTAATAATAGCTGATGTACCTTGCTCGGTGTGCTGTGCTGAAGTCCTGCTTGTGCCGAAACTGAAACCAGTGGTGTGGTGTTCTGGCAGGATCAATCCCTAAAAGCTGCAGCTCGTCTGGTGGGGTTTCACGGTGGGAAGAATCCGCTCCAGCGATGTAAAGGCACAGGGGAAGCTGCCGTTAACCATGTCAGCTGCTTCACTCATCCTCTGACTGCGTGTTAGCGTCACAACTGGGATTTTTTCCCCCAATTTCGGTCGGGTGGATGCGGATGCAGCCTTGTAGGATCAGGCTGCGCTGAGCCGGAGCGCCTTTGCCTTGGGGTGCAAACCCCAACCCTGCAGCAGCTGCTGGCAGAGCTCTGAGCCCCTGTGTGCCGTGGGGTCGCGGAGGTGCGGAGATCAAAGGATGATCTTCCAGCTGGAATCCCGAGCTAAACAGATTTAGCAGCATCTGAAGCGTTTAAGTAGTACGTGTGAGTAAATACATGGATGGAATTAGATTGGAGAAGGGAAGGAAGTATGGCTGGTATCGGGTAGAAGGGGGAATCTTGAAGGAAGAGTGTGTGGGGCTGGCACAGCTTGGCCAAGGATGCCAGCAGTACTTGGTGCCACGTGGCTGGTAAAATTGGCAGGGGGATTCTGGTTTGGATGTGCCCATGTCTTTCAAGAAGTGACTATTTTTGTGCAGTTTATTTTCAAAATGATTCTGCTGTGTGGTTTTAAGGCATTTCTGTTAAGCACAATGTGGCAAGGCTTCTTTTTATTTAAAAGCTGTTAAACCAAGTAGCTATTCCTGGGCTTGATAATAAAAAATAATGGTAATTCAAAACTTATTTCCATTGATAAAAAAGAGCGTTATTTCCTAAATGAGGCATTAAACTAACACTGAAGCATTTCAATTAAAAAAAAAAGACATGACCAGAATATAACCTATTTAGACTCTGAGCCACCCTCATGCAGTTAATTTTAGAATAGACACCCTTTTTTGGTGTGTGTGTCCCCATCCTCCTGAATTACAGGCCTAATTTGTCACAACATGTACCTCCCTGGATTTAAAAAAGAAAGCAAATTAAGTCTCGAGTAATTATAATAATTACAGGATCAGAAGAATTCCAGGTTCAGAGTGTTGTGGTGCCTTAGCCCTCTGTTCTCCCCTGTTTGTCACTGTCCCTGGGCAGTGGAATCTCCTGCCTGGGGCAGCAGTTTGCAGCATTGACTCTGTGGTGGAGGGAGGCTGAGCCTATCCCAGGGATGATCTTTGATACCAGTGGAGCTGCACATCACGAACTTCACAGCAGGCTGCAAAAGCCACCATTTGCATTGCTTTAATTTATCCAGATTTGAGACTAAGATGATGTCCCCTGTCAGCACTGCTGACAGTGAAGACAGGCTAGAAGCTACAGTAGAGGCGAATCACATAGAAAAAGCTTGAAGTGCCCAGTATTTTCTGTCTCCTTTGTCTGCCTGTTCAGTTTTGGGATGAAAACTTGTGTTCTGCAGATAAACATGCAAGCAGCTTTGCTCACGTGATGGGTGGCACTGGTGACAATGGGGCTACTGTCCTGCAGTGCACTTTGCTAAGCTGGATTCTTATTTGTTGTTTTTTGGAAAGGTCTGAGTCTCTTCTGTGAAATTTGGAGTTTTGTGTTTCAAGATAGATGTGCTCGTTATAGTTCCAGCCTTCACCTGTACCTGATAAGCCTTTCTCTGATTAAACCTTTTTGATTCCAATAAATATCTGAAGACCTTTGTATCTCTGAAGATTGCAAATCCAGGGCTTTATTATTTAAAGAGGTGTCAGTTCGTTAGTGAAAAATATAGGTGGAGAATATAGGTCATCACTGGAACCAGTAAATGGTATGTCTTGGGACACCACGTTTATTAATTGAAGGCAAGCTGAATGACGACACGGTGCAGATTGACTGTGCCTGGTTAATGTTGTTGTCATTGCACTCTGTGATACAGTTATTAAATAGGTAAAATATTTTACCTTTTCATATAGAGCCATACACTTACTTCATCTGATTTAATGGAACTATAATTTTAATTATGATTATTACCTTAAATTATAATTAAATTTATGTGGTTTAAATTTACATTTGTGAAAATGGCTGCGTGATGAAAGCAGAAATCAGCTTCGCATTAACAAAAAAAGGTTTTTTAACTGCATCTTAGTATATGCTCACAGCCAAAGACTAGCATGACCTACTTTGCAACAATAACAGAGGAATCAAGCCGGGTTTTTTTGTTGAAGTATCTAAATTGGCCACGAATGCTACCTACTCATTCGTTTGTGAGTATCTTTAAAAATAGCTATTGTATCTATGAAACTTAAGGGTGGCTTTTTTTGTCCTTTCTCTTATTTTGCTGCAGATAATTAGCACCATGGAGCCTCAGGTGTCGAATGGCCCTACTTCCAATACAACCAATGGACCCTCCAGCAACAGTAGAAACTGCCCTTCCCCCATGCAGACAGGGGCTGCTACAGATGACAGCAAAACCAACCTCATAGTCAACTATTTACCCCAGAATATGACCCAGGAAGAGTTCAGGAGTCTCTTCGGGAGCATTGGTGAAATCGAGTCCTGCAAGCTCGTGAGAGACAAAATCACAGGTAAGCGTTTCGTGTTGTGGATTTTGCCTGTGTTAGGGTGATCTTGTATTTGGGGCCAGCAGAGCCTTGGTGCTTCTATTGCAAGTGCTTATGCAGGGAATGCAGCAGCTGCAGTGAGAAGCTTCAGTGGCAAGCCTTTAGTTTTCAGGGCTGCATGCTGGATCCAGAACACTGAGAAGCCTCTCATCTCTCAGCCTCTACACATCTGGGGGAGAAGTCTGAACACTGCCAGTTTACATGTGTGTAACACACTCTGCAGCTTCCTGCAGGAGAGCTGAGATGGTGGCTTTCCTTTCCTGGTCATTCTCATTTTTATTTAACATGGACTTGTCCAAATGGCTTGAGCCGACTGATGGTTCCTAATTCTGACTCTGCTGTTTGAGCTTCACAGACCTTCATTACATTTTTGTCTAAGAACACATTAAGGGTCTGCATGTCCAGCACAGCTTATTGACCACGGTGTTCTGGAGCAGCAGTGGGCTGGAATTGAGACACACTGCTCTGGGTTTCATTCAGACATCTGTAGATATTAGTTAATTAACTCTAGTCCCCAAAAACATTTTAGTTTGCAGTGATCCTTTTCCATATGAAATGGCACCCGTTGGTAGATACCTTCAGAGTGAAAGCCTCCCAGACAGAGGCTGCCTCATCGAGAAGAGAGGTGTCTGCACTGTCACTAAAGGAGATGCAGATGGGTGCAGATGCACCTGGCCTAATCCACATCCTTGCTGCCGCAGCCAGGAATCCACTGGTGCAAAGATGGGATGAACAATCAGCTTTTATAGCTCGCTTTATAGGTTAGTTTTATAGGTTGTGTGTCTACTCGCACCGTAGGTGGGAGCAGCTGAAATTTCACTGCTGTTCAGTGCATCACCAGTGGTGTTATGTTTAGCACAGAGAGCAGCAGCCTTGGGAGGGAAAGGATTCCAGAAAAGGAGTCAGCTCCCCTCAGAGGCACTCCTGGCAACTTGTGTGTGTGCTCTGTGGGAAGAGGCACCATGGGAAGATGAGGAATTAAAATGCAAATCTTCATACCTGCTTCCATCACATCCTGGCAGCCATTGTATTGGCAGCATTAGGGTGATATCTGCTTAGTGCTTTTCGACATGCAATGCTTCTTTTTTGTTTACTTCCTGACACGCAGCAATGCTCTGGTTGAGCACAAGGCACATAACAAATGGCAGTAGCTGCAGGGCAGCTTGAGTCCTCACAAGTGTAGTCCAGTAGAGCTTTCTTTAGCACGTTGACCATGATGTATCAACTGCAATAAATCTTCTGATTTGGCCACAGCTTCGGGTGCTTTAAAAAGAAGATTGAAAACTGGAATTGACTTTTATTTGCTTTTTTTTCTACGGACTGTTGTTTTTCTTCTAGTTTGAAAATAATCTGAAAAATCTAACTGCAAGTTAGTTCACTTATTTCAGAGAGAAGTGAATGCCTAACCCTCATCTACAGGAGCCTAGGGTGCCTAGCTTGAATTTTCATCTTGTTTCAGGAGCTTTTACTGTTTACCCTATCCTCAAATTCATAGTGATGTCTTTGCAATATAATTTCAAGACTTTAGATATTCGACGTTGTTTTCATAGGGGGTGGGTTGTCTGTGGACAGAGAGCCATTACTTCATCAGCTAGGAACAGTGTTCTTTTTGTTTCATTCCATCTCCAGGCTTTTGTCTTTCTGTTTAAAGATGTGAGAAATTTTCTATATGAGCTTCTGACATATTCTTGGGTAGTTTTTTTGCCTATGCTTTTTCTTGCCATACAAAGTGCATAAATCTTTGATCACTAAAATACTTTAAAGAAACACCCTTTTAAAAAAACTTAGACAAATGCCTTTAGGACGTCACCCCTACGTATTTTTGTAAGTGGTGATACAAGTATAAAAGAGCCGAATTTGCAAAAAAACAAAATTGTCCTCCAGATTATCTGTGCTGTTTTTGAAAACAGAATTTCATCTGCCAAGGTTTTCAGGCCTGTTATCAAGGCATTGTGCAACAGTGCTGAATTTGAGGATGCATGTTCATTCCTCACATAGAATTCAGAGTTAGTAAATCAAATGCAGTCCTCTGCCAGAAGCAGTTCATGTTTTTAAGCTTCTTAGAACATGGAGAGTAACAAAATGGAAATGCACTGAGGTCATACCCAGCTCATCTTTCTGGATCATCGTGTAAGTGTGTTCTTCATTAGGCCTCTGGATTGGTATTTTTTGGGATGGGAGGGGTGGAAGTATGCCAGTAGGCTGGTAGAGGAATCAATGGCTTTTCAGGGATTCTTTGCTTTTTTCCTTATTAAAAATCAGTATAGATATTTTTTTCTGACAGTGAAAGCTGTATTACAAAAAAACCAGTGAATTCCTAAGCTATTGCTGAAACAGTGAAGATATGAAACAGTTTAGGTTTTGTCTGCTTTGGGATTTTTCATTGTTTCCGTTGAAAATTGTGGTTTTAATATCCCACCTAAGCATACTGTTTTGTTATGCCTTTAAACAAACGTGCTGTTCTTTCTGTTAAAAGTCTGGTTTGTCTTCATATATTGTAAGTTTGCTTCTTTCTTGCTGGGCTGAATTATCAGGCAAATAAAAAAAAAGAATAAAAAGCTGTAGAGAGAGCTTGCTTCAAGAGAAATAGAAAAGATCATAAACCAAATCATGATTAAATAGTTATCCTGGCAAAACCATAGTAGAAAATCTCAAAGGTACATCTGAAGCTAGGTAGCATTGAATTGGTTCATGTAAAAGATTCTATTTCCCCTGTCAAGGAGCTGCAATGGTTTTTTGGGTTTGGTTTTTTCTTTTAACAATATAGAGTCTTCTGAAATGTTTTTTTCAAGGAGTTAAAAGGTAAAGAAAGTCTGTTTAAACATACTGCATCTCTCCAATAAAATTCATGACCTGAACTCCTTTATTAATTTTAAAATAGGTTAAACAATGTATGTCAGGAATAGTCATCTGCTTCAAGTCTTTTTTACAGTCTTAGAACAGTAGTAGGAGTTTTTTAATAAAATTGGTTTGTGATGTTGCCCCCTCGCTTTGGAAAGGCACATGTTTAAACAAGCATATTCCTTTACTAAAAAACTATGCTAATTTGGTAGTACACCGCACTGAGTTGAATAGGAATGACAGCTTCTAAGACAGCCTTTAATTTGGTATTCAAAACCAAAATCGTAAACTTGGGTTTTGTTTGGTAGCTTCTCAGAACAGGCAGGATATACAGTAGCATTTTTTAAAGATGCTAATGACTTGAGAGAGGAGATGGAAGTCAGGCATACATTTTAATTATGGGGGAGGGGTTGCAATAGCAAAAATGGTTTGGGTTTTTTTCACTGCAGAGATTTGAAGGGAATGAGACAAGAAAAAACAGACTGAAGATAGTTGCCTTCATTTGGCAGGGGTGTTTAATAAAAGCAGAACTTGTGGTTGTAAAGTGTGCTTATTAAATTTTTCATTTACACTACCTAATTAATTCTAGCATTTTAAATTAACAGTGAAACTGGTCCCTGCTGTACCATTTCATAGCTACAGCATATTTCGTCCAACAACCCAGTTGTTCAGGTTTAATCAGCTGCGCTCAAAAAATGAGAAAGGAACTTGGGTTAAAAAAAAACCAGCTAAGTGGCATAAACATTTTAGAGCAGCGTTAGAGGAAGGGAGATGATTTCAGGGAGGAAACCCACAGCTTCAGATGGATGTGAGGCTCAGCACTAACCAGTGATGCTAAGCTAGAGAGTGTTGCAGCTGCTCTTTATTTTTCATTTTGTCTGAAGAAAACCAGTGACAAATATCTTCATCACTTAAGGGAGAGGGCTGGAATTCATGAGAATTTTCAGAGAAGAAATGCTGAACTTGTTTTGTCCTGTGTTTGCAAACAAAAGATCCAGTCAGTGTAATGTCTGTCAGACACTGTAAGTGCTGCTGCCCCAGTGAGTTGTCCTTGTTGACATAGTTTGTGTTTGAGAGAAGGGGATGTTTGTTATTAATTTGCTTTTAAGATTTATATTTTTATTTCTTTGTAAACTACGCAGGAACTTAAATCTCTGAATCTTCAGATGATCGATATCCAAAAATCTTCGGTTTGCAAATCTTTTGCATCTTCAAGTGATCCAGGAACACTGTAAAGCAGAATATTTATTGATGCAAGATTTCTGTGCATCCCTTCAGTTATGACAGGGTTTGCATAATTCTGCTGTGTGGCACAATTTGATGTTCTTTGCATGTATAATCAGGAACTTTGTTCCTGTGCCCAGAATGTAACTCTTTTTTTGGGTTTTTTTAATTGTTCCTTTTTGAATTTGCAGATCCTTTAAGAGTACGTACAAAGAGTGAAGCCTTTCACTTTAGTTTCAGGTATTTATAATAATACTGATGGAGGATTAGATTAAAACTGCAGTTCAGAAACAGTCATGACGTTGTAAGTGTAATTTACATATCAGTGATCCCAGTGAAAAGGAGAGAAAGAAATCCTGACTGCTTTACCTATAGTCTTCTCTAGAAGTTATGGATTTTTCGACTCCTTACTCTGGATTTTCAAACACAGGATCCAAGAACCAAAAGCCATTAAAATGACAGAGCCAGAAATAATGTAACATTATGACAGCAAGTCTATACAGGAAGGTATTTTTCATGCAAGAGGTGCTCCTTCCTCTGTGGAAACCAGTAAATTGTTGTCCTGGGAAGGCTGATCTGCCCCTCCTGATTCAGAATTTTGTCCACAATGCTTTAACTTGGTATTGTGTGCCCTCTAGAAAATTTTTTTCCAGCTTTCCTGTCAAGTGAGCAGCTCACCACCACGTACTGAAAAGGTGCTGCTGTAAAAAGCAAAGACCCAGATTTTATCTAACCAAGTGTGTTCAGCAAGTGATGAGGAACTAGTGTGTTTCCATCTAGAATACGCTGCTCAGAGCTGCATGTTTGCAGTTTGCTGAAATTTGGAGCTTAATTGAGGAGCCTTAAGCTCCCTAACCTTTCACTGGTAAGCAGACATTATCTAGTATTGGCCCAGCGTTTGCAGCAGGTAGCAGCCAATTTTTGTGTTTTAATTGGAGGTTTGGATGCATGATAGAGTAGATAACCAGGAGGTCACAGTGTCCATCTGGGTTGGAATTGAAGGAGGACTCTGAAAGCTCATCAATGTAAAGACACAAAGCAAATATGGGATTAATGGCTAAATTTAATTACAGGGAGCAGGCCTTTGGTAATACAGTTCATGACAATAGGTAACCATTCCACAGTTAAGTCTGCAGTTGAAACACTTAGGCTGGAAATTGCAGAGATATTAGTAAAATTGTGCTGCTTTGTCAAAGGGAGAAAAGATTTATTTTTGTTTAAGGGAAATAGTTCACAGCTATTTATGCTTAGAAGCTGAAGATAGAACATTTATTCACTGAAAAATTCACATACAAAGGCTGCCAGACAAAAGTCTATCTTTTCTTCAAGAATTTTGTAAAAGGGTGTGCCAAAAGTGTCCTGTGGGAAGAAAAAAGAAGATCCATATACAGATAAATATAGCTTGCAGTGAAACCCAGCATTATGGTACCTCATCCAAGGTGACTGAAAGTCTAATCTGAGCATAAACTACTTCTGCATTTGATGTCCAATTCACTGATTGTGCTTTGAAAGTGCCTTCCATTTGGAGATACCACTGGCTCCAGTGGTTTTCCCCACTTACAGTACATTAAACAGATAGGATTATAGAATGCAGGGATTATGTTAGATAAGACTTATAAACTCTTTAGAAAGTATGTAAACACTCATGCCTCATGGCATAAGCCCACCTAATAACAGGGTTTAGGAGAAAAATACCTTGTAGAGGTGGTTTATTCCCTTGTTGACTTGGAAAGGGTTTTTAGGAATTCTCTGTAAAGCAGTGGTAACTAGTCACTGATCTCTGATCATTTATTTGGCACAGATCTTGTTGCCCTGGACTGAGTGTTAGCAGCAGTTTCTTTGCTCTGGTAGAAGAGAATTAATAAAATCCTTCAGAACAGAAAAAAAGCTTTCATACTGTGGTGTTCACCATAAATTGAATATATCATTCTGGTATTTGGCTTGATTTGCATTTAAAGGCCATATTTAGCAGTGCCCCTCAAATAGCTTGTATAGGGAATCTCTGTAAGCAGCAGTGGAGTTTCTTGCATTTGACTTCCTTGAAAGCAAAAGACTTGGTATTTGCTGAAATAGGAAAAATATTTATGCAGCAGAGTACTCAGCCAGGGTTCTTTTGTCTGAAAAAATACCAAATTAAGTGAATTGCTTTAGGTTTTTCAGGAAGTGACTGTATGTTGGCCTCACTGTATTTATTAGGCAAAGGAGATTTGTATGGAAGTTGTTTCTTTGTGTTGAATGCATCGTCAGAATGCAGTGAGGAAAGAGTGGTTAGGTAGAGTAGTGTTACTGCAGCTGAAAGTCAAATGTCCAGAGAAGCAGAAGTCTAAAATAATGTAGTTTGGAACTGAAAAGAAAAAAATTATTTCTGCTAATTGGATGGAATACAAAGTATGCTTTTTTCATGTTATCCAGAGAATAAAACATTAAAAGATACGGAAAACCAGAGACTTTTTAATTTGAAATCTAGAATTATTTTTAAAGGACTAAATATAAGGCTCTGAATGTTATTAAAGACCTTTGATAAATTGATCTTAATTTCATAGCCTAGTTATTTTTATAGCTTATTTCCTGAAGTATATTCTGTTCTTGAGCAGAGATAAACGTAATTTCCATGTTGCATATCCTATTTTAAGGGCTGCAGATTCAAGACAATCCCCAAATATTGATTATTTTAATGAACATTTGCATTAAGTATCTGAACTTAGCACTGTGGGGGAGGAGACACAGAAGTGGTAGCGAGTGTCTCAGTGCTGGATGTCTCAAATGTTTTCTGTGTGGTTTGATGTCTGTGCTGAGCGCTGAGGAAAACGGTCAAATTAGCATCCATCGTTTTCTTTATCGCTTCTCTGCAGTCGCCTGGTGCAGACTCTGTGCTGGCGAACAAAAGAATTTTGATTTCTTGATTATTGGAAAAAAAGCAATTGAAATGAGTGTTGGGGCAAATAGGCAGAAAGCAAGCGGGCATGACCCTTGTGCTGCAAAAGAGCTTTCTAATTAACTTCACCAGTTTCAATCCTCAGCTGCTTCTGAAGTATATTAAATGCCTCTAATGCATATTTAGGGTATTCTTCAGTTTTTGCTGCCTGGTTTGAGTAAATACCATCACCTCCCATCAAGCCCAGTGTGGAAGGATTAGCAGTGTGGTTTTCCTCAACAGCACAAGCACTCCTACACCTCTGAAGTCATGACTTCCAGATACAAGGTTATTTTTGAGGC
This sequence comes from Lichenostomus cassidix, assembly GCF_008360975.1. Taxonomy (NCBI): domain Eukaryota; kingdom Metazoa; phylum Chordata; class Aves; order Passeriformes; family Meliphagidae; genus Lichenostomus; species Lichenostomus cassidix. The sequence continues at coordinate 6,228,078 of NC_139489.1, read as the reverse complement.
TTTCCAGTGTGCCTGCTGACCTTCTACTCTGAGACTTTTTTTCTGTCCTGTGTTGAAGATAGCTGTCCACCAGGGAACAACCAGTGAAAGAGCTCTGGTGGAACCCTCTATTGATGGCACTCCACTCTTTGCTTCCAGTGCTGTCTGTCGTTTTTGGCTCATTTTGCCCTCTCCTCTAGAAGCCCACACCCTGTACTTCAGTACTTGTGTGCAGCTGCTTCTCTCTGTAACCCTCTTTCTTTACTTTCTTTTTAAGCCTGAGGAGAAAGCGGAGGAAAGGAATGTGAATGCCAGGAAAGCTCTAGGAGACTGTCAGCCACTAGCAAGGCACTCCCTTCCAGCTGAGGCAGGGTTCTTTGGGGCAGCACTGGACAGCACAGCCAGGTAGGGCTGTCAGGGCTCCAAGGCTGACTTTCCCAGCATTTCTCCATTGCCTGCTGCTCAAGGAGTTCTGCAGTTCAGCCACACCCTTGAGCTGTACTGTGGCCGCCACCTCTGCCCGTCTCCCCTGTGCTCTTGCTACACAACTTGTCCAGGAACACAAGTGACCTGTGTAAAACCAGTTCAAATTGTTTGGAAAGTGATCTGGATCTGCCTGCTGCTCTCCCTTTTCACAAGGCTAATTTTCACTAATACTGCATCTGGAGTTTCTTCTTGACTTTTAGATGGCATTCAGCAAACTCATGACTGGGGTTACTTGACCTGCTGCGGTAGCTGATTCTCGGAATCAGTGAGCCAGGGAGTCCTTGTGCCTTCTGTCTTGCAGAGCTGATCCATCATCACTTGACTTCCCCCTAGCAAGCAGTTTGTTTTCTCTACAGCCGAAAGAGTTCTGCCAAGGTGATCTTCACCTTGGCTTCTGGCAATGGTCAGCCTGAGACCTTCAGATTGGTCTCTCCTCTGTTTTCTGCTACCTCAGTTTCATGTGCAGTCCCTAAACTAATCTAAGTAGTTACTCAGGTTCCATCCACTTCAGAGCTCCTCCTTCGCATTTTTGCTTTTTGAGTTACTCTGACTTGAGCAAGGACCCATTTACATGATCAGGCCAACCTGTTTTCTATCTTTTCTTCAAGGGATATGCCACTTGTAGAGGGCAAAGTTCCTTTTGAGATATCTACAGCATGGAGGTCTTGCCTGGCCTTAAATCCAATTTTTTCTCCTTTGCTCCCAGAAAACTTCAAAGGTTCAATCCCATTGCTTGGAAACTTAGGCCATCATCTCAAACTGACTTAAAGTTAAGAAGTTTTAACTTCTAATTATGCTGTTATGTACAAGGATGTGTGGAGAGGGGAGTTTCTACAGCTCTACACTGCTCACCACCCATTCTCTTCTGCTTGAAGCACAGTTTCTCTTTCTGCCTGAATTGGGAGTCCAACAGCCTTTGTGTGCAGCTCACTGGCAGTCCCATGCTTATAGTCAGCACAGATAACCATCTCAGGAATCTGGGCTATTGGAAGTTGCTCTGATGCACAATCTTTGCCAGCAAATCTCTGGATTTCATCAGCATTCTCTTCATGTCCAGTGCTTCATTCCTGGAACAGTTATTGATAGGGTACTGCAGCCTCTGAGTTTTCAAACCATTTGTGGTACAGCCTGAGTTTTGTTTGGGCCCTTCTGCATCTCTCCATGTCTATTAAGGCAGGTTTTGCTCAGGTGCCACACTTCCCAGTTCTGTGATGCCACAATCTCGTGGTCACTCCCATCCCTGTGAAGTTCTGATTCTGCAAAAAGAGAAGAGAAGGAGAGGAAGAAGGACTTCAGAGCCATGATGCTAAATCCATTTCTTTGGCTTTGCTGGCTGGCTGTCTCTGCTTTGGCTGACTCACTGCTGGATGTTGTTGGATGTAGCTGCTGTTCTCTATTGTTGCTGAGCAGGATCCATCACTGACTTTGCAGATGTTGCTGCTTGTCCCTGCTAGGAATTTCAGTGCAAGTTACCGATTTGCAGGTGCTGCTGGAGACAGGATATTGGACTAGGCAGGCTTCTGCTCTGACACAATACTGCTGTTCTTAGGATTCTCAGCATCTGTTTAATCAGTGGACTATATCAGCTTGAGGGGGGAAAAAAACTGAATGCTTATATCATTTTTATTCACAAGAGCCCAAATTGCTTTTTTTTCCCAGCTAGTTGGTCTTTAAGGGGTGTTGCAAAAGCAGATGGACAAAAAGCTGCGTCATACTCACCTGCAAGCAAACAAATGGCAGCATTGCCAGTGTGATTAATTGTTGCTGTACTAGAGGGGTTGCTATTCCTGCAGCATAAGCTCTAATCTCCCTGCTGCTCTGTCCAGATAATGGTGCTCACACACATTTGGAAGCACCTAAAGTTAGGTATCAACAGGCTTCCTTCCTCTTGCTGCAGAATTCTAGGACCCAAAAAATGAGGCTGCCTCCTTCTTCCCTGGGAAGCTGTTGGCTGGATGGAGGGGGTGTATTGACTTTCCTTGCTGTGAGGACGGTAGGTAGGGCATGGAAGATAGGACATGTAGCAAGAAGTATTCTCCAGCAGTTCCTTTTTTAGACTCCTCTGTTCTCCTACTTGCTGTATCTGTGTCATTTCTATTTACCAGTGCATATCTTTGCCCAGTTCTGTGTTTCTTTAAACATTTTTCTCCTCTGGAAGCCACTTTGTCTTAACCAAAAAAATAAAAGCAAAAACCTAGTCCCAAACGGGAACAGCTTGGGAGCTTGACTGGTAGCATATTTTCCCCTTATGCTTTCTACTGCATTGGAATAGCTACTCTGGTACCTTGATTTTATTTGTTGGTAGGATTGTGGTACTTACTGGCTCCAGGTTAGGTTTATTTAGATAACAAAAGGAAAAATGGTTCTTTACCTTTTCCTGTTTGCCACCCACCTGTTTCATGTCGTGGAAAGCCTTTTACAAGAGTTGTGTATCACAAAACTGCACTGTTTTTAGTGGGGCTCAGCCAACAATGGCATCCAGTGCCATACATGTAGATAATGTCACAAGAAAAGGTGTCAGCTGATACAGATGAAATCTGCTGCCTTGAAGAGTATTTTTATGCTGGAGAAAATTTGCTGAGGAGCATATTCATGCTAATATTCTTCTCAAGAAAATTACCAAGATTAAGTGATAGGACTAAGTAGTATGTGCACACAATGAAGTCATAATATTTTCTCCTTGAAGTAGTTTTCATTACTTGTGTTACCTGCAGCTACCTAAAAGGAATATTATAAACTTGTAACATACTTAAATTCCTGTTCTTGATTTTAAATTCTTGGAGGTTCTGTCTTAAAGCCGAAACAAATTTGTGGAGAGGCTCCCTGCAGTCCATATATCAGTGGATAGCAAAATTTTTATAGGTAGCAGGTTCTGGAATATGATAAAGTAGCATTACCGTTCTCAGCATCTTTGCAGATGCTGTGTAAAGTAATCTACGTAAATCTAACTATTACAGATTAACCTTCTTAGTTGTCAGGCTGCAGCTTTTTTTTTTATGTTTCTGCTGATCAGATTAAAAATGCTGCAGTCACGAGTTGTGTTGTTAATATTAAATTTTGTATTCCGGTCTGCAATAAATTACTTTCCTCTGTGCATTGGAAAAAGTGGTTAGTAGAGCTCAGAGTTTAATTAGTAGGCTGTTGATGAGACAGAACAGGTATTGAGAGCCATTGTTCCGAATTACTGTGAAATTTGTTAGTATTGTTGTGGCTTTTGTTTTTTGTTGTTTGACAGAGGCTGAGGTACAAAACCTTAAATGTTGCCGAATTAAATCATTTAATGACAAAATTACCAGGGCTTTTTGAATTTGCAGTCAGCCAGGTTTCAGATATTGCTGCTGCAGTATAATGTTATGTCCTATTAATATTCTTGTTTTGCAAAACAAACTCTTGTTTTTCTCCAGTTTTATGATCCTCTGCCATTTCCTTTAGACTGGAAGCATTACTACCACCATTTCTACATGAAATCATTCCAAGTTTGAGGATGCACTGGATTTTCATATCTTGGCTGTGTCTTTCCTAGTTCTTCTGCTTGTTTCCTTCTTGTTGACAGAGTATGTTCTTGGCCTTTTATTAAAAAATCTGTCTCCTATGGATCAAGACTTCTGTTGAGCCAGGACTCTTTCCACTCTGCAGTTCTCTGACCCTTGGTGAAAGTATGAGCCTTGGTCTGTGTGCAGGCTCTGCCCTGGTTCAGTCCTTCTGCCTTCCTTCTACCTCTCACCACCATCATTTGTTTGGTAGTGGTGTTTCTCATAAGCTCTGACTCTGGCTGTCTGACATTGGCCTTTTTTCATACAAGTTTGGTCCATTTGCACCAAAACTCTGTATGTGGTACAATGTAGGCACGCTCAATCCAAACTTACTCCTTTGGTGGAAGCCTGACCAGTGAATAATCACTCTGTTTCTTTTGGTTTGCCTTCAGTTTCTGCTCCGTTGTTCAGGATTAAATTTTTAGTTGCATTCTACTTTCATCTAAATTTCAGAAGTTCCAGCATTTGGGGATGATATGCAGGAGGGAAGATCCATGTGCTGTAATGAAGCATGTGCCTCTTCTGTGACCTGCTGGTTCATGCTCTTGGAGTGCCTTTTCTCTTTGGTTTCAGACTCTGTGATTCTTTCTACCCTCTCTTAATCTTTTTTCATGGATAAAAAAGATGTAGAACACTTTTTTAATATTTCATCTCCAGTCATAGTCTTCACACACTGGAAATATCTATAGGCTTTTGCATCTCCTTTTAGTCACAATTTAATCAAAGGATACCACACTTCAGAGTTTTAACACTGGCCACTTCTAAGCTTGTATTTTAAGTCACTCTCAAGCCTTAGGTCTCAGTTTAAAAACCTAGTGACTGCTGAAATTGGCCTTCAGTTTGTTGCCTTCCTTGTTTCTGGTACATACATTCTTTGTTAGAGCTGTGTGGTCTTTACCATTCTTTCTGTACTGCTTGTCCAGTGATGCTGTATCCTTTCTCCCCAACTTGACATCTCTTGGGTATGAGAACAGCTTCCCACAGTGTATTGCATGCTTAATATAATGCAGTGACTTCTTTAATTCCTGGTCCAGATTTTTTCTCCATGCTGCTGATAACCATTATTGTGTGCTGATACGTCTTTCAGGGCTTTTTCTGGTTCTATTTGTTTTCACTTTCTTTCTTACTGAATCTTGTTTTCTCTTAGCCTGTTTGTTCCTAATGTCTGCATTCTTGTGTTTAAGTCGTCTCTTCAGCATTGAATTTACTGTTCAGGATAGACAAGTCATGGCTGTTTCTTGTCCATTCATGCCTGTCCCCAGAACACTGGATTTTTATAGTACAGTCCCTGTTCTGTTCTGGGACAAAGCGGGGAGGAGTGCAGCCTTGCTCTTCTCGGAACAGCTGCTAATTCAGAGGCTGTGTGCTCCTTGAAGGAAGGGGGAGGAGAAGATGAAAAGAAGGGAAGCAAGAGATGTCAACTGAGGGGAGCAAAATCCAAATATTTGTTCAGAAATGGAACTCACTTGTCTTGTGTCAGGAGCAGTAGCTTTTCAAAACCTACTTAATCAGTTGCTTGCAGTAGTACGAACACACCCATGCTGAAAATCCAGTTTTGCATTTAAAGAAACTTGATAAAAGCAAGCAAACAAAAAAGAAAACGGAGGATAATATATTCTACAGAGCATGAAATGTATGTGTTGTTTACAAGATATCTCTAGCCCAGCACAACTCTCAATGGGCCAATGATAAGGTTCCAGTCTTAGAGTGGGGGAGCTGCAGTTTTAGCTCCCTGTTTTAGTGACTGTGTTGCTCTGTCCAAGTTCACCCTGGAAATCGTGATGCCTTTCAGTTTCTCTTCTCCATAATAGGAATAAAAGTGCTTTCCTCAGTGGTCTTTGTGAGGAAAGGTGCGTTTCAGAGATAAAATGCTTCCATGCTATGGTAATGGGAACCGTAGAAGGCTCCAGCCAAGTCAGCAGCATCTTGTCTCAAACTGCCACTTAAGCTTTCCATGCAGATTAGTCCATGTCCTCAAGCATGGCAGAGGCACAGCTCACTTGGTTGAACTCTGTAGTGTGCAGGTGAGAGCAAAGCCATGTTTCAGGTGAGAGTAAAACATCTGAAAGGATAGAAGCCTTTAGGAGACTGTAAGGCACGATTTTCAAGAGCAGGTGTCTTACAATTCTAGTATGGTCAAGTATAAAATGGAGTACTTGCATGGGTTTGGAAGTCCTCTTGAAGTTTCTGTGGGAGTGGGATTTTCAGAAGGATCTGGTGGCACTGGGCAGCAGCAGGCTGTCAAAGCATGCTCTGTTGTGTTCTGAGTGGATATATGGGGCCATTCTAGACTGAAAACAATTACTGTATCTGATTTTGAGGAACGGCAGCTACTGTCAATTGGTATTTAATTTACATAACAACTGCGACTGCATCACCAGCTCTGAAAATCAAGACATTAAATTACACTGTCTTGCATTAAGAGATTTGTCAAAACTGGTGGAAGAGGACAAAACTCATGTAATCTCCTCTGGCACTGCCTGGCAAAACCAAGCTTTCCAACTTAAGGTGCTGAATGAGTGATGTTTCTGTTGTGGGGAGCTTGCAGATAGGTTGGAGAGTCTTATTTTGATTTTGAGGTCACTGTGTCCAGGTGCAGGTGGTTCCCTTCCAAAGACATGTGGGGGTCCAGGGCTTGCATTTACCTCACCAGCCCTAATCATTCGCTTTAGCTACGTTTACAGGATTTGTTTCACGTTTTGGGCAATGCTTCTTTTTATTCCCCCTTTATTTTTCTAGGCTTGTTGTCATGGTACCTGGCACTTCCCATTCAGATATTAAAATTGAGTGAGTGGTGTCTGTATGTCTGGTTCATTTTCCTTCTCTTATCCTCTCCCCGAGGGAGAGCTTTACGTGGGATGTAGCACACTGTTTGCAAGGGCTTCCTTTGGGGGATTTTTTAATCACGTAGCACCGTCTCTGTTGGAGAAGGCCTGGTGGGAAGAAGCCCCTTCCACTTGGACTGGAGTTTATTAAATCCTGTGTGCGTAAGGCTCCCGTGGGACCTCATTGTGCAACTCATGTCTCCCCTCGAGCTCCCCAAAAAAAGGCCTGTCTCCTGCATGAATGAGCTTTTATCTGAGTCTCTCTGGCATTGCCAGGATTAAGGCAGTGATAGGAACTTTCTCTGTGCAGACACCTGGTGGGGAGGGTTCTTGCTATTTGGGTATCAGGGCTCTGATGCCTAGGGGAAGAGCTTGCTTGAGGGATCTTGTCCTATCTGAGGAGCTTTGTGTCATTATGTAGCCTTTGCAGGTGCTCTACCTATGGAACATAGAGGATTTTTCCTGGAAGTTTGGGGTTAGCTTTACTTTTTTAGTTTCACAAAAAGCATGTTTCTTAGGAGGAGATTTGTTACAAGTGCATTTCACTGTTAGTCTGGAACCTGACTTTCCTCTCCAGTAAATATCTTAGGAGGAAGGATCTGCTAAACTCAGATTATGCTGATGGCTGTTTTTAACCAAGGACAAGTCATGCTTCTTGATTGTAGGTGCACTTTAGCATCATAGCATATCTGGGGCTCTCGGTTGGATTGCATTTAAATACAGCTGACTTCTCCAAATGCAGAAGTGGGATCTTCTCAAAAGAATTAACAAGGGCACCCCAAGTAGAGTAATGTGATGGAAGGTTCCCAAACAAAGCTTGTACCCAGTTGCCGTCCTGCAAAAGGCAGAAACCAAGTGATTTATGCCTCATTCTTGTCTTGGTTTTGCTTTGAGAAAGATTGTGTACATTTTTTCCCTAAATTCTTGCAAAAGCAAGAGTTAATAGGTGGCAAATGCTTTCTTGTTATTCATGGACAATATGTATTAAAAAATCCTAGTTGCACAGATACAAGTATTGTATTGTAAATAAGCTATAGACTAAATGGATGCTGTGATAAGTGCTGCCCTAAACACAGAACAAGTTACCCTTCATAGTTGGGTTGCAGTGAATTGTGACAGTGACAGCCTTAGCTTCATTGTTTGGTCGTAGGAGCACTGTGAGCAGAAGATGTTTCTCTCCTGGTCTGCTTCTCCTGAGACTGCAGTGTGCATTGCTGGGGTGACAGCGAGGGATTCTCCTTGGTAGAGGTGGAGGATGAATGAGACTGACATTACTGGTACAAGAAAGCATCAGACAAGGAGCAGGTTTTGAACTAACTGGTCTCATGATCAGATCTCATTTCCCCTTGATCTGATTTTTCTCTCTATAGCTTACCTGCTTTTTTAGGTGAACAGCTCTATTTGTTGGTAACTGTTGAGGAAACAAAAAGAAAAAAAATGAAAGCCATTTCACTTGACCCTCTTTGTACATTGTGAATATATCTTCTCAAGGGTATTTATGTAACCTTCTCCAAAAGCCTCTACTTCACATGGCTTTTCATATGAGTTGCAATCATTCCTTTTCATCCCAGGAATGTGTTTAAAACACTTCTGAAATTATTTGAAGCCTTACAGGGTGGTGTTCTGAAATGGGTCTGCCAGCTGGAGCAGGGCTTGCCTTGAATGTCAGAAGTTTCTTTGGTTACTCTTGCTTAAAAGACAGAAAGAAATCTCCCTGCCAGCCATCCAGAGATGCTATTTATTACGATCATCTCAAGCTTGAGAACACAGGGGAAAGTGGAGGAGTATGTGCAGGTTTGCTTGGAAGAGCCACAGGTGGACAGCAGGTTGCGCTGAGCTCTGCAAGAGCGAGGAGCTCACCCCGTGTGCAGTTTCTTCCCTAAATCCCACCGAGGGTGGAACAGGCACAAAGGGAGCTGGGGAGGTTTGTAGAATTGGTGGTGAGCGTTATTTATCTCTTGGTCCCAAAGCCAGAGTGACTGAAGGCTGTTAGTGGCTGCCGGCTCCTGCCTGGCTGATGCGCGGTGAGCTGTCAGACGTGCCCTACTTCCGAAGGGAGGCATTGTGGCAGGGAAGCATCGGCGCTCCGTTACGGCTGTCGGGAGGGCAGCTTTAATTAGCTTTTACATTTGGGCAGGGGACAACAAAACCACAATTTGAGGCAGTTTGGATCACTGCTGTCCCATTCTGTGCTTTTCTCATGAGTGACTGCTTGTAGTAGGGACCATAGTCCTTTAATGTGGCATTCCATTCCACAGGAATTTATTTCCAAATCAAAAGGATGTTTCTAAATTTTTTTGAACTTACCTGGTCACAGGTGGGCAATTAAAAGTTGTACTCATCTCTGGGTTGCTATTAGAATAGTTTCCTGCAATAGGAAGGCTTCAGACTTTCTGAGAAAGTAGCTTGCTTCTGCTTTGCTTGTGGCAATGATTGTTCTTCATACAACCAGCAGGAACAGTGGATTTGTAGAGCTTCAGAGTAGAAGAGATTATAGAGCACTTAACACATCTTGCCAAAACGTTTCCTGGATTAATTTCTGCTTGAGCTAGAGCATAGTTTTCAGAAAAAAAACCCACAAGCTTTCAGAATTTCCAGTGGTAGAGGAACTGACAAAATGGTTGTTAGGTACTTAAATTCATGTTACCTTCAATGTGAAAACCAGCAAATGGCTTCCACAGGAAAACAGCATTTGCTGTATTGTTTTTAGTCTGGTTTCACTTGCTGAGCAGTGGGGCTTGGGATACAGAACTCCATGGACAGGCATTAGTGAAAAATGAGTTTGTACTTCAGGTGACTAGTAATGTAGTAGTGTTCAGGTTCAGCTTCAACTTTTTTGATCAGGTAGACACATTGACCCCACATCTCAGCTGAAGGAGTTCTCCATGCTGTGGTCATTTCTCGTGGCACCAAGGCTTCAGTGTCTGGCCTGGAGCACATGAGCCAGGACTGGGCTCCTCCTCAGCAAAGCAGTGATTTTTTTTTTTTCTTTCCCTTTTTTGATTGTATGGCTTTTATGCCAAGAAGAGTTTTTAAACTCTTTTGTCAGTGTTGCAGGCTTGATGTGGCCTGTGTCAGTCTTTCATTTCAGCCTTCCTAAAGTATGCCACAGTTAATGTGGTTTGTCAGGATGTAAGCTTTGTGCTATCTAAATGTGTGTATTTGTGCTTTACTGAGGAACTTAAATTGCTTTGCACCTTCCCTCTGTTCTCTTTGTACTTATCCTTTCCTCCTGTCTTTCTGCAGTCAATTTTCATGAGCAAGGAGTTTGGGTTTTTTCCACTTACTGGTGGCAATAAACAATTTAGGGCCAAGATCTGTTTCCTGAGACAGACCTGGAAGAAAGCATCTTTCTGGTGATTTCCTGTTCACAATTCCCAGTAACAGATCTGTTGGCTTTTTTAATCCATTTAATGTGTGCCATGTTAATTTTGTTTTAGTCAATTAATAAGCAGTACCAAAGCAAGTCCTTCAGAGAAGACCAAGTATATCAACGTTGATTTAATGACATTCTTAAAATTTATGGGTCAAACTTGTAATCTCATCAAGAAGGTTGTCAGTTTAGTTTGACAGAATCTATTTTCCATAGACTTAATTTGATTGACATTGATTTTATTACCCCTCACTAATTCTTTATTATTAGAGACTAGTATTGAATATTCTGTAATTTTGCCTTGCTTGGCATTAGACTGCTGGACCTGTAATTACTTGGGTCATTCAGTCTTCTCTTTTTGAATTTCAGTGCAAAATTCTTTCCTCCAGGCTCCTGGAATTTCTTGATCACAAGAGATCCATTAGCCCCTTTTTTTTGGAGTCTGTTCTCTGCAAGTAATCCAGATCATCTCACTTAAATATACATAATTTCAGGAGCTCCTGTTTAGCATTCACCTGGGTTGCTAGTTAGTACTTCACATAATACTGTATTGTTACTATTAGTATCTCCTGGTGAGTCAGGATGAGTGTTAAGGGATCTCTTTTCTGTTATCAAAAAAAAATTCTTTTGTTATTCCAGCCTTTACTAGCTAGAGGGGTTTTATGCTTTTTTTTTTTCCCTCCTGTTTTCTGTGACATTTCTGTTCTAACTTACAGGGTTTTTTCTGTGTTTTCCCTTTACCTGTTAATATAAATGTGGAATTGGCCAAAGCAGACTGGCTTACAGAGGAAGTAAAGGAAGGTACAGGTTTTTGGCACTGCCTTTTTCACAGTTGCAGGATTTTGGATATACGAGTAAATGATACAGGGTAAATTGAATTTTTTTCCCCCTCCCCATCTTCTTTGTCATGACTTGCTTTAAGCTTGATTTTCAGCTCTGAAATGGAGCTTTCTAAAATGCAGAACATGTACATTACCAGCTCGGTCTTGGCTTTGCCTGCTTTTTTTTTTTTAAGGCTGTCAAGTCCTTGATAACTTCTAACCCTGTTACTGCTCACTTTTTAGACCTATTCCTTACCAGATTCTAGCAGGTCCACTGTACATTTCATCTGCTAGATAAAACATTCAGGAGGAGCAGTGGGAATAGCGAGATAACAAGGTGTTGTTTTAGGATCATCTAGAAATATCTCTTGCCTGACCTACTGAATCACAGCATGTGATGAACTATTGGATTCCAAATCACAGAAAATATTTACTATTTACGGTGCTGTTCCTGGGAAGTGTGGCATGGGAATGAACTACAGTGTCTGTGTGGGATCCCACTGAGAGGTCCAGCTGCTTGCTTTGTGCTGCCAGATTGTGTCCAAAGAAGTGTTACCCTTTTGGAGTACATGCAATAAGAACACATGATGAAGAAAATAGCAAAGTTCATACTGTTTACTGTATTCTGGATCAGATCCTTTCCTTTCTTTACCTGGAACAGTTTTTAGTTCTTTCACATTCTAGACTCTGATTTGTCTGACGTAAGGTATATTGCTCTTGAGAGGAATTTGAAAATAATATTTTTACCTGCATGTATAAATTGTTTTTGGTGTCTTAACAGTAGAAGTTTAGTACAGTAAAGCTTTATGATGTTAGCCACAGTCATCATAAAGCCTTTCACAAATCATTTTTTTGTCTGAGTTTTTCTTTTCTGTTTGAGACTGGGGTGTTTGTGTTAATCTTAAAACAGATGATAATATTTAAAAGAGATGGTTGAAAATACAAAGTAACCAAACAAAATACACCCCTGAAGTGGAAACCCCTTAATCAGAAGGGTTTCTCCCTTCATCTTCGCTGGTACAGTGAGGTCTATGCTTGAAAACAGCAAGAATTTCCTGATGGAAACAACTGCACCAGGATTTTAGTGGGCTGTGAATGGTGTTGAGTTTGAGAGAATATAGTTTTGTGAGACTATAGTATAGCTGATACAGCAATTAGTGTATCAGATATGAATTCATAACCAATAGTTTGAGTAACAGGCCTGCAGTCCTGTTACAAATTTCATCTATTTCTTGATGTTCAGGAGTATATACACTAACAAGGAGAAATTGTGGTTCTGCAGACCTGTTATTAGAAAGAAAAATGGTAGGACAATGTAATAGTGTACTTTAAGCCAGGTTCTGCAGTCCTGCATGCAGATATGACCAGCTTTATTTGTGTTGGTATGTTATCCTTCACCGTGGAGAAAATATATTTATCCATTGCCAGCTGGTAGTGAGAATGAGAGATACCTAAGTAACCTGAATGTTACTGGGAGACTCAAAAAAAGGTTCTGTGGAATTGTAATCTCATTCTTTTCTTGTATTGCCATTTATTTTCCTTCCCTGCTGCTACTGCTGTCTGGGGGTTTGCTGTCCATGGTCTCTTTTGTGCAAGTACTTGCAGAAGTGAGAATGTTTCTGTGAGAGACTGTTGAAAAAACAGTGTATACACTGTAAAGGTTGCTCAGTCCATGAGCCTTGAGAATAGCAGTGGCTGGACATGGAAGCCCAGAGTCAAACATTTGGCCATCAATCCCAAGGCCTCAGGTCAGCTAGTCCTGCTCTCTGTGTACCTCTGAAGTCTAGAGATGATTAATGGGAAAATATACAAACACAGGTTATCCAAGTTCTGAACCTTGAGTCTCCTTCCCTCCATAAAAACAGGTTTGTTTCCTGGAGAATGGCTTTTACTCTCCTTAGGATTGTTTAGGATTAAATATACTCAGGATTTGATATGTTCAGAGGCACAGGGATTGGGGCTGTGTAAAATATCTCAGGTAGGCAAGCAGAGGAAGGCATGGCAGGGAAAGTATCTTTACAGTATTTCTGCTCCAGGCTTTGTGCTCAGCCAGACTTCAGGTCATTCTTGGTTAATGTCATGTAACTTGGGTAAGAATATTTTTGTTGATTAGTTCAGCTCTCCAGGAAGGTAGAGTATGTTTTTATACTTTTTTCTGAAGTTAAATTGATGGGATGGAATTGCTTCCTGGCTGAATTGTATGTTAAAACAGCCATTTCTTATCCTTACGCCTGCATGTGGGCATTTCAGGCATGAACTGCAGTGTTTCCATGGATTTTTAAAGTCTTCCATTGCATAGTTAGCAGCTTTTAGGGCTTTGATCTGATTTCGTAAGACAGAAGCGCTCCCTGTATTTGTGTTACAGCAAACGCTGTATTTTTGGTGGCGTCTGACTTTGAGAAACACACAGATGCTTTTTTGTAGTCCAGGAGACAAAGAAACAAAGCTTTGTGCTGGGAGGCAGGATCTGTGCCTCCAGGGGACATCAAGGCACTTGGTGTGCAGCTGCCTTCCCAACCTCCCCTTCCTCCTGGTGAGCAGGAGCTGGGTCGCTGCTTGCTGCTCCTGTGCATAGAAATCTCCACAAATGCTGTTCCTTTCCTTGGGAGGGATTTTCACACGTTTCCTTTCTCACTGCCTGTGAGCAGGAGCATTTTGATGCCCTGCACATCAGCGCCGAGGGACAGGTGGTTTTTTGGCTTGCTGTGCTCCAGATCCATGGCAAGGGAGTGTGGTTGGAATACAGGACCATTCACCTCCCTGCTTGGGCTCCCTGATTCTTGAGATGTGAATATCTGTGTGTGTTTCTAAGTTCATGTATCTTAACAAAAAAAAAAAGCTGTGTTTTCCAAACATGCAAAATAAGTTCAGTCGGCTGCTCGAAGGAAGGGATCTGGAAGCGGCTGTCTGTCACGTTGCATTAATAGAATCGGCGCTGCAAAGCTGCTACTCGGGAATTGGGAAAAGCTCCCTGTGGAAAGGGTTCTCTGAGCCCTGTGTGTGTCCATGATCCCTGCAGTGCCACCAGCACGGCCTCTGCAGCCCCGTGTCACTTACCCCAGTGATTAACCAGGTCCCTTCCTGCTGCAAACACACACGGCTCTCGCTGGCGAAACAAAGCTGTTGAGATGCTTTTGGCTGCTGCAGAGAGCTCCTGCCATCCCGTGCTCAGCAGCAGTTGTTGTGCTGTTTGGGTTTGCTGTCATCTCTAATACTCGGAGGGGAGCTTTAACACAGTCCCTCGCTCGCCTGCAATTTGGGCTGTCCTTTCTCCTCCTATTTGCTGGCTGCTCACTGAGCAGTAGAACGTGATGTAAAGGTGGTTTTCCGTTTCTCAGCTCCTTCGAGGTTAGTGTAAAAATGCTGTTCGCTAATTTTGTGGTTTAAGTGCTTCAAAACTTGTTTATAAACTGTAACAAAACTATATGTGTATGTTTATTTATTTTTAAGAGGTGGCCTCGTTACTGGCAGGTCAGCCAGTTATATTTATTAGGAGCTCAGCACAAAACTATTACACAATTCTGTTGCTGTCAAGCCTCACACATGCTTTTCAGTAAATTCCTGGGGAAGGCAGGGTGAGGGGTTGCTGCCTCTCGTTCTTACAGAAGGATCTTCAGAGCAGCAATTTAAAGTTATGATGGCTCCCCCTGTATTAAGGAGATAAAGAAATGGTGAAGAGCAGCATCGAGGCCAGAAGGGAAAGCAGGGATGAAATGAACAGTGTAAGAAAACTGTGCTCCCTCTCTTGGAAGCTGTTCCTGTGCTGAAAAATACTGAGTCCTTTTTTCTTTATTTCTTATGTTTCAACAGGGCAGAGTTTAGGGTATGGATTCGTTAACTACATTGATCCAAAGGATGCAGAGAAAGCCATTAACACTTTAAATGGACTCAGACTCCAGACCAAAACCATAAAGGTAAGACAATATAAAATGCCTTCTGTTCAATTCAGGAAGAGGGGAAAGTAGTTGAAACTGTTCCTGGCAGTTTCATCACTACTCTGTTTTCCATTGTAAGGGGGTTAACGAGCTCCTCCTTGGAACAATGAGCTGACATGCAGGAGATGAAATCTCTCTGCTCCAAAATTGCTGCCATTGTTAAAGGGAGGGGAAAGTAAGAGGAAGCTCCTAAAAGCATGGCAGTGAGGCTTAAAATGTAGGATAAAACAGCCAGAGTGATATCATTATCCCAAAGTATGTAGAAGTATGTAATGGTGTATTCATGAGTTACATGTTTCCTTATGTTTTAATGGGAAATACTTCGATGTGGAATTCTCCTTTAGTGACACTTCTGTCATTATCAGGTGTAGAAGGCATGTGTCTCACAAGTTATTCTAAAAAAACAAAAAATCTCGATTTCCGCATCCTTAATTTGATTTATTATTTTAAAAGCTGGAGGCTTCCCACTGAAGTCTCTTATTTCATTGTTGTAATAGACCATTAGTTATTCAATGACCTTCTTTAGTGGTCTCACAAGAAAAGCAAGCTCCTACACTGTCACAGTTTTTGCTGCATGGCTGATAAAGCTGTTCTGAAACAGCTTACAGAAGATTTCCACATCCCAAATTCTGACAAATAATACAGCTTAAGGGATGTGAATCAAAAAATTGAAGGGGAACAAACAGCAGATCAGATTCAAATTATCTGAAACTCCTTTGATCATTTTTGAATGCCGGCTTTTGATTTGCACCATTTTCTTAATTTTTCTTCTGTGGTTAATTTGTATTTCAAAGCTAAAAATACTAAAGAATATAAAAATAGAGTTTTTACTTTAGCAAATATTGGTACAAATAATGTCAGTGATGTTGTATCTTGCAAAAAAGATGCAATGTGGTCAATACTGTAGTTCTGACATTCTTGCTAAAGACTGTGGTTTGGACAAAGTGGTATCCCTAAAGCAAAAATATTTGTTGGCTTCTGCTGTATCTCCAAGGAGTTTTCCAAGCAAGTTTTTCCCTGATCTGTTCGATCAGTGAAGAGCAGAAGTGCTGAGCTGAGGGTTATGAAAGTGTTGGAGTAGCTGCATGGATTATATAGAAAAGGCTGCTTCCAAACCTCCCTTAGACCATCCAGATTCCATCCCACAGATACGTACGTGGGCTGTACATCAAAATGCTCACAGCATGGTTTTGTAGAGTTAAATGGAAACACTTACAGGAATATGTAAGGCAAGGAAGCAAAATCTACCATCTTATCAACTGCTGCAGGTGGAAATGCAGGCTTGGACTCAGCAGTTTCCACTTACAGTGAGAAGTTGCTCTCCAAATTGCTTCTAAAGGCACATTTTTGGGGACAAAAATATTTTGAAAATACTTACTAAAAACTCAGTAGAACTTGAAAAATCTAGATCAGTTTTTCATACAGCACATGTATATTTTGAACATTATTCAGCCTTAGCAAAGTGCTGCATTTCTTGTCCCTGAGTACCTCTGTTGCTTTGCCTCTGTTTTTCTTTTTTCTGAACCAGAGCAATGGTATTGCATTCATAATATTTCAAGGTTACAGGAAACTCGCACTACAAAAAAGCCTCCAGAAATGGCAACTGACACCAATTATTATTATAAATTTCTTACATGCAAAATTAAACCATTATGCCTTCCTTTATCATCTGCAATAAGAGCTTCTGTTATTTGAGAACTTCCCATGCAACATCATCTTCATGGAATATTTTTTAAATTAATTAAAAATTCTAGAAATTCAGTGATTTGTTCGGTTTGGGGTTTTCATGTTTATTAATAGCTCATAGACTTATGTATAATAAAGGACATTTTGGGGTGGCTCTTGAAAGCTGTTAAAATTTAATAATAAGCAAAGAGACTGATCTAATCTATATGCACAGGAGCTACATAAGTTCTTCAATGACTGGGAGGAAGTGTAGGGGTTTATTTCTTTTTTAAAAGAAATTGCTTTTATGCAGTTGCCTAAAACCAACCCAAGGGAGCTTTCTATCCCAACAGCCAAGTTTTGGCCACAGGGACATGTAATCAGCAGTTTCCAACCCGATTTCTCGTTGCAGAATTGCATGTGATTACCTCACCTTTACCCCCTTGGTTTTTTACATTTTTAATTATATATTGCTTCTGGAAGTCGTGATAAATTAGGTCTGCTTCCCTGGTGCTGTGCAGTGGGGATGGAGGTTTCCCAAAGTTCATGCTTGGGGTAAATCAGGTGTGTTTAGTGCTGCCAGTGGCGTTGGTGTTGCTGGAGATATCCCTGCTTTCCAAAGGGCTGCAAGGTGATGAGGAACCATACTCAGCTCCACTGAAGCTCCTCGCTTGCCTGTTGTCCCCACATGCCACTTAGCAGCATCTCACTGTCATCTTTGTAAGGTTGAAGTATTTAAACGTGTGGAATTACTATATTTAATTATCAGACCCGATTACTTTAACTACAGATGCCCTTTACAGTTACTAAAAATGCGCTGTTGGTGCGTTAAAAAAACCTCTCTCAAGAGAACATCTAGAAAGGAAGTCGATGGCAGATACTTCTGTAGGCTAAAAAATATTGAATAGAATCACAGTGAGCTGGAAAAGTACTGAACATTACTTTGCCCTGCTTTCTTCAGGAAGGTGGCTGGGTTTTTTGCCCCAGAATGAATCTGTAAATGTCTTACTGATGGATGGGCTGAACCTTGGCCTCTGCCCATGTATGTTGGGTTAGCTGCAGCCCTGCAGGTAGCATTTCTCTGGCTGCCTTTTGGAAGCTGTTTTGATGGGAAAAAAGTTGAAATGAATAATCTGTGAAAGCCCTTTTACAGTGGCGAATTACTTCTGCTTGCCAAGGTCACTGTGGTCCTGCTGGCTGTGTCCCATCTGTGTCGTGGGCTCTGCTGTTCCATGCACCTACACTGAACATGAGGTGGCTCTGGGGAGTTGTATTTGCACTCATTTTTGGAGCCCACAAGGCTTAATTCCAGTTTAAAAATAATACATATATTTTATGCATGTGGCCCCAAATGCTGTCCTTTTCACTTCTGTAACATTTTTGTGGCAGCCTAATGTTCTCTCTTCTCCTGATGCCTTGCAAAACAGCCATGCAGTCAGTCACAGGAGGAACTGGCTTTATAGCAGGATCAGCAGAACAGCCAGGCACAGTCGGCTCTGATGTGTGGACTAAAATAACTGAAGAAACGTTCTTTTTATTCTGTCATTGTTATGATAAATAATCCCCTTTCACTCCAGCAGCTAAAATATTTATGTGCATTTTATTTAAGTCAATGATGCCCTTTCAAGTCAAAGTTGAGAGGTGACGATTTACAGAATAGGTGTTTGGGAAAAGCATTGGAGGGAGTGTTGTGTTTGGTGGTAATAGGTTATACACATTTTGTTCCTCCTCAACTGATCATAGTGCATATTTTATTTACGCCATTTCATAGCAGCATCATCTTCTTGTGGGGGAGAAAAGCTTCACTTCATTTTTACAGCTAAAGCTTGACATAATTCTGCAAAACAGTTTAGAATGAGGGAAGAGACAGTGTGTGTTGAAATAAATATATATTCCAGAAATTGAATCTATTTTTAGAAATTAAATTTGCCCATCCATAAAAGCATATGAAAGGTCACTGCTGCTGTTGAAGATTGCCTGGCAATTCAGTTGCATCAAATATCAGAAGGAAAATAAGATGTGTGATGCATGGGGTACAGATTGCTTAAACTGCTGCTTTGCCCTGAAAAAAGGACAACGCCTGAAAGGATGCGAAGGAAGTGTTTTACCATTTACTTGGGGATTCAGGTGACCTGGCTACATTGGAACAAGGGCAGAACAGTTTTGAAAGGAAGTTTGAAATCTAAAAAGAGCCTGTGACCCCCTGAAGTGCTGTCTTGTGCACCCCTTTCTTCCATTTTCTCTGTTTCCTGAGAAATAGGTTTGCTTCTTCCTTCCCTCACAGGAGCAGGTACATGCTGTGACACTGCTGGAGCACTGGAGATGTCCCCAGTGAGGGGAGAAGGAATCTGGGTTCTCTGAGCCCTCGATAACCCCCAGTTTTTAAATCCATCAAATCTATCAGATGATAAAATACCAAATGGATAAAATGATTCCTCTGTGCTCGAAGGCTTTTTCTAGTTATTTTAATTTTCAGTTAAATTGAATAAATAGCCTGGAATTCTATATTTCTGCTTTACTCTTCGGTTTCAGTCGATAGGTCTGGATGGACCTAGTTTAAAATACAGCAAATAAGGCTGTGGGAGAGATGCATTTTCTGAAAATAAAGTAGCAACATTACTGCTGAAAGATCTTCCTATTTATCTTGGTTTCTCTGGCATTTTTCAAAATGCCAGCTATTTCCACGAAACTTGGGCTCTAAATCTGTCCATGTTAATTCTTGTAATTGTCCACAAAACTACAAACCATCCTGTCACTGTAGGGTAACCAAATAACAGCAGCCTCAGACTTCTCCGTCCTACAAAGTCATTTGTCAAAAAGATTGCCTTCCAGCCGTGCTCGGCAGAGGAGGCAGGGCGGGAGGAGGAATTGCAGCAGGGAGAGGTGGGGAACAGACTTGTATCTCCTGCACCCCATCCCAGACTCCTTGGGGGGCGTGGGGGCAGTTCAGCACAATTTGGGGTGCCACCAGAAAGCGCTGACAGTGATGGCTGCAGAGCTCTGGTGTTGGGTGCCCTTGGTGCAGTGCTCAGTAAAATTCCTGTGGCTTCCAACTGTGTTCTTCCATAGCCTCCCCAGGGCTACTGAGCCTGCTGGACACTGCCTGCAGCCTCCTGTCCCAGGGAAGAAATGGGACATTGTGTAAGGCTGGGTGGGAAGGAGAACGGTGTACAGAGAGATCAGGGCCAGGCACAGAAGAGTTTGGATGCTCTGCAGGGAAGAGGAGATGGAAGGTCAGGGGGTTGGAAGATGCTGAGAGTATCTGAGTGTGTTGGGCTGCAGCAAGGAGGGATTTGCATCTTGGAGTGTCTTGGGTGCAGTTGCATTGGACCCCCTTTTTTTCCTTCCCTGAAAATTCATATTGCAGGCATAAGCTGCAGATTTGGGGTGTAGCTATTTTATAGTTGCTTCTAAAATTGAGGTGACTGCTTGTTCTCTTTTATGGTAGTTCACAGTTAGTCAGAGGGGTCATCTGCTGTGCCTGCTGCTCCCCAAGACAAAGCCTTGGACAAGAAAATCTAAAGATGCCCCAGACCTGGAAAGCCTCAACTAAGTTTACTCCTGTTTTGCTCTTTAGGAGCCTCTGTCAGTGTAACCCTTTGGACTTTGCCGTGGTTGGTAACAAATCCTCCTCCACCCTTTGTGCCTGCAGTGATGGTGCTGCTCAGAGAACCTTTCAGTGCTGCATTTGAAGGTTTGGCTTTGGCTCTGCTGCTTTCAGCAGGCACCAGAGAGTCTCTGCCTCTTAATTTTGTGCCTCTTCTCTTAATCGCAATTTCTCTTTTTACTGCTTCAGTTTTGCCAATGAGTCCTTTTCACTCCGCAGAGCCAGAGCAATTATTTCTCTTAGCCTTGCTCTTAATACAGCCAGAGTGTTCCTAGGTTATTACCTGTGGATGTCTTTCCTGAAATGATGGGATAGACCATTGTACCTGCAATTATAATTAATCTCTGTAAAATGGCATTGAATCGCTCAACAGTAAAGTGCATCGTCACTCCCCTCCATCCCCCAGCCAAGGGCTTAGGGAAGAGAAAGGACAAAGCAGTGCAAGCATCAGATGTGAAAGTATTCCTGATCCTGGTCTTCAGCCTCTGGACCAGAGGGCTTTTGTGCTTGCTTGTTCTGACAAAGCACACAGCTTTCACAGGAGGGTGTCTCAAATAAGGTTTTGCACAAAATTAGGACACAGACAAGGGTTGGGAAGTGGCTGTGGGGAAATGTCTCTTTCTGCCATAGCCTGTTCACTGGTGCCAGGCAGATTTTATTTCTAGTTCTGTATGTGCTTTAAACAAGTGAGATTGTGCTTATTTATACATGTGAGGCTTTTTGAGCAGTTGTGTTAAGGGTCTTCCAGTCTGTACCAGTGGGATAAGGGGCAGCAAGTGAGGGAAGGGTTTATCCCCATTTTAAACTGGACTTCAGGCAGAAGAAAGCCAAGTGACTCACCCCAAAAATCATATAAGCAATCCTGTATCTCAGAGTGTCAGGCAAAGACAAAGCAAAGTATTAAGGTCACCAAGAAGTCTGGTATTTTTGAACATTACACAAACTTTTTGAACACTGCCCAGGGAGTCACTTAACACTGACTGCCCCTTAGCTGCTTGTGGCTGGAGATGTGTCCCAGGGACTGCAGGTGCCATGGCTGAGTGGCTTGGTGGTCCTTGGGTGCCTGTGCTGATATGCAGTGCACCCCAGTTCAGGGCTCCTGCATGATTTCCCATTCTCCAGGTGAGGAATGGGAGATGCAGAGCACAACACATCTTGGAGAAGGTTGGTACGTGCAAGATGAGCTGCTTGGTTGCTGCTCAGATGTGTCCAGGGCAGGGTGGCTCTGCTGGCAGAGCACATCATTCCGGAAAAGGAAGATGCAGTTCCTCTTAAGAGCAGACTGGAGTCAAATTTTGCAATGAGGCTTCTAGAAATGCACTTGATGTTTGAGAAGTGCAGGATTAGCACAGGAGCTGAAGGCTTCTCTTAGAGAGGGAGCAGCAGCAAAGTGCTTAAGTGTCAGTTTTCAAATGGCTGCTGTTCCTTGCTCCATAAAACAAATGGGATGCGTTCATGCCTCTGGGTGCCTTTGCTGTGGGCTCTGGCTTGGAAAGACCAGACCGCTTCAATTTATGTTCTGAGGAGTCTTGAGGTTAGAAATTCTTCAAAAAGTTTTCTATATGGGAAAACGGGTAGGAAATCAATAGGGAAGATAATTACTTGAACTTGGAGATATTTTCTGTGCACCTGAACAAAAATGTGCTTTGCCACGGAAGATATGAAATGCTGGACCTTCTGATGCTGCAGTAGTGTGGGAGACAGTGGTGCAGACTCTGGAGATGGCTGTTTATTATGAAGAGAACCCTTACACAGGCTAAAGCTCAATGTCAGATGAGAAGTGTCCTAGTAAATGTTTTTCACAGTTAGTATATATGTATTAATAGAAACTAACATCTGAGGCCAGCAAGCCATAAAATGAATTGTACAATATTTTCTTATCTTCCTTGCAAATTTGACCACAGAACTCCTAAATGTTCTTATGCAGTGAAATCCAACACCCTGGTTCAACCTTCAACCGTCGTACCAGCAGACAAACATTTTAATGCTGAGAAATGCCTGGGTCAAGCAGTAGTTTGGTGTTCTCCAGCTCATTATTTGAATTCTTTGTGGTGCCTAGGATTCCATATTCTTTTCTTTTTCAACGCTGTGTTTCATTACAGGGTGCTAACACTGCCGTGAGCAAAGGAAAGAAAAAAAAAAATCATTTTTAAGTGTGAATATAAAGAATTAATGCAGCGCCCTCACCCAGCGCTTTGCGGTTTGCAGTGATAAAATGGGAGCTGGTTTTTGCTCCCATTTTAACTGCACAGCATAAGGAGCTTCTGGTGTGATGGAGGGTCAGGGTGGGCGATTTCTTCCTTTGATAGCTCACACACGGGAAGACATCCCGTCCTCAGCACTAACTGAATAATAGCTTGAAAGCAGGATGGCACACTCTAACCGATCGATTTGTCATTGGCTGACCTCAGAGGGAAGATGAAAAAGATTCAAAAGCAGATAAATAATTGACATTACTAGCCTTGAGTCCATTCAGCTCGCAACCTTTTCTCCTTGATATTAAAGACGGCTGAGTTGCTTTTGGCAGCTTCTTTCTTTGGCTCAGGCTCCCCTGCAGCCTGAATGTTTGATTGCGGGAGGAAATAAAAACTAGACCTGAGCAGCAATAGGTGCTCACATGTGCTGTGAGTGGAGGGCTGGCAGTGTGAGCAGCCTCTCCTTCCTCTGCCTGCCTGCAAGGCCCACGAGAGCAGAGAGCCTTCTGTAAGTAGAAATGTGTATATATATATAAAATGTCAGGAGCTCATTGCTCTGGGAAGTAGTGTTTTTTGCATATCCCAATACTTTTCATCCTCCCTGTAATGTGGCATTTGGTTAATGAATGTGCCAGAGTGAGAAACCCAAAGGAAACCCCTGGCTGTTTTCCCAGGAACTTTATTCATTTTGCTGTTCTCAGTTTTGAGGAATAGGTAAGATCCTTACTCTTGCTCCAGAGAGGCTCTTAAGTGTTTTTTAAACTGTTATTCCTAAAGTAGGTTAAACTGTGGGTGCCTGAACTCTTACATTACCCTCTCAAGGTAAGGCATTTGCAGAGTGGGGAGGGAGAGAGCTTTTCCAAGTGCCCCAGGACCAAACCAAGCTGTAGGTAAAAGCACCATGTGATGATCCCTGGTGTCCCCAAGGGTCTGGCTTGAGCTTTGTTATATAAAAGCCAAGCGGTGCTGTCCATGTGTGTTCTGATCCCAGAGCACCAAAGGGGTGTTCAGGACCAGCACTGAAGTGATGGAAATGCACCCCATCATAAGCCCATCATTTTGGGTTGTGGCCCAAAATAATTTCCACCCCAATATCCTTCTTTCTTTGAGCACTTGGAGGTTTCTCTGTGCCTCATGTCTGCTTGAGCCTTTGTGCTGTGTGCCTGAGCTTGCATCCATTGATGCAAATGTTTTATCTAACCTCTATTTCAGATTTCTTTCCCTAATTTTTTCCACCTCCTCTCTCCAGCCTTCTCTGTAAATGTTAATATTTAAAAGGTTATGTACAAACACGTAAGTTAGAAAGAAATTGCAAAAACCGTAAAATCTAGAATCTTTAGAGTTTGTCTGCTATTATGCAGAGAAGATTGTGGAAGCAAATATTAGTCATTAACATAATTTTCTGTGTTGAGTCAACATCTATTTTTAGGTGTGGAGCGCATAAAGACAACTCTTTGACACATAAAACACATAGGCATCCATTTGACATCATCTGTGTTCAGGCTGAGGCTCGGGAAGAGGGAAAGACAATTGCTAAATGTATTGTGTTCATGATGGGACCCCCCCCACTTCCTTCCAAGACACATTTTAAGACATAATGCAGGAGAGTACTGATCTGTTTATATTTAAATAAATCAAAATGAAGTGCAGAATATTCAGCTTGGGTTCCAATGCTGTTTTAGATGTGCTGCAAAGTAATTCATGATCTGTGCTGAATATTTGCCATTAGGCTTTATCCAGGAAGTGTTTTTATGATGTTAAATGTGTGTATTCTAAATGTATATATTATTTTAAAAGTGCAGAAGGCTTTTTATGCACCTGTTATAATTATAAATCTGATTCATAGGTAGAAGAGCAGTTAAGAGTCTTGAATTAGTAATTTTCCAACAGCATACATGCAGTGCCACAGCTAGATTTTCTTGTTTGCTTGGTCATAATATTTTATGGTCTGGTTCTGGGCTTTATAATGCAAGGGAACTTCTCGTGATAAATTGCAGATCTGACAATGAGTGTCAGTATACAGCTCCCTGAGCAGATGTTCATTTAGTCTAATTTCACCAGTACTTTACTGTTCATCCAGAACAGATCTTGCCAGCTCAGGATGCAAACACAAAGAGAGAGAGCACAAAAGATCACTCTGCAAATAACTTGATCTGTTTCAGACACTTGGAGGGGAAAAAGAAAAACATGCAGGAACTCTGGAGTGCGAGGTTTGCTAGAGCAAATCATCCACACAGCCACACCCATAGGGGCAAATTTGCAAAGCCATGCGTGGGAAGTTGCACATTAATCTACCTCTGAACAATAGGATTTTTTATGACTGCGCTTCAAGAACCCCTGTGTCTGTTTTTAAGGTCTCTGTAGCTCTTCCTTTGTTCTTCCAGCCTTTCCTGGCTCTGTTGGTTTTGCAGAACAGGTCCTGTTTGAACTGCAGGGTTATGTCTTGTGAAAGAACAGAACATTATCTGTCCAAAATGCCGAGGGTGACTCTACCTCACTAACACTCCTCTCCTTCTCTCTCCATAGGTGTCATATGCCCGTCCAAGTTCAGCATCCATCCGGGATGCTAACTTGTATGTCAGCGGCCTTCCCAAAACCATGACCCAGAAAGAATTAGAGCAGTTATTCTCACAATATGGGCGCATCATCACCTCACGGATTCTGGTTGATCAAGTCACAGGTTAAAAGAAAACTTTCCTCGATACATGCATGTTTTTCTGGAAATGGCAAAATTGCAAATGTCTGCTGGTAGCAGCTGGTTGTTTTTTTGACTTTCAGTGTAAAATGCAGTGCCTGGTTCTTTATAATTGTAACTGGAGGTATAACTGCTGCCTCTTTAATGAGGGAGTATAAAAATGCAGAATGTTGTTTACTTAAAATCATTGTTAAATACGGTAGGGGCTGATTTTGGAGATTACAGATTGGGAAGAGGATTTTTCTTTGCAGGACTTCCCTTAATTTGCAAACCATGCATTTAGTGTGAAGTGAAAACCAACATTCAGTTTATGTTCGTTACACAGATGAGGCTGTTCCTACAAATATTCATCTCTCTGCGTGTTTTTACTTCCCAGGGGTTTCTCGAGGTGTGGGATTTATCCGTTTTGATAAGAGAATAGAGGCAGAAGAAGCCATAAAGGGACTAAATGGCCAGAAGCCTAGTGGTGCTACAGAACCAATTACTGTGAAGTTTGCCAATAACCCCAGCCAGAAAACAAGCCAGGCACTCCTTTCACAGCTGTATCAGTCTCCCAACAGACGCTACCCTGGACCACTTCACCACCAGGCTCAGAGATTCAGGTAATTACCTGGAAAAGAACTGAAGTTCCACCAGCAATGACAATGTGGGGCAGGTGCTGTGCAGGAAAATATGCTTTAGTTGCGTAGGCTGACCTGATTTTCTTTGTAAAATTAAATATTCTTTCCTGGAGAATGAGGAGGAAAATCTGCTGACAGCAGTAGTCATGTTGTATTTACTAAAACAGCTGAAGTACTGTACAATCAGATCTCATGAAGGCTCATAGAAAAAGGGAGGACAGAATAGAGTTACAGTGATAATCAAATGAGCAGTGACTATCCTGTTCTTTCTCTCTTTTTGGGTAGTGCTTTTATTTTCTGCTATATTACTACAGTTTTGATGCAGCTTACACTTTGATGTTAATGACAGTGGATTGGTAGCAGGAAAAAAGCTGAGTCTGTCCCAGTCAGCAGGAGTATCATTAAATTTATTAGCCTGAGATATCTGCTCTTAGTATAAAGAGCCCTTGTATTAGTCTTTGGTGTGAGTCTTCAGATGCTTTTGGGGATGTTTTATGCTTTGCATTCTGAATATACTCTCTCCATCTAATGCATAAGGCAGAGTTAGCAATATGTGAAGTTCCTATTACTTTAATACTTAATAGTTCTCAGGCAAACTAGCTTTCAAATAAAAAAAGTCTGCCTTCAAGAAAGAAAACTTGGACATATTTGCATAACTGAGTTGCACAGTGGCTTTAGAGAATTATTCAGAAGCAATTTTAGTTTGTCAGTGATGAAAAGTGCTAATAAATTAAAGATCATAAAAAGTCAGTCATTGGATACATTAAATTTACACTTGTTTTTGTGTCTTTGGCACGCAGCTGTGTCCATTGAGGTTATCACTGAATCATTCCATGGATAGAAGGACTTTATTGTGCTGCCATGGAAAGCAGATTATTATATTCTGCAAAATTTGGTGGTCATTTAGATTGACATATTGTGAAGGATTAATACTAAATATATGTACTAAAATGGGGAGAATGTTTTATGCTAAAGCAGATAGTCAAGAATTTTTCCAGTTCGAGCAGTTTTGGACTCGACGTCTTATTTCCAAGTTAATTGTAAATATAAGGTGAGCAGTTGAATTACTTGCAAAAACTTCATGCTGATAATGTCTTAAAAAAAAAAAGACAAATCCCAAATGGATTTTTTTTTTTTTTTAATACCAAACTCTGGAGATTAAGGTTTTCTCTAAGACTGTAGAAAAGTGGGGAAAAAAAGGCTTTTAAATGCTCTGGTCGAAATTTAAGCACAACCTCAGCCTTAACAAAGCAGGCCGGGAGTTGTTAGGCTCCTTAGATGTGTGGGAAACTTGTTGAACGTTTCTTCTTTGAAAATGGAACACTATTAATAATAGTTCCATTGAGCGATCTTGCCATCTGTGAGACATTAACCCAAAGACCCTCCTTCTCTTTTCAGGCTGGACAATTTGCTTAATATGGCCTATGGCGTAAAGAGGTAATTAGAATTCCACAGATTGCCAGATGTCCGTGTTGGCACAGATTGGTGCTACAATTTATTTTTTTTTTTTAATTCACTAACTTTATTTTTTTTTATTCCTTCTTTTCTTCCACCAGCATGTCAAATTCTTTTTAAGTTTGGACTTCAGTTGGTTTTGTTACTTTAAAGGCCTCACGCACAAGTTCTGTGGGGTTTTTCACCCTTTTTTTATTTACAGGTGGGCTTCTCAAATGGTTTAGGTGCCACAGCTACAAGCATTCAAACTGCAGTCACTCTGCTAAGTGGTGCTTTTCCCAGAATCAAATCTATTCACTTGATTTTTTACAAATCTCTGATCTGATAATGGAAAATAAACGTCAAAATCAGAATTAGACTGCTGTTGTCTAAATCTCATATTAAAACCACCTTCCCCCCACGTTTGACATAAGTTTGACTTTAAAACACAGCTGTGTGCACCTCAATCAGCCTGAAGTTTCTTCTGTTCCAGGTTTAATACTTTGAATTTTATTTTTCAGTCCTTGAAATTTATTTTTTTTTGTTTGTTTAAAATAGCTGTGTGTTTGTATGTGCACGCATGTGTGAAAGCTCAGCTGATCTGTCAACATTTCTGCTGTTCCATGAGTATGTTTGATCTGATAGCTAAAATGAGATGTGTTGCTAGTGTTTCTTCTAATGGCAACATCAGCTTAAGCGACCCTTGCTGCAAAACAAAGGTGTAGTCTTATTCCTGATGTTACCCTAAGATGTCCAGATAAAGATGAAAATACTGCTTAATCTCCTGAAATGGTCTACTCACCACACTTGAAAATTATTTGAGCTTTTATTTGAAGCTCACCCTCTAAGAAGGTATGGTAAGTATATCTTTACACTAGCTAGTAGCAGACAGTAATGTGGGGTTGAACTCCTCAGTAACTCAGTACAGATCTGAAATTTTGAGAGTGTTCACAAGAGCAATAGTCAAAACAGCTTCTTCTCAGAAGCACCAGTGCCGGTGTTCATGGGCACATTGGTTACAGTGGAATATCCTCAGTGATGATGGGGATACAGTGAGTCAGAACCCCCTGCCTGGTTTAATCACACAGCCCTTCTCCTGGATTCTCCCACTTCATCTGTTCTTTGATACCTTGTCGGAAACACGGAAAAACTCTCAGTTGAGTGTCTGTCAGATGCAAGTCCATGTCAGAAGGATGGGTTTGTTCTGGGATGTTTCCCTGGGTTTTTGCTGCTGCTGCTTCCCTGGAATTGGACCAGTGTGGGGTGTAGGACAGACTTAGTGTGAACTGAGGAAAAGAGCAATTCCCTGCCTTTACAGGTTATACTTCTGCTTTCTTAACATTGTCTGCAGTGTTGCTCTAAAAACACAGCAGTGTTCAAAGTTATTTTGCAGGTGTCTTAAATTAGTTCTTATCTCCTCTCAGCAAACCTTGGCAATTGTACCTGCACTAGCAAATCCTGAATTTATAGGTGCAGGGTCACAAAAAATACCGCACTGATAATTTCTGAAGCTGCTTCTGAAACAGGAGATTGCCTCTTTTTTCCCCCCTGTGCTAACTGTGTGGTACTGATGGAAAATGAGACGTGCTGATGTGGAAAAAAGGTTTTATTGAGGCTAATTTCAGATCACTTGCTAGTAGCAAAGCTCCTTATGCGATAGGTGATCTTGTATTTGTGTCAATACACTTGCAGCAGTTTCTTGCATGTTTTGTTGGATTTACAGCAGCTGCTGTGCTCATGGCACATAAATAGTTGAAAGCTGCATAGCTCCTAAAGGTTTCCAGGGAAAAGCTGCTCTCCAGTGAACTGTAGGAAACTTTAACCCTTTACATCAGTGCAGCATTTCTTAAAAATGCAAAGCCTTGTAACTCACTGTGACGAGCACAGCTTTGCATTGTGAGGGTTTTATAGCATACTTACTTATGGGGTGCTGTATCCCTTATTGTTGTATTTCACATTAAATTTAATCATCCCAGAAAAGCAGTGTTTGCTGGCTTATGTATGTTACTGGCACAGTCAGCACTGGCCAGCAATGAGCTTCAAGTCCCATCTTGCAGATTGCAAAATGAGCTGAAGCTGTTGGCTTGTACAAGCCCTGGCTGTGCTTTTTTTTCAGTCTCACCTGCAGTGGAAGGAGCAGTAGAAATTGGCCTTGTCCAGCCTTTCTGTGCTGAACTGTTGTGATAATGTCACTGGTTTCACTGTGCGGGAGAGAAACTAAAATATGTCGAGATGAGGATTTGCAAAAGTGAAGTTGAGTTGGAAAATTGCCACGTATTTTTAATAAACTGTCTGCAAACCTTCCTGAGGATCTGATGCTGTGAGCATTTGTGAGCTGCTCATTTTACAGTGTAGCTACACCCCAGTGATGATCCTCAGCTTAAGATGTATATTCCAAGTGTCTTCTTTTTCCCTGAATATACATAAAAAGTGCCGTCAGGCGTCAACAGAACAGTGAGCAACCATCAAGTGTGTAGTTTCCTTTATGGTTATTTAATATACACTGCATAATGCTGTGCAGATTGCTAAATGTGTGTGGAAATTATTACAAGTGTAAAAAGTTTTGGAGAGCACAAGAGCTCGCTCAGCAACAGAGTGCCTCCCTCTGCTCCCTCAATCATCGCTCAGAAAATCCTGAGGAATTATTATTCCGTTCTGGTATTAAAACTCATCATATTGAAGGTACACGTGAAACTGGATTTTTAAGACATTTCCTCTGTGCAGTTGTTATTTTAAAACATATCCCAAAGTGTAGCTTCAGAAAGCATGTCAATTTTTTTTCCACACTGATGAAAGGAAAATTATGTTGATCCTGAGGGCTGATACTGCTTAACATCTTCATTAATAACCTGAGTCATGGGCTGCGCTGCGCCCTCCTCGCATTAGCTGGTGACACTAAATTGGTGAGGAGCAGGGGCTGTCACTGCTGCTGGCCATGGCTGCCACTGGGGAGACCTTGGAAAGCTGCAGGAACACGGTGAAATTCAGGAAAGGCAAATGTAGAGTTTAGCCCCTGACTGCTGCCTTCAGCTGCCTACAAGGGGCATTGGAAAGAAGGTGAAGCTGAGCTTTTTGCAGAGGTCAAACGCGAGAGGACAAGAGCCAGCAGTGCCAGGCTGCAGCAGGGGAAATTCCACTTGAGGATAAGGGAAACTCATTGCAGTGAGGAGCCCTGGAGCAGGGGCTGCAGGAGCAGAGTCCATATCCTTGGAGATTTCTTGAGCTTCCCTCTGCAGGGCCATGAGCAGCAGAGCTCATTTGAGAAGTTTGCCTCACTTGGAGCAGGAGGCTGATCAGATGATCTCCGTAGATCTTGCCTAGCCTGTGATGGTTCTGTGTTCATAAACTGCTCTATTTGGATGTTTGAAGTAAAGGCCCAAAAGGACAACAAGGAGAAAAGTTAGGGTGCTCTGAATTCTGGGAGTTAGTCTCTGCATTGACTTTTTGAAGAACCTAAAGCCTGTCACAGAAATGAAGCCTCACAGTATGAAGGTATCAGTTGACATGCTCATTAATTGTATTTGTGTTCTACTTACTCTACAATTGCTGCATAAACCTTCCTTGATATGTGGCCAGCTCTAGGACTTTTATTACCTGGATTTTTTCCCCAGTGTATGTCAATTAAGGACCATGTTAGGAGGAGAAATAAAATCTACCGCTTAGAGACATCTCTCTAACAATATTTTTAGCTGAAGAAGCTACCGTTATAGCTGAATCCTGACAAAGGCATTTCTTATTAATCTTTAAAATAGGTCTTGAAGATTGCTTGGGTTTTTTCACTGCAGACTAGTTGGAGATAAAGCATTAGATCTCCGTTGTCCTGAAACTTATTTCGGTGATGGGAATAAGTGGCAAATTTCTGCAGGCCCTTTTTCCTGAGCTGTTGTTTATCACAGCATGTGCAGGCCCTCTCTGACTCAGATTGTCCTCAAGCATTTCTTTTGTGAGGTCTTTGTGCACATCTAAGCAAGGCTAACCCTTGGAGGGAGATGCATTTATGCCCAGATTTGGCGATTTTATTCAGCACAGCTCCCCTCCGCTTCAGTAGGAGTTAGAGAGCAAGTGTGGCTCTGTGGTCATCTTGCAGGGACAGGATCCAGAACCTTCTGTACCATTGGCTCATTTTCTTTAAAGTCTCGGATCCCTGTAGCTCGTGCCAAGAGATATATTTAGAATAGACCCCTCTTTTTGCTCGGTAGGTTTTCTCCGATCACAATTGATGGCATGACGAGCCTTGTGGGAATGAATATCCCTGGTCACACCGGGACTGGATGGTGCATCTTCGTCTACAACTTGTCTCCCGACTCGGATGAGAGCGTGCTGTGGCAGTTGTTTGGTCCCTTTGGAGCAGTCAATAATGTCAAGGTGATCCGTGATTTCAACACCAACAAGTGCAAGGGATTTGGCTTTGTCACCATGACCAACTACGACGAAGCTGCCATGGCGATTGCCAGCCTTAATGGATACCGTTTAGGAGACAGAGTATTGCAAGTTTCCTTTAAAACCAATAAAACCCACAAATCCTGAATTTCATATCCTTACTTACTAAAATATATATATATAAATATATATACGAACAAAACAAAACAAAAAAAAAAAAACTCTTCAAGGCTTATATTCAACCATGGACTTTATAAGCCAGTGTTGCCTAAGTATTAAAACATTGGATATCCTGTGAGGAACAGGAAAGGATTTTATAATGCTTAGAAAAAAAAAAAAACCTTTGATGCATTGAATGTTCTTTCATAGCTGTCGTTGTTGAATATAATATACATAGATAACAATGTGCAGGGATTTTTACCCGGCCAGCTAGTTTTACTACCTTCCTTGAAGGTGGGTCTTTTTAAGATGACCATTCACTCATTTGAAAAAATAATAAAACAAAAAACAATTTTTACGAACTAATGGGATTAAAAGCGAGAAAAAAAGATTTTTGTTTTCTTTTCTGTTTTTTCAAAACATTGATTGAATCAGATTGGTAAACCCCCCACACAAATTAAAGAGGAACAATAAAAATTGCAAAAATAAGAACATAATTTTGCAACTTTTTTTATTTTTCCTTTTTTCTTTTGTATCATGTGAACTAAACAGTCTTCTGTTAGGGAATGGGGTAACGGGGGATACCTGATGACATAACAATTTAAATAACATTAACAATGTTGCCAAAGAGGTGGTCTCTTTGCTGAAAATGGGTTTCAAGAAAAATCTATTTTTATAAAATATAAAGAATTTTTACAAGAGAATCTGGATTTGAGAAAAAATATTTTGACTGGCTAATTTAGGGGAAATTGACAACTTTGTCATGTTCATACTGCACTGGTAACTTTTTAGAGATCAAGATGTGTGTTTTAAACTGGATTAGTAGATTGTTTTTTGAAGGATGGGCTACAAACAGATGATCTTCGTATCTTTTCATAGCATGTAATAAAAATATTAAATACAGTACGGGAGAGTGTTCTTCCCAGGCACGCAGTTACCCACAGTCAAAACCCAAAAGCAAGGAGATGAGTTGCAAGACGGTTTTTCTTTAAGTCATCAGTATGGGATATCAGCAGAACAAAAGTTAAAAAAATTAATTTTTTGATCAAAAACTTCCTTGGTTTGAGCAGTAGGTGCTACAAAATTATTTACATATCTTAGTATCATAGTTAAATGTAATGTGTTTAGAAAAAAATACATTTGCTTTAAATTTGTTAAGAATTTTCAAATTCACTTTATAGCCCAAGCTAATATAATTGGGCTGTGTTGGCACATTTGGAACACTGTTTATGTTGCTTGAAACACTTATTTATTTAATTGCCGATGTGATGCATATGGCCAAAATCAAATATAGCTAGTTTGGCTAGTCTACTTATTTGTTTACTTAAACTATGGGAAGAAGCATATTATTGTGTCATTTTGTTGTGTGTGTATGTGTATATATAATATAAATATATATATATATAAAGTTATTTTTTCTTTTGGTTAATTTATTATAAGTTGTAACACTTTGCTAGTTTTGTTTGTATATGTCTTAAAATGTTTTCTTATGATACTTAAGTGACAGAGGTATCAAGGTAACTTGTGTAGAAATATTGTTTGATATATTGTCATGTTTGTTGTGAATATTTTTTCTTACTGCACAGTAGAAAAGAAAACAACTGGGTCTTTATTTTAATGTAATTCAGATTGGGGAAAACAGAGCTAAGGGAACAAAATGACTGAGGGGGTGCTCTCCCATGTCCAGTGCACTGATCATTTTAGTATGTTTGTGCTTTGTACGGTTATATATTTAAAACAAAAAAGGGTCATGCTCTTCCCTGAGTACTAGAAACAGTTACTCGCTATGCATAATCTAGTTGATAGTTAAATTTGCTATTGCTTTTCTTGTCTTGTTATATAAAATCTTTTCAATACAAGTTTAGTCTTAATGGTAATAAAACGTTATGGTTATTTATAACTTGTGCTTATTTTGTGCATTTTTTCCATGCTATACCCACTAACTGCATGTAGACTAAGTATTGTTTTTTCACACTGAAGAGGCAAACTTTTGTAGTAGACAAATAACTAAAAGCAAAGGCTGCATCATAATTTTATCAGTTTTTTACTTTAACAATGTTAGATTTTAGTTTAAAGGAACACTCATTCAATGTTCAGGGAAACCTTTATACATCATCTGCTATGAATGAGCGCAGTTTGCTGGGAAAGTTTTGATGCATTTGCTAAGCATTAGTGGGGAAGGCATGTCAGAATCTTTTCTCTACGATGTGTTTTACTATCTGAATAATAATAATAATTTAAAAAATCTTTCTTAGGACCAGGCAGTTGTATACTTTAGTTATAATGAATGACTTCATGTTAACCTTGCTAGTTTAGATCATTTCTGAGGGAAAGTATTGTAAATGTTTTTTTCATAACCTTGTTGTGTTTGAATTATTTGTACTTTAATTGTCCAGACAATAAATGAAAGTGTGTAGAATGGCTATGGACTTTCCACCTTTTTAAGTGTGTTCAGATGTTTTAGTATTCCCAGCCGCACCTCAGCCGAGGTCGAGGTTTAGTCTCTGATTCCAGAAGCAAGGTCTTCAAGAGAGAAACGTTCTAGTCAAACCAGATTGAGCATATTCATGATTTGTTTTTCCTTCCGAAGGCCAGAAAGAATCGGCCGTTTAATTTAAGATGTTGAACACCAAATACCAAACTGTAACTTTCGTTTATTTGAATGTGGAAGATGCTGAAGGGTTTCTACTATATACAGTATTTTTACACAATGAAAATATTAACTCAGTCAATATCAACACTTTAAAACATAGTGAGCAAATTTCAGTGATAACAGTTTTTAAGCCATCATTTAGTTTGACTTTTCTATGAATATGCTATGAATGTCATGCAATATGAAACAGTGTACATATTGTCTGATGTACAACAGTATATATGATCACATTCCAAATTTGATTCTTTTCACCATGTGTTATAACTAGAGTTGATACTTCTTTCAGTTGACTTGTTTGAATCTCATTAATACAAATATTCACTTCATGTTTATGTTCTGTAACATTCACTAATTGAGAATATGTACCTTGTAAAACTGCAGCATTGAATTTCGTAACTGAGATTAGGAAACTCTATCAGAGGGCTGGATGGACTGTGTGGTTCTTCAGCTCCTTCACCTATTAATAAACTCGTGTTTTTGTGAGATTAAGTTACCATGTTGGTTATAATAATTAATTTCAAGCCACAGAATGAGTTTGTTCTTAAATTTACAGCTTGCTTAATTCATCCTTAAATCCACCTCACCACACCATAGTAAAAAGCAGAAGTGATTAATTTGCTCTGTTTAAAGACTTGGCTCTGCAAAACATCATCCTTCCATCTACCTATATATGTATATACACATTTTGATGATATACATATATACATACACTGTACAACATGCACCAGCCCATTAAAAAAAAACCAAACATGCACTTTCTATTTAAGAAAGTGATATTTTATAACCAGCACTATTTACTATGGTTCTATCTGCTTTATAGCATTTGTTAGGGTTGTCACCTAATTTTTCTGCAGTCCTTTTTTGAGAAAGTAGTGAGACAAAAATCACTGCATGGTCTGGATGCTCTTAAGACAGAATGCAACTGGCATTGGGCCAGTTTTGATTCACATTATCTCCCCACTTCCATTTAAAGGTTGGCTCCTTGTCTTTACACCAAGAGAGAAAGGACTCTGCTGGCTTTAGGGATCTGGGGTGCAAAGTTCAGTCCCCTTTTTTAGAGTATCATGAATGTGAAGGGGATAAAAGCCATCACAGACAGGTTCCCTGTGCTGATCCTATGGGAGCATTTTCAGAAAGCTTTACTGAAACACAGGTTCTTCCCAGCTGGGATCAGAACCACATTTCACTAACACACATTCACAGTAATCAAGGTTCATATTTCTTTCTTGAAAGGGTAATCACTCTTTCTGCAATTAGTGAGCCTGCTGCATAAATGGAAAATCACCTGGGGGAGGGTGTTTCAAGTGCATTCACTTTGTGTTCCACTTCAGCTTACCTGGGGCAGAGGAGCTGGGCTTGGAATGCACCCAGAGGAGTGAGCAAGTGTGGGGAAATGATTTTCCTGGCTGGCGGATTCAAGGGAGCAGTGAGCTACCCTTAAATTCATACTGGGGCCATTCAGCTTTCCTGGTGACCCTGAACTTGCAGCGGCCAAACACACAAATACTCTGGTGTTCCTCATTTCCCTTGGGAAGGGTGGGTAGGGGGTCTGGATGCACTGGGTACTTGGTTCAGCCTCGGATAACTGAGGGCAGAGGTGCACCCAGAGATGTCCCAGGCAGCCTTTCTCCATCTCCAGGAGCCAGGCAAGGCTGTTAACTTGCACATCTCACTTACATGGCTGCAGAGAGATGAGGTAAAGCCAGGTCAGAGCGTGGTGACAGCAAAGCTTTGCTCCCTGCCCTGGAGATCTTGCAGACTGAGCTCCCTGCACAGAAGTAATTCATTGTGCATACAGAGCGAAATGAAAGGAGATCAAATCCAGCATAACTTCACAAAAGCTCTGACATCTCAGACTAATACGGTATCTCTCTGCTAAAAATATCTGACTTCTTAAACCCAGGAGATGGGATGGAGCCAATCCAGCTGAGCCTCAGTAACTCATGAGGGGACAAATCA
Organism: Lichenostomus cassidix; assembly: GCF_008360975.1. Lineage (NCBI taxonomy): Eukaryota > Metazoa > Chordata > Aves > Passeriformes > Meliphagidae > Lichenostomus > Lichenostomus cassidix. Next base: position 6,191,759 of record NC_139489.1, on the reverse strand, counting down.
CCTGGGCATGAACAGGGACTGCTGCAGGAGGGAAGCACAAGGCAGCAACCACACTGACACACAAATCCTGTGGGATGCTGCACTGGGGTACCTTCAGCACCCAGGGAGTGCTGGTGCAAGAGGCATTTGGGAGGCCTTTCCCAAAACCACTATGAGACTGATGTGCTCCAGAAATTCCAGTGGGATCATGTGCACTATGGCACCAGGGTGATCAGAAACTTAATCTGCAAAGAGTCACCGAGCTTGAATTGTTCCAACTTCCCATAAACACAAAACCTGTGTTTTAAAAAGCTATTTCCTGTAAGTCTTCCAGAGCTGAGCAGTAGTGCCCAAAAGGATGGGTCATACAAAGGCGCCCTGATTTAATTCACCTTCAGTTAAGAAATCAGACTGGCTCTTCCAGATCAGCAATTCTCCTTCCACTCACAGTATGAATGACTGGGAAGATGGATACACACACACACGCAGCAGCTGCTTTTCAGACACAGTTGGAAGTTTTGCTTGCCACACTCCTAAGGTATCACTGATATTTTTAAACACCAGTCCAGCATATTTTAAAATATTTCGTCTTAAATTTCATTCAGATTTTAAATGTTACAGAGCTGCAAATTATTTCTTGTGCAGTGACAAAAAATAAAATCCTAAAACCTCTCTATTCATTCCACAATGAACGTCCCATCTCACATCAGTGGGGTTTGGAGCTGCCAGCAAGCAAAACCCAGCTACTGCTGCTTACAGGCAAACACAGTCCAAAGCAGGTTCATATTCCCTCTCCAAGCAAACCCATGTGCTCAATGGAGCACTGCTCTGCCAACAAGTCCAGAAGCTTGTTTCAATCACCAAAAACAAGTATCTTGGCCGTGAGCCCTCCAGCCAAGCCACCAGCCTCATGCTGCTGTGGCCCTTGTCAGGTGTGACATCCTCCTCCTGCCCTTGGGTGATCCTTGGGCGATCCTTGGGCTGAGCCCAGCCTTGAAGGACAAATGGGATGGGATTCCCTTCTGTGACAATACACCCCACAGCACCCACTGTGTCAACCCCTCACTTCAAATAACCACATTTCCTAAATCCCATTTCTGATTAGCCACCCACAGTTGGCCCAGTAGCCGTCACTCAGCAGGAGGAGCAGGTGAACAACCACCTCTGGCCTTATTTTGTCCCTCCTGAGCACCTGCTTAACATCACAGCCATTCAGGCCCTGGGTTCCCCCCTTTCCAAGGCCACCAGTGTGACCCTGTCCTACACAAAGCCACATTTACAGAGCCACCCAAGGTTGCCAGACAAGGCAGAGCCATGGGGCTAGCAAGTCTGGCAGTGCCTGACTCCCACTGAAATTGTTCCAAATTCTCTTTCTCCTCCAAGACCCAGGCAGGAGCCTGAGATGCTGCATGGCCAGAGCACGGGTGTTTCATAAAGACATGGGAGTTTATCGAATTAAACAAAAACAAAAATCCCCTAAACTCTGAAAATGACCATAAGCAATGCCATTGAAAGAGCAATCATTTACAAATAAATCCCTGCTGAAAGAAAAATCTCCTGCCAGAGGAAAAGTGGCTTAGATTGGAGGCCTTGGCTGTGCTGGGATATCAGTGTGTCACTGAGCATGGCTGAGCTGCTCCAGAATCCTCACAGCCACATTGAGGCAAAACTGAGTCCCAAAATACAAAATTTTATTTAGTGCCTTTTCAACGCACACAGTCATTACCTCCTCAGTCTGAACATCAGGGCTGACTAGAGTTGCCACAATGCATTTGTTTTAAAGCAGCACTTAGACTTTTCTTCCCTTACATTCTGTTGGAATTGCACAGGTCCCAACAAAAGGATATGCAAGAATTAGCTTTTTACGAACAATACAATTCTGATTTTAAATCAGCACATGAGACAATTAATTTTGTAGGATAAGGAATCTGTTGCAAATATACAGCAGTACACCCACACATCACCATCTGCTGTGGAGAATTAAATGTACAACTCACAAATTAAATCCTGCAAAGTTGGTGCAAAAAGGTCCTTGCTTGAATTTAAACAAGGCTGTGGAAACCTGCAAACACATTGCAAAAGATCATGAAAACAATAACAAATTTGTCCATCTGTGAGTCAGTTCTAGCAGGGTTGGGGTTTTGTTTTGTTTTTTATGTTGGTGCATGTGCAATAAATGTTGCAGCTCACAATGCAAGTTGTGGAAACTATATTTGAGCTCTCCTGGCCAGGAAAAGTCACTCTTGGAGGTGCTCCCTCCAGGCTCCCCAACTTTACCCCAGGTCTTCTATTCTCTGGGGGAGGAAAAACAAAACAAAACAAACCCACAAAATAAATTCCATTTTTTTTTCTTCATACTCAGTTTATTGGGGAAAAAAAAACCTGGCAAATCTGGCAATTGTTGTGGATGTTTTATTATTAGATTTATTAACAAACACTGTTCCACTGAAGTGAGGAAAAATAAATATCAACAATTACTGCTGCCATGAAAAAACACTGACAGGCACCAATATCTGCATCCCTTTGACTCCCCTGGAGCCAAGCCTTCAATCTCTAATTTTGCCTCCCATGTTCTTTTAACACCCAGCTCTTAATTTTACACCTGGCAGAACCACCTGAGACTGAGTCATGTTTCCTGATCTCCTGCACTGAGGAAATGGCTATGAACCCTTGATAGCCAAGAAAGGCAGTGAAGCCTCTGGCCCTGAATACGCCAGTAAAACGCTGGGTTGGGTGTGAGGAGGCTGGAGCAGCCTGGAAGCCCAAATTCTGCCTTTTCCATGCTTGGCTTTGACCCCCCAGGTCTGCTGGGCACTCACTGGCAGCTGCAGGCTGTAAATGAGCCTGGCATTTGCTCCTCACACTCCCACCAGCTGTGCACCCCAAAAAATTGTCTTGTGCAGCATTAGGATGACCTAAGCTATGCCAGTGATCTCTGAAACACAGGGGCCCTTCTCTTTTCTTTTTTAATAGGATGCCAGGAAAACACACTGGCATTTTCCCTGATTACTACCTGACTGTATCAATAAAAGCTATAAACACACTGGCTCAAAGCACACACTGATGCTACCAAGCCCATCAGCATCTGGAGTTCTACCTGCACATCCCCAAACCACGGGGTAGGAAATATACAGCATTCCTCTGCCACGGACACAAATTGCTCTGGGTTGGTGTTCTTAGGGATTTAGCAGGGTTTTGGGTTTTTTTTTTTAATGAAAAGGTTTCCTAAACCTGTTCTGAGATGCATGTGCTGCTTTAACACACACTTATCCTCTCACACACCTGGGAAGTGCTCAGTACACACACCCCGAGAATAATTTATGCTGAGGGGCCTGTTACATGTTTAACTCAGATAAAGTGCATCTGTAATTAGGAAATGCAGCATCAGAGGTACAACGTGCATGGAAACTCGCGGGAAGGATTCTATCAACGGAACGAAATGCTGCCGAGGAACTATTTAAAACCACAACCTAATCAGAAAACTACGCCTCTATATATATTTATATCAATATCACAAACCCTTTGACATCCCCAGCACTGCTAACACTCTGCCTGGAAGCCGACTTATCGCAGCTGCCTTGGGCACACTTGCATGCATAAAAAATCAAGAGACTTGATTAATCAGTGGAAGTTGCTGAATCATGGGCTTGCAGCCGTGCCTGCGTAGCCCTGGCTACCGATGGGAAACCGGCAGCCTGGCGTTGAGATTAATCCCTATCAGCTGGTCCACAGACCTGTGTGGCCCTTTGCCAGCATTTTTATGAGAAGTAGAATCTTTTAAAAATTTCAGACCTGAAGAATAGCCGTGTCAAAGGGGTGGGAGTGTGTGTGTGTGTGTGAAGAGACTCCAACCAAAAGTGTCAAAAGGTAAGTGGAGCTCAGAAGAAGAGAGGGGAATGCTGTGAGCAAGAAAATCCTGACTCCACTTGGAAGCTGTTTCCAACAAACACAGCCAGAGGCAGAGGCTGCAGGTTATCCCAGCTTGAGCAAAGCCTGTCTGAAATTCAGCAGCCCCACCAAAGGGCAGAGCAGGAAGAAATGAGGGACTTGTGATATGGGTGGGGATGGAAAGCAAAAGTAGCCAGGCTGTAGCACCATTGAAAGCATATCAGGAAAACAGGAGCACTTCTGGTTCTCCTGGGCATGAGCTACCTTGCCAGGAGTTTTCAGAAGTCAGAGAGGCTGGGAAAAGAAATGTTTTTCCTTAACACATAGAGAGGAATTTGTCCAGAAGAAAAAAAAAGGCTAAATGTCTAGGGGATATGTTTGATTTGACACTCCTTGTGGAGGCTCCTTGCAAGGCTTACCCTGCCCAGTGTCTGGCAAGGTTCACCTGCTCTCAGGAGAGCTGGAGGCTTTGGGAGAAGGAGCTTCCTTTCTGTGCCAGCCTGTGTCTGGAGGGGAAAAAAAATAAAAACCCTTGGAAACAATTCACTGAGCCCTACAGGGACCATGTGCAGCAGCCCTGCTGTCTGGCCATGTGCCCCAGATGGGAATGGTGCTTTTTGTCATGCAGTTCAAACCCTCCCATCCAAAGAGGTTATCCTTTGGTTGGACCTTCAGGTGAGACAAACAGCCACTGCTCCTCTGAAGGACTCTGCCCCAGCTGCTTTCTGCTAGGAAATCAAGAAACTTTTTGTTTAAAGAAACACATTTGCCAAATCTTTACTGCCTGGCAGCTGGTCGAGGCTTTTGCTTTGCTTTTTCAGAGCGTGAGTTAAGTGTCCTTGAATGAGTGTCTGGAATAAAAGGAAAAGGAGGGCAAGCACCCTTTGTGCCAAACCTCTTACTCTTCCTCCAGTGTGACTCTGCTGCACTTGTGCATAATCATATTAACATATATTAGAGGCCTTGTGTGCCAGTAATGGAAGAGATTGTGAAACCACAGTGGCTTATCTATTAAAATAGCCAGAGCAATAATATCATGTCAGCTAAATTAAAAAGCAGAGGAGACACCAATCAGGTTGATCACTGCCTAAACTCAGTATGTCTTTGGCTACACACATATATATTTCAATATGAACTGACTCTGGGTGTATTTTCAATATAAAGAGATAAAATACCGTTCTTTGCCATGTTATAAACTAAGTTTGTGCAATGGAACAGATTTTTAAAGCTAAGTTAAAACCTCTTGGGAATAAGGGGTTTATAATGGAAATGCTGACAGACTCTTAACTGGAGCACTGGGATCTCTCTTGCTATTATGACCAGATAAACCAACAAGGTAATTCAATGTAGTGTTCCAGCTCCAAGACACTAACACACTCCTCCTGGTCCCAGGTGCTGAGGGGAAGTTAAATATAAAACTTAATGAAACTGCAGTGACTGACTACAGGGCTGGATGGTTGCCCCTGCACCAGGAAAGGTGAATTTCCCCCCTGGGAAGGTGTGTGAAAGGCAGGCAGTGACCGGCTGGTTCAAGTGCAAGCTCTGGCTGGAGCATCCTGAAGTTCTCAGAAGTCAAATTGCTTTCTACTGTTGAGTAGATGGCTGAAGCTGTGAGAATCAAACCCAGGCTCTGCACACATTCCAGACCAAAGCTGACTGGAAATGCAGAGCAGGTTCAACACTCCCATTGCACCCCACACAGCAGTGCTGGGGACAGGATCTGTGCTCACAGCAGCTGGGCACACAGAGCTGCCCTCCCTCCCTGCCAAACTGCCAGAAGCCTTCAGTTTAGCAGCTCAAATGCCAGGGAATCCATTTCCACTCACAAAGCAGCAGCTACAGGGCAGCTGAGGTGTGGATGGGTGTTCAGTCCTTGCTCAGTTTCCACAGCTTTCCCCTGGCCCCAGAGGCAGGAGGCAGCAGTGGAGCTGTGCTAAGCTGGCACAGCAGTTCTCCAGCTTCTGTCCAAATAGATGGCAAAGCTGCCAGCAGCAGGAATGCCATTCATGCCACACTTTGACACCCAGAAAACTTTGCTACTCCTTTTTTGTGCCACTTATAACGTCACCAAGACTACTGGGAGGTGAACCCACTGCCTCTACCTACACATGAGATCCTGAGCAAACTTCCCGAGGTTGGTGGGCTGGTAGCACTGCCTACTGTCAAGACCATCTGACATTTCCAATTACAAGACTCTATTTTCAGCTGCTTATAACTGTCATATTTTGACCAGTAACTTGTCATTTTTCCATCCCGGGCATCTGCCGCAGGCTGAATTTTTTTGGAAAGCTTCAGCCAAAACAATATAGCTATTCCCAAGGGCAAGGCCAGTGAACAATGCACTGTTTTGTAATGGTAAAAGAGAAAAAGAACTGACATCCTCTTCTTTAAGATGCACCACGACTCCTCACAGTTTGGATAGGGGAGTAGAAATTTAGTCGATCTGTGACCTTTGCATTAAGGATGTGCCTTTTTGTGACTGCCGTGAAAATCTATGCAAGTGTGGCCAAGGGAAAGCATTTGGAAAAAATCCAACCTGATTTCTTCAGCAAAGACTTTTTTTTGCATTGAGAATCCTAAAAACTCTGAGGATCCTGTCCTGCTGGGCTCATCTTGCCCTCCAGCTTGTGCAGAAGGGAGTAGCCTCATCCCAAAGGCAAAGAGATGGGGAGAGAAAAGGCAGAGCTGGAACAAGGAGGAGATGGAGGGGAACAGGCAGCGTGATTTGCACCCGAGTTGCTGGCTTTCCAGGGCTGGGAATGGGATTCAGGATCTTGAGTTTCAGCATCAGGAGGCTGCCAGGAAGTGCTGTGAGACCCCACTGTGCTCGGTTCGGAGCAGCAGCTTTTACAGCTCCAGGCTCGGCGTGGCTTTTCCTGGGTTCACAGCCCACCAGCAGGAATTGCAGCTGGAAGTGCTCCACACTCTGGAAATCAGGTGCCAAAATGAGCAGCAAACGTTTAGCAGCCCCATGAAAACGCTGGGTTAAACGCCCTTCCCAGGCCCACAGAGCTTTTGGCAGGACCATCCAGGGGGATGAACCAGGACAGGCTCCCTGCACTGCTGCATCCCTGCATTCCCACAGCCTCCTCAGCACACAAAGCTGCACTGTGGGAAGCAGAATCCCTGACTCACCTGTGCTCCCAACCCATCCTGAGCACCAGGGTGGCAGAGGGAATGTGTGACCCCAAAACCACAGCCTGGTTCACACTCAGGTGCTGCAGGAGGTTTCTGTTCGTGGATTCCCGAAATTTTAACTACAGGAATAAAATCCTTCATTATGCCCTTTGAATACAGAAATCCAGGAGAGAGAAAATGGAGGATGTTTTCCTTCTCGAAAGTTGCCTTTGACTGGCACATCCTTCCTTTACAGAAAGCTGATGTTTACTACTGTGATACATTTATTTTGAAACTCAGTTCATCTGCTGTAAGAAATTACTCAGACCATTAATTTTGGAAGCCAATGCTGAGAGATCACGAATGTTAAGAATTCTAATTATGTTGGGTCTGGAAAATTTAATGAATAAAAGAGACTTTTCATAAGCATCTCAAGCCATAATATTTTAATGCTATTGGCATTAATTAAAATATCTGGAATTTTTAAAGGAGCCCTCTCCTTCTCCCTTTAAATATTTCACTTCTGCCATTAGAACAGAAGCAGAATTTTGCTAAAGCCACAAAAAAAATGTTCTCTGTGGCTGATCATCTCATTTATAATCGTGTCATGGCGGGAACAACCTTTCGCTGAAATTTTGTTTATGCTTCAAAAATTTTCTCCTAATAACTTCTTCCCCACCCCCCTTCCCAAGCACTAGCAGGCCTGGATTTGTCTTCTGTGCAGGGCTAGGAAGATAAAAGTCCAGGTGATCTGGCACTGTACAAGGGACTGAACTCTCAGTGCCTGATTAATGATGCTATCCATCTCAGAAGGTAGTGATTCCCTCCTTTAGGGCTTAGGGGGAAAAAATAGCCTAACCTTTGAATTCATACTTCATCATCTTCCTCTGGCATTTGCGGCTTTCTGCAGGACACAGGGCTCAGTGCTGCCCTGCTTCCCACAGCAAACAGCCTGGAAAGGGGGAGCACCTGCTCCTCTGCCCCTGCTTTGCAGGCAAGGTGGGTTCCCATGGATTTATGGCAGGTCCTGGGTGCCTGGCAAAAGCAGTGGCTCTTCTAGGGGACAATCTTGCAGTGCAGGGTGGGCAGATTGTGACTGCCAAGGCCCCTGAATGCAGAGGTTAGAGACAGCTCTGGCTCTGAGGTCTTGGGAAGTGGGCTCAGTCCCTGACTTGAGAGCTCAGATGAGCTCAGAAAGATAAAAGGGGTTTTTTCAGTCTCTGATCTTAAGCTCACGGGTTTTCACTTGGATTTTTCTGAGCATCTAAATATACAGTCACTTGCTAGTTAGTAATACTGGGCCCTCACCTTGTTTGATGGTGTTCTCACTTTTTGGAGTGACTAATTAAAGGAGGGACACAGGAACTGTGGGTGCTCAGCCATTGAGACAATGGAGCCAGTGGGTTTTCTAGGCACCAAATGTGCCAAGAACAATCTCAGATGGAACCAGCCTGGGCAAGGCAGGGGCAGGTGAGTGGAACATTAGGGACAGTGAAGAAGCTGCTATACCCTCAGACACATTTAAAAAGGCATTTTCTCTTAAAAAGGCCACAACTGTAGTTGTGAAATTTGAAAAGTGAAAGCAGCATTTTACAGCGGAGCAGGGGAAGCAGAGTTTCCACAAGAACAGCATATAACAGAAGGAGGAGGCTGAGTTTTATTTCTCCCAAATTGGGCACAGCCTCCTCTGTCTCAGAGGTGCTTGGCACACAACAAAGCTGCTCCTGTTGGGACGCTGCACACCATCAGTGCAGAGAGGCAGGTCACTGCTTCCTGGCAGCTCTTCCTCCTCCAGCACAAAGCTGCGGATTCAGCAGCCTGCCAAGCCTGCCTGTGCTTATTTCTGTGCTGGGCACAGCCAGGTGTCACACAGGTGAGCTTGCACATAGACACACAGGAGGCCCAGAGGGCTTTCATCTATTTTCTCCATGTGGCTGAGAGAGCACTCAAAGGCACCTGCTGATTTTGTATGTTCAGTGCCACGGAGAGGAAAATCGATGTGGGAACTACAGATGGCTTCAGTGGTACAGGGTATTCCAGGCTGCTTCCTGATGGAAACACAGCTGATTTGCTCTTAGTGGCTTAACTTCACTGACCATTCTATTTTGTTTCATTATTCAAAGGCAAACACTGAAGAAGCATGTTGTGAACATGCCAGGTTCTTTCAGGTGGAAGGAGGTGAGAACCATTTGTGTAGCGTTTCAGAGACTTGTTTTAGTGCCTTCACATGGTTTCAGGAAGCTTTTCTTCTAATACTGAGCTGCCTTTAGCAGGTCTTTTTTTTCTCTACGCCTTGGGATCCAGTATCATTTCCTTGTTTTTTCTGCACTCCAGTGCTATCAGCCATCCTCAAGTGTTTGTCTCATCACTTTCAAGACTGCACCCCTACCCAGGAAAACAGTGAGGGACAAACTTTCCGCTCTCTGCAGGTTTTTCTCCCAATAAGCTGGAAAATAATGTTTGTTTGGCTGATATTCTTAGCTAGCTGTGGACTCCCCACTGATACCCCCTGCCCTGTCAATTGCTAACTAATCGTGCCTGCAGTAAAACTAATCCAAACTGGGGGAGTTACTCAGCAGCAGCAGAAGGATCCATTAAAACAGATTATGCTCTGTGCTCCGCTTCTGTCCTCATCCCACGGGATCACCCTGCCTAGGCTCTGCCCCAGAGCACCCACGCTCTGCAGAGTCACCCTGCAGTGTCCCCTCAAAGGGACAGGCAGGATCCAGGCTTCCCTGAGGGATCTGGCTGCGAGGTGCTGTTAGTAGGCAGGCTGTCCAGGAATGCTCATGGGCAGGAAGATGTCCAGGAAGCTGCTGCCATGGTTTTTTAGCTTTCTTGTCCTTGACACACAGGCAGGAAAGCAGCTCTGTGTTTGGTTTGACTGAGCCTTCCTCTGAGGCTTTGGGGGGAGCAAACCCCTGTAGGATTCAGGCCCTAGGGAGGTGGGAAAAATGCACAGTAGTGATGTCCTGGAGTTGATTCAGAATTGAAGCTCAGTGGCTGCTTGGCATCAGGAAGGAGCCCTGATGGGGTGAGGAGCAGGGTTTCTGAAGGCCTTTGGAACACACCTGTGGTATTTCACAAAACCAGAAAATCGCACAATGGGTTGGGTTGGAAGAGACCTTAAAAATCACCTTGTTCCAACCTCCTGCCATGGACAGGGACACCTTCCACTATCCCAGGTTGCTCAGAGCCCCATCCATCCTGGATCTGAACACTTCCAGGATGGGACAGCTACAGCTTCTCTGGGCAACCTGTGCCAGGGCCTCACCACCCTCACAGGGAAGAATTCCATCCTAATAGCTAATCTAAACCTTCTCTCTCTCTGTTTAAAGCCATTCTCCTCTGTCCTGTCCCTACAGGCCCTTGTAAAAAGCCTCTCTCCATATTTACATCCCTTCCCCCAAGCAGATTTGCTACAAGGTGTTTATGTCTGTCCCTGTGGGTTTTGTTGCCCCTCTTGCCCCATCCCAGGCTCAGCACCTTGCATCCAACATTATATTTGAATATATGAAGAATATATATTTCTGGAGGTGCTGCTGTACAGAGTAACTAACACAGTCCTGTTAAACCCATGAGCTCAACTCCGCCACCTCCATCTGAGCTGTGGCCACTGCCAACACCCAGGACACCCCTGTGGGGTCAGAGGGAGCTGGAAGATGAGGGATAAAATGATAAAATGGAGTTACCTCAGCTGGGCAGGGAATCAGCCTCCACTCCTGCTCGAGAGGATTGTGCACAGCTAGAGCCATGGCTGGACCTAGCTGGGCTCCCTCTCCCCACCTGGTTTAATTGTGTGACATTAAAGCTCCCCCTAAGCCAGTAGGACAGGCGTGTGCAGAATGTACCTATTTACCTTGCAGGTTTTTAAATTCAAATGGGTTATGTAAAGCAGCACAGTCTACACAATTTAAATTGGCCTGACTTCTGAAAGCTGCAGGTTCCAGGACCTGAAAGAAAGCCTGCAGCTAGGCTGAGTATCCAAGGGAGGTCCTCTTGGCATACAAAGATCAAGCACAATCTGAAATTCAAACATACCTTTACGCTTAGTTTTTATCTTATTTCAGTTTCACGCAAAATAATGTTGCCCTAGAAATGAAATTCCCCCATATGTCTGGCACAGCTCTACAATGGCCATTTAGTGGAGCAGCAAAGCAAAGCACCAGGTACTTGACAGCTCTTTTTGTGTCACTCGCAACATGCCTTCTAATTCTGGAGAGCTGCTGCCATGTACTCCAACAGGGTTTCTTTGCTTTCCTGAAGCAGTTACATGACTTAAGAGTTTGGTCATCTTTTCTGCTAATAGGAATTGAGGAATTGAGGGATTGCACACAGGTAGAAAGCCCTGCACATTAAAATCAAGCTTGCTAGGGACACACCTAATATGATCCACGCAGCTCTGCAGAATGAATTTTTGTTATTTTCCCAGCTTAACATGCTAGCATTAATATTTCATTACTAGATTTCACTATGATTTTGGTCCTGTTACTGTCTCAACCAATTTATTGCTTGAGAAGGTTATTTTTAATCTTCAGCAGTAACTGAGAATATACCCTCAGAAAACCTTTCCCAATGTGGAATTTCTTTGCTGTTTCATTATAATTGAGGTGATGCTGTATTCAACAGCTCTTTATGAGAACACAATATATACATCAATTTTAAGAGAGGAGGGAGGCTTATTGGTTTCTAGCTGAAAGTCTGTGTTGCCCACTTGCCTTAATATGTAATTATAGAATTTCAGACATTACGGATGAGGAGAATGAGCTAAAAAGATGTGATCTGATACAGAAAGAGACAGTCCTGGCAGCCAGAGAATGAGCAAGGGCCAAATACTGCACAGAGAGTCTGGTGTTGACCCCATCTCCCCCAGCCTGGAGGCACCAGGAGGGTTTAGCACACAGGGTGTGCACTAACTGTAAGAGGAAAAAAACAGGTCTCAAAAAAAAGGTCTCTCAAAATCTGCTTCAGAGCTACAAAATGTTTCTCAGTGTCAAACACAAGCAATTAGTGTTATTTATTCATCCCCTCAAAGCATCTCACTCCCCAGTTCCAATTCCCTCCAGCCAGGTACTGCCAGTGATATTGCACCTCCCCTTAATTCCAGCCTGATGGATTTAGGACAGGATGTGCCATTTTGGTCCCTTATCCTACCCTGGGGAGTCTGCTCTCTTTGCTTTGTGGACAACTTTCTTGTCCTCTCTAAGTGCAGGGTTATTTCCCAGCTGTGGTGGGGATGGGGCAGGGATGCAGCCAGTTCTCTACCAACCACAGACATGAAGCATCCCTGACCTTTCCCCAGCCAGGAAACTCAGATATTCCCAAAGGGACAGAGAAAGGCACAGGGATGCTGGCCTAGCCACAAAACAAGAAGATGATTTTCCTATTTGTCCCCTTGGATATAAACTCAAAATGTCCCCTGGTATGTTGTCACTTGTCCTGAGGGACTCTTCCTTTGTCAGCTGCACAAACCCTTCCCTAAATTCTACTTGGAGCAATACCACCCTCCCCATGTGCCCAAACACCCTGGGCTGCCTTGTGCCTCTCCAGAGTGTATCCCCAGCAGCTGAATCCAAAGAAAACCATGGATCTGTGCCTGTCTGTGCAGCCTGGCACAGCATTAACACCCACAGGCACCTGAAAGGATCCCTGAGGTACAAATCCCCACACCAGCCCCATGTCCCAGTGCAGTTATTTAATGATAGCCACACATGTCAACAGCTCTCCAGCAGACCTCAGGTACCTGCATTTTGAGGGGTTTGACTGCTCAAGTGCTTCTTCTAAAACCTCTTCTGGGGTAATCATAGCATGATCATCTAATTTGGGGACTTAAACCAATTCAAAGCAGAACCAAAGGACAGCAGTTTTTCACTCTGGCTTTTTATGGTCTCAAACCTCTCCCAGCCTGCTGGTGAGTGGCCCAAAGAGAAGAGATTGAATGAGTTCATCAGTGTTTGGGCAAGAATGTTTTGGGGAGAAACCAGGAGGTGGGCTCATCCTTATCCCTTTAACAGACTCCAGGAATGATGCTAATCCAAATCAAATGGTCTGTCTTTGACACAGCATCAAACAACTCATAAAAGCCTTCCTGGATTCTAAATGTTGGGTACATTCTTCACAGGGGAGATGAGCAGCACAGCAGATTTTTCCACTGAAAACATTTTCTCCTGTAATTTTTCCTGATCTGAGAATTGGAACAAGTGCATGGAAATTACAAGCTGCTATAAAAATTACAGAGACTAAAACTACAATTTTATCCTGCATTAGAACAATTTTAACATTGTTAGAGGAATATATCTCTGCAATTTTAAAATTATTTGAGTCATGACAGAAAGACTCACAACTGCAATATTTATCTTTCAGATTCATCTTAGGATGTTCCTGAAGACTTGTGAGATGTCACATTACATAGCATTTTGTGGTGACTGGAGAAAGTCACTTTGACAAGCAACACATGTAAATTGGAGCCATTGATTATGGAGAATTTAATTTTATCTATTCTGTATTCATGGTACAATAAATAAAAAGACTTCAGTGGTCACTGTAGGACTGCAACAACTTCTACAGAAATGCAATTTATAGTTGCATATTTTTAACAGCGAGCTTTGGCATACATTTGATTAAATTCTGCTTTCCAGTGCACTTAATGAGAATTCTAATTCTCTAGAGATTTCTATAGGCATGCCAGGTAAAGAGGAGTCTATCAAGTCAGAGCTGTGGTTGTTAGTACAAGGAGCTGGTTCCTTTGAAGAGAAATAAAATTCATAAGCATGCATGCATATATTTTAATATTGCCAAGATACATATTGGCAGAGCAATAAATAGTAAGAAGATTTATTATCCACTCTATTTCCCAATGTATACAAATGCAAGTGATACTTGTGAGGTATAACATCTTTCAGGCATGTGTTTGAACTGAGTGGCTCAAGAAAAGCTTATTTATTTTGGGTTCTCGGAAAATTTGAGGTTGAGTCAGTTTCTAAATTTCTTCAAGTTATCCCATTGATTTCCCTGCCTGCCTGCCAAGGAAGGTGAAGGACTTCCTCTGAGGGATGCAATGTCAACTCCTGACTGAGGACCATCCACTTCTCTAAATAAACAGGGTTAAAAAATAAAATAACTTTTTCTTACCTGCTCCTTTTTGGTATCTCTCTGCTCCAGCTCTCAGATTAGAATCATTTTATAAGGACTAACTCATTCTGGTCTCTGGGAGCTGCAGAGTTTATTGATTACTGGGTGTTTAAGCTTTTTTGGTGTGAAAGTATAAACAAGATTATCTAGTCGTACATCGCTTCTAATCTGCAAATTTCAAATCAGCTGAGGAGTTCAGTAATTTTGCATCCACCTTTCTGATGGGACCTAGAGGCCTGCAGTGAGAGGTGCTGTTCAGGACAGCAAAAGGGACACTGCTAAGTCTGGGGAGAGAGCAGAGAGTGAGGTTTTGCCCCACACCAGTCATCAGGTCACTGAATTATTCTTCAGATGACTTTTCCTGCTGTCACCAGTGTTGGTCCTGTAATGAAAGTAAAATCAATCTCCCCTAAAGAATAGAAAAGAATATAATAAACCTTACTTTTTATCCTCTCAGCTGTTACACTCTGAACCAGTGGGGGTTTTTTTAATGCTGACCAATGCTCACTTTCTAATTCTTACACTGGAATTAACAAAACACATTGGGGGGACAAAAAAAGAAAAAACCCAACCAAAAAAACAACCAAACCCAAAGCACAAGAAAAGAACAAATTAAATATAGCTTGTGCTGATTTTCAGAAATAGGTTAATAAACATTGCTTAGATGAAAGGAGCCTCAAGCGTTAAAGAAAGAAATCAGAAGGTCTCACTTAAGTGATTTTTTGGCAGGAATCAAATTAACGAATATAATATGGATTGCTGACAAGGTGCTTGATCATTCTCAGCAGCGAGGGATTTTTTTTATGTATATATTATATTTATTTATATAGATATATATATGCATGAGTTTGTGTTTGAGTTGATTCCATTAACACTTCATTTGACAATGATAAATAGCATTTTTATTGAAAAGGAAAATATCAGGAAGTCCTGATTTGCAAGAGCAAGTCAGAATGTATGACATTATTATGTCCTACCACATTTTCTTCTCCTCTAAAAACCACAAGCCTTCAGTGCTAGCACAAAAGAATGCAAACATTTTATTTAGTCCACAGACAATTTTCCCCCTAATTCAATCTGCGAACAACACAAAGTACTTTTCTGTAAGAGGGTGGAGGATAAAACAGCAAAGGAGACATAAAAGAGACTTAATTAGATCACGCAACTCTTTCTTAAGCAGCTCAGCATCTTAATTCCTGCTAAATTCAAGCAGCATCCACGCGGGGGTTGATTCTGTCAGTGTGTATCTGTGTCTGTCTGCCTCCATCCATCTCTCTAGGCATCCATGCTGTGGCTCCGGAGCATCGTGAGCAGGGATGGGAGCTGCAGGATGCAACCCCGGTGACACTGATCGGGGCTGACACTGACAAGCTCTCACACCCTCTCCCCGGCTCTGCTGTTTGGCCTCTCATACACGTGTCGTCTGGCGAAAGTTAAAAATAAAGCGTTTCGGGCTCCGGCTGTGGTCAGTTGTGCTGCGGCTCCGCAGTGCGAGGGGGAGGGAGGGAGGGAGGGGAGGGGAAGGAAAGCAGCTCCACGTTCTGCACCACTCGCATCAAGGTCAGCCAGAACTGCTGCCAGAGCAGAGCAGAGCAGAAACCACCCGGACCAGGAGCTTTTCCCCCAGGATTTAATCACCCGGCGGTCCGGAGGGGCTGCGAGATGCTCAGCTGCCCCGCTGGCTCAGGCGGAGGGTTCCTCTGGCCACACCCCGGTGCCAGCAGCTCCTGAGCCTCGGGGCTCTTGGAAAAATTTCCATCAAAACTTTCAGGGGAAGTGTCTGATTTCCTTGAAAATGTCAGCATGTTTTTATTTCATTCTGCTAGGCAAATTAAATATGGAAAAGGGGAAAGATATTAGCAAAAACCCAGAAACCTTAATGGCAGGGGAAGGGGACAGTATTCATTTTGTCAACGAGAAACTGATATTTTCAGCTGAACACTTTGGATTAAAATAGTGATGGCCTGACTAGGCAAAATATTAACTAGACAAACCAGCCTCTTATTTATGAGAAGCTTTATTTCAGATCTTTATGCAGTAAAGTTCTCTGTTTACCCCCCATTCCCCACTCCTCCCCCCCAACATTTCTCACTGCCAAAGAGGTGGATAGAGGCAAAACATTTGCCTTTCCCCAGTTTCCAAAGGCTGGAGAATCTCCTTGCTAACCCTGCCTGCCACAGCTGCAGAACTCTCATAACCCTGCTCTGTGTCAGGGGCTCTGGGGACTCACCTGAGGGGACTTCAGGGGTAAAAGCTGAATTGGATTTATATGAAATGGGACCCAAATGAGCACAGAAGGATGGGACAGAGCCCAGTGGTCACAGAGCCCAGCGTGCTGCTACAGCAGGCAGACATCTGCTGTGTCCCTCACACTCAGACCCATCCCCAGCACAGAGATACTTGCAGGGGTTCTCCCCACTGCTGCTGAGGAAGGCTTTTCCAGAAGCTCCCATCTCTCATTAGAAACCTTCTTCTAAAATACAGGGTAACTTACTGATGACTAGCTTACAGCTATTTATGCAACAATATTGTCTAATCTTAAAACAATCCTCTTCATTCCTATCATGTTTATGGATGATTCTTTGCAGCCTTTAGGATGCTAAGGCACAATCCCTCTTCTCCCACTGAACTATTCACTATTTTCTGCTCCTGCTCTAAGTTGAATTTCTTTCTTTCAAACATGGGTGGCTACAATTGGTGACTACATTGCTGAAAAAGTCTTACTAAGGCCTTCTAAAGGGCATTAATTTTTTTCCTAGCTTGGCTGGAAATGCTTCTTTTGATATAGTCCCAAATATATGCCCCATTCTTCTGTATCTGTCCAACCAACAAGCCTTACCTTATATTAGAAATTGTCATTAGTTCCCAGCTACCTGACCTTGCTACTTGAACTGTTCAGTGTAATCCCATTTATATCTTCCCAGTCCCTGAGGATATTCTGTTTTTCTGTATGCTGTCAGCCTCCTTGCTATCGACAAACCCTCCCACCTCCAGCCATCAGCACATTTCTCAACCAGGTTCTTTTTGTGCCTAGTTGATTAATGAAAATATTAAGTGATATTGGTCCCCAGACTGTGCCTTCAGAAACTCCACTTTTAGCTCTCTCCAGCCTGGTATTTCCTTTTTCAGCATCATCTGTTATTATCTCCTTTAGCCAGTTTCTATTTATTTTACAATCCTGGGCCTAATCTTCATCATTCCCAATCAAACAATTCTCCATGTAGCTCTGTGTCAGATGTTTCTCCCACAGTGTATACACATCACATCTATTGCCGTTTTCTTTGTCTAAAAAGATCAGGATAATCTAAAGATTATCAAGTTAATCTCGTAAATCTGCTTTCGGTAAACCTATTCTGTGTGTTATCCTACTTCTTCCATTTGCTATGCTCTCTATTCCTCTGCCTTCCAAAAGCACTCTAATGCCTTGTGTACTGCTGATGTCATGTTAATATGCCTACATTTAACTAGAACATCGTTTTTTCCTATTTTAAATACAGGAATATTAAAATTAATTTACAGGAATATTAAATATTTGAAATTTCTCTCGCCACTTCTACTTTAACATAGTCTGAAAAACCCTTCAGCAGAAGTGCAGTTTTGAATGCCAATTCCTCCAGACAATTGGGATGCAGATGCTGGGAAACCACTCCTTGAATTTTACTTCTACCTCAAAGGCATTGTTTTCACCCTTCCACATTCACTCCCACAAAAGCAGTTTTCTCCCATCCAAGTTCAGAGCCGTTGTCCAAATTGAACACAGAGCCACAAAATCATCTCAGTTTTGGAACACAACTATGCCAATCTTAAACCCATCCTCCCTCAAGCCAACCTCACTGTTACTTGCTGTCATCTAATTTTCATGGCTGAAAACCCCTACAGTTTGTTTTAATTTCTTTTGCTACTTCTCAGTTGATTTCAATTCTTGTTTTACCTCTGTGATTCTGGATCTTATGTTTCCTCTTGATCACTGTTTTCATTCCTGGGAGACTTTACCATTTTGAAATTTCATAATTTCTTCTCAGTAAAAATATCTGCAGTGGAACAATATCAGAAGAACATTTATTCTAAGGCATTGACAAAATTTGTTATTATCCTTTTTACAGCATAACACAATTTCTTTGTATTTATTGACTTCAATAATGTCTTATATTTGAAAAGCATTGCTCCACAGATTCAGAACAGCAGATTCACTGAAGCTGAACATGCAGGTCTGATTGGAAAACAAAATTTCTGGTACTGGGAGCAGTTGGATCAGGGTTCTGTATGGCTCATCCACCACACATCTTGATTGAGCTGAAACCCACCCAGGCAAGGTATCACTGCAGCTGGAAATGTCCCCCCATCAAAACAGAGCTCCTGGATTTAATCTTTCTCTGACTCTGTGTCATTTTGCAAGTCAAAAGGTGTTTTCTGTTTCTGTAATGTCACTTTGGAAAGCTCAATTTCTGATCCACAGTCCAACCCTGCCTTTATTTCCTCCTCCCTAGTCACCAGCACCAGGCTGCATGGTTAGCAGGTGAATGACAGTGCAGGACCCACTGCAAAGCCCAAAGTGTGATGATCAGGCCTTTTAATTGAACCTGCAGAAGGGACGTGGCAATCCATCCACTTCTCCACAGTAATTCTGACTTTGTAGGGCTTTGAGCTTAAAACTGTGTTGTGGAATCTAATGGGGATTGTGTAGACAGAGGGAAAAACAGCTCTCTAGAATACACACTTGCCAGACTTTCAGGTTAAACATGAGGTTCACATTTGCAGAGCCCTTTCTCTGGACACAGCACCCCTACAAGGTGCACAGTTCTGGAGCTTTACAGGTTTGGGGAGTGGAAATGTCTATGCAATGCACAAAGAGCCACACTGTTCTCACCATGCAGTTTGGTCTCCAAAGCAATCCCATGAATCCACAGCTTATTTCTAGCAAATCAAAAGCTAGAATAAAAGGTTTCAAGTGCTCTTGGCCACAGTAGTGATATTGTTGTATAGAGAAGCAGATGTATTTCAAATGTCTCTGTCTGTAATATCAATTCAGTCCATTCCTAATATTTGGTATATTGGATATCCTTTGGGATGCTTGATTGTAACTGTTAGTACCTTATGGAAGGTTTCACATATAGGAATTGAAACATACAGATTCAATGACTTATCTAATGACAGGACTGAGATATAGCTGCCAAGTCCAACCTGAATTCACCATTTCAGCCTCATGCACATGGTCAGCTCACTTTAATGTGAGATATGTCTGTAACTCATTTCAAAACTAACTGAAATCCTAGCCTGCTTCATAAATCAGATTATAGTTTCTCTGTGAAGTAGGAATTAATTATTAAACATGGCTCCAATCTTAATTTTAAGTATCTATCAGTACACAGCTCTATCCTGGACTTGGTACCACTGAAAAGGCTATTCTTGTCTTAACATCTAGAAAAGATTATTAATGTCCTATACCTCTGGTCCTGTGGTATTGATCTGCTGCCCCACTTAACGGGAATATGTTGCTAAGGTAAGTGACTTATTTCTATCCCTTTCTTTATTGAATTGTCCTCTAAGTGAAGAAAGCTGGCTCCCCTGTACTGAAAATCATCTTGCTTCCATTAACAAAAGGGCAAAAATTAATATATTATTTCATGCTTCAACATTTCAAGTAAACCTTTCCATTTTGTTCATTGGCACACAAAGAGGAATATTTATTCAGATAACCACAAGGCCATATATAATAAATGGATAATGTGACTTTTAGCAGCAACTTTTTTCTATCATGAATTTTGCTTTGATACTTATCTTCTGTTTCATTTAGAATTCCCAGCCCTTCATTATTAAATTATAGCCTACAAACTATTAAAATTTACCAATTAGAACTGACAGATACTTTTTTCAAAGTGAAGAGCTAAGTGTTGATTTATTGCAAAAAAATATTCACATCCTTCATGCAGAAGCAGCATCTGCCCAGCTTGCTCACAGTAGCTGCTGGCTTTACCAGCCCAGGCTCCCCCATGACCGTGGCTACTGTGAGGTGTCAGGGTAAGGCACTTGTCAAAAAGACAAATGCAGCTGTAGGATGTATCCAGGAAGGTGTTTCCAAATGCAAAGAACTGACACCACTGCATGAGGAACTCATCACCTCCTTTGAAACAGTCTGAATAATTCCACTCCTCGGAATGGAGAGCAAAAAAAAATTCAAACAAGTGCAAAGAAGGACAACTGAGACAGGAGGGATGAGGGGTGAAAGCAAGACAAGGAGGGATGAACAGTTTAACATGGAGAAAAACCTTAGAGAGAAAAAAATTCTCTGCCACAGATGGTTGTTGGCACTAAAGCAAAAAGCATAAATGAGATAACTTAGGTAGAAGGTTTCTAATCATAAGAGCAAAGTTATTCTAGGAGAGGCTTCCATAAGAGTAGTGCAACAAAGGAAAGTCCAACTACCTGCAAGATGGAACTCACTATTAATGTAGAGGATTATGTGATTTGAGCACCACTAACAACTGGGGATTTCACTTCTTGCTTGTTTCCATCATGGATTAACAATGCAACAATCAGACTTTTGCTTGAATTGTTATTATCAATAACTCTGTGTAATTTTATGGTTTGTGTATTGCTAGAGATCAGGTCATCTCCCAAGCTCCCCAAAAGAAATGCAGTGAGGGCAACAGCAGCTAACAGGCTGGTAAGTTTGAAAATGTGGATGAAGTGGAATGTGTTAAAAAGGAATGAGGTGGAAAGTGATTGGATCACAGTTCAGTCCAGGTCCAGGCTTGTCTGGGAAAGCAAGGTGTCAAACCCCAGCAAAGCAAAATTCTGAGATGGCTCCTAATGTAAGGAGAGCAAAGAAAATTATCCTCACACATATCCAAGAAGGAAGACAGAGAGCCTTCCAGAGGAACCATCCCAGACTGGGCTGAGAAGGAGGGAGGTTCCTGGTCACAAAACACCCATCTGCAGGTGAAGCCCCCTAGTGAAGTCAGGTACCTGAGAGGGAGAAACTGAGGTAAAGGAACTGTGAAATTAGGTTTGCTTTCACAAATTAGTGTAGGTTTGCAGTCCGAGGGAGAATGGAAGCAAGAGTTTTAACATCTAGATCCTTGCTGGTGGCTCTGGGTAGCAGCACTGTCACCTAAACACACGTGGGCCTTTGAAGAATAAGCACATAATAACTCTGAAAAGGAATCAGCACCTGTATTTACCTTCTAAATTTACAGCTGAATATATTGAAATCGTGAAAGTGACCCACTAAGATCTTTCTAGTTCTAGCCTTATTTCTATGATAAGATTCTTTTGACAGGTTCTGAAACCTAGAGACAAGTGACTAAATATATTTCCATACAATTTAACACCTGGTTGCGTTAATCTACATTCCCACCTACAGTATGCTTATAATTTTAAATAATAATTTTTCAACACTTTTAAAACCATAATTTCTAAGTGAAAGGTGACACAAATCAATATTATTTTCAGTGTGACATGGAAGGTTACAACTACTTAAATCCATGTTCAAAGCAGAGATGGAAAAGGCACTGCTTCTCCCATTGTATAGGCAGGGAAAATGAGAAGGTTTGTCACTGAGATCATGTTGTATTTCAGCCACTGCAATATGGTAGCAGGATAATTAGAAGGAGGCTGTTGGCGTGACAGCCTTATGGTAGTGATCACCATCAGCTGCTGCTGCTGATCACACCAAAAATTCAAAAGTGAATTGGAAAGCAGATGCTTCTGGCTCCTTACTCCTGTGATCAAGCTTCATGTCCATCCTGGTATCAAATTAAAGGAGTCAGTATTCACATCCATAGCATTTTGTTTTCCCTAGAAAATTGTGTCTGATGTCAATCTCTGCATTTAGTGTAAATGAAAAGCCGTTTTCTACAGGAAGGTCACTTCTGCAGACATGTCCATGCAGGAATTAAAAGTTTCCTCTTGTGTCACACAGATATTGCAGTCCACACAACAACTACAGTCAGAGCAACCTTCTAGGTCAGTCAAATCCTGGCAAAATTGCCAGCTATAAGCTTGTTGGTAATTAATTATTTTGAGAAAGGCTATTAGGAAAAAATAGAATCCTTATATAAAATCTTCTTCTTATGCCAGGCATGAATTTTGTAACTAAAGTGACAATCCTCACACTCCACAAAATGTGCACAGAGGTAATAAATCCAGTATTAAATAATAATTTCACTCTGCCTTTGGCTATGCAATGGTTTCAACTGGCTTTCTTTTCCACATTATAAGCAGTCACTGATTTGTGTTCTTGAGATCCTTAATGATGGCAAGGAGTTAAATTTAGGAAATAAAAGGAGTGGTTCTTCACTACACATTTTTTGACCAGAAGAACACCACAAGGAAACTTATCTTGCATTTCACTGTGACAATGTTTTCCTATCCTTTCACTCAAATTATCATTCGTGTACAGTATTTATTTTTAATTTAAAATTAAAACGCTGAATAATTAAGTACCATAGAGAATACTGATGTGTAGAACAAAGTGGGACAAATAGACTCTGTCTACAAGATTTCTATGATCCTCTCTCCATTAACATAAGCATGAGTTCTACTGGGTATTTACATATTAGATTTGGCAAGCAATAATACAATGAGAAGTAATTTCTGCATTAATATTTTTCTTTCAAATAAGACAAGTTCCTGAACTTGTCAAACATAAATGCAAAATTATGAAAAACAATCCCAACCAAAAACTCTCGTTATTAAAATGCATGGCAACTAATTATTGATCTGATGCAATTCTGCATAAAGAAGACATGCTTGACTGAACAGAAATATTTTAAAATCATTAATATACATGTGTTTATTTTACTGAGTCTAAATTGGAAGTGGTAGATTATTCTCATTGTCTAACGAATTAGGAAGTGTGACAATACTGCTGTACAGCGCTGATGTATGATATCTTTCTCCTTAAACTTATTAATTTCTGTCAAATTAAAACTAAAACACTACTGGAAACCTTGAACAGCCACGGTATGAAAATCAAATGCGAATTGCTATTAGAAAAGCCACAGTACCTTAGATTGCTCCAGGCAAACACACAAAGATACAATACTAAACACTGTCTTTGTATAAGAAAGGAAAGGAAAAAATCTCTTATGGGACGTGCTGCCAGTTGAAGCTGAAGCCCTGTCAAAACTGCAGTTCTTCTGTGGGAACATGGTGAAATCGAAAATCTTTGTGCAGCTGGGGTTTCTCCTCCCTTCAGTTTTCCACTTAAAACAAAAACCTAAGTGAAATTCAGTTCACTGCAGATTTGCAAATGCATCATTTCACTCTAAGGACGGATTAATAATTTCTGAACTTATTTCAACTGAATTTCATGGCTTAGATATCCCGTAATTTTACACCTCCCCACAATGACCTTTATACTGTA
Source organism: Lichenostomus cassidix (assembly GCF_008360975.1). Taxonomy (NCBI): domain Eukaryota; kingdom Metazoa; phylum Chordata; class Aves; order Passeriformes; family Meliphagidae; genus Lichenostomus; species Lichenostomus cassidix. The sequence goes on along the minus strand of NC_139489.1, from coordinate 6,168,277 downwards.
CTTATTTTACAAAATATCACTGGTAACGTTTTTTCCATTCCAACAAGCTTCAGGATACATATATCTTGATATTACTTTGGAATTATGCTGGTGTGGAGTGCTCTGTAAATAATCAATGACATGTAGCTCGTTCGCTATAAAATTCTGAGGAGCATACTACTGAAGACTGTTCATCTTTAATGCATTTTTACAAGTCAAAGTTAACCTTTATGGAAGGTACAAGCTCATTTCGATGAATTCCTAAATCAGCCCTGCTAATCTAACTCTGGATAATCACAAATGTATAATGTGACAATAGCAACATACCTGCTGCACAGTGTGACTTCCCCACAGAAAGCAGTGAGACAGAACAACCCATCTCCATAGCCTCAACACCCCAAAAGTTCTTTGATAATTTCTCTAAAAGCAGGTTCTCGCACCCTTGGCACATTTCCTTTCAGCTATTCATGGAGGCAAAGCAGCAAACGCTGCTGTCACAGCTGAAAGTTTCTCTGAGTTTATATCCCACTGCCAGAACACACAAAGCACCCAAAAGCTACGTGATGCACCCAGAGGCATCAAGCAGTTAAACAAATCCCCCAGAGGCTTCTCTTCCAGAGAATATTAACACATTGATACACTGCCTGCATGTAGAAATCCTATCTGAAAGTGCAGTATTACATTGCTGGAAAAAGATCCCAACATCCAGACTCCTGCACATCCCTGATTTTAGGAAGAATTTGCTACCACCTAGGAGTAGTTGTTGTAGGGCACTGCTGGGAAGAGTTAGGAAAGTTCTAGAAGGTGAGATATGCTCTTAGCCATGCTGGTGATGCTGGGCCAGCTGGGGCAAGGACTGGCCACTGTCTCCATGAGCCCTTGGCTTCCAAGCCTTCCCTCTGCTGCCATAGGTGCTGCCCTGGAGAACAAAAAGGGAACCCTACAGAAAACATACAGTTTGTGTCATTCATTAACTCCTGGTTTAACACCTCTTTTGGCAAGGCATTTACAGCTCTGTCTCCTCTTTGCAGTCAGGCCTCTCACCCCTTGCTGAGCCCTGTTCTGCTCTGTGTGGGACATTGTGCTGCTGTGACCCAGCGCTCCTCACCAAGATTCCTGCAGCCCAAGGCTCTCCTGGCAGGGGCAAATTGCTCTTGAATTGCTCTTGCTGCTCTTCTGCTGAGGTGTTTTATTGCTTTTGTAGATATTGATCTGCTTTTGGAAGTGCTGGAACCAAACACCTCTTGCCATGAAAATGTCCGAGAGAAGAATTTCTTCAGGAATCATAAACTCCAAAACTCTTCTCTGACAAACTCCCTCTAAGCCATGGTTTTCAGAAGCAGAGGAATGATTCATATGGAACAGGCTACCAATAAAGACTGGAACAAGCCATAGTTGCTCACTATAACATGCTATGAAAAGGGATGTTCAGCGTTCTAAACCAATATCTTCACAGCCTGGAGCCTCTAGGCTATCTCTGGGACCAGAATCTCCCATCTGCTCTCTGACAGAAAAGCTCTATTAGAGCAGAGGTGTGACAGGCAGTACAGTGCTTGTGTTATTTTGGTGAAGTCACTTTGCTATGTCAAACATAAAATCAGATTTCCCTGAAAACTGCTAACTAGATCTGAGCAGAGTTTTCAAATTTCCATTTTAACAGGAGGCTCAATGCGGTAAGAAACACCATTTTGAAAGGGATTGCTTCATTTCACTCACACAAGAAGACTATACTAAATTTTTTCCTGCTGTTTACTCAGTAGAATATACTTTGGGTTTTGGCAAATACAGTTCCTTCAAACTACATCAAAACTCCATTACAAATACAAAGTAATCAACAAAAAAGGGCTGATGCAAACACATCACCACAGTACTGAGGATTTGGGAAAACAGTTGTCCAAAATATTTCCTTGCCTTCTCCCCTGTACAGTTATTCTTTCACCTTTATTACCTGCCACTGCCAGATGAGAAAAGCAAGTGTTTTATTTGTGTTGTGGTAGCACAAAACAGCTCATCTCATAAATGGACCCCACTGTTTTATGTTATATAAACCTCACAGTAACACAACATTATTTCTCCAAATGAACACAGTTAAAATTCTAACAATTGGTCTCACATTGATCTGCTCCTTCATCTCAACCTTTCCCATCACCGAAAATTGACTAGGATATAAACATGCAAAAGCAGAAATAAAGATTTTTAATAGGTCAGATCTCTATGAATTGGAGTAGCTTGGAGGAGGTCAATAGAGCTGTACTGATTTACAGCAGCTGAATTTGCATCTTCTGTGGCATACTGGCCCCATATGTATGTTTGGGAAGAAAAATTGCTTTGAAAAAAATCAGCAATACTTTTATAATGTTTTACAGGAATCCCTAAAGTAAGCAGCTCAATAAATGTTTTGAATCTCTACTGTAAGAACATAATGAATAGTGAAAATTGTGATGTTCTTTTGATGTAGTAAGTTGAGAGCTCTTAGTGAATCAACTTTATAATGAATTCTTTCAGATACTGATGAAAATGGTTCACTTACTAAGGAACTTAGCTTGATTTTGAAATTAATGTGGTAATTTAGAACTACTTTGGTAAAAAAAAGCTTAATGACAGCTGAAACCTGAAAAGTATACAAGATGGAGGTTCAGTGAATAAAGCATTTTCTCCTTCTGCTTTCCAGGTTTAACTGATGGCTAAACAAGTGCTCTTTTCCAGGACTATTAGTTATTATCCCATAACAAATTGATCTAGTTCAGCTCCTGATATGGTGGACAGAAAAACTACATAAAAACCCCCAAATAAACTCTGACTGCAATGAAAGTGGTGGCAGAGCTCCATTATTTCCTGTGTTCTCAGCTTGCTTCCAATCCTCATAAACTAACTATAATGGCAAAAATTGAGCAACAGAAATGGTGGTAAACTGTGGACTGCCAATGCTCTGTTGTCTCATATCCCAGAGTCACACAAAAGTGCAGCATTCACACTTGATGTCTAAAATTATCAGCATTAAGGACACATTCCTGATACAATGGGAAAGATGAGGACAAGCAAAGGATTATTTTCAGAGGTTTGGATTTGGTCACCAGTAAAAAAACTGCTCACATGACCACCAACAATCTAATCTTATTTTCTCAACGCATTAGGAAATGATTCATTATCTAATCTTATTTACATCATGGGCATCCAAGTCATTCTCTTACTCTTATTTTTAATCCTTAAATCCCAGCTAAATGGATTATGCCAGTACAATTTGTGTTTCGAAATCCTACCTCTGAATGCCTTCTGGGCAAAAATAAATACCATCATATGTATTCAGTCTGAACACTGGAGTCAAGTCCTCATGTGAGCTAAATTAGCAGAGCTTTGTGAGATGTATAGCAGCTTGCATCCATTTTATTTGTTTACAGCTATTGAAATATTGGCTGCTACTGCAGGCAGGGAGAAATTCAGGACCCCCTCAGATATTTTCTTTACCACCTGAATGTAGTTAAGCATCATATTTCAACAACTTGTCCATAACTATTAAATATCTATAACTATTAAGCACCTATAATTACTAAATATAAATAAAATAACTCTCAGCGACACCCTGTTGGTACCCAGGTTGAAATAAAGGCAGAATGTGCACTCTGAACAGCAGAAAGAAGTAGAGGAAGAATCTAGATGGATAATGCCAAACTTTACATGTACATCTTTTCCATTCCTTTTAAGTGACCAAATTATCCAAAAAACACAGAATCAAGTCAAAAAGCATACTTTTCCTGAAAGTCTTCATACTACTTTTATTCTCAGAGGGCACATAATATTTTTTCAGAATACAATGTCTGGTTACAACACAGATCTCCTGGGAATTCTGGCCCATGTTTTTTGCCCTTATAAATCCTCTTCATACCTTTCTGGCTGCACTTGTTTACAGGGATTCATGAGCAATGTGGAAGTCACATCTTTTTACCAATCAGTGCAGAAGGCAAACTGGTTCAATGATGTGTGGCTGCTCCAGAAACCACCTGTCTTCCCCTCCAGCTTATTTAAACCCAGGCAGCACTCCTGGCCATGCCTCAGGATTTGGTCATCAGCAACTTAAGTCTAATTGCTGCATAAAAGCATTGCCCTTGCTTCCAGTAAAATGGGATTAAAATGAGCTGTCATCTGAGCTCTTTATTTTATTATATGGTCTGTAGGGCTGTGGTTTCCAGTGCACTCAGCATTTGCAGGGAACCTGTCAGCAGTGAGAAACTGAGGCAAAGATAAATTACATGACTTGCCCTGAAACTGAACTCAATTGAACTCAAACTGAACTCAAATTTCCTAAGTCCTAACCTGACAACTGCTGGAATCATCTGTCACTAAAATAATAAGAAATTTAGAAGAAAATGGTGTGCTCTACCCATCCTCCTCTCTACTTATCTAGTGTGGTGTTTGATTCTGTTGCTTTACTCTGGATCAGTGTCTTACATGTTTTTAAGAGCAAAGTGCCTTGATTTGTGATAAGGTTCATAATTCTGAACCTGTCTAAATATAAGGCTCAATGAAATCCTAGAAAGATTACATGACAAAAAGTTTGAGGGAAGAAAATTAAGTTTGACTTTGTCCAGAAAATAGGATCACCCATATTTACCTGGACAGAAACTTTGTCCACATTATGCATGAATTGTGGATTTGGTTGGTTGGTTGGTTGGTTGGTTGGAGTTGGTTGGTCTGAGTATTTTCTTTTGGGTGTTTTAGGAAAACTATGAGCTTGTACCTCTGAGAAAATCAGACCAGCAATTTAAGTCAGGATTTTTAACATTCCCTACATCCCTACTCTGCTATCCTCAGATTGTCCCTTTGAAGAATTTTCTCTATGTTTCTGAAATAATACAAATGACACTAAAATAGGGCTGATCATTGAAACTCTGAAAGATTTGTGTTTATAGAACAGCTTTGATAGCACTAATGTCAATGTGAAGGGCATAAAGGAAACATGAAATATAAAGCAGAAGAGAAGATAAATTCCAATGAATTTATTCCAAATGAATATTATTCCAACGAATATTATTCCAAAAACCAAAATCCAGGTTTTCAAGAAAAAAATTCACTGATTAGTGCCAATATCCTCACTTCCTATTGCAATGTCCTTTTCTCTTCACAGAAAACTAGTGCACACACAGTAAATAACATTGGTGTGAACAGAGAAGCACTAAAGCAAAAACAGATGAGCTGGTAATGAAGCAGTTAACATGAAGAGGAAAAAGCCCTGGGTGTATTTGACTGACCCAGCTCATGCTCTCAGTTCAACAGGCAGCAGCAGTGAAGAGGGTTGGTGAGATTCTAGTATACATTAAGAAAGAGGTACATCTGCAACAAAGCCAATAAAATTACATTTTTACTATGTAAGACCCTGTGGTGGTGGACCAAATTTGGAATATAATGTCCATTTTTGGTCATGAGAGGGGAAGACAGATGTAAATAAAGTGGAGAAAGTACAGCAGAGGGCAACCAACATGATTAATGTACTGGAGAATGCTAGCACAGTAGCTGAGAGAATGATGGAATGGGAATTATTTAGCCTCAAGGAAAGGTGATTAGGAGGTGAACTGACTGAAATATTTAAACTACCTATGGGTTATTATAAAATTAAGCTTGAAAATGAATCTGAAATTTTTTGACAGACCAGAAATAAGGGAGGCAGGATTAAATACACATTAAATAAATGACCTCACAGGTCACTGGGATACACAAGTTGGCTGCATGAGATGCCAACATCTGGAAAGAGCAGCACAGGCTTTGTGCTACAAGGTGTTGGTGCACAGGGCCATTGAACAACTTGGCATCACTGGTAGCAGCTGAAGGCTCAAGCAGTGACAGCATCAGCACCAAACTCCCTTCTGGGCAGTGAGATTGCTCAATCCAGATCATATCCACGTGGAGATGGGGCTGCCTGCTTCTTTCCACACCTGCAGAGTGGTGAAACACCTGGATCCCAAATGGACCTGTCCACTCCTTGCCAGCAGGACTGATTTATAAGGCTGCATGTTCAGCATCATCTTTGGATGTCATGCTCTGAACTTTAGGGTGGGATCCATGAAACAAAATGAGGCAAAGCACTGACTTTGAGCTGCTCAGCTGAGCTCCCACTGCAGGCACTGCAGAGAGCAAGAGAAGCTGCCAGTGCAGGGTTTGTGCCATCCCAAGGCATCTGCCTAAGACAGGTCACATAAATTGCTCTCTGGAGGTGTTCTCTCTCTCCTGGCAGCCTCACATGGAACCAGGGTGGGATCCCAGTGCCAGGAAGCTTTTTGGCAACCGTGATGCTTCTGACTTGACATAAAGAGCAGATCCATGAGCACACAGGGAAAGCAGAGACTGCTGAGAACTGGGGGCTAGAATTTCCACCAGGTAGATGGCATTGAGAACAAGATTTAAGTCCCCAGGGGGAAGGGAGGGAGATGATGATGAGAGGTAAAGAGTTCAAGCCCACTTACAGTCATTCAGGAATCTGGGAGTTAAGCAAAAATTTTTTGATGAACAAACACTTCAGTTTGTCACTGATGGATGAAGGCTCTGAATCTGCATCGAGGCAGTCCTGACATGGTACTTAAACAATGCAGACTAAGAAAAATAAACTGTACCTGAACAAAGAGAGGAAGAGGACACAGTGGCTGTTAAGAGTGAAATATGATGTTTTTAATTAGCAAATGCTAATTGTAGGGCTGGATGTACAGTGGAATGGAAACATTGAATCTCAGGTGAAAGTAGGTGATAGCAAAATACTATTAATCTGAAAAGGTATAATGAGAAAAACAAAGTAAGAGAAAATGGAAAGGCTGATTGTTCCTTCCAGCAAGGAAATGTTATTATCAATAAAAAAATTAAGTGGAGCCTATTTTTTCTGTACTGGAACAAATTTTATACAGTATGTATAATGCTTGAATTATATTTTTTGCATTAAAAAGCCTAAAAATGGATAATATTAATTTCCAAAATAATATAGACTGCAGTAAATCATGGAAATCCAGTAACACGGAAAAAAACCCTGTAGATTCCACAGCAGTGATATAAGCAGGATGGAAAAGGAGAAGGGGAACATGGGAAGGAAGAACTAGAAAAAAGAGTTACATGTATATCTTCAAAACAGAATATAAATAGGTAGATAGATTTAAAGATAAACAAAAAAAAGTATCAAGCAGGATAACCAACTTGCACAATTTTAAAACTGCTTTAGCAATAATTGGAGGGTGGGAAAAAACAGTAGTAAAACCAAAATTTCTGATGGACTCACTCTATTTCAGAGGCTGTTGGGTTTATATACCACCTGCATGAAATGAGAGTATCATAATTGTCCTGAACTTTGTTTCCAAAAAATGAACAAAGCTGAGCAATAAAATATGCAATTAGAATTCAGTGATCATACCATTAGATCTGAAATATTTGTAAGGAAAAGGCAGTGACATCATGGAACGCTGTTATTACAGTCAGACTCTAAAAGAACATAGAGCAAATTAAAAAAATGTCTTGAACAAAGTGTTTGACAGAAAAGAGATTAGGGTGTACTGGTAAATATTTAAAAGTAGATAAAGATGATAAAATCAAAATTAATTCCATCAGAGCCCACCAGATTGCAGCTGAAGAGTTTGGAAGCTGCATACAGTTTTGCTGAAGCATAAAATCACAGATAAACAGGAGTAGTCACAAATACTGGGGGAAAACATTAACATTAGTGTCTGCACCATACCCAATCTATTGATTTTTTTTTTTTTAAGGTAGCATAAAATGATTTGATTTTACTGGGTGGAAACATAAACTGAATGTGAAGAGCAATTGCAGATATTGGGACTATTTACACTAAAAAAAGATGGAGAGGTTATGATAAAAGTCAGAAAAGCAGTTTAACAGCCCTGCTCAGTTCTTTGTGATTGTGTTTGTCCTTCCAGAAGTACAAGGAAAACACAATGAGACTGAACAGTTGCAAATTCAAAAACATTAACTTGATAACTCTGGTGCTGCTACCTCCCCAAGATACACTGCAGTAAATAGGCAGTATACACAAGGTAATTTTTTTTTTTTCCTGCCTTTTTAATGGTTTTGAAGCATTTTGCTTCAGAGTTTGCACCAACCTGCAGCTGTCAGGACTGGCAGGAAAGGATGAGTGGCCACAGTTACCCCATAACTGCACCTTTGCCTGCAGGAACTGGCATAAATTATTGTTAAAGGATTGGACAATGCAAATCCTTGTGAGTCAAACTGGGCAGTCAAATTTTCTCCTTCAGGTGTGTTTTTTATAAGAGAGAAAAGGACAGCTTAGAGAAGAATGAAAGAATCCACCCATATTGCAAGTGCTAAAATTGCACATATGTGTGTGTTTGTGCAGTGCATGTACATTTTAAAAACACTTGGGTTTTGCTGTGGAAACATAATTATTATGAACTTAAATTCATCTCGACAGAAAGACATGACTCCAATCCTTCCTTTCACCTTCCTATCAGAGAAGAAGGATGATGAGCTGGCTCTTTTTAACAGCTCCAGAAAAATGGCAGCATGTTTCTGCTCACACTGACAGGGAAGGACTCGACTGCTTGAAAAAATAGTGGTTGCCAGCTGTGCTCTGAGTAAAACTAGTGTTGGTCTGATAAAACTGGCAGTCCAAGTGTGAGATAGGAAGTGAAGCCTTGGCAATATCGTGTGAGGAGAGGCTGGATTTAATTTCATCTATTTTGTCAGAACTGAATTCTGAAGATGCTAGGTGCCTGCAAAGGGTGGAGGCTAACAACAGGGTGCTGCAAAAACACACTCATGGTTGGGTGGCCCCTGGGACTGTCTCTCCCTTTCACCTTTCACAGGACCAAGAATTTGGGTTCTTACAAGGCCTTAACTTTTTCTCCCACTTTGCCTTCCCCTCAGAATGCCCCAAACACGTTCTGAGGAGATAACACTGCGATGGCAGCTCAGGAAGGCCAGTGGGTACTGAAGTGTGGCTTTGTCAGTTTAATAAGCTGCTGCTCTCCCAAAAATGGCTGCAGTCTCTAAACTTAACCCCTGAGAACTTCAATTATTTTATCTACCAATCTTTTGGATTACTGACACCCTCTAAGGGAAAAGCTGTTGTCTTAGATTAGCCAAAGCAGCTACAATGCTGTCTTCCTCAGAGACGGAGGATGACTTAGCTGTCTTATCCTTGGAAAATCTATATAATCCGAAGATTAATCCAGAAGACCCTGATCTCTTTGCAGCAAAAGGCCATTCCTAACAAACTGCTTTCTCTCTAGCAAAGCTAGCTCTTCACTTTCTCTTTCAGCCTAGAGTAAAAAGAGCTGTAATTGTCCTAATAAAAGCATTTTAGTGTCACGGAAAGCAACTGTCATAATACAATTTCTTGCCTAGATAAAATTTATCCAGAGAATAAAATGGTTCCTACATCCCTTGCTATGAAAAAAAAAAGAAAAAAGAAAGAGAGAGTTAATTGCTATCAGTTAAATGAAAGCATGGAGGAAACTGGAGGAACAGCTTTCCCTTGGATCTCCTACAGGTATCTTAGGCTACAAAATACTTGGTACTTGTATGTGTGTTGACTTTAAAATCATTGTGGGATACAAAATAATGCACGTTGCCTCTCTGAGCTGCTTCATTAGCCTGATTTACCTCCAAGGTTCCTGTTTCAGGCAAGTCTGCTAGTCTTGCATACAAAAGGATCAGCCACAGCACTCTGCAGCCAGCCGAGCCTTTTGTCCTCCCAGTAAGAGGGAATAAAGAAAAGTACACAACAAAAACAAACCTTCCCTGCAAAAGTAGCCTGTCAAATTAGCAGGGCATTTCAAACACGAAGATCTTCAAATCCTCACTTCTGCTCTGTTTCAGAGACAGAGGAGAAAAACCTCATTTAGCAACAAAACAGTGTCCTTGACACACAGCTTTTAAAATAACTAATCGATCAATCTCTCCCTCCCTCTGTCCGTCTTTTAAGAGAGAAGATTGGATGTAGTTTGAAAAGAAACATCCAAGAAAGCTCATCTGTGTGACAAAGCAAAAGCAAGACCTAAAGCAAACAGTAAAAGCTGAAAATGTCCCTGTTCCTCTGAAAAATGTAGGAAAAGAGGCAGAGTCCTGGGGCAGGATGTGGGAGCTCCATGGGTTGCTGAGACCCACTGCAAATGAAGCCACATAAGGTATCTCACCTGCTCCTAGCAGCGGCTGTGGGACATTTTGGAGTGTGACCTTTGGAAATGTACATAAAATACTGCAGATCGTCTCCTCTCCTGAGGGCATCTGTAGCTTGAAACTGAAGGTGGCCTCACAGTTGGCAGAAAGTGTGTGGGGCTTTCTGTTTACATTTATTTGTGTACAGACACTGCCTTGTTTGCTGCTTTTTTTCCTAAATTACTGCCCTCTGCATTTCCTTCATTTCGCATGCACCGCTGTTAAATCACTTTTTTTCTGATAAATGCGGAAACTTGATGAGTTGAAAAAAAAAAACCCTTCCATGTCAATTCTGCAGTTCATATTCATGCTGAGATTGTATCTAATTTTGAAAATCTTCACACTTGTGCCCTGCCATCATGTGTAATCTTTTATGCATGGCTACCTCCACTGCTGCTGAAGCAGTTGCTATGCGACAGATGAACCTGCTCCGTGGGGCCCTGACATTAGTAAAAGCAAATTGACCACAGGAGCACTAATCTAGCATGAAAAGCAGTTGGTGCCGTGCATTTCCTAGAGAAGGATTACCTAATCAACAAGCAAAACCTCCTTTTAAACGTGAGCTGAATTACCTGGGGCTGGATTTCCCCCGTTTCGCACCTTTTTGCCACACCGAAGCATCCTGAAGAGTGAAGGTGCATTGCTCAGGAGGAGCAGGGATCCACCTCACATCACATTCTTCAGCTCTTACCCTGGCCTGCTGGCAAATTTGTCACCTGGGCTGATAGTTGCTGTAACTTCTTTCTCCAAGGTGACCAAAAACTGGTAATGAAGACAAATAAAGACAAAAGGTGGTCGGGCTGCAGTGAATGTCACCCTCTTGTCACCTCACCGAAAAGCCACGTGAACTTTGAGTGTCAGGAAAGGGTTAGATGAGGAAGTGGTCACCTCATCCACATGGGTAATGCCTTCTGCTCAAAAAGCACCACAGCACACTGCTGCCTTTCTTGGAGAAGGTGATCTCAGGGGAATTATACTTTGCCAGCCAGATCACTACTAACATCATTATTAGTGATTTAACCCTGCAAGTACTGGGCAATTTTCTCTGAATCCATCACCAAACATATGATTATATTAGAGAAAATGAGTCCTGACTCACATAAAGGTTCAGCTGACCTCTGTCTGGGTGTTTCTGAGGAGGATAAGGCTGATAATCTACTGTTTTCTCCTAGAGGTAGAAAGGCTTTTTAACCCTTATCTTGCCACAGGGGAACAGAGTGGTTGGGAAAAGTGACTTCAAAAGCTACATTTGAAGAGGCAAAGGTTTTATCGTGTGAAACATTTTCAGGACAATTTCAGGCACTCCTGGAGGATCCTCCATATTTAGGGGATCCAAATTTGCCCAACTGAGGTATCTACAACTACATTACACCCCAGTGAGATATGATTTTTTTGCATAAAAGAGAGTTTTCCCCTGCCCTCCTGTTTCTAATGTGGTTCACAACAAAGATATCCAACAATCTATTGTGCAATGTTCCAACATGTTGGAATCCTGCACCTGGATATTACAGAAACAGCATCTTGGGTAGAAGACCCAGGACTGCTACAGCCAAGGATAAAGTCATTTCCTGACTGCATTTTGACTACAGCCCAGTTTGTGCCAACAGCTCAACATGCTTAGCTCTCAAGGTGAGAATTTGATGACATCTTCATGGGGGTAATACTGAAAACTGTTGCATCATAAGCCTCAGAAAAGGATCTCAGGAAAACAGAAATCACCTCTTACAAAATCTTCATCGCTTCCTTAACTCTTCCTTTCCCTCAGCTTTTGAACACAACAGCAACTACACTGAAACTTGCTGTCCTTAAATTAATTATTCTGTTTATCTCATCAAATTATTTTTATTTCTATTGCTGGTACTGCTCATGACTAACTGTTGTTGAGGCTTGTGGTTACTGAGTGATGCAAAGGGACATTGAGGTACAACTTCCATTAACCTGAATGGGATCCACACAGCAAAATCCCCACCCTGAATATTTAACCTCCATGGTCTCTGTCCCTTCTGGTCTGTAAAAATTGCCTTGAGGAGTGAAATAAATAGATGCATTTGTGCTGCCTTTGGCACAGTGCTTGAGCACACAGAGCAGAGATGGAGCAGAGCTGCACCTGCTCTGGGGTGGGTCCTGCCCCACATCACTGCCCCACACACATCAGCACTGGAGAATTCCTCACACCAGCTGAGCTTCTCTTCTTTGCAGTGCTACAGAACAGCCAGGACTGTCTCCTGCCACAGACAAGGAGCCATCATGCTCAGTGCTTGTAGTTTTATTTGGATCCATCACAAATGAATTGAGATCATGTGTAGGACCAGTGAGAGCCTGGGAGGTGGGAGTTCAGTTCATATTCATACAGGAGTTCTTTGGTTCATACCAAACCAGTGCTCTAGCACAGATCTCAGCATCAGCAGACATCAGCCAGTGGCAGCATCATGCTCTGGGTATATTCAACAAAGAATTCCACACTGTATTTTTTGCTGCATACATTGACTGTGAAGCAACCTCTGTACCACAGAACCCCATCCTGGTGACTAGAACCTGATGTCCAAAATACTCCGTAGTTTTAGGCAAATCTTTACTTCCCATGTCCAGAATTCACAGAGGTTACCATGTGCTGTAAATCAGTTGCCACCTGATTTCTCATCCAGAAGGGGCTGAACAACTTTAGCTGGAAATACTGTGGTGTCTCTCAGCTTGCTAGTGAAGGCAACAAACGTTGACAAACCAGATTCGATATTCCTAATGCAAAGCCACTGCAAAGCTGTTCCTCTGACAGTTGGAGCTCCTACTGTTTCCACGGCCAGTTTAAGTACATTTTTTCTTGCCTCAAGTTTAACTAGTTCTTCTTTCCCTCCTTCACTCATCCCCCCCACAGTACCCATCCACACAATTCAGTGTACATCCTTATGAAGAGAGAAATTTTGCTCATCTGGTCTTGACTTGAGCAGACTCAGCAAATTTTTAGGATGGGTTATGGCCAAAGGAGAAGAGCTGTGCAAGCCAACTCAAGTTCTAGAAAGCCATAAAGGTGCTTCAGCACATCATTCCACCTGAGCAAAGCAGTGCTGCTGCACTGCAGGGTGCTTCAGTGGAGGTCCAGGGCTGCTCTGAGGCTGCTATTTCCAGATTTGAGTGCACCATCTGGGTGCAGGAGCTTGGGCAGGTGCTGGCTCAAGGCTTTCTTTGCTGTGCTTCAATTCACAGAACAGACACATCCCCACTTGTCAGGCAGGCTCTCCATCCCCCCTTGTCACCCCACTGACCTTTCCAGCACCTGTTTCAGCTTGACTTTGTTTTCCTTGAAGGAAAGTGATGAGCATTATACAGAAGAGATTGTTCTGAGCTCATCAGTGTTTTGTACAATGGTCTTAATACTTCCCTCTTTCCCCTGGAAATACCTCTCTTAATGGATCCTTTGACCACATATGGGGCTTCTGCCCATTCATGTTAATTTAATCTCTCCCATTGTTCATCAGAGCTTTTTTCTGCCCTAACAGCCACTTCTTTTTTTGGCGCAGTGACACAAATTATCATTAAGCAGGGCAATGCTCAAACCCTCAAGGGCTACAATTAGGTTTCAGGGTTCAGTGTGGGAGGACTGCACCAGCATACTATAATCCTTTCTTTATTCTTTAATGATCATTACACTCTCAATGTATTAATAAAACTCATTTCCTATCCTTCTGGATATGCAAGACAAAAGTAATTAAAAAATAATTTAAGAAGCTCTTGTTGTATGCAGTAACAACAAGGGTCCAAATTCAGTTTTCAGCAAAGCTCTGACAACTTGATTCTTTGCCCAAAAATGTGATTGAAAAATCTCATAGAATCACAGAATGGTCTGGGCTGGAAGGGATCTTAAAGGTCATTTGGTTCCAACCCCTCTGCCACAGGCAGGGACACCTTCCACTATCCCAGGTTGCTCAGAGCCCCATCTAACCTGGCTTTGAACACTTCCAGGGGTGGAACATCCACAGCTTCCCTGGGCAGCCTGAGCCAGGGCCTCACCACCCTCACAGGGAAGAATTTCTTCCCAATATCTAATGTAAGTCTACCATTTTCAATTTAAAGCCATTGCCACTTGTCCTGCCACTCCAGACCCTTGTCCCAAGTCCCTCTCCAGCTCTCTTGAAGCCACTTTAGGCACTGGAAGGAGCTCTAAGATCTCCCTGGAGCTTTCTCTTCTCAAGACTGAGCAATCCCAGCTCTCCCAGCCTGTCTCCACAGCAGAGATGCTCCAGCCCTCTGATGATCTTTGTGGTCTCCTCTGGTCTTCCTCCTGCAGATCCATGTCCTTCTGTGACCTTGTCTCTTATATTTTGGTGTCTCTGAGAGTTAAGTTTCTGTCCCTTTCTACATGGCTCACCAAGGACTGGGAGCAAGGCTGGGAACAGAAAAGCATTGAACTTCAAAGTCAAAGATGGGAGGAGAGGAGTGTACTAAAAAATTTGAAGCCCAAACTTTTATGTTTCCTGTGATGAAAACTAATTATAAAATCAGAATGCATTACCATAATTGTTTATATCTGTGTTTTAAGGAATTTGCTGTCTTCTGAATCTAATAAACGAAGGAACTGAAGCTTGACTGCTACAACAGTTTTTAATCTGTTTGGAAATTAGTCCAAACAATGAAGAAATACTTTCCAGTACTACAAGAAAATGTTACAGTAAGGAAAGAAAATGGAAGGGTAAGAGAAGCCTTTAAAGAAAGAGGAAAAAAAAAAGAAACTAACAAAACAATTATTAATTGGGGATAATTAGGGGCAGAGTTACCTGCTTAGCCTGGAGTGCAGGATGGGAAAGAAGGACAAAGCTTTGCCTTTGGCTCTCTGACCCCACTCATCCCTGGCAGGTGCCATACATTGTTCCCCAAGGAAGCTGGGAGCCAGGGGCTCCTCTGCATGGCCAGGAGGGGTTGGCAGGTTACAGACAGAGTATTGAGATTCCACCCCTCATAAGGACCTGTGAGCTCCATGTTCTCCCTCAGGTTCAGCTGGGAATGAATATGGTGCACTCTTGGCAAGCTAAATGTGAAATATCTGTCAAACATCACCATCTCTGTGTTTTCAGCCCTCTCAGCAAGGTAGTCTTCAAGCATCTGCTCACAGCTCTGCAGCTGAGGCAGATTAATTCAAAGGATAAAACATCAGGTAGAGGATAATTGCTTAAGAGCAGCCAAAGCAGACAGAGGTTTAGTATAACTGTGTTTAGTATTAGCACAGACCCTTCATCCTATTCTTGGCCATAAAAGAGAAATTAGTCTATTTCCCATATCTCTCACTTCTACAGCTGTTCACCTCATCACATTGCACACAGAGTTGTTAGAGCTGCTGAAGATTAAACAAGTTTTTGGCAAAGATTGCAAGGTAGGCAGTTTTCTGTCAGATGGGGAGGACTGTGTAGGAGGTTAATAATATCAGGCACACCCAATGAGAGCAGTCATGGCACAGAGGCCAATAAAAGCCCTAAAATCAACAACACCTTTGAAATTCATCTCAACCCAATTTTTCACAGACATGGTCAGGAGGTTTTCGTTTGCTTTCTCATGAGAACATGTTTGTATCACCTGAGCTCAGCTAATTTCTGTAGTTCAGGGTCAGCAAAGTCTGCAAGATCTGAATGAGCAAAGAGAGTAAATAAATGGTGTTTTCATCCTACCCACGACCTTCCAGCTGCACACAGGAATGCAGCAGTTGGGAAAAGCAGAGCAATTTTACGTGTTGTTACCTGAGTTACACCTGTACAGGGCATCAAAAGCCAGTTTGGTTCCAATCTTTAAAAACCCCAAAGCATGCACAGCTTCCAGCAGGACCAAGCCTGCTAAATTCATGGTGCATCTGATGGGCTAAAGCTGAGTGTCACTGATCCCAAGCATGGCTGCTGTGGCTCTCAATCCAATATTTAGCACCCACTTAATTATCAGCCCAGAACAGTAAACTCAGTAACTCCACAGTGTAATATTGCAGGGAGTGCTCCAGAAACATTCTAAACAGAAGTTCTATCTCTGACTCAGAAACAAATCCTCTGACATTTTGTCTGCAGAAGCGGGCTAAAAATATCCTTTTAATCATGATTTGGCCAAAATAATCTTTTGCAAGGCTGAAACAGTGAGTGTCCAAGCCTTACTGTGGGATGAATATACCAAAAGTCCAGCTGGGTGTCCAGCTGAGGCAGCAGTGGGTGCTGAAGGCAGAGATCAGCTGGTTACCCACAAGGGAAGGTACAGGGAGGTGAATTTCTCACATTTCTCAGCCAATGCAAAGTTCTCTCCCTCTTTTCTTTTTGAGGATGAAAGTAGCATTTGTAGCTTGCTGGAAAAAAAGAAAAAAAAAAGAAAGAAAGAAAATGAAGTCTGCTAGAGGACATTCTGTTTTTATTCCAGCTTGTGTGCATCTCCCACATGTTCCTGAAATTTCTGCGGCAATAGGTGTTTGTTGTGCTCCTGTATGGAATCTCAAATAGTTTTATAACAGCATCTCCTTGGATGTCGCATTACTCCTAAAAACAATGTTGTGTTAGAAGTGTTTGCTTTCTTTCCTTTTTGTTTCAAGATCTAAAAAAGGCAGCTGCTAGAGATCGATTTTCGGTTTTTTAAAATACTCCACTCCTAAATAATACAGCATCATGTGCCTCTCAGATGGAGATCACAGTTTGGCTGTGTGCTTAACCAAGCTGCTTTCCTTGGGAAAATATCACAGCTGGGATGTGACCTGCTTCTAGACTTTGATTTCATTCCTGCAAGAAAGCAGTCCACCACAGCTTGTTAGCCCTTTGAGCAGGATTTACGTATTACTGGCTCGGGCCAAGCACAGTGTTAGCCCTCAATAATAATAATGAGTTGTGAAAGGAGTTCATAACTGGATGTGTTAGACAAAGAATATTTGAAGAGCAAAGGTTGACAATATTCTCGGGGATAATGGCATTATTTCCAGGGAATCTCTCTAAGCAGCATGTTTGAGAGGAATTTGTCCCTGACAGACCACAGTGCAGCCTGAACCTACTTTAGTTACCCAGCCGTTATCCAAACAGCATTTCTTCTTCAAACCCTTTGGAACCACAGACTTTTTGAAAGCACAGACTCCCAGGAGGAGCTCAGCACACCAAATAAAATGAAGTGATTAAATATAATAAAATAAAACAGGAAGGTAACAAAGCCAGAGAGTGATTAGCAATACTTATGCAAACCTTGGTATCTGAAAAGTGCTGCAGTTTTTGTGGCACATTCTTCCTGCTAGGACAAGTGCTTTATAAGTAACCACAGTTTTGCTGCCTCAGAGAAGGTGATTTCAGCTGCTTCCTGCTCAATATAGTGAACATCTGAACCACAGTGGAAAAAATTCCAGCCAGAAATCTCTCAATTTTCACAGATTTCTGCCAGGTGCTGTGCATAGCTGCTCACACAGGGTGCTCTGCCTGCTTTAATGAACTGCCTGTTGTTGCTACAACAGGAAGCACTGGCGTGAGGATATGAACTCCCTGGCAATGCCTCATGCATGGGAAGCAGTACTCTTTGACCTCTTTCAGCCTCTCCATCTTTGTATTCTTCTCATCAAAAGATTCATACGCTGAAATCAAACTCAACGTTTTTGCATTTGAATCATACAAACACATCAGCTTTCTTTCCTCCCCCCCATTTTCTTTTGTACATCTTCCTGTGCCTGTAAATGCCCAGAAAAAGCTGTAGAGTATATCCTTTTGGGTCCCAATTAAGATTCTGAACTGCTGTTCTCTGTATGATAACAACCTGAAGTGCTGACAACACGCTACCTGTCAACAGGCAAATGAAGGCCAACCATCTGTTCTACTATAAATTGTCTCCATTACTCTCAACTTGAAAATCTGCTTTAAAGACTCCCCAATTATCTAGTAACCCGAGCCAAACGACGCAGTGTTATTTTAACTAAAATCATCATTGTATACAAGAAAAATAAACATAAAAAGCTCCGAACAATGAAAGATTTTTGAAAAGTTGGTTTATATCTGATTTTGTGTGTGCAGCTCTGATGTTTGCACTGGAGCAGCTTGGAGTTGCAGAAGCAAAGAGTATCAGATACTGCTGGTTGAAAATCTGAATTTCAGTGGATAGAGAGCTGGGTATACCCTCCTGTTCAGAAGCTTTTTTCTCAAACAGATTTATTTTAGTTTGGTTTAGTTGGCCTTACATCTAGTCCCAGAATCGTCATGTCCAAAAGTAAAGATCAGCAAAACCAGGCACTAAAGCAAGGGTTTGGCTTTTGCCTGATTTTGTGTGCCTAGAACATTCCCTATTCCTCAGGCTCTCTTCAAGCCCCTGTACTGCTAGCTGGCTTTTCTCTTTTGTGCATTGCCTGCTTGTTACATCCCTGACACCTCCATGGGGAGTTTAAAATGGGACCCAGAGCAGAATTTATATGGATATAAATGAACATGTACACTGAGCTGATAATCCAACCCAGATTTCCCCTGTTCAGTAACCAAAAACTTGATTCAGCAGCTGGTTCAAGCAAGTAGGCCAGTCTTAAAAGCTACTCAGAGGATTAATCTGCTGGACACATGCATTGAACTACACGGAATAGTGCTCAGATTTTGAACACAGGACCCATTACACCTCTATTTTACTCACAGAGCCAGAGAGCTTAGCAGTCTTCTTACACACAGAGAAAATATATTTAAAAACTAACCATACTTTCAATGTCTGAAAATTACAGATAGCAAAGATATCATTGACAGAAGGAAAAATAGTAGAAAAGTACTTGGGCTTAGCTTTGCAGATGCAAGAATTAGGAAATGGAATTCCACTGGAAAACCTGCAGGCATCTTCAGAACCATCTTCAAGTGCAGGTGGTAAACTGAAGTTTGAAAGACAGCAAAGAAGAAAATCCAAAACAGGGAGACATAGGCATGAAAATGTTTTTGTCACTGTGGTGACTTTTACAGAGCCATTCACCTGCATAAGTCCTTATTGACAAGACAATGGCTGCAATTTGCAGTACTTAAATGACACAGAAACACTCCAAAATACTTAGCAATGAAACAACAGTACTTGATCCCATGCTAAGGATCCAGCAACATGAAATAACTGCTTTTTATACAGCCCTGTGTTGAAATAACAGTTTGTGCTCCGTGGTATTTACCAGGGAAGTTAAACACAAAGAAGAATAAGATGACACTGTTGCCTTCATTATTAGTGCCTTTTTGAAAGTTCATATTTCTTCTTTCATACAAAAGAAAGGCAGGAACTTACAGACAGTACTAGACATTTTCAAGAAATTCAGAAAATGAGACAAAGGTAAAAAGTTGATTTAATGAATCAGAGTCATATCAGTGTAAGCATTATAATGTATGTAAATGAATCAGATCATTGCCCTTCAACACCAGGTGCAGCCTTCAACAGTGGTACGAATTTCTGTTTGCCATGATCCTCAAGGTACTGTTTTCCACTTATGGACTTTATTTTTCCTCCTACAGATTTCTGTGTAAAGAAAAGTCTGCCTCCTCCTCTGATATACTAAATTATTTTGAGTTTTGCTGGCTGGCTGACCTGATGGGAGTTTTGGTTTCTGGTTAGGTTTGTCATTCTCCCTCCTGAAATCTGTAGCCAGGATTTTTATCCAGTGCAGTTGTGTTTGCCTTTGCACCAGCACCACTGTAAATGCCACTAGCAAGTGCAAAACTAAGTTTGCACTTGCTGCTGGCATTTACAGCTTTCCACTGGTGCAAATAGTCCTAGGAATTAACACACCCAAGTATTTCCAAAGAGCAAAACACAGTACTGTTTGCACTTCTGCCAGCTTCCTGCGGTATATAATCTGAAAATATGCAGGTTGCTTAAATTTAGTTACCCACTCTGGCAGCTATATCCAGTATCTATTCCATGAGTTTTGTATTACCCAATGCAAGAAGGATCTATCCACACACACTTTGGCCTCTGACCACCTCCCTGTAGACAGGAAATCCTCAGTGAATGGTCAGAGTCAGTACAAACTCATTAAGGAGGTGACTCATGGAAGAGCTGGTCCATCTCCAAATAAATGCTGCTACTAACTCGAGCCAAATTGGAACAATATCACATTATCTTAAATTTAGAATTACATCTGAAACAAATCTGGAGAGAATATAGGAAATCTATTTTATTAAATCTGTACCAACATCCCAAACCAAGGACTATTTTCCATTTTTGAAGAGATGGCATGTGAAGAGCACCATTTCTCCATGTCTCAAACCAAAGTAAGGCTAAATCATGCACCAAAGGTTAGATCTCAGGTTAGCCCAGGTTAGATCTCACAGCCAGATACCCACACCTCTGTGCTATTTCAGACCTACATTCAATATTCACATCTCCAGTCATCTCCAGTCATCAAGTATTTGGAGATTTGGGGCAGGGAGAGGATCTCCAAGGATAAAAGTCTAAACAAATAAAGCCAAGAAATTGTTTTCATCACACAATTACTTACTCTGTGAATGACAACTACCTTGTTTCTCATTGCTTCAGTCAGGAACAGTTCATAAAGGACCTGGGTATCACTTTCTAAACAAATATGTCAAAACAACGATCCAGCAAAAAGTGAAATGCATTATATATAAATACTTATTAACTGATTTAATATACAGTAAGGGAAGGGGGAAATGTATATTCAACTATGTGACAGGTATTTCAAAGCACCACATAATTAGCTTTGTTTAGTTATTTTAATTTTGTTTTTATTGGCAAGATGCAGCATGAAAAAATCTACTAATTAGATAGGAAGTTCCCCTAAAGACATCTATCAACTGTTTCTATTAATACAGGCAACTGTGAGTAAGTAGGTAGGATGGAAAAAGCATTCAAAAACAACTTTTAGTTAATTAAATTCAGGTCTGGATGCAAAATACTTTTCCCCCATCCACAAATGTTCAGTCACATTTCTCAGAAAATTGGAGTGAAAAATAATCCTAAATCTGAGGAACCTGTCAGAATTTTGATTTCCATCTACTTTATTTCTCATAACTTCAACGCAGTAACATTACCTGTATTATCTCTATGGCTTGCTGAGCTCCACAGAGAAAGCCACAGTAGTAAGAGCTGTGTATTCTCTGTTAGAGGCATTTCAAATGTGTAGGATGGTAGAACTTCTTTAACATTTGCACTCCTTGGCCTCACATAGCTACAGATTAATAGTAATGGAACTACCACCAACTGCTGAGTCTGGTTTCTCCCAGACAGAAAACTTGGGGTTGTTTTTTTTTTCTTCCCTCAACTAAAACATTTAAAAAGCCTTTTTGTGGTGCTCAGGCTGGCCAGCCAGCAATTGGTCACATTTCCACCTGAGGGCTGTTGGTCAGTTGAGGTGAAATGGTGCAGGAATGCATCAGCAGCCTCCCAGGAAGGATTTGGGTTTGGTAGGTGTCATTAACACAGGGACATGTCTCAAAGAGAGTGTCCCCTGGTTCTGGTGATGCTGCAGAGTGGCAGGGAAGGAAGCAGGGCAGGAGGATATGACATTAATGGAATATTTAGAGACTTTGTGGTGCTGTGCCTGGGCAGCCCAGAAAGGGCAGAAAACAGCCACCTCTCTGTGCAGGCTGGGGCAATCCTCAGGGGCCCTTTCTGGGGAGCCTAGGTGGACACCTGGCATTGCAGCAGCACCACAATCAGAGTGCACCCTGCAATTTAATCCCCGCTGAGCTTGGCTGGGATGTTTGCCTGTGTGTGATGGGTGCAGGAACCTGCTGGCTCTGCAGAGAGCACACAGCATGGGCACCACCTGGCAAGAGAAGCAGTGACAGGGACAAGAACCTAAGGGAAGAATCCAAGAGGTGCTTGTGGATCCCAAGAGTCCCTCCAACCTTGGGTGTGTGGGTGAGCAGGCAGCCCAGCATGGAGTCTGGGTGCCTGTGGGAATCTGGAGGAGTTTCTCCTTCCCACACAGCATAGGGACACTGTGAGCCAGGCAGAGTCCAGCTGTGTGGGAAAGGAAGGGAAGGATGCAGAGCTGGGCACAGGAGATTGACGAGGCAAGGTCTGCTGAAGGACAATCACACTGAGCCTGCTCTCCCTCAGATCTGGTACTGCCAGGGGCAGGGGAATGTCCAAAATTGAAAAGAAACCCTGCTTTAATTCCTGCTGTAGACATACAGAATGCAGGTATCAGTAAAGGAGCAGCTGAGGAGTGAATTTGCTAAACAGATACAGCACACAGTGCTCTGTGTAGCATTTCTCTTCCCATTTAGGAAATAACTAGATCTCATGCTTGTTTTGCTTCCCTTCTCTATATCTAAATTCATATTCTTTACCACCTGCGTGTGCAGAATGGAATAAATAATGATCACCACTGTGATAGAAAACTACTGCTAAAATCCCAGTAAGTCATCAAATGGTTGTTACGTACAAAGATAATGCAGTCAATAGTGAGGCTTTTTCAGCAGGGTTAGGCAGCAACACTATATGTGCATGTTTTATTAGTTACAAAAATGGGTATTTCAGTATAAGCACCACATGTAGATCAAACTGACAGACTCCTTTGGGATTAAGCCCCATCGCCTTCTGAATGCAAGACAAGCATAAAACCACTGCAGCAACGGGGAAAAAAAATCAGCTTGAAAATAATTAAACAGCAAGGCAGCCACCCATAATGATATTCAGCAGAACACATTAGGGACAGTTTGCTGGGAATGCACAAGAGCACTCCAGTTGTTTAATTAACATTGAAACGGCGGTTCCACAAGAACTAAAAATCCTGTTAATTTATGTGTCTCTTAATGATGCTCATTTAAATACTGTCAACTTTTCTCCAGTTTAATATTCATGATTTTTAGTCATTAAAACACCACTCTTAGCTTGTGGATTCACCGAGAAACACAAATTGTTTGATGATGATGTCAGTTCTTAAAAAGTTTTTTTCCCCCTTAAAGTGTAAATCTCTCAATGCTCATCACGAGGGTCATTGTAGTCTGCTCTATAAATATCATTTTTATCATTCGTATAATATAATAAACCAGGATGTTCTCTCTCACCTTCAAAGACGAGCCCTGCTTGCACAGTCAGGAGTTATTTATGTAAAGGTAGTTATCTTTTTATGACAGAGCATCTCAGCTGGTTAATGTAATGGCTTTATATATTGGGATACTGGGCTCAAGTCCCACTTTAGAGTATAAAAACTATTTTCATCCAGGGTAGGAAACATTACATTAAAGATAATTTTAGTGCTGGAGAGACGCTTGAAGCTGGATATTAAAAAGATACTGCCAGTGTAGGCAGAAGTCAAATTTTGACCTCCCCAGAATTAGTATACCCATGGTCTGGATGAGCACTTGATGCCATGAAACCTTTCTTTACCTTGTCTTATCCTTGTGTTGGCAGGTTTAGATAGTGTCCAATGCTGCCTCTTTGGCTGAAACTATGATGGAGCCTTCTGTGACAGGGACTTGTTCAGAAAAATATTATAGATTGATCTTGTACTGACAGAGAAAATCCATTAAGGTTTTTACAAATAAAAAAAATATATATGGCCTAATTATACAGTTAAGGTTTTCACTGTATAATGAGAATTTAGATTTCAA
This sequence comes from Lichenostomus cassidix, assembly GCF_008360975.1. Taxonomy (NCBI): domain Eukaryota; kingdom Metazoa; phylum Chordata; class Aves; order Passeriformes; family Meliphagidae; genus Lichenostomus; species Lichenostomus cassidix. The sequence continues at coordinate 6,144,620 of NC_139489.1, read as the reverse complement.
GGAAAAGCTGAACATTTTCAGTGACACAGTTAACAGGACATTTGGAACAGAAATACGGACAACTGCAGATGGACATTTAAATGATCTTCCCTTACAAGGGCATTTCTTCCTACTCTTTTTCTCCTAAGCACCAGCCCATAACACCTTCTTAATTCCTTCTTTTGATGATGCCATGCTTTCCCAAGCAAGATATAATATTACTTTTATTCTCCTTTTTAATGCCCAAACAAATGGAAGTGTCTCTTATTAGATACTTTATTTTTTTCTCTAAGTGGATTGTAAAAAATATTAATAAAAGACACAGGTTCAGGCTTAAAAGAGGTCATATCTGAAGAGCAGATGAAATCTTGTTAGCACTCCAATTCCCACTGCATACTTTTAAGACCTAGCTGAGTTCCCTGTCTCAGTTTTTTTATTATTCCTGTCAGATTTCCAGTACACATTGAAATGCAACAGTGCCATATAATTTTTCTGAAAGACAGTTTGTTTGGCATTTTAGACAGACATCCAACACAACAAAATGTACTTTATTATACAGAGAGAAAAATATTCTGTGAACCAGGCAGCACAGAACTTACACTACCTGATTAGTAGCAAAGCCAATATTTATCACCTACTTCTGCTCATTTCAGTTTTTGAATTTTATTCTTTCCCTGTTGTTTCATATTTACAATCTGCACTTCATAACTAAATATCTTAATGTGGTTTACCTCTGAAAAAAACAGTCATAACTAGATGGTCTAGACATAATCTTAATTACCAAAATGCTATCCCATGTCTGAAATGCTTTTATGCAGTTACTGTTGCTATTTTCTTCCAGAAGCGTTTCAATTAAGCAAGTAATCTGTATTAACTTATTGTGTACACATTTTAATGTAATATACCTTATTTTCAGCATCATTCATCCCTGAAGAGATCTTTCTATTTATTTTAGTAGTCTAAATGTTCTTTTTTTCAGCAAAGGATTCTTTTTTCATTATACCTTATGATGGCCTAATTATTAAATGCAATTTCTTGGGACCATAATTTTGGAATAAAGCCTGATACATAGTTCTAGCATGAAATATATTACCATCTTTATTCTGCTTTAATCCATAATAGATTTTGTCCCCTAAAAATGCATTATAGCTCCAGATTGATCTATGAATGGTCTATGCAATTCCAATGTCCTTGTTATTTTTCATGTTGATCATAGAAAAAAAAAATTATTAACATCTTAGTTTTTAATTTTTTTTAAACTAAAAAATGATGCAAGTCTTAAAGTAAAATATATTAATTCTATCTATGGCAACATTACAGATATTACATTATTACATCATTATGTCATTACATCATTACAGATAAATTTTGTAATATAAATCTTATAACTTAGACGTCTATCTCTTTCATTTTGGTATTTATACTTCCATAACCAACCCCTTCAACATTGCTGTCAGTAGGCAGCTGAAACTTAGGCAGTGCCTGTAAACTGTTTCCCAAGTGAAAGTTTCCATTACATTAAATTGGTATTTTGTATAGCCAGTGTGAAGTAATCAGCATATGATATCTATTCCCAGTGCATTTATTTACTAAACTTCTTCAGTGTCCCTAATCTTTGGCACTAATGGTTCAATAATTAAACAAATTATAATGAACTGTCTTCTCTTGTTCCTTGTTTTTGAAGCACTTGAACCCAATGCACAAGGAAAGTCGTTTCACATGCTAATTCAATTCTGAAAGCATTTTTCATGTTTCTCCAACATCCCAATTAAACACAGAGATCCTCCCAAGAAAAACAGAGCACTTTCTCTGTACCTATACATTGTGATAAAACCTAATTTTCAGAACCTGTGATGTGCTAAATGTCGCAGAAGAATTTCTTGCACTTACCTAAGGGAATTCTTTTCCTAAAACACAGATTGGTTTGCATCAGCATAAGCTTTCTTGTCTCTGTCTCCATCAAGACTTAGTGGAAAATACTTGGCTCAGGAGGGAGGTTGATTAGGTTCATCTTGGTTTGGAAGGAGTTTCAAAACTATTTGTAAATGCAGAAAGTTGTCAGCTTAGTATTCAATTTCCAGCTAGAAAAGAGCCTTCAGTAAGAAGGAAGGTACTTGGGTCCCAAATAATACAAAGGCATCCAGAAGATCATGATTCTTCCCTATTTTTAATGTACTTATATCACATATTTTTCACATGTTTTGAAATCCTGCAACATTGCAGCAGACCCTCCATGCTTCCATGTTTATTAACATGCATTTGTGCAGTTATGACACTTGCATTTTACAAATCTCTTTATTTTGCTTGATGTTGTTTCTGAGCACTCCTCATTCTTGTGGCTATCTCAGATCACCTCTAAAAATTAAATCTGACTGGTAATATGTCTAACTTCTTCCCCATGGAGAATAAAAAATGCCAAAGACCACTTGTTTGGGAGCAGGAGTTCTTTCTGAGTTTTGGCTCTTGTTTATGTCAGCACTGGCTCTGTCTGAGAATTTCACTTTTTTCCTCTGATCAAAGTCTATCTCATTATGGCTCCTGCAAAGTGCCAAGTTGTTGCTCTAAGTCTACATGTTTGTGTCTATCTCATGTTTTTCCTAAATCCACTATGCAAGCTAACACATATCCCTTTATAATTGCTTTAAAGGCTCCTTCCTAGGATTCTGAAGATAAATTCTGTAAGAGATTGCCCAGCATATAATTATTGTGTGATTTTCTGTTTTATTCACATTTTCTTTCAGTGCTACTTAATCTCCCTCTTTTCCTCTGACATGGACTTTATTTTTATGAATACCAATGCACAGTCAGAGATACTGCTGTTCTTATTCTAATACCGAGAATCTCACATAATAGACTTTTTGATATCAAAATTAAATCACCTGGAGTATGTATTTTGAGAGATTCAGAGAAATAAATATATTCTGTTAAGTCATAGAAATCTTCCAAAGTCCATCAACTCTGGGGTTTATAAACTGACTCCAACATTTAAGCTTTTCAGTGAAGCTGCTGGAAAACTTGTTTATTTATCCTGGGCTGGGCTGATGCATCAGCTATTATCTGTGAATCCAGAGCTGCTGCAAACACTAATCAAACACTAAAATTTTATATGGGTAAACAGCAGCGACAAAGTCATTTTCTCTCTGCATCTGGCTGAAAACCTTTACAGTCTAATGCTACTTGTACAGGCATTAATAAAAACACAATTTTTAATAGGAGCAAAGGACTCTTATAGAAAGATCCCAATGGTCTTTTGGTGCCATTAATTTTTTTCTTCAGGTGAGCTTCCTGATGAGTCACTACCCACATTTTCCTTTTGTATTATTTTTGGTTTGTGCTTTGTTGAGGTTTCATTTTGTTTGGGTTTGGGCGTTTTTTTCTCTTTTTAATAAAGGGTATCTTTTGATAGCTTTTGCTCCACATTTAAAGTCTGGTGTGTCAATTTCTTTTTTCACTCTTTCGGTTTTTAATAGCAATATTAAACTTTATCTTTATATAGTAGTATCTCCTCATTATCCTTGTAGGGGTTTTTTTTGTATCTCCATATCTCCTAATCAGACTTCTGATTATATTCAACATCATACCAAATTATAGCATAACTTTAAACTATAGGTTAGCCCTATGCCACATTTTTCCTTTGTTCTGTGTTTTCTGGTATCCATATTAGTAGTGGCAAGCTTTCTTAATGTTAGCTCTTGTAGTTGTTACTTGTTACTTGTTGGAAATTTGTTTCTTAAACTGTATCTTTATAATTTTAGCACAAAACTCATTATATACATTTTTTGCCATCAAGGCAGTATTTTTTCACAGTACAAGCACTGTGTTTTATTACATTCAAAAGGCATCCCAATTCCCTTTCTCCTATAGTTAATGAGCCCTCAGGTGAAATGCACTTAACTTGAGTCTAATCAGTGCCTATTTGTTCTTGCTTCCAGCAATGAGGTCAGGAACTTTTGGACTTCCCCTGGCACAGAGAAAGCATGGGTTTGACTTACCTGATACATATTTAGGGTTGTTGAGAACTCTGGAGCATAGAGCTCCTATGGAGATGTTTGCAGATTTGTGTTAATAAAGTCCCCTTGGTTGTGCTCCACTGTTGTCTCTTTTGATGTCCAGAAAACTAATCACCATAATAATATAACTCTGCCATGGCTGAATGACTTCATTTATTGCATCCTCAAACCCTGATACTTTTTGAATTTTACTGGACTGCAATAATGCAAAGTTTTAGGCACCTGCTTGTTGAGTGGCAAACGAGTTGTATGTCTGTGGCCACCTTTTCAAACACTGGCATTGTCCTCACTCTCTTGTTTTTCACTTCTATCCATTAGGTCACAGACTTCCCCTTGCTTGTTCCCTCTCTGTCCCCATGACTCTTGCATAATTGGTTTTACATTGGCCCACTTTCAGTTGGAGATGTGGAAGGTATCCCTTGCTAGCGCTGTAAAACAGCCAATTTGCGGATAGCAAGAATGTTCTCATTGAAGGTTGGAGGTGGGTGTTTGAATCTCCTCAGCTGGAGCAAAATTTAACCTAAATTCCTTCATTCTGAGAACATTCTCATCACAAGCTTTTGCCGGTTTGTCCTGTTCTTTCCCATGCCCCTTGTGCATTTTAAGCATAGGAAGTATTACTGTCTTTGTACCTTGTTCAGAGAGTTCACTGACTGCAGACCTCAAAGAACTCCTTAAACACAAAAGAGCCAGAGTTTTGGATGTTTCCACTGGCACTCCTATTGCCTAGTTTAGGTTCCCTCCCATGGCGATGTTTGTTGGCTTAGCTCTCTTTAACCCATGTACAGAAATCTCAAGCACATAACTTTAATTTTTAACTCTATTCCCACAACTAAGAATCTAGTTTTTAGTCCAACACTAAGCACCAAGAGCCCTAGCTTCTTTTGGGATCTATCCCATAAGTCTGGCATGTTGTTGTCCTTGATTCCTAAATTTGCAGCCTAAGAACCATCTATTTCCTACCCCAGACATACCTCTAGTCCCAAAGAAGCATCTCTCTGCCTAGTTCACCTGGGGACACCTAGACCACTAGAAAAAATTGACAGAACTGTGTTATGATTTTTTCTTTCACAAAATAGCTAGGGAAAAAAAAAAAAACCTTTTTTAAAAAACACTAATTAAATAACTGTATCTCCTTCCTCCAAGCAGCCTATTGAAGGGACATTTAAATAGGACAAGGCAAAATCTTAATCCATCATAGCATAATGATGACATATTGTTTGGCATGGGCAGAGAATGGTGCTACAATATAGTGATTAAAGTATCCATTTATAAAAATTATTTCAATTAGTGCCTGAGTAAACATTTAAGTCAAAATTCAGCAAAGTGCTTAAACACATGTTTAAATCCCACAGACTGTACAATCAATGTGGTGCACAGGTTCTTCTTGTCTACAGTTGAACATTTTGTAATTCTTGGCATTAGTTTGTTTCACTGGGTCAGAAACACAGAAGGAGATGAAGTGAACCTAAAAGGATACAGTGCACAGTAGATTGGCAGTATTCTTTTGGCAATTACCTTTTTCTTTTTCATCCCTAAGTAAAAATCAAACTAAGATTCTAGATTCACAGGCATGAAGGGAAGGAGAGCAAAGGCTTTCATCTTCTGGACCAGCAACCAGCTTCACTAGGATTTCCTTGCAAGAATGAGCAATTTGTTCAGCAAGAACTTAACAGACTTCATGTCCTGCCCTGCACTTGGTTGAGCTGGATCTTTGTGCTCATCCTGCTACAATGCAAAGCATGTTCTGGCTAAAACTGAGTTTAAGATAAATTCATAACTCTTTGTATAAAGTGTCATGCAAGAAGCCTCAGTACAACTCTCTCCATGCTGTGTGAGGAGCTGGACTCTCACATTTTCAGATGTGCTGCTCCTGCTGACAGCCAGTCCATGCCAAGAAACTGACTGTCAAGAAAATTTCTGTGCAGATCCAGTGAAGATTCAGAGATCAGGTTTCATAAGGTCTTCCCCATCTCCCTCCTGTCCTTCATGAAGCAGCAATGTTCTTTTCAAAAGTAGAATTTGAGTGAGAGGTGCAGCTTTGCAGTAATTTACAAACAGCACAGCAATTTGTGAACATATTTCATTACAGTTATCTATTTAGAAAAATTAAAGTAAAATGTTTACCCTTCTAATTGACCATAGGGAACCAAATACTTTGTGAATGTAAATTATAACTGTGATTAAAATATAAGCAGCACTTTCTCAATATTCATAGTGATATCTGGTACAAGCAGCATTACCATAAATTCATATATTTTCTTATCTCTCCAAACCCATACTTTTATTCAAATGAAAAGTTTATTATTTATTATTATCTTGGTGAGACTTGGGGTTTATGCCTCTATAAAGAACCTAAGCTGTCATATTTTCTTTATCCCATATTTGCCAGGTTGCCTTGTGGTTCATTTATTTGTTAAATGTATTGATCTATTCCAGACATTATGCACTTTATAAACAACTGTGGACTAATTGGTATTCATGTGTTGGGAGTATTTTCTTACAGTAGTGAAGTGATACAGTGAAGTTTATAACCAAATGATAGTTCAGTGCACTGGTTTTGAAGTTCAAATATTAAAAAAGACCAAGTTAAAAAATGTTGTAAGAAATGTTAAGCTAATTTCTATAAAGGATTTTTTCTCCATTCTCTAAAAATACAAGCAAAAGAACATGAGAGTGAAGCACTGCTGATCAAACCAGTCATTCAAGAACTACATAATCCTGTCTCTAGCTATGTGTATGCAAACAGCTTCACCCTTCTTGAACTCCCTGCAACTCCTCAAAACAGCTTAAAATAACTTCTATTCACAAACAACACTGCCTACCTCACCTCCAGCTCAACTCCAGCTTGTATCTCTTGCCCCTGGAAGGCTGCTTAAAGCCAGTCCTGATTCTCAGTAGATCCATGCAGACCAAAACCACAGCCAAGAGTCAGGTTCTCAACAAGAGCAATCCCTTATTACAGAGGTTTTAGATGAAAGTGTTTTCAAGCAGCAGTTTAGTAGTCCTTGCCTAAGCGTGTGACTTTGACCAGCACTGGCAGTGAGCTATACTTGAATATTCTGAGAGATCCAATTTACATTCTTTTATGAATTTACTCCTTGCCTGGGGCCTGGCAGCCTCAGCTGGCAGCAGGAGCTCTCAGGAGCAAACAGTCTCACTTCAGTGAAGCCACTTTGTTTTGATCCTACCTCCTGCCCAGCTGAGTTGTTCATGAGGCTGTCCAGCCTCAACCCCTCTGCTGCCAGGGCAGTTTTACTCCTCCTCACCCAAAGAACAAAACCACACCACCCACACCCAACTTGGGTGCAGCACTGTGTGGTGGCTCGTGGCAGCCACCCTGCTCCCTCCCTCCCAGCCTGACCATTTGAGCAAAGCTAAATGTGTTTGAAACACCAAGATGAACTCCAGAGACTTCTTGAATCACTTCTCAGCAGCAAGGAGAGGATTTCCATTTAGGGACAGGTCACCCTTCTTCCTGGGGTCAAAGCTGAGTTTCCTGAGTGTATCCATGCTGATATTTGCTGTTACCTATAGAAAGCAGCAACACAGAGTCATAAATTGCCTCTTGGCTGAGTTCAGTTTTGCTCCTTGTTAATTCTGTGGCTTTAGCTAGTAGAAATTAGGACTGAAGGCTTTTGAGCAAATATTAAACATCAACAAGTTTCCTGGTGTATAAATAAACCTCATAGCTACATGGGAAATATTACATCTGTGTTTACTTCTGCTTTAAAGGCATCTTCACTAAAATTTGGGAATGAAAACTGTCATCTGACTTTGCTAACATGATAGAGCATGTAGTGATACTCCTGTATTGTGTAGACTATCCTCTATGAGGAAGAGATTAATGTTGTTATTTATATTATCATCATTATGTACAACAGCTTTAATCATGGACTCACATTACATTGTGGTTTTGCCACACATGCACAGGAGAAAATTCTCTCTGTTCTACAAATGGTAGAACAACCATAGAAACACAAATGGAGCAAGTTAAAAGTGAGGTATTTATTTTTACATCAAATCAGTTATGCATAAAATGTTGATCATAAAAATAAAATATTAACATATTAGCTGTCTTCTTTTTGTTTTTCCTTTAGCTTCAAAACAAAGCTCATTAGACAGGTTCACCTTTGTTTGTACATGGGTTCCAGTCAGTGCCACTTTCAGGTTTTTACAAACCAAAATGATGTCTGACATGTCCTTTACTATAAGGGAATCTTCCCACATCTGAGGGATTCCACAGAGATTTAAACAAAAGCCGACAATCATACTAATGTTACTTTCATTTTAGGCCTGTACATACCTTACTAAAACAGATGTAGCATCTGGAGTTTAAGAAAAGGTGAATGCTTTTGAAATCTGAGAGTTTACCTGATTTCTAGGCCCTGCTCTGAGCCTAGAGAGGAGAATATTTTTCACCATTTTCCTAGGCTTGCAAGAAAATCACACAAAAATGGTGTCACCCTGTAGACTTAATTACTTCTCATCACCACTAATAGAAATAGGGATGTTTCTCCAGGTGAGAGGCCCTGCAGTGCAGAAGAAATAACTTCTGTTACTGTAAGAGAACTGAAACAAGACACAAGTAGATTTTAGAGACATTACACATGAAGGAAAACATTGGTTTTGACCAAGATAAGGTGTTCTGTTCATAACCAATACCAACATAATCATCTGATTCCCAAATGACTAGAAGTTCTGCAGCTGAAATCCATTAACTGAAGGAACTATGACTCAGAATCTCAAAAGTGTTGAGCCACATAACTCCACAGAAATCAAGGCACCAAAACACCTCCAGGGGTGATGGCCTTGTCACCTCTTAATAAGAGGAAAGCTCATAAGGCTGCCACAGGTTAAGCACAACCAGAAGTTGCAGAAACCACAGTCAGCTAATTAACTGCTGTTTGGTGCAGATGTATTAGTGCTCCTCACACCTTTGCTCCCAGATCTGCTCCAGTTGGTAGTTTCAATTATCAATGTGCTCACAGTAAGGCTGTGCTAGCCAAAGGCATCTTGCTGCTGGATTTTGGGTTCTGGGCTCATTCCAGAGCACTAACATATATTTTTCATTATCAGAAGGGTAAAAGCCCCACTTCTACCCAATGTATAAACTTTACAATGCAGGAAGGTCTGCAGTGTAACTCCATGATTTTCCAGATGTGTCCAGCAGAGACCAAGGCCACATGTCTTCCACCAGAGGTTGTTCCTGTGCTTTGCATGCCTGATATTTGTCTTGTATGACTTTAGAAAGTCATCCATTCCTTCATTTAGGGAGGACCTAATTTATCTTTGTACTTCTCCTGCGCCTCGAGTCAGAAGACAGACACATTCATAATGCATGGCTTTGTGATGTGTGCTCCATGACAGCTACAATCTGTGAACCACACACCAAAACTCCTTGAGAAAAGCACTTGCTGAGAGCCAAGCTAGTCACACGTAACACCCCTCTCCTTCACACCACACTTTACAGTGGTGAGGGTACTCTTTTCTACTCTCCATCTCAAAGGTTTCACTACTGAAAAACTCTTCAGCGTCTGCATATTGAGAAATGATACACAAACACACATCTGTCCCCAGCTCATTGCATCTCACCCTCTGGAACAACATATTTGGTTTAAAGGTACATTTAAACAAGGGAGATTTGGAAAACTGAGTATCATCTTCAGTGTCAGTGAAAAATTTAACTGGCAACTACATTACAAATACATTTAATCCATTAGTCTGTCTCATGTAGCTGAGATTAATAAATGCAAGGCTTAGATTTGTTCCCTCAGTATCCAGCAGTACATGTTTTCTGACGAGTCATCTTGCTTTTCTGATTGCTCTCATTACAGGCTCAGGGAAGAGTGAGAGTCACTTTTTAAAGTGCACCCACTTCCTGAGACTGCTTTCAGAACAGCCAGAACAGCAATCCTCTTGTGTTAGAGAGCTGGGGCTCTCCTGGAACATGGATCTCCAGCTGGCTCAGGAACTCACACCACCCAACCTCTTCTCTACTGCCCCAAAGGCACTCCAGGATGGAAACAGAGCTGTCCACTGGCCTGGCTAGGGTGCACTAAAGGGATCATTTTAGGTGAAGGATCTGTCTTCTTCTCCAACTCCCTGTCCCTTTCCAGCCTGCCTGGAGGTCACAGCTGGGATTAAAACCTTGAGCAGGGTATTTTCCCAGCAGATCACAATGGCTGAAATCAATGGGAGATTTTACTGTAATGCAGTAATGGTCCATATAATGAGGCTCAGGCTGGAAAATTTCTAGTGAAGGCCTGTGCCTGAGGAATTCTGTACCTCTGGTTTTAAAAAAGGGGGGGAACAAGGTTTCATATTTTTTCCATGGCTCAGTGTAAAATGTTTCTCTTAATTTGCACATTCCTTACATGCAGTGGCTATGGAATTTATGAATATTGTCATTCATGGAGGCAAATGCTGTAAATAACCCACCTAAGAATGTGACTTTAAAAAAGGAGGAATGTGAAGCCCTTTTGGGTAGAAGAGATGTCCTTCTGGATTATGCATGTGACACTCCAGTGTTAAAATTAGGGACTATTCAAACTACATTTCTCTCAGATATTTCTCCTTCTCTTTGCCAAGGCTTTCAGAGAGGGTTTTATTTTTTTTTTTTTTATGATACCCTGAGGAAATACCTCTCATGTTGGGTCAGCATCTTGAGCTGTCTACAGCATTTTCAAGACTAGCTTCCGAGGTTTTGCCCTCTGAGAAAATCAGTAAAAAGGAAGGCATGATGTGATCATACATTAGCTGGCCACAATCTCCCTCTATGGTTGCTCTTAGTGCAGAGTGGCTCCAGTGGAGTTGCCCTTCATGAGCTACAGGAAAAGTCACTGCAGTGCGAGTGATGCACTTCAGTCTAGCTCCCCTGGCCAAATTAGTGCAATTAGTGCATTAATTTAAAATTCCAGTCTCTCAGAACCATAGTTCCTTATCCTGATTTCCCCTGAATGTTTCTTTACTGCTGGCCTGCAGCAGTTTAAGCTCCTGATCACTGGCCAAGGACCTCAGCTGAGTTCATCCCAGGTCCCCTCTAGTCCTCCAAGGTGTGTCTGAACAGCCCAGATGTTATTCCCAGATGTTGGTGTTCCCAAACTCCATGCAGAGGTGTAAGACAGGTTCTGGTTCATACCTGTTCCCTTGACCTGGGGTAAAGTGTGGCCCACAGCATTAGTTTTTAGAAAACTAACACAGGTGAGATTTTCCTCACCTCCTTTCACTAATTTTTCCTCAGTGAGATCTCCAGAGTACAGTTTGTAATGACTCTCCTCAACAGATGAGTCCAGGACTTCATTATTACCACTGAGTGATCTGAGAAAGATATTAAAACTAAACCAAACAAGCACTTTCCATGGTGCACTTCACCCACTGAGCAACCCTGCTCAGGGATGGAGAACTTCCTTCCCAATGTCCACAAATGATCAGTTTCTGCCTTGAAGCACTGAGGTGGATTCAATTACACCAATCATTATTTCAGTTCATGTAACTCCAGACTAGTGATACCCAATGACTTTGGCACACTGGGAATTCAATCAAACGTTTATACTAAGGGGGACTATTTACTTCAGCCCCTAGAGGTACCACTTTAAAAAAATCCCCTGAATATCACTGAAATTAATATTAAGACTTTATACCCTCATGTATTTTTGAGGATTTATATATGTTGAGATATCATTTTTCCTACCACTTATCCTCTTACATACTCCCACAATATCTCATCTGTGGCATTTTCCCAGATGGGGCCCACAGCAACGTTCTTGTAGCTTTTGGCTCACTTAACACTCCTGCTTTACAAAATCCTTGATTTGATGAGGTCTCCTCTGCTACAACACCCAGCCCTACAGAACCCCAGATATTGCCTTTTTGTAGCAGACACCTCTGTTTGCTGCACAGCATCCTCTGTGCTCAGCACACCCCAAAAGTGGCCACGGGCTTCATTCTCCTCTGTCCCGTGGTCTCCTAAGAAAAAAAGGAAGCTCTGGGATCACCCACGCAAGCCACTGCCAGAGAAACAGCAGAAATTTGGCATTCTGCATCTGTGCAGGCAACAAGACAAAGTGAAAGGCAGCAGATAACTGAGCTCTTTATTGCTTCCCTACCATAATTTTCCCGTTTTCAAAGGCGTTCCAAATGGAACGACGGGGCTGACAGCCTGCGCACTGGCTTCGATGGGCTCTGCCTTGGATTTCTATTTCTGGGTGTGAAGACCTAATTTTCAGAGGCAGATAATTTTTGAAACTGAGCCTATATCCCTTTCACCGCTCTTGATTTACATGCGATTTGTCAAACAATTAAAATGTGCATATTGTCATCACAAGGGCGAAACATCATCTCATCTCTTCTTCATTTTCATTTCCCCACAGCACAGCTTCCAACAAGTGAAGTTGGCACTGAGCAAAGCTTCCTTGCCACCCCTGGCTGAATGGGGCTTCAGTCACCCTGCAAATGTTCACATGTGGCATTTCATCTGATTTCATCTCTGTGTATTCAAGCACACCCTCACATTTTCTTCTTCAGTTTCTTCCTCCCATCGTGAGCTACTTTTATTCCTTAACAGCCCCATAGCTTGTACAGACTCTTCCATCTAAGCCATTTTTATATTTGTCTTTGAATCGAGCACTAGTCATGCAGTCTGTGACATATGGATTTTTTTACAGGTATCTCACAAATTCTCAGCATTTTTTCCATTTCTTAAGTCAGCAAACAGGGCAAAACAGCAAAACACCTGCCAGTTATTTCCCTGAACTAAGCCAGCTCTCCTAAGTCAATCAGTGTGTTCCCATTCAGATATTTAATCATCCTCTGCTTCTCTCAACTTGCCAATTCATGCTGCACTTCTGGCAGACCAAACTGATATTTAGATACCATTGAGCATCAATTCCCACCATTGTTTGCACACAGGTGTGCCATGAGGTTCCTGTCACTCGTTGCAAACATGGCAGGAACCTCAGCCACACATCTTATCCAGAGCCTTTGCACAGTGGAGATAACAATTCTGCCACTCTACCAGGGGGGACTACAATGGGAAGATTTGTATTTTTTGTACTGTCACAGATCCCATAAACTCTGGACCATACAAGTATTTTAAACAGTGTTTTTAAGAAAAATAAAGAAGTGTGAAGAAAGATTGGGCAGTAGGAGAATCAGCTAAAATTTTAGAGAATCACAAATAATTTTATGCATATTAGACAATGTTCCTTTTACACTGTATCCAACTGATTTTTCTAGGAAATGTCAACATACAAGTGATTGCCATGTGTTCCCTGAAAATTGATACTATACTTAGGAACATAAGAATTAAAAAAAAAAAAAAACGCTAATTAATGAAGAGTTTCCACTGCCAATTACTACAGCTGAGTTATTTACCTACAAAAAATCTTCTAGACTTCTTAAAAAAAAAAAAAATCCTAAATTCTACTAAAATTTTGTGATGTAGGTAAACTAGGCTTTCTCAGATGTGCAAAGCAGGTTTGGTCCCAGACGTTATCTCAAAGGAAACAGCATTTCATGCAGTTTGTTCAAGACAAAGCTGGCTTCTCCTTCCTGAAAATTTTTCTGCAAGTCTATCTTCCATCTGTGCCTTGGCTTTGTCCTACAAATCATAGCAGCACAAGGCACTGATCTTCAGAACTGCAATGTTTTCTTATTTAGATGCTTCACATCTAGTAAACAGCCTTTCCCTGTCCTTCAGTGCTGCCATGTGCAGTTTGAGCACAGGAGTTGATCACAGGGGACACTATCTAGACACTGGCCTATCAATGCACCCACTTCCCTGACATGCATTTAGTGTTTACAGAATACTTCACTCAACATCTGGTTCGTATTTCCTTCCTTAGGAGGTGAACACACTTCCTGGGAGAGCAGCCACATCCCCCAAACCAAGGTCAGAGCGGCAAGTGACCATCCTGCACAGTGTCCTAACAGAGTTATGACACAGCCTGTACAGCTCATATATTGACAGAATTCAGTCTCTCCCCATCTTTTTCTTTATTAAAAATGTCTGAGAAAACACTTGCCCAGACATTGTTTTCCAAATATGAATATTCTTAGTTACTGGCAAAAGTGTTTAATCTTTATCTGTCCCTGGATGGGGTGGGATTTACTTACCAACTAAAAGATGGTTTGGATCCTGCATTTCCACTGTGCAGTGAGCTATTCCCAGGTCAGACTGATGTAGAAAGATCAAATCCCCAGGATACATAACCAGACCACATGCAAACAGGCTCCCAGTCACCTCCATAGGTGTTTGCAAAAAGAAAAATCCTCTCACAAACAAGAAAAGCAATTTGAAATACATGCTAGGATATTTGTGTCCACCTTCTGCTTAGGGACACAAGTGTCACATCATTCTTATAACTGGAATACAGTTCCACAAAAATCAAACATGCTGGCTCCTTGCCACACCATTGTGTTTCAAAGATCTCGACTGAAAATGAAGCTGATGCCCTTGGTTACTGCAGGGCCACAGCTGAGATGATGCAGCTGCCTCTCCAACATCTGCAGCAGGTTATTCTGCACAGTCATTCTGATGGCAGATGTCAGCTTTTTGGGATGCCCAGTGCCACACTGCACTGCTTACTACTGAGGAAACATCAACAGCCTTGTGCACTGATTACTGCCTAACATGTCTTTGTCAAACACTTAATGAAGCACATATTGGGTCTGCTGATCTGACTGTCAATTTGTTCTAAATTAATCCACATGCCAAAGGATTTAGGTGCCAGAAGCTGGAAGAGCTTTTAAGATGATTTTTGTTTAGCCCTGACCATTATATCTGCACAGTGATATGCCATCTGAAGCAATAGATGTTTGAAAACTTAAAATACCATGTAGTTCAAAATCATACATTTCTGTGACTTCCCCTGAAAAATCACTCTTTGGCTCTACCCCAACAAGCAGAAATGACAAGCCTACAAGATCTCTTTTTATACTACACAGCAGAGGTATTAATTTTGTGTTGTAAGCATAACCTGTGACCAGCCTGGGAAAGTGGCAATTACATTATTTTGTTTGGGTTTGTTTTGCTTCTGTCCCTGTTTTGCACAGCCCACATGCAGCTGAACTAGCAAAGCTTAAGAGGGAGTAAGAGCCCCAAAACGAATGCCACAAAGGAAAAAAGGTTGTATTTCATTGCAGATCTATTTTAAGGCCTTCCCACTCCACTCCTGATCTTACACTCTTGTAGCTACTCAGTTATGTGGCACACCAAGCCTGCCTCCCTGACCCTGCTCTGACTGAAGGGAGGTAATGGGGAGAGGGCAGGGAAGGGCAGGAGTGAACAAAGGCTGCCAGGAACGTGGGAGGCCAGGCTTTCTTACAGCAGCAATGAAAAGATAAACTAATTACCAAGTGTGAAATTGATAAATGATAAAGCAGCCATCATTTAACAGTCCCAGTGTCGAGCACAGATGTTCTGCATGCACGTATGAAGTGCTGCTGCTGGGCTTTCCACTGCTGCTGCTGGCTACTCATCTGTGCCCTGAGCAAGGGCAAGGCATTTATCCCAGCTCCTGGCCTTTCCTTTCTCATCGATTGAGGGAAACAAGGTCAGCCACCCCAATCTGGCCTTTACAGCAGAAGTGCCCATCACTCAGAGCCTCCAGAATCAGAGCTTAAAGGTTATTTAAAGTCTTCTCTAAAACAGTCAGAAAGGGATTTGCATATGGAAGGATTCAGGGTGAAACCAGGATCTCCAAGCACCTTAACTGATCCCAGAAACTCCACCCTTGAGAATGCTGTCACAGGGCTTTGATCCAACCAGATACTGTGCAGTGGTGGATGAAAGATTTCATTTTCACAAACTGAACACCAGAGAAGCTAATACTACATGAATTATGCTCTGTACAATGAAGGAATCCTTTTAAAAATGTAATAAATACCCTCTCAAATGACAGTGGAACCCCAGCTGCATGTTCAACACCAGGCCATGGTAATTCCAAATATTTGTTAAAGTACTTCAGGGAAAGAGCAGCACCTCTCTAGCACTTACAGTTGGTCATCAGAATGACCCTGATAAGCCAAACTCATAAATACATGGAAGTAATAAACATGCAAAACAAAAAGCTTGCCAAGTAATGTAAACAAACAAGAAAAAATGCCCAGAAGGGAGACTCAATTATAAAACAAACCTACCAAAGTTTCATTAAAAGACTCATTTAAACTGAAAGAAATCAGGAAAACTCCAAAGCTGGGCCAAAACATCATCCTTCACTTATCCTCTTGCACCTGCACATCAGAGATAATAGTGCCTTCTCTGAGCAGTGGGTGACCTTATGTACCAAGTGTGCTGCAATAACTAACTACAGCAGGGGTGAATTGAAGATGACATTTCAGCCTTTAACTGAATTTCCCACATTTCTTCAATTTATGCCAGATCCTTACATTATTTCAACTTATCTTTTCTGTGATAGCACACAAAGCTAGGGGTTCAGAGAGTGGCACTCACACACACACAAACAGGCACCTACACACTCCAAGCAATTATTGCATGGCAAAATTAGCTGCACAATCTCTCATTAAATATTTGTCTTCAGAAAGACTTGCAAGAACTGCTCTTTTCCATGCACAACCCCTCTGAAGCCCTTGATGAAGGAATCCTGGAAGGAAACATCCAGCCAAAGCACCTGAATTTGACTCATGCTGCACCATTAAAATGAGTCAATAATTTCGTCAATCCAGCAAGAAATTGCAAGTAACTTCATTTATAAATAGCCTTTTGAGGGATTTTTTTTTTTAATAACAAAAGTAAAAACAGAAAGACTTTCTTTACAGATAAATGCTGCAGGAAAAAAAAAGACAATTTTTACAGAAATGGTTCAGCACTGTTAGCCTGTTGGTACAGTGTACACCTTGGCTGCACATCAGCTGTTATTGGATAGCAGAAGCTGTATCCATCTGTAACTTTCATTAAAATAGAATGCCACTGCATAATTATATCTGGATTTTTTAAATTTTTTTTTTTTTTTTTTTTGCCCAGGATACCAGTAAATCTTTCTTTCTCTGTTGGAACACACACAATATGTGAAATCTGCGTTTACAGCTAAAAATGGGTGCAGAGCATCAAAGCATAGCATGGAAATTAAGTATGATAAAAACAAAGCAGCAAGAAACTGAAACATCAAATGGCTCTTACTTGATATTTCTGCCCCTCACAGCATCTCTGAACCAAAAAAAAAAAAAAAAAGACTAGAAGAGCCATGTCTGTTTCAGAAAAAACACACATATCAGACATTTCCATATGAAAACTATATACATATCTAATTCCAGAGCAAACAGGCATAATTCTGTCTTCCCCTTGTCACACAGAGCACAGCTCCCTACATCAGGTGGTGCCTGGTTACCAACAGAATTGCCTTGATGCCTTAGCCTTGATGACCGAGGAGTAACAGGCAGACAATACTTCACATTTCGAGCTTCAGTCACTCTTGGAGCTGGCTCAGTTACAAGGAATAATTCTGATTCTCAGCAAGTTTAACACATTTGCATGAAAGAAATAATTTACTCTGTTGCACCCCCTAGTGGGATTATTTAGCGTTATCAGACCCTCGCGGTTTTGTTATTTTTCTATTCCTAGTACACGTTAACTAAGGAGAGTCACAAAAGGATGTGCTTAGGTTCCCAAATTAATTTACTGCAAGGTTAACTGACATTTCTCTCTTTTGTTGGTGGTTTCCAACAAGGAATAGTAAGGCATGCAGCACCCTCTGATACATAAACCTTTGATATAATCATGAATTTCTGGGTTTTGAGCTGGGTTCTATTTTCAGTTTAAACTCAGAGTGGAAAGACTTTCTATTCCAGAGAAAAATTACTCATTCTCTTTTTAAGGTCAAGCAATATGTGTAATAAGGAGAGATCCAAAGAGAGGAGGAGAAAACGTGGGGTTGGTGCATTATTAATGCCAGCTATCTTCAATGCGTTCAATAAGTTTTTGCAAATTGGCAAATGGCAAAAAGTCACAGTATTGTTAACATCGTTATTTGACTTTGAGTCCCTGTTGTTCCTGCCTCAGTGAACTCACCCGGAAAAAAATCAGACCCATAATAAATGAAGCAAAGGGTGAAGGAACCAAATTACCAGGACTCGAATCCTGGAAAGATTTAATTTACTTATTTTATTTACTTATCTTGCTGATGGGCTGATCGTGCTCTCGTGGCAAAGAGATGTTTGTCAGCCCCATCAGCAGGAGCCTTCACAGCTCACAGATTCAGCATGGCCAGGCTAACCCTGCACACGACCCATGCCCATGAAGCTTTTAGGAAATCAGGCCCAAATGTTGTGCTCAGATCAGTGACACCTGGACAGGACATGGGGCTGGTGACAACAGCTGGGAGCTCATCCTTGCTCCAGCATCCTCACGCCAGACACGCAAGCAGAAAGCCACCAACATGTCCTCAAAAACCCAGATCTGGCCATTGCTCCAGAACTGGAGCAGAGGAGACAATTCTCCCTCCACTGGAGGTGCCTGCATGACCCACACAGGATGTTTGGTGTGGGGAGTGGCTGGGGACAGGTATGGGGACAGTGACTGCTGCATTTCCCCCTTCCCCCAGCCTGGGACCTCTGTCCAGCCTCGCTGAAGCTCTCACCCTCCAAGGTTTTCAAATACACATATAGAGATGTACAGACAATCCCAAATTGCCTTCCTCACTGCATTATGATTCAAAATATCAAGGCACTTCCAGCAAGTCCTGACATCAGGTGGCACGAAGGAGAAAACAAAGAGGTCTAGCGTATCTTTTGTGCTTAGATGTATTTTATACCAGAGTACAAAGGAAATCAATATTCCCATCATAAATCTTGCTTACTCTCCTTATAGGGGTGATGGCTGACTTCCATGTGAAAATGTCAAAATAAAAGCACTTTGCTCTCCAAGAGACTTTGGTTCAATCAGGCATAATACAGCACAAACAACCCTAATGTAAATAAATGCACTGAGAATGCAAACGTCCATGGTAGACAGGGCTGTCAGAGCCCTCTTACTTCCACCAGGGATATCTATCCACTGCCCAGGCAGACGTGGGAACATCTCCTGCTTGCTGCCCACCAGAATGAGCTTTGTAATCTGATGAGCCATGATTTGCTCTCCTTCATTAACATTCAAAATGGTTTCTTTCTACTTCCTTGCAGCCCTTTAGATGGTTGACCAGAACATGAATGAGAAAGACCATCCATATTAGCCAGAGAAGGCTGACTCTGCCTGTTTAGCTGTGATAATAAGCCATTCTCAAGGTGTTATCAATGTAAACCGCCTTGAAATCCACAGCGCTCCAGAAAGCATGAATCTATCCTGGTGAACCCTCGTGACACAGCTACTACTCCTCTGCTTCCCCATGGCTCACACAGATCACATCAAAGCCATTATGACCAAAGGGAAGATGAATAACTTTGGCAATTTTAACTATAAATGTGTTAACAGAACTATGTTTACGTATTTCGGATTAAAAAAGAGCCGACGCTAACAAATAACCTGAGAAGGTCATTACCATTTCACATTAGTGAATTACCAATAAATTATTTTGAGGAAATTGCTTCATTGTGAAACCAGGACACTGGAAAGAACAATATTACGTACATAAAATTAAATTCCGGCAAATCTATCCGACAGACAATAGACACAGAAAGTATATATATCCAATAATGGGCATTTGCAAGTCACAATAATTTTATCTGGGTATGTATCTGAAACGAGAAGAAAACACAAGTGAAGATTTTCTAGGGAAGTGTTGATAACAGAGAGAACAGGATGAAAAGAATAAAAATAAAATTGCTTCCAGTAACCTGGCGGCAAAAACTAAAGCACAGTATCATCAATATCCATGACATCAGTGAACAGAGTCATCACAACGCTAAAAATATCATGTTTCATTTCTTCTGTTAAGGTAAGCCCTACGATCTGGCACCTCTGTTTCTCGTTATAATGCTGTCAGTAGGTGAAATTCACAGGACAAGAGCTGTGTGTTACTTATGTCCTACTTAAGCCTACATTTACCCAGGGTGTGTACTTTAATCTGTTACATGGAAATGCTTCTTTTGATCATCGACATTTTGTTAAAAATTATTTTGATCCAAATATTAGAGGCGTTTCATCTTTTCAGTGATGCACATGTAAAAGTAAGATATTTCAACGCCATGCGTTTGGATTTAATTTTCCATAGAGAAGGGGTTTTTTTAATTTTAGTGCTATTTCCTTACACTCATGCTGATATTAACACCTGTGCAAACTGAGTGTAAAACGCCATCAAATCACAATTCCCCAATCACATCAGCAGTGGTATTTTTCACCCACCTGGCACAGATGCAATTTATTATATGAGATTAAACACAGTGGTGAATCAGGCCTTCTGTATTTAAAACAACAGCACACATTTTCGCCTATAGATGCCATCACCAGATCTAGGCACGGGGGAAATAATGTTTTATTTCACCATAAATTCTCATGGATTCCTGTGACTATCACCAGGTTATCCTGTGGCTGGAAGGTGCTCAGGAGTAGCCCAAGAAGGACAAAGTTTTCATAAATCAGGCTTAAAATGCACAGGCATGGCTGTGTCAGAAAGGTGTCACAGTGCACAGCTGTTACAGACCTCTCAGTTTTGAAAGTATTAAATTCATGCAAAATGTCATGGCAAAATAGTCCAAATGTCATGATGGTGTAACAACAGAACTCCGTAAGGAAATACTGTAACCCAAATTTTAATGCCTTTCAAAGATTGCTAATTCAAATGGGAAAAACAAGCTGAGTTTCCATATTTGAAAAATACCCTCCAAAAAGGGTTCTCTACATCACATCAACATTGTCTGTAGTGTGGAAATTGTACAGTGGGAGAATAAATTATCAGCAAATTAATTGGATATAAATAGAATGCTCTGATATGTTTGGCTTTAGCTGTCAGCAGCTCGGCGCTCAGAGCTGATCATGGATGTTGTTTTATTCAATCAAATAAGACCCTTTATATTATAGTGTTCTATATTCTGAAACTAGAACTATTATAATTTGAGCTGAAGCAGTTATCTTTACTACCTTGTGAATACAATCTGAAAGAGTTACAGAAAATGCTGATATACTTCGGGTGACCTTCTTTGGTTCAGTGGTGTTACAGGCATACATTTTTTTCTTTTTTTGTTACTAGGAAGGAGAAAATTACATTGGGCTAAAATGAATACTAATGAAACTCCTTAGTTAGCTTTCTTTGTGATAAGAATAAAAAATTGGAGCTATGTTCCTCTAGAATCTCAAGCAATTTTTGTCCTTTATTCTGATAGAAAGATTACTGTCAGTAGAGAAGGAGAGCAAAGTAATTTCATAAAATATCTGCATTTTTAAGAATGCTTTTGTTGCAAAAATGTTGGTGTGCAATTTCTTCAATCTACTTTTAAGGCTGTAAAGAAAAAGTACCTATTTGTTCTGCACTGCAACAATGCCAGCTGCATTCAATCAACTAAAAAGCTGCAAGCCATAAACCTTCCTCCACAGCTATAGAAGAAAAAAAGGCAGGGCCATAAAAATTCATCAGGATAATGTAGAGATGAGGCGTGTTTGAATCACCATCCCTGCAATCAACCAATCACTCATCCTGTGGCATTTACAGCACATCTCATTCCCCTGTTCCTTAAGGACAATTGATTTTCCTGATTCCATTAGCATAACGGCAAGGAAAATGACTGCAGTGCAATATTTCTGGAAACTTCCAACAAGTATGCTGTGTGCTGGAGTGTGACCATAATAATAAGCTACCTAGCTAGCAACTGCGTGTGCTTCTGCTGCTGCTGCTATGGTATCACATCCAAGGGAAAAGGACACAGACTAAGCAATTTTGGGTTCATGCATAGGGAAAAAAAAAAAGTGTTTTCACAGAATATAAACCAAAAACTCACTTAAGCAAATAAACATAATTTCAAGGCGGGCTGATCAGTAGGCAACGTCTAGCAGGCCTTGAGCATTATTGTGTTATGGTTAATAATTCCATTTTCTGAAACATTAGTAATACTTCTGCATTCCTCAATGGCTTTTATGCTCCTGTTTTAGCCTGGGTTTAAAACAGAAGAAAATGAAACTTTAATACCAGAGTTTTGTTATAAATATACAAGAAGAATGCATCAGTGGATTCCCCAAAGAATTTACAACCATTCACAGCATTACACAGTCATCAGCACTAAGCAGGGGTCTCCACATTTTTCAGTTTTCTCTGTAAGTTCAATGATAATATCCACACTAGCTTAAATTATTCAAGATGATGAAACTTTATTGGTGAACATGCACTGCCTAAATTTAAAACTGTACATTATTATCTTCCCTTGTGAATGTATTTTAAGGATGTGTTAAGCTTTTTGAAGTGTAATTCAGAGACTACTGTATCTCAAACAACATAAAATACTTTTCATCTTGTGAAGGATCCTTTAGACTTCTAAGGTCCTATCTGTTGTACATTTTTAAGTCCCTTTATAGTTTCAAACCCAGTGGGTTACGCATGTTAAATTCAATCCCTAAATTGAATTCAAAGTTGATACGAGCCTGCCTGCAGAACTGAGGAAAGTCTTCCTATTATAAGAATCAAAAGTCAATATTTTTAACCCCTCATTGACATGTTTTTTTCTTTATCCCTAGAAATGCTCCAGTATTCCTCACAACAAGCAAAAAAAAAAAAAAACCCCAAAAAAAAGTAAAAACTTAATTTCAGTTGAATCCTATGACAGGACTATCAGCATGCCCCAGATTCTTACAAGAGTTTTACTGTTCTTGTTTTTTACTATTATTATTTTACATCCTATAATCTTTATTCATAAATATGGATCATTTTTTCCAAAGTGTGGTAAAAACACAGAACTATTACAGAGAACTTAAAACTTACGTACTAAAAAAAAAAAAAAAAGTAATAGATATAAACAGAAGAAAATCAAGGATTAAATTGCAACATCTTACTGTGGTTCACCAGGATCAGATACAAACACCCCATAGCCCCACCTCAGACCTTGGTAGGACTGAAAATTCATAGCAAGGACAAATACCCACAAGTGCCTCCTCTGTAAGTCATCATCAACACAAAGAGACCTTCAGAAATGCTGCCTTCTGCACAAAGGCACCCCATTCACCACGTGCCAGGCAGGGTGCCCCTATTCCAGCACACCATGGGGATGTCAGGGACCCTCAGGGAACAACTCTGGGACAAGCAGGAAAGGGATAGAACTCCATCAAATGCCATGTGGGCAGAGGAATGTTCCCCAGAACTCTGTGTGCACCCAGGGCTTCCTGCCTGACTGCCTTCCACCCTCTGATGAATAGCACAGGCAAAGCAAGCACAACTTTGGGCATACTCGAAACAATTAGCTTTCAGGAAAGGCTTTTGTCATCAATTCTGTCTATCTTGCAAAGTTAGAAATTCCCTTGATACGCTGTCCATGTCACTCTGCTAAATAATAGCAACTATTCTTAATTAAAAATGATCACTGGGTGTAGCTTTCCGTCTTCGTGGCCGTCTACAAAAAATCACAGTACAGGGATCACAATGACAGAAAGGACTAAGCCCAAATCTGTCTAAGCTCCTACAAACCTGGATGCTCTTCTCTTATATAAAATGCCAGTGTTTCCAAAAAACCAAGGGTTTGTTTTCATCGCTTGCAGCATCTAATTTTGCCCACACAGATTAGCCCGTTCTGGCCCCGGGTGTATGGTTTGAACTTCTCTTGTTTACATCTCAGCCCAATGTTTTACATATTGCTTAATATCTGCCAGGAACCAAAGCACTTTGCAAGCTGAATGCAAATGTCAAATAACCTTTTCAAGAGGAATAAAATGTTCTAAGAGGCAGATCATGGGCTCCTGCTTGGGCAGCTCCAAGGGCACACCCCTGGCTGACATATACTTTATTTACTACAGATTTAGACAAATAACATAGCTTCTCTCTACCTCCATTTTCTTTTGTACATAAGGGGGATAAAGATATACCATTGTTTTGGAGAAGTTTTATCAGATTGGTTGCTATTTGGGCAGCAGTGTGACACTGTGGTCTATCTTACCCCTGAAACAGCCATCCCAGATTCTGCTTAGAGAACAGAAAAATGTCTACCTGATAAAAAAAAAAAATTAAAAACATGGATTTGAATCTCTGTCACCCACTGTCATCTACCCAACAAAAATCTCCCCAGCTCATGGGTGTCAATACCATGAAATGCTCCCAGTGACTGTCAGTCCAGGCCTTTCCTGGGTATCCTCTGCAATTACAGTGGAGTGGGTTCAGCCCCACAGCCAGGATCAAGAGGCATCATTGGCTACAGGAGGATATTCATGGAGAATGGAATTCACACAGCTCCTCCCCTAGAGCAAATTTCTGCTCCTAAAGGGGATGAGGAGGTTCAAGTTCTGCAGCTGCAAAGGGCAGTTGGCAGCCTGTGTAATTTAGAGCTGCCTGGGTGGATGTGATGCAGGAATCAACACTGTGCTGCTATCCCTGGAGTGGGGCAGAGTGCAATAAAAGCAGCTTAAAGCCAATCTTCCAACATCCTCTTGGTTTGTAGTGTGCACTTGTTGATCAGCACCCAGCATCAGGGCCACAAGCACAAGGCAGACTCTCTGGGTTAAAATTTAGACATCCCAAGCACAAATTTTATTCAAAGTGGAAGCAGGCCAATATAAAGAGGAAGGAGTATTTTGTGGGGGTTTATAGCTGGTCAGGAACTTGTCTTTATAGCTCCTCTGAAAAACAGCACTATCAGCAAAGACACCCTACAGCGTGAGGGCATCAGCTCTAAACTAACTCAGAGGGAAATGCAAATCTATTAAGTCAACACCAGTTGTCTCTGACCTATTTAGTCCTTATCTGCCCACAAGCTTATTCTGATTTACTTAAAGCAGTTTATCCAGGATGAGCTAAGCCCCTGTTACTAATTGGTGAGCATCTTGCTTCAAGTTGGCCTAAATGTCTTAAACTCAGCTAAAAAACTCTAGTTTAGAAAGATCAAAGTGTCTACACAGCGATCCACACTGCTTTAACTAAGGTCTTTTTAAATTGAATCTGAAATTAGTCTGCATTAATTGAATCCTTTTAATTAAGGTGCATGCTTGAGCCCAAGACAGTGCCTATTTGCGTGCTGACCAAGGACCTGGTTAACCAGCACGATCCGAAGAAAATCCATTGGGCAAAAGACACCTCACATCCCAAATGTTCCTTTTCTGTTTTGCTTCCAGGCATCAGAACCATAAAGCCTCCAGGTCCACTGAAGTGTGCTGAACCTTGATCCTAGAAGTGCTGTCACACAGAGTGAAAATGAGGTACATGAGAGCATGAATAATATATATCACATTGCACTACATAGCTCCTTGGCATGCAAATGTCAAGAACTGGATCGTCAGCACAATATTCAGTCCAGTTCACAGGCTGAATATAGTATTAGGTGCTGCTGTTTATTTTTTTTAATTCAATACCAAAAATGTCCCTCAGGCAAGCTAACAGTTTGGGCCAAAACAGTAAGAAATGCCCACTACCTCAGGAGCCATACAAGGGGCTGTCTCAGTGGGGTCAAGGAATCCTGGCTGTGGTATAAAGCCCTCTGTCTCACCAAGACTGATGTAGAGCTGACAAGTAGATTTACTTCTTGCTTTCTGACTCCTTCCCCCTGGTTCCCAAAGCTGCAGCTAACAGCTCCACAAACCTCAGCATTGGCTTTGCTGCTGCAAACCAGACACTCGGAGATCCTCCCAAATCCCTCAGCACCTGCACTCCTGCCCACAGAAGGACCTGAGTGGGGGCAGGGGGAATAAACATCGGAGTGGAAATTTTTAGGAAAAAAATGTGCAAGACGGGCCAGGAGAGGTTCCACATTTTTACTGCTGCTTGTTTCTCTGGTTTGATTTCTTCCAACCCCCAGCATGTCTTGTTCTTCATCCCTGCTCTCCCTATAACCATTGCTTATTCCATGCTCATATGAGCACTTCCAGCTTGCAGGGAGAACTGACATTAAGGGCAAACAATATTAAGCCTCACACCGTGAGAAATCCCAAATTATACAGCTACACAAGCCACAACATGACAGAGGACGGAAAAAGGACCCACATCTTAGCCCTTGACCCCTGCAAGATAATGCTACCTTTGGCTGCCAGAAAAGGCCTTTTTTCTTTGTCTCCTCTCAGTCACTCTGCGAACAGCTGTTTATATTTCTTCTTTCCTTGGCCATGATCCTAAAAGTCAGGTTCACATGCACAATGTTGATCTGCAGCTGCAGCGTTCATCACGTCCTTTCCGCTGTAGAACCAGGGACAGATACTCAGGGACAAATTCTGCCTGCTCCCCTGAGAGCACCGAGGGAATCCAGAGAGAAATGCAAGTGGGGGACCCTTGTACATGTGGGACATGATTTAAAAAGAGCAGGGCAAACTCAGCAGACTCCATCCCTGCACCAGTGACATGTGACAGCAGGGCTTGAAAGGTCAGAGTAGAAAGAGGGAGAACAGAGGAGATGCTGTTAAGGTGATCAGGGGTCCATCGCTTTCTGCCTTGACTTAGGAAAAACTTCTCTGTTTAGAAGGAGGGGCCTCTCCCTGGAGAATAGACACAGCCTTCAAGACAAGGCCTCCTGTCTTCCATTTGCAATGTGCCTTTTTTAATGGCGTTAAATTGCTCTGCACATTAGTGAGGTGGATAATTAATAAATAATAATAATAATTACTTGATGCCAGTTCCATCTGGCATCTGCCGGAGAGCTCAGCCCTCAGTGTGGCTGGGTAATGCTTTCAGCACTTACCAGTCAGACACCATCAGGCCACTCCAGGGCTGGTGGTAAGAGACAGTCTGGGCAGCACAGGGGAGGGGTTTGTTGCTCAGAAGGCTGCTAGATTTATTTAGTATCATATAAAAGCCCTTAGAAAAAAAAAGCCTTCTTCCTTTCACTTAACTCCCTGCCAAGAAATTACTTGGGGGAATGGGGGAAATGCTCTTTTAAAGGCTATTAAATGTTATTGTTAAAAGAAAAAGGTGCCCATAATGTAATGCCTTCCCCACAGCAGTTCTTTCCTCTCCCCAAAACATCTCAGTTTTCTGTTTGTTTTGCACTACCAAACTGAAGTTGACACTGTGGCTCCTGATGAATTGGCTCTTGATGTCATTGTCAATGCTAATAGTTCTCCGAAAGGAGATTATTTGGTTTTATAATTGCAGCAGCAGCAGCTATATTCAGGGAATCACAAAACAGACAAAAAATATCATTTACCCTTTCATTACTAGATGATCTTTAAGGTCCCTTCCAACCCAAACCATTCTATGATTATCTCAGAGGAAGGCAACTCCCTTTTTCCTTCAAGTATTTGGGTGAGAAACTCGGTAAAACATCACCAAAATCCTGCTCATTTATCACTGCATGTGCAAGGAGAGCAATGCCATTACCTCCAGGCAAGGGCTGGCCCTATGGAGATGGAAGTTTCAGGGCTGCCAAGGTCATGAGCATCACAGGCTGCTACAGACCAAAACTTCAAAGCAAACTTCCAGCATTGCCTTTAATCATTGTGCCCCTCCATCATCACATCTGAGGAAATCTGAGCCTGATCTGAGGCTTGCATTCCTGACCAAATCTATTAAGTAAACTATATATCAAGGAAATCATTCAAACTACTGTAGCACTGCTAAGCTCACCAGTGAGAGAGCAAGCCTGGAGCTGTAACTTT
Organism: Lichenostomus cassidix; assembly: GCF_008360975.1. NCBI lineage: Eukaryota > Metazoa > Chordata > Aves > Passeriformes > Meliphagidae > Lichenostomus > Lichenostomus cassidix. The sequence goes on along the minus strand of NC_139489.1, from coordinate 6,116,969 downwards.
TGGCAGGTTTTGGCACTTGATATGCATGTGCATAAGCATGCAAATAGTACACAAAGGTGAGGTAGCACCAGCTCCAGCACTTGACTCAGACTGGATCTGAATTTATTACACTGGTTTTAAGCAGAGCAGAAACTATAGCAAAACAAACAAACAAAAGACAAACAAACAAGCAAAAACAAACACAAACCAAAACCCAAACAAAAACAAACAAAAAAAAAAAAAAGAGGCCCCAATTTCACATCTTTGGCACTGATTTGACAACAGGCAGGTATTTTTTAGCCCTGGTGTTGTGGTCTTACTGGCAGAAAAGTAAGAAGGAACTTATTTTTCAATTTTTTTTTCAGTTTCAAAAGCCTAGTAATGTTTAAGTCGGCACTTGCTGTCCATACAGCCCCCGGGTGACATCACAGCTTTGAGGTTCAATGTGCAATATGAAGCTATTACAGTGGGAGGGGAAGAGGGAAGCAGTCATTTTAAAAATCAGGCTGACAGCCAGCGCTCTGAATGGCAGCTACCAGCAGCTGTCCTGGCTTTGAACTGTTTTATTTTAAAAAGTTAGATCAGGAGTATAAACTCCCCATCCCACTTTAGGCTTTTTTTAATAAAAATTCAAAGTGAAGAGTTGCGATAGCCCTGAGTAAAAGCAATTGAAAGAGCTACAGTTGGCTACGAATCTGGAGAGAGGAAATTTTCTTGGTAAATTTCCAGCAGCAGTGGAAAGAAAATGAGAAAAAGGGAAGGGAAAAAAAAAACCAGAAAAGCTGGAGTGAGCAAAGTGTCAAGAAGAGGAAAAGAGGGACTAGCTCAGTTTGGTGTTGTTAGAGGACAGACAGAGCTACCAGCGTGCTGACTGCCACTTGTGTGGAGTACTGCTGACATCAGTGCACTCCAGAGAGCAAATTTCGGCAGCCCTTGCACCCTCCAGTGTTTCCAATGGGTAGTCCCAATTCCAGTGCCATAAGAAAACCACAGACATAGGCTCTGTCAACAATGCCATTGGGATGCCAGCTAGAAGAAGGAATTCCAGCCCCATCTCAGAAGTCAGACTTGCTTTTTCCTTTTCCACCCCTCCCAGTGGCTCGTCCAGCACCAAGCAGTGTGAGGGATCTGTGCTGAGCCCTGTAGGACTGGATGGAATTACATATTCTGGGAGACATGAAGTGGAAATGTGAAGTTTAAATGGACCTAATATCTTCACTGTGAAATACTGTATGCTAAAAAAAGAGAAATAATGAAACCCTAGGGTTATCCCTGTAACAACTCTTATTTTTTATTTGAAAAACTTAATCAGGAATTCTTATTACTCCCAAATAGTGTTTTAAAATAAAAACCAATCCCTTCCATGCTGCCTTGGGCATACAGTGCTTAAACTTGCAGATGGAAGGCACTCTTGCAGACAGCGCTTCCCAGTCCTGCCAGGAGTTGGAGTGGGGACAAGGAAATCTGAAGGGGAAAATAACGGGAGCAGAGGTCCTGTAGGACAAGAAGACAATGAATTCCAAGGGAGCAAGAAGAGCAAAACATCAGAGGAAGAGATTCTGGGTTAAGGAAGCAGAACAGCAGTGGAGGGAAAAGCCTTCTGGGAAAACAGAGCAGCAAGAGAGGTGAGGCATAGCAGAGGAGAGCATGGAGTGGCAGAGCCATAGGGCCAAATCTGTGGATAGCTTTTGGAATGCCAGAACCAAAATTGCAGGACAAGGAGAATAATATAAATGCAGCAAATCAGAGGGGAGGTTATATCTAATAAATTACAAAATGAAGTTTACTATCAAGAACACTTTCTAAGACAGTCTTTTCCATATGTCAGAGCTGCAGAATGCCACAAATTAATTGAGATACTACTCTTGGTGCTGAGAGTCACAGTCTACTCTGTCTAGGTATTCTTCAGTATCTTTGTATAATATTGGACAAGTTCTTGTATGTCCACTGCAAATTAGAGCTAAATTGAGCAGCTACTCCTGGATCAGAGCAGAAAAATTTCCTGTTTTCATCTACCCAATTTTCTCAAACTGTACTCTTTAGAGCTGCTGTTTTCAAAGGCTGGGAAACTTCAGTAAAAATGACTCTTCTTCAAAAAGGCAGAAAGAAATATATGTATCTACAAGAAGAAAAAATCCAGCTATTGGGTTTTTTTTAAACAGATGTGGAACCAAAGTAACCACCAAAGAAAGATGAATTCTGAACTGAAAATTGGCTTTGCTGGTTCTCCATGTAGCCCAGCTCGTGAGCTTTGACTCTCTTGCTTGCCACTCTGACTTGACTTTGAGTTCAAGTCAAAGATTACATGTGCAGTCATCTTTTGGCCTTGTATTTTTGTCCAGTGTTAAACAATGGGTTCCAAAGAGAAATTCTCTGTCTGTACCATATGTACAATTATATAAATGGTTCTCTGTCTAGATACAGACCTAGACAGGAAGCTAAGGCAGACACCAGCACAGATATTATAGATAATCACTGTTCATTTGCTGATCCCTACCCCCCACAGAATTGTGTAAGTTAATGAGCTCTGAAATATGAGTTTCAAAAAAACTTTCATTTCAATAATATTATACACCCTCGGGCTCCTATTAAACTTTTTTTGCAACAATAACACCATTCAAACTAACATTCATGTGTGAATTACAGTGCTACTGCACCCCATGAAAATGCAGAGAAAATGAAATACAAAAGAAAGCACAGTGTTCATTCTGCCAGCTATCTTAGCCACATTCAAATTAATCAGCAACAGCTCCCAAGGACAGGTGAATGGCCCCCAATAAAACCAGAAACTGCCCAGCCTTCCACGATATACTTGAAAGGAGCAGCTGGAAAGCAGAAAGATCACAAGATTTATTCCGCAGAGTTTCTGCCCTGCTCAAACTGCAGCAAGCACCAGCCTTCTGGAGGGACTTTCTGTCAGATTATTAATACCATCACTCTCCTGAAGAGATGCACACACACTCAACGCTGCTCATCATCAGTTTGCACCAGCAATTCCAAGGTTAACCTAGCCCCATCCTGGATGTGACCCACACAGCAGAGCCTCATTCACTAAACTGCTGTTTCCAGCTTCACCCTCCCTTGCAGTGAAGCAGCTCCAGAGTTGCTACAAACACTGTGCAGATATCTCTCCCAGGAAATCCCACGCAGAAGATTTGCAGAAAGATCTGACTCACAAATTTACACCCAATCCAGATGGGTGAAACTTGCCCTCCCAGCTCAAGCAGGGGCTGGTTTTGAAGTCCTCCAGCAACTTGGACAAGTCAGCTAACACTTAATGAAATTCCAAAAGCTCAGCGGAAATCAGTCAGCAGAGAGTGGCCAAGCACTTCTGCAGTTCTGGTGAGGCAGCTCCTGACACGCCAACACCATTCCAAATGTCGCTGTAGAGCTCTTTAGAAATCCTGCCTTTCATGTTTTGTACATCATTCATGTGCACCTTGCTTTGGATGCCTACCCAGGAAAGCTACAATCCAACAATATGAGTTTCATGAGCAAAGAAGGCTAAACCCACAACACAGGACCCTTGCATACCTCAGCCCCACGGAGTTTGAATTCTGATCCCTGTCCAAATATAATCTGAATTTACCTCTGCACATCAACATCTGTGCTGGAATTTTTGCTGAAGCTTCATGCCATAACGCTTAAGAACAATCCAAGATTTCAAAAAGCAATAAAGGTAAGCCAAGATCACACTAGGAGCTGAGATCTGGCCTCTAATTTGTTGCTTGAATTTTAAACCTTCAGGTTACAGGTCTGTTTTGCCTCTGAGCCAATAAGGAGTTCTGTGTGGTGACAGGAATTTGAGCTGTCTAGTGCTCATTGCAGGACCTGGATACTTCTTTCCTATTTCCATTATTTGGCTTTGGATCCCTCTGATTCACAAAATAAAGTAAATTAGACTGGAGCAAATTTTTAAAAGGCTCTGTTATTTCTGTCTCAGCTAATTGTGTAATCCAGTTCTGTGCAATAACAATCACATACGTTTTCTGTACGAGGTTCAGCCTTATACACAAAACCTTTTCAACACAGTTCTTTTAATATCCCTGTGCCTACACAATTCCAGTGCAATCCAACAGAGTGGGCTGGCCAACTCACAACTGGTGGCTGTTGATTTTTTTGTTTGTTTATTTGCAGATCATCAAGAGCATGTGAAGAGTGGGTATGTGTGAAAAGAACTGCAGACTGAGCAGCTTAAAATTGGATTGCTTGAGCAAAAAACACTCTTTTCCTGTTCAAAATTGTTCAGGACTGAATCCTGACCTCAAGGTAAAGCAGAGAAAACTGAATTTGAAGAGGATGGGATCTTCAAGTATTTGAAACAAGGAGCAGCTTCTATTTATAGGAGCAGGTTCTTCTCTCCCAAGGCAAAGGACACCAAAAACATCATCCTGCACCGCAGCCCTATAGCTGCTGGGTAACCTTTGTGTCTGCACTATCTGCAATCAGTCTGATCACCCCTGTCTACATTTCTTGCCCACCCCATTTCAGAAGTTGTGCTAAGAAGTTGTGTATTTCTGTACAGAGAAATAGCTCTGAATTCAGCAGCCCCACGCAGCTGATCCTGTCTGATTCTGCTAGCTCCTGCAAATCCAGGGATTTGAAAGCCTCCCTTCTAATGCTTGCCTGGGATAATGGGTGGTCAGAGAAGCACTGTGGCTTGTAGAGAAAAACATAAAGATGTTAAATGCTCTTTCTTCCCAGCAAGGCCTGTATTAGCTCTGCAGTGAATAATAATGACGGTATCTCAGAACAATTGCAAGCAAAGAATCTCAAAACTGAACCAAGAGGGCATTTTTGGATGAGAAGCCTCAGTGGGCTTCACCCCTACTGGGAGGTGAAACAGCCTGGAGAGCCCCTGGGCACAGGGTGAAAAAATCTGAGCATCTCCATTCCTGAGGCAACAGAGCAAGCCAGAGCTGCTGTGGAGGGAGAGCTGGAGAAATATGCCAGAAAAGCAGCAGTTTCAGCCCAGCCCCAAGCTCAGCTGTCTTGGGGTAGCCACTATGGTGCCATGGGGAGAGCTCAGCCCCACAGCCCTAGAGCTCCACAACCCTACAGCCCCACAGCCCCTCAGCCCCACAGCCCCATAGCCTCACAGCCCCACAGGCCCACAACCCCACAGACCCTCAGCCCCACAGCCCCTCAGCCCCACAACCCTACAGGCCCTCAGCCCCATAGCCCCACAGCTCTTGCAGCCCCACAGCTCCTGCAGCCCCACAGCGCTACAACCCTACAGCCCCACAGCCTCAGAGCTCCACAGCCCCATAGGCCTACAACCCTACATCCCCTCAGCCCCACAGCCCTACAGCCCTAGAGCTCCACAGCCCCACAGGCCCACAGCCCCACAGCCCCACAGAAACAGGGTCAGGCTGTCCCCAGAGCTCCTGCAGCCCCAGAGCAGAGCTCAGGCAGGCTCTGCAGGACAAAGATTCCCAGCCTGGGCAGTGGGTGAGGCTGTGGAGTGGCCACTGACCACAATGAGCTGAGTGCCCCAGGGGCTCTGTCTCAGCGAGAACACCTTAATCCAACTCTAAAGTGCTCTAGCAGTGCTCTTTAATCAGGCTGAGATGACCTATTAGAAAATGGGAGATGGCTGTGGATAAATGGTCCATATGCTGAATACCAAGGCATTTAGTGAAAAATTTTCCTAATAGAAAAATTTTCCATGCTCAATACTTTTCATTGACTACTTTTTTACAATTTTACCCATTTAATAGCAACTGTCATTAAGTTATTTTCTATGTAATATCAACTGAAAATCATTTATTTCCTGCTCCAAACAGCAATTAATGCCAATTATTTTGCACAGCACCATGAACTGCTACAGATTTTTCAATTTTCCACTCAGCTTCTCTACATAATTTTTTTTTTTTTAGTTGAGTTTCATTTCATATTTTTCAACTATTTGAAACGAGAGGCTGAAGCGGTGATTTAATCTTTTTTTTTTGAAAAAAATAGGGTGGTTTTTGGCAAAAAAAGGCCCAACCATTACAGCAACAGGAATTTTATATTTAAAAAAAAAAAAAAGAAAAAAAAAGAAAGATGCACCATTGTCTTGCTGACTTTGATTTTAATTTGGGGAATGTCAATATTCCTAACAGAAAATCCAAGGCAGACCTATGTAATACTGCAATAGACACAGGGCTTTTTTTTAATGTTAGAAATAGAGTTTCCTCACATTGTACTGCTCCTGTGGCAAGGTGGCAAATTTGAGACCCCAGGGCTGCTTTCTCTCTTGATGGTACTAAATGCTACATCTTGAAGCTTTCTTGATTGCAGGGTCAAGGTTAGAGCTCTGATGTGCAGTGGTCTTTTCTGATCCCAGTAAGAGTTAATTCTTTCCTTTGACTTAGCTCTGGTCTAACATTCTCAAGGTTGAAGAAGGAACAGCACCAATTTCTGACAATTTCTGACCAAATTCTGACAATTTTCTGAAAGTTTCCCTTTTTTCCATGAAATTGATTTCATTGTTACAGCTAATGGAAAGGAATCTCTGCCTTTTGAACATTAACAAATGTTAAGTTTTAAATTAACGAAGACATTTCCTTTTCTTTTTATCAACTTCTTTAGAGAAGAAACTTATTTTCCTGCTTTGCTGCAGATGGATTTTGTGAATTTTGTCTCACAGCAGTTAATGCTTCCTTACACTTTACAATCATTAGCTCTGCCCTGATCTACTGTTGCCTCCTCTAAATCTGCCAGACTTACACAAAGACCAGAAGAAAATACTCCAGACAATGTCTTATGCCGCAGAGCCTTCGAACTCAACCCTCTCTCCTTAATCCTCATATTTCTTGCAGAATTTCACCCTCAGTGACTAAAATAATAGAAAATCCCTCTTCAGAAAGTTTTTTCAATCAAACGAAATGATAGAACCATTTTTTATTCTCGTGGCTAAAGTCCAAAAACACACACTCTGTCAATGGTGTTGAATTTAGCATTTTTGTGATAAAACTCTTTGAGTTCCTTTTCAAATAAACATGTACAGCTTTAAATGAATAAATCATGCAAATACATGTTAATGTATACATAAATTAACACAACATAATAAGGAAAATGAAGAAACAAGATTACAAATTTTCTGCACCTCCAAAATATGAGAGTGATATTTGCTTTAGAAAGAACAAACTCATTTAGAGAAAAAGCTTATATAGATACAAACAAACCCAAATCACCAATGAAAGCTAATTTTATGTTCAGCAAAGAAGGGAAGATGTGCTTCCCACTACAATAGGCAAAACCCAATTAAATTAAGCAAATGTAAAAACACAGAAACAAAATTTCACTTAGTAAATAAAATCTCAGAGTTGAGTTCTGTTGTCCACTCAATAAATGAGTTAGATATTCCGGGGAATAGCATTTTTTGCATATGAAGATTGGGAGCAGTCGACAGGAGAATCTGCCTCAAATATTTGAATTCTTGGATAGATTTTTCATTTAAATTGTCTTTTTCCTGGCTTATTATTTCAGTTTCTCTTTTTCAACCTTGAATGTTTTTAAATTTAGACAAAAAACATTGCATTTGGAGAATACTGTCCACAAAACACCACCTCAACCTGCGTGCTCCATACATATGCCCTCTGCAATGGGATTAATTTTCCTAAGTACTCCCCCTTTGCCTAACTCTGTTCCCAGGACACATTTCAATGGATGCAGAATTACACATTGTTGAGTGTTTTCTAAATTTCTGCACAATCCTGGTTTCTGTTATCACTCTTTACCAACAAGCTCCTGTTATTACTAGAGGTGTCATAAATCTGTGGCTTGTGAGGCTACAAAGAAATTTACTCATTGTCTAACAGCCACAGACAGTAGTTTTCTAAAATAAACCCAAACTCCAGAAAAATGCTGCCAAGTTTTGAAGAAAAACATCCCCTGAAACATAGCCTATATTGCTGCCTACTGCCACATATTCAGGGGTTAGTTTATTAATATCAATTATATTTTGACAAATGATACTCAGTTAGCAAAGACCAGGTTTCTGCTGAATTCTGCTTTCTGTTCACAGGAATCAAACAGTATAACAAAGACACCTCAGAGCTCAGAAATGTTCAGCAGAAACATTTGCTTAAATCAGATGCCTTTCACCCAGAGCAACATTCTTGAGAAGAGCAGAAAATTCAGCCTAAGTCTCCCTGATAGCCATCTGAAGGTGGAAGTTTTTATCACAGTCAAGCAGAGTATAAAGTAAGGACACCAATCTGATGCCTCTCATCTGTCTAATGCATTTGCCAGAGCCTTATCACTGCACCTGGATGCCACAACTGACTCCATTTACCAGTCAGTTTTGATACACAGACTCATAACGTGATTCTCCACATTACCACTTTAAATATCTGATTGCTTATCTGGAATGACAGCCCTGTTAGAACCAATTCATTCTTCACAGTGTCCTGGACCTTGGCCCTTTCCTTAAGCTGGAGCGAAGCAGAGCAGATTTTTGTTTGCAGCAGCCTTGTGCCTGCTGGTCCTCTGCCCTTCCCAACATGTCAGCCTTTACACAAATGCCAATTTTTATTTTAGGATTCAGTTCAGCATCCAAACAGAGCACGTGGCAAAATTCTTACTACATGAAATGCTAGCTGCTCAGATTCTGGTCATTTTTCCACAGAGTGGTTAAAAAATAAGCACAGCTGAGAATATCCCACAGCTCTGTCCTCCAAATCACCCACCTTCCAACCATTCCTTCTGCTGAGTCCAAGGCTAATATTGACATGTCAGAAATGTTCAGATATATTTTTCCTTCAGTATAAAAAACACACAATTTCCTGACAGACTTCGGTACAGAACTGTCAACAAAAATATCAGCACAATAAAGCTGCAAAGTTAACAACCCATTCTGTGGTTTCTGGAGATGTCAGTAGTTATTATAAATGACTTTCCAGTTAATTACCTGTTTTGAAAATTAAGGAGATTGGGGGTTCACAGCTGCTCCAATAAGCAGCTTCAGTGCCCGCCTCATCCCATTGAGTATGATAAATAATATATTCTCTACCACCCAGACTGCCAGACAGTGGCTGTGTCAAACTCCTCAGAGAGCACACTTTGTCTGCCATGTGTTATAGGCAACATTTATGACAAAAGTAGAAATTAGATGGTGGTTAATCTTGCTTCTCTGTGTCCCATGTGGGGCACAAGCACAGTTGCAGTGTGGCTTGCTGGATGACAGTCAGAAAAAATGATCTCAGCAAATTGTGTGTACATCAGGATACAGCACAAAGAATGGGCTTAGGAAATTATTTTTGGTGAATTGGGCAATGAGGTAGTCTCTTAAAAGAGAAACAAGGTGACAGAAGAGCAAATTTTATTTCCCCTTAAAAAAAAAAGGCAAGCTTTACATTACAGTTAGATCACAGTGAAGAAGAATGAAATCATACTGCTCTGGGGTTTTTAATTTGCTTCTTATTGCTGCTTAGGCTATTTAGTTTGCAGATCATAATAAACTCTGTTATAATGACAGCACCAAAAGATGGATCCAGCTTATAAAAATAGTGCTAAAGTAATAGCAGTAAGTTCTGCATTTTAGTTCCTGTGAAATGCAAAAGGAACAATTCTTATTTCAGTTACATGCTTATAAACAAGGTAAATATGATAGTCACACTGACAAATTAAGACGAGGTAGATCAGTCCTGGACATACATGTTGGCTGTCACCACACTGTAACAGCACAGGACAGAAATCAAAGTTTTGCCTGAAGAGAAACTCTGAGGGAGTCCTCAGTAAGCCTTACCTGCTTCTAAATGAGATTTGATGCAGCTCACGAAGTAACTTCAAGTCAACCCCCAGCTGTGACTTCCCTCTGAACACTTCTTTAAATATATAATTATAGCATGAAGATCATAGGAGGTAGCATAAGTTAAGAGAAACATAATTTTCTAAAGAAACTTGCTGGCTAGAGTTACAGATTCCTTATACCAAAGCACCAGGCCAGGTAACACTGGCATCACTTCATTCCTCAGCATCTCCAGGCTAACACACATCACACCAAAAAACAGCATTTATTCATGACTGGCGATGCCATTTTTCATTTAAGGCTCCTGCTTCCAACAAAACCCTGCGTTTGTATCAAGGAATTGGAAGCTGTGGCTGCACTTCATATTGGAACTGTCCAAACTTCAGTGTTTCTGACAATGGTTGATGCATTTTCCTGAAGCAAATAAACACCCTGATGGATCTGAACACCACGAGGAGCAGTCTGCTCATGACGTGATCTGTCTAGGACTGAATTAAATGTACAATAATGCCTGGTCTGAGAGGTGTTAACTCCTCTTGGGAGTTTCTGAGAACTCCTGGGAATTCTTTCAGGAGAAGCAGAATTTTCACTTCACTTTGATGAATCTTTTATTTCCTCCCTGATTTTTAATGAAATGCAGGAACTTTAACTCCTAAAAGTTGATAACAGCTGGCATCCTTTTGCTTTCACGCTTCACATCTTTTCATTCTTAAGAGCCTTGCCAATCTTGTTTTGACCCCTCAACTCTGTATTTCTTTCTGTCTGTTGATGCAGTGACTGGTTTACCACCACGGAAGAATAGTCATATAGGAGATCACTTGCTGTATAATAAACTTAAAACTTAACATTTCTTTCCAGTTCTGTATAGAACACAGCAATTCCCCAAACATTCAACTTCATATAGGCTAGGCTGGAATAAACAAACCAGACTCCTGCATTCTCCTCTGAAGATTTTCAAAGGCTCTACAGCACTCGAATCAGGAATCACATTGATTTTCAGTAAATCCTTTCTCCTAATTCCTCTAAAGCGTTTCAGAAAACCTCCTGCAAAAAGCCTCAGAAAACATGTGTAGTGAAGTCTCAGGGACATGAAATGGAAGGCGATGTTAAAAAATTTTAATAATTGCTATACCAAGAGCATGCTGACATAAATACCCAACATAAATTTCTCTGTAGAAAGATACAGGGCTACAGGGCTATAGCTTTACTAAAATGGCCTGCTCATTATCATGAAATCTATTGATCCATTTTCATTAGGTGGAGCTATCTTTGCCTTCACCGGAAAGATCTAGAAATCATAATCTTTTTTTCTTTAATTTCACAATACAAGGCCTTCAGCTAGGATGACAATTTTGGTCTGTAAAACCGTAAATATTTGTCTATTCAAAGGCAGCATTTATCTTACAAAGGCACACATAGCAGTTTTGCCTCTGACAAGTTCCTTGTTTATTTATTACTCTAATAACAAATAGACTGTCATCCCTGCTGGGCCTCAAAGATGAACTAAATCTGCTGACACAACTGATTGGGAGCGGCTGCAAATTATTTTATTAAAAACTGTGCAATAGCAGATTCATGGTGGGGAGAACATTTAAATCATAATTCTGTTATTGGTCTATACGTTCCGTAGTAACAACATCCAAAGCAGCCAGAAGCACTTTTGTAACCCTCATGTTTATACTGCAGCATTTGATTTTCATTTTGTCCAAACAGGAGAGAGGCAGTGAAGGGGAGACAGATTTCTTTTGTGTTGAGTGCTCTGTGTGCACACAGACCAGGAGCAAAGCGCAGCATCTTAATTAGATGGGTCCAGAGGCTCCGGCAGACAAGGGAGAGTGACAGTCACTGGACATGCTTGATAGCTCTCTCTAAAGCACTGCAGAGACTTTCTGGGAAAAGCAAGACAGATCCATACATCTCCAATTTCGGAGAGCTGAGCCAACCAGAGCGTGATAGGAAAGGACTGGAAGGCGGTGAGTAAAAGATCCTGCGCACAGGAGGGAACAACAGTCCTAAAACACACTGTGACTTTCCAGCTCACCTGCAGCGCTGGCCTTAGGGCCCTGCAGCCTCTTGGAAAGGATGGACACTGGGCAGAAATCAGCCTGGCAGTGGTACCTGGCTCAGAACCATGGGTCTGAGGCAAGGCAGCCCAGCAGAGACCCACCAGTGACCCCCTGAGTACCAAGGCCCTGGCAATCAGATAACAGCAACAGTGAGAGGGAAATTGCCAAAGAATTACCACATAATGGTTCTATTTAGCAGCAGCTTTCACAGACACTTCAAATGCAGGACGCAGATGTTTGCATATATGAACAGGCAAGCCTCAAGAAAGAGTTTGTGGTGCTCATTGTTGTGACTTCCTCCAAGGCTTAATGCCTTCTGGGCTCTTACAAAGGTCTCGCCCAGAATGAGCTTTTGGAGCAGTGGAGATTTAGGAGAGGCACAAGAGAAAGGGAACAGATTAGAAACACAAAATTAACTAGGCCTTTTTGTAAATCACCTCCTTGTCCCACAGCTGTCACTGGAGCTCACAGGCTGTGCACTAGAATGAAATCTCTCTCTTCCCACATTAGTGCCACAGGAGCTGCCCAGCATTCCAGCTCCTGCTCCATACAGAGAGGTGCATCCCTAGCTGGCTGCTCACCTCTTCTGCCTGGCTGTGTTCACAGGCCCTCCACAGCCCCTGCCACACATTACTGCCTTCTCCAGTTTGCCAGCTTGGTTGCTGTTTCAGCCCTAAAGAGCCAGGCTGGCAGAGATGTGCTGATCACCCCACTTCACATAAGCTGGGCTGTGTGGCAAAGGGAAATTTTTGAGACTGGCATACCTTGAATAAGAAGACCACATGTGAGGACAGTGGGATTCTTGTACACCTGGATAGACAATTCAGAAGCTGGACTGGAGGAGCAAAATGCCATAAAAAGGCTGCTGTGCTGCTTAGCTCTGGTTGGGGGTGAGGGGAGAGAAACTTGGAGCATCACACTGAGCCAAGGGTGGCTGCCTGACACATCACCAGGACATTTCTGTGCAGAATGAGAGTGAAGCAAGCAGAGGATTGTGGACCAAAAGGGTCTTCTCTGACCACACAGGTTTCCTGGGATAAACCATTCACAATCAAGGAGGTGCTTAGTGGCATAAATAAACATTAACATCACTGAAAATGTTTTTATAGTCCAGATTTGTATGTACTTGCAGACAACTCAGCTGGGAATCTCTGCATCCCTTAGCCTTTCATAAATGTCTTGAGGTACCTGAACTTTGTGGTGGACTATGCTCAGAGAGGATTTAGGTGAGACCAACCTGCTGGGCATCTTCTGCCTCCCTGTATTTATTTATTGGCTCCTGAGCTGGACAGTTTCTTAGCCTGCACTCTGCACTGTAATAGCTGTTACAGTCCTTTGGTCATGTGGTTTGAGGCATTTCCAAGGAAACCTCTCAGCAATTATTTCTGGAGATGGAAAGCAGTCTTTTAGTATGTCTTAGTATCTATTCCACATACTTTATATTATAACAATTTATTCTGCAATGTGATTACATGTTGGCATAGACTCTGATTAGGGCTTTAAACAGGAACTAACAGCAGTTATGTTGAATATGTTTTTCATCTGATGATGCACAATACCATTGATTGGATGTAGATTATATTCAGCATTAACTCCAGCTATATAAAAATATCACAAAGTCTATGTCATGGCACAGAATACTCTTTAATTGCATGGGTGCTCAGTACATGTTGTGACTTCTGCTTTTTTTAAAAAAATCCTGCACACAAGAAAAGTCATGCCTGTAAAAGAAACATTAATCCAAGAAATTACCAAGCATTGTTTACTTTTCCTCATAAACTCTGCAGTTTTTTGATTTTCACCCACGCAGTGTCATAAAGCTAAAGTGATAGGGGAAAAAAAAAAAAAAAGAAGAAGCTGGATGTGTCGTTGTCCAAAGATAAAAGTTTAAAGTTCATCATGTCAGGATTCAGGAAATGTATTAACTGTTTCTTGCTGACTGCAGATGCACTGCAAAGCTCTGATAATATTTTTTTTTCTTCATAATACCCCTTGAAACTCATATCTTCACTGCACCTTATACTTTTGCTGTCCTACAGACTCAGAACATCTTTAACAGATCTGTACCCCTTGGAGATGAGAAATGTCACTAAGTGTCCAATTTATTTGCCCATGATCATGGGGCCTGCAGCAGAACAGAACTGAATGAGGACAGGTCTCTAAGTTACTTTCTCATCCCTGGAAACCTAACTGCTGTTGGCTTTCTAGGGCTGAGGAAGGAGGCTGGGAATAGATATTTCAGACTCCCTGACAGGATTTGATAGGATGTACATGACAAAAAAAGTGAAGAAGCTAACCGTGATATCACTACAAATTCAAGAAAGACTAAGCTGTACAAAGATTTCCAGCTGAGTTCTCTAAATAACCAAAAAGGATGAAAATGCTGGAAAAGGTTTGTATTATAAGGCAGGGTCAAATTCAGTCCTTCCTCAGCACCATCAAAGACAATGAGGATTTGCAGCTGGGGAATGAAGAAAGTTTAACCATGGTATGTCTTTGGGGAATTTTTGGACCAAATTCTGTTCCATTTATTCCCTTATTGGACAATTTATTCCTCATTCATTTGAGTGAAAATGAAGGAGGCAAAACGTTAGAAGGAGAGGTAGGAAAGGACTGATCTGATAGGGAAAGGACCAAAGGAGGAGACTTGAAAATTATCTATAGCCAAAAGACAGCAAAATCAAACAAATAAGTGGGTGGAGAGGAGGAAGGAGAATATTCAGGGATGGTATTGGGAAAAAATTCTATTCATATAGGAGGGAACAAGCAAGCTGGGGGTTAAGTAAAGTCCATTTAGGTCATGATTTCTGCAGAGAACATTATGAAACGAATATGCAGCAACAGAACAAGAGAAGGAGAGAGTCCAAACCTTCCCCAAACTGTGCCTAATGTATTAGAAAAACTAATGGCTGGTGAACAGTTAGCAGAAAGGAAGACAGCACCTCTTCACACAAAGAAAGTTTAATGCCGAAGCATTAGAGATAAAGGTTTCAATATTCATTGGTGGCTTTCTGTCCACTCACAGCAACATGGTCAATGGACCAGAAGGGAATATTTCATAGAGTTTTAACACAGGCAAAGAAATGCCTTTAAAAATTTTATATGAATCTTATCCGAGGTAATAAAAAAGCAAAAATGTGGTAGAAGAACAGAAGACCTTGATGTACCCATCAAGAATAGCTCAAGTGGGTTATTATGAATAGGGTTCTGCAAGGATTTTAACCACCATAAAGAGAGTAAGCATGGATAGGCAATTGCAGAAATGTACAGACACTACCAGGGTGGTATTAGTAAGGTGAGGAGGAAAGAGAGTGATATAATACACACCACCAAAAAAATAGAAGTACCATCAAAATAACATGGGCATGTGCACTTACTCTGTTGTTGCAAGGTCTTGTTTAGAGGCTGAAAGCTGCCAGTTCCCTGACAGCAGAATGCATTGCTAATCATAGAGCAGGCTATGCTGGCCAGGTTTCAAATGACAAGGGAAAGTATTCATCTGCAGAAAAAGGAAGGTCAAAAGTCAGTGAATTCTTTGCATACTTTTGTTCTTCAGATGTTTGTATGTTTTATTTTTCCTGATTGAACTGTAATGAGCACAAAACTGCACAGAAGACCACCTTTAAGAATGATCTTCAATACTGCACTGACCCACCATTTTTTATTAAATTATTTCTTTATATTGTCAATATTCAGAGCAGAACTGATCACCAAAGACCACATGATCTATCTACTTCTTGTAGTCACATCGCTTTAAAGGAAGCAATTTTTTCTCCTAATAAAAGCCTATCTAATAACTCTGGCTACAATATATCACCTTATTATTTATATATCATGCCTAATACAGTAGTGCCTTGGGGCTCTGGTCATGATGGCCCCAATCATGCACTGTGACAAGCAGACTTCTGTTTGGATTTGGATTTATTGCTGTAGTTTGTTGGCTACCTGAAGATTCAATTGCCCTCCTCTTTAAGTAAAGGGCCCTACAGGTGCTCTAAACTGCAGAAGAAAGTTGGATCCATTGTTCTTTGACACATTCTCTTAATTTTTCAGCCACAGACCTTTTGAATTTAATCTTGTCAGTTTTCTACTTGCTCTTTCCTGATCCTGAGGAGAAGGTTCTTCAACTGACCATATGATAAAAACTGTATTAAATACTCTGGATAATTTATAAGCAAAATTTTAGTGTCTATCACGTGTCCTGAGGTTCATCCAAATATACCACAAAGAAGCATCAATCCACAGACTATGAAGGGAGGCACACATGGCTAAATACATACTCTACAGTGCATATAGCCTGGAAAATAATCTCTGTGACAGGATACAAGAATTCAGACATAATGAATCCCATTTCACAAATGTACAGGTTACACTGAATTAGAGAGACATACCAGACTCAGAAGAATTTTAGAAAGCTGCAAGAGAAAACAGTCTGATGTGTGAATTAATTATCTGACCTCTGCTTCGAATATGTCATATCCCTGTCAGTTCATTTTATTAAAAGACTGTATAATCATGAGCGTAATCATAAGTGCAGTGTTTAAGGAAAATCTGATTTGAACCTTTGTTCTTGGGTCACATGTAATGTAATTCAGTTTTATTCTCTTCTTAACATGATTCATATACAGAACTGTTACACAAAAATATAAAACATGGAGGAAAAGCTCTGTTCCAAAGAAACTGTAACTTTTCAACCAAGGCATTTAAAACAAAATGGGTAAAGTCACTAATCCCATCACAATACCACGTTACCTAATTGGACACAGAAATACTGACATTTTGTAGAACTAGACTCTAGCATACATGACAAAATCATATCATTCTGATGGCAATACTGGAGGAATAAGCCTTTTTTCAAAATTAATTCTTTTTACTGAAATACATTTGCAAACATATCCTTGGCCCACTGCAATAGATATACAAGAAAAGCCTTGGAAGTTGAAGTAAGTCTGACTTTGTTCCTGACTTTGGCTGTACTTTGCTGATGGAATAACATTGCCCTGTGTGTACTCAGATGATCATTCATGCTCATTTGTGATCAGTTAAAGTATCTTCACCATTTCAATGCAATAAATATCAGCCTATGTTGTACAAGTCAGCAGGGATTGCAAGGAATATATTACTCTGAATGAACGAGACTAATATTAATAGCAGGATTTAGCACTAATCATTCTCCTCTCCTTACTTGCAGGACTGCTTCTTCCATTTTTTTTTTTATTTAGAGACATTGCTTATATAAATTCTGTTTGTGCCTGTCTTTCAAAGGTTTGCATTGCATTCTGAAAACAGTTATTCTCTTTACTCAGCATTTGATATTTATAGCACACTTCACAAAGCTTTTGTTAAAGATCTCCTGCACCCATTTCAAGTCTGTAGGAGCACATTGTTTATGAAATTGAAATAACAGAGCCACGCCAGGCTGGTTTCCTTTTGGACAGCACATGGCACCTACCTGGATATACTGCAGTGCTATGGATCATTTGCTACAATTAATAGAGCTAGCCAATATAAAGAAAGGGCAGTTGGCAAAAAAATATGTCTTTTAAGGTTTTGCTCCAAATTGGATTGAAATGAAGATTTGAGACTTTCAAAAAAATTGCATTTTTGAAAAGACTGAAATGTGACATTTCTCAGCCTGGAGCTGCAGATGCTGAAAGCACCTCTGGGTGGGGGCAGCCTGCTCTTCCTGTACCAAACACAAAACTCTCCCATCAGCCATGGACACTGGGATACCTCACCTGAGAGCTGCACTGAGAATGGCAGGCAGTTTCCAGCCCCTCTCTTTTTGCAGCTCCTGAAAGGCACCTCGTTGTTCAGGCAACAAACATGAATCCCCAGTCCTCTGTGAGTAAACGTTTTGAAAACAGGGAACTAAATGCCTACTTTAAGACTTTAATGTTTCAAACATCACGATGAAAAATTGAAGCAACGTTACTTCCTGCAGAGGTGAGACAGAAATAAATCAGGGGAGTAATTTACTTCAAAGGTCTCTATGTTTACCTCTCCCTGTCTCCTAACTGGGACACCAATCTTACTGACTGAAACCAAGAATGCAGTCACGGGAAAAATGTCCACAAAATGCTCAAAATAGTCAAAATGAATGTAAAATCTGATGGGTTTAGAATTGGTTCTGACAGTTTTGTATTACATGACAGCGTTAGGTGTTAATTTTCATTTTTGTTTGCATTTCTTCTCACAGTTGGGACCAAATTCTCCCTAAGCCAGAGCCGCCTTAGCAGCTTGACTCCAATCTGTTGGAAAACAATGGCAATTGGTGCTGGCCAGAGTGCTCCTTTCTTCCTAAAGAGGCACAGCATTTGCCACAGGCCCAGAGGGCAAAATCCATGCCAGAACCTCCAGATAATCAGTGCCAGGGAGGAGAGCAATCCCAATAGAGTGTGGGGATCCTTGAGATACATCAGGTAATGGGCTGCACTTGTTCTGTCACTTCCCATTCCTGAGTCCTGGAATCATTCACCCAATCTGCTGTATTTTGCCTCGCCCAAAAAGCAACAGGCTATTTGAAGTTGTTATATTTATTTCAGATTAAGAAAGCAATAAATCAAGAGAGTGGCAAAGGTTTTATAAGTGAACGTAAAGTGAATTGCCATGTAAGAGGGAAAGCCAGACAACTCTGAAATGCAATAAAAAGGACTTACAGAGGAGATTGCCTGTTGCTTGTTAAGCACAGCAAATGGTAACAGTTTGCTTTTATCAAAATACATGATTTCTGAACAATGAAATCTGACAGAACCATCCTAAAGCATCCAGAAGTGTCCTGCCCAGATTCCCTGCTTATGCCCACTATACACAGTTATTGTCTGGCTCTGCAAGACAGAATGTTTAAAGATTAAAAAGTGCAGTGCACTGAAAAATGAGACTTAAGGATGACGTCATCAAACACACCAGAAAATGAGGCAGAATTACTAAAGGATTCCCTGGAGCAACCACAAGTCCTGCTGAGAACCTTCCTGCTGGGGCTCCCTAATTAATGTACCCATTTTCCACCTGTCACACAGCAGAATTAAACTCACTGCATCTCTGCTTTAATTCTCCACTCAATCAATAATTCGGATAACAGATTCAAAGTTCTGTAGATTCTATGTATTGATCTTCTCCCACCCTCAATTTGCCAGTTGTCTCCACTAACTTTGAGCAGTACGTCACTGAAAGTCCATTTCATTTAAAATGTAATCACTTTGCCGATGCTGAGCTGCTTGCCAGTTTTATTAGGCTTCAGAAAACTTTCCCAAAATATGGAGCTGTGTGTAAACACATTGAGTATTGCTTAGAGACAGAAATCAGTGTTTAGTCTACAACTCTCTTGCAATAGAAATTACTCAATGCAGATACATAGACAAAAATTCCATATTTTAACCACTAACCCTTGCAAAGTTCACCAGAATGAGGCTACAGCTTCAAATACTTCTGTCTTTTTTTTTTTCCTCCATGGCAACTTCAAATAACTTTTGCTGATTGGAAAAAAAAAGTTTTACTTATTTATAATATTTGAATAGAAAAGGTTTGTAACCAAAAGGCAAATTAAAAAAAAAAACCTACCCTTATTCTGCTGAGGCAGCCTCTATCTTTTGCAACCCCATAAAGATAGATCTCCAAACCTCATGAGGTTTCACAGTAATTAATGCAAACCATTTAGATCTGATTCTGAAAGCTGAATGGACTAAACAATGGAAGGTAAATTACTTTTTGCTGTTTTACATCTTTTCAATTCCTCGGCAAGGGTCAGAGCTGACACGGGGAAGATTAAATAGCACACAGCACAAAACGACCCTTATCACTGCCTTTCTGGAAAATTTGTTTTCTATGTATGTAAAAGGTATATAATGCTCTTGACTAAGAAGATACATGGGCATCATTACTATGTTTATACCGAGTGAATAGAAATAGATCAGAAGATGCTCAGTTATTGGCAGAGAGATAGCAGAAGAAAGTTATTAAAATACAGAGAAAATACTGTTAGCAGCATCCAATGCAAGACAAGTCCCTGCATTGTTTTTCTGAAGATAAAATTCACTGAAAAAAGTTAGAAGAAAAAAGTAAGTTTCTGATAGCAGTGAAGTCAGACATGAGTTAGGATACCAAACCTGCTGTATTTATCTCCTACAGCTCCAAGTCTGACTCCAGCAGTGCCATGGGGATACATTTCCCAGAAGAATCTCTGCCCAGCACAGTGCCTTTTCTGCATGTCTCTGGTGGGGAAAGGCTGAAACACAAAGTCTGGGAAATCTGCTGTTTGGTCAGCTCCCTTCCTTTTCCTAGAAAAGGCAAAGAGATTTTTGATCTGTGTAGTAGCTTTGAAGTTTTACTAGATAATAATTTTTCCTTGATCTACCAAGTTAATACACCACCAGCAACATGCCACCTTGGAAGAAATATGGGAATAACGTTGATCACTTCTATAAAAAAGGGAGTGGAAGAGAATTAGAAAGGCTTACCAGCTTGGCAAAGCTCTTCCAGCTGGCCTGATTGCCAGTTGTACCCAAGAGCTCATGAATATTTAAAACCACAAAAAAATGGGGATAGCCACACAATCATACATCATATCAACCACTGATTTTGTTACTGGTGAATTAAGGGTTTCCAAATTCAGGTCTCCTATTATCCTAGGCTGCTTAAATCTGTGCTAGAAGTGATCTCAGAACTCAGATCTCTCAGGGATCTCAGATTAAAGGTTAGCCTTGGCAATTAATGATAGACTTGCAGTAGAATAAAGGATTAGATTTTTATTATATTTTCCATTCTTTAAAAAATAGTTGGAATGTTATTAAAGACTTTCATTTCCTGGAAAAAAATCTCGAATTAAATAATCAAACATATTATAAGTGCCTGCAAGATAATAAGGAAATGGGTTACACCCAACAAAGATTTTGTCAGGAAGTCTTCTTGCCAAGAAATCATTATTTATTTGTTAATGAGATAATAGGTTTTGTGGATAAGGGAGGAACTGTTAATATTGTACCTTGAATCTAATAACATTTGCCATGTGATCTTACATGATAATCTAACAAAGGCATGAATGAAACTGCAGCAGGTTAGGTACACAACTGTTTGGAACATCATGCTCAAAGAGAAATTACCTCTGTCATTTCTCCATACTTAGGCAAGTTCACTGCATAGCTTCTGCAACGGGTTTGTTCTAAATGTTGCTAGGCTCAATAGTTTCTGTAATGGCACCATCACAGGACATGGAGCTGTCACCTTCAGATGACAAGAAACTTGGGAAGACTGACAGTTTATCATGAAAACAGAAACAGATTTCATAGTGGTTGTGGCAACCTGGAGAAATGTTCAGAAAAATGGGATAAAATATTTGAAATATTGTACCTGTGAATAACCAGCTGCAGATGCATACAGTGTAAAATCATTAAGTAGTTAAGAACTTAAACCCTATTTTAAAAAAATAGAATTTCAAATTATTTGAGCAGAAGATGAATTAGTAGTAACACGCTGTTTCACAAAAGGCAGCCATGGCACAGGAACACACAAAATCAGGCCTGTAAAGGCAATCCCACAATCATTCTGCTCTCTTTGCTATATTCTCACCATCTGCCTCAGAAAGATGCAGACAGGAATCCACAGCAGAGCCCACTGTGTCACAATGACAGAGGGAAAACTCAAAAATGCAACCAGTTAGAAGAGACAGAAAGAATTCTTATTGTTTCTGAAGAAGAGATACCTGAGAAGGGGTGCAAGCACTTAAAAGAGATTCCTGTGTAAATAAATAAATAAGTTAATAAATCATGCATACAGGAAAGGACTGATTTATGCCCCATGCCCTTGAGAAGAGAACAAGATGTACACAGCTAATGCAGCAGGCAGGAGTCAAGTTAGACCAAGAAAAAACACACCAGGGAAAAGGGCAGCAGAAAGGACAATGCAGCACTGCAATGTGGTCCTTAGGGGAGGCTCTGAGCTTCCCCTTGAGAACAGGCTTGGCAGGAATCTGCCAGCAGTGCCAGGATAGCTGAGGGTACACTGAGCCCATCCCAGACACCCCAGAGGCTCCAACCTGCACAGCTGCATCTCAGCCAGATGTTCTGCAGGCAAGAGAAACACACACACCTGCAAGATTTATCTCTGCCCAGCACTGGAAAGATGACTGTGCAGATTTTTATGAAATACTTTAGTGGGCTTTCCCAGCCTTGCAAGGACACTTGCAAACTTCTGCCTCCCTGGATTGAAAAATGTGCTTTCCCATTGGAATTTCTGAGTTTGTGAGCAATTCCAGCCACACCACCAGTGATATCATGACAAAAAGGGGCAGGATCAGTGCTTGTAGATACATGGCTATGCACAAAGTGTGGGACCTGGGAGCCCTTCTGAGTTCCTCAGTCCAGTTCAATGTCTCATCCACCTCCTGACTCAATGCAAACCAGATGGAAAATGCTGTCCCTCACCTTCTGCATGTTGCAGTCTCCATGAGGAAGGAATACAGGTGTACAAGCCAGGGAGAAATTTGCTTGCCATCCTAGCACAAGGCTAAGCCTGCAGATAGCCAATATATAACAAATAGTGCCTGGCTTTTCAAACTCAAATCACTCACCAGAATCAGGTTATGATGCTTTCTCAGAAAACTCTGGGACTTTTTGATGAATCATTTTGTTGCCATAACCTTGGTGCATTGGTTCTTCACACTCAAAGTCTCAGCATTTAGCAACAATAAATCTAAATCAGTTGTTCTGTTCTTTTCATTTTCTGTGGGTCCAGTGCTAAATGAGCTGGTCTGGAGGAGAACCTATTTCACTGAGCTAAAACAAAAAACAAAAACAAAAGAAAAAAAAACCAAACAAAAAAACCCCCTTTCCTGACAGTATTGATTAGAAATGAGATCAGTAGCAAGTGGTGAAGAAGCCCAGCAGAACTTATGTCTATTCTGTAGCTGTACTGAAGAAAAGGGCATTTCACTTGCAAAAATTGTCACTCATTTACTATTTGAACAGAAAAATCTCATAATATATTAACTATATTTGTAAAGCCTGCAAAGTCACAGTTGCATTGATTTAAACCAACAAATGGACTGTCTAAGTCATTTATTCAAACACTGTGAGAATATTTCCTTTAAGAAAAAAATGCACAGGATTTGACAAACACTTAAAATTCCTTGGTTCCTATTAAATGACAGATTTACCTTGTGGACCCACTGAAAAATCATAGAATGGGTTGGGTTGGAAAGGACCTTAAAGATCATCTCATTTCAACCCCCCTGCCATGTTCAGGGACACCTTCCACGAGAGTAGGCTACTCAGGGCCCTGACCAGCCTGGCCTTGAACATTTCCAGGGATGGGGCATCCCCAGCTTCTCTGGGAATCCTGTTCCAGTGTCTCACCACGCTCACAGGGAAGAATTCCTTCCCAACATCTCACCTAAACCTGCCCTCCGACAGTTTAAAGCCACTAAATAAGCGCTACAGTAGGATTCCTGCGATCTACTTTGTGATACCCATTTAATAGGGCATTTTGGAGAGGTGAACAGAGGAATCCATGGGAGGTCTGAAATCAGTCCCTGACAACACCATGGTGTTAGCTCAGATGTGGCACTCTGCACTCTGCAGTAGCACAGGTTTCCCTCAGATCCTGCTTGTATAAACTCAACTCTCATTTGTGCGAGAGCAGCTCACTCTCAACAGCACTTCTATTAAGACTACAAAGCTTGTTTTGTCCTGATTAGGACATTTTTGTCATGTAACCATTTATTATTGAATATAAGGATGAAAAAAATGTCACAGTACAAGGATTTTAGGCTGTGGTCTACCCTGCAATAATGCAAGATTCCTGATAAGACATTTTAGTTGCAGACTCTATCAAAACAAGCCTTGGAAACAATACCTCCAAGGAGTGGTAGCAATAAGTTCTTTCTATTTCAATAAAAGCTTTCCATCTCGAGATCCTAAAGAGCTTTTTAAATATTTATCAAGCCTCTAAGCAGCCCTGGAGATGCTAAAATACTGCAGCCAATGATCAATTAAACCATACCCAGTTTATCCACTTTATAGATAAGGCATGGCACAAATGCAGAAATACCCAAAGTTGCTCTATGCAGAGCCACATGAGGCTCTCCTGAGTGGATGGGAGCCACTTTGGCATCTGAAATATCCTCTTTACAGTGTCCCATGATGACTGTACTACCCAGGCTTGTCCATTTATCCTGGGGATCCAAACCCCTATTAGAGAAGAAGTGACTGCTAGTTCTATTTTATCATAGATGAGTGAATTAGGTACAGGGAGATAAATGATTTGCCCAAGGTCACAGAAAAGACCTGTAGCAGAGAAACAGGGTATTGCTTAGTTTTCCTGTTTCTTCTCAACAGCCCAAGTAGTCCTTTCTTTATTTGCCTTTTTTTTTTTTTACATCTCCTTTTCAGCATAGTCCAGAGGGTACTGAATCAGTCTGAAAGACATGTTATCTGGCAGAGCAGGGATTTATTTTTTGTTATAGTTTTGACATGTGTAATGAGTAAAACATTCTGTACTCATGGCATTATTTATCCTCTAGCCTTAACTGCAGCGTTCAAAAACTCCCAGTGACTGCACCTTTCAGAGCCCATGCAAGGGTAGCCTGTTATTTGTCAGAGCTCACAAAGGCACTGCCGAGAGTGCAAGCTTTGTTCCTGAGACACAACGCTCTTCCCCCTTTCATGCTGCAAATTCCTGGGCAATGTCAATACCCGTTTAAGAGGTCTCCCACTCTCTGGGCTCTTTCTGTCATGTGCTGACATCTTCTAGGAATCAGCAGATTTTATGCCTCTGTTCAATTCACTTGACCTGCCTCTAAATATGTTCCCGGCAGCTGAAAAGCCATTCCCCACACACACATATGATGAAGCCCAGATCAATAGCACAGGATAAAAACAAACAAGCTAACTAAGGCAAGTCTAAAGTCTTAAGAGCTATCCACAGATGCTGCTATCCGGACTGTTCAATATGATGTTCTGAATTGCACACAGCAGGATTTCATTTGCTACAAATAGCTTTGCACCAGCAGCATCTTCAATAATTTTATCATGCAGTGTTCCCTAGATAGACCAATATTTCATTTAATAAACAGCAAATTAAAATAGCAAATGTAGTGAAAGACAAAGCATGAATAGATTTGCTTCAGAGTTTTAAAGGGAAACATTGGTTTTGCTATTTTATTTTATTTTTTAGTATTTCTGTAGTTGCTCATAAGGTCACCTTCATGACAATTCCAACAGGGGTTTATCTTGTAGTGCTCACTCTGACATACAGCCTGATGATTTATTATTGCTTAGTTCTTGATACTGTTCACTGCACAATCCAATCTAAGAGAGACACATATTTCTCAATTCAGGGACTTCTTTTATTTTATGAAAAATCAGCCTGGTGCTTTGTGGTAAAAACTAGATCTGGCATTTGATCTTAATTTTTTAAAGTATTTCTTTCTATTCTTTGTTTCTCTGCTATATCTTCGATGTAGTCCAGGATCATTTTTGTTTTCTATTCCTTTACTTGTTTCCTCTCACCCTATTTTACTGTGGCTACACCCTAAAGAAAAATCTGCCATAGCAGCAGTTTCTTACAGACACTCTTATCTAGATTTCTGTTTCATACTAGTAGGTGACATGGTGATAGATTTCATAGGTTTTCTCTCCTCATTTGGGAGAAAGAATATAATTATGCAAAGGAGGGTTAGATGGACAGTAGAAATACATCACTATTAACCCACCAGAACACATGCAGATTCACTGTGGTTATGTGCTTAGAGGGGAAAAAAAGCCCTTCGTATTCTAGACAAGATTTTTTCCTCTCCTTGTATTAATATCAATTCAAGGGTAAGTCAACAATTCTCATCATGTCGTTCCAGTGTCTCTGGTGTTGTGATCTGATGCTATTTAAGCTCTGCTTGGCTGCAAAGCTCTCTCCAGTGCTTCCCTAGCCCATCTAAGCCATTTGGAATCATTAACCCACACGGACCAGGCTGCCCAGTGCTCAGAGACATTCCTTCAAGGCTGCCAGTCATTAGCTGCTACGTTAAGTAGCTAATGGTGCTCTCACAATATCTGCTGCATCATGCAGGTGCAACAGAATAAACAATTTTTTCCCACTGGTGTTTTGTCCTAAATCATTAAGGACCCCAATCCTGCAAAGATTTATCTCTGTGAATAAGTTTACTCACATGAGCAATCCTGTTTCAACCCTCTTAAACAGCACGCTTGTAGGGTCAGAGTCTTGATGATCAAACTATCAGGTGTTTGGCTAAAAGCTTTATGGAAATGCAAAGCAGCATCAGAAAACAGAAAAAATAAAAAAAAAACAACAAACCACTTTCTGCTCTGTATTTCTTTGTACAGAGAAATATTTGCAGAAGTATCCTTCTCAAGAACAAAGATTAATGGTCACATCTGCTACCCTATGACCTCAATACTTCTCCACTAATTGATCCGTATATAAAAATATATATATATATATATCAAAGCAGTATGAATATTCCCCAACTAATTGGCTGCTGGTAAGGGAGATTAACTGAGGACATGTAAATTATTAAAGCCATAAACTGCTTGTGGAGCCTCCTGGCTCTCCTGGGTGGGGCTGGGGGGATCAGCTGGCTGTCCCCAGTGGGGCTGAGCTGGAGCAAGGTTAAGTAAGCAGCTCCCACCCCATGTCTGCAGCTCTCAGACACCTTTGCTGACTCGCTGGCGCCAAGAAGTCAGGCACCACCCTCTACCCTCAGAGAAGCACAGGAGGTTGCAAATGGTAAATTTAATACCGCAGCAGGAGGTGCCATTTACAGTCCCAAAGGATAAGTCTCCCCCTTCTTCTCTTTCATGCTCATATAAACAAATGGAGGCTGATGCAATTTCGAATCCTGTTGGCTTGTTTTGTTTTTAAATATGTAATTTCCTCTTTATTTTAGCATCTAGGCAGGGTGAAATTAAAGGATTTTTTGCACACATGACTGATGGTTAAACTGCAATGAGGATTTGTATTTTATGAATCCATTAAAGCATTTGTCAATGCAAGGGAAAAAAAAACTACCAGCAAAAAATTTGGGACTGATTAATAATATGCAATTGAAAAGACAAGGAGATTAAGGTGCCTGCACAACCAAGCCTTACATGGAATATTCTTTATCTTAGTTTAAAAGACAAACAAAATTTACCTCAGAAAAGACTATCAAATATTTGTATAATGCTTGCCTGCTTAGCTCCATCTATTGTGACATAGTCATTCTTAGAACATTGTCTTTAAAAGGTTAAAATAATGTGATATTTTCATTTTTTAAAAGTTACATATTACCAGGCACGGTTGGAAAGAATTAAATAACATCTAGTGAAAACCATTGCCTTATCAATTCAATCCACTCTTTCTGCATGTTGCTAGAACAATGCAAGAAAAGATCTTTCATATGATCAAAAATTTTTTAAAAATAATAATTACAGTCTATATTGCCAAGATATTTCAAATCAATATTTTTACAGAGGCTGTTTAAAGTTGATGTATTAATTAATTGGAAAAATGTAAGGGAGAAATATGCAGCTTCTTAAAACAGATAGACAGAACAAAAATTATTGCATCTGAGGAAAAGACTGACACATTTTCATAGGATCCAAGGACCATATCCATTCCTCAGTCCAGTTTCCTACATATTGTGGGCTAGAGGATTCCACTTAGTGGCTTCTGAGTCATACCTGGCCATGTGAGGTTGGACTATTTCATCACTTTTAGAAGGACACCAATCATTCTGATTAGAGAATCCATTTTATTTCCAGGCAAACTTTTGCAGTCATCTGGTTCCTCTCACTGTTAAAATAAACAGGGCAGCAGAGGCAAAAGAGCCTTGGCAGCTGTGAGTGACAGGGAAGGAGGCAGAAATGGGAAAGGAGAAAGATCTCAGAACACCTCAAATTGGAAGGGACCCGCAAGGATCATTGAGTTCAACTCCCAGCAGACCAAAAATGCACCTGGAATTAGTAGACAAGAGGAGTGGGCCAGCACATGAGCAGGAAACACTGAGTATTTCCGTTGTCAGCATAAATATCTGAGACCTTTCAGCCATAAATTGCACAGGCCATGCCAGGCCATGCCAGGCCATGCAGGCCTGGCTCCTGTCCCACGTTGCATTGCAGCACAGCCATGGGCACAGGGTGGGATTCACCAGCTCAGGGTGGGATTTACCAGCTCAGCCTCCAGGATCCCACAGAGCTCACTGCTCCTGCAGGAGGCAGAGAATGGGCACTGTATGGAAAACAGAAAATGGGACCCAGGCACAGCACCGTACGGAAACCAGGCGCTGCGAACGGCGGCAGGCAAACGGTAAATAATTAAACACCACAGCGATTCAAATGAGGACGGAGGGAGAATCTGAGGACACCAGGAATGTTTTGCTCTCCTATCTCGCACACAAACTTCCCAGTGGAGGTGAGGGCAGCAGTGGAGGCACGCAGCCTCCCAGCAGCCTCGTGCTGCTCTGCACACACACCTTGGGCTCAGGCTGCAGGCACAGCCTCCCAGTCTGCTCTACAGCCTCATTGCCTTCACAGCCTCCAGCTGTACTCTAGCCATGCCAAGCCTAACCATGAAAGGCAAATTTAACTCTGATTTTTTTTCTTTTTTGTCCGCAGTTAAAATACAGCATCTCTTCTTCCTTATTAGTATAAGGAAAGAAGGCCTGCGTTTGGCTGTCTGACACATCACAAAAACATGGAACATTCATTAAAGATTTATAGCAACATCAAACATTCTGTTTTACTTTCAATTTTGTCACATAATCCCAATAAAACAGTGATTTAGCTGTATATGTTAGTTATTTGTCACTGCTGAGTCCTTCCTGTATCACTGCTGACACACAAATACGTAAGCCAGTGGAGTCAGCCTGCATGGAGTCTGTCTCTTTTGGGAGCATTTTAAGGATTCTTCTTCTGCAGAAGTATTTTCAGATTGGGCTCTATATTATTTAAGCTTTCCAGGAAAAAAAAAAATTGAAAAAACCCCTCTTAAGTAATGCATTAGTGTTATTCTTATCTAGGGAAGGCTTGTGGGACTAAGTGAAAAGATAAAGGAAATAACATAGACATGGAGCTGTGCTAATGTTAATATTTGATTAGAAATATTCCAAACAAGATGTCAAGACAAATTCAGCTCTTGTTATCAACACACACCCAGCTCGTTGAGGCTGAAATAGTGTGTTCAGAGGTACAATTTAGAACTTAAGTTATTTGAAATTAGTTTGTGTTCACAAAATGAAGATACATTCTAAAAAAAAAAAAAAACAACAAACAACTCCCTAACCTTTCTAATGTAATGCTCAGAATTAATTAGCAAGGACAAGAACTACTGGAATCAAATTCGTACCTGTTCTTCTATTATTACATGTTGCTTAATTTAGAACAACACTATGTGCAACATCAAACCACTTGACTTCATCTTCCCAAAGTCTTAAATTAAATAATTTAAGTGTCTAACGTCCTCATACTTAACACATTTGCATTTCTCTCTTTGGCTAAAGCTGCCACAGGCATAATCTCCTGAATTTAAGTGGCGCAACAGAGCTATCCTCTGACACACCACATTCACTCCCCTTTCCATACAGTTTCATCTATTCAATCATTAATTGTAAATGTTTCTATGGAGAACTTGTATACTGCAGCAAGGAAGAAACCATTCTAAAAAAACAACCTGCCTCAGGTTGTAAGTCACCATAATGGTGCCAATATTGTCATTGTCGACAATGACATACAAGGAGAAGATGGAGAAAGAAAGGCACACAATTAAGTCTAAGCTGATGGCATGATACCCAGAAGCAGTTGTCAGAGAGAGAAACAAGAAGATGGAATTGGATGCAGAGCAGTCAGGAGCAGAGAAAGAGATGTGTCTCAGTTGGGTGAGGACAGCAGGTGAAATTATACAACTGGACAACATCATCCGGAGAGAAAGCAGCAAAATTTAGAAATGGTAAAATAAATAAAACAAGAAAACAGGAAAAAGAGGGAACTAAGGAAGAAAAGAGCTGCTAAGTAGGGATGGGAAAAGCATCCCATCCCATCAAAGCATCCCAGAGTCAGTGCCAAGGGAAGCTGGAATGTTGAGAAGACATGAGAACTAAACAGAAAGATCAAGGCTGGATATGGAAGTCTGGCCAAGAACCCATGGCTTGAGGCTTGGTAAAATCCCACCAGAACTCAACCCTGAGCCAGGATGTAACTGCAGAAGAGAAATTCACAGCAGCTCCTGACTGTGCTGTGGCCTTCTCAAAATGCACCTTGGTGGTACTTAGGTTACAGGGTATTTCAGAGAAGTCACCTCTTCTCTCTGTCTGAACTCCCCATTGTTACATGACTGAAATAATAATTGTTTTCTGCACGGCAGTCCTGTACAGACTAGGAGGGGAGGCAGCACTGGAGCCATATAAAGGCATGAGATGTATGCAAGCATTTCAAGGATAGAGAATGGTTAAGGACACATTTCTTGGTGATGAGTACAGAAGTCAGCAGCAGCCAGACATGGGGAAAGAGGGAGAAGGAAAGACACACCCAAGGCAGTGGGAGAAGGGCTAGAGAGGATTGTCAGGAGCATCCAGCATGGATGAGGAGCACTGGGGGCTTAGGCCATGTTACTGTGCATCTGTTAGAACTACCTATGTAGCTCCTCTTTACCATTCCCCCCACCCATTTTATATATCTTTCCTGTGCTCTTTAAGATATCTTTCACAGAAATTACAATTACTGTCATTTCAGCTATCTGCCTCTATTTCAAAATGTCTGCATGCACCTTAGCTCCTCTACCAAACGTGTTCCACAGCAGTCTTAAGGAAAAAGAAAGGGATCAGAAGCTGGAATCAAAAGCCACCACAACTAATAAAGCTTACTTAATTAGACAGAATACAATTATTTTATGATCCATGTGGTTGCCTGCAATAATTCGGTCAGTGAAACAAAGTACATGTTAGATTTTTTTCTTTCCATGAGAAACCACTTCTTCCATAATGTTTAAACAGCATTATGACCTAACAGTAATAAATGAATACAAGGCTTTCAAACACAGCTGCACAGGAATCCATAAACTACAGAATGGTTTGTGATGTATTTACTTCAGCTTGCTTCAAAGCAGGACTAGCCTTTCTTAAAAAAGAAAAAAGAAAAAAAACCACAACACAACAAAGAACTGACCTTGGTTTTGCTGAAGGAAATCATTGACAAGATTTCATGGGAGAAAGATAGAGTGGTAAAATACAAAATCTTTTTATATTAAGACATGTCAAGTTACATCAGGAATAATTTTGGACTATGCAACTGTATTTTGTCTCAGGCATTTGCTAAACTTAACAAGCTGAAATAGACAACAGTAGAGTTGTTAAGATTTATTTCTTATTTTCTTCAAAACGTCTGTGTTTGTTTCTGAGCAAGAGGATGATTTTCCCATCCTGAGAAACAGCGAAAGAGACAGTATTTTTCAGTGTGAGCCGGGAGATGGAAATTAATGAAAGATACTTGTAAATCATTCATCAGCCTTGGCAGTGCCAGGCATTTTGCATTTCAATACCTCCATGGTTCTAAGAACAGCATAAGGTAAGTTCATAGAAACCAGACTGTTTCCTCATCAAATGTATCACGGATTTACCGGGAGAAGGATATTCACCCCTTCCATCTCCTGATTAGCGAAGAACCGACCATTGTAGCAGTTCTCCTCTGAAATGTTCCTGGCATGCTGACAGACTTTTTTCCCAGCACTATTGCATCCTAATGAGCAAGACTCCAGCCTGCTGCAAGAGCTGTTTCTCTCCTTTACCACAAGGTTTTGTGCACATGTGTGTGACGCTTCTGAGAATAAATTGTGAACACTGTGTTTTCCATGTACAAGTATTTCTTTTTTTGAGGCACTGCATCTCCTCATTGAAGACATTCAGCTTCTTCCTAAGGCAGCAGGATCCTGGTTGTCACATTATGTTTCAGTCTTAGATGACAGCATATTTTTCAAGTGTCCCTGCATTTACCTCGAAGTTTCCTCTCTCTTGACAAAGTTGCTCCTAAACAAGCACGAAATTGTGAACTAGGGGATGATCCCTCCTTTCTAAAGCCCTTAGTAGATCTTTGCTTCCTCTGATCTTTTTCCTTTCCCTTCTTTTGTAAATCCTCACGCTGCTTGCCAATATCAACATTTAGAAAGTGTAAATTAATTAAAAAAAAAAAAAAGAAAAAAAGAAAAAAAAAGCACATCTGTTTCGGTAGAATTACAACAAAAGCATGAAGAAGCAGCAATACTTCTCACTCAGCTACAAGCACTGTGATAGAAGTCTGAGAGCTCACTTATCTGAATTACAGCATGTTCCATGAACATGATTGTGCCCTAATGATACCACTGTCCTTTAGCTAAGCCCTGGGGCCACGCAAAGTGTTCAGTGCCGTGGACAGCAGCTCATGTTTTGCACACTGCCTAAGGCCTAAATAGGCCTTTCATATACAGGCCAGATGTTCACTCTTTCTTAGGCCAGCTTAAGGCTAGAACAAACCTTTTCAACCAGGGTTTATCAGAGTTTCTAAATTACATGCTGGGAAGAAATTTAATTGGTTTAATTAAGAAAGTTTATTTCATGGTAATTCAGTTTTGTTATGCTGCAAGACTTAATGTGTCCTCTGATAGGAGTGATTTGTTATAAATATTCATAGCAATCCTTTTCTCAACCAAGCCAAAAAAAATATACATATTCAAGTATAAAGTTGAAAATTAAAAAGGGAATATGTTCTATAGACTGAAACATGACTGACCAAATCTCCTCACAGTAGCATCCATGCCTATTTAAGTCAGGATAATTGTCATGGCTCTGTATGGATCACACAGTGCTCACAAATCCTCTCTGTTTTCAACAGAAATGTCAAAGGCAACAAGGTCACATCCTGACTGCTTTCCTCCCATGAAGTTTTAGTCATTATTTTTCTTGACCGGTTGCTGGGTGTTGCTGAGGTTTGGGGGTCTGTTTTGGATTTGGTGAGGGCTTTTTCCCAAAAGCATCATAAGAAACAAAACATATTATATAATACTATTCAATGCAAACCTCACAATGCTGTTTTATCATGTTTTGAAGTGAGCCCTGCCTGCCTGAGATGCCTGACAGTGAAGATTGCAGAGCCACACACCCAGGGGTAGGAAGGCAATGCAAGCTAGAGGCCAGGCTACCTGGGAAGGTCATGACTTAATCCTCCACACTGAACAAACACCATGGCTTAGCTAAAAATCCAAGTTCACAGGCATCACTCAGGACCACAATGAGCCTGCAGGTCAGGCGAGACAACAGGAGGAAAACTAATGTTGATTCAGTTGGGCTCTTCTGAGGCTCAGGCATCCTTCACACTGCTCCCTCTTTGCCCCTCACCCTCTTTGCCCCTCACCCTCTTTGCCCCTCACCACCAATCATTCTCCATGAGGAGACTGCAAGGGAAGCTCCTGTGCTGGACGCAGAGCAGATCCATCCAGATCAATAGTGGGTTCATTCTTCCAGCAGCAATTTTATTGCTGGCAAATGGTGCCCAGGGCCAGTGCTGGTGTCCCCTGCCCTGACACCACAACCACTGCTGCCAGTCTGGTCCCATCCCTGTGTCCCCAAACCTGCCAAACTGGAATGAGGCAAGAGTTTGGTCCTGTCAATCACAATTAGATGGAAGTCAGCAAAAACATAGACTAGATCATAGGACAAATGCCTGAGCCACTGTTACCTCCTTTGTAAGATTTTCTGCTACACAAATCCATCAATGCCACACACAGGATTCTGGCTCCATATTTTAGCTGCTGTTTCAGGTAGAAACAGCATTTCCCAAATGAACAAGTCATCTGGAAGAACACATGGAAAAGGAGGGAGAAAGAGACATGCCAGAGTGTTATACACTCAAGAGACAGAGCAAATATTTTTTATTAGAACAACCCAAGGTGCTCAGTGTTTAATATGTTGAACTCTATTTATTAGTGTTTTTTCATTTAAAAAACCCCAACCAAACAACTAAGTAGTAATCAAGGCTTTCCAAAAACTTTATTTGCCAGTCACAGCATGACTCTGAAAGTCATTTATTTTGTGGGTCTCAGTTTAGCCCTGAGATAGAAGACGTTTTTACACATATTATGCAGATTTGCATGATTTCCTCAAGGCTTTTAAAAACTGCAGCTCTCAGATATGAAAAAAACACACAGGTACGTTTTCACATATTTCTTTTCAAATACTTTTACATTTCTGGCAAGTTAAGCAATGAAAAAATAGTAGGAATATTTACTAGGATCCACAGTAGTACCTGAAGTCAGGAGTTAGACTGAACAGGCAGAAAGAGAATATTTTTTGTGCTCCAAGTCTGTTTTGCCTCGTATGATTTGCAGCAGACCAAGCACAGCTCTTGATTCTGTGTCTGAGGTGGTGGCTGATGTAGTATCAGGCAACACAAAAAGACCCTTTAACACATTTTAATAGACCTTAATCTGATTTCTTATGTTAAAAAAAAAAAAAATAAAAGAAAAAAGAAAAAAAGAATAAAAGACTGATCTGTAGGAATTTCAGCACAGTATCTACAAAAGGGTTATTTTTAGCATCCATCAGTTAAAACCCCTTTATAGGAAAGGTCCTGAGCTGCCCTCACTCATATGTACAGCAAGAGAGGCTCAGAAGGAAGAGCAAGAACAATTGTATTTTAAAGGCTGTGTGAGTTCCTTTCTTCTCTTAATACTACACTATGCAGAACAGTTTATCACCCAGTCCCCTAAAAAAGCTGCAGTGCTTTCAGATATTCATGCCAAAAAAACACCCCAAAAAAACAAAAAAAACACTAACAACAACCAACCTACAAAGAATCCCCTACTCTTCAGCAAAGAGGTCCACTTTTTCCAACTGGTTAAATTAGGGAAGTGATGAGCCTTCCCTAGGTTACTAAAACATATAAATCAGATATCTTGACAGCACCTCTCTGCCAAATCAAAGTGAGAAAAACAAATCCATTTACAAAAATATCCGATTGATACAAATGGTATTTTCTTTTCAGTTCCCATGGCTGTATGAGTATTTGAAGCAACAGGAAGGTAGAATTAATCTTCTTTAATACTGTAAGGAACACGTTTCAAAATAAAGAGTATTATCAATTTATTCCTTTTTTATCAAAACAAAAAAGATAAAGAAACAGCATAGCTGAGTCTTGTGAGAGAGTGGCAGAGCTCAGAATATGCAGCTGACACCACCACTGGGAAAGAAACAATCTGCCTTTTTAGTTGGCCTACCTGCACTTTGAGGTTAGGTAAGTGCACTGGAGGTTAGAAAAGTGTCGTTTCCTTCCCCAAACAAGATGTGCCAGCCTGTCACAGCACTACAGAGAAGAGATGGCTGCTCACTACCTGCTCTCTAGCTGATCTTCTCCAGCTCCTCATGACAGCTCTTTCTCTCAAGTTTACCAGATCAGCATTGCCATAATGGTTTATGACAATGCAGTAGTCCAGGACTACCTGCACAGATGCACATTTATTCCCTCTGTTGACAGAAACTCAATTCATTTTTCGGAATCCACAATATAGCTCCCTACAAGATGAGCTGTGGAGAACTCTCAAGCTGCAGTGAATGGAGTGGTTTTGAGAACAAACCACTGGGAGGAGGCATTATGTGCCAAAAGCATCTCAAATTCAAATGTGTTCTTTCTAAAGAAAGAAAAGGAAAAAAATTAAAAATAGAATTAAAAAAAAATCTTGACCCAGAGAACACCAGATGATATATGTGCACCAAAAAATATGTTGCCCTTCTGAGTTTCCAGAGTCAATTTCTGTATTTGAATGTAATATTTTAATCCTTTGTTTACATTTGTAAGAATCCCAAGAAATGGAAATATACAGAGAACCTCTTAGCTAGCAATGTCATATTTTTGGATGAGATCAGAAATCCCCTGAAAGGGATGTAATAAAAGAAATGTGGAGAGGGAAAAGGGAAAAAAATTGGAACACAAAGCTATGAGACCATTGTATGAATTTAAAAGAATGGTATAATGGACAGAGGCAGAGATAGCAGGTGTGACAAGAGCAACAAAAGGTTTAAACTTCAGTATCACGTGCAAAGAGGAAAAGCCCATCAGGAGCAAAGTATTCCAGATGATGGAGGAGATCATTTCTGCTATGAATTTTTTAATACATCAGAGAGAAATGAGCTATGTGCCAAAACAGCCAGATAGAAAAACTCACAAAAGTCTAGCCAAAGACACCAGTACATGTTACCAAGATGAACAGTTGGGCTGCAAAAATCTTAGCTTTTATTTTAGACAAACTTATCTGTTCTTCAATAACTTCCTCTTAGACACCTACAGCATGATTTACTTAATTCACCTCTCTGACCACAGGTTAAGTCACTATATTAAAAACTTGCTGTTAATATTTTCTGTTCCACTCAAATGCGTACTTTTCTTACGAATCACTGCAAGTGTGCTATACTTTAGCTTTAATTCACCTGCAGATTTTTCTGGGAACAATAAGATTATTTGAAAGAAGTAATTTTAATGCTTTTCTACAGTTTTACTGTCACTTTCAATGGAATTTGGTATAATATATAGTTTTGGCCATGCATTGTGTCACTCTGAGTACAGACACACCATTCAACCACAAATTATCTCTGCTTCTCATTACTAATGTTCATTCACTGCATGAATTCCATGCAGGAACTACACCTTAAAGCAACATCATTCCTCTGTGAAATTAGAAACTGAAGACTGTTTCATTAGCCACCTTTTTATTTGATGCCGACATTGCACAGGCTTTAGACTGAAGTTCATAACCTGTTCATAAGCAGTATTTTTTCAGTTCACTTGCTACCATGGAAAAGAACCAAACCAATTAAGAATGCTAAAATTGCCATTTCGTTTTCACTGAGGAAAGAGAGAGATTCTGCTAAGCTGACAATAAAGAAAAAATATCTCACTACGGGAATTATCCAATTTGACTAGATAGGTCATTTCATTAACTAAAAAGTAACAACATCTCTAATCAGTCTTTCTCACCTATAAATTACCATTTTTATCTCTTCAAATCTTTAATTCACTGTTGCTTTTTTTCCCATTTGCTAACAACTACTGCCTTTGAAACACTACCATCAACCACATCAAAGGCATTTTAAAGAGAGGGGGAGTTCTCTTTGGATTGTACCACACATGGATCCTTTTCCCCATTTTTCCCCCACTGCTATATTGTACCACAAATTGCTGAAACTAGCATGACAATGGGTCATTCATAACACTCACCAAGTGCCATGGGAAGTAAGCTAAGTAAATCTGGCTAAGTGAACTCCTCTCCAAGCACAAAGAGCAGCAAGAGGAAGAACTTTCACGAGCAAGATGAACTCAGTCTCAAAGGAGCTTGAGGCATGAAATTGTGCAAAGAGGTTGGGGGAAAAACCACATCCACAAGGAAAGCACAATGCCCATGTATGTAAGGATGCATATTTTGATGAAGTAATATGTATCCATTCCTATATATGTATATACACACATACATATATAGATGAAAGAGCAAAAGGCAAGTTAAAGCTGCTTCCAGAAAGTCTGAACTTATGGGACTGATAACTAATGCAGACATTCATGTTAGCACTGCACCCCAGGATCAGACACAGGCCACTGCTGGCATCTCTTCAGATATGTTTCCATCTTGCTAATTGTCTAAAAGGAAATTAAGCTTGGTTAAGGTAAAGCTGAGCAGGGATTTTTCAATTGAGGGCCCTGTCTCTGCAATTCCATGTGTTCAGCAAAGCCCCTTTGACCACCTTCAAAGCTCAGACTGAGACTTTTCACTGAAAGGTTTCATATCTGACTATTTTGCCTGCCTTCTCTTTTCTCCTTCTCTTTTCTCCTTCTCTTTTTGCCTATTTGTCCCTCACTCTCCTCACTAAGAAAGGCTGCACTCACTGAAGCATTGAATCTTCCTCTTTTCTGTGGTTTTACTTTTAGATCTGTACAGTGTCCCAGATACAGACAGTCAGACAATAGCAGAATAGATAAGGAACTTCAAATTTTCACCAAGAAAGTGTTTCACAGAAGCCTCCAGCAGAACAAAGACGTGGCAAGTTACCCCAGTTACTCTTTAACAACATTTGGAAAATAATACAGAAACAAGTCAGAGTATTACAATATTGGTAAATCCAGCCTCATACCATCATCAGAGACATTAACCATTGCTCTCAAATTACTGTCTGAGGTTCATTTCTGTTTATGTTCACTGTAGAAATCAATAAGTCCACTGGTCCTCTGCTCTCTGACTGAACAACTTCCTCTGGGAAATCTTCCCCCAATGGCCTCAGCATCCTCTCCAGTGGTACAAGGAAGCAGTGGTATCAAGCAAGGAAGAAAAAGGCAAATTTCTCTATAAAGGTGAGAAAATACTTTTTTTCACCTAGAAACTACTCAGGCAGAGGGTACTACAATTTACATCTTCATTGCAACAAATTGGTTCCTGCTTATGAGTAAATATATATTTCAATTTTTCAAAGTCCTGTAGAAAGAATGTGTCACTTGATTTATGCAGTGCATTTTAAAAAGCCAGGAGAAGACCTATGCTGCAATTACCTACATTCAAACCAAAGGAGATCTGAGTATGCAGATTTCCCTGGATTGACTAACTTGTGCACATGATTTCTCTTTCACAAAAATCACAATGAAATCACTCCCTGTACCAGAACTCATAAAATAAATACTCATAAATAGCGACATAAACAAGTACTCATAAATAGCAGCCTCACTGTGTAGGTCCTAGCATGCTATAGAAGTGACCTGAATATTCCAGTTCAATTCCCAGGTCCCATTCTCCTACTTCTTCCAGAAGTGTCAGAATGCTGATGAGTTTAATCACCAATACAATAGACCATACACAGGGCACAGTCCATCATGTGGGAATGGGTTTAAAAAAAATTATTTCACCCTATCAGGGGTCATTTCCTAAGGCTAGAAAGCTGCTCAAGCACTCTGTGGCAGATCAAAAGTCTATTTACCCTTCAGCAAGGAATCATTTTTCTCTGTTCTCTAATCTCTTGAATATTATATGATATAACTGACACTACAACAGTTTTTGTAGCCCTTACTATTGACCAGGTTTCCTTGTAGGTTTAAGGCAACTCAGGAAATCTGTATTTTTTCCTGCTTTAATCTCATTATCATTTGAATGGAAGATTGTATGGAAATCATATGAAATCAAATGTTTCTGTACGGTTGTCTCATATATAAACACACATTAAGATCCTTTCTGAGCAGCTCTGGTTTGCTATCTTCAAGCTCCCACACCTTGCTAGCAATGCACCTTTTAATCTGTCACATTTTCCATTTGCTTTATTCTGCTAACAGAAGGTTTTTTTCCCTCTAGCTTGAAGTACTTTCTACCAATATCCAAACAATAATTAAAAGAAAAGCCTAACAATTAGTAATACCAACTGGTATTTGTTTCAGTTTTTTTTTTCTATGTAATTCAAACATGTCAAGACACTGAGTAACCATTATTAGCTGCAGTTTATAACTGAGAGAAAAAAATGACTGCTGGAGAACTGAAGTGCTCTGTCACATGCCACACAGCCTGCCAAAGGCATAATGAGGAATCAAACACTGAATTCCAGTCTCCAAGATCAATGATTAATCCATGGCAAGATTGCGAATGGTCATTTGCTGACCCAAACTCTTACAAAAACCTATATGTGTCAGTTTTTTGAGGAAACATTAGGAGATCTGGGCTCTTTTCTGGCCTTTGGGGCTAATTTACTGTGATCTTCAGCAGAAAGTCACTGTATGCCATGGCTTCTCTGTCTGCATAACATGGATATCTGCATCCACCCCCACACATTCACATTTTCACCCCAGGAAGCTGGTGAAACTGGTGTTTTCTGTTGGATTTTGGTATGGAACATCATGTTAGTATTACATTTCTTTGGACTAGAGTGTTAGACTGTTTAATTCACATGGGATCTAGCAGGATGTGAGATACTCAGCTGAATTATCTTTCAAATATCATTCAGTATTACAAACAGCAGCACCAGGCTGCTGGAAATTATTACATTTAAACAATGTCAATGAAAAATAAGGAGCCAGAGTTTGTCTTCTTGCTTGGATGCAGAACATGAATCAGTGCAGTGATACCTGACATTACAGGTCAAATTGAAAACAAATTTGCCAATGGAGTCATAATTTGCAGAAGATTTAGAACAAATTTTAAAACTTCAATTGTGTAAATATTTTAAATCACTCAGAGGAAGAAGGAAATTTTTAAGCCATTATTAAATATCAGCTAACATCCTTGAAATCAGGTAGAAATGTATCTTCTCTGCTTCTGTACTTCAACAGAACTTTTCAAAGGTACCTGCTCCTCTGAATAACTTAATTTTATTTCATGGTGATGACAGCAATCAGAAAAATCATTGCATAATTCCCACCCTTACTTCCCAACACAGCAGTGAAAGAAAGATTAAATCAAAGAGAATGCTGCCTAGGTAAAACCTCTTCACTCAGGGAATAGGTAAAACACCAACTTTCCTGCTGCCAAACTTGCATTAAAAAACCTATGCTACACCTAGTAAGCCACTTAAGTGGAATATTCTTCCCCTGCCTTTAAGTGGAACAGTTTGTTCCAAGTGTGAAAGGACTTGGCTATTCCCCTTTTTCTGTTCCCAGTTCTGTCCCTGCCTGGTGACTTTGTCCTTAGTATTCAGTCATTTTTGCCCTCCTTCATAGGTCCATGTTAGCAATGTACAGCAAGCCTATACAGATTACATACAGCTTTCAGACACAATATAAATTGTCATTCCTATCTTGATATTTTCCATACAATTTCATACAAGTACAAAAAGAAATGCGGTGCATTACTGAGAAAACACATTTCAGTGTTCCCTCCATCAACTAACCAGATAAAAATATGGAATAGGTAAGCCTAAGTTTGGGGGTTTTGGGGGTTTTGGTCCTGCTCTGGAGGCAATTAAATCACAGATTTTTAGATTACAATGTGGTCTCTCATGGACTCGTGTTAGATTTGGTGGGCTTTTGGTGGATTTTTTTTTAAATAATAATGTCTTCTCTGGGATATTAGAAAACTCAGTGTCACACTGTAATTTGGTTTCTGTTTTCTTCCTTTACTTTAGAATATTTTATACAGACTATTCAGAGATAACTTCTTTAATTTCCTGCTGGTGTCACATTCTGTTTGGTACATTCATAAAAAGCAGTGTCACTTCTGGGGAAAATTAAAAAACCACACACACACTAAGGGCACAGACTCCTCACTGTGGGTTTTTGTCTTGCCAAGATCATGGTGTCTTTGCATAGAACCCTGTCATCAGTCCTAAAACTAGAAGCAGTTTTCTATAAACAGGTTAGAAATGTTTTATCTTTGTTTTATTGACATCTAATCCCATGGTTTCAGAGTACTACAGTAAAGAAGAGATTTTTATGTGGTGTTTTTCAGTCTGTATTGCTATATTTTTTGACTCATCATACTGTTTATGAAAATTTAGTTTGCTCTGTGATTTAGCACCCAGACCAACGACTTTTATACTTCTCATTTGTTGAAGAGCACTATCATTTTGCATTTTACAGTAGAATTCCTCTCTCAAGCTCTCTTGACCATTGTCAATTTTCTTAACCACCATGGAATGAATGAAAACTAAGCTTGGACATCCATCCTATGGGAAAAAACCCAGCATAAGTTGCTTTTCAATAGAACTATAGACAGATTGTCCACCAGTCAAGCTGCAAAACTACATTATCCAGGGTGTATTTCTATCCATTTCCAAAAAGCAGCTTGCAAATATGTCCAAGTGCAATAAATTTCTCATGCTCCAATGTATTTCTGGAAGTGGGCAATCAGCACTGGATTTTGAACAAACCCTTTTTAATTTGATGTCTTCCCCAATTTCATTCCAGCCTGTGCCAGAGAGGGAGCTACCCTGAAGAGCATCATTTTGTCATGCTGCAGCTGCCAGTGACTCAGTGGTTTAAAAACTTGCTGATGAGGAGGGAGAGGGGGAATAATACACACAGAACATGGGGGGTTTTGGTCTGTGTTTTAAAATGCCATAGAGAAAACATTAAAATCACAGAATTTTTTAAATTTTTTAAAAGATATTGGAAGATATGACTATACTAACTCCAGTTGCTCTTTCTCCCATCACTCCTTTACTCTCAATATCCTGCAACCATAAAATAAGGCTTTGCCTTCCTCCCATGGGCAGAGCTGACTTCACTGGGAACTGGAGATGGACAGAATCTGACCCAATTCCCAGCTTGAATTCCTCTCCCTCGAGAGTTCATGTCTTGACCAACTTGGAGCAGAGACATCCTGCACTCCACAGGTGGAGAATTCCTGAGGCACAGCCAAACCCTCAGCTCTGCCATGCACAGTAACCATGAGAATACAGAAAGCACCACTGGTTCTCCCTGTGGATCCAGAAAAGGGATGTATAGACAGGCAACTGCAAAAACCTCAGGACTGGGGGCATGGGGGATAAAAGTGTTTCAGCTTCTTCCAGAAATTAGGAGTTCTGATGCAGAAATGCCCAGAAACAAAGTGTTCTTCCCTCCACCCACATCCCCAAGTTCTGCACGAATCCATTTCATTAACCTGTACTGCTGACTAGGGGTTTCATCCTGAGCTCCAGCTTTCCAATTCATCCTGAACAATGGGAATATTGCCACAGAGCCTGGTGGATGTTGGCTGAGACCCACTGTGCATGGGGAATGACTTTCTGAGGGAGATGGCTGGGCCTGTAAAAGGAAATGTGCATCAAATGGAGATTGCTATGAAGTAATGGGACTAGGAGCAATTGACCAAAGCGAGAAATCCATATTAAATGGAAAAATTATGCAGCATGCAGCCAAAGGAAAGGACTTAAGGACAATTCCTAAAAGCTGTAATCCTAGCTTGGGGATGCAATTAAAGGAGAAAAAAAAATTAAAATAAAAGTGTGTTGGGAGACAGGAGGCAAAAATGCATTTGGAGAGTAGAATACAAAATCATGTGAGGATGCTGTTGCTTTACAAGGGAGCAGCTGGACCCAAATTTAGGCCCAAATTTGTCACTGGCTCTGAGGGGAGACTGTCACAGCAGCAGCACCCTGGCAGGACAGCACAAAGGGAGGGAGGCTGAAGTGTCCTGTTCTCAGATATCACAGCACACATCTCCACACACAGAGCTTTGCTTCTTCATCCCAATTCTTCCAGCATCTAAAGAGATCAGGATTTCATCCAGAACAGAGAAAATAGGGCTAGGACCTCTCAGACTCTTTCTATACCTAACCAAGATAAAAATAAAAGACACAGCTCTGTGGAAAAGCCACAGCTAAGTGGCTATTCCATTCTAACAATCTTCATGCCCTTGAAATTTAGTTTGAAATGGAGCAGCCTGCTATTTCCCCATCAAAAATCAATACAATCAACAGGTTAAAACATTCTCAGTTACAATGAAACAGTATCTGAGGAAACAATACACGATACTTTAAGAAACATCTGAAAGCTTAAAGACCATAAGAAAATAGAAAATGTCTTTGTTTGCCCAAGGCAATGACATGGAACTGTAGATGAGAAACTTGAGGAGATGGGGTGTCTGTTCCCAGCAATGCCAGCTCCCTGCTCGGTGACCTTGGGCAAATCACCTCGCTGTCCCTTGCCAGAGTGAAGTCAAAATGCTTCCTTACCTACAGTGGCTCAAGATCTGTATGAAGAAACTGTATTTCTCTTAATAATCCTCTAAACATCAGAGGTATACACACAATATAATAGCACACCACCATTTAACACTGGGCTGTGGCAGAAGAAAAGATCTTACACAGACGCTGTGTCTGGTTTGCACTAACTCATTCAAATGACATCCCAGAAAACATTGTGGACCTGTGGATCTCTGCATGCATGCAGTCAGGGGAATCAGAATGTACCTTTTCACAATCAAATTAGGAATGAAATTAAATTCACCAATCCCCTGCTAAAATATTGACGACAGCCTGATTTAAATGTATTTCTTCATGACTGTACTCCCAAAGCTTCCTTAGAGGTCCAGGCTAACACACTGCATCTCTTCTGCTGAGCATCAATTCCTGGCCACAGGATGCAGAGACACATCAGTTCCCTCCTCTTGCTTTGAGATAAGGAGCAAAAGAAAATCATATTTTAGGGCTGTTTTTCAACATGTGTTCATTTGACCCCTCTTTTGATGAAACGTCTGGCACGAGGATCTGTGAGTGAGACTTTTCAAAG
The DNA here is from genome assembly GCF_008360975.1 of Lichenostomus cassidix. Lineage (NCBI taxonomy): Eukaryota > Metazoa > Chordata > Aves > Passeriformes > Meliphagidae > Lichenostomus > Lichenostomus cassidix. The sequence goes on along the minus strand of NC_139489.1, from coordinate 6,072,999 downwards.
GGCCTGATAAGGTGTAGATCATAAACTCTAGGAATGCCATATCCATTTCTGAGAGGGCGAGTGTGTGCATGTGTGTAAGTAAAATGGCCTAGTTTAAAATGTCTTTAATAACCAATATTTGCCGGGTTGAAGCACACGGCTGTGAGCTCCCCCTGCTGATTCTCCAGTTCAGATAAACCAATCGTCTTCAGATGCTTTTGCAAACACTTTTGATATTGGCTCAAGGTCAAAGGAGTGGACAGCTGAAAAGGACTTTAATTTTAGCCTCACTAGCACCACAGACCAGAAACTAGCAATAAGGACATTATGTGTTTTATTCTGATCCCGCTGGGGTACTTTTACAGTGGCTACCAATCCAGATTTCAGTGCTGCTGCCCAATTTGCAGGCTAATAGAACAAAACCATTTGATACAATCTCTGTGCTTCTAAAAAATATACACCAAGTAGGAGATTAAAATTGAATTGGTATGAGAATATGTGCTGTTTTTCACCTTAGACATGAACATTTGAAACCATATATGCCCAGCTACAGGCAGACACCAACCACTTCTTTGATCAGCTGTAACATATATCTCTATTACTGTGCCACCTAAGCTAAAAATAAAAAAAAAATCATGATTTACAGCCCTCACATTTTAAAGGCTAAAGTGGGCTTTCACAAACATGAAAGCCATGTCATGCAGTGGCCCAATAATCCAAGATTACACATTTAAAATAGACCCTGTTTCATATTTTGCTATTATCAAGACCATGTTTTTCTGCTTTTCTTCATATCACTCACCAGTAAGTTGAAGGACATTGTCTATCCTCCGTCCTATCTGTTGGCTATATTTTATACAGTTCCAGATTTTTTGGGCAAGTGTTTTTATATCACATGGAAGTTTGGATGCGAACAAGTCAGTTCATTTATTGCTGCATTTCCAGATCCATTTCAAAAGGAATTGCTGACATCTACTGGTTCAAATTATAAAATACTCAAGTTTTTCCTTTCAAATAAAATCTAATGGCTCTGACTTCTTTCTCAGATGATGGCAGAAAAGGCAATTCTGTTGAAATTAGCAGAAATAAACCCCTTCTCTCCCATTTAGCAGCTCATCTCCTCTCTGTGCTTTCTGGCAGACATAGATGTCTAGAATTACATCTGCGAGGCACCAACAATTTTTTAAACATGAAAACCACAGGGAGCATTTGGCTATCACACAAGGCTGCTCCACCCAGTACAACACAAAACCTTCACATTTTGTGCTGAAAATTCTCAAGCAATTCTTCAAATCTGATGCAACACAGGATTAGCATCCCCAACCTCCCCCTTCTCAGAAGAGACTCAGCTCCCCTCCAGTTGTATTTCTGAACCTTGAGGCTGCTGCTCAGACACTCCAGTGCCACTCTGGGCACTCCAGCTCTCCCTGCCATGCCTGTGATGCTAAGGATTTGGGGAAGATGTGGAGGAGTGTGGCTGAAGGGCTCCAGGGATTTGGTATTTCAGACTGGGGGGCTCCAAACAGACATGTTCCCCTCTCCCCTTGCTTGGCATCATGCACTCAACACCTATTCTTTCCCAATTCAGCACCAAGCCAGCTCAGATGTCACAGTTGGCCAAATCTCAGCACACACAGTGCCCCTCTTATCCCTCCTCTGTGTTTATTCATGACTTCTCCTTACTCTTTCTGAAGCAGGGAGCAGCAGGCACAGCTGTGCTCTGAGCTCACCTCTGGAGCGGCACATACTTACAAGATAGACCTTTCCATGCTGCATTCCAGAGGTCAAGTTAGGAGCTCTGGGAACAGGAGGAAGCTTGGCAGTGGTAGGATGGCATCACTGCTCAAGCAGCTTTGCAGATGCTAGCCTGGGAAACTGGAGACACTCATAAGGCCAGAAAGCAACTCTGACTACTTTGAAAATGCTTCTTAGATGGAAAACTGTGGCAATTAGAGAGGCAGACAGGTACCTGAGGGCATTTGGAGACACAGGTCAAGAGCAGTCCATTTAGCAGGCAGTAAAACTAGATATACGAGACAACTTCCTATGCCAAGTCCTAGGGTTTTATCTCAAAACAAGCTTTCTCTTTTTATACTCCTAAGGGCAGCAAACCCAATTTTTACTTCTTCTGCAGACATCCAGAATTGCACTGCTGTCAAGTGCATCACTACTGGCAAATCAGTACCTTTCACTCTCATTGCCAGTACCTGGCCAGAGCATCAGACAAGCAGGAGGGCAATTAAAATATCACTCTGCTCCAAGAAACATATTGAGAGCCCACAGGCTTCAGTGATAACATTTCAGTAGGCTCACATCAAAATGCTGTAGCAGACCTGGCTAACAACAAGTATCAGGCTGGACTTCTCTTTCCATTAGTTCTTTTTCCTCTTCACGAATTAAAACACACATCTACTCTGCATGACATAATTATTGTTTCAGATTTATAAGATCCTGACTTTTGTGTAGTCTTTCAAAAAGGCATTCGAGGCACAGAAAAATAGTTTTCACTGCTGTGGTTTTCGACACTTTGAACAAAGTCTTGAGACAGTGCATTAATACAGGAAAACAGGAAAGCAACCTGACAGCAGTAGGAATGCAGCAGGGCGTGGGATGGCTGGAAAACACAAACAGAATAACCAAAATCCCACACAGAGCAAGATGTGAAAAGAGATGCTGGAGAGGAAGAAAGCTCTGGCATGTCAGCTGCTGATCACAGCCAGCAGAGAAACAGGGCACTGTCTTCCCAAGTCACTTCCTCAGTACCTTACCAACAGCAGGAATGTGAAAGGCTGTGGCCAGCAGGCTTAACTCACTTTTTCAGAAGAAATCCTTCAAGAGAGGACCTGTAGGATAGAAGAAGTCACTATGCAAAGTTACTGCAAATGAGAGAAAGCAGCACAAGAATCCATCCATTTTTTCTTGCATCCACAGGCAGATAAGATGAAGAAATGGTAGGGTCAGCACTGGCACTCTAGAGAACCAGGCTCTATTCAAGATAGGAATGTGAAAGTGTCTCTGAATATTTTGCCACAGAATTGAATCAGGAAGTTGGCCAGGTAAAGAGGACTGGAAATTGATGGAAAATGAGAGTATAATTTTGGGTCAAGGAGAACTGAAGTTAAAAACAGTACGAGATAGGCAGATAGACAATGAATGCACTTTAATGACCACACAGAGACCCATTTCAAACAGTGCTTTATAACCTTCCTGCTACTCATCAGGTCCCAGCCAGCCCGTGGAGGATGTGCTTGACATGCTGCAGTGAATGGAAAAGTTCAAACATTAATTCATCCACACTGAGGTGTGCCCTGCCCTAAGGGCATGCAGCTTAAATTGAAGGGATCTAGAACATGAGAGGAGATACAGAAAAACAACAGAGAACAGGAAAATGTTGAGTGTTATTATCAAGACAAGCCATACACCTTTGGTAGGGTTTTATTTTTTAATTTCTGTGGTAGAGCAAGATAAAGAATGGGATAACACTGAACCAATAGAAGGACAAAGAGATGCCTGAGATGCCTGACCATGTTACAACTCCAGGTGCTTCTGATCAGAAGTGCAAGTTAGCCACAGAAGAGGGAAAGGTATGGAGTGGTCATTTTAGGTGGGAAAATTATATTTTATTTCATCATATTGTTTCAATGGCATTGTGGTTTTTGGTTTGCCTATGGACTCAGCTAATGCAAAGACATACAGTCATGTTAATTGAGTTGTTCAGTCATTCGTGACTAGTCTAAGTAGAAAAAAAGCCCAAGGTGTAGTGGACACAGACTTCTCCAAAGTCAGGATCAATTTAGAATTTATGAGTTAAAACAGTATACAGATAAAAGTGCAGCTGCATAAAGTAAAATCCAGACTTGCATTGTCCAAGACTTTGATTCAAGGCCATTCAAAATTCCAGGGTATTTGCTGTATGGTTCTGTGATGGCAGTAAGAGAATGTGGCTTAAGATCAGCCTTTAATTAGATAGATTGTCCTCTGTTCAGAGGCCCATTAAGCACAGATGCTTTTGCCAAAGACAAAAGCAGAACTGCTAGAAATTTTGGAAAGGGATGAAGAGGGAGGCCTTAAGAAATAAATATTTTGGAAAACTCTGTTTGGATTTAGTTAAAACAGAAGCATACCTCCTTAGCCTCAATGTACAAAACCTTGAGATACTGTGGTGCATGCATGGCCAGGCTGTACAGATAATGTAAAGGAGGTGCTGTTATTAATTGGTCATTTCAGACTTTTGTTCAGTTGGTTTTGCAGACAAATGTTCTTATGCCATTTGGCTGCATCCACAGCAAGGATAGAAGATTGTCATCACTTCGTCATGCTAACAAGGCAGCAATAAAAAAGAACTGGCAGTCAGGAATGAAACTGTAGAAAATGTTAATGGTGGAGCCACAGCACTGATGCCAAGTATTTCCAGTAAAGGGATGTAATTATTTTCAGGTACTTACACTGTGACAGGAAGGAAATGGCTGAGAGCTTTTCTTTTTGGCTCTTTACCCCTAAAGTTGCAGAGGCAAGATGTACCAAACTCACAGAGCAGTGACCCAGTCTGGGAGCTTCTGCTCCTGGCATCCAGAGCTGAAGTCACTTTAGCCACCAGGAGATTACAAAGCTGCTGAGCTTTTCAGTTTGAATCACCTCATACTCAGCACATCCTTCAAGGCCAAGCATATGGCTAGGAAAGTCTGAGCAACTCAAAGTTTTCTCTCTTAATCCTTTGGTTGACTGGTGACAAGCGTCTCAGGATTAATGTAACAGGACATTGAGGGAGAATCCACTGAATACAAATTACCTAAGAAAGGCTACAGAACATTTCTCCCCACTTTCAAACTAAGTGCTCAGCACCAGTGGTTTGGAATTTGCCTGACACTTCCCTGATTCACTGAGATGTTCAACATCTACAGGTATTTAACAAACTGGGTGTCTGTTGGTGACATCTCTAAAGGAGGCAAGTTAACTCAGTGCCAAGTAGACATTCACTACTTACCCCAGGAGGATATGTATTTTCACAGAAGGAAGAATAGGAAGTAATTGGTATTCTGCATTCATATAAGGAAAAAAAAATTGGAAAAAAACTGAAGAGCAAGAAAAAATTACAAAAAGAAAGAAAATCTCCTATGGGAAAATAACCCTTAATTAGACACTATAGGGTGTTTTTTGGAGAACATAGCATGAGGATGATGAGATACTTTTCCAGTATTAAGGACATTTATTTCCTACTATTTTTCAACAAGCTCTGCATTCATTTGCCTCAGCAAGGAAGTTACCACACTTTGGGAAGACAGCAGCAAACAGCCAAGAGTGCAATCACTGCAGCAGACCTAGGAAACCTCACTTGGGTGGAGAATGGAATAACTCAGACCTCACCCCCGTGCAGTTCACATTCCCTGGAAATTCCCTGCTAAGGAGAAGGTTGAATCTATCCTGTTTTTAGCTTTGTCAGGCTTTCTGAAATACTGGGCAAACCACTTGCTACACCTCTACTTCTGACCTCTACAAAGGGCACTTGCCCTTGGCATATCCTACCTCAAGGCCTGATTCACACATTCACACACACTGGTAGAAAAACTAATACCCTGTTCTTTCAGAACACTGTTCTATCTTAAAACGTTCAATTTCCCATTTCTTTTCAGGCCATCTGCAAAAGTATGCACGGCTATAAAATTTACTTCTAAATAGTGTGAGAATGGTTGTGCTCAGAAATTCATCTGCAGTCCTTTACTTGCTCGCCTCCCTCTACAACTTCCTGGAATAAGTATAGACTATGCCTCAGGAAAACAAAGCTATTTGAAAAGAGAACAGCTGCCATGGTGCTGAGTCAATACAGGCAGACAAAATAAAGTAAAATAAAATAAAATAAAAAAAACTACACTGCATCTGTGGCAATGTGGTTTTTTCCCCCCTCCATCACAATATCCCCAATGCACAACGCCTTGGCAACAGTTGAGCAAACAACAGTCCAAGCTTGTGCTTCCATGAACTGCATCCAAACCCTGAGATCATTAAAACACACTGATTCCTGCAATGGGGCATCCACCCAGCTGGTACTGCAGCATCTGCTTTAGAGCTATTTCCTCTGCCTCAGTCAGGCTCCTCTAAGTCATCCTGCTCCAAGGGATGAGCTGTGAGAAGGTGCAGTGGTTATTTATGGCTGTTAGCAGCCACAATAAGTGCAAAATTCTCCAGAAGCTCTGCCATCTTTTGCTAGGTATTGGCAGGGAGGTGCTGCTCATCTTTTCTGGTGACAACAACAGGTTTAGAGCGAATATTCATCTGTGATTCCAAAGGAGAAGATTCTTTCCATTGCAGTTGTTTTCACAACATGGTACAGGGTTATCCACACTTGGTATTTATGCAGGGAAATTGTAACCAAGGGAATGCAAACCAGTACTAAACTCTTGGTCTTACAAGGAGCACCATGAGCTAGGGGAGACACTAGAAATGCTTGCTCAGTGTTGGGATGTTAACAGTGACCTCCCTCATTTACTCTGTTAGCTGCATTAAAACATACAGTGACCTAGAGGATATAAAGTTACAGCAAACAGAGCCTTGGAAGCATCCAGGAACACTGAATAAAACAAACAAACAAACAAAAAAAAAGAAAAAAAAGTTGGCATGCTGGCCAGGGAATTCAGGGCTTGGATAATCCCTTCAAACTTTTACTTCAATCGAGGCTGAAGAGTGTTCTGTTTATTTAAAAGACACCTGCAGGAAAAAAAAAAAAAAAAGAAGAAACAAAAAAAGAGAAAACCCACCCCTGTTTTTAAAAGTGGGAAAACCACGCCATGTGTTCAAAAGCAAAGTTTAAAAATGGCAGCTTTGTGAATGTTCTGAACCGTAAACTGGTTTTGTGAATATTATGAAAAGCAAAATGTACATTAGCAAATTGCAGCATTCATACTCTGTGAAAGAGAATTTGTACAGCTGTAGACTGGTACATTTGATCTGCAAAACTTCAGTGGAACAGTTTTTCATAGGAACAAGCCAAATTCTTTAAAAATCTTTCTTTGCTTTGGGATGGAGCCTTTTAGAAACGAATAAGCTCATTTTTATTGTCCTCCCCATGTTCTGAAAAACATTCTCATGGATGTAAAGGACTTTTCACTGGGGCATAAAGCAGAACTCCAGACATGGCTGCACTAGCACCTAATAGCTCTTCCTCTCGTGCAGAATTCCTTATCACTTTGTACACAGCTTTTTATTCCCTACTCCACTGAAAAGAGGGCAGGGTGCTGCTTCTGTCTTCTCCCAGGATGTTGTTTGGAAGGCTGAGTCCTTATTTAAGGACTTTTTTCCACTGTATTCCCCTGTTCTCCACCTCCTGCCAGAGGGAAGGGCAGATGGGATTCTCATCTCTATACCTTTGTGTCTGACTGCACGAGTGTGCTTTGCACAAAAATCAAATTGAGTCCAAAAAATAAAAGGAAATATATTTTATGGTTACAGATTAGGAATCTTGACACTACCAATCACCACTTTATGGGACAGGATATAATTAAGATGTCAAAAATAATAAATTAGCACCAAAATAGAGCATATTTAATAATAAAGCTTTCCTATTCATAAAGAACTTTTTCTATTGCACAAAAAGCTTCTTTAATATAAAAGAAAAAACTACATTAGACTTGAATTATCATTTATATCAGCTTCTTTGCACTTTTCTAGCAGCATAAATGAATCTATACTGGGTACAAGTAACCTACATTTAGTAGGTTACTGTTGATGTTGCAGAATTGGTAAAAAGAGGCATTGTGATAAGGATCATACCTGGTATGCTCACAATAGTTTTATCTGGGGAAGAACTTTATTAGCAGCATGAAACTGAATATTATGTATTATAATGAGAGGAAATCACAGCAAGATGTTCAAATGCACCTTTGTATGCATGCAGATCAAGCACCTCTGAATTTTTATCATGGTGTATTTGTCAACTGCTACCTCCTAGGAGGCATTCAGTGGTGAGCACTGTGGGATCTGCATTCCCAGCTCTAACCATAAAAACAGAAATCTTCATGCCAATGGAGTAAATGCTCAGTTTCCCTGAGCCTATCTGACTGAAAACACAGAGGTACTTGGATGACTGCATCTTTTAAGTCCTCTTTGCAGACTTTTGTAACTAAAAATGTGGATTACAGTGCCAAAGTTTTGCTTTCATTTTAGGAAATCCCCGATTATCATCATGCTTATTTCTAAAAATAGGATTATATTAAAATATTTCCTTGAAATTTTTTTGTCATTGGCCATCTATAAACAAAATGTTTCCTCGCTTCTTACTGCTTTATCTAGCAGAGAAATCTTTTCCTTGCATGCTAGGTCTCTCTGCAGCAGGCTTGTTATAAATTAGCAACATTTCTATGTTCTCCTTACACTGGAAGTATGCAAGCACAAGTAAATTTACTCATACAATAGAGCCAAAAAGTCAAACAAGACTATTCATCAAATATATATACTGTGCATCTACCTAATGCTTGTAGGACTGAAAAACTGATCTAAATATTGACAAAAAATAGCCAGCATTTCTTTTGAAGTGCTTATTGATATATAATAAAGCAAGTAACAGATGACAAATCGTTCAGCTATTTTATATTTGGGTTTTCAAAAATAAAAAATCTGATTTTTGGTTTATATCCATTATTAACATTTCTATAATTGTATGAAAATTCTGGCTAGGAACATATTTCCAAAAACTGAAGGAATAAAAAGCCTTCACTGATAGTACCTGAAACTCTTAATTAAATTTGACCTTGAAAGCTGTAAGAAAAACACTGCCAAGAAACCACTTCATCATCACAGGAGAAGTAGATTTGGTGTTTTACATTCCTACTCAGATAACCAAATCAGTGTTCTTTATGCATTCTTCACAACAATTGCAAACTGTTCCACATAAGCCACAAAGCCTGGTACCCCTTTATTTTGTGAGCAGGGGGGAAATATTTTAGCCATTTCATTTGTATTAGCTAGATGCCATCTTGTAGCTATCACAACTTAAAAGAAAAGAGTATGACCTGAAAAGCTTGGTCATACTTCTAGAAGTAAAAGTACATTATTTAGCGACACTGTCACTACCTAAACCATTCTAACAAAAATCTGAAACATTTAGACTCATCGATGCAGACAGAATGGAGCTCTTCCTACCAGCTCCAGGCTTATTCAAAGGTTAGGCTCAATTTAGTGTCAGTTCAAACTCATTTAAAATCCCATCCATGGATTGAGTTTCCTGTCTGTGCTGCTGGGGCAGCTAAAGGAGGAGAAAGATGAGATCAGAGCAGCATTTCAGCTATCTTGACTCACTTTTGAATGAATGTCTGTATTGTTATGTATACAAACTGGATCTACTCCTACAATCTAATTTTCTTTCTTTGCAGTGAGGTGTACAAGGCCAGGGCAGGTTTCTGTTTTCAGCTAGGAACCTATCTCACAGTGAAGCTAAATATAAGACTGAAGTCACAGAAGTCTTGGGTCGCTCCAAAACCTCACTCTGCTGTTATACATCCTCACAGACTAAGAAAAATTATCTTCTGCCTTTTTTTTTCCCTTTCTTTCCATATTATTTTGCATTCTCAAGAGCACAAATCCTTTCTAGCAGATGCCTAGGCAAGGCAAAGGCAAAGCTTTAAGTCATTCTCCTCCTTTAAGACTAAAGCAGTAGAGCAAGAGGCATCATTAGCATAAGTGGAAGAGTCAACATCTTAAAGTAGTTTTAAAGCCTTATAAGTTCACCAAAAAATATTTCACAGGGAAATGAAAAAGGCACATAAAATACAGAAAGCCATAACAATGTCTGCCAAAATCTAGATGCAAATATATTTAGGATTGGTTTCACTTTATGTTTGTTTTAGTTCCGCTGCAATGCTTAGCTTCGCCTGAAGCTGACTCATGGTGCTTCTGAAAGGAAACAAACTTGAACATCTCACTTGAGGAGTGCAATCTGCCCAGGGACTGAATCTCCATGGCTTTTACTGACCAAGGAAAATGATCTGATTCATAAAATGCTTGACATCTCTAAGAACTTCTCCGCAGGCCCAAATGCCTTGCCTGGCCCGAATTAGCTGTAGCAGATAATTCTGCAGGAAATGTTTAGCAAGCTTATTAGGCTTTTGCATATTAGCACAGAGGGGGGAAAAAAACCTTTTGCCATGGCTATTGAATGCTGCATGTAAAATGTTTTTCAGTAAAAAGATGACAGCAGAGTGCCTTATTGCTGTTTGCTTCTGTCATCAGCCTCAGTTTAATTCAAAGTTTGTTAAAGTCAATGGGAGTCAGGAATTTAATGAACTTATAAAACGCAATTATTTTGTGCATTCCCATGGAAGGGTGCTTCAGGACATGGTAGAGACTCACAGAGTCATAGAATGTTAAGGGGTTGGAATGGACCTTAAAGATCATTTAGTCTCAAACCCCTGCCATGGGCAGGGACACCTCCCACTATCCCAGGTTCCTCAAGGCTCCATCCAGCCTGGACTTGAACACTTCCAGGGAAGAGGCAGCCACAACCTCCCATACCAGAGCCTCACCACCCTCACAGTAAAGACTTTCTTCCTGAAATCTAAGCTAATTTTCCGCTCTTTCCACTTGTATCCATTATCCTTGTCCTGTGGCTACAGTTCCTGACAAAGAACTCCTCTCCAGCTTCCCTGCAGCTCCTTCAGACACTGGAACGTCTTCTCAAGAGATGGTATGGGCAAGCTGCACTGGTTCACTGTGGAACTGCCTCGCTCTGAAGAGCTCTGACTGGAAAAATATTGTACAAAAATTAGAAAGGAACACACACAAAAGGAGAAGGGGGGGAAAATCATCTGGTTAAGGTCTAAAATAAAACCTAACCAGACTAAGCAGTCTCCTACAATTTAGTTACAGCAATCCCAGCTGGGCTCAGCTGTGTGTGTCAGCTCCCATCAGAAATGCTCTTGGTCTCTGTCGCTTCTTTTCAAGTTCACAGAGAGCAAAGCTCTCCCCAGTGCCCAGCTCTGAGCTGTCATCACCCAAACTTGTGCATTAAACCTGCCAGGGTTAGATCTTAAACAGCCCTGATGCCAGGCCAGGTGGGAAGCCCTGATCTACAGAAAGGTTTCCAGAGTAACATGAGGCTCTTTCACAGGCTGTCTCTTCCAAACACAAATCTTTGCTCATTTTTATTTTTGTCAGAAAAAGATTGTGGGGCTATTCAAACTTAGGTGATAATATCTGGAGGTGCAGATGGGTGCATCTATTTGTCTGCCATCACCACACCAAGGTTTCTTCTCCTGCTGAGGATCCCATTAACATGTAAATCTTCCCCATTCTTGCCTGACACCTGAATTTTTCAAAATAATTTAGCATCCCTTTTTCTCACCTGCAGGGCAACTCTCTTCCTTTTAAATGTTAATTAGACATTTGGTGGCTTAGCCTAAAGTGTTAAACTCAGAACCATTTATCAGTTTCCCTCACCTCCCTTCACCCCCATTCACCTCTCAATCATCACTGTGGAGAAGATGGAACTCTTTGGTTCTCCTCCATCCAGACTTCTCATCAATAACCAGGGATGCTAAGCAGTGTAAAATACCCCATGGGCAGGCAACAGGAAGATTTTGTTGGTGCTCTTTGGAGATTGCCTGCACAATTCCATTTCTGGGTTTACCATTCACAGCCACCATCAGAAAACTTGGATTCTGCTCTTCACTTGTAAAATGCCAGCAGTCAGGAAGCTCCACATCCAAGCAAGCACCACCTCCTGCAGACCAGGCTGTCAGATGTTCTTTGCAGACCCTTGGAAATATCTTGGCTCTCCTGCTTAGCAAACACCCATCAACGCTGGCAGAATCAGGATTTTATCCTGCATGGCTTGTGCATTTCCTACAATGCCCCACTGCTTCAGAATTTGGATAGTTCCATTTAATATATTAATGTATATTTACTGTGTTTACACTTTGAACCAGGACATGCCAGGAGCTCTCATAATATCATAAAGCCTGACAGCCTGGATTTGAGTAGTGACAAGCTTATGGATGACTCTGCTGCAAAGCCTTGAGTAAGGCTTCCTTCAGCTTCAGAACTTTTACTGCAGCACAAGAAGATTTGGACAGCACAACTCTGGCTAACCAAAGTCAGTGTCATCCAGCTGCTCCTGCCTGGCAGGGGTTCTACTGCAGAAAACTGTATAAATTGAACAGAAAAACTAATGTTTGTTCTGTCAGCTGCACCTGCCTATCAAATCATGCTGCCCATTAGAGGTTATTTTCCAAAATCTCTTAACCTAATAAGCTGTACAGACACAATGATATTTATGCTGCTATGAAATACTGCAGCCTGTCAGTGCTGGAATACTTAACTATCAAATTTACCAGTTAGTTCTCCTCTCCAGGGGATTTTAACTCATGGCAGAAGTGAATTGGAAAGGCAGATGTTTTTATGGCAGTTTTGAGAGAGAAGCAGATCCCACATCAGAGAGGAGGGTTTGAAAAAATCCTCCCCTCTCTCCTAGTTAGGTAAGAATAAATGTCTCCATTAAGTGTTTACAAACCCCACGATCCAACAGGCACAGAGCAATAGGTTTAAATAAACAAAACCAGAGGTTTGTGCCATTTGGTACCAGTGCACACACACTTATAAAGCAGGTTTGTTTTAGTCTATTACACAAAATCACTGCCTCAGATGCTGTTATGGGCACTCATCTCTGACATGGGACATTTAATTCCCCATCAGAATCAATTAACTCATGGCTGAGACTACAACTGCAGGGAATACTAATTAATAACTATTAATTAGTCAATTAAAGGTTGGGACAGCCTGTCAGCCTCTGTCTCAGGTGAGTGTTATACAATACAAGGCTCACTGAAACAACCAGTTTGAAACTAAGCACATTTTCCTTCTGAGGAAAGCAATTAATCTGCTGCTTGTAATTCTGCTCAGTTTCTTCGTTAAAAGCAGCATCCATCCCCCTCTCTCTGCAGACTCTGCCCAGCAGATAACCTTCCTGGCTGTGCTCACCTGCACCACAACACCTTGAGATGCTCAGCTCTGGTCATGCTCCACTGTGTCCTCATTAGATCCTGCAGCAACAGGAACTTTCTTCAGCAGTTCCCACAGTTCCCTGCCAGGCTGCAATCCTGGCATGGCTCTGGCAGCTGGGAGGAGGATGGCTCTGCCAGGAGACACTGGTTTTACTAAGATGGAAAGGGAATCTGCTTTCCTCCCTGCTCCAAGAACCAGCTGACAGCTTAGGGATTCCAGCTGCAGAGCAGGAGGGTGAAAATCTCCCAAGTCCCAGGTGAGGCCACCAGCAGCTGGAGGTGCTTTCAAAAGTAGAAGGCACCTTCCAGAAAGCTGGGAGAATGCTTTCTGTACAACCTTGCTCACTGAGCTGCTGCACACCTGCAGAGCAACTGGAATGGCTTTCTCCACAAGGATATTGAAATAGCTTGTCAGCATCTCAAAATAAAGCAAAGTGGTGATATAAGGATAAGTTCAAAGACAGCCAAGGTTTACAACTTGGGTGGGAGGGGAATGGAATAAAAATAACATACAACCCAAGAATATATTCTTCACCATTTTTCCTCTGCGAGATTTCACTAAAGCAGCCTTGAAAATAGTCTCTATGATATCAAGCTGGAGAACAAAGGAATTAAAATGTAATTCCTGCAGAATTCTGCTCCTGCAAAAAATATGTGTCAAGAAGTTAAAGAATAGAAACTAATGAGTTCTACTAATTCTTTAAGAGGATATAATCCTAATAAATTCACTAGAGAAAGCCATGTCAAGTGCAGGCAAAGACATTGAAACCCCTGGCCCTGGATCAACCCATGTAAATACACCTTGAACCTGTGAACAGCTACACAACTACAGCACAGAGAGCAAAGATACCAAAACCACTCCAACTACAGCAGCACCAACGAGCTTGTTCTCCTCTTTGAAGGCATCTGTGCTGCTTCTGATAAGGAAAACCGGTAAGGGAAAGGCAAATTCTAACTCTTGGTGTGTAAAGGAGACGAAACAACCCACAGGTATTTTTTTGCTGGGCATTATTTGTCTGCTCAATGTTAACCATACAAAAAGAAAGGATTACTAAGCTGCATGTCTTACACCATTCTCTAGGGCCTGTCCACATAATCCCTCCATGTTCCTGATCACCTCTGACGTCCAAGTGAAGATTACGCTTTCCTGATCCAGACCTTCTCTCAGAATCATGTCAGAGGTTTCTTCACCTAATCTCCAGCTTCACACCCTCATTGCTTTAAAATGCTCATTCTCCTTTTAGTCTAGCCAAAAATCACACCTCCCCAAAGTTAATAACTGAGAATTTCAGATGTACATAAGTGTGGAACCCACCAGATTGGGAGCTCTGCAATTATCTGTCACAGAGAAATGTGTCACGGTTATTTGGATACAAAATAGCTGGGACTCCTCAAAATTTCTGGAAGTAATAAAACAAAAGCCTTTATTTAAAGCGCGGAGGCAGAAGAACAAAGGGAAGAGGAAATTAAAGTAAATCTTGCACCACTGAGCTGGCACAGAGCACTAGATCAATGCCAGCACACAGCTCGGCTGTGCAGGAGCTCTGCATGCTGATCACCAGCAGTCTGCATGCAAATGCATCGCTAAAGCAAGAACAAAGAACAAAGAGGGAAAGCAAACACAAAAGCATATGCACAATCATTCCATTTGGGTTTATTCATAAAAGGAATTCCGTTCCTTGCCTCCTCCTCTGAAGGGTTGCTTCTAACCTGATGGCTCTTTCTGCACTCTCAATATAGCAAATTTCAATAATCCCAATTACACATTCCCATGAGTGGGGCAGGGGTGTTGCATCCACCTGTACTGACAAACAACAAAAATGAATTGTATTCCTTCAAAGACTTTTCTCTAAACATGCATTCAAAGGAAACCATTCCTAACAGCAAGCTTTTTTCTTGTCAGCATCACAGTATACACAGGTGGGCTGGGGTGGAGGGGAAGTGCTACACGTCTTTGTGAAATTTCTGAAGGATTTCTGCCTCCATTATCATTAAAAGCTGGGCTTTCTGGTATTCCCTAATGTCTGCAAGTCTTTCTCAATCACTCCATCAAAGGCCACAGAGCTTGATTTCTCAACAAGTTGTCAGCTTTTAATAGTCTCTCCACAATAGCAGTATTTTTTAGATTAGTAAGATTAGGGAGCAGATTTTTAAAGGTTTGCCAGCATCAAAAAGAATAAGTAAGAAATGCAATGGCATTTTCAAGGTATTTCAGGAAATTCAGCTGCCATTATGAAATATACAACAATAACGTAAATTATACATAAATGTAAAGATACATAAATGTTATTAGTGCACTTATAGTCAGGAATGAACAGGACCCAAGTCAAAAAACCCAGCAGTGAAGTTCATTCCCTCCAATGACCTTCAGACCAGGTCATACCTTCCCATGGGGCTGAAAGGAATGCAGATTGCCAGGCAAAGCCCAGCCCAGCCTTGCACAGTCTCTGTGCTCCTCTCCAGCTCAGGCACCAACTGGGAAAACTCTTTTGGGTCTCTAACTCAAAACCTCCCACCTCCATGGATTTTTCCTTCTGTGTCTGCTCACAGAAATATCTGCAGTAAGATCCTTCCTTGCTACAAGGGCACAGCCCATGGCAGCAGCTCGGCTTCAGCCCCTCTGGCAGAGGAAATTCCCTCAGATTTTTGGACACAGTGCCAATTCCAAGAGCAAATACAAGTGCCAATCCCACCAGGACCTGCAGTGCACACCCTGGAAAACCTGAGGGGAATCCCTTTCCATAGGGCTGGAAAGGAAATTCTCCAAAAGCAAATGTTTGCTGAGGAGTCCTAAACAAAGTCGGTGATTAAAGCCAACCCAAATAATCAGACAGATTTTGTTCTTTCTAATCATCGAACTGCTGTCCACATTATCCCTGACATGTGAAAAGAAAAGATTGAACGTTGGGTTTATTAATTTACTTCTTTAATAACTGCCTGCATGATGCCTCATTTGTTATACGTTTCTCCCTCACACTGTTCCAAGAGCAAATACAAGTTTTAATATTGTTTATGTTACTATCATCTGAAAATTAATAGCTTTTCATATATCTTTTGACTTCCTAGTGGCTACAAGGAAAAAAAATCTTAAATATATTCAAGGCTAAGTGTCATTTAAACTGCCTCTGATATACATGTATTATAGTAAATTACCATAAACATGCTATGTAGTGATGGAGACAAATGCCCAAAGAGAAAACCCATGTAAACAAGATAACTAAAACTGTCTTATACATATTTAAGGGATCCATAAATGAGAGCTAGTCATAAACTTGACAAAGGTAATAGAAGATATATGTTAAACTTCATTGCTATAAAATTCAGGTTAAAAAGGTGATATAAATATTTTAGTCTTTTATCTAGGACTCTGTCATTAAAGATTTAGTCCCACTTCAGCTGCTTTGGGGGGGTTGGAAGGATTATTTTTTTCTTTTTTCACCTTTTCTTTTTTTTAAACTTTTGTGCCTTTTGGTAGTTGATTCGAGTACTGCTTGATTCTATCATGGCTTTTAGGCATTTGATATTTTCTCTGAATTCCCAGCTACTCAAATACAATATTTGCATGGAAATCTCACCACACGCAGTTTCTAGGGTTGCAAAGGAGAGTTAAAAAATGTGAAAGGCAGAAAGGGTGCCTTAAAGGTCAAGAAAACCATTTAAAATTCTTTTTCAAAAAAGGAAAAAAATAAATAAACCCCAAAATAAACCACTTTTATTTGTTATGTCAGCCTCAAGAACTGTGACATGGCTGCTAATCTTTTATGAGTTAGGCACAGCAGCCAGCACTGGATACAAACACAGAACCTTGCCATGAGCTTGAGTGCTCAACACCCTGATTCAGGAACAGAGCTGCCACTGTTTTACACCAAAATCTGCCCCAGAAAAATTCACTGACAAATATTTATCCTTATACCAAAAAATATATATATTCCCTTGAGGTGCATAACTTCCATGTGTAACATGGAAATGGCTGTTAATGCTCATTACATGCACACCAAATTTGAATGTCATGTACCTGTTGATTGTGGGCTTAATTACTGTAGCCACCTTTAAATTTATAAAATAAAAAAAAAAGAAGAAAATTAGGATTATTTATTGAATCTAAGCCTAACCCAAACCAAATAGTATGGGTTCTCCAGATCAGAAAGCTGTGGAAGCAGCAATGTTGGGGCTCTGCTGGGAACACCTTGGCAATGCCCTTTCCAGCCCCAGTGTTCCTGGAGCTCTTGGACTCTGTCATGCAAGAGCAAGTTGGTATTTCAGGTCCTGCTCTTTAGCTCTAACTCTCAATGATTTCCTCCTGAAGGAAACTCAGTTTTCAAGTGTTTCCCCCTCTCATCCTCAACACCCACTCCTGTTAATTACCTAACTCTGCAAGCCAGGCAAGGTCTTTTCTGGTTTACATTAGTAGCAGTAACCTCTGTGAAACCAGAGGTTAGCTAATAAGCCGTCAGGACAGTCTGGACTGTCACTACAGTCCTGGCAGAAGTAATAATGCTGATTTAGTCAGCAGAGTAACAAAATGTAACTCTGAATATGCCCAGGTAGCAGAAATCTACAGACTGAAAAAAACCTTCCATTCATGAGCAATTGCTTTTGAGTCTGGAATCACAGGGAAATATGCTAACATTCAAAACTTGTCTGAAATATTTTGCCAATAAAGTTAAATTTCTCATGCTTATTTTAGATCCTATGCCTTGGGCAAAGAGAAGAATTTTTTCACCTTTTTTCCTGTTTTGAGCTTTTCTTACTTAATTTAAGCAAAGTTGGGCCAGAACAAATGTCCTTGAACTGAATATTCCCACACATCCTGCTCTTCAAAAATCAGAATCTGACCTTGTGCCTGTGATCCATCTCTGAGCCTGCTGGCCTTTCTCTGTGCCTGCTGGCCTTTCTCTGAGCCTGCTGGCCATTCTCTGAGCCTGCTGGCCATTCTCTGAGCCTGCTGGCCATTCTCTGAGCCTGCTGGCCAGCTCTTTATTTTCTCTTCATCATCTTTTTTGGGAAGAGGCCATTTCATTTTCCGTCAAGTCTCTTCTCTCTTTCATTGAATCTCATCTGTGTTTTTCCCTTCTGCCCTCACCCAGCTCTACACACATTTTCTTCTCCATTAAGTTAACTCACAATTCATCAAGACTGTGCACTCCAGAGCCAAGCAGATATGGAGCATTTGGGAAGGAAAGGCAGGGATTTCTCCAGCTCGCTAATAAAGGGTATCAATCTTGCTCCCATTTTAATGAAACAAGTTGTAAACTTCTCTTAGTCACACTAATGAAAGTATTTTGCCAAGTTTATCCCTAGCATGGATCCCAGAACAAAAGGTAGGGGAAGAAGGGGGTACAGCACCGAGAATAATGGACCTATATTTTTAGCTAATGGATATTGTGTATTAGCAAAACTGAGAAAGTTTTGGGGCTAGGAATAAGATAATAACATCCATTTTTGTAATAAAATGTAAATTGTGAGAAAGATGCAACCACCTCAGTCTGGTGTTTCCCTTCATCTCATGCTAATCTTCCATACTATCACAATATTACACACCAGTACAAATACTGCTTTTAATGCTTTATTCTCCCTTATTCCCATGAGAGATCTCATTTGCCTTCATCCTGACATAATATGACATATTACCACCAGTTATCACAGATTACAATTTCCCTGTCTCTCCTGGGAAGTTTATTTTATACCTGCCTTCTCACCAGGAAAAAACCTTAAGAATGGCTGAAAACAGGGAAAATCTGATCTACCTGAGCCTTGGTACTACAATGTGACCAAAAAAAAAAAAAATAAAAGAAGGATGGGGAGGGGAAAAAGCCAGGTCATCATTAAAACACAAGATCTTAGCATCAACAAGTTCACAACTGTCAAAAAGATCAACTCATCCTGACAGGGCACTTCTTACCTCAATAAGTACAAAACATGAGCTGTGATGAGGATATAAGTCGTTGTGGTTGGATTGGGTTTTTAAATGACAAATGAACTCCTTGGTTGTTTTCTCTCTTGTGATAGTTCTGAAAGGAGAGACTGTGCAATGGCAGGGCATAATTGAATTGTAAAGACAGAGGCACAGATGGATAACAACTCTCTGTCATTTGTTCCTGAAACTTCCTAAATGAAACTCACATCAAAATGTGAAAATCCGTAAAGCATCATTAATTTCAAGGGATCAGAGTAAGATTTTAAGCAGGAACTATGAAATAGTTTCTGTGTGTACTCTTCTGATGTCTTTCCTATTTCATCTAATTAACAATAAAACAGATGTCCCGTGACAAAATCAGCTTTTTCATCCAATAACACCCTGACAATCTAAAAATGCCAAACCCTTCACATATGTAAGTTAAATGTCACTGGAGACAATTGATGCAACTTAGAGATAAAAGCAAAGGGAATATTAACATTGGCTAACTAGCTACAGGGGTGCAAAAAACCCTGTTGTCTTCCCTTCAAGGTTAGAGATCTCCGGTGAAGTGATTTTTGAACTAACCCTGTTCACAGTTCTTTAAATGTAATCTTGTAATACTTAAAAAAATTTAATTGGTAAATTAAAAATCTTAATATATATATAGTTATACATATATATTATATATATAGATATATATTGAAGTACTCAAAGTTTTTTCAAAGGCTCATCTTCTGAACTAGAAGTGGTCTGTATTTCCTGTTGCCCAGTTGTAAGAGCCAGGAAGGAATAAAGGATGATTAAACTGCAACTCAGAAAAATAAACCAGTAATATAATAGCAAAAACGATCCAACTGCCTATACCTGGCTACATAAACATGGGAAAACTCCCAGCACTGGTGTGTATTTACAGCGAGTATCTCAAATATTCCATGCCCACAAACATTCCCTCACTGGCAGTCTGTACCCACTGCTAATTTACCACCTGCCCACTTGTAGGTGATGTAAACCTCATCCACATGCAGGTTGGCATCAAAGGCAGGCTGTTTTCAGGACAGGGAATTCTCCATTTGTTTATGTTTTTCTTAGGAATTACACATGGAAGGAAATAATCAAGGCTGCTTCAGGTGGAGAAGTCTAATATAGAAATATTCACCACCTTCAGTTTAAGGATGTCTCCTCCTCTCACGTCCCCTCAGTGAAAATTAAGTTATTTTTGGCATTCAGAAGACACCCTTTAGAACAATGCAATTATTCTGAAGATACTACCTCTCTTTATGAAATGTGATGCTCAGCACTCAGAGCCACTCTGGAGAAGTTAATCACAGTTGCAATCGTGTGTCTTTTCCAATTCACGCAGCTGTGTGATTGACAGAAACTCCCAAAGCAGAATCCAATTAAGTATAATTTTGATTCTCATAAGACAAGTCTGCCTTTGTTGTAACACCAAAATCAGTTCTGAAACACAGATAAAACAGATATTAAATAATGTAATCTGAAGCTTCTCAGAGAGAATAAATGCCACCAATAATAATGCTGCCACTGTTCCCTTCTGCAGAACTCAGAGACTGTTCTCTCCAAAACTGAAATATAAATATCTCAAGTTATAAGGTACTAGGGGGCAAATTTTTGAGGTTTTTAGGTACCTGAAAGTGCAAAGACTCACAGAGATTTTTAGAAACACCAGAACGCCTACTCCCTCTGAACCAAGAGAAGAAACTAATCCTCAGAGTATCAGAACTATGAACATATATTGTTGTTGTGTCACCTTCAGCAGATTATAATGTCTGTCATTCATCTTCTTCTGTACAAAGGGGTGTTTTGGTGGTGCTGGGTACAGGGATGATGGCACAGCAATGCTCTGCTCTGTGGAATAATCTCCATGATTTGTCAGCCAAAACCTTGAGGAGTTCTGCATTGCCATAATAGCAATTATTTTAATCCATTAAATACTGTGCAAAATTTGATCAATTCACTCACAATAATCTTTCTTGCCCCACCAAAACCCTCTTAAGCTGTGTTCAGTTCTTCCACACAACCCATAATCTGCCAGTGCTTTTCTCTTCTCTCATACACTGAAAAATAAAATAAAAGAGCCCTTGAGTTTGTTGCTTGTTAAGTGACTTCTGCCAGACAGAGGTGAGAAATTGATGCCATCTTCTCTTTCAGTGCCCACACCACGCCAGACATGGGATTTTCCCCCATTACCATTAGATGTTTCATCTACCTCCTGCCTCTTGTTCAGTGGTTGGTGCCATGGCAGCCACTGCAATCACCGTGACAGCATTTTTCACAAGTGCAGACAGATTTGCTCCTTCCCAGCTGTTTCGTTCTGCTCTTTTTATGGAGTCAACAGAAAGGATAAAAATCCTTGAGATGTAGTTACAGACTTGGCGCGGGAATGAAATGTCCACCAATGCAGGGAGGGGGAAAAAAAAAAAAAAAAAGAAAAAAGAAAAAAAAGAAGAAGAATAAGAAGAGAGAGAGAGAGAGAGAAAACCTATAATCCAGAACCACAGTTCTAATAAAGGGGATAAAGGGCCAAAAACACTTAAATTCCCGGAATTCCAGGAAGCAGCAGCAGCTGCGGAGGGACTCAGCGGCAGCGGCGCTAAGCGCAGTCTCTGCTGCCCTCTCGTGGCCGAGTTCGGCATTGCAGGGCCATCTTTGGGAAGTTCCTTCCTTAAATATTAACTTTGGAAATGAGTGAGTGAAACCTTTCGTTAGCTCCTGCGGTGGTTCTAACTACCCGTTGGCTTTAACAACCCAGGGGGTGCAACTATCATATCATCCTGTCTTACCGGGCTGCAAAAAGCAATTGGTAATTCCACTCGTGCTGCAGTCACAGCAGCAGAATTCAGAGCTGCAGGGTGGTTTAAAAAATCCCAAAGGACAGGCTCGTTGTTCTCCACCCTTTGGCCAGCATTCCTGGATTAGGATCAGAGGGGGAAAAGGCAGAGAGATTCTACGAAGAAACTTGTGCAAGGTCACGACAGTATTTATTTTGAGCCTGTACACTCAGACCCACCATGATCATGGTGTGCCTTAGGCCTGTGTCACCTTCACATTTTTGTGAATGATTTATTCCCTACACTAAACAACTGTGAAATAGAAAATATTACACAGGAGATGACCAAAGCTTTCTTCAGGAGGAAAAAAAAAAAAAACACCACAACCAAAACCACCCAGCCTAGAGTGATCCACATGACAAACTCACTTTTCTATTCCCTTACCATCTATATTGCTGATGGCCACAATAAATTAAAAGCATTTCACACAATTCTGTGGAAGAAGAACCAGGGTGCTAAGCAAACATATTGGTACAGAAGCAGCATGAGTAGCTCAGCACACTCATGAATGGGCAAAAAGGCTCTATTAGTTAAGACAGACAAGTTTGGCACTGGAAAGGGTTTCTATTTTTAGCCCAGCTTCCACAGGAAATGAGGTTTTTGCAATCACAGTTGGTGTAAATGTCATGTGCCAGTCATCTGCACTACTATCCTACTATCACTGCTCTGCCTAGAGAACCAGCTGTAGCCCAAATCTCACAGATCAGGGAAATGCATTGGAATTTGGTTCACAGAGCAAGTCTAATAGGAGAGAGATTCTCTGGAAGTACCCAGCTATCAGACCTCCACAGAAAGGTGCAGGATGTATTGCTAACTCCTCCTTTTGTCCAGGTTAGGGTAACCAAGTGCAGCCAATAGTTTCCAGCAAGGATCTGCAATGAACTGCATGCTTCAGCCCACAAGCCACATCAGTGCAAAATAAATAATTAAATTTTTTTAATCCATAAGAATAAAATTTGCCAGCTTGTTTTGACCTCAAAGAGTAAAGCAAACAGAGTGAACAAGTCAGCAAGAGACAAGACCTGACAATGGGGGTCTGAGGAAGGGGGTGGAAAGGACTGTCCCCAAAGCACTGGGGTTTGGTAGCACAGAGAGACAGGAGAGAGTCACTTGCTGTTGAGTGCAAAGCTGAGGCTGCATGTGAGGTCATTAGATGATTGCAAGTCAGTTTAACATTTGTGGCATATTTGTTTTTACGTAAATTAAATAAGGACTTTGGAAAATGGCAGAAATAGGCCTTTTTATTTATTTAAATTGCCTTTCTTATTATGTTAATAAAAGTATTGCATGTCATTCTCAGCTGCTGTTCCCTTAGTAGCTAGAATTTCCCCCCTCTGTGAATTTCTAGTGCTGACATTTTACTTTTTTCTAGTCTTTGGGCTCAAGGCAAATTTTTTCACCCTGATTTCTTTACAAATATTTGGGGATTGCTCCTGCATTCCTCAAAGCCACTGAAAATCCTGAATGTGCAAGGAATGCAGAAGCAAACCACAGAGTAATTTATGTTTTCTATTTCACTTGCTTTGGAAGTCCCTGAAGAGACATATCACTGTTTATTACTACAATAAAACTTTCCTAATTCACTCAAGTGAGTTAATGACTGAGAAACCTCCTGGATATTACCAAACTGGCAAAACATAAACACTTACTGCATTATTTTCTAAAAAGCAAACCCAATAGAAGCTTTTGTCTTGTTAAGTACACCTGTATTTTATTACCTGTTACAGTGCTTTACTGCTGAATAGCAAAGCTGCTGTGGTTTGCTTGAAACCTCAACAATGTGCAAGACTGCAAGAGATCCATGGCTCTTTAACCTGAAAAACTGAGGTTTTCACCATTTGTACACATCTCACCATCTCGGGGTGAGTGTGAATTGTGGAAATTACCACAACTGAGGTTAATGAGATCCCACTAAACAGTCTTCCCCTTTTTGCTTGCATTTCCAACAGGTCTGTCAGCAGCAGCTGCTTACCAGGGCTCTGAATTCAAGCACGAGATTTATCCCTGCCAAGTCACTTTTATTTACCTGTTCCATGTGGGCACACTATCAAATGAAGAGCTGACTTAGGGGCTGTTTGTTGTTTTTTCCCAGCCTAAGACCCACTCAGCACAAGGGACCTTTATTGCCACAGGTGCACCTGGCTGCTGCTCCAACACAAATAAAGAGTCCCTTAAATTCAGAGCAGTCACTCCTCATTTCCAGGGGCAAGGAGGAGAATCACGTGTGGGATGCCAGGATTCTTCTGGCTCCACAAAACTCCTGGTGAGAAACAGGAATACCTGGAGCACCAGACCAGCTTTGACCACACAGTGGCAGCAGAACCAAGACACTGCTCAGACAAGTCCTGCAGCAAACTTGTCACACGAGCAAACTTCCACTTCTTGGCTGGGGAAAGAGGAAAATGGTTCAGTAAAAATGCATTAGATGAGATGCATAACTGGGAGCTGTAGGGATTTTCCCAAAGTTTAATTTCTCGATGTGCCTGTTCCAGCTTGAGGCAAATGACTTGGGGATGCTGGAATGACCCACTGTGTGTTCTGAGCCAAGGACAAGCTCTGCTGCTGGCTGACCTCTAAGAACTCCAGGGAAAGGGTGGAGAAATTGAGGTTCCTACCTCACAAACTGCTGTAAACACAGGAGGCAGCGAATTCTGTCAGCACTGTGCTGGAAGCCTTCAAAAAACATTCTGGGACCAACGGTTCCAACCCGTTAATTGCAAAAGGCAGTTTAATGGGTGTTCTGCTCAGTCAACAAAAATAAAAATATTAATTAATTAATAAACAATAGCAACATGATTAGAGGGCTTGATCTGCTTCCCATTGCCATGAGTAATTCAGGAACAACCATCTCAGTGTCTGAATATTTTTGTTTATGCCAATCTCAGCCATGGATGAACAAACCATCTTGGAGCAAGGGAGCAAACTCTGTTTCATTCCTGGCTGTCACCAGAAGAAAGAAAGCACAGATACCAACAGTCCTGCACCATGGAGTGACACCCCATGGGATTGTGGGGTCCCTCTGGGCAAAGAGCCTATGTTTCAGCACCCCTGAGCCACTGTACAAGAGCAAAAGCTGATGTAGCTCCTCCCCAGGTAGCCACTTGTGGAGACATCAGTGCAAGACTCTTACAGGGTTCAGATGGAGAAAACAAGAGGCAGCACAGGAAAACAAACACCAGGTGGAATGGAGGAGCAGGATGAGGAGGAAGAAGAAAAAATTCTGTGGTCTGCAGACTCCACAAAGCCTCTCTGAGGGAATGGGGAGGGGTGGGAGGAAGGAGCAAGATAAGGGATGGGGGATTTTCCCTCTTGTCCCCTGCAGGGCTCCTGCTCCAAAGCCAGCACTGCCCACCTCTGCACAGCCCTGCTGAGCTGCTCTAACTCCCACTGGGATGGACTTTGGGGCTCACAGGAGCCTGGCCAGGGAAACTGCCACAGAGCAGGGAATGACTGCCCACGAGCCAGCAGGGAACAGCACATCAGCACCCACAGCAGCCAGGAAGGAAAATTGGGGTTTCTGGGGCTTCACTGCACAAGGACACAGAAAACTGTAAATTAATTAAGTGCCTTTCTCTAACCAGATGCATTGCTGCAGCCAGGTGTGAGGCAGGAAAGGGTGAAGCACTGTCTGAGGGCAAAGTGAATCATCCCCAGCATTAAACAAACTTGTCAGGGGCTGAATGCTGCAAACTTAGGGGAGAGCAGCAGCATGTATGCACCACACACATTTTTCAGTTGGCTGTGACCATTTAACTGAACAGAGAGTCATCTGCCTTAATCATTACTATTAAATTTATTATTCATTAACCACATGAATTATTTAAATTTAAGACTCTGGATCCTGGAAGCCATTGAGAGGCACTGGCTGCCTTCAGTCTTTGATAGTTGGCAAGAGCCTGTCTTCTGGTCCTGCCAACCTGGACTCCTAATCAACAAGTCAGATCTGCTCTTGGACTGCTTGAAACATAACATTTGAATAGCTCTGTCATTCCCTTCATTTCATTGATGACATTTAGAGCCTTTAGAGCTGATGGCTTTAATTTTTCTTCCTCGACTAGGTGGCTAAAAGTTTGCTATAAAGCACAGCCTAAGGTTCTTGTGGAATTCCAGGACTTCAAGAGGCAGCTCTGACAAAAATCCTTTCAGTGCTAAAGATATTCAGTAAGTCACCAACCTTGGCCAACACTCACAGCTCAGGCTTGCTAGGTACAGTTATTGTTCTTTCTCTATTTCAAGCTCCAACCACTTGCTGTACATGAGGAAAGTCTGGGCTGAGAAGGACACAGCACACCTTAGCCCCAGGTGACTCCCCTGAGCCCCCAGGAGCTCTGTGCAGCACAGGAAACTTCACCCCAACCTGCACAAATCTCAGTGAGGAGCCCAAACCACACCATTTTCTTCTGCATTTATTTGCCAGGATGACACCCCTGAACCTCTGCATTTCCACTGCTGATATCTGAACAAGAGCTCGACAGGCACCTGGAAAGTTGTAGACACAATTTTTAAAACAGAGAGGATTAGGAGACACCACTGCTGTTAGAAACCTCCTGCTTTCTCCTCATCATCTCTTGAATTCCCTCTCAGGAGAGAAGCTGCTTCCTGAGCCCTTTCAAGCATCCTGCAACACTGCTGGGTAACTGGATCTCAGGAAACACCACGCTGAAGAAACAGTGCCTAGGGAGATTTTTTTTCCAAAGAGATTTTAATGGCAATGAAGTAGAAGGCAATTTGAAAAGTGTATCACATGCAGCCACAGGAATCTGCAACCTAACTGGGAGAGAGAAGGGCTGAAGGTTTGAGAGCCAAAGCAAAGGACAGAGTTGATGGAGAGATTCTGTTAAAGATGGATGTGCCAATTAAAGTACAATATATGTGGAGAAAAAAATAGTGCTGCTGTAGGAGGACAAAAAATAAATCCTTTTTCGGTCAGATTATGAGATATTCATTAAAAGCCTTCTGCCCAGAACATGCATACAGTTTCTGGCTAGAATACTGTCATGTCAATGATATTTACATAAAATACTTCACCTTGGATTACAACTATAATATTAAATTTTATATACATATATATACATGAGAGGTCTCGGAACAATAATGCTCAGATTCAAACTCCTCAAAAAGTCTGGGATTTTGGTTCCCTTGGACCTTGCTCCCACAGAACTGTGAAATATCTAAAAGATATATCTAAAGAAATTTTAAAGGGGGTTTATAAGACAGATGGAGACAGACTTCTTAATAGGAGCTATAGTACCAATTTTAAATTAAAAGAAGGTATATTCAGACTAGATATAAGGTATAATTTTAATTTTTTTTTACAATAAGGGAGATGAAACACCAGAACAGTTGCCCAAAAATTTTGTAGATACCCATCTACATGGATGGAGCTTTGAGCAACCTGATTGAGTTGAAGATGTCCCTGCTTATTGTAGAAAGAGGGTTGGAAAAGATGACCTTTAAAGGTCCCTTCCAACCCAAGCCATTCCTGTGATTCAAGGATTTTTATTTTCTTTAATTTTGGCCTTCTTTTTTAAGTGTTATTGTCTGAGAATGCAGTTTTCTGATTTTCTGATTCCTTCGTAAAGGGAAAAAAATTAAATTAATTTGTAATAAAAATACATAAAATTACTTTTTAAAACAATGACATTGTAATGAAAAACTGGAGATAAATATGTGATCTGAGGTGACTTCTGCTTAACTCAGAATTGATAACTTACAGGGACCAGATATGCCCAATACCTTAATTTTATACAATTCATGACCACATGACTTTTCAGGTTATTGGTAGATAACCCTGTGACTTTTATTACGTGATCTGTCAAAACCATCACTGTTCCCCAGTGAGGAATGTTCCCCCCCCAAATAAGTCAGCTCTCTTTTTGACAGAGCTCCAGCTAATAAGATGAAATCCAGTATGCATATTTTGCACCCCTTTTGCAAGTCATTATAAACTGGGGTACACTTTCTGAAGGCTAAGGAATCCATGGCTTACACTTGTATAAACCTGCTTGCTCTTCAAGAAAGACCTGGCTGAAGGATGGAAGGAAATGGAGAGAAATTAATTTTGCTGGATGGTTCTCAGGTCCTCATCAAGGTCAGTAAAACAACATGAGATGTCCCAGGAAAGCTTATTAAACTGAAAGACCCCATGCCCTTTTTCTCAGCTATACTTCTCTTAAATACAATTACTTTCCTCTTGACTAGCAATTCTACTGGGCTGAAATCACTGCAGCCTTTCCATGTTCAAGCAGCATCTTTACTACACTAATACTCACCTCCTTTTCAACATGAGACAAATTTCCAAGTGAATTGCAACTCATTATTACTGAATTTTTGGTGAATGCTTAGAACTGTCCAAGGCACACAGAAAAAATAGCAGTTTTGTATCTCATAGACTGCAGAATTTATATATATCTATATATATGGGAAACATGCTAGTATGAGAGTCACTGAGGCTATTCATGTGCATGAAATAACAGAGGAGTTCACAAGCTCAGGTCTAGCTCAGGTATTCCAAGTCTAAAAGTGGATCTCAGACACAGAGCCATGTGGTCTGCTCCCTGATTTCACATCTTATCTTTGCAGTGTGGATTTCACAGAGCTCCCACACATGATGATTTTGGTTTTAGTGTCCCATCCTAATCTGCATGTGGGTCATTATCTTTCTAATCTACACAAAACAAACTTCATCACAAAACGTCCATTTCTCACTGATCTCCTGAGAATAAGTTTGCCATAATCAGCAGCCCTGCTAAATTATCCTCAACCCTAAATCAGCACATAGTCAGCATGCGTGACATGATGCAGAGGGAACTGCTGCGTTAGAAAATTTAATTGGTAAAGAAACTACAAATGGCAAATGGATTCACGAGGGTAGGAGATGTATAGAGATATGTGAGTACACTGACATATTTATGTGTGGATAAACACACACCCAGAGATTACTGTCACTGAGCTCAGCCAGGACTTCACACACAGATCTGTGAATTTACCATTTGGTTCATTTATTTAGACATAAACCAAAAGCCCATAAAGATTAAACAACTGCCATGTGGATTAGTCAAAAAGTGGGGGGTTTTGTCATCCTATAATCAGATTTAACACCAATAGCATAAAACAGCCCTTACTCTCTTCCTTGTCTTTTGCAGCAGTTTTGCAGTGTTGGCAGCACCAGGGTGATGTTTTAACAGTGACTCTCATGTTTCCACTTTCTTACAGTATTCCCTCATTTCCTCCAGGCTACAAAGCCAAGGTAGGTGGGTTTGCCAGGCTGCCAACAGGATTTTCCCCTTTCCAACAACGTGAATGTCTTTATTGTCCATTAAATGCTGTTTTGCAAATACTGGCCAATGGTATTTCTGTAACATTATTGACAGAAACCTATAGGATTCCGCAGATTATATAAAAAATATATTTTGTATTTTTGTACTCCACCACTCCATCCTGTTAAGTCTATTGATTTAATAAAACAAGCCATCTAAAATCATTCAATTTTTTTTTTTAATCACAGCAAGGAATGCCAGTAGGAATAGCTGTTCTCACTGCAAGTTGTCTAGGCAGAGAAGAGCTCATAATTCATTGTCTGCCTAAGCAGCTCTCTAAGGAGAAGATTTTTACTTCTTCATCTTGTTTGCTCTGATGGTTGATTGGCATGTATCTCTGTATATAACTATATCTATGGCACAATGTTATAATAGCAAGGAAAACAAAATTACTACCTCTGCCTGACATTTCATCAGCACTGCTTGGGAAATATCATCCCTGACAAACACAGAACAGGGGGTTACAATTAACACTAAGAAGTGTTAATTAGACAGAGCTGAAATGACTTATTATAAAGCAGAGGGTATTTTACTTTTCCATGTCTCACAACAGTAGAGCTTCCTGAGTGAAGTCAGGGGCTCTGCTTGGGTAGCTGGAAGTGAGGAAATGCAAAACCCCTTGTTGCTGTACTTTATCACTGCACAAGTACTTATTAACAAACATCTCCTTTGTTAGTAGATGTTAGTATATATATCCAGGACACAGGGTCTCTTTTGCCATTGTTAGAGCTCTGCTCTAAACTCTGAGGAATTTGACACATTTTAATGAATGAAGAGAGAGTCCAGGAGAGCTTTCCTGCTACAGAGATTGCACACTTAATTAGGACCCTTATTAAAAATAAATACTCGAGCAGTACAAAAGTCTGCAATTCAAGCCTCGTGTGTCTCTTACTGAAACTGGAGACTGTCAATATTAATAGTCACTTTTTAAAAAATAATAAATTGTTTTCAGCAGCTCAAGGTCACACAGTGTTGGTAAATCAGCGGCAGAATTTGGTACACAAACCAAATCTTCAGAGACCCAAGTGCAGTTTTCACTACAAAAACCTTACAGCTTCCTTCATTTGCAAGGTCCCAGTGCTCCTCTGAAACAGCAACATCTCATTCTTATTCCGTGAGAATAATTCAGTGAAAGTTAAACAAACCAACCTGCAAAGATAAAGGATAATTGTACCTTTCAAAAGCCTGCAGATAAGAAGTTAATATGCTTGGCTTTCAGTGTGCCACACTCAGCTGAAGCATCACTTATATCTGCTTCAAGAATCATTTCATTTCCAGATTAATCTCAGAACTGACCCAGAGCTCACACCCACGGAGCACCAGCAGCACTTTGCTACCACAGGAAGCACTTTGGTTCTTGGGACTATGAGAAAACACAAGCAGCTTTTGCCCAAGTGAGTCCAGAGTCTGTGAGTGTAACATCTGACAGCCTCACTTGAGCCACAAATTAAACTGAGAGGTAGAGACTCTCGGTTCATTGACACATGTGGCAAAATAAAACCCAAATACCACCAACCAGGGTGATATACAACAATATTTTCATGGTTGTTGTTGCTCATAAAGCCTTCAAAAGCTTTAAGAAAATCAGCTACAACCTATTTTTCCAAAACTGGTGAGCAATGCTCAGAACTCAAAAAAACTGTCAAAATTAGTCATTTGTATGAAAATTTTAAAAAACAAAATAAAAGGCATGACAATAGCCTGAGGGTCAAAATTTTCAAATATTTCAAATTTAATATATGATCTGAGGATCTGCAAAAAAAAAGAGTTCTTAGGGATAAAAATTGCATACAAATTTCCTTTCTGTTATAATGAAATTAATCCTAGAACTGGGGGAGCATGTCTTTCAATTAAGGCTGAAAAAAAAATTGTTCATGATACCATAAACATCTGCAAAATAATAGAGACAGTCAACAAGGATGGCTCTGTGCAAAACATTTCCTGAAAATCACCAACATGATCCTTTTTGCTGTTGCATTTTGGATGCCAGATGGCTGGAGGGAGTTCCAGCAGGCAATTCCTTAATGAGAGCTCCTCTGCCCAAGACCATCAATGTCCATCAGATGCAGATCCACCCTGCTGAGGCTTCCAGGAAAACCAGACATTTTACAAATGCCTGCACCAGGTCAGCCTTAGCTTTTCCCAGTTTGCAGAGCATCATTTGCTGTGGTTCAGTTCAGTCCATCTTATCAGGTCTAGCTTCCCTTAGATATTCCAGGGATGAGAACTAAAATAAAAAGGCTGTGAGGCTCCTCAATCAGCCTTAGCTCCAATTTTTACCCTTTGGAAGAGCACAACTATCACCTCCATCTCCAGACCTCCAGCTGAACAGAGCCATTTCCCTCCCAAGAGCTGAATCCACATCCTGCCAGCCCTGATTCTGCAGTCAGAAACAAGCCTCCCAGCCAAGCACGTTGGTATCCTCACCTCACACAGGTTTGAAGCCCTTTCCAGATCCAAGATGAACCTATCCTTGCTTGCCAAGACAACACAAGTTCTCCTCTCAGTGACCAAGGCACTGGAAACTAGCTGAATTCTCTCCCAGGAGGGAGATTAGGAAGCCAAAGTGAGAGGTGCACAGGGCAAGTTAGCATTTCAGCCTGGCATCAGAATCCAGAGACCTTCCCATGTAACCCTTAGGAAGTCTCTCAGTGCTGGTGACACACAGGACAGTGCCTTCACCAGCTTCTCCAAGTGCCTGGAATGATTGTGAGGTACATCCTGAGCATTTTGAAACCATTATGCTCCCAGTAAATTAGAGTTGGGTTAACTCGTTCATCTGATGTACCTTGGGCAACAAATTATGTTTGTAAACCACAGCATGGATACATTTTCTCCCCAAATCCAGCAAATCTTATGCTACCACCAATCCTTTTGTTGCCAGATATTTTCCAATGGATCTGAAAATAGGAATTCAGTGAGTGTTTTGAGATCCTTTTCACCCGTAGAACAGGAAGAACACTACAACATAATTACTGCAGAAAAGAGACCCTGAAATCACCTTTCTGATCCCTTCTGGTGCATGTGAAAGTTTCATGAAGAAGGTACAGATTTCTGTGAGGGGCTGGAGCCATGTTTTCCCTGCCAAACCTACTGGAACAATTTTCCTACTCTTGGCCCCACTGCATCAAGATTACCTTCTCTGTGTCAAAGTAAAGCTTCAATAATGTGGATAAAAAGAATGATTAGAGAAACCAAACATAACTCATCCCTCTAAGCAGGAAAAAAAGCCAGGCATCTCGTAGCACACATTCTAGCACACTGGACTGAGAATTGCAATTTTAGTCCTGTGTGCCTGATCATTTGACATTTACTGCTATTGAACAGGCCCTTAATTAGATTCTCCTGCCAGAATAAGATATCTGACTCTCCCCTTACAAAGCAAAGGCTCTCCAAGTTATAATCTCCACTACCTGCCCCATTCATTTAGCTGTCAATATCTATGGCTAACCTTGCAAGCAGGAGATTTAGAACACTGAGGAAATCCATAGGTTGTACCCAAGGTAAACCAGGGACTTCCCCAAGCCATGGGAGGAAATCAATATCCCATATCCCACTTACAAGAAAGCCAGGTGATGTTTTGATACCTTTGTTCCCTACAAAGCTGTTTCATCAGAAGTTCCTCCTGCACAAATCTGAGCTCATTCTGTCTTCTCATGCTGCTGTTGCTCCTCCTGGTTAGAGGTTTGAGGTCTCTGTCTGGATCCAGCTCCCTCAGCAGAGGTCATTCCCTCCTCCCTCCCCTGGCTCCAGGTTCTTCTGCCCTTCAAGCCCTTCTCAGGATTTGCTGGATGGTTTATAGGGCCCTGCCTTGCTGGCCCTGCTCATGTCATGTTCAATTTCTGTGAACATCTCCTGAATGCTGGTCCAGGGCTAGTACCCCATTTCACTGCCAAACATCTGGTTTTAGCAACAACCTCAGCATTTTAAGGCCAGCCAGTCTTGTTAAATCTCTCTGTAAACATAAACCCCAAGCAGATCTCTTTAAAAGCCTTTGTAATTCATGCTTTCCATCTGCCTGTCAGACCACAGAAAAGATCCACTCTCTGTTTCTGGTTTCCTTTCCATTTCCCTCTTCCCCCCAGGAGCCTGCACTGTTGTCACAAACCTACTAAAATTTGCATAGATCCTGCCCATCTATTATATTTTCCCAGTTAAACAGGCCAAAAAAAAAAAAAAAAAAAAAAAAAAAAAAAAAAAAAAAACCACCAAAAAACTTTCTGAGGATATGTATAGCAGATTTGTAACTATTGACAGGTAATAAGATTTTGGGTAACATGCTTTCAAGGGATTTCTATTTTTTTTTTTTTCTGAAAACCATCCATGCTATTATCCACTCATTTTTTAGCCACTCGTGTATTGAGGGGGGAAAAAATTAAATTTTTAGAAATAACCTTCTCATAATTCTTGCAAGCTTTACAGCACATTAATAAGATCCAAAACAAGAAAGGAGGGGATATAAAACAGGAAAAAAAAACTCTCTGAATCCATACTAGCAGCAAGTACACTCACATTAAGAACATGCCTAGGATCCACCCTTACCCCTCACAGACGTGCATTACAGAGCTCCTTTAGGCAGAGCTCCTGTGTGAAGTCAGGTACCAGACTGTATCCCACATATCACCATCTCCTACAGAAAATTAATCCACAAACCAGTACATGACAAGACTTTGCTCTTCCAGGCTCTCAAAACTGGGCTGTCAGGAAGCAATGCTTCTCCCCCTGTGGTTTAGAATTTGCAAGGATTTAAGATAAAACCTAAGATAAGACTTCAGCTCCCACATACAGGTAAATCCAACACTGCACAAAACAGCATTCCAAACAGCATTATCCCCCAGGCAGTGTCTCATCATGCCCTTGTCCACATCTGCCAAATTCACACCTGGAGTGAAGAGGAGCATGTGCTCATGCCAGCATTTGGGTAGAACAAGCCTCAGACCAGACTTTATTATGGTTAGAAGTGCTTACCAAACACCCAGGTGCAGTTAAGACTATCAGTAATAACCTGGTCTTTAAGCATTTTCATCCCTCTCGATGAACTTGCTCCCACATGAACAATCAATGAGTCACTGTAAAAACACCATCCCCTCTCTACACCAACAGCCACTTGCCCAGGCCTTGGCCTGTGTTAGAGAGTGCTTGAAATTGAGCCTTCTGACCTCTGTGCAGCACCTGGTAATACTCATCTGAAATTAGGGGCTTTTCATCATTTCCTTGAATATGTGAATCCCACCACACAGGACCACCTTACTCAGCCTGTGCAGAGAATAATCGAGCCTTAGAGGCCCCCTCAAGAAAGTCCATATATATACATAATATATATATTATTATATTAGATAACACAGCAAGTGATGCATTTTCATCTTACTCATGTAACACAGACACCAAGATTTTATTTTAGTGAGTCCTAAACATTTCTGCAGCTTTTAATACTGTATCCCAGTTCTCCCTTAGTTCTTGTGAGCCTAAGAGCCTTTCAGCCCCTCGCCCTGTTCCCTTCTGGAATTCACCCCTTCCCTCCTCTCCACCTTTCTTTTACCTTTAGGCATTATCCAGCACCAGCGTTTCTTGCCAATGTACCTTCTCCAGCTATTTCAGCTCTCACCGCTGTTATCCAGGGTGAGCCAGCTCATCCCACACCCTTTAACCTCTTCCCACCCCACGGCAGATCCCTCTCATTAACACCACCTCCCCTCATCAGCACCGCACCCTCCTTTCCCGCCGCACTCGGGAATTCCCACCAAATCCCCAGCCGCACAATTTCACGGTGAATCCAAGGCCAGGGTGGGTTTCCCTGCTCCCCGAGCTCCACCGGCCGAGCCCCGGCCGCTCCCGGGAAAGGCAGCAGCAGCTCTCGCTGGACATCATCGGCTGCTCCAGCAAGGCGCGTGGTTCCCTGGGTCAGGAGCATCTCTCCCGTTGGTTATTAGATTCCCTAATAACATAGAAATGGGGGGTAGTGGCTGAAAAGGAATAATTTTCAGGTTAAAGCACGTGTTAAAATTAAATTTTTCTTTTTTTTTTTTTCCTTTAGACAGGGTGTTGTTTATTTCTAACAAGCTCGTTTTGGAGATTAAATACGAACCAGCTTTGTCCAGTTTCGGGGGGTGTGGGGGTTTGTGCCTTTTATTTTCCGAATTTACGGCTAACAGCGGGTTTCTGGGTTTTTTCCCCTAATAAAAAGGTAGAGAAAAGTAAAGGAAACTAGAAACGAACAGTAACAGGGGGCAAATATTCTTTTGCAACAGTGTATTAGTATTTCTGTGGAAATGCTAGAGACGGAAAACGGAATGAATTTTCACGTGCCTCAGTTGGTGTTCAAAGCGGCAAAAAACCGGTCAAACCCTCCTTTCCTTTCCTCTCCCGCTGTAACTGCGCGTCCCTCGCTCGCTTCCATCTGTTGAGCTCCAGCCGTGCCGCTGCTGCCCGGGGCGAGCTGCAGCCCTCGGGGCTCCCGGGAACCTCCGCCGGCTCGTCCTACGGAGCTGCCCCTCCTCGTTCCTTTCCACCTGCTTAATCACATTTAAATATATTAAACACTTTCCTATTGTTGTTCTGGCACAGAAGTAATCGCCGCGGTTGCCATGGGGATGTGATGACAACACGGGGGCGATGCCCGCGCCGCGGGAGCAGGCAGAGGTGTCCCCTCGCCGGGGGACGTGGCAAGTTGGTGTGCCCCGGGAGCGCCGATGAGATCACGGCGGGAGAGAGGGATACCTGGGCTGCCCCCGCCCCGGGGGAGCGCGGCGGAGGGATGGCCGGGAGCGGGGCGAGGGGTGGGACGGTGAGAGCCGCGCTCCCTGCAGCGGTGCCGCCGGCGGCAGCTGTGTTTGCCCAGCGCCGGCACAAAGGCCGCCCCGGCCCGGCCCATCCCATCCCTCCGGGCTGCGGGGTGCTTTCCAGCCTGGGACACGGCGCGGCGAGTCCCAGGACGGCTGCGGCAGCGGGGCGGCAGGAGAGGCAGAGCGAGGTCGGGACTCTCTCCTCCGTCTCCAGTAAAACAAACCATCGCTGTCCCCGCTGCAGCGGCCCTGGCTGCAGCAGGACCGCCACCCTTCCCCGTCCTGGGTGTCCCCCCGGCCCCAGCAGCGCACGGGGGACACTCCGGGCCGGGGGGACACCCAGGACCCCGCTCGGAGCCTCCTCCATCCCCAGGGCCTCGGCAGCGAGTCGGGTGTGCGGCGGGGCGGGGGAGAGGCGGCTCTGGAAAGCGAGGGAGGGTAGCGGGGATTCCCCCTTCAGGCTGGAAAATCAACTGGCCAGCCTGGCAAAAGCCCCCCCGCTCCCCTCCCGGCCTCGCTCAGCGCTCCGGGCTCAGCCCCAGCCGGACCAGCAGCCTGCCCGCCCGGCCGGGATGCAGAGACAGCCTCGCAGCGAGCCGGGAGGTTCATTTTAGGTGAAGGAATGTCATTTCGCTACTAAATGGTTAGTCTAATTTGATCTTTATTATGCTGTGGATTAGGGCTGATTCATATTAAACACGAGTGCAGTTAATATAACTGCGGAACGTGTCCCGCTGTATGTTCAGCAGCCGCTGTTACAGCTCCGCCGCTTCCTGCGACCCACGGATTAAGATTTAATTAACAGGCAAGTTTGCGAGCGCTCGCCCGCAGCCTCTCTGCTTCACAAATAATTTATACTCCGTTCCGCCGATTTTTATTCAAGTGACAGCATTTTATTTTACTCCAAAAGGGACCTGAATATTTTATGTTCTGCCAGAGGCATCTGTATACGAACCTCTCCGAGGCAGCTCCAAACCCGAGGGATTTTTTTCTTTATTTTCTTAAATCTAAGGGAATTACTTCAGTAGGACAATTTATCAGATTCTGTTACTCCCCTCCCTCCTCCTACTCCCCCCAATTTAACAGCCTAAACTACCCATATGAAAGTTAATCGTCGTGATCCCCATTGTCGGCTGTATAAATCCAAGCTCAAGCCAACCTCCAAGACACGGCAACAATTCTGATAAATTGTCCTGCTCGCCTAACTACACAAGAATGGCTTTTATAATTAAAAGGGGAGCTGAGTTAAATCAACAGCTCCTAAGCCCTTCTCAACAGGGCTAGAATGGGAGAAATGTGGCGACCTGATTTCTTTAAGTAGCAGCTCTTTGTAGCCCGTTCATAATCCTAGATATGGAAACCCATCCTGCACAAAGTCAGCTGCCAACGAAAAAAGAGGGGGGAAAGAGGAAAAAAAGTTTATTCAGATGCTCAAAGTCCATCTTTTTTTTTTTTTTTTTTTGCAGTCTAACATAACCCTAGCACTTTATAACCAAACAGACAACTCCTTTTCCAATTAAAGTGGAATTAGGAAACTCAATCAAATTAGCTCACTATTAAAGCCCTTCTTTATTAAACCGTTTTATTGTAGTAATATTAAGTTTCACCCGCTCTTGGAACACGAGACTTTAAAAAGTTTCCCTTGTGATATTGATTTGGCTGCTCCCAGGATGGATCAGGGTCAAAAGTATTTGCCTAGGTGTAATCTGTAATATTTACTTACTTTTTTTGTCAGGTTTTTGGTTTTGTTTTGTTTTGCTTTTTTTAAGAAAATCTTAAAACTGTATCCAAGTTGATCAATCACATGCAGGAGGGAAGAGCTGCATTTTGATGCAATTTGATTTTACCCAGGAGCTTCCTTCCATAGCTGCAGTGGGACTCCTCTCCTCCCAGCCCCACCAGTATATTAACTGGTTGGTAGGAGCCTCGCTGGCAGCTCCCAGCCAATGTTTACACAGTTATATTTGAAGTGAGAAAGTAAACAGTCCAGCTGTGCCACGGAGCGGTTCGGTGGGATTAGGTTTCCATACCAACCAACTTTAGGAGCTTTTACAGTCTTAATTCAGCCATGCACTGAACTTGTTCTTTGTGAGTAATAGTTTTCCTGGGCCAAACACTCCCAGGACTGGCAAGAAAGTCACGCTCCGGCCTTGGGCAGGATCGCCTCTCGGGATGCACAGGGCAAGCCCGCTGCCCCCGCTCATCCCAAAACAGAAATAAATACAGGCAGGAAAGCCCTTCTCACTTTCTGATCTTGGAGAACATTTGGATACCGTTGCCACAAAAGTGAGGAAAATAAAAATTTTTTAAAAGCCACGTG
Organism: Lichenostomus cassidix; assembly: GCF_008360975.1. Taxonomy (NCBI): domain Eukaryota; kingdom Metazoa; phylum Chordata; class Aves; order Passeriformes; family Meliphagidae; genus Lichenostomus; species Lichenostomus cassidix. The sequence goes on along the minus strand of NC_139489.1, from coordinate 6,034,865 downwards.
AGTAGCCTTTACTCTCGGGTGAGGGTGAAGGACACACAGCTCCGAAAACAGAGAAACCTTTCTGCACATCCTCTCTGCACTGACCGTAACTCATCCACATCTGCCACAAACACAACCTGAAAAAAAGTCATTATTATAGATCCCTTTGCTTATTTTGACACAGAAGCAACCAAAACGCACAGTCCAATTTCAGATGCAAGGGGGAGGTACCTTCCCGAGGCTATACAGCTGCAGTCAGCAAGGTGGGATTTGTTTTAACCAGGCTTCTCCTTGCGACAATGCCATATTTCCTAAATGCGACAAAAAACATCAAGATAGTGAAAGGAGAAATCCTGCTAAAATTTCTACCCCTGTAGGTTCCCCCTCAACCCCAGGTGTAAATAAGAAAAATACCAGAACCAGAAATAAACGTATTTGACAATTTCAGTAGATAAGGAAATTGATCTTGCTTGTATGCTTCATTTTTATTTATAAATTTATCTGAAGAGTATCTAGTTTGACCATGATAAAAATGTAGTAAACATGTTTTTACCGTTTGCATAAACTTTAAATATTGACTGTACTTGTCAAATGAATTTCCCAGAACACACTTCCATCATCTCATAAAATACCACTTGCCATTCATAAGACCGATTTTTTTTTTTAATAGAAAATAACATTTATTTCTATGAAATGGAAACACAGAGTTACCTGTTAGAAACAGCAAGAAGTTTGCTACATCAGAACAAGAAAGCAATTTTCTTGCAGATCACAAATGAAGGAGGCTTATTAAACCGTCATACACCATTGGCGCCGGGGTCCTACGGACAGTTACAAATATATCTACTTTCCAATGTTATATACAGACCATAACGTTTCTGGGGGCGGGAAGGAAAAGGTTTTCAATTTTACAATGTTTCATCTATATGCCTGGTAAGTATTACAATGCGCTGTCTAAACCTTTAGCTTAACGTTAATACCAAGTTCACCTACGAGTTACATTAATAACTTAGATTTCCATTTTATAACATTATACACTTGCTAGTATACATATATATATATATGTATGTGTGTGGGAAAGAGCGTGTGTGTGTGTGTGTGTGTGCACACCCCACGACGCACTGAGGATATCCATGCTTATGGCCATAAGCAACAAAGAGCGACTCATGTCTGGACAATGAAAGTGCACCTTTATCACCTTAATACACCTACGTCTGTCCGCGCCGGGCTCTGCACGCAACCACCGCCTGCACGGGCCAGAGAGAGCCACCCGCCTCCATCCACCCGTGCCTACCTAGCTACCTCTACACAGACGAGCTCTAGGAAGCCGCTATTGCTTCTCGGGGGTGTTGTTGACCATGGGCCCGTAGAGCCCGCTGGAGTACACCTGCTCCTTGTGCACGGCGGAGCGATCCCGCATCAGGTCGCTGAAGGCGTAGTCCACGGGCGGCCGGAAGCCCAGCGTGGGCATTAGCCCGGCCGTGGAGTAGGGGGTCATGAAGGCGAGTCCCCGGCTGTGCGCCGAGTAGGCGAGGCGCAGGGGGTTCAGTCCCAGGTGGGTGCCCAGGGGGTAGGCGCCGGCCTCGGCCCCGAAGTGCGTGGCGTTGGGCTGCAGCGGGGAGAAGGCGGAGCGGCTGCCCAGCGTGCCGATGGCCGGGGCCATGGCGCCGGCGATCAAGGGCCGGTGGTGGGCGGCGGCGGCGGCCGGGGTGGGCGGCAGGCCCTGCAAGGCGCCGTCCCGGGCCCAGCCCTCCTCGGGGCCCTTCTCCGGGCCGCGGTTGTTGAGGATCTGCTCGATGGCCTGTACCACGTCCCCGCCGCAGCCCTGCAGCACCAGCTCCAGCACGCTGCGCTTGTGCGCCGGGAAGACGCGCGTCAGGATGTCGATGGGAGTCCGCTGCCGGCCGCCGGCCGAGGGCGACGGGTCCTGCTCGTCCTTGTCCGCCTCCGAGCCCGAGTCCGAGCCCAGCGGGCTGATGGAGCCCGGGCTCTCCTCCCCTTCCTTCGGGCCCTTGGAGACGGGTGAGCTCAGGAACGACTCGCCGTCCCCGTTCTCCGAGCCCGAGCCGTGGCGAGCATCTGGGGAGGAGGTGCCGGGCACGGACTCGCCGTCCGGGGAGAGTGGCTTCCCGCCCGCCTGCTGCGGGGTGACGGCGCGGCTCGGCAGCAGCGTCTTGGGGAACAGCTCGAACTTCTGCATCTTGGACTCTGCGGGTCGGGAGGGGCAGAAGGAAGAGAGACCGTCAGTGCGGCTGCCCCCGGCGGGCCCCGCGGAGCGCCCCGGCCGTCGGCGAGGCCACCCGCCCGCAGGTCCGCGCCCCGCTCATCTCCCGCCGCCTGCCCGTGCCCCTTCCCTCCATCAGCACCGCTCCGAGGGCGCGCAGCGCGGCCTTACCTGAGGCGCCGGCGCCTCCCTCGCCGCCGCCCCCGGCGCAGACGGAGCCGAACACCTCGTACGCGGGCCGGGGCGGGATGATGCCGTTGGCGGCCGCCAGCGCCAAGCCCTCGGCCGTGCCGTAGAGCAGCTGCAGCTCACGGGCCTCGTTCTCCTCCTGCGCCTGCTGCCGGCGCAGCGCCACCTGCGCGGCCATGACGCGCTGGCGCTCGGCGATGAGGGTGCACTTGGCGCACATGCAGTCCTTCCAGCGGCAGTACCGCTTGTGGCCCTTCAGCGCCGACACCACCCCGTGGTTGCGGCATCGGGCGCACTTGGGCGTCCGCGGGTACTTCTCGGCCGCCCGCAGCAGCAGCGGCGGCGCCCGCAGCAAGCTCCCGGCCACGCTCACCGGCAGCGTGGCCGCCGCCGCCGCCGCCGCGGCCGCCACCGAGCTGGGGGGCACCGGGGGGGGCGCGGCGGGCACGCTGGGCAGCTCCGACCGCAGCTCCATCCCGGCGAGCCCGCCCCGAGAGAGCGGCCCCCCCTCCCCGGCCTCCCCCAAAGCGACGCGGGGCGGGGGAGCCCCCGCGCCGCACCCGCGCTCGGGCGCGGAGAAGCTCCCGGTAGCTTCGAGCGCGATCACGAGTGGGGAGCACACGGAGCCCCGGGAGCGGGCATGCAAACCCCAGCGCCTGTCCTCTCGCCTCGCTCGCCGCCCCCGTCCCCCCGCAGCGGCACACGGCCCCGGAGCGGGGTTCAAGTGAGGAGGGGCCCGTCAGGAGCCGTTCCGCGCCCTCCTCCCCGCCGCGCCCGAAAAGCAAAGCTAACACAAGAAAATCCAAGAAAACTTAGATCGCTCTCGCTTCCTTGCTCTCCGTGCGCATCTGGCGGGCCAGCACCAAGTCCATCGCGCCAGGCTCAAAGCCGAGCTCTCCCGTCCGCGCTTGCGGGGTCGCCGCTCCCCACGGCGCCCCGGTGCAACCCGAGCTGCTCCCTAAGCTCCGCTCCCCCGTCCCCCTGTAACCGCAGCCACACACTAGCAGTGTCCTTTCAAAGAACAATCCGGCACCTTCAACGATAGGATCCCTTGCCACGAGCCGCAGAGGCTAAAATCCAGCAGAGAATAGCGGGAGGAAAAAAAAAAAAAAACCGCCCCGTCTCCCGAGCAAGCACCTCCGCAGCCGGGCGGAGGGGCCGGGCTCATCCGCCGCGGCGAGCCCCGAGCAGGCGGCCGGCGTCGGGGCGGGCAGAGCGGCGGTCGGGGCCGGGCAGGGCCGGGCGGAGACCCCCGGGACGCGGCGCGGCCCTGGCGGTGCGTGCGGCCGGAGCGGAGCGGAGCAGAGCGCGCTGCCCGCCGCGCCGCGCGCCGCCACTCGCGCTATTGTTGCGCCCCGCGTTGCCATTAGGCAACATTTGACAACAATGTGGCGCTTGCCATTGGCCAGGGCCCGCAGCAGCCGCGCTGATTGGCCACCCCGCGCTCCGCCGGGCCGCCCGAGCGCGCCGCGCCCGCGGAGAGCCGGGAGCGACCGGGGGGCACCGCGGGGACAGCGGGGCAGCGTGGGCGTGGGTGTGCCTGGAAACACTGCCCGCTGCCCCGCCACCTGAGAGTTGGGCTCTCTTTTCCTTTTCTTTTCTTTTTTGTTTTTTTTTTTATTCATTGGAAACGGTACTTGCCAACTGTTAGGATTTTTTTTTCCGGGGTGTTACTTGTCAAAAGGGGAGGGGGGAATATGCTGTGGAAGGTGACAATTCAATTTATGGTCTTTCCCCTCCCCTTGGAGATTTTGTTTTATAATAGTACGTAACGATGCCTCTTTCCTTCCCATTTCCTTCCTTCCTTCCTTCCTTCCTTCCTTCCTTCCTTCCTTCCTTCCTTCCTTCCTTCCTTCCTTCCTTCCTTCCTTCCTTCCTTCCTTCCCTCTCTCCCCTCTTTCTCTCTCTCCACTCCCGCAGGTGAATGCACAAGTGCTGCCGCAGCAGGAGAAGCCCGAGGTGAGTATGATTTTCCATCCTTTCGATGCACTTTAGCCTGGGGGAGCCCAGCCCGCCCTTCTCTCCCCAGAAAGTAAAGTTCCTTCTTTCTTTCTCCTGCCAGCTCTTTGCGTGACTACATGTTCAACAGGCGCCTTCCCCGCGGGGACAATAATCCCGAGGGACTGATTTTTGAGGAGGAGGAGGCTGCCGGGCTGGTAACTGTATATTAACCCCGGAGCTTTTGTTTTAGCATCAGCCACCGGGCTTTGACGTCACCTTCGCTGGTAGCGGGAGGAGGTAGCACTTCGGTGGGAAATAACGCCGTCTCCTTTCCCCAGGGCTCTCCCGTCTCTTTCCCACGAGGGATCTGCGTCCTCCTCGGCACTTTCTAAAGTACTTTTTCACACGTGTCCGTAAGTCCTTCCCCGTGGCGGAACTCTCTGCCGCTCCCAGGGGCCTTGTCCCGCGGCTTCAGCATCCCCGCCTGCGCTCCCACCCGCGGGATCTGCTCCCGCTGCCTCCCCGGCCGGGCGAGCTGCGGGCCCCGAGCCGGGAGGAGGGAAGCCCTGGCTCTGCTCGAAACGCGCCGGCCCTGCCCGCCCCTTCCTCCGCGGCTGGGCACGGCGCGGGGCAGCCCCGCTGCAGGACACGCCACGCGGGGACCCTTCCCCTTGGCCACTCTCCTTCCGTGGTTGCGAAAAGCACAGTTGCAGAGCCCTCCAAATTTTCAATATTTTTATTACACTTACATCCGTCTTCCTTGGTTTTGGTTTTTTTTTTTTTTTTTTGGTCACGAAATGAGCGCTTTCCTACTCGATTTTCTGTGGGTGCAGCTGCCACTCACTCCTCTTGGTTTAGGTGTTATAACACCTTTATTTAATACAGCCGCCAAGTCAAAATAACCGATTTAATTTTATTCACAACCACTCATTTTATTCTTCGGGGAGTATTAACCTGATCATCTTATTTAATTGGGAATTCGTAGAACTCGATCAGACCTAATAAGAAACATTTAAAGTATTGCTTTATTTTGGTTTAACAGGGAGAAAATGTTCTCCCTTCTTCCTGGCAGTTTTGTTTGGGGTCGAGACGGGTTTTTTCTGCAAATACCGTCCCTTTCCCCGCCACCACCAACACAGGACACGGGTTACGCCGATTACCCCGTTCCCTTGTCTTTCAGCTTTGACTTCAATTAAAGGGCTGGCTTATCCTTTCCCTTTATGGCGGTTTAAAACTATCTATTTTGGAAAGAGACGTGGAGAAAAAAAACCCAAACTAACAAACAGGCAAGAAAAAAAAAACTAACTAACAAACAAACAAAAAAAACAAAGGAAGAAAAAAAAAACAAAAAAGAAAAACAAACAAAAACAAACAAACAAAAAACCCAAAAAACAAGAGGGGGTCAGTAATCAACCAGCGAAATGCGGTAGTTTGTTAGGAGCCTCTTGCTTTTAGTAACATTGCAAACGGCGGTGTTGAAGTTTGCACACGCAATGTGCAGCATCTCTATCCCGAGGCTGTTTCCGTGCGCTCTGCAGTGCAGCCCCACTCCCTGTGACAGGCAGAGTTGGGGTGCAGTGTCCTGGGGCTGGGCACGGAAACGCCCAGTGCCTCTTTCTGCTGCTCACCCAAAGCCAGCAGAGCACAGCCCTTGGTGCAAAACACTTAGCTATGTGCTGGTTTTAAATGCTACACTCAATATCAATCCGACACCCTAATAGTAGGGGTTTATTAAATAAAAATTTTAACATTGCAAGAATATGTGGCGCAACTCCAGCATTCAGCAAGTTCTGAGGACATTTGCCCAAATCTCCCCCAGTTTCAGGCGCGTTTGGCGGTTTCCCACGCTCGGCTGCTCTCCGGCCCTGCAGCAGCCCCGGCAGGAGCCCGAAGGTGGAGAGGCTGGAGGAGAGGCAGCCGCTCCCGGCAAGAGCCGCTCTCCGCCGGCGTCGCTCCTGACCCGGAGCCGAGGCCTCTTCTCGGACTCGGCACCCTGCTCCGGGCTCAGGGAGACTCTGCCTTTCCGCTTTCCGGGAGGGAAGTGCCTGAAGGGGCCTCTTCCAACCGGGACTCAACTATTCCTGTGCTGCTCTTCTCTTACGATGTGCGCTTAGAAAAGGAGAACCCGGAATCTCACTTCTCACCGGTTTGGTATTTTAACAATAATAATTTCCTCCCCGCGTTTTCCTTTGAAAACTTTCGCTGTGAACCCAGACACTGCGTACACTTCGCAGATTTATTGAAACGAACCGCCCCTGAGCTGTGAGCTCTCTCGGAGCAGCAGAGGCGCGGCCAGGACTTGCCATGGGCTCGGGGCTCTCTGCAGCTCTGCCCCGGCCTGCCGGAGCCCTGCGAGTGTGTGAGTATGGACGGGAGGCAGCGGGGAGGTGGATATTGCTCTCCCCCCACCCCTCCCTTCTTCCTCCTTTCTCTCCTACCGCAATTCATTTCTGTTTGACGAGGCACAATAAAATCTTCTTGTACATCCCTGCTCCCGTGTCTTTCTGGGGGAGGGATGTTTGTTTTAGGCACGCACAGAGCAGCCGCGCTCCCGCTGCCCGGGCGGGACGAGGAAAGTCATTTCTCCAAACCCAGTGAGATGCGACTTTAACCCCCCGAGACTGGTCTCGCTCCCAGCTTGGCTTTGGGAGTAACTCCCAGCGTCAAACCACGCGAGGAACTCAGGCTTGCAAGCAGCTCCTCCCTTGCTCCCCGCAGGAGCAGCCTGGCTTGGCACCGACTGCCTGGGCAAGCTCCAGGGAGCAGGGCGAGTGCCCTGCCCGGCCGGGCGAGGGGAGCCGCCGGGGATAAGCGTTCCTAGAGGGAACCCCACCACGGTCAGAGCAGCCCGCGCCCTCCAGACGCGTGAAAGTCGATGCTATTTCGTTACAGGAATGACCAGCAACGCCGCGGTTCGTTGCGTGGTGCTCCGGCTGCTGCTCAGCAATCCCCGCCGTGCGTTTGGCTCTGGCAGCATTCAGACACGCACCGCTCCGCGGCCCAGAGCCCACGCCTGGGTCAGCTCCATAAAACACCACCGGGGTTTCACATATTTATTCTGAAGAAGCCCCGATTTCCCCGGTGTTTCTTCCTCTCCTCACTCCCCTTGATTCACCTAAAGGCTTCTCGTGAATGGTTTCTCCGGTGCCCAAGTTTGAGAGGGTTGCAGCGACGGTGCTGCTGCAGCTTCCCCCAATTGCAGTAGTAAAATCTTAATTAAAAAGCGCCCGGCTATTGGCTGCCATGCGGGGGTAGGGACACGCACGCCCGCAGGCAGCGCAGCGCTAGGAAGCATCCCAGAGAAATATAGTTCTTGATTAGTGTATTTTCATCTCGTTCTTAGCGGAAGACAGTTTGTAAGTACCTGCTAATGTTAGTGCTCTTTAAGGTTTCAATTGTTCTAGGGGGTTTGCCATTGACTTTTTCATTATTTACCTACTGAATCAAAGTAAGCAAATGCCATCTGTTTCCCTGCTGCTATCATCTTCACTTTTAATTATCCGCCCAGCCGCCTAATAGAGATGATATTAAACTAAATCTTTTTGACATTAAAAGTAATTATCCCCAAACCAATATTACAAGAATGAAAATTACCACCACCACTCCCCCCCCCTTCAAGAAAAAGGCACATTCCTCCTAGCTCAGGCAACCTCTTCAGATCCGGAGCGACGAAAGGGAAACGGAACTCCCGTTAGCCCGGACTTCTCAAGTATTTGAAACATTATTAACTCGATTTCCCGGCTCCCAGTGGGGGAGAAAAAAGCGACAAGGGAGAAATATTTGTGGAAGAAAATAAGGGAAATTCGGGGCTCCTCTCCGCCCGCAGCCCGGTGCCGCACGGGGGGAACGAGCACCGGGGCGGGCGGCGGGGCCGGGGCTGCCTGACCCCTCGGGGATCCTCCGGGGCCGACAGGTACGAGCTTTTGGAGAGCAGCACATCCTGAAAACACAGACACGCGGCCCTCGAAGGGCTTCGCACCATGCAGCGGCACCGGCCGTGCGCACCGCGCTGGCCTTGCGGGGATGGTCAGCAGAGGGACATTGGGCTCGGGGATGTGATGAAGGGGCACGGCAGGTCCTCTGACAGATGGCCGCGGACTGAATCACCTCCACGGAGTCATTTCGCTTACTCTCAGACTTCTCCGCCATTTCTCCTCCGACTCGCTTTAATACGAGCCGGAGCCGCGTCCCCCATTTCCTTTAATATGTGCTAAACTGAGCTAATTTTAATTGCATGTTTCAACTTTGCTAATTAAATAGAGTGGTCTAATTAAAAGTGACTAGGGAACAGTTTTAATTCAACCCTCTACTTTTTTAACAATCCATTATGCAACAAATCCAGGGTAAGCCCTCCCTTTAAAAAAGCTACAGATGATTGAGTTTTTACACCTTTTTACACGCTCACAATGGGGAGACTTGACCCAACATATGTAGCGGTGGGGCAGAGCCCCCCCGGCTCCCCGGCGGGGCATCGCGACCGAGCCGCCTGGCTGCTGCTGCCCCGCCTGAGCGCGGCTGGACCCGCGGGCTTCCCGGGGCCTCCCCGCTGGAAGTGCGGAGACTATTAGCCCAGCAGAGGTTAGAGTAGCACATCCCCAAGACAGCAGCCCAGGATTTGGGAAAATCGGGCTCTTTACACGCTTCATCTCTTCACCAAGTGCTCATTAGGTTGTTAACCTCTGGTTCACATGAAAGGGGCATGTGATGAATCCCCTCCCGAACAAATGGGCGCATCCCCCTTCAGGCACTGAACAAAGCCCTTAAAATAACTGCACAAGAAAGCCTTTAGTTGTTACTCTAAAATTTCTTTTCTCTGAGAGCTTGTGCCCATCCACACATACGCACATCGACACACAGAAAGAGGGGGAAAAAAGCTCACACACGCAAAAATCCATCCATCACTCCCCCCTCCCCCGTGTGCTGGAGCTAAAAATTAAAAATCCGTCGTCCGTCCTCAGGGCCTTCGGCGCTGGCTGATGTCCCCCGGGTTTGGCTGAGGCTCGGGCTGGGGCTTCCCAAGGGAGGGGAAGGAAATCTTAATCGCTTTAGCGGGGCGGGCGGGGGAGCAGCCTCTGCCCATGGAAGGGGAAGCCACGCGTCCCGGCCGGGAGCAGCGCTCTGCGGGGCAGGGGGTGCGGGGTGCCCATGCCGGCCCCGGCTCTGCTCCCCCCTTCTTCCAGCCGCCAGAGAGACGAGCTGAGAGGATCCACAGCGGAGGAGGGCGCGGGCAGGAGTTTCCCCTTCGTACCGGGGGAGTGTGGCCAGGGCTGGGACAGCTCGGGGGGAGCCCAGGGCCCCCAGTGCCTCCCTCCCTCCCCTGCCCCGCTCTGCGCTGGGAGGGAGAGCGGATCGGCTCCTCTCCTAAACCAGCCGGGCTCAACCTCCGGAGCCAGCGGTGCCTGCCCGGGGCTCGCTGCCCACGGAGGGCCGGCCAGGGAGCCGAGCTTGGCTCCGCATTCCCACCGCTCGCCTGTGGATTTGGGGCTCTTTAAGACCTTTGCTTTTCTCTCCCTCCCTCCTTCTCCCTCTCCCTTTTTATTTCCCAGCCCCTCGGGCACGGATTAAAGTGACAGACAATTTTCCCCTCGCACCTTTATTGATGCTTAAATGCACTTTGAGTTAATGCGCGGGAAGCGGGGAGCGAGGGGGGGCTGTCCCGGCAGCGCTGCGAACCTCGGCGGCTCGACGGAGCGGCCGCGGCCCGGGGGCGGCTCGGCAAGCTGTCCCGCAGCCTCCCCGCATCCCCGCGCCGGTGGCTGCGCGGCAGAGGAGGTTCCGCGGGGATCCCCCCGTGTCCGCGGCGCTGCCCGCCGCACAGGGACACGCGCGTGTCGCAGCCTCCCGGTGGCCGCGGGGACACGCGTTGGCACCGCCGGGCGCACGCAGGTACCGCGGGGCAGCAGCTCGGAGCACAGCGGCTCGGGAAAGCCCCGCTCGGCTAATTTACCGTGGGGCGCTCCGAGAGGTTCATTAAAAAGGCTCTTGTCAGCTCCCTAACGATCCGAGAGCTTTTTAATTATATTTTATATTCCCCCTACCCGTCTCCTAACTTCAAACACATGGTAAAAAGGATTTGCCGTTTTGTTTCAGGTAAAACCTAATAATTAAAATTCAGACCCCGTCCCATGCATCTGCTTCGCCTTTGCCAAATGAATTGAAGGGAGAGAGAAAAGCGATTTCATTGAGATCACAGATGGGGTGCAGGTTTTTGGAAGAAATTTGAGAAACACCATTGTCCAGAATCAAAACTCTATGTCTTGCCCCACAAAGGGGGCTGCTTTAAGCCCCTCAACTTCTATGGGGCTTGTTTTTTAAACTTTAAGTGTTCCGCACAATAAGCTGCCACCAAAATGTCACAACCACTCTAATTCCAAGTGTGTCTCACTGCAAAGGGTGCAGAAAAATGAAGGGAGCAAAGGGAAGGAGTGTAATTAAAAACCCTGCAGCTCCCTCCTGCCTGCTGGGGCCCGGCGACCGGTCCGGGGCGGGGGCGGCGGGGAAATGTCCCCTCCCGGGGCAGCGGGAAGGACACCCCAAGGTGCGGGGCTGTCCCCCCCGAGCCGCTCCAGCATCTGCCCGGCCACGTCCCGGCTCAGCACATCGGAGCGCTTCCATATTTTGGAGGCTAAATTGTTTCATTAGCCGAAAGCGGAAGATTAATCCTTTTATTTTTATTCAAGATCATGACAGCCCCGGTAGGATTTGCCAGAGGATTCCCCCCTTCAATGTTTATTGCCCCAGGAGCTCGGGAGCCGAACAATCCTGCCGGAATGCGATAGATAAACACAGTCTATATCGTTAAAGAGACATATCGAGGGTGTTTGCGGAGGGGCGGGAGGGCCGGTGTAACAGCGTCATCAAGAGCCACACGCACTTCGGGGGAAAAATGGTCCTTGTATTCTTTTTACACTTCGCACGCGATATTTAACGGGGTCCTTATACAAACACAGACTTCTTCCCAGCTCATGACGGACCATCCGCAATCCACCGCGGCACCGGGCAGGGCTGGGGCGATGCCCGAGCATGTGGCTCCATTTGTTTGCTTGGTTCGATGTTTGTTAGTGGGTTGTTGGATTTTTTTTTTCTTCCCCCCGGGAACACCCAATTTTTCCCTGCGCGCCCCTCGCCCAGCGCCGGGCTGAGCGGCCGCATCTCTGCCCACTCCCGCGGGGACAGGCGCGGCACGGAGGCTTTCCCCCTCTTTCGACTGCGCTTTAATTCATTTTTTAATATTTTAAAAATAATTTTTGGCGGCGGTGCGGGCAGAGCCGGGCCGGGGCGCGGAGCCGGGGAGGGAGCGCAAGGAAGGGAAGCGAGACACGGAGGTGGCTCCGAGCCCGGCGGCTGCCGCAGCGCTCCGGTACCCCCGGGAATTCTGCTCCGGTACCCCCGGGAATTCCGTCCCGACGTCTCCGTCCCGCCCGGGAGAGGCCGAAGGGCGGCTGCGGTCCGGGCCGGTCCCGGGGGACAGCCGGGAGGTGCCTTCGCCCCATCCCGCTCCTCCAAGGCAGCACCTTCCCGGAGCTGCCGGCCGCAAGGTGCGAAGGCGCGGTGGGATCCGCAGCAATCTTTTTTTTTTGGTGTAATTTTGTTTGTTCATTTGGTTTGGTTTTCCCACTTTAGACCATACTGCAAGAGCCACACTATGTCTTACCCACCTTCGTCTAAACCTTGAATAAGTATATTCCAGCAACGGAGTGTTCTCTTTAATTTGCAGACTATACTTCACTCCTAAAAAATACCTCCCCCCATTTTTTCTTTACTAGATCCACAAAATTATAAATTACTTTGTCCTTCTGCATCAGCAAGTTTATAGCTGTCATTTAAAAAAAAATCCTTCTCCACTGGCATCACAGTTTGGAAATGCTTTCCCTTACACAATCAAAGTCCTAATTAATCAGGACACATAAACAGGCAAATAGACCTACATAAAGTGAAAACTATTTCTACATACACATTAGAATAACTGCTAAACTCCTAAACTGGGGTTTTCAAATGGCAACAAATTAGGTCTATCTATAAATTTAGAGAAGGCAAGATCATGAGTAGGATGACATAATTACAAGGTATAAAATACTTATGAGTGATAGTAACTCATGCCAACAGGGACAGTGACAGTACACTAAATAAAGCATAGAGGCAAATAAAATTATAGAAACGACATTTTTAAGTAAATGAAAACATATTCACTACTTTACTAAATGATAATAATTTTAAAAAATCACCAGAGTAGCACTAACCTTTTAGAAGAAAACTGCATAAAGAGGAGGATAATAAAGAGAAATCAAAGTCACAGGTAGAAGACTAAGATTGTAACCAAAACTTTGAAGACACTGTCTTAGATCCTCAGAGCACACATGTATCAGACTTCAAACAACTACAGAATGCCCACAAGAAGGACTTGGGCCATGTGAACCAGCACATTAAAGGATGAAATTGGAAGACAGACTCAAAGCAGGAAACTAGACAAGAAAATTAGAAAATCCATGGAAATTTAACTTTTGGAAGATACAAACCCAGAACTAAACAACTGACAGACCAGAAGGAACAATTACCAAAGGTGTAAAGGATTATTAAAAATATCAGAAACAGAAACCTGTAGAAGGTAACGGGACTAACATATTTTTACAGTGTAAAAAACTCCTTTTATTAAAAATAGGTCAGTTGCAGAAAAACGAAGCTAGTCGTTTGTAGTGGTGTTTACTACAGAGGAAACATCTTTACTTGAGAAAAAAAAAAAAAGTAATATTATCAGAGACTGATAGCTGGAAGCAGAAAGCAACAGTTTTCACAGTGAGAGGATTCCAGCAATGTCCCCAAGGATCTGTGGGGGAACCTTGTGTTATTCAAGGTACTCAGACACTACTACCTGGAGAAAGGGATCAGTGGTGAGCTAATGATATTAATAAATAATACAAACTCATTCAAGTTGAGTGGATCAAAAGGGAACAGCCATGAACTGTGGAATCCTGTGGAATACTGTCACAACATGGAGCTGGGAAAACAGTAAAGGAAACTCACTGGTACTAAGTACAAAATAATGATCCTGTTACCCATAGTTTTGTAATCACAGGAACTAATGAAGCCTTTCTATAACCAGCAGTTGAGTGACATTTTAATTGAATTATATTAAGGCTGCAGTGTGGCTTCAGTCTTTATTACACATAGAAAATCCACAGAGAAAAGCCCTAGCTAAGGAGTGAATTCTCTGTTATCTAATGAGACATTAAAATCCATTGAAACTTTCAGGGTGCTCAGGTCTGGAGTGACTTCTAGAGTTGGATCTAGAGTGAGCCTTGCCTTCCCTGCACACACTCAAGGGACTTCCCATCTGCTTTCCTAACTTCCTGAATTCTGGGCTGCTGACTTTGACAACACTTAAGGAAATTTCAGACAGCAAAACCTTTCTAGCATTTAATTTACTTGAAATTAAAAAAAAAAAAAAAAAAGGATGTAAAATGCAAAAGGTAGTAATAAGATATTAAAGAAAAAAATATTTCAAGGAGCATGATCGATTTCATCCCACATAAATCAGCAGTGCTGTCAGGAGGAGCAGCCTGGCTTTCCTCTTCATCTCATCTTCATCGGCTCACTTAGAGATCCATCAGGGAGCTGCATCAGCCTCAAAACTGCTCCAGGAAAATTTGGTCAGTTTTGAACTGCTTTGCCTGGTGCCAGTGCAAGGTGGGGGCAGAGGTGGCTCTGCTGGCAGAAACACAGATCTCAGTCAGACTAAACTGAGTACAAAACTGCCTGGATCCTGACACGTTTAGTGCTAAATTTGCAATTCCTCCACCTTTGTCATCTGTGGGGAAATACTTTCAGGTAGAGAACAAAGCCTCACGCTGTGTACAGTGTATAGTAATTTCTGCTTGTTTTCATGACTTGTCCAGAAAATAAATATAATTAAGGCTATTGTAGTTGCTTTCTCTTTTATACAAGAAGAATAAAACTAAACTTGGGTGCAGAATCAACATCCAGTCTCCCCTCCCAGCTCCTTTGTTCCAAAAGACCAATGGCTGCAATGAACATCCACTGTCAAGGATGGCTCATCCCAGGCAAGCACTCAGCTGCCAGCCTGAGGACTGACCTCCTGTTTGCACCCTCCCTCTCCAGGACTTTAGAGGAATTCTGTCTTTTGGCAGTCAAACAGCTCTGACAATGGACAGCACACACACAAAGTAGCTGTGCTATGGTGATGTTGAAGCAGACTAGGAAATGTCCAACACAAAGGCTCATTTCTCCTCAGGCCCTCACAACATAGGAAAAACTGAAGTGTGAATTACTGTCAGTGAAAGCTCCTGCTCTGGAGGAGGCCACCATCACTGTTTCCAAAAAAAAAAATGTATCCTCTGCTTTGTCAGATGTTGGAAGGTCTTGGTGCTTACCTTGATGCATGGCCTGAGAGCCCTGAGGAGCAGCACAGCAGAGCTGGGAGTGTTTGCTCCAGGGAGGAATGGCACACGTAACACATCTCCATCTTTAGTATTTCCGACTGACTGCTCCAAGCAGCTTCTGGTTCTGCCTAGCAGTGACTCTTCACAGGTAGAGACATCTACTCATGTGTTTTGTGCTTGCTGTGGAATTTATTTTAAGGCACTGAAATCTTCTCATGCATTGTTTAGGAAGCCTGGACACAAGGCCTGGATAATGAAGTGCTTCAGCCCTGGGATATTGAGATTTGATTTTTCCCCACATATGGAAGAGTGAAATCATATAAATTTTTAGTAGAAACATTGCTGCAATTGAAAATTTATTTTAAGTTTCTAATGTCACTGAGTAGGTACAGTTTATGAAAGCCAAAGTCCTCTTCTGCTACATTAAAAAGAATAGACAAACCCCCACAAAGCAGCTCCATTAGAAACCCCCTCAGCACTCCCACTGAGCTGAAGGGTGCACGTGCAGAGAGTACAGAGCCAATACTCCTGTTCTGCATGGTCTCCAATAATGATTCCAAACACCACTGTCAACAGGCAGAAAGTTTCTCCCAAAGCCAGAGCTTGCCCCACCTTCACCCCAATGAGCAATGGAAGCCAACACATCGCATGGGATTCCTTCAGCAACACTAATTCCTTAAGACTTAAAACTAATGCATTAATCACGTTAATGGTAATCCATTAATGTGAAGAACCTGAAGATAAAAAGGCAGAATAAGGGATGTGCTCTGCAGCAAGGGTGTTACAGTTTTAGGGTAATACTGAATTACAAAATTCGACTGACTAGAGGATTATCCCTGCCAGCAGAGCGTGTGAAGCGAATACCAGGAGAGCAGAAAATGATGGCATAGAATATTAATATTTCTACACAGGGATTGGTTTGTGTTGATGGTGTGATTCAGAAAGGTGACTCGAGATGGTTGCTTCTTGAAATCAGGTCCAAAGTATTTAAGGACCAAAATCATTAACGTTTTATTTAAAGAGCGATACACTTGTTTACGTCGTGGCAGAATGATCCCTGGATACTGATCTCAATATCTTTATATCAGAGGGCAGTAATGCCACCACTTTGAACACTTCCAGTTAATTATCACTAGAACATTTTGATAATGACAGTGTATTTTGCAATATGAACAAAATGAGGGGAAAAAATAATAAAAGAGCTTAGAAAAAAAAAAAAGGGGCCGAACAACCCTGGGAGCACTGACTTCAACAAGTTCAACAAATATTCAAGCCACATTTAATAACTTTATAAAACTAGTATCAAAGTAAAGAATATATAGTCAAAATACAGAAATCAAGTTGAGTGAGAGAAAACAGCCTGATGAGATCAAACAGAAGTTAAACAGAACAGATTAATATAAACAAGTTAGCTGAAAGGTAGCTTTGCTTCGTGTAGCAGTATTTCAGCAATTCCTTTCCTCAATAGCCAGCTTCGAAGGAAAAAAAGATATGCATCACTTTAAAATCCTGCTGCATGTTTTACTGTGATTGTTTGTAGAAACAGCATCACCCCAATTTGCAACCCAAGTTAATTTCTTATTTAATAAACGCGGTGGAGTTTTTTTTTTGTAAAAAGCAAAAGTTCAGAATGAAGCATCTGCGTTCAGCTTTCCATTACACATACATTTATCATTCTATTGGCTATGAATTCTTTTATTTGTGAACTGCAAATTATTAGGATTTGCTTACACTTCCAAACGTTTTGTTTGTCATAGATACTTCACTTCTAAAAGTGTCTGGTGTAGCACTCACTAATTACAGAATTATAAAAGGTAGAATAAGGCTTTCCCTGCTCAGAAATTTGCATTTTTGGTAAAGGTAACAATATATCAGCATCACTAGCATCCTAATAATAGGCATACATTTAATTTTATATCACCATCCTTCCAAAGAAGAAAAGAAAGACTAAAAGATGTGTGCAACTGGTTTTAGCTTAGTATAAAATTTTCAAATCAGAACTAATTCAGCTACAATAAACACTATGAATTATGTATAAACATAGATGGAAAACAATGTGCCAGACTTTAAAAGAAAAAAAAACTGATTAGCGGATGACAATCCTGTAGTGCTACTGTGCACTATCCTGTAAGCCCAGAAATAAAACAAAAAAAAAAAAAAAGGAAAAAAAGAAGAAAAAAAGAAAAAAGAGGGAAAAAAAAAAGGGAAAAAAACCCCAAACAAACCAGTTTTGATGCAAGTTTGGCATCAACTGCACATTATGGTCTTAGCCTCAGTATGCTCATTCTATGGTTAAGAAATTTAAAGTACCAGATTTTTCCACATCAGATAGCAGGTAGCTGGTGCATACATTTCAGACAAGAGAACTAGGATTTCTTTAATTTGAGACGGGATCAGTAATGTATTGTTAAAATGTCCAAAGTGTGCAACAATAAGGCAGATTTCTTATTACACCACCCCTTAAAATACCCATTGTTTGATGAACCAAACAAGGTGCTTTAAACCAGAAGAGTAATAGGAGACAAGCAAGTGGCAGAATGAAGAAAAACTGCTAAAATGGGAACTGCCCTTTCTTCCACAATGAGAAATAAAGAACTTTTGTATCTGGTATTTGAAAGGTTTTTAACAGCTGATATTCAATATCAGCTGATTCCTGACGTGTTGGCAAGATACCAGGTTTCTGGTACTGGCCATGTCTAATGTTATTTAAATATTCACATCATGCAAGAAGCAGTTTTGCACTGCAATGTAATGGAAAATACTTCCTAAACTGAATTGGAACTGAGACCCAAAGCAGAACCAGTAAATAAATATCTCGCATATATGTCAAACTATATTCTCCAAACAAAACCTTACATCTTATCAAAGAAGTCAGAAAGTACTAACAAAAATTATATGCTTTCTACTATAATACTGTTAAATTTCCATGGCTGAGAATGTCCCATTAATTTTTTCTGCCTTTTTAAATTAGTTGACAAAGTAGAAATTCAAACACAGAAATAAAATGCATATATATGAGAGCACTGGCTCAGTGAGATATCAAATATACAGCATTCTAGTGTCAAAAGTACAGGCAGAAATGTCCAAGATTTCTTGGTGAAAAAGGGGCATTTGAGGAGTAAAAATTCTACTTAACAATCACTCACATTTTAACAGTGCATTAATTATAACAAAAGCTGGATGATAAGTGAGCAACAGAATCATAATGTTCAGTGTTCATAGCAGAACTTTATCCTCTGCTCATTTAAATGAGGTTGGAAACATATACTCATGTATGTGAAACTTTAGGTACCTATGTTTGTTTTTTCAATTTTTCAGGATTCTTGCAAGAGGCAAACTTGTGACATGGAATTGAGCTGGATGTCAGTACAAGGTGGTGCTCAGAGAAGTCTTCCTCTCGATGCTGTGCCTCTGGCTTATCAAAGGATGATCAGTCCTACAATCTTGTTTGATCTATTCTTTTGCCTCTAGGAAAAGGGTTTCTTGAGGATACAGTTTTACCTCCAGTAATGATTTATTTGGATCCAGCTGGGTCACCTGTAAATACATGAACACAAAGATATGTGTAAGTAGACTTTGGAATTATCTTTACAGCGCAGATTTTCTCTGGGATGATTTATGGGTCTCTCCATCAGTGATAACTGAAGCAGTGAGTATTATTTTCCACGATGCAGATTAAGACATATATATTGTATTTTCTGTTGTTATAAGTATTATTTAATAACAGAATCCCTGACATTAATTCCAAGAAGGTCTGGTTCTCTACCATAAACCAATGCATGAATCTGTTTTTGTCAAAATTAAGAACTTCTGGAAGGATTACCAAAACATGTGAGTTAAGATCAAAAATAAAACTGTAGTCCTAGATAATTATCCTAAAATTTCAATCAAACTGATGGTGCAAGCAGCACAGCCAACCCAACAGGATCTCTCCACTGAAAAGGGAAACTTTACTTTCCTACTCCCTTCCTTGCTCCAAGTCACGTGGTGGAACACCCAGCTATCATCACTTCAATGTTTCCAGACACCTCAATGATTCCAGGCTGGGAGAAAACTTTAGATCTGTGATTATTACACAATATATTTGCTTATATAGACAAATGAATGACAACAAATGTCCTTCAGACATTCAGGTTGACAAGCCAGTGCCATGACATCCTTCAGATACTGCAAAGCTTCCTGTAGAAAGATGAACCATTTTCTGAAATATTTCACTTCCATTTTTAAACTTATTTTCCCTGGTAATTCTGTTTTAGTTTATTCTGCTGTGTGAGCACATCAGTTACCAGAAGTCTGCTTGTGAATAACAGTTGATTAGTCTTATGCTACAGGTATAAATGCAAATGCATGCCAATAAATATTTTTTTCCAAAGTTAAATTTGTTTCATCTATGATCACAGCATGACACTGCTTTCTAAAAATATTTTTTTAAAATATTAAGGGTCCAGCACACAAAATACTATGAATTAATACGAAATGTTTATGTAATTTTCTTAAAAGTCTAACTTACTAATCCTGTTACCTATTAACAAAACCAGTATTGCTTCTCATTCTGTCCCCTCAACTAAATCAGGCAAACTTGAAATATTTGCATTTCTATTGTTTTATTGAATAATTAGGGAAAAATTATTATTTAAACAAACATTCTCTTCCTAAGACTATGAAAATCAGTGTAATTTCATCTGACTGCCACAGAATTTTTTTAAAATCACAGAATTAAAAAACCCAAACCAAACCCAAGAACCAAACAGATGCATTATTTTTATTTTCAAAGCAGGAACATATTTTCTTAAACTTCATGTACCATGGGGAGCTACTGCTAAATGTCTGAAGAGAAAAATAATTTACAAAAACCAGACTCAATTTTAGATTCCTATTATCTGTGGTCCAATTATGCATTCCTGCACAGATGCTGCTTGAATTATTGAAAGGTTATTATCTTCGAAAGCAAACCTGTTATGTAAAAAACAGCCAAAGTAGTGCATTTAAGTTTGTGATTACAGAAGTATGCTAATTAAGTATCTTGTTGCATTTTTTAATGTTTCAGTATTCTGCTACAGTCTGTTACTGAACAGGGAGTGAGGTAAAGAGGAGTCTCTGCAATTCACAGCATCTGAGGTATTGGGCACCTGAGAGAAGCAATTTTCCTTCTTTTCAGTAAAAGCCTGTAGTAATTTAGACATCTGTATTTTCAAATCCTGCAACCATTTTGTTGGGGATTTTTGTTTTCTTTTTTTTTCTTTTTTTTTTTTTCAAGAAAAGGCAGGGAAGTCATAACAAGTCTCTTTTACACTTGGAAAAAAAATCTCAAAAGTGTGCCTAGGCACTGAACACAACCTTCCAGAATGTAACCATATGGAAACCTGTAATTCACTTGAGTGTAATTCAAGATACATGTCCTAGTCTAAGGTTTGCAAACTCCAAATAACAATGTCCCTTCCTCAATGCCCCATACTGAGAAGGGTCCTGGCAGCCTCGTGCAGTACCTGCAGCACAAGGACTGTGCAGCTTTCCCCCATAATTTCACTGTGCTGCTGAATTCACTGAGGGACAGCAGAGTTTGCAAATGTTTACACCATTACCCAATTAACTAACAATATGGCTCCTACATCTGTCAACAAACAAAGCTGTTGTTGCTTTGTTTTAGCTCCTTGGCATTTTCTGTTCATATGGGTCGCCATTGTACTTAATTATCACACCACAACCCTTCTGCAGCTTCTACTTTGTTATTTGTGGCTTGTAAATATGTTGTTTACTACAAAGAATAGAAGCCTTATTAGTGAACTCACCTCCTAAGAAAAGAAATGGTTTCTCTTGTAAATGTATGAAATGTAAGACCTAAGATGCATTCTAGCTTACAGTATTTTAAAACAGAATTAGAAACCAAAGAATGATCTATAGCAGAGATCAAAGGGAAGAGCTGCAGCCTGCAAAGGTGTGTTCAATGTAGTGTTATATTTGATTTCATTCACTTACAGATACGTGCATTATTTCATAATGAAAAGTATAAATTGCCTTTAAATGCATATCTGTGTGCCTTGTTTCATCACCCTAAGTATAAATTCTGGAGCCACTTCAGTGCTGACACCCCTTGGCTCTGATGCCATTGCCTGATGCTCTTCTCCAAACAGCCCTGCATGTTATAGAAGTTACACTGTCCCAGAGCCCTACACCTTTATTATTTGAAGATTTATTCTACAGCATTAGCAATGACACAGGGAATTATTTAAGCATGGATTTGATCCTGCTGAACTCTGTGAGATTTGTCTATGTGACCAAATAATCACTTTTGTGATTAAGGTTGCAAAACTCACCTTCAGCATTAGGTAAAGGCCTTAACAAATGCTGAAGGCACATTTTTATCTGTATCTTCAAGTCCTACAATAACTAACTTTCTACCAGTTGTGTGCACACACTCTAGGAATCAGCTCACGCATCACAT
The DNA here is from genome assembly GCF_008360975.1 of Lichenostomus cassidix. Taxonomy (NCBI): domain Eukaryota; kingdom Metazoa; phylum Chordata; class Aves; order Passeriformes; family Meliphagidae; genus Lichenostomus; species Lichenostomus cassidix. The sequence continues at coordinate 6,013,693 of NC_139489.1, read as the reverse complement.
GGTTGTACCAGCTGAATATATTTTTCAGATTTTATGTGGCTTTGCTAGTGCCAAATACTTTATATTACAACGAAACATGAACTCAAACCCCTTAATGAGAGACTGGAAGGCGTTCCAAGCTTATCCAGTGGGGAGTGTGGCAGAGGAGGGACTCAGTGTCCACAAGCTGAGAGTATAACACAAGTGACAGCAAAATTACTGCCATTCAAGCTCCCAGACCCCTGTACAATACCATGCAGGTGCATTCAGGGCTGTCCCAAAGCCCTCCCTGCACAGAGTGCCCCAGGAGATTTTATCTTCAGGCAAATGACCTTCTGTGCAAACTCCAACACTCCCCTCTCTTCAGGGAAGACTCCTTTGAGCAACACAACCAGAGACCTTATTTCTGCTCATGTCAGACTTTGCCTTTGAGCTGCTTTCACTGAAATAGCTTTAAGCTGATAAACAATACTTTTCTGCCAACTATGGATTCAGTTTTATGGGACCTTAGATTTTGGGGCACTGAGCTACAGCTTCATCTTTTGAAGAACTTTGTTATATAACCAATGTCAATTTGGTGCACAGGCAGGTTATTATTTAAATAAGTATTTGTTTAAATGCATTCTGTGGTGATTATTCCAACTAAGTACTAGTTAGTTAAAGTATTTCTGTGGCACATAGAAGTTCAAATTACTCTGCAAAGGCAAAAGGTAGAAATGTTAACTCTTATATTCCTCCTGTAAGAATGTAATAGCTGTTTACAATTTATTCTGAATAAATTCATTGGGGTTTAGATAAACCAATAATGAAAGCTAATACTAGTTTAAACAACATTTTAATACATTTTTACAGCAAACTCTTCTTCTTTCTTGAAGAACTTTTGAGTTATTTCTGTCTTCACCTTTGCTGACCTATCTGATCTATTACACACTCACATCCTGAGCAGCTGCACTTTTACCACTTACAAGGTGTGGTTCCTTACCCTGCCTAACTGTGCAGGGAAAAGATAAATACAAAAAAAAATGGCTTAATGCCCAGGAAGGTAATTTAAAAATAAAGAATCAAATACACAATTATTATGACACTTACACAAGCAGTAAATATCACACCCTTCACCTTTCTCTCCACCCTAGGAGAAGGATCTGATTCCTGAGTAGCACAGCCTCTATGCCACTTACACACGCATGAATACATTTAATGAATCTAACGGACAAAGAGTTCTTTTACTCTCTTTCCTAATCCTCCTAAAGTATAAATGCAATAGAAATTACTTAAAGGCACACCTGGTAAAGTACCAGATCTGTTTAAAAAACTATATTTTCAGAGTGACACACAAACAAATACAGTGAATCCTTTCTACCTATTGAAATATCTCTGGGTTACACAGATAATACGCTCAACTTGAGCAACAAACAAAAGTAGGGTTACTTTATAGAAATATATGCAATTAGATCGGGCTTAGTTGAATAAACTTGGAGATAATTTACATCTGAATTGAAGAAAGCCATCACAAACAAGGAAAAATATGTCATAGTAAAAGACTTGTAGCCTCGATCCAAATAAAAAGCTTTAATCCAATACATCACACTCTGACTGTTTCACTTCCCTGAAGAGGTTTTCTCAAAACATATTTTAGACTAAGCATATTTAAAAATACATTTACTAAGCAAAGCAGCAGCTGTTGATAAAACAGAAAATTGTGATGCTGTATCCTCTACTTTGAGCATGCTTCCCATTCTTTCCTTGGAAAGCTGTGAAGTGTTCCAAGATGCTGCCAAACTTGACATGCTGTAAGTTTTCATTGCCTTAATACAATTTATATTTTTTAAAAATTGCTGCATAGATTTTAATCAGTGAAGGCTTACTAATCTCTCTTGCACTACTTGACTTACTTGACATTAAGACAGCAACTGTGTTCTCCCCTGCTTTCTGAAACACTAAAGGTAATGACAGAGTGGTGCTAATAACAAGGATAAGCCCAAACCCAGTGTTGCTATATTTATATAGTGGCACTTGGACTATCTAGTGCCTTTTAAAAGTTCTACATGGAAACCTGATTTTCCAACTGGGAAAAATACCTCATGTGAAAAACAAAGCTTAAAAACCCCACAAAAATGAATCTTTTTTTTTTTTTCCCCAAAACTCAATAAAGCCCCAATGTTAATGATGTTTTCAAAAATTCCAGATTTTTACCCAAATCCTCTGGCTTTTTATCAGTGAGTAATAAAAGGAATACATAACTGCAGTTTATCTACTTTGCAACAAAAGGCCTTAGGAAGGGTTGTATACACCTGGGTAGCTCTGAAGAAGTTCTGAGCCTCTTTTAGCCAAAGATCAGAAATTTTGTTTGGTGCTCAGTACTTGCCCAAAATACAGCCAAAATACATCCAGTTACCAACATCATTGAATATTTGTTTTATATTTTTTTCCAAGAACTAACCTCACTTAAAAAAAATAAATACCAAGAGGCTGCATGTCCCTCTAGCCTTTCAAACAGCTTATTTTCAATGAAAAAATAACCAATCTGCTCTTTCATTCTGGCAAAAGTGTAAAAACAAAAGTATTTCAAATAAGAAAAGCCTCTTTGAGTAATGTGACTTTTATTGATGTGGTGCTGATGGTGCTAAAGTAATTCTTCTTGCTCTCAAGTTGCCTTGAGAACAGGAAGATGGAGTTGGAGTCAGTCAGGAGTCACCTGCAGGTCCTGACCAGGACAGTGCTGGTCCCACAGTGCCAATAACTCCAAGACTGGAGGACTTCAGGCTGTAAGGAAGAGGAAGGTGGTGTAAAGCTCTCCTCAGATTTTCTGCCTCCCTCCCTTCCTTCTTTCTGGTTTGAAACCTTTCATCTATTTAGGAATTCTTTGTGTGGTTTCGTGGAAAAAGAGAAGCTGACAGAATATCCTGGACCTTTCTTTTCCCGACAAAGGACCTGCAAGAAGAGAAGCTCCTCTATCTGCTCCCTCACACTATTTACCTTCATTTTTTCTTGCTGAGCAGAGAAAAAGTTTAAGTACTGACATTTACAGATGAGAGCATTTGTATGTTAAGCATCCTTTCTGCTGTGCCAGGGAGCAAACCAGTCCATTACTTGTGGGCACTGCTGCCTGTGGGCTCATAGTGAGCTAACAATTATTCATGTATTTAATTATTTTTAAATGTGCTAGCTGCACGGAAAAAAGATGACATCCCCAGAAATACCACAGCTTCCACTCTGGAGATTGATGAAGAACTCAAAGGAAGCAAACAGCCACATCCTCTGGAAGTTTGAAAACATATAAATACATTTAGTGCTCCAAACGAACTGTAAGAACTTTGCTTTGCATACATCTCAGAGGGGAATGGATGGGAACACAGTCACTCACAGGAGAACGACTCAGGATTGGATTCATGTGCACTTAATTATAACTGCATGAAAAACAATCCAAAAGGATTTTCATCATGAGTTCAAAGGATTAAGATGTTCAGATACCACAATGATATCTACAGTATAACATTGTGATTGGTAGATAGGTAAATGGAATAAAGAGAGTGCCTAGGACTGCTTTGGTGATTTAGTCTGATGCATTACTTATGCAATTACCAAAACAGCAGGAGATCATTAAATTTTCTGGTAACCAGACACAGCAGTCTCAGTATCATACTATTACAGAGGCTCTCTATTGGTATTTTATCATTTCATTTTCTTCCTACAAGGGTCAAAAAAAGTCCACAAAATGGACATTAAGCACGAAATCTGGAGAAAAAGTACAAAACATCTTAGCCCCAGTTTAGGCTGGATAATGTCATATGCAAGAGCAAAGCTTACAGCTGAACTAAGGCATCTTCCTGCGAACAATAACGCGCCTCCCCTGCAATAAATGTTTTGTAAAATGGGGCAGCGCTGAATAAAAGAGCACTTTGGGTGCGAGGGATGTGCACTGAAGGGCTGTTGGGTGGAATACATTAATCCCATGGTTGGCATTAGTCACTGGGCTAACTAATGAGGATGATTCAGCGCAGAGCTGGCGTTGCGCATTGAGCATTCAGCGCCGGGTGAATGAGTGAGCCCCGAGTAAAAGAGCTCATCTGAAATGCACACCTATTTCCTGAAACTGCTTAAACATTCCCTGTATTCAAATAGAGTTGCTGTGAGAGATCAGAAACTATATTGATCTACAGAATGCAATTCTATTTCTTTCCTTACATCTGTGAGATGAGATCTCCCTTCAGTGACTTGATACACAAAGGGCTTTAATCTTTCCCTTTGGATCAGTTACTTATGTAAAGACACTGGGTCTGAAAAAAACACATCAAGACTGTCTTTCTTGGAAGAAAACATTGAGAAAAATCTTTCTGTAATATTTACAGAAATTTTTACTACCTATATGGAAATTATATTTCCACAAAAGTAAACATGACGTTTCAAGAGGCAAAATATGTTTAATATTCTCTCAAGTGCTGTCACTGACTTCCACAAAGCAAGAATATTACCTAATCCCCTTTTTAAGTGCTGACCAAAAGACAGTGACACTGTTCTTTTGTGAGCAACCAACTTGTTGAAAACAGGAAAATCTGGGAGCTACAAATGCTTCAGTATCCTTTCCTCTTGTTCTCCATGTTAACCGTTCCAATCCTTCCACTGTTACAAGTCACCAGGAAGAATGGTCAGAAACCAGGCTTCAAAAAGAGGCATGGGAATATGCCAGTCTGGTATGGCCAATTTGCTTAGGCAACTTCTCAGTGTCTTAACTAAATCAAACTTAACTGCTTGAATAAATAGAATAACAACGTATCTTGATAGGAGAGGAAAGACAAGGGCAGGTAGTATTGACTTAAGGAAAGCTGTAAATGATAGGAGGAGGGACATCTACCTTTGTAGGTGGCTGTGGCCTTGTGTAAACTAGATGAGAGTAAACACATGACACCACTGACCTGAAAAATTTAAATTATGTGAATTAAAAGACACGACTACTACTTTGTGTAGTAGGAAAGATAAACAGGAGTAACTGAAATGACTGGAAAAATTACAGGTATCACATGGAATTCTCAAAATTTTTTGAACCCATAAGAAAAAAGATTTCATTCACCTGAAATCCTCCTCTGCTTTAAAACAGATATTCAAGCTACTTTCCTGATTTACATGAAATTACTGAAAGCACTATAGAATATAGCCATGACACTGCACAAATCCTTTATCACAATGACATCTTCCTTCCATTTTTCTATCAAGATCATTACTAGGGGGAAGAATATAAAAAGTCAAAGATGGTCCTGGACATTTAACTCTTTCATGAACTATTCAGTCCTGGACATTTAACTCTTTCACAAACTATTTAGAGAGTTTAAAAGTAGGTTATTTGAAGGAAGCAGTTTGTATGGAGTGAAATTCAGAATAATCCTAACAAAGACCAGCTGCCACAACTGATATACAAACTGTCAAACCACCTGGCACAGCAATACAGGGATCATGCTCCAACATTACCTTTCTGAGAGCATCAGAGGGTAACTCCCTGCTTAGAGGACTCTGTACCAAGTGCTGCAGCTAAACTTACTATCCTGCGACATTATTTTCACCACTCTGAGCACCAAAGAGGATTACTCCTGTCAGAGCACAGGAATGAACAATCACATGTGGGTTTGGAAGAATATCTTACTCTGTACTCCCATATTATACTATGAATTGCCTGGCTCTAAATTTACTGAAATCCTAATCATACCTAATTTAAATTGACATGCAATTTGAGTTAAATTTATTTTCTGCCCTTTCAAGGGAGACAGATTTTTTGTTTCTGTTTATTTAAACTGCTGTTGAAATTGGTTAATTAAAAGGATTTAAAAAATCTTAATACTCTAAACAGAGCAAACTGGTTCTGAATTATTAAGCAACATTTTAGATGCATTTAAATAACCTTAAGTGACTTAACTGCCACCTGATCCTAAGCTGTGGCTCAGAAAAATAAAATGTGAAATACTGTAGAAGTCTTGGCTTACCAAGGCTTCCAGATACAGTAAATAAAGAGCTTAAGTCTCTAATACCATGTCTGCAGAAGGCATACTCTCAAATACATAACTAATGCTCCACCTTAAGGGGAAATCAGCAGAAGAAATTATAGGTTGCAGATTTGATTTTTCATGAGAAATTAATAAATCTAGTCTTTCAAAAATAGCTTTTAAAAGGAGAAATCATGCTTGGCCCTTCCTTTCTGAGAGTTACCATAAAACATTCACAAACATATTAACCCCAGCAGGGTGGCTGAAGCCCAGTTTGGGTAAATTTCTGCACATTCCTCTTGCAGTTTCAGCTAGACCTGGCACACTTCAGCTTCTTGCCTAAGTGGGGTAAAATGCCCATCCTGGAAGATGTGAAGGGTTTTAGGAAGACTTGTGCACATCACCACCACTGCAGTGAGTGAGGAACTCATCACCTGGAGATCTCCAAGGCACTGGCAGAAGGATCTTGCAGCTGGGAGATCAAGAGGACTACCAAAGTTAGAGCTTGGGAAGGCTTTCAAGAGAAAGGGACTTAAAAGAAACACTGAATTAGAAAGTTGACTGAGCACACTAAGAGACATAGGGTAAGCTCCTAATGTTATAGTTAAATGTGACTTCTGGAAGAAAGGGAACTACAACTGTGAAATCAGTGCATAGATTTAACAGTACACACATTTGCTCCCATGAAGCCTTTGCAGGTGTATTTAAGAATAATGCCAAGAAACATAATACAGCTTTTCAATCCCAAAGATGTGTTTGCAACATTTCCAGAGTCAGAGGCACGAGCTCCCTGCTCCCCCAGGCTCACATCTGTGATCCACACTGCTGGTACAAGATGTGGTGCTGCTGTGCTCGAGGTACTGAGAGGAGCTGGTTAATATCTAATTTCAGCTCTGGTAGAAAGAACAACACACTCAGGGACAAAGACCCAATAACAAGTCACTGCATGTGCTTAACTGCTTTGGAATGTCACTGCCGCTTTAAAATCTACAAGTAGTGCCTGGAAAAGGTTAATCTGTGTATTTACTCATGTGTAGAAGTTTGTATTTACAGTAGGGTTATGATACCAACTTTAAGTTAGCTAAGGATATCTGTGTAAGCAACTGGAACATAGGACTAAGAACTAATGAATTTTTATTTACCAAAGAAGTAAAAATACTTCAACAACACTGTATCAGGACTGATGGCTTTGAAAAGCAAGTAAAAATACTCTAACAAATTTATTGCAAGAAAATGTTGATTTGGTTGAAGATAATCCCCTTGTTTTGATAAGACAGAAAGAAAGACTTTTGGGGGTGTGTATGTTATTGTAAAGCAGATGAGGATAGAAAAATACCTTAACCCCTAACTTTAGAAGACACGTTTTCATCTTATTGCAGCAAAACTCCAGCAAGGCAATTCTGATACTTTCAAACATATTTTTTAAAAAAATGTTATGTATAGTTTAAATACAGACATTTAAAATGCTATTGTTTTCTGGAGCACAAGCATCCCAAGTGCTCTGCCCTTGCTGCACAGATTTCAATTCATGTTTGTTACATACACAGCAGAAGGGTCTTGACAATTTAAAGTGTATTTTTAAGGGACTATAGACTTCAAAGCCCAAGGCAATGAATATACACCTTGACTGTACTTCCAAGCCATTCTACAATGACTTATTTTTATTCTTTTTAATCTGCCTGTGGAGTTGCACACTTCCAACTTTCCAAACCTGGGGAACATGACAGATGTCATTTACAGTTCTCAGTGGTTAGCAAACCCCTGGGGAATATTTTTTTGTCTGTCGTAGCTCTGGTGGTCACAATGGCAACGGGATTCATACATGGCTGAGTCAATCAGCATGAATCATTTATGTGACTCCTCATACATGGCATTATTAGGTTGGAATCATAGAAAAAAGATGACAGGGTCTTTGCTTCCCACGCGACAGACCAACAGCTCCAGACCCTGCCATTAAATTCTCCTTTCTTTGCCTCAGCATTTTCTCCCTGCCAGTTTCACAAATGTACTGACAAAACCAGCCTGTTCCAATTTAGTGGTGCTTTTTTTCTTTTCTACTCCTTTTTAGATTTGTTCTTATGTGATTCACCTGATAAATTTTTGAGTTTTTTACAGAGGGCTAAAATTCACAATGATGATTCTGTGATTAAGTATAGAAACAGTCAGTGTAAAGTGAAAAACAAATGTAAAAAGTTAAGAGTAATATACCTGTAGGGTTTTATATTAAATATGTACTAAATCAGAAATAAGTTACAGGTAGGGAGGCATGACTTGCAAAATATTTAAAACACACAAACCCATTGTTTAGACTGCAAAACATTGTTTTCCTTCTCTCAAGTAAACTGAATGACCAGTAATTCTGGAAACATAGGTGACTTCTAGTCTTTGGTTCCCCTGGAAATGATCCTGCATGCTTCAGGAGTAAAGTTAATTAGTGATTAATGAGATTCCTTAAATGGTGTTTTTCAGTCTGCCTGATTAGGATTCCCAATACAAGGACAAGGTGGAAGAAGAGCTGCAAGCACTGCAATCCTGCTCACAGTTGTGCCAAAAACGGGTCAAAAATCACATCTACTCACAAAGTTGTATGCTTGCTGAGTTTCTTCTCCTTTGGACTACTTACAAACAAGATAAAGCAAGAGGTATCTGTTAGAAGCTACTGTAAACATGTCAATCAGAGCCTCATTCCTACTGAACTTCCTCCAGGGACAGTGACGGGAAACCAAATGGAAAAGCAACCCAAATTACTGAACTCCTTTGGTGCAAAATGGCCTAAGCAGTCACCTGGAGATGCCTGCAGCAAACAAGACCCCAGCTGGTCCAGAGCTGCCCCACTCCTCTGAGGCAGTGTGGCCAAAAAGCTGCTGAACCTCAGCCACCACTGCTTGGCTCTGTGTCCTGACATCTCTGCAGTGCCCATTCCCTTCACCCTCTATGCAAGGCCTCAGGTAATTGCTGCACAGTTGGACCCACTGACTTTCAGCTTTGCTGTAGCAATGACTAAATAAGAAATGAAAGCTAATTTGTGCAGAGAACACAGGGGTATGTTTTTAAAGAAACTTAGTGGCCAGCACAAAAATTATCTGTTGATTTATCAACAGAATTTAATTGGTTTTTGTAAGGAGTGAGCAGTATTGATTCTGAAAATCAGCCACAGCAGGCACATCATTACAATTTCGAGGTAGGAGATATAAGTAATTATCTACTGGTATTATGTAACAGGTGGATCAAGAATTTATTAGGATGTACTTATTAGTTCATAACTGGGTACTATCTGATGCTGAGCCTTGTTCATAACTTAAAGTTACATCAAATGGCAAAACCTGAAAGATCAGAAGTAGCAGCCCATAACAGACCTAAACTGTACCACCAGCAGTGTTGATGGAGCTTCCTCCAAAACAGGACATGGGCAATGCTGGCTCAGCATATTCAAGTTTTCATTGAATATGATCCACAACTTTTTTCCGAAATGTAGGATTTTTTCCAATGTCACTGGAGGCAGTGACTCTGTGAGTAACATCTGACACACAACTCTGTGAGTAACATCTGACAGCTCTGGTCAGCCAGCACCTGGCTTACAGCTTGGCTGCATTCTGACATATCCAGGCACACCTCTGACCTCCTATGCTACAACACACCAGCCCATCTAACACTCAGGAGCAAAAAGCAGAGGTATTTATTCCTGAAAGGTATCTTTACTCACATCTCTCCTCGGAAAGGTGCCCAGCAGCTTGTACTCCTCCCAAGGATATCCCTTGGAAGCTACAAAATCAAAGACAACCTGCAGCTTGCTGCTGGCCAGGAAACGCCGCTCAAAGAATTCTCCGCTGGGTGTCCGGATGCGGAGCTTGCTGACAGACTCAGTGCTCTCCTCCTTGGGCTCGGGAGGCAAAGACTGTTCCAGAGAGAGCCTGATAGCCTGGGGAAGGAAAAACAACCATTTAGGTTGCAATGCCAGCAACAGAAGAAAAGGACAAAAGCTTTTCTTTTTACTTCTTCTAGAACTTCAAGACGTGTCGCAGTGCTCCAGAGCCTTTATATCTCAATGACAAAATAATTTTTATTCAGTCCTTAATAACAGCCCACCAGACAACTAATTAAAATAAATCCTTCTTTATAACACATATTATTAGGTCTACAGTTAATGCACGATGGGATACGTAATTTAATCATTTGGCAGAAAGCCTTGGAAAAAAATTGAATGAGAGAATAATTGTCAAGTGGCCAATTGCTTCCTTAAAGGGTATAAATTAAAAGGCAGTAAAAGTATTTCTTTAAATGCACTTGTCAAATTGCCTTCCTCTTGCAGAGAGTAATTGACCATTTGCAGTAGACTGGACCCTTAATGGCAGTTCAGAGTGAAAAGAAATATATGCAAGAAATTTACTATAAATAAACTGAAACACTGTTAAAAAATGCAATTAAAAATACTGTGAATGCACATTAGATACACAGAGCACATATACAAATAGGAATGGTCAAAGAAGAAAATTGGGAGAACAGAAATGGGAACTTGAATATTTAAAGTAAGCTGCTAATATCATTATTATTATTATGGTTCCAAGTACAGGTGAGCACATTTCCTGCAACAACTTCCATGAAATCAGCCCTCAAATTGCAATGACACTACATGTCTGAATATGTGCATGCCTGTCTTCCTGCTAACATTGCTGATGGCAAGATTTTAAGGACAGGACCCAGGTCAGTGTTCTCTGCCCTCCGTCTCTGGGAGCTGCTACGGCACCAATAATTTGATTAGACTTTTTTTTAATATACAATTAATGCCTAACATTAGTCTGCTGAATGAGGTGGGCTTGATTTTCAAGGATGTTTTTGGTACTCATGGGCAACAACACCAGCATCTGTCAAAAATTTGACCATACTCAGAAACAGCTCTGTTACAATGTCACCTCTCTTAAGGCAGCACTTAATGAGAAGGTAAATAGATGGAAGAAGCCCAATCATACTGCCTCCCCCAAACTGTGCCTGAAAGACAATTTTTCAAACTGAAGAGGCAGTCAGGCAGGGATTTACCCATTTTCAAGGCACTTTCAGGATACACAGTTGCTATTTGTGCCTTTGAAAACCTCCCCAAGGTCATTTAGTAACAAACTGATGGAGGGTGATTACATGGCAGAGAAAAGACTGGGAAGAAGCAAGATTATGAAGGCTTTTAAATAGTCTACTTCTTACACACGCACCTCTGAGCAAATTATATCTCAGTATAAATATTTATACATAGAACTTGAGTTCATTTTTGCTCATCTTCTATGAGATTATATTTTAAATAGATTCTATTTTAATTTCCTCCCTCTCCATTCTCAACCACCTGCTTACTATCTTGCTGTTTTGACATTTCCCCACACAGTATAACAACAGATGCTACATTATTTACTGAACCCAATCAATTATATTATAGAAAAATAAACAACAGTAGCTCATTAGAGCTCCTTCCTTTGTGCAAAGAGCACGTCGCTCCCCAAAGTAACCACTCTCCAACGCCTCAATGTAAAATGGCAATTTACAATGGATATTCTGTACCAGCAAACCCAGGCAGAAAACAATGACATGATGGATCACATTAAAAACTCTTGGACCTGAACAAGCAATTTCAGTTTGTTGATAAAAAGATGTTCAGTATGTGAAGAGCTCAATAGTCAGATTTTAAAATACAAACTGAACATAAAGCCACTTCTGTAAGTAAACACTGTTGCAGAACAATTCAGTCCAAGTAATCTGTATACTTGAAAATGGGGAGTGTTAGTAAACATTATTGTTAAAATCCCTTTTGTTCTACTGAGCAAACAGATCCTATTATTTTCATTACTGCACTCTGCATTAAAACAGGGAAGCCCAGGTATATACTGATAACATGGGCCAGTCTTGCAGCCTTTGCATAAGAAAACCATTCCCAAAAGGCCAAGGTATCAGAGAAGGTTCAGGAGAAGATATAATGAAGCAGAAATAATTATTGTTTCTATGCATGCAAAATTACTTAGAAAAGAAAACCATATTTCTTACTTAAGCCTGAGTGTGAGCTGATCCTGAGCCTGTTACTGGTACAGTAGATTCATGTTAGACTGCCATTAACCTCACAGAACTGCCATCTCACAGTTAGTCTAGACCCTGAAAGAGGCTGCAGGAGCCACTCTGAGAGGCACTGGGACCCTCAGAACTTACAAAACTGAGAGAATCTACAAAATACTGTTTGAGGAACAGTACTCTTCACAACACAGGGTTTCTGTTTTCTTATGGAAGCCTAGAGACCTAAAGCATTTGTTTAAACACAATTTTCATTCAAAGGAAGATTCTGCAGAAATGCGTTTAGAATTTTTTTAAAGCATCATAAATCCAAATTCCAAGATTTTGGATTTTATTCTCTTGAATATTTTTTAGGAAGTGCATTGCCTCCTAAATGAAATTTGGCAACTTGTTTGATCAGAATTGCAGGTAGGCTTTGTTCTACTTCCTGGAAAAAAATGAAAGGGCTCCATGTTTTTAAAAGGAGTGGCTGCAGAAAACAGCTTAGAGCCTCCCAAAGATTCCAGCTTTTCTGGAGCTCATTTCACAGATCCCCTGCAAGCAGGCCTATCTAATATCTGGCTGTATTTGAGACCCAGATGATAAAACAGAAAAGCTATTCAACAGTGGATGAAAATGATTCAGCTGCACTTTGTTGCACAGATATATAGTAAGAAATCAATAATAATAATAAAAAATGGTCACACAAAAAGTATACTTTGAATTGAAGTTGCAATGTGTGTTGAATTACAGTTTCAGTGCTCACAAGCTTCATGAATTCACGAAGTTGTCAGAAAAGGTAAAACACCTCACCTCACGTTCTTCCTCCTGTTCCTTCCGGATCTGTTCCAAGCGAAACTGCTCTGCCATTTCTCTCTCTTGTGCTTCCCTCTGACAAACACAAAGGGCAATCCCACGTAAATATGTAATAAATACAAATACAAAGAAATTTCTCAATGTTTCTCTAGAAATTAATATCAGAGATAGTATATTTATTAAGCGATCTTTTTCTGCCATTTCCCAAATTCTATTATTAAATGAAGCCAGGATGGGTTTATCTAAAATAGGTAGTCAAGTCTGGTCTTAGTGACTTTTTCTGGTACCACTTTACACCACTGAGGGCAGTAGGGTGTCATGTTCAGAACTGAAGGTGAGCAGTCCTCTGCACCACAGAGCATTCCCAAACTCCTAAGGGTTCCCAACCCAATGGTCACATCCCATGGGGTCTCTCCCCCTGCACACACCTTGGCTCTGTCAGCCTCCAGCGAGATGCGGTACGCTTCATCCTGCTCTCTTTTCACATTTTCTCTGGCTTCACGTTCATCCTAAAGGGGAAAAAAAAAGGAAACAAACAAAAAAATCAGCAAACTGGACCAGTATGATAAATATCTTTATGTTCATCAGCATCCTTTAATGTCAGTGACTTCAACATCACCCAACTACTGCTAGGAGAAACACATTCAGAGATGCCTCAAGGGTGACTGTGGCTTTAGAAATCAGGACTACCTGAAGCTATGATTCAGTTGCCAGGTAAGGGAATGGTGTGTCCAAGCCCTGGCCTGTGGGCTGGATGAGGCACCCAGGCTCTGCCCTGAGTGCCATGGCAAGCACAGAGCCCTGAAGAGAAGTCACTGCAGGAGGGTGTGGGCTGGTGCTGGGGGAAACTTCCATCCTGGAGCCAACAGCTTGGAAGGTCTTGTACCAGGGAAGTGTGGATTAGATGCTGAGGCTGGATTTTCATTGGCTCTCTACTCAGACTGACAGTGGGTAGTGGCTGGTCCTGACAGAGAAAGCCCAAGTCCAGGTCCTTCCTGGGTCAAAAACCCCTCAGCAGGGTCCATCCAGGGTCACGACTATCAAACATCATCCAGAAGCCTCAATTCACAGTGCTGGATATTATGCAAAGAAGGGAAAGCAGCAAGTCCTGCTCTGAAATGTCCTCAAATGGACAGATGCAGGCAAGCAAGAAACAGGAGGTTACCATGCCAGCAAAAAATATCTTATCAACAATCACAGCACAAAAAAAATAAAGGTTTACTAAAAACACATGAATGACAAAGCAAAGCATCATCCACACAGTGGAGGATCAAAGAGTGGATATCCCCAGAAGCTGGAATAACTGCACTGGGGTGATGTCAAATAAAGCAAAGTGTACAATCAATAGCTTCATACTCTGTCTCTGAAGCAGAGACAGCGGCTGCTCCCCTGTGCTTACTCCTCTTACATCTCATAATCCCCCCAGAGCCCTGCAGAGGCTGCACTGGTCCCTACAAAAATCAATAGGATTTAGCTGTGAGACTGCTGGTGGGCTCAGCAGGGTCTCCCCTGCAGTTACTAGGAATACAGCACTTGTACTGGGGCAATCTGTCCCCTGGGTTTCACAGAAATTAAAGTCTACTACCTACTGCTTCTTGAAGAATTATGTTACTGCTGCAACATTTATTCCACATAAAAGAATCATTTTGCAAAGTGATCAATTTTCTCCTCAAAACATAATTATTTGGCAAAAACTCAATTCTGAGTGGGAGGAGAGCATGCTAACTGTAATTGTCATGACATACAAACACACCAAGATGCTCCTCAAACAAAACTCAGATATCTCAGGGGTTAAATCTCTAAAGTAGAATGCAACCACAAGAGGAAAGGACAAACTGCAGGGAAAACTATACAACTTCCAGTTGGAAAGTAGCGAGATCTCTCCAGAGGAAATTCTTCTTCCTTACAGAAACAGGACCCAAAATTATTCCACAATCACTGTGTTCTGAATTTCATTCCAAGAAGAGGTAGAAACCATCACTTTGTTCAGCAGAACCAAAACATGAGTAGAAGTAATTCTTGCAGAATGCAAAAATGACAATAACCACTGAACAACCCATTACTCTTGCTGGCTACTCTGGACATTGGTAAGTTTTTTGTGATCTGCTCATGGAATGCTTTCAAAAATTAACTTGAATCTGATAGCAAAAACTATCCTACATGAATATTCCATTTTTGAGATGAGGGGGTGTTGAAATAATTAAACAGATCCCATTTTTATGTTACCCAAAATTGACGAAAGCTTCCTAAATACAGAGACTACATGTAGGTAATGTAACAGTAAAGGAAATGTTTTGTGCTATCTATACTGAGACTTTTCATAAACATACTAAAAATTTATCTTAAAATAGTGAGAATCAAAACTACCTTCTCAAATTAGGTCACTAAAGGAAGATGACTTCAGGTAATCTGCCAGAGGACAAGCCTTTCAAAAATATTTAGAATGATTTCAGAGAGAACCTATTTAACTTTCATGTTTTTCAACTCCATGTATCACACCTAACTTCACACACTGAATTTCAAAGGTCACACCAGTCCAGTAATGCCCCAAAGAACACTAAAATATTAGATACAACTCGTGCAAATACAAACTCTGCACCATCACAGATTGCTAGCAATTAAGATAGATTTATTGTAGTTTATAAAAAAAATAAAATTTAAAAAAATACTGATGCTATGGATTTTACAACTAAAATTGAAACATGAATTCCACACATTAAAAAAAAGTTAAAATTCTTCCTTCCCTATTCATTGCAGTTATCATCATCCTAGAAGTGGATTATGAAAAAGATGTCAGGAATGTGAAGAATTACCATGCATGACTGCCTGGTCCTCATAGAAATATGTGAGCCACATCTAAATTGTGGTATTGTTTGGTTCAGAGTTACACCTTGGACAAATTTTAAACATTAGATGAAGCAGTTCTCCCTTTTGTAATGCAGTTTCTTAATTTAGACACCTCTTCCTCTAGAGAAGCCACACAAAGTATGAGGATGCCTCAAGTTCACCAGAAAGAAAAAAAGAAAACTCACAGTAGTGACAGGAAAAGAGGAAGAAAATATTTCATAGAGAATCTTTCACTGCACTAACAAAAAGACATGTGAAGAATAGTCAGGGCACTAATTATTAAAATAAGAAATTTCACAGATGTTATCCATCAATAAAATTTGAGGTAGCTGACAACTTTCCTGTTAGGCCCTACATAAATTGCAGTATTGACTGAACATCACTAAATGCATCTCCAGAGTACTTTTGCAGTGAAGGCAGAATTGCCACCTTCTGTTTTCAAGAAATCAACATACAAACAGACACAGTTTATCCTGGGTCACTTAAAAAGCCTTCATCAGAAACAGGGGTTATACAGCATTTGTGAATTCCGCAGCAGTGACTGAAGGCTGATGTTAATGTAAACCATCCACATCCCAGGGGTTTTGGCCTTGAGACAAGGAGACAACTCTCCTTTGCACCTAAAAAGAGAAAAAGTCACAGATTTCTGCTTTCTCGTTTTGACAATGAGACAATGGGTGGACATTGATTCAATGGAAGGTTCCAACTTCAAAAAAATGTGCTTTTATTCACAGAATATATTCCCCAGCTATGAATTTTCTTGCTATTCTGGTTCTTACAGATGCAGTCATCACAAAAATAGCAAACACTTATATTTATGAGATACCTACAATGGACCAGAGAAAACCTTCTCCTGAGTAATATCCAGTGCACCAAGACTAAGAAAAACATTTGCTGAAGCTAATCCTGAAGTGCCTAAAGACAGGCATTTTCAGATGCAAGATGATGGGAAAAGGGGGACTCTTGATTCAATTTAGGACAGCATATTCTGCAAGTTAAAAACATACAATACATTTGTCTTTTTGAATGGGATGTTTTGCTGGAAAAGACAGCATTGGCCCTTTTGGGCTTTTTTCCTATTTATTATTGTCATTTCTGAAGGTAGGATTTAATGATTTAACCCCAGGAATCAGCTTTGCACCTGATTTGTCTCAGGGAGCTATGTTATATTATTCCCCTTGCCCTTCAGGACCAGTTTTACTGTGAAGTAAAACCAGACGAGACAGAACTTGAGAAGATAACCATGAGCAGAAGACATTTCTCAGAGCACCAGTGAGTAAAGGGCTATTACAAGAAAGAAAGAAAAAAACAAAATGTATTTACAAATGCTGAATGCCTATCTGAAAGACAGTTCATTTCACTGAACCACTCCTGAAATTAAAATCTGCAAATGCTTAAGGCTATTCATGGGAGCGTTAAAGAGAAACACCCCTTTGTCCAAACAAACCAGTGCAAGAAAGGCATTAATTTGACTCACTAAGATGACAGACTTGCACATTGTATAACTTAAACATACGTGATGGGGAATATAAGGAAGGAAAAAGTGTACACAAGCATGTTGGGTGTATGGGAACGATGAGGACAAAGCAAATGGACATTTTAGAGGAGAAGAACCATAGGAAGAGGCAGGATGGGGCAGAGGGAAGGGGTAGAACAGCACAGAACCACTACAGGATCCTGCCTATCCACACTGAAGGAGGAAAGCTCAGTTCCAGATACTGAGGTTTGGGGATTAACTCAAGTGATAAGAAGAAAACCAACCCCAAAACCTTCAAGGAGTCCTGCAGTGCCTTTCCATGGAAAACAGTCTTGATACATCTGCCCAGCTGGGCTGATATTCAATGAACGGAGCTATCAATGTACAGCGTAAATTTAAGCCACAGGAACTAAAGAAATTTTACTTTCCACCTCTCTTTCCTCTGCCATTGCCAAAGCTCTACCCATGCTATAAACTCTTGAAGACAGCACTTGCACCTTCCAAGGTGTGTGTGGTGAAGAGCTCAATAGGGAGCCCATCGTTTGCGCTGCTATCGTATTACCAACACAAAACTGGAAAATTTATTCAAATAAATTTTGATTACTGTAGTTTAATTAGTTATAACTAGTAATAATTAGTAGATGTGCTAATTAGATTTTTGAGGGGTTAAATCCCAATCTTTGCTAGACGGCTGTCATCACCATAATGCTTTTGCACTTTGGAATTTAATGAATTTCGTGTATTCTCATAATCTCTTGTTGTGCAAATACTGTACACCATGATACACATGACAGTGTTAGATGGAAAGAAGATTATCCAAGGTGTTCATATGCCTGATTTCTACTGATTTACATGTGAGCTTCAGTTCCTAGACAGAAGTTGCAGGGGTCTCCTGCAGTGTGGCAGGGAAAAGAGGAAAAAGAATTTATACTGCTGTTTTGGAGTTTTGGTTTTCCTTCATGTGTTTTTTAAATTCCCATCTAGATACTGGTGAGGAAGAACCTGTGTTTTCCTGACATTGCAGGATCCAGGAAGGACAAATGTCACCCAAGAACAGAGAGGAAAGACGGTGACTCTGCAGTCCTACATTTTTCTACAGGTAATCTTCAGTCAGAGTCTGTTTACAGCAGTTTTTCCAGTTTAAAAATTCTGAAGTGTCTCTCCTTTACACTGAAGACCAGTGTGCCAGAAGACAAAAAATGAATTAGAGGTTTTAATCGGTATTTGTAAAAATAAGAAGGTCTCTGAAGCAACTGTGGGTATTACAATTCCACCTTGAAGTCTAATCCAAGAGCAGGAGTGCCAGTGTTGCATAACGACAAAAATAAACACGACCAGAGACCTACTGTTACTTAAATGTGGACAAGTTGGACCAGCTGTGTAACAGTCAATGCTTCTACAGTAATAAATGTTGACAGCAAAAATAAAAAATGCATTACTGAGGCATCATCAAATGAGCCCTGTCATTACATGGAAACTCCGCCCTGTATAAGCTTGTCAAAAAGTGTTACTGTAATCCTTTGAGAAGCCTCCTCCTCAGGCAATGGAGAAAAAATGTTGAGGATGGGCCCAGAACAGGTGTGTTGTGCTGTAATGCCAGGATTTAATCACAGATCTCTTCACATTAATCTCACAAAGGAAATAATTCGGATCTATTCGGGCCCATCACGCCACACTGAGATGATTATTTAACTATCCAATTAAAGCAAGCGAGCTCACGGGGTGTTTAAAAATGGACTTTGCAGGGTGTACAATATTTTACAACCATTATTTGTTTTCCTAAGCCCAGCACCAGGCATTGACACTTAAGAGGAACTGATACTCAAGAGGAACTGATACTAGAAGCTCTTTTCAGAGTCAGTGCCCGAAAAATCTCAGTGCACACCTTGATCAACAGTGGCAGAGGCTGGTCATCCCTGCTCTGGGATAGATACCCTCTCTTGCTCACAGGAGAAACTCCTTAATGACATTTATTCCCTGTCTGCAATAATCCACAACCCCACTGCATGGGGGGCATGTTGGGCTACTATGAGTACACAAGTGCATCTCAGTGTTTTCAAGGTATTTCTTTGGAGATCAAATAAGAAAAAGCTTCATGGAGTGCAACACACAAATCTAAAAATTAAATCCAACTGCTAGTGAAGTGATGGTATTTTAGCACTTGATGCTATAAAAATATGCAACAGATTTGCCCCATTAAAATGCTATGAGTCAAAACAGGTAAATTTTACCAACACATGGATTTAAAAGCACAGGATTTAGCTGAAACATACTATTATTACCACCAGCTAATGAGGTGGCTCACATCACTCAGGGAAGGTAAGTTGGTGATGCTGTTCTGAGCATCCAACCGACACCAGCAGTGGACGCTCAGGGACAGGGAGCTGCCTGGAGCTACAGCCAACATCAGGTGAACATCTGGACCATCAGCTGGAGTGGTACCAGTCCTCCTGTACCCAAATAACCATCAGAGGGCACTGCAAAACACACTGTGCCAAACAGCATTGTGCAATAGCTGTGCTGGAAGCTTTCATGTGCATGAGAAGTTCAGCTGCATAAACTCACTCCTTACTGACTTCATGCTGTCATTTACAAATGTTTCAGTTCTGGTTCTCTCTCACACACTTCTGTTTACAGCAACACTACAGAGGTGACTTCTCCTTCTAAAGCACAAAAGAATTTTCTGCTTATCTTCCTGTGGTTTCACGATGACTTATTGTTGCTATTAAGAAAACAGTAACAGAAACCGGACTCTGTATCCTGTTTGCTATTGTAATATTTGGGAAAAAATTGCACCAACTGCAGTAAGATCTTAAAAAAATAAAAGGTGTTGATGTTTGAACACTTGAAGTTGTCAAGTACAAGGCTTACAAGAAAGCTACATGTTATGTAGCAAACCACAAAAAGGCAGTATTTTGTTTTCAGGCTGAAGCCCTCTATTGAGTACAGACTGCTTGTCAAATACTCCCTCTCTGGAAAAGTTATTTCATAAAGCAAGGTTATTTTTTGTTTTTAAACTTCCTGCTTCAAAGGCAAAAGTGTCTGAGATCACCTTTTCAGTGTGCTTGTAATGAGTGGAGCCAAGGTGTAAGTAAATATCCTATTTGTGTATAGAACCCATAGTGTCTGGAAAGCTGCCCCCAAAGTTTATGAAATTTTCCATTGGTTTTCTGAATGTCAAAGTGTGGTAGAAAAAGCTCCTGTTGGGGAAGAAATGTCACTGGTGCTCTCAGGAACAGAAGAAAAAAAAAAAAAAAAGGAGGAGACTACAGAAGACTTGGACAAAAGTAGATTTTGGAGAAATGTGTAAAAATTAGTTTTCCATTCTCCCCACACAGGCAGAGCAGTTGGGGAAAGAAGGCAGGAGACAACAATCCCATGTGGGGACTGGACTATCACTGCTCTTGGCCTTGCAGTGAAGGACAGAGAGCAGCCCAGGACAGGAGCCAGTTCCTGCTTCTGTGTCCAGTCTGGAGTCCTGTTCCCCACTCTGTTCCAATCCTATCACTCCTGCTTCCAGTTTCTTCTCCTATCCCTTGTTTGCTCTTATTTCTCTGCCTTCATATGCTTTTGTTTCTCTCAGTTTTCTTCCTTTTTATCAGCTTTTACAGTTTTTAATTCTGAACCTCTCTTGGAGCTTATCAGTGATGTAAATTTTACATTCTTATTAAAGAATTAAAAAGACTCGCATACTCAACATACTCCTGTGAAAATGCAATAAAAAATTCTGTTATAGTGTGCCTTGGATTTTTGTTGTAATCCTCATATTTAAATCTGTGTTCAGTATTAACAAAATTAAAGTCAATTTCTTTACCAATGAATTACAGGTAGCATAAATAAAGAAGAAAAAGTGAATGACAGATATTGTGCAGATACTGTGCCTTCATATTATAGTCAGTAAATCTTGTACTAATGAGATACAAGATTTAAATGTGAAGAATGTGTTTAGTGAATTATTGTCAATCAATGTCTACACAACAGGATAAAAATAATCTTGAATGGCAACACACCTATTATTATAAATTCCTAAGTACTTCATTACTTCAAAATGTCACTCTCAATTTATAGAGTAACAGATAAGGATCTTTCAGCTGTGTAACTCACTGTGTCTGCTTCTGTGTAATTGAACATTGGTTTTGAGAAGTCTTGTCATCATTTGTACATTCTGCATAATTCTGAATGGTGGTTCAGCACTGATATACTGGTTAAAGCTGGTTTCAGCCCCCTTTTAAACAAACATGTTTAAGACATATTAATCTATTTTTAGGGTTTTTTCTACCTATGACTTGGAGCTTGTCATTGGCAAAAAATCTGGTTGTTGTTTCCTTGTTTAAGCATCTGAAGATCTATAATATCCACTATGATGTGAACAGTCACTAGTGACTAATGCTCAGAAAAAGGAAAGAAACTGAAAATGACAAGATCAAAAAGGAGTTGTTTTGAGAGACCCAAATAAATACACAAAGGAGACTCAACCTTTTTAATTTCTGACAGTGGAAGAGAGACTAAAAAACATCATACCCAGCTCCACTGGTTAAAGAAACACCAGGTTAATTTACACCCCCAGTGATTAGTGGAATCCAGGAGGTATCTGCAGCAACTTTCAGTGCTCACCTCATCCTTTATGTCTTCCTGCTGCTGGGCACTGAAGATCTCCATCGCAGCCATCAGCCTCATCATTAGCTCATCCACTGTTGTGTTACCTAGCAACAAAGGAAGATAGCTGAACTTCATTTCATTAAAGTTATTAAACAAAAAAGAAGTCATTTTAGAATTAATCCGTAAGAAATAGCCAGACTTTAAAAAAAAAAAGAAAAAAAGACAAGAGTAGAAAGTGCAAATATCTCAGTAGAATGCTTTCAGTTCACTTCTTTACTGAAAACTCAGAATTGTTTTTACAAACAAATGTTGATCACAGGCTAAAATTTCAGGTGGTGAAAATCTGAACAATTGATTTTGTGCTTGCATTAAGTAACCCTGTTTTGGTTTTTTAATCACTGACGTTAAAGCAAAGCAGTAGATCTGGGATTCTCTTATGTGAAATTGATTTTACAGTTTTAGAATTCCCAGGTATAATCAGGGAGACTGAAGCAATTGCTTAGTCAGGCAACAAAAGGAAGATGTTGGCAGCAGCATCCAAGTGGATTGGTTTAAAAAAATGGAAAAACCCAGAATAAAATGGTCAAATGGATGTGTGCACACACATTTTATTAGTGCATAGCTACTACTAAAATTTCAAATACTATAATATATTTTTTTTCAGTGTATTTACGTCTCATAAAACTTGCAAAGCTAATGAAGTGGAAAAGTGTCATCTATGTATGTATCACGAATTAGAACACATAGATAGGAAAATAGATACCTCCCTGTGTTTTTCTTCCAGCATGCCTCCAGTCTTCAATAAGACTGAAAGATTACTCTGATTTCCTACTAAGATGCATTCTTTGGTTTCTCTTTCTAAACCGAAGACTAGACTACCCACTAAAGCCACTTGTCATAGAAGTTAAAAGGTCTTAAACCATGAGAAATGGTCAAAAACTATAAAGTCTTAACATCTGTCAGCCTAAACAGCTGTTGGACCCCAGCAGAACAAGTACCACTATAGAAAACAAGACTGTCCCCATAGTTTCCAACCCCAGGAAAAAAAATAAAAATCAAAAGCAAACTTAGACAGTCTGCATTTCAATAAACGCCACTGGGGTCTTAGGTTTCTATATTGTTGTATCTCTTCTGTCAACATGCCTTCTCGCCCAGCCCTGAAAGGCCCTCATTGTTCCCATTTCTAACATTTGCTACCTTAGCAGAAAATGTTATCCCACATGCTACAACACGCAGGATTTCAGAGACTACCATTCATTTGGGGTGGTATTGTTAAAGGACACCAGTGTCCCAATGCCTGGGAAAATAACAGGCAGAGATTGTTTGATTTTTGTTCAAGGATAAATTTCAGTAAGGCTACAATAGGTGATCATTTTAGTTTAGTACAAAAGGTTGCAGAAAACCTGGCAAATCGTTAAAACTTAATGAATGCAGTTGAATAATCTGGATTATTTTGTAATATAAAACTGCATTGTATTATGGCTTTGAGTCACCAAATTACTAGAAGAGTTAAGTAATTTAAGTCAGTAACAACACTGACTTCAGTGGGATGACAAAGGTGCTGAACTGTACTGCAGATTCAGAAAACCAAGCTATTTATAAGACTGTTTCTATTAAATAAGTTTTATAAGTGACAGGCACTCTTACCATGAATTAGTGTTGTGCTGTACCTTACACTGAGGAGACAAAATCTGTGAAAAAATTAACCATTTTGTCCACAGGAAGGACCACTACAGATTCCTCGAGAAAATTATTAATCCCAAATGCAGAGACAAATACTAATGCTCGACTGCAAAAGGCAGCATTTCCTGAGGCTGAATTTCCTCAGGAAAATAAGGAGACTACAATAAAGATTTCTAAACATAAGCAATAAAAAAATGAGGACACAGTGTCATGCAGGCAAACTTGTGGAGAAAGCAGAAGAAATGAGAGGCAGCCATTCTTTGATGTGCTCTAATTTGAAGAGATACTGAGAACAGCAGTCAAAGGGCAACACTCCACATCTAAGTCATCTTGCTGTCAGTGAAAGCAGAGGAATGGTTACACCAGAAAGAACTGCTCATGGAAACCAGAAAGCTTCATTTATGTGAGATTATATTAGGAAATTGGAAATTTGGAAAACTAAGTGTAGCTACTTATTTAGGAAATAAGGCTTCCACTTTGAAAAAAATTAAAAACTTAAACTGTAATTCTACTGCAGTCGTGGCAACTTCAATCTCTAACACCATGCTAATTAATACATTAATGAGATAATGGTAATTATATCCTGGCCAATGAAAGTGTGTTTTGTGCAATAAATTCATATTCTGGACACCCTAAAAGAGAAACAGTTAGCAAAGATCTCTTGTAACAGTTTCAATACTCATATAAGGAATACTTTTAATATAAAGTGAGAACTGTACCTTGTATTACATTCAACACTTCATTAGATGATCGTTTTCCCATAATAATTAGGAAGAGTGGAAACTGGTCTGTCTTCTGAGTTCGAATTGTTTGGGCTACAACACTCCCAAAATGTCTAGTGCACATCGTCAGAAACCTTGTGGGGGGAAAAAAAATAGTTAACATTGTAGAGGAGTTTTTGAATTTAAGTTTTAAAAAATAATTATGGTAAATTCAGCAGTTTAACTGCATGTTACCTACTGATTAACATCTTCTTCATTCAGTTCTAGAGCTCTTTATCTCTTTTTATGACTAAATTGTTACAATATTTACAAACATGATAAGGTCCAGGCTGCCTAAATTAAAACAATTACTAGCTGCATGAGACAGTCATTTCTTTGATGGAGTAGTCCATTTCCTGTTACAATACTCTGAAGGCTATAATTCAAAACCACCCCCCAAAATAATCACACTAAATCAATTGTTAAAAACTTCTAAAGAGAAACTAAATGGAGCCACAATCTAATAAACACTGTGAAGTACAAAAATAGTAAATTTCATGCAAAAGTGTAATGTAGTAATGAAAGATCAAGAAATTGGTTTTATCAGTCACAGAATTAAAACATGGTACTTCAGAATTGTATTTTCTTTTGTACTAGTGCCCTGCCAGTGACATACTTAGCAGTGTGGTCTAAAAAACAATAATTCTAAGCTTTTGACCAAAAAAAGCTCTTAGATATTAGCATACAGAAGTCTAACATTAGTATTCTTAACACGATCTTGAATAAATGAAAAAACTGATAAAGCTTTTCTCTTCCATTAAAGGACTGTTTGAAATTAGCATTTCTTTCAAGAGAAAAGGGTAGCTTATGATATGTTTTCAGATCTGATGGTAAAAAGTAAATGTCATAATAATAATGAATTATGAAAGACCAAATGCAAATATAGAATGCTTTAATAAGATCCAATTTAATAAAGTCTGTAAAAATAATGGACTTTTAATAACACGGGTCACAAAAGGCAAAACAGTGGAAATTCTGAGGACTAGCCACTGGTACAGGCTTATTAATTCTTAATTATGTTCATGAAAGGCAACTTAAATCGTGTGTTTTCTTATGCCTTATGATAATATTTTAGGTAACAACTGCTCTGAAATGTATGCTCTAACTGAAGAGCAAAGTCCCGTTGTCACATGCATTAGAAGCCAAATCTATTTGAAAAGACAAACTGCATTAAAATGTCAAGTGCTCCAAGTAATTTCTTCTCAAAAGATACTGAAAAGATTCAAAATAGTAATATTTTTAATCAATATATATTGTATCTAATAAAATGGCAAAAAATGGATAAGGCTAACAAGTACAGCATTGGGCTGATTCAAGGCACCTGAAGTACTAAAAAACTCTCCTCAGAGATAATTTGTAGTTGGATGGAAGGCAATGGGTGGCAAGTGAGTATTTCAAAGCCATAAATGTTACTCCTTGATCCTCTGTATTTTGCAACTCAGAACAATCACACACAGAGAAGACACCAAAAAAGCTGCACAAACTCGACTATACCAGAAACGCCAAAATAGCGACATAACATCTGGTAAGGATAAAATAGTGTCTGTAAAGTCTGGACATATAAACACTTCAGATAAATAGTGGTTTTCATGTTTTCCTTTCAAGGTGGGAACAGGAAAATAAAATGTTGGCCTCACAGAAGTCAGGGGTGATGTTCTATGGCAAAATGACTTATGTGAGTTCAATGTTTCACTCCTGGAAGCAATAAAGACAGTGGACAATTGAACTGAATTCCTGAGACTTGTGTTTTAAAACTGTTTAAGAGTCTTCACCAAACCACAGAACTCAAGTTTCATGAAAAAGCATAATATTAAACTGAAGATGAGAAAGTGCTGTAGAGAATAATGCTACAAGGAATAAAATTAAGAGACTCTTACAGTACTAGTTTTACTAGTCAAAGGTGTTGGTTTGCTTTGTTTTTTTTAAAATCTATTCTGTATTTAGTCAATCCCTAACTCAGTCACAGAATACACTTTTATAGGTATGGGTTTTGCATGCAGAGAAGTCGGAATGATGTATTTAAGTGTGTTTTTTCTGGGAGATGAATTTTTATATGCAGAACTTCTGACTATATAGAACCTGACAGGTCATGACACCTTGGGGTCCTCTATAATCCAGGCTGGGACAGGTTTGCGCTCCCTGGCTTCAGCAGGTGACATGTCAGGCCAGGTTGCTGCAAGGGCATGCAGACTTTGCTGGTTGTGTAGCAGCAGAACAGATGCCAGATGCCAATGTCTCCCCTCATGATCTTTTCCTTCTTGGTGCCACTCACAGCCACTGGTGTTACCTGTCCTGCTCCTACCAATCACCTCCCTTCCCATGCTGCTGTCACAATCTGCTCAGCTCGCTCACCCACCATGACAAGAGCAGCTCACACCAATTCTGCTCTGAATGCTACAGACTTTCTTGGGGTAAGAATGAGAAACAACTCTTCTTCCCAGCATTTCCAACACTGAATAATCAATATCCTGACCACAGCTGTGATGAGAATGTTCATGAGGCATGAAGGACCAGCTGGTGGTTATCAGTGTGCACCCTCAGAGCAGAGCCAGGACACATAAGACCTTCTCACTAACATCCAAATACATCCAAAAGACCCCACCAGTCTGTTGAAGTAAAAAGTAGAAAAGCCAACAAGAATGTGGAGGTGGGCAAACAATGCAACACTGAAATGAGATGCAGCAGCAATCTCCAAAAGTGGCACAGTGCAAGTTCAGTTCACCAGCAACCCCTCAGCTCACAGAGCTGCTCTTTACCAGGTCAGTGGCAACCACTTTTAACACAACCCTTCATTTTACTAGATGGGTAAGAATTGAATTTTCATTCATTATTTTTTCCCCTTTTCTGCCTTTGCAGAATTCTATATTTGCAGACCTTTTTACTTTCAGATTCATAACCAGAATTAAAGACACAAACCTCTCCCCTCTGTGTTGATATGTACCGTTAGAAGTGAGCAGGACCAAAACAACTTGCTGCAATAACCAGTATCTTACTCTGCACATCACTAACAAGGGATTTTCTTACTTTCATCTAAGCAGAAGTGTGCCAGATCTCTCAGTGGCATCCCCAGAGCTGCCAAAAGAAGTGCCTGTGGAGTCCATCAAAGAGACAGATGTCCCTCCAGGGAAAACGGTTTTCCACAGCACTGGATTACTGTGATCTCCAACCAACAGTGGAAATACAGGAATGCTGCCAGAAGGGAGGGCAAACAGCACCCTACTAGTCCTTTTATTTTTAAATTACAAAAATACTCAAGGAGGGACAAGTAAGAGAAAGGGAAAAAAGCATTTTATGTGGTAAAAATCCATTAAAAAAAAATCTTGGAAATTACAAGAATAAAGTTGATCAAGGAAAGTGACTGTTCTGGCAGGCAGCATCATTTCTTTCATGACTAGCAATGAAACCAGTAGTTACAGCTACAGAATAAACATGGACACTGCCCATGGCTTGACAAATAAAGAAACAAAAGAAAAAAAAATTACAAACTATCCGATTTCTTTAAATGCAGATTGAACAGGTATTAATGCTTAAATACAGTTCACTTTTTAGCTAAAAGTGGCACAAAGGGAAGATTATTGTGGTGCCACGAAAATGGTCTATCAAAGCTCCTGATCTCAGATATGCTACGTAGCACTCTGTAGATGGTGGGGTTTAGCAATAATATCTTTCTGTGAAAATGTGCAGCTTTTAATTTTTAGTAACAAAATTAGCCACTTCTGGCCAAAGTGTTGGTGATCAAAAGTGTTGACCTCAGAGTTCAGTATTTTTTGATATCTGGAAAAAAGTTATGATTGGAAAATACTTTAGAAAAATGTAAATATTCCTTTAATATTTCAGTTTGAACAATTTAGAAAGCTAGGAATATCTCTGGTGCCCAGAAAGGGACAAAGCAGAGTCACTCCTTGGCTTCGAACTGTCATGTTGTATTTTCCAATGTGAACTGGTTCAAATCCTCTTTCACAAACACAGAGCCTAGCTCCCAAATGTATGGGAAAATGTATTAAAATAAATATTAAAAAATTCATAGTATTTTAGATCAAATTTTCCTTACTTTCTGTACCAACAAAAACAACAGAGATCTGGTTATTTGTTACAGTCCTACGCATACAAATTTGTGTAGTTACATTTTATTTTTATACACTGGAGGGAAAACTTTGGATTTCCTCAAAATGAGGTCCTTTGGCACATGGTGCCCACTGTGCTTCTTGGAAATGAGTTTTAACAGAACAGAAAGGCTGCACTGGAGATGTTTTTTGCTGTATCATCTCAGCCTAAAGTCCTCCTCAAAAAGCAGCAGCAGTAGAAATCTGACAATCTCTTCTAAAAGATCTATTCCCTTTCAGTACACAACCTGGATGATTCTGGGCCAAAAATGTGTGATTTATTTATGGCCTGATAATAACCAAAGCCAACCTTACTTTAAGAAGCTTTAACATTTCAGAAATTGACTTGGAAAAAAGTAACTTCTTTGGTGAGCACGAAGAAAACAATTATGAATATTAAATACCCAAGATTTCAGATTATTTTTAATAATAATTATATACTGTGCAAAGTCAACATAAGACTCATTAAAATGTTAATGTAAAAATAACATTTTTCTATTAGGTATTTACATTTTTTAAAGAGCAAGAGCTGAGGTTCTGAAGTGGCATATTAAAACAATCTTGGTCTCCACAATACAGAATTATTGCCTTAGCCACTTTGGTAGGGTTTTAACTGTTGACTCAAACATAAGGAGAAAAGACACAAGGGATGTTTTAAATATGTACAGAGCAGCCTAGATCAAATTAGGTGGGTATCCTCTTCAGAATCCACATGCTAAACATCAGATTCAGATGTTAAAAAGAATGATTTTATGCACTTTTTCTACATGCAAGATTAAAGCCTCCATGAGCGGGTTGTCTATCTCTTCCTAAACCATGGAAGATCTGATTCCCATCCTGCAAGGTTTGGTAAATACTTCATAACCCCTTCAGTCTAAAACACAGCCCTCCAGAAACCCATTAATCCTTGGACACCAGGCAAAATCATTGGTCAATATATGAATAAAATATACCTCAAACCCCTGCTAGAACACTGCACAAAGAATGGAACACACAAGACGTATTTGCATCATCACCATTCACGTACTGTATGATTTCCTCAACAATATCCAAGGCTTGCCACAATGAGATTTAATACACAAATTTAATAATAACCTACATAAAAACTGCAAGTGTGTTTAGTTACTTTACAGATGTTGGTAAAGCAGGAGAAGCTACAAGCCCATTGGAAATCACAGAATTCAGATTAATCTTCACAAATCAAAGAATCATCCTGACAAGCAAAATACAATTCTGTAAGGTCAGTGAAAGTCTCCAAACTGGAGGAAAGAAGAACCAAGCACTAAGAGGATATAACCAGATTCTTCCCCAAAACAGGCCAACAAACCTGTTTTGACCACCTGGTCTTTTCCCTTCACCTCTCTTGCACAGGACACCACAGAGTTTTATTCTTTCACCTGTTCTGTTCAAGAAGCTTAAACAACTAGGTTGTAGTTTGAGTACAGTGGGATACAGCATTCTTTGAGATTTGGTTTTATAGTAGGGACCTAAAACATATGCTTACAAATGCATCTGTTTAATTAACTCCTTGGGTTTGATAACTACTTCTCTCCGATGACCTTAAAACATTGCTAAAGGCATATAAACTGATGCACTGAAAACCTTGATAACATCACAGAGGCAGCTTTCTATTTATAGCTGGATATTATAGACATCCATATCTTCCTAATCACGACCAGATTAAAATGCATTCTCTGCTGATTTTTAGTTTTCCAAATTTGGACATTTTTAGATTACTAACATGAAATTTCCTTGAAGCACATAAATATTTAAGCAGGGATAGTTTACCTTTTCTGGTGGGTGTATAATAAACAGTTTAACCATCATCTATATACAGGCTGTTTTGTTCTCCATCTAAAGAGACAATCACCTTTTATCCTTTTCCTTTTTTTCCTTCGTTTCAGTGCTATTAGGAAACTATTCACAAGTGCAACCCCGAACAATACTATGCAGTAATTATGACTAAATGACAAAGAGATGCGAACAATTACTGAGCCCATTTTGAAACCCTACACTAATAAAGTCATTAGATGCTGCCCTTGCCATGAGCCTTCTAAAAGCTTCTGAAGTTACAAGAACACACGGCATTGTTCGTTAGGACAATTGCTGCTGGCAGAATGCAAACCTTGAGTTAAACCATGCTGCAAATTGATCTTGACATTCTGTTAAGACCGCCACTAAAATCAAAAGCAAAGGAGAAAAGGAGAAAATGAGCGGGTGGGATGTAATCATGGAACAGAAGGGTTCCCTCCTCACCTTCTTTCCTCTTCTTCCTCAAAACAAGCCATACAGAAAATGACAAACTCGCCTGGTGTTTGAGAACCTTTATTTTTAAAACATTAATTAGACTTCTGACCTGTTTTTATTGACTGGCACTGTATTGCTATTAAAGTAGATTAAATAAAAAATTGCAGAATACAATAGAAAAGGTTTTCACACTGTTCTGTGAAACCTGTTAAGGATTTAGTGCCTAAAGAACACGTCCAACAGTTTTGCAAGCAACATATACAGAATCTGTGGTCACTCCTGAAGAGGCAGTGAGAAATTAACTCACCTCCTCCTGCTCTCACAGACCCCACACCTGCAATATATTTGCTGAAGGATCAAATGGGATTGGGGAGCTGGAGTAATATGGTCAACTGGTCTTCATCCAGGCATGCATCATTCAGTAGGTTAGAATTAAGGGTCAGCAACTGTGAATATGGCTAATTACTTGATGACGGAAATTGCAGGTGAAGACAACCTGCTGCTGAGAAGCACTTTAGTGAATTAACTCTTTCCTAAGCTTGAGCAAAGTGAAAAACTATCGTTTGACCATTAAAACTAACAAGTACCTGTCATCAGAGCAGAGCAAAGTTGGCAACACCTTGAAATACGGTGCCCAAGGGCAATGATATCAAAAGCTAAAAAGCTGCTACAGACTTTCGAGTCACTGTCTGATGGTTTTGGCTTTGCTTTGCTTGGCAAACACTATGTGTGCTGTCAACCTCTTAATACAAGGCATTATCTACATTTGTAAATGTTGTGGGTACAAATATAAGGTATGTGTGCATGTATATGTATATATATCACTATACATCTATCCTGGATGCAAATATATTAATGCATATTAATGAATTAACAAAACCAGTTAGGCATGTGTTTGCATAAATATCTACAACTCCCATGCATGTAATTATATTAGAACAATTGTATTGGCTCAACTCTTCGAAGTCAAGAAGTGCCAGAACTGTAGCTGCCCCTGTCTGGCTCTCCTGCTTATCTATCCTGGAATCCCTCTGGAAAAATAATTGCTCAGCCCAAATGATGGCCCAATGCAGGTGTGTGCATGGGCCAAACAGTAGGGCCAGAGCACTGCAGCCAAACCCCAGTCTAAATTACAGGAGATAAAGATTTCATGTATGTTCCTCAACAGCATTATGAAAAATACATTCTTTTCCTGAATGAAGGCTATTTTATTTTCCCTTTATTATAATGTTATGATGAATACTGAAAAAATTCATAATCACAGAACGTAGTTAAAGTAATTGTCCCCTTCACTGCACACCTCATGTCAGAGGCAATTAAAACATATGTAAGCCAAAATAAAACCTCCCCTTAGCTCTATTAACTAGACTTTGCCTTCATTTTGACAAAGTAACAATCTTGGGTGGCTGCAGAAAGGAATTTTTTAAGGTCTGACTCCCAAAGTTGTAACTTTTACGCTCTTACACTACTGCTGGCAGGTACCCAGTGCTCACACAGTGTTTTACTTCTACCTACAGAACTCTCTTCACTCTGTTGGAATGGATATTGAAGATTAAGAGATTCCAGAAGAAACATGCTCTTGTAGAGTAATGCAGGATTCAAAGCACATTCCTGTATCAGTGTCAGCCGACAAACACATTAAAAATTGGGGAAAATGACAAGATTTTAGAGCTGGTTTTGTTCTAGAGTGTTCAGGATGAAGCCCATTTCATTAATGAGAAAGACAGAAACAACTATTAGAACTGATTTTGGAATAGAATGACATCCATAGATCACGCTATTCAGACGATTTTTTTGCTTATACAAGGAAAGTCTTCATATTTGTTTCAATGTATTCATGCCATTCTACAGTATCAAAACCATGCTTTTTACTACTGACATTGAGGTGTCCCTGTTTACTGCTGTAAATCAATTCTGATTCCTCTGCTGTTCCACCCTGGCTTTTCCAGCACTTTTACAAAGCAATTATGAGAGTTGCTCTTGGGCTGCACCAGCAGGCAAACCCAGCTCCTTCTCTTGTTGCTGTTGCCTTCTCACCATTCAAATAAAAAGCTACATTTAATGCTGTTCATAGGGATAGAAAACAGAATGGGCTCCAAGACCACTGTCCCTGTGTCACATGAAGGGTGGTGATTAAACAGAGGGACTGAGTGTTTACTTATGGGAATGCCCACAGTGCATTGGCACTTCCCAAGGGGAGAAGGAAGCATCATGCCCCCTCTGAAAAAATCACAGTCTAAGGAGCAGGATGTGACACTAAACACAACTGCGAAATTATTCTAATTCGAGCCAGCATGCCTTGTTTACCCCTTACTATTTTTTGACCTCACTGTTAATATGACAGCTTCTTTGTTGTTGTTAACAGAAAGCAAAAAAATGAAGGCTTAAAAACCCTATCGTCCAGCACAATCGGTGCCTAAGTTCATTGAGAAGAGCTATAAAGCCTTAAACAAGCCCTTTATTTTGTGTTTTAAGAAGTGTCATAAGGAGTTAATAGGACACAGCTGTACAGGCTCTTTCTAACAAGCAGCTTCTGTCGCTTTGGTCACCACAGGTGTCTGTGTAACCTGCAAACTCTTATTACTAGTGTATCAAAGTTGTGCTACTTAATAGATTTCTTTAGTAAAACACAACAAAGCAATTACATGGCTGTTGATCGTCAGTCATAAAAAAACCCCTCAAACACAGTTTTTCAAAAGAAACGACACTGCAATTTTTTGTCATTGTAAAATAAAAGAAACTAGAGAATTAAATAGAAAAGCAGACAATAGAACAGCAGGTAGTCAACTGAACTTAGCCACTACAGATGGTTTAGAAATAGTGTTTCCTTCTACACCAACTTGTGGGATAAAAGAAAAGGAGGAGGCTCCTTACTGCCCATGAATGGCAATACCAAAAGACTTAAGCAACTTTCCAGTCTATGTATTTGGTCCCATGAAAGAACCTACATGTTTCTTTTTCCTCTCTCACTTTTTTCCTTTTTAGAAACTTTTAATCTGTTTTCACAACTGCTTTTTTCCATAACCTTTTACACTTTTCTGGGATAACTTAAACTAGAAACATTGCTGCTGATCCCTCCGATGACAAAATGTAGAAGGTCAAGTGAGGAATTCCTGAGAAACACAAGTGTCGTTTAAAAAGTGCACTAGAAAAAGAGATTGTTCCATTCTCCAAGGTCACTTCAGTAAAGAAATATTAACAATAATTTACACAATGAAGACTAGAAATGCATAAATGCTCTATTCTAATAATCCACAAGAGAAAGAAACATAAATGTGTAATTTTCACTGCTCAATAATCACTGGAATTGTGTAAAGAAGTGGCAACCTTATTCCAGGCCAAATGATTGTCGCATCTTTCAGTCAAAAGTTAGAATAATTCTGATTATAGTAATATACATAGGATGCTATCCTGGCAAGACATTATCCAGTCATCTTCTGGGTAAATAAAGTTTATGAAATAAGGTTCAAGTTAGAGGATCAAACAAGTCTGATTTCTAAATGTAATAACAACAACAACAACAATAATAATAATAGTAACAATAATAATAATATCATTATTTTCAGTAGATCATGGTCAACTGATAAATAGCTAAAGAAGAGAGAAGCCTTAGCACAACACTAAGAAAATTCGTTGGTAATCTGCAGAAGATGTAGAAGGAGGCAGAATCTACAGTTTTAATTTCTTTCCTCATTATCAAAACAATGGCCTCTCTAAGACGTAAGATAGCTTTTATTATATTAAAACCTTTATTATATTTAAACTAAACTATCTGAACATTCCCAAAGGAATGTTCTGTAAGAAAACTGTAGTTCAAAAAAGTTCATATGAATTGCAAGTGTTAAGTTTTTTCATAATCTGTTCTTAATACTAATTTATATTTTTTAAATAACATTTTCATTAACAACAATAGTTATAGTAACTGCTCTCATGCAGTTACACCAACACACACACAATTAATGTCATGTAATATTATGGCACTGCAATGCAAAATTGTGAAGACACACGTTTGAATACAGAATCATGTTTGAAAATAAACTAAAAAAAAAAAAAAAAAAGAAATAATACAGTCCAATTCTTGGTGAATGTGCCAGCCAGCACAGCTTGATTGATCAGCTGAGAATGAGCATGAAGTTTTAGTTCAAATAGATATTAAGCACCAAAAGATTTGATAGCCAGAGATAAGGACCTTCCTTGAGAAAAGCTGCTCTACTCCAAGAGTCTTACCTTGCTCTGTTTGCTTCTTTTGTCATGTCCCATGCCCAGGTGATGAAGTTCTGACTCAGGTAGGAGACAATGGACTCAGCACAAAGCATTTGTGAGCAGAAGACGTTGGTTAGTACACTTTCATCATGGTGGAGGTAGATAGCAAGAAGCTTTCTCTGCAAAAGACATGAGAAGAGATGAGTGAAAAGTTCCTGAGGCTGTTTAGCAATTTAAAGTTGCTGCTGCAGGTTTGTATGTTAGTACCCATGAGGGGGTTTATCAAGGGTGACAAGTATCTCAATGTGCACACACAAAAAAAAAAAGCAGATTTCAAGTCAAATGGTCCATCCCTGCATATTTTAAAATATTCTCAATGCTTCCTAATATTTCAACTATTAAAATGCAACATATTATATGCTTAGAACATGAAAAGAACAACAAATGAATGAAAAACAAAAACCTTATCAACAGACCTATGAAATGAATGAGGAGCAAGGAACACACCTCTTGATAGGACAGCAAAAAATCTACCACAAAAAACCAATTATAAACAAGCTGAAAAACAATGACAGTGCACTGTTATCACCACCTCTGTAGCCAGATAGAGGCGAATGAGTAACAACACAGCTGCCTGCAGACCCAAAAGCTGCAGCTCAGTATGCTGGATGTCCTGGCAGCTCTCCCTCCACCCAAATGGTGTGGGGAGCTCACAGCTCACCTCACTGAGAAGGTGGCCAGGCATCGGCACAGGCTGCCCAGGAAGTGGGATCACCATCCCTGCAAGTGTTCAAAACTGTGCATGTTGCACCTGGGGACAGGGGTTAGGGGTGGACATGGTGGCACTGGGTTAATGGCTGCACTTGGTGTCTTTGAAGCCTTTTCCAACCTTAACAATTCTATCACTGCATGTTGAGATGGTGTCTGTGGTCTCTCTAAACAAAATATTCTGTGCTGTTCTTCTGGAACCCTAGCAAGTAAAATTTGAGCTTCACTGCGAGCAGTTATGTCCCCCTGAAAATCTCAGACCACTTTTTGGAAAGCAGATCTGTGTGTATGCAAATACAGAAAATAAGCTGCAAAAATACAGAGAGACAGTGAGCTAGCTAAGGACTGTGATTCTGCAACTGGCATTCAATGAATCATAAATATAATTCAGAAAATTACAGCTTTCCATTCCCCCATACTCATATAAATTACTTAATTTTAAAATAGTACTTGAGCATATTTGCTGAGATGATATGGTGCTATTTTCAGACTTTTATTTAAAGCTATTTCAAATCTCTTCATCAGACGTAACACTGAACCCTAGATAGTGATGTGTGTTGATACAGCACGACATGGGATGCAATTTTGAGACAAACTTATCTTTGCAAAAAAACCCTGCATGGCTCTTGCCTCATATACTGGCTTTGGATAAAATTTAATGACTGTTTACAAAAGGAACATTTGAACATTCGACTTTGGGAAAGGGATTAGTAATTTGCATTACTGTTTGTCTAATTTAATTTAAATGTTCTTCAGAACCACGTACACATGTGCCAGGAAGGGCCATTAATAAGCCCAACATGCAGAGATCCATATAAGTGC
Organism: Lichenostomus cassidix; assembly: GCF_008360975.1. Lineage (NCBI taxonomy): Eukaryota > Metazoa > Chordata > Aves > Passeriformes > Meliphagidae > Lichenostomus > Lichenostomus cassidix. The sequence continues at coordinate 5,977,395 of NC_139489.1, read as the reverse complement.
AGCCAACAATGTTGACTGAAACTAAACTTGAAAATCCAGGGCACTGATGCACAATATCATGCAATAAAACAGCATTTCTGTGGTGATATTTAATTTAAAAAGAAGAAAGAGGCAGGGGAAGATCAGGCACTGTCTGTTTTTGAGGATCAGCCGTTCTGCATTTCAAAGCGTCGATCCCTGCAATATCCAGGTTACTGTGCTAGAATCTCGACTATTATATAGCAGTTGTAAGAGAGGGAGGGCAAAGATGTGTTTACTCAGTGATTAGGGCCTTAGAATAAGCCTCTAGCTCCTAGAGAGACAGCTCACCACTTATTCATTTGGACCAATTCACAAAGCCTAGAAAGATTAAACATCCATGCTGAGAAGACAAGCGAATGCAGACGGTGAAAAAGAAATAAAAATTCTTTAAAAACTCTGAGATGACTTCATTATTTTTTCCACAAGGAAACTTTAGGAAAGTGTTTAGTTAGAGAAAAACCCACATTGACCTCTCTCTAAACCCTTAATCTTTCCTTTGTGGTGGCACTGCTTTGTGGTAAGCGGATGGCTTTGCTCTCCTCTTTTCACTGGGAGCGGACAGAAAAAAAGGCTCTTGAGAAACACTTTTACTTCCAAAGAAACAACCCCATGAAACAGTTAAATATGAGATTCCGTACAACAGAATGTTTCAAAATATGTACAGTTTTAGGCTTAAAGATTTAGGGACAAATTTTGGTAAACAGAACAGGCACAAACACAATGGAGGTTTACACTGAGTTACTTCCCAAGGGAATGTAATTTTTGTTGCATCAACAAATCTCACCAGGCAAAGACTAAACTCCATCGCATATAAAAGAGTGTACTTGTACATACTTCACCCAAAATGTTAAGGGTGGGCACTGCTATGACAAATGCAAAGAGGTAGCAGGAAGAACTGAAGGGCTAAAACATGATTTTGAAAAGTATTAGTGAAAGCCAGGAGTATTTTTTCCTTGGAAAAATGCATGATTGCAAAAGGCTCACAGCTTGAAGTTTGTTGTTGTTGCTGTTGTTGTGTGGGTTTATTTTTCTTTTTGTTTGTTTTACTAACCCATGGTAGCACGTATTTATAGGCAAGTTTTGGTTGTGTTTATTTCAAGCCTTTGAAAAGTCAGAGTAAATTCTCGGATTCTATTGTGACAAATACTGGGTATTTTTCAGTCGATACTATTAAAATAGGCTTACAAAACTGTTGAACAGCCTTGAATTTCACAAAAGAAGCCTACTAATGGAGCACTAGACTGCTCTGTGTTGGATTTCTCAAAAATGTGACTCAGAGGTTATATACTTGGCATGAACTTTTAACGAAGAAAAGAAAAATACCACAGGGTAAAACTTTTACTGTCCCTAAAAAAGTATGGAATACCAAAAAGGTTTTAAGCCCTGAATACCTGATGGATTTTCAAAGGCCCTAAGACTTGAGGAACTTAAGCCACCAAGAGATGTATTTTTTCAGAGTATGTGCATGCTGAAGACCAGGCATTTTTGAACTTCAGAGAAGTTAACACACTTTATACATAATTAGAAGAAAAGTTGTCACTCATGCAAAGTTGTAGGAAAAGTTGTCGCTGAGGCAAAAAGAAACACAGATCTTGAGGTGGCTAAACTGGGATCACTGGATAATGGGATTTCCAAGCTTCTCAGACAGTTCCTAATACTGTGAATAACTCAGATAACCCAAAAGAATATGAACTGGAATGGGAATAGCAATGCAGTCATAAGGGTCATCAAAACCACAGATCTGAATGGTTATTTTTGTATCTCAGGTTTACAAGTTCAAGTAAGGACTGAGACAGAAAAGTCTGTGATATAACAGCTGCTAAAGGCATGAGAGTCCTTTCAAGCTGGTTGGCTACCAAATCAAAATCTTAATTTTTTCCTCTAGGTTTTATGCAGTGAGAGCTAATTCAAATAAACAAAGGGACACATTTGCACTTCTTCAAGTCTTTGAAGAGCACAATCTGATCCACCTCTCCAAAGTGATCTTGGAGCTCACGGGATCAGCCTCACTGGGCACAGCTTCTCTATCTAGCCTTGTAAAAAAAAGTTGAAATAAACTGTAACCCACAGGTTAATGAGTAGGAGTGAGGTGATCCCCATGACCTTTTGATCCCGTACTTTGTATTATATAAGGCATAAGACATCCCCAAATGAGTTCCTAATTTAATCTTTCTGTAATTTTACGTTTCAGTAAAACATCTCGTCTCAAAAATCCATCAGTGATGAAGAATCCACAGGAACCAGGGTAAGGTGTTCAAACAGCTCCCCACTCTCCCAGGTAAAGGTGTGTTAAAGCCTGATTTAGCCTACTTTCATCTTCCAACTATTTGATCCTATTATACTGTTGTATCTCCATTTCAAACAATTGCACCTGTAGTTATACCTTACCTAATGCAAATGGTATCCAGTAATTAACACCAAACTTGAATTAGATCTATAATTACAAGTTTTGAAAGAGGAGAAAATGTAGAGTGTGGCAGACAATTTCAAAAAATATCTATTATTTAGTAGCAAATACAGAGGATGCTGAAGAGAGACCCATACCCAGCAGCAACCCTCCAGATATGAAAGATGAAGCTATTCTTTCAGATATGAAAAATGAAGGGTGTGGAGGCAAAGAGTGAAGCTACTAAGCTGGTATGTTGTAGCAGAAATTTCTAAACAATAGTTATCCACAAATTCAGAAATAATTTACAAATTAAAGGACAGAACTGCTAACACACATCAGGCAAGACTGAGAAGAAAATGGTGACTAACATGGGACTTAACTGCAGCTTATGCACTGACATTTACCATAGTGCAGCTGCTTCACTCTTCCTGAAAACCTAGAATTATACCTCTATACCTGTCCTCCAGTTTCAACCAGACCATGTACATTAATATTCAGGTTATTTATGTTTAATTAGGATCTGCAAAGTGGCAATTCCTCCATCTGTAACCTGGAATAAGTTCAGTATAAACTTTATTAGCTGAAATAATAAGGGACATTTTTTCTGAGTTACACAGATAAAAACAATACTACAGAAAGCATGAAGGATTATTCTGCTACCACCAAGAAAAGGAGAAAAAAAAGCTTTTATTTGAACACATCAAATCATGGAGGGAGCATACTTTGCTCTAGGTATTCAGGAAATAAAGAACCCATATGTGAGAGGGATGGTGCTGCCTCTAAATTGAACCTAAAAGACAGAATTCAAGGAGAAGAAAAACACGATTCATTTTCAGAATGCAGGGATATATATTGAGGTGACAATACCAATCTGTGCTAAGAGAGATGTTTCACATATTTATTAAAAGTCAGTGGACAGAAAGGTTGAGAGAGGAGCAGGAGGTGAGCTGACAGAGGTATATAAAGATAAGAGCTCCTGAAAAGACAAAGCCAACATCTTTATTCTTTCTCATATTAAAAGAGTAGCAACCACCCATAAAAATGAAAAGACAAACAAGCTCCAATAAAAGAAAATACCATAGTATTATTCACATATATAACTCAGTACACTTCAATACAGCAATTAAAATCCAGTATTAATAACAATACCACCCTAAGTTAGGATAAACACCCTGATGTCTCGGAACACAAGACACCCACAAACTGCTTTCAGACACTAGGAAACTTCCCCCAAACATCTTGTTAAAAAATGTCTATTACAGGATTTCTTCCATGGCATCAGGTGTAGCAACTCCTATGGCAGTGTAGCTACTTGAGCAAAAGTAAGCTCATTCTTCAGAAACTAATGCGACAGGGAAACTCTTCTTTCCAATAGGTAGAGGAAGGCTTTCACAAAAAAAACCAGTTTAATTGTTAATTTAATAAACCTCTGTCTCTCTTTCTCTTCCTGACCCCACTAAAAGAAATACTGAAAATATTTTCTTATCATATATGCAATAAGCCTAGGAAATAAACTCACAACACCCTTAACTATTCCCTTGACTGGGAATTTCATTGCCAAGGACATTGGTTGTTAAAAGCAAGGCTCTGTATCTTGGGTATTGTATTTTTGTGCTGAAGAGGTATACAGATTTTAAAGCAGAGCTACATTTGACCTCATTCCACCTCTCCTACCAAAAACTCACATTGTTGTGGCAGCAGTTGCTCTAAAGGTTAAAAGATACCATCATGTATGTTAATTTTCACTGTCTAACAACTCAAACACAGCAGATAAACACCTCAACTTTTTCTACAAGGGTTTTTTTTTTAAGCAACATTTTGTTGAATAACTATGAATTACCACCCTTTCCAATACATGAAAAGACAATGAGATTTAATAGAAAACATCTGTTTTCTTAAAAAGAATTTGAACTCATATTCTGCATTCAAAACACATATTCTGACATAAGTTAATTTTCTTAAAATAACTCAAATTAAAATATCCCTGGGAAAAAAAACTTCATATAATGAAATTATAATGTTTATATAGAACAGAGTTTTTTTTTTTTAGGTAAAAAGTATCCACAATACAGACTTAAAACACAGCTATGACTGTCTCACTAGACATGAACTGCAGAGTGCACCTTCTGCTCTGGACAGCATTGAGAATTTGTCAAGAAAAGGCCAAGATCTCTGAGCACTCAAGCTGCCAAGTGCTCTCAAATTAAATCAGTTTGAAGCGGTTTTCATTAAGATGGATTGAGTGTGGCATCGTGAGAAACACTCTATCAAATGTAGTGTTTTACTTAGTGATTAAGTATATACCAGTTGATGAAGCTGCCCAAATCCTTCGTAATCCCACCACTCCAATAAACATTTAATGAGTATATAAGTTCAAAAAGCCTAGTAGAGGATTTAAACCTTCAATCTTGTTTTTATTTACTCTTGGAACTCAATTTCTCACTTCAAGTGAAGAATGCTGGTGCCTGAAGCTCATCTGTTGCCCTGGTAAAATTAAGTGCCCTCCATGGTATAAATTGGAAGACAAGATATACAGGTTGCAATTTTTCCTAAGCTTTTTTTTTAATACTGACATACATATTTAATTATTTTATGAAATGGCAATTTTAAAAATATGAAATAATGTGCCCCTTTCTTCAATTATGAATTTCACGAGGCAATACTGAAAAAATTAGTTTGTAACAGGAAAAAGCAGGGAAAATAAATGGTATTCCCACATTCTCATATCTTTGCTTAAAATCAGAGTGGTACAATAAAAATAACGCCATTCCACAGGGTTGGTGGGAGGGAGAGCTTTCAAAATAAGGCAATATTCAGAAAAGACCCCCAGCAATCCAAACTACACATACCAAAAAAACTTTCCTCTCTCTCTCTCTCTCTCTCTCTACATATATATATACACACAGTAACTTCACTGTGATGAGGATCTGGTCTGAATACATCACAAAATATTAAAAATGTAAGGTGTCATGAATTTCAGCAGTGCTATGTAAGTAGTACAAGAAGTAGTTTGAGTAACAAAAACCTAATTAATTGCACTGCATTAATATCAGGTTTATAGGTGTAAAACTATTTAATCAAGTTCTTAATGGGCTTTTGTCCACTATTGGATTGATACACTGTCAACCATTTCTGATGAAATGACACCAAGTAAACTACCCAACTCACCCCCTTTTTGTTGTTCTATTCAGAGGTTTTTTTAATAAACATGCATCAAGGTCCACTTTAACAAGTTATTACAAATTAGTATTTTGCCATTTAATTACTAAATATATATATATATATATCCTCTGAAATCTGTGCAAAGACACGATGATATTCACTAAACTTAGAGTGTTAATTATGCATTAACGTCAGCTATACAATGTGGATTTATAACTCTCAAACTTATCAGAACAGCCCCTAACATAATACAGATGCTCCTTTCAATACGAATAACTACATTCTTCATTTTAAAATTAAACATCTATCAAGAAAACAAAAAGCAAATTTAAACAGCATGATTTTCTTGTTTGTGTTTCAGCTTTATCTGTGCTTAATTATGCAGGGTTTTGGGTTTCTCCTTAGTGAATCAAGTCACCAAAACTTAAATAAACTGTCTCCATTCTAATTTTCTTAAAATACTGATTTTAAAACTGCGCATGGAATAACAGAAACTCGAGATGCCTGGTTGGATGTACAGAAAAATTAAACAACCAAACTTTAGCACTGGAACTTACTTGGCAGATAAAGGCTGTACAAAGAAAAAAAAAAGCACACTGTATTTTAGAGACCTTTCAATTTAAATTTACAATTTCATTAGCCATTCTTCAAAGGAGTTACCCACATGCAACAGTGAACTTGTCAACCACAAGACTCGCAGGCAGTGTTATCTGGTGCTAGGACACCATTATTTCAGGAAGAAAAGGGAGGAGGGGAAAAGAAAAAGAGTAGCTTTGACAGCTAAAGAACTCCAGTAAAAATACAGCCTGAATGATTAGAAAGCATCAGTTATTCACTGCAATTTCAACAACCACCAAGGTAAGTGTTTTAGTAAGTCAACTGAATGAGTGCAACTCTTCCTGAACAATAAAACCGAGATAACGACAAAATATAGCTTAGCCTCTTAAAATAAAGATGAAACATGGTGATTTCCATTCCCCCAACACATTAAATAAAGTAGTTCTAATACACACTTACATCTCTAGCTTTTCCATAGAAGGCTTCTTGAAAAGCAGCCTCTAATGATCCAATAAAATAAACAGGATGGCAGTCACCATATCTATTTGAGATAAAAATTCCAATTAATAAAAAATTACAAAATTAAGGAATTTCAATATTCTACATTTTCATATATTCTGTAACTATACTGCATTGGCTAAACCTTTAGAAAGAAGAAGTACTACACTTCTAAAGGACAGAAGGGAAATATTTAGGAGCTACTCATTTTCTGACATTCAAAATGTCCAAGTAATGAAACTACTACCTCACAAACTTAATCATGAAAACATTCTGTTAACACATGTAGACACCTTAAGTTTATACAATTTTCTATAAAATTTTTCAGTCATAACTTATTTTCTCTCCTTATTATATTCTTAAAGGTTAATTGAAGGCTATTCTCCCATTGCACATTAATGCATCTCATACACATAAAGGAACATTTCATCACAGGAGTGAAAACAGAAGGCACACAAACTTTGCATTGCTTTGCAGCTTCTACCTGTTCAATGCAACAAGCAACTGTTTAACAGTGCATGATTTGGTAGTATGAATTTTTAGAGAAACAGAATTTCTATGTTATTTCTATGTTATTTCTATGTTATTTAAAAGTATTTACCCAACCATTTCATTTTGTGAAAACTCTCATAGAAACTCTGTATGTATTTTTCAAGATGAATCAGTTTCAGTTTTTCTATTCCCGTATATCATAATAAAATTATCACATATAACCAGTATTTATCACCCTTCTGAACCTTACTTAATTCAGTAATGACACTAAATAGTGGCAAAATAAATAAAACAAGAATCGGCCATTCCAGCTTGGACTGAGAAATAATTTTATTTCAGAAGCAGTTCTAGCAAAGTTAGAATTAAAAGAAATTAGATTAGGATGTCTAAATATGCTATAATGTCATAAGAAAATATGTACACTTGGTTTATTTTTATTTTCATTATTTACTGACTTTAACTCAGTTTGTAATAAGAATTGCACAGTTAATAGTCTATGCTTACCTTGAAGAAAACTCTGCTGTAAATTGTAATAAGGCATCTCCTTCATTTTCAGCATTTTCTGGCACTTAAAAAATGAAAAAAAAATAAAATTAAATGCATCCTTATGGAAACAGGTTGTAATATGCAAACAGATTTGCTTTATAGGTATTTCATGTTCCCAGTTTACTGAAGTGTTACCAAGAGACCATGAAAATTTCATGAATGACTATCAACCATGAACCTTTGGAAAGACAAGAAATTTCCAGAGGGTCTCACGTACATATTCAGGTTTTCCAAACAGTAAAATCCCCAAGTCCAGTGTAATGTGATATATCACACATTATTTCAGAGTAAGCACTCTAGACTTTAAGGCTTGAAAGGCTTGACCCTTCCTATAGGTAATGTTAAAAAGTTTTCCATACTACCTGCATTTGCTGTCAAAAGCTTCTAAGAGAATAACACTAATGCAAACCTAAAGTAAATAAAGAGTATCCAAGAATTGCATGCAGGAGGCAACTGACTGCTGCTGCTCAATCCTTTTCATAATTCAAGGGCAAATAATCACTGAGAAACTTGATTTGCATAATGACTAAAACACTAATCAAAAATAGAATCTGTAGAATTTTCAAAACAGGGAAGTGGAAATCCAGTTATCTACAGGCACATTTGGATAAAGATCACAACTCTCTGAGTTTAATTATTACTCTTCAATTTTAAGTTCAATTATCATTCCCCAGTTGTAAGGTTAAAAATTTCCCTCAATGGGAAGATGCTTTCACAGTTGCCAGTTATGTCTGCAGTGTTTCCATTTGATACATCCATGAGACATGATATTCAAGCAATTCTACCACTCCTACCAAAAGATACTTCCCAGTTTCCAATTCTGCAGACTCATCATAGCTCTCTGCCTTCACTGTGGTACAACCTCCAGTCAATTGAAAATCAACTCTCAACTCTTACTCATTGGCGATTTCCTCAAGGCAGATGATGCTACTCCAAACATTTCCCCATCATCAACTCCAAACTCAGTAGCATCTTCAAAGTCATCTCCATCACTGTCACTGACCATATGAACATCAGTGCATTGCTATAAAAAAACAAAAGCCAAAATCCACCATAAGCTTCTATTACAGACATCTTCAGAGAAATACAAAATATACACACTGTAACAAATGCCTACACATTTCAATAAAAACACAACATACTGCATTTCATTTTACCACTTTATACAGCAGTATCAAAGGGAATTTTTAACAGAAGTCTGGTTAACAGCAACATAATGTGAGAAAATGCATTATTAAAGAATGAAGGAACTTCCTCTGCATACACATAGTCAAACAAATTTTATTCAAAGTTAATGCTGTTTTCCATCTAATGGCACTACAGCTCATGTAATTGCATAAGAAAGAGTGAGAAAAGCCACACAACAATGGCTTTTATATTGGTATTTGGCATACCAATACAAAGGAGAAAAATCAATATTTTTGTTCAAGGAGCTAAGGTCTCATATCCCACCATCAGATGCTTTGCTGGGATTTCCTTGCTTTGTTTTTCCTCTTTTTCTTCAATGACTCCTCTACCCAGTTCCTTACTCTGCCACAATTACGTGTTGAAGGAACTGTAAATGCATTTTTTAAGAAGCAATTCTACTGACACACTTGACAACAGAAGGGATGGTGACCACTGCATAATGAGGTGTCCCTGCTTCTTCCTAGAGTACACTGGGAAAATCAAAATGATGCTCTTACCTCCTCTGACTGTTCCCTCGTTTGTACAGGTGAAGATCTTCTTCCAACCGTAAGTCGATGGCAAGGAAAAGTCAGTCCTGACACAGCTAGAGTCATCTACAAAGCAAGCAGTGGTCCTTTATTAAAGCCACAGTCTCAGTTAAAGGTTGGGGTTTTTTTAAGGTTGTTTAGAGATTCAAACTAAAGACTGCATTATTTAAACACACATTAACAAGCCTGAAAAACTAAAATGATTCCTTATGTTAAAATATTCAAGGAAACATCAACTGAGGTTTTACTGAGGTGTATGGACAGAGTATCAAAACAAACTCCACGGAACCGCAAACTCAAAAAATGCCTTGAATTGTTATTTTCTCTTAAATAAGTGCTGAAGTTTGAAACATTTTGTACATGGCAACTTTTACAGTGCTATGCTTCGATGATGCAATGTAAATTTTTTATTGCTAATCAAGAAGCAATTGTTAGAGTGAAGATGCTAAGTACTGATATAACTAATTAAAAACAGTTAAGTCATCTTGAAAAAAATTGTATTTTGAAAGAACTATTTACCAGCAGATATTGCAATAAACACAATCGCATGAGCAACTTAAAAAAAACCATTTCATCTCCTTTTTGGTCATTTTAAATGTCAAGGATGCACGCCATGTTTCTCATATGAACAAAGACACACAAACCACACAGTGCTGGTGACACTGCAGTCAGCACAGTCCACAGCATGGATGTCCAGTGCCAACAGCAACAGCACTTTTTGTCCATTGCTGTATGCTTAAATCTCAATTTTTAAGAACTATCAAGGCAGCGAATAGAAAAATTCTGGTGTCTTTTGAAAGACAAAATTATGATGATGCCTGTAAACACACAGCAATCACATTTGAAGATCCAATCCTACACTGCATTTAAAAATGCGCTAATTATAATGCCTAAAATTGAGAATTGTCCACTCTGTGCCCAGAACCACCTGTGTCATCCCTGCATTTAAAACTTATGCCCAGCCCCCTGCCTCTTCTGGAGTGCACATCCATCCAGGACATGTGAGGTTGATGACCACAAACAGGGCTTTCAGAAGTACCTAAGACCTATCTGGACTGATCTGATAATATGAGTAGCTCTTAAATAAAGATAGATGATTATTTTTGGCAGTGACAAAGTATTTAATGCTATGCAATTTTCAGTGATGTGGAGAAGGACAGTCCTGGCTGTATGTTTAAAATATTGTTTCCAATGGTTCCTTCAAATGAAACACAGAGAGGACAGAAAAATACCTATATCTTATAAAACTTATTAGTATTTTTGCAGGGCACAGAATGAAAGATTTACATTATACATTTCAGAAATACAGCATCCACCTAATTGGACTGTAAAAACATTAAAGTAAAATACATTTCAATCATCAAAAATCCAAGAATAAATCATAAGCCTTAAATTTCATTTACAGCCATGAGCACTGAAAATACCCCATTTATTTTTTATACATAATTCAGAATGACTTTATCACTTGTCTGCTAGAACTCACAAAGATTTAATTTGCTGCAGGTTGAAGCAGGCTGATTAAGCAGGCTGGTTACCAAATGAATGTTAACCTGTCTGAACTAGCCTACTGTCACATTCTCATAGCAAGGTTAAACAGAAGTTTAGCTGTGCAAAAAGCCCAGCAATTGTCTTAAAGGAAGTGAGTTATAATACTGTGGAGTAAATGAAATATTAAAGACGACATAGAGGTCAAGACCAATTACCTATGAAACTCCTGTGACAAGAGCATAAGAACTGCATTCTCTGTAATAATCCACCACTTCTATTATTATTTTTTAAAGCTTTTAATAATAAACAAAACCCAACTGTTATAAAACCTGAAACTTTGCCCTGTAGTTACCACACTACATAAAATGCTGGTAAAACACACACACACATTAACCACACACAGACCACAGTTCCCTCTCTCACAGCATCAAATACCCTGACAGATGCCTGGAAAGGCTCCCAGTATCTTTTACATGCACATTAAAGACAGAGTGGTAAGATCAAGCAGGCAGTTATTGTGCTGCTTCATCACTTGGCCCAATTGCAGGGTGTTGCAATTCCAATTTGCAACCCTATATTATAGTGTCAAAGCGTCTCTCAAACACGAGCTAACAGCAGAAGGGGTTCCACATCAGAGCCTGTTTCATCCTACTCTCCAGACAGCTGCTGGAATGTTGGGGGTTTGTGCACACTGGTGTGAGAAATCACCCTCTCCTTTGCTGCTGTTTTTTTTGTCTTTTTTTCTTTGAGAAGATTTTTTGCAAAGGACAGGCTTGGAGAAATAGCAGCTCTGCCTTCATTCCAAAATAACTTACTGGTATCAACCGTCTTCTAGAATAGTTATCTTCATTCAAAGATACAAAGTCCTCTCGCAAGAAAGACTCTTGCGCCAGAAAGCTTTGTTTTGGAAATCGTAAGAACACCAAGACTAAGCTAAAGATTACTTCCCAAGCAGCTCAGCCTGGTGCCATGGATAGCAAACCTTCTCCTAGCACTGTGAATGCAGGCCAAGGAACTGATGGGAGCACCCACTCAAGGGTCTCAGTGGCAAGAATTGGAGATCTCCCACTGCTCTTGGAGAGTTTTTTCTTTCTGAATGAAAGCTGCACTTTGCAGCTCCCAAACAGAGATGCAGGACATTACCACTGCAAACCATTATCATTGCAATCCATTATCATTGCGTTTCAGCCACCTTCCCATGGGAATGGACAAAATCTTTACACCAGCTCCATAACTGAAAAAGCTGGTTTGTAGCCTGAGTACCTGATTATCCATATTCTCTAACTTATGAACCAACCTGGCTGTGCAAAAAACTCTAATTTTTTGCATGAAAAACACCACTATGTGGGTACTAGAGCTTGAACAGGATGGCATCCACATGCACAAGAAAAGACATTGAAAGATGCATATACAGGACCCATGCATGAATAACAAGCTAGATACAGGTTATGAAATAAAACATACACTAAAGCAAAAATAAATAAGGTTACTCCATTTTTCTAGGCAGGGAGCCTATGCATGTGTAAATCAAACTGTCTAAGAACTGAAACGTACATGAGGTGGAAAGTGAAACAGAATCAGAAATAAGGAAAATTACTTGCAAAAAGTGACTCCAGAGCCAGATCTCTTGTCCAACACTGTAGGCACTGCTTGTGCTTGTTGAAAGCTTAAGTAGTCTCCTATTTGGCTTCTGATAGCTTTTAAGGAGAAGGACAATAAAATTGAAGATTTCAAACATTTCAGGGAGAGTGGCAGCAGGAGAGTCTCCTTTTAGGAGACAGCAGAGATATTGAATGGATTTAACATCTCTGGTATTCAAAAAGGTAATTAATGGTACAACCTGGACTAAAAGTGCACAAAGGTTACGTGAAATAGATTTTAACTACTAAGAGGAAGACCACTCCAAAATCTAACAATTCAGAGAGGAAAGAAATAGTCTGGTGCTCACTTGTGCTTTCCAACACTAAGACATTAATACTATTTGTAAATGCTCAGAGATAATTTGTTTTTCAATTGCCAGCATTAGCAATCGAGGGATAAAGTTAAGCAACATCTTTTCTGATCCAAACATGCAGGATTCTTTGTCAGCCTTCCAGATGAACCCAGACGTATTTGCCAAATCTGGAGCGAGACCAGATGCTTTAAACAATAAATTATTCTTCATGGTAGAAAGTATTAGTTTTATGTAGAAGCTTCTAGAAATATAATTCAGAACAATCGAAATGCACTGCTTTTTCCCAAATATTTCATGATACAAATATGTCTGCAGGAGAGAAAGAAATCATTGAGCATGTAATTCCAGAGTGCTGCCATCTCATGCTCAGAATAATATGAAAAATTACAAGCCCATAATCTCAAAAGCTTGTATCTTCTAGAAAGAGCTTGTTGGCACAACTTAATTCCCACTCTTGCAGACTTCTGAAATTACAAATGAAGGAACGAACTCAGTCTCTTGTACCAGCCCAGAGACATTTAATCAAGATACCCAAGATGTGAGAAAGATAAACAGTAGAAGGAACATGAAGGAATGACAGCAGCAGAGAACTCCAGCTGCAGAACTCACACCAGTGAGAAATGCTGATACAAAAATTGTAAGCTCACTGTACTGCATCAGGAAAGCAGTAATTGGATATGACAAATTGGCCTTCCTCATGTTCAGCCACACACTGATGGAGAAAAACAGCATCTCAAAAGAGATTTGAACAGCAGCCATATCTAATGAGGAAAGTGAAGGAAGCTCTAAGAGCTTTCTAAAGCCTTACTAAGTATAGTTGGGACTCCAAAAGTGTCCAGCTTAAGGCAATAATCTGTAAAGAAGTGGAAATTCTTCCTCATGCTCAATTATTGAAAGCTTGTGCTGCTCACAGGGTATTTGCCATCAAGGGATCCCTTCTCTGTAAAGGGATATAACTTTTTTTAAACAAGAATTATTCAGAACAAGCAAGCATAAGTTATAATGTTTAAGGAAATTAGGAATATGTATTTATTTTGTGTTCTTTGTTAAGCTTTTGATTGCTACAAGAGCAATGAGAGTTTTGAGGTTTTGGAGTGTGTGGGCACTCTGATTTGCTTTAATGTACATTAATGCACCTATCTGAATATACAGACATTTACCTGTTAATCAGGGCAAGTTATTAAATGGAACCCTTTAGGTGTATTACCCAGCACTTGTCAATTCAAAAAAACCCCAGCTTTTGGCTGTTTAAAAGACCACTGAAAATGAGAAACTCCTTAAGTCATTGTAACAAGGTGATTTTATTGTTTGAGCTACTGAAATGACAAATTCTTTCCAACTCACTGGAGAGGTATTTTTCCATGACGCAATACTTCCTAAAACCACTTTTTGGACGTAAGCTAGAGATTCTTGGTCATTTGTTCTCAGAAATTCAAAGGTCAAACTGTAAATCTTACAAAGCATCAGACAGAAATTCAGAGAACACTTGATCCATACGCAAAGGAGAAGATTCTATTGATGCTAAATTTCACTTCTTCACACACAGCAAGTGAAGCAACAGGCATTATCTGACAATGGCAAACCAAAACCAAAACAAAAACCTGTGGTGGAAAAACCTTCTGGATTTTTAATACAAAGTAAAAAGATCATAAAAAGAAATGTAATTTCTGTATAACTACACTGCTATGAATCAGTCAAATAATTCAAGTAGCTGCACTTCTAATACAGAATCATGTTAGGCTGTATATAATCTCTTTCAATAGGACATTTAATGGGGGAATTCTCATAGCATGATTTCCTTCTGAGATAAAGGAAAAAAAATCCATTTTCTGCCTTTAATACTCAGAGATAAAGTAAGCAAACAAGATTCTGGTGTACAAAATAAAAAGCATGTTTTCCGATACTTGACTCTCCCCCATAAATCTCCCATAAAAAGGGCTCTTTCTAGAGGTTGCTTAGCAGGCTGCAGTACACACAGGGGTTTGTAATACACATATATCACACCAAAAATTCTTAATCAGAAACGAATGCACTGTTGCCTACAGATGAAACCTAATCCTGGTTCAAACACTCCACATGACAGCCCTTTCACTCAGAAAACGTGAGTTTCTTACCTTTTCCATTTACTGGTTTACTCAGTGATACGTGGCTTAAGAATAAAGAAACAAACATGACCAAGTACATTTCATAACATGCCATGCTCACTTATGCAAAATAACCCGAGAGAGGTGCCAGTAGCAAAATATTCAATGAATGGCAGGTGTCTCCTCTGTGAAAATTTCACTCCCATATAATCTAATCCTTTTTCTTGGAGTAATTACTATGATGTTTTTCTCTCCCCATCAGATAAGAGAATGGGTAAGGATAGAGGGGTGAGCAGGAAGCATTATCAAGCATTTCAATTTTCATGTTAAACTTAGTATTCTGTTATCTGACCTTTTAAAAGGTAATAAAAGCATAAGGTAATATAAGGTAATTCTTCGAGTATGATAAATGCCAATGACACTATGGATGTCTGTATGTATGCATTTTCCTGAAGATACAGAAAAAACCCCTTGCATTTTAAACACAACTGTATGAAGCTTGAGAAGAACAAAAACTCTGAAAAGGAACATTTCTGTCCTTGTTTTTCTATCATAATTTCTATGTACCTGGTACTACCAGCTGGACTTGGAGACAAGGTATTTTAGGGATCACATGCTTTCATAGCCTAAGTGCAGTGACAGTAGGTAAGGTAATAAGACAAAATAAACTAGAAACCAATCTAGTTGAACACCTACAAAATAAGTTATTCTTCTTGCTTCTTACCAACAGAGCAAGACTGGTCAGGCTACTCCACAGCTGAGGCTGCTGCTCTTAGCTCACCCACATTTCCATTTTCCTTTTGCAACCTATCCTTTTTGAGACTGAAGAAGCAAGGAAGAGCAAGGTATGTTTGTGTGGTGGACAGGATATAGCAATTAGTGTGCCATACAGGAAAAATTCAAGTGTACAAGGCAGCGGGGAGAGGTAGAACAAGTGAGTGAAGCTTTGTTTTTGCACTTGAAATATTAGAGTGGGAAGTTTGTCATTAAACAAACAGTTGAATAAAATTGTGGTTTTTAAGTGCATTCAGCGTAGTCCTTGCATATGAATATTGAAGCAGGGGAAATAAGAGTATGGGAACTCTGGCAATCTTTTGCAGCTCTCCAGAGATTATCAGATGGCTCCACGCCCTTTCCTTGCTGGAGATCCAAGCAGAGAAACCAATCCATGCAAGAAGGAGGTGGTGGACTCCCGAGCAATTCATGCAATTTCTGAGGATACTCCAAGCCTCATCATTTTAAGGAAAATGACACTATGACATGAGAGAGCTTTCACATGAGCTTGTTCTTGCCGTGGCTGCAGTTCCTGGTGTCTAACCAAGCATTATTAACAGTGTGTGGGCAGCCTGTTGTGCTCAGACAAACCCTCCCAGAATTCCTTAGGAACAAACAGGTGATCAACACTTCCAAACCCATCACTTGTCACACTGTATAATTAGTCAATAAATAATCTATCTTCTTTGCAGCACATAATCTCACAAAGTCGAAGTGATACATGATTTAAAAATTCCTGCATGTTCATGCTTAAAATAAATGTTTAAAGCTTCAAGAGATTAAAAGTTTTCTGTGAATTAATGTTTATCCTTTGGCTCGCTCTTTTCTCAAAGTTAGCAAGTATTCTTCCAGTAGTAACAGACTGCAAAATTAGTTCTATTCACACTGAAATACACTGTATACATAAAACAAGTGTACAGCAAAGAGCAAGTATCCCACTGTTAAATAAAGGTACATTGCAATTCAAAACCCAAATCTATTAAATACTTTATTTCAGCTGACTGAAACAAGGGCATTTTTGTACTGTGCAATTAATTAAGTGACTCAGGAAGATTTACTACCCAGAACTGAAGGGCTCTCTTCAGCCTGTACTGGTCAACTAGACATTGTTATCCAAGTTCAGTACATAATACTAACAAAAAAGAAATCAAACAACCAAAACTCATCTACTGTCACGTAAGCCCTTATCCCTCCTTGAACAACAATAAAAAGTGGATGTAATTCCACATTAGCCACTTTGTCTTTTGACATCAAATAGCATTAGCTGGGAAAAACAGTCAAGTATGCTTGAGGTTTGTTTGCTTTATTAAACTATTGCACAAATATGAAAATGAACAGAAGAGTTTAAAAAATTTGACAGCCCTTGAAATTAACTTCCTCTGGAAAATAACTTCATTTTCATTATGCATCTCCAATAAAAAGAAAAAAATCTTGACAGGTACTCAACATTTCATTTTAAACACTAACTGGATGAAAAAAACATCTCTAGCGTGGAGTGTGTTCAGGTTATAAATCAGTAATGCTTATTTTAACTCCTCACTAAGTGTTGTTGAGATAATTACTGCTGACAGCTTTATTCAAGGTTCATTTCACTTTTTCTACTATTTTTCCCCTGTTAGAAGTTCAGCAGGGCCCATGGGAAGATCCACCCCTCACACCTGTTAGGGTTCTTCATGTTACTGAGGCCAGTTTGGACACGTCACTTCAAATTAGCATTGTGCCAGCGCGCTGTGACAATTACTTATCGCAGGTTTAACTTGAAAAAAAGTTTCTAATCCAGCCACAAGAACAGTGTCAGAGTACGTAATTTAAACCTGTCAACACAGGTTGTAGGAAATTCATTCCAAGGATTTCAGTCATGTTCCCATGGTAGATCTCTGAACTATAATGGAGCTTAAAATCACAAAGGAATGCTGGAGAGTTGAAACACAGAACCCAAAGGTTAAAAAAGCTCTGAGCTGAAGAAAAAAAAAAATGTGTGCGAACTATTACTCCTGTTTTAAAATTGGATAAATTCTTTAGATTAGGATTAAGAGACTGCTGTGTTAACTCTCAAAAAGGCTGCATATGAAAGCTATGTATCTTATTCTGCTGCAGTGTGAAGGCACAAGCCTGGCAGATCTTTACAGAAGTAGGGTGAAGCAGCTCTGGAATCACCCTGTGGATGGGATGGAGGAGGGAGGCTGGAGGAGATCCATGGCACAGCAAGCAGGCCACTCGTGTTTTTCAGCCACCAGGCAAGGGACACTGGAGCTGCAGCGACAACCACTGCAAAGGCAGCTTCACAAAACACCATGAGTTTCTTATGAGCTTGAGAAAAAGTGGTGCCTGGTGCTCTGGGAACACCCAGCCCTGGTGTGCTGGTTGAACACACATGCCAATTTTTGCTAGAGCCCCTGTTAATCACCAGCCGTGTTACTGTGCATCTACCCCTCTCGTTTGCTGGCTGAATGAAAATTATCCCTGGTTTTGATTATTTCTCATTTGATTGAGCCTAGTTAGGCAAATTAGGAATTAAAGCAGAAGGACAGCTACTGTAGTACTTAATGTTGCTTCAAACCACAAATATATTTGAAAGAAACAAAAAGAAAATAATATTTCCTCGTACAACAGATTCTGCTAAAAAAGAGATATACTTGGGAGACTGAAATAAATACCCATGATCACTTACAGAGTTCATTCTTCTTAGACAAAAACTGTAAATATTAAAAAGGATGAAAAATCTGCCAAGCCATTTGCAGCTATTTGAAACACTGGGTAACAGAATTAAATAAACGCTGAAAGACCTGGAACACAGTTAAGTATAGACCGTGAGGCTAATTGTGGATCTTGAGTTAATTACTTTCCACTGATACGTTTTCTCAATGGTCTTTTACATGAGTTTTTTCTTTCCTCAGTCTGAACCCCAAGGCAATTCAGCGTGCTAGCCTCCAAACTCTGGGTGATTCATTGTGTACTTCTGCCTTAGGATTTTTAGTTCATGCAGAGAAAGCCAGGCTTTCACATCAAGTTGATGTTAATGTGCACTGACAAAGCAACAGTAAAGGAGCTTCATGTTTGTCACAACGTGCACTCTTTAATTTAGTAATTGCTTTATACTGATATGCAAATAATGACACATTTCCCAAATTTCCAGTTCCTCAGCAATGCTTTCGCTAATTACTCAGTAGTTAAAACTTATGCATGTAAATTGGTTCAGTGAGTTTATTAATAAGTACACCTGTGTGAACTGATCTATAAAACACACATGCCTGGGAACAGGTCATAACTCACTGTACATTCCTGAAGGTCTCTGGAACTAAAAAAAAAAAATATTCTCTCGCTAAAACAAGGTAAATTACAATGAACAGAGTGTTACTCATAGATAAATTAGGATTCCCAATCTTTCCTAAGCTAAAGAGAGACTGTCTTTGGGTGACAACAAATGCCAGGAGTCAGAGAATTCAACCATTTTATTTTACCAAATGAGGGATGGATCAAGGTAAAGGAAAGAAAAGGTCAATAAAAAAAAAGGACAAGAATCCCTCTACTACCTGAAAACATGGGAAAGGGGCAGTGTCCACTCACCCATCAGTTCTCTGTGGACAACCACATGCTCTGAAGTCTGGTTATAGTATTTTGTGGTGCTGTGTACTCTGACTTTTGATACTCTGACATGAAAAATTCAGCTGCACTTAACATGAATTCAGACTCGTAACAACTGCAAAAACACTCAACAGAGTTAATCTGTCTTCCTGTATTTCATTTCCCCAGCATTGTCCTGTTCCACTTGCTGGCTTTTACATTGAAATACAGTGTCTGTTAGATTTCTGGTATTTTCTTTAAATAACTATGCAACTGCGACAGAATACAGACCGTATAATAATTGTTTTCCCTAAATCTGATCTCAAATCACTTATGTTTTGCTATTCAGAAGAGATACAAAACCATTAACAGGTTTTTAAGGTCAGAAACAAGTAAGATATTAAACAACAGTATAAACTTAAAAACAATTCATCCACATCACATATTGCCCACAGATATTCACAGATACACCTTGGGAACTGCTTTGCATTCACAAAGAGCATCAGCCAAATACTTGGCACGTTTCTGGTCTATGGTGAGATGCCATTTACTTCACAACATTATACAACGCTTTGGATGGCAAACAGAGAAGTGCCTGGATATGTTTCCAGCACTATATAATTCCTTGGCACAGTTCAAGCAGTTGTGCTAGCAGAACTGCTTCCAACAAATGGTTCAAACACTGAGAGGATTTTTATGCTGCCTCTTCATGGATATAATTTTTTGAGGAATTGGATTTTTGCAATGTTAGCTCTTGAAAACACAGTGTTACTGACTTCTAAAAAGGAGCTCCTAAAAAGGATGATTGTTTCCTATTTTCTCTTATCTGGAATGTGTATCTTCTAGTGAAGTTCTGCTCTGCTTATAATAGTGGAGCTTCATTACAAAGAAACAAGCACCACTGTGATAATCCTCCAGGAATAATGCAATTACCACTTATCAAACAGGTGTCTGCTGTATTCCAAGGAGATTATCACTTCCTATTCTGCTCTCAGAGAGCACAGAATAAAAGAGAAGCTGCTACTATTAAATGACTAAGGGGAAAAGGATTCTTTGATAACAGCTCCTGCCAGCATCTCTCAGCAGGGCATGAAGTAAATGTAGTCCTTCTATAACAACTTGGCACTGAAATGAGTATTTTGGTTTCTGTAAAATGAGTTAAAACACCTAAATAAGACCACTCCTGTTAACTCGATCTGAAGCATCTCTCTATGTTTCTTCATGGAATATTCCAAGAATCTCAGCACCTCCAGCCTTAGGCCCTTTGTGAGTAGTCCTGAAGAGGAACTCTGCCTGCTCCAGCAAAAACTGGCTGCAGGGCTGCTCCATGAAACACATCATCATTCAGAGATGTTTCTGTGATAATCCAATGTTTGATGAAGGTACAAAAGCATCTCCAAGATGGAGCTTCAAAAGTATAGAGAATGAAATCTTTTTACCAAAATACTTTGTAAGTTAAACCACTGCTGAGTGTAATTGATCAGCAAAGGCAATTTTTTAGCATATTTTCAAAGCAGCTTCTTGAGTAGGAGTTATCTCAGATGTGGATCTCAAAAAGCAATAGCAAAAACACTCTCCTATGAAATCTGGGATACAGCTTAATGTACAGAAGGTCCTATTACTACATGACAAAATATAGAACTGGTTTGGGAACAAGGCCAGCTGAGCAGCAAGGGCAGAGGAGGAGTGAAGAGGATAAACGACACACGTGCAGGAGACAGGAGGCTACTTCAGTCACTGGTGATGTGCAGGGATTGTAAGGCCACAGGTAGGTGCTTCAAAGAAAGCAGGATACTGGTGATCCTGCAAAAACCCTGTCTAGTGAAGATTACCACAACTTTGGTATAAACTCACAGGAAGAAGAGTAGTTCCTGCTGCTGCCTCTGCTGGGACACAAAAAGCTCCAATGCAGTTTGCAGGCACGTAGATGGAAGGGTGATGTGGATACAACATATTCCCCCAGCACCTTGCCCCATGGTGTATTTCAGAGATCTGGATTGCCTTGGTCTACCCTAGAGATACTTCTCTGTGCTTATCGTAATTTCAATCACATTTTGATTTGCAGGTTCTGTCAATGTAAGGACAGAAATTGGAAGCAACGTGAAGCAGCAAATATAAAGTATCAGCCTCAGTCAGTCCTTGTTTACTAATTTTAAACTCTACTCCCTTTAACAAGTTCTATGAACGTGACATTTTTAATAAAAATAACTTTCATGTCTGTGAGTTTCAAAGCAAGAACAGCTAAAAACGTCTCAACAGATCAAGCAGATTTGTCAATCCCTTGCAAAAGAAGAAAGCAGTAAAAGATGACAAACAATTATGTCTATAGCATTGCTGGTATTTCTATGCTTTAAAATTACAGTGACAAAAGAATTTAGTATTGAACAAATTAATTGCTAACAGTAACCTCAATATTTGCTACCTGCTTTTC